>NC_138876.1:17589283-22447354 GCF_965194805.1 Balaenoptera borealis
GACATGATAATGTAAACACTAACTTTTATTACATGTATGTGAGCATATATGTGTTAAAATATTAAATTATACATTAAATTAAAAAAATAGAATTTTGAATCTAGGAAAAAAGCAGGAGAGATGACACAAAGAGATGGAAGTGGTTGTCCCAGAAAATACCCAAATCATCCAAGTCTCTTCGTGAGGCTCAGCACTTGGCTCCTCACTGAGCCCTGGAGGTAAGGCCGGCCGGCTGGACACCGGTACCCATCTCTCATCTACCCCCCGACACCTACCATGCTTCACCTTCTCCAATGTACTACACTTTCTCTGGTGTAGTGATCCTGGAAAAACCTTCAATTTGGCTTGGACTCTTCTCTAGGATCCTTATGAATATCTCTTCTTCAATGTCCGAAAGTCTCACTAAAGTTATATCCCAAACTTAATTTATGGTTTTCTAATACTCTTGACCCTTGCTTATCTCATGTCCTGATACCAACAAAGGACCCATGTTAGAGATAGCTGCATAAATAGGAAGCCTAAAAATCACCACTGACATCCCCCTCTCACTTATCCAATGCCCACAGTCAGTCCACACCAAGTCCAGTGGATTTTACATCCCATATGTCTCTTCCATAGTTGTGTTTTTCTTCTCTAACTCTTAAACAAAACACTCTTCTGAGCTATGATTATCCTTCACAGAAACTTCAGTAGCAGAATCTTAACTGGTTTCATTGCATCCTCTACTTGCTTCCCCCCAAAATCTATTCTTCACCTACTAGCCAGAGTGACCTTTCCAAGCATAAATCTGACCAATCATCTCCTTTGCCTTAAAGCTCTCATCAGTGTCTTCCCATTTCTCTTAGGATAATGGGAAAGATTTGGCTATTGCTAAACCTGAAACAGTCATATGTGATTTGGCCAGCCATCTCTACTTCTTGAAACTCACTGTCATCTCTCTTTCTCTCACTGAGCCTCCCTAGACACGAAGACTTTCTTTAATTCTATATACTTTCTATACTCATGGCACTGGGTCTTGACACCTCCTGTTCCATCTGCCTTGAATCCTTTTCCTTCCCATTGATTCAGTTTTCTTTTATTTTCCCCCAGATATCAATTCCATTTCCTTAGAAAAACCATTGAAAAGTCAAATCAATGTGCACTCATAGGACCATGGTTCTCTCAAGACCTTATCGTAGTTGCACTTTTATATTTGTTTATGTGATGAATTAATTAATATCTCTCTATCTACTAGACAGTTGTCCTTATAAGGTCAAGGACTATACTGGTACTATCTTTGGCATATAGCAGGAATTCAATAAATTATTTTGAATGAATGAAAGCAAAAATGGAGTTCTGGAAATGTGCAAGGTTAAATTTTATATTTCTCCTATCTCTTCAACTGTGCTAGATTCAAAACTCTGCCACAGAAAATAGAGTAGACTCAGGGTTCTTTGTCATCATTATCCTACTTGTCCCAGAGAATTTGACTGATCTCAAAGGATATGTTATGATAAAAAGCAAATATTCCAGCTGTTCTTTGATTATATCTATACAATGCCAAACATCTGCATAAAAACATTAAAATTATCTCTCCATATAATTCTAAGTTTAGCAAGTATTTGGCATTATAGAGACACAGTGCCTGGATTTTGCAAATTACATGAACCCAATATTCTCCAACATTCTTGAAAGTT
The DNA here is from genome assembly GCF_965194805.1 of Balaenoptera borealis. Classification (NCBI taxonomy): domain Eukaryota; kingdom Metazoa; phylum Chordata; class Mammalia; order Artiodactyla; family Balaenopteridae; genus Balaenoptera; species Balaenoptera borealis. The sequence continues at coordinate 17,590,960 of NC_138876.1, forward strand.
TCTTCTGTCTAAAATGGTGAGTGACCTGTTAGCTATTGACTTTTCATTTGTCCAGTGATTCTGAGAATATAGATATATAACAAATTTTATGTGCTGGGTATTTGTATTAAATCTAATTTTCACAACATCCCCAGCAAAATATTGTTCCTATTTTGCAAATAGAAAACTGAGGTTCAAGATCATACAGATAGCAAGAGTCATGGCTAGTATTGCATTTAAGTATATCTGATTCCAAGACTTATGTCAGTTTCTTCTCTTTAATACCACAAATCACTTCTGACTTTTCAGGGAAGAGGAGAAAAAAATAAAGAAAAATAATCATAATTTAAGAAAATTAGATTATCTCTCTCTAAATGCATTTTCTAGCTCAGAGGATTCATGGAAATTGTAAGTTTTTGTCCACTATTTTCTTAATCCCCAGGCCATCGGTTCTATGAGGGGAGGGAATCATCACTATCTTGAGCAAAAGGAACCCTCCTCAGTGCCAAGAGTATCATCGAAGTATTGGGTTGGCGAAAAAGTTCGGCCAGATTTTTCCATAAGGTGTTATGGAAAAACCCGAACGAACTTTTTGGCCAACCCAATATTTGCTCTGAAGTTCTCTGGAGTGAGTCATGGAAATATCTTAGTTACAAGTAGGGAGTCATCTCACTTGTTTTTGGAAGCCCTCCTTTAAATTACTGATGTACAAGAACAAATCTGTGAGACACTTAGAACTGTGGACTTAATTTCTTTTCTGAGGATGATTTACTGAGGACTCCATTATCTGCCAAGAGAAGGCACCAAATGGCCAGTGGTTAGGAAGCCCAGCTTCCAGCCATGCTATTTTCAAACACTTTTGTTGAGAGGGACACCAGATATTATCTAGTTAGACTCCTTCAAATTACAAGTGAGGAAAGTGAGAGTCAGAGAGGGAAGAGCCATTCCCAAGCTCACACAGCAAGTCCTATCATTTCACCATCTAAGTCCTTTTTAACACGAAAACCTTTTCTCAGCAAATAATGAGCAAGGAACATATGCTTAGCTTCGCATTTACACTGACCACCATCCCCAAGAAGCAGACCTCTGCAGTCCACAAAATGCACTCCCTTCCTTTTCAGTTCCAAAGTTCTTTCACAAAGGACCAAATTTATGATGGAGTGTGAGGAGCTAATATCAGATTTTTTTTAAAAAGTGTCCTACAGGATGTGTATATGCAACAGATTTAATTTAAAAAGGGCCAAATTGATCCATTGGCAATTTTTATGACAAATATCTCATTTTTCACCTTCCTCTAGACCCCAGAAAATATGTCTCAATAACATTTGCAAGTTCTGCTGCAAAAGAGCCAAGATAAGCTTCAATTTTGGCTCCTTTGGTGGAGAGCTCCCACTGAGATATAGAGACCTACTTCCAGCTCCTTGGAGGGCTCTTTCCCTAACTTGAATGTATTGGCCTCGTGTACACAACAGCTTGAAAATATTATGAAGGCACCCAGCCAGAAGTTTCCAGCTTTGGATGACAATGACAGAAGACCCTGAACACACCCTGGAGACAACCACCTGCAAAACACTACTTCTTAAGTGGGAGTCGAAGTTCAGGCCCTCCTGCATTATACTGGCAATTCAGATTGCAAAATTACAACTTCACAAGTTTCAAGCACAGAAATTGGAGACTGTATGAACTGTTTGGTGTGATAGAGTGCTGTGCGCTCCTACACATGAAGGCCAAAATTCTATCTACATCTAGGTGCTGACTCTCTATAGCAGTGGTTCTCAACAGGGGTGATTTTATCCCCCTGGGGACATTTGACAATGCCCAGAGGTATTTTTGGTTATACAACTGTGAGTGAGTGTGCTTCTGGCATCTAGTGGATAGAGGCCCGGGATGCTGTTAAACATTGTACAGTGCACAGGACAGCCCTCTACAACAATGAATTATCCAGCTCGATAATATCGAGAAGGACGACAGTAGTGAGTTTCAAAATGTGCTCTGAGGATCACTGAATCCGAATCCCTGGAGTGAAGGACGATAACCTGCACTTTGCAATTAGCATCCTGTGTGATTTTCTGTGCCTACTGAAGATGGAAAACTACTGTCCTAGAAGTTAGCAAGATCCATGCCAGCAAGAACATGGCTAAGGAATGAAGCTGTTCATGCCAATCATGAATGTTTAAGCCACCGTAATTTCTTCCCACCCCAAATGGTAGTCGGTAAAGGCGAGTGTAGTACATCTGTCTCTGTTTGGAAGCGCTGCCAGAACTCTACTTCAGTGCCCAGGGTAGGATGAGATAAGAAATGTGGCTACAGCTGAAAATTTAAGGAGCTCTCTCTTAAGTTCATGCGAGCGCGGAATCAGCATATATTACAAGAACACTGCAGAAACCTAGAGTGAGTGTCTTCTTAAATGCTGTGCCCTGGGTAATACGTGCCTGTCTTTATAACCACTCTAGTTCACCTGACTCTGATTCTGATCCTTATCTTCAGTTTATGGATTCATTCATGTATTCATGTATTATGTATTTATTGTTATGCATGTATTTATTCAGTAAATATTTATCTATCTATCTATCCAGATAAGTAGATCTGGAATTATACACAAATTTAAAGTTGCATCATGTGTATCTTCTTTCTAGGTTCCTGTGGCTATATTTTTAATATCATTTGAAGGTAATGAGCAAACATCTTTGGAGAATCTTCTAGGTGCCATAAAGTGTCTACAGTGTGGGCGAAGGATTCAGACAAAAATACAAGTGTATAGATTAATCAAACAATTGTGAGAAGTGAGAAGTGATTGATGCTGAGATAGAAAATCAGGGATGGGATCTAGTTTAGGTAGTGTGGTTGTGAAAGACTTTTCTGAAAAGAAGTTTAAGAAGAGACATTGAAGTGGAGACCTGAAGCATGAGTAGGTAAAAACTGTATAAAGAGTATAGACAAGAATGTTCAGAAAGTCAGATGTGTATATTAGAGGCACAGAGGTGGCGAAGATCTAGACAAGTTTGATGGGCTGAAAGTGGGCCACAGTGCCTTGAAATGGCAACAGATGTGGCTGGAAAGTTTGGAGAGAGAGGCAGATCATGAGGGACTTTGAAGACCATTGCCAGGTCTTTCCATTTTATTTCAGATGTAAAGGAAAGTTGCAGACAGGCTTTAAGCCGGAGAGTGGTATGATATAATTTATTTTTCAAAGAAGAGCATTTCTCTTGCCCATGGTCTAGTTAATGACTCAGTTCCCTTAAACTTATTCCTAGGAATTTTCTAAAAACTTTGGTTCCCACACCCACATGGCTCTTTCCCCTCTTGGTTACCTCAGTTAGAGTATCTTCTGGAGCTGGGGTCCTGCATGAGCCGGTCCTGAGATTCAGACCTGTCTCTGTAAGGAGTCAGGGTCCCCCAGGTATCTATGGGTTGACTACCTGGGCAGAGAAAGCCTGAAAGGCTGTGGTGGTGAGAGTGGGTGGCTTTTTAGATAACGTTTATAGTGTTTGTCAGCTTCACTGAGTCAGTGATTCAGATGAGAGACAGACAGTGAGGTCGCACTAGGTCTGGGACAGGTCACAATGATTCCCGTTTCCTGGCCCAATCCCATGCACCATGTTGGAAGCTGCGCAGTGGCAGAGCGGGTGGGGCAGGAGCTGAATGAACTGTTTAACAGGAGCTCATTGTGCGACACAGAGGCACCACTGACACACAACCATTCCAGGACTGGGTGACAAAATGTGCAGAGGGGAGAGGCAGAAGCAGGTAGAGGTTTTGTGATGCTGGAAGTTTACACAATTGGGATATACTATTTGGAGAAAATGAATATAAATTATCAGGACAAAATAAGAAAAGGAATATTTATTCATGAAAAAAGGATCCACAGTAAGTTATAGCATGTAAAAAGCTGACAAACACTACAAACGTTATCTAAAAAGCCACAAAAAATGGTATTTTAATTAACTGTCACACCTTTGTGATTCTTTATTTGTTTTTCCTCCATATATATACAATTTTTAAAGCTTAAGCTCTGTTTACAGTTATTACAAAATATTGGCTATATTCCCTGGGTTGTACAGTACATCCTTGTAGCCTACTTTATACCCAATAGTTTCTATAATTCTTTTTTTTTTAACGTTTATTGGCTACATACTCTTTGATCACCGCCTATTCATAGAGCAACATTTCTTGTGATATTTTTTATAGAAAGAATAGAAAGGTAGTTCAGTCTTCGCTCTGTTGTATCTGATCAATAAAACATGCAACTTCTCTTACAAACATTAATTAGCTTTTTATCGTATTTTTCAGGACTGTGCCCTTACAAACAAAGAATTTTGATAAAATTCATTTTTGTGATTTACATCAAGACAAAAGCATAGGGTAAATTTAAAATTATCTATGCTACATCATCAAGTATGTTTTTGACAGACGAGAGCTTCCATTTTCTCTAGACTTCGATGAAAACTAAATCTCCTACTTGTACTTTTATACATTTAAAAAATGGTAGAATTTTCCAAAATTAGCTCCTGGCTCATGCATTTCAAGTTTGTTTCTTCCTCCCCTCTAGCCATATAATTCTAGTTCTGGATGCCAGAGGACCCATTAATATCACATTAAGTCATCTGGCTTTGAACTTTATATCGAATGCTGTATCAGGCACCACATGGGGTAGAAATATTTCTAGAAGCCATTCCTATACTGGGTGCTTAAAATGTATTAATTATAATATAGAAGTAACTACAAACTACATACATGTATTCTACTAAATCCAAACTAAAGAGTCTTCCAATTCAACTCTCCCTTAGCTGGATCCCCAAAATACCCTTAGTCATTCCAGCACTACTAGACACAAGGATATATATGACAGAGGGGTGGAAAAAATGAGACAGCAGCCTTAACTGATTGCAGTTTAAATTTATGCTGCCAATATTATAAAACGTAGAATCACATGAACACATTGCTAGGGTCCCTTATAGTGTCCTAGAGTACGTCTGCCTCTGGGTGGGAGAGAAAGGCATTTGCCCCTTTTCTGCAGAAAACAGATCATTTTTCCAGTCCTAGGAAGACTTAAGGGAGCAGAACATCATTTTGGAATTTCCAGGATGTCGAAACTTTGGGCAAGTTGGGAAATAGTATTCTTGATACAGCTAATAGCATTTCTCAGTAGTCATAAGCAACAAACAGTATGAGGTACTACCCTAAAGCTGTAGCTTCGTTGGCAGGACCCCTCAGCATGGAAGACTGGTAGGGGTGAGGGGAAGGCGGGTGCTACCATGGAAGAGCATGAGACATGAGAAGATTATAAACAGGGATGAGACTCCCCACCAGGGCTTTCCCAGAAAGTATTGGGGAGTGAGCCTTTGTCCTGATCTATGAAATATATGTTATTTCTATTAATATCACTAAATTTACACAAGAATTTGGTTAATGCCTACTTTATTTCCAAATCCCAGAACCAATCTACACCAGGTACCAAATGGATTTAGACAATGATGAGTGCCAGGATATCTCATCCACAACATCACATTAATGATGTACTGTGAACCACATGCTGTGCTTTGGATCCAATCACCTCCTAAGAGGCAATCAGGCATCTGACCAATGTTGACCTTGGCCAAATATCAAACTAAGACCCAAACAAAGGGCATGCAGTTGTAGTCTTATATATGACCCAGTCCTCATTCCCTGACATCAAAACTACAAGAACTGCTGCTTAACCTTTTTTTTCTTTCTTTTTTTTTGGGGGGGGGTGTAGTACCAAAAAGCAATTGCATGGTCAAATGTGTCCCATCTGAATCTCCTGGGAACATATCAGGTACAGCTCTCACCCAGAGAGACTCTTATTACCCATCTCTTACCGCCATCTTCTTATCACCCACCAATAAAACACAGTTTTGGAACACCCTCTATCCCTAAAAATTCAACTATTTCATGCGTTGAAAAGGATTCTTCAAAAATTATATTCTGCCAACCAAATTTGCATTGCCTTGTCATTATTTACCAATGCCTCTACTTCAACACTAGACATTCTGTCATAGACTAACCCCGTTGTGTTTAGCCGCTTGCCATTTCATTGGGCTAAGAATCAAGTACATGCTTGTTTATACACAGAAGGTACCCCCTAGAGGATAAGGAGGCAAATAAGAGTGGAAAAAAAAAGAAAAAGCATAGCAAGGAATTTTTTCCTTTGTACAGAATTTTGGTCTCATATTTTTCTTTCCCACCAGTCGTAGTTTAGTATACAGCATGGGTCAGTCAGTTTACCTACATGACATCTTTTGATTGTCAGGACGCCACTGCTAAATAAGCATTATTATTATAATACCCATTTCAAAGATGCAAAAACTAATGCTCAGTGATATTAAGAAGAAAAAAAAATTACATAGCAGATTAGTAGTTACGGAGCTGGGCTTCTAACCCAGATCTGTTGTCTCCAGGGCTTCAAACGTGCTGCAGCCTCTGGATTTTTCTTCTGAGAGAACTCAGTCATGTTCAGTGTTAGGACTGTTTGCTTTTTATGTTGCCCAAGGGCAGGAAAAACATTTTAAAAAATTTCAGCTGTAAAGCAAATATATAAATAAATAACTTTCCTGCCTCCTTCTGAGCCATATACTGCCAGAAGTTTCCCATTTCTTTAAAGAGGCCTTTCAAAAGCAGAAGAGGTATATGAAATAATAAAAGTTCTACAAAAAATATACAATTTTAAACTACCATTTATTTCTTAAGGACTTACTGAGTACTCGAGGCCCTTTAAAAATATTTCTTATAACAACCCTCTGAAATAAATATGATCCATTATACAGAAGAAAGAATTGAGGTTTAGAAAGGTTAAGTGGCTTGTGCAAGATAGCTAGAAAGAGGCTGAGAAAGTGAACTAATACCTGTCTGACCCCAAAATTCATGCTCTGCATGATTACACTAAACTTTCTCACATTTGTTAAGAGTCCTGTATGTCATGCATAGTTCCTCTTTTTATGCCAACTTAGAAATTAAAACATTTCTCCTCGTTATTCACCTCCCAAGCACTGCCTAGTGCAGTGTAGTTCAAGCATGGTCTTTGGAGCCAGATTACCTGAGTTTAACTCCCCGCTATATCACTTAGTAAATGTGTGAACTTAGGTAACTTAACCTCTCTGTCTCAATTTTATCATCTGCAAGATGCACATAGTTCTAGTGCCTACATGATAAGTTATTGGGAGTTTTAAATGACTTAACATGTGGAAAACACTCAGAAGAATGTATGATGCATAGTAAGTACTATGTTAGTGTTTGTATGATGCACAGTTAGTATTATATTAGTGTTTATAAAAAGAATACATGATCCTAGTAAGTACTTTAGTAATGTTTGCATAGAAGAATATATGATAGATACAGAGTAAGGGCCGGCCTGTTATGTTTGTCCTCACCTCTTTCTGGTACTCCCTGCTCCAGCCATGGCTTCAGCAACAAAGCTTATATTTTTTTAATAATGTATAAAAGCTATATTACCTTTAATTTATCATAAGATTTATTTCTTGTTGTTTTATATTTTTTTCAGCTTTTTATTTTATATTGGAGTATAGTTGATTAACAGTGTTGTGATAGTTTCAGGTGGACAGAAAAGTGATTCAGTTATACATATACATGTATCTATTCTTTTTCAAATTCTTTTCCCATTTAGGTTATTAGAGAATATTGAGCAGCATTTCCTGTGCTGTCCAGTAGGTCCTTGTTGGTTTTCCATTTTAAATAGAGCGGAGTGTACATGTCGATCCCAAACTCCCTAACTATCCCTCCCCACACCCGTCCCCCTGTAACCATAAGTTCGTTCTCTGCATCAGCAGCAGCTTAGTTTAGGTGTAGCCTGAGGACATTTACTACAGCTGCACCTCACGTGTCTCAATTTCTGCCCTGCCACTGTGGTGTGTCTGCTCTCTCTGCAACCACCGGGCATCATATCTGGAGCTGTGAGTGAATTATCTCCCTGAGCAGTAACCCTTGAACAATGTGGAATGGGAACCAGTAAATAAATGCCTACCTCTTCCGTCTCTCAGGAGACCATTCAGAGGATCGTTTCAAATAGGTCTTTAGGGTGTGTGTGTGTATGGGGGGGCAGTGGGACTTGGAGATGGCAGTGAATTAAGTCCTAGGAATAAGTGATCCAAGCTTCTGGGACCTCATAATGGGATATAAGTCTCCATGCCTGCCCTATAAGAGTCCCTTATTCTTGGTGTCAACATGTTTCCCACTCCACCTCGTGTATAACACGGTGCTAAGTAAAGCAGAACAGCAGAGGAATAAAACCCTTTGGATCACATATCACACAGATGGGATCTTGTTTGCCTTGGCCTAATATAACCTAAGTAATTTGCCTCCAGCAAGAAATTAACCCAATTTGACAAATAATGTGTGGTGCATGAGAAATCAGCAGAGGTGGGCTCTAATTCCACATCTATGTTTAATTAGTTCTGTGACCCTAGGAAATACACTAAACCACTTTAAGTCCCAACTATCTTATTGCAACAATGGGAGATATTACTTGATGATCTCTAGAATCTTTCTTATAAAATTAAAATTCTGATTCTCAAGGCCTTTTGACAGTTACTAACATTGTACATATTATTTGGAGCATACGATGAAAATAGATTCAAGATTATTAAACATTTTATAATCTATCTTATTTGAAACAGATCTAATAACCTCTTTATTCATGGATTTGCAAATAAAATTCAGATTTAAGATAAATTTATCATACTTAAATGTAAAAATTATCTAGCCGTTATTCACATGGTGGGCAGGCTACACTTCAAAAATACTTTTTATAATAGCATCCCTGTAATTTAATTATCACAACACTCCTACTGTATCAATACTATTAATAATTCCCGTATGAGGAACAAAGCAGTAAATTCAAATTTCCTTTCAGCTACATGGTAAATAATTGATAGATACATAGTTTTCCATTAAGAAAACTATCTTTCTAAAAACTGGGTTTCCACTAGAACCATACAAAATAAAAACAAACATTGAAGGTGAGCAATAAAAATTGTTTAACCAGATAGATAAAGACAAATATCAATATGATGGGGAAACCTCCTGGTTTTGTAGAAAGTTCCATCCTTCTTGCCTATACAGTAAAATCTTTGAGGTCACAGGTAAGTGTCTTACGTAACAGCTTGTATTCACATTCTAGACTTACACACAGTAACTGCTAAACTATTAATCACCAGATATATGAATGATTGTGTGATAAATTGGGACTGAAAATTAAAGCAAATTTATTTCCTGTAGGATTCCTTCCATAACTCCCCAGCCCCAGGCAGGGCAAGATGCTTCTCTGCTCTACGAATGCCAAAATCATTATGACATTAGGGCACAGAATACTGGAATCTCTCTATGTGGCCATGTGTTGTTAGCTTGTGAACTACATGAAAGGCAGCACTAAGTTTTAATCATCTCTTTTTCCTGTGCCCTTAGCATGTGGTAGATACAAGAAATATGTGTTGACTCAGCAAATGAATGAAAGACAGAGTTTGGAAGAGAGAGAATAATTTGGTAATTTTGGATTTATTATTACTGTGCTGTTATTTGAAGCTGGAGAGAGAGTAGTAGCATAAAAAAGGAACTAGACCCTTAGAGATGCTCACAGTTGGCAGTACAATGGAGAAAGGAGGCATAAGAGAAGAATCACTGAAGATCAACTGGGAGAACCACAAAAACGTGAGATCGGGTAAATAAAAAAGAAAGTGGCAAACCACTCTTACGGTGTTTCCATTACGATGTATTTATTGCACATCATACAAGATTTATATTTAGCTTGGATACTCAGAGTACCACCTTAAGTTGTTATTCAACTTCGGTTTGGACTTGTGTCATCAGAGCTGCAACCTCAGAGAACTTGAAACAAGCGAGGCTCTGAAAACAGTAACCTTGGGTATGGCATTTCTAATCCTTGCTGTGTGGGCTGGAGCAAATTAGCCTGAAGATGCCTCAATTTTGTTTGCATGGTGAAAATATCTCCATCTCCCTCACTGGGTTGCTATAGGCAATCACTAATAAAACATTATGATAAAGCCCTATGCAAATATGAAGTGCTATTGAAATGTACAGTAATACACTGGACATCTTTGTTTTCCATCAGACACAGCCCGAGAGACATTTCCTTCCTTCCAGAACGTGTACACTCAACGGTTAAGTGTCCATCTGGCAAGTCAGACTCCACCAAGAGTGGAAAGACAAATTATTATAAGGTAAACGGCTGAGTGTTAGTGTGCGAAGGTGGGAAAAGCCTTGTAGCCCTGCCTGAATAAGGGTTAAGAATAGGGATTAAGATGCCCCAGAACGTGCAAGGTACTTGATATTTTCCCCGGAGAGAATGAAGGCAGGGAAAATTTCTGGCTACCTGGGCCCCTTTGCCTTCCCTCCAAAAACATTACACTTGGCTAATGGAGCTGTAACTTTGTTTTGATTTCCTGAGTGGTCTTGAGTTACCTAATATCTGGCTTGCTTCCCTAGATGGCTGCTTCTTAGATCTCTCCAGTAAAATCATACTTAAACCATTTTCATTAGCAACTGAGTACTACATGATTATAAAGTACCTCATGAAATGCCTTGATTAGTAGAGATCAAAGGCAGACCTTCATTAGTTTGGCTTTCTTTCCCCTCCTACTTTGCCTTTGCGTTAAACTGCATTAACCTGACTAAGCTCAGCTCTCCAAAGTTTGTACAATCTGGAAAAGATAACTTCTCCTGAGGAGTCTGACTTTTCTTTGGAGCACATGGCTGGCAGGTTTTCTGTGGCCCAAGTCATAGTCAACATGCTGTCTATTTTGTGGAGAGAAACAGTCCCTACTCCGAAAGTAGCACCACTGTGGTCACTTCTGCAACACCCCCTAGGGTTAAAATAGACTCGGATCAACTCCATAGCCAAAGGTCATGAGCCTATGAGCCTGGCTTTCCTCACCAAACTGCGTCATTTTAACCTCACTCAAGTGTCATAGTCGATAATAAAGCTGTCCGGGGTGACGTGGTGGTAAGGGCTGCTTTTCATTCAGGCAGACCCGAGTTTAAATTCTGCCTTCTTCACCTCTCTGCGCTTCAAGTTTCTCAGATGTAAATTTGGGATATTAGTGCCAACTTCACAGAACTGTTGCTAAGAATAAATGAGATAATGTTTAGGGACCATCTGACACAGTGCCTACCACATAGAAAGCATCCAATACATTTATAAAAATATATATATTTATATGAAAATATATATATATGAATTTATATATATATATATATATATATATATATATATATATATATATATATATATATATATATATATAAATTCAGTGCACCCTTACAATTCTAGAAAGGAGAGGCGCTAATGCAGAACTATGACATGTTAACTGGAAAGTGTTTCCAATTGCTCAGCCACAGCAGCCTCCAATTTTCTTTTGGAGAAATATTCCAGTGAGGAATGGAAGATGTTTCCTTGGATTAGCTATTTGGAGCCAGGCAAACCTCAAACCTTCCCCCAAGCACATAGAAGAGGATGTCAACTCCTGGTCTAAGAGCAAGAGACACAGTGGAAAATCTGGCTTTCTGCATCCTGAGGTTGAAGTTGAGTGATATGGAGTAGAGACAAGGTAAACTTGAGAGAGAGAGAGAGATTAATTATAAGGAATTGGCTCATGTGATTATGAAGGCCGAGACAGCCAATGTATAGTTCAAGTCTGTTTGAAGGCCTGAAAACCAGGAGAGCCAATGGTGTAAATTCCAGTCTGAGTCTGAGTCCAAAGGTAGGAGAAAACCTATGTCCCAAGCTTGAAGATGTTCAGGCAGAGAGAGAGAATTCTTTCTTACTCAACCTTTTATTCTACTCAGGCCTTCAGTGAATTGGATAAGACCCACCCACCTTTGGGAGGGTAATCTACTTTACTCCATCTACTGATTCCAATGGTAATCTCATCCAGAAACACCCTCAAAGACACACCAGGAATAATATTTAACAAACTATCTGGGTACTCCATGGACTAAGTTGACGCCTAAGATTAACCATCACAGTAATCCCTTAGATGGCTGAGTTATACATTGCTGACATTCATTCATATATTCATTCAGTCAGTGAATCGACAAATATTTGACTGTCTCTCATGTGCTAGCCACCATACCAAGCTGAACATTCAAAGATAAATAAATACCATTGTGTCCTCACAGGTAATGTGACCTATGTGAGGATCACAAGGTCTATCGGTCACTCTGATAAACAATTATTACCTATAATATAATGTAAAAATTATCCTCAGAAAACATTCTATGAGCCTTAATAACTGGAACCTTTAGTGTTTTAAAGGTATGTCTAAAATATACAGGTTTTATACTTTATAAACGGAAGCCAAGCTCAAGCTATATTTTTATAGGTGAAGTCTTGAAATCCAGGGATAAAAACATGAATTATCTTCCGTGAGCTTTGGTTCTCTCTGGTGGGAGTCTCCTCGAGGGGATGTCCCACAGGTGCATCTCTTCAATTATGTCCTACTGAATATGTCTCTAGATACTTTCTGGGGAAGTGGAAATTGGAGGTGTAAGGCTAAGATTTTGCTTTACTTTCTCCACAAGCATGTTTGATACAATGGGAATGAGAGGTGTCAGTAGTAGAGAAAAATTGAGTTCTTCCTGCCAAACAGGAAAATAAAAATGCCACCTTACATACAGGGCATTAAGCCCTAGAGGAATTAAACAAATTGTATATGGGAGTGATTTAGGAATTAAAATCTAATGAAGGTGGCAGGGGGAACAGAGGCAAAGAGTGGGGTATACAACTTAATATATCTTTTTTAGAAAATCAACTTTTTTTTTTTTAAAGAGGAGAGCTTAGACTAATAATTTGTTCTATGTGCCCATCATCCCATTCCAGCCCTCAGCATAGTGATTTTTGAAAAAAAAAAAAAAAAAAAGTGAGATAATGAACAAAAACAAAAACAAACCAGAATTGCCGGGTAATAGCATGTAGCAGCTAAGAATTTGGGCTCTGGGTTCACAGAGATACGAGTTGGAACCCACTTTTGTTGTTTAATAGCTGTGACACCTTGGGGAAAATAATAACCTGAAGTTTATTTTACCTGTAATGTGGGAATGATGATCATACCTAATTCTTAGGGATGATGCAAACATACATGTGGTAATACCTGGAGGGTGACTGAACCAGAGGGAGAACTTGAGCGTTAGCCCAAATAGGTTATTTCATATAATCTTTGCAGTACTGTGAGTAGCTATTATTAGCTCCATTCTATGGATGAGGGAAATGGGCCTTGCAGATTTTAACAATTTTCTAAGTCTACACACAAATCTTAAATTCCCTCCCAGCACTGCTTTAGTTGTAGAAGATCTGGGGTTGAAACACATATTTTCCACCTTCCTAATCTCAAGCTTTTGTACTATTCCATGTCACTTCCATTCTCTTGTAGAAGCTCTCTTATTCATGCTTGTTTTACTTCCTGATTTACATTCTAAACTCTCAGAAAATAGTCCAAGGCTGGACTTTGTTTGTATCACCCACATTGGCTAACTTAGTGGAGGGGATTCGTTCATCAGTATTTGTTTGACTGCTTTGTTCAATAAAAAAAAATCTCTTGCTATTTTCAGGATATTGATACATACTTTGTTAGATTTGTACCTAAGTATTTCATTTTCTTTAAAGAAATTTGTAAATGGTATTTTGTTTTTAATTTCAGCTTCACGTGTTCATTTTATTATATAAAAATATGATTAATTTTAGGTATTGATCTTTACCCTATGACCTTACTGAACTCAATTAGTTCTAGCTGAGATCTTATCACTTTCTCATTTGTTTAAGAGAATTCGTAATGGCTTGTTGAATCATTTTATGGTGGTTGCTTTAAAATCATTGTCAGGTCATTTTAACATCTCATTTATCTCAGTGTTGGTATTACTTGATTGTGTTTTCTTATTCAAGATGTGATTTTTCTGGTATAAAGGATGATTTCCTAGACGTTTAGGCTATTATGTTAGGAGACTCTGAGTCTTGCTTAAAATTTTAATTTTAAGCATCAGTCACCCTATTTAGGTTTAGCACATAGGTCCTGCCTCCTTCTGTGAGCTGTGATTCCAATGACAATCTAATTTTCAGAGACTTTCTGGTACTGTTTTGGTCTGCTTAGCAAATTTCAAGTATACAGAACAGTCTTGTTAACTATCGTCACCATGCTGTGCATTACATCTCCAGAATTTATTTATCTTGCATAACTGAAATTTTGCACCCTTTGGCCAACATCTCCACATTTCTTCTTCCTCCCAGCCTCTGTCAACCATCATTCTACTCTCTATTTTTATGAGATTGACTACTTTAGGCTGTTCTTATAAATGGTATCATGTAGTATATGTCCTTCTGTATTTGGCTTATTTCACTTAGCATTATGTCCTCCAAGTTCATCTATGTTGTGACAGATGGCAGGATCTCCATATAATCCAGCAATCCCACTTCGGGATACGTATTCAAAGGAACTGAAATCAGGATCTTGAAGAGATATCTGTACCCCCATGTTTACTGCAGCGCAATTCACAATAGCCGGGAAATGGAAACAAGCTCAGGGTCCATCTACAGGTCAATGGATAAGAAAATGTGGCATATACATACACTGGAATGTTATTTAGACTTAGAAAAGTTTCCTTTTTAAATGAAACGGTTTTTAGCAGCGTCGTTTAATGCTCGCGTAAGATAATCATGTAAATTGCTAAGCACAGTGCCCAGTGGTTAGTAAACATTCGGTAAGAATTAGACTTCATGCTGACACCAGTAGCGATTTTCTCTGGAACTGTTCCCAGCTTTTCCCCAAATGTGCTTCTGTCAGTTTGGACAGAGGCAATCATGGAACTTGTGTCAGGGCAGAGTTCAGAAACTAATCCTGGAAAGCTGCATAGGAATATATATAATGTAAATGTATTTAAGGAACCATAGTGGATGTTTGAAAGGCAGTGCAACTAAGTACACTCTAGTGTCAGATTATCTAGATCTATGTTCTAATAGCTGTTGATTTTGTACAAATTGCTTAGTATTTCTATGCCTCAGTTTCTTCACCTGTAAATACAAATAAATGTAAATAACCTTCTTATGAGGTTACTTTAAAAATTAACTTAGAAAATATACATAGGACTGTTTTAACAGTAAGAGTTAATTAGGTTCAGTACTTTAAACATTTCTTGCACATAGGACAAATTGATTATGTGTTTGTGATTATTGTAATGAATACCTTCTAGAAAAGAAGTTAAGGTTTGGAAAATTCAAGCAATTCACCCAAGACGACACAGCCAGGGAATAGAACTGGGTCTTGAACTCAGTTCTATCTGATTCCAAAGCCTGTGTTCTTTTCCATTATTTTACTTTTCTCAAAGTTGAGTAATGGACAGACTTAGAAGAAACAAAAGTTCAGTTTAATATTGATGTTGATTTAAATGATTTTTATTATAATGTTGCTAAAATGTGTGCAAATCTAAACCTAGATATAATTCTTATGCCTATAAATCATTTAATTTATAAAATTCAAACACATTTACTAATTATATGCAGACAAAAGATACAACCCAGTAAAATTTAATTTAGTAACATTTATCTAATGTGACGGATGTGTTTTTTACTTGAAACTAAAAACCACTCACAAAGGAACATGGTACTCACCGCTAAGGTTCGAGATCTTTTGCAGCCATCATGCCCATACATCTGTGTGCTGTGAGATTGGTCATTTTTTCCACCTCTCTTCTCTGTTCCAACTACTGCAAAAGCATAACATGATGTCATTTGGCCCTCACTTGGCAGAAATTCACCATTTACATAGTAATTCTGCCTCCTTTTTTTTTTTTTTTTTCACTTTAGCCCACGGTAAAGTAGAACTACCGGGGTATAACAAACTCAAAACAAAAACACTATTAAGGTCTTTGAGGGACTTCCCTGGTGGTCCAGTGGTTAAGACTCCATGCTTCCAATGCAGGGGGCGCAGGTTCGATCCCTGGTTGGGGAACTAGGATCCTACATTCCGCACGGCCAAAAACTGAGAAAAAAAAAAAAAAAGTCTTTGAATATGGCTACAATTATTAGTTGTGAGGTTGCCATCAGATGGTCAAAAAATATGCTTATGTACATATTTTAGATTGCCATTGATATGAAATTGCCAAATGAAAAATTCTCATGGACTCTTGGAAATATGCTCAAGAATCTTCTAAGGAACCAAAGATCTTATTTTAGGAAATTTGGAGCTGCTCTCTGATGGTCTAACTGCTGTCTCCTCCTGTCTTGAAGGAGCTTTAATTTATACCATAAATGATTTAGAATAATGTTTGAGTCATACTAAAGTCGTGCTGGCTGGAAGGAGGTAAGATGCAACACAATTACCTTTTCAAATTTTTGTACAATGCAAAGTGATGGAAGACATTCTTTCTGAACATGTAGAATCAACGATGTTGGAGAGGGATGGTTTTCGTTTATGGCTTACTTTGGTGGTTGAGAAAAAGGGAGTCATGATCATGATTAACTATTATTTCACTCATTTTAAGGGGACAATAATGACTAAGGTTTATCTGGCATGTTATCATTGACAAAGAGCTTTGTCCAACTTGATTATCTTCCAGCTTCAACCACACCCAGATGAAGACATTTCTCCAAGTAATAATCATAAATTGAGGAGCTGATATTTAAATCAGGTGCCCTAAATTTTAACTTCTCTATGTTCTATGTTCTGCAAGGCATCTCCATGAAGAGTGGTGCTACACGCAGTCTGTCCTCGACACAAGTAGGATAATACACACTACACTGTTCCCAAGTTCCTCCCTATTAGAGACAAGGAAGCCTGAACTTTCACCAAAGTCAAAACAAAATGTTAAGAGCATGGGGCTCTAGGCTTATACTCTATCTTTATTACTTACTAACTCTGTGACTATGGAAAAGTTATGCAAACTCTCCAAGTGACAGTATTGTCATCTGAAAAATAAGGATGTCAGTGCCCTTCTTATGAGGTTATTTTAAAGGTTAACTTAGAAAATATACATGAAGAACTTGGCACAATACTTGTATGTAGCACTAATAATACAATGCTTACTCTTTGCCAGACACTCTTTTAAGAGCTTTATATATTGACTTAGTTAATCTTCATATAACAACCCTATGAGTAAGATATATTTCATCCCCATTTGACAGATGGGGAAACTAAATGAGTTATCTAAGGTCACACAGCTGGTAAGCGATGATGGTGGAATTTAAACCCACACTTCTAATCCAAACCCTGTGTTCCAGAGTCTGTGCTTATGGGAAAGTTCTATACTACTTCTCCATGCTCTAAGTAATGTAACTTGAGAAAGGGATTGTCTTTATTTAATCTCCGCATCTTGTCATCCCATCTCAGCTCTTTCCTAGAATACTACATCACTCAAATCTTTTACAGTCTTTTACCCTGATTATAGTTTTAGCTCCATCGAATCCATTTTCCTCTTTGCAGCCAACATGTTGTTTAATAGAATCACTCCTCTTCCTCATTACAATCTTTCTAAGGTTAATCATCACCTTCAGTACATGACCATGATCATAGCCTTGCTTTCCTTTCCAATCTCATCACCTTCTCTCTCCTCTCAAATTTGACATTCTAGGAATCTAGACTATTTGTAGTTTCCTGAATATACAATCCAGTTTTATTGTACTTTGAAGCATTTTTTTTACCTTATTGAAATGACCATATTTCTATGAATGGCTAAATCCTTCATATCTTTTAAAACTCATTTTAAATATCCCTTATATAGGAAGCCTTTTCTGAAATCCTTACTTGTACTTCCTGAAATCTAGATGTGATTATATTCACGTTTCCTAAGCTAAAAAGTGTTTTAATTCTGAAAAAAAAAAAAAGGCTCTCAATGATACTTGTAGTATCAATTACTGTGCAGAACTGTGACATGGGGGGTTGTATATTAGTCACTTTGGACAAATACCACAAATAATAAATAGCAACTGAGCCAAATATTATCACTAGATTTCGTTCTGGAACAATAGCAGTGTTGAGCGAATGCAGCTCTGGTTGTGTTTATGTATCAAGAAATCTTTGTATGGTGCAAAAAAAAAAAAAAACCAGAAATCTTTATATAATACTCTGTGATCAGTGAAACTCAGCACATGTTTCCCAAGACCCCGCCCTCCCACCTCTTCTTTCTTCCACCCAACCCCCATCCCCTTGTTACTAAGCTCATGTTTGTCAAGAAAAATTTGGCCTCTATGAATCTGATTTGCTTACACTTGACTCATCAAAAATGTTTTGTAAGAGAGGTTTGATGTCCAAGAAACCTCTAGAGCCTCCTCTGTGGATCTTTAAGATATTTTTTTTTCTGAGAACTGAGAGACGGTTTCTGGCCATGACATCCAAGTAAACGGGAACTTCAAATTATTTAAGACTGTTAAGGGGATCAAAATATATGCATGAACATGCTGGCATGTGCTCTCTTGTACTTCAGTTATATATCCATGTACAAGGAAGGTTTTCAATTTCTCCCTGAAGGTAAATTTCACGAAGTGGGTAGTTGAACAACATGACCCAAGGAATCCTTAAAATATTACATAGTTCCCTGGGCCCTACTGAAATGACTTTGTCCTTGATGTCACTAACATTTCCATATCAGAAGGCACCCTCTCCCAGACAATAGCTAATCTGAATTAAGTATTCCTTTCAGAACGGCCTTTGGCTTACTGCCAGCCAAGGTAGAGCAGGGTCCTTCCTGCCCAGCCACCTGGCTCCTTGCTTCCTCGCTATACCAGGTAGTCAGGCCCAGTCAGTGGAAGAGCAAGCAAGCCCCAGAAAAGATAATGCAATCCATGTGTTCCGGCATAAATGTCTCTGTTTTTATTGCATGGCTGTAAGTCATTTATTCAAAGATTCCAAATTATATTTTAAAAGTTCAACAAATAGTTCATTGTACAACAGACTTGAGCACTTAATTAGAAACCGCAGTACTTTGCTCGTTGCATGTAATATTATAATGGCCTTTTTCTTCCATTATCCAAATATTGTAGCTAATTTATCTTGTAAGATGTCTTGTGCAGTACACGACAAAAGTAGTGTGACCATATACAAGTTAGACAATTAGGCCTGATTTGAGAAAAGGGTTTTCAAGAACACTTCCTTAATATTTCTTCCTGGTCACTTTCTCTAATCCCTAGCAAACCACAGGATGTCCTAACCTTAAAACCTACCACAACAGCAACAAAGCCCCCATCTGGTTACTAAACACTCTTGGAAGCTTCTTTTTGGAAACCCACTTTCAGTTTTCTGCCACTGCAAGTCACTAGAGGAAAATCATCTTATTGTTTCAAAGGCAGAGAACAGAAATTGAATCCAATCACCTCTTTGGATGTGTTGATACCCTGACATCCTGATTTATCATTTCTAAACCCTATTGTCCTCTTGCACCACTCAGTAACCTTTAGAGACAGAAGGAGATGGTCACATATTCTCTGCCTCTGAATATATGGATGAGAACTAGAAACACAGTTACTTAATGCCAAACAGCTGGATATGTGAATACATCCTGATGTTTCCTTTCTTTATTCCATTTTCAGCCAGCTGTTTGGCATTACACAGACAACACCTAATCTTTCTAAAAAGAGTTTCAAAAATATTATGACTCTTTAAATTGTGAAGACGGGAAAACAAAGACTTAGAAAGATATAATTGAAGTCTATGCAATCATGAAGGATTTAAATAAACTGAATATAAACTCATTCATAGATCAGAATGCTAGAAACATTCTTTGAAATTTGAGAAAGACTTTAAGCCACAAACAAAAGGACAACCGAGTTAAGAATAAACATATGGAACTTGTTACCCTAGAGGTAGGGAATGAAGATATACATACTAATTCAAAAATATTTTTATATGTTCACAGATGATCGACAGAGTTATTAAACGCAACGAAAATATTTTGGATACATTGTTAACTTTTTGACACTGGTGTCATGGAGGACAATTCTGACTTTTAGCACGGGAGTAAACTGTCTGTACCCATACACTGTGTTGGTTGAAATAAAGTCTGGCAATTGTTACTTGCATGGTAGCTGCTTATCATTATTTGTTGAATGAATATTAACATGTATAGTGCTTTCAAGTACATAAACTCTTGCATATGCATTCTCATTTTTTTTATCCGTATTATAATCTTTTGATATTGAAACGGTAGAAAATTCCCCAGAGAACTGAAATGGAGGTAGGTGGAGAGAGAATAATTATGGGAGAGTAATCACACTTTTGGGCTCTGCAGTCAGAACCGCCTAGAATCCTGGCTCTACAAATCACAGGCTTTATCATTTTAGACAAGATACTTAAACTCTCCAAACCTAATTTCCTTTTAGGTAAAATGAAAATAATGAAAAGTCTACTTTATAGTGTTTCTGTGAGAATTAATGAGATATCCCATATAAAGCATATTGTCCAGTATCTGGCACATAGAAAATATTCAATAAATATTAGCTATTTTAAAGATAAGAAAATTTATTTGCAAAGCTATTAAGTAGTCTATCCTCCACAACATGGCTTGTAAATTATAGTACTGAGAATCAAGCAGAATTCTTTATATTCTGGTGTGTTTGTTCCACGTGCATGGCATATGCTATTTGGCCAAAGACAAAAGACTAGACCGAGTTGCCCAAGGAGAAAGAAGCCTGGCATTTGGTATTTGAATGAGTTCTCCCATACAATGACAAATATAAACTCTTATAACTCGTTAAGTATTGTATATTTTAAGTGGACTTCTGTTGGTTTTATGATAAAAATATCCAATTTATCTCTGATCGATGATAGTCAACTGTATGTTTGGATTTGTGAGCTCACTACCATCATCTTGGCAATGTTTACCATTTACTAAATAAATTCTATCTACAGTTTTAAGTAACAACAAAGATTTGCATTTATATGAGAGGCCTTCTGTTTAAAAGAGGATTAGACAAAATGATACGGAGGAAACATTGCAGAAGTGTTTCTTAACATCTATTCCTCAAATGAGACCAACATTGCAGAACAAATTTAGCATGAAAATTAATTCATGTCCTTTCCAAGATGTCTTGAAAAATGAGCCAGCTAATGTGTTTGGATAATAGAAAAAAAAAAAAAAAAGATCAGCTCGGTGCTTTGTGACCACCTAGAGGAGTGGGATAGGGAGGGTGGGAGGGAGACTCAAGAGGGAGGGGATATGGGGATATATGTATACAATAGCTGATTCACTTTGTTATACAGCAGAAACTAACACAACATGGTAAAGCAATTTTAGTCCAATAAAGATGTTAAAAAAAAATAGAAAAAAAGATCCTCTGTAATATTCTTTTCAATAAAATATAATCACCCCAAGTATTTCATCTACAGCATGATTATTTGCAATTAAGCCTAGCATGTGTTTAGCCGCTGTAGATTTCATATTTCCCTCTCTCTAAATACAAATAAATTACATAGTATGATTATTACGTAGTATGGGGCACCTTGATCCCAACTGCTTACTTTATCTTCACTACAACATCTCTTCCTTCACCACAACTACCACGTGGAACATTTATCTGGTGGTGCAAACAAAAGAGGGTATTATAGGTGGGAATTGTGTCAGTTGATCCTTGCTATGTAACAATCACCCCAAAACACTTTGTCTTAAACAACAAAATTTATTGTTTCTGATAATTCTGTGAGTTGGCTGGGCAGTTCTAGTCTGGGCTCATGTAGCAGCTCATCTGGGACCAGGTGGTCGGGATGGCATTACTCACAGGTCTGGTGCTTGGATCAGTGACAGCAGGGTGACAGGCCACATGTCTCCCATTATCACACAGCCTCGGCCAGACTTATTCACATGGCGATGGTTGTAGTATTCCCAAAAGCACCAGGCAGAAAAGTCCCAATAAATAAGTGATTTTCCAGCCTTTGGTGGTGTCACATTGTTTATTGTCACATTGGCCAAGCAAGTCATAAAGGCAAGAGCAAAATAGAGGGGTGGTTACATAGACTTCCACTCTTAGTGGGAGGAGTTGCAAGCTCTCATTTCAAAGAATGTGATATTAAGAGATGGGAAGAGTTTAGGTGACGTTTCCTCCCTACCATAGACTGTCCATGACTCTATTCTATTCGAATTCTCTCCCAGAAGTTGTTCTGCACTTTACAAAGAGGCTTCACAATCCTCCTTTATTTTATCCTCTCAAAAATTGTAGAAGGAAGATTAATGGAGAAGATATGCACTTAAGTTTTAACTTTTAAATAATTAGTTGTGTGACTTATGTCCAGTCACTTGATCCCTAATTATCAGATAGTATTACAACAGCTTCTGTGCCATAACATTGTTGAGAGAATTAAACTGGATGATTCTGTGTAAATTATTTAGCACAAAACTCAAATGGTTAGCTTTTAAGCTTCCATTTAAAAATACTCTCTGAGCACTTACCTCGTTCCTATGAATCAATATAGACTATTTCTTTTTTTTTTAACATCTTTATTGGAGTATAATTGCTTTACAATGGTGTGTTAGTTTCTGCTGTATAACAAACTGAATCAGCTATACATATACATATATCCCCATATTCCCTCCCTCTTGCGTCTCCCTTCCACCCTCCCTATCCCACCTCTAGGTGGTCACAAAGCACCGAGCTGATCTCCCTGTGCTATGCGGCTGCTTCCCACTAGCTATCTATTTTACATTTGGTAGTGTATATATGTCAGTGTTACTCTCTCACTTCGTCCCAGCTTACCCTTCCCCCGCCCGTGTTCTCGAGTCCATTCTCTACGTTTGCGAGTATAGACTATTTCTAAGGATTAGTTAAGGAAATAGTATTGAGCCAAATTCTGTACCTTATTCTAGCTTTTATCCTGAGGAAAGTTACTGAACATTTTGGATCTTACATTGTTTTCCTCACCTGTAAAATAAGCATAAAAATAATTACATCTGCCTCATAGGGTTGCTGTGAAAATTACATAGAAATAATTAGAGAAATGTCTGGCACATAGAAATACACAACAAATGATAACAATTATTATAATGTCAGAGTATTGGAGTAGAGACTAGATATTTGTAGATGAAAATATTAATTAAAGATGTCCTCATGTATATTACAGCCTATTGGAAGAGTAAGACATTGAAAAAGTTCAACACATCAATAAATAAAAATTACAAATTGTGATTAGTGCCATGATAGAAAATATTATGAAAAAGGAACATAGGCAAACTTCTGATCATGTGATAGTGATAGGTCTCACTGGTGAAGGAATTTTTAAGCTAAGAATTCAAGAATCCAAAAAAGTTGAGATTCTTTACAGAAAATAAAAATTATAGTTAGAGAAGTAAAGCAACTTGTTCAAGGTTGTACAAGGCAGATATAAATAACCCAGGAAGTTTCTATGCGATAATACAACTGCTCCAAACATTATTGGCTCTGGGAGCAAATGTTGCTGAGCTCTGAGTGAGCTGGACAGCATCTCAAAATGTAAACTTCACCCCTCTGTGGGTTGCCCTCCTATTCACCTTATCCAGCTTATGAAATCTCTAACCTGAAGACTGAAAAAACCTAGAAAATGGATTTTGACATTAAAAGCTAATAATTCTGTCCTTTGTTGTGGTCCACAATCCTGCCATGTAAAAATTCAAAATATTCCTCAAACTAAAAGGCCAGGATTGTCACAACGTACAAAACTGTCAGGCCCAACTATATACTGTCTACTCCATCAGAGACACATTTAACATTAAAAGACACAGATATGAATAAAGAAAGTAAATGGAAATAAATATATTATGCAAGCAGGAAGCATAAGAAGGCAGGAGTGGCTATATTAATATTAGATAAAATAAATTTTAAGGCAAAGAGTGTTACCAGATTAAAATAGAGATATCACCTAACAATAATGATCCCAGTTCATCAGAGACCATAAATGTGTGTATTTAATACCAAAGCTGCAAACACTGACAGAAAGAAAGGGAGAATAGGCAATCTTACAATCATAGCTGGAGATTTTATTACCTTTTTTGCAACAACTGATAGAACTGGACAAAAAAAAAATCAGAAAAGACAGAGATAACATGAACAACATTAATGTGGCCCAAACTGATACTTATGCCACAAAAGAACTCAATAACTGCATAATACACATTCTTTTGACTTGCTCGTGGTATATTCACCAAGCTCTAAAAAAAAGGTGCTTCAAAAATAGTACCATGTATATATATACAATAGAATATTACTCAGCCATAAAAAGGAATGAAATAATGCCATTTGCAGCAACATGGATGGACCTAGAGATTATCACACTAAATGAAGTAAATCAAAGACAAATATCATATGATATTATTTATATGTGGAATCTTAAAAAACGATAGAAATAAACTTATTTACAAAACAGAAGTAGACTCACAGACATAGAAAACAAACTTACAGTTAACAAAGGAGAAAGTGGGGGGAGGGATAAATCAGGAGTTTGGGATTAAAAATACACACTACTATATATAAAATAGATAAACAACAAGGACCTACTGTATAGCACAGGGAACTATATTCAATATCTTGTAATAACATGTAAAAGAATCTGAAAAAGAATAGATTATATATAGGCATATGTATAATTGAATCACTTTGTTATACACCTGAAACTAACACAACACTGTAAGTTGACTGTACTTCAGTAAAAATATTTTTTAAAATGCTATCATGAAAGGCCATAGTTTGAAGCGCAAACTTAAAAAAAAGAACAATTAATAGCATTCTTCCTTTACACATGAAATTAAATTAGAAATTAATAATAATAACATAATCCCAAACATTTGGGTAATATACAGCACACTTATAAAGAATCCACTACTAAAAAAAAAATTACATATAACTCAAGTCTAATCAAGAGAAAAACATCAGACAAATCCCAGTTGACAGACATTCTATAAAATACCTAACGAATACTCCTCCAAGCCGTCAAGGCCTTCAAAAACAAGGAAAGTCTAAGAAACTGCTACCAAAAGAGATGATGACAATATAGTTGAAATAAGGACTAGCTTAGAAATCAGGCAGACATGGTTCAAATCTCAGTTGTGAACTTTCTAGCCATATGAACCTGAGCAATGCAGTTCCTCTCTGTAACTGTTTCCTCAACTGTAAAATGAGAATGTAAATGCATATCTTGATGACCTGTTGCCTGCTATGCCTGGGCAGCCATTGGCAGAACTTTTCCCTAACCCAGAACTTTTCCCAAAATAACCCCCACTTGCTGCCAGGAAGACTCCCGTACAGGCTGTCTCCCTTTGCTTTAAGTTGCAAGGGCTGGGGGAGACTAGAAGAGTTCTGGGTTTTTTTAATACTGTGTATGAAACTAGGGAGGCTTGTTGAAAGCAGTGAGATATACTATAAACTTAGCAAGTATCATCTCAATTTGTAAACTCTAATCTTTAGGAGCTAAAAAAACTTAATTTTAAAATAAAAGGAATAAGAAATGGTAAACTGGATGTTCCTCTACTGTTTCAAAATCAAATAGAGAATTTAGTTCATAGGTGGGTTCAAGAAAAGACTCCTTCTTTGAACTATTTAAACGATTTGGCTCATATCTCCTCCTCTCCTATGCAATTTTTTGTTCTCCTATTATAGTGCTTATCTCCGTGGAAGTCCTATGGCACATCCCTCCTTGTCCCCTTCCCTCCTTGTCTCTCCTTCCTTTCTTCCCACCCTCTCTCCCTCCCTTCCTCTCCCTCACCCTCCCTCTCTTCCCTTCCCTCTCCCTCTCTCTCTCCCTCCCTCTCCTTCTCTTGCTCTCTCTCTCCCTTTCCATCTTCTTTCCTCTCTCTTCCACTGCAGCTTGAGCTTTTGAAAGGCAGACCCAGTATTTGGTTCCTTGTTTTGTGTCCTGCCACTTAGCACAGATTCTGTTGTATGATAGGTGTTCAATCACTGTTTCTCATTTGAATTGATCATTATAAACAAATTTCTTGCAGCTGGTATGGACCAGAGCCTTTTCCATTGGAAGTTCTTCCTGAAAAACACATGGATCATGGGGGAGGACAGAGTAAGTAATCTAACCTAAAAGGTTGTGAAGCTCCATGACACACCCAGAATGCAACAGTCCAAATATGAATTCAGTCCTTGGCTTACTTTTCTTTGTTGGCTTCAGAACTGACCTTGAGTCATGGAGCAGACCGTGATACAAATAGAACAATTTTTTGTTGTTGTTCTTGTGTTTTCTTTTTGTATTCTGCAATAAAATCCTGAAATGCCTTTTCAATGGATCACTGAAAAAATCATAGTAGAATATTATGGTAAAAAATTAAATATATACATATATAAATTAACAATAGTGCTTAAAAATAAAATGCCCCAGGGGCTTAGCAAACCCTTCTAAGAGCTTCAGTAAAACTCACATTCTGACATCCATACTCCTACCCTTAGATATATATAGCATAAGAGGAACATGGACATGATGGAGGTTAGACAGAAGATTTCAGCATGAATGGCCTAAGAAAGAATCAAGAAACTTAAACATTTTTAAATAGAATAAATTTTGCAAAAAATAGTTTTTTATACACATATATATGTATATATATATGATATATCCTTAACTATTCAGTAGAAGTAGTCATAGATATATGAGTAATAATTATAACAAAACTAACATATTGGACACACATTATCTGTCAGTTATTGTACTCAGGCTTGTGTATTATCTTATTTAATCATCAAATAAATTTGGGTCATATAAAATTGAATCTTAAGGACATGAAATAAATTTTCAAAGCTGTGTACATATTAAGTAGCAGGGCCAGTATTCAAACCCAGAAAATCTAACTTCATAGCCCTCAGTCTTAATCACTCTGTTTAGTATATTTAGTAGATATAATAACACTGAACCCAAAATATTGTAAAATCCAGATGCAAATTTAGGAAATTCACTGTATACAAGAATAACAGTTAATTTTTATTTTTTAACATCAAATTGGATGAATATTAAAACACAGGACCTCACCTGTTTCCTACATAAATTTGCCAGTGAATGGTAGTCAAAAACTAAATACAATCCTTTGTCAGGCAAAGAGTTGTAAGGTCCATAAAACACAAAAATACCTTTTTCAAGTTCTCTTCTCCCGTTCAAATTTACATAACTTTACAAAGTAACTTTTTCAGCAATCACAGCCCTTATAGCCAGTTTTGAAATAAATTAACTTTAGAAGCAGGTCTTTGAATTTCTGTAATATAGTGTGTTAAATCAATATTTTATAAAATATTAAGCTTATAATTTGTCTTGCCCTCTTTAATCAAATGCATTAATAATAGCAAAAATAAAGATTATGACAGAAACAATGGTAGGCTTTTACTCCATCATTTTCTTTTCCTGGACATGTATAAAGACTTCATTTCCCAGCCTCATTAGCTGTAAGATCAGGGTGATTTGACTGAATTCTGGATAATGAAATGGAAGTTGAAAAGTTGTGCACTAACTTCTGTGCCTGGACCTTAAAATATTTTGTGCAATCAGATTTTACATCCCTTTTATTAAGTGATTGTGGAGACCACATGTTGCAGCCTTACAAGATGGACTCAGCCTGGAGTTACATGAGAGAAAATCACCAACAAAAGCGTACCCACACTGTATTCTAATGTGCATAAGAAATAAACTTATTATGATAAGCCAATGAAGACTCATTGTTACTACAAGGGAGAAAGGACTACTCAGGCTAACGCAATTGCTAATAATATTTTAATGAGACAAACTGTTTTTGGAATATTATTAAATGTAATAAAATTATTAATGTAATTTTATTTTATCTTTATGTAATGATTTTTAAATTTATTTTTTTTGCATAGGTCTGATAATATACATATTTTCTCAGTAGTACAAATATACGTATGTTTGGGTTGCATGATGAAGATACTTTTTCTTGATGAAGAAGCAATCAAAAACATTTGGAATTAACTTAAAATATATGCTTCATTAACACATTTTCATCACCAGCTATTTCACTATCAATAGGACACTCTTAGACGTATTATTTTCACAAATCTGATCCATATATCTAGGTCTTAAAAGACAAGAAAATGAATGTCAGCTGTATCCTACTTCCACACACCACTCCTAATCTTCACCCACTCTTAATTGACATAGGTCACCATACCCAAACCAATGATTTAGTAAAGTAGAGAATGTCAGTGCCAAGGAATTAAACCATGGCTGAAGACAATGTCCTCTAAACACTCATATCCTTTAAGTTCTGTAATGTATAAGCATTATATTTGAGAAATAAGGACAGAAACAATAATTAAGTTTCCAAAGGAAAAAAATTAAAAACAAGTAGATGCAAATTTTCATCTTAGATATATAGGTATATCTACATACACATACGTACCTAAACACATGCACACAGACACAAATGTATGATTGTATACTTACACATATATTGGGTATTCATTTTATAGAATCAGAAAAAAAAATTTTTTTATCCTAGAGATTTTCCTACTCAAACTGAAAATAACTAGAGGTAAAATTGAAATGAATCTTAGCTGCAAGGAAAAATTGAGGGTCTTGGGTCTCATTTTCTTGAGTTAAGTCAAGAGCAATATTTGTTTCAAGAGTCTGATAGAAAATTTTTGTCCTATTCAAGTTCAAAAGCCAAAGACAGTCAATATTCTAGCTCTTAACAGCCATACATCTTTCAAGAATAACTGGTAAGCTCAAAGAGAGTGTCTGCTCAAGGGTTAGCTCCAGAATGTATTCATTTTGACAACTTTGTGGCTCTTTAAAGTCTAGGATTAAAAGCAGTAGGAAGAGTGGCCTTTGAAATCTTTGAAACCGTTGACAGCTGTGAGCTCTCTGAGACCTCTTGGTCACAATAACATCTACTGAGTACACTCTTGGACATATCTCACTAGAAGCTCTCACCCTATCATCTGATCAAAAGTTTGACCTTTTAGGTCACTTTGTGAGAGTTTCAGATGTTCTTTTAAAAAGGCAAGACCAACATTTCAACACAACTAAAGCTATTTGAAAGTGTTCAGGGTATATGATGGCTCTCTCTCAACTTCAAGGAAACATCTCCTACAGTAGTGCTTTTACCTCATTAGTTCTCAAAGCAGTGGTGCTAGGGACTGAGTAAATGTGTTCCTTCAAAATTCATATGTTAAAGCCCTAATCACCAATATGATGGTATTTGAAAGGAGAGCCTTTGGGAGGTAATTAGGTCATTAGGGTAGAGGTCTCAAGAATGGGATTAGTGCCCTTATAAGAAGAGACATGAGAGAAATGATGTCTCTTTCTGCCATGCAAGGATACAGCAAGAAGGTGGCCATCTGCAAACCAGGAAGAGGACTTTCACCAGACCCTGAATCTGTTGGCACTTTGATCTTGGACTTCCTAGCCTCCAAAAATTAATGCTTATTGTTTAAGCCATCCAGTCTATAGCATTTTGTTATAGCAGCTAACTAAGACAAATGGTGATCAAACAACCAAGCACTCTTAACATAGCAAGCTACTTTTGGATGCAAAATATATGTTATAAATGTCCTAAGTTGATTGCACAGTGTTAGGAAACCAATTTTGCAATTTTCTGCCATCTTTATTTGGTAGAAATGACTCAGTTCATATCAATAATTGTGGTGAGAGAAACTATAAATCTCTTATCTCTCTTGGTCAGTGGAGTTGCCTCTTCATTAGAGAGATGGCATTTTGGTGGGATGTCATGTATTATTAGTCAATGTAGAAATTTTTATAATTCAAAATGTAACTAAAGGCAGGGAAGGGACAAATGTTCTCTTGGCATAATAAGGTCATAGTTACTCATTCATAAGTAATAAAGTTTTCACAGTAAAGTGTGTATGAATTTTTTTGTTCTTTGGATTGTTTGGGAGGATTTATACTGTTTCAGAAGGAAGTGGTGAGATGTGTTTGATTTTAGGTACTCTATAAAATGCCAGATGTCACCCCAAGTGCATGTTCTTCTCATATCATCTTGTTTCTGTAAGAGAGCAGCAGCCTGAAAGCGCTAAAATCAGAGTCCGTCGCTGGCACTTATGGAACAGCTATCATTAGGCCAGGGAGGGA
The DNA here is from genome assembly GCF_965194805.1 of Balaenoptera borealis. NCBI lineage: Eukaryota > Metazoa > Chordata > Mammalia > Artiodactyla > Balaenopteridae > Balaenoptera > Balaenoptera borealis. The sequence continues at coordinate 17,620,962 of NC_138876.1, forward strand.
TAGCGGAGAAAGCCACTGAAACCTAAGACTAGAGCATTTACAAGACACAAAAATGGGTTAGCATGAACTGAGATTTTATTATTTGAATTAAAAAGCACAGTTCCTTAGAATCTGCCCTTTTCTGGACACACACAAAAGATAAAAGAGGATGATGTGGTTAAAGGGAGAGAGAACTTCCAAATATTAGATAGAATGGTACAGGTAAATGTCCCAGAAGTATGTCATACCCACATTAATCTCTCTCTGTGAGGATAGAGAATAGACCAATATCGCTAAGGTGACAAGAAGGGATGGACACATGGCTTACATAGTGCAATTTTTCTTTCCTACCTTGAATGTTTGACTGCTAAAAAAACCAAACCAAAACAAACAAACAAAAAGATTATGGTAGGTGTATTAGTTTGTTTGAACTGCCATGACAGAATACCACAGACTGGGTGGATTGAACAACAGAAATGTATCTTCTCACAATTCTGGAGGCTGGAAGTCCAAGATCAAAGTGCTGGCAGAGTTGGTTTCTGGTGAGACATTTCTTCCTGGTTTGCAGAGGCCCACCTTCTCATTGTGTCCTCACCTGGTCTTTGTGCACAAAGAGAGAGGTCTCTGGTGTCTCTTTCTCTTTTTATAAGGACACCAGTCCTATGGGATTAGGGACCCTTACGACCTCATTTAAACTTAATTACTTCTTTAAAGGCCCCATCTCCAAATAGAATCACATTGGTGGTTGGACTTCAACATATGAATTTTGAGGAGACATAATTAAGTCCATAACAGTAGGAGATGTCATGTTTAAAAAAAAACTAAAACTTTTTCAGGATAAAAGGGTAGAATAGCAAATGAAGCCAGGGGTTAAATTATTGCAAATAAATATATTTTGTTAGGTCCTGACTAAATATATTCATTCAACTTATTCTGAATTTTCCAATGACCAAGGCAAAGATGTGAACAACATCAGTTATGGAGCCCACAATCTCAATAAACTCTTATTTGCTTTCAGGAGAAACAAAGCTTTCCGTAGAATCAAGGCCTGAAAGATACCATTTTGATAACACCTTAAGAGTTCAAGCAAAAGCCAGTTAAATAACATTGTGTCTTATTGTCTCTTTCACTGGTAACTGCTAGAATAAAGACAAATCAAACATTCAGTAAAAGTGTTTCTATGAAAGGTCCACACAATGTGGGCCAAATGCATAGCTTTTGGTGATACTTTTTATAAGCTGGGTCCAACAATTTTTATTTATATATCTAAAATAAGTAACAATGAGTAGTATAAAATTAATTTCCATATTCTGACCTTTGCTCATCAGAAAAGTATACTATTGTGCATATTTTTAACAAAAAAGAAAGATAAAAAATTCTAAATAATATGGATACAAAGAGGCTTCTTCTTCTTATGTCTGTTCTCCATCCAAATGTTCAATGTTATTTTTATTTTACAAATTTGGGAGGGCAGTTTGAGGACGTCAGAGCAATTTGTGGCTTACTTAATCTGTATCTGAAATTCTTGAGGTTGTATAAAAAAGTGAAGAAATAAACACATGGATAAAATAATTACAAAAGGACTTCAGCATGACCAGGGATGACTACATGACCCAGCAGCCCTGTTTATAAACTAAAAGTTCCTGAACTTAAGGATTGGCTTCTAAAAAGGAAATGACCATTTCTGTGTTAGTTTAATAAACCTCAAAGTAAAATGTTATATTAATTGTTGTGTGTATTTGGAACTTCAGTACCAAATAGTTACTTACTCTAGATGGTGACATTATGCACAAGGTTGGCTTCTGGATATAACCCAGGGACCCAAGGATCTCTCTTTAACCTAAATATTAAGCCACCTAAATTGCAAAATTGGTCACTTTTTCTATCTATGAATCACCAGTTGGGGGAAAAAGTAAGTGTTGGGGCCACTAGCTCCCAGAAGCATGATTAAAATATATGTTTTTATCAGTGAGTATATGCTTTCCTAGCCTTTGAAAAATTCAACATCTATTTATTCAATTAGTAACCATCCCTCTAAAATGCAGGGAAAACCTTGACCAAACACAGACAATGAAAAATACACAGTGTGTGTTCAAAGGAGAGTCTGTGTTTCCCCAGGCAGCAGAATGACCTGATCAGAAAATATTGAGCCCAGATGATGTATCAAGGCTCTCTTTGGTCCAATCCCAAATTTCTTTTCTCTTTTTTGCTCTCCCTAAGTGAAATAGCATTTAGGAGTTAACCTGCTCAACTGATCATCTCCAGAACACACATTGAGTATTTTCTACAGTTGGAAATTTCAGGGAAATTTTGATGTTAAAGACACTTCTGTGTGCAGTGTGACCTTTGGGACTATTTTAATGTTTTATTATTATTTAATCAATATGTGTTTTCATCGTGTTTCCTGAATGAGAATGAAGCTCATTCAGGGTAGTTATTTGTCTCACACTTCTTTAAATTTGCTGTAAAGACTAGAAATGATGTACTGCACACAGGGAAGAGCACGGCCAGGAGGCACAGGCTTGGGTTCTGGGATCGATTCTAATTCTCACTCTGCTAGTCCTGTCACTAGCTATGTGATTTCCGGTCACTTATTTAACCCTCCGGAGATATAATTATTATTCTCAGAACATGCTGGGGTGTGTGGGAGAGTGGAGTTAGCTGACTGGTTACTAGTGAACAAGAGGTTTAGTGCAAACGGCTGATCCCATTTACATGGGTTTGAGGTTTGAGTGCTCTTGGCTTTGTTTGCAGAAACCTTTCTTCAGAGACGTTCAGCTTTCAATACCTTTAAGAAAATGCATTGAGAAGATCAAGGGAAGGATCACTTTTAAGCTGAGTGCAAAACCCAAAGCTCACTTAGATATCCTTGGCTTATTCCACTACTGGATAGACTTATGTTCTTGGGCAAAGACAACTGTTTTTCCTGGCTCTCTTCCTCAAATATGCAGACAAATCCTCGATGGCAGCAACAGCTAGAGAAGAGTTTATAGCCAACTCTGTTAAAGGAAGTCGGTAATACAAGTCCTGTTTACTGGTGCCAAATTGCATAGTTGGTCCAATATTAGAAAAAAAGTTCAGCATCCAAGGGTTTCTATTGACCACTGTGAGTGATTTTACTTTTTCGAATCGAAGTTGTTTACTGCAGTGCTTCAGGTAAGGCTTGTCCAGAGTAATTTTGAAAAAAATAATGAATAGAGGTCTTGTTTGTTTTTGTTTGTTTGTTTAAGGCCTACTTTTACATACCTGGCATTACAGTGACCAACACACAGAAAGAGGGATTCTACTAAATGTACTGAAGGGGCTGCTGGAAAAGATGCAGGGATGTTAAAGATGAAAAAAATAGAACAGTGGAGGAAAGGGTAAAATGGTATACTTTATATTTGAACTCGTATAACTAACTGATTATTGATGGTCATTCAGTGAAAAACCTTGATTTGTGTTTTTGGGGGCCAGTCTTGCTCTTCCAGTCTTCATCTTGAAAATCCTCCCCTCCCCCACTACCATTTCAGCTGCTGTTGTCCATTGTAGCTGTCAGTGTTCTGCAACACTAGGTTAAATATTTGTATAGTAGCTTGAGATTGGATTTGTTTCTTTCTGTGACCATTATGTTGTCATGGCAAAAGTCTTGTGTAATATGAGAACCATAATTTCCGTTTCACAAAGAAAATAATGATTCTTCAAGCTGACTTAAAGGACTCAACAATTTAAATGAACAGCAAGAAACCCATACTTATGTATCTCTCGAATACACTTGATTTGTATACATCTAAGGAAGTATGGCTAACTGGTATCTTACGTTATAACATAGTCCCATCTCCCCAGCATTTGTCATGGAAGCATTTGTTCATTATTTCATAACACTAGTTCTTTTAACAACCTGGAGATAGTTCCATTAAGATATTCAGAAATTTCACCAGGATTCATGGAGAAACACATTCCTTTATGCCCTGGTTTTTAAATTACTTACCAAATCAGAGTCTTTGGAATTTCCATAGCTTAAGCAATTGTTGTAAAAGAAACTTAGTATACTCCTGATATTCAATCCACTTTGCTTTCTGGATGAATGCAAAATTAATATTTTTTGGTGACAAATTATCTTATTTGGAATTTATAGATGTTTTCGTCAAAAGTACTGACTACAGATTCAAAACAATAGTAATTTTTTAAAAAGCAGTGTTCTTCTTATGCATGGGATAACACGGTTCAAATCAAAAATTTTGCCTCTCCCTTGTTTAGGGTGTACAGGCTTCAAAAAGGTGGATCTATTTTTTGAACAACAATTTTTTTCCCCCACAATTCTGTGGTTTGCAAGGTGGTTCTACTGGGTTTGCCTGGACTCTCTCAGGCAGTTGCAACCAAATCGCAGCTGGATTGATTGGGCTGGGAGACCCAAGATGACTTCATTCACATCTCTGGTAGTTGGTGATGCCTATCAGCTGGGGTGCCTCAGTTCTCCTCATCTGGACTTCATCCGCAGGACCGCACAGATCAGTTGCTGCCCTTCTGTTTGTTCTCCCCATTTCCTTTCCTTCTCCATTATTTTGCAACTCCTTATTCCTCAGGGTGCTTGAAATATTTTTTAAGTTCTCTAATCCAATTCTCATGTGAAGGATGTGGCTATCTCATGCCTTTTTACTCTTCTCATACTACGCTAGATCCACGTTGTTTTCTTAGCTTCCCCCCCCCCCCGCCCCCACTTATTTTGACAGCTTCTATCACCTTTGGGACCAGCTTGTATTTCTGTTCTGTGTCTATTCATGCTTTGGAGTGAAACTGCAAAATAGAAAAACATGGCAAATTTTACATGACTAAGTGTTTAATTTGCACAGTCCTGAGTTTTGTACTATGATTCTCTGCAGAGGACTACCTTACTTCTATGTCCTTTAAAGGATTTTCTTTTATTTTTTTATTTTTAAAAACTAGATGCATTTCTCTATTTTATTTTGGAATATGTACTTCTTGATGTCAACTAAAAACATCCTACAGTTTATCTGCCTTCTTTCTAGATTTTTCCTCTCGCAATAGGGAAATAAGAGCCAATGGTCCACTCCAAGAAAAGCACAACCAGATCCAAGTGAACACAGCTTCTTTAAAGGTCCTGCCAATGAACCACACTCTCTGCTGCTGTCATTTAAGCACTTTGACACCCACCTGGGGCTATTGTCACAGGTGCCTATTCTCTACTCCATTCAACTTTTAAGGGTCTACAAATGGTGTCCAGGATTCAATGTAATCAACATACTGAAAAATAAGAGAAGTGCCCAACAGAAACAAACTGAGAGTGTATTATATCTGTCATCATGAAAGCCACATTTCTAATTATTTTACTGAGGAAGAGTGAGAGCTGCAAACTTTTTTTTAAAAGACCATGTCCCTGAACAGCAAATATCATGAAAACCTCAAATCATCAAATAATAAACAGAATTGTTAAGCACTGTATGAAAGTCCTCTTATTTTAAGTAATATTGCCCCTAATCACAAGTAAAGACAATATGAATTAGATTTGCCTCTTTGAATTAACTGTGGTGAGTTGTAACTTACATGATTATCTTACCTTGAACATTTTTGCTACTATTTATTTTTAAATTGTTATTGCCTGAGCTCTGTCCATTATCTCGAGTAAAATTCATTTCTCAACTCTCAATGCAAAATTTTGTGTTAATTTAAGATTAAAATGGCATGGAGATTTAAATATAATGTCTTTTTCCTCCAAGGTCAGAATAGGTTGAGGATCAGTAAAAGGGAGAAATTAAGAAACCTGACTTTATTTCAGTCTATTGCTTGGAAATAGCAAAAGGACCTCATCTGTCCTGGGAACTTTCCAAGTATTTATTGTTATTTATGTTTATTATTTCCAAGAGACTTTTCCCCGAAGAGCTCTGGGATCTTATAACAATTTTCATATTTTCTAAGCAAAAATAAATAAATAAATAAATAAATTGAAACGTGTTGAGAAAAGAATATGGATAGAAGGAGATATTAAGAGTATAGAAGAAAAAATAATTAAAACAAAATAAACAAGACAAATAAGAGAGTTTGAAACTCGGTTGGGTAGTGATTGAGGATGGACACTGTCCAGTGGGGAGAGCTGAGGTTTTAGAAGTCCAGATATTTTCTAGAAAAAGTGATTTTTATTTATTTTGAAGAGGAAAAAAAATATTTTTGAGGGTAAATAGATGTAAAAGAGCTACGTTCTACATTTACAAGGGATTACAAAACAGAGCAATGATGACCTTGCAAATAATTTCTAATTTAAAATGTGTGGGGATTTCATATTTAAAAAGGTCATTATTAGTACATTTTTCTTCTCAAGTATTTTAAAGTTCTTGAGGCATGATACAGTTATGTGGGGGAAATTTACCTATAACAAGCATCATTCTGTGACCTCTGCTCTGGCTTACAGAGTGTTGAGTTAAGGAGAAGACACACTACTTATCCTACAAGAAAATTGGAAGATCTGAGCTTTGAGCTGTAATATTTCCAGATGGTTGAAATCGAAAGCAGACTTCCTCTCCTTGCCTATTCAGCCAAAGTTTTATGCAGCAGTAAATAAACTCTTATTTGCTTCTGCCACATTTTATAGCAGAATACAGATGGATTGAGGTGAACAATTTCTTGGGGAATGATTCTCTTCTCATTGTACTTTGAAGGTTGGATACTACTTCTGTCTTAAACCAGGAATACATTGCTCACAATTATAACTTCAAGAATAATATAGAATTCTGTTGGTTCATTGGCTTTTACCATTAAGACTTTTCTAAAACTTGCAGAAAATGTTCTCAATTTCTCTTTCCACAGATTGAGGCAGAAAAGCATAATGATGGTTCTTCTCCTTAAACTTTAAATATTAAACTTGTTTTCATGGAAGTTAAAAACTCAGTACATTAATTTTCATTGTGCATACAACAATGAACACTTTTAGGAAATATAATATCCTTGGAAATCTAAATTAGACTTTAAAAAAAATGTGGATTTTCTCATTAATGTGAGTGTGACCATAAAGGACACAATTGACAAATGGGTTGTGGGGGGGTAGTTACTTAGTTTACAAATGTAATTTCAATTTATTTTCTGACCCATAATCTCTATCCCATTTTTGGTAGAAACTGTATTTCAGCCATGACCTTTGCTGGGTAACGCTTCTGGGCCTTCCCATTATATCGAACAAAGAGAATATGTCTTGATAACTTAGAGGAATTAATAGAATCAGCTTGTCAAACATCCACAGTGTATGTGAAATCTGGTTCTAGAATATGATAAAATATAATTGCTGTGTACTATATTATGTGTTCAACCCTTCCCAACCAATTTTCAAGATAAAAAATAGAATGTCACATTGTTACAGAATCATCTCAATGCTTTGTTTTTCCTCTATGCTTGCTAAAAGTGAATAAATTGTTTTCTGATCTTCAAATGTACAGATGATGGGTATTATCAGGACTGTGAATTTTCCCAGATCTGTAGAATTGAGGTGCCTAACCTGGGGTGAAGCTAGAACTCAGTATGTGCCTGAGAATGGTGGTTGGAAAGGATATTGATTATACTCACTAGGATGTAGCTATAAATATCCTCCTCTGGCAGGCAAGTGGGAGGAAGTACAGACTTGGGAGAGAGGACTGAACGTGTTAACTTCTCTGGTTCATTTCTATAAATAAATGCTAAATGTCAGTGCTGTATTTGATACTGCCCTGGGCACTTGCTATGGGCCGAATGTCTGTGTTCCCCCTAAAATTCATACGTTGAAATCTGAACCCCAAAGGTGATGGTATTAAGAGGTGGGGCCTTTAGGAGCTGATGGGGTCATAAGGGTGGAGCCGTCATGAAGGGGATTAGGATACTTATAAAAGAAGCCCCAGAGAGATTCCTCTCCTCTTCTACCTTGTGAGAACGCAGTGAAAAGATGCCATCTGTGAACGAGGAGATGGGTCCTCATCAGATACTGGATCTGCTGGTGTCTTGATCTTGTAATTTCCAGCCTCCAGAACTGTGAGAAATAAATTTCTGTTGTTTATAATCCATCTAGTCTAAGTTATTTTCTTATAGCAGCCTGAACAGACTAAGACAGCATCTTTATTCGATAATGAAGAAGGCACAGTACTTGATCAAGGAATGAACACACACTAGTGTGGTTTGCTTTTAGACCATCTTAACTAGTGTCTGGGTACGGGTCCTAGGGGAAGTGACTCTTGAAAGTATGAGCCAGGAGATAAAGGAAGAAAAAGGGTTCGAGTGGAGAAGGCAGTCCAAACAAAGGCACAGAATTATGAAAAAGTATACACATAGGAGACTAGAGACTAGAGGCACTTTTAATTACTGCAGCATAGAATCTAGAGGCAAAGAGTATAAGAAGTAACTGAAGAGGAAAGGAGGTCACTGTCAATAATAATCTCTTTTTCTATACACATGTGTTCGATGTTATCTTCTTGTGAGATAATAAGCACCATTATGGCAGGGAATGTGCCTTATTCACCATGATAGCCCCAGCCTTTAGCAAATGCCTGATAAAGCCTTATTAGTGAACAGTTATTCTTTGATCGATGAGTGAATTACCTGGATGAAAACAGTGGGAATAAGTTTAGAGCAAGGGATAGATTTTTTAAATATTTAACAGGTAAAATTACCAGGATTTATCAACTAAAGTTAAAAATGGCACTGGGGTGCCTGTATTAATCAGATCATGTGCAGCGCCAGGACAAGACATAGCACAGTGTTAAGAATGTAAACTCTGGATTGTTCGTAACTCAAACCCCAGCACCATGACTTCCTAGCTATGTGCCCCTGGGTAAGTGGTTTAATCCATCTGTGCTTTGGTTTGCTCAAATGCAAAATGGGAATGAATATAGCACATGCCTCATCATGTGGTTCTGAGACTTACAGGAGTTAATTCTTATAAGGCACTTAGAACAAAGCCTAGCAAGAAGCAGTCAATGAAAAGCTCAGAGTAAATTCTTATCAAGTCATTATTCAGTAGTGACTGTTTTACTGAAGGGAGGTGACTTGGCTTTTAAATCTTAGCCATACCTCTTCTTTTTTTTTCTTAATTTTTTAATTTAATTTTATTTACTTTTTTATACAGCAGGTTCTTATTAGTCATCAATTGTAAACACATCAGTGTATACATGTCAATCCCAATTGCCCAATTCAGCACACCACCATCCCCACCCCACCGCGGTTTTCCCCCCTTGGTGTCCATACGTTTGTTCTCTACATCTGTGTCTCAACTTCTGCCCTGCAAACCGGTTCATCTGTACCATTTTTCTAGGTTCCACATACATGCGTTAATATACGATATTTGTTCTTCTCTCTCTGACTTACTTCACTCTGTATGACAGTCTCTAGATCCATCCACGTCTCAACAAATGACTCAATTTTGTTCCCTTTTATGGCTGAGTAATATTCCATTGTATATATACACCACATCTTCTTTATCTATTCGTCTGTCAATGGGCATTTAGGTTGCTTCCATGACCTGGCTATTGTAAATAGTGCTGCAATGAACATTGGGGTGCATGTGTCTTTTTGAATTATGGTTTTCTCTGGGTATATGCCCAGTGGTGGGGTTGCTGGATCATATGGTAATTCTATTTTTAGTTTTTTAAGGAACCTCCATACTGTTCTCCATAGTGGCTGTATCAATTTACATTCCCACCAACAGTGCAAGAGGGTTCCCTTTTCTCCACACCCTCTACAGCATTTGTTGTTTGTAGATTTTCTGATGATGCCCATTCTAACTGGTGTGAGGTGATACCTCATTGTAGTTTTGATTTGCATTTCTCTAATAATTAGTGATGTTGAGCAGCTTTTCATGTGCTTCTTGGCCATCTGTATGTCTTCTTTGGAGAAATGTCTATTTAGGTCTTTTGCCCATTTTTGGATTGGGTTGTTTGTTTCTTTAATATTGAGCTGCATGAGCTGTTTATATATTTTGGGGATTAATCCTTTGTCCGTTGATTCGTTTGCAAATATTTTCTCCCATTCTGAGGGTTGTCTTTTCGTCTTGTTTATGGTTTCCTTTGCTGTGCCAAAGCTTTGAAGTTTCATTAGGTCCCATTTGTTTACTTTTGTTTTTATTTCCATTATTCTAGGAGGTGGATCAAAAAAGATCTTGCTGTGATTTATGTCAGAGTGTTCTTCCTATGTTTTCCTCTAAGAGTTTTATAGAGTCCAGTCTTACATTTACATACCTCTTCTTTTGGTCTTCACTCTTTCTCTGAAAGATTTCACTGTCTTTATTGGACAAATAGCAAGTCGGAAGCCCTAAGTGATGTGTTAAAATTCACACAAATTGTCAACACCAGAACTGGGCTCAGAGCAGGGCTGCTTTGATCTCATACAGCTCTTCCTACTGAATCTCTTCAAGGAAGAACTCACTGCTGGCTGTAGATAGTTAAAAGTTAAAGTCAACTTTTAACTATTAATAAGAACACATATTTTGGCAAATAGTGTCACTTCAAAGTCTTACCTGATCCCAACATCAAAAGCTTTAGGAAAATTCTTCAAATACGTGATTTTTGTTTTATCCATTAAAGATCGATAATCCATAAATTTAGCTAAAATATTTTTTGTGTCTAAAATGAATTTTTTTAACCATGAGTTCCTCCTTTACTAGAGATTCTAGTATAAGCAGATTTTTCATCTGCTTCTATCTTCCTCAATTAGGAGAGTTTTGTGTTCATTGTGTACTAATTTTTACATTTCTCCTCTTGTGGAGCATTAGCAAAAGCAGAAATAAAATATTGGGGAAATAAAAATGAAAGTCAAGAGAACGGAGAGTAAGGATTTTGCAATTCAGCTTTGGGAGAAGTAAAGGAAATTGACTAAAAATAACCCTGAGACTTAGAAATGCTTTGAGGGCCTCTCTGAGGTGATGAGTAGGCATATGAGTAGACAGAGGCTTGCAGGGCTGGGGTATTGGGCTCTGTTGCCTTCTGAAATGTGCTGCTTAGCAAAGGAGCTATAACTGGTAAAAGGAATTTACCAACTCAGTTCTGCCTACTGAATTAAATTGAGGTCATCCAAAGCTTTTTCCATCAAAAGGTACGTTGAATTTCTAAGAGGAATACAGGAAGAATTTAAATAGTATGCCATGATGGGAGTCAAAACTTCATAAAATGTTTGAAATGAATTGAATATATGGACAAGAAATCAAACCCTAGAAAATAAACATGTCCCTTGGGAAAGTCTTCTACTGTGGTCTGTGGACCAGAGCTGATCCTTGAAGGTTTATTATCTGTCTGCTAGGGAAGATTAGACATTGAGAATAAGCTGAAGAAACGTGTATAGCAGTTTGGATGTAATTTTATGTCTGTTCCATTTGATGATAAAAATATGGCCATAATGTATGTCTTCTGTTTGTATGTTTTATATATTCCTTTGTTTTTTATTTTATGTTTCTAGTAATTTATTCTTTATCATATTTTATAAAAATATCAGTCAAGGATGGATTGGGATGAAAAAAATTGACCCTTTTCCATAGACAGTTTGAGAAGTACTGTCTTCAAATGAATGGTTTTTCCTACAAAGTATAGCAAATTTACAACCATTACATTAAAACAGTGGGGGAAGGAAATATAAAATTTCTACCAAGCAAGAGAAGGTAAATGGAGATTAATTTTACATTTTCCAGTATTCCTATTTTAAGATATGCAAAATGTCCTTGACAATCTTATTAGGTATCATAATAAGATCATAATGATATCATTATCATCATTATCATAATGATCAGATCATTATCAATGATCAAAATCATTGAATTTATCCTTTTTATTTTGATATATATGTAATACATATTTATAAGGGCATTGACAGCTGCATTTATATTTCTGTCTTCTAGTATTAGCTTTACCTTCATATCATGTTATTTTTTAAAACTTTTTTTTTTTCAAAAAACTTTTTTGGGAATATGGCCTCTCAGTTAAGAGCAATATACAGTATTTTATATTTTCAATCTGTACATCTTCTCAAGGTTAGAGGTCCCATACATTAATTACCTATAATGCAGCACATTAATCCTTTTATTTTTCCTGAATATACTTGCTTCAAATAATATAGTAATGTTTACATTAAAGAACAAATTTCTTTCATCTTTTCCAATGCTCTTAATTCCTGTGGACATTCCTATTTTGCTTTTTGTTAGAAACTTTGAGGAAAGGAGACTTGCTAAATTCTTAAAAAGAAAGACAAATATATGAAAAATGCTCAACCCCACTCTTATAAGAATGCCTAAAGTACCTGTATTTTCCAATATTGGCAGTATTGAAATTAGACTTGAGAAAACAAAACCCTTGCTCCGGCATACCCAGGGTGATGTGCCTACCCAGAACACACACACACACACACACACATATTCATCTTTTTAGATCATGATCTGAGCAGGGGACTCTGGGGTTCCCTCTCCCAAAGGCCGATACCTGCTTCCAAGCCCATGTGGCCATCTTCCCTGTATTTGTAGTTTTGATGGTGACTGTCACTAGTGTGAGTGAGCAAGTGACACAGAGGCTAAGGGGCATCTGTGGGGGAAGTCATGAACAGTGATTTAAAGTGCAGTCTGGGGTGTCCGCACGCCTACAGGGTAAAAGATTCAGGTGTGGGGAGAGAAAAAGGGCCCTGACCTTACGATATAGGTATAGAACTGTTTATAGGATTGGAGAATATGAAAGAAAAGCCTTTTCAAAATTCTTGGTGAACTAAACATTGGTACCACTGCTCTTAAAAGACCTAGTCAATCCCTAGTAAAAGTCTTAAATTCACACCTCCACTTGAGGATTTTATTCCACAGGTATACCCCAGATACTGTGTAAGAAGAATGTCTTTCCCCACTGTTTCAAAAACTTATTGAGTATCACCTGTGTTCCAGACACTGTTTTAAGTGCCAGGGATACAGAAGTGAATAACAACAAAAAAGTCCCTTTTCTTAAGGAGATTACAGTTTAGTGGGGGAAAGCAGAGTATGAATAAGTTACAAAATAAATGTAATTAGATAATTTTATAATAATATAAAGGAGATAAAGGGGGAATTGGAAGACTATTTAAATAGGGACATTATATGTATATATACAAACATCTATATATATAAATAATCATTAAAATAATGCTATAGTAGCAAAAAATACAGGAAACAAATAAATGTCTATTGATAAGGGATTGGTTGAAAAAAGTAGGGTCTAGCTAGGTTAATAATGTTTATCATATAGCTGTTAAAAAATGAGGTAGAGTTTTCTGCATATGCTGATAAGGCAATATCTCCAACACAGAAAAAAAAATCCACAAAGTACTGTACATTGTATATTTTGTATAATACACTTCATTTATTTAAAATAAATGCTTGTGTACTTATGATTGTATGAAAAATTTCTAGACAGCCAGAGCAACAGCAGTTCACAGTGGTGTCTTTGGCCAAATGTAGTTGAAAGTACATTGTTCATTAAAAACCCTTTGTCCTGTTTTAGCTTTTTACTATATGAATTTATGACTTTTTAAACAAATGTCTGTTTTAAAGTCCCAGGTTGGGTTAAGATGGAAGTGCTATAGTGTAGACTGAGTGCAATGGAATTCCAACTGGAGTATGCACCATGGTTGCAGAAAATAAAATGCTTCCTCTGGGTGAGAAAAGTGTGAACAAGGGAGAGAAACCCAGGCGGTTGATGTCGATGAAACTTCAGTGAATACATTTCCAGAGACACACTTAAAGTGGGGAGAAGCAGCTGAGCTGTTTTTAAAATATGAATATTTGCTGTAGGATCCAACTTGGAATAAATTAAAATCATCCCAGGTTTCAGGTTGGGAAGCAGGACTCCTGCAGTGAGAGGTGGAGTACGCTGGTGAGAATGTTTGGCAGCTTCAAGGGGTGTTCACACTGTCTTCTCAACAGGCTGAATGTATGAGCCTGGAACATAAGACATAACAGAAGCCTTGGTTTCAAGGTGCTGGGCTAGGCCTTCTGAGGCAGCAGCAGGGAAATGTCTTTGGAATTAAGAGGCAAGAGTCTTGCCACAGCAGCATCCAAAGACAAGGCTGCGGAGGAAGCCAAGACGCTCCCTCTGAAGAGACAAGGAGAAGGAGGTTAAGCAGAGAAAATGAGAGAAATCAGGATGGAGCACCAAGTTCAGAATGGAGGATAGAAGACAGATCTGGAGAGGATCCCTGGGGCTCTGGGAACTTGGACATTTGCTCCTGGGCCTCTGCTGATACCGACAAGAACACATTTTAGAAAGTTGTGATTTAGCACCAGCACAGGAGCTTAAGGTACCTTTTACTTCCTGCAACTCAAGGTTGTTCCACTTTCTCTGTTTGGTTCAGAATAGCCCTTGGATGCCTCTTTAGAGGATTTGGAGCACCTGTACAAGGAGAAAAGAATAAGAACTCTGAAGTCAGACTTTTAGGGGTCAACTATCATTTTCTAGTTTGAGTCCTTGAGCAAGCTATTTGACCTCTCTAAACCTCAGTTTCTTCATCTGTAACATGGGATAATAGTACTACTTACCTCATAGGGTGTTATGGTGAGCATGGAATGAGATAATGTACAAAGTGCCTGGGATGTCGAAAATGCTTAATAAATGTGATGATTGATGATGATGATGATGATGATGATGATGATGATGATGATATAACAGCATCACACAGACCAGGCAATGTGTGCATGACATTACTGCATTTGACATCAACTTCAAGGTAAAGTCTACTGATCTTTTTCCCTCAGTGATCTGGCAGGAGCAGAACATTCTGAAAGGGGGTGGGGGGCAAGAAGAGGAAGCCAGCTACAGCTCTTGCAACCTAGCCATCTAGCCAGTGGAAACGAGCCATAGAATTATTATTCTTAGCCCTTCGTACCCCACCCTACCCTCCATGGTCTTGTATCCTCAGGCTGGGCAACACCTGTTATACAGTAATTCTCATGAATGTGAGGATTTATCTGTAGTTTCATGCATTGTATCCTTATCATCCACAGTTAGAGCAGAAAACTAGCTTTGGGTTTTATCATGATTAGTCTTACTAATTAGGTTTTCTACTTCCCTGTTTCCTGTTTCCCATTTCTTCAGAACTGACACTGGGAATTCTATACCAGGAAGTTGCAGATGTGTTCATATGTCATGAAGTTACAGGAGGGGTTTCCATAGCCCCATGAGCTCAGTAATCCGACTTCCATGTATATTGATCCTTACTTTGGACTGGAGGTAATTTAAACGATTCTGCCTGTCTGAGTGTTTCATGAGTGCTCTCTTGCTTGGTGTAGTATGAAGGTACTTGGGTAGAGTATTTTCTCATGGTACTTAGTGGTTGGGATAAATTTTTTAGAGATTTTCACTTAATAGTATAATAGTTTTTGTAGTATATTAATAGTATATTAGTTTTCTATCGATGCTGTAGCAAATTCCCATGCACTTAGAGGCTTAAAACAATGCAAATTTTATCTCAATTTCTGAAGGTCAAATTCTGGGCATAGCAGGGGCCAGCTGGTTCTTTCCTTGGAGTCTCACAAGACTGATAGCAAGGTATCAGCAGGTATCTGCCTTTTGGGAAGATCTGTAGATAAATCCACTTTCAAACACATTCAGGTTGTTGGAAGCATTCAGTTTCATGTGATTATAGGACTGAGGTCCCTATTTCCTTGCCGATTGTTGGCTCAGGGTCATTTCCATTTTTAGAAGCTAACTACATTCTTTGACTCATGGCCCCTTATCACTATGTTCAAAGCCAGCAGTGGTGAATCAAGTCAAGCTGCAAATCTCTCTATCTCCTCTTCTGCCACATCCCTCTGCTTGGCCTTCAGTTTCACAGCTCAAAAATTTTAATTTTGCCAGTTCTCAGTATATTCAAGGTTCAACAAACTAGCAAGAGACTAAAAAAGGGACAGAACTAGGTTTCAACTCCAACCAAAGGCTAGTAGCTGTCTTACAGGCTGTGTAGAGAAGGACAGCGAGTCTATCATGAAGTTCAGCAAGACCTAACCTGGATGGGATACTTAGTGGTGCCGTCTATGTGGACTTGGTTTGATCTAGAGGTGGTGGACGCAGGAAGAGGTCTCAGCGTGTGTGTCATGCATGTGCATTACAGCATCTAATATGCAACCTATAATACCCATAAATTTCTCTCAATGTTTGACTCAAATGTTTGTCCTCTGAATTCTCTTCTATATTGGAAATTTTTAGAAAATTAAGTCACCATAAGAAGGTTACTCCAGTGACACTGACCAGATTCTCTTGTATGTGACAAGATTCTCTTGTATCTTATTGTTAGACTATTTAGTTTGACACATTCTTCCTTTAGCATTGTTTATGCTATGGTTCTAGGATGCTAATACAAGCAGCTGACCAATACTATATTTTGACATCTTGATTGGAACTTTGGTATTCTCAGAACCCATACTCAGAGTCACACCTCCATTTTATGCTCTTATCTCCATTTCTGCCATGACTCTTCTCCAAAAGACCACTCCCTGGTTCCCATGCTTTGAGTTCTCTGGGTCTTCAAACATGTTGCTCAGTCATTTATAATGCCCACATTTCCATTTGTTATAATTCCTTTAAGAATCCGTCTCAAATGTCACCCTTTCTGGAAAACTTGATGCAAACAAGAATAACAGTTAATGTTTCTTAGGTAAAAACTAGGTGGGGCTTCCTTGGTGGTGCAGTGGTTGAGAATCTGCCTGCCAATGCAGGGGACATGGGTTCGAGCCCTGCTCTGGGAAGATCCCACATGCCACGGAGCAACTAGGCCCGTGAGCCACAACTACTGAGCCTGCGCATCTGGAGCTTGTGCTCCGCAACAAACAACAAGAGAGGCCGCGATAGTGAGAGGCCCGCGCACCGCGATGAAGAGTGGCCCCCGCTTGCTGCAACTGGAGAAAGCCCTTGCACAGAAACGAAGACCCAACAGACAAAAATAAATGAATAAATAAATAATTTAAAAAAAAAAAAAAATAATAAAGGAATTCCTTAAAAAAAAAAAAAAACTAGGTCAGACATTAATGCTTATAATGGGCCATAGAACTTAATTCTTCTAAGTCTATAAGGTGAATGTTATTATATCCATTTTAAAGATGAAGAAACAGACTCAAAGTGACTTATTTCCTAAAGTAAGTCTAGTTACTAAGAGCAAAGCCAGGTTGCAAACCTATGCTGGTTCAAACATGAATCCCTTGTTCTTCATTGTGTTGTGATACTAAAATGCTCTGTGCCTGTGACTCCTTAAGTTTAAACTCAGTCATTCCTTCATGAACCATCTCAAGGTCACTTCCTGCACACACCTTTCTTAAGTCCCCCATATAGATCACCCCTAGATTTGAAATGTGCTCTTATTTGCTCTACTGCTGAAAACCTTTGTCATTTCTATTCTTGTATTATATTCTCTGCATTCCCTGGTGGGCTGTTTGCGACCTCCCTGATGATTGGGGCCAGGTCTCATCGGCTCTGTCTTGTTCAAAGGACCCCACATTCTGCCCAATAAATGTCTGATAAATAAATAAGAATGATCAACACTTCTCTGAATGGATTTTTAAAGAGCCTGACATAAGAATGATTCTGCTTATATTAGGGGAGTGTAAGGAAAGATGACTTAAGTCATGCTTTAGTTACCTTTAATCCCTTATTTGAGTTCCTATCTTTGACGTTAAATTCCAAAATGATTAAGAGTGCATTACTGACCTCAGACACCATTCAGGCTCTACGTCAATGCTCACCCACTGGGAGTATCAACCTTCCGAAGGTTAAAGCTAATGTTTGAGGGAGGAGTGTCAGCAGTTGGTGATGTCAGAAGTGTTAGGCCTTGGGGACCCGCAGAAAACAACCCACCCCTTTCTTCACAGAGTGATGTTACCACTTGCTAATCATCAACAACTGGCCTCTGTGGTAGAATTTCTTCTCTGTATTTACACAGTCCATAAAGGCAGAACCATCAATGGACTTTTCCTTTACTAAGCACCATCAATTTCCATGAAAATCTTTAGCTTTGGGGACAAAATTACTGCAGCCTGAAAAATGGGGAGATGGGGTTATGCTGCAATTTCTTTTTATTTTTTTTTATTTGAGGCAAGATAGAGAAAACAACATACCTCTATATGTTATTTCAAAAACCATTTGATACTCCATTTGATATATAATATGTATATGCAATAATTCAATCATTTCTATAATTCTTTTTATGTATGCACAGTAATTTATGAGATGTTCTCAAACTGTGTCCAAATAAAAGAAGACCCAGATGAAAGTGACTCAAACATTGAAGCAATTGTGATCTCGCATAGTAACACGGTCAATATACAGGATCAGTTAATTCAGTGATTCAACAAAATCATGAAAGACCCAGGTTCCTAACATCTCTTTGCTCTGCCATTCTCAGCATGGTAGATTTGGTTCTCAGGCTTGCCCACCCCAGATCACAAAGTAAATGCTGCAACTCCCGGTTTCATCTCATCGTACAACCAAGTCAGAAAGGAAGAAGGGAAGAAGAGTGTGGTGTTGCACAGCTGATCTTAGTGGAGCAATCTGTCTAGTTAATTCCAATAACAAATAAGACTCTAGCATGCTAACTGTTACATAACCGCTGAGCAGTTGGCGTCCTCCAACTTCTTAGAGGGACAAGTGGCCTTCAGCCACCCGAGATTGAGCAATAACAGGTCTGTGATTACCTTAGATGTCCATGGCTACACGCACGCTACACTGACTGGTCCAGCATAGGCTTACCCAAGGCAGCAGGCACAGGGAACCTTCTTGAAGCTCATTTGTGTTTTTACAACATATCAGTTTAATATGACTGCTAGGGTTGGTCAAATGGGGTTACCCCCATTTCTTTCTGATGTGGCGAGCCACAAAAATTACGTAACTTAGTTTTACCCTCTAGTCCATCCCCACTTCAATTTAGACATTATTACCTTTCCTTTTAATAACTATAGTAAAAGTAATCTTATTTAAGGGGATAGTGCCAGCTAAATAGTGTGTTCTGAAGACATCAGATTCCATAAACACTTATTAAACACCTATTATGGTCCTAGGATGTCTCCATATATGTTGTTACACTTTAACTACAAAAATATCCGTGCAGAGGAAGATATTGATACTACCAGTATCACCAATATTGATATTGATTTTACCGAAGACTGTAATTCATAGGTAGTTACATTAATTCTTCAAGACCACCCAGCTAGCAAATGGTAGAAATGAAACACAAATACAGGTTGTTTGGCTCTAAATCCAGTATACATTTCACAATGCTACTCTACGGGCTTAGAAAATCAATTAAATTAAATGAAAACAGATCCAAGTGATAATACTACTTTAAAAGATGTGATGGGTGAGAATAAATAATACTAAAGAGTTTAGGCAAATATGTTCAGAGCTGGAAGGTACTTACTAGTGGTACTTGAAATAAGTTTGGGTGGAATCTTGAATTGTACTTCTGCTTCTGGGAAGATGGAGTCGATGTACCTTTTCCTATTCATCTCACTAAGTACAACTACAAACCCTGGACATTATATGACAAGAAACATAAGGATATTCTGAAGTGTGGAGAGAAGATGACAACCTGAATAGGCATTTGGCACTCAAGGAATGACATGATGATGAGCTCCCTGGGTTTTCTTCTTACCTCATGTATCCCACACTTGGAGCCAAAGAAGCTGGTACTACTGACTGAATGTTCTAAACAGAAAGAAAATAAAGAATAAACCTTGGGGGCTTCCCTGGTGGCGCAGTGGTTGAGAATCTGCCTGTCAATGCAGGGGACACGGGTTCGAGCCCTGGTCTGGGAAGATCCCAAATGCCGCGGAGCAGCTGGGCCCGTGAGCCACAATTACTGAGCCTGCACGTCTGGAGCCTGTGCTCCGCAACAAGAGAGGCCGCGATAGTGAGAGGCCCGCACACCGCGATGAAGAGTGGCCCCCGCTTGCCGCAACTGGAGAAAGCCCTCGCACAGAAAAGAAGACCCAACACAGCCATAAATAAATAAATAAATAAATAAAATTTAAAGAAGAAGGAAAAAAAAAAAGAATAAACCTTGGAAGGAAGAAAAGACACAGTAAGCAAAAATATGTGTAAATACAACAGACTTTGCTTTTCCTCTTGAATTCTCTAATTTGTGTTTTCTAAATTATGGCAGTTGAAGCAAACATAACACCATCTAATACGCTTCTAAATGTTATGTAGAGGAAATATTTAAGAAAATTATTTTACAAACGGGGGAGAATAAAGGGAAGTAAAGGGAGGTAAGCTATCTATACTGCACAAGAACTGGTAAAATGATGACACAAGTAGACTGTGGTTAGAAATCCATAACAATCACTAAAAAGTTACACTATTTTGAGTGTGAAATATACACCCAAAAGCACTACAGATAAATAAAAATGAAAGTTTAGAAAATGTTCAAATAACCTACAGGAAGACAGGAAAAAGAAAACAGAGACAAAAATCAGAACAAACTGAAAATAAAAATAATATTGAATTACAAAGTGAGAACATTATTCCCTTTTCAATTCCTTTCTAACTTCCTATCAAGTCAGGCAGAAATCCCAGTCTGGTGACAGAAATCTTTAGCCTTCCTGTAACATTGCTAATCTCTCCTTTTTAACCTAGGGAGAGCAGTTGCAGACTCAGAATCTTGGTTTGGTGAAACTATTTAGCCAGAACTCACTGTTTTAATTGACTTTATTTTTAAGATTACTTTTCTTTGTGGCAAATGATATAGGTTTTTATACACAGGTGTTATAAAATGTTCCTTTTTCAATAATTAGGGGGAAACGATGGTACAATCTCTGGGAAGATATTAAATACACCATAGTTCATATATCCAAAAAGAGCAAATATCAGGAGAGAGTGACTGAAATTTGTGGATTTATTTAACTAAAGTGGCAAAGCCATTTCCTATCACATACACGTTAATAAAACATTTCTGTACCAAGTACTTATTATTTGTTTATGTACTTTTAAGCCCATTATAATGTGAGCTCCTTAAAATGAGGGAATACGTCAATTTGTTTCTTTAGCACTTAGTATTATACTTGTCCCATAATTTTCAAAATAAATGTCTAGTGAATGACTGATTGAACAGATCTAAAGGGAAGTATAGAAAAATACGATCAAACTCAGCCTCCTTGTTACACTTTGCCTATGATGGGCCAAGAAAATAAAAGTTGTAAATAACTTATATACTTGAATTTTCTCTAGGTATGTACACTACCAAATGTAAAATAGATAGCTAGTGGGAAGCAGCCGCATAGCACAGGGAGGTCAGCTCGGTGCTTTGTGACCACCTAGAGGGGTGGGATAGGGAGGGTGAGAGGGAGGGAGACGCAAGAGGGAAGAGATATGGGGATATATGTATATGTATAGCTGATTCACTTTGTTATAAAGCAGAAACTAACACACCATTGTAAAGCAATTATACTCCAATAAAGATGTTTAAAAAAAAAAAAGAAAAGAAAAAAAACTAAGGGAGATCGAAACGCGTGCTACGATATCACTTCAACAACCTCAACAAGAACAAAAATATGAGTGCTCCCTGATATTTCAAATCCATATTTTAGTAAACAATGTTTAGCTTTCAGAAAGATCAAATTCTTAGCATAAGCATATGTCCATTTATATTACAATTTTAATCAGGTACTACACACCAGGTTATGAATCAGTTTTTAAATTGCTTTGGTTGTAGATATGGGATCTGTTTTTGAGAAACATGGTCATAAATTTAATGAAAATTATTAGCGAGTTTCATAAAAAGAAATCCTTCAGGTATGTGAGTGTTTTTGTACATATTTGTGTGAATGTATTGTGTCTGTGTACTTTTAAAACATTAAAGCTCTTCTTTCAATCATGTCCTTTCTAATTAACTTTAAAAAGCTAAGAGAAAATCCCTCAAAAGCTGAGCTCTCATTATTTCTGGAAATAACACCTTTTCTTTTGTAATATAAATTTATTAAAGGAGATTAACAGGCATTTTTCAAAAGAAAAAAAAACCCACTTCGTGTGTATATGTGTGTGTAAATAGCAAAGTTGAATTTATGGCTTAGATTGTATGACAGGACTTTCTTACTTAAGCAATTTTGTTATTACTCTCAGACACAAGCAATAACAGAGACTAATGACTAAATTTTCCAGATGTTGGCTGAACAGATTTGTACTACAAATAGATAAGGATCATGGAAGTTACTGTATTATCTTGTGGTACAAATCGCTATTAAGTGTGTGAAATCAGTTGTTTTTCAAAACCTTCTGTTTGAAATTATCTTGACAGTATTAGATGCTTAGTAAACTCCTTCTCCATAGACAAATTCAAAGGCAAATTGTGACCTGTTCTTGTTCAAATGATCACATGTTTGGAATCTCTGGTCTCACTGACTGAAAGTTATTGTATTGTTCTAAGAATTGTGTGATGCCTTAGGGGAACAAAATCAATATTTCACTTTTGAAGACCAAGAGTTTTATTTTTGAAAAATAAAGGAAAAAGTTAACAACTTTTACATTTTACTCATTTAAACTTATAAAGAACAGTTTCAATTATTTTTAATGAGTGAAATTTTGTGACATAATATATAATAGGAAGAAAAATGTTGCACGAATGCCCTCCATAGCATATTCTGACAATTTCATATCCCCTTACTTTTAGGAACAATGGTTTGTTTTATAGTTCACTCTGATATCCATTTCAGAATGAAAGGCCATATTTATAGGAAATGGCGTTTCAAAACTGGGAAAAGGGAAGAGCATATTCACGAGGAAAGAATGATTTATTTTACAGGAGTAGTTCTGTCTAATGCTCAGTAAATCAGAGTTAAACATATAGCTTATTTCTTCATTCAATAAAAAATTATTGAGAGCTTACTATGTGCTAAGCTCCGTTTTATCACCAAAGTTACCATAGTCAGCAACGCAGAAAAAATTCCTTCTGCCACAGGACATTTTTTAGAAAGGAGTCAGATTATAAACAGGGGAAACTGTAAGGTAATTTCAGATTATGAGAGGTCCTATACAGAAGATAAAGAGGGTGATATAATAGAAAGTTACTAGTAGAGAGAGAGGACGTTACAGTTATATTGTAAGTCAAGGAAGGTGCTGTGGTCTGAGTGTCGTCATTTAGGTCCATGCTCTGTGCTTTAAAGGTCCTGCATATCACAACACACACACACACACACACACACATACACATATTTTACAAAAACACATACACAAATACATGGGTGCATTTGTCACTTCACTTTAAACTGAAACACCTACCTTCATGACTAATAGCATTCAGGTCCCAGGAAAAGGCTTTTTCACCTCTCTGCCTTATATCCTCAAAAAAAGATAGTGGAAGTTTGGCATTGTCCACTGTATATTTCAAAAATGGACACTGTTTTGAGTCTGTGGAGAATTTGAGTAGCTGACTTGCTTAGGTAAGAAAAAGGACAAATTTTTCTCAATTAAAACAAATGCATAGATTCTTGCACAGATACTCTAGAACATCAATGCAGAAGCAAGTAAATACTATTCAGGGTGGAAGCAACTGTCATTTTAAAATACTTAAAATATGCCAGTCGACAAATTGGATGATTAATAATGTTTGGTACACTTTTGTGTACTTATGGGGCATCCATATATCCTCTTTTAAGAAGTCATTCTTTCAGTCTTTGCCCAGTTTGTTTTTTATTGAGGTATGATTCCTTTTACTAAAGATTGTAGGAGTTCTTTACATATTCTGAATACAATCCTTTTTTAGACATTTATCTTACATTTGCATTTTTTGCAAGTTAATAGTATGTCTTCTCACTTTGTTAAGAGTTCTTTTTATAAGCAGAAGTTTTTAATTTGGGGGAAGTCGAATTTATCATTTTCTTGGCTTGTGTGCCTTCTGTGTCCTATCTAAGGAATATTTCCCTACCCCAATTTTGCAAATATTTTCTCCCTTTTTTGTTAGAAATTTTATAGTTTCGGTTTTCACATTTAGGTCTAGGATCTATTTCAAGTTAATTTTTATATATTTTGCATAGTTGAGATAGCTTATTGTTCCATATAGATATACCTTCAATCTTTCATAAAGATAAATTAACAATATATGTTCAGGTCTATTTCTAAACTCTGCTTAGTTCCATTAAGCTAAAATTCCACATAGTCTTGATAAGTGTAGCTTTATGTGAGTTTTTAAAAATTAAGTAATGTAAGAGCTCCAATTTTGTTCTTTCTTTCCTTTCTTTTTTTTTTTTTTTTTGTCATTCTAGAACCTATCTTTTCCATATAAGTTTTGTGATTAACTTGTCAATTTCTACAAAAATTTTGTGGGATTGATTGGTACTGAATTGAATCTGAGAAGATCAATTTGAGAAAAAAAAACGACATCTTAAAAGTATTTAGTAACTTAATCCACAATTATGGTCTACTTCTGTATTTATTTAGTCTTTTTAAATTTCTCTCGACTTTGCTCTCAGCAGCACTTCACTGACATCCACTCATGTGCCTTTCTAGTCTACTGTCCACAATGCAACTGGAGTTATCTTTTCAAAATGTAAATCTGATGATGCTTAAAATATTTCAATGGTTTCCCATTATTTGGGGGATAAAGAACACAATTCTTAAGATGGCCAACATAGCTCTGGATAATTTGGATATGATATTTGGATAATAACTTAGTTATTACCTTCCTTGGAAATCTTGTAGATCACACTGAATAAATCAAATTACCCAATTATAAGTTTATATAGCACTCTGTACCTATTCTGATTAATGCTGTCATTTTATATTTATGTCTGCTATTTTTAGTAATATCTATCTCCCAATTAGGCTGTAGACTTTCTAAGGGCAGAAACAGTGTGATTTTGCTCCTTATTTTCAACGCTTGTCCCAGTGTCTAGAACACATGAGGCATTCAATGGATATTTCATGAATGATTACACAAATTAATCAATTAGTTTAGCGGTATATTTATTGGCAAGAAAGGTAAAATAGTTAAAGGGATATCAGCCTTGAAAAATGCCTATTTCTGAAAGAAATTTAAGAATTGCCTAGAAAAAGAATATTATCAAATACCTTAAAACTATATTTAAGTTATTTTTTCATAGGAAATCACAGCTACGTAGTAATAATAGAACAAGAATTGTAAAATATAAAATATTTGTGCTAACAACATTTAGCATTAAAATATAATCTCATTAAAAAAATATTTACAAGGTGCTAAAGCTCTCTCCAAGAGTAAAATTCTTATTATTTCCTGGAAAATATCATGGTGACTCAGGAGACTTACACAGAAACCAAACAAAATCAACTTTTTGTGATTCAGTATTGGATGGGTTTTTAGAATCTGTGACCAAAATATATCTGTGGATACAAACACAAGCTCAGCCTTATTCTTTTCCTTGAGCCAGCCAAGCACTGCTTATGACTCACACAGAAGCAGCAATAATGGGGTATGTCTTTTCTGAGGACCCACTCTTCATAATGAATTTTCCTCGTTACCCCTTAAAATATCTGCGAAGCAGATTGCTGTATTTTTCTACTTTAAAAATGAGGTAACTGCCATTTTAGTTATTCTGAAACAGACACACAGCCCAAACAAGGTATGTAAAGCTTCACTGACCAAAATATCTTCTGCAGAACATGAGTAACAGGTAATATGTTAACTAGTGTTCTTTATAAAAATATAAAATTAAACTTGGGTCCCTGATAAAATAAGTTAAAAAAAAAAAGCCTGAGTAAATACGTAAAGTCAGTTTATTGTGGGACTTCTTAGAGATCAGTTTAATATTTTAATATGCATTGTGCTCCATTCAAAAAGAGTTAAGCACACAAAAGTTCCTATATTTATTTGGCCTCTTGAAATATTAATATATTTCAAGAAACTCTCATGGTTTGTGGAACAAGTTTGGGAAATTGTGATATTATAATGTATGTGGTTTTAAACCACATAAACAAATTGTCAGTATTTTGTTTCACCTCAAGTGTCACCTCCCTTTAGCATGTTTGGACAAGGCGTTGAGAGAGAGGGGCTTGTTTAAATCCTGAGTTTTAAAATTGACTCTGGATACGCTGAGTTCTATAATTTTCTAAATAATTTCCCATGTCTGAAGCTCAGAGAGGTTAAAAGACTCTGAGCTCATTGATTAGTAACCAATGAGCATAAAGTTTCAGGTAAGCAAGAAGAATAAATTCTAGAGATCTACTATACAACATTTTTCCTATAGCCAACAATACTCTATTGTACACTTAGAATTTTGTCAAGATTACAGACGTCATGTGAACTGTTCTTGCCAAAATAAAATAAAATATTTGGAGCTCAAGGTACACACAATTTGGAATCAAAACAAGGTTTATCTGACACCAAATACTGTGTTCTTTCTACTAAAGCTTAGTTTTATTCATGTAACTGTCTTTCACTGGGAGGTAATTCCACCTAATTGTTAAGACCATGGATTCTGGATTGAGATTGCTCAGAAATAGAGCTTCATTCCAGCAATGATGAGGTGTGTGAACTTGATTTACATAACCTACCTAAAATTCACTATCTTCATCTATATAAAGAGAAAAATATTAGGATCACCATGGGAATTAAACAAGAGAATGAAAGTAAAAAGACACAGTGAGTGCCCCCAAATAGTTACTACCATCATGCATATTGGCTGTAGTTGGAGAAATTGTCTTATAGAGACAGTTTTTTTTTTAAACTTTAATTAATTAATTAATTAATTTATTTTTGGCCACGCCACATGTGGGATATTAGTTTCCCGACCAGGGATCGAAGCTGTGCCCCCTGCAGTGGAAGCATGGAGTCTTACCAACTGGACCACCAGGGAAATCCCTAAAGACAGTTTTTATACGTAAATAAAATATGGAGAATTGAGATATTTATTCCAAAAGGTCAAGCAACACATTTTTATCTGAAATATTTAGAAAAAAAGTGTTAAAGTATTTTATTTGCAGTTTATTTTGGTCATTGGTTTTCATTATCAGTTAGCAGGGTTTATTAACCTGGGTTAAAGAAGTTCATGACTGGATAGATTTTAGAAAATTCATGACCCCTAGATCATAAGCAAATTTTTACCTGTACATAGCTATAGGCACTTTCTCACTGAGAGAAGATTCACAACTTTTTCCATACTTTTTACCCCTGAAATTTAGTAATCTCTTATTTATCTGTCCACATTATTTGTCATGACATAGGTTATATGGCAAGATGTGTTTGTACTATATAAATGAAATTATTTCATGGTTATTTTTCATAGTGTCAAAATTCCCAGGTTTCTTTGTCTAGCCATATAAACTTCCAGGTACTACCTTTCAGTAATTATTGACGTTACAGAAAAAGTCAGGCAGCATTTTGCAACTTCTTAATTCTCAGGATAATTATCAAATAGTCTGTACACACACTCACACATGCTTGTGTACAAAAATGATAATGTCACCATCTACTTGATCTTTTGGTGAAAGAACACTGAAACCACAATCTTAAAAGGCTAAATAAAGGGAATTCCCTGGTGCTCCAGTGGTTAGGAGTCCATGCTTCCACTGCAGGGATCACGGGTCCGATCCCTGGTCTGTGATCCTGCAAGTCGCAAGGCACAGCCAAAAAATTTTTCAAATATTAAACAAACAAACAAACAAACAAAAAGCTAAATAGAAGAAGGAAAAAATAATTTTTATTAAATAGTTAACAATATAATAAGGCTATTTAGTCTTATTGTCCATATTCAAGTGCATTAGTAAAGTACATTAAGAAAAAATGGGTGAAATATTAATTTCAAACTGCCATTATGCCAGCTACTGATTGTAACAGAAATATCACCACTCTCTTAAGATTTTTCTTATTCGTCCCGGGTATGAATGTAGGAAACACTATTTACCAATTCCTTGGCCAGCAGTGACCTGTTTGGTTAGCCAAATGGGAGGCATGCATGTAAGATCTGGATGGCAAAAGAGAAGTAAGCCATTATTTCATGGCAGCAGCTCTCCGTAGCTAACTGGGCCATGGCAGATAGTGAATGTGGGGTTTGTTTCAAGGCTCCATGATTCCTTCTGCTGCTCCAGTGCTACAGGATATTGAGGGGTCCCAGAAGAAGAAGAGAAAAAGAAAGGGACTGAGAAAATATTTGAAGAGATTATAGTTAAAAATTTCCCTAATATGGGAAAGGAAATAGTCAATCAAGTCCAGGAGGTGCAGAGAGTCCCATACAGAATGAATCCAAAGAGAAACACACCAAGACACATATTAATCAAACTTTCAGAAGTTAAATACAAAGAAAAAATATTAAAAGCAGCAAGGGAAAAACAACAAATAACATACAAGGAATCCCCATAAGGTTAACAGCTGATCTTCCAGCAGAAACTCTGCAAGCCAGAAGGGAGTGGCAGGACATAGTTAAAGTGATGAAAGGGAAAAACCTACAACCAAGATTACCCTACCAAGCAAAGATCTCATTCAGATTCAACAGAGAAATTAAAACCTTTGCAGACAAGCAAAAGCTAAGAGAATTCAACACCACCAAACCAGCTTTACAACAAATGGTAAAGAAACTTCTCTACACAGGAAACACAAGAGAAGGAAAAGACTTACAATAACAAACCCAGAACAATTAAGAAAATGGTAATAGGAAGATACATATCGATAACTACCTTAAATGTAAATGGATTAAATGCTCTGACCAAAAGACAGACTGGCTGAATGGATACAAAAACAAGACCCATATATATGCTGTCTACAAGAGACCCCCTTCAGACCTAGGGACACATACAGACTGAAAGTGAGGGGATGGAAAAAGATATTCTATGCAAATGGAAATCAAAAGAAGGTTGGAATAGTGATTCTCATATCAGACAAAATAGACTTTAAAATAAAGACTATTACAAGAGACAAAGAAGGACACTACATAATGATCAAGGGATCAATCCAAGAAGAAGACAACACAATTGTAAATATTTATGCACCCAACATAGGAACACCTCAAAACATAAGGCAAATGTTAACAGCCATAAAAGGGGAAATGGACAGTAACACAATCATAGGAGGGGACTTTAACATCCCACTTTCACCAATGGACAGATCATCCGAAATGAAAATAAATAAGAAAACACAAGCTTTAAATGATACATTAAACAAGATGGACTTAATTGATATTTATAGGACATTCCATCCAAAAACAACAGAGTACACTTTCTTCTCAAGTGCTCATGGAACATTCTCCAGGATAGACCATATCTTGGGTCACAAATCAAGCCTTGGTAATTTTAAGAAAATTGAAATCATATCAAGTATCTTTTCTGACCACAATGTTATGAGACTAGATATCAATTACAGGAGAACAATCTGTAAAAAACACAAACACATGGAGGCTAAACAGTACACTACTAAATAACCAAGCGATCACTGAAGAAATCAAAGAGGAAATCAAAAAATACCTAGAAACAAATGACAATGAAAACATGACGACCCAAAACCTATGGGATGCAGCAAAAGCAGTTCTAAGAGGGAAGTTTTTAGCAATACAATCCTACTTCAAGAAACAAGAAACATCTCAAATAAACAACCTAACCTTACACCTAAAGCAATTACAGAAAGAAGAACAAAAAACCCCAACGTTAGCAGAAGGAAAGAAATCATAAAGATCAGATCAGGAATAAATGAAAAAGAAATGAAGGAAACAATAGCAAAGATCAATAAAACTAAAAGCTGGTTCTTTGAGAAGATAAACAAAATTGATGAACTATTAGTCAGACTTATCAAGAAAAAAAGGGAAAAGACTCAAATCAATAGAATTAGAAATGAAAAGGGAGATGTAACAACTGACACTGCAGAAATACAAAGGATCATGAGAAATTATTAAAGCAACTATATACCAATACAATGGAAAACCTGGAAGAAATGGACAAATTCTTAGAAAAGCACAACCTTCTGAGACTGAACCAGGAAGAAATAGAAAATATAAACAGACCAATCACAAGCACTAAAATTGCAACTGTGATTAAAAATCTTCCAACAAAATAAAGCCCAGGACCAGATGGCTTCACAGGGGAATTCTATCAAACATTTAGAGAAGAGCTAACACCTATCCTTCTCAAACTCTTCCAAAATATAGCAGAGGGAGGAACACTCCCAAACTCATTCTACGAGGCCACCATCACCCTGATACCAAAACCAGACAAAGATGTCACAAAGCAAGAAAACTGCAGGTCAGTTTCACTGATGAACATATATGCAAAAATCCTCAACAAAATACTAGCAAACAGAATCCAACAGCACATTAAAAGGATCATACACCATGATCAAGTGAGGTTTACCCCAGGAATGCAAGGATTCTTCAACATACGCAAATCAATCAATGTGATACATCATATTAACAAATTGAAGGAGAAAAACCATATGGTCATCTCAATAGATGCAGAAAAAGCTTTCAACAAAATTCAACACCCATTTATGATAAAAAGTCTCCAGAAAGTAGGCATAGAGGAAACTTACTTTCTTGAATTGGAAGAATCAATATTGTGAAAATGACTATACTACCAAAAGCAATCTACAGATTCAACGCAATCCGTATCAAACTACCAATGGCATTTTTCACAGAACTAGAACAAAAAATTTCACAATTTGTATGCAAACACAAAAGACCCTGAATAGCAAAGCAATCTTGAGAAAGAAAAACGGAGCTGGAGGAATCAGTCTCCCTGACTTCAGACTATGCTACAAAGCTACAGTAATCAGGACAGTATGGTACTGGCACAAAAACATAAATATAGATCAGTGGAACAGGATAAAAAGCTGAGAGATAAACCCACGCACATATGGTCACCTTATCTTTGATAAAGGAGGCAAGAATACACAATGGAGAAAAGACAGCCTCTTCAATAACTGGTGCTGGGAAAAGTGGACAGCTACATGTAAAAGAATGAACTTAGAACACTCCTTAGCATCGTATAGAAAAATAAACTCAAAGTGGATTAAAGACCTAAATGTAAGGCCAGACTGTAAAACTCTTAGAGGAAAACATAGACAGGACACTCTATGACATAAATCACAGCAAGATCCTTTTGACCCACCTCCTAGAGAAACGGAAATAAAAATAAAAATAAACAAATGGGACCTAATGAAACTTAAAAGCCTCTGCACAAAGGAAACCTTAAACAAGATGAAAAGACAACCCTCAGAATGGGAGAAAATATTTGCAAACAAAGCAACTGACAAAGGATTAATCTCCAAAATATACAAGCAGCTCACACAGCTCAATATCAAAAAAACAAACAACCCAATCCAAAAATGGGCAGAAGACCTAAACAGACATTTCTCCAAAGAAGATATACAGATTGCCAACAAACATATGAAAGGATGCTCAACATCACTAATCACTAGAGAAATGCAAATCGAAACTACAATGAGGTATTACCTCACACTGCTCAGAATGGCCATCATCAAAAATGCTACAAACAATAAATGCTGGAGAGGGTGTGGAGAAAAGGGAACCCTCTTGCATTGTTGGTGGGAATGTCAACTGATACAGCCACTATGGAGAACAGTATGGAGGTTCCTTAAAAAACTAAAAATAGAACTACCATACGACCCAACAATCCCACTACTGGGCATATACCCTGAGAAAACCATAATTCAAAAAGAGTCATGTACCACAATGTTCATTG
The DNA here is from genome assembly GCF_965194805.1 of Balaenoptera borealis. NCBI lineage: Eukaryota > Metazoa > Chordata > Mammalia > Artiodactyla > Balaenopteridae > Balaenoptera > Balaenoptera borealis. The sequence goes on from NC_138876.1 coordinate 17,652,521, forward strand.
CAGATCTATTTACAATAGCCAGGACATTGAAGCAACCTAAGTGTCCATCAACAGGTGAATGGATAAAGAAGATGTGGCACATATATACAATGGAATATTACTCAGCCATAAAAAAACCCGAAATTGAGTTATTTGTAGTGAGGTGGACGGACATAGAATCTGTCATACAGACTGAATTAAGTCAGGAAGAGAAAAACAAATACCGTATGCTAACACATATATATGGAATCTAAAAAAAAAAAAAAATAGTTCTGAAGAACCTAGGGGCAGGACAGGAATAAAGACGCAGATGTAGAGAATGGACTTGAGGACACGGGAAGGGGGGAGGGTAAGCTGGGACGAAGTGAGAGAGCAGCATGGACATATCTACACTACCAAATGTAAAATAGATAGCTAGTGGGAAGCAGCTGCATAGCACAGGGAGATCAGCTCGGTGCTTTGTGACCACCTAGAGGGGTGGGATAGGGAGGATGGGAGGGAGATGCAAGAGGGAGGGGATATGGGGATATATATATACGTATAGCTGGCTCACTTTGTTATACAGCAGAAACTAACACAACATTGTAAAGCAATTATACTCCAATAAAGATGTTAAAAAAATAATAATAATATCATAAAGAAAAATAAAAAGGAGAAACATTTCCCAGTGAATCTTAAAAGAGCATTACAAGAGATGAAAATTGCAGGCCAATCTCACTCTCACTCTCATGAACATAGGCGCAAAAACACTAAACAAAATATTAGAAAATCAAATCCAGTGATATGCAAAATGGATAGTAATTTGGCTCATTGCATAAAGGCAATAGTGGTTTAACATTTGAAAATAAATCAAGGTAGTTTATTATATTACAGAATAAAGGAGAAAAATACCACCATCTCGATGAATGCAAAAAAAAAGACAAAAATTGTAACCCACTTATGATAAAAACTCTTAGAAACTCAGGATAGAAGACAACGTTCTTAGTCTGTTAAATGCTAGTCAGGAAAAAAACAGAAAACATTACATTTTATAGCAAAATTTAATGATTTCTCACTGAGCCTGTGAGCCAGAGAATTGTTAACACTATTTGCATGCAACATTGTACTGGTGTGCATAGCCAATGGAACGGCACTTAGCACAAACCCTTAGAAGCAGTCAGCGCTCAACAAGTACTGAGAAAATGCTGAGTACTGCTATTCCATATCACAAATGAGATAAATAACTGATTTAATTTAGCTGTTGGAATAAAGTATATTAAGGTTGTTAGATTGGAAAACTGCTTTTGTTGATCCCTTTTACAATTAAAAATATAATATATTATCTTTATAGTATAAATTTAAAGTCAAAATACTCTCAATTTTACAATTTTAAATAAAAACTCTAACTTAAAAAAAAATTTTAATGATAGATATAAATCACATGAGTAAAGGCAAAAATGAAGCCCTGTGCAATAATATATAGACCATAGTCTGGAGGAAAAGCCATCTGTAAAACATTATCACTTAGATCACACTATCATTCAATTGATACTATTACTCCAGAGGAGGAGCTCAAGATGCCTTGGGAGTGGGAATTTTAGGCTGGATTGGAGATTTGATTAAGCAGAACAGGACAAAATTCAGAGAAGAGGTAGGTAAAGGAAGCCTCAACATTTGGAAATCTATATCTAATACCTTTGCTTTAAAGAAGTGTGAATTTCAAATGACATGAATCGACCCAAGAATAATATGGTAAAAGCCTTGATAATGACACTGTTCATAAACACTGAAAATTTTTACGATGAAAATATATAAACTTTTAGTTAAAAACAAAGAATATATATTTGAAAAATATAGGAACAAACTTTTTAGTTTTAGGGAAACTTCACCTATAATTCTATTCTCACCTACAACTGTTGTTACCACTATTTCCTTCTGATATTTTTAAAAACATAGTCAGGATTACTGTGGCTTATTGTAAGTGGACAACAAAAGGAGCTGAATTTGGTTGTAATTTCCTCCTTTTACTGTAAGTTCACAGACTGAAGGAAGAGGTACTAACTGGTATAAACCAAGAAAAATCTATAGGATAGACAGCAAAGGTAAGACAAAATTAAGTATAGTAAAGGAGAGTGCATCTGTTGAACGGAAATCAATATTTTTTTGGATGAGATTAAATTTGCTTTTATTTCAGGTACTTTTAATGTTTCAATATTTCAATCTCAAATATAACCTCCTCTAGAAAGTTCCATACCTCTCTTCTTCTCCCCTGTAGAATTTATTCACCTTCCTTTGCATTCTTACAGCATCCTAAACAGACTTCTATCATGAATTCTGTGATACTTCACCGTATTTTCTTGCTCTTCATGTATCAGCTTAAATGCTATTCCTCAGGGAAACTTCTCAGACACTTACGATGAGATTAAGTCTTCAGCTCCTAGAGCTCCCTAGACCTTGCTTTCATAGCAGTTACACTGGTGTATTTATGTACTTAATTAACTATTTTATATCCCTTCCCAATCAGCCTGTAAACTAGGGACAAGACTGTGTCATTACTTTTGATGGTTTTGTTCCTTTGAACTGAGCCCAGTGCCTGTCACATAGCACACATTTTAAAAATGTTTGAAGAGTAGAAGAAGGAAGAGTAGAAGGGAAGGAGGGAGGAAGGGAAAGAGGGAGGGAGGCTCTGAATGGAGTTTTCCACCAAAAGGATAGTTTGAGTGCTCTGGGGGTTGGGGGAAGCAAAGGGGACAAAAGTCTTACAAACTATTATATCTCTAAGTGGAAAAAAACAAGCCAAATGAGTAACAAAGACAAGTACTTAGCTCATCAACAGTATAAAATAATCCTGTGCTCCTTCCCCATTCAAAAAAAACAAAGAAAGGACGAAAGAAAGAAATGCATCACAGCCGCTTCTCGAAGTCATCGACAGTACATGCATACATCCCCTGCTGACTTGAGCTGTTTTGCCCCCCACACATCTCAGTCTATCTTTGTGTAAGATGTCTGTTCTTTTCTTAGAATAGGTCATTTATGTTTACAAAAGTTGGCCATGCTTTTAATTTAATTTTATTTTTTTAATTTAAATGTCTGGGAGCTAATCTGCTTACTTGCATGTCCCCGAGGATTGGGCTGTGGGCAGACTAGACTGAACAACAGCTGCTGGGATTTCTAAGCTCCAGAGGCAAAAAGGTAAGGCAGTCTGGGGAAGGAAGAAGTGTGGATTTCATTTACCTAGAGGAGACAACAGCAATATTAGTATTTCTTCTTGCTTGTAAAATGAAGGATACGAAGGTGGTGAAAAAATGGTTTTGCCAGTCTATCTTCAAATGGGTAATTGGGAGGCTGGTAGGAATTTTCAAACGTAATATAACAAAATCAAGGAACAAAAAAGTTCCTTTTCATCTGCACAGAGGCTCTGTTGATGCTGAAATACTTGTGGGATATTAGGAATGAAAAATGTCAGCATGCACACTGCCCAGGCTTGCCTGGTTTATGGCTCCCACCTCGTGGCCGTCATGATTGCCCAGTCAAAGAGCTTCTTTGTCCCTGGAGCATTGCTTTGCAAAGACAAGAAACATCCCCAAGCATCCTCTCACTTTGACATATAGGTCATGGCATTCAGAGAATAATGCAAGGGATTGCCCAAGTGCCAGTTCCTTGAATCGTCGGGACATGAAGCTATTTAGTACGGGTTCAGCTAAGCCTTTTTGCTCCTACGAATCTCCTTCCTGAATGGAAAAGTCCCTTTTCAAGTGAAAAAGACCTGAGTTATTGAGTGGCTTGAAATGCAAGGCTTGTAAACAAATAAAAGGCCAAGAAGTGAGTGTGTGTGTTGGAGGGGGGACAGGAGAGAGATACAGGAGACAGAAAGAGAGGGAAGTGTCATTTGAAAGTCTTAACCAAAAATTTGTAATAGTGTTGTGTGTGTGTGTGTGTGTGTTTTGAAATCCACAAGAGGAAGGCCAATCCTTTAATTCAGAGCTGAAATGATCCAGACCTTGAAATGAGCACATTTCCTGATGTCTTGGTAGACTGAGAAACTTGGTTTAGAGAGAAAGACAAGATTGACATGGGTATTCTGCCCTCTGCCAGAAATCCCCCTGCACCTCCAGCCTCAAGTCAGATCCTAGAGAGGAAAGGTGAGTTTCTGGCACAGCTCTGGAATGCAGAGGTCTAGTTCTTAGAGGTAAGGGTACTGTAAACACAGCTTTTTCAAAGCAAATCATTTTTAAGCCCAACTCAGTGGTTTACGTTTGTTAAAATCGTGGCACTATACAAGGACAGTTGCTTCTTCCTGGCTATATGGTATGAACTCCAGCCGAGTCATTTTGCTGAAGTCAGACCTAACCAGTCTTCCTGTGCATATTGTGCCTAAAAGCCACTGAAAATAAGAAGAGTTGATGATTTTGAATGAGATCAAGTCACGATTGAATAGCATGGCAGACCCTTAGGTAGCTGGAACATGTGACATGTGAAAGAGGATATGGTCATTGTCAAACCTGAAAGCTTCAAAATAAACTAAAAGGCTAATAAAGAGACAGTTGAAGCCCAAGCAGTGAACAGCACTGGGCTTCATCTTCATCTGAGTACCTTTGAACAGAGATCTAATTTCTCTGTGACTGAGTTTTATATGCCTTCTCTGTCCAGATATCTTCTTTTCTGCTAGAAAACAGAGGCTAAGTCTTATAGTCTATCTCTCACAATATGCCAGATACTGCTTTAAAATATTTAATCCTCTCCCAGACCTTATAAGGTGTAGTACTCTTGTTATCCCTATTTAATAAGTTCACATAACTTGTCAGTGGCAGAGCAAGTAGTCCAATCTAAGCACTCTGTCTTCACAGCTTGCTCTAACAAAAAATCATCATAAAGCTTGCCTTTTTTTCTACTTTATTTTCTCTTACTTATGTCATTATAATCACTCTTGAAATTACAATGCATCTTTATATGTACAGGCAAAGGGTATAGATGTTGAAATAACGTCACCTTTTCGCCTCTTGCCCTAACTTTGAAAAGAACTCATTCATTCATTCATTCATGCATGTGTGCATGGATTGATTGATAGATTCATTCATTCATTCATTCATTCATATACCAGATGTCTTTTTGTGAAGGAAGTATGACATATGTTTTTCAAGTTGAGGTGTTATCGACTTGGGAAGTGGGGAAAAGAATAGGAGTAAGTTTAAATAAAAGCAGTATTAAATGTATTCCGTCCTCTGAATAGAGGAGAGAACTAGGCTGGCAGGTCTAAGATGGTATAAGACATTCCGGGCTTAAATAAATACGCTGCTATCTCTAATACTGATAAGTCTTCCAGCAGTAGTTTCCATAGACCCACTGAAGTTAGGGAAAGGTAATTTCGTTGGAGAAATGATATCCTTATTTTCCTTAGTTCCGCAGGCAGGGAGAGTGTGGTATCTGGCCCTCAGAAATTCTCTTCCATCAAAGAAATCACTAAACAGAGTTACTGGTGGTGTCTGGTGTGATTCTGTGTGACTGGGAGTTCTTTCATTCCTTGGAAAATGCAGACGCTTCCATGTAAAAGGAACAGCACACTGCATGGTCAATATGCATAGATTTATATCTTGCCCACTGCTCAATTAATTTTCCCTAACCCATTACTTCACAGGTCTCATAGGTTATTTCTTTCCTGATGTCATTTCACTTCTCCATTTTCGCTTGGCTCTCTTCCTCCTAAATTCAGCAATCTTCTTAGGGCTTTCTACTTTCTTTCTCAGCTGTGTGTTTTTACCCGTGACTCCCTAGGCAGAACCTCTCCTGCTTCAGTCTGATACAGGATCTCTCCTTCTTGATTCTGTAATAACTCCATCCATACCCCTGTTTACAGGTGGCATTCAGGCAGTAAAAAACCCGGATAAGTATTTATAAATATTGAAATCTATAATTTTCTAAATTTATAATTTTCAGTATTTATAAATCTCTACATTTCTTAAAAAAATAATAAAGACAATATTCTTTTACATACTTATTCATTGAAAATATTTAACAAATATTATGCAACTCCTATGTCCCAAGTACTGTTCAAGACCTTAGGAATAAAATACAGAGAATTTAAATGTAGATCCAACAAATGGGAAGCTTAGAGACTAATGTATTTGATCACTAGCATTATCTGGTTACTAGAAATAGAATATTTTAAATGGTTTTACCAAGGATTGCTGCTGTATAAATGACAGCAAATTTAATAGACAAAACTTACGGCAGTTTTGATTTCTTCTAGTCATTGTAGAAAAATATCATGAAGCTCTTGCAAGTCTTTGGAATCTCAAACCAACACATGGCTTTCTCCTTCACCCAATGCATCAATACCTTACATTAAAATGTTTTCAAAATGCCTAATAATTTTTTTTCTATTTGCAGTTGTTTTAGTAAAGTTTAATTTTAACCAAATCTAATTCTGTAAACCAAATGGAACACTAAGTGGTTATTTTTGGCTTATAACTGTACTCCCAACATAACAACATAGCCCTGTTGTTTGCTAAGCTAACATAAAAAATAGAAACCTGCCTAGATTTGCCCTGTAAACTAATTGCCTACCTTGCATAATTTCTTGAAAAGAAACAAAATAGTCAAAATGTAGGCCATGAGATATGAAATGTTTAATTCCTTAATATTAGATGTAGTTTCCAATTTTGGAAGAATTTGTAGGTGTCATATAGGTTTAATGGGAATAGTCGAAGATTTCTTAGACATTCTCAGTGAATCCAGTTTTTCTGTTAGGGAGCAGTATGGGACACCCTTGGTTTTACTTGACTTTTTCATTACTTTATCTCCAGCATGGAACAGGGTGCCATGCATGTGGTTGGTGTGCAGTACATGCTAACTCTCTTCTTCATCTTCTGGTTAAAGCAGAAATTGGTGATGTTATATCTGCATATATCACAATACCATATCAAACACACTGCACTAATACTGATAGTTTTTGATTTTTTATTTCTTTGATTTCCTTTATTCTGCTTCTACTGTTTCTGCTTTTGATAGCACCAAAGTGACAAAGGCATTGGTGAATATCACCAATTGGCCTGGAATAGAAAATTAGAATGAAGGCATCGTCAAGGAAGAAGAGGTCAAATAAAAGTTATGAAAGTGGGACTTCCCTGGCAGTCCAGTGGTTAAGACTCTGAGCTTCCAATGCAGGGGGTGCAGGTTCAATCCCTGGTCTGGGAAATAAGATCCCATAAGCCATGTGGCATGGCCAAAAAAAAAAAAAAAATTATGAAAGTGATAGATCTTCAGTCACCTTCCCATACATCTCTTCTGGGTCCTGGAGGAGAAAATGGCAGACTTATTTTGACATGAGTGAAAGAATCAATCTCCCCTTGGGATCTTCGGAGCTTTAATTATAGACTGTATTATCTATTCCTTGACCTTTCCCGATCTCTTCTTCCATATTCCAACTTTGGTCCTTCTGCTGCTTCCTGAATTTCATCCTGGGATCTGTTTCCCATTAAACTGGAAGATCTACTCATCCAATGTGATTTTATAGCTGTGCTAAAAGACCTACCATGTTCTTTGCAGAACTTGACACTCAGTAGCTATAAAACCCAACTTATCTCTCAAGAATTATGGTTCCTAGGGAAAAAATCATATTTTATGCCTCTGTATTTTCCCATTTCCACATTTTTTTGGAAAGACTATGTCCCATCAGAGAGATAAAAGAGGAACACTGAATTCAAATTTGGTTCTATCCTGAGTTAACTGAGCAAAGGTTAGGCAAGTTACCTAACAGCTTCTTCTCAGTAATGCTGGTTTCTTTGTGTCCCAAGATAAGATTATAAGAATTTATGGTAGTATATGACAGTGATATTCAAAGTGTGGTCTGGGCACACATGTATACACACTATGTATCCTTGGCACATTTTCATGGGATTTACAAGGACAAAACTATTTTTATAACATTACTAAGTCATGATTTTCCTGTTCTATTCTCATTATCCCATGAGTATATCAAGTACAAAAAATTCATCAGTCCAGTTCCACTTTGCACATTGCAACTGATCTTTAAGAAAATAACACATGTAGAGTTTTGATGTAGTATCAAAGAAGAACATACACCATTATCTGAATAGGCTATTAAAATATGTCTTCCTTTTCCAACTATATATCTGTGTAGGACCAGATTTTTTTCATATACTTTAGCCAAAACAACACATTGCAACAGATTGAAAGCAGATAGAATCCAACTGTCTTCTATTAGGCTAGGAATTAAAGAGATTTGCAAAATGTAAAAATAATGCCACTCTTTTTACTAAAACTTTAAAAATTTGTTTTGGAAAATATATTGATTATCGATAAAAATAGGGTTTTTTTGTCCACATATAATGGATTTATTATTTTAAAAAATAAATTAATAAAGAGTAGTTTAAAAATTTTTTGAATACAGTAAATATCCATAACTACAATACATGTAAATGAAAGACCTTTGGTGTCTTTAACTTTTTCTTAAGAATGTAAAAGAGCTCTGAGCAAAAACTTTGAGAACCAGTGATATATGGAATGATGACACATAATGTATATCATACTCACATACTTGTTACACAAATATGAAAAACCTGAGCTTATATTTTGCCTTAGAGAACAAAAGGAAAGTTAATTTCTTTCTTTCTTTATCCTTTTCTTTCTTTCTTTTTCTTTCATCTTTGTCCTTTTATTACTTACCATTATCTAATATCTTTCTATTCTTTCTAATGTCTTCTTCATTGTCACTAGCATTAATTTAATTAAGAAAGTGTATTAATGCAAACAAACACATAGGATTTTGCCTTATTTATATCTTTATATGTAAAAAAAATAAATCTAGTACAAAGCATCCAAATTTAATGACAAGAATAGTTCACTCAGTTGTATTTAAAAAGAAATTTGGGACAATTCAGAATACTATATATTTATCAGTCTGATATAATGGTATATATATAATATCACTGAGACATTAATGAGATGAAATTGCAAAACATCTGGAGGAGTAGGAAGAATGACTCACCAACATTTTTAAAGGGAAACCCTCATATGGACAATTCGCTGGGAGAAATAAGACAGAAGGGATAAAATTAAGATACATTTTACTTGTTTCTCTGCTTTAAGTTCTAAGCAAGTTGGAAATAGTACCATACATTTTCAGAAGTAGAGTTCAGAAAAGAGGACCTCATAAGAGGGAGATTTAAATGTACTGGAATTGCAATAGAGGAAACATAAAGAACTGTAAAACCAACAAATAAAATTTGCTGAAAAATCCTGTTTGTCATATAAACTCAGTGATATGTAGAGAGGACATTTCTGACATTCAGAAATTATGAGTATATTCTGGCTTCACATGCACACAAACACATCCAAAAATTCCTCCATCTTCATTTACTTACTTATTTGTATAGGATTTATATGCACTCTCTCACCTCTAAATAGATATAATGAAATCGATAATATAGTGCAAAATAAAAAACTAAAATAAAGCAGGAACCCTTCTGTGTCAAAGGACACAGAAGCTATCTGGATCCTATGATTTAGGTTATTCATCTATATTATTATAATATTGACAGCAATTGACATTGAGCAATCAGTGTGTTTCAGGTACTTTACATATCTTGTCATATTTCATTCTTATGGCTGACTTAAGCATAAGGTTCAATTATTCCCATTTCACAGATGAAGAAACTGAAGAACAGAGAGCTTTTGCAGCATGCTCAAGGTTACATAGCTAGTGAGTGGTGGTCTTGAGCTCTCAGAAACTATACAATACTGCTCTAAATGATCAAGCATCTTTAGCAGAACCAGGGATACAGTACCAGGGCCCTGACCTCAGAAATCTTACAGTCTCATGTACTAGCCAATTAACCAAATAACTATTTCAGTTCAGACTCTGATTAGTCTTAGAATCAAATTATAAATAATGAGCTTTAGGAAGACAGAGAGTAAATCTGTAAAGCAAACACTATGTTTTTATCTGTGTTGCTCTATCACCCAGCAACAATTCTGACTAGATAACAAGGATATCAGGGAATATTCACAGAAGTAGACATTCAATTTGGCTTTTAGGAATCAGTGCCAATTCCCCCGAGAGGGAACTGGAGACACCATTTCATCTGGACACTACATGACATTGATAAAAAATGAGCATCACTACAGTTAATAACCAAAAGGTAGTATTCACTGAGTCCTTGCTCTCTGTTTAGTGGTGCACTGAGCACTCTATTTGTATTTTCTCATCTAATACTCACAGTGAAATAGATAAGTATCATCATCACCCTTCATTAATAGACATGAAAACTGAGACTGGCAACTTGGGGAATTTATCACAGCTGATAATTATTCACATCCCAGGCTGTCTAAATCTGGCATCCATGTCCTTAGCCATATTGGTATGCATTTTTTTAAGAATGGCAAATTTTTCTGTGGTTCTCTTCTTCCCTTGTCTACCTCCAAACCTCAACTCCCAGGTCTCACCACCAGGTAACTGGACTCTCCAGGCATGCAGCACCCCAAGAGGCACAAGTTCCCTCCTCTTGCTCACTGTACTTGATTTTTACATATCAGTTACATCTCCTCATGGCTCCCGTAGCCCTCCAGCTGCAGAGCTAGAATGGAAGTGAGGAGAAGGGCACCCCGGTGGTGGCAGGAGCAGAACTGTCTTGTAACTGGAAGCCAAACAAGTCACTTAGCTTTGAAGGCACAAGAAAGGCTTCATTTAGATACCAGGCGACAAAGATCAAAGCTGAGGAGGACAAACATGCCTGTTGTCTGCGGCAGGCGGCAAGTCACCAGAAGGGAGCCCCACATCCTTTACTGCAAAGCAGATGCAGTACATCTGAGAGGTTACCATAAACCAAATAAATACCGCCGCAGAGTCTTCCCTTGAAGTCTCATGGAGACAAAAGAGTGGGGCTTTCACCTGAAACAGAGAGTGGCTTGCTCTCCCTGCAGCTGGCACGTGGCCTTCTGCCCCATACTAGTCATCATGTCTTAAATGAACACCGAACATCTACTAATAAGATCACCAAAAAGACACAAAACTTCTTTATATAGGTCCAAAATAATACAAAAATTGATTTAAAAAAAAAATTCTCTGGGAAGTGACATGTAATGACTTTGCAAATCACAAAGCTTTCAGGTTGCTAGCGGACAGTTAAGAGATACTCTGCTCTATTTAAACAAAGTCAGGGCTCGTGCAAATGAACACAGGGAACTTCCCAATTCAAGAGGGAAACATGAATGCATTGGGCAAATACTATTTAACTCAATGGCAAATACTATTTTAGTTATTTTATACACACAAAGTTGTATCTGATTGCTATCATAATCCTGTGAACTTGGAAGTATTAGATCTACAGATGGGAAAACAGATTGAGTTTTTTTCCTCAAGGTCATATAGTAAGTGGCAGAACTGGGGTATGTACTCCTTCCTTCGACAAAATACTTGATTTTAAAAGCGACTTTTTAATGAATTCTACCAGCTAGGAAACTGAAACCCCAGTTAGGGAAATTTATGAAATTGACACAAAAGCAATTAACTTTAGAAGTAAAATATTTCATCTGTTAAATTTGAAGGAAAAAAAAACCATTTAAGGTCTTAATAAGTTAAAGGTTGGTAACAAACAGCGAATTGAACAAAAGGGCTTTAATCCTTAAACTTCAGTTTTCAGTGCACTTGACAGTGACCAACTCACCCTGACTTGCCTGCCTCTGTCCCGATCAGACCCTTTGTTTCATCCTGGAGATACATGGTAAGTAGGAATAGTCTGGTTCCTACTAATTGCTAGCCCATAATTGCTAGAGGCAAGGGAAATTAATGGAACGAAATTCAGCAGTGATTAGAGTTATTAAGTTAGTTATGTGAGTGCATTAACAAGGGGATTTGAATTGTCTTGTGTGTTTAGGGACAACTCTCTGTGGAAGTGACACATGAGTGGGAATGTAAAGGATAAATAGATATTAGCCAGATATAAAGGGAGTTGGGTGGGGATATTCCAGGCAGAGGGAGAAGAATGTGCCAAGACCGGAGAGCAGAAGGGGAGGGACCTTGGTACGTAGGAGCAATTGGAGAAAATAAGGGTTGCATGAGGACAGAGTGAGGAAAGCAAAGTGCAGGTGACACTCAAGTAGATGAGCAGACAATTCAAAGGTTTGTAAATTGAGTTAAAGGTTTTGATTTTTATCCTAAGAAGAGAGACAAGCTTCTAAAGGGCTCGAGAGGTTGCAGTTCACATAATTCCATTTCTGTTATGAAAAGATCACTTGCACTAAGGAGAACAGAGCAGATGAGAGGACACATAGAGCAGATGACTACTGCAGACCAGACGAGAGGCGATGACGGCCAGGAGTAGGATGTCATAGCAGAGACTGAAAGAGGATGGAGCGTGGCCCTTTCCAGACAGAAAAATTGACTGCTCTTGGCAATACGTTCAACACTGAAGTGAAAGTAGAGAAAAGTGTCAAAGATGAGGTCTATTTTTCAGGCTCTTGTAAATGGATGGATGGAAGAAACTTATATAAGATTTAGTTTTACTCACTAACAATTTCTGTTAGCTATATTAATAAAGATGTTCTTGTTTTTGTAATAACATTGGGAAATGCATGGGTCTGTAGTACCCTGCTACCATTTGTCGACATTGTGCCTTGCTGGTGGAGAGACAACTTGGGAGGTGGAGAGAACTTAAACGCTCAAACATCAAGTCTATAAATTATAGCACACATCACACATGAATGATGATAAAGTATAAGAGGATAATTAACTCAAACTTCCCTCAAGTTGAGTCAAGAGGCAGATCAATATGAATGAAAAATTTTAGAACTAATTCATTTAACCCATCTTCATGACTTAATGAGGTATAAGGATTACTTAAGGGCAGGGTTTTTATAACATTATTCTTTGGAACAGTTTTCAGAAGAACGAACAAAATGATTCTGCAAATCTCTCTGCTCACTAGATTCTGCCACTGTGAGTAAAATTATTATCCTCATTCAGCTTCCAAAAGTATTTGATTATGATAACCCTCTAGGTTTTTCTCTCATCAACAGTGTGATTATCAAAAAAGTAACAGCTACTGTAAAATTATTTTTGTATGGAGACCTTCAAGATGGAGGAGGAGTAAGACGTGGAGATCACCTTCCTCCCCACAAATACATCAGAAATACATCTACACGTGGAACCGCTCCTATAGAACACCCACTGAACGCTGGCAGAAGACCTCAGACTTCCCAAAAGGCAAGAAACTCCTACCTGGGTAGGGCAAAAGAAAAAAGAAAAAACAGAGACAAAAGAATAGGGACAGGCCCTGCACCTGCAGGAGGGAGCTGTGAAGGAGGAAAGGTTTCCACACACTAGGAAGCCCCTTCGCAGGTGGAGACTGCGGGTGGCGGAGGGGGGAAGCTTCGGAGCCGTGGAGGAGAGCGCAGCCACAGGGGTGCGGAGGGCAAAGCGGAGAGATTCCCGCACAGAGGATCGGTGCCGAGCAGCACTCACCAGTCCGAGAGAGGCTTGTCTGCTCACCCGCCGGGGCGGGTGGGGCTGGGAGCTGAGGCTCGGGCTTCAGAGGTCAGATCCCAGGGAGAGGACTGGGGTCGGCGGCGTGAACACAGCCTGAAGGGACTAGTGCGCCATGGCTAGCCGGGAGGGAGTCCGGGAAAAAGTCTGGAACCACCTAAGAGGCAAGAGACCATTGTTTCCTGGTGCGCAAGGAGAGGAGATTCAGAGCACCACCTAAATGACCTCCAGAGACGAGCAGGAGCCGCGGCTATCACCGGACCCCAGAGACGGGTGTGAAATGCTAAGGCTCCTGCTGCCGCCACCAAGAAACCTGGGTGCAAGCACAAGTCACTATCCACACCTCCCCACCTGGGAGCCTGTGCAGCCCGCCACTGCCAGGGTCCTGTGATCCAGGGACAACTTACCCAGGAGAACGCATGGCACGCCTCAGGCTGCTGCAATGTCACGCCGGCCTCTGACGCCGCAGGCTCGCCCCGCATCCGTAGCCCTCCCTCCCCCCGGCCTGAGTGAGCCAGAGCCCCCGAATCAGCTGCTCCTTTAACCCCGTCCTGTCTGAGCGAAGAACAGACGCCCTCAGGGGACCTACACACAGAGGCGGGGCCAAATCCAAAGCTGAACCCCAGGAGTTGTGCGAACAAAGAAGAGAAAGGGAAATCTCTCCCAGCAGCCTCAGAAGCAGCAGATTAAATCTCCTCAATCAACTTGATGTACCCTGCATCTCTGAATAGACAATGAATCATCCCAAAATTGAGGCGGTGGACTTTGGGAGCAACTGTAGATCTGGGGTTTGCTTTCTGCATCTAATAAGTTTCTGGTTTATGCTTACATTAATTTAGTATTTAGAGTTTATTATCATTGGTAGATTGTTTATTCATTTGGTTGCTCTCTTCCTTTTTTTTATATATATATATATATTTTTTCCTTTTTCTCTTTTTGTGACTGTGTATGTGTATGCTTCTTTGTGTGATTTTGTCTGTATAGCTCTGCTTTTACCATTTGTCCTAGGGTTCTGTCTGTCCATTGTTTTTTGTTTGTTTGGGTTTTTTTAGTATAGTTATTAGCGTTTGTTATCATTGGTGGATTAGTTTTTTGGTTTGGTTGCTCTCTTCTTTCTTTTTTTAAATTACTTTCTAATTTATTTTATTTTTAATAAGTTTTTTATTTTTTATTTTAATAACTTTTTAATTTAATTTAATTTTATTTTATTTTTTCTTTCTTTCTTTCTTTCATTTTTTCTCCCTTTTTTTCTGAGCCATGTGGCTGACAAGGTCTTGGTGCTCCAGCCAGGTGTCAGGCCTGAGCCTCTGAGGTGGGAGAGCCGAGTTCAGGACATTGGTCCACCAGAGACCTCCCAGGTCCATGCAATATCAAACGGCAATAACTCTCCCAGAGATCTCCATCTCTAGGCTAAGACCCAGCTCCACTCAACGACCAGCAAGCTACAGTGCTGGACACCCCATGCCAAACAACTAGCAAGACAGGAACACAGCCCCACCCATTAGCACAGAGGATGCGTAAAATCATAATAAGGTCACAGACACCCCAAAACACACCACCGGACATGGTCCTGCCCACCAGAAAAACAAGATCCAGCTTCATCCACCAGAACACAGGCACCAGTCCCCTCCACCAGGAAGCCTACACAACCCACTGAACCAGCCTTAGCCACTGGGGCCAGACACCAAAAACAACGGGAACTACGAACCTGCAGGCTGCGAAAAGGAGACCCCAAACACAGTAAGTTAGGCAAAATGAGAAGACAGAGAAACACACAGCAGATGAAGGAGCAAGGTAAAAACCCACCAGACCTAACAAATGAAGAGGAAATAGGGAGTCTACCTGAAAAAGAATTCAGAGTAATGATAGTAAAGATGATCCAAAATCTTGGAAATAGAATGTAGAAAATACAAGAAACGTTAAACAAGGAACTAGAAGAATTAAAGAGCAAACAAACAATGATGAACAACACAATAAATGAAATCAAAAATTCTCTAGAAGGAATCAATAGCAGAATAACTGAGGCAGAAGGACGGATAAGTGACCTGGAAGATAAAATAGTGGAAATAACTACTGCAGAGCAGAATAAAGAAAAAAGAACGAAAAGAATTGAGGACAGTCTCAGAGACCTCTGGGACAACATTAAACGCACCAACATTCAAATTATAGGGGTCCCAGAAGAAGAAGAGAAAAAGAAAGGGACTGAGAAAATATTTGAAGAGCTTATAGTTAAAAACTTCCTTAATATGGGAAAGGAAATAGTCAATCAAGTCCAGGAAGCTCAGAGAGTTCCATACAGGATAAATCCAAAAGGAAACATGCCAAGACACATATTAATCAAACTATCAGAAGTTAAATACAAAGAAAAAATATTAAAAGCAGCGAGGGAAAAACAACAAATAACATACAAGGGAATCCCCATAAGGTTAACAGCTGATCTTTCAGCAGAAGGGAGTGGCAGGACATAGTTAAAGTGATGAAAGGGAAAAACCTACAACCAAGATTACTCTATCAAGCAAGGATCTCATTCAGATTTGATGGAGAAATTAAAACCTTTACAGACAAGCAAAAGCTAAGAGAGCGCAGCACCACCAAACCAGCTTTACAACAAATGGTAAAGGAACTTCTCTAGACAGGAAGCACAAGAGAAGGAAAAAACCCACAATAACAAACCCAAAACAATTAAGAAAATGGGAATAGGAACATACATATCAATAACTACCTTAAATGTAAATGGATTAAATGCTCCCACCAAATGACATAGACTGGCTGAATGGATACAAAAACAAGACCCATATATATGCGGTCTACAAGAGACCCGCTTCAGATCTACAGACACATACAGACTGAAAGTGAGGGGATGGAAAAAGATATTCTATGCAAATGGAAATCAAAAGAAGGCTGGAATAGTGATTCTCATATCAGACCAAATAGACTTTAAAGTAAAGACTATTACAAGAGACAAAGAAGGACACTACATAATGATCAAGGGATCAATCCAAGAAGAAGATATAACAATTGTAAATATTTACGCACCCAACACAGGAGCACCTCAATACATAAGGCAAATGCTAACAGCCATAAAAGGGGAAATGGACAGTAACACAATCACAGTAGGGGACTTTAACTCCCCACTTTCACCAGTGGACAGATCAACCAAAATGAAATAAATAAGGAAACACAAGCTTTAAATGACACATTAAACAAGATGGACTTAATTGATATTTATAGGACATTCCATCCAAAAACAACAGAATACACTTTCTTCTCAAGTGCTCATGGAACATTCTCCAGGATAGATCATATCTTGGGTCACAAATCAAGCCTTGGTAAATTTAAGAAAATTGAAATCATATCAAGTATGTTTTCTGACCACAACGTTATGAGACTAGATATCAATTACAGGAAAAAATCTGTAAAAAATACAAACACATGGAGGCCAAACAGTACACTACTAAATAACCAAGAGATCACTGAAGAAATCAAAGATGCAATCAAAAAATACCTAGAAACAAATGACAGTGGAGAAAAGACAGCCTCTTCAATAAGTGGTGCTGGGAAAACGGAACAGCTACATGTAAAAGAATGAAATTAGAACACTCCCTAACACCATACACAAAAATAAACTCAAAATGGATTAACAACCTAAATGTAAGGCCAGACACTATCAAACTCTTAGGGAAAACATAGGCAGAACACTATATGACATAAATCACAGCAAGATCCTTTTTGACCCACCTCCTAGAGAAATGGAAATAAAAACAGAAATAAACAAATGGGACCTAATGAAACTTAAAAGCTTTTGCACAACAAAGGAAAACATAAACAAGACGAACAGACAGCCCTCAGAATGGGAGAAAATATTTGCAAACGAAGCAACTGACAGAGGATTAACCCGCAAAATTTACAAGCAGCTCATGCAGCTCAATATCAAAAAAACAAACAACCCAATCCAAAAATGGGCAGAAGACCTAAATAGACATTTCTCCAAAGAAGATATATAGATTGCCAACAAACACATGAAAGGATGCTCAACATCACTAATCATTAGAGAAATGCAAATCAAGACTACAATAAGGGGGCTTCCCTGGTGGCACAGTGGTTACAAATCCGCCTGCCAATGCAGGGGACATGGGTTCGAGCCCTGGTCCGGGAAGATCCTACATACTGCGGAGCAACTAAGCCCATGAGCCACAACTACTGAGCCTGTGCTCTAGAGCCCGTGAGCCACAACTATTGAGCCCACATGCCCCAACTAATGAAGCCCATGCACCTAGAGCCCATGCTCCACAACAAGAGAAGCCACTGCAATGAGAAGCCCGATTACCACAATGAAGAGTAGCCCCTGCTTGCCGCAACTATAGAAAGCCCACATGCAGCAATGAAGACCCAACACAGCCAAAAAAATAACAAATAAATAAATAATAAATTTTTTAAAAAAGAAAACAATGAGGTATCACCTCACACCAGTCAGAATGGCCATCATCAAAAACTCTACAAATAATAAATGCTGGGGCTTCCCTGGTAGCGCAGTGGTTGAGAATCTGCCTGCTAATGCAGGGGACATGGGTTCGAGCCCTGGTCTGGGAAGATCCCACATGCCTCGGAGCAACTAGGCCCGTGAGCCACAACTACTGAGCCTGCGCGTCTGGAGCCTGTGCTCCGCAACAAGAGAGGCCGTGATAGTGAGAGGCCCGCACACCACGATGAAGAGTGGCCCCCCCGCTTGCCGCAGCTAGAGGAAGCCCTCGCACAGAAATGAAGACCCAACACAGCCAAAAAAATAAATAAATAAACAATAATTAAAGGTGCTAATAATTAAAAAATAATAATAATAATAATAATAAATGCTGGAGAGGGTGTGGAGAAAAGGGAACCCTCTTGCACTGCTGGTGGGAATGTAAATTGATACAGCCACTATGGAGAACAGTATGGAGTTTCCTTAAAAAACTAAAAATAGAACTACCATAAGACCCAGCAATCCCACTACTGGGCATATACCCTGAGAAAACCATAATTCAAAAAGAGTCATGTACCACAATGTTCATTGGAGCTCTATTTACAATAGCCAGGACATTGAAGCAACCTAAGTGTCCATCAACAGATGAATGGATAAAGAAGATGTGGCACATATATACAATGGAATATTGCTCAGCCATAAAAAAAAAACGAAATTGAGTTGTTTGTAGTGAGGTGGATGGACCAAGAGTCTGTCATACAGAGTGAAGTAAGTCAGAAAGAGAAAAACAAATACTGTATGCTAACACATATATATGGAATCTAAAAAAAAAAAAAAATGTTTCTGAAGAACCTAGGGGCAGGACAGGAATAAAGATGCAGACGTAGAGATTGGACTTGAGGACATGGGGATGGGGAAGGGTAAGCTGGGACGAAGTGAGAGAGTGGCATGGACATATGTACACTACCAAATGTAAAATAGATAGCTAGTGGGAAGCAGCCACATAGCACAGGGAGATCAGCTCAGTGCTTTGTGACCACCTAGAGGGGTGGGATAGGGAGGGTGGGAGGGCGATGCAAGAGGGAGGAGATATGGGGATATATGTATATGTATAGCTGATTCACTTTGTTATAAAGCAGAAACTAACACACCATTGTAAAGCAATTAAACTCCAATAAAGATATTTAAAAAAAAAGCCCTAAATATAAGGCTAGACACTATAAAACTCTGAGAGGAAAACATAGGCAGAACACTCTATGACATAAATCACAGCAAGATCCTTTTGACCCACCTCCTAGAGAAATGGAAATAAAAACAAAAATAAACAAATGGGACCTAATGAAACTTCAAAGCTTTTGCACAGCAAAAGAAAACATAAACAAGACAAAAAGACAACCCTCAGAATGGGAGAAAATATTTGCAAATGAAGCAACTGACAAAGGATTAATCTCTGAAATTTACAAGCAGCTCATGCAGCTCAATATCAAAAAAACAAACAACCCAATCCAAAAATGGGCAGAAGATCTAGATAGTCATCTCTCCAAAGAAGACATACAAATTGCCAACAAACACATGAAAGGATGCTCAACATGACTAATCATTAGAGAAATGAAAATCAAAACTACAATGAGGTATCACCTCACACCAGTCAGAATGGCCATCATCAAAAAATCTACAAACAATAAATGCTGGAGAGGGTGTGGAGAAAAGGGAACCCTCTTGCAGTGTTGGTGGGAATGTAACTTGATACAGCCACTATGGAGAACAGTATAGAGGTTCCTTAAAAAAGTAAAAATAGAACTACCATACGACCCAGTAATCCCACTATTGGGCATATACTCTGAGAAAACCATAATTCAAAAAGAGTCATGTACCACAACGTTCATTGCAGCTCTACTTACAATAGCCAGGACATGGAAACAACCTAAGTGTCCATCGACAGATGAATGGATAAAGAAGGTGTGGCACATATATACAATGGAATATTACTCAGCCATGAAAAGAAATGAAATTGAGCTATTTGTAGTGAGGAGGATGGACCTAGAGTCTGTCATACAGGGTGAAGTAAGTCAGGAAGAGAAAAACAAACACCGTATGCTAACACATATATATGGAATCAAAAAAAAAAATGGTTCTGAAGAACCTAGGGTCAGGAGAATAATAAAGATGCAGACATAGAGAATGGACTTGAGGACACAGGGAGGGGGAAGGGTAAGCTGGGACGAAGTGAGAGAGTGGCATGGACATATATACACTAAAGAATGTAAAATAGTTAGCTAGTTGGAAGCAGCCACATAGCACAGGGAGATCAGTTCGGTGCTTTGTGGCCCCCTAGAGGGGTGGGATAGGGAGGGTGGGAGGGAAACGCAAGAGGTAAGGGATATGGGGATATATATATATATATATATATATATATATATATATATATATATATATATATATAGCTGATTCACTTTGTTATAAAGCAGAAACTAACACACCATTGTAAAGCAATTATACTCCAATAAAGATGTTAAAAAAATTATTTTTGTATTATCCAATGATCAGATTATCTGAAATAGTTACAATAATAATAGTAATAAGTAATCAAGCATAAATAATACAACCTAGTATATAATATATAACATAGTATATGCATATTATATATTAATGTAATATAATATACAATTAAATACATTATGGGAATTCCCTTGCTGTCCAGTGGTTAGGACTCCGCAGTTCCACTGCCAGGGGCGAGGGTTTCATTTCTGGTTGGGGAGCTAAGATCCTGAAAGCTGCACAGCATGGCCAAAAAAAAAAAAAAAAAATACATTATATGTGTTCAGAATAAATAATATTCTGGGACACATAACAAGTCTCAATACATTTAAGAGGGTTAAAATAGGATAAACATGATTTCAATCACAATGGAATTCAATTTTAAAGTAGGTTTTAAGAATTTTTAAAAGGGTAATTATAAATATATTACGGGGATGGGTGGGAGTATCCAGAAATAAATTTGCTTCTAGTCAGAAAAAACCCCCATTATATGTGTTAATATATATTATATATAATTATAACACAGTACATAATAATATATTGTATATATTAAATAACATGAATGTATAATATATTACTATACATATTATGCTTTAATATATTAAAATGATACATAATATTCATAATATATGCCATATTTTATAGTTTACAAAGTTGTTTCACACATATTCTCTCATTGAGTCTTCACTGTGATATAAGTATTACCATGCTTCTAACAAAAGAGAGGAAATAGTGGCTGGGATTAGGTGGTCATTAGGTGAGTTTAAGAGTAGAGGATGGATGATGTAATATCTCTATAATGTACAACACACAGTCTATAATACATGATACATCACACATGACATATTACAAAATATACATTCCCATGTATACTCTCACTGTCCTGGGATGAAAGCATTACTAGGTCTTTCTAACAGAGGAGGAAACGAAGTGATTCAATAACTTGCTTAAGTTCACTCAACTGTTATTGAGAAGATTTAGGACTCACAACCAGCTTTCAAAAAATGCAATTCCAGTATTCTTTCTACCACATCACAGCTGCCCTAGATAACTGACTGACTTTTCATTTATAGTTTCTAACCAGCTCCTAATTGGCAGAGTTACATATAGGAATATGCATGATACTATCTGTATAAAAATGACTCAACTAATGACATCCAGAAGCAATCAAGGAAATACTGAATGTGGCTCACATGTCAAGTTTGAACGGGGATATTAAAACGTCCAGTAAACATTTGTGTGCAGTGTTTCCTTGGCAAGAATCAGACTCTCAGGCCTGAACTGCCTCGTGTGCAAGTGGTTTTCGTCATTCTTTCCCTTTCGAGTAATGCAAGGAGCAGCCTTGCACTCCAGGCTCACAGGACCAGTACTATCTTCGCAGATGAGAAGTGAGGGGGCAAGTGTCCCGGCCTGATGGCCAGACAACGTATACTCTCTGCTGCAAGCAAAGGTCATTAGGCTCAATGACCTCCAAGAAGCCCACCCACTCAGCAGAACAAAGACTCCTCTGGGTTCCCGGGACAGATGAGAGCAGCGGGACGGTGGACGTGTGTGTGAGGGGGTTCCTGGCTGGGGCTGGGGTTGACATCATTCTCTGACTTCGTGGTTTAAGCACAGTGAACCCCAAGAAAGCTAAGAGGTAAGTCAAAACATGTAGGGAATTCATGGACCGTGTAGGAAAAAAATTAACATTTTAACCCGGTCCTTGCTTTCCCCTAGCTGGTACTCCCTCCTAATAGTAGCAAAAAAGAGAAAAACTTGCACACACACGTACATATATATATATACTTACACAGATTTTATATATATATATACACATATGTTTATATATATGTTTTTCCTTATGTTTCCTTTTTCCTGACCTCTAAGAATGAAGGTAATGCATTTCTTTGGGAAAAGGACTATAATCTAAAGAACTTTCACTGATGGTAAAGATTAACTTGTTTTTAAGGCTACTGAGAAGATGGAGTAAAAATTATCCATAAAAAAGAGAAATCCCATCGAATCACAGTCCTGCCTCTAGGTCGGCTGACTGCAATCTATCTTCTACTCCAGTATATGTGTACACACACACACACACACACACACACACACACACACTTTTATTTAGGTCAAGAAAAGGAAAAGAACCAATGTAGGGACTTCCCTGGTGGCGCAGTGGTTAAGAATCCGCCTGCCAATGCAGAGGACATGGGTTCGAGCCCTGGTCTGGGAAGATCCCACATGCCGCGGAGCAACTAAGCCCGCGAGCCACAACTACTGAGCCCACGTGCCACAACTACTGAAGCCCACGCGCCTAGAGCCCGTGCTCCGCAACAAGAGAAGCCATCACAATGAGAAGCCCATGCACCGCAATGAAGAGTAGCCCCAGCTCACCGCAACTAGAGAAAGCCCGCGCGCAGCCAAAAATAAATAAGTAAGTAAATTTATAAAAAAAAAAAGAATCAATATAATCTGCCTGCCTAATTCACATCTGCATTTTATGTATATAATCTCACTTATTATTCCACTAAGTTTGAGAGAAAAGGGTTACTAGTCACATTTTACAGATGAGGAAACTGATGCTTAAGGATGGTAAGTGACCTGCATAGGGTTTCGTGTGGAACGGATGTTTTCATCTGGCTCCAAAACTATTGCACCACACTTCGGTCTCTCATGAAAGAGTTCAGACCTGACATTTCTCCATGACTACGAAACAGAGAGCAGAAGATGCCTCACTTGAAAAAAAAAAACAAGTGTTTTGATCCAGCAATATGTTTTTCCTTATTTTTCCCAATTCCTAAGAATGCAGATAATGCATTTCTTTGGAAAATGGTCTACAACCTGAAAAACATTCACTGATGGGAAATAGCAAAGGTTAGCTTTTTTAAAAAGGTTACTGAGAAGTCTGAGTAAAAATTTTCTAAAAAAAAGTGACATTTTTATAGACTATTCTATCTTACCTCCCTATTCAAAATTTGTGTTTGGCTCTTCATTACTTACAAAAACATTCTGAACTCTTTATATGGCTCATTTTCTTTCTCAACACAAAACTGTCACCATAACCCCTTTGCAGTTTCAGGACGACTTACAGGTCCCTACGTCTGTGGAAAGGCTAATCCTGTTTGGAATGCCTTTCACTCCTGGATTTGTCAGCTAGAAAACTGCTTTGAGCTCACACTGGAACATAAGCATCCCCACCTCTATGAAGACTGCTCTGAATTCACTAAGCCAACAGGGCTACTAAGTGACCTTGTTCCATACCTCTGTTATGTTTTTCATTATTTTTGTAATGTTTACAGGTCCTCCTCCTCACTACCTGAGCTCTTTTGAGGGCAGAGAGCATGGCTTTATACATGGTTATGTCACCAGAGCCTTTCATATCCTTAGCATGTATTAGGTAATCCACAAAGAGTTGTTGCATAACAGGGAGATCAGCTCAGTGCTTTGTGACCACCTAGATGGGATAGGGAGGGTGGGAGGGAGAGAGACGCAAGAGGGAAGAGATATGGGGATATATGTACATGTATAGTTGATTCACTTTGTTATAAAGCAGAAACTAACACACCATTGTAAAGCAATTATACTCCAATAAAGATGTTAAAAAAAAAAGAGTTTTTGCATATATCAGCGGATAATTGAATCAAAGCCAAGTACAACACACTAAAAATTCTACCAGGTCATTTATGGTTTTGGTGAAATTGAGTGGTATCTCATACAATTACTGAAGGCTTTATTCCCATCTAGGATTATACATTCTCTATGTTTTCTCTGACATTCTCGATCCCTTTGGATTCCTACTTTTTTTTTTTTTAATAAGTCCCCTTTTTAACCATACCTTGGCTTTGCCATTTGCATACAAACGATTTGATGGCACCCATATAAGAGAGGTTATTTCTTTAAAACAATCATATATTTTTTCAAATATCAAATCTCTATTTTTTTATGCCCCCGGGCCCTGCCCTGCTTCATTGCTTTGTTTTCTTGTAATCTTCTACCACCAAAGTGGAACAATGAGGACGATAACACTAGAGGAGAGGAGGGCAGATACTGCCTGGTTCCTTCATCAACTCTGAGTTTTAAATTCTCTAGACTCTAAGCTACATGAGAAGAATGACTTCATTTCTGTTTCCTGCTCTTTTCTCAGCAAGTAGAAAAGTACCTAACACGTAGTACGCACTTAATAAATACTTAGAGAATGAACGAACGAATAAATGAGAGCTGATACTCTTGATCTCTTTAATGCAACAAAAGTAATAATTACTGGACTTGGTTGAGCAAGAAAGGATTTCCTAACATTTCTTCAAATTTCTTTTGAACTTAGCAAAAGCCAGGCTCATTCACCACGGTGCCAGTAAACAGATCGTGACAAACAGGAAATGGAGACCCCAAAGCCCACCCTTTCTGATCTCAATAAATGGTATCTAGTACAAGAGGGGAGACCAAAGGGCAGCAGGTGATTAGAAGTGTATCTCAACAGGGAAGGACAAATATCATATGATACCGCTTATATGTGGAACCTAAAAAAAATGGTATACATGAACTTATTTATAAAACAGAAACAGTTACAGATGTAGCAAACAATCTTGTGGTTACCGCGGGTGGGGGGGGAGGGATAAATTAGGAGATGGGGGTTGACATATACACACTATTATGTATAAAATAGATAACTAATAAGGACCTACTGTATAGCACAGGGAACTCTACTTAATACTCTGTAATGACCTATATGGGAAAAGACTCTAAAAAAAAAATGGATATATGTATATGTATAACTGATTAACTTTGCCGTACAGCAGAAAGTAACACAACACTGTAAATCAACTATATGCCAATAAAAATTAAAAACAAAAAAAGAAAAGAAGAAGTGTGTCTTAAGCTCCCGTGTGTAGGCTAAAATCTGGGAGAGAAGACATAAGCTGGATAGGTTGGTGGTCATGCCAGTAGTGGAAGAGCTTTTGCTCTATGTATTTTTGGACATTGGAAGACTATCTCCTGGCAAGCTATCCTCTCAGCAACCCAGAGGCAGTTTCACCAAATAGGTTGCTTTACTGTAACTAGATAAAGAGAGAATCTGAACCTAGTTATACAGAGCTCCTCTCCAGGGTTGCCAGATTTAGCAAATAAAAATATAGGGCACCCAGTTGAATTTGAGTTTTGCATCAATAAGTGAATTTGCTTTTTGTTTGTTAGTTTGAGTTTGTTTCTTATTTTCCCATGGGTGTTTTTGTATGGGTGTGTGTGTTTTGTATAAATGTCTCATGCAATATTCGGGACAGGCTTGCACTAAAAAAATGTTCAAATTCAAATGTGACACAGCATTCTGTATTTTAAATGGCAATTCTGCTGCTGTCATTTTTTGTGTGTAATGTATTCAGAGATTCTTGTGGACCCCACAAAGCATGTGAAAGTTATTTAAGAGCTCTCCGGGGATCTTGCCAGAGGGTGTCGCAGCATACTGAAAGCCAAGGTGTGGCCAAGTTTCCAGGGAAGATCAGTAAAAGCCCTGACCAAAAGAGAGGAGAAAAGATCTCAAGCTATGCCAGCCTCATTAAGGGAAAGTGACAGACTCCCTAAGAATGGCACCAGTTGCCCCTCGGCAGTGTCATCTGTCAAGAGAAAAGACAGTTGAGACAGAGACCAATAAAAACCTAAAAATCCGAAGAACCTGTGGTAGCAGTGGAAGTATACCACTCAGATCTCTGTTCAAGATAGAATTCTCTATTTAGATATACATAGTGCAGTTAGCTAACAGCTTCCTTACTGCCTTCAGTGTAACTCACTTTGAGACAAGAGTACCCTCTTTCTGGGTAGCCCTTTGCAATGACTGAACAGAGCAGGGTACTAGGGTCTGGTTATTTCTGCTGAACATAGGACACCTCTAATAGTCTCTCCTCGGGAGCTTGCTGTTGGATTGGCAAAGCTTCTGTCATATCTGCGTTGTAGTCTACCTGCACAGTTCTGCTTTCTTCCATCTTTCCTTTCCCAGATACCACACCTGTGGGCTGAAGGCTTTCCCCGTTCAATCCTGCTTCCTCCCCCTTTTAGTTTGCACAGGTCTTGCACTGCAATAAATCCCTTGAACTCCTACTCTGTTTCAGCATCTGCTTCCCAAAGGTTCCAACTACCACAACTGTGTTAGTTGCTGTGATGCCATCTAAATTTACCTCCTCCCATAATCTCAACTGCCTTCTTGGAGAGGAAGAGAAGATGCTACAGAACTCTGATAGAGTGAGTAGAAGCTAAGTCACCCTAGCAGAAAAATAGTTTATGCTTTTAAATCAGAGTAAGAATACCTGGCTGGGATAAATCTACCTAGAATAAATTTATTTCTTCAAGTCACCTACTTGGGAGCTCATGAAGGAGATCAAAGTAATTTCAGAGGAAAAAAAGAAGTCACGTTTTCTTCGCAGGTTTGATTGCAATATTGAGAAATTTACAACTCTGCTCTATCTACTTAGGGTAGAATCAGACTTTTCTGATTAATGAGATAGGAAAACAGAGATTAGAGAGAGGTGGAAGAAGGAGATAGATTACAGGGAGGAGAGATAGATGAGCTTCCCAAACATTTGAAATTTCAAAGTCTTTTGGGGAGGGTGTTTTTGCATGCTACCCTCTGACTCTTCATTAACTTCGATGTTAGTTTCCTATCTTGGGAAAACACTGGCCAGGTTAATTTCAAAATCTCACCCTGTACTTTTTTTCTGGGAAAATGACCAAAAGTTATCTCCTAGCAGGTACCTAAAAAGTGGGAGAGGAGGGCTAACTTCCTGCCAGCTCTTGTAGATGTGAAGGCTCATGTTCCCATGTAGTAAATCTTATAGAAGCATAATGTCTTCTGGTAACACCTTACTGGAGCTAGGTTGTTACCCGTTCAACAAGTTTTAGGTTGCATCGCATTTAGAATGAAAGGGATCTGGTGGAGAGAAAACCCCCCTCCAAATACTTTAAAATCTGAGATCTTTAGCCTGCATTTCAATGTATTTCATTAACACAGCCTAAACCATCTTTGTTCCCAAAGGCTGGTTAGAGTGATTTCCTGCCCGTATGAAGCCCTATCTAAATCTCAAGCCTATCATGCATCTGCTTCAACATACATATCTTCTTTAGTTACCATAGTTGTTTCATTCATTTTATGCCTCCTCATATTTTATAATTTTTCTGCATAAATATCTTATCTCACCAATAAACTAATAAAGGTATTAAGGAAAGAGATCACTTTTTTTTTCTAGAGTAAATTCTTCAAAAAGTAGATTTCGTAGAAAGTTCTCCTTTACATGTGGAATCTAAAAAACATAATAAAACAAACTCATAGGAAAAAGAGATCACACTTGTAGGTTCCAGAGGTGGAGGGTAGGGGAAAGGGGAAACTTGGAGGAAGGTGGTCAAAAGGTACAAACTTCCACTGAGCACTGCTGTGTGATGCATAGGGAAGTTAAGAGGGTAAATCCTAAAGATTCTCATCACAAGGAGAAACAGGTTTTTTTTGTTTGTTGGTTTGTTTTTTTAATTAATTTATTTATTTTTGGCTGCGTTGGGTCTTCGTTGCTGCTCTCTGGCTCTTTCTAGTTGTGGCAAGTGGGGGGCTACTCTTCGTTGTGGTGTGCGGGCATCTCATTGCAGTGGCTTCTCTTGTTGCAGAGAAGGGGCTCTAGATGCACGGGCTCAGTAGTTGTGGCGCACAGGCTTCAGTAGTTGTGGCACGTGGGCTCAGTAGTTGCAGCATGTGGGCTCAGTAGCTGTGGCTCATGGGCTCTAGAGAGCAGGCTCGGTAGTTGTGGTGCACGGGCTTAGTTGCTCCGTGGCATGTGGGATCTTCCCAGACCAGGGCTCGAACCCGTGTCCTCTGCATTGGCAAGTGGATTCTTAACCAATGCGCCACCAGGGAAACCCAGAAACAGTTTTTTTTTTTCTTTTCTTCTTCCTTTCTTTTTACAGTATCCATATGAGATGATAGATGTTAGCTGAACCTACTGCGGTAATCATTTCAGGATACATGTAAAACAAACCATTACGCTGTACGCCTTAAAATTATACAGTGATATATGTCAATTATTTCATAATAAAACTGGAAAAAACTCTTTAAAAAGTAGCTGTCAGCTGATTCTGGAAGTTCTCTTGACACCAAAACAAGTTATTTCAGGAAAATTATAGATGTGAATGACTAAGTTAGGGTCAAAGTTAAATACTGTCATTTTGGAGGTATATAGATATTGTGCCGACTGTCTGTCATTCTTCAAATGAAAGAAATTTCTCGTAGTAAGAGACAATGGAAAATGGATGTCAGCCAACTTGGTTATGAATAACTATTTGGTCTTTACCAGTGACCAACAATGAAATTTCAGGTGAGTCAGAATGAGCTACTCCATCTATAGCCTTGTTACCAGTTCAAATGAAGTGAGGTCTCAGTCTAAATTCTGCCATACATGCAACCAAAACACATACCAAGCAACGCTTAGAAAGCAAAAACAAAAATTGTTCATACAACCTGTTGCATTGGCTCAAGGAAGTCTTAGCTCACTGTACTTTTAGATACTATTTTCATGAATTTCAAGAAAAGTTCACTTAAGGCAGACAGCAATGTTCTAGAAGCAGACACAACATTCCAGAGCCAGGATTCTGTCACCATTACAGCTGAATCAAATAACCAGAATCCTCCAGAATCTAAGGCTGGACACAAGAATCTTTGGGGATTTAGATTAGGACATTGTTTGCAAGGGTGTAGGCGATAAACTAAAAACTCTCCCTGAATTCTTATTGTTCATGCATGTGTGGGAAGTATCTTCTAAATATTTTAGCCAATACACATACATTGAACATTTTAAATTTCCCAAACAAGGGCCTACTTTTAACATTAATCATACTTGCCAATCATTCACTGCTTTCACCAATAAATGCCCCATTTCTGACATCCAGTATATTAATTGTCAAAGTAACACTGATTGATCCAGATGCAAGTAACAAAGCAGTAGAAGTTGCAGCTTCTGGAAGATAGGCTTCCTGAGGGCCAAAATCCAGTTCTGAATTGTGCATTCCTGATTAGCACATTCATAGCTCACTCATTCATTGTGCATTCTTTATTAAGTATTAGAAGCATCTGGGTTTACAGCGTAAACTAAATAATATGCATATTGTCCCACATAGTATCAGATGAAATATTTAAAAATAATTTACAGATATCATAATCAAAACCTTAGAGAATGCCTCGGCTAGTGTTTTTTCTAGCTGGGTTCCCCTGAGCCCTACTTTCACTCCCCACTCCTACCAACTAGGGAGCTACTGTACCCTTAAAAAAAGCTACTTAAAATATTTATTTAATTCTTCTTATTGGACCTCCAGGTAAGATTTCATCTGAAGGATAGAAAGGGTTGCTGAAAAAAAGGTTGGAATGAATTACTCTGCTACTCTTGATCTCTTTTTTCTCTGTCACCCAAGTGGTGCATAGATAAACTTTGAGGTGTATTATTTAGTGGCAGAGATAGACCCAGAAGAGCATTTATAGTTGGAAAAATGGTACATAAAGACACTGTGACAAAAGCAAGATGTTTATGTGAAAGACCAGCACAATAGATGGTTTGCTGGATCCAAGTCTGTTAGCAAAGTGCCTCTAAAGAGCCAACTGTGAGGGGTCCTTGCTGTTTTGACACATCTTAAGTTATGTACAGATACAGCATCAGTCCAGTAATTGGAGCCGACCCGGATGATCATCTAAACCAAATGATATATTTACAAGGCTCGATTCTCTGTCAGAATTCTTGGTGCATACAGAAAACTATCCTGCAGAAAAACAAGGTGAAAGTTACTTGGAAAGAGTGAGATTATCTCAAGGATGTCATTGTAGTTCCAGCTGGACTGATGAGGTCGGGACCCCTAGACATTTTGATAGCCTAGGGAAGCATGACCTGCTCTGACACTGCCTTTCTCCCTTGGTCAGGGGCTCTTAAAATTCTGCTCTGGTGGACATGTGTGAAAGAGAGCGAGTTCTCTTATAGAAACTGCTGACTCTTTCTCTACTTCTTCTGTGTCCTGGGGAGTTGCCTACAAGAAAGAGATGGGAAAACCCACAGACATGGGCAGAGAGCAGTGTAGGTGTCCTCACTACATGCTGATCTTTGCCTTCTCACTCACATTTCTCAATCAGCAGATACTTCTACCAGATATACGCTAAAGGACTTGTGGGATGAGGAGCAAAGAAGTAACTCAACATATAAAATATGGGAACCCTGAACTAGGTGGTTAAATGTCCACCTAAGTAGTTCTTAACTTTTTCTAAGTTATGTTTTTGAGGATTGGAAAAGCCCTGGGCAGTTGCCCTGGAACACGCTCACGTGTTTCAAATTTTACAAACTATTCAGGGCGATTACAACCTCTCCAAAGGTCACCTACAGATAGTTCCCCCTTCCTCAGGTGACCTCAACCTAGAAAGAAGGCAGCCTGAGGTTACATGTCCCTGAGGAGTTCACATGTTGTAGGTGTTAAATTAGTTCATTATATGGATTAAAATTAAAAGGTAATACATGAACAAAAAATTAAATAAATATGATGGTTAACCTATGAAAGAGTCTCTATTAGGAGATTCTCTCTCCCACTTTCCACAGTGTTCCTCCATAAAACCGCAGAGACTAAGAACACACCGTACTCCATTTTAGGTACTATTTCTTGAACTTAGCCCTTGGACATATTTTGGTGTAAGCAAAGCTATTCTGATCATATAAAATCAAGCAAAGTTATAGAGCTCTTTGAATCACTCCAATAACATTTGTTTCTAGATTTCATTTTGAGTTTACCTCAAATTATTTAAAAATACGTTCCTAAAAAATGATTGTAATTTTCTCCTTTACAAGGATTCTGGTACTTGTGTAGAATTGTGTGACGCTGGTAAGTCCGAGCGTCCCTTCAGCCAGCACGTTTTCATGTTGCCAATTTAAATTTACAAGAGTCTTAGATAGGTTTCTTTGAGGTCTTTAACACATAACTGACTGTATTGTTTTCCATTTCCACCTCTGTGACGAAATGAATGTACAAGAAAGGAGGTAGAAGTAGCAAAGGTCATGGGAATAATGTTGAATCCATCTCACCACCAAATTACATCTATGTCTTAAAAAGCCTTGTTCCAGCATGGATTGGGTTTCCTCTGAGCCACAGAGAAAGAATAAACAAACAGAAATGTCTTTCAAAGAGAAGGGAAATAATTGCCAAGCTGTACACATTTAATTGTAGCACAATAACACAAGTTAATTTGCATCAAGTCAAAAAACATATTTTAGTGATTAAAAAAAAATCAAACCTGGGAAACCACCCAAAGTCTTCCTCTGAAGAAAGTATTCTACCAAAGTCTAAATTGTGCAAACAGACCCTGTGGTTATCACCAATTGGGAACCGTGGAAGATCCTTAATGCCAAAGCATGAGAAGGCATTTTAGCTTTACACACCACCTACTTGTTCCAAGCTATTTGACAAATTCAAAAAGGCCAATTTACAAAAAGCATAGTACATACAGTGCTTGTCTTAACTGCCATTTACTCCTTTAGGTATTTGAACTCAAACTCACTATGCCTGTTGGAAGTAGCAAAAAACAGTTAAGGAGCAGACAAGTTACTAGCCACCTTTGTCAGGGACAGATGAATCTTTTGCTTCTCAAAGCCATCATACAGTTGGTTTTACCAAACCATTGTCTCTTATAAATACAATTAACTTGAATGGCTTTACCAATTTTAAAAAATTTAATATAATTCCAGGACCACAAAAATGTGCCCTAACTTATACTCTATTTCAGTGAGAGAACGTCCTATGTATGACTTTGCCCTGTTCTGTTAAATGTTATCTCATCATTATGATGTCATATTTACCTATGGCTCAATTCCCATAGGTAAATATAGGAGCCACACATCAATGAACACGGTCTATTGTTATAAATAATAAAAGACAACAATCTACAAAGCCCCAAACTCATCTGATTTTACCAAACTGTCCTCATAATTAAGTTCAGGTATTATTATTATTATTGTTATTGTTGTTATTATTATTATATACTAAGTTATAAAAACTATCCTACCCTTGGCTTTATTTCGTCATCCTTGGCCTGACATGAATGGAAAAAAGAAATTGTTCTGGGGATTTATATAAAACTCTGATTTGTTAAAGTTTTTAATTTGTCTAATTTGGATTTTTTTTGACTATGTCCTTTATTTTCATTTTGTGATGAAATAAAATAATACATTTTTAGGACTTGAGAGACTTTATCTTTTGTAGAAGACTCTGAAGACCAGAAAGGTTAAATGAATTATCTGAGGTAACACTCTTAATTAGTGGAACAATCAAGGTCAGGATTTAGGTCTCCTGATTCCCAGTCTAGGATTCTTTCTACAGGTCCTGATATTAAACTACACTTCATATTCCTAATGACTTCAGTTTTCCATTACATAAAAACCTTCAAAGACTGACCACATTCAACAACAGTATTATCATATAGAGAAAAACTGTTTTCTTATATACTGAAATCCTTTTATCCCTACCAATGAAATAATTGTCAAGCTAAAAACATGATTATGGCAGAAGTAAACATCACACAAGATGGTCTAAAAGCCTGCTGCATTTGATTAGGGCTGCAAAAGTGAGGAATGAGGTATATGTACATTTACTAAAGAAGAAAAATAATTTTCTTACACACAAGTTCCAAGTTAGCATATTCTAGAGACTAGAATGTGAAAACTTGGGGTTATCTGGGAGGGAATGGAACAGTGGAGAGAAAGGGCAGCTCATTTCTTAATCATATCCTCATCTTACATGCAAATGGTGACTGCAGTCAATGAAGAATTTCTATCTAATAAGCTTCTCCCACACCCTAATGGAAATTATAGCTCTCCTCTCTCCTTTTGGCTAAACTCTCCCTCCTATGTTTACATGATTACTGAATGGAAGGCAAGGTCTCTTCCAAAGAAACATTCACAACCAGAGACATTCTAAGAGATCCTGCTGTCGACATCTTATGCTTCTGCTTTTTTTCTTTTTTTTTTTGCCTAACAAAAGAAAGAAGAATAAGCAGGGCCCAACTTGCTCTTTCCAGTGTGGTTTAATAAAATTGGCCTTTCTATAACAATATGAGCTGCTCATTCAACCTATAAAAATGTCTCATGTTAGACAGCTGTTTTGCTTTTGCTGAGCTTTAGAATTAGGGGCATGGTATTTACACTGTGTCCTATTATAAGCTAAATAGGCTCACACCCTGGAAACAGTTATTGCTTAATGAAAATAATATGCTATAACCAAGATAATATGAACATATGACAAGAAGACCTCCCTTGTACTAAAATGTGTCTGTTTTAATAAAAGCATATGCAGATTTAAACCTATTGCTCTGGTTTTACTCATGGGCAGTATATATAACTTTTCTTTATAAGTTTTATCTGAATTTGAGAGCAAAGCATCTGATGATCTTTGAAAACATTCCCTAGTTTGGTAAGATGCATGGTCCTGGGACTTTAGTGGCAGACAGACCTGGGTGAGGATTTGAGCTATGCCACTAAGTTGCTGTATCATCTTGTAAAAATTCCTTAATTTCTGTAAAGCTCAACGTTCTCATTTTATAAATGGAATAAATATACATAAGGCATGGTGTCCTTATGAGATTTCAAGACAATTTCAAGTATCTAGTTCAATACCAGAAAAAGAGTAGATATTCAGTGTGGTATCATAGTTAACAGCATAGATTTGAGAGTCAGTCTGCCTGAGTTCAAAGCTTTGCTCCACCACTTTTGTGTCTAAGACTTTGCTCTTGTAAATTGGGCAAATAGTAATAGTCACTGGGTAAGATTTTTTAAAAGGATTAGATAACATACATATGACATGTAGAATAAAATCTGGTACATAATAAGTACTCAATTCATTCATTAATTAAACAAATACTTATTGAGTACCTACTATAAACCAAACACTGTTTGAAGAGTTGATGATTCACCAATAGAATAAATTGTCAAAAATATTCATCATCATGAGCTTAATAAATTCCCAGAAAGAAATATGATAAACAATCAAACAAGTAAAGTAACTATTATGAAAATCAGTGAAAAATGCTAGGGAAACTTTCAAAGAGCAGGGAAATGGGAGCAGGGTTGAAATTTTAGCTAAAGTACTTAGAAAGGGCTCACGAAAAAGATGTCATTTGGGTAAAGATCTAAATGTTAACAGTTATTATTATTACTATTATTTTATTTCCTTCCTTTCTTACTCAGTAATCTGTGATAGAATTCAATAAGCAGGAGGAGAAGAAAGAAAATATATAAGCCAGGGACTAGTCAAGAAAACAGAAACCACTCAAGTTGGAAGGCCTTTAATTCAGGGAGTTAGGTGCTTACAAAACTGTTGAAAATATGAAGAAGTAAAATTTAAGTGAAACTACTGTTTTCTTTTTAAAAAATTAGGGTATTACAAACATTGCTGGAAACCACTGCCAATGATCTCAGTTACCTATGACACCAAGATGGTAATTCTCAAGGGAACTCATTAAAGCCACTAGCAAAACCTCGTATTTGTCTACTACCAATGCTCATGCATCTGTCTGTCCCTGGGGAAGGAGTTATATTAATTTCTATTTCTTTTCTGCCTCCAAAATCCCATGCAAATATATCTCATTTAAGGAATCTAAATGAGAAGACTGATGGCATTGGATTCTGG
The DNA here is from genome assembly GCF_965194805.1 of Balaenoptera borealis. Taxonomy (NCBI): domain Eukaryota; kingdom Metazoa; phylum Chordata; class Mammalia; order Artiodactyla; family Balaenopteridae; genus Balaenoptera; species Balaenoptera borealis. The sequence continues at coordinate 17,687,629 of NC_138876.1, forward strand.
CAAGCATAGTTCTTAGGTTTCCAATCTGTGATACAAAGGATGGCATAGAATGCAGTCTGGGTAGGTATCCATCAGAGAGAAAGAGAAGAAAAAAAAAAAGAGGAGGAGGAGCAAGGATATTTATTATGTCCAAAGTCACACACTGAATAAATCCCAGAGCTGTGTTTCATTCCTAGTTAGTATGATTCTAGAACCTGCCTTCTTAACCACTCTGCTTTTATTTGCCTATGCTCTTTATTCCTGGAGAAAAGATAAAGAGTGAAGTTAATTATATAGTGATATAGAGAATAACATAACTGACTTTATTTGTAACTGACTTCATTGGAAAGGAGTTAGGGAAATAGCAATTTAAAAAGAATAAGAACTAGTTTTGAGGGCTACAGGAAAAGAAGCGGAATTCAGTAAATATTGCTAAGGAGAAGAATGAAGAGACCCACAGGACCATCCTGCCTCGCTATTTCCATAAATATTTTGAACCATTCTTATTTTCAGGCAAGGCCCCCTTTCCAGAGTAAGGTCCACAGAGAATTATAATAGCAGACTGAGAAGGAATCTTAACAATCAATTCACCTCAGATGGGGAAATGAGACCACTGAGACCATCAAGGAGATTTTTTCAAGTTCACAGACAGGCAGACTTGGAGTCAAAAACTTTCTTCTAGACCATGTTTTAGTCTGTAGTTTTAATTATTTAATATCTATGAATTTTTGTGTGGGTCTGGTGGTTAAAACAGTCAAGTAGAAATGGTGTTTGCTATTTTTGGCTCATCTGCAAACTTGCTGGCAGCTATGTCATATCTCATTCACTTCATCCAAGATTTCCAGAAACTCCATGTTACCATATGTGGAATAGAAGTCTCATTAATCATCATTCAAAATATTAAAGGGACTGAACTGTGAGTTAATTTGTACAAAGTACTTTGAGATTTTTGGATAAAATCCACCATATAAGCAAAGAGAAGGGAACTATCTTCCTTTTCTGGATCATCAAACAATATCCTGAAGAACGACAAACTCTAAATTCAATAAGGAATGTAAATGTTCCGTTTTGAGATCTTCCAGTCAAATTGGGAACAACTTCAAGATCCATGAAATTCCAAAAGTAATCATAAAGTGAGCTTGCCTCCAGAATCTTCCTGTGTAAAAGTAGGAGCATTTTAAAATTACTTTTGGGATATTTCTATCCTGATGAAACAGCTGGCCATACTCTCCACTTAACTATGTACTCCCACGCCATCTCTGGAAAACTAAATACTGTGATTTACTTCAGCCATATTGTATTAATATTTATTTGAAGAATAAGAACAAATAACCACTGAATTTTTTCTTCTTTGAGAAGCACTGCATTCCTCAAGATTTATGGGAATCTATTTGTTTGTATTGTCTTGTTTACTAATCTTTATCAATCTCCAGTGACTGAATATACTTATTCTGTTTAACTCCACATTGTTCATTGCACTTGATTATTAAATATTTCATTTTGTGTTAGAGAACACCACTTATCCTCAGTAGAAAGTAATAACCATTTATTTTTCTTTCTTTCCTATTCAGAGGCCAATTAAAACAAATTATTTTATACAACATGAAATTTAGCAAATGCCCACACTGAGAAGCATAGCAAAATTCTTAATTAACTAGTCTGTTACCCTCACCAGGTTGTATTATCAGAAATATTTAAAGAACTAAAATGATGTAATTTTAACAAACTGTAATTGAAAAATCAAAAAGAGAATCATTTTGCTGTCAAGTACAAACGGCATTTGCTAACCTCTTCCAAAACACTTAGAGAATTCAGTTTATTAGAATCAAATCTGTCCAAAAAATATATATGAATCAACTGATGAAGACATCTACAGTTTATTGGGCTCCTTGGTTCTCGACATCCTGCCATCTGGGTTCTACTTCTACTGTACTACTGAAACTGATTTTGACGAAGTCATTAACAGCCCCTTGGACACTAATGTCTTCTTTTTTTTTTTTTTTTTTATTTATTTATTTATTTTTGGCTGTGTTGGGTCTTCGTTTCTGTGCGAGGGCTTTCTCTAGTTGTGGCAAGCGGGGGCCACTCTTCATCGCGGTGCGCGGGCCTCTCACTATCGTGGCCTCTCTTATTGCGGAGCACAGGCTCCAGACGCGCAGGCTCAGTAGTCGTGGCTCACGGGCCTAGTTGCTCCACGGCATGTGGGATCTTCCCAGACCAGGGCTCGAACCCGTGTCCCCTGCATTGGCAGGCAGATTCTCAACCACTGCGCCACCAGGGAAGCCCCACTAATGTCTTCTTGAAATGAACTTTTTTTCCTTTGTGTTTCTTAGGATTCTCTCCTAGGCCATCTTCTCAATTTCTATATTCTCCTTGAGTGATTTCAGATGTTCTTTTGACTTCAATCACATCTAGGTTTCTAAACATCTTTTTATAGTCCAGATCTAGTCCTGAGCATCAAACCTTTATATTCAATTTTATATTACATATCTCCACTTAGATATCTGATCAAAATCTTGTGCTCAATATTTCCAAAACTGAACTCATATTCTTATCCTCCACAAACTGCATTTTCATCTGTGCTCTGAATTTCAATGAATGCAATCCATCAATCTTTCAGTTGCTTAAGCCATAACCCTCATAGTCTTCATTACTGCCTTTTTCTCCTTTCCTCAGCACCTACAACATTGCCAAGTCCTCATGATTCTGTCTTTTAAATACTTTTAAAATCTATTCATGATTCATACTACCTCTATTGTTTAGACCACAATTATCTTTTGCTTGGATTAGTATAAAGGAATCCCAACTGGATTTTCTGTATTCAATCTTATCTTTCTCCAACTCATTCTTTACATTGAACTAAAATTATAATATGGGCATGTCATTTCCTTCTCTCTCTTTATTCTCTGAATGGTAGGAGGCATCCTTAATGCCTCATTTCTCTTTCTCCTCCAAACCCAGGTCCCATCGATTCAACAATTTGAATGATAACAAATATGACCGCTTCTCTCCACTCCCAGGTCTGAGTTAAGTGTCCACACTAGATGCTTCCAGAGCCACTGTACTTACCTCTACTAAAGGTGGCAATGATCACAGTCTTTGGTAAATGTTTCTTTACTTTTCTGTGACCTCTAACTCACTGTAAACTCTTTCAGGCTTAGGACCTTGTCTTGTTCACTCATATTTCCAGCACGTGGCTCTTTGGTAAGGCATATAAAAGGAGCTTGTTAATAGTGATTGAAAAAAGAAAGAAAAGGAGGAAGAAAGAGAAGGAAAATGACCATTAGAAAAGTCACATTGTTTATTTTTTCAGAAAGACAAGCTATGTTCTTTCATCTTGAAAGTCCCAAGGAAATAATTATTTCTGAAATGAGTAGTTACAAAGTTGAGCAAAGATGCACTGTATGTATGAAAGAAACCCCGTAGTAGGGAGGGGGAAAAGAAGAAGGATTGTTAAGAAAAAGAAAAATCCATCCTTCATGGCTTCCATCCCACCGGACTTGCCCTTTCCCTGTGCCAACAGATACTGAGTGGTACTGGACATTTCCAGCCCAGACAGAAAATCATTTTAAATGTTGCCTAAGCCATAAGAAAAAAAAAGAGCCTATCACTCCAAAAAAAATCATGAGAATTAAAAATAAATCTAAGCCTTAACTAAGCCAATAATAACTTTTCATATAAAACTGCTGCTCTGAGCCTTCACTTTACTTCTTTATTTGTAAAGCTTAGCTGGTCTAAATTGTGGCATTTGAACTGTAAAGAAGGTACCCTACTCTTGATTTTAGCACTCAAAAAAGCAGGGGGGGAAGCTTCAAAGAAACTAAGATGAAACTGGTTAATTGAGTGAGTTCACTTTACCATGTTCATAATACCACCTCAAACTTAACGCTACCTCCTTGGCGGACTGGCTGAACAAGAATTGCAGAGTAATATGATGCCAGGCTGCATGTTAAGTTCCCATGAAAGGAGAAACATGATTTATGTGGGTTTTTTTTCTTTCAAATACAGTAAGCATAGAAAAGAAAAAGACATCTGAGATTTGATTGCAAAGCTATGTTCATTATTATTATTATTATTTTTAACATCTTCATTGGAGTATAATTGCTTTGCAATGGTGTGTTGGTTTCTGCTGTATAACAAAGTGAGTCAGCTATACGTATACATATATCCCCATATCCTCTCCCTCTTGTGTCTCCCTCCCACCCTCCCTATCCCACCCCTCTAGGTGGTCACAAAGCACCGAACTGATCTCCCTGTGCTATGCAGCTGCTTCCCACTAGCTATGTATTTTACGTTTGGTAGTGTATATATGTCCATGCCACTCTCAGGTCATCCCAGCTTACCCTTCCCCATCCCTGTGTCCTCAAGTCCATTCTCTACGTCTGCATCATTATTCCTGTCCTGCCCCTAGGTTCTTCAGAAACATTTTCCTTTTTTTTAGATTCTATATATATGTGTTAGCATATGGTATTTGTTTTTCTCTTTCTGACTTCACTCTGTATGACAGACTCTAGGTTCATCCACCTCACTACAAATAACTCAAATTCGTTTCTTTTTATGGCTGAGTAATGTTCCATTGTACATATGTGTCACATCTTCTCTACCCATTCATCTACCCATACATTCCCACCAACAGTGCAAAAGGGTTCCCTTTTCTCCACACCCTCTCCAGTATTTATTGTTTGTAGATTTTTTGATGATAGCCATTCTGAACAGTGTGAAGTGATACTTCATTGTAGCTTTGATTTGCATTACTCTAATACTTAGTGATGTTGAGCATCCTTTAATGTGTTTGTTGGCAATCTGTATATCTTCTTTGGAGAAATGTCTATTTAGGTCTTTGGCCCATTTTTGGATTAGGTGGTTTGTTTTTTGATATTGAGCTGCATGAGCTGCTTGTAAATTTTGGAGATTAATCCTTTGTCAGCTGCTTTGTTTGCAAATATTTTCTCCCATCCTGAGGGTTCTCTTTTCCTCTTGTTTATGGGCTCCTTTGCTGTGCAAAAGCTCTTAAGCTTCATTAGGTCCCATTTGTTTATTTTTGCTTTTATTTCCATTTCTCTAGGAGGCGGGTCAAAAAGGATCTCACTGTGATTTATGTCATAGACTGTTCTGCCTATGTTTTCCTCTAAGAGTTTTATAGTGTCTGGCCTTACATTTAGGTCTTTAATCCATTTTGAGTTTATTTTTGTATATGGTGTTAGGGAGTGTTCTAATTTCATTGTTTTGCATGTAGCTGTCCACTTTTCCCAGCACCACTTATTGAAGAGGCTGTCTTTTCTCCACTGTATATTCTTGCCTCCTTTTTCAAAGATAAGGTGACCGTATGTGTGTGGGCTTATCTTCGGGCTTTCTATCCTGTTCCATTGATCAATATTTCTGTTTTTGTGCCAGTACCATACTGTCCAGATTACTGTAGCTTTGTAGTATAGGCTGAAGGCCGGGAGCATGATTCCTCCAGCTCTGTTTTTCTTTCTCAAGATTGCATTGGTTATTCGGGGTCTTTTGTGTTTCCATACAAATTGTGAAATTTTTTGTTCTACTTCTGTGAAAAATGCCATTGGTAGTTTGATAGGGAGTACATTGAATCTGTAGATTGCTTTGGGGAGTAAAATCATTTTCACAACGTTGATTCTTCCAATCCAAGAACATGGTATATCTCTCCATCTATTTGTATCATCTTTAATTTCATCAGTGTCTTATAGTTTTCTGCATACAGGTCTTTTGTCACCTTAGGTAGGTTTATCCCTAGGTATTTTATTCTTTTTGTTGCAGTGGTAAATGGGAGTGTTTCCTTAATTTCCCTTTCAGATTTTTCATCATTAGTGTATAGGAATGCAAGAGATTTCTGTGCATTAATTTGTATCCTGCTACTTTACCAAATTCATTGATTAGCTCTAACAGTTTTCTGGAAGCATCTTTAGGATTCTCTATGTATAGTACCATGTCATCTGCAAACAGTGACAGTTTTACTTCTTCTTTTCCAATTTGGATTCCCTTTGTTTCTTTTTATTCTGTTATTGCTATGGCTGAAACTTCCAAAACTATGTTGATAATAGTGGTGAGAGTGGGCAACCTTGTCTTGTTCCTGATCTTAGAGAAAATGGTTGCACTATTTCACCACTGAGAATGATGTTGGCTGTGAGTTTGTCATATATGGCCTTTATTATGTTGAGGTAAGTTCCCTCTATGCCTACTTTGGAGGCTTTTTATCATAACTAGGTGTTGAATTTGGCTGAAAGCTTTTTCTGCATTTATTGAGATCATCATATGGTTTTTCTCCTTCAATTTGTTACTATGGTTTATCACATTGATTGATTTGCGTATATTGAAGAATCCTTGCATTCCTGGGATAAATCCCACTTGATCATAGTGTATGATCCTTTTAATGTGCTGTTGGATTCTGTTTGCTAGTATTTTGTTGAGGATTTTTGCATATATGTTCATCAGTGAAACTGGCCTGCAGTTTTCTTTCTTTGTGACATCTTTGTCTGGTTTTGGTATCAGGGTGATAGTGGCCTCGTAGAATGAGTTTGGGAGTGTTCCCCCCTCTGTTATATTTTGGAAGAGTTTGAGAAGGATAGGTGTTAGCTCTTCTCTAAATGTTTGATAGAATTTCCCTGTGAAGCCATCTGGTCCTGGACTTTTGTTTGTTGGAAGATGTTTAATCACAGTTTCCATTTCAGTGCTTGTGATTGGTCTGTTCATATTTTCTATTTCTTTCTGGTTCAGTCTTGGAAGGTTGTGCTTTTCTAAGAATTTGTCCATTTCTTCCAGGTTTTCCATTTTATAGGCATATAGTTGCTTGTAGTAATCTCTCATGATCCTTTGTATTTCTGCAGTGTCAGTTGTTACTTCTCCCTTTTCATTTCTAATTCTATTGATTTGAGTCTTTTCCCTTTTTTTCTTGATGAGTCTGGCTAATGGTTTATCAATTTTGTTTACCTTCTCAAAGAACCAGCTTTTAGTTTTACTGATCTTTGCTATCATTTTCTTCATTTCTTTTTCATTTATTTCTGATCTGATCTTTAAAATTTCTTTCCTTCTGCTAACGTTGGGATTTTTGTTCTTTCTCTAATTGCTTTAGGTGTAAGGTTAGGTTGTTTATTTGAGATGTTTCTTATTTCTTGAGGTAGGACTGTATTTTAATAAACTTCCCTCTTAGAACTGCTTTTGCTGCATCCATAGGTTTTGGGTGGTCGTGTTTTCGTTGTCATTTGTGTCTAGGTATTTTCTTATTTCCTCTTTGATTTCTTCAGTGATCTGTTGGTTATGTAGTAGCATATTGTTTAGCCTCCATGTGTTTGTATTTTTTACTGATTTTTTCCCGTAATTGATATCTAGTCTCATAGCATTGTGGTCGGAAAAGATACTTGATACTATTTCAATTTTCTTAAATTTATCAAGGCTTGATTCGTGACCCAAGATATGATCTATCCTGGAGAATGTTCCATAAGGACTTGAGAAGAAAGTGTATTCTGTTGTTTTTGGATGGAATGTCCTATAAATATCAATTAAGTCCATCATGTTTAATGTATAATTTAAAGCTTGTATTTCCTTATTTATTTTCATTTTGGATGATCTGTCTATTGGTCAAAGTGGGAAGTTAAAGTCCCCTACTATGATTGTGTTACTGGCGATTTCCCCTTTTATGGCTGTTAGCATTTGCCTTATGTATTGAGGTGCTGCTATGTTGGGTGCATAAATATTTACAATTGTTATATCTCTTCTTGGATTGATCCCTTGATCATTATGTAGGGTCCTTCTTTGTCTCTTGTAATAGTCTTTATTTTAAAGTCTATTTTGCCTGATATGAGAATTGCTACTCCAGCCTTCTTTTGATTTCTATTTATATGGAATATCTTTTTCCATCCCCTCACTTTCAGTCTGTATGTGTCCCTCAGTCTGAAGTGGGTCTCTTGTAGAGAGCATATATACAGGTCTTGTTTTTGTATCCATTCAGCCAGTCTATGTCATTTGGTGGGAGCATTTAATCCATTTACATTTAGGGTAAATATCGATATGTATGATCCTATTACCATTTTCTTAATTGCTTTGGGTTTGTTATTGTAGGTCTTTTCCTTCTCTTGTGTTTCCTGTGTAGAGAATTTTATTGTAAGGCTGGTTTGGTGGTGCTGCGCTCTCTTAGCTCTTGCTTGTCTGTAAACGTTTTAATTTCTCCGTTGAATCTGAATAAGACCCTTGCTGGGCAGAGTAATCTTGGTTGTAGGTTTTTCCTTTTCATCACTTTAAATATGTCCTGCCACTCCCTTCTGGCTTGCAGTGTTTCTGCTGAAAAATCAGCTGTTAACCTTATGGGGATTCTCTTGTAAGTTATTTGTTGTTTTTCCTTTGTTGCTTTTAATATTTTTTCTTTGTATTTAACTTCTGATCGTTTGATTAATATGTATCTTGGTTTGTTTCTCCTTGGATTTATCCTGTATGGGACTCTCTGCACTTCCTGGACTTGATTGACTATTTCCTTTCCCATATAAGGGAAGTTTTTAACTATAATCACTTTAAATATTTTCTCAGTCCCTTTCTTTTTCTCTTCTTCTTCTGGGACCCTTATAATTCGAATGTTGGTATGTTTAATGTTGTCCCAGAGGTCTCTGAGACTGTCCTCAATTCTTTTCATTCTTTTTTCTTTATTCTGCTCTGCAGTAGTTATTTCCACTATTTTATCTTCCAGGTCACTTATCCGTTCTTCTGCCTCAGTTATTCTGCTATTGATTTCTTCTAGAGTATTTTTAATTTCATTTATTGTGTGGTTCATCATTGTTTGTTTGCTCTTTAATTCTTCTAGGTCCTTGTTAATTGTTTCTTGTATTTTCTCCATTCGATTTCCAAAATTTTGGATCATCTTTACCATCATTACTCTGAATTCTTTTGCAGGTAGACTGCCTGCCTAGTTCCTCTTCATTTTTTTGTTCTGGAGGGTTTTTACCTTGCTCCTTCATCTGCTATGTGTTTCTCTGTCTTCTCATTTTGCTTAACTTATGGTGTTTGGGGTCTCCATTTTCCAGGCTGCAGGTTCGTAGTTCCTGTTGTTTTTGGTGTCTCCCCCCAGTGGCTACGGTTGCTTCAGTGGGTTGTGTAGGCTTCCTGGTGGAGGGAACTGGTGCCTGTGTTCTGGTGGATGAGGCTAGATCTTGTCTTTCTGGTGGGCAGAACCATGTCCTGTGGTGTGTTTTGGGGTGTCTGTGAACTTATTATGATTTTAGGCAGACTCTCTGCTAATGGGTGAGGTTGTGTTCCTGTCTTGCTAGTTGTTTGGCATGGCTTGTCCAGCACTGTAACTTGCTGGTCGTTGAGTGGAGATGGGTCTTAGTGTTGGGATGGAGATCTCTGGGAGAGCTTTGGCCGTTTGATATTACATAGGCCAGGAGATCTCTGGTGGACCAATGTCCTGAACTCGGCTGTCCCACCTCAGAGGCTCAGGCCTGGAAGCTGGCTGGAGTACCAAGACCCTGTCAGCTACACAGCTCAGAAGGAAAGGGAAAAAAAAAAAAAAAGAAAGAAAGAAAGAAAATAAATAAATAAAAATAAAATGAAGTTATTAAATAAAAAAATATTATTAAAGGTAAAAAAATAATAAAGTAATAAAAAGAAAGAAAGAAAGAAAGAAGAGAGCAACCAAACCAAAAAACAAATCCACCAATGATAACAATCGCTAAAATCTATACTAAAAAAAAAAACAAAACGGACAAACAGAACCCTAGGACAAATGGTAAAGTCAAACCTATACAGACAAAATCACACAAAGAAGCATACACATACACACTCAGAAAAAGAGAAAATGGAAAAAAAAAATATATATATATAAATATAAAAAAAAGAAGAGAGCAACCCAATCAATAAACAAATCTACCAATGATAATAAACTCTAAATACTAAACTAAGATAAACATAAGACTAGAAACAAATTATATGCCGAAAGCAAACCCCAAGTCTATAATTGCTCCCAAAGTCCACCGCCTCAGTTTCGGGATGATTCGTTGTCTATTCAGGTATTCCACAGATGCAGGGTACATCAAGTTGATTGTGGAGATTTAATCCACTGCTCCTGAGGCTCACGGAGAAATTTCCCTTTCTCTTCTTTGTTCGCACAGCTCCTGGGGTTCAGCATTGGATTCGGCCCCGCCTCTGCACGTAGGTCGCACTCTGGTGTCTGTTCTTCACCCAGACAGGGTGGGGTTAAAAGAGCGGCTGATTCGGTGGCTCTGGCTCCCTCAGCCCAGGGGGAGGGAGGGGTACAGAATGCGGGGTGAGCCTGCGGTAGCAGAGGCCGGAGTGATGTAGCAACAACCTGAGGCGTGCCATTTGTTCTCCTGGGGAAGTTGTCCCTGGATCATGGGACCGTGGCAGTGGCGGGCTGCACAGGCTCCCGGGAGGGGAGGTGTGGATAGTGTCCTGTGCTTGCACACAGGCTTCTTGGTGGCTGCAGCAGCCTTAGCATTTCATGCCCGTCTCTGGTGTCTGCACTGATAGCCGTGGCTTGCACCCATCTCTGGAGCTCGTTTATGCGGTGCTCTGAATCCCCTCTCCTCGCACACCCTGAAACAATGGTCTCTTGACTCTTAGGCAGGTCCAGACTTTTTCCCAGACTCCCTCCTGTGGTGCACTATCCCCCTTCAGGCTGTGTTCACACAGCCAACCCCAGTCCTCTCCCTGGGATCTGACCTCTGAAGCCCGAGTGTCAGCTCCCAGCCCCCACCCGCCCGGCAGGTGAGCAGACAAGCCTCTCGGGCTGGTGAGTGCTGGTCAGCAGCGATCCTCTCTGCAGGAATCTCTCCGCTTTGCCCTCTGCACCCCTGTGGCTGTGCTCTCCTCCGTGGCCCCGAAGCTCCCCCCCTCCACCACCTGCAGTCTCCGCCCGCAAAGGGGCTTCCTGGTGTGTGGAAACTTTTCCTCCTTCACAGCTCCCTCCCAGAGGTGTAGGTCCCATCCCTATTCTTTTGTCTCTGTTTTTTCTTTTTTCTTTTGCCCTACCCAGGTAGGAGTTTCTTGCCTTTTGGGAAGTCTGAGGTCTTCTTTCAGCGTTCAGTAGGTGTTCTGTATGAGTTGTTCAACATGTAGATGTATTTTTGATGTATCTGTGGAGAGGAAGGTGATCTCCACGTCTTACTCCTCTGCCAGCATGAAAGTCCTCCCATTATTTTTTAATGTCTTCCTTTCCCTGCTACAGTCTTATCCCAGGGCAGAGGGACCGATGTGCAGTGATTCACAAGCAACATGAGGCGACAGTTCTACCTTGTCTTGAAATTCTAAACACATTTCAAAGACACATTTTCAATTGTGTCACACCCATTTGAAACTACCCTCCTTAAAAATGACATCTTTTCTTATTATTTATTTTTCCAGTTTGACTCCATGAACCTCAAACTGAGCTCCCTGGATATTTGAAAGTGAAATTATGTTTTTTTAAAAAAGGAATTTTGCAATTAATGAGAGAAAAGAGTTACTTCAATTCTGGAAAAAGTCAACTCAATTTACTCCAATATTTTATATCCCTTGATGTCCTTAGTTTTACCTATTGTGTCTCTCCTCACACATTTCATGATGGTGTTCCAAATGAGCACTCAGTACACTTTTTAAAAAATTACTTTCAGAACTTCCCTGGTGGTGCAGTGGTTGGGAGTCCGCCTGCCAATGCAGGGGACACAGGTTCAAGCCCTGGTCCAGGAAGATTCCACATGCTGAGGAGCAACTAAGCCTGTGCACCACAGCTACTGAGCCTGTGCTCTAGAGCCCACGAGCCACAACTACTGAGCCCGTGCGGCACAACTACTAAGCCGACGTGCCTAGAGCCCATGGTCCATGACAAGAGAAGCCACCGCAATGAGAAGCCCACGCACGGCCACAAAGAGTAGCCCCCGCTCGCTGCAACTAAAGGAAGCCCGCCCACAGCAATGTAGACCCAATGCAGCCATAAATAAATAAATAAATAATTTTTTAAAAATTACTTTCATTTTTCTAACTATATAGTTTATGGAGAACATTAAAGAAATACTCAAAAATGACTCATAATGCCATTGGCAAGAAGTAACTTCATTCTTGGATATTTTCTTCATGTTTTAATGCAGCTAAGGTCATGAAGTTCTCTGTACAATTTTCACTTTTATTTTTTTACCCAGAGTAATTCACATATCAAAAATGTCATCACAAACATTATTTTTATTGCTAACTAATGTTGGATTTTTAGGTAGTTTTCATTTTTTTAATACTATAAATTTTGCAGTCACAATTATCTTTGTATTTTCCAAGCTCGATGTCAAAGATAAATGACTATATCAGAGAATATATATTATCTATATTTTGAGGCCTATTTTATTCTTGTTTGATTCCCATTTCTAAATAGCATTTAAAAAGATGGTACAAGTTGACTTTCTCATATGCACTATTTAAGAACAATCCTTTCACTACAATTTTAAGAATATCGGCATTATTTACTTTACCTTTCAAATTTGATGAGCAAAATGGAATGTCCTTATTATTCTAATTGGCATTTTTGATTACCAGGATTGCTGAAATTTGATCTGTGTGTTCTGCACACCCACACACAGACACACACATATTCATATTCCTCAGTGTCCACCTACTTGCATATGCACGCAGGTGTGTCCCTTATATGGTAATTTTATTTATCTTTCAGGGCCTTCCTCTAGCAGTTATATTTCTATGAATGTAATCACAGTGTCTGACTTGGTTGAGAACTCCACCCTGTGTTTGAACTCAGGCTCAGATAGTCCAGAAAAATGTTTCACCAAAAATCAGTTTTCTGGACACCATTCAATAGAACCACATCAATTAATCTTCTCTGTTCTCAGGTATGAGCAGCATGAATGCTGAATTTGTTCTGAAAAGCTAGCCCTGTGTTTTCTGGAGCCATTGAAGGGGGAAGCCTGAGTTTATCAGGTAATTATTCCCCAAGGAGGGGGCAGCCGATGCCAAGAGAGAGAATGAGATCACTTTTATTTCCTATCTGGCCTTGGATCAGCTCACTCCGTTCCTTTGAGGGGCAGTAGAATAAGGGACTGGAGCATCCTGAAATACTTTATTTTTTAACCACATGTCTCCATGTTTATTACTGCGTATGAGATCAGAAGGCCATATGGACTGACTTGAGGATGATATTTTGAGAAATTATTAAAATGATTCATTGTAAATGCAATGGATAAACACAAAGACACGAAAAATGGGATCATTAATAATTTGATAATGTTTTGGACACAGCTACAGTTAACAGTATACATTGATGTCTCGCAGAAGAAGCAAAATGTGCTTTAAGATAGCAAGAGACATGGTATCGGCAAATAAACAAATGACAACAACAAAACCCCACAGCTTTCAGCAGATTCCCCTGAAGACCCAGTTGTCCCAATGCAATTCCATTAGACTAGACAGAATAATTATTAGCATTGCCATCTCACGCCAGTGCTAGTCTAACACCTCTTTCTTATAATAGTAACACCTCATAACCTAGTGTTTGCGATGTCTAACCCATTCCAGCTGCAGGAACCCTGCCAGATCTCCGCCTCAAGAAAAGATTTTCGCCTTCCACCTCCTCTCCCACAAGGAGCTAGAGATGAAAACACAATAGCAGTTCTTTCCAAAAAACACTTTTGAGCTCTGTATTCTCAATTGTTCTCTGATCTCCACCCTGACCTACCAAACCATTCTCAACGGTAAATTGATAGTAAATATTAATGGTAAATGCCTATCACCTATTTTTATTATATAACAATAATATATAGCATATATAGCTTAATTAGCTTAATTAGCATATGTAATGCACTAAGCAATATGGTAAGACGTTTCAAAAAGTATATATTCTCACAACCTATAGACTACATTCTATTATTATTACAATTATTATTACTAGCTACCATTTATCGCATGCCTACTTTGTTACAGGCACCATGTTGAATGTGTTATAATATTTATAATCTTCTCAACAACTTTATGTGATAGGTATTAAAGTCACTTTATAAATAATAAAACTGAGATTCAAAGAGGTTCATTAAATTATATGTGAACCACTTACTACAACGGTTGACACCTAGAAAATGCCCAAATATTACCTATCTTATTATTAACAGTATATATTTTATTATTAATATTAATTTTGAGAAGTCATAGAACATGTCCCTTGGATGAAGATTTGGTTTGGGAGGGCATACCATATACAAAAAAAATTAGCATTTGTACATTTGTACTCTATTTTCTTAATAATATTAATGTTAATAATATTAAAAAATATTACTAAGTAATAATAATAATACCAATACTACTACAATATATATGCAATATATAAAATATATAGTACAGTAATATTATACATTATAATAATGCTACATGGTATACTAAAAGTACTACTACTATTATTATTTTATATGCTATAACAATACTAATATCATTAATTAAAAAGCTTAGCTTTATAAATTACCTACTGTGTGCCGAACACTGGGTTAAGACCTTGTTTTAACTTAAAAAAATTCTGTGCAACAAATTCTTGCGTTACTTTCTGACTTCCAGATGAATAAGGCAAGGAGAGGAGAAATGAATTAATTTGTCCAAAGCTTCACAACTTGTATGAAGAGATCCAGGATCTGCATCTAGGCCATCTGACTTAAAAGCTCTAGGTCTTAGTCACTGTGCGTTTGAGAACTAGGAGGAAGATTATACATCATTTTGTATTTAACCCCTTATCTACCATGAAGAAATGCTAAGGGAAATAAATTGTACATAATTACATAGCATTTATGGCCTAGATGAAATTTGGTAATAATAATCTTGTTTGCTTACTATACAGAGTCACTGTGCAAAGATTATCTTATTTAAAGTCCCAATATTCTTGTAGGTTACGTTCTTGTATAATTCCCTTTTTACCTTAAAGGAAACTAAAATTCAGAGTGGTTAAGCAACATGTCCAAGGTCACCAGAGAAACTGGGCTTTGGACTCAGGCAGTCTGGCTCCTGAACCTTTGCCCTTAACTGCTATTCACTTCCTAGGTCAACCACCATCCAACCCAATGCCCTTTCCACGTCCATTTCTTCATCTCACACCAATTTACAAAAGCCAACTGTTAAATTTTCAGGAAATTTTTAAGTTGGTGGTCAAACATAGTCATTATTAAGAATTAAATTTTAAGAGGCGGATGGACCTAAAGTCTGTCATACAGAGTGAAGTAAGTCAGAAAGAGAAAAACAAATACCGTATGCTAACACATACGGAATCTAAAAAAAAAACAAACCAGTTCTGATGAACCTAGGGGCAGGACAGGAATAAAGACGCAGATGTAGAGAATGGACTTGAGGACACGGGGAGGGGGAAAGGTAAGCTGGGACAAAGTGAGAGCATAGCATTGACATACATACACTACCAAATGTAAAATAGATAGTTAGTGGGAAGCAGCTGCATAGCACAGGGAGATCAACTCCGCACTTTGTGGCCACCTAGAGGGGTGGGAGATGGAGAGTGGGAGGGAGACGCAAGAGGGAGGGGATATGGGGATATATGTATACATACAGCTGATTCACTTTGCTATACAGCAGAAACTAACACAACATTGTAAAGCAGTTACACTCCAATAAAGATGTTTTAAAAAAAAGAATTAAATTTTATAAACCTATAATCAAATAAATATATTAAAAATAAAGGTAAATCCTTTTGTTCCTTTGTGACTCATTTTATTTTTAATACTAATACTATTAGTATTATTAATATTAATACTAATAATATTAATGATAGGAACATTAATAATAAATTAATAAATTACACTAATAATACAAATACCATTACCACTGTTAATACTATATACTTTACTACACATATATTATTTTACTACACTTCCAAATCCTAATTATTTTACTACATTTTACTGTTATCAAGGCTCTTGAGACTATGTGTCCATTGTATCTGTATGGTGGGAATACTACATAATGTTTCTCTACTGCACACCTTTTCCCAACTCTGATTTTAGTGATGTCATATTGATAGCCTGAAATTGGCCACCTTAGGACTATTTGAACCACAGAAATAGGTGAATGCTACAAATCAGTGCATTTATTGCCCCACATAGTTGGTTGCTAAACACTTACCCGTAGCACTGCCAAGGGTCATGAGTATTCGAACAGAAGTCACTGGAAAATTGTTCCTAAATAATTTAGGTTATATGAGGAAACCTCTAGTTTATGTTACACTCATTCAAATGATATAATATGGATTCACTGAATACAAAAAATTAACTGTCCTGGTGATACTAGTGACATTTTGTGAGTATAAACACTTCAAAGTAAGTTCCTAGAGAATTTTAGCTGATATTCAAACTAAAAGGCTTTTAAACATCTCCACGAAATCTGTCTCTCCCTCTCTTTCTTATGTAAGCAACTTAGTATAAGACAAAGGGTGGAAAAAAGATAATAGATTCTAAATTCATATAATATAATACAGTGTGGACCATCTAATGAACCATTATAGTTTCTAGTGGCAGATCCCACTTAAGAAGGACAAAACAGTGAAAGGTGATACTAAGCCCACAGGCCAGAGGAAAAATCCAGTCCAGTGTGAGAGGTGTCATTAGTGGGGCACAGCCTGAGAGATGTAAACCATTCCATGTGATCCCAGACTGCCTGGCTTGGTAATGTGATGCTTGGTAATTCTGCCTTGTGGGTCACTGGTTCAACCTGGCTTAAGTTGAGAGTAGATGAAAGCTGCTGGCAGCAGCAGGTGATTTAACGCTTTCAGTGAAATGAAGCAGTTATCTCAGCTCAATTCTGCATGGACTCCTGTTTTTTCCCATAACAGTTGGCAGTCGTTAGCACCCTTGTTGACAGTTCACGCAGAAAGGCCAAGATCACAGTGGGCCCAGAGATTAAAATCACATCTCACCTTGGTGGTCCTTCCAGGACAGACTGGAAAGGTAAGAAATCCTGTTCTACCACTTGGTCCCATTAGAGAACTTTAATTTCCACCATTATGCTTCTTTCTCAAAGAGCCTGGAGTCAAGAGTTCAAAGGAGCACTAGAAGGAAACAAAAAATATTTGTAAAGCCTCTTTGCCCATCATTTCCCTTTCGATTTTAGATAGGAAAATGCAACATTTGTAAGGTCACCGTCTTAAATCAAATTCTTCGGGGGACATTTTCAGTAGAGGAAAATTCTGAACAGCTGAATTCTGTTTGAATTTGTAGGACTTATTTTGAAATCGTTAAAGTTGGAAAGATAATAAATTATAGTGTGGAATTTTAAAAGACCTCATAATGGTACAAAAGCGTAGTTGAGCAAAGTGACCTCTCCCAGCTATTTTAAATATTTAGATCTCTGGAAAAAAGACCAGGTGGTGTCATAGCATCAGAGACTGGGGATTTAAAAGGACAATAGTGCAAGGGGTTAACAGGCATGCACCTTAGTCCTAACTCTACCATTTGAGAGCATTATGAGCTTCAGAAAAATAGGCATGTTGAACTAGATAGACTTCCATCTTTGACATCCAGCAGTACAGGTTTTTTTTTTTTTTTTTTTTTAGGCAGATAAAATATTTCTAAATATCTAAATGTGTTAATATATGTAAAGCACTTGGCACAAAGTCTGGAATATAAGCACTATATAATATTTTGTTCTCATGTTATTGTTATTACTATTACTGTAATTATTATTTAAAATGCTAAATTACCCAAAGCAAATTATAAATGAGTTTTAGGAAACTAACACTACAGCCCGGGCCTGGACATTTTTTTTCATCAAAATATAGAAGACTGAAATGTCATATCTAATAGATGATCCTTTCCCAAACTTCTGTTCCTAGGAACGATAATTCTTCAAAACGCTCCTTTGTAAAATTATTCCTTGGATGAAAAGAAAATTGAGGAGGTGCTACCTACTACCCACCTTCTTAGAAAGTAACAGTGCGTATTAGCTTATTAATACTCAGAGCAGTTTTGAGGAAAGGAGTGTATTTAATTTGGCATAATTTAGTATTCCCAAAGTTATTTGGTGATAAAACCTCGTTAGTGCATATCTACATGGGTCTCCAGTTCAACTACATAGACCTCCTTTCCCAGTTGTATAGGAATTAAGTCTTGGTCTCAGCATTTGACTATTCCTGCCCCTCTGGATAAGCACTTACTATGTGCCAGATCCTGTGCTAAGCTGTTTACAGTAATTATCCCACTTAATCCTGGCGATCAGTAGCTTCATGATATCCTTGCGGATGAGCAAGGGGAAGCTTATAGTTGTTTAGTAACCTGTATAAAATTACAGAACCAGGATTGAATTGTAGGGTTGTCAGTTTCCAGGACCCAGGCTTTTAACCTCTAGGCTACTCTGAATAACTATGAATAAATGAATGAATGGGCAAATGTTTCTTTTCTTTTTTTTTATTTGCAGTTTATTTAGAAATTATGGAGGAAAGCATCACATATAAAAATTATTTCTGTTTTAATGCTTCTTAGTTTTTTTTTTTTTTGAATTTTAGAATTTTAGTTTTTATACAGCAAGTTCTTATTAGTTATCCATTTTATACATATTAGTGTATATATGTTTCTTGAGTTGGGCTGGAGCGAGGGCGGAGCTTGGACACAGTGCCCCTGCCCCACCCCCAGGAACCTTGAGCAGATGCCTCCTAAGAGACCCCAGCGGGGGAACTAAGAAATTGAGACTGGGATGGGGAGCCAGGATTCCAAGTTCCTGTGTCACAGTCAAAACCAGTTAGGGAGGGAAAGGGCTGCCCTGAGAGGTAGTGAGCTCTCCATTGGGGGAGTTTGTATTGAATATAAACAGGAGCTCCACTTTCCTACATGCTTCCCTAGCTCTCCACATATGTGTTCCATGTATGTTTGCCCAAAGTAAAAGAATAGATTCCCCTAGTTCTTAACCAAAAGGCACTATACTATTTTAGCTAAGGGGACACTTGCTATAATAGGGATACTCCTCATTTCAGTAAAGTCTCAGTCCCACCCTTGTGTGGTCTCCAAGGTCAGGTCTTGCTGATATGGCTTGCTTCCTGATAAATCAGCACATGACTCCTGGTTTGCATCCAAGAACAGAAACTTCTGAGAGGATCATGTTAGGCAATGTGGGAGACTTCAGCACTTAAGTCACCGACAACTTAACTTTCAATTTCTTAGCTTGGGGTCAGGTTTATATTTTGTATAGAATTGGAGCCTGTTGTTTATAATGACCAAAGGCCGCTTATTTATGGTGAATCCAATCACAGGATATAATTGATTTTCCAGCTGTTAACAACCAAGGAGGAAGTGGTAAGTTTAATTGCTAGATTTCATTAGCAGATAATGCTTGAGATTTCCAAATAATCCTCCCACAAGACCATTAGTTACTGTACCAAAAAGTAAATCCAGTTTCCTCAGATATTCTGATTTTTCAAGAGTAATAAGAAAAATATCATGATTTCCAAATATATTTTCAATTACTTTAAATTTTATAAAAATTTCTTTCAGGGGAACAAAGCCACCTGTGGGCTTCATCCAGCTTATTGGTTACTTGATAGCAAATTTGACTGTATGTGGTTTTCTTTATTTCTACGTGGAGTTCAGTCATCCATAAAGAATTCTTTGTGGTCATTATAAGATCTTAAGTAAAAGAACTCCATAGGTATTTAAATGTTGAAATTGCGAATCCTAGAAACTTGTAATATCAAGAGGTGAGCAGAACCAGTCAAGGTATACCACCTGAAGTTTTATTCATAAAGCTGATTTATTTCTGTCTGGGCACATTACATGTTACACTTGGCCAAAGTATTTAACATTTTACATACTTCATCTATGCATTGGGAAACTTGGTCTATAAGATATCTGAAGATACTTTGATCTGGATTTATATGCTATTTGAGATTTGTACATAAATTGAGAGAAAAACATTGTGTCTTGCATGCTACAGGAGACAGCTGGATAAATTACCTCATGATGAGAGGCTTACTACCGAATACAGATTCTGCAGTGTATAACAATATAAAAGGGTCAATGGAGGTTTAACTCTTTTTTTCTTGCTGTTGTTTGCTTTCTTGCATATAGCAAGAATACTAATTTTAATTTCAGACATTTGAATGTTTTAATTATATAAGTAATACATGAATGAGGGAATCTAAAGCATCTAAAGTAAGATTATTAGTTCACACAGAAATAAGCCCACATCCCTGAAAGTCATTACCAAAAATATTGTATCACTCCATATTTTTTTAATTTGCTTATTCAAATATACATGCACGTGTAGGAGGAGGGATTGTTGTTTTTCTTACAAATATGGAATTGCATTAAATATTTTATCTTATAATTTCCTATATTTATTATACTTGACACCTTTGCTGCACATATATGTGTTGACGTCTGTTAACACTTGGTCTACCTCATTCTCTTTGATAGCTATATAGTATTCCATAATTTGGATGATCTAAATTTATTCCATAATTTGGAAGCAGTGAATTATTCAACTATTTTCCTACTTATAGACACTTATATTGTTTCCAGCCTCTTAAAATAACAAAAAAAAGTGCTGCAATTATTTTTAGAATTTGATAAACTGATTGTGAAGTCCATGTGGAAGAAAAATATACAAGAATTGTTTAAAAGTCTTAAAACAATAATGGTAATATGGTGAAATGATTTACTGTTTATTGAAACAATGTAAAGCTACTATATTCAAAATAATAAAGCACTTGCTTAGGCATAGACACTTAAATCAAGGAACTGAATTCAAAAGCCAGAAAAAAATTCCCATGTGTAGGAGAACTCAATAAATGAAACAACTAGTCTACAAGTCAGTGGGGAAATTATGAATTTACTAGCAATTGGTATTGAGGTAATCATTATTTATTGGAAGAAAATAAATGTAACTCAAACTGTGTGCCCATAGGTGAATATAAATTTAAGACAAAAGTTCCCACCATAAAAATAAAAGAATTAAAAGAAAAAAAAATTAAGTTAGGGGTGTATATATCCTTAGGGGTAAAGGGAAGCTTAGTAAGGAAGATGGAAACAAAAAGCTATAATGGAAAAATAAAATACCAGATGAAATTAGAAAACAATGAAACAAAAAAACCTTTGAATGGAAAAAGGCAACTTAATCAAATTAAAAGAACAATCACCAACTGGGAAAAACATTTGCTACACGTACACAAAAAAGTGACTAATACTCTTAAGATATAAGTAGTTTCTTCAAGTTAGTATGAACAATGTACAGCACAAGGAAAATTGATATTCAGGAAAATGAAAATAAAAGCAACAATAAAATACAACTTTTATCCCTTCAGATTGATAAAAATGTAAGATTTTGTTAACATCCAATGCCCATGAGATTAGGGCAGCGAGGAAAGCAACATTCACACACTCTCAAGAGTAGTGATGAGTAAAAATTTCTGTAAATTTTGGAAAATAAATCTGGCTATATTCTCTTAAACTACAAGTGTGCATATCATTTGATCTAGCACCCACTTCTAGTAAATTCTGTTTCAGAAAATACTGACAAGTGTATAATGGTACTCTTTTCAAGGAACTTGGGGTTTATTGTTTCCTGAATACAATAGTCAAGCATCCAGAAAACTAGAGGGTCAATTTGGGCCAATTTGGGTTCCTGCACATAAATATGCTTTCCTTTTGATGCTTCTTTTTCTCTGTACCAGAAAACCATAGGAGGAGAAATGTCAATAAAGTTGAGTCTTTGTTCTCCTTACTCAATAGAAATGCTGGTAAGAATGGGGAATGGGGGACTAAGCTAAGAGAAACGGAAGTGTGAAGGACTCAGGCAGGAAGCTAAGGTTTTGCAGTTCAATAAGGATCTTTGACTGAGTTGGTACTGAACAAATGTGTAAAATAACCCTACCTTCTGTCATTTTGCAACTGTGTGGGGAAAGAAAGACAAGTGCACACATTAGGCAAGATGCTAATGAAACATTATAATGGGTTAGTGGAAGAGCAGTCACAGTGCAAATATAAGCAAATTTCAGGGTCAAATCATAAGCAATTTAATTTCTCAGTTAACTCTTTGAGATATACAACAAAAGTCAATCTAACTTTTGGTCCTACTATGTATATCCAGAAAAATAAAATCACAGTGGTCGATCACACAGCCTATTAGGGATCCCGTGTATTAATTCAATCTATACTGAGTTAAAGGGAAAAAAGATAATTAAATACACACACATACATACACACTTCGAAAAGCCAAAATTCCTAATGATCATTGAACAAGAAGTAGCACTAGATGTATTGTAGTGTCTGTCTGAATGAAGCTGATCAAATATGAGTAACTTCTATTTTTCATGCATTTTGTTAGACATTAAGATAGAAAGATGAAGAGAGGAGGGCACCTTTTATCAGGAGAGAATCGATATCTTTTATCTTTTATGAGAGAATCACATCAGAACAGATTCGTAGGTCTCCGTTTGCCGATGTCTTACAAAGGAGCAACGGGAAGCTGGGACTCAGAGTGGTAAAGACAAGGTCTGAATATAAATCTGCCCCTTTATTCCTGTAGTATGTCTGATTCAGCACTTTTGCCCCCTAGATTTTCCTTAGAGGTGCAGACAGTGTTCCTTTCTTTGACAAAAGCCCATTTTCTTCATCTTTCCTAAGTCTTTTGTTTCTTTTACTGGTCACAAGTAATGAGAGCAAAACATCTGCTCTTTATTGAGTGTTTATTGAGTGCCAAGCATTTTATATAAGTGGCCTTCTCTAGTTTTCACAACAGCCCTGCGAGATTTGTATTTTCTGTATTTTATAGATTAAGGAAACTTAGAGACTCAAAGTTATTAATACCTTGAGATGGATCTTACCACTATCACATGGCAGAGATGGTCTTCAGACCCATGTGTATTGAACTCCAGAGCCTATGATGAGCTTAAGCAAATTGTTAACCTACTGCCTCAAGACAGAACATTTTGAAATGCAGGTCACTGTGATGTTTACTACAGTCTCACTTCTCGGCTTCATATCTTGACTGTTTTTTTTGGTTTGTTTGCTTTTTTTTGGTCTTGTGACTAGGCAAATAGATTAGGGCTAATTTGCATGACTATTTAACTCAGGAGTTAATAAATATTAACTCTCTACTGCTCTTTGCTTTTAGAGGGTCTAACATTCAAAAATGCTATTATAGATGCAGGAAGTAAAAGTAACATGAAAATATTTAGAAGTTGTTGAATTACGGGTCCTTTGTGAAGGACAGGTTTGATTTGCCTTTGTCTCTGTTTCTGCCAAAGGAAGACTAAGGACACACAATGCCTAGACTGGTTTTGATGTCTATTAGATGGATTTCTCCTGAGAAGTTTAGATAATCTCTGATATTTATATAGTGGCAATCATATCCCTGGCACTTAGCAATAGCCAGAAAGAGATTAGATAAAAGACCCTTAAGAGATTAGTGTAATGTAACCCAGACTTTGATGCATCTGTTCTCTGCTGGCTTTCGAAGTCAGGCCCCACATGCTATTTTTCCCAGGAAATACAAGGGGCAATTTCAGGGTCCTCTACTATGATTGTTTTTTCTGTTGCATTGTTTTTTAATGTTATTGTCTTGGTGCCTCGATCTTCCTTGACATAAAATGTTTAAACACTCAATTTCCTTTTATTTTGTAAATTCACTGTCATCATATGAGGGCTCTTTAAATATACCTCAAACTATGACCACTATTGAGATGGACCTCTACCTTAATCACTTTTTTAAGAAAAAAAAATATGATTAATTAATTTCACCTCCTCATCCTCAGACTCCATTCACATTTTTTCCAGAACACTCCATTTCTCTTCAACCCATTCTGTTTCTCTTCAAACCAGAATAATTGGGGCAAAAAGGATGCTTGGTGATTGGCTGAAAGTGGTGGGATAAAAAGGAAGCCTTTCCACATTTCTTTGATTATTTTTACAGATTGCCCAATGTTCCATTTTAAAGACGGCTCCATTTCTTAAAAGCCTGAGAGTGATTGCTTATACTAATCCTAATGTATATCTAAGCATACTGGCCTCTTGGCCCAGTTTCTGTGTTTGAAACTGAATGCACATTGAACCCTACCAGGTCCCTGCCTGCTCTCCCACTCCCTCAAACACCCATGAACACACATACACACAGATTTTTTTTTTTTTTTTTTTTTGCGTCAGTATATGTTCCCTAAGGTTCAAAGCATTCTGTTAAAATACCCACACACATTTCTTAACCACTAGCACCCTTTCTGGTGTCAAAAGGAGTGCACTCCGTCCATAGGCTTTTCCTACAAAGACAATTAAAAAAAAAAAAAGTATGTTTATCTTAGTTTACAACCAGTTTTTCCTATACAATATATTTAGTTTTATGTCCAGTTCATATTTTATAATCTCAATCCTTGGAGCACTTCCTATCTGAAACAATGTCTTTGATGAAATATGACATGAATTTTGAAATCTAGTAATATTATAATTGTAACTTTCCATTGGCTTATTCTTTGATATTGGCCACCTCTTCATTTTCATTTTAAATGTTATTAACTAATATTAGTCAAAGAAAGTAAAGTTACTAAGAGGAATGTAAAATCACTGAAAGAAAATTATTCTGAAAATTCTCTTAGGAAGAAGAGGGAGGCAAAATAGAACTGCCTCCTCTGAGGTTCGAACTCAGGACCTTCAGATTATGAGACTGACACGCTGCCTACTGCGCTAAGGAGGCAGGTTAGAGGTGCTGTCCCCTGTGAACACTCCTCTCCTGACACAAACAGACAACGTTTTCCTTTGAAGATGGAAAACCGGTAGAATACTAGAATCAAACGTCTTTTATTGTTTTCAAAGTATATTCCATTGATTGGCTCGAATTGTCTTTCAGAATTGAAGTTGCTTTAACTGTATAGATGGAATTTTCTAGTGTAGAGATGCAATACACTAAGATAAAGTTAACTAGTGTTTTTATATGACCTTTCCCTTATATTAAGCTTCTTGCCCTTAAAGATCCAGGAAAGGACTAAGGAAATGGCAGGAACATTTTTTGGAGGAGGGTGGGTTGCAAAATGTTGCTTACTGTCCTGATATTTAATATAACTTAATTGAGAAGAATATAGCTCAATTATGTCCTTTATTTGGAAACAAACGATAGCATTTTCTTGAAGACCTGGTTGAACAGCCATGCCATTCCAGGCAGGTCACATAAGGTAATTTCTGTAACCTTCTAAAGCTCCTAGTAGTTTTGGATGATTTTTCCCTGCAGAACTTCTCTGCTTTCCCTGATGACTAGTTAAGATGAAAAGAGAAACTGTTTCCAGTCCGAGTAGGTAAAAGAATGACTAGGTACAAATCTAGGAAGCCAGAACAAAGAAAAACAGGCTGGTAGATCTGGGTGGAATGAGGAAGGGAGTTTATTTATTTTTAACTTCTCTGTAGGGCCATCTGTGTGTTAGATGTAAGCACAATGTGAAGTTAACTTCATGGAAGAAGGACATTGATTTAGAGGAAACCATATATTAGTTATTTAATTTGCATATCCACACATCTTCAACATTACTGTTTCACTTTAGAAAATAGAGCATCGATTGTTTGCCTTTTAATCAGCAGCTACCCCAGCTGTCATTTTTATCAGTTCCATATTGTCAGTGATATTTACTCATAATCATCCTTTCAAGAGCTCTGAATTTAAGGTTGCCAAAGCCTATGCTGTCTAGAGGGCAGGTAAGACAATTATTTTGTTAGCTGAAAGAAAAAAAAAATATATATATATATATACACACACATAACATTGTATAAAACTCACACCCACTTTGAATACAAAATATGAAACACCAGAAATGGATCACAGGGAAGGAGAAGAGGGTCAATAAAGGAACATGACGGAGGATGGATACCCTACCAGAAAAAATGATGACAGTGGTGCTTTTTTATTCCTGAGAATAACAGATTTAGTAAACTGTCGTGTTAAGGATAAAAATCACAACAATGACACATCAAATGTTTCTGTTGTTTGTGGAGGAAACTGGAAAAGTTGATTGGTCAAGACGCTCAAGGTTGTATCTACTGAACCAGAGTGTAAGCTCCTGTAGGTCAGGAATCATAGCAACTTTTTCTGCACGTACGTCCTGTTTAGAAGGTACTGGCAAGATGCTATCTGCCTCACCGACCTATAAAATGGCCCTGCCCGAATCCACTTCTCACTCAGGTCCCTAGACATGCTTCTGACTGGGGGCAGAGGGTACACTGGACATCAAAGGGTTGCCAAAGGCTTTTCTGCTGTGGAAGGCTGAGGAGCTCTGGATGATTCTTTGATCTCTGTCTCCCTCCCTATCCCCCACTGCCGCCACACATATGTCACAGTCAGTCTTCCCCAGGTCCCACCCCATGCCTCTGCTCTCCTCAGCTGCTCTCACAGAAGACCCCTGACATCCTGGTCCACATTAAGGAAGGAAACTAAACAAGAGTACAAACAATCAACCTTCTAATCCAGACAAGCTGCTATCATAGCCTTTGGCTCCCTTATCTGAATAGAGAAAACATTGGTGAAATCTTTCAAATCTCAGTTAAAAAAAAATCAAGAGCAGTTTTTTTTTTTCCTCTTCATTTTATATAGAACCCAGATTCTATTGCTGTCTTTGGCTCGCCTGCAGAAGAATCAAGAGGGAAAATTTCTAAGAAACCAAATCTGAAGTATATACATCTAGCTATAGAATTCTTGAAAATCAAATTTTAAAAATTAAAGTTTAAGTCTATTGTAAATGAATATGTCCTGAAAGTGCAGCATTTCATTAACTGCAGTGTAAAAGCAGAGGCTGGTTTCTTCGGAGAACAAATTGATAGGTTTGTAGTCAAAAAGTATGTAAATGTTAGAATCTCTTACATACTCGAACACACAATAAGAGTAGTTGAAAGTAAACTTCAATTTCATCAAGAGAGGCTTGCTTGGTTCAATATAAAATATTGTCTTGAGTGTATAAGGAGTTTTAGCATCCACTCTAATGAAAGAGAATAATCGCTAGCTTTGATGTTTCAGATTTCAAATGCCTAGAGGAAGAACTGAACCCCATGACCTTCCAGGGACTCTGCTCTGTGTGGGAAGGTCATTCCAGTCCTTGTATCAGCAGATGGTGTCCACACTGGATTGAGTCCCTAAGTCAAAGCCAGTATCGCATCACTCAAGTCTGTTCTGCTAAATAGTAGTAACATAGGCTTACCATCAACACTTCCCCCCTAAATCAGACATTGACTAGCTTAATTTTACTTCAACTGACATGCACTGAGAATCTTCTATGTGTCAAGTTCCATGATGGATGTATTGGTAGGTGTAAGAAATTATAGAGCAAAATTGAAAGATTCATTTCCAAATTATATTTACAACTGGTGTTTCATCCTCTGGCTTTTTCTGTTATATGAGAATTGAAAGGTTCATAGAAGGCTCATCATGTAAGACAACCAGGTGTTCCTCTTAGGCTTAAGGAGAAACTGGATTATTTTGAACAGAGCTGTAAATACTTGGGCTTAATTTCTAGGCAGGGAGATGTTTTAAATCAGATAAAATAGTATAGTATATTCATCTCTAAATGAGTATAAAGGTTTTTTTTCCTTTTGTTCCTTCATAATTATGCTGGCATTTTTCAGCCATTAAATGTAGATGTTCCCCAAAGTGCTACCCTCAGTCTTCAGATAGAAGAGAGAGATGTTCTTTTTTCTTATCCTCTCACAATCCATCTATTGTCATCTTAAAGCAAATGACTTCTAATGTCTCTCTTTCCCAGATCTCAGACATCTAGCTCATTTACCTCCCCAATTCTTTCCTCAAATATCCCCTTAACTTAATGCCTACCCTTACTACTTTGATTAAAATGACTATTCCCCGCCACGGCACCCCAAATCCCATTATCATGCTCTATTTTTTTCATAACACTTAATATACTAAATAATTCAATTACTGTTTATTTTTTATATTCTACTGTCTTCCCACCTGTTATAGAATGTAAACACAAGGAGAGCAGGGATTTCATCTGTTTTGTATCCGATGTATATCAAATGCCTTAGAAAAGTTCCTGGCACACAACAGTCCCTCAAAAATATTCTTTCAGTATACGAACAAATCAACTCCAACTCCTGAATCAACTATTTCTGTTAAGTATCTTATTTTCTCATTAGGTTCAAAGTTTGAGTTCCATGTCTAACCCCTTTTTCAGTTTTCTCCATATATCCTGTGAGTCAACACATGTTGACCATGCTTCATTAATGGTGATGCTCATGTCTTTCCTCTGAATTCTATTTCCACTGCCAGAAGCCTAGTTGAAATTCCCACATTTTCTTTCCTGATTGAAACACAACAGTTTCCCTTTCTCTAGTCTTTCCCTTTTATAACTCATTTTATACATTGCTGCCTTCCTAAAACATAGCCTTGACTATGTGATGGCAGTGCATTGATTCTTTCATCAAATATTTATTAAGAGCAAATATATGCCAGGCAAGGATTGAAAAGACAGAAAACTCTCTTCATTTGCAGACTTTATATTTCCAGCTCATTTAGTCTTCAATGACTCCCCATTGTTTACAAAGCAAAGTCTGAACTATTATGTTAACATCAAGACTCCACAATCCGATCTCATCAACTTTCCCATCTTCATTCCCATTACCACCCTGTACGTATTTGTGCACTAGTCAAATTGTTCCCTGTTTCTGAGTTCACACTGGATTACCTCCGTGTAATCCATGCCGATTGCCAATTCTCTCTATCCTGTAAGAATCCTAAGCATATCTGATTCCACCACCTCCATGAAGTCTCTGATTTGCTTCCATTACTTGGGAAAGATCTCTTCTTATTTTTCTTCTGTCTATTTTTACCTCTTCAAAGATATATATCATGTAATACTTTGTATGCTAGTTATCAGTCTCTAGGTCTCACCTACAACAAGAGATTACAACCTCTTTGAGGTCATAGACCCTGCCTCAATTTTCCTGGACTTTCACCTACTGCCCTGCCTTGTACTTAGGCACTCAATAATGTTTGCTAATTAGAAGAAACAAAGGATATCTTTTCTCTCTTCTTCTCTATATTATACTCACTTTAAACTCAATCTTAGAGATAACTCTTCATCTCTGAGTAAATATCACAACATCCCAGACCATATATCCTGACAGACAATAACATAGAGTAGTTAAGAATCCAAGTTTGTAAGTCAAAAGACTTCAGCTTCATTCTGGCTTTATCACCTACAGTGTACCTTGAACAGGTTACTTTTACCTCCGTGCCTCACTTTCTCATAGTAAAGATAGGCAAATAATACTTATTTAATACTTAAATGTTATATTGAATATATGACAACTAGTACATCATCTGACACATATTTAATGATAGCCATTATTATTACTGCACAAATGGAGTGTCAGGGTTATCTCTTTACTCACCATCCTCCTTTCTCCATTATTCTTACTCTTGATTTCATGATTGTGTCATGCTCTGTCCTATCCCTGCTTCCTGACCCCTGCCACAAACAAACAAACAACCTTCCTTTTGTTCCTGTTCAAGGCATATGCATCCAACAGAAGCCAGTTTAAACCTTACTTTCTTCGTGAAGTCATCTTCGTTTCTTCAGCCTACATTGAGTTTACTCTTCTGTGAGCTGTCATAATACTTGGGAGGATATATCATACATTCCATTCTTTCTAGATATACGCTGTTATTAGTCACTTATTTTGGCATATCCATTACATGATATTTGAGAGTAAGGAAGTATATGTAATAAATTATTACATAAATTATATTTATATTTTTTATATACACACATATATTCTCAATGATATCTAGTACAGCACTTTATAGTCATATTAGGAAGTATACATGAGACTTAGGAGCATGAGATGTTAGTTACAAAGAGCTGGGTTTAAATCCTATCTGTCAATTTTTTTTTTAACTTTTTTTTTGTTTGGCCACACCCCCGAGGCGTGTGGGGACCTTAGTTCCATGGCCAGAGATCCAACTCCGGGCCCCCTGCAGTGGAAGCATGGAGTCTTAACCACTGGAACACCAGGGAAGTCTCTATCTGTCATTTTTTTTGTTGTTATTTTTTAAATAAGTGATCTTGGACAAGCTACTTAATCTTTTTGAGCCTCACATTTCTTCATATGGACAATGGAATGGCAATGCTTACATTACTGGATAGATGCTATGATTAAGGTAAATAATACATGTATATAACACAATGTCTGAAACCCAGTAGACACTTCATAGATAGAAATTGTGATCATCACTGTTATTACTATTACCAGTTAATTTATTCCTGGAAAAACTGGCATGAAGCAGAGATTAATCCATGAAACCAGGGATCTCCTTTTTACTGAAAACAACTGAATTTGTCGTATGCTATATATAAAATTTCCTTAGCCGTATATTTACGTATTTCCTTTTCTTATTTTTTTCAGTAAGTCCATGAGATTTTCAATTTTCTTTGTAATGAGAATGAAAGCAAGAATTGAAGAAGAAATGAAGAAAGAAAGAAACTTGTTATCTTGTGTTTGACCTTAATTTAAAAATCATTTTGTCAAGCTGGAAATGTTTAGAAGGACAAAGCCATTTTTTCCCATCAATAGGGTGCAGTAAACCTGTCCTGAAAAATGGAACCTTTTAAATGAGTATTTCCAAAAGCTCCCTAAAGTTCTTTACTTGTTCAAAATCTTTTTTGCTATGTTGACAAGAGCCTTTGAGACAGGACTTAGAGACTTTTTAATGCCCAGATCTTATGTGGAACAATAATAACAACTTAGCCTCTAAAATGCCACACTGTTGGTTTTCCACTGTTGAACTGAATGACTGTTAAGATGATGTCTACTTGTCTTGTATATATCTGAAGCAGACCAAATAGGATATGGAAGAAAGAAACTGGTGTCTTCAATTTTCAAGGCTCATTAGAAATGCAGTAATGAATTTGCTCTTTTCAAAAATTCTGAAGCTTACACTTACATTCATGGCTGCTTCTTCACAGAAGGTACAAGAAATGCTTTGCAGGCCTGGAAAACTGGAGAGAGACCAGTTCAAATGTCCCCTAATAAGGACCGCATGATTCTCAACTTTTAGAAAAAAAGACCTAGAAAGTGTCAGCCAAACAGAGACAGAGCTTCAGGTATCTCTTGATTGGAAAGTGTGAAGTATCCGGGTTTGAGATACATTCTAAATTATGTCATATTTCCTTTCATGTTACTCCACTGGTCACAAACTTTCAAAGTCTCCCAGTGAGTGCTAATTTCCTAACTCTTCTATAACTTTCATTCAAAAAATGACTTGGATCTTTTACATATCAGATGACTAGGTAAAATGTTAACAGAATAACTCTGCAATTACAATTACGTCATGAAAAAACTTCTGATCGTGCAATTAAGAAGACCTTGGTTTGAAATCCATCTCTACTGCCTACTAGACATGTTATCATTATCCATTTCTTTGCCCTATCTGGGTTCTATTTGTCTTATCTGTTGGTGAGCCATCAGTTCAACAGCATTACAAGGCAGCATTAGGGTGAGTGCTAAATGAGAAATCTAAGGAGTTCAGGATTTGGGGGGAAAGCTGATGCACTCTGGGAAGGTTTCAAAAAGAGGGAATAATCCGAGTTGGGCTTGGAGAGATGGATATGAATGTATTTGATCACTGGAAAGAAGGCAGGGCTTTCCAATCAGGAGAGATAGTGGAACTCAGGCAACACTGACTCAGGCTGGCTTAAGAAGCGAATTCAAGTAAGAGATTGGGAAAGGCACTTGAATCCCTGAATATAAGGCCAAAAATATTAGGGTTTTATTTATTAACAACTTTGCTTTTTGAATTAGATATACCTCAATTTGGATCCTGACTTTGCCAATTTCCAGAGACCAGAATCTATACAAATTATTTGGCCAATATGAGTCTTAGTTTCTCAAACTGTAGTCTAAAGATGATAATAACTTTCAAGAATGCTGATGGAATTAGAAAAGATAAAAATGTAATATTTTTAGCACATTACATGCTACATATTCTGGTTGTTTGACATCGACTTTCCACTAGCCTACTCTCCAGGTCCTTTAACTGCCCTTCTCTGCCTTGCTCTGTTCCCATGGAGGCTGGCTTCTGTGGTCTGCATCACCTTGGTTTCCACACTCTCTGGCTTTGGGTTGGGCTTGGTCAATGGAAGGCCCTGGCAGGAGATCTGAAAGTGGGAAAAGGTACAAGCCATGGAATATTTTTCTGCTCCTTCCTTATTTAGGAAGTGATTCTGCCCTTCCATGACAATAGCCTCTGTAGGTCAGGAGCTTCTCCATGGCTCCAGATATCATCAAGATAACATAATTTCTTGCCTTGCTCAGGCAGCTTCCCTTGATGCTAGTCTCCAGTTGCCTCAACATTCCTCATTTTTCTCCTAATCTTGTCCATATTTTAAAAGAAGTCATTTCATTAAAGTCCCTTATTCTGTTTCTTGCTGAGACCTTGAAAATGTACTGGATATGCCTTATTATTCTAATTATTGTTATTGTTTTTATTCTAATAGCATTGGAAGCCACCACAGTGTAGACACAACATAATAGGAGTCATGCTTTAGAATGTTTAAGGCTGGTATGATATATAGGATGCACTCTAAGGAAGAGAGAAGAAGGAGGTCAAAAATAATTTTAATATAAAAACTAAAACCATGGAACCTGATGCCATCTCCAGGTAGACAGTGTCAAAATTGAGTTGAATTCTTGAACACTGCTGGTGTCTGAGAGTTGCTTGTCAGTGTATGAAAGCCTACACACACACACACACACACACACACACACATGTTGGAATTGGATCCAGGAACCCAAAACAGTTGGTAACCACAAAAATGCAGACTAAGTGATGAATGACCTTACTTCTTCAAGAGAGATCATCATTACCAAATAGGGTGAGGGAAGAACAAACAATGAAGGTTGAAGAGGACCTATAGGTATATTCGCTCTTTTATCAATTGTTTGATTTTTACCCAGATATTTACCAGTTAAATCCAACCTAAAGAGCTCTTAACTACTCATCAGAATTCCAATTTGTGCTAGGAGAATGAGAAGATCATAGTTTTCATTGACTTTTATTACTTGAGTAGCTCCAAGAGAGAAAAAAAAAAAGGAAACTAAAAAAGTACGGACAGTCTGGTAAGCTTGGAAAATATCTAGTTTTTACAAGGCTGATTAATAACCTGAGGTACAATCACAACTCATGGTATCCAAATACCTAGTAAATTCTCATTGTCATATTAGCAATTTTATGAAGCATGTTATACATTGGGTTGGCCAAAAAGTGCCCTCAGTTTTTAAGAAAACATAAAAGAAACATTTTTCATTTTCACCAAGAACTTTATTGAACAACATATTCACCCTTTTATTCCACTACCTTCTGCCATTTTTCAGGCAACTTCATAATTTCATCTTCCCAAAACTTTTTATCTTTTTGAGCAAAGAACTGTTCCAGGTTCCAGGTGCCTTTTACAGTCTTCCAGGGAATTGAAATTTTTTCCATTAAAAGAGTTTTGTAAAGACCTAAATAAATGGAAATCCAAAGGTGCAATGTCTGGTGAGTACAGCAGATGAATCAGAACTTCCCAGCCAAGCTGTAAGAGTTTTTACCTGGTCATCAAAGAAACATGTGGTCTTGCGTTATCCTGATGGAAGATTATGCATTTTCTGTTGACTAATTCCGGACACTTTTCATTGAGTGCTGCTTTCATTTGGCCTAATTGGGAGCAGTACTTGTTGGAATTAATCGTTTGGTTTTCCGAAAGGAGCTCATAATAGAGGACTCCTTTCCAATCTCACCTTCACAACATCACCTTCTTCGGATGAAGACCGGCCTTTGCTGTGGTTGGTGGTGGTTCATTTTGCTTGCCCCACGATCTCTTCCATTCCACATTATTGTACAGCATCCACTTTTCATTGCCCGTCACAATTTGTTTTAAAAATGGAACGTTTTCATTACATTTAAGTAGAGAATCGCATGCAGAAATACAGTCAAGAAGGTTTTTTTCACTTAACTTATATGGAACCCAAACATCAAAGCAATGAACATAATCAAGCTGGTGCAAATGATTTTCAACATTTGATTTGGATATTTTGAGTATGTCGGCTATCTCCCGCGTGGTATAACGTTGATTGTTCTCAATTCATCTCTCGATTTGATCGCTATCAACTTCAACTGGTCTACCCGACCGTGGAGCATCGTCTAGAGAGAAATTTCCAGCACGAAACTTCACAAACCACTTTTGACTTGTTCGATCAGTCACAGCACCTTCTCCATACACTGCACAAATCTTTTTTTGCATTTTGGTTGCATTTTTACCTTTTTTGAAATAATAAAGCATAATATGCCGAAAATATTGCTTTTTTCTTCCATCTTTGATATTAAAATGGCTACACAAAAATTCACCAATTTTGATGTCTTTTTTTAAATGCACACTGATATGACATCTGTCACATACAATTTCACAAAATTGTTTCTAATGAAGTTTAAGACAACTAAGTGCTACTAGAGCCATCTTATGGAAAAAAACGAAAGAACCTTTTGGCCAGCCCAATAAGTCATATGGAAACATCCTGGTCAACCGGCCCACAGTTCAACATACTGGAATTAAGTAAGTCTGTACCATTTTGAGGAGTGGGGATGGGGAGAATCAGACTGAAAGTTGTTGTAGCATATGAAAAAAAAATAGGATTTATGATCACAAGTATATTTCTAGTTCTTAGATCTGACATTTGTAGACTGTGTGATTAGAGTCAAGTCAGTGACTAAATCAATGCATGGCATAGAATAAGTTGTATAGATTTTTAAAATGCTGTGGGCTATAATAAATAATAATAAAAAAGGACTACAAAATTTTTATTACACGCTTTGAGTAGAGCTTTTATAATCAGAAGAACAAAGAGAAGTGTGTGTGTGTGTGTGTGTGTGTGTGTGTGTGTGTATACTCTTTCATTATCCTTAGTTTCTTCACTTTAACTATGGTGGAAAAAAATTATAAATCCTAGGATCATTTTGAAGGTTTAGATACATGTACAAATATAATATAATTTGGTAATGGTTATCAGCCCCCCCAACACACACACACACACACACACACACACACACACACACACAGGTAACACTAAATATCTGATTATCACTAATTACAATCCTTGGAGGATTTCTATTGCCTTCCTTAGCAGCTTGCTACTATTTAGCCCTCACTTGGAGGCCCCTGCCTATGTTTATGAAACAGTTCCAAGGGCATCTGTGGTCTTTCCTCTTCTAACCATTCGCCTAGGATGGAAACTTCCAGATTTCAAATCCTAGGGCCAAGTAATCAGAGATGGCAGGGGACACTGAATATGAGATCTAGGACCAGCTTAAGCCTGCTGCCTCAAATTCAACTAATAATGTTTCTCTTCTGTGGCTTTCAGACTCTGGTTCCTCAGAGGCATTATTATAGGAATATATATGTAGTCACACAGTCAGGCTTCTTTGTGTAATTACAATTATATATTTCTAATATGCAAAGAGAGAAGTACCTTCACTGTTGGTTAAGTCTGGGTAGGAATGGGAGAACAGGGGAGAGGAGGCTTTAAGTAAATAAAGATAAGAGAACAGAAGATAAAACACTGGGAAGCTGTGTCATGTCAACACCATTCTTTCAGATGAGATAAGACATTTAAAGCACAGCACCTGGAAAGAGCCACATATAAATTCTCTCCAACTGATAGCTATTTCTACAAATGTGAATTTGTCTTTGTTAGTATCAACTTAGCACATTAGATAAAATATAAAACATTGAAAAATAAATATTCATAGTCACACCATCTGAAATTTTAAATGATTACCATTTGTTCATATCTCTTTTTATATTATTTATTTTAAAAAATATGCATTCAGTTTTTCATAAACTAAAAAATGTCCACGTGTAATGTTCCCATTCTCTTAATACCTATTTAAGTTACAAATACGGACTATGAGGGGACAGGTGACTGGATCAGTTAATGACATATCCTAGGGTCCAAAATAAACCCTAAAGGACCACCGAGTGTGACACATCGGGCAGAGAACTGGACAGATCTGTTTTTATTTAACTTCCCCATAAGAACATCAGGTTATAGATGTGTCTCTAAGACTAAGAATATCTCCCCACATTCTAAAGCTATTCCTGCCCATTTGCCCTCCACCCCTTCTCAGAGTCAAAATAGGAGTAAAGAATCCTTTCTCCTGGGTTGCATCTTGGTCTTAGGTAAAATTATAAAGAACTATCAAGGAATGAATAAGCTCTGAAATGTAGTCCCCTAGACTTGGTGTTCAACCTTATTTTAGACAAAATCTTTACATATCTTTCTTTTTTCAGCAAATCTGCTTGGCAAACTTTGTAAGAGTATGTAAATGGAATTTGACTAAAAATAGAATGAATTTAGCTTTATTTATTAAATGACTGGAGTCTTTGGCTCTTTATATATTGTTTAAAAATAGGCAGTGGGGGAATTCCCAGGTGGTCCAGTGGTTGGGACTCCCCGTTTCCACTGCAGGGGGCACAGATTCCACCCCTGGTTGGGGAACTAAGATCCCACATGCCACACAGCATGGCCAAAAAAGAAAAATAAAATAAAACCTGGATATTATTTTTTTTTAATTAAAAAAATAAAAATAGGCATTGGCATGATTCTCAGTGGTATCATGTAGCATAATGGCCAACTGTTCTAATATAGGTGCTACTTCTTGCATGCAGTGTGACTTTGGGCCAGTTTAATCTCATTGTGCTTAGGTCTGCTGATCTGTAGAGTGGGATAATAATATTACCCAGCTCATAGGAAT
Source organism: Balaenoptera borealis (assembly GCF_965194805.1). Taxonomy (NCBI): domain Eukaryota; kingdom Metazoa; phylum Chordata; class Mammalia; order Artiodactyla; family Balaenopteridae; genus Balaenoptera; species Balaenoptera borealis. Next base: position 17,724,343 of record NC_138876.1, read on the forward strand.
GGCATGGATTAACTAAAGTAACACATATATTATAAATACTACACACACACACAGAATGTATATGTGTGTATACATGTATTTTTTTGTTTGTTTTTTTCGATTTTTGGCTGCACCATGCAGCATGTGGCATCTTAGTTCCCTGACCAGGGATCGAACCCACACTCCCTGCATTGGAAGAGTGGAGACTTAACCACTGGACTACCAGGGAAGTCCTGTGTGACCTATATAAAGCTTTAAGTGTGGCACAAGATCAGCACTATATAAATATTAGCGTATATATTTTATTGTCATTTTTATAATTATTGCCCCCTTCACTTAGCAATTCCCTTTCATTCATCCTTTTATCCTGTGAACTATATAGTAAATAAAACTCTCAAAACCGTGCAGGAGTTTCCCAGTGATTTTCAGCATCAGTACCCATTTTTACAATAGGTCATACACCTCTTTACAAGACTGTTTTACCCATATCAGAGTTTCAGTGTGACAGAACCATTGGTTACCAAATAGATTTACACCCTGTCTTCTTCCCTGCTGGCAGATAGCCAATACTGATCACATAGCTATTCTCCCTGGCACTCAGAGAGGTGAGTTGTATCACTTTCTCAGGAGTTGAATTGAATCATGATCATTCTAATTCAATCATGGGTAATCTAATTGATTAAATCAGTGATCAGTTTGGTGACTGCCATGTGGACAACCCTGGTTGATAAAAACTAAGGGGAAAGCGTGGGGCAGGGGCGAGGGGTGGGGACATGGAGGGTGGAAAGCAGATGGGGAGGAGCGGGGGCTTAAAGATTTTCCTCCATAATTAAAGGAGGTCCTGGGAGGAAATGTCTTTCTACAGTGTCTTCTGTTCTGAGGCCTTGAACACACATAATATAGTTTTCTTTTTTTGAAGTTTGTCTCCCTCACTCTATTATAAGTTTTTTAAACTCAAGAAGGGTAACTTATTAATCTTTGTGACACCATCCTGTATTTCCCCACCACAACCTCAATGCTCAGATGATCTGAACCTACTCTTTGAAGCCTTCACTGACCCCCGCAGCATGAATAACTTCCTCCTCAGTGTTCCCTCTATATTCTGTTTATATTTGATCAGTAGGACACCAAAATGGATCAAATACTGGCTCTAGAATCAAACTGTCTGGGTTTCAATATGTACTCAATTTTCTTTCCCTGTTATACTTCCGTTTCTTATTCTGCAAAATAGAGGTATCCATAGTGATGAACTTTTAGGACGACATGAGCATTAAATAAGTCAATTCTTGTAAAACATTGTAAATAATGCTTGACCCATAGTAAATACTTCTTAAATTTGAGCTATAACAATTCTATTATTATATTTAAATGATTTTAAAGCAATTAATTGTTTAAACATCTGTTTCACCTACTAGATTGTGAGGGTAACTTGGGCTGGGAGTCTACATTTCCACTTTCCCATGGCCAGCAGAACACCTAGCACATAGTAGGTGTTCTAGTCTTAAGGAAAGTTTCCTAAAGTGAAGCCTAAAAAGAAGGAAGGAAAGAATGAAGAAAAGAAAATAATGTATTTGCTTTTTTTTGTATTTTTTTTTTTCTTGGCATGGGGAAGAACTGAATGACCTGTAATCTGGTTACCTGTTTCTCCCCCATGTCTAAATTCAAAATCTGCCCTGAACCTACTGAGGAGGCTTATCTATGAAGGCCCATCATTTCTCTGCTGTACAAATGATGCTTTCAGCCGGATGGTACTATCATGATACAATGAACTCTATATTAGGGGTGAGCAGAGCCCACATGCATAGTGAGCCAACTGAGGCCTCTGACAACATCTCCACTGTGTGGTCACACAGCCCGGCTGGAGCCTCAGAGGAACTGATTATATTGTAGAGATGGGTCTTCCACAGAGCGTAGAACTCCCCCTGCCACGCCAGGCTGCACAAAATGATCATATTCATGAGGTCCACACAATCTTACTTGTTTGAGAGTCTAAGAGCTCACCCCACACCTGGGTGCTTAAGCATTTGGCTTATGGCCTCTTAGATGCTTTATAATAGAAACTTGAGATCAGTCAGACTCCTCTCTCAGGAAGTAGTTATCAGGAACGTTCCCCAACATATCAAAAGAATCAGAATGGATTGAGTTTGGTGGGTTACAGTGAGTGATCTTGCCTTTTGATATCATTCAAAATTTTCTGGAAAACCTGAAGTAAGATTCTAGAGCTGTGGCCTCATTCAAGGATGTAAGCAAGCACATACCTAGTCTATGGTGTATGTTGGACAACTTAATCCTTTGTTATTCTGATACTGGTGGAAATGGCAGCTTCCTCACTGTGCAAAGCTTAATTTCTTTGCGTATATCAGAGAGAGCAGTTATATCTTCAGAGAAGCAACCCAGATTTTTGTAGAGTATCTGCAATAATCTTATCACCCTTGGCTGTTCTGCTTACATTCTTTCCCTGATTTTGACCCCACCTGGCTAATTCCAACCCTCTCTGATGACAATCAGTTCCCTGCTCTGATCCCTGGTCTAAGTTCAATGTCTATTTTCTTCTCTTTCATATTATCTTGTTCTGTTCCTCCAATGTACTTAACACAATTTGTAATTACACATTGTAATCTGGGTTTTATTTAAAGTTTATCTCTCCCAGGATTGCTCTGAGGACCCCTCTCTGCATAAAGATCACCTGGAAGACTTATTAAAATGCACACTCCTGGACATCATGCAGACTTTCAGAATCATGATTATGCGAGGTTAGTCTCTGATATTTTTTATTGACACTAAAGTTTGAGAAGTGTTTTACTAAAATTTATGTTTGCTGAGGGCACAGGTCACATCAGTTGCACTAAGCTCTGATATTCCAGCGTTGGACTTAGTGCCTGGCACCTAACAGGCCTATAACTAATTCTTTTTAAATAAATGAAATAAAAATTTGAGTATCAAAGACACAGTTATTAGTAAGTCTAATTCTTCTTATGAAGAAACTGAAAGACAAAGTTTAAGCTTACTTCAATTCCACAATTATTGAAAGTTGAAAAGAGAGAAGTTGTGTTTGATACCCTTTATCCCATGTAAAAGGCCTTAGAACCTTCTAAGTGGGAACTCCTGAATTTCAGCCAAGAAGTTGATATATTGGGAAATAGATTTTGCAACGCTCTAGACCTGACTGGCACTCATTAGCTCTGTGACTTTTGCCAATTTACTGAACTTTCTAAATTCCAGTTTCTTCATTTATAAAGCAACAGCTGTGCTAAAATGTAATCGTGAACACACAATTAAATAAGAAGATACAAACATAGAACTTGCACTATTCTTGGCTTTAAAGGACAGTCAATGAATGATAGCCCTTGTCTGCCCGATTCCCTGGTTCAGGCAAACTGTTTTAAAAACAACCCGGGAACTTTTCGGCAAGCAGTCAGCACCCCCTGCTTTTTTTTCATCATTCTTAGTAATGTTCAGGGAGCATGGCAGTTCTTAATTGGAATTTTAAAGGATAATGAATATAGCCTTGAACTTGGCATGGCAGAGTGTGTTTTCTTGATCATCACCATTTTAGGACTATGAGTGGCTTAGGATGAATCAATGTGCAAGAGATTTGATTTGGAAACTGAGACTGGGGCTGGGAAGATTCAATCACAGAGAAAGCTTTTGAGTGGGGATTATGACCTCTGGCTAAATTGCGATGATGTATTCTTGAACACCATAAGATAATTCATTAAAAAAATAAGCAACTGACAGGTATATTTAGGACTGCTTGAAACTACAATTGTATCTGTACTTTAATAGTGCCACAGATATGGATAATATTCAGGCATGGCAAAGGAATACAGAAAAATAATACTTTTTTTTCTCCTTTACTTAGTTCCTTAGAGAAGGCATTCGAATTGTTTAGCTCTTTTACTGGAAAAAAAAAAAAAAAAAGATGAGACTTGAAAGGCTTAAGAAAGCTTTGGCAACTCCATCTTTTCCAGCTGTGTTAACAAACTTCTGTGAAGCAGATGGGTGGCTGGCTAAAACACTCAGAACTGCAAGCTCTCTTAATCAATTGACACTTCCCAGTGCTATGAAATCCATAATAAAATTAACCCTCCCATTGCTGCTTTGGGAACATCTGGGGTTTGTTATGTCTTTTTCACTTTCACTTCAACTATTAAAAGGAAATTCACTTCAATAACCCTTATGTTTTTTCTTTCTGCAAAATTTTCTCTTTTCTTTGTAGATACTGATAGCAAAGTCAGTTGTACAACTTTCCTTAAACAATTGATCCCTGTCACATTGGAAACAGATGATTTTGGCATCAACATATACTTCGAATGTTAAATAACAACTGTAGTGCTATTTAGAACCAGGACAATCAGTGAACCTATAGTTCTCTATAGATACTTCCTAAATAACATAAAACTATAATGTTCACAGTGTACAAGTTCCTTTATTATTCAGTGATATTCATGATAATACAGAATGTTTATATGGGCTTGATAGTTTTCAAGGTTCTTCCACACACAGTAGTGTTTTTGAACATGTGGGCATTGTATAACAATTTTTATGAATATTCAAGAACAAATGATTGTGATAACATATAGGCTTCCTACTTTTTTTTTTTTTTTTTCATTTGGTTGCATTCTCTGTCTTTCTATCTTAGTTTCGGCACCCGATGGGGGTGAGGATAGAGTGTGGACAGCAGCTCCAGACATTGTTATTAGTTCTTAATTATGGGTCTATCTGTTCTATTACATTCTATGGGAGAAGCTGTGTGCATGAACTTAAAATAAAAGCTGGGTGACAAATAGGGTGACCAACCAAGTAGGGTGTCATGATTTGTCCAAGATTGTCCTTAATTTTAAGTCTGATAAATCTAGCATCCCACGAACCTCCTTAGTCCTGAGCAACTGGGACAGCTGGTCACCAAAATCCATGGTAGGTAGCACCTTTTTTGTATAAAACACAAAAGTAAAAAGGTCAATTTAATGTGGTTATGAGTAAATATTTGTCCCCAAATAGGGCAGCACAAAGTTAAACATAGAATAAATATCCACATGAGTATCAGATTCATTTTGCTTTGAGCTCGTGACTAGAAGGTAAGTTTTCTTTGACAATTCTATTGGAAAATGCTTCTGAGTCTTCATAAACATGACTGTTTTGTTTCCCTGTTGATATTTTATTATATGCAATGAAAAACTGAGATATAAATGTCAGGGCATTAAAAAGTGACATCTCCAATATGTGTAGAGTTTCTGACCAAGTTAAAAAAAAACTCACTGAGGCTAATAGTTGTCAAAATGAATGTTGCTTTGCCCTCCTTAAGAAAGATTCTACCAGGACTTCCCTGGTGGTCCAGTGGTAAAGAATCCGTCTTCCAAAGCAGGGGACGCGGGTTCGATCCCTGGTCCGGGAACCAAGAGCACACATGCCCCCGGGGCAACTAAGCCCGAGTGCCACAAACTACAGAGCCCACGCGCCCTGGAGCCCGCACGCCACAACTAGAGAGGAGAAAAAAACCCACACTCCACAACTAGAGAGAAGCCCACGCACCACAGTGAAAGATCCTGCATGCCACTACGAAGATCCCACGTACCACAACTCAGACCCCACGCAGCCAAAAAAAAAAAAAACATTCTACCATGGAAGAGGATTTCATGGGGCAGGTTTAGGTGGCTTCCTAGAACCTTACCTTCCAGACTTTTTTACCTAGTACAATGCCAACACCTAGTACCTTTTCCTAGTTCCTGGCTCTCTATGCTTGGTATTTTTACCTAGTATTAATGATAATAGGAGTCGTTATCCCCTATTGGAAACAAAACAAACTATATTCAGGACTCCCAGATGGTATTAGAGTTCTGTATTAATAGATGTTCAACAGACTTTATCTCTTATCCCTGAAGCATACCTAAAAAGTAACTATTATTAATCCTTACAGGTGAGAAAACTCAGAAATGGTATTTGAACTCTCGTCCAATTATTACATTCCTACTAAAAACTGCCTACAGCCGATTCTGAGATTGCTTATGATGAACAAAGATACTTTGAGTCACCAAAAAATCCTTTTACTATAGAACTGTCTCTCTTTTCCCAGCCATACCTTTCGCTATCAGACTTGACGAGGAGAATAGCCAGGTAATGAGGGGCCAGGAGGTCATTTTGGCTCTGTAATTTTAAATGGTTTTAAAATGGTCACATTATTTGCAGGACAGGAGTAAATGTTTTAGTGAAACCCTTCAAAAGGGACTCCGATTTTCTTATGAGTTCTTGGAAGACGATCTATACTGATGTATATCAGCTTACTCACCTCTAAGTTTTGTTTTATAATAGTGTAGGCTAACTTGTGGGGTAATTAGCCTCCCTCTGTTAGCATCTCCCCCAAGCTTCCGCATCATTCACTAAGTTCTCAGTCCTAGCTCTGCACCAGAATGATCTGCGGAGATTTAAAAATAAAACACAAACAAATTCTAAGGCCCCATCCCAAACCTACCAGACCTATTGATTTTAGAGGTGGCAGTTATATTTTTCAAAAGAATCACAGGTAGTCCTGATGCACAATTAAAGTTGAGGGCTGATGTATTCTTCATGCAACACATGGTTTCTTGTTGGTATAAGAATCTTGAAGTCCATGCTAGGTTTTAGTTGATTGTGTTGAGATGTTGATTAAAGGCCATTTGTCCCACTTTAGCAGCTGTTAACCTCAATGGATGATCCCATTCACTTAGTTTTTATCACTCTTTTATTTCCATTCCTCATCATCATCTTAGAATACTCTGATGCTCTGTCCTAATCAAAAGGTGTTGGCTCATTCTTGAAGTAGGACTCAATAGCTCTCTCTTTAGCAAAGAGAGCAGGGGGTTGGTCTTGAGTGAATGGAAGGGCAGTGGGAGGGAAGAACATGCAGGAAGCAGCGATTCTGAGTCCTTGCTCAGCTGTGCCTGGAGTTCAACCAAGAAGGCAAGTTTACTAACATTCCAGAATCAACCTAGAGGCCCTGAGTGGGCAGGCAGGGATACCCCCATTTAAATACTATGGCTTTCTGTAGATGCTGCCTTAAAACACAGTAACCAGAATCTCAGCAGAGAAAGTCCACATTAGGATTTAAATTAAGAACAGGAGGTTTAACTTAACTCTTGAGCAAAAGCAGAAATTCAGTTAAATTGTCATCATGCCCTAACCCTGGGCTAGAGAAAGTTCTTTTGATGCTATGTAGGTATCAGGCATTAAATCAGTCGAAGGGGTTCACAGATCACTAACCCAAAGGCATCACTCTGATAAGATGTTAAAGAGAAATAATGACAATAATAATGATGCTAACACCCCATATTCTGCAAGTCCTTACTGTGGTAGGCTTTCTTCCAAACAACTTACATGCATTATATCAGTTTTTCTGATTACCTTATGTAGTGACTATTACTGTCCCTATCATGTAGATGAGGCTTTTGAGCCTCAAAGAGTTCAAAGCACTTATCTAACGTTGCACAGCAAGGAAGAGTCAGAGACAGGATCAAAATACAAATCTGACTCACTTAAGAAGTTTATAGTTCTATTTCTTTTGCTTGCTTCCAGAAGACCATATTTTAATAAGCAGGGATATCAGGGAAACTTAGTTCAAAAACTTACTGCAATGCTAAGAAAGAATTTTCTGTATAAAGGGCCTCCAAGAACCCAACCAAGAAAGAATTATTACTGAATTATCAGAAAGACCTTTCACTGATCATTCTGAAACATGTACCCAAGACTGAATATTACTCCTAGGGTCTTATATGTTATTAAACTCTCAGTTATGTAGCTATTCGTTCATTTTCTAAATGGGTTCCTATAATAAGCAACCTTCTCCCTCCTCGCCTGTATTTCTCTCCAAGTGATAGCTTCTCAATTTAAAGGAAAGTATGTTTTTTCAAGTCAGATATTTATGTCTGTGTGAGATTACTTAAATTGTCTCAGTTCTCTAATAAACAGAATTAATAGTATTGGGATGAGCTTCTAACAAATTCCAAACAATATGCTTCTCCGCACTATAACTCTTCTCTGACAGCTCACCAAGATGGTGCATTTAACAGTTCCATCAATTTGTGTAATGGTAAACAAGTGACTAATAAATGTCTGGATGTTCAATGAAAACATTCAAATGAACATATTGCAGAAATAAATAAATGGCCATTAAAAGCTTAACAGTGACTGTCATACATGTTAACCCATAGCCTGGGAAAACATGGTGGTTTGAGAAAATAAATGTACAAATGGACAAATTATTAATGGCTGTGCTTTTAAAAATGGATGTTTATTCAGCAACATAAATAGGACCTAAGTCCAAAGAGGAAGTCTCTCAGCTTCTGGCAATAGCTATCATAATCTTATCATAATCAAATAATAGAACGACAAAGCTCCAGTAAATTTCAACAAGTGGTCTATTCTGCCCCTTTAAGTCCTCTAGACTGTAGTTTTAAAAACTGTTCTTTTTACCTCTAGGGGAGCCAATTCAAGACCTACCCTGATGATAAGTTGTACCACCCTACAAGTTTAGAGAACACTGTATATTAAATAATAAAATGTCCCTCCCGCTTGCCATCATTTAATCAGCTATCTCATCTTAATTCACTTTTTGTAGTCTCTCTTGTAACCATGCTATGTCCAATATCCCAGACTAATGTCCCATCCCTCGTTGATACTCTCCCTTCTTATATATACCCTCTTCTCGTTAACCCTTCCTCATGTTAGCCTTCCTAGGTCAAGTCTCTAATCCCATTTCTCCCTTGCTCAGAAATATTCAATGACTGAGGACAGACTAAAATCCTAAAGCCTTCATCTGAAATGAAATACCTTCAATAACCCAAATCTAAACTATTTTTATGTGGAAGTTAGGAGTCTTTAGGTTGCAAGTGATAACCTAATTTAAGTGGCTTAGGGAAAAAAAAAAAAAAAAAGGAAGGAAGGAAGGAAGGGAGGGAGGAAGGGAGGAAGGGAGGGAGGGAGAAAAAAAGGAAGAAAGGGAGGAAGGGGTTAATTTATTAACTTCAATGTTGGCCTCAGCCACTTGAGCTCCAAGTGTTTCAGTGATGTCACTGGATTCTCTCCTGCTCCTTCCTTTGGCTCAGCTTCTCCTCTGCTGGCTTTTTGGCAGGAAGACTCTCCAAAAGAGAAAAAAAGGAATGGCTGCCAGCACCTCTGGCCTCAGATCCCATCCTATAGTAACCCCAGGGGAAGTGGCGCCTCTTTTAAACTAATGCCTACCGAAGTCCAAGGCTGGTAGTCTTTTCCTTAATCCATCACTGTTGCCAAGAGGAAGAAATACATTGGCTGGTCAGGCTTAAATCACTTGCCCAATTTATGAGACTAGGATTAGATCAGCCACACTCCTTTCAGAAGGGCTGAGAGGGAGAGAGGGATGGTTCCCCAAAGAAATACTGTGGATATTATGACATAAAAGAGGTACAGATCTTGGTCAGTTAAAAACAACAGATATCCACTACCTACTCTTCTTTCCCTCAACTTTACCTCATATTTATTGTGGGGTCACGCCAAACAGAAGTGTCCATTGTTTCTCTGTCCGTGTTTCTTTCTTTATTATGTTTTCTCAGAAATCTTACCAATTCCTCAATAGTAAATTGGGTTTAAAACAAAAAAAGCAATTAAAATGCTAACTTGTGACTTTTTAATAGAGTTGCCAGACAAAACTACAAAACGCCCAGTTAAATTTGAATTTCAGTTAAAAACTAACTTTTTAGTATAAGCATGTCCCAAATATTGCACGGGCTATACTTTTACTAAAAAGTATTTGTTGTTTATCTGAAATTTAAACTTAACCAGCTGTTCTGTATTTTTATTTGCTAAATCTTAGCACCCTATTCTCTAAGAAAATACACAGATTTTTCCAAATTTATTTGACCAGAGACTTATTTTTCCTCAAACTCTTCCTACATGGGTGTTGCACACTTTGCTTCAAGAGAAGCTATGGTAACTCATATTTCAATAATTTAATGAAAATTCAGCATTCTACACCATATACAGTCATTTCATGCCATGTGTAGTTTTCTTAGTCACTGCCCTGTGGAGTGAAATTATTTTCATTGAAGAAAGAGCTGGAAGAAGAAGGAAGGAAATACTTGACATGCAAAATATATTGTCCCAAAATAGAAATTTATGTCTTATGAGCAATACAAACAGAAGTTGGGGATTATTTCATATATTTGCCCCTGACTTGTTGAGCATGACTAAGGCTGATGAAAAAATACTTCCAAGACTCAGGGACAAGTATATTCTTAAAAAAATGATACCTACTGAGTGATGAAAACATTTATATCTCTTCCTTTTACATAACACTGAAAGCAGAGATCCACCAGCCACTTCTTAGCCCATGATGTGTTATGTCAAAAAGATTCACTAGAGGCTATCTGCACTTGTAATTTAAACCATCCTATAAATTAAAAGTGTGTGTGTATGTGTGTGTGTGTGTGTGTACATATGAAAAAGACCGTGGGAGCTGTTTTTCCAAAATTATCACTAAGAAAGGTATTTGTTTAAAAGAACACTCTTACGTAAGGTTTTCCTTTCTTTATTTTTCTCTATGTTATGAAGCTACCTAATATCACATCTGGAAATGGAAATGTCTGAAAGAAATGTCATTCATTGCAGAGGGCAAGAAGCAGAAACCTGAGATAAATATGCCTCTGTCAAACGGAAGCAGACGAAATTACTGAAGGAAAGAAACCAGACATCCCCTGGTGCTCTTTCAGATAATAATTTACAAATGCCAAAATCTTCATCAAATAAAAAATAGACACTTAATCCATTATATACATAGAGTTAAAATGCAAAAGAGAAATATGAAATATTAAGATTTATAAGAAAAAACTATGTCCTTTGTCTTCACTTCCTATTTTGGTCAGTAAACTGTCCTTGATAGACAGACATTGGGGAGACCTCTATGATTCCTGCATGCTCTAGAAGTCTTTTGATTCTAAGAGAAGAATCATGTAGATGGTTGGATGCATCCACGGGATGAAGGCTTAGAAAGTGATACTGGGTAGAAATGCCTGTGATTAAAACTATAAATTACAGAAGACCCTGCTCCTTCAACTTCTCTCTTTGCCTTTCTAAGCTCTGCATTCTACTCATCACCTGCTCCTGAACTTGTCCTTCAGTTTACTGCTTTGCTTCCTCTTGACTTGATTGTTATTGTTGGAGTTCTTTCTATGTCATTACAAAAGAAGATACCTAGTAAGCAAGGGTTCCACAAGCCTTTCCTTTGGAAAGGTGTATTCTAATACTTTCATATTTTAATGTTCCACTATTATTACAGAATACTTTACTAGGTGATTCATGCTTTCATTAATTATCACACAGAAGAAGAAATAAAGTTCTTCGAAAAAACAAAATCTTGTGTAGAGGGACAACTAAATTTTTGCAAAGAGCTTTCAAAACTGGAGATATAAGGGACTACTCTTTCAGAAGTCATAGAGAAGGACGAAGTCTTCTGCCCTCCATTAATTTTGCAATTTGAGTAAATTTCTCTAACAGACACCAAGGTCCCAGAGGGCAAGGATTATGCCTGCATTAATCAACATTAGCATAGTTCTTGTTACAAAGTAGGCACCTATCAATAAAAATTTGTTACATGAATGAATGAATGAATTAATGACATGGAACTCAGAATGGTTTCTTATAACAAAATAAATTTAAATAAATTGTTTCTGTAATGGAACAGTTTTAACATATTCAAGTAGTCATTGTTGGATAGGTTATCTAGGTTACGAATCAGCAATGACTTATTTTTTACTTCATCTCTCTCATTGTTCCCAACTCTCAGTCTATCTACTTCTAACTGGCATTTCTAAGAGAGAAAACACAAAATCACACATTTTCTCAACGTGATTTTAGTATTGTCCACCAATCTTGTTGACGTGTAAACTTTTTCCTGGACTACATAAAGCAAACAATTGCTGAAAGTACCAATCCATTTTTCAAATATAACTCTGTAAGGTACCATAATCATTATCTTTATTCTTTTATGTTGTTTAAAAAGTTTTTGCTAATATGATTATTTATGGATTGATGTAAGTGCACATTTTTGTTATTTGTAGGACTATTCCAATGAATGTTACTGAGTGATGAAATCAAATTTAATGTGTATTGTTAATTAATTGTTACTTTGGCTGATCCAAGTCAAGGTTTTTCCTAGTCATTAGGCATCAGTTTTAACATTATCACTTTCCTTTCAAAAAAATCATTAAAGTAGTACTTTATTTGAGGGGTTCCACTGCATAAATACAAGTTTTAATACTGAGGTCATTATCGGAGAAAATAATGTTTTATGCCCTGTGGAAATCAGTAATCTTTATCAATGTAAGCAGACTTTATGGCTATTTCTAAGCCATTAAAAATAGCTTTTACTGTTTCAGTATACCATCTATTTTCATTTGTGGGAAAAGAACTTTAATAAACGTTAATATTTATTTTGGAGAATTTGAGTGAATATCAAAGTAAAACACCGAGTTGCAGAGAAAGCAGCTTTCTAAAGTACAAATTGCATTCTGGTACATTTAGTAACAAGGTTTATGTTTTAAAAACCAGTTGGCATACATTATTTATTATATATTTGCATATATTATTAATTAGCAATTGACATATATTATTTGTCAGTTTTTTTTGATTTTTGAGAAATGTTTGCTATCTGGCATAGATGCCCAATTACATAAAGCATGGAAATGATGGACTGCCTAGACCATGACTTCACATTTCTTTTTAGTAAAAGAAACATTCCTTAAAAGTTCCAAATTCCAAAAACTCAAAATTCATCTAACGGAGGCAAATAAAAATGAGGCAGCAAAAAAAGCAAAAGTAAAACCAAAAAAAGGTTATGCAGGCAACATAATAATAGGAATATTTGGTGTCCCACAGACTTGGATTAAATTGCTGCTCTCCCATTTACAGCTGTGTGGCAATGGACAAATCATTTATCTCTCTAAGATTAAGTTTCCTCATCTGTAAAACAGAAATATGAATGTCTATCTCATAACAACTGTGAAAATGGAATTGGATAATAAATATAAAGTGTATGGCTTTGAAACACCCCACACCCTGCCACTCAAATTACTTACTGGATTTAATTTTTAGAATGCCCATTTTACCAAAATGAAAAATACTGTTAAACATAGAGTTACTATGTGACCCATGAATTCCAGTCCTAGGTATGTACTCAGGATAATAGAAAATATATTTCCACACAAAAACTTGTATGTAAATGTTCATAGATTGTTCATAGCAGGCAAAAAGTGGAAAAAAACAAATGTTCATTAACTGATGAATGGATAAATAAAATTTAATATAGCCATACAATGAAATATTATACAGTAATAAAAAAGAATGAAGTCTTAACATATGCCACAACATGGATGAACCTTAAAAATGCTATGCTAAGTGAAAGAAGCCAGGCACAAAAGACTACAATATTGCATAATTCCCTTTTTATCAAATCTCCAGAACACACAAATCAATAGATACAGAAAGTAGATTAGCACTTTCCAGTGGTGGGGGCATGGCATAGAGAATGGAGAGTGACTGATTGCTAATGGGATCAGGGTTTCCTTTCAGAGTCATGAAAATATTCTGAAATTAGACAGTGGTGATGGTTGCACAACTATATGAATATTCTAAAAACTAATGAATTATATGCTTCAAAAGAGTGAATTTTGTGGTATGTAAATTATATATCAATTTAAAAAAATAGTATGTTCAGTGTCAATCAATAATTTTTAGATCCTCATTCAAAAAAGCAAGTCAGGGGATTCAAAATTCATGCAACAACAGATATTTCTAAAAATGTACTTAAAAAAATCTTTCATTAGTAAACAAATTATTAGTTTTCTTTTTATAGATACTTTCAGCAAAGCCATAAGTCACCTCTCAAATTACACAGATGTCTAAATACAATCATGCACAGCAAAAGTAGATAAACAGAAATAGCTTATTTGGGGACCAAAAGGCTACTTCTTTCACCTCCGCATGAAAATGTTCCTAAATATGGAGATGAATAAACTTGTGTCTCCCAAAACACCTGTCCCATTCCCAAATTTCATGTATCCTTTCTTTTGCCCAAGGACCTGCCATGGGCAAACGATGGAGTGACCCTGAAAGCACTGACATGTATCCCCATCCACCTGCATCACTGGAGGTAACTTATGCTGTTTCATATAATAGCTAAAAGCTCAGAATGGGATGTTATCTGCCGCAAAACACCCAGTTAGGAACGGTCAGAGGCAGTGTTCTGACCCACAGCTACCTGTGAGGAAGAGCTTCTCCCCTCATAGTGCTGCTTTTAGGGAATTGCTTTTTAATAGCGTAACTGATGAGAGAGAATCATTAGAAAGTAATGGTCAAATGAATGGGATTGAGAGTCAGACTGCCTAGGTTTGAAGTCATCTTTGCCACTGATTGGGTGCTTCCCAGTTAGACACTTCCAGTGTCTCAGTTTCATCATGCATAAAATGGGCCTAATGATGTACTCCTCTCACAGGGTTGTTATGAGGATGAAATGGTTAATCATTTATTCAACAAATATTTACTGAGCACCTACTATATGCAGGTTGTATTTTAGATACTGGGGATAAAGTAGTAACCAAAAAATAAAAAACTGTAAGATTAGTACTCTCGTTTTTTTTGCAGTCTAAGGGTATTAAATGAAATAAATATAGTATGTAGTATATTCAATGTCAATAGTGATATTACAGAAAATTAAATCAGGAGAGGGTAAGGCATGCTGAATATGGCAGCATACATAAAAAGATGAATAGGGTGCCTGTCAGAGTAAGACTAAAATTAGCAAATATTATTGTAATTAGGAACAGAAATGTTCATTCCAAATTTGTCATAAAATGCTTTACCTATAACCTCATGAGGCCCCTGATTCCAGGAAAATAAGCAATGAACATGTAAAAACAAAAAATCCCTGTGCAGAGAGACAACTATAAAGGATGAACTTAATTTGCCTCTGCCTTTTGACTGAATTTGGAGAAAAGTCCTTTCCAGGAGTGGACACAGGGCCGTTCCTCATAAAGCTGGCCCCAGTGTGTTCTCAAATTACATGCTCTTCATCTGCAGAATTGTCCTTGGGTATCACTAGAGTAGAAGAGGAGAAGGACTGAACATTCCCAGGCAACAAAGCTGGAACCCTCCTGTAGGGAGTCTCCATTGATTCTGTCAATGTTGGGAAACTGAACAGGGAAATCTTTTTTTTTTTTAATAGATTTATTTATTTATTTATTTATTTATTTTTAGCCGCGTTGGGTCTTCGTTGCTGTGCATGGGCTTTCTCTAGTTGCTGCGAGCAGGGGCTACTCTTCATTGCGGTGAGCAGGACTCTCATTGCGGTGGCTTCTCTTGTTGCGGAGCACAGGCTCTAGGCATGCGGGCTCAGTAGTTGTGGCTCGTGGGCTCAGTGGTTGTGGCTCGCAGGCTCTAGAGCGCAGGCTCAGTAGTTGTGGCTCACGGGCTTAGTTGCTCCACGGCATGTTGGATCTTCCCGGACCAGGGCTCAAACCCGTGTCCCCTGCATTGGCAGGCAGATTCTTAACCACTGCGCCACCAGGGAAGTCCCTGAATAGGGAAATCTTGTTGGCATTTCTTAACTTCTTACAGCCTTGTGGGGCATGAGGGTGTTGCTAGGTTAACTCCTGACTCTGAACTTGTGATGCTGCTTTTTTGGATATTACCTGGCTGGAAAAGGATCACCACAGGATGGTTCTGCAAAGCAGGGTGTGATGCAGCTTTCTTCTTTCTTTCAGGCATTGGGAGGTAGGAAATAAGAGGAGGGCTGACGCTTGAAAGAGCAAACAGGACCTCTTGAGCAGTAGTTCTCAAACTTGGATGCACATTGACAGAATCTGAAAAGCTTTAAAAATACAATGATGCCTGGGTTTCCTCCCCAGAGATTCTGATTTGATTGGTCATGGATGTGGCCTGGACGCTGGGGTTTTTCAGAGGTCCCTAGGTGATTTTTGTGTGTAGCCAAGAACAAAACTCACTCATCTAGAATAAAGAGTAAAGTGAATGAACACCTGTGGTAAAAGACAAGTTGAACTCTGTTAAAGTGTCAAAGATTTAAGCAGCAAATAATGCCCGGTAAAGAAAGTGACTGGGGATAGGGTGAGAAGTTCCTGCAAAATGATGCAAGAAAAACGAAGATTGGTAATAAGTAACCTGAGCTGCATGGAAGTGGAGTGGTTACACTACTGTAAGTCTTGTAGTATGTATTTTTAAAAGCTGCAATGACTGTTTACGTATGTATTACTGTTTTAATAAATTAGTCCATTTTTTTTAAGAAAAAGCAATACTGAGTGCAACATTCCTTTGACACATTTAATCATGTGTAGTAGATTGAAAAGCGTGCCCCCCTCCCCCCAAGATATCCATGTCCTAATCCCTGGAACCTATGAATATGTTATTTTACATGGCAAAAGGAACTTTGCCCATGGGATTCAGTTGTGGATCTTAAAATAGGAAGATTATCCAGGATTATCTGGGTGGGTCAAATGTAATCACAAGGGTCTTTGTAAGACGAAGGCAAGAGGGTCACAGTCAGAAAAAGGAGATGTGACAGTGGAAGCAGAGGTTGGGGGGATGCTTTTTGAAGATGGAGGAAGGACCATGAACCAAAGGAATGCTGGCAGCCTCTAAATGCTGAAAAAGACAAGGAAATGGGTTCTTTGCTGGAGCCTTCAGAAGGAACACGGCGCTGACAACACCCTGAGTTGAGCCTTGTAAGTCTCATTTCAGACTCCCGACTTCCAAAAACGGTTAACGAGTTCATGCTGTTTTAAGCCGCTGAACTGGTGGTGATTTCTTACAACAGTAACCGGGAACGAATACCCCATGTTCTAAGAAAGACTAGTTCTTTTTTTTTAAATATTTTTTTTTTATTAATTTATTTATTTATTCATTTATCTTTAGTTGTGTTGGGTCTTCGTTTCTGTGCGAGGGCTTTCTCTAGTTGCGGCGAGCAGGGGCCACTCTTCATCGCGGTGCGCGGGCCTCTCACTATCGCGGCCTCTCCTCTTGCGGAGCACAGGCTCCAGACGCGCAGGCTCAGTCGTTGTGGCTCACGGGCCCAGTTGCTCCGTGGCATATGGGATCTTCCCAGACCAGGGCTCGAACCCGTGTCCCCTGCATTGGCAGGCAGACCCTCAACCACTGCGCCACCAGGGAAGCCCCGAAAGACTAGTTCTTTAGACCACAAAGCTATGTCCCCACCCCCAAAAAGCATCCATTTACTTTGAAGTTATAACCAAACTGCAACCGTAGTGCTCAGGAGGAAATAGACAATGGAGTGCTAGCTTAGCCAGGCAACCCTAGAGAATGCTGGCTAAAGTCCAAACACCCCAGTCATTGTAGAGGAGCCCAGGACTTAGATTCAGGGCAGCTAGTAAGGATAAAATGCACCTGGAGACAAAGGGAAACAAATTCCATTACAGTTAACTCACCAGCCATGCCAAATCTCCTGCAGGTATTCAGACCTTACTAGAAGAGCTCTACTAGAGGCTTGCCAACTTGGCTGCACAGTGGAATAATCCCTAAGGAGCTTTTAAATATCCTGATGCCTAGGCCACACCCTAAACACATTAAATCTGAAACTCTGGGTGTGGACCAGCAATCTCGGTTTTAACAAATCCTCCCTAGTAGTGGTTCTCAATATTAATGGACATACGAATCACCTCAGGATCCTGATAAAAAACCCAATGTTCTGTGCTTCTAACAAGCACCCAGGTGATGCCAGTGACAATATCTCTGACTAGCAAGGTGACATAATGTCCTTTTTTTCTCTATAAGACCTTCCTCAGTTAACTGGCAATCCAGGAAGAATTTAAATGGCAGGCTTAGAGATGGCTGTATGAGAGTTGCTGGTGAAAAGGCACGTATTACTGTACTTAGCTCTGCACTTTTTTTGGTCTGTTCTGCTTACTGCCTAATGGTACAAACATTAGCTTGTAGCTACCAGCTAACCATTGCTGCTAAAAGGCAAGAAACTACCAAGAATTTTTCTTAAATCTTATAATATGTAGGAGCATATGGCATTGAAGAATCTCCAAATTAATTCTTCTGTTGGTTCTCTATCCCTCAGTATATCAGTTTTATAAGTAAAACAAAACTCCTTAATTGTATGCCAAGTGGCAATACATACTACAGGAAATTAAAAGCTTATGCAAATATTGAAAGAATTGGGGAAGCTGCTGCCTGAGTTCCTGACATCAAGAATGATCAGATCTAAGGGAAAATGATGATGATCTTGGTTGCCTATGGAACCCATGTCTGTGATTCCCAGGAGTCTGCTGAAAATCTGCTGTGAATTTCAGGAACCTCAGTAGAGCCTGCTGCTCAATATCAGCGCCTGCAGGAGCAAAGCACTGCTGTGCCACTGTGGTCTGCTCTCTGCCCACGCATCTCTTTGCAGCCAGGAACAACGGCTTCTCCTTCTCATTCACCTTCTAGATCCCATAAGCACACCTCTCAATTGGCAAAATCTATCAGAAGAAAGAGATCTGGGACACACAGCCCCAGGTTTTTCCCTTGGGATATAGAGCAGAGGAGGCAGGTGTGACAGTGCCACGTCAACAACAGCCTGCCTGCCACATTCTGCTCTGCAGTTCAATTCAGTGAAACGATTTACTTAGATCCTACTTGGGACTAGACTCTGATACTGGAGTCAGACACACACAGGCAACCATGCCAGACAGATGCAAAGTTCACTCCTGCTGCACTCAAGTTTAATTACTTAAGAAGCTATCTATGTCAAAAGAATGCACCCGGCATTATTTAAGACGCCTGATCTCATTCAGATTTAGATCATCTGAGATCTCATGGAAGACCTTGTATTTTGTCAGTCCCTTTACTGCCATCCTCCTGTTTCTTCAGGAGTACAGGAAGGTGACTTCATCAAAAATATTGAAGCAGAAAACAAATAAAAAACATTTAGCCTTAGGCAAAGCCTTAGGTCCACAGCTTTTATCCAGAAGTTTGTCTTCTTAGTCATCATTAAACTCAGAGCACCTGCAGGTACAGCAGGGCTCATACAACTGCAGGCTAGCCTGTATGAGTTATTCTTTTACTCAATATGCATTTATTGAACACTGATGAAAATGACGGCTCTCACTGTTTAGGGTATTGCCTGTTACCTCAATAACTTACTTCGTAACTCACAAAACCTCTGAGAATTGTCTTTAGACCCATTTTACTTTATCTTCTTAAACACTGAGCTATGACACTGCCACTTTATGACAGGCCCTGGGGTACACGGTACAATTTCTGGGTGCTGGTGTACAAAGGAAACACATGATGTTCTCAGCCCTGAGTTTACAGACTAATTTCTTTAAAGTATCTGAATATTTTATTAGTATAATTTTTTCACGCATTCTCTTCAGACATGGTTGTGAGAAATGCTTTATTATCAGTCAATTGGGAAAGCCTGTAAGAGCTCCTTTGGTTTCAGTAATTTGAAAAAATGCATTTGTATGCTATAAATCATAGGCAGCAACTACATTTTAAAATTATGCAGACTGCTGATAGCTCTTTAAGAACTCCTAAGTAACTCTGTAGGCAAGCCTATGACCTACATTTGGGAAGTCACAGCGAGCGAAGTGGTCATGAAGTTAGCATTAACACATGGAATTTGACTGCACAGAGTGACCAGTCTTGTCAAATATCCTTGAATGCTCTAGAAGTGTTCATAGGGTGCCTGTTACCCACTTATACATATTTAATGTATCAATCCTCTAGGAAGCAACCACTGTGTCTGATCCTATAACACTCTATTATAGCTAAATCCTTGGATTATAAATTGAATTTCTCTGGATTCATCTGTAGTCATTTGGATTTGTCACCGTTTGACTTGACTGAATCTTTTGGGGAAAGGTATATGGGACAGCTATTCCCATAGCACCTATTTTCACAGCTCCCACTATGAACCTGTACTAACCTAAGAGGTGGAGATTCTTGTGTTAATACAAGAGGTCGAGGGATTGTATTTTCATAAACAATGACAGAACTTAGGTTCATTGACATTTTCCTAGGTTTTTAAATTTTTAGTCTTTGTTTCTTTTTGCTTTATTTTAAAAGCTTTGTCTTTGGAAAGCCAAAACTGTAAATTCAGAAGCAAGAAAAAAAATCACACAAATCTGATTTGTTCTCTCAATGTGTCTTCAAAAGTTTTTGCATATAGAGATCTTTGGATTGTGTGAATGCTGCCAGTTTAATGGGTATGCTGAAGTCTTACTATGCTTCAGTCCTCTGCTACCTGCCAAGGAGGCATATACACTCTCCAGCACATAACAATATCCTACATTTGTTTTCATTTTTCACTCACATATACTATTTCATATGCTTGACATACACTCATCCAGGTAATGTAATCTAGGCTAGACTGTGATAACTCCAAAATCTATCATTTTAATAAAACAAAAACTTATTTCTTGTTCACCTTAAGTCTGATGCCCAATTACTAGAAGTTCTCTTACAACCAGTGATTCTGGGATCCAGTTTTGCTCAATCTGTGATGCCACTAAGAACCAAACCATCTACCCATGCACTTAGCCCAGACACTGAGAACTGAATCACACCTCACTGTTAAATTACCATGACACTGATATTTCATTCTTATCACTAGTCTTTCTTTATTCTTCCACTTCTGTCCTGGGAAAGCAAATGGTTTGATTGTTCATTACAGGAACTTCCCCAAATCCCATCAACTATTCAATGGAAAGTATCAACAGACCATGACCTAAGATTTTTTGACTCCTTTGCCTCAAAATCCTTACCTTGCTGTTTTCATGAATTCTGGACTATTGAATCATGATTGTGAGGTGGTCTCTTTTATGGGAGTAAGCAATGAATTCAGCTTTACCTTATCAACAGTTATGTTGGTGATGGGTTTTTCAACAGAATCATCATAATACATTACTTCCATGCTGGGAAAAGGGAAGAATCAAGAAGGCAAACTGACTGTATACATGCTTCAGACTGGAAATGGTATATCATTTCCACTCACATTGTGTTTTACAGAATTCAGTCATATGGTAATAACTTTCCTGCAGAGGAAGCTAGAAAATATCACATTCCTGGTGTCGTAGTGGTGTAGAAAGGACATAGCATTGCTTCTGCCACAATGTGATAATAATATAATAATAAAAGCTAACATTTATATAGCACTCACAATGTGCCAGGCACTAGTCCAACTCCTTTACATATTCTAATACACTGAATTCCCACAATAACTCAATGAGGTAGGTATTTTGTTATCCTCCATTTTTCAGAAGACTAAACAATACTACAGAGAGATTAAGTAACTTTCTAAATGTCAAACAGCCAGTAAGTGGTGTAGCCTCACAATTACATACAAGAAGGGACACAGATGAGTCTGGGCTTATAACCTCGAAGCTATGCTCCTAATGATCACAGAACAACAACAAACAAAAAACTCTTCATAGATTATACTAATAAGGGTATTTAATGTATCTTTCTACTCAAATTTTTATGTAAGCTGTATTGAATTCACCTCTAAACAATTTTTGAGGGCACCAAGTTAAATTAGCATACATCTCTTAACTCTGTAACTTAGACCACTTTCATTTCATAAAGAAACTAATGGGGAGAGGGCAGACAGCAGAAGAAAAAAGAACTACAACCCTGCAGCCTGTGGAACAAAAACCACATTCACAGAAAGATAGACAAGATGAAAAGGCAGAGGGCTATGTACCAGATGAAGGAACAATATAAAACCCCAGAAAAACAACTAAATGAAGTGGAGATAAGCAACCTTCCAGAAAAAGAACTTGGAATAATGATAGTGAAGATGATCCAGGACCTCGGAAAAACAATGGAGGCAAAGATCGAGAAGATGCAAGAAATGTTTAACAAAGACCTATAAAAATTAAAGAACAAACAAACAGAGATGAACAATACAATAACTGAAATGAAAACTACACTAGAAGGGATCAATAGCAGAATAACTGAGGCAGAAGAACGGATAAGTGACTTGGAAGACAGAATGGTGGAATTCATTGCTGCGGAACAGAAGAAAAAAGAATGAAAAGAAATAAAGACAGCCTAAGAGACCTCTGGGACAACATTAAATGCAACAACATTCGCATTATAGGGGTCCCAGAAGGAAAAGAGAGAGAGAAAGGACCCAAGAAAATATTTGAAGAGATTATACTCGAACACTTCCCTAACATGGGAAAGGAAATAGCCACCCAAGTCCAGGAAGCGCAGAGAGTCCCATACAGGATAAACGCAAGGAGAAACACGCCGAGACACACAGTAATCAAATTGGCAAAAATTAAAGACAAAGAAAAATTATTGAAAGCAGCAAGGGAAAAATGACAAATAATATACAAGGGAACTCCCATAAGGTTAACAGCTGATTCCTCAGGAGAAACTCTACAAGCCAGAAGGGAGTGGAATGATATACTTAAAGTGATGAAAGGGAAGAACCTACAACCAAGATTACTCTACCTGGCAAGGATCTCATTCAGATTCGATGGAGAAGTCAAAAGCTTTACAGACAAGCAAAAGCTAAGAGAATTCAGCACCACCAAACCAGCTCTACAACAAAGGCGAGAGGAACTTCTCTAAGTGGGAAACACAAGAGGAGAAAAGGACCTACAAAAACAAACCCAAAACACTTAAGAAAATGGTCATAGGATCATACATATTGATAATTACCTTAAACGTGAATGGATGAAATGCTCCAACCAAAAGACACAGGCTCGCTGAATGGATACAAAAACAAGACCCATATATATGCTGTGTACAGGAGACTCACTTCAGACCTAGGGACACATACAGGCTGAAAGTGAGGGGATGGAAAAAGATATTCCAAGCAAATGGAAATCAAAAGAAAGCTGGAGTAGCAATACTCATATCAGATAAGATAGACTTTAAAATAAAGAATGTTACAAGAGACAAGGAAGGACACTACATAATGATCAAGGGATCAATGCAAGAAGAAGATATAACAATTATAAATATATATGCACCCAACATAGGAGAACCTCAATACATAAGGCAACTGCTAACAGCTATAAAAGAGGAAATCGACAGTAACACAATAAGAGTGGGGGACTTTAACACCGCACTTACACCAATGGACAGATCATCCAAAATGAAAATAAATAAGGAAACACAAGCTTTAAATGACACAATAGACCAGATAGATTTAATTGATATTTATAGGACATTCTATCCAAAAATAGCAGATTACACTTTCTTCTCAAGTGCACACGGAACATTCTCCAGGATAGATCATATCTTGGGTCACAAATCAAGCCTCAGTAAATTTAAGAAAATTGAAATCATATCAAGCATCTTTTCTGACCACAACGCTATGAGATTAGAAATGAATTACAGGGAAAAAAACGTAAAAACCACAAACACATAGAGGCTAAATAGTACATTACTAAATAACCAAGAGATCACTGAAGAAATCAAAGAGGAAATCAAAAAATACCTAGTGACAAATGACAGTGAAAACACAATGATCCAAAACCTATGGGATGTAGCAAAAGCAGTTCTAAGAGGGAAGTTTATAGCTATACAAGCCTACCTCAAGAAACAAGAAAAATCTCAAATAAACAATCTAAACTTACACCTAAAGGAACTAGAGAAAGAAGAACAAACAAAACCCAAAGTTAGCAGAAGGAAAGAAATCATAAAGATCAGAGCAGAAATAAATGAAATAGAAACAAAGAAAACAATAGCAAAGGTCAATAAAATGAAAAGCTGGTTCTTTGAGAAGATAAACAAAATTGATAAACCATTCGCCAGACTCATCAAGAAAAAAAGGGAGAGGACTCAAATCAATAAAATTAGCAATGAAAAAGGAGAAGTTACAACAGACACTGCAGAAATACAAAGCATCCTAAGAGACTACTACAAGCAACTCTATGCCAATAAAATGGACAACCTGGAAGAAATGGACAAATTCTTAGAAAGGTATAACCTTCCAAGCCTGAACCAGGAAGAAATAGAAAATATGAACAGACAAATCACAAGTAATGAAATTGAAACTGTGATTAAAAATCTTCCAACAAACAAATGTCCAGGACCAGATGGCTTCACAGGTGAATTCTATCAAACATTTAGAGAAGAGTTAACACCCATCCTTCTCAAACTCTTCCAAAAAGTTGCGGAGGAAGGAACACTCCCAAACTCATTCTATGAGGCCACCATCACCCTGATATCAAAACGAGACAAAGATACTACAAAAAAAGAAAATTACAGACCAATATCACTGATGAATATAGATGCAAAAATCCTCAACAAAATACTAGCAAACAGAATCCAACAACACATTAAAAGGATCATATACCATGATCAAGTGGGATTTACCCCAGGGATGCAAGAATTCTTCAATATACATAAATCAATCAATGTGATACACCATATTAACAAATTGAAAAATAAAAACCATATGATCCTCTCAATAGATTCAGAAAAAACTTTTGACAAAATTCAACACCCATTTATGATAAAAACTCTCCAGAAAGTAGGCATAGAGGGAACCTACCTCAACATAATAAAGGCCATATACGACCAACCCACAGCAAACATCATTCTCAATGGTGAAAAACTGAAAGCATTTCCTCTAAGATCAGGAACAAGACAAGGATGATAATAGTCCACTCTCACCACTAGTATTCAACATAGTTTTCAAAGTCCTAGCCATGGCAATCAGAGAAGAGAAAGATATAAAAGGAATACAAATTGGAAAAGAAGAAGTAACACTGTCACTGTTTGCAGATGACATGATACTATACATAGAGAATCCTAAAGATGCCACCAGAAAACTACTAGAGCTAATCAATGAATTTGGTAAAGTAGCAGGATACAAAATTAATGCACAGAAGTCTCTTGCATTCCTATACACTAATGATGAAAAATCTGAAAGAGAAATTAAGGAAACACTCCCATTTCCCATTGCAACAAAAAGAGTAAAATACCTAGGAATAAACCTACCTAGGGAGACAAAAGACCTGTATGCAGAAAACTATAAGACACTGATGAAAGAAATTTAAGATGATACCAACAGATGGAGAGATATACTATGTTCTTGGATTGGAAGAATCAATATTGTGAAAATGACTATACTACCCAAAGTAATCTACAAATTCAATGCAATCCCTATCAAATTACCAATGGCATTTTTTACGGAACTAGAACAAATCATCTTAAAATTTGTATGGAGACACAAAAGACCCCAAATAGCCAAAGCAATCTTGAGGGAAAAAAACGGAGCTGGAGGAATCAGACTCCCTGACTTCAGACTATACTACAAAGCTACAGTAATCAAGACAATATGGTACTGGCACAAAAACAGAAACATAGATCAATGGAACAAGATAGAAAGCCCAGAGATTAACCCACGCACCTATGGTCAACTACTCTATGACAAAGGAGGCAAGGATATACAATGGAGAAAAGACAGTCTCTTCAATAAGTGGTGATGGGAAAACTGGACAGCTACATGTACAAGAATGAAATTACAGCACTCCCTAACACCATACACAAAAATAAACTCAAAATGGATTAGAGACCTAAATGTAAGACCGGACACTATAAAACACTTAGAGGAAAACATAGGAAGAACACTCTTTGACATAAATCACAGCAAGATCTTTTTTGATCCACCTCCCTGAGTAATGGAAATAAAAACAAAAATAAACAAATGGGACCTAATGAGACTTCAAAGCTTTGGCACAGCAAAGGAAACCATAAACAAGACGAAAAGGCAACCCTCAGAATGGGAGAAAATATTTGCAAATGAATCAACGGACAAAGGATTAACCTCCAAAATATATAAACAGCTCATGCAGCTCAATACTAAAAAAACAAACAACCCAATCCAAAAATGGGCAGAAGACCTAAATAGACATTTCTCCAAAGAAGACATACAGATGGCCAAGAAGCACATGAAAAGCTGCTCAACATCACTAATCATTAGAGAAATGCAAATCAAAACTACAATGAGGTATTACCTCACACCAGTTAGAATGGGCATCATCAGAAAATCTAAAAACAGCAAATGCTGGAGAGGGTGTGGAGAAAAGGGAACCCTCTTGCACTGTTGGTGGGAATGTAAATTGATACAGCCACTATGGAGAACAGTATGGAGGTTCCTTAAAAAACTACAAATAGAATTACCATATGACCCAGCAATCCCACTCCTGGGCATATACCCAGAGAAAACCATAATTCAAAAAGACACATGCACCCCAATGTTCATTGCAGCACTATTTACAATAGCCAGGTCATCATGGAAGCAGCCTAAATGCCCATCAACAGATGAATGGATAAAGAAGATGTGGTACATATATACAATGGAATATTACTCAGCCATAAAAAGGAACAAAATTGGGTCATTTGATGAGACGTGGATGGATCTAGAGACTGTCATACAGAGTGAAGTAGGTCAGAAAGAGAAAAACAAATATTGTATATTAACACATATATGTGGAAGCTAGAAAAATGGTACAGATGAACTGGTTTGCAGGGCAGAAATAGAGACACAGAGGTAGAGAACAAAGGTATGGACACCAAGGGGGAAACTGGCAGGGGGTCGGGGCAGGGTGTGATGAATTGGGAGATTGGGATTGACATGTATACATTGATGTGTATAAAATTGATGACTAATAAGAACCTGCTTTATAAAAATAAATAAATAAATAAATAAATAATAAATATTTAAAAAAAGAAACTAATGGGGCTATCCTTTAGTGTTTCTTAGAATATCCAGTTTGTTGCTGACACTGGGCAAATGTTAACTAACAATAACTCTGAAATAATTAACTATCATTATTCTGTTTATACATGCAATAATGAAAGCGTAGTTTCCTTTCAGCCAGTAGAACTTGAGCCACCATATCAAAGATACTTAAACAGCTTCTCCTTGAGATAAATGTGAATATCCTATCTTTTAGGAAGTCCTTCAAATGTATTAGAAGTTTAATTATTTTATTTAAAAGTCTCAAGAAAAAAAAAAACCAGCCATGGGACTGTTGTTAATTTTCTCCCTAGTAGAGGATTCCAGAATTTAGTATTTCAAGGGGATTTCCGTGACATCAACTGAGAAGCTCTTAAGATTGAAGTTATAACACAGCCTCCGTGCGGTGAGAACATTTTAATTTTCCCCAAGTGACTGGGAACCCAAGGGGAAAAATACAATCAGATATGTAGAGCTACTCGAGAGCATCTTTGGACTTAGCAGAGTTAATGCGTCTCTGTGATGAGTCTGCCTGTTAGTCCATTCAAGACCAGTTGTCCTAGAGTTAAAGCTGAAGATGTATTAAAAATGAACGCACCATAGAGGATTCATTGGAAAAATATATTGCATTTAATTAAGCATTCCTGGTTATCTAAGCCTCCCACTCACAAAATAAAAGTGGTTTTTTGAAGCTACAACAGCCCAGTCAATAACTGAGCTGTAGTTGGAAAAGTAAATGAAGTCCAAATGGTATTTGAAAAGAAGAGAGGATTAAGCCTTTGGTTGTTAAGTATGTATGCTTGAGACATTTGCTATTCCAAAGAAGGGAAGTTAGGTGAACAACACAGGTGGCATCAATACAAATGGCAAACTGGTGATCAAGATGGGATGGGAGAAGCTGAAGAGAGCTTTTGTCCCTTGGGTCTATTTTTTTCTAATAGTTCTTAGAGGCAGATACAGAAACCCAGGTTGGATAAACTAAAGCAGTGTCTAAGGTTTACTCACAGCAAATCTCAGAGCTTTCTAAAACATGGGCATTCTGCATCATATTTGGAGGCAAGGATACCAGCTTTGCAATGAAGTTTGTAACTGAACTCAGAAATGAGATTTAATGAATAAGCACTTTCATCTTTAGTTTCCTCTTTTGTTCATTTTAAAAATATGTTCTGATTTTCATGGTCTATAGACAATCCACCATATCATTCACCATTTGGCAGTATTTTTTTTCCTTGGTTATTGGTGTTATCTTCATGGTCAATCAATGTTTGTATAAATTTTCTATAAGAACAGGAAAACTGTATTTGTTTTCTTCTCAAAAGCAAAATGGCAGACATTTGGTACCTATCTAAATTCATCCCAGGGCAAGTCAGAGGTTTTCACAATGCTGAACTTTCACAGTCTCATACAAGAAAGAACACAGATGATGTCTGCACCTCTGTTTGTCTTTTTCATTCACTCCTTAGCTATTTCCTTTGGTTGAGCTCCCACAGCATGACAGAGACTAGTATCCCACATTTCCCTGACATTGGGATATTGTGACAATGGGCCATCATAACCAAACTGATTGAAGCCTTAAATCAGGTCTGATTTTTCAGTCTGTAAAGTAACACAAAAAACCAGATGCAGAAATCAGACCACTTTTATCAGAAAGAAAGGTCGAAACACAAAAAGAATTTATTCTGATAATGAAATTTTTTTTTTGATGCACTCTTGTTGGGTGGTTATAATAGATGTGTCACTTCTCAAACTTTAATGTACATCAGAATCACCAGGAGGGCTAGTTAAGTCATAGATTGCTCTGTTCCAGCCCCACAATATCTGATTCAGTAGATCTGGGATAGGTCTTGAGAATTTGCATTTCTAACATGTTTCTAGGTGATGCTAATGTTGCTTGCTGGGTACCTAACTCTAAGAACCACTACTCTAGTATCAATATTCGAGTGCTCCAAATCCCTTCTTCAAGGCCAATGCACCCATCCCCCACCCCCCAAGTCGTACTATTGGCTACTGACCATGCACAGTTGCTATGTTTGTTGGAAACTGCTCTCAGCCTCTTCCAATTTTTTGACCCCTCCGAGAACTTGGCATGCCAGTAACTTGGCATGAAGAAAACTACTTGCTGAAGGAGGGAAACAAAGGCTTTCCCAACTTGCCTCAATTTGAGATCATCTAAAGGGTCATCCCAGCTACAGAGCTCATCATGGGATCAGCTGAAGTCTCAGTTTCAATTGCACTGTGGGCCAGTTTTCCCCCCTGCTTATTCCCACATTATTCATTTCCTTACAGGTATGTCTCCCAAGACTACTCCTCCATAAACTTTTGCACAAAATTCCCCATCTCAGAATCTGTTTCAGTGGAATCCATTATAAGACAGCATCAAGTAATATTTTGCACCAAAATTATTTGAATTGTTGCTCTAAACATAGTCCAATTACCCCGACAGTCACACTGACCCCTATGCTTTCCTCTATTATTAACAATGAGGTCTTCCACCGTCTGGTCTGAGAAACATGTTACTCAACCCTGTTTACTCTGTTTTGTCTTATCAGGTTCTGTTCTATACCCCAGAACTCTTCTTATGCATCAAGAAAAAGACTTGTTCCATATAAAAATAAAACATGCAGAAGAATGTATACTATTTAAAGGCATAGCTTTGTCTGCTCAAACTAGTCTTCCTGTTTATGATAATTTGATGGTTAGGAAGTATTATAGCCTGACATTTTCTACTTGGCTAACATGGTTCAAGACTACTTGTTGACAAAAATGTTGAAAATACTATTCGAAGTCACAAAACCCCTATTAGTCCTCTGCTGATCTTCCTGTTTATCCTTACGTCATAAAATGTATTTTACAATAACTAAGTATTTTATGTGTGGGAATAAATATGATGATGAGAAGAGCAAGATACGGTTATACGAGAAAGATGATACAATTTTATTTCAATAAAACACTATATAAAAATACAGATAATCTATTAGGCATCACAAGTTTTCCTGGTTTACTTCGTTTAAAGCTATTTTAGTTTTGCCTCACGTATAACTCAGATTAACTGTAAACATACTGTTCCTAGATGAAATGGAAAATGAAAAAATACCCAAGTCTCTTTGAATCTGGTTAGAATAGGCAATAATTTAACCACTGATTCTCTTACTGAGTAAGTGGCAGCATGAAACTCCCCCTCTCCACAACTTGACTTTAGAGTTATGATCCAAGTTCTCTTTGGCATAGTGGGAACTTCCTGGTTGGCCAAGAGAATACATAAAGTGCTAGAAACTGCCTTCATATGCTTGTGAAACTTCCAAAAGAGACATTTTCCTATCCAAAGACATAGCAAGAAGCAGAGAATTTATTCTGAGAAGAAAAGAAATTGATAGAAGCAGTATCTGAGAAAGAAAAGTCAAAAAGCAGAGATGTAGAAAACAAGAGCATCAGCAAGCAGGGACATGAGGTCAAGTTCCTTTGGCTTATCCCGTTTTCTTTCGTGAGACCTTGTATTAACTAACTTCTGTGCAACAGGGACATGAGGTCAAGTTCCTTTGGCTTATGCCATTTTCTTTTGTGAGACCTTGTATTAACTAACTTCTGCGCAACTGGTGTCCGTTTTGAACTAAATGTAAGCAATTCACAAGATTCTGCTGTGTTGGGATGTAGAACTCTCTCCACTCATCACATCTCTGAGTGAATGTGCTTTGTCAAATGGACATACCAGGAGGGAGAAAGGTCAAGAACATGGTAGGGTTTCAGATGTGATTCTGGATGTCATTTCAGCCAAGTGAAGTGCTTTCTTTCTTACCTTCTGGCAGGCCTACATCACTGCATGCTCTTTGCCCTGACCGTATATTTTACAATAGCTGGCACTCCACGGCAAGGCTCCATCAATGTAAATGGAAGCAAGGAAGATGCTCTTTATGATTCAGATGGTACCATTCACAGGAGGCAAATACTGGGCAAGGTACTGCCTGATAAGCCATGAAGACTGTCCCACTGCTGGCACCGGCAGAGTATGGGGAGGCAGCCGAGGCTAGTGTGATTCAGAACAAATGACTACTGTGATCAGAAGTTTGAGACGCATGACTCTGAGAATTGAGCCTCTCTCACTCTCCATGCCAGTCCAAGAGGTAAAGCACTTGTGACTAACAGAGAGCCATTGAAACTGAGAGCAGGCATCATGTCTCAAATAAAGAGATGATATGGTCTTAGTGGATATACCTATCGAAGGTCAAGTCATCTTAAAACTGAATACAATATTTCATAGGTTACTTCAACATGCAGCAGACATTTGTTGAGAATCAATTGTCCATTAGAACTTTTAGAATAGAGAAAGTAAGACACAGGATCTGATTTCAGAGGCTTATAACTCAGTAAGGCATATAAGACAAGAACAAAATAATCATATCACAAGGCAGAAATGGATGAGAAAATTACCAGAGTAAAGACATTAAAATGAGGGTGAAACCATGCCAAGAAAAGAACAGTTAACATCTTCTAAGCAGTGC
This sequence comes from Balaenoptera borealis, assembly GCF_965194805.1. Lineage (NCBI taxonomy): Eukaryota > Metazoa > Chordata > Mammalia > Artiodactyla > Balaenopteridae > Balaenoptera > Balaenoptera borealis. The sequence continues at coordinate 17,755,543 of NC_138876.1, forward strand.
GTGAAATCCAGTACTGATCAGTTACAGGCTACCCATGCATTCACGCATTCAACACACATTCGCTGAGCATTCAGTATGTACAGGACACTGTGCTAGGTCTGGGGATACAACGACAGAGTAAAGTGAAATGTACTGGAATTAGCGTTTGCTCCCATCTGAGCAAAGTTTAACCTCAACAGTTTGCTGAAATTGTGATATATCACCCCTGAATAATATAGCATACTAAGATGGAATGGGCTATCCTGGAAATATTTCTTAGAAATTTTTAAAAACTTTTTGGGCAGCAGGTAAATTTTCATAGATATCCATGATCTGTACTTCTTGCCTAAATAGGTCATAAATATATAAAGTGATATCTTCCCAGTTCTGCTGGTCGGAAACCAATAACAATAACAGATATCATTTTTATTCACTCTTTATGCCACATTCCATACTAGATAATGATCTCTTTTAATTTTCCCAGCAACTCTTTGTTGTCAGAATCATTGCTGGCATTCTCCATCTAAACCGAGACCCAAGGAAGTTAAATCATTTGCAAAAATTCGTATGGTTAGAAAGATAAAGTGAGATGCAAACTTAGGTCTGTCTGGTTCTTTGGTGAGCTGATGCCCACACCCCATAGTATTACATAGTTGCTACCCCAGTCCTTCTTTCATATGCTTCATCTGGGATTTGTTGAATTTTATTCCTCTGAACTCAATTCCCACACAACTACTACTGACTGAGCCCACTGTTTTTGCCTACCAATTATTCTCTTTCCTACCTGTGAGTTTTAGGTATAGAGTGGGAACCTTAGTTGCAAGGATGATATTCAAAATACTTAATATGTACTATGGCTCAACTCTTCGTTAACCAGAATGCCTGACCTCTGAAAAGACACTAGTAATACATAACCAGTGTTGTCATACTGTGTGGACACCAGCGGAATATCAGCTGCACCTGGCACACACCTGGCATTTCCATTTAGGCAAAATCTTACATAGACAGCCCATTTCGTTTAATTCATGGAACTATTATGAGCTATTATGGACCTCCTACCCTCCTACTGCACACCTCTGACTACATCTTTATCTTTTACCTTATCTTTAATGAATGGAGATGTTTTATTGATATTTTGGGGGAGAGGATATAGTAGATTTATCTTTACGTGGGCTACCCTACCTATGGGTATGCACTCATTGCTCCAGAATTACAAAAATAGCCAAACTGCAAAAAACAAAAAACATAAAACAAAAAAAAACCCAGCCTGGACAAAGAGTTCACTAAACTGCAAGTAACAATGGATGCCCAACCTTTAAAACAAAGTCTCAGGTTTGAGACTATACACTGTATTACAAAGCAGCTGGGTGACAGCTTTTTCCATGCTTTAGTTTGTTCATCATGACAAAGGGAACTTATTCATAATATTGTTAGGAACTGAAATCAGCAAGAGGAAATTTGGATTAAAAAAAATTATATATTTTAAGTACTGTGTGTCAGCCTCTGTACTAAGAACTTCTTCAAACCTTACAACAGCCCCATAGCATCCATTTCTCAGACGTGGAAACTGAGGCACTGGGAGATAGCAGAACCAGGATTTAAGACCAAGGAGTTCTACTCTACAGTCCATATTCTTTACCATGACGTTTTACTGCTTTCCATCATACAGAGGCCAAGAACTCATAAGATATGTGGTTTCAAAATGGAAACTCTGGTCAAAATTCTTTTTGGCCTCCATTACAACAAGAAAACAAAACAAAACAAAACCTCGTACCTTAAATGAAAGACTCTTTAACGTTTAACCCTGGCCAGACTCATCTATGGCCAATCCCCTTCCTTGCTTTTTATTTTCCACCTATTTCAAATAAGCCATGTCTTCTTGTGCCTCAACTTTGTTGTACGTGTGTTTCCCTCTTCCTGGATTGCCCTCACCTGTCTTATTTCCAGATCTTACTCTAATAGTTATCTCCTATGCCATCTCCTCGCCAAAGCTCCCCTGACTGCCTCCGAAGGCAAATTTGGGGGGGTTCCTTCCTCCTTGTTTCTACCATACCTTGTACACATTTGCCTGAATTCAGTATTTGCCATGCTATACATTTATTTTCCATTTATATGACTGCCTTTCCGGTACACTCTGTCCTCCTGGAGGGAAAGGACTACCTCTGTCTTAATGCCTTGAACATAGCAGATAACCAGTAAGTATTTATAGAAAAAGTGACTGAATGAGCAATTAATTAATTACATCAGTAGGCAGTCTTTCTGTCAGTAGTAATAGAAAACCCAACTCAAAGTAGTTTAAGTAATTAAAGAAATATTTCCGCTTATATCAAAAAAATGCAGCAGAAGAATGGTCTTTGGTTTCATCCAGGAGCTTGTTGCTATTACCAGTTCTTTCCAGCTCCCTTTTCTTCCTGTGAGCTCATCCTAAGGCTCAGCTTCCCAGAGAGTCACAGCACAGAGCTACACACATGCTTTCCCGTATCCAGAAAATAAAAAATAGGACCTTTCCTCAACTCATGGAATACCTGCCAGCTTCACCCTGATGGGAATGACCTCGATTCCCTAGGACAAAGAAAATGCCTTGACTTGGTCAATTTAAGACTGGTTAAGCATCCATTCCTAACCTGAGCATTGCAGCAAGAGGCGTAAGATGAGCTGATGCACTTAAGGCCCACCACCAGAACTGGAGGTGGGTCCATTCTAACCGCAACTCTATAGTTACTACATAATAAAGATGGTGTGGAGCGGATGTGAGTGGCTAAGTCCCTGACATGTATGATGTACGAATGGATTTTTCCATGCTGAACAATCACATATGCCCATTTTTAGTAGATAATAGCACAACATTCTTCTGCAATCATTTCAAAATTGTCTATGAGACAAGCCGCCTTCTGATGCCAAGGTCTGATTTCTTACCATAAGGCCACCAGCTCCTCTGCAGTTCAGTAAGCTACAGCAAGCCTCCGTTGTCTCCACTTCATTGATGAGTAACCTCAAACCAGCAGCCTTAGCAGCTGACCCAAGGATTCATCCCCAAATCAGAAGAGATCAGTTTCCCAGGGGATGTCTGGGACAGAAAGGAAGTTGTTATTAGCTGAATGACTCACATGCTGAATCACAAAACAAGAACCATTTGGGGAAAGGTCTGTAACTGCAGAGTGTGTTTCCAGTTAAACAGACACCCTCAGGCCCTTTTGGGAAGAAGCCAGCACTGGCCAACATGATCACAGCAGCATCCCCAATGTCTGGATGATAGCGGCTCACAATCTAGGGACCCCTTCAGTCATCTTAGTTTTATGTCCTTGAAGCTCCCAGGGATATGCCCTCTGGGAAATCTCAGATGGAGATGGGAATTTCCCACGTGCCAGGAACCCAAATTGTCAATGAAAGTTTCAAGGAAAGTCCAACAATTCTCTACAAGAATGGCCTTTGGAGCGCCGCTCCCAGAAATGGGACAGCTGATTATTTCCTTACCTTTCTCCTTGTTAATAATTTACACATGAATTTTTACCACCCTAAAAATGGATATTTATTTGCTATTATTTAAATATTCTGATGTTGAAAGTGATAAAATAAATTTTAGCTCAGTGAAAGATAAAACTTGGGAGATGAAGCTAAAATGAAAGACTGAATGTTGAACGTTTTTTTATTTTTTATTCAGGTTTGGTATTCTATGATGCAGTGAGTGTTCATCATTTTTCCATTTTAAACATATCCATTTAAAACATATCCACCATGAATCCTCAAAGTGCCCCACCCATCTTATTATTCCACCCATCAATCCCTCCATCTATGTTTTCATTTGCTGAGCACAAATTTATTGAAGGGCTTTCATGTGCCACACACAGGCATATCCACAGTGGGTACTTCTGTGAACCAGCTGACTTGATTCCTGACCTCAAGGAACCAGGTCCAAAGCCCTGTTTCTCCTCCCAGTCATTCTGTGAGGGAGCTCTTCCTTTATTTAACATGAGAAGGGGGACCGGTGGAAAGGAGGGCTCTAATTGTGAGCTAGGAACCTGCGTTACTGCCATAGCAACCTTAGTTTCCCCTTGGATCCAGTCCAGTTCTCAGGGGGTAAAAGATCCCTTGACTGTAAGCATCTCAAGTGCAGGGTCATCTCTACTAATACTTACACCCGGGAGAGTGCCTAACACCTAGTAGGTACATAGTAAATGATGAGCACAGCTGTGGGAAGACAGAGATAATAACTTGCTAGGTAACTTGCTTCTGGTAATACAGCCCCGTTCTCTGCCTAGTTTACATCCCTGGCTAGCGGTCTTCCGAATGGCCTAGAGCTACTATTTCCTACAAACGGGGCTGTCCTGACACGTGCTCAGATATGGCACAGGCATCGCTATTGTTAGCCTTAATTCTACCACAGACTCCATTTAAAGGAATATCTTTTAGGAAGTCAATTTATTTGAAATATAATCTAGTCACCTCAAACATCTACCTTTGAGAACCAAAGAATAAATCGGATGCCTTTCTTCCAGTTCTTCTTTGCCCCAGATTAAATTGGCTTTCTCCATGCTTAATCACTCTGAGCATCTACTAGCCTGATACAGACAGACTCGGGAGTTGTCCACATTTGAAGATTCAGCTGCACTTGGAAGGGGGAGCAAGCTAGGGAAAAGAGGGAGGGAAAAAAGAGGTATTTTTTTTTTCTCTCCATAGAGCAGGGACCTTTACAATGCACCACAGTGTGTGAACAGAGCTACGTGCTGTGATACCATTTAGCAATAATGGATGGCTTGTGCTGCCACAAGCCAAGACTTAACAGCGCAGTGAGCAACATCAGGCTGCAGAAGGAGTGCTCTAAGACGGCCATGCACTGAAAAAAGGATGAAAAATAAAATTGTCTATGGCGTTGTCGACATATTTACCCCTTGTTTAGGGATTCCCATGGCAACGAAAACCTCTGACCCTCTCTAGGAGGTGGGAAATCTGCACTGTTGAGATGAGCAGCTTGCCTAAGGAACTGAAGCCTATCTGTGTGCTACCTCCCCCTCTAGTGACCATTTGGTGAATAGCAGGGCTTTTCATAGTTTTCTTTGGCATCAAGTCTCACCACCATATGTCATGGCTCTTAACTCTAAAAGCATAATATTGTTATATTAAATTAGCATGACATATTTTTGAGGAGACTTTTAAAACTTCATTGTTTTGAGTCGTTTAATTCTTGTTTTCCAAGGTTTTGTTTTGTTTCCATATTTTAAACTAAATCTAGGAAATAGCCCAGTTGCTGGCTTTAGCCAAACTTTTCCTCATGACCTTACTTATACACCCCATGTTTGGGAAACCAGATAAAAAAGAGAAACAACTGACATGGAAGGAGTGGTTAGGGTCTCTGAGGCCACTGTACTTTCTTTTTTGGTAGAGGGGCTGGCGTATAGTTACAATCTTAGAGGTGCCTTGGGCATACTATTATTTCTCTGCCCTGTCCTTCACAACCTCCCTCTCTCCTGTCACCTATGACAGTGTTCATGCTAAGAACTCATATCTAGATCACCCAGAAGCTCACTATGCTTCAGGGGCAGAAATCTCCACCCAAAATGTGCACACTGAAAAAGCACAGTAGAGTTAAAACGATCTCAATAGATACCCTCAAACTCAATAGCCTTGCAGATTCCATGGGAAGACCCTACCCTTTCAAGAATTCACAACTCAAGTCTCACGCCCTCATGTTCTCCCTCCTCTGAAATTTTATAGCCCTTCCTTTTTATTCTTTCTCCTTCTTTGAGTATCATGAACTGCATTTTACTATTAATATTCTTTCTACGTGAATTTGTCAAGTGTTTTCAACTCTATATGAGTTCCTTGGGAAAAAAGACCTTGTTTTGAATGTCCGAATTCTTCATTTAGTTTTCATTGTCCAGTTGATTGGATTTTTTTCACACACAACTTGATAAGGTAATATTTGCAAAGATATTATCCAATGAGAAGTCCATGTTCCAGTATTGATTCAGATTCCTGTAGGATCAATCCAGCAAGACATAATGCCCTGAGACACTCAGGAGATTAAGCAAAAAAAGAGGAGAAGACAACTGCATCTTTATTGTACTGGCTGTGTCTAGATATATTAAGAAAGAATCCACTACGTCATAGATTCCTACTATACCCCTGTGTCGTAGATGTAATTTTTTCTTTACAGTTGGGAAAGCTGAGTCTCAAAAAGTAAAGTAACAAGTTGGATGTCACAATGTTACCAACCAGTGCTAACAGATTTCAAATAAAAGTCTTTCTATTGTATCTCCTTGACTTCAAAAGAGGAGTTCTCAAACTTCCACTGAAGAGAAGCTACTTTTAATATTTCTGGTCTTTTGGATCCTTGGGGAAGAAACAGGGGTTCTCAGAGAGCAAGTTGCTTATGTTTGAGAAGGGATAATGGTTGCCATGCTTCCCTCCCTAGCGGAAATCAACCCTAAAACGAGGCATAGGCGAGAGGAAGCAGCAGCTATCTAGGCAAGGTTTGAAGATCAACTGATATTTACAGGTCCATGTATTGTGGACTTTCAATCAAGAACAGAGTTTCCATTATGTTTCCCAAAACACTGGTATCATGAGCTTTCCCTTTAAAAAAAAGAAACCAGGATCAAAAATATTTAAGTCCTGCATGTGAAAATTCAGAATGGGCTCTGAGAAGTTCCATAATTCAATAATCAAGAGGAAAAAAACTATTTCACTTTGCTAAACCTTGTATTTTCCAAGCACAAATAATCATAGCTCCTGTGTATTTGTTATAACCTACCAAACTATATTTATGAAACTAAATTTGGTAATACTTATCTTGAGGCATGTACATGAAAGTTCAAGGCAAGAAAGGAATAGCTTAAGAATCTAGACTTGGAAGCTGTGGACCAGACAATAAGGAAATGATATGAAGGAAATTAGATGTAATAACCACCATAGAATTGGATATATTTAAATCAGTCGTATAAGAATCCTGTTTTGCTTTATAAAGTGTAATGAGGAAAAGGTAGGCATTAAAGAATCAGTTGGTTTTGTTGACTACATTTTGTCATTCAATTTTAAGTGAGAGAAGCATTTTTGTTCTATTTGTTCTCAAAGTACTTTCAAAAAATTCAGCTTTGGTAATCGCCTCCATACCCGGATTCAGAAAAGTTTCCATCATGGGGCCATTCTTGTTTCTCCATCTTTCTCCTTCCTCTTCCTCTTCTTCATGTTCTCCCCACTCCCACCCCCAATCACACAACTTCGGTCTGTTTTATATCTAGAATGGGCTTAATTTTTCTTAATACTCATTTTTTTTTATTTCACTACTATTTTCCATTCTATGTTTTTCAGTGTCTTTTTTATTTCCTTCAAGAAACCCTATTTTGACAGTGGTGGCAATTTTGACATAAGTTTTGTGAGATGAAAAAAAGACTTGAATTCTCTCTCCTATAATTTCTAGATAGAAGACCTTGAGCAAGTGGCTTAACATCTTTTAGTTTCAGTTCCCTTATCTGTTAAATGGGCTTCAAAAATGCCTGCTTTATCAGTGAACTTTTTGGAATACATTATATACATTTTAACATTCTTCTTATATGTTATAAAATGTAAAGTTCCAAGCATAGTACCTGGCACACAGTAAGTGTCTAGTACGTATTAACTGTCTCCTAAGAACGTAGGAAGATTGTTTGGCATACTACATTCTTTTGCTATTTGTTTATAACCCCTCACTCAAGGAAGTTTAAAAAAACGGAAGCTCTATCTGATGATGCAGAGGACTTCATGGAACCCAACAAGAAGTACGGCTAGACTAAATGTAAATAAAAAGTTAGTCATCAGGCAGCTACTCTTTCTGTTTCTGCATCTCACAGTTTTAGCTCAGATGACCAGCAGAAAAGGTTACATAAAGTACTCAGGCCTGTAGTTTAGTTCTCTTATTTGAAATCTACCAAGATTCACCAAGACATAAGCCTGGGTCATTATCTATATAAAATGCCATCACTTTCCCCCAGTCTACCATATAAACCAATAAACTAGGGAAATGATTTTGGTGGCTTTTTTGGGAGATTTCAGTCCAAAAATGGAGGGAAAATTTGTGGGCTATACTAAACATCTCTTTTGGCAGTGGCAAAAGGTTAATTCCAAAGAAGAATACGCTATTTCATATCATCTTTTATTCTTCAAGAAAATTTAAATCTCTCTCCACTCTTTTCAAACACTCTGGGGATTTTTTTATTTACATGGGGATTGCCAGTATTTAGAGATCTGACAGGGCATCTATGTAACAGAAATAAGCATCACAAAATCTGGGGACATGGGACTCTTGTCTATCACTAATGAAGGTTATCGGGTTGAAGAATATAAGCAGGGTAATCAGAAGAAGAGAAGCACAGTATAAGATGACTTGATTACTATCAATCAATAAATCTTCTTTCCTCCTTAACCTCTTCAACCCATGACCCCCCATGATGCTTTCTTGTCATGGTCCAGAAAGCATATTTAACAAGGACATGGAAGCAGTGATCCAGTTAACTTAACCAAAGTCCCCCTATTCTTACATTTTAATCCTTGCTCAGCCATTCAATTTCCAGGTGACCTCTGGCATTTTGGGAAAGGGGATTATAGTGCTGATGTCTTAAAGAACTGCTAATGCCTCTTTTAAAAGAACTTTGAAACTATAGAGGAAGATAAGTACTTGGCTGTAATAGGCTTGATCCTTATTTTTCTTCCACAAATTGACATTTACTAACAACCTGGATTAAGTCTATAATTAGAGAAATGTAAAAATATTATGTCAGCTTTTGTTTCACCTGTTCATCTACTAATTCAGCATTTATTGAACATCTACTATATGTAAAGGTGGTATCTTAAGCTTTGGTGATAAAAAAGATTTACAGTAACCAGCTGTCAAGTTACTCAGGGTCTGTGAAAAGCTTCAGGCAATAAACAAATGATTGCAATTTAATATGATAGGAGAGCATATAGGTAAAACTGCCAAGGTCAGAATATATAGAAAGGATATGAGACAAAGGAGGACAAAGACAGTATCTGGAAGAAAAACCAAGAGTTGGAGAACAAATAAGAATTTGCCAGAAAAAGGTATTGGGATCAAAGCAGTGGGTGGAGCATGGGATAACTTTGAGTCTTCTAGAGGAGAGAAGAATACATTTGAAAAAACTGCCATGGAAGAAGGTAGGGAACAAATCCCGGGTGTACTTGGGAAGAGTGGCAGATTGTGAATGAATAGAAAGGCAGGCAGGGGAGAGATCACAAAGGGCCTTGTAAATTATGTTTTGGAGAGTGAACAAAGGCTCAGAGGCCAGTTGGAAAAAAGGAGTCAGTGTGGAGAGGATGTGTAATGGAAAAACCTCAGTCTTCCACTTTCTATATGCGGATAAATCCAGCTCTCCTCTACTATGTCATCCTTTCCTGTGAGTCTCCTTTGCTACTTCCCCCTGGTCACCAAATGCATGGAGGTTCCCCCCCCCCCCCCCCCGCACCGCCAAGCAATTCTCAGATACCAGCAGGGTGCCCAAGAATTCAACTCAATTCTGGCACCACCTACCAGGAAAATAGGCATCAGATTCCATAGGTTGAGGGTTCAGTCCCCCAAGACTGCCCCACAGCCACTTCGATCCCGGTCGCAAGCCTAGGTTGTCACCTGTGCTTCTGACCAACTAGCTATAGATTGGGGGTTGCAGCTCATTGGGTTCAATTAATTTGCTAGAGCAGCTCACAGAACTCAAAGAAATATTTTACTTACTAGATCACTGGTTTATTACAAAAGGATATAACTCAAGAATAGCCAGATGGAAGAGATGCATGAGGCAAGGTATGGGGAAAGGGTGCAGAGCTCCCGTGCCCTCTCCAGGCACCTCCGTGTGTTCACCAACCTGGGAGCTCTTGGAACCCTGTCCTCCTGGGCTTTTGTGGAGATGTCCTACACTGTCATGATTGATTAAATCACTGGCCATTGGCGACTGATTCAACCTTCAGGTCTTCTCTTCTCCCTGAAGTAAAGGGGAGGGAGACTGAAAGTTCCAACCCTTTAATCACATTGTTGGTTCTCCTGGCAACCAGTCTCCTTCCTTGGGTGGGGTCCAAAGTTACCTCATTAAAACATTAACATAACAAGAGACACCTTCCTCATTCTCCACACTTAGGAAATGCCAAAGGTTTTGGGAGTTGTGACTGAGGAACCTTGGACAAAGGCCAAATATACATGAGAAATATATTTTGGTCATCTGAATGACCAAATTTATCTTTTTCTTATAAATCACAATATCTCAGGATGTTAACACTAAAGTTTCCCAAAGCAGTATGAGAAGAGGGGAGAGGAGCATGAGACAGAAAGAGAGCATCAATTTTTAAGGCTGGGAGATATTTTGGGAGTGAGCAGGAATTGAAGAATTTCTTGCATTCAAACCTCTAGTTTATCTGTAAAAAGCTCCTCTAGTGGGAAGATTCTCAGATGAAAGTATCCCTATACTTTTATTTCTTTCAAATGACACTTTTTTTAAATTTATACTTTGTTGCACTGATAAATAATAATTTTCCAACCCATTGTTTCCAGGGAGTCTGTCCCTTCAACAGAAATAATTATGGGTTTATTGTTGGTTGTCCTGCTCTGGAATAGTGAAGTTGATAATTATTCTACTAAATAAGATCAGTAGGTTAAAAAGTTTGGCAGTAAATCAAAGATGCTTTCTTCTGTCTCCATCATGTTCCTACTTTGACAAAAGTGAAGTTCAAATCTAAGAGTAAAGGATTTTAAATGACTATACCCAATGACCTAGTGTTGCTAAAGTAAAATGACACAGGAAGAAAAGCTTATACTGTTTAGAGTTAGTCAGCTCTTTCTTTGGGGGTTAGGAGGAGAAAAGAGATTCCCTAAGGCTCACTATTTTACCAATAAAGCTTTCTGTCTGATCTCGGATGCAATCATGATAAGGGATGCTGTTTTAAGGTGGTACAGTAGGTACATCCATTGCTGGTCAAGATCTCCTGCTGTAGAAATACCTCAGATATGTGTCAGATTCCTCATCCCCATTTCCTGTTAAAAAGAGGAAAGACTATATCTCCAGGATCATTTCAACTGATTCTATTTTTATTGCAACTATAAGTTAATTAATTATCACATTTTCTCAAAAAAAAATAGACTTTGTTATTCTGACATTGCTCCAATATGTCATACATAGAAAAATGGATTATTAAGGACAGTGTTTAGTATGAGAGAGAAGAATTGTATAAAGATAGGATATCCATAATTAAAGCAGCACAGGAAGTCACTTAAGTTAAATAACACAATTTAGACTAAGTCCTCAGTGGTAGGTTTCTATGACTGTCCTAAAAATTTACCATGTACTTGGCAAAACAACATAAACTTATTATTATAGGGTTCTGTAGATTAGAAGTCAGACACAAGTCTCACTAGGCTAATTATCAAGGTACTGGCAGGGGCACCCTTCTTTCTGGAAGAAGTAAATCCATTTCCTTGCCTTTTCCAGCTTCTAGAGGCTACCCACATTCTTTCCGTCAGAGCCCCTTCCTCCATCTTCAAGGCCATGAACATTGTATTTTTCTGACCATTCTTCTGTATTCACATCTTCTGCCTCTCCTCTGTCTCCTTCTTCTACCTTTTAGGATCCCTCTGACTATACTGGGCCCACTGCATTACTGGGGTGATCTTCCTATCCGCTGATTAGCAACTTTACTTCAATAAGCAACCTTATTTCCCTTCTGACATGGATTCACTGGCTCCAGGGATTAAGATGCAGACATATTTGGGAGGTCATTATTCTGCCTGCCACTCCCCCACTTCTTCCAGAGTGTATAAAACCACACACAAGATTCTATAATTACCTGAAAAGTATTGGTTTTTAACTTCCTGTGTATGTAATTTTTTTTTTAATATGAAGGATATTTCATACATGCTTATTCCAGTATTCAAGCTCTATATGATTCTGGTGGATTTATCAGGCGTCCCATACATTCTAGGATTTCAAGAAAAACCAAGAAAATAATGTGCTTACTGAGACCATCCCTTTCCCCAGAACAAAACGTCTTCCCAATAAGTCTATTCAGATTGTGCTGGCAGTTCAATAATCCCTATGCCAATATTGGTATCCTGAGTTTCTGTTCCTTCCCTTCTATTTTTTTTTTTTTTTTAACACATGAGACTATGACAGGAACGATACAGAAAAGTGGAAGTTGTAATTTTGACTCATCTGTCTTCTAAAGAATTATTCACTTGCTTTGCTCAGCCCATTGAGATGCTGATCTTGGTCAGTGGTGGAGACATGTATTCGGAAAATCTGAGAGATACTATTTAAATTGACTTGCATCGTACAAAAACCATGGAGCTTCTAGAGAAGAAAAAATCAGTGAGAGAGAAGGCGAAGGGAACGGAATGAGACAAGCTAGAGTCTGGAGCGAAGAGAGGCAAAGAAAGAAGCAGTGGTCATGAGGCGAGGAGTTTTGGGGAGATAAATAAGCCAAAGATGTGTGAGGGGCAATCTCACTGTATACCCCCAGTTGTTGTTTTGCTTCGTTTTGTTTTAATCTGCCTTGTCCTTCAATGCTTTTGCAATTGAATCTGTTTCTATTGAGTACAATAGGTAGAGACTGTCCCCCAGGGCAATCCAGATTTATTTGCATTAAATCAATATGATCCACAAACATTGCTTAGATGTTTACCAGGTAGACTAAATAGTAGGGTGTAATGAGTAGAGCCACAGTTCTACAAATGATCAGAGGAATGGGAAGTTACAAAAAACTGTCATCTTCCTTCATATCAGATGATGACAATTATAGCAGCCATTTATTAAGCATCTACTATATGCTAAGTATACTCCGAGGTACTTTATTGTATCACATTTAGTGTACCACAGTCTTGAAATGTACATATTATTAGCTCTATTTTACAGATAGGAAAATAGCTAAATATCTGCACAGAATAGGTGACTGAGCCAGTGTTTCAACTCATCCTATGGTGTTCTCTTTCTGTAACAAGCCATGTGACAGTATACCTGTCATATAACATTTTTGGTCACTGTTTTCTTACTCTGTAAAATGAGCAGGGTCTTCATTTTCTACTGCTGCTGTGGTAAGCTGGGGAAAAAAACCCCAAAACTGCCGCACAAAGATATCTATTCACTTCCTAATACCCAGAACCTATAAATATTACCTTAAATGGCAAACAATATGATTAAGTGAGGGATCTTGAGAAGAAGAGTTTATCCTGGATTATCTCAGTGGAGTCCACATACAATCCTAAATGCAATGTGAACTTCTGTTGTTTTAAGCCACCAAGGTGGTAGTCACTTCTTACTGCAGCCTTAGGAAACACATAGTGTCATAACAGATGACCACACATTTAATAGCTTAAAACAAGACACGTGTATACTCTCTCAGTTCTGCAGGTCAGAAATCTGCAATGAGTCCAGGTAGGCTCAGCCGGTTCCTCTGCTCTAAGTCTTACAAGTCTGAAATTGAGGTGCTGGCAGGCCTGGGCTTTTACCTGGAGGTTCCAGAGGAGAATTCACTTCTAAGTACGTTCAAGTTCTCGGCAGAGTTCAGTTCCTTGTGACTGCAGGACTGAGGTTCCTGTTCTAGCCTGGAGCCTCTCGCTCGCAGGTCCTGCAAGCTTGTGTTCCTTGTCACTTTGCCTCCTCTATCTTCAAACTAGCAATGGCACATTGAGTCCTTCCCACTTTGGAATCTCTCTGACTTTTTCTTTTGCTGACTTTCCTCTGCTTCCAGACAGAGTACATTCTTGGCTGGAAAGGGCTTGTGAGATTAGACTGTGCATACCCAAATAATCAAAAATCTCCCTATTTTAAGGTCCATAATTTTAATTACATCTGCAAAGTCCCTTTTTTCGTGAAACATAGCATATTCACAGATTCTAATGATTAGGGCATGGGCATCTTTGGGAGGGGAGAAGTATTTTGCCTATCACAGGGGGATTAGAATTGATCATTTCCGGTTCAGAATTCTAGGAAAACATATGTATATTTTAGGGTACAGATTTAGCTGAGAACAAAGGGACCCCAAAATATAGCATCTTAAATAAGATGGAACTTTCTCTCTATCTCACCAGAGAGTCTGAGGACAAGGCTAGAGGATAACCAAGTGCTACTTTATCTTGTTTCTCTGTTCCGTCTTGGAGACTTGTTTTTGCCTGCATGGCTGAAGATGGGTTTCCACCATAATTGTTCACATTCCTGGTCAAGGTAAGAGGCAAACAGATTTGAAGTAGACAGCAAACAATTTCCTTTTTAAGTATATGATACGGAAGTTGTAGCCACCAAGTCACTCACTGGAGAGGATGGGACATGACCACACCCAACCACGACAGGCTAAGAAATGCAGGGAGGATGTTGTGTACTCTGTTAAGATCTGTAACTATTTTGAAGAATTTGTTTGAGGGGCTCCTAGAAACCTTCCAAAACATGGACTTCAATCTACACTTCAGGAAAATAGGAAGGAAAAAAAGGAAATATCTGGAAGGATGAGATTTTGATCAAAGGTATTGCAGTGGGCTTAGATGGAAATGTTCAAGAAACAATAAGCAAAATATGTGATTAGAGCAGAGAGAGGGTGGGCAAATATTGGCAGGTAAGTTTGGAGAGGACAGGGATCATGAGTTTTGTTCATTATGTTATCCCAGGATTTAGTGATATGTCTGACACAAAAAAAGTGGATAGTCAGTACAGATTTTATTGAATCCGCCCACTGCAGGGAGATGCAGCTTCCAAAACTTCTAGGATAACTGTGCTACTAGCCACTAGGAACATATAACGGAGGTAGGACAAAGCATGCCATGCTCTTTTGAGCCTATGGTCTAGCCAAGGATGAGTGACAGTAATCAAATGACAATATAAACCAATCCATAATTACAAACTCTCAACAGTGCTATGAAGTTAAAGAAGAAGGGAATACAAGGAGTGCCAAAGACACCTCATTTAGTCTGGAGAATAGGAAAGCTTTCCTTAGAGAGGAGACTTTGAGTTGAAATATAAAACATGGGAAGGTATTGAGTGAATGATGGCTAGGTAGCTGCAGGATAAGAAAGGTGTGACCAGAGTCCAAAAAAGAAGCCCAACATTTTCCACAGCTTGTGAAGTCACTGTCTGGAGATTTTTGGTTTATTTACTTATATGTTTATATTCTGCTTTTCCTACTAGAAAGTAAGTATCATGATGATGCATGGTAGACACTTTAAAATGTTAGTTTTATTGTGTTAATGAAAGATTCTAAGGACACTGTCAATTATATCACACAGTGTCTTCTTTAGGTATACTTCTAGGTGAAATTTCTTTGAGTTTTCAGTTCTCAGTGTCAATGTTAGATGTGTTTCTCTTTAGCAACTAAGGTGCTTTGTTATGTTTTATTTTTAACCTACAGACCCTATACATGGGCTTGCCTTCAGGTGACTGGTTCAGTTCCACAGGGCCCCATCCTCAAAAAGGTCTCTTGCTTGGGTTTAATGTTCTTTGTCCACTGTTTTGAAATGCTTGATACTTTTATTTTTAAATTTGTATTTTGTATGTGAAGTACCTTGGGACAATGGAGGACGCACCAGGTCTGGAGCTTCAGTTCACGTGCATCCCCACCTCCTGCCGTCTGCCCACCTCGCTGGGATGGATTCTTGGCTTCCCATGGTGTTGCCTTCACTGGCCCTAGCCCACCTGACCTCCCCTTCCCCAGCCCCACCCAGTCATTCCTGATACTCCCTGCCCCTTTGCACCCCAGGCACTGCCTATTCTCTCTCTCCAAGCCCAGTGCCTGCTTTATTCCAGGGGAGAATTTGTCCATGATCACGGGCCGTGGGGAGGGTCATAGTCTGTGGGTACAGACCCTGTGGCATCTCAGGGTGGCGCACAGCAACAGTGGTCTCTGCCCTGGGCTGCAATACCACGTGTTCAGTACGGCAAGCCTCTAGCTCATCCCCAATCCAGGGACTGATCACATCTAGGCACAGGATTTTGAATTCTTGGGGGGGTGCCTATTTTTAACAGGTTGGGGCAGCTAGGAAGTAGGAAGGGCAGACTGGCTTCTTGCCCCGAGAAAGGGCACAGTATGTAGGTCTGGAGGCTGCAGGAAGGAGAGCCCGGCAGCAGGCAGGCCAGTGAGCCAAGTCAGGGGCGAGGCTCCCTGTGTCTGCTGAGATCTGCTTTACCGGCCAGTATCCCCAGCCTCCGGGAGCGAGCATTAAATAACAAAAACACCACGACAGGTCTAGAGTGAGAGTGTAGAAGAAAGGAAAAAGTTTCATGTTTTATTACATTTAATGGCATTTTTCCTGCCTTTTGAATAAGGGACCCCACATTTTCATTTTGCACTGAGGCCAGCAAATTATGTAGCTGGCCCTGCCTATAAATCACATACTAAATCATATTTTACTCATTATGTTGGCTGCTAGGAAAATCAGAACAAAACTTAAAACCGACTTTAGCAAAATATCAAAGAATTTATGGCATATGTTTTGAGTAGTGAAATAACCTTCCACCCATATTTTTTCTTATTTTTCTTGATTTTGTTTCCCTTTCTCTCTTTATGTACCCAAAGAGGAAAAATATTATTTTCCATTTATCCTTGAAATATTTCATCCTTTTTATCTACTCACCTAGAAATAGTCACTAACTGAACAACAAGCTAATTATATTTACTGAACACACTCTTATAGAACTCAATGAAAGATTGTTTGATAAGATCTGTGATCATTTACTTCCTATAGGAATTTACCATCATTGCAGTTGGTATTGTTTTAATACTTCCTGTCTTGTCACACTCATCAGACTTGTGAGCTATCTACCTTATTCACTGGCTAGAACATTCAATGATGACACCATAACTGGAATCTGTCATGTCCCATGCTTTATCTCAGCGTCGCAAAGTGTACATGGTTAAAGAGTGGTCACTTTATAAATAGTACCTTATTAGAATTGGATGGCTGCTCACTTGATATGAGTAAAGATGACTGCTAAAGTACTGTGTCTTTATAAAATTCACTGCTCACTATGGTGATTGGTTTCTGGCCCCATAGTCCTCCAAAGAGATACTACTCTCAACATTTGGACTGCTCACTAGAATAATCCATATATCAGTCATTTTTGTTGATTAGCTTCTATATGCCAGGTATTTCTAGGCATTGGGAAACAGTGATGTACAAGTCAGAAGATATCCTTAGCCACAAGAAATTTCAGTCCTAGCAGGAGAGAAAGACAGTTAACAAATAAATAAACAAGGTCATTGCAGAGCGTGATCTGCAATAAATGAAATAACAGGATTATATATCACAGGCAAAAGTTTGGGGGAGTATGGGGCCTTCATTTTATTGCTCTAGAAAGAGTTCTGAGAAGGTAACACTTAAACCAGAACTTTAAGGATTCTAGGAGAAGTCAGTCATCCAACGTGCTGGGAGCAGTGACTCTAGGTAGAAGAGAGAAAAAAAAAGGCAGGAAAAGAAGGGAATGAGTGACAGCTGATGCACAGCAAGAAAAGCTGAGCCTGGCCCATGATACCCTTGGAGAGTTAGTCAGCAGTCACCCAGAATGTCTTCCTGCTCTGCCCTCAGTTATTAAATGGTCACGCATTCTCATAGGACAAAATCACAACCAATGGAATAACCCTTATGAAGACACCAAGAAAACAAGGTTAGGCAGGTGGGTAGACAGAAAGTGAGCCAGGAAGGAGTGCATGCCTAAATAGGTTGTAGTCTCCAACTGGCCGAAAAAGGAGGAGGAAAAGGACAGGGCAAAACTGATTAATGCTGACAAAGGACCAAAAGTACGGATGCTTTATCCGGCTTCTTCTTAATTACATGAATAATTACTGCAGTCAATATTAGTCTCTGACAAACAGCAGCCCGATCCTTGTCTGTGATGGGACTCAGATGACAAGTTGAATTTTCCCTTCTCTACCCTATCAGAAATTCCTAAGAAAGAAGGGAACCAGAATAGTTGGGTCTAAAGCACGCTTAGTCAAACTTATGAGACTCAAAAGGCTTCTACTGTCCAGGCTGTAGCTCCCCTACTAAGGGATCTCTCTGCCTGGCCATCCTAAATAGGTTTTAAACAATTCCATCTTTAATACTCCATGCAAGGGTCAGTTATGGCTATTAAATGTGATAATTATTTTCAAAGGTGTTCTGAAACTTCTAAAACACTGGACAAATGTTCGCTGTATGAGGATAACGATGGTGGTGATGACGACAATGACGATGATGATGGTAGTTGTATAATTCTACTTCTTTATCTAAGTGGTGGCTTCCTAGATAAAGCCAACCTGACTTTTCCTGGCAGAAGTGATTTGCAGGGCCACGTCCTATGAATAAAAATGTTCACTGCAGGAAGCAAAGGCTTCCATGGATTGTATTAGGTGGTTAGTTCTGTGACTGAACTAACATCATCACATCTTTGCCTTAATTTAAACCCATTAAATAGAAGAAAACCATGCGAGATCCTTTAGTTGGGGTCGGGGAGTGGAATAAGGCTCCCTGAATGCCCTTCTTATCTCAGTGGGGCATTTCAGGAACTCAAACCTCTCCAGGTTTCAAGGTTTCAACCCAGCCATGGTTTGACATTAACCAAAGTTTTGAATGATTCTGAGGGGAGGACAGGAGAGGGGAGGACTGTATTTTGGGGTCAGATAAATCAAAGCACATTTGGCCAGACACTGCCCCCCTTCATTTCCCAGCACATGTGATTTTTCCAGGGAAATTGAATCCATGTGTTCCTGATTCATTTACATTTAACTCTTCAAAACGCTTTGTACGCCCTCCAAGAAGCCTTCAGTGTACTGAGCCAGGAGGTCGGGCTTTGTTAGCCATGCGGGGACCTAACATGCTGAATGCATGGGACTAGGTTTTAAAGACAGAACTAAGAAAGGTCAAGTGTTTTGAAATTTTGACTCCACATATTCCCCTTGACTTCTGGGTCCCCACCACGCAACTTCTGCAAAACGTACACAGAAATAAACATTCCTCCCCACGACACCCATCGAGCCAAGAGCTGTTAGCCTCGACGTCCACTTCCACACAAACCTAAGCCTCTTTGATGGTCAGAGACAGAATAACTGACATTTGATAGGAGCCCTGTGCTTCTCAGCGTTAGTTTTCTTTTCCCGTGCTTCATCTGCTTCCTTTGCTGAAGAGGAAAGGTTGCTGCCGCCACCCCTGAATCCCTGATAAGAATTGACGAGACCCGGGGGAGTGTGGGAAGAGTCTGTGACTTCAGCCGCTTGGCAGAAGTTCTGCAGAGACTTTCTGATCTTCCTCCACATGCTGAAAATCCCTACAAGTCCTTTGACAGAGAGAAGGTTCAGAAGGGCAGTCTTCCTGTCCTCATTTCTTTTGGGGAAAAAAAAATCATAAAAAGAAAAGAAAAAAAAATGAGGAGAGCCACCACATTACATCCTCAGAGAGAGCAGACATAATAAAAAGGTTCTTTTCTTTGCAAGGGCCAGGGAACAGTTAGAAATCGCTCACTTCCCCCTTCCCACACGTCTGAAATGCAGTCATAAGTAGACACACCCCATCTTTAAACTGCACAAATGTTTTGGCAAAAACCTATGCTTTCTTTATTATGTGATAATAGCTCAGATGCCTAACTCACAAACAAGGGAAGTTTCTACAAAAGAAATTGTCAGAGCTCACGTGTGAATGCTGTGTTCAAGGTAACTCCTTCTGCCTTTCACCTGTGTTGCTTCTACATCTTCAGTATATTCTGTAGTATATGCAATACTTGAGATTATTTAAAATATTTAGCTTAATTCTAACAAGTCTTGGTTAACAGGTCAACTCCTGTAATCAGCTCTCAGAACAATTTTATATTTGCTTGTATGATTATGTCAATAATGCCGAAGGTCTCTGTGAGTATTTTGTCTTATTATTGTAAGTGCTAGGATCTGCCACCATGTAGGTGCTCAAAAATATTTAGGGAATGAATTTAATGAGGTCTTACTATATGCCATCCAGGGTGCATTAAATTCCATTTAATGCTCACAATAAACCTAGGAGTTTAGGATTCCCACTGTTACAGATGATAAAATGGAAGCTTAAAACATGAAGCAGCCTACTAAGGCCATGAATTTTATAAGAGGCAGAACTAAGGTTCAAGGGTAAGTTTGTCTCGTTCTATTAATCTCTGGTCCTATAAGGCTCACTCAGGATAGGCTTGGTGAACACAAACTTCACTTTCAATAAGAAGCATTATACTATATAAGAAGGTACTTAAATACTATCTATAAGAAGTTGCCTTACTAATTGGCAAAAAAAATTCCTCTGGGCCCTCTCTGTCCAGTACATATTCTCTGAATGCCCCTCTGGAGATAGCCTAAAACATTTACTTCTTTGAGTGTGCTAATATTTATATGTTACTTAGTGCATATACTCGTTCAGTGCATGCCCTATAGTTGTCTAAATTTTGATCTAAGATTCTAAACTCTGAAAGCTGGAAATATACAATGGCTATAAACTTTGAGACCCCTAGCTGACAGATACAACTTTCTTTTCTTTGATTTTAGCCTGCTTTCCTTTGCCTTCTGAAATAGTTCCTTGAAGTCCAGAGCCACATAAATTCCCTTCAACAGCTCATTGCCAGCAGTTTATGTAAGGGCAGTGAAGTGATTGATAAGAAAACGTAAGACTTTGCAGATACCTGAGAGACTGTAATCCTCAGTAAATACTCCAATTTGAAGCATTTCAACCTCAAGTTAATCAAATATGTATTTTTCTCTGTGTGTGTAAAATTGTTATTGTAAACTGTAAAGCACTGTGCAAATATTTGCTATAGTTTTTTGAAGAGGAAAGGATCAAAGTGAAGCTTGCCACATGACTTCTGCTTTTGGGTCTATTGCTTTGGGACTCTGACAGTACCAGAGTGTACCAGGGTGGTTCTTGTCTTAAAACCCATTTAGGAGTACAGACAGGACCACCTTCAGGCAACACTTTAAAAATTGAGAGAAGAATGATGATTCCTAAAGGGATTTAAGAACATTGTGGCATGATGACTCTGACAAGATAAGTTTGGAAGAAGAGAATTAGACTTGAAAAGAATTTAGAGTTTTTCCAACAAAGATTGTTATCTTTCAGTAGAGACATTTTACAATTAGTACAAAATTAGTAGTGTTCTGAACTGCTCTGTAGCAGTGCTTCTCAAACTTTAATGTGACCACGAGATTGTGGTAAAGTGCAGATTCTAGTACACTAGGTCCAAGTTGGGGCCTGAGGCTCTGCATTTTATCAAGCTCTCAATTGATGGTGATGATACTGACATGGGCCACACTTTGAATAGCAAGACTCCAGAGAATGAGGTAATACAGCTTTTAGACTTAAGAACTAGGACTCAGACTCTGGATTTAGACTGTGTGGCTTGGAATTCCACCTCAGTTTCGTTCCCTTACTGTGTGATCTTGGTCAAAGTATTTTACTTCTCTTTGTCCATTTCACATCTGAGAATGAAGAAAATGTTAGTACTAACTTCATAGGCTTGTGGACCAATTATATAACATATTTATGAAAATATGTGGTTGGCAATGTACCTTACACATAGTAAACATGTAATAAATATTAGCTATTATTATTAATTCCAAAGGTCCACAGAGAATGTTGCTTCTCCAAATGATCCCATCTTCCACATTTAAAAGAAAGATACAGTTTCTCATCTAAAATACAGAACTCATGACAATTTTTTTCCAAATAAAAATAGAATATACCAAAGTATTTTTAAAATTCCTTTTGGGCAAATATAGTCAACTGACATAAATGTGTTTAGTAGGCACATTTATGATGGGTTTTGATGCTTTAGCATTCTCCAAATTCTATTTTTACATTTGTAGCTACTTCTTTATGACTGATTTTCCTTATTTAATTCCATATTAATATTTAACTCATTGTGTTCAAAGTCTCACTGGAAATTCTCACCAAAGTTACCCCCAGTTTGTAATTTTGATAGCATCACAATCTGTTAGTAGAAATAAATAACAGAGCCATGTTTGTACTTTATTGCATTCACTCCTTTTTTTAAAAAAAAATATTTATTTATTTATTTATTTGGTTGTGCCGGGTCTTAGTTGCAGCAGGTGGGCTCCTTAGTTGCGGCACTCGGGCTCCTTAGTTGTGGCATGCAAACTCTTAGTTGCGGCATGCATGTGGGATCTAGTTCCCTGACCAGGGATCGAACCCAGGCCCCCTGCATTGGGAGCATGGAGTCTTATCCACTGCACCACCAGGGAAGTCCCTGTGTTCACTCTTGACTGTGTGTTTTCTTCTGTTACTCAAACAGTGGGAGAAGCTTATCAGCCTTTTTTACTGTTTATTGGTTTATCTCCAAATGGAAACAGTCCTTTGCCTGTTTCTCAGTATTTATTTCAGAGAGTTTTGCCCAGGCTCAGAAAAATCTTAATGTTGTCTGACTTCCCACAAGGGTCTACATTAAGAGGTTCTGGAATATCAGAACCATCTTACTTGTAGCATTTAACATACTTCCTCACTGGTACTCATTATCCTGTATTTCCCCTCCCTCAGTGAGATCATACAGTGGGGCTCATTCATCTTTGCATTTTCAAGGTGTAGTACAAATCCTGTTTCATTGTAGGTGCTTAATAAATGCTTGAGGACTGAAGGGAAAAAGAGAAAAAACAGTAGAAAGGGAGTGAGAAGGAGGGAGGGAGGGACCGAGGAAGGGAGGATAGTATATGTGGAGAAGATAGAGAAAAGCAACATTGAATGTGCACCTACTGTATACCACATCCTTACCCCAATATTTCTTCTTATTATCATAGAGGAAAGAGGTTCAGACTCTTTAAGCTCAAGTTCACCCAGTCAGCAAAAGGTAGAACTTGGAAAGGAGCTTCCGTCTGCCTGAGGCCCACACTTGTACCCTGTGGGATAACATGCAGCCCCTAAGGCAGTGAGTCTCAAATTAACCTGGAAGCTGACAATAAAATACTGATGCTTAGGGCTCTCCCACAAAGAGTCAAGTTAATTTCTGGGGTGCAGCCTGGGCATCAGGATTTTAAAAATCTTTCTAGATGTCTCTAATGTTCAGCCAATTTAGAAACACTGTTTTAAAGGTTCACATGGAAGTTACAAATCACAAAATCAGAAATGAAACAATGTCTTTCATAGACGTATTTGGAAGTAAGAGGAACATATGTGAGAAGAAGGTATTTGACATTTACTGATACTGAGGTACCAGGCAGACCAATACCTGATACTGAAGTACTAGGCACACTAGTACCTGATGCTGAAGTACTAGACAGAGCAGTACCTGATGCTGAGGTACTAAGCAGATCATTACCTAATACAGAGGTACTCTGCACATCTGCCTTAGGTTGGCATCAGAACAGACATAGTCTTAATCCTCAGCACTAACACTTTTTAAGTACACGCTATGTCCCAGGGACGGTTCTATTCATTCTGCATATATTCATGCATTAACCCATTCAATCCTTACAATCCCCGAAGGGACTACTAGTTTTTACTCCCATTTTATAGAGGGGAAAATTGAGAATCCAGGATTAAGTAATTTGTCCAAAGCTTGACAGCATGGATAAATAGAGCAACAACACCGAGAAGTGAGATTTAATGCAGGAAGTCTGGATCTAAAACCCTCCTGCTTACTCACTACCAGATCAGGTTACTTCCTCGCCCACATCTTGGGCTGAGCCTAGGATGAGATGAGTGAGTTACTTACCTCCTAAGCAAAATTTAAAAGGGCACAAAAAACTCAGTAATCAAGAAAAATCATATTTTAATGTAATGTTTTTTAATAAAAATTAATGCAAAAATCATGACAAACAAATATTAAATGTTTAAATAAAATGTTTCCATGCTGAGCCATATTAAAAACCTGAGACAAAAGGAAAAATGAGTACTCCTGACCCTTTCTTTATTTAAAATTTTATATTGTATTCATCATGGATTTTTTTGCATGAATTTCAATATTTTAAAACCCATCATTATAGTATTATTTATCTCAACTACTGAGACGTTATTGTGCCCCCTTAAATTTCATAACTAAGGTGGATGCCACATTCTTCCCCTAGACCTACCAGTTCCCAGATGACCTAGAGATTGACTTTGGACACACAGGTGAGCCCAGCCAAGTCCAGCAACATAGCCCAAATGCCTGACTCAAATCATGAACCAAATAAACAGTTGTCATTTTAAGTCATGAACTTTTGAGGTGGTTTTTTACCACACAGCATTAGCTAACTAATACAGAAACTGATTCACGGAAAGGTTAGCAATAACCTATTCTGCTAGAGGAAATTGAAGTGTTTTCCCAGATGTGGGAAAACCACTGGCCCCTGGCTAATCAGGAGCTGTCTCTATTGTACCCCTTCTGCTGGAAAGAGTGACAGCTTTTTCTGATACACTTCTGGGATCCACTCTAATCACTGATGACCTCCTTTCTGGAGTCTTTTCCATGTGTGTGACTTCCCTGAAATTGCTTAGTTTGATCATCAGATTTTCCTTCCAAGTTGCAAGATGTCCTGTGGGTAGTAGATATTACTTTGAGGGCTTTAGGCCCCTCCTTTTTTACAGACATCCGTAAGTAAAGTATCAACCACAATCTTTGGAAAACCACAATTTTAGAAGCTTTGATCAGTAGACTGGCAATATAGAACTCCTCCCAGTTTATCGGATTGGTGAATTGAATCCTACATTTCTACTTCTTGCTGCTCTTTCAACCTGGTTCTACCTCAACACATACCCCCTTCCCTAATCTTCTTCAAAAACACGGTGAGAGGTGAAAGACTTAATTCCAGGAAAAGAAAAGGAGAAAGAAAAACAGCACACACTGAGTTGGTTATACACTATACTCTTCCAATCTTACTTAAGTCCAAAAATGTATGGAAAGCACATGCTAAATAGGCAAGTTTTCTGAATCCTGAAGATGCTTGTGTATATTTAACTGAAACTATCTGGTGAGATCCTATGAGGTAAGTAATTTTTTCTCCATTTTACAGATGAGCACACTGAGGCAGAGATAAAGTAATTTACCCATTGCAACAAGGCAACTTATGAGGAGGAGAAAATCAGCTCTGACAGGAAATTTGAACTTTAAATTGAAAGAATATTAATGTACAATGAAAGTATTACAAAGTGGAAGAGACTGTTACCTTGAATTGGTATGTTAAAGTTATTTTTTCTAAATAAGGTTTTAAAGGGAGATCTCGAGGAGATTTATTTTGAATATAGAGAAGTGTAAGGTTACTCTTCTCCTTTTTCGTCTTTTCTTCTTCTTCATTTTGCAAATCTGTGTTGTATTAAGTGTGTACATTTCAAACTTCTACCCCACATCCCCATATCTCGCTCATGATAGAGCCAATGGGTCCTGGGTTCACTTAACAATTATGTGTGCTTTCTAAAAAGCTATTAACTTGAAACTTGGATTTTTCTTCTTTTGTCAGACCCTTTGTTAGAGGAAGGGCAAAGAAAGTAGGTAACAACAACAGAAAAATGAAGCACAACAGAGATTTGGATAATCCACAAAAGACACCACTGGTTCCAGCCTAATCAAGAGCTGCTCTGCTGTTCCCTCCTGCTGGAAAAAGTGAAGACTTTTTCTCATACACCTTGGAATCAGCTCTAATCATTGTCATCCTCCTGTCTGCAGCTGGGTCCATGTGTGTGCCTCCCTGAAACTACTAACTCTCCCACTCATGCACATCCTAGCTCACGGTTCTTTAGCATCCTTTCTATTGTATAACTATGTGTTTTTGGTAAATGCTCTATCCTGTTATTTATAAGACGTGGCCAGTTTCTCAATGTTGCTAAATCCTAGTTCCTCTATTAAATCATTCTCCTTAATCCCACATTGCCTTTGTTCTCATAACTGTACTTCATCCTTGTCATAGAAACATTTCACTTTGAACTGGGTCCTGTTCTGAAGAAAAATCAAAAGGTTGCTGTTATAGGTTTCTATCTTCTCTCACTCTCTCAATGTCCTAGCTTTCATACTTTTTCTTTTTCCTTTTGAATTCGGTGTCAGGGTCATAAAGTGCTTTAGCATTTGAATCCCAGCAACACCATCTTTGTGACTGTGATCAATTTATTGAGTCTTAATTTACCTGTTCACAAAGTAGGGATATATATAATGACGAGTATGCCTTCCTTCCAGGATCACTGCAGATATCAGATACATTTCAGTTGTGTGGCCCAGTATCTGGTGTATACTAAATGCACAATAAATATTGTCACTCTTATTACCTTCATTCTAGGTTCACGAACAGGTCATTGTAGTTAATAATTCACAAGCTTGTATCGGGACCCAGAAATCCTGACTATTCAGCATCTGTTTTCCGTATGCTTCTTCTTTACCTTCAAAATTTCCCTCTGCCCACATCTATAAAATGATTCATAATAAATGAGGCTCGTAATTACTGACATATTCATATATACATCCACAACTCAAATACAGAACTTTCTGAGGTTTTGTTCATGCATCATGAGTTCAATTTTTCTTTCAAGTATTTGCATCCTAAGAGAAAGATGCTACTCCCAAGAGGTAGAGAAGATGTAAGATCTGGGATGTGAAAGAATGTGTGTGGCAGGCCAAGTGAAATTACAGCATAGTTTGTCCCAAATGGTGATCCCTAAAAGTATCCAGTCTGGCTCTTTATGGAAGGCCAGTCTCACAGATGAGGGGGATTTAATAACAGCTGGCAATGAAAACATCAGTGTTATAGATGATGAGCTAACTAAGGGCTGGTTCTCTGTATTACGGTCTTTATATACCTTTTTTGTATGAGATCAGTGTAGGAGGGAGAGGAAGAAGGAAACTGTCAATGTACACACAGCCATGAGTAAAGCTTAGCTGAAAATGGCAAAGCAATTGTACAGTCCTTATCTGGTCATATTTCAGACATGACTCAATGACCTGTTTGCACAAGAGAGGGCTAAGAGCAACTTTGACAAACTCAGAGACATTTCCTCCATGCTTCTTATAATTGCTGGGAGTTTAGACTGTCTAATATAAGCAGGGCTAACATTCCTGAGTTACTTAAGTGGAAACTGAGGTTTCGTGAGGCTGAATAAATGGCTGATGAGCATCCAATGAGTGTCAGAAGCAGGATTAAGTCCACATATGTCTGAAACCAGAATCCCAGCCTTAGCAATTACAACACAAAGAAAGATGATAGAGGGTGAGTTGTTTGGTGTACGTACAATAAGAATCATTTGGAAGGACGGGCCCGTAAGGAGATGTGTTTGTCTGATCAGCTGAGCACCTTGGTATTTCACAAAGATACACCTGATTTTTGGGCTGAGAATCAATAAGTTTTCAGCAACCAAGATCACACAATAAGATATATTTTGAATGGATCCATTCTACCCTATGGTTCAAGGTGGAACATTCTATTTTCTGAGATCCTTTTCAAAGTTGAACTATTGGAGGCAGACACTTGATTCAGAATAAATACACTTAGCTTTCATCATATATATTGGCCTTATTCTACTTTTTACTATGTAGTGCTTATTACATTTATTCTGTAGAGGTTGCAGTTTTGCAGGTATTTCTAAGGTAACATATAACAAACAAATTCACCATACAATACAATAGATCATTAAAACTCAGGCTTATATGGCTAATGCCAAAGTGGAAGAAAAAAGTAGGGGCTATATATATATGCTTCTCCATTTGATTCTTACCAGCAGGAAAATGTAGTTGGTAACAACAATGAAGATCTGCTAATAATAAAGAGAGAAACAGAGAGGGAGGGAGGCAAGAAGGAGAAAGAAAAGAGGGAGAAAGGAGGGAGGAATGAGCAAAAGAAAAGGGAATTGTAGGGAATTATAGGTCAATGGGAGCTAGATATAAGCAATCACAAAATTGCCATGAAAGGCTCAGAAATATGAATGTACACACACACACACTCCCGACATCAAATGTCTACCTGACTCCAACATCTAGGTTCTTCAGCATTTTGTTCTATTGGAAGAAAGTACCTATTCATCACTTGATGGATAAGCCCAACTCTGAACCGGTCTGGAACCGCTGAAGAAAGGCCCAAAGAGGATAGAATATGGTGTCATTCAAACCTGGGTTTAGCTCACAACTGCACAACTTCACCAGCTGTGTATTCTCCTCTTTACAACATCCTCATCTTTAAAAGCCTTAGTTTTATTGTAAGTACATGAAAAATTATATATATATATATATATATATATATAAATAAACTTTATTCAATTAAATTAAGATTTTATAGACACACATATACATATAGATGTATGAAGTATCTAACACATCATATTGTCAATGGTTTGATCAAATAGTCCATGCATATCATATCTTGAGATAACCAACTTTACCCTCTGCATTTTGTCCAGCCATCTCTCTCATGTGATCACCCTAGTTATCAAGCTGTATTTTTTTCTGACTATTCCTTGTGTTTTCCAGCAAGTAGAAGGAAAAATTAATGTAAACTAGCAAGGTATGAACATTCCAAAACCACTTAAATGTTTAATAAATATTGTCATTTTGCTCTTCTAAACATCTAAATGGTTTTTCCTTGATTATCGTTCCACGAATTCTCAATGACATAGAATGTTCATTGAAGAACTCTGTTAATCATTTGAACAACTGCAAGCAATCTAAATGATCATCAACAGGAAAACTGTTTAGTAAAGTTATGTTGTATCCATATTACAGAGGAATATGCAGTTCTTAAGAGGAATGAGATAACGTAATATGTTACTGAAATAGAAAAAAAAATGTCCACAATAGATTCTGAAGTTTAAAAAAAAGAAATTATGAAGCAGTGTGAAGGATTTGGTATCATCTGTGTAAGAGAATATATATGAATTTTACAACATGTGTATATGAGTGGGCCTTTCTTCAGTGTATGTATTTTCTGCATTAGTTATGCTTTCTGGGGAGTGGTAATAATGAGTCAAAATGAGAAAGGAGATTTTTTTTTTCACAAATCAGAAACCTAAACGTAAACATTACATGTATTTTAGTTTCCTATTGCTCCTGTACTACAAACTTAGTGACCTAAGACAATACATACGTATTTTCTTACAGTTCTAGAGAACAGAAGTCTGAAATGCATCTTTAGGCTAGAATGAAGATGTCAGTTGAGCTGCATTCCTTCTCTAGGGAAGAATTCATTTCTTGCCTTTTCCAACTTCCAGAGGCTGCCTGCTTTCCTTGGTTCATGACCCCACATTACTCCAGTCTCTGCTTCTGTCATCACATGTCCTTTTCTCACTCAGACTCTTCTGTCTCCCTCATAAAAGTCCATGTGATTATATTGCGCTCACACAGATAACCCATGATAGTCTCTCCAGCTTAAGATCCTTAATTTAATCATGCAAAGTCTCTTTTGCCATGTAAGGTAGCATATTCATAGGTTAGGATGTCTTTGAGGAACCACTGTTCTGCTTACCATGCATATCTCTCTATTTTGATAAGATCTATCTTCTTAATATTATTAGTTGGTGACTCATTTGTTACTGCTTCTCTTCCCAAGCTCTATGTGGAAAGAAACACATGCTCTTCCATTAGCCTAAGACATTAGCACAATGTGGAAGGAGAAAAGGAAGTTAGGAAGTTGGAGGGAGGGAAGGAAGGAAGGGATGGAGGAAGGGAGGAGGGAGGAGAGAGGGAGGGAGAGAGGGAGGAAGGAAAGAAGGAAGGAAGGAAGGAAGGAAGGAAGGGACTATATTTATTCACCTGAAATAATGGGTACTCAAAAATATGATACATTCATTTACTTCCAAAATAATAAGTTCTTATGATGAGTAGAACAATCTTCAAGGAATTGCTCACATCACAAAAAAAAGGAGAAAAAAAAGATAATTTTTGTGCCACTTAAGAATTTATCATTCCTTAGGGGAGACAACATTAAGCACATAAAAAGACTTACAAATAGTACAATATAACATCCCCATCAGTGAATCAAAATAGTTTAACTGAGTATTTGGAGATGGATGACAAGAGCTTGGTAGTACAGTAGCAGTCATAGAATTTGATTCAGTGATGGTTTCATGAATGGAAGATTGAATCAGGTTATATGAGGCTAATGGGCATGAAATGATGTTATATAGGTCATCTAAAACAGAAGAAATCAGAGTAAAATCACATAATCAAGGAAGAATTGATGGAAAACATAGGTAAACATTGCAACTTGTTTGGGAAAGAACAAGCGATGAACTCAGAGGGACACAGAACTTGTGTCCAGTTGTGGGGATTGATGAGTTGAATAGGCAAAGAATGAGACCAAAGAAGGCAAACTTGTGTGTGAGGGACCACTGTGCATTTTCGACAGACAAGTGAAATAATTTGATTTTTGCTCCTAATCATCTGTCTAGAGTCCTCTTCTAACATCTGAAAAAGGGTTAGAAGTACTAGGTATTCTATGATCAGTGAAGTAAATTGGCTAGTTTTTAAAATTATTTTAAAGGATATTTTACTCAAAGTTAGAGTTACACAATATTGCTTCTCTTGAGACCGATAATAATAATCAAGGGGAAATAAAAATGTTAGTGAAGAAGAGCCAGTGGGGATTAACTGATATATAGATCACTTGCACCTCCTGGTGGCTAAAATGAAAATCCATTCTCAATAGAAACAAGTGGACCATCTCTACTAAAAGTCATTAAGAAGCAATGTGAAAAACAGATTTGTACTGTGTAGGAATACTTTGTAGGTGGGGGATAAGTAAATACAGCAAGGTCTATCGTTTTAGAAAATTAGTAAAAGAGTTGACAATTGCTTACCTAAGGTGGCAGGGCTAGAGTCTCAGAAAAAGAATGGGATTCAAGATGCTTTTAAGAGTAAAACCAACAGGAATATCTCAGCTTTACAAATGAGGAAATTGAGGTTTATAGAGAAAAAAGAAAAAACCCAAAGTCACAGAGCTAGTAAAGTGAAGATACAGGATTTAATCTCCAGCCTATCTGTTTCCAAGACCCTGGTCTTACCCAGTACACAACTACAGCTCCAGCAAAAAGGACAGAAAAATCCACATCCACTCACATGCTCTGTCCAGGTCATGAATTAAGAAAGAAATAAGAAGTCTTCATTTATCACTACCTAAAGAATAAAACACAATTTTTATAAAAATATCATTTCCCTGAAGCTGTACACGGTGCCCATTTCTTTAAGATCTTTCTGTGTGAAGAGATAGATGTTTATTTTTAGTTGTTTTTGAATACAGAAAACCCCATTTATTCCTGTATGGGCGCATGCAGCCAGTTATCAGTCAAGTAACACTCACTGAGAGCCCATTCTGAACAGAAAATTATATGCGATGCCATCTGAATACATATTGTGGCTAAGGTCCATGTTCCTATTTTGGAAGTTTAACATCAAAAAGAATGAGGGACCATAGGGAAGCTGCTGAAAAAATGTATGACAGAAACACAAACACATACACACACAGGAAATATCAGCCGTAGAAATCAGTCTAGAAATCTAGACTGATTATATCTATCCAAATGGTAGCCACTAGCTACATGTGGCTACTGAGTTCTTACAATGTGTAGTCCAAATTGAAATGCACCAAAAGTATAAAATATTCACCAGATTTTGAAGACTGAGTGTGATAAAAACGTAAAATATCTCATTAATAATTTTCATATTTATTGCAAGCAGAAATAATATTTTAGATATATCGGGTTAAAGTATATTATTAAAATTAATTTCACGTTTCTTTTTACTTGTGGCTACTAGAAAAATTGAAATCACCCATGTGAATTACATTTTTAGAACCACTTTATATTTCATTTGGAAAGTGCTGTCTAGACATATTTGCTAGAGGCATTTTGGAGACTGTTACATTGAGTGGAGTGACAACAGGTGGATAGGATGGGTCTGGATATGGCCAAGGTTGTATGTCTTTTACTAAACATGGTCCCCTCTAGCCACTTCCAAATTTCTGAAGTCAAACCTCACTCCCCAAAAAACTATTACAAAAGATTATTTGTCTACAAGTCTATACTTTTGCATTGTTATTAGCTATTTTTTTAGTCAAAATTTTTTTACTGAAGTATAGTTGCTGTACAATATTATATGTTACAGGTGTACAATATAGTGATGGAAAATCATAAGATCATAATTCTTGATCTCAAGAGGATCATTTGAAGAGAAAAGACAAAGATAAATATAAAAGGTGAAAATGTAGAGTATCATAACTCTGTGACAAATGAAAAATTCACAGTGTGGTACAGGAGTTAAAGATTGATGAGATGGCTGGGAGTTTATAAGGCTTAACTGGAAGGATTATGAATCAAAGAACAAGAAGGGATGCAGGAAAACATCATTGAGTTCACTTCCTTTCCACTTACTGTGAGTTCTTCAGCTGAAGATTTAACCTTCCAGGGGATGGATTTCCTTACCATCTTCTATAACCCGGAACAGTGTTTGACATTCCGTAAGCTTTCTTAAACTAACACATGAATATGCCTATAAAACGAAGGCATATTCATTTATTACCGTATGTAATAACGGTTTTATGGGCATTAAATTCAATGACTTTACACATTTTAGATCACAAAAAATGCTAGCTGTTTATTCAGTTAATAGTACTAAACACCTACTCTGTGCCAGGCACTATTCTAGGCTATGCCTATTACTTGGGTTTTGAAAAAAAAGGTAGAGATTAGGTAAACAATGAGGGGAAAGTGTTTCAGGGAGAGAGAAAAGGTTGAAAAGACACAAAGGGGTGCGTCCTTTATTACTTTCATATTCTAACTGGTCTCCTTGCTTCCAACCCTAAACACCTTAGAACATCCTTTGTACTTCTAGCAGGTGCCCTTGGTGTCTTCATGCCATAGCCCTTCAGCCACCACTGGTTTCAGTTGCAGCTCCAGTGGATACTTCCATGGGAGCTCATACTCACCTTGTGATGACACTGCTCCTTAAGCACCCTCCTCCTTTCCCCCTGCTTTCTGCTGATGTGCCTTCTCGGATGCCTTAAGAACCCAGTAGTGGGCTTCCCTGGTGGCGCAGTGGTTAAGAATCCGCCTGCCAATGCAGGGGACATGGGTTCGAGCCCTGGTCCGGGAAGATCCCACATGCTGCAGAGCAACTAAGCCCGTGCACCACAACTACTGAGCCTGCGCTCTAGAGCCCGCAAGACACAACTACTGAGCCCGCGCTCCAGAGCCCACAAGCCACAACTACTGAGCCCATGTGCCACAACTACTGAAGCCCACGTGCCTAGAGCCCATGCTCCACAACAAGAGAAGCCACCACAATGAGAAGCCCGTGCACCACAGCAAAGAGTAGCCCCTGCTTGCCGCAACCAGAGAAAGCCCGTGACCAGCAACAAAGACCCAAAGCAGCCAAAAATAAATAAAAATAAAAATAAAGTAAAAAAAAAAGATCCCAGTAGTTACTCCCACAAGCGCATCCAGAAATACAAAAGAGTTAAAAAAATAAAAACCCGGGGACATCTCTCAACCTGTGGGGAACTAGAACCAGTGAATAAGTTCTCCAGCTTCCCACCCTTCGAGCAGATAATTCAAGGTCAATTATGTACAATTCTCAGAAGTTTGAGTAAAATTCAGACCTTGTTACCTATAGCATCAACCTTAATAATACTCTCTCATTTTACTTTTTCTCCTTTCTTGTTGCACTTTCGCTACTGCCTTACTCCTGCTTCCTGGTATCACTCCCAAAATAAAATAGTTTTACCAAGCCTATGTCTCAGGCACTGATTTAGAAGAACCCTAAGAGAGCGCTGCTAAGGCGTCACTGTTAAGATATGAAGGGCTGCCATCTTATAGCACAGTTCTGATCTCCCTTCAAGTCCCAGCTGAAATATCACTCCTTCAATGAGGCTTTCATGATCGGCAGCCTTCTAGACTTAACAGTTCGCTATCCCTGCTCCCTCATACTTCTATCTTAACACTGCTCATAATGTGCTTTGGAGTAGAACTGCTTCATTTTAATTGTGTGCCTCTCCCAGTAGATGGTAAGCTCATGGGCAAGGACTGTGCTATATTCATATTTACAACCCCATCAACGACTAGTACAGAGCTTTGAACATTGTAGATAGATGCTCAATACCTAATGACTTTTTTGTAAATACACTCTCTCATGATACCAGCGTACACTTCATGAGATGGGCAAGTCTCAGAAATGCAGGGCGGTAGGACCCCAGAATGAATGGGTTGTAGTCATGAAAAAAAAACAGCTTTAAGTATTATAATAAATTACACAAATTTAATGAGGCAGAAAAGAAATGATTTCTTTCAAGAAGAGATCGCTATATTTGGACGGAAAGAAATTGCTCGTATGGCCCCCTAGGTAATCAGAAATCCTGAGACTCTGAACAGGACCAAATGCTTCAGAAAGATCCCAGGTTCCAGAAAAAAGAGGACTTATTTAACTTCTCTGAAATAAGAGGGATGGAATAGAGGAAGATGTAGAGAAGATGAGGAGAGTTGTAGAGGAGATAAGGAGGGTTGGTGGAAGGCTGTGTGGTGCAAATGCTGTGTATCTCTATGACCGCCTAGATATTTCGGCAAACCTATTTAATATACCTAAAATCTTACAGCGATTAGATTTCTTGTGGAAATTGGTCACAGAGTAAGTGTCTTTTTCTGGCATGTCTGGGGTGGAACATAGATAGCCTTTATGTTTATTAACCTCTTGCTTTATGTTCTAGGTTTTAACATATATATATCATATATACACATTGATCCTCATTATTCACGAATTCTATATTTGCTAATTCACCTACTCCCTAAAATTTGCTTAAAAGCCCAAATCAATACTTGCTGAGCTCTCATGGTCATTCACAGGCATGTGCAATCACCCAAAGTGCACATTTCCGGCTGAGGTAGAACAAGGTGATTCTGCCTTCTTGTGTCAGCTCTCATACTGTAAACAAGTATCCATTTCATGGTCTATTTAATATCACCTTTTTATTCTTTTTTGCATTTTTGTGCTTTCTGTTGGTGATTTTGCTGTTTAGAATGACCCCCAAACATAGTGCTGAAATGCTGTCTAATGTTCCTAAGTGTGAGAAGGCCTTACAAAGAAAATACAGTGTGTTAGATAAGCTTCATTCAGGCGTGAGTTAGAGTGATACTGGCCACGATTTCAGTGTTAACAAAGCAACAAACTAAATTAAATTGGGTGTCCTTAAACAGAAACACACATGAAACAAGGTATGTATTGATCAGTTGATGAAAGTGTTGTGATTAGAGGCTCACAGAAACCTAACTCTGTATTTTGCCTAGGAGAAATGGTTCAGTATTCACTAATCCAGGATGGATATATATATATGAATATAAATTTATATTGTGTTATATTATATTGTATTATACCTTGGTACAAGTATGAGGAGCTGAGGAGTTTCTTTCTCTTGGATTTGTACTCTAGGGTAGAATTGCCAGCTCATAAAGTGTGTGAAAATTTGACTTTATAACATAATGCCAAATTGATTTTCAAAGTGGTTGTATCAATTCATTTGCCCATAGCAATTTATCTAGCTTTAATTTTAAAATGCATTCTTCAAAATGTTGATTTTATTTTACTTTCAAGCAAACATACTTCCCCATTTACTCAAAATTTCTGGCTATGTCACCAAGAAATGTGAAGTTTATAATACTGCCTTTGTAAATTCAGAATGTTAAAGCATTTTCCTACACAATACAAAAAATAAAATTATAAGAGAGAAAGATCAGAGAACATATAGAACCTAGGGTTCCACAGAAGACTGTCAGAAATTCCTGAATTAAATGCAAAATTTGTGTTCATGTGTATATGATTCTGGGAGTATATAGCTTTGTTTATATTCTCAAACATTTCTGTGATACATAAAATGTTACGAATCATGGCTAAAGAATAAATTGAATAATTATTGTACCAGAATTCTGGAATGAGGTATTTGAAAAGAAAAAATAGCCCTAAACTTCCTAAAAATTACAGCAAAGGAAGATGCGTGATTTGTTATATAGTTCTCACAGGACAAAAGGAAACATACGAGTCTTTATCTTAAAAATTATGCTTTGCTCTGGCTATCATTTAGAAATCATAGGAGTTTTTATGACTCATACTGAAATTGAGCCTTGAGCGATAGTGTAAATTTTAAAAATTAGTTATTGGTAATGTATCAAGTAAAACTC
The DNA here is from genome assembly GCF_965194805.1 of Balaenoptera borealis. Taxonomy (NCBI): domain Eukaryota; kingdom Metazoa; phylum Chordata; class Mammalia; order Artiodactyla; family Balaenopteridae; genus Balaenoptera; species Balaenoptera borealis. The sequence goes on from NC_138876.1 coordinate 17,791,574, forward strand.
CTGCATCAGTAAAGTGGAAAATTACCTATAAAAAGAAGAGAGAAGCTGGAGTGAGCAAGACACAGAAATTATAAAGTATTCTACCTAAGGAGTGTGAAGAAGAAAAGAATTAATATACAGCATATTTGAGAGTTTTCTCTCCCAGTGTTAGCAATAAGCAACTGGTGAATGAGGGCCTCATTCAGTAGGAACTGAATGCTTTGCTAGGAAAAACAGTTACATTTGACCACCCTGGGAGAAGCTTATAAAACTCTTCCAAGCTAGTAAAGGAAAAGACCCAGACAATTAAAACAGGAAGCACCAGCTGGGGAAGATCTCCACTGGTGTTCCTGAGTACACGGGCCACATAATGAACAACAAAAGAGTGGATGTGGGGAGCCTCCTAGGAACCCTTCTTGGGAAGGAGAAGGCAGGTGGCCCTCATCAGGAAGTGTTTGCTGGTTTGTGTTCATGAAAACCCATCAAACCACTGAGAGGCTATTTTTTCTTAAAATAAAAATAAAATTAAAACAAAAATTGGTTTTATGCCTTTACCAACAAGATAGTGGGCATTTCCTCCAAAACTCCGATAAGTTTTGACTAGGGTCTCAGATGTTTGGGATATACGGCTGTTAAAATTTTATACAGGAGCTTTTTCATCCCTTTACAGTTATGATTTCTTATCTTAAAGATACGATTCAAAAGAATCTCTCCAGTTGGGGGGGGGGTGTGTGTGTTTTAGGAGCAAACAAAGAGGGTTCATCCATGTTATGTCCATCCAAGTCAAGCTTGGTGGACATAACATGATCATTTCTTCACTGGGGAAGATAGGGGTGGAGAATTTGATTGTACCCTTTTTATATTCATAGTGATTGATGATATGATAGCCAATCACAATTTTTCCTAACAGAGGCTGGTTTCTTTTATGCTCAAACACAGATATTTCAAAGAAACAAGCATGCCAGAATACTCATAACATAAAAAGACTTCAGAAAATTGCATCCTTTTTGTTCCCTTTCTTTTTTTAATAATTTATATAAACACGGTAGGAAACAAATGTTCCAAACGTTTGATGAACGATGCTCTCTAGTGACGATTTTTAAAAGATTGTCATGTGACAAATGACCAAAAGGCTGTGTTACCAGACGGGATATTCCAAGGGTCCCTGGCCCAATGAAACATATTTATTAGATAATCTTTAAGGACCCTCTGGTTCCATGAATCCAAGATTTAAAAATGGAAAAGAAGAGAAGAATATATAATTTTTAGGAGATTTATTTCGTATATAAATTATGGTACAATGATTTACCACCTGTCATCAATCAACTTGATAATAATGCTACAACAGTCTCTAATATGAGTTAATATGTCAATTTACCAACTATTATTTGCTTAAACCCAAGAGTGTGGTGAAAAAGAGGTTCTGTAATATGTATCAGATCATGAGCTCATGGTAGGAAAGATTTCCAAAAATCATAGAGAAAATTTGATAAAGTAGGATAAACTAACATTAAAATCTTTCATTAATCAGGACACCATGGAAAGGACATCAGCAGGAATGCCAGAGGAAGGAAATCCAAAAATTTGCTCCTCCATAAAAGCAATGAGAACACAGGTAAAAATTGCCAAAATCAACTTTTTCAGAACTCTGGAAATAAACCAGAGACTTGCAATAATCTAGGGAGCCATTTATTAAAGAAAAATGGTTGAGTCTTGGTAAGAATAGCAAGCCCTGTGGCATTTTAACTTGCCCTATTCCAATACCCTACTCCCCAATTCCACAGAAGCCTTAAAAAAGAGTAGCCTCACAGTCATGGGGAAAACCAGTAGCTTAGCAACCACTAGAATGGGCAGAACAGACTTGAACCTTCCCAACAGCACCATTCTCAGAGAACTGTCATTACTTGATCTGTCTGGCAGTTCTCTGGGAAGCCCCACTCACAGAACCTGTCTTTATATTGATATTTCTTCATCCAGAGCTCATTGTGCAAGCAGCCTTTGCCCTGGAGGTCTTTGTCAAATTAACATTGAAGCTGTGTGCATGCCCTGTGCTCATGCCCAGAATAGGTCTAAGAAGGCTATGGCTCTCACTTCCAAAAGGCTTTACAAACGCAGGAAATAAAGACTAAGCCTGAGCACTGAAGGCATGCCCCAACATGCACATAAAGCCTCTTGGCAAAGGCTGGGCGATTTATTGTTTCTGGGCATTCAAGGAAATCTCTGCCTAGTCATTAGACCACTAAGTTAACCAAGCAGAGATTTTATTGCCCATGTGTGACAAAGTATAAAGACTTCACAATATTAGTTCAGGAAAGTTACTAAACAAATACAGCAACAACAACAACAATGATAAATAGCAATGACAGCAGGCCCCAGGGAGGAGTGGACTTATTTCCAGAACTGCAACATTATATTATATAAAATGCCCAGTTTTTAACAAAAAATCACGAGACATACAAAGAAAAAGTATGGCCTGTACACAGTAGCAACTGTCGCTGAGGAAGCCCAGACATTGAACTTACTAGACAAAGATTTTTAAATCAGCTATTTTAAATATATTCAAAGAAATAAAGGAAACCATGTCCAAAGAGATAAAGGAATACATGGGACTTGTGTCTCTCCAAATAGAGAATATCAATAAAGGAGACAGAAGTTATAAAAAAGAACCAAGCAGAAATTATGAAGTTGAAAAATACAAGTGCAATAAAAAATTCGCTACAGGATTCAACAGCAGATTTGAGCTGGCAGAATAAAGATTAGGTCATTGAGACCACCCATCCAGTCTGAGGTACAGAAAGAAAAAAGAATGAAGAAAAGTTCACAGAATCTCAGACCTATGGAACATCATCAAGCATGCCAACATATGTGTAATGTGAATCCCAGGAGGACAGAGCAAGAAAAGGGCAGAAATAATTTTTGGAGAAATAATGGTCAAGAATTTCCCAAACTTGAGAAAAAAAGTGAATCTATACATCCAAGAAGCTCAACAAACTTCAAATAGGACAAACTGAAAGAAATTCAAACCTAGACACATAAGTATCAAACAGTCAAAAGACAAAGCCAAGTAGAGAATACGGAAAGCGGCTCATCACATTTACCCGGTCCTCAGTAGGATGGATGCCTCTGTCCTACAACTGCGAGGAGTTGGATTCTGCCTGCAATCACATAAGCCTGAAATGGAACCTGTACCTTTTTGGTGGATGAAAGTAATGCAGTTCAGCTGACCCCTTAATTTCAGTCTCGTGAGACCCTGAGCAGAGGACACAGCTAACCCATGCTTAGATTCCTGACTCATGGAAACTGTAAGATTATGAATTTATATTGTTTTGAGCTGCTGTGTTTATGGTAATTTGCTACTAGCATTAGAAAATGAACACAGTGTGGAAGTTTGAGATGAAAGAAGAGAGCAATGTTGGAAAGAAATACCTAGGGAGGGTGTGTTGGCTTCTAGGGTATTGACACTATACTATTTCCTAACTTTGGTGATTACTGTATTGGTGTTCATTTTATAACTATGTGTTACATACATGTGTTAAGTATATTTTGTGTACTTAGTACAAGTATGTCATATCTCAATTTAAAAAAAAACAGATTTAAAACTACTTTTGAAATGCATTTAATCAAAGCTATGAAAATGGGTCAACAATTTCAGGTCAACTAACCAGAAAGCCTTTGTTTGCTAAATTAAGTAGAAATATGTAACAGGTTAAAATTGACACTTCATACAGCAGACATTTAAGGATATATACACTTTACTGCCACCAACCAAAACAAAAACAAAAAAAAAGAAAAGAAAAGAAAAAAAGACATAAAAATGGAGTTCTAAAAAAGGAGAAGGAAAAAAAAATGTGACAATGTGAATGTCCAAGTAAAGCAAATCCCCTCTCAGCAACTGGCAGAGATTTTCAAACAATGATCATTTTTTTGTTGTTGTTACTGATATTTTATCACACAGTAGCGTTCATTCAAAAGAACAGAACTTTTTGAAATGCATGTTGGAGCAGAAGGTTTTTATCTCAGTAACAATAAAAGATTCTAGCCTAACATCCATGTTATGACAATGTGTTAAATCTAGAGTAGTTGAGCCACCAAAATAAAATTGAATGGCAGGTGTGAACTTCCTCCCTATTTCTGTGTTTCTACCTATGCATAGGTTCATCCCCCAGCTTCCCCCTCATCTCATTTGTGGGATAGTGATCCTTCTCCCACTCCACACTACCACTTTAAAATCGCACTTCGGTGGTTGGGTACCCAAGTTTGGGTTAACTGAACAAACATTTACTGAGCACTTACTATGTGCCAGGCACCATGCTCGGTAGGAAGTTCAATGATGAAACAGGTATAGCCCATTCTCTGAGGTATTGCTATTCCAGAAGAGAAGTGAAGCACACAGACAGATAATTTCATTATTTCTGTGAGAGACTGGAGATACTTACCGACTTCCTAACTGAATCTTTGCTTCCATTACTGACCTGACATGTGAACAGGGAGGATTTTAGAAATAAAATGAATTAACATTTACTGACACCTACTCATGCACCAGAGTGTTTTAATGATATTATATCATTCAATTCCAAGGAATAAAATAGGAAAAGTGTATCCTTATCACCTGTACTCATCTTAGTAATCTTTTGTTTTCCTTAGACAGTGTCCCTGGTCATGAATCCCCCAGCTTCAACAAAGAGTCTTGTTAAAGTGTTGTTGGAAATTAAGGACTTAAGAAGTCACCTCTAAGCTAAAGATTTGTGCATATTAACAGAAAATGATTAAAGAGTAAAAGACACTTTGAGGAAATAAAATATTATTATAACAATGGTTTGACACAGAGAGAGTTAATGTTTTTGAACTCTACAATTCAACAAATTATTACATAGGAAACTATGCTGGTGACTTACATGCATTTGGAGCATTTGTTTTGCTCAATGATAAAATCAGCTAATTCTATATTTATGAACTGATACATTCCTTTCAGTCCTGACTTCTGTTTCCACCCCCCCAACATTTCCAAGAGACAGTTAACAGACACTTGGAGGCCACTTAAGGGTTACATGGGAATTGGCAGAGCATCACTGTAGTCACAGGACTGACACAGTCACTTTGCTGAAGAGCAAATGAGGGAAGAAATATTATTGCAGCCATTGTAGGAAAATCCAGTCAGCCACATAGGCATCCATACCTGAAAATCTGCCAGTCACTCTACAAAAAAGAAATGGACTCACCGGTCAGAATGGCCACCACCAAAAAGTCTACAAATAATAAATGCTGGAGAGGGTGTGGAGAAAAAGGAACCCTCCTACACTGTTGGTGGGAATGTAAATTGGTACAGCCTCTATGGAGAAAAGTATGGAGGTTCTTTAAAAAAAAACTAAAAATAGAGCTACCATATGATCCTGCAATCCCACTCCTGGGCATATATCCACAGAAAACCATAATTTGAAAAGACACATGCACCCTAAAGTTCACTGCAGCACTATTTACAATAGCCAAGACATGGAAGCAACCTAAATGTCCATCGACAGATGAATGGATAAAGAAGATGTGGTATATTTATACAATGGAATATTACTCAGCCATTAAAAAGAATGAAATAATGCCACTTGCTGCAACATGGATGGCTCTAGAGATTATCATACTAAGTGAAGTAAGCAAGACAAAGACAAATATCATATGCTATCACTTATCTGTGGAATCTAAAAAAAATGATACTAATGAACTTATATGCAAAACAGAAATAGACGGATAGACATTAAAAACAAACTTAACGATTACCAAAGGGGAAAGGGGTGGTGATAAATTAGGAGTTTGGGATTAACACATACACATTTCTATATATAAAATAGATAACCAACAAGGACCTACTGTATTGCACAGGGACCTATACTCAATTGTTTGTAATAACCTATAAGGGAAAAGGATCTGAAAGAAAAAGATATATTTGCATGTATAATATGAATTGCTTTGCTGAATCGCTTTGCTATATATCTGAAACTAACACAACATTGTAAATCAACTCTACTTCAATAAAAAATTTTTTAATTTAAAAAATAATAAAAAAAGAAATGGACTCACAGATATAGAGAGCAAACCAGTGGTTACCGGTGGGGGTGGGGCAATATAGGGATGGGGAGAGGGAAGTACAAACTATTGGGTGTAAGATAGGCTACAAGGATGTATTGTACAACACAGGGAATATAGCCAATATTTTGTAATAACCGTAAATGGATTGTAACCTTTAACATTGTATAAATATATATATATATATAATGGAGGAAAAGCAATTAAAAACCACATTGCATAAAATAAAAAATTAAAATAAAATAAAAAATTAAAATTAAAGAAATATTGCCAGTCACACTGATTGACATTTCAAAAGTCTGGTAGCTTTCTTGGACAGGTTTGTTTTATTGATTGATTAATGGATTTATAACTTTATCTCCATTGTTGAACCATTTCTGCCACTCCCAGAAGACCTTACCTTTATAAACATTTCTATTAAACTGTGTTTTTAATGAAAGACAATAGTCTTTCAGGAAAAATTTCTCTGGTACGTATTAAAATACTAATTTTTATCCTCGCTGTATTTGAATTTCTTACAGTACCCACAAAGGCAAAATGCAAATTTTGCATTTTTTTGTTTTTTATAATTTGTTTTTGATTAAAATGTAATATTTATGTAATATTATCTACTTTATTCTTAAAGTATAAAGAACACTGGGCTTGATTCCTGAGACTTTAAATCCAGTTCTAAATTCTTTGTTCCTTTTTCTCTTAGTCCCCAAGCCTAATTTTACTCAAAATTTCTTCATGTATAGGTAAAAACTAGATTCTGCAAGAACAGGCAGACATGAAGTTTGTGTATTTGGGGCAAAGCTGTTTGTTATCAGCTTCTGCTGCTTTCAATCTATAACACAGTTAAGAACAGGGCAATTATGCATAGTAAGTTTTCCTTTCAAAGCTAAAACACAAAAGAAGTCCTTGTCAAGAATTATTAATGTCTTAAGTAAAGTTCATCATAGCCAAAGCCATTCAAAGGAATAAATCTACCCAAAATAGGAAAGTGTATGTGTACTTGTGCAGAAATAGTGAGGGAGGTGAGGGAGAGAAGGTGAAGGATTTGTTTTTTTTTTTTACAAGGTAGAGAAAAAAATGGGTATTTCATAGGATGAAAGAAAACACAATCCCAATAATAAAAAAAATCCTCTTTTAAGGAAATAAGCTTACGTAAAAAGGAAAACTGGAGGTCAAAAATGAAAACCCAAGTTTAATTCAGAGAAGAATGTCATAGAATGTTATAGAAAGAGCCCTGCGTTTGGATCAGAGCTGGGAATTTAATGGAGCGGTAGCAGGAGGGCAGAGCATAGGAAAGCTATTTGACCAGAACCGCTATTTGTAAAAGGTGTTGCAAACATCTAATTATTTGTATGTTATAGGCATAAAAGGTTACACAATGACAATATCTACAAATTAATTTGTATATTATTTGATGTTAATTTTTTCTTTTTGTTTTGACATGGAAAATACCTTATGTGTTAAATGTAAACATTGAAAATGTAGCACAGTTGTCTCATGTTGACTTGGCTTTTCCTTTCTTAATGAGGCAGTGTCTAAAAATATCAAAGGGGGGCCAGATCATTTCAGGATTCTGAGATGCCAGGGTGCCACTTATTAGCTGTGTACACTTAGGAAACATAGTTTCTCTGCAGCACAATTTTAGCATAAAGAAAGGAGAATAATAATACCTGCCTTATCTAAGTCCTTGGGTTGCTGTGAGATCTTATGTGTAAGTCACAAAGCACATCAAAGGGGTAAGGGACTCCTCTTACTCTTCACTGCTGTAAAATGTGATTGTTGCAGAGAACAACAGTCAACTCTGAAGGGTGATTTTCCAGTAATCCAAGTTGTTTGTTCAGGAAATTTTGAAGCTAAAGGGTCAGATCTGTGCTTTCTATCATTGTGAGAGAGACACATCTCACAGACCCTCACCCACAAATTTACCACCAGATTCAATGCTGATCATGGCTCTCCAGGTGTCTCTTTCCAACAAGCCTTTCAAGAAAGTTTTCATGGAAATTTAATTTCTACCTAATTAATCTTGTTTCCCAAGTGACATTGAAATAAAGTTAAAGATACATTCTACTAAGGGGGAGAAGTGCCCTTAGACTTAAAAAACCACACATGCATGTGTGTAAGCATAAACACATACATACAGAAATTACATAAGCATAAAACATTAATAGAAATAATAAGATTAACTGATATATCATATTAGACTTTTAAAAAAGGATATTTGAGGTTGGGTTCCCCAGGATGTAGAATTCCAGGGGCAGATTAGCTTGCAAGAGTACTTTGGGCATTAACAGCTATAGAGAAGTGAAGGAATCAGGACCGAGCAGAGGAAGGAATTGAACTGTGAGGCACTTGTAGTAGAAACTTCAGCAGATCCTATGGGGAGCTCTGCAGCTGGCTTAGCCCTTCAATGTTTTCTCCAATTAAGGCAAGGAGGCAGGCCTTTTACACCCCTGTATTGACTTGTCCCAAGCTATCCCAGTGAAGGAGGGTAACCCCGAGCAAGGTGGCTTTCTTTAGCTGAGGATAAGTCCCAGAGAGGGACTCAGCTTAGAGCTAACAGTCACAAACACTCCCAGGACCTGAAGAGTTTAGTTCTTCAGTCCCGGAATGTGATCTGGGCGAACACCACTGAGTCCACTCCAGTCCACACCTTGTGCCTTTCAATTCCACATACATCATATAATCTGTTCTGCGAGCAGTCCCATTGATCCTGGAGGACGCTTACAAGGAGCTGGTTAATGAGATGAACTACAGGCAGCAACAGGGAAGCCAGTACTGAAGCCTGATATTCATTGTACTCCTGCTTCACCAGCCATTCAAGATTCCCTTCACCCTCAACCTACACTGCTGTTAGCCTCACCTGGTAGAGGAACCCAGACCCTCATTCCTGAATGGTTACCATGCCCTGCTCAAGCTTTAGCCATTGAACTTGTCCATTTATTATCAGAGTTGGGCAAGGGTACCAAGAGGCACCCAAGTGGATCATCTGAGTGCCAAGCATATTATTTACTGCCCATATAAAAGCAGTCTTACCCGCTCTAGATGATCAGAATCATTTGCCAGGTTGATGACTCCTTTCCTTGCATGCTATTCTCACGACGCAAGAAGAGTAAAGTGACTGAACAATTGTCAAAGCTTGAGCTTTAATGGGATTCTTTCTGAGTTCCCTGGCAGAAGCTTTCTCCCTCTGGTAACCAAGGCTAAGAGTTGTCAGAATAAGAAACACAAATTCTCTAAGTGGGTCACTGGGAGTGATAATTAAATAGGCTACTTTTATCTTCACTGCTTAGTTCTAGGATCAATGTGTTCTCTCTCTGGAAGACACAGCACCGTATTTGGCTCTTAACTTAAGGTATATACAGTATTTCCCAAGGTGTCCTCTCCAAGCCTCAGATGTTTGTTCAGCAGGCGGTACCACTGCTAAAATAACTGACAGCTCCTGGGAAATGTGGTTTGTAATAGTGCCAAGAGATTCCAAGAGGATAGGCTAATACCAGATCTACTCTGCCATGAGGCCAGGTCAGTTATTCTGATGTTACCTTATATGGACTCACATGTCAATGGATCAAATACTCTGCAAGTTCTTCAGTTGTGGAGCTGGCTGAGCCCTATTGGCAGAAAAGGCAAACTCATATCCCAAAGGGTATGCATATCAGTTAATATGAATGGCAGCCTTTCCCAGGGTGGAAGGGGCCCTATTATAATCAATTTGCTATCAGGGAGCTGGTTGGTCTCCTCAAGGGTTGATGCAATATTGAGGGCTCAGATTTGGACTCTGTTGTTAGCAGATTGAAATTTGGCAAAGGCAATCACTAGATTAGCCCTGGTAAATGGAATCCATAAAGTCTGGCTGATGCACAGCCTTCACACCTGCTACCTAAAAGCCTACTCTGTTCATGTGCCCAGTGTGCCAGTATTAGAATGGCTGATATCAACTGACTGAGTCACTCAGACTACTTGGTTGTTTAGTTGTCTCTTCTATGTTGGATGTTCTCTAACTGGCATTGATAAGCAGTAGAAAGTCCATCACACTTCACAACCACTCCCCATCAGCTGTCCAAATGCCTGTTCCCCAGAACTTTTCATCCCCAATCTTCTACTCTTTCTTCTTCCGGGCTTCTGATTAACCAACCAGGCTATTTTCTACTGCCCATGTGTCAGTATTATTATTATTACCTCGGGCTACTTCTCTTTCCACACAAAGTATCAATAGGTAGCTAGGTGTACTGCCCAAAGTTCTGGTCTTTGGGATGAATTTCCCTTAAAATGTCTTTCAGTGTCAGTCCTGAATGGACTATAGTATACCTCTGTCCAATTTCAGTTTGTATCTATATACTGAGCTGACCCATTCATGACCTAAGCTTGGTTTATTCCCTCCTCTGTCAGCTGGTCATAAGGAAGCTCCCCATATGTTCATAGGTGTCAGCTGAGGGAGAGGGCTTGTACAAGAGTGGTGGGTACCATGAGGGTCTAGGTGTGGGCCACCCGCTAGTGAATCCCACTTATGACTTCTAGCCCTATTCTTGTCTGATCCCAGCTATACCACTTTCTTCTCACAGTGGATTACTGCTGGCCAGGCCAACATTATGATGTGGTGAGTCTGTCTGAACTCTACTCACGATAAACATTTCTAGTTGCATAGCCGCTGGCTGTCCCATGGTCAAGCATTATCTCTTTACCAGGGCCCAGTAGCATAATGGGAGGTGTTTTTCAGAAAGTTAGTAATAATTCTTTGATCTAGATGGCATGGTCTTACCATACTAGCACTTTACTGTAGGATGAAGGGTATTCTGGCACCTGGGGTATATTTTTCAGCCTTTAGGGCTTCTGTTAAGCACTCCTAAACAAAATGAAATGACAAATTTGACATCTTGTTACATGTATATTCTTGACCTCATTAAGGTGGAAGGATAGATCTTGGGGTCACTCTTCAGCATAGCTTATATCATATCATATCAAGGCTTATAGGAGTAGAGCTGAAAGGAACAGAGGGAACTTTTATACGTTTCAATGGCCCTTTTCTTCTAATCATTCTGATAATCTAAAAGGAAACATGTACAAAGTATTATCAGTGTCCTCTAAGATGCTCTCATATGCTGAAATTAAAGGCAATGTCTACTTCAACTAAGCCGTTAAACAAAGCTGGTACAAACACAAGAATCAATCAAGTGATTCTATTCAACATGAGGAAAGGTGAAAGGCAATGAAAATCAGGTCAAAATCAGAACTGGATCAGACTGTCCATGACTTTTCTTTCTTCTTTCTAAGGGTATAAAAGCATACAGTTTCTTCATTGTCTGTGTGAAAGGACTGTTTACTTTGCATCTAACACAGAATAAGGAGAGCCTTTCTATTCTGTTTACTTTTAAATGAAGCATTCCTAACCCATCTGAGTGATGGCATTGTCTTCTAATAGGAGAGGTATTTTGTGTTTACCAAAGTACAGCCTATCTAGAAAAATCGTAAAATGGCAGAAGCCTAAATGAAGACTTGGAGGAAAATTAGGGCATTATTTAAACAGGAATTACACATGATATTGTACTACAGAACCTAAGACGGAGCAGGAAAACGTTTAAGGGGAAGGGATTTTCCTGTTCTTAAAGAAACATGTATGTTATTAGAGAATTCTGAGCCCTGCAGATTTGAGTTCACTGTAGCAAAAAGGTTCCGCAAAAGATGAAATCATCTGTATTATATTATGAGCAGTCAGGCCAGTTGAAAACGGACATTGAGTTTGCAATGTGGTAGATATTAGCAAACACTTAAGAGAAACCACAAAAAACCTCATGCATTGGCCTGGAGTAAGCCTTCAACATCTGCTCAGGCCCTTCAGAGTCTACACTGCTGAGAACATGTCAGTTGGTTGGTCATTCCTCTGAACTTGAAGCCAGATGAGCAAATCCAAGCCATTTTATGGTACAATCATTCAAATCATTCCAGTATGTTACAGGACTTTTTGCCTTTGCCTTGAGCTTCAAAAAGAATTAGGCAGCATTTGCAACACTTCACACATTCCAAGGAAACGATTGGATCCAATTGCAAAAGTTTTCAAGTTCAGATGAATTTTTAATGTATAATTTATGCTGAATATCAAACTTAAAATGATACTTTGCTATAGAGTCATGGTGCTGCAGTACAGCAAGGCAGTTACTGCTCTGCTTATTATTTTATCACATATGTTATTTATATTTATTATTTTTATTTAATAAATACTGATTTTGAAGTGATGCTAATCCTTTGACAGTCTCATCATAGGCTTCATCCAAATGGAGTAGATTCACCAATCAAGTTTAAGGTTTACAGAAGGGCATGTAAAGATGACCATACAATGAGAGGAATTCAATTACATCAAAATTTTTAACAAATGCTTTCAAAAAATATATTTTTTACATTTATGAGACTGAAAACAATGGAGCAGATATTTGGGTTATTTCACTGCAGTGACATGTATTGTCTTGCTATCCATGAAATATCTCAAAATACATCATCTTTTGTTTGAGAATCTTTATAAGTACACTGATATACGCAGGGCTGGAAGTGAATAGCATCCTTTCACTGCAGAATTAATCTCATTCTCAGAAGCAAATTATTTTATGGAAGCCCTAAAATATTTAATGTGTGCCTAACAGCCTCAGTGTTTCACAGTTAGGTTAGAGTTTCTCCAGTGTTTTTCCTGTTAAATTACTGCTGCCTGGAAGGAAGTGGGAGTAGGGGAGAGAGAGAGGATGGGGGGAAAGGACTTTGCAGAAATTTTAAGTTGATTCACAAAATGCTCTTTTATGTTTTTCCTGAAATTCTGAGATGCTGAGTCTAATTTTTCCCCTTTCAGAGTTAGGATAAAAACAACAACGTTTGGACCTGTTCCTACGTGCCAAGAGGTATGCTTAATCCCCTATTTGCATTATTTTTTAATGTTTACCCACAACAACCCCATGGAATCTGGGCTGCTATTATTATTCCTATTTCCCCTGTTAAGGAAAGTGAGAATTACAGAAATCAAATAACAATCTTGAGCTTGTACTCCAAGGTATCTGGAGGATCCAAAGCTTAAAGTCTAGTTAACACCAAATATTCTTGAATGAACAGCTAAAAGGAATCAAGTCTATATTATGATTTTGAGCATATTGAAATCCACATCCTAGGAGTCAGGACACTAGACCACAACTATATAAATCCCCTAAATGGTTAACTGGGTTAACTCTCAGATAATTGATTTTCTTTTTCTGGACAAGATTTTTTAAAAGAAAAAAAAAAAAGAAAAGAAAAGGTAAAGGTAGGTCTTGCTCATTTGGAGTTTTGGAGCTGACAAACCAAAGATCCTTGAATCCTTTTCAAGCAGCTGTAACCATTAGATGATAGCTGGCTCTGTAGAAATCACAAGGGAATTGGCGTTTCCTGCTCCTGAAAAGGAGTACAGAAATTAATGCTCTGCTTCTCCACTCACATGTGAGCATCTTAGGATGCCTGAATTCTCTTCTGGGTTTTGCTAAGAAAATGTCTAACTCATATTTGCAAACTTAAGAGTATTTTGTGAAAACACACTGATATCTTGAACCTCAGCACTTGATCCACATCTGCAACACCCCAGAGATTTAGGAGCCTAGGAAGAGTCTTCCATCCCTTTTTTACCCTGCACTTTATTTTCAAGTCACTTCCTGGGACCAAATAATGCCATAGCTCTGAGGCACCTTAGAGAGCATCCAGCTCAGTGTCTCCTTACTGGAGCTATTTTGGGAATTCAAAGACTTCCTGAGGAAGACTACAGAAAGGCTAGTTTTAATGGAATCACATTCTAAGAGGTCAATTACTCTGTACTCTTTCCTAATGTTTATCTGACTTGCCCAAGGAGATACTGGAGGTCTCAGAGTTTACCTTCTCTAATTATCTTTCACAATCAGCCTTTGCTTAGCTTACACAATGAAAGCTATCTCACCTTCTTATGAAATTTTTCTTGGGTGCACTACCCAGGAATGTAAAATCCTCTGGAATGCTAAACAAAAGGGCAATTTAAGAATGGAGAGCTCCTGAAGGCAGAGCTCCCGGAGAACAAAGTATAAGAGAATTTTCTCAAGTGCCACTTATTCTCATATAAAGATGAAACAAATGAACGCCAAAGAAGTTAAATGACCTACTGATGATCAATGCACCTACAAAGTAGAGGATTTTAGGTTTGAAATAGCATATGTCTGCTGGCTGCAAAGCCTGCCACCTCCCCTCCTTACCGTATTGCCTTAAAACATGTCGAGACTGGTAAGTCTGGTACTAAATGTCTAAGTTCATTATTTTTTTCCCTTATCTTACCTTTCAGTATTCAAGTCTAAAATGGAGACGGTCACAAAAAAGTCAAAGATTCCAGTGGAATTAAAACTATAGCCACACTGCCTCAGTATAGCCAATATATGGCATTACCCTCTAGACTAATACTTCTTTTCTCCTTAGAAGTATAAAAGATAGAATTACAAAGGGTCGTATTATACACGCTCTAAACATTAACTGCAAGTGGGAGTTTAATAGCTAGTTTTTTAGCCAATTTTTGTAATGGCAATTTTCCTCCCTTTCTGTGCTCTCTGACCATTTCTCCAACCTAATTTGGTTAACAAGCAAATTGTGCCTTCAATTGCCTTCACTTAGCCTGGGCAGGTAAGTAGTTGAGAGTCATTTTACATTTATTTCCTGTTGTTTCCCTTTTGAGAGGACTTCCCAGAGCTGTGTCACACACCCTCCATCTCCCCAAATTGCATTCCTTCAGAAAAACCCTGCCAAAACTTGGTAGTGAGAGATTTCCCTTAAAAACCTGGGCATGAAGCTGAAAAAGTTTTCTGACCCAAGAGAAACTCCACCAACTCCACGTTCAGTGACATATCCCATATGTGATATGATTTAGAAATGGAAGAAAATACAAATTAACTTATTTACAAAACAGAAATAGACTCACAGAGACAGAAAATAAACTGATTGTTACCAAAGGGGAAAGGGCGGGGAGGGAGGAATAAATTAGGAGTTTGGGATTAACAGATATACACTACTATACATAAAATAGATAAACAACAAGGACCCACTGTATAGCACAGGGAACTATATTCAATATCTTATAATAACCTATAATGGGAAAGAATCAGAAAAAGGATATATATTCGTATATATGTATATATAATATATATACAGCTGAATCACTTTGCTGTACACCTGAAACTAACACATTGTAAATCAACTATGCTTCAATAATTTTTTTTAATTTAAAAAAAAGAAATGGAAGACAATAAGAAGGAAGGAGGAAGGAAGGAAAGAAGGAGGGAAGGAAGGAAACTGGGAACCAAAGGTGTGAGTTCTGATTTAAGTTTTACCACTGCCTCACTCTGCATACTTGGGCATTCTCTTTACTTCTCTTGTTTTCTGTTTATATAATCTGTAAAACTGGATTAATAATTCTACCTTTATAAATTGTTTAGAGGGTGATATGGGATAAATAAGTTAGTTGCCTAGTTCAGTTCAGTTTCTTGTGCAGAATAAACTCTCAATACATTACATGTAGCATTATTATGGACTTAGAAATGAGATGTGACTGTGCAATGAAATTCTCATTTACTCAGCAGAACTTACTTAGGGAACACATTTGGCTCCTATCTGGATAGACCAGGTGAAGGGGTAGTTCTTCATCCAAAAAACAGACCAATCTTCCCTTCTCTCCAACTCATACATTATTATTTTTGGAAGAAATATTATTTAGTAGAACAAGTTCAAGCTTCCATTTCCCAACGGAGAGACACTGAGAGAATGGTGAGAACAAGAGAAACAAGGAGTGGACACGTGGATAAGTTATCATCGATTTTGTGGATGAATATTCAAATAAAAGACTACTGAACAAAATCAACCCAATCAAATGCAAAGTATATACTTTCAGATATGTTTGAGTTGTGTTTCAAGGAATTTATCAAGCCACGAAGCTTTTATTTCAAATAGATGATAATAAGTGACATCAAAAACTGTTCTTTTCTATGTTTGTTAGGTATTTTTTATAATTTTATTTAATTATTTTTTAATTTTTTAATTTAGTTTTATTTATTTTTTTTATACAGCAGGTTCTTATTAGTTATCTATTTTATACATATTAGTGTATATATGTCAATCCCAATCTCCCAATTCGTCCCACCACCACCTATTTTATTTGTATTAATTCATTTAATCTGTACAACAGAATGAGATTGATAATAATATTATTACCTGAGATTGGCCATAATATTTGAGATTGGTAACAATATTATTACCTATTTACAGAGGAGAGTTTATGGTCCAGGAAGGTTATGTGGTTGGTCTATTTCACACATCTCATAAGTGGTGGAGCCAACATTTGGATTAGGCATTCTGGTTCCAGAGTAGCTGCCTTAAACAGTAGCATATACTGCCTATAATTTTCAAGATAATTAGAGGTAAGGGAAGAGGAGAGAAAAGAATGGCACATCTCTGAGTGAGCTTACTTACCTAAACAGCAATTTTCATTAAGATCTCCTTTCTCAATGAATATTATAGTGAATGTAAAATATTTCATGAAAATAAGAATTTACTGCTGTAGGAATTTTTAAAAATTAATTAATTAACTTATTTATTTATTTATTTATTTTTGGCTGCATTGGGTCTTTGTTGCTGCGCACAGGCTTTCTCTAGTTGCGGCGAGCGGGGGCTACTCTTCATTGCCGTGCGCAGGTTTCTCATTGCGGTGGCTTCTCTTGTTGCGGAGCATGGGCTCTAGGTGCGCAGGCTTCAGTAGTTGTGGCTCGCAGGCTCAGTAGTCGTGGCGCACGGGCTTAGTTGCTCCGCGGCATGTGGGACCTTCCCGGACCAGGGCTTTAACCCGTGTCCCCTGCACTGGCAGTCAGATTCTAAACCACTGCGCCACCAGGGAAGTCCCCTGCTGTAGGAAATTTTATGATCATTCCACTGAAACAGGTCATGTTAGGGACAAAGAAGAGTCAGCCTTTAAACTTAGTACCCTACCCAGTCTGGTACAATTTCAAAGGAATTAACATACTTCAAAAGCAAATGCAGGATTCACTTGTGTGCAAATAGCAATAAGAATAACAAGGACAATAATTTACTCTGGCTGCACAGAAGTCACAGTGTTCCTATTTCATTTGCAGAGTCTCCAATATATTACTAAGTATCAAACATATGAGAAAGAGACCAGTTTGGTTAGGTCACCTTGTACTTGGCCTAGGTGGAATTGCTCTCCATAGAATATTGTTGGAAAGCATAGAAGAAAAGTTATCACAGCAGAATCTGCTACGGAAATGTACCCAGAGCCAGAGACTGGATCAGGGCCACTGTTATACAGACTGAGTCTGAGTCGATTAAAATGATAATGTCCTATCTGTGGAAGGACACAATTATAGCATCAAGCCATGTCCATAACTTGGGAAATAAACTGAACATGCACTGCAGCTGTTTTCATGGAACGGGTGCAGAGTGTTATATAATTGAGCTTTCACCAAAAAATACAAGAGGAAACTGATTCAATAGTTATGAAATTAAGCCCTTACAGATCATTTTTCCGATTGTTTGAATACGTTTGCCCACCATTTTATTTATTTTTAAGAGTTTTCCAACAATGTACCCTCAGTTTGGGATGATAAATTGTTGAATTTAATTGAATGGAAAGAGAAATTCCTGTGGCTTGGAATCATTGCTTCCTTGTTTCAGAATTTCCTAATACCTTCAGGGCAAATTTGGTGATGAATTTCTAAAATAAAGCAATTTCCAGAAAGTTCCATCCAACAAGGTCCAAGTATTTCCTACCCAGGGATAGAACATGAATCCCTAGGTTCAGCTGAGTTATCTGGAAAAAGATATCTAACTTCTCAGTTTCCTTGGCTGCAAAAGAGGGATAAATTAATACCTAATTCCAGGGTTCCTGAAGATTAGGTGCAGTAATGATGTAAGCCCTCAGTCAATGCCTGGCACAAACACTCAATATATATTATATTAAATCAGCTGAGTGGCTGTTCTGGTTGAGAATGCTTTTCCTCTCTGACATACAAACTATTGTGTTCTATGGACAAGATAATCCTAAATCCCTTATACTACTATTTTGCAACTTTTTTGATTTTTAGGAGGTGGTATGTTGTTGTGAAATTATTTCTGGATCAAAGTAAAATACCTGGGCTCTAGTCATAAAGCTGTCACAGGACAGGGGATTTGAATGAGCCATTTTGCTTCCCTGTGTCTCTATTTTCTCATATCTAGAATGAAAATCATGTCCTTGCAAATATCTTTTGAAAAGAAACCATTTAAATAAGAAAATCAAACCAGTGGTAAAATCTCTAACCTGTCTAATGTCCTACAAAGACTAATGGTCCTGACCCACTAATGAAAGATAATTCAGTAATCAATTTCTACAGTTTCTAAACCACTCTCTCCAGTGGTTAAGGACTCATGCTTAGGTGGGGTTAAGCATGCAATAAGTGGACATGGAACTTAGTAACACTAACTGGACCAAAAGTTAACCTAACCACGGCCCCTGAAAATGTCCTTAGAAGTTTCCTAAACCAATGGAAACATGGTTAGATGTACAGAAATGGGCATTGCAGGCAATCTTCTGGCTCTTTCATCACTCTGAAAAGGAAGCAGCATATGTGTCACCCCAACCTAATTGTTATTAAAGCTATTTCAGCATATTAGCTGCACAATATAATGAGATAAGCATGAAATATGGAATTCTAGGTTTAGAATTCAAGTACTAGCCCTGCCACTTTCAAATGAATTAAGTGCTCACTTTCCACATTCTAGAATGGGAAAGTAATACATTTCCCATGGGTAAATAATACTCTTTTAGTGTTGCTTTGAAGATTAATTGGCAAAGCACATGTAAAGGCCCTAATCTAATTACAACTCCTAAAAGATAGTCAGTTAATGCTAGTGTTTTTCCTTCTCCTCCAAGATCAGCTGACTCTCGCTGTCCAAATTTATGGAAGAGGAAAAAGAAACAAACTTTGGGATGAAAAATAATTTTCTAAATCAACTTAATCTTGTGTCAAATTTTTAGGCCTGAGAATTATACATCTTTGACCTCCACCTGGTGATTTATAATCAGGGAGAAATGCCTGGTTAGTTGTAGAAACTGTTAAATTTCTAAGGGATGTTATATATATGAGATCTAAATGTCAAATATCTATTTATTCAGAGGCTCTGTTATCTCATTTTTCTATCCTTGACTCCCACTAATAAGTAACTCCTTTTCCAACCCTGATATCCATCTCGTGTTCTAGCAACTCAAGACAAGTCAAGGTTTTACAACACCACCACAGCTAACCCACAGGTGTGTGAGTGAGAAAAAATGATTGTTGTCAAAGCTGCTGAGCTTTGGAGTGGTTTGTTACACAGCAATACTTAACTGATGATACGCTCTGCATAAAGTGTGTCTTCACCTTTACAGTCTCCAATACGTATTTCCTTTCTCAGTTGCCTACTGCCATTAAGGCAACGCCACAGACTTTTGATATGGTACACATTTAAGATACATACTCAAATTTAGTAGTACTACTAAGTGAGGGCTAGCTGCTTTAACAAGGAGACCTCAACATGTAGGATAGTTCAAACCTCTTCAACAGGACTGGGCAGGCAAGCAAGTTGAAGTTGCTTGGTTTTTAAAAGTTTTGAGAGTCATCATTTCATCAAGCCCAGAAGTTGAAAAGCGCATGGAGGATGTATCAGGAGATTTTGTGATCCAAGCCTAGAAGTGGCATACTTCATTTCTGCTCATATTTTATTAGCTAGAACTTATTTGTACAGCCACACTAACTACGGAGAAGAACAGGAAATGCATTTTAGTTGAGTGCCAGGAAAAAGAGTATAACGTGCAGTTTTGGTGATCAGCTGGCAATCTCTGCCACACCCCACACAGCCCTTTTCGGAGGTGAGGAAAAGAGCTGATGAGGGCATCCTTTGCTGCTTCACTTAGGGATCTTTTAACTACTAAGATCACTATTGCTGCTGCTGCCGTACCTACTACTGCTCCATTTCCTATTTCATACGACCTTTTGTTGAGTTCTCACTGCCTTCCAGGCACTTAATATGCTTATTTTAGTTATTCCTAATATTACAGATGAAGAAAATTAGATTAAAAAAATAAGTAGAAGAGTCAGAGAAAAAACTGTTACATCACATTCCAACTCATTATATTGTATGTCTGAACATAATCAAATTTGTCTTAGATGGTCTCAAGTATTTAAGTGAATGAACTATAGTTCTTCACATACACACACACACACACAAATGTTAAAATCCCTGACAGTGGCAATGACAAGCTTGCTTGAGCTAAGGAGACAGGTGATTTTTCATGTTTCTCCTCAAAAAATGTACTATATGTCTCAAAATTCCTTGGAAACTGGAGGCCATATTACTTATTTCCAAGAGATCAAATTTCAGTAATTTAATCAAAGTTGGTCAATGCAGTAAGAAAAAGAATTCAGTTGAAAAGTGTCTATTGATCCCTCAAAAAGAAACAATTAATGGCTAATATTTGCATTTCTTGTATGTATATAACTATAATTTGAGATATATATTTAATGAGTAAGGCAAAATCACCCAGCTAGTTAGTGTAATCTCATTCAGAATTACATAGTGCTTTGCCTATTTCTAATGATTGGGGAAAACTACTATTCTAAAAATGATTAAAAATATCTTTTTATGGCAGTCATAAAATAGGAAGAAAACAATAACATGATGCAGTTACATGATTATAAAGCTAGAAGAGACCTAAAAACTGTCCGATTCATTCATTTTCAAATTTTAATTTTGTTCTGCTTGGAAGGAATGAGTCCAGATTTTAATCCACTCTATCCTCCTGTTCCTATCATCTCCCACTGTTACATCTAGAGAAGCATAATAGAACATCTAGAACTCACTTGAGAACTATTTGAAACCCCACTGATTTTATTTTACATGTAAGGAAATAAAAAAGTAGACAAAATAGGAGAATGATTGAAAGTCATTCAGACAATCAAAAACTCAAGTGGTATTTTGTTTCCTTTTTCCTCACCTTAAATATTTCATTGAGCTCATCAGTTACTAAGAAAGAACTAATCTTGCAATTCCAATTTCTTTCATTAATTCACTAATTTATGCAAACAGTTATTGGGCAGATATTTATTGAGCATCTACCATGTTATAGGAACTGTGCTAGTTACTGAAAATTCAAAGGTTATCAAAACAGTGCTACAGTCATGAAGGTGTCAGTCTATCGTGGGAAGAGAAATAAGAACTCACTTTAAAACATGGATTAGGCATAGCACAGGGAGATCAGCTCGGTGCTTTGTGACCACCTAGAGGGGTGGGATGGGGAGGGTGGGAGGGAGGGAGATGCAAGAGGGAAGAGATATGGGAACATATATATATGTATAACTGATTCACTTTGTTATAAAGCAGAAGCTAACACACTATTGTAAGGCAATTATACTTCAATAAAGATGTTTAAAAAAAATAAATAAATAAATAAAGTAACACTACAAAAAAAAAAAAAAAAAAAAAAACATGGATTAGTTAGATAGAAGAAACTGGAGATTTATGGGGAAGAAAAACCCTTCGGAAACCCAATAAAGCACAGAAAAGATTCTCTGTGGAGAAAGGGAAAGAGACAAAGGAGAAAAATGAGAGGACAAGATGGCAGAGTAGAAGGACCTTGAGCTCACCTCCTCTCATAAGCAGACCAAAATCACAACTAACTGCTGAACAACCATGGATGAAAAAGACTGGAGCCTACCAAAAAATATATTCCACATCCAAAGACATATAGAAGAAAGCACAATGAAAAACAATGAAATGACAAATTCATTGCAAGTCCACGTAAAGAATCAGGAAGGCATCACTGACCAAGTACCATGTTTTAAAAAAAACAGATGACAACCTGGCTTTTCACCATTGACCAATGCATCTGTGGGATAGCAATTTTTCAGAATTTTATGTGTGAAGGCCTCCAAGAAGCACAATCAATTCATGATCCTACATCTGGTCCCAAGAACTGCACAGAACTCCAGCCTGGCTCTGGTTTCTCTTTTTTAGCTTGCAGTATCTTACTGCTATTTCCAAAACAGACAAAGGATCTATTTGGCCTAAGATATTCCTCCTATTTGCAAGCATAAGTTGTGGCTTTGGATTTTCAGTGTCTCCTTTCTCCAGAATTAACCGAAGTGTTATTCATAGAACCTACTTTGTACAGGATGTCTGGAAGTGGCTGGATTTCAGAACATGCTTGGGTCTCTTACTTCCCACATCAATTTGAATTTACAGAGCAGAGCTTCTTTGAAAAGGTAATTCCCTAACCCATTAGACCTACTGTAAGAGGGCAGGAAATGGAGGAGAATAGGGCGGTATGCTTGAGGAGTGGAAGATAGGAAAAAAAGAGAGAGTATACTATTACACTTCACTGTGATGATCCAGCTTCTGGAACAAGGGGTCCAATATATGCCAGACCCTCCATAATCTCACTAAATATGATAAGTCAATTTTTTTTTTAGTGTGGAAGGTTGACAAAGATGGGACGGACAGTGACCTAGAGAGGCACCAGGAGCATCAATGCTGCAGTACATCCCCATCCATGGAAACATAAGAAGCGTGGAAACAAGCACGCATGCACACGCACACACACACACACACACACACACATTTACCTGCCTAAACCAAGACAAAGGGTAAATAAGCAGTGTAGGATTATGCTGTGAGGGTTTCAAAACTCACATAGAATAGATATTTTCACTGTATGACGAAATTGAGTCATTTAGGCTCTTTGTCAAGGAAGTGTTTTTAAGAATATTAGTGTAAAGAATGAATTGGAATTAGAGCAAGCAGAAGGGTATGGGAATTAGTAATACGTAAATATGCAGAAGACTTCGAAGGGTGTTACATAGCTTGTCGTGTAAGTACATGGCTTGTCACTTATTCCTGCTGGCTCACTCTGGCTTCCAAATTGATCAAAATGAAATAATTTAATTTAAGAATGACATGATGGCCCTTAGCTATTGTTTGAAAATATCTTTCATTGTATTTGGATGACACTAAAGGTCAAATATGTAAGTATGTCATTTTACTTCAGCTTGAAGATTTACCCAAGAGAATGGAAGAGTGGCCTTTCTTCTCTGGCCTTCACCTCTTAAATTCAGGAATTCACAACAGCTTCCTCTATCATATGCCCTGACCGCCTCTGAGTTTCTCGTTACTCCTCTGGATCTAGTTCAAGACAATATAATTTGGAGATTTTTTGAATAAAGAAGTGGAGACACCTAAACAAAACTATCATGTAATGTCCAATAATCAATTTTATGTCCAAGACCAATTACGGAATGAAGGCAATAGTTTTATATCATTTATTTTGGGGAAATGTTTTATATACTAACCAGGAAATGAACCCAATAATGTAATCATGTTTTCATATGTAAAATTACTAGGATAATCAAAAAAGTAAGCCAAGAAAACAAAGCTTTGCTTGGAATACTATAATTTGGGGTATTTATATTTATGAGATTTGGTGTTGCTGGCCTCACTTTAAAGGTGAAGACTATTAAATAACTATTGGAGATGTAACAAAAGGACATTGAGGCAAATTCCAATCCATAGCGCAGTAAAGATAGAAGAAGGAGGGAGGCTGTAAAACAGAAGGATTAGGCCATAGCCCTTCCTCTACCGCTGCTTATCCTAATACCTTAGGGATCCACCTGCCTGGGCATCAGACAGCGTACCTTTAAGACAATGATAGTCACACCTTACCAGTCCAAAGACAGAGGGCTGAACCAGAATTTCTCTGAGGTCCCTTCCAGTTATAAAACCCAAATCTAAATGCTGGTAAAAACTTAAAGGAGGCAGGTGACTAATAACCTGGGCCTCCATGACAAGTAGAAGTTAGAGTTCTGAAGATTTTCCCATGTTTCTCCCACACTCCCTCTAGGTTGGATCATGAGATGTACTAATTACCAGTCATAGTGGATTGTACTACCCTTGGCCAAATGGTCCAGTTTTGCTGCTCCCAGTAGAATGGTTATGTTATCTCCACCTTATTGAACCCAAGAGTGTCCATGTGATATCCTTTGGCCAAAGAAATGTAAGCAGAAGTGGCTATGATTCCTTCATGAAAGCAATGTTCTCCAAATAGTGAATAACGTAGGACTTAACTGTAGGTGACCAACCTTCCTTGTTTACCCACGTTCTAGAGGTTTCCTGGGATGTGGGACTTTCAGTCCCAAACTGGGATGAGTTTCCACCTTTGTTTTTAAATGATAAAAGCTCCCCAAAGTGCCTGGGTATAATGTTGTCCCATGGCTGCTTAGGATCTCCTGCCCAATACCTTTTTTATCTGCTTCCATACAAACTTAACATTTCTGTGTTCCATTTCCTCCTATTAAAGGTTACTAGAAAATAAATCTGATAAACCTATAATAATCCATATAAGGTCTCTCCTCTCTGACAGCATTGCCAATTTAATAGGCATCTTCAAGACCTTATCTCAAAGACATATGTAAGTGGAAACATGAAGGTAAGAGATTTTGGAGACTGCAAGAAGATGCTCAATGATCCTCAGTGCATACCATGCACACTGATATGGTGTAGTAAACACAATTCTGGATTTGCATATATTAGATATAGCTTCAAGTCCCCACTCTTCTACATAATAGTTCTGTGACCTTGAGATGGCCACTTAACCTCTTTGAGTTTGGGTCCTCATGTTTTAGAAATGGAGCGAAAATAACATGGAAAGAATTTTGCAAACTCTTAAAAACCTGTAACATAGTATTACTTTGGAGTGCATTTATAAAGACTGACCACATTGCTAAATCATATTCTATTCATTTCCCAAAGTATTTTTTTTAATTTAATGATCATTTCCCTTACCCAAACTCACACCCATGTATAGCAAAAGAAGAATGGGCAGGTAGTATCTACCCTACACCCACAAATACGGACATGATGTCAACTTATACCAGGGTACGGTTCCAACTTGGTCAATAAAACATGGGTAATAATGATTAGAAATGCATATTTGACAGTGTAGAGGGCAGTATGGGTGATAGGGAGGAGTTAGGGTAGTAGAAGGAAAAGCAACTTGTCATTATTCTGAATCTCTGTACTAGAAGGCAAAGAACAAAATACACCAGAACTCCTGGTAAGTGCATTTTCACTTTAATGGGAGCTGTTAACTCCCCTGTCTGTTAACTCTGCTATCACAAAATACCACAGAATGGGTGCCTTGTAAACTACAAACATTTATTTCTCACAGTTCTAGAGGCTGGAAGTCCAAGATCAAGGTGCCAGCAGATTCAGTATCTTGTGAGAACCCACATCCTGGTTCATAGAGAGTTGTCTTCTCACTGCAACCTCACATGGTGGAAGGAGCAGGAGAACTCTCTGGGACCTCTTTTATAAGACAATTAATCCCATTCATGGGGGATCTACCCTTATTACCCAATCACCTCCCAAAGGCCCTACTTTCAAATACCATCACATTGGGCATTAGGTTTCAAAGATGATCCATCTAATTTGCCCCTCCAAACCTATACCCTATTTTCTCCTCCCTACTCTGTGCCCTTGTATGAATTACATCAACGGGTGTCTTTGCCCTCTGGCTCCAAATGGAAACATTGGCAGAGACTGGAGGAAGGGAAGTAAGATTAGAGTATTTCCCCCCTGAATGAACCATTTTCTTGAATGGTTGCTGGGGAGTTGACTGTATCCCTCACCTGAAAGTCACAATTCAGGTCAAAGTAGCCTTCTCCACATGACTCATTCCAGGTTCCCATCATCTCTAATTTAAGGCAATGACAGCACTGTGATGTTACTGTCCCAGGGACATTTTGCTATCAACTTGTGGTTTCCCTACACCCTGTTAAACCTTCTTCAAATAAGCCATTTTGAGAACACAATTTATTTCCTACCAACCCTTGAAAGGATTCAAGTACCTCCTCTGTGTCAGATCTGTCTTAACTACACTTGTTTAGATATATATGTTCTGTTTATTTTTTAGTATGTAAGAATCATTATTTTAATTTATTTATAGTAACACTTTGTATTAATTATTATGTCATTGAAAGAGAGTCTCTCTCTTGATTCTGCCTTCTTTAATCCTGAAAAGAAATAAATTAGACTTACAAGATCCAGTTGTTCTACAGAACAGAGTCTTGACCAGCCTCTCTGGACACTGGTTTCAATGAAGGCTACCGAAAAGCTTACAAACAGAGTCTCCTGTCCTGTGCTTTCCTGCAAGATAAGTGAAACTGATTGCTGGATAGCTTCCAAAGTGCTGTTTTAAAGGCCTGGATTCTCTCTCATCTTTTAGGCCATTTCCAACTAACACATGTGAACAATCTGAGCCCTGCCAGTGTATTTCCTGGCAGACACAGCATGTGTCACTTTTATTGCTCATTCAGACTTGGGAATTGAATTGAATGCAACAAATGCTTACTAAGCCACAATTTCGTGCAGAAGCACTTTGTTAGGTGCTGTTAAGAGTACAGAACTAAATTATTGTTATCAGGAATTTAGGAAACATTTTTTAAATTGAAACAGTGACTATTAGTTGTTACACAGCTTTATGTTCCAAACTTTTACCAGCTATTTATTCATTGTTTCATTTAATTTTTTCATTTAATTCATTTAAATTTCAGAAAAATCCTGCAAGGGAAGCAATTATTTTTATTTTTATGAATGAAAAACACAGAGGCTCAGAGATGTTAAGTATGTTACCCATGATTACACAGCTAGTAAGTGGAAAAATTAGGATTTGGATCCAGAATTTGGATCCACTGATCCAGGTGAGCCTGGTGCCAAAGCCCATGTTCATCACCATAAACCTAGAAAATGGCACTAGTCTTATTCTGGATTCAAAACAGCTGAGGAAAATGATCTTCCAAAATGTCAGCTGCCCATCGAATCTTACTGCCTTCTCCCTTTGAGCAGCTGACAGAACACAGGCAAATTATACCATAAATGTGTACAATCATGGTTTCTGAGGGGATGGGTTTCCAGGACCCCTGCCGGGATACCAAACTTTGCTGATGCTCAAGTCCCTTATATAAAATGTGTGCAGTACAGGAAGCTGTCTGCTTCTGCGGATTCCGCTTCTGCGGGTTGGGTTCAACTAACTGTAGATGCAAATTCAAACCTCACCTATGCGGAGGGCTGACTGTACTGACTCCTGCAAGGTGAGTCAGGAAAAAAAGGTTGGGAAAGTAGGGGAGCACGTCTCCTCCTAGGTTAAGTCTGCCCAACAATCAAAGGGTTTTTACAGACAGGCTCTCAGACACGGTGAAGTGAAGTGAAGCCTGGAGAAAATACAGGATGCTTTCATCCAAATGGAAAAGCATAGAAATCTCCCAATTATTCAGTCTTATTGTACGCATAGTTGGCTGGTAGACAGAGAATATTAGAGTCTCTTTTCAATGTACTAGGAGGACTGATGAATTAAGGGAAAGTGTAGTGATTTCTTCAGTTAGACAAAGAATCCCTTTTTTAATATGATTAATCATTCACTTCATTAATCTTATTTCAAGATGTTACAAAGAAATGTTTCTTTCTTATTACCACACATTACTAGTGTGCCTTTTCCTGGTTACATACTATACTGGTATGCAACTATGCCCCAGAAATTTCCTGTTTAAAAAATAGGAGCCTAAAATAGAAGAATTAAATAACTGACACCGTGATAAAGCTAGTGCTCTCTTTCTCTCTCTTTCTCTCTCTGCTCTAGTACAAAAAATTGCTCCTGGGAAAAACCAATTGCTGGTCCCTTCCTACCACAGAAGTCTTGTTGGGTCTGCATTATAATTCAAGCAATAAGTGATCTAAGTTCTTTAGAAGAAAAAACTCTCAAAGGGCCCTCTCTTCTGTTCCACTTTTAAAACAGGAAACATATTTTGCTTTTTAGCCAAAATGACCACATCATTTGCATCTTGAGAAGCAAATGAAGTTTTTTCCTAAAGCTGAATATGATTTCTTAAAGGAGCTCTCCATAATTAATGAGTAGAAACAAATGTCTTTGTACAGGCCATCCTTTTTCAAGATGAAATTTGGTTTGAATGGCAGCAGGTGGATGGTGGAGATGGTCAACTGTGCACGTGATTCAGAAACAGAAGAGAAGAGAAGTTAGCCTTTAACTTCTGTCTGCTCTTCTTTTCATTCACTTCTTTTGGAGCCGGGAACTTGTCCCAGGGCTTCAAAGTATCAAGCATGGAATAAGTACAGTGGTTGTGTATGTACTATGGAGTGCAGAATCCAGTGAGCAAGGACAGGCTGGTGACGAATGTTCCGTACAAGTCTTACCATAACACACATTCTAATCCTGCTTCCTAGATTCTGTTAGTGCTCTTTTGCCTGACATGGTGTGAAACAGAGGGTTGATTCAGGACATGAGCTAGTTATATGACTTTGGGTAAGTCCTTTCCCTATGTCATTTCCCCGAATCTCAGGTGTTTCCTTTGTAAATTGGATGAGGTGAGAGTAGACAAACCTTGCTTTTCTCAAACTCTAATATTCCATACACTAAAAAGCAATAGTTTTCATCAGATTCTTCCTCATGGCAAAACAATGTCTTCAGAGGAAGTTTTGAGCTGCCAGTGTAAACATCAGAATTTCTTAGTATGGAACGTATTTGCCATCAGTATGATGTCTGGATCACTGCTGTTCTGGCCCCTGATTTCATATCTTGTTCCATGTGTAGCAATGGCCAAAGTTCATACTTTGGAAGAACTGAGATGTTGACTACCACCCGTGGTGAAGTTTGGCCATTGCATCTGAAACAAAATAAGGTGAAGCAATGTACTTGGAAAGCAAGGGTTTACTATAAATTCATTTTGCCAAGTGTGGGGTGCCAACTAAAAATTGTCACTTGCCATTTGCTTCTACAAGGATTAGGTCACAAGCCACTGCAGTCGCTGACCTTCAACACAGCCCGAAAGGAGTTCAGGGTGGAGATCAGGAATAAGGCTCTCTGTGCTCTGGGGGAAACTGGCAGAAGAGGCCTTCAGATAGGTAGATATTTTCAGAAGATTTTATGAGCCCAAAATCTTGCATCTTCTCATATATAGAAAAGCACTAAAATCATAAACGGGGACATCTGCTCCTCTTGACTAGCAGCAACCTTCTCGGGACCAGCAGCAACCTTCTCGGGACCAGCAGCAAGCCTTGCCAAAATGTGTGCTTGATTGCACGTAACCCCCTTTACCAAAATCACATATATACTGACCTCCCTGTCACACACACCTTTTCAGAGCAGTTCCTCAGAGCTATCCTAGATGCTGTCTCCCAGGTTATGGTCCTCATTTTGCCCCAAATAAAACTTAACTCACAACTCTCACATTGTGTACTTTTTTTCAGTCAACAGGGGATAACACTGTTTGGAAAAGACTGTAACAGAATTTGGCCAGAATAAACTGTCTTCAATATTTGGACTGGCCTGGTGAGATATATTCTCCAAGACTTTGGTTACTACAGTTGGACACTACAGCTGTGATGTGTCATCACTGACAAGACAGTTAAGTCAGTTTCATGTTTCCCAAATATCAGTCATTCATATACCACCTGCAGAAATTTTGTGAATCCATATTTTTACTTAAATTGATCCATTATTTTAATATCATTAATTTATTTAAAACAACTTTTTCACTATTATAAACAGAAAGCCATAAGTAGAAGTAAATCATACAACAAAGAGTAAACAAAACATTGTTACTCAATTTTTAAAATTATAATTAACCAAAAGTTAATTTTTAAAATGAGCACTAAAAAACTCTTTAACAGAGTCTTTAAAACCTGTGTGGGCATACTCTACCAATCGACCTCTTTGGCCTTCCCAACACAGTCTCCTGGTTGTGGACACCAGCCACAGTGAACATCTTTTAATTTTTCGTTATCCTGGCTCTTCTTCATCTGGGTTATCACAGGCTGTTTTCTCTACATGTAAGGCTCTTCAAGATCCCCTTCCTACATTTCTGTTCAATCCTCAGGTTTCAGACTCAGCTAAAGGTCACTTTCTCAAGAAAGATTTTCCTGTCTTTGTGACTAAGACAAATTTTCCTGTATCTGAAATCACGGCGTACCTTTCCTTTGTATGCCTTACTCTGTGGCAATTTTACATTTCTTTTGCATTTCTTTGTTTAATGCATGTCTTGCCCAATAGACTAGCAGTTCCAGGAAGGCAAGTCGGGTTTTGTTCACCCCAGCATCTAGCTTGACACCTGATAAACTGTAGAAATTGGGATTTTTATCCCAGGTCAAGCAACAGTAAAGGGTGGAACATGAGGGACAATCTTATATTTTTCTGGAAAGAGAGAGGCAATTTTCCCCCACGAGAAAGAAACTATTTCCTCAGGCAAGGGGACACAAATGGGAGTGATTCTGGGGTGGGGAGGTTGAATTTCAGTGTCCTCCACATTTCCAAAACCTCTTTGATCTAGTAGTTCCAATTGTTGGGATCCCATTCTTTCTCAATTCTTTTCTTTTAATATTTAATTTAATTAATTAATTAATTAATTTTTATTTTTGGCTGCGTCGGGTCTTAGTTGTGGCACGCGTGCTCTTCGTTGCAGCACGCAGGCTTCTCTCTAGTTGAGTTGCGTGGACTCAGCAATTGTAGCGAACGGGCTTAGTTGCCCCGCAGCATGTGGGATATTAGTCCCCCAACCAGGGATCGAACCCGCATCCCCTGCATTGGAAGGTGGGTTCTTAACCACTGGACCACCAGGGAAGTTCCTCTTTCTCAATTCTTATTTTTACATATAAATACCCTTGTAACTCTGTAAGTTTAACAATTAAAATAGATATGGATCCATTAAGGAAATCTTTATACGTGAACCACCTGATATTATCATGCATTCCACCAATGACACTTACACTACACTTTGGGAAACCCTGTTAGAGTTAGTATGGGGTTAATATTCCCGAAGTCATATCACGTTTCAATCATATCACCCTCACCTTCTCATAATATCTAAATCTATGTATCTTTCAAAGCTTATTTTCAATATATCTTCTTATTTAAAGTTTTTCCTAATTCTCTTAAATAGATTTAATCTTTCTCTCCACTGAAAGGCACAGGTCCAGAACTTTATCCAGTTTCCATTTTAAAATGTATCACTTATTATTTTCGATTGTACTACTTTATTCCCATATCATAACATCACCAATAAACAATCAAATAATTAACCTCTCCTTGTGAGGCAGGGTTTTTGTCTTATTTATATTTTAATTTCTCACAGTGCCTGGCACAATACAGACATTCAAAGTAATATACAATTGTATAAATGAATCTGGCATGTTCCATTTTTAAAAAGATGCTTAAATTTTCTGGGCCTGACCTTAAAATCTCAACCCATTCCCTGTGTGTGGGATACTTTGTTGTGGATGACATTTTTCTTCTTTCTTATATCTCAGTTTTTTATAGAGAGTTCTAAGTAGAGAGAACGGACCTCTCCCTTAGTGGTCTTCACAGTCTGGCTGGGGTAACAAGACATGGTTTGAGAGTAGAGTCTAACTGTGAAGGTACATTAAGCCAAGGGAACATGAGGAGGCAGGGATACATCATGGGACCTTGGAGATCAAGGACATCCATGTTCTTTGATAAGCTCTTGTTTGATTAAGTTTAGGAAGGATCCCACAAAGTGGGACACCCCTGTTCTTAGTTTTTTTCTTTGCTAATGTATTCCGAAAAGTAGAATTGAATATTTGATAATAGTGATAGGTAGCTGTTGTTAGTACAAATCACAGTTATTTATGTTTCCATTCCATTCAGCTACTCTAATGAATGTAATTGCTGCCAACTTGGCCATCTTGCCTCTTCTTTCTCTCATCCACAAACCAAATTAATCCTTCTCCGGCACAGCACCCTCTATACTACTCTCCTGCTGAAAAGCCTTTAATTGCTGCTTCTCTTTGCCTAACAATTTAAAAATAGTACTTAGCTTGGCATTGGGTGACTTCTACAGTCTAGACCCAACTCACTTTTCAGTTTCTCATACTCAAGTTCAGAAAAGCAAACAGACAATCTCTAGACTGGGTTGTTTCTAAAATATTTTGACTCAGTTAGTACTATTGAAAATGACATATGAGTTGTCAACATTTAAAAATCAGAAT
This sequence comes from Balaenoptera borealis, assembly GCF_965194805.1. Lineage (NCBI taxonomy): Eukaryota > Metazoa > Chordata > Mammalia > Artiodactyla > Balaenopteridae > Balaenoptera > Balaenoptera borealis. The sequence continues at coordinate 17,823,722 of NC_138876.1, forward strand.
AGAGCACACGAAAATCTGGATTTCTGTCCTTCTTGAAAAATTCAGAATCTCTAGCAATGCTGGGTCTTCATTCATGTGTGACAATATTCACAAGTACCATCAAGAAGCAGCCGTTCCCTTTTGATAGTCAGACCCTCTCCAGTTCTCCACAGACTCCATAATTCCCTATGACTCTTGCAAACAGCAGCCTTGTTCATTTTCATTGCCTGTTAAACCTCTGCAGACATCTGCATTCAAGGCCCCTACTCGAGCCACAAAGAACAGTTTGCTGTTAGTCTGATTATCCTGTCCCCACTCAGTTGTTGGAATTGTCCCCTTTACATAGGTGGACACATCTACCTTGCCACATCCCATCTCCCATCAACAGTCAATGTCTTTATCAATACTTTTTATTTTGGCTGGGGGGGAGAAGAAAACATGGAATATTTAATGGCCATGGGATAGGTAGGCAAAGAATTCTTAAACAGGACACAAAACATCACTAATCATAAAGAGCAACAATGATAAATTAGACTTCATTAAATTGAGAAATTGTCTTCATCAGAGGACATCAAAGAAAATGAAATGGCGGTTCACAGAGAAGGAAAAGAGTTTTTCAATACATATATCCAACATAGGACTTCTATCCAAAATATATAAAGAACTACTACAGTTAAATAAGGACAAGGCAAACAATCTAATTTTTAAATGAGGAAAATCTTAAACAGGCATTTCATGAAAGAAGATACCTAATAATGGAAAAGAATCTGAAAAATAAGTGTATATATAGATATATACACACACACATATGAATCATTTTGCTATACACACATTTAAATTAACTAGAGTTCAATTTAAAAAATGGTTAATAAAAAAATAAAACAATGCAAAGCAAAAAAGAGCTTACCTAAATACCCAATAAGAACTTGAAAAAAAGTGCCCAATATCAATAGCCAGAAGGAGAGCGCAAGTTAAAGTCACAATGAAATATCATGATACATCTGCCAGAAAGGCTAAAAATTTTTTTAGCAATACGATAGGTCAGAGAGGGTGGGAAACAACTGGAACTCTCATACACTGCTGTTTGGAACAACTGTTTTGGAAAATTGATTGGCAATATCTACTAAAATGAAACATGCAAAATCCCTATGACTCAGCCATTCTACATATCTATCCCAGAGAAATGAGTACACATGTCTACTCTAAGACACAGATCAGAATTGTCATAGCACTATTACGTATAGTACCCCCCAACTAGAAACAACCCAAATGTCTATCAACAGATAATGGATGAATAACTTATGACATGTTTATACTATGGAATGTTTTACACCAATAATAAAGGATGAGCTACCGGTATGCAATGACAAGGATAATTTCACAGAAATAGTGCTGAACTTAAAAAGCTGGCACAAAAGAATACATTCTATATTTTTCCATTTCACAAAGTTCAAAGAAAGGCATAACTAATCTATGGTGATTGAATTTTCTTCTTAAAAAGTTCCTAAATGATTCTAAAGTATCTAGGTTCGAGAACTACTTATATACTGAGGAGGTAATTGAGGTCCCAGGAAGTTCATCAACACATTTTAACACACCCTATCAGACATGCCCTATCTATTTTTCCATGTTCATAATATCTTATAATTTATTTTATGGAATTCTCATTGTCTTTCCTGAAATAAGGTTAATTAGAAAATGGCTTTTTGATCCTTCTTGAGTTAGACATTGGACAGATGACTAAGAGCAGAGACTTCGTTTTCAAACCAACTTGGATTCAGTTCTCCACTCAGCCACCCACTGGCTTTGTACTACCAAGTTTGAGTCCTTTATGCTTTATGTCAGTTTCTATATCTGCAATGTAAAGCTAAGACTGTGACTCATTTCATAGGTTTTTGTGAGTATTAGAAGAGACAATACACGAATAGGGCTTAGTACAGCTCCTGGTACCTAATAAGTACTCTCTAAATGTTAACTATACTAACTCTTATTATTAATATGACAGCATTCCTGGCAGTTATTTTCACTGTGATTTTTTAAAGCAAAGAAACTTTGCAGCTGAATAATCAAAAGGACAATGATCCAGTCTTATTTGCAGCCTATGAAACAAGCAGCAACAAAAATCTTATTTCATCTCTTTTACTAGATAGTAAAACATTAATATTTGACATTTACATAGCACCTGCAGAATATAAAACAGCTGGGGTTGGTGTTTCATAAAGGAGCCCTCAAAGAGTTCTACCTTTAGGAAAGATCTCATTAAAATCAAAGCAACATAACATTATCACCCTCCTTAAAGGAATGGCTGAATTATGCATTTTAACAGAGAAACTGACCATAATAGAGCATTAGAAATTACTTCTTGTATAAAATTCTTTCACCCTATTACTCCTTCCTGAATACCATGTGTAGACCAGATCAGCTTCTCTCAAGAAAGAAATAATCAGAAATTAAATGATGAGAAACATAACGAACCTATTGTATGGGTCAAAATAAATAACTGAGGTACTTGCCATACTGGCAAGATGAATGAAGAGGAAGAAAGAGGAGAAGGAGTAGAAGATGGACTAACTATTCTCAAGCACTTCTTAGTACGTGATTTCACATAATACTAACAACACTAAGAAGTAGGAACTACTACACTCTCCAATGAACAGACACAAGAATTAAAGCTTGGAAAGGCTACATAATTGGCTCATTGATCTAGTGAGTAGTAGAGGTGGGATGCCAACTCAATTCTTTTTGTTCCAAGAGTTCCATTCATATTCACTATGTTCTAATAGTGTGGAAGTATCTAAACAAATGAACTTAATTCAGTCTATAACCCTTTATGATCTCAAGAACTTTTGTTAAATTCCACGTAACTAGAAATAGAGAAAACTTCTGGATACTGAGAGAGGCAAGTAAACAGTATACAAATGGAATTTCTACTGAATACTCCAGTTAATGATCATTACCTGCAATATGGGACATTTCTCCTAAACTTTACTGAGGTCAAAGAATAGCAAAGTACCTATAAAGAGGTTTAAAGAGCATGAGAGGTGCACACCTTCAAGATGGCGGAGGAGTAAGATGTGGAGATCATCTTCCTCCCCACAAATACATCAAAAATACATCTACATGTGAAACAACTCCTACAGAACACCTACTGAATGCTGGCAGAAGACTGCAGACTTCCCAAAAGGCAATAAACTCCCCACGTACCTGGCCATGTGGCTGACAGGGTCTTGGTGCTCTGGCCGGGTGTCAGGCCTGAGCTTCTGAGGTGGGAAAGCCAAGTTTAGGACATTAGACCACCAGAAACCTCCCAGCCCAACATAATATCAATCAGCAAGAGCTCTCCCAGAGTTCTCGGTCTCAATGTTAAGACCCAGCTCCACTCAACGAACAGCAAACTCCATTGCTGGACACCCCATGACAAACAACTAGCAAGACAGGAACACAAACCCATCCATTAGCAGAGAGGCTGCCTAAAATAATACTAACTTCACAGACACCCCAAAACACCCCACTGGACGCGGACCTGCCCACCAGAAAGACATGATCCAGCCTCATCCACCAGGACACAGGCACCAGTCCCCTCCACCGGGAAGCCTACACAAGCCACTGAACCAAGCTTACACACTGGGGGCAGATACCAAAAACAACACAAATGACGAGCCTGCAGCCTGTGAAAAGGAGACTCCAAACACAGTAAGTTAAGCAAAATGAGAAGACAGAGAAACACACAGCAGATGAAGGAGCAAGGTAAAAACCCACCAGACCTAACAAATGAAGAGGAAATAGGCTGTCTGCCTGAAAAAGAATTCAGAGTAATGATAGTAAAGATGATACAAAAACTTGGAAATAGAATGGAGAAAATACAAGAAACATTTAACAAGGACCTAGAAGAACTAAAGAGCAAAAAAAAAATGATGAACAACACAGTAAATGAAATTTAAAATTCTCTAGAAGGAATCAATAGCAGAATAATTGAAACAGAAGAACGGATAAGTGGCCTGGAAGATAAAACAGTGGAAATAACTACCGCAGAGCAGAATAAAGAAAAAAGAATGAAAAGAATTGAGGACAGTCTCAGAGACCTCTGGGACAACATTAAACACACCAACATTCGAATTATAGGGGCTCCAGAACAAGAAGAGAAAAAGAAAGGGTCTGAGAAAATATTTGAAGAGATTATAGTTGAAAACTTCCCTAATATGGGAAAGGAAATAGTCAATCAAGTCTAGGAAGCACAGAGAGTCCCATACAGGATAAATCCAAGGAGAAACAGGCCAAGACACATATTAATCAAACTATCAAAAATTAAATACAAAAAAAAAAAAACTATTAAAGGCAGCAAGGGAAAAGCAACAAATAACATACAAGGGAATCCCCATAAGGTTAACAGCTGATCTTTCAGCAGAAACTCTGCAAGCCAGAAGGGAGTGGCAGGACATATTTAAAGTGATGAAAGGGAAAAACCTACAACCAAGATTACTCTACTCAGCAAGGATCGCATTCAGATTCGACAGAGAAATTAAAAGCTTTACAGACAAGCAAAAGCTAAGAGAATTCAGCACCACCAAACCAGCTTTACAACAAATGCTAAAGGAACTTCTCTAGGCAGGAAACACAAGAGAAGGAAAAGACTTACAACAACAAACCCAAAACAATTAAGAAAATGGTAATAGCAACATACATATCAATAATTACCTTAAATGTAAATGGATTAAATGCTCAAACCAAAAGACATAGACTGGCTGAATGGATACAGAAACAAGACCCATATATATGCTGTCTAGAAGAGACCCACTTCAGACCTAGGGACACATACAGACTGAAAATGAGGGGATGGAAAAAGATATTCCATGCAAATGGAAATCAAAAGAAAGCTGGAGTAGCAATTCTCATAACAGATAAAATAGACTTTAAAACAAAGACTATTACAAGAGACAAAGAAGGACACTACATAATGATCAAGGGATCAATCCAAGAAGAAGCTATAACAATTGTAAATATTTATGCACCCAACATAGGAGCACCTCAATACATAAGGCAAATGCTAACAGCCATAGAAGGGGAAATCGACAGTAACACAGTAATATTAGGGGACTTTAACATCCCACTTTCACCAATGGACAGACCAACCTAAATGAAAATAAATAAGGAAAGATAAGCTTTAAATGACACATTAAACAAGATGGCCTTAATTGATATTTATAGGACATCCCATCCAAAAACAAAAGAATACACTTTCTTGTCAAGTGCTCATGGAACATTCTCCAGGATAGATCATATCTTGGGTCACAGTCAAGCCTCGGTAAATTTAAGAAAATTGAAATCATCTCAAGTATCTTTTCCAACCACAATGCTATGAGACTAGATACCAATTCCAGGGAAAAAAACTATAAAAAATACAAACACTTGGAAGCTAAACAATATGCTACTAAATAACAAAGAGGTCCCTGAAGAAATCAAAGAGGAAATCAAAAAATACCTAGAAACAAATGACAATGAAGACACAACGACCCAAAACCAATGGGATGCAGCAAAAGCAGTTGTAAGAGGGAAGTTTATAGCAGTACAATCCTACCTCAAGAAACAAGAAACATCTCAAATAAACAACCTAACCTTACACCTAGAGCAATTGGAGATAGAAGAACAAAAAACCCCCCAAAGTTAGCAGAAGGAAAGAAATCATAAAGATCAGATCAGAAATAAATGAAAAGGAAATGAAGAAAATGATAGCAAAGATCAATAAAACTAAAAGCTGGTTCTTTGAGAAGATAAACAAAATTGATAAACCATTAGCCAGACTCATCAAGAAAAAAAGGGACAGACTCAAATCAACAGAATTAGAAATGAAAAAGGAGAAGTAACAACTGACACTGCAGAAATACAAAGGATCATGAGAGATTACTACAAGCAACTATATGCCAATAAAATGGACAACCTGGAAGAAATGGACAAATTCTTAGAAAACCACAACCTTCTGAGACTGAACCAGGAAGAAATAGAAAATATAAACAGACCAATCACAAGCACTGAAATTGAAACTGTGATTAGAAATCTTCCAACAAACAAAAACCCAGGACCAGATGGCTTCACAGGCGAATTCTATCAAACATTTAGAAAAGAGCTAACACCTATCCTTCTCAAACTCTTCCAAAATATAGCAGAGGGAGGAACACTCCCAAACTCATTCTACGTGGCCACCATCACACTGATACCAAAACCAGAAAAAGACGTCACAAAAAAAGAAAACGACAGGCCAATATCACTGATGAACGTAGATGCAAAAATTCTCCACAAAATACTAGCAAACAGAATCCAGCAGCACATTAAAAGGATCATACACCATGATCAAGTAGGGCTTATCCCAGGAATGCAAGGATTCTTCAATATATGCAAATCAATCAATGTGATACACCATATTAACAAACTGAAGGATAAAAACCACATGATCATCTCAATAGATGCAGAAAAAGCTTTCGACAAAATTCAACACCATTTATGATAAAAACTCTCCAGAAAGCAAGCACAGAGGGAACTTACCTCAACATAATAAGGGCCATATATGATAAACCCAAAGCCAACATTGTTCTCAATGGTGAAAAACTGAAACCATTTCCACTAAGATCAGGAACAAGACAAGGTTGCCCACTCTCACCACTATTATTCAATGTAGTTTTGGAAGAATTAGCCACAGCAATCAGAGAAGAAAAAGAAATAAAAGGAATCCAAATCAGAAATGAAGAAGTAAAACTGTCACTGTTTGCAGATGACATGATACTATGCATAGAGAATCCTAAAGATCCTACCAGAAAACTACTAGAGCTGATCAATGAATTTGGTGAAGTTGCAGGATACAAAAGTAATGAACAGAAATCTCTTGCATTCCTATACACTAATGATGAAAAATCTGAAAGAGAAATTAAGGAAAACTCCCATTTACCACTGCAACAAAAACAATAAAATAACTAGGAACAAACCTACCTAAGGAGGTAAAAGAACTGTATTCAGAAAACTATAAGGCACTGATGAAAGAAATTAAAGATGATACAAACAGACGGAGAGATATACCATGTTCTTGGATTGGAAGAATCAACATTGTGAAAATGACTATACTACCCAAAGCAATCTACAGATTCAATGCAAACCTTATCAATCTACCAATGGCATTTTTCACAGAACTAGAACAAAAAATTTCACAATTTGTATGGAAACACAAAAGACCCCGAATAGCCAAAGCAATCTTGTGAAAGAAAAACGGAGCTGGAGGAATCAGGCTGCCAGACTTCAGATTATACTACAAAGCTACAGTAATCAAGACAGTATAGTACTGCCACAGAAACAGAAATATAGATCAATGAACAGGATAGAAAGCCCAGAGATAAACCCACGCACCTATGGTCAGCTAATCTATGACAAAGGAGGCAAGGATATACAATGGAGAAAAGACAGTCTCTTCAATAAGTGGTGCTGGGAAAACTGGACAGCTACATGTAAAAGAATGAAATTAGGACACTTCCTAACACCATACACAAAACTAAACTCAAAATAGATTAAAGACCTAAATGTAGGGCCAGACAGTATAAAACTCTTAGAGGAAAACAGAGGCAGAACACTCTATGGCATAAATCACAGCAAGACCCTTTTTGACCCACCTCCTAGAGAAATGGAAATAAAAACAAAAAATAAACAAATGGGACCTAATGAAACTTAAAAGCTCTTGCACAGCAAAGGAAACCATAAACAAGACAAAAAGACAACCTTTAGAATGGGAGAAAGTATTTGCAAACGAAGTAACTGACAAAAGATTAATCTGCAAAATATACAAGCAGCTCATGCAGCTCAATATCAAAAACCAAACAACCCAATCCAAAACTGGGCAGAAGATCTAAACAGACATTTCTCCAAAGAAGATATACAGATGGCCAACAAACACATGAAAGGATACTCAACTTCACTAATCAATCATTAGAGAAATGCAAATCAAAAGTACAATGAAGTATCACCTCACACCAGTCAGAACGGCCATCATCAAAAAATCTACAAACAATAAATGCTGGAGAGGGTGTGGAGAAAAGGGAACCCTCTTGCACTGTTGGTGGGAATGTAAATTGATACAGCCACTACGGAGAACAGTATGGAGGTTCCTTAAAAAACTAAAAATAGAACTACCATATGACCGAGCAATCCCACTACTGGGCATATACCCTGAGAAAACCATAATTCAAAAGAGACATGTATCACAATGTTCATTGCAGCATTATTTACAATAGCCAGGACATGGAAGCAACCTAAGTGTCCATGGACAGATGAATGGATAAAGAATATGTGACACATATATACAATGGAATATTACTCAGCCATAAAAAGAAACGAAATTGAGCTATCTGTAGTGAGGTGGATGGACCCAGAGTCTGTCATACATAGTGAAGTAAGTCAGAAAGAGAAAAGCAAATACCATATTCTAACACATATATATGGAATCTAAAAAAAATGGTTCAGATGAAACTAGGGGCAGGACAGGAATAAGGACACAAACATAGAGAATGGACTTGAGGACATGGGGAGGGGGAAGGGTAAGCTGGGACGAAGTGAGAGTGTAGCACTGACGTATATACACTACTAAATGTAAAATAGATAGCTAGTGGGAAGCAGCTGTATAGCACAGGGAGATCAGCTCAGTGCTTTGTGACCACTTAGGGGGGTGGGATACGGAGGGTGGGAGGGAGATGCAAGAGGGAGGGGATATGGGGATATACGTATGCATATAGCTGATTCACTTTGTTATATAGCAGAAACTAACACAACACTGTAAAGCAATTATACTCCAGTAAAGTTGTTAAAAAATAAAACTATTCTACCATTTCTCTCATTTATTTTTCAAGGCAACTTGTCTGACCTTGCCCAGAGAATCTCAGACCATCTGTAGCTGGTTGGGACACAAGGCAGTGCTTTCTGCCCGCAGAGGTCATCTCCCTACATTCCAAGGGAGACCAAATGAATCAGGGATATGGAAAGAAGAACACAATTACTAGAGATAACTCTGGAAAAATTAGAATGCCTGCCATCTTTGGTGTTAGTATTTGCCAACCTCTTATTCCAATCTCTTTAAGTTCTTTCTACTTCTGGCTTTTTCTTTCATTCTTATCCTCCCTAACCATATAGATAGAACCCTGAATCCCACTCTTAGTCCTGGAGTTCTGCAATCCAAGTATTGTAATGAGTTTTACAAAATCATAAGGTATGTTTATCTTGCTATTAATACTCTCTTGTAAATATATATATACATACAATTGCTTCAAAGTCATATTTATAATAGTACCCTTTCTACTCACTAGCTGTGGCAGTTTTAAAACATGGCTGCAAATCTCTGACAGTTCTCCTATTGATAAGTTTACTGTCCTTGCATCTGGATGGGCTTGTGACTACATCCACCAATGGTATATGGCAGAAATATCTTTATGTGACTTCGGAAGCTAGGTCTTAAAAGGTCAAGCAACTTCCTTCTTACTTCCTGGAACACTTTCTCTGAGATCCCTGAACTGTCATGTAAGAGGTCTGACTACCCCGAAACCACCATGATGGAGAAGTCTTGCGTTCTGGCTAACAAGTCAAGCTGAGTTTATTCTTTCTGCCATACCTGCTAAGGCATGAGGGCAGAAGCCACCAAATGATTCCATGCTCCAGCCATTCAAGTCACTCCCGGACATCCGAGTCCTTATAGCTGAGGTCCCAGACATTATGGAACAGAGAAGTTATCCAGGTGCACACTAATAAAATGTTCGTTGTGTTATGATACTTGGTTTTGGGGTGGTTAGTTATGTATCAGATAACCAGAACACCAGAACTTTAATATGCTTTTAAGAATGGTAGATAAAGGGATGAAATGACAGCTACTATTATTAACCTGGAACCTACACATAGGAGTACGTATCACCAAAGGATGTAATTCATCACTTGTATCTCAACAGAGAAGAGACTGAAAACTCCTGCTTTGCAATCTATTGAAGGAGAGTTTTACCATTTCCCTCTCCTACTAACACATTTCTTAAAGTTATCTCATCTCATGATGGGAAAAATGTTCAATTTCAAGTGCCAGATACCCAATTCAAACAAGTTTAAATTTAACATGGGGGCTTATTGGCCCATATGCCTGAGAAGAATACTAGATTTGCACAGAGAATCAAAGAGATACAGGGAACAGGGCTTGGTTTCAACAGACTCAGCCCATCAGGACTTTCTCATCCTGATTGCATTTATTGTTAATCTCTGATTGTCTCTGCTTGGCTTTATATGAATATTACTGAAAATGGTAACAGTACCCAACTTCATAACCTCTAATGTAGCAATATCAGCAGAAGCAAAGTTTTTCCCAAAAGTTAATCAGCAATCCTACAAAAGAATCCTGAGTTGATTTGCTTGGGTCCCAGGGCCAATTATTGCAAACATTTTCTGTGAGTTTTATTTTGTTTTCATGAAAAGTGATTTTTGCATGTTGTGGCCAGTAGAACTGCAGAAGAGAGATTGTTCCACATATCTGAGAGGTGGCTCAAGACTGTGGACACCCCTGTAAGGTAAATAGAGACCCTTTATGGCATGAGCCTTTCAGAACTGTTTACACCTGATTCCCCCACAGCTGGATTTATGAACTGTTTAACCTATTATTACAGCAGGATTCTTCTCACATACTTCTCCTTAATCTGTTATGTTCACAGCACCTAGTTAGTCCCAGCTGATCCCAATACTTGGCCACTTCATACCCCATAAGCCTGTCCCCCTTATGTTTGAAACAGGTAGCAACTTTGGAAACACTGACTTATAAAAACTAGAATTGGCTATTTAGGAACATTCTGGGTAGGCTGAAAAAAACACATCCTTTTCCATGTATCTAACACCATCTGGAAGCATTTTATCAAGCAGGTTACTTGATTATTCTATGGTTCATTGCTCTAGAAAATGTTTCCTAAATAAAAATAACTAACAAAAAACCGCATAAATACAAGAACAGAACACTTAAATACAGTGCTTTATTAGCATGATTTCACTGACCAAGAATTTAGAGAGATCAGTTCCCAAATAAATCAACATAGAAATGATGTATTTGTGCCAGAGGGTATTTAAATACTAATTGACAATATGGCAAAGATTAAGAAGAATATGTCTAAAGAGTACATCTAAAAACATCATTGAAATAGGTTTAATTCCCCCAAGCTACTACCATACTCAAACTGATCATGTAAAAATACTTTAAAGAAAAATGCAGTAGTCATTCTTTGTCTCCTTATTTATAGCTAAATTTTCCAAAAAATGCCAAAAGGCTTTTTGCTCTTGGATTTTGGTTTATTCTACTAAAGAAAGTAGAAACCACTTCTTAGTTTTTCAGTGCTTGAAAAGGATAAACACAGAGCTAGAAGAAATTTTAAAAATTGATAACCAAAGCTGCTAAAATATTGAATTAGTTACCTGAGAGGGAGGAGATGAAGTATGGAATTTCATTCTAGAACAGATCTCCAAAACTCAAAAGCCTTTGGGAGCTAGGCTTAAACATGTAAAATAGCAAGATGAACCAATGTGGAGAGGTGGAAACTGAAAGATGAAGAGTGTAATCTCCATCCGATGAAATTCAAAATCACACCGTTTAAAACACCATGGTGGAATAAGGTCAAGGTCTACTGTCTCTTGAATATCAGCAATATTTGATGAATATCAGCAATATTTGATGAATATCAGCAATATGTGATGAACATCAAGGACCTGCCATGTTTCATTGTGCTGCAGTAGATAATCATTACCAGGCACAATGTACAGATTTCAAATACTTTACACCATTTAATCGTTTTTTTTTTCCCCCAGTTTATTTATTTATTTATTTATTTATTTTATTTTTAGGCCAATTCTGGGTGACTTTTTTTTTTTCACACATACACACTGTATTTTATTTTTACAAGAGATAAATAGACTGACACCAAGCACTGTAAATGGATGACCACAACAAAAGCAACAATGATTTCAATTACCAAACACGAAACACACTCATACTATGTCATAATATTGACATTCAGTACGGTAATCCTCCACTGTAACAGCTCCTTTACTTTGCAGTGAAAATTGATTTGTATATTTTTTGCCTCTGAGTCATTGTGGGTTTTTTTTTTTTTTCCAAACAGAAAGTCACATAAATTATAATCATCCACATCAGTTCACTCAGTCCCATGTAATTAATTTTTTTTTTCATCTTGATCTTTTGTTAGCACTTTTATGAGTTCATCAGTTTTCCATTAGAGTTCTGAAAATGCTTATTCATTCAGTTCAGCAGTATAGTCAGTTACCAGAAACCTGTACTTGTCAGAGTCTTTTCTATGAATTCCTTGAAGATGAAACCCTTTTATAGGAACATATTTGCAAAAGCATCAGAGTACACCCAGAACTGTCTGTAAATGACAAAAGGCTTAAAATTGACCACAGTTAAAGATCTGATGAAAGTTCACAATAATGCAATTGACAAGGAAATTTAGTTATTTCTGAGATATACATTTTAAAGTACTAACTAGAATTATGACTTATAACATTATACCAGAACATATAAGATTTTTAGAAATTTCATGTAATGTCTGAAACATTTATATTAACATATTTCCATACAAATAACCCAAAGAAAGTTTAGTATTATTGTTTTGTTTGTTTGTTTGTTTGTTTATACTGCAGGTTCTTATTAGTCATCAATTTTATACACATCAGTGTATAAATGTCAATCCCAATCGCCCAATTCAGCACACCACCATCCCCACCCCATCACAGTTTTCCCCACTTGGTGTGCACACGTCTGTTCTCTACATCTGTGTCTCAACTTCTGCCCTGCAAACCGGCTCATCCGTACCACTTTTCTAGGTTCCACATACATGCATTAATATACGATATTTGTTTTTCTCTTTCTGACTTACTTCACTCTGTATGGTCTCTAGATCTGTCCACGTCTCAACAAATGACTCCATTTCGTTCCTTATTATGGGTGAGCAATATTCCATTGCATATATGTACCACATCTTCTTTATCCATTTGTCTGTCGATGGACATTTAGGTTGCTTCCATGACCTGGCTACTGTAAATAGTGCTGCAATTAACATTTGGGTGCATGTGTCTTTTTGAATTATGGTTTTCTCTGGGTATATGCCCAGTACTGGGATTGCTGGGTCATATGGTAATTCTATTTTTAGTTTTTTAAGGAACCTCCATACTGTTCTCCATAGTGGCTGTATCAATTTACATTCCCACCAACAGTGCAAGAGGGTTCCCTTTTCTCCACACCCTCTCCAGCATTTGTTGTTTGTAGATTTTCTGATGATGCCCATTCTAACTGCTGTGAGGTGATACCTCATTGTAGTTTTGATTTGCATTTCTCTAATAATTAGTGATGTTGAGCAGCTTTTCATGTGCTTCTTGGCCATCTGTATGTCTTCTTTGGAGAAATGTCTATTTAGGTCTTCTGCCCATTTTTGGATTGGGTTGTTTGTTTCTTTAATATTGAGCTGCATGAGCTGTTTATATATTTTGGAGATTAATCCTCTGTCCGTTGATTCGTTTGCAAATATTTTCTCCCATTCTGAGGGTTGCCTTTTCGTCTTGTTTATGATTTCCTTTGCTGTGCAAAAGCTTTGAAGTTTCATTAGGTCCCATTTGTTTATTTTTGTTTTTATTTCCATTACTCTAGGAGGTGGATCAAAAAAGATCTTGCTGTGATTTATGTCAAAGTGTGTTCTTCCTATGTTTTCCTCTAAGAGTTTTATAGTGTCTGGTCTTACATTTAGGTCTCTAATCCATTTTGAGTTTATTTTTGTGTATGGTGTTAGGGAGTGTTCTAATTTCATTCTTTTACATGTAGCTGTCCAGTTTTCCCAGCACCACTTATTGAAGAGACTGTCTTTTCTCCACTGTATATCTTTGCCTCATTTGTCATAGATTAGTTGACCATAGGTGCGTGGGTTTATCTCTGGGCTTTCTATCTTGTTCCATTGATCTATGTTTCTGTTTTTGTGCCAGTACTATATTGTCTTGATTACTGTAGCTCTGTAGTATAGTCTGAAGTCAAGGAGTCTGATGTCTCCAGCTCCGTTTTTTTCCCTCAAGACTGCTTTGGCTATTTGGGGTCTTTTGTGTCTCCATACAAATTTTAAGATGATTTGTTCTAGTTCCGTAAAAAATGCCATTGTAATTTGATAGGGATTGCATTGAATTTGTAGATTGCTTTGGGTAGTATAGTCATTTTCACAATATTGATTCTTCCAATCCAAGAACATGGTATATCTCTCCATCTGTCGGTATCATCTTTAATTTCTTTCATCAGTGTCTTATAGTTTTCTGCATACAGGTCTTTTGTCTCCCTAGATAGGTTTATTCCCAGGTATTTTATTCTTTTTGTTGCGATGGTAAATGGGAGTGTTTCCATAATTTCTCTTTCAGATTTTTCATCATTAGTGTATAGGAATGCAAGAGATTTCTGTGCATTAATTTTGTATCCTGAAACTTTACCAAATTCATTGATTAGCTCTAGTAGTTTTCTGGTGGCATTTTTAGGATTCTCTATGTATAGTATCATGTCATCTGCAAACAGTGACAGTTTTACTTCTTTTCCAATTTGTATTCCTTTTATTTCTTTTTCTTCTCTGATTGCCATGGCTAGGACTTCCAAAACTATGTTGAATAATAGTGGTGAGAGTGGACATCCTTGTCTCATTCCTAGTCTTAGAGGAAATGCCTTCAGTTTTTCACCATTGAGAATGATGTTTGCTGTGGGTTTGTCGTATATGGCCTTTATTATGTTGAGGTAGGTTCCCTCTAGGCCCACTTTCTGGAGAGTTTTTATCATAAATGTACACCATTTAATCTTTATCTCTCTGAGGGAGGCACAAATATCCCATTTCACAGAAGAAGAAACTGAGGTTTCAGACCTCAGAACTCAGACCTACGGTAATTCCTGGCACATAGTATGTACCCAACAAACATTTATTGAAAGTTAAGTGAATGACAAAATCTTTCCCTTCTATATTTTACGCTGTGATGTGAGGCTGAGACTGAAAACTTCATTTTCCTTTGTTTGTTGGGTTTCTATTATGTTTTGTCAGTAGGGACCACTAGAGGGAACCGGAAGAGGGGAAGAGAGAAGAGGGATTTCCTCCTTGAGCTTGCCATTCCATTCAGCAACAGACCAGCCACACCCTTCTCCCAACAGCAGCAGTTGGTTCTGGTCTTCAGTTTCTTTGGTACTCCCGGAACCAGTTTACTGCATCTTCCCAGAGCTATCAGCAGCAGCCAACAGCACCCCTGCTCAGAGGTCTGAGCCTTAGCTCTACAAAGTCTCTCCTCCAAACTCTTGAGGAATCAGCATCAGCCAGCTGGCACTCCCTCCCCAAAAGCTTGAGTCCTTAGCTCGCACAGGGACGTCTTCCAGTTCCTGAGTAGGAGTAGTACCCACTTCTTCTCCTCAGAGGTCTGGATTCTGGTTCTGCAAGCCCTTCATTTGCATTTCTAGATTCTGAAAACCCCAATCCCTTCCCTTTATTTCTCTAGCCTAGCAATGAATGCTGCTTTTTGTGTTATCTCAGTGTTTCCTTTTTTGCTGTTTCAGACTTCAAATTTCAGATAAACCAATTCTCAATATTCTTCTCAACAAAATACCTAGTGTGATTCTGGTTTCCTGACTGGGGCATGACTGATACGGAATAGCTACCTTGTAGGACAGTTATGAAGATTAATTTATATCTGGTTCATAGTAGATTCTCATTAGCCATTATTTATTTAAAGCAAACCACAGCATTGCCTCTCTCCCAGGTTAATATCTTCTACATATTTGACAAGCATACGTTTTATCCCTTCATCCAAGACAGTGTCAATAATCTTGAACAGAACAAGGCTAAGGATAAAACGCTGTTTCGCATCATCAGAACCTATCTTCAAAATTGGCTTCACTCTTTTTGGTCAACATTCATTAAGTATATTATCATCTCTCTATGATGGAAATGTATTATTTTTGTCATCAGATAATGGTATTTTCATTTTGAGAAAACAAGAAAACATTGAGTGCTTTAGACAACTTTTGTCTATAACACAATGAACTGAAAAGAAAGCTGGTTGGAAACTTAATCCTAGTTCTTCTGCTACTTGATTAATGTGTGATTGTGGGCAGGTCACTGAACCATTCTGCTTTCCAGCTCCCTTAAAAATAAAATGAGGAGGGCTTCCCTGGTGGCGCAGTGGTTGAGAATCTGCCTGCCAATGCAGGGGACATGGGTTCAAGCCCTGGTCTGGGAAGATCCCACATGCCGCGGATCGACTAGGCCCGTGAGCCACAATTGCTGAGCCTGCGCGTCTGGAGCCTGTGCTCCGCAACAAGAGAGGCCGCGATAGTGAGAGGCCCGCGCACCACGATGAAGAGTGGCCCCCACTTGCCACAACTGGAGAAAGCCCTCGCACAGAAACGAAGACCCAACACAGCCATAAATAAATAAATGAAACTAAAAAACAAACCAATAAACACTAGTATGTTAGCATTACTCTTAAAAAAAATAAATAAAATAAAATAAAATGAGGAACTTGAAGTAGGCAATGTTCAAGATTCCTTCCAGCTTTCTTACTCTAAGTAAAAAAAGTAGTGTTATCTCTGCATATTTCAGATCACTAAGATATTTCTGACACTGAAAGGATGATAAACCGACTATATTCCTAACAGCAAGAAGCTGAAATTGGGGCATGAATGCTTCTGTCTTTACGCAGACATGAAGCCAGTTATGTCAAACCTGGAAAAAAAATCCAAGTGAAATAAATTTCTCAAACATGTTAGTACTTCTATAGCTAATTCACTTTGAGCCTAAGAGGAAGGGAAGCTAGTCTAGCCAAAATTATAATTGTGAGGAAGCTACCCATTCCTTCTTACCATGAAAAAGCCCATCTATAATAACGACAGGGCTGGTGGTATGATGTGATCATAACGCTACCCAATTATCTGGGAGTAGAGTATGTGTTAAACTTGCCAACTAGAACACCAAGTTCAGCTAACAATTCTCTGTGGCTCCTAATTGCCACTGTGGCATCGAGCTGTCTCCTCACCAGGGACTTCAAACAGTGTAGCTGACACCACAGGCAGCAGCTAGCTGAAGTTTCTCCCCTATGTATTTAGAAAGAAATAACCACAACCACAGAAGCCAAAGAAGTTTTGCAGCTTCCCTACTGTCCAGATAAATATTCTCATTCCAGAGTAGTAAAGTGATGGGAGCCTAAAATATCTGCAGAAAGAAAAGCCCAGATCAGAAAAGACAGAGATGTCATTCCCATGATTAACTCTATAATAAAACATTTTTCTGATCCTTTTCTTCCCCCCTTCCTTCCTTCCTTGCTTCCTCCCTCCCTCCCTCATTCCTTTCTTCTTTTCTTTCTTTTTTCCTTCCTTCCTTCCTTTATTCTTTTCCTGTCTTCCTGTCTTTCCCACTTAGAAAATATATATGGCCTCTGTATTTATTAAGCTATTACAGGAGGGAGGAGGAAGAAAGGGTCATCCAGACAAAATGAGTAGAATGTGAATAGTGAATCACATGAGAAGAAGCCCAGCAGCTCCACAGATCTATGAAGCACAGCACTGGGGCTGAAGTCGAGGGCGTGTGAAGGAACAATGACAGAGAAGATGAGAGAAACAGCAGAGGCAAAGTCATGGAGCAAATTTATGTGGCACCAGTGTTTGGATCTACATTATGAAAAACCACTGAAAGGAGCTTAGCATTTTAGAAAAATTATTTGGTGGTCAGTGTAGAGAATAGATTAGAGCAGATGACACTGGAAAAAGAGGGAAAAGATGTGAGAGACGGTTGCTGTGTTTCAGGGAAGATCTAGGAGTGTTTGGGTTATGATTATAGCAACTGGAGTAGATAGGAGAGGACAGATGTGAAACTCCAAAAAAATGGAGTTGAATGACTACACATTAGAGGGTGTGAAGGCAAGGGAAAGAGAGGTCTAGGATTACTCCTAAAACTTAAATTTTTTGCTATTTATCTTTGCCAGGTCTCAATTATACATGTTCAGAGGAGGGACTGAGTCCTATGAATCCTATGTTTTGCGAGAAAAACTGACTAAAGTTTTCTCTCCTATCTGTAACTATGGTGCCTGAAATTCTTTCATCATGGAGATTTAGTCCTATTGCTTCAAAGTTGTGCTGTTCCATAGGAATCCCAAATTACCATGCACCTTACTTCAGATAGGACTAATAGCATAAGCTTATCATTCTTAATTCTTCAGAGAAGTACTCCTAAGAAAAAGAAATTAAATAAATATTTTTTCTCAGATGATTGTTGAGCATAATATTTGCTTCCTATGTTAGTTTTAGTATAGAAACAATATTTTAATAACAACATTTTTTCACTAGTACCTGAGAATAATTTATGCTCTGTCAATATGTGTCAAAGTTATGGTATTTTTTTTGTAGCCTCCGTACTACCACAGATCCACAAGGATAAGGATTTACCATTTGATATGCACAGGCTTAAGTGCTCCTCAGGAGAGGCACTCATATTTAGGAGGATGATATTAGCTAGATAAGCTAGATATAAATTGACTGGAAGAAGGAATATTGGCTATTAGTGGTCCAGAAAATAGAAATGAAAGGGAGGGAGGTGTAGAAGGATATTTAATGCAAACCTCTCCTTAAAGATCTTTCTGTATGTTCAGCACATAAACACTGGAAAGAAGTTAAGGCTAGAGATACGTATCTGGGAGTCATTAGAAATTGCATGAAGAGAGGAAAAAGAAATAGAGCAAGAATGAAATCTCGGGAAATTCCAACACTTAAGGGGCAAATAAGAAGCCTATAAAATAAGAAATGTCAAGAAAGTACAGACTCTTTTTAACAGTACAGTCATATCAGACCACATTGTGGAGATTACCTTTGAACAAAAACTCGAAGAATTTTGAGAGTTAGCTATGTGGGTATTTGATAAAAGATTATTCCGGGCTTAAGAAACAGCCAGTAGTTTCTTAGTAAAGCCCCTAGAAAGTGCCTGGAAAGCTTGAGCGGCAACAAAAAGGTCAGTGGTCAAAGATGTGATGATAGAGGGTCATGGAGATACTTAAAGGCCATTGTCTTGTCTCTGGCTCTTACTCTGAGTGAAAAGGAGTGCCACTGCAGGGTTTAAGCAGAGGAATGAAGCACTCTGGCCACCATGTTTGGAATAAGCTATATAGGACAGGCAAAAACAGATACAGAGTTACTAAAAAGAACACTATTAGGGCAAGAGATAATGATGGCTCAGACTAAGGTAGTAAGAGTGGAGGAAGTAAGAATTGGTTGAACTGTGAATGTATTTTAAAGGTAGAACCGATAGGATCTCCTTGTAAATTCTATGTAGGAGTAACAACAGAAAGACATCAGGGATTACCCTGTTTTTGCCAGAAAAACTTTAAGGATGGAATGACCATCATCTGAGATGGGAAAGGCTATAAGTGGAGTAGAGTTTAGGCGGAAGTACAGAATTCAGTTATGGACATGTTAAGATGGAGATAAATCTTAAATATCCAAGAGGAGATTTCAAAAAGGTAGTTGTTATGTGAGTCTGGTGTTTGAGAGACAGATATAAGCTGAAGCTATAAACTTAAGTCATTGGCATATAGAGGGAACTTAAAGCTCTATAACTAGCTGAGACTAACAAGACAGCAAGAGTAGATCGGAAGAGGACCATTGACTACGGGTGTGGGGAGAAGAGGAACCAGATGAAGACAGGGAAAGAAGGGGGAAAACCAAGAAAATTTGGAAGCCTACAGGCTGAGTATATAAAGTATGTGTAGAAGGAGGGAGAGAATAGTCCAGTACATCAGATGCTACCAATAGGTCAGGATATGGGCTGAAAATTGGCAATTGGACTTAGCATAATGGAAGTGATTAGAGGACCTGACAAAAGAAGTTTCAGTGGAATGGTGATGATAAAAACTTTATTGGAAACAACTCTTTTAAGAAATGTTTTTATAAATGGGTATAAAAAAATTGAGGAGACTTGCAGGAGTAGGGTAAAGAAAAGTTTGTTTGTGTTTTAAGATGGGAAAAATACCATGTTTATATGCTGATGGAGATATGTGGAGGAATGAGTGGGAAGTGAAACAGAGATAGTAATGGTAGAAGACCCTCATAAGAAGCTTAAACTGGAGGAAATAGAGAGTACCAAGAGGGTTTGTAAAGAGGATGTCAGAGTCAAGGGAAGGTTTATGAACATTTTTAGGATAGGATAAGCTAGATTGTGGGAGGGAAAAGAGACAGCAGAATTAAAATGGTTCAATAAACAGAAGAAAATGAAATCATATATAGAGCTAGTCCCAAAAGAGATGAGTGGAGATACGAGTATAGATGGAGACTTGATCCATGCAAATTATCCCAGTACAGGGATAACTCCTCTTCTGATTCCCGGAAGGATGATACAGATGAGATGAAAGATTAAGTAAGAGGATAAAAGTGATGATGTGTGCATTTTCGAGGTGATGTAGAAGGTGAAGACATCTGAGGAAGGGAATATGTGTTCTGAGTTCAGGAAAGGGGTGAACTTTGGAATATTTGCTGACAGAAGGAAAAGGATCATGACCAAGGATAAGTGAAAAGATGGGGTAACTGGCCAAGGTTAATGTCCGCACGAAGTTGAAAAAAATCATACATTTATAGTGGTGCCAATTCATATATTATAGTAATTATTTTCCTGAAATTTTCTTTATAGTCCAATTTTAGGAGGTGAGAAGGCAAATGGTCAGTTGATCTGGGGTCTTAGTTTGCGAGGCAGATGCTTCGGAAATAAAAAAGAGCAAGAGTTGATAGTGTTGGTATTCAAGTTGTGTCAATGATTAACCATGAAGTCTAGGCTAAGTAGTGAAGTAAAATGAAGCCAGGAGGGTCCACATAGAGAAACAAATGGAAAGACAAGGAATAGATGGTTCTTTGAGGTGGAAGAGCAAGTATCTGTGAAAGTTAGATGAGACTGATTTGGACTGATTCCGGATAAGTTAAGAGTGTGGATACCCAGAACGGAATGCTGTGATAGTAAAGATGCCTTGGAGTGGAGCTGGATGGGTCATTTACATTAATTCTTGAGTCACTGAGGATAGTGGCAGGATATGTGGTAGAGAGGAAAATAGTGACTCAGACGTTAAAGTTTTGCTTTTTCCTTGACTGCTCCCAAATTAACTACCAATCCATTGTAGCATTCGTGGAGTTTGCTAAATTCCAACTGAAGATCTACCACTAAAAGTTTGCTGATCACTGATATAAATGTTCCCTTGATGTGTTGTAATAAGTCAGTTACCTCCCTAAACACCTAACCTATTACTAACACAAGAGTTAGGAGCAGAAGAGAAGAGAGTTTGATAACTGTTTCCATTAGTATTGCTCCATAGCAAACTACCTCAAAACTTTTCAACATGAAACAACAATTTTATTAAATTCAACATTCTGAAGTTCAGCAATTCAGAGAGAGCTCCACAATGTTTGGGGCCTCAAGTGAAAAAAAACTCAATGGCTGGGTGTGACAGGACAGTTGGAGCTGGAATTATCAGGAGGTATCTTAATTCACCTACCCAGTGGTTGATGCTGACTATTAGCTGGGACCTCAGCTGGGGCTATCAGTTGGAGAACTTACAAGTGGCCTTTCTTGCTTGAGCTTCCTCACAGCACGGTAGCCACAGAGTGGTAGACTTCTTCCACACTGTTTCAGGACTCCAAAGGTGAGTGTTCCGACAGAACCAAGTAGAAACTGTATTCTGACTTAGCTTTGGGAGTTACATAGTGTAATTCCTACTACATTCTGCTAGTGAAAAATGAGTCTACACCACCCCAAATAAAAAGGAAGGGGACACAGACCTCACCTCTCAATTGGAGGTGTCAAAAAATTTGCAATCATATTTTAGAACTTATAAGTGGCATTAATGGGGATTGCTTAACCCTACTCCCAAGTCAAATGCTAAGTGTTTGCTGAGCCCGGTTATAAATGTTCCTTCATTCCAACTAAATGACATTCTGGAAAAGGAAAAACTATGGAAACAGTAGAACTATCAGGGGTTTCCAGGGTTTACGGAGGGAGGGATGAATAGGTGGAGCACAGAGGATTTTTAGGACAATGAAAAATGTCTGTATGATGCTGTAATAATAGATATATGTCATTATACATTTGTTCAAACCTATATAATGTACAACACCAAAAGTGAGCTGAAATGTAAACTATGAACTTTGGGTAATATGATGTGTCAAGGTAGGTTCATCAGTTGTAACAAATATACTATTCTTGGGGGAGTTGATAATGGGGAAGGTTATGCATTTGTCCAGAGCAGGAGGGAAATCCCTGTACCTTCCTCTTAATTTTGCCGTGAACCTAAAACTGTTTTTAAAAAGCCTTAAAAATTAACCTATGATAGAAACTGTATATAAATCAAATTTTAAAAGACAAATTCTTCCTCTCTTTAGTGTCTTTATTATATTTGAAAATTCCCAATTTTCTAGTCAGTGCTTGAATGTTCTCACCCTCATAAAGTGTGTTTGGGTACATATTAGTAATTCTCTTCATAACTGAAAAACCATCAATTATATGCTGCATGGATTCATAAAAAACCACCAGCAAAACCACAGTTCCTCACAGGAAAAATTGCCTATCCAGAGTTTATTTCAACAAAAGTGGCAGTAAACAATACAGACAGACTCATTTTTCCCATTCTTTTTCAATGCATGTGACCTCTTGGCATGTTGCAAGCTTATATTATTTCAGTTGCCCTAGTAATTCCTTGTGTTTGTTTAAGAATTACCTAATGTTTATCACTAAGTATAGGTTACTGTGTTGAATGAATATGCTTTATTTTTATGCTGATGTAATTTAAAAATAGAACAAGTAAGTAAAAAGATAATGGTTTAAGGCAAAAGTCTTTTAACATAGGGTACTATTTTGCAGTGGTATTTGTGTTTTATGGGAGAATTGAATCAACTACTAATTCCTTTATTTAATAAAAATATCCAATTAAAATGTAAAGTGTACACTATATTCTGAAGCTTGCAAGTGTCCAGTGAGTTCAGTGAAAACAATGGGCTAAAAGTATACTTACTGGAATTAGAGTTCTGGGTTGTAATGTTAGCTTTGTTGCTTACTAGCTGCCTCACCATAGGTAATTACTCTGAGCCTCAGTTCCCTTTTCTGCAAAATGGAGTTGTTTACCTCAAGTGCACTTTTCTACCAGAAAACAACTATAAAATATTGATAAAATACAAAATATTAACTGTAGACATCAGAGAAAAGCCAAGACAGTTAGGACCTGAAGGGTAAATATCCTGAAGCAAAGGGAAATATATTGACGTGAGCCCCACATTCTCTACTGCTTTTTTTCTTGAGGTATTTGCTCATTGGTTGGCAGTGTGGGGCTTGGAGTCTACACAGAAAATGCCAGCAAATCATCCCCATCCTCAATGACTGATGCAAAGACTGTAAAGACAATGTATGTAAACATTTAGTGCAGAGTCTAGAATGTGGTAAGTACTCGATACACGTGTAAAAGCACTAAAACAAACATGACAGAGGATCTCCTGTTTTCCCATTGCCTTCTCTTCCTGCCTCCCCACACTTTCTTCCATGTTTGCTATCTAACTCCCTCACCCTATGAACTTTGACTATCTGTTAAGCCACAAGGTTCCAACAAAACCAGTTCTTGGAAAACACTGTTCTGATAGGTATTATGGTTGTACCAAGGACATTAAGAGCATATGATGTGGAGCATCTTTTCATATGCTTACTTTACATCTGTATATCTTCTTTGGTAAGGTGTTATGGTTTAGTTTTAACAATGACTATTTGTTAAGGGACTCATACACCAGACGGTATCCCTTTTAATACCTTTAGCAATCTTCTAGTTAGGTATTGTTATAACCTAACATTAAGACAGTTATAATTCATAAATATGAGTTTGATGCCACTTACCAGCTTCTGACTCTAGACATGTTACTTAACCTCTCTAATGCTTCAGCCTCCTCCTCATTAAGATGATGACATTGATAATATCTGCTTCAATGAATTTCTTTTAAGATTAAATATGGGTGTAATGAATGCACAGTTATTGGTACATTATAAACACTCAAAAACATTCTTATGATGATTATTACATATGAGATACTGAGGCTTTGGGAGGTCAATAACAACCCAATTTACACAGCTTGTATGTGTCAGAATTGCAAATCAAACACTCACTCCCTGATTCCAGAATTTATGAACTTAATTACTATATTGTATCTTTCTCTAAGTCTGTGGGTTGTATCTCCCCAAGGAACAAAAACAGAATTATAGGACAGAGCCAAAAAGCAAATCAAATTTTGTGTAGTGGGTTAATTGGCAGCTCCCAAAATATGTCCATTTTACAATTCCCAGAACCTATGAATGTTAACTTATTTGGAAAAGGGGTCTTTGCAGATATAATTAAATTAAGGATTTTGAGATGAGGAGATCATCCTGGATTATCTGGGTAACCCCAAAATCCAATGACGAGAGTGATTATAAGAGTGAGGCAGAGAGAGATCTGACACATACACACAAAAGGAGAAAGCCATGTAATAACAGGGGCAGAGATTTGAGTGATGGGGCCACAAGCTAAGGAATGCTGACAGATACCAGAATCTGGAAGATGCAAGGAACAGAATCTTCCCTAGAGCCTCTGGTGGAGTGTGCCCTAACATCTTGATTTCAGATTTCTGGACTCCAGAATTGTGAGAATAAATTTCTGGTCATTTGTTATGACAGCCCTCAGAAACTAATATACCTTGTTTCAAGGTTGATGTAAATTTAAATTTAAAAGTCATTTATTAATTACCTCAAGTCCTACTTCCTTTATAATATTGCCTAATAAAACTAATTTATGTCAGCCTTGTTTTCCTCCAGCTCCTTCTTTTGAAGTAATTAGTAGCTTAATATATATGTTCCTTGATTTTTACCCATATGCATCACATAATTTGGCATTCAATTTTATTTTCTCAATTCTTCATGGTTAACTTTGTCTCTCCAACTAGGACTCAGGTTCTCCTGAGCTAGAACTATCTAGTAATTTGTTTATAGTATATTCACTTTATACCACGAAGCTGGATCTCATTGGCCCTCAATAAACACCAATTTATTTGTCAGTGTGATTAATCAGATAGATGGGTGACTAAGAACTTCTGTAAATATAAAAACAATGGGACATGCAGGAAGGACTAGAGACTTCAAAGTCAAGCAGATCTGGATTTCAATCTTGTTTCAACCATTTACTAATTTTGTGACCTGGTGTGAATTACTTACACACTGAATTGAAATGTCCTCATCTATAAATAATGATAATACTTACTATCCAACCTTGTTGAAGGGAATAGCAACAGTGTCATTGTTCTTCCCAGAATACATTCATTCTGGGGGTGATAGTACCTAATTTTGCCCCATTAGGTAAGGTCTTCAAGTCATGACAGTCAAGGGGCCATCTGCTCCTGGTCAATGGATGGTCATGTGACCCAGGCTAGGATGTCAGGCTTTCTTCTTGGAATTTGAATCTCAAAACCAGTGACAATTAAGACTGAAAATAATGTTCAAGATGACTTCCTAATGCATGAACCCTGAGATAATTCATCATGTCCTGTCACCTAGAAGACATAAACTTCCCAAAGGACAGGAGCTTCATTGGTCCCTGTCCTTTCTGACATCTGGTTCTTTAGCTTTGTCTTCAATCCTATGATTGATTTCATAGGACTGAATTTCCTATGTTTTCATTTTGCTTATGTTTGCCATAGGATTCAATTTTGTGCTTTTAACCAAATACTCCTGGACAATACATGTTTGTCCAGTGACTGGGGCATTGTAGGAACCCAATAAATTATTATCAGTTGTGTTCTTCATTTAAGACACACAGTCACACATAAAATAGACTGGCTGGTATAATTTATAATTTGTATTTTCTTCCTCTGTATCTCTACTGGGGGTGAATTTATGTTCAACGGGATATCTGGCAGCGTCTTGAGACATTTTTGGTTGTCACAGCTAGGGAGCTATTACATAGGCATCTAGTGGGTAGAAGCCAGGGATGCCGCTAAACTTTCTACAATGCAGAGGACAGGCCCCACAACAAAGAATTATCTAGTTTAAAATGTCAATAGGGCCAAGATTGAGAAACCCTGTTTTAGAGGAAGCAGGACAACACACGGTGATTTCCAAGGAGTAAGTGGCATTATTTACAGGAATTAATCCTTGTGTTTAGAATCAGTTCATTTACTCCTGGAGAGAAAAGAAAAAAAATGAATCAAGACAGTAATTGCCACAAATGTTATGAAGATTTTAAATTCTTTCTTAGCAATGTGCCCACCAATATCTGATCAATGTGCTTAAGGGATATGTGGTCCTGGGTCTCCGATGATTTCTTTGAAACACTGTATTAATCAGCAGTGTCCTTCCTCCTTTCCTTAGTTCTCACTATGTCCTCAATTTCTTTGACTGAAGGATTGAAGAAACCCCTCATCCTTGAATGTGCTACCACATCTTTAACGAGTCTCTGGCACCAATTGTTCTCCCTTAGAGAAATGACCTAATCAACAAAATCAGTATATATAAAACCAAAAGGTGGAGGGAGAGTTCAGCAAAAATCAATTAGCGTCCTAGGCAACCAAATGTTCTGTTACATTCTGAGTAATCTGTTCCCTATTTCCCTTTCTTTGTAACTATACTGCCCATCGGCAATACATGGTTTTGATAATGATGAGGATAATGAGATGAACTTCAAGATGGGTTACAAAGTGAAGAAATAATCAGAGAAAAAATAAGCCCTTCATTTTGGAAGGGATTGATTTGGTTTGTATTATAAAAAAGTGTAATTCATTCAGCTGGTGATTGGTAACAAAGGGACCTTTGATTCACTTTGTTATAAAGCAGAAACTAACACACCATTGTAAAGCAATTATACTCCAATAAAGATGTTTAAAAAAAAAGATGAGCCTCAGGCAAAAATTCCAGTTCTTGCAGTGGAGAGAAAAAGATTTTATATTTTGGGTGCTCTTGCCTGAGGAATTTTTTTTCTAAATAAGTACTGTGTTATTTGGCAAGCTATAGTGATCTCAGTTTACATAATTAAGAGGTCTTTAAAGGCTGTCCCTAGTGGGTTTCACAGAACTCTGACAGTTTCAAATGATCCATTCAATAGAGATACACCAAATGAAATGAGAGGATGAAAATAGCTTTAAATAATTTCCCAGTGCCAGGGACATCTCCCATTAAATATTTTCAATACTTGGATGTTTACTACCTGGACTCTCTCTATAAAGTACATTTTAATCCCCTCCAAAAAAGTCCAGACTTGTGAAATGTTTGGTTATTTTTTGAGATAACTATATCCAAATAAACATTAAACTAAAAAGACTTTTCCCTTCATAATGCTCTGCCAAAAATTCAAGAATCTAAGAAAAGAGTCCTACATTTCCTGTCACTGCTAATGACAACAGACAATGAGAAAAGAATATTTCTTGGGGACTGGAGTTCATCAGAGCTAATTAAGCAGCAGTAATGTGGGGATTATCGATACTATAGTTCTCCATCCCTGTGAAGAAGAAACAGCTAGACCAATAAAACAGTGCAAGAAAACGAGGTATGCCTGTACTCAGAATTACCTCTCATTCTATTTTCTTCAACTTCCCAGTACAGAGTTGGCCCAACTGCCATAATGCTATGAATGGACAATACTCAACAATGAATAATATTAATCACAGTCTTGTGGCTACTAAAAAGAAAGTATTAATCAATGTATAAACTTGCTTACTGAACTCTAATATTTGTCCTGATTGACTGCTTTCCATTTAAAATTCCTATCCTACATTCTGATTCTACTACCAGAACCCACAGTTAATTAAGCTTGTAATAATAGTAAGCAAGTACCCCAAGGTTATTTCTTTAGCAAGGAAAAAATGCCACAAATGCCCACCACAGCTGAATATATCCAAGCATTGTTCCTTGATATCTTGCAGAATCAGACTAAACATAACAGCTGAGGCTCAAAAAACCCACTTTCTCCATGGAAAGATCTATTTTGGTTGGGCTTGGGTTTCTACTACACAATATTCGGCTTTGTTTTACTAACCACATGCTATCTGTTGCCATCTTCTCTCTTGAGTCCACCCACAGACATCTGAATACTTCCATTAATGGTAAACCACTAGCATCGATGCAAGCACAGCAATAATTCCACAGCCAGCACTGGATCGTAAGACTACAAAGGGAAGAAATCAATGCCTTCAAAATATAACTTTTTCACACATAGTGTTTTAAGCAACAATGTTATATCTGTATAGGCCACCGAAGCAAGCTGATTGAGCAAAACTTTTTTTGCACCTTTACGTGATTGTGACCAAATTCATGTTAAAGGTAAAAAAATGTTTGTGATTTTTTATTTTGGTTACAAGATAGCAAGATGACATTGACATTTTGGGCTTAACAACAGTGGTAACATTTGGGTGGTTTAAATTTTTCAGATGATTGCAGAACAGTCAATTCCCATAATGTAGAGCAACCTGGTCATGTTTATTCCACCTGACACTCAGACACTTGCCAAATAAGAGTGTAGATCAAAGCAAAAACTGATACTGTTATCTTTATGTGTTCCTAATAAAAACATTTTATGCTTTTAAGGGATTTTTAGGAAAATTTTAAGGTAAGAAAATGTTATATTTAGTGCCTTCTATCTGTTTTCATTCTTTCCCCAAGTGGGCATGGTTATTTAATCACCATAATGTTTCTCTCATGATTGCAAGATAAGTCACACACACACACAGACAGATACACACACTTCTCTTTCTTCTCAAAACCCAACACAAGCCTGCATTTACTCAAAGTCAACATCTCTAACATTTAGATATGGTTTACATAAAGTGAAATAAATCGGTCTTAAATGTACAGTTCCATCAGTTTTGGTAAATGCAGACATCCATATATCCCAAACCTCTATCAAGATAGGAAATGTTTCCATCATCCCAGAAGGTTTCCTCATGCCACTTCCCAATCAATTCCACTGTTCCTTCCACTCACACACAAAAGCAGCCACTGTTCTGGTTTCTATCACCATGGATTAGTTTTACCTCTTCTAAGATATCATCAAAATGTAATCATACAGTAGGTACATAAGTAAGTAAGAACTCTTTTTGCATCTTGCTTCTTTCACTCAGCCTAATGTTGTGGAGATTCATATTGTTAGGCTGAATCTTTTTTTTATTGCTAAGTAGTTTTCCATTATATGAATATTCTACAGTTTGTTTAACCATTTTTCTGATGATGAACTGATTAGGTATTATGAATAAAGCTGCTATGAACAGTCTTGTACCAAACTTAGTGGATGTATGGTTGTATTTTTCTTGGATAAATACTTAGAAGTTGTAATCCTACATCACAGAGTAACTGTGGATTTAACTGCTAAAGTTAACTGCTTCTTTTAGGAAACTGCTAAACAGTTTTCCAAAGTGGTTGTACTATTTTTCCTTTCCCTATACATGAGAGCTCCTGACAGCATTAGTGTGGGTTTTAACTTTTCTGGTGGGTATGCATCTTGTTGTAATTTTAGTTTGTCTTTCCCTGTTAAATATTGATACTGGGTATTTTTCAAGTGTTTCTTAGCCATACACACACACACACACACACACACACACACACACATGATATCTGTGACGTATCTGTTCAAGTCTTCTGCCAAGCCATACATCAATCACGGTAACAGGTGCGTATAGAGGTGCAAGGTTAAAGAATCTTCCTTTTCACAAGTACAGCTGGTGTGTGCTCCCACTTTGAGAACAGTCACAAGGGGAAGCTCAAAGCATCAGAGATGCCATTTCATTCAGCAATTTATCCCCACCGAAAACTCCTCTCAATCCATCTTAAAGCAAAACCTTCTCTGATCTCTGTCAAACACAAATTAGAGTCTGCGTGGATATATAATAGGATCACCATTGGAGTAGGAAAGATTTCAGAGACAGGATTTATGCTAAGTATGAATATCATTAGTTAAACATTTGCTATTAGTTGGCACCATGCTAATCACTTCTAATGTGTAATTACTGCTATTATATTTAAGATTTACAACAATGCAATCAAGTGGCTATCATTATTCCCCAAGAAAGCTTCAAATTTTCAAATTATAACACCTTTCATTTCTGTATTGATTATCTATCACTGCATAATAAATTACTCTAAAACATAGTCGCTTAAAACAACACACATTTATTATCTCACTATTTTTATGGATCAGGAAAATGGGAGTAAACTTTGTGGAGCCTTTGCTTTAAGTCTCTCCCCAAACTATCTAGTTGGCGACTGTGGCTGTAGACATCTCAAGACTCAACTGGCTAAAGATGCTACCAGAAAACTACTAGAGCTAATCAATGAATTTGGTAAAGTAGCAGGATACAAAATTAATGCACAGAAATCTCTTGCATTCCTATTCACTGATGATGAAAAATCTGAAAGAGCAATTAAGGAAACACTCCCATTTACCACTGCAACAAAAAGAATAAAATACCTAGGAATAAACCTACCTAAGGAGACAAAAGACCTGTATGCAGAAAACTATAAGACACTGATGAAAGAAATTAAAGATGATACAAACAGATGGAGAGATATACCATGTTCTTGAATTGGAAGAATCAACATTGTGAAAATGACTATACTACCCAAAGCAATCTACAGATTCAGTGCAATCCCTATCAAACTACCAATGGCATTTTTCACAGAACTAGAACAAAAAATTTCACAATTTGTGTGGAAACACAAAAGACCCTGAATAGCCAAAGCAATCTTGAGAAAGAAAAATGGAGCTGGAGGAATCAGGCTGCCATACTTCAGACTATACTACAAAGCTACAGTAATCAAGACAGTATGGCACTGCCACAAAACCAGAAATATAGATCAATGGAACAGGATAGAAAGCCCAGAGATAAACCCACACATATATGGTCACCTTATTTTTGATAAAGTAGACAAGAATATACAGTGGAGAAAAGACAGCCTCTTCAATAAGTGGTGCTGGGAAAATTGGACAGCTACATGTAAAAGAATGAAATTAGAACACTCCCTAACACCATACACAAAAATAAACTCAAAATGGATTAAAGACCTAAATGTAAGGCCAGACACTATAAAACTCTTAGAGGAAAACACAGGCAGAACACTGTATGACATAAATCACAGCAAGATCCTTTTTGACCCACCTCCTAGAGAAATGGAAATAAAAACAAAAATAAACAAATGGGACCTAATGAAACTTAAAGGCTTTTGCACAGCAAAGGAAACCATAAACAAGATGAAAAGAGAACCCTTAGAATAAGAGAAAATATTTGCAAATGAAGCAACTGACAAAGGATTAATCTCCAAAATTTACAAGCAGCTCATGCAGCTCAATATCAAAAAAACAAACAACCCAATCCAAAAATGGGCAGAACAACTAAATAGACATTTCTCCAAAGAAGATATACAGCATGCCAACAAACACATGAAAGAATGCTCAACATCACTAATCATTAGAGAAGCACAAAACAAAACTACAATGAGGTATCACCTCACACCAGTCAGAATGGCCATCATCAAAAAATCTACAAACAATAAATGCTGGAGAGGGTGCGGAGAAAAGGGAACCCTCTTGCACTGTTGGTGGGAATGTAAATTGATACAGCCACTATGGAGAACAGTATGGAGTCTCCTTAGAAAACTAAAAATAGAACTACCATATGACCCAGCAATCCCACTACTGGGCATATACCCTGAGAAAACCATAATTCAAAAAGAGTCACGTACCACAATGTTCATTGCAGCTCTATTTACAATAGCTAGGACATGGAAGCAACCTAAGTGTCCATTGACAGATGAATGGATAAAGAAGATGTGGCACATATACACAATGGAATATTATTCAGCCATAAAAAGAAATGAAATTGAGTTATTTGTAGTGAAGTGGATGGACTTAGAGTCTGTCATACAGAGTGAAGTAAGTCAGAAAGAGAAAAACAAATATCGTATGCTAACACATATATATGGAATCAAAAAAAAAAATGGTTCTGAAGAACCTAGGGGCAGGACAGGAATAAAGACGCAGACGTAGAGAATGGACTTGAGGACACGGGGAGGGGGAAGGGTAAGCTGGGACAAAGTGAGAGAGTGGCATGGACATATACATACCACCAAATGTAAAATAGATAGCTAGTGGGAGGTGGCCGCATGGCACAGGGAGATCAACCCGGTGCTTTGTGACTGCCTGGCGGGGTGGGATAGGGAGGGTGGTGGGGAGATGCAGGAGGGAGGAGATATGGGGATGTGTGTGTATGTAAAGCTGATTCACTTTGTTGTAAGGCAGAAACTAGCACACCATTGTAAAGCAATTATACTCCAATAAAGATGTTAAAAAAATATTTTTAATTAAAAAAAAAAATAAGGTTCAACTGGGGAAAGGTCAGCCTTGAAGCTCCCTCATGTGGTTATTGGGAGGATTCAATATCTCATGGGTTGTTTGACAGATGGCCTCAGTACCTTGCTGGCTGGTGGCTGGAGGAAGCCTTCCAGTTCTTGCCACATGGGGTTCTTCATAGGGTAACTCACAACATGGCAACTTGCTTCATCAGAGCAAGTAAACAAGAAAAAGAGAGAAAAGCAGAAAAAGAGAGAGAGAGGTCACAGTCTTTTATAACTTAATTCAAATGTGATATCCTATCACTTCTGTTATATTCTATTTATTAGAAACAAGTCACTATGTCTAGATAACACACAAGAGAAGACAATTAGACAAGGGCATAAATACCAGTAGGTGAGATTTCTGGAAGCCATTTCAGAAACATCTACCACAATTTCCACAGTGTTTTACACTTTACAAAGGGTTATCAATAGCAATACTTTCTGACATTCATAATACTGTCATAAATGATATTAAATCCAAAGCCAGAAAAGATGATTCAACAATATATCCAAGGCCGTGGCAGGAGGTCTTGACCCTGGGAAGGTATACTAGTCCAGTCCCAAGGATGCTATTCATAGCTCCGTGTTGCCCCTACACCAGCACTTCTCACTTATTTTTGTTTATTTGTTTTAATAATGAGTCAAATCCAGGTAATTTTTTTCTTTAAAGCTTGAAACTTTAGTTCAGTGTTTCTGAG
Source organism: Balaenoptera borealis (assembly GCF_965194805.1). NCBI lineage: Eukaryota > Metazoa > Chordata > Mammalia > Artiodactyla > Balaenopteridae > Balaenoptera > Balaenoptera borealis. The sequence goes on from NC_138876.1 coordinate 17,856,864, forward strand.
TATTAGTAACTCTGAATTCTGTTGCCCAAAATTATATATGAAGAAGATGTAAGAGCTTGAGTTTAGTGTGAACTGGCCCGAAGGTCCATATTTTTATTTTTTTAAATAAATCTCTGAAATTAGTTTGTTTGTTCAGATCGACCTTCTTTAGATGCTGTGGGAAAAAAAAATCTGGGCAATTAATGGCTCAGTTTGGTGGGTTTCATATGATTAATCAAGGCTTTACTATACTGAACAGATAGAGGTCAAAGGGTAACTTTTCAAGAAATGGTTCATTGACATTGCATGTGTTATAACTTGGAGGATCCTGTTTTGAATTTTAGCATGTTCAGATTCCCAGCCTTGAATTAAGTTGTTTCGAAAGCTCAGGGTAAATTTGCTCTCAACAGCAAAAACCCTCCTAAAGGCTATGCAGTAACTTTGGCTTTGAAAATCAAGCTAATTGATCTTGGATCTAAAACCTCAAGAGTTTCACTTGGACCCATCATTTATCTGAGTTCTAGGAATCTTCTGTTGATGGGTCTAAAGGCCAGGAATGAATGATACTGGTTCCTCTGTACCTGGTTGGACAGAAGGAAAATGTTCTGTGGGGATTTAATGGAAGGAATGGAGGAAGGGAGAAAGAGAGAGAGGGAAAGGAAAAGAAAAAAAAAATCATAAAGAAAAGAGAAGAAAAAGTAGAAAGGAAAGAAAAAAAATGTTTAAAAGTTTTCTCTGTATAACCTTTATTACCTGAGATAACAATGGTTTCTAACATTTTCCAAGGGACTTCATAAACTAGAGCAGTTATCCTTAGTGTAATGCCAAAACCAGCAGCGTCAACTTCACCTGGAAAAGTATTAGAGATGCAGATTTTCACTTCCCATCCCAGGTCCACTGAATTAGAAACTTTAGGGTTGGAGCCCAAGAATATGTGTTTTTCCATATACATTGTAATATATCCTAAAGTTTGAGAACCACAGGAACTAGAGAAATTTCAAATATAGTTATAAGATCATAAGGAGTGTTCTATCCTAGGTGTTAATTAGGACCACTGAAAAATCCTGGGTCTTGTGTTGAAATAACATTTTTCAGCAGAATATCTCCGTTTATTGGGGCACAAGCAAAATAAAGTGCAGTTACTTAGATAACTATAGAAGATGCCAAGTCTGAATGGGGTTAATGTTAGAAGCACAGTGTCAGTAAGCAAAGTCTAGTTAAGATAAAACAAAAACTAGGAATCAAAGGAACAATCACTACCCTAACAAAAACAAATAACTGACAAGAAGACAAGATCAGAAGCAGAGATTTGTGCAGGGCCATCACAGGTGAATTCACCCGGGCACAGCCTCATCTCCAATGGACTTCCTATGAGGGCTTGAGTCCCACTCCACATTCTCTTCTTTGCAATGGTAGACAAGCCCCAACTGGTCTTGGGAAATAAAGCCCTGCAATCCAAGATTTGACATTGTCACAAACCTTCCTAGAAGTAGCAGTTCCAGCTGGAAAATCAGCAACCCTCCTCATAGGAGTTTATGAGCTGTCCACTGTGGTTGCAGCCAAGATGCTTTTGAGCTGCCCTGACACTGAAATCCTCCAAGAGCACTCGATTTACATATCTATAAAAATAGCAATGTGACCTGATTCTACCTAAGCTTTACCAAACTGTAGGTCCATATGAAATCATATTGTAAACAATATCCTAAATTTCTTGCCCCATTCTTCAAAGCACATACAGCCACCTAGAAATTCCCTGCTATCCCTACCCACCTCTCATCGGGTATGTCTAGAAATTCACAGGTACATCTGAAAAGTGCATACCTTTCTCCATTTTGCCACTCCCCTAACACAACCCAAATCTATTGTCACTGTGGCAGGTTATGTCTATGAAAATTCTGTTTCCCAAAGTCCCCAGACTCGTAAACCCTCCAGGTGCCTTTGGTGCAGATTTGTACTTAGGGAACATGAATCTAGATGATAACTGAAGGTCTGGAAGCACTTGAAACAAACCAGTGGGAGGAGAGAGGAGAGGAGAGGAGAAGCAATCAAGGATGGCATCATCAGAAATAAAGCTTAGGCAGCCGCATAGCATAGGGAGATCAGCTCGGTGCTTTGTGACCACCTAGAGGAGTGGGGTAAGGAGGGTGGGAGGGAGACGCAAGAGGGAGGGGATATGGGGATATATGTATATGTGTAGCTGATTCACTTTGTTATACTGCAGAAACTAACACAGCATTGTAAAGCAATTATACGCCAGTAAAGATGTTTAAAAAAAAAAAAAAAGAAAGGTGAGGGAATGGAACAAATTAAATGAAGTGCTATAGGAACCTGAGGAGGAATTATAAAGTACACAGATTTCAAAGAACCAGGAGAAAGTCTGTTGTACAAGCTAAGAGATGAAATACCTTTAAGAAAGTTGGCATGATTGGTCAATAAAAGCATTAAACTGCAGAAAATTCAAGTGGTATTACTTTGAAAGGAAAAAAGACTACCAGATTTATTGACAGCAGGTACTTGATTACCCTTGAAAAAGCAATTTTTGAAGAGTGATGAGTTTTGAAGAAGGGGTAGCAGAAATTAGTATTTAGCATATCAAGGTAAAAGAGAAGTGAGAAAGAGAGGACAGACAGTCAAGTCTACTAATTCAAGAATTATGGTAGTGAAGGAAAGGAAAGGTAGGGAGAGATTTTTAAGGTAAGAGGTATTTAGAACGTTTCTAGGCAGAGGAGGAAAAAAAAAACTTTATAGAGGCGGTAACTGAGGAAGCAAGAAAGAGATGAACATCTCTGAAATACCAGCGAGGAAAGAAAGGATGGGTGTGGATTATCCAAAAGTCCAGAGAAGTTGGGAGGGAAGTTGAGAGGGTTTGTGCCTGAAAGTCACAATTAATTTTCTCAGCAGAGTAAACACTCTGGATGTTCTTGGCACCAATGCACACTGGAAGCTAGTGAGTTGGCGGAAATTATTTTTCAAGACATTAGACCAAAAAAACTAACTGCCTGGCTTAATAAGGCCACAGGGATCTGACAAATATCAAAATGATTAAGAAAGGCTGGAGAGAGAGGGGAGAGAGATAAAGAGAGATAGTAGTGGCAGGGATGAGAGGAAGAGGCAGAAGAGAGAAAAAGAAGGATGAGGAAAGAGAAAGGAAGCAAGAGGAGGAGGAGAGGGAAGCAGGGTAGGGGGAGAAGAGCTAAAAGGAGTGGAGGAGAGAGAAGCTGCAGAAAGAAACAGACGCCATCTCAGAACATTGAAATGTCTCATTTGTGTTCAAATTCCTAGAAAGGGGAAACAAAACAAGGACAAACTCTTAAATGTTCTTGTTGACCAGCTGGCTTTTGACCAATGATAAATTCTAGGCCAGAGGTTTGGTAAAAGCTCATGCAAACCAGGGAGAGAATTTAGATCACAGAAGTAAATATATTCCCAGGGCAGATAGTTGCAGAGTATTTCACAGGGGAAATCATGAAAAGGTTTGCTTGCAGTTGCAGTGCACATTATTTATACAGGTCAGGGAAAAAACCATGATATGGTATATATTTTTTTTGTCTTCTTACTACAAATAAACCCATACACAGTGAATACGTCATTCTGAGCAGATACGAGCCAGTTGCTGTGCTGTGATGATTTGTGTTTCCTTTTGAGCGCGTTCTAGCCTAAAGCAGATCCCGAGGTGGTCCTAGCTCATTTGACAATTGCCTTCAGTTTTACACTCTGTCCAAGGTGAAGATCGTCTTTGCAGTGGTTCCTCAGACTTGCCTGAATTTTCCTCCTCTCTCCCAGATCCCTAGTGAGAACTTCCCTGTACAGTGATCTCAGGCCTAGAGAACCCTCGGATTGGGTCTCTCCCATCTTCGTGACCTTTGGACTTTTGTCCAGTGACTTGTAAAAGTGCTATGAGGGGTTACAAGTGTTGGTTGTATTTGCAAAGTGGCACAGTTCCATGGTTTTAAATACATGGTTATTAAAATAAGAACTTTCCTAACCATCAAATATATTCTGAACATATTATTGTGGTAAGGACTGGAGTCAACATAGTATAGTCAAAGGATCAAACTAGATGGGTTGTGGAGTCAGATATATTTAGATCTGAATCCATTTTCTAGCTATATGGCCTTAGGCAATTTACCGAAGTTCTCTGGGTCTTAGTTTCTGTGTCTGTAAAATGTTGTCCATAATAGGATCTATCTCAAGGTCACCAAAAATTTAATCAATAGTCAATCTAAGAAAGAAATGGAAAATTTTATTTGAGCCAAGCTGAGGATTATAACCCAGGAGGCGGTCTCTCAGAAAGCTCTACAGGTAAGGGGGGAAGCCAGTATATATACAATATATGACTTTGGAGAAGGGGTACATGCAATCAACACACATCTTGGTAGAGGGCAACTTTCTCTATTCGAGAGGAATAGATATCTTAGTGGTTTTAGAGCTTTTCAAAGTATGGGAAGATGGAGGAAACTGGGTTCACAAAATTTTCTCCTGAAAATATCTGAGGGCCAGTTTTGCCAGTTTTCCTAGAGTACAAAGTGCCTCAACCTGATCTTTGCTCTGAATTTCTTTCAGGGTGTATTGTAGCTCAGCGACTGCAGTGACTAATGACTTGATTCTTGTAGAACTGGATCGTGGGCAATATTCTTTATTTTATAATTCCCTCCCTTTCGGTCTTAACGTTGACCAAGTTCTGGGAGGTGTTTCATGACCAGTTTGTCCCATGGCATTAGAATGAATACTCATTCCCAGGTCAGGCGAGGATTTCATTGATAGGCCACTCGATGTGCTATTACTGGACTAGGTCCTGTTAACAGTAGTCAAAACCTCTGGACCGCCTGTCTTACTATTCTGTTACGGTCCAGGACATGGATCCCTCTTGTTGCTTCTTCCCATATCTAGAGTTACACTATTACAATCACTGATCTTATAAAATTATGTATTTGGTCAATCATTTCAAGTTGCTTGATTATCATTATTTTTATCATAGTCTCAGTCACACATTTGGTAATGCAAAAAACAATAATCTTGTAAAATAGGCAGAATACAAGTAATATAGTAACATTAATAAGGTCATAAGTAAGTATTTAAGCTAAGAACTTTCATCAGGCGCAGCCAGTATCTCCCCAGGTCAGCTAACTCAGTCTGTCTTGCACCGTTCGCTATCTTTAAGGAAAATCATATATTGGAATTTTACATAAAGTTCACCAAAGATGTCTGCACATACAAGGCAAGTGGTGGGTCATTGTGATCCCTTATAGGACTGGGAAACGAGTTATGTGGCTGGTGTCAGAAGAAGAAAAATTGATCTTTGTAGTTGAGCAGGTATTTCTGCCACTGGGGAGTTCTGGTTAATGCATAATACAGATGTACGATGCACACTAGAGGGGAGGGAGGAAGCCTAAATGGGCCGAGAAAAATTTTATGTTTCAATCTTTCTTGTCTTGCCTTAAAATATGAATTTTATTTCATCATCAAAGAGCTGTTGTGAGGATATAAACCATATAAAGGGTTTGAGCATTAGAGTGACTTGAATAGTGTTCCCCCCAATGCTCACATCCATCTACAACCTCAGAATGTGACCTTATTTGGAAACAGGGTCTGTGCAGATATAATTAAGTCAAAATGAGGTCATACTAGAATAGAATGGGCTCTAAATCCAATGACTGGTGTCCTTATAAGAAGAGGAGAAAACACATGGAGACCAAGGGAAGAAGGCCATGCAAAGACAAAGATGGAAATTGGAATTCCGCTGCTATAGGTGAAGTCACACCTATAGAAGCTGGAAAAGGTAAAGGATTCTTCCCTGGAGCCTTCACAGGGAGCACTGCTCTATCAATACTATGATTTTAGACTTCTATCCTCCAGAAATGAAAGAATACATTTTTTATTGTTGTTTTAAACCACCAAGCTTGTGGTAATTTGCTATGGCAGACCTAAGAAACTAATACACGTTTATAGTAACTGTTCAGTGAAAATCAACTCAGCATCAGGCCAATTTTACGCTATACTTTTTCTGGCTACTATCTTATGGTCCTTAGATTGGTAACTTAATTTGGTCCTACTTTACCAGCTTTGACCCCTCCAGGTCTAAATTTCAGCCCTTTAGACACCTTCCTTATTCTCCAGACCTGGGCTAAGAAGCATCCTGCATATTCTCCTGGCAGCTCTGCCATTGGCTCTGTGAGTCTCCCTCCCCCAACCCAGCCAATCCAACTCATTCATCCATTCCATACATATTAACTCACCACTTACTATGAACCTGTCAGTGTATGAAAAACTGGGTGTAAAGCAGTGAATGAAAGAGTCCCTCTTCTCATAAAAGATGTTTTCTGGTGAGAGCATAAAAAAGATTAACAAGTAGACAAGTGAATATATAATCTGACAGATGGTCTTATATGCTATGGGGAAAAAAAGGCAGGCTGGGGGAATGGAGAGCTGGGGCACGGTGTACATCAGTGTGTCACAGAAGGTCTCTCTGACGAGGTGGTATTTTAATAGTGACCTAAATTTAGTCAAAGAGGAAGGCAGTCATTCTGACACCTGGGAGGTGAGGTGAAAGAAGAAATGGGGACTCAGTAACCTACAGGATTGGAAGCCATAACTTGGATTGGGTTTTTGCACTGAATGACATAAAAAAGTCACTGGAGGATTGTGAATAGAGAAGAGCATGATCTGCCTTCTCTTTTAAAAAGATTCCTCTAGCTACTGTTTGAAGAGTAGGTTTTGAGGGTGACTTGGAAGCAAGATCAGTTAGGATGCTGACTGCAAAAAGTCCACACTAAATGTGATGCCTCATTTCTTTTTCATTCTTTCTCCAGAGCTGTGATAAAAGGCAGACAGAAGTGAAAGCATTGATAAGAAGTTACTGGAGTCTGTTTATATTTTGCAGATAAAGCCAACTGGATTTTTTTTTAAATGAATGTAGTTTCTAAGAGAAAGAGAAATTAAGGAACACTCCGAGTGTTTTACTGGGCTAGGAGAGACTAGAGAAGATGTTGGAGAGTGGAGAAAAGAGGTGGATTAAATGTGCGAAATCCAACAAGCTGTGAATATAGAACTGATGAGTTTCCTTCCCTTCTCCTGCAGTCATTAAATAGCTCTAAGCTGGTGGAATCCAAATGTCTCAAGTAATGTTAAGACATCACCTAGTTTATAAAACCTGGGAGGCCCAGTTGTGCCTTCCTAAGCACACCGTCTTAAATATATTTTTAATTTGCTAAAATTATATTACCATGTAGCCATTTATAACATCAAATACATGATTTTCCCCCCAAACAAAAGCAAAGCAGGAACTGGAGCATCTGTTCTTTCATGGTGTTTGATTCCCACCTGAGGTGCGGAGAAGGTATGTCAAGTAACACTGGCAGACCATTTTCAATGAAGGTGGACCTCCCAAAACCCACCACGCTAGACCCAGGTCTATATAGACAGCACTTGTGGAAGTGGCAGCCAAGGTGCTGAAGATGAACCAGTGTCTTGGATTGCCACCGAAGTCTTTTATCTGCTACTTTGAAATAATGAGGCTAAGAAACTCACTCTTGTCCAAAGTTGCCAATTCCTTTTTCCTGACAAAGCAGTCAATCAGAAGAGCATAAGCAACTAAAAAGGAAAACATTACCAACTCTTTTGTGCACAAGCTGGGGAGGGAAGGTGAAGGAGGGAGATTACAGAGCATGCTTTTTCACACTCAGTCTTTTGGGGATGATTTTTGAACCATAAGAATTCTTCCGGGAAGCAGGGCTACCAGTACAAGGTCCTAGGGAGTAACCTTTTATGACTCCCTCTGCCAAAAAAAGGATAGAGAACTAGGGGACTGCTTAGAAACATATGTTCTTCAGGGAGTCTTGTAAGCGTTACTCTAAACTCTGAGCCAACACAGCTGTGAGGGAGCATAGGTCAAGACTTCACAGAAAGCCAGATGCTGCAGTGAGCACATATTGTTTTAGAGACATATGTGTGTATGGATATGTGTGGTGTATAAATATATACATCGGCATGTGTATGTATACACTGGCAAACCCCCCTCCCCACTTCTCATCCTTTTAGGTAAACTGAAGGAGGAAGGGAGGATTTCCTGTGAAAACAATGTATAACCCTGCTCATCTGGTTAATGTGTTTGGCTAGATCCAATGTAACCAAATGAAAAGGAGGAGTAGGAGGAAAATTTCCTGAAAAGACAAACTTTACAAAGGGTATTCAGTCTAACTTAATTCAATTCCTAATTATGATTTTTTTACACTATTCAATCTAATTCAACTCCATTCCTAAGTACTATTTATTTGCACTGTTAGGTACTATGCGGGATGTAGAAATAATTCCAACACCAGTCACTCTTATCCATTTATAAGCAGTGTGACTTTAGGAAAGGTACCTCTCTGGTGAGATAACTTTGACTGGGAGCATCCCGTATTCTACCCGCTAATACATCAGAGTCCTAACGGAGATACCCATAGTATGCTATGCTATGGTGGAGAGAGAAATGGGCTGGGACTCCAGCCCCAAATCTGCACTGTGTTACTGCGGCCAGTTCATCTCACTCCACTTCTCCTTCCCCAAAACTATCCCCAGAAAGAGATGGGTTTTTTTTTTTCATTGTGAAATGAGATGCTTGGATTAGAAAACGGGTCACAAAATAATTGCCTATAGAAGAACTGGGTGGGTTCCATGTATTGCAACAGGGACTGAGGCCCCTGCATGTGGGAGGCAGCTACTCTCCACCACTGTCCCACTGCTGCCTGTGACAACGTGGCCTCATCTAATTTTCCAAGAAAGAGTAGCCCTCTGTGTTCTTCTATATGAGACTGAAAAATTCTTAAAATACTGTACAAGATGAACAAAATACATCTGGAAGCCCAATCCTTGCCCATATGCTGCCAGTTTGCAATTTTAGGATTGGATGACATAATATTTCTTTTAATTCAGAAATGGGTGAGTGTAGGGCACAGCTGTCCCAAGGGTGTCCCAACAGATTTCCTGCTACTGGCAGAAATCATGCCTGTGAATCCTTGGTCCCTGAACTGGGGCCATCCAAAGGTCACTCACTCCCTGGTCTCAAGCTCTTCTGAAGCAGGATTGCCTAATTCCAAGTCCAGAGGAATCTCTAGGCTATCTCGTGGCATTTACAGCTCTACAGAAGGCAGCAATACAGCCTAGAATTTACAAAAGGACATCTCCTGACCCGGCCAGTGAGTCTCCTCTCAAAGTCTCAGATTCTATACCCACTTATAAGTATTGAAGGCTTTCGTTCCGGAGACTACATTTGCTTCTACAGCAAAGTCCAGGAAACTAGAAAGGATTCAGCATCACTCAGATCCCAGAAGATCTAAACTTTTTGTGTATCAGTATTGAAAAAATGAAGAAATAGAATCTGTCATTATAGACCATCCACCACTCCTTGTGATTCGAAGAGCTTTCATATAACCCAATGCAGGGAAACTACACCTAACATAAGTAAAAGTAAGCAGAACATTGTCACACAGAGAATGATTGGATATGAGTATAATTATATATATGACAGTGGAAGATACCTCCAAAAAATAGTGCTCAAATTCTTCTTTTGATTTTAATCAATGTATATTGCACTTGATTCCTTCCTATTAAATTCCATGCATTCCTGCATTTATACACTTAAAGTCTAGAGAGAGAAACAGAAATTGCAAAATGAATTATTAAAAATGTTTAAGAAATAGAATACCGAACTGCTGAGGAAAGGTATAGTTTCACAGGACCACGTCATCTAGCTTGGGTGTAGGGATTTACTTTAGTACATTATTTCCCCTTCTTTTTGTTGACTATCTCCTACTCATTTTTAAACAGAGAAACTAGCTATCCAGAGAGAGGAGAAAGGAAGGCAGATTCCATTTACTGAGACATGGAGAGACAGACAGTGGATTAAGGAAGAGAGAAAGTGGATGAACTAAGAACAGAGAGGCAAGTATGGACAAGATGGAGTGCAGTCTTCTAGGGCATGTGAAGACTTCATTTGAAAGTCCATGGGAAGCCACTAAAGGTTTTCAGCAGTTTTAAGTTTATGATTTGTTCCTTTTACTCTGAGGAGGCTTTCTTCATAGTCCCAGTGGGAGAAGATAGTGGTTTGTTCTAGGATAATTACAATGAAAATGGAAAGAAGTGAATGAATTTGAGAAATATGTAAATTTGCAATTTTCATATTAGCATAGACCAACCTAAACCATAGCATGTGTTTTACAATTTGGGTTGCTTGATTTTGCATACTATCATATTCCACATTCTTCCACATTTTCAACATACAATTTCCCCCCTATGGAATATTAGACAACTTAGTGGATTCTCTCGTTATGGATATTAGCATCTGATGGCCTATTCAAACTATTCTCCTATATTTAATGACATTTTCTTCCCTTTATTTTTTTTACCTCCCTAGCTACCAATTTACCAGAACCCTGATGTGAAAAATTGAAGTGGGGAGAGTGTCCAGGAGATAAATTAGAGAAACAGACACTTCCCCTGTAATCAGAATCACCTCTCCTCTTCAGTGCCTACCTCTCTGTTACAAAGTTGTGCTTAGCTTAGTCTTTCCTTAGGATGAGTTAATTCCCAAGAAAGCTCTCACTTGTTCACAAATATAAGATTTTTGGTAAGACTGCCTCTTACCTATTCACCTCTGATCCTTAGTAGGGTTCACAAGGCAAGCTCAAGCTAAGTCCCCACTACTCAAGTGTGTGACAGTCAGAAGCTTTATCTACTTTTAACATATATACCTGAAGAAAGACATCGCATTTATGTAATCAGGCTGAGTGTTGCATTTTATATTCAGTTTTATGTTAAAGGGGAAAAACTGTGAAAAACTTTGAAATGAATCGAAAAGGTTACTAAGTATACTGTCTGAATCAGCTTTCAGATTATCTCAGTCTTTCATTACTTTCAAACTATTTCGTAATCCTATAAATTTTAGAGAAATGATAATAAGGCAAAAGATTCTTATCCATCAAAATGGAAATTATGTCCAGTGGAATGCAACTGATTATCGCCCATGTATAGTGAACAATTTTACCAGTTTTTCATCTATTTGTAATTTTTTTTCAGTATTCCTGATGTTTATATATTTGTCCTTTGCATTCATCTTTGAACTGGTTGTAAAATCTTGTTAATTAATGAGTTAACTAAAATCTGTGACCATCTTCATTTTATGAGTCATTATTTTACCATTAAAAAAATTACCTTTAGCAGTGGATTCCATTTGCATCTCTCATTACTACTATATAAGATTGACTTTGATTTGAACTCTAAATATTTTATAATATCTGGCTGAAACCTAACAAAAGAGAGGGGAAGTATCATATATAGCAAAGAAGAATTCAAGGTCACTCTGTTCCAATATATTATTGAATTTAATTTGTAATAAATCTACAATATTTACCACCTCCTCTGTGCCCAAATCTCTAGAACAGGGGTTGGAAAAGCCCTTTCTGTAAAGGGCAAGTGGTAAATATTTTTGGTTTTGTTTTCCATGCAATCTATTTTATAGCTACTAACCTCTGCCATTATAGCACAAAATAAGCCATGGACAATATGTAAACAAATAAGCAGGCACTGACCCAATAAAACTTTATTTACAAAAACAAACAGTGAGCCAGGTTTGGGCTACAAATGGTCTAGGATATTTACCTCTTGAATCTCATACTTGAAAAACAAGTTACTACTTCCCTTGCAGTTGGGAAGTCTTAAATGCACTTTGGAGGAAGAGTGAAACATGCCCAGTTTTACAAACTCCATGAAAGAGTGGGTGTTGTAGGAAATGATTGTGAGATTTTCTTCTTTTTTTTTTTTAAACATGCTACTCATTAGTGTAACACAATGACACTCTTTTCTTTCAACCTAAAATGCCCTGTTTCGTTATGACCATGGATTAATGAGATAAAATGTAATAAGTGTTTTCTCTCTCACTTATCATAAATATAGCCATTGACCTGCACCTGGCAATTTGTGTAACTCGTGCTAGAGATAGACGATTCATTAGAGAAACGAGGAGCAAAGTGAAAGGGGTAAGAAGAAACGTATCACAACATTATACATTTCTGAATAAAGGCATCTCTGCTTTTATGCCTCAAAAAAAACATTAAATATATTGTTATATATCTCTGTAGTCCTTTTTCTGGGTATATCTTACCTTAATATGGTTGTTATGATACTGTATATATAATTTTGTGTATTTTTTTCACCAACAAGTATTTCCTATATTATAAGCTTTTCACTGTGTAATTTTAAATATTATAATGTTCTCATTAGGTGGGTTTATAGTTATTTACCATTCTGCTATTCCCAGACATTAAAGTTTTTATCAATTTTTATTTGTCATAATTTGTAATGAACATATTAGTATGCATTTTCATAGTCTTTAACAGTTAAGAGTAGTCTTAGTTATAGATTTATTTAAACTGAGAATACGAATTTTTTTTTTAATAGTAATCTTTTTATTTATTTATTTATTTTTGGCTGTGTTGGGTCTTCGTTTCTGTGCGAGGGCTTTCTCTAGTTGCGGCAAGTGGGGGCCACTCTTCATCGCGGTGCGCGGGCATCTCACTATCGCGGCCTCTCTTGTTGCGGAGCACAGGCTCCAGACGCGCAAGCTCAGTAGTTGTGGCTCATGGGCCTAGTTGCTCCGTGGCATGTGGGATCTTCCCAGACCAGGGCTCGAACCCGTGTCCCCTGCATTAGCGGGCAGATTCTCAACCACTGCGCCACCAGGGAAGCCCCAGAATACGAATATTTTAAGGTCATATGAACCAGTAGAGATAAGTTTGTGGTATGGAAATCTGCCATAAGGAAATTTATCTTTTTTTTTTTTTTTACATTGTAAATGATACATGGACATAGGAGAGAAAGTAAAAAAAATATATAAAATGAAAAGTAAAAGTATTCCTTACTCCTGATCACCAGTCAAAACCCAAAGATAATAAGTATTAACCATTTATTGGACAGCTTTACAATAATTTTAATGTTCATAGAAATATATACACATATCCTTTTTAACCCCCCCAAAAGATGTAATACATACACTGTCTTAACGTCTTGATTAAAGCAGTAAGAAATGTTTTAAGTAATCTTTTTTTGGAAGAAATGAAGGTGATCTCCAACTTTGTGCTATTACAACAATAGTGCAACGAAAACCTTTGTTCGCATTTCTTAGAAGGATCAACAGAATACAGCTGGACCACAAATTCCTAGAAGTCAATTGCTTGTTCCAATTTTAAGAGCAATTGCGAAACTGCCCGCCCAGAGATGCTGTACCAAACTACAGGTATATTCTAGAGGAGAGATCTTAAATAATTTAAACAAAATAACATTTATTGAGTCTCAATGTGTGCACATTATTTTTTGCTCAAGGAACACAAGGATGACTATGACATGGTCACCAGTTTATCAGTATATCAGATTAGCAAACTATGGCCCACAGGCCAAATCCAGACTGCTTTTGTAAATAGGACTGAGACCCATTTAGGACTTCTGACCTTCAGAATGTAAAATAATAAATTTATGTGTTTTAAGCCGCTAAGTTAGTGTCAATAAGCTATAATGACCATAGGAAACTAATAGACGGAATGAAGAAAAATAGTGGAGCTGGTTACTGCTACCCCGTATTATATAGTGGAGCTGGTTACTGCTACTCCGTATTATATCTATCTAAGTTACATATGTGTTAAGGGACTATATTGTCTATGCCAATTATGCATAAGGGAAAATTCTCCTAGCAAGGGATATCACACACTGTATTTTAGCATTCAGTGAACTTGCTTTATCTTCCAAGGAAACCTCTCCAAATTCTTACAAAATGGATTGGGCTATTTGCTTTAAAATTCAAACTTCTACTAGACAAGAGGACCTCTCTGACACAGTTAACCTCATTCTGTTTTGAAGGGTCCAAAAGAGTTTCCAAAGCCAAAGGCATGACCGGGAGAAATGAGAATGCCCTCCATTACATTGTTTTTAGAATGATGTCATCCCTCTCTATGAAGTTGGCTGATTTCTTATTCGTAAAGCAAAATGATAAAACCACCCGAGTCCTGGGAACTCAGGACAAGCAAACCTCGGGGTCAGCTTTAGTGGGGAAACATTTCATTAATTTACAAATTGTCTGGTTTTCTTCTAGAGAGAAAGAGCATACAAGCAATGGTTAACATCAGAATGCCTGGAATAGCTGTTTATTCGGCTGAAAACAGAAGATAATCCCCAGCTCTCTCTCTGGCAGTCTCAGCTTGAAGTTGCTACCAACAGAATAAACAGATACTTCTTACATTGTGTTCTTGGAAAAATATTTATATGAAGTAACACACCGAGTACTCTCCTGTTTGCATCCAAAGTCTCAGCCTGAGAGAGACCTTCCCTGATCCTGCCCATGTATACATCATATATATATATATATATATATATATATATATATATATATATATATATATATATACACACACACACACACACACACACACACACCCCCATCATTCATGTATTTGTAGGGTCCATCCACTTCACTTAGTGCTTGCCTTTTGACTTTGTCTATTTTGCGTAAGAAAAATAAGAAAAGATTACTCATTTTCTTTTTGCATTCCTCCTATAAAAATGCAAATTCTCCTTGAAGCGTACTTTTGGACAAGTCAGGAAAGTGTGGGAAAGAAAGATAAGCACAAAAAGAATACTTTAGCTCTTATCTTGCTATACATGTAGTTTTAGCACAGTTCCTTCCTAGCATATCTGACTATCAACACCACCACTTATATACCAGTTTTTTACACTACCACTCCTCTTTTGCAAATATCTGCTCCACTCCTAACATTTTTCCTCAACAGCCCAATAACCCACAACCTTCCCCCTTCAATATGGTCACGCCTATCTGTTGTCTAGAGTTGAGGTATCTCAAATAAGTGTGAGTTTCCTAAGACAATGTCGCAGGATTCTGGTGGCCCAACCCTCCTAACTACTTAACTTTTATAATATTGATATATGTTACATTTGAACTGCCCCTGAGATAACTGGACACCTTCTTTGTTTAAATTCATTCACACATTCTAGTCTATTGTATTCTATTCTGTTGTAAAGGGTCCTAAACTTATTCTGTTACTGACTTGTATAACATGGCTCTATAGGTTTCATGTATGTCTCACCATGTCAAAATAGAAGATTTTTACTACTCCTCATTCATCTACCATTTGCACAGCTCAGTGTAGCAGATGACGGAAGAATCAGCTTCTCTTTCTACTACACTCTTGTAACTCATTAGACCATACCACAGGTCTGAAACATTTAACTGCTTAATATATTAGCTGTGAGCCATGCACATGGTAGATGCACAGTAAATGTTTTCTTTGATTATTTTATTCTTCTCTATAAATTCTTTACAGTGAGAATAGGCTCTTCCACATCTTCTCCATATGACTTTTTTAGTTGGTGTAAGAAATTCTTGCCCCAATTTAGTGGTATAACACAAACACAAGTGGAGGCTCTTTTTTTCATCTTGTTAATGGTATGTCAGTGTTCCTGGTGGGCAGGTAGTCTTCCACAAGATTCAAAGACCTACAGTTGTTTCATCTGGAGACAAAGGTGTCAGATAGGGGCTCAGAATCTTCTGCATTCACTGGGAAGGTGGGGAAAAGGGACCTCCACTTCTCAATTAACCTGGCCTGAGCAAATGTACTTGTGCTTTTGATTATCCCTCTTCTATTCCCTTTCATTGACAAGAACTAGTCACTTGGCACCACCTAGAAGTAAAGAAGGCTAGAAAAAACCTAGTTCCTGGGTGTGCATCCACCTCTCAGCAACAATTCTAAATTAAAGGAAAAGCATGGGGCTTTCCTGGTGGTCCTGTGGTTAAGAATCCACCTGCCAATGCAGGGGACACGGGTTCGAGCCCTGGTCCAGGAAGATCCCACATGTGGCAGAGCACCTAAGCCCATGCGGCACAACTACTGAAGCCCGTGCGCCTAGAGTCCGTGCTCTGCAACAAGAGAATCCACCGCAATGAGAAGCCCGCGCACCACAACGAAGAGCAGCCCCCGCTCGCCACAGCTAGAGAAAGCCCACACAGCAACGAAGACCCAACGCAGCCAAAAATAAAGAAATAAATAAATTTATTAAAAAAAAAAAAAGGAAAAGCATGAATCTTTGATGATCAGTTAGAGTATCTGCCATAGAATTCAACTTACAATTGATATAAGCATGCGTGTGTGTATATGCACATAAGCGCACATCTCACATAGGATCTTTTATACATTTGTCAACCTCATATCACTATAGCAAAAAGCAATGTGTTTTATTTTATAAGCAACATATAAATCCTTGAAGCTCATCCAAATCTTTAATTATCTGATAAACCCTTTTCCTCAATTCAGGATACAAAATATGTTCACATCTGTTGTAGATTCAATTATTGGCCTTGATTCTTCATGCCTTTGCCATATAACTTTTAGTTCCTCTATTGGAAAGATATACTTTCATGCCCCTTCACTTTGAGCTCAGCCATGTAACTTCTTTGGCTAATGGGATGTTAGAAAGCATGACACAAGCAAGGGCTTAAAATGTACTTGTGCATTTGAATATTCTCTCTGGCACCTCTACCACACCACTGGAAGAACATGCCTCAGCTAGCCTGACAGTCCAAGAAGGATGAGAGACATGTAGAAGAAAGCTGCTGCAGCTGACCCAGAAATTTTTTTTCATTGAATATTTTTATTTATTTATTTATTTATTTATTTATTAACATCTTTATTGGAGTATAATTGCTTTACAATGTTGTGTTAGTTTCTGCTGTATAACAAAGTGAATCAGCTATACATATACATATATCCCTACATCTCCTCCCTCTTGTGTCTCCCTCCCACCCTCCCTATCCCACTCCTCTAGTTGGACACAAAGCACCAAGCTGATCTCCCTGTGCTATGCAGTTGCTTCCCACTAGCTATCTATTTTACATTTGGTAGTGTATATATGTCCATGCCACTCTCTCACTTCGTCCCAGCTTACCCTTGCCCCTCCCCGTGTCCTCAAGTCCATTCTGTATGTCTGCGACTTTATTCCTGTCCTGCGCCTAGGTTCGTCAGAACCTTCTTTTTCCTTTTTTTTTAGATTCCACATATATTTGTTAACATACAGTATTTGTTTTTCTCTTTCTGACTTACTTCACTCTGTATGACAGACTGTAGGTCCAACCACCTCACTACAAATAACTCAATTTTGTTTCTTTATATGTATGTATATATATATATATATATATATATATATATATACACACACACACACACACACACACACACACACACACACACATATACATATATGTGCCACATCTTCTTTATCCATTCAGCTGTTGATGGACACTTAGGTTGCTTCCATGTCCTGGCTATTGTAAATAGTGCTGCAATGAACATTGTGGTACATGACTCTTTTTGAATTATGGTTTTCTCTGGGTATATGCCCAGTAGTGGGATTGCTGGGTCATATGGTAGTTCTATTTTTAGTTTTTTAAGGAACCTCCATACTGTTCTCCATAGTGGCTGTATCAAGTTACATTCCCACCAACAGTGCAAGAGGGTTCCCTTTTCTCCACACCCTCTCCAGCATTTATTGTTTGTAGATTTTTTGATGATGGCCATTCTGACTGGTGTGAGGTGATACCTCACTGTAGTTTTGATTTGTGCTTCTCTAATGATTAGTGATGTTGAGCATTCTTTCATGTGTTTGTTGGCATGCTGTATATCTTCTTTGGAGAAATGTCTATTTAGTTGTTCTGCCCATTTTTGGATTGGGTTGTTTGTTTTTTTGATATTGAGCTGCATGAGCTGCTTGTAAATTTTGGAGATTAATCCTTTGTCAGTTGCTTCATTTGCAAATATTTTCTCTTATTCTAAGGGTTCTCTTTTCGTCTTGTTTATGGTTTCCTTTGCCATGCAAAAGCTTTTAAGTTTCATTAGGTCCCATTTGTTTATTCTGGTTTTTTTTTTTTTTTAAAGGAGTTAATATTCTTTTTTTTTTTTTTAATTTTATAGCTACTTTATTTATTTATTTATTATTTATTTTTGGCTGTGTTGGGTCCTCGGTCCGTGCGAGGGCTTTCTCCAGTTGCGGCAAGCGGGGGCCACTCCTCATCGCGGTGCGGGGACCGCTCTTCATCGCGGTGCGCGGGCCCCCCACCATCGCGGCCCCCCCCCGCCGCGGGGCACAGGCTCCAGACGCGCAGGCCCAGCAGCTGTGGCTCACGGGCCCAGCCGCTCCGCGGCATGCGGGATCCTCCCAGACCAGGGCTCGAACCCGCGTCCCCTGCATTAGCAGGCAGACTCTCAACCACTGCGCCACCAGGGAAGCCCTATTTTGGTTTTTATTTCCAGTTCTCTAGGAGGTGTGACCCAGAAATTTTCAGTGAGAAGCAGGGTGGCATAGCTGAGTTCAGCCTAGATCAGTGGAACTCTAGTGAGTTCATAAATTTGTGAGAATGCTTACTACTGAATGCTACTGAAATGCCATGACTATTTGTTACACAATAATATTGTGGCAATAGCTAATTGGCACATCATATTTCAGTTTTAAAATTTTTGCTTATGAACCAACACTCCCAAACTATCACAAAATCTTTTTCCCCTCGCTGGAGACATTCTCCACTCTGAATTTTCCAAGAATATCTGGACTTATGTGTTTTAAATGGTGAGTGAATAGCTGTCCTTCCAAATGCAAGGTAGTGAGAGAACTGGAGAGTGAGACCAGTCTACTACTGCTACCGCTGCTTGCTGCCATTATGTGTTGCTATTGAAGACTGTCCAGCACAATCCTACAAATATTTGTGCTAATATCATTGGTGTAGATCCCTGTACTAACCATATAATTCTTGAGGTTTGGCTTTTGCGAGTACTAATCTTTATTCATACGTACCTCCTTAGCCACTGTCCACCAAGCATACCTCCATGTCAATATGGCTACAATCTCAGCATACTGTTTTATATGGTCCTCCTCCAAAACCTTTGGGCCCATGTATGGGACAAAGTGTACAGATAAGACTTCTTATGCTTCTTTTGGCCTTTTTAGCCAGGCCAGCTAAGTCCATTCCAAACCATTAGGGAGCTTCTAATAATGGGGAAGATTAAGGTATAGGAGATGCTGATATTCGTCTTCCTTGAAGTCACTGTCATCGCTGCACATTTTATCCAGCCTTCTCCAAATTCCACTCTGTATAAGCAAACAGTGTTTTGAGAATGTGTCTTTTCTCAGGCCACAAAAGTTTTGTTATACCCTTTCTGCAATGTGTTTATATATCTGGTCCTATTCTAGTGATTGCTCCATACTAATAAATCAGCTCCATGCTAAGGTGTTATCTCCATCAGTGAGCAAAGGGCTGGCTAGTATGATTTATAAAATTATATCCCATCTCCCATCACATTATATCAAATATTCTATTTTAAATATTATTTAAGGGAAAATCATTCAGGAGAAAGCACTTATAACATGGGAGTCTTAGGGTTTACAGAATGTTGGGACTCAAGGTATCATATTCACAAATTGTCAGCCAAAGTTAGTCTTCAGCCAAGGAGCTTTCAGATAGATTTAGCTAAGCCAGCAAATGTCTTTAGGCAGGGCATGTCTTCTCAGTTTTAAACTGCTGTCATGTCCAGCTGCCTTAGAGCAGACAGTTTCTCTGCTTAGCGGTTTCTGCTTTCCTTTACCTGTGTATATCTAAAGACATTTGAATTCAGGATCTCTGTTACAGATCAGTTCTCTCATTTTACAGATGGGGAAAGTGAGGTCCAACTTGATGTAGTCTATATGATGACTAGTGGAGTCGAAGGTAGAATCCCAGCCTCTGGACTCTGAGCCTTGGGCCATGTACTGGGATTCAGAACTGCTATACATTGAGAAATGAATTGACAAGAGTTGAACTCAGAAGCTCTTATTCTCATTCCAAGATATAAATCAGTGCATCCAGGTGTCAGGCAAGCTAGAATGGAAGCACGATGGAATAGCTATGGCCAGAATAAGGGAGAACAGGCCAATAGGAAGAGAAACAAGACTCTCCTCTTCCTCCTCGAGGACTGAACAGCTGCTGAGGGATGGTAAATATTTCCCTTCTGGGGTTAAAGCTGAATGAACTAAAGGTGCCAAAACTACAGATGAAAGATAAAACATGTAGACATTAAACTGACTCTCTTTGCCCAAGTAAAACAGATGGCTGGAAAAAAGTCAAAGAATCTGGGTCGAAGACTAAATGTGTGGTCCCAGGGGAGGCTGAGATGTTGTCTTATTGATTCGTCTAAGCTTTGGATAATAATCCACAATTAAACTAAATTAATTCAGACTGCCCTTCCTGAGGAATGCTATCAGACTGGCTGAATGAGGATCCAGGGAAAGAGACTGTCGGTGGAGCCAGTGACTTGAAAGAAAGCAAGAAGAATAAAGAATGTGCCAAGAGAAATGGGAACAAGGAACCTAGAATACCTTCTATCAGTGATTCCTGTTTGATAAAAGAAAGAGGAAAAAAAATTCCTATCAGTGGCCACATACCAAGTAGGAAAGAGAGAGAAAACAACAAATAGAATTTACCCAAATTTTATAGGGTACCTATTAATACCATGCATTTTGGGATCTCAATAAGAGGTAGACTGGGAGAGAGGAGTAATCTGGGAATGGAGAGGAATATGGGTTAACTGGACTTTCCCCTCCAACAGGAAAGGAGTGGTGATGTCAAATTATATAAATCTTTATGATTAAGGGTTCATAATATATGGTCATTGATCCAAGAGGTCAGATCGGGTAGATGAGGCAAGACTATAGACATCTCCAAGGAGAAATAATTCCGGAGGCTGCTGGGTGCTATGGCTGAATTGAAGAAGAGCTAGAGTTTGTAGCTGGGAAGAGAAGGAGGATGAGGAGAATAAGGTCTGGCCTCCAGGAGAAGGTGCTAGAGAGGGATGGCTGGAGGTTCACATATCTAAACTCCACACTCCACACTCCACATGAGAACTGGATTTATCAGAAGGGACCAGGACAGAAACCTAGATACTTGTACTGACCCCAAACCACAGGGTTTAGAGTATAAATGCAAGCTGGCGGCATCTGGTGAAAATTGACCCTTAGATATACTATTTCATTGACACCCAAAATTTTAAAAAGATATGAGTTCTTTGCCAACATTTCAGAATCAGGAGTTTTTCATACCAAAAAAAAAAAAATCTGAACTTTTGAATTCTCTTTAAAAATTATACAGTCAAACAACAACAGCCTTGTGATTTGTGGGGACCCAATAAATTTCACCTCTTGTCCCTCTCACTTGAGTTTATGAATAAATTGAAAAATGAGAGAACAAAAGATTAAGGCAGGCAAGGCAAAGGTCAAAATATCTCATTAATGCTCACAAAGTCTAAGATGAAAGATGTGAGTTAGGTGAGCAGAAACAATGAGCTTCTTAATACCAAACCCCAGAAAAAGTCAGGCTTACTCACCTAGTCACAGGTAGCACTCGACTACTGCAGGCCTTCCCATGTGGACCTGACTCTTTAACACTTACCACATGTAGGAGCAGACTAAAGCCTGCACCTTCTCACACAGGCAAATGTCAGAGAGAAAAAGCGAGAAAGAGGCTGAGCTTTTAAGTCCAGGTCCTCCTCCAGATTTAACTAGCTTGATCAGTCACTCATCTCTAGGCAGCAGTGCATGAGAGCAGGGAGAGAGGCCAGAAGGTCCCTCCGTTTAGAGGAGGGAGAAATGAGGTTTTCTCTTCACCCCTGGACCTATCTATATTGCTCATGTGGCAACAATAGCTCCTGGATCTGTGGTCATTGAGCAGAGGTTCTCCAGGTCACTGCAGTCCCTATTACATACTTCTTACTCTTATCATAGCCAGCTTGCTTCACTCACTTACATTACCTGCCTTACCCTTCTAGTATTTGTTTGCAACCATAAGTATTGTTGTCAATGTGGTCATCATACTACACAGTTGGTTAGTGAAGCAAAATGGTTCCAGCTTCACCTTTAAGAATCAGAGAATAGAACTTATAGCTTTTCGGTCTTCAGTAGGGCAGCTGAAATGGACCGAGTCAAGTAGGGATGTATGGTGTGGTTACATTTAAAACTCAAAATCTATCCACATAATAATTGACTTTACTGATAATGGGGGCTTGCAAGTACATTGGGGAAACACAGAACTTTAAGTAGAAAGTAGAATGCAGATGAGAAAGAGGGGAGAAATAAAATAGAAGACTCAAAGATGCATAGCCCTCTTTACTTGCCTCCTCATGGCCCTTACCTTACTACATTCTAACAGCCTCCATATATATCTCATGAATGATTGCATTCTTCATGGCCTTGATACAGTGGGCCCTCAATATATTTTTATGAAATACATGAACAACAAACTAAGAAAGATGTTTTAAGGAAGAAGCTAGTTAGGGTAAGGGATGACAAAATATTTTATCAAATAGGAGGTTACTGTTGATCTTGTACAGAGTGGGTAGACGTAGAAGTCAGATGATGACGTGTTAAACAAGCTTCAATTCCTTTGCAAAACCTTCCCTGATCTTCCCACCATATGAACCCAAGGCAAACTGACCAAACCGTCATCTGTGACACCACTGTTGCTTACACTGTATAAATATTTATCATGCTATCTAATTTACTGTAGAGAATAAATGAAATGGTGATTTGCATATTAAAAACAGACTCACTCCTCTTAAAATTCAAGAGGAGGGAGACAGACAATACACAAATAAACAGATGAGCATATAAAACATAGCAGGTTGTTATAAACGCTTTGAGGCAGACCGAAGGAAGATTTGGAACAGAGAAATAATATCCTATGACCACTCTGGATACTCTATTTAGAACAGATGCTAAGGGGAAAATATTGGAAGCTGATAGACCAGTTAGGAAATTACTACAAAAGATAATGAAGGTTTAGACCATGTTGATAGTATTGGACATAGTGAGAAGTGGTCGACTTTTTTAAAAATATATTTTGACAGAAGGACAATGGGATCTGCTGATGGTTTGGATGTGGGTTATAAGACAAAGAAAGTGGTCAAGGATCCCAAGCTAGTTAGTTTGGGCAGATGGTTGAATGGAGTACCAGATTACTGAGTAGCAGAAAAATGTGGCTGGAATAGGTTTAGGTAAGAGGAAACACCCTTTGGTAATTAATTGTTTTCTTGTCTGCTTCCTGCACTATTTTGTGGATTCCTCCATGACAGGAGTTTTGTCTTTTTTTCTCTTCATGTCCACAATACCTAGTACAGCGTTTGAGACAAAAGAGGTGCTCATTCATTTTCTTAATGTTTGATGAATAAACAAATTACTTGGAAACATACAATATTTATTTCTTAAATTCAATACTGTAAGCTCCACTGGAGGTATAGTCTTATGTTGTTACCACTGAATCCCCAGCATCTAAAATAAAAGCCAGCACAAATGTTGAATAAACAGATTCTTGTCCTGTTCTTCCTACTGATATTTCTGTTCTCTGTATCTGGTTCTGGTTAGTCTGAAGGAAATACACAAGTAAATTAATACATGTTTTTGGCATATTTTTAATCACTTAATTGGTGAAAGGTTGCTTTGGAAAATGAAATTCATATTTCTTATTACCAACTGATAGTCATTAATGCTGGCAAATCTAACAGTTTCAAATATCAAACTCTCTCCCTGAACTTTTGGTCATTACATGTCCTTTTCCCATTTTACTACAATTTCATTTAGAAAGTCACTAGAATGTCAGGGAATACTTCCAAGCACTCAAACGTGTTCTTGTGGTTTAAAGGAACAGATATCTGGCTCTGTATTTAAATCTTATTAAGATGCTAAACAAATTATTGAACTGATTCTAATTTTCTATAGTTTAAAAATCACTTTTAAACATACATCTTTGTCCTGGACAGTGGCCAAAGCTGGCAAATGCATCTCAGCTGGGAAACAAACTGCCACTTCTTCCTTTAGATCCTCTTTCTACACTGGAGATTGGCTCACACATGGCAAGGAGCTAAAAGTCAGACCTGTCCTTGAATCTTCCTTTTGTTGTAGAGCAGATTTTCTAAATTGCCTTTTTCAGAACACCACAGTCTATGAAAATAAGTTTTGGAAATTGTAGTCTACTCCCTCTGAGAGATTAATAATGCATCTAAATACCCTGTGGTTAAAAGAAATCAACTTTAAATCCATTGCTTCTCAAACCCACATGACTGCAGAATGCTTTTTATAAAGAAGCGTTAATGAGTTATGAGAAACAGTGGGTTACAAAGTTCAGTTCTGTGAATGCTCATCTAAAAACTTAGGCTGACATATATATATATTATATATATATATGTATATAATATATATATAAAATATATATATATATACACACACACACACATATATATATATAAGACCCTCCTTTCTCATCAGCTCAAGTTTTCTGGACTCGTTCCTTCAAGTAACTCTCCCATGGAGAAAATGAGAACTCTAGATTAGGCACTGGAATCTCCACCACCTACAGAATGGGATAGGAGGAAAAAAGTGTTGGTTTGAAAGATGTTTCACGATTTTGTCTTAGCTCTGTCACTTGCTACTTATGTGATTTTGGGGGGTAGGTCTTTTACATTACTTGACCTTCAGTTTTCACATTTTAAAAACCAGGAATGATAAGCTGTACCTTACTCATCACACATGACAGTTATGAGAATTAAGTGTTTACTGGAGAAATTTATAAAGTGCAACAGATTATACAAATTTAAAGTATAATTGTAAAATTTCCAGAAGGGTTTTCTCCTTATCAATATTGTTCAACAGAGATATAATGTGAGCCACAAATGTAATTTTAATTTTCAGGTAACTACATTTTAAAAGCAAAAAAAGAAAGAGGTAAAATAATTCTAACAGTATATTTTACTTAACCCAACATATTTAAAATATTAATATAAACTAAGCAATGTAATCAATTTAAAAATAGATACTTCGCATTCTGATTTTTTGTACCAAGTCTTTGAAATCCAGTGTGTGTTTTATACTTATAGCACATCTCATTTCAGATTAGCCACATTTCACGTGCTCAATAGTAAATACATTTTGCTAGTATGGCTATTAGCACAGCTCTATATAAAAGTTTTGTCTGCAGAAAACCAGTGCATTTGTTCTAGTAGATTCCAGAGTAGTCATTTTTACATCACTATAATTCATTCTGGAGGCTTTATGGGAGAATCCATTTTCTTCCTCTTCACAACTTTTAGTTAGAAGTTGCCCGTATTCCTTGGCCCATGTTTCTCTCCATCTTCAAAGCCAGCAACGGTCTGTTGAGTCTTTCTCACATCACATCACTCCAGCACTGACTCTTCTGCCGCCCTCTTCCACATTTAAGGAGCCTTGTGATTACACAGGGTCCACTGGATAATCCAGGATAATCTCTCTATTTTAAGGTCAGTTGATTAGCAACCTTAATTCTATCTGCTACTTTAATTCACCTTTACTGTGTAATGCAACATATTTATAGGTGCCAGGATTAGAACATGGGCATTTGGGGGAGGCCGTTGTTCTGTCTACCACACTCCCCTTGTGAAATATTATGCAAATTGTTTTTCTCTGGCTCTGGTTGAAATCTCAGGCAGGTCACATGAATGTTTTCAGTTCCTTCATAATTAAAAACAAATATCCCCAATGAATATTTTCAACAGTTTTAACTGATATTCAACTTTAACTTCTCCTATCCCTCCAATTAGTCTTACCACAGGCCTGGAAATCTGGAGTGGGTAGGGACACAGGTATATGGTTAATTTCTACATACTTCTTTACTACCACTTCCCCATGTCAATAGCTGCTATTTCCCACCTAGCCAGGCTCATGGAGGAGGAGCACTGTTTTATGGGTTGAACCTCTGGCATTGGTGCCCTTTAATGCCAGTTGCAATTACTGGCTCTTTGTTTCATTGGGTGTTTGTGTGGGCTCTTTAAGATCCTCTATGTGCAGTCCCCATGATATGGTCAGTGCTTCCCCTCAGTTGGATGCTACAACTTGTCTCACAGTCCTGGGGTTCCAGCATTCCTCCCCTCTGCTGGGGTCACCAGGGTCCTCCAGGCAGTCAAATTGGACAGTGACCCCAGGCTAGCTCCCCTCCATGGTGGAAATAGAGCTTGCTCCCCATGCTGCCCTTAGGGCAATCTAGTCATAACTCAGGACGTTTAGACTATCCAAGCCTGATTCATAACACTTAAGTTCATCAAACTCCAAGAAGTTGTGTGAATCACTCCAAGAAATCTCCTTAGATTTTTTTTCATTGGCTTAACTCAAGGCAAAGGAACACTCTCTCCTCTGAGAGATATGGAGCGACAAGAAATAAAGGATAGAAATAACACTTTTAAAAGTAACCCTTTTTGCTTGCTTCTTCATAGTCAGCCTAGAACTGGATAGTGAGTGGGTAAGACCGAGCAGAACTTGTTTCCCAATACCTTATTATGTCATGAACAGGCAGTCAAGCCCTCAGTTTTATGGGATGGCTCTTGGTACCTATTGAATCGCTCTTGGCCTTTGGTGTCTCAATGGAAATTGAGATATATCTATATCTTATAATAAAATTCTTTATATTTATGCAAGTATAATAGGGTATTTAAATAAATTGCTTGGACATAAGACACTTCTAGTGTAGAGAGGCCCACCCCAAGGATCTTTTTTGAGTCCACTGAAATATACAAACCTTTTGTTTTAAAGCCAAGGAAAGAGGAAGAATTTGAGTATGGGTCAATAGAACACTGAGAGAAAAGTAGGAGAAGTAAGGATAATAAAGAGGAAAAATATGGAATATTTTCTCTGCCATTCCTAACCCCTTGTTCTACTATCCTTCTTCCCTACTATTTAGAAGGGTGTTGACCAACAAATGGAGGAGATATTTTGTTGGAGACCCTGGTCACAAATAATGTTCATCTGGGGCCAAGTTGACAAAGTTGGTACAGTGTGGAAAAAAAAGATACATTTCTCATCTCTGCTTAGAACCTAGGACCACCCTGGCATTCCAAGAACTTGTGGCCTCATAAATGGGAGATAGCACTTCGGACATAGGCATTGTTATCCCCACGTGGGCACCAGAAATAGCGGCAATGACACAAGCAGCCCATATCAAATGAGAATAAAAGAGGAAGATTAAGTAGATCCTGCCTGTTGACTACATGCTAAAGAATAAGTAAATGCCTATAGGCAAAAGTAGGAAGCTTAGAGGTACAAGCTAAGTTAAGAAACTTTGGACGATTGATGTCAATATGACTTTATGTTCAAAAACTGGAAAGGGTAGGGACATTTGGGGTACAGAGTATATTACATTATAATGGACTTATTATATAATTTGAAGTAACTAAAAAAAACAGGCAGATTTTTAAGCCAGTTGAATAAAAGACAAATTATTAAACTATCAGCCCCAGGCATAAAACTGTACCAGTCCTTTAAGACACTGAACTGACCATGCGAGATTTGTTTCTTTTGCCCAACTGGAGCTTATCCTGAGGGTTACATTTATATGACTCCAATCTTCAAATAGAAAAAATTGATTCAAGTATTTTAAAACATGGAAAAACATTTCTAGACACAGGGCTGCATTTTTCAGTTTTTGTCCAAATATGCAATGCAGAACAGCAGAGATCTGTTCTGAATCATTGTGGGCAGGGATCACTAGACCCAGATACACATATATCACCCACATCTTATTTTAGTCTTCCCTTTGATAATATTTAGATCATCTGCCTACCATCCAAGAACTGCAGGGCTTAGAAGAGAACTGAGGAAGCAAAGGGAGTTTATAAAGTCTTTGTGGTGTTTGAGGAATACAGAGAAAGAACATTAAAAAATGAAAGGGGAGAGACATTTTTAGCATTAAATAAACATTTTAAATAGACTATCTTTTTCTTAATGATGATTAAATGTTCCTAAAACTCTAAATGTTCACCTTTTGTTTCTTGTGAAATGCACATCTCTCTGGATTTCCATGCTGCTACACTCTCCTGCCCACTTCCTACTCTGCTTCCTCAGTGCTTGTTCCTTGACATCTCCTATTTTCTGTCCTCTCATTAAATGTAAGCACTCTTCAAATTTCCACGCTCTACATTTTTCTCTTCCTTCCTGAGCAAGATTTCTAGGCAGTGTTTCACACCAATGGTTCCAATCATTGGATGATCCATAAAGACAAACTCATCATGTCCCAACATGTGCTCACATTGTCCATCTTGGTTTCATCATCTAACCATTTTCACAAATTAGAAACCTCCAAACAGCTTTAGCTATTTCCTTTCCTTTAACCCCCACATGCAATTAGCCGTCAAATCCAATTGCTTTTACCCCTGCATTTTTTCCTGCAGCTATTTCCTCTTTTCTGTTACTGCTGTCTTGTTTATAGTACCCCACCTTCTGCAGTAACTTCCCGTATTCCCTGCTTCTCATCACCCTCCCTTTATTTAGCACCCTGTTCTAGTCATCGTTCAAAACTAGAGATACGGTCCTATGACCTGCTGATGTCACATTTTCTGGCTTTCCATCTTCTCAAATAAAAAAGCCCAAGTACTTGATAAGTCTTCGCCATCCTTCACAGTTGAAACCTAAATTTCTTTATTAGTACTTCTCATTAGTACTTCTGTTGGTGCTCTTTATTAATCTTGCACTATTTTGCAGCTCCTACATCAGCTTCATTCCTCTGTTTACCCACCACCCTCTGAACAAAATATGTGCATAATACCTTAAATCCTTCTGAGCTCATGTCATTCTCTTTATGTGAAATATCTTATTAGCACACAGACACTGAATAATAATGAGAGCAACAACAACTACATTTATTGAGCACTTACTATTAGCAGGTGCTATTCTAAGAGCTTGTCATTTATTAAGTCATTTAATCCTAACTCAACCCTCTGAGGTAAAAAGCATGATATCCATTTTATAGATGAGAACGCTAAGGCATAGAGTGTTTCAGTAACTCAGCCAAAGTCACAGGGCTGACAAACTTCTACTGAATTCTGATATCAGCAAGGTGTTTCATTTCATTTCATTTGATTACTAAAGCAATGTCATGAGGTAGGAATTATTACATAAAGGTCACAGGAAATTGGGCTTTACAGAGGTCTGCCTCTAAAATTTTTGCTATTTCCGTAATAAAATGCTTCCTCTCTTCTGAGGGAAAAACATAAGCTTTATTGTTAGACTGAAATTTGAGGATCTCCCACTTAATGTAGTCTTGTTTTCTCCACGATGTTAGTGGGCTGGCCAGAGGACGGTGCTAAGCAGGCTTGGACTGCACACTTTGTGACGGGCCAGCTGGAGCACGATGAGCCGAGGGAAATGGGTTTGTAAGAACAACTAAGTTATGAATCTGTCTGTGACATCCAATTAGTATAGTTCTGGTAGCATCATTGGTTGAGATAAATGCTATTTAACATCCAGTCTATGGACTA
Organism: Balaenoptera borealis; assembly: GCF_965194805.1. Classification (NCBI taxonomy): domain Eukaryota; kingdom Metazoa; phylum Chordata; class Mammalia; order Artiodactyla; family Balaenopteridae; genus Balaenoptera; species Balaenoptera borealis. Next base: position 17,886,230 of record NC_138876.1, read on the forward strand.
TACAGTTTCTAATCTTTAGGTAGTGTTTCCAGATATGCTTTGGAAATCAATACCTGAGATGTTGTTTAGAGCACCTGATTTCAGATTTTAGGTTTTCCTATTTTTAAAATTTTCTCCTGAGTAAAACAGTATATTAAGGTACGAATAAGGTCGTCTTGGCCACCATGCTAATGAGGGGCATTTTCTCCCCTAGTTGTGCGGGAGGTTGCTCTTGCCTCTTCTAATGCATCAGCAGAAGAAATCAAACCACTCAGACACTGCAAAACCACACTTTTTTCCCAAGCTGGCTGCTTTTCTGGGTAACTAAAGATGACATTTTGCAGCTCAGTGTCAAAGACAGAAACACAAAAGTGAACTCACTGCTCAGATGTTGCTTTATGTAAAATCGAAGAGCTACAAATTCAGCAACAGTGTCCTGCCTTTTGGTCAGTGGTCAAAAATGAAATAACATATTTAGCCAAAAAAAGAGAAAAAAAGTTAATTATGAAAGTAGTCTGGGAGACTGCAGATCACTTGAAACTTTTGCTTCTTTCTAACATTATCGTTTGAGAATAATGTTACTGAGGACCAGTGGGCTGTGTGCACTTCAGTAACACCCATAGTAATTGCTGGCAGATGTATCATACGATTTCTAGTCAAAATTTCAAAGCAGAGACATTTAGTTCTGTCCTGTGGATAATGAGGAGTTGGGCAGCAGTCGTACCTCTAGTTACTTGCTTATATGGTGAAAAGTGAAAAGTCCCATCAAAACACAACATAGACTGCAACTACCTCTATACCAAGACTTGTCTTAAGAAATCCTATTTCTGGTAAATGACATCTCTATTCTCCAGTCATTCATGCTCAAATCTTCAATCACCTTTGAACGCTTCTATTTCTCCACACACATTTACCACAATAAGCCTTATTCAATCTTCTTTTGTTGGTCTTGTTCCCTCTTCCTGCTCCAGAATTAAGACTTCATTATATTTTTCAACAGACTTTTTTTTTGCAGTTTTTTTTTTAAAGAAGATTGGATTAGAGATCCTAATGTTCACCACTGAACAAACGTCTCTAGTTATTTTCTTACTATTTTTCCAGCTTTGTAACAGCATTATAACAAGTATAAAGGAAATATCTTAAGGAGGAAAGCCCTTACTATCCAAACATCTCAGCAATTTTCCTTTTTCAAGTCCTCTACCAATTCAGTCTATATACATAACTGATTGTGTTTTCATATAATCAGTTCACACACATAAATTTATTTTCTACCTTTTAACAAAAGATTTTTATATAAAATGATATGTAATATAAAAATTATATTAAGCATTGCCATATATGGATATAGAGTGTTTATAATTTTTTATTTTTAATGGTTGCATGATAACCATGAGGTCAATATATCCTTTCTCATTTAATCACCTTCTTATTATTGGATAATTACATTGTTTTCAATTTTTATTTCTTAAAATGATAATTCACCATTCTTTATGTCTCTTTTCAGTACTACGTCAAAGGACAGGATTCATTATATTGTGTGTTAGACTTGTTGCATAACATGCATTTCAAGTAATGTGAGAGTACATGAACTAAAAATTAATAAGATAAAATATTTTCAATGCCATTTTTAAGTTGCATATACTTTTTGTAAATTGTTCATAAATTTTTTTTTTAATTTAACCATCGAGGTCCTATTTTTTATTGTAATCAATTTGCATGACTGTTATGTAATGTAGAATCAAAACCTTTATCATTTTATATAAATTTTATATAGTATTATTTTAATCTTATTCTTTCCAAGTTTAAAAGTTTTCTGACTGAATCAATTGATTTTTTAAAAAATTTTACTTCATCATTTAAAATGTTGCCCCACTAGGGATCTGGTAACTACTCCAATCTACTTTCTGCTAGTTATTCCATGATTTCATTTTACTTTATACTTAACTCTTTAATCCATTTGGAGCTTTCTTGGGCTATGTTCTGTGGTCATACTTGTGGTTCACAAGTTCAGAGAATCATATGTGGAGTTTTTATTTTTTTTTGAACAAACATGGGCAGAACCAGAGATCTACATTTAGTAGGTCTGAGTTCAAAAAATATATATATATATAATTAACATATTATTTTTTGTGATTATAATATACAAATATATAAATATAATAAATACAATTATTATTTATTATAATGCATTACCCAATTTAGAAAAGTTGCAAGTTGCAAAACAGTAAATAAATAATAAATAGAGCATAAAATAAGGATTGGCTCATTTTTCCCCCAGATTTGTGGTTTGTAATTTCTTACTTCATCAATATATTACATTACTCCCCTATTCCCCATTGTTTTTGGTTACTGTTCTTTCATATACAAATATTTCCTATGTAAAAGGGAGTCATAATTCTTGCTGTCACTACCTAGAGTACGTCAACTTAGTTCCATTCATCTCCAGCCTATGTTTACCCCCCACCAAGTTCCTCAAACGCATAGACCTTGAATGTGCAACGGGCATCTATGTCTTGCTGAGGTGTGTAATGTTGCAACAACTAACCACTGGAATGTTAGCAAGCAATGTCTCCAAACACAGAAAGAGCAAGGATGAAACTGCAGAAAGCAGCTAACCAGAGAAAGCTGGGTGTTGAAACACAGTGCTGGCTTGTTCTTTATCCCTTTCCTCATTCCACACTCTAGCACAGCACCTGTTCACAGCTGTACTCTCCTTAATCCATAGGTCCTGGCTCTCTCAAACAGCATTGAACCTGGAACATGGTGTCAAGAGAGCCTCTCACTTCAAGAACCCAAAGCCCTGACCACCTTCCCTACAGTGTCAGAGAATGAGATTTCTAAATGTACATGTCTCCCAGCCAGCCTATTTCCTTGTCTTTTTTTACAGTTTTGTATGACCATATGACTTCGTTCTCACCAATGGAATGTGAGCACAAGTGATACGGGCAACTTGTGCATCACTGCCTGAAAAGGAAATATTTTGTTTACTTATTTCTCTCCTTCCTGCTTCACTTCAGTTAGACAATACAAATAATGTTGGGCCAGTTTCAATCATGCGAAAGAGGACAGCATCATAGGAGATGGTATAGTAGCATGTGTGAAGAAATCTGGGCTCCTGAGTGATCCCATGGAGCAGAGATGCTTACCTGACTCAGAGAGATACCTGCTGACATCCAGATAATCATATTTTGGGGTCTCTTCATTAGAATAATTTATATATAGGCTCAAACTATTATATCTCTACTCTCTACCCTCAGTTGCCCTTAATCCTCCCTTGTATTTCTGGAATATGGCCACTTTTCCATTTAGATACTCACAGGCGTGCATGTGCATGCGGCACACACACACACACACACACACACACACACACAAAGAAATATAATCCAATACATACTAGCGAGTGATGTTACTCTGTGCCTTAGTTATGCTCCCATCAATCTTTCTGATGAGGCTATTCTTGGTAGTTCCAAGGTGATTTACCACTTACCAAGGTTGATGACCCAAAGAATTGTAAGTTCACCAACTAGTTCTCTAGAATGGCTACTTTCAATGATTTTCTATATATTTTCTATACTCTGTCTCTCAACAAAGTTTAATATTTATCAGTATTTTCCTACATAAATAATTAAATATTTCTGGAAAATCCTTTCTGTTCTATTTATCTATACTTTGACCATGCTATAGCAACAGCCTACCTGGTAATTTCTTTCCCCTACTATTAGTTTTCCTACTAAAATCTTTCTTGCACATCTAGGTGAATTTGTTTTTCTAAAATCAATCTCTAATCATGTTAGAAACTTCAATAGCACCAACTTTACCTATAACTTAAGTTCATCCATGAGTGCAGCCTCTGTTTTTCACTTTATTGTTAACTCTATCCATTCCCTTTCAAGTATCCTATGTATCCTCTTTGCCACACTATTCTCCATACTCAGAATGTCTGGCCACAATCCAGACCTTTAAAATGTCTGCTCATTTTCAAGTTATAGTTCCAATGTTCCTGCCTTGTCCATGATACTTTCCCTGAGGCCCTCTACTAAAAGCAATCTGTCTCCCTTTTTCACAGAAGTTTGATTTTATGCATTTATCTCATACTTTTTTTCCCTCTCATGTTTGTGAGCATATGTCTGCTAGGAAAAACAAGATTCTTGAACATGGGGACTTTTTCATCTCTGTATCTCCTATCGAGCTTACAATAATGCCTTTACAAAAGCAGAGGTATAACAATTACATAATATAAAAATGACACATTGCCTTTAGGTAAATAACAACTACAATTCTATAGCAAATCATGCTGTGATTTTTGCAATTATTTTCTTAATACAATCTCACAACAAACCTGGAGCATGGCCAACTGGTAGATGAAGAAACTGAAGCTCAGAGAGGCTAGTTGGTGTGAAACTTGGGTTTTCAACCAGAGCCAGCCTCCTAAGGTGAAGATATTAGATTGCTTGTCCTACCCTCCACACTTCCCCTCACCCTTCTACTCCCTCCCCGACACACACACACACACACACACACACACACACACACACACACACACTAATTCTATTCTACTCTCTGACAGCTACACTTATACTTGATTGACATTTACTCTTTATCCTGCAACTACAACCAAGTTTTCAGCTTTATTCAGAAATTTACCCTAAATATTAAAATATCAATAAAGAGAGTATGTGAGTACTACTTATGGCTAAAGGGAATTATATGCTAGGATATTATTTCCTTCCTTGCATATTCAATGTTATAATTCTTGAACCAATTAAAAGACAATTTATCATCAATATCATTTTTTCTCCTTATACCCAACTGTTGCTTAAAATTCATGTTTGTATTTGGACAGTGACTTTTTTGAATGCCTTTTTCTTCATCCTGGAGCTTCCCATTGTTTTTTAAAACCATTGTTTGTCTTTACCATATCTTCAGCTTTTCCAAAACTTTAAATGCACTTTCTAATTTGTTGAATCACATCTTTTCTTAAAATATTTTTCTCCTTTTCCCAGAAAACCATCATCCTGCTCCTATCCAAACTATTTGATCTGACAAAAATCATCCTGATACCTATGTCCCTTCAATGTTCCCCTAAACTAGACTTGTTGTAGCTTAGATCTGCTATATATTAATAATTATTTTTAATAACCTTGATTTTTTTAGTCCATACTCAAGTAACTTCCAAGACAAGGATGCATGAAAAGCAAATTATGTAAAACACAAATGCCTTTATTACACTCTCACACTTAATTAATAGTTTATGGACATAGAATTCCAAGACTGAAAATATTTTTTCTCATAAATTTTAATAAATTGCTCCATTGACTTCCACAGCCAGTATTGTTGATAAGGACCATAATATTAGTCTAATTAATGCTCTTTTGGAAGTGATTCATTATTTTAGTCTGGAAAATATTAGGAGCTTCTCTTAATTTTTGGTGTCCTGATAAATAATCAGAATATGCCTAGGCGTGTGTGTCTTTTTTTTATTTATTTTGTCAGGCACTGTTGCTGTCTCTTAGAAAGCCAATTAATAACACATCTCCTTACGCAGATTCTCAGTTAACAGAAACTTTTTAAAGTCTGGGTAGAGGCCACAATATTATGGCTTCATTAGAGAATACACTTGAATATCAGAATCAAATGGCTTTCTAATACGGTAGCAGAAATAAGGAGGACCTCGTCACTAGTACTGTCTGGGGACTGCCTACCCCACCACCACAATGTCAGCATCTCTTCCCGGAGGAGCCAGAAGAAAGGCTGCTTTATCTAGAGATTTTGTTCCTAAGTAAAACAACAGAGCTGAGCAGTGCAAGTTTTATCATTACAAAGTTACCAATGGTATGAATCGCTCCATGTCCTCTGCGGCAGAGGAAGAGGTGGAAAGAGGCTTGAACATTAAGAATTTTTCTTTGCCTAGAAATAAGTATCATAAATGGGGATTAAGTGTTCCCTCCTAATAGACCTGAGGTAGGTGCTTGGAAATGGAAGTGTGTCCTAGTACCCTATATTAACTTTGGGAAATTCTTCCATAATTTAATAATTTTTCCATGTTTCCATTTTTTCCATTCTTTCTTTGTGTACCTCCTATTTATAGGATATTGACTCATAGAATTATTCTTATTCATTCTAATATTTTGTATATATTTCTTATCTACTTTTTTTGCTCCATATGCTTGAAATTTTCATTGATTTTATTTTACATTCCCCTGATTAAGTTTTTTCAACCATCACAGTCTAATTCATTAAGATTTTTTTTTGTTGTTCTAGTGGTTTCTTTGTCATAGCGTCATATTCATTTTTTTTTTTTTAAGATTTTCTGTTGTGGACCATTTCTAAAGTCTTTATTGAATTTGTTACAATATTGCTTCTGTTTAATGTTTTGGTTTTTTGGCCCCGAGGCATGTGGGATCTTAGCTCCCCGACCAGGGATGGAACCAGCACCCCCCGCATTGGAAGGTGAAGCCTTAACCACTGGACTGCCAGGGAAGTCCCCCATCATGTTCTTTTTTATGATATATTTATATTTTTAAATACATCTGAGTGTTAATTTCCACCCCACACTAGTGTAGTGCAGAACCTGCCTCACATGTCTAAAATATACCAAACTTATGATTATTCCACATAGGTTGGTCTTCTAGCACTTGCTATCCTAATGAACGGCTGTCAGATTGGTTTCAATTTGTCATCTCTGGCTCATCTCTTGGATTATCACTCTTTTAGGGATGCTTTTCCTAACTTCTGCATCACTGCCTACTTCATCATTGCACCATTAAGAACATTAATTTCTTGTTTATCTGTGTGATGATTTGATTGGTTGTCTATCGGATTAGACTTAAGGGCAGAAACTACACCTATTTTTGTTCAGCAAGTACAGTGCCTGCGACATGATAGTCATTCATTATATATCTATGGAATGAATGAAAGAATGTACACATAAATATGATACCTCATTTCGGTAAAATCTAGGCGCCAGGATTATTAGTATGCCAAGGAAAGCTGTGTTGCAATCAAGAGTACTTACTATTTCTTTAGAATTTAAGTTTATTGTGCTAAGAGTCTGTATTTAACTGCTAAATGACTTAGAAGTAATTAGTTGTAATTTTTTTTTATCTGTAACTAGATTCTGTGTTGGAAATTAGCTGTCTCTAACTTTTATTGTTACCCCAAATGCTATACTTATGTAATTACTGCCTACAGGCAGCCTCTGCCCTCACTACAGATTGCAGGAGCTGGCATTCCCAATGACACAGTACGAGGTTACTTTCCCACTGCCAATCAGGAGACCATGAGTCCACACATATATAAATGCTGCTACCAGTGTTAGAAATGAATCTACCTTCCTCAGGTCTTCTAATCCCATGTGAGTGTTTGCCACTAAGCTAACAGAAATATAGCCGTCAAATAAAGTGATGATTCATCCTTGTTTGCCAACAACTTTCCAGGTTTTAGCAGTGAAAGTCCCATGTCCCTGGAAACCTTCAGTCCCAGGCAAACTGGACCTGTTGATACTCAATTGGCATGGGAGTCTGAGAAATGTAGTTTTCAGGCATCTAGCTCATGCAGTACTAAAAGAGAAAAGTTGCTATGAGGCTGAGTACCAGTAGAAAGTTGTCTGACATAGTCCCTTAAAGAAAATTACAGATGACTCAGAACCAAAATGTCACTTCTACTTAAATGTGAGCATAACCCACTATTTGGAACTCCTGTTGCTATGCTACAATTGAACATGCTGATAGCAAAGACTTATTGATTCAAACTGAGTTATTATGATGATGAAAATCTGACCATTAATAAACCTGACTCTGAGTATAGGATTTTTGTGAGATTAGGCTAGATTATTATTATATAATGTCCATAGCACACTGCCTACACTGAATACCTGTCCAACAGAATAAATGACTAGTACTACCAGTACCACTAACAACGATAGTAACTGAGGCCATGTCTTTTTCTGATGAGCAAAAGCAAGCTGTAAAAAAATAATGAAATTGAGGCCAAGTGGAAAAGGAATAATAAAAACTAATTCACAAGTTGACTTCTCCAGTTTCATAGGATAGAGAATATATTTTGTGACTATTTCCATTCATCCTCCCAGAATGCAGATCTAGAAGACATTTTTAGCCCCTCTCAGAGAGGAAAGCAAACACATCTTCCTGGTATAATTGTGGCTATGGGCTTGGCTTATTCTAAAAGCAAAGAACTGCCCACTCTTGTTCCTGTCCCAAAGCTTGTGCTATGCAAAAAAGACAAGGAACACTCTACTGTCAAAACACTCAATAGAGCAAAGGTTGAGTATCATTTTAAACATTAAAGAATTTCATACCAGTCCTTGGTACCAATAGGAATTCACTGCATGTCCACTGGCTGTATAACCCTTGCTTGATTTTGATGGCATGGCTTTTAAAATGTCTCATAAATGTATTTAGCATCCATGCTTTCGTTTTGTGTTCTTGAGTAAACACAGGACAACTAGACTGACTGGTAATAAAGCACTCTTTATATGGCAGGATGGTGGAAGAGAAATGGGTGCCCTGACCCTGGAGAGCAGACAGCTATTCCAGGCCTCTTAGGTTGTCCACACAAAGCTGTGCAGAGAAGGGCTTTCAGAGCCCAATATCACTGACTTTCAGGATGGAGCTCAGGGCTCATCCCTTAACTAGAGCTTTCATCATGTGTTCTTGGTTTACAATCCCTTATTCTGGCTTCCAGACAGGGCACTCACAGCTTTTTAACCTGAACAGGCAGAGACCGCATGTTTATCCATCCTGGGGCTCTGACATCTGATGCCCAGCTGTGATGACGCCAGAAGAATGGACTCCAGAGGCATCGCTCCAGTGACTTCTCCCAGGGAACAGTCCCCAGGGAGGGACACAAACCCCTCCCAGATCACAGGGGAGGGAGGCTCCAGGGAAAGGCAGTCAAGGCTGCTAGGGAGCTCAGGAGGAAAAGTTTTGCTGGGTGTGCACGTATGATTTGGGGTTGTAGAAAGAACTAACGTGTTGCTAATGGACCACTTACTTCTCAGAGAAGACAATAACAGGGTTGTATATTTTAAGACTTGTTACAACTGCTCTCCATACCTTATGTGGAATGCGTATCTCCATGTGCTAGCTCTTTCACATTAACGCTCTGATTAATTCTCCTCATTCATCCATTCATTCATTCCCTCATTGATACTAAGTGCCTGGACTGTGTCAGGGAACACAAAAAGGAATGGAAACTATTTCTTCAAAAGGTTCTCTTTTATCCGTCCAGTGGAGGCAGGAAACAGCAAGCATATCACTAGAATGTATTGTCAAAAGATTGTATAGAGGTTCAATACACAAAAAGTCATTATGGGGACTTCCCTGGCGGTCCAGTGGTTAAGTCTCCGTGCTTCCACTGCAGGGGGCGGGGGTTGATCCCTGGTCGGGGAACTAAGATCCCACATGCCGAGGCGCGGCCAAAAAAAAAAAAAAAAAACATCATGGGAAAATTTCATTCTTCCTGACACCCAGTCCAAGGGTAACATGTGTTGGTCCTTAGACTATCAGAGACTTACAGATTTGCCTTTTGATAAAGTGGTGGAGTAGAGGGTGGGAAAAGGCATAGTTAAAAGAAGGCTGTTAGACAAGAGAAGGCGTTACTTCCAGGGGCCATTTTGTTCCTATACATAAACCCAAAGACACAGCTCTTTAGTACACTGTTGGCACAGACTTAACTTGTGGTCAACTAAATCATGCCCACATCAACCACCATAAGTTTTAGGGGATATTTTAATTTATTTATTTATTTATTTATTTTTGGCTGTGTTGGGTCTTCATTTCTGTGCGAGGGCTTTCTCTAGTTGCGGCAAGCAGGGGCCACTCTTCATCACGGTGCGTGGGCCTCTCACTATCGCGGCCTCTCGTGTTGTGGAGCACAGGCTCCAGACGCGCAGGCTCAGTAGTTGTGGCTCATGGGCCTAGTTGCTCCGCGGCATGTGGGATCTTCCCAGAGCAGGGCTCGAACCCGTGTCCCCTGCACTGGCAGGCAGATTCTCAACCACTGCGCCACCAGGGAAGCCCAGTTTTAGGGGATATTTTTACAAACTGTCAGAACCATTTGCCTCTCTCTTATACTTGCTCAACTGTTTGTTTTCTGTTTGTTTGTTTGTTTTAAAGCACAAATGCTGAACTTTGTCATTTTTTCCTATTTAATTTCATCCTGTTGGTTGGATTCAATCTACAAATCTGGTGAAGTCATTGTGAATTTTGCTTTTGTCATCCATTATTGTAACTATTGCACCCAGCTTTATGTCATCTGAAAATTTCACAAATATCTCCTCTTTCTCTTTGCTTCAATTCAATCCATCTACCACATGGCAACCAAAGTGATCTTAAAGAAAATCTGATCTTGTTATTCTCTATCCATCCACAACTTAAATATGGCTCCCCATCATGACAAACAGCCTAGCAAGGAACTCAAGGACTTTAACAGTTTGCCCCTTATTTGTTTCTTCTCCAACTCCTGACACCTACACTCCCTTATCTCCAAATGTATTAAACTATTCAGAAGTTCTCAGAACTCAATATACAACCGCTGCCTGTCTGCCGAGCTCTGCTCTCCCTTCTAGGATAGTACTTTTCTACTAGATCCCCCTTGATAATTACTATTCATCCTTCAAGCCTCAGCCACACTGTAGCTCCTCTGGAAAAACCCATACCCACACTCCCCCACCCCAGGCTGCTGTTCCAATTTCTATGCTTTTATGATAATTTATATATATGCTAATATGCCACTTTCGACACCAATTAAAACTCAGAGTTTGTCAAACTCTAATGTTTATACAGATCACCTAGGAGTCTGGGTAAAATGCAGATTCTGATTCACTTGGGCTGGGATGGTGAGATCTGAAAATATGCATTTTCTCCAAGTTCCCAAGTCATGTTGATTCTGCCAGTCGTGGACCACACTTTGACTAAAAAGAAAACATAATTCCCTGTATATTTCCTTTCTCAACTGTGATCTCCTTGACACTAGAGCCTGTGATTTGCTCATCTTTGAATCTCTAGAATCCAACACACATGTGAACATGCAAAACATTTTAAATGAATTCACCCTGTGTTGTTACCTAGTATTAATTTTTTTAAATGTTGAACAGAGCTACCAGAAACTAGCTTCTGTGTTGACATCAACGCAATTGCAAAACTTCATTCAAAGTAAACCTTGGCTTTTTCATTTTTGATTCAGAACCTCTGGAAAAGAATTGCTCTAGACAGCACCTTTTCTCTGATTTTAACTGAGGTACAACAAAGGAGGCAAAAACAAGTTGGCTACAAATAATATTTATTTTATGGTACTTGCATTCCCTTTTATGCAAACCACTTTCACATACTATTTCTTTTATGTTCAGTCACTCCCACCCTGTGAGACAATGTGTGTATATGTTAAAGGCACACATAAACTTCAAAACCCAACTCACTAGTTTTGATCCCTGATTCTGCCACTTACCTGCTGTGTGATCTTGGGAAAGTTTCATAACATCTTTGAGCTTCTATTTCCCATTAATAAAATTAGAGTAATAATAGTTTCTGCCTCACAGGGGTGTTTTGAGAATAAATGTGTTCATGAGGTAAATAAATGTGAGATGCTTAGACCAGTGCCTGCTCGTGTTAAGTATAAGTATGGACCATTTTAAAAAATTGAGGTATACTTGATTACAATATTATATCAGTTTCAGGTGTACAACATAGTGATTCAATATTTTTATAGATTATACTCCATTTAAAGTTATTATAAAATATGGCTATTGTTATTTATTTACACACTCAAAATTCTTGAGTGCCTGAGGTATGGCACACACTGTAGTCTGAGCTGAGATTACAGTGATACACAAGATAAAATACACATTTATTCTCAAGGAGCATAGAGCCTTGGAAAAACAGACAATATGCAAAGAAACAACAAATAAATAAATAGTTACAAATTGAAATACATGCTGAAAAGGAGCCAAACAGGGCTATCAGAGTTGGGGACGGGGAGCTGGTTTAAATACCTCGGTCAGAATCAGAAAAGGATGAAGTTGACATCCTGAAGGGTGAGAAGCCAGCTGGAGATGCACAGAAATAAGAGCATTCCAGGCAACTGAAAAAGCCTCTGTGAAGATCTGAGGTAGGAAATGTATGATTATAGCCTCACAGGGAATGAAATCGAGGCTAAGCGAGGTTAAGCGATTTGCCCATTGTTAAATGTTAAGCCTCAGCAAAGTCAAGATCACCACCTAAATTCCTAATTTATATGACTGTCATCATTATACCACACCATGATATGGATCCCTCATGGAAGGGAAGGTGAGGCAAATGACCAGCCATTTGCTCATGAGATTAGCTCAGTAGCTGCCCAGTCTCAAAGAGCCATAATATAAATCAGTCTTGTCATCTATGTGTCAGGCTGGATAGGGGATGATATGAAAGCCCAGGTCTCCTTTAAAAAGCTGTCCAGGAAAATTTGAGATATTTCTAATTTTTATTTTATTTTATGTTTCCATAGTTATTAGCCAGAGTTCACTAGGTTATGATGAAATAACAAATTACTCTAAAGTTACAGTGTTTATCAAAACAAAATTTGATTTCTTGCTTGCCCTACATTTTGGTGATGATTTGGTTGCAACTCTGTTTATCCCATGGTCTAGGCTGAGTGAGAGCAGAACTATGCAATGGTTCCTAAATGTTGGGCAAAAAAGAGTGTCATATCACTTCCAGTCATACAAGAAAAAGTAGCTTGGCCAAAACAAATTTTATGGCCAAGTTCAACATCAATGAGGTAGAAATTGGTGGGATGTGTAATCTTCTCCCAGGGAGGTACAGCAAATACACAGATCAATAGTATGATCTGTCAAATGCACCAAACAAAGACATTCTCATCTGAATTTAGGATAATTTAATGGTTATTGAAATAGAGAAATTTATGAAGTGTTTATTATCAGAATTTTGAGAGGAGTTTCTTTAAATTTGATCCATATATTTATTCAACAAACAATTATTGATGTTGCTGTATCCAGGGTTCTATATCTATTTCCTCTTTTCTCTGAAACCTATATTCTTCTACCCTTAACCTCAAAATCTCCTATGTGAAAGACTTATATATGTGTTTATTCCAACCCTCCAAACAGTTAATTCATTCTGATACTATCTACCTGGAGATAGCATCAGATCTCACAAGTCAGGAGCTCAGTCCCATAAAACTGCCCCCACTTCAGTTGCCAATTACATATCCAGGTGTTACCTATGCTTCTGACCCACTGGCTATAAACTAGAGGTTCCCATGACCTCCTCCTCGGGTTGGACTAGTTTGCTAAAGCAGCTCACATATCTCAGAGAAACATTTACTTACGTTTACCAGTTTATTATAAAGAGTATTATAAAGGATACAGATGAACATCGAGAGGAAGAGGTCAAGGTATGTGGGTAGGGGCTCAGAGTTTCCATGCTCTCTCTATTCCCCCCATCTCCATGTGTTCACCCACCCAGAAGCTCACCCAACCTCATTCTTTTGGGTTTTTATGGAGGTTTCATTCTGTAGGCATGATTGATTAAATCTTTGGCCATTGCCAATTAATTCAACTCCAGCCCCTCTCTCCTCCCCGGAGGACAAGGGGATGGGACTGAAAGTTCCAACCCACTAATCACATGGCTGGTTCCCCTGGCAACCAACCCCCTTCCTAATATGCTGTCCAAAAGTCACCTCATTTACATAAACTCAGGTGTAGTGGAAAGGGGTTTGTTATGAACATCAAGACACCTTTATCACTCTTATTGTTTAGGAACTTCTAAGTGTTATAGGAGTGCTGTGCCTGGAATGGGGTCAAAGACCAAATATATATTTTTTTATTATAAGTCACAATATCACCAAAAGAAGGGACTGACAGGGGACTAAGACAAAGAAGGTCTGCTTGCAGTACATACACAGAGGAAAGAAAAGGAATCCTATCCTTTGTCTTGGGGATTACATAGAACGTATGGTTAAATTTGAACCACTTTAACACCAACATGGGTAGCCTTCTCCATTTCTCTCCTTCTGCTTCCTTCCAGAATCCCTACCCAGTACCCCCATTAATAGCAGAGCCCTATTTTGACCATAAGGTGTTCATTAGCCATCTCACATGAGCTAAGGGCTAAATATTATAAAATTTACTATAAAACTGGAAATGATGAAAGCAGCAAATACACAAACACACATAATTCGGAGAAGTTTAAAGGCTGTTAATAACCCTCCACAAATATATTTTGCATTGAGATGTAGAGATGAGTGGATACCTACTTATAGGTTGGTGCCTTAGAGCCCCACAGGATAATAGTATTGGATGTGAATCTTATACTATGAGACAAACTTGATGCGAAAAAATAGAATCTTCTGGTTTTGTCTTATTTTCCACTTTCCAACTAAAGATGACTTTCTTGAGATTAACCCTTTGCTAGACAGAACCAGAGACTCAGAGACTGACAATGTAACTAATCTAAAATCCCTGAAGTTCTACATCACAGGAAATGGTACAAGTATCGATAGAAGTGGTATTAAGATGGCTACACTGATATTTTAACTACAGTGAAAATATTCACTGTAGTTAAATTCACTACTACTGTGAAATAACTTTCATATCTGTTAGTGAAAAGCCATACCCTGAACCTCTTCCCTGCTGATAAACCTTTTGAAATTTATACCTCGGATTGAAGCCTTGGCGTTCTCAGTCAAGTTGGAGCAGTGGCGTAGTGAGATCATCTAAGTTTAAGCCTTAGCTCTGCCACTAAGTTGGGATGCAATACTTGGCAAGCCCCTAGCTTCTACTTCTTTTTCTTTACTTAAAAAAATCAAAAGTGGCAACAATTCCTCTGCCTGTCTCATAGGACTGAAATGACAATGAAGTAAGGCTGTATGAGAGCCTTTTATGTCAAACATAATAATAAATACCATGTACGAGGTTTTTTATGCACCAGAAATTCTACAATGCATTTTACATTCTTGCTTGATTTTTTCCTCCCACAGTGCTATTTGGGAGAAACTATTAACATTCCTACTTTACAGGTAAAGAAACTGAGATGATGAAAGAGCACTTTACCCAAGGTCATATAAATGGGGTTTGGTAGAGCTAGCGCTAAATCCAAGATCCCTCTGACTCTAGGATTCAGCTAGTTAGTAGAACATTAGAAGAGATATTAAGAAGAGCAAGATGTTCCTACAATTTTACTTTCAAGAACTAACACAAGCATTTGGGCAAAGGTAATCATGGTTATGACTTTAATTCCCAGGTAGCAATATCTTTTTTAAAATCTGATCTATATATAAAATAGATAACTATTTAATAAGAACCTGCTGTATAGCATGGGGAACTCTACTCAATACCCTGCAATGGCCTATATGGGAAAAGAATCTAAAAAAAAAAAAGAGTGGACATATATAGATGCATAACTGATTCACATTGCTGTACACCTGAAGTTAACACAACATTGTAAATCACCTATACTCCAACAAATTTTAAAATTAAAAGAAAATTTTTTAAATAAAAATCTGATCCTGACCCCCCCGAAAAGTTTCAAAATTAAAAAAAAAAAAAAAAAGTTTCATGGTCTGTGGACTATGTGCCTTATGTCAGCCTCCTAAAACACATGTGATACCAGGACAAGACCAGGACACACAGATGTTTTTGATCAAATTTTCCAATTTCTGTATTCCTCTGATGACAAAACACATTACAGCCATTTTCCAGGACTTGGTAAGAGTCTCTCTGGTCAAGGTGTACTGAAAGAAGTATACCTCATCTGGCAACATCTATGGACTTAATGGGAAGCAAAGCAGCTTTAAGCATTGAGCCCATATGTTTACTCCACTAGCTTGGCTCCCCATCTGGAAAAAGATTGAGGGCATGGAAAATCTCGGACACTGAAAAGGATGGGAGGCAATAAACCCACGCTGACCACAGATTTCAGACAACCATGTTGAAACAAACCAGGAACAATGGCAAAGAGAATTTTGGCCAAGTCTAGCTTAGTCAGTAATTCATCTTTGGGAAGAAGTTTCACCATGATGACCACTTTAAGAATGTAATGGAATCTGCCCTTAAGTTCTGTACTTGTCCCCACTCCATGATTCATTCTACCCCAGTCTTCTTCCCCTACAGATGGGCACCCAGGATCCTCAGAGTCTTTCTTCCACTTCTATCTAGACCTATTCTAAAGAAAGGATTTCAAAAACTGATTCCCTGGGAGGAAAATTATTTAAATAAGTTTCATGGTACTCTCTCTCCCTCGTAGAGAGATTTACATGTTAATGAGAAAAACAGCTGCTACTATAGAATCATCAGCTAAAGAAGTAAGTAATGTGAATAGTAGGGTTATGAATTTCTGACGAATGGATCTGAAATCACACTGATGTTACGGAGCCCTGAACTATTTTACTCCCTGCCACCTCACTGCGGGTTTCTGAAAGTAAATATCAAGCTGACACAATAAAGAATAAAGGAAGACCTGAACATATAAAACACTTCAAAATATCTGCATTGTACTCAGTGCTTGAAATTCCCTTATTCTTTTTCCCTTCTGCTTTCCCCACAGATGAACCTCACATATTGACTCATATATGAATCCTTCCCTGACCCCCACTGAAGCCTGTTTACTTTCTCCGCTCCTGTAGTGCTTTGTACACATTTACCACCTTGTAATTATTGGTTTAAGTACCTGTCCATTCATTTGTGAGGTTCTGAAGGACAGGAATCAGACTTTTTTTTTGAATCTCTGAATGCCTGTTTACTTGCTGAAGCCTCACTTGTTAACACTTAACAAACATTAGGAGGATGATAAAAGGATGTGCGTGGGAAGTAAGCACAAAGTTTTGTCTGTCTTAGTTTTGAAAATGGATTTGAATTAGTTGTCAGTATTGAACAATTGGGTACTTCATGTGAAAGTCTATATTCTCAATTTTTCTTTAAAAAGAAATCTGAAAACATTGTGCTCAATAAGCTAGAATAAACTCAGTAAGTTTATCTTGGAGTAGAGAAGTTATTCTCAGCATGACACAAAAACATAAGACATGAGAAAATATTGATAAAGTTGACCAAAAAACCGAAACTCCTATATATAAAAATTAGCAAAAAAAAAAAAGTCAAAAGCAAATATCACAAATTCCGAGAGGAGAAAAAGAAGCATATGCATTTGCAAGAGGTTAATTTCCCCAAAACACAGGTTTTCCAACAAGAAAAACATCAATCACTGAGCCCCGCCCCCCAAAAAGGGTCTGCTTCCTTTAGATGGAGCATGTGTTTTCTTTCCTAAATCCAGTCTGTTTTATTCATTAGTTTTAATGACTTGACCCTTGTAGGCATTTGATTTTTCTACCTTTGCTGTAAGTCTATTGTGGGAGCTTTGTATTATGTCAGTTTAGCTAAATTGGAACTACAATTCCCAGAATTCCTTTTTCTGCATGTTTCAGAGTCAGGGTTTGCCAATAGAGAAATTTGCCTGAGATTTAGAAGGCTGAAATACCCAGCATCTACGTTTACATTTGAAAGGTGTTGGATCAAGCACTGTTGCAGCTCACTAGCTGGTCTGTTGGCTCACTTTGTTGGACAGGACAGCAGCCAGAACCGCAGCTCTCCCAGATCCTACTACATCTCCTCCTGCAGCTTCTCCAAATCCTGTACGAGGTTCATGTACGGCTCTGTGGTGACTCATACTACCTCTTGAAATTGTTAGTGAGTGACCAATGTAGGTTCCAGTCTGTCCTCATGGGTTGCATCTCATCTTCTCGGGTTTCAGTTAGCTCTCCCAGACTCTCCCTGACCACCAACCCCAGTGACTTCTGGCTGCAGCCCCTGAAACTGGGCTAAGAGACATACTTATACATAAGCTATTTTTTTCTTTAAGACAGTTTTTTTTAATGTTTTTTTTCCTTCTCTCCACCCCATCTCATTTTACTTTTTTCCTTGCACAACAATGGATTTCAGCTTTTCTTTCTTCTTTTGGCCTTGTGGTATGTGGGATCTTAGTTCCCTGACCAGGGATTGAACCCACGCCCCCTACAGTGGAAGCTCAGAGTCTTAACCACTGGACCACCAGGGAAGACCCTACATAACCTATTTAACAAGGTCCCATGATTGCATAAGGTCAGACCCCTATAATAAATCACAAGGGTTCTGCTTCTCTAATAGAGGCCTGGCTGATATGTCTCTCATGATTGTAAATCAGCATCATTGATCATGATAATCAGAGGCCTTCTCTGACTACAAATTTATCAAAAAGGTTTCCCTCTTCCTAATTCAACCATAGAATAATCATGGTAATAGTGGGAACAATAAACATTTATATACCATATTATTATTTACAAAGCAGTTTCACATTTACTATCTCATTTAATGTTCAAAACAATCCCCCATGTAATTTTTTAAAAACTTTTACTGGAGTATAGTTGCTTTACAATGTTGTGTTAGTTTCTACTGCACAGCAAAGTGAATCAGCTATACCTATACATATATCCCCTCTTTTTTGGATTTCCTTCCCATTTAGGTCACCACAGAGCACTGAGTTCCCTGTGCTATACAGTAGGTTCTCATTAGTTATCTATTTTATACATAGTATCAATAGTGTATATATGTCAATCCCAATCTCCCAATCCCCATGTAATTTTGAACTATCTTTGTTTGACAGATGAGAAAACTGCAATTTTGAAAGTCAGAATGACTTGCCAAAGTTACACAGCTAGACCAAGGCCAAACACTGAAGGCAGTTGACAAAGTTTCACAGTCTCACATTCAGATTGAGAATTTTACGTAGCCCCCTTTCCAGCCATGTAACCGTGGTCATACATATTTCATACGATTGTTATAAAAAGTAACTGAAATAACACATGTAAAGGATTAAGAAAGGCATTTTTAATATAGCAAAGACTCAACAAATATTAACTATTATTATTATCGGTTGTAGTAATATTAATAATAAAAGAAGAAATTGATAATGCAACTCAATCAGTAAATATTGGATACATACAGTCAGCCCTTATCCCTGAGTTTTGCATCCATAGATTCAACCAACCAGATATCAAAAATATTTGAAAAAAAATTCCAGAATGTTCCGAAAATCAAAACTTGAATTTGCAGAACACTGGCAACTAATTTCATAACATTTACACTATATTTATAACTATTTACATAGCACTTACATTGTATTAGGTATTATAAGTAATCTAGAGATGGTTTAAAGTACTCAGGAGGATTTGGGGTTACATGCAAATACTACACCATTTTATATAAGGGACTTGAGCATCCGTGGATTTTAGTATTTGTGGGTGTCCTAGAACAAATCCCCTGCAGATACTGACGGATGACTGAATTTTAAATCGATAAAGACTAAAAGAAAGCAGAGAGAGGTCTTGTATGAGCAGGACCCACAAGATAGCTGCTCTCTTGCTCTTCGAACATCCCCTGCCCAACCAGGCTGTTTCACCTTCACCTTACTGGCATACCCTCCTAACCTTAGCATTCAATCAGTAACTACTGGTGTGATCAGCCCAACCCCCAATTAATGATAGTTCTATCTCTTGGACCGGAAGGACTCCATTATGTTCGGTTATCAATGAGAAATGTCAGCCCTCAGGACGGTCGCTAACCCAGAAAGTTGTAGGGGACACATTCCTTCAACCTCATGGTAACCAGGGAGCCCTTCTGATGTCATTCCCCCTACAACTGGTAGCCTCCTCCTCCCCTAATAATGAAGACTGCTGCCGTGTCCTGCCTGCGATCAGCCACACCATGGGGTGTCACTCCAGGAGCTTTGCCTCCCACTTGTAAGATTCCCTGTCCAATAAACCATCGATGTCTCTGTCATTGACTGCAGGTTCTTTCTTCAGTCTCGCTGCTGGCCAGTTGCAAGGATTGCAGGACTGTGGGGCACAGCCCAACAAATCTACTTACATGCTATGTCATCACGGGCAAGTTGTTAAATTTCTATAATCCCAGTTTTCATGACTTATAAATGGGAACGATGTTATCAACGAATTGCCATTTCTACCCTGGTTCTCAATGACCCATTCCCATACTTCCCGTCCTTTTCCTTAATCTTACTTTAATACCCTTTCTCATACAGTAATTCCTGGCATTCTTTTCATTTCCTTCTAGGACCCCAAGCCCTTGTTGTCAGAGTCATCTTCTAGTATCTGCCCTAGGACCTCAGTTTATCCTTCTTCCCTCTCACAAGACTGCCAGAGAATTTCTTTTCCTTTACTTTTCTTTTTTGTAAACATATATTTAATGTATCTTCCTCCAATCATCCCAGTAACCTAAAATTTCTAGGCACCTCCACCCTGTATTGTGTTCACCGAAGTGACAATAACTCTTACTGATCCATCACACAAGACCCCAAAGATAAAGCTCAGCTTGGAGAAATAGGATGAGCATTTGGCAGCTTGCTTTGACAAATGCCTGTGGTTCTGCCCTTGGCACCATTTGCTCTTAATTTCCCCACTGATATTCAGTACTTTTGCCTTTTACTAAATTATCTCCACTTACAATTGCTGTGATTGTTAATTCTCACAACGATGCTAATAATGGGTAACATGACAAAAAGTACACCTTATCTACCTCAGAGCGTTTTAGCCCAGCCAACTTCATCCCAGCTCAGCCCATCTTCCAGAACACACCAAACCCAGCTGGAGCTAGGGCGCTCCCCAGAACTCACATCAGAGCCCCATCCAGCTCACATATCCCCCTGCTTCTAAATGCCGCACCTGTTGCATTGCACCATCTTTTATTTTGACATTTAGGGTCTTTTTTCTTTTTAAATGAATTCCATTTTTGCTTTGTGTAGTGTAAGGCCTTCTGTTTTCAATAGGTTTCCTTTTGTCAATCATTGACTTCAAAATATTCTCTTCAGCTTACACTTTATTTCCTTTCATCTTCTCATTCATAAATCTCAAAAGCTGTTTTACATTAGTTGTTTTTAAAGTATAATCCAGTTCACTTCCTTTGTCAATGTATTTGCAGTGTAGCCAGCACTGGCTCCACCCTTCCTCATGATGAAGGCTTTTCTCCTAATGCAAATATATGCATGTAGATTTCTAAGACTCTATAGTGATTTCTAAGACTCTATATAACTGAAATCTACTTAACATATTTGGGGAAATTTGGGGTAATGTGTGAGTTGGTTTAGCAGAAACAGGTAATGTGCTTAAATTAGGTTAGATTACAGTTATTTTTATCCTTCTGTCTCCTATTAGATTTATTTCATCAACAAACATTTATTGAAAATCTGCTACATTCATGCACCACGCTGGGCACAAGTTGTTGCATGCGGAGCAAAAAAGACATAGTCCTTCTCCTGATAGTACTTATAATCCAATGTCAGAGACTGATGATAACCAAATAAGCAAATAAATGAAATATATTAGTCCCTTATAGGATAGGCTAGATTCTGTTGCAGGAAGAAGAAACAAGAACAAGAACAACAACAATATATTAGGGGTTAAAGCAACAAAGACTTATTTGTCACTCCCATTATAGGTCTGGAGTGGATTGGCTAGAGATCTGCTCTTCAACATTCTCTCTTTGGGGACTTAGGCTAGTAGAGCAGCCATCATGATGGATGTTTCTTGTCTCTGCAGCAGAGGAAAAAGAAAATAGTGAATGGTATTCTGGTTCTAAAATGTTTCCCCTAAAATTGACTCACATCTCTTCTGCTCATATTTCACTGGTCAAGGAAAGTCATGAGGCCATGCCAAACTACAAGGTGAGATGCTGCGGGGTTAGTAAAGGAAATGCAATCCTATCACAGGCCGCAAGGAGAAGAAATGGAAAGCTTATGAAGATCTCTAACAAATACCACAAGAAGGGACTGTATCTCAAACTGTCTGTTGGAATGCTTTGACGATAAGTAACAGAAAACCAAACTAAAGCTGTCGAAATAATAAGGACATCCATTTTCCCATATAAGAAGTTTAATATCAGTGCAGACTCCAACGTGGATTGATTTAGTGGTTCAACAAACGTCATCCGGGACCCAGATTATTTTCATCCCTCTGATCTATTATCTTCTGCAAATTGGCTTTGCCCTCAAGCTGACTCCTCTCTTAGTCTCAATATAGGTTCAGTTCTTCCCAGATTACACTTTGAGGCAAGAACATGTGTAAATGAAGAAAATAACATGATCTCTTCCTATATCTCCTTCAAAGTGAGGAAATCTGTGAAGCCCCAGATTTTCCCTAAAGTGAGGAAATCTGTGAAGCCCCAGATTTTCCCTCAAGTTCCATTGGGTCTTACAGTTGTTCCTGATCTAATCCTTGTCAAGCAGAATGAGATTGCTCTGATTGGCTTAGACCAATCATCTGATGATAAACGGATATTGGGGAATATATCACCCTTTGAATTCTCAATGCCTGTCATAACCTTTGAACATACCAGGCCTTCATAAATGCTTGTTAAAATCATGTATAAATAAGTGACTAGATGACAATCAAACACATTTCATTTTGGACTGCTTTCTGTAATACTCTTTATAATTTCTGCTTTTTGATGTTATGTTATTAGTGTATAATTAAGGGGGTTCTGTATTAGTTTGCTATGGCTGTCATAACAAAGTACTACAAACTGGGCAGCTTGAACAACAAAAATTGTCTGAAAGCAAGGTGCCAGCAGGCTTGGTTCCTTCTGAAGACTGTGAATGAATGATCTGTTCCAGGCCTCTCTCTCTGGTTGTCTTCATGTCAAATGGCATTCCCCCATGTGTGTGCCTACATCCAGATTTTCCCCTTTAATAAGGACACTAATCATATTGGATTAAGGGCCCACCCCTATAACCTCACCTTAATTACATCTGCAACTACCCTGTTTCCATATAAGGTCACATTCTGGGGTGCTGGGGGTTAGGACTTCAATATATAAATTTTGGAGGAGACATAATTCAATCCATAGTAAGTGCTATAACAAGCAGTCATAGGAAATTGGCGTTTAATTCCTGGGTGTATATTTTTAGCATTTTCTCTTATGATCTCTCTCAAGAAAAAACTATTTTATTCTTTAATGCCAGTATAAACTTATGTTTCCTCAGCAACTTATCTTGCTGACATTATGAACGTTATAACTGATCCCATGTCTCTTTTGCTACAAAATCTTGTTTATATATTTCTGTACATAGCACTATCCTTGCTTCAACTTTTTAATCTTTATCTTGATGTCCTTATCTATTTTTACCCTATTATCATCGTTTAAAGAACTCAAATCATTTCAATATGAGTAGAGAGGAAAGGAAGGAAGGAAGGAAGGAAGGAAGGAAGGAAGGAAGGAAGGGAGGATGGGAGGGAGGAAAGGAGGGAGGGAGGGAGGGGAAAAAAAAAAGGAGGGAGGGAAAAAAGGAAGGCGGCAGTAAAGAACACCAATGATCAGAATTTAGAACCTCTAGAATTATATGTATAATAGCATTTTAGAAAACATCAGCATTAATTTTTCAGGTTTAGCAATATTCTACATAAATCTACAGCTTTTCCATTTATTTGTAATAGACATATTGGGTTAAAATATAAAAATTTAAGAAAGATTTAGTAAAAATACAATAAACTATTGATTCAGATTAATGGATAAAAATGAGATGAAATGGTGACATTCTAATTGTGGTATATTCACAAAAGAAGATAGCTCTTTTCCTTTCAAGTCCCTGTAGTATCTTGAAATAGAACAGCAAAGTTTAGCAAATAGAGATTGCTTGAAGACATGTTTTAATGAATACCTAGGAATAGTTTTCAGTTAAAATATCAAATTAATTTATAAGTGAAGGTTAAAGTGTTTGGAAAGTAGATTATTTTAAATTGCAATAACAAGAACCACTAAAATTTACTGAACGCTTTCTGCATGCCAGCAAATACATACTAAGCACTGCATAGAAGCCTTAAAACAAGCCTATGATATATGTTTTACTATTATTATCATTTTACAGATAAGGATATAAGGCTCAACTAGTTAAGTTTCTTCCCAAAGTCACTGAGCTAGAAACCAGCAAAGTTGGGGATAGAACCAGGGTCTGTGTAACCCCAAAGCCCATGCTCTTAAAATCATACTTCTCTCCCAAATGAAAGGTCACTCTATGGTTTTTACTATTCTCAGTCTCCTTTCTAAATTACCATACATTTTGATTAAGTGCATATTTTAAAATATCTTTGGAAGCTCATAATTAAGTGAACTAGAGATGATTTAGGAACATCAAACTTGGTGAAAAAAATTCATATTTTCTTCATATTTTATTATTATAAGAAAAATAATACACAAAATATTAAGGAAAATATTATATATTGAAGTCATACAAAATCTTCAAATAAAATATTTTTAAATTATGAAATACAAAATGAGTTCACTTCATTAACATATTTTTATAGTAGGTTTATGTCTGATATGGCACTCTGTTTTTTGTTTGTTTTTTTTTAACCTATTGCAGCATAGCAAATTACCCCAAAATGTAACTACTTAAAACAACAAACATTTACTATCTCACAATTTCTATGGTCAGAAATCCAGGATGGGCAAAGTTGCACACTTCTGGATTTATGCCTCTCATGAGGTTGCAGTCAAGCCGTCAACCAGGGCTGCAGTCTCATCTAAAGCATCAGCTGGGGAAGGTCCATTTATAAGCTCACCTATGTGGTTGTGGTAGGATATAGGCCCTCTCAGGTTGTTGGACTGAGAGCCTCAGTTCTTCTATGGCTACTGGTGAGAAGCTTCCCTAAGCTATTTCCCAGGTGGGCCTCTCCATTGAGCAGCTCACAGTAAGGCAGCCAACTTCCCTCTGAGCAAGCAAACAAGAAAGCAAGAGAGGATGGCAAAGATGCAAACCAGTCTTTTTGCAATATAATCTCAAAAATGACATTTCATCCTGTTTGCCACATTCTATTTTTTAGTAGTGAATCAATGAGTCCAGCTCACACTCTACAAAAGGGGAGTAGACAAAGGTGTGAACACCAGGAAGTGAGGCTCACCGGGGGCCACCTTAGAGGCTGCCTAGCACAATGACTCTACCCCAGTCATAGTCCAAGGCTCGCTGATTACAATCTTCTCGGGTCACCACCGACAAAAGACCCTCATTCACCCAAGTAGTAAATAAAACATTTTAAACCAATTTTATAACTGTTCAAAAGTGTATAACAGTTGAAATTACATTTCAAGATTCTAATAGTTGTTTTGATAAATGCCATGTTGAAAAATTGGGGGATACTTCAAAAGAACTTTGGCTCCAAACTTTTCCCTCACATTTTTTTAAACAGTGAAATATCTTGAACTTGCAAAATGTGCATGAATTTTGCAAATGAGAATGGATGCTCCTAGATGGACACACCAGCTGCAAATACACAACAGGGGCCAATATATGAGAAGGCAAATATTTGTGGCTGCCTCATGGAGTGTCACCCACCTGGAGCTCCTGCCTGAATTCACGTTGCACTTCAGCCAGTCATGCAGCACATATTATCTGTGCACCATATTCCCTGGGCACCTGGGACATGAAATTCTCCAGCAGCTCCAGGATCTCTCATTTATGGTGGCAACTCTGAAGCTTGCTGCTGGAATATGGCCAAGAGGCAAAGCACTTATTTGAGCATGTTCTACACTAGTGTTTCTCTAACTTTATTGTTGATACAAATCACCCAGGCATCTTGTTGAAACCCAGATTCTGATTAAGTAAATACAGCCTGAGGCCTGAGATGCTACATTTCCGTCCAGGTTCCCAGGTGATCTGATGCTGGTGGGTAGCATGTCTCTATACAACAAAGTTGAATACTAGAGACCACATATTGCTCATCATATTTTTGGCTGCCACTGGGAACAGTGAGGGAGTACCGCCAGACCCCACTCCTCAAGACTACAACCAGAGGATATAATAGAGACTTTAGTTGTCCTACCTTGAAACCCTTAGATCTCTTTTATAGTTCTGTTCCCATCTTCCTACGTCTATGGGCTTTGCTTCTTAGGGCTCACACCCTGCACATTTATTCAGAGGATTACCCCTGAGCTACTGTGCTGTTTTACCCATACTGCCCTCACTTACCAAGAGCCAGTGGTGCTTGGTAAATTGTGTCCCTCGGGGGCAGCCTACAGCCAATGACTGACTTTTGCAGGAGTAGGAAAGCTCAGCTTTCTTACTTTAAGGTGGGACAAAATCTGAGCTGTATTTTATGCTCCAGAGTTCCCAGAAAAATCAAACTGAGTCTGGCACTTCACTAAGAAATTTCCACCTGCTTAGCTTCTGTCCCTTCTATAGCCTGCTTCCCCCACTGTTCTGCAGGTTTCTCCTTACACACAAAAAATCACTTATACACAAATTCTTGTCACAGGTATACACATTGGAGGAGGATGCTTGCTGTTTGAAACAAGCCACCCTGATTAGGCCACCTTAGGCCCTGCCTTCTTCCCCAGGGCCCAAGGACATCAATATCTACCTATAGCACATATATAACTGATACACTTTATGGAAAGCTCTGGGTTAGAGAACCAATTTTGTACATATACACTGTGTGGCAAGAATCATGGAACACATAAGATATTCACCTGTTTCTAAATTTGTAGACCTCATGTTTTTGACACGAATGTCACAGAACCACCGCATCCTCATTTGTAAATTTAGAAAAGAAAAAATGTATGACAGATGTAATACTATTTGTAGACTCTTTCAAGTCACTTTTGCCAATGATTCCTAATTTTTTTCAGGAAACAATTTTAGTTGGCATGTGTCCTCCAGCCTTTGCAGTTTGGACTGCAGTGTGTGAACAAGGATGATGAAGACATTAACAATTTTATTTAAAGTAGTTGTATTTTACTTTAAAGACAAAACAGGAAGTCCTTGATTTTGCTGGCAGACTTTTGGTGTTTGAATTCTATTTAAAGTGAATTATGAAAAAAATCTTATGTTGGGAAAGAAGCTACAAATAGCTTATGAGCCTTGTGTAATAGACCAACATCTCATTATTCTGATATGAGTTTGTTCCAACTAGTGGATAATTCAAAGCAACTGCTAGTTCCCTTAAATGCCTTGTTATTCTTTAATAAAAATAGCTAAACCTTAGCTCACTGAGACTCACTTATTTTTAATTTTTATTCCCTGCTCACCTTATTCATTATTTTTCATCATAAAGTTAAAATAGAGCTAAGGATTATGAAAACCAAAAACCAGTAATAATCTGAGAACTACAGCTTAAATGTAACTATACTTCCCCCTCTTTGAGTAAGCAGCTTTGGACCCACTCTGTTCCCTGCTGCAGGTTTTAATAATAGTAGTTAAGTTGGGTGTTTCTTTCTGCAGTTAATCAAAACTACTTCCCAACGAGACTGAACTTAGCTTTTCCATATTTAAACTGCAGCTGTTTTTCATATGTTGGTGTTCCAGGAAGGATCTGCAGTCTCCCACCCCCAGGAGAAGGTGGGCAGAGTATGAGAAAGTTCTGTCTTCCACTGTTTCCTGCCTTTTCTGTTCCTGGAACAGGCAAAACAAAATAAGTAGCTTTGTCCTTAAGAAAGTTCTTTCCTCCATCTTTTTTCTCTGTCTAAGCAGTTTAAACACTCAGCAACCAATTTTTTGGCTACTCATATCTCCTGAGGGGAATAAGTGCTAAGGAATATTTTCTGTTATATTCAAGCTTTTACTATAATAATGTGACATAGGCAGTGACAGAAAACAATCACTTCTTTCATTCAAAAGATGCTTGTCCAATGCCTATCATGCGTCTATAGGCTAGCACAGAGGGAATAGAGATGAGCAAGGCTACTTCCTTCACTTGACAAGTTCATGATTTTGTTGCAGTAACAGACAAATAAGCAAGTATTTTCAAAACAATGAGATTAACTGCTTAAAAGAAATATATGGGACTTGAGTATAGAGGTTAAGTAATTTGCCCAAGTCCCATATTTTTAAAAGTGACAAACCAAGAACTTGAACCCAGTAACACTCCCAAGTTCATGCTTTACTTTGTTCATCTCTGTATCCTCTGTGTGTCTCAGTTTCCAAATCTGGGAAATAAGGATAAGGCTAGAGTACCTTGATTTTAAAGCATCGTTGGTTTTAAAACACGTTGTTTAATAATTCGTTATGAGGAAAGGAAAAAACTACTATATTAAATGTACACATGATTGTAAAACTCCATAATTACTACAATACTAAAATGTAAAAAGTATTAATATAAATACAAAAGAAATATAAGCAGTGCCTCAGGAGATGTTGTCAAGAGCATTTATAAAGTACCTTACTTATTGTCCAGCCCATAATAGGTATCTTATAAATGGTAGATCTTACTGCCATTAGTGTTACCGAATTAAGAATAGGATAGTACTTAAATGTGAAGAAAGGACTTCACTATCTGACCCTTAACATAAAGTTTTACACTAGAGGTAATACTTAAGCTGACTCTTGATTTACTATTCAAGAAGATAAGGAATGGAACTGAATTTGAAGCAAAGGGAACAACAGACACAAAGACACACTAGTATGTTGTTTTCTAGGAATCTAAAATAGTTTGCCAAGCTAGACTGCAAGTCATGCACGCAAAAGTGATGGCACACACGGCTGGAGCTGTAAAGCAGAGCCAGATCACGAAGGGCCTGTGATGGACCTTGGATGGCAATGACATAGAATTTGGTCTCCCAAATGAAAAATGAGCATAGGGTGAAGAATACTTGAAATGAAACTTCGCTACAAATTTCATTTGTTGCCATTGAGAAAGAAAATTCATTCTTCATTTCATTTCCCAGATGGAGACATCGTAAAAGTTCTATAGTTTCAACACCTTTAACAGTATGGTATTCCCACAGCAAACTGATGCCTTCCCCATCTAGTGGGCTTGAGAAATCACAGAGCTCTTTCTTGCCAGAAGCTCATTTGATTCTGTGGGATGGGAAGAACAGAATATATTATAACTTGTTTCTGAAGACTCCGATACTGAGCAGATGACTAAATGACTTGCTCAATATCTCATAGCTCGTGAGTGGCAAAGACTCACATCTGTGTCTTTGGACTTGAGATCAGAAGCCTATCAGGCCTCTTTGGAGAAACTCTCCTGGATCTTTTGTCAGATTAGAATTGGGCTGGCCTCTTCCCAGACACAGTTCATCCCTGGACCTTTTCTCATACAGATCCTCCTGCCTAGAACGCCCCTTAGCCCCCTCCTCATGACTTTCTATCTATCCAAAACCTTACCACCAGAAAAGAGCGAACTGAAGTCCTTCCTCATCTGAGAAGACTGCTCTGCTCCCTCCAGCCCATAGAGGACTTTCTCTGGGGCACCTTCCTGTACTTTTATATCGCAAAACCAAATTCTTATCATATTAAACTTTGAACTTTCTTTTCTTTCATTTTTGTCCCAATAATTTTATCCTGGTCATTCAGAGGCCTCAATTTTACCTTGAGTGAAAGTAGGATTCTAGAGAAAGAGTGAAGAATTTAAGAAAGACTTAATGTTTGTTCACATTTGTATACTTCAAAATAGGCTTTTGAATCTAAAGAAAGTACCAAATAAAATATAGGCTATAAAAAATAAAATTGAAAATAGAATGAAAAAGAATCAGATAATCCACTTCTTAATTCCTGCATCTGTACTCAAGGGAAACTATGGGTGGACCACATGGAGATATCAGCAGAGCCAGCATCTTGGGATTGCTACCCAGCCTGAGTGGCCAGGACCAAGGTGATATGTGAATATTTTGGGTCATTCAAGGAAGTACCATATGTCATCCTAAAGAAGAAGCTAAATTAGAGTGGCTTCATGGTAGTAGGGTATGGACCATCTGTCAACTGCCATCTTAGCTGCCAATGAATCATCGAGAAGAAGGAAATCCACCAGGCCCTGGGGCTTTCCTGCACACCACTAGAACTGATCATCACCCTTCGTCAAGGGTCGAAGACAATATGAGAACTGTAGCCTGGAGTTGCATGATGCTATGAAATTGGCCCATAAGGAAGGATTTCCTCCCTTCATTCAACTAAATGGAAAAAAAAAAAAAAGGATTTTTTAACCTTAACTCCCAGGAGATGATGTGGAGGGTTGTGCAATGTAAAGTTCAGTTCTAGAAACTGGGTGGGATGGGAGAATGGTGAAACCCAATCGCCTTATAGTTTTTAAATGCCATATGGTTATTAAATATTTGTATATTTATGTCTTCACTCTACAACTGGAGTATGGTTAATACTAGTCATAGTTTTGTGTATCTCTAAAGCACATAGAAACTAGATGTGTAAAAGTATTGATTAATAACAAGATAACTTTTCCAAAGTCACTTATATAGTAATAGATTACAGTATCAAACTTTAAATTTGGGGACTTCTGGCCTTTTTAAAATAGTTTCTCCTAAAGCCCATATTAACTCATGAAGTAAGTTAAGCACTGGTAGCTATTACACACATTTTACACCACCAGAATTATTATAACTTTTAAAAACATCCACATGCATTTTTGTCCTTAGCATTTACTCCCTCAGGGTTAGAAGTAAATGGGAAAAACACTGGGCAATGAATTTTTGGGATAACACTTTTATGAAGTATTTCTTGACCAACTACACTCACAGGGAGAAAAAGTCTTTCTTAATGCCCCCATTTTACCCTATTGGTATTTCGAACATAGCCCCTATTATAACATAACCCTTCCCTATCTATACATTTCACTTTCTCTCTCTAGAATAGTGGTTCTCAACCAAGACACATTTAGCTATGACTGGAGAATTTTGGTTGTCACAACTGGTGTGTGTGTGTGGCAGGGTCGGGGGGAGGCAGGCGTGGGGGTGATACTGGCATCTAGTAGGTAGATACCAAGGATGCTGCTAAACATCATACAATGCATAGGATAGGCCCCACGACAAGAAATCATCTGGCCCAAAATGTTAGTAAGTCTGAGATGAGACCTTGCTCTAGGGTATAAACCTCTTGAAGGCAGGGATCATGGCTTATTCACCTTTAATCTTAAATGCTTGTAATATCAATAGTGTATTAATAAACTAATGCAATAAACATTGTCATAAAGAGAACCTCCTTAAGGTCTCAAGAACTGTTTCTTCACTTGGGCCAGGTACCTGTTACTCTTGTCTCTCTTTTGCAGACCCCTGAGTTTTATTTATCTTCTAAAGAAGAGCAGCAATATGTGTTAAGTGCTTACTTATGTGCAAGCAGTGTTCTCAGACCAGGGATAAGGCAGGAACAGAAAAAAAAAAAAAAAATCCCTGCGCAACTCCTCTGCTTTTTAAAACTTATCAATTTAAGGTGGTTTTCCTTCCTTCTAATGATTACAGAGAAGAGCAAGCATAGCAAGCATACTGTTTAGGAAAACTTATGGTGAAAGAACTCAGACCTGCTTTCATGTAGATACCTTCCCCAACTTCCTGGGAATTTACTTGTAACTTCTTATGTTACCTATTTCTGTTTGTGGGAGAGAAGGTTATCATTTTCATGTAGGTGAGAAGGCTTCTACCAAAGAATATACTAGAGTGGACATCATGGGGCACAAAGAGACAAAGTAGACCTTGAGGATAAAAGCATAATTGGGCCCATGCTGTAAGGGACATGCTAAGGAATCTAGATGTCACTCTGCGGTCAATGGATAGTTGCTCAAGAGCTATAGCTCACTCTGGAGCTGGCAGTCTGGTCCTTGTTGGTATATTAGTACAATTCTGAAATGAATTTTCACAGTAAGAGGAGTTTCATTGACTTGAGCAGCACTCTCCAATAGAACTTTCTGCAATAATAGAAATATTCTATAATCTACTTTTTATTAAGAAAACTGAAAAATTACCTGGCAGAGGGCATGATTCAGGAAGAGGTTAAGAATAAGGGCCAACAATTCAATCTACCTTCAAGTCCTAGATTGTAGTATCCAGTAGGGCAGCCACTAGCCACATATGGCTATTGAGCACTTGAAATAGTTAGTGCTAAGGAAATGAACTTTTAGTTTTATTTTAGTTCAATTAATGTAAATGTAAACACACTTATGGCTAGTAGCTCTGGTATTAGACAATGCAAGTTTGGAAAAATCTATGTTCTAGAATAGAATTGTCCAATAGAAATATAATGAGTGCCACTTGTTTTTAAGTTTTCTAGTGGCCATATTAAAAAAATTTTTTAAGTAAAATGATTTTAATAATATTTTATTTAACCCAATTATGCAAAATATCATTTTAATATTTAATCAATATAAACAGTTATTAATGAGATAATTTACATTATTTTAATTGAATCAAGTCTTCAAAATCTGGTATATATTTTACACTTAACAGCAAATCTCAATTTGGATGTTAAATTTCCAATGGTTAACATGGAACATAGTCCTACAAAAACAATGAAGTTGTGTTTAAGAGATAACTCTTTTATACTACTTTCATTTTTAAATTTTAAAATATATTAGTTATAATTAAATAACATTAAGTTTTTTTTTCTTCCTGGGTCACACTAACCCCATTTCAAGCACTCAGTAACCACACATGGCTTGTGACTCCCATAGCGGACAATGCAGCTCCAGATAAATAAAAAACTAACAAAATTGAGATGAAATATAAAATGAGTTGATCTTGCAGTGAGACCAAGATAATGTGTGATGAAAGGTCGGCACTAATACAGATTTTGATGCTAGGACTTCCTACCAGAACAAAACTGGAAAATGAAACAACTTGCAGAAATGAATTTCCCCATTTCCTGTTCACTTTTCATTCTCTACCCTGTTCTTTCCGAGGCTGCAGTATTTCCAGCGTGTGAATTTGGCCCGTACCGCTTCCACATGTTCTCCCTGCCCTGGCTAAGGAAAATCTCTCTATAAGTGCAGAGCTTCAGGGATTCAGCCCAGCTTTTGTTAGATCCTCACACTTCATTCTGCTGCACCACTTTAACCTCAGGACAGCACTCCACTGCCTCCATGGAGCTATAACTATTCTGGCTCACATCACTAGCATCTCCTTCCCTCCGGGTTCAACTGGATAAGCAGCTGTTAAGAAGTACAAAAGAGTACTATACACTCCAGAGCCATCTTCCTCTTCTCTCCGTTCCCTGGCTCAGACAGATCATACGTGAGAAACGCTGCTTGTTCAAGGAGAAATAGGCTTGAAAGTGATTTCCAGGCTCCTATATCCAATTTTCTTCCCATCTTATGCTCCTGAGTATTACTGTAATGAAGAACTCCGAAATGTCAGAGAGGAAGACAGGATGTTACCTCTAAAAGGGTACCCTATCCCTCAGAGTTTGAAGAAATCCAAGAGTCTCTTAATACATGCAGTCCACATCTTGTGAAGGTCATCCACATCCAGGTGCAAAGAAGGCCCCAAAAGGATGGGGAACTTCTATTAAAGAACCATTGCCAGCTGTTCCTTGGAATAGCTTCCCTTGGAAATGACCGGCCCCCAGACACTCACTGTTAGTCAGCCAACTGGCACATTCCAAATTTCCAGTTCCATTTTTGGACAGTCTAAACTTGTCATATGTTTCAAGAGTTTTCTGTAGGGCATTCTTTTTCTTAATGGACCTCAGGTGCAGAAGGTTGAGTTAATCATTTTCCCCAGTTCATAATACTTTATTATCTTTGGTTCAGGAGAACCAAAGATAATAAAATATTACTTATTCATACATTCATTTCCTATGTATGTACTTTTTTATTGAAGTAAAGCAGCAGATAAGTTGTACATATAGCAACATGGAATACTAATATATTAAATAAATATTATTTATTCATACATTCATTCATTTGCTACATATTATGTATTTTTTTATTGAAGTAAAGTTGATTTACAATATTATATTTGTTCAGGGGTACAGCACAGTGATCCAGTATTTTTATAGATTATACTCCATTAAAAGTTATTACAAAATAATGGCTATAGTACTTTTATCTCCTTTTCTCACTTGGAAGTCTCCCTACAGAGGCAACCATTATATGCTGTTTAATATCTTCTCTCTTTTTAAAAATTTTTTATATAAGATGTGTAATTTTTGTGTGCATGTATTTTTAAACTATATAATTTATGTTGCTTATTTTATTCTATATTATTTATTTCATTTCCTAATTTTTCACTAAGGTCTATATGTTGAAGGTCCCTCCATGTTGCTATATGTACAACTTATCTGCTGCTTCCAATTGTTGTACAACATCCAGTGTGCATTCAATGAGTAGGGGATCACTCTGCCATCCCAAAAGAATCAAGAGAATCTGGGAGTTCAAATACGCTTAAGTGGCTAAAGAAAGCTATAAACAAAGAGCTAATGTAAATCAGGAGAATGATGTATGAACAAATAGAGACTATCAGTTAATGGAAATTATAAAAAGGAACCAAAGAGAAACTCAGGAGCTGAAAAGTAAAATAACTGAAATGAGAAATTAGAAGAGTTTAACACCAGCTTTGAGCAGGCAGAAGAAAAGAACTAGCAAAGCTAAAAGAAGACATTATCTAGTCCAAGGAGAAGAAATTAAAAAATGATAAAGAAAACAGAATCTAAGAAACATTGGGAAAACATCAAGCATACCAACATAAGCATAATAGGAATCCCATAAGAAGAGGAGAAAGAGAAAAGGGCAGAAAGAATATATGAAGAAATAATAGTTGAAAATCTCCAAATTTCACAAGACCCTATTCTACATATTTAAGAAAAACTACTCTACATATTTTACATATATATTCCAAGAAGTATAAATTCAAAATAGATCCACACTGAGACACGTTATAATCAAAGTGCCAAAAAGCCAAGGACAAAGAGAGAATATTGAAAACAGCCTGGAATAGGGCCTTTGTACTATGAATAGGATCTGGGTGGAGGAAAGTAATGCCGAATCTTTTAGCTTCACTCACCAGGAATTTAGTCTCTTCAATTTGGGGGTAGAGGGGATTAGAAATGTTGGCAGTTTGCGTCTCCGGTTCAGATACTATAAGCCTTGATTGGGAGCTGAGGGGAGTGGGAGGCTTCTTCTGCCAGTAGTGGAGCTTCCCTCAAGCTGAACTCAGAAGGGGGGATGGGGGGGTGGAGAGGAAGCAGGTTGTGGCTCTAATGCCACAGACTCTCATGGTTCTTACTAGGAGTTAGTAGATTTTCTTGAATAAGTCTACTACCTTAGGATAATGTACAAATACTTTAAATCGTTGTTGGGTGTTTTTTTTAAAATACTTTTTGCAAGCTTTTCTTGTTTCTCACGGAAGTGGGTCCACAGAGCTCCTCATGGTGTCATGTGGAAATGCAACTCGCCAATGTGTTACTTCTTAACCATTCCAAGATATCTAAAGAAACAGTGATCTGCCTGGAATTCTTGTGTAGTAACATCGCATCAAAAGACATAGACATAGAGAATGGACTTGAGGACATGGGGGGGAGGGGGAAGCTGGGGCGAAGTGAGAGTAGCATCGACATACATACACTACCGAATGTAAAATAGCTAGTGGGAAGCAGCAGCATAGCACAGGGAGATCAGCTCGGTGCATTGCGATGACCTAGAGGGGTGGGATAGGGAGGATGGGAGGGAGGCTCAAAAGAGAGGGGATACGGGGACATGTGTATGCATATGGCTGATTCACTTTGTTGTACAACAGAAACTAACACGGTATTGTGAAGCAATTACACTCCAGTAAAGATCTATTAAAAAAAAAAAAACATTCCCAGTTGACTCTGTAGAATGCAATAATGTAGTATATTTGTGACCTTTAAACTGTTAATTATCCTACAGCTACTTGAAGATGAGGTCTCACTTTGCCAACACAGCTGGTGCCCTCTGCAGAAACACAGATATCTGTGTAAAGGCCACTGTCTCTCACTGCCCCCAAACTTGTATTTTCTGCATCCTTACTCTTCCTGACCACCCAGTGTTTATGGAAAACTGTGGAAAATCCCTCGTCCCTCACTCTAGGCCACAATTTGTCCCTAAGGTTGGCACTGATGGAAAGATACTTGTACTTCCTGTGTAACACAAAGCCCCTCGACAATATGCCTCTATAATCTGATGATGCCCCACTTTCCACATGCATAGACCTAACTCCATGGAGCTGGAGCTGGAAACCAATCACTGAGGCAAGTATCACTGGATCCTCAAAATATAAATTCCTCCCTCTTTGCCTTTGCACACACAAAACCCTAATAAAACTCTTTACAGCAATCTGCTCATGATGCCTTCCTGCTTATTAAATATACATATTTTTGCTTGTCTCCCAGTAGAAGCTCAAGCTTTTCCTAAAGTAACAGTTGGAAAACTATGGCCTGTGAAGCCAAATCTGGTCTACTACCTGTTTTGGTACAGCCCGTGTGTTAAGAATGGCTTTTACAGATGAATATTTGTAATCAATTAGATAATAGAGAATACTAATTTTGAGCCCTAAAGTGAAATGTTATCCCCCAAAATAATTCCATTTTTTCACTAATAGAGTTATATTACCAATAAATTTGTACTTAATTATTTGTATTATATTTTGAGTTTCACCGTTAAAAATTTTGTATATATGTGCTTTCTTTCTTGGCATATAGTATCAATATAATTTATACTATCTTCCACTTGTCTTACTTGTCCACAAATTCTAACATATTTACTATCTGTCTCTTTAAAGAAAAAGATCTTCCAACTGCTACCATAATAGATGCCCAAGAGAATCTAAGATTGAAGAATGTTAAAGAGTAAAAAAGTTGTGAAAATTGGCAAACTTCTATATGGGATATAGTATCCTGGATCTGCAGGAAAAGACGGTGAGAGCCAGTGACAAAGTTGCAAGGCCCACTAACACAGACACAGATTTGCAGCAGATGTGGTCAATTTATTCCTTTCCTGACCAGATGGAGACTATAAAGTCAGAAGCAAGGCAACCTTCTTTGTACCAGTTCTTTACACTGTCAACACATAAACTCCAAAAAATGCCAGGCACCTTGCTTTCTTCAGGGCAAAACACTTTCAGTGAATTTTTATTAGCCTAATTCTCACCCATATGCTTGGCTAACCCACCAGGCGATGTTTTCTGTGCTCCAGCCACCTGCACAGTAGCATGATATATTTATGTCAGAGGCAACAGGACATGGTAGAAGCTTTGCAAGATAAGAAATAGGAACTTAAGGATTTATTCTGCCAGGTAACAACTAAGTGGCCTAATCTATTATATTAAGTGACAATCTACCAAGTCCTCGGTTTCTTCTCTATGAAATGGAAATTATAATACATAGATACTCCCAAGGCTGATATTCAAAACTTTTAATGACCAATATAGTGCAGGCATTGATCAATCAGGAAGTATACTGGTCACAAAGAGCAGGCAAGCCACACAAGCCAGACTTATTCGTAAGTTGTGTGGGGACTAAATGACAAATTGCATGTCATATGCTCAGCACAGAGTGTAAAACAGTAACTGCTTCATAATTTTTGCTATCATTACAGTGACACAATTCCTTCTCTTCTTCCTAAAATAATGATTTCCTACCTTATTTGTTAAAATGCAGTGTGTTTTCCATATAGTGATGTATTCATAGTGTCAGAGCTTCCATTTCTTTATTTTTGGGTAATTTTACACAATGAAGATATGTACTCTCTTGAAATAAATATCCGGAAAGGGATCCTTAAGGTTGGCATGATTGAGAAACACTATTCTTTTGCCCACAACACTAAGAATAATACTAAGCAGTGAGATTCTTGCTATAAGTAAATTAAGTTAAAGATTCATAGGTCTTAAAAAATAGTTAACTTATAAGAAAAGGTTGCAGTAAATTTAACAGGCATTACCCAAGCTCTGACCACATGGAGAAAACCCTCAGGCAGGAAGGCTTTCATTATTTTTCCTCAGTTTTGATCTGTATACCTTAAGTGTTTTCTTGATTGAAAACAAATATAGAACATTAGCACCAGTGATTAGGAGAAAGATCAAACAAGATAGCCAAGTTCTACATCTTCATTAGGTCCACCATGATGATATAGAGCAGAACTGATAGAAGAGAACAGATTTATTGGCTATGCATGCAACATGCTGAGCAATCTTCTGTTTTACATATATTAACTCATATAATCCTCACAACTTTATCAGATAGTACACTGGACATCTTTCAATTACCACATCACACTCCCTTGGTCTCTCCTGCCCAGTACTCCACCACAACTATAGCAACCAGCTCTGCCAAGATTCCTACTAGCTTCAT
The DNA here is from genome assembly GCF_965194805.1 of Balaenoptera borealis. Taxonomy (NCBI): domain Eukaryota; kingdom Metazoa; phylum Chordata; class Mammalia; order Artiodactyla; family Balaenopteridae; genus Balaenoptera; species Balaenoptera borealis. The sequence continues at coordinate 17,924,284 of NC_138876.1, forward strand.
GTGGTACAACTGATAGCCTCTAGCTTCAGGCCACCTATCTTAGTCACTTCAGGCTCTATAACAAAGTACAATAGGCTGGGTGGCTTATAAACAACTGAGATTTTATTTCTTACAGTTCTAGATGCTGGTAAGTCCAATCAAGGTAATCTAGTGAGAACCTGCTTCCTGGCTCATAGGCAGCCATCTTCTAGCTGGGTCCTCACATGACAAAAAGAGCTAGGGAACTCTCTGTTGTCTCTTTTCTAAGGGCACTAATTCCATTCATGAGGGTTCCGCTCTCATGACCTAATCATCTCCCAAAGGCCCTACCTCCTAATACCGTCACATTGGGGGATTAGATTTCAACATATAAATTTGAGAGGAACACAAGCATTCAGCCCATTGCACCACCCATTCCATTTGTTTTTTTTATCTCCAATCCCAAGACTTCTCTTTTGATGCCCCAGAGTAGGACACAAAGGTAACTAACTCAAAACCTGCATATGCAATCCAGAAATAAAAAGGAGTTAACCTCTAGGCAAGTCTTTATTCAATGACAATTGGGAGCTGATGGATTAATTTTTTCCCCAAATGGACAGTTGAAAGGTTTTTCATATGGTTTCTTAGACAGTACTGCAGAATTAAGTAACCAGTAGCTTGTAGCACTGGTCAACTCAGTAATGTATCTTTGCATTGGCTCTCTCTTCTCTGCTTCACTGCTCTTTCCTTATTCCTCCTCCCTGGGACTATACTCTCCAAAAATATACTCACACCTCTCACTAATAAAACTGTGTCTCAGACTCATATTTCTGGGGAACTTGTTAATAATCCAATTAGTACCAAGAGTGGCCTAGATAATAGACTCTCAAAACGGAATTTTGAAGCCTGACCACTCACCAGTCAGATGGCAATACAATCCCTATTTCCTACTGGTAGTTGGGGTGAGGATTACCATTGGAATTCAGTAGAATTAGAATTACTAAGAATTTTACCTGTTGTTTTGGATAAAGTGCCAGTAGAAGGTACAACATCGGATTATACAGTGGCTGTGGCAGATAAATGGTATATGGAGCCAATTATAATTATAATAATCATAGAACAGACTGGTTTTATTTGTTGGAAGTCTTGAAAAAAAAGCAAATAAGAACACAATAGCCAATTTCAACTCAGGGCCAGCTATGAAAGCTATAGGTCCTCTATAAAGGAAAAAGACTCTACTCTCTTGCAACTGCAGGGCAGATTGTGCTGAAAATCAGGCCCCTGATCTAACTGTAAGGGTGGCAGACCTTGAACAGAGATTAAATGCAAACCTTAACAGATTTCTTATGTCAAAGTTGGTACCTGGTAGAAAAAAAAAGGTGTAACTGTGTGACCTGGAAGGGGGACATTTAATGAATAAGCCTGAGACTTTTTTTTTTTTGTAAAATCAGATTTATTGAAGGATAACTTAAATACAATAAATTTGCCTCTTTTAAGCGTACAATGCAATAAGTTTTGACAAATTCACACACTCATGCAACCCCAAACATACTCAAGATACAAAATCATCCTTAAAAAGTTCCCTCATGTTCCTTTGCAGTCAACCCCCTCCCGAAATCCCCAGCCTCTGGCAACTACTGATATGTTTTCTATCCCTAGAGTCTCACCTTTTCTAGAATGCCACATAAGTGGAATTATATAGTATGAGGGTTTTTATGTCTATGTTCTTTCACTTAACATAATACTTTTAAGATTCATCCTTTTTGTTAGTTTCTTTTAATTGCTAAATAGCATTCCATTGTGTAGACCATAGTTTGTTTATACATTCATCTAAGCCTGAGAATCCTGAACCCCCAGATTTCCCTGGACCTTCCAGGCCAGCTAGAACATTCCCCTCCCTCTTGCCAGAGAATAGTTTTCCCTTAGTTGGAGACCCTGTACTGTTAAAGGCCACACAGATCAAGCAGGGAATTATAGCCCCTGCTTTAGGAGGAAACAGCACACATACCAAGGGAATAAAAGAATCTGTGTGTGTTAGAATAATGGCGCCCCAAAATGTTCATGCCCTAATCCCTGAGACCTATGACTATTACATGCCAAAAGAGACTTGGCAAATGTGATTAAGATTAAAACCTTAAAATGCGGAAATTTTTCTGGATTGGTCTGATTTAATCATATGAGGAAGAGAAAGGCAGAAGAGAAGGTCAGAGCACTGTGACCAGAGGAGGACTTGACTCGCTTTTGCTGGCCGTGAAGAGGGAGAAACAGGGCCACCAGCCAAGGTATGTGGCAGCCTTTAGAAGCTGGGAACAGTCCTCATCTTATAGTCAGTAAGAAAATGGGGACCTCAGTCCTATAGCTACAAGGTACTGAATTCCACCAACAACCCAAATGAGCAGAAAACATATTCTCCCCTACAGCTTCTAGAAAGGAACTTAACCTGCTGACAACTTGATTTCAGTTCAATGAGACCCACACTGACTTTTGACTTACAAAACTGTGAAAATGTTGTGGTATTTTAAGTGACTAAATTTGTGGTTATTTGTTACAGCAGCAATAAAAAACTAATATCCTGTATACTAGCAGGAATGGTATATTAGTAGGAATTGTGGGAATAGGGTGTAAAAGTGTGTCTTGGGGGTGTTAGAATAGAAGATGGGTCAGAAAATAGGCTTCTTTAGGGATATATTCAAATTGGAGCACTCACACTTGACTTGGCATCCCTATTCTGGCAGAGATATCCTAAAACACTTCTGGAATCACTCCTTGAAATCTGACATACTGATGGCCTAGTAGATGCCAGGACCTCCTTGGCACAGTCTTGAGAAAGAGTTAGAAAGCTAAGAGGTAAGAATATCAGAAAGGATTTATTTTGTGAAACCAGAAGGGCTCAGAGGGTATTACTTCCACTATAACAATAAGAAACTCACCAATAAGGGGTACATCTTTGACAAGATTGATAGTGGTTGTCCTCTGTGGGGCAGCGTAGATGGTGAGAGATCTTGACACTGGGAATAAATGGATCCTGAAACAGCAGGGTCCAGTTAGCACACTTAAACTTCTGCAAAGGTTAACTGGATATAGTTTAACAATGTACAGTACACCAGATTGGTTTGCAGGACCTGTAGAAATCCGGCAATAGCTAATGTCTCTTGCCTAAGGGCAAGATAAAAGGACAACTGACTACTATGTTACTCAATTTTTACAATTCAGAAAAATAATCAAGTTCAAATAAATAAAGGTCTATGGCAGCGACCATAATGAAAAATTATAATTCTTTCAGATTCTTTGGACATAGAACTTTTCAGGTTTGACACAGGATTTTAACACAATGAAAAATTATGATCCTTCACCCAGTTTCCAGATTCAAGTCAATTCACAGACTGAGCCAATTACTGAAGGGGCAAAAGGACCCTGAAATGCCACAGAATAACACATGGCAAAATCCCCTTAATCCTCCTCCCAAAGTGACATATGCCTGTTAGCCAAGGTAACTGTGTGTTGGAGAAGGGCAGTACTCAGACATTTCAATAACTGTTAAGATGTAGTGTCTGAGCTGACACTGATTCCAGGTGAACCAAAACACCACCATGCTTCCCACTGCTAGAAAAGGAATGTATGGAGGCCAGGTGATAAGTGGAGTCTTGCCCAAATCTCTCTTACATTGTTCTAATGGATCTATGCAACCATCCTGTGGTTATTCCCCTGGTCAAGTGTATAGTTAGGTTTAGATATATTCAATAGGTAGAAGAACCTTCACTTCAATTCTCTGCTCTATAAATTAAAGTCGTTATCATAGGAAGGACCAAGTGGAAGCTTCCGAAAAAAAACAAAACAAAACAACTCTTTCATCCCTAATCCTGATAGACAATCAGAAAGAATACTTCATCCTGAGAGGAACTGCCCTTAATGTTACCATCAAAGACTTACACAGGGAATTACACAGGATGAAGGGGTGATAGTCTCCATTGCATCTCCATTCAGTTCACCTGTCCGGTCTCTGCAAAAGCCATATGGATCGTCATAGATGATGGCCAACTATCATAATCTTAACCAGGTGGTAGTCCCAGGCTCTGCTACAGTGCTAGATGTGGTATTTGCTATGCACCTAACGATCTGGTGAATGCATTCTTCTTGAAACCCACGAATTAGGAGGATAAAAGCAGTTTGCTTTTACATATAGAGAAAAGCTAATATTCACTGTTTGCTATGGACTGTGCTAACTCTGCCGTGCTCTACCCCAGAACAGTTCACAGTAACCTTAACTGTCTTCACGGTTCGCAGAATACCACACCAGTGCACTAAGTCCTGGCTAAAATACAGCTCAGACCGTAGGTGAGGCCGGCAGCGTGGATCTTCACTCCGTGCAAATCCTCGGGTTAGGCAGCTGTTTCTGGGAAATGGCGGCAGATAGGAGTTTGGGAAAGACCCAGCTACGATTCTCTCAAAGGTCACCCTCCTCCTGGACTTTGAAATGCTTTACATGATCGGTTTGGGCCTGGGAGATGCCAAGGACATCACAGTCAAGGGCCTGGAAGTTCTAAGATGCGACAGTCGAGTGTATCTGGAAGCCTATACCTCAGTCCTGACTGTAGGGAAGGAAGTTCTGGAAGAGTTTTATGGAAGAAAATTGATTCTCGCTGATGGAGAAGAAGTGGAACAGGAAGCAGATAATATTTTAAAGGATGCTGATATTAGTGATGTTGCATTCCTTGTAGCTGGTGATCCATTTGGCTGTGTGGCTGACAGGGTCTTGGTGCTCTGGCCGGGTGTCAGGCCTGAGCCTCTGAGGTGGGAGAGCCGAGCTCAGGACATTGGACCACCAGAGACCTCCCGGCCCCATGTAATATCAAACGGCAAAGCTCTCCCAGAGATCTCCATCTCAACGCTAAGGCCCAGCTCCACTCAACGACCAGCAAGCTACAGTGCTGGACAACCCATGGCAAACAACTAGCAAGACAGGAACACAACCCCACCCATTAGCAGAGAGGCTGCCTAAAATCATAATAAGGTCACAGACACCCCAAAACACACCACCAGACGTGGACGTGCCCACCAGAAAGACAAGATCCAGCCTCATCCACCAGAACACAGGCACCAGTTCCCTCCACCAGGAAGCCTACACAACCCACTGAACCAACTGTAGCCACTGGGGGCAGACACCAGAAACAACGGGAACTACAAACCTGCAGCCTGTGAAAAGGAGACCCCAAACACAGTAAGTTAAGCAAAATGAGAAGACAGAAATACACAGCAGATGAAGGAGAAGGGCAAAGACCCATCAGACCAAATAAATGAAGAGGAAATAGGGAGTCTACCTGAAAAAGAATTCAGAGTAATGATAGTAAAGATGATTCAAAATCTTGGAAATAGAATGGAGAAAATACAAGAAATTTAACAAGGACCTAGAAGAACTAAAGAGCAAACAAACAATGATGAACAACACAATAAATGAAATTAAAAATTCTCTATAAGGAATCAATAGCAGAATAACTGAGGCAGAAGAACAGATAAGTGACCTGGAAGATAAAATAGTGGAAATAACTACCACAGAGCAGAATAAAGAAAAAAGAATGAAAAGAATTGAGGACAATCTCAGAGACCTCTGGGACAACATTAAACACACCAACATTCAAATATAGGGGTCCCAGAAGAAGAAGAGAAAAAGAAAGGGACTGAGAAAATATTTGAAGAGATTATAGTTGAAAACTTCCCTAATATGGGAAAGGAAATAGTCAAGTCCAGGAAGTGCAGAGAGTCCCATACAGGATAAATCCAAGGAGAAACACACCAAAACACATATTAATCAAACTATCAAAAATTAAATACAAAGAAAAAATATTAAAATATAGCTCAAATTGTTACATGTTACAATTTGTACCACCAAGAAAGATGGACCACTTACTATTAAGCTTAGACCCATTTATTGGGCTACCTAGAAGGCTGCCTGTTTCAACTGGGAACTGAAGCACCAAAGAGTCCTCTTCTTTTAAAAAATCTTCGCCATAAATGTACTTATGCTTCTTCTTCTATCTTCAGTACATCTGTCCTTTGTCTCTGTCTCATTCTTTCTTTCTCTCTGTTTCTCCCACACAGGCCAAATTTTTATTGTTTTACTTTATTTTTCAAAGAATGATTGTGTTTTCAAATTATTAATTTATGCTGTTATACTTAAAAATTCTTTCCATATATTTCATTTGCTTTTACTTATTATTTTATTTGCTTCTAAGATTAAAGCTTACCTCATTTAATTTGTCTTCATTAATACTAATTTTCCTGAAAATCACTTTGATTGCATCCTGTTAGTTTGCATTGTTATTCATTTCTTAATAGTCTGTGATTTCAGTTTTAACTTCCTCTTAAACTCAAAAGTTTAGAAGAGGTCGGTATGTTTTTGTTGTTAATCTCTATGTAACTGAATTTTATTTATTGACTTATTTGTTTGCTATCTTTTGTTGCTAATGCAACTTCATGTTTTTAAAATATCCTTTAATATTCTTTGTAGCCTTAGAATGGATAACTTTAGAACTATTCCATTGGTATTTAAAAACCAAGTATATTCTCTCCTTATTGAGTAGAATAAAATTAAATCAACTTTCTAGCATGATTCATCCATCTTCTCTATATCTTTACATTTTTAAAAATATGTAATTCATTGGTTTCTGAGACAGGGGTGGTATGAATTCTTTTCTATTGCTTACGTTTCTAATAGCTTTTTCTCTATGTATTTCTTATAAACTAGCATAAGTACTTAGAATGCATTATAATTTTTATCTATAAAAATCATTACTTTTTTTCTATGTGATATTTTTCACCTTGAATTCTCTTTTGCCACATATGTCTCCATTCTTTTTGTTAACATTTTCACAAAGTATCAATCACTTTTTTACTTTTTATTGTTTTATTTTTCTTTTGCATATGTGTCTCATAAGGAGAATATAACTGAATTTGATGGATTTGTTTACCTAACACAAAAATCTTGAATTCATCAGTTTTATCTTCTCTTTTGTCTTGCATGCTACTCAACTAACCTATTAAGTTTTTATTTCATCATTTATGTTTTTAATTATAAAGACTGACTATTCCTTTTGCAGGGATCCATTTTTGTTCACTTTTAAGAATGGGTTACTCTCTCAAATATTTATACAAGTATTATTTATACCTATCTTTATATTTCCTTCCATTTTCTACGCTAAATCTGTTTCATGAGGAGCTAGGGATTCTGTTAAGTTTATTGTTTCACTCTTATGCCTTAGTGCTCTGCAAAAGTCTGGTAATATTTATACATCAGAAAGTGACTGTTCACTTAGCATAATATTGTAATTTGAGTGTATTTCCATGGCATAAGTCAAAATCCCTCTTTCTTAGGCGGACAGTCCGGATTCTGACTGCAGGAGTCCTACCTCTGAGGAAAGTGCAGGGGATGAGAAAATGGCTTGTGGCAACCTGGCATGTAAAATGCAGTTTCTAGTCTCATGTTTCTGTGTGAGCTATATGTTTCCTCGTGGTACCACCCCCACTTTTGAGGTCAACAAGCCTAACTGGCAATCTCATACACTAGAACTACTACTTTCAACTCTATCCCCTCCTCTATACCTATTTCATTCTTCTCACTAAACAACTTTTTCTGCTACACACCAGACATAGCCAACAATTCCTGAATTTTCATTTATTCTACTGTAAAGAGCGGACTAAACGAGAACCTCTCATTTCCAACGTCATAAAGACTTTTAAGTCCCAATCTTGGGAAAGGTAGCTACCCATGCACCCATGTTTTGTAGGCAGGGAGCCAGGCTGTACTGATAGGATGGCTCTCAGAGTAACCATAGAGATGGAATAGTATAGGGAGAGAGTGGGAAGAGACTGTTACCAGAGGAACTCCTTAGAAACAGAGCAGGTGATAGACAAAGGGAAAAAAATACCAAGTACTTTGAGCAGGATAGACATTTAGTGATTCAGTGAAAGAGGAAAAGGAGACTAAAATTAGCTAAATAACAAAAATGTTACATAAACTAGAAGGAACAATGCCAAATGGGCTTTTGCATGGTTCAACAGCTGTATGATGTGAACCTTAGAATGCATTACCATCTAACATGTATATAATTTTTGCAGCTCCAAAATCATCATATGATGCCTGCTTTCCATCTAGGCTATGTAGTATTTATGTGTATATTTATATATATAGTTTATCCTCAACCTACTTCAAAAAGATTTTGTGTTAGCTTACCATGAAAGACAAGCACATAATCAGATTACTTAACAGTAGAAACAGAAAACAGCATAGGTTCTAAGGGAAAATAATCTGAACAGAAATATGGGTTATAGTTATCATGACTGAGCATTAAACATGGCTCTGGGCTTCTTGACACCCAAGGCAAAAGGTACTCAAAGTCTAAATAACAGAAGATGCTAGTTCATCAAGAGAAACAAAAAATTTTCCTGGGAAGGAATTTATCATATATTTACTCAAAAGATAATAAAACATATAAAAAGGCAACCTTGAAACAGATGCAGAAGTATTCTTTATATAAATACTTTCCTGTAAAAACCATAAGTTTAAAAATCAGAGTCTAACATTGAGGCCTTATTTAGATAAGGCATCTCTTTAGAAGGCTACGATATGCAGTCTTGGCCTGTATATCCTCTTGGACTTCAGTGTTATACCTACCTCCTGCACATAGTTAATTTCCACTCGTCTGTTTATATTTGTTGTGGGTGTTGTCTCCTTATCAAAGCTTGCCTTAATTAACTTTTTGTCCCTCAGGCTGAGTTAGGCATTTTTCAACATACTACATAGAACCACTGTTTACCTCCATCACAAGTATATGCCTTTATCGTTGTATCACAATTTTCCTGCTGCTAGAGTCATTGCTTGTTGAAGGCAAGGACGGTGCTTTATTCATTTTTATGTCCCAAGTCCTATGTCAGCGTAAAGATTTTTAATATTTGTTAAATAAATGAACTATAAAAAGAATTAATGTTTATCTAGCTTGATACAATTTTATTGTTTAAATTTCCCATAGCCATAGACAGAGAGCCTATCTCTATGTTTATCTTTTTCTAATTCCAATGCTCTCAATCATGATTCTGATAGAATCTTAAGATCAGACTAAATTTTTGACTTGTTACTTTGAGAAAAGCTGTACGACTTGGATGTTAAATGTGTTTCACAAGGACAGTGGGACGTGTCACCCTCTGGGGAATCATCAAACAGGGTCAACATTTTCCTCAAGAAGTAAATTTGTATTTGTCCATAACAGCTATCATTTTTTGACTGCTTACTATCATCAGTTATTCCCTAGTTGATATCACTGAACCCCGTGGTTTTAAAGGTCACCTGTATACTGATGACTCCCAAATTTATATCTCCAGGCCCAATCCTCTCCCCATAAGCATCTTTTATTCATCAAGTTGCTCACACTAATCATCTTAGTCATTCTTGACTCCTGTCTTTCTCTTATACACATACTTATTCTGTTACCAAGTACCAAGGAGTGTGATTGCTGGACTGTACGGTAAGAGTAAGTTTAGTTTTGTAAGAAACTGCCAAACCATCTTCCAAAGGGGCTGTACTATTTTGCATTACCACCAGCAGTGAAAGAGAGTTCCTTTTGGTCTACTTCATCAGTATTTGGTGTTGTCATTATTCTGGAATTCAACTATTCTGATAGGGGTTTAGTAATAGCTCAGTTTTGTTTTGCATTTTCCTGAGGACATATAATGTGGAGCATCTTTCATATGTTTGTCACCTGTATATCTTTTTTTTAATTTTTTTATTGAAGTATAGTTGATTTACAATGTTGTGTCAATCTTTGCTGTAGAGCAAAGTGACTCAGTTACACACAAATATACATTCTTTTTTAATATTCTTTTTCATTATGGTTTATCACAGGATATTGTATATAGTTCCCTGTGCTATATATTAGGACCTTGCTGTTTATCCATTCTAAATGTAATAATTTGCATCTACCAACCCCAAATTCCCAGTCCATCCCTCTCCCCCACCCCTTCCCCCTTGGCAACCACAAGTCTGTTCTCTATGTCTATGAATATGTTTCTGTTTTGTAGATAGGTTCATTTGTGCCATATTTTAGGTTCCACATATAAGTGATATCATATAATATCTGTCTTTCTCTTTTTGACTTGCTTCACTTAGTATGATAATCTCTAGTTGCATCCATGTTGCTGCAAATGGCATTATTTCATTCTTTTTTATGGCTGAGTAGTATTCCATTGTATATATGTACCACATCTTCTTTATCCATTCATCTGTCGATGAACATTTAGGTTGTTTCCATGTTTTGTCTATTGTAAACAGTGCCACTATGAACATAGGGGTGCATGTATCTTTTTGAATTATAGTTTTGTTCAGGTATATTCTGGGAGTGGGATTGCTGGGTCATATGGTAGTTCTATTTTTAGTTTTCTGAGGAACATCCATACTGTTTTCGATAGTGGCTGTACCAACTTACATTCCCACCAACAGTGTAGGAGTGTCCCCTTTTCTCCACATCCTCTCCAGCATTTGTTATTTGTAGACTTTTAGTGATGGCCATTCTGACCAGTGTCACCTGTATATCTTCTTGACGAGGTGTCTGCTCAGGTCTTTGGCCCATTTTTAAAAATTGGGTTGTTTTATTTTTTTATGGTAGAGTTTGAGTTCTTCGTATATTTTGGATAACAGTCCTTTATCAGGTATTTCTCTTGCAAATATTTTCTTATTAATAAATATCTTTTCACTAAAAAAATGAGAATACTAAATTTATTAGTTAGGGCATTTTGTGGGGAAGAGGAAGGAAAAACAGAACACAAATAGTTTCCTTTTAAGCTGATACTGTGAAGTTTACACATATCACTTCTGCTCACATCTCACTGGCCATAACTTATATGGCAACATCTAACTGCAATAAAGACTAGGAAATGTAGTTTATGGTCAACTAGCCTATGTGTCCAGTTAAAATTTGGTGACATGGGGAAGAACCCAATACTGAAAATAGGAAGAGAATGGATTTTAGAGGACAGTTATGAGAAAACACCACACCACACAATGTGTAGAAATAAAGAAGCAATTTTCACAAATTAAAGAACAAAAGAATTCTGGGTTCTGTAAATTTCAGTCAGTTTTAATGAGGTATGGAAATATTAAAAGTTATCAGGAGAGACATTTTATGACAACACAGTATTTCCCATATTTTTAACCCCAAAATTTGTTAAAGTATGGTTCACTCTAGGTAAAGTGAACAAGTGACAATTGTATGATGTCTTTAGATACATCTATATTTCATTTTAATAGTTATTCCTTTATTAATTGGTTACCTTATTTTTGTGGCAAGCTATTCCAGCTTTTCATCTACAGGAATGATGTAAAGTTTCTTTTAAAAATATATTTAACCAAAAGCAGGGAATCACATTTAAAGAAAAATATCAAGTAAATTATAATATAGATATGAGATTTACATGACAAAAATTACTAAGGTGGTATACAAATGACTTAATCTATACACCTTTAATAAACTTAAAAATTTTCATTCTCTCTTTGTTGATATTTCCAAATAAATTAAATACGGTTAAAAGCAAATGAATTACAGTTTTGTAAAGTATTTTCATAATTTCCAACTGTTCATATACCTCCGCATTCTGAGGTTCTAATGCACTCCCATAATGAGGTACAGCACCTTATTGAGAATCATTAAGTAGTGGAATAAACAGTGACATTTCTTAGTGTTGAGCTCCTTGCCTGAAATTAACATTTACTGGTTCATGACACTCTGAGCCTCAGTTCTATCATCTATAAGATGGGATAGTAATACCTCGCCTAACCTCCCAGATTTAAGTAGGAAACTGTTCAGCCAAAATGAAGTATAAGTGGATCTGCAAATATAAGGGATCCATTCAGCAATAGCAATAATCCTAGACTCAGTAATGCCATTTTAGTCAAAGTTTCCAACTGTGAATTAGAGCGCTGTTAACTAGTGAAAAGCCAATCAATGAAGGGCAAGAAAGGAACAGCCATGGGAACCCATGGTCAAAGCCATTGGAATCCAGTTCACAAGAAGACCTTTCTTCTACACTAGCACCAATGGAAAATTTCACTGACTTCAAGTACAAAATCAACCCAAACAATACAAAGACATATTATTGAGTATTATCCTAATAAATGTCTCTTTAGGAAAGTAGTTTGGGAGATACAGTGTTTTCATTTCCTTTAAGATAGTTATGCTACTAGTGTGTACTTTGTAACACAGCATTTTATAAATTATTATTCTAAATAGTAACTCAATTTATTACTATACAAACACACATACACATACACACAATCTTTTAGGTATTTTCTCCATTATAGAGAAGAGAAAATTAAGTCTCAGAATTCAAATGTCTTGTCTAGGATCATATATTTACAAGGCAACACTTGAAATGTCTACCACATTTATAGACACTCAATATATGTTTATTAGATAAATGAATGAATTAACAAATAAGTTAAATATTGAGAAAACTGAGAAATTTCAGCTCCTAAAATGAAGATATCATTTACTCTACCATATTGTTCTTCTATTTTCATTGAGTCCCAATTCCATAAAATAGTAAAAATTAACAAAAAAATAGGAGCTTATATTATAAGGGCATTTGCCAATGGCCTAGGCTCTAGCTATGTCGAATTTATAGTTTCAAAATTATTTTATAGTTTCTGCTTTGTGCTCCAGAATGACTACTTTCACCACTCCAAGTTGCCCTCCAGTAGAACACTGCTTACTACAACTGCCAATATTCACATCCCATTTAACCCACAGACCCCTTATAGGATCAGAAACAGGATGTTCAAATTAAGCAACATGTATGATGTAAAGGCTGTTTTATGGATTACTTAAAAGTATTCATGACTATAAATGTTTCTACCCTTTGATCTGGGACTTTTTATTCATAGTTCTCCACTCTTAAGATCTCCAAAGTTTTCTTCCAACAAGGAGGCCCGAATCTATAGTGATGAATAATGTGGGGGAGCTCTGTTTTTATTTCAGGCTCCTCCCTGCCATGGAGCTTTCAGATCATGTACACAGAACTCGGCAGCCAATGAGATTTACTTTTCTAAGCAGAGGCAATATGTGGAAATAGCTCAGCACCAGCTCTGTTTACTCTGTCTCAACTCACCTAGGGTCATACAATTTCGGAGCTTGCTGGTATGGCCACTTGGCAAGTTGAAATTGTCAGAATGACATGGAAGATTAGATGGAGATGGCAGTGAATTTATCCTAAATTTGAGTGACTTTTGGTGTTCTTCAAATTTTATTTCTAGATCTTACGTGTGTAGATCCTTTTAGATACCTATTACCCTACTCAATTGACTCTCAAAGTAGTCAGAAGATTTTAATGCAAATATTCCTATTACTTGCTCTATGGTACCTACTATTTGGTCTCTGCTCACCTCTAGGTGCCATGGAGATGTAAATGTACTTCAATGACTTTCTGGAAGCCCCTGATTTTGGAGCTGATTGGATGATGAAATTACTTTTCATATTAGGCAACCCTATCAATAATCAACTCCACTACCACCTTTCCATTAAGACTACATCTGACTAAGAATTAGACATTTTTTTCTGAATGTCAAATATCTAGGTAAAACCACCCTTGATAGAAAACTCTATCATTAAAAGAATGTCAAGAGAATGAAGTACCAAGAGAAAGAGGTACAATGAAGTCCTGTGGCAAGGAGGGTGCTGCCTCATTTACTGCTCCCTGTAGCAGGAGTGCAGCTTTGATGGTGGATTGGGTTTCTTGAACACAGTTGGGTAAAAAAAGATGATCATGGGCAATTGGACAACAGCACCTTAGACAACTGCACTTAGTGCACCAACTATGAGCACTAAGAGTGCAGATACTTTGCCTTTTTTTTTTTAAATCACAGACAAAAAAAATCAGTCACCAAGTCAACAGTCACCCCATTCCATTTGCATCGCAAAAATCTGAGATGCTTCAGCAATTTTACCCTAACATGGAAAGTCAGCAATAGGGTTGGGGACTAAGAATACCTCCTGCCACATCAGCAAACAAAGGATGTTGCAGTCATCAAGCCATCAACCACTGCAGCCACCTCCAGTAGTGTCCCCTGAGGGGACTCAGGATGGGAAAGAACAGGATACTGGCCCTAGATAGTTTAGGTGCATATCAGAGGAATGATCTCACTGAGCCCAAACTCTTGCATCTTCCCATACATAGAAAAGCACTACATCCACTAACTTCAGATGTCTGATTTTCTTTAATAAACAGTAATATTTTGATGTTCTGACTACCTGGTTTTTGTTGCAAAAACCCTTGTATACACTGGCTCCTCCCTTACCTCTTCAAAGCAGTCCCTCAGAGCAATCTGAGAGGCTGTCTTCCAGGCTTAAGTTCTCAGAAAATCCACCAAATAAAACATAATTCTTAACCTTTAGGTTGTGCATTTTTTTCAGTCGGCAGAGTGTTTGCAAATTGCCACATACTTTCTTGGGAGAAAGCAATAAGTAGTGATTAAAAACAGTGCTCTTGACTTCACTACTGAGATTTGATCCACTTTTACCTAATTATATGTGACTATTACTCTCAGTTGACTCCTGTTTGAAATGGGGCTGGTGAAAGTTTCCATCTCAGATGGTTGTTGTGAGGATTAAGTGGAATAAGGAATGTAAAATGCATAGTATACAGAAGGCACTCACTAAATGCTGGCTATTAGTTGAGGTTCTTGGAAATATTGGAGGCTGTCCTTGCAATCAGAAGTCTTGCTTTCATGTCATAGGAAAACACTGTAGTTTGTTTACCTACAGTGCTACAGCTAAAACCATGTTTCCTAGCCAAATCTCATTTATTTGACCTCATCATTCAAAAATGCACAAACTTTTCTTACATTTCCATTCCATTGAATGCATTATTCCCATTTTACTCCTTATCAATCATTCTCAAAATGATATATCTAAATGAAATCAATCTCTGACAGTTCCAGCCTTTTTCTACATGGTACAAATGACTGGATGAAAGACTCATGTCACTATGGACAATGTTCCAACCTTTTCTAAATATTTGGTGCTCATATGAAACCCCTGCAGGTGATATCACCTCATCCTCACACCTCGCTTTTAACTTGTTAAATACTCTGCTTGCAGATTCAACCTCACACAAGGATTTTATATTTGTATTTTTTTTTCTTGGAGCTGATCTTAATTTAATGCATACTGCCATGAAGCAGTATGCACTAGATCCACAGAGGACAGTCCAAGCCTGACTGGCTGGCCTTGAAAGCACAACTCTCGTAAGTTAAACAGAGTTCATAGACCCTGCTGTGATCAGCCTCATTCCTCTTGCCCCAGACAGACAGAAAAATCTGCTCATTTTTCATGGTCCTTCCACACATACAAACATAGCCACACAGCCAGCGTTAAATCTCATTAATCAAATGGTAATTTGTTGCAAGCTATGTCTAATGCAATGCAAAAAATTGTTACTCGCCAGATGACCAGATCCACTCATTCTCTTTCTATTCAGAGTGCCTTAATATTCTGGTGCTTGGTATTTGAAGTTAATGAAGTTTTATTGTATGCGAGGCATCTACATAAAGGGTGGTCAATTTATATCAGGGCTCATTCTATGCAATGTGGTTTGCAATGAGGCTGTTTTCAATAAGTTGACTTTTATATTCCCAACCATATGTGTTCAGATGATCATGAGTATAGGATATTTGAGGAGAGCTGGAAATGTGTTTGACTTGTGAGGCCAAACTTCTAACACATCATGGTGGTCTACTCTCGAAAGCATATATATATATATATATATATATATATATGAAATGCATGTATGAACTCAAATCTAGACCACATTTCCTTTTTTAAATTTTTAAATGCAAAACAGAATTTGCCAAATATTAGGAATAACAGAAAAATTACAGCACTAAACAGGAAACAGTGAAATATTGATATCAGACTTCACTATTCCTAAAGTCCACTGGGCATTTCCCACCCAGGCCCCTCTTACAGCTCATCTCCCATATGCCTGAGTCCTCTGCCATGTGCAGAAGTCAGTGTTCACTCCATCTCCAGAAACCTCTTCTTCCTTCTCGAGTCCTCAGATTCTTATAGCCAGGGCTTCCAGAGCTAATATTAATGTTCCCTTATTATTTGAAGCAATTTAACTTAGCATCTTCTCAAATTCCACCTTCAAAATTAAGCCTGAGATTTTCTGAGCATATTTCTAGAGTAAATTATTTTGTACATGATGAAGCTTGTTTTTTTTTTTCTTACCTGAATTAGGAATAAAAAGTTCTCTAGGGCTTCCCTGGTGGCGCAGTGGTTGAGAATCTGCCTGCCAATGCAGGGGACACGGGTTCAAGCCCTGGTCTGGGAAGATCCCACATGCCGCGGAGCAACTAGGCCCGTGAGCCACAATTACTGAGCCTGCGCATCTGGAGCCTGTGCTCCGCAACAAGAGAAGCCACGATAATGAGAGGCCCGTGCACCGCGATGAAGAGTGGCCCCCACTTGCCGCAACTAGAAAAAGCCCTCGCACAGAAACGAAGACCCAACACAGCCATAAATAAATAAATAATCAAAAAAAAAAAAAAAGTTCTCTAGTAGCAATAATCAAAAATTGTCCTTATCAAGCATTTAGCACAGTGTTTTAATTTTCTATTGCTGTATGACCAGTTAACACAAACAAATAAAAACATCATACATTTACTATCTTGCAGTTTCAATAGGTCAGAAGCCTGGGCACAGTGTAACTGGATTCTCTGCTTAGTCTCACAAGGCTGAAATCAAGGTGTTGGCTAGGTTGAGTTTTCATTTGGGGCTCATAGTCTTCTTCCAAGCTCATTCAGGTTATTAGCAGAATCCAGTTCCTTGTGGCTGTACATTTGAGATCCCCTTTTTCTTGCTGGCTGTCAGCTGAGGGAGTCACTCTCTGCTCCTAGAGGCTGTCTTCAGTTGCTAGTTATGTGATACTATCACAACAGGGCAATTTACTTCTTCAAGGCCAGCAAGAGAATCTTTTTCACTTGGAATCTTTCTGACCTATTTTAAGAGTTCATCTGATTGAGTCAGGCCCATCTAAGATAATCTCTTTCTTAATTAACTCAAAGTCAACTGTTTAGGGATCTTAATTATATCTGCAACTCCCTTTACCTTTGCCACACAGTGTAGCACAAGAATGATATCCCATCTTATTCATAGGTCCTGCCAACAATCAAGGAAAGAGGATAGTACAGCAGAAGGTGGAATCTTTGAGGTCATCTCAGAATTCTTTCTACCACACATGGCATTCATGACAAGGTAACCTTCAGAAAGACATAGTTTATTTTTGCTATACCTATAAACGTACTTTAAGGTGCAAGCACAAAATGTTCCTTGTAATTGCAAAAATGCACTGTGCTCTCCTTTTCATTCTTCCTTTCAATACGCTGTTTTTTCTTTCTAAAACAACCTTTTTCTCAAGACCCTACTCCCTACTTAGCTGACTATTACATATGTCTCAAGATCTAAGTCACTCAGCTTAGAAAACATGAATAAAATCTACTATGGGTCAATCTCTGGAGACACAAACTCCCTCACAGAGTCACATGCTAGCAGGAGCTACAGAGAGAAATGGAGAGAGGCTTATAAGACTTCTGGTCTAAAGGTAGCAGAATAAAGACATTTCTAAACATTATATCCTTCCACCCATCAATGCAAAATAAAGAGAACAAGAAAGAAAAACACAAGCTATCTCTTTGATGAACTATTGATGGATGAGGTGATGGCGATATGGCAAACAACTTGGAAGATCAGAAAAAGGTCAAATATAAGGGCCTAGATGGGGACACAGATGAGAAGTCAACTGCTTGCCCACATAATCCTGGAGAAATTCTGAGATGTAAGGCACCAGATATACATAACAGAAAAAAACAACTTTGAAAATCTGCAAAAATAGAAATTATATACCAAAATCCTCCAACCTCACCCCAAGGAGTTGAGTCCAACTGGAAGGATATGGGGGTTATAATATGTGGAATAATTGAACCAGATAGACCCTAAACTTGGGAACACAAGACAGAGAGGAGAGTAAAGGTGAGGACCTAGATTTTAAAAAGGAAAATAATGAAAGACTACATATTGAACAGTGAGACAACCAGCTCCCACCTAGGTATCAAACTTATCATCACTCAACCCCCATAGCTCACTGGCAAAAGATTGGAGGAAGTGTCTTTAGAAAAGCTGAACCATTCCTTAGGGATGGCCTAGAGATACTGATGTTTGCTGGAGGAGACGGGGCAGTTCCACAGAGAAATAGCCAAATTCACCACTGATACCCCTACCATTCAATCAGCCTCATTGTCACTCACATTTTAATGCCTCACTCTTGTAAGAATAGACAACTATTCTTATACCACAATACAGTGGTATTTCCAACACTTCGAACTATTCATAGTATATAGAGAACATATAATAGCTATTTGGTGAACAAATGAATGGATTTCATAACACTGTAAAATTATATCATAAAATAAAATTTACTTTAAAAAAAGAATGAATAGCCACGGGTTACCAAACTGTTGAGAAAAGCCTTTGACATGAGAAAGGCTGAAAATGAAATGTCAAAAGGAAGTTGAAGAAAACAAAGACGATGCTAGGGCAAAACATCTAAAAATGAGATAAGAAAAAGTGGATCCAAAAGTAAGAATATGATATCAAAAAATTAATAATCAGAGAATAAGAATTAGCCTGGAAAACTAAAAAACAAATGATCAAAACTTAAATTCAGAAAAAAGGATAGAAGACAATGACAAGTAAACATTCCAGAGAGTAGAATAAAATGATGACAATATCAAAAATAGGAAAGAAAGGACAATTCAAGGATCAATCCAGAAAATCCAATATCCAACTAACAAGACCCCAAAAATGAAACATCAAATAAATTATGCAAGAACATTTCCCAAAATATAGAGTCCACCAAATTTTTAGGAAAAAAGGAATCCATACTAAAGTATATCATCTTGAAACTTCAGAACATCAGAAATTTAGAAAAAAAATTATAAACATAAAGGTCACATACAAAGGTATCAGAATGGCATAAAACTTCTCAAAGAAATATTGGCTAGAAGACATTTTTCTTTAAACTTTAATATTCTAAAGCCAATGTGATTTTGAGAATTCTAAAATCAAAGTATCGTTCAATGGAGAAATCTGAATAAAGACCTTTTTAGATATGCTCCAAAAAATTGCCTCCCACAGAACTTTTCTCAGGAAGTTATTCAAAAAGTTGTTTAATAATACAAGGCAGATAAAAAGAAATGAAATTGAGTTATTTGTAGTGAGGTGGATGGACCTAGAGTCTGTCATACAGAGTGAAGTAAGTCAGAAAGAGAAAAACAAATATCGTATGCTAACACATATATATGGAATCTAAAAAAAAAAGTTTCTGATGAACCTAGGGGCAGGACAGGAATAAAGACACAGACGTAGAGAATGGACTTAAGGACACGGGGGGGTGGGTGGGGGGAAGGGTAAGCTGGGACAAAGTGAGAGAGTGGCATGGACATATATACACTACCAAACGTAAAATAGATAGCTAGTGGGAAGCAGCCGCATAGCACAGGGAGATCAGCTCGGTGCTTTGTGACCACCTAGAGGGGTGGGATAGGGAGGGTGGGAGGGAGACGCAAGAGGGAGGGGATATGGGGATACACGTACACATATAGCTGATTCACTTTGTTATACAGCAGAAACTAACACAACATTGTAAAGCAATTATACTCCAATAAAGATGTTAAAAATAATAATAATAGTAATACAAGGCAGTAAAATCAAGAAAGAGACCTACATGGGATGCCTGATTTCCAACATGGAATCCCACCAAGTTTCCTCAAAACAAAATGCTTATTTTTTCTGCCGAAGTAGTATGACAGCAAGGCATATGCCTACTGGACCTGCTTTATACCTCCTTACTCAAAAGCAGTTGCCTAACAGAACAATGGAATGGCCAATAAACTCAACCAAGACGTGGGCTCAGGTGCAGCAGCATCCAGGATGCAGGATGTACACTAAACCAAAGGCAGATATAGCCTACTGTTTCTTAGTCATTAGAATACGTGAGTCTGGAAGCCCAAGAGTGGAGGTAGGATTGGCCTCTCTCCCTATCAGCCCCAGTCACCCACCTGCAGAATTTTTGCTTCCCAGCCCCACAAACTTGGACTCCACTGGGTTAGAGGTCCTAACTCTTGTATCAAAGATGTAGGATTGGAAAACCTTACGGCTGAGACTATCACCTGGTCACTTAGGAGTAGGTATAAGGTAGCTTGTTCCTCTAACCTCCTCTGTTAAGTCTTACGGAGATTACAGCCAGATGCTACCTTGAAGTCCTGTGACAGATTGAACTTAATGAATGTACAAGGGGTGGCCTGTATTGTACGCCTCTTGTGTGCCCAGCCTTTGATTCCAGCCAATGCTGAAGTAACTAGTTTTGAACAATGTAACATGTACATACATGTACCTTGACCACACCTTACCTCAGCTGCACCACATATTTCAATTTTCTTCCCAGAGCTTGTCTGATACTCTGGTGTGAGGAATCTACCCAGCACTCACATACATATATTGAGGAAATGTGAGGAGATTAACAAGCCATGAGACAAATCCTGACCATTGAAGATCACTGAGGAATCAGTGGATACATTTTTCCTTCTCTATCCCTTTTGCAGACAATTCTGGGGCATCATGTACATGGCTCCTCAATAGCTTTGTGCAGGACTGAGTGCCATTCTCCACATTGTGCAGCAGTCACAGGTAACAAACGGCCCAGCCTAGAGCGGAAGGACTGAGGACTGCAAGATGGATAATCGAGAGGAAAGCGGGGGACTTAGATGACAGACAGGAAAGAAAGAAGGAAGGAAGGAAAGAAGGAATGAAGGGAGGGAGGAAGAAAGGAGAGAGGGAAGGAAGGGACAGATGGACGGAAGGAGGGAGGGAGGAAGGGAGGGAGGGAAGAAAACAGAGGCAATCCCAGAAAAACAAACTTGTTCAGGAATGTAAATTTATTTATATACACTACATAATTTAGTAGTGTTTGATTTTTATTTACTCAATCATAATAATGAAAACTAAATATGAATTTAAGAAAAATTATAAAATAAGTATCATGATAGAATGGAGAGGGGCAGTGGGGTGTAAGAGCTAAAATCTTTATCCAACATTATTAGAAGTCTATAGGTGACATCTAAATTAATAAATCAAGTATGAAGAAAATGGCTCTTTAGAGATATGGAGGGGTACAGGTTTTTTAAGACTTTCAGCTTGTTAATTTTTTAAGTTGTGGTAAAACACATATAACATAAAACCTACTATCTTAACCATTTCTAAGTATACAGCTCAGTAGTGTTAAGTATATTCACATTGTTGGGTCACCAATCCGCAGAACTTCATCTTGCATAACTAAAACGAAAACTCGATACCTATTAAACATCAACTCCTCATTTCCCCTTCCTCCCAGCCCCTGGCAACCATCATTCTACTTTGTATTTCTATGAATTTGACTATTCCAGGTACCTCGTGTAAGTGGAATCATACAGTATTTGTCTTTTTGCGACTAGCTTATTTCACTTAGCATAATATCCTCAGGTTCATTCACACTGTAGCATATTTCAAAATTTCCTTGTTTTCTAAGGCTGAATACTATTCCATTGTATGTTTATATAGCAACATTTCAATGTGCATATTCTGAGACACATCAAGTCAATTTCTAAAAATTATCTTAAGACAGTCAAGTTAAACAAAATGAACATGAGATATTCATTATAGCATTGTTTAAAATATAGAAAAATTAGAGTCAGTAGAGTACATTAATAGAGCACTAGTTATATAAATTACAGTATAGTTTATAGTTCATTCAATGAAATATGCAGCTATCACAAATATTTATATGCTCCTATATTTTTTGACATTTATGATATACTAAGATATTCCTGGTATATTATGGTTTATTCTCAACATATTAACAGAAATAGTTTCAAATTGTATGCAGAGTTTAAATTTGGCAAATATAATACAGCATGATAGACAAGATGTTAACCATGGTAAGAATAATAGTTGATATTATTAATTTTTTGATAAATCTGTATTATTTTTATTATAATAAAGAATTACTTTTATTTTGAAGGGGTCATTTTTTTCCTACCTCTGCTGTTTACCCAAGTGAAATAAATAAACATTTTATCTTTATGGTAAATTGTCTTTTCCATTCCTGCTCTTATCCTTTCTCTGGCTGCCTGTTGCATTCATTGTTCAGTAATACTATGACTCAATTTTGTCACAATTAGTCTTCATCACAAAGTCAGGACTATCCTGAGTTGAGGCCATAGTGACCCTAAAATAAAAATCCCTATATATAGAATCCTTTTCCTTAATCCTTTTCCTTCCTTAGTTTGTGGAAGAAAAAGAAGGTAGAGGGAAAGAAGAGAAAATTAAAATGAAAAAATACGAAGCCATTTGTATAAAAACTGATGATATGCCCTCTTATTTCATTAATCAAAATGGCCAGTAGTGTGAGAGAACAAGGTCAGTGCATGCATGTGTCCCCATGTATTATGTATTTGTATCTTAAAGAAAAGCACGTTTAGAAAATAAGACAATTTTCCAGAAATGGGACCACCCTAACAGTCACCAGTTTGGGGCCCACTTGTAGAAAGTCCTTGCTTTAGGAACATAGACAAGATTAATACATAACAACTAGCTTAAGTGGTCCATTGAGATAGACAAAAGAAAGGTGAATATTTGTCCATACACTAAACGGAGAGAGAACAAATAGTGAAAGGGGAGCGTGTGAGCTAATTCTAAATGCTTTCATTTGTGTGTTCTAGAAATCCATTTTCAGCTTTCTTCTTTTCTCCATCCACACATTCTCCCTTGAGTATTTTGCATATCCTTATTGCTTCAATTCTTAAGTAAAAAACAGGCTTATACACAATTACCAATAACAAAATGAACCCGCTTCAATACATGTAGTAAGAATAAAGGAGTTCAAAGGAGAAAGAGGCTATGTCCAATGGTGGAATCCAAGAAGGGGCACTGTTGCTGAGTACTTAGAAATAGGAAGGATTTCCTAGACTTGGTCAGAAAGAAGGAGGGTATTATATTAAATGCAGAAAGGGCAGAGCATATGGAAAGATAAGGAGAAGAAAACATTGAAAAAGTTAAAAGAGACTCAACAAATTAGTTTAAAGTAAAAAAATATGTGTTATGAAACAGCAGGGGATGACATCAGAAAAATAAATTAGGGCTGGATTTATGTGAGTCTTGAATGCCAAATTAAGAATATGAGACAATAAAAACACAAACCATTATAATCATAATATCATATTGATATTTTTCCGCCTGTTCTCTTGCATTTCTGCTTGATTTAATCATACAATTGTTTCTGATACTGTTCTTGCATAAGAAGGTGGTTATTATATTTTTTTAAAGTGAACAAATTAAAACCCATCATTAATTCAACAAGAAAAGTGCTGTCAGTTTTAATCTCCTTAATTGCACAGGGGAAAGGCATTACTAGAAGATTTGGCAACATTTGGAAAAACAACAATTCAGAGTTAGAGAAATAAGTGCAAACGATACACAATTCTCAGGGAAGTTTCCCAAATCTTTCCAATAAGAATGGACATGGCCCATTCTTCATCCAGGCATGTTGACTATTAACGTCACAATCCATTTGCAATGGGGCTAAACTTTCAGGGCTAGAACAGATTGCTAGTGAAGGCTTAATGACCAGAGGTCTCAGAAAATTTGGCAACAAAATGCTGAATACTCTTACTGAGTCTGGAAAAGAAAAGCTTTAATTAGTGGTCATCAAAGCACAAAGCAAAGGGTCAGCACACCTACTCAGCACATGTCTCTTTGAAGTAAAACTGTTACTGGGCTGCTGATTCCCCACACATCCCTGCAAACAGGTGGCCATGCTTCCCATGCTGATCTGCACTGCTATTTCTCCTCTGGGTGTGGGTGAATAGTCTGCCACGTGGAAGGAGACCTGCCAAGATGCTAAACTTGAACATGGACACACTCCTCAAAACTGACATGACTTAAAAGTGCCCACTACAACAGTACGTTTATTCTAAACTAACTTGACTCTGTGTTGAAATTGCCTTACGTTCTACTTTAAAATTGTTACCATTCTTTCGAGGTTCAAAGAATTTTATTTCACTTAACCTGTCTTCTGGCCCAATAAGATTTGTCTGTTCTCCCTCAGATAAATTATTCCTTGCCAGGGAGGCAACTCTGTAGGATTACTGAAATGGGTGTAGGAGCAAAAGTTTTCATATTTTTAGGAGGAATGGATCGGCTACACACTAGGCTAGTAGGGTTGGGTTGGGTAATTCTCCTAGTTCCGAATCTTCTTCTCCATTAGCTTGAAATTCCCTCCTTAGAAATTAATTTACTTGAGTCTTAAAGTTTTCCATTCTTTAGGATACCCCTACTGAAATGCAAATACCCCCGAAAGCACTCAGCTGGCCCCTCCAGGGGAATGGAATACAGGCTGCATAACTGGTTTGGAGCAGGGACATAACAGCAGAAAAGAAAGAGATAAGAAAAGGAATAGTAGAACGACAAAGGCACAATTTTCCTCCTCATCATTTTGTGTGAGAATGGGAGGAACATACCATTGTTTCTAATTTCATCTTCTCTCCCTCAATAATTCAGACTCCTAATCATTCCTTGTTTTCTAATAACCCAGCCTCACCTGAAGAGAACCCTATTCAAAGCAACAAGAACACCATAACTGTGGGAAGAAAATCATGACATATTTGAAGCACATTTAGGTTAGAGTCAAATCATTGGAAATTTGCATGTAACTTTCTTGGAGTTAAGTTGGGGCTGGGAGTACTGAGAGGCAAGAGATGCCATGTGTGATCACTATGTGCATTAGTTTTTCTGGAAACATAGGTTTTCATTTTTCTGGAATAAATGCCTAGGAGTTCAATTGCTGAGTCCTATGGTAAGTATAGGTTTAGATTTTATGAAATGGCCTTACTATTTTCCAGAATGCTTGTAGCATTTTACAATCTCACTAGCAACATATAAGAAATCCAGTTTCTCTGCATCCTAGGCAAAATTTGGTATCGTCACTATTTTTTTTTTCCTCTGTTCTAACAGGTACGTAATGATATCTCATCATCATGGTGTTAACTCCCATTTCCCTAATGGCTAGTGATGATGAATGTCTTTTCAACTGCTTATTCACCATCTCTATATCCACTCTGGTGAAATATCTCTTCATATCTTTTGTTCATTTTCTACTGAGATTGTGTTGGGGATGTTTTAATGTTGAGTTTAAAGTTCTTTATATATCCTAACGATAAATCCTTTGTTGGCCATGTGGTTTGCAAATATTTTCTAGATCTATAGTTTATCTTTTTATCCTCTTAACAAGGTCTTTCTCAGAGCAAAAAATGTTTCAATTTTGATGAAGCCAGTTTATTGATTATTTTCCTTTTATGGATCATGCTTTACATGCTTCTGTCTAAAAACTCTTCACCAAATCTTAGATCCCAACGATTTTTCCTGTTATCTTCTAAAAGTTTTATAATTTAAATTTTATATTTAAATTTTATATTTAAATTTCATCCATTTTAAGTAAACTTTTGTATCAGGTGTGAGGTACAGGTTGAGGTTCATTTTTTTCCCTATGGACATCCATTTACTCCAGTGAAACCATCTGGGCCTTGAAATTTCTATCCTAGGAGGTTTTTAATTATGAATTCAATTTCCTTAATAGTTATAGTGCTATTTAAATCATCTATTTCATATTGAATTATTTGTGACAGTTTTTCATCTTGTTAGGTTATCCCTTTCTTGGTCTTTTGGCTAAAGAGAACAGGTTTCTATTAGAGTTGGGTTGTGTGTGTGTGTGTCTGTGTCCATTGGCATTTCTAGGTTGCTGGCTTCTCCGGTATCCAGAATCTGAATGTACGAAGCAAAAAGAAAACCCAGGAAACGCACCACCATGTTGTTCCTTGGATTCTGAGGTACCAAGCTAGTCAGACTTCTCTTCAACTTTCAGCCTTCTTGTGTACAGTTTATATATAATGCGCAGGAAAAGTATGTGTATTCCATCCTCACAAAATTAGAAGTCTAACTGTTATCTTTAAATGTATGAATAAATATTTTAAGTTTCTCTGTTTTAATTTCTAATATGGTAAATATCAATAGGTATAACCCACATAAATAATAGTTTTTTGAGGTTGTCAAAAAAATTTTGAAGTGTAAAGAGATCCTGATGCCAAAAAACTAAGGAAACACTATTATAAATCATTTTTTAAAGATTACTGCTGAAAAATGTCCAGTGTTTTAACCACAAATAACACATTGCAGTGCATTAAGGGAGTGGTCTCCATGGAGATGTGGAAGAAGAAGCCAAATCTAGGATTTATTTTCCCAGTACTCTGAGAACAATCTGTGATACATAGGGTGACCACATGTCCAGCTATGTCCAGAAAAGTTTAGGTTTCCACCTGTTTTCCAGGCATAATTATTAATGATAATCCCTTTCATTCTCAGAAGTATCCTGCTTTGTGTGATAAATTATATTGTCACCCAGTTTATACAGAACCATCAAGACTGTGCCACCATCCCTTTTTACTCTTTACTCTCTGTCTCAGAAAAACCCCTTAAACCTCATACTTTCAAATATCTTAGGATACAAAATATAAATACAGTATTTAATTTTACACCACATGTTGATGCCAGGCAAGCTGAGTCTGGAAATGTCCATTTGTCTCACGGTGGCGCCAAAACAGGACCAGTAATCACCCTCCCTGAGTCTCTCTCTAAGCCTTGACTGTGTGATGAGTATGCCTTCTACAAGGTTTCCACCTTGCCTTAAGATTCGAGCTAAGCATGTCCCCTTAGGCTTATCATCTAGGATCAGCCAGGAGAAACTCTTGAAGACCTTCTCAGATCCCTGGCAATGCTTTAGCCATATTTTCTCACTCCTACTGCTAGCTCATCTTCTCCACGATGGGAATCAAGAAAGAAAAAAGAAAAAATGGTACAGATGAACTAGTCTGCAAGGGAGAAATAGAGATACAGATGTAGACAACAAATGTATTGACACCAAGGGGTGAAAGGGGGGAGGGACGAATTGGGAGATTGGGATTGATATATATACACTAATTATGTATAAATTAGATAACTAATGAGAAGTTGCTGTATAGCACAGGGAACTCCACTTTGCTGTACAGTAGAAACTAACACAACATTGTAAAACAACTATACCCCAATAAAAAATAAAATAAAATAAATAAGTAAAATAAAAATAAATAAAAACTTAGTTTTTAACACTAAAAAACAAAACAAAAAACTCAGCTATGATGGAAATACTAGAAAATGTTCCAACATTTGGATGGCTAATACTAGTAAAAAGGCAATTCATTCTTTATCCATTGATTTATAAAAACATTTACTGGGAACCTACCATACACTCTTCTTTTGAATTATATAATCACAGAGACTGGCATACAAAACAAACTGAAAAATACTCATTTCCTTCAAAATATTCTTTTCAAATACAATTTTTAGAAGAAGAAACCAAACATAATTTTCCGTCTTAACATATCCTGGAAATATCTTCTATACACTAATTTTACCATGAACAAACTATATTTTAAAAGCACAAAACAAACAAAAATCTCATACATAACATTAAGAATTTTTGTGGGAATCATTTTGAAAAGTTACGTGAGAGAAAAATATTTTCCCATGGAAAATACGAATTTGAAAATTATCTCATTACTGCATAGATTCTTATCAAAAACCCAGAGCTTGAGTTATCAAATCAACTCCTAGAATTCTCAGACATAAGATTTTCTTCTCAGTCAGCAAATTTCAACTCTAAAGAGAAAATGAAAGTCTGACTTTCAGAATTTAAGGAAAGAACAATGTCACCAAGTTTATGTGGAAGAGAAATCTCCCATTTCAGAGATCTAAACTTGGGGCAAGCCCTGAAGAACAAGTTAATTTAAAATGGCTCTAAGTCTCCACCCCATAACATATGCAGAACATGCCACTGCCAGGCAGTGCTCTGCTACACAACAGGCCTGACAGACACAGAGGAGGAGGAAAATATACTCTTACCAATAGAATATTAGCCATAAGAGAAGAGCAGGGTCTGAGTGGCAAAACTGATCATACTACCAACAAATACCACCAATATTAGAAATGTATTTGCCAGTTTAGGCAAAATAGTACCATAGGGAAATTTTTTTCCCTGATATGTGGTTGACTTGTTTCCTCTTTATGAACCACCTTTTTCTTCCTCTGGACTCCGATAATTTAGTTTATCCCCAGGGAACTTGCTTACAGGTTTCAATCAATTCCTAGAAATTACTGAGAGTAATATGTGGCAAATAAGCCAAAACTCATTCCTCTAGAGCCCAAGTTTGACATCTTTTTCATAGAGCTCAGACTTCACCCCAGAATCCTTCACAACACAGTACACAAGATACTCTCTATCAGTTGTCCTGGGTTGACACAAGAACCCTATTTTCCATCTTTTCCCTAAGGCATGAGTTTAACCACATAAAATATTTAAACTTCTAGCCTATCCCTTCTTAACATAATCGTTAAATATTCTTCATTAAAGTCTATCAGTTTCTTCTGACACACTTCAAAGCTTACCACCTCCACAGAGCCTTCCCAGTATCCAATCAGAGAAATCCAGTTTCCTGGATTTATTAAACCAAAGCCCAAGTTTGCAAAAATTTGCCTTTCAATGTCATATTCAAACATGTACATACTAATCAGCCAAATAAAGAGAGCAGCATGTGACCTGGTGGATAAGTACACATAAATGTACAAAAAAATATGAGTATATAACACACGCTTTTAAAAAGAAATGAAGCATTCCATACAAGTACAGTGAAACACTTGAATCATTTAACTCCTTACCTGTACAGTTCCAGAGCAGAAGAAATGGTAGACTACCGAAGTAACATACACAAAAATAGTAAAGATGACAAAACCTAAAGAAAATGAAGCAAAGATAGGACTTTTAATATGAATCAAAGCATAAAATACAAAAATATTAAGAAAATATACAGAGCCTATAATAAAGATATCTCTAAAATTTTATTGAGGTCATAAAAGAACAAAAGAATTAGAAACATTTCTTATTATTTCAAGACATGCCATGTTTCTTGATAAGAAAACTGCTATGGCTTCCCTGGTGGCGCAGTGGTTGAGAATCTGCCTGCCAATGCAGGGGACACGGGTTCGAGCCCTGGTCTGGGAAGATCCCACATGCCACGGAGCAACTAGGCCCATGAGCCACAACTACTGAGCCTGCGCGTCTGGAGCTTGTGCTCCGCAACAAGAGAGGCCGCGATAGTGAGAGGCCCGCGCACCGCGATGAAGAGTGGCCCCCGCTTGCCGCAACTAGAGAAAGTCCTCACACAGAAACGAAGACCCAACACAGCCAAAAATAAAAATAAATAAATAAATAAATAATTTTTTAAAATAGTAAAAAAAAAAAAAAAAACTACATTAAAAAAAAAAAAGAAAACTGCTATGAAGAAGTCACCTCGTCTAAAACTAGTTTGTGGTCTAAACCTAATTCTGGGCAAACAACCAATGAAAAATTTTAGAGGGGACATGTTGCTTGTTGAAATAATTTTAAAATTAAGCTAGAATAATAACTTGATGTGATTAAGAAAAATTTGAAAAAGAAGACTAATTAATATAATGTTTAATATTACAGATAGTTTACTTCTCTCTATTACTGAAAACACTGAAGTAACAATAGTAATAGTGTATAATAATAGTAACAATAGTTATTGAGGAACTATTATTTGACAGGTTTTGGAATAAACATTTTATTTAACTTCCACACAATCCTCTGTTGAAGACAATATTATGGCCGTTTTACCAATGGATAGGTTAAGTGATTGACCAAAGCTTACATGTAGAGGTAGAGCAACCTGTTAGGTAGGTGCACAGGCTCTGGAGTCAAGGAGATCTGTATTCCAATCGTAATGTATCCCTTGCCAGCTTTGGGACTTTGAGCTTGTGATTTAACTTTCTGAAGCATCAATTCCTAATCTGAAATTTAACGATAATAATAGCCATATGACTAATATATACTACCAAGTGTAAAATAGATAGTGGGAAGCAGCCGCATAGCACAGGGAAATCAGCTTGGTGCTTTGTGACCGCCTAGGGGTGGGATAGGGAGGGTGGGAGGGAGACGCAAGAGGGAGGAGATATGGGGATATATGTTATGTATAGCTGATTCATTTTGTTATAAAGCAGAAACTAACACACCATTGTAAAACAATTATACTCCAATAAAGATGTTTTAAAAAATAATAATAAAAAATAGAAACATTTAAAAAAAGGGCAATACATGAATGAAACAATATACATATGCTTAACAGAGTCCCTGTCACATAGCTGATGCTCATTAAATAAATTCAAGGTTAAAAATGCTGGAAAAAAAAAAACATGGTGGGACAGGTATTGAAAAGCAATAATAACAGCTAACATACAATGAGCATTTATGACATCCTGGGTACTGTATGTATGAAGTCATGTTAATTATCCTAACAATATTGGAGGCATTCACTATTATTACCTCCATTTTAGAGATTATGAAACAGAGGCACAGAGAGATTAAATAATTTGCCAGGAGAATACAGCTGAACTGAGGCTCAAGTGATGCTCTTAGCCACTGTGATATACAGCACTTCCTCACACACAATCACAGTGTTATGAGACATGGAGATGATGCAGTAGAAAAGCCTAAATACAGGCTGTGATTAAGATACTATCAAATAGCCTAGGATTGAGTAGATGAGGATTTAAACAAGAACAGAAACAAAGGAGTTAAAAGGGAGGGAATTAATAAGGCACCTTTATTTAGGAAAAAAATAACAAGATTTCAAAAGCAACCAGATGTAGATGAAAGAAAAGTTCAATTTCCAACTTCGAGAAATGGGAAAAAAATGATGTTCTTGGTCAAGATATGGAAAGCAGCAAGAAAAAACAGCCTTAAAAGAAACTTTACGCAAATTGGTCAAACTGGATACTCTACAAAAAGTCAAGAGCAATATTTTATTTAACATTTACTATGGGTCATGGACAATTTAACAGCAATAAAATCCTCTCAATTAACACTTGATAAATAAAGGGAACGTTCACACAAAGACGACACAGTAAATACAAACAATGAAATAATGTATCATGGGGATTTCCTGGTTTAGCTTATCGAAGCCAAAGTCTTATTTTGCCATAACTTGATGCAGACAAGTTTTGCAAGTCTTTGGGAAACTTAGGGGAAGCCCAAATATAATTGCTTAAAATTTTGAAGCTCCAATTCTTAACAAATAACATTCAGAGTTTTATCAAATTTAGGCTATTTAAGAGACTTTAAAGTTCTCAAAAATCTGGGGTTCTTTTATTGATTAACACACCCTATAAAATGTCTGGGAAAGTTATGGGATAACAACATTCCCAGGTACATTATATTAACTATAAAATCTCCTATATAGACATCATTATCAAAGTCATTCTTAAAAGCCCAAATCACCTTTTTCTCAATCCTTCTCACCTCTTCTCCTACTCCTATGTGAATTCATGGGTACACACTGACTTAGTCTTCAAAAGACAGGGAAAGAAGTTATCTAAAATATATCGTTGCCAGGTACTGATTTATTCTGTGAAAGAAAAGGATTTCCCCTTCCTCTTCACAGAATCTCCCCTCAAAATTAGAACAGTCATTGGCCTGAAAGTCCCAACTCTAACTTCTCCAAGAAGAAGAGGGCATGATTTATAAAGGCATTCCAGGGCTCCAGGCAGAAGAGCAACTGCCAGCTGTTGCTTAAAAGTAATCACATCACAACAGAACACAAAGTAAACTCTCATAAGCTTTAGTCCCATCACTACCACCATCATCAACAAGTCAGTGTTTCACAGAGCCCTCAGACTATCTTGAGAAGTCTTTAATTCTTCTTTCCTGCAAAATTGTCTTTAAAAGACAATGGAGACAAAACTAGAAAAATTTCATGATACGGGAACAAATGACCTATTGTACTCAACTTCTGAGCCCTGGTTTATCTGACCAAGTCACTTAAATTCTTTGAGCTTCAATTATCTTATCTATAAAATAGAGGGCTAGGTGAAAAGGCTCTAAAATCTAAGCACAGTGGTAATGTTGGGATTAGACTGCTATTCCAACTCAACATCTCAATATGGACTAAAACATTTTAGGTGGGAGAAGGCGAACCCAGGAAGAAAGCCCTCACTGGACTTGCTAAAGTTGATGTTGGACCTCATGACCTTCTCTCTTGGAATGACCCTACCTTCAGTCAAAATTATAATAAAACACTACAGCTCACCACTACTGTTGTCACTGCTGCTA
The DNA here is from genome assembly GCF_965194805.1 of Balaenoptera borealis. Classification (NCBI taxonomy): domain Eukaryota; kingdom Metazoa; phylum Chordata; class Mammalia; order Artiodactyla; family Balaenopteridae; genus Balaenoptera; species Balaenoptera borealis. Next base: position 17,956,642 of record NC_138876.1, read on the forward strand.
TTTTTCTGGTATGCTTTAGCATTCTGAGCTCTTCTCTTTAATTCCTTTCCCCTCCCCTCCCCTCCTCTCCCCCTCTTCTCTCTCTCTTTCTTTCTTTGGTTTCTTCTTTCTTTAAATATTTCTTGAGCATCCATATGTGCAATCACAAATGTTAGCCACTAGGGACAGAGTGGTACATAAAATGGACACAGAACTGGCTCACATGGAACCAAGTATCTAAGACTAGCTGTTTCCTCCAACCATAGCATAAGGTCATCACACCATAACGAAGCCAATGTTTAAGGATGCAAATTTAAGAGAAATTCTCACCAAAAGTCAGAGTCTCACATGCATAGATGCTGGAAGGGATTTTAGACTTTTGTTATTCTAATCTCATATAAAAACACTGGAGTGGACTTCCCTGGCAGTCCAGCGGTAAGACTGCGCACTTCCACTGCAAGGGGTGTAGGTTCGATCCCTGGTTGGAGAACTAAGATCCCACATGCTGCGCAGCCAAAAAATTAAAAACAAAAGCAAACAAACAAAAAATTGGAGTATCTGATACATGTTACTCAGCCTCTCTTTGAGTACTTCCAGTGTTATGGCACTCACTTCCCCACAGAAAAATCCATCCCACATCTTCAGCACCATATAATATATGACACATGACATTCCCTTTTCTCCAAGGAATACAGGAAAATCTCTTTTAAAATGGCTAGTATGCCTCTGGCAGAATATTTTGTAACACCTCCCCAAGTGATTATTTTCAGAGGTCATTTAACAATCTTGATTATTAAGAACATGTAGTTTGAGATGATTAACATCTTGTACTGACACAAGAAATATTTCAAGTCTAACAAATATCTTAAGAAAGGACTTCCTTTGTGGTTCTGCAGCAGTTCAGGTTTGAAGTTGGTTGTTTGATGAGAGATAAGGCAGACAGATTTTAATGTTTTGTTTTAGTTGTTTTGATTGAAAAAGAATACATTTAAAATATGTAAATATGATGGGTCTCTAGCAAAAAAAAAAAGGAAAATGAATATACTTATCTACTTTTGCTCTCTTCCATAACCCCAAGAAAGTGCCAGTAAAGGATTTTTTTAATGCATAAATACACAAGGACGAGGAGAAATAACAGAGGAGAAAATGATAATAAAATATTAGAAGATGGAAAGTAGATGTATTAGCAGTAAATGCCTTAGTGAACTCAAGAAAACTAAACGTTAGTAGACAACTGGGGAAAGTTCCACTTGACTCGCCCAGAATTCCCTAAAGGCTAGGAACTACTAACAGTTCCCAAAGGGAGAAAAAAGGGGGTGGCATAATAAAGACGGTTGATAGAAAGTCAATTTGAGGAACAGATATCCAGATCTTGTCCCTAATTTCACAAATCTGGGGACTAGCCAAACTTTGGAGGTTTATTTTCAAGAAGGGATAAAGAGTCTTTATGTGAAGAACATCAGGTACATTTTTGAACATAGGTATCTTCCTAAAAAGAGGAGGATGAAGTAAAGTATATGTTAACCCAATCAAAAAGGTCTTAGGGAGATCCAGAGATCTACCCAATAAACAAATAGGCTTTTCTAATCTTGCAGTCAGCCCTGTGAGCCTGAGAATGGGTCAGAGACACATCTGGGAGTGATCAACTTAGGGATAAAGAATCAGTTAAGATGACCACTACAGGTAAAAGATCCAACACAGGGAGGAAATGAAGGAAACCACTGAGGGACAATGAAAAATGAAGAGAGCTGTGAATCAGGCTGAGGGACAGACAACCAGTCCAGAATAGGACAGAAAGAATGCTCTGGAAGAAATTCCATTAACAGTGCAAACTGGTAGAACACCAGTGTTTAATTTGGGGTTGCACTGTGTTGGGTAGATAAAAAACTGTCAAATGCATAAACAAACAAAAAACCTTCAGAAAAAACATAAAGCTGCTCAGAGGGGGGAAAAAAGTTACCATAGACTATAATGCAGAAAATTATGCCTTGATCCCTCACTTTAGATGGTTCCTAAAATTATGTACGTATTATGGAACACACAGAGGATATCAAATCCAAGTTCAGTCTGAGTATTAATTTCACATCATAAAATGCAAATATTAACTACTGAATTGACTAAAATAAAACAAATATATTAAGAGGTAGGTAGGGGCTTCCCTGGTGGCGCAGTGGTTGAGAATCTGCCTGCCAATGCAGGGAACACGGGTTCGAGCCCTGGTCTGGGAGGATCCCACATGCCACGGAGCAACTAGGCCCGTAAGCCACAATTACTGAGCCTGCGCGTCTGGAGAGGCCACGATAATGAGAGGCCCTGCGCACCGCGATGAAGAGTGGCCCCCACTTGCCACAACTAGAGAAAGCCCTCGCACAGAAACGAAGACCCAACACAGCCATAAATAAATAAAATAGTGTTTAAAATAAAATAAAAATAAAAATAAAAAGCCAGCTTGTAAAAAAAAAAAAAAAAAAAAGAGGTAGGTAGATAGGAAGGCAGAGAAAGTACATGTATAAAGAACGCAGGGGGAGGAAATAAAGCTAAATCCTTATCTTCCATGGTGGGAAAATCAGCCACTAATTCTTAAAACTAAAACTTCAAGAAGTAATATAAGCAAATTATATAGAGATACAAAGGAAAATACTAAAGAATCAGTTAAAATACTTGAAAGATGTTGTGTCTGGAGAGGACAAAATTGGGAGAGAGGCAGAAAGGAAACACTGATTTTCATACCAATGAGAACCCTTTCTCAGGACCAATCTGATTTTTTAAACTATAAGTATAATTGAGATATTAAAACAGGAAAAATGAATGGGTTCCCTACAAAGCTCCAGGGCATCTGTTAACAGTCTAAAGAACCAAAAAAGAAAGTGTTTCCCCCCAGACGGAAACTCAGAATCAATGCAACAAAGCCTTGCATTCTAGCCCAGCTGGCAGAGCCCATACTTACCCAGCTGGAAACAGACAACCCAACATCTGGGTCCCAAACACTGAATCCATGTTTCACCTTCTTCCTACCTGCTATGTCAGATATCTAGGGGCTGTATATGCACTGTGCTGAGGGTTGAACTTGATTGCCTGTTCTTATTTCTAACACATGTAGGCAGAAATTAGAATTTAATGCAAAGAAGAAATGTGTCTCAATGTTTTGCTTTGGAAATCCCTAAAATACTACAGAGTCTATGGCTATGTCAGATTCAAGTTAAATGGCTGACAGAAGGAGTTAAGGCTACTGATGTCCAACCAAATAATCTAAGTAATCTAAGACCACCTGTCAATCTTACTATGTCTTCAAAATGTCATAGAATACTCTCTGTGTCTCAAAGACACACACACACACACACACACACACACACACAAAGGTAGCTGAGATGGACTACATATTTTTTTAATACAATTTAGTTGGCTTTTTGCCTGATCCCACTGACCATATGGCAGCTAATCAAAGGGAATCCCCACCTTACGAAAATAGTATGGAGGTTCCTCAAAAAATTAAAAATAGAACTACCATATGATCCAGCAATCCTACTTCTGCACATTTATCCAAAGGACACAAAATCCCTATCTTGAAGATATACTTGCTCTCCCACCGTCATTTCAGCATTATTCACAATAGCCGAGATACAGAAACAACCTAAATGTCCATTGATGGATGAATGCATTATTTTTTCAATGTAAACATACAGATAGGAAAGATAGATAGATAGATAGATAGATAGATAGATAGATAGATAGATAGATAGATAATGGAATATTATTCAGCCTTAAAAAATAAGGAAATTCTGCTATTTGTGACAACATGGATGAAACTTGAGGGCATTATTCTAAGTGAAAAAAGACAGACATAGGCAAATACTGTATGGTATCACTTACATGTAGAATCAAAAAAGAAGTCAAACTCATAGAAGTAGAGAGTAAAACGGTGGTTACCAGGGGCTGTGGGGTAGCAAAAGTGGGGAGAGGATGGTCAAAGGGCACAAACTTTTAGTTATAAGGTGAATAAGTTATGAGAATCTAATATATAACATGCTGACTGTATTGATAATACTGTATTTTATAACTGAAATTTGCTAAGAGAGTAGATCTTAAATGTTCCCACCAAAAACAAAAACAAAAAAAAAGTAACTGTGTGAGGTGATGGATGTGTTAATTAGCTTGATCATGGGAATCATTTTATAATGTGTGTGTGTGTGTGTGTGTGTGTGTGTGTATATATGTATCAAATCATCACATTGTATACTTTAAATATATTACAATTCTATTTTTCAATTATATATCAATAAAGCTGGGGGTGGGGGAAGGAATCCCTACCAATTCATTCCCTCCCAGGCTCACAGGTCTGGATTAACAGGCAAATGATAAACTGTAACTGGCCTTATAAGGAAATTTCAACTTACTCGAGCAAAGCAGCCAGCTAAGACATAATAAAGAGTGCCAACAAAGCTTGTTCACAAGACCCCTTTAATGTTGTTTCCTGCCTCTTGAGTTCTCCTATTTTGGGTCTCAGGATCAGTTAAGGCTTAGAGGAAGCTAAGACTTTCCTGGAGGCATTTCTACCTGGCTGAGAACAGATATTATACAGAATCCCTAGGATTCCATTTTCTATTAAATCATCATAAGCCAGAGTGTCACAGATGCAAATGATTGTGCAATAGCATCTGTATGCAAAAATGACTCACTCATCTTCTGTTAACAGAAGGTTCAATTTGAACAAAGCATGAGTCCCAGACTTGAGACCATTGCCAAATGCTCCATGTGTATTTCTCTAGAGCAGCATTAGATGTGACCATGAGAATGTAGCTTTGGTTTTGAGACCATCGTATTTTCATCCTGTAGTACCTCCCAGGAGTAGGCAGAATTTTCATATTCAGTTCTTTGGATGATAATTTTTTAGGTAAGGTCTGAACACTTATTTTAATGTTTGCCTCTATTTTTAGTTCCTTCCTTACCCAGAGTATAGGAATTTCAGCTATTAGCATGGGTTCAAAAGTTTCCCACCAGATGAATTACACCCTAACCAAGCAGAATCTACCACTGATCACTTCATTTAATATCACTTTTAAATTTAGATTTGAAATGTATTATGAAATAAGGGTACATATATACAACTTGTATATCCAAACCTAATGATTAGGAACTGGTCTCTTAAGTCAGATAGGATTGACATCATATTCTTGTTCTTTGCCTTCTAGCTGTGTGACTGGGTCACACTTTAGTTTTCTCATTTAAATAAAGTTGAAATGAAATGAAAGACAGCATCTGGAGCAGTATACACTCAAGAGATACTAGCTATTATAATTACATCATTTTATTATTAATACTTCTATGTAGTTACACTTGGAGATAATTCATTTTTCAAATAACACCATATTTCTCAAAAAGTTTGACATTGCTTGTTGATTAATCCTTTCTGAATAATTTTATAAGGCTTGTGAGAATCAGATTCATATTTTTTTTATAGTATACACTGTTATCAAGTATAGGCACTTTTTTTCAGAGAGATCCTGATACATATTTACTTAAATTAACCCTTCTATCTCAATTGATTTTTTTGCAAGAAAAATTAATATGCCCAAGCAAAGAAATAAAAAGTCAGTATTAGAAAGTTGATATATGTGGTGTATTACATTATTTTTATGTATTCACTGTCTTCTCTATGAAAGGATTATCTACTTCTGCCTTATGACCATTAGACTTGATCATTTCACTTACTTTGGCAAAAGAAATGTGAAAGTAACATAAGCCGCTTCCAAGCAGAAACTTTAAGAGCCATCAGGTAATCTCATCATTGTTCTTTTTTCCACCTCCTTAAGATTAATTTAGAATTTCTCCTTCAATTCTGGAACTCTGAAGGAAACACTTGCAAAGCATCTATAATTGAGACAGACAACTATAGATGCATCTATACCCGAGATACAGACAACCCAAAGCACTTTTGGTATATGTGGGAAATAAATATTTATTGTGGTAAGCCACTGATATTTGGGGATTGTTTGTTATAGCAGCACAACCTAGAAAAAGCTGACCAATACAAAAAACTCTGAAGTAAGGTATTTCCATGACAAGAAAGTTAAAATAGAGGGTATTGGTTGCTTAAGGAATGAATGAAAAAGAAATTTACTGAAGGCTGGAAAAATGATGACCCATATTATGTAGTGATAAACTGTTTGCAATAATGGAAAATAATGTATCAAATGATCTGTGGCTTTAAGAAAAGAGATTAAGAAACAGAATGCTACTAGATTTACTTAATTGCTGTAAGTTGCATTTGACAGAGAACTACCAGAAAAAAGAAAAAAGAAAGAAGTCGATAACAACTGGCCAGTTAGAAGAGTTGTAATATGAAACTGTTTCTCATCTACTAGCATAAGAGCAATTTGAGAAATACTTTGAGAAACAAAGACTAATGAATGTCATTAGTCATGGCAATGTCCAATACAAGAGTGAGAAAAATATGCCCATATATGTAAACCCTCAATTCATTAAAATAGTTCCTGTTAAGACGTTTCAGGCAGATAAAATGACTCAGAGAAAAGAGATGAAAGTTGTGGTTCTCCCAAGGAAATGTCATAAGCTTGAGTTACCTACAAGTATGTCTAAAGAGGTATAGAGATATGTTTCAAAAAGAATTTTGTGTGTGGGTTCTTGGAATAAAATAGATAAGAAGAGTTGTAATTCTAAGAGACCAACAACTTAGATTAAAAGAGACTACCATTTGAGGCTTAAACTGACATTTGCCACTTCCACCTTCTATAAACAAATATAGAATGAGAAACCTATTAAGCCCCCAGGTAAGGCATTTTCCCCAATTCCTTCCTCAAATATGGGCAAGAAAAAGAGTGTAAAAAGAGGAATCTTCTAGTAAGTGGAGCCAGAGTCAAGCAGAACAATGGACTGATGAACTAATTTCAAGAAGCAGAATCTGGATTTTAAAAAAATGGTTTTTAAAAAATCCATTTCACAGGAAGCCTCTGATTATCTGCCCTGTACGATTTCAGAATTGTTATGGAACAGTGATTCCTGTATACTTCCCATTTGTTCCTTTCCCACATATGCCTTTATACATAGCTCACAAAGGTGGGGTCAGAAAAATACTTTTTTCTATTCATGGGTCTCAAAGAGATTCACATCAAAATCTGAGGCACAGATTATTGCAATATCCTAGATTAGGCCAGTTGCTGTGATTGGGTGCAAATTTGGTGGATATACCTGACAGACAGGGTCAATGTTTTTTAAGTAAGTCTGGGAAACAACTGTTTGAGAAGATGAAGGAGAACTGAAATAGTTTACTATTATGGCCAAGTATTCACTATCCTTTCCATAAAAATATTATATTTTCCTACCCAGATGGTATGAGGCTTAACAATTTCACTTTTTTTTTTTTTTAACCAATGAAATTAGCAGTGATGTGTGCCACATCCAAGCAGAAGCTTTTAGAGCGATTATATGGTTCTTTTTTTTTTCTCTTTTCCCCCTTCCATGGAAACATCATGTCCAAGATACTGTCATCTCCTTAGCCTGGATCAAACAATGGAGAAACACGTGGACCAGAATCACAACCATCTCCAAGTGAGCAGTAATAGAATTACAGATGACACATAAAGGTTATGTAACACGAGTGATAAAGAAAACCTGGTTGTTGTAAGACAATGAGATTTTGGAGTCATTTTTATCACAGTCTAACCTAACAAAAACGGATCAGTAACACAGAGGAAAGGTATGACATTTAATATGATATGCATACAAATGCCACTTCCATTTTTTCAAAAGTGAAAAAGTGCATTGCCTAATAATGAGTAATCCTGGTGTATGTAGTAGATATATTTCACTTGTGAATTACTAATATATAATAATATTTCATTTGTGCATTATTCATATGTAATAGTATTATATATTTTGAACAGCCTCCCTATATTTTAATCATTTCCCACATTATGAATCCTGCTCTGCTGGGGAAGAATTAAGAACATATCTTTTCAGTGCAAATGCAAACAGGTGACTTATGTCCTGATAAAACTGTATGAGACTTGAATTTAGAATGAAGCAACAATCTACAGAAGCTTCATTCAGGGAAGCTGATTTTTAGCAAACTTGGAAAAGAAACATTTAGTTCTTCAGAAATGGCAGTTGATGGGATGTCCTGCATTCTGTCCGGAGTGAAAGGAGATGGACAGCAGTGACCCTGAGAAGATCCTGCCACGTTGTTCTACATCATGCCTTGTTTCACAGCTTCGGAGTCCATGTCTCTATAACTTCTAAATGGCCTTTAATGAATTCCTGTCTTTTTAATTAAACTAGCCAGAGATAACCCTGTTGTTTGCAAGTAGATATCCAATATATATCAGATATATATTTATATATGTGAACAGAAAAATACTCATTTTGTTATAATTTGTACATGACGGGAGAATGCTTCATATTCCCAGTGTAAACCAAGGTCTCCTGGAACATGACACCCTCCACCACTCTCATAGGTAGAGATTCAAGGAGAGGAACTTCATTACAGGATTGGATAATCTCAATTTCTTGACTATTTCTGGAAAACTACTTTATACACATACTTACACTCCATTGGCTCACGCATCTCTCTTGCTTTCATTCACTCTCCCCTAATTAAAGCCCTCATCACCTCTTCCAAGGACTAATACCATGGTTTTCCTGCCTCTAGTTCCTCAACAATCTAATCCAATTTTTAGGCTGCTGCCAGGGCAGATACCTTTCTTCCATATTTAAGAACTATCCACTGACTCCAGAAAAATCCATCACCATGTGGTCCCAATCTACCTTTCTAGACTCATTCCCAACTAAATCTTCTCATGCTTCCTGCCTTTCTGACACATTCGACTTCTGAAAAGGGTCATCAGTGGCACCTTACTCCTGAACACTTTTGTTCAGCCTACCACCAGAAATGCCTTTCACCTGGTCAATGCCTTCCACCTGGTCAATGCCTTCCACACCTGCACACACAGGAAATTGGAGGGAATAAAAAAGAAACTCTATCATCCTTCAAAAAAAACTCAAATACTACCTGTGTAGGGAGCTTTTCTCATTCCTGTGGGGGAATTCATCACTCTCAAAGCACTGTGTACCTCTCTTAGAGTGTCTATTTCTATTTGCTTGTATTGTTTTATTTGTTTGCAGATCTCCACATACGTATTACATTATGAACTCTAATAGAGCAGGGGTCAGATTGAATCATCTCTGTAAATCCAGAGTAGCACTATTATCTTTTGTCTCTAATAAGTACTCCAAGAGTGTCTACAGATAAAAGAAAACAGTTCTGTACGGAGTAGAACAGATGTTACGGAACAGGATACGCATTTCCTCAAAGGTTAAATGGCTCTGCCTCGGCCACAGCAGTAGCCACACATTTTGTTCCAATGCGGCAGGGGAGCCTATAGAAAGTGATGAATGAGAAATTTTCTCAGGAAAGATCAGATTACCGTGATGCCTTTAGGGGAGAAAAGACGCATTTGGATGTGCATCTTTAGACTGTAGACTATTAAATGACCTTGAATGTTTGGAACCAGGAAAGGAGCAAAATCCAGCTTCCTCCTTAAGTGTAGGTCCATCAATGTTTAATTATGGATTTAACTATTGGCATCATCCTAAAATAATAAACTCTCCTACACAATGTCACCTCATATGGGCTGTCCAGCGAGAACACACTCAGGCCAGCATTTCTCTCAACAGGGAGAGAAAGGTGACATAATGGATTCTAGTTGCTCAGTGAATCTGAATTATGTGAGAACAGCCGTATGAGTTTGGATGGAGTAGAGTGGGTCACAGGGTGATTTCGTACCTAATATCTCTGTCCCAGGTGACAGAATTCCTTTGCTCTTTTCAAACAAAATCAATTTGTTTGAAACTATAAAATTCAGTCATAAATTATTTGATTTAAACATTGCTCAATTTCAGTGATTAGCAAAAGGTGTAGAATACAATAGGTATTCAATAAAAAATTGTCACATTGTATTGAATTGCAAATGAGTTAATGCCTCTTCATCTTCCTCCCCCATCCCCCACAACAAAAGAAAAAAAATTAACCAGCTGCTCTGGTTATTCCATGAATATTATCATACTGAACTGTCTTTTTATAACCTAAGTTAAACTTTATGTTTTTATGATGCAAAAAATATTTTATTTATTCTAGTCAATCAGTCAAACATCTGGCTTGACTCAAAGTATTGACTAAATTGACTATATTTTACCAACATATAGACACGTTTCATGTTCCCTTTGTTGATTTTCTCTCTATTTAAATTTCGTCAACTTTGGGTTTTCTAGTCAAGTGAGGATATGTATCCTCAACATATTTTGAAATCTATCCTTTTCAAATCAGTCAGCTTACAAGTTCTTGATTCTGCAGTACTGAAGTAGAAGGATTAAACCACCCTTAAATTAACCTGAAAAACTAACTGTCTAGAACCAAGAACAGGTTGGAGAAGCCTTCAGTCTTAGAATGCAAGCCATTATTCTTTATACTAAAATTAAATGCAACAGAGAAGAAGCAATGAATTCTTAAACAACCACAAAGGGGGAAAAGTAGGTATTTATTGATGTGTCTCAATTCTCAATCCGAAATAAATACTCTTTGGGGGCAATAAATTTTGTGTGTGTGTGAACTTCATTTGTAATTCATCAGCTTGACCACATCAAAATGCAACATAAGGAAACAGGCAAATAAGAAGGTTATATGCTTTTGGAAAATAAAAGGAGATACTGAAAAAGCCAGGATTTATACAGTAAATGATTGAGAAAAAACAATGAAACAGCTGTTCCGTCTCTCTTTTCTTTTTTTTTTTTTTTTGCCTATTCTGGATATAAATACAAAAGTGTACACTCCTCCAAAACAGAATAATTCTTGCTTTCCTTAGAGTATAACAAAATCTATGTTTATAGTTATACAAAAAGAAAAAACAAGTAGCAATTCATGTGCTATTATTCAGTTTTAGATCATGAAAGAGATTGTCATGAAAATATTCATCCCTAGTAGTACTAGGAAAAACAGACTCAGATATAACAGAAATGGAAAAAAAGCTCCTACTATTCTTCATAAATATTTATGAATATCAATTTTTCCGGTCTGCATAAAATAGAATTCTACTTTCTACCATCAACTGAGTAGTGTTGTGACTATTCATGTGATTAAAAATAAATTTGTGATTAGGTGGAAACAACAAAATAGGTTGAAAAAAATTAGGTTTATTGTGCTCAGATTCTCACTTCTGTGCTGAAATCTTCATTGCATTCTGTTGATAATTACTAACCAACATTGCTTTTAGAAAAGACACCCATCACTATACCTGACACTATATAGCCACACACTAAATATTTTTTAAAAGACAAATCTGTTGGAAAGGTATCACTGAATCATGAGTCAGATGCCAATTTTGACTATTTTTGTAAAATAACTTTGGCCCCAAACTTCTCTTCAGTATAACAAAATACAATGCCTTTTTATTTAAGTGGGGAAGGGTGGAAGAGTGCGATGAAGGGAACTTTTATTAAATTCCTACCGTGTGCTAGATACTGTGGTTCGTGCTTCCCATATATTATTTATCGATTCCTCACAAAGCTGATATTATTATACCAAAATTATAAATGAGAAACTGAGAAGAAGAGATTGCTAGCACATCAAATGCTTTATAGATGGCATAACAGAATAACATCATGGGTATTTCAATGGAAACACCAAGATAAACAAATACAGCATTCCAAAGTGCCAGACTAAAATAGAAACTGCCAACGTTAATGTTCTAGACTGGTTTCTCTAACCTTGGTCCCTGTATGCATAATGATACCTGTCCCAAATTGAGTATGTAAAAGTTCGAGAGAGTAAAGAGAAAGGCTTGCCACCATCTCTGAATCACATGGGGGCCACCATTTCACCTTTGGCCTAGCAAGAGAAGCCTCACCAGGTCTCCTTGTAGAGCTTCAGATGAGTTTGGTAGGCATAGTAGGCTGAAATCTGACTCCTGCCCAGAAGGCTAGAGGGCAGGATAGGTGGGTGGGCAAGCTACATTACCAGCTAAGCTTTGGTCAGGTGCATCTGGAAAGAAACTGCACTTCCCTTTGAGAGGTGGTCTGAAAGTACTGCATGCTTTCCGTGGACCATGGCTTTGAGGAAGAGAAAATGAGCCTACAGCCTTTTTTAAAGTTCCACCCAAGACAGTCTTCTAGAAAGAATATTTGGTTTCCAAAAGTGAAAGTACCTGTCACGAGGTCCTCTGAAGAACCAAGGACTGTAAGGATGCAACCGAAGAATGGGCATTGCCCTCAGAATGGAGGAGCTGCAGCTGGAAGATTTTAGGAAGATGAGAGAGAGACAGACAGACAGACAGAGACACAGAGAGAAAGTGAGCTTCACAGATCTGCAAGGCCAGAGAGGGCAAAGTTATATTCTGACAGCACAATTCAAGAATTAATTCAGTTTCTTTGTCTCCTCCTCCCTCCCTATATTCCTTATTTAGATGGGCAAGAGTAGTAGCTAGTTAGTGGAGTAAAGGTGAAAAAGAGAGTGACCACACCCTCACTCCCAATGCAAGCTGCCAGACACAACTGGGCTCCAGCCGGGAAGAGGGAAAACAATGAACATTAAATGAAACTCCATATTTTGAATATTTTCTGGGCTAAAAATTCATATTTAGAAGTTGAAATGCATTTAGAATTTGAAGTGATATTAGGACATGCTAGGTAACTTACAAGATGTGAAGTTTCTTTCTGCCCCGGCTGGATTCAAGAACAGAGTCATGACATCTTTCTTCTCTGTTTCCCACAATGCTGGCACCGTGTGGATTGATTGATGCCATGGTTGTAAATATCAGGATGTCCCAGAGATCTCCCCCCAACATGGGACCACCCACAAACCTTAATACAGCCCGGCTCCCATCAGCTGCCAATTATTTGGTATAATGTGGAAAGATGTGGAAGGGCTGAAAACAAAGCCAGTGCCTAAGAAGGGACGTAAAGTGATACAAGGAAGGAAACTGTTCCCTGGAAAACAAGGAAAGGAAATAAAATTGCAGGTCATCACCAGCCAAGGAAGTGCCCAGCACAAAAATGGCCCACTGAAGTCAGGACACCTCTCACCTGAGAGGAAAGAAAAAACTGTCTATATTCATGGAGGATGTTTTGGTAGCAAAATTGTTTAGGTATTGACATATTTGAAAAAGAAATACTACAGCCTTATTCTTTTAACTTGGTAAAGTCTATTACTTCAGTATTTCTCCAAACCAACAGTCTAGAGGTACTCCAAGGGGTAACTTGAGAGTCCTCACGTGTGTTCTACATGCCTGGTACATAGTAAGTATTCAATATTTGTTAAATAAATGAATATGAGTCTAAATCTGTCAATGACGATAATATTACTTTTCATCACAATATAAATAAAACCCTTGGATCTCTGAATGTTTATTATTGTTTAATTGTTCTTTTTTGTTCCTGTTATAGCTTTTCATAGCTTAAAGAACAAAAGAACATAATTACCATGGACTTAAAGTTCTAAAGCTTGAAACAAAAGAAGCAAATACAATGCCAACAATGGCTTGGGAAATAAGGAAACAGTTGGACATGGGAAAATTAAACTGCCAGGATGGTATAGGGGCTATGAGAATACCCATTTCAAATCCCTGCCAGGGTGGGCAGCTAATGAACTTCCCGCAGTTCTCTCTCCCTTTCCCCTCACGGGCTCTTGCAAGTCTGACCTGAATTAGCAACTGCAGCTCTGAGGAGCCAGATTACTTATGAAAGTGTGCCTAATGCCCAAATATTTCTGAAGAAACCGAAAATCCACTTTTTTATGTCTAATTCAGGATTTTTAAATATGGGTTCAAATTTTTCTTAAAAATCATATGCAAACCAAACAATACATCCACCATCTTGATTCACCCACAGCCAGCCAGTTTGTAGCTTCCACTCCGTGGTATAAATCCTTAACAGTGTAATTTTTTAACCACCTCTACTAGGATTTGCTTTATTTTCCTTTTCACTGTTCTCATTCCCCTACTGAGGACAGAGGATTCTAGGAGTTCAAACAAAGTCACAAGTTCTTATAAAAGCTTGAACTGAGGATGGGAGAGGAGACTTCTCGATACCAAGAGAACACTTGAGACGTGGAGATGCTTGGAGGGACCAGTTGCCTTTAAAGCAACAGAAACAGAGTGAACACCCAGTTTTTCCCCTGAGTTCAAAGACAAGGAATAAACGTTAGACAGCCCTTCCTCCATCAGGGGCTCTGTCTGACCTAGCATCTAAATGTGCTTTCAAATTGCCTTTGAAATTTGAGAAGGCTGTATAGCACCCTGCTATAAAGTCAGCTTAGCCTGGAAAGCATGTCTTTAATGGCAGCCTAATATTCTTGGGACAGCTACTGTAAGCCTTCTCAGTAAATCACTCCTACTTATGGGTTTAAATTCTATTATGGTCCAGTTAGTCTTCATCAGTATGAGAAAGTCTGATTTATTTGCTTTTCACATTCAAAGTATCTGTCTTGTTAGAAAACAAAACCAATATTTTGTTTGCCCTCTGCACAATGTTAGTAATTGGAGGTCCCTAAATATACATTTATTTTAGTTGTGCAGAGACAGTTACAGACTATAATTAAAAGGGATTTCTAGACCACATTTGTGGTGAGACTGCAATGACAGACCTGTGTGAATGAACTTCCCTCTCACTCTCCAAGATTGCAAACATCCTCTGGTTTCCCTTGTGTATGATTCAGAGAGAATTCAGCCTTAGGGAATATGAATACAGTCCATGTCACTTTAATCAGTAACAAATGAGTCTCACATTATCCGGTTCTTTCATGCTTTATTCAACAATACTATTGCACGTCATTTGGATTTGCATCTCTAAATTTCAGTTTCCTGGCCAAGATTTCTGGGACTTTCTGGTAAGAACTGGCAGACCCCAAAGTGGTTCCCTCCTCATTTCTAGCCACTTTGACAAATGCCTTTTTCTCTAAGAAATTCACACACAAGTGCTTACATGTTTTTTTCTGCACAATCTCTGTATTTATAGCAGACTTTGAGTCCTAGAGTTTAGTTCTACAATACGTTTTCTCAGCTAAAATTCTAGGTATAGATTCATATATACAAAAAACTTAAATTATTCTATCTATAAATGAATAGTGAGAGATTTGACTCACTGCCCAGGGATCTGGGTTGTTGTTAAATCCTGTCCTTAACAGGTGATTCCAAAAAGTAAGAAATTATCTCTAGGCCTGTTTTGTTGTCTATATAATAAGAGCCTTGCACCAAATAATACCTAAGTCCAGGGACAAATCTAGGTTTTATGAGGTCTGAAGTGTATACAATTTAAGGACTCTTTACAAGAAAATAAATTCAAAATTATGAACACAAAGTTAGATATAAAAAAAACATTTATTTATAGTAAAGAATAACAACAAATTACTAATTTTAAAAGGATGACAAATACCATAGACATCACAAAAAAAGAGAAAACTGAAATAGTATTTTAAATAATAATTGCCTGGTACATCCCTGTATTACTTATTTCCTTACATATTTTAGCTGCATAGTCTTGACTGACTCTTCATTTGCCTATAATTTTGTAATACTATTCTCTACAGATAGAAGAGAAAGGCAATTCAGTCTTTCCTCTAGCAGGGCTGATCAAAATTTGTGTTGTTCATAGTTTATTATTTAGAAAAGTTTCTTTCGGTTTCAGAACCCATTGTTAATAACCTTATGTAAACATTTAATATGTTGTCAAATTTGGAGGAACATCTAACCAGTGCCTTTTTTATACAAGCTATAAGATTCAGACTAATCTTCCACAGACCAGCTTCTGACTCCATATATTTGAGACTTTGCATCTTCTTTACTATCCACATACACCAAAGCCAGATGCTATAGATACATATCTAATGCAACATTATTTCTGGCACCTTTCAGTGAATCAGAAAAATGGCTGGTAGGAATATTCCTGAAAACCATTCCTATTATGAGATGGCTAGCAATAATTTAACAATAGCTGGAAGAGACTGCCAATCACATAAATATAGCCCATTAAACTCAAAACTCCAGTTAAATGTATCTTACTTTTTTCAAATTATATATATGTGTGTATATTAAATATATATTATATATATTATACAACATATATATTAAATATAGATAACCATGTGAAGATATTGCCAGGGATCCTCCCAGGAGCTTGAAAACATCCCATTAAATGAGGGGCCTAAAGTGTAAGTTTCAGTATCTTCATAGTAAATCCATTTCTGTTCTAAACCTTCCTAATTCCAAAAAAGGTTCTGAAAACTAAAGTAGCTAAAATTCAACCCTTTTCTTTGGCTTAGAAAAGAAAAAGTGGAAGAGTAAAAAGAAGTGAAGGATAAGGAATCGTAAATACACAGGCATATGGTTTAAATTATTTTGAGGTTATGAACTGATTTCAATCACTTCTAGCCCATTTCCACTTACTACAAACAAACAAGAGTTGGTTGCAAAGTTCTCTTGTCAATTAGGTATAATCTATCTTGTATTATTTAAGGACTGAGTTGACCCTGTGCTGAATATAGGGTGGACATAGCTCACATTTAGTAATTTAGATTATTCACTAAAGTTACTACCTTTAATTCTGATATAAGATTGGGTTTAAAAATAGGCACCAGTCTGGAAGAAAGGTGTCAGGGATTTTTTGTTGTTGTTATTTGTTTGTTTGGGTTCTTTTTTGTCATTATTGAAACTTAATACAAGTTTTGTAGTAATCCTTGAGTTGATCCGAGACCTAAAAACACAATCATAAACTGAAACCCTTGTCTTTAAGGAAATTTTATTAATTAATGGAAAAAGCCCTAGACTCTATACTTATCCATTCATTCAACAAACTTTTACTAATACTTAGTCATATGCGGCAAGCACTGTGCTAGGCAGAAGCATGCATGTATAATCTGTGACTCTGACAGTCTTTCCCCAGATCTCTGGGCATGTTGATTCCACTCTTGCCTGTCTTCAAGTTCTGAGTTTGTTGGTGAAAAAAAAAATAACTAAAACAAAGCTGCTTCCTACGCCATATGATCCTCCTTTCATTGAATTATAACAGATACAAAATACTGCAACCTGGAGTCAAAAATCTGACTTTAAATGCCCTTTCTGCTCCCTGCCACCTGTGTGAATTAGCCTGGTGGTCTTCAAAATGTGTTACTTACATTCTTCCCCAAAGGCACGAAATTTAAGTTAATGTCTCAATTCTTTGAAATCAAAAGTTTAAATAGGTACAATGTCTGTGATTTTTGGTATATTGTAAATATTGCTATTTAAAAATAATATGGTTATATTACCTTTTAAAATGTGTCCAGTAAATCTAATATCATAATGATAGATACTTGCTATTATATGTTTAAAACGTATATGAAAAAATCTTCCTTAACAGTTAGGAATTTTATCTCATTTCTTTTCTCTTTGATCTCCTTGAACCTATTTCCCATTCCACTTCTCACATACACACACACACACAGTACCCTAGGATAATATACTTTTATGCTTAAGAAGTTACTTTATCATACTTGTCATACTTTTCATACTCTACAACAAAATCTTTCATATAAATTTAAAACAAAGATTTTAAGCTTGAATACTAACAAACTTTGTTTGAATCCTGTCATAAGTATAATTATCACTAGTCCACGATTAAACAGAAAAAATTAAAATTTTGACACTCATTAAACCAAAAGATTAATTTTTGGAAGTTTATCTCTTAAAAAGATTGTTTTTTGCAATTAGCTCATGTCTCCATGGATGTCTCCAGAGTAAGACAGTTTTCAGTACTGTGACTATTCTTATTTTTCATTTTTATAGATGTAAATTCTGAGAAAATTTGTTCTTACAATAAACTGAATGGTATGCAAGAGCTTTTCTATTACATATCACCCATTTCTTTGGATTTCCTCCAAGTTATATGCCAAAATTCATGTAGTGATCTATCATCTAAAATTATTTTTAATAGTCTCTCAACTGACAACTTAGTTATTTCCTCCTTCAGTTTTGTTGAAAGCCAAGAACTGGAAAGTACCTGACCTGTGAAATGATTTGTTATCCAGTCATGAAAGCCATTCACTTTCTCAGTTTCTGGGAAATATACCAAAAAGGCTTTACCAAGTCTTATTGAATGACTCTTGGTCTTTCACACAGCGGCACCTTGTTTAACCCAATATCCTCAGAAACGTTTGAGAAAATCAAAATATTGCCATTTTCAATACACTTTTGGCAATACTAATTTTTAATAAAATAATTTTGTCTTATCATGTGGCTTAAATATATTTTTCTCAAAACCTTGCCACTACAAATTGAACCCATTCAGTTTATGGAAACTATCCACTACATAACCTAACTGGTAAAGTCAGTCCTCATTGTCTAACCAATTTATTGATTCCAT
Source organism: Balaenoptera borealis (assembly GCF_965194805.1). Lineage (NCBI taxonomy): Eukaryota > Metazoa > Chordata > Mammalia > Artiodactyla > Balaenopteridae > Balaenoptera > Balaenoptera borealis. The sequence continues at coordinate 17,975,020 of NC_138876.1, forward strand.
ATTTACTTTCTGTAAGAAAATGTCTCACTTTAGTTATCAACTCAAAATAAATTTATTAATTTATTATTAATTTATGACCATCAGCTAACTTATAAATTGTATGTTTAAGATAAATACTTAGACAAACCATGGCACTTTGCCATGCTTTTCCTTTTTAATGACTTTCTTTTTGCTTTATGCTCATGAAACTCTCCCTTAAAAACAATGGATTTTTGACAGTAACCAAACACATAGTAGACTCACAAATATTAGAAAGCTGACTAATGGCAAGGGATGGTGGGACGCAGGAGTGCCTGAACCCTGCTAGCGTAAAAGAAAGGCTAGTGCAGCTATTCTGGCTGAAAGCTGGTGCAACTTAGTCAATTGCATAGACATTTCCCCTGTGACTCAGAATTTCCATTCTCAGATCTATATCCCAAAGACACTGTCACCTAAATGGGACTGCATATGAGGATGCTCATTGTGGAACTGTGGTGGAGGCAGGGAGTTGGAGATGATCAGTTTGTCTGTCACTGGGAGAATAGATATATATAATGTGGAAAAGGTCACCATCCCATGGATGGATGTTAACATTGCTGTGCTGGTTAATGAAGGAGGAGGAGGAGGGGAAGAAGAAGAAGGAGAAGGAGGAGGAGGAGAAGAAGAGGAAGAGGAAGGTGGTGAAGGAGAAGGAGAGGAAGAGGGAGGGGAGGGGGAGAGGGAAAAAGAGAAGGAGAACAGGAAGGAGGAGGAGGAGGAAGAGGAGGGGGAAGTGGAGGGAGAAGGGCAAAGTGGAAGAGGAAGGGGAAGTTGGAGGAGAGGAAGAGGATGAAGAAGAGGAAGAAGAATAGATATATTTTATAATATTTGTGGAAATTAAAAAGACACAATTACATGACTAAAATTAGATGATACATATATTGCAGAAACACGCATGAAGTGATAAACATTAAACACATTAGAACTGTTGTTACATTGCAATTTATTGATATTTTATATATGTTATAAATATATAAGATATAGTTAACATCCACACTCTGCTTTCAGATACCACTCCACCTGAAATAGGACCAGCATCTACAGTTAAGGGTACTCTTTTGTTCCTCCTTAAGTCTTCCCAGGCAGGATGGTTGAGGAAAAAGTTCCAGGGAAAAATAAATTATCCAAGGGGAAGGAAAAGTCAGCTCTCAAAAGAATTAATTTGGTCTTAGAATAAAAAAAAAAACAAACAGGTGAGTTGAATAGAGGAAATCTAGCCCTTGATAACTGGAAGTGATCAGACTCTAGGCGAAAGACTAAGAATTGAGCCAAGGCATCTCCCTCCCTCCTCCTCTCTCATCCTCTAACCCCCCATCACATCTTAAGATAAGCGGGGAGGGATCTAGAGCAAATATGATACAGTGTTTAGTCTGGATAGTAGGCACCAGATGGTGTCTTGTGTTACTTTTTATATGCTTATATTTTTCTGATGCTTGAATTATTTTGTAATTACTAACAATTTGCATGAAACTTGTGTTACTAATGCGGTATACAGAAAATATTTGTTTAAATATGAAGTTAAAGACCCTTTGCAACAAATCTACAGACCCATCCTGGAAAATCCCAAGGTGATCTTGGAAATTACAATAATCCTCAGAGGATTACATTTCCAACCATTATCATGTGACTTGCTCTGACCAATGGCATTTGAGCAGATGTGACCTATGCCAAGTCCGAGGGGAAACTATAAGAATGTCATAGGCTGAATTCCATCCCCTGAAAATTCATATGTTGAAGCCCTAACCCCTAGTACTTAAGAATGTAACTGTATTTGGAGATGAAGCCTTTAAAGACGTGATTAAGTTAAAATGAGGCTGTTTGGGTGGGCCCTAAACCAATCTGACTGATGTCCTTACAAGAAGAGGATATTTGGACATACAAAGAGACATTCTTTGTGGACATACTCTCACACAGAAGAAACCCCGTGAGGATACAGTGAGAAGGTGGCCGTCCACAAACAAAGGAGAATGGCCTCAGAAGAAACCAAACCTGCCAACACCTTGATGTTGAACTGTAGTCTTCAGAACTATGAGGACAAGGACAAGCACCTACACGTCCCACATCAGAACTACTCCTTTAACCTGGGGTAACATTAGACAGACCGGGAAGCTAAGTGAAGTCACATCAGTTAACTTGTTGTTGCCAACATGTACCAAGAGAAAAAATGCCTGTTGTTGCAAAACACATGCACACACATGCACACATAGAGTAGAGCTGTGTGGAATATACTTTTTGCCTGAGTGCCAAAGGGCAAAGAGTTAAAATCAATATTGCACCACAGCCTAACTAGAGCTGAATCACCATCATGGAAGGAACCTCTGGAATACAGAAATAAATCTGAAATTTGATATAAATTTTTCATTGTCATTATTACCATTTGATTATTACACATTGTAGTGGTGGCCAAGGTTATGGATTTGACATTACAGTACAGGAAAAATGATTTCTCAGCCCTGTCAGCTGCCTGACTGCACCCACGGTTACTGAAGTGCACTTTAGAAAAACAAAAATAGAAGTGCAGTTTCAGTTGCCTTGGGGAGGGGAGCGATTTGGCTGGCTCTGAGGTACAGAGTGCTGCTAATGGTAAGTTGCCACAAAGTGATTAAGCTTTTCTTCCTCTCCATCATAACCGAAATAAATCCTCCATGGACTCAAAACAATAAGAAATTTTCTAAAAGCATTCTTGTGAAGCCTGTTGTTTTGAAGTTTGAGTTGAGTGAACAAAACGTGTTTTCATATGTGTTTTGTTATAACCCTTTTCCTCTAACACTTGCAGGTTTTACTTTTACAATAATGAATCTACATTTATACGTTTTACTTTTACAATAATGAATCTACATTTATATATCAATGGACTGTTAGAATTTCAAGAAATAAAGAAGGTTTTCTTCCTGCCTTTGAAATTTTTATTATTTCTGGATCAAAGATGTATATCCTAGATGTTTTACAAATGAGTTTGAGGTCTTTCCAACTCTTAAAAATTTTAGATAGCTAGGTTGATAGTCTATTTTTTTTAACATCTTTATTGGAGTATAATTGCTTTACAATGTTGTGTTAGTTTCTGCATATAACAAAGTGAATCAGCTATACGTATACATGTATCCCCATATACCCTCCCTCTTGTGTCTCCCTCCCACCCTCCCTATCCCACCCCTCTAGGTGGTCACAAAGCACCAAGCTGACCTCCCTGTGCTATGCAGCTGCTTCCCACTAGCTACCTATTTTACATTTGGTAGAGTATAAATGTCAATGCCACTCTCTCACTACATCCCAGCTTACCCTTACCCTTACCCGTGTCCTCAAGTCTATTCTCTACGTCTCTGTATTTCTGTCCTGCTCCTAGGTTCTTCAGAACCATTATTATTTTAGATTCGATATATATGTGTTAGCATACGGTATTTGTTTTTCTCTTTCTGACTTACTACACTCTGTATGACAGACTCTAGGTCCATCCACCCCTCTACAAATAACTCAATCTCATTTCTTTTTATGGCTGAGTAATATTCCATTGAATATATGTGCCACATCTTCTTTACCCATTCATCTGTCGATGGACACGTAGGTTGCTTCCATGTCCTGGCTATTGTAAATAGAGCTGCAATGAACATTGTGGTACATGACTCTTTTTGAATTATGGTTTTCTCAGGGTATGTGCCCAGTAGTGGGATTGCTAAGTCGTATGGTAGTTCTCTTTTTAGACTTTTAAGGAACCTCCATACTGTTCTCCATAGTGGCTGTATCAATTTACATTCCCACCAACAGTGCAAGAGGGTTCCCTTTTCTCCACACCCTCTCCAGCATTTATTGTTTGTAGATTTTTTGATGATGGCCATTTTGATTGGTGTGAGGTGATACCTCATTGCAGTTTTGATTTGCATTTCTCTAATGATTAGTGATGTTGAGCATCCTATCATGTGTTTGTTGGGCATCTGTATATCTTCTTTGGAGAAATGTCTATTTAGGTCTTCTTCCCATTTCTGGATTGGGTGGTTTGTTTTTTTTTTGATATTGAGCTGTATGTTTTGGAGATTAATCCTTTGATAGTTGCTTCACTTGCAAATATTTTCTCCCATTCTGAGGGCTGTCTCTTCATCTTGTTTATGGTTTCCTTTGCTGTGCAAAAGTCTTTACGTTTCATTAGGTCCCATTTGTTTATTTTTGTTTTTATTTCCATTACTCTAGGAGGTGGGTCAAAAAGGATCTTGCTGTGATTTATGTCCAGGAGTGTTCTTGCTATGTTTTCCTCTAAGGGTTTTATACTGTCTGGTCTTACATTTAGGTCTTTTAAATCCATTTTGAGTTTATTTTTGTGTATGGTGTTAGGAAGTGTTCTAATTTCATTCTTTTACATGTAGCTATCCAGTTTTGCCAGCACCACTTATTGAAGAGCCTGTCTTTTCTCCATTGTATATTCTTACCTCCTTTATCAAAGATAAGGTGACCATATGTGCGTGAGTTTATCTTTGGGCTTTCTATCCTGCTCCATTGATCTATATTTATGTTTTTGTGCCAGTACCATACTGTCTTGATTATTGTAGCTTTGTAGTATTGTCTGAGTCAGGAAGGCTGATTCCTCCAGCTCCATTTTTCTTTCTCAAGATTGCTTTGGCTATTCGGGGTCTTTTGTGTGTCCATAAAAATTGTAAAATTTTTTGTTCTACTCCTGTGAAAAATGCCATTGGTAGTTTGACAGGGATTGCATTGAATCTGTAGATTGCTTTGGGTAGTATAGTCATTTTCACAATGTTGATTCTTCCAATCCAAGAACATGGTATATCTCTCCATCTGTTGGTATCATCTTTAATTTCTTTCAGCAGTGTCTTATAGTTTTCTGCATACAGGTCTTTTGTCACCTTAGGTAGGTTTATCCCTAGGTATTTTACTCTTTTTGTTGCAGTGGTAAATGGGAGTGTTTCCTTAATTTCTCTTTCAGATTTTTCATCATTAGTGTATAGGAATGCAAGAGATTTCTGTGCATTAATTTTGTATCCTGCTACTTTACCAAATTCGTTGATTAGCTCTAGGAGTTTTCTGTTAGCATCTTTAGGATTCTCTATGTTTAGTATCATGTCATCTGCAAACAGTGACAGTTTTACTTCTTCTTTTCCGATTTGGATTCTTTTCTTTCTTTTCCTTCTCTGATTGCCGTGGCTAAAACTTCCAAAACTATGTTGAATAACAGTGGTGAGAGTGGGCAACCTTGTCTTGCTCCTGATCTTAGTGGAAATGGTTTCAGTTTTTCACCATTGAGAACAATGTTGGCCATGAGTTTGTCATATATGGCCTTTATTATGTTGAGGTAAGTTCCTTCTGCGTCTACTTTCTGGAGGGTTTTTATCATAAATGGGTGTTGGATTTTGTCAAAAGCTTTTTCTGCATCTATTGAGATGATCATATGGTTTTTATCCTTCAATTTGTTAATATGGTGTATCACATTGATTGATTTGCATACATTGAAGAATGCTTGCATTCCTGGGATAAACCTCACTTGATCATGGTTTATGTTTACGATATATAGTGTCATAGCATTGTGGTCGGAAAAGATACTTGATACGATTTCAATTTTCTTAAATTTACCAAGGCTTGATTTGTGACCCAAGATATGATCTATCCTGGAGAATGTTCCATGAGCACTTGAGAAGAAATTGTATTCTGTTGTTTTTGGATGGAATGCCCTATAAATATCAATTAAGTCCATCTTATTTAATGTGTCATTTAAAGCTTGTTTTTCCTTATTTATTTTCATTTTGGATGATATGTCCATTGGTGGAAGTGGGGTGTTAAAGTCCCCTACTACTATTGTGTTACTGTTGATTTCCCCTTTTATGGCTGTTAGCATTTGCCTTATGTACTGAGATGCTCCTATGTTGGGTGCATAAATATTTACAATTGTTATATCTTCTTCTTGGACTGATCCCTTCATCATTAAGTAGGGTCCTTCTTTGTCTTTTGTAATAGTCTTTATTTTAAAGAATATTTTGTCTGATATGAGAATTGCTACTACAGCTTTTTTTGATTTCTATTTGCATGGAATATCTTTTTCCATCCCCTCACTTTCAGTCTGTATGTGTCCCTAGTTCTGAAGGGGGTCTCTTGTAGACAACATATATACGGGTCTTGTTTTTGTATCCATTCATCCAGTCTATGTCTTTTGGTGGGAGCATTTAATCCATTTACATTTGAGGTAATTATTGATATGTATGTTCCTATTACCATTTTCTTAATTGTTTTGGGTTTGTTATTGTAGGTCTTTTCCTTCTCTTGTGTTTCCTGCCTAGAGAAGTTCCTTTAGCATTTGTTGTAAAGGTGGTTTGGTGGTGCTGAGCTCTCTTAGCTTTTGCTTGTCTGTAAACATTTTAATTTCTCCATCGAATCTGAATGAGATCCTTGCTGGGTAGAGTAATCTTGGTTGTAGGTTTTTCCCTTTCATCACTTTAAATATGTCCGGCCACTCCCTTCTGGCTTGCAGAGTTTCTGCTAAAAGATCAGCTGTTAACCTTATGGGCATTCCCTTGTATGTTATTTGTTGCTTTTCCCTTGCTGCTTTCAATATTTTTTCTTTGTTATTTAATTTTTGATAGTTTGATTAATATGTGTCTTGATGTGTTTCCCCTGGGATTTATCCTGTATGGGACTCTCTGTGCTTCCTGGACTTGACTGACTATTTCCTTTTTTATATTCGGGAAGTTTTCAACTATAATCTCTTCAAATATTTTCTCGGACCCTTTCTTTTCTCTTCTTCTTCTGGGACCCCTATAATTTGAATGCTGGTGCATTTAATGTCCCAGAGGTCTCTGAGACTGTCCTCAATTCTTTTCATTCTTTTTTCTTTATTCTGCTCTGCGGTAGTTATTTCCACTATTTTATTTTTCAGGTCACTTATCCGTTCTTCTGCCTCAGTTATTCCACTATTCATTCCTTCTAGAGAATTTTAAATTTCATTTATTGTGCTGTTCATCATTGTTTGTTTGCTCTTTAGTTCTTCTAGGTCCTTGTTAAACGTTTCTTGTATTTTCTCCATTCTATTTCCAAGATTTTGAATCATCTTTACTCTCATTACTCTGAATTCTTTTTCAGGTAGACTGCCTATTTCCTCTTCATTTGTTTGGTCTGGTGGTTTTTACCTTACTCCTTCATCTGCTGTGTGTTTCTCTGTCTTCTCATTTTGCTTAATTTACTGTGTTTAGGGTCTCCTTTTTGCAGCCTGCAGGTTCGTAGTTCCCATTATTTTTGGTGTCTGCCCCCAGTGGCTAAGGTTGGTTCAGTGCGTTGTGTAGGCTTCCTGGTGGAGGGGACTAGTGCCTTTGTTCTGGTGGATGAGGCTGTATCTTGTCTTTCTGTTGGGCAGGACCACCTCCAGTGGTGTGTTTTGGGGTGTCTGTGAACTTATTATGATTTTAGGCAGCCTCTCTGCTAATGGGTGGGGTTGTGTTCCTGTCTTGCTAGTTGTTTGGCATGGGGTGCCCAGCACTGAAGCTTGCTGGTCATTGAGTGGAGCTGGGTCTTAGCATTGAGATGGAGATCTCTGGGGGAGCTCTCACCAGTTGATATTACGTGGGGCTGGGAGGTCTCTGGTGGTCCAATGTCTTGAATTCGGCTCTCCCACCTCAGAGGCTCAGGTCTGACACCCAGCCAGAGCACCAAGATCCTGTTAGCCAATGCCTGCTAGTGTTGGAGGGTCTCCTACAGAGGCGGGGGGCAGCTGTGGCTCACCACAGGGGCAAGGACACTCGATAGTCTATTTTTATTTGTGAATTATTCCAAGATATTTTTTCATAAAATCCATACATGAAAGTAACTAAAAATTAAATGAAGTTCTCAGCAGTTCATTGTTTAACATTAAGGACACTAATACACTTGATAATTTCAGATAGTTTCAGAATATGATATCATATAATCTATTATTTGGTTTTGTATTATTTAAATATTACATACATTTTTGATTCAAAAATAGTATCCTTTCCAAGTTATCCAGCCAAAACACTCTCAATGTTCATATTAAATTCCAATATTTTACTTTTTAACTCTTTTAAAGTTCTTAATCATTTTTTTTCATAAAATTAACACACTTCAAAATCATCACAATTTACTTGCAGTATTTTAGTTTTCCAATAATGAATATGCATTTATATTTCACTGGACTTTTAAAATTTTAACAAGAAGAACACTTAAGGAGATTTTTCACTGCAAGTTATATCTAGCTTGACAATTTACTACTTGAAATAAAAACAATATATTTAGATATTAATATTTATAATATTCAGATATTGACAATAAATTCAAATGTTACTGTTGGTACCCCACCCAAATGCCATAAGCATTCATACTTCAAAAAAGGGCAACTGGAATTTTTCTAAACAGGAGCCCTGTAACTCTTCCCGTGAAGGCCTTCTCTAATCACAGGAGCCCACTCAGCCAGTGCACAAGGCAGAGCAGACCAGAAGTACTGAGGAGTTAAGGCACTCTCCTCACCCCCTAAAAGCCCTCTATCAAAAATTGATGGGATTTGGTGGATAGATACCTCAGCTACTCACCTCTCTGTTGGGCTAACTCTGAGGTAAGATCTACTCTATCCACCAGAGTTCTGCTGCAGAATTGAGACCTAATTGTCTAGTGATAACAAGTTCAATAATATGCCTGCATTGGCTTCCTTCTTTTCCTTGTACCACTTCCCACTCACCCACTAGTGCTCCCAAATAAACAACTCACACCCACATCCTTTCCTCAGGGTCGGCTTCTGGGGGAACCCAACGTAAGACATATACAATCATGAGATCACACACACATTAGAAATGCCAGAAATGACATTAAAGTGGGATCTGTTATAAGCCATTAGCTTGAGGTTTACAAAGGTGGAAAATTTTAATCTGAAAAAATTTAAACCTGTATCAGTTGTCTAATGTTACAATAAGAAATCATCCCCAACTCAGTGACTTGAAACGATGATTTATTGTTTATCACAATTCTGTTCATTGGCTATGCAGTTTTTCCTCTCCTTTTACCTGGATGACTCATGCAGTTGCCTTCAGGAAGAGTCAGCTGGGCTTGAAGGTCCAAGTTGGCCTCACTCATGTATGACAACTGATGCTCGTTGTTGGCTGGAGTGACTTGATTTTCCTGCCTGTGGTCTCTCGTTATCCAGTAGACTACATCCTTACATGGAAGTCCCAAGACAGCATTCCAAGAGAACAAAGACAGAGGCGACAAGGCCTCTGGAAAGCTAGATTCTGGAACTAGCAAACACCACTTCAACTACATTCTACTGGTAAAAGCAAGACACCAAGGTTAGCCTGGGTTGAGAGAGTAGAGTTATAGCCTTCATCTCTTAATGAAAAGAGCTGGAAAATGTTATGCCTATGCTTCCAATCTACCATAAATCCAACAGTCTTTGCAGCAGAAACCAGCTAGATATTCACTAATCCTACTTTCACATTCCGGACATGAAACAGAACTATATCGCCCAGCCTCCCTGTAGGTAGGTGGAATCTAAGGGCTTGGATTCACGGCGCTTCCAAGTGCAGCATATTACTCTGTAGTTTGTCGTCCCCTGCCCCAGCAACAGCACGTGCTGAAGATGTCAACATCACAAAACAGAAGGAGCATGGACCCCTCGGAGCTTTTTGAAGGGAAACTATTTGATTTTCATTGAACTTTGATTTGAACGAAAAATAAACCTGTAACCCATTAAGTCACTGAGATTTAAACACACTATGATATAAAATATCCTGACTAATAAAGACTTTTGAGGACCAAAAGAATGAATCTCAAATAATGAAATGTAGGACAGGTTATAGAGATTTTTTTGTTGCTGTTTTTGTTGGAGATTGAGGAGAAAATTCCCCCTCATTTCATACCATGTTAGCAGTCGTCTCCCTACTTAGGACATCTTCCTGATGATGTCTATTAGTCCCTTGGGCTCCGTTAGTCCCAAGGAAAATACAGATGACCAGACTTCCTATTGTGGCAGAGATTCAATTGCACAATATATATTTCTGACAGTTCAATTTCACAATTAAACTACTACTATTCATAGGGAAGACATGGCTGGTAGGAGCACATGCAAACATCTGGGGAGGTGAGCTTATGACTAGTTAGAAAAACACTACCTTTGATGATAATGTCCAAGATTTACTTTCATGCACTCTCACACTCTCCTTATCTCTCACCTCACCCCTTAGATATATTCCTCTCTATTAGAACAACATTCATAGAGTTTCGCTCTGAAAGACCTTGCCAACTCCTTTAGATGTTAGTTTTTCCTTTGGTTCATAGCTGAAGTGACTTGGTCATATGATAAAAGATATCAAGTGGGTCACTAAGAAATTTTTATCCACTTTCTAGAGCAAAAACTCCTCCAAGTGTTTTAAAGATGCAAACCTGTGCCTTTTCATGTCTGGCAATGATGCTGATGATGAGAAAAACCTTCCCAGACCAGGATGATCTATCCAAGATCTATTTATTTTTCCATAATTCCTCTGTTTATGTGTTCTCAGATGACTAATGAGGCCAATCTGGAGCTGGCAGATTTTGCCACAATTTAGACAGATGGTTTCAGTATATGTGTGTAAAGAAAGTTGGAAATGTGAAAATAAAGATATGTTTTGTACCATTCTGAGTTTTTCTAAGAGAACAAAGATAAAATGACAGCGGCGTGGAAAGGTTTCAGTGTTACTAAACCATACAGTGGGGTCCTCTTACCTTAGGAGCCTCTGGAATAACTACTGAGAATCACTACACTAACATATATATGGTTTCTTTAGTCCAAACACTTGGGAAAATCTAAACATATGCTCTAGTCATTGCTTTAGAAAGCCTGTATAAGCAATATTAGGCGAACTGTTGCTGATAAAAATGTGACCTCACTCCAAACCTGAGCCCTTCCTAGAACTGAAGCAAAACCAAATATTTCTGGGCAATTTGAAGTATAAACAGGGCTGCCCATTTTTCAGGTCTTCGCATGGATGACACATTTCTAAACTTTCTACTTTAATCTAGTTATCCAAATTTTAGTGTAATCTCTCTTAGATGCGAAACCCTAGAAGCCTTCATAAGTTTCCAATTTATTGCATAGAGCCAGCAATATGAAGACACATTCATTCATTCATGCATTCATTCATTCTTTCATGTATTATCAAGTAGTACTCACTGAATACTTTGTGTAAGAATAGATAGTTGATCCTGCAAAATTCTGGCATGAATACACTCATATCAGCCCTGTATTCAAGAAACTCACAGATTTCAGAGATGCGGGAATAAATTTTTGTGATGCAAAAGACGTGTAAACAAAATTTGTATGATAAATGTGCATAGCTCCTTGGAGAACAAATGCATGTTTTGCTGCTGATGGCTGTAATGGTAATAACAACAAGGAAGAAGTAGAATGGAGGAGAGAAAGAAGAAACCAAGTATAATAAGTAGCCCTGAGACATTACTCAGAAATGTGTGCCACATGAGTACCATTAATGGTAATTTGCTAAGCATTTAAGCTACCTGTGGTGGTGGAAGAGACAAGGGTTGTGTATGGATCTTGGATGCAGGCATAAGGAATAGAACATCTACATGTGCTTACAAGGCCCTCTGATGCAGGATAGAAATAAGACTGGGAAGAGTGGGGAATGTGCTGTAGTCCATGGGGTGGCTATCCATGCACTGTTGCAGTGAAGCTCCAAAGTTTCAGATTCTAAATTCTGACTTGGATATCCAGGTCATTATGAAGATATGTTTTTCAAGGTAGGAGAATAGAAAAAGCACTATTTAATATTTTTGTTAGTTAGATTTATAAATTTTAAATGGCATGCATTATAAGAACTTCTATTTCTACACTAGCCCCAATCCCACCCACAGATTACGTGTGTTTGGGAGCCTCTTCATCAAAGAATCACAGGCTTTTTCAGACCAGGCTCTGGTTTCTTTGGTAGTAATTTCCCTCATAATCTTTGTAGGCATTTGACCTATTTGTTTCCAGTTAGTTCCTGTATAAGTAACCACAGCCAGAAGCTTCCCTCCCATCCCTCTTTCTCTCAATATAATTGTTTCTACCTTGAGATGATTTGAAACAGTGGGTTTAGGTGGGTAGTCGATACTGTTTATCTAATCTTTGGCACTGGGTTGTCTGCCAGTTTCTGAATAACATGTAATGATAGGGAAGTGTTAAAGGCTTGAGGCCCACCCCTGTAAAAATGGTTTCATCAGCACAACCCCTAATAACTAGCCCAACTTCAACTCTCTCTTATAGAACTTTGCTAAATGTAGCAAAAAGGGGCTTCCCTGGTGGCGCAGTGGTTGAGAGTCTGCCTGCCAATGCAGGGGACACGGGTTCGAGCCCTGGTCTGGGAGGATCCCACATGCCGCGGAGCGGCTGGGCCCGTGAGCCACAATTGCTGAGCCTGCGCGTCTGGAGCCTGTGCTCCGCAACGGGAGAGGCCGTGATGGTGAGAGGCCCACGCACCGCGATGAAGAGTGGCCCCCGCTTGCCACAACTGAAGAAAGCCCTCGCACAGAAACGAAGACCCAGCACAGCCATAAATAAATAAATAAATAAATAAATAAATAAATAAATAAATAAATGTAGCAAAAAGAAGCCAGCACACATCAACAGTGTAATTTTTCCGACAAATTTAGCTAGATAAAGACTCTGTTGGCATATGGTCTGCCTTCCAAGGTATTGCAGATGAGAATTTTATCAAACGTTTTACTATAGCATAACACAGATCGCCAGCTTTCTAGCTTACCATGTGTGCCCCACTCCTTAAGACCAAATGCTAAGCTAAATGTCAGGACAGTGGGCCAATTTTAAGTATGGATTTCTATATTCATTGTAGAAAACAAACTCAATTACATGAGACCCAAAATACAGTGCTTGAGCAAGAGTCAAGTTCATTTCTCTCTTACATAGCAGTCCAGTCCTTCAATCAGGCAGCTTTGACATTTTCAACATGCAACTTTCAACTCTAGGTCTAAAAGTGACCATTCCACTTCTCATCACCTCCCAAGTGACAGAAAGAAGGAAATGGGTAAAGGCAGCATAGACACATTCATATTAATGATAAGCACAGAAATATATACTTTCTATGTTCATCAGATTGTACTGGACTTACTCACATGGCCACACGGGGTTGCAAGGATAGTGGGAATATGTAGATGCTACTTGTGTAGCCATGTGTCTAGCTAAAACTGCGGTGTTCTATTACTAAAGAAGAAGAGGGATGTATAGTGATGGAGAATCAGCAGTCTCTATTACCATTACTCATTAGGTCAGAATAGGAGCCAAGAGAGGAAAAAGGAATAAAAAACTCACAGAGAGAAGCAGTGCAAATGAGGAGGTAGGAACCTTCTCCTGAGCTGATTTTTAGTTTGACACCCTGAAGCTGTCAGCTCGTTAGGAAGAGTTCCCTCTACACCAAGGCCTCCCTTTCGTCTTCCAAGAGGACACTTTCCCAAATTACAGAAAAGCCCATCTGCCACTTGGAAGTTGCAATGATTAGACTCAGTCTCCATTGTTGTTAGACACACGTACCACAAATAAAGAGGCTCTTCAGCATCTGTGCAGTAGTAGCTCAGAAGAGCTCAGAGAAGGGGGAAAAACTCACGTAATCTGGAATAGTTTTACAAAAGAAGTAGGACTTGAGGTGCATGCAAAGGAATAAAGAAGGACAGAAGGGAGTCAGGCTTCTGTGAGGATGGAGGAGAGGAGCTATCCCTGATACTCAGACTCTGCAGGTCTGCACAACCTTAGAGAGCATGACTCAGAGGCAGGTAAATCAGAAGGACTGGTTTCCACAATAAAGTTCCCAGGTTGAACTTCACCAGGTTACTTAATCTCTCTGTTCCTCAGTTTTTTCACCTGTAAAATGTGGACAACATCTACCTCATAGGGTTGTTTTGAAGATTTCAATGAAAGGATGCATTTAAAGTGCTAAGATAATGTGCCTTACACATGGTGTATGTTTAATAAATGTTACCTAAAAACATGTATCTTGGTGCTTTTATTTAAAGCATAATAGATGGACAGAAAATATATTTTTATTCATAGTAATATTTTTCACTGCCTCTAACATTGTGCCTGGAATGACACAGAAGTCATTCAATAAATAAGTGAATGAATGAGTAAATGAAAACATTTTGAAACCCATTAAAGTAAGCAACCTACACAAGGTTTCCCTGGCTTCTCAAGTTTCTTAGTGGTTCTTAAATAGTGGCTCAAAAATGAAGAATTTATGTTGAATATGTGAGCCAATATACATAATTCTATCTGAACAAAGAAAGTCAAAACTGCTTATTAATTTACAGTGAAGCCATAATATCAGTCTGGGAAAACCAAACATGCAGCAGCACTGAAATTTTCTAGAACACACACACAAAGAATCCTGAAGTTTCTTTAGGAAAATGGAGCCATCTACAGGCCATATCAATTTACCATCAAACAAAACTCATTCTTTGAATTAGTCATCACAGAACAGGAAGGCTTTTTTCTTTAATGTCTTACTATTCTTATTTTTATTTTTTTGTTATTCTCATTCTTCTTCTTCCAAATATATAGCTCCAGTTCCAAAGCATATCCAGAACACAACCAGTTTTTTCTACCTCCACCACCAGCTTGTGCCAACATCACTTCTCCTTGGATCTGTGCAGTAATCTAACTTGTCTCCTGCTTCTGCCCTTGACCCACACAAGTCCATGCACAACAGAGTCACAGCCATCCTTTCAAAGTAAATTAAGTGTCCATTACATTTAAAACTTAATGAATGTCTACCATAAGTTATACACAATTTCAAGTATTGGTGTTAAAGTGATAACAAAAACATTGTGTCTGTTTTGTGAAGAAAACAGAAAAATTTATGGAAAAATCATTATATCCACTGTAATAAAGGTAAGACCAGAATGAATGATGAAGAATTATACAACTAACTTCCTTAAAAATGACAGAGCATTTAAGCTGGTTCTTGAAGGACAAGCAGACTATACCTTCCTAGTCAAATAATAAGAATGGCAGGAACAAGGCAATAGCTGTCATTTAGCTGGGATTGACTACTACCAGACACAGTGCAAAGTGCTTAGATGCATTACCTCACTTAATCCTTACAGCTACCCAAATAAGTAGACATGTTATCTCATTCTGCAAAGGCAAAAGCTGAGAGTTACCAGGGTTAGGTAAATTTGCCTAGGTATACACAGTAGTGGATCTGAGAGCTGAATCCAGCCTGTTATGGGAGCCTGCATTCTTAAGAACTAGGCAATACTCCCTCTATGAAAGGCAGAGAGAGATCCTGCTGACAAAGCTACTGCAACAACAAGAAGACTCTCAGTATCTATTCTGCAGCCCTTTCACTGACCAGAGTCCTGGAGCTTTAAGATGACTGTGATTATTTAAATGAATGTCAATGCCAATGACATTGTCCTGCCAATTGCCAATGTCCTGCCAATCCCTGCCAAAAATATAAATTTTGACATTGCAACACACATACACACAGAGAGATACACCTGCTGCATGAGACTCTGAAAGCAAGAGGCTATAACCAGAACATTAGCCCCATATGGGCAAGCACTCTGTGTTATCACTATGTGTCCCCAGTGTACCAACTTGGCATTTAGTGAATGTTGAACAAATGAACAGATGAACTGAGACTCTGACTGCATTTTAAATATCCAGTTACAAAGTGAAAGGTAAGAAGTGCCATCACAGGACAACAGATTGCACAACAGATTGTACATGGTGCCCAACAGTTGACAGCTTTTATTTTCAAGGATTTGAGCATTAAGTAGGCAATTGAGCAAGGATTTGAAATTGGCTAAATCAAGTTATAGATTGGGTAAGTCTTGTTCATTTTAAGTCTAATTTTATAAACATGTCTCTCACCAACTTTAGTCAAGGACATGCATAATAAATACATGTTCTGCTGATAATCATTCAGGCAGAGTTTTTCCACCAATAGAGCCAGTAGTAACCATAACAGGGGGCACAGCACAGTGACAGCAGTGGACAATGAGTTCCTAAATGTTATGGTAAAGAAAACAAAGACCTTGAAATGAGAAGAAATGGGACATCTCAGTGTTCACGAAGACAAGCCCACCGGTTTTAACTCATTCAGTTTCAAGTAACAGAAAGCTTTCTCAAACTGTCTGAAACAATGATTGCCTCTTGTAAGTGATATATTTAAGAGATGTGCCCAACTTTAAGAATCACTGGACCCAATGCCTCAAAAAATATCATTAAGTTATTGCTTGTCTCTCCAGCCTTGCTTCAGCATTCCTCTGTATTTGGCTGCATTCTCAGATAGGTTCCCATTTGGAGCTAGCAAAATGGGTTTCAAGCAGCTTCAAACTTATATTCTATTAACTTAGTGAGCCTGGTGAGTAAAGAAACCTCTTTTCCAATAATTCTAGCTAATAAGTCTGTGGATTTCCTCTTATTGTCCCCGCTTGTGTCATTTGCCCATCCCTGAACCAATCACTGTGGCCAAGATCATGCAGCCATTGCTCTGACTGGTCAGGATTGAGCCATGTGCTTATGGCTGGAGTCCAAGGATAGGGTCAACTCTGCCCACATGATATAGACTGAGAGTTAAAGAGGACTAATTCTCTAAATAAAACTTATCTAAATAAAACAGAACAAGGGATGCTGGGTTTAAAAAAATACACAATAGAAAAAAGGATATGAATGGCAGAAGCTGAAAATATGGAAAAGCATGTTGAATGTGACCTGACTAGGACTGACTCCTGACTGAATCGGGGTGGGGTGGGGAGAGGTGGGAATGGAAGAGAAAAGGTGACCCTAAACCTGTTAGACCACAAACAGTCATTAAGCATTACATTAAGGAGGAGTTTGACCAAGTTGTAACTTGATGGCAATGCTGTGAAAGGACATCATTCATCCTTTCATTGTGGGTGACTGAATGAATGCATATGTGCATGAAAAAAGAAATATGAAAGAATAAACAAATGTAGAACAACTTTTTTGTTTGTTTTTACTGTACTTTAAGTAGCTTCTTCTTGAACATAGACAATTACCATCTTGATACAATTTTTTTTTTAATCAGTAGCTTTTTTTTTTTTTTAACATCTTTACTGGAGTGTAATTGCTTTACAATGGTGTGTTCGTTTCTGCTGTATAACAAAGTGAATCAGCTATATGTATACATATATCCCCATATCCACTTCCTCGTGCGTCTCCCTCCCACCCTCCCTATCCCACCCCTCTTGGTGGTCACAAAGCACCGGGCTGATCTCCCTGTGCTATGCGGCTCCTTCCCACTAGCTATGTATTTTACATTTGGTAGTATATACAAGTCCATGCCAATCTCTCACTTCGTCCCAGCTAACCATTCCCCCTCCCCGTGTCCTCAAGTCCATTCTCTACATCTGCATCTTTATTCCTGTCCTGCCCCTAGGTTCTTCAGAACCTTTTTTTTTTTTTTTTTTAGATTCCATATATATGTGTTAGGATACGGTATTTTTCTCTTCCTGACTTACTTCACTCTGTATGACAGTCTCTAGGTCGATCCACCTCATTACAAATAACTCAATTTCGTTTCTTTTTATGGCTGAGTAATATTCCATTGTATATATGTGCCACATCTTCTTTAGCCATTCATCTGTCGATGGACACTTAGGTTGCTTCCATATCCTGGCTCTTGGAAACAGAGCTGCAATGAACATTGTGGTACAGGACTCTTTTTGAATTATGGTTTTCTCAGGGTATGTGCCCAGTAGTGGGATTGCTAAGTCGTATGGTAGTTCTATTCTTAGACTTTTAAGGAACCTCCATACTGTTCTCCATAGTGGCTGTATCAATTTACATTCCCACCAACAGTGCAAGAGGGTTCCCTTTTCTCCACACCCTCTCCAGCGTTTACTGTTTGTAGATTTTTTGATGACGGCCATTTTGACTGGTATGAGGTGATACCTCATTGTAGTTTTGATTTGCATTTCTCTAATGATTAGTGATGTTGAGCATCCTATCATGTGTTTGTTGGCCATCTGTATATCTTCTTTGGAGAAACGTCTATTTAGGTCTGCCCATTTTGGGATTGGGTTGTTTGTTTTTTTGATACTGAGTTGCATGAGCTGCTTGAAAATTTTGGAGATTAATCCTTTGTCAGCTGCTTCATTTGCAAATATTTTCTCCCATTCTGAGGGCTGTCTTTTCATCTTCTTTATGGTTTCCTTTGCTGTGCAAAAGCCTTTAAGTTTCATTAGGTCCCATTTGTTTATTTTTCTTTTTATTTCCCTTTCTCCAGGAGGTGGGTCAAAAAGGATCTTGCTGTGATTTATGTCTAAGAGTGTTCTTGCTATGTTTTCCTCTAAGAGTTTTATACTGTCTGGACTTACATTTAGGTCTTTTTAATCCATTTTGAGTTTATTTTTGTGTATGGTGTTAGGTACTGTTCTAATTTCGCTCTTTTACACATAGCTGTACAGTTTTCCCAGCACCACTTATTGAAGAGGCTGTCTTTTCTCCATTGTATATTCTTGCCCCCTTTATCAAAAATAAGGTGACAATATGTGTGTGAGTTTATCTTTGGGCTTTCTATCCTGCTCCACTGATCTATATTTCTGTTTTTGTGCCAGTACCATACTGACTTGATTACTGTAGCTTTGTAGTATTTTCTGATGTTACGGAGCCTGATTCCTCCAGCTCCATTTTTCTTTATCAAGATAGCTTTGGCTATTTGGGGTCTTTTGTGTTTCCATACAAATTGTGAAATTTTTGCTCTAGTTCTGTGAAAAATGCCATTGGTAGTTTGATAGAGATTGCACTGAATCTGTAGATTGCTTTGGGTAGTATAGTCATTTTCACAATGTTGATTCTTCCAAACCAAGAACATGGTATATATCTCCATCTGTTTGTATCATCTTTAATTTCTTTCATAAGTGTCTTATAGTTTTCTGCATACAGGTCTTTTGTCTCCTTAGGTAGGTTTATTCCTAGGTATTTTATTCTTTTTGTTGCAATGGTAATGGGAGTGTTTCCTTAATTTCTCTTTCAGATTTTTCATCATTAGTGTATAGGAATGCAAGAGATTTCTGTGCATTAATTTTGTATCCTGCTACTTTACCAAATTCATTGATTAGCTCTAGGAGATTTCTGGTAGCATCTTTAGGATTCCCTATGTATAGTATCATGTCATCTGCAAACAGTGACAGTTTTACTTCTTCTTTCCCGATTTGGATTCCTTTTATTTCTTTTTCTTCTCTGATTGCTGTGGCTAAAATTTCCAAAACTATGTTGAATAATAGTGGTAAGAGTGGACAACCTTGTCTTGTTCCTGATCTTACAGGAAATGGTTTCAGTTTTTCACCATTGAGAACGATGTTGGCTGTGGGTTTGTCATATATGTCCTGTATTATGTTGAGGTAGGTTCCCTCTATGCCTACTTTCTGGAGGGTTTTTATCATAAATGGGTGTTGAATTTTGTCAAAAGCTTTTTCTGCATCTATTGAGATGATCATATGGTTTTTCTCCTTCAATTTGTCAATATGGTTTATCACATTGATTGATTTGCGTATATTGAAGAATCCTTGCATTCCTGGGATAAACCCCACTTGAACATGGTGTATGATCCTTTTAATGTGCTGTTGGATTCTGTTTGCTAGTATTTTGTTGAGGATTTTTGCATCTATGTTCATCAGTGATATTGGCCAGTAGTTTTCTTTCTTTGTGACATCTTTGTCTGGTTTTGGTATCAGGGTGATGGTGGCCACGTAGAATGAGTTTGGGAGTATTCCTCCCTCTGCTATTTTTTGGAAGAGTTTGAGAAGGATAGGCCTTAGCTCTTCTCTAAATGTTTGATAGAATTCACCTGTAAAGCCACCTGGTCCTGGGCTTTTGTTTGTTGGAAGATTTTTAATCACAGTCTCAATTTCAGTGCTTCTGATTGGTCTCTTAATATTTTCTATTTCTTCCTGGTTCACTCTCGGAAGGTTGTGCTTTTCTAAGAATTTGTCCATTTCCTCCAGGTTGTCCATTTTATTGGCATATAGTTGCTTGTAGTAACCTCTCACGATCCTTTGTATTTCAGCAGTGTCAGTTGTTACTTCTCCTTTTTCATTTCTAATTCTATCGATTTGAGTCTTCTCCCTTGTTTTGAGTCTGGCTAATGGTTTATCAATTGTGTTTGTCTTCTCAAAGAACCAGCTTTTAGTTTTATTGATCTTTGCTATCGTTTCCTTCATTTCTTTTTCACTTATTTCTGATCTGATCTTTATGATTCCTTTCCTTCTGCTAACGTTGGGGGGTTTTTTGTTCTTGTATCTCTAATTGCCTTAGGTACAAGGTTAGGTTGTTTATTTGAGATGTTTCTTGTTTCTTGAGGTAGGATTGTACTGCTATAAACTTCCCTCTTAGAACTGCTTTTGCTGCATCCCATAGGTTTTGGGTCTTCGTGTTTTCATTGTCATTTGTTTCTGGGTATTTTTTTGATTTCCTCTTTGATTTCTTCAGTGATCTCTTGGTTATTTAGTAGTGTGTTGTTTAGCTTCCAAGTGTTTGTATTTTTTACAGTTTTTTTCCTGTAATTGGTATCTAGTCTCATTGCGTTGTCGGAAAAGATACTTGATATAATATCAATTTTCTTGAATTTACCAAGGTTTGATTTGTGACCCAAGATATGATCTATCCTGGAGAATGTTCCATAAGCACTTGAGAAGAAAATGTATTCTGTTGCTTTTGGATGGGATGTCCTATAAATATCAATTAAGTCCATCTTGTTTAATGTGTCATTTAAAGCTTGTGTTTCCTTATTTACTTTCATTTAGGTTGATCTGCCCATTGGTGAAAGTGGGATGCTAAAGAGTCCCCTAATATTATTGTGTTACTGCGATTTCCCCTTTTATGGCTGTTAGCATTTGCCTTATGTATTGAGGTGCTCCTATGTTGGGTGCATAAATATTTACAATTGTTATATCTTCTTCTTGGATTGATCCCTTGATCATTATGTAGTGTCCTTCTTTGTCTCTTGTAATAGTCTTTGTTTTAAAGTCTATTTTGTTTG
This sequence comes from Balaenoptera borealis, assembly GCF_965194805.1. Classification (NCBI taxonomy): domain Eukaryota; kingdom Metazoa; phylum Chordata; class Mammalia; order Artiodactyla; family Balaenopteridae; genus Balaenoptera; species Balaenoptera borealis. Next base: position 17,996,028 of record NC_138876.1, read on the forward strand.
ATATAAGAATTGCTACTCCAGCTTTTTTTGATTTCCATATGCATGGAATATCTTTTTTCATCCCCTCACTTTCAGTCTGTATGTGTCCCTAGGTCTGAAGTGGGTTTCCTGTAGGCAGCATATATATGGGTCTTGTTTCTGTATCCATTCATCCAGTCTATGTCTTTTGGTGGGAGCATTTAATCCATTTATATTTGAGGTAATTATCAATATGTATGTTCCTATTACCATTTTCTTAATTGTTTTGGGTTTGTTATTGTAAGTCTTTTCCTTCTCTTGTGTTTCCTGCCTAGAGAAGTTCCTTTAGCATTTGTTGTAAAGGTGTTTTGGTGGTGCTGAGCTCTCTTAGCTTTTGCTTGTCTGTAAACGTTTTAATTTCTCCATCAAATCTGAATGAGATCCTTGCTGGGTAGAGTAATCTTGGTTGTAGGTTTTTCCCTTTCATCACTTTAAATATGTCCTGCCACTCCCTCTGGCTTGCAGAGTTTCTGCTGAAAGATCAGCTGTTAACCTTATGGGCATTCCCTTGTATGTTATTTGTTGTTTTTCCCTTGCTGCTTTTAATATTTTTTTCTTTGTATTTAATTTTTGATAGTTTGATTAATATGTGCCTTGGCGTGTTTCTCCTTGGATTTATCCTGTATGAGACTCTCTGCGCTTCCTGGACTTGATTGACTATTTCCTTTCCCATATTAGGGAAGTTTTCAACTATAATCTCTTCAAATATTTTCTGAGTCCCTTTCTTTTTCTCTTCTTCTGGGACCCCTGTAATTCAAATGTTAGTGCATTTAATGTTGTCCCAGAGGTCTCTGAGACTGTCCTCAATTCTTTTCATTCTTTTTTCTTTTTTCTGCTCTGTGGTAGTTATTTCCACTATTTTATCTTCCAGATCACTTATCCGTTCTTTTACCTCAGTTATTCCACTATTCATTCCTTCTAGAGAATTTTAAATTTCATTTATTGTGCTGTTCATCATTGTTTGTTTGCTCTTTAGTTCTTCTAGGTCCTTGTTAAACGTTTCTTGTATTTTCTCCATTCTATTTCCAAGATATTGTATCATCTTTACTATCATTACTCTGAATTCTTTTTCAGGTAGACTGCTCATTTCCTCTTCATTTTTTTGGTTTGGTGGGTTTTTACCTTGCTCCTTCATCTGCTGTGTGTTTCTCTGTCTTCTCATTTTGCTTAATTTACTGTGTTTGGGGCCTCCTTTTTGCAGCCTGCAGGTTCATAGTTCCCGTTGTTTTTGGTGTCTGCCCCCAGTGGCTAAGGTTGGTTCTGTGGGTTGTGTAGGCTTCCTGGTGGAGGGGACTAGTTCCTGTGTTCTGGTGGATGAGGCTGGATCTTGTCTTTCTGTTGGGCAGGACCACGCCCAGTAGTGTGTTTTGGGGTGTCTGTGACCTTATTATGATTTTAGGTAGCCTCTCTGCTGATGGGTGGAGTTGTGTTCCTGTCGCTAGTTGTTTGGCATGGGGTGTCCAGCACTGTAGCTTGCTGGTTGTTGATTGGAGCTGGGTCTTAGCATTGAGATGGAGATCTCTGCGAGAGCTTTTGTCATTTGATATTACGTGGAACTGGGAGGTCTCTTGTGGACCAATGTCCTGAACTCAGCTCTCCCACCTCAGAGGCACAGGCCTGACACCCGGCCGGAGCACCAAGACCCATCAGCCACACGGCTCAGAAGAAAAGGGAGAAAAAAAGAAAGAAAGAAATAAGAGAAAAAGAAATAAAGTTATTAAAATAAAAATTATTAAAAATTAAAAAGTAAGAGAAAAGAAAGAAGAGAGCAACCAAACCAAAAAACAAATCCACCAATGATAACAAGTGCTAAAAAACTATACTAAAAAAAAAAAAATGGACAGACAGAACCCTAGGACAAATGGTAAAAGCAAAGCTATACAGACAAAATCACACAAAGAAGCATACACATACACACTCACAAAAAGAGAAAAAGGAAAAAAAATATATATATATATCTTTTGGGAAGTCTGAGGTCTTCTGCCAGCGTTCAGTAGGTGTTCTGTAGGAGTTGTTCCACATGTAGATGTATTTTTGATGTGTTTGTGGGGAGGAAGGTGATCTCCACATTTACTCATCTGCCATCTTGAAGGTCTCCCTGTAGGACTACTTTTTAAGGTAGGCGTTATTGAATCCCATTTAACAATTAAGGAAAATGAGGTACAGAGGCTGAATAGCTTAGTTAAATCAGCATAAGTCAGCAACTGAGAATTTTAGCTGAGGACTCATCCTCTTAGTTGAGTGCTTTGAAATGCGGTGCGTTAAAATAGAGGCTTGTTCAAAATAGTGGAGATAGAGTTACTAATGCACAAGCACAAGTAGAGATGCTAGGGCCCAGGGAAATCAGAAAGCTATTGTGTTTGCCTGCAGTGTCCTTGAAGTGGAAGCTCATGGGAAAATCAGAGATGCCTCCACATCTGGCCACCAAAGAGTAAAATGGTAGCTTGCAGAGAAGTCTGAAAAGCTACCATTTCTGGTCATCCAAGCCACAAAAAAAGAGCTGAAAGAGATGTCTGAGACACCATGATGAGTACGAAGTTTCAATAATCTCCTGAGAATAACAGCCTTTCTTTCTCTGTACCTTCCAAGTATTGTTCCAATACCTATCACTGGAAAATCCTAACTCATAACTATCTTGTAAAGAAATCCTGCTCAAATATGCTTCTTGAATGCAGAGAAAACCTTAGAAGTGAGTGACAGCAGTGCAAAGTTGACAACCAAAATCCAGCACAACTACTTTTTTTAGGGAAAAGTCAGCCCTGGGACCATTGGGACTATATGTGTCCCTGTAATTATAGAACCACACTTGACCTTAATCACACTAGCGTATTACATTTCTCCCTATTGAGTTGATGTTCCACGCAAGGTATAAGAACCCTTCCAGAATTTCCCCTATTATCATGATACGTCTTCCTAAAAAGTTACCTATCCATGGATATATGGTTACCATTGAGTTCAGCATATGAAAGTTAAAAGTTTAAAAGTTAAAAGTTTAAAAGTTATTCTTGCTATATTTTATAAAGTGAAGCTCTATTTCACATTCATGCTTGTATTCTGGAGCCTATGAGATACAAAAATAATTTATTAATGGTACTAGAATATTCAAATAATTGAAAATATAAGTTGTTATTCATAAATAAAAATAAAAATAAAATAGAGGCCTATTTTAGTGAACAATTCTTTTTTTAACATCTTTATTGGAGTATAATTGCTTTACAATGTTGTGTTAGTTTCCGGTGTATAACAAAGTGAATCAGCTATATGTATACATATATCCCCATATCCTCTCCCTCTTGCGTCTCTCTCCGACCCTCCCTTAAAGTGAATAATTCTTAATCCTAAAATTCAAAACTGTGACAGGGACTTTCATTACAAAAATATAGCTTAAATCTGAATTCTTAAATATCTTACTAGCCAAGCGTTCTTGGGCAAATCATTTCATCTCTCTTAGCCTCTACTTCCCCATTTGTAAAATAGTGACAATAACACACGCTTTATTGTGGAGATTAAATGAGATAACCTTTGTGAAAGCACCTAGGTGACACATGTAAAATTAGTAATACTAATTAGTAATACTAATTAAATAAATGTGAGATTCTTTTTTAAAATAAAAGGGAAACTATGGTCCATGCTTTAAATAAAACAAATAAAAAGAACACACACACACGCACAAAACCAAAACACAAAAACCTTATTTTGGCTTTCGCCCAATCACAATACTAAATCACCCCCATGCTATTACTTAAGTTAACATAATTATGTACAAGGAAAGGAAGAGGCATTTACTAAGCATATAATGCATAAAAACATGACCTCCGCTAATTCATTGGATCCTGAAAGCAATTTAGGTTTGGTTTTACACCATCTGCAACTTCTCAGACTTCAGAAGCTTTGGATCAGCACTGTATCACCTTGCCATAGATTGGGCACAAGTATAAAAATAAAGAGAAAAATCAAACCATAACTCTGGACTCTATCCAGGGTCTTGTCTTGAAGTTAAAGTCTTACAAAATGTCTCTCTTTGGCAAAATAAAGGAGTAATCATATCCTTGCCCATGTGGGACCTCTACAGTCTCTTCAAGGTTGTCCTGCTCTACTGTATCTCCCTGACCCCAAATTGTGACCCCTCTGGTCTCTGTGATGTTCTTCCCCTCTGGCTTCAAAAGTATCTCCTCACTCCCTTCAGTTTAATCAAACATTTTCATCTCTTCCCTTTTATTCCAATCACCCATCAGCAGCCATAGCTGTTTCACAAGTGTCTAATATCCAGCATACAAAACGGGACAACTGAACACTATCACAAAGGGAAATATTGAAAATTGAACTTTAGTAAAATTAAGAACTTCTGTTCATCAAAAGATATCACTAAGACAGTGAAAAAGCTACAAAAATATATTTGCATTACATAAATCTGACAAAGAACTTAAATTCAGATTTTTTTTGAAATCTACTTTATATTAATAGGAAAGGACAACCCAAGTTTTTTAAATAGGTAAAAAACTTTGATAGTTCACAAACGAGGAAATCTAAATTCCAATAAGCACATGAAAAGATGCTCAACATCACAAGGCATTAGAGAACTGCTGATTCAAATCACAGTCAGAAAGTTCTACATACCCATTAAAATGGCTAAAATTTAACAGTGACAATGGAATGGATCAGTGTTAGAGAGTATAGGGAACTGGAACTCTCCTATCTCGCTGGTGGGAGTGAAAATTGTCACTACTTTAGAAACTATTCGATGTTATCTACTAAACCTGAATAGACACACATATTCTATGACCCAGCAATTCCTCTCCGGGGTATATTCCTAATAGAAAGAAATGTGTCCACATAAGAGAAAAGGGTATATTTAAGAATATTCAAAGCAGTCATTGTAGTAGCCAAAAATGAGAAAACAATGCAAAAGCTCATAAACATTGGAAAATAAAATCATGGTGGTAGATTCATATGATAGAATATCAAATAACAATAAAAAAGGAATAAACTACTGCTATACACAATGGCATGGATGAACTTCACAAGCATAATAGTGATCAAAAATACATGTTCCATGATTTCTTTTTTATAAAGTTCAAAGAGGGGAAAAACTAACCTAGGGCAATAGAAGCCAACAGAGTGGTTACCTTTGGTGGAGGAAGGGGCTGACCAGGAGATGCATGGGGATATTCTGTGGTACGGGCAACATTCTCTGTTTTTATCTGGAGTACCACTTGAGTATTACAAAAATACGTTCACTTAGGTAAAAGCTAATCAAGTTGTAACTTAAGATTTGTTCAGTTTATGAAACGTAGTTTATACCTCCATAAAAAATACACACACAAAAATCCACATCCTTCTTCATACCTCTAATTAAGACTCATGAATTCCATATAACCAACTCTGTGACTTTAGAATAAACTTATAAGTATGACTGGAATTCACCCATCCACACAGAACATTTTCATACTCCATACCCACAAGACCACCTTTTTCCAAAAAAACACTTATAAATATAAGCTGAATTGTCTGCAATTCAGCTTTCTCTGGTCAATGGTTTGTGGAAATCATCATGTACAGAAATGGAAAGCAAGAGGTCAAGAGTTTCTAAAACAGTCATCATAATAGTGGCAAATATGAACAGATTATTTACTATACATTAAGCAATGTGCTAAGGCCTCTAGGTGTATTATTTCATTTAATCCTCACAATAAACATTTGAAATAAATACCATTAGTACTCCCATTACAGAGGCCAAGGAAAGTGAGATACAGAGATGTTAAGTATCTTATCTAGGTCCACACAGCTGACAAGCAGCTAGAATCAGGATTTAAACCCAAATATGTCAACTTACTCTGTCAACTCTGTGGACACTGGCCTACCCTGCCCTCCTCCTTGGGAAGCAATGAGACAGAGGATGTGGGAGATAAATTTTCTCCTCCCTCTCTGCCCAGGGAAGAACTTCACAGTTAGGAAACACAAAGAAAATAGTGTAGATATTTCAGCTTCAGAGCTCCATTCTGGCCAGGAGCACACAGTCTGGGACTGGGGGTGTCCTCCTTGTGAGAGGCATTTCTGCACAATGGAAAGAGAATACCCAGCCTTTGGAGTATGAGAGATCTCAGTGCTCTCCCTCTTGTATGCTCTTGAACAAGTCTGTTTCTTTACCCACAAAATGAAGATAATCTATCTCTTTCATAAAGTTATTAAGTGAAAGAAAACATTGGTTATCTTAAACCACTGCAAGTTGGGGAGTTCTGTTTGTCTGTTTACCACAATGGAGCAGAGCCTATGTTGTCTAGGACACTTTCCTTTCTGATGTCTCTACCAATCCTCACCACAGTCCTGGAATGTATTGCAGAGAGGTGATGAACTTAAAGACCATGCAGTTTTTAAGCTAAGGTCCTTTCCTATGCTTATCCACTGTACAAACTGCCCTAAATTCCTTTTCCCCTTCCTTGTTATGTGACCTAACCTGGGAAATTTGGAAGAACACTCAAGTATCTTTATTTCTCTCCTTTTAAATTTAGAACCAAAACTAAAATGTTAATTTCTGCTTCCTTCAATCCAGATATTATTTTGATCCTTATTCAGCAAATGAGAATCAAATAATTTTAACTACCACCTCAGCATCACCTTCTTTAGGACAGATCCAAACCTCCGATCATTTTTGCCCCAAACTCTGTTGCTCTTTCCACTCCTTTTTTTTCACAGTGTGCTGCCATCATCCACACAGGTTCCCAAAATTCATATCCTCAGTTATCTTTCATCCTCTTCTCCCCTTCAACCCATAATACATTGTTTCAAGATTGACTGAGTTTAGCCCCCTGCCTCAAACCTTACCTACCACTGGTAGTTTGGGAGAGCTGGAACTTTTTACCTTTTAATTGTATGTACCATCTTCCCAACTGGTCCCTCTGTTTCTACCTCTCCTTTCTCCTTGTTTAGGGATCTCTCATCTACATTTCCTGTAGAATAAACTCCAAACTCCTTAAATGACAGGTCAGGCCTGACACTCTCTTGACCTTCTTTTCCAAGTGCATCTAGCTCACTTCTCTTATCACAGTCTATACTTCTGCCAACCTGACATTATCACCATTCCTTTCATGATCCTTTGTACAAACTGCTCTTCCGTCCTCTTCCCAATCCTACCCCATCTGTCAATCTCTTACACATTCTTCAAAATACTGCTAAATGTAACTTCCTCTACAAAAGCTCTTTTTTCCCACCCCCAGCAGCCCAGGTGGTTGATTTCTACTCTGAGTTCCCACAGCACTTGATACATTGAATTGTGATATCTATTTTTCAACTCCTGCCATTCCTCAGGAGTAAAAGTTGTGTTATCTTTATCTTTGCAACCCCAGTGCTTGGCACTCTACCTGGCATATATAGCTGTTATGAGGATTAGAAATGGTATCTGAAGGAAAGTATATATAGCATGAATGAATGAATTATACAAATGTAAAAGTTGCAAAGGAGAATAAGAATCTGATTTGGAGAAAGAGCACTGCATTAATAATCCATACATCTGAGCGTTAATCCATCTATGCCGTTCACTAGCCATGTGGCTATAAAGGTGCAATTTTACTCCTCAGGACTCTTAAACCCAAGGATCTCTGACATCACTTCCTATTCTAACATACTATAGGGCTTGAAAGAGATCAACAAGCTAACCAATGACCCAAGTCTCTGTGTGTTGCAAGAGTTAATTCCCATGCTAATGAAGTTCTAGGGTACGAATCCCTTTCCTAACTGAGGCCAGGAGGAAAGAGCCACAGCATTTCTAAGCAACAGCTTTAAAGACATAAGAAAAAGAAATATTGGCTCAGAAGCAATATAAAAGGATACTCTCTGGATGTGGGACAAACCACATGAAGTAAGAGGAAATACTTTTTTTATGAGGAGATTTGAGCCAACCCCTCAAAACAAAACAAAACAAAATTCAGACAAAGTAAAAGTCCATTCCAATGCAAAGCAGTTTCATTTAGGGGAAGGCAAATGGTGCAAGTTTCTTGCCGAGTTGGACCCAGAAGCTCCACTCTCAAAATAGACAGGAATTTTAACTTTGCATTTGTGGTTTTGCTATTGTCAATGACGATATTTGTAATTAGCCTTTGTTGTCCTTTCTGGCCTGTGTTAGAACATTTTGTGGTTTCAAGAACAGGGACATACTGGTTCATATTTTGGAAAGGGGAAGGGATGGCACTGAAAGGACGCATAGAAGGAAGACTGATGAGGATCTTATCTGTGCTGTCAGCATTAGGGGGAGCAAGGAAGAGGGGAAGTCAAGTTTCATGGGAACCCAGGAAGAACCACCATGATGGCCTCACCAAGATCAGGATATACATAGATTTCACTTAGCAACATCTCTAGTAGTCAAGTAAATTGCTTGTATTTTCAGCAGCCCAAGATTGCTAAACCATGCTCTATTAACCACTGTTAGCATGGCTCAATTATATCTTTTGCCCCTTTTTCTGTGTGACTTTCAACTTCTGCAAACTCATTACATTATGTCCTCATGCATCTAGGTCAGATATTTTCCAGGGAGGATCTGAACACTCCAGTGGTAACATCTTCTCTGATTAGCAAAGCATTTACACAATGCCACTAAGTAGGCTGCTGGCCAGCCTGCAGATTGCTCACACTTGAGTCTCTACCTTGATTCTATCAGCTTTGGCCAGAGTAAAATGGTCAAATGAATCAACATCAGTGTTTACAAAAGAAATCCCTGGGAATGATATTTTGGGTGATGCAGGTACTCTCAAATTTGGTCTGTCCAGGACACAATAACAAGGCCCACTTAGACAGTAGGGGATAGCTTTCCTTGTTTTAAATTGGAAGAAGCTGCCAGCAGCTCCAGATACCTCTGAACATATCTTCAGTGTTCAGCAGTCACTTGAATGACCCAGTTACTCAGGCCAACAGAAGGCCACTTTTCAATGAGTTTTCTGCATCAATCAGCTGTATTGATTAAACTTCTGTTACCAGTTGGCTGAGCTGTGCTGTAATAACAATGGACCCCAAAATCTTCGTGACTTATAAAGGGCGATTTCTCTCTCATGTGCGTCCATCATGGGCTGGCTCTGGTCCTGCTCCCTGTCATTGTCACTTTCTCTCCAGAAACCAAGTTGACAAAGCAGCCTCTATCTGGACTCCACATTCCAGTTTATCCAACACAGTCCTAGCTTATGTCTATGTCCCAGAGTAATTATTAATAGCATATCTTTTCACTCTCAAGAGTTCATCTTCTCACTTTCAAAAATGCCTGGTTTGGACAATAAATTATATGTCACTTTTCCTATCTGGGTTATTGATGATTTCCTGGCAAAGAAAAAAAGAGATGTTACAAAAACACAAGCTGGCTCTTAAAAGTTTCTGTTCAGAAATGATGCAAGTCATTTCTGCCCACCTTTCATTGGCTAAAGCAAGGTCTCATATCCACTCCTGAATTCAGTAGGGTGAGAAAGTATAATTGCCCCCAAGGAGGGGCGGCAAGTATTTTGAATAAAATACAATCTTCCACAGTGAACAATGGCAAACATAAAAGAAAAAATAAAATGATATAAATGGTTTGCCTAAGGCATGTGTGTGGAAGAGATAAAAGGGTACAGTTAGAGTTACTACGATTGGGGGCTTCTATAATTTTATCAATTCCCTAGTCTTGCTCAATGCCCTCATTTTTTGAGAGGAAAAGAACTGAAGCCTGGGGAGGAGAAGTAACTTGCTCAAGGTCCTGGAAGTCTGTGGACCAGTACATAACCTGCTAATGTGTCAGTTAAGGAGTATGGTGAAAAGAAAGGAAGTTCTGGTGATAATATAAATCGTATACGTCTAAATATAAAGCAATCCCAAGCCACTGAATTTGCATAGCGTTAAGACAGATGTAAAATCAACATCGCACAAAACACAGCAAATGAGAGAGTGCCCAATAACATGAGAAACTTTGTAAGGACTGGAACATAATCCTTCCTCTTTTATGAGGGATGATTTTGGAGAAAGTTCTCCCCTTCTATTCAGACATTTATGGCATATGAGTCTCACTTCCTTCTTGTCACTAGCTGACAAGTCACTGACTACCTCCTTCTACTCCAGAGCCCAGCTGCCCAGAGATCAGTGGTTCCCAACCTCGGCTGTAACCCTCAACCCTGGTCCCCAACCCTCTTCCAAGATTCTGATTCAGTTATTGGGAGAAGAGGTGTTGAGGATTAGTACTATATAAAAGCTCCCAGGTTATTCTAATTTACATCCAAGATTGAGAATCACTAACATAGGATTTTTTATAATATTCCATGGACCAGGATAATAGACATAATTTTTGGTCTAGCAAACCACTCTGAAAATAAGGAGATTTACATACTATTTGTTATGGACTGAATGTTTGTGCCCCCCCAAAACTCATATATTGAAGCCCAAACTCCCAACATAATGGTATTTGCAGATGGGGCCTTTGGGTGGTAATTAGGGTTGCATGAGGTCATGAGGTGGGGCCTGCAAGATGGAATTAGTACCTAATTAGATAAGGTCATTAGGGTGAGGCATCCACGATGGGATTACTACCCTTATAAGAGACATCAGAAAGCTTGCTTTCTCTCCCTCTCCACACTCCCACAAAAAAAGAGGTCATATGAGCACAGAGACGGACGATGACCATCTACAAGCCAAGAGAAGAGGCCTCAGAATGAAACTACCTTGTTTGTACCTTGATCTTGGACTTCCCAGCCTCCAGAACTGTGAGAAATAAATATCTGTTATTTAAGCTACACAATCTATGGTACTTTGTTATGGCAGCCCAAGCTGACTAATATACACCAGTTCTCTTCAAAACTTCTCAAGTCCTATTTCTCACTGCTAGTACTTCCCAAATACACACACACACACATATGCACAAACACAAGCACTTAGTATGTTTTACTTGTTTGCCTATAATGTATTTTTTAACATAAAAGTAACATATAATTTATCACCCAAACCAGACATTTTTGAAAGTGAGAAGGTATACTATTTCATTGGTGTTTTTAGCTTGAAGATTCAGTGTCTCTCTAATGAGTATAAGGCTACAGGTTAGGAGACCTTTGGTCTAGAGTTGGTTCTGCTACTTAACTGGCTTGGACTGGCTGAGTCACTTCACCTCTCTGGATGTCACTTTCCCATCATAAAGGAGAGAAACAACACAGACGCTTTTGTAAGGTCCTCTCTTCCAGGGCAGGAGTCACACAGCCATCCATAAGGCAGAAGTTCTGATCCACTTTATAAAATTTATTGAGCTTTCCAAAAATGCCAACACCCAGGACTCTCCTCTTCTCCCCAAACTGATCATTGGTCCAGGGCAGATGAAACCATTCATTGTATTGGTGGTTTTTAAAAAAACTTCTAACGAGCAGCCAGGATTAAAACTATGAGCTATTTTACAAATTTTTACCACTGAGAATACAGACTCAGGTGAAGTCATTTGCTCAAGAGCACGTATCTTTCAAGTGGCAAAACCAGAACACAAACTCTGGTTGTCTAGCTGCAAAATTCCGCTCACTGCACGTGGTACAAGAACTCCTGACACATTATCAAGTGCCTGATGCTATTTCCAGAGCTTTGGCTGCTCACATTTGAAAACTTGCTTAGCTGACTGATCAGCCACACTCACCTATCAGCTGCTGCAGGTGTCAAGCACCAAAACTTTGGTTTCATTGTGAAGTTGGGATAGGGATATTTTTCCATCTGTGCCCAGTTGGATATACTGGTCTTCCATATCTGCGGTTCAAAGGAGAATAAGATGCACAGAGATTAATTGTGAATTATAAATAGGAATGTTTATAGATATAGAAACGCTCTGGCTTGCATTTCCACGTAGAAACTTTCTGGTACACTATATGGACATTTTGATTAATGTTACATTCTTGGCTAGTTCTTCAGTTACTGCAACACACAGATTTCCGTCTACATGTACTATTAACTGTCATCTGAGCTTCCCACTCAATAGAGCTGATAATTACACATTCTGGAAGCTGAGTGTCACAACCAATTAACTTGACAGGCTTCACTGATTCGGGTAGAAATGGAGGCTGTACAGATCTGTTTTGTAGTATCTCGGTAGATATAAAGAAGTGATTAAGTGCCAGGACTACAATAAAATAATACTGGCTTAAACCCAGGCACATGAGGAGTGAGTAGAACGATTTTGAGCTTTGGAGCCAAAGAGACCAAAGTTCAAATCCCAGTTCTGCCACTTCCTAGTTAAAAAGCCTCCAAAAAGTTACAGTCAGCCCTCCGTATCCGCGGCTGCAGAACCAGCAGATAAAGAGCGCCTTCCGTACTGTGTCGTTGCATATAAGGGACTTGAGCATCCTCGGATTTTGGTACCTGTGGAGGGTCCTGAAACCAATCCCCCGCCGGCCAAGGGATGAGTGTACTTAGCCCTACTTTATCTTAAACTATATACCTACCCAAAAATGCATTTTTAAAGGTGTGTGCTTCTTCCCCACCCCCAGCGACAGGGTGGGGCAGGTGGGCGGCCAGGCCTGCTGTCAGCACTCCACTGTCCCCGTCGCCGCCGCCGCTATGGCGGCCGCCGCCGCCGCAACCTCCGCGGGAGAAAGGGTCGCCTCGTGGGACAAAATACAGCAGCGCTCAGCCCTTCGCGCGCCGTAGCCGGGGAGGTAGAAGGGGAGGAGGAAGAGCCCTGCTTCTTAAAGGAAATAAATATATTTCTGTTCAAACCACCAGCTTAAGAAATGGAACTGACCAGTACTCTTCTTTGGGGGGGGGGGGGGTGGTCAGTAGGCGTGGCTCGCAGGCTCTAGAGCGCAGGCTCAGTAGCTGTGGCGCACGGGCTTAGCTGCCCCGCGACACGTGGGATCTTCCCGGACCAGGGCACGTCCTGCCTTGGCCCATGGATTCAAACCCGTGTTCCCTGCATTGGCAGGCGGATTCTTAACCACTGTGCCACCACGGAAGCCTGTATGATCTAAAGGTTTAAATCATTGATTTAGGAGATAGATTGAGTGATGAAGGACTGATAACACTTCAGTCTCTGATTCTGAATTCAGACTTTATGTATTAACTATTCTGTACCGTGCGACTGCACTTGAACTACCTGTGTGTAAAAGGACAGTTTATCATCCTCTATCAGAAGAGTCTGAAACATGAGATTTGAAAAGGTTTGACTCTAAGACTAGAAGAAAGTCCTCTTCTTTTTTTTTTATTTTTTAATTTAATTTTATTTATTTTTTTATACAGCAGGTTCTTATTAGTCATCAATTTTATACACATCAGTGTATACATCTGACCAGTACTCTTGAAGCTCCTAGAACTTGACCCATTCTCATATTCCCTTCCTCCTCGGTGGTAATTCAAAGCCTCTCAATCATTCCCTTCCTTTCCTCTATAGTTTCCCCACCCCTATATGTATCCCTAAATACACTTACAGTCAGCTTACCTGCTCTGAACTGTAGAATCATGTTATGTGTGCCTTACTGAACTTGTTCCACACTGTGTCTAGAATTAGTTCACATTGATGTATGTGGCTAGAGATCACTTCTTTTCACTGCTATCTAGCATTCCGATTGAATATAAAACAACATATGTAACCATTCTACTGGTGATGGCCATTTGAGATCCTTGTTCTTATGAACAATATTAAAAGAAGCACTTCTGTACAGCTTCTCCCAGTGTATCACTGTCAGTTGTTCTAGAGCAGGAGTTAGCAAACTACAGCCCAAGGGCCAAATCCAGGCTGCCATCAGTTTTTGTAAATAAAGCTTTATTAGAAAATAGTCACGTTCATTCATTTACATATTGTCTATGGTTGCTTCCCACCACTGTATCACAGGATCCCATTTGCTCTCCTGAACGGTGCCTCCTTCCCCCAGACCGCAACACAAAATCTCTGTAACCCTCCAAACAATCTAGTTTTTTTCCCTTTTTTGAAAAAAATCACCATCTTTATAGTCTCTTAAAGAACCAGCCTGAATTATTAGCAATTGCTTTTAAAAGATAATTCCCTTTTCTTGAAAGCAAGAACATTAAATTTCAAACACTCTGAAAGGTAAAGGGAAATCCTTGTGTTCATCTTGGGGGTAGTAATTTAGACATGACTGAGAGGAATGTTTATGCTGTTTAGAAATAAAACGGTTGTTCTTTTTACAGATTTCTACCTCCTGCTTCCTATACTTCATACTCATTCTCACTCAGAGGCAATCCTTTCTAGGAATAATTCTATTCTATCTCCCTGAAGCAACTTGGTCTAGAAACAATCAAGAGATGATTCCTTAGGAAACCAAATGTGTGGGCTAGTTTGGCCAAATGTGGGGCTAGCTACTACAAGAAGAATGCCAAGAATCTCTCACATCATGTGAGCTTCTAGAAGGAAATTCATTGCCTCCCATCTTTACAAGTGATTCCAATCCCATGCCTCAGCGCTTCACTGGGCAGTCCCAGAGGTAGCTTCATCTTGAAGCCTGTTATTTGCTTCTGGTAGAAATATGTTGCTCCGTAATAAGTAGTAAATGTGGTTTTTGGAAAATCCTTGGAACTTAATGCCATAGAGACTAGACCTTGGGAAATCTTATTTCCCTTGATAGCCAGCCTTCTCGGATAGGTTCAAAGCCTATTTTCTGCTTTGACATGTTTTAATTAAGCAAGTTACTTGACTACTCATTTCCATGGTTTTTCCAACAAGCATTTTAGAATAGGCAGCAACTAGGAGAAAGGCATAGTGCTGGTACAGATAAAGATGAATCTGAAATAGCCCTTCTCCGTAAGGACAGCACCACTTAACAATATTTGCAGAACTCGGTGCAAAATGAAAATGCAGGACCACTTGTTGGAAAATTCTTAAGATTTTCAAGATGGTGATAACATAGCATTCAACTAAGTGTGAGGTCCTTCTAAACACGGGGCACCGTGCAACTCATGTCCATGAAAGCCAGCCCTCATAATCTAGTGGATGACATAGACACAAGTTAGCTACCTGATAAAGCAACAAAGAACTCATGTTAAACATCTGCACAAGTAACAACTTATCGTACAGACATGTAATTCTAAAGGATAATCAGGGTAAGCAACTGACAATAGGAAGTAGTTAAACTGGACTTTAAATGAGTGAAGACATTTTTATAGGGAGAGAGGGTGACCAAATGCATTCTTGGCTGGGAAACAACACAAGAAAAAATTTGTGATATGAGAATGTTGGCTTTGATAGAGGAGAGGCAGGAAAGCTACAGTGGTTAGAATGCAGAGTGCTGTAGGTGATGTGGTGGTGATGAACCCAGAAAGGTCATTTAAGGTCAATTACTGGGGTGTCCTGGGAGCCTGAATTCCTTAAATTTGGACTTTATCTTGATTTGGATATACTAAACCCTCCAAGGTTTTTAAGTAGGAGAATTATATAATCAGTTCTAGGATTCCAGAGAGAAAAATAACTCCAGTTGTAATGTGGCAAATGGATCAGAGAAGAAAGGGACCAGAGACAGGGAAAACTATCAGGAAATAGATAATAACGTCCAAGGGTGAGAAGTGGAGGCTCCAGGCTACAGATAGGAAGGAGACAGGTGGAAGACACTGCAGCGGCCTTCCTTCTTTGAAAATGAAAAAGAATTGCCAAGAGTGCACGTATTTCTTTTTTTTTAATTTTTTAAAACCACTTTATTGAGAGGTACGATTGACATGTAAAGATCTGTACGTATTTAACTTACACAACATGATGAGTTTGGGGATAAATATATACCCGTGAAAGCATTAAGGCCATAAACATGTCCATCACTTCCTAAAGTTCCCTCCTGCCCCTCTTTAGTAGCGCATGTGTCTTGTGTGTGTGTGTGTGTGTGTGTGTGTGCGCACCCGTGCGCTAAGAAAACTTAACATAATATTTACCCTCTTAGGAAATTGGGTGGATGGGTTATAAATATTCATGCAGCTCTCCTGGAGAACTCAATGCCAAGATTAGAAAGATTGTTCTTGTGCCTTGCCAAGCAATGAACAAGCACAGACCCCCACTAACAAGATCCACAGGGGAGCTGTCAGCAAGGTACAATCATGGCTGTCATGGTGGAGAACAGAAGGACCTACCCTGAGCTGCCCATGTTTGTTTCAGTCAAACTGCTGGGCTGCTGAGGTGTAGACGGGTCTGAAACACCTAATCCTTGCCAAGAGCTGGGCAAACTGGGTGAACTCACCCAGAAAATCTTTTTACATAATTTCCATAAAAGACTAAGGAAAGCATCAATTTTTAAATTGATAGATGGGTAGGAAGCACAAAAAAAATATTTTTAATGCCCTTGCAGGATCTGTTTAAATACCCAAAGCATCATTTGTCTAGGAGGAATTTTTTTTTAATCGTAAAATTTTTGATACAAAAATATATGACAATTATTAAAACACTGGTTTCTGGCCATAATTCAAATCAATATAACTGCAGCATTGGAACAAAGTTGTATAGAAAGATTTTGGTTCAAATCATGATTCTGCAACTTACTATTAGTCTGATCTGAGACAAGTAATTTAGCTTCTCTGAGATTTTGTTTCCTTGAAAATGAACATAATTTTATTTGTTTTGCAAACTTCCCAAAATCATTATATGGGGCAGGAGATGAACAAGTACACAGCAAGCCTTGAGGGGCTCCAAAGTGCTCTAGAAATCAAAGATCTTATTAGCAGTGCTACAGACCTTAGTGGTCTGTAATTTTTAATCCTACAGAATTAATTTACTTCCTCATAGCAAATATACTCCCAGAAAAATGTGGATTAGAAACCACTTGAATTGTCATCCTTGTGTGTATGTGTTTTGTTGTTGTCAGTTTTTGCCCAAACGTATAACAAATATTAGCAGACATCATAACAAGGAATAAATAGGGAAACCTGCCAGAGCCTTCAGTATGTAACCAAGAAAATATATTCCATGTATGCTGTCTTCTGAGCATATGGGAAATGTTAAAATAAGTGAACCTAACAAATACTTGTAAATCACATTTGTTTTTCTTGCTTCCCTGCCCCCAACAACAAAAGAAAACACTCATAAATCATCCATTTTATGTATAAGCACAGTGGTTACCTCCTACTAGGCTGCTTCTGATGGTGCAAACTGGCCACATTAAGTCCACCTGTTCTGGCATAAGGACTTCAGCTGGCTCTGGCTCAGATACGCCTTAGGTTCACTATGTGTATATGTGTCCCTCTCCCACTAGAAAGAAAAGACCTTCAGGGCAGGGACTGACTTCTTCTTTGTTGTATCTTCAGCATCTAGTTCAGCGCCTGACACACAGTAGGTGCTCATTCAATGATGAAGGAATGAATGAGAATTTAAGAGTTCTCGTAACAGGATGCACAGCCAGTTTTCTTCTCCATATGATTATCCAATTTTCATGGGTAGATTTTTTCCTCTGATGTGGGTATTTTTCCAAAGACCACACACACTAAGGCATCCTTTTGCATTTTTTAATAACCCAATTTCACCTAATGTACAGTTTTTGCAATGAGTATGAAATGAGTTTACACATGTAGAGAGTTTAGCATTTACATGATACATACTCAATGAGCTAAATATTACATTATTTATCTACAAGAGGCAGAAGAGTGACTCTGAAGCCAGATTACCTAGAATCATATCCCAATTCTTCCATCATTGCTATGTGACCCACATGTAACTTAACTGCTCAATGCCTTATTACTTTAGCTCTGTAATAGGAAAACAATACAGCTCACTTTACAGCATTGCTGTGAGGCTCACATGAGATGCTATGTTTGAAGATAGTGCAAGAAAATGGAATACATGCATGGTGGTGGGAACACAGTAAATACTCAGTAAATACTAGAAGATAAAGAAAGCCAAAGAAACATTTGTTAATCACCTGCTTTATACCAGAAACTCAGCTAGCTGCTGTGGAAGAGAGACAAGACCCAATCCCAACCCTCATAGAATTTAGATTCTAGGCAGAAAGGATCTCAATCTGGGTAACAATGATAACAGGGATAGTTACACTTTCCCTCCATTGTTCCTTCAGAGCTCTGGACCAGCACACAATTGAGAGAAAAAGAATTTTTACAGCAGCCATGTAAATGGACAGTTAAATGGCTTCTAACACTTCAGCTCTTGGATGTAATTTGGATATAAATAATAATAGTAATAATAATAACCTGACCATGCTGAAAATTCTATATTTGATCTCATTTAATCCTTACAACAAAATTGCAAAATAAGTATAGTTACCTTCTATTTACAGATTGAAGTTCAGAAAAGATAAATAATTGCCCAAGGTCACATATCAAGTGTATCCCATAACTGCACTAACCATGCCTGGATACTTTCCCTGGCCTTTTGCTGGAACTTGGCAGCTAAGCCAATAAGCTCAGCAGGAGTATATGCTCTCATCATGAACACTTCCTGAATTAGGGACTGCCCTGCTGGCTGGCATGGTTGTTGGCGTGCTTTTGCTTTCCTTTGTGTTAGAAATCAGATGGCATGGGGCCAGCACAGCATCTTCCTCTTTGTTCTCCTCACTTTCCCAGGAATTCCACCTCCTGGCATCCCAATCAGGCTGTGTCACAAGGGCTCAGACCTTAATCCGAGCAGCTTTCGCCCTCCTAGCTTTGCAAAATGGCACGCTGAGGTCTCTGACTTATCAGCCTGTTCTCCCACCTTGTCTGCCAGCCCAAAGCTAGCAGAGCACTGGACACTGCAGGCCCTTCTCCAACCTCAGCTTTTCTTCCAACTTTCTCACAAGATCTTCAGCCTCTAGTTGGGCATCAGTGGCCACAGAACTGCCCACAGTGGAGGTCAGCCCACCGCCCAGCCAGGCCTTTCCCTTCTTTGTCTTCCTGCAAAGAACTTCTTGAAGTTCCTCAAACAAGCACATCAAACCAGCCAACATTTTTGGGACATCCCAATACCTGCTCAGTGGTCCACAAACATCTAACATACTGGCCACCCCTCCCCACATAGAGGTTGATGGCCAACTCGGGATTTCCCCTGTGGGTGCATCTATCCCAAGACCCATTTCTTGCCTCCTGGCTGAAGGAATTCAATTGCTGGTTCACAACCTCGGGAGCTTCCTGGGTAAAATCTGAAAGTGACCCCATATACGGAGGGCAAAGGGAGACCAAAGAAAGAGACAGAGCCCTCCAGATTGGTAGGTGGCACGTGTAATAATCAAGGGAACCTACATACAAGGCTCGTCTTGGGTGGCTACAATATGTGTAGATCTCAGCACCTGCCTTCCAAAACCTTAAAAGTTTATATAGAGGCCTTAACCAGTTTCAGTCACATATACCAGGCAGATAGTCCCGATACCTAAACTCTCTCAAGGCTCAGTCCTTGAAATGGCTCCAGTTATGGGAACTATGGGTGGAATGTATATTCCAAGGACAGAGAAGGTGGTGAGGAGCTTCTGATTGCCCGGGTCCAGCTCTCTGGTCAACCAGCAGTCACATCCTCTTGATAACCTCCTCCAACTTTAAGTGTAACCAAGTTACATATCAAGTGTAACTGCTCTAACAAATAAACTCGAAATTGTGTAATGTCACAAACACAAGAGAAGTTTCATGCTTGCTTACATAATAATACTGAGTAGACGAACAGGAAGGCAGAGACACAGGTTGCCAGAAGCTCTGTCAACATGTATATTCTAATAAAACAGGGAGGAGAAAGAGGATTTAGAAGGGTACATGGGAGATTTAGTGAGCCAGACCTGAAAGTGGTGCACATCCCTTCTGCTAATTGTCCATAG
This sequence comes from Balaenoptera borealis, assembly GCF_965194805.1. NCBI lineage: Eukaryota > Metazoa > Chordata > Mammalia > Artiodactyla > Balaenopteridae > Balaenoptera > Balaenoptera borealis. Next base: position 18,015,737 of record NC_138876.1, read on the forward strand.
TCTAGAATTTAGACACGTGGTCACTTTTAAGTCCAGGGAGAAATGGGGAACGTAGACCCTGGCTGGGCAACCACCTCCTGCGCATAATCCTGTCCTATGGAACGGAAGCACAAATGTTTGTGTCTTCAGTCTTCTCTAGACAAAAAGTAAGTACCAAAGGCATGATTCCAATCCAGGTCTGTCCGTCTCCAGAGTCCATGCTTCTAAACACTGGTAATCACAAAGCCAGCCAAGAGCTCAGTATTGCCCCTATGCTGTCCATGTTTCAAATCACTTCATCCTCAAAACAACTCTGTGAAGTGAGTCCTATTATTTTTTTTTAACATCTTTATTGGAGTATAATTGCTTTACAATGGTGTGTTAGTCTCTGCTTTATAACAAAGTGAATCAGTTTTACATATACATATGTTCCCATATCTCTTCCCTCTTGCGTCTCCCTCCCTCCCACCCTCCCTATCCCACCCCTCTGGGTGGTCATAAAGCACCGAGCTAATCTCCCTGTGCTATGCGGCTGCTTCCCACTAGCTATCTATTTTACATTTGGTAGTGTATATATGTCCGTGCCACTCTCTCACCCTGTCACATCTTACCCCTCCCCCTCCCCATATCCTCAAGTCCATTCTCTAGTAGAGTCCTATTATTTGATAGACAAAACATGACCCAGAAGGATCAAACAGCTTGTTCTGTGTGACCTTGGGCAAGTCACTGAACTTCTCCACTGCTCAACATTCTTATCTTTAAATGGGCTTTATAATAATCCCACTTTAGAGTGTGTGTTTGATCAGAACCTGCTCACCTCATTCCCTGATCCTGACGACTTCCCAGGACCCTTCCAACTCTGCGTGCAACCCTAAAGCCAAGTTCTGAAATCAGCCTCAAAGGATGTCTTCTACCAGTTATCCCAGGAGCAGAATTGAGCTGTCCCCCAGGATGCCAGCCTTTGCTGGCAAGACAACCTATGGGCTGTTATTTTGGCCTGTATGATGCTGTCTCTAGATTATCTCACTTTCTAGATAATCCTTGCTGTGGGTTATCCAGGAATTCCACAATAAAACACCCTATGGAGAGAAAAAGGTTTTGGCTTTTGACCCAAAGATTTAATGTCCTTGCAGCTTTTGGAACACAACATTTCTCCCTAAAAGTTTACCATCAAATGGTGACATCTGTCAAGAATAAAAAGCTATAATTCTATTCATATACTACTTTGAAGTTGAAAACTAAGATTACATTTACTGGACATAGATTTAAAAACCCCTATTTTCAAAGTAACCACAGACCAATTTTTTACAGTGGAGCCTCATATCAGAGTAAATTTCACAGTGGTTGCTACTTCTGAAAGGATTTCATGGCATTGTGCTTACAAGCCCAGGCATTGGAGCCAAGTTGCATATGCTTAAATTCCAGTTCTGTCACTCCTGCTAGCTGTGCAACAAGGGCAAAGGGATTTACTTTCTCTAAGCCAGTATTTCCCAATCTGTAGAATGGGGACAAATCCAGTGCCTGTTTTAGAGTGTTGCTGTGGAGATTAAAGGACTGAGGGTAACTGATGTGATCACTCAGCATAATGCTTGGTAAGCAAGCACTCACTGGATTGTGTAAGGTAAGAAGGCATTTTATTTTCCCATTTATTTTCTTAGATTTAGGGCCTGCATAATGGATCAGACAGAAATTTCCTCTTTCTAATATCTTGAGCCCATCAATCACTACAGTATGATGATCAATCTGTGGGTAGAATCTGCCTCTCATCCTAGCACGAGGGTGGCCCATGGCTCCAGAAAGTATATCCCCCCAAATAGGTCTATCCTGTTCACCCAGCATGTGATTAGTGCGATGCTAATTTGTACCTCCAAAACTAAAAGAGGGAAAAAGGCTTTATAGTACAGTAGTTAAAAGCTTAGTTTCGGAGCCAGATAGACAAATATTAAGAATCCCACATTCTGTGTGGCCTTGGGCAAGTCGCTGAACTTCTCCACTGCTCAGCATTCTTATCTTTAAATGAGCTTTATAACAATACCACTTTTATAGGCTTACTATGAGGATTAAATCTGATGTGACAGACACTGTGCTAAACATTTTATAAACATAATAAGTCTTCGGTGAGTACAGAAATCCTTTAAGCCTTGTAACGGATTCTCATTTTTTCTTCAAATAAAGACATGGTCAATGTAAACGTAAAATGATGCAATCACTGTGGAAAACAGTTTGGCAGTTCCTCAAAAAGTTAACTATAGGATTGCTACGTGATCCAGAAACTCTACTGCTAGGTAAATACTCCCCCCAAAATGAAAACATATGTCCACACCAAAACATGTACACAAATGTTTGTAGGACCTTGAGTCATAATATCCAAAATGTGAAAACAACCCAAATGTCCATCAACTGATGAATGAATAAACACTATCAACTACTATTCAGCAATAAAAAGAAATGAAGTACTAATACATTCTATAACATGGATGGACCTCAAAAACTATATGCTAAGTGAAAGAAACCAGACACAAAAGACCACATATTGTATGATTCCATTTTCTTTTAACTGAAGAATAGTTGATTTACAATGTCATGTTAGTTTCAGGTGTACAGCACAGTGATTCAGTTATATATATAAAGGTTTTATATATATTCTTTTTCATATTATTTCCCTTATAGCTTATTACAAAATATAGAATATAGTTCCCTGTGCTATACAGTAGGTCCTTGTTGGTTATCTATTTTATATGTGGCAGTATGTATATGTATCATTCCATTTGTATGGAATACCCAGAATAGGCAAGTCTACAGAGATTGGAAGTATCTATAGATTAGTGGTTGCCAAGAACTAGTGGTGGGGAGATGAGGAGTAAACTGGTGCGAGGTTTCTTTTGGACATAATGAAAATATTCTAAAATTCTATTGTGATGATGGCTGCGTAACTCTGTAAGCACACTAAAAACCATTGAATTATACACTTAAAACAGGTGAATTGTATGGTATGTAAATTACATCTCAATAAAGCTGTCTACAAAGAATATATAGGCACACTACGGAGATATTTCAAGTTTGGTTCCAGACCACCACAATAAAGCGAATATTACAATAAAGCAAGTCACATGAATTTTTTGGTTTCCCAGTGCATATAAAAGTTACGTTTCCACTATAGTAGTCTGTTAAGTGTGCAATAGCATTGTGTCTAAAAAAAAATGTATGCACCTTAATTAAAAACAATTTATTGCTAAAGAATGTTAACCATCATCTGACAACTCAGGGTTGCCACAAACACTTAATTTGTAAAAAAACGCAATATCTGTGAAACACAATAAAACGAGGTATGTGTGTATTGAATGGTAACTACATCTACTGTAGGTTCCTGGCTGGGATGTCCAATATATCGGTTTGTGTGTTATAAACATTCAAAATGTAGCTATTGAATGAAGAGCAAAATAGAGAAGCCTAACTTTTCCCGTGAAATGTCCTGCCATTGCCAAAGAGTCTTCCTTCCCCTCCTAGTCAGAAATCAAGTTGAATCAAGTGCCAAAGCCAACCTAAAGAAGTTGAAAGTGGGGACATTTTTCTTGCAGTAGGTATTGGTGTAGGAACTAGACCCCTTGCTGGCTGGCTCTTTGGTCTAAATAAGCAATAATCTCTCACCTACAAATACACACACTCTCTTCCATACACAACCAAACAGTCTGAAGATCAGAACGTTGTTTTAACAAAGTGACCAGACTAAAAGATTTTAATGACTTATTCAGTCACACCGTTGTTTGAATGAACTTTTCCTCTGTGTTTATGGGTTGTTTGAGAAAAGAAACATAACATAACGTATTCATTCATTTAGTTAATATTTTTAGATCACCTACTCAGTGCCAAGAACTAGTCCAAGTGTTGCATATACTCAAATTATTGATCTACTTGGCCAACATCAAACAGAAGCATTTTATCTCCTCAAGATGACTCTCGTGTGCTCCTGGAGATCAAATAGGAATGCAAATTTAATTAAATTAAGGTCTGGTCAGCTATCCAGAAAAAGTAAAAAGCATACTCTAGTTGCTTAAGATTTTTAAGCAAAGAATGATGACACTTGACCGTCCACTGAGAAACCATTTCTTATTACTCTGGTCCTAAGTCTTCTGTACACACTAAAGTATTTATCCAAAGAGAATGTTGAAAGGAATTTATTCTCCAATGAATAACCTGATTCTCCAAACACGAATTTCACTACAGTTTCCAACACAAGAAAGAGGGAGAAATGGCACAGAAGGCGAGAGCAAGACACACTGAGGCCCCAAACTTGAGTCCTCCAGTCTCCCCTGTGCTCGAAGCTTTACCTTGGCTGTTCCCCTCAGCTTTCAACTGGCTTCAATTACCTCTAGATTTAGCTTCAACAAACAACCAAGTATTGAAAACTCAATTTTCCATTCTTCAAAGTGCATTACCAGAAAAAGTGAAATGCAAGGCAACAAAGAGCATTTAATCATTAGGATCTTGCCCCTTGCTGTGGTGAAACCACACGGCTTGGCCCACTTCCAAGGCTAGAATTAATGAATGAGCAGGATTCTCAGGGAAAGCCTTTAACTACAGTCTGCTTAGCCCACAGAGCCTGCCCCTTTATTGCTCTTGGCATGTCTGCCTCTGTTTCTAATGGATCACCTTCCCGGGGGAATACGCACAAGGGGAAAGGTGCAGCCTTATGAATTCCTGTTTCCATTTCTTTTCTTCTCTTTAGAAACAGACTTAAGGAGATTTAACTATGCTGAAGCAGAAAAGTCTTGAGTCTTAAGACTAAGACAGCAATCAACTGTGTTCCCTCTCTGCCATTTCTCAGATGTAGGGAATTTGACACTTGCTGGCAGCCATGGTCCTAGGCTACAGTATCCCAGTACCCAACCTTCCTTCAGCTTGGACCTCATGGGCCTCACAGCACCAGCATCACAGATCCCTCTACCTATATTCTACCTTCTTGAAGAGGCAGTGTGTTGTTGAGTCAGGGTCAAGGGCAATGCTGGCTACATCCTAGGGCTGGAACTTCCTTAGATAAGCTAGGTTAAGAGCTTTTTGGCTTCTATTCTAGGTCTCCTCTCCTGATTGCTTCTCTCTGTTGGGCCAGCCTAAAGCTAGAGCAGGAAAACAGGCCTGAGGCTGCTTTGTGACATTTATTGTATGTAGGCTACCCAATAATTATATCCTTCTTCTTATACGAATGTCACCCCAGTAGCCTTTTAAGGAGTTCCCTCTACCCTCTCTAGACACAGACTGGCAACTGGCAACGAATCACCCTGCCCATCTCTAACCAATGGGTGAGCACATGACATAAGCTGGGGCCACATACCTTCCCTCCCCCAAATTTTACTCTTCAGCAGGATGATTTAAAAAACTGAACACAGATTTCTTTCTTGAGGAAGAGGACTGTTTAGGGGAAGACACATTATCAGTTCCTGTTCTAAAGAGTCCACTTATCCACCTTCTACTGGCCCCAGCACACACAGACGCATGCTGTTGTCCTGTTCATCAGCCTCCCTTCTGTTCCATGAGTAACTCCACATCCTTCCAATAAATTCCGTCTTTGCATCAGTTAACCAGAGCCAGTTTCTGATACTTGAAACCAAGCAGCTGCAGAATAGGTTCATTTTTTTCTCACTTTAATAAAGCCAGCTCAAGGATATAACTGGTCTCTAAAGATGGTCTATGCTTCCAATCTTCAAGGAAATCTTTGTATATGTACATTATACTTGTGTGGCACTTCCCAGCCTTTAAAGTACTCTCTCTCTCTCCACACACACACACACACACACACACACACACACACACACAGCATGTGCATATATATAAGTACACATTCATATATACATGTGCGTGTGCATGTGTGTGTGTGTGTGTGTGGAGAGGGATAGAGAAAGAGAGAATCATTCTCAACTGAGACTAAAATAAAACAAACAGCTCTCCAACTCTGTGACATAAATAGCTATTGAACACAGAAAAAAGTGAAATGAGGTGCTTAGAAAAAGAATGGCATTGTAAAAGTCCTCAGATTTTCTGGCTCCAGCCCAGAATGCTTTTAAGTAAACAACACAAAAAAGCATAAAACCAAATGCTTTAACACTTACTAATGAAGTATTATAGACCCCTTATCTCATTGAATCCTCTTCATAGCCATCTGGGATACTATTAGGCTTATTTAACACTATGAAGTAAATGAGAATTTCAAGTAAATTGTCTTATGTCTCAGCTAACAAATTAGAAAAGCAAGATGATGCAAGACCAGATCGTTTGGAATGCCAAGTCTATGTTCTTTACCCCACATCATATCCATCCTCTACAATGGGGGAAGAAACATACCCTTAATGGACTTAAATCAGAAAACACTTTTAATAAATGTTACTTGATAATAAACGGTTTAACTATGGGAGGGAGGGGTAAATTTCTGCCACTGAACATATATCAACATAAATTCAAGGTAGATTAAAGAGTTCAATGTTTAAAAATGAAGCAATAAACCAAGTAGAATAAAATATAGGCAAGATTTTTCTGATCTCAGGGTGGGGAAAGCCTTTCTAAGCTAAACAAAGGAAGCATCTTAAAGGACATTATTGATATATTTGACTGCATACCAATTAAAAACATCTGTAGCACAAAAAGTACTATGAATTGAATCTAAAGACAAACAGGAAAAATATTTCCAAAATACATTATGCAAGATAAATAGTCTTAGTATATACATATTTCTTCTAAAATAAAAATTAATTAATCAACACTTCAATATAAAAATATACTCAACAGTCGTACAGTCAAATCACAGAAGTAATAGATAGGGGAAGAATACATCTAATTTAAACATACAGGTTCTCTAATAATAAAAGAAATACAAATTAAATAAACTATGAGTTTCTATTTTCACACACCACATTGACAAAAGTTTTTTAGTTGTATCAATACTATTACAACACTGAATGCACTGAGTAATTCTGTAGCAAACACTTTAATAATATGTAACAAACACCTTAAACAATGTCATTATAACTTGTCTCAGTGGGGAAGTGTTTTAAAAATACATTACATTTGTATGATAAAACACAAGGCAGTTATTAGGTGATAGGATGATTTTCATCTTCTTTGTTTATACATGTCTATATTTTCCAGATTTTTACAGTGAGTATCTACAGGACAATGTGTGTGTATGTACATGCATATAAACACATATATTGCTATACATACACACATGTATATATATATATATATATATATATATACCTACACATAAATGATTTTTTAAATTTTGCACATTTAAGTTTGTATGTATTCGTGTGTGTGTTTATTGAGAATTTTAAACTCAATGGGGCATAAATAAGAAATCATTTCATTCTTATCTTATTTTGTCAAATCTCCCTTTTCCCTCCCATGCTGATACCCTAGGCAGAGTCCATAATTTCTGGATTCTTTCAGTGATTTGGAAACTCAGTCTTTTCATTTTAAAACAGAATTTGTTCTCTGCTTTGCGGCTCTCTCCTGCTCCAACTCCAGGCACTACCCCAGCTTAGAGGCCCTCAGATGGAGAGGGGGCCATGGTCTGCACTTGCTCTTTCTAGGCTGAGGTGGGGAAGGACATGGTGCTCCTGAGATACCCCCTGCTCTCCTTCTTATGGACCCAGCTTTTCCTCTCTGAGGGGCAAGGAGCCCAGGAGGCTCCCCTGGTGGACCCCTCAGAGCCCTCTTCACATGGCTCCCTGGTTTGCAAGATCCACCTGTACACCCACTTCTTCTGCACCCTTTCTCCTCTCTGCCACTCTGATGTTCCCAGAGCCTTTTGTTTCTGAGGCTTCTATCCGAGCAACTAAGCCATTCAGGATAGAGGTCTCTGGGGCTTACCCGTCATGGGGAGCGGAGAAAGACTTAGAATACAGAGAAGGCAACTAAATGCCTCTGGACACATCAATTTCTCTTCATTCCTGTCCCCATGAGCTCTCACCCTCCAGCTCCCTGCCTCCCACTCCCCTCCAACTCATTCTCCACCCTGCAGCCCAAGGACTCCTTCTAAAACCCACACCCAATTGCTTAAAAACCTTTCAGTGATTTCCCGCACCCTGAGGGTAAGCTCCAAAGCTACTCACGGGGCTGTGAAATGGCATCTGGTCTCTCCTTAGTGTCTACCTTCATTTGCTCCTCCACTTCCTCTCCCATCTTAGCTGCACTGAATGTTCACCCATCTCCAACGAGCCGCACTCTCCCCATTAGGTCTCCACACACGTGTTCCCTTTTTCCAACGTACTCTCGCCATGCCCAGTCCTATCACATCTGCCTCCCCCTTCACCTAATCAGTGTCTGCCCATTCTTCAGATTGCAGTCTAATCTATTACAATCCCTCAGGGAGATCCCCCTCCTGAGACAAGGCAAGGTCCCCATGGACCCTTTCAATCACCTGTCATACACTCATTATACTATTTTGCGATCACTGATTTAATTTCTGTGCCCCCTCATAGGCCATGGTTCCGCTGAGAGTTAGAATTGCATCTGCCATTTTTACAGGGGTTTATATCCTCAAGACCTAGCACCTAGTCACTTAACCCAGAATAATAAATACATAATGAGGATTTAACTATAAACGAATTCCTAAACTTGGATTGAAGGCTGCTTAAGGGTATCTGGCATGGTTCTCTGCAGGACACAAGCTGAATAATCAAGAAGAATTGAATAAAAGGTGTATTTTTTCCAAACTGTGGGCACAGCCTAAGGAAAGCAGCAAGGGTGGAAGAGCATCCTAAGACATGTACCTAAGGAAGTACTTACCACCCCAAGGCACAAAGGGGAACAGGAGGGAGCCTCGGTCAGGATCTACTCAGAGATAGCGCTGCACAGAGAAGGACCTGAGCAGAAGCAAAGCTGATATGAAGCTGCAATTCAGCAGGGAGTCAGGGAAGGAATACCCGAACTTCTCCCTCCTCTCCACCCCCATCTCCTCTTGGTGTTTTCCATTGCCTGAACAAATCCAAAGCCACAGGACAAGGAAGTACAGTGATGTGGTCCATCTAAACCAGGTTTCCAGGGTGCAGAGCAGGGTGGAGAAGAAGGGAGGGTAGATTTGGAGTGGTACCAGCACCAGCAGAGGTTTGCCTAGCTCTACATTTCTTTGCATCCCCCTCAGTGCCCGGCACAGAAACAGTGGGCCATAAACACCCATGAAAATGGATCCACTAAATTGAATTGAATGAAACAGAATGGAATTGAACTGCTTTGAACTGAATGGAGCGAACCAGACTGCTAAGTAGTTTCCAAGTCAAGAGTTGTCTTATCTTTAAGGTATAATCATGGATCTTGCACCCCTGAATTCCAGTACGGTCTCTCTAAGCCTCCTGGTTTAGCAGAGTTTGGAATGCACAACATCCCGTGTTCCGAGCAATTCCAGTGAATCCTGCAGTTCACTGTTACGTGACATTTTATGTAACTTCATATGTTATCTTTAATTCCTGGGTCTCCCTCCCCACTAAGTTTATAAGGCATGGTAAATTGGGCAAAGAAATATTGTTTGTCTTTGGGGTTTCAAACCCTAAGAGGTAGTAAGCTGTTAGAGGTTTATATACATGCATTAAAAAAAAAAAAAAAGGAAAGTGCTACTTTTACGTGGGATTTCCAACATTTTGCAGCAGCGTCTGTACGAGCCTCCAGGTGCTGGTATTGGCTTGCACAGAGCAGCACCTTGTGAACAGGAAGCTGGTAATTTACCTGGTGCAGCGTCTGGGAGCACAGAGCCATCTGAACAGCAGCTGATGCTGGGGCAGGTGGTGTGCCCAAGGCATTACTGGCATCCCATTAGGAGAGCAGTTAGAGTCCTGGAGTTAGAAGGGTCACACGGGCCGAGTCAGGCTGACTCTAAAATAACCTGTCCAAAAATCAGTCATTTTAGTGGAAAAAATTGCCAAACTCTTAAAGTAACAATCAGATGATTAGATAGTCCCCTGTTTACCCAATCATGTTATTGATATTTTACCATAGGCCCAATCTTTTAAAAAGACAATTTAAACCCAGTAATTAAACTTGAACACAATGAGGTACTTCCCTGGTGGCACAGTGACTAAGAATCTGCCTGCCAATGCAGGGGACACGGGTTCGATCCCTCGTCCGGGAAGATCCCACGTGCCGTGGAGCAACTCAGCCCGTGAGCCACAACTACTGAGCCTGCACTCCTAGAGCCTGTGCTCCACAACAAGAGAAGCCACCGCAATGAGAAGCCCACGCACCCCAACGAAGAGTAGCCCCCACTCACCACAACTTGAGAAAACCTGTGCACAGCAACGAAGACCCAACGCAGCCATAAATTAATTAATTAATTAATTAAAAAAAAAAAAAGAAAATTTGAACACAATGCAAGTCCAAAGTGTCTAGTTGGCCTAGAGGGTCTTTTATGACTCCAGTAGGGGAACAGAACCCAACCTAGCTGCTATAGGAAAATTACTCCTTGCCAGATTTTTGGTATAATAATGAAAATCATAATAATTTCACCCACAGTTAAAACAGTCGGTGTAATTAAATCATGGTATAATGGGATTATACGGCTATACAGAGGCTGAAAAATCACTGATCTTGATGTCAAGATCTGACAGAACACAAGAAAGAAACCCACAAAAACCTCACAAAAGTAGTGTTTATACAGTCAACTATAAAATAGCACAGTGATGTGATCAGATGTGTAATATGGAAACTCAAAAAAAAAGTTACATCATTCATTAAAACCTACCTAGTCTGTTCATTCCAACAGAGAAGTCATTTTGAATTAGGTTCAAATAGCATAAAGGGAGGTGGAGATTTGAAAATGATAAGGACACACTTTAAGCCAAAAGATTTTATGTCACTTTGCTGTGCAGCAGTGATTGGCACAACGTTGTAAATCAACTCTACTTAAATAAAAAAAATTTTTCTAAATAGCTATCCACTAATGATGAAAAATCTGAAAGACAAATTAAGGAAACACTCCAATTTACCGTTGCAACAAAAAGAATAAAATACCTAGGAATATACCTACCTAGGGAGACAAAAGACCTGTATGCAGAAAACTATAAGACACTGATGAAAGAAATTAAAGATGATACCAACAGATGGAGAGATATACCATGTTCTTGGATTGGAAGAATCAACATTGTGAAAATGACTATACTACCCAAAGCAATCTACAGATTCAATGCAATCCCTATCAAATTACCAGTGGCATTTTTTACAGAACTAGAACAAAAAATCTTAACATTTGTATGGAGACACAAAAGACCCTGAATAGCCAAAGCAGTCTTGAGGGAAAATAATGGAGCAGGAGGAATCAGACTCCCTGACTTCAAACTATACTACAAAGCTACAGTAATCAAGACAATATGGTACTGGCACAAAAACAGAAACATAGATCAATGGAACAAGATAGAAAGCCCAGAGATAAACCCACGCACCTATGGTCAACTAATCTATGACAAAGGAGGCAAGGATATACAGTGGAGAAAAGACAGTCTCTTCAATAAGTGGTGCTGGGAAAACTGGACAGCTACATGTAAAAGAATGAAATTAGAACACTCCCTAACACCATACACAAAAATAAACTCAAAATGGATTAGAGACCTAAATGTAAGACCGGACACTATAAAACTCTTAGAGGAAAACATAGGAAGAACACTCTTTGACATAAATCACAGCAAGATCTTTTTTGATCCACCTCCCTGAGTAATGGAAATAAAACCAAAAATAAACAAATGGGACCTAATGAAACTTCAAAGCTTTTGCATGGCAAAGGAAACCATAAAGAAGACGAAAAGACAACCCTCAGAATGGGAGAAAAGATTTGCAAATGAATCAACGGACAAAGGATTAATCTCCAAAATATATAAACAGCTCATGCAGCTCAATATTAAAGAAACAAACAACCCAATCCAAAAATGGGCAGAAGACCTAAATAGACATTTCTCCAAAGAAGACATACAGATGGCCACGAAGCACATGAAAAGATGCTCAACATCACTAATCATGAGAGAAATGCAAATCAAAACTACAATGAGGTATCACCTCACGCCAGTTAGCATGGGCATCATCAGAAAATCTACAAACAACAAATGCTGGAGAGGGTGTGGAGAAAAGAGAACCCTCTTGCATTGTTGGTGGGAATGTGGATTGATACAGCCACTACGGAGAACAGTATGGAGATTACTTAAAAACTAAAAATAGAATTACCATATGATCCAGCAACCCACTACTGGGCATATACCCAGAGAAAACCATAATTCAAAAAGACACATGCAGGGCTTCCCCGGTGGCGCAGTGGTTGAGAGTTCACCTGCCAATGCAGGGGACACGGGTCCAGGAGGATCCCACATGCCACGGAGCAGCTGGGCTCGTGTGCCACAACTGCTGAGCCTGTGCTCTAGAGCCCGTGAGCCACAACTACTGAGCCCACGTGCCGCAACTACTGAAGCACGCATGCCTGGAGCCCGTGCTCCACAATGAGAGAAGCCACTGCAATGAGAGGCCCGCACACCGCAATGAGGAGTGGCCCCCGCTCGCTGCAACTGGAGGAAGCCCGCGCACAGCAACGAAGACCCAACGCAGCCAAAAATAAATAAATAAAATAAATAAATTTAAAAAAAAATAAAATAAAATAAGACACATGCACCCCAATGTTCATTGCAGCACTATTTACAATAGCCAGGTCATGGAAGCAACCTAAATGCCCATTGACAGACGAATGGATAAAGAAGTTGTGGTACATATATACGATGGAATATTACTCAGCCATAAAAAGGAACAAAATTGGGTCATTTGTTGAGACATGGATGGATCTAGAGACTGTCATACAGAGTGAAGTTAAGTCAGAAAGAGAAAAACAAATATCGTATATTAACGCATGTATGTGGAACCTAGAAAAATGGTACAGATGAACCGGTTTGCAGGGCAGAAGTTGAGACACAGATGTAGAGAACAAACGTATGGACACCAAGGGGGGAAAGCCTCGGGGGGGTGGGGATGGTGGTGTGATGAATTGGGCGATTGGGATTGACATGTATACACTGATGTGTATAAAATTGATGACTAGTAAGAACCTGCTGTATAAAAAAACAAATAAAATTTTAAAAGAAAAAAAAATAGCTATCAAAAATCACTGACCACCCTGGGAAGTCCTGAAACATCTTGAAACCGAGAGAACAAAGGGAAGATGGAAGAAGCAATTATTAACCTGCTGAAAAGTCCAGAGACAGGGACTGGACCCCAGAGAACAAAGAACAAGATGGATGAACCCACTTCAGAGACAATCGGATCATGCGTTGCTCATGTCAAGGATCTGAAAACCCACGGGGTGTCTCTGATAAAGCCATCTTAGGAAGGTCAGGTTAAAATAGCACCAAGCATGTGACACTCTCCTGCTCTTCCCCATCTGCTCCTCCTGGACCCAACAACTGGAGAAGAAAGAAGAGAACCTGATAGGCAGCAGAGTCGAGGGTGGGGTGCATCTACCAGTCATATGACCGTGGACCACAGAGCAAGTCTGAGCTTGATGGAGGGAAAAGGGAAACAACTCTGATTAGGATATAAGATTGAAGTCTTGACTTGGACCAGACTATATTTTTCAATACCTGAAATAAGACTGTTTCTTTCTGTTAAAGTGACTTGGCAGCTACGGGATTTCTTCCAAGCTGTTATCAAGGGACAGGGAAGAGAGAGCTGACACATCAAAGAAGGCAGCAGTAAGCAGAAAAGAATGTTATTTCCTCTTTGTATTCAATTAATTCAATCAAGAAAACAGTTACTTGCGGAACTAAGTGTTTACAAACCCCAATCACACTAATATTAATGCCCTCCACCTACACACAAAGTATTTTAAGAGGCATAGAGCCCACACAGAAAAGTTTGTCTGATTAGTCAGTCTGAGTCACTTACACATTCTCAAATTGAAGGAGACCAAGCCCCAGGATTGAGGGTCCTGACGGTCCTACCATAATTATGTAAAAGTGGTAAAGAACATTTCCCCAAAGGAAGGGATGCTGGAAAAGAGAAACAAACAAAAAACAAACAGTGGATGGACATTACAGTACCAAAGTGGAGCATATCACAGCAGCTGACCTACATGTTTTGGTTTTGTCTCAGTTGTCAGTAATCATCTCCTTCTGTCTTTTTCATTAATCTACTTTTTAAACTTCTCCCTTGAATATTAGGATTGATTAAAGGAATCAGAGAGCAGGACATCTGTGAGGCAGAGGGAGTGTGGGGTAGACTTCAGGTCAGCGGGTTCTTCCTGTAGGAACTTGGGACAAACGACCTCATAACTTTAAGCCTTAACACTCCTTTAAAAACTTACAAAATTGACCTAACAAAGGAAAAAAACAAAACAAAACAGTCAACGGTTCCATGAGTGACTTCAGAAGCAACTTAATTAGGTATTGGTTTTCCTTAGAGGAATAAATATATAATCTATATTATGGTGCATCCAGTGAGTGGGTTTTAAAGATAAGATCAAGAAACATAAAAGTCACCTTTTATGTTAAACAATTAAGAGATTTATACAATAAACTGCCCAGGTAATAAATAAAGGTCTAAGTAGAAGGGAAATAAAGAGGATAGAAGAGAAATAGAAACGGAGAACAAAAATTTCAAGGAAAAGGCAGAGGCAGAGACAAACACAAACAAATTACAAAGAAAGAAAACCCAGGCAGGGTCCGCGAAACAAGCTGGGGGGTTGGGGAGCGGGAAATACAAGCTAATATCTGTAGGATAGGAGCGCCATCTTGTGGCTTAAAAGGATAGTGCAGCTGATGGCTTCTGACGCCTTCTTCCTCTCTCTCAACTGTACAGTAACTGCAAACAGTAACTTCACTTTCTTGGTACATTTGCAACGAACCAAGTGAAATTAAATAGCGGGAAAAGCCCAATGTATGGACTGAGGTTTCCCAATTCTTCCGAGGGGAAACAATGGCTCATAGAACATTCCAAACATTACAAAGATGAGATACACCTGAAAACATTCAGAGCAAATCTAAAAATAATGACATTTGTAAGTAAAGTTTTCTTAATATTAAGTTTCCTGTGACTTACTTCTGTTTCATTTACCTCAATTAATTCATTTATTCATTCAACAATGACTATTTATTGAACATACATGATGTGCCCCAAATAGCACTCTGGGGGTGGGAGATACAGCAGCTCCTGACTAATGAAGCTTCTGTTTCAGTGGAAGACGAACAATCCAGAAATAAACAAGTAAATATAAAGTGCCAATTGGGATTGGGTGCTACAGTGCTAACCAAAGCAGGATGTGGCAGATAGGAAGCATGGGGGTGAGAGAGGGCATTATTGTTTTATCCGGGACGGATAGAGTGAAAATGAGCAGAGACATGAAGTGAGGGGGTGAGTCATGTGGCTTTAGGGGGAAAACAGACCCAAAGGGGACTAAGGGACAGAGGTGCTCAGGCTCTGGAGTCAGACACACTTGAGCTAGAACCCCAGCGTATCATTTACCAACTCTGTTCCTTGATCTCTCCAAGCTTGCATTTCTTCAACTAGAAAATGAGAATTAAAATGCTTTCTTTGTTATACTCAAGAAAGATCAAAGGAAGATCAAATGGGGATTAAATGTTGCAAAGGTTACATGCATATAAAGTGCTTTGCACAATGCCAGGCAGTGGCTCGTATACAAAAGGGGGGGGGGAGGGATAAATTAGGAGTTTGGGATTAGCATGTACACACTACTATATATAAAATAGATAACCAACGAGGACCTACTGTGCAACACAGGGAACTCTACTCAATATTTTGTAATAACCTATAAGGGAAAAGAATCTGAAAAAGTATATATATATATTTTATATATATATGTATATATATATATGAATCACTTTGCTGTATACCTGAAGTTGACACATTGTAAATCAACTACCTTTCAATAAAAAAAAACAATAAACATTAGTTATTACCTATGTCAGTTTTGATCGATGTGACATTATAGACAGAGATTTGAAAACACCTTGATTCTTACGTTTTTATGCGATTGTTCAATAATAATAGCTACTATCAATTGAGTTTTTACTCTATTCACCTTATGTTAAATCGTCACAATATGTCAAAAAGGGGTAATATTATTTCCATTTTACAGATGAGGAAACTGAGGCCCAAAGAAGTTAGGTAGCTCGCCCATGTTCATTCATGCAGTCTGTGTGAGCCAGAATTCAGACCCAGGCAGTGTGACTGCAGAATCTGTGTTCTTAGTCACAACAGGAAACTAGCCCTCAATTAGCTGTGCACAGAAGACAAGTGTTGGAAGCCAGAATCCGAACCCAGACTTCTCATTTCTTCCCCTCCACGTACCTCTCATTCAGAATTACTTGATTTAATCTCTGTGATTCACATTTGACCATTACACCCAAACTGCACCAATATGATGCCAAAACAATTGATCAGTGAAAAATAAGATTTCAAATCACCTACCCAGTTGTTTTTCACATTAGGGGAGATAGCAACCCATTAGGGAGTTGTGAAACCAATTTGGTCAGTGGTAACCAGCTTCTTTTAAAAAAATGAAATAGATAAAATGTAAAACACCATATAGGTACACATAGTAAGGGTAAGTATTTTCAAGTAAACCTCTGTTTCAGGCGTGTGTGTGTGTGCGCGCGTGTCTATATAAGTCCTCAGCACTCTCTGTATTGTGATGTAAAATGCATTTCTTACAGTGCGCCTCAGTCTAAATATCTCAGAAAACACTGATTTAGGTGATACTCTTTAATCTTCTCAAAAAAATACAATGAGGTTCCTAAATCTTGTTATCAGCCCACCAGCCTTCATGTAATAATCATTTGCTTCGGGCTTCCCTGGTGGCGCAGTGGTTGAGAATCTGCCTGCCAATGCAGGGGACACGGGTTCGAGCCCTGGTCTGGGAAGATCCCACATGCCGCGGAGCAACTAGGCCCGTGAGCCACAACTACTGAGCCTGCGTGTCTGGAGCTTGTGCTCCGCAACAAGAGAGGTCGCAACAGTGAGAGGCCCGCGCACCGCGATGAAGCGTGGCCCCCACTTCCCTCGCACAGAAACGAAGACCCAACACAGCCAAAATAATTAATTAATTAATTAATTAATTAATTTTAAAAAAATAACCATTTGCTTCCCTGTCTCTCTGTATCTCCACAATTCTATTCACCAACCACAGAACAATTGATTTCCAAGAAAAGACTTAACACTTCTATGGCCCTGATTTTCCTGATCATTTCTGGTTTCGAATACTTTGCCCTCCAATCCTCAGAAACAGGGCTGAAATTGTGCCACACCTCCACGGGTGCAGCCTCTGTGACAGGTATCATTTAGCGCTCTTTCCTGCTGAGCCCAGACACAGCTTCAGAATCCTCCTCAACCCTGCAACTGGGGCAACCACTAGCAGCTAAACAGAGTTGACATGAGGTTGAATGTATTTGACCTTCGTGTTACACACCATCATAATGTCTAAAACCAACCCTTTGACGTTCAAACTCTATATCTCAGACCGTCCCTGGCACCTGAGAGGGGAACAAAAACCAATGTCAGACAACATGTTTGATTTTAAGGTTTGGAGGAAAGGGTTGCAGAATTTTGCATAATAAGGAAACGAATAGCTTCCAGGGAACAAAATGGCCATGATTAATATGACCAAATAATGGGAAATCTAGTTCATCCCCATGTCTAGCATTTTGCCCCATTGATCAACCCAAAATCAAACCTTTTGTCAAAGAGCTGTTAGTTTTTAGATTTAAACAAAATTGACACTACAGCTATGACAATGTATTTATTCCCTTTCTCGAGGACATTTGCAGTAGAAGTCACATCTCAAAGGGGAACCAAAGGATTTCACTTTAAAAGGATTTGACTTTAAAGAATTTCAGCCAGGAGAAAACAGGAAATCTTTGGTTATGGCAAGATAATATATGTAATATATTAATTTATGTCTTCTACTAGTCTAAACTAAGGTACTTATCCCACTCTGGACTCAAAAAGGAGCCAAGCTTTCACATTTTTCCCCATGGAAAGTGGACAAGATCCCCACAAAAGACACAGAGTATCATCTGAAGAAAATATCTGATCTACCCAGACATCAGCATTAAGCTGAGAGGAAATAGTATTTGAGTTTCCTTTAGAAGGGATAGGTTTAATTGAAAGAACATATGTTGGAGGCTCGCTTTGGCAGCACATATACTGAAATTGGAACAATACAGAGAAGATTAGCATGGCCCCCGAGCAAAGATGACATGCACGTTCATGAAGTGTTCCATATTTTTAGAATCTGAAAAATAATAGATATATATACATATGTATAACTGAATCACTTTGCTGTACACCTTAAGCTGACACAACATTGTAAATGAACTAGACTTCAATAAAAGAGAAAAATTGGGTAAGTTCGGTGGGGGGAGCAATTGGATCCCCTTCCCCCAATTAATGACATTAAATGCAGGAAACTGACAGGCTCCTTTAGTAAAATAAACATAACTAAGTTAAATAACAGCTATGCAACGTAACACACTGTGTTTGTAGTCAATGCATTTAATCGGAGTTTTTGGAGTCTTCATACTAAAGTGGAATAAAAATTGTTTTGAGGATTAGAGATGGTATACACAAAGTCCTTAGCACATAGTAGGTGCCCAGGCAGCTGCAGGGGCTGATGTCTTCATGGTCACGACATCCTTTGTTTACTGATATAGCAGGCGACATTATTTGTCCAAAGTAGAGAGAGAGGAAAAATATATTGGTGACATGCGGGACTGTTGAGGTTGTTTCCTCAGGAATTGGTGGGTACTGATCCTACTCTAGCACCTGCCATGAAGGAAACTTACTGTCTTCAGCTGATAGGAGCCCCTAGGGGATATGTTGGCATCCCATTGACACAGGGTTATTCTTCCCAAAGATAATGGGCTCGAAATGCAGAGCTAGAAAATCAAAGCCCAATGTTGATCTACCTGGCACCAATCAGTAGGTACAAATGGTGTTTAGGGAGTTTGCAACTTTCCTATCACCCTTTAAATCACATCATATAATCAGTAAGTCTAAGTCTACCTGTATTCCAGGGAACAGAAAATCACCCCAGGTCTTTACTTCATCCTGCATTACTACATATCACCATTAGATGACAGCAGTTGGCAAATAACTGCGTAGTCCAGGCTGGGATTTTTTTTTTTTTTTTTTTTTTTAAGGCAGAGCGGACCCACACTTGGGAAAGTGAAACGTGGAAGGTGAGTCACACGAAATAGTCTTTGAATAGGTTTCAATTTTCATTTTTCTCCATTGTTCCCCATCTGATAGCCCATTTGGAAAAAAATGCCCCTGGGTATTCAGTATGTGAGGATTCCAAAGTACAATAGAGCAATATCCCCTGAAGTACAGAATGCTGTCAAAGTGTTCTTCCATTGCTGTATCACAGGCCTTTGACTATTCAAGTGATACTGGAGGTATAAAGGAAGTACTGTAGCAAATATGGCCTTGCAGTAGATCATGCATCTGATTTAAGATTAGGTTAGTAATGATTTTAGGTAACTCAAGGATACATTTGGTGAAATGTTACCTAAGTAACATTTTGACATGTATAGACTTAACAAGACTTAAGTTTGCTCCCCTTGAGTGGAGCCAAGGACGATGTTACAAGAGGAGAAGGGAGACATTTTCAAAAGTAAAGCTGGAACGAAATAAAATAAGGCTCTCTTGAAGAAGAAAAACAGCCAGTGTAAAAAGAGAAAAAGTGATTTATCCAAAAGATCAAAATTGGTAACTGCTGTTTCACTGAGTTGGGCTGAGTTTTCTTAGCCAACGTTCTGCTCTAATTGACCAATCACAATCTTCCCTCTGAGAGAGAAATGAGTATGCAAATAAAGCCTATGTAGAAGCAAGGACACAACCCCTGGCTCCTATTCTCTCTGAATGAAGAGATCCACAAGTTGTCTCTGGCCTTGGGAAAGCTCTCCAGGCATTGATGTGCTAAACACTTGAATTCCATCAACTCACCTGATACTCCCGAGGACAGCATGTTATAAGCAGGGGTTATGGGTTGGATCCCTGGTCGCGGAGCTAAGATCCCACATGCCTCCTGGCCAAAAAACCGAAACATAAAACAGAAGCAATATTGTAACAAATTCAATAAAGACTTTAAAAAACAAGAAAAAAGAAATGCAGTGTCCAAGACCAAGACTCTTTCCTCCTCCAGGGCAAGACGTGGCAAAGTGAGAGGAGATAACACCACCGGCTGAGGGCTGTGAATTCAGCGCAGGCACCTGCCCCTCTCCTCCGATAGGTGGCTCTCCATCCAGTTCCGCTGACGGAAGGAATCAGAAGAGTGGGAGGTGGAGAAACGTGGGTGCTACCCGCTGCCAAACTCAGACCACAAGTCTGCCACTGCTCCCTACCACCACCCACGATGATTGGGCAGCTCGCGTCTGTGTTTACAGTAGAGACAGCCATTTCTGTGCTACAACCTTGTCTGTTGTAGTATTAAAACTGCCTGCTATTTGTTTTGTTTTGAGCATCACATGGCCACTTCCATCGTAAAGTTTCTCATAGGTCTTCACTTAATGGTTTTGGCAGACATTGATGACTGGAATGGAGTCATCAGAATGGAGGGGTTTTTTTTATTTCCAGCTTTATAGAGATTTAATTGACATATAACATTCTGTAAGTTTAAGGTGGATGCCTGTTGAGTTGATACATTTATACGTTGCAGAATGATTTCCACCAAGAACGGAGATTTTTTAATCCTATCATTCCTCCTGCATTTATTAGCTAGAATTATCCAATAAAGAATGTTCTCTCAACAATTGTTGGATTGCCTGAAACAAAAGAGGCGGGGTAGATGCTTCTTTCTTACCATCTATTTGTCTATTTTCAGAATAGTGAGCTGGTGCCCACGCAACCTCCAAACTAACTTGTTGATTTTACATACTTGATGTGTTTCAAAGTGTTGTAATCATTATTTGTTTTCACATTCTTCCCAAATTTGGCCAGTGGGAAATCCTTCAAGTTGGCTCATATAATCTTGCTTTGGGGCATAATAATATGCCCCTAACTCATCTCAAACACTTTCTTCCCCAGAAGTAAAATTAGGCATTTTTCTAAGGAGCCCTGTTCCCTTTAAGATGGGAGTGGTACTTAGATTTTACATTCTGGGTACCCAGAGTGATCATTTAAACTGAGTTGGTCATGCTTCTAGGCCTTTTCAGTGGACAGGACTAGGAAATTTGTAGTTTTTAGAAAGAGAAAAATAAATCATAAATACTGATATTTCTAATTCAAATCAAAGATTACAGAATTTTTACTTCAATTCTTTTATTTTATCTTTTTTTACTCTGAAAACCTTATCTCCTAAGGATATTAACTTAATTTTTTAGTTGCTTTATCTTGCTCTCTATATAATGGTATTTAAAATAATAATGTGAATATTACCACTAACAACTAGCTGAAAGAATTCAATCTAAAAGACCTTTTTTTTAGTTTATTTTATTGAAGTATAGTTGCTTTACAATGTTGTGTTAATTTCTACTGTACAGCAAAGTGATCAGTTATATATACATATACATTCTTCCATATTCTTTTCCATTATGGTTTATCACAAGATATTGAATATAGTTCCCTGTGCTATACAGTAGGACCTTGTTGTTTATCCATTATATATATAATAGTTTTCATCTACTAAGCCCAAACTCCCAATCCATCCCTCCCTCACCTCCCCTCCCCCTTGGCAACCACAAGTCTGTTCTCTATGTCTGTGAGTCTGTATCTGTTTCGTAGAAAAGTTCATTTATGTAAGAGATCTTTATACTTTTTTTTTGTCCTTAGGATACATCTCCCTAGGAATGTAAAATCGAAATATGTCTTTTAAAATCAGTTGAAATAATTCTTGAGATGGTTATGCCACAGAATTGATATAAAGTTAAGTTCACTTTTTTCCAGTTTATTTTAAAGTTTTAGGGCTTGTTGTGTTTTGGTTGCTTTTCTCTTTGATTTAACTTTGTTTTTAATTATGTAAAATATTTACATGATTCCGAAATCAAAAAAACAAAATAAATTACACAGAGAAGTCTATGTCCCCTCCATATCCTCTAATTCCTTGTTCCCTCCATCCCATTTTTAAATTAATTTTTGGTTTATCCAGCTACTGAAATTATAAATAAGTATGTATTTACTATGTCTCCTCCTTTCTTATCTAAACTATAGCATTGTGCAAACACTGTGATGCATTTTGTTTTTGTTACTTAACAATATGTCTTGGCCGTCACTCTGTATTAGGACGTAGAGGTCTTCCTGATTCCTTTTCACAGCTACATAACATGGCATTGTGTGGATGCTCCAAAGTTTATTTAACTAGCCTCCCTTCGACAGACATTTGGGTTGTTTCTAGCCTTTTGCTAATTGGTTCTCTACATTTGTCTTATTTTGCCCTCCCAAGAGTCCAGTTGGTTTGGCTTAGCCTTATTTTATAGAAAAAGAAACTACTGCATAAGTAGTTAAGGACTTGACCAAAAGTCACAGAGTTAAGTGGGGAGGAGGGAACCAAGGATTCTCCCGCTTCCATAATTTCCGTTCTTTGCACAAATCTATATAATTCATACTTCGGTGTAAATAGCTGTTAACACCTTTGTTTTAGAGTGAGAAGGAAGGGGAGGAAGTGAAAAGCACAAGCCTTAGGGTAGATTGTGGAGGAAAATTTAGCCTTAAGTTCAAGGCTGGAATTTCAGGTCTCAGCCAGCCTGTGGGAGGAGTATCTGAGGGAACAGCTGGCCTTTCTGGCATTGTCCCCAGTCAAAGGAATGCCAGACATCCACAAGCAGGTGGGTCTATTTTTGGCAGAAGGACCTTCTCAGTGCCTGCTAGAATCACATCATGTCCCCTTCTATCGCAGGGCACTTTGCTCTCCTGGTAAATCCACTCAAGACTCCCTTTAAAGGATATAAAACAGTCCCTTCTCGACTCTTCCCTCATCAGTGACTACGCCCTTTGTCTTCTTTTGTACTCTGCAGACCAGGGGGAAAATGTTACATATACTAAGCCACACAGAGCAAGCCCAGTTCTGATAAGTAAACATCATTTTACAGTCTTCTTCCGGGAGAAATTAAGCTGATATTTACAGGAAGACTTAAAGACTTGGAACAGAATCTTTCATTAATTTTCCCTTTTTCCATCACTATTTTTTTAAGGGACAGTGTCAATTCTGAAGGAACATAAGCCCATATCATTATGTTATTTTAAAATGAGCATCTCAAGGTAGTGCCTCATCTAAAAATATGTTTAGCCCAATCTCCTCCCACCTTCTCCTCTCCAAAATGATCATATTTAGAATAAAGCACAGAGACCACTGTAAGACAGGAGGCTCAGCAGCTTTTCAACTTCAAGACACAAATCATATTCACTGCACAGTCCTTACCAAGGCGAAACAGCGGCCACTACATCTTATAGAGATTTTCCAAAAGGGTTTAAACAAAGGAGCTTTCATCTCTGCCTGAGTAGTCGGGATACGCCATTCCCTCAGTAGTCTTGTTAATAAAGGTTGTATTGTGCCATTGCTACACTTCTGAAACCAAACAGCACAAGTAAATTAGCCACATTATCATCGTACTGCAGACGAGGCAGTAGGGATTGACCACGTGGGGATCTGATCTCATCATGGATCTGACCAGCTTTCCAAGCTAGTCTGGCTCAGGACTCTCCCCAGCTCAGCTGGGTGGACCCACTCAAGTAAAGCCAGTACCCCATAACTCTGACCTCTGTCTTGTCAACTTTGACATGTGAGTCAATGCCTGAAAGTTCACTCACTCAGCATACATGAAGTTACTTTCTGCCACGTGTCAGGGATGAGGAAGAGAGTTGTGAGCAAGACACACACACTCCCTGTTATCTGAGAGAAATGGGGAGAAATAGGGATATAGAAAGGCAAATCTATACAAGTTAAGTGTTAACAGTAGGACCTTGGGTACATTTTTAAGCTCTTCGTGCCTGTTTGTAAAGGAGGATGACAAAAGTAGCTAAATCACAAGGTTGTAATGAAGAGTAAGACACTTAGTATCAGGCACAGGGTAGGTGGTCCATAAATGTTAGATAGAGTTCATTATTAAGTGAACTTAAAGTTAATGTAAAGCTAGGTCTTCTCCCTATCCTTTCTGAAGTAGATCTTTCCCCTCCAGGGTTTCATTTAATGAACCCAACAAGCCTGTAACATAGATGCTACCCACATTTGGAGAAGTTGAGGCCACAGAGATGAATGGGCTTCTCCAGGTCTTACACCTCACATACAGTAGTGGTGGAACCCGGATCAACTCGCATCAATTCAGCCCCCAAAATTCCTTATGCTTTTAACCCATATCTTATGCTACATTCCCTGTGAGAATCAAAACTATGAATAAATACCCAGAAGAGAGAGAGATTAATTCTATCAGGAGGCGTCTAGAGAGGCTTCTTGAAGAAAGAAAGTGGGGCACACACTGCCCTGCTAATCCTCCCACGGCTCCTCACTGCTTTACAGTAAAGTACAAACCCTTTACCAAAGCCGGAGATCCTCTTTTCCTTTCAGCTGTTGTATCTGAGTCCCCAACAAGTCCTATAAGTTACAGCCACGAATTTTATCCCAATACATCATTTTTCTCTATCCATCTACTGCTACCACCCTAACCCAAAGTACCACCATCTCATGTTCAGTTTGGTTTCCCTACTGATCTCCCTGCACCCCTTCCTGCCAACCTAAAATCCATTCTCTGCACAACAGCAAGGGTAAGCTTAAAATGCAAATCCGACTGTGGCACTCCCCCACTTTAAAGTCCTCCAGTAAATATCATTTGTATTTAGAATTAAATCTAAATTCCTTTCCGTGACTCTACGTATACATGATCTGGTGTCTGCTTATTTTTCCCACTTCATCTAGTCAATGTCTTCTCTCCACTCATTATCCTGCAGCCGTAAATGCCTCCTTTATTTTATCCAACAGAAAACATTTTTGATCCCATCTCATGGCTTTGCACTTGCTGTTTTCTCTGCCCATGCCATGGTCTTTTCTTCCAGACTTGTTCCTCCTTATTGTTCAGATCTCAAATATCACCTCCTTAAAGAGATCTTCCCGAGACACTTCATCTGAAATAGAACCCCATTCCTCCTGCCCCTCCCACCCGCTCCATTTTTTTCTATTACTGCACACTGTTTAATTCCTTTAAGGTGCTAATCACACTCTATAATTTTTAATGACATATTTATTTGTTGACTGGATCCCCATTGAAATGTAAAACTTCAAGAGGATGGAGATTTTGCCTATATTGCTCCATATGATATCCTGGGCTTATAGTAGACATTCATGACATAGTCATTAAAAGGATGCAAGGAAGGGAGGAAAGGAAGTTTCAACAGTATTTTTTCAGAAGCATAAGACTTGAGCAGGTAAATGTATAAGGAAAGTAGGGAGGCAATTCATAGCAGAAGGAACAGCTTGAACATAAACCTTGAGTCAGATGAGTTCAAGATTTGTTTAAAGAAGGACACGTGTACTAATGTGCCCAGAAAGTAGCTGTATAAGGAAACTAGGATCTTTGATCAGTTTACAAATGCTTGTCAAACGCCTGTGATGTCACAGATACTGTGCTGGGTGTTCCCGTTACATACTGTTGCATAGCAGATTATCCTAAAACTTAGTGGCTTAAAACAATCACAGTCATTTATCTTCCTCACAAAGCTGCGATTTGAGCAGAGCTCGGCAAGGGCAGCTCTTCTCTGATCCACGTGGCATTGGCTTGGTAGACTCAACTAGGGGCTGGAAGATCGATTTCCAGGATGGTTCACTCACATGGCTAGTTAGCACTGGCTGTCGCCTGGGAGCTCGGCTCCCACTGTGAGCTGGGGCCCATGCTTCCTCTCCCTGTGGGCATTTCTACAGATTGCTTGAGTCTCCCCACAGCACAGTGGTTGGATTCCAACAGCAAGGGTCTAAAGGAGAGAAGCAAATGTGCGTGGCATTTTTATGACCTACCTTTGGAAATAACATATCATCCCTTCAGCTCTACTGTTTGAGACAGTCACAGAGCTCCATCCAGGTTCAAAGGGAGAAGACAGGGAATTCACCTCTGGATGGGGAAGTGACAAGGTTCTAGAAGAATACTTGAAATAGGAGATATTGTTGCAGCCATCTTTGTGAAATAGCAATACAATCTACTACTCAGGGATACAGCAGTGAGCTCGGAATTACAGTACCTGCCCTCAGGAAGCTCAGACTATAATGAGGAAGACAAACCCATGTGGTTTTGTAAAGTGTAAGTTCAATGATGGAGGAAAAACAAAGTGTTAAGCTGAGACCGAATGATCTGTTGCTGCGCTCAAAATTTAACAGCTTAAGATAATAATCAGTTGCTTTCTCACAGTTCCAGTGGGTTAGGAATTCAGGAGTGACCTAGGCGGTTCTGGTTCAGAATCTCTCATGAGGCTGCAGTCACCACATCAGACTGGACTGCAGTCATTTAAACTCTTCCGCTTCCAAGATAGTTGTTGGCAGGAGGCCTCAGTTTTTTGGTACATGGACCCCTCCATAGTGCTGCTTGAGTGTTCTCACAAAATGATAGCTGGCTTCCCCTAGAGTGGGTCATCCAAGAGAGAGGGCAAGGAAGAAACTGCAACTCCTTTTATGACCTAGTCGTGGAAGCCACACACCATCACTTCTGTTATATTCTATTCACTGAGCCCATACTCAAAGCCAGAGAATTAAGCTCCACCTCTTAAAGGGAGAAGAATTTGTGAACATGTTGAAAACCATAACAGACCTTATCTATTATGCAATGGAAAGAAATTTAGGAAGAAGTAATAATTGGGTCAGACATACTTTAGATAGGTCACCCTGCTGGTGATACGCTGGATAGATCTGAGAAAGGTAAGACTGAAGGTCTGCAGACAAATTAGAAGAATCCTGAAATATCCCAAAGAGAGATCAAACAAGTCTAAGTGACTTGTAGCAATAGAGGATGAGATGGGTTTAAAAAATGCTAAGGAGGCAAAATTGTGTTATGAAAGAAGTAAAAGCATTCAAAAATTAAATGTCATATTTTAGACTTGAGTGTCTGATTGGAGTGATGGTTACCAATCAAAATGGAAAATCCATGAGACAAAGCAGATTGAGGAGTAAGAGAAAATTCAGCATGGTATATTTTGAGTTTGAGTTTCCAGTTTTAGTGAATGAATAGTGGTAGGTTTTTGTTTTTGTTTTTTTCTTGCCACTGCAGCGTTTATTTTTGCCTTATTTTGATAACAGCCTCATTTTTACAAGGTGATCTTATCCTCACCCCCTCTGCTTGGACAGGGCTGTACCCAGTGATGTGCTGGTAAATGATCTCTCCAAAATAAGTAAACAAATAAAGCCCTAGTTTGTAGTGTGAATACTCCCACCTTTTCCAATTTAATGTTCCCAACAGTTTAACAACCAACTCAGAAAATTACTGGAATGTTATAATCAACTGGCCCTAGCACAATGGGACTGTATCTCTGGTTTAGCAATGAATCACATGACCCAGATCTAAGCCAGTCAGCACACTGAATTTCTTCTTAACGTGGTAACTGGTTCAGAGATGGACATTTTAGCCAATCAGAGCCAATGAGATGCGAAGAGATTCTTGTTATGTATCTGGGAAAATACTTTTATTTTTCCTTGATGCTTGTAATTAAGAGATAATGCAACAGCACTATTACACCATGTGAAGTTGCAGAATGGAGCCAGCCCTGTGCAAAACAGAACTGAGAGATGGAAAGAAAGTAAATCTAAATGACATTATTTAAGCCATAAATCTAGCTGTAGCTAAAACTAACTCTATTCATAGACTTTCCAATTAAGTGAGCCAATAAGTTCTATTTTCCTTTTTCTTCTTTCTTTCTTTTTTTTCTTGTGTAAGTAAATTTTGTTTTTCCTTTCCTTTACATTCAGAGTTTCTCAGATGATATTATGTGTGACATCCAGATCCTTGGTTGTATAAATCTGAAGCTCAGCAGACAAGTTCAGGATTGACAGAATTTAGTGAAAATTCAATCCATGAGAAGAAACAAATTCACCAAGGGAGAGAACCATCCTGCTAATCATAATTTTCTTAAAATTCTATAGAATGAGAGATATGGGAGCAACGTTAGAGATCATCCAGTCAAACTCCTTCACTTGACAATTATGAAAACTGTGTCTCTAAAAGGTTCAACACTTTGTCCAAGATTACTTGGCTCTTTAGTCTTTAGAGCCAAGACGAAAACCCTGATTTCCTGACTCCTATGTATCGCTTTTCCAAATCATGGCAAATTCTGAGTTAGTAGGATCTAATTTATCTGAGCAAGTACATATTGTATTTATATTATGAATAAGTAAATGTATCATATACTACTTTTCAGTTTAATGGATAGCACTTTACTATTTCAGAGCATCTTGTATAATTTAACCTTCTTGCCAACACTGTAAAGTATTTTAGAGATTAGAAAATCTAGGCTTGGACTATTTGAATGACTTTTCAAAGGTCAAATAGCCAGTGAATAGTAAAGCCAGTAATAGAATCCAGGACACTTGATTCCTTCCTCCAATGCTCTTCCTTCTGCCTCTCATTCAACTTAACGATGTTTCATTGCAAGTGCTTAAGGTGTAATTTAGATAGCACAACTTCCCCGGATTTGAGATGGCTTCTCATAATCGTCAGAAAAATATATTCTAAGATGTTCGTTCTCTGCACTATTTCTGTAATTCTCCAGGCTGCCAAGACTCAATCTGCTTAGTAATCAAGGTGTCAGCACAGATGGTTTCACAAGAAATGTATTTGTTTCCAGGGCCACTGTAACAAATACCACAAACTTGTTGGCTTGCAAAAATGGAAATTTATTCTGTCACAATGCTGGAGGCCAGAAGTCCACAACCAGGGGTCATACTCCCTCCAAAGGTTCTAAGGAAGAATCCATTCCATGTCTCTTCGAGCTTCCAGTGATTGCTGGCTTTCTCAACTTGTGGCCATATCACACAAATCTCTTCCTCCATCTTTACATAGACTTCTCATTGTGCCTGCCCTCTGCCTATCTCTTATAAGGATACTCGGCATTGGATGTAGGGCCCACCCAGATAATCCAGAATGATCTTCTCATCTCAGTATCTTTTACCTTAATTACATTTACAAAGACCCTTTTTCCAAATAAGGTAACATGCCCGGGTTCTGAGGATTAAGACATGGATATATCTTTTGGGGGGGCCACCATTGAGCACACTATGAGAGGTAAAGGAGAAGGATTATTTATTTATTTATTTATGTGTTTACAGGAGAAGAGTTATTTACCCAAAGGTCAGAAGGCTTACAATTGGAGTGAATCAAAGATCTGCTGCACCACCAGTGATGACAAAGCACTCTTTTCCAAAGGTGACCTTCAACTCATTTACACATTTTGAGAAGATCTAAGTGGTCCATAACACATTCTCTGAAAAGATGCCTTGCCATCAGCTTTGTCAGCTAACTGTGGGTCATGGGCTAGAGGGTGAAAAAGTATCCAACAAGTAGTGACTGGCTTACATGCTTGGGCATGTGCCCTGTTTATACGATACCCTCTGCCAGAGTTAGCTTCATGCCAAGAGGCAAACTTGAAAAGCCACTATTGAAACAAGAGCTCCTGTTTTTGTCTGACCAGAATAACAAATTCTTTGCATCATTCACTCTCTTGGAGAATCAACCACTAGACCATCTGTGCTTCTCCCATTGTCCTTGCAATAAAGATAACTATGTGTTTGTTTCCAACTCCAGAGCTATGTCTGTGATGTGTCATAATCTATAGAACTCACATATAAGGCACGGTCTCTCAGAGACTAGTGGCAGCTCTACTGTACGCCTATTCTTCCAAGGGAAAGATACCCTCGTGTTTACAGCCTCGGAAAGAGACAAAGAAAGGAAATACGCTACTGAGCATGCTGGGCGTGATCCACTTGCCCCCAGATCCACTCTCCATCCTTCTCTACTCTGCTCCCCAGATCACTTCCTGTGACCTTAATGGACTCTCTTATCAAATGGCTTCAAGTTGGGTTTGGCCAATAGAGAATTCTGAAGGAATTGGAGGGAGCGAAAGCAAGAGGGAGGGAGGGAAGCTACTCTGTTCATTTCCCAGTCCCCCAGTTGTTGCCAAGGTCTGGCAATATCTCTCACGGAGGTCTCAGCACCTCTCTGGCAGCTCCCTCGGCACAGCCGTCTCTGTCTCCAAGTCCCAGGAAACACTGCTTTTACCCAGACTTTCAGGCCCAGAGCTGGTATCCCTAGAGTATTGCACTATCTTTTTCTTTTATTGAAGTATAGTTGATTTATAATGTTGTGTTTGTTTCAGGTGTACAGCAAAGTGACTCAGTTACACATATACATATATATATTCTTTCTCAAATTATTTTCCATTATAGGTTATTACAAGATATTGAACGTGGCTCCCCGTGCTATACAGTAGGTCCTTGTTGTCTGTCTATTTTATATACAGTAGTGTGTATCTGTTCTTCCCAAACTCCTAATTTATCCCGCCCATCCCACCCCATCCCACCTCCCGCTTTTCCCCTTTGGTAACAATAAGTTTGTTTTCTGTCTGTGTGTCTGTTTCGGTTTTGTAAATAAGCTGATTTGTATCATTTTTTAGATTCCACATATAAGTGATATCATATGATATTTGTTTTTCTTAGTACGATAATCTCTAGGTCCATCCATGTTGCTGCAAATGGCATTATTACATTCTTTTTAAGGCTGAGTAATAGTCCATTGCGTGTATGTGTGTATATATACACACACACTACATCTTCAGCCATTCATCTGTAGTATATATATATATACTACATCTTTATCCATTCATCTGTTGATGGAAACCTGGGTTGCTTCCATGTCTTGGCTATTGTAAATGGAGTATTGCACTATCTTTTGTGGCTTTCCTACACTTTGCCTATACATTTTTAAAATAGTCCTGCTACTACACTTTCCTCAAATTTTCCTACTTTGAATGGACCACCTGTTTCCTAAAGGGACTCAGGCTGATGAAGCCCAATCCTTTCAAGGTTTTCTTCTAGATGTCCCTTTATTTCAGTGACTACAACAGTCCTACAGGGTAGGTACTCTTAACCCCGTGTTACGATGAGGAAATTGAAGCTTACTGAGGCGACATAACTTGTCCTAGGAGACAAGCTAGCAAGTGAGGAGTTAGGATTCAAACCCAGATTTGTCTAACTTCAAAGCCCTTGGATTTTAAGCTATTTCTCCTCAACACTGAAGAAATGTCTTTTTTATTATTGAGTTATAATTGACATATGATATTATATTAGTTCCAGGTGTACAACATAGTGATTTGATATTTTTACACATTGCAAAATGATCGCCATGGTAAATCTAGTTACCACCTGTCACCATATAGGGATATTACGATATCATTGAGTACATGCTCTGTGCTGTACAATACGTCTCGTTACTTATTTATTTTATAGCTGGAAGAAATGTCTTAAAGGATGCCTGGAGAAACAAAGCGTTTTAAGGCACAAAAATGCCAGAATGGCTTAAATGCTTTATCAAAGTTAAACTTTATAAAGCCATTCTGAGGGCCCATCTCTCCTTAGTATCGCATAAGGGAAAAAAAACAGACAACCTTACCCAGCAGCCACAATAATTGGAATGTAACTGACATCTTTACTGTGTTCTCCTAAAGGGCCAGGAGTAAATTACATTTTCAATGCAGAGCCAGACTTCTTAAAAGCCTCTTTCTTTCCTTCTTCAGTCTTTCTATGTATTTCATATATGGCAGCTACTCACAAAATCTTTTCCAACCCATCCCAAGCTTTCAAGATCTCTCCCAACAGGCTCTCTGCCTCCATCTTTTCTGGATTCCTTTATCCTTTCTGGATATTTTCCCTCCTACCAACAACTCTGCCTTTTCCAATGAAAATCCCTGTTGTCTCTTCCAGGCTTTTCCAGATTTCCCTTTGGCACCGTGTCCAATTAACACAGTTAAAGAGCTAGATTGATTTATCAATCAGAGCAGCACAAGCATCTTCTGGGGAGAGTGGGAGTTATGTTAATATCTCAAATAATTTTTTCTCTACATAATATAGATGTACTCAGTTTTCAAGGAGAAAAGATTTTGGTATCACATATGAAATCTATACTATGGATGAAGGATAAACTATAAGTACCTGGAGCATGGGAAGGGTAATGAGAGGGGTAAAGGGAATATTCAATTCACATCTTATTCATTCCCTCAACTTCCCAATGGGCTGCCAACGTAGTACAAATATTTGTTTCAGTTCAGTTGTGTGAAACTCCAGACATATTTTATTTGAGAAACAGCATTATGACTACATATTTTATCCATCATAAATTGTGTTTGCACTTAAAATTATAATTATTAATTAATAATGATATTATTTCCCTATCAATCGATTTACCATTTGTTCTTCTGTGTCCCAATTTCTAACCAGGTTAACTACGCAGTCATCCCAACAATACCCTCAAAGCAACCTCTACCTCCTGGAGAGTGATTATAAAATCCACTACCTTTCACATCTTTCCTTAAACACCTTAACCGATGGAAATTCAGGAAAAGATAGAATGAGTCTACAGTCAAGACAAGCTATTTGCAGTAGGCGCTTTTTAAAAAAAAATCATTTATGGGTTGAAAGTAGTTCATCTGGAAGTATTCTCTTTGGCAAGGCAAAAAAAAAAAAAAAAAAAGTTGATTAGCTCTGGGACTTAAAAGACAGACAGACCCTCACAGGAACATTAGACAATAACCCAATTCATCCTGAATCCACAGTTCATAAGATGACAAGGATCTTCATTTTTCTGGCCTCAAGAAAGGCATCAACCAAACTGAAAAGGAGACAGCTTGTTCTTTTTCTAGAGCCCGGTAGGGTAGGGAGTAGAGGAGGTGAGAAAGCTGTCATTTGCTGAGCCCTGCTGTGTGTGAGACACTATTGCATAAGTTAATAACTTACCCTAGGGCACAAAATAAGAAAAGAAAGCAAATACAGAGGCCAAGAGTTGAGCAGTATTTGTATGTTCATTATCTGGTCTCTCCACCTCCACTGTTCTAGAAGTTGTAACATCTAGGGGAGCAAGCAGCTTGTCAGTCTGTTGCTGAATCCCCAGAGCCTCACATGGCACTTGGCACATTAAAAGGAGCTCAATGAACATATGCTAAGTAAATGAGCAAATGAATGAGTTCTTTCTTACTTCATAGCCCAGGGTTACCCTACTCCACCTTACTTGTGGCTAGAAAAACAAAACTCAAACGGCACTTGCTCTGAGATTTTAAGATGTCTCCTCTGTGGTGTATTGATATCAGGATAGAGTTTCTTCCTTTACAAACCAAACCTCCCCGTCCAGATAAATTATCATGGAAAATGGCACAGTACCAACAAACTGGAAATGAAAACCACAATTCCTGTTTGCAAACAAACACAATACACTTAATGGTCATGGGACCACCTAACTTCGACTCCCACAGTTAACTTGAGAGCAAATTGGAAAGTTCAGCAGAAAAATTACATTATAATGAAAATTCCCATGAACTAACGTTGCTTTAGGTTTGCTTTGGCTGTATTTGCAGCCAAAACCCAGTCAATCAACCAACTGTTCACCCTACACTACACCAAAAGAGTGGTTTGTCTGATTTTTTTTTTTTTTTTTTTTTGGTCATTGAATTGATGAATTGCTTTGGCATCAGGTAGCCAGCTTTTATCTTGGGAAATAATCATTTTCCACTGGGAGAGCTATTCAACTGTGTGGTAGTACTTTATCACCAGCTGTGCATAAGTGGTGCTGTTTGCAATTTGATAAACGTGCACAGAGGCTCAGAGGTCCCCAAACACAAGTCTGATATGTAAACATAATCAAATTGTACTATTAACCAGGGGATCGAGTTGTGATTGCTCATCCTTCTCTGTCTTTTTCAACTTCTCGGTAAAAAATCCTCATACCTCATTCGGCACAGGCGAAGGGAGGGATATTTTTCAGTCTTAGATGGCACTAGAATGAGAGTTAAGTATTTTCCACCTGTTCTAAACTGAATTTGTGATTGGAGAAAACCACATCAAAACAATTTCATAAGAAACTAGAGCACTTCCAAAGGCTTTTAAGCTCATTTCAAAATACTGAGCAGTACCTAAGGAATGCAGAAGAATAGCTTATCCTTTCAACTTTTCTCTACCAAAGACTTTGGAATCATAGAATTTCAGGTTAAGAGGAACTAGAAATGCCAAACACACACACACACACACACACACACACACACACACACACACACCCCTCCTTTCTAGACAACTAAAAACTAAAGTTAATTATTTAATTTAAGCCTTGCCAACAATTATGCCTTTTCTTCATTATAAAGATTATGAAACTGAAGCAGAAAAATGAAGCAACTTACTATGTGTCCTATACTTGGTAAGTGCCAAAACTGGAACTCAATTCCATCCCTAAGTCCCAACTAATACACTGCACCACTTTGTTTCTATGATATTGCTGCCAACCTATGCTTGACTTCCTTTTTTGGCCATGAACTCAGCCCATCCAATCCTCAGACATCTCTGTTTGAGTTGCCTGCTCTGTGTTAAAAGTTGCCTTTCTATAACTCCTACCTACTGAACATAGATGTGGCCTGGGGCCACACTGAATAAGTGTAATCTCTCTTCCACGTGACAGGCTTTTGAATATTTGAAGCTGACAATCGTGTCACATGGAGCTCTCTTTCTTGTGGGTTAATATTCCCAGATCCTTCAGCCATCCTTCATATAACATGGTTCACTCTCTTAATTGCTTTCTACTTTATACATGTTCCTCTTCAACTGTCATCTGGCCTCACCAAGAAGACCGAAAATCTCACCATCCTCAATCTATTAATGCAGCAAAACTCGAATTAAGATTTCTCCATTCTGCACCAATCCTATGTTTTGAAACCTCCACTTTATGGGCACCCAACCTTGCCTCAAAGTCTCGCAACCCTCACACAGAGTGCGAAATCTCTAACAATACTCGCCTGAAAACACTAAGCAAAACCTCTATGAAATTAATCAGAGATCCCAATGGGACTCTGTATTATGAATCCTAATCCACTTGAATGTCCTGTCTCTCTCCTCAAAGCCTCATGGCCCAAGGACACCCTATCTCTAAGGAG
Source organism: Balaenoptera borealis (assembly GCF_965194805.1). Taxonomy (NCBI): domain Eukaryota; kingdom Metazoa; phylum Chordata; class Mammalia; order Artiodactyla; family Balaenopteridae; genus Balaenoptera; species Balaenoptera borealis. Next base: position 18,050,825 of record NC_138876.1, read on the forward strand.
TTCATAAATTCTTAAGTGCCTGCCACAAACCCAGTCACTCTTCTAGGAAAGTGGTCCCTGGTGGTCTTCCTTGCCAGAGTTGTCCATTAATGTTAATAAGGTATAGTCACCTGTCACCCTTGCCATTGCTGACAAGACTGTCCCAAGAGGCTGTACAAGGTCTGGTTACCTTTGGAGCAACTATCATGAACTACAGGAAAAATGATGAGATCCTTATCAAATGGTGCCAAAACAACCTCATTATATACTCTCCTTAGAAAATATGCCAGAAAGGTAGTCTCCAAGCTCAAATGTGTGAGAAATATGTTTGTTTTAATTTCTGGACTTTATTTCTATTGCAAGTTCCCAGATTACTAGAGGTTTAATCTTAAGAAATTGAGGAGCCCCTCTCCTTTGGAAGGGGTTACCTCTGATTTGAGGGGATTTTATGGAGAGCTACTGCATCCTGCATCACTGGGATGAGGGCATCTGATTTGGTTTGTTATTTAACCTCACAGGCATCAACTGAGCTGTCTCCCTTTTTAGGTCCCCTTCCTTGTCTTCAATCATTGATTCAATCATGTTTGGAATATATGGTCTCCATTCTTTATTTTTTAATTTATTTTGGCTGCGCCGGGTCTCAGTTGCGGCACGTGGGATCTCCGTTGTGGCATGCGGGATCTTTTAGTTGCTGATTGTACACTCTTAGTTGCGGCATGCAGACTTCTTAGTTGCAGCATGCACGTGGGATCTAGTTCCCCAGCCAGGGATCGAACCCAGGCCCCCTGCATTGGGATCGCAGAGTCTTACCCACTGGACCAAACAGGGAAGTCCCCATGGTCTCCATTCTTGACTCTAGGCTTTCTCCTGGCTAACTTCCTAAACACTCAGGGTCATTCTTCGTACTTATGCCAGACAGAACTACAGGAAACTCAGTAGGGCTGTTTATGACTCTTTCCTCCTTTGCATTTTCCCAAATCTCTGGGATAGTCTGTTCATACGCATCCTTTCAGATTCCCTCTGAATGCTTAGACTTTTGAAATACAAATATCAAGGAAAAACTCTTTCTTTCGCCTTCTGATGTGCCATCATATTCCTGAGACAATGAGCTCAGAACCTCTTTTCTGTTACATAATAGCAGAAAGAAACTCTAGGAATAAAAACGTTTAAAATGACATTCCAAAAAGCATTAGTCTTTTGCAAGTATAAGATGAGGGCACACAAAAAGATGGAAAAATCACTCAAACTCAGCAGCTGCCCCAAATGAGAATACAGGAAGTTTTCTGGTTACCATTACTATCCTTATTTCATAGGTGACCAAACTAAGATTACGAGAGGTTAAGAAACATGGGCAAAGTCACCTACCTAGTAAATAGTAGAACCAGGATTTGAGCCCAAAAATCTGACCCCAGAGTAATGCTCTTAACTACTTCTGTGACAAGGAAAAGAAGCAGGAAGGAAAACCATAATTAAGGACAATAGTGAACTAATGTTATGAAGAAACAGAAAATGTATAGTGCCACAGAAGTGTGTAATGAGGGTCAAAGGAAGAATGGGGGGATCTGATCTAATCTGAAGCTTAAGAATAGATCTCTCTGAAGAAGTGACCTTTGGGCTGAGATCTGAAAGGTTGCCTAAGAGCTAACTGGTCACCAGGAAGAAAGAATAGCACGTGCAAAGGCCCTGAGGCAGGATGACCACAGCTTTGTGTAGACCTGAAAGGAGGCCAGGACGCCTGGAGCAGAGAGAGTGTCAGGGAGACTGGTGAGTGATGAGGTTAGAAAAGAAAACAGAAGTTACTTCTGGCTGGGCCTTTTAAACTATGTTAATGAATTTTACTAGAAATGGCCATCCCATCAGAAGAACCTCAAGTCCTGCGTTTATATTACCTCTTCAAGCATTCATCATGGGTGAACTAACAAGACTTCGAACTCACAAGGTGTAAAATCTGATTGGTTCAACTTGGCTGACGTAGTCCCCACTTATCCAATCAGCAGCAGGGGCAGGATCACATGGTCTTCAGAGCTAATCATCATGAGGAAGAACGGGTGTTCTAATACAAACAAATATATGTATCAGGGCACAGGTTGCTGCATTGACCAGCATCTCTGAAATTACAAGAGCCCCAGACATACTCAGGTTTACCCTGGGCAGCGGGTTTTATTGTAAAGATAAAACGGGACATTAAGTAAAACCTGATGTTCGTTCAGAAAACATTAGCTCTAGCAGTCCACTGCACACAGCAAAAGCACTAGCCACTCCATCACGTGATCAGCCCCTCAGCAGCAGGCCTCCAGTCTGAACGCCCTGCCATTAAGATTTCTTGGCATTAAGTCTCAGGGTCTGCTTCTTCTCCTCCTGTTATTGTGACGTAACTCTCTCTGTCTTCTGGTTCAGATCCACAAAAGCGAGGGTCTGACTGAGCTAAGCAGTCACCTTCCAGTATTAGGCTTCCCTGTTAAGGAGCATGCTTCCCACGGGTCATTTCTGGGAAGACCCGCCATCACCCCAGTGCCATTTCCTCCCCGGAGAGCAGAACGCGGCACAGTGGTGCTGTGGGTGGAGCCGGAAAGCTTTCCGCAGGGTGAGGATTGCAACAGGGAGGCTGGAACCAGCCACAGATAGGTTTGGTTTGATTTGCACAATTCTGGCTCACACAGTGTTGTTTTTAATTTCATGTGCAACCAACATTTTTAAATAGAAAGCTTTCATATAAAACTCCAGATTTCCAGCTGCCCTTGAAAACTTGGAATATCAGACAACACTAGCCACAGTCAACAGATACTGAGTAGTGAGTGACCCGTGACCCCTTTAAAGGCTCATAAGCTCTCAGTTCAACATAGTCTCCAATATCCCTACTGTCAACCAGCTTCACTGATTTACTTACATGCCTGACCCTTGGAGGCATCTGAGTTGGCAAACACTAAAGTAAGTAATTACGTGCACTTTTCTCAAAAGGGAGTTCATGGTGAGGCAGGCACTTAAAGAGTCACTGACTACAGGACTGTCACAATATCAAGTTCAGAAACTTTACCCTAGTATAATTTCACTGCTGCTGGCAACCCCTGAAATAATTTTGAGATAGTCTCTGAACACAGTTAACTGGGGTCCCTGCCAATTGCTGCCTATAAGGCAAGTGAACCTTCACTCTACTATGACAGCCTAACCAGACTCGACTTGATGATTTTGAGAAAGGATAAGGATAGAGGAATGGCTCCTAGACATTGGACCAATTCCATTCCACATCTTAGGTCATCCCGCTCTGCCCTAATAATACCTGTTACAAAACACAGCAATACGATCTCCTCGCCAATCTATGTGCTCCTTCTGGTTGTCAGATGGCCCAGAGGAATGGATATTCATGCTGGTAAAATTGGGCACTTACACCCTAAACTAGCACGTTCAGGCTAGCATGTAGCATGTCTCAGTCTTGAGATGCTACGGCTTGTGGTAAAAACGCATCTTACAGGCCAAACTGGTGTCCACCTACCTGCCAACCACGTGAACTTGGCCAAGCCCCTTCACCTTTTTCAGCTTCAGTTTCTTCATCCACAAAATGTAGATAATAATACGGACCTCAGTGAATACTTTGAGGATTAAAGGCAGTGATGGGTGTCTTCCTTCTTTACCCAGGTAGTGTATAAAATAACTTCAAACCCAGCTATTTAAATTAAATTAAACCTCTCTAGCCTCTCCCCCACCCCCCCACCCCCGCCCCCGCCACCTTATCATCTTAAGAAGTTTCTTCTGGCCTCTTTCAGGTTACCACTCCTCCCAGGGCTTTCCCCAGTTCAAATATTTAGCCCTCGTTTTACAGAGAGAAAAGCCGCTCAGTCCCACAGGTGGCTGCGTACTTTCAATGAGGCTGCAGCTGCCACTGTTTCAGAGTAAAAGCCGCCTGGCCCCCTTGGCTAATTCACTACCAAAGCATCCCACTGTGCTGCCACATGCCCCTGACCACCAAACCCACAAGGCCAAGAAGGGGCCCAGGTCAGTGCAGCTGCTGTGGTCAGCAGGCACGCAGCATGGGTGCAGAAAGAACCTCTGTGGATGATACAGGAGGGACCTGTCTCCCCTGGAGGCATATATTGCTATGGAAGCTTCATTTGCCTATCCCATCTCTTGGGTCAGTTTTCATATCACTAACGTTTAGGCTACCTGGCTGATGTTTAGGTTATAACTGATGTCTTCTCTCCCCTATCCTTGCCTTAACCAAGAATTGGTTCAGTCAGCACTGATTCTCCTTTGCTTTACTCTAGCATAGAGACAAGAAAACTAAGTATTCAATTTTTCTAGCTGCAATCTAGCTAGCAGTGGTGATGTGACACAGTTCTGACCGATGATATGTAAGTTTAGTGACACGTACTCTCAGACACTTTCCCAAAACAGACCTCCCATCCAGCATGGCTGAGTTGGAAAGCATTTCTGACACAGCAGCACCCTGTGACAGAACCTTTCTCACGACTTCCTTAGTCTCCCAGGGCCCTGGAGGTAGAGAGAGAGACCCTCCATCTCACACTCTCAAGCCCGTCTCCTACACCGGGATGATTGTTTCATCCATGAGAAAACAACACAAACGGGTAAAAGTCCTGGTCCAGCACCAGGCACAGAGCGGATGCTCCTCTTCACCTTTTGATACTATTTGAAAATTCAACCATGAGCATATGCCATTTTCCTGACTAAAAATTGACTATCATTAGTGTCTAACTGAGGCTTTTTCATTATGTTATTAGAAAGAAGCAACAGAGCATTTAGAGGGAAATATATAACTGTCCCAAGCCTTTTGTGTCTGAAACAAATACTTCAGGATTTGGGTAAGTAGGAGGAACTCTAGATTCTATTTCCAATGAACACAGTGCTTGACTAAGCCATAGAATCAAGGATGTAAGCTGTCTGGACTTAGACTGCTTTAATCCCATTTTGGACACAATGCCCAGTATGTTTTTGGCCTTCAACCTGGGCAAGAGGCAGTGTCTGTGACCCATTTTGAGTCACGACGGCTGATTGGCTCATACCGAACAACATCTCTTCTATTCTTAAAAAGTGGATTAATGTGGAATTTGCTGTCTCTGCTATGATCCCTTAAAAGGGCTACGATTACGAAGCCAAGCAAGGCCATCCAAGGTGGAGGCTCATTCTTGCTGTTTGTGCACTTGACAGTTTTCTCTGAGTCGTTCCCCAGTCCCATGCCTCCAAGGCCACAAGTGTGCTCTCCTGCGGGGCCCAGCCAAAGAACTTCGGGGCGTGCCTTTCATCAGTACATTCAAGGCCAACACCACGCGAAATTTATTTCAGCTGTCTCCCAGCTCCGTTCTCACTTCTACAGAGAGAAGAAGCCGCTAATGGAGACCTTTGGTTTCAGTGTCAGTATGAGATTGTGCTGAAAGGAGACTTTTTAATGTAAAAATAGAGAGAAATTATTTAATTCATCATCAATCAGCAACTTTTCTTTCAGAGTTTGCTGAGTACCTGGAGCGGGGGCAACATGTGAGTGCAGTGATAAATAACATGGGCCCCAGAATCAGAAAGACTTGGGTCTGAGTCCTGCTTCTGTCAGATATTTAAGGTTGAGCCACATGATATTTCCAGCATTCAATCACTGTGAAATGTAACTCAAGGCAATCAGCAGGTACATTCTCTCTCAGCGTAGCAAAACCAGATGATTTGCTTATATGAAATGGGTTCTGTGTTATGGTAATAGGAAGAAAACTAATCTCTCGTGAAGGATAATAAAAGTTTTTTTTCTGAATGAACCTTTCTGCCTGCCCGGTATCACTGAATATCCATTCTATGGTATTGTTGGGGACCAGGCGTTTTCTATCCTCTGGTCCCACCATCCTTATGACATGACTCTCATCCTCATGATGGCAGGAGATGTGTTGCACCTTCAGCCATCATGCCTGCTTCCCAATCAAGAAGAAGGTAGGAGGACCACAGGTCTTCTACCTAATGGAAGCCCTTCCCATCAGACTAAATTTACATACCATTGGTCAGAACTGTGTCACATCTCCACTGCTAGCTAGATTGCAGCTCGGAAAATTGAATACTTAGCTTTCTTGTCTCTGTGTTAGAGCAGAGCAAAGGAGAATCAGTGTTGAGTGAACCAATTCTTGATTAAAGCAAGGATGGGAGAGAGAAGACATCAGTTATTTAATGAGCTATTCATTTATGTTATGTTTATTTCCACAATAAGATGAGGGACTAGGGTTCAGGGAAGTTGCAACAATTACCCAAAGCGTAAAGGTAGGAGTCCAGCCCAAGTCATTCCAACTCCAACATTTTTGCTCTTAAAAAGAACTTTCCTTGCTTTGGACAAGAATCTAGAGTTTCCCTTTAAGCACCTCAAGCCAGAGTAATGGTCTCCATTACAATGTAGAAGCAGCAATCATGTTTGCAATTGGCAAGGTACCTCCTTTACTGGCTTTAGGATGCGGTGAGATTGGCAATTTAGTTGATTATTCAAGGTAGAGGCTTGCAAACCCTACTAGGCACTGCAGCTACTGATCTCTTAATACAATAGGCAAAAATACATCTATTTTTGGCCAATGATAAGGTCTCCAACTTGATTTAAGTACCAGTAACTTTCTCCACTTCTTGTAATGGTTTAAGTGAATGATCTAATATGACTTTTACAGTCATTTTCTTTTAAGCTGTAAGCAGAAGGATGTTTAAACCATTTCCTGAGAAAGTAAAAAGCAAAAAGATACGGTTCTTGGGGCTTCTACAAAAAGGTGATCGACAAGGCATATAAATTGTGGTTGCTAAGAGATTAGTGATAGCCAGAGTTAGGCCTTCATTGATCACCTACTGAGCTAATCGCTGTGACCCTATTTGGAATAATCTGATCACATATGAAAGGGGACAGTGGCCTGCTTTAGTGTGAGTGTCCAGTTAAACCAGGCACCATCTCGCTTATTGAGAGCTACTTTGAGAAGAAACCTTCACCCTTCCCAGGAACAAGGGGGAAATGAGCCCACAATGACTAAGAGCATGACAAACTAATTCTTACTAGGACTCTGGAAGGTTTTGAAGCCTTAACAGGAAAGAACTTTTTGTTAAATAATCAAGCAGTTATTTCTGAGAATCACACAGGGCTTATCCCAAAGTAAGTAAGAAGCTATTAGTCACCTGCTGGGTTAGCCAATTGTTTATTCCACATGGTCTTTAAAGTAACCAAATGTGTACAAATTGAACTTTTGGAGGTATCAATGGTCATGGGGCATGAACTGATGACCAACTCCACTTAGCAGTTTTCTGAATTGAGCTGTTGAAACAGGCACCAAATTCATGATTTCACATACCCCAGCACTCATCACACCTAGTAGCAAATTTTGAATTATATTGAAATAGTCTTCTGCACTATATGTTCCCTAAGGGCTGAAGATGTTCCTTATTCATCTGTGTATACTCAGCAGTTAAGACAAAGCCTATATATGCATACCAAGTTCATTTTTCTCTCAAAGGTAAAATTCACAACTGGTTAGGAAAATCACTTATGTCAGAGGTATAAAAATAAATCACTTTAATAAAAAGAGAAAACAGGTGGATGAATACTTTTATTTGAAACCTTCTGTTACATTCTTCTTGGAGCAAAACAGCAACAAAATCTCTCCATGTATTTACGTGAAGATGTGAAACCACGTCTTATTGTCAGTTCATGCTGCTATAACAGAATATCATACTGGGTGGCTTAAACAGTAAACATTTGTTTCTCACAGTTCTGGAGGCTGGAAAGACCAAGATCAAGGTGCCGGCAGATCCAGTGTCTTGTGAAGGCACTTTTCCTGGTTTGCAGACAGATATCTTCTCATTGTATCCTCATGTGGCAGAAAGCAGAGAGTGGATGAAAGTTCTCTCCTGTCTCTTCTTATAAGGGCACTAATCCCATTCATGAGGGCTCCATACTCATTACCCAATTACATCCCAAAGTTCCCCCCTCCTAATACCATCACATTGCAGGTTAGGATTTCAACATATGAATTTTGTGGACACAAACATTCAGTCCACAGCAAACAGTTTTCTAAGGTGAAGTTTTGAGTGGTACCTTTTTTCCTAAGAACCCTAGGCATGATTTACAACTCACACAATATATGGGAACAAGTCCACAATGCCTTGTTCTATCATTTCACTGCTTACTTGATAGATTTCTGTACAGGTTCACAGCAAGACATGCAGGCACTCTCTGTAGACAATAATTTGGTGTTATTTCAAACAAATGTTCAATAGTTACTTATTTGGGCAGGGAGAAACAGATTTTTCTCTAAATAAAATTTATACTGAAACAGATTCACTTACTAATTCAAATTCACTTACCAAAGCACTGAAATAATTTGGCAAAACCCTTTTATTTCTCTGCAATTCTTGTTTCTCTTTCATTTTCCTGTGATACTTAAGAAACAAGTCACTTTATTGGGAGGCATATTAATGTGTGCAAAACTTAGATAATGAAACAAATCCTGGGACACAGTACTATATCATGCATTATTCATTTTTAGAATTTCAACAGACTTTCAGCTATGCCTGGACATGTGAGTCACAACATTTAACAGAGATAGGTGGGTGATAACAAGGAGGGCCTTTCTCTTTTCGATTTAAGAAAGCTCTCTATTTTGTCAGGAGAAGAACTAATTAAGCCTCTCAAGTTCTGTGTGGTAGAAACTTGAGACACTATAATTCTGATTTATTCTAAAGATGCTTTACCCTCCCTGACCCCCAACCTCAGACTGGGCTCTAAGATGCTGCATTTTGGGCATGCTTCTTTAAATTCATTAAGACCCCAGAAAGATCTAAGACAATCTCATTTAGTAAAACAATAGGGCTTTGAGGGAATTTAAAGCCCACAGCAGTCTCAGCAGAAGGCTAAAGGAAAGAAGACGTTATCATAAAGATATTTGTAGAGGTGGCCTCTGTCTAATGAAGTGAACCCCAGTAAGATTCCCAGGAGATTCACACAGCTTTTAAGAAAAATGAATTGGCAGAAATAGCAGCAGCTTGGATTGAAAGGAACAGATAGAGACAAAATGAAAAGAGGTCTTTAGAACTCCTGAGAAAGCTACAAACCTGAAAACATGGCTACCTTTCATGAAAGAGAGAAAAATAACTCAGAGGGTAGAAACAATAGTCCAGAAAGTGGAGCCAAGAGTCATGAGGGATTGTTTCCAAGTTTTTAGTCCTACTCAAGCAACTACCAACCTGCCCTGCTGAATTTCAGAATTGCTATGAACTTACGACTTCTATATACCTCCCATTCCTCCCTTTTGTGAACAGAAGTATTTACAGTAGCTTTAGAGTAGAGATAAACAAAATACAGAATACACAAAACCAAAATTTTGTTCTTTCAAAAAATCAACAAAATTGACAAACCTTGACCTAGACTGACCAAGACAAAAAGAGATAATACTCAAATTCCTAAAATCAAAAATGAAGGTTGGGATATTACAACTGACCTAACAGAAATGAAAAGACAGCAACAAATTAGATAATCCAAATGATATGGACAAATCCTAGAAGTATACAAACTGCCAAAAGAGACTCAAAAAGATATAAATAGAAAATCTGAATAGATCTAAAACAAATAAAGAGATTGAATCAGTAACTGAAATCCTTCCAACAAAGAAAATCCCAGGACCAGATTGTTCTACTGATGAATTTTACCAAATATTTAAGGAAGAATTAATATCACACTTCACAAACACTTCCAAAAACAGAAGTCGAAGAAACACTTTCTTACTCATTGTATGAGGCCAGCTACTATTAATCTATTACCAAAGCCAGACAAAGACACCACGAGAAAAGAAAATAACAAACTAATACCCCCTATGAATACAGATGCAAAAATCCTCAACAAAATGCTAGCAAAGCAAATCCAGCAGCATACTAAAAGAACTGTACACCATAACCAAGTGGGAATGCAAGGTTGGTTAACATCCAAAAATCAATTAATATGTTATACCAATAGAATAAAGCTACATGATCATCTCAAAAGATGAAGAAAAAGCATTTGACAAAATCCAACATCATTTCATAACAAAAACTTTCAAGTAGATAGAAATAGAAGGAAACTTTATCAACCTAATAAAGGGCATTTATGAAAAATCCACATCAATCATACTTAATGTTAAAACTTTACATCTAAAATCAGTAACAAGACAAGTAATCAACATTTTACTAGAATTTTGAGACAAGACAGTTGTTGGGGGGTGGGGGAGAAGATGGAAGAAAAGAAGGAAGGGAGGGAGGGAGGAAGGGAATGAAAGGGTATCCAAATTGAAAAGGAAGTTGTAAAACTATCTCTAGGTGACATGATCTTACATATAGAAAAACCTAAAGAATTCACAAAGAAGCTATTAGTGTAGTAAACTCGTTCACCAAAGTTTCAGGATACAATATCAATATACAAAAATTAGTTTTATTTCTACACACTAGAAAATAAACAATGCAAAAATGAAATTAAGAAAACAATTATACTGATACTTATAATAGCATCAAACTCAGTAAAATACTAAGGAGGTGCAATACTTATACATTGAAAGCTATAAAACATTGTTGAAAGATATTAAAGAATGGCTAAATAAATAGAAAGACATCCTGTGTTCATGAATTGAAAGACAATATTGTTAAGATATCATTACTACCAAAAATGATCTACAGAGTCAATGAAATTCCTCCTAAAATTCCAGCTGCCTTTTTGCAGAAATTGACAAACTGAACTTAAAATTTATGTGGAGTTGCAAGGGACCCTGAATGCCAAAAGAATCTTGAAGAAAAGAGAAAAGTTGAAGGACTCACACTTCCCAATTTCAAAACTTACTACAAAGATAGTCAAAACAGCATGTTACTGGCATAAGAATAGACTTACAGATCCGTGGAAAAGAACTGAGAGTCCAGGAATAAATCCATACATCTATGGTTAATTGCTTCTTGACAAGCACACCAAAGATATTCAATGGGGAAAAAATGCAAAAGATTAAAGTTGGACATCTACTGCACACCTTATACAGAAATTAATTCAAATAATGAATCAAAGACCTAAATTTAAGAGTCAAGGGGCTTCCCTGGTGGCGCAGTGGTTGAGAATCTGCCTGCCAGTGCAGGGGACATGGGTTCGAGCCCTGGTCTGGGAAGATCCCACATGCCGCAGAGCGACTGGGCCCGTGAGCCACAACTACTGAGCCTGTGCGTCTGGAGCCTGTGCTCTGCAACAAGAGAGGCCGCGATAGTGAGAGGCCCGTGCACCATGATGAAGAGTGGCCCCCACTTGCCACAACTAGAGAAAGCCCTCGCATAGAAACGAAGACCCAACACAGCCAAAAATAAACAAATAAAAAAAAAAAGAGTCAAAATGCAGGAGATTGGTTCAAGATGGTGGAGAAGAAGGAGGTGCACTCACTCCCTCTTGCAAGAGAACCGGAATCACAACTAACTACTGAACAATCATTGACAGGGAGACACTGGAACTCACCAGAAAAGATACCCCACATCCAAAGACAAAGGAGAAGCTTCAATGAGACAGTAGGAGGGGTGCAATCACAATAAAATCAAATCCCATAACCGCTGGATGGGTGACTCACAAAATGGAGAACACTTATACCACAGAAGTCCGCCCACTGGAGTGAAGGTTCTGAGCCTCACATCAAGCTTCCCAACCTGGGGGGTCTGGCAATGGGAGGAGGAATTTCTAGAGAATCAGACTTTGAAGGCTAGCGGGATTTGATTGCAGGACTTCGACAGGACTGGGAGAAACAGAGACTCCACTCTTGGAGGGCACACACAAAGTAGTGTGTGCATCAGGACCCAGGGGAAGGAGCAGTGACCCCATAGGAGACTGAACCAGACCTACCTGCTAGTGTTGGAGTGTCTCCTGCAGAATAGGGGAGTGGCTGTGGCTCACCGCGGGAACAAGGACACTGGCAGCAGAAGTTCTGGGAATTACTCCTTGCCATGAGCCATCCCAGAGTCCGCCAATAGCCCCACCAAAGAGCCCAGTAGGCTCCAGTGCTGGGTCACCTCGGGCCAAACAACCTACAGGGAGGGAACCCAGCCCCACCCATCAGCAGACAAGCAGATTAAAGTTTTACTGAGCTCTGCCCACTAGAGCAACACCCAGCTCTACCCACCACCAGTCCCTCCCATCAGAAAGTTTGCACAAGCCTTTTAGATAGCCTCATCCACCAGAGGGCAGAGAGCAGAAGCAAGAAGAACTACAAACCTGCAGCCTGTGGAACAAAAACAACATTCACAGAAAGATACACAAAATGAAAAGCAGAGGACTATGTACCAGATGAAGAAACAAGATAAAACCCCAGAAAAACAACTAAATGAAGTGGAAATAGGCAACCTTCCAGAAAAAGAATTCAGAATAATGATAGTGAAGATGACCCAGGGCCTTGGAAAAAGAATGGAGGCAAAGATTGAGAAGATGCAAGAAATGTTTAACAAAGACCTAGAAGAATTAAAGAACAAACACCTAAAAAAAAAAAAAAAAAAAAAAAGAACAAACACCTAGAATAATTAAAGAACAAACAAACAGAAATGAACAATACAATAACTGAAATGAAAAATACACTAGAAGGAATCAATAGCAGAATAACTGAGGCAGAAGAACGGATAAGTGACCTGGAAGATAAAATAGTGGAAATAACTACCTCAGAGCAGAATAAAGAAAAAAGAATGAAAAGAATTGAGGACAGTCTCAGAGACCTCTGGGACAACATTAAATGTACCAACATTCAATTTATAGGGGTCCCAGAAGAAGAAGAGGAAAAAAAAGGGACTGAGAAAGTATTTGAAGAGATTATAGTCGAAAACTTCCTTAACATGGGAAAGGAAATAGCCACCCAAGTCCAGGAAACACAGAGAGTCCCAGGCAGGATAAACCCAAGGAGAAACATGCCAAGACACATAGTAATCAAATTGACAAAAATTAAAGACACAGAAATATTATTAAAAGCAACAAGGGAAAAATGACAAATAATATACAAGGGAAATCCCATAAGGTTAACAGCTAATTTCTCAGCAGAAACTCTACAAGCTAGAAGGGAGTGGCACAATATATTTAAAGTGATGAAAGGGAAGAACCTACAACCAAGGTTACTCTACCTGGCAAGGATCTCATTCAGATTTGACAGAGAAATCAAAAGCTTTACAGACAAGCAAAAGCTAAGAGAATTCAGCACCACCAAACCAGCTCTACAACAAATGCTAAAGGAACTTCTCTAAGTGGGAAACACAAGAGAAGAAAAGGACCTACAAAAACAAACCCATAACAATTAAGAAAATGGTAATAGGAACATACATATCAATAATTATCTTAAATGTGAATGGATTAAATGCTCCAACCAAAAGACATAGACTGGCTGAATGGATACAAAAACAAGACCCATATATATGCTGTCTACAAGAGACCCATTTCAGACTTAGGAACACATACAGACTGAAAGTGAAGGGATGGAAAAAGATATTCCATGTAAGTATCTTTTAGAATTTCATGCAAAAGAAAGCTGGCATAGCAATTCTCATATCAGACAAAATAGACTTTAAAATAAATACTATTATAAGAGACAAAGAAGGATACTACATAATGGTCAAGGGATTAATCCAAGAAGAAGATATAGCAATTATAAATATATATGCACCCAACATAGGAGCACCTCAATACATAAGGCAAATGCTAACAGCTAAAAAGAGGAAATCGACAGTAACACAATAATAGTGGGGGAATTTAACACCTCATTTACACCAATGGACAGATAATCCAGACAGAAAATTAATAAGGAAACACAAGCTTTAAATGACACAGTAGACCAGATAGATTTAATAGATATTTATAGGACATTCCGTCCAACAAAAACAGATTACACTTTCTTCTCATGTGCACACGGAACATTCTCCAGGATAGATCACATCTTGGGTCACAAATAAAGGCCATATATGACAAACCCACTGCAAACATCATTCTCAATGGTGAAAAACTGAAAGCATCTTCTCTAAGATCAGGAACAAGACAAGGATGTCCACTCTCACCACTATTATTCAACATAGTTTTGGAAGTCCTAGCTACGGCAATCAGAGAATAAAAGGAATACAAATTGGAAAAGAAGAAGTAAAACTGTCACTGTTTGCAGATGACATGATACTATACATAGAGAATCCTAAAGATGCCACCAGAAAACTACTAGAGCTAATCAATGAATTTGGTAAAGTTGCAGGATACAAAATTAATGCACAGAAATCTCTTGCGTTCCTATACACTAATGATGAAAAATCTGAAAGAGAAATTAAGGAAACACTCCCATTTACCATTGCAACAAAAAGAATGAAATACCTAGGAATAAACCTACCTAGGGAGATAAATGAGATGTAGGCGGAAAACTATAAGACACTGATGAAAGAAATTAAAGATGATACCAACAGATGGAAAGATATACCATGTTCTTGAATTGGAAGAATCAATATTGTGAAAATGACTATACTACCCAAAGCAATCTACAGAGTCAATGCAATCCCTATCAAATTACCAGTGGCATTTTTTACAGAACTAGAACAAAAAATCTTAAAATTTGTATGGAGACACAAAAGACCCCGAATAGCCAAAGCAATCTTGAGGGAAAAAAACGGAGCTGGAGGAATCAGACTTCCTGATTTCAGACTATACTACAAAGCTACAGTAATCAAGACAATATGGTACTGGCACAAAAACAGAAACATAGATCAGTGGAACAAGATAGAAAGCCCAGAGGTAAACCCACACACCTATGGTCAACTACTCTATGACAAAGGAGGCAAGGATATACAATGGAGAAAAGACAGTCTCTTCAATAAGTGGTGATGGGAAAACTGGACAGCTACATGTAAAAGAATGAAATTAGAACACTCCCTAACACCATACACAAAAATAAACTCAAAATGGATTAGAGACCTAAATGTAAGACCGGACACTATAAAACGCTTAGAGGAAAACATAGGAAGAACACTCTTTGACATAAATCACAGCAAGACCTTTTTTGATCCACCTCCTAGAGTAATGGAAATAAAACCAAAAATAAACAACTGGGACCTAATGAAACTTAAAGGCTTTTGCACAGCAAAGGAAACCATAAACAAGACGAAAAGACAACCCTCAGAATGGGAGAAAATATTTGCAAACGAATTAATGGACAAAGGATTAGTCTCTAAAATATATAAACAGCTCATGCAGCTCAATATTAAAAAAACAAACAACACAATCCAAAAATGGGCAGAAGACCTAAATAGACTTTTCTCCAAAGAAGACATACAGATGGCCAAGAGGCACATGAAAAGCTGCTCAACATCACTAATTATCAGAGAAATGCAAAGTCAAAACTACAATGAGGTTTCAACTCACACCAGTTAGAATGGGTATCATCAGAAAATCTACAAACAACAAATGCTGGAGATAGTGTGGAGAAAAGGGAACCCTCTTGCACTGTTGGTGGTAATGTAAATTGATACAGCCCCTATGGAGAACAGTATGGAGGTTCCATAAAAAACTAAAACTAGAATTACCGTATGACCCAACAATCCCACTACTGGGCATATACCAAGAGAAAACCATAATTCCAAAAGACACATGCACCCCTATGTTCATTCCAGCACTATTTACAATAGTCAGGTCATGGAAACAATGCCCATCAACAGACGAATGGATGAAGAAGATGTGGTACATATATACAATGGAATATTGCTCAGCCATAGAAAGGAATCAAATGGGGTCATTTGCAGAGATGTGGATGGACCTAGAGACTGTCATACAGAGTGAAGTAAGTTAGAAAGAGAAAAACAAATATTGTATGTTAACACATATATGTGGAATCTAGAAAAATGGTACAGATGAACTAGCTTGCAAGGCAGAAATAGAGACACAGATGTAGAGAGCAAACGTATGGACACCAAGGGGGGAAAGTGATAGAGTGTGGGGTGGTGGTGGAATGAATTGGGAGATTGGGATTGACATATATACACTAATATGTATAAAATGGATAACTAATAAGAACCTGCTGTATAAAAAATAAATTAAATTAAATTTAAAAAAGAGTCAAAATGCTAAAACTCTTAGAAGAAAATGTAAGATTAGTTATTTGTGATCTTAGATTAAGCAATATTTCTTAAATATAATACCACAAGCACAGCAACAAAAGAAAAAACAGATAAATTTGACTTCGCCCAAATTAAAAACTTATGTACATGAAAGAACACTATCAAGAAAGTGAGGGACTTCTCTGGTGGCCCAGTGGTTAAGAATCTGCCTGCCAATGCAGGGGACATAGGTTCAATCCCTGGTCCGGGAAGATCCCACATGCCGCAAGCAACTAAGCCCATGCACCACAACTAC
This sequence comes from Balaenoptera borealis, assembly GCF_965194805.1. NCBI lineage: Eukaryota > Metazoa > Chordata > Mammalia > Artiodactyla > Balaenopteridae > Balaenoptera > Balaenoptera borealis. The sequence continues at coordinate 18,067,155 of NC_138876.1, forward strand.
TGAGCCTGCGCTCTAGAGCCCATGAGGCACAACCACTGATCTCATGTGCCACAACTACTGAAGCCTGCCACCCTAGAGCTCATGCTCCTCAACAAGAGAAGCCACCGCAATGAGAAGCCTGCGCACCTCAACGAAGAGTAGCCCTCACTTGCCACAGCTAGAGAAAGCCCACGCGCAGCAGCAAAGACCCAATGCAGCCAAAAATAAAAAAATAAAAATAAATAAAAATTTAAAAAAAGAAAGTGAGAACTCACTCAGATAATAGGAGAAAATATTTGCAAATCATTTAGCTGTTATATTGAAATCATGTATCTGATTGATAATATATAAAAAACACTTACAACTCAACAACAAAAAGACAAATAACCTAATTAAAACTTGGGCAAAGAAACTGAATAGACATTTCTTCAAAGTAGTTCTACAATTGGCCAATAAACACATAAAAAGATGCTCAATATCGTTATCATTAGGGAAATGCAAATCAAAACCATAATGATATGCACTTCACACCCACTAGAATGGTTAGAATTAAAAAAAAAAAAACAGGAAATAATAAGTATTGATGAGAATGTGGTGAAATTGCAAGTCTCATACATCTTTGATGGGTCTGTAAAATATTGAAGTCACTGTAAAAAACATTTTGGCAGTTCCTCAAAAAGTATTATAAAATATAGGATTACTGTATGATACAGCAATACCACTCTTAGGTATGTACCCAAGAGAACTGAAAACATACATTTAAACAAAAACTTGCATATGAATTTTCATAGCAGCATCTTTCATAATAGCCAAAAAATGAATCAGCCCAAATGTTCATCAACTGATGTAGAAACAAAATATCCAATCAATGGAATACTATTCACCCATAAAAAGAATGAAGTATAATACTAATATATGTTACAACAACAATGAACCATGAAAATATTATGCTATGTGAAGAAAACCAGAAACAAAAGGCTACATACTATATGATTCCATTTATTTGAAATGTCCAGAATAGGCAAATCCATGGAGACCAAAAGCAGATTAGCGGTTGCCAGGGGCTGGGGGTCGGAGGGAATGGAGAGTTACTGCTTAGTGGATACGGGGTTTCTGAATGGTTGATGAAAAAATGTTCTGGAATTAAATAGTGGCAATGGTTGTACAATATTGTGTATGTACTAAAAGCCATTGAATGGTACAAGTGGTAAACTTTATGTTATGTGAATTTTACCTTAATTATTTTTTAAAGTTGACAAGTACCACAAGCGTAACAAAATCTCAAAAATAACACACTATACCTCTATTACTCTTTTCCTATATTTTTGAGTGTATACTTTTTGTATCATCTCCTCACACGACAATAATTTTGTACTATTATTTTCTATGGAGCGAAGAGAACAATTCAAATGCATTTTTAAATACCATTACATTGTTTTGAGCTGCATAATTGTTTAACCAAATCACGCTTATACTATGTACAATAACTTATGGATAAATATGTGTGGGAATTTTTTCACAGGAATATTTAGGCTGCTTGGCTGTGATTTTAGCAATTTAACATCATTTTTTTTTTCTAGAATTGCCAGGCTTAATCAGGACAAGATATATCAGATTGCTAAGACCAATTCAATACCTTGGAGGCATAAAAATGCAACTTGGGATGCATAAAAATGGTACTCCACAGATTGTAATACTGCTTTAGTTTTGTGCATTATAAACACAGGAATTCTGATAACTTCTATTTCGCATTGTTTCTCATTTAACAAATATATTAGTGGGGAAAAAATCAATGGGGAAAGAAGGAATTATATAGACCAGCATTCCATAATGGAAAAGGCAAAAAGAGTATTGTTAATCTATTCAGTGGCTCTAAAGACAATAGGACTTAAAGATGAAAAACATAGAATGCATGCCCTCAAGATATTCCCTGTCTAATAGGAAAATAAATAAACGAATAATGTGGTTGATAAGAAGGACCATAAGAAGTACTGTTGGACTGGAGTGGGGAAAAGTTCAGTTAACCTTAGCTGGGGAGATAGTTTAGGTTAGACAGTGATTAGAGACACCTTCACAGAGGCAGTGATACCAGAATTTAGAGGGATGAGCTGGATTTCTCTGAACACAATAGAAGTTAAAGAACACGACAATCAGAATAAAGTAAATATATGGGCAACACACACAATAACATGAAACAAGATGTTAAATTCTTGAAACTGCAACAACCTCAGGGGGAATAAAGTACATATAGTAGAGTGATCAGAGATGGAAATGAAAAAACAGGCAGAGACCAAACAAAGCTCATTGCATTTCTTGGTCCATGAATAATTAGATGCATAAATTCATTAGGAAGAGGCATAAAGATGTATTTGCCCTTTAATCCAATTATCCCATTTCTGATCATTTATGCCATAAAGATAATCCAAAAGAAGAAAATACTTTATGGGTGAAAATGTTTACTTCAGCTTTAACTATAAGTGCAAAAAAAAAAAAAAAAACCCAAACCTATAATCAACTCAAAAGTCTAATGGGAGGGACTTCCCTGGCGGTCCAGTGGTTAGGACTCCACATTTCCACTGCAGGGTGCACGGGTTTGATCCCTGGTCGGGGAACTAAGATCCCGCCTGCGGTGCTGCATAGCCAGAAAAGAAAAAAAAGAAGTCTAATGGGAGACAGAGTGACTTAAAAAGTCCTCCAATGCAATTATACGCAACTATTTAAGAAGTGATAGATATAAGGCTGCAGAATATAGAAAATATGATACAATGTTAAATGGAATAAGTAGATACAACAAAATATATAGTATAATTGCAAATATGTAAAAACTTCTGTCCCAGATATGGTGGGATTGGCATAGGACAGGGGTCGATTTCTTGACACGCAGAAGAAGTCTCACGAGTAAGATGATATCTGTGCCTATTTATTAATGTGCATAATTATTCACCACACTCCCCCTTCCATTCTCAAGAGGGTCCCAGAAGGCACATGAAATTCTATGGTCATCCTCCTCATGGGAAGAAATTTTACCCCAAGTAAAGAGAGGATCAAGTCCCATAGTTTTGGCAATGATTATGGGTCATTAGAGCAGGGAAGGGGTAGTTTTGAGCACAAAATGAGGTAGATTACTCAAATTGTCTTTTAGTCCTACACCTCACTCTATCCCCTAAACTGTTGAGGGTATTACACAAGCACATTAAATTTAAAATTAAAGATTAAAAATTTGTGTCTCTAGTAAATTGAGATCACAAGGCAAGTTATGTTTTAGGTGTCACAGCGCATACTGCAAGAGTGTGGAAAGAATATTTCTCCCACTTCAGTGATGAATATTGGAGCAAGAAATAGAGAGGCCAAAAGTCACCTCACCTGGAATGGAAAATCAGCAGAGAGGATATCAGATACGAGATGACCATAGAGGTAGGAGAGTCAGGGAAAAAAAGAAATTGATACGTAGGGATGCACAAGTTTTTGCACTTGTGTTTTTGTTTTAATGTATACTTGTGGAAAGCATGAGAAAGTGACATACAGAAGTGAAAAGCAGTTGTTTTAAGGCAAGGGGAATTTAAGTGTCTTTTTCCCTTTCTCTAAAAATTTTTATGTAGTTATGCATTTGTGACTTTCTCATAATAATACTTTTGTCTAAGATGTTGGCAGTTCTCTTAGGGCACTATTAGAAAGAAGAACCACTAGGGTGTACACATGTGTGTGCACATACACACATATATACATACATTTTTTCAGGAATTTGACCTTATACAATTTTAGGAGTCGGTTAAATAGTCACTCGAGGGCTGTTGTCTTTGTGTCTGATGCTGGAGCTTTAAGTCCACAGGGTAGACAATCAGGAAGAGAAGATGAATATAAAGTGAGTTCCAGCAAGATCCAGCTGGAATCCACAAGCATAAGCTGGAGCCTAGGAGGAGAGGCTGAAACCCATCAGTTCTTGTCTGCATGGATATTCTGTAGGATCCAAGGCCCTTCTTCACAGTTAAATACACACAGCTGGCCTGAGAGTTGGAGTAATGAAAGGAAGTTTCAGGAGAAGCGCAAGTACTTGCAGGCTCACCCGGGCCTCACCCCAAACAGGTGAGCCAGCAGATCAGTGACAGCACTTGTGAGCTACAAAATGGCGTCTGCATCACATCACCATCTATATGTCACCCAAGAATATCTCTTTTGTTCAACCCTAACCACGAACATACAAGAAATGGGAATTTGGGGAAATGTAGGTCACTGTAGCCAAGGTGAAACCTGACAAAGCCACCACAAAGTCAAATTGTGCTTTTTGTCAAGAACACCAATAGTTTTCATAACAAGATTGTGAAAATCTGAACTTAAAGGAATCTTTCTTTTGCCAGACTATCTTTGGTAGTATTTATTTAGAAGCATTTTATCTAACCTCATTCAATTTCTTCCTTCATTATAAAACGAGGTTAGTAGTATCATCTGTTTTAGATAAGTTTCTTAGTTATAAACCACAGAGACTAATTCGGACGCAGGGTTTCTCAACCTCAGCACTACTGACATCTTTGCCAGATCATTCTTTGTGATGCGGGACTGTCCTGAGCATTGTAGAATGTTTACCAGCATCCCTGGCCTCTACCCACCATGTGCCAGCTCCCTCCCCAAATGTGACAACCAAAAATGTCTTCAGACATTACTAAATGTCCCGTGGGGGAGGAGGGCAAAGTCACCTGCAGTTGAGATCTACTGCTCTAGTGGATTTAGGCAGAAAGGAAATGACGAAGATTCTTTGCTTGGCCAAACTTTAGTCAGGCTCCTGAACCTTCTCCTAGCCCCGTCTGTGTACTTTCTTATAAAATCTAGTTTTAGTAAGAACCCTGCTAAGTCAGTTTAGCCAAAATCCCTCAACCTTAATATCTAATTGGGTTCCTCGCTCACCACCATCACCCAGGTGATATCTGATCACCCTGGTCTGTCGTCAGAAGAATCCTTTTAGGTTGGCTTAACCAGAATCTCCTTTACCCTTGATGTTTCCACTCAGTAATTTTCCATCTACTGACCCCCACCCTCGTCCTTGGTTGTAAATTCCCATGTGCTCATGCTATATTCAGAGTTAAGTCCAATCTCTCTTACTTACTGCAAAATTCCATCACAGTGGCCCCTAAACCTAACACAGCAGCCCCCCTCCTTGAATAAAGTCTTCCTTAAAGTGATTTAACAGTGTCATTGAATACATTTTTTTCCTTTAATGGGAATTCATTATAAAAAGATGTTGGATAGCTCACAGTCTTGCTGGAACAGTAGATAACCAGGTTTGCGTCTAGAAAGCAAGGAACAATGCCAGAAATTATGCCAAAGAAATTACCTAGAGAGGAAATTACTATTGCTGCTTCTAGGCTCTGCCCACTATATCTGCACTGCTGACACCACTGACCCTTGACATCGGAACCTCCCACCCCCGCCCCCGGAGTCCCACTCCCTCTGCTGTTCAGGGTTAGTCTAACCCTAACCCTAACTCTAACCCTAACGATGGCTGCTGCCCCCACTAAAAGCTTCCTTGTGGTCCCCATTTCTTCTGGTTGCTAATTCCCTTTGCTAGTCTGCAGAGCATACATATGATCAGAGAAGACTGAGTTTATACCCATCCCCCTCTTAGCTGCATGAGAGGCTGGGGAAATGATTATCCAGTATCCTTCTGAGTCTCATGAGTGGGAAATTCTTCACACACAGGATAGACTTCTAAAGCTGGGTGGACCAAATGAATGAGAATATCCACCAGACATATCAAGCCAATTGATTTGAGGATTATCTCTGATAATGAATGTGAAGAGTGTAGCAAGTTCCTGGCTTTAATTATAGAGCATCTGCTCCTTGCCTAGCAGAAGGCGAAGTACTATGACGGGTCCAAAGAAGTCAGGGTTCCTGAGCTCCAAGAAATGACAGTCAACTCCGACAATGGTCCAGAGTTGACCTTCCCATAAGGTTAATCCCTTTAGCGCTGTCCTGTGTCCAGGGAGAGCAAACTCTGCCTTTCGGTTTCAGAAGACCTCATTACTGTTACTGGAAAGAACATTTTGGTCAGAGATAAACAATGTTTCCACTTTCTTGTTTGGAAAGCTATTTAGAGAAGGGGGAAGTGAGTGAGCAAGGGTTTCTGGTGATGTGATGGATGACAAAAGACTTCGCTCCATGCTGCAATGGCCCAGAAAAGGCAGCAGTTACACACGTAATGCTCGTTACTGCTAATGGGAGTTGAGTCTGGCATCCGGAGAAGAACATTCCCTTGGAGCTGTGCTTCCCTCTGTGGACAAATTGACATTGAGGGAACCTTTGTCATAAATAATGCCTGCCATTCAAGAGAACATTTAGCCCATTGCTGCGGAGGGAAGACAAAAGAGTCACTGAAGTTTCACAGACTCTGAGAGCTCTCTTTAGGAAGACGAACGAAGGCACAACAGGCCTCAGAGCTGCAGTGATGGATAAAAGAAGTAAAGAAGGGGTTCTGAGTTGCTGGGCCTTGTGATGGCTGTACGATACACACATATGTCAAACATCCAGGTACAAAATGAAAAATTCAATTCCTGTTCCCAAAAGCTACAGTCTACTGTTTTGTGTTATATATTTTGACAAAAAGTAAAACAAAAAATAAAACGCTAATTCAGGGTCTCAGTCCATTCAACCAAGAATTCTATCCCTGGAAGACTGTTTAAAGGTATTTTGGTGAAGGGCCCATGTTATATAAATTGACAAATAAGTGAATGAGTGAAGGATAAATAAATAAATACAAGGCTTAACAACCAGCTTCCTTGAACCTCTTTGCCTGTCATCCACCTCCAAGCATCTTTCAGAGAGTTCATTTTAAACTCTTCCAAAAGAGTTGACGACCAATGGCCTAAACGCTCCTCAAACCTAACTATTCAGTTTGGATGGTAAATCTCATGAGACAAGTACTATAGAGCGTTCTTTCACAAAACCTTGTCTAAATGGAGTCCAGTTTACTGGAAACTTCAGTTTAATAATCTGTGCCAATCCCTTCAGCATCCCCTTGTCACACGCCCCACACCTGCGACCCATGCCTCTTATGCTCTGACTGTATTGGGCTTTTTTCCATTGCCTAAATAGACCCAGCTCCTGTCTGCCTCAGGGCCTTTGAACATCCTGTTTCCCCTAGCTGTGCTCCAGCCTCACCACCGCTCAGTCAGCTCCTCCCTAATGAGACCAACTCTGGCCTCTCCCTAAGTGCTACCACCGCTGACAAAACCCCTCTAATCACTCCATTCACAGTACACCTTCCCCCTCAGTCCAGTCCTTTGTCTTCATAGCACTTCTGATCACTTGTATTGAAGGGGTTCAGAACCTGCCACCATAAAATAGGCCACTTTAGCATATGAAGTATTTTGAGGTAAAGGTAATCAGAACAAGCAGATGCAGGAAAAGCTCTTTATCTCCCCCTTAACTGCCTAAAATAAAGTATAAATTTCCCCTTTTGTAAAGGAAATTTGCATTTATAAAATAATTTTCCATTAGTAAAGGCATCTGTATGAGGAGAAAACTACTCTCAGAGACAGTTTTATTTTTTGCCCAAGAGACTCTTTACTGCATAACAAGGCGGCCTTTATTTACCAGATATTTCCTCTCCTCCCCTAATTCACTCCCCCACCTAAGTGTCAAACCCCTATTTTCCATAACTCAGGATAGTATACAAGTCTCAGCTGGACACCTCCTTGAGTCTCATATTTTTATAAAACTCTCCTGTGTATGTATGTAACTAAAATTAATCTTTTTCTCCTGTTAATCTGTCTTGTGTCAATTAATTTTTAGACCAGCTACAGAACCTAGAAGGATAGAAAGAAATTTTTTTCCCTCCCTTATGCCATCCTTATTTGTGTATGTTCTTGCTTTTTCTTTTTTTCTCAGTACAATTCAAGCTCCATGAAGACAGATGCAGGGTCTACTTGACTCCTTATCTTATCCTCAGGGCTAGCAGAGTAGTTATCACATGATATGAGATAAACAAATAAACACTGAATAAATAAATGAATGTATTCCTACCCCTCTCATTACAATTTTAGGAAAATGAGGAAAACAAAATAAAACAAGTTTATACTAAGAGATACATTCAAAACAAAAATTTCCAGCATATATCCTGTGGGCGACAAATATTCAACCTCAGTATTACCTCTTTTACATTTATAACCAAACAAAATACCTCATTCAATAAGAAAATCTTGGAAGGCAGTAAGGAAACCAACATTTATTTCTCTCTCACATATTACAGGATCTATGTCATTTCTTGCAGTTCCTCCAATAACTCTGGGATAGATATAATTAGAAAAACAAACCGCAGCACTTTATTGTCTTTCCTTATCTGCAGATGTGAGACATGTAAATAACAACGTGAAATAGCCTGTGCAGGTTTCATACCTCAGGGAAAACTGGGATTGGTACAGATTAGAACGGTCAGAAGTGGCTTCATAGGAGATGTGGGGCTTACATTGAGTCTTAAAGAATGCGGGACATTCAGAAGGTAGAGAAGAAAAAGATGGTAAGTCCATGTAGATAGCAGAGCTTGAACAAAGTGTAAATAGTACAGGAGTCAGTACAAAGCATTGGAAAAAAATAGTGGAGAAATCAAAATGGCTGGTGGATCATGACAGGGAAAATTTAGAAAGATGGGTTCTGTCTGCATGCTGGAATTCCTTAAATTCTGGGCTGAGGAGACTGGATTTTATACCCCACACAAGAACAAACCATGAAAAGATTGGTTATGATGAAAATTGCATTTAAGGAAATTTAAGTTGTTTGTGAATAGGTGAACTGTCATAAAGAGAAGCTGGAAAAAGTTATGAGATAAATAAGTACTGGGGTTGTAATGTACAACATGGTGACTATAGTTGCTATATGGTATATTTGAAAGTTGCTGAGAAAGTAAATCCTAAAAATTCTTATCACAAGGAAAAAAAATTTTTTCTTTTTTTTTGTAACTGTATGAGAGATGGATGTTAACTAAACTTATCGTGGTAATCATTTTGCAGTATATGTATGTTGAGTCCTTACAAGGTACACCTGACACTTAGACAGAGCTGTATGTCAATTGTATCTCAGTAAAACTGAAAAAAATATTGTCTTCCAATACAGAAAAAAAGAGAAGCTGGAAAAGGACAGGCTTCTCAAAGAGCTAATGTTCTTATCTAGGTGCTTGGCAGCGGAAGTAAAAGAAAAGTGTTTAATTGTATCAGTCAGGGTGTTACTGAGTCCAAGCTCACTCTGCTTGCCATGAGGCAGGCCAATAAACTGGGAGACGGGTGCTGAGGCAAAGAATATTGACTTTATTCGGAAAGCCAGCAGACCGAGGAGATGGCAGACTAGTGTCCCCCAAAACCATCTTATCGAGGTCTGGATGCCAGTTTCTTTTATAGAACAGAGAGGGGGAGGAGGTGAGGAAGTAAAGTAAAAAGGCCATTACTCTTGCAAAATATCTCCTGGCTTGGCCAGCATCAGGGGGAAGGGATGTGTTAATTTCTTCTTTTCTGCAGCTATTCACAGGTGGGCAGGGTCAGATTGTCTCCCTGTGAGCTGAACAAAGGCACTTTAGTTTAACATTCAGGCAGAGGGGCAGGGTTCCCTGAGGCAGGCAATTATGTATGATTATAATAACAAAAGCAATGAAAAGCAAAGGTTAAAATAAATGAAACGGATCCAACATGGAGTCGGATTTTGCTCTTCCCTGTTACAAGGGTCCATTCAGAAAAACAGAAACCACTCCAATCATTTTAAACAGAAGGTATTTAATGCAGAGAATTGGCTACACAGATGATATAAGAACTGAGAAGTAAAACAGGGGACAATGAGGCAAACCAGGAATTAACAAAATCAGGAAGCTGTTACCGCCACCAAGGTTGGGGCAACAATGGGAAAAAGGGTCTTACTGGAGTCTAGGTCTGGGGCTCTCTCAGAAGCTGAAGACGAAGACAGCCTGCCAGGACATAGATGTTGTTTATTCAGAACCTGGAGCCATGCAGCAGCTCTATCTGCTGCTGGAGATCCTACCCATGGAGAAAGAACACAAAAAATATCATGGTCTCTCCTTCCTTCAATCTCCCACTAGTGGTTCCTTTGGTTGAACCTGGACAGAAGGCAACTGGCCAAGATATTTTGAAAAATATAGTCTCCTACACGTCAAAGCAGAAAAGGAGGTTAGGGAATGTTTCTGAGAGTTTACAGGCAAATAGACCAGCATATCAGTTAAAGAAAAGAGAAGCTGGGACTTTAGGACAAGTAAGCCATAAAGGGTAAAAAGTGTCCAGGTATATACTTCAATCATGCCATGAAAAGAAAAGAAAGAAATTAGGAGAAAAGGTTTACAAAGAACAGCATCATTTTGCAGATTACGGAGTTGAAAACCAGAAAAGTGAAGTTATCTGGCTAACGTTATGCAGCTTTTTCTTGAATGAATCCTAGGTTGAAACTGATGTTTTCTTCCAGGTAGTGTAGTACTTTTTCCATTATACTCTATTGTTCAAATTTTGTACATGTTCCTCACAATGTAAGATTTTTTTTTAATGTAGAAGCAAATACAGTAGGTGATTTTCAACTGAAAAGAGAATTTATCAGGCTTCATCATTCAAAAAAATTTTTTTAATTTTATGCAGCAAGTCTTAATAGCAGTTCTCCTTTATCCACATTTTCGAATGCATAATTCTGTCACATGTGGAGAAAAAGATGGCTTCTATGAACACCAAGGTTCAAACTGTGTGCTAAATGCTTGCAAAAATATTACCATATGAAATCCAAGTGACATGCATCGTGAGGGATGCCTTTCCAACTTGGCTTCAGAAATTTTTACAAAAAAGTGTATCTCCTGCTGTGTCTTTATGCAATTATACACAGCATGATTAGATGGAAAAAAAAGATTCCTTAAATACCATGTACAGCTAGAATAAAGTTCTAATCAAGTCACTGATTTTAAATTGTTTCAAAATATATCCTGGGTACTAAAACGATCATCCTTAACTTTTCTTATTTTAGTAGAAATTAAGTTCTGTTTTTTTGACGAATACATTTCTGCTCAAGATAAAATATTAAGAGGCTTAAAATTCTAATCAGAAAATACAAATTTAAGTGAGATACTACCTTTTGTCTGTCAGGTTGGTATTATACATATATATGTGTGTATTATGCATATATATGTGTGTATTATACATATATATGTGTGTATATATATACATGTGTATAATACACATACATATGTGTATTATACATATATATAATTTGTGTATTATACATATATGTGTGTATAATTTGTGTATTATACATATATATATGTGTGTATACATATATGTGTGTGTGTGTGTGTGTGTGTGTATATATATATATATATATACACAATCTCCCTATCAGAGGGCCTGGGAAATAGTAGACCTTCAAAGAACGCCAGTTACTTTCTTGCCTTTACAATGCTTTCCTTATGTAGCACTCACCCCACTCTATTCTATGTCTAACATGATTTGGCTCCAAGAATACAATCAGGGATAGAGATATACCTCAGGAAGGGAAATAAATCAGGCAGAAAACGAATAAGCTTCTAGAACTCTTTGCAGTGTCTCTGCATATATCCTGTCAAGCCAAAGCTTTAAGCTGATGCCAGCTTCCAAATGATAGCAGGATGACAGGGCTTCACCCAGTGCATGATCTTAAAGGCTACCTTACTGATGTACATAGACTAAGGATAACCTCTTTTTCAGAAAGTGTTCTCTTACTGCCTTTTAAAAGCATGAATCAGACCCTGGAAAGGCTCAGGTTCATTACTTTAAAATAACCATGTAAAGGAACTTATAGCCACATATCCAGGCCTAATGGATTCTGCCCCCTGAAAGAGGCATAATTTTGGACTCTCCTTCTAAGTGCCTGTTGGGTTTCCATGGGAACAAATGTCTGGGGGTCAACTCTACTCATCTTGGGGTTGGGGAGCTATATGAATGGGTAAGAGAAAAAAATCTGTCCCCTTTGGGAGCTGATTGGGTCTAAGTATGAGCATATATTTGGCCATTACAGAGGAATGAAAGGGCTTGATGTGATATGGGGTTTTAAGGCCAGAGCCGTGAACACCTCACAGAAGTGTGACATAATTTTTAGCCCCTCCAAATGGCCCCCTGGCAAGCTGTTGCCTGACCACCTTTAGTCTGCTTTCCCTTTTGTTCAAAGAAAGGGTAGATGCTATCTTTTCGGGCTATTCAAAACGAAGAGAGAGAGGATTCTCAGACCCCACCATCCTTCAATCTGATTTAATGGAAATGAAAGTCAAACTGAATGGAACAGTATCTGACATGTAGTAGCATTACAACAAATATCTATCCAAGTAAATATTTACAATGTATTATTAAATGAAAAATAAAGCTTTTGAGCATTGTATAGTATATAATATTTTAAAATATACACTTATCAACTAAAGTATAAGTTCCAGTTCTTTTGCTTACTGAGTAACTTTGATCACATCACTTAATTTCTCAGTGACTAAATGTCCATCCTTAAAATGGGGATAATATATAGTAACCACATAGGGCATTTTCATGAGAATGAAATGTGAAAATTCACATAAAGCATTCAGCATAATCTTTAATATTTAGTAAATGTCCAATATGTCTGAGCTTAAAAATATGCATATAACTGCTATATATTATTATCACATAAACATGGACAAAGAATACTTTAAGGGTGTAGATCAGGTTTAAAAAGAGAATTATCTGGCGGGTAGATGAAGAAAGGAAAGAGGAAAAGGTAACCAAAAAGACAAAAACAACGCCAGAAAAACAACAAATAGAATATGACAACATTTATGAATTATAAAATTATGTCTATACATTTTGACATATTTTCAATAAAAATAAATGTCTTATTTATACATGTATCTTCTTTACATAAGCATATTTTAAAATATTTTCTGCAATGAATATATATATGTTGGCTATAATAAGAAAAAAATTAAATTGAAAGTACATCTTATGTTTCACCTTCTGGAAATAGAAAGAGCCCTCAAGTGTCCATTTTTGTATTCAGTGATTCTGAAATTTTATTCTCTTGAAACCTAATCTAGCCATTGATGCCACCTTGTTGTCACAGGTAATTTCCCTAGATTTAAGGGCACTAAAATGTCCCCATAATTTGGTCCTTTTTTCTGCTTTAAACATTCAAGAGCTGAAATTCAAAAAGAACCTCAAATGCATGCATGTGTTCAACCATAATGAAAGTAGTACAATATTACTGAAGATGGTGGCCAAGAAAATTAACAAATAAAGAAGAGCTTTGTATTTAAGCAGTGTAAACTCAGAGTCAATGGCAGATAATAGCCCCCAAAGCTAATTTATGTAATTATATAAGAGAAACTAGTCTGTTACAAATACCCATCTTTTGAAATCAAAAGTACTCAAACACAACTTCCCAAAACACAGTGAAATCTTGCTTTAATACTGCATTATGCAGTTAAATGGACAAGTAAAGGGAGGAGAAAATTAGGAAACATACAATATTGAACTCTTTATGTTATTTCCTAAAGCAGAGAAGTCTTAGGTTCATGAAGGCATATCTAAAGATGAAAAATGCAAGCAAGCAATCTGATTACAGAAACTCTTTGGAAGAAAGAAAGCTGAGGTTATATACTAAACTAAATGAAGATCAAGGTAGAATAGAATAAAATCAGGCTTTTGAACAAAATGATTCTTTAAATAACAGCTATATTCTAGGTACTGTACTAAAGTCATTACAAATGTTATCTCACTTGATTCTCACAAACAACGCTTTCCATTTCATTATAGAGACATCCAGAGACAAAAAGGTTAAATGACATACAAATTAGTTCATCTCCTTGAACTTTCTCTTTGCTCCCATGGTATGCAGGTTGGAGAAGAGGAGTCAAATTTCAGATTTCACTTGAGAAAATCTATGCTTGAGTATAAAGACAGAATTATAAAGTGGTATTTAGAAGTATCCAACCATCCCTTAAGACTGGATGACTTTTGAATGATTTTTTTTTAAAGAAAAAGGTTTAGATATTAATGCTAGCATGATAAAGCTTGAACCCTAACTGATATTTGGGCATATCAGTTGTATCAGTCAAAGGATAGACAATATATGCAGAAAAAGCATTTGACAAAATTCAATGCCCATTCATAATCTAAAAAAATTAAAATAAACTCTCAGCTAACTAAGAATAAAGGGAAACTTCCTTCAACTAATAAAAAGTGTCTACCAAAAAACCTACATAAAAATCTTAGCAACTCGGGCTTCCCTGGTGGCGCAGTGGTTGAGAGTCTGTCTGCCTGCTAATGCAGGGGACACGGGTTCGAGCCCTGGTCTGGGACGATCCCACATGCCACGGAGCAACTAGGCCCGTGAGCCACAACTACTGAGCCTGTGCGTCTGGAGCCTATGCTCCCCAACAAGAGAGGCCGCTATAATGAAGAGGCCCACGCACCGCGATGAAGAGTGGCCCCCGCTTGCTGCAACTAGAGAAAGCCCTCGCACAGAAACGAAGATCCAACACAGCCAAAAATAAATATAAAAATAAATAAATAAATAAATAAGATTACTATTTAAAAAAAAAAATCTTAGCAACTCTGAATTCAGCAAAGATTAAATAAATTTAATAATAGGACCAAAAAGCATGGAATATAAAAGAAAAAATATTCACAACAAGGACCTACTGTATAGCCCATGAAACTATATTAAATACCTTGTAATAACCTAAAGTGAAAAAGAATCAGAAAAAGAATATATATATTCATTGTGTATATATGTATTCTGTGTGTAAGTTGAATCACTGTAAATCAACTATACTTCCACAAAAATAAATAAATAAATAAAAAATAAACACTTCCTAAATAAAGTCTTCCCCCATGTTCAAAAATAAAATTGACAAATTTGACTTCATTGAAATTTAAACTTTTGCTCTTCAAAAGACACTTTTAAGACTTAAAAAGGCAGTCACAGACTGGAATAAAATACTTACAATGCATATATCTTACAAAGTACTTTCATCCAGAATACATAAAGAATTCTTACAATACAATAATCAGAAGACAAATAACCTGACTTTAAAAAATATATGTATATGCAAAAGCTTATACTTCACAAAATAAGGTGGCAAATAAGCCCATGAAAATATGCTTATCATTCATCATCAGGCAAACTATTAATAAAATCACAGTGAGATACCATAACATACCTATTAAATGGCTAAAACCAAAAAGATTGACAATACCAACTATTGACAAGTATGTGGAACAATCAGAGCTCTCCTACATCATTAGTGAAAATACACACTGGAAAACAGTGGGAATTTCGTTTAAAATTATGCATAATCTTACCAAATACACGGAAATTCCATTCCTAGGTGTTTATTCAAGAGATATGGGGGCTTCCCTGGTGGCGCAGTGGTTGAGAATCTGCCTGCCAATGCAGGGGACATGGGTTCGAGCTCTGGTCTGGGAAGATCCCACATGCCGCGGAACAGCTGGGCCCGTGAGCCACAATTACTGAGCCTGCGCGTCTGGAGCCTGTGCTCCGCAACAAGAGAGGCCACGATAGTGAGAGGCCCGCGCACTGCAATGAAGAGTGGCCCCCGCTTGCCACAACCCGAGAAAGCCCTTGCACAGAAACGAAGACCCAACACAGCCATAAATAAATAAATTAATTAATTAATTTAAAAAAAAAGATATGGAAACATTAGTTTACACTTATACTCAAAAGCAGATTTATTCACAATAGCTCCAAATTGTAAAGAATTCAAATTTCCATCAAAATCTGAATAACTAAACAAATTGTGGTGTGTATATAGAAACAATGAAATACAATTCAGCAATAAAAAGGAATGAATTACTGATAAAAGCAATAACGTGAATAAATCTCAAGAACACTTTTGCTAAGTAAAAGCATCCAGATACAAAAGACTACATACTGTATGATTTAATTCATGTAAAACTCCAGAAAAGCCAAAACTATAATAAAAGAAAGCAGATTTATAGTTACCAAGAACCAGGCGTCAGGAAGAGAAAACTGACTTTAAAGAAACATTAAGGAACTTTATAGGATGATGAAAATAGCATGGTTACTGTAGAGGTTACACAACTGTATACAATTATCAAAACTCAACAAATTTTGTACTTAAATTAGTGGATTTTTATTACGTGTGAATTACACTTCAATAATGTTTATTTTTAAAAATAGAGTGCAGGAAAAAATCGCCTATGGCCCTAGTGATTTAGTCGTCAGTGGAAATTTTTTGTTGCCGAAATTTAATTATCAATAAATACAATTGCCTGAACTATAATAATGTAGCATTTTGCTGATTAGTAAATTACATGTAATCTGACACATGCTATGGTAATGAAACAGAAGTTTCAAAATACAGATTAGTCTAAAGAGACAAGATAACAATACCAAGTATCACTGAGGATAGAGAGCAGCTAGAACTCTTGTACACTGCTGTGGGAGCGTAAATTGGTACAACTGTTTTGGAAAATTCTTTTACGTTATTAACCTTGTTTTGTACTATTAACCCTATGACCCAGCAGTTTTATGTGTACGTATGTATCTGATAAAAATAAGGTCTTATGTCCATCAAATAAAATACACAGTAATTTCATAGATGCTTTATTCATAATACCTCCAAACGGGAAATTCATGAAATGTCCAAAAACAAAAATTATTATGGAGAAATAAATTGTGATTTATTCACCAAGGAATTCTATTGAGAAATTTACAATGAACTACTGTTACTCACAACAATACAGATAAATCTCATAGGCAACATGGAACAAAAAAAGCCAGACCCCAAATTCCATTCAAATTGTGTTAGAATAGGCAAAACAAATCTAAGTTGGTAGAAGTCAGAATGGTGCTTCTTCAGTGGGTAGTATTATCTGGGAGGGAGCATGAGGGAGACTTCTGGGGCACTGAAAACATTCTGTCTTGATCTGGGTGGTGGTAACACATACACATGTAAAAATCCATCGAATTGCACACTTAAAATCATTGCACCTTACTGTGTGTAAGTTATACCATAATTTAAAGTTTTTCAAAGTTTAAATCATGCTTTTAAAAATTATGAAAAACATAAAATAATGATGTATCACAGCCTTAGAATACTAAATACTATTCTTGTTCTGTGGGTAAGAGACTGGGAGAACATTCTCAGTCTAAAAGACTGAGAGTCTTTTAGAACATGCTCCATATAAAAATCCTTCTGGAAAGTATTAGGGAATTCTCAGGATCAGATAAGATGAACCTTCAAGCCATATGAGAAAAATGTGAGCTCTCAGTTTATTTAAAATGTCAACACTTTCCTTACTCCTCCAGTGGTTATTTCTTTTTAGTTTCCTGTAACAGTTGAGGACAGACCTGGCTTGACTGGTAGTCATCAGGTTATACCTTAAGCCCCCGCTGCTTCTGAGTAGTAGTGTGCACCTGGACGAGTCAGGTACCCTCCCTATGATTTCAGATTCCCAAAATACTATTACTAGCAATAATGAGAACAGCTTCTGTCTGTTGAATATTTGTTATGAGCTGGACACTGTGCCTTCCACTTTGCACACAGTATCTCCAACCTTGTGTGCAGGGTCTTATTATTGAGAAGCAACATAAGACTGTGTTCTCTGGAGTCAGATTCTGAGTTAAAACCCTGGCTCTGCTTCTTCCCAGCTCTGCAAATGTGGGCCTCAGTCTCTTCATCTATAAAATGAGAATTAAAAAAAAATTCCTCCCAAGATTGTTGCTAGGATTAAGCAGATTTATATATATAAAGCACTGAAAATATGCCTGGCACATACGAAGGGCTATAAACATATTTGGTAAATAAAAATGACAAAAATAATTTTAAAGATGCGAAAACACAAGCTCACAGTGGCAATAGCATAGATGGAGGAGAGTGCCACACTCCACGTGCAGACAATGAGGGGATGCATTGTATGCTGGATTTTTTTAATAAGAAAAATAAGACATTTTATTATCATAATGCCCTGGCAATTCAAAACAATATCGAAGATAAAATACTCTCCAACTGTTCTTGGACCACACCCCCCTTGGACATCCCTGCATTGAGGTTAAATAACTTGCCCAAAGTCACAGAACTGCAGATGAGGAACTGAGATTCAAACCCATATCCCTCAAATTTCAAAGTCTACACTGACTAAACCTCCTCTAAGGGCCATTCTTGTTCTTAGAATGTATCTCTTAGAATCCCTATCTGCTGTATATAGTATTGAGGTCTTCTCTTGAAACATTTTTTATTCAAGAAATAAATAGCAGTACCTACCATGTATTGAGTTCTGTTCTAGCCACTGGGCATACAGCAGTGAACCAGACAATGTCCTTTCTCTGTAAGAGCTTATATTCTAGTAGGGTGAGACAGAAAAATGAATCCGAAGTGTATCGTTTTCAGATGGCAATAAATCCAGCTGACCCATGTGCAAGGTTGGAGTTAGGGGCGCTGACTCTCTGTGCAGTTGAGAACCTGAGTGTAACTTCACAGTCAGCCTTCTGTATCCAGTTCTGAATCCTCAGATTCAACCAACTGCAGATCCTGCAGTACTGGAGTATGGATTTATTGACAAAACCCACGTATAAGTGGACCCAAGCAGTTCAAACCCTGTTGTTCAAGGGTCAAATGTAACTGAGGAAATAAACGAGGCTGATAGACCAGAGCTGTGCTGCCCAATAGCGTAACCATTAGCCACATGTGGCAATTGAGTACTTAAAATGTAGCTAGTCCAATAGTTGAAATGTGATGTAGGTGTAAAACACATACGGATTTCAAAGATTTAGTACTAAAAAGAGAGTGTAAAATATCTCATTTGGCTTATATTTCCCTTTAAATCCTTGAAGGCATTTATATTAGCTGTTTTAAGATCCGCATCTGCTAATTCCATTACCTTTATCACTTTTGTTTTGTTTATAATAATGGATGCTTCTCCTGGTAGTAGGTTGTACTTTTTCTACTTCTTCACATGTCTAGTATTTTGTTTCTATTAGACCTTGGACCCTGTGCATTTTATAATGTTGAGTGCTGGATTTTCTTTTAATATACATTCCTTTAAAAGGCATTGGACTTCATTCAGGCAGGCACTTAAATTACTGTACTTGTTATTCAGTTTGAAATTTGCAAAGTTTTCTTACAAGCTTTTTAGTGCAGGTTTCAAGTGTCCTTAACTCTAGAGCTAGTTTATTCTCCTTCATAAGGCAGGACCCTCCAGTGTCCTGAGAGCGTCAACACGAACTCTTTACTGGGGTTGACCAAAACTCAGACATCTTCCCAGTCCCGTGTGTGTTCTAGGAACCCTTCAGTTTACAATTCCTTGGTTGTTTTTTTGCCCAGCCTCATGGAGGCTCACCTTTCACATCTGTAGGTTACTATTCAACACTGTATTCAAGGGGGCCTTTATGCAGATTTTGGAGGGTTTTTTTCCAGGCAGCTCCCTCCTTTCTGGTACTCTGACCCTTAAATTCCAGACACATCACTCTTCCAAAATTCCAGCCTCCGTCTCCTCCTATGCTCTGCTTGAGTTTCCCCTCCCTTCACTGCAATCTGGGAAGTGCCTCTGGACAGACAGCCCAGCTGAACATAAAGTTCACGTTATTTATTTCTCTTCTCTCATGAATCACAGCTCTGCACTGCCTGTTGTCTACTGTCCAGAAACAGTTACCTCATATGTTTCATGCAGTTTTCTCATTGTTTACTGTGAATGGGTATGTCCCATCACAGTTACTCCATCACAGTCAGAAGCAGAAATAAGCCTGTATGAAATTTGGCCATTTATAAAAATTAAAATATTTTATTTTTAGAAAGTAAATGCATTCCAAGGGCATCTCATCATAAGAAGCATCTAATCTAGTCCACCAATTTTCAAACTTGGTTGCACTTTGGAATAACCTGGAATATCACTCCAAGGGTTTCTGATTTAGATGGTCTGGGATGTCATTTGGGCATTAAAAAATTTTAAAGACCCCTTGTTGATTCTACTAATATGCAGTCAAGCTTGAGAACCACTGATGTGATATACTGAAGTATTTAGTGACTGACATTACACTACAAAGGAGTGGACGCAGTGTGTTTTTGTGTGTGGATGTTTGTGTGCACACACAGCTGAGTGTGTACATATACATGTGGAGTATACCTTCCACCTAGCTGTCTAGATCAGTGGTTCTCAAACAGTGTTGCTGGGAAAACACTGCTCAAGATAAATGCCTAGCAAAGGATATTCTTCCAGCTCAGGATGTGCCTAGCTAGCCCTAAGAGTACAGAATGATAATGATGTTCAAGTGGGTGAGGGCCATCAGGAGCGGCTGTTTGCAAATGGGTGAGAGCCTATATTTCATGGATTAACCATTTGATCATATGCTCATCAACATGAGTTAGAGTGGCTACACAGTTGTATCCTACCAGAGAAAGCATATGTTTGGCTCGTCAGGGCTCAGAGTAGAACTCATATTCCTCTCCTCCACTTCCCAGTTGCTGCAGTTTTTTGGACTGTTACCAAACAGTACAAACACAGGTTCGTGTGCCCAACACACAGTGAGGCCAAACAATACTGAAACATCAGAATTCGGAGAAGAAAAGGTTTACTGCAGGGCCATGCAAGGAGATGGGCTCACGCCCTCAAAATCCCCAAACTCCCCGAAGGGTTTCAGCAAAAAGCATTTTCAAAGGCAAGGTGAGGGAAGGGCATCCCAGGATATGTGATCAGCTCATGCACGATTCTCTGATTGGGTAATGGTGAGGTAACAGGGTGGTGTCACAAGGGTTAACATTATCAATCCTTAGCTGACAGTAGGTCTGGGGCTGCGTGCTCATGATCATGAAGTAGTTAATTTCTTCCCTTTGCTAGTGGTTCTTAGTGTCTGTAAAACAACTCAGGAAGTGTGCACCAATTATCTGGGTACTTCAGAGAGGAACTACAGCAGAGGATATGGGGGAGGGATCTGTCTGGGAAGGCCCCATAGGGTCCTGCTCGGATACAAGACCAAATCAATACTTAGGGAATTATTAATGGTTAAATCTATCTCTACTGAGACAGGGACTGGATTGAAAAATTTCACAGCCTAAACTGGATTTTCTTCTCGGGATATACTCAAAAAGAATGAAAATATGAAGAAAATATACATTTATTGAGAGCCAGGTATTTTATATGTGTGAACTCAATAATAGCACCAACCATCTTATGGGATAGGACAGCTTCATTTTAAAGAAGAAACCAAGGAAAGCTTTAGAACCTTCTCTCTTGTGATTTGATTTGGTGAGCACAGAGGGGGGGAAAGAAAACAATAAAACTGATTAAAGTATATCTGCTCTCAACGAAACAGACGAGCATGTCTAAGGCCAACCCACTCCTCTTGGAATCCTAGATGCTTCTGTGTGGAACTGCTAGGGCTCCACTGAGCACAGCATGAAAACTCTTTACAGGTAAGAACGATTCCAGGTCTAATGTCCTATGATCCTACAGTTATAGCATCTTGCCCTGGTTAGGCAGTCAATTAACATATATAGAACAAAATTTTTTCTTTTTCATTTCATAGTGGGATCCCACCCAGCTAGAGATACTGGTCCCCTAGATTCCCCCATAAATACTCATACAGCCTGGCATGATGCAAAGGACAGAAACATTGGACAGACCTAGCTTCAAATCCCAGAACCAACTATTTCTAGATGTGTGAGTGTGGGCATGTTACATAAGAATCTCTAAAATTCACTTATCCCATTTATAACAGAAGAATAAAAACACAGTGCCTGGGTCAGTCAAGGTAACAGCAGGATAATGATGACACCATAAAATTGGTAATTGATGAGAATTTAATACAAGGACTGTTCACAAAGGTGTGGGCAGAGTTTAGAGGAAATCTGCAGCATGGAGCTATTACAACACTAGGCCTGAAGGGAGAGGGGAGATACTGGGACCATGCTGTGTAAGGAAGATTGAGGGATGCACCCAACCCGCAGTGACCCAGAGAAGTGACCCAGATTTTATTTGCTCACCAAATAAAATCACAGGAGAGAAGGTTCTAAAGCTTTCCTTGGTGTCTTCTTTAAAATGAGGCTGTCCTATCCCATAAGATGGTTGGTACTATACCCTGACCACACTCTCTTCTTGCCTTCCAGTTACCTATCAATGTCTCCCATTGACCAAACCCAACAGGAAGTTAAAGGACAAAGGAGAAGGCAAGGGAAGGGTAAAGAGCAAATCTTTTTTGGGGGGAAGGGTTCATATACATGTCATAGCACCTACATAATGTGCTCTGAGGAGTAATGGAATAGCCAGGCTGTAGAAGATACATAATATGTGTTAGCCCATTTCCTTTTCCCTTCTGGCACTTCCCTTCCTCTCAGGCTTTGTCTCCTGTCATTTATCTCCTCTTCTGTATCTCCCCACCTCCTAGTCCCATCCTTCCCAGAGACCTAGCTCCAGCCCTGACTACCCAGCCTTTGCTTCCTCCATCTGTTCTTGCCACACTTGACTTTCGTGAAGAACTGTTACTACAGTTCTTCACATTTACTTACCTGGAGGTCAGTCTGTGTCTGGCTAAGCACCCCTTCCCCTGCTACCTTGAAAACACCCATGATTGAAGTAAATGGGAAAACAGAGTAAATAGCATCCTTATTAAAACTTGCATTTTATTCTGTGGACGCAAGACCTTGGCTATAGTTTTAACTGTTTAGTCGTCTGATTTTTAGTCCAGAAAGAGTAGCACCAGCAAAACAGAAGAAGAAACCAAGAAAGAAAAAGAGAAAGAAAGGATTCACAGACATGGCAGGAATGATGATTGGGATCCAGACTAAGTGGAAATAGAGAGAGAGAAGAAACAGACCAAAGTCCCAAGGACATTTATTAGCAAAATAATAATGTCCCAATCCTTGAAAAAAGGTAAAATTATGTTCAGTGTTGCCTGATTAAGAATGTAGAAAATAATACATTGTCCTAGCATATGATTTCTCACCATAAAAAGTGATGAAAATCAAAATTTTATTGAACCTTGCAGAAGCAGTACCTCAACTACCTGGAAAATTCACTCATGTGGTATGCCTCATTCTGGTGAGGGGAGATAATTAAGGAGTTAATATACTGTCTTACATGGGTCACTATTATTTCTTATATTTGGTCCTGTCCCCTCTGTTCTTTGAATGTAGATTTCCAAAGAGTTACATTTATTGGGTCCCTTGTGAGGCTACTATGGAGGTGGATACGTGGCAGGTGTTGATAGCAGAAGAAAAACCAGGTATGGAATCAGGCAAACTTGAGCTCAAATCCCAGGACTAAATAATATCAAAGTCAGAATATGACTGTCTGCAGGTTGGTCCAAACTGAAGGGCAGGATGAGGAAGAAAAGAGGATAAAAACTCTTTTAAAATGTCCCTTTACAACATGCCTAAGTCACCCCCTCCACACACTGATTCATTTGAAAAACCATTATTGGAAGTCCCTAGCATTTAGAAAGGTTTCTGGCACATATAGTCACTTAACAAGCATTGGGGCACTGGAGGTTCAAAGACAAGTATGGTGGGTCACTGCTATCAATTTGGAAAGCAGTGAGAAAGTCTTTGTTTGGATTACTTCCATCCTTTTTCTCACCCAGAGTCCTGACTATCTCCCCATCTCTTCTTGTATGCAAGGCTAAGTGTGGAGCCAAGTGTTCCACAACCCCTAGTCTTTAGAAGGCTTAGTTATTTATCAGCATAATCTAAGGGTTTATATCTTCTTGTTGTTGGCCTGGTTTATCCTGTTAATATGTGATGAGCGCTTTTTATCAGTCACTTCTAAGGTGTATGATCATATGCAAAATTCATGAGATAATATTATGTCCCAGGATAATATTATTCCTATTTTACTGATCAGAAAACTAAGGCTCAGACACACAACTAGAAATAATTTTTCAAGTCACACAACTAGAAATAATGGAACAAAGATTCCAACCAAAATATCTGCCTTTCGTATATTCTAATGTTCATATCATGGGCACAACAGAAAAAACCAAGCTCCAGAACTGGGATCCAGGCATGGTCCTTAGTGTTTAGACCAGACTCCAAGATCTCCTCAACTTATTCAAGTCCAGATGCCAAACAAGATGACTAAGACAATTGTGACCAAAGAAGAGCTTACGAAAGTATTTGCATCCGATCAAATCCCCAGGGTGGGAGTCTGATGTAATGGAAAGAACACTCACTGTCTGTGGAGTTCAGACACGTGATTCTTAGACCTGACTGTTTCAGTTAATGTTATTCTTGGTACAACTATTACTTATTGTATTTGCTAGGAAGCTCACATGAGATAATGATGAACGAATCACAATAACCACATAATTAATTCCTTTATCTAAAAAAAGAAGAAAAGGTAAGAAGGTGCTCTTTAGCCTTTAAAAAAAAAAGATTTGGTGGAAGAGGAATTTTGGACTATTAGTTACAATGAGAGTTTTCATCTATCTTTGGTTTTCATTTATCCTGGCTTTTTTTTCCTATCACTCATTAAAAAGAATTGTTAAGGTCTAGTTCAAGGTCCTGCACAAACTTGTATGTTCAGTACGATCACAACTATGTTAAAAAATAAATGATTCATTTTTTTAAAAACTGGAAGGAAATGCACTGAAATGCTAACACTGATTATCACTGAGAATATAGATAATTTTTTTCTTTTTGTAAGAGCACTTTTTCATAGTGAGCACATATTATTTTCTGAGTGAAAAAATAATACCTGCTCATTTTAAGTCTTTTCAGTACTCACCCAAATGTGTACCTTGAAGCAAACAGCAATGATGTAATTAAACAAGAAAAGAGTGTCTCAAAAAGTTCTTATCCATAAATATATGATCATATATGATCTACTTAGAGATAAATCAAAAATGAAGGGGAAAAATTATTCTGCAAAGTATAGCCATAATTTTATAACAGTGACTATATTTCTGCAAGATTTGTAGACAATTTACTTTGCTACAAATTAGTGACGACTAGTTGGAAATTCAGTGTCAATTCATCATTATATCATGAGACATAAAGGAGTTTCATAATCACTTGTCATTTTTTCTGTTTGACAATGGTTTATTACTTTTCCTCTGACTCTTGTGTTCTTTCTGATTGAGTATATTTTCTCAGCAACTGTTTTGAACAAAGCACCGTCATCTGTTGTAATAAAAATAATTAAGGCTAATCCACTGGCACTTTTATCTTTGCTTCAGCCTCCCAAGGGAATGTGAGGCATGTGTGATTCCTCTTTTAGAAGGTTTGCTTTACTTGTTATTGCTACCATCCACTCCTATCATTTCCTAATAATGACAATTGTATAAAAAGATTTTTAAAAATACTTCCCATAATTTTGTCATGTAATACCCATAGGATTATTACTGGTTATGTTTTATGATATAGAGATGTTATAGATGCCTATATTTTTCTTTCATTCTACCAAGATGTAAAATGCTGATGAGTTAAAACCCTAGAGGGTGAGGCTTGACCAATGAAAGACAGGAAACAAGAAGGAACCTTGCCTAAAGGCATTCCACAAACATGAAGTGATCACCTAATATATTCCAGGCACTGTATCTGCTTAATAATATTACATGAAACTTTGACATAGACTATACTGTCTTGTTTCTTTTTATGGTAAAAGGAAGCGGTTTTTTCTTCTTTATCCTAGAAGCTACTTAAAAACTGGAATTAGTGGGAATAAAATAAAAGAGCTTGCATGCACAATGTCTTTCAAAAACAGCCATTTCTCTTAATGATAGCAAGTCTTGGAAATCTTGCTGAAAGCTGCATGACTTGTTTAAAGTAAATGAGATTTCATCTTCCCATAATGATCATATCAGGGGAAGAGGAAATCCGAGAGATAAAGTGGATTACAAGGGCCAAAGACATCTTTAAAAACTATGAACGAGCACAGAGATGCAAATTTCCAATTTCTGGTCTTCAATGACAGCATTCAAAAATAAATTCAAACTATTATTACCATAATTTCATAATATAAAGAACATTTTAACCCCAGTAAGAAGGAAATTATCTCAGAATTCTAAAATTCTGCTATAAACTTAACATTATGAAAAACTCATTAAATATTTTATTTTTCTCAAAAGCTGATGGAACTCAGGGTTCCTTCTGTCCTCCTTTAGTAGTTCATGCTTTAGTTTATTCTTCACTCATTTATTCAAAAAACCTATGTTGAGTGCCCACTATGTTCTAGGATTGCTAGCAAAAGATGCAGATCTCTAAATACTTCAAAGTATGATTTTCAAAAAGTTAAAAACATGATTCATATCATCAATTTATTTAACTAATTTAATATGGAATGATCAATTTATCTGACTAATTTAAAAGGGAATCAGCAGAATCGTAAAATAGTATCAAAGAGCATTTGAGGAACTGAGAATTTATAGGGATTAAAGAAAGAATATTGGAGTAAAATTGCTAGGTTAGGTAGAAAACGAATAAACTGTCCTCTGTAGTTAAATTTTCTACGAGACAGAAATTTGCATCTCTATTAAACAAAAATCTACCAGTTAAAAGGTAACATGACAGGGGGCTTCCCTTCCCTGGTGGCGCAGTGGTTGAGAATCTGCCTGCCAATGCAGGGGACACGGGTTCGAGCCCTGGTCTGGGAAGATCCCACATGCCGCGGAGCAACTAGGCCCGTGAGCCACAACTACTGAGCCTGCACGTCTGGAGCCTGTGCTCCGCAACAAGAGAGGCCGCGATAGTGAGAGGCCCGCGCACCGTGATGAAGAGTGGCCCCCACTTGCCGCAACTAGAGAAAGCCCTCGCACAGAAACGAAGACCCAACACAGCCAAAAATAAATAAATAAATAAATAAATAAAAAAGAACAGCAGCACAATGAGAGCTACCATCTGATTAATCTTAAAAAAAAAAAAAAAAAGGTAACATGACAGAATTAGGGCCCTGATCCATTAAAAAATACAATATCAAATACAGGCATTTTCTCCTTGATTATTAAGTAGTCGTTGGGTAGGTCTATTAGTCAATGTTCCAGAATGACGCTGAAAGGACACGCAGTCCTCTTTGCCTTATTTCTAAGTATCAGATAATTTTGAGAACAAGAAGCAGATTCTATGGGCTGGTCTATTACAACTATACTTCCCCAGCTGCTAGAAAGGAAAAAGTAAAAGGATTAAGGAGAATTAAGTCCTCAGAATAAATAAATATATACAGAACTTACATGTGGCACTTTATTTAATTCTCACCCAACTGAGCAAAGTGGTTATCACCAAGCAAATTTTAAAAATGGAAAAATCGAGGCTGAAAGCATTGCGATCACACAAGAGGAGCCACTATTCTCAAATCCATACATGTCTGTTCGAACCTTCAAGCACTTTCCAGTAGGCCATGTGGCCACTCATGAAATTCACAGGTTTGCTGAGCCATTCACTCACTGGTTAATTCGAAGGCATTTATTGATCACCTCCTACACACTCAGTATCTCAGGCCTGGCCCTGAAGCAGGGAGCTAGCTAAACAGGTTCTATCTTCATTTTATCTCTGCCTCATCAGCTTACATTCTAAGGGGCCCCAGGCCTTCATTTTAGCCAGTTGTCACACAAGCATTTCCCTCTGACATACAAAAACACAGCAAAAACTAATTTGAAGTTGTTTCCTTTTCTTTTTGGAGGCATGCCCCTCTTTCTCCCATCTCAGCCCACAGACACCTGCCCGTTTCTTCCGGCAGCCTCTCCCCTTTCCTGCTACCTCTCATCTTTCCCTTCCAAAGCCATTTCATTCCCTGAGTTCAGAGCTGCCGAGCTTTCCTTGCAAGTCAGACAGACACCTCACACGTTCTATTCAAAGGTTTCAGATGCCTAAACGACCAGCAGCTGCTCTTGGGAAACCCGAGCCCAGAGCCCTTTCAAGCAGTGGCTCCAGGAACTCCCCTCCCCTCTGGGCCTGGGATGGACAGAATGTCAGCCCAGGCTAGAGCTCACTTTCACATAGGACACACGTCTGAGAAGCCAGTCTTTGTTACGAAATGTGACAGCTATGTGAACAGTGGGAGCCTAATTCAGGCCACTCTCTTGGTGGTCATTCACAATGGATTAGGTCACTGGTAAAACAGAACCCAAAGGTCCCCAGTGTAGAAGGGTTCCCTTTGGCTTTAGCAAGAATGCAAAACGGCAAGAGCGTGTGCCTTTACAGCTCATGGAGACTATTATTTACTTCCTTGGAAACTGGGGTAAAATTCATTTCCTGCCTTTGAGCTACAGTGATATGACGGTGCAATGCTTAAACAGCAGGCCACAGAATCCTAATCTTTCAGACCTGTAAGGACTCTACCAAAAAAAAAAAGAAAAAAGAAAATGGTAACTATTGAGGTGATGGATAGGTTAATTAGCTTGATTGTATTGATTATTTCATAATGTGTACATATATCAAAGCATCAAGTTGTATACCTTAAATATTTACAATTGTCATCAGTTACACTTTAATAAAACTGGAAAAAAATTCATATGTCCCATTCCTCTGCTTTCAGAAAAGACTCCACGAGATCCATAACATTCAAATAAGAGAAATCCAGTCAGAGCCCAAGGGAAGAGGGGTGGAGCTTCCCACCTTTCCCCTCAATCAACCAGTCCAACGTTTAAGGATACTCAGCTCCCAAATACATTTTTCCTGGGGCATAAGTGAAATCCCTCACACCGGAGCCTAATCATTTCTCCTTCCTCTTGTTCTGTAATTGTAGAGGTGCCATAAGACTGGTCAGTATCCACTGAAGTATAACCCATTGCAAATACTTAAGCACAATCTTCTGTAAATATTCTCACCCCAAATGTCTGAAACTACGTGACTGGTACAGGTGAACCGTGAAGTTGAACCGTGAAGTTGAACTAGAACCCAGTGAACGTGTCTCTGTAAACTCCCTGGGTGTCTAAACAGGAAGCTCTAACTAACCCGTGGGAAAAGGCATTTTTACTTCCTCCAGAAGGACTGACAGCCAGGCTCACTCTTATCATTCCCAAACCAAAGGCCAGGAGATAAATGGAGGCCCATATACCATATAACAATATATTTTAAAGGTATAAATCAAGCTGACAAACTGTTGGTTAAAATATGTTCTATCCACCTTCCTTGAAAAGTATACCTTCATAATGACAAAACTGAAAAATATTTTAAATGATTGTCAGTATAATATCAAAGATGACTGAATTTAATTCGTTACAGTGTTCTGTTGGTAAGCTGCCAATGTCAGAATGAGTTCTAAAAACATGCCATTCATAAATTATATTTTTTCATAAAAATATGTCTTGCCTTTATTTCAGCACATGACTAACTACATTGTTAAAGATTTTTCACGTAATCTGGGATCTACTGACAGCAAAGCCGAATTAGACAAACTTTCTTGAGTCATCATAGTTCTTAGTTTTTTAAATTAAATTCAGTGTAGAGAAATTTCCCGCTTCTGAGACAATAGCAATTAGCACTGTCAATGAATTCTTTAAGCAAAACAGATTCAGAAATTAACCATAATTTTACATGTCATTTAAAAATTTTTGACGTGGTCACATATAATAAATTATTATCACAAAAATGTCATAAAATAATTTTATCATATAAGGCACAAATGCACTG
Source organism: Balaenoptera borealis (assembly GCF_965194805.1). Taxonomy (NCBI): domain Eukaryota; kingdom Metazoa; phylum Chordata; class Mammalia; order Artiodactyla; family Balaenopteridae; genus Balaenoptera; species Balaenoptera borealis. The sequence goes on from NC_138876.1 coordinate 18,096,694, forward strand.
TAAATTTAGCATCTCTTTATGAAATATGCAAATTTATAAGACCTGCGTTTCATTTCTCTCTTCTAGTGAATCTCATATGTTATCTACATTTAATTTTGTCGCTCTAAGAATAATTTAGTCATTATTCTCAGCATGTGTCTGAGAGTAGTTATGATGTCAGACTTGATATGTGTTTCATCAACATGTTCCTCCATTGACTAGATCCAGAAAACATATGTAATCTCTGATTTGTTCCCAGTGTCATTGCTATGAACATCAAGACCATTCTCCCAGTAACAAATTCAGATGATGTACCTTACATGGCACACAAAATACTTCTGTATTTCAGCCAACATTCTACTTTGCACACTTTATTACCTTACCCACCATTTGGTGCCATTATCTTAGGCCTTTCCTGATTGATCTTTTAATTACTTAAATAAGCTGAATATTTTTTTTGAGAATTTGTTAACTTATATTAAATATTTTTATAAAGTACAACTTTTGCAATCCTAGCTTCGGTACCAATCTAATTGCCAATGTGAAAGATCAGTATCATGCTCCACATTCATTACATCTAGACCAATGCCGTCCAATAGAATTTTCTGCAATGATGAAAATGTTCTATATCTGAACTGTCCAGTATGGTAGCCATGCTCCACGTGTGGCTAACGAGCACTTGAAATGTGGTGAGTAGGACAGAGGACCTGGATTTTTTTTTTTTAAATAACCTCTCTTTTTTTACAAAACTATTTATTTATTTATTTATTTATTTGGCTACACCAGGTCTTAGTTGCAGCACACAGGATCTTTTAGTTGCGGCATGCGGTATCTAGTTCCCTGACCAGGGGTCGAATCCTGGCCCCCTGCATTGGAGGCGCACAGTCTTAACCAGTGGGCCACGAGGGAAGTCCCAGGACCTGGATTTTTAATTTCGTTTAATTTCAGTTTATTTAAATCTAAATAGCCACCATATTGGACAGCATAGATCTTGACCTACATATAAACAAATCTAAAAGTAATATGAATTTTTCACACTGCAAAATATTTCTCATTTGGCACGTTGTGCCAGTTACTGTATGCCTTCTTGTCCCTACCTGGAAACCCTATCTCCTTATGTAAAATTGGCTTCATGCTACCTGAGAGGAAGAATTTGTTAATTAATTTTTCTTTCTCTTGATTAAGAGTTCTGCCACTTAAATTATTTCCACGCCCTGATATAGTGTCTGTCTCCACTATCTTGTCCCATCCAGGAGAGGGAGTGGAAAAATGTTTTGTTGATGCCTGAGCTGTGTGTGTTATGTGAGACTTTCTAAAACAGTCTTAGGTCAAAGGCTCCTCTTGCCCAAATCTAGGATGAGGCATGTGGGTGAAAAGGAAAATCTTGAGTTGAAAAAGGAGGTGGGGAGAAGAGAAAAGAAAGTAGGGCACATAGATTGGTTTATCCTCACCCTCCTTCTTGCTTTCTCTATTCAGGATGCCCAAATGTGGAGAAAAATGGTAGTTGGCAGCTTCTGACCACAACTTTCTTTCCATGAAAATGTTCACTATTCTGAGGGAGGAGATCAGAACTTTGTACAACCAACATGCAATAAGTAATAATTGATTAAATGACTCAGGAAAGCCCACATCCATATATACCACCCCCACCAACACTAGGAGGGGCTTTGCAATCAGCCACTCTTTGGGATCCAATAATTTGACACATTTAGCTGTAGTCCTGAGAACCTCTTGACAGACTACATCACCTCCCTGGGATTCAGTTTTATCTCTAAATCAAGAAGTTTGCATATTGGAAAACAGCACCCATCTTCTTGATCTTCGCTAACGTGCTATTCTGTTTACTGTCTGGACTTCTAATGGAATTGTTGAATCTGTCAAATGAGAGGACTATAAAAATGGCACATCCAGGCGGTCCTCATTAAAGGAACACCATTTCAGGGATATCATATTTGTTTGCTAGGGCTGCCATAACAAAGTGCCACAACCTGAGTGGTTTAAACAAGAGAAATTTTTTGTCTCACATCTCTAGAGACTGGTAGTCCAAGATGAAGTAGTTGATAGGACCATCATGCTCCCTCTGACGGCACTAGGGAAGGATCTGCTGCAGCCTCTCTCTTAGCTTCTGGTAGTTCCTTGGATTGGAGTTCCTTTCATTGGAGTGAAATCCTCCTGTTGCCAGAGCACGTTGCTAGGGAAAGAAGGCGCTGGTGTTGGAGGGCAAGATGATCTTCTTGGCAGGACTGCTACAGAGCTTTCAACCACTGCTGGTAAGAGTTGCTTTTACAGGGGCAGGACTAATGTACCAAAGGTCTTCAGAGAGCTGTTTAGGTCAGCAAAGAGTTACCTTGCCCATCCCAAAACTCTGATATTCCTCATAAACTCTGGGTGTTTATAGTGTAAATATCCACACACCATATTTGCTTCTTCATATGTTTTTATTGATAAATCCCCTACAGGGCCCCTTGGCAGCTGAGCTCTGAGTGTTTATCAATGACAATGGATAAGAAGATGACATCTGGAAACAGCTTCCTTCATTTTTATATCAAAACAACTTTCCTTCTAAAGACAACTTTTTTTTATTGTCTTTGTCATTAACAAGTGGATTAAAACAACTTCACTTAAGTCATAAACAAGTGGATTTGAAATCATATCAGACCAATAAACAGGTCTTAGATACAATCACAGATATCTTTACGAGATAGGCAGGAGATTTCAGATACACAGAGAGGAGAAGGTAGTGTAAAGGTGGAGCAGAGAGAGATCTGGAGATGCTACACTGCTGGCCTTGAAGATGGAGGGAGACGTCAGTGGAAGGAAGGAACGCCCACAGCACCCAGAAACCAGAAAAGACAAGGAAAATGATTCTCCCCTTGAGCTTCCAGAGAGAACACAGCTCTGCCAACTCCTTCGATTTTGGCTCAGTGATACCGATTTCCCACTTCTGGCCTCCAGAGCTCTGAGAGAATACGTCTACTGTTTTAAGCCATGAAGTTTAAGCCATGATAATTTGTTAAGCAGCCATGGGAAAGTAATTCAATCTATCTGAATCCAAGTTTTTCATCTGTTGAGTTGGGGATGGGAGACAGAATAGATAGGCAGGTCTCAACTCTTGCTACATGATACCATCAGCAGGAGAGCTTTCAAATTATTTTGATGTGGGTCTGGCTCCAGAGATTCTGGTTTAATAGTCTGGGGTGAAGTCTGAGTATCAGTACTTACAAAAGCTCTCCAAATGCTTATAGGATGCAGGGAAGCTTAGGAACCACTAGACTAAATGGTTCTTCCTGAATCTAACATGCTTTCATTCTATGTTCTCGTACTTTAATACCATTAACTGTTTGAATGTGGAATAAGAAATACGCAGAGAGGACAGGAGGAAAGAAACCTCCAGGAGAAACCAAGACAAAACTGAGTGATATGAAAGAGAGCCAGGGGGACATCACAGCGAATTTCAACATGTCCCTTTGGTGTTCAACAGCCTTCCTCTCCTGGAGAGAGTGAAATCACCCCTAGCAGTGAAGAAACACTGTAGAAGTAGGTGACTTTCAGAAAGGCTGCATCCAAATGGCAAGCCAATTTACTTCTGTGCTTCACCAGAGTGAAAATCAAAGGACCAGTGGGAATTCAAAGGACTCTCTTTCTTAATGATTCATTTATCACTTTATGAAATATTTATTACAGTACTTTCTTGGATGCCATCCAACCTTTAGTCATTCAACAAATACATACAGGTTGCATACTGTGTATCAAGCACTGTTCTAGGTATTGAGATCCAGACAATATCCAGAAAGATCCTATCCTTGATGAGATGCTGGGGAAAAAACATGGTGTGATGAAAAATAAATCAGGGATGGGGAACATGAAATGGGGCTGGAGGTAGTGCACATGTTTGGACAGGGAAACACTCCTGGAAGATATATTTGAGCTAAGCTCTGAAGTGGTTGAGGGAAGAGCCTTGGGCATTCACTTAAAGAGCTTACCCAACAAAGGGAGTAGCAAGAACTCATGGCTACTTTAATAAATCTAGAGAATCATCTCTCTTCGGAACTTGAATACTTGATTCAAGAATCAGTGTATTCTCTTCTGCTTTGCCCTATTTCAAAATAATTTGGAAATGGAAAATAGGAGAAACTGTTTAAGTAAAGCTTGAGTATGGGGGACACTGCATTGGTGAAGAATTGGTTCTATGAATAAGACCCTTTTATATTCTTTTTAGCAATAAAGAGAGCAAAAAGAGCCTTTTCAGGCAAATACCCCCAAAGCAAAAGTTGAGCCACTGTGGGGCTTCAGTCTCCAAAGGGCAAGTTCCTTGACAGGAAGCTCAAGGGAAGAACAGTGACCAAGGCAGTAGAAGCCCCTAAGCTCCATGCTGTTTTTCAGCACTGTGGTGTGATTTCCCTTTATCATTTTTGCACCAGTCCCCTTTCCAATTAGGGATCACAGCTGCTAAGAATAAAGTGGTGTCTGTTCTACTGGCAGAAGGCACAATGGCCCACTCATGTCATCAATGGGAGTCATTGTTTGGGAAATATTGCCATTGAGATATTTTAAAATGCTAATGAATTAATTTCTGTTTCAATGCTGATTGTCACTCAGTTCCTTTTGTTTTTAAATGCAGGAGCGTTTTTTAAAAAAACAAATTGTTGTGGATCAAAAATATTTCTCATGAATATATAAATTCAGAATTTCAGAAAGCTCTAATATTATTTATTTAACCAACTCACTTCAAGAAGAGAATGCAGCTCAGAAAAGCTGAGTACTTGGTTAAAGCAACAATGCTACTTAATGACAGACTTGGAATTAGGAACCAGTCTCTGTGCTCCATCCAGCATTCTTTTCACTATAGCAGCCTGTGCCATCAGAAATATTTTTGTTAGAGGGATCTGTAATTCACCATTAAATTTTCTTGCCAAGTAAGTATATTCTCCCAGCAATTTTTTTCTTAGTACTCAAATATGAAGTCCAGTCAAATTTCTCATAGCCTTCTCATTGAATCAATGCTATCTTTTCCACTCAAGGAAAAATAGTCCTTGTACACTGGACAGTCTCAGGGAATCAAAGGAATGTGTCGTTCTTTCAGATGCAGGCATGTTTCCTGATGCAGCCTGTTTGGTGGCTTGTGTGGACATTAGCTATAAAGCGTCTGTCCCCTTTAGGTGTCCTGGTCAATGGTTTGTTGCTGTTAAATCACTCTTTCCAGAAGCTGAGGGTACTTCAGCCATCTCAATGCAGTGCCCTGAAGACTGCATACTCAGTGAGCCTCATTGGAAAAAAAGGTGGATCCCTTTAATATTGTGGAACATATAAGTGTGATTCAGTCCACACTTACATCAAAAAAGCTCTGCTTTATCTGCATACCCATTATTCTGCTGTCATTAGAAGAAAACACGACCCTGGTTTAGATATGCAGCTTGAGCACACAAAAAAAATAGCAATGAACTTGGAGTTCAGAGAATTTTTGTTTCAGGTATTTCATTCAATCATTTATTCAACAAAAATGTTCTTAAGGCCTATGAAAAGCCAAATCCTATTCTAGGTGTTAAAGAAAAAATTATTCATGACACTTGTTAAAGATGAAAGGCAGACTTCATTCAGAGGGGGGCTACTGAGATCAGTATAGAGACCACTGTAATAGGGTCTTGTAGTGGAGAAGAGATATTGGTCTCAACTTTGAACACAACCTGGGCAAGTGGAAATTTATAGCCAAGGAGCAGGGTGGGGGTCAGTAGATAGAAAATTACTAAGAGGAAACATCTGGGGTGAGGGAAGATTCTTGCTTAACTGACCTAACAGGATTCTTGCTGAAGGCAGGTCAGGGTGATCAAACATCATGTGAGGGATGCTGGAAGGTGAGGAACCCAATTAGATATCAAGAGTGATCAGGGGGGACCTTCAAGATGGTGGAGGAGTAAGACGTGGAGATCACCTTCCTCCCCACAAATACATCAAAAATACATCTACATGTGGAACAACTCCTACAGAACTCCTACTGAACACTGACAGAAGACCGCAGACTTCCCAAAAGGCAAGAAACTCCCCACGTACCTGGGTAGGGCAAAAGAAAAAAGAAAAAACAGAGACAAAAGAATAGGGGCGGGACCTGCACCTCTGGGAGGGAGCTGTGAAGGAGGAAAAGTTTCCACACACTAGGAAGCCCCTTCACTGGTGAAGACGGGGAGTGGGCAGGGGGGAAGCTTCGGAGCCACGGAGGAAAGAGCAGCAATGGGGTGCAGAGGGAAAAGTGGAGAGATTCCCATACAGAGGATCACTGCCAACCAGAACTCACCAGGCAGAAATGCTTCTCTGCTCACCCGCCAGGGCAGGTGGGGGCTGAGAGCTGAGGCTTGGGCTTTTGAGGTCAGATCCCAGGGAGAGGACTGGGGTTGGTGGCGTGAACACAGCCTGAAGGTGGCTACTGCACCACAGCTAGCCGGGAAGGAGTCCGGGAAAAGGTCTGGACCTGCCCAAGAGGCAAGAGACCATAGTTTCAGGGTGCACAAGGAGAGGGGATTCCTTTCCCGTGTGCCCACAGAAGGCAGAGTACCACCTAAGCAAGCTCCAGAGATGGGCGCAAGCAGTAGCTATCAGCTCGGACCCCAGAGACGGGCATGAAACACTAAGGCTGCTGCTCCTGCCACCAAGAATCCTGTGTGCAACCACAGGTCACTATCCACACCCACACCCCCCAGGAGCTTGTGCAGCCTGCCACTGCCAGGGTCCCGTGATCCAGGGACAACTTCCCTGGGAGAACACATGGCATGCCTCAGGCTGTTGCAATGTCATGGCAGCCTCTGCCACCGCAGGCTCGCCCCGCATTTCAATTATGACTACTGTACCCCACCCTCTCCCTGGCCTGAGTGAGCAAGAGTGCCCTAATCAGCTGCTGATTTAACCTCCTCCTGTCTGGGCGGGGAACAGATGTCTGATGGTGATCTACAAGCAGAGGTGGGGCCAAAACCAAAGCTGATCCCCTGGAGCTGTGCGAACAAAGAAGAGAAAGGGAAATTTCTCCCAGCAGCCTCAGGAGCAGAGGATTAAATCCCAACAACCAACTTGATGTACCCTGCATCTGTGGAATACCTGAATAGACAACAAATCATCCCAAAATTGAGGCAGTGGACTTTGGGAGCAACTGTAGACTTGGGGTTTGCTGTCTGTGAGTGATTTGTTTCCGATTTTTATGTTTATCTTAGTTTAGTTTTTAGCACTTGTTATCATTGGTGGATTTGTTTTTTGGTTTGGTTGCTCTCTTCTTTTTTATTATTATTTTTTTATTTTAATAATTTATTTTTAAAAATTTTTTATCTTTTTCTTTCTTTTTTTCTCCCTTTTCTTCTGAGCCGTCTGGCTGACAGGGTCTTGGTGCTCCGGCCTGGTGTCAGGCCTGAGCCTCTGAGGTGGGACAGCCAAGTTCATGACATGAGAGACCTCCCAGCCCCACGTAATATCAATCCGTGAGAGCTCTCGCAGAGATCTCCATCTCAACACTAAGACTCAGCTCCACCCAACGGGGAGAAAGCTCCATTGCTGGATGCCCCATGCCAAACAACTAGCAAGACAGGAACACAACCCCACCCATTAGCAGAGAGGCTGCCTAAAATCATAAGTTCACAGACACCCCAAAACACACCAGAGGATGTGGTCCTGCCCATCAGAAAGACAAGATCCAGCCCCACCCACCAGAACACAGGCACCAGTCCCCTCCACCAGGAAGCCTACACAACCCACTGAAACAGCCTCACCCACTGGGGGTAGACACAGAAAACAAAGGGAACTATGAACCTGCAGCCTGCGAAAAGGAGACCCCAAACACAGTAAGTTAAGCAAAATGAGAAGACAGAGAAATACGCAGCAGATGAAGGAGCAAGGTAAAAACTCACCAGACCAAAATATGAAAAGGAAATAGGCAGTCTACCTGAAAAAGAATTCAGAGTAATGATAGTAAAGATGATTCAAAATCTTGGAAATAGAATGGAGAAAATACAGGAAACGTTTAACAAGGACCTAGAAGAACTAAAGAGCAAACAAACAATGGTGAACAACCAATAAATGAAATTTAAAATTCTCTAGAAGGAATCAATAGCAGAATAACTGAGGCAGAAGAACGGGTAAGTGACCTGGAAGATAAAATAGTGGAAATAACCACCGCAGAGCAGAATAAAGAAAAGAGAATGAAAAGAATTGAAGACAGTCTGAGAGACCTCTGGGACAACATTAAACGCACCAACATTCGAATTATGGGGGTCCCAGAAGAAGAAGAGAAAAAGAAAGGGACTGAGAAAATATTTGAAGAGATTATAGTTGAAAACTTCCCTAATATGGGTAAGGAAATAGTCAATCAAGTCCAGGAAGTGCAGAGAGTCTCATACAGGATAAACCCAAGGAGAAACACGCCAAGACACATATTAATCAAACTATCAAAAATTAAATACAAAGAAAAAAATATTAAAAGCAGCAAGGGAAAAGCAACAAATAACATACAAGGGAATCCCAATAAGGTTAACAGCTGATTTCTCAGCAGAAACTCTGCAAGCCAGAAAGGTGTGGCAGGACATATTTAAAGTGATAAAAAGGAAGAAACTACAACCAAGATTAGTCTACCCAGCAAGGATCTCATTCAGATTCGATGGAGAAATTAAAACCTTTACAGACAAGCAAAAGCTAAGAGAATTCAGCACCACCAAACCAGATTTACAACAAATGCTAAAGGAACTTCTCTAGGCAGGAAACACAAGAGAAGGAAAAGACCTATAAGAACAAACCCAAACAGTTAAGAAAATGGTAATAGGAAAGAAATCATAAAGATCAGATCAGAAATAAATGAAAAAGAAATGAAGGAAATGATAGCAAAGATCAATAAAACTAAAAGCTGGTTCTTTGAGAAGATAAACAAAATTAATAAACCATTAGCCAGACTCATCAAGAAAAAAAGGGAGAAGACTCAAATCAATAGAATTAGAAATGAAAAAGGAGAAGTAGCAACTGACACTGCAGAAATACAAAGCATCATGAGAACTACTAGAAGCAACTCTATGCCAATAAAATGGAAAACCTGGAAGAAATGGACAAATTCTTAGAAAATCACAAGCTTCCAAGACTGAACCAGGAAGAAACAGAAAATATAAACAGACCCATCACAAGCACTGAAATTGAAACTGTGATTAAAAACCTTCCAACAAACAAAAGCCCAGGACCAGATGGCTTCACAGGTGAATTCTACCAAACACTTAAAGAAGAGCTAACACCTATCCTTCTCAAACTCTTCCAAAATATAGCAGAGGGAGGAACACTCCCAAACTCATTCTACGAGGCCACCATCACCCTGATACCAAAACCATACAAAGATGTCACAAAAAAAGAAAACTACAGGCCAATATCACTGACGAACATAGATGCAAAAATCCTCAACAAATTACTAGCAAACAGAATCCAGCAGCACATTAAAAGGATCATACACCATGGTCAAGTGGGGTTTATCCCAGGAATTCAAGGATTCTTCAATATACGCAAATCAATCAATGTGATAAACCATAGTAACAAATTGAAGGAGAAAAACCATATGATCATCTCAATAGATGCAGAAAAAGTTTTCCACAAAATTCAACACCCATTGATGATAAAAACCCTCCAGAAAGTAGGCATAGAGGGAACGTACCTCAACATAATAAAGGCCATATATGACAAACGCACAGCCAACATTGTTCTCAATGGTGAAAAACTGAAACCATTTCCTCTAAGATCAGGAACAAGACAAGCTTGCCCATTCTCACCACTAATATTCAACACAGTTTTGGAAGTTTTAGCCACAGTAATCAGAGAAGAGAAATAAATAAAAAGAATCCAAATTGGAAAAGAAGAAGTAAAACTGTCACTGTTTGCAGATGACATGATACTATACATAGAGAATCCTAAAGATGCTACCAGAAAACTTCTAGAGCTAATCAGTGGATTTGCTAAAGCGACAGGATACAAAATTAATGCACAGAAATCTCTTGCATTCCTATACAGTAACAACGAAAAATCTGAAAGAGAAATTAAGGAAACAATCTCATTTACCATTGCAACAAAAAGAATAAAACATCTAGGAATAAACCTACCTAAGGAGACAAAAGACCTGTATGCAGAAAACTATAAGACACTGATGAAAGAAATTCAAGACTATACAAACAGATGGAGAGATATACCATGTTCTTGGATTGGAAGAATCAACATTGTGAAAATGACTATACTACCCAAAGCAATCTACAGAGTTAATGCAATCCCTATCAAACTACCAATGGCATTTTTCACAGAACTAGAACAAAAAATTTCACAATCTGTGTGGAAACACAAAAGACCCCGAATAGCCAAAGCAATCTTGAGAAAGAAAAATGGAGCTGGAGGAGTCAGGCTCCCTGACTTCAGACTCTACTACAAAGCTACAGTAATCAAGACAGTAATGGTACCGGCACAAAAACAGAAATATAGATCCATGGAACAGGATAGAAAGCCCAGAGATAACCTATGCGCATATGGTCACCTTTCCTTTGATAAAGAAGGCAAGAATATACAATGGAGAAAAGAGAGCCTCTTCAATAAGCGGTGCTGGGAAAACTGGACAGCTACATGTAAAAGAATGAAATTAGAACATTTCCTATCACCATACACAAAAATAAGCTCAAAGTGGATTAAAGACCTAAATGTAAGGCCAGACACTATAAAACTCTTAGAGGAAAACATAGGCAGAACACTCTATGACATAAATCACAGCAAGATCCTTTTTGACCCACCTCCAAGAGAAATGGAAATAAAAACAAAAGTAAACAAATGGGACCTAATGAAAAGTAAAAGCTTTTGCACAGCAAAGGAAACCATAAACAAGATGAAAAGACAACCCTCAGAATGGGAGAAAATACTTGCAAATGAAGCAACTGACAGAGGATTAATCTCCAAAATATACAAGCAGCTCATGCAGCTCAATATCAAAAAAACAAACAATCCAAACTAAAAATGGGCAGAAGACCTAAATAGACATTTCTCCAAAGAAGATATACAGATTTCCCACAAACACATGAAAGGATGCTCAACATCACTAATCATTAGAGAAATGCAAATCAAAATTACAATGGGGTATTGCCTCACACTGGTCAGAATGGCCATCATCAAAAAATCTACAAACAACAAATGCTGGAGAGAGAGTGGAGAAAAGGGAACCCTCCTGCACTGTTGGTGAGAATGTAAATGATACAGCCACCATGGAGAGCAGTATAGAGGTTCCTTAAAAAACTAAAAATAGAACTACCATACAACCCAGCAATCCCACTACTGGGTATATACCTGGAGAAAACCATAACTCAAAAAAAGTCATGTACCACAATGTTCATTGCAGCTCTATTTACAATAGCCAGGACATGGAAGCAACCTACGTGTCCATCGACAGATGAATGGATAAAGAAGATGTGGCACATATATTCAATGGAATATTACTCAGCCATAAAAAAGAAACGAAATTGAGTTATTTGTAATGAGGTGGATGGACCTAGAGTCTGTCATACAGAGTGAAGTAAGTCAGAAAGAGAAAAACAAATACTGTATGCTAACACATATATATGGAATCTAAAAGAAAAAAAAAAATTGGTTCTGATGAACCTAGGGGCAGGACAGGAATAAAGACGCAGACGTATACAATGGACTTGAGGACACTGGGAGAGGGAAGGGTAAGCTGGGATGAAGTAAGAGAGTGGCATGGACATATATATACTACTAAATATAAAATAGAGAGCTAGTGCAAAGCAGCTGCATAGCACAGGGAGATCAGCTCGGTGCTTTGTGACCACTTAGGGGGGTGGGATAGGGAGGGTGGGAGGGAGACGCAAGAGGGAGGGAATATGGGGATATATGTATACATATAGCTGATTCACTTTGTTATACAGCAGAGACTAAGACAACATTGTAAAACAATTACACTCCAATAAAGATGTTAAAAAAAAAAAAGAAGAGTGATCAGATATTGAGGTTGGGGGATTCTGGCTAAAGAGACATAGCAGGATACTTGCTAAAATTAGACAATGCAGAAATAAACATGTAAATCCAAGAGGTGAAGCCTAGTTGAAAAAGAGTTTAGGAGAGCGTGAGTAGTTTGGTCAAGAAGAGAATCTTGGTTATAGGTTATAAGGGATGATGTTGAGCTAAGGCAGGTTTCCCGCTCTGTCATGATTTGCAAAGCGAACTTTGAAAAATCCATTTTATATCTCTCGGCCTTGGTCTTCTCATTTTAAAATGGGAAGTTTTAATGCTTGTCTTGAGATTTACACAGAAGAAATATCAACACTTTATAAACAGTGAATCACGTTTCAAATGCAAACAACGATTTTAAAGACAGTCCTTGTGAGGGATGCTAGTAATAACAATAATGTGCGAATTCCTGTACTAGGACCTTTTAATCATCCCAACATCCTGCCAGGCAAGCCAGCATGATTTCCTTACAACCTGCCGTAACTGAGGCACAGTGAAGTGAAATGTTTGCCCAAGTTCCCAAGGCCAGAAGGTAGAGGATCTGGGATTCAAACCATGTCTGTGACTTGGAAAGTTCTGAAGTGAAGGCCATGCATATGTGACTTCTACAAAACAGAACTGACTTCAATTTAGCAAGAAAAAACCATAAGTGGCTATAAAACTCTTGGAGCAAAGTAACCAAACTGGTTTGTAAAATTTTATGCACATACAGTGACCTACATCCCCCCCCCAGCAATAGAAAATGTCTCCCAGACCCCTATGTCTTATCTCTTGATACAAATTCTAGAACCATCAAAAGCAATAATTGAAATCATATCTCCAGGTCAATCAGTCTTCAAGTTTGACAGCTTAATCAAGAGATGTGTGGTCACCACTGTCAAAAAAACCTTTTTTTTTTTTGTATCTAGGCCCAGGCAATTTCAGGACGATAAACTCAGATAAATAAAGTTTACCTGGAGCTCATACAAATACAAATTTCAGGAACTGACCTTTGCCAGCCTAGACACTTCTTTTTTCTTTCTTTTTTTTTTTTAATCACAGGCAAAAAAATCAATAGCAAAATCAAAACCAAACCAAACAAACGAACTGAAAAAACAAGCCTGAACAACTGACCATAAAAATTTCTAATTAGAAATTTAAACATCTAGGAAGAATTATCTAGAAATGAAATTTTCTGTGGGTTTGCTCTCATCTTTCCTTTAAGGTGTCATTTTGGTTCTATGTGCAAAAGTGGATTGAAATCAACTTCACAGGCAGCCTTGACTTAAATCAAGGAGACAGTTAGTTCCATCATTGCCTGGAAACTTTGCAGCCACAGCCCTGCTCCCATGTAATAATCCAAATCCTAACCTATGGCAAATTTGAAATGTTAGCTACATATGTTTTAGGTAGACGTGTGTTGGGGGAGAAAAATCAACTCATCAGATGTGCTCATCCGCCACCTGGCTTCCTCTGGGTGCCCGAAACATCCCTCAACTTAAGAACATACCAACTGGAAAGAAAGAACAGCAAAGACCAAAGCTGAAGGCTAAAGCCACAGAGCAATAATTGAACTCAATTCCAAACAACTGTCCAGAACCAATGTTAACATCACTCTTTCTCAACTCTAAAAATGGCTTTTAATTAATTTGTTAAAATTATGCCATTTAAAAAATTCATATTTTTAAGATTTCTTTTCTGTGCTTTGTATAGTCCATCCGCCAGTTGCAGAGAGAATGCTCACGTGAGCACAAATCTTCACTTCGCCCGCACATATGTTGCATGTGTGTTATGTTTATCGTGCCACATAGTCCAAAGTTGGATATAAATGTGTTCATTACTGTTCCATGAAATGTATAAAGACAACTGTGTTGCTTTTCACTCACAGCAAACCTCTTCCATGTCCTGTCTCTTTCTGCTTAGCCTTAAAACAATCCTGTAAAGTAACTGAAAAAGGTACCATCACTCCCATTTTACAGATTAAAAAAACAAAGCCTCCAAGAAGTTAAGTGACTCGCCTGGCAAAGGCTAATAGACTCAATGTCGTGTTGCAGGAAGAACAGGACCCTGGAGCTGAGCAGACAGACCACTAGTACTTACCACCTGCTTTCCTTCCCTTCTCCCTCCCTCAGACCCTTCCCCCTCTTGCCCCATCCTTCCCTGCCCTCCTTTCTCCTAGTGGTCAATAACTATTGAACTCTTTGAAGTCAGCCAGGCAGACATCCTGTTCAGTCACTGACTGGCAAATTCATGGGCATACTCCCATTCCAGGCATCCAAAAGCAGTAACCCCAAATCTGACCAGTGCCAAATTTGAAATTGTGGCTCCATCATGTCTTCCAAAACCTGAACTTTCCTTCCATCTTAGCTATCATAGGTATTTTTGTTGGCTAATTTGGATAAACATGTATGTTGTTTACCAGTCCACATAATTTGCACAACTGTGTCTGTAGGGATCGCATGAATATTCTTTTGTCTCCAAGTATCCTTGAGAACAATGATTTAAGCAACAAAGTTTGGGGTAATAAAAAACTGAGCAGACTTCCATATATGAGAAGGACTCACTGGAAGAATAAGGAAGAAGGAAAGAGAAGTTTCACCCCCTTGTCTCCAGCAAGACCACATTTCTTTCAAACACCCTCACAATGCAGCTGCTATTTCTTGTTTCCAGCAATAATGCAGGGTCATTACTGTTGTCTTTAATCACATGACCTCAGCTTCTGACCCCTCCATCCTTCATTCATGAAGTGAAGAAACATACCAATTGCTTCATTGTAAAGTTTGAACGAGACTCCCTGGAGGCAATCAGCAATTTCATGATTAATATCATTAGCAGAGATCAGTGAGCTATGGAAATGGGAGTTGGAGAGGGAAAGAAAAAAGAGAAAGAAGAAGCAGTTGCATGGGAGACTACAAAAATATACTTGTAAGTCAATTACAAGTTTCCACATTTAATTCTTCCTTGAAGGGAGAAAAATTAGTCTTTCCCAGAGTATGTGTAAAGACATGATGTTAATAGGCTTCACAACAACAACAACAAAAAAAAGAGGAGTGGGGTAGGAAGTCTTATAGTCATTACTGGGCTGAATAAAATTTGAAATTTTGTAGACTTTAATATGTGAATGGGAGTGGTAAGACAAGATGAGTACAGAGTACGTTGGTTTTACCAGATTTATGTGATTATGGAAACAATTTTCTTACAGTCTATGACACAGAATGTTCTGTGGAACACACTTTGCTCAGTTATACCTGTAAACAAAAAAAAAAAAAAAGAAAGAAAGAAAGAAGAAGAAAGAGATAAGAACTCCAGATAAGATATAGTTGAATTTCTCACATTCACATAGTAACTTACAGTTTATCAAATACTTAACTAACATAATCTCAACATAGGATGTTTTGATCTCACTGCCCCCTTGAATTTTACCTAATTCCATATGGCCCTCGATTAAAGCAGCTCATGACCCTTGTAAACAACAGGAGAATTCTTTCTCCATCTCCCTCCAATTTCTCCCATTCTTTTCATCCAGTGTTCTCTCCTCCTTCCCCCTGGACCCTAAGGTCTAGCACTTTCTTCTCTTCCAGTAAGATCCTAAAAAGAAGGGGAGTTCTAGGAGTGCAGCTAGTTATCAGTTCAACTGGTGTTGAGTATGTACCGTATTATTAGTTATTAGTTGGTGATCCTGAGGTGGCCCCATGTTTCTGGCACATGGAAATGCTAGAGAACAATAGCAGCAAATCAGGTCGCTGTATGTATAAAGGTAAATTCCAATTAGATTGACATCCCAGCTTCACTGCTGCTGTTGGACAAAGGAAGGAGACAAAAGTATGTCTTTTTGCCACTTTATATTGTAGACATTCCTGGTGACTGGATAAAGCAGGTAAAAATAATTATCTAGTAATCTCTGTGTCATTTTTACAAATATGGAATCTATAGCAGTGAGTTGGAAACTTTTTGAACATGCCTTCTCTCAACTCTTGGTCCATGTGATATGGAAAGGATGAATTTCATCCCCCTGATCCAGGGTGTGTCACATGGCCAGACAACTCCCTCCATTGTTCAAAGGGATCAATTGAGGGATGGACACATGACGTCAGCGGGTCAATTAGCGTTGACCCTCGGCACTTCGCTGAAACTCTCAGGAAAGAGGAGCTCTTTGTTCTCTGTGATCGTTAGCTGTGAGAATGATGTAAGCCTAGAGATTTTGGTGACCACGTTAACCGCCACATTAGTTCCACGAGAATGAACCCAATACTGGGGCAGCCAGGGCCAAGATAGAGAGAGAGAACAAGGTGATTTACTGGTGGCATTATCTGAGCTACTGGATGCCCTCCTGAAGCTAGAAACGCTTCTGAATTTCTAGTTTTATGAGCCAATAAATCCTTTTTTGCCTAGAGAAGTTTGATTTGAGATTGTAACTAAATGGATTTTGATTAATGCACATTAGAATTCTTAACCCCTATAAAGAGACTGAAAAATACACCCTTTCACTCACTTTGCCAAAGATTATTAGAAGGATTTCAAAAACTAAATGTTTGCCTTCTCTAGAAACTTAATATACAAATATATTTTAAAATTTAAAAAAATTGTTAACTTGGAAAAATAATTTCATTATCATTTTTAGAATGGTCCGTTTTATTTTAAAAATGTATTAGCATAAAAATATTCATTGTAATTAATTTTTTTTAATCTCTCTGTATACTTATGTACCCCTTTTCTCCAGTCATGTATACTTGTTTATTCACTCTTTTTTTAATCAATTGACTCATGGTTTTTTCTATGTTATTATTACTCTTCACATTGAATCAATTTGGTAGTTATTGATCCTCTCTAGTTTTTGTTTTCTACTTCACTTATTTCGCTTTTAAACTTATTTTTTTCCCCTCTACTTGTTTTATGTTTAAATTGCTGGGTGTTTCCAAGGGCTACAAATTTCCCTATAGTACAGTTTTAGATTTTTGATAGGGAAAAACTCATGTATTTCAGTTCTAGGTATTTTCTGAGCTCCATAATGACTACTATTTAATCAATGGGTAAGAAGGAAGTTTAATTTTTTTATTTGCTCATTTTGCTTTCCAATCATGTCTGGTAATTATTTAGTTTTATTTTTGTTGTAGTCTTCTAATTACATTGGGGTTATAGAAAAGAGTCAATATATTACTACTGAAAATTTGGTTTTCACTAAGACATGCTTTGGAGGTAGATACATAATTGGTTCTGGCAAATGATCAATATATATTCACAGTGTAATTAGCAAATGTACATTTGCTAACTGTTAAATAGAGAGTTTGTTGTAAATCCATTAGATAAAGCTTCTTAGTTGGGTTTTTAAATTTTTCTATATTTCTCCTCATTTTTATTTTGGCTTGATTCATTCATTCACTCATTCACTTACTCAACAAATGCTCTGAGTGACTACTACCTGCCAGGCACTACTTTAGAACCTTGAGATACTGTGAAAACGATAAAAACAAAAGTTCCTGTCATCAGAATGCTTCCTATGGGGGAAAACCTGATAATTTAAGAGGGAGGGAAGAAAGAGGGAACGAAAGAAAGAATGGAGAGGTATATAGTATCTGAGGGTTCGATTCACCCAACTGCTGATGTGGAACCCACAAATACAGAGGGCTGACTGTAGTGCCATTTTTGATAAGGGACTTGAGCGTCGGTGGATTTTGGTACCCTTGGGGGTTCTGGAATCAGTCCCTCTCAGATACTGAGGGATGGCTGCAGAGAATTTCAGGTGGTGATAGGAACAATGGAAAAAATAAAGAAAAAAGATAAATAGTGTAAGGGTGGGAAAGGGAAGTGGTCTGGATTATATGTAGGATTCACAAGAAAGGGCTCACTGAGAAAGATACACTTGAGTAAAGACTCAAGAAAGTGAGGGTGTGAGCCAAGTAGATTTCTGAAGTCAGAGAAATTAGCAAGTAGAAAGGTCCTACAGTGGGAGCACGCTTGGTAGGATCAAGGAACACAATGGACCAGTGAAGCTACCACAGAATAAGTAAGGTAGAGACTAGGGCATGATGATTTCAGCAAGGAAGGATGCTGGGTTACAGTGAGGAGGGAGACCGTATGGGGACTTTTAGCTATTTTCAGGGCTTTGGCTTTTATTCTAAGTGAGATGGAAAGTCATTGGATGCATGTGGAGTCATTAATATGAGGAAAATCATAAACAGGTCATTCGGATATCTTTTGGGGGGGGCAGGAGGGAGAATGAACAGCTCTAGTAGGCAAAGGGCAGAACCAGGGAGAACAGTTAAAAGGTAATCGAAATGTACATGTAAAAAACTATTGGCGCCCAGGCCAGAATGGTATCAGTGAAGGTAGTAAGATGAATGTATTCAAATACGGCTTAAAGATATAGCTAGCAAGATTTGCAAACAGATTAAATACACTTGGAGTATGAGATAAAGAAAGGAGTAAAAAATGACTCCAAAAAAAGTTCATCCCTTCCTTCTTTCCATAACACTAAAGAGATTTTGAAAACGTTTACTCTTATCATGCCTCTCCTTTTTATATGTATTAGTTTTCCAGTATTTCACTTCCATCTTGCTTTACACCCACCAAATGAATCACTGTTATCTTTATTGTTTTATATACAGCCATTGCCAGTTAGATTTGCCCACAGTACTGTCTGTTGTTTTTTTAAAACACACCTAATTTCTTGGATCACAGTTCTTTCTTCTATATTCAACTTCCTTTTATCTAAAGTGTATTATGTCAGCTATCAATTTATTGCTTCTTAGCTGGAAATTCACCCTTCAATATTTGCTCTGCAATAGTGGAAGAAATTCCTTTCAATATTTCTTCTTTACAATGAGTTACGCTTTCTGGATAGAGGGCATGGATGGGGCACTTCAGTAGGGAGGAGAGCTCCTGCTTCATCTGGATGTACTGTCAGTGAGGGGTATAGGCATTAAGACATGCAGTGGTGCTTGCCCCTAGCCACACACCCAGAACATACATGGTTTTTTGGTCTAGCCTAGTGATCACCTGTCATGGTCTCAATAGGGACACTGGGAGTTCTGCCCACACTGGCACCCTAACTCCCTCTGCATCACTCCCTCTCCCTGGACGTTTGTCTCCTATGACCTGTGGCCCATGTACCAGACTTCTCACACACTCTGGCATCCTGACTCTCACTGCTTGCCCCTGCTCTGAGAAGTTTGTCTCCAGCAGCCCTCCTGATGATACAGCCCTCCAGACAGGAACAATATACGGTAACCCCTCACCCACGCCAATGCCCCCACCTGTCCTGCAGACCTGCATGCTTGGCCACCACCTGTAGCATGCATGTGGCTTGCCTCTGCACCCTGGAGTGTTTACAGGATGTTCTCTTATTGTCATTCTAGCTGCTTTTAAGATCATCTCTGTGCCTGTGCTATTCGGCAGTTCGACAGTGATGTATCTAGCCCCTCCCCACTTCTGTTGAAACCAAGCAGGTCCCTCTGGGACCTTCCTTGGGGACAGACTCCCTGTGTCTCCCCCTTCTTATTTGTAGAAAAACTTTAGTCTCCTAGGCCTTCCGCCAGTGCCAAAGAGCAAATTTAATCAAAGAAGTGAGAAAATGCAGAAACAAAAGAAAACAGTCAAGCAAGAAAAAATTATAATACTTTAGCCATCAAGCAAGTCAAGGACATTTAGTTCCTCCTCAAGGGCCATAGATAATATCCTTAAGTTGTTTTGCAGATACCAAAACCCCCCACCAGTGGAAGAAGTTAACTGCATGCTGATCACCAGCACATAGACCTCAGACTGGTTGAAACTAGAAGGTTGATGACTGAAATTCTCAAAACATCACCCTGTTACCTCATGATCAACCGATCAGAGAACTGTGCATAAGCTGACCACACACCCTGTGACCCTGTCCCTCACACTGTCTTTAAAATCCCTTCCCTGAAAGCCGTTGAGGAGTTCAGGTCTTTTGAACACAAGCTGCCTATTCATCTTGCTTGGCACCCTGCAATAAATACTATATTTTCCTTTATCAC
This sequence comes from Balaenoptera borealis, assembly GCF_965194805.1. NCBI lineage: Eukaryota > Metazoa > Chordata > Mammalia > Artiodactyla > Balaenopteridae > Balaenoptera > Balaenoptera borealis. The sequence continues at coordinate 18,116,643 of NC_138876.1, forward strand.
AACGCAGTGTCAGTAGATTGGCTTTGTTGCATGTTGGATTAGTGGGCCCAAGTTTGGTTCAGTAGCACTGTTATGTTGTTCTTGCACTTCCAAATATGAGAATCCGTGCCTTTCATCAATTCTGGAATATCCTCACCCATTTTCTCTTCAAACATTGCTTCTTTCTTACTCTCCCTATCTTTTCCTTCTGTACTCCTATTTGACATATGTTAGGCCTCTTCATTCTAACTTGCATCTCTTTAACCTCTCTTTATAGTACCTACTTACCCCTCCGTTCTGATAATCTCCTCAGCTCTACCTTCTACTTTCCCCCATTCTCTCTTTCAATGTAACTAATCTACAATTTAAGCTATCTATTGAGCTTCTAATATAAATGACTCCAGTTTACATTTCCAGAAGTTCTATTTGATTCATTTTCAAATTTGCCTGTTATTTTTTATAGTTTCTTACTTTTAGTTTTTTCTAAAGTTCTTTTGTAGTTCTTTAATTATCTTAAATGCCCTTATTTCATCATTTGAATTCCTGCTATTTGTTGTGTCTACTGATTCTCAGAATAACTATTTTCTTAAATTGATTTATGATTTATCATTGTAAGTTTTTCTTCAGAAAGAATTTCTCAGTAAAAATCCTATGCATCATAGTTGAGAGTACATCCTTCAGAAGAAAAATTTGGCCTTCTGAAAAATGCCAGAACTATTTTTGTGTTAATTTGTCATCATGGAATCCTCAAACCATGCAGGCAGTAAAAAGTACAATCTCTTATCCAAGTGCGAACATGCCAATGATTAAATTGATCAGAAGGAACTTTGTTCCCACTCAGGGTCCAGGATGACAGACAAGGTTCCTTGTCATCTTACTGTGCCAACGGTTCATTTGTGTCTAATCTACCCTTTCACTAAAATGGTAGCCCTTGAAGGGTCAGACTTAATACAGTGGTCTCAGTTATAAACTTTTTTCTCATGTAGGTCCGTTTTGTCCTGTCCCAGTACGTGCACCTAACACCCTAGGTTACTAAGACTGACAACCACCAACTTCAGGACTTCCACAGTTCTATAATATCAAGCCACTTTTTTACAGCTCCACTGGCACCTCATGTCCACCCTTACTCATTGATAACCTAAGCTATGAACTCAAAAGGATGTTGTCTCTATATTTTTTTAACATCTTTAATGAGGTATAATTGCTTTACAATGTTGTGTTAGTTACTGCTGTATAACAAAGTGAATCAGCTATACGTATACATATATCCCCATATCTTCTCCCTCTTGCGTCTCCCTCCCACTATCCCTATCCCACCCCTCTAGGTGGTCACAAAGCAACGAGCTGATCTCCCTGTGCTATGCGGCTGCTTCCCACTAGCTATCTATTTTACATTTGGTAGTGTATATGTGTCCATGCCACTCTCTCACTTCAGGCTATCTGATATTCCACCATGTTTCCAGATATAAAAGTATGACTCTTATTTTAAAATATTTTTCCCATAGTAAAATGTAAGTTTTCCTCATTCTGACACAAACAGTTGTAAAAAAGTTGTATTGTAACTGGCTTTACAACTGGCAAAGGAGAAATGTAATTTTCCTATTGATCATTCTTTGCTTCCCAAAGTGCTTCTGTTGAAATAAAAGTCTAAGAGCAGAGAACATATTTTTATTTGAGTCTTCTGAGTCATATTAATTAGGCAATGTTTTCAAAGTGCTTTCTGAGATGAAACCATTATTCATCAGCAAACCCAGTTTTTTGTTAACATAATGATGGCTCCTTTTAAAGATGCTAATTGGCCCACCTGCCATGAAAGAACAATTTCACCTTTGCATTAATGACTGGAAACATCATACCTACGCATCCTACTTATGAGTTAATACGTAAAGACTTCATAGGCAGAAATATATATAATTTTACTGTTACAACAGCGATGAAAAGTCACTGCAATGAAAGTGAACATTTTGGCAATGCTGTGCATCTCCTGAAAATAGAAAGTTGCTTGTGTGGGAACCACAAGAGAAAACCCATTATTCTCATTGTTTCCATATCATTGTTTCTATATATAAGAAAAATATTTTCATATTTCTCAGCAGACTAGACCTTACTAAAGTAGTCCATTCCCAACAACTGTCCTATGAATATGGTTTTACGCTAGTTCTATTCTATGTCTATAGAGGGGAAAGAACTATTAAATGATTTTTTTCAGCATTTAAATGAAAATAACAGTAACAAGTAACTTAGCAGTAACAAGAAAGTTTCTCTCAGGTTCTTTTCTAATATGCAAAGAGAATATGATGCTCTCTAAAATGTTATCCAAAGATTCCTTGGCATTTTTTTTTCAAAATTATATTTTTATCCACTCTGTATTTCATTGGATATCAAATATTTGATATGGAATTTGAACTGACTTAATTTTTTCCCAAGGGCTAAAATGACTTTTTTATAAATCTTCCCTACAGAATCAAAACTATTTGGAAGGCAACATTAATAGCCTTCTCTTCTGAGAAAAGTGAGAGGGCTATAAAAATCTAGCATAGAGAGCCAAGTACACTACAGCTCTTATAAACCTTAAATCTAAAAATAAACCTTTTCATGACACTTGTTTGAAAAAAAAGGTTGTTCTAAGAGAATATTCTAGAAATAAATTTAATCCAAATGTCTCTTTTCAAAAGAATTAGTTTTGAAGTCGTTGTTCCATAATAAAACAGCTTAGTATATGAGCAATTTGCTAGTTGTAAGGTAGGCATTTGGGGGTGTTCGGTTAACTCTTTTGTGGATCCAGAGGCCCTTGAATGGGCTAAGTATCCATTTATGAAATGGTGCCCCAGAGTCAAAAAACTAAGAGAGCAATGAAAAACACCTAAATAATTGTCAACAATCAGATTCTATCCCAGGATAATCTATATGGTTCATATATAACATAAATCTAAATGAAAATTTTTAAAATCCGATGATATATAATGTTAAGAATCTGGTTTCTAAACAGAAGTCTTATTTCTTAATTTCAAAAATCGATCAGGTTGGTTTATGAGGTTCCATACTATAATAAATTTCACTGTGCCTAAATAAGGAATTTTAAATAGCTGGGCCAAGAAACTCTCTACCATCAAGGAAGTTAATTAGATGCATTTGAGGGGGCTGCAGGTGTGTCTGTAATTCAAAATTTGGATGTTTACCTTTATATATTGCACTAGGTGTTGGGTACATAAGAGGTCTATATAACATAATGGTCCCAAGTTCAGAGGGGAGGCAGACATGTAGATCCGCAGTTATAAAACAGTGATGGCAGGAAAAAAAAGAGTGATCAATTCTACTTGGGAAGCTCAGAGAAGATTTCTGAAGGAGGTATTTGCAGTAAGATTGAAAGCTGAGTAGGAGTAGTGTAGGTGGACAAGGGGAACAAGGGGCATCCCAGCAGAGGTATGAAACAGGATTGCAGATTTGGAGAACTGTATAAGTTCAGTATGATTGGAGCATTGAATATACCCAGGGGAACAGTGGGAACTGGGGTTCCAAAAATACACACATACATATATTTACACTTTAACATTTCAGCCTTTTTAAAAAGGTGCCTTAGGATCAAATTATAAGACGGGTGTATTATGTACCTTGATGGCTGAAAACAACACATATTTATTATTTCACAATTTACATGGGTCAGGAGTCTGGCCAAGGCTTAGCTGGGTCCTCTGCTCAAGGTCTGACAAGGATACAGTTAAGACATCTACTGCCATGTGCTCACCTGGAGGCTTAGCTGGAAAAGAACTCACTTCCAAGCACATGCAGGTTATTGGTAGAACTAATTTCCTTGTGGTTGTATGAGGAAGGGTCCCAGCTCTTTGCTGGCTGGTAGCTAGATGTCACCCTCACATCCTAGAGGCTGCCCACAGTTCCCCACCATATGGCTCTCTCCTTAGGCAGTTCACAATACAGCGATTTGCTTTTCAGAGTCAGGAAGAGGGTCTCTCTCGCTGACAAAGTCTTATATGATGCAGCCTAATCAAATGTATGATATCCCATCACCTTTACCATATTCTGTTGGTTATAAGGAAGCCACTACTTCTTCCTACACTCACGAGGAGGGAATTACACGAGTGTCATTCATTGAGGTGTCACCGTAGGGTGTGTCCACCTCAGAGGGCTTGATGGAATCTTCATGGAATCAAATAGAAACTGAGTATCTAAACTGTTTTTATGTCATTTTCAATTCCTAATTTTCCAATGACTCATGTTAGAAAATTGGAGGTGAATTCCTTTGGAAAATGATCGGCCCTAAGATATTACAACACAACACATAGAAACATAACAAACATTCTCAAAACAAAATAATAGAAAATAAAGCTTTGATGAACTAATAGTGCTCAAAATAGCTCATCAAAATTCAGATATTACAAATAATATTAATTCTGTATTTGATATAAGAAACTAAATATCTAAAGGATAGCAAAAATGGCACATTGGATTCGGTCATCACAACCCCTCTTCCCATGGTCCACAGCGAAGTAACAGGTGCTGAGAGCTATCTAGAGCTTTGTGAAAACTATTTGGCCTTGGGCTTCCCTGGTGGCGCAGTGGTTGAGAATCTGCCTGCCAATGCAGGGGACACGGGTTCGAGCCCTGGTCTGGGAAGATCTCACATGCCGCGGAGCAACTAGGCCCATGAGCCACAATTACTGAGCCTGCGCGTCTGGAGCCTGTGCTCCGCAACAAGAGAGGCCATGATAATGAGAGGCCCACGCACCGCAATTTAGAGTGGCCCCCACTTTCCGCAACTAGAGAAAGCCCTCACACAGAAACGAAGACCCAACACAGCCATAAATAAATAAATAAATAAATAAACCCAAAGTTAAAAAAAAAAAAAAAAGTATTTGGCCTCTGAGAGTGATCATGACTGAACGAGATACGAAACAAAGCAAGAGAAGTGGCAATTCCAAATGCAGCAAGTGATTACATGGAGTGACTTGTTTACTAAAACCAGAGAGGAGAAACTTGAAAGCTCCACTTATTCACTCAACAAGTATTGACACCTCCTACATGCCAGGCATTGTAAAAGGCACTGAAGACATGATGGCAAACAAGGCAGACTCAATTCATGTCCTCAAGAAGTTCTCGTGACCTTGTGACGTGTGGGTATAAAGTGAGCTCCTGTAGACCTGCCCTGCCTGGTATAGTACCCACTGACCACATGTGGCTATTGAATATGTAAAATGTGGCTAGTAATGACTGAGATCATTATATACTATACTATATAAACTATAAGCTTAAGATGTACATTGGATTTCACAAATTTACTAAAAATATATATATACATATAAACTATCTCAGTAATTTTTATATCAATTACAAGTTAAAATAATATTTATGCATTGAATTAACTAAATATATATGTATACATAAAATATATTATTAAAATTAGTTTCATCTGTTTCCTTTCATGTGGCTCACATGTGTGGCTTGCATTGTATTTTTACTGGACAGTGCTCTAGACTAGGGACTTCTCAATTCTATGTCTTTTGTGCCAAAGATGGTGCCTGTCACATAGTTTACTCCACACCCATCAGGAAGCAGTAAAAGCAGAGACAGAGGGACCACCTGGGGCTGTGTAACAAAGAGTTGTTATCAAAATTTCTCTCTAAACACTGGTGTTCTTGGAACTAGACAGTGGTGATCTACCACTAAAATATATATATATATATAAAATAATTGTTTCTTCTCAGTTTTCAGAGGGGGAAAGTCAAATAAAAGAATTTTCTTTAACTAGTTTTTTTTGTTTTTGTTTTTGTTTTATTTATTTATTTATTTATTTATTGGCTGTGTTGGGTCTTCATTGCTGCGTGCAAGCCTTCTCTAGTTGTGGCGAGCGGGGGCTACTCTTCCTTGTGGTGCACAGGCTTCTCATTGCAGTGGCTTCTCTTATTGTGGAGCACGGGCTCTAGGCACACAGACTTCAGTAGTTGTGGCACGTGGCCTCAGTAGTTGTGGCTCGCAGGCTCTAGAGTGCAGGCTCAGTAGTTGTGGTGCACGAGCTTAGTTGCCCTGCGGCATGTGGGATCTTCCTGGACCAGGGCTCAAACCCGTGTCCCCTGCATTGGCAGGCGGATTCCTAACCGCTGCACCACCAGGGAAGTCCCATTAGTATATTTTGTTCGTGAATTTTTCTTAAATCTTTGTTACCAGTTGTTGCTTTTGTGCTATAAAATAAATAAGTTAGTGTGATCAGTGGAAAAAACTGAAAAATAGCCTCCATCTAGCAAACACTGAGAGCTTCCCTGGAAAACAGTTTTCCAGATTCCTTTGCAATTTATTTACAAATTTCTTTCAAGTCCAGTTTACTTTTGTCTTCTGATCTTTAGTATCATGTCTTGTTTGGGATCCTCTTCTGCCCTTTGGACAGAAGTCAATATTTGCCTGTGCTAGCTTTGATGTTTGATGCTACTAAAGATATTGGTTCTGTCCTTTTCTGGCCTTGGGCAGGAGGAATCATAGCTCAGTTTTGGCCTCTTAGCCTTCCCAGCTAGTTCTAAATTGTACCCACAGGAACAAGGTGTTAGACTGAGGAGACATTATTGCTTTCCACAGGATGAATCATTCCTAAGGAAAAAAGCATCAGCTCCCATAGTCCACTTGATACCACAGATGACATTGTCATACTCCCTATAAGAAGAGGAACATTTTTCTGCCCCAAAATCCATGGCGGTGGGAGCTTTGGGAAGTTATTGAGAATCTAAAAAGTTACCTGTTCTTCAGATTACTTGTCAGGAGAGTGGGATGCTGAGGAAGAAGATGTATATGATGCAGAATGCATAGAATAAGAACTGTAAGAAATATCAGTTCCCTTGTTTTTCTTAAATTCAACTTAACTTGATTCTCTACTCCAACCCACCAGGTTGGCAGACTATTCAATCTCAGGCATTATTGGGGTCTCCTCTCCGTCCCAGGTTTGCACCACAGTATGGGATCTAAAGATACAGGGAAGGTCTTCTAATCGCCAGTCTATATGAGGACCACTGAAGTCTCAGAGCTCAAGTTTACTGTAGTCTAATGTGCCACTCATGGAGTCTGGGAACTCTTTCTAAAGCTGAGAACCTTCACAATAGAGGTTCTACCTCCTTACGCACTCATCATAGTCCTAACTTCTAAGTCCTTGTCTCCTATTTAGGGACAGACACAGAGCAGTGTATGGTATACAGATGCCCACTGGTCTGGGGACACACAAATCTTTCTCCTTTTCCGCTTTCAGGGGAATCTCTTTTCATTTCCTGGCCCTCAAAAACCTTCATCATCTCACCTCTTTCTCTGGGGCACGATATTTTTAAATACCCACAGTATTTTATAAACGACAGAAAGCATTATTGACTTCAGGTTGCTTTTACTAAGGCTCTGGCTCCTACCTGGTACAGGAGGCAAGGTGTGGTACAACAAGGAGAAAAAAAAAGAAAACGAAAGTTTTAACCAATTAACCTGGGACCAACACTGTGAAAACCACAGATTTAAATAATGGCGCCTTTGTTTTTTAATCTGTCTCTAGTAATCAGTATTGGACGTGGCTCAATAAATATAGATTATGTAAATGAGTTAACGAATGAATGAATGAAGAGTATTCAGTTAGATTTATATCGGCTGCACCTTTCCCAAGGTCTGCCAAATTTAAGTTATCTCCATCACTTTCTCAGGCTGCCCATCTAAATTTGTATATCAACATGGCTACTATCTCAACAACAAAGAAACAGACCTCGTAGTCATGGTCTGAACCTTCAATGGTACATGCATCAGACAAGCAGAATGCAATCCAGGACATTTCAAACATCTTTTAATCAAACAAAAAGTCCGTGCACCTATTTCCTTTACCCTCCTGTATGAGGAATTTTGATGGCAAGACTGCTCAGTCCGCTGCCAATTCTAACGCGGAAAGAGTCTGCAAATTACTGCTCGTCCCACGAAGCCTGCAAAATCAGCTTCCATTTGAAGAAAAATAAATGCAAAGATAAGACAGAGTGGGGGTGAGACCCTGGTGCCCTCAACACATCCCCATGTTGACAGAACTCAATTTTTTGCTTCACCCACTAAAAAAATTATTTGTATCCATTTCTAGCCTTCTCTCCTTTGATCCTCTTCAGTTGAGAAGCCCTTCCCTATACTTCCCATACAGCTCTATGGCTTACGTGACTGCCTAAAGGGCACCGTTGGTTTTCACATGGCAAGTATGACAAATTTCTAGAGCACAGTGAAGACAACGAGGTAATGTAGAGTCCCATTCCGTCGGAGTCATTTATTTGGTTTTCATATAAGGAGCAGCCTCTTGCTAAACGGAAACATTATCCTCTGCTACTTCATGTTTCCACAGAAAGGTCGTCCCACCAAAGTAACACTCCTGGCCTCCTTCCCTACCCTTTTACTCACTCCTTCCCAGCAGAGAAATGATTTATGCAACTGAGGAGTGTGGAAGAAGAGGCAGGACAACTCCTTTCCTTAAGAACTATTGGGTTAGGCCTGCCTCTGCGATGGGGGCTGGGAAAGCTGTCTTGGGCCAAAGACTCTGTGGTTGAGTGAGTAGGTCTGTCTAATCCTAGAGTTCAGTATTAGGAAGCAACATCTTCCAGCCTGGCTGTGGGGTCCCTTAAAAGTCCGACACTACTGTGTCATATTCACTGTGAGCTATTGGGAGTACAAATACCCATAACAAATAATCATGGTCCCTTCACTCAAGAAACTCATGGCTCATAGGAGAGACCAGGCAAATAAACAAATAATTACAATACAAAGTGGTAAGTAGTGACTGAGAAAAGCACTGGGTACTAGGGGAACACAGAAAAAGACACCTAGTCCAACTTGAGGGGTTCAAAGAAAGCTCAAGAAGCAAGCTGAGTCTTCAATGAGAATTAAAATTTAGCCATCAAGGCAATAAATAACAACAAAAACTACCATTTCTTGACAATGCGCCATGTTCTAGGCACATGCTTTACATGAATTATCTCATTTAATCCTCATGACAATCTATGAAGGAGATAATTACTCCCATCTGAACACGGAGGACACTGAGACTCGAAAAGTAATTTTTTTTTTTCCAGCTCATACAACTTGTCAGTGATGAGGCATGCACTTTTTTTTTTTTTTTTTTTTTGGTACTTTAAATCAGGATTCAGCAAACTTTTTCTGTAAAGGGACCGATAGCAAATATTTTAGACTTTGCAAATACTCTCAACTCTGCTGGAATAGTGTGAAAACAGCCAGAGAACCTGCATAAATCAGTGAGCACGGCTGTGTTTCAATTAAACTTTATTTATGGACACGGAAATTGGAATTTTATATAATTTTTCTGTGGCACTAAAATCAATTCTTCTTCTTCTTCTGAATTTTTTCAGGTATTTAAAAATTTAAAAGCCATTCTTAGCCATAAAATTACAGGCCATATTCAAACAGGTGCTAGGCCAGATTTGGCCCTTGGACCGTCCATTGCCAATCCCCGCTTTAAATCACTTTCTACCCAACGTCCTCTCTGATGGTTGCTTGCAGTTTTCCTTCTCCTTTGTGATGGTGGGGACCTTTGTTGGTTTTAGTTTGTTTTTATTAAAGTGTGAGTTACTGGATTTTCTTTGATGTCTTCTAAGGTAGAAAATAATTTCTCACCTTCCCAGAGTGCCACATAGCTGAAAGTAAGCATGTCATGGCTGGGACTTCCCTGGTGGTGCAGTGGATAAGACTCCGCACTCCCAATGCAGGGGGCCCAGGTTCAATCCCTGGTCGGGGAACTAGATCCCACATGCATGCTGCAACTAAGAGTTCAAGTGCCACAACCAAGGAGCCCACCTGCCACCACTAAGACCCGGTGCAACCAAATAAATAAGTAAATAAAAATGTTTTTTTAAAAAAGTCATGACTGATGCTGGTGCCAGTTAGAACCCATCACAGTCTCTCTGCCCTGATGTGACTCTGAAACACTTGGCAGAACTTTACTTCTTGCTCTTCCAGCCCATTTTGTTTTTACCTTGTTATTCCCAGGCACATTCCTCTGAGTTAATAAGTTCATTCCTTTATAAGTCCAGATGGGGAGACTGATAATAAGCAAAGTGATGACTTCAGAAAATGGCCCTTCATGGAGGTGTTGGGTGAGCCCTAAAACATTCCTTCCATTTTCCAAAGAGGAGAAGTTAAAGGCTCTAGTAGACATGGTGGTATGGAAGCCTCCTCGTAGGAAAGGCCCAAATAAAGTAAAATTGTCAAAGTTCAAGTCTGACACATGATCATGGTGAAGGGATAGAACTTACTTCCTGAGCACTTCCATTCTTTCTTAGGGTCTGTTGTGCCTGCTCAGCACCTCTTACCTATCTGCACACTTAGGTGCCCAGTGTCCTCAAAACGCCCCTTGCTCAACTACTCAGATCAAAGCCACTGGCAGAATGGCCTCTGGTATTTCGAAACTATAATGATGAGAACTCCATTTTTTCCGACACCCAGGAATAGATCATTTTTGGTAGAACTGCTAGTCGCTTATCCTAAAATCCATTCTCCCTTTCTTTCTTAGTAGTAGAACCCAAAATTGTTACCCAGGCAAATGACTGTCTAGAAAAAAGATGAATTTTCCTAGCTTCCTTACAGCCATTTGTGAAGAAATGACTATGTTCTGAACAATGATGTACAAGGCAAACTGTATTCAGTGGCTTTCAAGAAGCATACTTAGGTATCTGGTGTGCACTCCTGCTCTCCCTTCTTATTGTCTCTTTCTCCTTGAAATAAAGATGCTATGGCTGTTGCTCCAGTAGCCACGTTGAACATGACTATGAAGGTCACACACAAGGGATGGTGGATGGAGAGCTGGTAGGAGCGTCGGTCCCTAATTTCATTTGGCCATCAAATTAGTTCTGGACTACCTCTGGATTTTTTATACATGGGCAAAAAATAAATCTTTATCTTACTTAAGCAACCACTTTATTGGGTTACTATTATACACAGCTGACCCCCCCCCCCCAGCCCTCCCCAAAGTCTAACAATCATCAGTTGTTACAATTGATACAATCATCAAGTTAGCCAAACTCATACGGGCAGAAATATTGAATCTCTGACTTTTTAAGGAAGTTTCCATTTTTTTACTATTATAAAAAACACAGTACCTTTGTGCATTTGTGTGAGTATTATCTGTCAAAAAATTCCTGAAAAAAAAGACCTGGGTCAAAGTCCACAAGCATCATAAATAGTGCTGAAAAGCTCTCCAAAAATTTTGTTTCAATGTATAGCCCACTGATAGGGAAAGCGAGTTCAATCTCCCTACACTATCTTTAAGACTGAGTATTATCAAATGTCTTAAATCTTTGCCAGCCTGAGAGATTAAAAAAAAAAAGCTTTATTGTTTTAATTTTTATTGTGAGTGGGGCTGAGAAGCTTCTGGGAAATTTATCATTCATCTGTTTTTTCTTTTAAACATTTTTTTTAATGCGGTGTTTTTTGTTTATGTCCTTCCAGTATTTGAATCTTGCCGTTTCCTCGAGGACTCTGGCTCCGTGTGCCTTGGGTCACCACTCGTAGGGACTCCTGCTGTAATTCAATCCCTTTCTGACTTCTGACACCAGCCACTCAGTTGGCATCTTGGCCTGAGTGCCCTGGTTCCAACTGCCCTTGTAAGTAGATGGGAGAGGGGCTCTGGTGGGCAGATTTGGACACATTCATCCAAAACGGTTAAGTGACAGAATGAAAAACTATAGCCCTTCTTTCCTAAGTCATATCTCCTCTGTGAGTCAGAGGAATAGGTTGTATAACCCTAGGCCTCTCCAAGCTGGTGTGAATCCTCACCCAGAGTCCAAGATCTCCAACAGCACCACATTTCCTAGTGAGAAACCATTACTCTTAAGTGAAGACTTTGCAGAAAGCCCAACAAGCTCTACCATCCTACTGTCATGCTATGTCAGAGTTGAATCCCTTTCGGAATGGTTGAGAGGGGCAGGGTCCTCCAGACAATAACGTTTCCCCAGCCCGGGGCCATCTTTAGCTCACAAGGTTGACTCTGGCTAATACATTTCTTAGAGCTCTTGGAAGCACCTCTCAGAAGCAACTGAAGCCTCAGAATACAAAGGAAATACTAGAGAAAGTGGAGTCTACAAAACCAAGCTCTGCCTTTGCAAAGTGCATCTGTGGGCCATAATTTTGGTAGGCATTTGAAGAACTTGTTTGTAAGAACCTATGCAATGCCCGGTGTTGTGAGGCAAGCATGTATAAAACCCTCCAGAGGCCTCTTATAGGCTCCTTCACTGTCCCCTAAGAAACAGCATGGTTCAACCCACTCTGCCTTATTCAGGGAAGCCCCTTCCCTCTTCTCCCACTGATGCTGCAAAATCTTGCTTTTCATCCACTTCAGGGAGTACCTGAACCCAGGAAGCTAGGGCACTTGGCAAAAGCAACAAACTCCCCTTTAGAACAAAGAGGCACAGCTGTAAATCCAGCTCTGAGAACACGCCGTGCGAGGTAAACCATCTGACCTCTGAGAGAGACTGTGCATCACTTAGATCGAACCAATCACCCACTTATTACTCATGCTTTTCCAACCCCCCTGTGCCCTCCTCAAACCACTGGGTCTGCACCAGTCCTGCTCTCCGTTTCTTTCAAGTTCCAACACAACACTTACTGTTCTGACCCTGTCCTTCTCTGAGGCTGCCCACCTTCCACATTTTCCTGGACACCGAAGGGTTCAGTCCCTATCGCGATGGGTTCCTTTGTGTTCACGGAGTCAGAACGGCACGGTGAAACTCTCCAGGACTTTGACATCTTGCAGAGGTGCAGCTGAATCCCAGCTCTGGCATTTGCCACCTATGACCTTGGGCAAGGTACGTAATAGTTTCCTCCGTTGTGGATAATCACCGTTGCCCTGGAAAGTTGTTCCAATGATTTAATCAGATAATTATGTAAAGTGCTTAACTCTGTGCTTGATTCGTGCTATGAGATCTATTATTCTTAGCTTGACCTCTCTTTTTTGGTAGTTTCACATAATCCTTTTCTTTCAAATCCAAATTGTCTATCCTTTGAGATCACAAACAAAGTCCTATGTTTTTTTTAACCCCATAAAAGTGTCTAGCACAGGCTGTTTATGGATTAGTCAATAACTGTTTCTGAAATTATTGGAATATTTAGATAATATTATGGTAAAAGGTGAGAAAGATGGGAATCACGTTTAAAAGTTGATGGCCTCAACAGAACTGGTACAGTACTGTATAGAGCATGATTCTCCAGATACTGAAGAAAAATGCTCAAGTTTGACTCAGAAAAGCTGAGTTATAATAACCTTGGCAACCTTGGTAAAGTCACACAACCTTGGGTTCTCGTCAGAAAATAATGCTTCACAAAACCTGCCTACCTTTCTGGGACATTTTGAGGTTCAACTGTCATCATCTATATGAAAACATTTTCAAACAGTAATATACTATAAAAATGAAAGAGCTGAGAATGGTTGGGTAAATTAGACTTCTTAAGATTACCTAGGAAAGGAAGAAAGAGGTAGGCTGTTTCTCCTGGAAACTGCCCAATGTCTGAACATTGTTAGGATTTGTAGCCTTGAAATGTGTACATAATGTGACCCTCCCCTGGATGACAGAGGGTCAGGCTGTACTTCCCAAGACTGCTCAGAACCAGATCTGCTAGCTCCTTATGCTCTGCTCCTGTGCCCAAGTTAAGCCTGCAGTGGCTAAAGCTCATTTCTAAAACATTAGGAGACTTTATGGGGGGCAAAGTCCAGGTACTTACCCAGAAATGTTCTCTGGGTTGACTATGTTTACAAAGAATATAAAGTGCAGAGAATTCTGAAACTCCTATAGATTCAAATCAACCCCAAATTTATCTCTATACAAGTCCCATTTTTAGCACTTTTTGGATCAGGATGGTTTCTTTTCATTTGCTTTTGCTGCAAGCTTGTGGAAGTGTTTGCTTCTTGACAAGTAGGAGCTGGGAAAGAGGTGGAAAATTACAATCTGATAGCCACACCATGCCTTTTTGGCAAGAACCTAATATAAAAACATCGAGTCTGGTGTTGAACCATACAGTAGAAAACAGAAGGTCTAGCATCCTACTTCTGTCACTAGTTTGGACAGTGGTGTAGGCTGAAGGCACCTACCATGAAGGAGAAGAAAGTCCAATTGGCTAGTTGCCATAAAACCTACCTTGTAGCATTACACTTATTGTATGAGCAGGGATGGGACCTCCTTGGAGCTCAGAGGTTTCATTCTATGCTATGAGAACATGAGATTGTAACAGATTATGTACTGAAGACTGAAGACAGACCAAACATGCAAACTTCCCAGACACTGATATAAACATCCAGAGCTCCAATTCAGTTATGTAGAGTGGGAGGTACAAAGTCATGACCCAAAGTTCAAATCCAGCCTGCAGCAGTCTTTGTTTTGCTTGTCATTTATTTTATTTCTGGGGCTAAATAATATTTTATGCAAATTTGAGCCAAAGGTTTTTCCAGCTTTACTGTGATATAACTGCCATATAACACTGGGCAAGTTTAAGATGTACAACATGATAATTTGATATACATTTATATTGTGAAATGATTACCACAGTTAGGTTAGTTAGCACATCCATCACTTCACAGAGTTATCTCTTTTCTTAATGGTAAGAACTTTAAAGACCTACTCTCTTAGCAGCTTTCAAGTATGCAATACAGTATTGTTAACTATAGTCACCATACTATACATTAGATCCCCAGAACTTATTCATCTTATGTCTGAAAGTTTCTACGTTTAACCTTCTTCACCTATTCTCCCCCACCCATCTGGCATCCACCAATCTACTCTCTGTTTCTATGAGTTTGGTTTTTTTAGATTCTACATGTAAATGAAATCATAGAATATCTTTCTTTCTCTGTCTGGCTTATTTCACTTAGCATCATGCTTTCAACATCCATTCATGTTGTTGCAAATGGCAGGATTTCTTCTTTTTCATGGCTGAATAATATTCCATTACATATATAACTCACATTTTCTTTTTCCAGTCATCCATTGATGGACATTTAGGTTGCTTGTGTATCTTGGCTATTGTGAATAATGCTGCAATGAACAGGGGGGTGCAGATATCTCTTCAAGAGAGTGATTTCATTTCCTTTGGATATATATTCAGAAGTGAGATTTCTGGATCATGTGATAGTTCTGTTTTTAATTTTTTGAGGAACCTCCATACTGTTTTCCATTGTGGGTGCACCAATTTATATTCCCACCAACAGTGTACAGCGTTCCCTTTTCTCCACATCCTCGCCAGCCCCTGTTAGGTCTTGTCTTTTTGATAACAGCCATTCTAACAGGTGGAGCCAAATTTCGAAAGTCATTTAAAAGTATATTTCTTGATTGTTTTGGCAAATCAGAGCATCTGGCTCCTATGCTTTTCCCAAATGACAGCAATCACTGCCTGTTGCGGAGCAGCACTGGCTCTTGACAGGGGGCTTGTGCTCTCCAGGTTTGCACATCTCTCACCTCTGATTATTATCCAACACTGGGATCGTTTATCATGGTATTTGCGGAGAAATATCTCATCTATACTTATGTCTCTATCAAAATTTGGAAAATTTAATAGAAAACTAGAGGGCAGAGTATTTTAAGAAAACTGAAAGAGGACGTATTTCCTTTTGGGGGTAAAGAATAAACATCCTCATCAAATATATATATATTTATCTATCATCATCATCCTATGGTCATAAGCTTCTCTCTTCCCCAAGGTAAAATCACTTTAGCCTTGAAAAAAATCTCAGAACTCACTGATTATAATTGACTTTTTGTGACAGAATCTAAGTTCACTCTGAGTTGATTCTATTGGGGAAAACAAAATTCTCTCTTAAAAAGAAAAAAAAAAGAAGAAAGAAGAAGGAAAGAAAGAAATCCCCAACCAGCCTGAAACACATTTTTCAGTCGCTTGATTTTCTGGAAAGAAAATAAATGGCAATAAAGTGTTTTTGCATTCGTGAAAAAAATAAGACTCCCTTGCTCTGACTGTAATCTACAGCTGCCTTTACTTGGGGGCACTGGTGCTGGTGACATTGAAAGGAATAGCCATAGTTTTTTTAACTTTTCAGAAAGCCAGTGAGACAGAGTTTAAAACATAGCAGTGTTAGGGCTGCCAAAGACTCATTCTTTGGAAGAGAGGTTGATCCTCTTGTGGGTTTCCCTCTCAAAATGATTGGAAAGGCCCTCACTCAGAGGACCGCGGATGTAAAATCTGAGTTTCTATCAACTGAAGCTTAAAATATGGTGAAGGTGGCAGGGTGACCCAGTGGAAAGGGGACATGATGTGCAGTTTGTCAAGCCTCAGTCTGAATTTCAACTCTTCCACCCAAAATTGATGTGACCTAGAATGGGCTTCTTTATTTCTCTGTGTTTCAATTCCCTATTTATGAAACATGGATAACTTCTGCTTCACAGAGTTGATGTGAATATTGCATGAGAAAACATAAATTGGCCCATTGTAGGCACGTTCAAATGTTGATTCTGATTCGTTTGTTTCCTTTATATATAATAATGTTAGCTAACATGGACTGAAATGTTTACTATCTGCCAGACAGATGCCCCTTCACCTACATTCCAGTTTTCCCCTGCTTTTAAAGTTGCTCTAGTCCCTTTCCTAAATTTGAATACGCTAGAGCAGGAGTCATTCTTTTTTTCTGTAAAGGGCCAGGTTAGAAATATTTTTGTATTTTTGACCATCTCTACTGTCAAAGGGTTCAAAGGTCAAAGGGCTCTATAGTTTGTCAGATTATTCAAACCTGCTATTGTAGTATGAAAACAGCCACAGATAATATATAAACAAATGTCTGTGGCTGTGTTCTGACAAAAGTTTATTTACAAAAAAACAAACAGCTGGACCAGGGACCGTAGTTTGCTGCAACAGAACCCCCTTGATAAAATGTAAATTTCCAGACCCTACCAAAGACCAGAATCATCAGAATCCTTTGGAGTGAGGCTTAACGTTTCTGCATTATTATTCCCAACTCTATTTTGAAAAAAAAAAAAAAAAGTATTAAGCCTATCAATAATTTGAAAGAATTGTACAATGAATCCCCATTTATCTTTCACTAAATTCACTTATTATTAATTTTGCATCATAGATCTTCTCTTTCTCTTGTTCTCTGTCTCTATGTTTGAAAGTCAGTTGATACTTTGCCACATTTTCTTGGTAATCCCTCCCTTTCTCCATTTGAAAGTCAGTTACAGACATCAGCATGTATCTTCTAAGAAGAAAAACTTTCTACGATTATCACCTGCAAGAAACTTAATTAACACGGATACAATTATATGATCAAATATACAGTCCGTATTTAAATGTCTTTAATTGCCACACACAAAAAATTCCTTGTAGTTTTTCTTTTGTGATTGAATCCAAGATCTTGCAATTTATTTGGGTTTCATGTCCCTTTAGCTTCCTTTCTTTAAGAAAATTCCACCCTGTTTTTTGTCTTCCATGACTTGACACTTTTGAGAAGCCCTGGCCACTTGTTTTATAGAATCCCTGCAATCTGGACCTGCCTGTTTCCCCATATTTAGATATTTAGATGGTAGATTGGATCAAGCATCTATATGGTGATCTGTGCACATTTACTGAAATATATTCTAAGGACAAAATGAACTGCAGAGAAATTTTGAACTTACTAAGTAGGTTTGTTGTTGGTACTGCTATCAGGATAGTAATAGTAATTCTGAAACAATTTCTTTCTGTAATGTAGGACACACCAAAATGAATAACTCTATTGACATGTATGAAAACCAGATTTCTCACATATTAGGAGACACAAATATGGAATAAGGAAAAGTAAGAAAGTATCTCATGGTGTAGGATTTGAAATGATAATAGGAGTATGAACTCTATCGACCTATCATCATAGTTTAAATAAGCACACCTAGTCTCCAGATCTTGATTTTTAAATCACATTTCACACTAAAAGGAACCAGGGCTCCTTAAGGAATGGCTGATCCCAGGGCTAGGCAGATAAAATACAAGTTGATCCTGAAATAGCTTGTTATGCCAGAAAGCAAAAAGCAAAAAAAAAAAAAAAAAGTGCTTGATAATGAGGACCTGTCAAAAGAACACAAGAGGCAGCTTGAAGAGGTTCATACTGGCCATATTTGATATATTTAAGCAGAAAACAGAAAAATGATAGTAATGAATTAGAGCACATTAGATAAGAATCTATATCACAGTGAAATTAAAAACCAACAACAAAAATCACTGTACATAGAAAAAAGTTCCTCGTTTCAGAAGTAATAATAAATGTGGAAGAAATTATTGAATTTGATACATGCCTTTTTAACATGTTCCCCAGGTGGTTCTAATTCCCTCCAACCACTGGGAACAACTGCTAGGTGTTTCCTTGACACTGTTCAATTTTATAATAGCCATGAATCTTAAACATAGCCCCAGGTCTGAAGAACCTAATACTTAACAGAAACATATGAAAAATAGAAATTCTAGTCAACGTGTGACAATTTGTTTTCTCCTTCAAAATACTTCTGAAAGTATTTTTCCTCGCTGTTTAATATATCAGTCATTCTGGCTACTCCTGAAACCTGCCTTTCTATTCTAGCATGGTCCTAGGAGAAGTCCTGCTTACTTTCTCCATAATCCCCTGCCCGTGCAGGGCAAAGTCTTATCACCCATGGAGATGGGAATAGGAGGCAGCTGCCTGGGATTGCCTCCAGGCTCAGCCTCTTGCTTGCTCTATTTTTTTTTTTTTTTGTCCCTTCACCAGAGGCAGACCAGAGCTTTCAGGCAGTGATTGCCAACTTCGAGTTTAGTCTAGTGGACACTGCGTGTAAATACAGTGTCTTGTGATGCCTCAGAGGGCTTGAATTTTCATTTCAGAAGTAGGGCACTAGCCCTTTGCCTTTAAATATGTCTTCCACCTCTGGGTTTCCAAGTTTTGCAATTAATTGGGGCTACTTTTGTATAGTTCTAGTTTAATTATGCAGAGAAGCAATTCAAAAGTTAGCATATAGTTATGAATTTCTCTACCCATAAACACTTTTCCTTTGCTCCCACATTCAAATCGATTGCTAGACCCTATCAATTCTGCTTTCAACATTTTTCAAGCATCATTCTTTGACTTTTCACTTCCTCGCTATCATATTTTAAAGATGTGTATGGAAGAAATTTTGATTTCTTATTCCTCTTTACCTTTGCACCGGGACATTTTCTATGCCTACTTAGGCCAACTTGCTAAAGTTTTAGTATGTGGTGGGATACACCTTGCCTCCTAGGATCTCAGAGTCATTTTATTCAACGTGTCTTCAATATGGGATCTCACCTATCCTTCTACAGTTTTAAAAAAGAATCAAATTTATATCCCTTAGGAAAAGTGACTTAAATCTACAGCATAGATATTAAAAGACTGGATATGGTTTGTTTCAGCAGAAGTAGTTATGGAAGAGAATGAGAGAGAGTGGAACTCAGTAAGAAAAGAGAGAAGATAAGCATCTAACTACTATACAATTCTGCCTTGAGCTAGTCCTGCTCCCCAAAGTCACCACTACAACATTCTAAACACAGTGAGCAATCAAATAACTCACCTGACCTACTGGCTGGCTGAGAGTCTGGGTGGTAGTCTATCTAGTTTACCAAGGATCCACCTAGCTAAACACCAGGTCTATGCAATAGAGTGTGTTGGCCAACCCACTTGAAGTGGACGATGTGCCCGTAGGCCTCCTGGGGCATGCCAGAGAAGAAAGGACCTGCTCAGCCTTCTGTTTAAGAGCTGCCCCCCAGTCTCAGTGCTTCACCTTTAAAATCAGAGTCACTCCTCCTGTGCCCTGAAGAAGCTTTGAGAGCCAACGTGGAGTCTTCCGTGGGTCTCCCCTTCTTGCAGCAAGTAACTAGCCTCAAGGGTCCCCTTGGGCTAAGAATTGCATCTGGGCAATTCCTCGTTTCTCAAGGTGGTCTCTGTTGCCAGTTAAGACTCCTCAGTAGGTCTCTGTGAGGCTTCAGTGGCCTCAAAGCAGAGGGTCCAGATGGCGGCCTGACTGAGTCCTCTGCTGTCAACCTCAGCTTGCTCTAGCTGCAGCCACTTAACGACAATCTTGTTTCCTTACAAATTCCAGCCTGTGACTTTGGTGCCATGTTGTTACTTGTAAAAAACCTATTCTTCTGTTGTCTTTGATGTAGTCAAAAAAATTCATGGAGTTACATAAAAATATCTGATTCACAAGGAAGCCAACTATATGTCTTGTGTTGGGACAGTTCAACATGTAGTTCCTAGACGACTTTTGCAAATTGTTCTTGTCGCCAGATGTGTTCAGACATTGCTGTGCAGTTGTGGGGGAGGATGGGGGGGAAGGGGAGGGGAGATACTTTTTGGTCTTTTTGTTTTTTTACCTTCCCCAAGAGGGAACAGTCTGGCCAGCTTGCTCCAGTAATGCAATAAAGACATTGCAATAAAGCAAAAAATAGTGAAACAGTAGGGAAGGGGGCAGGGCACAACCTTTAAAGGAATGACGTAGCCTGAGGACACGACATAAACTGATTACCACCAAATAGGTCCAAGACGGTGGATGAGTCAACTTCCACTAGACCTTGAGCCCCAGTATACACTCACTGTAACACATCAGCACTCTAAATGACACACCCACAGGCGCCATGACATGCATCCTTGGGTGTGCCTGTCTCCAGTACCTTCCTCAGTTTTTTATAAGAGCAGGTACTCAGTAAGCATTTGGTCAACACGTATGTACATAGGTAGGCCTCAACTTAGGAGTTCTGCATTTCAAGCACCCCTCCTGCTCCTCTCTCATTCTGTTCTCTAATTTCCCCCCAGATATCAAGGAGCTTTCTGCCTCCTCTTGTTCACAAGGTGAATACCTTATATCCAAACTCCATTCTGTAATTGGATAAATCCCCCTAAAGATGCTCAATCTATCTTTAGGAAACAGCGTGAAAAGTACAATGATCCTATTTTCCAAACCTAAACACTGGAGCATGTGCTCTAACCAGTAAAAATTGAATCAGTAGGTATTAGGAAGTAATACAGTCTCTCGCTATCCGAGGGGGATTGGTTTCAGAACCCTAAAGGATACCCAAATCTGAGGATGCTCAAGTCCCTTATATTAAATGGCACAGAGCAGTCGGCTTTCCATACTGCAAGTTCCGCATCCACGGATTTAACCAACTGCTGATACAGAGGGCCAACTGTAGTTGTAATTAAGACAGTTCCTGACAATCCAAAATGTATGATGGTTGAGGCTCAAAGAGAACAAGGAGAATGGATTGTGCTGTAATCCTCCAAGGCCCTCCTTTGTGGTCTGGCCCAGTATATCTCTCTGATCTCCCCTCTGGTCTCTCTCTTCCTCCCAGGGGCTGCTCCAGCCATGCTGGCATCCTTTGGTCCCTTGAACTAGGCAAGCTTAGTTCTATCTCAGGTGCTTTGCTCTGGCTCTTCCTTCTCCCTGGGACCCTCTTCCCTAGATCTTTGTAAGATTCCCCTCTTCTTACCATCCATGTCTCAGGCAAAAGTCACCTCCTCACAAAGGCTTTCCTTAACAGTGGCCACCCATAGATGTCCCTTGCCCCTAGTCACTCTAGACCCTATTGCTCTCTTTTATTTTCTTCCTGGTATTTACTTCTCCATGAAAGTATCTTATGTTTGCAGTCTTTCTCCACCTCCACCCTACCGCCCACTATGATGTAAGCCTCACAGGGCACATCCTACCATTTGTCTGCTCACATATCACAGCACCTACAACAGTGCCTGGGACGGGACAGATGCACCACAAAACTCGGCGTAATGAGTGAGGAACACTGCTCCTTCTGCCACGTGCTGCTACTCCTGCATCACTATCCTCTGCTGTGTGCTGCTGAGGATCTCGTGACCTGTTTTTGCAAGCCTAAGTCTACCCGAACAGCTGCAGGAAAAGGCACCTCCCACAGCAAAGGGGCACCCACGGGAAGATCCCACTTTGGGCTGGGTGGAAATGGAAGTCAAAAGTTTAGGACAGAAGGAGGAAACAGAACTGGAGACAGAGCTAAGTAAAAGAAATCTGGTGAAAAAAAAAGGAGGAGGGGACTTCAGGTGTAATATCTGGAATGCTCAAGTTGATCTGGGATTCATGATAACCCAGTTGTGTCTTTGTCACAAACCCACCATGTGGCCTTGGATTTGTCATTGCTCTTCTCTGAGCTTCAAATGCCACACGCATAAAGTGAGGAAGCTAGTAGTCTTTTCAGACCTGTCCAGTGACCATTCTTCAAAAGGGGAGACCTAAGAGAACATAATCTGTCCTAATTGTAAGTATTACAGGGCTGTGGTGCAGTAGTCCCATCTAGAACCAAGAAATGAAGTAAGTAAAGTTTACCTTTGAGGGTCAGCCTTACCGCTCAGGGGCCAGATACGCAGAGCTGTGTGAGGGATAAGAAAGGGCTTTTAGGCCAGCAAGACCGCAATAATCATCAGCTTCAACTTAGTAACATGCCTAAAGAAAAGAATGTGTCAGTTCTGGAAGGGCTGGGTGTGCTCTAACTTTGGAAAGCAGGAGAGGCCAGAGAGACAAGGCTGGCTGCACCTTTCTACACACATCTAGGGGAAGGGTCTTAACCCTCAAGGCCTTCCTCCCAGTGGAAAGGCTGGCCTCAGTCCAAGGTGAACACTGGGGCTGACAGGTTCTGAGCATTTTTAGGAGAGTGTAGGACAACGATTAAGAGTCCAAATTCTTCATACCTGGGTTTGTATCCTGACTCTGCCATTCATTAGCTACAGGAGCAGAACAAGTTTTACAATCTGTACCTCCGCTTTTCCACCTGTGAAATAAGAGAGATGATAATAGTAAGTATCCCCAAGAATTACTGGGAGGATTAAGTAAACATGTATAAAGCACTTAGAATAGGGGCTATTATTCTAATTCCACTGGTGAAGGCACCTCTGGTTGACATGCATGCCTCAGGCCTAATGATATTGAATATTTGCTCTGCTCCTTCCGATGCCGCTTTCAACAAGCAACCTACTCCTTCCCGTGTAGGGTTGCTTACCCGGAAAAAACGTGCTTATCACAGAGATTCTGAGAAATTCCCATCCCAGAGCTTGCAATTTCTTATGGCAAATTGATACATTACTTCTAGTTATGCCTGGGCCTCTGACATCGCTTGACCACAGAGGCAAGATACAGGTGTGATGTGAATGGAGGATTTCAGCCCACGGGCAATCTGTTTTGATTTCTAAATCATCACACTGGCATCCTGGTGCCTATCTCCACCTCAGTGCGTTTGGCAGCACTCAGGCTCCTGAAGAGTGATGCGTGTGAGTCCTCAGCCTCTAAAGCAGAGGGCAGCCTCAGACGGTTTTCCCACCCAACGGTGGTGCCGCCTGTGCTGTCCTGGCCGTGGGTACCTTTACATGAAAGAATAAACAGCTTTTGGAACACTGGTGGGTTAGAAATTTGAGAAATAAGGATGCTGCAAGCAGAAGTATAAATCTAAGCATTCCCTTTGACCTACCTGCAGTGACTTCTTTTCCTCAAAAAAAAAAAAAAAAAACACAAAAAACCCCAAATGTTTCCATTTCATTCTGGGACCTATCTGGAATACCAACCACCCGATCTTTGGGGATTGGTCTGGGTTTTTAAACATTCTCAATTAAAAGTGTGAGTCATTCTGGAAGGGTTAGAGAATTTTCAGTGATAATACACACCAGTGGGAATGTGTTCAATAGATTTCTTTCCTCCTGACACCTTGCTGGGTTGGGTTTACCTTTAGGAATTCTCAGATTTGTGAATTTTGTTTTGGTTTTTGGAGAGAGGGCAGAGAGAGGAGGGAAAAGGAGGGAAAGGAGAAGTGTGAAACACTTCCAGAGTTCCATGAGACCTGCTTAGGGTCGGGGAGAACTTGAGAGGTTCAAGGACCAGGAGGGTTCTGGGAGGTTCATCTAAGACATGGGTTATGTTGGCATTTCCGCATTGGCCTGGGAAGGTAATCAATGATTATAATATCATTTCCCAGGAAAAATGCAGCTTGAGCTCCACATAAGTCACTCATAAAGGAACTTTTGAGATACAGTCCATTGCAACTGAGTTCTTAAATGGTGGACTTTCTATATTGGATCTTGGGAAGAAAGAGAATGTCACAGGAAGCATTTGGGTGGCATTGTGGGGAAAAAAAAGATAGGTCAGAAGCAGAGAGCATATAATGTGCTAGAACTGGAAGAACATCTGTCCCTGGGGTCTGGGGCAGGCAGCGACCTGCTGAAAACCCCAGCCAGCAAAGACACCTCTCCAGAGACCCGGCATAAAGATGTCCTGCATTTAAAAAGAAGTTTCCCGCACTCGGGTTATGCTGACGTTTCATTTTGGGTTCTTGGGACAGCCTTCCCTCGTGACTCTCAGGGAACCCAAGGCCTCTGCCTGAGTCTACCTGAGAGTCCCTGCGGAAAGGAGAGACAGGTAAGAACTCAGCAGGAGAAGCCGAGACTTGGTTTGAGGAAGCCAGAGGGAGGAGATTTGAATCTAGACACCCCTGAGGGTTAGGACTGAGAGGCGATTCAACAGAGGGTGTGAAAGGGGAGGGGGTTTGGGAGCGTCCAGGGAGGGGACCAACGCAGGACTTACAGACCACGCCAAGGTGCGGTGTGGGCGCCCGCGGAGAAGGGCGAGTGGAGGAGAGACGCCCGGGGCGTGGTGGAGCGGGAAGCTCTCCCTGCGGCGACGTGCGCTCGGAGGAGGGAGGCGGGGAGGGGAGGGTCGAGCGGGCGCGCGGCGTGTGAACGTCGAGGCTGCGGCGGCTGGAACAGGTGAGCGGCCGCCGGGCGCTGGGTCCCCGCCCTTCCCCGGGAGCGGCTCCCCCTACCGACCCTCCCCGGCGCTTAGCCGTTAGGCAGCTTCCCCTTGGTTTGGGGTTTTGCAACTGGCAGCTGTTTTTTTCCCCCTTTCCTGTTTCTGTCTCTCCTTCTTCTTTTAGGTTGCTCCACCCGGCCCAGGATCAGGCCAGGGGGAACCGGCCGGACCGCGGTTGCCAACTCGCGCAGGGCGCTTTGGCGAAGTCCCGGAGTGGAGTCCCGCGTCCCGCCTCCTCCCTGCGGGGCGCGCTCTCCTCGCTCCCCCCGCAGCCCTTCCCCACTTTTCCCCCCTTTTGCAATCACATGGCATTTTAAGAATGCCGGAAAGATGGCGGTAGCAGCGGCGGCGGCAGCGGCGGCCGGGCCGGCCGGCGGGGGAGGCGGCCGAGCGCAGCGGAGCGGGCTGCTGGAAGTTTTGGTGCGGGATCGCTGGCACAAAGTTCTGGTGAACTTGAGCGAGGACGCCCTGGTTCTGAGCTGCGAGGAGGGCGCTGCGGCGTACAACGGCATCGGGACGGCCACCAATGGCTCGTTCTGCAGGGGCGCCGGCGCGGGGCACCCGGGCGTGGGCGGCGCGCAGCCCCCGGACTCGCCCGCCGGAGTCCGCACCGCCTTCACCGACCTGCCCGAGCAGGTGCCCGAGTCCATCTCGAACCAGAAGCGCGGCGTGAAGGTGTTGAAGCAGGAGCTGGGCGGGCTGGGCATCAGCATCAAGGGGGGCAAGGAGAACAAGATGCCCATCCTCATCAGCAAGATCTTCAAGGGGCTGGCGGCGGACCAAACTCAAGCCCTGTACGTAGGGGACGCCATCCTGTCCGTAAACGGGGCCGACCTGCGGGACGCCACCCACGACGAGGCGGTGCAGGCGCTGAAGCGCGCTGGCAAGGAAGTGCTGCTGGAAGGTGAGGGGTTAACGCCGGGCGGGCCGCTCGGGATGCGCAGCGCACGCCCCCCCTCCCCCCCCGCAGCCGCATCCTCACACCCACCTGCGTGCTGTCACCCACCAGGGGGCCGCAGCGCGCAGCTGGCGGAGTTTTGACAACTTTTACCCACCTGGGGGCAACTTGTTCCCGCCCTAGGGTCGTCCCAGGCGTTGACCCGTCAGGGGTGTAGGAAAAGGCTAGGCGAGCAGGGTTTCTTGAGCGCCTACTCTGTGCCGAGCACCGGGTCGGAGGCGTAGTGATGTTGTCTCATTTTTTATCCGCGCAAAATCCTTGTGTAGTGTAGGTGCTGGGAGTGAAACTGGCAATGAAGGGTACGCGCCCGCGTTCCGAAGCGAGCTCGCTGAGTAATCGCAACTCTGACAGTTTTCTGCTTTGGCACAATTTTCTTCTCAGGAGCCTGGGCAGCCCAGCTAAAAAAAGGATTGAATCTCCAAGGGGCCAGAGAGGGGTGGCAACGTGTGAATGCTAGAACTCCCACCACCCTTCCCGACTTCCCTCCTTTCAAATTGGAAACTGGACTTCTGGCTCGGGAGCTGTGCCCAGGGCTGGGAAGTGAGGTGCAGCTTTATGCAAAAGTTCACTTCTGCTGCCAGGTGTTTGGCCGGTCCGTCTGGATTCCGGGTTGCTCCGGTGGAGGGCTGGTGAAGTGTTGTTTCTGCCCAGCATCTTCCCCCGGTGTTTCCCCTCCATCCCCCCGGAGTGATGTGGAAACAACTTTGCATTTGTAAACAGTTTCCCCTGCGTGCGAGGTGTCTTAGAAACTACTCTCGTGAGATCTTATGTCCCCATTCTCCTAGGTACCGAATGTGAGCAGAATAGGTAGCACCGTGTTGTGCCCTTTTGTGACTGTGGGGCGTTACGTGGGACAGAAGGGCAGTGGTAAGGGGATAACGCATTCTCCTTTCCCGCTACAGCTGCATTTTGCACTTGATGTCTGCCACTCTGCCCCTTAGCTTGCTTTGTACATAGCTCTTTCAGCACTAATGTATGGAAATATCTATTTATCCAGCTTTTCCCCGCTGTAGATTGAGTTATCTGGGGTCTTTGATTTAGTTACGGGTCATCACCCTTGAGCTCCGTGACATGCTTGCTGAGTCAACGAATAAATGAACCCATGGCCATTGAAACAATGTTTCAACTGAGACCTTGTAAACCAGGTGGTTGATTTAAGTCCTAAATTAAGAACTTAAGTCAATTTCCTGCTCATCAGTTGTGGTGCTGGTGTGTGAAACCCAGAAAGTTCGAAGTTGGGAAACCAACTGTTCCCTGTAACAGCTGATGCAACGCTCTGGTACATGGCCCACCTCCTGGCCTAGAATACACGTTGCCCCCCCTCCCCTTATTTGTCTAGAGGATTTGTGATGTCTTCAAATTTAATTGCTACCCAGGATCCAGAAAATGGAAGGCTATTTGCTTTGGCTTTATGGTTAACATGAGTAAACAAAAAAAGTTTTCTTGATTCAAGTGTGTGTCGGCTTGTGTGACAAGGGGCAGGTGGAATTTGGAGCAAATGTAGTTTGGACTAAACGGCTGGACACCTGCTTGGCTTGTAATATTTACTGCAAAATATCAGGGGGCACAAAGGTCACTTCTATTTCAGGCACTGCCCTTCATTATCTCTCTTCTTTTCTTCTCAGTTTCACTTTAATGGCTAGTGATTTATCAAAGAAGTAAAAAAACAAAACAAAAAAAACTCTCTCACCCCAAAAGAGGAAGAAAATGTGACTCGCTACAGTTTAAAATAAACTTAGACAAAGAAAAAAAAGTCAAGCAGTTGTCTGACTTTATTGGTGCAGCAACTGAAAAGTTAGCTTTGTAAAAATCTCTGAAGGTAACATTCTTACAACGGATTGTTGTGTGTTCTAGGCAGGACCTCTAGGGGCAGACCTATGGGCTTCCTAGACACGACCCACCTGGGCTTTGGGCAGCAGTCTTATTCCAAGCCTGAGTTTTCAGAAATTGACTGCTATTAAGATGAGCAAGAAACCCTCTCCCCCCCAAAACAGTGTCTCTTCTTCTGAGAGTGTTGGTCCGAAATGAGGTGGGAATGATCATGTATCATCAAATCAAATAGCACACAACCTCTCTTTTGTAGCTTGGCCTAGTACAGGGATTCCCAGCTGAAGGGACTTTTCAGAACCAGGGGAAGGGCTTTTTAAAATCACCTATTGGGACTTCCCTGGCGGTCCAGTGATTAAGACTTCGCCTTCCAATGCAGGGGGTGCAGGTCCAATCCCTGGTCCGAGAGCTAAGATTCCACGTGCCTCACAGCCAAAAAACCAAAACATAAAACAGAAGCAATATTGTAACAAATTCAATAAAGACTAAAAATGGTCCACATCAAAAAAAAAAATCTTTAAAAAAATTTAATAAAATAAAATCACCTATCTACTTGCTACTGCACTGAAATGCCATCTTGATTTCAGAATTTCTACATAGGAAAGTCTTTGCTGATGTAATCTAGTTGGACCAGAGGGCTAAGGGAGATGTATTAAAGATATATTTATATGGCAAAGACACTCCTTTCTATTTAGATTGCTTTTTTTGGTTTGCTTGATTTTTGAGGGAGCGGTTGGAGACTAGTTTCATCCCTCAACCGCAGCTAATATGACCCCCCGTTACGTGACATGCGCCCCCTAGTGGAGACTGACTGCCTCTACTAATGGTACATCCTGTGAAATGAAACCCCGCCCAGCAAATTTCAATGCCAGCATTCTAGTCTTAGATTCTGCCACAGAAGGATGGTAACCTCCCTGAGCCTCAGTGTTTTCTGAAAAATGAGAATAAAGAAATGCTTACTTACTGGGCTGCTGTATGGAAGAGCACTCTGAGAATTTTAAAAGGCCGGGGGAGGGGGGGGCGGGGCGGAATGTATCAAATGCCTGCTGTGATTATTTTTACAATTCACATGGAGGTGAAATTGCCCCTTCTAAGGGACACACCTTTCCTATTCCTTTACTATTTTTAAATTTTTATATTTTTAAATTTTTATATTTTTAAATTTTTATTCTGTTCTTTTGTTGTTGTTTTTGTACTATAGAACTGTAATGTTAGGAGACCTTTGCTCTGGGAAAAGAGAATCACAGCAACAGCTAACATCTCTTGAGCACTTAATATGTGCCAGGTTTTACTTACATTTGTTCGTGTACACTTCTGGTAACTCCATGAGGTTAGTGGTCATTTTACTGATGGGAAACTAAAGTTTACAGACTTTACAAGTTTAAAGTTTACAGGTTATTTGCATAAACCACCAGAGCTAGAAGGCATCCAGGTCTATCAGACTTAAAAGCTCATACTTAAAACCTCGAGGTGAAATTGATACTCTGAGCTTCTGCTTCAACTGCGTGCCTGAATCAGTTGAAGCTTCATCAGTTATTGGGCTCAAGATGTTCTTCCCCACTCCTTGAATGTGCTGACATGCTTGGGACAGCCTTGAGCAGGAAACAGCAATTGTGTGGACCACTCAAAAGGGAGAGACAGGAAAGAGGATTGAGTCTCAAAGCCCTAATCACCAGGTGTCTGGCTATCAAGAGGGAGCTGCTGCCATATGGCCCAAATTTACAATGTGACCGAGCCTCCATCTTTGAACACATGGCGGGCAAAGAGACTAAATTGCAATTCAAACTTAGAGAGTGAATAAACTATGCCAGTTAAGTCAGTGTTAAACCAAACGTGCATCAAAGTTAAGATCAGAAATCTTCACACTGTGAACTCATTTCCCATTTTAGGGAGTTGGGAACAGGGACCCTGCATTCAGCCATGCAGATATTGAACCTCATAACTCCAGGGGTGCACCCTCTGGAGTTGGGCAGGGCATACCTGCATAAACGTCTTTGGCAGCTTTGGGTACAGAAGGGGGGATGGGGGAAGAGTTTTTTGCCCTTATATTAATAGTAAAATCATAATTTGGCCTATATCAACCTTTTTGTAACTGAAGCGACAATAAAATTAGTTTCTTCAGAACTTAGTTAAGATCAAGGAGTGCAGAATGTTCCGGAAGTGGAGGTGAGGGGTGGACAGAATTATCCTTGGGTACAAAGGTCACTTATGGAACTGGACTAGAAAAAATAGGAACCGCAAAGGAGAAAGTCAGAGACAGTTGTTGGCATTAACCTTCTCCGCCAAAGTTCCTCCCTCAGTACTGCTCCCAGGAATGCTTGTCTGTTGAGATCATCTAAAATGTCACTTTCATAATCACTTTCTCCAGTGCTGGAAGTAGGGACGATGGAGCAGGGAGATGGCAGGGTGCAAGGGAAGGGCAGTGATTTTGCTGGCATAGAATCTCAGGATTGGATGAGAATTTGAAGTTTAAAGAATATTAATTTATTTAGGATGTACAGATTCTTAAAGAATACCCAAGAACCCTGGAATTAGAATCTTGAAACTTGAGTTATGTTTTAACTAATAATTACACTTTTTGCAATATACTTTATTTCTTTGGACCTTAATTTTCTTCATTGGAAAGCTAGAAAGCTGGGGTAAGCCATCTCTAAACCTTATTTCACTTCATATCTTATAAATTCAGACCCAACACACTTTTATTAACAAATCTTTCTAACACTCCTTTTATTATCATGAAATGAATTTCATAAATATAACCTAACTCTAATTTAAATTTAAAATCAAAATAATGCCCTATTATTTTATTATTATTAACATTAAAAAATGGAGAAATGAAGTGAATTATAAAAAATATGTTTCAATAGATAACTGCATGGTACAAGAAGGAGGTAGATGCTAGGACTTGTATGTAAAATTACCATCGATGCGTAGCTACAAATGAAGATGGGTAGGGGTATGTAGTATCACTTGGGATCTGGAAAAATCTTGCACTGTGAAGGACTGGCTCAGATGTTGCAAGGTGTCTTGGATCCCTGACGGCTATCACTAAATGCTAGTCATATGCCAGCACGACCCACCTTGACCTCTGAAATGCCTCCATAAATTTATGAACTGCTATTGGGGAAGGGCAAGAACCAACCTCTTAAGAACCAGTGTTCTGTAAGAATGCTAATTCTACTTTACCACTTTATAATGCCTAACCTTTTGCAAACTCTTTTTACACGTGTGATAGTAGCTAACACTTATATAATATTTACCTTGTACCAGGTGCTGTTCTTAGCATTTTACGTGGACTAAATCAGTGGAATCTCACAATAACCTGATGCTATCAGTATGTCTGTTTTACAGATGAGAAAACTGAGGCACAGATCAATTAAGCCACTTGCCAAAGAAACACAGTGAATAAACGCTGAGGCTGAGATTTAAGCACAAGCCTTAAAGCTTTTGATCCTCATGAATAGCTGTATAAAATAAGCGGATTAGGAATGCTTATCCTCAACTTGTTGATTAGGAAAGTGAAGCTCCAAGAGGTGGAATGATTTGTCTTTATGAGGTCTTTCTTCTACTTTCTTGTTTGAAATATTCGTTTTCTACTGTGTCTGTAACAAATAACTAGAAACCCTGGTAAATTAAAACACAAATTTACTATCTTACAGTCTGTTAAAGTCAGAAGCCTGATGCAGATCTCACTGAGCCAGAATCAACGTATCTGCAGGGCTGCATTCCTTTCTGGAGGCTCTTTTCCAGAAGCTTCTAGAGACCACTCTCATGCCTTGGCTCATGGCTCCCTTCCATTAAGCCTGGGGTAGCAGTTTGAGTCCTTCTCACCTCTCATCACTCCAACCTCTATTATACCTCCTTCTTGCATTTTAAAGGCCCCTTGTGATTCCATTGGTCACATCCAGATAATCCAGGATAATCTCCCCATTTAAAGTTAATGTTTAGCCACCCTAATTCCCCTTTGCCATGTAAGGTAACATATTCACAGGATCTGGAGACTAGGCATCTTCTTGTCGGGGGTGGGGGGTGGGGAGGGATAATTTTTCTGCTACCACATCTGGTTTGCTGAAGTCATAATGGTGCAGAGTTCCCAGGTAGGACTTCATGAATACACTGAACCACAGTAAAGAATCACTTCCTGTCTCATTGCAAAGGAGTTCTTCATTCATTATTTATTTATGCCTCTAATGAGTTATTTATTCAGTGTCTTCTATGTGCCACACGCCACTAGGGGATTGACCTCAAGAAGCAACATTTGCGTGACAGACACAGATCAGCACCGGATCAGCTCCATGCAGGCAACTACAGGATGGAGTGAAAAGGGCAACATCCGGGGTTTTATGGGATGCCGTGGTCTCCCCCGGGAAGGGCAGCGGAGCCCCTCCAGGGCTAGGGAAGGCAGATGCCTCAGGGCAGCCTAAAAAAGAGCTCGGCCATCAGCTCTAGCTCAGTGTGGCTGAGCGGGTAGAATGTGACCTTCAGACCTTGATGAGGGGCAAGAGTGAAAAAGCCCAGAGAACTGAGCAGGGGTCAAGGCTGGTAAGCCTTGTTACAGAGTTGGAGTTCCTTCTGAGGGTGAAGTGTTTTAGGCAGGGAAATGTCACGCTCGGTTTCACGGTTCAAGAAGCTCGCTCTCTAGGGCGATGCTTCTAGCATGAGGTTGGCAAGGCTTTAGTGAAATGACTGGCTCCCTGTTTCCACCCAGCTACCCTGGGACACAGCCACTTGACCCTGAATTATACTTGGGGGCAACTCCATGAGTAAGGCTTAGGTTTGTAAAGGGGCTTCACTCACATTATGATTTTGTCACCAGGTCACCCCTTTGTGGATGCTTGGACAGGTGTTACAATCTGCCTTTTGCACGGGAGGGTTAGGTGACTGGTCCCGGGTTACCTGTCAGTGACAGAGCTGGAAATCAGATTATCTAACACCCCGTCAGCTCTTCTGCTGCGCATTACACAAACTCAAGACATCGTGTGGGGACCAAAAGAAGTCTCAGACGAATAAGCCTTGGCCTCTGATTTTGGGAGCCTTACAGTAATTAGGGAGGTAGGGTATTCGAGGCTGATTGTGAAGTACTTGAGATTAGTAAGACAAATAGGGTGATTTTGACCCCAGCATATATAGCATAGTACCTGGCAGACATCAGGCTGTTAAAATGTGTTAGAAAAGGACAAAATGGAAGGACAGATGGAAGGAAGGAAGGAAGGGAGGGAGGGAGGGAGGGAGGGAGAAAAAATTGGGGGATTTAGCAATGACCCATTTTTTATGACTCCCATCCTCCAGCACTCCTGCTGTTGGACTATGGTGATAAACATTTGGCATCCGATAATGAAAACTATACCTTTTCCTGTAGAGAAGAGGAATAAAGAAGGCACTTCATAAACCTAGGAAGCACTTACTTAACATAGACCAGTCTTGAAAGACAGTTGACAAAAGAGGAGCCAGGCATGATTTTAAAAGTGATCCGAAAATGTAATTATCGTTTTCGTGTTATGTTTATAACCACTTTGCCTTTGCCCCGCTGTGGCACAGGGACCTACACATCTGAATAAGTAAGAACGCTTTCTACCCAAGGAGATGAAAACTCTCTGCTTAGATATTTTAATTGTTTCTTTTTTAAGCTTATGTATCAGCCTGAGAATTCAGACCATGTTCCTTAAGTGAAGCTGATCGGAATGGTCCTTCAATTCCTTCTTTCTGCCGGGGTAGGGGCTGTTCTTCTTGTTCAGTGGTGCATTTTAGCCGTCACCCCATGAAGTATGTATAAAAATAACTCACTGCACACGGCTCCACACTTGTGAAAGACATCTAACCAAAGCTACCAGTGTTCTGTTTGGCGAAGGGAAATTATTCTCTGGCAGCTAGTGGCCTACTAAGAATTCGACTTCAGATGATGCATTTCAAAGCAGTTAATGTTAAAGAAAAGCCAGAATTTTTCCCCCGTATTTATAACAAGTGTTTTACGTACCAAACCTCATTACCCACTTCACTGGCTTTGATCTATAATAAGACTTGCCTTTAGCTCTGCCCTGCAGAGTGAGACTTAAGAGAAAATATATAATGTGCACCACAAAGTAAATATCCTAACAGACCCGCACAAGTGAGCCCCATTCCCAACGCAGAATAGACAAGATGGAAAAGTTCATGATTAATAACGATTGTCATGGAACTTCAAAGCATGACCCATACTTAGCTCAGTACTTTTAAAAACTGCTCCTCCCTGTGGACTGAAGCATTGTTCTTAGCATGTTCATAAACGTGGGAGGCTCTGTCTAAAATTTAACGGGCTGCTGAGGATGACTGCAGTTGACATGTCCAGTTTGTTTGCATTGCTGTTCAAACTGCTCTTGTTTCTTCCTTTCGCAATTTTGTTTTTTTTTCAAAGTGGTAAAAGACAATGGTTCCGACGGTGGGCCTTGGATTTATTTTGTCTGGGCTTGAATTTGCACGCTACCTCTTTCTCGCTGTGTGATCTTGTGCAAGTTACTTAATTACAAGCTTCAATTTCTTAATCAGTGGGTTCATTGTAAGGAGTAGAGTGATTATGTACGTAAAGTGGTTAGCTCATTGCCTGGAACGTAGTCTGCACTAAATAATTACTAACTGTGTAATATGTCAGATCTCATGCTTATCTAAGTATTATTTTTGGATAGAGGGTTCAATCATATAAGTTAAATGAAGGGTTCAATCATATGTTCTATAAAGCCTTTTGGGGGGGCACAAAGGACAGCTTGGGATTTGCCATGTTAGGGAACCAAATGATGTAAGTGATGGCTTAGGAGAGTTCGTTTGCCTTGCAGGGGTGAATTATGATCCCACAAGGGTGTATTTCACTGATGATTTTTAGTCGCATCAGATGCTTTCCATCAACCAAACCACAGCGTAGGGTGCTGTGGCTTTTAGTGGGCAAATGTGAACTGTGTCTTAAAATGCTGATGTGCAGGAACATGCAGAAGAGTGTTTTGTGAAGAAACAGTCGGCAAGTAGGGATTTAACCTACACAGCAAAATTCAAAACTCTTTAAAAAATTTTCTAGTAATTATAGGAATGTGGAGATCTTATTAACCCAAAGAAACCCAAGTGTTTCTTTTACAAAAAATGTAAAATATTTATATAATTATGACTAAGTCAGAAATATACTTTAGTTTTTTATTCTATTATTTAGTACTGTGTTTCATGGTCTCCAAGAGACCATCCAGTGGAAGATATATCGTTTATGTACCCTTAAGAAAGAAAAAACTGTCTAAGATGGGAAGTCTGATAGGTTACCTGCATAAAGTTGGGACACCAAAGGGCTATGCCTTCAATGCAGGAATAAATGAAAAACCCATCACACAAAAAGGGACAACAAAGGCACTCATTTCAAATTTGGTACTGGTAGAAGGAAGGAAAAATATATCTCCTATAATTTTGAATTGCAAGTTGGTTCTAATAAATATTTAGGTCTGAATATACAATGTCAGTGTGAGTTTTAAAAAGTACTTAGGCAGATAATCTAATCTAAAGTGTTCTCAGATAGGGAGGGCCCCCTATAAATGATAGGAGAAATTATAAACACTCTCTGCAAGAACTTGGTTTCCATCCACACCTTCAGAGATTTTAAGGCCTATCCCCCAATTCAGAGATGATAAAATATGAAAAGAAATGGGCAGTTTGAATTGATGAGGTATGGTGTAAAATTGTTACACAACTATTTATTAAAATAATTTTTCTTTTAATGTTTGTAAGGTGGGACCTTGTTGGTAGATTGAAGCAAAAATCTATAGAGGGATGAGATGAAATTCCTGTTCTAAAATAGAACAGCCCAGAGGGGAGACAGGTGTAGAGTAATAAACTACATTTATGTAAATTACAATAGGTTCTATAATAATAATAATAATAAATTATAAAGGAGTAAATGTTGTAACAGAACTTATGGAATATCTGAAAGTACTAGGGATATATGAAGTGGAAAGGAATGCTTCACAGAAAAGGTGACTTGAAAGTAGGATTACATAAGCAAAGTGAAATTTAAAATATAGGTAATTACATGGCTATCTGGGGCCTTGCATTTCAAATACTTTCATCTGAAATGTCCTTCATCTGCAATGAAAATCAAGGCTAATGATTTTTCTTTTTTGCTTGCGATATCCATATACTGTCCTCTGTTCTCTACTTCATTTTTAGAATTTGTCTAAATCAAAATACTACATGCTTATAGCATTCCTTCGCCTACCCTCCCCCATATCTTCTCTCCTGTTCCCCAGAATATTAGAATATATAGCAGTATAGGCATATTATTTAGAATATTCTAATAGCAGTATGGGCATATGATTTAGAATATTGGAATACTTTTTTTTACATACTAGAATATATATTCTAATATTCTGAATAATATGCCTATTACTGCTATTTCTTGATATATCAGATTTAGCCATTATTGACTAAATCAGTCTCTGTTTATAAAATTATGATGATGTCAGTTTGCTCCATTTTCCAGTCAAGTAATATTCTATGATCAGGTCTTTTGCAGTTACTAACAGCTTTTCTTTTTTTTCCATTTGCTTAGTTTTCTTATGCCTAGCTCAATTTTTTTTTTTCCCAAATGCAGCACTAATGTATCAAATTTCTAGCAATAATTTTTTTTCAGATTTTCACACATATCAAATAATCCACTCATTCTGTTTATTTTTCTCCTGGAGCCCTGCCACTCTGGACTGGTTCTGTCTTGGCCTGGTGTGTGGCCATCTTCCTTGGGTTGTCCTTGGCTTTTTCCTGTGTCTGTTTTCCTGGATCTACTGTCACCTTCATTTTTTGTTTACTCCCTAGTTTTGCTGGAGCACATTCTTTAGTGGCTTTCTGAGAAAGAATGTTTGGGAGGTAAATATGTCATAATATCTTTAATCTATTTTCTCACTGGGTTGGTCCTTTGATTGTGGTAGTCTGAGGTAGTAGTCATTTTCCCTCAGCAGTTTTCAGGTTTGCTAGTGAGAAGTCTTATGCCATTCTCGTTCTCTTTCTTTTATGTGTGAACTATTTCTTTTTACTGGAAACTTCTAATACTTCTTTTTATCTCTGATATTCTCAGTTGTATAGAGTGACTTGCCTTGGTGTGAGGCTTTTGGTAATCAATTTTCCAAGCACTTAATGGACAGCAGTAGGCTGAAGCCATAGTTCCCAAACTGTGTGCCAAGATATTCTAGGGTGTCCCAGTGAACTCACAAGGGTACCATGGAATATTTTAAAGTTTCAAGGAAAACAGCAACATCTGTTGGATACCAGGCAAACTATTAAAGGGAGTTTCAATATTAGATTGCTGCATTCCTTCAATAATGTGAATATCCTTGCAAAGCTGGGTTTTCTGCAATTACAATGATAAGAAATTAAATTAAATTAAAAATAACAAGTACCACATGAAATGAAGGTGGCAGTATCCAATATGATTCCAAAGTCTGAGAAATTGTATAGTGCCCAACAAATGCTAAGTTTTTAGGACATAAAGATGTACTATGTTGTTTGGACTTAACTACTTAATAAATTGAATTGGTAGGTGTTTCTCTGGGCCTATGAATGTCATGAAAAAAGTAACTAAGACATTTAGGATGCCATTTACTGAGTAGATTGGGACCTGTGGTCCAAAGGCTCTTACACTTCAGTTCTGGAACATTTTTCTTGTATTATTTATTTGACAATTCTTCTCCTTTGCTGTCTTTGCTCTCTGTGTGTGGAAATCTTATAGCTGGATGTTGGACCCTCTGTATGGACACGCTAAGAAACTAATTTTTGTTGTTATTTTTTTTTCTCCAGTTGTCCTTCTCTTTCATGGTTTTTCATTTTCATGAACAATTACTAGCTTTGTATCTACAACTCTTGTATTGAATCTTTAAAAAATTTTACCTGTTCTATCTCTAAGTTCCAGAACATTCTCTTGGTCCCATTGTTCATTCTTTTTTATAGCATTCTCTTGTTTTGTGGATACAGTATCTTTGCTGCTCTCTAAGAACCCATGAACAATAGTTTCCTGAAGACTTTTTTTTGCACTAATATTGGCTCAGATGTCTCGATGTACCTTTTTGTCCACTTAATTTTTCAGTGTGTTTAGGCATATTTGATAGTGTCACGTATTCTGAGATTTGTTCCATTTTTGTGTTCCCCGAGAGGCAGAACCTGAGATGAGTATCTCAGTGTAAGAAGTTTATTTGGGATAGAATCACAGAAAACACTGGTAGTAGAGTGGGGATGTAAGACGGTGATGGGAATGAACCCATAAAGACCCCACCGTGAGCCACTTAGCCACTCTGGAATGCATCAGATCCTAACAGAGGGGTGAGGAAGGGGGTGAAACTTATTCACCAACTCGCCATCATCATTTCATTAAGGTTGACTGCTGAGGGTATTAGCTCTCTGATACTCTTGCTGGCATCTCTGCAAGGGTCACAAGTACCCTCCTGCCAAAAAGATGCCCTCCAGGCAGAGAACTGCAGGTATTCACTCTAAGCAGCCTTCTCTGCATGTAACATTGACTGCAGAGGAGACATGATGTACTAACTTGGGCTTCATCAGAACCTCATTTCCTGATTTAAAAGTGTTCAGAGGAAATCGTCATGGAAGATGTACTGTGCTCAGACCCATTTCTGTCCCAAAATCTTTTGTAAAGGCTGGTTCAGACACAATCAAGATCGAGTATATTATCCTCGGGAAGCCTTGTAAGGCAAAATTTTGCCCACCTTTACCTGATTTTTAATTTCTTTGAGTGTGTGGTTAGCAGAGAGGCTGGCAGTTGCACTTAGTTGATTGCACAGTCCCTGCAAGTAGGTTATGCACAAGTTAGATGAATTGAACCAAAGGGGAACATTGTGTTTCTCAACCTCAGTGCTATTGACATTTTGCACTAGATAATTCTTTGTTAGGGAGCAGGGTCTGTCTCCTGTGATGTAGGATGTTTCGCAGCATCCCTGGCCTCTACCCACTAGATGCAAGTAGCATCCTCTGCCCCTACTTATAATAACAAAAAATGTCTCCAGGCATTGCCAAATATCCCAT
Source organism: Balaenoptera borealis (assembly GCF_965194805.1). Classification (NCBI taxonomy): domain Eukaryota; kingdom Metazoa; phylum Chordata; class Mammalia; order Artiodactyla; family Balaenopteridae; genus Balaenoptera; species Balaenoptera borealis. Next base: position 18,155,211 of record NC_138876.1, read on the forward strand.
GGAGGGCAGGTAGCCCCCGGTTGAGAGGCACTGGTGTACAGCCTGTAGTACCGGTTCTCAGACTTGGCCGTGCGTTAGAGACACCTAGGAAGCTTTAAAAAACCTCATGACTGGATCCCTCCCTAAGGGATCCTAATTTTAATTAGTCAGGGATTTATTCTGGGTATTAGTCTGTTTACAGGCTCCCCAGGTGATTCTAATGTACCTTCAGGGCTGAGAACCACTGGCCAAAACTATCTGCTCATTAACTGCAAAGTAGTAAAACAGAGTCTAAGACAATCAGGAGTGGTGGGGCCCATGGTACACTGGGTTAATCCAATGTCATCTTTTTTTTCTTGTTTTTTTTTTTTTGTTTTAAAGAGCTCCTGACTTATTTATTTATTTATTTATTTATTTAGACTGTGTTGGGTCCTCGCCTCTATGCAAGGGCTCTCTCTAGCTGCGGCAAGCGGGGGCCACTCTTCATCGCGGTGCGCGGGCCTCTCATTATCGCGGCCTCTCTTGTTGCGGAGCACAGGCTCCAGACGCGCAGGCTCAGCAGTTGTGGCTCACGGGCCTAGTTGCTCCGCGGCATGTGGGATCCCCTCCCAGACCAGGGCTCGAACCCGTGTCCCCTGCATTAGCAGGCAGACTCTCAACCACTGCGCCACCAGGGAAGCCCCCAATGTCATCTTAAGGTGGGCAACTTAGGCTCTTATTGCCATGTGGAAGAGATCTCTTTTCTGTTTTGTCTCTGGAACTTGCGATTTTCCTTTATTGACGCTTTGGAGGGCACAAAATACATTAACAGCAAGCCCCTCTTTTGATAATACTATTCCTGTTACAGGGACAAAGGAACTATTGAGTCTCAGAGGGACAGTCAAAAGTGTAGACGAGGCATGAGCAGAGTGGACAAACTAGCTTTCTGACCTTGAACAATAGCCTCAGCTGTCTAGAACTCAGTTTTCTCATGGCTAACATGGGGATAACAATAGTACTTTCTTTATGGGGCTGATATGAGAATGGAAAGAGTGAATACAGAACTTAGTACAGTATCTAGTACTGTGCATTGTATCAAAGTATCAAAGTGTGTTGGTTACTATTATAGTTGTCTTCCTGCATAGATTATATGATCATAAGAGAAGGGATCAGACCTTATCTACTTTAAGAACTTCAGTGAACTGACTCGTTGGTAGTTGTCTGTTGGTCATTAGCCATGGCCCTAAAACAGCAGCATTTGGGCAAAACTAAGAAACAAGCAGCTTTGTTTGGTAAGATTTACAGATGGTTAAATAATGTATGTGATGTTGGATCAACAATTATTTAACAAGGTCTCCATGTCGTAGGTCTTTATCAATACCTGGTTGAAAGAGGGGCCTAAATTAACAAAACCAGATGCTCTGTCCCAATCCTTCTAACACCTGGAAAATAGAATTTTGAAGTGGATTTGCTGGTTTTCATATATTTTGAACACTTTACAATTTTTACGTGGGTACATTTTATTTTAAATTATACCTCATGTCCCAGAATCATTATTTCTCATTCTGCCAGAAAATGTACTCTCCACAAATTTATCTTTACCTCAATAATTATGAAATGACAAGAGACTGTATTTCCAGTATGGTATGTTTATCAATCTGTATTTATCAGGGAAAAAAAATGAATATAACTTTATAACTGTTCCAAGTACTGAATTAAGTTATCTATCCTTTGAAAACGTCCATAAGGCCTGGAAGGATGATCTGAAAGAAGAAACTTTTTAAAGAATGACTCTCAGCCACTGATTTGTAAAATTCCATTCTCAGCTGCTTAATTTTTTTATATATGTTCATAATTATATATGTGTGGGCATGTAATATAAAATATGCACATAAAATGTATTTTGGGAAAATGGAAAGTTTCCCTGATATAGTTGTAGAGAAAGAACATACCTAGAAAACACACATGACACTATATGAACAGCTTTGCTAAATGAGTGTTGTGGATAGTAAGTGCTACACACATAATGAGGGAGGAATCCTGAAAGCTGGGGACAGTAAGGGATGCTTTTACAGCGCCAAAGCCTGAAGTGGACACAGAATGGTTCATTCTTGTCTGCCGCTGCATCCTTCCACGCGGTGTAAAAGCAGGGTGCTTGCTTGCAGAGAAGCCTTCATCTGTCTCCTCATCAGCCCCCTCCCCCCAGGCTGGACTAGTTAGACTTTTGGGGGCCGGTCCCAGGTCTTGGGGGCCTCCCACCTCCCAAGTTCTCTCTGTCAGGTTTCATATCCAGACTGGTCTCCTTCATCTTTGGCTTTCCTCTCCAGTCTTTCTAACACATTTACAGATTCCACCCCTTGTTATAAGTTAAATATGTCCCCTCTAAATTCTTGTGTTGAGGTTCTAGCCCTCAATACTTCAGAATGTGACGTATGGAAATAGGCTCCTTGCAGATGCAGTTAGTTAAGATGAGGTCATACTGGAGCAAGGTGGGCCCTGACTTGTATCCTCATGCAAAGGGGAAATTTGGACATGGACACACACATACACAATACCATGTGAACATGAAGGCACAGATTGGGGTGATGTTTCTACAAGCCAAGAAACTCCAAAGATTGTTAGCATGGAACTGATTCTCCCTCATGGCCCTCAGAAGGAACCAACCTGGCCAACACCTTGATTTCAGACTTCTGGCCTCCAGAACTGTGAGAGAATAAGTTTCTGTTGTTTAAGCCACCCGTTTGTGGTGCTGTGTTATGGCAGCCCTAGCAAACAAATGCACCCCCTATAGGAGGTTTTAGAATAAATTTCATTAAACTTTGGCAAGGAGTTTAAGGAGTGGGTGCATAGTCATTGAGTTCTAGCACATTTTTTTCTCTTTGTCAAATGTCTGATGACACCATCTGTCTCTTCTACGTGTTCAAATAAATTCCTCATCACCTCTAGGTGTGTAAGTCAGCACCAATAGGGCTGAGCAATGGTAAAGGCTGTTGCAGGTTGATCTGTGCTCCTGAAATAGGTGGGGACTAGCTCTCTGTTATGATGCATACAGCACTGCAAAATTTTGCTCTCATGCATCTTAGCCTTGCTGTGAGTACTGTTACTTGGAAGCAGTTTCTCTACTTTCTGGCTGAGTCAAAACCTGATATCCATGCTACTGGAATAAATCATTAATGTCATTCCCAAAATGTTCACATATACGGTTGCTGGATGCAATACAGTTATTTGATTTAAAAAATTTCAGTATGTCCCAAATACTGCGTGGGACATAGTTAGGCTAAAAAATTGTGCTGCTTACCTGAAAGTCAAGTTTAACTGGGCATCCTGCATTTTGATTTGCTAAAGCTGGGAACCCAATTTACATTGCTTTCAACATTGTAGCCTTAAAGCCAGCCAGTGACAAAACCATGAGTCACTGGAGTAAGCCAAACAGAGGGTGGATCATTTAGAAATGGTTTTGTAAAGATACAGGTAAACCAAGAATCTGCTCAGAAGGTGTGGCTGTGTCCTTTCTCAGGCCTTTTCCAGAAGAAGACAAGAGCAGGAGATGGAGGATGTGATTCTTTCTCTGAAACCTTTGCTCCTTATCCCCAATTTCAGAGGGACCAGAGTTTGGAGCACTGACTAAGAAATGGGGGTAAAGGGCAAGGCATAAGATAACTGTAAATCTAGAATCAGCACTGACTGAATTACTAATAAAACCTAATATTACCACTGTGACCTGAAGTAGTTCTCATCTGAAAATTGAAGAATTGGCGTCTTGATGCTGTAGTTGTAAAACTAATTAACAAGATTGTTATTAATAACAACCCCCCCTTTATATCTTTACCCTGATTTCTTTCTAGCATGTCATAGTACTTATATTCCTTAGTACAGCCGGCCTTCAGTATCCCTGGGGGATTGGTTCCAGGACCCCTGTGAATACTAAAATCCACTGATGCTCAAGTCCCTTATATAAAACGGGGTAGTCTAGTTAGCCTTTGGTATCTGCAGGTTCCACATCCGTGGATACAAGGGCCAAATGTATGTATGTATGTGTGTGTATATATATTTGTATATAGTGCATATACTGTATATTGTTTATTGGTTTCTTGTCAGATTCCTTCTGTTGGAGGCTCTATTCCCAGTGCCTAGAGGATTACTTGGAATTCAATAGACGCTCAGTAAATACTAGTTAAATGAATGAATGAATGAGTAAATTGCTTTCTTTAAGTAACCCAAGGCTTTACAGAAGACCCTTTAGTTAGTCAATTTAAAAGAAAGGCCTGACCCTCTGAGCTTTCTATGTGAAGGTCTGAAAATTTTCTGCTCTTGTAAATTAATTTGGGCTAGTGGGGGCTGAGAGCATGGTGGGTGAAATTTAGAGACGGAAAGATCCTTTTTTCAAAACTTTCTAGCATTCCGTTCCAAGCTTTTGAGTTGTGTCAGGCTGCAAGACGTTGTATGGTCTAAAGGACTTCTCGAAGTCTCTGCAGCTTCTTGCTAACTAGTAGTTAAGTTAACCTTCTTAATACTGAATTCACTAGCCATTTCCTGATTCCTCCAGTTGGTTTCATGAAGGGGAACAGAGGCATATGGGAAGAAAAGTTTCATTGCCTGGATCTTACCCTATTATTGCCATAACTAAACCAGTTGCAGGATTTTTTCTTTTCCGTGGCGTAAAAAAAACATGATCATGCTTGACCTATATTAAAAATAAGTTGAAGCATATATTTATCATTGAGAAAGACACTGTGAGCTAGTCACACTTATGAAAGTTCTTTCATGTGCTTCAAATAGCAAATATATAAAGATGAAAAAAAACCTAATAATTTTTTCGTTCCTTGGCAGCAGCATTAACATTCAGATTAAATCTTTGATTGTTAATGTGTTCTAGAATCTTCTAAATAGGATTCTTTTAAAATCACCTTAAAAAAATCTATATTTGACTAGTTAAAACAAAGTAGGGTTTGAAGTTAAACAGGCTGAGTTGCAGTTGTGCAACTCCCTGGACCCTCACTGCCTAAATCTTCATAATTCCAGTTATCAGAAGCCAAGGACTCTGGAAGAAAAAAAAAATTTTTTTTTGAACCAGAGTTGGTCCCTTGAGTGGAACACTTGATAGATTGTATGCTGAGAGATTACCTTTGGGAACAGCATTTTTTCATGGGCACCCGGTGTCCTCTCTCTTAGATCTTGCCTTATCTTTGCAGCAGCACGATTAGAAGTGGCGACTGCAGTCGCAGTGGAAAAATCCAGCAGGAGGTTATCATATTTAATGTTTCAGAAAACTTCCTTTTGAAGGCGATAACAGTATTTCTTAATCACCGTGCTGTTGGGCAAGCACAGGTGTGTTGCATACCGTTAAATCACTCTCTCCTTAGGACATAATGTTGTTCTTTGAAAGTATTTGGCTCTCCTTCTACCTCTTTTTCCTCCCACCCCCTCTTTATGCCAAAGAAGGCACATTTCCCAGACTTAACTGTCCACACCCATCAAGGTGTTCTTTCAGAAATCCCGGATGATTTTTTTTTGTTTAACTCATTCCATTCCAGTTGCATTTTCAAGCTCGTGATGCATGTTTCTTATTTGGTTTCAGTCCTCACATTTTGACTGAGCATCTCCTGTGTAATGAGCGTTATAGCAGCTTCCAGAGGTAGAAGCAAGTCCTCAAGGGGCTTACAATCAATCCACTGGGGGAAAAGACCTACAGAGTAGCCATGTTTTTCTCTTTTCTTCCATTAGAGTTTGTCTTGCACTGAGTCAGGGAGAACCATGGTGTAAACAGATGGCTCAAGCCTAGTAATAAAAAGGGTGGGTTGGAATAGCATTTCAGTCAGTTTTGGTCACATTCAAAGTATGAGTCTTGAAAGGCAAGTGAGGGAGAAGCAGAGAACTTCTTGATGTGAGTCAGTTAAGAAACATTTTGTAAAACCATCTACCTTTTAACTGCAGGATACAACCCCCAATCTTTGGTCAGCCGTTGGAACCTGCTACAGTTTTAGCCTCAACCTACTTTCTTCTTCCTTCATGAACACTAGGCTTTAGCTAAACTCTTCTTCTTACCTCCTAAAAGCACTGTACAGTATAAGATCTGCCACAATACTTGGCTAGCAGCAGGTAATTAGTCAATATTTGGAGAATGAGGAAAAAATCAATATGAATGTAGGTATTTCCTCTTCCATTTCAATTCCAAATTTCTGAGAGAGAGAGGAAATCTGACTGGTATGGCTTGGGTCAGGCGTCTCCCCTTTGTCCAGATAGCTGTGTCTGGGAAATCGGGCCACAGGGCCAGGTGGTCAGTCAGCAGGGGTTTGGAGCATCTGCTCTGGGAAGGGTGTCATGAGTATGACCTGCGGTACTTCTGAGCTTAAGGAGCAGAATTTATTGAGAGATTGTAGAGGATCAAGTATCTGGAAGGGGCAGTAGGGAACAAGGAGTCTGTTGATGTTCCTTCTTTGCCCTTGTAGTTGGACAGAGGTTGAAGGAATGGCCAGCATTGGAAAGAGTTACAAAGGAAGTGGTATTTTCAAGGGAAAGCCAGGCTTCCGTCAGGGCAAGTAGGAGGAGGGAGTGTTTAAGAAAAGATTAAAGATAAGGAGAAAGAACCTTTTTTCACAAGTAAACATAATTCATTTTAGTTTATGCTTAATTATGGGTATTGACTTTTTTTTCTCATTATCTCATTATGATTAGATATGCATTTACTGAATACATAAGACCAAGTCTGCATGGGTAACTTTGCTTTTATTTTAAATGATGCATTCCAGTTCCAAACAGTAGTGTTACAAATTGCAGGAAAGCAACCCACTTTTAGGTTGGGATTTACCCATGATTGTTGAATGACTCAGTGAAAAGTGAGTGAGTGAACGAGTGAGTTAGTATAAAACATATAAACTGAGAGTGAGAAGTGGGTGTGTTTGGAAAACTACCAGCTTTATATAATTTACTCTTGTGAGAAATATTTGCTACTCTCTGTTAGTTTGCTGCCAGAGCTTGTTTTCAAAATTAACCCAGATTAGTTGTCTCAAGTTAGATAGACAGATTTGCAAAAGCTTTTTAGGCAAATGTACATTTGCATATTATAGGAGAACTATTGATTAGATAAACCAAATAAGAGGAAAATTCTCCCCTTGTAAACTTCCTGTGAAGTGTCCTTGCTGTAAAGACCTGTCCAAGAAGAGTTGAGTAGAAATCAAAGGGAAACTTGTCATCCTTGCTTTTCTCTGGGTGGAAAGCAAAAGGTAAACATCATGGTCGAATGGAAAAGTAAATTGGATTTTAAATTTTTATGTGTGTTTCCCCAGTTTGAGGTGTTCAGGCTTCATTCAGCTGTACAGTTAAAATTGACAAGACCCCTTAAAATGTGACATAGTCACTTGAGGGTTGAACCTTTCAGTATAGCTATCGGGTGGATGCTTTTGGATGATGACTTTGTTGTATAACATTTGTTATGTTTATATATATATAAATGTAAGCATATTTATTCATAATTTAAATTATTATTACTTCCTTTGATCCTAAATTATCCTGGAGTATGTATTCATTTAGAGGAGGTAATGTTATGGTTAGCATTTTCCATCTTATTTAGTAGAGGATTTAACAATGGGTAAATGTAAAGTGAATTTCTTCTTTCAAATCTTTTTTTCCAATTGGTTTTAATTTTTAAAGGGACATATTCCTAGAAAAAGAAAATATTCAGTAAATTCTGTAAATGTTTGGAGGAAGGCTTCAAGGATCTGGTCATTGCCTGGTTTTGTGGATTGAATTGTGTTCCCCCAATATTCATATGTTGAAATCCCACCCCTCAGTACCTTAAAAGGTGACCTTATTGGAAATTGAGTTGTTGCAGGTGTAATTAGTTAAGATGAGGTCATACTGGAGTAGGGTGAGCCCATCCAATGTCACTGGTGTCCTTATAAGAGGAGGAAATCTGCACACGCAGCCATGCATAGAAGGAAGACCATGGAAGAGACACAGGGAGAGGACAGTTATCTACAAGCCAGGGAGAGAGGCCCAGAACAGATCCTTCCCTCACAGTCCTTAAAGGGAACCAACCCTGCTGACACCATAATTTTGGACTTCTGGTCTCCAGAACTGAGAGGCAATGAATTTTTGTTGCTTAAGCCACCCAGTTTTTGATACTTTGTTATGGCAGCTCTAGCAAATGAATCCACTTGGCTATGTAATCTGACGAGCAGGGGTGGCTATACAGGGTGCCGTGGGTCCCCCCTCCCTAGAAACTGACTTTCATTTTGGAAATTCCATTTCCATACCCCACCTCCTGGTATTTCCCTTCTTCTCTTTAACATCAGACATTTATAATGTCTGATGAGGCTGAGCCGTGATATAATAATTTTCCAGGGAAGTCTATCGTATAGTCTGAAACTTCCTAAATAAGAATGGATCCCTTCCCTGCGTTGCAGAATTCATAAAAAGAGGCAGCAGCTTGAGAGGGCGTTGATAAGGTACAGACCTAGTAGAGAGGCTGGATTCTTGCTTTGGCTCTAGCTGTGTGGCCTTGGACAGCTCACTTAACTTCTCTGAGTCTCAGTCTGTTGATTTGCAAAACAGAAGATCTTCTCTATCTTTTTGTGACTCTGTGAATGTAAATTCAAAAATCTAGACTACATAAGACAAAGTAAGCATACACGTAATCATAACATTTAATAGCTTTTTTCCACTTTCGTATTCTCCAAATAAAAATGCCGTTGCTTACAAAAAAGAATTGCAAAGTACAGAACATCTTATAATGAATATCACAGCCTCCTGCTTCAGCCTAGTTTTAACTAGTTTTAAAGTGAAGAATCCCCACCCTCCTTAACTTACAGCTCACTTCCCAGAGGAAACCACTTTGAACACTTGCCATATTTAGCTCTTTTAGTGGTTACCACCCGATCTTTAATGATATGTTTATGCTACATTTCCTTGATGATCAACTCCAGACATTAGCTCTTCACTCCCCAACGCTTACTAGTTTTAAAGTGAAGAATCACTGATTCAGCAGACATTCCTAATGCCTGTAGGTCAACAGGTCCCTTTAGGAGTCTCACTCTCTGTGGATCTAATTTGAGAACAGAACTCTAGCTTCAATCAGAGGGAAACCAGGGATTAGATGATTTCCACAGGGCATAACACAAGATGTCGGGAAGGAGTTTGGTTCAGCCTCAAATTGGGCCTGAACTGTTATGTTTTTACTCCTTTCTATTTTTCCTTCTTTTTTAAAATATTTTTTAAATTTATTTTTTACTTTTGGCTGCGTTGGGTCTTCACTGCTGCGTGCAGGCTTTCTCTAGTTGCGGCGAGCAGGGGCTGCTCTTCGTTGCGGTGCGGGCTTCTTATTGCGGTGGCTTCTCTTGTTGCAGAGCACGGGCTTGAGGAGCGCGGGCTCAGTAGTTGTGGCTCGCGGGCTCTAGAGCACAGGCTCAGTAGTTGTGGCGCATGGGCTTAGTTGCTCGCAGCATGTGGGATCTTTCTGGACCAGGCCTCAAACCCGTGTCCCCTGCATTGGGAGGTGGATTCTTAACCACTGCGCCACCAGGGAAGTCCTTCCTTTCTGTTTTTCTGTCTGCACATATTTATTTTAAAAGAAGTAAAATAAAACAAAATATTGTGTGTTATTTTTATAAAAAGGAAAAATATCTACCCTGATAGCTCATCACTGATTGAAAAAAAATTAAGAGATGCTTGACAGGTTAGATGTTTGATTCTTAAATACTAACCCAACTGCTCTGAAAGGGTCAATTGGTGTTCATTTGTGGCACTAGTTTGATTTGGTTTTGCAACTTCCCTTTTCTGGAAAATTGCAATTGGCTATCCAAAGAGTAAGATATGGAGTTGAAGAAACCATTACTGTTTCTTGGAAACACAGCATTTCTGCAATACAGATTTTTCTGGAAATGCTATTAAGTAAATGACATTGGCTTATAATTTAGAAAACCTCGTTATCATCCATGATGGCAATAAAATATATTTTACAAAGGTTGTCATGTTGACAACTTGGGGTTTCTTTGAACCTGTTCAAATAATCTGACACGTCTGCTGTTCATTTCTAACTCTTGATCACGTTAGATGTCTCATCAAAGTGGGGACAGGAAACACTGATGTTAATGGAGTTTCGAATTTAACTATCATATATACCATAGCCACATAGACCATAGCCACATAGATACATATTAACTCATAGCTTAAAGGGTGATATTAAAGGATGTGTCTACAAATGAGACAAACAAATTTGGTGGTGAGGTGAAAAGAAATGTAGAAGGAAGGGTTGGATTTTCAGCACTTTTTTCTATTTACCAACCCTCTTTCTGGAAACTCTCTTAGTTCACCCACCAGGGATCAAACCTGGGCCCTCAGCAGTGAAAGCATGGAGTCCCAACCACTGGACCACCAGGGAATTTCCTGTCTTGCCTTGTTGACTTCATAATAGCACTCTTTCCTACTTCTCCTGTTCTGCCACCTATCTTTTTTTTTTGGTAGATCATCCCCTATATGTCCCTAATAGGCTTTGGCAAGGGTCCATCTGTAATCTACTTCTTTTTTTCTTCCATAGTTTTAACTGTTATTTATTTGCACGCAATTCTTAGATCCCTTTCTCTAGCTGTTGCCCCTATCCTGAACTTCCGGCATGCCAACTGGACACTCCTGCACGAGTGACCCGGAAATTTCTCAATGAGAATGCCGCAAACAAAATCGTCATTTTTCACTCTTTTGTTCAAACTTACCTCCTCCCAGTGTCCCTCAGTCGGGTTATAGACTCATGCTTTGCCCGCTTATCCAACCCAGGAAACTGAGGCTTGGGCTTTGCCCCTGCCCGTGTCTCAGAGTTCAGTTCATTCTACCCACACAGTTTGCAAATCCTGACGCTTCTTTCTATGCCCACCGTTCTTGTCCTAGTCAGGTCTTCTCATCCTGTTTCTAGGCTGTAGCAACATCTTCATAGTTGAGCTGTCAGTCATCAGCTTCTGTAATTCTCCATTGTTTAATTTTATTTTTTGCCAGAACTGTTTCACTTAGTAGAAGTTGTGATCATGTCATCTCCCTGCTCAGAAATCCTTGGCTAGATCCCTAGTGACTATCAGGATACAACCGAAACTTCATAGCCTGACATCTGCCATTTCTTCATCTGTCCCCACTGGGCCTGGCACCCAGTAGACGCCTGATGAATAAATGAATAATGAATGAAAGAATGACCGAATGAATGACTCAACAGGTATTGAGCCTGCCAAAGATACACTTGTCTCATACTGCCAGGAAAGCTATTTCCCTCCTTCTAGAACGGATGAAATGGTATCCAATGTGTCATCATTGTGAACTTTTTCATGACTATCCAGACGCAATCAGTTTCCTCTCAGTTTGTGACTGGGGGATGTGTTATTCACACCACAGTCATAGCAGTTAATATCCATCATGGTTATTTACGAGCGTGCTGGGTATTCACCGAGAATTGGACCTTTTAGGGCAATGAAGACTCAATCCCTAACACAAAGCCTGGCGCACACGGGAAATCATCCCGCGTTTGAATTCCCACCACCACTGATTTCTTTCAGACTCTCATTATATCTCTCCTGAAGTTCTATAATAACTTCATAAGCGTTTTCCCTGTCTTCACTCTTTCATCCTAAAATCTACTCTTCACAGCCCTGCTAGGTTAATTCTTTTGTCCTAAAAATGAAAAGTTTGCAAAAATGTGAGAACACTGATGAAATCAGAGGTCAGGACTCTTGATTTAGAGGTTGTTGCCCTATTGAAAGCATCTGAAGTTTTCCCTTTTTTGGTAACTCTGATGGTTTTAGAGATGTAGGCACCCTAGGTTGCAAAATGAATAGAATGTCATTTTGTGGGGCATGGGAGATCTTTCAATAAATTTTAGCTGCCTAACCATTTAGCAGTATTTGTACTTTGGGAGTAAATATAGAGTTAAGAGGAAATGTTCCTGGGAGCAGGAAGGAGACATGTCTAAGCCTAAAGTGAGCCTAATAACTCTGTATTTTCCCTGCTAAGGAGTCTTGGAAATTACCTGAGTTGTAGCAAATAAATATGGTTATTGCAGCTTGACGAGGTTATGTTCACGTGCACATAGAGTCTGGACTGACGCAAATGACTAGACTTTGTCAATAGAGCTGAAGTTTGCAGAACAGCTAAATAAGTTGGAGACTTGAGAAAGGGAGAGTTCTGAGAAACATCCATCTCACCAAAGCGTTTCTGCTGCTACTGCAGATGCCACTGTGAATTGGAATTGCTTATTACTTCAGTTACTTTCCATAGTGCTTTGGGGGATACCATTGCCTTCGTATTATCTAAGTCTGTTCCTGCCACCAGTGACTGGAAAACCTAGGGCATTTTAACAGGCAGCCTGTTACTTGAGAGTCAGCTGGCTTCGTGTTCCCTGTACTAAAGTAGACATTTCTCCTGGGATTTAACCTCCTGTGCAAAGCCTGAACCACTTTGGTAGGAAAAATGTGGTCCTAATCATGTTTGCCAGTCACCTGTGGCTTGCAAAGTACTTAATGCTTATTAACTCATTAATCTTCTCCATGAACCCTGTGAGGAAGGTAGATGTCAACTCGTGTTTTCTTCCTTCCAAGGGTTGTGAATTCGAAACACAGATTTGCACAGGCTGTATAAGCACATGTATGGCCAATCTTGGGAAGTGACCCTACCATTTTGAGCTGTGTGAAATCAACATATTTTAGCAGCTGGTTCTTTTTTTTTTTCTGGTAACTCCAAGATGGCTCTTTAAAGCTACCAAGCAAAAGTCCTCATTGAGTAAATCTAGCAAGGAGACATGGGCTGAAAAATAAAACTTTAAGCAACAGCAACTGTTTGATTGGGTGGGGAATAGATACTTATAACATCAAGACCATGATGCATGACCTTGAGGTTGTTCCAAATTCAACATGTTTATCAGTTTTTTGAGGCTCCTATTTATCCAAGGGGGTAAGGGTTAGTTTAACCAGCTGTTTTCTAATCTCCTGAAAAATATTTATGAATAAACCACGGCAGGTGCTCTTTTAAAAGACCCAGTCTCTGGCTTCTGAGAGTTCTGTTCTTCTTCATTCTAAATCTGAGCAGTAGAAATGCATCCTAGTTGAAGATGGGGATTAAATGCTTATAGCTGAAACTGGGATATTATTCCTACTTCTAGGTAAGAGTGTTATTTCTGTTCCTTAGATCTATAAATTGAAGGTGATTTCTGAGGATCTGCCCTGTCACAGGGCCTGATTTTAATCAACATGCTTCTCAGATAACCATATTGCCATCTTATTATTTTCCTAATGAAGTATGCAGAGCCCAAGGACATGCAGACTGTTGATTCATCCATGTGTGCATTTATTCATTTCGCAAGTACTTCTTTATTACCCACCATGTGACAACATGTGCTAAGTTCCTGGAGGTGCTGAAATGGCCAGGCTTAGGAGGAAGAGCAGGTGGGCTATTTAGCTCTAGGCCTCATGTTCATAAAAGGCCTCAACATTGAGACTCCTGACCTTGTTCCCAAATGAAGTTTTATTTTGGCTGTCAGTAAGGGTAATTTGTGAAATCTAAGCATTTTAGACTATATGAGAGTTTTGATAATCCTGCTTTGGCAGGTCTTAATTCCATAGCATATTGGGAGTTTCGAAAGGGGAAGTGACCTGGGCCAGGTACCACCTCTGAGAGTTTTTAGGAATGGCTCTGACACCCTTCCCGTGTCTCATTGCCCCCCCCCAGAAGATCAGGCATCCTTTCCCCCAAGAAAGAAAGAAGGTGGTTTGCCGGGATGAAGGAGCATCTCCTGGCAGCAGCCATGGAAAATAAATGTTAGATGGAAGGGGCAAGAGACAGCCTCTGGGGAACAGAACTGAAAAGGTGTGGGACATCATAAAGGCCCCTGGGCGGTTAATGGCACAGTGAGACTAGAATGAAGGTTTCCTAATCTGATGTGCTCTTCTCTTTCCTCCATAGAAGGGGACCTTCCACAAAAGATACTGTGCTTTACCTTGCTGCATGGTCCCCTACATCACTCCTTAGGATACAGTTTGACTTCAATTTGCTTTCCTCCCTCTCCCACCCCCTCACTCCTTCTCTCCCTCCCTCCCTCCCTTCCTTCCTCTCTTCCTTTCTTCCTTCCCTCTCATTCTTTCTTTTTGTCTCTCTCACTTTCTCTCTTTCTTGTTTAATTGAGTACATCCTGCTTTATACTTATTGCCAATGTCTTCTCACTACACTAGTCTATTGTTTCTACTAACAATAGAGGTTGGCCCACATCAAAAGCCGAAAGCTTGGTTTTTATCAGAACAATATTTGTGTTGTGTGCTTTGATCTTGACTCTCCTGCCTGGGGCCGGAGCAGGACTTTATCACAACAGTGAACTTGAGGCTGTGTGTTCTCCTCCCTGGAGCTGGGATGGCCAGGATGCAGTTAGCCTGTTGCAGAATGACTATCACTTGGACTAAAAGCCTGCAACCAGTTTTTCTCAGTAGGTCCCAACTACGTAAGGCAGAGAGGGAGGAAAAGAAAAAAAGCCCACACAAATATTACTCAGCCATTAAAAAGAATGAAATAATGCCATTAGCACCAACATGGATGGACCTAGAGATTGTCATACTGAGTGAAGTAAGTCAGAGAAAGAGAAATATCATATGGTATTGCTTATATTGCTTATATGCTAAAAAAGAAATGATACAAATGAACTTATTTACAAAACAGAAACAGACTCACAGACTTAAGAGAAGGAACTTATGGTTACCAGGGGGGAAGGGTGGGAGGAAGGGATAGTTAGGGAGTTTGAGATTGACATGTACACACTGCTACATTTAAAATGGATAACCAACAAAGACCGACTGTACAGCACAGGCAACTCTGCTCAATGTTGTGTGGCAGCTGGATGGGAGGGGAGTCTGGGGGAGAATGGATGTGTATGCATGGCTGAGTCCCTTTCCTGTGCACCTGAAACTATCACAACATTGTTAATCGGCTATACTCCAATATAAAATAAAAAGTTAAAAAAAAAAAAAAACAACCCACACGAACAAGCAACTCCCTTCTCCGCCTAAAACACAGAGAAGACAAACTAGGCCAGAGTGACTTATTTACCTGCCTGTCCTGTTCTTATTATTTCTCTTTCTTTGGGTTTTAGACAAGTGCAATATGACAAAAGTTTAACTCTGTGTTTTCCCTGGAGTTCCAGAATTCTCTTTGAGCTGCCTGGTGGATAGCGCACTCAGTGTGCCAAAGGCTTTTCAAACTCAGCGTGCCAAGACTGCACGTACCATTTTCCTCTAGAAAGCTGCTCGTCCTCTTCAGTTCTCAAAATCGGCCACCAGGATCCCAAGCTAGAAACACTGGATTCAGCCTGCACTCCTTTCACTCACCGTGTTCTGTCAGTTCTCCCGCCTAAACGTCTGTGGATCCAATTACTGCCGCCTCTCCACCCTGTACTCCGCACGGCTGCCAGCAAGATCTGTCCAAGATGCAGAGCCGAATGTGCCATTCTCCTTTCTAAAAAGCTCCGAGCATGCCCCAGACTCAGAACATCACGTCTGTACCCTGAAGCATGGTAGAGCCACGTGGTCCCGAGCACCAAGGCAGCCCTGTTGGGGTTACCTGTAGCCACACCGAATGTCTGACCAGGCCTTCTCGGGGTGTGATCACAAATGCCCCTGTACCTTTGCTCTAGTTAATTACATCACCTGGAATATACTTTTGCAGCTAGTCACATTCTGCTCTTTCTTTCAGATTCCACTCAACTCTGTCTTTATCAAGTCTTCTAAGGCCTCTCAATTAGTTGGTGGCTTCATCCTTTTACCTGGAGCGTGGCGTACTAGAAAGAACATGGGCTTCAGAGTTAGACCAAACAGATCTTGAGAACGCGTTTCACTCTGAATCTCAGTTGTGAGCCCTTTACAGAAGCTGCCTTAGATGAATACTTATGTGTGACTCAGCATCATAAATACAGAATTATTCTCATTCAGGGCGTAATTACAAAAGTGGGAGCTCAAGATGGCGGAGTAGAAGGACGTGGGCTCCCCCCCTTCTTATGGAAACATAAGAAGAGTGTTCCCTATCTTTCTTATTTCAGTTTAGTTGACCCCAGTGGTATTGGAAACATTTATCTGCATCCTTTGTTATACTTTATATTTTTTTAAAAAGTGTGTCCCTAACCTTATATGTGAAAGGCAATCCAGAGGGTTCTGGACAGGACAGATATAGGACAGAGATAAAATATGTATTGTAACATTGTTACCCAGCGGAACTCCTGAGAGAAGCTTATTTTGGAAGATTTCTATTAGAAGGGCTAAATTCTGTTCTAAAGATGCTCAAAGAGCTTGATGTAAATTAAAGCTGTATGATTTGGGTTAAGTTTCAAAGAAGGCATGATTATATTTGTTTTAAGCATGTTTTTCCATTGTTTTCAAATCAGATCCTCGAGTTGAAAATGATTCTTGATTGGGAAGAAGACACAAACCAATCAAGGGCTTCTCCAGTTCAAACTGGTTGACTATTAAAAAGAAGCATAAGCATACAGCACTTGGATTTACATCATCTTCATTGTATTCACTTTCTTAGCAAAGAAACCTAAATGCTTGTGATCTAATGGAACAGAAATTACTTATACATTTTCCCCTGAATCTGTCCTTTTCTTTATTTTTGTACAGAAACAAAATTTTCACGTGCATTTTCCTAAAGAATAATTGTTTCTCCATTCTTCACATAACAGAAATAATAGAGACTAAAAGAGAATGCCACCCAGGGTTTCCTTTAATTCCATAAATTCTGATTTCTTTTTATCTTATTCTCTGGAGTCTGAGATTCTAATTTTTGACTGAGTCCCTGGACCTTTCTCTTTTCCCAAAACATTGTTCACCTCCCTCTGGGATGAGAAGTTTCCTTTCTTGGAGATACTGGGCGTCTGGCTCCATTCTAGTCCAGCCACAAATCCGATATCACAGCAGCTGTCAAATCTTCCTGATCTCCCCACCTAACACCTTCTCTCACCCTTCCATTGAGTGAACAATCAGGAAATAGATGGTCCAAAGTGACTCTTCCTGTTAGAATTCTGAGATCATTACTCCATACCTCTGTCTGTCTTTCCCATAACCCAGCTTAATGTAAACATAGGTAAAGATTGGTACCAGAAATAAATTGCTTAAAAAAATAAGCATGGTTCATTTACATTAGATGAGTCTGCATTTTAAGAGGTACATCTTGCACACGGGATTTATAGTCTCCCTTTTAATACTGAAGGTTAAATTGGTTTGAGGTCCAAATTTTCAGTAAGCACTTGAAATCAGGCAAAGAAATGCCCAATTATTAGGCGTGGTTCCTATCGTGAAGGCAGGAGTGGATATAGGGAATGAGGTGAGGGAAAGTAAGGAAAAGATCCACACTGACTTTCTGCAAAGTGAATGGTGATTGTTTTTCTTGCCTTTTTGTGTCAGTCCCTTCACTGGGATCAATGTATGTTGGAAGGAAAAGCCACTTGGCAATGTAGGATTAGTAGAAGACAGCATCACAAGACTGATTACTATAGAGTCAGATGTTGCAATAGTTATAGACATAAACTGGTAGGAAGAGATGCATTTCATGATGGAAAAGACAGCTAGGATGCACAGAAATGTTTCTCACAAAATAAATGGCTGATTATTACCAACTGCCCAGTGATTAGCAAGAACAACCATGTGTAGCAGAGAGAGCCCTGGGCTAGGAGTGCAGACCTGCCTGTGTTCTAGGCCCTGCCCAACAGCAAATTTGCTATGTGAGTTTGGGTTAGTCACATCATAATAATAACATCATAGGTATACGAATATATGGAGCATTTTGTTAGGCATTTTATATGTGCTGGTTATCTGTTGTGCAACGAACCATCTAATGCTTTGTAACTTCAAAAATGTATCATGCTCTCTTACAATTCCATGGTCGTCTTTTGCAGTGGAGGAAAACTGAGGCTCAGAATAGATTTACCAACTTGCCAGGGCCACAAGCCGACAAAGAGTAGAGCATGCTGTCAGGGCGTCATACCCTCTCTTTTCAGCATCTTTTAAATGGAACATCTGGCAAACCTTACCAGCACCTCCCTCCGACGTACACTACTTCCTGCAACCCTCCCTTGCTTGTTTCTCTCCAGAACCCTTATTACCATCCTCTATAGTCCATGCATACTTGCTCATGTGAGTGTTGTCTGCCCCTCTCGCTAGAATGTGGTCAAATGTAAATGATGTGGTTGGAGTATAAAAGAGGTACGAGTACAAGCCAGTGTTATTTGCACACAGGAAGTACCACTGTGTCCCCTGTAGTATTTGGTAAATACCTCCTGACTTTAGGATGTCCCCATGATGAAGTTCTGAGGATGTGGGCTGCAGGATATCCATCACTCCTGGCTTTAGGGTGCCAGCACACAGCCGAGGGGCTAATGGTTGGTGCTGTTTTGCTAGAACTTGAGTGGCATGAGGACGATGTGTTCCATGGGACTCAGTGGTGTGATCATGTACAGGTGGGTTAGTCTCCGTCTCAGGTCAGTTGTTCCAGGCTTTGCTGCTGTTTTCTATGGTGAGTTTCACAGACAGAGACAACTGCCTCTCTTTCTAGCAGAGCTCTCAGAACATCAAAACCATTGTCCGGCTCTTGGGTAGATCAACAAAGCAATTGAATGCAGTTGCAGTGAAATAATGCAGACCCCAGAAAGGTCCAGCTGCTTGGCTGGGCTGTGACCATCTTCCCGAGTGATGCCTGCAGGTCTTTTGGGGGAAGTAGAGAAGTAGCATCTCTCGTTTCATTCATCAGAGTCATTATTTACAATTTATCAAGAATGAGAGAGGTTAGAGGTGGAAAGTGCAGAAGGATATATTAATATATATATAGTATATTAATAATAATGCCACCATGCTCAAGAAACAACAAAGCCCGATAAAAGCCTAGTAATAGAAGAAGCTTTTTATTGAGGCATCTTGCAAGGGATTTCTGTGTTTTATCACATTAAAGGCTCTGAACCACACTCTGAGGAAGTAGTACCCTTGTTTAACAGATGAGAAGCCTAAGGCACAGAGATGCTAAGTGATCGGCCCAAAAGTCGCACAGTAATGTGTCAGAGCCCAGGTTTGAACCATGATACTGTAGCTGTAGAGCCTGAGTTCTAAACAACTATATCACTAGATCTTTCTACTGCCTTTTTTGCTTTTTTGTTGATAGCATTTTCAAGGTCTAAAGAGTGTATAAGCAAGTCAATGAATGCATCTAAGATGTAAGCTGTTTGTATTCTTCAACTATATAAGCATGGTGTGTGTGCGAACAATTTATAGACATTGCTTACAGTTATCCAGTACACTGGAGTGGGAAGGGATTTTAGAAGCAGTCTATTCCAGCTTCCCACCCAATGCAGGGATCCCCAGAGACTCATCCTTCAGGGTGGCTTCAACTTTAAGGTCAGGTGAATAAAAATACTAACAACCAGCATAAGAACTGATGTTAATAATTGCTGTAACCATGGAAACAAACTAGAACACAAATGACAAAAAGGGTTCTTAAAAGAGAATAAAACACACACACACAGAGTAATGACTAGATTTGGGAACCCAAGTCAATTAATAAAGGCTGGATAATGGAGGAGAGTGGGGTTGAGAGAAGTATAGGCACTAAATGCCTGGGCATCTATAAAACACTGTCAAACCCGTTTTTGTTTGTTCATTTGTTTTGATTAGGTAAATAAGACTTTTTGTGTGTTTGTGAAAAAACTCTATGATAACCATTCATATAATTAAAAATAAGACGCCTGTCTTTTAAGTGGATATGGGACATAAAAGAGCCTCTAAAGGAAAAAAAAAATAATGGAAGAGAAAAAGCAAGGAAACAAAAGAACAACAACAATAAACCCCAAAATATATGTAGTATGGCAAATTCATAGGTTTAAATTCTTCTATTAAAACATAAAATATTTCAAAGTGGATTAAAAAGCAATATTCAGTAATTTGCATTCATTACCCAGTGAATAAAAATGGTCTAGTCAATTACCACATTGTACAGTATTTTATTAGTTAATAACTTCTCTAATTACCTTGAAGACAGACTTTAAGTCTTATTCACTTTGGTATTGCCAGTGTATAGCTGGTATATTGTTGTCAAATATGTGTTAAATGATTTAATAATAAAAAGATAATACATGGATAATAATATGAGGAAAATAGTATTTAATCAAAAAGTATTATACACAAGAGTGGGTGGTTTCACATTGATAAATGGTATAATCAATGGTGAAGACTTAATAGATTCGAAAGTTTATGTGCCAAAGAGCTTCGCTATAAAACATACGGAGCAAAAACTGTTAGAAAAACAAAGATAAGTTGGTGGTAAGAGCATGGGCTTTGTAATCAGTCATACCTGGATTTGAATCATGGCTTCGCTGTTTATTAGCTTGGACCAATTATTTATCGTTTCTGAGCCTCATTTTTTCATCATCTGCAAACATGGAAATAACCTCATTGTTGTGAGGATTAAGCGAGGGAATGTAGGTAAAATACTAACCCACAGTAGTCAGCCTTCCCTCTCCACCAGGTCCCTTAATTTTTTGGAAAAAATGGAAAGGAAGGAGAAGGGGAGGGAGGGGGAAGAGGTGCCCTGTTCTGCTTAATATATCACTGCTTGGATGTACCATTATTTATTCTCTTGATGACATCTTTTTAGATGGCCATTAGAGAGTTTCTAATATCTTGCTATCAGAAACAAGACTGTAATGAATAGTCTTAGAAATATGTCACTTTGCATACGTGTAAAAGTACTCCAAGAATAAGAATTTATCCTGAGTCAAAAGGTATGTGTGCTTATGACTTGGAGACTATTGCCAGATTACTCTCCAGAGCTATTGTGCCAGTCTACTCTCTACCAGCAAAGTACTGAGAATGTATTTTTCCTCATACTCTTGCCCATTACATTGTGTTATCAACTTTTTGATCTTTGCTTATCTAATTGGTGGAAAAAACAACATTGAAACTTTGATTTGCATTTCACTTATTTTGAGTGAGGTCAAGCATCATATTGTAGATTTAATATTTTTTCCTATTTCTATTCTTTGCCCGTTTTTTTGTTGGTGTTCTTTATAGTTTAAGGAAATTAGCCTCTTGTTAGTTGTAAAATATGTTTCGCATTTATCTTTTGACTTTGCTTAATAGTATTTTTTTCATTAAGACATTTAAAAAATGTTTATATAGTCAAATTTATTAATCTTTTAAAAATGACATTCAGGGTTTATGTCATATGTAGCAGGGCCTACCTTACCTTAGATTATTATTATTATTTTTTTTTAAATTTATTTATTTATGGCTGTGTTGGGTCTTCGTTTCTGTGCGAGGGCTCTCTCTAGTTGCGGCAAGCGGGGGCCACTCTTCATCGAGGTGCGCGGGCCTCTCACTATCGCGGCCTCTCCTGTTGCGGAGCACAGGCTCCAGACGCGCAGGCTCAGTAATTATGGCTCACGGGCCCAGTTGCTCCGCGGCACGTGGGATCTTCCCAGACCAGGGCTCGAACCCGTGTCCCCTGCATCGGCAGGCAGACTCTCAAGCACTGCACCACCAGGGAAGCCCTACCTTAGATTATTTTATAAGGTCATTTTTCTTCTAATATTTATTGGTTCCATTGTTTAAGTTTACGTCTTGATCCTTCTGTAATTTATTTTGTTGAAGGTGTATTGTTTTAAAATGACCTCTACATTTTATGTACTAAAAACCAGTTGTACTAATAATCCCATGCCTTTTGGTGTCTAACACAAAGATAGGACCAGGCAAGCAGTGCCAGATAGCAGCAAGGTGGTTGTTGAAGAGAAATATGTTAGTTCTGTTAGGACAAAGACCCGTATATCTACTAGTTACGAGGAAACTGATTTCCGCTCCTCCAGGAAGAAAGAACATTTTAACAATTAGAGAGACCAACAATGGCATCGCCTCCTTTTTGCAGGTTTCTTTGCGGCTTAGTAAGCTAACTATTTTTCTGAGTACTCCCGGAAGCCTGCATTCCTCTGTCTGCTTTTCAAGAAGAGCTTTGCATTTTACAATGAGCGTCATTAACCAAGCAGTTCTTGGGAAATAAGCACATATAGTAATGGGATAAGTAGGACTCATACTGTCTAAATAACAAAATACATTTCCTGGGATTCACGTACCTTGTGCTGGAGGTAGACGTTTCTGAGATGGTCCATTGCAGTGATGAGAGACTGGGCTTCAGAGTCAGAGGGCCTGTGTGCCTGGCTACACACCTCTGAGCCTCAGTTTCTTCATCTATAAAATAGGGATATTAATACTACCAAGGGATTGTAGTCTGGCACTCCTGAAAGTTTAAATGATTGATAAATACTAGCTATTTTTATTATTATCCTGTTTTGGTACAATTCCATTGCCTAGCTTTTTTTTTTTTTTTTTCTTTCAGCAAGCATTTATTGAGTGCCCACTGGGTACTGAACACTGTACTGGATTCTGGCCATAAAGAAGATTAAACAAGGTACCTGTCATCAAAGACCACAGTCTTAGGTTGTACAGAAGTATGGGGACAAAATACTAATTAGATCAATAAAGCCAAAAGCACTGTGCAAATTCTAGATTATAATCCAAACTGGAGAAGGAATGGCACATAGAGCAAAGTAACTTATGTTGGCAACAAGCCTGTGAGTGAACAACAGCTGGTAGGAAAATCAAGTAGAAGCTTCCTCTGTACCCTCCAAACCCAAACAGTCCCCTTCTTTCATGCACGTAACGAGAGATGACAGCACAGGATCAGGTCCTAATGCACAGGCTTTCATGAACCCGGTCCTTCTTTTCATCCTGATTAGAGGATAAAGGAAATGGGTTTCCTGGCTGGTCTCATCCTGGTAAACATTTTGCCTGCTTTACAGAACTGCCACCCTAGTTAAGTGCAATTTGCTGGACCTGCAGTTGGTAGAAAACAGCAGGGCCTTTGTCAGTGAATAGAGCTGTAGTGACAGGGGGGACATTTATAAAAATGCTGGTGTGTCTCATGCCGCATGCCAGCTGGTGCTATTAGTGCTCTGCTAAGTGACTCTTGAAATTCACTATAATCAATTCTGAAAGTAAAGCCAGGGCATAATGAGTAATCAAATTCAGTTCTCTGGAACCCACAGTAGCGGTGGTTTTAAACGCGGGTATTGTCTCACTGGAAGTTGAAAACTTCTGAGAAGTTGAGAAAAAAAAGGTTGATATTTTTATAAAGAATCATGTGGGTTCTTTTCCAGGGGTTTTGTGTTTATTAAGAACCAGCAATCCATGAGCTGCAGGAATACCATAGACTGGGCACCTTGTAAACAACAGAAATTTATTTCTCACAGGTCTGGAGGCTAGAAGTTCAAGGACAGGGTGTCAGCATGGTGGGGTTAAGGGCCGTCTTCCAGGTTGCAGACTTCTCATCGTATCGTCACATAGTGGAAGGGAGGGGCGAGGGATTTCTCTGGGGTCTCTTTTATACGAGTGCTAATACCATTCATGAGGGCTCTACCCTCATTAGCGAAGCACCTCCCAAAGGCTCTACCTTTTAATATCATCACACTGGGCATTAGGATTTCGACATATGAAATGAGGGGCAGGGGGTGATATACTCCGACCATAACAACATGGGTAACTGGAACCCATGGATTTATGTGAATCCTGCAAATCCTGGTCTGAGTTACCATTTTGAGAAAAAGAAACACTTCTATTAAAAGTCTCTGGTTGCCTCACAGGGTGTTCTATACCAAGCATAGGGGTGGGTTAACTATGACCTGTGGGCCAATTCCAGTTCACCACGTTTTCTGGGGGGTTATCTGCCTAGGAATTAGGCTGTGTTTATTGTTTCCTGGAACTGTAGGTGTCGGAGGCTGTGTTCTTCTGATGTCCTTGTTTTTGTCTGCTCTGTTGTCTTGGGTTTCCCTAGAGACTCCTTTAGAAATATGACCTGAGCCTCGCAGTTAGCTGTAATCCCCTGTTATTATACAGTAGCCGCATTGATGTGGTGGCAGCATGTGTGCGAGGGGAAACACTCTTTTATCCTTTGATTATGATTAGATCTCAGTCCTTAGTCTCCATCATTGCAGATTTGAGAGCCTTTTAATTTCTTTTCCTGTTTATATTCTTTGCCCATTTTTCTGTTGGGTTGATTAACTCTTGTAGGCATTCTTTATAGTTTAAGGAAATTAGCCTCACATTGGTTTCCCATTTGTCTTTTGACTTTATGCTCTTTTTTTATCCACAGAGAAAAACCAAAAAAAAAAAGTGAATACATTTGACTATATACAGTTCTTCACAAGTGGTTCTCAGAAGTTTTTTTCACCCCTTAGATGAAACAGGAAGACGAGGAAGGGCTGCAGTTGGGTATTTCCCTTCCCTTAGCTAGTTTGGGTTCTGATAAAACCCCAGTAGTTTAGGCTCCAGTAAAATAGTTTCCCTTGAAGGCAGGTCTTGTTAAGGAGAACAGAAGAGTCTGGGTATACAGTTGACCCTTAAACAGCACAGGTTTGAACTGCATGGGTCCACTTATACGTGGATTGTTTTCAATAAATACGTTCTACAGTACAACACGATCTGAAGTTCGTCGAACCTTCAGATGGTTGGTTGGTGGATGTGGAACCATGGATACGGAGGGCAGACTGTAAAGTTATATGCAGATTTTTGACGGCGGGGAGTGGGGCGGTGGGATGGGGTGGGGGGTTGGCACCCTTAACTCCTGCATTGTTCAAGGGTCAACTGTATTTCAGAGTGGTTACTTTTCCTCTCCTCCTGCTGGAGGCATGAAGGGCTCATTTTCCAGTCTTCACGTTGAGAACCTGATGGAGCTCTCGGAGATAAAACTCAGGAAAGTGTGGGAGTCCCTCAAGTCTAGGCCTCCAGGAGTTTTAATCTCTCAAGCTAGGCCAAACCCAGTCTCTAATAATTAGTAATTAAAGGCTAATCAGCCAATTGCAATTTAAGTATTCCTACCCAATGCTGGCTCCAGCAGAGTTTGTGCTCCTGGTAAGGTGTGAATCTCTATAGCTACCTGTCTGGCCACTTGTGGGAGCATGGTGATTTGCTCTGTGACCTCAACTCTCTAATGACCTAGGAAAAGTTGTTGATTTGTAGTTTTTCAGCTTTTTTTCCTGTTGTGAGGATGGGAGCGACAACTTCCTAGCTCTTTGCGTGTCAAACCAGAAAGCGAGACTCACCACCACCCTTTTTTGAACAGCCCATGAGCTAAGAATTAAGTTGTCGAAAAAAATTTAAAAGAGAATATTTTGTGACTTGTAGAAGTTATATCAAATTCAAACTTCAGCACCCAGAAATTAAATTCTGCTGGAGCATAGCCACTCTTACCCACTGATATATTATCTACGGCAGAATCGAGTAGTTGCGAGAGGGACTTTATGGCCAGCAAAGCCTAGCATATTTACCCTCTGATCCTTTACAGAAAAAGCTTGCTGACCCCTGGTTTAACACATTCTGGATGCAGGTCCTGATTAAGTTCAAATCCTTTTTGACACTGTGCTGGAGTTGGAAATCACCATTGAGCACCTATCAAGTACGGGACAGGATCATAATATTCAGAGATGAGCGAAGACATAGGCCTGCCCCCAGGGAGCTTACAGCCTTGTGGGGCAGACTAAGGGTCAACCAAATAAGCATTTACTGGATTGTTTCAGAATGAAAGACACTGGAGTTAGCTTGCAAGAGAGGGTCATTAGAGCCCAGCCTACTGGGGAGAATAGGAAGTACTTGGTGATGGGCCAAGGGCTGGGTCTTCTTAGAGTGCCAAGGTCAGGAGATCGTTGGTGTGCTGTACTTTCTTACTCATTTTCGATCGCTAACAGTGATGGATGCCCCGTGACTGCTGTGGCCACCTCAGTATTGTAATGCCACTTTCGAATAGACATAACTGTGTTCAGTGTGGTTTTCAATTCTTACGTTACCAAGAAGTATACTGCTTTGTGGAGGGAGTGTGCTCATTTATCAAAAAAGTATATGAAGCAGACTACCAACCTAATGACCAATGAATCAGGAGAATTCCCTAAATGTTTATAAACAGGTAGAAATATGTGAACATTTCCAGGTTGGTCTTAACTCTGTTGGTCATATTTGCTGCTCTCTTTCTGTCCTCTGAAGCTTGCTTTGGGTTTCCTGTGGAAAAAAAGCGAAACCACTAACTGTTGAGCTCATATATATCCTATAATACAGAGTGAGTCTACTATGATCTCCATAGAGAATAGCGACTTTAGAACTCATGGCCATAACCTGTTTTAAACTCTTTCAGTTCTTATTGTTATGTGTATAACAGCTGTAAGATATCAAAAACACTTCCTGATCTTAAGTGGGTTGATGCTGAGGAAGGTCTGTGATGGGCTTATATAATAGGGTGGGTGTAGGCAACACGTAGATATACAGTCTGGATTTCCTTATTCATTGACGATAACTTCCGTGAGGTCTGGAGTCTTTAGGAAAGAGAGATGACCACACTAGCCTCTTGGGTCTTCTTTGTGTTAAGTGTTAAGGTCAGCCGAGTTCATGATTTAATAGTAGCTTTGAGTCTTTCTGGCTATGTCCCCAAAGTGCAACCTGATTGCACACTATGCTGTGGTTTGGCAGGGGAACAAAGGTATATTCCCTTACTTTCTTCTTAGATTCTTTATCTGAGTGATTGTGAAATCTCCTCAGGAAGTCTTGTAAGTGAGCCGTCAACAGATGACATTGCATGTAAATGGAGCTGGAGAAATATTGAAGCAAATGACCCATGCAGAAGTGACCTAGAGACTGTCATACAGAGTGAAGTAAGTCAGAAAGAGAAAAACAAATATATTAACGCATATATGTGGAACCTAGAAAAATGGTACAGATGAACCAGTTTGCAAGGCAGAAATAGAGACACAGACGTAGAGAACAAATGTATGGACACCAAGGAGGGAAGGGGGGCAGGTGGGACGAACTGGGAGATTGGGATTGACATATATACACTAACATGTGTAAAATAGATAACTAGTGAGAACCTGCCGTAGAGCACAGGGAACTCTACCTCACTTTGCTGTACAGTAGAAACTAACACAACATTGTAAAACAACTATACTCCAATTTTAAAAAAAAGAAAGTGACTGAGGCACAAATAAAGAGCATATTCTTGACCGTCTTGCAGCTCTCATAGAATTTAGACTTGACAAGGACTTCCAGCTCAAAGCAGAGATCACTTTCATGAAACCTGTGTTCTGTTATCATTATCCAGGTCCTTTCTGAATGTGTCCAGAGGTGGGGAACTCATGCCCTCACCTCAACCCACATGCATTAGGGCTCACTAATGATTACGTTAGGGATCTTGTGGTTGCGAATGACTCCAAACTCAAACTCGTTTTAGGGAAAAGCAACATTTTTTAGCTCTCTTGACAAAACTTGGGAAGGGCAGGTTTCAAGGATGAGTAGAAGCTAGGTTTGAATACTGGAAATCAATCAATTTCTCCATTTCTTTCCCTGCCTCCCTCACTTTCCTCATTTCCTCTTTCCCTCTCTGATTTTCTCTGTTCTTTTCCATCTTTCTAAGTAGAGATGGGCTTTCTCCACTTAGTGGAAAACACAGCCATCAGCAACTTCCCAAGCTCATATATCCATGCTTCACAGTCAGAAAGGGTTTGCTATTTGTTCTTTCTGGTTCCCATGTTCCCAGTCGGGGGGAAAGATCTGATTAGCCTACCTTCCATCTGGTGTCTATACTCACGCAGTCAAAGTAGCCAGGAAGGAAGGATACCCCCATTGGAATGTTATGGTTGGAATAAAGGAAAGTCTTTCACAGAGGAAGGGAAGAGTGTTAGGCTGATGAATCTAGGGATGCACATTAGAGACATCTTGGGTGCTTGGGAATGCTTTCCTAAATTAAAACTGAGTGCTTGTACTTCCTAGTTTTGCCTTCTCTTGAAACACAAAATGCATTAATCCTTTCTTCTTTGTGACCTTTCAAATATGTATATACAGCTTCCATGTCTGCCCATTTGGCCTATTACAACAATCTCCTGGCCTATGTCTCCTGTCTCTGAGTGACCTTCTCCTTTCACTTTCGACTCCAATAGGACCTTCTTGGATGTCTCCCTACTTACTCTTTTCTTTTAGCCTCCTTACTCACCCTGTCATTCCACCTTAGTCCCCAGAGTTCCCCTTAATCATCGCTCAGCTGGCCTTGGCAGCTGTGGGCCTGTTACCCAGTATCATGTAGGAATGCAGTTCTTTCAGTAGAAAACAGGTTTGGGAACCTGATAGATCTGTTTTGATTCCATCTCTCCCACTGAGTAAAAGTGTGACCTTGAGAAATTGGTTTAGCCTTTCGCAGTGTTGCCATGAGGATTACGGACTAATACCTACACATAGTCCCTTGCCCAAGGTCTGGCATTGAGTAGGCACCCAGTAAAGGATAGCTGTGGTTATTGTCATCATGATGATTACCTTAATTCCTGACATCCCATAGGTAAGGGGCATGTGGTTAGAGACCAGATCCTCTAGCCTTTGTCCGTGGAGAAAAAGATGAGACTTTTCCTAACCTGAAAAAGGAAAAAATTGGCAGGCACAAGTTGGACCTTGGGACTTCAATTTCTTTTTCCCCCCCGCAGGCTTTAGATTTCAATCTCTGTGCCTCTGGGAATGTAGCAGTTGATTTTCTCTTGTTTTCTACCTCAGGTCTTAGGCCAATTGTCTTGAGGGAAATAAAACCTCTGTTATCCCAAGCTAGGGAATTGGACAGAATTCAAATTCCATCCAGGTCAGCTATTAGAGACCCTAAAGGTAGAGATGATTCTTCTCTGGGGCTTTCTTGAAAGTGTCAGCCCAACTCGTTCAGCTCAGCTGAAGAAAGACGGTTCTCATATTATTACTCTGGGTAAATGTCTTGGCATTTGAAGCTCTCCAAATTTTGGCTCTAGTTTAATTTTCCAGCTTTAATTCCCTTTACTTTCTAATACTTACCTTCTGCCATTCAGAAAAGGTCAATTTACTGTCCCCAAAGCTTTCCCTGTGAATAGGTACCTCTGAAATTTCCCTATATCATTACCCAAGTGGGTGTCCTGCACCAAACTAAATCCATCTTTACCACCTTATCCGTTCATCCATCCATACCCATCTGTCCATCCATTGAATAAGATAATATTTGTTCTATTCTATTATTAGTGTTCTGTTCCAGGTGCTAGATGTGACCAACATCAAGTTCCTGGTCTCGTGGAGTTTACATTCTAGTGAAAGAAACAGAAAACAAATACATAAATAGATGCTTTAATGTCAGGTGTGTTAAGTGTTGTGCTGAAAACTAAAGCAAAGTGAGGAAATAGAAAATGATGTTGAGGATGGGGAGGGTAAGGGAGTGACTCTTACTAGATACACTCATTATGAATCCTAGACTCTTAATGATTTGGAGGATGGGAAGTGGAAGTTTAGGTAGTCTAGAATACCACCTCATTCTCTGAAAGATGTCTAGCCACGGAGACAATACACCATCGCTCTTAAGAGCATGGGCCTTGGAGTTGGATTAACCTGTGTTTGAATTCTAGCTCAACCACATGTCACCACTTGCTGCCATCTCAGAGAGGAGA
The DNA here is from genome assembly GCF_965194805.1 of Balaenoptera borealis. Classification (NCBI taxonomy): domain Eukaryota; kingdom Metazoa; phylum Chordata; class Mammalia; order Artiodactyla; family Balaenopteridae; genus Balaenoptera; species Balaenoptera borealis. The sequence continues at coordinate 18,184,687 of NC_138876.1, forward strand.
TTTTTTAAATGATATATATTTAATATTAATTAATTATATATTTTATTTATTTTAAATTATATAATACATGTGTACGTGTGTGTGTGTGTGTGTGTATTTTTTTTTTTTTTTTGCTAACCCCTGTGTTTCTGGGAACTTTAACTTAGCCAAGTTGCCTGACCGGAGATCAAATTGGATTTTTCATTACCCTTTTGTCTAATGAACCAAGTAAACCTGCCCTTCTACTAGGCTTGGCTTTTGATTTTTTTGTTTTTAAGTTTATTTAGTATTTATTTATTTATTTATTTATTGGCTGTGTTGGGTCTTTGTTGCTGCGAGCATGGGCTCTAGGCACGCGGGCTTCGGTAGTTGTGGCACGTGGGCTCAGTAGTTATGGCTCGCAGGCTCTAGAGCACAGGCTCAGTAGTTGTGGCGCACGGGCTTCGTTGTTCCACGGCATGTGGGATCTTCCCGGACCAGGGCTTGAACCCGTGTCCCCTGCATTGGCAGGCGGATTCTTAACCACTGAGCCACCAGGGAGGTCCCAAGGCTTGGCTTTTGTTAATTATCTCTTTAAATTGGATATTCTTCTTTTCTCACGCTGTGTGTCATTTCTAATGAGACAAATACATGACATAGTGTTTTGGGGAGGTTTATAGGCAAGAAAAAAACAAGACCGTCACCAACAACGGGTCACAGGTTACAATGCCAAGATTCTTTGAAACACCTCAAATGACACGGTGAGCTGCGTGCTGGGCGGCACCGTTTGTGTCTGACTGCTTTAAGCTAGAACAAGGTGAAGGAAAGAGAATGGGTTGGAAAAGTTACCCGGTCATAACAGCTGACATTTATTGGGTACCCACTGTGTGTAGACACTGGACTCTTAACCCTTACACGATGTTTCTCTTTTAATCGTCATACTGTTATTATCCCCAGGTTCCAGAAAAAGAAATGGAAGCTTACAGAATTTAAGTCGGTAGCTCAAGAGGTTATAACTAATACGTGATGGAGCTGCTGGCTTAAGAAGTTTTTTTTTAAATATGAAATAATTCATTGGCCCACGAGGGAAGAAAGCTTTAATCACGAGCCAAACGCATAAGGGAAAAGAAAAACCGAGACCAGCTGTAAAGGCAGGAGTTTTCTTCCAGTGCCAACAACAATATTGCCACCACTGCAGGTAGAAGCAGGATCAGCGGGGACAGACTTCTTGCACATAAAATCTAGCCTTTAAGATTTAATTTGTGTGGATATCTGAAGGAGCTGTATGAAAAAGAAGTGGAAATAAACACATATAAGGAGTGGCATGAGGGGCTTTGTAAAACCCTTCCATCCCAAATTCTCTCTTCTACCCTGTTGTCACGTCTGAAATTCCTTCATTAGTGACTAATGTCCTTGCATGGTTTTTCTAGATGTCATCGTCATGTGGGCAACACATTCATAGCCTATCAGATTTCATCAAAATTCAGAGTTTGTCTTTTCACATCCACTGCCTCCTATTTCCTACCCTGAGATAACTTAGTGTCCTCACTTGGCTTTTCGTTTCTACACTGAATCTCACCTCCTCATCCCCTCCATTAGCACTTCTCTACTCTGTGAATCTGTCCCTCACTCCTTTGTTCTCTAAAGCTGACAGTGGGTGATAAAGGGTCATTTATTAGGTGGAATCCCTTAGCCATAGATAATATGATTCCCCTCCTTAGCACACAGTGTGGTAATATTCAAGCAGCAGGCTAATTCTGTGAGTTTTCAATATCTGAATCATAATATTCTAGGTTGGGGGGGGGTGGCTGGAGGAAGGGGACAGAGTTCTTTTAAATTCTTCAGGAGCCTTTCCACATTCTTAAATCACAATCCCCTTTGCTTGTGCATAAAGCTGGTTCTGCTTGTAAAATGGAAGCCAGCCCTTCATTTTCCACCTGACACTTCATGACAGATGGAAATGTCTCTTCCGCCTCTCCTTCTTATCTCTCAGCATCCTTCTTCTCTGAGCAAATGAGCATTCGTGACCCTTAGTGAGTCAATTCCATTTAAACAGAAGGCCAGATACACCCCAGTGTATTCAATTATTTTATAATCAATTCCCTTTTCTGCAGCATCTTTCTTCCAAGGGTCAGAGAGCACTTTACAAACTCTATTGGCAACATTATCACAAGTCGGAGCACAGTGACCAGCATCTGAGGACACTGATTTAGGAGAGAGTGAATATGAAAAGACAAATTTGATTTTGATCAATGGACGATAAGCTCTTCGTGTGTTATCTCCATGAGGCAACACCTAGAGAAATCAGCTCCACAAATGCATCCCAAATGAAGGACTTTCAGGCAAGCCAGTTGGGACTGGAAGTTAGGAACACAGCAAGTTATTTCACATTGTGGATACTTAGTAAATCTCTACTGAATGATTAACCATGTAAATGCATTAATTCAAAATGTTTGTTGAGCTCCTGCTATGTGCCAGACACTGGGCTCAGCCCTGGGAATTATAGAGGCTGGGGGATGCTGCCATAGGATGCAGCAGTGAATGAATATACCATAGTGCTGGCCTTCAGGAAACTCAGATGAAGACACATGAGACAAATCAACATAATAAAGATGATTAGAAGACACAAGAGAACAAATAATCTCAATGAAGATGAAACTTACAGAGCAGAGGTTACAAAACTGGCATATTTACAATGACCTGCTCAGAGTTTAAAAAGTAAATGTTCTTTTGAAAAATTGGGAGATCATACACACCCACCCACCCGCATACGCACATGCACCCCTCAGATTTTGAGCTTCTTTTGAATCTCTCAAACCGGACAACATTAGCCCCTAATTCCCATTATGATATCTGGTGGATGCTGTAGTCTTTTAGAGACGGTGGTCCATCTCCGATTAGCCACAGCTTCCCCCGCTCCCACCCGTGCACAGTACAGACAAGTTCAGTTATACACAAGTGACCCTCTTTTGCATATATGCCTCCTTGCCACCCTAAGCGTTTAAGTTTGAAAATGCTGCTGTAGGGTGCAGTGGGGAACGAAGAAGGAAGGTGTCAGTCCTATTTTGAGAGGTGTCAGAGAGGAAGTGAGTCTTGAGTGCTGTTAAAAGCTGAAGTTTTAATTAGGTGGTAAATGGTGGATGGCCATTCCATGCACAGGGAACTAGAAAAGGAAAGACAAGCGAATGCACGAACTGTTAGGGGAACTGTGAGGTTTTGCCTGAAGCAAGAAGATATCTTTTCCTGGAGTGAGAGGGCAAGGCCAGATCGTGGGAGACATTGCTTGGCGAGCTAAGAAACGTGGGCACATTTACGGCCTCTTTCTCTCGGCAACACCTTCTACTCAAAGACGACAATACAATGGCTTCTAAAAATTGAGTTCAAGATAAAGCCACCTAGTTACTAAGGCCAGAATCCTGAGCTCATCCTTGATTCTTCTGTCTCTACCCCTTCATGAATTTATTATCAAGCCCTGCTAATTCCACCTTCTAAATATTCCTTGATTTCCATTCCTTTCCAGCTTCATCTCTTGTTCACTACATTCCTTCCAAGCCCTTGCACAGTTCCTAGATGTGTTTCTTCTCACCTCAGGTCTTCCTACACGCTGTCTCTCTGCCTAGATCTTAATTTCCCTATGACAAGCTCTGGCCCACCCTTCAGGTCCCAGCTTAATTATCACTAACTCAGGGTACCTCGTTTTGACCGGGCCATGCTCCCTTTTTCTTCTTGCACAAGATATGGTCTTCCTATATATGTTCTCAAAACATCCGTATGCTTCTCCACCACAGAAAATATAACGATTTTATTGATTGTGTAATTATGTGTGCAGTGGCCCTCACCACCATTCAGCTGTAAGGTCCAAGAGAGCAGGGGTAGGTTGTGTCTGTCTTGCCCACTCCATCACCTGTCCCAACCCCAAGCAGGTAGCATAGTGACCACCACATTGTATGAGTCATATTATTGCCATGGAGTAAAACTTATAAAAATAATTATAAAAAATAATGCGTTATACAGTAATAATACTGTGGTGTATAATCACTGCCATACTATTGCTGAGGAGTAATGACAGAGTGACAGGCTGTATGGGCAAAGGAATCTGGTTTATTCATTCATTCCAACTGTATATATTGGAGGCTCATTATGTGCCTAGTATTGTTTTAGGAGTTAGGGATAGAGCAGTCTCTGGCTTCGTCTGCCCATCTATGAGTGCATAAATGAAGGAGACAGCAAAGGATGAGCAGAAAGGAAGGAGGGAAGGAAGGAAGGATTATTAGCCTGAGTGATGGAATAATCTGTCTGCAGTAGAGAGGCCTGGCCTTGAAAGATCAAATGAGCTTTCTTAATACTTCTTAATAATGAAAATAATCATGGTTATGATTGATTCAATTGAAAAATTGGAAGTGGAAGTTTCTATCCACATCCCATGATTGCTAGAGTTCTATAAAGTGAAAGCTTTAAAGCTCGGAAAGAATCAGGTAACGGCTTTGATGCAAAGACTTGAACAGTCTGTTTGCCCAAAGAAGAAACAGAATCTGGACTCCTAAGGAGTTAGGTAAGTTCACAGATGGGCACTTTAGCAGACAGGGATTCCAAGACCAGCACAGACTTTTCCACACTAATATTTCAATATTGCAGCTGCTGAGCACCAGCTAGCTAGGCTTTCGGTGGAAATGTAAAGATGAGAAAAATAGCTGGTTCCTAACTTCCTATAAGTCTGTTTCGGTTTTCTTCATTGCAAACCTTTATCAGCATTTTTCACAAGACTTTCATAACAACCATAAAACTCAACAGGCAACCACAACACAGGGGCCTCTTCATAACGTACAGACAACCAACCACAAGACACTACCAGGGAAGTAGAATAAAATGCACCACGCACATACAGAGAGGGACTGTAGTGGTTTATAAAGAGTATATTGATCCAATCCCTACACATGGAAAAACCAATAAATTTAAGTAGTCTTTAAAAAAAGAGAGTTTTGGCTTCTCAGTAAGCAGTCTGGTCAACTGCTAGCATATAATGAAAGGAATTATTTAAGACTTAGCCTCCATCACAACAAGATTCTGCAAACACATAAAGAGGAAAGAGAATGCTTTTCCTTTCTCTTTTATTTTCTCCTGCAACCAGTGAACTGTTGAAGGTTTGCCTTAGCAGTTAATTTTAAAAGTTGAGGAAAACAGGTTGTTGGAAAAACTAGCTGGAAAGAGGCTCTGACCCAGACCTTCTAACTAATCCCTGGAAGGCTGTCCTCTAAATTTTTTCCAGACCTTCCTCTGATATCGAGTTTGAAAAATTTATTAGAAGATTATTATTAATATGACCAGTGTTTGAAATAATATTTTTATTTTTATTACTTATATTTAAACTATTAGTGAAATAGCTAGCCTTTATTATTTCCTTTCTGGGTGCCAGGGACTGTACTACCCCTTGCACATATAATTACTAACAATAACAAAATCAGTACAGGGTTGGTAGTATTATTTCTATTATTTTTAGAAGAGGAAATTGAGGCCCAGAGGGATGCAAATGACTTAAAGTCCCACAGCTGTGAAGTCACATGGCTGAGGACTCAAAATGCTTGAGTCTGTCTTCCTCCAGAGCCTGGGCTATTTTCACTACACTGGGCTTAATGAAACCAGAACACCGCCCTTTGCAGTGAACAAGGATATGTCATTAGCACCATGCTAGTCTTTTGCTAAGCACTGAAGTATTAACAACATTACCCTGGAAGAAATTTTCATATTTTATTTTCCTTTGGAATTCTCTGCCTTGAAGTTATATAGTCAATTCAAGCACTAACATGTCTCCCCTTCTCTGGGCAGCTCCAAAGGGTTCCTGTGGCCCCCGATGCAGGAATTTGACTTTCCCAGACAGCAAATCACTTCACCCTCCTTTTTCCTCTCTAGTCTTCACAAGTCCTGCATGTGCCAGATGCTTCAGAAAACAGATCCTTTGTATTGAATTTCCAGACCACAATTCCCAGATTGCGGAAGGATGAGGCACAAAATATTTTTTTATTCCATCAGCTCAATTTTTTGTGGATAGATATATTTTTAGAGTCAGTTAAAAAGGAGGAGGGAAAAAACCCACTCCCAAACAAACAGCTCCCTGATCTAATACAGAGAATGCAGGAGTCCTTACGTTCAGTGGAATGGACAGGATGTCAACAGTTGCTACAACAGAGCTTGTTGTTTGTTGTTTTTTTTTAAACATTTATTTATTTGTTAAACATTTGGCTGCGCCAGGTTGGGTCTTAGTTGTGGCACATGGCATCTTTAGTTGCGGCATGTGGGCTGTTAGTTGCGGCATGCATGTGGGATCTAGTTCCCTGACCAGGGATTGAACCTCGGCCCCCTGCATTGGGAGCGCGGAATCTTAGCCACTGGGCCACCAGGGAAGTCCCCAGAGCTTGTTTGAAAAGAGTGAGAATGTAATTTCTCTCACCTGCTTCAGAGCAGAAAGGGGGATGAAAGGCTTGGGTTAATTAGAGAAGTCAACAGTTACTCTTCGGCAGGTATCAAACAGTTGAACACTGGCAAAGAAGTCCATTCAAGATCTCATCAAACAGACAATGCCTAGTAATGTGTAAAATGTATCTTTTGGGGGAAAAATAGAGGGAAGAAAAAGGAAAAAATAATCACTTTTTTTTTCTCTCCACTCGGAGACAAACATGTTTTAAAATCGGTGTATTATTCTGGATTAATTTGTTTGTGTACGTACATAGGTGTGCATGGGTATGCTTATATACATATATATTTTTTAAACAAAAATAGGACCGTACTACATATTCTGTATCTTCACCTGCCTTTTTTTTACTTGAAAATACAACATGAACCTCTTTCACTGGTTGAAAAAAAAATTATTTTTCTTTCTTTTTTTTTTTTTGGTCACGCTGTGAGGCTTATGGGATCTCAGTTCCCCTACCAGGGATTGAACCTGGGCCACAGCAGTGAAAGCCCAAAATCCTAACCACTAAGCCACCAATGAACTCCTGAAAAAAAAATTTTTGTTTTTTACATGATTGTTTTTCATTGCTTCAGAGAATTACTTGAGTGGATGTATGAGTTGCTGGCCATATATGTTGCTTTCTACCTACCTATTATAAACTATCCATGTTGACATTCTTGTAGGCTGAATCCTTATTCAGTACAAATTTCCTTACGATGAATTAATAAAAGTGGCATTTATTGGGCTAAAAGCTCTGCATATATTCAAGATTAAACTGTCCTCAGAAAGATCTACAGTCTGAATATAGGAAATACCATTTCTCTAATCTTCACTAACACTGAATATCCATGATCCTGAGTAATAAAAAGAAAATCATCATTTTAAAAGCCAGCGACTTATTCATTTTGGTTGGTATCCTGACAGATGGCAAAAATTGCCTTAAGACCGCAACTTTTATATAGGAGAATACCTCCTTGACCTTTTTAGGTGAGAAAGGCTAGACCAGGGGGTGGAAAACTCTCTTCTGTAAAGGGGCAGATAGTAAATATTTTAGGCTTCGTAGGCCAGAAGGTCTCTGTTGCAGCTACTCAACTCTCCAGGTAATGGGTATGGCTGTGTTCCAGCAAAACGATGTACAAACACAGGTGGATTTGACTTCTGGCGCTATGGTTTGCCAACCTTTGGGCTAGACCCTCAGCATGGTCTTTAAGGATAAGATTGAGACAAAGACTGAACAGTAGTGCCTTGCAGGATAGAGTAACTGGTACTTGGGAAACTCTTGGTAAGGAGGGGCAGCAATTAGAGGGGGCGAAAGTTTGGGGGAGGTGGGAGAGAACTCAGACAAGTCCAGTGTCAGGGCAGTTAGCAAGGCTTAAGGAGAAGCCTGCCAGAGAGCAATTCCCTCTGGTGGGGGTGGCTGAATAAATTTGGCGGAGGAATTTCGTCACGTCTAAGATTAATTTTAACTTATTTCCTGTTATGCTCCAAACAGGAGGCCGCCTCCATCTTTCTCAAGCCTCTGGTAAGATTTTGCTGCATTTGCTACATTGTGGTCGTGTGCTTTGGAAGAATGAGGGCAATAGGACCAGTTCCAGGGGTGGGAAGAAGTGACATTGGCTGTGGTGAGTGAAGTGTTTGAGAATTAAGCCAGAGAAGGGATCCAGGCAGATTGTGACAGGAGAATGTGATCTTGCTTCTCCCTCAGAATCTTCAGAAGTTCTGGGGGAATGCCGGACTACTCTCCATCCGTGGGATGGGGCTGTATCAGGCAGCGTCCTGGCAGGAAACAGATGGAAAGCTGGAGCAGAGGCGTGGGCAGGGCTAAGGGAACCAGCCAAGATGGGGATGGGCCCAGGGACCAGCAAGAGTGGGGAGTCATCAGCACCCCTAGGTGTGGGGAGGTATGGGAGAGAATCATGTCACCAGGGGCTGATGAGGGCTGGAGCCATGTAAGAGGGACCTCCTTGCCTTTGCTTGTAGCTGTGTGCAGCCAAGATCAGAGTAGACATCTAGGTGGCTGGGCCTGTTAAAATAATCACTCAGACCTCTTTTTTCCCATCTTTGTTCTCCTGCCTGTGCTCCCAATGGCCAGACCAAATAAGTAAAAGTCAGAGGGCAAGGAGACTGGGCAGTGGAATTCCCAGAGGTCAGTCTCCCAGGACACCAAGAGGAGCAGAATGACTTGGGGGCAAGGAGTTGTAATCGAGGATACTATTCACTTTATTTGGGTAATAATAATAATAAAAAAAAGGATATATCAGAAAACTGAAGGCCTTGGGAAATCTGGGTTTTAATAAACCTGCCAAATGATTTAATGAACAGTCATATTTTATTATTTATATTTTTTGTTTTAAACATGGCAACAATACTAGGTGCTTTAGACAGAGAGAGAAAGAGGGGACAGCAGATACATCTGTGATTCATACTGACGGCTTGCTCTTGTTCTGGTTTTAGGAGGCTAAAATATGCCCCTAATTAATCGATGTGTGCCATCTATTCAAAGTTTCTTTTGTCCTGGAAAAACTCTACCAACACTAAAAAAAAATAATAATAAAATATTAAAATAAAGGGAAAACGTTATGGCCGATTACAGCAGTTATAATTATAGCAATACATCATATTTACCGGTAAAACATCGCACTTATGCTACATCAAACGTATTAAGAGCAGCTGAAAAGGTTGGTTTTGTGTGATCTATATTCGGTGTGAATGATCCATCTTCTCCAGAAGAGTCAGCCTCCAAGGCTGGTAGAGGGGCCAAGGCAAACGTTAGGTCATAATCATCTTGTGTAGCTCTAGGAATCTGTACATTTTTCTCTTGTACGGAATTGCATTGTTAACGCTGATCTTCACTTATGTGGATCTGTTGGCTTTTAGAGGGAAGTGGAAGGTACTAGTTAATTTTTTTTTTTTTTAAAGGTTGACTTGCACATTTTATTTTATTTATTTATTTATGGCTGTGTTGGGTCTTCGTTTCTGTGCGAGGGCTTTCTCTCTAGTTGTGGCAAGTGGGGGCCACTCTTCATCGCGGTGCGCGGGCCTCTCACTGTCGCGGCCTCTCTTGTTGCGGAGCACAGGCTCCAGACGCGCAGGCTCAGTAATTGTGGCTCACGGGCCTAGTTGCTCCGCGGCATGTGGGATCTTCCCAGACCAGGGCTTGAACCCGTGTCCCCTGCATCGGCAGGCAGATTCTCAACCACTGCGCCACCAGGGAAGCCCCCGATACTAGTTAATTTTTAGTGTTAAGAGATGTAGAGGCACCTTCTTCTCAAGGTTGATTGAATCAGATTCTCTTCCTAATGAAACTGGAAATAAATGGAGGTGAAGACACGTCTCCCCAGCACATTAGTTTCTTGTCGGAGGGATTCCGGGACCAAAAAAAAAAGCACAACATTTTCTTTTCTTGGCCCAGTGCTGTAACAACAGTGTGCTCTGTGCTTTAGCCTGAGACACACAGTTTAGGAACAGATGGAGGCTATTTCAGCACCATCTGCCAACATAGTAATGATGACACCCACAAAAGCCCACCCCTCCCAAAGCCCCTCAGTCGCTAGACTACCTGCTGTTAGTTGAATGTTTTATTCATAGGTTGCAAGAGGATCTTACTTTATCAGGAGATAGAGAATTACCACTTGTACCACTGCTGCAAAACAAACTCCATGAAATTTTCAACTTCCTTCACGGATGCACAGCCCCTTAAACACAGACCTTTGCATGAGCCTTCACTCAGCTTTCTGTTAATATGGTCTGATTACTCCTGCTCACATTACAGATCTCAGTTAACTACAGTGATGCTGGCCAGGTATCGGGAACATCGATCGAGAAGCCAAGGAAAGGGTGTTGAACGTGTTTTTGTAATTACCTCTGTGTTCCATGCAATTTCCGGACTCCAAGTGATAATGAAACACAGACAGTGTCATTTTAAGAACTGTATCCTTTGAAGATTAAGCTTCATTGGGCTTGTCCTCACATACTTTGTCCCTACTAATCAGAGGTCTCCTTGCAGGACTATTGAGTAGAAAGACCTATAAAGAAGAATTTTTGCTTCCATAGTACAGTCACTGACTTAGAACCCAAAGGTGCCAGAGCAAGTTGCCAACCCCAAACCCTCTTTAATACTCACAAGAGAAAAACAAGTCTATTAATTTGTATTAGGCTTATATTAATGGAATGGCCAGAAACCCAGCAAGTAAGAACATGTTCGATGTTACCTATCTTCCAAAAACAGCTAAAGTTTGGATAGTTATCCCAAAGGATGACTGGATCATATTGTCGACATCTGCTTGTAGAACTTTTGACCTTTCCTTTAGGAGTTCTGTGACTCTAAGGTTTCAACCGTGCACAGGAATTACTTTAAAAGTTGGTATACACAATACCACGTTGGGCACTTTGAGAAATTTCTCAGCAGTAATTTTGGCCCTTGAGGATTTTTGCCTTACATTTAAGAACCCAAAGCCAGTCCTCACTCTCTGCAGATGAACTGTCACCCCTGTTCGGCAGAGTAAGTCTGTAACCTGGTTGTGCGTATAGTCAAGGGTCTTCAGCCCCCTGATAAGTAACTATTGATTGTTCTCTTAGTCTATTCAAAAACATATACTACTATAACAAAGAAGCCCCCATATAAACCGGGTGGTTTATAAACAACAAACAGTTATTTCTCATAGTTCTAGAGGCTGGAAAGTCCAAGATAGAAGTGTTGACACTTTCTGTTATCTGGTGAGAGCCCACTTCCTGGTTCATAGTCGGCTGTGTCTGAACTGTGTCCTCACATGGCAAAAGGGACAAGGGAACTTTCTTGGGCCTCTTTTATAAGAACACTAATCTTATTCTTGAGGGTGGAGCACCGCCCAAAGGCCCTACCTCCTAATATCATCACCCTGGGGGTTAGGATTTCAACATATGAATTTGGGAGGATGGGGAGGGGACACAGATATTCAGTCCATAGCAATAGTAAAAACAAACAAATAAAAAAGGCTTTTTAGTCATTTTATTTTATACCATTTTAGCTACAGGATTTTCTGATTATAACAGATAATAGATAACGTCCGTGACCGGGAACAAAAAGACCAGAACGGATTATTTGCTGTGCTGAGCCTTGTGTGGTGGCTTTAGGATGCAGCCTCCTTGCTTCCTCCATGCTTTTCTGTGACTGCGGAGGCTGGTCCAGCATCCTTTCTGTGCAGTTGTCATCTTTTCCCTAAATGCATTGTTTTGCATTTGCCTCTAGGGAAGAGGCAGTCCCTCTGGGGACCCTCTGCAGGGCCTCAAGAGTCCTGTATTTTAACCCCACCTCACTTTACCTTTCTTTGGAATGTCTTATTTTTGCCCTCTTGGAAATCTCTATACATTCTCTCTTCCCAATTATTATTAAAAATCTGCATTGAGACTTGAGAGAGGGCTGATTGCTGGGAATCACTATTGGTTTTACTTGTCTCCCACCCACAAGATGTGAGTTGATCTGTCCTCCTCTCTCCCTTTGGCAAGAACCACAAGAGAGCCCTGGCTTAGTTTTGAGAAATTCATGCTGTGTTTGGGGCCTCTTCTGATGTTTGTGTGGGGTTCCCCGTCTAAAAAATACCCATCAGTCTGATAATCTCCCGAAAGAGAAAGGAAATTTTTTACTCTGAAAGAGAAATCCATTATTCCAGCCTGTGTGGGGATCATTTAAAGCTCCTGAAAGAGACAGCCTAATGAAATGCCACCAGTGTGGCTTGAAATAGTTAACGAATGTTGGAAAGATGGAGAACTTCTAGCCCCAGACGGAGGAGGAAGCTGGGCTGGGGGTCGCACAGCTGGGGCAGGCTGCTCAGGGGCCACCTGTCAATCAAAACCTCTGCCTTCTGTAGGAAAATAAATGGCCTCAGGCGAATGTGATGCTTTCAGTTGGAAACCTCCTCCAGAACAAGTGAGCTGGTCACCTCTCTCAATAATGTATCCCTTACTCAATAATCCTAGGTTGGTACACTTTTCCTTATATCTCGTGAAAATCCTTTTTATTGCTTTTCAAACCAATACAATATAATGTCCAGGAGAGGCAGGAAAAGGGTTTTTAAAGGCACAGTTTTCTACCTCAAAATGCTTTCCCTTAAGCCAAGGACCGTAAATTGGCAGGCAGTGTTTTGCTTGTCTGGCAGATGGCTTGACTTTTTTTTTTTTAATTAAATGTCTTTGATTTTGTTCCCTTGTTTCCGCAGACCCTGCCATTTCCTACTGTTTTTCATTCAGCCCATTCACATGTGTGTTCTACCTGCCCAACCCCTGTGGATATTTGGGTTCATGACTCTTGATTTAAACTCTTATTTTCTCAACTTTATAAAAGATAATATTAACATGGTCACCTCTGCATCTCTCCTACACATACCAAACTTCAGTCCTAACCCTAGGATGTTTCTGGAGAATGAAGAGTTAATATGATGTGTTTTCCTCCCATATAGGAGAAGGTTTTTCTCCCATTAGTAAATTGGTAGCGTTTGCCAATTTCCACGGTATAAATCCTCCCACCATGGCTGATTCCAGGCTGCCAGTACAAAACCGTCAAATGCTGATTTGGGAAAAGATGCACAAAATCAGTTGTGCAAGCCAGCTCCAGCGCACCGCTCATTGTTGCTGCAATCATACCCGTGATCTCTGTTGACTTATTTCCTCAGCTATGAGCTAATCAGATGAAGGGGACATTACTCTGATTATGGCAATGGACAGAGCAAAATGCCCAAAGAAAATATAAAATATATCTCTCTGGTAAACTTTAGAAATTATATAAAACATGAGGTCAGCAATTTTTTTTTTTCCTATAAACAGCCAAATAGTAAATACTGTAGGCTTTGTAGGTCACGTACAGTCTTTATCACATACTTCTTAGCATGCCAGCCATACAAATAAGGTCAGGAGCCAGTCAGATCGGTCTGTGGGCTACAGCCTGTAGGATATAAAAGAGTAAACATGGGAAGATGGTCAGATTCATGTATTTTTTTAATTAGAAGGGGTAAAATACCCTAATTCTAAGTATATTTCTCTGAGTACCAATGCACAGAAAGAACATGAAGCAAAGTTACCTAGAGATTTTTAATACAGGGAAATAAAATTAATGAGTAGTTGCCACTGAGACTTGGTAGACTCGGTCCTATGTCTGGAATATAATCATCCTAGGATAATGCTTCATCCAAAAGGAAAAGCGCTATAAGAAGTGGAGGTGGATGTCCTGGACACCGAGAACGTGCATCCTTGGACCTAGAGGTCATCATACCAGGTGACGTCAGTCAGGCAGAGGAAGACAAATTTCATGTGCTATCACTTATATGTGGAATCTAGAAAATTATACACATGAATTTATTTACAAAACAGAAACAGACTCACTGACATAGAGGACAAACTTGTGGTTACCAAGGGAGGAGGGGGAAGGATAAATTAGGAGTTTGGGATTAGCATGTACACACTGTACATAAAATAGATAAACAACAAGGTCCTACTGTATAGCACAGGGAACTATATTCAATATCTCATAATAACATAATGGAAAAGAATCTGAAAAAGTATATATATATATGCGCACACACACACACACACACACACACACATATATACACATATACCGAGAGAGAGAGAGAGAGAGCTGATTCACTTTGCCGTACACCAGAAACTAACACAGCATTGTAAATCAACCGTACTTCAATTTTTTAAAAACGAAGACAATGCATCCTTGTGTGCAAACTCACTGCCCAGTGTTTCGTGAGGACAGAAGACTGATGTGATATTACTGTGCCTAGAGATTAAGAGCATGAGCTGTGGGTTCAAATCCTTGCTCTGCCACTGACTAGCTGTGGTGTCGTCAGTCTTAAACTCCCGGGGCCTCAGTTTCCACATCTGTGAAATGGCAGTCATAACTGTAACCACCTCATAGTCCTGCTGGGAAGATTGAGTCAATAGATTTAAACTGCTTATAGTGTGTGTAGCACGTGGTAAATGCTTTATTACTATAAATCCAATAAAGGGAATGGATGATGCCTTCTTAAGAGATCATTCTATGGAAGAAAGATGTGGAAGTGATGGGAGAACCTGAACTTGGGTGCTTTTTCCTGTATAAAATATGAAATAGAGCATGTGCCACGTTCTTGACCACGACAGCTTCGTGACTCAGAAGACAGAGAAAGTGATCAGGGCAGCAGCCTCTATCCGAATCTTGTCTTCAGCCCTATTTATAAGGGGTCCATCACTTCCCTTTCCTTCCAGCTCTCTTCGTGTCACTAGAATTAAAGAATCCAGTATCTTGTCTGTGACAAACACAGATCACAGAAATCTTTTTATGGGAAGGATGCAGACAACTGCTCTCCTATTAAATTTCTTTTAGGACCATTGGCTGATTTCCCCTCGGTCTGCATGGGTTAGTCTAGGAATATGGGTTCATGCATGACTGTGTTATTTTCGTTCATCCCAACCCCCAACTTTTCCATTAACTTTGCAATTTTGAATAAGTTGCTCTGTGTTTATGATCCTCTGCTTCTTCACCAATAAAATAGGAGTAATAGCAACACTTCCACATCTGGGCAGAAGGCAAAAATGTGAGGAAGAATTAGAAAGCACTCTATAAGCCCAAGTGCTTTGTAAATATTTAATCCTTAGTAGTTGAGGTAAATGTCAGGGGAGTATGGAACCCAACATTAATCTTTTTGTTATGACAGCTCTTTAGATGTGTTTAATTTCCCAGTCCAAACACTGAGGACCCTAAACTTTTCTGACCCGCTTTCTCCTTTTCTTATGTCTCTTCTTTCACAATGCCCAAATATTTCCCACCCAATGTCAAATCACAGTTCATTTTAATTCCTCTGCAAAGGGTAATTTTAGCTTATGAGGTGCCCCGATGTCCTGCTCTCCATCTTGAGTTCCTAAATGCTGGCACAGAAGAACTTGGGCTTCACCGGGAAATTCCCTTTTTGTTCGAACTGGACTGAATGCCTTTATCCCAGAACAGCCCCCATTGTTGGAAGTTCTGCCTTCTCGTTAGGCCAGCTTATTCCACGGACAGGCTAAAGGCATTTCCTTCCAGCTTCGCAACCCTACTGGGTCCTTGTCACTAATGAGACCCAGCACCTGCTACTGCCAGCAAGGTTTCCTGATTGAGGCTAGGAGGGGTATAGGTAAATGAAGGCGGCAGGGGAATTATTTAAAAGTTACACTTACTAATGCATGGAGATTTTTCCAGATTAACTCTGTTCTTTTGAAATGACAAGAGCTTTTCAGTAAACACTTGTCTGGATACCGTTTCACAAGGGAGATTTGCCACACCCTGAGGAGAGCTTTTGCTTCTATTGTTTGTTGCTATGCCCAGGTCACACCCACCTCAGCTGCCCAACAGAAGAGCAATTCTTATGAACAATGATTTGTTTTGCAGTTTTAGTTTATTCCTAAATTGCAGAAATGGTTGATGAGTGAAGTCTTCTGATAACTTTTTATTGGAACAGAATAGAGCATAGATTCAGGAATACTTGAGGCTGACATGTGTTTGGTGAAAAAAAGAAAAAAAAACAATAAAACCTCGTGCTTTTTTTTTTTTTTTTTTTAAATAACTTCATGGTGATTCATGCAGTTATCTGAGGCTAGATATCTTATATTTGTTTTGCGCTTCGCAATTTGCATAGGACTCATGTACTTTCACGTACTTCTCAGCTTTAAATTACTATTATTGAGGGTTTTGGGTGATGATCTTCAGTGACAGCTTTAGAAGACAGCTATGATGAGTGATGGGGAGTTGGGGGTGGTATATTTCTTTTACATTTAAGAAGGAAGGAAGAAAGGATGCATGGAGGGAGGGAATGAGAGAAGTCAGTTACGTAACCTCGTCAAGACTTGCTTTTCTTACCTGAAAAATGAAGATAATAGTAACCCTTACCCTGTTTGTCTCACAAGGTCTTCGATCCCCTGCAGTAACCTCTATATGAAAGTCCTACTTCACCCAAAAAGTGCTTTAGAAGTTCTAGTGGGTGTTACTGCTTATATTACGATGATGCATGGAAAGTCCGCCCAGCCAAAATGGTTTCATTCACTGGCCTCCTGCACTGTGCAATTACACACTCCCAGTTTCAGGAGTAACACAGTAGCTCCATAGCACTCACCAACACATTAACTGGATGGCTTTAGCCACTTGCATGTTATCTTCTAGGGAGACCTAGTAGGGATGACAAATGGGGTTGTATATTCTGATAAATGAGAAGGCGTTGAGAAGAGTTCTGAGCTGGAGAACAACAAGGAGAAAATGAGGACTGTATTGCAAGGGTAGGTTGAAGCCAGACTTCACAAAGACAGACCTTGACGTCCAGGCTGGCCCTAGAACTGCCTTCAGCCTTAAAAGTCAGCAACTGCTCTGACCCCTTAAGCGACTTCAGAACTCTTATGTCTCCCAAATCTCTGGATATTCCTTGTGGTTAGGTCTTTCTGAGCTTGTTTTGGTTTTCATTTCTTCTATCAAAACTTGTCGGTTTATAGGAGATAATGTCAGGTTTGGACCCAAATTGCCCTTCTTTCCCCTCTTAGAAAACATCAATAGAAGGAGTATATGCTATACCAGTCATGAGATTTGTTGAAACAAATTTATAGCTAACTTTTCTTTAATGCTTCATAGTTGACAAAGTATTTTTCAAATGTTATGTAATTTATTTAGAGCATTGACTCTGTGGGTAGGTATCCTAAGTATTGGGGGGAAAAGGAAGGTAGTAATACATACCTGCCACCCAAGATTGATAGGATTAAATGAGACAATGTTTATCAAGCACTCTGCTTAGCCCCCTGGCATACAGAAAACACATATTTCTAATGCCCCTTGTTCATAGATGAAGAAACAAATTCAGAGAGGTTATGTGATATGTTTAAGGTTACAGGACAAGTCAAAGGTGGATCCATAGGTCAGACTGCCTCTCCACCATGCTAACGTGGCGATGAACAGTCAAACCACGTGACATTTAAGTTTGGATTCCATGTTACAAACTGTTGAGAAAGAAAGAGAGGCAAAAAGAGGAAAAGGGAGAGAGATAAAGAGAAAGAAGAGAGGGGGAACACAAGCATGTGCTATGGTCTGAATGTTTGTGTGCCCCCCAGATTCATATATTGAAATCCTAATGCCCAATGTGATGGTACTAAGAGGTGGGCCTTTGGGAGGTGCTTAGCTAATGAGGGTGGGACCCCTTTGAATGGGATTAGCACTTTTATGAAACAGACCCCCCATAGCTCCCTGGCCCCTTCCATCACATCACAGACACAATGAGAAGTCTGCAACCTGGAAGAGGGCCTTCACCCAACCCTGCTGACACCCTGGTCTTGGATTTCCAGACTCCAGAACTGTGAGAAATAAATTTCTGTTGTTATCATCTACCCAGTCGGTGGTATTTTGTTAGAACAGCCCGACAGGACTAAGAGAGCTTTTTTTTTTGCCTGTGTTGGGTCTTCGTTGCTGCACACAGGCTTTCTCTAGTTGCGGCAAGCGGGGGCTACTCTTCATTGTGGTGCCCGGGCTTCTCATTGCGGTGGCTTCTCATTGCGGAGCACGGGCTCTAGGTGCGTGGGCTTCAGTAGTTGTGGCTCGCAGGCTCAGTAGTTGTGGCTCGTGGGCTCTAGAGCACAGGCTCAGTAGTTGTGGCACACGGGCTTAGTTGCTCTGCGGCCTGTGGGATCTTCCTGGACCAGGGCTCGAACCTGTGTCCCCTGCATTGGCAGGCGGATTCTTTTTTTTTTTTTTTTTTTTTAATTAATTAATTAATTTATGGCTGTGTTGGGTCTTAGTTTCTGTGCGAGGGCTTCCTCTAGTTGCGGCAAGTGGGGGCCACTCTTCATCGCGGTGCGCGGGCCTCTCACCATCGTGGCCTCTCTTGTTGCGGAGCACAGGCTCCAGACGCGCAGGCCCAGCAGTTGTGGCTCACGGGCCCAGTTGCTCCGTGGCATGTGGGATCTTCCTGGACCAGGGCTCGAACCTGTGTCCCCTGCATTGGCAGGCGGATTCTTAACCACTGCGCCACCGGGGAAGTCCTAAGAGAGACTTTAAAATGTTGACTTGCTAAGACATAGGCGAGAGATAATAAGTACTTCACCTAGGCACAGTTAGGGTATCGTAAAAAATTGTGTGTGTGTGGTTGTGTGGCTTCAGTGTGGTAATGTAACCAAAGGGCTTATGGGAATGAAGTGCATTTAATTTTCCTCCAGCTTCTAGTTTCTTAGGCTTCCGTGTTTTACCCCTGCTGCATCAGCCCTTGCATATTAATAGATGGTTGGCATGGCAATCCCTGGAGGGCCCCAGGGGAGGGAGAGGTCTTCTAATAAAATCCAAACTGGTTTAGCTGAAAATTTTGTGAAGCCGTTTTATATCTACTTTGTTTCTTGACCTCCCAACAAACATCATGGAAATGTCATTTCCAGCCACAGAAGTTTCGGTCCCTTGATAGAATTCTGAGGGGAAGTAGACTCACGTTCATTGGTTCCCAGCTCTTCTTTGGGGCCCCCCTACCATCATTCAGCATCTCTGACTTCCGCCTGCTGCAAAGTCTTAACTCATCTAAGGTCTCTTCAGAATCCCAACATTTGTGCTGGGGCTTAAGCTGTTATTCCCTATAATCCACCAGCCTAAGGGCTACCTTCCAGAGAGCACGGTTAACAATAAAGAGACTTGGGGGGATATTGTGACACAGCTTTGGAACTGTTTGAACCAATCTCTTCCTGCCTCCCGCACGTTCGCCCTGCATCCTTGGAGAATCCCAGGTGACTCATTTGTTGCCTCGTGTAGTAGTTTGCTGAGGGCTTCCATAACAAAATACACAGACTGGATGGCTTCCATAGCAGAAACTTGTTTTCTCACGGCGCTGGAGGCTAGAATGCTAAGATCAAGGTGGTGGCAGGTTTGGTTTCTCCTGAGGCCTCTTTCCTTTTTCTCGCAGATGCTGCCGATGGCCGCCTCCTCACGGTGTCCTCCCATATCTTTCCTCCGTGAGCACAATCCTCCCAGCCACACCCCCAGTCTCCTTTTGTGTGTCCTCATCTCCTCTTCTTAGAAGGACACTAGTCGCATTGAGTTAGAGCCTACCCTAACAGCCTTATTTTAACTAAATCCACTCTTTACCGGCCCTCTGTCCAAATACAGTCACATTCTGAGGTCCTGGGGTTAGGGCTTCAACATATACATTTTGAGGGGGACCCAGTTTAGCCCATAGCACCTTGACAGCTATCAAATCTTCATGCTTTGCTGCCTCCATTGTTTGTTCCTTTTCTGGCCTCACCTCCCCCCAGGGGTTGTCTCATGGAGATCTCTTGTCTTCCTCTGCCAGCCCCTCTCCTGTGTTCTGACTCCTGTGAAGATTTGCTGACTTCCAGGTGGACTCTTGGGTTTGTGGAGACTTTGTTGCGTTGACCTCATGTTGTCAACATGGCCACGGCCGCTGCTGAGTTGGACTATGGCCCCCTTCCACCAGAGTGATGACTCTTTTTCTTAAGACATAAAATGGGCAGATGTGTGTGTTGTTTCTCAAATGCACCTAAGTATCTTGGCTGCTTTTCCTGACACCCTCTTTCTATTTTATATATCCTCCCTCTTGGAACTTCACACATCCACTCCATGGGCTGGGTTGAAAAACAATTGGCATTGTGTTTAACGCCAAAGCTTCCCTGTCAACTTGTAGCCATTCATCCTAGAATCGTCTGCAAACTCTCAGAATCTCTATGCTGGGGGGGCTCTCTTTTCTCCTCCAAGACTTCCTAGACAATTCAGAGGTAGCAATTCATTGTTCCGTCTAGGGCTGGCCAGAATGTCCAAATGCTTCAGTCACATCTCATTGGAAGTTACACCAACCTGTATTAGGGCATACAGCATCGGTTTGATCCCTCTGGCCCTGGGGTAAATCCTAGCATTGCCTAGAATTAAACCCTATAACGGCCCCTCATTAAAGGAGTATTATTTCCCAAAGGTCTCAAGCTTCGTCATCTCTAAAGTGGTCATAATGAGAGTACCTATTTCTTAGTACTGCTGTCAGGCATTAAATACGGTAGCTTAAAGTCTGGCACGTAATAAGCACTCAATCAATATTAGCTTTCATGACCATTATGCCAATAAGACGTCGTGACAGTCTTGACCTTTTTACGTTAGAAGTTTCCTTCTTCCTCTTTGTGCTCCTCTTTTTATTCAACAAAATATTTATTAAATAAGTGGTAAGTTTTAAGCACTCTGCTAAGGTCTTTGCATTCACTGATCTTACTTGATTCCTCACAGTAAGCCTTGAGGTGGGTATTATTAGGAACAGAACTTTACAATCCTGGGAGTATAGCCTTGAATAGGACAGATGTTGTAGCCTCTTCCCGGAGAACGCAGCGTAGTGGGAAAGTCAGATGTTCGACTACAGTTGTCATCACGTCAGCCTACTCTACTGGAGGTGGTTGGCTACTTCTTCTAGTGATCACCGGATCCTGGAGTTTAAGTAGAGTTGGCCTTACTATTGCTAAGTGCTGCATGTTGTGAAATTATATCCCCAACCTCTGGCATCCCTTAGGGCTCTTATCAATGAAAATCCCGAAAGCTTAGAGAAGGAAGAGAGTGGAAAGCATATGGTCATTTGTATTTTGTTAGATTAGAGCTGATTATTTGTTATCACCTGGTAAATAAGACACACAGACCCAAGCTCCAGTCTTTCTTTCAGGAGGCACCAAAGAGCTTGGAATTCCCAGCCAGCAACCTTACAGAAGGCAGTTACTTGGTTGGTGGAATAGGAGTTTAGAACAGACCTATTGCTTGGACATCCAGACTCACTGAGCCTGCCTGGGCCATGCGACTCCGCGGAGCAGTATACCGAACACAGAAATAGTGTTTTAGAGAGAAAAATGATACAGGCACCTATGCATACACCACCAATTGCCAGCCACGGCTACCTTTCCTAGCCCTCAGTTAAAAACCACAGCCAGATTTTCAACGTGGGTAGACAGTCTTGTCTGTACAAAGTGACCCCTCAGGTACGGTGACTCACTCCAGGAAGAAGAAGGAACAGGCCACCCAATGATTCTGAAATCAGCTACTGTACTTTTTTTTTAAACCACTTTGTGAGTACTTCTCAGCGATGATATTTATCTACCTAATACTTTGCACACATATAATTTTATTCCCAGTCAGGGCCTCTTGGATGAAATTAGTTTCCTTTGTCACCCCGGTGATGTTTGTCACATGAACTAGTATTGCTGATGTTGCCTAATAGCTGTAGTTCTAACTGTCCCTTGCAAAGACGTGTTTTACTCTAAAGTACAGTATAAACTCCTGAAGGCATAGGCAAACAAGAGTTGACTTTTGCCCATCACATAAACTTCCGTGCCCTTTCTGTTTGTCAGCCTGCAAGAGTCTCAGAGAAATAGTGTATGTGCTCTCTATTCATAAAATATTCCTATGCTCGAAATAGAAATGATCAGCTCTGCACTGAGGGAAATGACAAAATGATGTGAAAGCAAAAGGAAAACTTTTCATGCTCAAGAACCCAGAACCCACATCCCCTGAGCTAGGTTTCCGCTTTTCTGGTTAATCGTGAGGAATAACCAGAAAAGTCTACTTTAAATATAAGTTCTGCTAGAGATAACAAACATCATTTTGAATGTCCTTGCTTTTTTTTTTTTCATCATAAATTATAATGCTGTCTTCCTCTCAGTGGTTCAAAGTTGCAGAAATGAGGAGAGTTAAGGTATTTGATAACCAAAAGTTATAGGAAGCTATTTAATAACCAAGGGAGACTTCAAAAAAAAGTAGCTGATTTACCAACAAGTCATATCAGTGCTTTGAAGAAAAGAACACAGCCGTGACATCCTATGAAAAGTGTGGGTAATAAAATCTTTACAAAGGTGTTGAGCTTTCCAACTTTTAATTTTCATACCCTCGTGGAAAGATAAGCATCTTAAAAAGAGCCAAATTGCTTCATATGGCTGTCAAAGGAAGCTCCAGTTTTGAGACACTGCTCACTGCTTATACAGCCTTCCCATTTCCATGAAATAAAATTGTCATTCTAGTCGCCTTTGCAGAAATTACACAGCATTGGGGAATGTTGAGTGTTTTCCGTTGAAGTTCTTATTAGGGGAAGTTAAAAATTCAACAAGTCATAAGCATTACCCAGAATTAAACCCATGGTATCTAGTAATAGCTGGGGTGCTGAACGATAGGGAAGTTCTGCCACGGGCATCTGCGGGTTTGGCTTCTGGTTCTGGGTTTGGTCCTTACTGAGCAATTGAGGACAAGTCGCCTCTCGGTGAACCCCAGCTTCCTCCCTCGTGACATGACTTGATGTCTGCATACTCACCGATGTCCTTTTCTGCACCAATGTTCTATGACTGCTGGCAAGACCAGGGAGCTAAACTTTTCGAATGAAATATTGAGCAATCAGGATTTTAGGTCTCAGAAGTCATCTCTTCCAAGCCCCATCCATTCAGAATTTCATAAATGGCCCAGAGAGATGACATTGATCCTCCCGATACATTTCTAATGCTCTGCCATTGACCCCCTTTCACTCTCTCTGGGTCTGAAACTAAGGAGCTGCTACTGCCTCATTTTATGGAACGTGTGTGGTTCCTTAATATTGTGGTTGTATAGTTTTTTTTCAAAGAGAAAAAAAGAGCTAAGCATTCTATCTTTTTCTTCTTATTTTTTTTTCTTGAACAAACTAAAATAACAGGGTATAATTTGACCTGAATTTATAAAACTGCAATTTATTCATTGAACTGAAAACAACTGTACTTTTTCTTCTTAGCTATTATTTTCTTTAATCTTTTTTTTTTCCCTTAGCTATTATTTATTAAGCCACCCCATGGCAGGCACTGGGCTAAGTTCTTTTTCTAGACATACTATTTAAAATCTTTAAATCGCCGTGAAAGATAGGTGTCATTATGCCCATGTTACAGAAGATGAAATTGAAGCACAAAGGTATTAAGTTGCCTAGAGTCACTGAGTTTGTGATGGAACTGAGATTCCAATTTATCCCAGTCATCCTAACCACAATGTACTGTATATATACACAGATCTATATCATATACATATATATATCAATATGTATGAAACATATTGAGGAGATGTAGGTAGTGGTAATGTTTCCACTTCCATTTCTAAAACAGTTTGTTGCAAAATGAAACTCATTTTAAACTCACCACCCGAGGATTTAGAATTCATTGCAACAGCCCCTAGCATAGGGTAGGTTCTCAGTTTGGTTGAACAGATACTTGGATTTATAAACATGGGATATATGTATGGGACATCACTATGGGGTTGGTGATAGAATCGGCAGTACATTTGTTGATGTTGAGTTGAGATGATGGCAGTCTCCGTGTTTGCACTTTGACCTGATGCCATGGTCATTGGCACGGTGCCTGTGGGGACACTGGGACATTAACCCACACTCTGTGTTTAAAATATGTTGGTGGAAAGATTAGATCTAATAAACAGATTTCTCTCCAGACATGTTTTGCAATAGTCTCGCTCTTGTGGGAGGTTGATGATAAGTTACACGTGGTCCTCGCCCTGGTCCTTCAGCCTGTTCTGAAAGGGACATGACTTTCACTTTGGGGATCTTTGAAAGGCATAGAGCATGTAGGCAAAGTGTGGAGCTTTTAACTATAATTGGTAATGATTATAGTTGTACCTACATAGGGAAATCTTATTTTTCAAAATAATTTTCAAGAGTTAATGCATGCATGGGGTACATAATTCAACAACTACCGAAAGTCCTACCTCCAGCCCTCCCTCTCATTCACCCAATTCCCCTCCCAGAAGCAACTGGTGTCTTCCAGAATATTCCAGAGATACTCTAGACATATATAAGCACTTAGGCATTTATGTATGTTTTTTCCACCAAGAGTAGTACATTGTATACAGTCCTATACCTTGCTTGGAAAACAGGATTTTAAAAAAGTGTCTAGCATTGAAGGATCAGTTAGTAAATATTCTGTTTAACAAATTAATCCACAAAGGCAACAGCAAGAGGGAGGGGGTGGGGGAAAGAATATTTGCGTGGCTGGTAATACCATTCCCCAGTAAAGCTCAGAAAGATTTCTGTAGGAAGCTAGCTTCTAATCTCCATTCGTTCCTCTGTGCTACAGTAGGAAGCTATGAGGTGTAGCTAAAAGATCACAGGGCTTGGAATCAAACTCATACAGAATTTGTTAGCCATTGATTTTCCCAGTGATCAGCAAACTGAGAATTCTCATAGGAAACTACCCAGCCCAGTGCTCGGTACATGGTGGATTTGACGCAGGAACGGTAGAAACTCCTGGTCTTTCATGAATCTCCTCTGCAGTATTCTGGTTCTACTTCAACCTGGGTCTTGTTGCAATATTCTACATACTGTGGAAAAAATCTGGCAGTAGTTTTTCTGGTCTCTGAAAGCAGTGACCAGCATATATATGAGTATTACTCTGTGCCAGGCACCGTGCAAAGCACTTTGGGTACATGATCACATTTAAGGCTCACCGAAACCCTATAAGATTATTACCATTATTTTTCAGACCAGAAACTGAGCAGAAAAGTAAAATAATTTTCTCACAGTCACCCCTTGGGTGAGTGACAACTACAGGACTTGAACTCTGAGCTGCCTGAAACCAACGTGCATACTTCTCACACACTCGCCTGCTCCTTGTCTCGATCTGATAGTTTCACACCTGTAGACACAGCCCTTGGACATCACAGGGAAGAATGAACTTGTTACCACCTCAGCCTAGTTCTCCACACACATCCCTGAAGTTTTATGCAGCTTTATACACCTCGTTAAGTTGTTGCAAACACAAATAACAAGATGAGTCACACCTTGAGCCCACATGGCAGTGCTCTTCTTTACTTTGTTGGTCAGCAGGTAAGGGCTTGTACTGAGGTGCATTTTCTGATCTCTCCTACTCTCATCTTCCAACCCTCCATTCAGGAGCCGCTCCATCGCTTGGTCACAGCAGGAGCCGTACAACTCTTGCTGCGTAATGCAAAAAGAAAGGGAGAAAAGTGTTGACTGAGAATTCTAGCAAACACTATTTAAGCTGAAGAGGAGCGCTGCAGATTGACTGTGAGACTCTTAGTGCTAGGAATGCCCGGACGCTTTCTTGTCAGCTTTCCAGTTTCAGATTTTTATGACTGTTTAATTACCACCGCTATTCCACGTTGCCAGGATGTGCCTCTTCCAAACACTATGGAAGTTCATTGTCAATTACAACCAGCTACGTTCACACTCTACATTGTGGATCTTTAATAGCTTTCTTTACTCCACAGCACTGTCACAAGCAGTCCAGATAATGGCTCCAATTTTCCCTCTTCGAACTCATATTTTTTTTCCTTATGTACCATGAAAACAAAAATCAGATGAAACTGTTATCTTTCTGCGGAAGAGTGATTTTCCTTGTAACGATTATTTAAACAGGAGTCTATTTCAAAATGTCCACCCTCATCTTACATGGTATCAGAAATCTGTTCATAAATGTATTTCACCATTTGAATAATTCTGGGAATTACATATTTGATATCAATGTTGAAAGAGGAGTTTAATCCACAGAGGGTGATTTAATCAAGAAAATAGCTTTGCTATTGGAATATATGGTTCTTTACAGAGCAACAAATCGAATCCTTCCTTATCCAATAAAGTTTATACTCAGTGGCCAACAGTGTCTCTGAGGACATCTGAGAAACTAGGGAAGAGAGCATCTAAGGGCTAAAATAATATTCAGGGTTTTAAAGTGATGATTCAGGGTTTTTAGCTGATGATTTTTAAAGAAACATAAATTTTGAGCATAATAACCTAAATGGAAAAAGAATTTGAAAAAAGATAGGTACATGTATATGTATAAGTGAATCACTTTGCTGTATGCTTGAAAGTAACACAACGTTGTTAATCAACTATGCTCCAATATAAAATAAACATTTTTTAAAAAGAAATGTAGGGCTTCCCTGGTGGCGCAGTGGTTGAGAATCTGCCTGCCAATGCAGGGGACACGGGTTCGAGCCCTGGTCTGGGAGGGTCCCACATGCCGCGGAGCAACTAAGCCCGTGAGCGACAGCTACTGAGCCTGCGCGTCTGGAGCCCGTGCTCTGCAACAAGAGAGGCCGCGAGAGTGAGAGGCCCGCGCACCGCGATGAAGAGTGGCCCCCGCTCTCCGCAACTAGAGAAAGCCCTCGCACAGAAACGAAGACCCAACACAGCCAAAAATAAATAATAAATAAATAATAAAAGTTAAAAAAAAAAAAAAAGGTAAGTGTTAAAAAATAGATTTTCAAAAGTAAATGAACACAGAGCCCTTAAGTAAGGGTGAGCAAAATAGTTTTGGTTATACTGCACCAGTGAGCAGGGAAAACTTTGGTTCCAGTTAAGTATATGGTGGAAACAGAAGCCTTCTTATGGTGGGAAGGGAGAGGGGAGTAGTTTCAGTGTAATGAGATGCTGACCTCCCAAAGGATCATTGATCAGGTTGATTAGATTGGTTTATAGCAAGTCAACGGTCATATCATTTGTTAGGCTTTTGGTACTAGTGGTCTAATTCATTGTTAGTGTTAATGATAATGATTAACTTCATAGATTTTGTTAATGATATTGAAGGATTTCCACATAGCAACTGTTTTTTGTTTTTTTTTTTTAATTTTTATTTATTTATTTATTTATTTTTGGCTGTGTTGGGTCTTCGTTTCTGTGCGAGGGCTTTCTCTAGTTGTGGCAAGCGGGGGCCACTCTTCATCGCGGTGCGCGGGCCTCTCACTATCGCGGCCTCTCTTGTTGCGGAGCACAGGCTCCAGGCGCGCAGGCTCAGTAGTTGTGGCTCATGGGCCTAGTTGCTCCGCGGCATGTGGGATCCTCCCAGACCAGGGCTCGAACCCGTGTCCCCTGCACTGGCAGGCAGATTCTCAACCACTGCGCCACCAGGGGAGCCCCACATAGCAACTTTTAAGAAAGTCTCTCCTGCCTAGGATTGATGAAGCACCTGTCTTAAGGTAAGAAGACAGACTAGATGATGTCTTTAGAGTCCTTTCAGCGTATGTTACTATGATTAATATTGTGTATGGTTGGACCTTTTCGCAGGCATAACAACTGTTCTTTCTCTGCTGCAGCTGCTGCCACCAACTTCCTTCCTTCAATCCTCTTTTAGTTTGGGGTCCTCTGAAAGCAGAGTCTGAGACAAGGACTTAGACACAGGTACTTTATTTGGGAGGTGATCTCAAGAAGCTGGAATGAGGGCAGAGAGACTGATACAGGGAAAAATGGAAAGTCCATGAAGAGCATAACATTGAAATATTGAGCTGGTGACCACTTTGGGCAACTGGGGCTTAATCTCATTGGGGACCCTTTAAAGAATTGTTCAGAACGCACCCAGAATAATCCCCCCTCGCCATGGGTTTGAAGGCTGCAGCATCATCCACCAACTCCTCCCCTGGCCCCTGTTCCCTCTCTTCACCTCCCCCTTCCCTGCCTTCTCATTAACTCCTCCACACTGAATGAATGGCTTCCGCAGCTCTGGAGAAAGTTCTGAGGCAGAGGAGCTGAGAAGCCTTAAGATGGGAGGCTCTCAGTGTCTAAAGACCTGTCCACCACAGCCGGAGCTAAATGAAGTCAGATGTGGTTCAAGTCACAGGAGGCCATAGGGAGGGGTCACAAAGCCCCCATTAGCAACTGCCACAATATTCTAACTCCTTTCACCCACCAGCCCTTCTTCTCTACCCCACAGCCCGCTTCACTACTGTTCATTCGCTCTCTGCCTTGTACTTTTCAACCCACTGCCTTCAGTGGTCCCTAAGTCTCCTTGCTTTTCTCCTCATCCCCATGTCTGTCTTCCTGCAGTGTTCTTCATTCAACTGTGCAATTCTGCCACCCCTGCTTTTCTCCCTCTATAGCTGATAATCATCCTTGTTTGGGGGCCTTATCTTTTTTTTAATCTGCTTTCCATTTCATCAAAACAGAAAAAGACCAAAAAAAAAAAAAAAAGGGGGGGGTGGGGCTGGGTTTCCAAAGCTCAAATCTTACATTGGGTTAGTGATCATAAAAATACTGTGAGCTAATTTGCAGCTGTCCCTACGCCGTGTTCCCTAGAAGGGAATCGCTACTGAAAATAGCTTTCAGCATTTGGAAGCTGGAATGTGGTGTGGCTTGAGGATTTTGGCTTGGTGGGGAGAGAGCTTTATTCTGAGAGCTGCAGGAGACGCACACCCTGCTTAACAGGTGGCCCAAGCTGCTGGGACTTCATGTTCTATAGCAGCAGTGAAGGAATGTACGATGGACGCCAACTAGAGCTCATTAGAGCGGACAGGCCCAGGCCCGTGGCTGTCACTTTAAGCCCGAACCTTGTCAGGGTGTCCAAGAGCTCTGACTCTCAAATTACCCATGCACATGTTGTTTGGTGCCCCTGAAACGGGGATCTGTTTCAAGGTCTGTACAAACATGAATTAACCTTTGCAGCAGAAATGCTCATCAATGTCCAAAGCCTTTTTCCTCTCTACTGTTGTCTGTTGGTTTCCTTGCCAACTACAGGGACCCAAAAGATCTTTGCAGAGCCTGAACTAATCTCTTTCCTTCATGGTGAATGAGCAAGAGTTTCTGACTCCCTGGCTCTAGCTCCATCAAGCATGCCTCCTTTGAGTTCCCAAAACATGTTGTTTATGCTTCTGCAGCAGTGATGATGGCGTTGTAGTGTCATTTATCTGTTTGCATGTCTGCTGTCTTCCCACGAGACTGGAAGCACCTTGTGGCAGGAAACATATCCTAGGATGAATAACAGCTGCCATTTGTTGGACATTCAGTATGAGCTAGGCATGGTTCTACGGCTGTAAGCGTATTTCATTTTCTTTACGGTATTCCTGCTGGGAAGGTATTATTATCTTCATTTTGTAGATGGGAAAATTTGAAGTTGAGGGAAGTCAAGTTTGCCCAAGGATATACAGCTTTTGAGGGGGCAGAGTTGGAACTTGGACCCAGTAGCCTCTATGTCTAAGCCAGAGTGTATGACCAGTGAGCTGTATTGTGTCACTTTGTCAAGCAACCAACTAGGAATGAATGAAGGAATTCACAGAGCAGGCTTAGCAAACCCCAGGCTCGTCTCACACACTTATTTACGCTCTGCATTTGGAAGTAATGCCAATCACACCCATCCTTCTACACTGAGGAAGAGCCTTTGCTTTGCTTTCTGAAAATAATTCCAATTGGCTTTCTGTATGGTTTGTAACGTTGGCATATACGCTTTAAGTCTTTTCTAAGCGTGTATAATATGTAGTATATATGTGTGTGTGTGTATTTATATATATATATAAAATATTGCGCTGTATATAGCTCATTTAAACCTTCTTTGTTCATTTAACAACTTAACGCTATGAATATTCTTCCATATCAAAATATCATTTCTCTGATATAGCTGGAAACAAGTGTTGTGATAAAATAATCAGATTGGAAGGGACTTTTTGAAGTCACCACCCACCTTTAGCTAAAGCGGTGGTTTCAAACTCATTTTTAACCATGACTTATTTTTTTTTTTCCAAATAAATCTATATAGAATATCAACAAACGGCAGTAGGGTTATATTTGTATGAATTTATTTCATAAGTGCAGCTTTACACATTTACTTATTAAGAAGGCAACCAATTGGAGTAATAAGGCTGTTTTGGCTAGACAACCCTTTTTAGTTGGAAGTTAGGGATGGCAGTTGAAGTTTTATGTGTGCCTTGGCATCTTGTTTTGATTGTGCTGTGATGGGAAGATCATGGACCACACAGGTAAGTATCTGTGAGTGGTCATCAATATTTAACAGATGCCACCGCAATTAGCTGAGTATGTGCTGCAGGAGAAGCTTGAGTTCAAGGTCTGTACAAACATGAATTAACCTTGTAGCAGAAGTCCACACCTTGGTGTGTGCCAATGTGTCAAAGTTTCATATAAGACACATTTAAATCTGGGAGTACCACTTTTAATTACCATTTTAAAAAATAGTCGAAGGTAAATTTTCACTAAAATATGAAATCTTAAACAAATATTTGTGTGACCCCTTAAAGCATGCATTGTAGAGATCTAGGATTCCATGACACTCTAGAGTTTTCTGGAACTCAGCTGGGAAACCACTGATATAGCATCTCCCCACAAAGTCTAACAAATTTATAAAAGCTGGAAAACAGGGAGGCTACCCAAGACTGCTTCAGGAATACACCCAAGTATTTAAATCCCCTCATTATGGTCTGAAAAGTTTTCCTCATGCCTGACTCAAGTCTCTTAAGCTGCTGCCTGAATTTAGCCCAGTAGATAGAGGTTCTCGGAAAATCCTTGATGACTGGTAGCTTGAGGCTTCTGTGGAGCCTCAAGGGGTAAAGGAGGGGTAAAGTAGTTGGTCACCTTCCTTCTCACCAAATAAATATGTCTTCTCTCACCCACTCCTGACTTAGCATCGTGGGTACCCGTGATTCGGCAACATCATTTTCTGATTAGCCCCAAAGTCCTGCCAAAGCAGTAGTGACTTCTTTAAGTCACCTCAACAGAGAAGACATTTAACTTGATATGTTTTCAGAGTTTGGGTTTGGAAAAGATCCTGGTTGATGCCCTTCATAGCACTTCTGTGTGTCTCTCATCCGTCTTGTCATAGCTCAGTCCAGGATACAGATGGCTGCAGTGAGTCAGGCAGAAAGGGAAAGCCCGTAATTTGACCTGTCCACTCAAGCCAACTAGTTGTTTGGGAAGTTGGACTCACTTGCAGCAGATAGGAACAGGAAATGGTAGGCAGATCTGAGGAATAAGGAAAAGACCCAGTTGTCAGAATGGGGTCACAAGGTCAGAGAGTCAAGAGCACTTGATACTGATTGGCTGTGTCTTATGCTGAGGGTGCTTAAATCTATCCTTTCTGGCTTATGGCAGGCTTGTATGAGAACCAGGATGCCGGCCCCTAGGACAGAAGCCAAGTAGGGAGCTGGGAAGAAAGCAGAGCTTCAGAGTTTGGGTGCCAGGCAAGGTCTAATACACTTAGCATTGGGCAACCCCAAAGGGCATAGGGGGTTTGTCCTCACACTCTTATGGGATAACTGGGTTCTTCTGGACATGGCACACCAGGAGGTGATTGAAATTATTTAGAGAGTGCTGCCTTATCTTGCTGTCTGCCCCTTTGCCCTCGCCCATATATTCACTACATCACCTATCACCAGAAGGTGTGGTGGTAGCCCAGACTTCTAAGAGAATTTGCAGCTGTTCTAATCCTGATAGTGAGTATAAAATTTTTATTGAAATATATGGATAGTTTGAAATTGTTTTACAAACAGGAGAACAAGAGCTTTGGGTTTTCTGAGCCTTGGCCCCTATTCATGTAATTGGGTTCCTACATGAGAGAGAAAAAAAGTCAGGCACATCCCATGATAGGAGGAATGGTGTGAGCAAAGGTGAAGGCTGGGTGAATAAGTATGTTTTGACCCCAGCACACCATATTGGCTCTTCTCCCTTCTTGGTCTCTCTCTCTCTCCCCACATCCTTGTTTGTGCTTCTTGGAATTACCCTCCAAATAATCCACCTGCACCCAAGTCCTTACCTGGGGCTCTGCTCTTGGGAGGAAGCCAAAGTAAGAAAGTGAGTTTGACAATGAGACCATCTTCTTCCACTGGGTGTGCCGCAGCTTTGGGAGAACATTCTGTGGGGTGATGACCCAAGGCAGGCCCGTCGGCCGAAACAGCCATCTTGACCTGAGCAAACCAGGGAGACTTGGCCAGGCCAATTATCCATGCATCCGAGAAAGCAGGGGTGCTCCTGGAGCAGGGAACTTGCACAGGGGGTAGTGAGAGGGGTTGGGAATGGTGGCTTGGAATCCAGTTGTAGACAACTTGGACAACCAGGTTAATGAGTTGCTTCTCTGTTCAATTCCTCGTCAGTTGGACAAGTCTTTCTTATACCCCGCTGTCTGCTTCTGACACAGTGAGAGAGTTGGGGTTGGAAGCAGGTCCTGATCGATGCCCTCCATTGTACTTTCCTACTCATGGTATCATTGGAGTTCTGGAGTCACAAAAGCCCAGGCAGAAGAAAGTATTCTATTCTTCCTTTCTTGTAGAGAATTGACATTCTTTTGCCTCAATGCTTGTAATATTTGGGGTTTCTAAGGACCCACAGGGGGAAAATGTGCTCTATTTTGCTTTCTTCTTGGTGGTTTTAATTTCCCTTAACCTCTTCACCTGTTCTGGTAGCTCTATTGTGCCTCGTACTCAGCCCTCCAAAACCCTCACTTCCCACCTACCAAATAATGCTTAGTCTTTCTTTCCCTTTCCCTCCCAAGAGCAGTTAGTGAGCAAGGGACATGTCAGAAGCAGGCCTGCTCCTAATATTTTCAGAGCCCTGGGCATGAATACAAGTGGAGATCCACATGCTATTGCTCTAAATATTTTAACATTTTCAAACAGATTTTAAAAATTAAGTAAAATCTATTTGGCCATCTCCTTTGCTGGATCATATTTAAAATTCTCAGATCCCTTGGAGTTCCAGTCCAGAAACTGGTAGGGGAGAGCTGGTGGGAGAGCAGGCAGAGAAGTGGCCCTGGGGACACCTTGGTCCTCTCTGTCTCCACCCTTGGCTTCACAGACGCCACTGCATGCTTTGTGCTCTTGTGAGCGGACAGCTAAGGCCACACAAGGTCTGTCTAAGCCCTGCCTCTACAAACATGCATTGCTTTTGCTCCTCTTCGAGCCTGAGGTTGGCATACTCTGGCTCAGTCAACCTCAGAAAGAAAGACAGGGGCCAAGTAGACAGCAAATTCCAGGGAATTGAAAGGAAGGGAGTCACAAGCTCCAGCTGGGCAATTCCCTTGGCCTGCAGGATTCATCACCCCATGGGGAGGGGTGTGGCCAGAGAAGGACCAGAGCAGAGCTCTTTAAGAGTAGAGCTCAGGGCGATGTCCTCTCTTGCCTGGTTCAAAGGGCAGGACTTCTCAGAGCTGATGGGTGGATACATCTTAACACCTCTTTTCTCCCACCTTCAGCCTGTCCTCAGGCACCCTGGAAGTGTGCTCTTGTTTGAGCCACTTGAGGAAAGAGGACTTTGTTTTTCATTTCATTTTTATTTTCTCTAAAAATACCCTGAAGATCCTGTCTCTAAAAGTGTGGGCATTGAATAAGCAGCTTCTAACCCTGACCCCATTTCTGTGTCTGGAACACACAACAGAAAGTTCATCTTGACCCTCCCTGGCTTCCTTCCACCCTGGACATTATTCTTGGCTATTTACCATCAATGCTGCGGGAAGGTCTCACCTGATGATGCAAGCCAACTGGGTAGACTCCTTTCCAGCCTCTGCAGCAAGAGGTGGAGAAGGCAAACTTCAGTGCTCTGGAGGCTTAGCGTTATTTGCTAGCTGAGAATCTCCATCAGTAAAACTGAAATCAGAGAGAGAGTGTGTCATGACAAAGCTGGAACAAAAAGGCAGCTGATGAGCAGCAGTTTTAATCATATTCCCTGGGCCACTGGAGCCACCCAAGCATTCCTTTGGCTTGGGCCACCTTTCGGCAAAGGCTCAATGACTTAGCTCTAAACTTGTACAGTGGGAGAACAGTCTTAATAGAGAGTGGGCCGATTGAATGGGGTTCAGTGGGCTGCATCCTGGGCTCTGTGGTAGCAGGTGATATTACATATCATCTAGGCAGGACTGAAAGGAACATTAAACTGCATTTCCATTATCAGCGAGGTCCTTGGTGGCCTGAGGATCAGAATCAGAGCATTCTCATCAGTCTGCCTGATGTCTTCCTGCACAGCCTCCTGCAGGTCTAGGATTAGTTGGCACAGGAAGGCTGAACCACCTTTCACAGGGGAAAAAGTCATCCACAAGAAAGCCTGAAGCGCGTTGAGCCGGGAAAGGCTAGTGACAAGTTAAAGGGCCTCGTATTACAAACGAAAGGGCCACTTCTGGGGAACCTAAGGATTTCTGCAGAGAACATCGGCTCTCTTGGCTAAAATATTAAAATCTGTGAAAACTCCTGTGAGGGGATCAGTAAGAAAATTGCTTTTCAGAGAAGCCCAGGCTCTGGACCTCTTGAGCTTTTGCCCTTGCGTGAATTATTTAGCAGTCCTCAAAACTACTTCTTAGGGCTAGCAACAACTTCTATTTCCAGTGCAAAATCATGAAATTTTAGAATTTCAGGTGGAAGAGAAGGTAAGGGCATCTGAACAGAAGTGTAATGCAGAATTTCAGGTTGAAAAGAAGGTCAAGGACATCTGAACTGTGATGCTCAGTTCCTCTGCAAGGGGTTGCCTGGGGGACTTCCAGCCTCCGTGAGGAACCTCCCGTGACAGGGAACCCACTGCTCGTAGCTGAGGGCCTTTCTGATTGTTAAAAGTTCTTATTCCCTAAAGTCCGGAACATCAACTGTCCCAAAACAGAGACATATATTTTAATCTCTAGCATCCTCTCTGAGTGAGGAAGCACACATATTTGCAAAGTCAGCTGCTGGAAAAGATGATTAACTATAAGTATTGACCTTCACAAAATAGAGTCGTTTGCCTAGAATGTTGGCTAAGGAATCAGTTTTGTTCTGTGTGACGGTGTGAAGAAAATAACAGAATATAATGTGAATAGCTTAAATAGGGATAAAAAAAAATTAAGGTTACTGATGTGGGACAATACTTTGAAGTATATTTCGAGTGAAAATTGTCAGTAATAATAATAATAGAATTCCACACAGACTATATACTTTATCCTTGGGCAGTTAGTCTGTGGCAGATATGCTTAAGGTGGGAAAATGTATTCCTTTATTCATTCATTCATTTATTTTATATTTACTTTTTTTATTGAAGTATAGTTGATTTACAATGTTGTGTTAGTTTCAGGTGTACAGCAAAGTGATTTAGTTACACATATATATTTACATATTTGTATGTATATATACATATATATGTATATATTTATGCATTCATAAAACATTTATTCGGTACCAACTCAGCCTTAAAATAGCCAGAAGAAAGACTTAAGTTTTTTCGTCTATGAAGGAGCCCAGAATCTGGTCGGAGAGAAGATGATTTAAATCACTCACTGTGACTCACTGAGAAGAGGATTCCTGGGGTTCTGCCAGGACTGAGGAAATGTACCTGGATTAAATCAGAAGGAATTTCCCAAGGTAAATGGGACCATCATATATTGATATCAGCTAGTTCTCTTCATTGCTTTCTCAGAAACCCTAGTCCCTTGATGAGTTAGAGATTTGG
Source organism: Balaenoptera borealis (assembly GCF_965194805.1). Taxonomy (NCBI): domain Eukaryota; kingdom Metazoa; phylum Chordata; class Mammalia; order Artiodactyla; family Balaenopteridae; genus Balaenoptera; species Balaenoptera borealis. The sequence continues at coordinate 18,220,234 of NC_138876.1, forward strand.
CTTTTTGATTAGTCCAGACTCTGGTTAGTTTCTCAAAATGTTTCCCCCACTGCCTTGCAAGCAGGACAATATCATGAATACAGGGAGTGCTTAATAAATGTGAAACGAAGAGGAGGAGAAATAAGAAAGGAGAAGAATGCCACCTCTCTTACTTGTTATTTCAACTTCTGGCAATGGGGACCCTCTGGCCTCTGCCAAGTACTTGGTCTCAGTACTTGACATCACTTGAAATCTTGCATAGAAATGTGCTCAAGTCCTATCCATCTCCTTTGCTTATCGTACTTCTAGGCATCTTCTTTTGTTTATCACTTCTTTAAAGGGGACATCTTTAAATCATACAACCCAAGTCTATTCTTTTCTCTTTTTAACTACTTTTCTCCCCCAGATGCATAACTCATGTGATGCAAACTTGTTTGCTGTTGTTTTCTGGACACTGTTGAATAACTGCCAGTCTCACATTTTGATGAGAATCAAGAAACTTGAGCATTGGGTAGATATAAACTGTAAACCTCACTTAAGTATAAGCAATTTATCCTTTGTTAACAGGATAATGAACCAAATTCCCTGTTCCTCTCCTAAGGATATTGTGAGCTTAATGAGACCAAACACACACTTTGACTTTCATGCATTTAATCTAAACTTGTTTTGGAGAAGTGAGTGGCTTAAATTGAGAATGAATGACCTTGAATGTACTTTACTTATTAAAGGAAATGGAGCTATGCGTGTCGAGGAAAAATGAAAAGAAGAGAAAATTACAAGATAAAGGTTGGATCTATTTTTTACAACTCCTAGAGTTGTGTATTGAAAGAGAATTCCACTATGATGGGGATTTGCGTCTTTTGGGTACATGAAATTCCTCCAGTTTGTGCTATTATGTAGCTCATCTTTTCACAGAAATCCCAGAGTGCTGACAGATCAAGAGGTTTAACATTTCAAATCCTTTAGCATTCAGCAAATGCAATAAATATCAGAGGTGGCTTGGGTTGAATGTAAGAGCAGATTTTGTTTCTGCAGGAGAGAAACTTAAACCCACAGGCTTGCAGTAACTTTGAGGAGATTTTCTTCTACACCTCGCTCCAAATGTGACTTGATATTTTAATAAATTTTGTATATCTTCTTGCTTTCCTGTAGGGCATCATTCTTGCCCAAGTTGCCACCTGAACAAGGGGTCATTTCTAAAACTCTTCTGTTAGTTCACTTAACAGAGGCTTCTGAACTTTTTGCTTGAGGGTTTGGAATTTATACCGATACCTCATCCTCTAAGACTGATTCTTGGGAAAACTCTTTGGGAAGAGTATTTGCTTCCTATTTAGATTGAAGACCATGCTTTTAGTGAAGAATGTCTTTGCCAGAAAGGACTTAAAATATCCATCTCAGTGATTCTGTTTCTTTCTAGTGTGGATTTATTTACTGTGGCCAAATCGCCTTCTGTGAAATGCAGTATTGGTGTCATACTTATGCGGGCCAGGCTCCAGTTCCCTTGGAAAAATTGAATTACACAGCTGGCCAGAACTGACAGCATAAGCTTTGGCTCTTGCTGAAGGCGAGCGTTGTGGATGGCTTTTCACATGCTGGTCTTTCAAATGTAATCTTCTGATGTAGGTTGGCCGCTATCTCTGTGGTAGGCAAAAGGGAATGCTTCAGAAATACACTGGGAAGATACTCTTGGCATATCTGCGTAGCAAAAAATTAATTTCTCGTCTGGAAGGCTAAATTCAATCCAGTTCCACCCCAAACTCCAAATATATGTGTTTCTGACATGGGGCGTCCTTAAACATATGAAGGATGAGATATGAAAGATGCTAATAATGGACTCCTTTCTCCAAATATACTCCAACCTGTGATAGATTTAGATATTCTTCTCTTGGCTCTAGCACTCTCATGTTCCTGGGTTTCCTCTTTTGAATAATAATAGCTATTTTTTGGTAGAGCCTTTAATAGGTAATAATGTACATTACGTTAATGCTTCTGTCAAATTTTTATTATTGGGCATGAACTATTATTACACACTACAACATGGGTGAATCTCAAGAATATTACGCTGAGTCAAAGAAGCCAGAGACACACATATACATACTGTATGATTCTATTTATAGACAATTCTAGAATAAGCAAATCAGGTTGCTTTAGGAGTGGACAGTAAGGAGGGTTGACTGAAAAAGAGCATGGGGGAAATTTCTAGGTGGATGGAAATGTTCTGTGTCTTATTATGCATTCTTCTAATCTGACTGAATGATGTGTTTAAGATCTGAGCCCTTTACTTTATGAGAATTACACCTAAATTTTAAAAATTATGATTTCTATTAGTATATATAGATGAGGAGCCTGAGTTTTAGAAAGACCAAATGAGTTGTCCATTGTCATGTAGCTGAAGGAGAGAACTGTGCCTCAACCCAGGTGACGTAACTCATAAGTCCAGGTTTTTCCACTCTTAAAACAATTTCCAAGAATGGTCATATTTACATTACTCCACTATGAGGTCAATGAGTTTTCAGATACTTTTCTTCCTAGGAATAGAGATGGGTTTCCAAAAGCACATGAGTGGTTACTGGAATGAGCAAAGAGAAGGGGGCCAGCGTCACAGATTCACAGCATGTGTAATGGTTAATGGCTAGTGCTGGAATCAAAATTCTCACTCTGCAACTGACTGTGCATGTGACGTTGGGCAGGTAAACCTGTCTGAACTTCATCTTCTTCATATGTAAAATGGGTTGCTGTGAGGCATAAATATAACCATTCATAGAGAGTCCATAGGTGTCTATGAATTATCAATGAATGTTTGCTATTATTTTTCACCATTTTGGTTAAAGGAGGAATAAATGCCCTTCTGTTATTCACAGGTTTACTGTATTATACTGTATTGTTTACCTATATGTATTATAATGTGAAATCTTTGTCTCTATTATACCTGTCCAAGTGGCTGCATAGTTAACTTATCATCATATTAAAGAAATGCGTGTAAAGCTAAGAGTCAGTAGTTCCAGTACTTCTCTCCTTGACTTCCTTGTTTTGGCAACAGGCATTGTCGAACAGTTTATTACCATATGTACTTCATATGCGGTGTGTATAATGTCATGTATTTTACCAAGTTCTGGGAGAAAATTCATTCCGAGTGTAATTCACTTATAAATCTATGATTCCATGAACTCTGGGAATGATTCACTGAAATGTCTTAATGTTTGTAAATGATTGTAGAACTGGAAGGGACCATCCTTTGGAAGTAATTAGTATATTATATAGTTTAATGTAGGTAGACTTTCTTAAAGCAGGATATTCCATTTAAAAAGTGTTTGAGTGTCACTCAAGGATTTAAAAAAAAGAAGAAGAAGAGTCTTTTGGAGACATGATAAACAGAATGTATGGCTTTGATGGTGCAGTTTGTTTTTCCAGTTTCGCTTCTGTTATTATAGATAGCATATTAGACTATAAATGTTTGATTATTATATATCAGAGCCCTCTTGAGCTGGCTCAGGTCACCAATCCTGCATGACTTGTAGGCTTGTCCAACAAGGTAATATATTTTAGATAAGCACTATCTGTTGAACAAAAAAGAAGAAGGAGTGAAAAGTTTGGCGCTTGATAGGAAATAAAGCACTTATGTATTTTTTTTCATGAAGAAATACTTTAAACTTTCTCGTTCAAGATTGCGGACAACATCTGCAGCTTTTGTTTCCATGGCACGTTTGCATGGAGTGAAGCCAGGATACCCAGGACGATAGACAATAAGAATGTCTAGTCTATAATTCACAGCCAGGATTTTCCATTTTGCAACCCTTCAGCTGGTGAGGGGGCGCTTGTAGGACCTTGCCTCAGAGGGATTTGGGGGAGATTTTGACTTGGGGCAACAAAATTTAGAGTATATAAAGATTTTTTTAAATGATTTGTTTAAAACTATGCAATATTTATAGATGTTATTTACATTAAGATAGTCCAGGTACTCTTTCAGTCTGTAGAAAACTGTTGAGTTTCATACGTAGAGTCAGTTAACCATATCATCGTATTAGTACTGCCTATCAGTAATGTTATGAACCACAAAATTGATTTGAGATATCTTTCAGGCTGCTTGTCCCAGGCTTGTTAAAACTCTGGTTTTAGCCTCTGCCAATGAACACCTGGTTCCAATGTTTTACCACAAGTAATGGTTTGTCCCTTGCACAAGCCAAAAGGATTTTCGGTTTGCATTCTTCTCTAAGTGCAGGAAATATGCCTTCAAGGTCGACCAGCTGTCTCTTCAGGGTGTTCTGAATATGTGCTAAACATGATCTAATTGAAGATTTATAGTAAGTATATGAGTTACATGTATTAGACTCATTTAAGAGGTGCAGATACTGAGACTTAGGGAGGTCAGGAAATGTAGCCATTTGTGGAGGAATCAGTAGCATAAGCCAGATTGGACTGACTCTCAGTCTGTAATCTTTTACCTAAACTATATTGGTTCTTGAATAACCCAGTCGTCTTCCTGTTGTTTAGTTTGAGCTTTGCCTTCATAGCACCCACAACCTCCTCCTTCTTCTTTCCTGCTCCCAGATTAGATCATGGAACATAGATAGTGTTTTAGAACAGGAGGAAGAGTTTAAGTCATCTGTTCATTTCAACAGCTACTTCCTTCTTAAGCTTTGATCTTTACATTTGCCCTTTGCTTGGCCCTTAGCTGTCTGCAGAGAAGATGGGGCAGGGGGCAGTGGTGGAGATGTGGATTACTTGGAATATAAGAAAATATCACTAAGGTTGGAATCCCTAAAATGACTCCTGGGTGATATACATCTGCCAGCTCCCTCTGTCCTAGTGTTCTAGTTCTCTATGTCTGTCTCTGGGAGTTTGCCTTGGTTGGAAAGGATAAAGGGAGCTACGTGTGCCTTTTAAAATAACAGACACTGTACATATAGTATCTGTTTTAATACACACAACAGCCCCATGTGATTAGTATTATTTTCTTCATTTTGAAGAGAAGAAATCTCAGGCTTAGAGAGGCGTAGCAACTTGCTCAAGATCTCAGAGCTCATTCCAGAGAGTAGATTCTACATCAGTTTGGATTCCAAAAGGCAGCTTAGCACAGCACAGTGGGGAAGAGGAGCAACTTTGCAGTTAGATCCAGGCTTGAGTGAAACACCATGACTTTGAGGCTGTGAGGCCTTAGAGTAATTTATTTGACTTCTGTGTTCTCATCAGTAAACTGTGAATAATAAGAGTACCTATCTTTCAAGGTTGTTGTGAGAATTAAAAGATGTAATCTATGTAAAATTCTGGACCTTTAGTTAGCACTCAATAAGTGTTAACCATTATGACTGTTGTATTCCCTCCTCCCCCTGGGATTGAGGTGAAGCTCTCACCACTTCCCAAAGCTTCAGACTCACAGTTCTACTGCCTTTTGATCTCTTTATCTTCATGGATGGTCTGTCTACATCTCAAACCTTACATCTTCAAAACCGAAATAGTTTACTCTCATGTCCCAAATCTGTACTTCTTCACATATTTTCTGTTCTTTTTAATGGCATCACTGTCTACCTAATTAACCAAGGTATTTGAAAGCTTGGATTTTATAGATAAGGAAGCTTAAGAACATTAGAGGTTAAATGATTTGCTAATGACCACACAGAAAATTAGGACCCCAGCCAGGATGGAAATCCAGGTATAATGAGCTCTAAGTACTTTACCTTACATCTTTTTCTTTTTTTCCTTTCTTTCTTTCTTCACTCTCTCACTTATTCATTCATTTTTTTTTAACCTTTCAATCCTATACTTTTAATTGCTTCCTGTCCTTTAACATTGCCTAGGGCCTCAAGTATTATACTGAATAGAGTGGTAATAATGGGTATCATTATTTTGGTTCTGATTTTCAAGGAGGTGCTTTCAGCATTTCCTCATTTAGAATGTTTGATGTCAAGTGTTTTTTTTTTTTTCTTTTGTTTTGTTTGTGTGTGTGTGTGTTTGTGTCTTGTTTTATCAAGTTAAGGAAGCTACCTTCTATTTCTGGTTTATAAAGGACTTTTTTGTTTCATTAAAACTGCTTGCTAGTTTATATTATAAAATGATTTTTCTCATTGAAGTAATCGTATGTTTTTCTCCTTTTCTTCTGTTAACATACTGAATGACATTTATATATTTTCTTATATTTAACTGATCTTGCCTCCAAATAATCCAAATTTGTACTGTGTTCTAATATACTATTTGGCTTGGTTTGCTGATATTTTTGTTTACTATTTTTGCTTTAATTTATGAATGAAATGGGTTGGCAGTTTTCCTTTCTGAAATTGTTCTTGTCTGGTTTTGTTATATTAACTTCATAGAATAAATTGGGGAGGCTCTTTCTTTGTCTATTTTCTGAAATAATTTGACTAAGATCTGAATCATCTATTCTTTGAAAATTTGATAGAATTCACTCATAAACTCTGGTTCTGTTTTCTTTGTGGGAAGAATATTGACCAGTGTTTCTATTCCTTTAAGAGTTATAGGACTAGCCATGCTTCCTATTTCTACTTAGTTTTAGTAAGGTTCCCCCCCACCCTGCCCCGGGAATTTGTGCATTTCATTTAAGTCTTCGAATTCATTATCCTAAATATGTCCGAAGTTTTATTTTATTATCTTTTTAGTCTCTTTTGTGTCTGTAGTTATTTCCCCTTCTATTTATAATACTGGTTTTCTGTTACCTCTTTTTATTTCATCAAACATGCCAGGAGGCTCTCTATTTTTTTAGTCTTTCCTTTGCTACTTTTAGATCTTTCCCTTATGATGTGGAATATTTTGACAATTTGAATTCTGATATAATCATTACAGAATATGTTTATTAATTTAAGCCTCCCAATATCCACAGGTTTTTCCAGCACCAATAGCAACTCATTAGTTATTAGTCACAATAATCTAGCCTGTGTCTCCATGTCACTTGGACCATTTGCATTGCTACAGCAGGGGTTATTAGATGTATTAGATTAGATATTAGATTTAGAACATAAAAGACCAGATTCCAGGTCTGCTTCTTCCTTGAGGTAAGATAGTTAAGCCCTCTGAACCCCAATTTGTCCACCTTTTTTATTGTTAAATTTTCCTATGGGTCTATTTATTACAAAAAGTTGTATCTCTTTGCTGATGCTTACCATCACTCCTTCCTTACCTCCTTAAAAAACAAACCAAACAACAAAACAAGCCCTTCTATCTTGGCTGCTCAGAGTCAAGAGAAGCTTCTGGAGGCTTAGAGGAAAAACTTGTGAGGTTTTAGTCTCCTGGATCTGGCAATCAGATCCAAGAAGCTTGCTTAGGCCTCTCCTCTGCCCTCCTGATCGGTTCTTGTAGTTCTTGGCAATTCCTCTCCCAAAAGACTTGTAAGCAAGGTCAAGCTAAGTTTGGCCTGTAGGACAAAATCCAGTGCATCAGGTGTGACCAATAGGCGTTAGTTCTGTTGAGCAAGATGTGTTTGTGTGCATGTATGCATACTTGGGAGGGGGTAGAATTTGGTGGGGAAAGTTGTTAGGCTCTTACCTCCTGGGCCATGGAAATCTCAAGCAAATAAATGCACAGCCAGATTCTTACAGGACTTGGAGATCATGCATACTTCAGTGGGGAGGACAATAAGTATGAAATGAGATTGTGCCCTTAGAAGTGTTTTAAACGGTAAAGCCTGTTGAAAATGGCAGGTATTCATAACATCGTCCAGTTTAATGGACCCTAATGTTTCAAAGCCCGCACCCCCATCTCCTTTACTCTCAGATGCTTGTACAATCGCTTTAGGTCTGCAGCATATCCAGGCTAGGGTGAAAAAAAAAATCTCAGACATGGCCTGAGCCTGCCGTGGGTAATGATATTTTGTTTACTTAATGCGGTTTCTTTCGGAAAAGCTTGATGACTCTGGGCTTCTGCCGCTGAAAAGTAACTGCAAGTTTACTGAGCCCCAAGTCTGATTTGCAGGATGTTATTACCAAGCTACATCTGGAATAATAGAAGTTTATTTTCCAGAGATACCTGTCAGGAGGAAGTGAGAGCAGCACTTCCTGCCTTTTGACGTAAAGCCCTATTCACACATGATCTTCTGTCTAGGAAAGAGTAAAAACAATATTAGGACTTGAGCATTCAGACATCCTTTCTGCCCATTACTCATTTCCTGTCTTCAGATGTTAGGGTATAGCTGTTAAAACAGTTACTGTATTTTCCGAAGGAAGAGAAACTATGATTATTTGCCATGGTGAAGAGCTTACTGGCAAATTGTTGGAGGATCAAGTCTGTAGACATTGTTAATCCATATTCTCTCAAGTACTTATTAATACCTAATGAATACACTTCAGTCCAATTGTGTGTGTGTATTGAATTATGTGCTGTAGCAACCCCCAGATTTAATTTACGTGCAGTAAATGCATGAATGAAATGATACTTTATGCGCTAAGCACTGATGATTCTGACAGTTCCTAGAGTTAGAAAAGAGATTGGTATTCTTGCAATACATGTTCTCATTTAAATTTCCTAACAACAGTAACAGCAACATAATAGCAATAGTTATATGTGAGTGCCAAGGATGTGTCAGGCACTGTTCTAATGGCTTTGCATACATTTTAAAAATTATTTAATCCTCGTGACAGTTCTACAAGATAGGTCGTGTTATTATCAGGTGAGGTAACTGAGGTTCAGAGAGGTTACATACCTTGCTCAAAGAAGCCCAGCTTGTAAAGTAGAAGATTTGGGGTTCGAACCCAGATTCTGTGACTCTAGAGCCCATTTATTAAACTAGTTCATTTTATTGTCTCTCTAAAGAAGACACTGTTTTCCTCATTTTATAAATGAGAATTCTAAGATTTAGATATTGTAACAAACTGTCCCGTTGTCACATAACTAATATGTAGCTAATAAGCATATAATAATAAAGAAATGTACAGCATGACTTTGCATGGTATACAACCGTGACCTGCCCTCACTGTACTGGAGTCATTGGATTCCGCATCTTAATGAACCACATTCTAGGAAGAACATAGAACGTGACAGCTTGAAGGGATTTTAGAAGCAATCTGTTCTTCTGCAAAGTAAAAGAATCTTTTCTGCAACGTGGGAGAAAGCTCATCCAGTTTCTGCTTCAATGTCACTAGCAATAGGGAACTCACTACTTCACAGTGTTTTCTTACATTGAACCCAAATATAACATCTGTAATTTGTCTTCACTGACTGTGGCTCTACCCTGCAGAGATACACAAAGTGAGTTTGGCACAGCTTTCTGTTCTTTAGGCCCCATCAATCTTCGCTTTTCTAGGTTCCCTTCTAATAATGGTAACTGACCCTTATGGTGTTTACTATGCCAAGTTCCTTAGAAGTTTTTTTACTTATATTAACTCATTTGATCCTCACAATACCTATGAGATAGGTGAAAGAAATAACACATGAAGAAACTAAGTTATTTGCTCAAGAGCTTGGTGATAGAAAAGCTAGGAGTTGGACCCCAGCAGTCAGACTCCAGAGTTTATGCTCTTCACTACTATGAGCTAATGCCTCTCATTTAACCTATGTTTTCTTTATTTCTTGAACCTTTGACAAGCCGGTTATCCTCTTTACCCTCATTTGAACATTGTCTCACCCATTAGGGCTTCAGGTATGGGCTGATCAAGGTGACAAAGAGGGGAACTATCCTCTTCTGAGCACCATACATGTATCATTGGAGCCTAATGTCCTATTACTTTATTATGCAGTCATAACCATGGCCATCCCTAGAACCTTTCTTCACACAAAACTTCTTATAATACAGTTCTCCTATCCTACATGTTACAATGATTTTTATTTTGAATACACAATGACAGAACTTTCCATCTTATCCCTATTATATTTCACTTATTTAGTTTGGGCTTGGGTGAAACTCTTAAATCCTTATTTTGTTATCTGAGGCATTAGGCCCCTCTTCCAGCAACTCTTTAGGGACCTAAAATAGTAAAAGCAACGTCTATGATGTCTGTCATACATTAGGTCATCCATTCACTCCTTTAGGCCCTGAGAGAATGTGGACCAGGAACCCGATAACAACTGGACATCAAATGAGGAAGGTACTAGTGGTTCCAGCCTCCTTTTTGCCAGGCTTGTCTTTTTCTTTCTGTAAAGCCAACTATGTATATTTTATCTGTTTATAAGGTGCTCTAAATGCTTTGTGTACTCTGCAGAGTAGAGCCACCATCAGAGAATACAAATTATAGGAGTAAGATTTGGATTCATATAAGAAAAGGAGTATAAGAAAAACATTCCAGACAAAAAAGTCTTTTTAAAAACATGGCTTCTAAAACTTTCATGGTTGGATAGACAGGATTCCTTCAGGCATAAGCACCTAGCCATGTGTAGAGGCAACGTCCAGAGTACAAGGAAAGAACACAGAAATTGATTAGTACTGGAAGCTTTGGAGCCGGACTCCCTCAGGTCGGATCCTGGCTCTGCCAATTGCTGCTGTGTGACCTTGGGCAAGTCACTTCAGCTCTCCATGCCACACTCCCCTAGCTTGCGAGGTAGGCATTATAATATTCCTACTTCATACAATTGCTTTTAAATAAGCTAGTATACTTCAGACATTTAGAGTAGGGCCGGATGCCTAGTGAGTAGTCAATAGCTGCTAGTTAGTATTCTAAAGCCCTTTGTTCAAACAAGGCCCACTGCCTGTTCGGGTAAATAAAATGCTGTTCGAATGCAACCACACTGATTTATTTACATATTATCTGTGTGTCTTTCTTGCTACAATGGAAGGAAGTAGTTGTGACCAAGACCCTAAGGACCAACAAATTTTATATCTGGCCCTTTACAGAAAGTGCTTGCCAACCTTCATTCTTCAGGATAGAGGACAAGGATTTCTGAGCCTCATCTGTTACTCCTTTGTCTTGAAACCTTGGATCAGTGACACATACTCTTTGGCCTCTGCTACTTCTGTTATAAGCCTCCTTCTCCTGAAGAACAAATCTGTGAAAAATCATATCTTGGAGATCCTACTAACTTTGTCTTTCATTTTCTCAGAACTTGCGTGTTTTACAGCCAGACTTTTGTGTTAATTGCTGTGGATATAGATGAGAATATCAATTTTTTATTTTTTCTAACACTAATGAACACTTAGCATGCGCTGGCCTCAGTTCTAAGCCCTTCGTATGTGTTAGTTCATTTAATCCTCACAGCAGCTCTCTGAAGCCGGCACTACTCTTTATCCCCACTTTACAGATGGAGAAATGGAGCCACCGAAAGGTTGAGAAAATTGTCCCAAGCTCACACAGTTGGCAGGTGGCAGAGGCAAGATTTGAAACTATGCAGTGTGGTTCCAGAGTGTAGAGTTTTCACTTCTACTGTAGTCACTCAACTTTGAGGACCTTATGATTCCACCAGAGAGACCTATATGTGAACAGATAACTGCACGTGATGTGTAAGTGTTTAAATATTTGTAAGATGAACCAGCACAGTGCCTTGCATGGCATAAGCCATCATCATAACGTTTATGTCCTGTTGCTGTTAACATCAGGGGAGATCACCACAAACCATGGTTGGAGCTTAAGGGAGGCATGCCTGGAGGACTTCAAGAAGGAAATCTTACCTGAATTGAGACTTCCTTGATATTAAGAGGAGTTTGCCAGAAAGCTTTCCATGCAGAGGAAAACACATGTGCAAAGAACAGAGGCATGTTCAGAGTATTAAAACAGTATTTCTCTGTGGCTGGTGTGTGGGCCAGGGGGACCAAGAGGTAGTCAACTGACAGGAAGTGGGCAGGGCCAGAATGGCTCTGTAGGAATTAGGACAGACCCAAGTCCTTTAGTGGGTGTCTCTTTCAGAGCAGAGTTCTACATCTGTCTGTTCGTTTATTGCCTCCACCACACCCCGATCCTGCTCATATACACTGGAATGTAAGCACCTCAAGGGCAGGCACCCAGTCTGTTTTGTTCACTGAAATAACTCCAGCACTAAAGGCCATGCCCATAGCAGGAGCTCATTAAATGTTTGTTCAGTTAATGGATAACTAAACCCATCAGCATCCTTCTGGGTGGTTGTAGGACTCATGGAATAGGATACTTTCCCTGGGTCCACCTGTCATCCCTGGTGACAATGAGCTTGCTTGAAGAGTCAAGGCAGGTCACCTCAAATGACTATGCTGTAGAAAATAGGGTAATTTTTGAGTTAGTTTTTAAATTAGAGGCTTAGCAAATTCATAACCAGTTTATTTTAGTCCTGTCTCCACGTATTAAAATTCAGCATCCTCACCCACAGTGTCCTTATGACCTCATGCGAACCTTTTGGTCATCCTTCAAATGTCTGAAAATCCTACCCATAAGGACCCACCTGGCAAAATATAAGTGAAAAAAATATTGGAAAGCGAATGAAAACAATGATTCTTCTAGGCCACTGTGCCAAAGCAAAGAAAAAGTAACCTCAACATAGGTTTATTTTCATTTGTCAGGTGCCCATAGGGTTTGGTAAAAAGTCAGAAAGCACATCTGCCTAAGGCCTAAGGATTTGGCACACATTTTAGCAGTGATGTTAAATGTTTAACAGTGATTTCCCAAGGAATCATCGAATGTTTGAAGGATAGGAGCCTTATTTCCCACCCCTGACATGTGAGGAGAATGAGGTCCGGAAGGTGAAATAACTTGCCCGGGGCTGGAGAGGTAGTTAGCGACAGGGCTGGAACTGGAACCAGGTCCCCGTCTCCCAGGGCCAATTCTCTTTCCAGTTCACCGCTCAGCCTCCTGAGAGATTAGCTGTAGTTTCGGAGAAGCTTATATTACCTCTTTCATCATTTCTTGGTCTTTTTGGAAATATTGATGATCTCCCTCTGCATCTTTCCTAAGATGACCCAGGAAATGGCATTAAGAGAAGTCTCTTGCGTATTACATTGAGTCAGCAAACCCCATTGTCAACAACTTGTCCCCAATTTGCAAGTTTCACTGAAGGTCCGGATACTCAGGTTTCTTGGCTCCAGCTGATCCCTTTTCCCCTTAATCACATTAGAAAATGTACATTTCATGTTCACATCCCCTAGAGTAGTGAAATATTTCTTTTCCTCCTGTAATCTGGAAATCCCTTTTTTGGTTGTTTTGTTGTTATTTTTAAGAAGAAAATTTGTACATAACAGAGGGACTTGCTGGTTCTTCAGAAACCGGCCTGGTAGGAGAGTTGATTGGATTTGCCTAAAGCATTTCCTCATTAGTAGCCTGTGTGTGCTTTTCCTTTCAAATGTCACCTGGCCTCCTCAACAAAGATTTAATTGTGGCAACTTGGGGCCTTTGCAAACGTGGGCTTTCCTGAATGTTCTTTTGAAATCTTCACAACTGTCCATCTTTCAGATGAAAAACTGGAAACATATTGAAAGTGACTTGGTGCGTTATTGGTTTGGAGACCACGTCTCATTTCTCTTCTCCCCCTTTTTTGTAAGGGAAGATTGGAATTTTAATTGCTCAACCATGGTTTTTAATTCATGATGCCCAGAAAGGGCATGGTTTATTAATTAGTCCTGATTATGAGGTGCCCTGAGCCTGGGCCTGGCTGCTTCTTGATCAGTTTCAACAGCTCTTTGCCTGAAATTACTGTCTGTAAGCACATGGCGGTCTAATTATGCAGACACTAGCTGTTCAGTTCTGCCAGGTTAAACCCTCTATTATACATATGACAGTGCCTTAAAAGGCATTTGTTGAAATGCCATAGTTTACTAGTTCAGCCTTACAAAATCCAGCTCTCTTATGTTATAGGCAAATGGCCTCTTAATTGGATGTTTTCTCCCAGTACATGAAAACGTTGGCTTAAATACACAGACACACACACACACACACACACACACACTCATCCAATTAATTTTTTTAAAAGTGCAAGAAACAGTATTGCTTCATGGTTAAAGGTAAGGACTCTGGAGCCAGACTGCCTCGATTTGACTCATGTGTCTGCCACTTTCCTGCACTCTAACTTGAGTTTATGAGTTACTCTCTCTCTCTCTCTATTGCACAGTCTAGTAAAATGGGAATGATTGCAATGTCTGTATCCTAGGGTTGTTGTGAGGTTCAAGTGAGTTAGTACACAACAAACATTTATCAGAGTTCATGAAACCTAGTTATTGTGTTTTTTACTGATTGCTCCAATACATTTACTTGTGGTTATATCTTATAAAATCTAGTTGTGTTAAGCTGGCACGGTTAGGGATATCTCCCTGTGGCAAAAGCTAAGAATTGTCCCCTAATGTCTATTCTCTTTTTCTTCCACAGTAATAGCCTCCCCTCCCACCAACTTTTAGCCAGGTTGGCATAGAATTGTCCAGAGTTAAGAGTAAATTTCTTTTCCATGTAGAAGTGGCCATGTGACTAAATTCTGGCTGATGGGTTGTTAAGTAGATAGTGTGTCAGCTTCTGAAAAGTGACCCTGAAGGAAGAAGGGTAGTGTGTCTTTGACTTTTTCCTTCTTCCTACTGATGGGAATTTGGTCATGATGGCTGGAACCCAAGCAGCCCTCTTGGGTCATTAGATGGCAGGTTAGCAATGTAGAGCAGAAAAGGAGCAGAAGCCTGAGGACCTAAAAACTTCAGGGAGCAGAGTTGCCCTAGCAGCCCTTTTCTTTCACACTAGACTTTCGGTAAAAGCAAACCTCTATATTATTTAATACACTATAATTTGGGGGACCTATTGCTGTCAAATCTAGTCTTAGGTAACATCTTACCCTCCCTGAATTAGACCACACTCATTATTTTGATTGCAGTATATAGAAATTTCAGGACACTTGGCACAAAGAACCACGGAAAGTTTTCACACACTCTTAATTTCCTATTAGAGGCACTGCTTTACAACACCCAGACATGGCTGCAGTGCTTTCACTCTCCGAATGAGGGGACTTAGCCTTAGGCCTCAGTTGGTGATTGGAGAGGGCACTGCTTGACAGTAGAATTATGCTCATAACTGATGGCCAAATCTTGTAGAAACTACTCGGGATATCCCTCGGAAGGGATAGTCTGACAATTTTATTACTTCCCTTGGGCCAGAAATTGTGAGCCTCTGGACAAATCCAAGACAATTTTCTTTTGCTCTCGTTGCTATACCCGAGAACAAGTTTCTCCACTTCCTATAAATATCAGAAAGAAGCAGGACTCCTGAACAAAGGAACTTTAAGCAGGATTGTGGTGTTGTTGCTTGTTCTTCCTCAGGACAGATATGGAAATAGTTCAGTGATCTTAGTGTATCTTGCTTAGGAGCAATGATGATAATCTCTTAGTCTCCTTTATTTCCTTGAAATTGAATCTTATTTTCTGGTGGTGCCAGAGATCTCAAGACTCATTTAGGGATTTTGCTGAGCCGTCTTCCCAACAATGGTGAAAAGGAGAGGTGACATCTAAAGCTCTCAGAGGAAACATAGATTCTAAGGAACAGTGCCTGATTTCATACTTGGCACATCATGAAGAGTATGATAAATGTTCTTCTTTATCCCCCTTCCAAACTGAGGTCCAATTTTCCTTTCCTATGGAATTGCGATAGAAATGATAAATCAGAGTACATTATATAAATGAAGGACTGTTATTCTTACCTCTACTTTTTAAAGTCCTAGCTACCCTTTAAGGCCAAGTTCAAATGCCACCTACTCCATGAAGCATCCCTGGATTCTCACCTCCACAATGCTCACCCCCTACTCCAGCCAGAAGGATAATAATACAATCAAAGTAGAATCTTCAATCTCAGGTGATACTTGAATTTCCCATATATCAATAAGTATAATTCTACAGTATACAAAGCTAAGCAGAGTTCTGGCTTCTGCAAAAACATTTTTAGAGATGGAAATTCAGTACCTTCAAAAGAGAATTTATTTATTCCAGTTTTTAGACAGCTTAATTCTGCCCCACTAAATTTTCTGAATTTGTTTGTAGGTATGTCTGTGCTCCTCTTTAAATACACTGCCCATAAATAAACAATATTCCTTGAAATACACTGTCCATGAATCACCTTTCTTCTTCTGTAACTGCAGCCTGTGCTAACAGGTTTGCAGCGACCATGGAGCTGTTTTCTCCCAGTTGCACTTATATTCAGTGAAAACCCTGAAATCTTCTTTTTAAATATGTGTTGGTGCTAAATGATATCTCCTCTGTCTTAAATTCATGTGGCTGGTTTTGATATTTAGTTTGGGTCCCCCAATATATAGTTCCATATGGCATGCATCTGGGTATGTTTGGTCTGCTTATTAAATTGTTGCAAACCTAACCTGTCACTCAAGCCCCTAGATCCATTTGTCTGATGAATTCTTCCAAGGTCCTTTATTCTTATTATAGCTCATTCTGCTTTATGCCACAGTTCATGTACTTGTTTCATGCGACTGTCTTAGGTGAGGTTCCCTAGAAGCAGAGCCTCTGTCTGGGGAATCGGGCAGCAGCTCTATAGTCTCCCAGGTTTGACGGCTTCTGATGGTCCAAGAGCAGTTTTCCAGAGCAGGAGAGCAGCTAAGAAGTGTTCTCAGCCAACGCACAGCAGCTAGGATATAGGTGCCCTGGCTGCTGAAAAGGATCTGCTGGGACACCAACAGCATCCACTACAGTCAGCCATGATTTTGTAACTCTTAAGTATGGAAACCACGTATTGTTTTTTCCTGCAGTCTCCATGAACCTGAGTCCAAGTCTTACACAGGGAAGGCACTAGTTTGTGGAATTGAATCACCAGAGATCTGGAGGAAGTGCCCCCTGGTTTGCACCCATTCCAATCCCCTGCCATTTGTAACAACAAATACCCCTAAGGGACTTAGCCAAATCCCTCCCCCAGCCCCAAGCAGCAGAGAACCAGACCATGTAAGTGACAGAGAGAAGGATATGGAAGCTTATATTGCATATTCCAAGAATCCAGTTGCCCTGTCAACTTGAAAGCTGTCCAAGGACCAAATGCTTAAATTTAGAATTGGCAAATACCACCTTAAGACCAAGTAAACATATCAAAGAGCAGAATTTTAGTCCGCTCCATTCAGCTTTTAAACGATTTTGTTTCTTTAAATTTTATAAAGTAATATATGCATATGGCTAAACATGAGAATGGTATAAAAGAGTAATAAATGAATAGTAAAGGTCTATTTTTCCATCGTCTTGACTTTCAGTTCCACTCCTAGAGCTAACTACCGTTAACATTTTCTTGGATTTCTATTCAAAAATAGTTGTAGCTATACGAGGATAAATATCTATGATTTTATACACAAAATGAGTACAGTATATGCACTGTTCTCTAAAGTTTTTTTAAACTGTTAATAGATCTTACAGGTTTTTCTACATCAACGCATCTATAGCTATCTCATTTTTTTTAATGAATATATAAACGTCTTACAATTAATTTAACCTGTCCTCTTTCTTTTTAGTGGACATTTAGGTTGTTTCTAGTTTTTGGCTCATACAAGTAATATTTTTGCCATCACAGATTTTTACCATTACAAAATAAGTGTTCTTCTGTGTATTTCTTTGCATATATGTTCTTTTTAAAAAAATTTTTTAAATCTTATTTATTTATTTTTGACTGTGTTGGGTCTTCGTTGCTGTGCA
The DNA here is from genome assembly GCF_965194805.1 of Balaenoptera borealis. Lineage (NCBI taxonomy): Eukaryota > Metazoa > Chordata > Mammalia > Artiodactyla > Balaenopteridae > Balaenoptera > Balaenoptera borealis. Next base: position 18,237,695 of record NC_138876.1, read on the forward strand.
CAGGCTTTTCTCTAGTTGCAGCGAGTGGGGGCTACTCTTCATTGCGGTGCGCGGGCTTCTGACTGCGGTGGCGGAGCATGGGCTCTAGATGCGCGGGCTTCAGTAGTTGTGTCATGCGGTCTCAGTAGTTGTAGCTCAAGGGCTCTAGAACGCAGGCTCGGTAGTCGTGGCGCACGGGCTTAGCTGCTCTGTGGCATGTGGGATCTTCCCAGACTGGGGATCGAACCTGTGTCCCCTGCATTGGCAGGCGATTCTTAACCACTGAGCCACCAGGGAAGTCCCTGCATATATGTTCTTAATACTATTAAATTGAAAAGCCTATCCTTGCTTCTCAACAGAATAATGGAGACGTGGATAGCTAATGTGGCCACCAGATTCCCTACATCTATACTGAATAACTGTGTGTCTTTTAGCCTAAGATATGCTTTCTCACTCTCTGCCCATTTGTTTTTTCAGCCTCTTTCCCAGAATGCACCTCATAATCAGAAAAGATAGAAATGTCATAATTGAAAAAAGCTGAGAGTAATTCTCAAGTTCAGGTTATCCTGATGGCAAGTTCTAAAAACCACGTTGGTACATAATTTAAAGAACAGACTAACTATTATGACAGGAATAGAAATTCTGAATCTTGTTCAGATTTTAAGAGTCTCTGTTTAAGAGCTTATCTAATACAAGTTTCAAAAATGCCATCAGACTTTCCAGAAATTCAGCCCTGATGTACTGAAAAGTGCTTACTGTTGTCTTTTTGCTTGCAGTGAAGTATATGCGGGAAGCCACACCCTACGTGAAGAAAGGCTCCCCAGTGTCCGAGATCGGGTGGGAAACGCCTCCGCCAGAATCCCCTCGGTTAGGGGGCGGCTCCTCAGATCCTCTGTCATCGCAATCCTTCTCCTTCCATAGAGACCGGAAAAGCATCCCTCTCAAGATGTGCTTCGTCACTCGGAGCATGGCCTTGGCTGACCCTGAGAACAGGTAAAGACGGCTAACGCCCTCCTCCGTATCTCAGCTGCTCTTTGGCCTCTGCGGTTGAAAGAGAGCTTTTTTTTTTTTTTTTTTAATTTTTAAATTTATTTATTCATTTATTTAATTTTTGGCTGCGTTGGGTCTTTGTTGCTGCGCGCGGGTTTTTCTCTAGTTGTGGCGAGCGGGGGCTGCTCTTCGTTGCGGTGCGTGGGCTTCTCATTGCGGTGGCTTCTCTTGTTGCAGAGCACGGGCTCTAGGCACGCGGGTTTCAGTAGTTGTGGTGCATGGTCTTCAGTAGTTGTGGCTCACGGGCTCTAGAGCACGGGCTCAGTAGTTGTGGCCCACGGACTTAGTTGCTCCATGGCATGTGGGATCTTTCCGGACCAGGGCTCGAACCCGTGTCCCCTGCAGTGGCAGGCAGACCCTTAACCACTGCACCACCAGGGAAGCCCTGAAAGAGAGCTTTTCTCAGGCTGTACTTGTGTTCTGGAAACACTCGACGGTTTCCAAAGAATAGCCTCAAAGGACCACGATGCAGGAATGTATATGTCAAGCTAGGCCTCCCTCTCTTTCTTCCTCCATCCTTCTTTTTCTTCCTTTTATCCTCATGAAGAATCTGTATACTAAGCTCTGGTTCTGGAAGAAGTTGAATCAATGGAGTCAGGATCTTATGTGTCTTCCCTGGGTCTGCCTCTGCCAGTATATGTGACTTTGGGCAAGTCTCTCGGAGCACTGAACCTCAGTTTTGTCGTATGTAAAATGGAAAGAGTTGAAATCAATACCTCGTTGAGTTGTGAAGATTAAATGAGGAAATCCATGTGAAGTGCTTAGCCCAGGAAAACCTTCCATGGATATAAGCTATAATACTATGTATTATTCCTATTGTTTTTTTTTTTTTGGCTGCACCATGCAGCATATGGGATCTTAGTTCCCTGACCAGGGCTCGAACCCCTGCCCCCTGCATTAGAAGCACAGTCTTAACCCCTGGACCACCAGAGAAGTCCCCAATACTATATATTATTGATGTTACATAACAATAAGCAAATAGGCCTCTCTGGGCCTCGGGGTCCTCAACTGTGTACTTGGAGGGTTTGATGAGAGCATCCTTAACACTTTCGGCTCTGAAGCTCTCTTTATCATCAAGAGAGAAAAAGGAGTGGCTTCGATCCAGGCCTGGAGTGCTATTTCCCAAAGTCTATACATGACATCTTTGCCACAGGATAGATATATAACCCAATCCATGGCAATTAGAAGGAATCCAGGCAAGATGAGCAAGTATTTGGGGTCCCTCTTCCCCCAGAAGTTTTCCTTTATCTCTGCTGCACAGAAAGCATACATCTGGAAGGAAAATAAAAGACATGTAGAGAAGAGAGAGACAAATTGAGCCAGTGAAGGGGGAATCGTGGTGACCTTTGCATCCTCATTCAGATGCTAAAAAAAGAAACAGCTCTACTGGCCCTTATTTACAATACGAGTGGGACAGCTGCAACCCCACCGGAACCCCAGGAGGAAGTATTTGGCTGGGTTCCGACCTGCTGATGGGGAAAACCCAAAGGAAATAAGAGCAGGGAGAAAGTTGCCTCCTTGGCTCACAGCTCAGTGCTTTTTTTGTTCTCTTCCCAGTAAACTTATGCTAAGGAAGCCGCTAGCCCTTCTGACCCCAGTCAGCTGCAGGGTCTACCCCGCTCCCCCGCCCGCCTGCTACATCAGTTCTATCTGCATAGGGATCAGAGAGCAGCCATTGTATGAGCGAGCCAGGGGGTATCAGCAAAAGATGAATCTGAGAAGGCAGACTGGGAAGGAGGCAGAATTCTTAGATGGTCCATTCCCACCTGTTCTCTGTTTTGCTCCCCCTCCCCTCAATTTCTACCACTTTCCTGGGCCTACAGTTGACATCCTGGTTCCTGAGTTTCCTCTTCCCTGGGCTTTTACCCACTCAGTCAGACAAGTCCTTTCGCCCAAGAGCCTGAGGTCTAAGCTTTCAGATCTGATGAATTCATAATTTATCCAGTGGCTGTCTTGTGCTGGGCAGCATGCTAATTACTTCAGCCCAGAGACTGCAAAGTGGCAGCCTTTAGGTGTCCCCAGCCCACAGATATGTTTTTTTAGTGGTCTCTCTAGGGTTGCAAAGAAATTTGAATTAGTTGCCACATTGAATAGTCAGAAAATTTCACATTAAAAAGCCAGATTTCTGGACTTCCCTGGTTGTCCAGCGGTTAAGACTCTGTGCTTCCACCGCAGGGGGCACAGTTTCAATTGCTGGTCAGGGAACTAAGATCCCGCATGCTGCGTGGTGTGCCCCCAAAAAAAAAGAAAAAAAAAAGGTCTCTGCAACTTTCACATGGGCTATAAGAAATTATTAAAAAAAAATAAAAGCCAGATTTCTACTTTCCTAGAAAAATTAGAAGATCTAATGATATCATTAGGCCTATATTGCCGCAGGCAGGCCTCCCATCTATAGGAGCCCAGTAGAGTCTTCTCCTTTGAAAAGGGAATGAACTCTCTTAGTCACTCCTTTTGCCTTACACTTAGGGGGTTCAGTTAATTACCAGCCTGGGTCTTCACATTTCCTGCCTTGTCCTTGAATTTGTAATCATGTTTAGTCTTCTGAGTTTCTAACATCATCCCCATTCTACAGATAAAAATAACTGAGGCTCAGGGCTTACGTAAGTTCCTATGGTCATATAGTTAATGTATGATACAACTGGTCTTTAATGTCATACCTATAGAATGGGTGACAGTGTCAGTTTACCATTCCCGGAAAAATACAGAGACTAGAAAACTTGAGATATTGTAGAAGTGGTTAATACATTAGGGAGAGAGTTTGAGTAGATGATTTCTAGGGTTCCTTTCAACTGTGGACTTAACATGCTATCATATTTCTCCCAATCATTTAATTACATTGTAAAGAATATTTGGAGAGATATCAGGCCTTAGTTCAAGTATTGGAAGCTTCATTTTGTCAAGCCAGTAGAGAGGATGCATTTAAAAAAAATTTTATATTATTGAAGTATCGTTGATTTACAATGTTGTGTTAATTTCTACTACACAGAAAACTGATTCAGTTATACATATATATATTCTTTTTCATATTCTTTTCCGTTATGGTTTATCACAAGATATTGAATATAGTTCCCATTTTTAAACTTTTATATCGGTGCTCTTCAAGTTGACCATTGATAAGTACATGTAGGGCCTCCTAGGTGGTAAGGGAAAACCTGTCCTGCTGGGGTGTGAAAACCAGTAGGGCATGACCGAAAATGAAAATCCAGCTAAGCCAGAGGGTCCAGGAGGGGATTTTGGTCCAAACAAATCCAAAACTGCTGATAGTAAATTAACCTTTCACAATGTATCCGTGTATCAAATCACCATGATGTGAACTTTAAATATCTTACAATTTTATCAGTTATACCTCATTAAAACTGAAAAAAAGAAAAAAAAAACCAAAAAGACTAGGGGCTTAATTGAGTCTTGACCCTGATTGAATAAAAGAAGAAAAGAAAAAAGAAACAAATATTTTATGGAGCTCCAGTCAGTAACACGCCGGGCAGAGTATAATGTACCATTCAGAAATATGGACTCTGCAAAATTCAACTCTGTGCTGAATATGAGACACACCTAACACAAAGTGATTTTAAAAGGCCAAAAATATAGGCTGGGCAGATTATATAAGGCAAATGCAAACTAACAGCAAAAACAAAAAGCATCCATTTTGATCTTGATATATGACAGGGTAAAGTGCAGACTGAAAAGCACAGAACAAGACAAAGAAGAACTGGTTTATGTTAAAGGCCAGAGTTCACAAGGAACAGAATTCAGCAGTTATGAATGCACATCAAGTAGCACAGCAGCAACCTTTACAGCAAAATATGCAGAAAATGCAAAAAGAAATAGAAGCATACTAAAATTAGGTAGTTCAATACTACTCTCAATCCAAGACAAGGCAATTGGACAAAAGATAAACAAAGATACAAAAGACCCAAATGGGGGCTTCCCTGGTGGCGCAGTGGTTGAGAGTCTGCCTGCCAATGCAGGGGACACGGGTTCGAGCCCTGGTCTGGGAAGATCCCACATGCCGCGGAGCGACTAAGCCCGTGAGTCACAACTACTGAGCCTGCGCATCTGGAGCCTGTGCTCCACAACAAGAGAGGCCACGATAGTGAGAGGCCCGCGCACCGCGATGAAGAGTGGCCCCCGCTTTCCGCAACTAGAGGAAGCCCTCGCACAGGAACGAAGACCCAACACAGCCAAAAATAAATAAATTAAAAAAATAAAAAAAAAAAAGACCCAAATGACATAATTAAGGGATGTCTGGATACATCACAGTCTTTGTACCTTGATAATAAAGAGTACACTTTTTTTTTCCAATCCACATAGAACATTCACAAAATTAACCATAGATTGTCACAAAAAAATGCAGTAAGTTCCATAAGGTAGAAATAATACAAACAACATCCTCTGATGATTGTGGAATAAAACTAGAAAACCAATAACAAAACCAAAGCACAGAAAGCCTTTCTTTATGGAGTTTTAAAAGCTCTCTCTGAAATAAATAACTCTTGGGTCAAAAGGGAAATAGAAACTGAAAGTGTAGCATTTTTAAAAATAATGAAAATTATGCAAATATTAAATATAAAAGGGAAAGAAGTTGAAAGGGAGAGTGTTGCCTCTGGTGTCAGCTAGATGCACGGTGGAATCCTAGCTCCACCACTTGTGTGTGAATTGAAGCAAGTATCTCATTTAATCCAGATAACAACCCTAGGTCGTAAGTACTCTAATCTCTACTTTATGGACAACGAAACTTCGTTCAGAAACAAGAGTTGAAGTCAACGGGAAATCTGAGATTCAGACCCAGGCCTGGCTGGCACCAAGCTCAGTTTCTTAATCGTGACACCCCATTGCTTCTGATTGTAGCGCCTGGCAGAGTAGCTCACCTGAAATGCAAGCGCCATGGCCAGGAATCAGCGGGCTCCTGGATGCTAGAACCTCAGCATCTCGGGGCTGATCCCCTCGGTTGGTGACACACAGCTACTCATAGTTTGCATTAAAAGCTCTAATGTTCAGTTTCTCAAATTGAAACAACCACAGAACAGCAGGTAGCAATGCTGCTCTTGCTGTAAAAAAGGTCACCCAGCAGGCACTGGATCCACAAGGATACGTCACTGCTAGCGCTGGTTGTCAGTGATTACAATAGTTCTTTTGAATTCCACCTCGTAAGTATCTCCTGTGTTTCACGGTCAGCTCTTTGCCTTCACGGCCACTGCCCTAGTCCAGGCCCAGACTATCCCAAGTCCTCTAGACTATTGGGACATATTTTCTACTGGGTGCTTCCAAGGTTCTAGTTTGCCCCTCCCCCACCCCCTAGCATCTACCCTACTGGCAGCTAGTTAAGGGAGTGTGAAACACTCAAAATTTATCCATTTGGTCAACATGGCTTCCGTCACCTTCACTGATCATGAAACTCCTCAGTATTGCGTAAAATCCCCATGAGGTTTTGGATCTTTCCTAACTATCCAGCGCCTCTGCATCTCATCCTTTAGGCTCCAGGAACCCTTAAACAATTTCTGCACACCCTACACTTGCCTCCCTCACAGCTTCCTAGTCACCCTTTAAGCCTCAACACAGGGGTAGCACAGGTCCTGCTATACCTTGTGTATAGATCCGTTCATGATAGCATCCTTTATAATGACTTGTGATTTTTTTTTCCTAACGTCATTACCCAGTTCTTAAAGCCAGAAGACCCTTGAGGTCTGGGATTCCCCCTGCTTTTACTTTGATATCCCAGCTTTCTAAAAATTATTATGAAGAGAGATAAGCAGCAAGTGATAGAGTAAATGGAGGGAAATATTAATAGTAGGTACACCTGGGTATTCATATATTCTTGGCACAATTGCTAATTTTCCAAGTTTTCTGTAAATTTGAAATTATTTCCAAATAAAAAGTTAAAGAAAAACCCGCACACTGCCAAAAAAAAGAATCCCAGCTTTCTAGAACATTGCTTGATATAAAGCAGGCATTCAAAAATATACGATATGTTAATAAATGATAAATGGCATATTTATCTGCCCATTTTTGATATTCTTACCTTTTCAAAATCTTCTTTTAAAAAAAATCTTCTACTAAATAGTCTTGCGGATAAAGGAAAAAGCATGGTTCTATCCTGCCACACTCAGCAAATTTAAACCCAGACAATTCATTAACCAAGCCCGTTGAAAGCAGATGGACCAATGCAGTGGGTGGTATACAAAGCTTTGTTCATGACTCTGTGTACTAGTAACAGACCCCACTGTAGATCTTCATGGTTAAATTATGGAGCACACAATCTTTCTTGAAAAACAGTGCACATCTCTATTTACAGCACGTAAGTGAAAAATTCACAGAAAGCGTTGTTGTGGTTTCAGGTGGAAAAGCTCCACTCATCACACCATGATTCAGAGGGATGGGATCTGGTAAATCCTATAGGACCCATGGATTTGTTCCCACAAAGTGCCCTCAGTGATATCCCCATAATCCAGTGCCCAAGCTTCAGCCACAGAGGATCAGAAACCTAATTGGAGGCACAGTGACGTTGGATCCATCTCTAAGGGGTGGACTCATATTAACCAAACAAACCAGGATTCACTTGTAACGGGCAGTGCAGTTGTCAAACAGATGTAAACACCTGCATGGGAGGATCTGTGTGTCCCCGTTAGGGGCAGGCCGTATTAGAAGACAAATGGAAATAATAAGCAGAATACCAGAACTCCAAGTAACAAAAACACCGTGGACTTTCAAGGCAGCCTAAGCAATGCATTCTCTCCGTGTAGGCCAGCTATGCGAGAAATTAGATTGTCACCAAGGTTATCAGTACAAGATATGCCAATCGACCATAAGAAGTATATTTTCCATGAGAAAGCTGGAAGCTGTCCTTTCCTAGATCAGAAGAGCTTTGCCACGGTGGCCGTTATGTTAATTTCTGCTCTACTCAGACTCCCATCTCCTTTGGTCTGTATGTAAATGGCCCGGGGTTCCCCCAAATGGCCCTCCCCTGTCCCCTTAATTTCAGACGATCTTATACCTGATGGGGACCAGAACAGTGGACTGAATTTTTGCTGATCAAATTATATCATTTTCCAGTCCTGGCTTCCTGAAGTTGCTCCAGTATCCCCTCGTTCACAGTTTTAGGTGATCCCAAATACTTCAGTTACACATTTATAAACAGATGGTCTTTTAGTGACCCCAGCGGAAGAGTAATCATTTTACTGGTTTCACCTTATTTTCTCCTTTTCGCACTGTCTGGGGACACATTATTGTCCCCCCCCCCCCCCCATATCTTATTAGAATTCTAAACTATACTCTTTAAACTTAGAATACTAGTGAAAAATCCTCTCCTGTAGTACATCCAGAATGAAGATTCATGAGGTACTTATAACCATCTTCTTTCCACCATAAGTTCTTGCTTGTGAAAAGTGTTTCTCCTGTTAAGAGGCTCACAAAACATGTATTTTCTTGGTTCGGTTTTCTTCACTCTTGGTTGGACACATCATGGTGGCCTCGTAACTGAAAATACCACCAGCAGATCATGATTGATGTTACATTTTGGAAACAAAGGAAAAATGAAAAATCAATTTATATTGGTGCTGTAGTAAGTGGACACAGTTGAAATATCTAAAACAGAGGCCCAGATTAACTAATATCAATGAATAAAACTCTAGATTGAAGTTAGAAAATGTGAGTTTGAATCCCAATTCTGTTACTTATTCCCTTTAACTTTAGACAGATTATCTAATCTCTCTGATTCCCAGGTTCTTTATCTATAAAATGTGCTTTAAAATACCACATAAGATTGTTGTGATGATTAGATGACTTAATGTAGATATCCTCTAATTCCTGGCAGCATAACCATGGCATAAGTGCAGCTTTCAGTCAAAATATCCTTATTCCTGGGTGCAAGAGGGGTGGGGGGAGTTTTTTCCAGCAGAGAAGTTTCCAGGTGATCTCCCCAAGCTGTTGAGCAGAGGCTGTTTTGTAAGACATTCTTTCACAGAGGGGTTTAGCCTTCTGAGACGTCTGGCTCTCTGCAGAAACTTCAGTTCCAGTTTCCCAACTCCTGGGCTCATGAAGTCTTAGTTGTCATTTATGTATGAAGACAGTCCTCAGCCCACCCACCGCGCTACCTGATGCACTCTCTGACACCACCCCACCTCCACCCCGTTTCATCAGGGATGCCTCATGATCAGATTGTATACTCACCCTCCTGGTTTTCAATGCCCTTGTACACTTTTTTTTATACCTGGGAGTTTCCTTTTCTTTCTTGCAAGCTCAGTATTACGTTAAAACATAAACAAGCAAACTTTTCTTATTATATCTTATCCAGCATATCTAGGTGTTCATAGCAGAAGGGTTTCTGAATTTATGTAGACCACCATTGTGCTAGAACGGGAAACCTCCTCACGTGGCTGCAGAATTGCTTGTAATTGGCCATGTGTATCATGAACAAAAGTCAATGTTCTGTTTTTTCAACTGTTATTTAGAAAAACAAGTTAAACTTTACCATCATGTTGAAAACTAAAAACAAACAAGTTGAGTATTAACCTTTGGATGATCTACCACTTTCATTTGAAAGTGTGGGCTTCCCTCTACCACCAAGAGCACGATTTTGGTCATGCTTATTCATCTGTCTATACCTGTCCGTTTACCTATCTATCTATCTATCTATCTATCCGTCCCTCTCTGTATCCATCTACTTATTTATCATGTTTATCAATCACATATCTATCTATCTATATCTATCTTTCTATCTATCTAGCCATCTCTCTATCCATCTACTTATTTATCTTTATCAATCACATTATCTATCTATCTTTGTTTCTTTCTTTCTACCTATCTATCTTTCTACCTATCTTGCTCTCTGTTCTGTTTCTTACTCAGACAAGCCCAGTGAACTATTTTGTTACTGTAGGAAGAATATGCATAAAACAAGAGCTGGCCTTGGTGTTTGTTTCAACTGTGCTCACATTCTGCATTTGGGAAATATAGGAAATGGAATATATACTATTATTTTAACAATTTGTTTAAAGATAATGGGAAGGAGAAATTCAAGGAAATTGGGCTGAATTAGTCAGAAATCTGACATAGGAAATAAAGTCCCAATCAGTTGTATTGTTTTTAAGTGTACATAGTGAGACAAAGTAAGGAGGCGTGCCTCATAGCATTCATAAAACAGACCTAAGAAAATAGGTAAGATGCTCCCTTTTTAAAGTTATTTTAAATGAAAGTTTAAATTTTACCAAAAAACAATAAAGGCAGATAGCTTAAAAATCAAATAAATCTAAAAGATTTGTTTTACAAAAAAAGCAATGGATTCTTATCATTAATCTGCAGCCCATTTGTAAACCAATCCAGAGACTTATGTCTGAGATCTGGGAAATTTCCTCATATTATTTATTTGATAAAATTCTCCTCTGTTTTCTTTGTTCTTTCTCTCTGCCTCCCCTGTTGGAAGGATATTGGACCTCCTAGATTGATTTTCTAAGTCTGTTTCTTTCTCTGCTGTTTCCACCATATTTTTTTACTTTATTTTTTGACCATTCTCATGAATATATCTTGTTTAAATTTCAGCTGTTATATTTTAGCTCTTTTTGTTCTCTGAATGTTCTTTTTTAAGAGAATTTTGTTCTTGTTTTATGGATCCCATATTTTCTCTTACTTCTTGTAAACTATTAATTAGTTTTGTTTATTTTTCGTTGTGCTCTTTGTTTCTCCAGTTACCTTTTTTCTGCTTGTTTCGATTTCATATTCCTTGTTGGAGGTATTCCTCAAATGTCTGGTGACCCATTGCTATCTGTTCATTTTTTACATGGAGAGACTAAGAAGCCTGTTGGAACCTATGTGTGTGAGGAGTGGGGCTTAATCATTGGTGAGAATTCATGCACAGTTGTTGCTTGCTGAGTCAACCATACTAAGAGACCCCTTCTGATTCGGCAAATGTTGGCGTTTGGAAGTTTGAGTTACTTAGGGGAGAGCCATCTAGTCTCTTTCCGTGGGTGTGGGTGGTGGGAAAAGTGGAGAACCTCCCTCTGCCAGCTTTCTCACAGTCCCACCACTCAGCTTGCAGACCTCACACAGGACCCTTGTTTTGAGCCCTGCATCACCCCCAGTCCTCTCTCTGGAGGTTCCAAGCCCCTGCAGGTTTGCAGAGCCAAGGGGCTCACACTTCACTAAAATCCTGTCTTCAGCCCTTCAAATTGTAAATTCCTTGCCTCTTAGTAAGGAATTAAGAGGAATTCCTTGCCTCTGACTCTGTAGTCAGTTACCTGGTTCCACTGCTGTCTGTCCTTCACACATGCATTGAACTCTTGCCTCTCTTATTTTCTTGTGGGTTTTATACCTATTTTACTGTCTTTTTCCTGGGATCTTTTAGGGGAGAGGAGATGAACATGGGTGGCCAAGCCACTATGTTTTTCCCAGTAAGAACCCTTACATGATTTGCATCTTTGTATACAACAGAATGCACCAAAGGTTCATTTTAATGAGCTTAAAAAACATTTTCATAGCCTTGTTATTTTTAAGAAAATCAGTTTCCTCCATAGATACACTTCAGGACTGTATTCATCCTAATTATCATACATTTTTAACCAGTGGGAGATGAATTAGTAAGGCTTCCCTGGCAATGGTAAGCAAGTTACAAAAGGGAATTAAACTATCTTTAGTTAGCCTTGAGAAAAAGAGTTGAGGAGAAGACTTGTCAAGCATGGTTCTGTGATTTCATCAATACACCAGTAAAATGAGTCCATTTTAGTCCATTCCTGTGCCTCTAAACACCATTCCAGGAAAATCTCAGTTTCCCCTCTTCTAAGAGCACTTTGGGACATTGAACTTGACCATCTGGGTGCTGAGAGATTTTTGCTAATGTTGACTCTCAGTATTTAGGTCTTGATCCTCTGCTCTTGATTCATTAATTGAACTCCATTTGGTTTGCAAAAAGCCGCCCCAGGATTTCCAGCTGAGATAATGAAGCTTCTGAAAATAACTCCAGTGCTCTCATGCAGGCGTTCTCTATTCAAGCAGGCATCACCTACCGGGCAATGGGGACAAGGGGGAGACAGGGAGGTTCACAGAGCAGTCCCTGCCCTTCGGTCCTTTGACGCACGCGTGGAATTTTATTCTCCTTAGTAGAGGATGGGTTTGGGGCACAAAGAGCTGCAGACACATTTAGAACAACACCCACTTGGATATACAGAGCCTGTGACTGTTGAGAGATACTCTGTCTGTTTCTAAATAATAGGAATTTTGACATTGCCAATCCTTTAAACCAGGTTGAGATTTCTTTCCTTCTCTTAATTTCAACTTGTGACAGAGTTCTTGCCCTGACACAGCTTACCGTCAGGTGGGAAATAGGTACAAGCACGCCGGCAATGACAAAACAATACTACGGAAGGGTGACGAGAGAAGTAAAGGATGCTATAGAAGCTGTCTCACAGGAAACTACCTAATCCAAAGTTCTGGTTTTGGAGGGGGTGGGTGCAGGCGATAAGGGGTGATTGTCGGAGGCGGTGATGTTTATGCTGAGACTTGAATCATAAAATAGAAGTCAGGCCAAGGGTCACTGCAGGGAGGCAGAGAAGGGATTCTTGGCAAAGGAAATAGTATGAGTCTAGGCACCAAGGCAAGAAAAGACATAGTTCTGTTAAAGAACTGGAAGAAATCGGTCTCTTTGGAGCAGTCGATGAGAAGACTGTGTCAAGAGTCTGGAAGGGGGCTTCCCTGGTGGCCCAGTGGTTAAGACTCCACGCTCCCAATGCAGGGGGCCCGGGTTCGATCCCTGGTCGGGGAACTAGATCCCGCATGCATGCCACAACTAAGAGTTCACGTGCTGCAACTAAAGATCCCGCGTGCCGCAACTGAGACCCGGCGCAGCCAAAATAAAAAAAAAAAGAGTCTGGAAAGGTGGTCACAATCTGAGCTAAGCCATTTTATGGTTGGACTTCATCCTGGGAGGGTCTGGAGCAGTGGAACCACAGAACAGAGATCCCTCGGGCCTCACGGTGAAGCACGGGCTGGAAGCGGAAGGCAAGACGAGGCTGGGGGAGCAGTGAGAGGGTTCTCGCAGAAATGGAGGTGAGAAATAATCCCAGCTTCTACCAGGGGAGGACAGAGGCACTAAGGAGAAGTTGGACGAATTTGAGAGCTTTTAAGAAAGAGAATCTGCAGGCGTTCATGATAAAGCGGGCTTGGAGGGATGAGGGAAAAGAAGGTGCCCACAACTAACCCATGGAAGCAGAGCCACACACCTGGCCACTGTTTCCTAGATGATTACACTGGCCCTGAGTGAACGGGACTGAGGGCACGGGGGTTTTGGTACAGGGTTGGGGGTAGGTAGAGGCTTAGAACAAGTTTAGGCCTTTGGAGATACTGCCTCGATTGGGAGTCTGAGTTATGACACCTTTGGACGGCTTTATGTCCCTACCTGGATTTGTAAGCATGGTGGGGACCAGCGGCGTGTCTTGGCTTTCTTTTGCATTTGCCACATTTCCTAGAAGACCACATAGAAATCACTCACTAAGTGCAGAAGGGCAATTGCAGTGATTCCAGTCAGGGTCCTGGCAGGTGTCTGTCTTGAAGGGTTAACTGAAGAGCTTTTAATGAAGGGGACTGTTTATCGAAGAGCGGGCTGGGTTAAAGGAACCAACCACGGATGGAGAGGCACCCAGCATTTAGCAACAGCAGGAAGCTATTCCCACCTCCTGGGACTGAGGGGCAGAGGGAACAAGTTTCTGTAGCCCGGTGAGGACCAGAGCCCTGGGAGATGCACAGTGGCCCAGGGAGGGTTGGGGGTAGGTCAATACCCTCAACCCTTCTTTTTTTTTTTTTTTAATAAATTATTTTATTTTATTTATTTTTGGCTGCTTTGGGACTTCACTGCTGCACACGGGCTTTCTCTAGTTATGGCGAGCGGGGTCTACCCTTCGCTGTGGTGTGCGGGCGTCTCATTGTGGTCGTGTCTCCTGTTGTGGAGCACAGGCTCACGGGCTCTAGAGCGCAGGCTCAGTAGTTGTGGCGCATGGGCTTAGTTGCTCCGTGGCGTGTGGGATCCTCCCAGACCAGGGCTCAAACCCATGTCCCCTGCATTGGCAGGCAGACTCTTAACCACTGTGCCACCAGGGAAGTCCAACCCTTCTCTTCTTCTGCCCTAGAATCTCCTGTCGATGCTTCCAATTGGCTGCATGCAACTGGGAGCCAGAAGCTAGGGAGCCTGAATGATTAGTTAGAGTTTGACATCTTGGAGCACAGAGCAAGGCAGAGAAGGGCAGAGAATGAATCTGGAGGCAAACAGAGAAAAAAAATCACAAAAGTGTATATACATTCTGCCTTTTTGAACATAGGTCTGATATGTATATGACAAGTTATATACAAGTTATATACTAGTTATAAGAAAAATGTGGTTGACCCCAACACTTCGTTTCCTGATCTTGTTGGATAAAAATGTCTTGGACAGTCCCAAGTCAATATTTGTAGGTTCCTGCTTAATAAATGGTGTTATGCCCCGTCTAGAGTTTTGATCAAGATTTGTTTTCACCACGGTGATGCGAGCTGGATATAGAGATGACAGTTGAGAAGCTTAGAGAAAAAGACAATTTATTTTACTCAGGCTGGAAGCTACCAGAAGGACAGGGAAACGGTGTGGACAGGGCAGCATAGCTACGAAATGGCCTTGATGATCACTGTTGTCATCTCTTCGGAAAGTGGCAGAGGTCTGAAGGGGGTGTCCTCTTCCATCATGACAGAGCTGAGGGCTGGAGAAAGGGCAGGTGAGAGCACTGCTGTGACTATACCAAGCTGCTTTGGACAGTGAAATCTCCATAAAAAGGCAACAGATGGACAGATGGAGATGTGAGGAGAGGGGGGTACATTTGAGCAGTAACCGTTGGTCAGTGGGAGTCAAAACTGCAAAATCTTTTTAACATTCATTTGCTCTCATCTAAAATGCCGCATCATTTACCCTTTATAGACACACTTTGACTTGGAATACGGTGCTTTTTTTTTTTTTTTTCCCCCCTAGAATAAAACCCTCTCCTCCACCTCTGTTATGAAACACACAGTAAAGGCCAAGGAGCACAATGTGCTTCATTTCCTGTATTATTAAATATTCAGGCAATTGGAAAATGTTTCCTCATGTTACTTGGAAATGAAACACTAGATCCAGAAGTTAGAATTCTTGGAGCTATTTTCTCAAGCTCTCTGGCAATAATTTTTTACTGGACGTGTTGTGTCATCTTGAAAAGATTATTGACTTTCAGGCCAGGCTAACCTGAGTTTCATTGCTAGCTTTTCTACTTATTATCTGGGTGATTTTGGTCAATTTACTTAGCTTCTTTGAATTTTTTTTTAATATATAAAATGAGGGTGATAGCATTTCTATGTATGTGCTGTTTTAGGAATTAAATAATTTGGTATATGCCTAATTACCTGCCACATAGTAGGCACTTAATCCCTTCCCATTTACCTTTTTTTCTGGTGCAGAAATAGCCAACCCTAATAAGACTATCAAGAGAGTCTTTCAGTGTCATGAAGATATGTTAAGAATTTTTTAGATAGTTTTATTAAGTGCTGGGAAAGCCCTGGGAAAAATATTGAGTTCGAAAGTATAAAATAGCTGTTTAGGCAGATGAAAACCCCATCGTGATTTTATACACTTCTGTCTGATACCGCATCTGTAGTAGTTGACAGTCTGAAGAACTGGGTCAATCTACAAATAGTATCTTTAGATTAATTTCTCCAGGAAAGAAAGAGACAGGACTTGAATCACTAAGAAGGGGTAGACTCCTACCAAAGCCACATACAGTTTTATAGAAATATTCCAATAACTCTTGATGGAAGAATTCTCTAGCCAGCTGTCAGATAGGTAGAGAAGGAGAGTGATAGAAAAAAAAAAAATGCATGCATGCGCCAGAGTAGGAATTAAAACCAAAATATTTCTGCGGATACCACAGTAATCCCAGGATCCTATTGACTTCAATTTGCATCAGGTTTCCAGGCTTCACAAATCTATCATCATTATGTCTATGTACAGAGTTATAATAGTGCTGTTGATGGGCGACCAGCAGTATAGAACTTGTATTTTAGTCATTTCTTTCTGGATTTGCAAATTCTTCTGTTATGTTCCATCCATCTTTTCTTTTTGAATTCTTTTTTTTTTTTAACATCTTTATTGGAGTATGATTGCTTTACAATGGTGTGTTAGTTTCTGCTTTATAACAAAGTGAATCAGTTATACATATACATATATCCCCATATCTCTTCCCTCTTGCATCTCCCTCCCTCCCACCCTCCCCATCCCACCCCTCTAGGTGGTCACAAAGCACCAAGCTGATCTCCCTGTGCTATGCGGCTGCTTCCCACTAGCTATCTGTTTTACATTTGGTAGTGTATATATGTCCATGCCACTCTCTTACTTTGTCCTAGCTTACCCTTCCCCCTCCTCATGTCCTCAAGTCCATTTTCTATGTCTGCGTCTTTATTCCTGTCCTGCCCCTAGGTTCCTCAGAACCATTTTTCTTTTTTTTTTTTAGATTCCATATATATGTGTTAGCATACGGTATTTGTTTTTCTCTTTCTGACTTACTTCACTCTGTTTGACAGTCTCTAGGTCCATCCACCTCACTACAAATAACTCAACTTCATTTCTTTTCATGGCTGAGTAATATTCCATTGTATATATGTACCACATCTTCTTTATCCATTCATCTGTCAGTGGACACTTAGGTTGCTTCCACGTCCTGGCTATTGTAAATAGTGCTGCAATGAACATTGTGGTACATGCCTCTTTTTGAATTATGGTTTTCTCAGAGTATATGCCCAGTAGTGGGATTGCTGGGTCATATGGTAGTTCTATTTTTAGCTTTTTAAGGAACCTCCATACTGTTCTCCATAGTGGCTGTATCAATTTACATTCCCAAGTGCAAGAGGATTCCCTTTTCTCCACACCCTCTCCAGCATTTATTGTTTGTAGATTTTTTGATGATGGTCATTCTGACTGGTGTGAGATGATATCTCATTGTAGTTTTGATCTGCATTTCTCTAATGATTAATGATGTTGAGCATCCTTTCATGTGTTTGTTGGCAATCTGTATATCTTCTTTGGAGAAATGTCTATTTAGGTCTTCTGCCCATTTTTAGATTGGGTTGTTTGTTTTTTTGATATTGAGCTGCATGAGCTGCTTGTAAATTTTGGAGATTAACCCTTTGTCAGCTGCTTCATTTGCAAATATTTTCTCCCATTCTGAGGGTTCTCTTTTCGTCTTGTTTATGGTTTCCTTTGCTGTGCAAAAGCTTTTAAGTTTCATTAGGTCCCATTTGTTTATTTTTGTTTTTATTTCCATTTCTCTAGGAGGTGGGTCAAAAAGGATCTTGCTGTGATTTATGTCATAGAGTGTTCTGCCTGTGTTTTCCTCTAAGAGTTTGATAGTGTTTATAAGGTGAGAAATGCACCATTTTCAGGCAGATGCTTATAGTTTTTGATGTCGGTGGAGGAGAGAAGAATTAACTAAACATACCAGCATTGAGCTGAATGAACTAACCAAACCTCCATTACAAACCAATGTTCAGAGCAGCTGAGAGTTTTTGCTCCAAGTCTGTGTGTTGTAATGGAAAGAGCTTGTGCCTTTGAAAACAGAGGGACCTAGGTTTACGTCCTGGCTCTTTGGATCTTGCACACCTTATGTTATCTCTCTAAGCCTCAGTTAATCCATCTATAAAATGGGCATTATAAGACCTACTTTTCAGAGTTGTTACACAGATTAAATACCTCTCAAAATGAAGTATGCATAGCCTCTTAGATAAAGTAGGTTTTATCAGGGAATATATAAGACCAGTAAATGAAGAAGTGTACTTTCCAGGGGCATGAATTCTTCTCTGAATTTTGGGAGAATAGAATTTATTATGGAGTTCATTCACATGAATTTTAAAGCCAAAACATGAGATTTCAAACAAATTTATGCTTGGAGTTATTTTAGCTCAAACCTAGATTCCCTGAAAGTACAAGTTTACTCATTTCAACAATTAAGAGTTCTTAGAAAGTTGTTAGAAGAACCTATATATATATAACAGTATTTAGCAAATGTTGTCCGTCACATCACAGTGAAGCAATAGTAACCAGTCTAGGTAACTTAAACAGAGAGGGATTTAATATAAGGAATTCACTGCTTACAAAAAATGGGAAGACTTTGGAATGGATCTCCTCAGAACTATATAATACTGATATAATCAGGAAAGTGGGGAACCAGGAGGTTGCCACTGAAACTGTTGAAATTATATAGCACCAGAGCAGTGATCCAGGAATCAGGAAATTGGAATAAAGATGCTGGAACCTTGCATCTGCCTTGTGACACATAGAAAGTTGGTGATTGGACACCGCAGCTCCAAGCCAGCTGCCATTGCCTCTTCCTTTTGATGCTGCCAGCCTTGCTTGCCAGCAGTGGCAGTTAAAACATTAGAAGTTTGTCCTCCTCTTCACTTCCACCTCCCAAAATCTCATGGGAATATATAAAACCTATATCTGGCATAACCTTATATGTCTCCAGAACCCTAGCTGCCACAGAATTGGGAAAGGTGGATAAGTTTTTCTAAGCAGTCTACATTACAGAGAGGGTATAATGAGGCTGAGTAAGCCAATTCACAGTATCCATCACATAAAGTGTTGGCCACGTAGTGGGAGCTCAAGAAGTGCTCATTCTCCTCTCTTTTTCTGTAAGACTCAAAAGCAAGAGCTTAAAGGAAATTCTGTGCCTTGATATGGTTTGGGGAATTGTGGCAAAGATAATACCTCCTCTCCTAGATCAGTTTTGTAGAGTTTTGGAAATAAGTTATAGTGGCAGAGACAGTAGTGTTCACCGAGTCCCTTTGTTCCTCTGAATTTCCAGGCCTTCTTATAGTTATGCTGGCCCTTGTGACTAATTCTGTCTAATGAAATATGAGCAGAAATGATGTGCACACTTCTGGGCTGAGGCTGTGATGGGCACATGTGTTCTTGGAGATATAACTACAAAATGGGGGAAATGGGGGAGCTTCCTGAGTGACCCCATGGAGCAGATCCCCACCCTACCCACCTCAGACCCTTTATGGACCTATAGCATGTTATTTTCATAAAGTTTGGTTATGTGGGATGACTGAGATATCAGGATAATTTGATACCACATTAAACGTATCCCATCATGACTAATGTGATCATCCTGTAAATGCACTAACCATTCAGTCAAGCTGATTAATATTTACTGGGAGACACCAGTGTTTCTCCTGAAGCTAGGAGTCTTCAGTAAATGAAATGTTCTCTTTCCCACTTTATATAGTTTTTAATTTAGAATGTAAAAACAACCATATTGCTTTTTTTTTTTTTTAGTTGAGGCCATCCAAGTAAATGAGCATGACTTAGAGGTACCAGATGAAGGACCATCGGGCCTTTTCACACTCAGAACATGTGAAAAGCATCCTTTGTTGTTGCAATTATAGCTGTTGCTTTTGGGGACTGTTATTACTTGTGGCCAAGGCTCTTTCCCTCAGGCGCTAGAGGACACCTTTGTTTAAAAGGTGTTTGCCTCAGCAAAACTAGATGTGTCTATAGTATAACCAAATTCTGCACAGCAGAATTTGTGTGTAATTTCGTGGCACTTTTCTGCCTTTCTAGATTATAATTAGGCACTTGCATTTGAAGACAAGACCACCAATGTTTGGTCAATGAAGAACAGACTTGAAAACACTTTACTCTCTAATTTACCCTTGCCCCTTTACCCATTCTCTCAAGTTTTCATCTATATTAGCTTCTCTACAATAATTCTTAAGCTTCTTTTTTTTTTAATCTTGTCATTGCATAATTGATGTGAAAATAAAGTGAGATAATGTATGTTAAAGTAGTTCACAATCTATGAAGCTATAAGAATGTAAGAGAAAAACATACCTCACTGAAGATGTCTACATCTCATCACCCCTTCATTGAGGCCCAAATAAACCCAAAACTTCCCCAACTTGAGTCTCCATGTATCACCCTTTTACAGCTGTTACCATGTGATGGTTTTACATTTATTTGTGTCTTTATTTGACTAACATCTGACTCTCCCCCTAGCTCCCTGAGTTCAGTGGCCATGTTTGCTTTTGCTCATCAGTGACTGGCTCAGGGCAGGTACTGAATAAATAGTCATTGGATGTATATATGTAGGGACATATGGATGAATGGATTGATGAATGGATGAGGGAAAAAGAACACAAGAAAGACCCAGGAGGTAGGAAAGTGCTTCTCAACTTTCCTCTCCAGCAGTCCTGTAGTCTGCAGGTTACCATCGATGTGCCAAACAGATGTCTAGAATTTCTTCAACTATGACCTTTGTGCTACCTTGTAAGTTCCCCAAGGTACTCCTGGTCCCCAGATGGAAAAATTCTTCTTTACAATGATTGCCTCAGTCAGTATATTAGATTGCAAAAACCATGAGGCACCATTTATGAGAGGAAAAGTACCCTCCAATTATGACCAAAGGGCAGAGAATTCATTTTTTTCCAAGGGAACCTCGGTTGCCCTCTGTTGGCCTCTTTGTAAGAGTTGGATAGCTTTAATATTGTGAGTACCTTCCCTATTTCCATGTAGCCAGTGTTGTAATTGCATGTTGTAACCCTTCAGCTTAGAATTACTTGTCCCGAAGAGCCATGAACTTGAGCCCAGAGGACTGGTGGGGAGGAGGACTGGACTAAAGATCGGCCTTGGGAAGTCAGTGTCCCTCCTCTTCCAGGAGGTCCTGGAGCTAATCAGTCCCAGTGGAGCCAGAGGACCCCAGCTCCAGGCACTTTGGGAATCAGACGGAGTTTGTGCCACTCCAGGTTGCGCAGCTGTCCCTCCATTGCCCTACGTAACCCAGGCAGAGAGGATGGCTTCCAACCACAGGAAATCAAAATCCAGCCTGCGGACAGATGTCATTCAAGGTCCAAGCAGGAAAACAGACTACTCTGGGCATTTTAAACAGAGGGAATTAAAGGCAGGAAATTGGTTAGACTGGTGAAGGAAGAGCTGAGAAGCCAACAGGGGTGATGTGACCACCCAGAGCTGAGCAAGCTCTCTTAGGCTGAAGGGACAAAGTAGGGAGGGGATGTACCAGCATCCAGGGCGCTGGGCCACTCGTATGGGGAGGGAGAGAGTCACTGATTAAGCATACAGATTCCTGGGCCCACCCCAGACCCACAGAACTGGAACCTCCAGAAAAAGAGCATAGAAATCTGCAGTTTTAACACATTTTCTTGGCATGTCTAATCATTGGTTAAGTATAGAAAATCCTCTTTTGAAATAATCAAACAAAAGCAAAAACCCCCAAATATAAAACTTGATCCAGTAGACTTGAGATCAAATACTGGTTATGCTGGGATTCACTAGTTTATAGCCTCGGGCATATTTGGGCCTCAGGCTCCCTATCTGTAGAATGGTAGTAATGATGTCAGCTACATTGTAGGGTTGCTAAAAATGGAAAGAACACATGTACATGAACTCTAAATGTGGCAGAGCTGCTAGGAGGCAGATCTGGGACTTGAATCCAGAACTTCCTAGTCCGTGTTCACCATGAACTTTCCATTGAAATCTGTCTTCTTTTTGACTTCACAGAGGTGTCTACATCGGAATTCTTTAAAGAATTTCTTAGGTTTCTCCAAAGAATTATAAATTTGATTCTATTCACAAAGCCGTAATACATGCCTACTTAGCAGAAAGTATTCAGTGAGTAGAGCAGTGTGTTATTTGACACCTTGCTGACGTCTTCCACCTAGAACCACCTATGCCCCTCCCTACCCACTGACGCCTAACAGATCTCCTTCATAAACTCCAGTCATTCTTTAGTCATCCCACCAGGGTAGATATCACCTACTCTGGGAAGTCTTTGCTGTCTCCCTCTCTCAAGACAGAATCATTGCTATTATTATTCCGAGGAACCCTGGCTATCATTTTTACAGCACTTACTGTATTAAGACCAAGGCAGTAAGTGACAGAACTGGGTTTGAGCCCAGCCCTTTTATTCCAAAGCTCATATGGCATAGAACCATCACTTCACACACTCTGTCTCTCTCTGTCTTCAACCCCCTTCTAAAGTTGCCCTACACAGACGTAGAGAATGGACTTGAGGACACGGGGAGGGGGAAGGGTAAGCTGGGACGAAGTGAGAGAGTGGCATGGACATATATACACTACCAAATGTAAAATAGATACACTACCAAATGTAAAATAAATAGCTAGTGGGAAGCAGCCGCATAGCACAGGGAGATCAGCTCAGTGCTTTGTGACCACCTAGAGGGGTGGGATAAGGAAGGTGGGAGGGAGACGCAAGAGGGAGGAGATATGGGGACATATGTATATGTATAGCTGATTCACTCTGTAATAAAGCAGAAACTAACACATCATTGTAAAGCAATTATACTCCAATAAAGATGTTTAAAAAAAAAAGAAATTAAAACTGAAAAAATAAATAAATAAAAATTACAAAATAAAATGTAAAAAAAAAAAAAAAGTTGCCCTAACCATTCTGGATGGGGTAAAGGGGGGAAAGCCTATTTCCTCCACTGAGCTATGACTCCTTCTAGCCATCCATTCCAGAGCAAAACCCCACGTTCCATTCATTTTTGTGTCCTAGCACAATGCATGATTTATAATCATGAACAGAGGTCAAAGTATGGTCCCAGATCCGCAGCATTGGCATCACCTAGGAATGTATTAGAAATGCAGATTCTTGGAAGTCTGAGGGTGGGATCAAGCCAACTCTATTCTGACAAGCCCTACAGATGACTCAGATGCACAGTCAAGTCTGAGAACCACTGTAGGACGACACTCCCTCCTACCTGCTATCCAAAACACAGATTCTCAGCCCTCTGTGTACTCTTAACAACCACTGCTTAAGCAGCTTTATAGCATGTGTGGCATCTTGTTATCATTGCCTGATTCTCTCTCTGAATTGATTTCTTAGTGCAGGTGTTTGATCTAGTGCATACTTAACTAGCCAGTACCTTATTCAGTGCCTGACCCATGGTAGGTGCTCAGTACATGTCTGCCAATAGAAGGGGTGAATTCATGAAGACAGGGAAGCTAGACCTATGCTTTCAAGAACACGATACATTTTTAAGAGCTGGAAGGAACTTTAGAGAACAATTCATACTAAACTGAAGCCCAGCTGAGAAGGGTTCCCAGGTTACAACAGTGACTTAGTGGTAAAATAAGACACGAATGATGTCTTGATGTCTTCAAGCTCCTTGCTGCTCAAAGTACGATACAGAGACACCAGCAGCAGTGCATCACCTGTGGGTTTGTGAGAAATGCCAAATCTCAGGCACCCCCTCCAGACCTGTTATACCAGAATCTGCATTTTACTATGATTCATCTCACTACAATTTGAGAGGCATTTTCATTTTGACTCGATCACTGAGCTTTCACCAAATTAACCTCTCATCCTTTGGTTGACTGTCCTTTTATTTTGTTTTCTAAAGATGCAATTCAATTTCCTAGCGAATCGACATATGTGAGGAATTTATTAAGGAGGGGATGGTGGTGGTGAAATTAATTAAATTCACTCAGTGCCTTGGAAATAAAGCTTTAACAAATGATCAGAAAAAGTTCCTTCAGTGCACATGGGACGACTGATTTCTCATTTAGTATAGCACCCAACTTGGCTCAGATCCAGGCAAAATGTCAGCTGCTCCAGCTCATGAAAGGTCAATATATTGTTTCAAACAACTTTTATGAAATGCTCATCTCGGACTTCCCTGGTGGTGCAGTGGTTAAGAATCCGCCTGCCACTCAGTGGTTCAGAATCTGCCTGCCAATGCAGGGGACACAGGTTCGAGCCCTGGTCCAGGAAGATCCCACATGCCACGGAGCAGCTAAGCCCGTGCGCCACAACTACTGAGCCAGAGTGCCACAACTACCGAAACCCGCACGCCTAGAGCCCGTGCTCCTCAACAAGAGAATCCACCGCAATGAGAAGCCCGTGCACTGCAAGGAAGAGTAGCCCCTGCTCGCCGCAACTAGAGAAAGCCTGCGTGCAGCAACGAAGGCCAAACGCAGCCAAAAATAAATAAATTAATTTTTTTAAAAAAGCCAGTTGCTGTTTAAAAAAAAAGAAAGAAATGCTCATCTCAAAATTGGAACCACTATGAAGATGGTTATATGTAAGCCAACACCTCAACGTCATCAACCTTGTACCCTTACTCCAGCCTGCTTTGTTCCCACAGGGTCTAAGGTGGAACCATTTGAGGCTTTGTTTTCTCCCATCTGAAGTAGAGCCAACTTTCTGTTATGGTTATGGCAATAGAGTAATAGTGTGAAACAGGGAAGCTCATTAGCATAAAATATTTCCCTCTAGAGTTTCAACTTCTGCCCCTAAGTCTAAGCCTAAGGGCTGCTTACAATTAGTAAAATCATGTGACTTGAGTTCTTTATTTCCTCCAGCTGTCCATGATGCAAAATGAGTGATGGTGTTGGCAGGCACAGAACAAAGGAGGGACTACTAAAAGCATGGGTCATACCCAAGTCCTGTAATTGGTTCCTTCCCAAGTTATTTGCTGTATACCATACAATACCGTACTAATCAAAATCTCAGCAGGTTTTTCTATAGAAATTGACAAACTGATTAAAAAATTCATATGGAAATGCGAAGGACCCAGAATAGCCAAGCAGTTTCAAAGAAAACAAAGTGAGAGGACTAACACCACCTCATTCAAGGATTTTTATAAAGTTACGTGATCAGAACAGTGGGGAACTAACTTCAAGATAGATGAGTTGGTCAATGGAAAATAATAGGGGTCCAAAAAAAGACTCATACATAGATGAACAACTGATTTTCAAGAGAAATGCAAAAGTAATGGAGAAAGGATAGTCTTTTTAGCGAGTGGTGCTGTAAAAATGGCATATCCAAACGCGAAAAAAAAACTTCACTCCATACCGTACACCGTATATAAAATTAGTTCAAATGTATCATCAACTTAAATGTAAAACTTAAAACTATAGAACTTCTAACAAAATAAGAGAAAACTTTTGTGAATTTGGGTTAGGCAAAGGTCCTATATATGGCACCAAGAGTGCAATCCATAAAGATTGATAAATTGGATTTCATTAAAATTAAAAACCTATTCGTAAGAGAATGAAAACACAAGTAAATATTTGCAGAGTATATACTTGATAAAGGACTTGTATCCAGAACAATGTATTAAAAACTCTCTAAATTTAATAATAAAAAAGGAATAATGCAATTTTTTAAGAGCAAAAATTTATACAGACACTTCACCATAGAAGATAGATGGATAGGAAATAAGCACATAAAAAGATGTTCTACATCATTAGTCATTACAGACATGCAAATTAAAACCACAAATGAAATAACACTACACACATTAATCTGGCTAAAATTGAAAAGACTGATCATATCAAGTGTTGACAAGGGTTTGAAAGAATTGGAACCTCCATACACTGCTGATTGGAAATGAAAAATTGTTACAAGCACTTTGATATGCAGTTTGTCAATTCCTTAAAATGTTAAACACACCTCTATCATATGAACCAGCAATATCACTCCTAGCTGTTTACCCAAGAGAAATGAAAGCATGTGTCCATAAAAAAACACAGTTGTTCATAGCAGCATTATTTGTAATAACCAAAAACTACAAACAACCCACATGTCCATCAAAAGGTGGTGGATAAACAAACAGTGGTACATTCATACAATGGATTACTGCTTGGCAATAAAAGGGAATGAACTATTGGCACATGCTACAACATTGTATGAATCTCAAAATAATTGTGCTGTATAGAAGAAGTCAGATAAAAAGGAATATATACTGTATGATTCCATTTATTAAAAGCCTAGATAATGCAAACTAAGCTATAGTAAGAGAAATGGAGGGAAGAAGAGTCATGGGGGGTATACATGTGTCTAAATCTTGTACACTTAAAATTATGTGCAGTTTATTGTATGTCAGTTATAACTCAATAACGCTGTTTAAAAATAAATGCAGTTATAGAAAGGGTTTCCAATGACCTGGACTATTTGCTGTTTGTGAATATCCTCAGCTTCTGTGCCTCTCTGTCCCTGGTCGTGGTCCCCCCCATCCTGCAGACTGGAATGCCCTCCATCCGTTCTCCACCTGTCAAAATCCACTTACTCCATAAGCCCCATCTCAGATGCCTTTGTCTTCCAGAAGTATTTCCTGATCCTTGCAATCTAGCAGCTTTCCTTGGATAACCTATGCTTCTTTTATGGCATACCTGTTCTGCCATATGCTCTGCCACCCCCCTCACTAGGCTGTAAATGGACTACATCCAACTTATCTTTGTATCCCACCACGCCCCACCATGCCTAGCAGACTTCTGTATCCATGTATGGGTATTTTTGAATTCAATATTTGGTGGACCCATTTCTCCAAAGATACAAGTATTAATTAATTCATAAATCAAATGGTCAGAATAGAATGCTCTT
This sequence comes from Balaenoptera borealis, assembly GCF_965194805.1. NCBI lineage: Eukaryota > Metazoa > Chordata > Mammalia > Artiodactyla > Balaenopteridae > Balaenoptera > Balaenoptera borealis. The sequence goes on from NC_138876.1 coordinate 18,264,121, forward strand.
CCACTCTGCTGTAGTTTAACCTTTAGTATCTAAATTGTTCTCTCCTCTGCATTTCTACTGCTGGTACCCCCATAACTGCAGAGATGTCCTAGCAGGTCTCTCTCCCCTCCAATCCCATCTCCCCAGCATGATCTCCCTAAGATACACCTTGGTCATGTCACTTGCTGAAATGAAATTCTGTCAGTGGGTCCCCTTCAGCCTCTCTCCCCTGTTTTGTCCCTTCACGTCCTTGCCCACCTTTCCCCTACACTTCGTCTAAGCCAAGACCCACACAGAGTTTCCATAATGTGCAGTGTGGATTTCCTCTACTGTCCTTTGCTCAGGCTGCCCCTCTCCTTGGGATACTCTTCCCTGGGCTACGAATCCTTCCTCTTGGTTTAGCCAGCTTATCCTCTTCCTTCAAACGTAAGCTTTAGGATCATCACTGTATTTGTTGTAACTCAGCCCCGTCCTCTTTGTGGATGAGGAAAGTGAGCTACAGAGAGGTCTAGTTCTTTACTCCAGGCTGTTCAGCTTCATAGTCAGCACATGGACCAAGGCCAACTGACTCCATCAACGGTATTCTAACCAGTGTGTTACGTGGCCCTTCCTGGAGGGCAGTCATTGAGTTCTTTTTTTTTTTTTTTTTTTTTTTATTTATTTATTTATTTTGGCTGTGTTGGGTCTTCTTTGCTGTGCGCGGGCTTTCTCTAGCTGCGGCCAGCGAGGGCTACTCTTTGTTGCGATGCACGGGCTTCTCATTGCGGTGGCTTCTCTTGCTGCAGAGCACAGGCTCTAGGTGCGTGGGCTTCAGTAGTTGCAGCACGCATCCTCAGTAGTTGTGGCGCACGGGCTTAGTTGCTCCCCGGCATGTGGGATCTTCCCGGGCCAGGGATTGAACCCGTGTCCCCCGCATTGGCAGGCGGATTCTTAACCACTGTGCCGCCAGGGAAGCCCAGTCACTGAGTTCTTTGTCTGCCACTACCCACTCCCCCCTCACCTTTCAGTCCCTGCAGACAATAAGCTCCTCGAAAGCCATGGCCATATTGTCACACTCAGTGTCCCGAGCACCTAGCAGACGACCTGGCAGAGAGCAGACCTTCAATAAATCTTTTTGAATGAATGATTCAAGCATGATTAAGGTTATATGTACTTGCCCCAGCCTCAGATCTGTCTTCTTTTGGTTTCTTTTTTTGGAGGAAGTATATCGAAGTCTTGGTAAAAGCAGTCTGGGCTAATTGATAAGCAGTCCTCATGCAGATTGCGCGAGGGTACAAAGCTGTATCTAAAGTTTAATCAATTGCCTTGAACATCTGGAGGGAGCAAATGTTTGGAATGCCATGAGGCAGAGGTAGGTCTCTCTGGCAGCAGCCATAGAAGTCACTGCATTCTTTTCTCCCCTCCAAGGCCTGCCCCCTCCCACCGTCACCCACCCCAGTCCCCGGCACCTCCCCTACCCCATGCACTCCCGTGCCAAGAAGTAGAGAGCTTTGAGTTAATTCCTTCACGTGTAACAATTTTCCAGTTCCACTATTTTAACATATATTTTCTTTAAAAAAAAAAAAGCTAATGAAGTCAAAACAAAATCAAACAAATCTAACCCACAGCCTTGCTGCTTCACAGAGAAACTGACTCTTCTTTCCAACTTGTTTCACACCTTGGCATTTACTATAAGAACGAGGAAGATTGAATTTCATGTAGCGTGACCTTTTGAAACTCGGGATGATCATTTGCATTATTCTGATTTTCACCGTCTCTTGCAACCAGTACAGAATTGCATGACAATTTAAAACTTGTCTAGATAGTTCAGATATAGATTTTTTTAAATAGCAATTTTGTGGGTAGCTGATTTATTTGTTCATGCTTGTTTAAATCCTTCATGTAATGAAAATGATTATTGCTATCTACAAAAGAGGTGAAAGTGTCTTTGAGCAAAGGCTTCACAGAGAAAATAATTATGAAGCTGTCATTTCCATAAATACCTTGACAGTGAAATATCTGCAAAATACTATAGCGAGTGTTTCAAACACAGAAAGAGCTACTAGCCTCAAATTCAGGACCAACCCTCTGGAAAATGGTAGAGAAAGTTGTTTGGCTCCAGCACACCATGAGTTCTCCATTCTTTCCCTATTCTCTGAACTTGGAACTTAACATGGTTGTTAAGAAGTTGGATTCTAGGGACTTCCCTGGTGGCACAGTGGTTAAGTACCCACCTGCCAATGCAGGGGACACAGGTTCGAGCCCTGGTCCGGGAAGATCCCACATGCTACAGAGCAACTAAGCCCGTGCGCCACAACTACTGAAGCCCGTGTGCCTAGAGCCCGTGCTCCGCAGAAAGAGAAGCCACCGCAATGATAAGCCCGTGCACCGCAACAGAGAGTAGCCCCCGCTCGCCGTAACTAGAGAAAGCCCGCGTGCAGCGATGAAGACCCAACGTGGCCAAAAATAAATAAATTTATTAAAAAAAAAGAAGTTGGATTTGAGGCTCAGTAATATTGATACTACTGCCTGTAAGTGTGACCTTGGCTAAATCACTTCTCCTATTCCAGAAGTTAGGGTTTTGTTGGGTTTTTTTATCTTTAAAATGAGTGGTTGGCTTAAATGACCTCTCACTTCCTTCTGGATTGCTAATTCTGTCTTTGATCACTCATTAATTCATACATTAAACTACGATAATTTTGGTTTCTGCTTTTCTTTATCTTTATCTAGTTCTCATGCTAACGAAAATCGCCAATGGTCTTTTCCACTTCCTGAATCCAAATTTCCTGGCAGCTCTAGTCCTTTCAGGTGGTAGAACTTCTTCAGATTTTTCTTGTCCCATCCAATTTATGTCTCCTCTTCGCCATTCTCTCAGGGCCCTCTTCTCTGCTGGCTGGTGGCTTTTAATAATCTTTGTTGAAGGGTTCACGTCTGTTAATGGTTTAAGGTGCTGCCTTCCGTAGCTAACACATCTTTATTTATATAGGGGCCATAGACATACAGTAGTGCTTTTGCCCTTATATTCTCCCCTTTTCTTCTCCTCCCTCCTTGAAAGACTTAGTCAGAATTAAAACTAAATGGATGAGCGATATTTTGGTGCTGGTGAAGTACTGTTCTCTATGTAAGCAGCTGCCAATTTCACATGGTTAATTATTGCTTAAGTAATTTATAGAGAATTTAACAAAAGATTCTCTGCTCCTTGAACAGATACAACTTCTTCTCTTGTGTTAGGAATTTCTCATGATATTTGAAAACTTAAGAAAGTGTGTGTGCTTGTCCAAGATTGCTAGACAGTAATCTTAGTGATTACAGGAACCATATCTGTGTTGAGTTGCCCTTCTCCTCATGTGCCTAATGCCATGTCTAGTAGGTACCAGACACTCAAAAACTAATTGATAAGGTAATAAATGAAAAAGGCATCTCACAATTTTGAAAATGAGGCAGACCAATAAGTCTTACTTTTTCACATGAAACTCTGACATAGAAGAGTTAGATGACATCCACTTCTATTCTTATCTCTCAGAGGTAAGCACTTTGAATTAGTATTCCTAGTTGCTTCAATTCTGTGTCATCATTTTACCCTGTTTTACACATTTGCAAGGCTGCCTGCTTTTACATCTAATCTGGGTAAGTCTCACAAGATCACAAATTGATTATTTTAGCCCAAGAAAATCATGTATGGCAAATTGTGTGATAAACATTATAATATGAAATAAAATACAATAAATATTTCTGAGCTGAATGCTATTGCACTTCACCCATGTAAACTAGCCTTCTCTCAGGACATTAAAACATGTTTGACTTTATTTAATGTACCAAGCTTATGACTTAGAACTGAAGACACTTTGTACCATAGAATTAAATTCCATTCTTCAAGAGTAAAAAGGTTAATTTCTAGTAAGGGAAAAAATAAAAATGTCAGTGGAGGCAGTTATAGAACTTTATCTAGAAAGGGAGTTACCATAGAGATGAGACAATCTTTTACTAGTAGACAGAACCATCCATTCACTTAGCCCAGCCAATACTTATGGAATACCCTCCTCCATGTGCCAGACAGTGGGGGTGAAATGAAGATAATTTTGCTATATGTCATACCCTCAAGAAATTTATAGTCTGGTGGGGGAGATAAACTATAAAAGGATAAATCTTGAAAGAAATTATCAGGTGACTAAAAATGAGAACTCTCTCCAAGGGTAGGGCAATAAGGAGCTACATGTCAGAGCTACATGTCAAAATGCTTTCTAGATATTTCTAGAAATATCAGACAGACAGCATGAGTACTGTCAATCCTCACTGCCATGCCAATGGCAGACAGCAATATACGATTATGCTACTTTACCTCATTGAGCCTAGAATGAAACCTCAGGCTCCTTCAGAAGACATCATTTCAGGCAACCACTACTTTTTAATCAAAGTTGACCTAGACAGTAGAACTTATATCCCACCTTAGATATTGCTCCAGCTCCACTATGAAAATTTGGTAACTTACAGTCTGGCTAGCTTTTCTGAAAGGGAGATAATATTGATAACACTTGGAGACTGAATGAGTACCAGGAAAAAAAAGACAGGAGGCATCAAGGATGATTGGGGCATCCAACCTGGATTATTGGGAGGATGCTGATACTGTGAAGACAAAATAACCACAGAATCCTCTCGGAGAGTAGCTGGCATGTGTATATTCTACAAGTAAGAAGTTATTACAAGACACCTAAACGAAGATGGAGCATTTATAATGTTTCTTGTCAAATCTGGACTTTATTTTTTTTTTGTCTTGGTGATTGGCACCGTCCTCCATTCAGTTGTGTAAGCCAGAAAACTAGGCATCCTAGACTCCTCCCTTTTCCTCACTCCTCATAGCTAATCCATCATGAAGTCCTATCAGTTTTGTTTTCTAATGTTACATTAGAAAATTCTAATGTACATTTCTTTTTTTTTTTTTTTAATTTATTTATTTATTTATTTTTGGCTGTGTTGGGTCCTCGTTTCTGTGCGAGGGCTTTCTCCAGTTGCGGCGAGCAGGGGCCACTCTTCATCGCAGTGCGTGGGCCTCTCACTATCGCGGCCTCTCTTGTTGCGGAGCACAGGCTCCAGACGCGCAGGCTCAGCAGTTGTGGCTCACGGGCCCAGTTGCTCTGCGGTATGTGGGATCTTCCCAGACCGGGGCTCAAACCCGTGTCCCCTGCATTGGCAGGCAGATTCTCAACCACTGCGCCATCAGGGAAGCCCCCTAATGTATATTTCTAATCCATGTACTTCATATGATTTCCACCACTAGATATTGCACGGGACATACTTACAGTAAAAAATTATTCATTGTTTATCTGAAAATCAAATTTAACCGGGCATCTTATATTGTTATATGTGAAATCTGGCAACCCTAGCCCAAATAGTCTAATTCAAAAGAAGCAGAAATAGGTCTTTAGACTTCAAATGCTATGCTCTGGATTGAACCATGGGGTGGATTGTTTATTTTGTCAGTGTATGGTACTAAGATTCTAGAGACAAACGTATATTTATTTGACCTGCATTGCACCTTGTATATTTACATGGCTTTAAAAAAAGAAAAATCCAGTTGAGTAAGGTCAAACCACAGAATATTTTGTGAGGTACAGCTCAAGTGTGGAGTAGAAGAACAAAATGTTTTCTCTAGTTTGACATTAGCTGACTCCCCTTCCAGAACTTTGATAATGATATCGCTCCCATAGGAGAGGCCAAAGTGCTGAAATTCTTCACATATTTTGTAAATTTATGTATTAGTGAAACCCTGAAACCTAGCCAACGTGAGAGATATTGTCAGGTTCCCTCAGAGCTGAGCAGAATACTGTATCATGCATGACCTGTTTTTGAAATGGGGTTTTGTGAAAAAACAGCAGAACACCCTTTTCTGGCTTCTTTCCCATTAACTGCTCACACTTGACACATTCCTTAGATGATCTCATCAGCTCCCATCATGGCAACCATATTCCCAAATCTCCATTCTTAGCTGGAGAGTGTAGTTTTAAGCAACAGAATCAACTCTGGCGGAGGATATTAGGGTGCTTGCATATCTCCCGGAGTTCAGATAGCCAGGCTAGGAAGTTCAACATCCAACCACATGGTGAAGGCTGTTCTAGAAGAAATGCCACCGTTGCCATCGCTTAACAACCATCCACAGCCCACACAACTGCCTCAGCTTGCACCTGTCTCAGCTGGCACTGGCCGAGCTCTACCACTGCCACCATTAAGAGCGGGGCGCCTCCACCACTGTACGTGCCAAAGGACGGATCCTGTGCTCACCTACTTTCTCACATTGCCTCCTTCAGAATTGCCATTTTGAGTGAGTGGCTCGGTGCCCTAGTGGCGAGGAAGGCTGAGAACTGGAATTCTGGCTTCTACTTTGGGGAAGCTCAACTCAGAGTTTGGAAAACTTTCCAAATACACAGGAAGGGTGTTCAAAAGATACTGAGCAAAGCGTGAGAATTCTTCTCTACTCTTTTAAGCAACAGACCGTGCTTTACAAACATCCTACTAAATGGAACATAATGACTAAGACACAAGCCTTGCAGTTAGGTGAACTTGGGCTCCAGTTCTAGCTTTACCTCTTACTAACTGGAAGATTGGACAAGCCTAGCCCCTCTGAGGCACCATCTTCTCATCTGTGATGTAGACACATTAATACCATTCCCCTCATAGGACGGTGATAAGGATAAAAGGAGAAAAGTGAACTCGTTTGGTGGTGGAGTTTACATCCCCACAGGACAAATACTCATCCTCATTTTGAATATTATTACTGCCATATTTTACCTCTTTCTTTAGTGTTGTCTCTTTCACAGAAGACTATTTTTTTTCTAGTGGATTGTTTCACTAACGACATATTGCAGAAGGTATGCAAGCATTCATTTTCTTCAACTTTTTTTCTAGTCTTTTTTTTTCTGATTACATTGCAAAAAGATTTTAGAAATTGTAGAAAAGCAGAAAAGTAGAAATAAAAATGCCTCGGAATTCCACTATCTAGGGGTAGCCACTGTTAAAGGTCTGCCATGTATTTGTCTGTCGGGAAATTTTTTATCAACCGCCAGAGTCACAGATTTGTGGAACAGTAAACAGCCACGTGGTTTGCGTTCCCCTTGATTCGCAGTGGTTCTGCAAGCCCACAGGCCACATCCTCCTCACCACCTTCATCTGTGTTTTCTCCAGCCTCACATCGGAGGGGAAAGGTCACTTGAAACCTTCGTTGCCAGGTTGCAAGTTATGTTTTATTTATTAATATTGTGTTAGGAGGCTTCAGTTTTGTGTGTCAGCCTTGTGTTTCTGAACAGGGGAAGTAGAGGATGCTGGGAAATATTATCTGGCTCCGTGAGAGCCTTTGAGAGAGTGAGAGGGGAAGAAAATGACTCTTTTAGTGTGAGGTTTGCCAAATGGTCTCTGAGAAGCTGTGATATCATTCACAGGCCTTGCCAAGCTGCATGGAAATGGCTCATCTTGGCAGACATCTAGAGTGAGCATATAATTCCTCGGGGTTGGTATGGGCCTTTATCAGAAATAGTTCCATAGGCAGTATTTACATAACTGTGGTGGAGTGTGAGAATAAACACAGCTGTGGCATTGCCCTAAATATTTCTATTCAGCAGGGAGTTAAAAGGGAACTTTATCGCTGAACTACAGATAAACACAATTCATCAAGCAGTGGTCATTTCAACTGGGGAACAAAACAGGAGTTAGAAAAGACTGGCCTGCTGAAAATAGCTCCAATCAGCCAGCCTGACTTTATTGCTCCTTCCCTCCCTCCTCCTCCCCCAGTTCCAGAAATGTAGGAATCATCAGCTCTCAAAGAAGTTGTCTAGATTTTTTTTTTTTTTACACCAAGGAGGAAGTGGAAGGCCCTCAGTCTGTTTACTGCGTGTAGACCTACTGTGAGCCAGCATGCTTCCGGGTGCTTTATCTATGCCTCTCATTTTAGAAGGCTTCCCTTTTTTTTCGGGTTATAGAATTGAATGTGAGTAGGAGTAAGATTATTTTGCCAAGGAGAAGATTTTTTAATACCAACATGTGTTGGAATGGAAGCAGGATTGCCACAGCTTTAAGTGGTCTGCATCTTACAAGTTCCTTTAAGCATTCACATATACATAGGGTGCTGGTGATATTCTATTTCTTGTTCTGGTAGTGGTTAAATGGGTGTTTGCTTTGTAATAAAACACTGAGCTATACAAAATAAAACCACGGTAAAATACCGTGTTTTAACTGAACAGAGGATAGCAGCTGATTTTTCCAAGCTTCTCTATAATAATTTCATTTTCAATTTCTTAAATTTCAAAACATTATTCGTTTACAAGGAGATGTGCATGTATGTAAATGTAAGTAGCAGGTAGCAAGTAAATAACATAAACATAAATAGTAATAGAAACCCAGGAAAAATTAACTTTAAATATTTTATGAAGACCATCTTGAAGGCAGGAAGAAAAAGTAGTTAAGGACTCTTCTGTCATGAAAAATCTGTCTTGGCTTTAAGCATCCGTATATTTTAAACATTAGTGCAGTCCCAGTTCAGTTATGCACAGGAAGATAGTTCCATGGTTTATTAGTTTTCTAGGACTGCCGTAACAAAATGAGCACAAACTGAAAGCTTAAAACAAAAGAATTTTATATATTCTCTCTCAGTTTTGGAGGCCAGAAGTGTGAAATCAAGGAACTGGCAGGGTTGGTTCCTTCCCGAGGCTGTGAGGGAGAAACCATTCCAGGCCATCCTTGGCATTCCTTGGCCTTGCGATGCTTCATTCCAACCTCTGCTTGCATCATCACCAGGCCTTCTTCTCTGTGTCTCTGTGTGTCTTTTCTGTCTCTTATACTGACACTCTCATAGGATTTAGGACCCATCCTAATCCAGTGGGTAGATTAATAAAATAAGCATCTCATTATCATCCTTACTTTCATTACTTCTGCAAAGATTCTATTTTCAAATCAGTCACATTTGAGTTTCTGGATAGGCATGAATTGGGGGAGATGCTATTCAACCATCTATACATGGTGAGCTTCTTGGGGGCAGGGACCATGCATTCTACTTGTCTCTGCAGCACCCAACACACGTGTGAGTGTCTGGAAGACTCACAAATACTCACAGCATACTTTTTGTGTGCATGTGTAAAGAAATCACTGCATGTTCTCAACTTCATTTTGTAACCCAAGAGATTTACTGGGATTTTCTGTTTTAATAGGCATGACTGTCTCTTTACTAATAGTGTAGCTAAGAGAGAGCTAACTTGCTTATATGTGCCCATGGGTCCAGATAATATAGAAGCATTGCATCCACTAATATAGTTTCTTTTTCCAGTAAGTGAGCCAACAATACAGTCTTAAAATGCCAAAAGCTTAAATGACAACTACTAACATTAGGATTTACCAGTCACGAAGCACATTCACAGTTATTATCTCATTTGGCTCCTTAGTAATAACCCCATGAAGGTTATTATTGTCACTTTCGTTATAATCATTATTATCACTTTCATCATCATCATCATCATCCCTGTTTTATAGGAATAAAGAAACTCAAGGCTCATAGAAACTGTGACCTATTTGTGATCTGTGTATGATTCAGGACTTGTAGTTGTGTTTGAAAATTACACAACTCAAACTGGCTTCTGCAAAAGGGGAACATGGAAGAAAATACAAGGATATGCTGAGTGTCAGGTACTGCTGGATCCAGGTCTCTCATCTTTCAGCTCTGCTTTCCTCGGTATTGGCTTCATCTGCAGGCAGACCACCCCTCTTGATGGCCAGATGGCCATCAGCAGATCCATGATTGTAACTGTTCCCTCTGTATATATGATGAGAGAAAAACATCATCTTAACAATGACTCCTGAAGAAATCCTGGGCCTGGATCTCCTTGGCCAAACTGCATCACACCTACAACCTTTAACCCATCAAGCCCCCAAATCACATAGACTGAGAATGGAGGTAAAGCCTGTTACCAGAAAAGGGGGGCGTAGAAACTGAGCAGACAGAACCACAGATGTCCATAAGGAAGCATAGTTTATAAATGACAGAGCTTGGGCTTTGGGACAATGTTGTTTTAACCAACAGGCCAGTCCTGCTCCTCCCCCTCCCCTCCCCTCCCCCTCCCCCTCCTCCTCCCCCTCCTCCTCTATTCCTGTTCAAATGCAGTGAATACACAGTGGGTACACATGGAACAAAATTCAGAAAATACAGAGTTATACAGTGAAAGTTTCCCTTCTTAAGCGAGTGGGTTTGCTGATTCATTTTGGTTCTAACATTCTGCAAGGATTGATTGTGTTCTCAGTTGCTTGTTGGCATTTGTATTCAGGCAGGCCAATAAGACAATTTTTATAATGTGGCTGTGTTTTTATGTGGCTTGCAAACATATTTTGGTACTATCTCTATTGTGAAGATATGGCTTCGATTACAGAAATTGGCTTTGGGGGACTATTGTACCTCTTCTATTATTAAATGTGTGTATGTTTATCTCTCCATATGTAAAATCTAGCATAGAATTATTTTTTTTGAAATAAAATTTTTTTTTAATTTTTAAAAAAGGAAAGTTTCCCTTCTTATCTTGTCCTGTCACTCAATTTCCCTCCTAACTGAACCTACCTGTACACCTCTCCAGGCATAGTCTCCACATTTACAAACATTTACATGGATCATTTTTACGTTAATGATATGATACTGCTCTCACTGTCTGCCCTGTGCATTTTTCACTTCCATTGTAGCAGGCATTTTTTGGTTCTCTGACTCTCATGACTTCAGCCACCCAACCACAGTGCCATTTTTACACACCACTTAGTTATTTTTCCACCCCCGAGTTTTTCTTATTTTCCTTTTCTTTCTCCCCCACCCCAGCCACCTCCCCTCTTCCTACTTTATTTCCTCATCTTTATCTCTCCTTTACAAATGGATGAGGTAATTATTGGAGTTGAAAGTGCCTTTTTAAAGAATGAGTTACCTGAAATATTTGACCCTACAAAATGGTTCTTTTGGGGTAGGTTGTCAGCAAAATACTTCAGTAAGATGAAACCATTCCACATCTCTTTTCACTCCCAGAGTCACTGGTTAGCTCAGGCAGTTCAGAAAGCAAAAGGACTTCAACAGATAGTTGTAGCTCTAGTTATGGCTAAAACTCAACATAAACCTCATCAAGTCCTTTTAGGTGGAATAAATTAGGTAGATGGGATAAGGGATAATGTAGAATCAGGTTTGCCCCAAATCTTCCAGTATCTCTCAAGAAACTCATGCATCTCTCCCCAAAGTTATTTTTTTCCATCCCAAGATGTTAGAAATAGCCCTTGTATAACTTTTTAGTTTCTCCTGGGGCTTGCATTTTTCAAGTCCAAGTACTCTGAAAAAGAGTCTCAGGGCCCACCCTGGAGGACTCTCCTTGCCTCATGGGACCACTACCATCTTCTGGTACGCAAATTTGGGAAGACTCTTCATTGTAAACCAGAATACAAACCAGAATTGATCAAGATTAGCTTGGCACTGTGATATCCCATGCATACGTTATCTCATTTTTGTCTTTTCAATGATCTTGAGAGGCAAGATTGAGCCATCTTACGGATAAGAAAATTGAAGCTTAGGGAGGTTAAGGAACTTGGCTCACAGCCAACAAGTTTTAAAGTCAGCCTGAACCCCAAAATCTATATGCTTAACAACTACCTCCTGACACATGTGGTTTTCAATTGTTTTCTTTAAAAATGGGCTACTGAAAAAACTACTGCACAGACAGCCCAGGAAGAGGATTTCTTTCTCTCCTTATACTCCAAGACATGCATTGCACCTGGTACATTTACATTTTGGCAAAATAAGATTAAATGACAAATTAAGCCAAAGTGTGTGTGTTTGAGATTTGTGCTAGGTAGTGTGATAAGTAACCATATATATACATAGTCACTCCATGACCTTGACCAGAATCTTGAGTTGCCTCTCGGAAGTTCTGGGGACTTTCGTGCTACCAGCTACTTATTGTCTGCTTTAGCGTGTAGAGTACATTGGTATTAAAAGGAAAGGTTGGTACTCTTCTTCCTCCTTCCCCTTTGGGTTTAGGGAGAAGTGAATGTGAATCACTGAATTCTTTCATTTATTCATTGCACAAATAATTGACATCATTTCTGTGCCAGACGAGCCAACAATTCTTCACCCACTATCATTTTTTGGTGATTTCGTGCTGCTCCCATATGCTGTTAGTGAAAGGCTCTTTCTCATCCCCCTGTTGACACTGACCCCTGTCTTGAGTCACATTCTGTCTCTTTATAGAATCTATAAAGCTGACAAAGCTGCAGCTTTGTCAGAAAGAATGGTCTTCTTCCTCTTCACTCAAATCTGTAAGCCCTTCCTAGGCTGTTGATTCACAACCCCAAACACTTGCCCTTTACATTCAGGACAGACTCTCCAGAACCTTACTTCATCCAAGGCCGCTCTGTGGTGGTTTTAAGATATGTCCCCAAATTCTTTAATTCTCTTCCCTTTACGAAGTGAAGCCTAACTCTTCCTTGTGAGTGTGCATTGGACTTAGTGCCTTACTTCCAACACAAAGAATGAATCAGACATATATACACTAATATGTATAAAATAGATAACTAATAAGAACCTGCTGTATAAAAATAAATAAATAAAATAAAATTCAAATCAAAAATTAAAAAAAAGAATGAATGAATCAGAACTGATGGTATATGACTTTGGAGACCAGGTGATAAAAGGAATAGTAGTTTCTTCTTGCTCTCTGGGGGAAACCAGCTACCATGTCATGAAGACACTCAAGCAACTTTTGTGAGATAACAAAAGTGTGGAGTTTTTTTTTTTTAAGTTTTTTTTTTTTTTGATGTGGACTATTTTTTAAAGTCTTTTATTGAATTTGTTATAGTATTGCTTCTGTTTTATGTTTTGGTTTTTTGGCCCCAAGGCATGTGGGATCTTAGCTCCCAGACCAGGGATGAAACCCACACTCCCTGCATTGGAAGGCGAAGTCTTAACCACTAGACTGCCAGGGAAGTCCCAAAAGTTTGGAGTCTTAAGCCACTTAATTCTGGGGGAATTTGTTACTCAGCAGTGGATTACTAATACACTTTCCAAGAACCCTCTGTTGTGTTGCCCTTCTGGTGACAATCCCCTACGGGCATAGCTCTTTGGGGGGTGGTTTGAGCTTGAGCTCGGAAAGGCCTGCCATGATCCTTAATCTATATAATTGTGGAACATGTAAAGCATTTACCCAGGCCTCAACCTCTAGAAATTCTTAATAGGTCTGGGATGGGGTCCAAACATCTGTATTTAATGAAATGATTAAAAAAAAAAAAAAAACTACTCAGGGGTTCCTGAAGAATACTTTTGATGGAGAACTTCTGCTGCTTTCTTTTTTTGACTATAAAAAGCCACAAGCCTCTCTATTCTGTGTCCTCTCTGTTCCTTCTTTGAGACTGATGGGGCGGGGTGAGGTCAATTCACTTTTCAGCATGTTCACCTCAGCTACTGGGGACCCTGGCAAACAACCAAGCTCAATGCTTTTTTCTTATGAACCCTTCTCAAACTTAAATTGCGTCAGATTTACCTGGAGGGGGATCTCCCAGAACTCCTAATTCAGTGGGTCCAGGTACGAGTTGAGAATTTATATTTCTAATAAGTTCCCAGATGATTCTGCTGCTGCTGGTCTGTGGTCACACTTTGAGAACCACCACTAAAAAGGCATAGGACCTGGTATTTAAACTTTGCCTCAAAAACAGTCCAAAATCCTCCCTGTAGTGCAGGCAACAGCAATAGCAAATGAAAACAGACAAACAAAACCTCACCCATTTTGCCTGAAACAAGTCATCCATGGTGACAGAAATTCTGCTAGTGGTTATTTGAGGGGAAAATAACTGGAAAGGGAGTGTGAGGTGACTTCTGGGATGCTTGTAATATTCTGTTTCTTCATCTGAGTGGTGGTTACAGGAATGTGCTCCCTTTGTGAAAATACATTTACAATCTGTGCACTTTTCTATCTATGTGCTATGCTTTAAAAGCTTACTTAAAAATTAATAGTAATGATAAATGCTGTAAAAATCTGGGGAAAATGGGCCTCCTCTTCACTAGCCTGGACCTCTGTTTACAGGCCAGCTTTCCTCTGGTTATGCTGGCAACCCAACAAAGAAATTATTCTTTCTTTCTTTTTTGCTGGCGTCATTTTTGTATGCGTGTGTGTGTGTGTATGTGTGATACCTGGCTAGTGGCTGCTTCCCAAACTGTCATTAAGAAAAAAAAAAATCCAGGTCTTCAAAGGAAAATATTCTAAGAGAAATATTTGCATGTTTTAAATTCCTAGAATGATGGATATTGATAGAATGATTTGAAAAGCAAGTTGAGCTCTCAGTAATGTTTTTGGAGAATCCTAGTTTGTGTTTGGCTACTCAACTTGACTGAGGAGTAAGAACTTTGGGAGGGGAGGAAAACTCACCCTAGATTGACCACCCATTTCTTTGAAAAGTGCCTAAGAGGCATGAGAGTATTTTCTTCTGGGTAAGAACACACGTCACCTAAAAAATTCCCTGTTTCATCACATAAAACCTTTGAAGTCTTAGCGAGAAGACTTGTTTTGCAAATTTGTTACCGAAAAACACCCGCTAATTATTGCTAAAACTCCCCTAGAGATATTCTCCTTTTTAAATCATTCTTTTTCTATCATTTAAGTTTATGGGTAGAAAAGGTTTACTCACTCTAAAATGTTGGTTTCAAATGTAAATGAGGCCAGGTTACATTGGGACTTCTAACTTTCTGGTGATCTGCAAAATTGTTATTTTAAATTGAGGAGCTAAGTAGGACACTATTGGGCATATTTGTTGGTGATGATGCCTTGAGACAGCTGTAGAAGACAATGGATGCTCCCTTATTGGATGTCATCCAGCCTAAAGGAGAGGCATTGTAATTCAATATTTAAATTCATGGTCTTTTGAGCCTCAGCATCATGGGTTGAATCCCAGTATCACCAGCTTTGTGGCCTTGAGTCAGTTCTTTCTCTGTCCCTCCAAACTTTAGTTGTTTTTTTTTTTTTTTATCCTGTTAAATGAGGTAAATAATATCAGTCATAGGGATATTACAAAAATTATAAAAAATAATATAAAAGGGTTTAAATTTTTGCCTGACACATAGTAAATACTCAATTAATGTTAGCATAATTATTGAGGTTACATGGATCATTTCATTTAGTTTTGAATTTCCCAATCCCTGTATCTTTCTAATGCAAACATGAGTGAAGAAATGTTATTTATTTGCATGTATACATACATGAATGAATAAATAAAATGTATGCTTTTCTCTCTGCAATAAAAATTATCTGTCTAAAAATTATAGATGTGGAGAACAGGTTAATGGTTGCCAGGGACTTGGGATGGTGGAGGGGAGGGCAGCGCTTGTGACTGTAAGGGGTGACTGGGGGAAGAGCTTTGTGGTGATGGAGTGGTTCTGTACCTTGGTTGCAGTGGTGGTTACATGAATCTACACATGCTAAAATGGCAGAGAACTATACGCTTGTGTTTTACCAACGTCAGTTTTCTGATTTTGATATCGTATTATAGTTATGTAAAATAGAAACATCGGAGTAAACTGGGTAAAGGGTATACTGAACCTCTCTGTCCTAATTTTGCAATACCATGTAAATCTGTAAGTATTTCAAAACAAAAAGTTAAAAACTAAAAGGATCTGTCTAGAATTTCTGCCTTTTACCATAATTACAGTATGTAGATCTCACTCTGAATCTCAGGTGATCCCGTTGGAGTTCTGGCATAAACTTTGGTATTTGACTTTAAATATAACACTTTGGGGAATTCCCTGGTGGTCCAGTGGTTAGGACTCCGTGCTTCTACTGCCGGGGACCCAGGTTCGATCCGTGGTCGGAGAACTAAGATCCTGCAAGCTGAATAATGCAGCCAAAAAATAAATAAATAAACAACACTTTTAGTGCATCTCTCTCCCCACTGTTACCCCTTCCTCAGCCAACTCACTCCTGCACTACACTTGTCCCAAGTATTAAGTGGTAGGGAAATGAGCCACAGACAGGATTCTTAAAGAATGCAGTTTGGTCGTCTTTGATGCTAATTCACAATTAACCCTAAGCAGTAGGATTAAGCAAGTGGGTAGATATTTCAATCTACTTCCCACCAGCAGCAGCTAGGTTGTGAGTATATTGTTAAAATCCTCTGTGGATTGAGAGGTAAGGTAAATTAATATCAGCTCACAGTTTGGAAGTCTTAATATGATACTACTAAAAAGCCACACAGCTGAGTAACAGTAAAACCAGACATCCTTAATTCAGGTGATTGGATGGTTGGATAGCTAGGCCCCCAGTACCTCGACCAATGCCTGCGCACAGTCAATGTTTGTAGATGAATGAATGAGTGAGTGAATGAATGAAGGATGGGGGCGTTAAGGTAAACCATGGGAAACAAGTTAAAAGTAAGAGTAAAGAATTAGTTCAACTTAGCGGAGAGAGGCAATATAGAGGTAGGAGGTGGGGAAAAAGGTTATTACGGAATTATATGAACTCTCATCTGTGTGAAACTTTTGAAAATTGTAAAGCACTATAAAGAATCTTTTATTCAACTGAAAAATAAATTCAAAAATCTTAATTGAAAAGCTAAAAATTAAAATAAAATGTATAATAGGAAAAGAAAACAAAGAATTAGTTCACCTTTGAGGCCCAGGACTTAGGAAGCATGATCTGCCGGGGAACCTTCCAACTCTTCTCTCTTTGCTTCTCTAGGCAACTTGAAATCCACTCCCCAGATGCTAAGCACACAGTGATCCTGAGGAGCAAGGACTCAGCCACTGCCCAGGCCTGGTTCAGTGCCATCCATTCCAACGTCAGTGACCTGCTGACCAGGGTGATCACCGAGGTCCGAGAGCAGCTGGGGAAGACGGGCATTGCTGGGAGCCGGGAGATCAGGCATCTTGGCTGGCTTGCAGAAAAGGTAAGGAAAACGTTCCCCGCCATCGTAGGCATTTTCCCCAGGCTTTCCCAGCACTTGCTGCAACCACTGAAGTCAGGTACCTCATTCCACAGGCTGATTCTCTCATTGGGATTTCTTGTCTGTCTCCAGCAGATTTTCTGTTGCATTATGCAGGGGCTGTGTCTTCAGCAACCTTGATTCCCCACAGACGGTCCAATATGTGGCAAAATGCAGGTGGTCACTAATTGTCTGTTGCATGGATGAATGAGCAAGTGACCGGACAGTTTGATTCTCATATGTACACAGGAAGGGCAGGGGAAATAACTCAGACTCACAGCACAGCTGTCTCCTTGGGAGGTAAGGAAGTTGAAATTGTTGCTTAAAAGAGGGTTCGTGTGGGTTTTGATGGACCTGCTTGTTAACATAGATGCATTTACAAATAATAACAATGATAATAACAGCAAGGATTTCTTAAGCAACTACTCCGTGCTGACTCTTATATATTATCTTTCAGTTGTATTCTTAAGCCAGCAGGCTCTGAATGTGTCATCATTTATGAGCACCTATTTTGTGCTAGGCACGGTGCGAGGCAGGAGTGGGGAGGGGTGTATAAAGATGAAAAAATGCCTACTGTCTTTCCCCAGGGAGGACAGCTGCTAGGAAAGGACCTAGGGTCATGGTAACACTGTCACTCTGACTTCTTTTCCCAAGTGATGTGATACGTTGAAGATAGTAAAACTCACTGCAGCAATCTCCTAGGAGTTAACCCTCCTCTTGATTTCAAAGGATTGAGCCTTTGCCATTGTCCTTACCTCTGATTGCTGTCCCTTGAACTTGACCTTGAGTGCTCAGGAACACTGGGCTTTGGTGACAGTCTGACCTCCCAGTGACTCACATTCTAATAGGCGGTAAATGGGAATAATGATTGTTGCAATAACAGCTTTCCTGCCAGTGAACCATGTCATCTGAGAAGACCCAGTCCAATGGCACTTGAAAATAATACTTGAACACAGCATTCGGCAGTTTTCCACCATTGTTCTTTGTTCGCATCAGTTCATGCGTGGGTCTCAACCACAAAGTTCAACACAAGGTGGGCTGTTTGGTTTGGTATTGTCCCATCTCTCACAGATTTCAAAGGACTAAAGGGACAGTGCAGGTGGTGGTGGCACCAAGATCATAATAAACAAAAACCGCAGGTAGTCTCTCATGACACCATGCGTGGGGATTCCTGCTGAAAACAACACTGCAAATCTGGATGATAGCATTTTAGAAGTCGTTCTCTAACCCTCTCCACCTTTTACCCTCTCCAAATGTATGTGTTTTTATTAGGAGAAGTCTCATTAGTCAGGGATCTTTCAGTTGCAAGTGACAGAAAGCTCAACTCAGTTTGAACATAAAAGGGGACCTACCACCTCTGATAACTACAGTGTCCAAGGGTAAGCTTCAGGCATGGTGGGATCCAGGGACTCAAATAATAATAATAGACCTGCCTCTCCATCTTTTTGTACCCTGTCCACTTTGTTGGTTTATACCCTAGCAAGCCCCCTTTTCCTTGGCCTAAGAGTTCCAGGCTTGGGGGGGGGGGATGTTTTGATTTGTTTTTGTAGCTGGCTATTTCAGTGAATAGAAACCTCTTTGCTCTCATAGTTGCCACAAAAGTCCTAAGATCAGCCTGATCCAAACCATGTGCCCCGTTTGTTGAAGGGAGGTGGTTCTCCAATGGAAAATTAGGCTGCTGTGCAAGGAAAAGGCTGAATGGGTTCTGGGAAAGCAAAAACAACAGACATTCACTATAGAAGGAAAAGGGGAGGAGTTGATTGGGATGAAAAATGTCCTCACTTGGTTAGGGTCCGGAGTGGACGTGGAAGTGTACTGCATACTTTAGGATCCAGCAGGAGGTGGATGGCAAACTCAAAAGGGATGATTGGAAGGGATTTAACATAGCAATAATTTATAAGGTGTGGCCGAGGCAAGGGAAACCAGTAAGGGATGGAGAAGCACTCCAGAGCTCAACAGTTAGAGGTCACTACCATCCTTTAACCTGAAATGGCCAGGAACAGGAGCAGTTACCTGAAACTAGCAAGACTTGTAGCTATAGAAAAAAGCATCCACTAAGAGCTATGGTCTTTGGGAGAGAAACACAACCCCTGCCAATCCCTGCCTGCCGATCTCCTGCTGGTGTCTCCCATTGGCTGAGGCTGATTGGAAGCCAGAGGCAAGAGAGCCCACTGATGCTCTGTTAGGGTCAGACTCCCAGGGCTCTGACCAGGGCAGAAAAGGATGGAGCGTGGATCTAGAGGCAAAATGAGGCTGTCCAACACACACATCCCTCTACCTTGCAAGTAACTGAGATGGTCGCAACTCTAGAAGGTACTTTTCTCTCATCTCTTTTAACACCAACTACATTTAAAACCATTACTATCTGGATAGTTGAAAAATGATATTGTGTCATTAGCAGTGATATTGACATTTTTTCCAAAGGTTCCATTTTCTCACTTATAAATTGTCTGCTTATGCATTTTGCTTATCCCAAATTATCAGTAGACACATTAAGCATTCCTGTGGAGCAGTCATAAAGGTGCATAAAAAGCTTTCTGCTTTTAGAATATTGTTATTCTTTTGATATAATTCCAGATCATCATTACAGATGTTTCTTTAAATTGTATCATGCATTATATCCATAAGAGCAATCAATAATGACTTATCATGGATAATTATCAGAAGCAAGGATGTCTTTTATTGCCTTCATCTTCAGAACTTCTTAAAAGATTACCATAGATCAAGTCCAAGGGAGCAAATGCAAACTGGAATTTTTTTGAATAAATATTTAATACTGAATCCTAGTGTGTAGACATATGAATGGTTTTTAGCAAAATGTTAGAATGAATGGCAAATCCTTAATACTGTGGCTTTCTTATATTATCACAAATATCAGATAATTCACTTGGTATTTGTAAAGATATAAAGTATGATCCTACATATATTCAGCTGTAATTTACCTTAAATTGATATCCTTTGTCTTTTCCTATACTGTCGATCTTTGATTTTTTTGGATTAATAACAGTAGCTCTAGGACAAAGTTTGTACATATTATATTCAATTTCAAGTTTTTAAAACTGGCATTTACATGAACTAAAACAATATGAAGCAACGTTTTCCTTTCTAAAATTCTGTTCAGTGCAAACCCTAAAACTTCCTCTACACTACACAGAGGGAAAACTTTATATTTAACGTTATTCTTCATTGTGAGATGGTCCAGGGACTAGAAGAATGTCTCCCAAGAAATGATTAGGTCTTGAGTCAATGGGGAGAGTTCAGTACACTCCAAAAGAGGAGAATGAGCATGAGAAAAAAGTGGAGGTGACGGCTTACAGTTTGTAGGGAGAGCAGACCAGAGACTGGTCTAAAGGGAAGTGGGGTCATCCTGAAGGAAGGTGATAAGCAAATCTGGTACCTTGGATGGCACCCAATTATGGAAGATCTTGAAAGCTGGACAGGTGGTTTGAATTTGATTTGGTGGCAATAGGAAATCTTCATATACAAAATCAGAGAGAAGGGAACTTAGAGGTGACCTCTATGGACTGAACGTGTGCCCCCCAGAATCCGTAAGTTGAAACCCTAATCCCTAATGTAATGGAATTTGGGGGTGGAGGCTTTGGGAGGTAATGAGGTTTAGATGAAGTCATGAGGATGGAGAGAGAGCTCCATGATGGGATTGGCGCCCTTATAAGGGATGAAGACACCAGAGCGCTCTCTCTCTACCATGTGAAGATACAGCAAGCAGGTAGACTTCTCCAAGCCAGGAAGAGGGCCCTCACTAGAACCCCAGGCTGACACTCTGATCTTGGGCTTCCAGGCTCCAGAACCATGAGAAATAAATGTTTGTTCTTTAAGCCACCCAGTCTGTGGTAATGTGTTACAGTAGCCTGAACTCTGGGACCTAGAAAATGGAAGGTGTTTTATTTATGGTCACACTTTAAGTCAAGATACAGGAATAATTAGTGAATGGGACAGTGCTGTGATATCATTTTCTCTTTAATTTTTAAAAGAATCCAGTGCAGCTCATTCATGGCAATCAATTTAATTCTTTCCTTGAATTCTGGCAGCCATTCCCTGAACTCTCTACAGAATCAAGGTCAACTCTGCAATCGCCTTTGAGTGGGGCTGTTTTCCTTGTCTCCTTGGTGTCCTTGGTCCTGTGAATGACACCACAGTGACAGGTCCTGTACTGCTTTCCCCTGTGAGTGCCCTCACCTGTAGATGGGCCAGGTGCACCAATATAAAGTCTTTCCCGTGATCATATTAGTCTCAAGCCTTTTAACTCTTTGCAAGCCCCAGTTGCCCCAAAAGGTCCATAACTGCTCATCCCTACCCTGAACAATAAAATGCATTATGCCTCAAACAAATTTTTTCAATCATCTTTCTTCAGTTAATCTTTTTACAGTTATTATTGAGGTGTTTTCAATGGTCCGATTTCAGACAAGAGAAAAAGAGAGAATAAAATAAAGAATAATAAAGAAAAAATAAATAGAAAAAAATAAAGTTGTGACTCTCACTACTTAAGAAAACAATAATAAACAGGGATATGGCAGAATTGTTAAATTCTGTTTTGTGCTCAGTTTGTAGGGTATTGTCTTTGCTTTACCTTGTTATCTCAGTTTGCAAACATTTCTTGTCAGATTAAAAACACAAAAACACAACACAATTTAAAAAAAAAAAAACCCCGTTGGTAGCTCTGAGATGCAAGTTCAATTCTCAGCTTTCCTCATTTCCACTAGTTTCCTTCAAATGGGAAGGTTTATAGAGCTGTGCCTCCCCAGGGTGTTGTTGGAAGAGACGAAGCTGGTAATTAGTATTTATTCTGTGCCTAGTCTGTCTCAGGCAATGTGCTTGAAATAATCCCTATCCTAGGAGGCAAGCTTGGAGAAGTTAAGAAACTTTTCTAAGATCACTCCTCTAGAAAGTGGCAGAGCCAGAGTTTGAACCCCTCTTTCTAACTCCACAGCCCAGAACTCTCCACTAAGCTGAACTAACAAGGGACCCAGGGAACAAGTGTCCATATGAGTGAGACCCCCCCCAGAACCCCATGTCAGAGCACCACTACATACCAAAAGCACAGTTTCAGAACTAAGAGACATATCAAAATAACTCAAATCCTTCGTTTGCCTTTATGAAAATAAAGGGTGTCTCTGTCAGTTCGGGCTATCACAAAGTACCACAGACTGGGTGGTTGATAAACAACAGATATTTATTTCTCACAGTTCTGGAGGCTGGAAGTCCAAGATCAGGGTACCAGCATGGTTGAGTTCTAGTGAAGGCCCTCTTTGTGATTTATAGACAGTCCTCTTCTGTATCCTCAAGTGGCAGAGAGAGAGAAAGGGCTAACTGTCTTCTTATAAGGACACTAATCCTATCTTGGGGGCTCCATCCTCATGACCTAATCACTTCACAAAGGCCCCACCTCCTGATACCATCACATTAGGGCTTCAAGATATAAATTTGAGGGGGACAGAAACATTCAGTCCACAGCAGAGGGAATTTACATACCACGACACAGCAACACTTACTAAAATCTTTTCTCTCCTGTCCTACAAAGACTGAAATTATCTTTGATAGGATAGGTTAGAGGAACACTAGAATACACACACACACACACACACACACACACACACAAATATAATTTGTGTACACACACACACACACAGCATCGGCCTTGCTTTGCATGTTTCCAACATCTATGAATTTCAATGATCATGGTTTAATTAAATAATCCCAGTGTCTCAACAACATGGTTCAGATTTCAGTTACCATGGCGTATTAACTGTAAGTAATTTTATAAAGCACAAATTTTGCTGCGAGGTTTTTATTCCACAGATCACTGTGTACATAGCTGATGTGATCACGATTGCAACCAATCACATCACTTATTTCCCAGGCTGTCATGATTGGTCACAGAGTACCTGTTAATTCACACACAGACAGCCAGGTGAGTAGTTGTGTTTCCTCTTTGTCTCCTAAGGATAAATCTATATGACATTTACAGGAATGGAAAATAGAAAGGGGGAGTGAAGGTAAACTTATGAACATAGATGAAGAGAGTAGCTGTGAAGAAAGGATGAAGATGGCCCAGAAGAAGTGACGCCAGTGAGAAACTTCACATTAATGGAGCTCTCAGAGATGTTTCACATCATTGCAGGTTCCAAGTATAAAAAAGTTGCTAGCTGATCCAGACTTAGAAAGGAGATGGAAAAGGAGAAATTATAATAAATTAGCTGCCTTCTGGCCCCACCCCCCAAAAAATAAAGGAGAATGATGACTTGTCAAGACATAGAAAGGATGCTCACACATCTCATACATTATGTGATGAGAAGACAGCAAGCACTGTTCAAACTACTCTTAGTAAGTTTTCGACAAAGAAAGAAAGCACTTTAATCCCCAATCTTTCCAATGTTTTAAATTATAGATTACTTAGTTAATATTAGTTTTACTATTTTTTCATTTCCTTATGCATTTATAACTGACAGTAAGACAATTTTAATGTTTTAATAACATTTTTGAATGTCCTTAGAACAATGCCAGTTTTTCCAACTGATTATGAGATCACTTAGTATGATTTCAGCTTGCACAGTCATTTTTATTGACCAGCACTACTGTGCAAAGGCAGCTCTCTGTCTCTGTCTCTCTGTCTCTCTCTCCATTTATCCATCTCTCTATATATCTATCTATCCATTCATTCATCTACCTAGCTTATCAATCCCTACCTATCTATCTATCTGTCCATCCATCCATCTCTATCTATCCTTATTCATCTCTATTTATCCTTATCTGTTTCTACTGATACTTCTCTATATACTCATCCAGCTCTCTCTATATCGCTCTTTATCTCTCTGTCTCTATCTATCTATCAACATATTTTTCTATATTATTACTTAATTCATTAGACCATCATTAATTTTCAATTCCAACAATGGCAATCTATTCACCCCCCAAAATTCCAGATGAAATATAACCGAGTAATTTGATTCTCTAGCCGCGTTACCCAGCTATATTAGAAGAATCTCAAGTGTAAGTGTAAACTAGCCCTGGCCTCAGTAAAACAGGCTGCTGGTAATCAAGGTCTTGACAATGTCATTAATAGAATGATATTTCTGGAGACTCTAAATATATCAGCTCCACCATCTGCCTAAAAATCACCTAAGTAGGAATTTCCTACCACTTCTTCCAGGAAGAAAATAGTCTCTGACCTGAGGGAACTCCCATCTGATAAATGGAAGTAGAACTACTGCCCAGGCTACCCCTGACTTGCATCATCCCTAAATCAAGACTGTTTGTTATGCTAGGAAACACAGTTAATGCAATTAAGTGCTAATAGGCCTGACATGTTGCTTTAAAAGGCAGTCATCAAGATTCCGCATGAATCACCTCTGAGACGGAGCAAGACAGGAAAACCTGGCAACAGCTTGGTTATCTTTCTGTTAGTCTTTTACTGGAAGTGTTTAAAGTGAATGTAATTCGAATTGCCCCATCTTACATTTACTCAAATAAAAATCAAAGACTTAAAATTAGGATGGAACTTGGGGTGGAAGCAGAGGCAGCCATAATGAAAGCATGAAAATAAGCCCACTTTTATACATGACTTCACAGTGCGATTTAGTCATGAGTCATTCTCCCCGAGGTGGAAACATCAGAGCTGCCCGTGTAAGAGAGATGGGGACATGTACGTTTAGTTCCTGTAGGCTGATTCGCACAAATTCAAAGGGACCTGATTCCTTCTCTTTGCAGAGGCTCATGAGACTCGAGAT
This sequence comes from Balaenoptera borealis, assembly GCF_965194805.1. Classification (NCBI taxonomy): domain Eukaryota; kingdom Metazoa; phylum Chordata; class Mammalia; order Artiodactyla; family Balaenopteridae; genus Balaenoptera; species Balaenoptera borealis. The sequence goes on from NC_138876.1 coordinate 18,288,783, forward strand.
AGAGAGCTCCCTGTGCCTGGTTGTATGGCTAGCAGACTCTGCTAAACTTCGTTTTATCTCATGAGGCGTTGCAGATTGCTCTTCCTTTATGAAATAGATAATACATTGATGAATGTCTTAGGTAGAATTCTTTGGAAGCTGAGTCTGAGATGGAGCTTCTCGAGGAGTGATTACAGAGGAAGGACTCCATTATACAATAAAGTGAGGCATGTTAAACATTTTCAGAGTTTGAGCAAAAATCAGTTTGAACCGGAAGTGGTTAGGAGCTTGGGGAAAGGCTTATATAAAGTGTGGAAGCAGAGTAAAGAAATGATTGATCAGCTATAGCTTAAAGCCTCGTCGGCTGTGATTGGTTGTCCTTAGGTTTCAGTTTCGTAACCTCGAGGCATTTCAGGCTTAGATTTTGGTTTGCTCACATAGGCCTCCTAAGCATTAGATCCATCTCAGTCTAATGGCCTCCTTGTTTAATTAATTTAACAACCCTTAGGAGGGGCCTGTAAAGAAGTGAGTGAAGCAGCATAAGCAGGGGAGGAAGCTAAGTGTGGATGTGATGATGTTGCAGGTCTCAGGCGAGTCCCTGGGACGAGCCACCAAGTGAGGGTCCTTGGCTTCTTGCATGAAGGAATTCAAGAGTGAGCCAAAGTAGAGCGAAAGCAGATTTACTCAGGGAGATACACACTCCATAGACAGAGTGCGGGCCATCTCAGAAGGCAAGAGGCCCTAGGCTATGGGGTTGTTTGTTTTTATGGGCTGGGTAATTTCATAGGCTAATGAGTGAGAGGATTATTCCAACTATTTTGGGGAAGGGGTGGGGATTTCCAGGAACTGGGTGACCACCCCTTTTTGGCCTTTTATGGTTGCCTCCGAACTGTCATGGCGCCTGTGGGTATGTCATTTAGCATATGCTAATGTATTACAATGAGCGTATAATGAGGCTCATGGTCTACTGGAAGTCAAGTAGTCCACCATCTTGGATTTAGTTGGTTCTAACCAGTGGCACGTCCTCAGTGGCTGTGTCATTCTTTTAAAGGTGGTGCCCTGCCCCCTTCCTGTCTCAGTATCAGCTAAAATCTATCCTCAGCGCATCCCATAGGGAGCTCTGGAGCATGAATGGCAGCACAGAACTGTCCCACCTTGAGCCAAGGGAGCTGGGATTTTATCCCCCCTTATGAGTCAGTCATGGGCTGTGGGCTACTGTGGAGGTCACAGGAGGCCATTCCTGTCAGCCAAGGGCAAAATTCTCTAGAGAAGGTGAAGGGTCACATTGTGGGCAGTCAGTGTTCACATCAGGGGAGCGTTGGATGCACCAGCCTAGTAAAGGGAATTTGGGCAGAGGACCAGCAATATCCACTATAATCACCAGCAGTATCCACTATAATTTCCCTCCATGTGGTGTGTCCACATAGAGGAAAAAAATTCCAACAGATGTACATGGCAACGTTAAGTAGCAGAGAGAGAAAGATAGGAGCCAGTTCTGGGACATGCTGAAGGTTGTCGCCACTACCTAGAAGTTTACTTCTGTTTATAACTGTATTCAAATTCTAGTAACTCACCCTGGCATTTACTCACTCCTTCCTCCTTCACACCATGGAATAATTATGTTTTAATGCTTTGAAATTCCCAAATGCCATTTTCAGAGTCCCTTTACATCCTTACATTTTTGGTTTGGGCTTTTTATTACTTCTAATAGGACCAGGCTGCGATTTTGCAAATGTAGTGCAAATTAACACATTTCATTTTCCATCTTGAAACTCCTTCAAGTTGGTATTCTCAGGTTTTAAAAGCTGAATCAGTTCCCGGGTTTATCAAGCGGGTAAACTGGAAGTTCTTTGTATTGATTTTATTTAGAATTAGAGCTAGAAATATAGGTGTATCTAGAGTTCTAGAATCTGATTTAAGAACATCCCTATCTGCACATGGTCTGCATCAAGATAAAAGTGAGGGTCTCAAGAATTGCCCCCACTCACTTCCCTTTCTTCATGATTCAGGGAGAGGCCCTAAAATATTCCTTGATCTGTTTATGCCCCGCAGGTTGTAACCTTGCAGAGAAAAGAGGTGATTTCTTATTTAGGTCTGTAACTCCAGCACCTAGCCAGTGTCTGGGAAATAGTAGGTGGTCAATCTATGTTTGTCAAATGTATGAGTCAGTGGACCAGTGGTACCAGCCAGAACATGTATTCCTGGTTGCCAGTAGACACTGCTACACATTTTCTCTGGGAATAAAGTACAGTTTCACATGATGTGTTCAGAGTGGTCAGGTCCAGGCACCTGACCCTCATTTCTGTGTTCTAAACAATCATCCTTTCACGTGAGAACTCTCAGACCATAAACTTGGTATAACTTAGGGATTTCCTTACTTGAAAATGTCAGGCTTCTCAATTTTGAGTGAGGTGCACGTGTGATGGTCTTTGAGTGGCTGTACTTTATTTTTGTGAATTTATCATCCTTCTTAATGAAAAGAACACTAGATTGGAAATCAGAAATTGAGAGCTCTAAACTCAGGTTGCTAGGTGCTCTCTTGCCCCCAGTGAATATTGCAACTCAGACACATACCTTACTTATCCCATGAGCTTTAAGAACCATAGAATCTTATAGAGATTTAGAGCTAGGAGGTACAAAAAAATAATTGAGTACGAATTTGCAATTTTATGTTACTTGACCATAATGGTGCTGCTAGTTTGCATTAGGTGTGAGTCTAAAATTCAGTCTGATTTTCAGTCTAGGGCATAATTCACTCCACCTTGGTGCACCTCACTGTCATATAAAGCACTGTAAGAGCTATTCAGAATCACGCAAATATATGATCCTTTCATAACTATTTCTCCATTGGGGAGTATGGGGGCTGCTGGTCTAGAACTTTGGTGAGATCAAAGGTAGGGATGGCGCTGGTGGCTACCTTCTAGAGTGCGAGAGTCAAAAAGAGTGGAAAAGAGCTCTGAGGAAATGAGAAGAGAGAATGAAAGTGAAACCTTGGGGAGCATCAGGAGGAGGAAGAAGATGGGATGAGAGTTGGCTTCTGGTCACGATGACACACTGGCCACAGCCTCTCTTGCCCTAAGTAGCATTGACTCATTCCTCTTGTCCTGGAAGACTTCTAAAATAGCGCTGGCAATGCTTATCATTGCCAAACGATGATTTGTCCAACAACTTTATCTTGGCTCACAAAACATCTGTTTGTCTAGTTCATCTACCTCTCTGCCTCCTCATCCCTGACTCTTTGTTCTTGATTCGCTGCTTTGCGTGCAGATGGACTGAGTCTTGTGTGAACTGTAATCTGTCTGATTCTTCTCAGTTGCAGGTTTCCTAGATTCTTTACTGTACATCCTTTTCCCTAGTTAGTTGTCTACCTGTAGGGCTGCTTTCTGCTCATTAGCACCTCCAGTAATGGGTGTGAAAGAGGGAGAAATGCAAATCAACTCAATTGGATTCTTGCCAGAAGCCTTGGGAAAAAATGTGTTGGGGGGTGGAGTAGAGAGACTCCATCCATGAAGATGGGGCATGTAAGCACGGTTGTTTCACTAAGACTTCAGACAAACATTTATCTTCACGTACCCAGATCTCCCAACACAAACACACAAGATACACCAAAACAACCTGAAGTCAATAGTGTCAGTGCTCAAAACACAAAACGATTGCATGTGTGTGTGTGTGTGTGTGTGTGTGTACGCAATGCACAATTTAATTGCATGTATCTTATGCAGTTAAAATGCTTCAGGTAGCAAGCATTTTGGCTAAGGTGAATTTGGAAAACCTAGAAATGAGGTTGAAGTCAAATAAATCCAATAAGAACCAATTGAATGAATATGTAGGAAGCAGGGAAGGGTATGGGGGTTGGGATACAACATAATACAGAAGAAGGAGCATGGGCTTTGGACGGAGACCTACCTGGATTTTAATCCTTACTTTGTTACCTATTAATTGGGTGACCTTAGGCAAGTTTCTTAAAGTCTTTGAACCTCAGTTTTTGTGTCTCTAAAAAAAGAGGCATTAATACCTATCTCAAAAGAGAATGTATATGGTTTAAATGAAGAAATTTATGTACAATGTCTGGCACAGGGCCTGGCACATAGCATTCGCTAAATTTAATGCAACGAATGAAGGCAGCCACTCTCTAGCTGCACATCTTATTGGAAAGGTAGCGCTCTCTTCTAAGGAATATTTTTTAAGTGGACTTTGTATAGAGACCTTTATAAATCCCCAAATTTGTGAATGCTACTAAAATATGTGTACATACTTTTGTCTATTAAATGCAGTAAAAAGGATTTGCACTCGTCCTTTCAGCAAAATAGTGACTTACTGTATGGCTCAGAGGTACCAAATGAATATTCTATTCTTTCACTTATCCCAAACTTCTATTTTCTGGCAAAGAACTATCGGTTTCATAGAGCTTCCATCGTCAATAGTGAGTTTGGTTTTTAGGCCATTTTCCAGGAAGAAACTGAGTAGGGTGTACATGTGTGGTGTGTGTGTGTCTCTAATGGCTTCATGTGAGGGGAGAGAAGCATAGCCACAAGCCACGTGGACCTGTCCATGGAAGGCAGTCAGCTGGCTTCCTCTGGGACTGTGTCAGCCCACACTTTCAGAACTGGCCCTCAGCAAAATTACAAGTGATTACAAGTCATCGGCATTTAGGGTCATGCACAGTAACAACTGTATTAAATCCATGAAAGCCAAAGATCTACTACATGTGGTAGAGGAAAAGCTGAATCCAAATGTATACCCAGCAAGAATGCTGCCAAAATTAGGGAGGGGGAAGGAACAGTGTGAATTGGTGTTTCTAGGGAAAACTTGAAGGGAAAAATCAGGCTTCAGTTGGTCCTCAGAAAGTAGAAAGATTTGAAAGATTTGAATAGGTCATGTCTGGTCCATTGCTTAATTTCACAGAGAGTCCTTAAGTAAAGGAGCATGTTATGTGATGCCTGGAAAAGATGTCATAAGTCAAAGTTAGGTACATCAATCTCAATTTCCATGTAAACAGAATGTGAAATTCATATATATATGAGTGTAATTTTAACTAAAACCCTATTATCAAGCATGTAGAAGTAATTCCATATTTAATCAACTATTAATTATAAAAACACTCTTCTAAAGTTTGTATAAACTCGATTAAATAAAGCAATGGTATCCAAATGTATAAAAATGAATTTCAAGCAAAGCCATAAAATACAATGTATTTATAATTTCTGTGTTTCTTTTTACCGAAAGAGATCAGAAGTTAAAGAACAAGTATTTGTAGGAAGCTTAGGGTTCTTGATGATTTTCATAGAAACTAACCCATAGATTTGTATTTTGTTGTTTTCTCTATTTCATATTTCTGGTAGCAAACAAGGACCTTAAAAATAATTGCTAGTCATTCAGGTTTCTGGAAGGTTCACCCTGTACCCTTATATTATTCTGAGAAAGTGGGCTTTAGGATGGTAGGAGCCAACCTCTCCTGACACTTGGTGTTCCACCATTGGACCATTTGCCACACTGTTTTTCCTTCAAGTTTTCTCTTTAGCTTGAATAATAACCAGGTTGAAAGATAATTTTATCCAGAATCCAACACCACAAGTCTAAAACGGAGCTGTCCCAGGAATCTGTTTTTTACTTCTCCATCATCTTCTAGGAGTTGAATATCTTTTTGATTATAAATAATCAAGTGATTTTTTTAAAACAAATGTACTGTTAGTTATTTACATATCTATTTGGTAAACATTATTCAGCACCTATAATTCATGCATTTGGTAAATAACTGTTGAGTACATATACTATGCCAGTCAGGTTGAAGTACTGGGAATACGATGGTGAACACATCAGAAAAGTTCCTTGCTGCATTAGAGCTTACATTTCAGCAGGGGAGATGGATAATATACAAGAAAACAAGCAATTCAGATAGCCATAAGCGCTATAAAGGGAATGAGCTGTGTGAATATAAGGGACTAAGGAAGTAATCTTAGATAATTGTTCATGGTGGACAAGGCAGTGGGTTGGAAATTCAGAGATGTTCTCTAGGAACTCACTAAAAAATGGGGAAGATAGACATGGAAACGAAGAATTTCATATATAGAACCGTGTGTGCATTAAATTAATTTTGTATTAAATCTTGTGAGGGCTCATAGGAAGGAATCAGCTAACTTGGCCTAGGAGGGTAAGAAAGGTATGAAGCTGAATCTTAAAGATCAGGTAGAGAAAGACTTTTTCAATTTCAAGAAAAGCACGTACAGAGGCTTACTAATGCAAAATGCATGGCCATTCATTTAAGAAGTCATTAATCTTGGGTGGCTGGAGCATTGAATATATACAGTCAGGTGATCCTGCCTGCCTTTCTTAGTGACACCCTTAGGCAGTTGTATTGTACCTTTACTCTTATGCTGATGTATTGCATTTTTAGAATTCTTCTTTGGAATTGCCTTCGAAGACAATTTCTTAGCAATATATGAAAATCTACTTTAGAGTCACATAGGCATCCCCTCTTGGTCCAAATAGGTGCCTTGCTCGGTCTCTCTCTTTCACTTTCACCCTGTTTGGCTCAACTCAGCACCCTCCACCCCTTTAGACAGTAGCTCCTGCCTCTCAGAGCTAGGGACCTGGAGGTGAGTTTTGACCAGGGAATACGGTGGGGCATGCTGTTGTTCCAACTAGGCCTGACCACGAGGGGGCGCCACATCCAAAATGCCTGAGGAAGCTTAATGCTGTAAATTCTTCCGAAAATAATTCAACAGCATTGCTTGAGTGCCTGCCGTCACCTACCACTGGGCCAGGTGCTCTATTCTACTTTACTACTAGTTCTAGTGAGTTTTACATATTAATGCCATCTTCACCAGGTATATATAAATCTGTAAGCTCAGGACTTTTTTTTTTTTAATAGATCTTTATTGGAGTATAATTGATTCACAGTACTGTGTTAGTTTCTGTTGCACAACAAAGCAAATCAGCCATATGCATACACATGTCCCCATATCCCCTCCCTCTTGAGCCTCCCTCCCATCCTCCCTATCCCACCCCTCTAGGTCATTGCAAAGCACTGATCTGATCTCCCTGTGCTATGCTGCTGCTTCCTACCAGCCAACTATTTTACATTCGGTAGTGCATATATGTCGATGCTACTCTCACTTTGTCCCAGATTTACCCTCCCACCCCATGTCCTCAGGTCCATTTTCTATGTCTACCTCTTTATTCCTGCCCTGCAACTAGGTTCATCAGTATCATTTTTTTTTTTAATTCCATATATATACGTTAGCATACGGTATTTGTTTTTCTCTTTCTGACTTACTTCACTCTGTATGACAGACTCTAGGTCCATCCACCTCACTACAAATAACTCAATTTCATTTCTTTTTATGGCTGAGTAATATTCCATTGTATATATGTGCCACATCTTCTTTATCCATTTATCTGTCGATGGACATTTAGGTTGGTTCCATGTCCTGGCAATTGTAAATAGTGCTGCAGTCAACATTGTGGTACATGTCTCTTTTTGAATTATGGTTTTCTCAGGGTATATGCCCAGTAGTGGGATTGCTGGGTCATACGGTAGTTCTATTTTTAGTTTGTTAAGGAACCTCCATACTGTTTTCCATAGTGGTTGTTTCAATTTACATTCCCACCAACAGTGTAGGAGGGTTCCCTTTTCACCACATCCTTTCCAGCATTTATTGTTTCTAGATTTTTTGATAATGGCCATTCTGACCGGCATGAGGTGATACCTCATTGTAGTTTTGATTTGCATTTCTCTAATAATTAGTGATATTGAGCATCTTTTCATGTGCCTCTTGGCCATCTGTATGTCTTCCTTGATGAAATGTCTATTTAGGTCTTCTGCCCATTTTTTAACTGGATTGTTTGTTTTTTTGATATTGAGCTCCATGAGCTGTTTGTATATTTTGGACATTAATCCTTTGTCAGTTGCTTTGTTTGCAAATATTTTCTCCCACTCTGAGGGTTGTCTTTTTGTCTTGTTTATGGTTTCCTTTGCTGTGAAAAAGCTTTTAAGTTTCATTAAGTCCCATTTGTTTATTTTTGTTTTTATTTCCATTACTCTAGGAGGTGAGTCAAAAAAGATCTTGCTGTGGTTTATGTCAAAGTGTGTTTTTCCTATGTTTTCCTCTAAGACTTTTATAGTGTCTGGTCTTACATTTAAGTCCTTAATCCATTTGGAGTTTGTTTTTGTGTATGGTGTTAGGTAGTGTTCTAATTTCATTCTTTACATGTAGCTGTCCAGTTTTCCCAGCACCACTTATTGAAGAGACTGTCTTTTCTCCATTGTCTTTTCTTGCCTCCTTTGTCATAAATAAGGTGCCCATATGTGCGTGGGTTTATCTCTGGGAATTCTGTCTTGTACCATTGATATACATTTCTGTTTTTGTGCCAGTACCATACTGTCTTGATTACTGTAGCTTTGTGGTATAGTGTGAAGTCAGGGAGCCTGATTCCTCCAACTCCATTTTTCTTTCTCAAGATTGCTTTGGCTATTCAGGGTCTTTTGTGTTTCCATACAAATTGTAAAATTTTTTGATCTTCACAGATACCAATGGCATTTGTGAAGAATGCCATTGGTAGTTTGATAGGGATTGCATTGAATCTGTAGATTGCTTTGGGTAGTATAGTCATTTTCACAATATTGATTCTTCCAATCCAGGAACATGGTATATTTCTCCATCTGTTTATGTCATCTTTGATTTCTTTCATCAGTGTCTTATAGTTTTCTGAGTACCAGTTTTTCTCCTCCTTAGGCAGGTTTATTCCTAGGTATTTTATTCTTTTTGTTGCAGTGGTAAATGGGAGTGTTTCCTTAATTTCTCTTTCTGATTTTTCGTTGTTGGTGTATAGGAATGCCAGAGATTTCTGTGCATTAATTTTGTATTCTGCAACCTTACCAAATTCATTGATTAGTTCTAGTAGTTTTCTGGTGGCATCTTTAGGATTTTCTATGGATAGTATCGTGTCATTGGCAAACAGTGACAGTTTTACTTCTTCTTTTCCAGTTTGTATTCCTTTTATTTCTTTTTTCTTCTCTGATTGCTGGGCTAGGACTTCCAAAACTGTGTTGAATAAGAGTGGTGAGAGTGGACATCCTTGTCTTGTTCCTGATTTTAGTGGAAATGCTTTCAGTTTTTCACCATTGAGTATGATGCTTGCTGTGGGTTTGTCATATATGGCCTTTATTATGTTGAGGTAGGTTCCCTCTATGCCCATTTTCTGGAGACTTTTTATCATAAATGGGTGTTGAATTTTGTCAAAAGCTTTTTCTGCATCTATTGAGATGATCGTATGGTTTTTATTCCTTAATTTGTTAATGTGGTGTATCACATTGATTGATTTGCGTATATTGAAGAATCCTTTGCATCACTGGGATAAATCCCACTTGATCATGGTATATGATCCTTTTAATGTGCTGTTGGATTCTGTTTGTTAGTATTTTGTTCAGGATTTTTGCATCTATATTCATCAGTGATATTGGTCTATAATTTTCATTTTTGTGATATCTTTTTCTGGTTTTGGTATCAGGGTGATGGTGGCTTCATAGAATGAGTTTGAGAGTGTTTCTCCCTCTGCAATTTTTTGGAAGAGTTTGAGAAGGATCAGTGTTAGCTCTTCTCTAAATGTTTGATAGGATTCACCTGTGAAGCCATCTGGTCCTGGACTTCTGTTTGTTGCAAGATTTTAAATTATGGTTTCAATTTCATTACTTGTGATAGGTCTGTTTATATTTTCTAATTTTTCCTGGTTCAGTCTTAGAAATTGTACCTTTCCAAGAATTTGTCCATTTCTTCATGGTTGTCCATTTTATTGGCATATAGTTGTTTGTAGTAGTTTCTTATAATCCTTTGTATTTCTTCAGTGTCAGTTGTGATTTCTCTTTTTTCATTTCTAATTTTATTGATTTGCGTCCTCTCCCTTTTTTCCTTGATGAGTCTGGCTAAGGGTTTATCAATTTTGTTTATCTTCTCAAAGAACCAGCTTTTAGTTTTATTGATCTTTGCTATTGTTTTCTTTGTTTCTATTTCATTTATTTATGCTCTGATCTTTATGATTTCTTTCCTTCTATTGACTTTGGTTTTCCTTGTTCTTCTTTCTCTAGCTGTTTTAAGTGTAGGTTTAGATTATTTATTTGAGATTTTTCTTGTTTCTTGAGGTGAGATTGTATTGCTATAAACTTCCCTCTTAGAACTGCTTTTGCTGTGTCCCATAGGTTTTGGGTCATCATGTTTTCATTGTCATTTGTTTCCATGTATTTTTTTTATTTCTTCTTTGATTTCTTCAGTGATCTCTTGGTTATTTAGAAGTGCACTCTTTAGCCCCCATGTATTTGTGTTTTTTACAGTTTTTTTCCTGTAATTGATTTCCAGTTTCATAGCGTTGTGGTCAGAAAAGATGCTTGATACGATTTCAGTTTTCTTAAATTTACTGAGACTTGATTTGTGACCCAAGATGTGATCTATCCTGGAGAATGTTCCATGTGCACTTGAGAAGAAAGTGTATTCTGCCACTTTTGAGTGGAATGTTCTATAAATATCAATTAGATCTGTCTGGTCTATTGTGTCATTTAAAGTTTGTGTTTCCTTATTTATTTTCTGTTTGTATGATCTATCCATTGGTGTAAGTGGGGTGTTAAAGTCCCCTATTATTATTGTGTTACTGTCAATTTCTCCTTTCATGGTTGTTAGCATTTGTCTTATGTATTGAGGTGCTCCTATGTTGGGGGCATAAACATTTATAATTGTTATATCTCCTTCTTGGATTGATCCTTTGATCATTATGTAATGTCCCTCCTTATCTCTTGTAACAGTCTTTATTTTAAAGTCTATTTTATCTGATACGAGTTTTGCTACTCCAGCTTTCTTTTGAGTTCCATTTGCATGGAATATCTTTTTCCATCTCTTCACTTTCAGTCTGTATGTGTCCCTAGGTCTGAAGTGGGTCTCTTGTAGACAGCATATATATGGGTCTTGTTTTTGTATCCATTCAGCCAGTCTGTGTCTTTTGGTTGGGGCATTTAATACATTTACATTCAAGGTTATTATCGATATGTATGCTCCTATTACCATTTTCTTAATTGTTTTTGGTTTGTTTTTGTGGGTCTTTTTCTTCTCTTGTGTTTCCCGCTTAGAGAAGTTTCTTTAGCATTTGTTGCAAAGCTAGTTTGGTGGTGCTGAAGTCTCTTAGCTTTTGCTTGTCTGAAAAGCTTTTGACTTCTCCATCAAATCTGAATGAGATCCTTCCTGGGTAGAGTAATCTTGGCTGTAGGTTTTTCTCTTTCATCACTTTAAGTATATCCTGCCACTCCCTTCTGGCCTGCAGAGTTTCCTCTGAAATATCAGCTGATAACCTTATGGGGATTCCTTTGTATATTATTTTTTGCTTTTCTCCTGCTGCTTTTAATACTTTTTCTTTTAATTTAATTTTTGTTAGTTTGATTAATATGTGTCTTGGTGTGTTTTTCCTAGGGTTTATCCTGTTTGGGAATGTCTGTGCTTCCTGGACTTGAGTGACTATTTCCTTTCCCGTGTTAGGGAAGGTTTCAACTATAATCTCTTCAAATATTTTCTCAGACCCTTTCTTTTTCTCTTCTTCTTCCGGGACCCCTATAATTCAAATGTTGGTGTGTTTAGTGTTGTCCCAGAGGTCTCCGAGATTGTCTTCAGTTCTTTTCATTCTTTTTTCTTTATTCTTCTCCTTGGCAGTTATTTCCACCATTTTGTCTTCCAGCTCACTTATTCGTTCTTCTGCCTCAGTTATTCTGTTATTGATTCCTTCTAGTGTATTTTTCATTTCAGTTATTGTGTTGTTCATCTCTGTTTGTCTGTTCTTTAGTTCTTCTAGATCTTTGTTAAACATTTCTTGTATTTTCTCAATCGTGTCTCCATTCTATTTCCGAGATTCTGGATCATCTCTACTATCATTACTCTAATTCTTTTTCAGGTAGATTGCTATTTCCTCTTCATTTATTTGGTCTTATATGTTTTTACCTTTCTCCTTCATCTGTGACATATTTTTTTGCCATCTCATTTTTTTTTTTTATGAGTGGGACTGTGTTCCTGTCTTACTGGTTGTTTGGCCTGAGGCTTCCAACACTGGGGTTTGTAGGCTATTGGGTAGAGCTGGGTCTTGGTGCTGAGATGAGGGACTCCATGAGACCTCACTCTGATGAATATTCCCTGGAGTCTGAGGTTCTCTGTCAGTCCAATGGTTCGGACTGAGAGCCCCCACCACAGGAGCTTTGGCCAGACCCCAGGCTCGTGAACCAAGATCCCGCAAGCTGCCTGAGGTCACAAAAACAAACAAACAAACAAAAATAACAAAGTAAAAAACAGAATTAGACTAGGAAACTAACAGATATGTTAGGAAGAATATAAAAATAAAAATATAGATGAATCAACAACTGGAAGGTACATCAGTACCACAACAGTAAAAAAGAGGAGGAGGGAAAAGAAAAGAAAAGGGGTGGGGGGAGGCCTTGGCTGTGGAGGGCGGACCCTAAGCAAGGACGAGGTTTGGGCAGTGGGTGGGGCCAATGCTCAGGACCCACAGGGCTGGAAAGGCCCTGGGGCCTGTGGGGAGTGGGGCTTAGGCTGAAGGAACAGAAGGGGCCCAGCCGTGCCCCCAACCCTGGTGTCAGAGGACAGGGGACCTCACCTGGGAGCCCAGCAGGCTTCCTGGGCTCTAGTGGGCAGGGCAAATGCCCTCCTCTCTTCTCCTGCTCCTCCTGTCTGGGAGGGCCCCTCCTGCCTGCCTCTCCTGAGCTCCTAGGCCTCCCTTCTATGCCCCAAAGGACCCACGAGGCCTGGAGGGGGCTTTGGAGGGCAGGGGACTGTCCTGGGAGCTCAGCAGGCTCCCCAGCCCGAGTGGGCCAGGCGATCACCCTCTGCTTCTCTCCCGCTCTTCCCGGAGAGTCCCTCCCGCCTGCCTCTCCTGATCTCCCCCGCCTCAGGGGCGCCGAGCCTGTCTGGCCTCCACTTCTCCCCCCTCAGTCCCCCTACATCTTACCGGTTCACTTTGGGGTTCCTTCCGTCTCCTTGGGTGTCAGAGTTCTCCACCAGCGGCCGGCAGGCGCCCTAGTTGTAGGGAGACACTAACTGCATCTTCCCACACTGCCATCTTCTCTGTTTTGTTTCAGGACTATCTTTTTTTAAAAAAAAGTTTGAGTACTGTAGCATATTGCTTTTTATGAAATATAGTGTAGGGCTTTATGTATTGTACCAAAATAGATTTAGAAGTGAACACTCCACTGTCTCTCTCATAGAAGTGTTCTTCCTTGGTGTCCCAACTCCAGGAAGCACACAAGTTATAATAAACAATTGTCTCGGACTTCTCTGGTGGTGCAGTGGTTAAGAATCCACCTGCCAATGCAGGGGGTACGGGTTCGAGCCCTGGCCTGGGAGGATCCCACATGCTGAGGAGCAGCTAAGCCCGTGCACCACAACTACTGAGCCTGTGCTCTAGAGACTGTGAGCCACAACTACTGAAGCCCACGTGCCTAGAGTCCATGCTCCACAACAAGAGAAGCCACTGCAATGAGAAGCTCGCGCACCGCAACGAAGAAATAGCCCCCGCTCGCCACAGTTAGAGAAAGCCTGAGCGTAGCAACAAAGACCCAATACAGACAAAAATAAATAAATAAATAAAAGGAAAAAAAAATTTAATAAATAAACAATTGTCTTGTTTTGTTTGGGCTGCTATAACAAAACACTATAGACTGGGTAGCTTATAAACAACAGAAATTTATTTCTCACAGCTCTGGATGCTGGAAGTCCAAGATCAAGGTGCCAGCATAGTCAGGTGAGGGCTGTTCTTCTGGACTGCAGACTTCTTGTTGTGTGTTCAGATGGGGGAAAGGGCAAGGGGTCAGGGACCTCTCTGGAATATCTTTTGTAAGGCACGGATTCCATTCATGTGGATTCCATGTCCTTACGACCTAATCACCTCCCCCAAAGCCCAACCCCATAATACCATCACCTTGTCCGTTAGCTTTCAACATATGAATTTTGGGGAGACAGAAGCATTCAGACCATAAGTAGAATTAAATATTTGCTTCGTGCTTCGTAGTGCTTTCATCTTCATTTCCTTTGACATTCCTGAGAACTCACTGGTTCTACTCCATCTAGCTACCAGAGCAGAGTTGAGTTCTCTTCTCTCAATGAGTGAGCACGAGGTCGTGTGCCCAGTTGAGAGGTGGGGACATCCTTGCTCTGCAGGAAACACATTCCCTTTCAGGAAGAACACAGGCACAATCGGAGATGTTGTGCATGCCTCATGGTTGTCATGGTGAAAAGCGCTTATTGGGATTCTGCCCAAAAAAGGTGTGATCGTTGAAAATAAAGGCTACTCTTTGAACTGTGCTGACAAGAAAGCCGATTCTCGGTGTTGGAATGATTAGTTTGACCTTTCATTTTTAAGTGGTTTTATGAAAATATGAGCACTGCATGCACCGTAATTTTAGACATGGAGTGTTGGGGTTTTTTTTCTTCTTCAAACCAGACCTACAAAAATCAAGCTAATTTTAAATATCCATGTAGGGTCAGGTGATCACCTCTAAAACACCAACTGCTGGGAGTCTTTACCTCCTTGTTCTACTCTTAAAGAAAGGGAAACTGTTAGTAATAGCGAGACAGTCCTACCCAAAAATGTCCTATTAAATAATTACTTTGAAACATGACGGATTTGGGGATCTGAGGAAGCCTTTCTTTTCTGATATAATTTTTCTGGTCCTGCTAGGGTTTGTTGTCCTCCAGGAAAAGGTGATAGGAAGGGTGTCAGCAGTGTTTGTGTGCCAGATGATGCATTACGGGGGATGACTTGAGAGGCCCCAGTCTGGGAAGAACAGGTTTTAAAGGGCTATTTATTACTATATCCATTTAAGGAGGAAGTTGGTAGGAAGTAAAGAAGGAAACAGGAAGGAAGGAAGGAAGGAGGGAGGGAGGGAAGGAAGGAAGGAAGGAGGGAGGGAAGGAAGGAGGGAGGGAGGGAAGGAGGGAGGGAAGGAAGGAAGGAAAGAAGGAAGGAGGGAATGGGCGAGAAACACATGCTTTAATAATTTTACTCTGTTAGATTGAAACCAGCTTATGTTATTCAGAGGATAAAAATAACATTTGGATTTAAAGAGACATGCTTAAAACTTTCACTTGGATCCCTGATGCATGGCATTTGATTCCTGGAACTATGATAATAGCACTTGACTGTTCGGCACTCTCTTATTTAGGTGATAATCCTAATAAATTCTTCATGTGAGTGGAAGGGCAAATCAATAACCATGAAGTCTCGTGGGTCCTGCAAAGGGATGTTTTTCCTCCCCTCAATTTTTAATGAGGCCCCATATTTGTTGTCCTCCCCACTGGCTTCTGGGAGCACGACGTGCTCGGTGTGGGCTGTGGAACCGCCGCCAGGCTGCTGGCCTCTGCATCTGAGGAGTCCTCAGCTGAGACTCTGACCCAAGTTCCAACACATTGTTGGCTCCATCATATTGATTCCTGGCTCTGATACTAATGTGCGACTAATGAGTTTCACGGCGTACGTTTTAACCCAGGCTCTGGCAGTGCTAATGCCAGACGAGCCATGAGATGGAGTTGGGAGGAGGGTAGCGAGACACCCAGTGCACTGACATCTTAACAGACATGAGCGATTAGCAAAGCTGTGTTGCAGAATCACCATTTCTTAGCTTATAGGAAGTAATAAGCCATCAAGAGGTGGAAAAACATGTCTTATATCTCCTCTTAAATAAAAAATCCTTCTGCATCAGAGGGGTGCTCTGTGAACTGTGAAGTAGGGAGGAAAGTTGAAATGTTTAAAGTCAGGTAATAGCTTTTATTGCCAAAGGGAAGCTGACTGACTTCCAGCCTTGCTGTTGAGTAACAGTAGATTTAAGACCTTCAGGCATGGCCATGTGGCACTGACCGCAAGGACATCGGTGACATTTCAAGGCAGTGCTGTGTTGTCTGTTTTTTTTGTTTGTTTGTTTTTTCAGGAGATGGCAGGTTGGAGGTACAAAAGGGCATGCCACTCTGGCCTTAGAAGACAGTTGTGCACAAAAATTTCTACCAGCACATTCTGGGAGACATAATATGTCAAAGAAGGAATCGTGCCTAATTTTGTATGGCACCCAGAGTGCCTAGCACTGTTGCTGGCTTGTAGTTCAGGGCAAATGGATTGAACTGGTTAAGGAGTTGAGAAAATTGATGACAAACTCAGCCATGCTACAGAAGATAGTTATTTGACTTTGGACAAGGCACCTCTCTTAAGTTTGTTCCAACTGCCTTATTCTACAGATCAGGAAACTGAAGCAAAGAAAGGTAAATGGTTTTTCACTTTACTACACTGCTTCCACTAAGCATTAAGTTTATATAAGAAAGTACCTCCTATGATGGCATGGATAAACAGTGGACACCAAGCCCAAAAGACCCAGTTCCGACCCTCACTCTGCTCACCCAGGCTCCTTCGTCTTGGGCAAACCACTGATAGTTTCTCTGAATTCTTGCATGCAACCCTGAAAAAGGCAATAATGGTGCATGTGAAAGCTCTTTGTAAACTGTAGAGCTCCATACAAATGCAAGCTATTATCATTAATTTATTTTCCAAGACACTGCTTTCCAAACTATTCATACAGTTTAAAAGAAGCAATGTAAGAGAAAAAGAAGAAGTGATGGGATCCATGACCAAATAACTTTGAAAAAAAGTCTATATTTTGCCTTTAATATTTTGCCTATATTAAAAGCTCTGAGAGGTCCTGATATAAAGAAACCCATTTAACTGTGTTTGACGTAGAGGTCCCTAAATCTGTCTCACCATTGTAATTCTTCATCTTTACCCTTGTAGAAACAGATACAAAAATGTCACATGCCGTAGAGAACAGACTTGTGGTTGCGAAGGGGGGGGGGGGGAGAGGGATGGACCGGGAATTTGGAGTTGGTAGATGCAAATTATTACATTTAGAATGGATAAACAAGGTCCTAATGTATAGCACAGGGAACTATATACAATATCCTGTGATAAACCATAATGGAAAAGAATATAAAAAAAGAATGTATATATGTGTATAACTGAGTCACTTTGCTGTATGGCAGAGATAGGCACAACATTGTAAATCAACTATACTTCAATAAAAAAAAAAGAATGTCACGTGCTTATCTTGTATAAATGTCTACAAATGTTATATCCACTTATTGACCATCACTGAGTGTCTGGTGCGCACACAACAGTATTGTATTGTTGCTCGAGAATTTTGTAAGAAACTTCATCAGAATTGCCTAGAGAGAGGATGCTGATGGTTAAAAATGCAGATTCTTGGGCCCTACCCCAAACCTACTGAATCAGAATCACCCCAGGAGGCGGGGCCTGGAAATCTGCCTTCTCAGCGAGCTCCCCGGAGATTCTGATGCACATTGGAGTTTAATAACCACCGCTGTCTACCATCATGGAAAAGAGCAAGGACTATGGGGTTAGTCCACCTGGTGCGATGACCTTCCAGCTGTGTGGCCCGGACAAGCCCACTTTAATGTTTCTAAGCCCCAGTTTTCTTATCTGTGAAAGGGGTATAATAACTACCTGGCAAAGGTTTTGTGAAGATGAACTGATGTAAAGAATGCGAAGTGCTTATCACAACATCTGTCCTAGTCCGTTCAGGCTGCTCTAACCAGAGCCCACAGACGGGCTGGCCTGTGAACAGCAGAAATGTATTTCTCACAGTTCTGGAGGCTGGAAGTCCAAGATAAGGGTGCAAGTTTGAGGCCCTCTTCCAGGTCCAAACTTCTTGTATTTTCACATGACAGAAGTGGAGAGGGATCTCTGTGGGGTTGCTCTCATAGGAGGGAAAAATCCCGTTCAGGAGGCCTCTGCCCTTACCATGGAATCACCTGCTAGAGTCTCGACCTCCTAATTCCATCACCTTGGGGATTAGTATTTCAACATATGATTTTTTAGGGGGACACAAACATTCACCCCCTAGCAACCTGTGATATAATGAGATCTCATTAATAGTAAAAGTTGCTATTATTATTAGGACCACTATATAGGGTGCAGATATAAACATCATCGCTTTCCTCGAGTGTGCTCTGTCCAGGCTGGAGTTAAATTTTAGCAGTTGACTACGGACACCACGATACGTGCTGTAGGGATATGAATGAAGTCAAATGGAAACAGGGATTCACTGTTTGGAGGGACACCTGGAAGGCTCTACAAAGACAATATTTGAGCTAGCCTTGAAGTAGATGTCTTCTAGGTAAGAGCCAAACAAGCCCACTAATAAACAGAGAAAAACAAACAAAAAACCAATCCTAATAGGACTTCCAGCAAACTCAAAGGACATTCACCACATGTCTGACACTGCCTTCTTGGTAGTTATGTGAGTTGGCTTCCTATCACCTCATGTCTAAAGGTAACTGTTCTTTCTCTGATTCAGTTTTCTGCAGAGACTGCCATAGGAAGCACTAAAAAACAAACACCTGTAAATATTCAAAAATAATTTAAAATAATAATTCCAGTTTCTTTATTGACTCCCCCCTGCCCCTGCTGCTTCCAATTGCTATTTAATAACTTCTGATTTTGCTGCTTCTCTCCCATCCCCACTCTTTGGTCACTGGCCAACAAGTGTCTAAGAGTGACCATGAAGCAAGGTCTGATTACTTCCAAGCTTAGTGGTGGATAAAACTAATAACAGGGCTTCCCTGGTGGCACAGTGGTTGGGAGTCTGCCTGCCAATGCAGGGGACACGGGTTCGAGCCCTGGTCTGGGAAGATCCCACATGCCGCGGAGCAACTAGGCCCGTGAGCCACAATTACGGAGCCTGCGCATCTGGAGCCTGTGCTCTGCAACAAGAGAGGCCACGATAGCGAGAGGCCCGCGCACCGCGATGAGGAGTGGCCCCCACTTGCCGCAACTAGAGAAAGCCCTCGCACAGAAACGAAGACCCGACACAGCCATAAATAAAAAAATAATTTTAAAAAAAATTGTATAAAAATTTGTTAAAAAAAAAAAAACTAATAACAACCAGCATTAATTTCTTTTTTTTTTTTAAGTACTCTTTTCATATCAGAACATTTTAAACCCCACATTTGTTTATTTATTTATTTTTGTCTGTGTTGGGTCTTCGTTTCTGTGCGAGGGCTTTCTCTAGTTGTGGCAAGCGGGGACCACTCTTCATCGCGGTGTGCGGGCCTCTCACTATTGCGGCCTCTCTTGTTGCAGAGCACAGGCTCCAGACCCGCAGGCTCAGTATTTGTGGCTCACGGGCCTCGTTGCTCCGCGGCATGTGGGATCTTCCCAGACCAGGGCTCGAACCCGTGTCCCCTGCATTAGCAGGCAGATTCTCAACCACTGCGCCACCAGGGAAGCCCCAGCATTAATTTCTTAAGTGCTCTGTTTAGCATTATCAAGAAAATTTAGCAAAGTTAGGTTAATTGCCTGCGGGAGGGTCAGCCCTGCTCAAGGGTGTACGTGGGCTACAAATGCAAAACAACGTCCCTGTCCTCAAGTAGTTTATAAGCTGATCAAGGAAGGAAACAACAAAGTGAGAAGTTTCAAAATCAAATCATGATCCACAGAGAAAATGTGCAAGGCAAAAACCAATCCTGTTGGATTAAATAACAATATAAGTCTTCCTGTGATTAATTAGATACATCTGAGATCAGGTGGGCTAGGAACATTGGTCCAGCCTCATGGAGAAGCCCTAAGGAAAGATTTGGGTGGAAAATATGAATTCAGTAAATCTCATCTCCGGTACCCTTAGGGATTGCATATTTTCACGAGAGGCATCAGGTCTGTGCTATGATTGCAGAGTATATCAAGCCAATTTGTCAAGTATTTCCTGCAAAGCCTGGAAAACATCAGGCAGAACTGTGGCCCAGCACTGCTGGAATATCTGTGCGCAGAGACATGTTGAATATCAGATAAAGTGACACACGTTTCTCTTCTCTCCCTTCCAAGCAGAAAAAGAGGAAGAATGAGAGAGAGGGTGACATGATTCGTTTTCACTCGTTTTTGAGATTTTTTTTAAACTTATTTTTCTCTTTGAAAATTACCGGGTGCTTGTTGTAAAAAGTATTGTCCATTCGTCTTTGAATTTGATTATGGCTTTTGCAAGGGTGACTCTGCAGTGCGGGCAGCTCTCCCCAGAGACACTCCCTTGATGATGGGGAGGCAGGTTGGGCTGGAACTTCGCATCGTAGCAGCAAGAGTCCCCTCTGATGACCCAGGGCGTCCTGCTCCTGTCTGATGCCTGCTGGTCGGAACGTTGCTGGTAGGTGGTCATTGGATCACCCATAGACGTCACTGGTGGGAGAAATGCTCCAGCGTGGAGCTGTACACATGGTCTACCCCGTTATTTCCCGAGGGTTAAGGAACACCGGGTCATGAACTACACGAGAGGGAAGCAGGTAATTCTACACTGAGTTCTTCCTATGTTAGGATCTTCGCTTTTTCTGTTTCTTGTTTATTATTATTTTTTTCTTGCCTGCTAGTGGATTTATTGCTTATATTTTGTTCTTTCTTTTATTTTCCCTCTCTACTTATTTTGGAAATTATGTAGTCTTTATCTGTTCTTTTAGTAGGTTCCCTTTAATTTTTAATATGGGTATATGACTTCACAAAATCTAAACAAAATTAATATCTCTAACTCATTCCCCCAAATGTAAGGATCTTAGGAAGCTTTTGCTCCACTCCTGTCTTACATGTTATTTTGTTCAATGTCTTATTTGCCATCTTGTTTTACATTCCCCAAATTAGTGGTCGCTTTTTTAATCCAACAACAGACACTTGCTTAGATTTGCACACAAGCTGACTGTTTTCTTTGTTCATCATTGCTTTCTACACCCCACTTCTTCCTTTGGAATTCA
The DNA here is from genome assembly GCF_965194805.1 of Balaenoptera borealis. Classification (NCBI taxonomy): domain Eukaryota; kingdom Metazoa; phylum Chordata; class Mammalia; order Artiodactyla; family Balaenopteridae; genus Balaenoptera; species Balaenoptera borealis. The sequence goes on from NC_138876.1 coordinate 18,309,587, forward strand.
GTTTCCTTCTTGATGAAGTACTTCTTTAGTGCTTTTCACTTCTGTTTTTTTTTTTTCAGCAGGAGTTCTTTTCTTATTTTCAGCATCTTATTCCATGTTTATGGTTTCTAATATTTTTAACAGACTTCTATGTTAGTGTCTGTCCTTTTATTGTATGTAGTTAGTTGTGTTAGTTTGCTAGGGCTGCCATAACAAAGTACCACAGACTAAGTGGCTTAAACAACAGAAAATATATTTCCTCACACTTCTAGAGGCTACAAGTTTAAGATCAAGGTGTTGACAGTGTTAGTTTCTTTCTTCTGAAGCCTCTCTCCTTGGCTTGTAGATGGCCGTCTTCTCCCTGTGTCTTCACGGACTGTCTTCTTCTGTGTCTTCACATGGTCTTCCCTCTGTTTGTGTCTGTCTCCTAATCTCCTCTTTCTAAAAGAACAACAGTCATGTTGGATTAAGCGCCCCCCTTATGATCTCATTTAACTTAACTACTTCTCCAAAGACTGCATCTCCAAATACAGTCACATTCTTAGGTACTAGGGGTTAGGACTTCGACTATGAATTTGGGGACTGGAGGAGACACAATTAAGCTTATAGCATAAGTTCTTAGTGTTCTAATAACCCTATATGATGTGTCTGTTAACTCATTCTCATGGAGGATTTTTATCACGTGTTGTGAAATTTTGGACTGTAAACTTATCTCCATTGGGGGCTTAATTGTGGGAATACTATGTGCCTGGGTCAAAGTTGTGTCCCTACAGAACAGCTTTATCTTGAAGGATCTGCCAGGTGGAGCCAGAGTTTCAGTGACTCAGGTCAACATTTTTGATAATTGCTCAGCTTGGGGTTTCCTGGACCATGTGGGCAGTGTAAATGCTGACCCCAGACCTTCATGAGCCATAGCCTCTGGTTGTAAATGATCAAAGGAGGCCTTTTATCCTATTCAAATCACAGGGTGTTGTCAAGAAAATTTTTTTTGTCTATTCTTTCACTAACTGTGAAGCCCTTCAAGGGTTCAGATTTATGCGTGGACAGCAGTTACAACTTCCCACCTTGCAGGCATGACCTGCCATGGCATTGGGCAGCACCCGCTATTCCCAAGCAGTGCTGAAACCTGGTTTTGGTTATGGAAACCAATAACCTCTCCTTCAGTCTACCCCAGCCTCTCTACGCCAGCTTGGCCATAGCATCAACCCATTGCTTTGCAGTTCCCTCCTTTTTTCTTGCACCTGAGATTTTGAGGTATTCATTTAAAAGGATATGTGTTGGATTTTATCCAGCATTTTTAAGTGTTTTAAGTCTTTCAAGATATCTAGTCTCCCACTGCCAGAATGAAAATGTAAATGATGGGTTCACTGAGATTGCTTTAAACTTACAGATTAATATAGGGAAGAGTAACATCTTTATAATGATGAATAGTCCCTTTCAAGAACTGAGTATTGGTTTAGATTTTCTTTGAATCCCTCCATTCTATTCTTTTTCATTTTCTTTACATGGATTTGTACTTATTTTTATTTACTTTTAGCTATTATATGTAGGATCTGTTCAATTTTCACTTTTACAGACTGTATGTATGAAGTCTATGATTTCTATATATTAATGTGGTACCTAGCCAACTTGTTGTAGTCTTCTGTTACTTATAAGTTTCCCCATTGCTTCTCCTGGGTTTTCCAGTTATACAGTCATCTCAACCCCCAAATATGATCATTTTACCTCTGTCTTCCAATTTTTTTTATGACCCTATTTTATTTCTTTTGCTGGATTGATAGTACTTTCTTAGCAGTGTTATATAATAGTGAGGATAGAAAGCATTCTGATATTTTCTTTTCCCTAACTTGAACAGGAATGCTACTCATGGTTTCTTGTTAAGCTTGATACTGGCTAGTTCGCAGATTAAAGTAACTGACATTTCTGTAGGTCTTTAGAATTTAAAGGCACTTTTCTGTACATTGTCATCTTGAATTCTCACCACCACCTGGTTTTGTGAGACACAGAAAAATGCCCAATTTGCTTAATTTTCTTTTAAAGACAACGTATTGAAAATTGGACCTGAGTGGGCAGTGACCTTCAACTGTACATTCCAGGGGAAGTTTTATCCACTTTTGGTTACCAGATGTAATAATAAGACCTTCCTATTCAGACTTCCTATTGTTTATTTCTTATTGAAAACCCAAATTGGGTCTTCTTCTCTTTAACTAAAAAGCAAGTGAGAAAAATCCAAAAGCAGTGTAATGTTTTGAACTGGAATATATATGTCTCAGTGTAAGCTTTTAGGGAAATAATAGCTGTTGCTTTGAGATGCTTGTATAAAGTGCTGAAAAACCCTCATCTGTTCTGTTTGTATTTACACAGTTGATGATATTCACTAAGGCTGCTCTGTAAGTTTGTACAGTTCCTGCACTCCACAAAGGTGCCCAGCAGTGGGGAGTAATAGGGCAAAGTCCAACTGACATTCCATTTGCCAAGCCTCCTGCGTTGCGGGGTAGCAGGAACCTGACCCCACCAGAAGAAAGGGCCCTTTATTTTCAACATAATGACAGTCTGTAGCTAAATGGTGTACCTGCAGGGCTGCTTCTTCCCAGAAGAGGGCGCCTTTTCCTAATTCTCTTAAAGAGTACATAGGCTGATACCACAGGCCATGGATTAAACCGTCTCCCCTAAAGCATAAGTCCATACACAGCTCATGAGGGTTACGGTACAAATTCATGCTAGTGTTTTACAGGGGTTTTGCCTAGTCTGGACTTTTTATTTATTTATTTATTTATTTATTTATTTATTTATTTATTTATTTATTTTAGCGTCTTTATTGGAGTATAATTGCTTTACAGTGGTGTGCTAGTCTCTGCTTTATAACAAAGTGAATCAGTTATACATATACATATGTTCCCATATCTCTTCCCTCTTGCATCTCCCTCCCTCCCGCCCTCCCTATCCCACCCCGCTAGGTGGTCACAAAGCGGCGAGCTGATCTCCCTGTGCTATGCGGCTGCTTCCCACTAGCTATCTATTTTACATTTGGTAGTGTATATATGTCCATGCCACTCTCTCACTTCGTCCCAGCTTCCCCTTCCCGTTCCCCATGTCCTCAAGTCCATTCTGTATGTCTGCTTCTTTAGTCCTGTCCTAATCTGGACTTTGTTTTAACAAATGCGAGATAATTTTTGCAGAAGGTTCCCTTTTATAACTCTCAGTTTTGAAACATTATACCATCTTCATCACTGTCAACAACACGCATCTACTGGGTGTTTACTAAGCAGGGATCACTAATACGCACTAGGTAGAAAAGAGTTGAACTCAGCATGTCTGCTTAACAAGCACTAGCCAAAGGTGTGTGCCATGGATTGTCTTGTAAATGTATATTACTTTTGTGTGAAGCGACATTTCTAAAGAAGCAGAAGCAGACATGGTAAGGTCACTGGAAGCCGCATATTTCCATCAGTTAGTCTTGCGGCTATTTCCTGGGAGGTTGGCAGTCTTTGTGGGAGCTGGAGGAAGTAACATCTTTTTCCAGAGTGAGTTATGAAGGGCGGGAGGAGCACATAAGGCTCCTGAGAGCAGGCGGAAGGCTTTGCGCTCTTCTGCAGCAGAGGACTCCGCCCATCTCTCGCTGCTCCTCCAAGCTTCGGAGAAAGGGAACTGCTGAGTCAGCACTGACGATTCAAATGAATACAGAGGGGCAGGGAATTGTGTACATCGCCCGCTCCGCATTCCTCACACATGAAGGAACGTAAGTGTGGGAAGGTTCTTTACCAATCCAAGATCACATGCTTGTCATGGGAAAGTAGAGACTAAAATGCGGCACGGACCTCTACTCTGGGATTCAAGAGGCCCCTCCTTGTGAGATTTCAAGCACTTTCATTCCTTCAGTAACAACTTATGATGTACCCACTACATGCATTCATAGTCTCTGGAATGGCAATGGCTTGAATAAGGAAGCACATCTTACTGGAGACAGTTGCCTGGCTTTGAATCCTGATTTCTATCTGTCTTACCTGGGAATGGTTACTATAGTTCAGTCTTTAGATCTGACGTTTCTGTTGGTGGAATAGTTGGATGTATGAATATGGGACACAGAAGTCACAGGCTCCCTATCCTTAGGCTAATCAGTGGCTGATGACATGACCACACGAGAAAAGAAGAACTGATACTTTGGGAGACTGTGAGAGTGAGCTGCTAGGTGTGGAAGCCTAACTGACAGGTGATTGAGACTCAGGACCTGAGAGCACCTGAGCCATGAGAAAGCAGAGGATGCCCATCTGCAAGGACAGCTGAACACACAGATGAAGAAGCAGAGATGATACCTGAAGAGGAAGAAACTGCTTCCACTTCGTCTGCCTTTCCATTTCTCAGGGGGCCTGGCTCGCCTTCCCTGCTGGTCTTTGGGTTCTGTGAGACCTCTGCAGCCTCCCTTTCTACACCCCCTCTTTATTTGTTCCCATATTTGTCATTTTTCCTTTTTTGTAATCAGAGTGTCTGGACCAAAGCCAGCTGTCACTCTCAGACACTTGGACATGGAACCTTCGGGGGAGCAGGGGTCCTTTCGCCCGAAGTCTTGACCTGATGACTCTCTTCATCCTGCTGAGAAGGGCTGCAGCCGCCTCTTCACCATCCGGCTTAGAATCCACACTGGGGAGATGAGGACTTGACTCAAACTTTCTAGTCTGTGAGAAAGAGCTCTAACAATTCACTAAGAGCTCAATCAATCCACTAATCCCCCAAGTGATTAGTGAATGGATTATTGAACTGAATTTTAGGTCTGACATTCTGAGGTGATCCCTGAAGGAAACTTGAATCCCACAGAACTTCTGGGAGACTCAGCCGTTGCCCTGTCTCATCCTGGGAGCACAGAGAACACTCGAGAGCACATGGTCTTCCTGTCCTGTCCTCCAGGACTGTGGTTCTCAAATGTTTATTTGCATGAGAATCATCTGGAATGTTTGCTGAGACACAGGTGGCTGGGCCCCACCTCAAGAGTTTCTGATTCAGTAGGTCTGGATTGGGGTCCGAGAATTTGCACTGTTGACAAGTTCACAGATAATACTGATGATGCTGGCTCCAAATCACGCTTTGAGAAACACGGCTTTAGGACAAAAAACAAGTGATAACTAGAGAATGACTACTAAAGAGTCCAGGGCTTCTTTTGGAGATGATGAACATATTCTAAAATTAGGTTATGGTGATGGCTGGCCACGGAACTCTAAAAATATATTAAGAATCATCGAATTGTATACTCTCAATGGGAGAATGTTGTGGTATGTAAATCACATAATAAAGCTCTTTTCAAAAAGTCATGACTGGGCTTCCCTGGTGGCGCAGTGGTTGAGAATCTGCCTGCCAATGCAGGGGACACGGGTTCGAGCCCTGGTCTGGGAAGATCCCGCATGCCGCGGAGCAACTAAGCCCGTGAGCCACAACTACTGAGCCTGCGTGTCTGGAGCCTGTGCTCCGCAAAAAGAGAGGCCGGGATAGTGAGAGGCCCGCGCACCGCGATGAAGAGTGGCCCCTGCTTGCCGCAACTAGAGAAAAGCCCTCGCACAGAAACGAAGACCCAACACAGCCATAAATAAATCAATTAAAAAAAAAACAACAAAAAAAGCACAACTTGACCTTTAAAAAAAAAAAAGTCATGACTTTAATTAGAGTGGGTTGCAAGCAATATTTTTCTTTTAATTAATTGGAATGAAATAGAAAATATCAGCATGTGTTTTATATGTTGTATTAGTCAGGGTTCTCCAAAGAAACAGAAGGAATAGGATATATACAGAGACAGACAGACAGACAGAGAGACAGACTGGCCAAAATCTGCAGGGCAGGCTGGCAGTTGTGGCAGGATTTGCAGTTGCAATCTTGAGTCCAAAGGAAGTCTGGAGACAGAACTCTTTCCCCTCTGGGGGACCTCAGTGTTTTCTCCTAAGGTCTTCAACTCATTGGATGAGCCCTACCCACATTATGGAGGATAATCTGCTTTATTCAAACTTACTCTGATTTAAATATCAACCACATCTAAAAAATACTTTCATGGCAACACCTAGATTGTTTCATCAAACAGCTTCACTCCATAGCCTAGCCAGACTTATAAAACTGACATAAACAATTTACCATCCACACAGTAAAAATATCACTTCGTGAAACTGTTGTTTCCATTTGCACACAGGTGAACTGGCTTGAGATTTAAAATGTCTTCTTGACTGTGATTCGCAGATTTAAAAGTACGAAAGCCTCTGCTTTAGAAAACTTCATGAAGTCAACAAAACAAACAAAAAACCTGCTTTCATACTTTTGGTGAAAGCACACTAAATGGAATGCAAGGAAATCTTTATTTGCCTCCAATTTAAAGACCCAGTGGGGAGAACACAGTCTCCAGACCCCAGGAGCCTCATCTGGCTGTCACCTTTATTACTCTAGACAGCCATATGTTTGTGACTGTCTGAGGGATTGTAATGCCAAGCCTGGGATGATTGAACCGAGTGGAAAACACGTGTAGGCTGGCAGGCACTTCTCACAGACATATCAAGATGATTAAGCAGAGGCTCCCTGTATCATTAACATGCAGCCAAAGCAGTTCTTGTTGAGAAGGCTGTTTTGACGTGGCAGCTTCAAAACGTAAAAACACTGTGATTTCATATAGGTTATCACAGAATATCGAGTAGAGTTCCCTGTGCTATACAGTAGGTCCTTGTTGGTTATAAAACCTATATGAGAAAAGAATCTAAAAAAGAATGAATATTTGTACATTTATGACTGAGTCACTTTGCTGTACATCTGAAACTAACATAATATCGTAAATCAACTATACTCCAGTAAAATTTAAAAATAAAGATAAATAAATAAAAATCAAAAACGCTGTGGTTTCTTAACCAGTTACGTGCTTAGCTGATGTTCCTGAGCTCCCACTGCGTCCCCAGGCAGGGCTCACAGTATGAGTCGTGGATGGGGTGAGACACAGCAAGTGGACGAAGTTGTCTGTGATACACATTACTGTGTATTTTTCATTTTGTAAAGGGCTTTAAAATTAAGGATCATTTTTTTTTAGCACGAAGGATGTGGTGAGGCTCTCAGTGGGATTAGAGATGGGGTCAGGCTCGGTATGAGGTGCAGAATGTCTGAGCGGTATTTTTGGTAACACATTTACAATTTAAAGTTTTGTTAAAGGTAATTTCACATTGTCTCATCCAAGTAAGCTGTCTCAGGATCTCAGATACTTTCATCCTCATGAGACTAGTGAAATCTAAATTCTAACATCGACATTCACCGTCCTTAGGTAGGTAATGAACCCCCTCCCCCGATGTGGCCACCCCCTACCCCTTGAGACCAGTCTGATGGTGACAGCCGGAGCTGGCCCCGTTCTTTGCTGCGATTTGGAATGATTCTGCAGAGTGAGAGTGCCCAGTGGGCCTGACCCAGCTGTGTTCCCAGCAGTGCTAGGAGACAGCCGGTCCTGATGTAACCCCACAGGGAAGCAGCTTGACTGCCATGCCTCTTCCCCTTTGTCTGGGTCCCTTGGGCATCAGGCTCTTTTACCCACTTGAGTGTGTGGATGTGCTGGCGTGATTTTCCTTCTCTCTGTACTGTTGGCTTTTCCTCCCAGCTTTAGTCTAACCAGTCCCCTTTTCTCAGGCTGTGCATAGCTGTGTCGGGCTCTTGTTCTGTCCACCAGTCAGATTAACCTTGACAGCCCTGCTCTGTGACTTATGCCTCTGCTTCCTTCACTCCCCATCTTGCAGCGATGGCCCATCCATTTCCCCATGACCAAGCCCAGTTTTCCCAGTTTTCCCCCATTTCATGGCCAGCCTGAAACTGGACTACAAAAACCATGCAATCTGGCTGTAGAGACACTACACCATGCTGACCAAGACAGTTTGTAGGTCAATTAAATAACAAATTGATAGATACAATAATAGACAAGTAGAGAATTTCAGCTGTCTATTGCTAAGTAATATCTACAATAGTTAAATGCTTTTTTAATTGGGGTAGTGGCTTCAAAACAACAACCATTTTATTATCTCTCGCAATTCTGTGGGCTGACTGGATTTATCTGGAAAGTACTTCTGCCCATGTGCTATTGGCTGGGGCTGCAGTCTGGGGGCTTGACTGAGCTGCCCCATCCACAATGGCACACACATATGGCTGTCCATTGATACTGGTTGTCAGCTGGGAGCTTGGCTGGGATTGTCCACTGGAGCACCTTGGTCCTCTGTGTGCCTTCTTTGTAGGGCTTGGACTTCTTGAAGCATGGCAGTTGGATCCCGGAGTTCCAAGTGTACAGAAGCAGAAATTGCAGATCTTTCAAAACCCAATCTCAGAAGTTACAATAGCATCACTTGTGCTGCATCCTGTTAGTCAAAATTAGTCACAGGGCCAGCCTAGGAAAGGGAAATAGACTCCATTTCTTGATGGATTTGTATCCATCTTTAATCTACCACATCAAGACAGATCAACAGATGAATAAAGAATAGGTGAATTGAAACATTCCAATTAAGATTTTGAGGAGGTAGTGGTGGGTTTTATGTACTTCATTATAGTTGCTTCACTATATTTTCTGAAATACATAAATTGCTATTTTTTAACTTTAGTAAGTATAATACATGCATGTATGTGCATATGTTATTAGTACAACTTGATGAATTTTAACAAACTGAACATACCCATGCAACTTGCATCCAGATCAAGAAAGAGAACATTATCAGCACCCGAGAGATCTTCTTCAATAGCTATTGCTTTTTACTATGACAAAAAAAGTGTTGAAAAAGGATCTATTATAAAAAACAACAATTCTTACCAATCTTCTATCCTTTACAAGTAAAACCACATCTTTGACATTTGCAAAATAACCACCAACCCTTCATGATTATTTAAATTATAGATTTCAGGGCCCAATTGACTAATATCCATCAATTTGTAACAAATGAATGGAAGTGCATTTTCCTGATAGTTGAGTGGCCAGTCTGAATGTTTAGTGAATTGACCAATGGCCTATATTCTTAGCAAAGCTTTTATCATTGTCAAAACGGTATTTAATTCTTCAAATGTGCTTTGAAATGAGGCATAAGTAAATATAAAATTAGGGTTTTTAGCAAAAGCATCATCCAGCAATTAGCTTCAGAAACATACAAAAAAAAATCTGCATGTGCACATAGTGTCATTTTGTCCACTTTACTATTTTCAGAGGTAGTAGCTAGATTCTCATGAGCTAGAAATCACACAATTACACAACTATTACATAGAATTTTGATTAACTTTTAATGTGCATTTATATTTCGAAATGGGCACTGATAAAGGATCAAGAACCAAGGCTTGTTCTTATTCTTTAAGTCTTGACTTAAAATCTCCTCATGGCATGCACCTTCCCTGGCTACCTTATTTAGAGGAAGGACCTTTTCTTCCCACCTTGTTTGTTATCTACCTAACCCCTGTGATAGCTTCAGCAATAGGCTCAAAATATAACCAGGGCATAAGCCCTGGAACCAGTGAATGTTATCTTCTATGGAAAAAGGGTCTTTGATTATGTAATCAAGTTAAGGATCATGTGATGAGGAGGTAATCCTGGATTATCCTGGTGGACCCTACCAGTAAACACAAATGTCTTTATAAGAGGGAGGTAGGGGGAGGCTTCATACAGAAGAGGGAAAGTGATGCAATGAAGTGGAGAGAAGAAATCAAAAAGAGAAGATGCTATGCCTTGGGCTTTGAAGATGCAGGAAGGGGCCCCTGAGCCAAGAAATGCAAAGAATGCAGCTCTAGATGCTAGAAAAGCAAAGAAAGAATTCTCTAGAGCCTCTGAAGCGATTGCCGATCTGTGGACACTCTGACTTTAGCCTCATATCACTAATTTCGGACTTCTAGCCTCCAGAACTGTAAGAGAATGCATTTCTGTTGTATTAAGTCACCCAGTTTGTGGTAATTTGTTACAGCAGACATAGGATACTAATACGTACCTATCACAATTTGATTTACTTGTTGGCTTATCTTTTTTTTTATTCTTTCCTCCCTCACTGAACACTAAGCTCCTGGGAGTAGGAGCTTTGTTCGTCTTTACTGCTGTATCCACGGTACACAGTGGGATGCTTGGCATAGCGTAAATGTATACAAAGTGTTACTGAAGCTAATGACAAGTTGGAGAAGGTTTTTGGAGGAACGCATGGACATTAGACAGTGGGTAAAGTAGGGGAGAGCGTTACAGACAGGGGGCGCTGTTATGAGCAGACGTGCAAAGGTGAGAATAAATTAACATGGGGTTTGGGGATATGAATGAAGAAAGAAATGGCCAGATAAACCCTGAGTTCCCATTGAGAATCGGGAACACTCTCCCCTGGAGGGATGACATGAGACCAGATTAAACACGACTTTGAAAACCCAGTAAAGCTGATAGGAGTAGAAAGGGATGCAGTGGAAGCCAGATAGCTTTGGACTGGTGGGCAAATGGTTTACCCAGTGGGCAGTTACAAGCATCAACAAAGTAGCCTCCCTTAACCAAAGAGAAAGATGTATCTTTGAGGAATTAATGAAGAATTTTGCAATTGGAAAATCTACCGAGATACTCTTTTAATTTAGCATACAATGTGTGTTCTGTTTTAAAATTAAATCTTGGTTTTATTTTGAATTACATGTAAATAAGTAAATCCACAGCCTTTTTAGGACATTAAGCCTCTGCAGATCTTAAGCCTTTGAAGCTGCAAGATGGGCTAGAAAGCACGGGTTCATCCCTGGCCAGGGCTGTGTCCTGCCGCTGCCCCATGTGGCTCAGAACAGTGGATCGTTTCCAGTCTGCAGAGATCAGCAAATGGTGATCACCGATGGTGGCGCTCCTAAACTCTTGCTTTGTATAATGATGACTTACATCCTCAGTAAGAGCTTACCAGTCAAACTGGTGATTAATTAGCAAACTCACTAACTGGGATCCTTCCTTGTGGTGCCGTTGTGAAGGATACTCATTTTTCCACTGGTACTTCCGAAAACTGCCATCCTTGTAAAAATGCCAATTTAGCAAGAACCCTGGCTATGAAACAGGCATGTGCAAATCACACATGCTTATAAAAATCCATCACACCCCTTGTGGGGGGCAGATTAATGCCCTTCACCCGCACCAGATGTTGTATTACTTTTCTACAGCTGCTATAACAAATTACCACAAACTTCAAAGTTTGAAATGATTCAGAAATATCAAAATCATTTGAGGTTTATACATGAAGGCATGAGCTTTTTAGAAGAGACAACCCCTCCCACTTTGTAATTGACAAAAGTAATAAAGGCTCATCAAAAACTCAAACAATAGAGAATTGGGTAAAGTAAACAGTGAAAGTCCTTCCTCTCTTCCTGCCTGATCTTATCCTTGAGCAGTTCAGTATTTCCCTTCTTCAAGAGGAGGACTTTTTGTATTTGTGAATTTGAGCCAGCTTTAAAAATAGACTCCCCAGATGCCTTCCTAGATGAGGTGATTTATGGGATTAGGAAAAAGCCCTGTCCAACGTGCCATCTCCCCAAATAATGTTCTCATTATGCCATTTTATGGCTGAAACTCCATCATTAGCAATTCATTTCTTTGGCTTAATGATTTGGTTTCTTAAGATGCAGATACCTCATACAAGACTAACCCTTTAAGCCCTAATGATCTTTATAAGAATGAGTTTACTTAAGTCTTTCTCTCTCCCCGCTCCCTTATCTCATCACCTGCTTTGTTTATTATCACAGTTTGGAATCATTTGTGTGTTTCCGTGCTTTTTTGTCTGTCACCACCACAGACTCTAAGTTTCATGAGGGCAGGGACTACTTATGCCTTAGTCACTATCCAGTTACTGGGATACAGTGATACCAGATGTGCTCAATAAAGATGTGATTGGATGGAAGACCTTGAAATAATGGAATCAGACATGAGACGGAAGGGTGCTGGAAAATTATGGAAGGCACGGGCAACATGGCGTGAGAGGGTGGGGCTGCCTCCCAGACCTGCTCTTCCGCTGATGTGCACCCGTCAGCATCTAGGGCTTCCTTCCTCTTGGCTCCCACTTCCATTGGTGGGGCTGTGCTTGTTGTTAAATAGCTTGAATATCACACCTGATGCCATAATTAAACTTTACTGACCTCACAGTTTTCTTAATTACCCACTCTGTGAATCAAAACTCTCTGGAACTGATTTTTTAAAGTCTGAGATGATAGAAAATCAAAGCAAGAGAAGAGTATCTGTTTTGGTTGGGTTTTTTTTTTTTTTCCTCTGAGTCCCAAAAGCTGTTTTTCCCCCCTTTTTCTTTTTAACAGCTGTATAAACATTTGCAAAAACACAAACAAAAAACCATGAGAACAGGGTGTGGGTGTAGGATCATTTGTAAAGGAATCCGCTGTTTGCAGAAATATTTACAGAAAGGTAGCAACCTCCACGCACCTGTTATTCCAGGTGTGCACATCGAATTCACTGACCGTGTTAGCACTTGCCTTGAATGGCATTCAATGCACAGGGAATTTCGGAACTAAGAACAGCAAAGCTTCCGGAATAGGAGAAAGTAGACTTGACTCGATGGAACTCTAAGCCTCATGATGAGTGGCAGGAGCCACCACAGTTTAAAATTGGATATTTATTGTTCGTTTGCTGATTTCTGTAACATCTGTCTCCTCTTCCAGCCTATAAGCTCCATCTGGGGAGTCTGGTTCTGCCTCTCGCAACATGCCCAGCTCCTGGCCCAGTGCTTGCATATAGCATGTGCTCAAAAATATTTGTCCCGTGAATGAATACTTGTTACCTCATTCAGTTAGGATGGACAGTACTAATGGTGTGAACGGATTTTTAAAAATTGTTCAGCTTCTTAGTTTGACATAGGACTGTTCACTTATCATTTTTGTCTGAGTAGCTTTCTAGCAAAGCTTTCAGACTTTTTTCACACTTAAAAAAAAATTTATGCTGATAGATGACTTAGCTTTTCTCACGAATGGGGTTAACTGTGGATCATTAGTGACTGTTATAATAGAAACAGTTGGAAGAGATTGACCCCGAATATTCTCGTAATGAGAGAGTAGTAAAATTAAACTCAAGTAGTCTATGTTCTTCTTTTTATATGTTTCATCATCATCATCTTCAACTGAATGATCTCATGTTTAATTTAATGAGAATGGCTCTTTGCATCCACTGAGACCAAACGCTTGCATATTACAGAAATCACTTCCTTTAACCTAACTCACACCCCTTTGCACACAATGAAGATGAAAGAGCTTTTACAGGGGTGGGAGAGAAAAGGGTGCAGACTGGACTGTGTAGGACACTCAGGGGGATGAGGCTGGAAAGGACCCCAAAATTTGTTGGAGGCGAGGTGAGTATGAGGCAAGGGAAGAGACCAGAATGAGTGCCTTTACAGACTCATAGAACAGGGCCACTGTTGATACCAGCTGCAATGCATCTATAACCCATTGCGTTGTCATGGTTAATATGTTTTCAATCCCAAACCTTACACTCCCCACACTATGAGTTTAAAGCCAGAGTTATTCTTAGACATTCCTTCCTGACAGAGAGTGAGGAGGTCCTGGAGTTACTCGTCTCTGGCAAATCTTATCTAGAATAGCATGTAAGCCTTTGATCCTCAGTTCTTAAGATGGATGGGAGAAAAAAGTGACTCTAATGAAAAAGGTCACCAATTCTCTAGGGGTCAGAGATGAAGTGGAGTAAATCTAACAGTGTTTGGTAAATCAAAAGCACATAAGAAGATGCTATAGGAAGATGTAAATTTTGGAAACGAAAGAGGAAAAGACAAGAAGTATGTTCTTGTGGAGTTGGGGATGGCTACTTTTCAGAACTTACTGATGATCCAAGGGCCAAGGAAAATCCAGGAGACAAGTGTCTGAGAATCCATGATGCTGAGTGTTGGATGTGTTACGGTGTATGTTTTGTGTGTTAACCACTTCTGCAGATGCTTTCTTTAGGGAAGTACAGTGTGTTCTGCATCAATGGATATGGAGGGCTGACTGTATTGCCACTTTATATAAGAGACTTGATATAAGGATCCTTTTATATAAGGATCTTGGTATCCACGGGGTTAAGGAACCAATCCCCAACAGATACCTAGGGATGACTGTATAACACCTCAAAGACAGTTCATTCCAGAGAATCAAAAGTGTTGTTGTCCTGTTCAGTTGAGACCTATGATTAGCACAGGGGTAGCCAGGATCAGACTTGTTAAGGATGTGCTGATATGACCGTGGGCATCACTTCATATGTGATGAGCCCTGTAAGGCCAACAAAAACTGTGGAGATTCCAGGAAGCATCATTATTAACAGTGTGCACTTGTACAACACATACTCCTATTGACACTCTATATAATGCTTCTAATACTTCCCACTTTTCATATGTTACCTTATTTGATTCTCAGCTATCCTGTGAAGTAGATACTGTTATTTCCTTAAATTAGACCAGCGTGAGACACTGGTTAGAAACCAGAGGAAAAGAGCAGGGAGAAGCCAAGTTGCACTAAGGGATGACTAATAATGTGAAGGCAAAAATTTCGATTTCAAAACTCTTTGCAGAGTTGGCACATTGAACTGTCACTGGATAGCAATTAAAACTATTCCTAAATGAAAATTTCAGCTGTAGTTTGTAGCGTATTGAAACCATATTAGCCTATTTTGTCTGTTTACAACACTGGCCAAGTTAACTTTTTTATATTTGTTGCTGATTTACTCTCCTTGCTGCCTCGTCTAACTTCCATTAAGTGGCCTGAGACAGGGAGCAGAGTATCTAGCACATAATTTGTGGTAAATAAATACTTCTTGAATGAATGAATGAGTTCTGAAAGCAGAAAAAAATGACAAGAATGACATTTCTTTTCAGAAAACAACATTCTTTTTAGGTTCTTAATAGTTAGTGTACTACATTAGCAGTTTTATAAATTTGAAGTTAGATCTCAGATTTAATTAGTATGAGGGTAATTTTATATGAAACTTGCCATTAAAAGCCCTCCCAGGAGATTCAAGTTCATCCAGAAAATGTCCACCTTTGGAGAGATTTCAGCTCTGACGTGGTACTGCATTTGAAACTGTGCCTTCCTAACAGTGTCTCATTTAATTCTGCTGAGCTTTCGTAGAATGTTCAAATGTCCTTGGAATTTTCCTCATGATTCTTTTACTCCTGAAAGGAGCGTGTTGACCACAAAGAGACTGTTCGTTGCATAAGGGAAAGCTGAAGGAGGAAACGTTATTAGAGAGAGAAGGAAAAGCACGTGTCACCCTATGTTTTCACAGTTACTTTTCTATCTGGAAATGACATTTATGTTGTTTCCTGTTTGATACCTACAAAGAGTGCACCCGCAGACATGAAAGAGACCTCTTTTCAGAGTAGGAGGTGCCTGGATGTGTGATCAACCAAATGCCTATGAACTTGGATATTTAGACAATCCTAATAGGGTAGAGATGGAGGACATGCCTGTGTTGGAATTGTCAGAAGGGGATGAATATGAAGGAATGTGAAAGCTGAAGCTAGGAAGTAGAGTGTTTTAGCTGGACATATTGTCACTCCTAATAATTTTGATAATTCTAATTCTCTTAATAAAAAGAAGGAGAAAACAGATTTTGGGTGGGCAGCTAGCATTTATTCCCATATTAAGTAAATACAAAAAAATCATGAAAGTGGTACATTAATGACTAGAGTTTGGAAAAACTACTGTGCAGGAATCAAATGTCCATGGATGTCACATTAGGAAGAAATGAAGAGGGAAAATCCCTGAGCAGAGCCTTTCATAGATTAGAGGTTTACTTGGGCCAACACACCTTTACTCCGGTCAACTCATTTCAGCAACATTTATCATACTATCGTAGACACTGATGAAATCGTTAAAAAATAAAAGCCTAAGGGACTTCCCTGGTGGTCCAGTGGCTAAGACTCCACACTCCCAGTGCAGGGGGCCTGGGTTCGATCCCTGGTCAGGGAACTAGATCTCGCATGCCGCAAGTAAAAGATCCCAAGTGCCACAACTAAGACCCGGCACAGCCAAATAAATAAAAAATATTTTAAAAATAAAATTTAAAAAAAGACGGCTATGATCCAGTGTCAGAATGAGTTATGTGGACCAGGGAATCTCAAAGCAAGCTGTGCATCAGAATCTCCAGACGAATTTGCAAAAAATAGAGATGTGTAGTGTCAACCCCTAGAAATTACGATTCAATGGATTTGGGATTCTAGAATCTGTACTTTTAAGGAGTCCCCTCGTGATACTGAGGCAGAGAATCCAAGGGCACTGGTCTTTGGAAATCACGGGTAGAAAATGAGTGCTCTGTACATTATTGTGCACATGGTAATTGACACATTGATGTTTTCAATAATAGTGGGCACAAAAATTCCCAAGCCTTTGCTGTAAATGCAGGTGCCTGGTACCACCCCCAGTGCTTTTGAAGAACTGGATCTTAGAAGGGGCAGACATCTGAATTTGTAACTAGCAGCCCAGCTGATTCAAAAGCAGGTGATCTGCACAACAAATGTTGAGAAACACTGATTTTTGAGAACTTAATATTTTCTGGGCACTGTGCTATAAACCATGTATACACAGTATCTGATTCCATCCTTCAAATAATCATATGGGAGAGGGACTTTTATTACCCCCATTTTACAGATGTGGAAACTGAAGCATGGAGAAAACTGGGTCAAGATCATACTGTAAATAGCTGAGTTGACTTGCAGACTAGAACTGATTGACAACAAGATTTATGATCTTAATACTAGATTGCCTCCTTGCTTTCAGGAGGTCAGAGAAAAAAAAAAAAAAGAATCTTCCCAGTTGAGGCAGGCTTTATGAAGGCATTTAAACAAAAGTAGGATAAGGGGACTTTGGAATTTGTTGCTTGGTCCTTGGACACATAAAGTTTGAGCTGTCTCTAAAATGAATCCTTTTTTGCTTTTGTTTGTTAGTTATAAAACTTTGAGAGGTCCAACTGAAAGCAAGCGTGTTGATATTTTTTTCATATAGTAAATAGTGGAATGGTGTCTGACATTATTGAATAGCTGTTGGACTAGGCCATGACTTTGGAAAATGCTGATGTATTTTTGAGGCCGACACTCCCTACATTTTTTTGCCTTTGATAGTCTTTTTCAAAATTGAAATATAGTTGATGTACAATATAATCTTTTTTTTTTTTAATTTATTTAATTTATTTATTTTTGGCTGTGTTGGGTCTTCGTTGCTGCACGCAGGCTTTCTCTAGTTGTGACGAGCGGGGGCTACTCTTCGTTGCGGTGCACGGGCTTCGCATTGTGGTGGCTTCTCTTGGTGCGGAGCACGGGCTCTAGGAGCGTGGGCTTCAGTAGCTGTGGCACGTGGGCTTCAGTAGTTGTGGCTCACGGGCTTAGTTGTTCCGCGGCATGTGGGATCTTCCTGGACCAGGGCTCAAACCCGTGTCCCCTGCATTGGCAGGTGGATTCTTAACCACTGTGCCACCAGGGAAGCCCCTACAATATAATCTTAATTTCAGGTTTATTACATAATGATTTCACATTTGCATATAGTATGAAATTATCACCACGATAAATCTAGTAACCATCAGTCACTAGGCACAGTTATTACAATATTATTGACCATCTTCCTTATGCTGTATGTTACATCCTCGAGACTTATTCCTTCAACGAACTGTTGGTTTTCTCCTTTAAAGGATAAATACAGTAAGAAAATAGATAAGGAAGCCCACAGATACAGTGAAAACAAAACAAAGTTTGCTGAAGCATAGATTATTTTTTTAATAACTTGCTCTTTTAGATTTAGTGATAATGTCAGCTGTCTTTCAAAAGATAACTTTTTAAAAAATTATAAATTTCTGCTGCCTATTAGCAGCCCTTTAGAGGGCAAATTTCCTGGGCATTAGAGAAGTAAAGGCTGTATATCAAAGATAACTTGTTTACCAGACAGGGACTGTAATTGAAATAGCCCTTTGGAATTAATGAAAGTATAAAATAGCTTTTCCCCAGCAGACTGAGAGGAGTCTAATTTAATTATCTGTAAACGTCACAGATTAGAAGCAGCCTTTCATTCACTTCTAGAAGCTGAGTATGGACAGATCATACCTAGTGAAGGGAACAAGGAATTGGAGCCATGGGTATGTGAAGAATGCCCATGGGAGAGTACAATGACCACAGGCCTCTGGGCTCCAATGGCAGTAATGGTTAGGTCCTATTTACAGCGTTTATCGGGGGCCTGAGACACCTAGGTATGACTTCAGTCCTTCGGCATTCAGCCAGAATCTACTGAACACCCCCTATATCCTAGGCATTATGTAGGTACCATGCTCACCTAGATACAGTATGGAACCATGAGTATTTTGTCCAACTGGTTTCCTTTTGGGGGACAGGGGGCAGGAGATTTCAAAACAAGCGCCAAACTTCATATCACTTCATCCCATACGTTCTTTTTCTAACTTGAACTAGTTGCCACCTGAGGTAGGCAGAGTAATGGTCTCCCAAAGATGTCCACAGCCTAATCCTCAGAGTCTGTGGATGTGCTGCCTTAGGTGGGAAAAGGAACTTTGCAGATGTAATTGAGTTAAAGCTCTTGAGGTGGTCAGATTTTCCTGGATTATCCGGGTGGCCCCAATTTCATCACATGGGTTCTTACAAGGGGGGGGCAGGAGGGTCAGAATCAAGACAAAGGATGTGGTGACAGAAACAGAAGGAGCAATGCCATGTGGGGTCATGAGGCAAGGGATGTAGGCAGCAGCCTTTAGAAGGCAAGGAAATGGATTTTCCCTTCTAGGCTCCGGAAGGAAGCAGCCCTGCCAACACCTTGATTTTAGGACTTCCGACCTCCAGAACTGTAAGATAATAAATACCACTATGTTTGCAGTAATTTCTTAGAGCAGCAATAGGAAACTAATACACAAACTTTTAAAAATAAGGAGAACTCACATAATAATACAGATTTAGGGCTTCTTTTGAAAAATCAGAGACTGGGCAATGCTGAGCCCATAGTCTTTCCTGGCAATGACAGGCTAAAGCTGAAAAGAAGCTACCTTATAAGTGGGATGTGGTTAGCTTGTTTTTTTCTTATATCTGGTCCTCTGTGGTCTCTGAATTTGTGACTGCTTGTCTAGAAGATTCTGTAGTTCATATAGCCTCCATAACATTGCTGAAAGCATGTGTTTTGAATCGACCATTATTTTAAGCCATGAGCTGGAAGGGTCAGAAGCCACTTAACTTCCTAGTGGTTCCAATATCTAGAAAGGTTTGGTAGTTACAAATATTCAAACACTATTTCATAGCCTACTGTACTCATCTGTTGTATGTCCCTAAACATATGATATGTGGATGATTTAAAACGACACAGCACGTTAACTTGGACCTCACCCTCTTAGAACTTGCAAACATTTGTACTGGGGTGAGCACCACCCACGAGGAAATGGGTTTTTACCAAAATAACAAAAACACGCAAATTAAATTTAGAGTGTAATGGAATGTTTCATCACCTTTAGAAAACAAACTATGTTTCATTTACTAGCCCCTCAATTGTTCAATGAAGAGTAAACATGAGAAACTAATTTTCGTTATAAATAGAAATATCCCTTTAGTGGAACAACCTATTATGGGTTATGAGACATTTACACTTTAGTCTTGAAATACTTTAATCAGATGTGAGACTGGGGGAGTCAAGAGCTTTGATAATTAGGAAGGGAAGTTAGGAGCTTGGATTAGACTGATGTCTGGCCTGAGTGAAGGCCTACGTGCCAGGAGGTGGGAAAGAGGGGCAAAGGGAAGGACCCGTGGGAAACAGCCTGCTGCATGGGTGCACAGAACAGGATCCCGGGCTCTCCAGCCTGCAGGAAGCATCATGGCTGAGTTCCCAGCCATCTTCCCTCCTACCTTTTACCTCATTTTCCCACATCATCTCCCTTTTCTTATAGGAGACAGCTTTGTGATATGAAAGTATCACAGCTTTGAAGACAGGAACTAATGTAACCTTGGCTGTACGTGACCTCTCTGAACCACAGTTTCTTCTTCTATAAAATAGGGATAATAATAAATGCCTCATCGTGTTGGAAGGATTGAAAGAAGTGAAACATATCACAGTGCTTGTCTTATTTCCTAGAGCTGCCATAACAAACTGCCACAAACTGGGTGGGTTAAACAACAGAAATGTATTGCCTCACAGTTCCAGAAGCTAGAAACCCAAGATTCAGGCATTGGCAAGGTTGGTTCCTTCTGAGGGCTGTGAGGGAGAATCTGTTCCTTGTTTCTCTCCTAGCTTCTGGTGGGTTGCTGGCAATCTTAGGCATTTTGTGAGTTCTAGATGCATCACCCTGATCTCTGCCTTCGTGTTCATGTGATGTGCTCCTTGTGTGTGTGTCTGTGTCCAAATGTCCCCTTGTATAAGCACACCAATCATATCACATTAGGCACCCCTGTATTCTGGTATAACCTCATCTTAATTACATCTGCAATGACCATATTTCCAAAAATGGTCACATATTGTGGTATTGGAGTTAAGACTTCCAACATATGAATTTGGGGGAGGGGGCAACACAGTACAACCCATAACGGTGCTCATCACAGAGTAGGCTCTTAATACATGCTTACTCTCTCAGCCGTATCCTCCCTTGATAAAGAGAATTCTTCCTTGTCATATAGATTTTTAAATCGTAGATTTAAATGACTCAAAATCTAATAACCCTCACTCTTGTCAGAATGGCTATCATCAAAAAGCAACAAATAACAAGTGTTCACGAGGATGTGGAGAAAAGGAAACCCTCACGCACAGTTGGTGGGAATGTAAATTGATGCAGCCACTGTGGAAAACAGTATGGAGGTTCCTCAAAAAACTGAAAATAGAACTACCTTACGATCCAGCAATTCCACTTCTGGGTATTTACCTGAAGAAAAGAAAAACACTAGTTCAAAATGATACATGCACTCCAATGTTCATAGCAGCATTATTTACAATTGCCAAGATGTGGAAGCAAGCTAAATGTCCATCAGTGGATGAATGGGTAAAGAAGATGTGGCATATATATATATATATATACACACATACACACACAATGGGATATTAGCCATAAAAAAAATGAAATCTTGCCATTTGCAATAACATGGAACTAGAGGGTATTATGCTAAGTGAAATTAGTCAGAGAAAGACAAATACTGTATGATTTCATTTACATGTGGATTCTAAAAAACAACAAACAAACAAAACAAAACAGAAACAGATTCATTAATATAGAAAAAAAACAGGTGGTTGCCAGAGGGGAAGGGAAGGAGGAGATGGGCAAAACAGGTGAAGGGGATTTAGAGGTATAAAATAAGTCACAGAGATGTAATACACAGCATAAGGAATATAGTCAATAATACTGTAATAATTTTGTATGGCGACAGAGAGTTATTATGGTAATCATTTCATAATACATTTAAATGTTGAATCACTATATTGTACACTTAAACTAACATAACATTGTACATCAACTGCACTTCAATAAAACCCAAATTTAATATGCCACGTTCTCTAAACCTTTCTCTCCCAATTGCCTCTTCTAACTTACTACTATTTTTAAAAGACTCAAAGACATAGCAAAGCCCAAACAATTCTGACCTTACTCAATTATAATATTGTATAATTCAGGCAGGGCACGGAGTTGAAATTTACTTTTGGACTTTTCTCAGAAAAGGTTGAGCCGAGCAAACAAGAAAACAAGATGAAAAGGGAATGTTTACAGGTTTAAAAGAATAAACAACTCTGAAGCACTCTGAGGAATTCATTTTCATACAAACAGCAGGTCTCCATTCCAGACAGCTGGTGTTTTGAAGTGGTCCACAGGAAGTGGCCGTGTCCTGGGGAGAAACCCAGGATGTTCCCAGTTGAGCCAAGGCGCTGAGGGAGGATACAAACAAATCTTTTGACTCTAAATGGAATGGTTGATGAGACAGCCTTCCAGGAGTCAAGGCTCACTAGTGAGGGAAGGGCTACAGAATGGGCAGGTCTAGATCCAGAAATCTGGGTGAGGGAGGTGAAACAGCTTAATGGTCATGGAACCAGGGTTTCTCTGCAGGGAAGGAGAGAAGAAGCTGTCTAGTAGTAAAAACTAATATAGGCAGGAAAAAAAGCAGGCAAACTTTTTCAAAGTGGGCATGACAGGGGGCATACACAGCAGAATCTAGATTGGGGCTCAAGTTCATGGTGAGGATTTCTCCCAGAATGCTGAGTGGTGAGGGGTTCAGGGTAGGATTTGGGTAATGTTACTACTCACCCTTTTCCTTTCTGAAGTCCCCAACAGGGAGCAAGAGAGAATGATGTACTAATGGGAAACAACAAAAAAAAAACACATTTATTAATAGCTGAGCAAGTGCCCAATAAACCCTAATGCCAAACTCTGATGAATGTTGGGTTATATAAAACATGGCTGAAGTAATGTACCTTGCTTGCCTCCTATGGCCTCTCCTGAAGCTAGGATGCTTGAATATGGAAATAAGTCCGTGGTGTGGACCAAAATGGACAGTCTACCCCTAGCATCAGTCCAGCATGTATGTTCTCACCATGTAGACACAGGGATTGGGAGTGATTGGGTAGTGACCACAGATACCCACCTTTGACAAACATGACAATGCCTGCTATTTAAAGAGTCCCGATGACAGTTCCTAGATTTGGACAATTAGAGTAATAGCACCTCTTACCTTGGAGGGAGAGTTAATTAGATTGAGGTGGAGAAAAGGGCAGAAAGAGGGGTGGTTCTCCTCCTCCCTGTAGTAGGGGCTTCAGCAAGGCTGTCATTCTGCTTTTCAAAAGGCAAAAGCAGGGGCTTCCCTGGTGGCACAGTAGTTAAGAATCCACCTGCCAATGCAGGGGACACAGGTTTGATCCCTGGTCCAGGAAGATCCCACATGTTGCAGAGCAACTAAGCCTGTGCACCACAACTACAGAAGCCCACGCACCTAGAGCCTGTGCTCCGCAACAAAGACAATTTACCGCAATGAGAAGCCCGCGCACCGCAACGAAGAGTAGCCCCCACTCGCCACAACTAGAGAAAGCCCGCGTGCAGCAACAAAGACCCAATGCAGACAAAAATAAATTTAAAAAAAAAAAAATCTGAAAAAAAAAAAAGGCAAAAGCAGGCGTAGGGTGGGAAATCATCCCAAACTTAATGAGGCTCAGGCTCAAGTGGATGGATCTGGTTCTTTCAAGTCATTAGTCCGAGTTGATTATGTTTAGCCTGAACTCACTGTAAAACAGAGATAGTCATCCATGTAGAATCCAACAATCTTTTTAAAGCAGGAAGAGACCCTGGTATCACTTCATGGGATGTGTCTTAGAATGTGGTCATTTTGAAGAGCTGTCTCATTAGTAGTAAGCAAATGAAGCAAAGCAATTGAAAGGTCAGGTTCATGTGATTGAAATGCTCTCTCCTGAGAGCATTTCAGGAGAGAGCACGGCCCCATCCTGTGCCATGATGGGGACTAGACCTTCACATGCCTCTACCTCCTCTTTGCGTGTTGCTCTATGATGAGAGGAGATTTAAAACCCTGGCTGTGCACTTATCTCCGTGGATATGTGTGATCTGCCCTAAGGTTGGCTTCATTATGAAATCCTGGGGACCAAGGCATTATTTTTAATAGAACCATCAAGGCCTCTATGAGAGTCCGTTAGCATCTGACCTTCTGCACACTCAGTAAATAAGATAACTTTCAAAAAAATCTACTCTGCATCTGCAAGTGTTCAAAGGGAAAAAAAGACAAAACTGGAAAACTGACTGAAAATATAGTGGCTTCAGACCATTTTCTTATGATAAATTTCTTGTCTTAACCTTGCACCCCAAATTCAGAACGTGACCTGGTTTGGAAATAGGGTCTTTGCAGATGTAATTAGTTGAGTTCATATTGGAATACAGTAGGCTCTAAATCCAATGATGTGTGTGCTTATAAGAAGGCCATAAGAAGACACACAGAAAGCAGTCCATGTGACAACGGAAGCAGAGGTTGGACACATGTAGCATGAAGCCACAAAACACCAAGGAACACTGGTAGCTACCACATGCTAGGAAGAGGCAGGGGAGAATTCTTCCCTGAAATCTCCAGAGGGGACATCGTCCTGCCGACACCTGAGGTGATTGATTTATCTATCACCCAAGCGCCAGAGTCTCACCTCACTTACTTGTATGTTGACTCTGGTGAGCATTCCAACCATAGTAAGTCCAGAATCTGGGGCTTTACTATATATGGCTTATAGGAGTCCAGACCCAGTTTCACAATTTGGCAGAAGAGAGCAAGCGTGAACTTGAGGACTGCTGCTGTTGGTTGTTGGGAGAGTTGGCGTATAAAAATGATGTCCTCTGTAATTGCCCCACAGCCAGACTATATTTTTCATCCCATATTTTTCACTCTGCTTTCTCCAACATTTTTCATCACTGTCTTGACATCCATCAGACAAAGGGGATCACTCAGTCTGCTCCTCACTGTAAGCCACCCTTGAATTCACCGTGTAATCCAGGTGCCAAACAATTTGGGAATTGTGTGAGAGGCGAGAAATTAGTCCTGTGAAGCTGAGGCTCCCCCAGAACCCCGTCCTGAACCTTCTTTTTCTAGCCTTCTTTCTCCTTTGCTTTCTCTTTCTTTCCATTCTCCTCTGTGTCAAGCTGTGGATGACCCACCTGGCTCCTGAATGCTGGGTCTCGGGGTGGTTCAGGACCACCTGGAAGAGAGTTACAGGTTGAGTGGAACTCGCTTAGCGCTTCCCTGGGCTCCCTTTGGCCTCATTTAAACTCCTTCCTCTTCTTTTGGTAAAGTGGAGATGATCTTTATCTGCCTCTCGGAGAGCTGGTGCAGGGATTGATTATCTAATGTTTGTAACGCATTTGGAAGTTGATAACTGCTAATTATTTTACCCTGATATCTTGTCCTTTGTTCTAAATACTTTGCAACCGGAGGTGAAAAGATATAAATTTAAAAGTGGTCGAGATAACCATGATCTCCAAAACAAAGGTTGTGATTGACCTTCTTCTTTTATGAACTGCTTTCACTCTACCATTAGTCACTCCGTCTGTTCTAGACCTTCCTTCCTGAGCAGGATGGCTGGAAGGAGAGTGCACTCGAGGTATGCAGTGGAGAGAGTTAAGCTGCCAGTACCTGCCGTATGGGAAGAGCTTTATATACACTGTCTCATTCAATCCTCATGTAATATGCATAGGAGGTCATTATTAGCATCTGACACATCAGTGAACAAGTGCTTATGGCAGTTCTGCTGAGAACTGGTAAAGCCAGATTTTGAAGATGTTGTTTGGCTCCAAAGACTCTGAGCTCTTCCTCACCCTGTGCTCAAGTAGAAGGAGAAAATAAGTATGTTATTTGTAATGAGGTGGATGGACCTAGAGTCTGTCATACAGAGTGAAGTAAGTCAGAAAGAGAAAAACAAATACCGTATGCTAACACATATGTATGGAATCTAAAAAGAATGATACTGATGAACCTAGGGACAGGACAGGCATAAAGACATAGACGTAGAGAATGGACTTGAGGACACGGGGAGGGGGAAGGGTAAGCTGGGACAAGGTGAGAGAGTGGCATGGACATATGTACACTACCAAATGTAAAATAGATAGCTAGTGGGAAGCAGCTGCATAGCACAGGGAGATCAGCTTGGTGCTTTGTGACCACCTAGAGGGGTGGGATAGGGAGGGTGGGAGGGAGACGCAAGAGGGAGGAGATATGGGGATATATTTATACATATAGCTGATTCACTTTGTTTTACAGCAGAAACTAACACACCATTGTAAAGCAATTATACTCCAATAAAGATGTTAAGAAAAAGAAAATAGGTATGTTGGGAAGAGTGAGTTGGTATGAGGAGAGAAAAAGAGACCCACACATTGTTTTTTGCCCTGTGAGCAAAGTCCACCAAACACAGAAGAGGTATAAAGCAAGGGTCTAGAAACTAAAGCAGTCCCAGCCTATATAGCAGGGAATTTTAAACTAAAAAAAAAAAAAAGATCTGATTTTGAATTTGGAGAGGCTGTTAGCATAATTTAGTCTTACCCTATCCTTTGGCAGATGAGGACATTAGAGCTCCAAAGGCAAATAATTCTTGCCCAAGGTCACTCAGATCTTTAATTCGATATTCTTAGTAGAAAGGGCTAATATTTTTTTAATTCCATAGACCTCTTTACTTGTTGTTTGTTAATTTTTATCTATTTTAAATTTTATTTATTTATTTATTTATTTATTTATTTTATTGAGCTATAACTGACATACAGCAGTGTATAAGTTTAAGATGTGCAGCATAATGATTTGACTTACCATACATCATGGACTGATGACCACAATAAGTTTAGTGAACATCCACCATCTCATAAAGATACAAAATAAAAGAAAAAGAAAAAATATGTATATTTTCCTTGTGATGAGAACCCAAGATTTGCTCTCTTAACAGCTTTCATATATAGCACACAGCAGTGTTAATTATGTTAATCATATTGTACATCATTAGTACTTATTTATCTTATAACTGCAAGTTTGTACCTTTTGACCATCTTCCTCCTATTCCCCCTCCCCCATCCCTGCCTCTGAACCGCAAATCTGATCTCTTTTTCTGTGAGTTTGTTTGTTTGAAGTATAATTGACCTACAACACTATATTAGTTCCAGGTGCACAACATAGTGATTCGATATTTCTACGCATTGCAAAATGATCACCACGAGAAAAGCTAATATGTTTAAGACTTGCCTGTTTACTGTACGCAAGACACTTTTCTAAGTTCTTTATGTGTATTTATTCATTTAACCTTTACAACTCTAAGAGGCAACAGTATCATTCTTTTGTTTCCAAGTACCTACAGAAAGGGCACGGAAAAGGTCTTGTTTTGTTTTTTCTATTTTTCATTATCTTATAACTTTAATTTTTTTTTTTAACATCTTTATTGGTGTATAATTGCTTTACAGTGGTGTGTTAGTTTCTGCTTTGGTAAAACCATCTCTTTGAAAGTAATCTGCAGATTCCAGGTATTTTAGAGGAAACGAGTTCAGCAGTTTTCAAACTGTATTTCAGTGTTTGTTAGGAACCCCGCTCAGAGGTGTGAGTTGTTGGAGGATAAAGCCATAAAGTCTGGGACCCCAACCCAGCTGCAACCCTATACAAACTCTCTTTCAGTTGTTTCACATTTTGTTTTATGACTAGATGACTGTTGAGACCTGCCTCAAATTGAGGATTCAATGACTACTTCCCTCAATTCTTTTTTAAATTGAGATAAAATTGACATAGAACATTGTGTAAGTTTAAGGTATACAACGTGTTGATTTCATACATTTATATCTACTTCCCTCAGTTTTCAACCTTGACTTCTTACCACTCTGTTAGATTCTGCTTGCCTTTCGTAAACCTTTTCTCTCATGCTCTGCAGAGGTGACTGTGCGATATCCCCCTATGGGATTTAGCTCACTTCAGTTGCGCATCAGAATAATTTCAAAATTGAATGTCTATTCCCCTGCTTTTTCCCTTCACCTTCTACATTAGAAACATGATCAGTTCCTGAGTCTCTGTCCGATGCAGCATCTGATGGCGGGAAGCTGGAGTGGAGATGAAAGTTGTCACATCCATTTCAGGAGTCACGTTTCAATAAAATGCAGACACATCCCCAGAACTGGTGCATAGACACTGGAGAATCTTTGGGTGCCAGGAAATTTGGACTTGTAACAGAAGTTGTCACCAAACAACAACCTAAATATTCAAGCCTGAAGAAAAGTGTCCTTGAAAGGCTTTACAATGTGAAGGTCACGTGGCCCAAAGTATAGTTTTAAAAACCTGTTCTTCAACATGAATTTTTTCTCCTTGGAAAGTCGGTGGTCCTCATGAGCGGACTTCTACCTTTGAGCATCCACACAGTATCAAAACAAACATTCTGCACACAAGGATGGTGGGGATTGCCCACTCTGAGTCTTCTCGCAGCAGAGTTAACTTATCCACACAGAAGTCTTTAATAAGCCACAAAATGTTTTAGGGCTTTGGGATTATTCATACCTATATATGCCACTTAACATGTGGGTGAGTTTATGATTCCACCATTAGAAAGGTCTGCACTTTACTGATGGTATTTACTGTTGACATTTATTTTACAAACTTAATATTGTTTTTGAAGAATGATGCTTAGTTGTGTTCACATTTAAATGACTGGTTCCAGTCAAAGTTAATGGATCAGATCTGACTAGGTAAGTAAGACAGGCGCTTTGGGAGGAGCGTTTGTAGCTTCTCCAGTCCTATTTAATGAGCTGGAAAAGTAATTTACTAGGTTTAATGTAGAGGCTGGAAAAAAATTTATTCTAAACCCCCCAAACACTTTATGCCTTAAGACCATAGCTTATTCACCTTGTAGGGTCTGGTACATTGCCTTCTCTAACAATTCATTTTGATCTCTTGAGGATACTCTTGTTCTGTTGGAAAAAGCAATAAGCTAAAACTCAATTTTTTTGTATGCATAAAATGCATAAAGGGGGAAGTAAGCCAGGCAGTCATTCACATTCTAGTATAAATAGCTTTACAGGGGATTTCTTCATTCTAAAAAGTAAATGTTTATTTGGAATTGTTGGAAGGTGGGCATTAAAAAGTAAAGGTGATCATTGTGTAATGAATTCTTCCCGGGAGGAGAATGAGTTGAAATTGTCAGCACCAAAGATAATCTTGTCTTGCCTTATAGTTTTTCCCAGGGAAAGTAGGTAGTCATATTGTTGCCATTTCCAAAGAATACCTTTTTTTGATAAGTTTAAAAATTGGTGAGTCTGCCACAATTTTCCTACCCTGAGTTTCACCATCTGCCAGGTACCAGACTCAGCACATAACATGCACTGTCTCATTTAATCTCCTCTCCAGCATTATGGGGTCCATGCTACTAAACAGGCTCTAAATGATGTTTAATCTGCATTTTAGACATTTTAACTCAATCTTCACAACAACCCTCTGATACAGGTACTATTATTTCCCCATTTCACAGATATAAAAACTGAGATACAGAGAGAGTAGTTGACTTGCCCAAGATCCCACGGTCTTGTGGGGATATTGTAGCAAATTGTGGAGCTATGATTTATGTTCAGGCATTCTATCTCCAGAATATACTGTTGTATATGATGTTATCATTATCAGTGAGGAAACAGAAGGACAGAGAATAACAACTTGCCCTAGATCCCACGGTCTTGTGGGGATATTGTAGCAAATTGTGGAGCTATGATTTATGTTCAGGCATTCTAGCTCCAGAGTATACTGTGGTATATGATGTTATCATTATCAGTGAGGAAACAGAAGGACAGAGAATAACAACTTGCTCCAAGTTATACAGGTCAGGCAGCCTATAAGCTACATAAACCTACAAAAGTTCAACCCTCATATCATCCTGCACACCTTCTCTTTGATCAGTCATTTGTAAAGCCACACACACTTGCTTCCACCTCAGTACAGATCTCACTGTGGTGCTTAGAAAAGATAATGATAAGCATAGAAAGGGAAGAAATTAGCTTTATCATTTATTTAGCCTATTGTTTATTTATTTAGTTTACTGTTTCTTTTATTTCTGAATAAATTGGAGATGGTGGTTCATTGTGAGAGAGTCGAATCATCACTGGATTAATTGCCAGTGTCAAAGACAATCTTAACCTCGTCTAGAGCAGTGTTTGTTATCTTTAATGAAAATAAGAATCACCTGAAGATCTGGTACAAGGCAGATTCTGATTCAATAGGTCTGGGATGGGCCTGAGATTCTGCATTTCTAGCAAGCTTCCAGGTGGTGCTGATGCTGCTGGAACATGGTCTGTGCTTGGAGTACCACGGCTAGAGCATTGAGCTTTTCCAAACTGATCAGAAAGATTTATCCCAGGGCCCAGAGTCCAAGTGGGAAGGAGGGCATTTTCATAGATGGAAGAACACTTAGGGAGTCTGGTCGAGTCAACACTGGGCAGAGGAGGGATGGCTCATGAGATAAGATCTGAGCTACACACTCTCAGGATTGAAAGGAACTTTAAAGGTCGTCTGGTCCAAACATCCAGCTGATGTTTGAATCCCCTTGTATCCCTGCCAGGTCATCTCAGCCCTTGAGTTAAAGAAGTATTCTCCATGAAAGGAAATAAACATTCAATGGAACAAAAGAATTTTAAGATGGTGCCTGAATCACAGAAACAATCTAAGAGTGAGAGACTGGGGGAAGAGCTGTGACGTCTCATGCCTGTGCAGACAGACGTTTGCCTCCATAGTATATTTTTGGAGGCTTTGGATATGTATTCAAAAGCTTTCAGACCTTACCGTTTCATAATAAAAACAATGCGCTCTACCAGAGAACCAGCTGGGAGTGCTTATTCCCCTATGCATCTGCGTCCCACTATGGAATAGAGATTTCAGTGCTGACTGGCAGGTGAGAAACAGTGACAGATGTTTGGCTGCTGGGCTACTTCTTGGCTGCGCTGACTGTATATACCAGGGCCCTTGAGAAAACATATTTTCAAGGATCAAGAATCATGCAACCATGAATAGTTTCTTCTCATTCTGATTTTTACAACCTGAACCAAAAGGCACTTGTATTGTTGGGTCTTCTGACTGGGGGGGGATGCCAACTTCTTTTCAGTTACTCTCTTCTCAGGCTGTTGCTTGATGGGTCTCTGCTTTCTGTTTCAGGTGCCCGGGGACAGTGAGAAACAGTGGAAGCCAGCCCTGGTTGTGCTGACTGAGAAGGACCTTCTAATTTATGACAACATGCCACGGAGGAAGGAAGCCTGGTTCAGCCCAGTTTACACGTACCCTCTTCTTGCCACCAGGTAGCCATGGTTTTGTGTCCGGGTATGATGTGTGGTCTGTTTGAAACTATTTTAATCAATTACAATTATTTCAACATATGATATTATGATATTACTGCTTCCTCTTGCAATAAGAGCTGAGAGTTCCTCCAGAATATAGCCACATGTTTTTAGCCATTTATTGATAGATTATTATTTATGACCAAACACAGGGCAGCACAAAGCCAGAGAACAAACTGCTTCTCCATGAGGAAGGAACAGTGCCGTCTGTGATATGGTCCCGGCCTAGTTACCTTATTGGGTCTCCATCCCATTCCCTTTGAGATGAACTATACCAGTGTGTTTACAGTCTTGACGTTCAGGTAGAATCAAGAAAGGGACTTCAATTGGTGCCACAAAAAATGTCATGTGGGAATGTCCCATTGTGCTTTTTAAAGCTCACTCAGCGGGAGACCCCATGACAAGTTCTTCTGCAGTTGTATGATGCTTCCCATGGAAGTGGGGCTGCCAGGGTCCATCTGTTTCTCAGCACCTTCAATGCACATTTATTGTTCACATGACATTATCCTAATACATCATATGCTTACCCCCCTTCTTTAAAGCCCTATATCCTGAGCATGAAAGCACATCAAACCAGAGTCTTGCCTTCAGACCTGGCTTCTGTTGCGAGCTCTTTCTGTATGTGCCTTATGATAATGCGTGCAGTTTTCATTAGTCCTGTTACCTCCGTTTCTCTACCTAGAAGCTATGTGTGTTAACGTAATGTTTGTGGCCCCCGCTGGCATAGTGCCTGGTAATCTTGGGCCCTTAAATGTCTGTTGAATGAATTATTGAACAATGTGGGGCAAACTCTGGAAGGAGTTTGGTCCAATGGATGCAGCATAGTGGATTGAGGTTTGGGGGCATCTGTTCGGAGCAAGAGGTAGAATCAAGATGGGTTCTCCGTTCTGAAGGGATTGAGATGCCTAACAGGTTATAGTCAAGGCTCAGGTGCAGGGAAGAGGATGAGACTCAGTAGCAGAGCAAAAGTACCACAAACTCAAAATGGCAACAGTGAACAGAGCTGAAACTCCCTAAAATCTCTCTTACTTCCACTCATGGTTGGTTATGGAGAACAGCAGGAGTAACCTGAAAATGTCAATTATTGGCCCCAGAGGTGAATAGAGGAAGCCTTCAGGGGCTAGGAACCAGGCCTAGATCACTTAGATATTAATCAAATAAATAAAATGAAATAAAACAGTAATTTAATTTGAGTCTCCTAAGCCTCAAAAATTTCGGCAGGCTAGCTATTCAAGTACTACTTATGTTTACAATAAAACCTCAATGATCAGAATCCAAGCATCCTAAAAATGTTCCTGCGAAGATTCAGGCTATGTCTTGGGATTCATTCAAATTCAGCCCAATCCCCATCACTTTCTGCAGTTAATATCCATTTTCCTCATCCATGGGTACTGATGTTCAGTTTGTGAGACATTCCTGTAATTGAAACCAAAGAAAAGATTAGACCACAATCGCGGTCTTCCAGTTACTGAGAAGATAAACTGGACTCATGCCTCTTGGAACGGTTTTCAGGAAAAAAAGTTTAAAGAAGGTAATGTTTCTGGGTAATTTTCAGGCAACTTGAAAATAAAACTTACCCTAACATGTAGCTTTTGCCTCGCAGTTTCTCAGCATTCTGACCTAGTGGAGGCTGCTGTTTCATTCCTGCGTGCGTGCACTTATTCATTCAGGATTTGAAATGTTTAGCTCCTCAATCACACTGGCCACATTTCTAGGACTCAGTAGTTGGGGCTAATGGCTACCATTTTGGACAGCACAGATCTACAACGTTTCCATCAGCACAGGAAGTTCTGTTGCACAGCACAGCCCTAGAGCATACATGACTTCCTCAGAATTGGTCCCAATTCGGTCAAGTGACTGGACTTGCCCATTCCTACAGCAGTCCGTCAAAAGCTCAGGCTGCCTGACGGGATTTCATCCTACAGGCTTTTCAGGCTGTCGGCACAAGCAGGGCACCTGTGGCTCAGGGCACTCATTGAAGAAAATCATAGATATGAACCCATAAAAAAGCAAAGCCCCCAGAAGGAGAGATGGGTGCACAGACACAGTAAAGGGTATCTGAGTAGGTTTGGGTAGGGCGCCTGTCATAGGCTCATGAGCCATAGGGATGTCAGGTCTGGATTATGAGCAAAACACGTGAATAGCCTAAAACCATAAGCCTGCATCCAATATGGAAATAGAAAATGGAAACCCTACTCAGTGCAAACTGCTCATTTAGAACAGAAGATGCAGCATTTTAAAAAATCAGTGTCTACCACCTAAATATAAAGGAGATGTAGTGGGGATACTTGACTTCTCATCTCACTACCCCTCTCCCAAATTACTGACCTCTGCACTGCAAAGTAATTCATTATGATGTGCGTATATTAGCCATAGGAGCAATGATAAAATTAGGCCCATAATCATGACCCTGATCTTAAGCTGGAAGCCTGTGAGGCAGAGGTAAGATGTTAACGCAGCGCTGGCAGTCCATTCTTACTTCAGCCCCTTGAGCTAGTAGGTAAGGAGCTGTCTGTCCAAGGAGCCTGGAGATGCAGGAGCTGAACCTCCCATCCTAGTTTTGCTCCGGCGAAAACATTCTCACCCCACCTGATCACTCCACCTCCCTCTTCTGAGTCCTCATCTGTGAGTGCACTAGGCAGGATGCTGCCCTCTGCCAAACCCAGGGAGAGATGCGCTTTGGGGAAATGGGTTTTTCACTGAGCTTTCGGCTTGTTCATCAGCTACCGTGGTTTGCACACATTGGTCATGGTCAGCTTCCCTCCTCGACCCTGTGGATGTGTCTAGAAAAAGACTTTTGGCAAACAAACAAACAGCGAGGAAAATGATGACCCCTCCCTTCCCTTGTGTAATCACGCTGGGGAGATGCAGCCCCTTTGTAGCTCCAGGCTGTGAAGCAGCGTTCAGCCCAGCTGAGGACTGAAACTCTTGTGTCCTTGCAGGTAAAGCTGGTTCTCTGAGGTGGGAGGCACCTCCCAAAGCTGAGGATGGTTGAGAAAAACCACCATTAGAAGTGGTAGAAGCCCAAGGAAACTCTGGATCATTGCATTATAGAAGCCACCCCAGTACTTCCACTGGCTTCTTCCCCGACCGCATATTGAAGTTCATCAAGTGACTCTTTCATTTACTTTCCATGTGTTCCAGGCAATCACATGTGGCACTGTGCCCTTGATATATGAGCATTTGGGCACATAGCCTGTCTAGTAGCATTATTTGTCTTTGAGGGTATTTCTCTAAGGAAGGGGAGTCACGTCTTTTTAATATTTCTTTTGAAAACCTTTTATTGAGGTATAATTTATAAACAGTACTGTACATGAATCTTAAATGTATGGTTCAATTAATTTTTATTTGTGGATGCAGAGCCACGTCTTCTAAAATTTTATTATAGGTTAGGGTGTCTACTAATTAATCATCCCGGGTAACATTATCACAAAGGCCATGGTAGTACCATTTGCAAATAGCTAGACCCAGCTGGTAATAAGCCAGTGGCTGACCTTTGCAGAGGGAGCATAGATCAACACCAAGGGCTTTACATGGATTCTATCTGAGTTTGCAAAACTTATCCAATTTAAGAATCACATGGCTGTTTATTAAGGATTCTGGTCCCAAGGCCCTGCCCTGGAGATTCTGGCTCAGCAGGCCAGGGTTAGGAGTCAGGAGTCTGTTTTGTTGTTGTTTTTTAAGAAAGCAGCTCCTTTTTTAAAAAATTTATTTATTTTATTTTTGGCTGCGTTGGGTCTTCACTGTTGCTTGCAGGCTTTCTCTAGTTGCGGCGAGCAGGGGCTACTCTTCGTTGCAGTGCGCGGACTTCTCATTGCGGTGGCTTCTCTTGTTGAGGAGCACGGGTTCTAGGAGCACGGGCTTCAGCAGTTGTGGCTCTCGGGCCCTAGAGCATAGGCTCAGTAGTTGTGGCGCACGGGCTTAGTTGCTCCGCGGCATGTGGGATCTTCCCGGACCAGGGCTCGAACCCGTGTCTCCTGCGTTGGCAGGCAGATTCTTAACCACTGCACCACCAGGGAAGCCCAGGAGTCTGTGTTTTTAACAAGCATCAAGCAAATGTAGTCCTCAGGGATACCACATTTAACCCTCACAACCCTACAAGGTTTAAGTTTTATTCCGATTTCACAAAGAAGTAAACTGAGGAACTAAGAGGTTAAGTAGCTTACGCATAGTCATACAGCTGGTGAGAAACAGACCTGAGATTCTGCTTCTGAAGCCACCTTCTTTCCCACCATTCTCTGCAGCGTCCCAGGAGCATGTTTCTTATTCCCTGAAGTTTTGGTGGCTCTTTGAATTTGCTGTGTGGATCACGCAAATCTTTCCTTAGCTCTCCTGACAACTTAATCATGAATAGGTGGCCACTCAGATCCCCCAACAGAGTGAGGACGGAGCTGGGGATGCTCTCAGAGACCTGGAGTTTCTACCCAGGACTTAGACCAAGGGTTCTCAAAGTAGGGTCCCGGACCGCAAATTCTCCATCCCACTTCAGACCAATTAAATCAGAAACTTCGGAAGTGGAGCCCAGCCCATCTGTGAGTAAACAAGCCCTCCAGGTGTTTCTGATGCAGGCTGATAAGAACCACTGGTTTAGAAGATTCCGCTCTGCTGCCTTCCAGGGTTCATGGTAGGAAGGAAATGCCATAGCAAGGACTGGGTTCTTTCTCCTCTGTGGTTCTTCAGAAGCACTGTTTTGCCTCAAGCTGTGATGACCAGTGATGAATTAGTTCAAAGGGTGTCCTGGATCCAGGTGCTCCCAGAGTCATCGGCAGCTCCTAGAATGTACAGTATGGCTTTTTCATCTTAGAGGCATTTTCCATGGGTCCTTTGCCCTCTACCTCAGCCTCCTTTGAATGACTGTGCAGTGCCCCACTGCATGGATCCTCCAGTGCACGGGATGTCACTGCATAGCGGTGACTTAAGTACAGCCTTATTTAGCGTGATGCCTGGCACATAGCAGCACTGGGCGGCTGTCGGTCCTCCTCTCTTTACCTTAGCGGTGCTGGGAAGCATTGTTCGGAATGTCAGAGACAGTCTTTTCCCTTGCACAAGAGAAACTGGCTGGGAGTGTCACCAGTAGGAAACAGGTTTCTTCTATGATTGAATTATCCCTCAGACAGTACAACATGGCTCCAAATCCCAGCTGCTTACCAGCTTTGGAACCTTGGGCAAATCATACCATCCCTTTTTGCCTCATATCCCATATTTGTAATATGTGGATAATATTTGTACCTGCCTGACAAGGTTGTTATAAGGATTACATTAGGGGCTTCCCTGGTGGCACCGTGGTTAAGAATCCGCCTGCCAATGCAGGGGACACGGGTTCGAGCCCTGGTCCGGGAAGAGCCCACATGCCGTGGAGCAATGAAGCCCATGCGCCACAGCTACTGAGCCTGCACTCTAGAGCCTGCGAGCCACAACTAATGAGCCCGCGTGCCACAACTACTGAGCCCGCGTGCCACAACTACTGAAGCCCCCGTGCCTAGAGCCTGTGCTCCGCAACAAGAGAAGCCACCGCAATGAGAAGCCCGCTCACCGCAACAAAGAGTAGCCCCCACTCACTGCAACTAGAGAAAGCCCGTGTGCAGCAACAAAGACCCAACGCAGCCAAAAATAAATAAATTAATTAAATAAATTTTTTTAAAAAGGAGGATCACATTAGACAGTGTAAAGTGCATATGATATGATGGTAAATGCTAAATAAATTTAGTTATTTTTACTCTTATCTCTTTAAAAAATAAAAGAACAACAACTTCATTTAATGGTAGAGAGGAAAGATCACAGTATTGGATTTGACAGACTTGGGTTCACACTCCAGTTTTGCCCAGTTAAGCCCAAGTTTACAGGCTGTATGACCTTGAGCAAATCACTTCTCCTCTCTGATCCTCAGTTTCCTTGTCTGAAAACCAGGATCAGAATGTCTACTGCAGAGTGATTATGAAAGTTAAAATATGATGACTGTATTAGCTTGTGCTGCCACAACAAAATACCATAGACTGGGTGGCTTAAACAACAGATAATTATTTTCTTACAATTCTGGTGGCTGGAAGTCTAAGATCAGGGTCCAAGCATGGTTGGTTTCTGATGAGAGCTCTCTTCTTGATTTTGTAGTTGGCTGCCATCTTGCTACATGCTCACATGACTTCTTTGCATGCATGAGAAGAGAGAGAGAACTTGAGCTCTCCAGGGTCTCTTCTTACAAGGACACTAATCCCATCAGAGCATGGCCCCATCATTAAAATCTCATTTAGGGGCTTCCCTGGTGGCGCAGTGGTTGAGAGTCTGCCTGCTAATGCAGGGGACACGGGTTCGAGCCCTGGTCTGGGAAGATCCCACATGCCTCGGAGCAACTAGGCCCGTGAGCCACAACTACTGAGCCTGCGCGTCTGGAGCCTGTGCCCCACAACGGGAGGGGCCGCAATAGTGAAAGGCCCGCGCACCGCGATGAAGAGCGGCCGCCGCACCGCAGTGAAGAGTGGCCCCCGCTTGCTGCAACTCGAGAAAGCCCTCGCACGAAACCAAGACCCAACACAGCCAAAAATAAATAAATAAATAAATAAAGTAGCTATTAATTTAAAAAAAAAAAAATCTCATTTAACCTTAATGACCTTGGTTCTATTTCTAAATATAGTCACATTGAAGATTAGGGCTTCATCGTATGAATTGATAGGGTAGGGGTGGAGCAGAATTCAATCCATTGCACTGACTTAACTACAGCCTTATTTAGCATGATGCCTGGCACATAGCAGGACTGAGCAGCTGTCAGTCCTCTTCCCTTCATCTTAGCAGTTCTGGAAAGCATTGTTCAGAATGTCAGAGATAGTCTTTTCTCTTGCACAGGAAGAACTGTCTGGGACTGTAGCCAGTAGGAAACAGTTTTCTTCTAAAATCAAGTTATCCCTCGGCTCAGACAGTTCATAGTTGATTTGCTGATTTGTTTTGAGGTTTTTTGGGGGGGCCCAGGCACATCTAATTTATATTTTTCTGGAAGATGAAAGTTTGACTGTATTTCAAGGCAGAGGCCCTAGAAATGCTCACAATATGTTCTTGGTGTCAGCTCCATGCAGAGAAGTTTACAGGCAGTCACTTTTTCCACTGACAAAATTCCATGGTGCCTCTGTACATTGATGGCGCAGTTCATAGCAGTGTGCTCAGGAAGTTGGCAAACATGTTGTACTTGTAGTTGTTCTCATCCTTCAGCTTTTTATGCGTCCCTGGGAGAACATTTTTTGCTTAGCTAAAAGCTTATTTGATGTTGCTGAACATTAAAAAAAAGAAAGGTATTCTTGCCCATAAGGAGTAAGTGTGTTGGTTTTTTGTCACTGTCGTCACAAATGGCAAGTGAGATAGGTCTACAGAGAGCGAGGAGTAAGGTTGCAATATTTCTGGAATTCTAGAAGAAGTTTAACCCAGAAATTCTGCCCACCCAGTCCCAGTGGTTGGTGAAAAGTTCGGAAGCACAGAGCTTGTAAGAAGAATGACGCTGCTCTGAGCCCAGTTCCCTGACCTGTGGGTTTGAAGTAGCTCAAAAAAAAGGAACAGACGAATATGCACTCCTCTCCTTTGATATCACTTGGGAGCCAGAGACATGGAACGTTTGGGGGAATCTTTGGTGCCTCAGGAACTAACCTGTTTCTAAGTGCTAAAAGTAGCTGCTGCCTCAGGCCAGCCTCAGACATTTTAGAATGCTTTCCACTGGGAAAGGCTGGCCAATTGCATTTGTCAAACATTAAATTATAATCAGCCCATGGTTTTCACACTAAGCCTGGGAGCCGCCCTCACTCTTAGAGAATGTGGGCATATTCCATGGGCATTCCCTAGGGTAGCAGAAAAGGATCTACATGCCCAAGAATCTGCACTCTGTCAAACTGAAAAGTGTGGGGTTTGCCTACACACCCGTCCATTCCATTTGTTCCCATATACCTAGAATACATATAAACTGTCAGCCTCCTGCCCTCCTTCTCACCAATCCAGGAGTTCTTCAGAGGTGGTGAGTGGGAGGTTAGCAGAGTGAGGAGATGCATGGACTTTGGAATCAGACAAACCAGGAGTCAAATTCTGAGACCTCTACTTGCAAAGTGATTTGGGGCAAAATACCAATCTCTCTGAATACAAGTCTCCTCATCTATATGAAGGGGGTAATGGTATCTTCTGCTTCATATAGTTATTAATAGGGCCAATTGAGACAGTGTATGTAAACGTTTAGCAGATTACTGAGATATAATAAGTGATTGATAAATGCTAGCAACTGTTATTATTGGGGAAACTATTAATAATTGGCATTAATGTATGAATGACTGAGAAGTAATTGGACCTATTTGATCCTACCTGTGATACTGTATTTATCAGGGACTTGTAGTGTCTTAAACCAAAGTCATTGTGATGTAAGGATGGGGTTAATTAACAGTTGTGGGTTTGTTTATAGGGAGAGGGAAGCGTGAGATGGAAATAGAGAGCCTGGAACCCCTTACCTCACATCACAAAGTTAGTTCTGAATGCTGCCTGTAACAGCATTGCAGGTAGGTGGCTTAATTGATGGTTTCCTCCTTGCAGAAGGAATTTCAGTTCAATTTAAGAAACTTTTAACAGGCTCCTGTTAGGAGCCAAGATGGTACTAGAGGCTGATAGTAGGGGAATTAAAAAAAAAATGCGAGAGATAAAAGCCAAATGTTGTAAGAGCTAATTGTTCAGCTTATGCACTCATGGCTTTATTTTCTCAGTAAACCAGGGCCGATTTTAATTGTCATTACCTTACATGGAGAAGTTCTTGAAGGTGTTTTAATAATATGTATTCTATACCCATTGTGATATATGTTGAAGTAATTAAAGCATAGATGGGATAGAAGAATATGTAAAGATAATCAGACAATTCAAAGAATATATCTAAAAATTAGAGTTCTAAAATTGCTAAATAATTAAAAGGCTATTAACTTGAAAGGAAAAACTTACCAAGACAGTGGATGATCATGATGTGACAGTATCCATCAGATTGTGAGTCTTGTTTATCCCTGGAGAAGGAAAGTACATGGGTGAGTTAAGCCCATGGATGACCTGAAGTCTTCATTATACTCTCTCACTTTAATTTCCTTCCCACCTAAAGTTGACCAGCTGGAGTTTGGCCCCTTTTCCTGGTATGATAGAAAGAGTCTTGTGGACCTGGGCTCAAATGCTGGACACTCACTATGTGGTCCTGGGCAGTTACTTTACCACAGAGAACCATGGATTCCTTGTTTGGAAAATGGAGCTCATAATGCACTGTCAAGAGTCATTGTGGAGGCTAGACAAGATAGTTTATCAGTGCAACTTTTCCCATAGTAGGCATCTACTTTCCTCCCTCTTTATTACTGCTGGAAGCTGGCTATGAATATTGTGAGGCCATGGGGAATGTGTGGAGGATGACCACGTGTCTCTGGAAATGCACCTGGCTGATACCATGAACTAGTCAAAACTGGGCTCCAATCTGTTTTGCTGCTCATTATCCTATGTTCAATGGGTCTTTGCTTACACTCAGTATCCCTCAATGATATCAGCTTTCTGAGAGATGGGACCTTGCCTAACTCTTTCACCACCATATTCAGATGAAAGAAGTTTAGAAGGTAGAAATGAGGCAAGTGTTCAGTTATTCTTGGCCGAGGGACAGCACGCTT
The DNA here is from genome assembly GCF_965194805.1 of Balaenoptera borealis. Lineage (NCBI taxonomy): Eukaryota > Metazoa > Chordata > Mammalia > Artiodactyla > Balaenopteridae > Balaenoptera > Balaenoptera borealis. The sequence continues at coordinate 18,349,973 of NC_138876.1, forward strand.
GTTCTTGGGCAGCCCTTCCTGTCTGATAGTTTGGGGTTTATTAGAGATTATTTCCCCTCACTTCTTTCCTGGAGAGTCTGTTGACTGCTGAGCCCCATTAGGGGTGACCAGTTGATGAAAGTATTCAAGAGGAGCACCAGAACCAATGAAGGGATCTAACCAGCTGCTTTTCCTTCCTCCCTTCCTCCCTCCCTCCCTCCCTTCCTTCCTTCCTTCCATCCTCCCTTTCTTTTTCTCTCTGTTTCTTTCTTTCTTTTCTTTTCTTTACTTATTTTTGTGTGGCTTGCACTGTGGCGTATGCAGGGAGATGCTAATTATAGCAATTAAGTAAAATGAGAATGTAATATTGCTTAGCAACCCAGTTACCTAATCTGTAATTTTACTAATTTGGCTGAATCTGTGTGCTGCAACTGTTTTTGTTTTAATTAAGGATATTAATAATAATGTTTTTTATGGAACATTTTATGCGAACACCTATCCAGAATTAAATTAGTGCATAAGAATCCCTTGTGAGATAGATTTTTTTTTTGTTTCTGTTTATCTCAAAACTACTCAGACAAAAGGGGCATATCTGGAGGATCAAGAAACAATATGCAGTCTCATGTCATACCTCAGTTATTGACAGAGAAACATGTGGCCTGGCCTCCCGCAGGAATGAGTATTTCTACTGCCTTGTTCCCCCAAATCTTGGACAAAGAATTTGACTTGAAAGTGGGCTTATCACACAGCCCTTCTGAGCCTCATGGAATCCACCACTTTGGGAATTGGAAGTAATTTTAAAACGATTCACCCTTTCTTTTTATCTTATAAAAAGATAAATGGGTTAGGGACCCAATATAATCCTTTAAATGTACACTGGATCCATGCTAGCCATGAATGTAAAATCTTAATGACTTTCATTTTTTTAATAAGATGATTACTTTCTACTCCCAGACCAAAAAAAAAATAAAACAAAACACTCAGACTCCCTAAGCAACCAAGCTACTACTGAAAACACCAGTTGCTAAAGATGGATTTGAAAGAACAAACAGGAGATGGATGTTAAACTAATCTCATAGAACATCCAATCCCAGATACCTTTCAAGATCACTCTTTTTTTAGGACTGAATTAATCTGGAAATCAGCATTTAGTGGATGCCAACCAAATTCTTTGGATTTAGCCGTAACTACTGTTTGGTGTGGTTGAGGGATGGAGGGTGGGAGAGAAGTCAATATCTCATAGCAGTAATTAATCACAAACTTCTTGGAAAAGAGTCCTCTTTGTAGTCTAGCTGTTCATTTAGTCATTCATTTAAAAAATATTTACTGAGTGCCTGCCATGTGCTTGGAGTTGTTCTAGGTGCTAAGCGTACAGCAGGGGATAATCAAACAAAAAGTCCTGCCCAGATCAAATTAATTATAATAATGACTATTGCTATATATTCTGTGCCAGGTACTGTTCCATACAGTATTCCTGTAACTCATTTCATCCTGACATATTGCTAACCCCAGTTTGCATTTGATGAACCCAAGGCCTGAAGAGTTTAAGAAACTTGTCAAGGTCATACCATTGGCAAAGAGCCATTAAGGTATCTGCCTCTCTGCTCTGTCCCCTCCTACCTATGGTTTTATTCTCTTGCCCCATTCTCTCATGTTATATGGTCCTATTTATTTGTTCACTTATCTACACTCCTTGCTAACAGGGAGTGTAAAATCTTGCTAGAGTTTGTGGCTTTGCTTCCAACCATGGAAATGTGTATCTGAATTTTGTACCCAGGGAACAAAACATGTCCTTGGGCTTCTCAAGCAGTTTCAGATAAAACTTAGAAATTGGGTGTGAGACCAGAGGGCAGACAGTAAAAGCAAGAAGAACTACAATCCTGCAGCCTGTGGAACAAAAACAACATTCACAGAAAGATAGACAAGATGAAAAGGCAGAGGGCTATGTACCAGATGAAGAAACAAGGTAAAACCCCAGAAAAACAACTAAATGAAATGGAGATAGGCAATCTTCCAGAAAAAGAATTCAGAATAATGATAGTGAAGATGATCCAGGACCTCGGAAAAACAATGGAGGCAAAGATCAAGAAGATGCAAGAAATGTTTAACAAAGACCTAGAAAAACTAAAGAACAAACAAACAGAGATGAACAATACAATAACTGAAATGAAAAATACACTAGAAGGAATCAATAGTAGAATAACTGAGGCAGAAGAACGGATAAGTGACCTGGAAGACAGAATGGTGGAATTCACTGCTGCAGAACAGAATAAAGAAAAAAGAATGAAAAGAAATGAAGACAGCCTAAGAGACCTCTGGGACAACATTAAACGCAACAACATTCGCATTATAGGAGTCCCAGAAGGAGAAGAGAGAGAGAGAAAGGACCCGAGAAAATATTTGAAGAGATTATAGTTGAAAACTTCCCTAACATGGGAAAGGAAATAGCCACCCAAGTCCAGGAAGTGCATAAAGTCCCATACAGAATAAACCCAAGGAGAAACACACCAAGACACATACTAATCAAATTGGCAAAAATTAAAGACAAAGAAAAATTATTGAAAGCAGAAAGGGAAAAACGACAAATAACATACAAGGGAACTCCCATAAGGTTAACAGCTCATTTCTCAGCAGAAACTCTACAAGCCAGAAGGGAGTGACATGACATATTTAAAGTGATGAAAGGGAAAAACCTACAACCAAGATTACTCTACCCGGCAAGGATCTCATTCAGATTTGATGGAGAAATCAAAAGCTTTACAGACAAGCAAAAGCTAAGAGAATTCAACACCACCAAACCAGCTCTACAACAAGTGCTAAAGGAACTTCTCTAAGTGTGAAACACAAGAGAAGAAAAGGACCTTCAAAAACAAACCCCCCAAAATCAAGAAAATGGTAATAGGAACATACATATCGATAATTACCTTAAATGTGAATGGATTAAATGCTCAAACCAAAAGACACAGGCTTGCTGAATGGATACAAAAACAAGATCCATATATATGCTGCCTACAAGAGACCCACTTCAGGCCTAGGGACATATACAGACTGAAAGTGAGGGGGTGGAAAAAGATAGTCTATGCAAATGGAAATCAAAAGAAAGCTGGAATAGCAATACTCATATCAGATAAAATAGACTTTAAAATAAAGAATGTTATAAGAGACAAGGAAGGACACTACATAATGGTCAAGGGATCAATCCAAGAAGAAGATATAACAATTACAAATATATATGCTCCCAACATAGGAGCACCTCAATACATAAGGCAACTGCTAACAGCTATAAAGGAGGAGATCAACAATAACAAAATAATAGTGGGGGACTTTAACACCTCACTTACACCAAAGGACAGATCATCCAAACAGAAAATTAATAAGGAAACACAAGCTTTAAATGACATAATAGACCAGATAGATTTAATTGACAGTTATAGGACATTCCATCCAAAAACAGCAGATTACACTTTCTTCTCAAGTGCGCACGGAACATTCTCCAGGATAGATCACGTCTTGGGTCACATATCAAGCCTCAGTAAATTTAAGAAAATTGAAATCATATCAAGCATCTTTTCTGACCACACTGCTATGAGATTAGAAATCAATTACAGGGAAAAAAACGTAAAAAACGCAGACACATGGAGGCTAAACAATACATTACTAAATAACCAAGATACTACTAAAGAAATCAAAAAATACCTAGAGACAAATGACAATGAAAACACGATGATCCAAAACCTATGGGATGCAGCAAAAGCAGTTCTAAGAGAGAATTTTATAGCTATACATGCCTACCTCAAGAAACAAGAAAAATCTCAAGTAAACAATCTAACGTTACACCTAACGGAACTAGAGATAGAAGAACAAACAAAACCCAAAGTTAGCAGAAGGAAAGAAATCATAAAGATCAGAGCAGAAATAAATGAAATAGAAACAAAACAATAGCAAAGATCAATAAAACTGAAAGCTGGTTCTTTGAGAAGATAAACAAAATTGATAAACCATTAGCCAGACTCATCAAGAAAAAGAGGGAGAGGACTCAAATCAATAAAATTAGAAATGAAAACGGAGAAGTTACAACAGACACCGCAGAAATACAAAGCATCCTAAGAGACTACTACAAGCAAGTCTATGCCAATAAAATGGACAACCTGGAAGAAATGGACAAATTCTTAGAAATGTATAACCTTCCAAGCCTGAACCAGAAAGATATACAAAATATGAACAGACCAATCACAAGTAATGAAATTGAAACTGTGATTAAAAATCTTCCAACAAACAAAAGCCCAGGACCAGATGGCTTCACAGGTGAATTCTATCAAACATTTAGAGAAGAGCTAACACCCATCTTTCTCAAACTCTTCCAAAAAATTGCAGAGGAAGGAACACTCCCAAACTCATTCTATGAGGCCACCATCACCCTGATACCAAAACCAGACAAATATACTACAAAAAAAGAAAATTACAGACCAATATCACTGATGAATATAGATGTAAAACTCTTCAACAAAATACTAGCAAGCAGAATCCAACAACACATTAAAAGGATCATACACCATGATGAAGTGGGATTTATCCCAGAGATGCAAGGATTTTTCAATATATGCAAATCAATCAATGTGATAAACCATATTAACAAATTGAAGAATAAAAACCATATGATCATCTCAATAGATGCAGAAAAAGCTTTTGACAAAATTCAACACCGATTTATGATAAAAACCCTCCAGAAAGTGGACATAGAGGGAACCTACTTCAACATAATAAAGGCCATATACGACAAACCCACAGCAAACATCATTCTCAATGGTGAAAAACTGAAAGCATTTCCTCTAAGATCAGGAACGAGACAAGGATGTCCACTCTCACCACTATTATTCAACATAGTTTTGGAAGTCCTCGCCATGGCAGTCAGAGAAGAAAAAGAAATAAAAGGAATAGAAATTGGAAAAGAAGAATTAAAACTGTTACTGGTTTGCAGATGACATGATAATATACATAGAGAATCCTAAAGACGCCACCAGAAAACTACTAGAGCTAATCAATGAATTTGGTAAAGTTGCAGGATACAAAATTAATGCACAGAAATCTCTTGCATTCCTATACACTAATGATGAAAAATCTGTAAGAGAAACTAAGGAAACACTCCCATTTACCATTGCAACAAAAAGAATAAAATACCTAGGAATAAACCTACCTAGTGAGACAAAAGACCTGTATGCAGAAAACTATAAGACACTGATGAAAGAAATTAAAGATGATACCAACAGATGGAGAGATATACCATGTTCTTGGATTGGAAGAATCAATATTGTGAAAATGACTATACTACTCAAAGCAATCTACAGATTCAGTGCAATCCCTATCAAATTACCAGTGACATTTTTTACAGAACTAGAACAAAAAATCTTAAAATTTGTATGTTGACACAAAACACCCCGAATAGCCAAAGCAGTCTTGAGGGAAAAAGATGGAGCTGGAGGAATCAGACTCCCTGACCTTAGACTCTACTACAAAGCTACAGTAATCAAGACAGTATGGTACTGGCACAAAAACAGAAATATAGATCTGTGGAACATGATAGAAAGCCCAGAGATAAACCCACACACCTGGGGTCAACTAATCTATGACAAAGGAGGCAAGGGTATACAATGGAGAAAAGAGAACCTCTTCAGTAAGTGGTGCTTGGAAAACTGGACAGCTACATGTAAAAGAATGAAATTAGAACCCTCCCTAACACCATACACAAAGATAAACTCAAAATGGATTATAGAGCTAAATGTAAGACCGGGCACTATAAAACTCTTAGAGGAAAACACAGGAAGAACACTCTTTGACATAAATCACAGCAAGATCTTTTTTGATCCACCTCCTAGAGTAATGAAAATAAAAACAAAAATAAACAAATGGGACCTAATGAAACTTAAAAGCTTTTGCACAGCAAAGGAAACCATAAACAAGACAAAAAGACAACCCTCAGAATGGGAGAAAATATTTGCAAATGAATCATCAAAGGATTAATCTCCAAACTATATAAACAGGTCATGCAGCTCAATATTAAAAAAAGACACAACCCAACCCAAAAATGGGCAGAAGACCTAAATAGACATTTCTCCAAGGAAGACATATAGATGGCCAAGAAGCACATGAAAAGCTGCTCAACAGAAATGCAAATCAAAACTACAATGAGGTATCACCTCACACCAGTTAGAATGGGTATCATCAGAACATCTACAAACAACAAATGCTGGAGAGGGTGTGGAGAAAAGGGAACCCTCTTGCACTTTTGGCGGGAATGTAAATTGATACAGCCACTATGGAGAACAGTATGGAGGTTCCTTAAAAAACTAACAATAGAACTACCATATGACCCAGCAATCACACTACTGGGCATATACCCAGAGAAAACCATAATTCAAAAAGACACGTGCACCCCAGTGTTCATTGCAGCACTATTTACAATAGCCAGGTCATGGAAGCAACCTAAATGCCCATCGACAGATGAATGGCTAAAGAAGATGTGGTACATATATACAATGGAATATTACTCAGCCATAAAAAGGAACAAAATTGGGTCATTTGTAGAGACGTGGATGGATCTAGAGACTGTCATACAGAGTGAAGTAAGTCAGAAAGAGAAAAATAAATATCGTATATTAACGCATATATGTGGAACCTAGAAAAATGGTACAGATTATTCAGTTTGCAGAGCAGAAATTGAGGCACAGATGTAGAGAACAAATGTATGGACACCAAGGGGGGAAAGCCTCGAGGGGGTGGGGGTGGTGGTGTGATGAATTGCGTGATTGGGATTGACACGTATACACTGATGTGTATAAAATGGATGACTAATAAGAAAATAAATAAATAAATAAATAAACATTAAAAAAAAAAAAAAGAAACTGGGTGTAAATTGCAGCTTGAAACCCTGTCCCAGGGCGCCGGTATTTTTTCTAGCTGGGTAAGAAAGTTATCTTCTCCAGGTAGACAGCATTTCCTTGGTTTCTGTAGTGTAGTCCCCACCTCAGATAAGAGACAGATGGTCATATTTTTAAGGATACACTTGCTTAAAAATGTAAACTAATTGAAAGATAAATAATAGCTGTTTCAGAGTCCCCTTCCCCTCACCCCACCAAGACTGCAGATCAGGAAATATCTTTGGGAAGAATCTTGAGAGGAATGTAAAAAGGCTGTTCCTGGCAGGATGGGAAATACTCAGGCAGACAGATTCTGTCCTTAGCCCTACCCTTTCAGAAGTCCAAATGATGACTTTTAAAATCTTACTGTCCAGCTGACATTTACTTGGTACATTGTATCCAGAATCTGACTACTGTAATGTGTTCTCAAATGCAGTGTGCAATGAAGAGCCCATTAGGAGCTTTTCACTGGCCCCAAATTTCAAAGGATTTCAAAATAGGTCAGTTGTGTATGAGTGTGTGTGTTTGTGTGTGTGTGTACTTCTCTTTGTAAAATTGAACTCACATTTCAAAAACTTTTGAAAAACTTGCATTCATGTAGTTACTCAGCCAACATGTATTGAACACCGACTATGAATCAGGTAAGATTCTACACACTGCGGAGTCAATGAGAGATGGGACAAGGCTCCTACCTTGAAGGACATCAGGGGAGATGACGTGGTGATCTTAAGCAGTGGGGTAAATGAATTGATAATGATGTGTGACGTCCAGAGGAGGGACACCTACCTTGAGGAGATCCATGCTATGCTTGGTCTTGAGCACCAGCAGATCACTGCGCTGTCAACAGCAAGTTTGCTTCCCCCAACATCTTCCTACCCAGGAGCTCTCAACTTTGACACACGAGCAACAAACCTTACATACAGAGAGGGCACCCAAGAACTCCTCCTGGCTGCCAGCCTAGGCAGTCTGAGCCTTGCTGGAAATGTCGCCACCTCACCTTAGATCCCAAGAAGCAAATCATCTACTCCAAGTGTGGTTCTCCCAAGAGGGCCCAAAGTCTAGGGATGGCTTTGATCCAACCATAGACTCTCAAGGTGAGAACTCTACCATCCCTGGGGAGTCACTGACCAGCCCATGCTTGAACACGTCCACAGATACTGCAGACATGTATGCTTGCCCCCTTCCTCCTTCCCATTCCTCACACAGTCTCTCATCGCCAAATTATGTTCTGAGTGATTTCTGGTGCTCAGTTGAAAGGAAGGAAGAAGAGGCTTGAACAGAGCAGGAAGCTCCTCGAAGGCTCCCCGGTGCACCCCTGAATCCAAAAGGATCGTGTAACTTCAACTGGCAGGTCTCAGCAGCTCTCGTGACTCATTTGCTGGAGGCCAGTAGGTTCATGTAAGGCATTAATGAGGCCATGAGTGTAGGTTTCATCCCACATGGATCGGTTAACTTCATTCTGAGAAGGGCTATTCCGCAGCCACAGGCTGCAGGTGTCAGGTAATAGGAGCTAGACATGGACAGTTTAGACTAACGCAGACACAAACCAATGCAAGAGGACACAGATGAGTTCATCTAGTATTCCAGCCCTGAATTGCCGCTAACATTAAACAAACAAAACATGTATTCCACACTGAGTCAGAATGCATATATTTTTCAGTGCAATGGAAGTCCTGATTCTAAAAATTAAGGTGAAATATTTGGGTTCATTTTAGTCCCGTAGCCTTGTAAAGCTAATCTTTACCTTGTGCGGTATATGTTGCTTAGAGAAAAATTTAAGAATTAAAAAAATAAAGTAGAAATAAAATCACCTATGAAATTGCTTGACATTTTAATGGATTTGTTACTAAGCTTTTATTTTTTTTTTTTAATTTTTATTTATTATTTATTTATTATGTTTATTTTTGGCTGTGTTGGGTCTTCGTTTCTGTGTGAGGGCTTTCTCCAGTTGCGGCGAGTGGGGGCCACTCTTCATCGCGGTGCGCGGGCCTGTCACTATCGCGGCCTCTCTTGTTGCGGAGCAGAGGCTCCAGACGCTCAGGCTCAGTAGTTGTGGCTCACGGGCCCAGCCGCTCCGCGGCATGTGGGATCTTCCCAGACCAGGGCTCGAACCCGTGTCCCCTGCACTGGCAGGCAGATTCTCAACCACTGCGCCACCAGGGAAGCCCCTAAGCTTTTATTTTACATAGTTGAATTGCATATTTAGAGCCTTTCAATGAATACAGGTGCACTTCTCCACATTCACATATGTGTTTCTAAAATTATTTGTTAGGACTGTGTAGTACCCCATCCAGAAGATGTGTACCCAAGTGCATTGTGTGGATATCTGATGCAGTTCACTTGATTTTCATCTGGAAAAAGTATCCTTTTGTTACCAGTATGCACACTAGGTAGCAGAAAAGACAATTTGCTCTGTCTCACAGTTTACATACCATACTGTACGTTTCATTAACCAATATTGGTATATTCAAAAGAACACATAATTCATCATGTCTGCAGTTGTTCAGATTGCAAATCAACTTGTTCTTTGACACAAATGTTAGATAATTCACACTTGGTTAGTTGAAAAATCCATTTTTCCTCTTCCCTTTTCTTCTTCAATGAGAATTTGGTGATGAAACAAATAACAAAGTACACCAATAGTCCTCCCCTCAAAGGGCTTTTTTTTAAAATCATTATTTCCTGTAACACGGTGAATTTCCCCATCAAGGACTCCCTGTGCCTGCCTGGTATTGGTCAGCTAGATACAGGGCTTGCTCATACCTTGTTACACTCTGTTAGTAATTTCATTCCTTTATATCCAGACTTACCAAATGCAAAATTCCTAACAAATTGCATTTTCCAGTTATTATTGGCTTTAATTTTATAGTCTCTCTAGAGAAAAAGAAATATTGGTAAGAAATTCACAAACATGTGACATTCTTCAGAGGGTGGTGTAACTTCTTTTTTGCTTCACTCGTGCCTCTGTGTTACATTTACACTATCCCTGGACTGTGACAAAGTTGATGTCCTCTGGGTGGAAATTTAGTGGATAGAAAGTGAGAACGTGAACAGGGAAGGCATCAGGAAAATAATTTTTATTGAATGCTTACTATGATGCACTAAATACTGGATTAAGTCCTTTATATATTTTCTTTTCGTGTGTGTGTATAAACATGACTTTTAATGCATTTAACATTTATGTACCCTTAGGAACATAAACAATCAGGTTTTTTTTTTTTTTTCTTTCCTTAAAAAAAAGTAATTTTAACTAAAAAAAAAAGTACCCAGTTAAAAGCAAATAAGAGTAGAAAAAGATATATAATGAGAAGTCAAATTTTCTACTTCAGATCTGTTTCCAAGGGCAACCACTATTAGCATTTTCTTATATGTTCTTACATAAATATTTTATAAACACACAAAAGCATATATAAATATGTAAGTGTATTACTCCTTCCCCACCTTCTTTTCTTAAACAAATGGGAGCCTGGTCTATTCACTTTTGTTTTTTACTATAGATGTTTCATTTCTGTAAACATCAATGCAGCCCATTCTTTCCACAAGCATATATATTATAACTGAGTATATATACTATGAGTATATATATAGGATGACTTATTTAACCAGGTATTCCTAGTCTTTTGCTTTTATAAACAACGTGGCATTGAAAATCCTTGAATATACATACATTCCTTCACATACTTTCTAATTTATGTAGAAGCTGCCCCAATGTATACCCCAAATCTGTTACCGAACTTTTTGACCTCTTCATTTCTCTTTGGTTAACATTAGCATCTCATTGTTATTTTGATTAGCCGTCTTCTGTTTAGTTCCACTGAGCTTCCCATTTCTACCTGAATGAGTACTAACCTGTTTTGATTAACACAGCCTTAAAATATATTTTTATGTCTGGTAGGTTCAGTCTCCTTATATTTCTCTATAAAAGGAGCATTTAAAAAATATTTTAAGGACAACATTTCAGATTGCCTTAATGACAGACTCATACAAATCCATCACAGGCTGACCTTGGAGATATTGCGGGTTTGGTTCCAGATCATCACAACATATTTTCTTTATATATTTTCTTATATTTATTCCTAATCATATGAGGCAAGAATTATATTTTTAAAGTAAGGAAACAGAGGGTAGGGGCAAGGGATGGAATAATACTTATTGATTACAAACCATATCTAGGTTCTGTACAAGTACGGTACACAGATCGTTTCATTGGATCTTTATAACACTACTTTATGAGGTGGTGACTCTTAGAACATTTCACTGATGGTAGAAGAGGGTTCTAATGCAGTTTGTTATGCCTCCCAAACCTATGTCCCTTTTCGGTTTACCATGCAGTCTGCCAGCTGTGCCCAACTGACACAGATTTTAAGATTTTAAAAAGGAAGAGCTAGATATATTTCTTGAAGCAACTAAAACGTAAACACCTTTGAGGAGAAGAACACTTTTGAGCAACTAAGAAAACACAATAGGAATTTGTGCTTTCTGTACATACTTCTTCTTTTTAAAAAAAAAAAAATTTATTTATTTATTTATGGTTGTGTTGGGTCTTCGTTTCTGTGCGAGGGCTTTCTCCAGTTGCGGCAAGCGGGGGCCACTCTTCATCGCGGTGCGCGGGCCCCTCACTGTCGCGGCCTCTCCTGTTGCGGAACACAGGCTCCAGACACGCAGGCTCAGTAGTTGTGGCTCACGGGCTTAGTTGCTCCGAGGCATGTGGGATCTTCCCAGACCAGGGTTCGAACCCTTGTCCCCTGCATTGGCAGGCAGATTCTCAACCGCTGCGCCACGAGGAAAGCCCCCATACTTCTTCTTAATGAAGTTTTATCTGACCCTCAATCCCTTTAAATTCTTAGGCTTTTGAGAAGTGCTTTCCATTTTCTCTACTCTCACCCAGATTTTGAAACCTCCCAGCAGCTTCTCAGTTACTCTTGTTCCCTTCTTATTACAAAACCCCCTCCTCCCTCCCGACGAACTGGACTCAGTCTCTACATGTTAAATCCCTGGGTGGCGGCACCCATGTCACTGGACATTTTCCTTCACGCTGTCCTGGACTCTCCTCTCCATGAGATTCATGGAACTTCTATCTTGTATTATCTTTTTACTGGAGTATAATTGACAAATAAAAGTATACACGTGATGATTTCATGTCCATGTATATTGTGAAATGGTTACCACAATCAAGTTAATACATCCATCATCTCACATAGTTACCTCTTTTTTCGCAAATTTTAATTTTTAGCAGATTTCAAGTCTACAATACAATATTATTAACTATATCACCAGGCTGTTCATTAGATCCTCAGAACATATTCATCTTACAACTAAAAATTTGTACCCTTTGACCAACATCACCCCATTTCCCCCAGCCTCAGCAATCATCATTCTACACTCTGCTTCTATAAGTTTGACTTTTTTTTTTTTAAAGATTTCACATATAAGTGATGTCATACAGAATCTCTCTTTCTCTGTCTGGCTTATTTCACTTAGCATAATGCTTCCAGGTTCATCCATGTTGTTGCAAATGGCAGGATTTCCTTCTTTTTTTAAGGCTGAATAATATTACATTATGTATATATGCACCACATCGTCTTTATCCATGTGTCCATCGATGGACTCTTAGGTTGTTTCCATATCTTGGCTATTGTGAATGATGCTGCAGCGAACTTGGGAGTGTAGGTATCTCTTTCAGATGCTGATTTTGCTTCCTTTGGATATATCCTTAGAAGTGGCATTGCTGAATCATATGGTAGTGCTAATATTAATATTTTGAGGAACCTCTATACTGTGTTCCATAGTGGCTGCATCAAGTTACATAACCACCAACCATGTACAAGGATTCCCTTTTCTCCACATTCTTGCCAACATTTGTTATCATTTGTAATGTCTCTATCTTCAAAGAATTGTACAGCCAAAAGCCTTTTTCAATTAACCTTTTGCTTCAAGTCAGCATTGCAGACCACATCTCCCACTGAATTTCAACTTTGTAAGTAAAAGAAAGCTCCTCAGAGTCATATGAGCCTGTCGCTAGAAATTCAGTGGGCTACAGTATGTTTTATTTCACTGATAATTTTGGTCTACAATATTTAAGCTTGCAAGAGAAAATAAGCTTTTGGATTTCCTCTGTACAATTTTTAATCTAGAGGTAACAAGCCCTTTGCCTAAGAAAATAACTCTCTCATCCACCAAGTGAATAGACACCTGGAATTTCTCTAGTCAATGGTGAAGTGTTTCTTTCCGTATTAAAAGATAAGGCTGAAAATGCAAATACCCTGGAGAGAAGTAATATTTACTGAATTATACTCATTCTCTCCTGCAAATTATTGATATGAGAGTCTCTCCCAGAAGGAGGTTGGGCTATGGAGGAGAAGGAGAGAGCATAAGAGATTTGAGTGTTTAGAGGGGGCATGAGAGAAGTAGGAGCCAGTGCCTGCTCAGAAGGCAGCACTCAGAGCCTTTGATTCCTCATGTTTCCTGTGGCCTTTTAGAAAATATTTACCATGAGAGTCACATTTTATGCTGTGAATGTATGTTCTGAAGTCAGTGTGAAATCATGTACAGTAAAAATCACCCTTGGAGGTGCACCAGACCCGGGTGACAGGCAGAGCCACGACGACGTTGCAACAGGCCTGGGGCTGCGTGGAGGTGAGAAACAGGCTCACGGAGATTTGGGCTGTGCCTGGGTTCCACAACCAGCAAGTGACTGAGGCATCACTTCATCCAGTTCATCCGAATTTAAACCCTTCTGTCTCTCAAGTGTCGGGTGCCTGCCACAGTTCCCTGACTAGGGATCGAACTCATGCCCCCTGCAGTGGAAGCGCAGAGTCTTAACCACTGGACTGCCAGGGAATTCCCCAGAATCTGCTTTTTACCAAGACTCGTCCTGCCAACCAGCTGTGTGGCTGACAGGGTCTTGGTGCTCTGGCCGGGTGTCAGGCCTGAGCCTCTAAGGTGGGAGAGCCGAGTTCAGGACATTGGTCCACAAGAGACCTCCCAGCCCCTTGTAATAACAATCGATGAGAGCTCTCCCAGAGATCTCCGTCTCAACGCTAAGACACAGCTCCACTCAACGACCAGCAAGCTACAGTGCTGGACAGCCCATGCCAAACAACTAACAAAACAGGAACACAACTCCACCCATTAGCAGAGAGGCTGCCTAAAATCATAATACGTTCACAGACACCCCCAAAACATGCCACCAGATGCAGTCCTGCCCACCAGAAAGACAAGATCCAGCCTCATTCACCAAAACACAGGCACCGGTAACTTACACCAGGAAGCCTACAAAACCCACTGAACCAACCTTGCCCACTGGGGGCAGACACCAAAAACAACAGGAACTACGAACCTGCAGCCTGTGAAAAGGAGACCCCAAACACAGTAAGTTAAGCAAAATGAGAAGACAGAGAAATACACAGCAGATGAAGGAGCAAGGTAAAAACCCACCAGACCAAACAAATGAAGAGGAAATAGGCAGTCTACCTGAAAAAGAATTCAGAGTAATGAGAGTAAAGAAGATCCAAAATCTTGGAAATAGAATGGAGAAAATACAAGAAATGTTTAACAAAGACCTAGAAGAACTAAAGAGCAAAGAAACACTGATGAACAACACAATAAATGAAATTAAAAATTCTCTAGAAGTAATCAATAGCAGAATAACTGAGGCTGAAGAACGGATAAGTGACTGAGAAGATAAAATAGTGGAAATAACTACCACAGAGCAGAATAAAGAGAAAAGAATGAAAAGAATTGAGGACAGTCTCAGAGACCTCTCGGACAACATTAAACACACCAACATTCGAATTATAGGGGTCCCAGAAGAAGAAGAGAAAAAGAAAGGGACTGAGAAAATATTTGAAGAGACTATGGTTGAAAACTTCCCTAATATGGGAAAGAAAATAGTCAATCAAGTCCAGGAAGTGCAGAGTCCCATACAGGATAAATCCAAGGAGAAACACGCCAAGACACATATTAATCAAATTATCAAAAATTAAATGCAAAGAAAAAATATTAAAAGCAGCAAGTGAAAAGCAACAAATAACATACAAGGGAATCCTGATAAGGTTAACAGCTGATCTTTCAGCAGAAACTGCAAGCCAGAAGGGAGTGGCAGGACATATTTAAAGTGATGAAATGGAAAAACCTACAACCAAGATTACTCTACCCAGCAAGGATCTCATTCAGATTCGATGGAGAAATTAAAACCTTTACAGACAAGCAAAAGCTAAGAGAATTCAGCACCACCAAACCAGCTTTACAACAAATGCTAAAGGAACTTCTCTAGGCAGGACACACAAGAGAAGGAAAAGACCTACAATAACAAACCCCAAACAATTAAGAAAATGGTAATAAGAATGTACATATTGATAATTACCTTAAATGTAAATGGATTAAATGCTCCAACCAAAAGACATAGACTGGCTGAATGGATACAAAAACAAGACCTATATATATGCTGTCTACAAGAGACCCACTTCTGACCTAGGGACACCTACAGACTGAAAGTGAGGGGATGGAAAAAGATATTCCATGCAAACGGAAATCAAAAGAAAGTTGGAGTAGCAATTCTCATATCAGACAAAATAGACTTTAAAATAAAGACTATTACAAGAGAAAAAGAAAGACACTACATAATGATCAAGGGATCAATCCAAGAAGAAGATACAACAATTGTAAATATTTATGCACCCAACATAGGAGCACCTCAATACATAAGGCAAATGCTAACAACCATAAAAGGGGAAATCGACAGTAATGCAATCATAGTAGGGGACTTTAACACCCCACTTTCACCAATGGACATATCATCCAAAATGAAAAGAAATAAGGAAACACAAGCTTTAAATGATACATTAAACAAGATGAACTTAATTGATATTGACAGGACATTCCATCCAAAAACAACAGAATACACTTTCTTCTCAAGTGCTCATGGAACATTCTCCAGGATAGATCACATCTTGGGTCACAAATCAAGCCTCAGTAAATTTAAGAAAATTGAAATCATATCAAGCATCTTTTCTCACCACAATGCTATGAGATTAGAAATCAATTACAGGGAAAAAAACGTAAGAAACACAAACACATGGAGGCTAAACAATATGTTACTAAATAACCAAGAGCTCACTGAAGAAATCAAAGAGGAAATAAAAAAATACCTAGAGACAAATGACAATGAAAACACGACGATCCAAAACCTATGGGATGCAGCAAAAGCAGTTCTAAGAGGGAAGTTTATAGCTATACAAGCCTACCTCAAGGAACAAGAAAAATCTCAAGTAAACAATCTAACCTTACACCTAAAGGAACTAGAGAAAGAAGAACAAACAAAACCCAAAGTTAGCAGAAGGAAAGAAATCATAAAGATCAGAGCAGAAATAAATGAAATAGAAACAAAGAAAACAATAGCAAATATCAATAAAACTAAAAGCTGTTTCTTTGAGAAGATAAACAAAATTGATAAACCATTAGCCAGACTCATCAAGAAAAAGAGGGAGAGGACTCAAATCAATAAAATTAGAAATGAAAAAGGAGAAGTTACAACAGACACCGCAGAAATACAAAGCATCCTAAGAGACTACTACAAGCAAGTCTATGCCAATAAAATGGACAACCTGGAAGAAATGGACAAATTCTTAGAAAGGTGTAACCTTCCAAGACTGAACCAGGAAGAAACAGAAAATATGAACAGACCAATCACAAGTAATGAAATTGAGATTGTGATTAAAAATCTTCCAACTAACAGAAGTCCAGTACCAGATGGCTTCACAGGTGTATTCTATCAAGCATTTAGAGAAAAGCCAGCACCAATCCTTCTCAACTCTTCAAAAATATAGCAGAGGGAGGAACACTCCCAAACTCATTCTACGAGGCCACCATCACCCTGATACCAAAACCAGACAAAGATGTCACACAAAAAGAAAACTACAGGCCAATATCACTGATGAACATAGATGCAAAAATCCTCCACAAAATACTAGCAAACAGAATCCAACAGCACATTAAAAGGGTCATACACCAATGATCAAGTAGGATTTATCCCAGGAATTCAAGGATTCTTCAATATATGCAAATCAATCAATGTGATACACCATATTAACAAATTAAAGGATAAAACCCATATGATAATCTCAATGGATGCAGAAAAAGCTTTTGACAAAATTCAACACCGATTTATGATAAAAACCCTCCAGAAAGTAGGCATAGAGGGAACTTACCTCAACATAATAAAGGCCATATATGAAAAACCCACAGCCAACATCGTTCTCAATGGTGAAAAACGGAAAGCATTTCCACTAAGATCAGGAACAAGACAAGGTTGCCCACTCTCACCACTATTATTCAACATAGTTTTGGAAGTTTTAGCCACAGCAGTCAGAGAAGAAAAAGAAATAAAAGGAATCCAAATCAGGAAAGAAGAAGTAAAGCTGTCACTGTTTGCAGATGACATGATACTATACATAGAGAATCCTAAAGATGCTACCAGAAAACTACTAGAGCTAATCAATGAATTTGGTAAAGTAGCAGGATACAAAACTAATGTGCAGAAATCTCTTGCACTCCTATACACTAATGATGGAAAATCTGAAAGAGAAATTAAGGAAACACTCCCATTTACCACTGCAACAAAAATAATAAAATACCAAGGAATAAATCTACCTAAGGAGACAAAAGACCTGTATGCAGAAAACTGTAAGACACTGATGACACAAATTAAAGATGATACAAACAGATTGAGAGATATACCATGTTATTGGACTGGAAGAATCAACATTGTGAAAATGACTATACTACCCAAAGCAATCTACAGATTCAATGCAATCCCTATCAAACTACCAATGGCATTTTTCACAGAGCTAGAACAAAGAATTTCACAATCTATATGGAAACACAAAAGACCCTGAATAGCCAAAGCAATCTTGAGAAAGAAAAACGGAGCTGGAGGAATCAGACTCCCTGACTTCAGACTCCACTACAAAGCTACAGTAATCAAGACAGTATGGTACTGGCACAAAAACAGAAATCTCAGCCAATGGAACAGGATAGAAAGCCCAGAGATAAACCCACACACATATGGTCACCTTATCTTTGATAAAGGAGTCAAGAATATGCAATGGAGAAAAGACAGCCACGTCAACAAGTGGTGCTGGGACAACTGGACAGCTACATGTAAAAGAATGAAATTAGAACACTCCCTAACCCCATACACAAAAATAAACTTGAAATGGGTTAAAGACCTAAATGTAAGGCCAGACACTATAAAACTCTTAGAGAAAAACGTAGGCAGAACACTGTATGACATAAATCACAGCAAGATCCTTTTTGACCCACCTCCTAGAGAAAGAGAAATAAAAACAAAAATAAACAAATGGGACCTGATGAAACTTAAAAGCTTTTGCACAGCGAAGGAAACCATAAACAAGATGAAAAGACAGCCCTCAGAATGGGAGAAAGTATTTTTAAACAAAGCAACTGACAAAGGATTAATGTCCAAAATTTACAAGCAGCTCATGCAGCTCAATAGCAGAAAACCCAAACAACCCAATCCAAAAATGGGCAGAGGACCTAAATAGACATTTCTCCAAAGAAGACATACAGATTTCCAACAAACACATGAAAGTATGCTCAACATAAATAATCATTAGAGAAATGAAAATCAAAACTACAATGAGGTATCACCTCACACCAGTCAGAATGGCCATCATCAAAAAGTCTACAAACAATAAATGCTGGAGAGGGTGTGGAGAAAAGGGAACCCTCTTGCACTGTTGGTGGAAATGTAAATTGATACAGCCACTATGGAGAACAGTATGGAGGTTCCTTAAAAAATTAAAAATAGAACTACCATACGACCCAGTAATACCACTACTGGGCATATACCCTGAGAAAACCATAATTCAAAAAGAGACATGTACCACAATGTTCCTTGCAGCACTATTTACAATAGCCAGAACATGGAAGCAACCTAAGTGTCCATCGACAGATGAATGGATAAAGAAGATGTGGCACATATATACAATGGAATATTACTCAGCCATAAAAAGAAACAAAATTGAGTTATTTATAATGAGGTGGGTGTACCTAGAGTCTGTCATACAGAGTGAAGTATGTCAGAAAGAGAAAGACAAATACCGTATGCTAACACATACATATGGAATTAAAAAAAAAAAAGGTTCTGAAGGGCCTAGGCACAGGACAGGAATAAAGACGCAGACGTAGGGAATGGACTTGAGGACACAGGGAGGGGGAAGGGTAAGCTGGGATGAAGTGAGAGAGTGGCATGGACATATATACACTACCAAGTGTAAAATACGTAGGTAGTGGGAAGCAGCCACATAGCACAGGGAGATCAGCTTGGTTCTTTGTGACCACCTAGAGGGGTGGGATAGGGAGGGTGGGAGGGAGACCCAAGAGGCAGGGGATATGGGGATATATGTATACGTATAGCTGATTCACTTTGTTATACAGCAGAAACTAACACACAACTGTAAAGCAATTATACTCCAATAAAGATGTTAAAAAAAAACACTCTTGAAAATCTCTTTAATCTCCCATAAAATGCAGTTCTCTTCCATGTCTCAAGAAGTCCAGCATTACTGTTCTTTTTCAAGCTTTAACACCGACACACAGATTGCTACTTCTTCAGCTGAGTCCCCTGGTTGTCTGCTTGAATTTGGAGACTGTGTGCATGAGAAATGCATGCCCAGAAGTGCATTCAGTGCAGCCAGATGATCCAAAGTTCAAGAAACACAGGGGGTAACTAAGTCTAACCCAGGAAACAATAGATATCCTTTCTTGTCTCATGCTCTCACTGGGTCATACATATGCCCAGGAATGGAATGGGGGAGACGGGATTTTCCACATTATTTAAATTGTTCTCTCAATCATTTACTTAATTATCTTCCTTTTCGGTTGAGTGAGTATAGCTGAATTTGTCTAAATAAAGTTAAAGTCACAATATTCAATTCCTCTGCATAGTCAACTGGATGCACAGTTCTTGGCCACTATGCTAATCTCACTCTACCATTGGCCAGGCACTGGGTGAGGAGATGGCAGAAAACCATGGTGAACATTAGGGTATAGTGGACCTTTTGGTTCCGGATCAGAAAATTGAGAGCAAATCACCAGTTTGGGGCTTTTCACAGGTGTAGCAGGTGAATACAGTAGTTTCCATTTTGATAATTTCTCTCTCTCTGTTTTTCTCAACAGGCTGGTCCATTCAGGTCCAGGGAAAGGATCACCCCAGGCTGGTGTAGATCTGTCCTTTGCAACACGAACTGGTACCAGGCAGGGTATTGAAACGCATCTCTTCAGGGCTGAGATCAGCAGGGACCTCTCACATTGGACAAGGAGCATAGTACAGGGGTGCCATAACTCAGCTGAACTCACTACTGAAGTCACCACAGGTGAGCACTGCTGGCTTTGGTTTTGTGATGTCACATCCTTATGGAAAGAATGCACCCTCTACTCCACCACAGCCTCAAAATTGTTTCCATTACTGGCCATTTGGGGTACTTAAAATTCCAGAGACAAACTTAAATTCCAGAGGTAAATTTAAAATTCTTCTAAATTAAGGCACTGAATGCCCTACTAAAATGGAACCTAGGGGTTTGATTGTGAAAAGCCTTATCTCATCTTCATTCAGGAAAAGTGGGTAACTTAGATAGTCAGATGTCATTTCTACCATGGTAGACAGTGCAAATCTAGAACATTTCCATCATGGTAGAAAGCCCTGATGGTATCTGCTCTGGATGAACAGGATTTTCCCACAAGACCTCTAAGGTTGTAAAATAAATGAAATAGAAAACAATACCAAAGATCAATGAAATTAAAAGCTGGTTCTTTGAAAAGATAAACAAAATTGATCAACCTTTAGCCAGACTCATCAAGAAAAAAAGGGAGAGGACTCAAATCGATAAAATTAGAAATGAAAAAGGAGAAATTACAACTTACACTGCAGAAATACAAAGAATCATAAGAGTCTACTACAAACAACTATATGCTAATAAAATGGACAACCTGAAAGAAATGGACAAATTCTTAGAAAGGTACAACCTTCCAGGACTGAACCAAGAAGAAATAGAAAATATGAACAGACCAATCACAAGTAATGAAATTGAAATTGTGATTAAAAATCTTCCAACAAACAAAAGTCCAGGACCAGATGACTTCACGGTTAAATTCTATCAAACATTTAGAGAAGAGCTAACACCTATCCTTCTCAAATTGAACACTCCCAAGCTCATTCTACAAGGCCACCATCACCCTGATACCAAAACCAGACAAAGATACTACAATAAAAGAAAATTACAGACCAATATCACTGTTGAACATAGACACAAATATCCTCAACAAAATACTAGCAAACAGAATCCAGCAACACATTAAAAGGATCATACACCATGATCAAATGGGATTTATCCCAGGGACGCAAGGATTCTTCAATATACGCAAATCAATCAATGCGATACACCATATTAATAAAATGAAGAATAAAAACCATATGATCATCTCAATAGATGGAGAAAAACTTCTGACAAAATTCAACACCCATTGATGATAAAAACTCTCCAGAAAGTGGGCATAGGGAGAACCTACCTCAACATATGGCCTCAAAGGCCATATATGACAAACCCATAGCAAACATCATTCTCAATGGTGGAGAACTGAAAGCATTTCGTCTAAGATCAGGAACAAGACAAGGATATCCATTCTCACCACTTTTATTCAACATAGCTTTGGAAGTCCTAGCCACAGCAATCAGAGAAGAAAAAGAAATAAAAGGAATACAAATTGGAAAAGAAGAAGTAAAACTGTCACTGTTTGCAGATGACATGATACTATACATAGAGAATCCTAAAGATGCCACCAGAAAACTACTAGAGCTAATCAATGAATTTGGAAAAGTTGCAGGATACAAGATTAATGCACAGAAATCTCTTGCATTCCTATACACTAGCAAAGAAAGATCAGAAAGAGAAATTAAGGAAACACTCCCATTTACCATTGCAACAAAAAGAATAAAATACCTAGGAATAAACCTACCTAGGGAGACAAAAGACTTGTACTCAGAAAACTATAAGATATTAATGAAAGAAATCAAAGACAACACAAACAGATGGACAGATATACCATGTTCTTGGACTGGAAGAATCAACATTGTGAAAATGACTGTACTACCCAAAGCAATCTACAGATTCAGTGCAACCCCTATCAAACTACCAATGGCATTTTTCACAGAACTAGAACAAAAAATTTCACAGTCTGTATGGAAACACAAAAGACCCCGAATAGCCAAAGCAATCTTGAGAAAGAAAAAATGGAGCTGGAGGAATCAGACTCCCTGACTCCAGACTCTACTACAAAGCTACAGTAATCAAGACAGTGTGGTACTAGCACAAAAACAGGAATATAGATCAATGTAACAGGATAGAAAGCCAAGAGATAAACCCACACACCTATGGTCACCTAATGTATGACAAAGAAGTCAAGAATATGCAATGGAGAAAAGACAGCCACTTCAACAAGTGGTGCTGGGACAGCTGGACAGCTACATGTAAAAGAATGAAATTAGAACACTCCCTAACACCATACACAAAAATGAACTTGAAATGGTTTAAAGACCTAAATGTAAGTCCAGACACTATAAAACTCTTAGAGGAAAACATAGGCAGAACACTCTTTGACATAAATCGCAGCAAGATCTTTTTTGATCCACCTAGAGTAATGAAAATAAAAACAAAAACAAACAAATGAGACCTAATTAAACTTAAAAGCTTTTGCACAGCAAAGGAAACCATAACAAGATGAGATGACAACCCTCAGAATGGGAGAAAATATTTGCAAATGAAGCAACTGACAAGGGATTAATCTCCAATATATACAAACAGCACATGCAGCTCAATATCAAAAAAACAAAGAACCCAATCAAAAAATGGGTGGCAGACCTAAATAGACTTTTCTCCAAAGAAAACATACAGATGGCCAAGAGGCACATGAAAAGATGCTCAACATCACTAATTATTAGAGAAATGCAAATCAAAACTACAGTGAGGTATCACCTCACACCAGTCAGAATGGCCATCATCAAAAAATCTACAAACAGTAAATGCTGGAGAGGGTGTGGAGAAAAGGGAACCCTCTTGCACTGTTGGTAGGAATGCAAATTGATACAGCCACTATGGAGAACAGCATGGAGGTTCCTTAAAAAACTAATAATAGAACTACCACAGGACCCAGCAATCCCATTCCTGGGCATATACCCTGAGAAAACTGTAATTCCAAAAGATACATGCACCCCAATGTTCATAGCAGCACTATTCACAATAGCCAGGACATAGACGCAACCTAAATGTCCATCAACAGAGGAATGGATAAAGAAGATGTGACACATATATACAATGGACTATTACTCAGCCATAAAAGGGAACGAAATTGTGCCATTTACAGAGACATGGATGGACCTAGAAACTGTCATACAGAGTGAAGTAAATCAGAAAGAGAAAAACAAATATCGTATATTAATGCATGTATGTGAAATTTAGAAAAATGGTTCAGATGAACCTATTTGCAAAGCAGAAATAGAGACACAGACATAGAGAACAAACATATGGACACCAAGTTCGGGGGTGGGATGGATTGGGAAATTGCGATTGACGTATGTACACCAGTGTGTATGAAATAGATGGCTGGTGAGGGCCTACTGTATAGCACAGGGCAGGGAGAAAGATGGTACAATCTGTTTGAAGGACGTATATTAAGTTAACCTTAAAAATGCACTCCAATATACATTAGATGCAGACAAATACTGTTTGAGTCCACTTACACGAGGTACGTAGAATAGCCAAATTCATAGAGTCAGAAAGTACATCGGTAGATGCCAGGGGCTGGGAGGTGGGCGGGGGAGGGGGAATGGGGAGTTAGTGTTTAATGGGGACAGAGTTTCCATTTAGGAAGGTGAAAAATTTGGGAGATGGATGATGGTGAGAGTTGCACAACAATGTGAATGTACTTAGTGCCACTGAACTGGTTAAATAGTTAAATATGGTTTAAATAGTATAAGGTTAAATATGATTAAAATAGTGTGTTTTATATTATGTAACTTTTACCACAATAAAAAAAATTCTTTTAAAAAGAATTAATTAAGTGGAATATAAATCCTTTCTCCATCTCTGCTCTGAAGCAGAACTATTCCTCTATCCTCAACGAATATCTGTCTCTTGAGGTGCCTGAATTAGGTGTTTCACCCACGGAGGGATGCCATATAAAAACAAGACATTTTGTGTTTACTTTAGGTTAAAATAAATTAAGTTGGCCTTAAAAAAAAAAAAAAAAGACCTCTTAGGTACAGTGTTTCCAAACTTTCGTCACACTGAAAACAACAATAACAAAAAGAAGGTTTTTTAGTTGTACCCTCAGAAGCCTCCGATTGCTGATGCCCATCCCTAGAGACAGTGACGCAGCAGTTCTGGGGCGGGGCCTGGGAATTTGCATCTAGGACGATACCAGGCGGTGCTGAGGCTGCTGGTCCGTGGACCACTCTGTGTGCAGTACTGCACTAGGGTGCAACTTCCTCCAGCGCCCAGGAGGATTCTAAAAGGTGGGACCCACGTCAACATGTAGTAGGGCTTCTCCACATTTCCTTTACTGGTGCGAACATGAGAAACCAGATGTTTTGTAGAATTTCTGCTGCAGCATCTCTGAGATAATCACTGCCTTTTAAAAATTATCCTGAAACAAGTTAGTACCCCCCAATAGTTTCCAACATTGTTGAAAATGTCTCTCGGAGTGTCACTGAAGTTTTTATTTTTGACGCCTACTCTGTATGGCACAAAAAACTAGAGTTTCAAACCTGAGAGTTGGAAAAGGCTCAAGTCACCTGAAAACTAAATTTAATGAAGTTATACGTGTAATTGCAGAGAAGTCGAGACTCCTTGCAACAACTTCTGGGGTGTTCTAGAAAAGAATGAAGATGGCCAAGGGGGTTTGGTTTAGTTTACATTCCACAAATTTCATAAAATCCTCCTCTCAGTAAGCTGAACTCTACTTTGACAGGAAAACAATGAGGCTGTTGATAGACCAGCCAAAGGAGAATAACAAAGAATTGTGTGGACTGAGCTAGCTGGGTGGTGGGAGAGAAGCAATTATGGAAATGGCCAAAGGGGCAGCCCAGTTTCAAATGGAAAGATGCCTGCAGAGAGTTGGGGGAAGGGGCTTATGTTTTAATCAGAGCTTCAATTAACGTGATAATGGGTTCAATCTATCCTGTGTAGATTAAGAACGTCTTCAGATAACTGATTACATTATATAAAGGCCACGAATACCACTTTAGGTCAATTAAAATTAAAAGTAACCACAGTCAATTAATTCAAACCATCCAGTGGCACAGCTGTCAAATTCAAACATAGAGGAAAGGGGAAAAAACATGTTTAGAGCTCAGGGGCCCACATATTCTGCAGATGTTAGAAGTGAAAAGTTTCAAAAACGAGGATTCGAGATGGGAAGTCGTAACTACATCTGTGCCGTGTCTATGTTATGTTTTGGTCATCCTTGAACTGGACGTGTGGCAGAGGTCTAGGGCCCTTCTGAGAGGATAACTTAAGACTTGCCAAGGGGTTCCTCCCAGGACTCATAGACCTATTAGAGAATGCACCTTTGGAAAATATCAACCCTTTGTTACAAGTTGAAAGATGGCTGCGGTCAGTCGAAGGAAGGGGTATATGTTTTAACCAATTCAAAGCCACCTCATTCTGTGAGCAGGTAGACACTCTGTTTCTTCCCCCAAACTCTGAGGGGCTCCCCCCACCCCAGTTATTACTCTGAGAGCCTCTTTGCCAAGATCCCTCCCCACATGCCTCCGTATCCTGAGCACCAGAGTGTGAGAAGGCTGTACAAGACAGACTGGAAGGAAAGAACTTGAATTTTGAAATCTAAACCACTGGGTTGTGACATGTTCACCTCTCTGAGCTTTGCTTTTATCACCTATAATATTAAGCTAAGGTCCTGCTTCCAAAGTGTACTGAGGTGAAATTCGGTTTGGTTTATAAAGCTGAGCTGAGCTAAAGGTGGTAGAGAGTAATCAATACTGCCTATGTCCTCGTATCCCCAAAGAGCTTTCAGATGTATATGAAGGCCAGAGCCAATTGACTTGCCAGGGCCTGTTAAATGTGGTGTTGTGTGAGGCAGAAAAATCCAATCTGATACTTTTGCTTTTTTTTTTGGCCAAGCGGCTTGCGAGATCTTACTTCCCCGACCAGGGATCGAACTGGGGGCCAGCAGTGAAAGTGCCAAGTCCTAACCACTGGACTGCCAGGGAATTCCCTCCAGAACTTTTTGATTAAGGGTTTTAAACACTCACAAGTCTTCCTAATGGGAACTTGGAACCAGGTGGCAGTCCCCCTGTCCAGCTCATAACCTGAGAGCACTGGTCTCTTTTCCTAAACGCAAGGCGGACCACAGATAAATGCTGGCACCTAACCTGATCAAAAGGTTTTACTTTTGTTCCACTGGATCAGCGGGCACCTTGTGGACAGCAGCTGAGGTTCCTGAATACCACACTGGACAGAGGGAGGAAACAGCATCCTTCACCGAAGGTGCCACGTCTGACACCGATCTGCAACAGCAGCTTTTCCAGGACCCAAGACCATCAGATCATCAGGGAAACGCAAAAAGCACCTCTTTCTGTTTATAACATGAGCTTTATTCAACTTTTTTAAAATTAAAAATCAGGTTATTTTTTCACTACTCACTCCCGACTTCTTACATGTGTTTTTGTTAACTTGGGTAATGTCACTGGGGGATTGCTTGCTTCTTTCACCAGGTGGTAGACATGGCATTGATTGATCGATCGATCGATTGATTGATTGTGTGTGTGTTGACGATGATCAGAGGTAGCTTACTCTAAATCAAATGTCAGTTTTTTCCAGCTTGATACAAGGCCATTGGAACACCCGTCTCCCTACATACGTGTTGTCAGATGGTCATATAAGGGCTAGAGCCCAGACAAAATTCAGTAAATCCCAGCAAAAGGAATTTCTTTCAGTTTATTTCCCTTAGTTTCACAGGGCAAGTTAAATTACAATATCACAATCAATCTAAGGAGAATATTTTCATGCATGATTATTAATTTTTAACCTTAGAAAGAAGTTGGTGGCTGGGCCCTGGGTTTGGGGAGACTAGAAGCTTAAGTGCCTGGGAAAATGTATAGACTTCCATTGTTCATACTTCTGTCTCCATCTGTCTCTCTCAGCTTGCACCTATAAAAACCAGGAGTGCCGGTTGACCATACATTATGAGAATGGATTTTCTATTACCACTGAACCACAGGAGGGTGTCTTTCCCAAGACAATCATACAGGCTCCTTATGAAAAGCTGAAAATGTCTTCAGATGATGGAATCAGGATGCTGTATTTAGATTTTGGAGGCAAAGATGGAGAGCTTGTAAGTGCACTTTTCTTTAGACAGTGTGGTTTCGTATATTTTGTCTTGCAATACATCCATTATGGCCTGCAAACATAATGCTGCCTGTATTTATTTAGCATTTGACTATTTACAAAGTACTTATAGGTTCATGTGTTAATTGAACCTTGAAGAACAGTGAGGGGATCCAATTTTTTCACAGTTCTTTACTTTGGTCTCATTTTCCATGGGAATATTACAGAAATACTTGAATCAAAGGAAAGGATCCTTTACAACGTCAGCATTAAATTCTTTTCAAAGAGGGTCCCACCAGCTTGAAGAGATACCATTCATTGTTTAAAAGTATCAAGCATCTGATCTAACCTGGGCATTGTGCTAGGTGTCAGGGATGTAGGGATGTAAAACACCAGTCCTGGCAATCTGGGAGGTCTCAAAGGAGCAGAGAGCATGGAGAGCACAGATGGGGTGGGGTGGGAAGGGCCAGAGTGGAGGGGGCCGTGAGGAAACCCAGCAAAACTGGTCAACTCTACCTGAGTGGAGAGACGGCCAGACAAGGACCCAGAAGTTTTGAGCTCATATCAAAAAGTGTCCAACAAAATCAGCAAGTTTGTCAGTTAACATAACATTTATTCTTCTCATATCATTGCAAATTGCCCATGTATTTAAAACCATGATTTCCTGTGATCGTTACTGCCTACCATAGTGAAAAAACATGTTACACTCTAGTTCCACTGAAGGGTGAAAGTTGTACATTCTTCTACTTTCTAGCAAGTATAGTTCTCTAGAAGACATAGCATCTCATTTAAGCTGTGGAATGTAGAACTTCAAACAGGACCTTGATTAGGAACAACTAGTCTCTGTGTAGGTCCTTCTTAGTCAACAAATATCTATTGACTCACACTTGATAACGGGGACAGGGGATACATAAAATGCAGAGATAAACCTCAATTTTAAAGATCTAGTCATTTTAACTCAGCTACTAGCCTTGCACAATTCTCCCTCTCCCTACTCCCGTCTCTCTGAAGGAAAGGGCCAGGGCCACACTTGAAAGAGCATAGGAGCCTGAAATCTCAAAGTTTCAGCACCACTGTCCTAGATCATGCAGTACTACTAGCCCCAGTGCAGTACCAGGTTTCTTCCTACGGGTGTCACAGGAGTCATGATGAAGTCAGTGCCCCGTGGCTGACAGGTGATCTGAACTCACTTTCTGAGAACAATTTCCAGCCAGTCATTTTTCTAACCTTTAAAATGGATCCGCAGAATTTTATAGAATTTTGTTGTTTATTTGTGTGTTCAATCAGTAAGTTCAGCCTGAAGCACCAGTTTGGAAAGAAGAAAGTTTTGCTGAGGACCCTTCTGGTTCAGTTGCTGCTCTATCCATCACCCAGCTGCGCACTTTTTCCTAAGGGTGACTACTCCCTAGCAGCAGGGAAAAGAACAAGCAGTCTCCTGTTTTATCCATGGCTTGAAAATTCAAGGCTATTTTTGCCCATGAGGAAAAAATCACTTATGTCTAAATTTCAGCCTTTCTGCCTGTAATTACGACCTGACTTGAAAGACTTAGGAAGGACTGATTTTTTGCTGCCAATATATTAGGCTGATAAGCTCAAGTTCAGACACAGGTCCCCCAGGGTCTAGCTACGCAACCCCCAGAGACAGGTGCCAGGGAGGAGGAAAGGAGCAGAGGTGAGTTGTACAAAATGCAATAAATTGAGGGTCAGGAGACCCTTGCTCTCTTTCTGAGTGTGGAACTAACTCACCAGTTGTCTTGCGCAAGTCCTTTTATTTCTTTGGATCTAAGTCTTTATCCATAAAATACAGTGACTGAAGTAGATGATAATCTTTAAGGTTACTTCTAAAAGTTGCATTCTGTGTTCGTGAAATAGAATATGGTGATTAAGCCCAGACTCTGGCATCAGATAGACCTGCGTTTGAGTCCATGCTTTCTCTTTACTGCAAGATCTATGATCTCAGAAAGTTTTATAACTTCTCCAAATCTTAGTTTCCCATATAAAACATAGAGATAGTAACGATAGCTACCTCATAGGGATTTTGTGAAAATTAAATAAGATAGTATGTAGAAAATATTTAACACAGCACCTGGTTCATGCTAAGTACAACTTAACTTTGCTGGGTGTTATTTTATGATCAGGTTGTTATTTCCCAGCAGTGTCATCATCAGAACAGAACTGGGGACAGTGGATGAGAATTGTGAGCAACACACTCAATGCTCCTGAATTAGGTCAGGTGATAAAAATTCAGCCTATTAGGCTCTGACCACGTGCCAGCCCAGTAGGAACACACGGAGAAAGAGAAAACTTTAGAGTGGGTCTTAACAGACAAGTGATGTACATGATTACAACAGTCCAAGAGTGTAGGACAGTGAGGACACAGCTGCTTCAAAACCTGGGTTCTGCATTTTATGGTTTATAAGGAATTTTCACATACAGTATCTCATTTTAATACTCTACCCGCTGTGAGTTAGATAGGCCTGGGAAAAATTTTCAGTGACTTGTCCAAGATTATGTACACATCTAAAAAGTGTTAGAACCAGGACTCAAACCTATGATGCGAAATTTAGTACTGCTTCATACTGTGCCTAATCCAACATAAATAATATCACTATCGTGATACCAAAAATAAATGGTTTAGACAGTCAAGAAGGGCAACACTGATATTTATGCTATGAGTATGTATAAATTTCACAGAACTCATTTTGGAAAAAAAGATATACGAGATGTAAGGAATAAGTTCAAAGAGTTATTTTTTTATCTCACTGGGGGGCAAGGATTTAAAAACACAATTGCTCCAGTTAACACTTGCAAGCAGGAAGTGCACAGATCTGTTTGATGTGTAAATCACTATTTTGTATCAAGCGTTGGTTTAAAATCTTTCATGTTCTCTTCTTTTTGAATTTCAGCAACTGGACCTTCATTCCTGCCCCAAGCCGATTGTTTTCATCATTCATTCCTTCCTGTCAGCTAAGATTACAAGGCTGGGGTTGGTGGCCTGAACAGAGGAGAGAATTGCCTTTGAGAAAAGGAGGGCTGCGATGCCACGGAAAAGTGTCCTTTCAGACACCATTTGCAGTGATGCACCAGATGTCGCATGCCACTGTCAGCTTTAGATCCCAAGAGTCCTGTGTCATAGTCCCAGACTCTGTCAATTTCAGCAACTATAAAGGGTACCTTCAGAAAAATTCCACAAGGACTATCAGAATAAAACTGTCTTTTTAGAACAGTAAAAGGGTAA
Source organism: Balaenoptera borealis (assembly GCF_965194805.1). Classification (NCBI taxonomy): domain Eukaryota; kingdom Metazoa; phylum Chordata; class Mammalia; order Artiodactyla; family Balaenopteridae; genus Balaenoptera; species Balaenoptera borealis. Next base: position 18,380,527 of record NC_138876.1, read on the forward strand.
AGAGGTGAGGCTGATTGGAAGTACACAGCATAGCTTTTAAATAATGACAGTCAAGGACATGAACATTAGAACAGCATGTGCAGATCTTAATCATACCAGTTTCTAGGCAACTGGTTCACCCAGGTAAGCAAGGGCTGTATAGATGAGAAATGGACATTTTTCACCTCTCCCCTCCCCACCCCAGTAATAAGGACCCCTTGTTTTATTGTGCTTTATTTCCTATTTCTAATTGAGTTGACTTTCGCTGGTAAGGAAAGAAAAGTACTTCAAATGGAAACCCACCTTTTATTTAAGTGTGAAACAGCTGTTACTTTTTCTTAATGAATTATCTTTCAATGATGTAGAATGATTCTGAAGTGTTCTTATTAGCTTATGATGAGTGGGAATTAAATAAAGCATCAGATACTGATCTGAGCTGTAAGCTGGTGGATTCTGAGCCAAAGTAGACTGATTAAATTGCAAAGCTTTGCTGAAGAGTGGTGTGCGTGAAAGATGATTAATTCTGGGACTACACTCATACCCAAGGTCTGCTATCTTAGAGCCATGACTTATAGCTTTATTTATAAAAGCAAATTATGGATTTTTTTAAAAGATCGCCATATATATATATATATATATATATATATATATATAAAATAATTCATGTGGGGTTAACTAATTTTCCGCATTTTGTGGTTTTCAGTGGAAGTACTGAGCAATTTATTGGCCCTTGTTTCTGCCTGTGCGTCTATGCATGCATTTTCAAGCAAGTAATAGAGCAGCCTTATATGATTCTGGTTAATGCTGGGTTTTACATAGAGAGCCGATGTTATAATCAAACCCATCAATAGCATCCACAGCTCTTTTGGAATTCCAGGGAAATAATATAATGACCTGATATTTTTCTACAAGAATATTTTCAGACATTGTATAGCATATAACTGATTTAACACTTTTGCTTTTATCTTTCAAAACAAGTTCACTGAAAACACACCTATTATTTGATTTTAAAGTCACTTTCCTCAAATCTTGAAAATTAGCTCTAGAATTTCTGTATTTGTGACCGTTCTCTCCCCTATAGTTTTACATAGACAGATGTTCCAGGTTAGGTTTGTGTGTTATTTTTCAGAACTGTATTTTAGCAAATACCTATGCAAAGAGCTTTAAAAAGTAAAACTGTTTTAAAAGAATGTGATTTTGTTCACGCAGATACATGTGTTTCTTGAGTTTTACTTTAGATCAGCATTTTATTTTAGATCAGTGTTTCCCCAAAGTAATACAAGTAACATGTAATACAAGTTCCAAGGGGCATTGATTGACTGGTGTTTTGTCGGGGGGGGGGGGGGAATTAAAGGGGTTGGTCATCAAAAATGTTTGTTCAATACTGAGTTAAAAAATGTTAAAGAGATTTCATGATTGCAGGCCTCCTCAAAGACTTTATTGCACATTGCGATTCTACAAGGGGGGCATCCTGTGTGCCATTACTAACACTTACCTACAGAACTCCTCTCTAAAGGAGCATCTTGTGAAGCTAGTGTTAAAACACACACACACACACACACACACACACAAAACAAAACAAAACATTTTGGAAAACACAGCTTTAGGACACTGATTTTGTTTTGTTTTGTTTCCTATTATTTTAAAATGCTAAAGAGTGAAGTCCCAGCCTGAATATTGTAGGAAAGCTTTGACGAATTGTAAATTGTAACGTACTCTTTCATTATATATTTTCAAAATCACTGGAATGTTGTTATACAAGAGAATTATACTTGTGTATTGTAAATAACATATTAAAATACATAGATTAATGCCAATAGCTTAATTCAACAATGTGTAATCTAAGGTGCTCAGTACTACATGAAGTGTGAGTTAATTACTCATAATTTAGTTGCAGAGATCCTATTATATATTTATAGACAGAATGATCATAATTACAAATATTATTTCTTCATCACTTGAGTTTTGGACTGATTAATATCTGGATGCGGGTCAACAGAAACTACATTCTCTGTGTTTATAAAAGTTTAATTTAAATATTTATATTTTAGAAAAATATATTTGAATAAAATTAATGCATTTTCTGAATTAAAATGTGTTATTAGCAAGAAATAGAAAATTTACTAAGAGAATTGTGTATATAAATCATTTTTCTTCCTCAAAGTTAAATTGTATCATATCAGAGTGGCTATGATGAATCAATTTAAATACTCATTTTTTTCTCATTCTGAATTCAACAGGTTATAGCTTTACACTGCAGATTTAATCTTGTTGATGTGTGTTATGAATGTTGTGAATAACACAAACTCATACATCTGGATCGTTCATGGGTACGGTTAGCAAATCAACTGAGTGATTTTGGGGGGGTTGTTTTTGTCCAGTTCCCTCTGTGCTCAATCTGTTTATTTGAATCGATGAATTATTAAACTCACAATGTCTGTCCTTTTAGGGACAAACCAACACCAGTGAATGATGTCTTTATATTTTGTGGGAAGCTGCCCATTTGTTAGATGTGATTAGGTGAGCCCTTTGGTGTGGTGACATATCTTTAAACCATCCCATTGGAATTTAAAGAAAGCCAACAGGAAGATTGATATCAATTTTTTTTTCTGACTTGAATTACGTAGGAGGAACAAAACTATAAACCTATTTAAAAAAACACTCAGGCAGAGACATTTAATTAATTCTATCAATTGATGCATTAAAATGCTGAAAAATGCATGTTTCTTTATCCAAATGCTTGTTGACCCTGCTTGGTTGAAGTCAGAAGGAGGTCTTAATGGGCAGAAGGATTCTTCTAAAATTAATGAGCAGGGCCTTTCTGGCCCCTGTTACAAATACTGGATACTCTATCTTGAGGGGACTGGAGTAGACTGGGGTAAGGGAGTAATTTTTGAATGTACCATTTAAAAAAAAAAGTTTAAAAAAATGTGCCTATGTTTATAGCACTATGGATATCATGTAAAATTGATATATGAATTAAATAAATATTCATCTCTGAATATGGTGGGCTGGCTGGTGGTTTCCTAATAGCCACAGAGGGATATGGGAGTGTAAAGACACATCCTGTTAGTCTCTTCCTCCAAGACTGGCCTTGAAAGGTGCTAGTGGATGGAGGTGGGGGGATGATGCCACTAGCAATTTTTTGGTGTGTTTTTGTGTGTATAGTTCCAGGATGGGTCTTCCCCTGGGGCTTAGGGCTTTCAACTCTCATTTTAACTAAATTTTCATGGGATTTTACCTGTACACCAAGCTCCAAACACTCAAATTGTCTGTAGAACTTGGTTCGTGTCTAAGTTACTTGTAATAAATGTAACAGGCTGGGGTTGAGAAGTCTTTTACTATTTGAAAATTTAGTAGTATTGAGATTTAGAACTGTAGAACCTGTTTTGAAGAGACATTAGAGGTCATCAAGCACATTATTGCTCAAAGTTTACCTATAATTTTAGCAATACTACCTTAGTATTGATATTTTAGGATATGGAATTTGCTAGTAATATAGCAACATGGTGTATACATATAAAAACGAATGTACACCAATTATAATTTTTGGAAAAATCTGTACCACCACCACATACACTATAATCCAAGTACTACGTTTTGAGAAACATTGACCTTGTAGCATATGCCACTAAATTCAGGAATCTTTTCCTGAACATCCCTTGCACTTGTTCATTCCACCTGAAATTGAAAATTTTCAGCTATGGGGAGAGGGCTCCTTATCTCCTGAGGTCGGCCATCCCCTTGCCGGATGGCTAGAGTTGTTAGAAAGTTCTTACACTCGTAGAGCCAAAACTTAACGTCTGTGTCAATTTTAGTCATCACCCTGTTCTACTCTAGAAAACACTGAAAGTCCAATCTCTTTTCCATGTGAGTGTCCTGTATAAAAGACAAATCAAGGCTGGGGGCTCCTAGGTAATATAAAATGATCTGAAAATGGCTTTAAATAGGATATTTAAACTTCCTCGTTTTTATCTTTAAGGAACCACTTGGCCAAGATTAAAGCTTCCACAATACTTAGTGGTGGGAAGTGATGGGAAAACAGGCATTTATACACCCATTAGTAGGTATACATTTGGCAATAATTTGGAGGGCAATTTTGCAATATCTATAAAAATTTACAAATACATGTACCTTTTGACTTATGGGAATTTGTCCTACAGATATATTACAGAAGTGCACAAAGACTAATGTATAAATGGTCTGGAAATAACCTTAACTAGATCCATGAGTTCATTTGGTACAAATTCTCGTTTCCAGGTTATGTAGGCAACAATTTTGCCGAATGTACCATCACTATATAACGGAGCTGAGCTAGTCCAGCCCTGTGGCTCCCTCTTTCTCCAAAAAAGAGTCCTTATAAAGAGTGGGCGCTTTAGGCATTATTCCCAGCACTGGGAAATAACTCCTCAGAACAGCTGATATCTAAGCGCAGCCTATATTCTCCCTCCCACATGCTTTTCAAGGTCCCCCTCATACTTATCGTATATATAGACTGAACAACTGGTCAGCAGGGCTCCTCTCCTGGAACATAGCCCAAAGGATGTACAGCTGAACCTCAGTTCAGCCTGCCTTTTCTTCCATGACTTTTAGTCTATTCCAAAAATTGACCTGAAGTCTTTGGGCCTTTTAGATCTCTCCTTTGTACCTGCTTTCAAATTTATCGGAAATATCTTGTCACTTTTTACTTTGAAATATTTTTTATGGGAAGTTCACAAAAGGTATGAAGTATGAGCACAGCATGGAAGTTAAGTTAAAGTAGTATCCGAGTACGGAAAGCGTGCAGGGATAGGGAAGGCTTGTAACTCGCCTTCTCCGGAAGCCCAAATAAGGGAGGCTGCAGCCCAAACCTCTGACCCTGTGGGAGTCTAGGCCCTGACGTGGATAATGTGGAGATCAGCCTTGGAATTCCAGGAAGGCATCTAGAAATTTAGGAATTAATTTCTTTGACCAATTAAATTGACTGAAAAAGCGGCCAACATATTTTTTAAAATGTTCACCCTCACTATTTTCAGCCATCGGAAAAGGAAACGGGGACTCTGCTGGTGGGTGTACGAACTGATCTCTCAGAAAGGCAATTTGGAAAAATTTACCAAAAATCACAAATTCCACTCCGAAAAACTTATACTAAGGAATAATCAGTGATGTACCAGGAATATTCATTAAAGTTTTATTTTTAATGAGGAAAAATTGAACTCATATGTCCAACAATGAGGGATTGATTTAACAAATTGTGGTTCATTTGTATCATGCAGTTATTAAAATGATGATATATGATATAAAAATCATTTTATATCATATATCATCAAGTTATATCACATTGTTAAGTGAAAAGCAGGCTATAAATTAATATACATATATATACACACATCACACATATAAACACACATACACAAACATACACACACGTATGACACCAATTTTGAAAATATTTTAAACATAATGTTTAAAAATATTAACAGTGGTTACCTATAGACAGAAACAATGCTAGAATTTTTTTCCACTCTTTTTTGTATTTTCCACATTTTCCAGATTTTCTGCCATGGGAAAAGATATTTTTTTTCTGGGAGTCTGTACTTAGTCATTTTCACTGTGTCTTATTTTCATAAGTTTTGCTCTTTCTTCATTTTTGATCCCAAATAAACATGAATAGCTAAAACAGTGGTGGCTCTAGGGCAGGGGTAAGGGAACATGGCTAGCTGTGTGAATTTTCTTGCCAATATTTTCTAAATCAGGGGCCGTCCAATAAATCATGCTACTGGAACACATGAGAAAAACCACTGGCAATGTCTTACTTAAGACTCATTAATTTAAATATGCCCAACAACAAAGACATTTACCAAGAAGTAAAGAAATATCTTTTTCTATTTATTGGAATAATTAAATAACCAAGAGTAAAATTTGTAAACATATATAAAAATATTAACTTCAAAAATTAAAATATAGTAAAACTATAAAATAAGTATATAATTAAAAATACATTAACTGAGCAACCTCAAAACTATATAAATATAGGAATTTATGAAATTCTTTAGAGATGTAAATCTATTCTTTGAACAAAGTTTGAAATTTGTTTGTAATTTTCAAACTATGGAAGGAAAAAGTAAATAATAGCTCTGTCCAATTTATAATTATCCAAAAAGAATGATTCTGTGTTATTTCTTGCTTGTCTTTTCTAATACCCATTCAATCACCTAGGGAGAGAAAATAATATGATTATGGTACATTTCTATTGGAAACACAAGTGATAGAAAAAGATATTATTAAAACTTCAAAAGAGTATGGTAGAAAATTTAAAGCAAGAAATAACCTGTCAAAATCTTAAAATATATATTATCTTGAAAATACATTTTACTAGTGGTTACCAGTGGGGACAGGGAAAGGGGAAGGGGCAATATAGGAGTATGAGATTAAGAAGTACAAATTATTATGTATAAAATAAGCTACAAGGATATATTGTACAACACAGGGAATAGAGCCAAGATTTTATAATAATTATAAATGGAGTATAACCTTTAAAAATTGTGAATCACTATGTTGTACACCTGTAACTTACATAATATTATACATCAACTATACTTCAATCAAAAAAAACCTAAGGAAATGATTATCACAGACACAAAAAATCAGTATAGCGGTTACCTCCAGAGGTGATGCAGTGGGATATGGTGGGGAAGGGATTCTTTGGGGGTTTCCAAGGTCCCCACAATATTTTATTTCCCAGGTTGAACAGTGAGTGATCCCAAGGATATTCTCTTTTAAAATTATTTTTTTAAATTGTATGTGTTTCTTTGCATATGTGTATACATATTACACATTAGATCATGAATTTTTAAATGGAAAAAAACCCCCACATTTTATTTTCTTGCTGAAGAACACTTTTTGCTGAACTTCCACTGCAGAATACAATAGTGTTCTCACTGGACAAAATGAAGGTTCTATTCTATTTTCTCACCTTTATTTGAAAATATACTTTCAAAGCATCACTAAAAAGAAATTAAACTAAACTTTGAAAATAGCTAATCGAAATGGATTAATTTTTCCAGCTCTTTGGATTTTTTTTTTTCTGTTTCTTTCTTAACATCAGTTTAGAAGCTCTTTTGTTAACAGAAAAATCTCTGAAATACTACTAAAGATTCTGCTTGCATAAGTCTATTATTAACTATTTTAAAGAGTGGTCATAGGGACAAAGTTGAAAAGACCACTCACTAATTCTTAATGCATATATTACAGCATCATAGCTACTAACCTGCAATAAAATAGCAATTTAATTGAATGTAGTTTCTTGGGAATAATTTATTTACCTGTACAACATTGTTGCTTGCTGTTTTCTTCATTTCTTCAAATAGACCCCTTGAAGTTTTAAGATCCTAAACATAACAAAATACAGCAGTTTAAATCTGCACATTAAATTACAGAGAACAAGTCATTATTAAATAAACTTGAGATGATCCTAAATCATTCTGTAAGTATCAATGTGAAGAGGGAGATACTACAAAAAAATCAAAGTAACATTATAATTTAGTTCCATCCTGAAAGGTCAAAGTACTCTAACCAAAATACATCCATATACACATAAATCCATGCCACTCTAATCTCAAATACTCAATGGCACTGACCAAACCTAAGCCCCATCCTCAACTATGAGTAGCCACATTAACTTCATTACTCAGGAAATGAATATACAGTTTATATTTATTTTTCAGATAAAATAACTTTTTTTCTCTCTCTTCTTTTTGGCTATTTCATTCCACCACAAAGAGGGAATGACATAGGAAATAAAACTGAAATCTCTGACTTGTAAAAAAGTAATGACTATATCAAATTATATTATAAAAATTTTAAAATCCAATTGTATTAAAAAAAAAAAAGTAATCCTCTGCTGTACTTCCAAGTTATGTTCCATTGACGGAGTCACTTTGAATTCTTTCAGCTCTTTCTCTTATTTATACCTTCATGTTTCTAAATAATAAGCTTATACTGCTATTTCGTGATTTAACAGTTCTAGACAGTGATTGCTGTTATCCCGGATTCAGGTCTCTGAATCCTCCCACCTCCCTTCTCCTCCTCTCAGTAACAGCTGCACCACAATTTTTTGATTAGTAAATAGTCAATGTTTGCATTTTATACCTAAGCAAATATAGTTCAATCCTGAGCTAAGTAATGTATAACGGTTATAATTTCTCTTTCATCTGTTTTGTTTATCCTGTTTATCCTGTAGTTGAACTACGTTTGCTTAGTTTTCCATGTGTATAATCCTACCGCCACCCCACAATGCTGTAAAATATTGATTAAATGTACAGCAAAGTGCTTCAAACACTCAAGGATACTGGATAATCTCTCACTTCAGCTTTTCGTTTTTGCTTTTGTTTTCTTAATTGTATTTTTTTAAACTGGAGATCCTTCTCCCATAGCCTGCACCAATTTGGTCCAATTGCTCCCTCAGCCTGGTCCCATTGGGACTTATCTTCTCCAGTCTAGGTTAGTTTTTCTTTTATTTCTTGATTCAGTCCCTTGTTCTATTGAATTTCATCTTCTCACAGATTCGTCAAAAGGGTACATGAATGACAAAATTTTTCAGACCTTCCATGACTGAAAATATCTGTACTGAATCTTCACACCTGACTGACTTCTAGACCAGGTATAAAATACTAGGGAAATCACTTTCCTTCAGAATTTGAAGATACTGTTCTACCGTCTTCTGGCACACAATGTTACTGTAGAAAAATCCAATGCCACTCTTATTGATTCTTTATATGTAAACTACTTTCTCTCCTGGGAAGCTTTTAGGAAATATTCTCTCTGTCCCAGGAGATGTGACATTCCACAGTGATGTGGCTTGTAGAACTGTCATCCACTAGGCTGGACAAGCTGTGTGCCCTTTCCAGCAGGAGTGCATCCTTCAGGTCTAGAAAACTTTCTGTTATATTTTTGACAGTTTTCTCTCCTCTAGTCTCTATTTTTGAAACTCCTATTATTAGCATATTGGATCTTTTGGATTAATTCCCCCATTTTCTTATCCTGTGTTTAATGTTTTTAATCCTGAATTTTGTCATTAATACTAATTTCTGGTGAATTTCTTAATCTCAACTGTTCAGCCTTTCTATTATACTGATTTTATCGTATTTCTAATTTTAAGGAGCTTTCATGTTCTGTAGTTTTTGGAAACAGCATCCCATTCTGGTTTTGTGCACCCAGTTATCTTTCTCTCTGAGACAATATAGTTTTTTATGAAGTTTTCTTCGGCTTTCTGCTCCTTCATAGTTCCCTTTGTTCCTTCATGTTTTGGCATCTGTTGTATTGGAAGCTTTCCTCAAAAGTATGCTAACTCTTCACTGTCCAGTCATATTCTAAAATGAGATAATAAAAATCTTACTGGAAGCTCTGTCTGTACAGAGCTTGTTCATTGGTAGCTTTACAAGGTAGGGGAATAAGGGGCCAGTTGGACTTTTTACCGTGGCCTCCAATTCTTTTTTCTCCAGAGACTATTTCCTGCATTGTCGCAGGGGTGGGGCGGCGGGGGCGGGGAAAAACTATGTATAATATACTTATCTGTAGTTAACATTGTGGGGGAAAAGCGTGCAGAGCAAACTGAAGGCTCCCCAGTTCACCCTGTAGATCTTTATTTAACTCCTCTTTTTTTTCACCCGGCACCTTGCCCCTGCTTTCCGTGATACTTGGTGTCTCCAAGACCTGAGCAGGTCAGAGACCGTGTCTGTTGAACTGGCTTGACTCTCACAGGTGTCCCCAGGCAGACATTTAGACTGTCACTCCTTCTACTCTGTTATACCACGCTTCCATGTGTTTTTTTTGGTTCAACAATGTATGAAAACACTTCTACATTTTTCCTTTCCTCTTCTCTTAGTTTTTATACTTTCAATACTGTCTTTCTTGAGAGATTTTAGAAGGGAAGGGAATCGAATGCATGCGGTCCATCTGCAGTTTTAATCAGGAACCCACATAAAACTGTGATTCAAGTCAGAAACTCTGAAAACTGGAACTAATCTAACACCATCTAAGTTTTACAAAACTGTCATCTGAATGGCCGATCTGTCCAATGTCTTACAACAAGCTGATAATGGATCCAAAATTAGAAGCTGGGTGCTTTGATACTCCCTCCGGTAGTTTCACTATATACTAAAATTACTTGAATAAGTTGAATAAAGTAAGTGGAAGCTTATTATCAACTTAAGTCAAAGGTTTGCTAGGGAAACACTGAGGATACCAGTTAAGGTGTAGTTTTCTATATCTGAGAACTAAAATCAAATACAAAATTTTTGACTCCAATTTTTCTACCTCCATTAAAAAAAATTTGGCAATAAGCTATCAGTGTAAAAAATACTCAGTCAATATTATCTTGTGTCAAATAGGAACATTAGAACTTGACCTCGATTTTGCCATCAGTAGAGAAGACACTGTACCTTTAGATAGAACTTCGAGATCTCAAAGAGACGTTGGCTGCAGGCCGTGAAACATTCGTGAGCCTCAGTAATCCTGTGTTTCTTCAGGGTTTCAGTAACTACTTCTTTCAAAATCTTGAACAGAACATAGTATACGACTAATATGTTGTGGAAAAGGCACACACATATTATTTCAGCTTTAGAGTTGAGTTCTGTGAATCACAGAACCATGTAGCTATGCTAAAGATAGATAAGCTCATTAAGACAAAAGCATCGAGAAGAAAGGAGATCTGAAACAGTGACACGATCACATGTGTCACAGGCTATCGGTCAGGAAGAGAGGACTAGAGTATCTGAAGAGAGGAATTCATATCCTGAGTTCTGAATCAAAATCTGAGTGTAAAAGGTACACACAGCAGGAATATATAGGTGTGTACTTATTTTTTATTATGGAACATTTCAAACATTGTAAAGAGAGTATTTGTAACAAATCCTCATCTCGATATATCTACTACCAGTTTCAAGAAGGATCAATTTGTGGCTCTTTCTGTTTCACTTATACCCCCCGCCCACTTTCCCATTATCCTTCTTGCACTGAATTTTTTTTTTTCCCTCCATTTTTTTTGGCCACACCACACAGCTTGCAGGATCTCAGTTCCCGGACCAGGGATTGAATCCGGGCAAGGCAGTGAAAGCCCAGAATCCTAACCACTAGGCCACCAGGGAACTCCCCTGAATTATTTTAAAGTAAATTACAGATACCATTTCATTTCATTCATAAAATTTTTAGACAAACATTTAAAACGAATCAAATAAAGAAATTTCTTCCCTTGCAGAACTAAGGGAGTCCGGAAATAAATCTTTACCCGTGTGTGTTTCTGTGATCTTGATTCCTTAGTGGGCCTTGATGCTTTTGATTCATGCACACTTTTTTGACCTGAACTGGCATTTGTCGTGACTTTGGGAGCTTCATTGCTAAGAACTGGAACAGACGGACAAGTCACAGATAATGATCTCTCTGCCTGTGGCTTTCTGGATGTCACTGCATGATGACGATGATTAGTACTGCCACTTCTCTGAGAAAGAAGAGAATCTGAACTTTCAGATTTCACAAGTCTAATGGGGGGGAAATATAAAAATGCAGATTAAGTGAATCAACAATGAAGTCCATTTTCTGTCTTAAATGTTACAACCATAACCATTGACATATAAACCCAAGAAAAGCAAACACAATTTCTTGCTACTACTGCCGTAAATAAGCAGTCAACATCATATTATACAGTTGCTCCCTTAGTTCTTCAAATGAGTGACTAGAACACGGAAGGCAATGAATAACATTCTAGGATTTCAGCTAATATTAAAAGCTAATAGGAAAAGCAACTAGCAACATTACTGTCACCCTCCCCGTTACTTTACAATTTCTCACATAAATCAGGGATGGCACTCCAGGCAATGCTATTTATAGATCCAGTACTCATCTGTCAAGCACTTATACTTTTCTATTAAGATAATTTTGATGAAGAAACCATAATAATCATGCTTGTTGTAGCTATGCAACTACCTGTGCAAAATAAATAACAGCGTTAAAACAAACAGAAATATGGGGCTTCCCTGGTGGCGCAGTGGCTGAGAATCTGCCTGCTAATGCAGGGGACACGGGTTCGAGCCCTGGTCCGGGAAGATCCCACATGCCGCGGAGCAACTAGGCCCGTGAGCCACAACTGCTGAGCCTGCGTGTCTGGAGCCTGTGCTCCGCAACAAGAGAGGCCGCGACAGTGAGAGGCCCGTGCACCGCGATGAAGAGTGGTCCCCATTTGCCGCAACTGGAGAAAGCCGTCGCACAGAAACGAAGACCCAACACAGCCAAAAATAAATAAATAAATAAATAAATAAATTAAAGTTAATGGGTTATTTTAAAAAAATGTAAAATTATATTAAAAAAACCAAACAGAAATAAAACTATAAAAGTAGCCCTTGTTTCAATCTTTCGAAAATGTTTAAATTTCCTGTTACAAGAAAGGGTCTCATATTTTTCAAGTCTGTTAACCTAGAGGCCACAGTGTACCTTCTTGTCTGGAACACATATCTATCAGTCACAGTCAGAAATAAAAAATATTATTACAAAATACAGTATCCTAAATGTTAATGGATTTGCTTTTTAGCTTTATCACGTGTAAAAAGTACCATGAACTTGTAAAGTCCTCATGAAAATAATTTAGTTATTCCCCATCAGGGAAAAAGTATTCTAATAATTTTCACTGTTTAAAAGAAGATTTGAAAGTTTCACTTTAAGATATTTGATACTTTTTGAAAGGTTTACATATAATAAGAATTTAAGGTTTGTTTTAGGTGTCAAAGACCTAAATTTGACAAAGGTTCTAAAGATATATAAATTCAATAGAAATTAGAGTGTTTATTTCATAAGCTTCTAATTTCTGTTCAGGTATTTGGATATTTTATTTAGCTAGCAAACAGAGTAGCTAGAAAGATCTCATTTTTAATATATTATTATGTAGGCTTTAAAGCTATATTTTATATAAAACAAGTTGTTTTAAAACGGTACCTCATGGGAATTTCCTGGTGGTCCAGTGGTTAGGACTCCTCGCTTTCACTGCCATAGCCCAGGTTCAATCAAAAATGGTACCTCATGAAACCCCTTGTTCAAGGGGCCAATGTCGGTGGGAAACAGTGAGAAGAGAGCTAACAGAAACACTGCATCCCTAAACATCCTCTTCAACAGACCAGCTCAGCTGCTCAATCTAGTGGATAAGATCGCCAGTGTTCCATGGCTTAAAAACTTTACAACCCATTGTGCTGATGGGCTGTATATTAGCATATAAAGCAAGAAACAATGTGTTTTTTCCAAGTCATTTCTTTGTATAACTTATAAGCATGATCATCAACTGCTCACAATACAAACACAATTCCTGGTATGAACGAATTACGTTAAAATCTGCACAGAAAGCAACTTAAAAATCTGAAAGATTAATTCAATTACCCTCGGACTAAAATACTTTCTGTCAAGATACGATCTTTATGTACTTAATATACCACCTTTTGGGGGGATAAAGGCAGTTCAGATCTTTTGATCTCCTTTTGACTCGGGAGACTTCAGTCCGGAGTTCACTTTGTAAAACCTCTCCATCAGGGACACTTCCAGGCTCTGACAAAACTGCTGGAGACGGAAGAGGGCTCAGTACGGTAGGTACTGGAAAACTTTCTCTGGTGCATGTAGTTTGAGTTTCATAACGAATAAGACGAGACTGAAGTTCTGAAAATCCCCCGTCTCTTTCTAATGCTTTTCGGTCATCCAAGCAATATCTAAACAAGAGAAAGATCTTTAAAATCACACACTCCACGGCAGCCATGGGCTTTTCCCTGCCAATTAGGGAAAAGCAAAACATGTTCTTAAAAAGTTCTTACTAAACTTCCTAATAATTGTTGGAAGGTTGAGTGAATGGCCAACTTGCCTCACAAGTTCAGGTTTCCCAGCCTGCTACACGACATGGCAAAAGATTAAGAAAATCTGAAGTACAGTCTGATTCCTCTTTGACTGCTTCTGGGCAACAGATTAAGTTAATCCTCTCGCTTATTTTCAAAATAATACAGTTGCTGTTTTGATACTTTTAAAATCTCTACCAACCTCTGATTCCTCAGCATGGCTGATATGTAATGATGTGAAATGCTGACTTCTGTTAGAAAGAACAAGTTTATTTTCAACACAAAGATTAACAGGGCATAAAGGCATTCTAAACTGGCTCACCAAACACAGCTCAGAACACTTTGAAATTTCCCTTTGAAACTCATTTCCACCTTACTGACTGATTGACAAATTCTCCTTCAAACACTCTGGCTGTGTGTGCATTTGGTTTCTAGCTAAATCTGATTTAAGACATCAATGAGATGTTTGCTCAGTGAATGCTTCTGGACTTACAGAAATCCCATCTTAGGGACTTCCCTGGTGGGCCAGTGGTAAAGAATCCGCCTTACAATGCAGGGGATGAGGGTTCCATCCCTGGTCAGGGAACTAAGATCCCACATGCTGCAGAGCAACTAAGCCCGCGAGCCACAACTATGGAGCTCGCACCTCAACTAGAGAGCCCGCGTGTCGCAAACGACAGAGCCCACGCACCCTAGAGCCTGCACGCAACAACTAGGGAGAAGCCCGTGTGCCGCAACAAAGAGCCTGCGCTGCAACGAAAGATCCCGCATGCCTCAATGGAGATCCCGTGTGCCGCAACTAAGACCTAACGCAGCCAAAAAATAAATAAAAATAATAAATAAATAAATGCTTTGATAAGGCTTAAAAAAAAAATAAATCCCATGTTGTTAACTACAACAAATAAGCGTATCAAGAAAATCACCAATGACATGTGTGACCTTGGAATACCCTTCACATTCTCCCCTTCTACATCAAGGAAACAGTTTCACTACGATGATAGGACTTTAAACATTAAAACCTTTTTCTGTTATCTGTCCTCTTTACTTGTAAAATTCTAAGAAGTTCCTTAGAGTCAGAACTTTGGGTCTATAAGCTTTTAGTTCAACACTCAAGGAGTGTATCATTACCCCAACCTGATTGCCTGACGGAGGTTTTCTCTTTCCCTTGTGACACATATTTGATTTCTAAGAGTATAGACTAGAGAGCCAGACTCCTTGGGTTTAAATCCAGCTCTACCACTGTGTGAACATGGCCAAACTACTTAATGTTATCTATGCTACTGCTGCCTCTTCTGCAAGATGAGATTCATAGCAGTTATCTCAAAGAGCTATGGTGAGGATGGTGAATGGGTACACGTGAGCACTCAGAAACAGTGCCTGGAACATGCAAGCAAAGCAGTCAATCAATGTATGTTGCTGCTATTATCATCACCATCATCATCATCAGTGGTTTTATTTTCTACCACAGCAAATCTTATGGTATGCTGATATGTAGCACAGCCAGGATTCAGACCCAGGTTGGTGACTTCAGAGTCTGACCTTAACCAATTTAGTATGCTATCTCTCACGTAAAGTGTAAGGGTCATCTTACTCAGGGGTCAACCCACGGCTGAATGTTAGAATCATCTGAAAGAGTTTTTATGAAATACTGATGCCCAGAGTTTCTGATTTAATTGGTCTGGGATTGGACTCAGTCTTGGACATTTTTTTAAAAAGCTACCTAGGTGATTCTGAAGTGCAGCTAGGACTGAAAAATCTCTGATATAAACCAACAGTTTAACAGGAGGGAAAACTGAGCTCCTAAGTTATACTGTTAACTGGTGGCAGAAGAGTGACTAGAACCTAGGTCTCTCAATTCTCTAACATTCTTTCTCTAGTCTGTTGTTTAATAAAACACATTTCATTAAAAATCAGCCCCAACCCTAAGGATTACTGATGAGTCCTATTTCTATCCTGGGCGATTGACAGAATCTAGAATACAACTAAGAACCATGAATGTTAAGGAAAAGTTCTAGGCGAGAGGAAATGTAATACCTGATTGGCTTACAGGAAATTTTTCAGAGAAAAATAATGCATAGTTTGACTCCACATGCACTTTTTTTTCTACTCTAAGATTTTGATTCTAAGATGCAGATTTTTTCCTTCCAGTTTAACATCTCTTAATCACAGCTGTTCATAATGTCATGCCTCCAGCTGAATTATGTGCACTGTGCATATTGACTTCAATTGTCATTTAAAATGTCTTCAGAGTGATTTTACTGTGATTTGGCATCAAAACAAAAAGTGACTTTGTAAATAAGAAAGGAACAGAAACAGAGTAGCAGGGTGCGTATTTGATAACAGTGAAGTAAATATTCACTGTTGGATAAATGAGTACACTTCCACATTTTCTTGCAAAACAATAACCGAATGCTTTATGTGTCCAAAGAAAGAAAAATACCTGTCAGAAGATAAAGCTATCATTGTCCTATAACTACAAAATAGGCAAGATACTGCCTAGCACACACCAAGCAATGCCGATAAAAGCCGGAAAAACTGCCAAATCTCTTGGAATACATGAAAGAAAGTTCAAAGCAACAAGAGGCTGGTGTGGCCAACTGACTCTCACAGTTTGACAGTGGAATTCAATTTGTTGTTAAAGAAAATAGTGCATCTTACAATCAATGGTATCTTACACTCCAGGATAGGAGAGAGAAGTGAAAAACAAGTCAACTGTGGATAGATTTCATTTTGCCTTAAGTAAACATTGATTTGCACTTGAGCAGTTTATATATTTCTTCCAAATATTACTTATGTCTGAGTAGAGGAAAAGCTCAAGGATTCCAAAGGCTCACGGCAATGTAAGAAGAGAGAACCTTCTTTGCAGGGTCATATTTACTTTGAAATTTCACTTGAACTTTGCTTCGAGTAGAAACATAATCTACGTTTAACGTGAATAGGCCCTCACACTATAAACCCAAATCCGGAAAAAAAGAATGTTTCTGGATTCACTGTGCTCACCTCCTGCAACTTTCTTAGTTTGATCTCAATGGCCCCAGATTAAATTTACAGGAAGGAAAATGGAGTCACGGCTAAATTTGTTTATTTGCTTATAAGGGCAGGCAATTTCACTTTTTAAAGCCCTCAAATTCTTATTTCAACTGTTTTTTTCATACTCAGACAGACAGAAGTTCAATGTTGTTGCATGTATACATACGTTGTTCCTTGTTATTATTGAGTAGTACTGCTTTGTATATACATACCAGTTAATTTATCTATTCTCCCATTGATGTACACCTAAGGCTATTTCCAGGTTGCGGGTATTATGAATAAAACTGTTCTGTGGGTTCTTTTACCAGTCTTTTTGTGGTGTTAGGTTTTCATTTCTCTTAGGAAAATGACTATTAGAAATGCTGAGCCAGGGAGTCGAGTATGTTCAGTTTTATAAGAACCTGCCAGATCCTTTTCTGAAGTAGATAAATCATGATATACTTCCACTAAAAATGTTCAAGCGTTCTGATTGTTCCATACACTTGTCAACACTTATCGGTCTTTTATTTTAACCATTCTGGTGGTTGCACAGAATTTTATTTTATGGATGCACTATAATTTATTTAACCAACCTCCTACAGTTAGACATTATTTCCAATGTTTCTTATTTTAAATAACACTGTGAAAAATACCCTTGCCTAATAACTTTCAGTGTAAACGCTGATTTTATCATTAAGTTAATCAATCTGATATTATAAACAACTGCATGGCTTTTGGTAAATTACCAAGCAGCCCCCCAGACAGGTTGTAACAATTCATACTCCAAGCTGGCTTATTCATGTCCCTTTACCACCACCATGATTTTATGAGTGAAAAGGATTCTCACTGTTGTTTCAATTTACACTCTTAATGTAAATTTAAAAAGCTGACTGGTGAAGAAAACAACTCTTCATGTGTATTGGCCATATTTATTTCCTGTTTCAAAAACAAATGGTTTAAGATGTTGCAAACTCTTCCACAGGGGCATTTATCTCATTTTCTTATTGATTTGTAAGCATTCTTTAATTACAAAGAAAATTTACCTTCTCATTTATGTTAAAAAAATATTTTCCTCAGCTTAATCCATACTTTTAATCTTGTTTCTGTTGATAACTGACATTGCTGTTTTAAAAATTAGGACAAATCTATCACTCTTTTTGGATTTCTTCCTCTGCTAGAACAGATTTTCCCCTACATTTTATGCTAGTTCTTTACTTTCACAGTTTTCCCACTTTTAATTCTTAATACATCTGCAATTTATTTTGATATTTGGCGTGAACAAAGAATCATTTCAAACGGATTTATTTTTATTGGAATACTTAATCAACATTCTCACTACTATCTACAGAACATTTTTCTTTTGCCCTCTGATTTGAAATTCTTTTTCTATCAGATCAAATTCTCATGTATTCTTGCTTTTTCCTTGGAATTTCTACTTAGGTCCAGCCCCACACTGTAATTACAATAGATTTATAATAAAATTTTCTAGTAATATGATACAATTTATCTTATTCTTTAAACAAAAGAGAGGAGACTTCTTACCAGATAAATTATAGAATTATTTCATCAAAAGGTTCAAAGTTGACAAGAACTGTATTAAATGTTTACATTGATTGCAGGAGAATTAACACCTTTATAACACAGAATCTTCCCACAGAGAAACAAGGCATGTTCCCCCTAAGTAATCAACATTGCTTTTATGTCCCCTAATACATATTATTTGTAAATTTTCCCATTCTACATTTCTTACAAGAATACTTCTGATATTTATGATTTTATCTGCTATCTTGAATGGGATCATTTTCATCCTGTTAAAAACTGGACATGGCTAGTTTAGAGGAAAACTAGTGTCTTTTATATGTATTTTATAACTGGCCACCTTACAAATTCTACTATTCTAAGTCTTTCAGGTCTCTTCTCTGCAAAACAAAAAGCAAATACAAGAAAAACTTCTTTTGGTATCCGTTTTACTACATGTAACTCTTTTAAACTCTTTAGTTTTCCTTATTTTAACTGATTGGCTAGAACATACAGAAAAATGATTAAAAAGAAAAAATTGGTCAGAGCAGGTATCTTTTTCTTGCACCTGACTTTAACGAGCAGTTTAATTTTGATGCTCAAAAATAAAGTAACCAAAAATTTTTGCTTCTAGTATCAAATTTGACATTACATATTCTTTAAATAAAATAAATCTTATTTAAGCATAACAAGGAACCTAAACATTCCTAGAATGACCTGTTGTCACTAAGGTCTTGCAAATTTAACCTAAAATACATTATCTCCATCATTCCATTTCTTGTCCTGGTGAAAATGGTAGATGTGCACATGACCTCCTGAACTCCTAATACCTCTAAGCAAGAGAATCCTTTGAAATTTCATTCATCTGGTCAATTAAAATTCCATAAAAATGTACACATAATTAACATGTTGCAAATGAGAATGCATTTTATCTAACAGTTTCTGAGCAATTACAATGACCAGGGAATATTAATGTGACCAGTAGTATAAATACACATTTACAACGTAGGGACTAAAATAATTTTGACTAAAATATCTAGTAACTAATAATAGGATGTTTAAATGTAAAACTGATTAATCATCAAATAACTTTTTTCCAACAGAAGACAAATTATTTGTGTATATACTGCTTAGTTTTTTGAGGTTTTTTTGACATACTTTCTCTTTGCTTCTCTATCTCAATTTATATCATTTTATTACAGTCACTCTTCACACTCACATAAGATAAGCTACATCAACAACACACAGAAGAGTAAAGTGAAAATAAAAAACTCACTCAATTCCATGATAATGACATACTGAGGCTTTTTCAAAAGGTAAACCCCGAAGTTTCCGAGGACTAAGTTCTGGTGTCAGGACAAAAGTCTTTTCCCTGAAACAAAAAGTTTTTCATTTGTATTTAAAGTTTATTTAGTGACAAAGAGAAAGGTCAAGAAACTGTCTGAAGAAGGAAATCTGACTTCCTTCTCTATAACTGGATCTCATATGGGACAAAGAAGGAAATGAAGTGAGGTTAAGCCTATGGGTTTCGTCACTTACATTTTCTGTGTCCCAAGTTTCGGAAGTTATCGTACTACTTACTTCACAAAACTATTCTGAGAAATGGTTAAATCAAGAATAGAAAATGATTTCTAGTGGAAGTTCAAGAAACAGCATTATTCCTGAAGAATATTTTTTTCTTGGTGTAGGAAAATGTTTATGAATTTAGCTAAATTCTTTTTTCCAGGGGAATAAAGTCAAACTCCAATCTTTAGTGACAAAAGAAGTATTTACTTCCTCCTATAACCACATGGGCAATCCAGATATTTCTTTGCCTGGGAATGTAGTCATTTTGACACCTACTTTAAGAATCAGTGACCTTTTAAATATCAGAGGATAAAAAGACTAACTGCTGATTTCAGTTCTTCTTCTGAAGTAAGTTTCCAATCAGCAGGTATGTTGGAACTAATCATGTGGTGAGCTTACATAAAATATTCATGCTCTACCCCTCCACACCCAGACCTGCAGGGGTACATCAAAATCTCAGGAAGAAGGCTGCTGCAATTAGGTTAAGCTCTCCGAGTTGTTCTAATAAGTGCTCTCCTTCTCTGCCTGAGTTGGGAGGTACTGTTCTAATGAACTGAATCATGTTCCTAAAGCTCAGAACAGGTTAGATGGGAATGAGAGAATTATACAAGTGGTCTTTACACAGTTAATAGGCAGAATGAAATACTAGGGGCTTGAATTCAGAAGACTTAGAAATGGTATACATAAAAACGAGTAGATAGTAGAGTACCATGAATAAATTGGCTATCACATTTCCCCCCCCTTGGCTTTAGTAATGAAAACTGCCCACATGCCACCGAAAATTAAAAATTATCTTGAGTACTAAGATAAGCATTTGAAATTATTACATTAAAATGTAAGCTATATGCAAGTTAATGAATCCCCAAAACAAGAATTTATATTCAATGCATCCATTTAAACAGTTCTGCATAAAGTAACATGAATAAATTGCAATGATCCCAGTATTTTGATGACTAATTATTAAAGTGAATAATTTTGTAATATAGAACTCTTTAGGTACCTAGAATTTCACTTCTTTCCTTTGCCATGTTGTCTTCCATTTCTTATTTTAATCTCTCTCAGCAGCTCTATCTATTTTTGTTTAATTTTACTCACACCTTGTTCTTTCTAAAGGAAACACTGTAATACATATGTATTTTGTCAATGTTTAATATTCCTCTGGTGTATATATAGGAGTCACTCCTGTACTTTGTTTAACTTAATATTGCATTTCGGGTGGTTCCTTGCATGGGTAGACATTTAATAAAAGTTTGCAGGTCCTTGATTCATTACCATGAAAGCTCATCCTTCAACTTTAATTTTAATAGAAGATATATTTGATAATGACACAGTTCTTTACCAGCATCAAGGAATTATAGCATACCAGCAAATAAATCACTGGTAAACTACAGAAAGAATTAATAGCATCTCCCCTAGACATTGCAGCTAGGAAGACGTTCTGGTCACAAAGAGTACAACCTACATAATCAGTTTTGGCAAACCCATCTGACTCTGCCAGTTGACGCTTAATGATTTGGAAGGACAGTAATCCAATAACTAAACAGATGAAAATGTGTACATAGTTCTTCCTTTTCTTGACTCCCACAAAAAAGATTATCAATCTCTCAAAGCTATGAGAAAAAGAACATTACTCTAAAATCACACTATTTTTATGTCATTAAGATCATTAAGTCATTAAGACTCCAAATTATTAAGATCCTCATGTTTTCAAAGTTGCTCCCCATCTCTCTCTCTTTAGTGAAGACACACATGAAGGCAATATGCTCTAACATTAGTTTTGAGAAATAACTATCTTCAAATAAATCCTTTCCAAAATTAACCCTTAAATTCAATATTTGCCAAAACAAGCTTTGAAAAAGTAATCAAAATGTTCTATAATTTTTAAGGTCCTTTGGAAGGTTCTCAGAATAATGGATTAGCAAAAAGAAATTGGGGTAGTGAACAAATTATTCAAATCTCACAAGTATATGATGCCATAATTTTATCTGTAATTAAGTAAACTTCAGTAACATCCAGAATTTATTAACTAGTAACTTAGTGGAAGTTGTCTTGGAAGTCAAATTAGTTATAAATTATTCATGTAGACACTGAGTTCTTCCTTGGTAATGGCATAGTTTTGAAAGCATTTTTATTACACTTCCCCATTCTCTTCAGTTGAAAGGCTGTCCTTTTTGCTATTAGACATAACTGACAGTGTCACGGTAAGTAGTGGCAAAATCAAAACTAGAGAGTGATACAGAAAGGAGAATTTTAAAAAATTTTTGCAAGTCAAATTACAATTTTTTCTTAAAAAGTATTGCCATCTGTATACAAAGTAGAAGCTGATTTCTAAGAGAAATATGCTGAGGTTGCTTTTATTATTCCTGTTTCCCTTATATTCAATACTACAAAACAGTAGGACATTTGGCTAAGGTAAAATGTGAGGATTAAGGCCAATTGATAAATGCTGGGCTCAAACCTGTAGATTTTTGTCAAAGTGTCACAGAGCATCAATTAACTGGACAAATGAGATGCAATGTGTTTTTTAAATGATTCCTTAAAAATTAGTTGAAATTGTAAGTTTATAACTTACCCTTTTTGAATCTGTAAAGGTTGAAGATCTCCAATTGGTAATCCATCTGAGGTAAAGAATTTCAGCAATTCTTTAGCATCCAATAATGTGACTGAATCCCGTGGACCCTCTTTGTGGCCCAGTAACTGTTCAGATGAACGAGGTAATGAACCAGTTCTGAGAAAAAAATGTTATGTAGATTTATTCAAAGTGGATTAGAATTCACCATGGTCAGGAAAAGCTGCTATGAGCAGAAACCAGAAAAATACACACAAAAAAATTGAAGATCTACACATTTAAGAAAGAAAATAAAGTCATTGCAAATCACTTAGTATCAAAGTATATTTTTAAAACTCTGTAGGTCACAGTAAAACTTGCAGTTACCATGTCAACAATGCTACTACTTAACTAAAATAAACATAATTATATTCTTTATAAATGATGATTAATTATTTAGTAGCGCAAAGTCATCAATTCTATAAAATTTAAATCTAAACTCTCTTGTATGTTCCAAAACCTCACAATATTGTAAATTTTGAGGGCAGAGACTGAATGTTGCAATTATCTATGAACTTGAAAGATTAATATGAAGCACAACCATGAAATGAGATGGTAATCAGAATTTCTCCAAGGTCTCTTCTAGCCATGATTATGGCATTATGAATAAGCACTGAATCATTATTATACCTGAAATATATGCAGGACTTTATACTTTTCAAATTACTTTACATACAATATATTCTTAATACAAATTTCCTTGAAAAAAAGATAGGTCTTATCTCAAAATGAAATTAACACCTGAAAATAAGAACTTTGTAAAATTCTTATCATACTAAGCCTAAAAAACAATCATTGTTCCTACTTTTCATATAAAGACACTAACACACAATAGTGCCTTACAGACCCAGGGTGACAAGCTATTTAAAATGACAGAGTCAGAACTAGACTGACTCTGAATTAGGTACGAGTTCTACTCTATAACTCTATGAACCCAAAAAGTTCCAGAAAGTTTTAAAAACTGGAAAGAGGAAAATAGTTTCAGAGAATGCTAAAGGTTTTATCAAGCACTGAGTCACAGATCATGACATTACTCTGTCACCAAAGCAAAAATAAAATCTTTCAATACCTACACAGAATATTAATTTCCTGACTTTATATTAATTCAGCTATTTCCTGATTATTTAATCACTCAAATCAAGCATTTTTACTGATAATTTTATGATTAAAATGTTGACATTATGGCTTTAGACTTATATATATATATATTTTATTTATTTATTTATTTATTTATTTATTTTTGGCTGTGTTGGATCTTCATTGCTGCGCACAGGCTTTCTCTAGTTGCGGTGAGCGAGGGCTACTCTTCGTTGCGGTGCGCGGGCTTCTCATTATGGTGGCTTCTCTTGTTGCAGAGCACGGGCTCCAGGCACGCAGGCTTCAGTTGTTGTGGCACACGGGCTCAGTAGTTATGGCTCGCGGGCTCTAGAGCTCAGGCTCAGTAGTTGTTGCGTACGGGCTTAGTTGCTCCGTGGCATGTGGGATCTTCCCAGACCAGGGCTCGAACCCGTGTCCCCTGCATTGGCAGGTGGACTCTTAACCACTGCGCCACCAGGGAAGCCCTAGACTTATATTTCTAAACATGATGACAGTGCCTCTTTCCTCTTCCTATTCCCTTTATTTTTATTTATTTATTTATTATTCATTCTTGGCTGCACTGGGTCTTTGTTGCTGTGCGTGGGTTTTCTCCAGTTGCGGCGAGCGGGGGCTACTCTTCGTTGCAGTGCGCGGGCTTCTCATTGCAGTAGCTTCTCTTGTTGAGGAGCACGGGCTCTAGGCATGTGGGCTTCAGTAGTTGTGGCACACAGGCTCAGTAGTTGTGGCTTGCGGGCTTTAGAGCACAGGCTCAGTAGTTGTGGCGCACAGGCTTAGTTGCTCCGCGGCATGTGGGATCTTCCCGGACCAGGGCTCGAACCTGTGTCCCTTGCATTGGCAAGCGGACTCTCAACCACTGTGCCACCACGGAAGCCCTCCCTTTATTTTTAAATTGAAAATATAAATCTAATAAAAATAGTCAAACAGAAAAACACTCAAATATTTTCTCTGAACTTTATACTCCAGGAGGGCAGGAACTACATTATGAGTTTAATTTAATTTCTGTATGGCCATTCTCTAATAGTGACTCACAAAATCTTAATGAATATTACTCTCAATCATTTTATAAGCCAGTAGCAATGGGGAAATGTATACTTTGCATTTACATAGAACCCAGGACACAAGAATATCAGAGCAATTTAAAAGCCCAGTTTGTGATGAAATATACTATCAAGATATGTCTTAGGTTAAAAACAAAACAAAAAATACTGACAACTTTGTTTAGTGCTTTCAAGCTTACAAAGTATTTTTTCATACATTATCTCATTAAATTTTCACAACTTAGGAGTAGAACTGGGATTGTTATCCCCACCTTAAAGATGAGGCAACAAAGTCACACAACAGGTGACTGAGTTTGTCTAAAACCAAATTCTTATGACTTTTAAATTTCACTATGTAATGGTCCTGTATTCTCCAGCTGAACCTGCTTTAACACAAAACAAATTATGAAAATATATAACATAACTTTTGTCCCCAGCCAAGAATTTGATGGTATCTTCCCATATTTTGAAGTGTCCACAAATATTGATTGAGCATTTACTCTGCAATTATCATTGTAAGGTACTAAAAAAGGAGTTCACTGATGATAATTTACAGACTCATAATCACTGCTCTCAATTGTGTATGACTTGAAATGGGAGAAAGAAGGTGAGGAGAGTGAAAAGAGATAAATACACCAGTGTAGAATGAGATAGAGAAGGTACAATAAAATAAGTTTCATGAAAGAAGTAATAACACAGCTTTTTAACTGCATCATTTATAAAAGTCTTAAGAGAAAGGTGCTATTTGAGCTAGACTTAAACGACAAGCAAGCTTCTTCTAGTTCAAGATGGTGGATTAAACATACACATTAACCTTTCCACTAAAACAAATAAAAATCACAGTGTTGAAGCACTAGGCACTAAGTTTATAATAGGGTTGAAAAAAGGAAGAAGGAAAAACAGTGGACCAAAGAGTTCAATGAATTTCAGGAATAAACTAGAACAAGAGCCTCAACAAGAATTAGAGAGAAACCTACAAAAAAGGTAGAACATGTCTTCTTTTTTCCATCCTACAAAGCCACAGAGGGACTCTAAACTTGAGCTCGGAGCGGCAATGGGCAGAAATCAGGTGACATATTTTCAGAACTCTTCTAGAACTCTTGTTCTAGTATGACCCTCCCACACCGCATCTTAACCCCATGCTTTTACCTCCAAGTTAAAAACCGAGGCTATGAAATCCAGAACTATGTGCCTGTCCTACTGTTAGTGGTGGAGCCCCCAGAATAAAGTCCCCTTATTTTAGTTATAGGTAAAGGACCAAGGTTACCTGCCTTTTGATACCCCCGGGTGCCCTATATCTCTCCTCCCCCAGCATTAATTCAGGTGTGAGCAGGTAGGGAACAGGACTACACATATAGAGAGAAAATGTATGCAACTACCAATATAACACAGCCTAGTATTAAATTCTTAGCTATGAACAATCAAGAGCCACCAGACACTAAAGAACTACACCTAAGAGAAAAACACCAGAGGAGCAAATAAAACAGACTGAAAGGATCATTTAAGGAACAGATAAAACAAGTTAAAAGAAAATTCCAATTAATATCCTTAGAGTATCTTCTCAATTCTCATTATTAAAAGAACAGGTAGCTACGAAAAAATAGGGTAGATAACAAAAAAAGAATTATTAGGAATTTAAAAAGTGGCTGCCAAAAATTTAATAGAAAAGATGAAAGTAAAGGTCAAGGAAATATCCTAGAATGTAGAGCAGAAAAGATGAAGAGATGGATTATTGAGAGAAGAATCAAATTTGAATGAAAAATCAATCCAGAACATCTAAAATTAGTTAAAACAGATATTACAGAGAAGAAAGAAAGAAAAAAAAAACTGAAGGAAGAATACTATTAAAGAAATAATAGAAGAATATTTCCCAGAGCCATAAGGCATTGGTGGTTCAATGGTAGAATTCTCGCTTCTCCCAGAGCTGAAAAAAAGACAAAAGGCTTGAGACCAAAATAGTTCACACCATGATGGCCTCATGTAATTTCAGAACATTATGGAAAATAGAAAATTCTAAAAGTTCCAGACAGGGTAAAATACCTATTAAGGAACAAAAATCCATGTCACATCAGACTTCTCATTAAGATACAAGATCCAAGAAAATGCAGTTCTAATCTAGAATTGTATTCAAAAGAAATACCAGGATAACAGTTGTGCAGGTAGAAAGGGTCAGTCCAAATCAGAGTAGCAAGTCAGAGAGGCGCAAGAAAAATGACTTCAAGAAAAAAAAAAAATTGTCTATTGCAAATAACATAAGGTGCCAGAGGAAGAAGGATAAAAGGTGAAGAGAAGTAGGGATGTTAATTTCCTCCCCTTTCACAATGGAAAGTTAAAACACACAATCTAAAACTCACGGGTGGGTTTTCCTGGTGGCGCAGTGGTTAAGAATCCGCCTGCCAATACAGCGGACATGGGTTCGAGCCCTGGTCCGGGAGGATCCCACATGCTGCGGAGCAAATAAGCCCGTGCGCCACAGCTACTGAGCCTGCGCTCTAGAGTCTGCGTGCCGCTACTACTGAAGCCCCTGTGCCCAGAGCGCGTGCTCTGCAACAAGAGAAGCCACGACAATGAGAAGCCCGTGCACCGCAGCGAAGAGTAGCCCCTGCTCACCACAACTAGAGAAAGCCTGCGCACAGCAACAAAGACCCAATACAAACAAAAATAAAAACAAATAAATAGATATTTAGAAAAAAATAAAGAAATTCAAGTTCTTTTACGGGTAACCTGTCCTTTTCTCAATCTTCTTTCTAGATTGTCATTTTCCTCCTGACCTATAAACGTTAGAGACCTTTAGGGAATGGTCTTAAGCCCTCTTTCCTTTTTCTACATGGTCTCACCAAGTGATCTCATCCACTAGCATGTATTTAAAAAAAACCCCTTTTAATGATAACCCCAAACTGACTCCCAGATTTCTCCTCCGATCCACCTCACATGTCCACTTGCATAAGCCATAGAGCAAACTTAGCATCCTTAAAGCAGAACTCTCGATTTTTCTCCCCAAATCTGTCCTTACTCCAACTTCTCACCAATCTTCCCCAAACCATAAGTGAGAACACCACTCACATGCTGTTCAAGCCAGAAATCTAAACTGTCTTAGACGCCTCTCTTTCCCTCTCCTCCACATCCAGTCCATCACAGGAAGGGTTTTTTCCCTGCTAAGCACCAAAATATATCCCAAACTTGTTCTCCACTACTACTCTAGTTAGAAATCAAAGTTATCTCTCAGCCTACAGAAAAAGCCACCCAACTGATCTGTCTGTTCCTAGTATCCTCCTCCTACAATCTATTCGCCATGGAAGAGTAAAAGTTATTTTGCAAAATCAGATCACGTCACTCTTTGGTATAAAATCCATCAAAAGCTTACCAATGCACTTACAATATAATCCAGAGTCTGTATGAAAACCTATAAGATCCTGTGTGACTGAATGTGCTTCACCCATTTAACCATTAGGTCTCAGCTCCAGTGTAACCTCCTCAGGGAGCCGTCCCTGACCATCCACCTCATCTCCCCACGCCCACAGCAAGTAAAATTACTCTCCTTCAGTCCCTTTGTTTCATTCATTACACATAGAGTAATTTATAAGTATTACATTTACTTGTCTGGTTACTCCTCTAAGAGGAGAGCCTGACATGTAGTTGGTACTCAATAAATCTGTTGACATCTATGAACAAAATGTGGTTATAGTAAGTCACAAATGTTATAGCAAGTCATAAATGTTATCAGCAGAGGATCTAAAGATAAAAATGTGATTTGGGGGAAGTGAGTTGGAGGAGGGCGATGCAAGAGAGCCAAATTCCTTCTCTTTATTCCATTATTCTACCACTCAACAATGATGTACTGAGTGCCGACTATGTACTGAACCAAAAACAAAATAAAAATAAACTCTGCCTCTTAGAGATAGTTAATAGATACTATACAAACATAAAAATGTAAAACAGGAAGAGTTTAAAATAGCTCAAAGAAGATGAGTACTTTTACTTCATTTTACATGTTCCTGTATTGTTTAAATTTTTATTACATATTCATATACCCGTGTATATCTATGGAAGATGGTCTGGAAAGCCATCCACTAAAATGTTAACTGTGATTATGTACACCTAGAAAGTACAAGTAGAAGGTAGAAGAAAAAGAGCATTTCCTGGACACACTACTCTGTAGTGCTCTATCTATCTACCTATCTATCTATCTATCTATGGATTTATAGTAAGCATATATTTCTTTTATAATAAAACCATAAACTACTAATATCTCATAAATACAATGTAAGGATTAAGATTTAAAAAGTCATTAAAAAATACTGAGCTATTTAAATATTACCTCATTTTTTGTTTAGCTTTTTCAAAAGTTTCCAAATTTTGAAGAACATGCCTTTCTGGCCACTCCAGAGGATTGGTTTCCAGTAGACTTGAAGAAATAGGTTCCACTGGATTGGAATCTGAAGAGAAATATGCAAGTACTGAAAGGTATTAACATACTGAATTTTGCTATATAAAAATGTATGTAGATACATACATACATCGTGTGTGTGTGTGTGCACATGTGCATGTGTATAAAGGCAAATTGGATTAATTGCACAATACTTACCTCAGGCATTTATTAAGGATATCTCTGATGGCCTGAACTGTGCAAAATACCATAGAAAAGTTTTTTGGAAATGAAAAAAAAAATCAGTATTAAGCTTTATTTTACTATCTCCTCATAATAAAAGTTACGAGCTTGAATTCAGAAGATGAATTAGCACTGCAAAAACTCATATGGAATGAAAGCATAACTTTGTTATTTTTGTGAAATTAGTTCTAAATGAAAAGGAGACAACTCTGTGGAGAATATACTGGATATATTATGTGATTTCCATACTACAAAGAGGAATTATCACCAGTATCCTGAGAAATTCATATCTTTAAAAGAGATTACCGGACTTCCCTTGTGGCGCAGTGGTTAAGAATCCGCCTGCCAATGCAGGGAACACAGGTTCGAGCCCTGGTCCAGGAAGATCCCACATGCTGCAGAGCAAGTAAGCCCGTGCGCCACAACTACTGAGCCTGCGCTCTAGAGCCCGTGCGCCACAACTACTGAGCCTGTGCTCTTGAGCCCGCGAGCCACAACTACTGAGCCCACGTGCCACAACTACTGAAGCCCGTGTGCCTAGAGACTGTGCTCCGCAACAAGAGAAGCCGCCGCAATGAGAAGCCCACGCACCGCAATGAAGAGTAGCCCCACTCGCTGCAACTAGAGAAAGCCTGTGCGGAGCAACGAAAATCAAATGCAGCCAAAAAATAAATAATTAAATAAATAAATTTATATTAAAAAAAAGTGAGAATCTTTAAAAAAAAAAAGAGAGATTACCTCATTCTCAAAAATACAGTAATACCATACATAACTTATGATGTTTGCAGGTAAAGGTTACTTCAAAAATAATTCTCACTTATGTATTAGTGTAAGATGCCTTAACATACACATTTTCAAGTAAATTGCTAACGTTAAATGTTATTTTACTACTAATAAAATATTATATGTAAGGGTGTGCTTATCTTTCCAGCCAGTATGCTGCAATGAACTAACACTGAGATTGTTGATAACACTGCAATTCTCATCAAAAACATACAGGGACACCTTCCAATCTCATTATAAATTATGAGTACATCCCATCTGTTTTAACACTGGCAAAATTACTAACTGGACTACTTTTTGGATTCCAAAACTATCTGGTGTTTTAAATTGTTTGAACTATTGCACACTAATAAATTGACTGAAAATTACTGGACATTAGCTATTTGACTAACCATCAACCCTGACAAAAATACCCATTTTATACTTTGGGGTCTTACAAAGTGATAATGATTTGGTAAGAAATTTTTGAACAAAAAAGAAAAAAATAATCGTAAATGAAAACAGAAACCAACTGCATACTATTTTTCCTTTACTTATTAAACTATTTAGTCACATAGCTTAAAATATTTTTAATGCCTATACTGGACTGCCCCAACCAAACACCATCCAAATATAGCACTTCCCATTTCTTAATAAGGGTGGTGAAATACTATTTTATAGAATAATGAGCTTTATGATGAAATAATCCACTTTATAATGTTGGCATGGCTTTTCAAAAAAAGTATAAAGAAAAAAATCATTAGCAGTTCTGAACAGTTACAGGCTGTGTTCACAAAAGAATACAAGCCATGTTAAATAAAAGTTAACATTAATTATTCCTAAATATTACAATATAATTAATTATTAACTTTGACTATACAATCTACATAAATATAAGTGACACAGGCTAAATACTAAGGAATGGATAGGCAAACATTCATATGTATCATGTCTTTTGGGGAATAACTTAATAGAATTCTTACAATAAAATGAAATACAATATTTTATTTATGTGACAAGCAGGACACTGGGCCATGCTGACAACCAAAAAGCACAAAAGGAGCCTCTGAGAAACCAAATACACTGCTTCATTTTATTTATTTATTTTTAAAAAATATTTATTTATTTGGCTGCCCTGGGTCTTAGTTGCAGCATGCGGGATCTTTATTTGCTGCATGCAAACTCTTAGTTGTGGCATGTGGGATCTAGTTCCCTGACCTGGGATCGAACCCAGGCCCCCTGCATTGGGAGCACAGAGTCTTAGCCACTGGACCACTGGGGAAGTCCTACCGCTTCATTTTTAAAACAGTGTTTTACTTTACAGGAGAAACAAAGAAACGGAAGTGATACAAAAGGGAAGTAAGGACTCAAAACTGCCCTACAAAATCACAAATCACAGCAAACAAAAAGGAAAGTAACATTTCAGATAATAATATGTGGCTAATGAATACAGGCCATGATAGCCTTGCATATCAACATATGAATGAATCACCAAAAAAAGGTTGTAACTGGTAGACTGTGTTTATTAATAAGGCAAGAATTATAAACAGATACTAGAAGATTCTTATTAAAGTGTTTGAAATAAGAAAATTGTGATCTTATAGCATTATCTAGAAAAGTCATTTACGCAGTGTTTATGTGCCCCAACAGCCTCAGGTAAAGGACACTGTTTTTTGAGTTCAGATACCACATTTGGCATTATGAAAGTCTTCAGCAAGTTATGGCAATGAGTAAATAAAATGGTATGCTGACTCTCATTTGTTACACGTGCTAGAGTTTTCACAAAAAAGAAAAAAAAGAAAAAAGAAAAAAAAAAAAACAGGTCAATAACCCTAACAATTGCTAATAACTCCTAGTGTGCATGGTTGAGAATAATGGGTCAGAATATGAAATATAATTGGCCTTGCTGCTTCTTTTGCTGTAATTTGCATGTAGGTGTACAGTTGACCCTCTGTATCCACGAGTTCCGCATCCACAGATTCAAGCAACCGTGGATAAAAAATATTTGGGTGAAAAAAAATTCCAGAAAGTTCCAAAAAGCAAAACTTCAATTTGGTGTGTGCTGGCAACTATTTACATGGCATTTACATTGTATTTATAATTATTTACATTGTATTAGGTATTATAAGTGATCTAGAGATGATTTAAAGGACAGGAGTAAGGTACAGAGCTGGGATTCAGCCTCGTTAGTATTGCTCCAGAGCCCATGCTGTAACCAAGAAGCCATGCTCTCTCACTTACTGAACATATCTTGCACTTACAAGTAACCTTATATGTCTCCAACATCTTTCCGATTACTACGTACTATTTAACTTTGGTACTGATATTAACAATAGTGATAATGAAAATACAAACAACAGGTAACAATTTTTTGGCACTGATTGTGTTCTAAGTGTTTTACATGTATCAACTCAGTTAATCCTCATAATAACCCTAGTAACTGGGTAATATTATCATCCCCATTTGAAACATGAGGAAACAGAGATATGGAGAGGTTAAATAACCTGCCCAAAGACATACAGCTAACAAGTGACAAAGCTGAGATTTAAACGCTGGCAGTGTATCTCCAGAAACCTGGGCCCTTAAACACGGCACTAGATGCTGTATTTATATTTTGTTTTCCAAACAGATCATAAGCCTGTAGAAAGCCAAAGACCCAAATTTTTACTTCTTTGTGTGCCTTCATGGCATCAAACAGAAAAGGCACTCAACAAACATTATTATTAACTTGATTCTTTGGCCATTTTCTTATTAATGTACAAATAAAAATGATTCTCACAGAATAAAAACAAAAAAATTATCCTGTACTTTTAAAATGCCAGGCAATCTTCAAATGCTTCTTTGTTAGATCTTGAAAAGCTTCACTCTATTCAAATTCATCACAAGAATGGAAACCAGGAAAATAGAAAGAAATGCAAGTTAATATAGAAATTATTTCCTGCTCCCTCAGTAGAAGTTTGGTACTGTTCCTGCTATAATAAATGGCAAATGTGGAGCATCTTATTATATGTAGTTTTAACTATATTAAATTTACTGAGTAGGTTCTACTTTTTTTATCTTATGAAAACATAGCTTAATAGAAATCCATCCATTCTAGTAGCTTAGTAACAGCTGTAAGAGGAATCACCTTAAAGTGTTTCTCCCTCTGCTCAGAAACAATTATACTGAACATGCTTAAGGAAAGAAATTATCAGAGAATTTCTACTGTTTAAATGATGAAAAACACAGCTTATTATATATACATACATACCTGTATATACAAATATATATCACTATTAAAATTTATGATTTTTATTTGATTGATATATTTTATTAGTTTTAATAATAAATAACCATCATAAATGTCACACACAAAAAAGAACTCATGTTTAAAGTAACAGAAAACTTACCATTTAACATATTGGAGGTGTTGTCTGTCTTTATTAGACTTGTTTTAGGGATAATAGCATCAAAATGATCGAAAAAGCATTCCCTTGTGAGTATTAATAGACTTTTGAGTTCATCCTCAGAAAGTACTTCCGGCTGCTTTGCTAACTTCCTCCTTTCTGTAAGATAACAAATCAATATGATTAACAATATAACTGTCATTTTAAAGCCTCTCGAGCTCATCTACTAGTCTTTTATGGGAAATATTTTCAAAAGTAAAACAAATGAATCTCTCCAGCAAATCAACATTCCCAGGTAGGCCTGTTTTCAGTTTAGTCCCACTTGAAGGTAACAGTAGAATTTCCAGTTATGTGAGATAAACAGAAATAGAGTAACTTGTTAACACTAAAAGGTGACCAACGGTAAAGGCAGGTTTACGGAAGTTTTCAGGAATAACACTGCAGAGCATGAAGAACAGCCTTATGTTGGTGTTTCTGTGAAAATAAAACCTGTAAGACTTTCAGTTAAATGTGGTGGTTTGGCCATTTCCATCTATTTCTTCTCCCACCCAAAACTTAAAATCACAACAGAGGAATAAAAACTTAAAATCACAACAGCAAAAGAAGAAACAATAAATAGTGACAGGTTTCAACAAATTTTGGAAGATAAGATAATGGTGGAGTGGTAACTGAGAGTTTGCAGAGCAGAGGAAGGGTTCACTTGGGTGCCTGCAGAGGTATCAGGAAGGTCCTGAGCTAAAACAAGACTAGACACACATGGACGTATCTAGCCTCCAGCCCTCAAGCCAGATGACTCTGCTCTCATTTTTTGGGTAGAAACAGAAAAGGAGGAGTCTCAGACTGCAGAATGTCAGGAACATTAAAAGGTGGTACTGATGCTGGAGTTACAACTACGAGATTTAAATAAGAGTCTATGTCCTGAAAGGTCAGACTCCAACCCTGGGGCCAGAAAGCTAGCAGCTACAAATGCCCCACTGAAAAGATGAAAGGATTCTCCTTTTCAAAAACTGAATGCCCCCAGAGAAAAGAGCTTGATACTGACATTACAGTGGAATTAAGGATAGGAGCTCACAACCAAAATGTTGAATAGCTACTCCACCACTCTTGAAGCTTGCCAGATATTACACTAGAGTGAGACATATAAAATTTCCCACTTAGGACAGACAGAAAAAAAATCACTAGACATCTAAAGAAAGGTACTGAGGGGAGAAGGGACTCTGCATTTCCATGGTCTTATGTTTAGACGTGTAAGGACTTTGATTCAGTAATGCTTCCGGCTCCCCTTTTCCTCCCATCACTCACTGAGCTAGTCTGGAGAAGAAACTAGGCACGTTCTGATTAAACCTTTCCTCTCCAACTTTCATCTGAGCTAGCAAGTTCTTAGGATACATACTCTCTGCAATGCAGAGAGGGCCCTGCCCAGTCAGGGTTGATCTGCAGGAGCCCCGCTCTGGCTGTCATTCAGGGGCTAAATTCAATTCAGGGTATATGTAGCAGAAAACCCACCATAGATCTAAAAAGTCATAGCCTTCAATTCAGTAATTTATCTGTAATTTATCTCCATCAGTGTGTTTCTTAAGTTTATTTCTCAATTGGTTCCAAATTTGGGAGAGGAAACAGGTATTATTTACTAGGCCCCTCCAAGCTAAAAAAAAAGTCCAGGATGAAAAGGAGAGGCTAAAGCAAGCAAAAAGAGAGGGAAGGAAAGAAAGAAAGAAAGGAAGGAAGGGAGGGAGGGAGGAAGGAAGGAAGGAAGGAAGAGGGAGGGACGGAGGGAGGAAGAAATGTTAAAACTAACCATTAGTTTAACCCCAATTCATGATTTCACTGTAAAGGATGGAAAGGGAAAGGGAAGTTGATGTGGGAAAGCTAAGTATTTAGTTCCATAGTTAGGCATTAAGATAATGTCTAAAACTGGTAAATCAAGAAATAACAGCGTACATATGTTATTCATAAAGCTGGAGGAAAGGTCAAGGTAAACCAGCTGTAAGAGCTGAGGGCAGCTGCCTGTGGACAGAGCCAGAAAGAAGGGGAGAAGGCAGGGCACTGCTGTTTTCCATTTTAGGTTTTTCAATAGCATTTGAAATTTTTAACTATACCCATGTACTACCTTTATAAAAATATTTCATTTTTAAAACACTTCTGAACTAATAACATTTTCTTCTGTAATAAAATAGTGAACTATAAATTCATAGAGAATTCAATTCAACAAATATTTATTGAGTATGTACTGTCTGCAAAGCACTGTGCTGTGCCCTTAGATACAGAGGATTGAAGCATATTCCATCACACTGTGTGAGGCTGGCACATAGACAATACAAGGGAACAGCTGGACGCCTCTGTAAAATCCCACCTCGCCAACCTGGATGTTGCCAGGCTCAATCCAGTTCTGATCCAAAATAAGTAACACATGATTTCTGCAGTCAAGAACATTAGTAATGGTAAAGTAAGAGTTGTAATATATGCTGCTTTCATTACCTTTTCTTAGTGAAGATGAAGCTTCAATTGAAGCTTTTTATTTTCTTACCATCTTCTGGGAGCCGTCTAAAATGAAAAGTTGTCAATGATTTGCTTTCATCTGAAAGATGCACGATAAGTAATGTGCTACAGAAATTAGCCCCACATTTTTATTAATGCTAAAAATATACTTAAATAATGAACCTGACCTATGCTTATTAAAACTGTCAATTATATTACAATAACGGGCAATCTGAAGAGCAGGATATGACTTCCTATTGACCTTGATGACTGAGCAATAGAGAGAGAAAACAGATAAGGTTTAATAGGGTTAGGAGCAGGATAATTTACCTAGGTGAAAAATAATCTCTACACAAGTGAGTTTGCAACACAAGTGGCAGATAAAGATTTGGGAGAAAAATACTGGACTAAAGTCTAAAAATGAATTAGCAAAAGAATGCTGTTCCTAAGAATGCTAGTAATAACTCAGGACTTACCTAAGAAAAATAGAGTGTAAAATATCTAAAAGTATCAGCAGATTGACCACCAATCAGGGCTGCACTGGGTTCTATAAATTTAAAAAAGATGTGGGGAACTCAGAGTAGTGACCAAAATCCTGGAGCAAAATGACGATACTGCTATTTTGGTATTTGTTTTGTATCACACTGAACCGTTTTTTATTTAAAAATTGTTCAGCATTCTTAAACCTTTTCTTTAAAAATCAGTGAAACAAGATACTTAATATTTCTAAATACAAAATTTATAAATTACAAAGATCAGGTAAAACATAAACTATAAAATTTATATATCATTCTAAATGTTCATATCTAAATATCTATACATCTATATCTAGATATAGTATGGAGGTTCCTTAGAAAACTAAAAATAGAGTTATCATATGATCTAGCAATCCCACTCCTGGGCATATATTCAGAGGAAAACAATTTGAAAAGACACATAGACCCCAATGTTCATTGCAGCACTATTACAATAGCCAGGACATGGAATCAACCTGAATGTCCATCAACAGAGGAATGGATAAAGAAGATGTGGTACATATACAATGGAATATTACTCAGCCATAAAAAGGAACGAAATTGGGTTATCTGTAGAGACATGGATGGACCTAGAGACTGTCATACAGAATGAAGTAAGTCAGAAAGAGAAAAACAAATATCGTATTTTAATGCATACATGTGGAATCTGAAAAAATTGGTATAGACGATCTTATTTACAAAGCAGAAATAGTGACACAGACGAAGAGAACAAACGTATGGATACCAAGGGGGAAGTGTGGGGGGATGAATTGGGAGATTGGGATTGACATATATACACTATTGATACTATGTATAAAACAGATAACTAATGAGAACCTACTGTACAGCACAGGGAACTCTACTCAATGTTCTGTGGTGACCTAAATGAGAAAGAAATCCAAAAAAGAGGGTATATATGTATACATATAGCTGATTCACTTTGCTGTACAGTATAAACTAACACAACATTGTAAAGCAACTATACTACAATAAAAAATATAAACAAATAAATAAATAAAAATTAGATACAAGTTTTAAGAATAAAATTAATAAAAATAAATTATTCTAAAAAATTAAACCCTAACAGAAATTTTATTTGATTTTTGTGTTATTTTAAAAAACAGAGTACCTCATTAATGTGAGTAAATTTTCATGCAAATTTTTCCAGTTGCTTGTTCTGATTCAGTATACTCAGATAAATATTGGGGGAGATAAGAATAAGTTTACTCCATGTCTTATTGATAATTTTGAAAAAAATTTTGAACAACTTTTTGTTTTCTAGCAAAGACTACAATCTGTATTGATACTGAAATGTTAATTTTTTTCCCAAAGAAAACTGTTCCTATTATATCAGTTTTCATCATGTATAAATTAACTGTATCGATTTAAGTACTTTTATATTTATATTCACTTCTTTGAAAATCACTGAAATAGACACTAAGATAGTCTTACATTGGAAACTTCATTTTGTTGTCATTCTCCTCTGTCTTTAGAGATACATGAAATCTGAACTGTGAAGGGTAAGGAAGAGAGGTGAAGATGAAAGAGAGGGGAGATGTTGAAGGAACTTAGTTTAAAGAGCTGCCAGATGCTTATGGCAAAGAATCAAAGCCTAAAGAGGGGTTTAGCAGGGCTAGAACAAAGTCAAGAAGTAAATAACACTAAGCTAGCAGATGTTAGAAATAAATAAAGGAGTTTTATCCACAAAAATACTAGTATTTCAGCATTTTTTTTCTTTTTTTTTCTTTTTAATTGAAGTATAATTGATTTACACTGTTGTGTTAGTTTCAGGTGTACAGCAAAGTGATTCAGATATATATATATATATATTCTTTTTCAGATTCTTTTCCATTATAGGTTATTACAAGGTACTGAATATAGTTCCCTGTGCTCTACAGCAGGGCCTTGTTGTTTACCTGTTTTATGTAGCGTAGTCTATATTTGCTAACCCACGCTCCTAACTTATCCACCCCCCACTGCCTCCACCTCCCGCCCCACGGTCTTCTTTGGTAACCAACCGTAAGTTTGTCTTTCTGTTTTGGAAATAAGTTCAGTTGTATCATTCTTTTAGATTCCACATGTAAGTGATATCATAAGGTATTTATCTTTCCCTGTCTGACTTACTTCACTTAGTGTGATAATCTCTAGGTCCATCCATATTGCTGCAAATGGCGTTATTTCATTCTTTTTTATTGTTGAGTAATATTCCACATTCTCTTTATCCATTCATCTGCTGATGGACATTTAGGTTGCTTCCATGTCTTGGCTATTGCATATAGTGCTGCTATGAACGTTAGGGTACATGTATCTTTTTTTTTTTTTCTTATTCTAGTAAAATAGCTTTACAGTGTTGTGTTAGTTTCTGCTGTACAACGAAGTGAATCAGTTATATGTATACCTATATCCCCTCCCTCTTGGACCTCCCTCCCGCCCTTCAGTTTCCACCTTTTCCAGATATATGCTCAAGAGTCAGATTGCTGGATCATATGGTAACTTTATTTTTACTTTTTTTCCCTTGGGTTAATATGTAGTACCTTTCATTGAAACTAATTTGCCTTTCCTAATTATATTTTCCTTGAGCTAATATTATTTTCATAGTTAAAAAAAAGTGGTTCAAGGAGTTTAAGACTACACAATTACCTTTGTACAACTGAAAAAGTAGATAATTCTTACATGAATAATCAAGACCAAGTATTCTAAAATTATTTTCCATTGAATAAAACAAAATACTGAATCCAAGGTATTTTTTAAATGCTTTTAAAGAAAAGAGTGATATTCCTCATTTTATAATGTATCTACTTAATAATCATTTTTTCTATATGCAACTAATGAGGCCTCACAATTTGAATTAGTTTCTTAGAAATTCTATATCAATTAGCTTAAAATAAGTCCATATTAGGTACTAATGAACGATTATTTATAAAAACAATGTTAAGACTGATAACCAAGTTAACATATAGTAATAGAGGAAAAACCTTAAATAACGACCCTTAAAAAAGTGTCAGTTTCTTGAATAAAGAAAAATCCATAATGCCAGCTTCACTCAGTATGTGAAATGTGCTTAGTTATGATTAAAGTCTAAGAATCAATGCTCACATTAACATACTAATTTCTCTAGATTTGTATTTTCTTCTACTTGCAGTCTCTATCCTCCTGTATAGCCAAAAAGATATAAAGAGAAATTTTGTAAAAATGACCAAATTAACCAGAATAATAAAACTTAGGTATCTTTTCTAGCATACAGTTAAAAATAATGAGAAACAAAATTTTCCTGGACAAATATTATAAATGTTAAAAGCAAGGTACAATAGCAATATACTGAATCTGGTGGGAAAAAAGTTACAGACCTTTTCTACCCTACATCACCTCTATCAAGAATAGCTTTCCAGGGACTTCCCTGGTGGTGCAGTGGTTACGACTCCACACTCCCAATGCAGGGGGCCCAGGTTCGATCCCTGGCCGGGCAACTAGATTCCCGCATGCATGCCGCAACTAAGAGTCCGCATGCCACAACTAAGGAGGCTGCATGCTGCAACTAAGGAGCCTACGTGCTGCAACTAAGGAACCCACGTGCCACAACTAAGGAGCCGGCAAGCCGCAACTAAGGAGCCCGCCTGCTGCAACTAAGACCCAGTGTAACCAAAATAAATAAATAAATTTTTTTTAAAAGTGAATCTTTTTTTTTTAAAAAAAGAATAGTTCTACAAATGAATATCACATCTAAAAGACAAAGTGTATAAGAAAAAGTGACAAAATAACAATGCCTTAGGTCTAAACAAGTCAATATTCCTATACCAGAATCAAATGCACAAATCATTACTTACTCAGACATTCTTTCAAAGCCAAAGCCTGAACATTAGCTAACTGTTTCTCTCTCTGTATAAGTTGCTCCCCAGAGAAATTTGGAAGTGACAAGAGGTCAAGAGGAAAGCCTGAAAAACAGAAAAAAGTCAGTATTAAAGATGATTTGTAACAAAAATTAATAGTCAGTTCTCAAGAAATGTGTTATAACATAATTAAAATTCAATTACTCATCTTTCTTGACCTTGCATATTTCAAAGTAAATAATAATAATTGAGCAGCAGAAAATAAGTGTACTAAATTATTTTGCATTTTAAACTTTGACCTGCTTCTTAAATTGAGAGAATTTAGGTAGCACAATAGAATTCCTTCCACCACCTTTTCTTCTACCTGCTTGGCTATTGAAACTCTTACACAAAACACGGACAGAGTATGGGAGCTGGTCTCCAAAGATGGCCTCCCAGTGAATCACACTTCCTGCCACTCATTCGCCGCGCAGTCCTTCCACAGTGAATCTAGGTTGGCCTCACGTAACTAATAAGGTGTGGCAAAAGTGACAATGAATGGCTAGGTCACAGGAAGTCTTATAGCTTCTTAGAACAACTGCTCTAAGAGCAGTTGGCAACCATAGAAGAAATCAGACTCCTCAGAGACCACGATGCTGTGAGGAAGCCCATGCTGGCCAGGAGGGCAGGACACGTGAAGAGGAAGTCAGCTCGCATCTGTTCCAGCCATCCTAACCCAGGCACCACGCATGTGGGTAAAGAGCCATCTTACACACCGAGCCCTGTTAAGTCTTCAAAATGATTGAAGCCCCAGCTGTGTGTGACTGCAGTCATATGTGGGTCTTCAAAACAGAAACATCCAGCTGAGCCCAGTCAACCTACAGGACTATGAGACATTATAGTAAATCGTCATCATTAACCTGCATTTGGGGTAGTTTGTCATACAGTGATAGGTAACCGAAGCGTGGAGCTTGGAGAGAAAAAAAAAAAAAAGAATAGCAATAAAATAGAACGAGACGCTTGAGAGAAAGTAAGCGAAAATAAGAAATAAATTCTAGAAAAATAATACGTGTTTAAAGTGGAAAACACTAAAAATTTTCCTATTTGGAATTGAAGTCTGACCTACTAAATTTTACTAAGTATAATGTATAAGGGATTAATTCTCTGCACTCTAAACTGTCCAAATATGTTATAAAATATTTAAAATAAAAGTAAATTTACTGAAAGTGAAATGGAGTTTGGAGACAATGAGTTCATTAAAAGTTAAGCATGTACACAAAGAAATGTAAAAATGTTTTGTTTTCCACCTAAAGTTAACACTTACTCAGTTTGGTTTCTTCTGTCTTTGCTTTCATCTTTCCATGAATTAAACTGAGTGCAAATGAGCCATTGATCTGGTTGGCTGAGTGAATCAATGTGGCTTTACACTTTCTGTTGCCATTACCTTGTAACAAGAGATAATAGCTAGAACTCTCTCCTTTCACTTCAACATCTGGAACTAAACAAAAACAATTATTTTGTTAAGTATGTGAAAATTCAGCAGGCAACATGGCAGAATCATACATTTGATCCATAGGATATAATGACATGTCGATGTTATTTCAGAACAAGGTGTTACCCAATACATTTGGGGCAGTAGTTGTTCATTTAACTGAGGAAGCTGTTAAAGCAGAGAATCAAAACAAAAATGATACTCACAAAGCATATACACTTTACTTTAAATTAAAACTACGTGTACTCATTCATTAACTTTTGATGTGGCTCATTAGCATTCCATTATGACTTTCCTATATATCCACATCTGTAACGTATCAACTACTATTTCCAGCTTCTCTTTCTTTAAAGTGGAATAAACTGACCGCTGCAAGCACACACAGCTCAACTGGTGGGAGCAGAAGTGTACAGATATACTTAAGGGTAGCTTTTTGGTCCCTGCAGTATGCATCCATAATGTATTTTACAGAAGGATTGGAGAGCATTCATTAATCTGGCTTGCCAGTAACGTGAAGGTCAGTTAAGACAGTCTAGTGCATTTTAAAAACAAATCAAGTGAGGGTTATAGTGAAGGTTGAGGAAAAACTGTGAAGCCTTTGAGACTAAAAATACAAGTAGAATCCCTTTTGTTGAAGATGGTGAATTGAACATAAGCATTTATTTTCATTATCTCCTGAAATT
Source organism: Balaenoptera borealis (assembly GCF_965194805.1). Lineage (NCBI taxonomy): Eukaryota > Metazoa > Chordata > Mammalia > Artiodactyla > Balaenopteridae > Balaenoptera > Balaenoptera borealis. The sequence goes on from NC_138876.1 coordinate 18,422,914, forward strand.
CCATGAAATGAGAATAAATTTAAAAACAGCATAAAACTACAAGAAACAATATCTGAGAGAAGAGACAATAGCAACTAAACCTTGAAAGCAGGAAAGCAGATGAACAATTGGTAACAGACCTCAGACTCTCAATTGTTAAGGAAGATGAGAAAAACAATAGGGAAAGCTTGGAAGCAACAAAATTTATACTATAACCCCTGACAAGAGACTCTGGGATGGCCCTGCAAACAAAATGAAGGTGAAACAGGAAAATAGGTTGAAAGTCTGTCTGAGAAGCAGTTTGGCTCCTGACCCCTTCTTATTCTATTCAGGCAAATGATTGTCCTCTCCCCAGCCCAGAAGACTAGTGGTTATTCTCTGGAGAAAGTAAAACAAAATGCCTCTGGCCTGGGAGATATAAGACAGAGCTTAGGGTTGGAGTTGAATATCACTGCATTAAGTGAATGCTTGTATAGTGAATATTGAGGTCCTTTACCTTTCTTCACCTACATAACTTCCACCATTTTGGAAGCCAGATAGCAGAATTGAGCCTTCTTTTAGAAATATGGTCAGTACTAGGGGAAGGACCAAAGAATTCCAACCTTGGGATTGCCTAATGTCTCAGTGAGATCACCCTAAAATGAAGGTCAAAGTCAACAAGCTCCAAACATGCACTCAAATTTTCCAATCAGCTTTCTCATACCCCCTCTTAAATATGAACAGGCAGCCAAACATTATGGGACATCAGGGAAAGTCTCTAGTATGAAAACCATATGACAAAGTAAGCAAACAGAAACAAAGTGACTTGTAGGGAAACAAAGAATATACAGTAAAAAGAAATCACAAAACAAAAGCAAACAACAAACAAATCAGGTCACTAAAATCCTCAGAGAAGAGACTATATTGCATCCATTAAATAAGAACAGGAAATTGTAAGAAAAAAACATTAAATAAGAAAGAGCTCATGGAAACTAAGAAAGCAGAAATATATATTTCAACTAAAAGTTTAGCATATGAAGTTCAGTGAATCTATCAGAAAGTAGAGTAAAAAGTCAAAGAAATGGAAAATAGGAAGAGAGACACACACACAAACCAGGAGGAACAACATTCAAACAGAAATATTAGAAGAGAGAACATAAAAAAATGGAGGGAAGGAAATTATCAATAAAATAATTATAAGAACATTTTTCCTGGGAATTCCCTGGCAGTCCAGTGGTTAGGACTCAGCACTTTCACTGCTAGGGGCCAGGGTTCAATCCCTGGTCGGGGAACTAAGATTCTGCAAGCTGTGCAGCACAGCCAAAAATAATAATAATAATAATAATTTTTTTCCCAATAAAAAGACAAGCTTCCAGGCATGCTAGAATAAAACAGACACACCAAAAATAAAAACAGACCCACCAAGGTGCATCATCATGAAAATTCAGAAGACTAAGAACAACAAGTATATTCTACAAAATACCAGAGAAAACTTAGGTTTCTTATTTAAAAAATGAAAAAGGAGAATGGCACAAGACTTCTAAGTAACCACACTAAAAGCTGGAAAACAATGGGACAATGCCTTCAAAATTCCACTGGAAAAATATTCTCCAACCTGGAATGCTATATTAAAATGAGACGGTAGAATAAAAACTTTTCTAGGCATAGAGGGTCTCAAAAATTTCCCTCCTATGCACCTTTTCTCAGGATGATTTTAGAGAATGTGCTCCACCAAAATGGGAAAATGAAAAAAAACAGGAAGATTAAAGGATCCCAGGAACCAACAAAGAAAGGCAAACAAAATTTCTATGATGAAAAGAGTCTTAGATCCAAAAGCTATGGAACAAATCTGGAAAGTAAAACCAACCAGTCTATATTAGGCAGGTCATAAAGATCCGGAAGAGATTTCTTACATATACATGATTGATAGGATAGTTAATATGCTTTAATGTACTGAAAGGAGTTTCACAACTAGGGGAAGGCTTTGTGATTGAATTAAAAAAAAAAAAATCATTACCTCTAGGTAAAACAAAATATTGTAAAGAAAAATAAAATATAGTACATGGCTCAACTGTGAATAGTGATTACACCATCATCATAATTAAAACAATGAACATTAATCTAAAATTACTATATGATCATTCTGGGAGGACTGAGAGGAAAATGAGAAATGAGGAAGAATGTAAAGGAAATGAGAAGAATGTCAGTGTGTAGTAAGGGCAAAGAGTGAAAAAGGATTCATACTTCTCAGTGTGGGAACTTACTATGAAGCTACAGTAATCAAGACAGGGAGGCACTGGTATAAGGACAGACATACAGATTAATAGAATAGAACTGAGAGTCCAGAAATATGCCCTCACATTTACAGTCAAATGGTTTTCAATAAAGGTTCCAAGACAATTTGATGGAGAAAGAAAAGTCTTTTCAAAAATGGTCTTGGAATAACTGGACATCCAGATGCAAAAGAATGAAGTTGGACCCTTACCCCCTACCTCCCAATATATAAAAACAATAATTCAAAATGGATCATAGATGTAAATGTAAGAGGTAAAAACTTTAAAATTCTTGGAAGAAAACAGACAAAGGCATAGGTCTTCATGACCCTAGATTAGGCAATCATCTATTAAATATGAGACCCAAAGTACAAGCAACAACAACAACAAAAAGAAATAGAAAATTGGATTTCATGAAAATTAAGCATCTTTGTGCTTCAAAGCACATCATCAAGAGAATGAAAAGTCAATCCACCATGGACTTTGGGTGATAAATGTGTCAATGTAGGCTCATCAGTTGTAACAAAGGTACCACTCTGATGTGTGATGTTGATAAGGGGGGAGGTTATATGTGTGGGGGGACATGGGCTATATGGAAATTCCCTGTACTTCCCACTCAGTTTTGCTGTGCACCTAAAACTGCTCTAAAAAAATAAAGTTTATTAATTTTAAAAAAAGTTTCCATATGACAAGGCTGCTGTTAGGATTAAATGTGAGACGCTGCATGGAGAGTGCTTAGATCACTGCCTACAGTATTCTAATTGCTCAATAGTACCAATTAAAATAAAAGTCAACCCATGAAATAAGGGGAAATTTTTGTAAATCACGTATTTTATAAGGGATTTGTATCTAGAATATATAAATAACTCCTACAACTCATAACAAAGAGACAAATAACTCAAAAAGTGGGTAAAGAATCTGAATAGACATTCCTCCATAGAATACACAAATGGCCAATAAGCATGTGGAAAGAGTGGAAAGATTCTTAACATCATTGGCCAATATGGTCACATAAATCCAGACCACAAAGAGATACCACTTCACATCCCTTGAATGACTATAATCAAAAATACAGACAATAACAGGTGTTGATGAGGAGGTACAGAAACTGGAACCCTCGTAAATCGCTGCTGGGAATATAAAATGGTACTGCCACTTTAGAAAACATTTAGGCAATTCTTCAAAAAGTTTAACATATAGTTAATATACAACCCCAAAATCCCATTCCTAGGTTTATATCCAAAATAATTTTAAGCATATGTTCACACAAAAGTATATACACAAGTATTTATAGCAGCATTATTTATAATAGCCCCAAACTGTCAAACACTTCAACTGATGTGTGAATAAATAAAATGTGATATATCCAAATGACTGAAATATTATTCAGCAATAGAAAGGCATGAAGTACTATACTACAACATGGATGAACCTTGAAAACATTATGCTCTCCTTGAAAGACGGCAGTCATTAAAGATGACATACCGTATGATTACACTTAGATGAAGTGTCCAGGCAATCTACACAGACAGATTAGTGTTGCCTTTGGGCTAGGAAGAGGAGCAGGTGATGGGATTGAGGAGTAACTGCTAGTGGGCGTGGGGCTGCTTTTTGGTGAGAGGAAAATGTCCTAAAACTGATTGTGGTGATGGTTGCACACTCGTAATCCAACCTGTAATAGACTAAAAACCATGGAATTGTATTTTAAATGGTTCAATTGTATGGTGTGTGCATTATAACTCAATAAAGCCGAGGTTTTAAAATTTATAATTATTTTAGGAATGTAAGGTTCTGCTCACAAAAAAAGTTCTTAGCGTTTTGAGATATATACATAATATATATGTGTGTGTTTATATACAGTATATATATATATATAGTATGTGTGTGTACATATATATATACATATATATGCTAAGAAAAAATCTACTGTAACTTTATTACAACAGTTTATTTCACAGATATGAACATACTGTGGGTTAAAGATTATCCCCCCAAAAAACCATGAAGTACAAAAAATTTTTTTGCAATTAGCTAGCAATAGAGACAGTAATCCTGTTCTTAAACATCAGTCTTAGAAAAGGAATTTAAATAAAAGTTATCAGAAAGGAACAACACTGTTACCAGTTGTATTTGAAACTAAGGTTTGCCAAGAGTTCTAGGGACCTTAATTCATTTACCAATTTAGCACCTTGCCAAATCAAGTCACATGCCTCTTCAATCCATGACACTCTTTCCACATTTATTTTAAATCCTGTCACCCAGTGAAGGTACTATAAAGCACTTTAATCACTGAAGCCTGCAATTACAACAATCTTATTTTCCTCAAGAGAAAAACGTTTATTTTAAAGAACTCCCCTAACCATAATGACCATGCAGTCATTTAAAAAACTTTGCTCCAGATTTGGCAGGTGTTAACTGAAGACTTATCAGATAACTTTTATGTAAATACCACAGAGACTAACAGATTTACAATTAGCATGGTTATTCAATTCCCAGAGCTCTTCCTAAAGAAATAAGGGAAAAGGATTACAACAAAACATTTCTATTTTCATCTGTTATTTGTACACTATCAACTTATAAGAGATTGATTGGCTGGCATGCCCCCTCTCCCACTAAGAAAACATCCATTTCGGATCTACTAGAGAGGTAAGACGGGAGGAGCAGAAATTCCAAGTGTCCTTTAGCTGTATCAAAGTTTACGAATAACATATAAACTACAATGAAGAGATGTACCACTATTAGTTTCACTAGCAAACAAAATTCTAGTATAATAAAAATCAAGTCATATTTTATATCAGTAAGTTTCTCAGTGGTTCTTAAAAGCCAGTAACACCCTTTCTTTTCTTGCACTGTTGGTGGGAATGTAAATTAATACAGCCACTATGGAGAACAGTATGGAGGTTCCTTAAAAAACTACAAATAGAACTACCATACGATCCAGAAAATACCACTACTGGGCATATACCCTGAGAAAACCATAATTCAAAGAGACATGTACCACAGTGTTCATTGCAGCACTATTTACAATAGCCAGGACATGGAAGCAACCTAAGTGTCCACCGACAGATGAATGGATAAAGAAGATGTGGCACATACATACAATGGAATATTACTCAGCCATAAAAAGAAACGAAATTGAGTTATTTGTAGTGAGGTGGATGGACCTAGAGTCTGTCATACAGAGTGAAGTAAGTCAGAAAGAGAAAAACAAATACTATATGCTAACGCATATATATGGAATTAAAAAAAAATTGGTTCTGATGAACCTAGGGGCAGGACAGGAATAAAGACGCAGATGCAGAGAATGGACTTGAGGACATGGGGAGGGAGAGGGGTAAGCTGGGACAACGTGAGAGAGTAGCATTGACGCATATACACTACCAAATGTAAAATAGATAGCTAGTGGGAAGAAGCCACATAGCACAGGGATATCAGCTCGGTGCTTTGTGACCACCCAGAGGGGTGGGATAGGGAGGGTGGGAGGGAGGAGCAAGAGGGAGGGGATACAGGGATATATGTATATGTATAGCTGATTCACTTTGTTATACAGCAGAAACTAACACAACATTGTAAAGCAATTATACACCAATAAAGATGTTAAAAAAATAAAAAATAAACATTTCAACAATATAAAAATAAAATCATATTAATGTACAAATTAATATTCCATATTATAAAATGAAAAATATCCCAGGATGATTAGGGGAACAGGATATTCTGGTTAAGTGAATAGTCTAAATTATTGATGAGTATTATATATATTTCTTAAGAAGCGACTAAATAATATACCAAATTATTTTGATAATTATGCCAAAAATTAAACAATAAAATAAAATCTAGTCTTCAATGTAGGCATTTTAGGAAGCTATACACTTTCCAACAGTTACATCACTGTAAATTCTAGACTCAACTTTTGAAATGGTCCTTAGGTCAGCTAGGGAATCACAAGAAAAAAATGTTAATTACTTTACATTAATAAAGCAATTCCAAAAAATGTATTGCCTAGCTTGATCCCCCACCTTATTCATCAGACTAAGCTTTGAACAATTTATCGTAAATTTAAAAATAAATCGTAAACTGCCACTGAGACTCTCCAAGAAAATGCCCTGGGGCTCAATTTTAGAAAGAATCTAACATGGTTTGAGAAATAATAGTATTGTGGAATAGGTGTTAGAAGCCTCCTACTGAGAAGATTCCAAAAATGTAGAAGGATTTATAGATTCCACTATTACTATTTCAACCAATTAAATAACATTAGGATCATAAACTGTATACATTTCCTCTTAGTTGTAACACAGTAAAATACACAATATGAAAGCTACAGTGAATAGAGAAGTTATTTAGAAGATATTTCAAGATCTTACTCACCATCATGAACAACAGTGATCCTTTATTGTTCCACAGACATAGAAAGGATTTAAGATAGGACAGAATAACAAAAAGCCACTGCAGAGTTTACAAAGTGTTTACCTTCATTACCAATAGTGTCTAACAAGTTTGCGAGATATACTAAACAGTATATTATCCTCATTTTCTAGCCAAGGAATTAAAGGCCTAAAGCAGTTATTCTTAAACCTTTTTCTGCCTCAAAGCATCTGAAGGACTTTCAGAAACAGTGGCTCTCTAGCCTAGAGTTGAAGAGAGCATGCCTAGTGCAGAGGGTCTCAATAATGGATGCACATTTGAAACACTTGGGTGCTTTTACAAACTACTGATGCCCTGATCCTCCCCAGAGATTTGCATTTAATTGTTTTCAGGTAGGGCCCAGCTTGACTTTTTCTTTTTTGATAACTGCCAAGGTTATTCTAGTGTGAGCTGGTATTAAGAATTACTGAACTAGGGTAGAAACAAAACTCTGCATTTAGGTCTAAGAGCCTTCATGTGGTTCTTGCCAAAAAAAAAAAAAAGTTTTAATGAGGTATAATTTACATACCCATGTCAGAGTCTAAGTTTGATTAGTTTAAGGAAATTATACAATTGTTTATCCATGATTATAATTCAGGCTTGAAAGCTTCCATTATCTCTTTGTAGTCAATCTCCTTTCCTGCTCACGGCCTCAGGCATCTATTGATCTGCTTTCTGGTCCTTCTGCCTTTTTTAGAAATTTCATATAAGTAAAATTATGTACTAGTCTTTTAAGCCTGACTTTATAAACTTAGTAATATTTAGGTATACTCAAAACTTTTCATGTCTTTTTACTGCTGAGAAGGATTCCATTATATGGACAAAACAAACCATGTTCATCTGTTCACCAGTTGATGGATATGTGCATAGTTTCCAATTCTTAGTTATTATGAATATTGCTTTTATAAACAGCTGCTTGCAAGCATGTGTGAACATATGCTCTCATTTCTCCTGGATAAATACCTAGGAATGGAAGAACTGAGTTGCAGAGTTAAGTGTAAGTTTAATGGCCCGACTGTTTTCCATAGTAGCTGTACTGTTTTACATCCCCACCAACGTGTGAGATTTGCAGTTTCTCCGCATCCTCATCAACATATGATAGTCACTGTTTTTAATAATATCCATTCTAGACAGTTATTATAGAATCACATTGTGGTTTTAATTTTCATTTCCCAAAAGATTAATGATGTTGAGTATCTTTCACGTGCCTTTTTAGCTCTTCATGTATCTTTAGAGAAATGTGTATTCAAGTCTCTTACCCACTTATTAATTGCAATTTCTCCTTACTACTGAGTTGTAAGAATTTTTTTTATATACCTGTCCATTGTAAGACATATGATTGAAACTATTTTCTCTTAGTAGCCTTTAAAAATTTTTTCTTAACAGAGTTCTTCAAAAAGGAGATTTTTTTTTTTTAACATCTTTATTGGAGGATAATTGCTTTACAATGGTGTGTTAGTTTCTGCTGTATAACAAAGTGAACCAGCTATACGTATACATATATTCCCATATCCCCTCCCTCTTGCGTCTCCCTCCCACCCTCCCTATCCCACCCCTCTAGGTGGTCACAAAGCACCAAGCTGATCTCCCTGTGCTATGCGGCTGCTTCCCACTAGCTATCTCTTTTACATTTGGTAGTGTATGTATGTCAGTGCAACTCTCTCACTTCATCCCATCTTACACTTCCCCCTCCCCATGTCCTCAAGTCCATTTTCTACGTCTGCGTCTTTACTCCTGTCCTGCCCCTAGGTTCATCAAAACCATTTTTTTCTTTAGATTTCAAAATGGAGGTATTTTTAAATTTTGGTGAATTTATAGATTTTTTTTTCTTTTTACAGATCATCCTTTTGGTATATATGTTTTTTTATAGAAGTTTTGTAGTTTTAGTGCTTACATTTGGGTATATGACTCATTTTGAGTTAATTTTTATGTAAGATAAAAGTCTAAAAATTACATATTTTATATACATATATATGTAATTTTTGAGTTTTTACATATGGACATCCAATTATTCCAGTACTGTGTTAAAAGGACTATCCTTTTCCCATTGGCATCTTTGTCTCTATTCTGTTCCACTGATATATGTGTATTCTCCAACACCACACTGTCTTGATTACTACGGCTTCATAGCAAGTTGTGAATCAGGCAGTGTAAGTTCTCAAAAGTTGTTCTTCCTTTTCAAAATTGTTTTGGCCATTCTAGATCCTTTGCAATTTCACGTAAATCTAGTATCCGTTTGTCAATTTCTATGAAAAGTCCTCCTGAATTTTGTTAGAGATTAGATTGAATCTATAGGTCAGTTTGGAGAGAAGGACCATCTTAATAATACTGAGTTTTCTAATCTATGAACACGGTATGTTTCTCCATTTACTTATATCTTCTTTAACTACTCTCAGTAATGTTTTGTAGTTTTCAGTGTACAGGTCTTGCACTTCTTGTTAGATATAGTCCTCAGTATTTTATTCATTGGTTTCTGGTCTAGTTTCCTTCCTTCTACTTCACTTGGATTTAGTCTTCTAGCTTCTTGAGGTTGATGTTTAAATTACTGATTTTAGATCTTTCTTCCATTCTAAGATAAGCATTTAGAATCCTCTTAGTACTGTATTAGCTGCTTTCCATAAATTTGATATGTTTCTATTTTCATTCAGTTAAAACTATTTTTTTAATTTCACCTATGTGCTATTTAGAAGTGTGTTTAAAATTTAGTTTCCAAGTATTTAAAGTAGTTCTCAGATTTCTTTCTGTTGTTGATTTCTAATTTAATTCCACTGTAACTGGAGAACATACTGTGTATTATATCTATTCTTTTAAATTTATTTAGCCTCGTTTAATGGCCTGACAGATATATGGTCTATCCTGATGAATGTTCCATATGTGCTTGAAGAGAACCAGTATGTTGTTGAGTGGTGTGTTTCATAAAAGTTAATACAGTAAAGTTGGCTGATTGTTTTCACTACTGAATTCCTAGCACCTAGAATAATGCCCTGAACACAACGGGCACACAATAAATATAAATATTTGCTGACTGAAAGAATACTTTGACTCTGCCACTGAAATCTCTTTCAAAATCTTTATCTAAGTCCTTTACCTTTTCTCAAAAGAAGTTCTGTCAATGGGATAAATAATTTCCCCTACAGAAAGGGTTATGGGTAAAATAGAACTTAATAATCAACTGTTCAATTTGATTGTTTCTACTTCTGAGATAAAAAAAAAAAAAGATTGTAAAGTGTCAGCTTAATCAGCCCTTAATGATATAGCCTAATCAACAACTTTGCTTCAAAGATGGTCATGTGATATATGTCTAATTATTATTCAGAAGTTACCAATACTAATCCCCAAATTTTAAGAGGTGATAATTTAAAAAAATCAAATCAAGCCTCATGATAACGTATTTTCTTAAAGTTGCAATGAAAGTCATGAAAAAAAAAACTAAGAGTAAATTCTAAATCAATAAATTATCTTAGAAAAAGTTACAAGAGGAAAAATAAATAAAAAGGTTGTCCAAAATACACTGAAGTTTAGTTAAGAGATGTTACTATTCATGTTAATAAGTCGTAAACCTATGTAATATTGAGAAATGGATATTATCTCGTGATTTCACGTAGTATAGTGAAACTGACTCTACTGTCACCCAGTAAGTCTACTTCTGATTTTGTTTTAGCATCTGCCAAAATCACCAGGTATACACTTATTCCCTGTGAGCTGAGAAGGGTTAAAGCCACATTTCTTCATGAATTAGTACGGTGCAATAAACTACATTAACTATGTCTCTTCCTCCAGGAAGCCTTCCTGAATTCTTAAGGCTACGTTAGGCCATACACTCTGAAATTATCCTCCACTTCACTTTCACCATGCTGGCTAAAGAGATTTATAATGATTTTTCAAAGTGCCTTCTTCACTTGACTATAAACTTTACAAAGAAAAGGACCATGACTCTACTTCCTCAAGTGTAAGAACCCAGTTTGACTTCCCTTTATTTCCCACACTTTGCACCATACTCTATATTATGCAATAAATGGTATTTTGATATTGATGTTAATGATTATAACTCTTTAGGGTCTTCCAACTACCATTTACTAAACCATTTTCTAACTTTTCCTCCACTTTACCTTAAATTCAGGTATTTCTAAAGGTCCTATCCTTGGCTCTCTTCTTTAGCCATGTTGTCTATGTGTTTTTTCCCAACCACTCCTGTTTCCACTATCACCTTTATACACCCGCGGTGGACTTTTACATTGGGGGCTTCCCAGTATTCAGACCCTTGTATAGTCACCTCCCTCTTGAATCTGGCCCATTCTTGTGAGTAGCTTTAAATAAGAATAAAGCAGAAGTGACACTTGGCCAGTTTTGGGAATAAGCCTTAAAAAGTCCTTGTCACCTCAATTTTTCTACATTTTGGAATCTTGAGTAGCCACGCAAAAAATTCCAGCTAACCTGCTCCAGAGATTACAAGAAAAAAGCATGCGGCAAGGAAAAGGCGTTGAGACTACATAGAGAGAGAAAGACAGCTGTCCCTGCATCCCATCTGAGCCCATCCTCCAAACAATCCACAAGTTCAGCGCAGCCGCATATCAGTGACCACTGGTAAGACTGGCAGAAGAACTGCCCAGCTGAACGTAGCTCAAATACAGAAGTAAGAGCAAATAAAGTGTTTGTTCTTTTAAGCCACTTAGTTTTAGGGTGATTTGTTGTAAAATAGATAAACAAAAGAGCTGGTAAACTAAAAATCTAAATCTCCTGCCCTGACCACTCTCTAGAGATACACATCTAAACTTCAAACAATAACTTTAAATTTCCTCATAGATATTATCTACATTTCAAATTCAACACTTGCTAAAATGGATTTTAGTATCTCACCTATTTCCTATAAAGTACTGTGTAAGCCGCTGATTTTAAAATTGTATTCCTCAGAATTCTAAGGTTCTGGAGTATTTCTAGAGATTACAATCTGGGTAGATATGTTTCAATTCCAGTCCTTAGTCCCATCATATCATGGGTCACAAAAACTAAGTATAAGCTCAGAATTAAACTAAACGAATTACTGTCCAATTAAAACAGAAAACACTGAAACAAAGTACGAAGGAACACACTTTAGCTATGTGACTTTGGACAAGTAACTAACATTTTGCCCTGCAATTACTTAATGAAGTATTAGTTTGGATTTAAATAATCTGATTTTATAATAGAAATTAATGACATCTTGAATGTAATAGATTATTAGAGAGGCAACACAGGGCAGGGGTTAAGAGCAGAGTGCCTGGGTTCAAATCCTTGGAGATGTTAGAGCTGTGAATTGGCAGAATCTTGGTTCACATCCTGCTTCTGCTAGTTAATAGCTCTGTAACTTCTCCAAGGCCCAATTTCCTCATCTGTTAAATGTTTATAAGGTTATTATAAAAATTAAATGAATCAAGATTTCTAAAGTACTTAGAATACTGCATAGCATATAAAAAGCTGTTAAATAAATTCTACAGAAAATTGTAATCACAAGTTTTTTTAATATACCATATAATAAATTAATCTATTTCCATAAATTTTATTCCTGAAATGTCTCTAAGAAACCCATGTTTAATATAATTAACTATCTAATTAACCAAAATTTCTGCCTTTAGAACACTGATATTTTATGAATGAATAACGTTGTATATACTTTCTGTTGCAGTAGGTTGTTAGATAGAAAAAACATCTTAAAATGATACAGGTCCTCTTAATCAGTAGTAATAAATAATATATTTTCTCATAAAGAAATGTTATCTCCATTTCAAAGTTGATAAATACATTATTTATGTTGCACCATTAAAACTTAAAAATTTACTACTTACCACTGATTGTCTTAGGCTTTCTAGCTATATATTCCTTCCATTTTCTTGAACTGAGTTGGCTGGGAGGAGGAATAAGTATGCTACTAATGGTACACGGCAATACAAAAAGAGCACCAACCTGGATAAAACAGAACATATTTTTAGTGACTGCACAATGAAATCAACTCTAAAATAGCGTCATCTGACAATTTTCCACTCATATTTCACCTACATAACACGTATTTAGTCACATTCTTTCCCAAGAATTCCACTATAAAAACTAAAAAAAAAAAAAAGAAAACAAGAACACTGCCCTACCTCCACCAAAAAAAAAAAGCCAGAAAACAGAGAAAGGATTCAAAGTTACAGGTATCCCTTTTCCTTCCACTGAGTCATGTATCTCTGAAAACCTTATTCACAATGTTTAAGTTTAGGTTGTGGGTATAATTTCTTCGTGTATCTGCAAATCAATGAGAGGTCACGAATTCTATCCTCAAAAGATTTTGTCATACCAAGCCATACTTTTATAAACTTTTGACTGGATGGATTATTGGTCTGGCTTCAAAATTAGAATCTAAAGGTTTCAAAACTTTTGTTGCTAGATATCAGAGATTTAATGCTAATAGGTATAAAATTCAGAGAAACCATGAATCATATGCCAGAAAACATACAACAGCTTCTAACTGATTTATGAGCAAACTCAACTTATTCATCTCTGTATTCCCAGGGCTGGGCACACAGATGTTTATTAAGTATTTGTCCCCCAAAACCCACCATAATATATTTAGGTAAATTCTCAGTTTGACTAAGCACTGAATAAAACAAACTGCAACCTTGAAAGCTGTATTTTGCCTGTTATTTTAGATATGTAAGCTACAAAACCAGCACATCCCAATAAATACATTTTTTGGGTTTTTTTTTTTTACTTTTGGGGAAATTTAGGCAAGGCATTTGCTATCAATATCAAATCTAATGCAAAATCACTTTTAACTGTCCTATGTAGATAGAAGGGTTACATGAGATATGTGACACAAAGATAATTAATACTTTTAGTTGCTATTTATTATTTTTACTTACGTATTCTTAACTAACAAATATGAAAATAAGTCTATTGGGAGTAAAATAAGGAAGGTAAAATTAAATATGCTTATTTTTCTTTATTATTATAGCCATAACCTTTTTATTTTAAGTCAAATGTACTTTACATAGTCAAGCATTAGACATTAAAAATAAAAATATTTAGGAATGGAAAATAATCATTAACTATAAAAGATATATATTTAATTTCCTAAACACTAAGTCCTAGTTCTTCCTTCTTGCATAAGTAAGACTTCTTAGACTAAAATGCATAACAAAACTGTCTGGCCCAAAGGGTGACAAAGCTGTAATGTGAGTATGCCAGATCAGGGCCCAATTATAGCTTAACAATTATAAAACTGTTACAATTATAGTTACAGCTTAACAATGTAATGATGCTAAATGCAGTTCATTGTATAATTTATAGCCTGACATAAATGTGTCCTGACCCAGCAGCAAAGGAAGTGACCACATTTCTGAGACAGCCTATTTTTGATTAAACATTTGCTACAAATATGAAAATAAACTTTTCTAAATCCCATAAGCTATAATTCCCTACAAAATAAATTTATGTCAATAGTTTACATTACATTCACTACAAACTTGGATTCTGATAACTTGTTCTCACTCATACACTAATCATTAGATATACTTTGAGAGACTTGAGGATGATCCTTTTATGTTAACATTCTATTCCAAAATTTAACAGCCAAATAACATTTCAAACCCAAGTTTCAAAACTTTGATTCAATCTTTTCAGTAGGCAAACCCTCACACAAGCAGGCAATCATGTTTTTAGCCTTATAAACTCTCCTCTTTAATAAAAATGTTCCCCGTCCATATGATTAATAGACATCATGATTCCCTAACAACCCTATCTTGCCTTTTTCTAATCTAATAAAATAAGTTTTTCTCTAAAAGGCTTTTATTTTTATTCTGAGGCTAATCAAACATCTTTTTTAAGCTCAAAAGTTGACTTAGGATCACATAAAGCTCTAGAATTTAAGCACTTTGACAGCTTCCCAAGGAGGGATTTTGCCCACTTTATTCTCTCCAGTACCTGCAACAAGCAACTGGCAGGCAGTCCAAAAAAAAAAAAAAGAAAAGTTGAATAAATAAATGAAAACCATGTTATAAAGCACTGGGATTATTTCAAGGAATGACCATGCAATTCAATTTTTTTTTTCAAAAATGTAAAAGACTAACTATGACACAGTGTAAAAGGACAGTGAACTGCTTCACATTTAGAGATTTAGCCAAATTACATAATGTATGTTTCTAAAAATTATCCCTTTGCTGAATTAAAGTAGGAACATATATTTAAAGTTCCATTTATTTGTCCCCGACTGCTAAAGTGTAGTCCAATATTTCAAAGTCATTGTCCAAGAAGCAATAAAAATGACAATCTAATACAACAAATTTAAAATAAAACAATTGAAAATACTATATTAATAGATATCAATAGTTTAGCTTTCTTCTAGGATTAGAGTTGCTTATCTTCAATATCTAGATAGATTAAGAATTATTTTATACCCGAGTTAAATTATAGGTATATGTCTGATTTTGACTTGAAACATTACCTATAAAACTAATTCTTAAAAATTTCATCATAACTTCAAAATATCTAGAGGATATCTAGCGCTTTATAAATTTCAGGAAAATGTTTCACTTAAGTGTGTCTATCATTTGGGCCACATAAACTTCAAAGACAAGAATTAGCGAGTAACCATCATTTATATCATATTGTACAGTTTATAAAATATATTCCAATTTGGTTTTCATTACAACTTTTTGAAATAGGCAAAACAGGAATTATTATTTCCAGTTCACAATTTAAAAAGCTATAAACCAGTGAGTGGCAGAGCTAGGACAAAGTTTTCTAAAGTACATGTTCTTTTACTTGAGACTTTCTACTATATCATAATCCCTCCCTCCCTTATTTGATAATATAGGTGAGATGATTAATGATAAATGACATTCTCATTTCCTGGATAGGGTTACATAGTGAACTATTTAGCTACTTGGGTTAAAATATGAACAGAGTTGTTTGTTTTTATTCTTAGTGCTTTTTCTTTTTCGCCTTTTGTTTTTTAAACTATACCACTTCACAAGACTTCTGTGTGCAAATTTCTGTAGAGATGTACGATCTTATTAACCTGTTTAAAGTACTCCCTCCACCCTACTACCCTATCTCAGCCTGCTTATTTTCTTCATAGCTCTTATTTTCTATTTTTCCTACCAAAATGTAAGTTCCATGAGGGCAGAGTTTTCATCTGTACAATCCATCATTGGAGCCCTAATATTTAATACAATGCATAAAGTAGAACTAATGTTGAATAAACGAAAAAAGAAATTTTAAATTTCAAAATGTAGCACATTGGGTTCTTTAGAGGTGAAAAAACAGGCTAACATTATCTTCAGACTGTTCCTTTAAAGGCCATTTCATCAAATAAATACTTTGATGCACTGTTTAAAAACTATTAATTTCATGGAAGAATGAGGCTGGAAGTCAAAATTTTAAGTTACTATATAGCCAAGTACCTTAAGGGCAAAATCATATTTCCTTTACTACATCAATTTTCTAAGGGAACTATAACCAAGATTTGATTAATAGTGCCAAGGGGAAACCATAATTATAACAATCATTTTTCTCCCTGCAGGACTATTTGATAATAGAGTACTTGTTGTTAAAATAATAAGAAAATGTTATGTAAATATTGCCAATGAACATTTTGTGCATTAAAAATTGTTTTCATAGAAACAAGGTAGTTGAGCAAATAATCAGAAAGAAAATTTTAGTTTTTCCTATTGAAAACTGTACTTGACTTTAGATGATTCCACTTAAAATTCTTTATGTTATAGTTAAAAATGTTTATAAATATACCAATTCTACCGTATCATTATATATGTTTTTATATATATATATATAAAAACTAATGAAATAGCTAAAAATCTTCTAAACATCACCAAAATTAAAAAAGAAAAACTGAAAACTTACAAATGATAATTTAGTGAAGCTCTAGACATTTTTCTCACCTCCACCTACCCATCCTACCATGAAAAAGATAATGCAAGCATATACATATCTTGCCGCAGAATTGAAATCAGATGTGAAAGGGGTAGGTTAACAATAATCTAATGTGTTCTAAAATTTTAAAGCTGTAAAGCAATTATCAGTAATGAAGCTTATTTTTGAAAATCTCTTCTAAAAAAAAAACCCATCATTTCATGTCTGCAGAAGACTTTGGGGTTATTATGAAAAGTCCAAAGTATCTTAACATGAATTAGGACCAAAACCTTATGTTAAGTTAAAGAAACCAAATCATCACACAGAAACAGATTTTAAAAAATACATTCCCTTTTCTCACACATCTGTAAATGTTTAAGTTAAAAACACAACAAAAACAAAAACAAAAAAACACCCTCTATACCTTGCCACACAGGGAAGAAATCTGCTCCAACAGCAACTTGGAATTCTGTTTGGTATTGTTTTTTGTCAATCCTCTGTACTAAGGAGTTAAAGAAATGATGAAATGGTAATTGTCAAATAATTCAACTCCCTAAAATAAGTTTGATTCTCCAATTCACAAGGTGCTTAAATTCACTGATCAATTGTGAGGGGGAACTCACAATTACCCCTTTCCAAGGACAATTATTTTTCTGATTCTGAAAATACATCAAGAAATAGTGATACTATAAATAGCATTACTCTAAACTATTAGAACCAGAGATTTGTACAAACTGGAGCTTCTGAATAAAAATTCAAGAACACTGTACTAGTGTTTCATTTCTGGCCAACAACAAATTCTTTTTATATAAAATATTGTTCTTAGGTCTGTTCCTAAAACTTCTTAGATATATTTTCTTAAAAAAGAGTGTAAAATATGTTGAATATTTGCAGACATATGTGATAGCATTCATATTTACTTAAGTATTTAAAAAGATACAGTGGACTGGCACTTGTATCTATCCTGCCAATGGCAAGAGAAACATCTGAACATTCCAATAGTATATAAATTATTTTGTTTTTCTTCACAGATCCCTAACATTTCTCCGTCTTACCTACCCCATAAGCAATGAGTCATAATTTCAGGAAGTCTTCTGCCTATTTATTCTAGAGGCATAAATATCGTGCCTGAAGGAGTATTCTTTTTTGCAAGTTGTAGAATTTCTCTTAAAGCAATGGCAATGAAAAGTATACTGATATTATAAAAAAGAAAAACAACAACAAAAGTATGGGCAAATATTTAAATGTGGTGGTACCAAGAAACAGTCTTACCTGACACAGAAAAATTGTGATCTATAATGAACATGTAAATGAAAAGGATACAACTCAAATTCAATGTCTGACATATAGCAGGAAGGTAGGTCTGATAATTTTATCATCTGCACAAATTCTAAAGCAGGGCCATAATAATGAAAAACCTAAAAAAGAAATTAAAATTATGTAAGACTTTAAATACTATAAATAAAATGAAAGTGAACAAATTAGTGATCAGGGTTTAAATCTTTAAAATGGGTCTTAAAAAGCACGTATTTACATATTATGCAAGGCAAACACTTAATCCTCTATCTCAGATAAGAATTTCTTCCATATCAATTCTACCTTTCCGAGTGGAGAGATATGGAGATTTCTTACTAACTGGAAAGAGTTTTAACAGGAGGAAAATGAGTATAGAAAGAGGCAAGCAACAGAGGACAAGAGTTCTCAACTTTTCCTGTTTATCTCTAGGAAGACAGACAGATAAGCCAGGAGGCTAGGATGTTGAAGAGGGTCTGCGAAACTGAGAAAGAAAAAGAAAAGACATTCCAGGATGAACTTTGGTATGCTGAGATAAAAAAAAAAAACAAAAAACCAAAAACAAAACAACATCCTTGGAGGAAATACTGAAGTAATTAAAGAGAGAACTAGTAAAACAAGAATACTAATTAACAAAGAAAGCTCCACTCAGAGAAATAAAATTCAGTATTTCTTTGGATAGAGTCTAAAACTAAACTAAGAGTGAGCTGGTGAAGAAGGTAATCCAAGAGTTGGGGCTAGAGTGCTTCACAAGAAGGGCAAAGAAAAGCAAACACATCTTCAAACACACCAAGTTTTAAACTTGCAGAAAGCTGAGTAATTTCATCATATATGATTATGTATGTGTATGTGTATATACACATAAATACACAACACACCTAGTGTGTATTTATATATATGTATGTATGTATGCATTTGTTTATGCGTAGAGAGAGAGGCTTACATTTATTTAAGACGTTGAACCCTAAATTTCTCTCAATAGCAGCAAAAATCAGACACATTATTCATACTTGAATGGTGTACTACCAAAGAAGAAAAGTTGAGGTCATCAATCTTATGATTATAATCTTTAGAAAAGAATTTAATATTCCTGTGAAAGATGGTCATGGTAAGTTACTTAAAGTAAGTAATTCTGAACAACTATTAGGAAATGTATCAACATCAGAAATATGTCTTTTGTACCACCCTTTGATCAGAAAATATTACCCATCAATCTGACATCCTTGTAAATTCATGACCACTATGTTTTGCACATTCTTGAAATGCATCCTTCAAAGTGAATTTCTAAAGTGCTTCTATATAAATACTTCTTCTTATATTATTTTTCCAATGTGAAAAAAAAAAAGCCAACCAAATCCCTTTTAATTATTGTACTTTATAATTACTTGCATTTTAAGAATAAATCTATGGAGACATGGGACAAGAATCAATACCTCTTAAACTGTAAATGAAGCAAATGTCAGGTACTATGTCAGATGCTAATCTCTTACTCCATTTAACCCTCATAACTTTGTAAGAAAAGTGTTTATTACTATCTCCATTTCATAAATGAGTTAATCAATCTACCCAAGGTGACAGTACCTCATAGGTGACAAAGTCAGGTTTCAAACCCAGGTCTACCTAACATCAAAGCCTGTTCTCTTTCCACTGTATCATACTCCCTTCAAACTGAGTCTTAGAAAGGTCACATGGTAAAGTTCAAATCAAAAGTGGTTTCAGGCCTATACTGATCTAAAGTTAGGATCGTTCCATTTTGAAAACAATTTAAAACAATGATAGTTTTGCCAACATTCAATACTGATAATACAGTATAATTTAAGCACTTAATTATAATTATAGTAAAAGTTATACAAGTGAGCACACTTAAGCACATATATTAGTAATGTTAATTGAAGATTCAAACATATCTTATAAAAATAAAATATTCATGAATAGATGATTGCAAAAACATAGATTACCTTTGGCAAAATACTCTTATCCTTTGATGGTATTATCTTTTTGTCAAGAAAGCAAGTTTTTAAATTAGATGTACTAAAATTCTTAGGTGTGACTCCCTTTAAACAAAATTCAGGAAAACTAATTTCACATCCAAACTGAAAAGAAACAAGAGAACACAGTTACAGGCATCATGAATTAAGTTACGAAGATTAATACATCTTATTGCAATGTAAAAGTTGAGAGGAAAACCATATGTAAATTTATTTTTGATCCTCAGTTCAAAATGCAGTTCTTCCATTTATGTACATATCATTCGTATTTCAACTTTCACGTGAATTTTTCATGAAAAGCTCTCCTTGGCCTTTCACTAGCCCACAAGAGGATACCAAGCCCATTCTCTGCAACCAGAGAACAAAGCAACCCCCTTTACATATAGTTGTTCAGTACCTGCTTCCTACTAGTCTTAAGTTCTGCAAAAATAGAACTTGCTTGTCTCATTCACCACTAGATCCTTAGTGCCTCACACATAGTTTGCTTTCAATATAAGTTGTTGATAAAGAGATCAATTCCTGCAGAAGTAGTAATAATAGGGGTACTAACAGTAATGGTAACGACATTGATAGGTAACACTTACTGGATGGTTACTTTGTGCTTTAAATAATTTAAACCTCATAAAAATCTGAGTTAGGAACTACTATTACACCTATCTTACAGATAAAGATAACTGTGGCACCAAGAGGCTAAATATTACCTAACATTTCACACAAAACTAGCAAGAAACAGAGTTAGGATTTGAATGCAGGCAATCTAACTCTAGAATCTATGTCCTTAATCACTATAATGCCCCTAGGCTAAAAGCTATTCTCCACCAAAATAAGTGATTTCAAGTTTTAAATGCAGCCTGGGGAGATATGGACATTTAATTTCTTATCCATAAAAGAATAAAAGAATCACAGAACCCTGCCATTATCTGTCTGTATGTAGACATGAAGTTTCAAAAAATGTATACAAAAGTAATTCTCCTAGCTAATTGTATCCTGCATTCTTCTAGTAGGCTATATGACTTGTTTACACTAAAACCACTTGCAAAGAAGATTTATCTGCAGATTTAACTTCCCTGAGATAAAGAAGAGTGGGGCGTGCAAATCAACAAGAAGGGCCCAGCCACGTTAATTCCTGTTGTCTTATTAGAAGTTTTATTAAACTATAATTGAGTGAATTGAAAAGGAAAAAAAGTCTAGTAATTAATACAATAAATCCTCATAGGAACACAATGGTCTACTCGTGCTCCCATACTAAACAAACATTAAGAAACTTTCTTTTAGTTTTGCCTATAGACAGAAACACATAAAATACCAGGAACACTGATTTCAACATGGACACAACTTATAAAAACCACCAAACATATTCATTCACAGTAAGGGATCGCAAAATAGAATTGGAGCTCATAGAAATTTAACATTAGCGGGGTTCCACTAATCTAACATTCTCATCTTATAGTTGAGAAATCTGGGGTCTAGTAAGGTTAAAAAAGAAATTGTTCAAAATCACCTGGTTAGCAGAAAGCACTGATCACTTAAGGTGGTATCATAGGTAAGAAAACATGTTCTAAGCAGTTTTCCAGGAGTTTACATATGCGATGAACTAAAGCAGCTTGGATAAACATGAACTCAACTAATGTTAAATTCTGGTTTAAAAGAATGTTACATTCTAGAATTGCAGTGCCCAAAACAAACACAGTCACTATTTAAATTTAAATTAATTAAAGTAAAATATAGTAAAAGATTCAGTTCTGTGTTTGAAGTAGTCAAGTATAAAGTGCTAGTAGTAACATGAAGCCAGTGGACTATTGTATAAGGATAAATTCGGAACATTTCCATTAATGAAGAAAGTTCTATTAAGATAGTGCTTTTCTAGAACATCTTTATATGGTGCATTTTCATTAGGATTCATTTAAACTATCTGTGTTGTAAATAAGGTCCAAAGGCCTGCTTGGGAAACTGTGATAACAGAAATCCACTTACCTTCCTTTCCCATATCTGAATCTTTCCCCTCCATAACTCCTTTGAATCAATAGCATTTCTGAGATCTTGTAAAGATACAATATTAGCAGAAAGGTATTCGGCAATTTTCTGACAACTTCTATAAATAAAAGTTTATGATAATTAAATATAGGGTTTTAAATTTGACTTAGATTTAATGGTTATAGTTAGCTACAAGCCAAACAGGCAAAAATGCAAAGTTTATATTGCTGCTTTTATCCACTAATATTATAGAACATTCATTAAGTCAGTCTCTGAAGAAGTTGCTATCATGTGTTCATTTAATCTCAACATCCCCTTGAATTATGAGTAATTACCCTTAATACTACAGATGAACAGATTTTCCTATTATTATTTATTGGTCTTAACATGTCAGATATACACATACACAGATTGAATGAATTCTTATCTTCAAAAGGAGAACTGCTCTCCTAAATTGTTCCCACACAGTTTTGTATGGAATTTCATAATAGCACTTAAAACAGACTATCATGACTATTTGCATTCCTGTTCCTCCCTGTATTTCAATGAAAAAGATCAAATCTCACTTTCTTATTATCAGTATATATTGCTGTGCTTGGCATAAAGATAGTGCTCAATAAACAATTGCTGAGTGAAGAAAATTATGAAGTTAACAAATCCAATACTCATTTAAGGATCAAAACTGTAATACACAGTTGATCCTTACTAAAATGTCATAAAACACAACAGTATATATTTATTTCTACATTGCACATAAAACAAAAAACAAATATGACATTATAAATCTGGTGTATCCATGTATCCATGGTATTTATCACGGTGTTCATTGGACAATACAAACCTATTTAAAAACACACAATGTGGGCTTCCCTGGTGGCGCAGTGGTTGAGAGTCCGCCTGCCAGTGCAGGGGACACGGGTTCGAGCCCTGGTCTGGGAAGATCCCACGTGCCGCGGAGCAACTGGGCCCGTGAGCCACAACTACTGAGCCTGAGCGTCTGGAGCCTCTGCTCCGCAACAGGAGAGGCCGCGATAGTGAGAGGCCCGCGCACCGCAATGAAGAGTGGCCCCCACTCGCCGCAACTGGAGAAAGCGAAAGGAAGACCCAACACAGCCAAAAATAAAAATAATAAATAAAAAAAAAAACACACAATGTGTTTGGAGAATTAATGCTCAATAATAGTTATAAGAAAGCATCAATAATATTTACTAAAAACTTAAAACTTCTCAGAAATATAAAGTATGAAATAAGAAAAATGTAGGTTCTTCTTAACAGATAAATCTCTAATCACAGTATGACATAGAACTACCTTGTCACATTTAAAAAAGTCTTCAAAGGCTGGGTCTATTAAAAACAGGGTAGCAAGTTAATTGTAAAAGCGGACAACACAGATAGTAGTCAAATATGAACAAAGAAGCTTACGTTTCACACTGATTTCCTGCTATGGTAATTTTTGCTGAATACCATTCCTTCAAATGTTTTAATGCTCCTACAGTAGGCAAACAGTCTCTCAATTTAGGGGGATCTTTGTCAGAAGGCAACAGTATTATATCTATCATTGCTCTACCTAGAAAGAGATAAAGGCATTTTTGTAATTTTTTAAAAAATTTTTTATTTTATATTGGAGCATAGTTGATTAACTATAATTTTTTAAAGATGTTAGATCTGAAATGTCTCAAAACAGTACCTTGAACAACTGAATTTTATGTTTATTTAGAAGATGAAGAAGGATTTTAACTTTAATTTCTGAAATTCTTCAAAACAATATACATCTTTAGGAGTTCAAAATTTTTAAATGTTCACATTTGATTTAAAGCCATGTTATCTTGAAATAGCTAGCATATGCCAGAAAAACAATGAACTATATCATAATTACTTGCCAATTATGTGCCAGTGGTTAATTATACATTGCTCTTGAGATCATCAATGCTATTGTTCTACTGACAGAGGGAAAAAAACCTGTGCAATTCATTATGTTCTTCTATACTTAATTTTGTTATACAAAAGGGAATGAATTAGTATAAAACTGTAATGTTCAAATAAATTATTTCTCTTTGTAAAGAACAATAAAACACTCAGAAAACTCAATTATACTGACAACATCATTGGTTCCTGAGAAAGAAGGTTAACTTCATGAAACTTTAAATTTTATAAAATGATAAATTTTACTGAAGGACCAGAAAAATCAAAATGAAACAGAAACCAAATAAAAGTTTGACAATGAAAGTATTCCAATTTGCCAAAATAGCAACTGTACATTCCATATTTTGAACTTCATATAAAAATTTGACATGTTTGTTTATCAATGTATTCAGTTATCTTCCATATAGGATCTTTTATACTAAAATATAATCCTGAATATAAGGATTAGACTGTGAGCTATAAAGTCCTTTATGATAATCACATATGCTTTACTCATCATTGTATACTCAGTTCCTAGTACAACGCCTGACATATAATAGATACAACAACTATCTGCAACTATCTCCAACAACTATTGGAGGTCAATAAATGACCTCCAATAATGAAAATATTCAGAAAAGTATTCAAAAGTATTTGTGGATGCCAAAGTGTACCAAGCTTTAGATGAATCAGCTACTTGATTCACACAAAGAAAGATTAATTTAAGACAAAATACAGTTTTAAGAAGAGTATGATGCAGTATTTCATAAAATATGCTTTCTATTCTATTATAGGAAAAAAACTGGATTGTGTAAAAAAATGCAGAGTCAAGGGCTTCTTTTACTGCAAGACTTTCTATTTGATAATATGTACAGTGACTTCACACCATAAAAGTATGTTATCCAAATGATCTAGGTTAAAGAACTTCTTTTTCCAGGAGTTGCTCATGGGAGTAGAGTTCTATAGAACATTGTGGAAAACAATGGTATATACAGTGCAAAGCTGCTTCTTCAGTAATAACTGAAGAAGGAAACGGATGAGTAATTTCCTAAGTTCTAATTTTTGTCTAAGTAAATGAAAACAATTAAGAAAATTGTGATGTCTCAACAAGGTACTTTACTAAAGTAGTAGAGTATGTTTTTTAACAAATTCATATAGAAAATTATTTTTAATTTTTAATTTCAAAATTAGAAGTGAGAACATGAGCATAAAGAATGAATTTATCACTCATTCACAGAAAGTGTAAGATAAGGTACAAATTATTGAAAGTAGTCATAAAATATTACCAGGAGCAGGAAGTTTGTCTGATAACTGATGCAAATTTTCCGCAGATTCTTCATATAGGCTAAAATAAAACAGTAGGTTAGGAAAATATATATATACACACATTACATATAATCATAATAAGTAATATTAATTAAATGGATCTATGTGCCAGACACTATTAAATACTTAGCATTCAGCATTATCTCATTTGATCCTCATGACAATCCCATGAGGCACTACTATAATACTATTTTTATCCTCACTTTAAATAATTCACCTAAAGTCCACATACGCTGTAGGTGTGGAAGTTAGGATTCAAACCCCGAGTCCAAGTTCTTAGCCACACCCCCAAAACAAACAAACAACATTAACAAAAAAGGGGAAAAAAGCCCTCCTTAAATTATATCTAGTATATTAAATATAAATCATAACTAATAGACCATTTTTCTAAACCCTAAAAGTAAGGTATTACTAAGTATTTAATAAAGAAGGCTACTGCTTTTCTCTGAATGGCACATAACAGCCCTGACAGGAAAATATGATACTCTCCTCCAATTCTTTAAAATCTATTCGTTTTACCCCTATGATTTTTTTTTTCTCAAGATAGTTTATTATATAACATAAAGGTATTTAAATCCTTTATTATAAACTCACCATTGTCTAAAAAACTTAAGGTGCCTTACGGTAAAGTATAGTTTTCAAGCTCCCTCTTGTGGAAATAATTATTAGGTCACTTACTAGAAATAATCACTTTTATACTTGCCATCTTCTAATAGTGGTGAGAAAACGTACGGAATGGTAAGAGCCCTAAGGCTAGAAGGCATCTTAGAAATCATCTAAAAGGATCTCAATGCTTTAAAGATGAGAAAATAAAGCACCAGAGAAGTTAAGTGACTGGCCCAAGATTATATAATTAGAGACCACTTCTACTAGCCTCTGTTACAATGCCCTTTCTATGGTTCTACAATGTCTCCCCTCATTAATCAGTATAAACAAATATGATTTGAAAACAGGAAAACACAATTTGAAAATCTGCAGCAATTTATAGAAGTATAATATTTGAATATTAAAATAAACAAAGGAGTTTTTTGTAATGACGTATTACAGAAGACTGAAATGACAAGAATGAATTATGGTTCAGAGATGGTATATTTCATGAAGAAAAAAAAATTATCAAAACTCACATCACCTGGATCATCTTATATATTGTACCACAATTCAAAAAACCTAAAAGTGAATTCAATCATCTACATACACCTCAGAAACTATGGATTTTAAAGGTGCCTGAAATGCTGAAGATACACATGAATTGAAGAAATCATATATTTCAGTCTCAAACAGCAAAATGAAAATGATACTGTGGTTTGAATGCCAGTTATTAACCTTAAATAAAGTTTCTATTCAAGCCCTTGAAATATAACATCAGGCAGAAGTTTGCTTCAAGAAAGTGACATATTAATAAAAATATCACTTTTTATGATTCCTGCAATTATGCAAGCTTAAGAAGCTAAACATTTTCAGATACCAATTTGTGCATTTTAAAGAATTTTATTCAAATAAAAGGCCCAAATAGCCTGTCTTCCAAAACAAAGAGTTGAAAATTTGAATTATGTAAATTCCCTCACTATAGCTGCTAACATATCAAATCTTCACTCTCACGGCTAAAATACTATCTAATGTCAAATATTTTAAAGACATGATAGAAAGTACATAAGCATACTCAGCCAAGGATAATGATTCCCTGCTATTACTATCTTCTTCTTCAAAACACTCAACAGCACTCAAACATTCTTCGATATTTCTTTGAAGAACATCTTCAATTTCATCTTTTTCCACACCAAAATGTATCTCTTCCCAGTCAGAACTACAAAACTAATATATCAAAAGATTGCATTAAATAATGCATACATGGAATTATTTATATTAACAAAGACATTCACTAGTGACTATTTTCTTATTTATATTACCTGATAAAATCCACATATTGCCTGCACTGCAAAGAACCACTTCCTGGAACCTGGTATATCGCCTACCAAACAGCCTTGAAAACAAAATCATACTTATTAGAAGAAAGGCATACCACAAATAAGCAGATGTTATAGCATATATACTTAGAGAGTTATGTAATTTTAATATATATATATATATATATATATATATATATATATATATATAATATGGATCTTTAAAAATCTCTGCTAAAAATTCAAACAGGAGAATCTGCCTAAAGAGCAAAATTATTCACTTGCTATGAATACTCTGCTTTAGTTCATCACAATTCAAAATCTACATCATTATATTAATCATCATGTCAAACACTAAAATCTACTATAAAGATGTTGAAAAATACACCCACTCGATTACTCTTGAGTAATACAAAACCGTGTAAGTCATTTTAAGGAAAATGGTTCCCTCCTCAAAGACCATGAAGGTTTGGTTCAGCCTTGCCAAAGAGAGAGGAGTTAAAGAGTAACTTCAGCCTAGAGACAAAGAAGATGCTCTTCTTGGAGACTGGAATATTACATGAAGATACAAAATTATGGGTCACCCCAGGGTGCAAATCAGAAGAGCAATGAAGAATTTAGAGCTATGTACAGAAATTGTATTCAAAGGAGGGAGAAGGAGAAACGTGATAACTGAGTTGAACTCATGGAAGCTAAGAATGAAGCTAAGTGCCTATTACCAATTTCTGCCAAAATCTCAGAAGACTTTACCTCCTACTTCCTTAAGAAAATAGAAGCCGGGCTTCCCTGCTGGTACAGTGGTTAAGAATACGCCTGTCAATGCAGGGGACACGGGTTCGAGCCCTGGTCCGGGAAGATCCCACATGCCGCGGAGCAACTAAGCCCGTGCACCACAACTACTGAGCCTGCGCTCTAGAGCCCACGAGCCACAGCTACTGAGCACACGTGCCATAACTCCTGAAGCCCACGAACTCTAGGGCCCCTGTGCCGCAACTACTGAGCCCACGTGCTGCAACTACTGAAGCCTATGCGCCTAGAGCCCGTGCTCTGCAACAAGAGAAGCCACCGCAATGAGAAGCCCGTGCACCACAACGAAGAGTAGCCCTGCTCACCGCGACTAGAGAAAGAGCATGCACAGCAACGAAGACCCAACATAGCCAAAAATAAATAAATAAATTTATTTAAAAAATTAAAAATAAAAAAATAAAGAAAATAGAAGCCATTGTAACTCCCATAACATCCTGTCAGCAAACATATTGCCCTTCCTGCATTCCCATTAGGTCTTTCCTCATTCTTCCCTGTTAACATGTAAGAGGCACTAGCCTTCCGATCAAGGTTATCCCTCAGACTTCTGCCGGGACCCCAGGCCACTGACTTGCTTGCATCTTCAATCTCTCTTTCTCTGTCATTTCCTTCCCATTAGCATTTAAATATGCACAAGTATTTTTCAAATTATCTTTTTTAATCACTTTTAAATTCACCTCCCTTTTCCAGTTACTACTATATCTCTTTCTTTACTCTTCAGGAAGATAAACTTTCTAAAAGCACTATCTACACTTGACTGTCTCTACTTCCTGTTTACCTTTTCTATTCCCCTCCTAATCCAATTTAATCTGTTCTTTTGTCTCCAACATGCCACTGAAACTACACTCACCAAAGTCACCAATGACTAACCTATTTCTAAATCTAACAGTTTTTAGTCCTGTTGGTACTTGACCTCTCAACGTAAGACTAAGAAAGGAATCGAAAATGACACATTTGACTACTTTCTCCTGAAAACACTTGCTTTCTGTGGAACCTATCTTTCCCACTCCTCCTTCTCATTCCTTTAAAAACTGGTGTTCAGCTCCTTTACATACTGGGATTCATTTCAAGATTTTCTGCTATTCTCACTATCCAAAACCCATCCTTTCTCATGGCTTGAACTGACATCTATATGTTGATGATTCTATAATCTGTTTCTCCAGCTTCACTCTCCTTTGGAGTTCCAGACACATGTATCTAACTTTTACAAAATATTTTCACTTTGCAATCTTACAGGCAACTAATCACATGTTCTTAATTGAACATGTCATATTCCATCAAAATCTTTCTTGCAATACTAGTAGTACTGACTTAAATTATACCAACTTGAAAAATTAATGAGTATTACCAGGACTTGGCAAACTGGCTAAGGTAGCATATAGATATTAGAAATAATTTCCCAAAGGTGACAGTTGAAACCCAAGAGACAGGTTCTCTGATGAAAGAGAAAGGAACAGATTGTACAGTCATGAGAACTATAAAGGTATCAAAACAAGCACACTCTCCCTGACATCTCCAGAAACTTCCTTCATCTTTTAGACCTGTTTTGATATCTCCTTTTTTCTGAGCCTCTGAAAGACACTCTCAGATAGAGGCCAAGAAAAGGAAGAAAAAAAGAGGATAACTAACAAAGATGTAAATACATGGATCTGTATAATGCCAATAGAAACCAAAGGAGAAAAGATTTTTACAAAGTAAAGAGTGTTCAAAAAAGTCAAATACTTTGAAAAAGTTAAAGCGATAAGAATGGAGAAAAGATTACTGAGTTTAACAATTATGAAGTGCTTTTAAGAGAATCAGTAAGAGGTAAGGATGGAAAAATAAAAGGTAAGGAAATGGGTATAAGCATTAATAATGTATTTGTACTCACAACAAAATCACAGATACTCCTTATAATGCCACATTACTCTATCTTATATGGAGCTAAAGATGGGCAAGAAAATCTCATAAAGGGAACAAAACTCAAGCTGAGACCCTAAAATAATTTTCATAACAACTTTATGACATCCAAGCATCAGGAAGAGAGGGATAGCATCTTTTCCATTTTGTATTTCTTTCATTGCTTTCCTATCCCAGTGACTTGTACACAGTCAACAAGTGTTTCTTGGACTCCCATGTGACCAGATTAATTAAATTTATTTCCAGTACAAATGCTGTGCCAGTGAAAAGAGGGGTTTATGTTTTACTTACCAGGGAAGGTACTATCTTCCGGATTAATTGAAGCATTAATGCTTCTTTTCAGGAGCTGATAAACATTTGCTGCTCTTAAGTCTGAAAAAGAAAAAAACAAACTAACTCAACTGGGTTCAAGAGTTACATAATGTAGACCTATTCCAGTTTCACCATCAGAGATTCTCAAGTACACTATATTGTACATAAAAGAACTACACTCTGTTCAAGTTTTGATATAATAAATCTAAAGCAAGCACAGAAAATAGGTAAAGCTCCCGGTTTGCACATGCCTGCCAGTTAACACAAATCCAAACTTCCCCCAAAAGAATAATTTTAAACGGAGAAGGAAAATCCTGTTACAATACTCTGTACACAACCACATACATTTCCTCCTCAAAATGCCGATCTATCAAAACAAGCTAAATAAAATGCAATACAGATTCTAGACAGGAGCACCAAAAAGCAGTGCATTCTCAAACGGTCGTAATTGTCTTAAATTTATAATTTGTTTTTTAACTTAGTTTATGTGTGGAATGTGTCCTCCCGTTAGGATGTAAACTCTAGGAGAGTAAGACCCTTTTCCAGCTTGTTCCTTTCTGTATTACCTGCATTTGGAACACAGGAGGCAGAACTACCTATTGAATGCATATATGTCCAAAGAACAGAAATTCCACTTCCAAGGCGTAGGGAATTTATTCAGTTAAATATTTACTGTGTCGGAAACTTCTGAGCGCTGGAATCTTGCATCCACAATTTTGTCCCTATTTTTCTACGGAGATAATATTTTTTTCAACCCTTACCAGGTCGATCCCAGATAGAGTCACAGCAGCAGAACTTGATCACAATTTTTTTCTCCTCCCTGCAAGCCGTTCCCGCTCTTTCTCAGCCCAGCGCTTACCTGGCTGTTTCTCGGTACCCTCAGCGGACGAAGCCCCTGGCCCATGCTCCGCCACCGCACCCGCCGCCGACGGGACTTTTTCTTCCTCCCAGATCACTAGGAGTAGGTACCGATCCATCTCTCAGGGCTGAGACCCCGTTTCAGCTCTCGGCTTCCACATCCAAACAGCCCCGCGCTACTGACGCACTTCCGGTTCCTTCTACTTAGGTCGGCTGGAAACTGTGTGTCCTCCATTGGTTTTCCGCAGCTTTTCCAGCAAGCGAGTTATTTTCGGGGGCTATTCTCTCAATAACTAGATCATTTCCTCGCTTCATGACGAAACTGCTACGGTGGGAAGATTGGAGGAGATGCAGGAAAAGCAGAGAAGCAGACGAGTGCTGGCTTGTCTAGGATCTGTTATACTCGGCTACATGCGTTTCCCGCCGGGCCCGTGATGCTGCGGGACAGGTCTTGGATCCTGGAAAAAGGACTGTCCTGCTACTGGGGAAACATGTCGAGTTTTTCTAGGGCGCCCCAGGTGAGCTCGCACTCTTGTAGCTCGATGGCATTCATTACGCTGGCAGAAGGAGGTCGGATTTAGTGAAGCTGAGTAGGATGGGAAGCCGGGTCCTTGGGCCCGGAAATGCTTCGGTGAAGCACAAACGGTGGTGATTCTGACCACCACTTGCTGTCGTTTTCTTGGTACTCCTACCCTCCCCTTTTCAGTCAACCCTTTTCGTGTTTCTTTTTACCCACCTCGGGAAGAAGGAGGGAAGGTCAGAGAGGTAATAAGCTGGATCATATAGGGCATTGTAGACTATTGTAAGAGTTTGATTTACTGAACAAAATAAGGGGAGTAACACGATCTCGCTTAAGTGTTAAAAGGAGCACTACGACTGCTGAGTTGAGAATAGACTGTGTAGAGATGGGGATTGGTGGAGAAGAGAAGCAAAGAATCTGTTTGGAGGCTATTGAAAATAATCCAGGCTAGACATGATGGTGGCACAAACCAGACTTAGTAACTGTGTAGAGTTGAAAAGTGGTCACGTTCCGTTTGAAGGTGGATCCAACAGGATTTCCTGAAGGACTGTATGTGCGCCGACAGCAAAAGAAAAAACAAGAATTATTCCAAGGTTTTTTGTTTCAGCAACCGGAAGAACGTTCCATCAACTGAGATAGGCAAGGCTGAGATTGAAGCAGGTTTCAGGAGGAAGAGCAGGAGTTGGTCTAAGCTGCCTCTTAGTCTAGTCCTGCTCCAAGTGTGATTCCTTCCTTGGACTGTTTGTTACCTGTCCCTAATGAGGAAAATACAGAAAGTAAAATTAAACATTAAAAAACTGTAGCAATTTGACATTGTGGCAGTATTTTAATTGTTTTATCAAAGGTTTTTTTTTTTTTTTCCTATCAGGTATTGGTCTGCAATGGACTGGGGGAAAACTAGTCTTCTGCTACATATGGTTTAAGAAGCACTGTAGTGTATATGCCAGGTGGGCAATTGAATGCAAGTGTAGAGTTCAGGAAAGAGGTCCAGGCTGGAGATGTAAATTAGGGAATCATAAACATACAGATGGCATTTAAAGTTATGGGTCTGGATGAAGTCTGTGTGGAAATGTGTAAAGAGAAGATAGGATTTAAAGTCCAAATCAGGATATTATGAGAGGGAAAGGAGGGGCTACTGATCATTTTGCTGGGGCGATGGCATAAAATGGGGTTGTCTTACACAAAGTGGTCAATATGGTTTTCCTATGAAGAAGCCAAATTCATTTTAGTGCCCCAACAGGTTTTTTTTGTTTTTACTTTGTAAAAATCTTTTCTCGTTTGGTTTCTATTGGCATTATACAGATCCATGTATTTACATCTTTGTTAGTTATCCTCTTTTTTTCTTCCTTTTCTTGGCCTCTATCTGAGAGTGTCTTTTTTGTTTGTTTGTTTTTAAAATTTATTTATTTATTTTTGGCTGCATTGGGTCTTCTTGACTAGCTTGCCAAGAACAGTTCTGGAACATTTCAACATTTCAGAGGCAAGAGAAAGAGAGAACTAGCATGATGGGAAAACAAAACAAAACAAAGCAATAGAGGGTGGTGTCCTGGAAATCAAGTGAAGAAAGAATACCCAGGAGAGGGGAATGATCAACTGTGTCAAAGACAGAATTGACCAATGGATTTAGTAATGTGAAGGTCATGGTAAACTTGGCAGGCAGTAGTGTGCTGGTGATGGTGTGGGAAGATAAAAGCCAGGGTGGAGTAGGTTGAAGAGAGAATGAGGAGAGACAAATTAAAGACAACTCTTTGCAAGAGTTTGCTACAAAGAAGAGGAAAGAAATGAGGCAGTTGCTGGTAGGGAAGGGAGGTCAGGAGTTTGTTTGTTTTTATGGATAATTTTAATCATACACAAAAGTAGATATCACCCAATTTCAAAAGTCTCACAGCCAATATCATTTAATCTGTACCCCCATTCATTTCCTTTTCTTACTTATGAATTTGAGGTAAACCTCAGACTCATATTATTTCATCAGTAAATATTTCAATATGTTCTTTACAAGATAAGGATTTTTAAAAAAATTCCATTACCATTTATCAAAGCTAAATGGAAATTTAACAGCAATTCCTTAGTATCATCAGATATCCAGTATGTGTTCAAGTTTCCAATTTTCTCACACATATCATGTATATTATATAAATACATAATATTTTTAGTTTCTTCCTTTGGATTAGGATCCAAAGTAGCAATAAGTTGCTATTTTTTAAATGTCTCTCTCAATAATAGTTTCCTTTTCCTGTCTTTTTTTCTTACAGTTTATTGTGAAGAAACAAGTTGTCCTGTAGACAATTGAATTGAATTTTTTTTTTTTTTTTTTTAGTTCATAAACTGAGAGAGGTATGGAAAGTATATGGGCTAGAAGCTCTTTATTTGCAAAGGACATGATCATCTGTGTAAAAAATGGAATTTACAAAAAGTTACTAGAACTGATAAATGAGTTTAGCAAGGTTGCAGGATACAAGACCAAAATACAAAAAGGTAGTGTATTTCTATATACTAGCAACAATCAGAAATTTAAATTAAAAATACAATACCATTTACAATGGCATCAAAATATATGAAATAAACTTGACAAAAGATGTAAAAGGGGAATGGGGTAGAGACTAGAAAAATGAGAACAGGAAAACAGCAGATTGGTAAGCAGTTTTTTTTTTTTTTAATGTGTGTTTTAATTAATTAATTAATTTATTTATTTATGGCTGTGTTGGGTCTTCGTTTCTGTGCGAGGGCTTTCTCTAGTTGCAGCAAGCGGGGGCCACTCCTCATCGCGGTGCGCGGGCCTCTCACCATCCCGGCCTCTCTTGCTGCGGAGCACAAGCTCCAGACGCGCAGGCTCAGTAATTGTGGCTCACGGGCCTAGTTGCTCCGCGGCATGTGGGATCCTCCCAGACCAGGGCTCGAACCCGTGTCCCCTGCATTGGCAGGCAGACTCTCAACCACTGCACCACCAGGGAAGCCCAGTAAGCAGTTTTATAAGCTGATTTGAGATTTGTGATAATTAAATTTAAGATAAAACCAGCGAGCCTAGTTGTACTTTTTCCAGCATGTTTGGCTGCTTGTGTATATCCATAGAGAAAGCATATGATCAAGATCTTTCTGGCCTGTAATTTTCTTAGAGTTTGAAGACAGTGATGGATACTGCAAAGACAGCGGTTTAGTCCTGAGGCAGCCTAAGATGTCTATCTAAGGCAGTTTTTTAAAATTTAAGTTTATTCAACATCATCCATCTATGCTTTTCCAGCTACATTCTGCTATTTAACTCTCCCTTGGAATTAAACTCCTGAATAGTCTTCAGTTCGTAATTGGCCACTCATCTTTCAATGTTAATGTACCTTCCAATCTCAAAATATTTTTGAAGACCTTCATAAACAACTTCTACTTTCATAAGAGCTTTTCATGACCCCTCCAGATACTATTCTATATGGCACAAAAAATAATAAGTCATAATGTAAAGGGAAATAATATCTTTGGAATGTTTTTAAAAGAGCATAATCCATATTGTTAATAGAAAAGCAGGCAGGAAAGATTACTGTGTTAATCTTTGCAGAATAATGAGAAAAGATCTCCCTTTTCCAGAAATAGAAATGAGAACAAAACAAAAAAATTAGTGATAGGATCTTTTTTCATAATAATTATTGATGCTAACTGTAGATTACGTGTGATGGTATATAATAGCAAACTCAGTTGTTTCCATTTAATTAGAATTTTCTTTGTCTCCTCTTCTGTCTTTTCAAGCAATGGGCCACTTTTGCTCGAGTTTGGTATCTCTTAGATGGGAAAATGCAGCCCCCTGGCAAACTTGCTGCCCTGGCATCAGTTAAACTTCAAGGATTGCATAAACCTATGTACCATCAACTGAGTGAGTATCATTTTAGACCTGTTATTGGTAATCACAGTTTTCATGTCAGGATAGAATTTTGAAGATGTTTGACTGGGCTGTTTTTTGTTGTTTTTTTAAATATTTAAATATTTATTTATTTTTGGCTGCGTTGGGTCTTTGTTGCTGCGCGCAGGCTTTCTCTAGCTGTGGCGAGCGGGGGCTTCTCTTCCTTGCGGTGTGCGAGCTTCTCATTGCGGTGGCTTCTCTTGTTGTGGAGCACGGGCTCTAGGCACGTGGGCTTCAGTAGTTGTGGCACATGGGCTCAGTAGTTGTGGCTCGCGGGCTCTAGAGCACAGGCTCAGTAGTTGTGGCGCCTGGGCTTAGTTGCTCCGCGGCATGTGGGATCTTCCCGGACCAGGGCTCGAACCGGTGTAACCTACCTTGGCCGGCAGATTCTTAACCACTGTGCCACCAGGGAAGCCCTGGGCTGTTTTAAGGATCTCTTTTTTCCTGAGGATCCCTTATTCCATTCTTGATAAAAACCTGTTGGGGGCGGGACATCCCTGGTGAAGCAGTGGTTAAGAATCCGCCTGCCAATGCAGGGGACATGAGTTCGAGCCCTGGTCTGGGAAGATCCCACATGCCGCGGAGCAACTAAGCCCGTGAGTCACAACTACTGAAGCCAACGTGCCACAACTATGGAGCCCACGCACCTAGAGCCCGTGCTCCGCAACAAGAGAAGCCACTGCAATGGGAAGCCCGCGCACCGCAACGAAGAGCAGGCCCCGCTCACGGCAACTAGAGAAAGCCCGCGCACAGCAACAAAGACCCAACGCAAGCAAAAATAAATAAATAAATAAATAAATAAATTTTAAAAACAAACAAACAAAAAAAACCTGTTGGGGCACTAAAATGAATTTGGCTTCTTCATAGGAAAACCATATTGACCACTTTGTCTAAGACAACCCCATTTTATGCCATTGCCCCAGCAAAATGATCAGTAGCCCCTCCTTTCCCTCTCCTAATATCCTGATTTGGACTTTAAATTAAATGTTCACTCTTAAACATGTTTCTTCATGTGGCAACATGCATTTCAATAGAGTTTTTGAAAATGAGCAAATAAGCTTGCCCTCTCTTTGAAAAAACCCTTTCCTCCAGAAAGATATGTAGGGCTAGCTAGCTAGGCATGGAAAGTTACTTTTCCCTGTTTTGAATTAATAGATTTGCTCTTCTGTGTCCTTTTTCCAAAACAAAACAAAACAGTTGCTTTCATGCTAAAAGCCTTCTGCCTATCACAGGTAGTTGTGATTGACTTCACTTTCCTAGGCACTTCCTGTCCCCCTGTAAGATCCAAGTATCACTTCTTACTCTTCATCTTGCTTGACCTGTCAACAGCATTTTTTGCAGTTGATCACAGTTTTAACTTTATTTTGAAACATGAAATATACAAAGATATATTTAGATGGATAGAGATGCATTCCTCTACCTATATATAAATATAGATAATATTTTAAAGAAAATTAATAATAATGGTGGTGAAATGAATACCCATACACTCAGCATTTGGGTTGTTTTCCTCTTTTTTGCTGTTACAAACAACATTGCTATCAGTATTCTTGTACCTTTTTCCCAGGGCACATGTGGAAGAGTTTCTCTGAGGTCTGTCTGTAGGACAGGAATTACTGGGTTTAAAATGGGAACCTAGTTAGTCTTTATATGCAGGTGTTTTCATTATTCCTCATCTCAGTAACATTGATATTGTCGTTCTTTTTAATGTTGACTACTCTGGTAAATGGGATATGCTCTTTCTTGGTGGTTTTAATTTGCATTTTCCTGATTGCACATGAAGCTGAGAATCTTTTCATTTGTTTATTGGCCTTTTATCATTTCCCATTTTGTGAAAGGTCTATGCATTTCTTTTTCCCATTTTTCCATGGAATTGTTTGTCCTTTACTTCTTTCTAACTTCTATTATAAAAATTTTCACATTTTCAGAAAAGTTCAAAGAGTAGTACAGTGAATTTCTCTATACCAGCCACCTAGATTACACAATTATTAATATTTTATCATATTTTTTTACTTGATCATTTGAAAATAAATTACAGATATCATTATACCTCCCCCTAAATATTTCAGCATATGTCGCCCAAGAACAAAGATATTCTCCTGTGTAACCCAAATGCCATTATCACACCTAAATATTAACTTTTATAGCCCTTCCTGTATATATGGCCATCGTTTGTCATATTGTTTTTCTGGGAAATTGTATGTCAGTTTTCAAATAAACATGTTTACAGTGATTATGAACACATGAAACATACTTAATAAATGCTGATTAAACCAGTATATGTTAGAAAAAACTTAAAACAACATATTTGTAAATTGAAAATTGCATGCAGTTTGTTTTGATTTTAGTGACATCTTATGGACATGAAAAGTCCAAAGTTTTGCTGATAAAAGCCAGATATTAAATATAGTGAAACAAAAATGCAATTCAGTCTTTAAGAAGTAAATTTCTAATTTCATAGAAAAGCTATTCTCCATTACCAGGGAAGGGTGGCCCGACAGGCAGCCACAAAAGCTCCTCTGGTGTTCTAGCAGCACGCTTGCTCATCAGTACTTAAGGAATACTTTTGCAGTAATGACGTGCTTGTAAGGAAGCAGAACTTTAATTCAGTGGACAGATAAGTGCTACACTTTAAGAAGAATTAGGTGGCTACTACTGATTCCACCTTCTCTCAAATTTTGTGAAAGGAAGGCATTCTTCTCCTAACTCCAGATCATCTTGATCTTGACCCAGACCACCGTTTCCATAAAAAAATAACCTAATAAATGGAACGTTGGTTTGCCACAGCATCTCACAAAGTCCATGGACCTGTATGTATGTTCAGATACATAACATATACAATATTTGAACCATTTTATAGGCACTCCCTTCTCCTTCTGATTAGAGCTGCCCTCCTGAATGGGAGACTTGGGAGCTCTCTGAACATGTTTGCTTTTCACTGATACAGGAAAAGGAAGGCCACTTGGTGATTTTTGGATTGTGCCTTATTCTTCACGAGGACTCCATTCTTTTCACTGCCTACAAATTAATCAGTTGAGGAGAACCATATGAGCATTTAAAAGAAGCAAAGGGAAACCTTTCTTAAGCATTATCTAAAGTTATTAGATCATCTTAAAATACTTCTGGTGCACATGGAATGAAATCAAACGAAAGTTTCACACAGTTCTTAAAGGTTAATGTTATGAATGTTAGCACACCAAACAATTCTAACAATTCACTAGTCTAATCTCTGGTATTCTGCCTTGCGTTATTTATTTAAATCTTTTAAGGATTTGTTAGAAAAAAAAGTTTAGAATGCTCTTCTTAAAGTTACGCAGCTAATGTATTTTTCTCTCTTACTCTTCAGTTGTGTCAGTCTATTTCAAATGTTAACTATGCATT
Source organism: Balaenoptera borealis (assembly GCF_965194805.1). Classification (NCBI taxonomy): domain Eukaryota; kingdom Metazoa; phylum Chordata; class Mammalia; order Artiodactyla; family Balaenopteridae; genus Balaenoptera; species Balaenoptera borealis. Next base: position 18,461,481 of record NC_138876.1, read on the forward strand.
GTTTAAATTTTGCAGTCTTTTTTAAAAAAAATTTTTATTCATTTATTTATGGCTGTGTTGGGTCTTCGTTTCTGCGCAAGGGCTTTCTCTAGTTGCAGCGAGCGGGGGCCACTCCTCATCGCGGTGCGCGGGCCTCTCACTAGCGTGGCCTCTCTTGTTGCGGAGCACAGGCTCCAGACACGCAGGCTCAGTAATTGTGGCTCACTGGCCCAGTTGCTCCGCGGCATGTGGGATCTTCTCAGACCAGGGCTCGAACCCGTGTCCCCTGCATTGGCAGGCAGATTCTCAACCACTGCGCCACCAGGGAAGCCCCGGGAAGCCCCCGAAATTTTACAGTCTTAATCACACATTTCTTCTTCATCTCACTCCTAGAATATCATTGTACAAAGCACTGAAGCTTTTTGCTCCAGGTTATATCTAGAATGCATGCCTCTTTTAGAAGGAATATTTACACATTATCATAAATTTGAACAACACACCTTGTTCCTATCACAACGTCTTTACACTCAGTAGATTTTGTGGTAACTTACATGATCATCGGTCACATTAGCCCTGCAGAAGTTCAGGGATGCTAAAAAAAAATGTTGAAGTAGGCATTTGGACATTTGTCCTTCAAGGCTGGAAACAAACAAGACATTTGTCCTTCAAGGCTGGAAACAAACATAAAGGCCAAAGCCAAACTTTGTTGCTTATCACTAAATTGGAACAGCTATTTTTCAAACGTTTCTCAAACCAAATCTTGTAAGGAGACCCAATATGTAAAAGCAGTGTTGCACTGGATGAAGGAGACCTTAGATTCCCTGACATAAACCTTTGAGTTTTCCCTTTGATTGAATTAGTTTGAATTTTATTTGGCCATTTAATTTAGCACCTAATATTATAAAAAGAAATCAAATAAGGTCAGAAATCTAAGTTGATAAATTTTTGTAAATAAACTCAATTCCTTTTTCTAAAAATTGCTTATTACTAAACTTTAACTTTTAAAAAAAAGTTTTTAAGTTTGAAAGATATTAATTAACTTCCACCATCTCTTGATCAGGCAGTAGAGTTCCAATTTATATGTATTTGGTGCATATTGTAAAACGTAAAATGTTTCAATTAAAATTTTAAAATGACATATATCTATTTATTTGGATTAACAGAAATTTAGATAGAAATGATTGCACTATATCCAGGATTTTAGGCTTTAATCATAATATTGGCTTCTGTTTTAATAAGTAGTGCACTTAAAAAAGATTTAATTGCTGGTTGGTTTTAATTAGAGACAGTGGAGAAGTGCTTCTAAGAATTATTAAATACAGTAGAGATTTGGCATAAGTTATTAAGGGAGAATAATTTTTCCCAGATTAGATGTTCATAGCTTAGAGCTGAAAGAACACAATTTTCACCTGATTTGTGGTATTCTTTCTAATGTCCCTTGAAAGATCCTTTTTGAAGTAAAAATGTGTTTTGAATGGCGCAAAATGCTTTTTGCATATTTAAAGCTTAAACAACATTTAAAAAATAAATTCAGGTTTATTAGAAAGTTAAAGATTCCATTTTTCCTCCAAATAGGTGTCACAGAAAGAGCCTGAACAGGGAGTTACATACCTTGGTGTGAGCTTTGACAAATCACTTAATCTTAACAAGCCTTAGCTTCTTCAACTCTAAGTGTCCGGTTGAAAGCTAACATAATTTCGGCATTATTTGGGACTGTGTAGGTATCTTCTCACCCTCTTCATTTGTTCTTCAGGTTCATTTGCCCAGCTGCCTTAGTAGCCCACCATGGGTCACTTTTGGGAACTTTAGTCACTTAATTTGCCAAATAGTCAAACTTTCCTTTTCAACCAGCTAACAGCAAGCTTCCCATTCCCAGATCTTTCCTTCACACCCCTGGATTCCCTTACACTCTAGTGAAGAAAACTCACCTGCTTTATCCTCTTTCCTTTACCCTTGTCTTATATAAACTATGAACTTCTCACTGAAAATTCTGTCATTCAAATTCAAGCTCTGCATAGACTCTTATAACGTAATCTTCATTTTTGAGATACTGTACTTATTTATACTTACTTTTTCAGTGGTGATTTTTTTCAAATAAATAACCTTCAAGAATCTTTTGAAGTTTGTTTTTCTATTAGTAGAATAGGCATTTAATAAATGTTTCTGACTGCTTGATTTTGTCATGTACAGTGACTTGTGAAAACTTACATGTTGACTTTTTAGGGTTTTTTTTTAGACGAACAGCCAGGCCTAGGGGTACTTTTCACTGGAAAATTAATCCAAAACATATATTTTGATTTTCAGATCATCTGTTGCATCAAGTATATGTGTACTCATAGTTGCTAGTGGCAGTTTAAATTTAACTAGTTAAATGTGTTTGGAAAAAACCTTGGGTCAGTAATTAAGCATAAGATCCTAGTATTCTTTTCTCTGAATTTGAAAAGAATAATCAATTGTGATGTTTTACATTTGTTTCCAATTTACCTGTTGGTAAAACAAACCGTTTTTCATCTATATGCATATTGTTTTCATTTTCTCTTTTATTTTTAAGGGAAAATTTGTATGAGATATTTAAAAGTGGTGAAGTGTAATTATTAATAGTACATTTTAATGAAGTGTAATTGTTAATCGGCAGAGAAAATAGGAGTAACAGTAGGTTTGCCTTTAAAAGATGTGTCATTGTTATTGGCATCTTTATTGAATTCTCTTTTACCTTCCAGTGTTGAGATTTTCCAACTGTCTAGCCAACTCTTTCTGTGCTTAGATGTTACGTGAAAGAGAAACATAAATCTATTCAATGATTTTGATGTTGCACTGTGACTTGCTTTATATTTTTTGATGTGTTTTTTGGACTTTGATAAGCTTTATAAAAAACCAAGCTCACTTTTTCTTAAAGTCAAGAATTTTCGTATAAAATCTTTTTTTTTTCTTTGTTCTTTTTAAATCTAGGTGACTGTGGAGATCATGTTGTCATAATGAACACAAGGCACATTGCATTTTCTGGAAACAAATGGGAACAAAAAGTGTACTCCTCACATACTGGGTAAGATAATGCTTTTGTCAGGGAAGATAGGCAGTTGAATATATATTACTTTAAGAATATTATTGGTCTTATTTAAAAGAAAAAGGTTTTTTCAAAATTTAAGAAAATACCAATTTTGTTCATGCCACATGTATGATCTACTCAATCAAAAAAACCGCAATACTGTACCAAATACTCATGATTACCTGAGAGTATTTATTTTCCCTGGAAGCTTTTCATATAACCTCTCTGATCTAGATTCTTCTCATTTTTTAGTCAGTCTTCTCACTTCTTTCTTTCTGTTTCCTATAATTCATCTTACTGCTGTTTCCAGAACCATCTTGAACTTCTAAAAGTACATGAGATGTTGAAAGAATGGTGAGTGAAATCCCAAGTTTGGAAGATACCTAAAATCTCCACAACATGCCTTTGAAGTTATATATAGGTCTGCCTCTCTGAATAATAGCAATCTCCTAGCTCATGAGGCAGCCCATTCATTCTGCCTTTGATGTGGTCTAAATTTTAGAAAGATCTCAATGCGATTGAGTCATCATCTGTTTTTCTCTAGCTTTCAGAATGGTCTTAGTCCTTTTTTGGACAGTGTAAAATTATATCTTCCACATGACATCCTTCAGATAGTTTTGAGACAATGATCAGCAAGTACCCACTGATCTGTCTTTTCTCTAGACTAAACACCTGTAGTTCCTTCAAAGTTCTTTTTATGGCTTCCCTTCAGATGTCTTATCTCCATTATATCTTGGTCACTGTTCTCTGAGTGCAATCACTGCTTATCAGTATCTTTCTTAACTAAATACACTCACCTGGCTGTGTTTTAATGGTTTTCTGGTATAATGTGACTCCACCATCTTTCAGTTATGCAATCTTCTATTGTAGTAGAACTTTCCTTCAAGGCCATATCACTATGTGCTACACCGAGTTTCTCCATCAGCTCAAACTCATAAGTCTTTTTCAAACATGCTGCTGTTCAACCATGTATCCTCCTTGCTGTGTATTTTAGTTGCATTCTAATCAACTGCAGTACCTTAAGTTTACTCCATGTAAATTGTATCTCTGGCCTTTTAAGATCTTTTGAGATGTTGATTATGTCATATAATGTGTTAGTTAACCCCTCAGTTTCAGGTCATGTACAAATTTAATTAAGCATACCTTCTTCAGTATCATGCAAGATATGATTAAAATGTTGGCTTTTCATTCTTGATCAAAATTATTATTTTTTTATTTCCAAGTGCACCTTCATCTTAGACAGGCAGACTTTGATATTCCCATCTGTTTCTTTTCCTCTCTTGCCCAAGTAGGTCTTAAATGCTTGGAATAACTTTTTTGCTTCCATTAGCCAGCCTTTGCCCATTCCTACACTTAAACACTTTCATGAACTCTTTATTTAATGTAACAAAAATGAATTCACATCCATCTTTAGTAATTTTTACTGTTGGTAAATCTCTATATATAAACCAAGTTTTATAAAATTTACAGGTAATTGGGAAAGAAATATGAAAATGCAAGATAACAATATGATAAAACATAAAGTATTTTTTTCCCGGAGAGAAAGAATACAGGAATAGAAGTCTAGACAGGTATTTCTTTTTCTGAGGCTGAAATTCCATGAAGCAAATGAAAGAGCATCAGTTTGAAAATTATCCATCTTTCTCAGCAAATTTCTAAATTTGCTTTCTTAAGTTTTATTCCTAAAACGTGGTTCTCTAAATCATCTTTAAAATGTTTTCAAGTCTTGTTGAAAGAAACTTACAAAAGGAATCATATTTAGGTAATCATACATTTTTCTTGCAGAGTCTACTGCCTTTACATTTTATTTTTCCCATCCTCAAAAATCATTAAGGCTTTATCCATCCATTCAGTGTAATAAAACCTTGCATCTGTATGTTGTTTTTGTTTTAAATTTCTTAAGCACTGTCACTTGACTCTCATAAAAATCTTGAGTGGTAGATGGGGCAGATATTATCATTTTTCTTATATGAGCAAACTCATATATAAAGAGATGAAATGAATTGCCTAATATTATACTGGTAGCCACTGGCAAAACCTAGATTCCAGACCTGGATCTGGGGTATTCAAGTTACCAAGATGCCTCCAGTACTATCCCAAATATTTTTTTTAATCTACATTTTATATATAATTTTGATTGGAACACAATGAAATATTTTATTACTTAGAACCAACATATGACTTCCTGTTAATAGGAAACAGGAGCACGACTTGTTTAGAGAGTATTAACTTGCCTTCAGAACCAGGTAGTCTACCACTATTTTCTCCAAACCTGACCCCTAGCTTATTCATTTTGTCTGATTTGTCAGGGAATGTGAAACATTTTGGCACTTTGCTTTTTTTTTTTTAATTCAAGCAGTGATAAAAATGTTTGACTGAATGAGTGAATGAATGAATGATGAATAACTTTAAATTCCAGTAGAAATATAAATAGTTCGCCAAGAAATTTTCTAAGATGTGGAACTTTTTATGAAATAATGATTGCTAATTTGACCACTTAAGAGAATAGCATTTCAAATAGCATAGGTTACTGCTTAATTTTTAAGACATTGATGAACAGCATAGTTTCGAGAAACAAGTATAATTTCATAATAAAAATAGTTTTCATGTTATAAAAGAATGTTCATTTCAAGAATACTGTACCATAGCCTACTCCCAATTTTAATGTCTTTGTTTCTTTTAATAGCTACCCAGGTGGATTTAGACAAGTAACAGCTGCTCAGCTTCACCAGAAGGATCCAGTGGCAGTAAGTTTATAGTATTTTTTATTATATCACACAAGTTTTGATAGGTATTATTTCGTTATCATTCAATTCTATATGTTTTCTAATTATTATTTAGTAGGTTTTACATTTAGTCAAAGAATTTTGATGCTTTTCTTTTTAATTTCTTAACGTCTGCATGATCACCTAGAATATGATATGATTGCTGAAAATGTTTGGGGGAGACAGATGTATGTATGTATGTGTGTATACATGTTTATATTTCCCTTATATCAAATATGCTAAGTGTGTTGTTCCAATCTGATATTCTTGTTGACTCTTTTGTTGTTGTTGTTCACTTGATTTACTGATTACCTGAGAGAGTTATGTTAAAATCTCAGTTGTGGATTTATTAATTTTTCCTTGTAGTTCTGTCAGTTTTTTGCTCTGTATGTTTTGAAGATTTAGTGTTAGATGAATTAATTTGTTTGGGATTATAATCTTCTTAAGGAGTTGATCAGGGTATATACTGACTCTCTTTATCTCCAATAATGCTTTTCAACTTGAGGTCTGTTCTTTTTATATATTAATATAGCTATATCAACCAATTTTTAAATTTTGTTTGCCTCATATATCATTTTACAGTTTAATTTTAAACTTTACTGAGCTAGATTTTATTTTCTTTTTTATCCCCTTCTTTCTTGCCTTCTTTTGGATTGACTGAGTTTGCTTATTAGAAGTCTAGGATTAATCAATATCTTTACTTTCCTCAAAATCAAATCAAGGCCCCTAGAAGATTATCAATACCTATTCTCCCTTTCAATCTGTATATTTTCTCTGTTCAAGATTTTTAAAAACCCTTCAAATTCAGCATTCTTGTTATTGTCTTATACTGTTACTGATTCTTTATGGGCTTCTTTGCTTACGATCGCTTCTTGTAACTGGGATCAATGTCCTTCTCCTCGAAGTACTTCTTGTTGACATTCCTATCATAACATTCTGAATAGTGAACTCTCCTCTTCTGTCTGAAGCTATATTTTTGCCTTCATTCTTGAAAGATAGTTTTGTTTATATATGCAATTCTAGGATAACAGATTTATTTCTCTCAGCTTTTTGAAACTGTTATTCACATAGATTTTAGAGTCCACTATTACTGCTGATATCAGATGTCACTTTAATTGTTTCTTTGTGTGTATTCTGTCTTTTCTTTCTGAATACTTTTAAGATCTTTTCTTTGGCTTTGGTTTTTATGTTTCTTTTTGAGCTTTGTTATTTGTTTTGCTTGAGGATTGGTGTCTTCCGAAAACTCGTCAGCTCTTCTATGTATCTTCTAATATCAGCTCCCTTTATTCTCTGTCCTTTCCCTTTGGAAATCAGATTATACATACATATACAAATAATTTCAATTATCGTATTTTTTTCCTTTTCTTGAAGCTTTTACTGTTTGTTTCTTTTTCAAATTTGCTGGTCGGTTTTGACAGTCTTCTGTTCCCTTTGTCATACTTTGGTTCCCTTTTATATTTCTTTAAACATATTAAACGTAATTCTTAGCATTTATGTCTGATTCTGATATTTGTGATCTTTGTGGGTTTGCAATTTATTGTTTCTGTTCAGGATACTTGGAAAGTATATGTACCTTGGAACTTCATCTCTGGGAATTTTTGAGACCTACGTTAAAAATGAATTTCTTCAAAAAAGATTTACTTAGCTTCTGGCAGGTACATGGGGCCATATGTCTATGTATACACATACATATATATATATATATATGTATATATATATGGCATCCTGAGACCTCTTTAAGCTATACTTTCGACCTCTGGATTTTGATCCCCATAAAAAGGGTGAATTTGGGGCCTCAAAGCCTTATAAGGTCAGGTTCATAGTTTAGCAGTTATCTATCAGGAAAGACTTTTGTTTTTTCATTTCCCCACTCAACACCCTGAGTATTGCCTTTCTGTTGAGAAGCTAGGTTTATGAGGTCATCTTGATCCTCCCTCCTAACCCCAAAGTCATAATCCTCTAAAACCCAAGCCCTGCACTAAACTGATGCCCTCAAGGCCAATGCCAGCCCTAGGGCTCTTTTGTTCTTTCTTTTACTTTTGGCCTCTAGTCAGTTCCATGCTTTTAAAAAGATTTCAAAAGCAATACTGTTAACGTCACTAATGTTTATTATTTTATCATTAGAGTTATATACTGGGAGAAGTTTCTAATCCAAATGCTTGTCCTCAGTATTGCTAAAAGCAGATCCTCCTTTTGCCATTTCACAGTTTTATTTTTTCTTCCTTAACTCTTGATAACCTAGTCTTTAAACCGTACTCCTAGATTTGGTAGCATTTTCCCCACTGGGACCTGTTTTAGCTTTTTACTTAAATGAGCAAAGTGTTAGACTGTGAAGACACTCCTTTTTTACTTCCCTAAAATGGTAAATAAAAATAAACGTCTAGGGGCTTCGCTGGTGGCGCAGTGGTTGAGAATCTGCCTGCCAATGCAGGGGACACGGGTTCGAGCCCTGGTCTGGGAGGATCCCACATGCCGCGGAGCAACTGGGCCCGTGAACCACAACTGCTGAGCCTGCGCGTCTGGAGCCCGTGCTCCGCAACAAGAGAGGCCGCGATGGTGAGAGGCCCGCGCACCGCGATGAGGAGTGGCCCCCGCTTGCCACAACTAGAGAAAGCCCTTGCACAGAAACGAAGACCCAACGCGGCCAAAAATAAATAAATAAATAACTAAAAAATAAAGGAATTCCTTTTAAATAAATAAATAAATAAATAAATGTCTATTGTCAGGATGCAACCATTTGTTTGGTGTTGTACTGCCTATAATTTTCTTGGCAAAGGTGGGGGGGGAAGGGCATGTTTATTATTGTAAGGTCTGACATGACATTTAGACGTTCCATGCTTTACTGTTTATTTTTACCTTTTTTTTTTAAAATTTATTTATTTATTTATTTTTGGCTGTGTTGGGTCTTCGTTTCTGTGCGAGGGCTTTCTCCAGTTGCGGCAAGCGGGGGCCACTCTTCATCGCGGTGCGCGGGCCTCTCACTATCGCGGCCTCTCTTGTTGCGGAGCACAGGCTCCAGACGCGCAGGCTCAATTACTTTTTATAATTATAAAAACATACTCAGAAATTGCTTCTTAAGAAATATTTAATGTTCTGCTTTATAATTCATGTGTCTTTAGATTATCACGGGTCAAAATAAAGTATCCTATTTTGACTATTAATATGGATTGCATATAATAGTAGTAAAAAGTTGTTAGGGCTACTGGTAATATATACCACAACTTTTACAACAAATTATAGTTTTAATACTTATAAATGTTTCAATGTTTTTAAAATTAGCTTCTAGTTTATTCAGGTATGCTAACTATACACTAGGAGGCAGTATAGTCCAACTTTTGATGTTAAGAATTTGGCTTTGGATAACATTTGTAGAAATTGTTTCAAATTATTTTTTATGAACAAAGATTGAAATGCATTGCAAAATGTTTGATGACGGCTTGGAAAATATTTAGAGTTAAATCCATTTGAATTTTTACCTCATTAAAAGATCTTAATTTTTTTTAAGTCTTAATTTTGATTGTGTTTCTAAAAAGAATGACATGTTAAGGAAGAGGTCAGTTATTTTACTTCCAATTGAAACACTCAGTGTTTTTCTGGAACAGTAGGTCTTCTGCCAGCAGACATAATTTGCTTATCAGTACTTGGTATATATGGCTTTTAGGAGAATTTGTTTCATGAAGCATCTTTCTGATTAGTAGTACGATCTTGGAATATTACTTGTAAAGTACATTGATTAACATATTTACATAGTAGGCTTTTAAATATTTCAATATATTTTTATAATTACATAGAAGATCACTAATTCTAAACTCAAATAAGTATATTGATTCAGCCCTTTCCTTACATCCTTTCTCCCTCTGTCATACATTTTAGTTTCCTTAAGAGTTTCTGTGTTCTTGTATTTTTCTTCTAATATGGTTCCTTTCTTATGTTTATTCCCTCTCCTATAGTTTATAAAGATACTTTGTGCGAAACAAATGTCATGTGCCCTGGGTTACAGATTAGATGAGGAAAGTATTTAATACTTATTAACTTTACCTTGTTCTATCTTTCTCACTTTCTGAATTCCTTAGAGTTTATGCTTAAGTCTATGCAGCTAGAATTACTTCATTGCATATGCAAGTTGTGTCACATTTATTTTTGGGGTATGTATATTTGTATGTCTATCATCCCCTTTTTCTCTCACCTGGCAGCTTGTAACCCTTTCATGCTTTACAGCTTTCTCTAATTTGAGTGTTATGTTTGCATTTTTTAACAGGGCATATTTTAAAAATACCAACTTGTTAATTCAAGTAAATACAACTAAATGTTTTTAAGAACATGAAAACCAAATGCCAAGTAACCCTACTAATGCAACAAAATTGCTGTTAGGATGATATTCAGAAGATATAATGACTTGCTTATCCAGACAAGATGCTGAGTAGTCTTAACATTGTCACTTTCTACTAAAGACTTTTAAAACATTTAAAATTTTAAAGACTAATATCAGTGCTGCCCAAGAGAAATTTCTGCTATGATGGAAATATTCTTTGTCTGACCACTTGAAATGTGGCTTATGTGATTCAGGAACTGAATTTCTAATTGCTTTTAATTTTAACAGTGTAAGTCTGTATTTAAATAAAGTCTCCAGAACATAAAGTCTCAACAGCACTAACACAGAAAATAGATGGGAAATATATATGGGATGCCATTAGCTTTAGTACATAGTGAGGTAGTCTGATGTGATGAGAAAATAAAAGGATCAGGAAATCCTCTTATAGTGCAATCCTATTCCAACGTGTATTGTTTTAATGGGTTTCGTTTCATACATGCCAAATGATATCCTTGAAATATGAGTAGAGATGAAAAAAATCAATTTGACTCTCCAAATGTCTATTAGTTTTATGAAGCTTTTGCAGTGTATTTGTATACACTGTATACCGGGAGGCCCCCAGGAAATTATGGAGCACAAGGTGACACTGTGTGCCTTTCTCTTGACAAAACATACAAAAAATCACATTCAGACCAACAATGAGGATAACCTTAACAAGGGGAAAAGTAAATCCTGAAAAGGTTAGTTTGCCGTCTTGGGAGTGGGTATGACAGGGAGAAGGGACTTTGTCTTCTTGATAAGTTACAGAGAGAAATACATTATAGGTGTGTTTGCATGTCCTGTATTTCTGTTCTGGGAGTAAACCAACCTGGATTGAATCTAGCACCACCACTTAATAGATACATGAAATTGGGGGGGGGGGGCTGTTCTGTAACCTCTCTAAATTTGTTTCCTCCTCTGTGAAGTGGGACTTAGTATCGTAAACAAGGTAACAAATGTAATGCAGTGACCACAGTACACACAGTAAGTTTTCAGCGAATGCTAGCTCGCCATTACCATTGTTATAGATTGGTGACTTACAGAGTCAGTCTCATGACTGTATGGTCAGGCACAGTTTATGAATTGGAAACCTCCTGATCTCCCACCTGGAGGAAACGGGATTAAGCCTCCCTAGGATCTGCTGTAACCTGTATGTAACAGATTATTATTTTTTTAATAAATTTTTTAAAAATTTATTTATTTAGTTTTGGCTGCGTTGGGTGTTCGTTGCAGTGCAGTGGCTTCTCTTGTTGCGGAGCACGGGCTCTAGGCACGCAGGCTTCAGTAGTTGCAGCACGTGGGCTTCAATAGTTGTGGCTCGCAGGTTCTAGAGAGCAGGCTCAATAGTTGTGGCGCACGGGATTAGTTGCTCCACAACATGTGGGACCTTCCCGGACCAGGGATGGAACCTGTGTCCCCTGCATTGGCAGGCGGATTCTTAACCACTGCGCCACCAGGGAAGCCCTGTAATAGATTATTTGAGCCACAGGTTCTTGTATAAGCTTAAAGAATTTTTTCTTATTCTATCTAAAATTGACACATACACAAGTTATCTGTTATCTCTTCCTTTTGTCTCTTTTCTAAATAAAAATAAACAGATTCGAAAGAAAATAGTAATGTACAAAATAATAAAAGTTACTTTTCTGTTACTGCCACATATCTGCTTAGGTCTCAGTTTCATTTCTTTCATATTCACATTGAATCTTAGCCCACTCGTTTTCATAACTATCTCTTATTGTGTTTATATCCCCACTCACATTTTTCTTATTGAGTCCCCCATGTATCTGTTTTTCAGATTGTTAAACTAGCTATTTATGGCATGCTGCCAAAAAACCTTCACAGAAGAACTCTGATGCAGAGGTTGCATCTTTTCCCAGATGAAGTAAGTCACTGATGATACGTTCTTAAATTTTTTTTAACATCTTTATTGGAGTATAATTGCTTTACAATGGTGTGTTAGTTTCTGCTTTATACCAAAGTGAATCCGTTATACATATACATATATCCCCATATCTCTTCCCTATTGCATCTCCGTCCCTCCCACCCTCCCTATCCCGCCCCTCTAGGTGGTCACAAAGCACCAAGCTGATCTCCCTGTGCTATGCGGCTGCTTCCCACTAGCTATCTGTTTTACATTTGGTAGTGCATATATGTCCATGCCACTCTCTCACTTTGTCCCAGCTTACCCTTCCCCCTCCCCGTATCCTCAAGTCCAATCTCTAGTAGGTCTGCGTCTTTATTCCCGTCTTGCCCCTAGGTTCTTCATGACCATTTCTTTTTCTTTTTAGATTCCGTATATATGTGTTAGCATACAGTATTTGTTTTTCTCTTTCTGACTTGCTTCACTCTGTATGACAGACTCTAGATCCATCCACCTCACTACAAATAACTCCATTTTGTTTCTTTTTATGGCTGAGTAATATTCCATTGTATATATGTGCCACATCGTCTTTATCCATTCATCTGTTGATGGACACTTAGGTTGCCTCCATGTCCTGGCTATTGTAAATAGAGCTGCAGTGAACATTATGGTACATGACTCTTTTTGAATTATGGTTTTCTCAGGATATATGCCCAGTAGTGGGATTGCTGGGTCGTATGGTAGTTCTATTTTTAGTTTTTTAAGGAACCTCCATACTGTTCTCCATAGTGGCTGTATCAATTTACATTCCCACCAACAGTGCAAGAGGGTTCCCTTTTCTCCACACCCTCTCCAGCATTTATTGTTTTTGTAGATTTTTTGATGATGGCTATTCTGACTGGTGTGAGATGATACCTCATTGTAGTTTTGATTTGCATTTCTCTAATGATTAGTGATGTTGAGCATTCTTTCATGTGTTTGTTGGCAGTCTGTATATCTTCTTTGGAGAAATGTCTGTTTAGGTCTGCCCATTTTTGGATTGGGTTGTTTGTTTTTTTGATATTGAGCTGCTTTCTTAAATTTTTAATTAAATGTTTTCTCATTTTAAAAATTGTTGTATTTTCAGTAATTTTATGTCAACTTCTGAAATATTTTTTGCATTTTATAGTGAATGCACTATAATAACCATTGCTTCTATCTTAAAGTGAGCCGTTATTGGACTAAAAACCAAAAGTCTGTAAATTCTATATTTTCATTTTAATAACTGCTTTCTTTGGAAAAAGGAACTATAGTCTGCTTTCTTTGGAACAAGAAACTATAATTAGAGCCCCTGTTAAATTGAGGGTACTCATAGATAATTTCATGAACTACAAAAAAGTATGAATTTAGTTTACTTTTTTTGCGACCTGTAGCTTCTATGAATCATAGATTAATAACTCGGCTTTGGTTGCTAATTATTTCCCATGATTTAACTTGAGAATACTTATTCCTACTCAGAATTTGTTCAGCTAAAAAGTACTTGAAAATAAAAATAGACATTTTTATCCATAACTATTATACTGGTATAAGTACTTGGTTTTTCTCTTTGGTATAATATAATGAAACACTAGAGTTTCTATAATAAAATAGTTGAGTCCAGGCCATGGAATCAGACTGCCTGAGTTTGAATACATGCCCCACCATCTACTGATGGCCATCATGGCCATTATTATCTCTGTTTTCTCATCTGTGAAATGGGCATAATAATAGTACCTACTTCATAAGATTGCTGTAAGGGTTGGATGAGATAACATTTGTAGAGTACTTAGACCAGGCCCTGGAACAGTAAGTTCTAGTTGCTATCAATATTATGGGTTATAATTGTTTTCTTTATAGTTCCTACTAGAGGAATAAGGTAGAATTCATTCCAGAATATAAAGTTATACAACTGTTCAAGATACTTGTATGTTCTGTTGTTAGTTTAAATAATGCATGAGTAAATTATTCAGGCTTTTATCAAAGTGGCTAATTTATTACCTTTGCTTTGCATGAATTAGTAGAATAATTTCCCACTATTCACTTTACCTCTGAGGTAACGAGTATGGGAGCAGTATCATCATATAAGGATAAATGACCTTGCACATGAAATCACAAGAATTTTAAAACTCCTGTTTCTGATTGTACTTTCACATGCTTTTAGGAACCATAATTTCTACAAGGAACAAAAAAATAGTAATGTTATTTTTACCAGTTATAAGGTAGATACGTTTCAGCATAAATTACTTAAATAATTTCAGGCTATAAAATAAATGAGCCCATTTACCCAAAAATGGATTGCTAAATTTTTTATTGTCATGGCCATGGGGAAACAGGCACTCAGACATTGCTGGTAGCAGTACAAAATGGTGCAACCCACAAGGAATCCGGGGAATTAGGTTACCTTTAACAAAAATACATACATAAGGAGATTCATGCTTGATCCAGCTATCTTATATATAGCAATTTACCCTGAAGATACACATACACAAGATTATTGTTTCCACATTATCTACAATAGTAAAGTAATAGAAATAAATAAATGCTTATTCATAGGAAATTGGCTAAATTATGCTATATCTATTCAATTGAGTACTGTGCAATTATAAAAAGGAATGACAAATATCATTATGATGATAAGTAATGCTTTCCAGGATGTATTGCTAAGTTAAAAAAAGCAAGGTGGAAAAGAATATAGACAGCATACTACCTATTATATGCATTTATACATATGTATGTTTATATACACACACATATATATTTATCTATCTTCTTTTTGCATAAAGAAACACAGGAAGAATAAATGAGAAAATGAAGTTGGTTACTTACTAGATCATGGGCACAAAAAGATGGAAGGAGTAGGGAAGAGGATGAGATTTTTGGAGAATACCTTTTAGATTATTATTTTTTTTTACTTTAACTTTTTTATCATGTTGAGATTTTATATATTCAGAAAATAAAAGGACAATACCAATAGAAGTAAGCAGAACTAGCGCCCAGATTGTGTTTTCTAAGCGCTATTCCCTATTAAAAGGAATGTGGTTCTTCTTAGAAATGTTGTTTCTAGGTCTGGAACAAAGAAAGAAGAAGGTTATTTTGGAGTACACACATGCACAAGATTATTATTTCTGCATTGTTTATAATAGTAAAATAATAAGTAACAGAAAGTAAGATAGTGATCAAAACCCGATGGAGAAATATCAAGAGAACACAGGAGGCAGCTTGAAGTGGTGCCCACTGACCAAATATGGACTGCGTGAGCCTTGAATGATCATAATGATGGCTTACCTTGAATAGAAGACAAAAATCTATGAGCCCACAATGATAGTCCAAAAATTATTTTTAACTGATTATAATTTCCCTTCTTTCTGGAGAAGGAAAAGCTCTTCTTTAGAGAAGAATGTCATCTAAAAAATGTAGAAATAATACTGAATTAGAAAAGCCACCATTATCAGCATATTCTGTATCTACTGAGTAAAACATTATAGAACAGGATATTCACACAGTTTCAAAACATCATGTCACCGAGTACTTACTATTTAAAAAGGGAAAAGATACTTTTACGTTAAAGCCATCTGGTGAACCACCACTCATAACCAAGATATTAAATATATCATCAATATGAGACAAACTGACATCATGTGCCTCCTGCTATGAATGAAGCACTGAAGACCCAGCATAAACTATATAGTGTCCTGTCAGAAATGTTTAACCTAAATCTAATGATGAGAGTCCTACAAATCCAAAAAAAGGACATTCTGCAGCATAATTGGCCTGACCTCTTCAAAAATGTTAATTTCATAGAAGAGATAAAACAAGGAAACTCTTCAGATTAAAGGAAACTAGACTAAAGAATATATTATGTATGTTAACCAACATAATAACATAATAGCTGTAGCATGTGACCCTTGACCTTGGATTGGAAAAATTCAATTTGGGAAATTTGAATATACACTGTATATTAGAGTAAAAGGTGTTTCATCAATGTTAGTTTTCCTGAACACGAATTTGTAATGTGGTTACGTCGGAGACAATTCTTATATTTAGGGAATATACATGCTGAAATACTTAGGGATGAAATATTTGCAGACTACGCTCAAATGGTGCAGTCAAAAAGAATGTTTTTGGTGTATGTGTTTATGAATAGATAAAAAGAGAGAAAGCAATCATGTCCTATTTGAATAGTTCGTGAATTTAGGTGAAGGTTAGATGAGTGTTCACTCATTTTGGCAACTTTTCGGTAGATTTGAAATTCCTTTAAAAATTGCAAAAAAGTGGGAGTTCCCTGGCGGTCCAGTGGTTAGGCCTCCACGCTTCCACTGCCTAGGGCCCAGGTTTGATCCCTTATCAGGGAACTAAGATCCTGCAAGCTGCGTGGCACGGTCAAAAAAAAAAAGTATAAAGAGGAAAAATTGCGAAAAAGTAAATGATCACCTCGCCCCTGTGTTTCTTTTTTCTACTTTTATTCTTTTCCTTATTTCCCTCTTAGGTTCACCACCTGCTCTGTGCAGAGGACATAAACGCATAATAGAAAGTTTTTCCGGTTTCATGTGTAATGCCTAATCAGCATCTTTAATTCCTAACTTTGCATTGATTTTGTCCATTCTTTCAGTGGATTCCTTTAATAGCGGTGAAATTTGGTAAGCTCATTTCAGTCAAAATTCTATTCAATTCAGCAAACGTTTACCAGGAACCCACTATGTCCCAAACTCTCTATGCTGAGTGAGCAGTTGGGAACTTTTAAAATTGTCTTTGCAAATACAAGCTAAGGATTTTTTTTAGTGGCTTCCCAAAGAAGTGTGAAATAGTCATAAATTTTCGTGAATACCAAACTGGCAGATAGACTTCTTCAGTAAGTAAAAAATAAGGACCCCTTAACAGTATTTCATGTGTCCAGGCTTCCTCTGCTTGTTCTGATTCCGTGTGCTTACACTTGCATATTTGAATATGCTGGGGAAGGGAATTTAAATATTTTTCAAATACTTTTCAGTGAAGAAATACTTCTCAATAGTATTGATTGTGTTTTGTGTATGTTGATAGTGACCCAGCCTATCCAAACCATAATTTTAAAGTCATTTTAAAAAATATTTTTTAATTTTTGCCGTATTAGGTTTTAGAATGAGTTTATAGTGCAGTAGAACTCTGTGATTCTCTAAAATTATTTTTAAATTGTATTTTGATTCTTGACATCTTGAATAACTTATTTGATGCCATGTCCTTGCCCAGATATTTGATTCCCAATTATACTATTGCTCTCTGCAGACAACCGTAATTTACTGTGTAATCATCCTTTTTTTGGAAAATGTTTAGGAACACACTAAAATGAAAAGAGGGAATTATATCTATGATCCCTGGGGAAATGCCCATAGGACGCTTCCATATTGATATCTTACTATTTTTTTGATAGACTCTCCAAAATTAACTGATCATTCAGATCCACAATATAATTCTCTTTCCCTTATTTTTGTTCCATGAGCACAATATAAATGTTAATTCTTTTGGTTATTCATGCTCTTCATTTTATCATTCCCTTTATTTAGTCCAATTCCTGTTCTTTTAAGATACCTCTCAAATGTATGCTTTACTCTTTAGCTTGCTTTTCGTTACCCAAGTTCAGACTTTTTCATATTTTACCTTTCCTTTTATTTTTCGGAACATTTGGATATATGTCCAGGGGAAGGTAGTTCTGGGCAAGTGCCATTAATAAAGGCACCAGGATTTGAGTGTAGACCAATGCCTGAAAGCTGGGGAGGTTGTTTACTCAGAAGCCATGGGCATTTGTGGAGGAGTGAAGTTGGAGAGGAGGGCTTCCTGGTCTAGCCAAGGAGTTAGAACTCCATCCTGAGAGGTTTTTAGCTAAGGAGTGACTTCTTTAAAACTGCAAGCCTTTAGAAGCCATGATCTTTTTATTTTCCTTTTTATACTCAGCACCTAGCACAATTTCTAGTTCATAGAAGGAGTTCAGTAAATGCTTGTTGGCTAAATGACTCAAAGATCCAGCAGATTTTCATTTTCGAAAGTTTTTTTTGGCAACAACATGGAGCATTAATTGAAAAAGGTTGTGGCACTGGAAGCAACAGACCTTGTGCATACGCTCATCAGATGAAACACCGTGACAATGAGCCAAAGCAGTGCCTTTCTGCAGTTGAGAGGAGGGGGAAAATTTAACAATATTCAGAAAAAGTAGAACTTATTGACCAGATACTTGTCAAAATTGAAGACATCTAATGTTTCATTAGGAATAGGTTTGTCAAGATTAAAATATAGAATGTATTACTGTAATGAGATTACTTCTGTCACTGAATTAATGTATTTTTCAGGGATTTCTACAAAGTTTTAATTTGAAGATTGTGTTGTTCTCATTTTATAAACATTCTTTTATTATTTTTTAATACTAAGAATTACTAATTTATTCCTAGGGAATATATTTTAAGAAAATTAAGCCTAAATTTTTATTTACTCTAGGATATACCAGAAGATATTCTTAAGAATTTAGTGGAAGAGCTTCCTCAACCACGAAAAGTGCCCAGACGTTTAGATGAGTACACACAAGAAGAAATAGAGGCTTTCCCAAGAGTTTGGTCTCCGTAAGTCTTTCTTTTCCTTCCTATTTTTGTCTTTTAACCTGAGTTTAATATCTCCTGTTTTCTTATCCAAATGATAAGATCCTTGAGGGTAGGAAGAATGAACTTCTTTTCACTCTCGTGGACACTCTTTGCAGCTTCTACCTACAAATAAACTCTAGATGTAGATGGTAGAACCAAAAGTCTCGGAGTCTTAAGACCTTGCTAGGTAAGTGCAAGGATGTTCATAGATGCCTGTAAATTATCAGATGTTTTGTTTGGGATGACATAACTTGGATGGATTGTAGTCTCTTGGGATAATAAATGAATTGTTCTTACCTAAAACAAAGTGATTCTCTGTTTTTTCAGATTGCTTCACTAAGCCAAAAATATGATCTAATGAAAGTCATTAATTCTGGATACTTACAGTCAATCCAAATAGAAAAACAAAATAAAAAAACACTTTTGCTCTCCTCTATTACAATTTCCTCTACCTATGAGCCAGAAAGCTGCTTAGATTTGACAGACTGTCCTACCTAATTGTTTCCAGGCTGTTTTGCCTGGCCTATCAGGCTCTTTGTAACCTCATCAGCTTAAATTCTTCTCACTCCACTGTGCTGGTCTAGCATAGCAGACTGTGTAAGCTTGGCACCCTTTTTATGCAATTTAACTTTTCCATGACTTTGTTCTGCTGTTACCTCTGCCTAAAACAACACGTCCCTCACCTCCTCCTCTGGGATAACTCTTACTCATTCTTTAGGCCTTAGTTCAGATGTCAGTCTCCTTTAAGAAGCCTCACCTGAACATCAAGAGCAGACCAAGGGCTCAACCATCTTCTGCTGTAGCACCTGCCGTGCAGTTCTGTCATTACCACATTTACCTCCTCAAAAGCAAGGGCTGCATTTTGTTCATTGTTACACCCCCAGTGCATAGAACCGTACCTCACCTGATAGGGCCTCAGAAATGTTTACAGAATTTACCCAGTAGGTTTAGAGAGAGCCGCGCATCCTCGTTGCTTGATCTACAAAAGACAGCTAATCTTCCCACAGGATACTTACCCACTGTACTCTGAAAATCCATATCTCTTGATGGGCTGTTTGGCCAGATAGGTTTGTGAAAACCTAAGTTTTCCCAGGATTACCAGTATGTCCAGGAATCTAATCCTTGACTCTCATTGCGTGTGTATATAACTTCACCCTTTGCACACAGAGGTCTTTAGGGTATTCTGTTTAAATCTTTTTGACTTTGCTGACTTGTATCAAGGTTCACCTTTAATTAAATCTGCATATAATGAGCAAAATAATATTATTATTAGTGATCATTTACACTTTCCAGTTGCCCCGCACTGTGCTAGGTGGTTTGCATAGATTGTATCTAATTCTCTTACCAATAAGATAAAATACATTATTCCTGTTTTTAAGACTAAGCCAAAGGTTGGCTGGTTTGTAGTACAGCCTGAATTTGAAACTAATTGTAGCTGATTCCAAAACCTGTGTTCTTTCCACAAAAGTAAACTGCTTCATTAATTTATTTATTCAACAAATATGTATTATGTGCAAGACACTCTTATGTGCAAGACACTATAATAAGCACTAGGACACACATTTGAAAAATTACCATTAAAGCAATTATTTAATTCCATTTTACAAACTTTTATGGAGTTTATACTACGTGCTACACCTTTTGAGAGATGCCAAGGAAATGCAGATGATGAAGCATTTAAATGAAACTTCCTCCAAAAGTCCCTCCTATAATCCTTGAGCTGGGTTAGGCCCCCTTTATAGGGTCTCACTGTACATGTTCCTTTTCTTTTACTGTATGTATTCTAATGTAATTAAATATATGCGTGATTACCTGTTTAATGTCATTCCCTTACGAGACTCCATGAGGGACGTGTATGTTGTCTTGCTTAGCACTGAGCACAGAGTGACTGGCTCATTAAGTAGGCACTCAGCAAATATTTATTGAATGAATAAATGAAGAAATAGAGTATCCTTTTAATCAGCTTTTATAAATGAGGTTGGAAGTAATCCTTAGAACATATGAAGGTAGTAAAATGCTCCAATTTAATACTAATTCTTCATGTCAGAATCAGTGAAATTGACCAACTTAAAAAACGCTTTGTTTTATTGTTTTTGTTCCTGTTCACTGTATCATCTGAATTATCCGGCTGCTTTTCAGTTGATATCAAACAAGTGATTAACAAACTCTATGTGAAAAATTGAAAACATTGGCTTTATGATATTTTTATCAGCTAGTTATTAGGATACATTCTCATGTTAAGTATTTCTCTCTAAAATAAGGAAGTGCGTTTTCTATTATTCCCTTATGTTCTGGTTTTGATTGCTTGACACTGACATACTTGTGGACGAGAAACTATACATTATGTGACCTGATTTGATTCTAACAACTGAATTAAGTGTGGAGTGCTTTTCTCTTTTTCTTGGCTACTTTTTAGATACCTGTTTAATAGTTTGCCTTCTTGTCAAAACCTAAGATTCTGTTTTTAATTCTTTTTATTTAGATTCATTTTTTTCCTCCAGATCATGTAGTGGTTTATTTAGATAAATCAGTAAATAAAAGGTTTTAAAGTTTGTTCCACATGCTATGATAGTTACAATTATTCCCTCCTTTGGCATCTGAGAAATGAAGCTTCTGAACTACTTGGATGATGTTTAAACTTTAGGAAAAATAATTTTAATTTAACTTGTTCTTAGAGATTTACATGGTCATTTAGTCAAGACGTATCCAATGTACCTTTTCCTACTTAAACTACATAGAACTTACATTTATCCTTAAAACTCAGTCCATATAAACATAGAACATTTTTCTAGGAAGATGTTAACATTTTTAAAAGTTCCTTAAAAGAGATGTGGAATTTGCCACAAATTGAAATTAATCCCTAACTTATAGAAATCATTTATTAGCTTAAATTTACCACCCGGGAACCTTTTCTTTACTAAAAATTTACAATAATATAGACTGCACATAAAATAGACAACATTTACTTGAAACATAATACTCTTTGGAAAGTAAACTCAGGCATTCAGTTGAAAAATATTTTAATTTGGGGGGTTTTAAAAACTACTAAATGTTCATTGTAGAAAATAAGAATAAGATATATACATAAGTAAATAATTTCACCATACTTAACATTTTGGTGTGCTAACTTCCTATTTCTTTGTGTTAGTTTTTATGTTGTGTGTTTATGTTTGTGTGTTTTACAAATTTGGGAAATTATGATTTTTCTCTATATATGGTATCACTGCACATTTTCCCAATTTACAAGATTTTTTTCCCCACAAGCATGATCTTCAGTGGCTGCAGGATATGACATCAGTTTTATTCTGTAAATCTAAGTATGTCATATCTGATTTTCTTATAGAAACTCTGTCGTAATTGAACTTATATTCCTAACCAAGATGGATGTGGTACTTTTTTTTTTTTTTAAACTGGAAATACTACCAAAGGTGCTATTTAGTTAGTTATGTGACCAAACACATATTATTCATGTGGAGTTATATATCATGAATATTCTAAAGTGTATTCTAAATCAGTTAATCCAGGCAGTATAATAATGAAATAACCATTCACAACAAATTATATTTAATGTTATTATAGTCAAAGAGTACTGATCAAACTGTTCATTTTACTAAGGGATTACTGGTTCATTTAAAACAAATTAGAAGGTGACTGAATGCCTTCATTATATTAATGGAATTAGAAAGGGCTTTTCTATAATTATTTTTAAGGAGACTTTTAGTGAAACTTAGAGCCACATGATGCATTATTGAGTTACTGTTTTGAAATGGATTTTCCTGCCCCTTCTTTTCATTCCAAATTTCCCTCTGGCAGGAATATACATTAGACACAGGCTTTCCTTTGTGCTTTATTAAAGTTGTGATCCTTCCTCACTAGTAGCCACACAATATCTGTTAACTTATGTTAACTTATATCTGTTAATATTATGTGTTAATAAAGTTCAAGTGTAAAATAGTATATACATTAGAAGTACAATTAAAATATTTGATACACCATGCAGTGCAATCCCTTGAAAGTGAGATTCCTCATTACTGATAGATTTGCTTTTATGAGAAAAAAATTTTTTTTCTCCTTTTGGAGAAGGAACCTACTTAAAATATACTTTTTGTTCCACTCCAAATAGCTAAGCCAAGAATATAACCTTCCTTTGGAATGTAGTAATTGGAAATTATTCAAGATAGATCTGATGGTGAACCTGCAGAGACTTGACTGAAACAGATGTACCTGGATTGCACCATAAATAAATACACACAAAAATAGCTTGCTTTGGTTTTTGTTTCCCTAGCAATAAAACCTAACATGTTTATAGTATAAAAATGTACATTTTTTAATTGCAACTATTACTAGCTTTTGGTTCAGTGTAAGCTCTTTACCATTTCTGTTAGAGACAAAAAGCTTCTAAGCAACAGTAACAATTGTCAAACTAAGCTTTGAACCCAGTAGGTGATTAACAAAATTATTTTAATCTTAGTTAACAGCTACCATTGTTGGGATTTCATTTAAGTTATTTTCAATCACTTAAAAAGTTGTATTCCCTCAGGGCTGACTTCAGCATACTCTAGATTTTGTTATGCTAGTTGTTTATTTATTTTTAAAACAATGGTAGACCAGAAGGAAAGAAACTGATATTTATGAGGAAACTATAAATATTGTTTTATAACTAAAAGCCACTTTCTCATATGAGAAGTATTGCCTATATACCTCACTTCTTAAATTAGTGTGTATACTTGGTTTATTAGTAGTTTTTACGTCTCATGGATATGTAAATTGTGTCAGAATATGTTATAAAGTTTTATCTTGTGTTTCTTGATGGTACAGAGTAAATGTGCATTTGCCATGGGCAAGTGGTGATTGTAGGGTACACACTTAGAATTTGTTTCTCAAAGATAAAACAATAGCACTATCTCTTTTTCACAGTTCAGTTGCCTGAGATTGTAGCTTTCAAATGGTCAACTTATTGTAATTCTGTCAATAATTATTTCCATGGTCATTGCAGTTTTGCCGACACATTACAAAACCACAGTAACCATGGAAATTATAATGCTGTCACTGTAATGGAAATTTTTCATTATGTAGGGTAAAAATAAAACAGTTCATTTGAAACTTTTAATTTTCATTTCTACAAAACTCTGTAGGAGAGCTTTTCTTAGGAAAAACTAGGTATGTAGAAAATTTCAACTTGAGTTGCTTCACATTATCCACAGAGTGATGAAACAAAATCAAAAAAGAAATATGTTTTTTACTCCTCGCTCATTAAATCAGTAATGCTTTATTTTAAGCATAACCCTCACCTTTGTAGAGAAACTAAGTGGAAAGTTTCAGCATCAGTAAACGCTTGAAAACAGATGTTTATGATGAAAACCTATGTTCCTGGTCTAACTCTCTTTACAGAGTGTGCTGTTAGAAGTGTGCCTGCAAAAGAGAGAGGCTATGAGGATGAAAGTGAGGCGGCTTGAGGACAACCGTGATTGGCCCTGGAATTGTCTTTGCTGAAAGTAGGATTAGATTTAGGGAGTTTAATAGGCAATCCATGCAGCTCTGTAAAAGAAAACGGGTGCCAGGAACGACAGCACTGCAGAAGGGACTTGGTGAGCAGCATCCTGTGCAGTCTGTAGCTCTGGAAGACAGCAAGGATCTCAGCTTTCTGCTTGCCCTTCAATATAAAAGCCACTCATCCCAAAAATGTACAGATTTGCGGTTTTAGTTAAATGAATGCCCAGAGAAAAATAATTTTACCTATGGCTTTATAAAAATGTGCTTCAGATCAGAGACTTAGTTAAAGACGGTGGAGAAGGATTTTTACCTTTTCAAAACCCATAAAGATCTGGGACCTGGACATCTTCAAGATTTTCCATAATTGTGTGCCAGTCTAGTCATGTGGCATTTTTGTACAAGATTTAACTTAATTTGCTACTCTTCACCGTCAGAAGTTATTAGCTGGACTTGGGGAGAAAGCTTACGTTCCAGCTTTTCCATCATTTCAACGAGCACAGCATTGGCTTAAACCATAGACCTCAGTATTTCCAGTCCTGGATTTTGCTCATATTAAGCCTTCTAAACTATACTGTTCTTTTGGATATGAACACATTAGGACTGGTTGTTAAAATAAAAAGCAATCTTTATATAAACAACCAAAATCAAATCATTTACATTTCCTAGCCAATAGAGCTTATGACTTAAAAGTGGTAATTGAATGTAACAATAATTCCTATTAATTTTAATTGGAAAAAATTTTTGATTTTTAAAAAATTTTAACAATCTTATGAGTTTATTTTTTAATTTTTATTTTATATTGGAGTATAGTTGATTTACAATGTTGTGTTAGTTTCAGGTGTACAGCAAAGTGATTCAGTTATACATATACATGTATCTATTCTTTTTCAGATTCTTTTCCCATATTGGTTATTACAGAGTACTAATAGAGTTCCCTATGCTATATACAGTAGGTCCTTGTTGATTATCTGTTTTATATATAGTAATGTGTCTATGTTAATCCTGACCTCCTCATTTATCCCTCCCCCCGCCACCTTTACCCTTTGGTAACCATTAGTTTGTTTTCTATGTCTGTGAGTCTATTTCTGTTTTGTAAATAAGTTCATTTGTATCATTATTTTAGATTCCACATATAAGTGATATTGTATGATATTTGTCTTTCTCTGTCTGCTTTACTTCACTTAGTATGATAATCTCTATATCCATCCATGTTGCTGCAAATGGCATTATTTCATTCTTTTTTATGGCTGAGTAATATTCCATTGTACCTAGAAGTGAGTTTAGTTTTTAAAAAATCACTGTTGAACTTTTTCTGATCAGGCTAGTGGTACAGTGTCTGGGGAAATGAGTGTAGCAGCACCATTGCTCTGTCTATTACCTGTACAGCTAACATCTTTAGTTCAAGGAGTATGTGATGTGACCAGATTTCCTGGAATGGTTTATTCTAAATAATTCCATTCTTACAGTGGAAGTGACTTAAAACTCAGTCAGACTGACCTTTTGTATTTCTTTCTTTTTTTTTTAATATACAATACAGTGTTGTTAACTATAGTCTCCATTCTGTACATTACATCCCCAGGACTTTTTATTTTTATTTTTTAATTTTTAAATTTTTTTTGGCCACGCCACATGTGGGATCTTAGTTCCTCAACCAGGGACTGAACCTGCACCCCCTGCCTTGGAAGCATGGAGTCTTAACCACTGGACCGCCAGGGAAGTCCCTGAGAATTCAATTCTGATTAATGTAATATTGTTGTACATAGACTAGCAGCTTTTTAAGAACCTAAATACAATGACATTTACTCAGTTACTAAAGATACAGTTAATCTTTTTTTTTTTTTTAATATTTATTTATTTGGTTGCTCCAGGTCTTAGTTGCGGCAGGTGGGCTCCTTAGTTGTGGCATGCAAACTCTTAGTTGCGGTATGCATGTGGCATCTAGTTCTCTGACCAGGGATCGAAGCTGGGCCTCCTGCATTAGGAGCGTGGAGTCTTAACCACTGCACCACCAGGGAAGTCCAAGTTAATCTTTCTTTCATGATAGATGCTAAAGAAATTTTAGTATCCAGCCTCTGTTGATGTTATCATAATTTACAATTAGTTATTGTTGTATCAGAAAAGCATAAAACTGCCTGTTAATAAAGTCCTCTGGTGGGTAAAGAGCCAGAAGGATACTATATATCGATTGGAATCATGTCTAGCTAATGAGGAAGTGTGTTACCTTCTGTTAGGCACAGCACAGCTTTAGAAACTTCCTACTGAAAGTGCTTCTTTTGCTTCTTCAGCATCTTCAAATAGTCGCCCCCTCCATCTCATGAACAGCTCTGTCGGAGGTCTGAGGTGAACCCTTGCTTGTCAGTGTGCGGTCCACGGACCAGCATTGCATTGCATGGGAGTTTGTTAGAAATGCAGAATCATGAGACCCTCTACAGACTAACTGAGTCAAAATCTGCATTTTTACAAGAGCCCAAGCAATTTGTATGCCCACTGAAGTTTGAGACCCACTCAGCTAAATAGCCCTCCCCTCCCCTTTCTTATATTATCTTGGGTTGCCTTCTTTTAGTGGGAGTAAGCAATACAAATGTGTTGTGTGTGTACCTGCTTTCATTTGTGTAGGTGGAGAGAGAAATAGAACCATATTTAGTGTAGAAAGCTCACTTTTCCCCACAGGGGTACTTCCTGTAGCCAGGTAATATGTTTGATTGTCTCGCACATGAGTTGATATTTCTAGCTCTGCGAACATCTAATGTATCTAGTCTCTTGGCTATGATACTGTTTCCCCCCACTTAGAAGCAAATTAACCATCTGCAAAAGATTCCAAAAGCGGAAAGGATGAGTCTGCAAACAAAGTGGCATTTTCAAGGCGGTCACTATAATTACAAGTATCTTACAAGCCTCCACTACATGCAAGATACTGTGCTAATTGCTGGTAGTATAAGATCAATTATATTGGGACTGTGCCTTCAAAGGATAGGAGTTGTGTAGAATAAAATGGTGCTTGCAAACACTGGAGTCAGAAGGTCTGCACTAGATCACTACCATCCACTTCCTAGCTGTGTATCCTTAGACAAGTTACTCAGCCCCTCTGAGCATCAGTTTTGTCAACTGTAAACTGGGGTTGATCACAGTGTCTTTCTCACTATATAGTTAGGAGGGTAAAAGGAGATAGTGCATGTGAGGTAGTTAGTATATTTCATGGCATCTAATAAGCACACAGCACTGTTATTTACATACATAACAACATTGATTCACTTAACTTAGGGCAAGTGTCATTTGAGAAACACTGTAATAGAAGTATGCATGAAGTTCTCTGGCAATCTCAGGGAAAAGAGCCGTGCCTAAGTTAGGAAGGAAGAGTTGTGTAGGGTTTCCCAGAACATGTGATTTGGGGGGTGGATTTTGAAGGATTAGTCAAGTCCACCAGGCAGAGAAGAGATAGGAGATACTCCAAGTGCAGAAAATATCAAGTACCCAAGTCCAGAGGTCTGAAAGTTTCTATCTGGGCAATAGCAAGTAGTATAATGGGACCAGAACGGACAGGGTGTGGAAAGAATGACTCAGAAAGGTTAACTGGGACCATGTCCTGGAGGGTTATGTGTTGAATTCTGTGTTTGAATTTGACAAAGCAGTGGAGAGCTAGTGCAAGTTCTTCCACTCTGTGGAAGTGGGATAAGAAAGAATCTATGTTAGAGACTCTCAGATGTCTTTCCCTTTGCCCCATTTCTCCTAACCTCCACATCCTACTTACTAGCTGCCTGCCATGGCCAGATTTCATCATATTCAAAACAAAATCCTTCCCTTCAGAATCTGTTCTCCTGCCTGTATACCCTCTCCTGAACAAATAGATAGCATTGCCATTTCCTGAGTTCTTCAAGCTGAAAATTAATAGTCACCCTTGAGTTGTCATTTTCCAGTAGCTCCTTCCTCTGTCACGTCCCTGGTCTCTTCCCTCTTCCCCCTCCCTGCCCTGGACAAGTTAATTTTCTGCTTCTTGAATCCTGAACCCATCCTTTCTTCTTACTTATCACTGCCCCAGCCCTAACAGAGCCCTCATCTTAACCCTCCTCACTCACTCCAAAATGTCTTGAAACAAAACTGGGCTTTATTAGCCCCTGATTGCCTTCAGGTCACTGTCAACATTTTTTACATGACAGATTACACCCTTCAAACATGCTTCCTATTTTACTTGTAAATTCCACTAAAGGGTACTTTCCTCATCTCATTGTTACTAAATTAACATTTGGTGTGGAAACAACCAGGCTGTGACTAAGCACATTTAATTTTGAGTTGAATTGCACAGACTTCTTGTTAGCACTACTTGTTAGAAATCTTAGAAGATTTCTTTCCAATGGCATCACCACCACCCTTTTGTAATTATATGAACCAGCTGGATGGGAGAATAAATTGTTTCTTAAAATGCTCTGGTGTCTCTTGACTAGGAACTTTGATTGTACTGAGTCACATACCCAAGATTAAAAGGGTACACTTTGGAGCCCCTTCCAGCTATTGTATCAAACTGTCATTTCCCAGACTTTGGATTCAGGTTTTACATTTGAAAAGAGATTTCAGAAACAGTGACAAAATGCTGCAGTTTCTCTTCTTGTTGTTACAGAATGACGATATGGTGAAGCATATTTGGTTAGTTTCCCAGATCAGTGCCTGTGTTCCTCATAGTTAAACAATAATTTTAAATTGTAATATAGTTCATTTACTTAGTTACCAGACTGTTGGCCTTCCTATCTGGGCTATCTGGTCTCTTTGTCTTTTTTTTTTTTTTTTTTTTAAGAAAAACATGATTTAAATGTAGAAAGGGATGAGATAAGTTGTTTCAGGGCAAACAGAGTTCACCTGTTTTCTTTTTTTTAAAGGAATTCAAACTGTTGAATATTTTTACAGCTGTTTCAAAAATATCTATTTAATTTACTAATCACTTAATTCCTTCTGAAAATTCCGTAGGAGCTCAATACCTACAAATACACTACTCTGTAAAAGATAACAGGACACTAACAGTTTTCGCATTTCATAATTTCCTATTCCTCATTTTCTCCATTGTTAAAATTTAACATTTCTCTGAAAATGTTCTTTGTTTTAATTTACTACTAGAAGGAACTTTCAGGTGTGATTAATCCTATAAATATATAAATGAAGAAAAGAGTATATATGTATATCGTAAATTAAAAGACCATATATGTATATAATAAATGTGTGTGTAATTAAAATATCAAAGGGCTGGTGTTTATACATGTATTTTTTATGCTACTGTAATGAAAATTAAATTTAGCATATGACAAAATAATACAAATAGGGAAACTGCTCATTCAGAATTTGCCATTATTAGGCAAATCCATATCTTTATATATAATCCTTTCTATTAAAAGGGCTTTTGGGAAATTGAATTCAAGCTTTTAAGTCACTACATACATTCATGCATAGGCACACGGGGGGCCTATATTTATACTCTGCAAAGAACTTGGGAATTGTCACTTAGCTGTTCCACTTTGCAATGATTTGGCCTTAATGTTTTTCACCAAAAATTTAGAATAATATTTGTAGATATTTCTTGATGAACAGTTACTTTCATTTTAAATTGGAAAATAATCTTCTTGCATCACGCGGGAGAAAATGAAACTGATTTGTGAAAAAATAAATGTTGATTTTTGTCTTTCAGACCTGAAGATTATCGGCTGTAGGAGAAAGAAAATTTCAGAAAATAACAGTGCGGTGATTGAAACTTCTTCCTGATGAGTTTCTCCTTCCTACAGGGCAGGGTGAAACAATTGCTGCCTTTTGACAAGAAACCTGTTATGGGTACTGAAGGTTTGTGGGGAAAGGTCAGGAAGGGATATTCCTTCAATAGGAAATTGCAATAAAATACATTATTTTATAGAATTGTTTTATTATGTAATCTGATTTGAATGTTATAATGATGATAAGAATAAAACTGCTTACTTGGTTAACTATTCAATTTCTCACTTAATGAAAAAACCAAACCCTAGGTAGCACTGCAGTTAAAATTGCCAAGTGCCCATTCATGCAGATTTCCTCACGTTCCAGCTCCCTGTTTTTGACACCTGGGAAAACAAGGCCCACCTTCACTTTTCTTTTCAGTGACTATTTTATCTAACCTCGCATCACCTGAGTTCATCCCTCCAGCTCAGTAGGGTAAGGTTTGTCCTGAGGTATTTTCAAACTGCTTCACTTTTTTCTATGTCCCATAGAGCCTCTTGGTTTCCATGACACCAAAATAACAAAGTAATGCCTATCTGCTCCCTAGAAATCTCACTGCCCCACCTGTGACGCTGTTTGCAGACCCCACACTGTGTGTCCATATCTCTCCTGTTGGCTCCTATTCACCTCTGTGCTGGGCACTGAGATTGGGCTGCTGGGATCAATGTGTCCAGCAAAATCTCCTCCCTGGAAATTAAAATGCCGAGACACTGCATTTGGGCATTTTTATGGTAGTTTTCTTCTCTTGCCCTAGCCAATCAAGGAGTGTCTCTGACCCCTTCTCCCGTTCATGCAGCAAACATGTACTAAGTGCCTGTTATATGCCAGGTGTTGGGGAAACAGAAATCACACATGTCTTCCCCAACACCTCCATGCCCCACTAAAGAGCAGACTGTCTATCGCAGGGCGGAAAGGAGCTGTAGATAGATTTGTAAATAAGTGCACCTGGGTGTCAGAGGTGCTGATAAAACTATGAGCTGTGATAGAAGTACATTTAGGGGAAAACAGTATAAACATTAAATATAAAGTACTGATAGTAAGCACCTGCTAATACGCCAAACACAACTGCTTTATATAAACTAAAATTCATTTAATCCCTGTATCACCCTATAATGTACATCGTGTTACCTCCCCATTTAAAAATGGGCATGCTGAGGCAGCAATAAGTAACCTGGCCAAGGTCACAGAACTGCTAAGTGGCACGATCAGGTTTGGATCCAGGCAGTCTGCCTCAGAAGTCCGTGGACTTAGCCGCCACTAGATGAGGAAAAGGGAGTATTTATGTATCACAAATTCTGTAATAAAGCAAGCATGACCTGGTACAGGTCAACAGCTACCATTCAAGGAAGTGGCAGTTACAGTTTAAACTATTGGACCAAAAAGAAGCTCCATCCCTTTTGATGTGGTGATCTTGGGTGTGAGCCAGTGTGAAATAAGCCTCCAGCTCCCGGTGCAGCAGCTTTCGTAGGGAGGAATTTTTGTCTGGTGTATCCCAAGCACCTAGAACGATGCCTGGCACATACTTCTTGATTGAGAAGGGCTCACTGAAGGAAGCCCTTGTTTCTAACACAGCTGCAGGATTTGAGAAGGTGAGATCATAGCGACGTGCCTTATAATACTATTGAGCCCGGTCATCATACCGTCAGCCCTCCACACCCATGGATGCAGGGGGCCTAGTGTATCACACCATTGTACGGATGGGACTTGAGCATCCTTGGATTTTCGTATCTGCAGGGAGTCCTGGGAACCACTTCCCCATACATACTGAGGGACGACCGTATTAAATATTCAGTGAGAATACTGAGACTGATCACCATAAACCTCATTCTCACTTGCTGTGTGAGAGTCCTTTTGTAGGGGGAGGGCTCGCCTGAGCTACAGACCCACGTAGACCTAAACGGGCTTATATTGCTGGACTGAACTGCTCCTCCTGCTGTTGGGAGTTAACTCCACTTTGCATTCGGAGAGAACCAGAGCAAAGAGGCTTTTGCACCAAGTGGCCTCGAGAAGCAGAAACTATCAGACTTCCCAATCCTGCCCATGTGCCATTGCTTGAGAGTTGAACAGCCAGACCTGTGCATTTCCTAGGAGAACACAGACACAGGTAGACAAATAAAAATCAAAACTCGCTGTATGGGACCCAGGAACCTGAGGCGGGGAAGACAAGCTGAACCGCCAGAATTGTAGCTCCAATTAAAGTAGAATGAACAGAAGAAACAGAAGAGAACTTTAAAAAATACGAATATATGAATACTTACAGAAAAAGAAGGAAACCCTAATTATTCCAACATCACATGGGAAGGAAAAGAAAGCTGATATATATATATATATATATATATATATATATTCTGTTGTGATGTGTGCCTGTAATGTGCAAATTAGTGCAGATAAGGAATCAAGTCACTAAAACCAAAATTATATTTGTCCAGATGCAGTTTTTCACCAGGTGCTATGTGTTATGCTATTAACACCAGGTAAATGTGAAAAACACCATCCAATTGAGCATAATGACCTGTGAAAGAATAATACACAACACCTTGTCTCTCCATTTTACCTATATGCATTGCCTGCTGTGTCTCCTCAGTAAAAACATTAAGTGTCCTGATTCTAACAGCAAAGGAAAAAGGAAAAGCCTTAAGTATTGCGGAGTTTTGAAACATAGAAAATGTGATTTTGCAGTAGCCGGGGGGCATAAAGTAATCACATTAATGAACACAGAAACAACACTAAAAAAAAAAAAAAGAAAAGAGCTTAATCTTAACCTCCCAATAATCACCTGCTTTCTGGGGCACTGAATACCGAAAAGCACTCATCTGCAGTTGGTAAGGTTAACTGCAAACCTCCTGCAGCAGGAGAGCAGTTTGTGTCATCTGATCTCAGTTGGGTTCCCACAAATAGCTTCTTTTTGAGAGGGGGCAATTAACAAAACAATAAAAGAACTATTGTTTCTTTAAAACAGCAACCCAATTATTTTCTCTCCTGAAGGAGAGATAAACATATTCAGGCCAATGAGGAATAAGAGGAACCAAGCAGGCTCAGTTGGGGAAGGTGCCACCTGGGGCTTCCTGGATCCAACGCACCATACGCAGAGTTTGGGGTAGGGAAGGGTGGGCCCTTCTATGACGCTTTAGTCCCCTCTCAAGTTTCTGAATTGCCATTTTCCAGGTCCCCTTTCTGTCTTAAGCCCATTCAGAGGAACGGAAAGCAACAATAAGCCACAGCCATCTACCTCTGGTTTCCTGTTTCATTTGAAAAAATATAATCTTCCTCCCAGCTATTCTCCGTGGTTCAAAAACCACAACTCTTCACTATCAACACCTCTGCCGAGCAAACCGTGTCTTGTCAAAATAGCGTTCTATATTTAATATAATGTTTCCTTATTAGGAACCTGTGATATTTAAAACTGTGATAGTTTTCTTGTATCACTTACAAGATGGTATAAGGTTTGAGCTTTTCTGCCTCAACTCCATTTTTCCCATAAACCCATAATCCATCACGCAGGGATTATTTTTTAGGAATGCATATGCCGCGTTATAGGACAGACGGGTGTACTCACCGTAAATCCTGGTTTAGCTCATTCTTCCATCAGGTGGACTCTTCATCCAGGGTCCTACGAGGTCACACTGGCTCAACCCCAGCAGAAGTCACCACCTAGGATATACTGTACAAAAGTCTGGTGCCATCCCTTTATCATGCCTGGGTTGGAATAGGGCCCACCTACTAGTGACGTCATTGCCACAGCCTGCCCTCATCTCCAGGCCTGGGGTATCCCCAGGGTTCCATTAGGACCTAGCAGGTGGGCCAAGATAGAGCTAAATTCTAAAGCAGGTCTTTAAAGCCATCCTTTACCCAGAATGCAATCCTTTCTTTTCTCATCCTACTTCCTACTCTAAATTTACAAAGCAAATACTAAGAACTATGGGCAATGAGATTGATAAATAATGTCTCTTTGTTTAGATAAACTGGGCCACAAGCTGGCCCAGAGGCTAGGGTCGTAGTGATGAAGCAATGCTGCCATCTTTAAAAGTGACTGAAGAGCAGAATTTTGTTTTACTTGTCAGGTTTAACCCAAACGAAGGAAGTTTTTTTAAAAAAATGCATGTAAATTGCAATTATCAGATTCTCACTAGAGTCCCTTCCTCTCCTTTCTTGCTAATTCCCTCCTTGCCAGATCCAGGCACCGTCACTATGCCTGTGCCGCATCTTTTTACTATGCTGCATGATTTGTTTTCCTACCTTCTCCTGGAAAAAAGGTTTAGTACCACAGTCGGCCAAGAACAACATTAAATGTCCAGGTGTCTCCTGGCTGAAAATTCTCCCATAGACCGGGTAGCAAGTTCTGAGTCTGCAAAGCCTAAAAGCCCCAGGAGGGATTTTGCTGCCTATCTCTACAGTGCTAAGTTTGAATTGGATAGAACCCTATTTAAGAAGGTATGATCTTTCCAAGACAGACATTAAGACTCCATATCAACTTAAATATAGCTTCTTGCAGAGAAATAGCCTCTCTCCCTCCCCCTCTCTCTCTCTGCTTCTCCCCAAAAACTTAAAATAAGAGAGTTGAGTAGTTTCGCAGCATCACTACTGCTCAGGGCTTCTTCGCCTTAGATGAATGTTAACCTGAGATCAGCTACCAGTAAAACAGCCAATCACCCCACCTGAGGCCAACTGTTATTAGGCTGGCTGCCAGGAAGGTTTAGGACACATTTTCCACATGAAGATGGCATAAACAGGACCACTGAAGGAGACACACATTTTTGCCAGTGCCATTTGGTCCATGAGACGCTCTTTGATTTTCAACAAATCTTTATTTCAAGTCTTGACTTTGTTTTCACTGCCTTCACTTTTCAATTCCAAAGTTAATACCTATTAAAGTCTTGCAAACAGTGGCTGCCAGAAGAGCATCTGTTGCTCATGGCACACCTGTGCTTTATGTGTTGGGGTTATGGAGCTCCAACTTGTCAACCTGTATTAAACCATTGAGAGTCAACACTTTAAAATGGTGATGCCATCTGGCATCTTCTTTACCAATCGTGAAACTAAAAAGGGTTTTTATTTTACTTGTTTTGAATTTTATTTTATTTATTTTTTATACAGCAGGTTCTTATTAGTTATCTATTTTATACATATTAGGGTTTTTAATATTTAGAGGAAATTCTGAGCATAAAGCCTATCTGTCTTTTACTTTTTGGCAAATTCACAAAGTCCAAATAAAATATTTTTATAAGTTGTTAGAAAAATATTATCAGTTACTTTATTATTATGCACTGTTACCGGCACAGTGGATATGCAGAGCCAATGAATCATGGAGAAATATGCATATGTGTGTCCTTCAGAAAATCTAATCTGGAAGTCTAAACCATGGAAGCAGTGATTAATTAGCCAGCTCTCTAGTCTATATTAACAAGGAATCAGCTGCTCTGTTGCACAGTCATTCAACCAATATTTATGTTCCAGAAACTGTTCTAGGTGTTTGAGACGCATACGTGAATAAAAGTTTCCTGCTATCATGGTGTCCCACTGTGATTTATAATAAAAAAATATATATATATGTACGTTCTATAATTTGATATATATACTTGATATATACATATACTTAATATATATACTTGATATGTATATATATCTGATATATGTACATATACTTGATATATACACATATTTGATATATATACTTGATATATATATACTTGATGTATATATATACTGGATGTGTATATATATATACACATATATATATATATATGTATATATATACCTGATATATATCTATATATAGATAGATATTTGGTCTTCGTCCCTGTTTCTGGCACAGAGCTCTTAAAAACCTCGGCATTTCCTAAGTGAGGAGAGCCATAAAGGTGTCGTTTGTTATGTTAATGAGGTGCTTTTGGACCACATCTAAGGATGACAGGGAGGGGAGAGGAGCTGGAGTTTGAAATAATCAACGACAGCCAATGATTTAGTCAGTCATGCCTATGTAATGAAGCCTCCATAAAAACCCAAAGGTCAGGATTTTGAGAGCTTCCAGGCTGGGGAACCAAAACACATCCACATGTCAATGTGCTGAGCCCCAAACTGCATGAGGACAGAGACTCCTTTGCTCAGGCCTCGCCCTCTGTATCTCTTCATCTGGCTGTTGATTCGTATCCTTTCCTATTCTTTGTAATACACCAATAATCAAGTAAGTAAACTGAAGTTTACTGCGTTCTGTGAGCCGCTCTTGCAAAGTAATCGAAGCCAAGGAGGGGGTCATGAAAACCTCTGATCTACAGCAGTCAGTCAGAAGCACAGGTGATAACTTGGCCCTGTGACTGGCATCCGAAATGAGGGCCTTCTTGTGGGACTGAGCCTTTAACCTGTGGCATCTTATGCTAATCCAGGTAGATAGTGTCAGAGCCTGTGGGACACCTGGACAGCTTCCATGGAGAGGGAGAGATCCACGAGGTTATATCTGGACGAAGAGCATTCCAGGCAGTGGGAATGGCAAGACGTGACAGGACATTACCTGGCATATTCCAGGAACAGCAAGGAGTTAGCATGGCCTCCCACAAAGTCATTCTGGAACCCAAACACCCTCCGTCTTATAACTCCAGCCTCCTAGAAGACCTTGGAGTCCCCTGCATTTGGGTGGCAAATGGAAAAGAAACAGGTAGACAATACACACATACTTCTTAACTCCCTTGACTCGGAAGACACAAACATATTTCATAGGTTGAGAACATGTCACGTGGCCATACTGAGGGAGTCTGGAAATGAGAAAATAATTTGTGCTCAAGAAGAAGAGAATATAATTTTAGCTGAAGCTAGCCTGTCTCTAACACAGCAGCCAATATGAATTATCTGGTGCTGGTGTTGGGCTGCACCCTGCAGGCCTGCAAGGCCTCTACTCACCCAGCTTCAAGACAGAAGAGCCCAGAGTCAGCGACAGAGACATCAGTGGTTTAATGGATGGGGGAGCCTACCTCTCTGAAGCGAGGTCCTGGAGCGACACCCCGCCACGTGCGGCAGACCACGGGCAGGACAGGGCGCAGTCTTCGCTCCCAGGGGGAATGCGGAGATTGCCAGTTACAGGGGGAACTGACCTCGGGTTGGCTCATCGGTTACCAGGGAAATTTGCAGAGGGGCACGCCCCTCACCACCCCTTGGATAAGAACAATCACGAGCAGGGTTCCGGCGCAAGCATATAGGAAGGTCAGTCATGTGAGTGGGGTGTGGGGGAAGCAGGCACCGGTCGATCAGGGGACGTACAGAGAGCAAGAGAACAGTCACCTTGAGTGGCCTGACCGTACAGAGTGTCTCTTTAGCGATACCAGATTTAGGGAGATGAGAAGGCCAGTCTTTAATCAGTTAAGGGAAGAATGTATGGTCAACAACTCCAGGCTAATATAGGTCCCTAATGAGTGACAAAGCAAGTGATTGATTCCAAACACACCTGATACTGCTGCAGTCAGTGCCTGCTTTGATAGGCGCAAACATTCAAAACACAAAAAAAACAAGTAAATGTTAGGGTCCAGAAATGGTGTCCCAGCCATAATCTTTCTGGTGACCACAAATGTCATCGTTCAGCTGTCTCGAAGTATGACAGCAGAAACCATCAGCCTATTGGCACACTGCCAAGCTGCTGGGTAGATGGGTGACCGGGTTCATGGTCTTTTTAATCACTCTCCATTCTTGAAAGCTATCTTTAAGCCATGCAGGTATAGATCCAGTTCCTTCAGAAAGCACTCCAGATGTGGACTGTAGATATTTCAGGAGAAGAAAAGTAAACTTTCCCAATGCTGTAGACAGAGTGTTATTGCTACCTGTACAATCAGCTTTTGAATTGTATCCAGTTTTCTGGCTTTTCTGTGGCCTGTGGTCCTTCAAGTTGTGGCTCACTCCTGATTTGATAAAACATGCTCACACTGGAGAGTGGAATCAGAGATAGAACTTGTTGGCAACACTCCAAGAACAAGAGCAGGTGGTGACCAGTGACAATGGAGATTTAGTTAGCAAGGCTTCTACTCGAGGTGTCCAAATCTGATAACTGGAATGTTTGTAAAAAGAACTCTATTTGTGAAGTTCGATCCTTTCGGCCTGCAAACTTGTCAGCTCAGAAGCATAATATAACTATATACATGAGAAAGGACAGGTAAAGTGAAAGCACATGAGTTTTCTAATAACCAAATCCTCTTCAATACATCTATTCAATAACTGAGCACATTCAAATAACAATGATTTCTCAGAGTGAAAGCTGAGATGGTTAACGATTTTGTGACATGAGTTTTAGGGCATAACAGGGATACGGTTTTACCGGAAGTCACTGAATCTGGGCCAGACGACAGGACAGTGAAAAATGGAGATGAATGTCTTCGGTAATTATACCTATCTTTTCTATCTGACTCAGTTTTGTTTTGTTACCATACAAAATTCATTTTAGAGCTGAAGAAAAGATATTTTTACTTCTTTGGATTCCATTATAAAACTTCTTTTAAGTTAGGTTAGAAAAGTCGAATTTCACTACATTGGTCATGGTAATGTTTTTAATCAATAAGATAAAATGCAATTAAACATTCTAGAGACAAACAAACAATGAAATATGGTTATTTATGCCAGTGTATGTTTTTTATTACTTAGCAAGATACAGAGAAAAAAGTAAATCATTACTAACATTTGTGCATTTAGAAATGCTACCAAAACAAGCAAACCATCCCAGCCCTCCTACTGCCCCTTTTATTCTGCTTTTAAAAGTATCCCTGCCTCCATTTTCCTAAACATCAGTGACTCATATTTCTTCATTCATTCACATCATTCATTAGGATGAGACTATTAAAAAGGTAATAGATTATTTTTGTAAAGTAGAATTTTACTCTGAAATCTCCTGTGATTTTCCTGTAAAGTAAAAGTTTCTGAGAGCACACGCTTGTTGCAAAATATTTTTCAAACAATACAGAAATGTTAAACATGAACAGTTAAGTGAAATGAACGCTTGCACAATCCCATAACCAGGAAGTAAGCCTGGTTAAGTGTCTGGAGTCTATTCATCCCAATTTTTCAATACAGATAGATGAACAGAATAATAGATAGATATTGTACATATTGTTCTGCAACTTGCTTTTTTCATTTATCAATAGATTTAAGCACCTCGTGTCAGCCAAATTTCTAATCAAATTATTCAGTCTGATAAATAATGTAAAACTGTTGCAAGTATATTCACGTAGTTAATTTTTGTTAAGGATAGAGTTATTCTAGAGAGTATAGAATAACCAGGACTTTGTGGCAAAGGAATTCTCTGAACTCTGAGCTTGTCTAGCACAAATGGACCGTTTACATCAGTGTTTCCAATGCCACAGCAAATCAGAACAAAAAGTTATGATTTTTTTAAACCAAATAGTTTGGTTCATACCTTGGAAACCTCCATTCTGCGTTTGAACAGCCCTTCTTTTGGGGGACAGGCCCAAAGGGATTAAGTCCTGATGGTTGTCACAGACTAAGTTAGTCATCCAAAATCATTCTTCACCGTCTCAACCTTCTTGAGTTGTTATCTGCCGTTAATATTGTACTTTTACTCTGAAAAAAGCAGAAAAACCTCAAAACCAGCATGCCATTCTAAAATCATTCTCTCTTCCTCCTCAAGTTTCTAACTCAGTGAAATTCCCACTCACTCAATCTCCCAAACTTGCAATCTTGAAACCATTCTTACCTTCTGCCTGTCATTTCCCAACCTTATCCCATCAGTCAAGTTCTGCCCATAGTACGTACTTCCTCATCAGCTCTCAAATCTCTCTCCTCCTCTTATTCCTCACTGCACCACTGTGGTCCAGGCCCTCGTCATCTGAACTACTGCACCAGGCAGCATGGTATATACAGGGAAGGGGTCATGAGCTACGAGAGAAAACCAATTAGAGTTAGAATCCCTTCTTTGCCTCTTCTGTGGATGTGTGTCATGTTACTTACCTTACATGTTTGATCGTTTGTAAAAAGGGAATACTTACCTAACTTGTGGAAATCAACTTAATATAAGGAATCCAGAATAGAGGCTAATACGTGGGAGGTCTTCATTAAATGTCTTTTTCTTTTCTTGATCTTTCCCCACACCAGTCTATCTTAAATTTACACTATATAAAAATTGTGCCTTCAAATAATAAGCCCAATCAGGTCACTTACCTACTTAAAGACCCCTACTGACTTCCTATTGCTTTCAGGCAGAAATCTGAACATTTTGTCACGGGATAGATCTTCCACAATCTTGTCCAAATTACCTTACCTGCTTCAACTTAGAGCAAGAAGTTAGGAAGCTCCTACACCATCATATTCACCTTTTCTTTCCCTACACCCTAATACGTGGCTGAACCCATGGCAGATACTAATTAAAAGTTTGATAGATGGATGGATGCATGCACAAAGAGATGGATGAATACATGAACACATGAATGAATACATGTATAGGAAGACAAGATTTAAATACCTCTTCCTCACATTCTGAAATACTTAATAGATCTGAATTTGCAAGCTTCTAAGAAGCTGATCATTCATTCCTAGGCAATATTGCTGTCTCCTAAATGTTCTGGCTTATAGCTAGAGGTAACTCTTCCCACTATAGACTGAGTATATGATTTGACTCAGATTATAAATCAAACTGTGCTAGGGTGAGATGATTCTACAAACATTTATTGAGCAGCTGTTAAGTGCTAAGCACACTGTGGACAGTCTGAGACTGCTTAAAGTATGCACACAAGTAAAATGGGAGCTCAGAGGTTAAAGAACTCACTAGAAAAGGGGACTATGGTGTCATGGTTATGGAGGTTGTCCAGGTGGTGATGGTGGGGTTCAGAGAAGTCTTCACACAGGAAGAGGAGCCTGGCTTAGTTTCAAATTGTGAATATGAATAAAAGTAGGTCCTTTACTTCTTTGGGACAACTGAGGGAAGCTGGAAATTAAATGTTATTATGGAATAACTGTTACTTTCATAAGGTGTGATAATGAAATTGTGGATTTGAGGAAAATATCCTAGTTTTTCAGGGATGCATGTTGAAGCATTTAAGGGTGATGTGTCATGATGTCCATGTATCAAAATACTTTAAATTTATGAAACAAATATGCCCAAATGGTAAAAATTATTTTTTAAAGGTGATGGTATATGTTTATTTGCTAGTCTCTCTACTTTTCAATATGTTTAACATTTTTCATAATAAAAGTGAAAACAAACAAACAAACAAAAATAAATAGGTCCTTTAAACTGGGGTGGGACAAAGATGAAGGTTTCCCAACTGGAAGAAAAAGCATGCCAAAGATAGAGAAATAAGAGAGAGCATGCATCAAGGGTTTTTGCAACTAGTTCACTGTGGCTGTAGTCTGGAGAATATTTAGCTGAGAGATACATTTCAAAATAAAATAAGAAAAACCAGGTTGGAGACTTGTGGAAACAAAAATGAAAAAGGGATAGTAGAAGGTAGGGAAATGTTCCAGGTGATCTCATCCATTTCCATAGCCTTTAAATACTACCTACATGCACCTGACTCCTAAATTTATATCTCTAGCCCTGGTTACTCTCCCAAACTCCGACTTATGCTCAGTTATCTCCTAAACTAAACTTTTCAACCACTCTGCCCTGAGTCTGTAATTCTAGAAATCAAGAGTTTTTAACCAAAGTGATGAAAATTCTGAGGAGTAATGTCCTTTTATGAAATGATACTTTATTACTTTCAGAAATGATATAAACTATAAATTAAAATATAAGTATATTCCTGCCAAAATAGGTAAGTCAATAAAAATGTACTTCAAAATAAGCTTTTATTACAAGGCAATGTATTGTAAACATAAAAATCTTGAATTTGAATTACACCTTTTATTATGAACATTTCACTCAATAAAAATCTCATGAACTGGGTCCAAGTGATGACAAATTCCAAACTAATGAAATGTTCCCATAGCTTAAATAAACAAATTTAGGTCACCAAGTAAAATCAAAGCCAAGTGTATCTGCACAACTCAAGAATGATATGGGGACGTCACTGGTGGCGCAGTGGTTAAGAATCTGCCTGCCAATGCAGGGGACATGGGTTCCATCCCTGGTCCGGGAAGATTCCACATGCCACAGAGCAATTAAGCCCATGCACCACAACTACTGAGCCTGCACTCTAGAGCCCGTGAGCCACAACTACTGAGCCCGTGTGCCACAACTACTGAATCCCATGCCCGTAAAGCCTGTGCTCCGCAACAAGAGAAGCCACCACAATGAGAAGCCCGCGCACCACAACAAACAGTAGCCCCCCGCTCGCCGCAACTAAAGAAAGCCAGTGCACAGCAATGAAGACCTAACGCAGCCAAAAATAAATAAATAAACAAATATATTTTTAAAAAAAAGAATGATATGAATGGTTTATACATATCAATGGTATAAACCATTCTAGTGGTTTATACTTCACCATTTATATCAAACTTTGAAGGTCTTCTGAGTGACATAAGTAGTCTTTGCATTTCCAAGGGCCAAACACTAACACATACAGAATATCCTCTCTACTCACTTGTTGAAGACCAAGAAATCTCAGATACAAGGGAATGCTATGACTACTGACACACCCCAGTCATTTAAAGAGTTCTCTCAGGTGATTCTGGGTCACATCATTCAATCTTGTGCAAGCTTTCCGCCTCATTAGTCCTGCTTTCTACATGTGGAAGCATGTGCCATAACTAAAAGGGAACCACTGTTGGTTATCTGCTCTCTGTCTTCTTTCATTTCTTGCAAAGGCAGCAAAAAATATATATATGTTTACCTGGATCCCCAAAGGCACACATAGACCCTTTTGTTTGAATACTTTGGATGGGAAGGTCTTAAACCAACCTGTGTGGTGAGGGGACCCAAAGAAGTTCAAGAGACCTTCCTGATCCAGGAAGAATCCAGCTTCTGGTGATAAATGACCCCATCCCTACCTCTGACAATTACCTGTTATTAGGGAGAGGCTACAGAGGAAAAGGAATATACGTTCAGTTTATGGTTCTCTTTCATTTCTATTTTCAACAAACAATTAATAGAACCCAAATCTTTTTCAAACACCTAGTGTTTTCCTTTATGAGCAAAAGACAAATTATAGTTTAGAAATTAGAATCTATTAGAGTCAACCTCATTTCTTTGTCTTCTAGAGTTTTTCAGGCTTTTCTTAAAACCAAAAGATAAGTTCTTTAGGCAAACCTTTATTTAGCATCAGTCTTACATTTTCACAGTCATTGCTGTCTGGTAGGTTATAAATGAATAATAGAATTCTGTCAGTCCATTAGGCTCAAGTCAACTGCCTTTTTCTGTTAAGTGTCCTACCATACTCAGAATGAATGAATGAATGAATGTTTGAATGAGTGTCTAAAGGTAGGCAGCTGTCGTTTTTCTGGTTAAACCTAAGCCAAGACTACAAAAGTTTAAGGTGACATATAGAAATGGAATAAAATAAAAACAATCCACATACATTGTTTTAAAATTTTATTTGCTTAAAAAAAAGAATGGAAATAGGTTTGCAAAAATATATCTGCATGTACAAAGTAATCCATGTGGTTAAGGAGGGCAAGCTCTGGAACATACTGCTGGATAAATTGTTCATCAAAATTGGATCTTTTTCCATCAGAATCAGTGGAAAGTCATTATTTTACATGTCAAAAGCCACTGAAAAAACTAAATCTATTTTTACAATCACCAAATTCAGAAAGGTTATATTCTAACACATATTCTTGGATACCAGTGAAGCTAGTTACCAAGTGATCTCAGAGTTGGACAGATCAATTTAGCAAGAGGTAGTTTCTCCAATCATGTCCCTTCTTTCTTTTCAGCAAGGTCATTCCTAGAGGGGATAAGGATAAACAGCATAATCTTCGAGTCCCTTTGAATTCCTGTTCTGCTGGGACCCCATTTTCCTCAAAGACAGTCATATCTGTCTTGTTGCATTTTAGGACT
This sequence comes from Balaenoptera borealis, assembly GCF_965194805.1. Taxonomy (NCBI): domain Eukaryota; kingdom Metazoa; phylum Chordata; class Mammalia; order Artiodactyla; family Balaenopteridae; genus Balaenoptera; species Balaenoptera borealis. The sequence continues at coordinate 18,505,244 of NC_138876.1, forward strand.
TGAGATCATCTAACACAGAAAAGATTCCAGAGTTCAAACTTCTTGGCCAATTTTTCTTTGAGCATGCCGTTAAAACAACAAAGAGAAATCAATCCTATGGTGTCATGGATTAAGGGGAATTTTTTAAAACATACTTTTTGTTAATATAACAATATTATTAACAATATCCAAGGAGGAGATGTAGGCTGGTGAAATGAGCCCCCCCCAAAGGTAGCATACAAACCACATAACGACATTCTTCTTGAGTAAGTTGCCTTAGGAGCTTTTGCGGTTGGTCCTCCAAGTTCTCCTGAGACTATCAAATCCCAGAGCCCCACAGCTCCATGGCTTCCAGCTCATCTTGGACAGGGGTGAATTCTGGCTGATCAGGATGGGGAGCTAGAGAGGAAGAGTGGGGGTGGGGACTTGATAGAACCCAGGAACCATAAATTGATATCCTCCCCTTATATGGGTCCATAGAGACATAGTCTCTAAAGTACAGAGATATCCTGCTTGGGTAGAAAGTAGTAGCTACCTTTACCAACCACACTGCTTGCACCTTTCCCAGGAGGTTTCAGACGGTTAGTGAAAGAGGGAAGGCACAGGTATACTGCAGAAATTGTTAGGAAACTAGAATCACAGCCAACTGCTTAAATATTACATGTTTTATTTACAAAAGAAACCCTGAAATATCAGCAGAATGATGAAAGAAAATAAATTTTAAAAACCAATCTCATGTTAGAATTCCAACACCAGGGGACAGTAGTGAGGGGAGGTGATCAGAGGAAGAATGGATAGTAGGGTGGTGAGGGAGAAAGATGCCCAGCAATTTGTGTGGCTACAGGAAAGAGGAGAAGACACATTTAAGTAGCTATTCCTGGGCCTTCACCTAAGGAAGCTTGGGATAATTCTTGGTAGACAATCTTATACTTACGCTCAGTCAGTTTCTATAACAACTGACACATGTGATTTGGTTAAGTTCCAGTCTTATCATTGTATGTGTTTGGAGCAGGGAGGGCAAGAAATGTGACAGTGGGCAGGCAGGGAAGCAGGTGAGGCAGGGAAACAGAGTGCCCATTGTTAGGGGCAGGGGATGGGTGGTGGTGGTCAACAGGACAGTTCTGTATCTGCAGCCAATTGCCCAGGCCAATGTAATCAGTGGAGGAGTTCCACATCAGTGCTGGTAATCATTGTAAGGGATCAGATCTTAATAAGGGACAGGGAAATTTGAGAGAACGGGGAGGGAAGAGATGAACAGAGAAAAACACATCAGCAAAACTTTGACCAGTCCCTCTGGCAAATAAGGTTAAATTTCTTCTAAAGCAGAAAATTTAAATTCATTGGCTAATAAGTTCATTGCCCGAAAGCAGTCTTTGAACCTCTCTCTTGATGCTTCCAAGTGTGACTATATTAGAAAATGTCCCATTACACAACCCTCCAGCATGCAGACCACAGATGTTTTCAGGAAGCATAATCTTTTCGAAATCTCAGTCTAGTAGTTAGTAAGAGGCAAGGACAGCATGGCCACTCTTGTTTCTTAAAATAATCCTTGGTGACCTAAAATGCATGCGGTGGGCAGGATGTCACCCAACAGTATCTCCAGGGCCCTCCTAATTACGGGGAAAGTTCTAAGTTTGAGGTTTCCCCAAAACAGGAGTAAAACTTTAGAGGGCATCATGGCCACACCACAGAAATAACACAGAATGAGAGGCCCCAAAGAATGTTCAAACATGTCCCTCAATGATCAGATATGAGGTCAGAGGCCAAATCTGTGTGGATCGTCATTTGGAAGCAAGGAAGACTTAGATGTGGTATTATTTTAAACTTCCTCTTCAGGGGTAACCTCTATATTAATTTGTACTTTACAGAAGATGCCTCTGGATAATTTAAAAGGTAGTGAGCAATTCAAGCTCTGCTTCCTGCCCATAATAGGTCTGCTTTTATAGCACCCTCACCATTATGATACTAAGCATAGTAAGACATTGCTCAAAGCCCACAAGGGCTGCCACTTACCTCCTACGTTGTAGGCAGAACATGAAGAGGGGTCGCAGTATCCAGGCTGGCCAGAAGGACCTTGTGGTCCAGGCACCCCCAAGTGACCTGGTGGACCCCTTGGTCCAGGAGAGCCAGGGGGTCCAGGGCTTCCTGGCCGACTTTCCCCGGAAGGACCTACGAAGTACCCACCAATGAAAACAGTTGGTCTTTTATCATCACAGGGTGAGTTTTCAGACTACCAAGAAGTAAACTAATGCTTACAAGAAGCCATATTACACATCTTAACAACTAGGGTGATCTGCCTCTCTCTACTCATTGAGTTCTATTCCTGGACAGAGGATCATACTGCAATCACATGTTCTCCTGGAGGTCAATGCTTTCAATCAGCTCAGGAAACCAGAAAAATGTAGTCTTTTTTTATCACCTCTTGGCTATGAAAGAGAAAGGAGCATACCACTGTCAACCTTGTTTTCTTTATGGAGCTTCTGTTTCCCAATGCAGGTTCCTTATGAATTCAGTGTATGGGCATGCACACACACACACACACATACATGTGCACACACACATACATGTGCACACACACATACATGTGCACACACTTGATCTCAACCTTATAACTTATACTGGTTTATGGCCCCAGATAATTGGAATAAATTAGTCTAAATCTGAAAGAAATTATACTGGAGGAGAAAAATGAGAATTCTGAAATTGGACCCAATATACGAATCCAAAATTTCTTTAGGCTAGCTTGAATCAGTTGAGAACTTACATTGAATGAAAGTGAGAGGGGCATTAAAATTTTTGTGAATTTAAGAAGTATGTCAGTCTGGAATTTTTCTGGTTGATGCATTTGTTTTGTTTTGCTTTAGGCCTGGATTCCAACAGTGTTTATAAGGCCTTTTTCAACTAGAAATGAAACTCTTCAACTAGAAACAAAATGAAAATTAGGAACACGTATCACCTTATATTTGAAAAGCATTGTGACTCTCAGATGCATTCAGTTCCGTTCAATTAACATTCACCAACCACTCATTCTGTGTAAGGCACGAGCTAGATCAGTTCCTCATACAATCTCTAACAACAGGAGTATTTATACTCAAAGTGAATCCATTGCATTAGGAATCTCTCCTACAAAAAGTATTTTCCAAAATCATCATTAGGTTGGAAAGAAAAATCGGTAAGTCATTTGATTCAATATGGCTAAGACGGGGATTGTAAATATACAATAGGATTGTAAACTCATAACTTTAATAAAAGAGTATGATCATCTGGAGGCCATTCTAAAAGCACATAGTAAAATACACAAAACTCATTCAGTAAGATGACCATGGTGGCAGAAACTACGAGTGTTCATCAAATATCCATGTGTTCCCCTAGATTTTCAGACACCCTTACAGGTCGGCTGGGGCTATATGACTAGTTTCAGCCAGTGAAATATGACTGGAAATGACATCTTTCATCCTGCATTCAGGAAGTTGATGTGCCTCCTTTATCTTTCTCCTCAAGGCCTTTTGTTCCAAAATGGGGGGAAAGTTACCCTACCCACATGAAACTTTGGGTAAGTATCAATCCACTAAGCACTGGGGATTGATTTGTTACTACAGCATAGCCTAGCCCAGCCTAACTCATGCAACCAATAAGATCCCAGAATATGCTGTGTCTTTGGGGGCTTGTGTATTGGGAGGTTCATTACTAACAAACTGGCCTTCCAATGAAAGGAACGAGAAATATAGCCATTCCAGTTGGACACAAGGATGTAATATGGCCATTTGCCTCACCTGCAATGTCAAGTGAATATAAAGATTTAGGATTTCCATCTTGCAGTTTCCTGTTAGGTAGGAAGAGTTACCTGCTGGCCCAGGGGGGCCTCTTGGACCTTGAGTTCCAATGCCTGGATTTCCTTTATCTCCCTTCACACCAGTTAAACCTATTGAAAAAAAGAAGAAAAAAGAAAGAAAGAAAGAAAAGAAAAGAAAAGAAAGTTCTGCTTAAAATGAAATCTGGGTGGCTCTGTTTTTCTGGGTTTCGAAAGGACATCGCTGATGAAGACAATGATGAGGGTTGATTTAGGGCTATGGTTATCATGGGACTTTTAAATTGAATCCTGACACTGGTGACTTCTGCACAACCACATACAGAAGGCTGGCTCTGTATCTGAGCTTGTCCTCTGTATTTGTAATACTGCAAGTTTATCGTCCTCCCTCCCACTGAAGTGGCTCAGCCTGCAGGGATCTGGCCTGTGTCTTTGCACGCACCAGGCCATTGGACGTATGCAGTTGGCACCCCACGAGTAACACAATAGAAATCACAAGTGGACATATCTAACATTTTCCTTTTGGTCCACCCTGTAATGTATCTGCAAAAGGCATGAATTATAATTAGGCAGCAAAGTTCTAAAGAGCGTGAGTTTCCATTAAAAACTTGGAAGCTTCAGGAAAGCCTGTGTTTGATTTGGCTGATTCAGCCCCATAAAAATCTAAACCTATTCATGTTTCTTTTCCACTGAACAAACTTCTTATTCCAAATAATTTACGGTGTTGTTCACAAACTATACATTTTTACAGGCAGAAAAACAGAGAAATACATGCTCTGACACCTCATCGTCCAAATGGGTCCTATCACAAGACTGCTGAACAGGTGACAGCATGCTATATTGAGGCCCGATTCGTCAGACAGAGAGGAGCATCAGACTGGGGTCTGGGTTACCCTGGCTCGCAACACAGAAAGTCTCTAGTATCTGTTTTTCATGTACAACAATACTTTGAAATAATAGAATGCAGAACTACATCTCTTCGTAATTACAAAGAAATTATGTGTGAACTGGCAAAGCCTAGGAGGGAACATAAATAAAGGAAAGTAATCAATTTGATAGGCAGCAGGCATGCAAATGATCTAAAGTGTTTAAAGTTACAAATAACTTTTTTTTCCCTTCTAAGTGCAATACATATTCACTGTAGGCAAATTAGAAGATACAAAAAGCAAGGACTCCAGTCCTAGAAAATAATCACTTTTAACATCTTGGTTTGTAACTTCCAGAAAGAAAGGTATTGATGTAGTATTTGCTCTGGGAATAGCACTTTTTTTTCTACACTGCACATATACTGATTGTCCTTTCGTTTGAAGTTTTGATGTCTGCTGTGTTCCTTGTTGACCACCTCTTGGGGTCAAGGTATACCTGTCACCTTTAAAAAAGCCCTTCTTCCTTGTTAGCGGTCCTCAGGGCTGCTCCATCCACCTCAATGCTTCCCTAACATCCATGTCTATTGCTTGTGGCCTTGGTGGTGTTTTCTGAGCTCACAAAAGACCAGTACTGCAGGAAGAGGGCAGGGCACTGACCACTGAGCCTCTGACCTCCTGTTCCGAGACTCACTATTCTCCTAGGAACTGACAGGAAGAGAGTTATTTCTCAAAAGTAAAACTACAATCACATCTGAGTTTAAAAATCACGTAACTTACTCAGACAAGCCAATACCAAATGCTCAATTGCTAAATCAAGTTGTTCAGACAGAAAATCACCATAAGTACGTCTACCGGGCGTTGCTCAAATAGCTACTAGTTTAGCTAACTGGGTAATAATTGGAGTGAGTACTTTTGTTTTTTTGCTTTTTATTTATTTATTTTATTTTTGGCTATGTTGGGTCTTCGTTGCTGCGTGCGGGCTTTCTCTAGTTGTGGCGAGCGGAGGCTATGCTTCGTTGTGGTGTGTGGGATTCTCATTGCAGTGGCTTCTCTTGCTGCGGAGCACGGGCTCTAGGCGTGCGGGCTTCAGTAGTTGTGGCACACGGGCTTAGTTGCTCCGCAGCATGTGGGATCTTCCCGAACCAGGGCTCAAACCTGTGTCCCCTGCATTGGCAGGCGGATTCTTAACCACTGTGCCACCAGAGAAGTCCTGTGAGTACTTTTTTTAATAGGAGGTAGATGCTCCCTCACTTGCGAACAATTGTGTCCTAACGTGCATCTGGAAATTTAGCAGAAATAGCCTCTTCTTCTGTGAGAGTTGGAGTTGCTTTCCCCACAGGGAACCACTGATTTTTAAAGAATTAGAACACAAGAAAATACACCGATGACTAACAGTAGGCTGCATGATTAAATGCAGTTACTCAGAGGCCTCCCGTGACCTTACAGTACCTAAGGATCAACGGTAAGGACATGGCTTCTCGCGGATTCTCCACAAGCGGAAGACGTAGGCTGAAGAGGACATCCAGGACAGTATCCTTGGGAATAAGCCCCTGATAAGAGTTTCCTGACCTATCCTTTGCTTATTCACAAAGAAAGCAAAAGGTGGGGAAGACTGGGGTGTAGAACGTCTGGTTGTTTTAATTTTCTAATTATGTAGAGAAAAGCAAGTGGCATTTGTTATTATCTGCAATACAAGTCAAAGTAAGAGAGGAAGGTCCTCAAAAGAATATTCCAGCCCCTCAAGATGCCTTAAAAGAAAAAAAAAAAAAAAAAGAAAGCTTTTAAGGATATAGTTATATATTAACAGAGAATTTTAGATTTCCTTATCCTTGAAGTTATGAAATGTTCCAACTACATGTAGGCTAATAGATCAATATTTGTCTATGTCTTCACTTGTGTTTCTCAGACTGAAGGAATACTCAGGTCCATGACAACCGATAAATTTTTTTTTTGGAATGAAAAAAACATGTTAAAAAACACCATTTAAGGGACTTCCCTGGTGGCCCAGTGGTTGAGAATCCGCCTGCCAATGCAGGGAACATGGGTTCGAGCCCTGGTCCGGGAAGATCCCACACACCATGGAGCAACTAAGCCCGTGCACCACAACTACTGAGCCTGTGCTCCAGAGCCTGTGAGCCACAACTACTGAGCCCGTGTGCCACAACTACGGCAGCCCGCAAGCCTAGAGCCCGTGCTCTGCAACAAGAGAAGCCACCGCAATGAGAAGCCTGCGCACCCCAACAAAGAGTAGCCCCCACTCACCCCAACTAGAGAAAGCCCACACAAAAATGAAGACCCAAAGCAGCCAAAAATAAATACATATATACATACATACATACATAAATAGAGTTAAAAAAAACAAACAAAACACTATTTAAGTACCTAAGATGAGGACTGAAATTGAAGGCTAAGTTTAGAGACCTCAGATCTCTAAGAATAGAACTGGATATACTTTTGATAAGCCTCGTAGGCTGTAATTAAAAGGAAGGAAATAAAATGTTCTAAAATGTCAGCCTGTGACTGTCCATGAAATGACAATAAAGTCTGGGCATAGTCATTCTTTACAGACAAAATGCAGTCATCGCCCATAATAAGGGCTCCCTCATACATCTCTTTTGTGGGGGTCCAAGGTGGGGCCATTTGGTGCTGAGATGGGGTCACCAGAGCTAAGTACCAGCATCTTTTCCGCAAAAGACATGGGAACTCCTGAGTTCACAGGATATTCCCTCCTGAAATACCCTTTCCACCTTGGGTGTCTCCATAAATACTCTTCATTCTTAAAGACTCAACTCAAAGCTTCTTTACAACCACAACAGGCAGAAGCACAACAAATTCAAAGGGGCAAGGATTATCTATCTCAATCATGGCTATATCCCCAACATTTCTATGGTGCCTTCCACATAGTACCTAACCCACAAATATTTATTGAATGAACAAATGAATGAATGAATGAATGATTTGCTTCCGTATTATCTGTGCCTCCTTTGGCACTTATCCCATGGCATTGTTTGTTCTCATGTTCATCTTGCCCGGCACCATGAGCCTGATGACTGCAGGGATCGTGCCTTATTTATTGCTCTAGTGTCAGACCCAAGCACAATCTCACACATAGTAGGTGTCCAGTAAATACTGGAAGGCTAATAGAATGACTGAATGTCTACACCAAAATGCAGCTGACTGGTAAAAAGCAAGCATGACCTTTGAAGGATCAAAAAAAAAAAAATCTTTAGGCTGGAACTCTGCTTTTACTTTCACATGCCTGGCTTTTGTGAAAACTTTTTTTCTGACAAGTTCCTTATGTGGCAATATTAACTACTAGAGTCATTTAGAGATGAATATCGTGGACTCCAATTAAATTTACGTTTCTGTCATTTCTTAAAAAATGAGCATAGGGCTTCCCAGGTGGCGCAGTGGTTGAGAGTACATCTGCCAATGCAGGGGACACGGGTTTGAGCCCTGGTCCGGGAAGATCCCACATGCCGTGGAGCAACTAAGCCCGGGCGCCACAACTACTGAGCCTGCGCTCTAGAGCCCGCAAGCCACAATTACTGAACCCACGTGCAACAACTACAGAAGCCCGTGTGCCCAGAACCCGTGTTCCACAACAAGAGAAGCCACTGCAATAAGAAGCCCGCGCACCACAACGAAGAGTAGCCCCTGCTTGCTGCAACTAGAGAAAGCCTGCGCGCAGCAACGAAGACCCAATGCAGCCAAAAATAAATAAATAAAATTTTTTAAAAAATTGAGCATAGCTGATATAAATGAAGATCTAACATACCAAAAATATGATTTAGCTAAGATTAAAATATCCTTAGTTTTCTGTGGAGTTACCAAAAATATTTAGAATAGAATAAAATCTTTTCTATTATTTATTTGTTCATTCTTTTTTCTTTTTTTAATGAGAATTTTTATGATCTACTCTCTTAGATCTTACTCTCATTAAAATTTTAAGATCTTACTCTCTTCTTTCTTTCTTTTTTGAAACTTTTAAAATAGACTTTACTTTTTTAGAGCAGTCGTAGGTTCACAGCAATACTGAACAGAAAGTAGAGAGAGTTCCCGAATATCCCCACCCCCTACACTTGCATGGCCTCCGCCATGATCAACATCCCTCAGTAGAGTGGTATATTTGTCATATTCTTTCTTTTTTAAAAGTCTCATTAGAGGGCTTCCCTGGTGGCACAGTGGTTGAGAATCTGCCTGCCAATGCAGGGGACACGGGTTCGAGCCCTGGTCTGGGAAGGTCCCACATGCCGCGGAGCAACTAAGCCCGTGCACCACAACTACTGAGCCTGTGCGTCTGGAGCTTGTGCTCCGCAACAAGAGAAGCCACGATAGTGAGAGGCCCGCGCACCGCGATGAAGAGTGGCCCCCGCTCGCCGCAACTAGAGAAAGCCCTCGCACAGGAACAAAGACCCAACACAGCTAAAAATTAAAAAAAAAAAAAAAAAAGTCTCATTAGAAACTACATCAGGGCTACCTGATTCTCCCTTACTACTAATCTAACACTGACCCTCCACTTTTCTTTTACAGATCTACTAAGGCAGAGACATGTTTGTTCTAGTTCATCATTATATTCCTAGTACCAGGCACATATTAGTCACTCAAGAAATATGATGAATGAATGAAATACAAGGTCTGATTGCAGATTTTGACAAACCAAGAATGTGACCAGTTGGTGTATCAGCTATTCCTATAAATGGCCTCACCAGGTTTTGAATGCTAGATGCTTTACATGTATAAACTCACTTAGTAAACCATAATTCAAAAAGAGTCATGTACCAAAATGTTCATTGCAGCTCTATTTACAATAGCCAGGACATGGAAGCAACCTAAGTGTCTATCATCGGATGAATGGATAAAGAAGATGTGGCACATATATACAATGGAATATTACTCAGCCATAAAAAGAAATGAAATGGAGGTATTTGTAATGAGGTGGATGGAGTTAGAGTCTGTCATACAGAGTGAAGTAAGTCAGAAAGAGAAAAACAAATACAGTATGCTAACACATATATATGGAATCTAAGGAAAAAAAAAAAAAAAAGGTCATGAAGAACCTAGTGGCAAGATGGGAATAAAGACACAGACCTACTAAAGAATGGACTTGAGGATATGGGGAGGGGGAGGGGTGAGATGTGACAGGGTGAGAGAGTGTCATGGACATATATACACTACCAAATGTAAAATAGATAGCTAGTGGGAAGCAGCAGCATAGCACAGGGAGATCAGCTCAGTGCTTTGTGACCGCCTGGGGGGGTGGGATGGGGAGGGTAGGAGGGAGGGAGATGCAGGAGGGAGGAGATATGGGAACGTGTGTATATGTGTAGCTGATTCACTTTGTTATAAAGCAGAAACTAACACACCATTGTGAAGCAATTATACTTCAATAAAGATGTTTAAAAAAAAACAACTCACTTAGTCTTCACAAGAACCAAGATGGCAGGCAATACTCTTAACCCTAAAAGAGGCCTGTGATTCAGAGAGGTTAAGTCATTTGTCCTTAGCTAGTAAGTAGCAGAGCCAAGATTTCAACATAGGCAGGTTGATTCTGAGGCCTATACACTTAACCACAACACTCCCAGCCTCTCCATCCCAAGCTGGACTTAGAGGCTGAGTTTGTCTTGTTTGCTGTAGTCATGGCTTCCTGAACTGCCTGTCCAATCAATCTGCACATTTTCTCTGGTCCCACACTCAGAAATCAGCCCTGTGGTTATCGTATTTCCTCAACTTACTTCCCTTGGTTTACACACTTGCCCTCTGCTCTGAGCAATACTTGGGGTTGATTTTAATAGGATTTATCCTGCTCACACTGATGATTTGCCCAGGATCTGGCCTTTGGTTATCAGTTTCCTATTTTCTTTGGCCTGTTGGCCTCTGAGTGGGAAGATTTTACACATTTCTATGGTCCCATGACCACACCAAGCACTCAGGCTGGAGTCTTATGCTACTCCATGGAGCAGAGACATTCCCTCTTTATTCCAGACATTCTGAGCAACTCTCAGAATTTATGCCCAGGCAGATATGCAAGGCCTGGGTAATGTTTTCATTGTAATTCTACCAAGAAGCCGCAGAAAATGTGAGACAAGGCTTCAGCTGTGTTATTACATTGTCTGTTGCCTGGGAAATGGCTGGTGATAAATTCCAAGTAGAGTCTGTTTTTCATTCAATATATGCTTGAATGCCTGCTAGGTACAAGGTACTGGATCAAGTACCTAGCTACAAGGTGGCAGATTAATTGGACTCAATCCAACAAGTATTTTATGTCCTTTTCCAGGCTCTGCTATTTTTACATGCTTGGCCCATAGGATTAGTACCAGCATGTGCAGCTCCACATTTTGTGCTATGGTGGCCAAGACTGCAAAATACATATTGGTTTTAAATGTAAAAGAATCTTTGCAAACCATTGCTAAGGGTCTCTCTCCCTATTGCCTTTTTCATAAAACAACTAGCCATCTAGTATGCCTCTATAATTCAGGGCTCAGCCAGGGAAAGGTAAACCACTCTAGATCTTTCAGGCAAAGGGAATTTAATACAGGGATTTGGTTACATGGGTGACAGAAGGACTGAGAAGCCAAATAGAAATGATGAGGCAACCCATAACATTAGCAACAGCAGGAAGCAACTATCACCCCTAGGTGTGCAGGGACCAAGAGAGGAAATGGTGTGTCTGGAGCCTTCTGGTAGGATCTAGAATGAGAGTGACAGATGCTCCAGTGGAAGCAGGAGCCACACAGGGGCTGTAGCCACAGCTGGAGTGGCAGAGGAGGCAGGGGTGGGGCTAAGAGGAGAAAGAGTCTGACTCTTCTCCTCTTACCCTCTAATCCTCCGCAGTGCCTCCCATTGGCTGAACCTGCTCAGGAGCAGAGGACAAAGGAGCCTGGAAACACGGTGACGCACAGCTAAAGGAGGGAGAGGAGCAAACCGAAGGCAAACTCCCAGTCCAGTCCTAATATCAGATGCTGAGAATTCAGAGTCAAAAGCATCCTTCCTGCCTGTCACAGGTCACCATGCAGTAGAGAAAACAGACAAACGAGTAGCTATAATGCGGTATGAGAATTGCAACAACAAAATATGAGGGCGTCAAATTGAGGCATCTGTGGGGAATCTCAGAACGCTTTCCAAAAGAGCTGACCCTTGGAGTTAAGTCTTGAAGAGCAGGCATTAGCCAAGCAAAGAAGGGGTGGATGGAAACGCACACGCAAAGGCTTGCTGATGAGAGAGAACAGGGCATGCCTGGGGAGCTAGAGATGGTTTGGAATAGCTTTGGCGGCTGCCGGCTGGGGAGTGGTCTAGGCCACATCAGGACAAATTTTGTGTATCAGACTGAATTTGAATATGGGCCCTTAAGTGCATAGAACTCCTTCAATCCTTTCTACCTACCTTTTTTTTTCCCTTTTTTTTTTTTTGTTTGTAAATCATACTATTTTTCTTAAAGAGGAACTCAAACTGTTTAAGCTTCGGGACCCACAAAACCTGGGTCGGCCTCTGCTGGAGGCTACAAAGCAATACAACTAGCTGAGGTGGACCAGAATCCCGCAAAGCTCAACCCCATCAATAAACACTGTGCTGGTCTCACTGAAAAGCTGAGGAAAACGCATTGAATCATTAAATACGGCTACCCAGTAGCCAAAGGAACCCACTAACCAGATCAAGAGCAAGACAACAGGATATTTTGCACTTCCATGTTTTCTATCACTCAGAGACATGATAATATAGGCAGGAGGTCCTCAGGTCTTTTGACCACAGACATCTAAATTAGACACACTTACATCTGGGCAGTGGAGGGCAGGGGGAAGCACAGAGGGAGGAGGCAGTGAAGGAGGGAGAAGGGAGGAGAGAGGAGAGAAGATGATGAGGTACCCAGCTCATCAACACACACTAACCCTATCTCGTTGTTTGCAGGTTGACAGTTCACAACTGCAGGGGTGGAGCAAAAGAGAACACGGATTAAATAGGGCACCAGGAATCCTGGTGTTTTGTCCATCTAGTTTTGCCACTGATATTATGACCTCATAGGTACATAATGTCAGACCAAACGCCAATCTATCACTTTCAGCTCCAAAGTTTTGATTGCTCTTCCTCAAACGCCATATCATTTCCAGCGTTGACTGTTGGGAAAATTATAAATGATACAAAGTTAGCAGGAAAATGAGCCAATTGCTATAGCTTAAAAAATGAGTATTGTAGGTTCAGCATGAATATTCAGCCATTTGATGGTATTTAAATAGATATTTAAATTAGAGCTTGGTCTGGTCTTTATTCTTTACAGAACTGAAAAGTGATGTGATGCTCTCCATTCTCGGAAAAGAAGGGAGTTTTGTCAGGGCATTGGGACAAGGCCAGGGTCTATGGAGTTTAAAACAAAATGTGTTACGGCCAACAGCCCTTCATAATAAGCATGAAGAATCACTATTAAGATAAATACATCCTATATCTAAGATCTTCATCATGTTTTTCCGAGCTAGTAAAAAGTCCAGAAAAGTCAAATTGCTTTGCTATATTCACATAATAATTTAATGTCAAAGTTAAATCTAGAACCAATGAAAATGGAAAGGGTTAATGAATATATCTTCTCTATGTATGTTTTCACCCATCTACACAAATGCATTTGGTATACTTATTTATTACAATGTATTTATTGCTTTAAAAGCCATGTCAAAAAATTCACTGAAAATGGTTTATCATAGCTAATATAAACAGCTTTAGTTTTATCATATAAACTAGTACATAGTATACTTCCATTTCACTTGTTTATGTTCAAGGCCAGAAATTTAGAAAATGCCAAAGTACATTTCCACATTTAAAAGATAGGGAGGGAGTGGGGAAAAGAGAATTGGATGAAGGACATCAAAATGTACAAACTTCCACTTATAAGATAAATAAGTACTAGGGATGGAAAGTATGACATGATAAAAATAATTAATACTGCTGTGCATTATATATGTAAATGGTCAAGAGAGTAAATCCTAAGAGAAAAATATTTTCACAAGAAAAAAACATTTTTTTCCAATTTCTTTAATTTTGTATCTATACGAGATGATGGATGCTCATTAAACGTACTGTGGTAACCATTTCATGGTGTAGGTAAGCCAAATCATTATGCTGTATGCCTTAAGCTTATACAGTGTATGTTAATTATATCTCAATAAAACTGGAAGAAAAAATGATAAAAAATAAAGTGAAGGGAGTCTCTCTCTTTCTCTATTTCCAGATTATTTGTGTGTGCGCACGTGCTCACACACACACACACCACACACAGAGGCAATATAGGCAGAAGATCCTTTGACCTTTTTACCACAGACATCTAAATTAGACACACTTAAATTTGGGCACTGAAATATCCAAGGATTTTTCTATGCATTTGGGAAATGCATATAAAATATACCCAGTATAACCAAAACTTCTATTTAAAAATTTCTCCCTGCTTTTCTGGCTAAAATTATATGATGATGATTTGAAGAAAATGCTGACGTTGTCAACTTGGCAGTCATTGGCTATTAACAGGATGTCTTTAGATTGATGAACTAAACCACATGGGCTTCTGCTTTTATCATGGCTCTAGGGTTGAATGAGAAATGGCAGCCAAAAAGCTCGCCAAGTGGTAATTAACACCATAAATCTCTTATGAGTCATGAAATAACTATCAGATAACAGGTATTATGAGGAATAAAAGGAAAACAGACATTAAATTTGGGTTGTGGGGAGCATGTAGTCTCACTGGTGAAACAGGATTAACAGAGGTGAAACCAATAAAGGACAATTCAAGAAAGTATATTCTACCTTGGTGCTAAATGACATGTTTTACACAGTAATGAGGTAGGGATCAGCCATCCATTCATTTGTCAAATATTTGTTCAGCCTCCTTGTGGAGGATGCAGAGATGAAAGGCACAGTCCCATTCAAGGAACTAACAGTCCAGCGGGAAGACAGACAAGTACACCGACAACTACAATATAATGGGAAACTGCTATGATGGAGGCATGTGTTTGGGGACCAGGGAGTACAAACGAGAGCGATGTTACTCAGATCTTCCACCTGTTCATCCAGTTGGAATAATGTAGTGTAGCAACAACAAACACACTGGCCAAACAAATAAACCACAGTGAGGGATGAGTGGTCTGGCAGAGCTGACTCTTGAGATGAGTTTCGAAGTTTGGGTCTGAATGAGCCAGAGGAAGAAAGAGAGTTCTGGGGAGTCAGAATAGCATGTGAAAATCCATGAAAGGCTATAAGAACAGGGCACAACAGGAATCAGCACTGAGTATGGAAAGGAAAAGGCATGTATGAAGGATGTGGTAAACCGAAATAGTGGTCTGAATTCTTCACTATTCTGCAATAGAATTATGCATCTGTTCTCTTGCAACAGGCTCATGAATTTCCCTATCCCTTGGATTTTGACTTGGCCATGTGACTTGCTTCAACCAATGGGATATCAGTGGGCAATGATGTGAACAGAGGTTTAAAATATGATTGGTGGGTGGGTTGCCCTGTTTATTTCTGCCAATGCCATAAGGAGAACATACTCTAGGGAGCTACTGCCCCCCTAGCCAGGGCCCCAGCACAGCAGAGCTGCCCTTGCCTCCCACAGACATGTGGTGAGAAATAATATCTATTGTTGTATGTTACTGAGATTTTTATGGTTTCTTATGCAGCAAAAGCTGACTCATACTGAGAGCCCTGAGCAGTTCAGTTTGGCTAGAGCAAAGGGTACAGACTTGAAGTGAAGCTGGCTGGAAAACATAACCCGGGACTACACAAAGATATCTTCCTGAGATGGCATTAACATTGGGCAGTATTTCTAGCATATTACCCATTACCCAAGACAAGGACTGAAATCCAATGCAAAGAATCTGCTACAACCTACTACACAGACATTCTAATTAAGGATTTCAAAAAAAATTTAAGCTACAGAAACAACTATATCAGTTTTCATGGCAAAAAGAAAACAAAACAACAGCTACAGTTTTTCATTATTGTAAGTCATATTACAGTAGTACGAAGCGTGGGGACACAATTTAATGATAATTTTAATTTGTCAATGACTTTTTAAAATAATTCTTTGTGTTTGACTGGCAAATGATTTTATCCTGACTACAATGAATTCCAGAAATAGGGACACGAAAAGTGTTAGTCTACGAAAAGCCTTTTCCAATAGGTGCTACTCTTTCAAGGTGCTTAAATCTACATCTTATATTTCCCTCTAAAAAGCTACATCTGGCATTTGAATAATTTAAAGGAGGTGGGAGAGAAAGACACCCATTTAAATGGTGAAAACAGGCAGACACAGCATGAGCCAACCCTTCACAAGTGTGCTAGAAGTCAGACTGCGTGGAAATCATTCTTACAGATGAAAGCATCACCCTGGTTAGATGGCAAGGGCAGAAAACCTTGGTTTAATTTAGAACAAGGTGATTAAATACGTATTCACAAATTCTATGCTCCTCCCTTCAAATGTACAGCTTAGTCCCCCTCTACTTGAGCATGGGCAGGGCTTAGTGACTCCCACCTAATAAAGAGACTATGATGAAAGCACAGCTGTGACTTCTGGGACTAGTTACAGAAGGTACTGTGGACTCATCCCTGCTCTCTGGCAGGGATTACTGGCTCTGAGGACAGCGGCCGCCATGCTGTGAGAACATCCAAAGCATCCCTGTGGAGAGCCTCATTCTTCTCATGCAAATATAAGCAGAGAAGTCAGGGAGGGCCTGAGACCCTGCTAATCATTCTTGATAGTGAGTGAGCCAGCCATCCTGGAAGTAGATCTGCCAGCCCCATTTGAGCCTCCAGATAACTGTAGCCCTGACTGACATCTTAACTGCAACCTCATGAGAGACCCTGAGCCAGAAGCACCCAGCTAAACTACTCCTGAATCCCAGACCCATTAAAATCCACGATTATATATGTTTTGTTGTTCTAAGCTTCTAAGTTTTAGAGTAATTTGTTCATAGTAATAGATCAATACATAGGGCTTCTTTCTGCAGCCATGGTAAATGTAAAGGGTCACTCTGTAACAGGAAAAAAAAAAAAACAACCTACAGAATAAAAGATGGTACAAAGAGATAAAGAGAAAGAGCATTCATTGTCAATGCCTTAAGGTCACTACACATTAGGAAAACACAATCCATCAAACCTTCAGAGAAAGGTCTTGTTCCAAAGGACATTCAAATTGGACTTTACCGGATAATTAATGGGTGGGAAAAGAGAACACTCTTTATTTCTCTGGAATTCATCTCTCAGGATATGAGAGGGAGGGGATAGGAAAGCAAGAGAGGAAGAAGGTAAACATGTATTTCAGCAGATTTTTATCAGCAATGAAAAGACGATGTCTCATGCAACTGAGTATCAACCATAATACAACATCACAGGGAAGACTTGTAAATATTTAAGCATCAACCAGTAACTTATTATGAGAGCTCTACTGGCCCTCTATCTTTCATCAAGTTGATCTGTCCCATAAAGAGAATTTTTCCAGGAATAAACCAGGATACAAGGGACATTAAGAAGTTTCACAGATGCTTACCATTGAGGCATTCCTGGCTCACAACTACTACGCTTCATTTCTGAATTTGTGACCAAAGTTTTCTGCCAAATGTATCGTCTATGCCAACAGCTCTTTTCAGCCACAGGAATTGAACATAAGAACCCTACTTCTCTCTCCCAGCTTTGAATCCACTGGGGGCCTAGCTTCTTCTCTAGACTTCTCAGCCCTGTGGATTCACAGTAAACTGTGGCGTGAGCATAAGGGACTCAGTGTTAGCTTTAGTGTGCGTGCAGCATCTGCTGCCCTGACAACCACTTCTCTGTCTCTGAAAGGTGGTGTCGCTGACTTAACGGCAACCAGAAGATGGCCGATCCCCTTTCTATCTGTGTCTGCTTCGGGGAGTTCAGTTGTGTTTCATCTTATCCTTCTCCCATCCCCCTTTTCTCATCTTCTGAAACAAAGACCATCTTTTTCAAGTTAACCACAGAACCCGACTGATAAAAACTGATTTTAAATATTGTCTTTCTTTACATTCAGTCATTAGAAATTTGGTCTTCGGTGGCAGGGAAAGCTCCAGGAGAGGCATTTTCCGACTTCAAAAGTCACTCAGGGATTTTATCCTCAAAGAACAATAACAAATTAATCCTGGGAGCCAAGAGAGGGTAGAAACTGCCCTAGCATCAAGCTTTTAGACAAACGTGATATTTTCTCTTGATTAAAATGACATTCCAATATTAATATTTTTTAATCCTCAATAATAATATTGGAGTGACTAGAGCTCTTACATCCAAAAGATTTGATCCCACAGAGCAGACGTAAAGTGCTCATGAAATTTATAGAAACCAATGAAGTCCAGCAAAGGGAAAGTCTTTGCAATGATAACTTCCAGTCATTTCCAGTAAACTTTTTCCAGGTGCTGGCATAGGGAAAGACATGACCCCCGTCTAGTAGGAAAAAAGACATAATGAAAAATCAAGAGATGTGTTAACCAAAAAACATGTGCCTGAAAAAGTAGGAGAAGGTAATATACATTTATTTGCATAATGCCAATGATATACTTGCTATCTTAATAGATCTTCACTGTGAACACAATAGAGACAAATGCAGAGACATAAGTAATTGATACAGCTCAACTATATCATCTTGAATTTGGAGCTGTTGCATTTTAATAATTCTTAAATACAAGTACATTTTGATTTCTTCATTATGTTTCCATTGTAGTTATGCTGGAAATCTATATATTGGAATAAAGTATTTGACCATAAATTACTCTCCTTTTATTTCTTTATATTATACAGTAGGACATTCTATTTTTTTAAAATTATGTGTGAAGGCAGGTAACATTTATTATCTATAAGTTTCAGTTTAGAACAGTAACAGAAATGTTGCAAATTATTTGTTATAAATAGGAGACAATATGTTTGCTAGGGTTGAGAATCATGGCTTTATAGGTTTCAAGTCCCTTCCCACCTCAGGACCTTTGCACATGCTATTGCTGTCTTTGCCTAGAATGCTCTCTTCTGACTTTCTTTCTTACTGATATGGCAAACCCCTAAACTTTCAGGTCTCGGTTAAAACAGCACTGACTCAGCAAGTAAGTCAGAGTCCCCTCTTCCATGTTCATAGAGCAACCTACATTTTTTTATAACACATAAAAACTGAAATTAAGCTATTCATGGATTTTTTTTGTTTAATATCTGTCTCTATGCTAAGTACATAAAAGGCAAGAGCTGTATCCCCTGTTTACCACTATGCTGTTAACACCCAACACCAGGCCTGACATGTAGTAGATGCTCAGTAAATGCTGGTTAAATGAATGAATGAAGATTCAGAAAGATTAAGCAGCCAAGATTACATAGCTAGTATGTGGCAAAGTTAGGATCCTAACCCATATGTGATTGATGCCCCAAACTGCATTCTTTCCATCCCATCATGCTATTTCCAGCTAAAGCAGCGTCACACATAGTAAGGTGAAAACGGTTTCTCTTCTAAAATATCAGAAGTGAAACAAGATTAAATTACTTTGTTCCAGGTTTCTCCCTATTTGCCCCCAGGCTGAGATACTATAATAGAAGTATAACTTCTATACATGCATCTCAAATTGCCAGATCCATGACCAATTTCCCTATAGGTTACTGCCCTACTGGGCCTATGCTAAAATCTAGAATTGTCAAGTGCCAAAATGTATAACCGTAAGAAATGTTTTTATCAGGGACTTCCCTGGTGTCCCAGTGGTTAAGAATCCACCTGCCAATGCAGGGGACACAGGTTTGAGCTCTGGTCCGGGAAGATCCCACAGGCCGTGCAGCAACTAAGCCCATGAGCCACAACTACTGAAGTCTGTGCGCCTAGAGCCCGTGCTCCCCAACAAGAGAAGCCACTGCAATGAGAAGCCCACGCACTGCAATGAAGAGTAGACCCTCCTCGCCACAACTAGAGAAAGCCCACGTGCAGCAATGAAGACCCAACGCAGCCAAAAATAATAAATTTTTTAAAAAATGTCTTTATCATGTTCATAGGTACCCAAAACAGGCTTTGACTTCTCAAAGCTGGTCATCTGCCGGGTCACGGATGCCCCAAGGCTATCCAAACACAGCAGAACAGAGTGCATTAAGAAGCTTGCAAATAGTACAACTATACCCACTAAAACACTCCAGTTAGTCTAGCAGTTCGTATGCTATGAACTGTGGATATTAGGAGCCATAATGAAACAGGGTTCACCAAACCCTGCACAGTGCTGGCCTCCTCTGTGAAACCCCCGCCAAGCAATGAATTTAAAGGTGACAACAGGGCAGAGGTGAGCAAGCACAGATATTCTGGAATCATACACATCTGGATTTGAATTCTGGTTCCCTGCTGTTCAGCTGTGTGGCCTTTGTGACAACTGACCATCTGGCTGAGCCTCAGTTTCCTCACCTAAAAATGGGGCTAATACGGATCTCATAAAAGTTTTATGAGCATTAATAATGTACTAAGCAACTGCTGGTTTATTAAGTAATTGCTTAATAAATGATAGCACCATTTCTTATCAAAGGCCACAGTGCTGTCTTCCTCTAAATTCTGACAGCATGTATTTTCTACATAACTTGCTTAGCAGTTGCCATCTCCCTACTTGTACATTCAGTGATATATCATATTCTTTCCTTACCCAAACCGTGTCTTCTATTTTATCCAAATGAGATTGTATACATGGGACCGAGCACAATATTGGCAGATGCATTTGGCGCCTAACATAACAAGCAAAAGCCATAAATCATAGTATTATCTCACACACTGCGCAGCCAAGAGCCTTACATAAACCTTGAATTTCATAAATATTTGTTGATTTATTATAGAAAATAAACCAGCTATGAATTCCAGCTGTTATGGATATACAATCTAAACATGAAAATCTTTAGTTGGATGGTTCCTCTGATCCAATATATTTTGGAGAATCATGGAAACTGAAGGAGTTGCATGAAGACTGAAATCAGGAAAATCTCCCAGTTCTTTTCAGATAAATAAATAAACTGAATTTTGTGGACTCTAGACCAACTAAGCTACTGTTGTCTGGGTTCATAGATGGTTCAAGATATCAGTGTGGATAATGAACATTTAAATAAATGGAATAAGGAAATAAACAGATTAGTCATCTGGGAATGACATGCAGAGATCAGAATCAGAAATTGAGTTGTCAAGAGGATCTAGTTAGAATCACACAAGGCTGATTGGAGAGTGAGTTAAGGTCAGAATAGTTAGGACTCAATTGTCACAGTTCAGGGAACAACAGAGGAACAAGAGAGGAACCTCAGAGCTGATCCCACCCATTTTTCTAAATTTTGGAAGCCAGGCTACAGAGCCATTTACCTGAAGATGGTGCAGAGTTTAATGGGGAAAGGCCGCAAAAATGTAACCTAGTCCATGGAGGAATCGCTTTTCTTTGACATGAGTTAACAGTGTAGTATAAGTGAGGAGAGAAAGCAGGCGCATCACATTTTGCTTCTGTGATGCAAGTGGAACAAACCCATTCAATTCTGGGTGCCAATAATCAGCCAAGTCTCAGCTGGGTTTAAGCTTTGGAGGAACAATGTGAGCTGCAGGATCTCTTTGAATCATTAAGCTTTGAGGATTCTCTTTCTATTACAACCTATGGCAGAAGACAGCTAAGAGACTGTTCCACACAATCTTATGAAAAACACTTTGTTTAAGTTAAAGGAGAGGGCTTCCCTGGTGGCGCAATGGTTGGGAATCCGGCTGCCAATGCAGGGGACACGGGTTCGAGCCCCGGTCCGGGAAGATCCCACATGTCGCAGAGCGGCTAGGCCTGTGAGCCACAACTACTGAGCCTGCGTGTCTGGAGCCTGTGCTCCGCAACAAGAGAGGCCGCGATAGTGAGAGGCCCGCGCACCGCGATCAAGAGTGGCCCCTGCTTGCCACAACTAGAGAAAGCCCTCGCACAGAAACGAAGACCCAACACAGCCAAAAATAAATAAAATAAATAAATTAAGTTAAAGGAGACAAAGGGTTAATGAGAGCGAGGAAGACAATCAGATGGAGTGAAAATACAGTCTTCTGTTAGGTAATAAGGAAAGTCATGAATGGTCATCTACTTCACCGAGCTAATGTGGAAGGAATATTTGTAATTTCTATTCTCTAAAAATGTATATTCTTTGGATACTTCAATGATAAGAATGGCGTTAATCAAAGATCTTGAACTAGAACAGTGTATTTCAAACTGAGCTCATAAAATCCAAAGGTGCCCCTTAGTCTTTTTTTTTTTAATTTTATATCGGAATATAGTTGATATACAATGTTGTATTAGTTTCAGGTGCAAAGCAAAGTGACTGTTATACATATACATATATCTCTTCTTTTTCAGATTCTTTTCCCATATAGGTTGTTACAGAGTATTGAACAGAATTCCCCATGCTGCCCCTCAGCCTTTTAACAAAAGAAAACAGGAAACAATAGTAAGGGAAAGTATTATTTCTATTTGCCTCAGTTATATAAGTTTGAATGCACACACATACACATGCATACTGCATCATGATGTAAAATGTATTTCTTCTTGTTCATTATGTTTTAAGAAGTTTGAAAAACTTTTGAAAAATTAGAATAGAGAAATCAGATGGAGTACTTCTGGTGAAAAATTAGCCAAATCAATAGAGTCACGAATTTTTTTTTTTATGAAGACTCAGCAGAAAGTGAGGTTCCCCTCAATGCTATGCCAGAGTCTCAACATCCATATTTCTTTCAGTCTTACTTTTGTAGCTTATTATTTGTCTAAGTACACCGCCTAGTAATAGTACTTATTTTTACTCATTATAATAAAGTGTCCTTTTAAAATTGTATTCTACAGTATAGTGATAATCATATTTTATACAGAAAAAAATCAAACATGATCTCTGGTTTTTATTTCCAGTCCTGACATTGGCTGACTTCTAGCCTCTTTGGGCCTCGATAACTTTATAAGCTTCTTTTTTATATAAAATGAGAGGGTCAGGAGAAAAGACGGCTGAAGTTTCTTCAGTTTTAAAATTCTATTGTTTTGGTTTAGTGGAAAGGCAGACATTTTTCTGTATCAATCTTTTCTGGGTTTTTGGACCAGAAGGCTAATATCAAAACATGAACCACTTTGCTGTATACCTGAAACTAACACAGCATGGTAAATCAACTGTACTTCAATAAATTTTTTTTTTTTTAATTATTGTTCTCCTTGCAACCATGAATCCCAGTTGCAACAGGATTGAAATACTTTGCTGGGAATGAAAAGTCCCCTGGGCGCTGGCCTATAAACCCCTACCTTAAATCCCAAAGCACACCCTCACAGTTGGTGATCAACCAAAATCACCTTCCCTCATGCTCAAAGGGCATTTCTCACTTTCTCTTACTGTCATCCTACCTGTGTTTGTGAAATACAGGATTTTGCTTATCTACTATACTCTTTCAGAATATATACATACATGTATGTCAGAAAATTATATCACGGAAATTCATATTTCAAGGGCTGTCTGGACCACTGTTTGAGGACCCTTGGCTGATTTTTCTCTGATCTAAGCATTCAAGTGTTCTTGCAGAGCAGGAAAGACTCAATCTGG
Organism: Balaenoptera borealis; assembly: GCF_965194805.1. NCBI lineage: Eukaryota > Metazoa > Chordata > Mammalia > Artiodactyla > Balaenopteridae > Balaenoptera > Balaenoptera borealis. The sequence goes on from NC_138876.1 coordinate 18,528,458, forward strand.
CAGGAACAAGGACAGGACTTCCAAAAAGAACAAAGACAACTTGTGACTTGCCGAGAGTGACTCAGGCGCTGGCTCTGTGCTCCCTGAGTCACAGTTGATCCATCACTGACCCCATTAGAGGGTGTCCTGTTGACAGAGGTGGCCACATTCCTGGCTGCCAGATCGTTGGTACACTGCGAGGAAATTATATCCTTCTCTACATCTGCCGATTTAGTGCCCTGGCGCAGGAAAACCCTTTAGAAAGGAAAATCAGAACTGGGTTGCAATCAAAGCAACAATTATCTGGTGAGGACCTATTATTGCAAAGCAATTCAGACCTGAGCCCTGCTTTCTGCCATCATGCTGTTCATTAACACGTGATGACTGCTAAAATGGGTGGGAGAGACGGTCAGAGCATCAGGTATTCAGGGGGTGGAGACATCTGTTGGTCTAGAACAATCAACAAAAACTTCATGCATGAGACAGGGGTTAAGCTGAGCCTTGAACTGAGAGTAAGATGCACATAAGGCAGGGAAAGGAAAGGACATTTCCACAGGGGGAAGAACAAAGTGTCCAAAAGTGCAAAGGCAGAAATGCACATGGCCTGTTGGCATGGATCAAGAATAAACATGAGGTATTATCTTGGTAATCTGCATTTTACATCTCAAATTTGATCAAAGGAGTATATCCTACCCATTTCATTAAAGCAATATGACTCACAAGAGCAGATAGGTACTAGTTAGCTTTTCTCCCAATCTACATTCCATAAAATTGTGTCCTAGAAAATACTTTTATTGGTTATCTCTTTTCCTATCACTTTCTTTGTGGCTGATATGTAACCCCATTTTCCCACATCTCTTTGATCTGATCTGCTTCTGGAGTGGGAGATCTTGGCCAATTACAAAATTGGGTGAAAAGCAATCGAAAGAGTCCATTATTGTATTGCACAATACTGCTAAGACCTGTAAAGGGTAGAAGAAAAGGCTAAGTAGGATCTCTATTTGAAAGAAACTTTAGTAGGAAAGATGAAACATTGGCCCATGGAACTATTAAATAAAATACTGCCTCATGTTATAGGAAGATGAGCCACAAACAGTATTTAATTTGAAGTTTAGAATTGGCATGGTCTACATAAGCACATGTAAATCATATGTTGATATGACTCATGCCTTACCTCAAGGCTGCTACTGACCGTTGCCTGGTATGGGCACTGTACAAAAAAAGTACCAGACCTAGGAAGTGAGCTCTCTACTTGCCATGACACATGTGGACAAAGAATGCTGCTTGCCATATCAGCAAACAAAAGATATTGTGTCCATCAAGCCAGCAGCCACTACGGCTGCCCCCAGCAGTGCACCCTGAGGAGATTCAGGATGGAAAAGAACAGAATACTGGCTCTAGGTAGTTAAGGTTCGTATCAAAGGAATCATTTCAATAAGCCCAGACTCTTGCATCTTCCCATTCATAGAAAAGTGCTAAATTCATTAATTTGAGATGCCTGTTTTTCTTTAATTAACAGTTCTCTTCTGATGTTCCCACTACCTGGTTTTTGTTGCAAAACTCCTACAAATCCAGGTCCTCTTTCACCTCTTTGGAGCAGTTCCTCAGACCCATCTGAGAGGCTGCGTCCCAGGCTTAAGTCCTCAGTGAATCCGCCAAATAAAACATAATTCTCAACTTTTAGGTTGTGTGTGTGTTTTTTTTTTTTTTTTCAGTTGACACATATGTTTGATGCTACATCTGTCCAGAGGGGGGTATCATTTTGTAATTCTACCTGGATGGGCATATTTTTTTAATTCATCCATCTAGAGGGGACCTCTTTCTCTCATTAGCTCAAAAGCCTTTTAGAGGTGAATTGGGGTTTCTGATCCTCCTTTGGCATACAAGCAGACATGGCTCTTAATAAACGTTTTGTAGATTACTCAATCTTCTCAGTATTGGGGATGAATAAATAAGAAGCTGAAGAATAGATGGAATAGAATTAATTTAGGTCCATTATTTGGAACTTTATCATTGCATAAGCACCACTGTTACACTCTGTTTCAGCGCACTCAGTGAGAGGAGTGGTCCAGCTTACCTCGTTCTCCTGGGGTCCCTGGCACACCTGCATTTCCTGGGAAGCCTGGGGCACCTGGGGGTCCTTGTTCACCAGGGGTTCCAGGTGAGCCTGGTCTCCCAGGCTCTCCAGGAGGCCCTTGAATGGTCCGGATTGATGTTGACTGGCTGGGAATCTGGTTGAGGATGGCTGTGTACCTGGCCATATGACCTGAGACATGAAGGACAAAGAAGCATTGGATGAACTGTCACACATAGAAAGGGAGAACTGAAGGTATTACTTGTCAAGGTTCCAAACAATTCTGTTAGACACCCACCAATAGGAAGAAGCAGATCTCTCTGAAATAAGTTGATTTCCAACTGAAAAATTTTTGCATTTTACTTTGGATGATATTAACAGCTGGATTGTATTCAAGTCGCATCTCATGTGTTTGGAATTCCACAGCTCACGTCAGCATCTCAGTAAACATCTCTGACCAGAAATCATAAATTTTTTCTTCACCGCCAACATTTATCTGACCCCTAAATCCTCACCCAGTTGCCCCTTTTCCTCAGCGATTTCCACCCGAGTAATATGTCTTTTTTCCAACCCACAAAGCCTGTTCCACCCTCTTGCTCAGAAATCCCCAGACAAGTGCTCTGTTTCAACTCATTTCTTCATTGCCAAGCCTTTTTGCAGAAACCTTTACTTGAGTCCCAGCTGCAGAAACTCTGAGTAGCTTTATTTTTAAAAAAAATCTGGCTCTCTCTCCCACAATCCCTTAACTCAGTTGTGCCTGGAAGAATGTATTTTAATAATTAGAAGTATAGATTGAGAAAGTATTTGATACCATAATGCCCCATTTTTCAGCATCATCAGGAGATAACATTTTCCCAAAGAAGTGAACTTTCCAGGTGACTGTCATTTATTCCTTTTTAAACATTAAACCCTAAATAAAGAATAGTAACCATTTTTAGAGGGATGATTTCTAAGACATAGTCAATGCATTCTTAAGCACAGGACCATTACTGTAACTAGGGCTGGCTTCCTGATGACTCAGGAGCCATTAGTAGCCATGTTCATGAATGTCTGGGTGGGATCAGACATGTCCACATCTGCTTTTTCAGCTTCCTCCTTTGATAAAAGGGCCATCCTTTATTATCGATACTTCTCTAGCTGTCATCACCTCAGCCTCACACAGCTTCCCACATAACCTTCCCTAGCATAATTCAGATCTGGACTAAAAACCAGGTAACTGAGCATGTGAGGAATTATATGCTAAATGATAATCAAGTTCTGAGGTGAAGCCTAAGGAAGGAAATAAGAAGCCCAGAGAAACGTGAAGTGGTGTGTGGACAGATGGTTGAGGTGCCAGAAATACAGCTTCTGGGTGGGTTGGGTTTTGCTCATAGAGTGGCATACAATCTCTTCTATTTTTTTCCTCTGACCATGACATTGACAGGCAGGGCCTTCCTATTTTACAGACCTGTTTCAGCTCTTGTATAACCCCTGCTGGCTTCTATTTCCTAGAAGTTATTCACAAGAATCTGAGAATTCCTGAGGGGAAAAACTGGATGTTGGACTCTCAATTTTTAGGGCATGTTTCAAATAATCACATATTTATATAAGATTTTTATTCTACAGTGGAATAAGTTAGCAACTATTGTGAAATCTTCCTTATATTATGGTCAGTGAGTCATATTAGGATTTAACCCTTAGGTTTCCTTAAAATCATTACCCACCCATTTACAGTGGATACTTGAAATGAGAAACTTACAAAATAATCCAAGGTACAGGTTAGCTTTGGACATATTCTACTTAATGTTGTTTCCCTTTTATAATTAATTGTATTTTCAGAGATCCTATTTTGGCATTAAACTTAAGTAGTTTCATTTAACTGATAAATTCCCTCTTTCACAACCACTAGTTTGGGCAATATAATACAAAATGAAATAAAGTTAAAATATAGGGAGCATTACTACTACATCTGAAGATAGTAGCTTTGTATTCAGTTTGCCCTAAGATTTACGTCTTAATGAAAACTCTTCCAAGCCCCTGTAGACCTTCACTCCATGCTTTCTGCAGGGTGAGATCTGGGTTTATCTACTGCAGATGGAATTTTGGACCCAGCCAATAGCGCCTTCTTGGACACTTACAAGACTCCCAAACTTCCCGGGTTAAAAAAATATAACCTCAAAGCTGTTAAGGCAGCCGCTTAGGTAATGTCGGCCTTGGAGATGGTGGATGCTACAGAACTGGGGGGGCTTGACAGCAGAACCAGGCCAGAGCTGTCTGGGTTTGAGAGGAATATTTCATCTCCATGTGGCCTCAGATCTTTGTGGAACTAAACAAATGACTGGCAGAGAGAAGGGCCCACTCTAGTAACCCTCTGGTTAGATTACTGAGACAAAATATAAAGTCAGTGGGCAGGGGAGAAATGCACAGATGCGTGGGTATGTAAGTGAATGAGCATGAATCAGTAACTGAAATACCGGCCTGTGGGAAAGTTCAAGTTTAAAATGAAGAAATGGTGGGCTTCCCTGGTGCGCAGTGGTTGAGAGTCTGCCTGCCAATGCAGGGGACACGGGTTCGAGCCCTGGTCTGGGAAGATCCCACATGCCGCGGAGCAACTAGGCCCGTGAGCCACAATTACTGAGCCTGCGCGTCTGGAGCCTGTGCTCCACAACAAGAGAGGCCGCGACAGTGAGAGGCCCCCGCACGGGAATGAAGAGTGGCCCCGCTCGCCGCAACTAGAGAAAGCCCTCGCACAGAAACAAAGATCCAACACAGCTAAAAATAAATAAATAAATAAATAAATTTATTTAAAAAAAAAAAAAATGAAGAAATGGGACAGGTGTGACGTAAAGTGTGTTCCAGTGTAATTTTTGGCACGGAGCTCAAGTATCATGTCAAATGTTCACATGAAGCCTGTCCCCATGTGTGCATGTATGTTTGTGTGTCTGCATTATTTTTGGTATAAATCTTAAAGAATAAAGGGAAGGGCCTTGGGCTAACCAAAAGAAATGGGTAAGAAAGAGATATGGATTTAAATCTAGTGGCTTGAAGGTAGCTTCTGATGCCTTAGTTTGGCAGTTTTCAAGTGCTGAGGACCTGAGAAAAAAATCTATCCATTTGGAGAGATGAAGAAGAAATAAAAGATTTGATATGGGTAGTCAAGTTAAACCTATATGGGCAAACAGAGAGTTTTTGGACAAACAACAGAGAGGAATTTGGCCTCTGCACCATCGATGCAGAACTCTAGGGTAATATGTAATGATCCCTTAGATGGGTTAGTGATGGCCATCTGTAAAGCTTATGTTTCTGCAACAAGACAAAGCTTAGTCTTTACGCTTGTGCGAAAGGCAAATTCCCATTTGGACGAGTAATAGAAAACATCTGTGACTATAATGCACTTACTTTGGATCAGCTGTTCGCACACCTGATGTGCCACTGCTCTCACCATGGCTTGAGACTGTAGGTCACCCTGGATGAGAAAAAAGCAGACTGCTGACTCTCAGCCTCAAACCCAGCCAATGGCAGGACTTCCAGGATGGAAATGGGACTTGACCCATTGTTCCCAACCTGGGCTCTTTGGCTCCTAGCAACAGGTAGGATTGACCACCATGGTGCACACGGAGGAGGTATAAGCAATCGGACACTCATGGTACAAGGTTCCTGAGAGCCTTTATTAAATTAAAAAGTTCAAGTGTTTCTGGCCCCAGATACCAAAAAATTTAATAGTTTTGTAATAAACCCATACATATTTAATGCCTTATTTATCGCTCTTTAGAGCTTGTAAAATACAGCAATTTCTCAACCACTGGCTTACTTAATACTAATAGCAACTCAGAGGAAAGATGTTAAATCCATCTTACAGATGAACAGAGTTAAACATACTGCCCAAATTTTCACAGAGGTAACTGGATGAGTCCAAGGTCACTGCTGTTTCTACTAGAGCCGACAGCACAATTATATGAGCAGTGGCACAATTTCTCAAAGGAGATAGAAGGCCCCTAAAATAAACTGATTTAAGTTTCACAGCCAGTTCTTTGATTCCATGCTGCCTTTGTCTTCCTTGGTTCCCATATTGGAAATACACAAGCCTCAATCTACCGCTTGGCATTTTGAATAGAGCTTTTACTTTTCTGAAGCCTTTTCACACCCATTACATAATGTCTTCATTAAATCCACTTTGTGAGTTAGATGAGTTTGATTCTCTCCATTTTAGCCTTAAAGAAATGGCCCAAGGTCATCTAGCTGGAGAGTAGCAGATCTGCAACTAGAAGCCAGCACTCCTGACTTCTAGCCCACAGGGTGCTTTCCACTTGAAAATGTGCTCACAGTCAAGCGAGTTGAGGAGGGGGGGAAGAGGAGGAGTGGTATTAGAGCAATGAGTAATCATGATAGTAAATGGTTATCCTTTATCAGGCTTATGCAACAAAAGGTGTACAGTCAGCTGCGGCTGGTCAACAGTCCAGAGGATACTTACTCGTTCTCCTCTTTCTCCCTTTACTCCAGGGACACCCTGTAAAATTTTAAATTGTCAAGTTACTTGTGACACTGCACTCAGCCAAGCATGATAGTGTATCTTTTCTTATTGTGTCAACATTTTTTATTAGCTCTCATAATTCTACAGCAAAAATAGATACACAGCAACAGGGTTAAACAAACAGCAACTGGTAATCTCATCAAGCAGAGATAGCTCTTTTAAACATTTTACTTCTCCAGCCTTTGAATGCACAGACACAATATGTTTGAATACAAAATTGGGATCATGCAGCAATACTGCTTTGTAACATAGTGTCACTGAGTAAGTCATTCACATCTTTTCGCACAAAACACCACCCTCTGAATTGTACTTTACTGATGCTGCATAATTGGTTTCACAAATCTCTGCTGAAAAGATAAACTGTTTTTTTTTTTTTTTTTTTTTTTTTTAAATGTTTGTTCCTTTGCTTTTTTTTTTTTTTTTTTTTTTTTTTTTTTTAATGCTATTCTTGTCTGCTTACATTCTTTTTATGTATGTATGTATGTATGTATGTATGGCTGTGTTGGGTCTTCGTTTCTGTGCGAGGGCTTTCTCTAGTTGTGGCAAGGGGGGCCACTCTTCATCGCGGTGCGCGGGCCTCTCACTATCGCGGCCTCTCGTTGCCGAGCACAGGCTCCAGACGCGCAGGCTCAGTAATTGTGGCTCACGGGCCGAGTTGCTCCGCGGCATGTGGGATCCTCCCAGACCAGGGCTCGAACCCGCGTCCCCTGCATTGGCAGGCAGATTCCCAACGACTGCGCCACCAGGGAAGCCCGATAAACTGTTTTAATTTTTGAAAGAATATCTCTCACAGAAAGGAAAACATCTTCCAACTTAAGAGTTCAAGTAAAAGATGAAATCAGTGAAATCCCACATCCTCACCCTGCTTTCCATCCAGAGTAACAGCAAACAATTCTTTCTCCCTGAGTCTCCCTGATAATACGAGCTTGTATTAACACGAATTCTCAGCTGAATCATTATTTTGTTTTGTGGCTTAGCTACTCTTTGATCCATAGGAAACTTTATCATATCTGTAAAAACTTTTACTGATACAACAATGGCGTTTTTAGTGTTTCTGCAATGAAATTACATGTATAATGCAAAACATGTGTCTTCAGAAGAATTTCATCTTTTTGTTTCAACTCCAAGGCAGGGTAATAGATTTATTGAACATCATTTTATAGTCTCTATCAAAAGGATAGTGAGTGCCATTTATAGATGGAATTTGCCACACTGTCAGACTGTTCCCAGTTGTTACTATAATCTCAACAGGTCCCAAATCAAACTCATATCGTCTCCAAAATCTCTATTCAGTTAGTCATCCAAATTCAAAATTCTGGGTTCACCCCACGGTGTGCAGGTAAACTGGCTTTCTGGAAAAAGGAAATGCCCTCACCTGTACTGTTTGCTGTTTTCAGAGGTGTACTTGTACTATGGCTGATTTCAAGTGACAAATGTGCTGTCACTGAAGATGGAATTTCAAAGGGAAGAGAAGCGCAAAATCTACTGTCCCAAGCATGTACAAGCCAGCCCAAGCCCACCACTGGTTATATCTTTTATCCTTCCTTCCCTTGCCTCATTTTTTTTTTGAATTTTATTTTATTTATTTTTTATGCAGCAGGTTCTTATTACTTATCCATTTTATACATATTAGTGTATATATGTCAATCCCAGTCTCCCAATTCATCACATCACCACCGCCCCTGCCACTTTCGCCCCTTGGTGTCCATACGTTTGTTCTCTACATCTGTGTCTCAATTTCTGCCCTGCAAACTGGTTCATCTGTATCATTTTTCTAGGTTCCACATATATGCACTAATATATGATATTTGTTTTTCTCTTTCTGACTTACTTCACTCTGTATGACAGTCTCTAGATCCATCCACGTCTCTACAAATGACCCAGTTTTGTTCCTTTTTATGGTTGAGTAACATTCCATTGTATATATGTACCACATCTTCTTTAGCCATTCATCTGTCGATGGGCATTTAGGTTGCTTCCATGACCTGGCTATTGTAAATAGTGCTGCAATGAACATTGGGGTGCATGTGTCTTTTTGAATTATGGTTTTCTCTGGGTATATGCCCAGTAGTGGGATTGCTGGGTCGTATGGTAGTTCTATTTTTAGTTTTTTAAGGAACCTCCATGCTCCTCTCCATAGTGGCTGTATCAATTTACATTCCCACCAACAGTGCAAGAGGGTTCCCTTTTCTCCACACCCTCTCCAGCATTTGTTGTTTGTAGATATTCTGATGCCCATTCTAACTGGTGTGAGGTGATACCTCATTGTAGTTTTGATTTGCATTTCTCTAATAATTAGTGATGTTGAGCAGCTTTTCATGTGCTTCGTGGCCATCTGTATGTCCTCTTTGGAGAAATGTCTATTTAGGTCTTCTGCCCATTTTTGGATTGGATTGCTTGTTTTTTTAATATTGAGCTGCATGAGCTGTTTATATATTTTGGAGGTTAATCCTTTGTCCATTGATTCGTCTGCAAATATTTTCTCCCATTCTGAGGGTTGTCTTTTCGTCTTGTTTGTAGTTTCCTTTGCTTTGCAAAAGCTTTTAAGTTTCCTTAGGTCCCATTTGTTTATTTTTGTTTTTATTTCCATTACTCTAGGAGGTGGATGAAAAAGATCTTGCTGTGATTTATGTCAAAGAGTGTTCTTCTTATGTTTTCCTCGAAGAGTTTTATAGTGTCTGGTTTTACATTTAGGTCTCTATCCCATTTTGAGTTTACTTTGGGTATGGTATTAGGGAGTGTTCTAATTTCATTCTTTTACATGTAACTATCCAGTTTTCCCAGCACCACTTATTGAAGAGACTGTCTTTATTCCATTGTATATCCTTGCCTCCTTTGTCATAGATTAGTTGACCATAGGTGTGTGGGTTCATCTCTGGGCTTTCTATCTTGTGCCATTGATCTATATTTCTGTTTTTGTGCCAGTACCATATTGTCTTGATTACTGTAGCTTTGTAGTATAGTCTGAAGTCAGGGAGTCTGATTCCTCCAGCTCCGTTTTTTTCCCTCAAGACTGCTTTGGCTATTTGGGGTCTTCTGTGTCTTCATACAAATTTTAAGGGTTTTTGTTCTAGCTCTGTAAAAAATGCCATTGGTAATTTGATAGGGATTGCATTGAATCTGTAGATTGCTTTGGGTAGTATAGTCATTTTCACAATATTGATTCTTCCAATTCAAGAACATGGTATATCTCTCCATCTGTTTGTGTCATCTTTTATTTCTTTCATCAGTGTCTTATAGTTTTCTGCATACAGGTCTTTTGTCTCCCTAGGTAGGTTTATTCCTAGTTATTTTATTCTTTTTGTTGCACTGGTAAATGGGAGTGTTTTCCTAATTTCCCTTTCAGATTTTTCATCATTAGTGTATAGGAATGCAAGAGATTTCTGTGCATTAATTTTGTATCCTGCTACTTTACCAAATTCATTGATTAGCTCTAGTAGTTTTCTGGTGGCATCTTTAGGATTCTCTATGTATAGTATCATGTCATCTGCAAACAGTGACAGCTTTACTTCTTCTTTTCTGATTTGGATTCCTTTTATTTCTTTTTCTTCTCTGATTGCTGTGGCTAAAACTTCCAAAACTATGTTGAATAATAGTGGTTAGAGTGGGCAACCTTGTCGTGTTCTTGATCTTAGTGGAAATGGTTTCAGTTTTTCACCATTGATGATGTTGGCTGCAGGTTTGTCATATATGGCCTTTATTTTGTTGAGGAAAGTTCCCTCTATGCCTACTTTCTGCAGGGTTTTTATCATAAATGGGTGTTGAATTTTGTCGAAAGCTTTCTCTGCATCTACTGAGATGATCATATGGTTTTTCTCCTTCAATTTGTTAATATGCTGTATCACGATGATTGATTTGCATATATTGAAGAATCCTTGCATTCCTGGGAAAAACCCCACTTGATCATAGTGTATGATCCTTTTAATGTGCTGTTGGATTCTGTTTGCTAGTATTTTGTTGAGGATTTTTGCATCTATGTTCATCAGTGATATTGGCCTGTAGTTTTCTTTCCTTGTGACAACTTTGTCTGGTTTTTGGTATCAGAGTGATGGTGGCCTTGTAGAATGAGTTTGGGAGTGTTCCTCCCTCTGCTATATTTTCGAAGAGTTTGAGAAGGACAGGTGTTAGCTCTTCTCTAAATGTTTGATAGAATTCGCCTGTGAAGCCATCTGGTCCTGGGCTTTTGTTTGTTGGAAGAATTTTAATCACAGTTTCAATTTCAGTGCTTGTGATTGGTCTGTTCATATTTCCTATTTCTTCCTTGTTCAGTCTCGGAAGGTTGTGCTTTTCTAAGAATTTGTCCATTTCTTCCAGGTTGTTCATTTTATTCATATAGTTGCCTGTAGTAATCTCTCATGATCCTTTGTATTTTGACAGTGTTGGTTGTTACTTCTCCTTTTTCATTTCTAATTCTATTGATTTGAGTCTTCTCCCTTTTTTTCTTGATGAGCCTGGCTAATGTTTTATCAGTTTTGTTATCTTCTCAAAGAACCAGCTTTTAGTTTTATTGATCTTTGCTATCGTTTCCTTCATTTCTTTTTCATTTATTTCTGATCTGATCTTTATGATTTCTTTCCTCCTGCTAACTTTAGGGTTTTTTTGTTCTTCTTTCTCTAATTGCTTTAGGTGTAAGGTTAGGTTGTTTATTTGAGATGCTTCTTGTTTCTTGAGGTAGGCTTCTATAGCTATAAACTTCCCTCTTAGAACTGCTTTTGCTGCATCTCATAGGTTTTGGGTCATTGTGTTTTCATTGTGATTTGTTTCTAGGTATTTTTTGATTTCTTCTTTGATTTCTTCAGTGATCTCTTGGTTATTAAGTCGTGTGTTGTTTATCCTCCATGTGTTTGTATTTCTTACAGATTTTTTCCTGTAATTGATATCTAGTCTCATAGTGTTGTGGTCGGAAAAGATACTTGATACGATTTCAATTTTCTTAAATTTACCAAGGCTTGATTTGTGACCCAAGATATGATCTATCTTGGAGAATGTTCCATGAGAACTTGAGAAGAATGTGTATTCTGTTGTTTTTGGATGGAATGTCCTATAAATAGCAATTAAGTCCATCTTGTTTAATGTATCATTTAAAGCTTGTGTTTCCTTATTTATTTTCATTTTGGATGATCTGTCCATTGGTGAAAGTGGGGTGTTAAGGTCCCCTACTATGATTGTGTTACTGTCGATTTCCCCCTTTATGACTGTTAGTATTTGCCTTATGTACGGAGGTGCTCCTCTGTCGGGTACATAAATATTTACAATTGTTATATCTTCTTCTTTGATTGATTCCTTGATCATTTTGTAGTGTCCTTCTTTGTCTCTTGTAATAGTCTTTATTTTAAAGTCTATTTTGTCTTATAGGAGAATTGCTACTCCAGTCTGTGTCTTTTGGTTGGAGCATTTAATCCATTCAGGTTTAAGGTAATTATCGATATGTATGTTCCTATTACCATTTTCTTAATTGTTGTGGGTTTGTTTTTGTAGGTCCTTTTCTTCTCTTGTGTTTTCCACCTAGAGAAGTTCCTTTAGCATTTTTTGTAGTGCTGGTTTGGTGGTGCTGAATTCTCTTAGCTTTTGCTTGTCTGTAAAGCTTTTGATCCCTCCATCGAATCTGAATGAGATCCTTGCCGGGTAGAGTAATCTTGGTTGTAAGTTTTTCCCTTTCATCACTTTAAATATGTCATGCCACTCTCTTCTGGCTTGTAGAGTTTCTGCTGAGAAATCAGCTGTTAACCTTATGGGAGTTCCCTTGTATGTTATTTGTCGTTTTCCCCTTTCTGCTTTCAATAATTTTTCTTTGTCTTTAACTTTTGCCAATTTGATTACTATGTGTCTCAGCGTGTTTCTCCTTAGGTTTATCCTGCCAGGGACTCTCTGCACTTCCTGGACTTGGGTGGCTATTTCCTTTCCCATGTTAGGGAAGTTTTCAACTATAATCTCTTCAAATATTTTCTCGGGTCCTTTCTCTCTCTCTCTTCTCCTTCTGGGACCCCTGTAATACGAATGTTGGTGCGTTTAATGTTGTCCCAGAGGTCTCTTAGGCTGTCTTCATTTCTTTTCATTCTTTTTTCTTTATTCTGTTCTGCAGCAGTGAATTCCACCATTCTGTCTTCCAGGTCACTTATCCATTCTTCTGCCTCAGTTATTCTGCTATTGATTCTTTCTAGTGTATTTTTCATTTCAGTTATTGTATTGTTCATCTCTGTTTGTTTGTTCTTTAATTCTTCTAGGTCTTTGTTAATCATTTCTTGCATCTTCTCTATCTTTGCCTCCATTCTTTTTCCGAGGTCCTGGATCATCTTCACTATCATTATTCTGAATTCTTTTTCTGGAAGGTTGCCTATCTCCACTTCATTTAGTTGTTTTTCTGGGGTTTTACCTTGTTTCTTCATCTAGTACATAGTCCTCTGCCTTTTCATCTTGTCTATCTTTCTGTGAATGTCCCTTCCCTTGCCTCTTGCATGTCTATTACACACACATACACACACGTACATGCACACTTTTTGCATTGCAATTCCTCTTATATCCATCCCTTCTACTCCACCACCCAGGTGCTACCCTAACCATCTCACACCAGGGCATTTGCAACTTTCTTCTAGCTGGCTTCTCAAACTAAAAACCCTCCCTTCCAGTCCATCCTCTACACAACCACTAGTCTCATCCTCCTCAGATACTACCAGCATACAACTTAGAAAGCGCAGTGCCTGTTGATTGATGGCAGCTCTTCCTCTATTCAAAAATCACTCAGTGATTCTTAGACATCCATGTGACAAAGTCAAAGTCCTCGAATTCAAAGTCTCGTTATTTATCCCCATCTTCCCCACCTCCTGCTCATCAAAATTACAACTTCTCATTCTCACAGACCTGGTCTAGTCAGTGTATAAAAACATTTGAAATGTGAGAAAGGTATTAAGCATATACCTTATAAATTAGGTATCAACAATAGGAATATTCTAATGCAATACTTAGTTCAAGTATCACCTATTTGACACTAAATTTTTATTGTAGTATAGCGACAAGTCATTGCATGGATTTCTCTTCTCTCTGTGTGGATGGTAAGACCTCTAATACTGGGGACCATAACTTATATTACTTCATGTTTCCAAAACCACCTAGCCCATTTTTTGCATAAAAGAGTCACTCGAACATTCAACTAAGTCCAATATTGAAATATTTATTATAAATCTAGGACTGCTGCCTACTTCCTTTGCAAGCATTCAACGCAAAGCAAAAACAAAAATCAGCAAACAAAAATAAGTAACTATTTCACATTTTTAATATATTAAGAAACTGTTTGTAAATACTAGTAGTTTAAAACTCAAGCTGATTTTACCATGTTCCAAGCACTGTCCTCGGTGTATTAACTCATTTAACTCTTATAACAGCCCTATAAAATGAAGTCATTTAATCCTTGTAAGATTCCTATGAGATAAACTTATTTATTCTTTATAACAACCCTATGAGATATTACTTCCATTTTACATATAAGGGAAGTGATGTACTAAGAAGACAAATAACTTGCCCAAGGTCACACAATAAGAAAATGGAAAAGATGGGACCTGAACCCCATCAGCTAAGCTCCAGAATCTGCACTCTCCCCAGTACACACTACTGCTGCCATGAAAGAGAACACTGCTCAACAAATTTGCTAGCCAGAATCTTTTATTTCAGTGAAGATAATATTTTTCCTAATTAAATAATAATTTAAAAAGCAAACATATATCTCCCAAACCTCACTGTAGTCATTCAGAATTAGATTTTTGTTTTTTGTTTTGTTTGTTTTTTGTTTTTTTCAAGTGACTTATCATTTTACTTGAGTCATTTCTTATAATCTATTTTATCTTGAGTATTTTTGTTTCTGAACCAATGTATTCTTTGATATTTCCATTGCTAGCTATCATTTATTAAGTTGTCTTATCTGAAATGCTTGAAACTTAGAAAAAGAAACTACAGGGATTTCCCTGGTGGTCCAGTGGTTAAGACTCCATGCTTCCACGGTAGGGGATGCAGGTTTGATCCCTGGTTGGGGAACTATGATCCTGCATGCCACGCTACGCAGCCAAAAAAACAAAAGAAGAGGAAGAAAAAAGAAAAAGAAACTACAATGCAAACCTGAGTGATAAGGTAAATGGACAGCATCAGCTGTGGGCACCTTCTGGTATAAAGGGATGGATGTATTTAATTGGGCCTGAAATTCCTCAAACTCAGCCTCACAATGCTTGTTACTAAGTAGCTGCAGGACGTAGCTAGGTGGTCTCCAAGAAAGATCCATTTAGTGAATATATCTGAATAGCAAGAAATTATTTTTTATTCCAACTTCTCTGACATTTTTTCTTTGATTTTTGCAAAGTAAAACAAAAACAAACTAAAAATTCCTGAGTGAGTTATGGTTCATAACTCCACCAAAGTATGCTTTGAGGGAAAACACACATTCCCTGTACATGTAGGCAAGAAAAAGTGGCACATTTTCCTTTAATTTCAGGAACCCTTGAAATGTAAAGAAAAGAAAATACAGTAGCTACATTCATAGATTCACAGAATTTTAGTGCTGAAGGCAAGAAGAATGATCTCATGGTCCAAGCTCCAAATATTAGATGTCTGCTAACCAAAATCAAAACATCCCTCATTCAGCTCTAAATGTCTCCCACGTCTGACCCCCAATCTATAAGAATAATCTTCTCATACTCACCTGAACATCAGCCTAACTGAAAGGCAATCATACCTTCATTCTTTCTTTTAACAAACACTTATTAAGTACCCTCTATGATACCGAGCTGGGGTCTAGGAATAAGAACATGAGTATGATCAAATTTCTGCCCTCAAGGAACTCTCCTTTTGTGGAGAGATGGACATCGATAGCTGAAATGAAGTCTGTCAGCCTGAGGACATGCGGGTGGCCTCACACAGGAAGTGCACAGTTTAAGAGAGAGAATAGCCAGGAGCTCACCACGTGGAGAAAGGAGGAGAAAGCAACCCAGACAAATGGAAGAGCATCCCCAAAAGGCAAAAAAAAAAAAAAAAAAAAGAAGTGTGAAACAGGATGGCATATATATATATTGGGGGAGCTTTAAATAATTTGGGGTGACAACTCCAAGGGATGTTGTCATCCCCCCAAGAGAAAGGATGATGCCAGATCAAGTCAGAGGGTAAAGTAAGGGCCCATCGTCCAGGGCTACGTATACGTGGCTGAATATTTGGGCCCTATCCCCTGGTGACAGGGATCCAGTGAGGAGATTCAAGCCAGGAAATGACACAACAGAAAGATCTGTACTAGAAAGATCTTTTGGCAACTGGAGAATGAACAGACCAGAGCTAGAGCAGAGGCAAGGGGCTTCTGCTTAATTCAGTTTAATTTCAAACCCTCTTCATTCCACGAGAAGCAATTAGAGCTTCTCATGACAGTCTTGGTGAGAAATGAAGAGGGTTTGAAATTAAACTGTGGCAGTGGTGATGAAGCAAGAAAGAGAGGTGAAAAATATTAAAAGGTACAACAGACAGGGTTGCCCTGTGTTTGCTTTATGTTTTATTACAATCCCCATCTAAAGGACGCCATCTTCATGTTTTTGTAGGTGGAAATCACACCCATCTGTGAAAGATCCTATTAAAACACACGCTCTTTCAGGAGCTGTTCCCCTCACACCCTCAACTGAGGGCAGGGGGTTATCTCCCTCTGTATGTCTGTCTCTGACTGTCTGTCTCCCTCAATGGGACTTTCCTTGTCTTTCCTTTAAGGCATTTCTCACTGTCTGACTTTTATTATACTTTCTCATATAAAACAAAAATCATCATTCTCTCTAGCTCTTCCATGAATGTGGAAAAATATCTTGGTCATCTTTTATACCCCTCATGGACCCTTGTCCCTCATGTCTCTTGTACATATTGTAGCTACTCGGTAAATATTTTTAAATGAATTAATTGGGAAATTGACATTCTGAGAAGCTAGATAAATTGCTTAAGTGACATGGCTCACACAGCTAGTTAAGGTCATGTGAGGGCCACGTCTAGAACCTAGGTTTCCTGACTTCTAATGCAGCGCTCTTTAAATGATGGAGCACTAGACCTTTCTACCTATATTGATTTCAAGCTAAATGCATGGTCCCTTCTTCCATGTGCTTCATCACTATCTGTTCTCCTGCAAGGGGAGACACCATATTTTAGCTTATGCTTAAGCCTCAGGTAGGAATTATGACCGCAACAGCATTAATGCCCATTCTGTCCTGGGAAGTCAGCAGCTAAAAGCAGGGTTCATGAAAGCAAGCATTTTCCTGGCACCGACTATAGGAAACACACTGCTATTTTCAGTGGGGCGGTGCGTCTTTCTTGGTCTCTTTCCCTTACGCCTTCCTAGACAGACATCCATGGGAAATCAATCAAGGCCTTTACACCATGACACTGAGCCTACTTTACTAGACACGTCAGTCTGGCAGCCAGCAGGCATATGGCTCCTCCCAGCCCAAAGCACAGGGAAATGTCTGGGCTGGACGGTTCAGAGAACAACTGGCTTTTGAGAGAATACCCAGTGCTGTCTCTGATATAAATGCCACCATCACTGGCCCTTTTCTGTTGATTTATAGTAGAAGATAATATTATTAACAAGTGTTTTATTTCCAGGAAAAAAAATGTATTGCTATTTTTCTATGTCCCATATTTAAAGTCTATTCTAGAGCTACAAAAGGCCAGATGGATAAGCAGGGTGGGGTCCTACTTACCTAATGTAATTCATGTCTCACTCTCTACTCCTCCCACAGCCTGCTGTTCTCTCCCAAGTACTCCCAGAGCCTGTTCTTTCCTATTGCATTCTATCCCTCTGCGGTTAGGATCAACCCAGCTTGGGTTAAGGGAAACTGCACAAATACATTTGTTTATTGTCTAACCAAGTTAAACCAGTGTTTTGGTTTTTTGTTTCACCTTAAGGTGCCTCAAAGTCTTTGCTATCCTAAAATTTGTCATGACTTTCTGAGAAACGGTTTTAGTATATACTGTCTCTGAGACTTCTTTCCCAGAACCCCTTGCTCTCTGAGCCCTGCTGACATATTCTGGAACTCTTGTTCCCTGGAGCACATTTTGGGAAGTGGACTGAAGCCTGGTAGCAGAGATAATAGAAAAAGATGTGTGAGGATAAAGCAATCAAATTTTCTTCTGTGACCCATTAGCAATTTGATATGAAAAGAGGAGATCTAAAAGGGTTTTGCACCATGACAATGTAGCTATCTTCCATAAGTATATGGCTTTGTAAAATGACAATTAAGGAGAGCTTTATTTGGGTGCGCAAATGAGGATGCATTTGCTAAAATCTGGAGGCATTTTTTATGTTCATGTCTTATGTGTGTTTGTGTACCTGCATATGTGTCATGTGAATCACAGCCTAGAATAGGACCCTGAGGGCAAAATCATTTTATTGAAATGAGTTTCAAGAATAAAGAGTGACTATCTGAGTAGCTAGAGGGAGAGAGTTTCTTTCTGAATGAGAACCAATGTTTCTATTATGCCTTGTTCAGTGTGGTAGGCAGAAAAAGTCCCCTGAAGTGTTCATGTCCTAATCCCCAGAACCTGTGACTATATTACTTTATGTGGCAAAAGGACTTTGAAGTGTGATTTAGTTAGGATCTTGAAGTAATGTAGGGAGATTATCTAGGATTATCTGGGTGGCCCAAATGTAATCACATACATCATTCAAAGCAAAGAAACTTTCTGGGCTATGTTCGGGGGAGATATGATTATGGAAAAATGGTCAGAGAAATGCGACACTGCTGACTTCAAAGTGGGCCACAAACCAAGGATGGTGGGAAGTCTTTAGAAGCTAGAGAAGGCAAGGAAATAGATTCTCCCCTAGAACTTCCAGAAAGGAAAAGCTGACACCTTGATTTTAAAACCCAGTGAGACTACATCAGGCTTCTGACCTACAGAACTGTAAGATAATAAATTTTTGTTGTTTTAAGCCCCTGAGATTGTGGTAATTGTTATAGCAGGGAGTAGAAATCTACTTCATTAACCTCTCCTACCCTCACCCTTCAGATTTCACTGTTCCATGAATCCTTAGCACATCTGCAATGTATATACATTGACACTTCTCAATTGCTTTAGTTTATGGATACAGATTTGGTACCTCACAGACAATATCAGAAGGCTGACTAATAATTATACCCAGAAGGAACAATTTGCAAGTCGCAGAAGATGCCAAGTGTGCCTTTGGAGGCTGTAATTCAACAACCTTATTTTATAGACGAAGAAACAGGCCCAGATAGGCTCATCTGTTTCTCCCCCATCCTACCCCTACCCCCTCCACTGATCACATTTAAGCACCAACCTAAGAGATTAGAAGCACAGAAATGGGAGGTAATTAGTTCCATTCACTGGGCTTTCATTTACACCACTATTCGCGAATGTGTGAGTGTGTGTTTTAATGGCAAATTCTGTCTTTCTCGCAGAATTTAGAAAAGAAAAATCTCTTCCCATTCTCACTAATCCTTGACTTTCTCCAGCCTTGTATTTCTCACCCAGGAGACAGGCCTAATTAACAGATAGTATTGTACCCAATCCCTGTAAAGATGGCACTGAGTTGACTTAGCCAAATACAGAATAAAAACAATGGAAATATATATAAGCAGAAGCTTAGCTGCAGATTATTCCCTGTTGGGACCATTTGTCTTTAGCCATGATATATGCACAGTCTGATCTTAATCTTTATCATAGGAGATTCTCTGTTTTCCTTATGGATTCCCACAGAATCCAGTCCTGAAAAAAACATTTTGACCAAAAAAGATGTTGTAAATTTAAACACATAAATAAACCAGAGGGATAACTGGGCAACCATCCTGACTGGCTACAGCCACATACTCACAGGTGGCCCGAGGGCGCCTTGGGGTCCCATGCTTCCTGTGATTCCTGGGGCTCCAGGGGCTCCGGGAATGCCCTAATAGACAGGAATGTGCAGTAAAGGTGAGGACTCACTCATTGTCATCGAAAACAGCTAGCTCTCAAGAAAGAGCAACAAACTTGCACATTAACCTCACCTCCCCGCCCAACACCAAGTCTTCAGGATTCATTGCTCACTCCTGTTTCCAACTAACGTACCACAAAAGCAAGGAAGACGGTTTTGGAAAAGCCTCCACTCTGTCGGTTAGACGTAGTTCTTTCAAATTCAAGCCTTTTTTACATATAGTAGTGACATATACACACTACTATATAGAAAATAGATAATCAACAAGGACCTACTGTAGAGCACAGGGAATGCTACTCAATACTCTGTAATGGCCTACATGGGAAAATAATCTAAAGAAGAGGGGATATATCTATATGTATAACTGATTCACTTTGCTGTACACCTGAAACTAACACAGCATTGTAAATCAAAGATACTCCAATAAAAATCTAAAAAGAAAAAAAAATTCAAGTCTTATCTGTGTCTAATAAAAACTAAATCAATGCAGGTGATCTTATGGCAAAGTGGCTCAGAGGTAGAATAATCAAGCCACATGGATACATTATTTTTTAAGGATGTTTTAGGAAGAGCTCTGTACCAAGGGACGAGTTGTTACACTATAGCAAAGATGGCCGCCAAGGTGAAAGGTTTGGCAGAAGAAAATCTCTCAAAAGAGATGAACTGCTTTAAAGTAGTACTACATCCCAGTAGTTCCTGGAAATACTTACAATTGGCCCTGGTGGTCCCGGAGGGCCAGAGGATCCATCCTTTCCAGGAAAGCCCTGGGGGAAGAAAAATATGGTGTGTCAACTATGCAGTTGCCTGACATGGCTTTCAGAAAAGGTGCACTTAATCCCATTTAATATCTGGGGGGCAAGTCCTGTCATTTACTCTGGACTTCCAAGGATTCACTGCTTTTATACCCTTCATGGGAATTGTTCTTGGCAAAGACTTTTGTGTCTGTTGGCTCTATGAAATTGTCCGATGTAAGAATTTTAGGTGTAAGAGATACCACTTACAAACATAAACAGGAACTTGTTTCCAGAAAGTGTTTTTTATTAAACTAAGCATAACAAGTGAGAAGGGAGATCAATTCTGGTCATTAATGACCAGCCAAAAAGACGAATTAGTGTCTTTCAGGACCTAAGGGAGTTTGGGGCAGGGAATCCCTATCACAGGAATCTATATTACAAATTAGGAGTATTACAATATCTGCAACTCTGCAGCTCTTCAGGAGCTGCCTGGGAGCAAATCTGGGGGGATTTCCTGCTGTAATAATACAGTTCTGACTGCTGAGCAGGTTTACTGAATGTGTGTACATGTTTGCTTCCCATTCCATGATGGAAGAGTTTAAGGCAGAAAGCAAACGATGTTCTTTATAAAAATATCTTCCTCAATTATTGAATGTGTGTATGTGCATGTTATTTTTATGTGAATGTTAAAAAAAAATAGAACAGCTGGAGTGACTTACTCTCAAAAGGTTGTAGTTCTTAATTGTGGGTGCTGGTCTTTCCAATGCAATTAAAAACATGAGAGAGGATATTCAATCTGAATTTTATAATAAGTTTATAAAATTTTGTTCAGACATTACTTTCTACTACATGGAGAAATGGACTTTTCATCTTGGGATTTGTCCCCTACTAGAATAACACATTCTCATCTCAAGTCAACTCAAACCAACATCTCCTGGCTTCCTTGCTGCCTCTCCCAATTCCTTTTCTGAAATTTGTGCCACTTTTCCAGTGAACTGTCTTTTCCATTTATCTGGCTCATGAAAATCCTTCTCCTTAGGGGTCCCCATCCACATTCACATTATGTCTCCTTATGTCAAGGTATCAAATAAAAGAGAGTCAGGATGAGGCTGGATGAAAGGAAATGGTGTGAGTTGGGAGAAAAGGTACGAAATGAAAGGTGGCATGAAGAGGGGGTAGGATAGGTGTGTAGGAAAAGCAGTGGTCAGCAAGCCCCTTTCATCATGCTCTCAAGCTCGAATACTAGCAGGTCTTAAAACCAGCTAAGGCAGAGGATTCTACAACCCACCAATCTTAATGGTTTTCCTTTTCTGCCTGGGCACATTATGAGGAACATAATGCTGGAACATTACTGTTCCAGCAATTCTGTTAGAGCCATGGGGCTGAGTTCTGGACCGTGGAAAGGGGCCAATTCCAGTTCTGGTTCATAAAAATTTCCTATGGGTAATCCTCCACTTTCTTTTCCCCTTCTTTAACAACTTTAGGGCCCACATGTTGAAGATCAAAGTGTCCCAAGACAGAAGGACCTTGAGTCCCTAAGTGACTGCATGGATCAGAGACTATCTCCACCCCACGGCCCCACTCCTCTACCTATTCTGTCGACAGCACTGGCTGTGACCAAACAATAGACTTTATTTTATTTCATTTAATTTATTTTTTTTTAATTGCTTGAAACCACTGAGATTTTAGGGTCTTTGTTATAACAGTTATCCTATACTAATATAAAAGCTAGTGTTTTTTTTTCTCTACTATTTCTATTCATTCACTTTAGTTATTCATTCAAAAATATTAAGTCAGAAAGCTTCAGTGATAGGCCCTGATACAGATTAAATTACACACACACACACACACACACACACACACACACACACACATACATACACACACACATCCTTCTTTGGATCTGCTAGCTAAACAACAAAAATTAATACTGACATAGGTTGAAAGAAATTATTTTACATGGAGTTTAAATATAGCATATCCAGGAAGAGGGTGTAAAAAAATCAGAATATGTAAAAGAAAAACAGAACCTTAGAACTCCTCCAGCCCAACTCCCTCATATGATCAGTGAGAAAACTTAGGAGACCTTACCATTAAAACAAATTTTTTTAAATCTACTATTATTTTCTAGATGAAGTTCACATAAGAAAAAAAGGGCCTCTGAGCACATAGTCAATAATTTAAGAAGACATTTTTCAAAGGACATCATTTGCTTCCTGCCTTAAAACTTCCAGCACTGGAGGGGAAGCAAACACACACTCGTGTGTAAGGCCACACATGACACACAGCCAACACCATGGCCCAGCAGTCAAAAGTGTAGCATTGGTGCAGGAAGCCCTCCCTGACTCTTTTCCAGGCTGTGTCCGGAGAGAAAAAAAAATCTCAAAAACAAGCAAGGGCAATTTTATTCATAGAGGGAGGCAAGCCATGTCATATTTTCTGAAAAGAAAACTGCATTATTCCAAGGAAGACCTGCAGGAAATAATACATTGACTCCCCTCTCCCAATCATGTTTACAAAGCAATGATCTGAAGGAGTTTACAAAGCAATGATCTGTCAGTGCTCTCCTTCATCGTGGCTCTGGAAGGATGCTCTTGAGAACAGTTTTGAATTCACTTGATTTACAGACACCACATGCGTATCATCTGGAAGGGAAGAGGATGAAATGTCGTTCTTATATAGGAGCTAAATTTGGCCAAGAGGCTATTGCTTCTGTGTGTTCAAATCAAAAGAGACTACATGTTTGTTCACTCTGTGTTCTTCTACCAAAAGCACATCCTCAGAAGCTGAGATTTCTTTTTTTTTGAGGGCAGAAATCATGTCTTATTCACCGTTCCATTCCTAATACCTCCCTAGCACATGGTTGGCACAAAATAGGTACTAATAAAAAGTTAAATTTGAATAAAATTGAGGCACCTGGAAGAAGTGCTCTGGTTATCATGTTGAATAAATATGAATTGCAAGTATAATTAGTCCGGAAAAGCATAGTGTGGGCTGAGGGGGTAGGGGGATGCCAATCTTATCCGTCTTTGCTCTTGAACCCTCCACAAGCCTGGAGGAAAGGGATCGGGAGTTATCTAGCTCAGAAGCTGAAATTTCATTTCAGTGACTATCTGAGGGGTGGTTTCCTAGAAGCAGACTGGGTTGTTGTGCCTTTGATTTATAGAGGGAGTGTTTTTGCGAGAAAGCTTTTAGGTATGAAGGAGGCAGGAGAGGGCAGGCAAAGAGGTTAGGTTAGAATTGGATTTAGCTAAGACTGGCTTCAGTCTGACCCCATGGGGAGCTCTGGAGTGTGAGTTACACCTCAGAGTTGACCTACCGCAAGGTTTTATATACCCACATCAGTTAGTCATTGACTGGAGCCAAGGTGGCAGTTCCAAGGGTAGTTCTCTGTAGAAGAGGTAACTGTGAGTTGCTAGAAGTCAAACCCACAGCAGCCGGGGGATGGAGTACACCTGCCAGGTAAAGGGGCTCTGACCGGGGCACCAGTAACATCCATTCCAGTGCATTTTACTCTAGCTCTTTCGTTCATGGAATGTCGTGAACGACTGCACATTTTTACATACAATAGTTCAAGAATAAAGGCGTTCTTAAGGGTACTGTGAGTTTCCTGTTTCCCTCATTCCAAGTTAAAATTTACTTGCAAGTCGCATAGCACAGGGAGATCAGCTCGGTGCTTTGTGACCACCTAGAGGGGTGGGATGGGGAGGGTGGGAGGGAGGGAGATGCAAGAGGGAAGAGATATGGGAACATATTGTATATGTATAACTGATTCACTTTGTTATAAAGCAGAAACTAACACACCATTGTAAAGCAACTATACTTCAATAAAGATGTTTAAAAACAAATTTACTTGCTATACCTGCTTATAATTAAAAGGATGTTAGGCTCAAT
Organism: Balaenoptera borealis; assembly: GCF_965194805.1. Classification (NCBI taxonomy): domain Eukaryota; kingdom Metazoa; phylum Chordata; class Mammalia; order Artiodactyla; family Balaenopteridae; genus Balaenoptera; species Balaenoptera borealis. The sequence goes on from NC_138876.1 coordinate 18,552,583, forward strand.
ATTATTTTAGAAACATAATCAAAGCCCCTTTTTCCCCCAAATCTCTTCCTAACCCTAAAAAAGTTCACAATTTCATCACATAGTTTTATTTTATAACTTTTGAATCACGCTTGAAATTTATCTTTGAAAGATTTTTTTTTACTTGTAAGCCTCACATCTGTCACATTACTGAAACATATTTGCAGAACTAGTATGTGCTGGGCATTTTGCTAGGTTTTGGGTAGACAATGATGAACAAGACAGTTTCTTTTCAAGGAGGTGACGGTTTTGAGAAAAGTCGACAATTGAAAGTAAATGACAATGAGCTATGACGATGGACTAGGAGATTCCATGGGAACGTGCAGGAAGGGCACCTAATCCAGGTGTGGGGTTTCACAGGAGAGGTGGATTTTAAGTCAAGGGATCCGGGATGGTTGGGACACTGCATCACTCTCCCTGCTCAGGGACCACTGTAGCATCCACAGTACAGCCCAGCCTCACATGCCAGTCAGCTCTTTAGGCAGGGTTCTGGTCCCTTTCCTCACCTCTTCTCTCAGGGTGAGGAGCAAAGGCAGCAGCTTTTTATATCAAAGCAATCAACTTGGTGAAAAGAAAAACCGTGTAAAATGTCTGCATTGTACATGGCAAAATAATCGGCAAATTCTAGCTTTGTGATTCAGCTTCACTTTAATCAAAGCCCGCTGAATGGTTTTCAGCTAGAAATGGGTTTGTACTTCCCCAGACATTTCTAGACCTATAAATTATCCATTTCAAGATCTATAAATTATCCATTTCAAGATCTATAAATTATCCATTTCATAGCAGGAAGCCAATCTCAGTACATGTGTGTTTGCGGATTAAGCACCCTCATAAAAAACAGAAAACTTTAATTAAGCAATGAAGAATGAATATTAGGAGATAGAAGATTAAACAATAAGCATAATGTGAGAATTCACTTAAACCGACACGTTTATTTTTTAAAGCGCATAAAATCAGCCACTTACAAACAGGGGTGTTTTATAACACGAGTAGCTCCAATCATTTTTCCTTTTTGAGATTCCCACCTCAAAATATTAATATGCACCAACAACCCACATTAAAAATAATTTTTGCTATAAAAACTTGAAAGGCTTTTTATAATTTTTTTTGAAAACATTTGGCTCTGAGCAACTTATTAAGTTATGGTTGGCTATGATTTATCAGCAGAAGGAAATCTATCCAAAATGTGTTTTCAAAAATCACTGATGTTTGAATAAATACTAAATTTAACCATGGTTGAAGTTAGCAAAGTGTAATGTTTTACAGACATTTAACTAATTTATTAATTTTCATTTTTTCAGTTTTCTTTTCCATACACTAGAGCAAACACATATGCTTTTTTCAGGTGGCAAGCACTTTTTGTAGGCTCTTAAAAAGTTTGTAGTTTCAAGGTACTGTGTCTATGGCATCTAAAGGATGAAACAGATGTGCCCACAAAGTGTGTTGTAACTAAAGTCAGAAGCTAGAATATTTATGCTTATGTAGCTAACAGAAATAGCACTCAGAGCCAGTGACTCAGTTATGATATTCACCATCCACGCCTTCTTTGAAGCCTGCAAGGGTGGACCACGGACACGAACCATAATTGGCAGTAACACAGACAATTGTTAAGGTCCTTTGACAGACACCACACTCTCAGGTAGAGTGGGGTCTGTAAGCAGCTGGCATCTGATGAGTTTGTTGAAACGGAACAAACTCAAGCAATGAGGACTAAAGACACACTTGAAGAAACTCCATCTGCACAATTTCAACCCTGAGAGCAACGGCAAGAGACCAGCGTGGCAGTCAGCCACAGGAAATAAGGCTTTACTTGCAACTAAGGATTAAGACCAACCACCAGATTAAGAGGCCAAGGGGTAAAAAGCCACAGACTCTGTAAACACTGGCCCAGGTTAGAGATCCAAGATCAATCCTGCATGTGATACTATGTTGAGTCACACTGGGGAATTTTCAGTTTCTCACACACACACACACACACACACACACACACACACACACACACACACACACACAGCATGTATGTGTGTATATATATGCTTATATAAACATATACATATATTTTATATATGTACACAATACACTATTTTTTAAATGTACAAATATATATATTACATACATAAGTTAAATGTATATATAGAAATATAAACATGTGTATAGTTTTAGTAACCTGCAATAGTGACTTCAGTGAATTACAACGACAGCAATATTCTACCTAAGAAACTACTTTGACATACAAAGGGCTTAACATAATATACTATTCAGTGATGCTAAAACCTAGCTGATTATTAGAATCATTAAGCTTTTTTAAAACTATACATGCCTAAGTCATACCCAAGACCTTTTGTATCTGAATCTCTGAGGCCGAAGCTCAGGAATCTGCATATTTAAAAAACAAAACGAAACACAAAACAACAATTTGGTCGTTTAAGTTGTGGAACTGCTGGTTTACAAATATAAAAATGCCTCGCCTGACCGCAAGGGACAGCGTTAGAACCAGAGCGCAAGACAGATAGCATTTGTACCCTATGCCCCAACAGAAGCATCTTTAAAGCCAGTAATAACATGATACTAATTCTCTAAGTAACAGTTCTCTCCTCGGATGGGCCACTATCCAAGGAAAAGTGAAAAGTAATCACAGAAACATATTCTTATGTGTGAACAATCAATTACTACTTCATCAAGAAAGTAACCCAAACTGGGTTCCTTCTGCCCAAAAAAATGCTGGGTGAGATATCTTCAGTGACTTAGTCCTTCTTATTCATATTTTTACTGGAAGAGTTGCCCATATTAACAAAATCCCACTTTACCCTTTAACATGGTTTTGTGGAAGGAAAGAGCGCAGTGTTGGAGCCTGAGAGTGGATTATAATTCTGGCTGCAGTGCTTGCTTGCTGTGTGGCATTGTTTGAGTTACTTCAACTTTCTGAGCTTCAGATTCTTTGTCTATATAATGGGGTAATAGTGCCTAGCATTCCTGATTATTCTGAGGATTGGAGAATACATAACATTCGTAAAGCACTGCACTTAGTCAAGAATCAATGACAGTGGCCGCTGCTCTTTTTATTAAAATAATCTGCCAAGTCCCAATTGCATATACTGCCATCACTGTGGTTGACTGGGAGAATGTTTTCCTGGGATTTTATAAAAACCCGTTTAGATCCATGAAAAGGAAAAGCGTATCGTTCTCTCCACTAGCTTTGTGATGATTTTTACATTTCTTCTTCTGGAGGAAGGAAGATACTCAAGGGGATAATTATCATGAATATTAGTATTTAAGAAAACAGTCCTTAGACGAATCTCTCATCACAGCTTGACATTTATGATAGGAATTAAATCCAGATCGTTGACTCAAGTTCAACTCTTCAAGTATATTTTAAGTCCAACTTGCTTTGATGAAGTGGGACATTCATCCCAAGTATGGCCTTTGTTTACATCAAACCCACATAAAAAGGAAGCACGTCCTTTCAATGTGGACTCCAAGAAAATTAAACAACAAGCCACTTGCTTTTTCTTTAGACTTTTTTCATAGTTCATTAAAATCTTCTAAGGTCCCTTAATAATGTTGAGGACAGGCATTATAAAATATTGCACTGTCCTGACTCATTAGGTCTACATTGAAAATAGTGAATACTTGTATCAGCTAAAGTTGAAATTTTATATAGAAATTCTTTATATGAATTAATTCCCACAATAGCTCTATGGAGTCGAATATTATTTTTTCCACTTCACAGATGAGGAAAGTGAGGCTTGGACTTTTTAAGTAACTGGCTCAGTGTCATATGGCTAGCGTTCAAACTGAGGTCTGGCTAACTGTCCAAGTCTCTGATATTTACCACTGGACCATCCTGCTTCTCATAACCACACAAGTTCAGCAGAATTCATATGTAGAACTTTTTTAACAGTATTTCACCTTTTATAGATGAAAAAGGAAGGCTGTGGTTATGGCATGAAGACAGGAGAGGCAGGGAGCAGTAACTTGGAGGGAAGGAAGCATTCCAATTTCAGTTTACTTGGAATTTTAAAACTAACACCCTTGGTACAAAGGAGGAATTACTACCTTCCAGGTGCCATAACATATACATCTCCTGGTCATTTTTATTTCTTGTCTCTCTGACTTTTTATAAAATGATAGTAAGAATTGGAAAATAAAAATAATTTTTAAAGTTTCTATGTGGAATGCTTGACAGAAAGCTGGTGGTCTTGGATATGAGTGAGCCTCAGAACTAGAAAAGAGGTAGTTTTTCCTTTCTTTTTCAGTTCTTTCTTTCACTGCTTATACTTATCACCCATGTCTTGCCTGTTTTTCCTGGTTTCTCTAAGGACCACCTGGGTGTCTAGGGTGGGGGATGAGAGATCCACCCTACCTCAGAGGAACCCAAAGATCACAGGGTGGACCCTGGGGTCAGAGACACCAAGAAAAGAAGAGGAAGGAGGCAAAAAGGGAGATGGCAAGATTGACAGTGGAAAAGAAAGATAAGACAAAGATCCTGTTGGCTGGAATGACTCAGAATGAAAACTGATGCCTGAATACATTCCGCTGTTAAATCTGCACTTGTCCTGTTGCTTTATATGGTGTGGTCCTGCATTGTGCTCTACTGGCTTCCCAGCAAGAGGCTGAGACTGGTTCAATGAAGAAGTCCAACTTTTGCTGCACTTGCTTATGGCCTGAGGGCCAGGATTGCCTCTACAAGTCAAAGATTCCCCTTGGGAAAAGCCAGAAGAAGCTAGAAACATTAGAAAACATGTTCCCTGTTTAAAGAGGAGATGCTTAATCTTTCTTTTAGTCTCTGCTAAACTCTCCTTCCTTGTAGACTAAATGAATAAGTGACATTGGCACTGGCTCTGGGTAAGGGATGCTAAACTTTCCCTAAGCCAATAGTCAAGGTGATGGTTCTAGCTTTGGGCTATGAATTCTAAACAGTCATACTATAAGAAAAGACAAAGATTAAAAAGAAAGAATGACCAGTAAGAAATAGCCCCTCACGCCTACAGCACCCCTCACTCACCTACTCTCTGCAACTCTCCAAGGAGCTAGAAGCACTGATTGGACATCACCATGCATATTTATCCCAGCTTCCTCCTTCTTTGCCTTGAGTGGTCTTTACTCACTCAAGATCAGAGGAAATGAGGCACAGTAATGGGAAGTGATTTCAGGGCTTGGAGTAAAGAAAAGACAAAATAACCCAGTCTTCCTGATTCCCCAGACAGTTTTCTGGAATTAGTTTCTCAGGCATTTCAGCAGTAAGTTTCATCATCCAGTGTGTTTGCTCTCAGTCTGTTCTATGCCATGGTTGTTACTGTCATTATTATTACTTATTATTTATTATGATTATTACTACTACTATCATTATTTCCTTTCTGAATGCAACTTTGCCTTTTAGGATAGCCTAAGGCAGAGCAGGAATAATCTTAAGTGTTTGTCCTTAGCTCTCTTTCAGCAACACCCCTCTCCCACAGCCTAACCAGAAAGAAGGAGCTCCATGTCTGAGATCTGTTCCTACCACTATGAAAGTTGGTCCTGGACCTCCAACTGTACAATCCTGCTAAGTAACTATCTAATTGTTTTAGACCCTTTACTTTCATTAAGACCCCAGATACTTGACTAAACAGATCAGAGCCTCCTAAATAACTCTGTTTTCACCCATCTTTCCTCCCAGCTAGACTGTCTCCGATGAAGACCCATTGGTTTTCCTGGCCCCAGGGAAGAGTCATGGTCTTGATTCCACTTCCTCCTTCTATTTCTTCCCAGTAGATGATGTACAAATTGCCTCCTTTAGTTATTGAAAGTCTCTCCTGTTCTGGATCTTTTCCTTCTGGAGGTAGTAATGAACAACTCTCTCTAGGCTGAGCATAGAACATGGCACATAGTATGTACTCAATTAAGATATGTGCTCAACTAATATCTTATTAAGTAAGATGTTAAGATATTGAAAAAATATTGGGTTGGCCAAAAAGTTCGTTCCCGAACAAAATTTTGGCCAACCCAATATATAAGTGGTCCCTTCCTCAAGCAGGGCAGTCCCTTCCTCACGCTACACAATTCTAGGAGGAACCACTATATTTTATTCTGTGTTAATGGCACCCCCTCAAGTTGTACTCTGGAATAGTATTGCCCTCAAATATCTTTTCTAAAGCAATTGTCACAGGATTTGCACAATCTTTTTTTAACATGGCCCTATAAAGAAAAAGTACTCTCTGGAAACCAGTTTTAAAAAGCAATTCCATTCCCATCCAAGAATTTTTCAAAATAGGAATTAGAGACACTTGAAAGTTTTACCTCCAGATTGAGCGAGAGAGGGAAATAAAATCCATGTACAGATATATTAACGCTTTATTACACTCTAAGACTTTTTATCCTATAGAATAAAACATGTTTGGAAGAATGGCAAAATATTTATAAAAAGTCTGTGTTGGTATATTGGTTTTAAAAGAATTCCAAACCCAAATGATCTAGACACTAATCCAATATGTTTGATTTGGGAGTTCTTTGCCAAGACTAGCCTCTACGCATGGATAAATCAAGTAAATTCACTGAACCAAATCTTTAGAATTGCTGTTTTCAGAGCTTCAGGAATCATGAAGGAATCTAGGTGTGTAACCACACAGGATTTTAGCCTAAGCCCTTTGCCAAAACACATAAATACTTTTAGACACTCCTTCCACATGTACAAGAAACCTACATAAATCTAACTTTCAGAGAATGCCTCTTTTAGATACCTTCACCTGGACATGCTTTACAGACTAATTCCATTTGATAGATAGAGACTAAACTGAGATTTTAAGCAAACGAAAGTTTGATGTGAAACCAAAAAAAAAAAAAAAACCCAACATGGAAGGAATTTAAATTCACACACCTACACTCCTATAGAAAAAATGATTTCCTTATTCTTGAGCAGTATAGCTAAAGGCAGCCTTGTTTGAGTAGAGAAGTGTGTCTTCCAGCCAATCGTTTGCTAACCTAGTGGGTTAGTTGTCCCCGGAAATACCAGGGAATGTCACCAAATGTGTGTCCTTTACTGGACTGGATCTAAGTGGTGGCCACTATATATAATTCAGTCTTGAGAGAAACTGTGCAGCTGTCCACATGTCTACATCGGTGTCCTTTTAAGGAAGACCAGCCTCTCTCCCTTGCTGAACATGTAATGACTTCCTATTGCCTTCCTGTTAAAGCTCAAAATCCTTGGTCTGAAAAAAGAATAGATGGTGTAAGTGAGTTTGTTTTTACCACTTCAGTTTCATCTCTTGACAATCTCTCCACACCTGTGTGTACACATGTGTACACTGATGCACGTATACACACACACACACACACACACACACACTGCAGTCTAATCTCCAGCCATACGGAACTAGGTTCAGAAATGGAAATGTCCCACCTTCTCTTCAACTCCACTCCTTTATATGCCATATATGTTGTTCTCTCTACTTGCAATAGCTTTCCTTTCCTCATGTATCTGGCTAATTTCTATCTCTCAGTTGAAATCCAGTCTGTATTGTGCCCCCTCTGGAAAGCTTTCCCTCACCCTCCAAGTCTGGCTTAGTTATCTATTCTTTGTGCTCCCACAGGGCTCTGTCAATACTCCCATTATAGCATATGTTTCTTATTTGGTTCTATTTCCCCCCAAAAGCTATAAACTCTTTGAGGACAAGAACCTCAAACCTGGCTCAGTGAAGACATGTTGACTAAACAAACTCTAGTTGTTAACTCAGCCCTCAACCATCCTTATACTTTCTTTTATTGCTGTTCACTTGAACAGGTTCCAGGAATTGATAATTGATGCATATTAAATAAATGGAGAATGATACAGATAGTCATAATAATTAAATTCCAATTCATATGATTCTTGATTTCCTTTAGGTTTGCTCCTTGAGAACTTGAAACAACTGGAAAATCTGTTAGACCAATGCACACTATTCAGTGCAAACTATATTCAGGTTATGGGAACATTCAGAAAGAGGTGTGGTTAATTTGGGAAGGTTTGGTGAAAGTTTCTAGGTTTTGAGGAAAGTTATAGACATGGAAGAATATCAGTTAAGGGAAACAGATGCAGGATCGGTAGAATGCAGATAGATGGGAGGACCAAAAAAAACACCTGGTTTGCCTTCCTTGCATAGAACTTGCCAACAGCAAGAGTGACTTGGTGAGAAATCTACTGTACTAACGAGCAATCTTGGGCAAGTCCTTACCCTTTGGCCTGGTGAGCCATCACGTCCTGGTGAACCAACACCTCCTGGGATGCCCTAGATAGAGCAAGGACAGGAAAATGGCAGAGTTATCGAAACCAATTACCCTCTCACCCAGCTTCCCCGAAATAAATCAAGGCCTCCAAACAAACCTGATAGCATAAAGGTGAGGCCTTCCTGACTGAGAATTCAGGACCCAGAAGTTATTCACCAGAAAGGAAAGAAATGTCCCCCACCAGGGCTCACCCAGGGGAGTATCAGTAGGACCGTAAGAGGGGGCTGAAGTAAATGAATACACACGAATGGTCCTCAGTGTAGAAACCACTCATTGCCAAGATCACAACTGACTTCAGAAGCTACAGTCTTCTTTCTTCTTGGCAAAGCTCTAGAGCTGAGAGCAACGGAATAAAAAAATAAAAATAATACCTGTGGGCCAGGAAGTCCAGTCCCTCCTTTCTCTCCTTTTTCGCCTGGCATTCCCTGAACAACCAGAAGGACATGGGGTTAAGTTCACATAGGTAAATAGGTAAATTCTCAGTCTTTTCTTTTTCTCCACTGACTCTTTTAACATTTCCAACATTAAATTGCTTTCACACTAACATCCAAATACAGCGTATTTCACTTTTCACATAAGCTACACCACCTAGGTAAGCATGCCTATGGACCAGAACGTTTATATAGCAGAATAGTTTAAACACAGTGTATACAGTCTGATATGGCTAAGCTCATACTGTAAATATGTGAGGGGAGTCGAACATTTCAGTATGATTTATAGTTTAGGTTTTAAAGCTTATATCTCTATATATTTTTGTTTTGTTTTGGCTAGAAATTTGTAAGAATGGAAAAGCAAACACAGTACCTGATAAGTAGCAAGACCTCAACAAATAGTTAGTAGTAGTAATAGTGGTAGTAATTATACAAACTGGCATGTTAATGCTTTCTAAGATGTGAAAATAACTCTGGAAAAGAAGACTTCTTAGCTAGGGAGACACAATCATATGCACAGAAAGATTGCTAAAAATGTGCTTAAAAGCATCATGCTTCAAATACTAATGACAGAGATTGGTTTTTATTCCTTAAATTCAGATCCGTCTAGTAAGATCACTGAAAATCAGTGAGTGGGACTGAATTTGTTTTCATTGATACAAACAACTTATACAAAGAAATGTGGCTGTAGAGAGTATTCTGTTTATAATCTAACACTCAGAGCACCACACTTTGAGGCCTGTTGAGATAAAGATCATAATTAAATGGCTTTCATGAAGCTATTTCCACAGTTACTACAAATGCAAAATGAATAACTTAAATTTGTATAACATTTGTCACTTTCTAGATTTTATCACACCCCCTAAGGACTTAGTCAAACAAGAAAAAGGGCCATACATGTCAAGCCCTGCTTTCTTTTCTATAGACGAATTATCTGTGGCTATACCTATTCCCTAGGCACATATCTGTTTGTAAAAGACCCCCTTCACTGAACAAAAAATTGGCTAATGAATGAAGTCTCAATCATTACTTTCATTTCTCAGTTCTTATTTTTAGGGGTTGGAAGAGGCTGAGGATGATTATCAAGGCACAGAAGACAAAAGTTCATTCTATGTAACTCATGGAGAAGTGATAACAATAAAACCTATCTGAATGTTTACACACAACTCACAGGCATTCCTTGAATGGATAGACCACTTGGTCCTTGGGGTCCAGGAGGACCCTGAGGTCCTGGAGGGCCTGTTTCACCCCGAGGGCCATCTGGTCCCTGGAAGGCAAGAAGTCATCCCAAAGGTAAGTTAAACCCTCTGGTACCCAGAAATATCTGCTACCCAGATATTTCTACTTACGGCTTTATAATTTATTTCATTAACTAATTTTTCCTAAGACACAAATCACTCATAGGATAACAAGACACCAAGCCTCGGATGATCCACCTCCCAGGCAAAGTGTCATCAGTAAACCAAAAGAGTAAACACACAGTAGTTGCTGCAACTTCATTTATTTATTTTTGCTTACATAAATAGGAACATCGTGCCAATTATGTGAGTAACTAGACGCCCACACTCCACAACAAATCCAAAAGGTGTAAGTGATCCAAGACCACCCTCTTGGTTTGTGAAGGTTCACACCATCCAGCCAAACTATAGTCTCTCCCCCTTCACTACGGTGAACTATCCATCTCTGGGGCACTCCTCTGCGTTTACTGAAGACATTGCCTCCCTTGTAGTGTATAAGAGATGGAGCCAAGACATCAAGTCTCTGCCTGAGAAAATGTGTCACCATCTCAAAAAATAAAACAAAACAAAAAAAGAAGATATCTTAGGGTCTGAGTTTTGAACTGCGTAGTACCTGATTAATTATCTTCAGCCTTCTTTCATTGACTTCTCCCCTGTAAGCCTGCCCCCACCCTCCGCATTCACTCTTACCTTGCTCCACTTGTTTCCAGTTTTCTAGTAAAACAATATTGCAATGTTCTCTTCTCCATGAATAAATACTATGCAAATTTAATAAGTCACCATATTGAAGCAGTAAGTCAAGCAAGATGGTTGGAGCGATGATTCGGAGCAACATGGTGAAAATGAGATAGTAAATTATAAAGGGCCTTGAATGTCATGCTAAGGAGGGTGAATTGTATTCTCAAGGCAATCACACATGACTGCAGGTTTTAAGAGTATGATATGATCCAGTATAACTTTAAAGAAATGAATCTGGGGGCAGATGTGAAGAGTCAATCAAAAAATCAAGTCACTGGAGCCAGAAGACCAATTAGAAGATTTGCCAAAAGCCAGGTACAAGATGATGGGGCCTAAACTCAATTAGTGGCTGGGCTTCTGCCATCCCGTAGGGCACCTTCGTGCAAAGTAGAAAAATGTGTGCCCTGACATGGATTGGCACCAACTTGGTCCTCTTAGTTGGTGCCTTTGTACAGTATACAACCTGAACCACCACACTTGGTGGCCTTGGGCAGTGAGAATGGAAAATAGAGCTGTGTGTTTGATTATACAGTACATGGTGGGAGGGGAGAAGGAGGAGGCTAAAACCTGAGAAATTACTTGGAGGACTGCTGCCTAGTTGTGATTCAGTGCTCCCTTGATACATCTTTTTTGCAGATAGAGGAAAAGAAGACTATATGAGCAAGAACTACCTGAGCAACTAAACCACTTGGAACATTGACACTCTATTTCTGACCCAGAAACCTTTCTTTTCACTTAAGTTACTAAATTTTTTTTTGATGAAAAAACACAAGCTTTTAAGAATAAGGGAAAAGGCTTCAACACAACTTTCATAACAACATAAGGAGCTTTAAACTGCAAAGGGTAAATATTACTTAACTCCAAAATTATATTATGGCTAGTGATGTGAGAGGGAGAAAGAACATTACCTTTGGGCCTGGATCACCGTGTTGACCCTTTGGTCCTCGGAGTCCTGGACCACCCTGGCAAACAGATGTTAAGTATTAGCACAAAGACAAATCTGAAAGTAATATATTTCATTCATTTTCCTTAATAATATGGATTATGTAATTCTCATTTTGTATAAAGGTCAACACATTGTGTAATGGTATATGTGCATCACGAGCCTGAACGGGAAATCTACCCCCCAGATTCACCTCCTCCTGCTGATGATTACATAGTTTGAGCAAACTTTCTATGCAAAATCCCTTTAAATTAAAAAAAAAAAAAAAGCTACAGGATCTTTTAATTGAGTGTGTAAGAGTACAGCTATTAATGACGCAAATAATAAAAATATACTGTTAATCTAAAATTATGCATGTCCTATACCAAGACTTTGAGATTAAATTATTTAATTAAATTGTAAAAAGCATATAAAATAGTAACAATTTAATTTTCTTTATTTACACCATAAAAAGCTAATTAGATTAGTGTTTCTGAAACTTCAGGTATTTGCATTTTCCCCTCAAAATTTTTGTCATATTAATGCACTGCCTGTATTATTATTTAATAGCATTTTCTTTATATACATACATACATATGTACATACATAATAAATATGTATATATGTGTATATACATTCTTTGTAAACATATTCTTTGTATATGTGTATATACATATATGCAAATATACTTTGAATATTTTTTAATTGACTCACATTTCACTTAAATCTATTTTAAAAGCAAATATTATGTACTATAGTAGATGGAAAAACATATATATACCTAAGTATATAAGTATTATATAATACTTAGTAAGTATTATAAGTATAATTATTAAGTATTCTTATATACTTACTAAGAATATAAGATAAACCTAAAAATATGCTATAAATAATGTTAGTAAATTTAGCTAGATTTTGTTCCTAGTGAAGTCTGTGAGCAATGGGTTTGCTCTCTGTTAAAAAGGGGCATGAATAAGTATTAGAAGGGTATGGGCACCAGTCTGAGAATATTGTTTTCACTTGAGCAGAATGATGAAAAGATCATTGAAAATGGAATAGCTTTCTCACTATGTGAGTCCAGTTGATTTCCTGCTCTGTCCATGACTACTGAAAATCATTTTGTGTACCATCAGCAAAACACTTGCTTCACTTGGGAAAAGACTGGATCAGGTGATAGTTAAGGCTTCTTCCAGTTTAGCAATTAAATTCACTCCCCCCCCATCAATATCAGTTGGATGCTTACCTTCCAGACTTTTAAAATACAATTAAAAAATTATGTTTTATGTATGTGTATATGTATCTATAGAAAATATTACCTATTATTAGTGTTTTTTGTGGTAGTATTTGATATATATAGATTGCATATGTGATACAACACTTTTCATATATTTCTGAGTTAACTTAATATGTTTTTCCATAACATGACTAACTTATTCTAAATGAGTTGCATAGTTATCTGTACAATGGATAGTTTGTTTAACCATTCTTTCGTTACTGGAAATGGAGGAGTTTTGCCCACAATTTGTTGCTGTCTAAACGATACTACGATTAACATCCTTATACCATGCCCTGAGTACAAACTTTAAGATTTAAGTACAAATGTTAATATTTAACATATCATCAAGTAGAATTTTAAATGAAATTTAATGGATAGGCAGATATATTGCCAAATTGTGTTCCAAAAAAACTGTGCCAATTTATTCATCTGCTAGGAGTTTGAGGGTCTCTGCTTCTCTAAACCTTATTAGCACTTGATATTGTTAAACTTTGCATTTTTATGAACCTGACTGGTAAAAACAATACCTTACTCCTATTTTGAGTTTTATTTCCCTTAAAACTACTGTGATTGAGCATCTTTTCATGACATTTGTCCATTTGCATTTTATTTCAATACAACTAACAATTTATATACTTCACCCAGTTTTCTATTGGGTTACAAGTCTTTTTCTCTTTAATGTACAGAAATTCTTCATATATTTGGATGCTACATCTTTAACTGTTATAGATGATGCAAATGTTTTCCCCAACTGTGGCAGACACTGTTGGTTGACTATCAAAGAGTCTTTTCTGACTCCCTTCTCCATTTTATTTTTCCAGCTATAAAGACAGAGATTTGCTTGCTTAGCCTCCTTTGAAACCAGGAATGGTCACGTTAACTGGTTTGGGCCAATTTGATCAAGAAGCCACAAGCCTAAGGAAAGCATATTTGGAAGCTGGAACAAGCTTGGGTCTTGATAAAGTTGTTGAGCAGCCATATTTGCTTGGGATCATCTACCTTTAGGTCTTTTGTTGAGCAAACAAGGAATGTCCAAATGCTCCAATGATTTACACCACTGTGTTAGTCAAATTTTCTGTTTCTTGCAACAAGCCCAATGCATCCCAATTAACATACCCATTCTGGCACATCTCTTTAATTTTGTTTGCTCATCTTAAATGATTGGTTTTTAACTGAAGGTTTTGTCCAAATGTGGCCATTTGGCTCACAGATATTCATACACGATGTACCATGTCTATAAATCCAGGAACCTTTTTATACTTCTAACTTATTTTCCACCTTACCCCTAACCCTTATCATGGAGTAGATGACAAGAATTCAACAAATGTTTGTGGATATAAACTTCTATCCTTTTAATAAGAAAGGGTTAGTCTAGGCAAAAGAAATATGGTTCTTTCACCCATGGCTTCCTATGGCTTTTCTAGAGTTTTATTGGCACATAATACCACTAAATCCTTGAGTGAGAAAATAATCACGACTATGTTAAATCATCAGACGGGGTTTATTGCATATTGTTTGGGATACTATTTCTTCAATGGTTTATTATACTTTAAATATTTGAAAATGTCAATAGCTTTTCTATTTTACCTCTCTTTCTCTCCAAGTCAGAACTCAACCCTTCTCTTTCACTTCTCTGCTGCTTTTTTTTCTCATTACGAAGTTTGACTCTTAGGTCATATGTAAATATTTTGTAACTTGTTCCAGCAACATTGCAGATGAAAAAACTTGATAACCCTCCAGCTAAAAAAGCTTATTAATGCTACTTAAAATAAAATAAACATCATTCTAATTAAGAACTGAATCCTTAAATACCAGGAATGAAGAAGAAACAAAACACTAGAGCAGCAGGCACGTACACCGAGGCTGCCTTGGGGGAGGAAGGGGAAGATGCTTGAGGTTTGCTGGAAAATGTGTATTTTATAGCCCACACAAGGCAGTGAAATGTGAACTGGGACCTGTGAGAAGTGGAGGAAGCGTAGAATATGAAACATCCTTTAAAGCTGAGGAACTTGAAAGGCTGCACTCTGAATGAGCTGGAACAACAACAACAAAAAGTCTCACTAGCACGTGGAGGATCAATATGTTGTTTCCACTTTAGCTGCGGGAGGGGCAGTAAATGTCTCCACTGAGAAACACTACCCAGAAACGGATTCTCACACAATCTAGGGACGAGAATTTACACTGCCTGTGAGGGTCAAATAAAGCCCCAAAGTCAAACTTTTAAGGTGGTTTTCAGCTGGTCGTACACCTAGGAGCTCAGCAGAAGCAGACACATACATACTTTCAAAAAATACAGATCAATCTCGGGCTCAAACGGTTCCCAGAGATAAAATTTTGAGTAATGCAAACACAAATATACACCTCCCAAAAAATCACAAGGTATATGTGGAAACAAGATAGCACAAGTAGGGGCTTCCCTGCTGGCACAGTGGTTAAGAATCTGCCTGCCAATGCAGGGGACACGGGTTCGAGCCCTGGTCTGGGAAGATCCCACATGCTGCGGCGCAACTGGGCCCGTGAGCCACAACTACTGAGCCTGCGCGTCTGGAGCCTGTGCTCCGCAACAAGAGAGGCCACGACAGTGAGAGGCCTGCGCACCGCGATGAAGAGTGGCCCCCACTCGCCGCAACTGGAGAAAGCCCTCGCACAGAAACGAAGACCCAACACAGCCATAAATTAATTAATTAATTAATTAAAAAAAGAAAAAAAAAGATAGCACAAGTAAAATCAGCAACAAAACAAATGCAGCATCAGAGCCACATATTGAAATTATCAGATAAATAATGTAAACCATATTGAATATATTTAAAGAAAAAATTGTTTTAGAAGTGTTACAAAAATAGAAGAGACTATACAAATGACCAAAAGGTTTGAAAAGGGTTATATATATATATTGTTTGTAAGAGTTATATATATATATATATATATATATATATATATATATATATATATATACACACACACACACACATAGATATCCACGCAATTAGAAAGCAAAAATTGAGATGACAGATATAGGAATATAAACCTAAATAGGTTAATTATTACAAACAATAGAATGGACTAAACTCTAAAAATGTTGTAAAACCAGATTAAAAACAAAATCCTGGCATATGCTATTTAAAGGGACGCATCTAAAATATAAAGACATAGAAAGCTTGAAATTAAAAGGATGAAGCAAACATATACCAGGAAAATAATGCAAAAGAGAAATGTTGACATAGCAAGTCACTAGAAAGATAATTGCTGTAAATTTTTTTGTACCTTATAACATAATCTCAGGATATTATAATACAGGTTTACAAACAACTTGACAAAGGTGGGGAAGATTTTAAACATCTATCTTAGTAATTGAAAGATAAAGAATTAAGGCAGGTAAAGAAGATTCTAAGAACACAATTTACAACTTGATTTGCCGAATATTTATATTTAGAATTAGAGAACAAACATTCTGCTAAAGCATACATGGAACATCTGTAAAACCTGACAAAAGGACACAGAGCAAATGTTTTAGAATCAACAAATGTCAAAGAATTGGTACTCTACAGACTCTCTTCCATGATAAAGTACAATAAATGAATACATCAATAAGAAAAAGATAAAAATTGCACACACGATTGGAAAATTTTAAGACACTTGTAAGAAATCATGGCTGAAAGAAGGGATAAAGAAAAATATAAATGACAATAGCTCACGGAAATGTTAAATTTGACTACATTAGAATAAAAATTTCTAGACAATATACCTTGCCACAAACAACAACAAGCAAGTCACAGACCAGGAAAAGATATTTGCAAACCATATCATTAATAAAGGATTAGTGTCCAAAATACATAAAACCACTGACAAATCAATGAGAAAAAACTGCACAACAAAAACCCAGCAAACTGTATAAATGGGTATTTACACAGGAAGAAATCCAAATGGTTCAGAGACAAATGAAAAACTGCCCCATCTCACTAGCAGGGAGAGAAAGTCCTATTTTAAAGAACAAGGACAGAGTTTTACAGTCATCATAAGTGAAAGCTCTCACATCTGGCAACATCAGACAGTGCTGGTGAGTGGTAGGGCAACTAGACCTCTCATACAGAGTGTGTGGGAGAGGATATTGGGACAACCACCTTGAAGAGCAATTTGGGGTTTTTTCATGAAGTTGAAGATGCACCTTCTCTTTTCTCCAACAAATCTAATTCTAAGTGTTATTGCAAGAGCACTTACTCAAGCACTTGAGTAAGCAAAGTAAGCACTTGAGTGAGCACTTACTGCAAAGAGACATACAAAGGACATTCACTGTAATGATACTGTAGTAGGAAAATACTCCACAGTAATGGGTCAATAAACTCTTGTTTATATAGTGGAATTCCTTACAGAAGGTACAACGAATAAACTAAACAATGTGCATTAACCTTGATAACGTTCAAAGACATACTTTGGGGTGAAAAAAAGCAAGCCACACACAGTCGAAAATAAATCTTTGTTTTCAATTCCCAGATTAAACTAAAGACAACTCCTTACATCTGATCAACGAGTTATAATGCACAAAATATGTTTATACATATTATCCTGTGTATTCTTCACAATGCCAGTTCAAGAGGTGAGTGCTGTTTATACATGAGGAAATGGAGGTTCACAGTGGCTCCATGACTTACCTAGTCTTATTTAAATTTAATGCTTTTACCATTAACTCCACATTTGCTTCTTTGGGATAAAGAGTCTTTTGTTTAAAAAAAAAAGTATCAATATTCGGGTCTATGTCCAGAGCTTGAAAGAGTGTTCTATGTGCCAAAGATAAAGGAGAGACTGCTGGGATATATTCCAGATATATTCAGCAGGTTCTCTTCCTTTTTGTTCAGTTCGGTAAGTGTGCTACACAAATGAAGACAAACTATGTTGGTGGGGCCAACCTGGGGCAAATGTCCATGCTGCACGCCAGCTGTCAGCGAGGGGTATCTACGCATGCGTGCTGACCGCACCGGTTGCCAAAGGCAAGCCACGTGTAAGCACAGGTCCGCCTCAGAACATTCCTCCTGCAAGGTCTGGATTTCATGTGCTCCGGCATCTTCTCCCTGTTTTCTTTGTCTTTCTGCCTTGATATATTTGCCATTTCCTAACCAAAGACCAGCTATATCATACTTATCTTAAAGAAACGCTGATAACCCCAGGTTAGCAGGTTAAACATAAGCATTTAGACATATTACGAAAGATCTATCACGGTCAATTCAAAGACCCAGAGAGTACAATTATATACATTTTATATTTTTAAAAAATATTTTCTTGCCTATTGGGTGTAAGATAGACTGACGGATATATTATACAACGCGGGGAATATAGCCAATATTTTATAATAACTGTAAATGGAAAGTAACCTTTAAAATTGTATAAAAAATTTTTTAAAGACCTATTGGTAGAGAAATATAGACAGTTACCAACCTGTGCTAAGAATTTTTAAATGTCTTCTTTGAGTGAAATATGATATAAATTAGCACGATTTTGCAAATTAACATCAACACCAACGATAAAAATCCTTCATTTTGTAGTATTTGACCAAATGAGAAAAAGTTACATTTACTTTTTACATGTATGTTTACATGTATGAATCTATATATATATAATGTTTATAAGAAAAAAATGTTTTCTTTCTCTCTCTCTTTCCCTCTCTCTCTCCTTTCCTCTCTTCCTCTCCCCTTTCCTTCCTTTTTCCTTCCTCTCCCCTTTCCCTGCCCCCTTCTTTTCTGTATGAAGTTCCAGTCAGTAATGGAGAACTTCATGCTCACATGGGGTACTATTCCCAGTGATTTTGAAAAACCTCCCTTCACATGTCAATGTTGATATAGAATGGGCAGAGGGGATGTATGCAAATCTTACAGCAACAAGCAGGGGGCCAATGTTTGAAACATCCACACTGAAAATAAGCCACAGGACTTCAAAGGGAAGATTCTGAATAGATAGCACTGTGAGACATAGTATGGTGCAGCAGTTAAGAGCATCATCTACAGTAGTCATGGAGACCTGGATTTGAAGAGGAGCTCCTCCAAGCTGTGTTCTTTAGGCAAGTTACTTGACCTCTCTGTGCTTCAGTTTGCTTGTAGGATTAAGTGAGTAAGTATTTAGCACAGTGATGGGCACAGACACGCAACAAGTGATAGTTATAAATATTATTAAAGAACATTTTAAGTTCAAACTAGGCAATACTTACCGGTGGGCCTGCTGGTCCCAGAGCCCCTTTATTGATTTCAGAACAGGAGCAGGAATGTGGAAGCTCTGGGCAGGTCTCCTCATCCCTCTGAGGAGGAAAAGAAATAGCATAACTATTAACAAGATGGTCTATACAAATGGCTTTATGGACTCAAAGAAAACACTTTAAGACACTTCAAAAAAATTCGTAAGTGAGCATTAGTCTAGAAAGGCAGAGAATATTCTCTTCTGACCACAAAATCTTTTCTTGAAAGAAACAATGAATGGCTGTCTAGATCATCATTATTATCAAAGGACGTTGATAAAACGAGCTTGGGAATCCAGGTGAAGAAAGAAAGGCAGAAGTGGGTGCAAAAAAAAATTCTGGTTACTATTTAATTCAGTTGGAGAAGTAGTACTCTATGGACTAAAGGTCCGGAACACTTCCTTTGTGTTACAACATTTTTTTCCATTTCAAAGGATAAAGGAAAACTTGTTGGAATAGTCCATCAAAACAACTGCATCTACACTAAAGCAAAGAAAGAAAAGAAAACAAAAACAGTGCTTAAACACATCATCCCTGTAACAATTTTAACTACTGCTCACCTTCTGTGACTGAAAGTAAGAAAACATCACAGCATCAATCTAAAGCTTTGGGATAGGAGGTCATTTCCTCTTGGAGAATTTTGCTGCCAGGTAACACTACAAGATAGATGATGAATACCAGGCTGAATGTATCTGAATGAGTTACTGGAGTGTAAACCAAGACAGAGCACTTGCTAAGGGCTATTGAATGATCTGTGAATATCACATTTGGAGTAGCAGCCAAAAAGAAGTCTGCCCTGGGATAAGAAACTACAGAACTTCGAAGGGTTCATCTGTCCCTCTGGATAGAGAGAAAGTGAGCTTCATTTTCTAAGACCCTGGGAAACGTAATGTTAGAGCTGAATAGAGCACAGATGATAATTAAATTATCAAGATGAAAATAATCTCAGTCTCTGAAATATTCACAACAGAAACCCAAAAATTTTGAGCAAAGAGCCTTTATATGGTTCTCGCTAAATGTTGGACGATAGTCAAAATTTTAGCTCATTACAGGATAAAAGCCCTGCTAACGTATCTGGCCTGATATCTTGGGCAGCTTGAGTGAAATACAAACTTAAGTATCCTGAAAGATCCCCCCAAATTAGGCTGACAGCAGGCCTCCTATGACCACAGACTCGGGAATGGTTTCGCCATGGCTGTTGACTGTGTCTCCATCCATGGATTTCTACCACGGGATTTACACACCTTCAGTGATAAAAATGAAAAGGAAAGTTTTGAGAAGGGCTGGGTCCTTCCTAGGAGATGTGGTGATCACATTTTCCATAAGATTCTGAGTGTTTCCCTTTACAGTTTCCAATCTACCTGCCCATAAGCATAACATCACAGTGTCTCTGATGTAATTCCTCACCACAGTTTAATGGAAACTTATTTTGATGAAAAAAAAATTTATTTCCTTCTCAAACATAGTCACCATGAAATTACTGCCTGCAACAGATGATGTGATCTGGTGTAAGGTCTTAAAAAAGCAAATCTTTTAGACTTGATGAAGTCTTCCCCATGCCTAGTCAACCAGTTGAATTCTTAAGATATGATGCCTGTCCAACCATAACAGGGTTAACATTTCAGCTCACTGGTCCTAAAGATCCTTAGTTATGAACAATCTGTTTATATATATACAGGTACCCCCTCCCTGTGAATTACACTTGGTATTAATAATGAGAAAAAGTGTATTTTTCTAGCAGCCTTGCATAGGTTATATAGATTATGCCTATGATTCCCAAACTGTGTGGAAAGATGGCCTGGGGCAGTACAGCAAACTCACGGGGGCACTCTGAGTGTTTAAAAGAATTAAGAGAAACAGCAATATTTGGCACCCATTGGACTTCGTAGGAATGACTAGCTCAAGGTAGTTCACAGTTTCAACACTAGATTTTGAAACACTATTTTTGATGTCATATATTTGCAAATCTGGTTTTTCAGCAGCAGCTATGAAGGAAAGCAAGTACCATGGGGAAAATCAATGTGGAAAAAGAAGTGAGAATGGTGATGTCTGATCAGATTCCAAGACATGAGAAATAGTGCATTCTCCACAGGCACACACATCCCATTAGTAAGTAGTTGTGGTTATTTAAAAATAAGTACATCATTTAAAATTTTCGATTTATGTTTATCAATTTTTCATACAGCTACTGAGTTGTTAGGACGTAAAGACCTAGGAAGATGTTTGGACCTATGACCTTACGTATGGAATTGTTAGGTATTTCTTTGGGCTCAGGGGTGCCATGAAAAAAATTATTGTGACACCAAAGGCTTCGATGAACCTGAAATTTGGGAACATCTGGACTCTGTAAAAGGCACCCTGTGGAGCTGTGGAGCCCCCACCGTGTATGTCCGTGTGTCCTGCTGATTCCAGACACACCTCCTTCTTAACCTCTTGATAATTTTCATCATCATCATCACAGTGAATTATCTGTGACATGAGTTTTGTGAAACAGCATTTCATTTTCAGGGAAAATGAAATATAACTTTAGAAAACTTCAGTAAAGAACAGACCAAATAATGAAAGAAGAATTCTTACCAGGCCAGGAAGTTCACAGCATTTGTCTTTATTGGCCCATGATGTGGAACAAACAATGTCAAACATCTGTAACTGGAACTTCAATTTAAAAAGAAAATTGTCATTCAATAAAAGATATATAGATGCATTGTGTTTATAATTATAATGATTTCATAGTATGTATTACATAATAGAACACCAATACATTTATAACATAATATTACAGTGAATAAATTAAAAAGTCATTCTAACAATATCAATCTTTGTTCCTCAAACATACAGTGATTTAAGATTCTTGTCAGTAGTGACTCCATCCACCATCCAAACCCCCTTATTTAGCACAATTCCTCCTTCCGTCTCTACCTAAAAAAGCTTAGTGCCTCTGTTGAAATCCTCCCTGGCCTCCCATCACAGTCACTCCAAGTGCCTCTGTAATCCCACAATGCTCCATACATCTTTTATAGCATATGTCCCACCATACAGTACAATTATTTATATTTTCTTCTCCTCAGACTGGGAGGTCATCAAAGAACATAGAACCACTTATTCATCTTTGTGCCCCCTATCATAACATGTGGCAGGTAGAGAATTCCCTGGTGGTCCAGTGGTTAGGACTCCATGCTTCCACTGCAGGGGGCATGGGTTCGATCCCTTGTCGGGGAACTAAGATTCCACGTGTCACGCCGTGCGGCCAAAAAAAAAAAACTTGTGAAAACATGTGGCAGGTATTCATGATGAAGACTTGTTGAATTAATTCTGACTTTCATCATTCATGCATATATTTGGCCACTTTTTTTTTAGTGCATAATGCAAGCCAGATACCATGTAGACCTCCTTTAGGATATGAAAACGAAAAAAACCAGAGTTCTGCCCTCAAAGAATTTATAGGGAGTAAGAGACAGACACATAAATACTGTTTACAATGTGGTGTCATGACAGACTCACATACGGTATTGTGAGAACCTGTGCTAAGTGTATTTTTATTTAAGCCATTGATCACACCATAAATATTTAGACAGCCTTGTTCTACTCATTTATGTTGAAAACAAGTTAATGTATATTTTGAAATATTTAGAAACATCATTATAATATCATTAAGGGCTCACACTAGCTTCATGACGCAACCATTTCTAATACTATATTTCTTCCTATATTATTTTCAAATATTGAATATCATCAGGAGTTTGGTATTAATAGATACACACTACTACATATAAAATAAACAACAAGGATCTACTGTATGGCACAGGGAACTATATTCAGTATCTTATAATAACCTGTAATGGAAAAGAATCTGAAAAAGAATAGACATTAGCTAGCTAGCTAGCTAGCTAGCTAGCTAGCTATAACTGAATCACTTTGCTGTACACCTGAAACTAACACAACATTGTAAATCAACCATACTTCCATTTAAAAAAAAAAAAGAAAAAAGTGTCATCAATTACAGAGCTGGGAGAAGGATGAAATTCTTTGCATTTTAAATCTGTAACTCTCCTTCAGCAAGTGGTGTTTTCAGCAAAAGCTGGAAACTCTTGGTGCCTTATTTTCTCTCATCCCTGTCAAGGGTCCGCTGGATGAAGATGAGAATACTCAAGTAGTTGGTATGACTGAAATAGGTTACTAGCAATGCTTCCAGCATCACAAAAAGAGCCTGCCCTATCTGACAGTAAAGAAAATGAAGTCAGGCTTTCTCTTGTTACACCCAGGAAGAATTGTGCCTTGCTGCAAACATCCTTCCCCAAGTGAGTTTTGCAAGATTCATAAAATGACACAAATTTTGAAAGCAGATCCATAAATCAAGACATCCTGTTTTCTTTTTTCAATATAAAATCACTGTGTTATTTGAAGAAATACTGCATGATTCACTATTCTTTTTTTTTTTTCCTGTATTAAAAAGTTTTTTTTCCCAAAGGGTATGATATTTAAGTCTGCTCAGGGCAACCATACAACAAAATTATGACCATTAAAAAATTAGGTTTTTAAAATTAAAGCATTTTTAGAGAACACGGCTGCTGATTTTCATAAACAACAATAGCAACAAAGATATTTCAAGAAGCATAGGGATTAGGAGGCTACGGAGCTAGGCTGCCTGGGTGAAATCCACTCACAAGCTAAGCCACTTTAAACAAATTATTTAATGCGTTGGAGTCTCAATTTTCCTTACCTATAAAATTAGGATAATAATAGTAGCTATTGGGCTTCCCTGGTGGCGCAGTGGTTGAGAATCTGCCTGCCAATGCAGGGGACAGGGGTTCGAGCCCTGGTCTGGGAGGATCCCACATACCGCGGAGCAACTAGGCCCGTGAGCCACAACTGCTGAGCCTATGCGTCTGGAGCCTGTGCTCCGCAACAAGAGAGGCCGCGACAGTGAGAGGCCCGCGCACCGCGATGAAGAGTGGCCCCCGCTTGCCGCAACTAGAGAGAGCCCTCGCACAGAAACGAAGACCCAACACAGCCATAAATAAATAAATAAAAATTAAAAAAAAAAAATAATAATAGTAGCTATTCAATAGTAGCTATTCATTAGAGTAATAATAGTAGCCATAACAATAAAATGAACTCATAAAGGGAAATACTTAGAACAGTTCCCAGAATACAGTTATAAATAATAAATATTATTTTAATGTAACATGTACAAAAGCTCTTTTATAATTGATCTTTAAGCTGTAGGAGTATATAATACAGAGGCCAAAATAGCAGAATGAAAATGAAAGAGATGCAGTATTGAGAGAAGAAATGTAACAGTAGTTTGTGTCCCCAGTAATCAATGTTTTGGTTGAGAAAAATCTCAGCAAATAACAATAGCAGCAAACACTTGTTGAAAAGCTGACTATGTGCCAGGCACTATCCTAAGTACTTTGCCTACATCATTTAATCTTTCAGTCACCACTGTGAGGTATGATAATAGTACTGTCAACCCCATTCTGTAAATTAGGACTTGGGACGAAAAAGTCAAAGTAATTTAAGCTCATGTTGAAAGCTGAATTCTGGCTGGGATTTGAACAGCACACCTCATTTTCTTGTGGCTTATTTTGCAGTGAACAGATCATTGGTCTAACGTTTAAAATGTAGATACCCCAGCCTAAGCTGACAATGCCATTTATCTGGGGACATTTATTAAATGGGTCCCATTATGACAGCATTAGATAGAGTCAGTTAATTCTGTAAGTCATTCATCCATTCAGAAATTTTCCAGTTCTGAATAGAGCCCTCAGTGTGAACACATTTTAGTGAATGGAAAGATTTATTTAAAGCAAAAGCTTTTTACTAGTCCCAGGATATACCAGGCTTTCTTGAAGTTTTTCAAATAAACATTCACTGCCCAATCACCTATAACAGTATAATGTCTCCATACAAACCTTTGGCTAAAATTCCCCTACCCTACTGAACTACTGAGATTCTTATGAGTTCATTTTATTTATTCAAGAGGTCCAATACCTACTAAATGCTGAATGAGGCTGATACTATCATTTGAAGAATGCTTGTGGGCTGTCTTTTCTTTTTCTAGTTAGATGAAGTCAGCAGCCTTTTTTGTGTGAGTACAACAAATTTATTCATAATTGTTTTGCATTCGTAATAGTTTAGATTCCTCAGCCTTTATTTAGAGACTTCTTTTCCAAGGCACATTTCTGGGGATTGTTCTTTAAAAATCTGGCTTTTATTCCAGAAGCAATTACACACACATTTATACAAATTATGGAGGAAACATTACAGAGATGACATGTCCAAAGATCTTATATTTGAGTGCCTAAAAGTGCAAGACAATATGGTTCAAAATAAATCATACTTCAAGTGACTAAGAGGCAGCCCGATTTTACTTCTGCAACTTTTTTCCTTTGTAACTGACTGAACATTATGAAAAAAAATATCTGGCCAAAAAAAAAAAAGTATCCTCCCACTTTCTCTTTTTATAATCTCTTTCAAGGGAATACTTAGACAATTACAAACACTTTTTCATTACTGGACATTTTTGTTTGGGTGTAGCACAAAAGGCAAGTCATTTGGGGTCAGATGTTAGCATGAAAATAAGATTAAAATATTTCTTGGCAGTTGAGTCACTGTGATCTGTGAATGGAAATTAAAATGTACTCCTGGCTCAACTTTCCACTCAGTACCAGTTTTCATCTGATGATTTTTTTTCCAGTATAACATTTTTAAGCTTATAATTTGAAGTCAAGCTGTACCTGAACTTATACAAATATTTAGAGAGCTTTACATTGCCCGAGAACATAGGAGAAAGAGTCCTGAGGACCTAGGTCATCTTCTGCTTTTAAATTGGTGTGTAAATTTGATTGATTCCACTTCCAAACTAAGATTTATTAAGCATTTACCACTCGTCACCTATTGAACAGGGTGTTTTTACTTGCTCGCCATCAGCTTACTGAATTTAAGGGAAACCATGATGGCACCATTCAATCAGGAGATGAAAAGGAACAGCTGTTGTAGTTGTTGGTAGTAATTAGAATGTTTAGGTGTAGACATGCTCGGGGGGAACATTTTGATCACGTTTATTTCAAGGTTGTAATTCAAATAATGGTGAGTTTTTGAACTTGCCAGTGAATAGACAGGGCATATGGTCACTGTTACAGACCAGATTCCCTCCTCTGCCTTAAGTTCTATCATAATCCGTCTGACCCAAGGGAAAAGAGCTCAGAATGGAAATTGCGTAACCACATGCAACTCAGATACAATCTCATATCTCACTTTCCTCACTTTTGAAAGGGGATTCCTCCCTAACTTATTCAAGTCTCAGTTTCTGCATCTATAAAATGGGGATAATAATAAGTATCTCTTTCTAGGGTTATTGGAGGATTAAACGAGATAATCTCAGAAATGTTCACACTGCCTAGTCCATAGTAGGCAATAACTGTTAGCCACTATCATCATTTTAAGGAATAAAAGATACAATCCAGTGAAAACACAACCATTTCCTTGCAATTTAAAAACACTTGTTTCTAGAGGATCATTGACTAGTCTACTATTGATTCCTACATAAAAGCTTTAACTCTAAATAAAATTACTAAAAACTCCATAACATAACTTGTATTTGTCTTTATTTACACATCAGAGGGCTAAATAAATGTCAGTTGTATAATTATATAAGTGTTAGATTTGAAAAGGTGGAAAAAAGACACTAACAAACATAATCAATGCCAGAAGCTCAAATTTTTTCTTGAATCCCCTCTGATTGGCAGCATGATAATTTCATTAGGTATCAGAAAAGGTAGAAGAAACTTCTCAGGAGAAAGAATATTGGAAAGGAGAAGCACAGTTGTTAAGTTTCTTCCCAGGTGTGTTTTGACGGCTAAATTAAGCCTGCCTATTAGTTTAGTCTCACTAGGGACTTTTGCTGCCTGTAAAATCTTGCATTGCTGAACGCAAGTTGTTTTTATTATGAATATGAGTAATTTCAATACAGTAGTTACTATATCTCTAAATCCATTAATCTCTCCTCCACTCAACTTTGGTTTAAAAAAACCTGTAGTCTTTAAAGACTGATAATTTAGAGTTCTATCACTTGGCATTTTTTGAATCATTGCTGAATTTGCCAGGGAATGCTTACCTATAAACTATTCATCCCTCTTAGATGATAATTACCCCTGCTGGAATGACCCAAAACTTGCACATTACACATTCCCTTTTGCATATGTATATCAAGATTATATTAGCAATGTATGATTTCTAAATTGAGAACTGAAGACTGAAGCTTCTCTCTTGCTTTGACCTGAAACAGTTAAGTAATAACCCAAAAAAGCAAGTGAGTTTTCAATCACATTCTTGAGATCTACTCTAATATCATCCATTTCAACATAATCAAATTCCTCAATAAGTGGGTAGACTAAAAATCTATTTACTAATCCTTTGTAGACTTCTAGATTCTAGCAAAAGCTACAACTTTTTTCCTACTAGGCTTACAAAGAACTCTTTAATGATTGACTTCTATAAATTGCCCTTTGTCTCCTACTGGGTGGAAGTTACCACAGAGGGTGCTCTGTTTCTTTCATGGTCAAAAGTAAAGATTTATCACCAGTAGGCCTGACACCTACAGTCATTTTTGCTTTCAGAAATAAATTCTTTAATATTTAATTGGTCACACAATTGGAGTAAAATTACTACGTAGAGCGTAATTTGAAATACAATTAATTTGTAACTGTAATTATAAAACTGTAGTTGTAAAGTATGAATTACAATTAGGAGATGGTATGATATATATTAGTGGACTGTTGTCAATACCACACATGGAATACTATATATGCAAAACATTTTAAGAAAAGACATGATACAATTCAAATAGATGACTTCCTATTTAATTCCTATCAAATGTTTCTTGAGAAAGTACTCTGTTCATACGAATTTATTAGATACTGTGATGTAGGGTAGACGTGGGTCGTTGCAAATGAAGACCAAGACGTGGTTTCTGTTTTGAGGGGTTTATACTCTGGCTAGAGAAGTGAAATGCAGTTATATGAAAGAGCAAGAAAATAATATATGACTACAAATAACCAAGGGTTAAGCAAGTACTAGAGGTTTAGAAAAGGTGAGATGGAAAAGGTATGGTTGACATTCTTCAATAAAAATAGCTGCTCTTCATTGAATGGTTACTAAGTGTCAGGGATTTTATATGCATTGTGTCTAAAATAAAAAAATAATGATAGTACTAAGTGATATGGGCCATAATCTCATCCACCTGGAATTGTTTCTCTTTCTTAAATTAGAGTCTATTCATTCATCCTTCTAAGCATCCATCTATATACATCCATTTATCCATACAAGGTATCCGTAGTTTGCCAATTCTGGAGCCTTGTAAATTCTGAAGTGTGCTATCCTAAAAGTATCTTCCATGAAGCAGAGGTGAAATGTTTCTTAATCCACATGGAATACCACATATTAAGAGGAGATAACTCCTCAATATCATGTAAACATTCTTAAAAGTCTCTTACCACAACTGAAAACAAAAGAGCCTTCCATAGCTGTTATATTCCCTCTTTTCAAACATCTAATCCATAGTTCTCCAAAGCAAAGTAGAAACAAAAGTACTTTTAAAGATACTTCAAAGCTAAGTGTTAAACTAATTAGCACACATCTATGAAGATCTGAAAGCGTCAATATACCTTGATTGTACACAAGGATTTCATATCTATTGTTACCACAAAGAGAAATGCCATGAAACAGCAAACTGTCCCAAAGTAAATTCCCTCACCACTCTGGGACTGTTTCCTGGTATATAAAGTGAAGGGGTTATACTAGAGGAGAGGAATTAGAACTGTGTTCCTCAAAGCGCCCTTAGGGACCATTGGAGGATGGCAGCACCTGCTACCCCATGTCCCCTCTCCCATTCAATCAACATGGGTGTGTTTTAATCATACTCATTTATTTGATATACTAGAAGATTTCATTTGTACTAAGTGATTTCAGCTTAAAAACACTTTGAGAATCACCAGGTCTTTCCAAAATTCCATATAGCTGGCTAGTTCTACAGATCTCTGAAAACATAAGACAATAAGAGCGAATCATAATTAACCTGATTATTCTGCTACACAGAAGAGAAGTGTAGATTTGAACATTTGGAATTGCTTACAAGAATAAAATTCCCTCCAGGCTAATTGATTCTAATTATAGAATGACTCAAATTAGAGAATGTTACTAATTAGCTGTGAATGTGTGGTGTTAAAACAAAAGCTTGTGTACACTGATCTTTTTTGTGGGTAGTGACTGAAGGGAATGTGATTTCTTTGACAATTCGAAATCTCCTCGTCTGAAACTCCATGTTGTATGATGAAAAATATATCTTAGAATGATTTGTTATTTAAATAACTATTAACAATTAAAGGGTTAATTTTACATTAGCAATAGCAAGAATCTAGTTTTAAAATGCCCAAATCTAACCCAAATGAGAGACTTATGTCAATTTCCTGTGTATAATAATAACATATTTTATTTGGATTTGTATCTGCTTATGTAAATGAGGTTCATTTACAGTTTTGATTCTCATTAACAAACCATTTATGCCACAATATTTTATTTGAATTTTAAAATATGAATATTTTACTATTTGAATTTTAAAATCCATTTAGAAAACAAACTAGTCTAATTCCTGGAGCATTCTCCTTATAATATAGCAGAAGCATATTGCAAGAGCTTTGAACGTTCATGTTTTAATTCATTTGAAGAGGCCATTATCTACTTGTTTATCTATTCATCAATCTATCATTCATCCAGCCCTCCCTCCATCCGTCCCTTTACCAAATTTTTCCCCTGGAAGATAGATAATTATATTTCAAGAGGATTTTTTTCTTTAACAGTAACACAGGTTCACTTATTTATCCACTTACTGGTGCAGAGTTTCCATTTGGTCCTCTTGATCTAACCATTCTCCCTAGGACTTCGGCACCATCTAATGTGATATTAGACGATGCATTTATTGCCTTCTCACCCACTTGCTTGCAGTCAATAACCACTCTGGCCAAAGTCTTGCTGACAACAACATGTAGCTGATAAAAGTAAAGATGTTTTAGAAGGTAAGAAGCAGGAGAAAATGTCAACCAAATTTACATAATTGCATGACTCATCACCAAAAAGTATGGAGGAGAAAAGAAGGAATCCTGTCACTATGTGTTTTGCTTAAGGAAAAAGGTTCTACTTTGACCATTTCCATGATTGTCCCACATTCAGTTACCATCTCTATGTTGTTGTTTTTTTTTTAAACACTAATGAAATCTCACATGCTTTTCATTTCCCCCGTAATATTTCTTGGCTACTTTGTGACTGACTCTGCCTAACCAAGAAAAGAATCACGTCTAGACGAAGTTGGTAAATAAATGACAATAATTCCAAAGAAATGCTAATGGGACTATTTTGAACCATGAACTAATAAATCATCTGCATCTCATGTGTTTTTAAGATACCTTGTACTTCTGGTTGCACAGTCCTATTAAACCAGAAAAAAAAAAAACCCATTTTTATGCAACTTTTCTTATGCAAAAAAGAGTCAGAATTTTGTTATGCAATTGTTCTTATACAGTTATGGTATTCAAAACCCCAGAAAGTAGCAAAGTTGTGTAGATTAGATAGATCTGACCACATTCTACATCAGGAGACAGAAGCCAAGATGAAGACTGCTTTGCAACAGCCCTTCCCTCCCTCTGACAGGACAAGAAGGGCATGATTAAGAGGCAAAGCTTTTTGCAGCACCACTTAGTAAATTCTCTGCTCTCTGGAACTCTTGGTGTTGCATTCCTTAACAGCCCAGAGATCAGCGGGATTATTCACTAAACACAAAGGAAACAGTAAAGTTTGGAAGGAAGCATGTCTACTCCAGTGATCACCAAAACGAAGTGTTTCAGAGATGTGAAATGTGAATGAACAGAGTTCTATCACAAGTGCCAGGTTAAAATAAGAACAACTAAAGTCAGGTTTTACCAGCTTCCTCCGGGTAACTTATATAATGGCAGTGATGGGTTGTCTGTATATATATATATATATATATATATATATATATATATATGTCTCAGTGCAATCTGTCTACATCTTTCAACATGATTTGGCTGCTGGTATTTATCTATATTGGTGGCCAGGTAGACCAGCAATCCTTCCTACATCATACATAATGTAGTGAACTAACAACTATCTGCTAAATAATACAGTACCCTCTACTACATGGTTCCTCAAAGTAAGAACCTGGACCACTTCTGTGGTAGGGCACCAAAATTTGCCATCCCAAAATGTCTCTTTGGTATGCGGATCGTTTCAAGATGAAAACAATCAAGGCCCAAAAGACTCAGGAAGAAACTTTGACCTTCCTTCTAACTGCCTAAAAGGATGTAGACAGAAGTGCTGTTCTCAGAACAGAGCTATCACCAGAGATATCTGCAAAGAATATAGGCTAGGTATGGTGGGGGAAAATCTGTGTCCCATTGTTTCTGCAGGCCCAGCAAATATTTATTTACCAAACATTTGCTTTTCCATCTCCATGTGAATTACCTTCCTTCCCTTTGAAGTCCCAGACTACCACCCGCAAAATCCTCTTTTGTCTTTAGCTGAAGATGGTATTTAAGGTGAAGCTTTCGGCTATTTTTTCCTGGGTCTCTCCCGTGTATACATGTTATTAAACTTTTGTTTGAGTTTTTCCCGTTAATCTGTCTCATGTCAATTTAATTCTTAGGCCAGCTAGAGGAACCTAGAAGGATAGAGGAAAATATCTTCCTTCTGACACTATCAATATCCCCTGGGGTACTGGATAAAAATGTACATTTTAGGGTCCCATCCCAGAACTACCAAATCAGAATGTCGGGGCATTGTTTACAAGCCCCACAGGTAATTCTTACTTCAGGTGAAGTATGAGATCCAAAGCTCTATGGATTTTTTGTTGTACTATCTTCTGTTGCTTGGCCCACAGCAAATAGAATAAAGAATATATGTATACAAGGCATTACTCACCTTGTGAAAGCTTCCATAGAAAATTTTCCTAATTTCAGGTCCTTCAAAAGTAACAGTTTGAAAATCCCCACTGTAGTCATGGTTGAAATATGTTAGGGTTTTCCCACCATCTAATCAAACAAAGGAAAATAAAAACGTTTGAGAAAGTATTAAAATGGGTAATTTTTTAAAAAGTCAACTCAAAATAATGTAACCTCTGTCTTCAGGGTTTGTTTAGGACAAAGTGACGAGTAGGTAAGGAAATGACCTATAGTCCTTGGGTTGCCCCAGGCTTTCAATTGGCCAGATTAACTAACTTAACCATGTAGTGATGGTGATGAGGCAAGGACCCTGACATATATTGTTCCTCTGTAGTTCCTTGCCTATACTCCCATTCCCACTACGCTTTTGGGAGATGGTTGTCTGAAGTTGGAAGTAGAGGCAGACAAAAAGGAAAAATGAAGTTAATCAAATTGTTGCCAGAGCTGCTCCAGATCTTTGCTCAAAACCCATCAACCGTCTAACCCGCACCTTTGGCAGGAATGCCCGTGCTCAAAAGCTGTCAACCCTCCACCTTTAGCAGGAGTGAACATAAATTTTTAAGTTAAAAGGTCCAGAGGTAAGAAAGGAAAGTACAAAAAAACAAAAAACACAAAAAAACAGATGGAACCAGCTGGGACCAAGATGATGATAAATCTGACCTCCAACAGACCTTGAGTCCCATTATACGGTGATTTACTACTTTAGCATGTTACCTACACCTACTTACTGGCAGCCATTAAGGACCAAAAAAGGATAAAAAGGAGGTGGCACCTCAGTCCCTTGGAAAAAGCCCTGCCCCTTCCCTGGTAGACTAATGCATATGCTTCCCCATCATCAGCCTCACTCCTCCTCTCTTTGTCTTTACTCTTTAACATTAAATCACCTCATACCAATCAGAATGGCCTTCATGAAAAAATCTACAAACAATAAATGCTGGAGAGGGTGTGGAGAAAAGGGAACCCTCTTGCACTGTTGGTGGGAATGTAAATTGATACAGCCACTATGGAGAACAGTATGGAGGTTCCTTAAAAAACTAAAAATAGAACTACCATATGACCCAGCAATCCCACTACTGGGCATATACCCTGAGAAAACCATAATTCAGAAAGAGACATGTACCACAATGTTCACTGCAGCTCTATTTACAATAGCCAGGACATGGAAACAACCTAAGTGTCCATCAACAGATGAATGGATAAAGAAGATGTGGCACATATATACAATGGAATATTACTCAGCCATAAAAAGAAAAGAAATTGAGTTACTTGTAGTGAGGTGGATGGACCTAGAGTCTGTCATACAGAATGAAGTAAGTCAGAAAGAGAAAAACAAATACCGTATGCTAACACATATATATGGAATCTAGAAAAAAAAAAAAGGTGGTTCTGAAGAACCTAAGGGCAGGACAGGAATAAAGACGCAGACGTAGAGAATGGACTTGAGGGCACAGGGTGGGGAAGGGTAAGCTGGGACAAAGTGAGAGAGTGACATGGACATATATATACTACCAAATGTAAAATAGATAGCTAGTGGGAAGCAGCCGCATAGCACAGGGAGATCACCTCGGAACTTTGTGACCACCTAGAGGGGTGGGATAGGGAGGATGGGAGGGAGACACAAGAGGGAGAAGATATGGGGATATATGTATATGTATAACGGATTCACTTTGTTATAAAGCAGAAACTAACATACCATTGTAAAGCAATTATACTCCAATAAAGATGTTTAAAAAAAAAAAAAATCTCTCTCCTCAGGTGGGTGAGAAGTTGATCTGTGAACTTAGTTCCCACTTCTCCTTTCTTTAGCCACTGAATAAAAGCTAGTGCTGTGTCAATCTCGGCTTCGGTTTTGCTATCCACCTACTTAAACCCGAAAGGAAAAAGAACACTCCTCCTCCAAGGCAGAGAGCATGGGCCAGGCTAGGCCCCGAGCAGGGTTCATACAACTTAACTCGGTAACAAAATCTTAAGAAATAAAAACCAGACTCTTTGCCTTATTTAACCACTGAAACAACCAGTTTTCCCAGGACATGTAACTTACACTGCCCCAAAATAGTGATATTTCAGCGTGTCTTTTATTATGAACAAACAAACAAGTAAAAAAGAACCTTCCTACTCTTGAGTACTTCATGTTACAAGGAATATTTTATTACAAAAAGAGAGGGGGCTTCCCTGGTGGCGCAGTGGTTGAGAGTCTGCCTGCCAATGCAGGGGACACGGGTTCGAGCCCTGGTCTGGGAAGATCCCACATGCTGAGGAGCAACTAGGCCCGTGAGCCACAACTACTGAGCCTGCGCGTCTGGAGCTTGTGTTCCGCAACAAGAGAGGCCGCGACAGTGAGAGGCCCGCACACCGCGATTAAGAGTGGCCCCCGCTCGCTGCAACTAGAGAAAGCCCACGCACAGAAACGAAGACCCAACACAGCCAAAAATATATAAATAATAAATAAATAAAATTAAAAAAAAAAAAGAGAGAGAACATTTTTCTCACTAATTCATTCCCCGGTTACAATTAAATTTTTCATTCTGCTTTCTAAAGGAGCAAGTAAGTATTAATCATTTCAAGAGACTTCTTTGTTTTCAAGTCCTGGTTGTATATAGAGTTAGCAATTTACACGTTTTTAATCTACAGCTTTCCCTTAGTTTCAAAATCAATACAAAATGCTTTCACAATGTTTAGTTGTTGATTTATTTCCATGTACTGAAATGTCCTTTAACAAATAGTAGTTGGAAATAGCTTAAAATACTTTTCTTATCCAAATGTTCAAGTTAATACCTAACAATAACCACCAAATCTTCATTCCCAGATTGACTGGGATCCTAAACTAAAAATATATTTAGAAAACTCAGGGACATTAACCAAAAACTTGATAATTCTCTTATGTGATAATCATTTGTGACATCCAAGAGTAAAGGTTAAGAACTTTCCTTTGTTTTTTCCTCCTCAACTTTCCAATCTCCTAACAATGGAATTTCTCATTCACAACTATTCTCTTTTCTTTCTGGACTTACTCTCTAGATGATCTCACATATGCAACTTTCAATTTTATATCTCCATCCCAGAATTCTTCCCAAAACATGCTGCTGCCAATCTGACATTTTTCTCTAGGATATGAAAGAGGCATTGCAACATTGTGACTTAAAAGAAATATATATTTGTTATTCAGATGACCAAAATATATTTCTCATATATACTTGGTCTTTGTCTAGGGTTCCTGCCTTGCAGCTCCTAAAACCCTTGGAATTTCCTGTGGTAAGAACAAAAAATGTGCCTTTTGTTATGTTAATACAGTGGCTTTTGGAAAGCCCTTAGGTAACCTAAGGATAAGGGCTGGTTGCCTGGAGAACCAGTCATGTGACAAGAGGGTTAGATCTTTCAGTCCCCCTACCCCCTCCAACTTCTAGGGAGGGGAGAGGGGGTGGAGACTGAGTTCAATTGCCAATGGCCAGTGAGTTAATCAATCATTCCTATGTAATAAGCATCCATAAAAACCCAAAAGGATGGGGTTCAGAGAATTTCCAGCTTGGTAAACATATGGAGGTGCTGGGAGAGTGGTGCAGGTGGGGAGGGCATGGAAGCTCCCCACCTCTTCCCTATGCCTTGCTCCTGAGTTATATCCTTTTATAATAGACTGGTAATCTAGTATGTAAAATGCTTCTCTGAGTTCTGTGAGCCACTCTAGCAAATTAATTGAACCTGAGGAGGAAGTTGTGGGAACCTCTGATTTATAGACTGTGGGTCAGAAGTACAGGTAAAAATCTGGACTTTCAGTTGACATCCTGAGCTGGAGCGGGTTGTCAGAACCTCCAATTCGTAGCTGGTAGCAGCCTGAGCTTGCCACTGGTGGCTGAAATGGAGGGGGAGGAGGGCAGTCTTATAGGAACAAGCCCTCAACCTGTGGA
Organism: Balaenoptera borealis; assembly: GCF_965194805.1. Taxonomy (NCBI): domain Eukaryota; kingdom Metazoa; phylum Chordata; class Mammalia; order Artiodactyla; family Balaenopteridae; genus Balaenoptera; species Balaenoptera borealis. The sequence continues at coordinate 18,588,579 of NC_138876.1, forward strand.
ATCTGATGCTACCTCTGGTAAATAGTGTCAGATTGGAGTTGAATTCTCAGATACTCTGCTGGTGTCCAAGAATTGCTTGGTGTTGTGTGGGAGCCTCTCCTCCACCCCCCACACCCAACACACATGTTGGAATTGGGCCCAGGAACCCAAAAGAGGCATCTTACACTTATCATATCCATATAGGAAAAGTGACTTCAGATCCCACCCCTCCCACTCATCCTCCTCTGCATCAAGTTGCATGCTCTTCCCGCAGTCTCAGGAATTGTCTTTCTCCACCTTGCTCACTACTGAATCCCAGAGCCTGGCGTTGGCAAATAGTAGGAACTCGATGAATATTTGTTGAAAGAATGAGTAGATAAATGAATGAATCAACTATCACATAGTCCATTATTAGTATTTACAAATAGCTTAAAATAAGTGAGTTACTCTACAATACACACAAACCAGGCAAGATGACATGCCACATACATTACTCATACATGTGTGTGCAAACGTTTTATAAATAAATATACTTACTATCTAAAATGACTCCAACCAATGGGTCAGAATTTTTATTTAAAATCTCCCAAAGAGCAAATGGCTCCTCTGGAGTATCAGGAAGAATCCGGAATAGAAAACTGATTGTATAGTCAGAGGGCAATCCTTCTGGATGTAAATATCTGAAAATAGAAAGAAAATAGTATATTTTATTATATCCCTCTTTAAGAAGTTATTTATACGATTATAAAAGCAAATACACTTTCATTATACAAGATGTGAAAAAACAGAAAAGAAGAAAATAACAGATCACCATTACCCCATTCAGAAGTGATCACTCTTTTGATGTCGTGCATTTCCCTCCAGCCTTTAAAGAATGTCTGTAAGTATTTGTCCAATTTATATAATTTTGCCCCTTTCTTTTCTTAGCACCATTTACTACATATTTCACATTTCCTTAAATATTTTTAAGGGCATGATATTTAATATCGGCACAACCTTCTCTTGATTGGCTATTCCATAATTTATCTGACCAGTCACTTCTTATTAAACATTTAAGTAGTTTCAAGTTTTAGTATTATAAATAATGTTTATCTACAGTCCCTTTATAAAACTTAAGACATTGTCACTTTCTACCACATGTTGTAGTTAGTTGCATTCCTGTCTGTGCTATGTGCTCTGATGCACCATCTAAATCCACCTTTAAGAATTGAGAATCGACTAATCCTGCTTCTGGGAGTGATGTCTGCAGACAGCTCTCAGACACCAGTTCCCTCAGGAATGGCCTCAGCAGATGAGGGGTGCCTCTCCCAAGGTCATGCCAACTTTATTATGGTGCCTCTTTTCAATGACTAGTCTTTGAGGGGATATAAGGACCAGAGCCTCTCATTCCAAAGGAGATAACTCCATTCTAAGAACTCCTGTGTGTGGGTCAACTGAGGCTTTTACTGAAACTGCTTCATAGCTTGACTTCTCTCCTTTGCCCTATCCTACTTCCTTCTGTTCCCTTCCAGAAGAGCACAGCCCCACCGACTTCCCACACACTAATCTCCACCTTTGGATCTGCTTCCTGGGGAACCCAACCTGCTACACCATCTTACCTCTCTAATAGTTAAGTGGATCACTTACATACTTTAAAATTTTTCCCTCAAGCAACAGATATAGGCTTTTAGATATATAGGAGACCCATAATATTTATTACTCAAATTGACAAATTGGTGAATAGGTAGGAATTTAGCATAAATTTAAAAGTGAAAGTTTGATTTGCATACATTAAATATGTATATATTCATTCATTCAATATTTGTTGAGTGCCTACGATGTACCAGACATGGTAATATGCATTAAGATACATCAGTGAATCAAACTGGCAAGGAACCTTCGTATGAGAACTTGAATTTGAGCAGGGTGAATTATACAGTTTATTAGAAGGTAATAAGTGCCATCAAAAACAACAACAAAAAGCAGCATAATGGGGATTGGGAATGCTAGAATGCATTATTTTGCCATTTTAATTAAAGTCATCAGCATTGGCTTCACTTAGAAGGTTCATTGAGAAGACTGCATTTGAGCAAAGGTTCACTGAGAAGGTCACACTTGAAGAAAAACTCATAGGAGATGAAGACATCCAGCCAGTGCAAAGATACTAAAGTGGGGTGTGTCTGGTATATTTTGAGAACGGACTAAAAGAAACAAGAAGTAAAGTCAAAGAGGTAATAGCTACCCAGAAAATGTAGGGCTCTTTGGCCATTCAAGAGCTTTGACTTTTATGCCAAGGGGAATGAGGAATCACTGGCAGATTTTGGAGTGACATGATCTGATTTATACATCAAAAAAAAAAAAAAAATCATTCTGACAGCTACTTGGAGAACAGACTCCAAGAAGGCAAGGGTAGCAGCGGGAAGACCAGGTAGGAGGCTGCTGTAATGATGTAGGGAAGAGATGATGGTACCTCATATCAGGGTGATGACAATAGAGGTAGTGAGAAGGAACAGACAATTAGGATTAGGATTCCTTGGTGGATTGATGTGGGGCATAAGAGAAACAGAGGAGTCCAACTTCTTTGCCTAAGAAACTCATTAAATGTAGTTATCATTAAGATGAAAAAGGACATAGGTGAAGCTGGTTCTGGAGGTAGGATCAGGGATGTGGTATTGAACCTATAAAGTATGAAACGCCTATGAGACATCCTAGTAGAGATATCTAGTAAGCAATTAAATATGTAGGTCTAAATTTGGGGAAGTAGATCTGGACTGGAAGTATAAAATTTAGGAGTCCTTGGCATGTAGATGGGGTTCAACACTACGATACTGAAAAGATCACTAGGAAGAAGGGACAGACAGAGAAAACAAGGAGGTCTTGAGCAAGTCCTGGTCCCTCCAACATAAACAGGTGGAGGAGAAAAGAAGAGCCAGCACTGAAAAGGAACAGCCTGTAATGTAGACAGAAACTAGAGGCAGTGTGTGTCCCAGAGGCCCAAGGAGGAGAGTGAATCCAGGAGGAAGATATGATCAACTGTAGAAAATGCTGGTGACAGGTCGAGTGAGATAAAGGCTGGGAACAAGTGAATGGATTTAGCAAGGTGGGGGGTGAGGGCATTGCTGGCCAGATGAACAATTTCAGTGGAGTGGTAGAAGATTTTCCTTCTGGCAATTCTCATTTTTGTCTAGGCCTCCAGGAATGATTTTCAAATATCCATTTTAATATTCATCACTAGACAGTGTAAAAAAACCTGTCGAAAGGTAACGTCAGATGTTGGATTTATCTAAAACAACAGATAGTACTGTAATAAATTTGAATTCATTAAACAGTATTTTGGAAGAAGGTAGAAAAGCAACTTGTTTACAAATTGGACAGATTAATTTAATACTCGAAAATGATCTCCCCCACATTTTCATGCAGATGTGCACACTATATCAAAATGTGGACACAGAAAAAGTTTCACATTAAAATACTGAAGGCATTTTGAGACAAAAAAAAAAAGAATATTTGGAAGGTAAAGTAGCAGGTGACATCTTGAGAGATGTCCCCTTAAATCAGGAACTCCTAATTTGTAATCTCAAGTACCTCTGGAGTTTTCAGAACTGCTGAAATAGCGCCAGGAATCCCTAGGTGCATCTTAGATTGTAGAATAACTAGATAACGTAATTTTTTTAACACCTTAATTGGAATATCATTGCTTTACAATGTTGCATTAATTTCTGCTGTATAACAAAGCAAGTCAGCTATATGTATACATATATCACAATAACCACTCCCTCTTGCGTCTCCGTCCCACCCTCCCTATTCCACCTCTCTAGCTGGTCACAAAGCACCGAGCTGATCTCCCTGTGCTATGGAGCTGCTTCCCACTAGCTAACTATTTAACATTTGGTAGGGTATATATGTAAATATTACTCTCTCACTTTGCCCAAGCTTACCCTTCCCACTCCCCGTGTCCTCAAGCCCATTCTCTACATCTGCGTCTTTATTCCTGTCCTGCCCCTAGGTTCATCAGAACTTCTTTTTTTTTCATTAGATTCCATATATATGTGTTAGCATACGGTATTCGTTTTTCTCTTTCTGACTAACTTCACTCTGTATGACAGACTCTAGGTCCATGCACCTCATTACAAATAACTCAATTTCGTTTCTTTTTTATGGCTGAGTAATATTCCATTGTACATATGTGCCACATCTTCTTTATCCATTCATCTGTCGACAAACACTTAGGTTGCTTCCATGTCCTGGCTATTGTAAATAGTGCCGCAATGAATATTGTGGTACATTACTCTTTTTGAATTATGGTTTTCTCAGGGTATATGCACAGTAGTGGGATTGCTGGGTCATACGGTAGTTCTATTTTTAGTTTTTAAGGAACCTCCATACTGTTCTCCATAGTGGCTGTATCAATTTACATTCCCACCAACAGTGCAAGAGGGTTCCCTTTTCTCCACACCCTCTCCAGCATTTACTGTTCGTAGAGTTTTTGATGACAACCATTCTGAGCGGTGTGAGGTGATACCTCATTGTGGTTTTGATCTGCATTTCTCTAATGATTAGTGATGTTGAGGATCCTTTCATGTGTTTGTTGGCAATCAGTGTATCTTCTTTGAGAAATGTCTATTTAGGTCTTCTGCCCATTTTTCAATTGGGTTGTTTTTTTGATATTGAGCTGCATGAGCTGCTTGTAAATTTTGGAGATTAATCCTTTGTCTGATGATTCATTTGCAAATATTTTCTCCCATTCTGAGGGTTGTCTTTTCGTCTTGTTTATGGTTTCCTTTGCTGTGCAAAAGCTTTTAAGTTTCATTAGGTCCCATTTGTTTATTTTTGTTTTTATTTCCATTTCTCTAGGAGGTGGGTCAAAAAGGATCTTGCTGTGATTTACATCATAGAGTGTTCTGCCTATGTTTTCCTCGAAGAGTTTTATAGTGTTTGGCCTTATATTTAGGTCTTTAATCCACTGTGAGTTTATTTTTGTGTATGGTGTTAGGGAGTGTTCTAACTTCATTCTTTTACATGTAGCTGTCCAGTTTTCTGAGAACCACTTACTGAAGAGGCTGTCTTTTCTCCACTGTATATTCTTGCCTCCTTTATCAAAGATAAGGTAACCGTATATGTGTGGGTTTATCTCTGGGCTTTCTACAATGTTCCATTGATCTGTATTTCTGTTCTTACCCAGTACAATACTGTCTTGATTACTGTAGCTTTGTAGTACAGTCTGAAGTCAGGTCGCCTGATTCCTCCAGCACTGTTTTTCTTTCTCAAGATTGCTTTGGCTATTCGGGGTCTTTTGTGTTTCCATACAAATTGTGAAATTTTTTGTTCTAGTTCTGTGAAAAACGCCATTGGTAGTTTGATAGGGATTGCATTGAATCTGTAGATACCTGTGGGTAGTATAGTTATTTTCACAATGTTGATTCTTCCAATCCAAGAACATGGTATATCTCTCTATCTGTTTGTGCCATCTTTAATTTCTTTCATCAGTGTCTTATAGTTTTCTGCATACAGGTTTTTGTCTCCTTAGGTAGGTTTATTCCTAGGTATTTTATTCTTTTTGTTGCAGTGGTAAATGGGAGTGTTTCCTTAATTTCTCTTTCAGATTTTTCATCATTAGTGTATAGGAATGCAAGAGATTTCTGTGCATGAATTTTGTATCCTGCTACTTTACCAAATTCATTGATTAGCTCTGGTAGTTTTCTGGAAGCATCTTTAGGATTCTCTATGTATAGTATCATGTCATCTGCAAACAATGACAGTTTTACTTCTTCTTTTCCGATTTGGATTCCTTTTATTTCTTTTTCTTCTCTGATTGCTGTGACTAAAACTTCCAAAACTATGTTGAATAATAGCGGTGAGAGTGGGCAACCTTGTCTTGTTCCTAATCTTAGAGGAAATGGTTTCAGTTTTTCACCACTGAGAATGATGTTGGCTGTGGGTTTGTCATATATGGCCTTTATTATGTTGAGGTAGGTTCTCTCTATGCCTACTTTCTGGAGAGTTTTTATCATAAATGGGTGTTGAATTTGGTCCAAAGCTTTTTCTGCATCTATTGAGATGATCATATGGTTTTTATCCTTCAATTTGTTAATATGGTGTATCACATTGATTGATTTGCATATACTGAAGAACCCTTGCATTCCTGGGATAAACCCCACTTGATCATGGTGTATGATCCTTTTAATGTGCTGTTGGATTCTGTTTGCTAATATTTTGTTGAGGATTTTTGCATCTGTGTTCATCAGTGATATTGGCCTGTAGTTTTCTTTTTTTGGTGACATCTTTGTCTGGTTTTGGTACCAGGGGGATGGTGGCCTTGTAGAATGAGTTTGGGAGTGTTCCTCCCTCTGCTATATATTCGGAAGAATTTGAGAAGGATAAGTGTTAGGTCTTCTGTAAATGTTTGATAGAATTCGCCTGTGAAGCCATCTGGTCCCGGGCTTTTGTTTGTTGGAAGACTTTTAATCACAGTTTCAATTTCAGTGCTTGTGATTGGTCTGTTCATATTTTCTATTTCTTCCTGGTTCAGTCTTGGAACGTTGTGCTTTTCTAAGAATTTGTCCATTTGTTCCAGGTTGTCCATTTCATTGGCATATAGTTGCTTGTAGTAATCTCTCATGATCCCTTGTATTTCTGCAATGTCAGTTGTTTCTTCTCCTTTTCCATATCTAATTCTGTTGATTTGAGTCTTCTCCTTTTTTTTCTTGATGAGTCTGGCTAATGGTTTATCAATTTTGTTTATCTTCTCAAAGAACCAGCTTTTAGTTTTATTGATCTTTGCTTTGTTTCCTTCATTTCTTTTTCATTTATTTCTCTTTCATTTATTTCTCATCTGATCTTTATAATTTCTTTCTGCTAACTTTGGGGTTTTTTTGTTCTCCTTTCTCTAATTGCTTTAAGTGTAAGGTTAGGTTGTTTATTTGAGATGTTCCTTGTTTCTTGAGGTAGGATTGTATTGCTATAAACTTCCCTCTTAGAACTGTTTTTGCTGAATCCCATAGGTTTTGGTTCATCGTGTTTTCATTGTCATTTGTCTAGGCTTTTGATTTCCTGTTTGATTTCTTCAGTGATCTCTTGGTTATTTAGTAGCCTATTGATTAGCCTCCTTTTTTCTTTCAGTTGTTTTTTTTTTTTTTTTTTTTTTTACAGTTTTTTTCCTGTCATTGATATCTAGTCTTGTAGCATTGTGGTCAGAAAAGATACTTGATACTATTTCAATTTTCTTAAATTTACCAAGGCTTTATTTGTGAGCCAAGATATGATCTATCCTTGAGAATGTTCCATGAGCACTTGAGAAGAAAGTGCATTCTGCTGTTTTTGGATGGAATGTCCTATAAATATCAGTAAGTCCATCTTGTTTTATGTATCATTTAACGCTTCTGTTTCCTTATTTATTTTCATTTTGGATGATCTGTCCATTGGTGAAAGTGAGGTGTTTAAGTCCCCTACTATTATTGTGTTACTGTCAATTTCCCCATTTATGGCTGTTAGCCTTTGCCTTATGTATTGAGGGGTTCCTGCGTTGGGTGCATAAATATTTACAATTGTTATATCTTCTTCTTGGATTGATCCCTTGATCATTATGTATTGTCCTACTTTGTCTCTTGTAATAGTCTTTATTTTAACGTCTATTTTGTCTGATATAAGAATTGCTAATCCAGCTTTCTTTTATTTATTTATTTATTTATTTATTTATTTATTTGGCTGTGTTGGGTCTTCGTTTCTATGCGAAGGCCTTCTCCAGCTGTGGCAAGCGGGGGCCACTCTTCATCGCGGTGTGTGGGCCCCTCACCATCGCGGCCTCTCCCGCTGCGGGGCACAGGCTCCAGACGCGCAGGCTCAGTAATTTCTGTGTGAGGGCTTTCTCCAGTTGCGGCAAGCAGGGGTCACTCTTCATCGCGGTGCGCGGGCCTCTCACTACCGCGGCCTCTCTTGTTGTGGAGCACAGGCTCCAGACACACAGGCTCAGCAGTTGTGGCTCACAGGCCCAGCCGCTCCGCGGCATGTGGGATCTTCCCAGACCAGGGCTCGAACCCGTGTCCCCTGTATTGGCAGGCAGATTCCCAACCACTGCGCCACCAGGGAAGCCCCCAGCTTTCTTTTGATTTCCATTTGCATGGAATATCTTTCTCCATCCCTTCACTTTCCGTCTGTATGTGTCCCTAGGTCAGAAGTGGGTCTCTTGTAGACAGCATATAGGTCTTGTTTTTGTATCTATTCAGCCGGTCTATGTCGTTTGGTTGGAGCATTTAATCCATTTACATTTAAGGTAATTATCAGTATGTAAGTTCCTATTACCATTTTCTTAATTGTTTTGGGTTTGTTATTGTAGGTCTCTTCCTTCTCTTGTGTTTCCTGCCTAGAGAAGTTCCTTTAGCATTTGTAGTAAAGCTGGTTTGGTGGTGCTGAATTCTCTTAGCTTTTGCTTGTCTGTAAATGTTTTAATTTCTCCATCGAATCTGAATGAGATCTTTGCTGGGTAGAGTAATCTTGGTTGTAGGTTTTTCTCTTTCATCACTTTAAATATGTCCTGCCACTCCCTTCTGCCTTGCAGAGTTTCTGCTGAAAGATCAGCTGTTAACCTTATGGGGATTCCCTTGTGTGTTACTTGTTGTTTTTCCCTTGCTGCTTTTAATATTTTTTCTTTGTATTTAATTTTTGATAGTTTGATTAATATGTGTCTTGGCGTGTTTCTCCTTGGATTTATCCTGTATGGGACTCTCTGTGTTTCCTGGACTTGATTGACTATTTCTTTTCCCATATTAGGGAAGTTTTCAACTATAATCTCTTCAAATGCATTCTCAGTCACTTTCTTTTTCTCTTCTTCTTGTGGGACTCCTATAATTCGAATGTTGGTGCTTTTAGTGTTGTCCCAGAGGTCTCTGAGACTGTCCTCAATTCTTTTCATTTTTTTTTCTTTATTCTGCTCTGTGGTAGTTATTTCCACTATTTTATCTTCCAGGTCACTTATCTGTTCTTCTGCCTCAGTTATTCTGCTATAGATTCCTTCTAGATAAATTTTTATTTCATTTTTTGTATTGTTCATCACTGTTTGTTTTCTCTTTAGTTCTTCTAGGTGCTTGTTAAATGTTTCTTCTATTTTCTCCCTTCTATTTCCAAGATTTTGGATCATGTTTACTATCATTATTCTGAATTCTTTTTCAGGTAGACTATTTCCTCTTCAGTTGTTTAATCTGGTGGGTTTTTACTTTGCTTCTTCATCTGCTGAATATTTCTTTGTCTTCACATTTTGTTTAACTTCCTGTGTTTGGGGTCCTTTTCACAGGCTGCAGGTTCATAGTTCCCATTGTTTTTGGTGTCTGCCCCAGTGGGTGAGGTTTGTTCAGTGGCTTGTGTAGGCTTCCTGATGGAGGGGACTGGTGCCTGTGTTCTGGTGGGTGGGGCTGGATCTTGTCTTGCTGGTGGGCAGGACCTCTTCCGGTGGTGTGTTTTGGGGTAAACAAAACACACATAGTAAAACCTTATTATGATTTTAGGCAGTGTCTCTGCTAATGGGTGGGGTTGTGTTCCTTTCTTGCTAGTTGATTGGCATGGGGCATACAGCACTGGAGCTTGCTGGTCGTTGAGTGGAGCTGGGTCTTAGTGTTAAGACAGAGATCTCTGGGAGAGCTCTCACCGATTGATATTACATGGGGCCGGGGGCTCTCTGGTGGTCCAATGTCCTGAACTCATCTCTCCCACCTCATAGGCTCAGGCCTGACACCAGGCCAGAGCACCAAGACCCTGTCAGCCACACAGCTCAGAAGAAAAGGGAGAAAAAGAGAAAGAAAAAATAATAATAATAAATTTAAAAAAATAATAATAATAATTAAAAAAAGAAGAGAGCAACCAAACCAAAAAACAAATACACCAATGATAACAAGCGCTAAAAACTATACTAAGATAAACATAGAAATCAGAAACAAATCAGCTGCAGACAGCAAACCCCAAGTCTATAGCTGCTCCCAACGTCCACTGCCTCAATTTTGGGATGATTTGTTGTCTATTCAGGTGTTCCAGAGATGCAGGGTACATAAAGTTGATTGTGGGGATTTAATCCACTGCTCCTGAGGCTGCTGGGAGAGATTTCCCTTTCTCTTCTTTGTTCACACAGCTCCTGGGGTTCAGCTTTGGATTTGGACCCGCCTCTGCGTGTAGGTCGCCTGAGGGCGTCTGTTTCCGCACAGACAGGAGTGAGTAAAACAGCAGCTGATTAGGGGGCTCTGGCTCACTCAGGCCAAGGTTGGGAGGGGTACGGAACGTGGGGCAAGCCTGCGGCGGCAGAGGCCAATATGACTTTGCAACAGCCTGAGGCGGGCTGTGTTTTATCCTGGGGAAGTTGTCCCTGGATCACGGGACCGGCAGTGGCGGGCTGCACAGGCTCCCGGGAAGGGAGGTGTGGATAGTGACCTGTGCTCACACACAGGATTCTTGGTGGCTGCAGCAGCAGCCTTAGCATTTCATGCCCGTCTCTGGTGTCCACGTTGATAGCCGCAGCTCGTGCCCGTCTCTGGAGCTCGTTTAGGCGGTGCTCTGAATCCCCTCCCCTCGCACACCCTGAAACAATGGTCTCTTGCCTCTTCAGCAGGTCCAGACTTTTTCCCGGACTTCCTCCTGGCTAGCTGTGGTGCACTAGCCCCCTTCAGGCTGTGTTCACGCCACCAACCCCAGTCCTCTCCCTGGGATCCGACTGAAGCCCGAGCCTCAGCTCCCAGCCCCCGCCCACCCCGGCAGGTGAGCAGACAAGCCTCTTGGGCTGGTGAGTGCTGGTCGGCACCAATCCTCTGTGCGGGAATCTCTCCACTTTGCCCTCTGCACCCCTTTTTTCTTTTGCCCTTCCCAGGTACATGGGGATTTTCTTGCCTTTTGGGAAGTCCGAGGTCTTCTGCAGCGCTCAGTAGGTGTTCTGTAGGAGCTGTTCCACAGGTAAATGTATTTCTGATGTATTTGTGGGGAGGATGGTGATCTCCATGTCTTACTCCTCCACCATCTTGAAGGTCCCCCCAATAATGTGATTTTTACATCAACTATATGGAGTTGCTGTTGTGACTTCTCCAGGATAAAAACCATCTGAATTCATGGCACTAGCTTAAAATGGTTCAGGGTGTGGATTCTGGGATCTTCAGGTGCAAATCCCAGCATGGTCTTCAACAAACTATGTGATCTCATTCAAGTTATTTAGCTTCTTTATGCTTTAGTTTTGTTATTTATAAAACCAAGATAATAAATGACTCTACTTCATAGAGTTATTGGGAGGTTTGAGTGAGTTACTAGCATTTAGAACAATGCCTGGTCTGTAGTAGTGCTATGTAAGTACTAACTATCTTTATATTTTTCTGAGATGAACAAATATGAAAGTTCAACCAGCATTATGTGTAGGTCTAACGTTTTTAAAGAAATCTAAACATCATCTGCTCTATCCATCATGGAAAATCGTGCTGGGAATTATTACAGCATATTTCTGGTTGATATCATTTCCACATCGAGATATAATAAACAATAATTGACTTTAGTATCTTGCAATGGAAACGTACTTGGTTGGCTGGGAAACCAGGGCATCTTTATGAAGTTGATAACAAGGATACACATTGAAGGTACCAGGCTCCATAGACACCCCTTCCACCGATGAAAATTCCTTTTCAACCAAACCAAACATTTCCATCATCTTAAATCCTTTAAAAAAAAAAAAAGAAAGAAAGAAAAAGAAAAAAAACAGAGATAGAGAAAAAGAATAAACAGGCACTTTAGGATTTTAAATTTCAAAATTAGTCTATTAAGTGAAAAAATCTGGACCCAAAATGGGAGTTATTTAATATATTTGTATTTGGAAAATTTGCAAAGCTGCATACCTGCAAGATCAATGTCATCCTTATGCACCAGTGGGCAGGCTGGAAGACAAAACAAACAAGATAAAACCCTAATTTAGATATTTTCCAAACATATTCTTTCCTTGTCCTGAGAAAAGGAAGCTAACATAATCTTTACGGAAGTCAGTTGTGGAGGGAATCCAAACCACATGTGGTTACAGTTTTCTGTGGATTCCTAAAGATTGAAACACTCTCACTTCTTCTTTTAAAACCAAAGGGTCCCAACTTCCTTCTCCTCTCCTGGGTCCATTAAAATCGATGGTGGTCACTTGACAGCATGTCTTGGGAGAAGTCCCACTTCTAATGTGTTACCCTGATGAGTAGACTTAACACATTTTTGAAAACTATCTGCTACAGCTGTTTAAGAGAGCTGCTTTTAAATACAGACCCTTGTCTTTTTAGGGAAAGTCTTTATCAACCTAACACCCTGAACCAGGGAGAGGTGAGGTTTACTTCCCTTATGCTCAAAACCACAAAACTTAATGTCTGCATAACAAATAGCTCTCCAAGTCAATTTTCTTTCTTTGGATCAGGACGGCACTCATTATTTAACGGGTATAAATATCTCAGCCTTGAAGCAATGTAAGTGCAAATTCCAAAGAACTAACTTGCTGACGCGGTTTCACAGACAAAAGTAATCAACTCATCTTCAATTTTCTTAAAGGCGTCGAAGTCATCCACAAAGAAGACATGCCGGGCGCTGGGCTTACTGCCAATGTTAACCAACTCTGAGTAATCTGCATCAGCCACGCCGACTGCAAAAATGCTGTAGCCTGTGGTAAAAGGGGAACAGATTTCTGATGACTTTAAATCACAGCAAAAACAAATAATGCAATATAAGACACGTCCAAATGTTTAAAACACGTTTATTTAGGAGGGCCAGTGGGGGTGGATAATTCATTCTTTACAGTTCATCAGAATTCTGCATGCACATAATTCACTATACGATAATTAACCCATCATCCCCTAAAAAAAGTTTCCACTTTAAAGAAGCTTAAGAGAGTCAGTGTTTGAGAGAAAATAGTTACCATTTGAGTAACATCTTTATTTTTGCATATTTTTAATAATGATTTTAGTATTTATGAGAAAAAGTGCAATTGAAACAAAAAAACCGGGTTTTTTTTGTTTTTTGTTTTTGTTTCATTTTCAGAAGTAGGAACTGAGATATTACAGGCTTAGAAGCCTGAGGTGGGTCACAGTTCAATGCTTGGCAAATACATTTTAAGCTAGTCTTTGCTTATACAGATCTTATAGAATGTAATCTTCACATTTTGTGTTCTCCATTTTACAAATGAGGAGGCTGAGGCTGAGGAGTTTCTGTGATCAGTTTCCCTCCCCTGGTCCCTTTCATAGTATTGCACTTAATTTTCTTTTTTTTTCTTTTTTTTTTTTTCTTTTTGACCACACAGCATGACAGGGATCGAACTCATGCCCCCTGCAGTGGAAGCATGGAATCTTAACCAATGGATCGCCAGGGAAGTCCTGTAATGCACTTAATTGATGCAGTTTCTTATATAGGGCATCCTGTATGTAACAAAAGTACTGGAGAAAATACAGCCAAATAATAGATTTGTAACCTGGAAACTTTTAAAAATCACATTGTCCAGTTAATATTAAGAAAGATTTAGAAACATTTAAGTCATGCTGATGTAGCCTATAAATGTGTATTCAGAAAACAAGGCTAACGGTATTATTGGTAGCCACTATTGCTTATCTATGTAAAACTTACCATCTGATTGCATATCCCTGGAGATCTTGTTCACATCATCTTGTGATCTTCCATCAGTTATAACCACGATGACCTTCGGGATGCCTCTTCTGGTCCCTGACTCTGCAGTAAACAAGGTATCTCGGACATGCTTAATTGCTTTTCCTGAAACAAAGGAAGGCAACAATTCAATTTCATTCCCTCCCTTGATAGAGATGGGAGAGTGGGAACAAAGTTCTTAAGTCAATGAAAAATCTTTTTTTAAAAAAATCTATATTGCTATGCTTCAAAAAGAAGTCATTTCAGTAATTAGTAATAATTATTTTGGGTCTTAAGTGAGCTTCTTGTGGTCTTACCTGGGCTTCTTGTGGTCTTACCTGTTTTTGTATTTCCTCCTTTGTACGAGATATGTTTAATTGCATCAAGAACAGTCTCTTTGGTTTTGTAAGAGTTAAGTTTAAATTCTGTCCTGGGGTCATCAGTGAACTGAACCATTGCAACCTAGAGAGAGAAGGTGTGTTCATTTTTTTGTATATTGTAGACTTCCTCTCTGCCAGAGAGCACACACTACAGCATGATTACAACTACAGTTTTTTTAAAAATTAATTTATTTATTTATATTTTTTATTTTTGGCTGTGTTGGGTCTTTGTTGCTGCGTGCGGGCTTTCTCTAGTTGCGGTGAGCGGGGGCTACTCTTTGTTATGGTGTGTGGGCTTCTCACTGCAGTGGCTTCTCTTGTTGCGGAGCACGGGCTCTAGGCACGCGGGCTTCAGTTGTTGTGGCTCGAGGGCTCTAGAGCGCAGGCTCAGTAGTTGTGGCACACGGGCTTAGTTGCTCTGTGGTACGTGGGATCTTCCCAGACCAGGGTTCAAACCCGTGTCCCCTGTATTGGCAGGCGGATTCTTAACTACTGCACCACCAGGAAGTCCTACAACTACAGTTTTAATTTCTTTTTCAACCCAGTCCACAATTTCCTTGGTTTAAACCATGCAAGTTACATACCAAATCTGACGACATCTTAACTAAGTACTTTTCAGGAAGTAGTTTATTTTAAAAATCTCTCCCTAAAGCATGAAGACCTTTTGCCATCTCATTTGACAGATGGGAAAATGGCAGCCTAGATATTCTATCTTGACAAAGTTCAGAGAAAGAATCGAAGTTGGACTCTTTACAAGGATTTCTTTATGAAACAAACTTATGAAATAATTACTACTATTCTACCATTTTACAGATCAGGAAACTGAGGGACAGAAAGCCAAGTAATGTACCCAAGATTACTAGAGCAGCGACTGGCAGAACCAACAGCTGAAGCCAGGTAATTCTACTTCAAAATCTGTGTTCTTAATCACTGCAATATAAACCATCCTGGCTTCATTTCCTACAATTTGCTTCTATTCCTGTGCAACTTTGGGGACATTTTAAATTTATTATATTTTTTGTTTGTTTTTCAGAATTATGAAAGGGCTTCTTTTTGGCTTCGTGAGCCTTCAATTGCTACCAGCTTATCAAGGTCTATTGCAAATGTCATCATCTTTAGGAAACCTCTATTCAAAACAAATTTCTCCCTCCCTGAAATGCCTGAGCATTTTATCTATTCTTCTCTTCTGGTTCCCCTTATATCCAAGTTTTCTCAGCCATTCTTCCAAGACATAGTTTCAATCTGTTCACTTTAGTGCATCTCATTGCTACCACCCTAGCCCAGGCCTCCATCACCTCTGTGTTGGACCATGAGAGCAGCAGCCCAGGTGGTCTCTCCACTTCCACTCTCACCTTTATTAGTACTGACACTCCACGAAGCAGTCAGAATGATCTTTTTTAAAAAGCATATCAGATCTTCTCTCCTTAAAACTCCCCAGTGGCTTCCCATTGTATTTAGGATGATACCCAATTTCTTAAGTGGGTCATAAGACTCAAGGTGATCTAGCTCTGTCTACTTCTTCCACCTCTTCTTCTCCCCCCAGCCCCCCACATGCTCATCCACTATATTCCAGCCCCAAGTTTTAGCACCTGAAGCCTCAAAACTCATTCTCGACTTAGGCCCTCTGCACTTACTACTTTCCCTGTCTGGAAATTCTACTTTCAAATCTTCTCAGCATCATTCACATCTCAGTTCAGAAGCCACCTCTTCAAAGAAGACTTTGTGGATCACGCAATTTAAAATAAACTTTGGTAAATTTAAATCTCAGTTCGAAAGCTCGCATCCCTACCTTGTGAATTTATTTGTTTGCCAATTTGTATCTGTCTCTCATCCTCCTCCTCTCCCTACCTTTAAGAATATGAGCAACATGAAATTAGGGACATATCTGTCATACCCATTATGACAGTACTGTACTTAACCAAAATAAGTTCTCAATAAATGTTTGTTGAATGAATAAATTAGTTTTCTATGTTCTACTTGTTCTGTAGTAGTTTGTGATGATGACCTCTCTCTTTCAAGATTTTAACATCCTCGAGGGCAAAGAAAATATTGGATGTTCCTTTAGAGAGATACTCTATCCTAGTATATAGAAGACACATCTGCTGACATGGCCATTCTAACCTGTCTTAGTTTGCTGAACTCAAGCACTTTTAAGGATTAGCATCTTCTCAAGCTCTGTCACACACCAGTAAGCTGCTTCTAAACTCAGACTTGTCTATACTCTCATTTAGGGTTGGATCCAATCAGGATAGTTCTTTACCCATATTCCCTCACAAGTAGCCATAATAACAGCTTGGAATAATTTTTTCATGCATAGAATGAATTAATGATTGATCTATCAGCCTTACTTGAGTTCCATCTGCACCTATCTTGTCCAGAGCTCCAACAGTGCTATACAGGAAGTTAATGATCTTATTGAAATTTTCATCACCAATACTCCAGGATCCATCCACCATAAACACCAGGTCGGCTTTGGCAGCTTTACATACTGGAGACCAAGAATGAATTTTGAATCAGGGAAAAGGGGAAAACACAGTAGTTATGACACCAACAAAGCAGATAATGGTTTCCCTCTGGTAGCTACAGCCCAAAGGAAATATATACATCTTACTCCAACCTCTTGCCCCTGACCATCATGGCTCTCCTATACCCAAGTTTCCTAGTCATGACAAAGAAGCTTAAATCAAATGTGTGGAATTAAAGAGAAAAAAATCTACCAATCTCAGCCCCAAAGAATAGAAATGGGAAGAATGAAAAATGTAGAACTAAAGTGATTTAGAGACAGAAGCATCAGCAAACACTCTAGTGCCTACTGATTAGAAGGAAATCCAAGCTACCACTCTGTGCACCCTGCCCTCTGCTTATTGAATTAACAATGTGAGAGAGATTCAGCTTCCAGGATGAAGGCATACCACACAATGAAAGAAGATTAATCTAAAACTTGATATGCATTTGGAATGAGGCCATAAGCAAACTTTAATTCCAGCCTTGCTCAAAAATCCTGTCTATGCCCTTCTGACACCCAGTGATGCATATCAAGAAATGCACATTATGCTAGCTCAGGGAAACTTTTATCAGTAGGTAATACTGATATCAATGTTAAAAAACAAGCAAAAAACACATTAACAAAAACCTATTCCACTGAAAGCATTTTTTAATAGTCTTGTATCATGTGCTGTTTCAGATTATCTATGCCTCTCTTCCCCTTCATTAGTGTAGACCACAGTGGTTAACTCTGTTTTATGATGAAACAAACAATTTAGTCTTTAATAATCTGAATCTTTTCATCTTAGGCCATTTGCACACAAATATTCTGTGAGCTAATGTACCTTTCACCTTTCTTTAGAAAAAAAAAATTTACTTGACTTTATTCCCTTAAAGCTATTTACGATATAAAATAAATCATCTCTCAGTTAGGACTCCAGGGACAATAAGGATTTGGTGAGGTTGTTCTCATGAGTTCCATGATGTATAAAATTTTACATATTTATGGTTTGAATTTAAAGCTGAAAGGGACCACAAGATCTGATAATTATAAGCTTACAAAAGAAAACCTGGTGCTCTGTTTTCAAGGAAAGATAAAATCTAGATTAGGTTTTACCTTCGAAATGAGAGCAAAATCTATTTGAAAATATACACAAATTGAAAAACTTACTTAATACAACAAAGAAAAAAAAAGAACATACATCAAAATACAGGAAGGAATTACCCCTGGGATATGAAATTGTGTTTTTAATTTTCTTCTTTGTACTCTTTTCTGTTCTTTTTTTTTAACATCTTTATTGGAGTACAATTGCTTTACAATGGTGTGTTAGTTTCTGCTTTATAACAAAGTGAATCAGCTATACATATGAATATATCCCCATATCTCCTCCCCCTTGCATCTCCCTCCCACCCTCCCTATCCCACCTCTCTAGGTGGTCACAAAGCACCGAGCTGATCTCCTTGTGCTATGCGGCTGCTTCCCACTAGCTATCTATTTTACATTTGTTAGTATATATAAGTCCATGCCACTCTCTCACTTCATTCCATCTTACCCTTCCCCCTCCCCATATCCTCAAGTCCATTCTCTACATATGCGTCTTTATTCCTGTCTTGGGCCTAGGTTCTTCAGAACCATTTTTCTTTTTTTAGATTCCATATATATGTGTTAGCATACGATATTTATTTTTCTCTTTCTGACTTACTTCACTCTGTATGACAGACTCTAGGTCCATCCACCTCACTAAAAATAACTCAATTTCATTTCTTCTTAAGGCTGAGAAATATTCCACTGTATATATGTGCTACATCTTCTTTATCCATTCATCTGCCGGTGGATACTTAGGTTGCTTCCATGTCCTGGCTATTGTAAATAGAGCTGCAAAGAACATTGTGGTACATGACTCTTTTTGAATTATGGTTTTCTCAGGATATATGCCCAGTAGTGGTATTGCTGGGTTGTACAGTAGTTCTATTTTTAGTTTTTTAAGGAACCTCCATATTGTTCTCCATAGTGGCTGTATCAATTTACATTCCCACCAACAGTGCAAGAGGGTTCCCTTTTCTCCACACCCTCTCCAGCATTTATTGTTTGTAGATTTTTTGATGATGGCCATTCTGCCTGGTGTGAGGTGATACCTCATTGTAGTTTTGATTTGCATTTCTCTAATGATTAGTGATGTTGAGCATCCTTTCATGTGTTTGTTGGCAATCTGTATATCTTCTTTGGAGAAATGTCTATTTAGGTCTTCTGCCCATTTTTAGATTGGGTTGTTGTTTTTCTGATAATTGAGCTGCATGAGCTGCTTGTAAAGTTTGGAGATTAATCCTTTGTCAGTTGCTTCATTTGCAAATATTTTCTCCTGTTCTGAGGGTTGTCTTTTCGTCTTGTTTAAGTTTCCTTTGCTGTGCAAAAGCTTTTAAGCTTCATTAGTTCCCATTTGTTTAGTTTTGTTTTTATTTCCATTTCGCTAGGAGATGGGTCAAAAAGGTTCTTGCTGTGATTTATGTCATAGAGTGTTCTGCCTATGTTTTCCTCTGAGAGTTTTATAGTGTCTGGCCTTACATTTAGGTCTTTAATCCATTTTGAGTTTATTTTTGTGTATAGTGTTAGGGAATGTTCTAGTTTCATTCTTTTACATGTAGCTGTCCAGTTTTCCCAGCACCACTTACTGAAGAGGCTGCCTTTTCTCCATTGTATATTCTTGCCTCCTTTATCAACGATAAGATGACCATATGTGCATGGGTTTATCTCTGGCCTTTCTATCCTGTTCCACTGATCTATATTTCTGTTTTTGGCCAGTACCATACTGTCTTGATTACTGTAGCTTTGTAGTAGAGTCTGAAGTCCGGGAGCCTGATTCCTCCAGCTCCGTTTTTCTTTCTCAAGATTGCTTTGGCTATTCAGGGTCTTTTGTGTTTCCATACAAATTGTGAAATTTTTTGTTCTAGTTCTGTGAAAAATGCCATTGGTAGTTTGATAGGGATTGCATTGAATCTGTAGATTGCTTTGGGTAGTATAGTCATTTTTACAATGTTGATTCTTCCAATCCAAGAACATGGTATATCTCTCCATCTGTTTGTATCATCTTTAATTTCTTTCATCAGTGTCTTATAGTTTTCTGCATACAGGTCTTTTGTCTCCTTAGGTAGGTTTATTCCTAGGTATTTTATTCTTTTTGCTGCAGTGGTAAATGGGAGTGTTTCCTTAATTTCTCTTTCAGATTTTTCATCATTAGTGTATAGGAATGCAAGAGATTTCTGTGCACCAATTTTGTATCCTGCTACTTTACCAAATTCATTGATTAGCTCTGGTAGTTTTCTGGTAGCATCTTTAGGATTCTCTATGTATACTATCATGTCATCTGCAAACAATGACAGCTTTACTTCTTTACCAATTTGGATTCCTTTTATTTCTTTTTCTTCTCTGATTGCTGTGACTAAAACTTCCATAAATATGTTGAATAATAGTGGTGAGAGTGGACAACCTTGTCTTGTTCCTGATCTTAGAGGAAATGGTTTCAGTTTTTCACCATTGAGGATGATGTTGGCTGTGGGTTTGTCATATATGGCCTTTATTATGTTGAGGTAAGTTCCCTCTATGCCTAGTTTCTGGAGGGTTTTTATCATAAATGGGTGTTGAATTTTGTCGAAAGCTTTTTCTGCATCTACTGAGATGATCATATGGTTTCTCTCCTTTAATTTGTTAATATGGTTTATCACATTGATTGATTTCCTTATATTGAAGATCCCTGCATTCCTGGGATAAACCCCACTTGATCATGGTGTATGCGCTGTTGGATTCTGTTTGCTAGTATTTTGTTGAGGATTTTTGCATGTATGTTCATCAGTGATATTGGCCTGTAGTTTTCTTTCTTTGTGACATCTTTGTCTGGTTTTGTTATCAGGGTGATGGTGGCCTCATAGAATGAGTTTGGGAGTGTTCCTCCCTCTGCTATATTTTGGAAGTGTTTGAAAAGGATAGGTGTAAGCTCTTCTGTAAATGTTTGATAGAATTCGCCTGTGAAGCCATCTGGTCCTGGGCTTTTGTTTGTTGGTAGATTTTTAATCACAGTTTCAATTTCAGTACTTGTGATTGGTCTGTTTATATTTTCTATTTCTTCCTGGTTCAGTCTCGGAAGGTTGTGCTTTTCTAAGAATTTTCCATTTCTTCCAGGTTGTCCATTTTATTGGCATATAGTTGTTTGTGGTACTCTCTCATGATCCTTTGTACTTCTGCAGTGTCAGTTGTTACTTCTCCTTTTTCATTTTTAATTCTGTTGATTTGAGTCTTCTCCCTTTTTTTCTTGATGAGTCTGGCTAATGGTTTATCAATTTTGTTTATCTTCTCAAAAAACCAGCTTTTAGTTTTATTGATCTTTGCTATTTTTATCTTCATTTCTGTTTCATTTATTTCTGATCTGATCTTTATGATTTCTTTCCTTCTGCTAACTTTGGGGTTTTTTTGTTCTTCTTTCTCTAATTGCTTTAGGTGTAAGGTTAGGTTGTTTATTTGAGATGTTTCTTGTTTCTTTTTTAATTTTTATTTATTTATTTATTTATTTTTGGCTGTGTTGGGTCTTCGTTTCCGTGCGAGGGCTTTCTCTAGTTGCAGCGAGCGGGGACCACTCTTCATCACGGTGCGCGGGCCTCTCACTGTCGTGGCCTCTCTTGTTGTGGAGCACAAGCTCCAGACGCACAGGCTCAGTAGTTGTGGCTCACGGGCCTAGTTGCTCCGCGGCATGTGGGATCCTCCCAGACCAGGGCTCAAACCCGTGTCCCCTGCACTGGGAGGCAGACTCTCAACCACTGCGCCACCAGGGAAGCCCGTTTCTTGTTTCTTGAGGTAGGATTGTATTGCTATAAACTTCCCTCTTAGAACTGCTTTTGCTGCATCCCATAGGTTTTGGGTTGTCGTGATTTCATTGTCATTTGTTTCTAGGTATTTTTTGATTTCTTCAGTGATCTCTTGCTTATTCAGTAGTGTATTGTTTAGCCTCCATGTGTTTGCATTTTTAACAGATTATTTTCCTGTAATTGATATCTAGTCTCAAGCATTGTGGTCGGAAAAGATACTTGATATGATTTCAGTTTTCTTAAATTTACCAAGGCTTCATTTGTTACCCGAGATATGATCTATCATGGAGAATGTTCCATGAGCACTTGAGAGGAAAGTGTATTCTGCTGTTTTTGGATCGAATGTCCTAAAAATATCAATTAAGTCCATCTTGTTTTATGTATCATTTAATGCTTCTGTTTCCTTAATTATTTTCATTTTGGATGATCTGTCCATTGGTGAAAGTGGGGTGTTTAACTCCCCTACTATTACTGTGTTACTGTCAATTTCCCCTTTTAAGGCCGTTAGCATTTGCCTTATGTATTGAGGTGCTCCTGTGTTGGCTGCATAAATACTTACTATTGTTTTATGTTCGTCTTGGATTGATCCCTTGATCATTATGTATTGTCCTTCTTGGTCTCTTGTAATGGTCTTTTTTTTAAAGTCTATTTTGTCTGATATGAGAATTGCCACTCCAGTTTTCTTTTGATTCCCATTTGCATGGAATATCTTTTTCCATCCCCTCACTTTCAGTCTGTATGTATCCCTAGGTCGGAAGTGGGTCTCTTGTAGACAGATATGCAGGTCTTGTTTTTGTATCCATTCAGCCAGTCTATGTCTTTTGGTTGGAGCATTTAATCCATTTACATTTAAGGTAATTATCGATATGTATGTTCCTATTCCCATTTTCTTAATTGTTTTGGGTTTGTTTTTGTAGGTGTTTTCCTTCTCTTGTGTTTCCTGCCTAGAGAAGTTCCTTTAGCATTTGTAGTAAAGCTGGTTTGGTGGTGCTGAATTATC
The DNA here is from genome assembly GCF_965194805.1 of Balaenoptera borealis. Classification (NCBI taxonomy): domain Eukaryota; kingdom Metazoa; phylum Chordata; class Mammalia; order Artiodactyla; family Balaenopteridae; genus Balaenoptera; species Balaenoptera borealis. The sequence goes on from NC_138876.1 coordinate 18,610,869, forward strand.
TTAGCTTTTGCTTGTCTGTAAAGGTTTTAATTTCTCCATCAAATCTGAACGAGATCCTTGCTGGGTAGAGTAATCTTGGCTGTAGGTTTTTCCCTTTCATCACTTTAAATATGTCCTGCCACTCCCTCTGGCTTGCAGAGTTTCTGCTGAAATATTAGCTGTTAACCTTATGGGGATTCCCTTTTATGTTAGTTGTTGTTTTTCCCTTGTTGCTTTAAAAAATTTTTTTTTGTATTTAATTTTTGATAGTTTGATTAATATGTGTCTTGGCATGTTTCTCCTTGGATATATCCTGTATGGGACTCTCTGCGCTTCCTGGACTTGATTATTTCCTTTCCCATATTAGGGAAATTTTCAACTATAATCTCTTCAAATGCATTCTCAGTCCCTTTCTTTTTCTCTTCTTCTTGTGGGACTCCTATAATTCGAATGTTGGTGTGTTTAATGTTGTCCCAGAGGTCTCTGAAACTGTCCTCAATTCTTTTCATTTTTTTTCTTTATTCTGCTCTGTGGTAGTTATTTCCACTATTTTACCTTCCAGGTCACTTATCTGTTCTTCTGACTCAGTTATTCTGCTATTGATTCCTTCTAGAAAATTTTTAATTTCATTTATTGTGTTGTTCATCATTGTTTGTTTGCTCTTTAGTTCTTCTAGGTCCTTGTTAAACATTTCTTATATTTCCTCTATTCTATTTTCAAGATTTTGGATCATGTTTACTATCATTACTCTGAATTCTTTTTCAGGTATACTGTCTATTTCCTCTTCATTTGTTTGGTCTGGTGTGTTTTTACCTTGCACCTTCACCTGCCCTGTGTTTCTCTGTCTTCTCATTTTGCTTAACTTACTGTGTTTGGAGTGTCCTTTTTGCAGGCTGCAGGTTCGTAATTCCTGTTGTTTTTGGTGTTTGCCCCCAGGGGCTAAGATTGGTTTAGTGGGTTGTGTAGGCTTCCTGATGGTGGGGACTGGTCCCTGTGTTCTGGTGGATGAGGCTGGATCTTGTCTTCCTGGTGGGCAGGACTGCATCTGGTGTTGTGTTTTGGGGTGTCTGTGACCTTATTATGATTTTATGCAGCCTCTCTGTTAATGGGTGGGGTTGTGTTCCTGTCTTGCTAGTTGTTTGCATAGGCTGTCCAGAATTGTAGCTTGCTGTTCGTTGAGGGGAGCTGGGTCTTAGTGTTGAGATGGAGATCTCTGGGAGAGCTTTCTCCTTTTGATATTATGTGGATTTGGGAGGTCTCTGATGGACCAATGTCCTGCACTCAGGTCTCCCACCTCAGAGGCACAGGCCTGACACCCGGCCAGAGCACCAAGACCCTGTCAGCCACACGGCTCAGAAGAAAAGGGAGAAAAAAACAATAAAATAAAATAAAATAAAGTTATTTAAATAAAAATCAAAAGTAATAAAGAAAGAAAGAAGCGAGCAACCAAACCAAAAAAAAAAAATCCACCAATGATAACAAGCGCTAAAAAGTATACTAAAAAACAAAACAAAACAAACAAAAAAAACGGACAGACAGGACTTCCCTGGTGGCGCAGTGGTTAAGAATCCACCTGCCAATGCAGGGGCACGGGTTCGATCCCTGCTCCGGGAAGATCCCACATGCCGCGGAGCAACTAATCCCGTGCGCCACAACTACTGAGCCTGCGCTCTACAGCCCACGAGCCACAACTACTGAAGCATGTGCACCAAGCCCGTGTGCCTGGAGACCATGCTCTGCAACAAGAGAAGCCACTGCAATGAGAAGCCCACACATCGCAATGAAGAGTAGCCCCCGCTCGCCACACTAGAGAAAGCCTGCGCACAGTAACGAAGACCCAAAGCAGCCAAAAATAAATAAATAAATTTATAGAAATAAAAAAAAAAACGGACAGACAGAACCCTAGGACAAATGGTAAAAGCAGTGCTATACAGACAAAATCACAGAAAGAAGCATACACATACACACTCACAAAAAGGGAAAAAAGGAAAAAAAAATATACATTATTATATTAAAAAAAGAAAAGGAAGAGAGCAACCAAATCAATAAACAAATCTACCAGTGATAATAAACTCTAAATACTAAACTAAGATAAACATACAACCAGAAACAAATTAGATGCAGAAAGCAAACCCCACGTCTACAGTTGCTCCCATAGTTCACCGCCTCAATTTAGGGATGATTCATTGTTTATTCAGGTATTCCAGAGATGCAGGGTACATCAAGTTCATCATGGAGATTTAATCCGTTGCTCCTGAGGCTGCTGGGAGAGATTTCCCTTTCTCTTCTTTGTTCACACAGCTCCCGGGGTTCAGCTTTGGATTTGGCCCCGCCTCTGCGTGTAGGTCTCCTGAGGGCGTCTGTTCCCTTTTGGGAAGTCTGAGGCCTTCTGCCAGCGTTCAGTAGGTGTTCTGTAGGAGTTGTTCCACATGTAGCTGTATTTCTGATGTATTTGTGGGGAGGAAGTTGATCTCCACATCTTATTCCTCCGCCATCTTGAAGGTCTGTCTTCATAAGTCCCACTCTGTAGGAGAGCACCACTTTTCTCCAATTCCATAAAATCTTCAACAGTGATGAAAATATAGTCCACTCCAGGAACCTCACCCTCCTTATGTGGCCCTGTGGTGCCTAGAGCTCTGTTGAAAGGAAGCGGAGAAGCCGCTCGTCCTCTCCTATGTTTCCATGGTCCTCATCAGTGTCTTCTCAAACCACCTGTACTGATCCAACCCATTCTCAGATCATAGAATTCTCTTGATAGAAGTAGTCTCCACTGAGCTTTGAATTTTTTCAGCCTGGATGTCCAGAATTTTCTTCTTTAAGCCAGACACAGTAACACAAAACTGCCGCTGAGGTTTCTTTTCCCCCTCCTCTCAAAGATGAAGCTTGCAGCACTTCTCTCTGTCTCTCCCTCTCTCTCTCTTTCTCTCTCTTTCTCTCCCCTGCTCTGTCCCTCTCCCCTCTCTGGCTTACACTCTCTCCCTTGGTTTCTCCTTCCTCAACCCCCACCAGCAACCTCATTCTCTTTTCTGTTTCTTAATGTTTCTTTAATAAATACTCAATATCACCTGAATAATAAAAATTTACAAGCTTTTAAATTAAATACAGCCAGGACAAATAGAAACTAAGATAAATAATGCATTCAAGTTGCAGAAGCCCCACTCTCTAAAACCATCATGATGAAAACTACAAGAAAAATGTTCCTACATTGTCAATGCTCACCCTCATAGACCCTTCCAAATCACATGTCTCCCATGAGCTTTCATGAATGTTGACTGCATGATACTCATGTTCTGCTATAAATAAAAATATTCTGACCTCAGAGAGTCCTGTAATATCTGTATCAGGAATGTCTGAGAAATTCATCAATTAGGATTCTGTTTCCAGTTCCAATAGTGAAAATCATCATAAATAGTTAGACTAGAAAAAGCTAGATATGAAGATGGAAGAAGAAAGAGTCTGGCATTCCAGGTAGAACAAATAGCATTAAAAGATGCAGGATAGCATAAGGCATGTATGCGGAACCCAGAGTTATACAACTGTGCTGTTAACTAATATAGTCTGGGACATGATACCACAACATAGGTTGACCATTGAAGACTTTGTCTGGTATGCTAGGAAGGATGTCGAGCTTTATTTTTGTACAGTTTCTCATTACCTCTTTGTTTCCTTGATCCTTACACTCTCCCGCATCAGATCCCTCTGACTATGCTCCTGTCCCTTGCAGGACATTTGGTCCTGTCTGAAACGTTGATAAGACATTTGGTCTACACCAACAGGTTCTTGAAATTTGATCCTATCCAAAATGTTATGAGCATATTTGGTCCATGCCAAATTGTTTTGGACAGGACCAAATATGAAGGAACTTTTGGCATGGACCATATGTCTGCTAACACTCTGAAAGGTGGGAACAACTTATTTTTCTTTGTATCTCTGGTACGTACTAGGTACTTTAAAATGCATGGTAAATGGAAGAAGTCTTCCAAAACAACCTTCCAACTATGTGTTCTAGCTTTATCCTCTCCTGCCCTAATCCCTCCTCCCCATTTCACCAAGGTTATCTTTCTTAAACATAGATTTCTGCAGGTCACCCTCCCTTCATAAAACTCCTCATGGCGTACCATGTCTTACAGGATAAAGCCCAGCCTCCTTATTCAGGCACACAAACCACTTCATCACTCTATCTTCACCTTTCTCTATGGGTCACACTAAAGTGCTTATGGTTCCCCAAACACATTACGTGCTTAGATCACTCCATGACTTCGAGTGCTTGTCTCTCCATTATTTACTTGTAAAACTCATTCTTCAAAATGTAAATCAAATTCCTCCTCCTCCTTTACAGGTAATTAACCTGCAGCAGCATTAACTGTTTTCATTTCTGGGCCACCATAGTATAATCTCCACTTTTTAACTCATTTCCTTGGCTGGTAATTACCTAGGCAAACACCTATGTCTCTTGCAATACTGAAAATAAGCAGAGAGCAGTAATCATAGATTGTTATTGTATTCCAAGTACCTGGCATAAGAGCTTTGAGAATGAATAGTAGGGTTAATAAATGTTCATTAATGGAATAAAAAAAATTAATGATCACTACCGTGTTTGAAAGGTTTTTAGAAAGTTACCTTAATGGCTCAAGTAAGAGGTGATGAGAAACTCTTGTGATGAAGATAGAAAGAAACAACTGGGAGAGGCATTTGGAGGTAAACTGGAACACTGTTACCCTTGTCTACAGAATTATAAACTACATTCTCACTCATAAATTATGTAACTACTCTTCCTTGGTAAACATGTACTACTCTATTTTTGATGAAATAAATATGAAGAAATTCTGTCAGAAAATTTATTTTGTGTGTACAGAGTCTACTATTAGATGAATTTTTGTTGAATATATTTGACATATACACTGCATAAAGTTAAAGTGTACAACCTATTAATTTGATACATTTATATATTGTAATATTGTTGATGTAGTGACATTTAGCATCTCTATCGCATCACATAATTATAGTAAAATATTGCTGCCTGTATTCATTACACTGCATATTAGATCTCTATGTCTTATTTACTACTCATTGCAAAGTTGTACCCCATAAGGGTTTGATAAGCATTTGTATTAAGGAGAAAATATCTTCCATTAATACCTTGGTTTTTAAATGAACAAGCAAACAATACCAACAGAAATCCAAAACCTAAAATCACATCCTGATTGTATAATTCTTTTACCTTCTTTTGCTGGTGGAATCGTTGGAGGAAAAGTAGGTGGCCGAGTAGGAAGTGATTCTGTAAAGGAGAGGGAGAAAGAACATCAATTAACCATCTCATCTGTGGCGAACAGAGGGAGGTCATGGAGTCATAATTCTTCAGGGGAGTCAATGATTTTGACAACTGTCTTCTTTGAGAATTTAGTGAATTTAGTACCCACTACAAATCAGCCAAAGCCTGTGAAAACTGGTTCCAAACATCCTCTCAACATCAGACAGAAGGCTTGAAATGTCATTTTGCCACAATTCAGTTTACCCAGTGGGAGTCAATGCAATCAAACTGTCAACTACAAAGTGGTTTTAATGCTGATTTAAGGCCGGAACCCTGCCAACCTATTTCAGATTAGTCTCTGGTTGCTTTCACACATATAATAAACTTTATTTCCATTCTGCCTAAGGATTGACCATCAATCCATGTTCAATAGCACTTTCTCCCTTTTTACCCTGCATCCCCAGGATGTGGTCGCCAAGGGAATCTGATTTACTCTCTATTACATTCAGACTGTGTCTGGGAAACTTTCAGTTCTGAGAACAAAATGGCAGGACCTTGGGAGGCTATGGTGTGTCCTGATCAATTTAACCTGGATGATGAGGGATGAGAAATCTGCGTAATACGTGGAGGTGTGGTTTGGTTAAAGGTCACAGGTATAGTCACATTAGAGCAGTGACTTTCTTACCAATTCACATGGTAAAGCACCAGGAAGTTATGGCATCATTAGGTAAACATCCTAATATTATTTTTTTACATACTCTTTTTTTTTATTCTTATTTGACACTAAAGATTTAAGAAAAATTGAGAAAATTATTTTTATTATTCCAGTTTAATATGAGGGAAAACCCTCAACGAATTATAGCCATTCACACAGAGGAATGTTCAGCCTCTGCAGACAGTAAGCGCCAACTAGCTGGAAGGATTTGAGCTCAAGCAGACTGTTTGCTGGGAATGTTGTAAAAGGAATTCCTTCACTGCCAGGAAGGTTGTAAGAGACAAATTTTAAGGTCTCTTCCAATTCTAGGAGCCAATAAAATAATATTATTTGAATAAAGTGATTCAACATTTAAAGGAATGAGGTATATTACTGATATGGAAAAATGGAAAAGTGTTTGAGATTAATCCTTGTGTGAAATGAAGCAGAAAACCATGGTATGATCCCATCTGTGAAAAATGAAAAAATTCTATTTAACTGATAAATATAATATTGATTTATCTATACATGTCTATATGGTTATACACACACAGACACACACACACACACACACAAAACAGGTAACAGGTAGAATTTCTTGAAGGAGACCAAGATGGTACAAATGGGTATTTATTTCTGGGAGGAAAGAATGAGGAAAGAGGGAAGGTGACAACACAATATATACCTTCTGTTGCATTATTACAGATATAGAATATCACTTTTATCTTTTAAAGGCAATTTTTTGGAAACTAAAAAGTTTCAAAATTAAAAACATTTGAGACATTTTAATATTAAAACTAGGACTGCAAAACTTTTTTGAAAGCACCATCAAATCCTTCTAGAGCCAGATGTATTTATCTTAAAATTTGTGGAAGCAGTGGGTCATCTTTATAATGGTGCATTTTCTTTAATGTGAAAAACTGAGGCATATCCTAACTTTAGTCAATAAATCAAGAACAAAATCAACGAGTGGCTCTGGAAGCCAGATCAATATGTTTGGTCAGAACATCTGGCCTAAGAGTCTCTTGGGTAAGAAGAACCACAATGAACTGGGAACCTGTGTTTATATTCTCTATGTGGCACACAGATGGTCCCTGTGTTCAAGTGTGTGAGAAGCTGTCACATAGAAGAGGAAACAGTCTCAATGTGCATTTGCTTCAGAAGGCTGAACTAGAGCCAGTGGGTAGAAGCTATAAGATGACAGATGTCCCCAACAGAAGGAAAACATTTATACCAAACAGAGCTTTCCAAAATAACCCTGGACTGGTAATTAACAGTTGTGAGGTTAAGGTTAGGGGCATTTGAAGGAGACCAGAGTCCCCAAACTCAAATATTTTTAGAGGTCAGTCAAGTAATGAATGGGAGCAAAGAACATAGCCTAAACATTAAGGAATAACAAACTTAAGGGCGCATACACTGTCTAAAAGAGACAGCAGTTACTGAGTTTCTGTAGATTTAGCACCATAAGGATTTGTGTGCCTTGTGTTGTCAGCTCTTTTGAATTTTCAAGAATACTTTAAAACTTAAAAAAAAAAAAATAGCCCAGAGAAAAACATAGCTGACAGTGAGATCTAACCCCATGGCCATCAGTTTGTGACTTCCAGGAAGACAGCAAGGGTGATAATAAAAGTACTTGTTCAATAAGATACAGGTTGAAAAGTTCCTCAGCAGGCTCTTTGCATTGGATCTTTACCACCACCAAAGGAGGTAAGAGAGTAGGTATTTAATTTTATTGGTAAGCCAAAAGCAGCTCAGAGATGTTAAATTGCCCAAGGCCACAATGCTAAAAAAGGACCCCAACCAAGCCTATTTGACTCTAAATCTCATGCACTACCAGGCCTCTAATAATTTTGAAATTATATAATCCTCTATCCATAAAACAAATTCTAATGAACAATCAGAAGCAACAAACAACTGATACATTCTCCAATGTGGATAAACCTCAAAAACATAGGCTAAGTGAAAGATGTCAGATGCAAAAGACTACATATTACATATTTCCATTTCTATGAAATGTCTAGAAATGTACAAGAAAAGAAAGTAGACTGCCTGGAGCAGACAGTAGGAAAGAAGACTCACTGGGGATGAGCTTGAAAGCTCTCTGGATTGATGGGGATGTCCTAACATTGGATTGTAGCGATGGCTGCACAACCTTTTAAATGTACCAAAGATCATTGAATTGTACGCTTAAAATGGGTGAATTTTATGGAATGTAAATTATACCTTAAAAATACATGTGTCATGTAAAATGTTGAATATTTCAGTGTTATGAAATAAAGTCTCTGTGTTGGAAAGTAGATGATTCCATTAACTATACTTTCACCTTCTCTGTTTGAAGATTATATATTGATCATGATTTCTTTCTGCATGTTCAGAGCAACTGAAAGACCTATATACATGGGTAGTAGAACTTTCTAAACATCAAATGCATGATAGAGGGGCTACCAAGAAAGCCCATTGCCCACCACCTATTCCAATACCAATCTTTGGGGATTTAAAGTTTAAGTTCAAGATATTGAGTTGGGGACACACAAATGTCCCCTGGAATTCACTACCATTCAAACCATTTTAATGTTTGTGGCCTCTAGGTCAGGAATCCTTGATTAAAAGGATACCAAGAAGTTGACATACCAAGAAGTTGATACCCTCCTTGCTGTTTAGAACATGTAAAAAGTGCTTTGTTTTCATTTTATACTTTGCCTTTCCCTTCAGTGCCTCAGATTTCCAGCCAGCATGGAAAAGGAGCGAGAGCCTCTTAAGTAGGCAAGTCTAGGGTCAGCCAGTTGGAACGTCTTGCCTCCATTCCCACCCTCATGGCTGTAGTAATGTGCCATTGTTTTAATGTCGGGACCCAGTCCTTACACTTCATTTCACACTCCACATTCCACAGATGTTCCTAATGGAAATAGATCACAATATAGGTCATTGTTTCAAGCACTTTGCCATCCTATGGCCTTATAGTCCCTGTGACAACATATGGAGGATGGAAAAAAACCATACAGATGACATTAGTGGGCCACAGCAGGGAATTCTGGGACTGAATAAGACACACAAAATTTGTATTACAGATATTCCCACAGAGCAATGGCTAATATTTTTCAAAATGGAATAAGATTTTTGAACCAAAACAGGATGCCTAAAATATTGTTTGTTCATGAAGACAGGGATCAGGAGAGAACACGCTTGACTTACGTGTTTTTTCCGTTATGCTCACACTGGGTCCCTCAATCTCGTGGAGCTTTGTGTAAACACTGATTTTATATTCTGAATCAGGCTGAAGTCCATAGAAGCAATGTCTGTTTGTCCCTCCACCTAGAGTGGATTCTTGCTTTTGTGTATCTATAATAAAAACAAAATAAAACATACATGAACAAAACATACATACATGAACTTTTAAAAAACTTTTTAAAAACAGCCATCAGTAGATGATTTGCTTCTAAAATGCTTAATATGCATGGCCTATTCAGATAACTCCAGAATGAATTAAACTTGTTTGAGGGGGTGTATCTTTTTTTAAAGAGTTAACATATCCACTGTTTTTTTAATATAATTGAAAATCACATTTTTTATGTTCAGAAATGAGACTGACTAGTAAAAGGCTGCTGAGGTCACTCCTTTAACAAATGGAGAACTGTTAATGTTTGTAATTATATGTACACATCTTAATTGACCTTTTGAACAGGTGTCAAGGTGAGTATATTTATATATATATATTTATATAATTCTAAAAATTAGAATTCTCTTTTATTCAATATGATTCTCCAGAACACAGTCAAACAATTAAAAATTGACATAAAAAGATACATCCTTTTGGCCCCATACAACTTATTACCATACAATAGGATGCCCTTCTTGCCAATGGCCTAAAGATATAAGTATGGAGTTAGAAATTGTAGGGTGCTAAGCAGGTCTCATGCCTGTGGGCTAAGAAGTGGGCTTCCAGGATCTCAGAAGTTTCATCTATGGGTCCAGGCGGTTTGCATAGTTGCCACAAATGCAGGCAAGAGCTTGGAACAGCACTGGGACAGCCAGGGTGTCCCCAGACTGTCCAATTCATACCTCTCAGTCTTGATTTTTCACTGACACTCAGGATTTCTTTCGATAGCAAAGGAGACTCCTAGGAAGCTAGGAGGAGGCTCTCCAAATTCCTTGGATTCACTTTAAAGATCCTTTTTTATTCTTTTAAAATCATAATTGAGGAAATAGGACATGGTGCTTAAGAGGCTTACGACCATAAATCATCCCATACATCTTGGTCTCCCAACTCCTGGTTCCAGTATTCTTTTTGTTCTACCAAGGAGACATGCCACACACAGCCATTTCCACTGCCACCTTCTCTGTCCTGGCTTCACCATGGCAGAGGCATGACAAAGAATTTAGGAGGCCTGATTAATTGTTGGCTAATTTCTTCATTCCCATATCCACAGCAAAATTGCTTTGCCTTCCTAGAAGAATTAGTGCTTGCCCTCAGGTTTGGAGACTGGGAGAAGTTGGATTAATTATATTAGTCACTTCCTGAGAGCTTACTATGGTACCTGGTTCAGTGCTTGGTATTTAATGATAAAAATAAGAGCAAAGGTAGTAATGGCCAACATTTAGTGAGTACGTACCATGTACCAGGCACTATTTGTAGGATTTTATGTGTATTAATTCATTGGATCCTTATAATATTTATAATTATCCCAAATTTAAAGACAAGAAACTGAAGGCTAGGAAAGTTAGTAGCTTACCCAAGTCCATACACTAAGTAGCAGAAGTGAAATGTAAATTCAGAACTTGAAGCCCAGTCTCAGAGGACGTTGCTTTAATTTCCATTAATATACCATAAAATAGTTAAATATACAATTTTTTTCAAAATGAAAGAGTTGGAGAGCTGCTGAGTGCATATGAAATTAGTAAGCATGATAGTATGGATATCAGATGAGTCCTCGTGGCTCAGTGCTTTATAGCTCCACTGAACACAGCTGCCTACCTTGGTGGCTTCCATTACTGAAGAATTTAAAATGCGTTTTTTTCATAGGCATAGAGTGTTTATTTATTTATTTTTTAACTACATGGATAATTGGTTAAGAAGAAGAATCCCTGCTACCATAAAAAAAACTACCATGCAAATTTCCCTCTAGATTGATTTTCATCTGATCCACAAATTGCATCCTAGTCAAAGCCTTATATAGTTTTATTTCTAGGAATTTAAAAACCAGTGTTTAAAAACTACATTGATTAAATATTATACATATTTCTGAGAACTCCTGCAAAATGTTATTTATAGTTTATTAAATATGAACAAAATATAGAAAATATTAAAAAATACCAGTTGCAGGGAACTATATTCAATATTGTGTAATAACCTATATGGGAAAAGAATCTGAAAAAGAACATACATACATATGTATATATGTGTGTATACATGTGTATATATGTATACACACATATATATAAATGAATCACTTTGCTGTACACCTGAAACTAACACAACAGTGTAAATCAACTATACTTCAATAAAAAATAAATACATTTTTAAACAGATAGAGCAAAAAAAAAATTGCTTTTTTAAGCATAAAACATGAAAATGTTAAAAAGTGATTTTGGTCTATTTTGAAAGTATAATACCTATTAAATGTCAATCCATATCTTAAATACATATATAAACAAAAATATATTTATTATAACATACATGTCAGAACAAACATGATATATGTCATTTAAATTTTTGTCTATGGACAAATCCTGATTTTTTAAAATATAATTAAATTAAGGCCATTTGTTGAAAGCAATTTGAAATTTATTTTTATAATTGTGAATATTAAAGAGCTTCAAAAGTGAACATAACATAATCTCTAATAATATATTTGTGTGGAATGACTTAAGGTCTACCTCAATATTTTCTTTATCATATATTATACAAAATAATGAAATAAAAAAATTGTTAAGGTGTTTGTGAGATTATGTATTGCTGTGAAAGGAGTTTAATAGTAAGAAAATATTAGTAAACCCTGCCCTCTGCTTTGCTGATGTCCAAGTTCAGTCGGGGGTTCCCAGGCTCAGAACCCCATAATAGCTGCTTCTTTCTGACCCTTAACCCCTCTTTGGAGCCTCCTGCAAGCTTCCGTGAGCCACATGTAATACAAACATTTCCCAAATCCATGCGTGGATCATCTTTATCTATCTCCACAAAAGCTTCCAGGACTCTCCAGGAATCAATTCTAGAGATGCACTTTTCTGTCATTTCCTCTATTTCTCATGAATACCCATGTCACAGACCCTTGACAACAGAATATAAATAGGCTTCACTACTACTACAAAAACAAAAACAAAAAATCTACAAATCATTGGAAAACTGGAACAGATACAGTAAAGTTAATGGGAAACAGTATCAGTTTGATCCCAGTGCTAATGAAGAAGGGTTACATGAATGGGGATGTATCCATGTTGCTTTTGGCATGTGTGATTCAGGTCTAATGGCTTTGCCTTAAAGAACAACATTTAACGCGATCAAATGATGATTAATTTCCTCAACCCCCTGTGCCAAGAGCCAGGAGCTAAATTTATTTTTTTGGAACGGGGGAAAAAATCTGTCATTGTGCATTCATTCTTATGAAGCAAGGCTAAATACACTCTCTGAGTTACTGTCATAGTGATCACTGTGATACCAACTTGATTCCCCAGAATGTCCTATGAGTGGTTACTGAGATCCACAAGCAAAGAATATCCAGGATCCAGGATAGTCAGCTGGAATTTGATGATATATGCTTCCACTCTCCAGGTCTTTCAAATACCCTGACCCCCAAGCATAATATCACTGCTTCAAAAAAAAGTTTAATCTTAAGAATAGGTTTTTGTTTCATATGATCATTTTGGGGGGGATCTGGTCCCTGATAAGGTAGGCTCTCCACTATGCTGCAATTCTCTATTCTTGTTAATGGATGACACAGCAAAATTGACATTTTGGTGTCTAAAGATAGAAGACAAGTTGAGCATCCTTTGAAACTTTAAAAAATTAGGCTAAAAAGAAAGTCACCAAGTTAATGCGATTCGGGAGGGAATACAGTATAGTGGTCCATGTGGTGTATAAATACATGAACTTGAAGGGAAACACTACATCCAACCTCGGGTGTCACGTCAACTCAGAAACAGCTGGACAGAGAGACAGAACTCTTGAGCATCTGCAGAACTAATGGAGGTTCTCATGGGGTTCTGAGTTACTCAAAACCACCCCAAAGTCTCTGACTTTGGTCTGTCCTACGATTAACCAAAAGCCTACAATTTAATTTGGAAAGTGGATGACTGACTCAAAAGCAGATGTGAATTCAGTCTCTCTTGAGAGGACTTGATTCTTCTGGTAATCTTTCTTTTTTTCCTTATTGGCAATTAAAAAATGTCAAAATATTTACACGGGTAGAGGACAGCTGTTGTTTTTGCCTGTCTTGCATCTAATCTTTCTTTCTTTGAATCCATTCCTCCTCACTCTTAGTCTTTTTGATTTGGAAAGGACTGAATAAGAACGCCCACCTCCCCCTCCAGACACAGGGCTGGAAAGTAACCAGGTTTCACCCGTCTTTTATTTCATGCCCTTGAACTCAGTGACAGATTTAGGAGCATGTGACCCCAAACCAGGCCAATACAACTCAGTTCCTGGACTTTTGTAGGAATAATTGAGAAAGAGGAGCTCTCTTTTCACTAAAGCTATTAAGCTGGAAGCTAGGAGTATGCAATTTGGATTAGACTGGGGCCAACTCACAGTCTGGCTGAGAATGAAGGCAGAGGAGAGCAGAACAGAGGGATGGAGCAAGGCTTCATCACGATGAAATTGTTTGAACACCTAGATTTAGACATGCCTAAAGCCAGATACTGTTGAACTTCTCAGTATGTTAGCCAAGAAATTGACCCTTTCGCTTAAGTCCCTTTTATTCGTGTTTCTACCATTCCCAAACAAAACAAGCAAACCTGAATGATACAGCCTTGCTGCTTTATTCACAAAACCTTGGAAATGTATAGGTATTACCTCAGGTGAAAGCCTCAAAAGAAGTCATTTAGGAGAAACTGAAGCCCAGAGAAGAAAATTGACCAGCAGCTGTGGTCAGAGCAGATGCAAACCCACTGACTTCATCTCAGGATAAAAGTGCACCGACCAGACCATGGGAAATACACACACACACACACACACACACACACACTGAGAAAACTACCTGTCAAACAGTAGGAGTTTGGCAGAGACGTTCATAAATAAGCCAGACTGGGATGAGGCTTTTCTCCATCACATGGAGGAATTGGGTCCCATTTCTCTCTAGTTTCTCCTCTGATTGAGGGGGAAGGGCTAAAATTTCTGCAGAGGCAGCATATGTAGCCAGTGGGAGATATTACAGAGTTAAAACAGCGGGAGCCCTGGAACTCGTGTGCCCATGGAAGAAGGGGCATCTGATCACAAGTCCTTCGAAGGCAGTGAATAGGATAATGATCACATTTCTCTGTGAGATAAAGAAACTCAACCTAATTCTTCCCCACTCCAATGTGGAAAGACTATTGCCTGACCTAAATTGTGAAAGTTAAAATATCTAAACATATTCCCTACTGCTCTCCCCACATTAACTCCCCACCCCAAACATCAATTAGAATCTGTTGCTGTCTAGTTGGTTAATAATATTCAGTTGGACACCTGAGTGAATAAGATGTAGGCTAATTGGGCTTAGAAATCTCTCAGCTATAAGTGCTGATGAAAAATAAATGGAGCAACACTTTTGTTCATTCCTGTTGAACTGAGACGGTTGAGGCTCAGTCAAAGAGGTTTTCGGCAGCCTGAAAACAATCCTGGGAGAGTACAAACTAACTCAACTGGAAGAAGGAAACAGGGACTTGCATTTTTTGCTAGTAAAAATCTTGGCTTCAGAAAGAGCGTACTGAGATTTTAAATTACCAGATCAATGTTATCAGACCCATCAGTCACATCCTCTGATAAGAATCTCAGTGCCATTTTGCAAATATGCTAAAGTAAAAGCATTAAAAAAACAAAAAAAACAAAAAAACTGATGGATTTCACTAATCCCATGATAGACAGTTTTGATATCTTTATGTCAATCTATATAATTATAATTTTTAATGCAAGCCAGTGAATATCTACAGGAACCTATGTCTCAGTGCCAACTTCTTAAATGATACAAAAGATAAAAATATTCTGGAGTAGTTTGGAAGTGTGATTTTTATAGCTACTATTTTGTTAAAGCTTAACAAATACCACCAAATGTGATAAATGTCAACCCTTCTATATTAAAGTGTGACTTAGCTAGTCTTAAAAAGATAAATGAAACATGACTCCTCAAGATTTATAGTTGTTTCTCAAACAGTTGCATATCTTTCGTCTAATTCTGCTTAAGTATCCCATAAATCACATAAAACCACCACAGAACCCATATGATTTGTCCTGACTTTCCCTTATTCAATGTTTATTCCAGATTAAAGCCACTCCCATAAGCTTAGCCAGTGTCTGGCTAAAGGGACCCTTACGGGATCACATGCAGGGAATCAAGGAATTAATGGCTTAAGCACGCCTGCGGAGACAATGCCTTGGTTGGTGTTGGCAGGAATCTCTTCTCGTGTTCCTCATCTCCTATCCTCGTATTTTCAGCACATTTCCAAACACTCTCAGCACTCTACTAAACTGTGCTTTCCACTTTCTGGATTGGATCAAAAGTGGGATTTCTGCATGTTGAATGTAGTTACAGCCAGGGATGTGGGCTGCGAACTAAACTCAGTCCTATCCAGACCCGAAAAATTAGCTCCTTCTGCTTTTTCAAATGGGGAAACCATGATCATTTACCCAGAAAGAAAAAAATTTAACGGTCTTATTAGCAAGTTTGAAAGATTAAAAAAAATCATCTGGGATTCTCTAGTGTCTATGTCCTCCCCCAAAATAACAAGACGCATCTCTTCTACTGATAATACAAATCTGATTATAGTAATTTTCATTATTGGATCTCATCTTCTGAATATTACTCATGCTGATAATGTGAAAAGAGGATTAATGGTCCTTAGAAACTCATTTTTGGGGAATCAGTCTTTCGTCATTGTTCTTGATACTTTTAGTGAAAATAAGCAGACATTTTTAGTGTTTCAACTTTGAAGCCAAGTCCCAAATTGTAGATGTACTTGAGAGCTGTGATGCGGAAGAACCTGTCCATGATAGCATAGATACATCATATCACCTCCTGAATGAGAGTTTGCTGCTCATCAATTATCCCCAAAAGTAAAAAAAAAAAAAAAAAAAAAAAATCACTGAGAAAAACATTAAAGTCAAACCTAGATCCCCATGGAGTAAAGACCAACATAACAGCACCATATAATTTTAACATATGTTATCAGTCCTGCCTATTCAGCTCCTATCACCAATAGCAGCTTACATTTCCTGGGTGCTTAATATGTGCAAAGCACTGCTGCAAATGTTTTACATGGATTCTCTCAGCTTAATCCTAGCAGAATGCCACAAGATCAGCACTACGGTTCTACCCATTAACTACAGATGGGAAAATGGAGGTTTGGAGAGGTTAAAAAATTGGCTTAACCAGCCGTCCTGATTCCAAACCCTGCATGATCCATAACATAACATAATATTGCCTCCTCAAGAAGAATGCTTTTGTCTAATGTTCCTTGTGTGTTGTCCACAGTGATTGGCACAGAGTACACGAGTGCTTGACAAAAACATATGTGATGGATTGCACTTACCCTGGCGGGATTCTATAACTATCCTGTAGGCAGTGGCATGACGTTGCACCTGCCAGCGAGCACATAAGCTGGTCGTTTGGATCTGGTCTGCCTGAAGATTGGTCACACCCAAAAACACTATAGTGAAATAGAAACATAACTATGTCACATTGCAGACAATGCCACAAATGTCCCCAAGTCTGAATTAACATGGTAAAATTCGAATTCAAAGTTCCATAGCCAGTGGTGGGAAATTCGTCAAGTCACAATAAATTAGTGCACAAAAGATTAACTATTTTATGACTTAAAAAAGCAGTTGCAAAACATGATGTATGATAGGGTCTGTCTGCTATTTGTAAACACAAAAGAAAATATATATTCTGGAAAAGACCAGAAGCAAGGGTAGTAAACTTATGGGTGATTTTAAATCTTTCCTCTTTATTTATGTGTGCTTTTAAAATATTCCACAATTAATATATAATACTTTTATAATAAAAAAGTTTAATACAATATGCACCTATCAACCACTGAAAGATAGTCATGGTTTAAATGAAAGGGAAGAGCAAAGCAGACAAAGTGGAAGTCTTATTCAGACAGGAGCAGTTCACACGGACTGGCCTTCAAAACATGATTGAATGAGAATGGATATATTTTTGAAAATTTAAAAAGGAAAGATTTTACACAGATAAAAAATAATCAAAAGAAATACACAGATTCTTATACTCTTAGAGCAAACACTGTGATATTCAAAAATGATTCACAGGGAGTTTATTTGGGGAATCAGTAAAAATATCGTTTCTCCAATACAATAGAGGACTAAACATTCAGTGTTTATCACTTAGATCCAAGCAGAAAAAGCAGAAAATTAATAATGTTTGCTTTCTCTAATGACCCCTGACTTCATCCACATCATTTCCTCATACTTCCCCTCTCTTTTAGCTACTTCATAAAGTTTAAAAATAGCTTATAATTACTTTTCAAGACAGTAGAGATAATCTGGACTAATCACAGTTTGCATCTTGACATTATTCCTTTCTGTTAGATCAGCAAGGGAAAACCTTCTTCCCTAAGGCCAATTAAACAACCCTCTCCCCCCAACAAAAAAGGAAATCAATAACGATTTATATAACCACACTAAATTTAAAAAACACCTTGAATTAATTTATTTGCCATTGCATGGGGTTTTATCTTGCTTGGGAGAAAGAGAGAAAACAAATAATAAGCCAATCTAATTTTTACTTTAAGGGTAGACTATAAAACAGTTCAATACCCTCAGTCTTTTAAAATATATTTGGAATAATCACCACATTTATTAAAGGGGAGAAGAGGGATGAAACAGAAGAAAGAGGGGAGCAGAGAAAGGAGGATAAAAAGAGACAAGAAAGAGTAAGGAGAAGAAAGACCAATAGAAAATCATGGACATAAAACATGGCACAAACAGAAAGGGTAATCTGGAGAGGAAAATGAAGATAAACTAGAGGAGAGAGGTAAGAAAGGGTAGGGAAATGCACAGGGGACTCCAAGCTGTTCCTAAGGAGGGACTGAGGGGTTGCTATAATGGCATAACACAGGGAAATTACTTGCAGTTTACAGTAGTACCTAAAACAGTATCATTTCAACAGCCAAGTACGAGATCAGAACCACAGGCCAAAGCCTTCCTAGATCTGTTGAAGACGGAGACTATTTCTTTTGAGATTAAATTGATTCCATATCTAGCCTTTAAAATCTAAAGATATTCCATAAAAGAGAATTCAGGGAGCTTTCTCTAATGAAAGGATAGGCCTTATATAAAACATAGTTGCCAGATATAGGTGGCTTGGGGTTTGGTCTAATATATGCCTCATCCTTACAAAATTCCTTTTATTGGATTAATTTTTTGATTAGCAGTTAGAGTGAGATATGGCCCAAATGCATAAAGCACAATTATTACAATAATAATAGTGGCTATTCATTGAGTGCTTGCCATATGGTAGACACTTTTTATACATTACCTCTTTAATCCTGCCGAGCAGCCTGTAAACAGTTATGATTATCTTCGTCTTGGAGTTGAGAAAATTTAGGCTCAGAGAAGTTCAGTAATTTGCTCAAGGCCTTAGCTAATAAGTAGAAGATTTAAGGTTTATACTTCTGATTATACCATGATGATCATTCTCGAGTGTGGGGCATGTACTGTTGATAGCACTCAGGATAATTTCAGTGATCACACAGCCAAACCATTTTTATTTTGGTCATTTATGTATTATCTTTAATGTGTATTGAAAATACTGGTTTTCTGTTTAGAGTAATTTGTGGGTTTTAAAAGCATTTTAGTAAAAAAAAAAAAAAAAACCAGAAACTGTAGTCCATTTAAAGATATATTAAACAGATGGTGTGGAAGCATAACAAACATCAGGAATATGGAACATATGTGCTGGAGTTGGAAAACACTGTATTATGCCATGGATGTCTGCGAGTGGTGCCTGCCAAGGAGAAGTCCCAGATGGTGAGCAGACAGCATGTAAACCCTTAAAAGATAGAGAAGGAACTCTTTTGAGTGGTGCAAGTATCTTTTATGGATGGGGTGTATGTGTGTGTGTGTGTGTGTGTGTGTGTGTGAGAGAGAGAGAGAGAGTGAGAGAGAGACAGAGAGACAGAGAGAGACAGAGAGACAGAGAGAGAGGAGGGGCAAAGGCTTTGAGAAAAGGCAAATTTCTCCCTGGCTCAACTTTGATGGGTTTTGGCCACATCAGGCTATACAGGTTGGTTGGAAAATTTCATCTAATTTGAAAAATACCAACAAAGACTTTCCAGAAGGAAATCCCATCCACCACCATCAAATATATTGGAACGCCAGGTTCTGACGTTCCGCCTGCCAACTAGGACTCTGAACTATAGCCCTGAGTAAGGAGCACACCTTTCTTTCCATGAAACACCATCCAGAAAGGGCAAGGCTGAGGAAAAGAAAAACCAACTGCCAAGTTGAAGCAGGGGTTGAGTTACAGGGAAAACAAAGCAGCAAAACCACATGGAGGGGCTGAAGTGACAGGACATCAGTCTTACGTGTTTTCACCACGCCTGTTAGAGCGTCGCTGAAACCTGAGGCCTGGGAAGCAAATATTTTCACGTTGTAGTCCGTTCCACTGAGGAGGTTTGTGATAAGGATGGTGTTAATGTTGGCCCCTACGAACGTCTCCAGCGTTGGGCCAGCAACTAACAAGAAAGAGTGCATTTCAGTTATAACAGAATGTGGAGAAATGGACACACTCCTGAAGTAACAGTACTTATTCCACTGTGTTTCACGTTGCCCAAAAGGCAAACAGCAGAGCTGAGGTTTGGCCCCATTTAGCTCCAAGACTTACACACCTGACTCCCAGCCTAAGGCTCTTTTTAGGCAACTAGTTCTTCCCCTAGTACTTGAAGAAGCTGGTCCACCCCACAATCCACCACCCACCCTACTGTGAGGCCTTCACAGTGGAGCTCCTATGTTGTCGTAGGCTTTGGGGCATGTGCTAAACAGAAGTCATTTTCAGTTACCCCACCTCAGACACCCAGCTTTGTCCCCAGACAGCATGCAAGTGGCCTTAGCAGCAAATTTTATCATGGACACTATGCCATACCTTGCCACTTGGGGGACCAGCATATATGTTACCATTATGGGCTTTATCCACTCCTCTTATGCTTTTTAAGACCAGACAGATGACAATTTTACTCCAAGGCCCTTGACTATCTGGCTTCTTTGGGCTTCTACATTTTCATCTCTGTTTCAACCCAGCAGAATCTCTGATCATTAAAAACACTCCATGCTATGTCCTATACAAGTGTATTTACCTCCTGCCTCTTCCCCTATGTGCTCATTCTTTGAGCACTTTGACTTAATAAGTTCCTAAATACTCATCACTTTACTCCAGAGCCCCCTCCTTCCAACAATATATTTATATTTTTCTGTATGTATGTGGTATCTCAGTAGAGGTTTTCCCACACCCCCAACTCTCAGTGCAAATGACATCATACAGTTCTTGCACTTGACCTAGAACTGGATTTTTTCAACCTCAGCACTGTTGACATTTTGGGCTAGATAACTTTTTATTCTGGAGCAATGGGGGAGCAAGTTGCCTACAGTGACTTGTAAGATGCTTAACTGTCCCTGCTAGAGGCCAATAGCAACCCCCTACCCCCCAAGTTGTGACAGAATGTAGACAACCAAAATATCTCTGTTGGGCAGCAAAATTGTACCAGTTAAGAACCACTGGCCTAAAACAAATCTATTTTCCCTCAGAAAATCTGGTTAAGTATTTATAGAATGGTCCAAAGAATAAATTCAGCAGGGCTGTTTTGCAAATAAACACATGCCTCAGGCCTAAAGAAAAGAAACAAAAAAGTTGGTGATGGATCCCAAGGCATCAGTCTTGAGCAGGCTAGTGCATCCATGGTATATTCTTGCTCTTTCATTTTTATGGTTCATAGATATGTTTGTCTGGAGAAATTGGAGGTGGAGTATTTTAACTGTATGGACCTAGATAATGGGACACAATAGAAAAGTCTGGAAAGTGTTTTAGAGGCAAGAGCTACATCTCAGATGCCAGATTGAGACTCACAGAGCTTTTGAGGGCAGAAAGAGCTTTTTAATGACCCAGAGGATAATTTTTAAATTTTCCTGCCAAATCAAGAAAAATAATAGGAGAACCGTTTCCTGCTGAACATTTGGAGTACTGAAGGCCCAGGTCCAGAAAACTGAGAAGACTCTTATAATATCTATTTTTAGTCTCTTGTTTAAACTTCATGAAAGTGCTCAGTATCAGGAGATGATACTGTAACAGGTGAAGTTGCACATGTTCTCCACGGGCAGATGGACCAAGGGTACAATCTCCCCCATCTGGGTCATTCTCCTGTCTTCAGGATATAATGATGTGGGAAGTAAGGACAGAGGTGATCAAGGTGGCTGAGAGGTTTATGAAAAAGCCTTTTACTACCACAATCTTAGGGCTCTGATGAATTTTATACCTTAATGTAGTTTCCAAAATAAGGAGACTGAGAAGTTGGTAAATGGACTTTTTCCAACTAATTCAAGAAGAGGTAGAAGAGGAATTAGAGATTACAGATTCCAAATACTCATCAAGCCTTAGAAGCTTCCTACTGCTATGAAGTCAAGGTCTCCTTAGGCAGCTCCTTGTCTGGGGTGTGTCTAGGTCAGGTGTAAACTAAGTATATATTCTGCTTGTTAACGTATCAGTTATTTTTAGGTAAGGTCATAAGTTCAAAGCATTTTTTTTTTCAAAAAAGGTAAGAGACTCTTCCCATTTCTTAAAGCCAAAGATGAAACCAAAGATAGAAAGTAAAAACAAAAATAACCTATCTTGAAAGACAATATTTTTTAAAAAGCATGACTTACCACTGACAGGTTTGTAGACAATCCTATAGCCCTTTACAGGGGAAGATGGGGGATCCCATGTAATGCGCAATCTGTTATACCATTCTTCTGAAACCTGTAAGTTCTGGGGACCAGAGGGTGGCACTGGGCAGGAAGGAAAATGAAAAAAGAGGGTTTAGTGTGGTTTCCATCTTTACAACCTACACTGTGGTTAACAAAATCTAAGATATCTTCCCACAATGTTAAAAATACTTACAAGGGAAATGTACTAAAACACATGGTAAGAAGCCTTTGAGAATCCATGGTTGTGTTAAATATTAAATAATAGAAAATAATTGTTCTTGTGGTAAAACACTTTTTTCTGAAGATCAGCGGTTCATTCAATGAAATTTGGGTTCCTTCTTCTTCAGTTCCTTTTAAGTAAAACTGAATTCAGTAGTGTTTATTAAAAAATTTCTGTCGACACACCGCTCTGTTTCACTGTCAAAGGATGTTTGTACAGCCGTATCAAGGATGATTAGATAATAGTAATGATGGTAATTCTCAAAGGTAAGATTCTGATGATTTTGTTTGCTTTCATCTTCACATTACCTATATTTTTTTAAACTTTATATCATCATCCATCAATTTTTTATCAAAACATTAAAGCCATTTATATGAAGGAACTTTGTAAAATATTGTGAATATTGATGGATATTATCATTATCATTACCACTTTGTTGTTGACAGAATTTAGTTGTGTTGACCACTGCTTAAAAAAAGTGGACCATCCAAACTTATTTCAAAGAACACACTTTGAAATAATTTTACTGTAAAGATACTGTTAAATGTGATAGTATTTCCGTAATGAAGTTTAAGTCATATTTCTATAGTAATAGTCTTTAAATAGTTTTTATTTGTGTGAGTGTATCATGGAACTCTCTTACAAATTATGCTATTTTAAACTTTTTAAATTTTTATACAATTTTTAAAGGTTACTTTTCATTTACAGTTATTACAAAATAGTGGCTGTATTCCCCGTGTTCTACAAGACAGCCTTAAGCCTATCTTACACCCAATAGTTTGTACCTCCCACCCCCTCACCCCTACATTTCCCCCCCTGCACCACTGGTAACCACTAGTTTGTTCTCTATACCTGTGAGACTGCTTCTTTTATGTTATATTCACTACTTTGTTGTATTTGTTAGAACCCACATATACAAATTATGCTAATTTTCAACACGTGAAAGTTAAAAGTAGATCTTCGAGTCCAGGTCATCAGCCATGATGGAGCCCCTTTACCTTCCCACTGCCTTCCTCCCCTCCCCCCAGCAGTGGTGGATTTAAGGTAATTTTATGGAACTTTAGAGTGTTAAATAACACAATCCAAAACCAACTCTGAAGAGCAGAATTTACTATGCTACTTTTAAACCACTCTTGCCTGCTTTTTTTTTTTTAATTTAGATTTAAAAGCACATGGTAGATGGCTTTGGGTAGTATAGTCATTTTCAAAATGTTGATTCTTCCAATCCAAGAACATGGTATATCTATCTGTTTGTATCATCTTTAATTTCTTTCATCAGTGTCTTATAGTTTTCTGTATACAGATCTTTTGTCTCCTTAGGTAGGTTTATTCCTAGGTATTTTATTCTTTTTGTTGCAGTGGTAAATGGGAGTGCTTCCTTAATTTCTCTTTCAGATTTTTCATCAGTAGTGTATACGAATGCAAGAGGTTTCTGTGCATTAATTTTGTATCCTGCTACTTTACCAAATTCATTGATTAGCTCTAGTAGTTTTCTGGTAGCATTTGTACGGAAACACAAAAGACCTTGAATAGCCAAAGGAATCTTGAGAAAGAAAAACAGAGCTGGAGGAATCAGGCTCCCTGACTTCAGACTATACTACAAAGCTACAGTAATCAAGACAGTACGGTACTGCCACAAAAACAGAAATATAGATCAATGGAACAGGATAGAAAGGCCAGAGATAAACCCACGTGCATGTGGTCACCTTATCTTTGACCACATGGAAACATGCTAAAATGACATGAAGGGGCCCAGCTTCTGGGCATCTCCACCAAGATGCCGAGCATGTGGGTAAAGTTGTTTGGACCCTCCAGACCAACCCAGCCACCAGGTAACTGTGGTCAATACTACATGAAACAGAAGGATTTTCCAGCAAGGCTTGCCTAATTTCCTGACCCACAAAATCAAGCAATACAATAAGATGGTTGCTGTTTTAAGCCACCAGGTTCTGGCGTCATCTTCATGCAAGTACAATCACAACAGTAATGAAGACAACTTAGACTCTGTGGTGCTCTGACCAGGTGTTTTCATGCATGCTTCTCACTTGATCATCATGGTCAAGACATCTACAACCCACATTCTGTGCTGCCTTCTCTGTACCACACAGCACTGTGGGAGCTTGGTATGCAGAGATGACAGTACAGGCGAGGTCCTGGCCACTTATGATGCTGCTCTCCAGGGATGGGAGACAGACAGTGAACAAATACATGAGCAAACAAGAAAATATCAGAGAGCAAATAGGGCCATGACATGACCAAAACCAAAAAACAAAACAAAAACAAAAACAACCCAGGATGATATCAGAAAGGGTGGGAGCTACTTTGCATGGGTGGTCAGAAAAGCCTGAGCAGGTGACATTGAGCTGAGACCAAAATGACAAGAAAAAGCCAGAAAAGCAAACATCTGGGAAAGGATATTTCCTATGGAAGGAATGGCTGGTGCATAGGTTCTAAGGCAGAAACAAGCTTAAAAAGTCCAGTGTAGAGGAGGAAAGGAGGCATGGCTGAGGGAACTGTCAGCAGAGGGGATCAAAGAGCAGGGTCCAGGTCACCTAGGAGGGTGACGCCCTTGTAGGGCCGTGGGAAGGACATTAGATTTTATCCCGCATACAATGGGAAGCTGTTGGGTGGCTTGAAATGGAAGTGTGAAATGAGATCATTTATATATATATTTTTAACACCTTTATTGGAGTATAATTGCTTTACAGTGGTGTGTTAGTTTCTGCTTTATAACAAAGTGAATCAGTTATACATATACATATGTTCCCATATCTCTTCCCTCTTGCATCTCCCTCCCTCCCACCCTCCCTATCCCACCCCTCTAGGTGATCACAAAGCACCGAGCTGACCTCCCTGTGCTATGCGGCTGCTTCCCACTAGCTATCTATTTTACATTTGGTAGTGTATATATGTCCATGCCACGCTCTCACTTTGTCACATCTTACCCTTCCCCCTCCCCATATCCTCAAGTCCATTCTCTAGTAGGTCTGTGTCTTTATTCCCGTCTTGCCACTAGGTTCTTCATGACCTTTTTTTTTTTCCTTAGATTCCATATATATGTGTTAGCATACTGTATTTGTTTTTCTCTTTCTGACTTACTTCACTCTGTATGACAGGACATTAGATTTTATCCCGAGTACAATGGGAAGCTGTTGGGTGGCTTGGAATGGAGGTGTGACATGAGATCATTTATATTTTAAAAAGCTTCTCAGGCTGCTGTGAGGAGAATAAAGGATCCAAGAATGGAAGCAGGAAGACTCATTCGAGTGGGAGAGTGTGGCTTGGATTGGGGTGGAGCAGTTAGACGAAGAGAAAGTGGACAGGCACGTAGAATGTATCTTAGAGACTCAGCAGGACTTGGGATGAATTCGATGCTGGAGGAGTAAGATGTAGTTGTTTTTTAAGTCTTAGGTTTTAGAGACAAGAAAACGGAAGCCCTGAGCAGTGAAACAACTTGCTCAAAGTCACGCAGCTTGAATGTGTGAAGACAGAATTCAAACGGATTTTCTCTCTCCAAACCATTTTTGCTCTTTTCACCCCACTGCACTGCGGCTACCCAGGCGGGTTGCATTACACAGGACAAGCATTTTCACCTAATTAGTCAGCTAGTGACCACAGGGGGAAAGCTTCACTCACAGGTTTTTCCAGGGGCAGAGACACTGACCCCTTCTCCATCATCGTAAATGGGAGTCACTGTGACTTTGTATTCAGTATCGGAAAGCAGATTCTTCAGAAGGAGATTGTTCTGGCTTCCAGGCACCATAACCTGAAGAGAAAAGCAAAGGACGTGGTCTTAGTAAGACTTTCATTCCTGCTGCTCTACTAACGCGGTGGGACTGTAGGCACGTTGAAATAATTAGAAGCAAGGAGATGCGCTTGGAGGGTGATGATAAGAAAGAAGGGCATCCATGCAAAAGCATTTCTCTCTGAAATTCCCCTCGGAACACCCCTTAGTTTCTAATCACTAATACGGAAGGCTTAAATTTGAAGCTCTTAAGCCCTAAGGGGTAGTCTTCTCTCAACATCTTTTCAGTATTTGTAAAGCAGCCAGAAGAGAGAATAATCTTCCTTTTGGAAAGCAGGTGTTTATGGCTTAGGAGTGTTCATTCTATAATCTAGCCTGCATATCACATTTGATTCTACTTAAAATCATTTTGAAAATTCAGCCTTCCATTCTTTCCCTTTCAGAGATCATCTAATCCCAGTATTTTAGAAAAGGTTGGATGCTAGCCAAGAACAACATTACCACACATTAAATCCAAGATTTCCGAGTTGAAAGATATTTACCAATGACACTAAAAAATGTCGCAGCTTTTTTATTTCTGAAAGGAGTTGTCTTCCTCAATCTGAAATCACCATTCCTCTGACTCTAAAGGCTGCAAAAAATAAAATGCAGCGATGGGGTAGACACCACTCAAGCATCAGTGTAATGTTCCATGTGGCTCAGCAGTGCAAATCCTGGCATCTCTAAAAGAATATGTGGACCAGAAAAGCCACATGTTCTCAATATTAAAACCACAAAACTTTCTGCCTAGGTTTCAGCAGTTAGATGCTGGCACATCTCTGGGCCATTTAAAAGACTTAATCATGGCTGGAAAAAATGTTAGGTTGTAAGAACTGACCCAAATGCATTTAAGGGAGTCACAAGACTGGGACAGCTGTAGATGCTTTTGGATTCAAGAGCTGGGTAAAATGCCAGCAGGCAAAGGGCATGCTGTCTACTTCTGGATGAGGGAAGGAACCTATAAATCATGGAATAAGCCCTCGAAAGCCTCGAGTTGAACTCAGAAGCAGCTGTTGCTAAGATATTGCTAAGCTCTAAAAGCAGGGTTTTTTTTTTTAATATGAAAAAGGAAGTCTGAATTAAGTGATTTATATTAGATTAATATGATTTTGCTCCTCATGTGAAACGACACTGAAATACACAGGATGGTACTGATGTAGTCCTGGGAGGGAGATTTTATAAAAGGAGCTCTGTTTTATTCTAAAATGAGTTAGATAACCCTGGCATTAAGAACTTGTAAAGAAAGAACTGTGGTTGCCCTGTCTTGTCTTAGCCTATCCATGCAGCTTCCTTTAGGGCATTTCTTTTCAATATAACCCTCTGGAGCCCAGAGCCTGGGCATTTGTTCCAAGCTGTCTGCCTAGCAAACCACCCACGATGATGTTCCTTAAATCAGGTCATCCCTCAAACTGAGAAGCACACGGCCTTGGAACCAATCAAACTTAGCCTGTAGGGTACTGAAAAGCAATGGGACCATTCTGGAGGGCTCATTTATAGCTTGCCAGGTAGTAGTTGCTGTGGTTTATAATAATAGCCCTCATTTAGCTAGCTGTTATTATCTGCCAAGTACTACTCTAAGTATTCTAATGTAGTAATTCAGTTACTCTTCACCACAACCTTTTGAGATAAGAAGTATGATTACACTCATTTTACAGTTGGGGAAACTGAGACCCACATAGCTATTGGGTTAAAAAAAAAAAAAAGCCATATTGAAATCCTGAATATCTGGCCTGAGCCTTTTTTAAATCACTGCCCTCTACTCCACCTGACTGCTCTCCGCAAACCTCTTTATCCTGATGATACTCATTCCCAAGAATAAAATGTAAACCTCCTCTTGGGCATGCAAAGTTCCTTCTACTTGACCTCTGCTTGTTTGCACAAAGCAAGGTAAAGATAGGTGCCCACTCAGAAGATCTAAATATACACTTCTCCAAAAAAAGACATACAGATGGCCGAATAGCACATAAAAAGATGCTCATCACTAATTATCAGAGAAATGCAAATCAAAACTACAATAAGGTATCACCTCACACCTGTCAGAATGGCCATCATCAAGAAGTCTACAAATAATAAGTGCTGGAGAGGGTGAGGAGAAAAGGGAACCCTCCCAAAGTGTTATTGGGAATGTAAATTGGTTCAACCACTATGGAGAACAGTATGGAGGTTTCTTAAAAAACTAAAAATAAAGCTACCATATGATCCAGCAATCCCACTCCTTGGCACATGTCCAGATAAAACCATAATTCAAAAAGATACATGCACTCCAATGTTCATTGCAGCACTATTTACAATAGCAAGGACATGGAAGCAACCTAAATGTCCATCGACAGAAGAATGGATAAAGAGGATGTGGTACGTATATATAATGGAATATTACTCAGCCATAAAAAAGAACGAAATAATGCCATTTGCAGCAACATGGATGGACCTAGAGATTATCATACTAAGTGAAGTTAAGTCAGACAGAGAAAGACAAATATTATATGACATAACTCACATGTGGAATCTAACTTTTAAAAATGATATAAATGAACCTATTTACAAAATAGAAAGACTCACAGATTTCGAAAACAAACTTACGGTTACCAAAGGGGAAACATGGCAGGGGGGAAGAGATAAATTAGGAGCTTGAGGTTAACATACACACACTACTATATATAAAATAGATAACCAACAAGGACTTACTGTATAGCACAGGGAACTCTACTTAATATTCTATAATAACCTATATGCGAAAAGAATCTAAAAAAGAATGCATATATATATATGTATAACTGAATCACTTTGCTGTACACCTGTAACTAACACAACAGTGTAAATCAACTATACTCAAATAAAATTTAAAAAAAAAAAAAAGATGGGTGTCCACTAAAAACAGATGCTACAGGTCATAGCAGATGGTGGTTTTGTTGAGAAAACAATTCTATAAAAGATGCTCATGGGTAAATGACGTGCAAATCTAACCAGTGAACTTCATGTTTTTAATTTTTTCAGAAATGCAACTTCATGTCTGGCTCCATTATTGCCCAGAGCTCTTCAGAGCAGCCTGGATCCCATCCAGCAAGCTGTTTCCACAGTAGAAAGAGGATTCCCCACATCTCAGTTTGTTCCTGTCTTAGCAAGTTCTGTTTCTACACAGTGATTTTCATGCCTTCTATGGTGAAAGACTAGGTAGGGTTAGTGCTGTTATGTTTTAATCCCAGTCCCTGACGACCAATATTTTTATAAAATACAATAAAACAAAATCGCCAGAAAATACGGTCATATTCTTGGATGTTCCAGCAATGTCAGATTGCTGTAAACGTTTCTAAGCTTAATCTTAATACCTGAACTTATCTTGTCAGAGACTGAGCCACATTCTGAGTTTCCCTACTCTAGAACATTTCTTGCAACTCAGAATTCAGGACATGGTTTTAGATTTTTACATGTAGGTTCTAGAAAAGCCTGGAATCCTGATCGGCCTTTCACAAATAAAGATATGTGAGACCTCCCTCCCCTGACAACAAAATTCAGGGCAACGTCATTACTACGTCTCCATATTTCTGATCAGAGTTGAAAGTCAATCTTTATGAAATATTTGACAGGGGGTTTTACTTTCTAAGAGTTCAAAAGCTTTTTATTGGGAATATTTGGTAGGTTTGATTATGCTTAGAAAATACAGAAATACTTCACTTAACCTCAATTGGAAAAGTAAATTTAATTCCCCTTGCTTTATATATATTAAAGCCTGACTTTGGTTTACAATATACCTATACTATTCTCCAACTTCAATACTCTAGCTTATCATTTCCTCAGGTAAATTTAATCAGCTTTTATAGTTAAGGAAAATTTGGAACGATGGTAAGAGGCATTTCTCTTATCCAGACACATTTCCTTTCTCACTTTTGTAATATGTTTTAGCCATCTGTCTTTCCCTGCCTGCATCATTATTTTAAGATATTCATTTGGTTGAACCTGTCTACAAAACAGAAACAGAGTCACGGACATTGAGAACAGACTGGTGGTTGCCAAGGGGAAGGGGTTGGGGGAGGAGTCAAGTGGGGGATTGGGGTTAGCAGATGAAGTTATTATATACATAACGGATAAACAACAAGGTCCTACTGTATAGCACTGTGATGATAAACCATAATGGATAAGAATATTTAAAAAAAGAATGTATATATAGTATATATATATGTATAACTGAATCACTTTGCTGTACAGCAGAAATTAACACATTGTAAATCAATTATACTTCAATAAAAAAAAAAAAAAAGAAAATATTTAAGATATGCATTTGCTGTGTGGGAGTGAATACAGATCTTCATGTTCCTGACCTATGTTGGTTCTATAATCTAAATCTAGATGCATGCACTTTCTGTCTCCAGTAATAATAATACATTACATTTACATAGTAGTAACATTTCATAAAACACTGAGATATAAATTCTCAATTACTCCTCAGTTGAGTCCCTGAAAATATGCCTGTAAATTAAGAGTGCACAAGTCCGATTTCATTGGAATTCACTATAGGGGTTTGAGAGTTAAAGAATTCTAAAGTACTTTCTCTGTGTAGCAAAAATATTTCTGCACAGTAAATAATCACCATCAAAGTTATCAATATTTTTCATTTTTATTAAGGGTTTGTTTAACTGGGGCACATGTGTGTTGAAGACTTTTGATCTTTTTTCCTTCATCTAGGTGTCCAAGTTTGTTTCAAAATAAACAGTGTGAAATGAAAGAAACTAGCAAAGGGAAAATTATCTAGAGATAATCCAAAGTAAATATTATTATTATTTTACCTTGCATAGTTTATAAGTGCGTGCACAAGATTAAACTGTGACTCATTCCAAATTAGCGGGAATAATTTAGCAAGAAGCTTAATGTGTTTCTTGGTAAGAGTAGAAACAAAAACCAAAACAAAACTCTCACTCTGGGAAGTTTTTATGGGTTTCATTTTAGGGACTAAGTTAAAATATGAGGGCAATAACAGGGAAAATAAAACATCCAAATTATATCTTTAGTTACCACGGCTAAGCACAATTTTAATTTTTTTGAATTTTCCAATCATGGATTATTTGAAATCTATGATCCGAGTAAATTTATAATTCAACCTATTTTGTTCAAGTGTCCATTAATTTTCCAAAAGTACTCCCAGACCAATTTCATGGACCTTCTGGTTATTCACAGTGGACGTGGTTATTGCCCATTTTGTTATCATTGTGTTCTACAATGATTCATCCATCAGCTTGAAATTAAGTACTTTCCTGAGAGACTCTTGAGCTCAAACCATTGTTTATGTATTGATATCATACAGATACAAATAATTTGCCACCAAAGGCTTTATAAGTAAGGAAAAGGAAGAAAGGATAATAATGCTATTCTTGAGCAATAATGTATTTGGAGATTTCTTTCCTAGAGTGTCACAAATATAATGCAGCAGAGGGAAAGAAATACAACTAATGAAGCTAAATAAAGCATATTTCATAACTAAAAGGAAAAATTTCTTTTGGATACAAACCAGAGTTATTGGGTCTGATGGGAAGTGTGCCTAGGAAACAATTTTCAGGTTCTAGAGTAAAAGGAATGGTATGGTGTAAATAAAGAAAACATGGGAAGGCCATGATTAAGAGTGTACCCAAGTCTTCCAAAAACACTAATTCAAAAAGATACATGCACCACAATGTGAGAGCAGCACTACCTACAATTGCCAAGATATGGAAACAACCTAAGCGTCCATCAACAAATGAATGGATAAATAAAATGTGGTACATATACACAATGGAATATTACTCAGCCATAAAAAAAGAATGAAATCTTGCCATTTGTGACAACTTGGATGGACTTGGAGGGCATTATGCTAAGTGAAATAAGTCAGACAGAGAAAGACAAATACTGTATGATATTACTTATATGTGGAATCTAAAAAATACAACAAACTAGTGAATAAAACAAAAAAGAAGCAGACTCACTGATATAGAGAACAAACTGGTAGTTACCAGTGGGGAGAGGTGGGGAGGTGGGGAGTTAGAGGCACAAACTATTGGGTGTAAGATAGGCTCAAGGATATATTATACAAAATGGGGAATATAGCCAATATTTTGTAATAGCTGTAAATGGAAACTAACCTTTAAAAACTGTATAAAATTTTTTTAATTTTAAAAAATAAAAACTTTATTTCTTAATAAAAAAGAGTCTACCCAGGTTTTCAATAGAGAAAAACAAATATAGATGAAACAACTTAAAGAAAACTCAACACATAAAAATCTAAATCCCACAGGGAGACACTCGTGATTAAGAATACATTAGAAATGACTATAAATCTGCTCAAAGAGAGTCAATGTCAGTGAAAAATACAACTATTTGTTAATGGGCGGCACACTTCAACTGCATAATGAATACCCTTGAGTTACGCTTCATTTAAAAACTTTTAATCAGATTCCCAAGGGCAAAAAAGTTATATATGTGTATATATATATATAGAATTTTATATATTGGACTTCCCTGGTGCTGCAGTGGTTAAGAATCTGCCTGCCAATGCAGGGGAAATGGGTGCGATCCCTGGTCCGGGAAGACCCCACATGCCACGGAGCAACTAAGCCCAAATGCCACAACTACTGAGCCTGTGCTCTAGAGCCCACGAGCCACAACTACTAAGCCCGCATCCCTAGAGCCCGTGCTCCACAGCAAGAGAAGCCACCGCAATGAGAAGCCCTGTGCACCGCAACGAAGAGTAGCCCCGGCTCACCGCAACTAGAGAAAGCCCACGCGCAGCAACGAAGATGCAACAAAACCAAAATAAATAAATAAATAAAAGAAGTTTATATATTAAAAATTTACATATCAAAAGTATACACACACTCAAACACACACACACATATACCCACACATACAGACAAGTGTATAATGGACTACTTATGACCCAATTTTTGTGCTCTAACAAGTTGTCAAGGCAACACAAGCAAAGCGGTAAAGAAGGTTGAGATGCTTTATCAATTTAAAGCAGGTTGTATGTGGAGCACGTTTCAGAGACAGAAAGTCATCAGGAAACCAGCTGTTAAGTTTGGATCAAGCAAAAACATTAGTTTCCAGAGAAATGAAGAAATGAGCAGTAAAGCTTGCATTAATCTCGGGAAAGTCTCGTTAGCCTGGTTAGTCAGGAAACTTGTGGAGTTGCTAGTCAGCTGTATTTATACAGACCGTTCCTACCACTTCTTCGGCAGGGTCCCCTTGAGCAGTCAGGTAGGTCACCCTGAACTGCTGCACACTGCTGTCTGAAATGTCCCATTCTACCCGCAGGCTAGAAGTGGTTTCATCATCTACAACCAGGTTTCTGACTCCTGTGCGGAAAACTGGAATAAACACAACCAAGTATTTAAGGAACTTTTCATCCATCATATTTCAAAATGAGCTACAGAGATGATTTGTGGACATGACAACAAGTATCATTTAATGTATCTCTACCATGTAGACCCAGGGGAAGCGAGAACAACTCGGCTGTAGTTAATAGAGAGCCATGATACCTACTGGTAGCAAACAAAAATGGGCTTAAGAGATGCTTTCAAGGTGAGGTCATGGATCCCTCAAACCACCAGCTCTGTATATACACTAGGAAGGGGAACTGGGGAGCAGCCCTTGGACTAGGAAACCAGAAGGGGAGCCCAAAGAGGGGCACGACTGTGAGAACGTCACATTAGGGCTGAGCTGGAAGTGAGCATGAGGGACCAAATGTGGTCAACCTTGGCGTGCAATCCAGCATCCAACACACGTCCCATCACCTGCTCCCCCATTTCTGTTTTCACACTTGTCACTCAAAGCACAAATCTCCCACCAGGGCTGCCTCTACCCACTCAGGCCACACGGATTTCTTCCTTTTTCTGAGATCTGTCCACACTCCTTCACTCGTTTTCTCTGACACGTTCCTTTTCATCTCCCAAAGTGACTGCTCTCTCATTTGTCCCATTTTTTCTTCTCCCTCTTGTGCCAACTTCCTTTCATTCTGCCCATCTCCATGGACTCTTTCTCCTCTTCATTCATTTATTCATTCATTCAGCAAACGTTCTTTGAGCTTTTTCTGTATGTCAGACTGGTTAGGCCTTTAAGACATACAATGATTTACAGTCGACAAAAATAGTGAAAGTGTCACAGAGGAGACAGGAGAGTGACATTTACCAGGCAAAACTTTACCTACTGGGCTGTAGGTACAAAATGCAACATCTCACCTTCAGGGTTAGGAGTTCTAGATGGTAGGAGGATATGGGGAAAGCATGAAACATATGGTTGAGGCCAGGAAGGGAAGCAGAACCCAGTCAGGAAGCATCTTGTATGTTATGATAAAGAGATGTGGGGTCATAAAGAAGGGCTCAGTAAAGGTTAACTGAAGAATGAATCAGTGAACGCATGAATAAATGAATGGTACTGGAGATTCACTGAAAGGTTTTAGGTCAAGAAATAAATATCATCAAACTTGTTTTATCTAGTTGACTGTGACAACTAGTTGGGAGGTATATTATAACGGAGGGGAGAGTTAAGCTGAGAGAGAAAATAGCTGATGTAGGAAGACCAATACACCAGCCACGGCTCAGTTACCCACAGAAATGCATGGAAACTATGATATGAATAATTCTCAACAGAGCGTAGGAGAAGGCACTGAGATCAAGAGTAGGGCAGAGACTCCTGGGGCTGGATACTAACGTCCTCTAAAAGATTAGATGGGAATTCAAAACAAAGATGGGAAAAATAGAGAGTACCACAGTGATATTGATTAGTAGACTAGAAGACCAATTAGCATTTAGGGATAAGAAGAGGTTGAGAGCTCCGAGGGGAGTGAAATTTGAACTGGTATGCCCTGTTCCTAATCAATCATATAAATCAAATAAAACTGGGATAATATAACTTCTGTTTAAATTAAACTTTTCTCATGGGTAAACAGGCTTCTATTTGTCCTTACCTGATGTCACAGGCCTGGTAGGCGCTTCGGTCGTAGGCGGTTCTGTCCAAACACTGTCAACTAAAAACATATTCCTCACTTTAAAATTCTGTAATGATGATGACTGTATACATTAGTGTATAGCATTTTGTAGTTTTCAAGGAAAAGTTCACCTATATCATGTCACTTGTTTCTCACAACAACCTTGACCATGGTTGCAAGAGAGAAGTGAGTTGTAAGGCAGACATTGTATCTATTCCACAGATAAGGAAACAAACCCAAAGAAGTTAGTTTCTAATCACAGATACCAGCCTTCATATACACATTTGAATTACATCTATAAAATTGTGAAACCTCCCAGTTACTTTGAAATGGGGCATAACCATGGTGATGAAAGGAAATTAAACAGTGCTGTAGATCAAGTTGTAAAGGGGCTGCCAAATAGGACCAGCAAGGAAGACAATAGGAAGTGCATCTGCTATTTCTCATATCCACCCTGGGCAACCAGTGGATGGAGCTGCTGTGTGGTGCTCCGCCTAGAGGCCCTCTTCATCAGCATACTCATCCAGCAGCTTCTGGAGTACAGGTTGCCAATGGCTCAGAGCTCTGGGAATTGCTTTGCCTGGAGTTGCAGACTCTGTCAGGGGACGGCCTGCCTCCAATCACTGGGGATGCAGGGATAGAAAGGCCCAGCCCCTTTGACTCAACTTGGGATCACTCAGAAGGGTCATACCAGGTCCAGAATTTCTAATAGAATTAGCTGAGGGCTCCGTTTTAGCTTCTCCCTAGGTCCTATTTTCTTACAGATGTATCTCCCAACTACACTCTTCAATAAACCTTCTGGATGCAATTTTCTACTTCAGAATCTGGTTCCAGGGAACCCAATCAAAGACAATTTAATATGTGGTTAATACCTCATATTTAAAAAATGAAGGGATAAATGAATCAGCAAGTGAATTTTGTGGTTTCTTGGAACCAAGATCAACTTGGGAAATTCCAGAAACTCTTGGACATTTTTGCCCTACATTTATTTGTTTGCTCATTTATAACTTATTTCATCCATCCATTCATCCATCCATCCATCCATCCATTCCTCCATTCAACAAATATTCATTGCACAGTTAAAATATGCCAAGAACTGTGCTAAGTGTTGGGGACATAATGGTGAACAAGACAGATATGGTCCCTGCCTTTAGGTGATGATAGAATAGGAGTCTAATAAGATGCTCTGCATATTGCTTTCATTAAAGGTAAAGATGTATGAAGAGTTCTAGGGACAAAGCCTCTGTAGCCAGGAATAAGGCTGATGTGCAGGGAACCTGGTGGCGTGAAAAGTGTGTCAGAATAAATGGTCGGAGCTTGTGAAGTCCATCTTGGCCTGACCAAGACTTACGTGTGGTCCCAACGGCGGTCACCACCTCAGTCTCACTTCCACCATCCAGTACAGCCAACAGGGAAACTTCATATTCAGTGCCAGGTTCCAG
The DNA here is from genome assembly GCF_965194805.1 of Balaenoptera borealis. NCBI lineage: Eukaryota > Metazoa > Chordata > Mammalia > Artiodactyla > Balaenopteridae > Balaenoptera > Balaenoptera borealis. The sequence continues at coordinate 18,647,291 of NC_138876.1, forward strand.
GCCTTCAATAACATATGAGTCTTGGTCTTCTTTTAGGACAACCTGAAAAGTATTTGGTGCCTAGTAACTGGGTTTACTTGAATAACATAGGAAAAAGTTAAGAAAAAATAATAAAAAGGAAAGATGTTATCCCAAGTGTAAGCAAGAAGTGACTAAGCATAAACAACTCCAGGGCCGTTGAATTCAATTTTAAAGTCAAACCAGAGACTTTTTTCTTTTCAAATCTCTCAGCAAATAAACGATTAATATTGCAAAAGGGACCTTCTTTGAAGTTTTTAAAAATTTCATCTATGACTATCAAAGAATCTGGAAATACATAACATATATAACTAAAGCCCTAGCAAAAATGCATTTTAATTTTACAAAAGTCATATGATTTGACATCTATAAAACTCCAGGTCATGGAAAATATTAATTACTTCTGGGATTCTCAATCTGTCTTAAAACAAAGACCAACTCAAATGCAGCAGTGGGCATTCACTTCCAGATAAAATGCCCTGGATTAATTTTCAGCCTCAGACAACTCACTTCTTCAGTCTTCCCACCGTAGACTGGAATCCACATCAACTTGTGTTGCCCTTCATCAACCGAGAGGGGATGCCAGGTCACTCTAAAACTATCTGTTGTCACCTCATCAATTTCCAAGTATTGCTGGGCTGGAACTTCCTCTGTAAGCCAAGGAAGGAGATTTTGTTAGGGAACTGAGGAGGTAAGAAAACCATAACTCAAGCAGCTCCCCAGGGTCACAGGTAGAGAAGACTCTCTGGCGAATCTCTTGTTTTTGGAAAGCACATGGAAGCAGGGAAAGCAATCCCAATTAGTCCAGTGTGGGCTTATGTTTCTGTTTCCAGCATTTACCCACAGTATAAGTTAGGAAGACCAGGGACACAGCAGATTTTTACAGTTTTCCAGTAATTTCCAGAACTCTTAGATTCTCTATTTGGCTCTTTTCATTAACTATAAAAAATAAGAGTGCCATATTCATTATTTTACAAAGATACTATTTTCCAAGTATTTTGAAGAAGTTAACAAAATGATGCCCTAGAGGCCTGAGAAATGTCACTTTTAGCTTTATTCACTTTCGTGCCTAAATCACTCTCTAGTAATAAGTTAAATCCTATAGAAGAACGTTCATCCTTTTAATCTTGTACATGTGGCTGCCATCAGAAGTGAAGTATAATTTATCAGACATCCATTATTTCACTGCTTACACACTTCTGGGATGTATGACAGAGACCATAACATCTAATTACAACCAAAATGAATTGTCAGTCATTGATTTTTATTATACGAAATCAGAGATTTTAAAACTCTTTAACAGGATACCGTAAGAATTCCAACTACAGTTAGCCCTTGTGAGATTTTGCAAAATTACTGAACTTTTTTCTGTGAATATTATTTCTCAGTCCAGCTTATTTCTCATCTCTCTCCAAATTACCTTCTCATCTCCTCAATACAGCGCTAAATTTGTTTCCAAGTGTAATTCATGATAGGTCCAGAAAGCAAACAATAGAATTTTCCCACCAGGAGGCAGAAAGAAGTTATATTTATTGACTACAGGGTATACATAGAAAAGAAAAAAAATGCATTCATGCTTTATTTTTTATTTTAGTATTTAAAATATCCCATATTGTTGTATTAATATTGCAAGCTGCATGAAAATACATTATTGGCTATAGATTGACGTATTAGGTTAAATGGTATGAAACCATCATTTTTTGTAGGTCAAAAACTGTTGGAGAGCTGTAATTTTGGAAGTTCAACTTAATATACACATATATCAATGGAAGAAATGTGAAAATTTTATGTCGCTAGAACAAAAGAAACAGTGTGAGATCAGGAAGAGAACAATGCACACTTTTATTTAACTGAGACCTTTGAACTTAGATGGTCCTGTCCCTCTTTCCCTTGCTTTGATAGAAAATAATTAGCCAGTAGGCATTCTACTCACCTAATTGTTCATTGGGTAATAATACTCTAAAGTAAACAAATATTAAAATGCAATCTCTTCAAAATCACAATTGAAGAAGCTGCTCCAGCTCCTGGTTTCCATACAGCTACTCTTGGAAACTTTTCAAACCATAATAAGGCTTACCTGTGGTAAAAATTCCAGTCAGAGGCTCCGACTGTCCTTCATCATAGATGGAGAAAATGGCAACAGTATACTCGGTGAGGGGTGTCAAGCCCTTCAGAGGGAACATAGTAATAGGATCAACCTCAACCTGCAAAAGAAAGAAGTCATAATAGCTATATCAGATACTCTCTAAATACAGGAAGCAGAAGCCATTTTATTGTCTGCAGTTCACTTGGCTGGCAGCAGAGCTGTTAAGTACTGCAAAAGAGATACTGAATTATAAAACCATTTAGATATTCACATTTCTAATCTTACAACCTTAAATAGAATATCTATCAGTAAATTCTCATGACATAGTTGCAACCAATATTATTTCCATTCATTAAAGATATAGAAAGTGAAGTACACAAAATTTGCAATGCTAATACAAATAAATGTAATGTTAACAGCCGGATTTGCTAGGAGTAGCCAGTCATGCACAATAACTTCTGTAGGAGTGAAATAGATGAGCAACCATTGAGGAGAAGGCGAGCACAGTTGCTGTTATTTTGGTTCTTCAATGTGTCAACATTTTTTTTTTTTAACATCTTTATTGGAGTATAATTGCTTTACAATGGTGTGTTAGTTTCTGCTTTATAACAAAGTGAATCAGCTATACATATACTTATATTCCCATATCTCCTCCCTCTTGCATCTTCCTCCCAGAGTCAACATTTTTTAATTGGTAAGTTTCACATACAAAGAGAAATCCCTGGTCAGACACACCAACTTTCTTTCCACGTCTTTCCCACCTCAGGGCCTTTGCACATGCAATTCATTCTGTCTGAGACCCTATTTCCTTGGCTCTTTTCAAAATTAGGGCTTCACCGTCTGTCAGGACTGTGCTTATATTTCACCTTCTCATGGGGGTGTTCATTTTTCTACGTATCTCAGTAGGGTGATTCTCTAACATTGCCCTTGTTTGTTTTCTCCCTAGCACCCATCCCAGCCGGAAATTATTTTGTTTCCTAGTAGAAGATGTTTATTATTTCCTGCACAGAGTGTAAGCCCCTTGAGGTCAGGACCTTGTTTAGCTTCTTTGCTACTGTATGTTGAATTATATATATTTTTTGAGTGAATAGAATACGTAAATGAAAACTGAGATGGAAGCACCAAAGATCCATTTTACAAGAGATTAAAAAAAAGGGGGGGTGGTGCTCATCTGAGCAAAGAGTTAATCCAGAAACCATAGACATCTTGAAGGAATTGACCTCAGGTCAAAAAAAAGATTGCCAGCCCTGGGGGAAGGAGTTTCCCTTTTCACGTTTTTGGAACTCTGAGCCACTCTGCTAGAGAGGACCAGCCAACCCCAGCCTTTTCAGCCACCCCAGACATGGATTGAAGTCATCTCGGAAGTTCCAGCCCAGTCAAGTTCCCAGATGAATGTAAGGGTCACCTCAGCTGACACCACATGGAGCAGAGACAAGCTGACCCTGCTGAGCCTGCCCAAGTTATATAATCATGGGTTGTTATTTTAAGCCAGGGTGTTGGTTACACAGCAATAGTTAATTGAAAATATGTATTATCTTCTTCTGAATCTAGGCCTGATAATATTATGGGTAATTCTTAGCATTTAATATTTACTCTGGTCTGGGTATTATCTCATGCTTTACATGCATTAGTTGTACTTACATCCTTACCACAACATTGTCAGGTAGCTCATTATTACCCCTAAGTGGAAGATGGGAAAAATGAGACTCCGAAAAGTTAAGGAACTTGCCCAAGGGAAAGCCAGCTAGTTCCTAAAACTTACTCACAAGTGTTTCACACTCTAAATTCTCTGTTTGTAAATACTATTTACAGTATGGCTTCATTATTTAAACTCACAGAAAAGACAAATACTTAAAATATGAGTTCAAGATGTTCTTCTAAACTATATTTCCTATTGCTTTCTGTTGTTTTGAATTGTAATGGCTAAGATTTACTGAGCACTTATAATGTGTCAAGGACCTTACATTCATTGTTTTATTTAGCCTCCGTATCCCCCATCAAACACTAGGTATTTATAATGACTGTTTTACAAATGAGGAAGCTGAGGCCCTAAGACCTTAACCAACTTTCCTGGAGACATAAAACTATTAACTGGAATGAATAGTTAGGCCTTGGTATACTTATATATAAGTGTATATTTATATATATATACACACATATATATACACACACATATATATATGTAAAAGCATATGTATTTTGAACATTATATATTGAATATATATATTTATATTTTTTTTTCAACAGATATATATATATATATATATATCTGTTGAAAAGATCTAGTTTATTAAAAGCATTTTATTTGCTGCTGAACAGACCATATTTTATGCATTAATTATTGATCATTTTATTTCATCAAATGAAAACTTCTAGGTATCATTTATTTTTACTTGTTATCATATTATGTTTTAGGTTAAGTTCTGGAACTCATTTTATTGGTAGTACTTTTAAGATGTAAGAGAAGAATTTGGGAAAATGGTAACAAATGACTATGATTCATTGTTATGCAACGATTTTTGAGTAAAATTTTTCAAACTATCTAGCAAAAACTTCACCTCAGCCTATTCTAGGATGGATGAACAGAATCCTTGATGAGGAACGAGGGACTTGGGCTCTGCTCTGGGCTCTGCTGTTGAGTCACTGCTGTAGGGGACTGGACTTGTCTCTCAGAGTCTAAAAACTGTGGCCTTTCATTTATAAAACTCAAATGGCAGCACTTTAGTTCTCCATCATGTTTGCACATTTCCCCAAATCTTTTCACAGTACATGCTATCTGAGATGACTTCTTTCTGCAATTTGACAGGTCAGGCTTTGGCAACATTTTTTTCTATAAAATTTGCACAAGGTGCTCTCTGTAAAAACCTCAGAGGCTGTCTCAGGATTAGCACTCAATGTGTGTTAGCTGCCATCATCATCACCATCACCATCACCATCATCACCATCACCATCATCACCATCATCACCTCCATCATCATTATCATCACGATCACCATCACCATCATCCTCATCACGATCACCATCATCACCATCATCCTCATCAACATCACCATCATCACCATCATCATGATCACCACATCACCATCACCATCATCACCATAATCCTCATCACCATCACCATCATCACCATAATCATCATCACTATCATCATTACCACCATCATCATCACCACCACCATCATCATCACCATCACCATCATCATCATAATCATCACCATCACCATCATCAGTAGCAGCAGCATTTGTTTAAGTGCTCTGTTTTGTTTTTCTTTTTTGGTCTCCAAAAGTTAGGGAGAGGGGTCATGCAGAAAAGACAGAGGAGGAAGAGGAAGTGAAGGAGGGAAGATGGGAGGAAGTGAAGCAGAGAAATAGGAATTGAGTTGAAAACAAAGATTTTACAATCAATTGCATGTTACGTAGTACGTAGATTTTAGTTGGGACATTTTGAAATTCATTCCAGAATATTTTGGGAATTTCCTAAAAATCCAATTGTAGCATTATCTCTAAATAAAAGCTTAAATTAATAGAAGTAAAGCAAAATATGGTAGGAATATTCACCCTTAAAAATCACATATTCCAAAACTAGGTAAAGTAATATTTGTCTTATATAAGACACTTATCCAGCAACCTTTAGTCTCAATTGCATGGTTAACAATTAAGAATTAAGAACACACACACCAGTCAAAATGGAAATGTTACAAAATCTACACATTGTTTATGCATTGTTATGCATTTTACTCAAATAAAATGTTCTCAGATTTTTATTCATGGTCTATTTACTCATATTTTAAATTCAGTTTTATCAAACATAGTTTTCTAATTTCCCAGCACAATACAAATTAGAAATAGCAAGTGCCAACGGCACTCCCAAGATTGAAAAACACTGCAAAAAATCACATGTATTTCTCTACAAATATATTATTAGTCTGGGGTCATTATTTATAAAGGCAAATAACGTAAAATTCCATGAGAGGCCAGAATAGCTATAATTTTTTTTAACTGGATGTTAACTAGACCTATTATAGTCATTTCACAATGAATACAAATATTAAATCATGTTGTATACCTGAAACTAATATAATGTTATATGTCAATTACACCTCAATAAAAATATATAAAAATATATTTATATAACTCATATTTACATATATATGACAGTTTATTTTTGTTTCATGAAAAATTATCACCAAATAAGAATATTTTGCAGTGAAAAGATATGCTAGTGAATACGGTTGTTATGTTATTTTAATTGTTCAATGAGTCAACATTTTTAAATTGGTAAATTTCACATAGAAATAAAAATCCTTGGTCACAGAGTCAAGGGGAACAAGACCTGGCAGCCCCCAGCTAGATTTCTGTACAGCAACCGTCTTCAGGAGCTGACATCGGCTGCTTCTTGGATGAACATGTACAAACTCCCCGGCAGGGTAGTCCCCACTACACCCAGCATCTGTGTCACTGTAACCCATTGTCCGTTGTCATTTATTGTTGTCTTTCAGTAGAGAATTTCTTCCACATGCATGTCCCCAAAATGGGAATATGAAATATAACCTAAGGTAGCTTCATATTTCAAGAAAAACAGGTGAGACTGTATTTCTTTGCAGGTGTGACAATTTCTGCACTCATTTACATTATCTGCATAACCTTCCTACATAGCTGAATTTGCAACCCTTGGGAAAGTGGTTTATTTATCGGTGATAGCAAAGAGACACTGATAGCTCGGTGCTTTTGACTTCCTTCTTTTACTACTCCAGGATCTCATCTTCAAAAGCAAAGCAGCTGGTCTAAAGATTCCAGCTTCGTCAGAATTATTTGCCCTCAGGATTTTTGAAGATTTAATGAAAGATGTTGAACAGTATTTCTGTACTGTTAGCAAATGTGCAGTTATTGCCCATTCATTACCTAGTGTCCCGTATGGTGGCACATTCCGCAAAATATTGCTTGGATTTACTTGTAGGAAATAGTTTGTCTCTGCATATGAAAATATTTGCTTTATTTGGTCAGAAAATAGAAATCATGTAATCCAACATATTTCCCTTGTTGTCTTAGCTTCTTGGACCAAGATAAGAAAAAAAAATAAAAATAACTTTGCTATCTAGCCTGCTAAAATGTATTTCCAAGGAAAGAATTTCTGAAGAGTATTCATCACTGAGTGCAAAATACTGTATCTTCATGGGTTTCAATAAGTTCTATTATTTGAAAGTATCTTCCTACACAAAACCTGAATGATTCAGTTTTCAATGTAAGCTCATTGAACTAGGGTCTTTCAGATGCCAGTTTACTAAAAAGCAGAGGGATAACCTGAAAAACACTGATATTTCTAGTTTACTACTTGTGTGAAGATACATACTTCCTCATCCCTATTCGCTGGGGCAGATTGTATTTTCCAAAGATGGCTGTGTCAATATCTATCTCCCACCCCACTTGCCTCCCACCATAGGTTGGCACTGTGCTTCTACCCATCTTGACTCCATGCAGGGACTTGTGGTATCTCCTACCTACGGAGTGTGGTGGAGGTGATATTTCTGTGACTTTTGATGCTAGGTAACAAAAGGTGATACAGCTTTCACCCAGCACTCTCTCTGTCTCTCTGGATACATGTCTGGGGACTCCTGAGCCAGCAGGTAAAAAGTCCAGCTCCCCTAAAGCTGTCAGGCTGAAGGGATCACGTGAAGAATCTACTTAGAGATACAGAGAGCCGCTCCAACACCCAGCTGGTCCAGCCTTTCCAGACCAGGTACCAGACATGAACATGGAAGCTGCTGTGATGACATCAGCTCCAGCCACTACCTGGCTACAGTCTCAAGAGTGACCCCAAGCCAGAACTACACACGCAACTCCAATTCCTGACCCACAGAAACAGCAAGAGAAAATAAATTATTAGTATTGCTTTGAGCCACTGTGTTTTGGGATGATCGGTTACATAGCCATAAAAAACTAAGACCCAACCACCGGAAAAACACACATCCTGTTCCACAGCTTACCTCATTGATTTCAGTCCCATCGGCGTTGTTATATACAATCCGATAACCACTAATCTTTCTTGAAGTTGGGTCCCAGGCTAACCGAGCACTGTTAGAGCCAACACTGGAGATTCTCAGGTTTCTGGGTGGACTTAAGGGCACTTTGCAGTAAACGGAATGAAAAATAAATAAAATTTTAAATAACATACATGTAAAAAAGACTCCCAAAACACAGCACCTCTGACTTCTGAACTACTTACATATGAAAAATTTCACCCAGATAATAACTGATAACAAAGAACATTAACACATCAACAAAGAAAAAAAGTTTTCCTTGTAGAGAATGAATAGCAGCAACCAATTACACATTCTTAGAAATAAATAAGGTTTAGGTAAATCTTCTGTGCCTTTCTTTTCTAGTCAAAGCTATTATTATAGACTGATACAAATAAAAAACCTAATGGATCAAAAACCAGGACACCTGAAATTAGATCTTAGCTATTGCATTCAACTATCATCGGATCCTGGCAAAGTCACTCTACTCCTCCGATCCCCAGTTTCCCATATGTGAAATGGTTTCCCATCTGCCGTCTCCACATGAGTATCTATTAGGCATTTCCACCTTAACATGTCCAAACCCGAACCACTGACTCCTGCCACCTCTCCCAGTCTTCTCTCTCAGTCTCCCTCTGAACAAATGAAAACTCCATGCCTCCCATTGCTCAGGCCAAAAACCTTGGAGTCATCCAAGATTCAGGTTTCTGAACATGTGTCCCCTTCTCAGTGAAGCTTTCCATGATCACCTTATGTAAAATAATCCTTCCACCTCAATACTACCTAACTCCCTTCCCGGATTCATTTTTTTTTTTTATTGCACATTTATTGGTCTCTTTTCTCTCTCTTCGAATATACTATAATATCAGGGGATTGCAGAATTTGGTTTAATTTTGTTCCCCTCTTTATCCCCAGTATTGCAAGTTCTCAATAAATATTTCTTGAATCAACGAGTAGGAGTCTTGCCCTGGATACATCCCACTGGCTTTGTGAGACTAGATAAAAATAAACACTTTGCTGTGGCTTTAAAAATATTTAAAGAGGTGTAAATATTTCTGCAGATTCCTGACTACCAATTCCAAAGCTTTTTGTACTTCTTGAAGGACCCCTTTCTGAATCAACAGATAAAATTTGTCAATAATCTTTGAGGGCTTCGTGAGCTTTTACAGGCTTACAGTAAAAAACAATTGTTAAGATTGACTGCAGGCTTTCTATGAACCTGAGATGTAACACATTATCTCATTAAATCCTTACTTTAGACAGCAAGGATAGAGTTACAATTAGCCCCATTATACAGATCATGAAACTGAGGTAACTTGGCCAAGGTCACAGTTAGTAGAAGCAGAAGAGCAGTTTGAATTTAACCCAGGCAATTGATCAATTGATTTGAGAGCCTGTGCTGATAGAACCAGCAGAATAACAACTTAGGAGATAAATCATGACAATTGTCAGCTGTAGCCATAAGCATGATGTTTCTTCACCCCAAAAGCTAACCCTTTCATTAATTCAATATGTACCGATTATATGGTAATAAAGAACCTATAGGACTTGGTGACTCTCTATACTTAAAGGGCTAGAAAGAAAGTGTAGGAGAGAGAAAAGCAATGTAATTAACTTCAAGTGCTGTGCACACTTAGCTCTAAATTCTTCTGGAGTTCAGTTACTCTTGGCAGTATAGTGGAACAATGTCTAGTTTCCTCAGTGCATAAAAGTGGTCAGTCTCAGGAACAGGTAGCCAGGATATCACTTTTAGGACTTTTTAAAAAATCAACTACTAATGGGAAAGAGTCACGGACACTTTTTAAAACTACAAGTATCTGCTTTTTGGAAGTTCAATTTAGGCCACTTTGCTCTTGCAAAGGACCAACATTAGTACCTAACTGAAGGTTTCACTAACTGAAAGAAATCTAAAGGGGATTTTTGCTTTTATAAAAAAAGGCGAAAGCAAAAATAGCATTCAGGCTTGGCTTTGCAGCAAACCATTACGGAGACAGTGTGCACCCCAGGCAGCAAGAGCGGCCCCGCCCAGCTCCTTCCCCTGGAAATTACACTCAGCATCTCAGCATCAAGCCGCCACAGCTTTGAACTCTGTCTGTGAGCATCTGTGCTTTATCTTGATTTATTTTGTGCATCCATTAGCAAGATGTGTCCTAAAATTAATTGCTTCTTTGCTTCATGTCATTCGGCTTGCGAAAGGTTTCATGGGAACACTACTTTCAAAGAGTGGATAACAAATGAGTTATCCTGAATAAACAAATGAGTATTCTGAGTGAAAAAGAGAGATGGGTGGTTGGGAAAAGTTTTCCTTCCAAATCTACAGAGTTCCAAAATTGACTTAGGTGATATATTAGATGCTTTCTGACTTATTTCTTTTCCCCTTCTTTCTTGGGCTCTCCCAGTTTTGTTGTTTGTTGTTTTAATTACACCGGTCTTCCTCTGAAGAGCAAGACAACATAGCCTCGACTAACAAAGAATGGATGTGGGAGAAAATTTCCTTATCATTAAATTTCTTTGTATGTTTCTCAAGTAGAATCTTCAAGACAAAAGCACAGTAGAAATCGTGCTATTCACCTCCTTCCAGGCTCAGAGTGATGTGAGAGACCCCATCTCCTTGCCCTTTCTTATTCAAAACACAATGAATAGACCCCTATTTTTAATCGTAGGTGACAAAACATTGTTAGTTTGGCAGGGTAGCATTTTCTCTATGTCATATTTTCAAATAGATAATTACAACTCTTAAAAATATTATGAACTCCCTATATTTACCCAAATTGGACTTGCCAATACAATTTTTACTCAATTTTTAAAAACTAATTATAATAATAATAGTCTGAGATCAGGAGGACATCAAAGATTTTCAGAAAAAAGTGTGAATTTTGGTATGAGTGGGAGTAAAAAAAAAAATATTGAGTAACTATGTGTTAATAACTTTAATTTGTATTACTGTATTTAATCTTCTATCAACCACATGTTATCAGGTTATTGTTCCTCCTTTCACAGGCTCAATAATGCTCCATCACTTGCCCATTGTCACCCACCCAAAATATGACTTTAGCTGGGATTCACATCTTGGCTGCTCTGATTCCAAAGCCCATATTTTTCCCCCATATTCTGCTCTAGCATTTGGATTTAGACAAGGACACTGGTGGCATCATCTAGAGGATGCCACAGTTCAGTTCTAGAATCCATGTGACTCAATAACAAGACGAGGGCTTCCCTGGTGGCGCAGTGGTTAAGAATCTGCCTGCCAATGCAGGGCACACAGGTTCGAGCCCTGGTCGGGGAAGATCCCACATGCCACGGAGCAACTAAGCCCATGTGCCACAACTACCGAGCCTGCGCTCTAGAGCCCGCGAGCCACAACTACTGAGCCCGTGTGCCACAACTACTAAGCCTGCGCTCTAGAGCCCATGCTCCGCAACAAGAGCCACCGCAATGAGAAGCTCGCGCACCACAACGAAGAGTAGCCCCCGCTCTCCGCAACTAGAGAAAGCCCACGCACAGCAACGAAGGCCCAATGCAGCCAAAAATAAGTAAATAAAATAAATTAAAAAAAAAAATAACAAGACAAGAAGAAATACACTTCCTTCCCCTAAATAAATTAGACACTTTCTTACATTACAATTAGCTCTTAAGAGGTTTCAACCTAAACCAGTATTTCTAATTCAGAATCCCCATGTTTGTTTGGGCTTTTATTACAGCATTTCATCTGAGTGACTGAACCACTCACATGTTGTTTCTTGTCCTGTAACAGGGTCGCTGGCCTCTTCTCCAAACATAGCATAAACTGTGACTGTGTATTCCGTATTGGGCAACAACCCACTCAGCTCAATATCTGTGTGGGTCTCTCCAATTTTCATCTGAAAAGAACACACATTATCAGATCGTTCGCCAGTGTATGTTATTCACGCTGATCAGAGCGCAGCTGAATACAGGTGAGACTTTATGTGACAAGACTTTGCCTCCTCACAAACCCTTCTTCATCAAACAGGTTTCAAGCCGTAATTTTTTTCATTGTCTCATGTTATTTTATATTAGAACCAGAAGCTATGAAACCATATAAAACTGAATGCACCGTGTGTGCTCTTTTAGGATAACGCTTTACATCTGGACAAGTGGCAGCTGCAGCCAGAATAAGAGTGTCAAATATTTGGTCCCCAGAAGAGCGTGGGTGGAGATGAATCAGAAACGTTCTCTGCGAAGAGAGTAAGTTCCAGGCAGCATGCTGAGAGGGCGATGCCAAGTGGACATCTTTCGCCGCTTGGCTAATTCTCACCAGTCCTCTGACTGGATGCCCAGTTTTTGCTGCAAACCCTGTGGAACCAGACCAGTGTTGCCCCATTCAGGAGGCGCTTGTCCACTTGGATTGCAAGTCCCTTCCAGGAGTCCAAAGAGATCAACCCACCTTGATGCTCAAATCGGCAATTTGCTTCTTGATTTGGGGATGATTTTTCTGACCCTGGGGGTCAGTCAAACTAGCCAACATTATCAGTGTGTGACAGGAATGGTTTTACTTTTGTTTTGCAAAGAGGGAAAAATATCTCCATAGACTGTCCCCTGTCATACAACTGTCAGTGGTATGGTCAAATTAAAATGTTTAATTTTGAAATATCTCAGTGTATATAATATAAAGGTAGAGAAAACAACGTAATATTCCCTGATGCACCCACCACCCAAATTTAATAAATATCAACATTTTGTCATATGCACATCAGATCTTATTTTAAAAAGCACTATATAGTCAAATAAAACAAACTCTTTCTCACCACCTCTACCCTAATGTTGAAGTGTATCTCACTGATACATTTTTTTACGAATATATCTATAAATAGTATATGGTTCAGTATGTTTAACAATGTGCATAAATGGACCATTCAGTGTAATATTTTTACAGTTTTTTCCCTGGCAATATTAGGTTTCAAGATTTAGCCATGTTGAAACACAGGGACATAGTTCATATTATTTAATTCCCTTATGAGATTCTTTTGTATAAATATGCCATTATTTTCCATTCTGTTGATGAACATGGCAGTTGTCTGCAATATTTTGTTCTGACCAAGTGCCTGCATTGAAAAGTCCTGGAAGGATGTTTCTCTACGATATGTACCTAAAAAATTGTATATATCTTTAACTTGCTGAAATATTTCAAATTATTCTCCAAGGCAGCTGTACCAATTGACACACCAGTTTACACGAATGTTTCTGTCTCCCCACATGCTCACTAATATGTAGTATTATCAGACTTTAAAAACTTTGCTAATCTTTTGGGTGTGAACGGGTATTCCTGTCTTTTTTATTTTTCTCTTTCCTGGTAAAGCTTAGTGTCTTTTTAGCATCATTTTAAAGTCTCCCTTCCACCAAAATAATTCAGATCGACATTAAATCCAAGTGGGCAAAAACTGTCTAAGCCTTGGTAATAAAAGAACACATGTCACCAATGTTCTGTTCTTGACACTAGAATCACCATATTATTGGCCCTAAAGATTCTTGTCAAAAGAGGCAGGTTTTAGATAACGTGAAAGGATCGAGTGCTATACTCCCTCTCATATCCACTCCACCTGCCTGGTCAACCCTCCCAACGGTCACAGACATCTCTGCTTTATTCCTGGAACACCCACACTGTAGTAATTGTTAACTATAAATTAAAAAGAAGGACTAAAATAAATGATTTGAAAGTCAAAGATTCATCATTTAAAATGGAAAAAAATGCAAAACAATCCACCTCCGTGAGATACATTTATCTACCTCGCAAATTAGTAAAACAAATTTTTCAAAGTCCGTGTACATAGGGCCATCACAGTCATTTGTGAACTGCATAGAGCAATATAAATTGTATAAAATTTCTCTAGAGTAAGGGGGTAATACCTAGTATAAGCCTTAATAATTTGCATACTCTTTGAGAAAGAAACTTCACTTCTAGGAATTTATCCTAAGGAAATAATCAGATAACCATGCAAAGTTATATGTTAAGAATGGTCCCAAAAGTATATTTATATAGCAAATTATCTCTCTTTTTTTTGGCCGAGCCCCTGTGCGGCCTGCAGGATCTTAGTTCCCCGACGGGGCCCTGGCAGTGAAAGTGCGAGTCCTAACCACTGGACTACCAGGGAACTCCCCTATATAGCAAATTATGCAAATGTCCAATAGCATGAGATTAATTAAACGTGACCTGGTACAAACCAACAGTGGAATATTATAAAGCTGTTTAAATGATTATATAAAATATTATTTAATGGTAATGGAAAGATATTCACAGTAAGCAAAAGGAAAACTACAAGGAAAACTACAAAACCATTCCCATTGGTTGTGTTTAAAATGCACTGGAAAAGACTCTTAACTAAATGTTAACAATGGCTACCTCTAGGTGGTGGGATTACAAGTGATTTTTTTCTTTTGCTAATGTGACTTTTATAAATTTTATACATTTTTGTAGTAAAAACAAACCAAACTATGTTAAAGAAGTCAAAAATTCTAGGACTCTGGTAGGCAGCATGCAGTTACCTCTTTTTCATCCCCAGCCAGGCCTTCCGTGAGAGGAGCGTAAAGGATCAGGTACCCTGACACTCCAGCCACTGGGTTCCATCTTGCCCTCAGACTGTTCTCAGTCACATCGTACAGTTCAAGGTCGGAAGGTATAGGTAAAGAAACTGCAAGAGGAGTTTTTTTTAATGGTCAGCCATTTATCAGTGTGCTTGCTTATTTCAAGGTATCTATCTATATGTTAGGATCTAAAACTAAACATATTTTTCAGGTAATTTTTGTCCTTGAATCTGTGCACATGGCCATATAAGCCCCTTTGGGGAAGGTAAACATAATGAATGTTTAAGAGCAGGAATGACACCTTTTAGCTTCTTATATCTCATTACAGTGATGGGTACATCTGTCTGGGAGCCAGTCAAGAGGAGGGAGACTCTTCTGACCATTGTCTTATGTCCATTACCAAGCATGGTATCTGACCTGCAGCAGCCATTAAAAATAGTTGTTGGGTCACTTAATAAATGACAGAATGGGGGGCTGGATGAACAAATACATGAATAAACAGACACTCATCAACACATTCAATCAGAGACAGTGAGGAGACATGACTGTCAGTAAAAATAGGGTTTGAGAAAAATAAAATAATCAAGAAATAAGATTTGCCATATTGGAGAGGTAGGGAAAAAGGGATTAAGAATAAATTGCAAGTTCCTGGCTTAAACAATGTCAATAAAAACTATGAAATGTTGTTTTCAAATATAATTCCAGGTCCTGCTTGCACTCCCAACCACAATGTCAAGTTCAGGACTTTGCTTACAGGTGCAGTTCCTTATCATACTTCTACTGGTGTGCCCGTAGTACTTCACTGCACTAATTTGTTTGTGTATCTTTGGGTTGCATTTTCTCCCTTGCTAGTCTAAAACTTTCTTAAGGGCAGGGATTATTGCTAAAAATATTTCTGCAAAGCAGGAGTATTAACACCTGCCTTACAAATTGCTTTCAGGGATAAATCCAATAATGTGTTGGACAGGAAGTGTGATTATCATAAAGCCTGGCACCTTGTCATTGGTCTATCAGAGGCAGAGTTTTTAGATCAACTTCATATACTACCTGGCATGTAACGGGAACTCAATTAATGTTTGAAATAACTAAATGAGTGGGTGATCAAGTTTCTTAAGATTATCTCTTCCCAGGATTCTCTGAACATGTGTGCGTGTATATATGTGTGTGCGATCAAGATCTTGCTCTGTTAAGGAATGACTGACTAGTATTCGTAAGTTTTAATTACAGTGATACTCATAAAGGAAACAGATGTAATGTACTTTCCCTAATATTCTACTAGGCAGGAGAGCTACAGAGCTCCTTCACTACTTCTAATGACAAATTCAAGCCCACTGCTTAGTTTTTAATAAGAATTCACTAAATATTTGTTTATTAAATGAATAAATATATTTTGCACCCTTCATCGCTAAGATTTCTCTCTCCTAAACATACCAGAGTTTTATAAGATCCCTCCCAATATATGGCACCTGCAAACTGCAAATATAGCATGGACCAGTACTACATACAGCACAACTAAGCCACCGGATCAATGTCACACAGAATCAGAAGTGGGTACAATTCAATACACACCTGTGGTTTCAGTTCCCCGAAGGCCTTCACTAGCAGTATGAGCATATATTGCAAAGACTGCTATCTGATATTCAGTTAAAGACATCAAGTTTTTCAATACCGTGGAAGATACGCTTCCATCCACCACCACCTGTTGAAAGAACAGTTTGAGGAATGAGAAAATGGAATATCTCACATGCAGACTGGAAATCCAAAAGCAAAAATATCTCTAGCAAGAACCTTTCGTTAAATATTTTCTTATTTGCACCACATTCTCTTTTCCACTGTGGCAGTCAATTCCCCTTGAATTCTCACATGAAGTGACCCACCTTTTAGGAATATGTCCAAAAGTCCCTTACTAATTCACATCTAATGGAAACTGTGTCATTCCCAAGCTAATTGTTATCCTAATCATATCCACTTAGTAACAGTTGACATGTGATATTTTTCCATGGAGCCTTAGGAAGCATTTAAAAGGTTTATTAGTAATGAAAAAGATAGAGCTATTGGAAGCACTCTGATTTTTTTTTTTAAGTCCAGATGATTTAAACCTCTAGAATCTACTCAAACACTTAAAAAAAACAAAAACCAAAAAACATAAATCCTGCCATAATGCAGAAGAAAATTGTGAAACATGCTGAGGTCAATCAGAGGTTAGAACAACAAAAGGTTAGCACTTCAAAAGAAGAGAGGGAGGGACTTCCCTGGTGGCGGGGTGGCTAAGAATCCACCTGCCAATGCAGGGGACACAGGTTTGATCCCTGGTCCAGGAAGATCCCACATGCCACGGAGCAACTAAGCCTGTATGCCAACTACTGAGCCTACGCTCTAGAGCCTGCAAGCCACAACTACCAAGCCCACACACCACAACTACTGAAGCCCGCGCACCTAGAGCCTGTGCTCGGCAACAAGAGAAGCCACCGCAATGAGAAGCCCGCGCACCGCAACGAAGAGTAGCCCCCACTCAACGCAGCTAGAGAAAGCCCGTGCGCAGCAACGAAGACCCAGCACAGCCTTAATTAATTCATTAATTAATTAATAATTAAAAACAAAAAAAGGGAGATTTCATCACATTTTAACATATTCCCTCTATCAAAGGCATGAAATGGGAACCATCTAATCATCTGGCAATAGATGTTCTCTCCTGTGATGGCCAACCCACAAGAAAGGTCAGCCACAGGTACTTTATTATGGCTTCTCTTTTGCACGAATCTCCGCAAACAACCAGGAAATCCCAAACCCTGGAGGACTATATGACCACATTATTTGGAACACACAGACTTCCTTAAGGCAGAAAGTTCAGACCACTCCCAAAGTAGAAAGAAAATATCAGTAGCAAAATGGGATTCTGGCCAGATAATTAACGACTGATTCCTTTTGCCTTAGAACTCATTAATTTTTAAAATCACAAAAAAGTAAAGTCAAAATAAGTTGTGTTAGAAATGGGCACATGACCAGTTCTGAAGGTTTCTTGATGGAGGTAAGAAGAGAAGATGTAAATACCATAACCTAGAGAAATAGAAGAACAACATAGACACATGGAAATGTATTTCAGTCAAATAATTTTAAATGCTTGTGACAGAATAATCTCCTTATATACACATTTCTGTCTTGTCTTCACTACCGTACAAGAATTGAGAGAATGAAAATAATGGTTAGAAAATACTGTCTCCTTATTACCTCTTCTGGTTTTCCACCCCTGGCAGGATAATACACGACTCTGTAATTTTCCACTTTTCCTGGGGCATGAGTCCAGTTTACCATAAAGCTCCTGGCAGTGACTTCAGAAGTAATCAGTTCTGTAGGTGGCCCAATGGTGGCAATGGCTGAGGCTAAATTTTAAAGAAACACATAAAATGAACCTCTTTCCCATAGTTATTTCTTATGAACCTAGGAAACTCCACTAGTCAGAAATGATTGTTGATTTTATGCTGCCTCTAAGATTTTCATTTCTAAATAAATTAATTCAGTAATTCATTATAGGCATACCTCAGAGATATTGTGGGTTCAGTTCCAGACCTCTGCAATAAAGCAAGTCACTCAATTTTTTTGGTTTCCCAATTCATATAAAAGTTATGTTTACCTTATACTGTAGTCTATTAAGTGTGCAACTGCATTATGTCTAAAAAATATATATACATACCTTAATTTAAAAATAATGCTTTTGAAAAAATGGCACCAATAGACTTGCTCGACACAGGGTTGCCACAAACTTTCAGTCTGTAAAAAATGCAATATCTGCAAAGCGCAATAAAGCGAAGCACAATAAAACAAGGTATGCCTGTACAACATTTTGTTTATTGAAACATTTGTCTATTAGGTACCAATCACTATGCTAGGTTCTGAGGATACAACCTTAAATAAGACATAGCCCTTGACTCTAAGGAACTTTCTTGCTATAGAATAGTAAAAAAACAGAAACAAAAATACAACATTAATTGAGTTTGTATCTAAAGGTACTCTTCTGAGCTCTTTAGAAGTATTACCTCATTTAATTCTCAATAGTTGCTATTATTGTTCCCATGTTGTAGGTGAGAAAACCAAGTCAGAATGATGTGAAATAACTTGCCCAAGTCACACTGTTAGTGAGTACCAGAGCTGAGATTGATACCCAAGCTTCTTGACACAAGAGCCTGTGTTTTTATGCAACAGAGGGTACCGCCTCTATACTGAAGACTTCAACAAATGGCCAATATTTAAAAGTAAAAAGAGAAGAAAAAGCAACTAATATATACTGAATGTCCACTTTAAGCTAAACATCATGTAAGCACTTTGTGTGTGTTATATACATGTTAAAACAATGAGTCTGTAAAAGATTTGGGACATGTAAAGTTTAAAGTCCTTGAACTTTAGGATTTATTATCTGCTAGGGGCACTTACTTATAGGGACTTTAGTAGCCATAACAATGGGGAAAAAAAACATAGTTATGGAACAATAACTATGGCCAGGTACTTTATTACACGTTTTATCAGCAACCACATGTAGAATTTTTTGTGGGTAAAAATGGGCTCTAAAGTCATCTCATCAAGCACCTCAGAGAAGTTTATTCAGGAAACCACTACTTGGCTGCCCAACCTAGTCCCAAGAGTTCTAGTCCAGGGAAAGAGGAATGATGGAAGAGAGAAGGACATGTAGACAAATAGAATCATTCCACACCCTGGGTACAGTAAAGGCAGGAAATAAAACCAAACTCTTAAAGCAAGATCTGGATATTACCTTCTTCTCAGATCACATCCCTATTAACCAGGTGTAACCTGTAGACCAATGATATCATGAGGAACAAGGGTTAAAAATTCCATGATGGCTGAGCATCCAGGAAGATAGAGCAGATGCGCTTTTCCCTACTCATCCCCTCAAGTACAACCAAAATTTCTGGAAATTATGTATACGACAAGCATACGAAAAGTAAAGAGAAGAAGGTAGATGGGAAAGGGACTGTTGGACCCAGGGAATGGTACAGTGGTGAGTTCCCTGAGTTTCCTTTTGCCTCATGTATCCTAGATGTAGAGCTAAAGAATCCAGCCACCTAGAAACACAAACAAATACAGACAAAAACAATCCAATGAAGCCTGCTCTCTCCAGCCAAAGGACCAGGAAAGGAGCAGCCTGCCAAGACAGAAAACTTTTAGGCAATAACTGCTCTAGTTTAGACAAAAACCACAGAAAAAAAATCCCAACTGTGGCCCCATCCCCACTCATACCAGCAAAGGTCAAGTGGGGAGCCAAGACGTCTACCTTTCCTGACTGTAACGGAGTGCCCCAACATTTACCCTCATCCTATCATGCAACCCGGGTGGTAGGAGAAAATACCAAATAGGGAAAAGAGACAATCATCCCTGACAAGTAGTAACAAATCCTTCCACCTCACTTCCATCTGTGATATATGGGGAAACCACATGAAGAGCTGGGACTTCCATCCCCACCTGGTAGTACTGAGGCACCACTCCCCTTTCCCTCTGGGATGGTATCACAGTAGATCTAGTGCTAAGTCAGTACTTGAAGAAATAAGGCCTGAAAAATTCTCAAATTTGACAAAAGGTGCAAACTATAGATTCAAGAAAATGAGTGTACCCCAAATAGATAGGCCAAAAGAAACTCACCCCAAAATATACTGTAGTCAGACTTCCTAAAACTAAACTCAAAGAAGAAAACGTAAAAGGAATGGGGAAGAAATGACACCTTATTTTTAGGGAGAAATTTTTTAATGACAGCAGATTTCTCATCAGAAACCATGGAGCCCAGAAGAAAGTGGCATAACATTTTTCAAATATTCAAAGAAAAAAGCTGTCAACCAAAACTCTATCTAGCAAAAAATATCTTTTAGGAATGATGGGAAAATCAAATCATTCTCAGATAAAGTAAAATTAAATAAGAATTTTTCACCAATGGACCTATCCCAAAAGAAGGACTAAAGGAGGTTCTTTAAACAGAATAACAAAAAGAAGGGTTTCTGGGACTACAGAAAGGAAGAAAGAATGACAGAAAGCATTAAAATATGGGTAAATATAATACAGTTTACTTCTCCTCTCAAGTTTCCTAAATTATGTTTTATGGTTGAAGAATTATAACAATTTCTGATGTGGTTCAACATTTTTAGAGAGGAAATATTTAAGACAATTGTATTACACACAGATATGGTGAAGGGACTTGAGGGAGGTAAGGTTTCATCACTTCACTCAAACTGGTAAAATATCAAGATCAGCAGACTGGGATAAGTCATGTATATATAATATAATAACTACAGCAACAACTAAAAGATATACAAAGAGATTCCATCAAAAACATTATAAATAAATCAAAATGTAGTTCTAAAAATGTTTAAGTAACCCACGGGAAAAAAAGATAAAGAAAACTGAGATGTGAAAACCAGAGACAACAAACTGAAAAAATAAATAAATAAAAATTAAAAAGCAGGTTTAACCTCAAACATATCAATAATTACATTAAATAAAAATGGCCTAAGCATACCAATTAAAAGGAAGCAATTATCAGAGTGGATTTAAAAACGTGATCAACTATATGCTGTCTACATGAAATCCACTTCAAATATGATATAGGAAGGTTGAAAGTAAATAGATTTTAAAAATTATATTATGTAAACATTAATCAAAAGGGAGTAGAAATGGCTGTATTAATATAAGATAAAGTAGACTTCAGAACAAAGAAAATTACCTGAGACAGAGAAAGACATTACATAATGATAAATGGTTAATCAACCCAGAAATCCTAGCATTCTAAATGTATATGCACCAAAAAAAGAGCTGCAAAACATATAAAGTAAAAGCTGATAGAACTGAAAGAAAAAACAGACAAATCCACAATTTTAGATGGATATTTAACATCTCTCTCTCTCAACTATTGATAAGACAATGAAACAAAACAATCAGCAAGGATATAAAACTCAACAAGGCCATCAACAAACAGGATCTAGTCAAAGCTTATAGAACATTGCATATGACAACAGCAGAATACACATCCATTTCAAGCACCTACAGAACATATACCAAGATAAACCATATCCTGGGCCAAAAAACAAACCTCAGCAAATTTAAAACAATTGAAATCATACAGAGTGTGTTCTCTGATGACAATGAAATAAAATTAGAAACCAATAACAGAAAGATAACAGAAAAAAGCCCAAGCACTTGGAAACTATAAATAACACACTTCTAAATAATCAATGGGTCAGAGAGGACATGTCAAGACCAAAAAATATTTTAAACTGAATTAAATGAAAATACAACATATCAAAATTTAGGGGCATTGCTAAAGCAGTGCTGAGAAGGAAATTTAAAGCATTAAATAATTACACTATAAAAGAGAAAACATCTCAAATCAATAATCTAAGAGTCCATCTAAAGAATCTAGAAAAGTGAAAGCAAAATAAACCCAAAACAAGCAAAGTGAAGAAAATGAAAGTAAGAGCAGAAATTAATGAAATAAAAAACAGAAGAAAAATAAAGAAGTTCTATGAAACCAAGAGCCAGTTCTTTAAAAAAAATGCAAACGTCTAGCAAGCCTGAGAGAAAAATAAAAAAAGAGAAGATAAAAATTACCAATATCTTGGAGGAAACAGGAGCTATCACTATAGACCCTGCAGACATCAAAAGAATAAGGGAACACTATAAACCACTCTACACACATGAATTCTACAAGTTCTATGAAATGGACCAATCCCTTGAAAAGCAGAAGCTTTCCCTTTAATATGGGGAATAAGGCAACAATATTCATTCTCATCACATTTAACACAATACTAGAAGTTTTAGCCAGTGAAATAAGGCAACAAAAGGAAATAAAAACCACACAAATCAAAAGGAAAGAAATAAAACTATCACTATTTGCAAATAATATGACTTTCTACATAGAAAATCTCCAAAAATCTAGAGAAAAACTCCTAGAAATAATTAATAATTTCAAATAATAGGGTCATCGGCCACAAGGTAAACATACAAAAATATAATTATATCTGTATATACTAGCAATGAAAATGTGAACACCAAAATTAAAAATACAACTAAAATTTCTCAAAATAAAATTAAATACTAAATGTAAGTAGAACAAAACCTATATAGAACTTGCATCCTGAAAATTAAAAAATGCTGATGGAGAACTCAAAGAATATCTAAACAAATGGAGGGATGTGCCATGTCCATGGATTAGAAGAATCAACAGATTAAAGATGTCAATTATTCCTAAGTTGATATTTGATCATTGAAAATTGATTTAATGCAATTCCTAACAAAATTCCAATAAGACTTTTTGTAGAATAAAAACTATTCTAATATTTATATTAGATTATTATATAAATTAAATATAGAATATTATATAAATGTTATTCTAACACTTACATGGACTATAAGGAAGTATAATAGCAAAAACAATTTTGAAAAAGAATAATCAAACAGGAGAACACAGTCTATCCCATCTTAAGACTTACTATATAGCTACAGTAAATCAAGACTGTATGACATTGGAAGGGGGTTAGACACATAGATCAAATGGAACAGAAAAGAGAACCAAGATATAAACACACACAAATGTCTCCAACAGATACTCAACAAAGTTGCAAGGTAATTTCAATGGCAGAAATACAGCCTTTTAAGCAAGTAGTGCTGGAACCTTAAACTAAACTTCAAATCCTTTACAAAAAATTAACTCACATCATAGATTTAAATGTAAAATATAAAACTTCTGGGAAAAAAATAAAAAGGAAAATATTTGGGAATCTAAGACCAGGTAAAGAGTTCTTAGACTTGACACGAAAAAGCACTAATCATAAAATGGAAAACAGATAAACTGGACTTCATCAAACTTTAAAACTTTTGTTCTGCAAAAGACCTTGTTAAAAAGATAAAAAGATAAGCTATAGATTGAGAGAAAATATTAACAAACCACATGTCCAACAAAGGATTATTACCTAGGATATAAAGAATTCTCAAAGCTCAACAGTTAAAAACTAACACAAAAAACAACCCCCAAAAAAGTCCAGTTAGAAAATGGGCGGGGAGGGGGGCACCTTCAAGATGGTAGAGGAGTAAGACGTGGAGATCATCTTCCTCCCCACAAATACATCAAAACTACATCTACACATGGAACAACTCCTACAGAACACCTACTGAACGCTGGCAGAAGACCTCAGATTTCCCAAAAGGTATCAGATGCCCTCAGGTGACCTACACACAGAGGCGGGGCCAAATCCAAAGCTCAACCCCAGGAGCTGTGCAAACAAAGAAGAGAAAGGGAAATTTCCCCCAGCAGCCTCAGGAGCAGTGGATAAAATCTCCACAGTCAACTTGATGTACCATGTATCTGTGGAATACCTGAATAGACAATGAATCATCCGAAAATTGAGGTGGTGGACTTTCGGAGCAACTGTAGACTTGGGGTTTGCTTTCTGCATCTAATTTGTTTCTGGTTTCATGTTTACCTTAGTTTAGTATTTACAGCTTATTATCAACAGCAGATTTGTTTAATGATTCGGTTGCTCTCTTCCTTTTTTATTTTGTTACATATATATATTTTTTATTTCCCTTTTTCTCCTTTTGTGAGTGTGTATGTATATGCTTCTTTCTGTGATTTTCTCTGTATACCTTTGCTTTTGCCATTTGTCCCAGGGTTCTGACTGTCCTTTTTTCTTTTTTTTTCAGTATAGTCTTTAGCACTTGTTATCATCGGTGGATTTGTTTTTTGGTTCATTTGATCTCTTAATTCTTCCTCTCTTTTTTTTATTATTTTTTATTTTTTTATTTTTAATAAAGTTTTTCTGTTTTATTAACCTTATTTTATTTTATTTATTTATTTTTTCTTTCTTTCTATCTTTCTTTTTCTCCCTTTTCCTCTGAGCCGTGTGGCTGACAGGGTCTTGGCGCTCTGGCCGGATGTCAGGCCTGAGCCTCTGAGGTGGGAGGGCTAAGTTCAGGACATTGGTCCAGCAGAGACCTCCCACCCCCCTGTAATATCAAACGGCGAAAGCTCTCCCAGAGATCTCCATCTCAACACTAAGACCTAGCTCCATTCAACGACCAACAAGCTACAGTTCTGGACACCCTATGCCAAACAACTAGCAAGACAGGAACACAATCCCACCCATTAGCAGAGAGGCTGCCTAAAATAATAATAAGTTCACAGACACCTCAAAACACACAACCGGAAGAGGTCCTGCCCATCAGAAAGACAAGGTCCAGCCTCATCCACCAGAACACAGGGACCAGTCCCCTCCGCCAGGAAGCCTACACAACCCACTGAACCAACCGTACCAAGGGGAGCAGACACCAAAAACAACAGGAACTACAAACCTGCCACTTGCACAATGGAGACCCCCAAAACAGTAAGTTAAGCAAAATGAGAAGACAGAGAAATACACAGCAGATGAAGGAGCAAGGCAAAAACCCACCAGACCAATCAAATGAAGAGGTAATAGGCAGTGTACCTGAAAAAGAATTCTGAGTAATGATAGTAAAGATGATCCAAAATCTTGAAAATAGAATGGAGAAAATACAAGAAACGTTTAACAAGGACCTAGAAGAACTAAAGAGCAAACAGACAGTGATGAACAACACAATAAATGAAACTAAAATTTTTCTAGCAGGAATCAATAGCAGAATAACTGAGGCAGAAGAAGGGATAAGTGACCTGGAGGATAAAAGAGTGGAAATAACTACCACAGAGCAGAATAAAGAAGAAAGAATGAAAAGAATTGAGAACAATGTCAGAGACTTCTGGGAAAATATGAAATGCACCAACATTCGAATTATAGGGGTCCCAGAAGAAGACGAGAAAAAAAAAAGGGACTGAGAAAATATTTGAAGAGATTATAGTTGAAAACTTCCCTAACATGGGAAACAGTCAATAAATCCTAGGAGAAACACGACAAGACACATATTAATCAAACTATCCAAATTTAAATACACAGAATAAATCTTAAAAGCAGCAACGGAAAAGCAACAATTAACATACAAGGGAATCCCCATAAGGTTAACAGCTGATCGTTCATCAGAAACTCTGCAAGCCAGAAGGGAGTGGCAGGACATATTTAAAGTGATGAAAGGGAAAATGCTACAACCAAGATTACACTACCCAGCAAGGATTTCTTTCAGATTAGACGGAGAAATTAAAACCTTTACACACAAGCAAAAGCTAAGAGAATTCAGCACCACCAAACCAGCTTTAAAACAAATGCTAAAGAAACTTCTCTAGGCAGGAAAAACAAGAGAAGGAAAAGACCTATGATAACAAACCCAAAAAATTAAGAAAATGGTAATAGAGACATACATATCGATAACTACCTTAAATGTAAATGGATTAAATGCTCCAACCAAAAGACATAGACTGGTTGAATGGATACAAAAACAAGACCTATATATATGCTGTCTACAAGAGACCCACTTCCGACCTAGCAACACATACAGACTGAAAGTGAGGGGATGGAACAAGATATTCCATGCAAATGGCAATCAAAAGAAAGCTGGAGTAGCAATTCTCATATCAGACAAAATAGACTTTAAAATAAAGACTATTACAAGAGACAAAGAAGGACACTAAATAATGATCAAGGAATCAATCCAAGAAGAAGATACAACAACTGTAAATATTTATGCACCCAACATAGGAGCAACTCAATACATAAGGCAAATGCTAACAGCCATAAAAGGGGAGACTAACAGAACACAACCATAGCAGGGGACATTAACACCCCACTTTCACCAATGGACTGATCATCCAAATTGAAAATAAATAAGGAAACACAAGCTTTAAATGATACATTAAACAAGATGGACTTAATTGATATTTATAGGTCATCCCACTCAAAAACAACAGAATACAATTTCTTTTCAATTACTCATGGAACATTCTCCAGGATAGACCATATCTCGGGCCACAAATCAAGCCTTGGTAAATTTAAGAAAATCGAAATCATATCAAGTATCTTTTCCGACCACAATGTTATGAGATTAGATATCAATTAAAGGGAAAAAATCTGAAAAAAATACAAACACATGTAGGCTAAACAATACACTACTAAATAACCAAGAGACCACTGAAGAAATCAAAGAATAAATAAAAAAAATACCTAGAAATAAATGATAATGAAAATACGACTACCCAAAACCTACAGGATGCAGCAAAAGCGGTTCTAAGAGGGAAGTTTACAGCAATACAATCCTACCTCAAGAAACAAGAAACATCTCAAATAAACAACCTAACCTTATACCTAAAGCAATTATAGAAAGAAGAACAAAAACCCCCAAAGTCAGAAGAAGGAAAGAAATCATAAAGATCAGATCAGAAAGGAAAAAAAAATGAAGGAAACGATAGCAAAGATCAATAAAACTAAAAGCTGGTTCTTTGAGAAGATAAACAAAACTGATAAACCGTTAGCCAGATTCATCAAGAAAAAAGGGAGAAGACTCAAATCAATAGAATTAGAAATGAAAAAGGAGAAGTAACAATGACACTGCAGAAATACAAAGGATCATGAGAGATTACTACAAGCAACTACATGCCAATAATATGGACAACCTGGAAGAAATGGACAAATTCTTAGAAAAGCACAACCTTCCAAGACTGAACCAGGAAGAAATAGCAAATATAAACAGACCAATCACAAGCACTGAAATTGAGACTGTGGTTAAAAATCTTCCAACAAACAAAAGCCCAGGACCAGATGGCTTCACAGGCCAATTCTATCAAACATTTAGAGAAGAGCTAACACCTATCCTTCTCAAATTCTTCCAAAATATAGCAGAGGGAGGAACACTCCCAAACTCATTCTACAAGGCCACCATCACCCTGATACCAAAAGCAGACAAAGATGCCACAAAAAAAAGAAAACTACAGGCCAATATCACTGATGAACATGGATGCAAAAATCCTCAACAAAATACTAGCAAACAGAACCCAACAGCACATTAAAAGGATCACACACCATGATTAAGTGGGGTTTACCCCAGGAATGCGAGGATTCTTCAAAATAAGCAAATTAATCAATGTGATATTGAAGGATAAAAACCATGTGATCATCTCAATAGATGCAGAAAAAGCTTTCGACAAAATTCAACACCCATTTATGATAAAAACCCTCCAGAAAGTAGGCATAGAGGGAACTTACCTCAACATAATAAAGGCTATATATGACAAACCCACAGCCAACATCATTCTCAATGGTGAAAAACTGAAACCAATTACACTAAGATCACGAGCAAGACAAGGTTGCCCACTCTCACTACTATTATTCAACATACTCTTGGAAGTTTTAACCAAAGCAATCAGAGAAGAAAAAGAAATGAAAGAAATCCAAACCGAAAAAGAAGAAGTAAAACTGTTACTGTTTGCAGATGACATGATACTATACATAGAGAATCCTAAAGATGCACCAGAAAACTACTAGAGCTAATCAATGAATCTGGTAAAGTAGCAGGATACAAAATTAATGCACAGAAATCTCTTGCATGCCTATACACTAATGATGAAAAATCTGAAAGAGAAATTAAGGAAACACTCCCATTTACAACTGCAACAAAAAGAATAAAATATCGAGGAATAAACCTACCTAAGGAGACAAAAGACCTGTATGCATAAAACTATAAGACACTGATTAAAGAAATTAAAGACAATACAAACACATGGAGAGATATATCATGTTCTTGGATTGGAAGAATCAACATTGTGAAAATGACTATACTACCCAAAGCAATCTACAGATTCCATGCAATCCCTACCAAACCACCAATGGCATTTTTCACAGAACTAGAACAATAAATTTCACAATTTGTATGGAAACACAAAAGACCCCGAATATCCAAAACAATCTTGAGAAAGAAAAACAGAGCTGGAGGAATCAGGCTCCCTGACTTCGGACTATACTACAAAGCTACAGTAATCAAGACAGTACGGTACTGCCAGAAAAAAACAGAAATATAGATCAATGGAACAGGATAGAAAGCCCAGAGATAAACAGACGTGCATGTGGTCACCTTATCTTTGATAAAGGAGGCAAGAATATACAATGGAGAAAAGGCAGCCTCTTCAATAAGTGGTGCTGGGAAAACTGGACAGCTAAATTAATTTCTAAACAGTGAAATTAGAACACTCCCTAACACCATACACAAAAATAAACTCAAAATGTATTAAAGACCTAAATGTAAGGCCAGACACTATAATACTCTTAGAGGAAAACATAGGCAGAACACTCTATGACATAAATCACAGCAAGATCCTTTTTGACCCACCTCCTAGAGTAATGGAAATAAAAACAAAAATAAACAAATGGGACCTGATTTAACTTAAAAGCTTTTGCACAGCAAAGGAAACCATAAACAAGACGAAAAGACAACCTTCAGAATGGGAGAAAATATTTGCAAACGAAGCAAGTGACAAAGGATTAATCTCCAAAATATACAAGCAGCTCATGCAGCTCAATATCAAAAAAACAAACAACCCAATCCAAAAATGGGCAGAAGACCTAAATAGACATTACTCCAAAGAAGATATACAGACTGCCAAGAAACACATTAAAGGATCCTCAACATCACTAATCATTAGAGAAATGTAAATCAAAACCACAAGCGGTATTACCTCACACCAGTCAGAATGGCCATCTTCAAAAAATCTACAAACAATAAATGCTGGAGATGGTGTGGAGAAAAGGGAACCCTCTTGCACTGTTGGTGGGAATGTAAATTGATACAGCCACTATGGAGAACAGTATGGAGGTTCCTCAAAAAACTAAAACTAGAACTACCATACGACCCAGCAATCCCACTACTGGGCATATACCCTGAGAAAACCATAATTCAAAAAGGGTCATGTACCACAATGTTCATTGAAGCACTATTTACAATAGCCAGGACGTGGAAGCAATCTAAGTGTCCATCAACAGATGAATGGATAAAGAAGATGTGGCGCATACATACAATGGAGTATTACTCGGCCATAAAAAGTAGTGAAATTGAGGTATTTGTAGTGAGGTGGATGGACCTAGAGTCTGTCATACAGAGTGAAGTAAGTCAGAAAGAGCAAAAGAAATACCGTATGCTAACACACATATATGGAATCTAAAAAAAACCCAAAAAGGTTCTGAAGAACCTAGGGGTAGGACAGGAATAAAGATGCTGACGTAGAGAATGGACTTGAGGACATGGGGAGGCAGAAAGGTAAGCTGGGACGAAGTGAGAGAGTGGCATGGACTTATATACACTACCAAATGTAAAATACATAGCTAGTGGGAAGCAGCCACATAGCACAGGGAGATCAGCTCAGGGCTTTGTGACCACCTAGAGGGGTGGGATAGGGAGGGTGGGAGGGAGATGCAAGAGGGAGGAGATATGGGGATATATGTATATGTATAGCTGATTCACTTTGTTATAAAGCAGAAACTAACACACCATGGTAAAGCCGTTATACCCCAATAAAGATGTTAAAAAAATAATAAAATAAAAATTAAAAAAAAAGAAAATGGGCAAAAGATATGAACAGATGTTTCATCAAAGAGGATATACAAATGCAAATAAGCATGTGAAAAGGTGCTCAACTTCATTAGCTATCAGGAAAATGAAAATTAATACCACAATGAGATAGCACTCCACACCTATCAGAATGACCAAAATAAAATATAGTAACAACAAATGTTAGTGACAATGCATAGAAACTGGATCACATATGTTGCTGGTGGGAATGTAGAATGCTACAGCCACCCTGGAAAATTGTTTGGCAGCCTCTTAATTAAAACTAAGCTACACATGCAATTACAATATGATGAAGCAGTTGCACTCCTGGGCATTATCTTAGAGAAATGAAAACTTATGTTCACAGAAGAACCTATACATGAATGTTCATAGCAGCCTTTTTTGGTAACAGCCCAAAAATGGAAAGAACGCAGATGTTTTTCAATGCGTGAATTGTTAAACAAAGTGTGGTACATCCATACCATGGAATACAACGCAGCAACAAAAAGGAAAGAGCTACTGATATATGCAACTACTTTGACGAATCTCCAGGGAATAACCCTGAGTGAAAAAAGCCAGTCCTCATAAGTTACATGCTGTATAATTCCACTTATATAATATTTCCAAAATGAAAAGTATTTAGAGATGGAGAACAGATTAGTGGTTGCCAGGGGTTAGGAAGATGCTGGGGGAGGGAAGGAATGTGGCTATAGAAGGAAAACAGAAATGGTCCTCGTGGTGACGTGAATGTTCTGTATCTTGTCTGTATGAACGTCACTTTCCTGACTGTGATATCGTACTGTAGTTTTGTAATATGTTACCATTGAGGGAAACAGGTAAAATATACATGATCTCTTTCTACATTATTTCTTACAGATTCATGTGAATGCTCAATGATCTCAAAATCCAACATTTATTTAAAAAACAAACAGGATGGTCTAAATGCAACACCATGGAGATATTACCTAGTAATTTAAAGTATCCCTCCCACAAGCCCATGGAACCTACCAATAGACTCCCTTTTCTATTCTGATGATCCCTGTCTTGAGAGCACAAAGGACTGTTTAGTAAGTCAATGTGAAAAATGATAAGAATTTTCATAATCCATGATAGACTTTTGCACAGAGTAATACCCACACGAGCAGAGCAACTGTGTTCTGTCACTCATTGTACCTTTGATCTCCCTGTCCTGTTCTTCCACCCTGGAGCAGACAGTCCTCGTCAGACTCTCCACAACTGTGTGCATCAGGTCAAATTCGGCGACATTGTACACATGAGTGCTGTCTGGTTCAGAGGCGATCTCCTGCAATTCATTCTCATCCGCGTTTTTCACCCCTGGCATTGAGGACAACAGGGAGGGTCATGACGGTCGTGCCCCATTTGAAAAAGCAACTGCAGTGAGCCCGACCTGTACCCGTCAGTCTCCACCGCAACCAAAGCACCTGTACTTTAAAGAGGCACATCTCATGTCAGATTGTTTTTTAAATTCACTTTCAAAGTCATTTTTATTTTATTTTTAAATTTTTATTATTTTTTGGCCTCACCGCTCGGCATGTGGGATCTTAGTTCCCCAACGAAGGAGCGAACCTGCACTCCCTGCCGTGGAAGGGCTCGTCCTAACCACTGGACCACCAGGGAATTCCCTCAAAATCATTTTTAAATGATTAAGTCTTAATTTTGTTCAGTACATCTTAACAGGAAGATGTATTGATGAAACTAACTTCTGTCTTTCATGAATATTGCAGAAGCAATAGTAATTAAACCAGTACTCTACACTAGCCGAACTTCAGGTTTAAATTTTTATAAAATTAGTTTACTTAAATTGAGACAGAAAATCCTTGGCCCTCTTGGAATTTTCTAGTCCATCTTAGCCATGGATGCTACCAATTAGAGTATGCTTACTATGCCCCAAGCACTTCAGTGTTTTCTATATATTAACACATTTAATCTTCACAACCAGTCCTAAGAGTTTGGCATTACTGTTTCTCCCATTTTACAGATGAGTAAGCTGATGCACAGAGAGGTTGATTCACTTGCTCAAGGAAGCACAACCAGTAAGTATACAGCTGGGGTTTCACCCAGGCAGTCTAAATCCAAAGTCATATGCTCTTATGCTATCTCAAGCTGCCTCTCAGAAGATTACACATTAAAATGAGTAAATATTTACCAGTGAAATTAGAAATAGAAAAAGGGAGGCACAGGATTGGGTTTCATGGGTGTAAAGGTAGATTTCTCTTCCCCAGGCTTCAGTAAACAAGAAGCATTTCTTTAAAAATCCCAGTCATTGCAATTATCTAAGGGTGTTAAAAAGAGGTACTATGGAAGCAAGGAAGAGAGATTACCTGGGGCAACATTAATTACTTCTTAGGTGCCCAGCTGTGCCATTTAAGTTATCTGCCAACCTCAACAGATTGAGTAACAAAGCATCAGTTATTTCTGAACTATTTGCTTTAGGGGGTTATAAGATAATAAATACTACTGATTTCCAGGTAATTCCCAGAGAAAAAGTCCAAATCACATCTGAATGAGTTCACTTAAACTCATCCATTCATCATTAACGAGACCACAGAATGGAGAGTAAACACATAAATTAATCCCTTATTAGCTTAAGTCTTCTGTAGGGATTTTCTGTGTTGAACAAAAGGATAGCAAAATAAAAAATAAAAATTAAATCAATCTCTCTAATGTTCCTTGTCTGACGGACCTCTACAATAGCTTTTAAAATGCATAGTTGGATCTGTGTCCACGATAGCAAAATAACAGTGCATGCTGAAGCAATGAGCTTAATGTCAATAATACTTTTCATGGCATTTAGTCAAAACCAACAAGTTTGGATCATTTAAGAATATTCTAGAGAAGATAAGCCCCAAATCTCTCTTTCTCTCTCACCTTTCCAAACAAAACAGTCTGTTGTAAAGAGCACGGAAAAGTGAGGAAATGGTAATCATGACTTGGATGGAATTTGTTCTGTAAGGATTTTTACCTTGTTCATATTTATGCTCCAGCACCCACCAAAATGCCTGCCACCCAGCAAAGAAGCAAATACTTCTCGAATGAAACATTCTATAAACCACATTTTGAGTAACAAATCTAGAAATCAGTTAGAGGAATTGTCTCTATTTTTTTTTTTTTTTTTTGGTCAGTCTCTACTAAATGAAGGCCTTCCTATCACCAAAGAAAATGTAAACAATTTAATCAAGAGCAAAATTGCATCAACTAAATATTTTGCAGTTATTCTGAGTGTGTGCCATACATATTCTTCCCACAAACCGATACCTTATAAAGGGTTATATTCAAGGAAATAATACTGCATATCTACAATTCTTTGCTTTCTTAACTACAAGACCTTAATTCCTTGAAAATGATAAATTGGTTTCTCTCTACACTATCAGAGAAGAGATAGCTATAAAGTGATACTAAAGAGAAAAGTCTTGACTAATTAAATGGTAACGAATATGTACCTAACCTTTGCACTTTATGCTTTTCACAACATTTTGTGTGTGGTACCTCACCTAGAGATCCTCACACCATAAGATCCATCAGTTCCATCACTTCCATTTTTAATGTAAGGAAGTTGGGCTCAGATCAAATGACTGGCTATGACTAGAGCCAAGGGGGGAAAAGGCCGGGGGGAGGCAGAGGGATAAATTGGGAGATCGGGATTGACATATACACACTACTATCTATAATATAGGTAATTAATAAGGACCTACTGTAGAGCACAGGGAACTCTACTCAATACTCTGTAATGACCTATATGGGAAAAGAATCTAAAAAAGAGTGGATATATGTATATGCATAACTGATCCACTTTGCTGTACAGCAGAAACTAACACAACATTGTAAATCAACTATACTCCAATAAAAAAAAAAAAGACTTGAAAGTGTTCAGGTCTCCTAGCTTTCAGTGGAGTGTACTTTGCATCATATATAGTTTTAAGTGGTTGTGTGTCTGTGTCCATTGTTGAAACAGGACCATAATTAACAAATACCTATGGCAAACAGTTCTACACCAGATTCACGAAGGTTTCTGGATGGTGGAATAATATCATCTTGGGATTTTCCATCTGTGATTAAAATGCCAATTTTGGACACTCCAGTCCTTGCTCCCGCTTCTGGTTTAAAGCTGTTTTCAAAGACGTAGTTCAAAGCAAGACCTAGGAGAAAACAAGAAAAAATAAATACAAACCAACCATCTCTAGTAAAAAGCCTTCCAATTCTGCAAAATGTAACCACAAGATGAGTTACTTAGAAAGTTAAAAGAGTTTTTATTAGATGTGAACTTTCATCTTCATTTTTACAATAAACTATTCTTTGACAGATCCGATGAAAAACTAAAACCCACCAAAACAGAGGTAATAAAAAATAGCTGAATAGTGCATCATTTCAGAAACTAACATTCATAAAGAACATTGAATTCATATCAAATGTATATTGACAGATCTGTGTACAAGAAAATCTAAACCTTTATAATTAAGGATGAAGCAAGAATACCCACACAGAAGCAAATGTCCCAAATATCATCACTACATTTTCAATTTTGTTCATGATGATCTAAAAAAACCCCACAAATTCTCTTTCTCTGTTTTATAGAGGTAGAAGGGGCAGATCTAAGATGATAGTTGAACTCCTGCCTTTTGAGTGTGACACTTTTCACCCAGAAAAAATAAATACCAAATATTGTTATAGGATTTGTGCTTAATAAATTTTTGTTGTATTAACAAAAAACTTGTTAGATTAAACCTCCAACTGGCAAAGCAATTATCAGGATTTCAGTGGTTTACTTAAAATTCAATGACAGCATCTCTATTATTTAAACTGAGCATCCACATTGCGGGCCCACAGAAGGAAATTGCATGTATTAGGGTTAAAACCTGTGATAACCTTTTGTGGTTGGGTCATGGATAACTGTAATCTAAATATTCTTACATTACAGTTGTTCCTTGGTATCCACAGGGGGATTGGTTCTAGGACCCCCTGTGACACCCAAATCCATGGGTACTCATGTCCCTCATATAAAATGGAGTAGTATTTGCATACAACCAACGTGCACCCTCCCGGATACTTTAAGTCATCCCTAGATTACTTATAATACCTAATACAATGTAAATTGTCTGTAAAGTTACCAGCATACGACAAATTTAAGTTTTGCTTTTGGGAAATTCCTGGAATTTTTTTCCGAATATTTCTGATCCCTGGTTGGTCGAATCTGCAGATGCTAAGGGCCGATTGTACTCATTTATCAAAAATATTGGTGAACCAAAGCTCCATAAATATTTCCATGATAACTACTGATTGAAGAATAAGGGTAAAGAAAATATCTTCCTTGAAAATAGGTAGAAATTTGATCTTATTGGATTGACAGCGTGACTGGAGGAAAAACAGGTGAAGAGGAAGAAAAATGAACTGACAAAGGTTAAGACAGCTACTAAAGCCTGTCAGCGTCAGGGACTGCTCGGTTCTCTTCTAGTTCAACCAAGCCCTTCCTGGGACATTATATTCATATAGCAAAAGGCATGAGATGTCTAGGTTTTAACTCTTAATGCTAGGTTTGAGAAAAGAGCCATCTAAGAACTTTATATGCTAGTTTGGTTTAAAAATACTATGCTAAGACATGCAAAGTGGCACAACGAAGTAATAAAACTATTCTTCAGCAAGATATGTTGCTAAAAATGTGGACTAAACAAAAACATACCTGTTAGTGTATTTCCTCCCTTGTATGGTAGATTTCGGACAGCTTCGATCACCTCATCTTTTGTGCTAAAAGCATTCAAGTGCCATTCTATTCTGGGGTCGCCGCTATACTGTGCAAGACCTGGAAAAGAAAGATGAGAAAGCCCACCCAGAAATGATGGGTTACTCAAAGATCTAGTGGACCATTCAAGAAACTAGAATGACGAAGGGCCTAATCTTCCCAACATTTTTTTCTCTGCCTCGCTAGGTACTTCCAAAATGAGTTCTTGACATCAATTTAAGGAATTTTCAACATAGCTGGGGGCTGAAGGAATGTATATATTTTCTAGCCATCTAGAAGCGAGTACCCAATCAGGTACTTAGCATTTTTTTTTTAAAGTCTGATCATGTTTGTAGAGAAAAGGTCTAGATTTATTTAATATTTTTCATTGAGGTAACATTGGTATATAACATTATACCAGCTTCATGTGTACAACATTATATTTTGACTTCTGTATACATTACAGTGTTTGTTTTTATTCCCAAAGGAATGAGCTTTCTTTATGGCTATTTAGAAGGGAAACTAGGAGACTTTATATAATAAAATGGATATGTTGCTCAATGATTTACACCTTTTTTTTTTTGCTTTTTATCTCAGCTAGAATTAATTTGGCAAAGATTATCTTGTACTATAAAACATTTTCCAATTGTTAAACATTTCACTGGATTCAGCTGTGTTTTTTATAAATAAAAAGAAAACTTTTACCCAATAAATTCTTAAACAAATGGCAACTTTAAAATTATTATTATTATTATTAGGCAGAGAAGATTTTGGCTTTCTAGAAAATTGAAATGTGTTCAATAGTTAATTGAGTGACACTGTCATTGCAAAAATTAGTAGAAATAAATATTTATTGACGCAAACTTGCCCTTTTAGGAATATCACTATTGTTAAACCTGTAATTCTGAAAACCATTTGGCAAAGAATCTTTGAAATTTCTTAAGAAGCTTCCTGGTGGTTTTACACTGGCAGCAGACTGCTGTTAATGGTAGAAGATGTACCAATTCGTGTCTTCTCAGAGCCCACGTCGAATGCTGTAACCAGGTTTTCCAAAAAAGACCGAACCAGTCTGAAGTTGAATCTTCCAATACTCCATGAGCCATCAACCAGGATTACAATATCAGCAATAGCTGGAGTTTGACAGAAAAACTTCACTTCTGCAAAGTACAGACCAAAAAAGTATCTGTGTTACTGTTGGAACTTTTAAAAGAGTGAGTTTATTTTAAGTCTTTCAGATAATTTGGTGCTAAGAATACAATAAAGTTTCCATTAAAGCAACCATATTTTTATAACCGTTCTTTTAAATGCATTTTTACCAGGAAATAAAAATGTGGTAACAGCTGGCAGCGGAGCCAATGCTCTGGAAATAGCAAAACACTGGCAGGTTCACACCATCTTGGCAACTCAAGCCTTCTGCGTATTTTAAAAAGTAGTGTCTGTGCAAAAGCATCCAGTTTTGGGTTTTAGTCTGTAGCTTCTTTCCAGGAAAGGTCTTAGCAACACCCGTGTAGGAGAGTCAACAGGGATGGGAAGATAACCAGGAAGCAGAGAGGCGGCTCTCCCATTCTGATAAGTCTATGCTAGAGGAAGTCAGTCATAAGAGAAGAAAACATGGGCTTCCTGAATTCAAGGAAAAGGCAGGGCCGTGCATTTAATCTAAGAAAGGTACACAGACCTTTGCTAAAATAGGAAGGGTTTGTGGAAGAAGAAAATTGGAAAAGAGCCCAAGAATTTCCCCCAATTCAAATATTTTTACATATTGTGTCTATCTGACAGTAAGATTTTATCCCTAAAAGTCATTTAAGTAATTGATTTTTTAAATTAAGTTTCAGAATAAGGATCTAGAAAAGGATGCCTGGTGACTGGAGTGGCACTCCCTTAAGCTTTGCCCTCAGGGAAAGTCTTAGCCCACAGTGACTGCGGGCAAGAGGCGAAGGGCAAACAGCTGTCCTTGCAATAAAGGGGGTAGGTCTGTGCTGGATGAGGTGAAAACCACCACTTACATTCACACAGAGCCAGAATACTAGAGTATTCTTAATGGGTTTAAGAATCCTTAAAAATGTCACAGTATTGTCAGTATCTTTACCAGCAGTGCTTTTTACTGCAGTTTGTGCTTCCCAAAAGATGGCTTAACTTTGCTGAATTTTCATATTAGGACTGGAGATCAGGAATATTGTGTGTGTATACGTGTCCATGTCAACTTCTTGAAATGCCCAGCAAATCCCTACTTTGCTTTCTAACATTAAAATGACAAAAAAACAGAATTTAAAATATAATTTATGTAGTGAAAAGCAAAATAAAGAAGTGTTCATAAATAAATTGAATATATTTTTTCCTGGGGGGGAAATAGTTGAACTACTATGTTTAATATATATCTCAGTTTAATATATATCTCTGTACCTACTGGCCACATTTAGTTAAAACGATCTTGGATCTTGGTTTTTTTCACATTCGTGGAATACCTAGATCCTTTTACCAGATGGGAAAAAAATGTATTTGTCAAGGAAATACTCAGATACTCATTATGTAAGCTAAACAATACAGCTCAATCCGAAGTTTATATATTACATTTTTGGGCACCAAATCTCTCTTCCTTAATGACCAAATACAAAGCCACCACTAACTTAGGAGTCAGCCCTCTGTACCACACTAAAAAGTTCTAAAACAGAACAATGCAAGAAGTCATGGGGTAGAAATTAGTTTGTGCTTTGGAAATAATCAGGGAAAATTAAAGTCTTAAGAAGCTTTAAGAATCTATTTCTCTCAATTTTTATGGGGAAACTGACCTGAAATGAAAAGTAGTTTTCTTTTTCTTCCAAAACTATTGGGGATATTATTTCACTTTTTAATTTAAAATTTTTTTAATTGTTTGGGTACACTGCAGACAGGATCTTAGAAAGGGAGCAGTTTCTCTTTGCTTACTTAGAAGAGGGCTATGAAAACTGATATTTTCCATTTTAAAATTGTTTCCAATAAAAATATTCTGTTAACTTAGCTCTTTCAAGTCATTTTGACTTGGAGATAAAAATTCTAGATATCTCCAAAGTAAGATAGAAAATTAATTGAATAGAAATTAGAATACTGATAAATTTAGTGATATTAAATTTTTTTAAGTTGTTCATCAAAAGACACCTTAAATAAAATAAAAAGATAAGTTATGACTGGAAGAAGACATGTACAATGTAAAAAATTGAAAAAGAATCAGCATCAAGAATACATAAATCCAAAAAAAAAAAAAAAGAATACATAAATCCATAAAAAACCATGAATAGATACTTCAGAGAATAGGAAATATATAATATGGTTAACAAATGAATGAAGAGAATGTTTAACTACATTGGTGATCACAATAATAAAAAAATCAAGATCACGATGAGGTACAATTTGTACTCATTCAACTGGAAAAAAATAAATTTAATAGCATTTATGATTACTCTAAAGATAATGAAATATTTAGGTATATATTTAAAACATGTGCAAGATCTGTGTGCTGCAAATTACACTACTGATAGAAGTCAAAGAAGACATAAACCAATGGAGAAGTCTACCATATTCATGGACAGGAAGACTGAACATAGTACAGATGTCAATTATCCCCAAATTGATCTATAGGTTTAATGCAATTCCTATCAAAATCCCAGAAAGGCTTTCTTAAGACATAGACAAGCTTATTCTAAAATTTATATGGGAAGGCATAGACCCCAGAATAGTTTTTTTAGAAGTCATGACAAAGAAGAATAACATGGAAGGAATCATTTTACTGGGTATTCACCCTACTTACTGTAAATAAGTAATGGGTATTTCAGAGGGTTAGACACACACATCAATGAAAAACAATAGAAAAGCCAAAATAGACCCATACAAATATGCTCAACTATATGATTTTATAACTAAATATGATTTTAGACAAACGTTCAAAAGTACTTCAACAGATGGTGCGAGAACAACTGGATATCCATGAAAGAAAGAAGAAAGAAAGGAAAGAAAGGAAGGAAAGAAAGGAAGAAAGGAAGGAAAGAAAGGAAGAAAGAAAGAAAGAAAGATAGAAAGAAAGAAAGAGAGGGAGGGAGGGAGGAAGGGAGGAAGGGAGGGAGGGAGGAAGGAAGGAAGGGAGGAAGAAAGAAAGAAAAAAAGAAAGAAAGAAACTTGACCTAAACCCTATACTTTATACCAAAATTAATTCAAAGTGGATCATCAACTTAAATGTGAAAAGTAAAATTATAAAGCTTTTAGGAAAAAAGTAGAAGAAAATCTTTGGAATGTACGGCTAGAAGAAGAGTTCTTGGAATCGACACCAAAAGTACAAACACATAAAAAGAAAGTTTGATAAACTGGACTTCATCAAAATAAAATACTTTTGCTATGTGAAAGCTCATATGAAG
This sequence comes from Balaenoptera borealis, assembly GCF_965194805.1. Lineage (NCBI taxonomy): Eukaryota > Metazoa > Chordata > Mammalia > Artiodactyla > Balaenopteridae > Balaenoptera > Balaenoptera borealis. The sequence continues at coordinate 18,687,559 of NC_138876.1, forward strand.
AAGATGAAAAGACAAGCTATAGACTGGGAGAAAGTATTTGCAAACCACACACTCAGCAAAGGATTAGTATCTAGGTTACATAAAGAACTCTCAAAACTCACAGGTAAATAAAACCAAACAATCCAATTAGAAAATGGGTAAAACCTGAACAAATATTTCATCAAAGAAGGTACACAGATGGCAAATAATCACATGAAAAGATATTCAACATCATTAACCATCAGGAAAATGCAAATTAAAAGCACAATGAGATTTCACTGTACACACCTATCAAAATGGCTAAAATAGAACATAGTGACAACAAATGCTGGCATGTATGTATAGAAACGGTATCACTCACACTTTGCTCATGGGAATATAAAATGGTACAACCACTCTGAAAACAGTTTGGCAGCTTCCTTAAAAAGTATACAAAAAATTACCATACAATCCAGCTATTACACTCTTGGACACATTCCAGAGAAGTGAAAACTTACATTCAGACAAAAACTGCACACAAATGTTCATAGCAATTTGATTCATAACAGCCAAACACTGACATTAGTCCAATTAATTATTTTAAATGAAAATAAATTCTTTTTGCCGTCAATATTGTATTTAAAGTTAAACCAAAGGAGCAGAGGAAATGAATTCTTGAACTGTATTTTAATTCAGCTCTTGGCTTAACATGAACTTTATCTAAAATGCAATTCTGAAAATACAGGTAGTACCAAAAAAAAAAAAAAAAAGCTAGGCAGCTGACCACAATTGAAGGAAAGCACCCAATACATGGGCTACATCACAAATAAAAACAACACTCTGAATGTCACAGATTGAATCAGAAGGAACAATTCCCATTATGCCGTACACCAACTGTAGGTACAAGATAAGGAGGTCCAAAGAAACTAACAATTTCATATCTGAAAGTTATGTACATCGTTAGATTAAACATTATGCCCTCTACACTTACCTACTGACTTAGTCCTCATAACAGCTCTATAAGACAGGTATCATTATCAGTCCCATTTGCAGCCGAAAAATATGATATACATGTGCTGTGTGATTTGCCCAGAGTGCCACCCAGTGAAGAGGCAAAGCTTTGATTTGAACCCAGGTAATACATCTCCAAAATCTATGCTCTTAACCACAGGATATACTGATTTCAATAAGGTCCCTACATTACATCAATTTAGAAAGCAGGGGGAAAAGTCTCTAATATGAGGCAGTGTCACCCCAGCACTTGCCCCTGCTGTGTCCACAGGTAGTATGTGCCATTTGCAAGCATCACTGTCTAGATAACTTTTTTCCCTCCCAAATGTATGCACTTAGCACTTAAGTAGCCCACATGACAAGTGTCCCTTTTACTATAGTTTTACACCAATTTTACTGTGTTACTGACATCATGAGAAAATTTTATGTTGAAAATACAAGTTAATTCAAGGAATCTGAATTAGTATAAATCAGTCTACACTAAACCTATGTATATTAATTTCATATTAACTAATTTCCTGTATGAAATTTACTTATTAAAAATGTGTCTATTTAATATTTACTATATCCCAAGCACTCTTCTGGGCAACCGAGAATACAATTAAGTTCCTACCTTCCAGCAGCTTAAATTCTTAGTGAGAGGAAACAGATTAACAAAACAACATAATTTCAGATTTTTAAAAGAGCTTTATAGAAATAAACAGAGTGATATAAAGAGTAGTGGTGTGGGGGGACTTTGGAGGTGCTACTTTAGTTAGAATGGTATGAAATTACCATTTAAAGTCTCCTTTTTATATCATAGTATTCCTTTTGTTCTAATGACATTCAAATTAAAGATGTAATTATAGTTAATATAGAAATATTTACAATGTATTTATGGAGAAGGGTATTCACCAACTTAGTTAATTAAAATAGAAAAGGGAGAATTGACAGAAGCAGCCTTTTTCTGCCAGGTAAACTCCTATTCATCCTTCAAAACCCAGGTTACACTCCACCAACTCCAAGAAGCTCTTCCAACAGTCCTCAGATGGGACTCATTACCTGCTCCTCTTTACTGTCTCTGCATTTGTACATGGTTTATTGTACTCAGAACACTGGGCTATTATAATTTGTTTCCATTTCTATCTCCCTGACTAGACAGAACTCTTTGAGAAGTGAGGGATTTGTGTCTTATGTTTTTATCCCCTTTGGCTGAGATCTCGGCACATAGTACATCAATAAATATAAAGTACACTGACTTGTATTGTTAAAAAAGACTCCCTCCTTTCACATAATTCATACCTACAGCACGGCACTAGAAAAATGAACCATGTTGGCTCAATTAAATGTGGTCTCTCCTCTTGCCCTGCCACCCTACCACACTGGAAAAGTGGATTACGGTTATTTAGGGATCAGGGAGATTGTATCAGGTTTGCCTGTCTTCCTTGATATTTTCCCAATGCCAGAGGCAAAGCTAAATGAAAGGGGAGCACATAATATTTTTACTCACATTATCTTAATATGCACTCAGAAAATCTCGTGATCATTTTCACCACAACTGGTCTGATACATTTAGTGGCTCTGAATTATTTTTCTCAGTGCCACTAGCAAAATATCCAGCTAGGTCACTCATTAACCATGACATTTGAAGGAAAACTGTGGTCACAGAACAATTTCTCACTTAAGTCTCTGGTAAGGTTGAGTTCAAGTTTCTAAACTAAGAGCTTGCTTCCAAGACTGGCTTCAGACACATCCCTGAGGATTTTTTGTTTTTTAAGAGTTAACATCATTTTACATTTGCAAAGAGCTCAGTGGTTCTAAAAGGATTTTTCAATACATTGGCATATTCTGATTCTTACAACATTCTTGTGGGGAGCCACGATTGTCCTCAATTTTCAGAAAATGAAATTGAGCTTCAGAGAGACAAGTGAACAGTTCAGGCAGAGCCAGGACTGGACACCAGGTCTTGTAAAGGTTTGGTTGCCTCTTCCATCATACCATGCTACTAGCACCGTAGAAGACCTCCTCACATAATGCAACATGGGTGGCCACTAGTTATCTGTCATATTAATGTTACAAGCTGTCCATCGATCAGAAGGGGAGGGCGTCCCTGGTGGCGCAGTGGTTAAGAATCCGCCTGCCAATGCAGGGGACATGGGTTTGAGCCCTGGTCTGGGAAGATCCCACATGCTGTGGAGCAACTAAGCCCGTACGCCACAACTACTGAGCCTGCGTTCTAGAGCCCACGAGCCACAACTACTGAAGCCCACACGCCTACAGCCCGTGCTCCGCAACACGGAGCCACCACACAGCAACGAAGAGCAGCCCCCGCTCATTGCAACTAGAGAAAGCCCGCGCGCAGCAACAAAGACCCAACTCAGCCAAAAATAAATAAATAATTTTTTTTTTTTAAAGGAAGGGGAGCAGGGGGTTCATTTCAGTCGTATTCAGAGTCGACATTAATCAGAGGGCGCTTAGCGCTCATTTAGCCCACTCTTCCTGGAGACGTACATTTTAAAGCATCCCTGACAGATGACTATCCTATCTAAAACAGCACTCCCCATCACCCTCTTCCCTTATTCTGTTTTATTTTTCTTTGTAGAGCTTCTTACTTCCTAGAAATATACTATATAGTGTGATGCTTAATTTTATATGTCAACTTGATTGGTCCATGGGGTTCTTGGACATTTGATCAAATATTATTCTTTGTTTGGGAGGGTGCTTCTGGATGAGATGAACATATGAATCCACAGACTGAGTAAAGCAGATTGCCTTCTCTAATGTAGTTAGTCCTCATTCAATTGATTGAAGACCTGAATAGAACAAAAAGGGAACTGCTCCTGCCTGACTGCCTTGATTGGAACATCGGACTCAAAACTGACACACTGGCTCTTCTTGGGTCTTGAGCCTGCCAGTTCTCAGATGGGAACTCACCCCATCGGCTCTCCTGGGTCTCCAGCTTGCTGACTGCAGATCTTGGGACTTCTTAGCCCCCATAATCATGTGAGCCAATTCCTTATAATAAATCTTTTTCTATATTTATATATATCCTATTGGTTCTGCTTCTCTGGAGGACCCTGACTAACACATATAGTTATTTATTTATTGACTGCAGCAGATACTTTTCATTGTTTCCTTTTTTTTTAAATAATAAAAAGATCTCCCATTTAGTGACTGCTTTTATCAGATGCTTTGCATCTGTCTTTTCCATTTAAGCCTGATATTAATCCTATAAGATAGGTGTCCTTTTCACTCCATTGAAAAAGAAAGGTTAAGTAACTAGAACCTTTCTTCTTCAATGGAGTGAAAAGGACACCTATCTTATAGGATTAATAACTTGCCTATCATCACACACTAAGCAGGTAGAAAAGCTGGAATTCAAATCCAGGACTGACTCCAAAGCCTGAACCATTTAGCTATTGTGCTATTCAACTCCTATGACAGAAGAGAAGAAAAGTATTTGAAAGGAAGGAAGCGAGAAAGGAAGGGAAGAAGGAATGGGGAAAGAAGGAGAAGGAGGGAGGGAGAGAAAGAAAGAAGGGAAGGAAAAGAGGAAGGCAGGAAGAAGGAGGGAAGGAGGGAGGGAATGAAGAAAGGAAGGAAGGGAGGGAGGGAGGAAGAAAGGAAAGATTGCTAAGCCTTGTCATTAAAGAAAGCATGAAATCAGAGACATACTTGTCTTATATCCAACTTGGGGTGAATAACACCGTGACAACTTGAAGGCGCATGAAGCCCAATCTCTGAACCATAGTCAAAGGAACATTTCTTCTGTCACTCAGAGCTCTGCATCTTAAAATTAACTGACAATCCTGTAAACGTGACATTCATTACATTTCTCCTCTGCTCATAAACTGTAAGAGACTGGGAGAAGACATGATAGCTGTCTTCAAATATTTAAAGGGCTGTCATACAGAAGGGGGATTAGGAGTGTTCTGTATGCCCACAAGGAGACAGATTTCAACTCAACTCAAGAAAGAACTTTCTAACAGTCAAGATTTCCAGAGACCGCTGCCTTGAGAAATAGTGAGAGCTCTGTCGATGAAAGCAGATGCTCGTCAACCTTTGATGATGTGGCTGAAAAGCCTCAACCTCTCAACTGGTCGAACTACATGGACCTCAAAGTTACCTTCCAACTCCAAATTTTAAGATTATTTCTTCCCTCCCCCACCTACCAAACTGAGCCTAAAATATTCATTGGGTTCTTCAAAGCTCTCCATAATTCAACTCCACTTGACCCGTCCATATTGATTTCTCACTTCATCCCAGTACAATTACTTTTCTTTCCCCCAACAACATTCTCATCTCTGAGACCTTTGACTCAATTTTTATCCTCTCTGCCCACCGCCATTTCTTCCTATCTAACCTCTCCATACTCTACCTACCACAACACCAGACACCGAAAACAGGTTTTATTTCCTTTGAAAATATACAGTCCTTTTAAAATACTTGTAGAGAAAGTCTGTCCTAAAATTTTATTTGTACAATGACCTGGTTATTATTTCCTGACTTTCATAAGTTCAGGCTGACCCAAGAGAGGCTATTTTGCCTGACCACCTCTATTTAGACACAAAGCTTATTCAGGAGCCGGTATATTACATTCACATGTATTCTCAGCTCTGTATATAGTGTTACGTGATTTGGCTTTATGTTTACTTTAGTTGTCCATGGTGATTTTCTGAAAACATGCAATAACTCAATCATCCCTGTTATTCCAATTCATCAATAACAAACAGAACCTGACATTTTGAAGTTTCTAAGGCTGAAACACCTGCTTTATTTGATACTGTCAGCCCTGCAGGTATAGAAACAAGATGTTTAATAAAAAATTCTTAGACAAGAAGGAAGGTATCAATCAGATGAGCCCAAGCATTGCTACCGGAAACAGCCTCTGCCAAGATCTGTAAACAGTGCTCATAGCTGTAAAATACCTGATTTAACAGAAAGATATATCACAAGCTTTTTTTAAAATGAGGACATTTGCCACAGCCTGAGTGAGCCAGAGCACCCTAATCAGCTGCTACTTTAACCCCGTCCTGTCTGAGCGGGGAACAGACGCTCTCAGGTGACCTACACACAGAGGCGGGCGAAATCCAAAGCTGAACCCCAGGAGCTGTGAGAACAAAGAAGAGAAAGGGAAATTTCTCCCAGCAGCCTCAGGAGCAGCAGATTAAATCTCCACAATCAACTTGATGTACCCTGCATCTGTGGGATACCTGAATAGACAATGAATCACCCCAAAATTGAGGCGGTGGACTTTGGGAGCAACTGTAGACTTGGGGTTTGATTTCTGCAACTAATTTGTTCCTGGTTTTATGTTTATCTTAGTTTAGTATTTAGAGTTTACTATCATCGGTAGATTTGTTTATTGATTTGGTTGGTCTCTTGCTTTTTTTTTTCATATATATATATATATATATATATATATATATATATATATATTTTCCTTTTTCACTTTTGTGAGTGTGTATGTGTATGCTTCTTTGTGTGATTTTGTCTGTACACATTTGCTTTTACCATGTGTCCTAGGATTCTGTCTGTCCATTTGTTATTTTTCTTTTTGTTGTTTTTTGTAGTACAGTTTTAGCACTTATCATTGGTGGATTTGTTTATTGGTTTGGTTGCTCTCTTCTTTCTTTCTTTCTTTTATTTAAATTACTTTTAATTTTAAATTTTTAATAATATATATTTTTTTATTTTAATAACTTTATTTTAATTAACTTTATTTTATTTTAATACCCTTATTTTTTTTTTCTTTTTGTTCTTTTTTTCCTCCCGTTTATTCTGAGCCGTGTGGATGACAGGGTCTTGATGCTCTGCTGGGGGTCAGGCCTGAGCCTCTTAGGTGGGAGAGCTGAGTTCAGGACAATGGACCACCAGAGACTCCCGGCCCCTTGTAATATCAAACGGCGAAAGCTCTCCCACAGATCTCAACCTCAATGCTAAGACCCAGCTCCACTCAACGACCAGCAACCTACAGTGCTGGACACCCCGTGCCAAACAACTAACAAGACAAGAATACAACAACACCCATTAGCAGAGAGGCTGCCTAAAATCTTAATAAGTTCACAGACACCACAAAACACACCACAGGACACAGTCCTGCCCACCAGAAAGAAAAGATCTAGCCTCATCCACCAGAACACAGGCACCAGTCCCCTCCATCAGGAAGCCTACACAACCCACTGAACCAACCTTAGCCACTGGGGGCAGACACCAAAAACAACGGGAACTACGAACCTGCAGTCTGTGAAAAGGAGACCCCAAACACAGAAAGTTAAGAAAAATGAGAAGACAGAGAAAAACACAGCAGACGAAGGAGCAAGGTAAAAATGCACCAGACCAAACAAATGAAGAGGTAATAGGCAGTCTACCTGAAAAAGAATTCTGAGTAATGATAGTAAAGATCCAAAATTTTGGAAATAGAATGGAGAAAATACAAGAAACATTTAACAAGGACCTAGAAGAACTAAAGAGCAAACAAATAATGATGAACAAGATAATAAATGAAATTAAAAATTCTCTAGAAGGAATCAGTAGCAGAATAAATGAGGCAGAAGAACAGATAAGTGACCCGGAAGATAAAATAGTGGCAATAACTACTGCAGAGCAGAATAAAGAAAAAAGAATGAAAACCTCTGGGACAACATTAAACGCACCAACATTCGAATTATAGGGGTCCCAGAAGAAGAAGAGAAAAAAAAAAGGACTGAGAAAATATTTGAAGACTTCCCTAATATGGGTAAGGAAATAGTCAGTCAAGTTCAGGAAGCGCAGAGAGTCCCATACAGGATAAATCCAAGGAGAAACACACCAAGACACATATTAACCAAACTATCAAAAATTAAATACAAAGAAACAATATTAAAAGCAGCAAGGGAAAAGCAACAAATAACATACAATGGAATTCCCATAAGGTTAACAGCTGATTTCTCAGCAGAAACTCTGCAAGCCAGAAGGGAGTGGCAGGACATATTTAAAGTGATGAAAGGGAAAAACTTACAACCAACTCACAACCAAGATTACTCTATCCAGCAAGGATCTCATTCAGATTCGATGGAGAAATTAAAACCTCTACAGACAAGGAAAAGCTAAGAGAATTCAGCATCACCAGACCAGCTCTACAACAAATGCTAAAGGAACTTCTCTAGGCAGGAGACACAGAGAAGGAAAAGACCTACAATAGCAAACCCAAAACAATTAAGAAAATGGTAATAGGAACATACATATCAATAACTACCTTAAATGTAAATGGACTAAATGTTCTAACCAAAAGACACAGACTGGCTGAATGGATACAAAAACAAGACCTATATATATGCTGTCTACAAGAGACCCACTTCAGACCTAGGGACACATACAAACTGAAAGTGAGGGGATGGAAAAAGATATTCCATACAAATGGCAATCAAAAGAAAGCTGGAGTAGCAATTCTCATATCAGACAAAATGGACTTTAAAATAAAGACTATTACAAGAGACAAAGAAGGACACTACATAATGATCAAGGGATCAATCAAAGAAGAAGATATAAAAATTGTAAATATTTATGCACCAAACATAGGAGCACCTCAATACATAAGGCAAACACTAACAGCCATAAAAGGGGAAATTGACAGCAACACAATAATACTAGGGGACTTTAACACCCCACTTTCACCAATGGACCGATCATCCAAAATGAATATAAATAAGGAAACACAAGCTTTAAATGATACATTAAACAAGATGGACTTAACTGATACTTATAGGACATTCCATCCAAAACCAACAGAATACACTTTCTTCTCAAGTGCTCATGGAACATTCCCCAGGATAGATCATATCTTGGGTCACAAATCAAGCCTTGGTAAATTTAAGAAAATTGAAATCATATCAAGTATCTTTTCCAAACACAATGCTATGAGACTAGATATCAATTACAGGAAAAAACTGTAAAAAATACAAACACATGGATGTTAAACAATACACTACTAAATAACCAAGAGATCACTGAAGAAATCAAAGGAGAAATCAAAAAATACCTAGAAACAAAATGACAATGAAAACACGACGACCCAAAATCTATGGGATGCAGCAAAAGCAGTTGTAAGAGGGAAGTTTATAGCAATACAATCCTACCTCAAGTAACAAGAAACATCTAAAATAAACAACCTAACCTTACACCTAAAGCAATTACAGAAAGAAAAACAAAAAACTCCCAAAGTTAGCAGAAGGAAAGAAATCATAAATATCAGATCAGAAATAAATGAAAAAGAAATGAAGGAAATGATAGCAAAGATCAATAAAACTAAAAGCTGGTTCTTTGAGAAGATAAACAAAATTGATAAACCGTTAGCCAGACTCATCAAGAAAAAAAAGAAGACTCAAATCAACAGAATTAGAAATGAAAAAGGAGAAGTAACAACTAACACTGCAGAAATACAAAGAATCATGAGAGATTACTACAAGCAACTATATGCCAATAAAATGAACAACCTGGAAAAAATGGACAAATTCTTAGAAAAGCACAACCTTCCAAGACTTAACCAGGAAGAAATAGCAAATATGAACAGACCAATCATAAGCACTGAAATTAAAACTGTGATTAAAAATCTTACAACAAACAAAAGCCCAGGACCAGATGGCTTCACAGGCCAATTCTATCAAACATTTAGAGAAGAGCTAAAACCTATCCTTCCCAAGCTCTTCCAAAATATAGCAGAGGGAGGAACACTCCCAAACTCATTCTATGAGGCCACCATCACCTTGATACTAAAATCAGACAAAGATGTCACAAAAAAGAAAACTACAGGCCAATATCACTGATGAACATAGCTGCAAAAATCCTCAAAAAAACACTAGCAAACAGAATCCAACAGCACATACACCATCATCAGGTGGGGTTTATCCCAGGAATGAAAGGTTTCTTCAATATACACAAATCAATCAATGTGATAAACTATATTAACAAATTGAAGGAGAAAAACCATATGATCATCTCAATAGATGCAGAGAAAGCTTTCGACAAAATTCAACACCCATTTATTATAAAAACCCTCCAGAAAGTGGGCATAGAGGGAACTTACATCAACATAATAAAGGCCATATATGACAAACAACATCATTCTCAATGGTGAAAAACTGAAACCATTTCCACTAAGATCAGGAACAAGAGAAGGTTGCCCATTCTCACCACTATTATTCAACATAGTTCTGGAAGTTTTAGCCACAGCAATCAGAGAAGATAAAGAAATAAAAGGAATTCAAAACTGAAAAGAAGGAGTAAAACTGTCACTGTTTGCAGATGACATGATACTCTACATAGAGAATCCTAAAGATGCTACCAGAAAACTACTAGAGCTAATCAATGAATTTGGTAGAGTAGCAGGATACAAAATTAATGCACAGAAATCTCTTGCATTCCTATACACTAATGATGAAAAATCTGAAAGAGAAATTAAGGAAACACTCCCATTTACAACTGCAACAAAAAGAATAAAATACCTAGGAATAAACCTACCTAAAGAGACAAAAGACCTGTATTCAGAAAACTATAAGACACTGATTAAAGAAATTAAAGATAATACAAACACATTGAGAGATATACCATGTTCTTGGATTGGAAGAATCAACATTATGAAAATGACTATACTACCCAAAGCAACCTACAGATTCCATGCAATCCTTATCAAACTACCAATGGCATTTTTCACAGAACTAGAACAAAAAATTTCACAATTTGTATGGAAACACAAAAGACCCCGAATAGCCAAAGTAATCTTGAGGAAGAAAAACGGAGCTGGAGGAATCAGGCTGCCTGACTTCAGACTAACTACAAAGCTACAGTAATCAAGACAGTATGGTACTGTCACAAGAAAACAGAAATATAGATCAATGCAACAGGATAGAAAGACCAGAGATAAACCCACGTGCATGTGGTCACCTTATCTTTGATAAAGGAGGCAAGAATACACAATGGAGAAAAGGCAGCCTCTTCAATAAGTGGTGCTGGGAAAACTGGACAGCTAAATTAATTTCTAAACAGTGAAATTAGAACACTTCCTAACACCATACACAAAAATAAACTCTAAATGGATTAAAGACCTAAATGTAAGGCCAGATACTATAAAACTCTTAGAGGAAAACATAGGCAGAACACTCTATGACATAAATCACAGCAAGATCCTTTTTGACTCACCTCCTAGAGTAATGGAAATAAAAACAAAAATATACAAATGGGACCTGATGAAACTTAAAAGCTTTTGCACAGCAAAGGAAACCATAAACAAGACGAAAAGACAACCTTCAAATCGGAGAAACTATTTGCAAACGAAGCAAGTGACAAAGGATTAATCTCCAAAATATACAAGCAGCTCATGCAGCTCAATATCAAAAAAACAAACAACCCAATCCAAAAGTGGGCAGAAGACCTAAATAGACATTTCTCCAAAGAAGGTATACAGATTGCCAACAAATACATGAAAAGCTGCTCAACCTCCCTAATCATTAGAGAAGTCCAAATCAAAACTACAATGAGGTATCACCTCACACCAGTTAGAATGGCCATCATCAAAAAATCTACAAACAATAAATGCTGGAGAGGGTGTGGAGAAAAGGGAACCCTCTTGCACTGTTGGTGGGAATGTAAATTGATACAGCCACTATGGAGAACAGTATGGAGGTTCCTTAAAAAACTAAAAAAAAACTACCATACAACCCAGCAATCCCACTACTGGGCATATACCCTGAGAAAACCATAATTCAAAAGGAGTCATGTACCACAATGTTCACTGCAGCTCTATTTACAATAGCCAGGACATGGAAGCAACCTAAGTGTCCATCGACAGATGAATGGATAAAGAAGATGTGGCACATATATACAATGGAATATTATTCAGCCATAAAAAGAAACGAAATTGAGTTACTTGTAGTGAGGTGGATGGACCTAGAGTCTGTCATACGGAGTGAAGTAAGTCAGAAAGAGAAAAACAAATACCGTATGCTAACACATATATATGGAATCTAAAAAAAAAAAAAAAAAAAAAAACTGTTTCTGAAGAAGCTAGGGGCAGGACAGGAATAAAGATGCAGACATAGAGAATGGACTTGAGGACACAGAGAGGCAGAAGGGTAAGCTGGGACGAAGTGAGAGAGTGGCATGGACATATATACACTACCAAATATAAAATAGATAGCTATTGGGAAGCAGCTGCATAGCACAGGGAGATCAGCTCAGTGCTTTGTGTGCAACTAGAGGGGCGGGATAGGGAGCGTGGGAGGGAGACGCAAGAGGGAAGAAATATGGGGATATGTGTATACGTACAGCTGACTCACTTTGTTATACAGCAGAAACTAACACACCATTTTAAAGCAATTATACTCCAATAAAGATGTTAAAAAAAACCCATATAGGCTTATAAAACTTAAAAAATATATAAATAAAATAAAATGATAACTTCAGATATCTCTGAAAAAAAATTTTAAAAAAACTAAAATGAGGACATTTGAAAACTTACTTAAGGAAGAGCTATATTTTTTTTACCACTGGAAAATTCATGGGTTAAGAATGATAAAATTTTTGGAGGCCAACAGAAGAGGTGTCAAAATTCCTTTAAAAATATCTTATCAAGAGTGGTCAGGGGTAGCAGAAAGTCTGAGAAAACAGGCGGTCTATTGCTAGGAGAATCTCAGCCCCTTGCCCTCAGGGAAACCTTATAATTTTACGCACAGTATCATGTACTTTGCAGGTGTTCAATGATTATTTTCTGAATGACTGATTCTGTTTCACGCTTTTCTGAGTTCCTGAAAACATGAATTTTAATGCTTTACATCACAGCAAAAACAGAAATCTGCTTTCTGCTTTTTTATAATAATAACATTCTTTTCATGAAAACAGTCTTTCTTAATCTTCTCTAAGGGAATGTGAACCTCTCTCCTTGAGTCTAAAACAAGCCAAATCCAAATATTCAACAAATATTTACTGACAATGTAAGAGACTCTGCTGCATTTGGTAGGCTAATGTTTTCTCTTTGAAAAGAAGACACTAGAAAAAAGGAAATAGAAAAAGGGGTGCAAACTGACATTCATCCCATACCTGCTATGTTCCAGGTATGTCACAAACCTGATAGCATTTAATCTTCCCAAGCCTGCATACTCGTTATGGCTATTATGCTCATTTTGCCAGTGAAGAAACTGGAGCTTAGAGAGGTTTCTACGCCTAAGGTTGCCTAGGTAGGTAGGAAGCAAGGGAAGATTTCATTCCAAGGGATGTATGACCACAAAACCTGTGTGCTATATACTGAGCCACACTGACCTCAAGAAGTAACAAGAAAATTAAGGGAGAAAAAGGAAAGTTCAATAGGGGAAGAAAAAAGAATATTCTAATGAAAATGTTACTGTTTATCCTCTTAAACCTTGGACTGAAAAGCCAGTCATATGATCTTCTGATTTCTCCTCTAAGCATGGCTACTCAGACCTACCATATGGCTAATGCCATGGGCTTGACAGACCACCTCCGCAGTTGCTCTGTGCTTCTACGAAGTGTTATGGAACGATTGGACAGCAGAAGTGAGGAGAAACGGCCAAAATTACATCACCAGGGTTTCTCAACCTTTTTAAATAAATTAATAACTTGAATTAACATTACTTATTTAAAACAGTGGTTTTACTTAATATGCCAAAGAACTGAAGAACAGACAACTACCCATAGCTAGATCTCCATCACTTAGAAATGGCTTCAACAAGTCTTTTTATTCCTCTTTCTTCCTGGTTTGTCTGTTAAATCTTATCTTTTACTTTGGTGTTTTACAGTTTCACCAACACGATTCTGGGTGTGGCTAATTTTTCATTTGCACTCTTCAGAACACTTTATGCTCTATTCAGTCCCTTTTCAAATCTTACCTACTCTTGTTTTCATGGTCTCTCATCCTTCTCTTGTTTTGACTATTTCTATGACTTCAATAATATTGTTGTTTATTTTATAGTATTTACGTAATCATTTCATAATTGGAAATCATGGGATTCTGAGACCACCATATTTGTGTCTCATGACGCATACTCATGGTTGTACTTCTGTGTTTCAAAATTTTGGATTATAAACTCTTTCTGGCATTGCTTTATCTGCGGTAATCTTTAGAATTAGGGCTGAGCATGTGTGCCTCAAAGGTGATTTTGTGTTTTCTTCTGCCAGGGACCCTATTTATACCAGCTTTGAGCAAGTTTAAAATTAATTTCTTGAATATTAGGACCCCAGAACATGTGAAGAGTATAAATGTGAATGCCTAATCTGTATGTGGTACAGGCCCATGGTTATAAATTCTCAAGGAGACATTTTTCCACTCAGGACACAGGCACAGACAGAGGGGCTTCCAAAAATTCTCCTTATGCTTATGAGCAGAGATTTTCTAGTTCACCCTAGTGTTGCTGGTACACTATTTCAACTGTCTAGGTAATGATAATAATTATTATTATGAGAATAATGAGGAAGAAGAGGAGAATGAAATAGAAGGAGAAGATGATGAAGAAAAAAAAAGAGGAGGAACAGGAACACTTAACAGAGCATACTCTATGGGCCAGGCATCCTTCTAGATCCTTTAATGCATGAATTCCACCCACAACCTAACCCCAAAGTCCAGTTTATGACTGGACTCAATCCCTTCCCCCTTGTGTCTAAAAGTCAAGATCTAGCCAGAATTAACCTACAAAACCCACCCACTCACCTGTGCTTTAGCCAATATTCTGACTCCTGCATCACCAGAATTAAAATTTTCTCCAGTCCCACCCTGGTCAAACTAAGCTCACAGTGCTGGGTTCAGCAGATTTAAGGCCCAGAATAACTAGTGGAAAAAGTAGTAAACTTTCAAATTGATCTCTTAATTGCAAGCCAAGAACTATAAAAGTATTATAGGAAGTAAGCAATTCCAGTAAGTGAAAATACACCTGGAGAATAATCATGTGCCCTGGCTATGCTCAACCGTAACTACATATAATTCAAACCTGACTCTTCCCCAGGAGAAGGCACTGGGTAAACACGTTGAGTCCCTGCTAGACTATGTAAGTTTCATGAGGGTAGAATCCTGCCTACCATGATCACCAATTAATTCCCAGTGCCTGACTCAGTGTTCAGCACTGGAGGGTAATCACCAAATCTCTTCTATGCATTTACTGTTAGGTCACTAACACAAAAGATTGGTCTTTGATGATATTAATTCATGCAAACTATACATTCTAATATTAATAGAAAATAACTATGTAGCACTGACTATGTTCTAGATACTATATGTATTAACTCATTTAATGTTATTTGGGAGAATTCGTGTTTCAGGTAGGGAAAAAAAAACAAATGTGAGCACATGAGAAGTAGGGTCCTTTGAAGGCATATATATGAGAGTACAACCTATGTAATTCTTATTGGAAATACCAAAATGGACAGCTGTCCTTAGAAAAGCAGTGAATTACTCAGTCCAGTGAGTAATTCTGTTCCAACATATTCAAAAGTTTTAAACATTCTAAAGCAAGGATTGGCAAACTTCTTTTGAAAAGGGCAAAACAGAAAATATTTCAGTCTTTGTAGGCCATCTGATCTCTGTTGTATCTGCTCAACTCTGATATTGTGGGAAAGCAGCTATAAATGGTATATAAAGAAATAAGCATAGCTGTGTTCCAATAAAACCCATTTACCCACTTAAGAAAACAGAGGACTGGATTGGCCCATGGGCCATAGTTTGCCCATGGAAAGAATGGAAAGTTTTCTTGGAAAGAATAACTTAAGCTCATCTTATTTTTTCCTCCTAAAAATCAGAGCATTGGGACCCTCCCCTTACCTTCTCCCTGCAGAGAAAAATAATTCATTTAAAAAAATGCAAAGAGGGTCAGAGATCTTAATTTAAAAACCATTAAGAGGAAAAAACAAGGAAACCCTATGTTACTTTTTCTTTCTATCTCATTATCTTTTTCAATCAAGTCCTGTATTCTTGTGCAAAACACCAAAAATGACTGGAGAAAGCTGTTTGGACTACACACAAGAAATAGCAGTTGCTGCAGACGTGCCAGTATTATGCTCCAAGGCCAATACCACTTTTGTTTGGGAGTTGGATTTGGATTACTGAAGAAACACGTACAGTAGACAGCAAACAAGGAACTAACTACACAGCAACTTTTGTTAACGATCTTAGCTCTTTACATCTAAACTAAAATTCTAAAATATTTGAACTATGTCCAATTGTATCTGAGCCACTATCAATGTAGACTCTTATACCAAAAGACTGTAGATTGTAGGGAAAACAAAGAGCAGAGTTCAATGCGAATCATGGAACTATCACATCTTGAAAGAAGTACATCAAGTGAATCGGTTTGCAGGGCAGAAATAGAGACACAGATGTAGAGAACAAACATATGGACACCAAGGGGGGAAAGCGGCGGGGGGTGGTGGTGGTGGTGGTGGTGGTGGGATGAACTGGAAGATTGGGATTGACATATATACACCAATATGTATAAAATGGATAACTAATAAGAACCTGCTGTATAAAAAATAAATAAAATAAAATTTAAAAATTAAAAAAAAAAAAGAAGTACATCAAGGTTTGGGTGGGGAAGACCTTTTTAAAATCTCCAGTGGACCCCATTAACCCTCCCCCTCACTGTCCTGGGAGCCCTAATTCTGACCTGAATTCTCACCATTGTTTACAACTTACTTCTTAAGACTATTCACTCGTATCACCAGTGCCCTCAGAATCCTCTCTGCCCCTTTATATACCTCATGGGAACCCTCACCTAAAAGAGGAAGCCACCTTTTATCTACAAAATTCCTGAAAGTTTTTGCCCTAAGCCAGGTCTTCATCACTGCAATAAATATGCTGAAACAGTCCCTAGTGAAAGTGGGCTCAGGAAAGGCCTCTCCATAAACATGTGTTTAGTGTGTAAAGCAAATGAACTGCTGAATGAAAGGTCCTTCTGCAGGTGTCGGTGAGGATTTATCAGAACATGTATTAACGTTACTCTCACTTTTCACTGTTCTTTTCCCTGTGTTCAATTCACTTCACTCAAACCTATGTTTTAGAAGAGCAAGAGGAAGGTGCATCAGGGAAAAGAAAGGAGAACTGAGGACATTTTAGGAATATCTAGTTATAGCTAAATTCTGGGATCAAACTCTAATCCATGCATGGAAGATAGGTTTCACCTTGAGTGCCATTCTTTAAGCACTGCCTGGCAAAGAATGCTAAGCCAAAACTCAGCCGAGAACATCCACGTAAAATCCTCCATAAAAGTATTTAGAAATTAAAAAAAAAAAAAAACCCACAGGGAAAGTAAATCAGAAATTAATGAGTTTGGTTATTTAAAGGTGGTGAGTAAAGCTGGGTGGAAGAAATAGGGGAAGTCATACCTCTTTTGAGTATTACCCTTTTGTATACTTTTTTACTTTTGGAACCACATGAATGTTTTATGTCCTCACAAATTACCCTGACTGTATTAAAAATGAATAACAAAACCGCCATGAACAGGGAAGAAAAGAACTAACCCAAGATCCTTTTGAACACAGATATTTTATTATATACCCCACACTAAAGGCAAATATCAAACTCTAGTTGACAGACTTTTTGCTAAGTGTATAAATTAGCAAGTTTGAAACTCTTTTTATGATTGAGCATATAAGTAGATGCATTTAAGATATTGGGAGCCATGTTACCCAACTCTTTTGAAGAGAGAGTTGTAAATATGGAAAAAGAAATGCTAGAATAAACCCTGTGGTATGGATAGATGATAGATACAAGGTACAATAAGATAGAGGATAGAAAGATAGATAGATAAATAGGTAATGGACTCTGTGTGTGTGTGTGTGTGTGTGTGTGTGTGTGTGTGCGTGTGTGTGTGTGTGTGTGTGTGTATTCTCAGATAAGAGGGCCTAGAAGCAATGACAACGCAGAAGCATAAACACATCTAGTCACCACATTTTGGTATCTAAATACTATTCTCCATGAAAAAATCCCAACTCCTTGAAGAAGTGGTTGATTTCAGGACAGGGCACAAAAACTACAAGAGGAGCCTGGAATGCAAGGTTTGTGCCAGAAAGTAAGGAAAAGCTTCAAGAATGATGGGGATATATTAAAAGGGCATAGGAGACACCTTGAAATAGCTCCCACTGAGCAGTTCTGGAAGAATTTGAGCATCAAAATACATGATAGTAATGGATTATAATCCATCACATGAAATAAAAATTATATAAATACATAAATATGGGAGAAGGGAAAGATCTCCCTTACAGTAGAATGCCACCTAAAAAAATGTAGAATGAACAATGAAGTTAGGAAAATTATCATTTCAGAAACATTATAGTAGTAACTGACTCAGGCAAGAATCATCAATGGATGTTAAAATAAGTGGGTAAAATGGTAATAAGAAAAACAATATTTACATAGTGTCTTATGAATTTGTAACATTGACAAGCTTGAGCATCCCCAAACAAGAAATTAACATAAAATGGTTCCAATTTGGTAGCAACCAAGGGGCACCTCTCTGGAGGTGCTCACTCCTAAACCATGCTGTGAAGAATTCCCACAAAAGAGCTCACAAATCAAAGTGACATGTCAAACAAGAAAACAAGCACCATGAATGAAAACCAGTAAATGGGTTCAGAATATAAAATAAACATGATTAAGACAGCAGAATAATTTTTTAAAAAACACTAAAATGGAACAATGTACCAGATAAATTTCTAGCAAAATTTTCAAAAAATCAAATATAATTTCTAGAAATAAAAGATTTACTCATTAAAAAGGACAGGCTAAAAAGCAGATTAGAAAGAGATAAAAGGGTAATTAGTATACTAATAGAAAGATAAAGGAAATTACCCAAAATGTCATTGATAAAATCAAAGAGGTAGAAAATGTGAAAGTTAAGAGACATAGATCATCAAAAAAGACTATCTATGATAAATATAATTTGAATACAGAGAAAGAGAGAATAGAGAAAGAAATAGGTAACTGAGAAAAAGAATATTTGAAGAGCTAAAGGTTGAGAATCAGTGAAAGTTATAAATCCTGATTCTGGGAGCACAAAGAGGTCTATAACAAGACTTATTGTAGTGAAACAACAGAACACCAAAGAAAAAGAACAGAAAGCTTGAAAAGCATCTGGAGAGAAAAGAGAGATTACCTGAAAAGGAATAACGTTTAGACTGTCAACAGACTTGTCTTAAACAAGAGCCAAAAGAGAGTGAAATATCTTCTAAATGATTAGAGACAACAACTTTCAACCTGGTACCCAGCTAGTCTTTGAAAAATGAGGATGGGCTGCAGATATTTTTGTGTAAATAAAGTTAAGTTTACCACTACAGATCTTCTCTAAAGGAAACTGAACACATGCAGAAAATCTGAGATGCAAGATGGAATAATGAGCAAAGAAATTTATATACATGGGAAGTTCTGGACAAACAATGACTGTTAAAATTATAATTACCATAAATATTATACCTTCATGAGGCAAAAACGTTAAAATTAATGTATTTGTTATGAATTATGTAAAATATAGAGGGTAGATAATTGAAGTTAAAGTACTATAAAATTTTGTATTGGTTGGGAAATGGTAAATATACTGATTAGTTTTAGAGTTTGGTTTTGTATGCACACTAAAAATTTAATTATAATCATACAAAAAACACAAAAGGATTAAATACCTGCTAGTTCAGTAGAGGGGAAAATGTATTTAAAAAAAAAAAGTGATCAATTTTAAGTAAATAAGGCATACAAGGGGAAAATGTAGCATAATAGGAAGCATAAAATAAATGGCAAATCCAAAATGTAAGTGGACTACAGACACCAATTAAAATACAGAGGTTGTTAAGAGATGATTTTTTTAAAATCCAACTAAATGCTCTTTAAAAGATTTACTCGGGCTTCTCTGGTGGCGCAGTGGTTGAGAGTCTGCCTGCCAGTGCAGGGGACACGGGTTCGAGCCCTGGTCTGGGAGGATCCCACATGCCACGGAGCAACTGGGCCCGTGAGCCACAACTACTGAGCCTGCGCGTCTGGAGCCTGTGCTCCGCAACAAGAGAGGCCTTGACAGTGAGAGGCCCGCGCACCGCGATGAAGAGTGGCCCCCGCTCGCCACAACTGGAGAAAGCCCTCGCACAGAAACTAAGACCCAACACAGCCATAAATAAATAAATTAATAAAAATAAATAAATAAATAAAGTCGATCATAAAAACAAATAAATAAAATAAAAAAAAAAAAAAGATTTACTCACCTTGAACCTGAGAACACAAATAGGGTGAAACTTAAAGGGCAGAGAATCAATATGTTATGTGACTGTTAAACAAAATAGTGTCTAAGTCAAATATTGAATTACTAAGAATAAAGAAAATTTTTACAAAATAAAAAGAATTATTCACTAGGACAATATAACAACTCTTATTTTACATGAACTTAGCCTCTAATTAAAGCAAAATTACCAGAGTTACAAAGAGAAATGGACAGATCTCCCAGACACAGAGATTAAAATTTTTCTCAAGAACACATGCGATGGTTAAAAAAAAATTGACCACATTTAAACAATAAGTCTGAACAAATTTTTAAAAAATATTGGGTACCACAATGCAATTGTTAGACACCAACAACAAATACGTATCTTTTAAAAAATATCTGTATGTTTAGAAATTAAGTAATATATTTCTAAATAACTTGTGGATCAAAATAGAAAGCCTAGTAGAAATCAGAAATTATATAGCATGAGCTACATAAAAATAATACTACATATCAAAATCTATGTGATACAGCTAAAGCAGTACTTGGATATTTGTAGCCTTAAAAAATGCATATAATAGAAAAGGAGAAATACTGAAAATTAATGAGATAAGCATTCAATTCAGGAAGTTAGAAAAACATAATAAGGAAAGAATATTATATATAAAAACATACAAAATAATAAGATACCATAGACAAGATGAACAAGGTTGAAGATATGCACACATTATAATTGAAAACTTCAATATGTAGGTGTATATGCTAGAGAAATTCTACCACATGTACAGAAGGCAACATAAATAAGAATACTTACAGCAATTTTGTAATAGCAAAATACTGGGAACATCAAAAGTAGAAGAGTTAAATATATTGGGTTATATTTATCCAATGGAATTATACACAACAAAGATGAATAAATTGCCTCACATAAGTCAACATGGATAATTCAAAAAATCTAATATTTGTGAAAAAAAGCAAGTTGCAAAGTATACATAGATTTTGATTAAATGTATACAAAATTTAAGATATGAATTCATAATTAAAATATGGTTTCAGGATTCATATATTTATGTAGTAAACTGATAAAGACACATATTGGAATGATAAACACTGAATTCAAATACTGGCAGCCTCTTAGAAGGGGAGGAAAAGGAATATACAGGGATATATAGGGAGTTCCGACTGTGCTGTTTATATTTATCTTCTTAACTGGATAAAGTTGTTTATTACTTATTTTTATACTTTTTATATACCTGATATATGTAACAATAAATCATAATAATATAGTTAATATAAATATAAAATTATAAATTATTAGAAGAAATAGGAAAACTTTGAAACTGAGAATTTCAAATATTGGAAAGAGTGTACATTTTAAGAACAAATTATTGAAAAAATTGTGTCAGTTTGGTAGACTACCAAAATTATAAAATTTGCATATCCTTTAACCCTGCAATTTCATTTTTAGAAGTATTTAGTTTTTGCAATGTGTTCGTAAAGTTTTAAAATTAAACAGCGAGATGAAGAAGGAAGAAAGGTAGGTAGGTCACGAGACTATGGGGGGCCTTGAAAGTCTTGATAAGGATCTGGCTTCCACCCTAAGAGCAGTGGAAAGCCATTGAAGGGGTTTTAAGATGTGCGGGGGTCGGGGGGTAGTGGTGGTACGTGGAGCGTAGAGTCGGATTTGTTTTGCAAAGATCACTCTAACTTCTGGGCAGAGAACAAATTGAGATCTTGCTAAATAATACTGCACACCAGGAAAGAAATGGGAGCTTAGTGGAGTGTTGGCAATAGACATGGAAAGAAACGAACAGATTCTGTCAGTATTTCAATAGAAAATAAATTCACTAGAACTTAGTGATGTATTAAATATGGAAAAGTAAGGGAGAGGGAAGTGTTGACAGTTACTATGTGTGAGGAAGGAAGGAGGGAATGAGGTGGGGCTGAGGGAGATTTTCGTATTAGGTCTGTACTCCTCTGATGGGACCAACGGCCAAGGATGGATGTATTGTCTGTGTTCTTAAGACAACTCAATCCCCCAAATAAGCAAATTAAATTAAAAAAAAATCTGACCTTCTTCTGGTACAGATGGTTTATTCTCATTTCCTTTGTCCAAAACCTTGACCCTGGGTTTTGGTTCCTTTCTTTTTTCTAAATCTTTAACTGGAAAAAAAGTAAAAATACAGCAACATGTTAGGTTAAAACCTAAAAGAAAATATTCAATGAATTTTTACTAAAACCGTTGCAAGTATTGAAAGTTTTAAGTAGAAATTAGCTCCATGGTAGAATCTCATTTCAGAAGATTGGAGCTGCTATTTTTTTCAATTTTGTCATGGGAATGTGTGGAAATCACAGAATTACTTTGGCAGAGTATTCACTATGGGCAGATGTATCAAATAAATTTAACCCTTCATAATTGTTATAAAATCACAAGATTAGCCCCATTTCAGACATGAGGGAATGAAGGACCAACAGGCTAAGGAGCTAAGACTTATCTCATAAAACCAGAAAGTGTTGGCACAGGATTCAAGCCACGTCTTCAGATTTCTGGAAGGCCTGTGAGTTGGCCCCTGTTCTAGAAAGATCTTAGCCATGAATATACTCATTTGGAGTTGGTCTATCTGCAATAGAAGATAGGGAACTCCATAATAATTTCCTTTCAAACTTAAAAAAAAATGTTTCCCTACTAATATAAATAGTAGTATTTCTTCCTTACTTTCATTATGAAATATTCAGGGACCCAGAATGACCCTCGGTCCTTTAATACATTCATTCCTATGTACTCCAATAGTTTTACTTTTCACTCCACAGCAGCTGCCCTGCTATTGCTTGGCACCTGGAGTTGTCCTGAGTCATCGCTAAATGGCAGCGGTATCTGCACATATATCCTGTGAAAAGGAGGAAGTGATCCCATGGCAAAATATTTCATTTAATTATTGCATTCACTTCATGGAAATCTGCAAACTTATTGGAGGGTTGGCTCTGTAGGGTAAGCAATGATTTCCTTTGAACCATCCTTCTTGTCTTCTTAGGGTATTATTCCATGAATCCTGTCTTTAGCATCTCTTCCTCCTCCCTCCTCTTCTTTTTACTGGCTTCCATCCCTTTGCTAAAAGGGTTTGAGACTTGCCATCTGCCAAGGCCAGGTTGCTCTAGTTCTATGATTCCTTTATAGAAACCTTCCTTGGCTTTCTGGTACTTAGAGATTAAATTCCATGATTAAAAATAATAATTAAATACAAGATGCCTTAATCCTGCTGTTTCCACTGATCTTCTCATTTTCTAAATCCATTTTTTAGACCACATCTTCTGACTTCTTTATAAGGCTTGGCCACTTTGGAACACCTCTTCCTTTAAATTCTTTTCTTTCTCAGTTTTTAAAAAAGCATTATCTTGGGTGTTCTCATATTCCTCTGACCCCTCCTTTACATTCTCATTCTTTGGATCATTTTTCTGCTTCCATTCCTGAAACACAGTCATAAACTACATTTGCCTTGCATCCCTGTACACCCCACCTACAATTTTATCATCCCACAGTTTTAATTCTCACCCTTCCGTGGATAATTTCCAAATCTACATCTTCAACCCCACCCACACATAGGCCACGGCCTCAAATTGCTTTCATTCTGTAAAAGAAAATAAGTCTGCAACTCTAGTGTGAGGAAAGTTGTGCTAAAAGTAGAAATAGATCTGGGAAAGAATAATTGCAGAGGTGGAGACACTGGGAAACTTCATCAGGAAGGTGACATTTGGGCCAAACTTTAAAAAAGGAGCAAGATTTTGCAGGCAGAGATGAGCAAAATATAGTTCCAAAGAGAAAAATAGTGACCAAAAATAAAGTTTGCCAAAATAGGGCCAAAATCCATTCTACAGATGAACAAGAAAAAAACAAAACAGTCACTTTGAATTGGGCCTCTAGGTCACATACAAGATGTAACACATGCCATGCCAAGCTTCTGTCCTCCTCTCGCAGGAGACAAAATCAATTAGAAAACAGACTGTCAAGAGTAAAGTGGGGGCTTCCCTGGTGGCGCAGTGGTTGAGAAGTCTGCCTGCCAATGCAGGGGACACGGGTTCGAGCCCTGGTCTGGGAAGATCCCACATGCCACGGAGCAACTAGGCCCGTGAGCCACAATTACTGAGCCTGCGCGTCTGGAGCCCGTGCTCCGCAACAAGAGAGGCCGTGACAGTGAGAGGCCCGTGCACCGCGATGAAGAGTGGTCCCCGCTTGCCGCAACTGGAGAAAGCCCTCGCACAGAAACGAAGACCCAACACAGCCATAAATAAATAAATAAATAAATAAATAAAAATTAAAAAAAACAAAAAACAAAAAACAAAAAACCAGGCAGCCATGATTGCCAATTTGATTTAAAAAAAAAAAAAAAAAAGAGTAAAGTGGTATTAATCATAACAACAGAAGCAACCATGCCCCTACTATGTGCTGACATGAGTTAATCCACACAATAATAGGCACAAACCATCCCCCCATTTGCCCATGAGGAAACTGAGGCTAGAAGTTGTTAAGTTGCTTGGCCAAATACACACACCAGGTTTGGAATCATAACAGTTCAGACATGCCTTTCTGTCTTCAAAATCCAAAGATGGTTCCTTATGTTTCCCTGTGTATCAGAAGATGGACTTTTGAAAAATTCAAATCCCTACACTAACTGCAAACCTATAGCCACAGGATTTGTCTAGATCATTATTTTCCTGGATCCAAGCATGAAAGGTTTCCATGGAGGGAAGACCAGGCTTTAGCTCCATCTCACAGGGGGCAAAAACATAACTGAAATGCAAAATGGAAAAGGAAACCATCCAAACAAAGTTATTTTAATTTCATTCTTATAAATTGTTATTTGGGAAGAACTAAGACCTCTATCCTGCCAATAAAAATAACATAGCTAAAAAATATATATGCATCCATATAATTTATCTAACAAGTTGGACTGTTTCAGTAAGATTATTTCAGCAGAGCTAAGCAAACTGAAAACAAAAGCATTTCTTTTTAAATGTTTTGAGTAAATAGTTATTGGCAAAGTTTTAAGGCTACCTGTGTTTCTTATGCTGCTAGTCATGGAATATTTGCAATAATCAACCGCACAAAAGCTTAAGACTAAAGTGAAATGAATTGTTTCTCCTTGTCCTTTTTACTGCTTCTCACAAACTTTAAGGAAAGTTATTTCCCTTACTCATGTAGGAATGTCAGAGGCCAGAAACTGAAGCACAGTGCCAATAAAATGAGACAGAAGGCTGATTTATATTGAAAATAACATAAAACCCTTTCCCAGAGCTTCCAGACACTGTGAATCTCAAAAGAATGTAACATTTAAAACATCTGTATGTCCTGCTGACAGGTGGATTCACCAAATGTTTCTTTGTTCAGAAGTTTCAAGAGGCAGTGGGTTAACAAAGTTTTTTTTTTTTTAATTTAAGAAAAATCACAAAATGTGTCTCATAAAACATTACCTAGAAGAGAAAGATAAAAAGGAAGGGAGGGATAGAAAAATCCAAATAGAACATTGCTGTATATAGAGTTCTAGAACCCACAGCCTTCTCGATTTGTGGATTAACCCTTTAAAAAGCTATTGTTATTTGAAATGATGTGTAGGATCTACTTCAAAATAATATGAGAGAGGGGAGTATGGGGGTATAAATGAAACAAGAGTGACCATGAATGGTTAATTGTTGAAGCAACTGATGGATATTTAGGGGTTTATTTTATGAATCTGCTGATTTTTTAAGTTATGTTTAAAATTGTCCTTAATAATGAGTTGGGTTTTTTAAAGAGTCTACCTTAACAATGAAGTAACACAGAAAGTTAACCAGGACAGACCTCTTCTGTTTGTATTCCTGATACACAAAACTGCCCTCCAATTAGATAGGTCACCTCCAGGAAGAGGGAGTTGCTGTAGTCTCTGGTCACTAGAATATAAGGTCCATGGGGGCAGGGATTTGTCATGTTCCCAGGGCCTAGAATAGGGCCTCACACTTAGTAGCCATGCAATATACACTTGTTAAGTGAAAAAAAAAAAAAAAGAATGAGTGAATGAATGAATATTTCCCTGAAAGGCAAAAGAATCAGGGTCTTCGTGGACAACTTTTAAATTCAACATAAGGAAAAGCTTTCTAATGGAACAGCACAGACATGGATGGGGCTGCCTCAGAGCTTTCTCTCCTGCTTAGAATGTCTCTATATGTCAAGTTTTTGCCCAACTTACTATTTGAGAACTGGCTCAAAAATGAAGACACTCCCATCCATTCTCTTCCTAGATCATTATGGGGGCAGACAGAGTACCTCCCTTCACAGACTCCTGAAAGTATTTATTGAGCAGCTATTATGTGCTGGGTAGATGAGATGTCCACATAAGGCTCAGTGGACAGTGTCAGGGAGTTATTTAAGAACTAAAACCTTTTTAAAGGATAAGTAGGAGCACCATGAAATGGGTAAAGGAAGGGACAGAGAATATTAGAGATAGAAGGAACTCACAGAAGATTATACTAAATGTCTTTTAAGATCTCTTCAAATCTAAACAATCTAGAATTTTAACCTGTTATCAATACAATATTTACCACAGACTCAAACTCAGAGCTGGGACAGAGTCCCATGGCAGCACTTTATGATCTGTAAATACGTACTTCTGAATTGACCTTGGGCTGGCTTGCTTTCTCTGTCTTTATTGTATGCAATAATTTGAACTGTGTAATTCTGGTCTGGCATAAGACCTTGAATAATCGCTTTAGTTGCAGTGTTCTGGAGATTCAGTTGATTGGTTTTTCCACCTATAATAAAACAGAAAGATAAATCAGTTCTA
The DNA here is from genome assembly GCF_965194805.1 of Balaenoptera borealis. Taxonomy (NCBI): domain Eukaryota; kingdom Metazoa; phylum Chordata; class Mammalia; order Artiodactyla; family Balaenopteridae; genus Balaenoptera; species Balaenoptera borealis. Next base: position 18,714,533 of record NC_138876.1, read on the forward strand.
AGAAGTGGGTTAACTGTGTACATTAAGAAATTTTATTAACCAGAAATCAAGATTTTAAAGGTGAAGACATTCAAAAATATGTATAATGTTATTACATATACTAATTTCAGTACACTTTTCATTCTCATTTTCAGTTATACTCTTTGCATTAGACAAACAGTCATCTAAATTAGATACAAACACATTTGCAAATATCTTTCATCATAACACACTGTTGCTTTATTTTTTTTTAACATCTTTATTGGAGTATAATTGCTTTACAATGGTGTGTTAGTTTCTGCTTTATAACAAAGTGAATCAGCTATACATATACATATACCCCATAACTCTTCCCTCTTGCATCTCCCTCCCTCCCACCCTCCCCATCCCACCCCTCTAGGTGGTCACAAAGCACCAAGCTGATCTCCCGGTGCTATGCGACTGCTTCCCACTAGCTATCGGTTTTACATTTGGTAGTGTATATATGTCCATGCCAGTCTCTCACTTCGTCCCAGCTTACCCTTCTGCCTCCCCGTGTCCTCAAGTCCATTCTCTAGTAGGTCTGCGTCTTTATTCCCATCCTACTCCTAGGTTCTTCATGACCATTTTTTTTTTTAGATTCCATACATATGTGTTAGCATACGGTATTTGTTTTTCTCTTTCTGACTTACTTCACTCTGTATGACAGACTCTAGGTCCATCCACCTCACTATAAATAACTCAATTTCGTTTCTTTTTATGGCTGAGTAATATTCCATTGTATATATGTGCCACATCTTCTTTATCCATTCATCTGTTGATGGACACTTAGGTTGCCTCCATGTCCTGGCTATTGTAAATAGAGCTGCAGTGAACATCGTGGTACATGACTCTTTTTGAATTATGGTTTTCTCAGGGTATATGCCCAGTAGTGGGATTGCTGGGTCATATGGTAGTTCTATTTTTAGTTTTTTAAGGAACCTCCATACTGTTCTCCATAGTGGCTGTATCAATTTACATTCCCACCAACAGTGCAAGAGGGTTCCCTTTTCTCCACACCCTCTCCAGGATTTATTGTTTCTAGATTTTTTGATGATGGCCATTCTGACCGGTGTGAGATGATATCTCATTGTAGTTTTGATTTGCATTTCTCTAATGATTAATGATGTTGAGCATCCTTTCATGTGTTTGTTGGCAATCTGTATATCTTCTTTGGAGAAATGTCTATTTAGGTCTTCTGCTCATTTTTGGATTGGGTTGTTTGTTTTTTTGATATTGAGCTGCATGCGCTGCTTGTAAATTTTGGAGATTAATCCTTTGTCAGTTGCTACATTTGCAAATATTTTCTCCCATCCTGGGGGTTGTCTTTTCGTCTATCCTTTGCTGTGCAAAGTTTTAAGTTTCATTAAGTCCCATTTGTTTATTTTTGTGTTTATTTCCATTACTCTAGGAGGTGGGTCAAAAAGGATCTTGCTGTGATTTATGTCATAGAGTGTTCTGCCTATGTTTAACTCACACTGTTGCTTTTATACACTAGGGAAAGCCATAGCATGAGATTAGAAGACAGTAAGTTCTCAACATCAGATATACTCTTCAAGGAAAGAGCGTCACTTAAAAGTGAAGGAAAAGGTATGGGTAGACTGAATGTAATTATCTACACCGAAATTCTTCCTATGGCCTCTCTAAAGTGAGTCAAAGCATCCTTGAAGCATTAGCAATTTAATTATCTTAAAACTGAGCATCACTGGCTTGGGATGTTAAAGGAACCACTCATTGCCTGGCTACTTAAAAGTTAGCTTGGCTCTGGAAAAAATTTCAAACCCCCGCTGTCTCTCCATCAAATTAGACTGACATCTAAATCTTTGCTGAAAATGCTATTTGATTCGATACTCAACTTGTATGCAAAATTCCAAATATACCTTTCTTCTCTAATTTCTGGCAGTAATCACTGTGTCTGAGAAAAGGGAAATTAATTTAAAACTTCTGTCCCTCTAGCAGGAACAGCAAGTAAGTTCTGATATTTGCTGAAATAATCAAGCATAACACAGATTACAACATACTGGGTTGGCCCAAAAGTTCGTTCGGGCTTTTCTGTGCGAGCGTATGGAAAATCCCGAACGAACTTTTTGGCCAATCCAATACTTTAACCATATTCTAGTAAAATTGATTAAGTCTGAAAAATGATGCTCCTATCATCTACGCTACCAGCTACTGGAAGGCAGAACTGAGCCTTTCTCTAGCCAAAACCCACCTCCTTAAATGCATTTATGTCCAAGATGCTAAGTTTGGTTTCAGAAACTTGTATCATTTAAAACTCAACTACTACAAAGTGCACAAAATGAATCATTCATAATGTGTGTTTCACTTAAAAAAAAATTCCTTAGAAAAACTCTGTGTATTAGAATTCCTCACTGAGAGTCAGAGAATGTATTATTTTAAAGGCTTTGAGAATCCTGTAATAAAAAAACAAGCTTTAAACTCTGCTTAAAACAGCACTCCTCAAATTTATTTGACCATTAAACCATTTGATTGTATAATAGCTATTAGCATCCTGTTGAACACCATGGAAAACGCTTTGGGAAAGACTGGTATAAACAGTACTTGAAACACATCTCGTAGTGCAAAACCATCTACAAATATTGTGTCTAGACATTATTTGTGTCTAGTAAACATTATTTACTACTCCTTTTATTTACTCTATTTATTTTATGTTTGATCATGATGATACCAGAGTGTCAAGAATGTTTTATTGGCTTTGGCCACTGCAGTAAGGACATTGGGTCACCACAGAATAAACCCAGTTTTCATGGAGAAATCATCTGCTTTCATCCTCAATTTTTATTTGTCATTGGAGGTGTTTAAACAAGAGCTGGATGTCTACTTTTGAGGGGTGCTGTAGCAGAGAAGATTGAAGGATGAGGCCGAGGTTTGGTTCAAAGGTCACACAAGTCACTTCTGAGGTTCTAATCCCTCAGTGACACCTGCTTGGGGTACTTAAAAGTTTGGTGTTATCAGCAAATAATCCAAAAAAGTTAACACACTAATTACCTGGAGGGAAAATAATTACCTTCAAGACATAGGGAATTCTTAGAGGTAGCACAAATTACTAACTTATATTTTGACCTTTAGCATCACAATAATGTTCAAAAACCTCTTAAATTTCCCATGATGGCTTATTTTATCTTTTTTGAATTTTTGAATTTTATTTTATTTATCTTTTTGTACAGCAGGTTCTTATTAGTTATTCATTTTATACATATTAGTGTATATATGTCAATCCCAGTCTTCCAGTTCATCCCATCACCACCTCCACCCCAGCCACTTTCCCCACTGGTGTCCATACATTTGTTCTCTACACCTGTGTCTCAATTTCTGCACTGCAAACTGGTTCATCTGTACCATTTTTCTAGGTTCCACATATATGCGTTAATATACGATATTTGTTTTTCTCTTTCTGACTTACTTCACTCTGTATGACAGTCTCTAGATTCATCCATGTCTCTACAAATGACTCCATTTCGTTCCTTTTTATGGCTGAGTAATATTCCATTCTATATATGTACCACGTCTTCTTTATCCATTCGTCTGTCGATGGGCATTTAGGTTGCTTCCATGATGTGGCTACTGTAAAAAATGCTGCAGTGAACATTGGGGTGCATGTGTCTTTTTGAATTCTGGTTTTCTCTGGGTATATGCCCAGAACTGGGATTGCTGGGTTATATGGTAATTCTATTTTTAATTTTTTAAGGAACCTCCATACTGTTCTCCATAGTGGCTGTATCAATTCACATTCCCACCAACAGTGCAAGAAGGTTCCCTTTTCTCCACACCCTCTCCAGCATTTGCTGTTTGTAGATTTTCTGATGATGCCCATTCTAACTGGTGTGAGGTGATACCTCATTGTAGTTTTGATTTGCATTTCTCTAATAATTAGTGATGTTGAGCAGCTTTTCATGTGCTTCTTGGCCATCCGTATGTCGTCTTTGGAGAAATGTCTATTTAGGTCTTCTGCCCATTTTTGGATTGGATTGTTTGTTTTTTTTAATATTGAGCTGCATGACCTGTTTATATATTTTAGAGGTTAATCCTTTGTCCATTGATTCGCTTGCAAATATTTTCTCCCATTCTGAGGGGTGTCTCTTCATCTTGTTTATGGTTTCCTTTGCTGTGCGAAAGCTTTTAAGTTTCATCAGGTCCCATTTGTTTATTTTTGTTTTTATTTCTATTTCCCTAGGAGGTGGGTCAAAAAGGATCTTGCTGTGATTTATGTCATAGAGTGTTCTGCCTATGTTTTCCTCTAACAGTTTTATAGTGTCCGGCCTTACATTTAGGTCTCTAATCCATTTTGAGTTTATTTTTGTGTATGGTGTTAGGGAGTGTTCTAATTTCATTCTTTTACATGTAGCTGTCCAGTTTTCCCAGTACCACTTATTGAAGAGGCTGCCTTTTCTCCATTGTATATTCTTGCCTCCTTTAGCAAAAATAAGGTGACCATATGTGCGTTGGTTTATCTCTGGGCTTTCTATCCTGTTCCATTGATCTATATTTCTGGTTTTGTGGCAGTACCATACTGTCTTGATTAATGTAGCTTTGTAGTATAGTCTGAAGTTAGGGAGCCTGATTCCTACAGCTCCATTTTTCTTTCTCAAGATTGCTTTGGCTATTCGGGGTCTTTTGTGTTTTCATACAAATTGTGAAATTTTTTGTTCCAGTTCTGTGAACAATGCCATTGGTGGTTTGGTAGGGATTGCATGGAATCTGTAGATTGCTTTGGGTAGTATAGTCATTTTCACAATGTTGATTCTTCCAGTCCAAGAACATGGTATATCTGTCCATCTGTTTGTATCATCTTTAGTTTCTTTCATCAGTGTCTTATAATTTTCTGCATACTGGTCTTTTGTCTCCTTAGGTAGGTTTATTCCTGGTATTTTATTCTTTTTGTTGCAGTGGTAAATGGGAGTGTTTCCTTAATTTCTCTTTCAGATATTTCATCATTAGTGAGTGTATAAGAATGCAAGAGATTTCTGTGCATTACTTTTGTACCTGCTACTCTACCAAATTCATTGATTAGCTATAGTAGTTTCCTGGTAGCATCTTTAGGACTCTCTATGTTTAGTATCATGTCATCTGCAAACAGTGACAGCTTTACTTCTTGTTTTCCAACTTGGATTCCTTTTATTTCTTTTTCTTCTCTGATTGCTGTGGCTAGGCTAAAACTTTGGAGGTAAATTTTAATTGTCAGTAGACCAAAAGAACTGATCCATGTTGAAACAGAGGTAGTGAGGATTCTTGATAGTCTGAAAATTTTGCCTGAGGAAAATTATGGGGAGTCCAATAGTTATTCTTTAGATTTGGGGAACATTATTTTCTTGAGTAGAGGGTAAGTTTTCAAGCTCCAAAGATTAAATAAAACCAAAATCTTTCAAATGAGCTTAAAGCAGCACTTAGCACAATACATTTTTAGTTCCCTGTGTGCAAAAAATTGCTAATACTCTAAAAAATACAGTTGAGTGTTTTTACCTGCAGCTGGAGTCACAAGAAGTTTGTATCCACCAAATTTCCCTCTCGGAGCCTTCCATGAAATCTGGATACTATCATGAGATAATACATTATACCTTAACCTTGTGGGTGGAGCCACTGAAAAGGAAAAACAAAAATTGTTTAAATGTTGAAACTTTTAAGCTTCCACTGTTAAGTTGAAAAGCCAAAGTAATGTAATCACAATATGCAAGACTTCATTTTCTTTCTACAACTGCATTAATGAATTGATCAGTTTGCAAAATAACACAAACCCAAAACCATTTGTTTCTTACTCAGGAGATAAGCATTTGCCAAGTAGTACTGATCTTGTGACAAAGAACTATGACTTAGGGTTAGAATTTAATACCTTAGCCCAGCTTAATAATTGAAGCCAACCTCGTAAAATGATTTTATTATGTTACAAGGATGAATTTTTCTACTTGGAATACGTAAGCTTTTGTAATCTACTCTAGTGGGATCTGTTTTATGCCTTTAGGTTTTTCACTTTATTAATTGAGCACTTTTTATGATATGATAATTTAAGGTCATCACAGACATAGTATAGTAATAAGATCTTCATTTAAAAACATTTTGAGAAAGAGATTCTAAAGGACCAAAATAAAAAAAAATAATAATAATAAAAGATAATTGCTTTATAAACTTGGATTCATTCTTCCCGTGTAGCTGATTTATACCTTTCAGAAAGACACACAGCACATGGTCATGAATCATCCCAGCATATTTAATCTTTCCCGATAGTTAACAAAATAGATCAGTCTATATTACTTTTTGTGTAAGTCATTCAAACTTCAAAACATATTTTTGGAACTCTACAGCAATGCTCCAGAATTTCTAAAGAAATATTTTCGTAAGAAGATTTTTACTATATAATATATAAATTAGTTTGTCACAAAAGAAAATTTAATGCTTAACAGAAAAGTTAGCACTTATTACCCACTTTTATGCCTGGCCTTTCTTTCCCACTTTAGGACACAGAGTCTGGGGAAGGAAACAAACATTCTTTTTAATAGGTATGTAGCATAATATGGGGTTTGGACATTAGTTTGATTCCCAGTTCTGTCACTTATTAGATGAATAAGCTTGAGCAAGTGATTGTTTCTTCCAAAGCCTTATCTTTAGAAAAGGTGACAGCAATACTTTCTGCACAGGATACGTGAAAATGTTAAAGAAGATAACGGATATAATGCATTATGATAGGTGGCCAATAAATGTTTGTTCCCCTCCTCTTTTACTTCATCTAATGGATGATCTCAAAAGCTTATTTAATATTCACAAAAATACATTGCTATCCCAATTTTATATATAAGGGATACAAGGAGAAGCTAAGAGATTCATCCAAATTCACATACTGGTGCACGACAATCTCTGACCTCAAACAAGATGCTCTGTTTCTTCAGGAGAAGATTTATATTAAGAAGTCACCCTTCACTTAGCTAGAAGAATGAGTAATTTAACACTACAAACTCTCCACTCATCTGAAATCAGCAAGAACTGAAGGACACAATCTTAAGAGTAGTATTCTCTCTCTACTTGCCCTTTACTACCTCTTAGTAGAGAATGCTAGTCACGCAAAACAGAAACACAGGCTTCCCATTCTCAATCTGACATGAATGAAAGAGTCTACATTTCTCTGGCTTATGGAGAAATATGGATTTATCATAAGAACTGCTATGTTGAACTAGAAAAGGAAGTTGGCTAAACCTAACATTTGGATGAACAGAGAAACTATTACTGTTTGGCTTCGACTGGAACTTGGGGAGAAAAATCTATTTATAGATAGGTTCTTATTACTTATAGAAGAAAATTAAAAATAAAAGTTTTTAAATGTTAAACAACACATCCAGTTTCTGAGCCAAATCTTGCCAGTGGGCTGGTAGACATCCTTGGCCAAGCTTATCGTAAGGTAATCATTTTTGCTCTTTTTTTTAAAAACTGAGTACACAGTATAAAGTTTACTAAAGCCCTGACAGAGGCTTCTGGTGTGTATTTTTAAGCATTTGTAATGATTTCTAGCTTTGTTTTAATTGAACTTAGTTTTTGAAATCTAGTATTTGTATTACTGGGATCTGCATTTTTTTTTTCCTTTTTTTTGGCCACACTTACAGCTTGTGGGGTCTTCCCTGGCCAGGGATTGAACCCAGGCCTCCGTAGTGAAAGCCCAGAATCTTAACCAGTAGGTCACAAGGGAAGTCTGGGATCTGCACTTTTATTTTTGATTTCTGCTAATTCTTATAAAGTATGTCAGGGGTTGGCAAACTACCACTCATGGGCCAAATCTGGTCCATTGCCTGCTTTTATAAATAAAGTTTTATTGGAAGACAGCCATGCTGATTTGTTTACATATTGTCTGTGGCTTATTTCACACTGCAATGGCAAAGTTGAGTAGTTGTGATAGATACCGTATAGCCCACAATGTCTGGAATATTTATTATCTGGCCTTTTGCAGAAAAAGTATGCTAACCTCTGAAATAAGTGCACAATATATATAAAGTGTGCAAAGTGACATTACTAGATAAACATGGTAATCCTGAAAAAATGGCAGTGTTGGTGCTGAAATAGTCATTCATCAGTAGAGCAAGGAAGTCTAAATGTGATAAAGTGTTTAAAGAGTGCTAATGTCTAATGTTTGGAATTTAAGGCTGTAGAAAAGTCAGATGCAAGAACCACCACTCCCTTCAAAGTGAGGCTCACTTGTTTGGAAAGGAATGGAACTTGACTCTTTGTACGGTCAAATAGTTTTAAAACACTTGGAGTTAATGACCATATTTCCAACTACTTCCTGCAACACATAGGGATCAGTTGGGAAGAAAAATTCTCTCTTGTTTTAAGCACTGGCTTTGTTATAATTTGTTACAGCAGCAATAGAGAACTAATACAGCCAGTATTAAAAGGTATACAGGAAACTAACTCTCTCCTCCTAATCAACCTAATGCACTTTACCTCTTAGTCTCTGCATGTAATTCTTAACTTTCCCTCTACAGAGAATGTGAACCTCCATTGGCCCAAATAACTGTTTATACCTGGATTATTCCAGTATTCTCTTTTCAAGACAAGTTATTAAATGAATTGGAACACAGAGAATGTAATGGTGTGTTGGCTGTAGGGGAAAAATATGTATACCATGACAGAATGGTGGCACCAATACTGTCTCAGAACTTCACAGTAAATCTATACTTGGTTCTAGCAGTGTTTGTTTTGGATGGTTACAAAAAGGAACCACTGAAGATAAAGTAACTGTCACTTAAAAACTTCAAAGCATATACATTTGAGACTTTGCATAGGGGCTACATTTCACTTTATAAAGACCTCTGTGTTAACACATTTACCCATACTTTTTGCTGTTATTAGTAGTCAAATATATTTGGAAGTTTGAGAATATTTTCTTTACTGCTGTTTTCACCATCTTTGTAATAGATCATGAGATTATAACATTTTAGATTCTAAGCAAGATAAAAAGAACTCTCTAGCATATCCCAGAGTAAATTTCCCTCAAATTTTAATTTCTCCTATTTATAAAACAATACTTTTAATACATTTACCAATACATTTAATTAAAAAATGACTGAGATAAAAAGTTAAGGTCTTCTGTTATTTGTTTGTGGTTTTTAAGACCACTTGGAAATATAATACAAATACTTCTCTGCTGTTTGAAGGTTTTTTGCTTAATAAATATAATAGTTTATTCCACCAGTATAGCACCCTAAACTATGTTTTGAAGGGGAAAACACTCTCAGTGCCCATACTGCTCCATTTCTAACAGTCAGAGATTTTTGGTTGCAAATAAAAGAAACTTTCTCTGGCCAATTTAAGCAAAAAATGTATTTACTGGTAGATAATGAAGTAGGTCATATAATTATAGTAAAAGTTAAATAAGCTTTGAAAGTATAGGAATCTGGGAACACTCTGGATACAGTTTCTAGGAACTAGTGACCATTTTTTCTTAGGGCATGTCTTTGGAATGAAATGACTGGAGCTATTTTCCATCCTTCCATCACTGGACACAAGTTTCAGATTCTTGGGAGAGTTGGCCTGACTGGTTTGAGTCATTTTCTCACCCCTTAGCCCAGAGAGGAAGTCTGGTGGATACAGCAGCCAAGGCTCCGTGTGGTGTGGGAGGGAGTGTTGTTCCTTGGAAGAAAACCAAGAGACTGTTAGAGATGCAAGAGGCAGACTTCCCTGGTGGTGCAGTGGTTAAGAATCTGCCTGTCAATGCAGGGGACAGGGGTTCGAGCTCTGGTCCGGGAGATCCCACGTGCCACAGAGTAACTAAGCCCGTGCGCCACAACTACTGAGCCAGCGCTCTAGAGCTCATGAGCCACAACAACTGAAGCCCATGTGCCTAGAGCCCGTTCTCCGCAACAAGAGAAGCCACCACAATGAGAAGCCCGCGCACTGCAACGAAGAGTAGCCCCTGCTTGCTGCAATTACAGAAAGCCCGCGTGCAGCAACAAAGACACAACTCAGCCAATAAATAAATAAATAAATTTATAAAAAGAAAAGTGAGAAGGGAGGTGATCGTGAGTAGGGAAGAACAGAAGATCTTCATTTCAGTGTTCCTTTGTAAAAAGTAGTGTTTCAAGAAATTAATGAGAGTATTCCATTAGAAAGATTTCAGTTGAGTTGAGTTGAACTGAAGTGAAAGAAACGAAGGAAGGAAGGAAGGAAGGGCAGAAAATTAGTCCTTTAATACATATTCATATTATGAAATAAAATTTCTTAACTACCTGATAACAGTGAGTCTGACAGAATGACATAAACATTCTTTTTCTGCCTACAAGATTTGATTTCTATGAGAATGATTGCAGTGAAATTCTCTGAGTTTTTTTTATTTTATTTTTTTAATATCTTTACTGGAGTATAATTGCTTTACAATGGTGTGTTAGTTTCTGCTGTATAACAAAGTGAATCAGCTACACATATACATACATCCCCATATCTCTTCCCTCTTCCGTCTCCCTCCCACCCTGCCTAGCCCACCTCTCTAGGTGGACACAAAGCACCAAGCTGATCTCCCTGTGCTATGCGGCTGCTTCCCACTAGCGATCTATTTTACATTTGGTAGTGTATATATGTACATGCCACTCTCACTTCGTCCCAGCTTACCCTTCCCCCTCCCTGTGTCCTCAAGTCCATTCTCTATGTCTGCGTCTTTATTCCTGTCCTGCCCCTAGGTTCCTCAGAACCATTTTGGTTTTTTTTTTAGATTCCATATATATGTGTTAGCATATGGTATTTGTTTTTCTCTTTCTAACTTACTTCACTCTGTATGACAGTCTCTAGGTCCATCCACCTCACTACAAATAACTCAATTTTGTTTCTTTTTATGGCTGAGTAACATTCCATTGTATATATGTGCCACATCTTCTTTATCCATCATCTGTCAATGGACACTTAGATTGCTTCCATGTCCTGGCTATTGTAAATACAGCTGCAATGAACATTGTGGTACATGATTCTTTTTGAATTATGGTTTTCTCAGGGTATATGCCCAGTAGTGGGATTGCTGGGTCGTATGGTAGTTCTATTTTTTGTTTTTTGAGGAACCTCCACAGTGTTCTCCATAGTGGCTGTATCAATTTACATTCCCCCCAACAGGGCAAGAGGGTTCCCATTTCTCCACACCCTCTCAAGCATTTATTGTTTGGAGATTTTTTGATGATGGTCATTCTGACCGGTGTGAGGTGATACCTCATTGTAGTTTTGATTTGCATTTCTCTAATGATTACTGATGTTGAGCATGTTTCCATGTGTTTGTTGGCAATCTGTATATCTTCTTTGGAGATATGTCTATTTAGGTCTTCTGCCCATTTTTGGATTGGGTTGTTTGTTTTTCTGATATTGAGCTGCATGAGCTGCTTATAAATTTTGGATTTTAATCCTTTGTCTGTTGTTTCATTTGCAAATATTTTCTCCCATTCTGAGGGGTGTCTTTTCATCTGCTTTATGGTTTCCTTTGCTGTGCAAAACCTTTTAAGTTTCAGTAAGTCCCATTTGTTTATTTTTGTTTTTATTTCCATTTCTCTAAGAGGTGGGTCAAAAGGATCTTGCGGTGATTTATGTCATAGAGTGTTCTGTCTATGTTTTCTTCTAACAGTTTTATAGTGTCTGGCCTTACATTTAGGTCTCTAATCCATTTTGAGTTTATTTTTGTGTATGGTGTTAGGGAGTGTTCTAATTTCATTCTTTTACATGTAGCTGTCCGGTTTTCCCAGTACCACTTATTGAAGAGGTTGTCTTTTCTCCATTTTATATTCTTGCCTCCTTTATCAAAGATAAGTTGACCATATGCACGTGGGTTTATCTCTGGGCTTTCTATCCTGTTCCGTTGATCTATATTTCTGGTTTTGTGGCAGTACCATACTGTCTTGATTAATGTAGCTTTGTCCGAAGTCAGGGAGCCTGATTCCAACAGCTCCGTTTTTCTTTCTCAAGATTGCTTTGGCTATTCGGGGTCTTTTGTGTTTCCATACAAATTGTGAAATTTTTTGTTCTAGTTCTGTGAAAAATGCCATTGGTAGTTTGATAGGGATTGCATGGAATCTGTAGATTGCTTTGGGTAGTAGAGTCATTTTCACAATGTTGATTCTTCCAATCCAAGAACATGGTATATCTGTCCATCTGTTTGTATCATCTTTACTTTCTTTCATCAGTGTCTTATAATTTTCTGCATACTGGTCTTTTGTCTCCTTAGGTAGGTTTATTCCTAGGTATTTTATTCTTTTTGTTGCAATGGTAAATGGGAGTGTTTTCTTAATTTCTCTTTCAGATTTTTCATCATTAGTGTATAGGAATGCAAGAGATTTCTGTGCATTACTTTTGTATCCTGCTACTTTACCAAATTCACTGATTAGCTCTAGTAGTTTTCTGATGCATCTTTAGGATTCTCTATATATAGTATCATGTCATCTGCAAACAGAGACAGTTTTACTTCTTCTTTTCCGATTTGGATTCCTTTTATTTCTTTTTCTTCTCTGATTGCTGTGGCTAAAACTTCCCAAACTATGTTGAATAATAGTGGTGAGAGTGGGCAACCTTGTCTTGTTCCTGATCTTAGTGGAAATGGTTTCAGTTTTTCACCATTGAGAACGATGCTGTGGGTTTGTCATATATGGCCTTTATTATGTTGAGGTAAGTTCCCTCTATGTCCACTTTCTGGAGGGTTTTTATCATAAATGGGTGTGGAATTTTGTCGAAAGCTTTTTCTGCATCTATTGAGATGATCATATGGTTTTTATCCTTCAGTTTGTTAGTATGGTGTATCACATTGATTGATTTGCGTATATTGAAGAATCCTTGCATCCCTGGGATAAACCCCACTTGATCATGGTGTATGATCCTTTTAATGTGCTGTTGGATTCTGTTTGCTAGTATTTTGTTAAGGATTTTTGCATCTATGTTCATCAGTGATATTGGCCTGTAGTTTTCTTTTTTTGTGGCATCTTTGCCTGGTTTTGGCATCAAGGTGATGGTGGCCTCGTAGAATGAGTTTGGGAGTGTTCCTCCCTCTGCTATATTTTGGAAGAGTTTGAGAAGGATAGGTGTTAACTCTTCTCTAAATATTTGATAGAATTCGCCTGTGAAGCCATCTGGTCCTGGGCTTTTGTTTGTTGGAAGATTTTTAATCACAGTCTCAATTTCAGTGCTTGTGATTGGTCTGTTTATATTTTCTATTTCTTCCTGGTTCAGTCTCAGAAGGTTGTGCTTTTCTAAGAATTTGTCCATTTCTTCCAGGTTGTCCATTTCATTGGCATATAGTTGCTTGTGGTAATCTCTCATGATCCTTTAAATTATTTGAGCTTAAAGAGAATCTTCCCTCTCAAAAAATACAGCACAACAAAATAAAAATACCCCTGTTCTTTCAGTAACAAGGCTAACCCTGCAGTCGAAGAAGATAACAACTGGACCCTCCTTGGTCTTCTCGTGAAATCCCTGTTTGGGATGTTTATATATTCACAAATGTTGTAATTGGCCGTATCCCACATAGGAAGCCTGACTTCACTATAGAAAAGATGAGTTTGTTGGCTCGCTCTGGGTTCTTGGTGTGTGCCAGAAATCAAGCTTTACACTTAATTTTTGTCTTTAAAGATTTTAACTGACACAAATTAACTTTTGAGTCAAGTTCATGCAAGCATTTATATTTATTATAGAGTTAAGTATATGTATTGAAGCACCTCCTTTGTGCTTGCAAAAAGAAAAATCATGGTTCTGGTATTAAATGTACACACATTTTTGTTCCATGAGATAAGAATAATTATTTCTCCACTGCACTGACAGTGTTTCTGTCAATCTTGCTGCCTTTGCTTTGGCACAAGTCCCAGTGCCTTCCATACAGGGAAAAAGGAGCTAACTTTGAAGTTCAAACCTGTGACCTCAGGCCTGTTTCTTTCTTAAGTAACATATCTTCCTTTCAATGTTTTTCCCCTAAAAGCAAAAACCTAAAGGAAATATAAAGTTTGTGTCTAACCAAGATTTTCTTTTAATGATTATAGAATATTTATGCATATCTAGGCAATAGATGGGGGTCCATTGATAAAAGAAAATGGTGGTATTGTTTTTTGCTAGTTGTTGTAATGGGACTGTAGTCATATAAACCATTTGTAAATTGTTTTAAAAACAAGTTGAATATTGATGGATTTGGTTGTTGCCTTTGCTACACACTTTATTTCCTCAAGTAGTTCAGTTGAAGCCAATGCCACTATGGGTTCTAAAGCACCGTCCGTGTTGTCTGGGCATGATCTGTGGTATCTGGGCATGGTCAATGTTATCCTCATTACTTCTCCTGGAGGTTCAGAAGGTTGGCCTATTGACTGAAAAGACGTTGTGGGCTATAAACTCAGACCACATTTAAAGAACAAAAGCCTGGGTAGAAGGTGCTACAAAGATTTCTAATCTTTAACCTAGGAATCCTGATTGTTGTTAACTTCTTTGCCCTCCTTGCAATGTCAAGACACTTGGGGTGCAGATAGAATCAGTTGGCCCTCTTAGAACTGACTAGACTGAAGCCTCCATTCTGCTTCTTATACTTTTCCACTCGATGCTTCCCAGGATGCCCACTTCCTGTCACCCAGGTATGAAGTGGCAGAAATATTTTGTTGACAGTCTTTTTAAGAGACAAGGCATGATCGAGATACATATATACACACCTTATAGCCCCTTATTAACAGAATTGATTTTGCAAATTTGACTTTACTGATTAAATTTGTATGACATATTCAGAAGCACATTAAAAATGAGCTGTTTAACCAACTGCCACAAAATTAATATGCTCAGTCACTGGTGAGGTCGTAACCTTCATCAAAGTTGTGCCACATTTCTACAATGTAAACAGTTAGTAAAACCGAGTAAAAGCCAACATATGACCCTGCCTAAAATCACAGCTGAACCAGTGAAGCACTCTTAAGGTAAATAAAATAAAAAATGATAATCAGAACCAATATGGCCAGACTCCCAGACCCTAATGATTATATTCAACTTTTCCATTACCTTGACCCTGGACATTGGTGCAAAAATAAGCAATTGCCAAAAAAGCTGGAAACAGCCAGTGCTGCATCTTGCACTGAAAAATCTTCATTTTATTTCCTGCTTTTCACATGGGATGTAACATCAGTCCTAGAAACAGAGAACACAGAGATATTTTGAGAAGACTTAAAATAAATTATATGCAGTCATCTAAGACAAACAAGCCAACATGTATTAGTATTGTCAGGAAGTAACTCATTCCTTAGGGCATTGTATATTTCACTCTAAAACATACACTGATAAAAGAAAGATTTTTGAGAAGATGTTGTAAATGAAGAGAATTATTAGAAATATTTGGGCGAGAAGTTCAAAAGGTACTCTGTGACTCTTTTGTAAGGCAAAAATAGCACAATGAATTTCCCAGATGGATAAATTCCAAAAGTTGGCCTGAAATGAGCCTTATAATCAGACAGTTACAACTCCCTTGCCAGTCATAAGTATAGATATACAGGACGATTCTTCTAGTGATCAAGGAGCATTTGAAAAACCACTTTGTGCGATTATTAAATCACCACTGAGCTTTCACTTCATTGGGCTGAATAACCCTTAATCTTTTCATCTTTTCTTATAATTTTTTTCTCCATGTGTGAATCTAAAACTCTTCCAAGATCATCCTTTTCATTAGAATATCAATAAAAGAAAAGCTCCAAGAAAAGGTGAAAGAAATAAAAAAGGGGGAAATTAAGGAAGGAAAAGAAGGAAGGAGGGAGGGTAGGAAGGACGGAGGGAAAGAAGAGGGGGGAAAGTGTGAATGTTTGGGGTTAATTTAAAAGGCCAGTCTACAAGTGCTTGACTACAATTCTATTGCAAGCCATTACAGAGGAGAAATTCTGAGCCTTTACCTCAGAAATTAAGACATCTCAAAAGTTTTCTTCTATCCAGGGCATTTTTTGAAGTAGGTATGATTATAATATTGATTTACAGATAAGGAAAATGAGGCACAGAGAGTTTCCCCAAGTCACATAGATAGTGAGTTCAGGATCCAGGATTTCAGCCCACACAGACAATCAGACATGGTAGAAGCATCTTAGGAAAATGCTTCTAAAGTATCACACTTCATATCGCTTTCTTTTCACTTTAAAATATCTTTTCTCACTCTGAATACAAAAATAATGAGTTTAATCATAGAAAATTAGAAAATACAAGAAAGCACAGCAAAGAGTATGTGCGAATATTTGCTGATGACATAAATGTCCTGTTACAATATGCATGGCAATATCGCAACTTATTTATTATCTAGCTTTATTTGGAAATTTAGATTGTTTCTAAATTTCCCTACTACATGTAACACTGCAATGACAATCCTTATTCACATCTCTTTGAATACATGACTATTGATTTCTTTGGCTAAATTCCCAATTGTAGAACTGTTGGGTAAAACAAGATGTTTTTTTTAAAGGTTTTTAAAACATAGGTACATAATGTCTTACACTGATTGCCACTTCTATCAGCATCTTATATGAGTACCAAATCACATCACTTCCATCATCACAGGGGTTCATTGCTTTCAACATATCCTGATTTGACAGGTAAAATGTGATTATCAGAATATCACCTTAATTTGTTTTTTTTTATAATCAGTAAAATGTAACATTTTGTGTTTGTTAGCTACTTATACTTTTTATAAAATACCTGTTCATATATTTCACCCATTTTCTCATTGATTTGTAAGAACTCTTTATATATTATTAATTTTAACATATATACTGCAGTATTTTTCAAGTTTGTTTTTGACCTTTCAATTTTGTTTTATTGGGTCAAGATTTTTTTTTTTTAATCAAGGCATCTGATTTGATCTTTTTCTTTATGGTTTCTGATTCAGTGTCATGGGTAAAATCGTTTTTTCCATCTCAAGGTATATTTCTAGTTATCTTAATTTTTTAATTCCAGTTGTGAATGGAAACCTGATTATTTTTTAATACAGAAAAGATAGTGATTTTTATCTGTTTATTTTATAGTAGGCCACCATTCTGAACTCTTACTCTATATTTTTTCAATTTAATCTCTTGTATTTTCCAGGTTGACAATTGCAACCCCCGTGTGTGTGTGTGTGTGTGTGTGTGTGTGTGTGTGTGTGTGTGTGAGTGTGTGTGTGTTTAATTATATAGGCCAGGAGTTTTAAAACCATTATCTTACAAGGAATGCCTCAAATATTTCATCATTAAGTATATTGCTAGTAGTTAGATTGAGATATATTGTCTCTTTCTGTTAAAAAATAAATTCTTGACTTTTTACTGGGCATTTTTTTTCAACCAGGAATGAATGCTGAATCTTGCCTTTTTGCTGTTTCATCTATGGAGACGTTCATGTTTTTCATCTATACCTCTTAGTGTAATTCATTACTTTGGTAGTGTCTAGTATTAATCTATCCTTGAAACACAGAAATAAATCCTGCCTGTTCATGGAAATTACTGTGGGGTTTTTTTTAACTTTAATGTAATTATAATGGTTTTAGCTTTCAGCCAAGCCATTTTCAAATAGATGACAGAGTCATATTATTTCTTTCAAGAAGATTCTGTAACATTTGAGCTATTGGTTGCTTATGGTCTAATTAAACTCTTCAAACTGAAAGGATGGAAGCAGAATTGTTTGAAATAACAAAGACAGCAATAGAGCAAAAGAATCCTTCTCTCTAACTCCTAAGGAACTAACCAAATGCAAGCACTCTTTGTTAAATGTTAATGATTTTTCAAATGTTTTAAACTTTAAAATACCTATAATTTTCTCTGTTATAGATATATGTCTGTGGTGGCAGAAAATAAAAGTAAATGAATTCAAGTTACCTATTTGCAAATTAAAAATGAATATAATTGATTGCAGGACTCAAAAACTGGATATTAATTCTTCTTGAGAAACAAGAGTGAGTACTATTCTAGGTGACATTTATCCCCGAATGGAAGAGTATGGGTTTTAAAAAATTATTATTACAGTGATATTGTATGCCACATTAAATTTATCTAGTATTTTCATACTATTACCTCTTCAAGAACTTTGATAGATCCGGATAAAACCCCTTCTGTAGCTTTGGATTATATCTAGCGGAGCTATCTTTTAGTTTCCAAAGCTTGGGAGGAGACTCTGACCCTTGCATGTTTTTTAAAGCAATCAATATTGCTTATTTAATCCAAGTATTTGTAACATTGCTATCATGTTACTTTTTCCCAATCCTGGCTGCTGTTCTTTTGAGAGATGCTGCTACACTGGCACGTTCTTTGAAACAACATATGTAATCTAGTGAAGCGCATGTCAGCCAGGCTTTAGGCTGGAGCCAGTCCTGGGAAATATTTTTCAAACATTCCTGCTTCCATCCTTTCAGTTTGAAGAGTTTAATTAGAAAACTGCACTGAGTGAGTACTGAGTCCTATAAGAGTGAGTCCTACTATTCTCAGATTCTGTGAATAAAATGAGTAGGAGGATTAGTACAGCCTTCAGGTAGCAGCTATAGATGCTAAAACCTCTGATGACCTACTTCAGTGAGCTTTCACATGTTAGGATCTGGTCTCTGCCTTCCTTGGGGGCACCTGGGGCCTGGCCTTGCTAGCAATACCACACCGGGCTCTGAGGCTCAGCCGATCATCTCTGGGTGAGGAAGTGTGAAGGCCACTGTAGATCTCAGTCAAGGCTAAGATAGTGATTTCTTTCTTTTCTATGTAAAATCATAGTTATCCCGCTTTCTTGGCTTCCTCTAACTCCCCCAAGGCCATTCATTGCTCTTGAGAAAGGATTCCTTTTTCAAGGACCCTCGTTCCTCCATGATCCAGTCCAGCACCATGTGACTGTTCATCTTTTCATCCAGGGAATACTGGAAATAGTAGATGACTTCCTGTCAGGAATGCTTTGTTTCACAAAGGGCTTTTTGGCTTCCTTTCCAGTGCAATAGTTGGAAAACGGTCATCAGCTCTTGAAATAAACATGGTTGTCCCAGTGTTTAACTAACATGGAGTCATAGGCTTTGATGCAGATGCTGGAGTCATCAGTGCATCTAGCGTGCCTCTGATGCCGCAACTGTTTCCTGAATACTTTCCATAATGAATTCTTTGGTGTGATCCTTCTAAAGGGCAGCTCACTGAAGAAGGAGTTGACTGGGACAACTTTAGCGGCATCCCATCAGGCCTCAGCTCTACCTAAGCAGCACTGAAAATTGCCAAAACAGTGTCCCCCTGGGAGGGTCACATAACTCACGAAGGAAGGTCTAGGGGATGACATGGACCTGTAGACCACTGCCGCTTCACTTGGGAGTGCAACCCTTTGCTGCTGCTTGCTTTTCCAAAGTTCCTGTAACACTGAGACAATACTGAAGTCTTCAGAGGTGAGAGCCAGATCTCTCTGAGGCAAGAGCTGAGCAATGTAGTGTCTGAGGGATTCCAAGGTTATGTCCACCTTCAGTCTGCAATGTAAGCCTTCTGCAGAGCACTCCCAGGCTTGAATTCTTTCAGTCCTGGACTGAGTCTGTGCAGCTCACTGACGCATTGGATTACCAAAGAATCCCTTTAACATCTGCCAATCAGACATTTTCCAGAGTCTAAAGACTCCTCAGGGCACCCTCCTCCCGGGCTAACTGATCTTTGTTGTATCAGTATATTATTGTTTTTATATCATGTTGACTTTGTATAGCTGCTTTTTTGGATCTATGTTAATAACCAAAATTGACTAAGAGTTTTCTTTTCTTAAAAGGTTTGGTGTCAAGATTATTCTAGCTTCATAAAAAAAAGTTAGAAAGGTTTCCATTTTTTTATTGTGCCGTAATAGTTTAAGTAGCATGAGAATGATCTACTCTATGATAGCCTATGAATAATTTGAGGGAGAAAATCATATGGGCCTATTCCCTTTCTGAAGCTAATTCCTACACAACTTTAAAAATATATTTTGCCTTATTTATAAATCTACTTAGCTTTTTTATTTCTTGGTTCTAGTTTGGATGTTTTCCCATAAAGTTATTCTTTTAATTTTGATTTTCAAATTGATTAGCACAGAGTTGTGTGATCTCCCAAATTACAACCTATCTTTTCTTGTTATAGCTCCATTATCAGTATTAAAGTGATGTGTTTCTGACTTTCTCTTTTCTCTCCAAAATAGATAAGCTATATATATTTGTCCAGATTGTAATTTTTTTGAGAATAGTTTTTTTTATTTGCCAATATTATTTTTTGATTTCTAATTTATTTAGTTCTGTATTTATCTTTGCTTTTCTGCTCTTTTTTTAATATTTATTTTATTTATTTATTTATTTTGGCTGAGCCGGGTCTTTGTTTTGGCACGTGGGATCCTTTAGTTGCAACACGCGGGCTCATAGTTGCAGCATGTGGACTCTTAGTTGCGTCATGCACGTGGGATCTAGTTCCCCAACAAGGGATGGAACTCGGGCCCCCTGCATTGGGAGTGTAGTCTTACCCGCTGGACCACCAGGGAAGTCCTGCTCTTATGTTTTTAATTTTTGTTGTTCTTTTTATTTAATCCTTAATTAATGTAATATTCTTTATTTGAGGCCATAATTTTTCTCTGAATATGCTTTGGCAGCAACATACAAACTTTAATTTCCTTTTTAACCCAAGAGTTATTTCAGTGAAGGTAGCAAAGCATAATTCTATGAATCTTCAAAACAATATGATTCAATATGATTCATGTACTTAAACTTATTCTGGTTTTATTCCAGAGTGATACAGTATGTCCAGAGGAATAAATTAATTATATTCCTTCAAGCAATCATTCATTAAAAAAATTTTTTGGCAACCACTTTTTATAATATCCAGTGACAGTCTAGTGTGCAATTCTTTTGTATTGCCAATTAAAGGAAGATCCACATGCTTTGATAATCATAGAAATAATCAAGTTAAGATCCTATAAAAAATTTAAAGAATGTATTCATTTGTATTTAGGGATCTAAAAAACATCTCCCCCAACCAGCCTACCATACTTCCAAAATGCTAATTACTAAAGAATATTTTCTTAAATTAAGACTTTCACATACTGGAAGCCCCTTAAAATTCAATGGAATAGGCAACACATTGAGTGACTACTTTGTATGTAATATATATGGCATTTTAGTCTGGATGAATTTATTATTAATTTATTACAGATTAATAAACCAACTATTTGTCAGAGCACAGAAGAAATGGGACAAATGGAGAGTGAATTTAGATAAAATACAGGGGGAAAGGCCCTGAGGCATCTAGAGAACCCTAACCCCACCCAGGCAAGTAGAACAAGAGCAGGTGGGTTATCCAAAGGAATGTGAATCACTCTTTTGTTCTTTTGTATACAGAAGGCTTGAATACAGGGGATTTGAAAGGATAGGGGAGTAGGCGTCAGCCCTATCATGATCAAGACCGTGATACCCAAAGAAAACCACAGAAGTAGAATCACTCTATCAACTCAAATGAAATATTCTTTCTAAGATTTTGTTCCCCAAACATAACCACAGGTTTCATCCAGGAACAGGACAAAGGGAAGGAGAGGTAAGAAAACAATTTGTCTTTTTGGCATGCCCTTTAAGATCAGGGACTTTTATCAGATATCACACAATACTATGTTAACATAGTAGAGAAAGTCCTTTTACAAGCCACAGTCCAATAGTCTTTCTCTTTCTCATCAAAACACTGCAGTTCCTGTGTCCAGGTGTTTTGAAGCAATACTTAACATGCCACATTAGAAGTTAATCTGCATTTCACATAATTTAAATAAATAAATAAACAAACCAATGAATTAGTGCTACCCTAATCTTGGCGACCTTTTTTGAAAACTGCGTATTATTTATATGGAAAAAAAACTGTAGCCCTAGCTTATCTTTAAATTCTTCCTTTTTTGTTGTTTATTTTAAATTAGGATGAGTAATACCATATTGGGAGAAGTGGAATTTTAGTTTTCCCAAGGTTTTCTGCCAAGTCTCTTTTTTGGACAGTAAAATAGGGGCAAGAAAAAAATCCCAATTCCTATTAAAGTGCCATGAGATATTTTAACATTTACCAAAATATCAAAGCCTAATTTGTTGAAACTTTGCCTAAAACCTTGCACAAAACAAATAACTCTGCCTTAATTTTTTTTTTTTTTTGGTTTAAAAACATCATGTTAGAAGTGGCTATCTAGCTCTAAGTTCGGAAGGTATAAACCCAATTTGGGGAAAGTTGATAATCTTTAGTACAAGTTTTCTCAGAACACTGTCACGGGATTATGTAATCAGTAACTTAAAACTATCCCCATTAGGACTAATTGACCCTTCTTCTACTTCATATGTTTGTTTTATTTAATCGCATTTATACAACCAAGTTTAACAAGGAGCAAAGCCCCTGTGCAAGCCAGTTTTATCAAAATCCCTTAAAATATTTATCCTAAAGTTTTTGTAAACTTCTCATATAAACACACACACACACACACACACAGACTTACACACATATATACCCAAACCTTGGATAATGTTCTACTCAGTCAGTGCTGACATACAAAAAACCATAAACTTAAACAAAATTGTTGCCAGCCAACTGGCACACCAGGCCCTGAGAGAGACTGTTATTTGTAATATCAGAATCTTCATTCCAACAATCACTAATGAGAGTCCTACTATGTAACCAAAGCTCTCTACTCTAAGGGAGATACAAAATTTCATACTATATGATCCCTGCCTTCAGTCAACTCACTTACAGTTTTATTGAAAAAGAAGACTGCAAGCAAATATATTGCCAAGCTAAATGAAATAAGTATGAAATAGAACAAAGAGTTAGCACAAACTGGAGGTATGAATAAAAAAACTGGGAGCTAGGAAGACAGATCTGCCAATAATTTGCTAGGGGTCCTTGACTAACTAGTTTGACCACTCCATGACTTGATTTCTTTATCAGTAAAATGTGCAAGTGAACATCTGCCTGATAGGATGATTGTGATAATGTAAATAATGTACTTAGAAACACAGGAAGCTCTCAAAAAGTTCTAACTAGTAACATGTTAGGAACAGGTTGCAAGGACACAAAGGAAAAGGGAATGATAATCATCAATGAATTTACTACTTGGGTAGATACTAAAGGAGGAAAAGACTCAAGAAGTGTTTATCAGGACTTCTCTGGTGGTCCAGTGGGTAAGACTCCGCACTCCCAATGCAGGGGGCCCAGGTTTGATCCCTGGTCGGGGAACTAGATCCCACATGCATGCTGCAACTAAGAAGTCCGCATGCCGCAGCTAAGAAGTCTGCATGCCACAACTAAGAGTCCACATGCCACAACTAAGTCCACATGCCACAACTGAGTCCACATGCTACAACTAAGAGTCTGCATGCCACAACTAAGAGTCCTCAGGCCACAAGTAAGAGCCCACATGCTACAACTAAAAGATCCTGCATGCCGCAACTAAACATGCCACAACGAAGATCCCACGTGCCATAACTAAGACCCAGTGCAGCCAAAATAAATATTAAAAAAAAGAACACTTTATCTCCACCATCTAATGAAGGTTGTGGGACTAACTTGGCATAAAGGTTTAGGCAAAAACGGAAGATCCAAATAATGACAGAGGCACAATTATTTGCATGGGTGAACTACTTTAAACTTTTCTAATTACATTCCTATCCATTTTTTATCATTTTCCAGATGACAGCTCTATACAGGTTCAAAATAATCAACCATCTGAAGATCTGGAAGATTTGACTTAAGAGCAATTCATTGACTAAAAAGAAGACTTAGCAGTTTTAGTTAACAAGCCCATGCAAAGAAGATTTGAAAGAAATGGGAATGATTAAGCATGATTTAAGCCTAGGAAAAACAAGAATCAGAGGCACATAATGGATGTCTTCAAATATTTGAAGGGCTTTCACATAGAAGACAAAACAAGATTATTTTGTGCAGCTTCTGCAAATAGAACTCGAATCAATGGACCGAGCCACAGAGATGCGGATTTGGATATAAAAATTCTCTAACAACTAGAATGCCTTCTTCACTTTTATTAGAAGTTCTGAGGCAGAAGCTGGCTAAGTTTTACCCATGAGAGGTGTTATAGAAGAGACTCCTCGATTTGTGGGCAGGGGAACTGGACAAAATGACCTTTAAGTCTGAACTCTTTCTGGACCTCTACATTATTAATACTTTGATATCAATTTTATAGGAGAATTTTACAGTGAATTGATGATCTAGGTCATACGGATTTACAGATAAGAAAGCAAAGACTAAAAACAGGGCTAACGTCTTAGCCCAGTGTGTTGACATGTTTAGTATTCCTTATTTCATCTCTCTAGTGAAAATACCACCCTCCTTACACCCAGAATAACCAAAAGGGTTTTCAGGATTAGTTCATGAGGTCCACGTAAAAACAAGCCCTAGAGGAAGTCAGTGGTTATCACTCTTCTCTGTTAGCATCAGGACACAGGAGAAAACAACTCTAATTTAGAAATAAAGACCTAGTTGTGTTACTATTAGCTTGGTGACTAGCCTTTTTCCCCCTGCAAGAACTCCCCACTGTGCATGGCATTGTGATAAGAAATCAAGTGGAAAGCCACAATCTTATTAGCATGAAGTGTCAAAGGGTAGAAGAGTTCAGGAATGCCAGAGACTGGAAATTGAGAAGGAGTGCGTCAGAAAAGAGTGAGCCACAAGTAGGGGGAATCAACTCTGCATAAAAACGGCCCTTGGGACTTCCCTGGTGGTCCAGTGCGTAAGACTCTGTGCTCCTAATGCAGGGGGCCCGGGGTTCAATCCCTGGTTGGGGAACTAGATCCCACATGCATACGGCAACTAAGAGTCCACATGCCGCAACTAGGAAGCCTGCATGCCACAACTAAAAGATCCCACACCTGGCAATGAAAATCCCATGTGCTGCAACTAAGACCTGGCACAGCCTAAATAAATAAGTAAATAAATAAATAAATATTATAAAAAAGAAAAAAAAAGTCCCTCAAATTCTGGACAATTCAGAATAAAGGGTCAATTAATCAAGAAAAGTTAACAATCATAAATGAGTACGCGCTTAATAATAGAGTTTCAAAATACACAAAGCAAAAACTGATAGAACCAAAGAAATAAATAATAAGCAAAGTTAGAGATGTTAACAATCCCCTCAGGAACTGACTGAACAACTAGACAAAATATCAGTAAGAATATAGAAGATGTGAACCACTCTATCAACTAGTAATTGATATTTATTGAACACTACATCCAAAAACTGCAGAATATTCTTTTTTAAAGAAATTTCTTATAAAATAGGTCATATTCTGCATCCTAAAATGAGACAATAAATTCCAAAAGACTCAAAGTTTGCAGAGTATGTTTTCTGACAACAACAGAATTAAATTAGATATCAATCATAATAAAATATCTTTACAAATTCAAAATATTTGGAAATTAAACAGCATGCTTCTATTTAATCCATGGGTAAAAGGAGAAATCACAATGCAAATTTTTAAAATAGTTGGAAGGGAAAAAATATAAAAAGATAACACATGAAAATTTGTGGGATGCAACTAAAGGATTAGAGAGAAATATTTACATAAAAAAAGAAGAAATTTAAAAATCAATGATCTAATTTTCTACTTAAAGAAGCTAAAAAAAGAGCAAATTAAAATCCTAATTAAGTTGGAAAAGGGATTAATAAAGATAAGCATAAAAACCAAAAATACATAAGATAAATATTAGTAAAAATTAACAAGGCCAAAATTTGCTTCTTTAAAATATTAATAAAATTGAAAAATCTTTAGAAAGAGTGATCAATCTCCAACAGACTGCATTGGCCTCTTATTCCATTATAACTCTCCAGCTAACTTCATGGCCCCAGTAACTTTACTTCCTTTGTCTTGGGTAACATAATACATCTAGATGGGCAGTTTAACCCATAATCAAAAAAGTTCAAAGTGCATGACAGTCAATCAATAAATATTGATTGATTTAATGATCAATGATTGAATGACCAGGGCTGATGTGTACAGTTCACAGTTGATGCACCGCACAACTTGCAACTGGCCTAGGGCAAGTAATGCTTGAAATTAGCAGACATTCTCTCCAACTTGTATGCAAAACTGTTTTCCAGAGGAAAGGATACTGTTTTCTTCTCCCAATAGCATGGGTCTGCCCAGAGGTACCTTTTTCTAGTTCACAGAAACACCCCATGTAGGATCATAGCAGCCCAGTGAATGGCTCAAATGCAAGGGATATGTCTGCAGATCACCCTCAGAAATGTAGCTGTTCAGTCTTAAACTAGGTTGCTGTAAGTCCTACATGGCAGAAGGCAGAACCACTCCAAAAGTATGGCAAATTGGAGACTCTCCTTGACTCAGGAATGTTCTATTACCCGCCATTTTTTTTTTAAGGACTGACATAGCTTCTTGGTCAAAGAAATGAGAGTTGCTTTTAAAGAAACTCTCTATCTACAAGCAGCATAAAGGGCAGCTGCACATCTCAGTGTAGACATCTCATCCTTTAGGAAGGCTTCCCTGATCTTCCAAGTATGGGCCAGATGCTCCTTCTGTGTTTCCTACAGTAGTAATCTTTATTTTCCATTCTAAACCTACAGTAGAACATCATTTTTTGATATCGATTCAGTGTGCTCCCCTTTGCAAAAGCAGACAGAAAGCCATTGAGGAGGAAATCTTTATCCAGTAAAAGATCCCCTGAGCACCTCTAGTTATAGACACCACCTGTGAAACTCAGATGAACTCAGCCAAGCCTGGCCTCCCTCTGGATCAATTTTCATAAACAACCCAGGTTATCTCTGGGAGGAAAAAGACTAAACACTTCTCCCTAAAATTAAAAGTTAGGGACCCTTGCCGGTGAGCTCCAACAAAGGCCCACTGGCAGAAAAGTTCTTCTAGAGCATTGATTTTAAAAAATTACCTTGAAGTATAAAATAAAAATTAAATTAAAAAAAATTACCTTGAAGAAATGTGGAGTCTAGACTCGAAGCCCCAACTTAAATAGACACTCAGTTCTCAGAATTTCCTGAGAATTTGTGCCTATCTAGTCACAATCCCCTCAAAAAGTGGAGCAGAGAAAGAGAGAAGAGGAAATGTGGGAAGAAGAAGGAAAAAGAAGCAGGAGACAAGAGAAACCAGTTTTGTGTTCCCGACTCTGTACTAAATAATTTTAGGCCTTAAAACATAGGGTGGCTATGTTATCCCCGTTTTCTAGAAGAGAAAACTGAAGCCCAGAGAGGTTAAGGAACATGGGCAGGGGCACAGAACAAGCAAGTGTAGATTTCACCCACACCTCTCTGCCTTCCATCCTCCGTTTCAGCTCCCAGACTTGTATGGCCTCAGCTGATGTCATCCATTTACAGTCACACACCCTTGAAGTAAAGGGTCACTTCACCCTTCCCCACCAAAGAAGCTGACGGAGAAATGGGGTCTGGGTTCAAATCTCATACAGACTTTTCTTAATCATGTATCTGGCACTTGCTGGCTTTGCAACCCCAGGCGAGGTAGTTTACATCCCCAAAGCTCAGTGATCCTATCTCTAAAAGAAGGAGAATATTTACTTCCACAGGTAACTGGGGGGCTTAAACATGTTTCTGAAAAAGAAAAGGGCAGGTACCCAACAGGGACTCGAAACACATGCCAGCACTTCCTCGCACACACCCATCTCCCCACTAGAACAGGATAAGGCTTGGTCTTCACAAGGCTTGTTCTATATAGAAGAGTAACTGGGGCCCTGCCACTTTTTATTTAGTTAGTTACCAAAGAGAAGGAGAAACAAGAAGAGACTGTTTTCCTGCCGTCCAGCGCTATCAGAGGCAAATCTGTCAAAGAGGAAGTTTGTTTTTGTCCCTTTCCCTTAAACTTTCCTCTTCTCCCCTCCCCCACCCCACCCATCCCACTGTTCCCCTTGGTCATTTATCATTTGTTCTCTACAGACTGTCATAATCCCAGATAATTTGTTAGTTCCAAACACCACCACCTCAGCCTGCAACAATTCAGGAAGGCCCTTGTTCTTTAAAGGAACCTTGGGTTACACTCGACTGGCCTGGAAAACAGCAGTCATTTGGCTGAGTTTGTATTAAAACGACAGCAAATGTGGCTCTAGAGTCACATAACTGCAAAGATTCTCAGCTCAAAACAGGCAAAAGATCTTTGTGTATTACTAGGTGACACTAGGAAGTATTTAAGAGTCAAAGGGAATGTACCCCAATGAGCCCTTTTTTGCTGGGCTGGGGCTTGTTCCAGTGCCCCTCAAATCATACGAATTTGCTCAGCCCTTTCTTTAAGGCCAGCCCTGGCTGATTCCAAAAACCAAGAGTTTCATGGAAGGCCCAGAGTTCTCTGAAATCCACAGCTGGACCATTAGCAGCAGGAAAAATGCCAAAGGACTCCTCCCATCAATCCTAAAGCCTGGGACCTGCCCAAAACCGCTCCAGGAATCCTGATGGGTTCCAAGGAATCCTTCCCAGGGAATTACTGAGAGGCCTCACCGGTGTGGTTCTTGTCCTTTCAAAGGGACCCCCAGGAGGTCAGGGATGTAGCGGAGATTCAGGTCTGTCCTGGCTCAGGGCTCCCCAGGCAGAAGGAGGCGATGCCCAATGCTTAGTGAGAGAGTATCCTGTACATAATGGATAAACCTTGAAAACATTTTACTAGGTGAAAGAAGCCAGTCACAAAGGATCACACACATATTGTATGCTTCCATTTACATGAAATGTCAGCAGAAAGTAGATGAGTGGTTGCCAAGGGTGTTGGGGGGGCGAGGTTGGGAAGAAATGGGGAGTTTCTGCTAATAGGTACAGAATTCTTTTTTTTTTTGGAGTGATAAAAATCTTCTAAAATTGATTGTGGTGATGGTTGCACAGCTCCGTGAATATACTAAAAAACCACCGAATTGCACACGTGTGTGGTATATGATCTATATCTCAATAAAGCTGTTTCTTCAAAAAAATACTATCCTGAAGTCTATCTTACAGTAACCACACCCTTGGGACCAGGTTCAAAGGAAATCCATCCAAGTTGCTCTTTTGAAACAACTCAAAATCCAAATGCTATCCATGCATTAATTCATTCACTCATTTTACATTTACCCGTAAGTTCTCTGTGGGCAGAACTGGACCACCTTGTCAGAAACACACCACCAGCTCTCCCCACTGCATCCAGCTTAAGCCGGTTTGCTGGATGTGAGCAGGGCCTCTTTATCACATGCCGCAACCAGGAAGGGCCCCCCCTTGACTCTCCGTAGCTGAGGAGCCCCAGAGCCTGTAAGAGGGGAGTTTCGGGGAAACTCTTTCTCATTTCTGCTCCCCACAGAGCCACCAATGTCTTATCCTCATATTTCTTTGTTTCTGCCCCCTCCCACCCCCTTCTACTGCTGCAAAATTTCCAGAAGGGAATCCAAAACTTCCAGAGGGAATGAGTCTCTCAGCTGTAGCTCCAGAAGCAGTTTTCGGGGAGGGGGAGGGGCAGATCCAGGCCGCTGTGAGAGCTGCACGCAAGCTCCATTTGCACAGTTGCCCTAAGGACAAGCAGAAAGCCTAAGCACAATGCGCGACCCCGGGTCAATGCTGAGCTTCGAGCGCCACAGGGCGGAGCCTCCCACAGAGGACCCAAGAACCCAGCTCCTGAATCAGAGTGCCCGTGTCCTGCACTTGCAGGCAGCGTTCAGACCCTTGCTTAGGACTAAGGCCACTCCAGTGGCACAACGCCGGCTCCCCTTGGCCGGGCCCTAACCCTGTCTTGACTGTGCGCTGTGCACGCTAAAGCCAAGCTCGGCCAGATGCACCTCCGCCCAGGCGCTGCGTACTAGAGCGCTTGAAGCCGCGAGCAGTTCAGAGGGATGAAAGGGGCGGGTGGGGGGATGGGGGGGGTTGGAAAAGCCAGGGCAGAGAAGACCCTCCAGCACCACAGCCTGGTGGTGCATCTGAAAGCTGCAACCTCCTGGGTCCAGACACCAAAGTAAAACGCGCGAAGCATCCGGGTTTCCTGGCGTGGACGAGCTATCACTACGTGGAAGAGCTATGACTACTGCCAACATCCTGCATCGAGGCACTCCATTTGCTTCCTCCTCTTTTCGCTAGCACCTGGTCCCCAGCGCGGGTCACCCACGGGGATCTAGGTGAGTTTCGTACCCCATGGTCTCCATCGACTGTTTTCCCAAGCGACCCTTAATACAATCGAAATAAAAACAGCGTGCTTTCTGTTTACATACAGCTCTCCAAAACAATCCCTAAGCCCCTTTCTCAACGGAATGGTCGCCTTTACGAAGCCCCTTCTACTTGGAAATTCTGGAGTCTCCACTGTCTCGAAGCCAAACACGCTCCTTCCCGCCGAGCACTCACAGCGCCCAAGTACAAGGGGGAAAGCCCCTGAGAGCAACCCAGGGCATCTTCACTGTCTACATTTGCATCACGCAGTGCCTCCAATCTCTCTGCCCAGTGACCCCCTGCGAAGAGGCACCCGGGTGCACCTTCCCATCGCACCTCAAACGTCCCCGGGCCATCCCAGGCGCGCGTGAAGAGAAGGTCCATGGAATTGCACGGCGTCTGCAGGTGGCTCGCCCTCTCCACTTTCCCTTCCTCAAGAGTAGACTTTTCAAAGCCGACCCGAAAGAAGAGCAGAGAAAGATTGGAACTGACCTGTGCAGGATGAGATTCCAGCCCAGGTAGGGGACCTCTCCGTGCCTAGGGAAGATCCAAGTTCCGCCGCGAATTGGTTCTTGGCGGCGCACGGGTCTCGCGCGCTTCCCGCCGTGCGCCCCTTTCAATTAGCCTTTCTCCCTCTCCCTCTCCCTCTCCTCTACCCGCCTCTGCTCCCACCCCCCGCCGCTCAAAGCTGCCTCCTCCTCTCCAGAGCTTCCCTCCTGCTAGGCGCCCGGGATCAGATAAGAGGAAAGGAAGGCCCGCTGGCAGCCAATTATAGAGCGGAAGGTGGCTGCGGGGGGAGGTGGGAGGCAGGCCTAAGTCCTTAACGCACCCCCCCCCCCACTTCTCTCCTCCTCTTCTCCTCCAGCCCGGCCCCACTAGAGATGCTCTGAGGGGCCCGCCCAGCGCCAAAGGCGCGCCAGCCCAGACCTGGCGGCCGCCCCAGGTGCGGGCCGCAGCCGGGTGAACGGTGCCGGGAAAGAGCCGCTTTTGCCCCTCCACTCGCACCGAGGCTAGCGTGCGGCTGGCTGCTTTGCGAGGTCTGCAGCCCTCGCGGACGCAGGTGCTGCGTGCCCGCTTCCCCATTCCCAAAGACCAGCCTCGTCAAGGACCCCGCGCTCGGGGGGCCGGTACCCGCTATAAAGGGGTAGCCTGCCTTGGGACTTCCCTGGTGGTCCAGTGGTTAAGACTCCGCGCTTCCACTGCAGGGGGCGCGGGTTCGAGCCCTGGTCGGGGAACTAAGATACCACCAAAAAACCCCCAAAAAACAAGGGGTACCCTTCCTCCCTTCCTTCTTCTGAACGAGGGCTATAAAATGCCAAAGCAGAGATGCTCAAACTTAAATGTGCAGGAGAATCACCTGCGAACGTTGAAATAGGTATTTTTGGTGTTTAAAAGGACGAATGTCGGCTGTGTCCGGTGGTTGGACTTCTTAAACTGCATATGCTCCCTCGCAGATATCCTGTTTCAACAGGTCTGGGCTGAGGCCAGGGACTCTGCATTTATCAAACACCCTGGTGGTTCTGATACATGCAGACCACCCTCCGAGAGGCTCTGCTTGAGCTGTGAAGCCCACGAGGCGCGCCAGAGCCCCGCGCCAGGTCTCCAGGGACTCAGCCCTGCGCGGTCATCCCCTGGGCCCCCTTGGAAAGTCATCCTCGTTACTCATTTTTTAACCTCACGAACAGCTTCCCACCCCCTCCCGCGGCGTCTTTACAATCCAGCTTGTTGTGTGCGCACAAATGTTGGGGGCTGGGAGGTATAAAAACTAAGTGTTTATCAAGAAGCCACTTTTGTGAGAAAATACCCTCTCGCCTTGGAAAACTGCAGAGGGTATTTCACCACCGTTAAAGGCTGGTGATGGCGAAGAGAGAAAGGGCAGGCGGTGCTCTTAAAAGGCCCCCGAACCTGCTACCACCCTGCTCAGCCCAGAATACAGAAAGAGGGGCTGTGACCCATCCAGCCCCTTTCAAGGGGGTCCTTCGGATATTCTAACCTTCCCAAGCCACCTCCTCTGCTTTCCCCGAATTTGCTGGTACTCGCATCACCTTGTCCACGCTCTGAACTTCCCCGCTTGTCCTGCGATTGGAGTGCAAAGGGCCCTCTGCAGCTCCCACGGCCGCCCTGCGTCTGTCGGTCCCTTTCCGAACGGGCCGCAGGTCTGCCACAGGACAGGGCCCGAGCTGGGCGCCGTTTTACTTCCGCGCTTCACTGACCGTGATTCTCCCGGGTCAGGCAGCCAGCGCGACTTTTTAGCAGACAGGGCCTAATTCCGAGGGTTCCATTCGCTGAGCTGCGAGCATGCGAGCGCCACCTGGTGTCTGCGACTGGGAGTTCGAGATAGGGCGGGAACTGGAAAGCTATCCATCCACCCTAGATTGACACGGAGGGACCAGAATTCCTGAAATTCAGTACTTATAGCTGGAGAAAACTACCACTTCAGTTAGATCTCCTTTCCTCTGACCACCCCCAAACGAGTGCCTACTACCATCATACTCTGTCCCCCCTTTTTCACTAATAAAATCTACTCTTGTGTTCTTCATTTTTAACAAGATATAGATGTCTAGTGTAAGCTTAGCTTTACGTGTAATTCCCTTGGGGGAGGTAGTGGCGTGTTAGCGTAAAGTTTGAGGCAAAGGGTGAGAAAAAGTGCTTGTGATGGAATTATAGATAATTGGAAATGAGGAATTCCCTGATGATTTTAAAATGTGAAATATACGTGCAAAAATCCATATACAGCAAATAGAAAGAATATTCCATAAAAATCTTATACGATAATGTATATTGATTTTGTTATGATTTAAAATGTTATTTTAAAAAAATTCTAAGTCATCCTTCTTTCATCTTTTAAACTTTTGACTTCTTGCATTTATTTCACTTTCAACATAGGCTGATAAATTTCAGTTAATGTTGAATCAGAATGGCTGGTTTTAATTAGTTTTCCACTTAGTTGCAGTTGTGTGTGTGAATTTCCAGCCCTTTCAAGGGAGTGTTTATTCAACATTTATCTTAAGGTCATCCCTCGGAGTTTAGAAGAATACTGAGAACTGAATCATAGAAACAAGCCCAGAAGACCCCTCTAATGATCTCCTCTCTCAATCTAAAAAATTAAAAATTAAAAAAAAATACCTCCAGAAGGATTTTTAAATAGAGGGGGCCTTTTCAAAGATATCCAAAAATTCCAGCTTCCCACAGTAATTTATTCCAGGACTCAACAACTCTTCCTAGGATTTCATCCTGAGTTTGTGTCATGAATGTGATTTTCTTTCTCTCGAAGGACTCCATACACACCCAGTTGCCCCTCTCCTCCCTGTCGCCTAAAACCCTGCAGGAAGATTTTGAACTCACACTTGAATTGAAGAGACTCTGCCCCTTGCTTGTCTCACTTTGGTGAAGTTATTTTGCCTCTCTGAGCCTAACTCCTCGCGTATAATAAGAAGGGAGTAACTAATTATATCTCAGGGGGTAGTCATGCAGATTAAATGACAGATGTGTTTATGGACCTAATCCATACTAAATAATAAATGGCAACTATATCACCCAAATTACGACTTTATCTCCCTTCTGCCCAAGGCATAGGGCTCTCCTCTCTTCAGCAGCCCCTTACAGATAACTCTTGCAATCTGTCTCAACAGAGGTGCTTTGACATTTTGGATAGGTCGGCGTGACTGTCCCAGACATTGTAGAACATTTATTATTCCTGATTCCATCACCAAATTCCAGTAGCACCCTCCCCATCTCCTAGCCATTGTGAAAATCAAAAATACCACCACACATTTCCTTATACACTCAGCAGCAAACCATGAACTGTTTGCAGTTCTACTCCAACCCCTCTGTAATAGCCAGCTATGATTTTTCCTCAGCCTATCCATTCCCCCTTCTTTTGGTTACAGAAGGTTCATACTGATAATAATATGCTACACCTATAAGCAATAACCATGGCCCAGGCTCCTGGCTCCACGTCCCCACCCCCTCTTCCATGGTGACCCCTGGGACTCCTAGTATTTGCCCTCATCTTGCAACACCACAGCTGGTAACGAAAGGATAACTCCCAACACATCAGAGAACCTTCAGGATCCTGCCCCCTAGGCAAGGGCTAATGTACCTTCTCAATGATTGATGTCCCTGCCATACCAGCTGTCAAATACGTTATTCTCGCCATAGAGTAACAAAGACCTGAGTTATGTTAGGAAAGCGCCTCCACTCCACTGGACGCAGCTGTAGCTGGGCTGTCGTTTGGAGTGCTCTGTTCTCCTCTAGCCGAGTGTGGGCAGGACCTCGCAACTAGGCCAACCACACACCCTCTCCCTCAAATGTGAGTATAGCGCAGTGGGACACAAGAGGAGAAAAAAAGTGCTAAATTTTTATCTCGATTCATCCTAGCAGTGAGGCCTGCAGTAACAATAAATAGCTCCTTAAATCTAGACATCCTGCAGAAACACACCAATACAGCTGTACCGGCTGTTAAAATATTGAAATACTTCCCTGCCAGTTGGTAAATAGCTGCCTCCCCACAACCCTGTATGTCCTCCCACCATCCCCTTCCTGGGATCACTACGCCAGCTTTCCCTTTGATGCAGCAGCTCAAGAGCTAACCCCTGTGCCATGGTCTGAATGTTTGTGTCTCCCTAAAAGTCACATGTTGAAATCCTGACTCTCAAAGGTGATAGTTTTAGGAGGCGGGGCCTTGGGAGTTGCTTGCAATTCTTGAGGGTGGAACGCTTATCATGGATGGGATTAGCGTTCTCGCCTAGAGAGAGCCCTCGCCCTTTCTCACTACAATGAGAAGTCCGGGACCTGCAAGCGAGCCTTCCCTCCGCCATGCTGGCAACCTGAGCTTGGACTTCCAGCCTCCAGAACTGTGAGAAATACATTTCTGTCCTTTATAAGCTACCCAGACTGTGGAATTTTGTCACAGCATGGATTGAGACACTGTGTATCAGCTGAGTGCCGCTAGGTCTCTGCGTAGCTACTGGAATCCATTTCGATTTGCCTGAGCCCTCTTGTTGTTTTATCGTTTGAATATCAGCCCTGCCCAGAGTTCCACAGTATCTTTGGCTCCTGGCCTTCCTGAAGCTCTTGTCTCAGTTCTGTGAGCTACCCTATTTTTGCCAAATCTGATTTCTTTTTCTGCTAACTGAAGAACTCCAAGTCCATCTTCATTTTACCAAACCTGAAGCTGCGATAAAAGACATGAGAGAGTTTGTCAAACTTACCTGGGGGATTAATGGCAAAGTCAACACTAGAATTCGAATGTTTTAACTCCCAGGCCAGAGCTTTCCCCACTAGAGTGCACTGACCCCTTTCCAGACAATACTAGAGATACAGCTTATGCTTGTATAGGATTTTCACTTTACAAAGAGCATTCAAGTACATCATCCCATTTTAAATATATCAGCTCTGCAAGGTAAGACTCATTCCAGAGGTTAAAATCATATTGTCTTATAATGTCCTTCGTGGTGCTGGAATCCCCTCTTTGTCTCACAATCACCTTTCGTGTTCTTGAACCAGTGATTAAGACATTCCTCATCTTCTCGGCTCCATGGCGCAGATCAAAGTCAGGACTTTAAAAGCAGCCAAGTTTCGCATGTGTGACAGCAACCTGTTAGTGTACGCATGTTGCATAATAGGTCCTGTTCATAACATAATAGGGCTGGAGCAGGCCTAAGAGATTTTATATATATATATGGTAACCCCTTCACTTTACAAATGAAGAAACTGAGATCCCATGCATTAAATCCCCAGAAAGAATCAGTGGCAGATATTACTAGATTCAATGTCATCTGACAATAAGCCAAGACTCTTTCCAATAATAATAATAATAATAATACCATAGAAGAAGAATCTTTACTGAGAGTCGTTTGGATACCAAACTTTTGAGAAAGCCCACATGGACACTAAATTTTTTTTATACTATTTTACTAAAATAATTTATATATGTAATTTTAAAATTTAAATAATACTAAAAACTTGTTAAAAAAATATTACTTCCGCTCACCAGAAGTAATCACCTTTGACTCTCTTAGCAGTTTTTTTCTGACATTTTCAAATCTCCATATTTCTCAATATAATGTATGTACTGCTATGTGTTTAATAATCAGTTTTAAACATCATTTCTATATTTCCTGTTATGGTAGAAGAGGATGTAGCTCTTTCAGGCTGCCATCCCTTTTCTCCTCTTTTATCTTCCCAATATGATGTTTACCTCCATATTCAGTGTTTCCATTCCTATGCTTTGCAAATATTCACATAAAAGCATCATAATGTATTATGATCATTTTTCCTCCTACTTTTAGGTTTTCTCTGAAGTTAATAATTGTCTTGATTTTTCCTTTGCTTTATTTGTTTTTTGCTTATTGCTAATCTTTCCAACTACTTCCAATAACGTCTCAGTGCAATGTCCAAAAGTCACTGATATCAGGTCAAAATATTTTTAAACATCCCTTCTTCTCCAGGCAGGTTTTCCTTTAGACCTGCTGCTCAGTTGTCATCCTGGCGTTCATTTTCTACCAAACTTGGAATTCCTTCTGTCTTTCTCCAAGATTGGCTTCCCTATTTCCTGGATATCATACCTTCCTCTTTCTTAGTATATTCCCGTGTTTGGGTTGATATTTTCTCCAGGAGTTTTCTCTGGTTAAAAGATGGTTCAACAGCAACAGGCATGGTGCTGACAGCTCCAATCAGCTTGTCTTCTGAGTCTTGCTGCTTCCATCTGGATGGCTGCCCTTTACAGCTAAATTATGAATTATCTACACCACAGTCATTATTCTGGGGGTTCTCTCCTCTGCTGGATACCCTGTTCTCAATTTTGCACATCTTCCTAGATTGAATTTTACTCCCTCTTTTTTGTTGTTTTAATTTTTTTCTTTCAGTTTTATTGAGATATAACTGACATACAGCACCGTATAAGTTTAAGGCATACAGCATAATGATTTGACTTACATACGTCATGAAGTGATTATCACGATAAGTTTAGTGAACATCCACCATCTCATATAGATAATGAGATGATGATAAATATTCTCTCATTCTGAGGAAGGACATCCTCTAGTGGTATCCTAAGACAAGGGCATGGGGGGCGGGCAATCGATACATTTTTGCGACCTTGTATGTCTTTATGCTCAAATATCATTACTAGTTTGGCTGTGCATAGAATCTAGCTTAGAAATTATTTTCCTTCAAAAATTTAAAGGTATTGCTCCCTAATTTCTTACCTCCAGTATGGTTTTTGTGATGAAGAAGCCATTCTTGATTTTTGGTCAAGTCCATCACAGGCAGAATTGCCTTTCCCTCCTTTGAGCTCTTACAGTAATTATTGTCTACTTCTGCAAAAAAAAAAAAAAAAAGCATAGATTACTTTGAGAAGGCTCTTTTATTGCTGTCAACTCTGGTTAATATTTGATACATTTCTTTCCTACCTGCCCAGGGTAGAATGCAAGCTTCCTGGGAGGCAATATACTAGTGGTTAAGAGCATGGATTCTGGCACAGAGTTCTGGCACGATTACTAACCTTGGACAAGTTAATGAACCTCTTTTTTCCTGTTTCCTAATTTGTAAAATGGGAATGGTAAGGGTACCTACCTCATGGGCATGTTGTGACTATTAAATGAATTAATTCATCCAATCTAATTAAGCCATTAAGCCCTTAGAAGAGTATCAGGCACCCAGTAGGTTCTCACTGTTAGCTGATGTTAACTGCCAGGTACTACTTTTTACCCTCCACTCTTTTTATTCCATCCTTTGTATAACAAAGTCCTAATATATATGTGTGCATTTAAAATTTACTCATATAAAATGATATAGATAAAATATACCAGAAATTAACTATATAAGTATTTGCACAAAAGTGAGTCCTAAATGTTCAGAAAATAATGAGGAAAAGATATGATTTTTTGGCTAATTTGTAATATATATATTTTTTCTTGTCTCAATCAAAAGTGCACATCAATGAGCCGTGTTGGTGCACGATTCTGGTAGAACTTTAATAGCTTTAACATTTGCACTTCTAGAAGTACTCGGGTTAATACAGCTCTCCAAAGTCTATAATCTTATGCTGTATTGCTGTCCTGAATTCTTTTTTCTGAGTATCAGATTTGCCATTATTTGAAGGTGAAGGATCAACACCCTTATGAAGCCCATCAATGGGATTAATCAGCAGCCTAGTGCCTTGATTGTAGTAGGGATTTGACAAAGGCTTGTCAATTTAAATTTATTTCAACAAGAATCAGAAGAGGGTGGGACTTCCCTGGTGGCACAGTGGTTAAGACTCCATGCTCCCAATGCAGGGGGTCTGAGTTTGATCCCTGGTCAGGGAACTAGATCCCACATGCATGCCGCAACTAAGGAGCCTACCTGCCGCAACTAAGACCCCAGGCAACCAAGTTAAAAAAGAAAAAAAAAGAATCAGAAGCGGGGTTCCCAACTGTCTGAGGACGCCTTTGTGCTTTGGTTCTTCTTTGTAAAAATCAATTACAAGGCTTCTTCAGAGAAGCAGATGTGCCGATATCAACCCCCCGCATATGGCCTTACTCATAATAGGGGCTGGATAAGTGTTTGCTACATTGAATTGAATACAATTAATCAGTTATGCCTCCTCAATTCTTCCCATGTGGCTATCATCAGTTTTACGTCATCCACCTAAATCCATATGTGTAGCACATGCTGGCTATGTGATTAAGGTGACAGAACCTCCAGAGCCATCCATTTAGTCAGCAGTCCATATTCATTCAGTCAGCAAATACTTATTGAAGCAGGAACTTCTTGGAACTTACTCATGGAGAGAGAGAGACAGAAAACATCATTGGCAAGTGATAGAAAGAAGAATAAGACGAGGAGGTGGAAGAGGACGAACTGCTGTTTTAGATGGGGAGGCCAGGGATGAGTCCCCGGAGACGACATTTGAGCAGAGACTGAATGAGGGCAGAGAGCCAGTGGTGGAACTCACTGGAGGAAGGGCAGGGAGAACCAAAAATGCGAAGTCTGTGAGGACGTAGGAACTGCAAGGAGGCCTGTGAGGCATAAGAGAAATGAGCAAGATGGGCACAGTGAGGGATGAGATCGGAGAGGTCTCCGGGTCCAGATATGGTGAAGCCTTCAGGCAAAGGCTTTGGATTTTACTCTGCTTGAGAAGGGGAGTTCGAAACACAAGAGGGATCTGGTCAGATTTCACTTCCAGAAGAATCGTTCAAACATCCAGTTCTGTCTTTCTCATTTGCTTCCCTCATCTGAAAATCTTGTTGTTGTTGTTGTTGTTTTAATAGATCTTTACTGGAGTATAATTGCTTCACAATACTGTGTGAAAATCTTGTTTTTGAGGGGGAGAAGAGGAAGAAGAATTTTTATGGGATAGCCATTTTGCTTTCAAAGCTTCCTAAAATAAACTATCATGCATGATCTTCACCACACAACTCTGGTTATAGAAAGAACACACAGTATCATCCATTTAGAAAAGCAAATGGAAGCATGAAGAAATCAAATAAGAAAAAGGTTTCTTGTAGTTCATGGCAGATTCCCAGGAAGCATTACCTCTTCAGGATGGGGTTTGACTTGCTGCATATTTAATTCGCTTGATCTCCTCAAACACCATGAAACACTTCCATTTAGAAACCCAGAGGAGGGTCCAGGAACATAAAGGTTAGATATATTCCTTGCTTCGAGGAGGTATCTGCACAGGGACCCTGTCTTAAACTGGGGGAGACATCCTGACAAACCTTCAGTTTATTCCAAACCTCCTGTGCAGTGAACTTGCCAAGTCTGATCTGTCAGCACTTGTGATAATGAAGTAATTTATGACAACCTGTGATGATAGAATTGAACACGATTTCAAAATCTTTTCTTACAACACAGGACAAAAATGCATTTTCATCTAAGAGGTTTCAAATCAATGATCAAAATAAACTATCCATCTGATCTTTGAAAGAAGTAGATTCACTTCTGGTATACAATGTATATTCATTTGTAACACTGTAAGAGCTTTCAGCAATTTAATTTAGTACTTAAACTCAACCACATAGAGAGGAAGTAAAAATTCTGTTGGTGAGGCTCTGAAATTCTGTTAATTCGAAATATTTTTCAGAAAGGAGTTCCCTTAAATTTTTTTTTTAATAAATTTATTTATTTATTTTTGGCTGCGTTGGGTCTTCGTGGCTGCGCGCGGGCTTTCTCTAGTTGCGGAGAGCGGGGGCTACTCTTCGTTGCTGTGCGCGGGCTTCTCATTGCGGTGGCTTCTCTTGTTGCGGAGCATGGGCTCTAGGCGCGTGGGCTTCAGTAGTTGTAGCACGCAGGCTCAGTAGTTGTGGCTCGCGGGCTCTAGAGCGCAGGCTCAGTACTCGTGGCGCACGGGCTTAGTTGCTCCGTGGCATGCAGGATCTTCCTGGACCAGGGCTCGAACCCGTGTCCCCTACATTGGCAGGCGGATTCTTAACCACTGCACCACCAGGGAAGCTCCCCTTTAAATTTTATGAGTATATTTTACACATTTGAACTTCGCAATTAAAATGACTGTTGGTCATCCCCAGGTCTGCGGGGCTATCTGAAAGAAAACAGTTGACTTGGCTGACCTTCCACAGTTTTCCCTTTTTTCCTAATTTTATGATGTATGCAAGTGAAATTTTCCTGGAGTTTCAAGTGTATTTTTTTTGTTTTCCCAAACTTTGTCATTGTATGACAGCTGCTGCTTTTATGTACAGTTGGTCTTGTTGGAATGGCACTTTCTTGCACGCTTGCCCAGAAAAGGGTCTGTTACAGTGTCCCTGGAGCTCATGGTCTACTGATTTCCATACTAAATTTCTCTCTATACACTTTTCTAGTCAGTTCTAGAAAGACCCATTAACAAGATAGATTCTAAAAGAGTTGAAAGCTGTAAGAGTCTTCATCTGGAGTTAGTTAAATGAGGTAGTAGGGGAAAAAAATGGTAAATCATTCCAGCCAGGAAACATTCATACAAAATGATAGACTCATCCGCTGGAAAGCGTTTGGGGAATTAGCTCCTCTATTTTATGCTTCCAGGGAAGACATTATCTAAGTCATTTCAGCTCCTCAAACTCCATCAAACTTTTAGAAGATTCCAGTGAAGGAGAACTACCCTCTTCTGCTCCCTTTCTACCAACAGCCTCATTTGGGGCAAAGTCTTTCATTCCTAGAGACCAAATAGCTCTGCAGAAGATAGAAGCCTATACCCTAGTGATTTTGCCCATAGGACAAAAAAAAGTGTGTGTGTGTGTGTGTGTGTGTAGAGAAAGAGAGAGGGAGAGAGAAAGAGAAAGGCTTTAAATCAAAGCTGATAAATTATTAAAGATACTCAAAAGGCTTTGAAAAACCTAACACCATTCCTACTTAGTTTTGAAATATTTCCATTCAGATTTATATAATTTTTTAAATAGTTTTAAAAAATATTTTTATCTAAATAATTCATGTTCATTATGAAAAATTACAAAAGGAAAAATAAAAGAATCACCCAATATTCAACCTCCTAGAAACAGCCACTGTTAATAGCCACTATGTTTAAAACTATTTCCTCTGTATATAGGGATCTCTGTGAATATTTTATGATGAGCTCATACCTTTTACAATTTGTAACTTTTTCTTCTTACTGACCGTCACACCACCATCTTTCCATGTGTATAAATAGTTATCTATATCATAATTTTAGTTAATTTTAAATGTATTGAATGTTTTAAAAATCACCTTAAACCTCCAAGGCCGATAGAGGTGAGACAGCCTACATATTCTTAACAAATTTCCATTAAAAAAAAAACAAAACTATACAACATATTTATATAAAAGCTCTTAAAATACATTGTTAAACCAGTAAGAAAATTTTTTTAATCCTTAGAAAGCAAAAATTAATAAAAGGCAGGAATCCAGAGGTGAGTAAGCACATAAGCATGCTTTGTCCTCGAGCATCTGCCAACTCCTGGAGTCTGGTCTATTTTGGCAGCCTTTCAAGCTCAAGGGTAGAGCCCCCAAAGAGAGAACTCTTCTAGGAGACCCTCACATAAAGCTGGGAACCTAAATGGCTATATCATCAAGGAAAAGGAGATCCAGAAATAAACCCACTCTCAGAAGCAGACAGTTAAGGGTTGTTTGGCTTTTTTTTTTTTTTAATCTTGGAACTGGGTGAATGAGTGGGGAGAGATATTGCCTGAGAAATTGTTGCTCTAAGACAGCCCTCATCCAGGTTTATGGCCTGAATTCACACTATCTGTGTGAATTAAAAAGCCCCAAGGCTAACTGTGGAAAACAGTATGGAAGTTCCTCAGAAAACTAAAAATAGAATTACCGTATGACCCAGCAATCCCACTCCTGGGCATATATCCAGACAAAACTATAATTCAAAAAGATACATGCACCCCTATGTTCACAGCAGCACTATTCACAATAGCCAAGACATGGAAACAACCTAAAGGTCCATCGACAGATGAATAGATAAAGATGTGGTACATATATACAATGGAATACTACTCAGCCATGAAATAGGATGAAATAATGCCATTTGCAGCAACATGGATGCAACTAGAGATTATCATACTAAGTGAAGTAAATCAGAAAGAGAAAGACAAATGCCATATGATATCACTTATATGTGGAATCTAAAATATGACACAAATGAACCTGTCTGTGAAACAGAAACAGAATCACGAGCGTAGAGAACAGACTGGTAATTGCCAAGGGGAAGGAGGTTGGGGGAGGGATGGAGTGGGAGGTTGGGGTTAGCAGATGTAAGCTTTTGTATATAGGATGGATAAACAACAAGATCCTACTGTATAGCACAGAGAACTATATCCAATATCCTATGATAAACCATAATGGAAAAGAATATTTAAAAATGTATATATTCAGTCATATATATTGTTATATATAACTGAATCACTTTGCTGTACAGCAGAGATTAACACAACATTGTAAATCAGCTACACTTCAATAAAAAAATATTAAAACTGAAAAAAAAGCCTCAAGGCTAAGAATTGTTTTGAATTCATCATATGTTGATATTGTCCTTAAACTTCTAGCAGAAGCAAATGGGGTCCTTTCTGGAGGAACTCACTCTAAATGGAGGCCTCAAATAATTTCACAGATAGAGTTCCAAGGAATATGAATACATGGTTGAAAAAAAATCACGAAACACATAGGGAATAATAGACCACGAGCAACAGCCAGCAGAAATAAAATGAAGATGATAGAACTAGATCTGCAAAGACTTTAGATAGTGAAACTAATAAGCTAAGTTATTTTTAAATGCTTAAAAAGCAAAAGATGTAATTAAGAATGAGTACTAAAGCACATACAATTTTAAAGATAGCAAGGTATAAAATTAACATACAAAATTAATATCCTTCATATACACCAAATAATGGAAGAGTGAATCCCATTTACAATAGCAAAAAAAACAAGATAAAATACTTAGAAATAAACTTAACATGAAATTTGGAAAATCTACTTGAGGAAATGCTAAAACACTCTTGGAAGACGTATGAGCTTAAATGGGCAGGCATCCCTTGTTCTTCAATAAAATGACTCAACATCATAAAGCTGTCAGTTTTTCATAAGTTAATTTAATAAATGTTTCATAAAGCCTCTGTAAAAATACCAAAAAGCTTTTATCTTAAAATTAAAAATCACATGAAAAATAAACATGCAAGAATACCCAGGGAAACACCAAAAAAGAAGCACCACTGAGGGACAGGGAGAGGCAGAAATCTCTATCAGACCATCAAATATATCAGAAAGCCATTTTAAGTGCAAGGATGTGGGAATAATTCATGAATAGACACATGAATCAGAGAAGTAGACTAGAAAGTACAAATATATATGGAAATGTAATGAGTGATAAAGTTGACATCCCCGATCACTGCACAAAATTGGACCAAAATAACTGGAAAACCGTTTAGAAAGAGATAAAATTGTATCCCCAACTCACACTGTACAAAAGGAAAAAACAACAATGACAACAACAAATTAGATAAGGACTCCAACTATAAAAATGAAGCCATGCAAATCCTAGAAGAAAACAGGTGGGTTCCTTTGAAACCTGTAAAGAAAGACTTTCTAAACACCTCTAAAAATTCACAACAAAAGAAAAGATTCATGAATTCAACTAGATAAAAATAAAAATATTTTTAAAGAAGCTTTGCATGGCACAGAACTCTGTAAGCAAAGTCAAAAGGCAAATTACAATGTGGAAGAAAATACTTAATGGCATATATTGCCGATAAGAACTAGTATCACTAATGTGTAAAGAACTCTTAACACCAAGGTGAAATTGATCAAGCCCCATTAGATAAATGGGCAAAAAACATGAAGCAGAAAGTAGCCCCCTAAAAAGATATAAATGTTCCTTACACTTATGAAAAGCTCTTCAGCGTCACTCATAATTAAATTCAAATTAAAAGGAGAAACACCATTTCTTATCAGAGTGGCAAAAATTAATAATTATGATATATTCTGTTGGCAAAGCTACAGGGTAACTAGTATTCTTATACATTGCTGACCAATGTATAAGAATACTAGTGTGTGCAAAATGGTACACTCTCTATCCAGACATCGCGTTACAAAGACTGTTTCGTTCTTCCAACTATGTTTATCTCCTAATGGTTCTGCTTCTCTGCACCCTGACTGATACAGAAGGCTCTACTAAGGAAGTAACATTTGAACTAAACCTTAAAGTATAATGAGTTGGATTTCTCATGTGAAATTTGATAAGTTTGAAAATGTAAACCAATTGCCTCTCCTATCGTGTAACTTTTTTTTTTCCTGCAATGTTGCCTTACAGAGATACCTCTTAGAAGATAAGCTCCCCTGTATCCCTACTGCCATTGGTCACGTGTTATCCATAAAAAACTAACTGCCCTGTGCTTTCTGGTTATACTTGTAGGTCTCAGCAGTTGTACCAGTTAATGTCAGTTC
Source organism: Balaenoptera borealis (assembly GCF_965194805.1). Taxonomy (NCBI): domain Eukaryota; kingdom Metazoa; phylum Chordata; class Mammalia; order Artiodactyla; family Balaenopteridae; genus Balaenoptera; species Balaenoptera borealis. Next base: position 18,759,479 of record NC_138876.1, read on the forward strand.
ACAATATTTATATCTAAGATGTATCAAAATTGTTTCCTGAGCTCATTTTAATTGTATAACATACAGATTAAAAATTTTGCATTTTGGGGGACTAGAGGAGGACTCTAGACCAGCTATCTATCTTAGGTTCTCCAGTTGGGACTCTAACAAAAACCAGATTAACAAGAAAAAAACAAACAGAAGTTTACTAACATGTGCATTGCGCATACACATGGGACTACCCAGTGATGAGTAACTCAAAGGGATGGTTAGAACTTGGGCTTATAGAGCATCTTACCAAAAGAACAATACATTTTTAGAGAAGTGATAAAACAAAGAAAAAAGACTTTGAGCTTCTAGGGGTGGCAAACTGTGGGAAGAGAAATATATGAGGCAACTAAGTTACGGTAGGTAAATGGTAAGTTTAGCAAGGTTTGTTAGGCAGATTCCTATGGTGCCACCTCGTAAGCTCATAAGGGACGAGAGTTGTCTCTGGTGATTAACTTCTGCCCTTTATGGAAGAGAGGAGCGGGGAGGGACACCTTTATAAATTTATATTCTGCTCTTAAGCAAATAAGGGAAAGGCAGAGAGTTTTTCTTGTACCTGCTTCTTCTCATTTGCCTTCAGTTCAAAAGAATCTTTTATACCAAAGTGGCATATTTGGGGAAGGCATATTCTGCTACCCTTCAGGGAAATGACCAGACATTGTCTTTCACCAAATAATTCCTCAGCAAAAGGGGATATTATAGACCACAGCAGAACAACAACAGCAGTGCTGTGAATCTCAACAGGTTGCATATAAAGGTTAGAGGGGAGAGGACGGCTAGGAACATATATGAAAACTAGTTCTGAGAGAGAAGACCTTCAAAATGTGTGTACTCTTTGACTCAGGAAATCCAGTAATTACACTTGTAGAAATTATCCTAAGGAATTATCATGGCTATATGTGATGTTTAAATTTTATATGCATTAAAAAAGAAGTCTGGAAGAATATATACCAAGGTGTAAACCACAGCTTTCCATGAGTGGTGAGATAATGTAAATTCTCTTCTTTTGTTTCTCTCTGTTGTTAATGTTCTCTATAATTATTATGCCTTTCTTTTATAATTTTTACAGAGGTTATTTTTATTTTTTTTTAATTTGTGTGTGGGTCTTTTCTAGTTTGAAAGCATTTAAAAATGTTCTCTGCTCCAAGAGTAGAAGTTAAAATTCCAGGGAAGAGGAATCTAGTTGCAAACACAAGCGTTGTGGAAACATTAAGAAGTTGAGTCTCCTTCCCATCCTCAGACTATCTGGTTTGATATTAAGCTAGGTCTTTTCCAGCCCCCACTTCTGTCATGAAATGATTCCTACTGTGTCATGGAGACAGCTGCTAAAGGCTGAGTGAATCTATGCTTGGGCAGCGAGCCTGGAAAAATGGAGGGTACTGCCAAAAGGGAGTTCAGATTCCTCCCCAGTTTAATTGTTTTCCATTTCACCGTGACTAGATGATCTCCTGGTCTTCTCCTGCCCAAGAATGTCCCTAAAAACTTGGATGCTTTGTCTAGTCTCAGGTATGAATCATCTGGAAAGAAATGATTCTGAGAATAAACATTTTCCGCATCAAAGATATGTCAGAATCTGAGTCAAGCACTAGCCCAAGTCCCTCAACAACCTTAAGATTCTCCCAGTTGTGGAGAGAGTGAGAAAGATGCCATGACGGATGATATGTAAGAACCAGGTGCAAAGGTCTGTGGGGTCCAGCCCGTCATGGGTAGAAGTATGTTTGGAACACAGCCTCTAAGAAATGCATTTCAGTGATGTTTTGTAAGCATTAAGAGACATGGTCTTACTCATGAAAAGAAAATTCAGGAGACTCTCTAAATGTTTTCTACAATACTTTCCCATTGAAGAGCAGCAAGAAAGCAAGCAGATTAGACTTAAATTCTTACAAAAATTATAGTTGAGTAAATAATTTGAACCTACATGTCTTTGACTCCAGAAACATTTTGTTCTGTTTTTTAAACCGTGTGATACTGTCACCAAATATATCAGTGTTTTAAAAACCTTTTTCACCGCAATGAAAAAAAATTACATCACACACACATACACTCTAACACACATTTACAAAGAAAAGCTTCACAAAACAATACACACTTTTACTATGTGTAAATAGATCATTTCTATTCTATCCTATTCTTTTTTTAAGATTTTTCTTTTCTTTTCTTTTCTTTTGGCACGGGTTTCAACCCACTCAATATATTTCACAACCCAATGATGGATCAAAACCCACCTACATCACTTACACAAGCTGCTTCAAGCAATTTTTTTTCCAAAATTAGCTCTTAAATTTTCATGGGTTTATTTTCTACACCATTACCACAAAAAGACAAGAGAGTTTGGTTTATGTTTAAACACATTTTTAATAAGCTCCTCATTCAGACAAAACCTTCTCAACCTTTTCAATTAAGTATTCTGTCTTTAATTGCTTGGGGAGAATCCTTTTTGCATGAATAATAACAGGCATTGCATGTCCAAGTCATTAATATTGTGGTGCTATGGGAAGCAAGTTCTCCAGGTAATTCTATATAAAGTGGGCTAGAATAACAGCATGCTCCTAAAATAAAGCATCCTACTTACTGTGTGATCTTAAAGAAGTTATCTAACTTCTCTGGGTGATGGTTACCTCATCTGCAAGATAATGCCATTTTATTGGACTATTGGGAGGTTTGTATTAAATAATCCAGTGAAAGGGCTTGACTCAGGGCCAGGCACAACATACGTTCATTTTGAGACATGAGCTAGTATTATTTTAAATAAATCCCTTGTGTTAGACAAGGTTCTCTAGGGAATAGAGCCTGAAGCAAGTATTAAGATCCTAATACTGTTTTGGAGTGAAAGCCCTCCTTCCTGCTCTACATTTGCCATTCTCTCTCACACACACCTGTATGTTCTTCCCACCATCCTATTTAACCTGGCCATACACAACTGGACAATTTCTGGCTACAATAATGATGTCTAAGCCATCCCAAGCTCATCACATCCTGGCACACATCAAAGAAATTGATAAAGGTAAGTGGTGGTGTAGCTAGCTGCACCACCATCAGTGCCACCAGTAATCCAGCCTTGAAGTGACAGTAAAGATGTCTCTTGAATTTCTAAGCTCATGAGACAGAGACAATTTTTACAAAAATTCCAGGAGGTGAGTAGAGTCAGCCTGACCTGACACAGCTACTCCTTGAGAGAAGCAATTAGACCTGGGGACAAGGCCACATGTCCTTGGTGACAGTGGGTTACTATATTGGAACAAAGTAGATCTTGAAGAGAAGACTTAGTGAAATGGTGGAAAGCTAGGGTCCAATCTATAAGAAGCTGTTAAACATCATGAAATTTCAGGTGTGATTGGATTTGTGTGTCTGAAAGAGAAGCTTCCAGTCAGAACTGTCACAGATTGGAGTGGATGAAGGAGAAATAACTGCTAAATATAATTCGGGATCCTGGATAGGATCCTGGAACACAAAAAGGACAACAGTTGAAAAACTGATGATATTGGAATAAGGTCTACATTTTAGTTAATAGCATACTAACGATTTTAATTTCCTGGTTTTGATAATCGTACTATGGTTAGGTAAGGTGTTAACATAAAAAGAAGGTTATTTTGAGTCAGCTCTACCATTGAGAACCAACTAGAAAAGCTGGAATTAATTACTGTATGCAGCAAAATGCACAAACTTAAGTATAGAGCTCAATGTATTTTTTTCTTTGATTTTTAAAAAATAAACATATAGTTGATTTACAATGTGGTGTTAGTTTCAGGTGTACAGCAAAATGATTCATTTATATATATTCTTTTTCAGATTCTTTTCCATTATAGGTTATTATAAGATACTGAATATAGTTCCCTGTGGTATACAGTAGGTCCTTGTTGTTTATCTTTTTATATATAGTAGTGTATATCTGTTAATCCCAAACTCCTAATTTATCCCTCCCCTCTCCTTTCCCCTTTGGTAACCATAGATTTGTTTTCTATGTTTGTGAGTCTTTTTCTGTTTTGTAAATACATTCATTTGTATCATTTTTTTTAGATTCCACATATAAGTTGTATCATATGGTATTTGTCTTTCTCTGACTTACTTCACTTAGCATGAAAATCTCTAGGTCCATCCATGTTGCTGCAAATGGCAATATTTCATTCTTTTTTATGGCTGAGTAATATTCCTTCGTGTGTGTGTGTGTGTGTGTGTGTGTGTGTGTGTGTGTATCTCACATCTTCTTTATCCATTCATCTGTTGATGGACATTTAGGTTGCTTCCAAGTCTTGGCAATTGTAAATAACGCTGCTATGTACTTTGGGGTACATGTATCTTTTTGAATTAGAGTTTTCATTTTTTCTGGATATATGCCCAGGAGTGGGATTGCTGTATCATATGGTAACTCTATTTTTAGTCTTTTAAGGAACCTCCATACTATTCTCCATAGTGGCTGCACCAATTTACATTCCCACCAACAGTGTAGGAGGGCTCCCTTTTCACCACAACCTCTCCAGGATTTGTTATTTGTAGACTTTTTGATGTTGGCCATTCTGACCGGTGTGAGATGATACCTCATTGTAGTTTTGATTTCCATTTCTCTAATAATTAGCAATGTTGAGCATTTTTTCACATGCCTGTTGGCTACATGTATGCCTTCTTTGGAGAAATGTCTATTTAGGTCTTCTGCCCATTTTTTGATTGGGTTGCTTTTTTTTTTTTTTTGATATTGAGCTGCACGAGCTGTTTGTATATTTTGGAAATTAAGCCCTTGTTTGTCGCATCATTTGCAAATATTTTCTCCTAGTCCATAAGTTGTCTTTTCATTTTGTTTACGGTTTCCTTTGCTGTGCAAAAACTTCTAAGTTTGATTAGGTCCCATTTGTTTATTTTTGCTTTTATTTCGTTTGCCTTGGGAGACTGATCTAAGAAAGAATTACTTCGATTTATGTGAGCAAATGTTTTGCCTATGTTCTCTTCTAGGAGTTTTATGGTGTCATGTCTTATACGTAAGTCTTTAAGCCGTTTAGAGTTTATTTTTGTGTGTGATGTCTCAATGTATTCTTACATATGTAATATATAAAATGTGACATCACCCTATACATCCAACCCAGATCAAGATATAGACTGCTTCCCTCACCCTCACCTCATGAACCTATGGTATTAGAAGTCAAGACAGTGGTTACCTTTGGAAAGAAAGGACAGAGTAGTGATCAGGAGGGGGACCTAGGGAGCCTTCTGGGGCTCTGGTAATGTTCCATTTCCTGACTCCGGTTTTGGTTACAGGTGTTGGGTTCATTTTTTGATAATTTACTGAGCTGTACACTTATGGTTTGTGCATTTTGTGTACGTATATTATAATTCTATTAGAACATTTATTTTAAAAATATAATTTGCACTGAATCTGACAGAGGGAACTGCACAGTGCAAGTCATTTTAAAGTCCTTAAGTGCTCCTAGGCACTGGAATTTGTTTGGACAATGTTTTCCACAATTTCCCAAAAACAAAGACAATATGTCCCCAAGTGACAGATGGGCTATAACACGATTCTTCATCTGAGTGTCTTCAGCATTCCAAATAAGAAAGGATGACCGATTTAATGGAATGGGATTGGCATTTACAAGGGAACTTTTTTTTTTTTAACTTTAGAATTTTTTTTTAATTTATTTTTATTCATTTATCTTTGGCTGCGTTGGGCTTCGCGGCTGCCCGCGGGCTTTCTCTAGTTGCGGCGAGCGGGGGCTTCTCTTGTTGCGGAGCATGGGCTGTAAGTGCACTGGCTTCAGTAGTTGTGGCACGCAGGCTCAGTAGTCATGGCTCACGGTCTCTAGAGCACAGGCTCAGTAGTTGTGGCGCACAGGCTTAGCTGCTCCACAGCATGTGGGATCTTCCCAGACCAGGGCTCGAACCCGTGTTCCCTGCATTGGCAGGCAGATTCTTAATCACTGCGCTACCAGGGAAGTCCCAAGGGAACTTCTTTTAATTTATTTTTTAAACCAAGTATCAGGAATATTTGATTCAGTGGGAGTTGACCATAACAGATCAATTTTTAAATTAAGAATTTTAATGAATTTAAAATGAAGAATTTATTTAAATTTTGTAAAACTAGATGAACCCCGAGAAAACACAAGGGGGCAGCATTCCATAACATTATAAATGAAGAATGCTGAAGGAGTGTTTTTTGTTGTTTTTTTTAGTAACAATATAAATATTGAGAATGGTCCTTAAAGAGAGCATCTTATCAAAGGAGGAAACGAAAGGTCAGAGAGATGATTACGGGAGTCGCTTTAAATTCCCTTAAATCACAGAGGTCAAGAGTGGCAAAACAAGGACCACAGCTTATGTTTCCCAACTGCATATTGAGTGGTTTTTCCACTCTGTATCGTCTCAAATGGTCTCCTGGATGAAAGAGCACTTGCTGTGTGCTGGAAATGGTTAACTTATCACCAAAAGACCCTTGGATAAGATCTCCATTTACTGTGGACACGGATTAGGGTGTAGGTGCCTGACACCTGTTACTGAAGATGAGTAGTTTAATGTGAGTGAAACATGAATCAATTTGCAGAGCAGAAATATGCTTCCAATTTAATATGTGCTGATCTTCAATATAAAGGAGGCCTTGAGGGAATGGTTAGATGGTGATAGTTTTAAAAATGTGGTTTGGAAATGTTAGCACTGTGCATTGTAATTTCGCCCTTGAATTATGTTTTATTGCACTCTCTCGCCTCTGAGAAGGAGCCATTATTAAGCCTCAGGGTGATAGAGTGTATTTGCCCTCTTTAGAAAGACAATAAAATCAGGCTTTATGGGGAGAGATAATGAGGGTTTGCAGTAGCTTTTAGCTGTGGAGTCTTTTTGCTACCTCAAGGTTAAGCCTAGTGGACTAATTCACAGGGTTCTTCCTAGTATACAAAAGCCACCCTTTCTGCCCATGACAGCTGGGACACAAGACTTCCTGCTCCTTGGGAATTCCCTGGTTGTCCTATGGTTAGGACTCTGCGCTTTCACTGCCAATGGCCCGGGCTCGATCTCCTGGTCGGGGAACTAAGATCCCAAAAGCCACATGGGTGTGGGAGGGCCAAAAAAAAAAGACTTCTTGCTCCATGTTTCAAGGTGGCTGCAATGTCAGGGAAATAAGAAAAACTCACCTCTTGTAACTGATGGGATTGTGGGAAGAAGAAAGTGAGAATGGAACAAATGAGGAAACTAAAGTCCAAAGAGATTATTCAGTGAGTCACTTTAAGTTCCCTTAAATCACAGAGGTCAGAGAAGGAGGATGGAGAATGCCGGGCTCAGAGTGTGTCCTGATTTCCCCTCTCCAGGAGAAAGCCTAAAACCTGGAGAAGAAAGCCAATAGGAAGACAGATTTCTACCTTCCTTCTCAGTTAAGACTCTGAAAAGTGACAGCCACTTCTGGCAACCTGGTGGTCGGTGCAGTTAGTAGAGGGAGGCCTTGACTTTGAGGTTCTCCAGGCAGCTCTCTGTCCAAGGGCCCAGGAGTCCCTGAAGCTCCAAGAGACCTTGGAAGGCAGCAGAACCTGCAAACCAACGCCCTGTGGCAGAGGATGAGGCTGCCACGGGGCAGAGCCTGACGGTGGATGGGCAATGGATAGGCAGACCCAGAGGGCTTAGGTGGGAGATGTGGCAGAAACTCAGGTGATCTGTTGGGCCATACAGAGCCAAAGTGAGACCAAGACGGCCAAGGAGGAACCCAGACCCTAGCCAGGCCGAGAGAAAGCAGTTTACAAACTGCAACAGCTACAGCCTGTTAAAGGCTGAAGATAGTGAAATGTTCTCCCACTTGGGTCAAACTCTTTTATTCCATCACAAGCAAGACAGCTTTGCTCCCTCCCTTTCCTAAGGCTGCATATCAGCCTACCTCTCCTTTGCTATTTGATTCATTAACAATCCCTTTATGTCCTTATTTCTCTAGGGACCTGATACCAAGTCCCCGTGGTACTGAAGCAGAAAACATCTTGACCGGCATTGAACTAAAAAAACACTCTCTTTGTTAATTCCCAGCAGGTGCACCCCGAACATTTTCCCAAGCATTCCCAAGCTTCTGCACCCCAAAACATTTTCACTCCTCAAGGGGGCATGCCTTCCATATCTGACATGCTACCTGGGAGGTCAAAAGGAAGCCGTTGGTCTCCCCAGTTTTGGAAGTCTTAGCCCTGGGGAATGGCCATCCAGTCCTAGCTCACTCACCTAGGATGCATTAGGCTTTCATGCTAATAGGATTTTCATATACCCATCCACACACAACCTGGACATTCTCTCACATGCTCCAATTGGCAGTAAGTATGCAGTTAGGCCCTTACTCCGAGATCCTTGCCATTGCTCTGAGGAACTTCAACAGAGATAATGATGCTCTGAGAAGAAATAGGGGTCAAGGGGTTGCAAGGAACACCCCTCATGAAACTCTCTTTCTGCCAGGCAGTGGGAGTAAAGATGGCTGCAGGTCTAAGGCTCTGCAGTATCTCCCTCCACTGGCCTGGGCAAGAATTCAAGAGAATTCGTGGAGTCCATGGAAGGACAAGAGGTTTACTGTTAGTTAATTAGTTAGTTAGATTTATGGATGGTAACTTGGCCACACCCCCAGGTCCAAATTCCGTCTCTGCCACTTACTGTGTGACTTTGGAAAAGTTGCATAACCTCTCTGTCCTCGGCGGCATTTTTATTTGTAAAATGAAATTAATGACAATACCTACATTGGAGGGTTGTTGCAAGCATTAAATGAGACAATGAGGTATTCCATGCAGACTATATAGTGTCTGACTCATAGAAGGATGATAAATGTTACTTATTATTATTGGCTTAATGGCTTTAGTTTGCTTAAAGAGATAAAGTTTAAATAACTCTGGAAATCAACACATTTCCATAACCAGATAGTATTGATCGATGCAAAATCATCTTTATGTTTACTGGTATAGATTCTAAACTCTAACCTAGTAAATAACCACACCTGGATGTAATTAATATGATCCATTCTACCCTTGTCTCCAGAAAGAATTATCACCATGTTCTTGGGTAAATCATCTGAGTAAGGCTGTCCTTATGAGCAAGGCTGAAGTGGCAAGTGAAAAGGACATTGAGTGGCAAATCTGCAACCTTCAGAACAGGCAGAGGCGCTGCTCCACCAGCTCAATCAGGATTTATTAACGTGTGGGTTGAGGGGAGCATGGGGCCTGCAGAGGTGTTTTGTTGGGGCAGTGATTCTGTTCTATGTTGTTTTAAAACAACTAAAGGTGTGAGCTGAATGCTTTAGGAGGAGCATGCCTTCTACACTCGCGGTAGCCTCACCATTCACTCTTGTCTTAGGCCGTGCCTCTCCACACTTGTCCATCGCCCACCTGTCAGTTGGGTATTTGAGATGAGTATCTCTTGAATAAAAAAAAAGTCTATGGCCCAGGACCTACCTGGATTTCTGTTATGGGGCTTCTCATTGCAGAAAGACCTTGCTGCATCTTCTCTCTCAAACACAGAATCCACACCCAACCGAAATCCGCCAAGTCCGAGACCCGCCCTTCCCTCTCGCTCTCTTGACAGTTTGCATCCAACTCTCCACCCAGTTTGTGGGCTGGATTCTGCAGAAGGGAGGGGGCTCTGTTAATCTTTTCAATGCGTCTCACCTTTTTATAATTGGTGAGACAAATTACTTACCTCTTTTCACATGTTTTAAATGATGTGACTCTTGGCTCGGTCTTGTCCTAAATAAACAGCAAAACGTCAGGCAGATCCAAGCATTCAGATATCTTCTGACTCACCGGGAAGCTGTGAACACAAAGACAACCCCAGGCTATAGGCTGGGTGGGAGAAGCTTCCAGATTTTAGGACTCCTTTTCTTGCTTTCATGTTTTTTCATACAGAGCAGGAGCTCTCGGTGACACCATTTTTAATTCCTGTGAAGTCAGGTCAAGTTCTTTGAAACTGAACTGTTATATTCACAGAGTATTTAGACATTTTTTTCTATATTTACACACCTATGTTCCACTATATTTTCCCAATTTAGGAATTCCACTTATTGTCTCAAAAATTGTCATTTGTTTTTTGTTTTGTTGGGTTTTTTGGTTTGTTTTTGGCATTTCAGCCAGAAGGAGTGAACTATCCTAAAGAGAAATAGAGGAGCAGACAATAGCACTGGTCTAAGTACTGTAATGGCTTCGTCTTTTATCAACTGGCACACTTTGCTGGTGTCCCTACCACAGCTTCACAAAGCCTTGTTTCCTTCATGTGGAAATACAGTCGAGGAATATTCTTTAATCTATCACTAACTGATAAGAGCTTTGGTTATCCTGTAGAGCCAGAGGGAAAAAGCCCTACAAGGCACATTCTGTAAGGGAGACTGCTTCTCTGGCCAAGGCCACCATGTTGCACAACCCTGAGGGATACCATTCCTCAGAGTTTGTGTGAATGGGTCCCCTACAGCTGTGCACTATGCAACCATGCATTGGCCTTTATGCGTTGGCCCTATAAAGCATCGTTTTACCTATTTTGTATCTGAATATATCTATATTAAATAGGTAAGGCCTGTCCTTTTCATATATCTAATTATGATCATCCCTAGAGGGTTTCTTTAACTCAGGGCTTAAGAAACAACAGTTGGATTTGTTGGGACAGACTTACTCATACAAACTAATGATTTCAGCAGTTCCTTGGTGAGGACTAATTGGTATTCTCTGGCAGAATACCATTACGTAGTAACTGGAGTTTGAGCCATATAATTATAGAATGTTAATTGTAGAATGTAAATAATTCTCATTCTGGAGTGTGGGTTCAGTTTGTTCCTTACAAATTCAGTTGTTGTTTCATAATGTCTGAGGTACTGGGGGTTTCCTAACCATAACATCCATTATCCAAGGAGTGGCTTTTCTTTGTTTGCTAAATACTGCAGCACTCTGGATACCTGCTCAGTTCAATCACTGGGGGTCTGCACCTCTTCTGCCAGATCAATAATCTGCTCCTGCTGTATCAGTGGGTGTGATTAGAGTGATTAGAGTTTGCTTCCTGTGATGAGAAGAGAGCCTGACTAATTGTGTTAAAATAAAGCAATGTTCTGTTTTGTTTTGTTTTCCCTTTAAGCAGAAACATGGACACTATGACATTTCCTGTGTAAAACCAGTAAAATAACCTCTGATTGACTAAAATTAGGATTTACTCTTAACTGTTTCACTTCCAATTGGATATAAGCCAGTCTTTTTTTTTTAATTTTTATTTTACTTCTTTTTTCTTTTTTTTGGCTGCGTCGGGTCTTAGTTGCAGCACGTGGGTTCTTCTTTGAGGCGTGTGGGATCTTTCGTTGCAGCACGGGCTCTTCATTGTGGTGCGCAGGCTTCTCTCTAGTTGTGGGGTACGGGTTTTCTCTCTCTAGTTGTGGTGCACGGGCTCCAGGGCGTGTGGACTCTGTAGTTTGCGGCACGCAGGCTCTCTCGTTGAGGCGCGCGAGCTCAGTAGTTGTGGTGCGTGGGCCCAGTTGCCCCACAGCATGTGGGATCTTAGTTCCCCGACCAGGGATCGAACCCGTGTCCCCTGCACTGGAAGGCGGACTCTTCACCACTGGACCACCGGGGAAGTCCCTAAGCCAGTCTTTTTGAAGTTTACAATTGCAATCCATAGGTGAATTTGAAATCAATTTATTGGATTGTGACTAGCATTTAAAAAAAATAGAATATAATGGAGTATGATAGAATGCAATTAAATGGAAAAAGCGAACAAACATCAGCATGCATCATATATAGTGTGGGTACGTCTATCAGTCAGGGTTCTCCAGAGTAACAGAACCAATGGGATGTGTGTATAAAGGTAATTATTTAAAGGAATTAGCTCACCTGATCAAGGAGGCTAGTAAGTCCAAAATCTGCAGGGTGGGCCCACAGGCTGGAGACCCAAGAAGAGTCAATGTTACATTTCAAGTCCAAAAGCTGTCTGATGGCAAAATTCCTTCTTGCTCAGGGGATGGTCAGTCTTTTGTTCTATTCAGACCTTCAACTGATTGGACGAGGCCCACCCATATCACGGAGGGCAATCTGCTTTACTCAAAATCCATTGATTTAAATGTAAATATCGTCCTAAAGCACCCTCACAAAAACATCCAGAATAATGCTTCAACAAATATTTGGGCACCGTGGTGACCCAGGGAAGCTGACACATAAGATTAACCATCATGGAACATATTTGCGGGAGTCATTCACGCTGTGCACCAGATATTTTTGGTTCTTTCCCCAGGCACATGGTGGAATTGCACTGAAGTTAGGTGTGGCCAAGTGATTTGGCCAAAGAAATGTGAGCAGAAATGATGCGTGCCAGGCTGAGTGGACGTTTTAGGTGCCATTGTGGGATTCACCATGGTCTCTTTCCCTCTGCCATTAAGACCGGTGACCTATTTACAAAACAGAAACAGACTCACAGACTTAGAAAACAAACTTATGGTTACTAAAGGGGAAGGGTGGGGGGAAGGGATAGACTGGGGGTTTGGGACTGACACGTACACACTGCTATATTTAAAATAGACAACCAACAAGGACCTACTGTATAGCACGGGGAACTCTGCTCAATATTCTGTAATAACCTAAGTGGGAAAAGAATTTGAAAAAGAATAGAAAAATGAAAAAGAAAAAGGAAAAGAATAGATGTATGTGTATGTATAACTGAATCACTTTGCTGTACACCTGAAACTAATACAACATTGTTAGTCTACTATAGTCCAATATAAAATAAAAATTAAAAAATAAAATAAAATAAAAAGGAAAAACAATTAAAAACTGGTGACCTTTGAGATGGAGGCGGCTCCATCAGCCTGAGTCCTGGAAGGACAAGGCGGAGCTGTGTCCCCAGCCACCTCGTGAGCCAGAACAAAACGCTGGTTGCTTTGAGATTTGGAGATTGTGTATCACTGCAGCAAAACCTGGTGGATCTGGCAGTTTCGGTATGCTCTGTAAAACATATTTCAATTGTGTGTGTGTGTGTGTGTGTATGCTGAGTCATGATGCAAAATGAATCTCTTACTGTACATTTTAATCAAGAAGTTTGCTAGCCAATGATACAGATTGCAGTTTTACCTTATGTCATCTCTCGGTAAAAAGATGAGCATTGGAAGGACCCTGAAAAATCATCTAGTTCAGTGCTCTCATTTTAGAGATGAGAATTCAGAGGCCGAAGGAAGTCAAGTCATTGATCTGAGGTCACAAGGTGAGCAAGGACTAGGACCCAAGCACACGTTAGACTTCAAGCCGCTGCTTTACCACAAAACCCTGCTTTGGGGCTGATCTTGCGCAAGTGCTTTGAAAACTCCAAAACCTCATAAAAACATCAAGTAATGAAATCATCACAAGAACTAGTCAAGTAAGTTGGTAAAAGGCCTAGGCTTTGTCAAACCTGCTTTCAAATGCCGGCTCTGCCACTTATGAGCTATATAACCTTGGGGACGTTATTTAATCTCTTTGAACCTCTGTTTCCTTATGTGTAAAATGACAATGATATTATGTATGTCCTATTTTCCTGATGAGTAAATGAGATAATAAATGCAAAGGTCCTAGCACAAGGCACATCTCATAGTAAGTGCTAATGAGTTATTGATATTTGTAGTAAATATTAATGCCAAAGAATTTGGTTTGGAATAACCACAACAAAAAAAGCGATTCCTGGCCTTGGAAAGAGCCAGGGTTTAGTGCAGAACACGGTTTCTCAACTGCAGCACTATTAAAATTTGGAGTCAGATGATTCTTTGCTGTGAGGGCTGTCCTGTGCGCTGTAGGACATCTAGCAGCGTCCAAGGATACTGCCCATGAGATGCTCCAAGTGTGTTTCCAGACACTGCCGAACGTCCCCTGGGGGCAAAATCAATCCCAGTTGAGAACCACTGTTGTAGAAACTGTGCTTAGAGTTTTACCATGAATTCTTCCTATTAAACAACCAACACATAAAAGAAGGTTAAACACTTTGAGAGAAAGGAGTCTGAGCTTCCCTATTCTTATATTTTATTGATGTTACCTACTTAATGTCTGTGTGACCTACTGGAATAGATGCTCCATGAAGGCGCTGTGTCTGTCTTGTGTCCCGCTGTGTCTCTAGGGTGCACATCACCCAGCACATAGCAGATGCACAAAAAAGGATATATGTATATGTATAGTTGATTCACTTTGCTATAAAGCAGAAACTAACGCACCATTGTAAAGCAATTATACTCCAATAGAGATGTTAAGAAAAATAAAGTATCACTGAATCAATGAATGAAAGTAATTTTTTTCTGCAGTCCTTATCTGGTAACTAACAGGCACAAGGTTCCTGCAGGATCAAGAGGGTGGATTAGGTTTGTGGAGAGTATCCATTTTCTTCACCCCAACTCTAAAATGAAAAGGTTCCTGAAGAGAACCTGTTCCTAACAAAACAGTAAGGTCTTCACCAGAGCACAGGTCCTCAGATAACGGTATGAAAAGGGCAAAACAGGGTCCCAGTTTTGCCACCGGGACCCAAGAATCAGCATGAGGAACCCCTTCAGGTCAAACTGATAGAAAAGCAAGATCCAGAGTTGCTTCAGAAGTCCCCGGGGCAGGTAAGGACTGGTCTGACGCCAGAGCTGGGATGTGGAGAGGGCTGATTTTGTAGACAGGTAGAAAGAGGATGCAAAGTCACAGTAGATCTGACTCTGGCCCCCTCCTACTGTTTGAGGTTGTGGACTGCTCCCCAGGAACAGAGCTGCCTAGAAAAGGATGTTTTTGTGTTCTCGGTCACTCTGCCCTTGTTATTTCTCCCATGTGGTGGTTGAGTGAACCTGAAAAAAAAGTGTGCACCCACCCTTCTGCTCTAAAACCGTGCTACCCACTTAATGATCTCGTGACTCTGCCTGGATATACAAGTCTAACAATAACCATTCTGTTTCATTCTAACCTCTGTTTGGATGCCACCCGGGAACCACAGCCTTTTCTAACTATTCTGGCAATCGTGAATAACATTTCTTATGTATTCAGAGTCTTATCAGTTGAGTGGACTCCTGTGATTCTCGCTGGCACCCACCCAAAGCCACTACTTTGGCTTCCCTGCATCCCACAGCTGGATCCCATCTGTGTCCATGGCTTCCTGGACGCCACCTCAATTTACGTTTCTCCACATGAGTCTATGGCTTTGCTGCTGTGGATGAATCTCATTTCTACTTCCCTTTTCCAGCAACTTTGAAGCCCGTGTTTTTCTTCTCCTGCATATTTTCCTGCATGCTTTGTCCTTGGACAAAATACCATTCCTCTTTCCCTCTATACCAAAGATGATCTCTGTAGGGTTTCCCAACAGCCAACAGCAAAGAAAGAATTGTCTTGACAACCCAACAGAAAATGGGCAAAGACTTGAACGTTCTCAAAGGAGAATATCCCAATGGCCAAGAAACATATGAAAATGTGCTCAGCTTCATTGGCCTCCAGAGAAATGCAAATTAAAACCACAATATACTCACCACCCCAATGGCTCAGGATGGAAAACACCAAGTATTGGTTTTAATGTTCATGGTCTGCAAGTGGCAGTATAACTTGGTACAGCCACTTTGGAAAACTGTTTGGTAATATCTACTAAAACTAAGTATTTTAAATTCCCTACAGCAATGAGCATTCATGCCCTGCCAAAGACCTACTCTAGAATGTTCTTTGCAATGCTGTTCATAACTGCCTCAAACCGGCACTACCCAAATGCCCATCAACCACAGAGTAGAAAAATAAATGGCATTATCTTGTCACAGTGGAAGACTGTATAGCAACAGGAATGAATTATGTATAACCTCACGCAACACCATGAGTGAATGTCACAAAATGTTGAGCAATAGAAACCTGACACAAAAAGAGTATACACTATATGACACCATTTCAATAGAGCCCTAAAAGAGACAAATCTATGCTATTGGAAGTGATAATAATGGTGACCCTTAGTGATGGGAAGAGAGCATGTGGGATGTCTCTCTCTTTTTTTTTTTCCCCTTTAAAATTTTTGTCTTTGGTGAGAACATTTAAGTTCTGCTCTCTTAGCAAATTTCAATTATACAATACAGTGTTATCAATTATAGTCACCAAGTTATACATTAGATCCTCAGACCTTATTCATTTTTTTTTTTTTGGCCGCGCCTCGGCATGTGGGATCTTAGTTCCCTGACCAAGGATCGAATCCCCACCCCCTGCAGTGGAAGCACGGAGTCTTAACCACTGGACCGCCAGGGAAGTCCCAGACCTTATTCATCTTATAACTGAAAGCTTGTACTGTTGTACCAACCTCTTAATATTTCCCCATCCCCAACCCCTGGTGACCACTTTTCTACTCGTACTCTCTAGCTGGACCAGGAAGGGGCTCAGCTGAGGGTTACTGGCCCCTGCACCCCCAGCAGCTGGGCAATTGAGTGCCTCAGTCTGGAAGGGGTCTGCAGCAACCACTCCATATTTGAATTAAAAATTGAAAAAGAAATAGTCTGTCTTGAACAGTGAATAAAGAGAGACGAAACATTTGAAAAAAAACAAATGAACAGAATGGGACCACCAATATGTACACTGACCATAGACCAGCACTGAAATGATCATATCAACTATCAATTCGTTTCATTACCCTGAACTCTGGAACAAGCTGAGCTGTGATATATTTCATTAGCTGCTTCTCCTGAACCAGATGTCCATGCTTGTTTGTTTATTCACATACTGTTTAGTTCCAAGAATTTCCTGTGACTGACCCAGATGCTTTAAGCTCAGCAGGAGAGAATTCACCTATTAATAGCCCGGGTGGAATCTCCAATTTAGAATGTGGAGTCCCAACAAGTGTGTCCAGCTTCCAGCGTTTTCAGCCTTACTGACTGGTTCCAAAGGGCAGGGCTTACTGGCAACATTCCTGCTGTTCAGCACTGTGGCAAGGGCAGCCCCATCCGCTCCAACAGGGCTTGGGCTGAGCCCTTGGTTATTTATTAGAGTTCAGGCTGCAGTTTTCTGGAAGGCACAGAGGGACCTTGGCGTGAAGAGCTCTCTCCAGTAAACACTGTGTTCCTCACTGTGGTGAGGGATCCATTGCGAAATAGTATCCCATTGGGCCTCGCTCTCCACCCGGCCGCTGGGCCGAGTGGCTTCTTTGGGTGGGAGCCCACAGTCACCCAGGCAGCCTTTCACACACTTATCCACTCCTTCTTTTTCCCAGGGAAGGGCTGGGCAGGGAGAAAGCAGACTGCTGCTGAGTTTTAGCCACCATGCGATCCTCTGCAAAGTGGAGAGGACCGTCCCAGGGTGGCAGAAGGTAGCGTCTCTGTTCCGAGTTTTATCATAAACAGTGGAGCTTTCCAACAACAAGCTGAAACAGGAGGCAGTGGTGGTAGATTTGGGAGCTGAGCCAAGCTGTGATGGAAGGGAAGTCTGCCTCTAGCATCCTCTTTCTGAACCCTTTTCTAGGGAGTCCTCACTTGTCTTTCTGTTCCCAACTCCCCATTTAAACTCATGGTGCCCACTGCCCTTATGGTTCTGCCAATGCCTTTTTGGGGTAAGTTCACTTCATTTGAGAGGTTCTAGAGGCTCATAGGAACACCAAGCCCTGGGGCCTTCCATATCTCTAATGGACTATTATATACTAGACTCCAAAGGGATAGAGCAATCCACTTTGTGAAAGTGGATTGTCAAGGGTTTCCTGAGTAAATGGGTTAATGGTAGCTCCAGCATTCGGACAGCTGTATTTTGTATAACGTGTATCTTATCCAATAGCTGTGTTTTATGTTCCCATACTGCCAGTGGATTTGACAGCAGGCACTCTGTAAGAGGCTGTCATAGTGGATATATATGGTTTTGTCTCTCAGAATAACTCTTCCCTTTGGGGAAATGCTGCTTCAAACTACTGGGCCTATTGATTAATGGTACTTCTATGTCATCGACACAAGAAGGGCATATGGCCCAAGGTGAACCAATGGTAGGAATGTATCCTTTTGTTCACAAAGATTGGTCCAGGGGTTATCAGGTGACACAGGCCAGGCTGCTTGAAATTCTGGGGCAGGATATTTTATACTGGAGCAGATGCAAAAGCATCTTTTCTTCTTCTCTGACTGGTAATCTGTAAGAATTTGAGCCTGGACCTTCTGGCAGTGTGCCCCCTGCTACAAACGCTTATGCAAATGGAGCCCACACAGAGAAGTAGAAAGCAGAGAGAAATAACTGTTACACAAAGAGAGAAATCCCTGGCAGCCTTTTAGGTTTTATTCATTCTGATTTCCTTACGTGAAGATTCATTCCAGTTTGCCTAAGGCAGGCCCAGTTTACCTCTGTTGTCCCAGCTTAATCATTAACATCTCGCTCTTTTGTTCTCAGAAGTGTTCCAGGTGGGTGATAAATTATATAATCACTGCTCCTATCGCAATGTGGTTAATAAAGCAATAAAGTCCTTTTTCCCCTTAAGCTAGTTCAAGCTGGTTTTCTGTCATTTGCAACCAAAAAACATCCTAACTGACCTACCATTCGTTTCTAAATTAATCAGGAAATTTGATTTCCTATACTCCTAAACTTGATTGTTTCTGCTTGCTTGAACTCTTTGGCAGATACCTGATTCTATATCTGGTTCTTGGTCTCCACCTGTTCTGTGGAATCGACACCCTGTGCTCTTCCAAGCTTACCCAAGCACCTTGTCCTGATTCTGAGTGCCTCTACTCCACACTTCACCAAAGGTCAGCACAGCCCACAGATTTCATCAGAAGGCTCTGGGACCAGGCTTAGAGAAGAAAAGAACCAGGGTAGGTTTGAGGGACCACCTGGGTTCATGAAATTCAACTGTGTTTCCCATTCATGTGTTATTCTGCTCAAAGTTCAAAGTCCTGGAAGAGAGAGTTGATTTAATTTGGGTTTGGGCCCCATTCTTTCACTAGGAGAAACTAGGGCACCATGATAGACATCTTATCATAACTATACAAAATGAGGGAGAGGCAATTCACCTCCAGGATATAGGTGTTGTTAGCAAAAAAAAAAAAAAAAAAAAAGGGGGAATGAGTGCCAGGAGACCAAAAGCATATTCAACAATGTGTATTTAATAATGCTATTGGGTAGTTTTGCCAGCTATTAGTATGTCTATACCAATGAGAGCTAAGTGAGCTCTTAAAATACAGGTGCCTGGTGCTCAGAAAAATTGGAGATGAGGTGGTTGATCTTTCTGGAAAAACCATGAACCCCAAATATGACACCCTAAGTGATAATGGAGCTAGTCTTCATACATTGTGCGTTTCTGTAATCCATGATCATGACAGAAATGCTAGCTGGCATTTGTAGGGATTTTTGGAGGGTTCCTGCTGTTCTCATTCTCTTGCCTCAAATCCTGTCCATCAGGGCTATCCCCTTGGCCAGCATTACATGAAATTCAGTCTCCAGGTTGAGCCCCTCTTCCTGATTCTGTCCCTCTACACTCAGTCCTGTTACCCTCTTTTGTCTTCTGGCCTTGTAGTACATTTCCCTACTTATGGCACATCTCACCATTCTGAACTTTCAGCACTACCTCTTTAGCTTTGCATTTTGGTCCCCTCTTTCCCCATTGTTCTTGACCTATTAAAGCCCTGGGCTAACACATCATTTGATCTAGTTTGACCTCTGAGACCTTGTACTTTATCACTGACTCTTGCAGGAGGCACCTTGACTGGTTCATCCCAAACTGATGTAGGATGGAGTAAAGAAAAATACTGGTCCTAGAGTCAGACACACCTGATTCAAGTCTCAGTTCTGCCATTATTGTCATTATGCAAACCTGGAACCTAACCTCCCAGCAGAATGATGCTCTATAGCTTTCCTAAAACTCCACATACAATTTTGCAGATTTGTTTCATGTGTGAATATTTACTTCTGCCTTACTTGGTAATGAACTGTTTTCAAATAACTAATTTAGAGAATATTTGTTTCCCTTCTCTTCAACATCATTGTATTAGTCAGAGTAAGATGATCTATGCTACAATAACGAATAAGCCCTCGAATCTCAGTGGCTTAAGCAAAGTTTGTTTTCTCTCACATCATAGCCTGATGTGAATCAGGATGCTGTTCTCCGTAGATGACTCAGGGATCCAGGCTCTTTCCATCATGTGGCTCCTGTATTGCAGAATCCTTCTCTTCTAGCTCCATATAAGGGGGAGAGAAGACACATAAGATTTCACAGGCTATTCTATAGCCAGCCTTGGAAGTGGCATCCATAACTTCTACCCACATACCATAGGCCAGAACTGAGTTACACTGTCCCTGCCAGATGCAAGGCAGGCTGGATAATATAGACTTTCTATGTGCCCAGGAAGAGGAAGCAGGTTGGTTCCCAGCTGGTATGTGTTGAAAATAAAACCACATGATGCTATCATATAATTATTATAGTAAGTATAATGATATTAAGCCAAGCATATAATATATGCCAAGCATATAATATATGCCAAGCATGTAATAAGCTCTTTACATGAATTGTTTTTAATTAATTATTTTATATATATATTTTTAATTTTTGGCTGCATTGGGTCTTCATTGCTGTGTGCAGGCTTTCTCTTGTGGCGAGCGGGGGCTACTCTTCGTTGCAGTGCGTGGGCTTCTCATTGCAGTGGCTTCTCTTGTTGTGGAGCATGGGCTCTAGGCGCATGGGCTTCAGTAGTTGTGGCACACGGGTCCAGTAGTTGTGGCTCACAGGCTCTAGAGTGCAAGCTCAGTAGTTGTGGTGCACGGGCTTAGTTGCTCCACGGCATGTGGGATCTTCCCGGACCAGGGCTGGAACCCGTGTCCCCCGCATGGGCAGGTGGATTCTTAACCACTGCGCCACCAGGGAAGTGCCTACATGAATTATTTAATTCTCACAACAACCTCATGAGTGTTACAAGGATTAAACAAGATAAATGTTGTGGAAATGCCTGGTGCCAGTAATTATTCATTTCATTTGTTGGTGCATTTCACATTCCACAGGGCAATTGCCCAAGTTAGGATATTAAAATAGACCCTAGTACTGTCTTTAATGTCTATGTTTGGAAATGAATCATTTTGTTATGGAGTTATATGATAGGGATGTGAGGTATACCAAAATGAGTCTGCTCAGGTCTTTAGTGATAAGACATAACAACTGTAAAAATAGAGTTAATATGAAGCAGACAGTTACAGGGCATAAGGATAGTCTGCTTGAATTCTGTGATTTAATTTAACTGGAGTTGATTTGCAAAGACATGACCTTGGTTCTATTTCTTGTTTGTCATCCAGCATGGACCCACCAATAGATATAGCCTCTCCACATAGATTCTCCAGGGCTTCTACTATTATGTAGGTTTGCACCCAGACTCATGTTTATGCTCGCCCCATCCCAGCCACCATCCCAGAGGTAGACTTCAGCATTCAGTAACTGCTGGAAGAGCCTGCTAGAGGCTGATAAGGAGAAATAACAGATTTTATGTCAAAATGGGGAAGGAAAGAGTAAGAGAGAAAGTCAGTTGGTGGTCAAGGAAACAAAAGGCAAGGAGGATCAAAAGGAAATAGACTTGCACTCCAACTCACAGTCAGCATAAATTTTTTGAAAAGGAAGCTTTCCTTGAAATTAGTCTAGAGTCTGGACACTAACCGTAAAGAAACTTTTCACCAAGAAAGAAGAGCACTGAATGAGAAGCTGTGCATGCACTACTTTTATTTTTTGCAGTAGGATTCCCTTTGGGGTGGCAGGGGTTAGACTCCAGCAGGCAAATGAGAGGCAGTCTCTGTTCCTACAAGGGGAGGTCTCGGCCCTTACAGAACCCTATGATTGTCTGGCCCCGCCAGACTCGCCTGACACAGCAATGCATGCTTTGTTTCTGGACTTGCTCTTTTTCATATGAAGAGGTTGACATCATCCAAAGGCATCTGCCATATAGTTGATGCAAACAGAAGCCATTTCCAAGGA
Source organism: Balaenoptera borealis (assembly GCF_965194805.1). Lineage (NCBI taxonomy): Eukaryota > Metazoa > Chordata > Mammalia > Artiodactyla > Balaenopteridae > Balaenoptera > Balaenoptera borealis. The sequence continues at coordinate 18,781,322 of NC_138876.1, forward strand.
GTAAGAAGAGGGTACTTCAGCCCTTGGCTGGGTGGGTGTGTGTGCATTCTGCTCTTGCTTCACAGGGCTGGGAGCTGAATTCAGGAAGCCCCCTAACAATTACGTGCATTGTGTTAAAAAACCATAAATACACATCACCACTGAGTTTTTCTCATTCTAGGCACTAATGGTCTTGGATTATTAACAGTCTCTTTCTCTCCTGAGAAAATCTGTCATAGTAACTTAGCTAGGATGTTGAGGTAGTCTTCCAGAATCAGATGACATGTTCCTATTTCTAAGTGAAAACTTCAACACACTCTTCTTGACTTCTAATTCATGTAAGAAAAGCACAACAGATCCAAGAATGAAGAATTTGTCAGAAACGAAAAGATAGCAGCAACTCTCACAACCTGCATTAAGATGAAAGTTTCATTTCCTTCACATCTGTGTGTGTGTGTGTGTACGCACATTCGTGCGTGAGTGAGTCTAGCTATAAGTCTAGTGAGTCTAGCTAGTAAGTCTAGCTATATCACAAAGCCCTGGCCTTATAACCTAGTTGTTCTCATGATGGAGGTTGTAGGGGAGGGAGAAGATCAAAAGTAAAGGTGGAGTTGATAAAACATTGTGACATGCATTAGAAATTGGTTACTTGGGACAATGTGCAGAAAGTAAATAAAACACTTAGTAATGTGCATAAAATACTTAACATGGGCATGGCACAGAATGGACATTCAATAACTATCACTATTATCATTTTTAAATTAATTAATTAATTACGTTTTGGCTGCGTTGGGTCTTCGTTGCTGTGCGTGGGCTTTCTCTAGTTGCAGTGAGCGGGGGCTACTCTTCGCTGCGGTTTGTGGGCTTCTTATTGCGATGGCTTCTCTCGTTGCAGAGCACAGGCTCTAGGTGCACGGGCTTCAGCAGTTGTGGCACGCGGGCTCGGTAGTTGTATCACTATTATCATTGAGAAACTCTTTCTAGAAGCCTGGAGTCCTGGGGATTTGCCTTCATTCCTTTTATGGTGGGTCTGTGACCTAAACATCTGTCCTTGTAAAGAAGGAATTCTGGAGATACACACACACACACACACACACACACACACATACATACACACACACATACACTGGAATCCTACTCAGCCATAAAAAGAATAAAATTTTGCCATTTGCAACAACATGGATGGACACAGAGGGCATTATGCTAAGTGAAATAAGTCAGAAAAAGACAAATACTATATAATATCACTTACATGTGGAATCTAAAAAATACAGCAAACCAGTAAATATAACAAAACAGAAGCAGACTCATAGATATAGAGAACAAACTAGTGGTTACCAGTGGGGAGAGGGAAGCGGGGAGGGACAAGATAGGGGTAGGGGATTACAAAAAAAAGAAGTTCCCTTTGTCTCTCCTCTGTTCTTGCTGTAAGTTCACTTTCTTTTCTCTAAGCTTCAAGAAAGATGCCAGACTGAAGGTCTCCTGTGCTCCAGTAGATGTCAGTCTGGCCTTATGGGAGGACCTAGGGAAAACTAAGATACACACAAGCCTGCTTCCAGGAATGAATGAAAAGCGGGATGGAGTGCCTTTCACAGGCCATCTAAGAAATAAGGCAGGAAAGAGGAGGCAGCAGCAAGACTTCGAAGCCCACTTCCATCTCAGGAAAGTATATTGTAAATTTGAGATTTTTACAAACACAAACTTTTATTTAACAAACATTAATTGAGAGGTTACTGTGTGCTGGGGACCTTCTTAGGTCCTGGAGATGTAGGATTTGTTGATGTAGTTCCTATCCTCTAGGGCTCCCAAGTTACTTTTTAGTTGCCCATCTGTAGTGATTAGCACTTACCATGGCAATAGGAGGCCATCTATTATTATGTGTTGAATGAATGAAATGAAATGCATGCATGAGAACAAAAGTATCTGAGTGTTTGCTTGCAGAAGAGCATCTAAGAAGGAAGTTGGAAAAACAGCCACCACGCACACCCCCCCCCCCCCAGTTTTGGAACAAAGGAAACCCTAAGGATGAACCAAATGATACGTAGTGATGTTGAGAAGAGGAGAACAGGGGTGACCCCCGATGTCTGCAGGAGGAAAGTCAGCGTGAAACATCAGCCACCAGGGAAGAGGAATGGGCCCTGGATCATCACTGCTCAGGAGTGCAATGATGCGTGTGGACCCCACAGCAACATCAAGGAAGTGGAGTCCTCGCAAGGAGTGAGTTCTGGCTCTCAGTTGTTCTCTGCTACTACGAGCCTGTGTGATCTTGGATCCTTGGGCCACCCGGGTGGCCACAGGAGCCAGATACCATCAGTAGTCAGTGACTGGTTCCAATTCTGACCCACCACTTGGCTGGTGTGTGGCCTTGTGCCACCAACTTCACCTCCCTGGAGAGCTTCTTGACTATAAGATGAGGATTTTTACTAGAACCTACCTTATGGAGTTGCGTGAGGATTAAATTAGATCATCCCTAGAAAACAACAGACTAGCTGGTATATATTTAGAGTGCAATAAATATTAGCTATTATTGTTTATTGTTATTCTTATTAATTTTTCTAGGACTGTTTCTTCATTCATAAAATGACAGAATAAACCAGCAAATTTAAAAAGTCTCTTACCAATGTAAAAACAGATGATTCTGATTTCATACTTTTGCTTCCATTTATACACTAATGTGGAAGTGTGGAGTACGGGACAAGCTAATTCTCTTCAGCAAGAAGGAAAGCAAAGACCATGGACTGGTAAGGAGAGAAGTAAGTGAGTGCATTACCGGCTGGTGACAACAAACAAAAAGATGGTATAGTACCTCCTCCACGTTCCCCTTCTTCTTTTTTTTTTTTTTTCCTTTTTTTGGCTGCGCCACGTGGCTTGTGGGGTCAACCAGGGATCGAACCCGTGTCCCTGGAAATGCGGAGTCCTAACCACTGGACCGCCAGGGAATTCCCCTCATTCTGTTTCAAGCAAGGAAAGCACTAGAAACAGTTTTTCACATCCAATGTAGCTCAGATTGGCTGAAAGAAAATCTGAAAAAAACAGGGGTTCCTTGTCTCACACAGACTGGCTGGTCTGACATGCTCAGATTCGTCTTCCTTAGAGCTCACAGCATTTGTTTCCTTCCCTTTCCTGCTATGAAACACCAGACCTGGGAGTCTCTCTGCTTAATCATGAATGAACCTTCATGTTCCCGAGTCCCATGGTCCATGGGTTTCCCAGGCTCAAGAATAAGGGCAAGTATTCTACTTCTTCACCTTTCACGGTGGCAGAAACATCCAGAACTTTTAAAATCTGGGCTCCTCTCAGAGTTTTGGCTACATTCACATACACATTTTCAAAGTTAGGGTAACAGAACAAATGCCCTTCTTCTCTCTTCCTTTCTCCTCCTCACTGGCCTATCCACCCAAGTCCCATCCACTCAGGTTGGATCTCAAGATGTGTCACTAGCCACCTTCATAAAGTTTATATTATGAATTGGCCTTTGTGGACCCAGACATTTCAGACTTCAGGAAGAAATGAGTGTAATGTTTAACCCCAAGGGAACAAAGGGAATTTAGAAGATGCTACGGGGGTCCCAGGAGGCAAAGAAAGAAAGTCAGAATGACAGGCAAAGGAAAAGAGCTGTCAAATCCCAGATGTAAGGACAGCAGACACTTTGCCAGGTTCCTCACAGAGCACTCCATTATTTTGCTCAGTACCTTCATCAGATGTACAAGGCAAGCAGCAACCTGTGTCTCCACTCCCTGCCTGCAGAAAGCTTGTGCCAACAGAAGCACAAGGTGGTGATTCTTGCTTACATAATTCCGGCATGAATCCTACACCTCTAGACTTGGGAATCTGCCCACTAAAGACAGATGGACAAATGGAATGATGTCTCAATTAAGGTGTGGTTAGGAAAAGAACTTCCTTTATAATCAAAACTAAGTCTCCAATACACCCTGAGAGATAGTGTTTGCCAAGGAATGTGGGGCACAGCAATTGATGACTTTTATTGCTTTCTTAATAGGATCTTAAAGTGCCAGAAGGGAATTCTCTGGCAGTCCAGTGGTTAGGACTCCAGTGCTTTCACTGCCAGGCCCAGGCTTAATCCCTAGTCAGGGAACTAAGATCCCTGCAAGCCACCAATATACAAACAAACAAACAAACAAACAAACAAAAAACCAAAACCAGGAAGGGAGCAAATGCAGAAACAAGGGAGGAGCAGTCAAGCAACAACAGTGCAACCTTGGGGCAGGGTCCTGGTTCTTCCTCAAGGAATATACATCACAATATCATTGAGTTCTTCTGCAGGAACTAAGGCCCCCACCCAGGAGGTAACTTCAGGCTGAGCCCAAGATTCCTGGAGTACCACCCAGTTATCTCACCACCAAGCAGTCAGAAGAAAGCCACACACCCTGCAGCCCTCACCCAAATTATGCCTATAAAAACTTTTCGCTGAAAACCATTGGGGAGTTCAGGGTTTTAGAGCAGGAGCCACCCATTCTCCTTGTATTGGCACTCTTAAAATAAATGCTGCCCTTTCCTTCACCATAACCTGGTGTCAGTAGATTGGCTTTACTGTGCGCAGGAAAGCAGACCTGAGTTTGGTTCAGTAACATATTGTCGGTGATGAAAATATATATGTATAGACAATATATAAAGGCGATCTTATGGATTCGTGTGGGTCTTTCAAGGTATCAGATAATCAGCATGGTATAGTAGTAAAAATGATAACAATAGTTATCGTTAGTTGTTTTTGGAGTACTTAACTACTTGCCAGGCACTATACCAAGACCTTTAAATGTATTAACTCATTAATCTTCATAAGAGCCTTATGAGATTGTTATTTCTCAAAAATGAGAAACCCAAGACACAGAGAGATGTACTGAAAAGAGCACTGACCGAGCATTTTGGGGGCCTGAAGTCCAGTCCCAGGTACAGGTAAGTTGGCATGAGTTTCGGGAAAAGTCTAGCTTCTCCAGAGAGCATTTTCTTTTCCATTTAGTACGCAAACAAAACAAGAGAAACATCCGATTATTGATTATTTAGTATGGATCAGGCACAAGAGTGAGCATTTTACACGCACTATCTCATTTAATTTTCATAGTCAAATGGGGTGGGTACTGGTATCCTCATTTTACAGACAAGGAAATTGATGCCTCAGAGGTGAGTAACTGGATGTGCTCCTAAGTGCTACAGCTGGAATCTGAATCCAGGCCTGTATGTATCCAGAGCCCATGCTCTTAACCCTCACAACCTTTCCAGCTTCAGTACCTTTAGACTTGCTTCCTTTACCTGCAGTCCTTCTTTAAGGCTGGTTCAATCCCATCCTTTAGGCATTCACTCAAAACATCAAGTGTGTAGAAGCTTTCCCTCAGGGCTGTTGCACTGCATAACTCCAGGGGGCGCTGTCCACATGGACCATCATGTGAGAGGTGCCCCACTGGAAATGAGTAATGTGGCAGCTGTTTTCACTAACCACCACATGAAATCCTGGTCATTCTCTATCACCCCATCTGGTTTCATTTACCTCTTAGGACTTACCCCCATCTAAAAAGAATTATTTTATTTATATAATTATTTTCTATGTCTCTGTGATGTTGTGATTCATAATAAGACATATTTGGCCTTTGTCCCATTTCTGGCACAGAACTCCTAAAACCTTTGGAATTTCCTAAGTGACGAGAGCAATAAAGGTGTCTTGTGTTATGTTAATGAGGTGACTTACCACACACACCTAAAGGTGGTTGACAGAAGAACCAACCATGTGATTAGAGGGTTGGAATTTTGAATCCCACCTCCCTGACCTCTGGGGAGGGGAAAGGGACTGGAGGTTGAATTGACTGCCAATGGCCAAAGATTTTATTAATCATGCCTGTGTAATGAAACCTCCATTTAAAAAAAATCAAAAGGTTGGCTCTTGAAGATGGCAGAGTAGAAGGACATGCACTCACTCCCTCTGGCGAGAGCACCAGAATCACAACTGACTGCTGAACAGTCATCAACAGGAAGACACTGGAACTCACCAGAGAACATACCCCACAACCAAAGACAAAGGAGAAGCCACAGTGAGATGGTAGGAGGGGCACAATCACAATGAAATCAAATCCCATAACTGCTGGGTGGGTGACTCACAAACTGGAGAACACTTATACCACAGAAGTCCACCTACTGGATTGAAGGTTCTGAGCCCCATGTCAGGCTTCCCAACCTGGGGGTCCGGCAATGGGAGGAGGAATTCCCAGAGAATCAGACTTTAAAGGCTAGTGGGATTTGACTGTAGGACTTTGACAGGACTGGGGGAAACAGAGACTCCACTCTTGGAGGGCACACACAAAGTAGTGTGTGCAGCAGGACACAGGGGAATGAGCAGTGACCCCATAGGAGACTGAACCAGACCTATCTGCTAGTGTTGGAGGTTCTCCTGCAGAGGCGGAGGGTGGCTGTGCCTCACTGTGGGGACAAGGACACTGGCAGCAGATGTTCTGGGAAGTACTCCTTGGCGTGAGCCCTCCCAGAGTCCGCCATTAGTCCCACTAAAGAGCCAGGTAGGCTCCAGTGCTGGGTCACCTCAAGCCAAACAACGACCAGGGAGGGAACCCAACCCCACCCATCAGCAGACAAGTGGATTAAAGTTTTACTGAGCTCTGCCCACCACAGCAACACCCAGCTCTACCCACCACCAGTCCCTCTCATCAGAAAGCTTGCACATGCCTCTTAGATAGCCTCATCCACCAGAGGGCAGACAGCAGAAGTAAGAAGAACTACAACTCTGGAACCTATGGAATGAAAACCACATTCACAAAATGATAGACAAAATGAAAAGGCAGAGGACTTTGTACCAGATGAAGGAACAAGATAAAACCCCAGAAAAACAACTAAATGAAGTGGAGATAGGCAACCTTCCAGAAAAAGAATTCAGAATAATGATAGTGAAGATGATCCAGGACCTCGGAAAAGAATGGAGGAAAAGATCGAGAAGATGCAAGAAATGTTTAACAAAGACCTAGAAGAATGAAAGAACAAACAATAACTGAAATGAAAAATACACTAGAAGGAATCAATAGCAGAATAACTGAGGCAGAAGAACGGATAAGTGACCTGGGAGACAGAATGGTGGAATTCACTGCTGCAGAACAGAATAAATAAAAAAGAATGAAAAGAAATGAAGACAGCCTCAGAGACCACTGGGACAACATTAAACGCACCAACATTCGTATTACAGGGGTGCCAGAAGGAGAAGAGAGAGAGAAAGGACCCGAGAAAATATTTGAAGAGATTATAGTTGAAAACTTCCCTAACATGGGAAAGGAAATAGTCACCCAAGTCCAGGAAGCGCAGAGAGTCCCAGGCAGGATAAACCCAAGGAAAAACACTCCGAGACACATAGTAATCAAATTGGCAAAAATTAAAGACAAAGAAAATTTATTGAAAGCAGCAAGGGAAAAACGGCAAGTAATATAAAAGGGAACTCCCAGAAGGTTAACAGCTGATTTCTCAGCAAAAACTCCACAAGCCAGAAGGGAGTGGCACAATATATTTAAGGTGATGAAAGGGCAGAACCTACAACCAAGATTACTCTACCCGGCAAGGATCTCATTCAGATTCGACAGAAAAATCAAAAGCTTTACAGACTAGCAAAAGCTAAGAGAATTCAGCACCACCAAACCAGCTCTACAACAAACACTAAAGGAACTTCTCTAAGTGGGAAACACAGGAGAAGAAAAGGACCTACAAAAACAAACCCATAACAATTAAGAAAATGGTAATAGGAACATACATATCGATAATTACCTTAAACGTGAATGGATTAAATGCTCCAACCAAAAGACACAGGCTTGCTGAATGGATACAAAAACAAGACCCATATATATGCTGTCTACAAGAGACCCACTTCAGACCTAGGAACACATACAGTCTGAAAGTGAGGGGATGGAAAAAGATATTCCATACAAATGGAAATCAAAAGAAAGCTAGAGTAGCAATACTCATATCAGATAAAATAGACTTTACAATAAAGAATGTTACAAGAGACAAGGAAGGACACTACATAATGATCAAGGGATCAATCCAAGAGGAAGATATAACAATGATAAATATATATGCACCCAACATAGGAGCGCCTCAATACATAAGGCAACTGCTAACAGCTCTAAAAGAGGAAATCGACAGCAACACAATAATAGTGGGGGACTTTAACACCTCACTTACACCAATGGACAGATCATCCAGACAGAAAATCAATAAGGAAACAAAAGCTTTAAATGACAAAATAGACCAGATAGATTTAATTGATATTTATAGGGCAGTCCATCCAAAGACAGCAGATTACACTTCTTCTCAAGTGCACAAGGAACATTCTCCAGGATAGATCACATCTTGGGTCACAAATCAAGCCTTGGTAAATTTAAGAAAATTGAAATCATATCAAGCATCTTTTCTGACCACAATGCTATGAGATTAGAAATCAATTACAGGGAAAAAAACATAAAAACACAAACACATGGAGGCTAAACAATACATTACTAAATAACCAAGAGATCACTGAAGAAATCAAAGAGAAAATCAAAAAATACCTAGAGACAAATGACAATGAAAACACGATGATCCAAAACCTATGGGATGCAGCAAAAGCAGTTCTAAGAGCGAAGTTTATAGCAATACAAGCCTACCTCAAGAAACAAGAAAAATCTCAAATAAACAATCTAACCTTACACCTAAAGGAACTAGAGAAAGAAGAACAAACAAAACCCAAAGTTAGTAGAAGAAAAGAAATCATAAAGATCAGAGCACAAATAAATGAGATAGAAACAAAGAAAACAATAGCAAAGATTAATAAAACTAGAAGCTGGTTCTTTGAGAAGGTAAACAAAATTGATAAACCTTTAGCCAGACTCATCAAAAAAAAGAGGAGAAGGACTCAAATCAATAAAATTAGAAATGAAAAAGAAGTTACGATGGACACTGCAGAAATACAAAGCATCCTAAGAGACTACTACAAGCAACTCTATGCCGATAAAATGGACAACCTGGAAGAAATGGACAAATTCTTAGAAAGGTATAACCTTCCAAGACTGAATGAGGAAGAAACAGAAAATACGAACAGACCAATCACAAGTAATGAAACTGAAACTGTGATTAAAAATCTTCCAACAAACAAAAGTCCAGGACCAGATGACTTCACAGGTGAATTCTATCAAACATTTAGAGAAGAGCTAACATCCATCCTTCCTAAACTCTTCCAAAAATTTGCAGAGGAAGGAACACTGCCAAACTCATTCTATGAGGCCACCATCACCTTTATGCCAAAACCAGACAAAGGTACTTCAAAAAAGCAAATTACAGACCAATATCACTGATGAATAGAGATGCAAAAATCCTCAACAAAATACTAGCAAACAGAATCCAACGACAAAATAAAGGGATCATACACCATGATCAAGTGGGATTTATCCCAGGGATGCAAGGATTCTTCAATATATGCAAATCAATCAATGTGATAAACCATATTGACAAATTGAAGGAGAAAAACCACATGATCATCTCAATAGATGCAGAAAAAGCTTTTGACAAAATTCAACACCCATTTGTGATAAAAACTCTCCAGAAAGTGGGCATAGAGGGAACCTACCTCAACATAATAAAGGCCATATACAACAAACCCACAGCAAACGTCATTCTCAATGGTGAAAAACTGAAAGCATTTCCTCTAAGATCAGGAACAAGACAAGGATGTCCACTCTCACCTCTATTATTCAACATAGTTTTGGACGTCCTAGCCATGGCAATCAGAGAAGAAAAGGAAATAAAAGAAATACAAATTGGAAAAGAAGTAAAACTGTCACTGTTTGCAGATGACATGATACTATATATAGAGAATGCTAAAGATGCACCAGAAAACTACTAGAGCTAATCAATGAATTTGGTAAAGTAGCAGGATACAAAATTAATGCACAGAGATCTCTTGCATTCCTATACACTAATGATGAAAAATCTGAAAGAGAAATTAAGGAAACACTCCCATTTACCATTGCAATAAAAAGAATAAAATACCTAGGAATAAACCTACCTAAGGAGACAAAAGACCTGTATGCAGAAAACTGTAAGACAGTGATGAAATAAATTAAAGATGATACAAACAGAGGGAGAGATATACCATGTTCTTGGATTGGAAGAATCAACATTGTGAAAATGACTATACTATCCAAAGCAATCTACAGATTCAATGCAATCCGTATCAAACTACCAATGGCATATTTCACAGAACTAGAACAAAAAATTTCACAATTTGTACGGAAACACAAAAGACCCCGAATACCAAAGCAATCTTGAGAAAGAAAAGTGGAGCTGGAGGAATCAGGCTCCCTGACTTCAGACTATACTACAAAGCTACAGTAATCAAGACAATATGGTTCCGCCACAAAAACAGAAATATAGATCAATGGAACAGGATAGACAGCCCAGAGATAAACCCACGCACCTATGGTCAACTAATCTATGACAAAGGAGGCTAGGATACACAATGGAGAAAAGACAGTCTCTTCAATAAGTGGTGCTGGGAAAACTGGACAGCTACATGTAAAAGAATGAAATTAGAACACTCCCTAACACCATACATAAAAATAAACTCAAAATGGATTAGAGACCTAAATGTAAGACCAGACACTAGAAAACTCTTAGAGGAAAACACAGGAAGAACACTCATTGACATAAATCACAGAAAGATCTTTTTTGATCCACCTCCTAGAGTAATGGAAATAAAAACAAAAATAAACAAATGGGACCTAATGAAACTTCAAAGCTTTTGCACAGCAAAGGAAACCATAAACAAGACAAAAAGACAACCCTCAGAATGGGAGAAAATATTTGCAAACGAATCAACCGACAAAGCATTATCTCCAAAATATATAAACAGCTCATGCCACTCAATATTAAAAAAACAAACAACCCAATCCAGAATGGGCAGAAGACCTAAATAGACATTTCTTCAAAGAAGACATACAGATGGCCAAGAAGCACATGAAAAGCTGCTCAACATCACTAATTATTAGAGAAATGCAAATCAAAACTACAATGAGGTATTGCTTCACACCAGTTAGAATGGGCATCATCAGAAAATAAACAACAAATGCTGGAGAGGGTGTGGAGCAAAGGGAACCCTCTTGCACTGTTGGTGGGAATGTAAACTGATACAGCCACTATGGAGCACAGTATGGAGGTTCCTTAAAAAACTAAAAATAGAACTACCATATGACCCAGCAATCCCACTACTGGGCATATACCCAGAGAAAACCATAATTCAAAAAGACACATGCACCCCAGTGTTCATTGCAGCAGTATTTACAGTAGCCAGGCCATGGAAGCAACCTAAATGCTGGGTGACAGACGAATGGATAAAGAAGATGTGGTACCTATATACAATGGAATATTACTCAGTTATAAAACGGAACGAAATTGGGTCATTTGTAGAGACGTGGATGGATCTAGAGACTGTCATACAGAGTGAAGTAAGTCAGAAAGAGAAAAACAAATATCGTATATTAACGCATATATGTGGAACCTAGAAAAACGGTACAGATGAACCTGTTTGCAGGGCAGAAATAGAGACACAGATGTAGAGAACAAATGTATGGACCCCAAGGGGGGAAAGAGGCGGGGGGTGGTGGTGGTGGTGGGATGAATTGGGAGATTGGGATTGACATATATACACTAATATGTATAAAATAGATAACTAATAAGAACCTGTTGTATAAAAAAATAAATTAAAAAATTAAAAAATTAAATGAAATAAAATAAATAAAAAATAAGAAGATTGGGGCTGGGAAAGCTTTGGGGTTGTTGAACACATGGAGATTTAGGGAGAGTGGCATGCTCTGAGACGACATGGAAGCTTCATGCCCTTTCCCCATACCATTCCCTGTGCATCTCTTCCATCTGTCCATTCCTGAGTTATATCCTTTTATAATAAAGCAGTAATCTAATAAGTAAAACATTTCTCTGCTTTCTGTGAGCCACTCTAGCAAATTAGGAAACACAAGGAAAGGCTCATGAGAACCTCTGATCCATTCAATCAGAAGCACAGGTGATAACCTGGGCTTGCAATTGGCAGCTGAAATGAAGGGGAGGGGGAGTCTTGTAGGTCTGAACCCTTAAACTGTGGAATCTAATGCTGTATCCAGGTAGATAGTGTCAGAATTAGGTTGAATTATAGGACACCTCGTTGGTGCTGGAGCATTGCTTGGTGGTGGTGGAGGAACCCCCCACAACGGAACTGGGTGCAGAACTCCTTATAGTCCCCCAAGAATATATAAACTTCATAAGGACTGGGACCTTTCTTATTTACTGCTCTTTGGGAAAGACTTAGTGACAGGCCCATAGTAGGTGCTTAATAAATTCTTTGTTGTGTGGTTTTGAAGATGTTATATGGCTTCCAGTAATCCTTGTCTCATCAAAATCACAGAGTTGTTGTAGGGTAAAAAGTTTCAAAGACATCCTGGGTGTAAAGAAGACATTGATATACTAAGTTAGGATCACAAACGACTTCTTACATTTTTTGTGCTTTAAACTTTATGAACTTTGCAGCAAATTAGAATTCTCAATATCATTGACCAAATAAACATTTGACAAAAATTACGAAGTTTCAGAATATAGGTGTTGGAGAAGATACTGATCAACATATATCACTTTTATATTTCAGATGGGCAACTATATTGGTTCAACCACTTTGCAAACTAGTTACATGTGATCTTGTAGAGTCAGTATTCACATTTCCCATGACTCAGAAATTCTTGTGGATACCTAAGAGAAACTCCTACACTTGTACCCAGGAGATGATATCAGAATGTTCATAGTAATCCTACTTATGACAACAACAACAATGGAAACAACCCAAATGCCCATTGTCAAGAAAACAGACAAATAATTTGTGCTCTGGAAATTTATGAAGCTGTAAAAAATGAATTAATTACAACTACATACAAAAATCTAGAAGAATCTTAGTAATACAATCTTGAATGAAAACAAGCGAGTCCCAGAAGTTTATATAAAACTTGATGTTCTTCTAATAAAGTTCGTTTTTTAAAAAACCTAAACAATGATTAAGAACAAAAAGAACAGTGGGGAACTCCCTGGCAGTCCAGTGGTTAAGACTCAGCGCTTTCACTGCTGCGCAGCCAAAAAAAGAACAAGAGAATGAATGGTAAACTCAACATTTGCCATTGTGCTTTCCTTGGGTAAGGGAAAGTGGGGGACAGGATTGGGAAGGAGACAACAGTTTAAATATAAGTTGTTGTCAGTGTTCTGGTTCTGGGGTTGGATGGTGGTTTGTGGTGTTAAAACACCCGTATCAACCCAGGATTTCATATTCCCACCTCTCCATGCAGAGAAGTCTTCTAGGAGACAGGCCTAGAGGTGACTCTTGAAGGATGAGCTGAATCCAGGGTCCGGTCTACTCAGTTTTATACTTCCAGGGCCTATATATACTGTCCAGCAAAACACAGGTCCTCAGTGAGGTTTCTTGAATGAATGAAAGAGCAAGTGAATAAATGAATAAATGAGAGAAAAATGTAAAGTCCTTTTGGTTAATATTGCGTGTAGTCTGAATAACCACTCACCTCCATACTTCTACCCTACACATACTGAATTGTGTAACTGATTTCCTAATTAGTTGAAAAAAACTAAAAAGCAAAAAAATAACATTCTCTCAAAATAGTAAACAACGACATAGCATATTTCCATATAGACTATTCCATAACACTCATCAGTAACTGTGTAGTGAGGAAATGATTCCAAATCAAATACACTACAGGAAAAGCTTTTTAATGCACTTTTTTTCTTTTTCCAGGCAAAAGAGCTTCAGAAAACATCCATCATTAAGTAGTTTTACAAATGGCACTTTTGGCTACATTAGAGAATTAGATATGAGTCCCATGTGTTTTCTCTGATAGGTTAGTAGTAGATCAGCTTTACAATGCAACCCTTTCTTAGGATTAAAAAAATGGCTAATTTGTTCTAAAAGACAGAAAAAGCTGGAACCCTAAAGTCATTGTTTTAAAAATTTAACATTTATTTCATGCTATACTGTCTATTTTCATATTATAATTTTAAGTATTTTGCTATAATTTTTAAGAAATGGAGAAAATAAATTTCAACCTAATTTAAAAATAAACATATATATTAAGTACATATATTAATGCATTTGACAATACCATATACTAACTTTGATGATGAACTTCCTTTTGGTACACTGCAGATTTGTCCTTTTGGTATTGAACTGAGGACAAACATATTACACCTGAAATTCTGCCTTAAATGAGTAAAACCATGGTCAATGACACCAATAGACTCCAACCAATTTGCAAAACTGAAATGTTCTAGAGTTATTCTGATCATGTATAACCAAAATGAAACAGGATTAATATTCAATGGGAGAGAATAGTCAACATCATTCAAGTAGATCTTAAAAGCAGATTATTTTCACAACATATTTGAAAGTAATGAGTATTTGGAAATGTGAGACTCAATTCTGGCCTGAAAGCAATGATTTTTAAATTATTAATTGCTACCACTCCAATGCATTCACCTTTTATAAGGTAGTGTGAAGTTGATCGTATCTAGTCTACTCAAACATGGATATCTTCTTCATGTTACCCAACATTTCTCAACTAGAAATGTATCAATTTATACAATTATTTATCAGAGATTAATAAGAAAACATCAGATTATAGAACCAACCCAAAAGGCAGCTGCATTTTTCTCTCTACAGCAGAATTAACCAACATGGCTTTCAAATCCTATGCTAAAGAATTAACGAAAAATGATGTCTGTCTCTATCACAAAAACACAGACACCTTACACAAACACCTGAAAAACCAAAAGTGTTTTCTCTAGGAACAAAGTAAGCCATTTCAGGGATTCTCCATGAGTGAACTCTCACACACAATACACCAATACACACAGACACACATACGTAGGAAATAAAAGCTCTTAGAAATACTGCGTACTGTTAATTTAGAATCATTCTTGGTGTTACATTTAGGAATGGAGTTTCTAAATTTTAAAGCTGTTCAACTGTCAAAATATCACACAAAATATTTATTTTTTAATGATATGATTTAACAACTCAAGGCCTGAGTTAATTAAAGTATGTGTCCTTCACCTTCACAGGTACATGGCACAACTGCATTTTATGAATAATCCAAAGCCAAAGGCCTATTTTCACGGCATTACCCTCCACTGCAGGAGGCTATATAAGGACATAGGATTGGAGGGCGGGAGGCTGGTGTTTGGCCTAGGCTCTGGCCCCAACAAGCCTCATGAGTATGGGCATGCCACCTGACCACTCCACACCTCAGCAAAGTGCAAAGAATAAAAACCGTGCTCTCCGTGGCTCCACGCAGCACTGTTATTTCAGGATTTTTCTGACTCTAGTTTTCATTAGGCGTGGGGCTTTATTCACAACTGTTGGACTTCTACCCAGTGGTTGGTCAGTAATTTACATCTGGATAGCTGAAGCCTTTCAGTAACTAGGTAAGTTTTTGGTCCTTTATTCAAAAAAATAGTGAGTACCTAGTCTTAGTGGATTAAAAATGGCCAGATTCTTTGCAGCTCCTCCCATCAAAAGGAAGAATCTGTTTCCCAGCCTCTTGGTTCTGGGCTAGCTTTGTGACTTGCTTCGGCCAACAAAATGCTGTGGAGGTGACACTGTGTGACTTCCAAGCAAGTCCACAAAAGGTCTTGCAGTTTCCATGCTCCCCCTCTTTGATCTCATGAGGCCTAACGAGAAAGCCTGGGCTAGCTACGGGGAAAGGCCACGTGAAGTGAACTGAGGCACCCCAGCCAACGCCCCAGCCAACAGCGAGATATATGCACAAAGCCATCCACAATCAGCCAGCCCCCAATCGACACGCTCCCTGACCACAGATGTTTGTTTGAACTCAACCCGTTCCACATCAAGCTGTGGCTGGTCATCCTAGAAGAGCTTTGCCCAAAAGGCCAACCCACAGGATCATGAGCAAATAAGTAGTGTTATAAGGTGTGTTTTGGGTTGATTCGCTAGACAGCAATGGATAGCTGACATACTGCTCTGTGTTAGGAACTGTGCTAGATGAAGGGACTGCCTGGGCAGCAAGACACAGTTCCTGTTCTGCAGATGCTTAGAGTGTAGTTAGGGAGACACACGTGTAATGGGACAATTTCAAAGGAAATGTCATCAGTGCTGTCATCACAAGAGGGTGGTGTATAGGGGTCCGTGGGAATTTAGAGGAGGGCATCAATCCCAGAGCTAGATTGCTGGCAAAGATTTCTCAGAGGTAATATCTAAGAATACCTAAGGGGAATTAATAAGACAGATTTTTCCAGGCAAAGAAGGAGAAAGAATAATATTCCAGGGAGGAGAAACTGCATGGGCAAAGGCTGCAGGGAGCTAGACCGGGGCCCTTTTGGGAGTGGAGCATTCACTTTAACTACAGGGTGAGGATGCCAGGGGTGGGCTGGGACTATAGCTAAGGTGAAGCTCTCTTGGCCTTAAATAGAATTCTCTGGCATTTGGACTTTAAGGGTGATGGGAGTCAAAGGAGGAATCAGTTCCATCCTCCCTTCCTGCTTTTATTCCCTTCCTCTCTCCCTCCCTCCTTCCCTCCCTCCTCCCTTCCTTCCTTCCTTCCTTCCTTCTTCCTTCCCTCCCTCCCTCCCTTCCATCCTCCCTTCCTTCCTTCCCTCCCTCTCTTCCTCCCTTCCTTCTTCCTTCCCTCCCTCCCTCCTTCCCTCCCTCCCTTCCTCCCTCCCTTCCCTCTCTCCCTTCATCCATCCTTCCTTCCTCCCTCCCTTCCTTCCCTCCCTTCATCCATCCTTCCTTCCTTCTTCATTCCCTCCCTCCCTCCTTCCCTCCTTCCTTCACCTTAGTGTTCATTTGAGCAAAGACATCAATGCCACTCTCTGAATCAAAGAAATTTCACAGGCAGGAGGCTGTGTGAAGTCAATAAAGGCAGATGCCTCTCTGGTGCTTAGACTGGCTGAAAGGAAGTGGTATTATGCCAAGGTCCAAGACAATGGGCATTGGGACATGCATAAAAAGGACAGGTAGCAGCAAGAAGAAGATGCCATTCCCGAAAGGCATTCCTCCTTCTTTCATCAGTTAATGAATACATGCAGACAGGAGGCATTTAGGACTCATCCTTTAAAGATGTTATACATTTTTTTAAAGCCTAATGATAAGGCTTCCCACTTACTAGTTGTGTGGCCTTGGGTATATGACTAACCTTTTTATGAGTCCGTTTCCTCAGTTGTAAAATGGAGATGACAACACTGACCTCACAGGTCAGTGAGGACAGGCAATGTACAGTTTTAGCACAGCACTGGGTACAGGATAAGCCCTCAACGGAAGGTCCCCACGTGCGGAAAGGCTGGGGAATGTAGGAGAGGGAGTAACATGGGCTTTAGCATTAGATAAACTTGTGTTTGAATCCAGGCTCCATCACTTAGTAGTTCTTGCAACTGTGTGAACTTGAGACCATTTTAAAACTTGCTCAGACTTACTTTTCAAGTCTGAAAAATGGGGGGGGGAGATAATACCAACCTTGCTGGGTTGTGATGAATATTAAAAGAGAGCACGTATGTAAAGTGCCATAGCACACAGCCTGGCACACAGTTTAAACGCACATACACACGGAGATGATAATATTTCTCAAATGTAGATCGACAGTATTAATGTTAGCCATCCTATATTACTTCGAAGTCCTGTTCTCTGACGAAAGCTACAGATCAGAAAAGTTGGACTACCAGAAACATATATATGTGGTATCTTTAACACGGTATGTCCATTCCACCAGTACCATTACATTATAACCTATCACCAAAAAATGGCCAAGGTACAACATTCATATTTTGTTACTACATGATCAGAAAGTAACCTTGTCGTTCAGAATGTATTATATGAAAATAAGAGGAATTGAGCATTCCCTGATTCCCTAATTTGGCACTTTGAGGAGCTTCCTCTATACACCAAGCCCCAAAATGCATTCTCTTTGAGAACAAAAAAGAAACACACATATATACAAGTGAGCTGAAGAGTTACAACACAAGAAGTTGCTTTTGGTGAAAAATAATCCTGCCAAATAAGCAACATGTCATGTCCTTAGAATATGTCACACTAGAAAGCTAGTGAAAATTCAGGCCAATAAGGCAATTTAGTTTCAAGTTTTATCATATATGGGCCAAGTTCTAGAATACTTCACCTAAAAAGGGACAACTTCAAAGTGAAATCTTGCCAGAGGCGTGATTTTGAATTACATGTGTATATACAAACTTGTCTGTTTTGACATTCAACATATTCAGGATTATTTCTAGAAAGCTGCTGTTGCTGACTGATAGAACAAAATGATGTAGGCTCAGAAAGAAAACAGAGCACATAGTTTTAAGTAGTTATCTCCCTATCTACCCCACCCATACCATCATAAGGTTTTTGGTTTTTGACCAACGCCATAACTGAAAACACATGTTAAGTGAAAAGTTGATACTAAAGGCAGGAATTAAGAAAAAGTCAAAAATTGGATGGCTTTTAAGCACTGAATGATTTACAACCTTCAAAATGCTAATTAACAAGTACTATTCCTTTGGATGTTGTTTTAATTTGAAATTTGGTGAAATCTAGATCCTCTAATAAACAGTTCCATGCTCATTTGGTGAGAGTACAACTTAAAGTCTGTAAAAACTACTTTATTGACTCCTGTGAAGGGGATTTTAGCACATCACTGTTTTGGCAAGAGAAGCATTTCAACAACTTTCTGCAAACTAAGATATAAAACAATGGATGAGAACTACAAATGGAAATTGAGTAAGGCAATGCTACTATGTAAAAAAAAATTCTGTTTCTCAAACTTTTTCTACACTGATGTTAAGTCGTTTTTTTGTTGTTGTTGTTTTTAAAAAAGATGTATTACCCGGTTCTTCCACATTCAACAGGGAAACAGTGTGTGAAACTCAAATTAAGATGTGTATGTACAGAGAAAAGATCTGTATGTCCAAAGCCATCCAGGTATACAGAAGTCTTGTCATTGCAGAGCTTTGTGTTGTTCTGCCTTTGATCCTCTGCAGGCCATGGGATGGGCTGGGAGGGCTGCCCTCTCAGCACTCTAACTCCTCCATGACCTCCATCACAATCGTCCGTGGGCCCGTCAGAATCAGGTTGCTCACCGTCCGGTAGTCAACGTGCAGCACGTTAAGCCCATTTACAGAGACGACGAACTGACAGACCTGAAGGAAGGACAAAGAAAAAAGCATCTCTTGAATTCCCTCGCAGTCCAGTGGTTAGGACTCCGCGCTTCCATCTGCAGCAACATGGAATGACCTAGAGATTCTCATACTGAGCGAAGTAAGTCAGACAGAGGAAGACAAGTATCATGAGATATCGCTTACATGTGGAATCTAAAAAAAAGGGCCTACTATATGGCACAGAGAACTCTACTCAATACTCTGTAATGACCTATACGGGGGAAAGAATCTAAAAAAAGAGTTGATATATGTATATGTATAACTGATTCACTTTGCTGTACAGCAGAAACTAATACAACATTGTAAATCAACTATACGCCAATAAAAATTAAAAAAAAATAAACTATGCATATTAAAAGAAAAATAAAAGCATCTCTTAGAGCTCCTGGTTTTTCATAGACCTAGAATAAAGACATTGTGCATCTTTAACAGGTAACGTCCTACATTGGTACCCAAGTGTACCCAGCCAGCAACTGCAATTTAACAATTTCCAAGAAACTATACTTTTCCTGGAAGGCAGTATAATAGAAAAAGCATTTGGTTTGTCGTTTTACCACCTTGGGTTTAAATCCTAACTCAGCAACTTACTAGCTTAAGCTAGGTATTTAAATTCCTGAGCTTCATTTCCCTCAGCTCTAAAATAGGGATGATTAATAATCATAATATCTACCTTCTAAGATTGTTGTAAGAATTAAATGAGGTCAAGGACGTTAAAGCTTCTACTCCAGTGCTCTGAACCTATGGGGTACTCAATACTTTTTCATAATCACAGTGTTTGTGGCTGTTACCATTCATTTGGACTCAGTTTATAGGGAGATTCTATGTCCTCGTGTTCCCCAAACAGTCTTCTTTTATACCTATTATTCCTGCATGATTATTAATAGTTTCTCCTTTCACCTGAATGGTGTCCCAGTTGAGATGATAAATTCCACACATTTCCCTATTTCCCATACTTACGAAAATGGATGAGGCCAACAAAGGTCAGCTTTTAAACTGAGTATTAGTTTACCTATGATAGGACAGATAATTACAATAAAAAATTTAAAAGCATTATTCAGTAATGAGCAGCCACTTTGGATGTGTCATAGTGAACATAATACTGATCACAGCTACTGCCTCAAACAGAGGGCCTTCTCTTGAGGTTGGTGGTGGCATCAGATGCTGGGTAGTTTCCATTTAGCTGACACAGATTAACAGATGGTATATCTGTTGTGTGTCTGAAGAGTGCACACTGGACAGGAATGATTTGTTTATGTCACTCAAACAGAGAAATGGAGAGATACACAGATCTCCAGCTGTCGGTGATACGTACTTCTAATCAGCAAAACAGAATCAAACAGAATATAAATCTGTAAGGTGTTTGGCACACAGTAGGCACTGGTGGTGAGCTGAATGATACCCGCACCTCCCAAAGATGTCCATGTCCTAATCCCCAGAACCTGTGAATATATTAGTTGACATGGCGACAAGGAATTAAGGTTGCAGATGGAACTGGACTGCTAATCAGCTGATTTTAACATAGGGGTTATCCAGGTGGGCCCAATGTAATCACAAGGGTACTTATAAGAAGGAGACCAAAAAGTCACAGGCACAATTAGGAGATGTGACAACAGAAGCAAGAGTGATATGAGGAAGGGGCTAGGAGCTGAGGGATGCAGGTGGCCCCTAGAAGTTGAAAAAGGTAAGGAAATGGATTCTCCCCTCAGAACCTACAGAAGGAATGCAGACCTACTGATACCTTTATTTTAGACCTTTGACTCCAGAACTATAAGATAATAAATTTGTGTTGTTTTAAGTTACCAAGTTTGTTACTTTGTTACAGCAGCAATAGGAGATGAAATAAAATGATCAATAAATATTCATTGTTGAATGAACTGAATGAATAATGTATTAAGCAAAAAAAGCACAATTAGGATTGAGCCTGAAGGATTTCTGGCTTCCTATAAATTATTTCTTCATTTATTGGGAAAATAAGAAAATAAAAAGGGGACTTCTCTGATGGCTCAGTGGTTAAGAATCCACGTGCTAATGCAGGAGACACGATCCCTGGCCTGGGAAGATCCCACATGCTGCAGAACAACTGAGCCCATGTGCCACAACTACTGAGCCTGTGCTCGAGAGCCTGTGAGCCACAACTACTGAGCCCGCATGCTGCAACTACTGAAGCCCACGCACCTAGAGCCCGTGCTCTGCAACAAGAGAAGCCACCGCAATGAGAAGCCTGCGCACCGCAACGAAGAGTAGCCCCTGCTCGCCGCAACTAGAGAAAGCCCACGCGCAGCAACGAAGACCCAACACAGCCAAAAATTAAAATTAATTAATTAATTAATTAAAGAAAAAAAAAGAAAACAAGACAAAAGGGAAGGGACAGAAGTTGGAGAGAGGGGGAGGAAAGGAGATGGCTGAGGTTGATTAAGTTAATGAAGTTGTTATCATGGCTGTTAGCTTCGAGCTCTAACCCACCCCCTTCCTTAAGGGAACACTGCAGCTGTGGAGAAGTGTTATCGTTATCTTATAGGAAACCACCAGAAGAGAAAAACAAGAACCCACCAGAACTGATTAGAACAAGCCAAATCCAAGATGGCAGAAGACCTGACCTTCAGGAGACCCTGAACCTCATTATACACTCACTGTAGTATGTTAGCATGCTAAATGACACACCCACCAATACCATGACAGTTGACAATTGCCATGACAACAACAAGAGGAATCCGTATTAGGACTGAAAAGGGATGTTGCCCCAGTTCTGAGCAAACTACACCCCTGTTCTCGGAGAAGTAATGAATTCCCTCCCCCTAACCCCTCCCCCCTCTATCAGAGGTATCCCAGCCCAAGTCTGGTGAGAAGGTGATTTGCAAACTAAGTTCCCGATTCTCCATTCTCTGGCCTCTGAATAAAGCTTGTGCTGTTTCCGTCTCAGCGTCGGTTTTGTTATTGGCTGTGGAATCCAAACGGACAAAGAACCTTCCCTGCAGAGGCAGGGGGTTCTGGCCAGGGCCAGGGCCCAAGTGGGGGTCCATCCAACCAATTCGGTAACAATGTGTCCCATATCTGTTGTTCTCATCATCATACTTCTTTAAGTGTAATGTCTTAAGAATTAAGGTGCACACCTGCTCCCAATTATTTATTAATAAATTAATTTAGTGTTGACAACACAAAGAATGTGAAAATACTAAAACACCTGAAAATCACTGTTTCCTTTTATTGTTTTCTGAGCGGGCAATATCAATAGAAACTCAGACACCATATTAACAAATATAACAAATATGAAATATAACTAATATGAAATATAAATTACATGTTATATTTTCAATGTAAGTATGAAATAAAATACATAAAATACTGTATTAAGTCTAAAGATATCTGTACCGATTACTTAGATAAACCAAAAGTAGAACGTATTAAAAGGGCAGCTGTGTATCTGTGGAAAAGATGAAGGATTTGGAATCCAATGATATGGATTTAAGTCCTAGGCTCCTTTGCTGGATGATCTTTTTTTTGGCCGCATAGCTTGTGGGAATCTTAGTTCCCCGACTAGGAATCGAACCCAGGCCCTCGGCAGTCCTAACTGCCTAACAGCGAGGAGTCCTAACCACTGGACTGCCAGGGAATTCCCTGGATGATCTTAATAAAGTCATTTGCCTCTATGCCTCAATGACATCATTTACAAAAGAGAGTTAGGTAAAAATGCTTATCCTCACAGGTTCAAATTAATGAATTGAAAACCTTTTTGCAAATATCAAGCCCTACACCAATACTAGCTTCAATGAACTTCTTTCCCTTTAAAAACACCCACTTTTTTCAAGGTCACATGCAAAACAGAATGGAAAGTGGACAGTGGCAAGCACAGTGGTTATTTACTCAATAAACACTCGCTGTTGTCAGAAGCCCCAATATTTTCCACTCCCGAACTTATAATACTATGGTGTCGTTCTACATAAGGACACCGACCTCTGTTTTTCTTTCCCTGTTTCCACAAATCTGTCACCATGAATTGAGGGCAATTTTTTTTTTTTCCATCAGAGCACATCTTGTACAGAATCAGCAGTTCTCAACCATGGTTGAAGTTGTAGTCAGAATCAAGGTCACACATGCAGGTCCGAATCCACCCTGAAACAGGCTACAAGTGTAATTTGCAGGACAATTTAGCACAAATTCAATGTAGACATTTGCTGGAGTTTTGTGTTTTCTACTCCAGCATGCTCTTGAGCCAAAGAATGAGAGGAATTCCACCCCCACCCAATCCAGAGTGTTGACTTTAGACGGGTCCTTCTTTTCTCCAAAGGGATGAACAGCCTTTTTGTGTTGCCCAAGGAGAGTGCAGAAGTTGCCTGGTAAGCTCACACTCTAGCTAACCCTTCACAGGCTCCCGAAGATGAGACGTCTCTGCATCACTCAGGGATCACCTGCAGCATTTAGTTTCGACCAGAATTGTATTCTCTCTCTCCCACATAGTGTTGGTTTCAATTGACCAACATTTAAAAGTTAGAAAATTTTCACATAAAAATCTAGATTCTGGCTTCTCTGGAACAATCTGAAGATCTAACAATACCAGGCCTGGATGGCCACTTGGCAATGGCTCCCTTTCTAGATGGGCACACGTTCTCTCGTTTGCGTGGTCCTCACCACTTCCTATTTTTCTTACAACTAGCTGAGAGACATTTGAGTCTGTGATCCCTGATCTGGGGCCACCAGAGAGAGAGCTTAAGAGAGGAAGGCTTGGTGCTTCAAAACTGATGGACCGCAAATGTTTAACAGCTGATGAAAGGGGAAATAAAATTTGGTATATCCATACAATGGAATGTTATTCAGCAATAAAATGGAACCAACTACATGTTACGACATGGCTGAACCTGGAAAACATTCTGCTAAGTGAAAGAAGCCAGTCCCAGCTCCGACTCAGCCAGGCGATCACAAGGTAAACAATCGATACACTTACAACTGTTCTGTTTTTCACTTTCAATACAGTATTCCATAAATTATAAGAGATAGTCAACACTCTGTTACAAAACAGGATTTGTGTTAGATGATTTTGCCCAGCTGTAGGCTAATATAAGTGTTCTGAGCATGTTTAAAATAAGATAGACTAAGCTATGATGTTCCCTAGGTTAAGTGTATTAAATGCATTTTTGACTTACAGATATGTTCAATTTACAATGGGTTTATCAGGATGGAACCCCATCATAGGTCATCTAGTTCTCTAGACCTGCCTTTGATTCCCTTACATTCTTGATATCCTTCTAATCAATTTCTTTTTCTTTCTTTTTTTTAATGGTAGCTGGTTTCTGTCACTGGCAACCCATGCTCATCAATACAATCCTTAAGAACAAACTGAATATCAGAGAGGTTAAGTTATTTGCTCAAGGGCACACAACTAAGTGCCTCATCTGGAATTTGAACTCCATGACTCTACAGCCTGACATAAATACAAATTTATAAAGTACAATATGCAAGTTCTGAGGAATGCAAAGAATAGTGGAAAACAAGTGTTTTCTCTCTTGGCTTTAACTGTTAATTAAACAGTCTGGGTTCGCTCAAATACCTTGTGGTGTTGATGTTTAGGCTCTTCCAACTTCATTAAGAAGGTTTTTACTCAGTTAAGGTTGGGCTGCTTTTTGTGTCACTTAAAATCCTCAACAATATGTAAATTGAGACATTTATTTCAATTTTTTTCCGTGAATGAGGCAAGAAAAAAAAAAAAGGCATTTCAAACACTTTTCATGCTTATATTAAAGGTAGTAATTTTAGAGTCAGGCTGTTAGAAAGACATCATCTCTCCCTAAGTGGTCCCAACAACTGCTGTGGTTCCAGCAGTTCTAATATCCTGTTACTAAAAATGTGCAAAATGATCTAGAAATGCAGGTATTACTATGTAATGTATTCAGTTTTAATGGACTTTGAATTAGCATCTATGGTACACTATGTTCTGAAAATCAACACCCAAGTAACAACAGGAAGCACACGGCCTGGGGGAAAATTATTTCTCTACTATATTAAAAAGCACAAACACACAGAACATGTGATGACCTCTGAATAGACCTACCTTAGATACCTATTACCTCCTTTCTGGGGTGGGGGACTTAGACACCACCCAGAGGGGATAATGAGAATTCGAGTGAGGTTGTGATGCTTTTCTTCTGCTTATAATTATCTTTGTCAGATTTGTTTTCAAAGATTTGAATGCAATTTCCTCATGTCCCAAGTTCGCTGAAAAGAGCTGTCATGAGCTCCTATAGCTGCTCTGAACTCGTCTCCTACAAAAAGGAGGGTACCTTCACTTTAGAAAGAAGAGATGTAGAGGACATTATCCTTAATGAAAGGGAAGAACCAAGCCTTCATAAGTCATGGGTAAGTGATGTCTCTGAGCATCCGGGCAGTGAAGAAAAGGCCTAAAACCCAGAGTAGGTCCAATAAGAGTTAACAGGAAGAGGGAGGCAGGACTCATACGTTTCAGGGTGTGATCACATTGGGATAAACACCTAGGCTGAACTCCAGGCTCCTTCCTGATAAGGAGCGAAAGCGACTAAACAATCTTGCCTGTAATTCCTCTCCCTGAGCCAGTGCTGGCAGATGTACACTAACCCTCTGAACAGATTGAGTGCCTGTGGGATGATGCAATTGCACATCAGTTCTTGTATGGCTGGAATTCCATCACAGTCATTTGATTGTTTCAACCAAAGTGGGAGTGAGATTGAGGAGAAACACTACACCTATGATTACCTAAGTGTCTTCTCACTGCCATGGAAATCTGTATTCACCAAGTCACTTGCATCCCTGAAATGGCTGCATTCATGTGAAAGCTACTCTAGCTTTTCTCTGGTTTTTTTTTTTTTTTTTCTTTCTGATCTTGAAGGAGAAAGAAGGATTGGAAGGTAAGGCTGCTTCAGGCTTTCCCTGAAAATAATAAAACATTTAGCAAGACAGAGACCAAGGCGGATAAAATGTCGGAGACAGAAAGAGTCATAAGGAGAAAAAAGATAGACCCAGACAGATACAGAAAATAATCAGGAAGGGCTGAGTCCTGGTGAGTAGGAGACGGAAGCTTGTCCAATCAAATGATACAGAAAGCAGAACCAAGATATTAAGGGCAAGTTAATACTTAAATTCTTAATCAAGTAGAACCCTCAGATGTATTCTAGAGATCACCCTAATCGAGCTCCCACTGAAAGTAGAACTCTCCTCTACAAATCCTTGCCAGGCAACCAACCTATCTTACTTGAATGCTACTTATGACAGGAAATGCACTAATTAATGAGGAAGCTTATTTTGAGCCAGTTACATGTTAGAAGTTTCAGCTACACATTCAGTCAACATTATTTAAACCATTTTCACTGTTCAGTGCCTAAGTGAAAAGTGTATCCAAATATAAAACAGTGGCTCTCAAACTGTACTGCAAATATAAGTCACCTTTGAGGGCTTGTTGAAAATGTGAATTCTCAGATCTTACCCAAGACCTACCAAATCCGACTTTTCAGGGGTGGGTCCCAAGAATCTGCACTTTCATTAAGCATATCAGGTGATTCTGCTACAGCACAATGTTGAAAAACCAATGCTGTAAAGTATCCACCAGAATTTTTTGTACCAAAAGTTAGTTTATATGCTCATCCCATTCCTGTTAGTATTATGATAATACATTCTATGGTTTGAGAATTAACCACCTCAAATACAAGAAGGGGGCTGACATTTCAGATTTTATTATAATTATTACTTGCCTGAAGTCTATTTCATTTTTAGAGCCAAATTTTGCTATCTTCTAGACTTTAAAATTGATAATAACAATGTATAAAATGCTTAAGTTTAGAACTATTATCAGAGATAATATCCAAATTGCTCAAAATGCAATACCCCAAATAACCAAACCTGCTGCCATTGTTACCACACATATTTTTAAAGCCATGTGTGAGCCACCAATGTCAACTGTTAATGTGGCAAATACAGCCCACAACCAGACCTGCTGAGAATGAAGCTTGAGGCTTTTTGACAGCCAAAGTATCCAAAGTAAAAGAAGACGGAGGGTGAACCAGATTAACAAATGTCGTGAGTAGATTAAGAAATATTTGGAAGCTGCTGAAGTTTAGAAAGAAAAAAGGTATATTTTGATTGTTCCTATTTCTTTAAACCTTGCTCCAAATCATACACCATGGCTTTCATAATCTGACATAAGAGGCTGTGAAAGCAATAGCATAAATATTTAAATAGAGAACTATCTTTTTACGGATAATTTTTAATTTCTTTTCTTTGTTATCCACCCTGGGAAAGCCTAGCCATTTGATCCATATTCCTGGACCACTTCTCAGGTTACAACTTGCCAGTCAGCATGGGCAGTGCTCTAATTGCTAACGGGACCACCTAATATTTTTCCAAAGTTCTTTACATGTGTATTCTCATATAAAATTCCCAACATACCCTATGAGGCAGGTATGATTATTATTATTATTGTTATTATTATTGACATCTCACAGTCGAGGGTACAGAGAAATAAAGTAACTGGCCCAAGTTCACAAAGCTAGTAAGTGGTGGAGCCCAGATTTTGACTCCAAACTTGTATACTTAAGCCCTAGGCTACCTTGCCTCCTAAGTAATAGATAATCAGCTCCCCTAAAATTGGCACTGACACCACATGGATAAAAACCTCAGTATGGTATCTAAGCACCTCTCACACACAATGAAGTTTCTTAAGAACACTGCATTTGATTTTTCCTTCTATGATCCTTGAAAAATGGAACAATGCTCACTTCATCATCATCATTATCAGGGAAGAAAACGATGGAGAATGGTAAGGGGGCATTTCTTACTTTTAAGAATAACTCAGGCTCTGGGCTTCCCTGGTGGCGCAGTGGTTGAGAGTCCGCCTGCCAGTGCAGGGTATACGGGTTTGACACCTGGTCCGGGAGGATCCCACGTGCCACGGAGCAACTGAGCCCATATACCACAGCTGCTGAGCTTGCGCTCTGGAGCCCGCGAGCCAGGGTTGCTGAGACCCGCGTGTCACAACTACTGAAGCCCAAGCACCTAGAGCTCGTGCTCTGCAACAAGAGAGGCCGCTGTAATGAGAAGCCCATGCACTGCAACGAAGAGTAGCCCCTGCTTGTTGCAACTGGAGAAAGCCCGCGCACAGCAACGAAGACCCAACACAGCCAAAAAGAAATTAATTAAATAAATAAATTTAAAAAAAAGAATAACTCAGGCTAATCTTTACATCTGGGCTAGACCTGGCAGGTCTTATTATCCTCAACCAAAGTTTAAAAACCATGTTTATTTATAACTCTTCTGCTAGAGTGAGGTGAATGTTAATGATTCCTGAATGAAGATTTTAAAGGTTCCAGGAGGAAGGACATAACACAAATAGAGGATTGTATAATTACCCCTGGTAACAATGTTGCATATAATTCAGCCAGCAAACTCCCCCAAGGCACACCATTTGTCATGGTGATTACATCACCTAATCTGTGCCTTTAACTGGCATTACCAATTCCATTCACATTCCCTTTTTGTTGTTGCAATCTTTGCTTCACAATAGAAACAGGACAGCAGAAGATTCAATATACCATCTGTCTTCTGTAGGTGGGTGAGAAAGTTGGTATCAGGTGATCAACACAGCATGCGTGTTGCCAAGTTCAGTGTGAGGCACCCTTCACTTGTCTATAAAGCTTGGCTTATTCACAGCAAAAACAGACTTCCTAAAAAGTGTATCTCCAGGGACGCACTCATTCTCTCCTTCCTTCCTTCCTCCCCAGTGAGGATCTCCCCAAGGGTAAATTAAGTATAGAGCAATGGAGAAAGCACTGGATTAGGAGTCAGGAGAGAAATTCTAGTCTCAGCTCTGCACCCAAAGAGCTGAATCATTTTGAACATGCTGTTTCACTTCTCCAAGCATTAGTTCGTCATCTGATCGTTTGGGCTGCAAAAAAATGTATATTTATTAGAGACTTTAAAGCACCTTTCAGCTCTAAAATTCAATGAGAAAAAAATAACTTCTATTAATTAGTGATTGAACAACATTTACTATTAATAACTGGTTACTTAGGTGCCAAGAACTAGGTCAGGAGTTTGCTTACGTTACATTTGCAAAGGAGACATTAGTTTTAGATATGTAAACTGAAGTTCAGAAGAGTACAAATGAAGAAGTGTAAGATGAATCTCTCTCAGGCACTTAAGTGTTTTCGATAGTAAATAACAACAACAAAGGTCTAAAAGACATATTATAAAGCTACAGTCTATTATTATAGTCTATGAGATGGTGGTAGTATTAGTATTAGTATAGGTATATAGACCAACGCAACAGAATCAAAAGTCCAGAAACTGGACCCCTACACGTGGGCTTATGACAAAGTGAGCATTGAAGAAAAGGACATTTTATAATGCACAAGGTTCAATCCATCAGGAAGATACAAAAATTATAAACATATATACCTAACAAGTATATATATCAAGCACAAACACGAAATGTATATGCCGAACAAAAAAAGCCCCCAAATACATGAAGCCAAATGCACAGAATTCAAAGGATAGACAATTCAATAATAGTTGGAGACTATTCTGCTCCCCTTTCAATAAAGGATAGAACAATTACTCTAGTTAAATGTAACATATACGCATAACTTATGACCTAGCAATTTCACTCCTAGATATGTACCCAATATGATGACTGCAATATGATAAATGTATATAAATTTCAGAAGTAGACAACTAATCCATGGTCTTAGAATTCCTAGGTAGTAGTTGCACTAGTAATTTACTTTGTAATAGAGTTTGAGATGTGCATGAATAATTTGTATATTTTTTATATAGTGCAATAAAAATTTTTTTAACTCATTTTTATAATTTACCAGTTATGTAACTTTAGCCATGTTCCAAATTCTCTGAGTTATACTTTACTCATCTGTAAAATGGGGATCGTGTTTATTATGAGGATCAAATCTGATTAAGTACTAAGCCCAGTGTTTAATACCAGTGAATGTTAAATAAATATTTGTTTTTCTCTTCTGTCCCTCCTCCTGCACAATCTCTCCCTCCAAAAGAGCCCAATGGATGCAGATTGTGGAAAGGGAGACAAACCATTGCACGGGTCCACATCCAGGAAGCCAGTTTGGGTTTTGGTTTGGGAAATGGAAATAGATGTCAAGTTGCAGTTATTCATTCAGATAAGAAATTGTAAATAAATATACTTATTTTAAATGGATAAATTTAAATGGAGGATAAATTAGGAGGTTGGGATTAACATATACACACTACCATATATAAAATACATACCAAAATAGACCTACTGTATAGCACAAGGAACTCTACTCAATATTTTCTAATAACCTATAAGGGAAGAGAATTGCTGTGCTGTATTCCTGAAACTAACATGCTATTGTAAATCAACTATACTTCAATAAAAAAATAAAAAGAAAAAAACTTTTTTTTGTTTTTGTTTTTTTGGCCATGTGGCATGTGGGATGAGGGATCTTAGTTCCCTAACCAGGGATCAAACCCATGCCACCTGCAGTGGAAGCACAGTCTTAACCACTGGACTACCACGGAAATCCCAAAAGAAATTTTTTTTAAAAAGAAAAGTTTAAAAAATAACATAAAAATAAAAAAACAATACAGGGTGATAAGAGAGAATTTTTCCCAATCCAAGAGAACCCCATATGGATAGAGCATCCAGGAGCCACAGTAACTAATCAGCATAATCTTAAACAGAGCAGTGGAATTCAGTTAAAGAATCTCTGCTCCTGTCCCTAAGATATTCACTTTAA
The DNA here is from genome assembly GCF_965194805.1 of Balaenoptera borealis. NCBI lineage: Eukaryota > Metazoa > Chordata > Mammalia > Artiodactyla > Balaenopteridae > Balaenoptera > Balaenoptera borealis. The sequence continues at coordinate 18,812,287 of NC_138876.1, forward strand.
CAAAGTTGCTTCAGAACTGAAGTAGTTGTAGAGTGTAGCTAGACTCATGGATGGTCCTTGAACAAAATATTAGACAGAGACATAAGCTGAGTCAAGATTTGTTAGTTACATCTATGGAATGAGTTCCTTTCACCCAAAGAATGCTTTATGTTTACCCACACACTCAGATTCAGCAAGGGATACCACTTAGGAGTTTTGGACATTCCTGGAGTAAATAAGTTGTGTGTGTGTGCTTATTGCATAACAGCCCTGACAGCAGAACACTGTTCTTGGGGAAAAAAAAAAAAAAAAAGAAAGAAAATTTGCAGCTGTATGTTCAGTTCCATAAATCTCTCCACCAAATATGCAACTGGCTAGAGAGTGACTGGTGTGGGAGGAGGCAGAGATGCCGTGCTTGGATAAACACAGGATTCGCTCTCCAGAGAATTACCGTCTTCCTCTAAACTTTATGCATTTTAAGCATGCTATGTGGCTATGTGGTGTCCCCAAAGAACAGACTGCACAATTAGCCTTGAAGGAAAGCCAACTGTGTGTAAGAATGACTTTCTTTCACAACAAAACAGCGGCAACAACAAAAAGCAACTCAAGAATTTTTGTTGCAAATTGAGAAATCAAAGTGCCTGCTGGTTTCAAACAGAATCTGCTCACTCCCAGCCCAAATCGACCAAAGGTCTGTTTCAGATCCAGGCTCAGCCTTGGTCCACTTTGCTCAGCGGGGATGGCGGTGGTGTCATGTCAGTCATGCGGAGGGGTGACTGTGGTTCACTTAAAGGAGGGGGCGATAGGAGGAACTCAGGTTCAGTCCAGAGAACTTGGATTCCCAAAGTCAGGATGAACGTTTGCCTTCCTGGCGATTCTCTCTAGGGACGTGTGTTAGACTGAATAGAGGATTTGTAGCCTACCCTGGTGGTTCTGTCACCTTCCTACAAGCAGTTCATGATTGCACTGGGACTGCGTCCAAGGTCTGCTTGTGTTAAGGACAAACAGCATGCTCTTGATCTGGTGGTTTCCCGAGGTTCTAAGAAGCGGTCAGGCACCGAAGAGAAGCAGCACAGGCACATTATAACCACAGGATTCCTTGGACTTCCTTTACTACTGAAGGAATCTGTTACCTGGGAGCCTTTATACCACAGGGGATATGCAAATTATCACTCCTACCCATTCCCCCGACACAGACTTGGCTGCCCCTTGTGGATACAGGAAGTTCCTTAGAATTGCCCGTATTTGCAGACTGGGGCTTCCAACAGCAGGAGACATGCTCTGACCACATGTATTAAACTCCCACAGGAGTGACGGCCAAAAGGAAAAAGGCTCCAGAAGGTCAGACTTCCTCCCCGACCCCAAATTCTTTCCTCCACAAGAAACTTTCACTCAGTTAGCAGTTTGCCCTTAGAATGTTTATTATTAGCCATTTGACACCCAGAAATTATTATGCTTTTTTTCTGGATTATACTAAAATGTAATGTTAATATACCCAAGATTTTCTCTTTTTTTTAAATTAATTAATTTATTTTTGGCTTAGTCGGGTCTTAGTTGCGGCACGCGGGATCTTTCATTGCGGTGCGCGGGCTTCTCTCTAGCTGTGGCGCGCGGGCTCCGGAGCTCGCAAGCTCAGAAGTTGTAGCGCGCGGGCTCTCTAGTTGTGGTGCAGGGGCTTAGTTGCCCCGTGGCATGTGGGATCTTAGTTCCCCAACCAGAGATCGAACCCGCGTCCCCTGCACTGGAAGGCAGTTTCTTAACCACTGGACCACCAGGGAAGTTCCTCCAAGATTTTCAAAGATAGATTATTAACAAGATACAGAACACATTAAGGTTATTCATCAGACAAAAAATTGCATTATAACTGCTTTCACAAATGCAATGCATTTTTTTATATATTATTTTAATCATAAGAGGAGACTTGTTGTGGGTTGATGACACTTTCTAGCTTTGAAAAGTGAGCCAAAGTCTTGTTTCATTTATTTTACCTCCAAGGTGGTGCTGCCCTGATCTGGGCTAAGAACAAAATGTGTGTGTGTGTGTGTGTGTGTGTGTGTGTCTGTGTGTGTGTGTATGTACTTTGCAGAGATACATAGGCCACCATCTACTTGGTAGTGTTTTGGTGGGAAAAGTAAAAGGATTATAAATAGGTCTGAGCATGGAGCAACCTCCTTTGGGGCATGATATCTGGACCAAGAACCTTAGACATCCTTTGCGAAGGTTAATGGGAACTGAGTGCTCCCAAGGCGGGTAGCCAAGCCTGTGGTTTCTGCTGTAGAACCCCTTCCTTATTCTATCAGTACCTGGTGCTATATTCAGGACCAAGCAATCTGTGGGCCAAGAAACGGAGCTGCCAACCAGGCTCCTCAGGACTGTCTCAGTTCAAGAACTTGCGCTGAAGGATCAAGAGAGTTCCACACTCACTTGGCTAAAGGCTGGAAGAATAAAGCCTTCTTTTTTTTTTTTTTTTAATATTTATTTATTTATTTAGGCTGCGCCAGGTCTTAGTTGCAGTACGCGGGATCTTCATTACGGCATGCGGGATCTTAGTTGCGGCATGCATGTGGGATCTAGTTCCCTGACCAGGGATCAAACCCGGGCCCCCTGCATTGGGAGCGTGGAGTCTTACCCACTGGACCACCAGGGAAGCCCCTGAAGGAGTAAAGCCTTCTATCTCTCAACTCCCACAGTCTAGCAATAAACGGAGGGCGTGGCCCAGTGTGTCACATTCTGGATCATGTCAACTTTAGAAGCCTCTCACACCAGTCCCAGAGAACGTGTGGATTTGAAGACTGGGGTTCCCTCCAGTATCTCCATTCCTAGAGAAACACCTAACCCCTGGCAGAGTTGATTACGTATTTCGCCAAGATTAGCCAGATGGAGAAACTCAGGACCAGAAAAGTAAAATAATATCAACAGATTTGAAGAGCACCATGATATAATGGAAAGATCTAGGACCCTGGAGCCAGACAGACCTAGGCTAATCTGGCTTTTGGTTCTGTCATTTCATTGTACAACCAGAGGCTCTGATTCAAACTCTGTCAGCCTCAACAGTAAAATATAGTTAATCTCCAGCTCATAGGGTTGTGACAAAGATGAGAGGAGATGATACATATTAACCAACTAGTAGAGCACCCAGCCTGGTGCCCAACAAAAACTGGCTCCTTCTTTCCGCCATCCCTATAGAACATACCAGACATTGCTACATTAAGCAGTCTACCCTCTAGGTCAGCTCTCATGCCTGTGAATGTTTACTTCTAATGCTAATCCATTGAATTCTTAGCCAGGACCAAACTCTTTTTGCTAAGCCTGTATGCAAGAAAGTGATTATAGGCTAACCCTGAAAAGCTGACTTCCATTCTGGGCATTCAAAAATGCTTCCAGGAACATTTTCCAGATGGCCGTATTCAGCCTGGTCATATTTCTTCTGTCTTTTACAAAGCAGCCAAAATAAGCCAGGTTGTGTATACAACTCTAGTTTGCCAGAACCAGTTCTTTTTAGAAGTTTGGAGAGAAAAGACCAAACTGAAGACTCCTATCTTAAACATTTCATCCTTTTTGGGTCCCTGCCTCAAGGAACCAGAGGGAACAAGACAGAGGTAGTTTCTGCTTACAGAGACAACAGTGAAAGCAATCTCATCCTAGATGTATGTAATACAATTCTATATGCAGTAGTGTGTACAAGGTGCCGTACCCAAGGAAAGATCTACCCCTTTTTCAGGGCATCTTCACTCTCCTTTACTGGCTGGATCTCATATTCATTCTCCCCATCCCTTCCTCATACGTGTACCGAGGACATTTTATGGGTCAGTTATTAGGAAGAACATGAATATAAATAAGAAGGTAGAGCTCTGTGGTGTCAACTTGGCCAAACTAGAACTACATTTCCCAGATTCCCTTCCCAGGGCAGTTTCAGAGCGGAGTTGGCCACAGAAGAAATTAGCATAATATCTGGAAGGTGGAAGTGAAAGCAAACATTACTCAAGGCTGCCATGGTTAAATGCAGTGAGAGGCCAACGTGGAGGTGCCATAGAGTTCCAGCCTGTCCTTGTTCTGTGCTGCTCCAGACCCAGTCCTTCTCCCCACTGACAGCCCTGCCGAACAAGAGTGGCTTCAAGCCCCCCACCAGACAATGAGCTCATAGCTTTCCAGAGATTTCTTCACCAGCTTCCCTGATAATCCCATTCCAGAACCTTCAGGAAAAAAAGTGGAAGTCACCCAACCAGGAATAAAGATTTGGAAACCATAAACAACTGAGGGGTTTGCTGAGTGTCCAGGGAATATGAAATGAGTAGTAGAAAAAAGAAGTTATTCATACACATGCAGAGATGTTGAGGGATTACAACTTGTTCTCAGTTGCCCTTGAGGTGAGAGGTAAATGCAGAAGGGCTGGTAGTTTCCAGCTTGTCCTGGCTCCCCCCCAACTCTGTATCTATCTCTTCCTCCCAACTGCCAGCCCTGCCAACAAGAAGGACTCTCACACCCACCACCAGACCCTCTAAAAGAAGTGTAAAAAAGGAACTAGTCACCCAGGCTTGAGACAGAGGACGAAAGAGCCAGAACTCGAGTTATAGTGATGGAAATCTAAGGGAGGCATAAAAATGGAAACTGCATAGACAGTGCTGAAAGAGTTGAGGATGGAGTCTGAGAATTAACAGGAGAAGCAAGTTTTTTTTTTTTTTAACATCTTTATTGGAGTATAATTTCTTTACAATGGTGTGTTAGTTTCTGCTGTATAACAAAGTGAATCAGCTATACATATACATATATCCCCATATCTCCTCCCTCTTGCGTCTCCCTCCCACCCTCCCTATCCCACCCCTCTAGGCGGTCACAAGGCACCAAGCTGAGGGAGAAGCAGTTTAAGGCAAAGATGAGCAGGGACTTGGAGGCATTGCTGTGCTGACGAGACATGCTGGCACTGGTGTCCGGGATGACATGGAATGTGGCCTGGAGCTCTGAGAGAGTTTGGGGTGAAAAGTCCCCGTTGGGAGTCTATGACACTGAGGTGACGGGGGAAGCAGTCGGGGATGGACATGGAATCCTTACTGCAAAATGGAACACCTAAATATAGACAAACATGTAATTTTTTTCTAGCTATTTCTCTCTGTATATATCCTATTTCCACAGGATCAGAAGCTCTTAGAGAGGATGACTTCGGACTCTCCACAGCGTCTGAAATGCTTAAGTCGTGCCCCACACGTGGACCCACAGCACTGGATTCCAGCTTACACAGACGTGAGTACCCTGTGGTCCCCCGCCTCCGCTGACCTAGCCAAGGCGGGAGACAGTCATGCCACCTCTGGGCCTACAAAGAAATGCTCTGTGCCTTGTCCTGATTATTCTGGCTCTGCGGAGTGGAACCTGATCTCATCAACCCCAGCTGTGGGTACATGCAGGCAGCTGCCCCGCGCAGAACACAGTGTAGTTAGGGCACTGTGGTCCTACTGTGGTAAAAGAGCTGGTCACACATGGCCCCGGACAGAGGCAGCTTTCTCCTCCAAGACGCAGAGGGGCTCTGGGGGCCCTCCTTAAGCAGACGGCTGCCTTTCCCTGCCCCCGGCAAGAGAGCCCCATTTAAAAGCCTGCTCTGGGAAATTTTCATCACTCAGGACAAACAGTAGCCAGATCTGGGTGGCTACAGGTCTAGTATGAAGAAAGGGAGCAGAGGAAGTAAACATTTTCTCTTCAGCGGAGAAACATCCATGCTTTAAACCGAAATACCCAAAGCACATTTGAATTAATAAGAAATTAATCTCCTTAAACCAGCCTTAAAGTTGCCTTGGGACAGTATGCAGTATATTTCCCTTCTCTTTTAAAAAGCTTCTGTTGTTCAAAGAGAACAGGACACAGTGGAACCTTCCCAGGCTACAAGACCACAGCTGTTCACTGGCAGCCTCATCATCCAATGGGGCTGGAACTCCATCCCGAAACCCCATCCCTCTGTATGGGACACGCGACAAGAGCTGTGTCTTATGCTGGCCGTTAGGGGAAGCCGGGTTTCTTGAATGCCACATGGCACGGCTGCAGTGATTCAAAGCAGCTGAGATGAGCACAGGAGCAATACGGGCTCGAACGCTGTGTTGCCAGGGTTTGGGGGCTGCTGCATTGCATGTTTTGCTCCATGAGAATTCTGACATCAACTAGAGCTCAGCTATTTCTAAACGTGCTTGTAACTGATACACTGCAAGGAAACACCTCAGTGCCCAAAGCACACCATCCAAATGCCTTTGCAATATCTTTCAAAGACAAGCCATGGAACACCACCTTCTGTTTGAATCTGAGGCATGAAAACCAGCACAGCCTCTCATCCAAGAACCAGAAGGGATGATGCAGCACTGAACCCATCTTTTTAAGAGGTCTGGGGGGCTTCCCTGGCAGTCCAGTGGTTAAGAATCTGCACTTCCACAGGTTCAATCCATGGTCGGGGAACTAGGATCCCGCAAGCCTCGTGGTGTGGCCAAAAAAAAAAAAAAAAAATCACTTTGGACTTCCCTGGTGGCACAGTGGTTAAGAATCTGCCTGCCAATGCAGGGGACACAGGTTCGATCCCTGGTCCAGTAAGATCCCACATGCTGTGGAGCAACTAAGCCCGTGTGCCACAACTACTGAGCCTGAACTCTAGAGCCTGTGAGCCACAACTACTGAACCCATGTGCCACAACTGCTGAAGCCCGCATGCTCTAGAGCCCGCGTGCTGCAACTACTGAAGCCCACGCACTCTAGGGCCCGTGTGCCGCAACTACTGAAGCCCATACGCCCTAGGGCCCACATGCTGCAACTACTGAGCCGCGTGCTGCAACTACTGAAGCCCATGCGCCTAGAGCCCATGCTCCGCAACAAGAGAAGCCACCGCAATGAGAAGCACGCGGACCACAACAGAGTAGCCCCTGCTCGCCGCAACTAGAGAAAGCCTGCGCGCAGCAACAAAGACCCAGTGCAGCCAAAAATAAATTTAAAAAATTTTTTAAATGTTCAAAAAAAAAAAAAAAAGAGGTCTGGGATGATATTCCTCACTCTTGGCTGCTGCACATTTAAATCACCTGGGAGTTTCTGAAAAGTACTGATGTCTGAGCCTCACCCCAGACCAACTGAGTCCCTACCTTTGGGCATTTTGTAGGCGTTTCCCAGGTGATTCTGAGGGATAGTGAAGGTTGAGAAACACTGGTCTGGGCATTCGTTCAAGGACCTTCATGTTCTTGCTTATGCTTGTTTTAAACAAGAGAATTAGACGACAGCCCAGTACCCCCAAAATGGAATTCACGGCATGAGAAGAGCTGGAACTCACTCTTCACTTGGCCCTGAACAATTTACTTGGGTCTTTGATTTTCTTACATGTAAAATGGAGTTAACAGTACTTATTCAGCTCTGTATCAGGAAGTTGTGAGAAATGTAATATTCTCTGACACATGTTTTACCAAAGCAAGGCATCTTCATTATTACTATTAAAAACAGTTGAACATAATTTAAACTCAAAACAGCGCATATCATATTAATCACTGAAATGAATATGATGGTAGGGGTGGGGTAGAGAAGGGATGGATATAATATAAACTGGGTGTCCCCTGGGCCAGGCGTTAAAGCTGATAGATTACACACACACTATTTCACAGCCTGGTCAGGAGTGCTCACATCCTAGTCCTGCTTATCTCCCTTAACCCTGAATAAGTCATTTCACTTCTGTGGGCTTTACCTTCTTTACCTGTAAAATGAGGAGATTAGACTGGGAGATTTTTATCCTGGGGTCCAAAGATAAGTTTTAGATGATCCACGAACAGCATTAAACTGTGTGCAAATGTGGTTCTCTCTCTCTCTCTCACACACACACACACACACACACACCCTTTTTTCCTAGGAAGAGTGCCCATAGCTGTCACTGGATTCTCAAAGAGGCATATGACCCCTAAATAATGGGGTCATAATTATGACCTAAATAATGTTAAGAACCAGGGGAATCTTTTTAACTCTAAGTTTCTGATTACTGGTAGTGGAAATAACACTACTATTGGTGTTGGAAATTCAACAGACATTTTTATATGGGTGAATTTCAAACACATTTATAAATCTACCCAATGAAAAATCCTGGATAACAGCCAAGAATAAAATCTAGCCAATAACCATTAAACATTGTCAATGGCTTCTTTCACCTCCCAGAAGTCAAACTAGTTTGAAAGGGATGTCAAAAGACCGGCAAAATCTTTACTGGCCTAGAGAGGTCCTGTGGGGATCAGAGCATCCTGGGTCCCTGCCAATCTGGAGGTCTTCTGTAGATGCTGCACTCTGGTTGCACAGTAGGACTGGTGGAAAGAGTATGTATGTGCACGGGGGCTGAAGGATAAATGAAGCAGAAAATGAAGTCTTAGCCCTGAGTGGAACAAGGTATCTGACAATGCTTAGTACGGATGTTGCTTGAGGGCCTCTATGATCACATCGTCAGGATCTACCCTTGGTATCCCGAGACACTAAGATTCATGCTTTCAGGCTTCTGACCAACAGAAAATATTCATTCAGGAGCCCAGCTTAAATGCTGAGTATCATATTACAGCCTAATGATACACAGATTTGGGCTGCTCAAATCCTGGGATACAGAAAGCTCAGAGATAAGGACATACTCTTTCTGGTTTTCAAAGCTCAACCCTTTACTTTTAAACATTTTATTGATTTGAATTTCTTAACTCACAAGAATGCCACCTATCAGTGTCATGTTCTTGAAGGACATAGCTATAACAAGAGCCAATACAGAGCAGACCCAAATGCAATATTATCTTTCTGTCCATAGGATCATCTAAATCCCTATGATATATTAAGGGCATTTTTGGCTTATATCTTCTCTTGATATAATCAGTCCCACACATTTACAATAATGGTTCCAAAGCACAGAATCTAGAGCCAGGCATATCTGAATTCAGATATGTCTTAACCTTAGGCAAAGTTCTTAACCCTTCTGAACCTCATTTTTTTCCATCTGTAAAAATGGAGACAAAAACCTACGTCCAGAATTGTTATTATCAATGATCAGAGATAATGCACCTAGCACAGTGCCCAGCATGTAATATCACTCAACAAATGTTGCTTTAATTGGTCTTAGAACTGTTTTCACTAGTTCTCCATTAAATCTACTGAAAGGATCGGACATGTGCCCCAAAATGTTACATGGAAAAACTACCTTTTTATACAACTATATTCAATGCCATCTGCCTCCTTATCTTAAATAATATATTGTCTGGACATCCATGGACATGCTCAAATTCTTTTAAAAAACAAAAATGGGTACCAACTTTGTACAAGGCAAGATGCTAGCGATTTTCATATGAACTATATGTTTGCTGCTGGTCTGCAGTACATTTTATATTTGTCTGTCTATCTTAGAATATAATGATAGAGCTTTGGGGATCAAATTCCAATTATTTAAGACTTGAATAAATGGAATCAATTAATTGAGATTTTTAAAAATAGTGAGCACCTATTAAGTGTCATGTGATGTGGTAGGTGCTAGAATGAAATTCCACTGGCTACCTGCTACTTTAATAAGCCGTTTTACTCTAGTAAAGCAGAGATAGTGCCTAGACTTGAGTCTCCACTCTCTCTGCTCACCAAAGTCAATTTATTGACTCAACAAACATTCATTGAGCACATAGTTAAAAAAGAAAAAGGATTAGAGGGACTTCCCTGGTGGTGCAGTGGTTAAGACTCTGGGCTCCCAATGCAGGGGGCCTGGTCAGGGAACTAGATCCCACATGCATGCTGCAACTAAGAGTTCACGTGCCACAACTAAAGAGCCAACAAGCCACAACTAAGGAGCACATGTGCCGTAACTAAAGAGCAGGCGAGCTGCAACTAAGGAGCCCGCCTGCCACAACTAAGACCTGGCACAACCAAATAAATAAATAAATAAATAAAATATTTTTTTTAAAAAGGAAAAAGGATTAGATACTATCCCTGCCCTCATAGAGCCTATGTCTTAGAGAGGTTCAAAGAAAATAAATACATATCTATGAAGAAAATAGACAGGAAGGTATAAAGGAGAGAAGTGAGGGGCTCTGGTAGATACTGTTAGTTTGATTCGCCTCACCTCATCCCATCCACTCTTTCTCTCGCCCTATGAAAGTTGGAAAATAAAATATTCAAATTCCCAGCCCCTTTGAAGTGACCGCACAACACAATTCCAGCCAATGAAATGTGGGCAGAAATGCTATGAAGACTTCCCAATCCTAACTAAAAAGGAGATGTGTAAGGTGAGGTGTGAAAGATAAGGAGCGATGAGAAGAGAATTCCAGGTGGAGGAAACAGCAAGTGCAAATGCCTCCCGGAGAGAAAGCAATCACTGGTTTGAGGAACTAAAAGGTGGTAATGGAGACGAGCAAAGAGGAAGGAGGCAAGGAGAGAAGATTTGAAAGACAGGTAGAGGTCAGATCACATGGGGCTGTGAGTCCAAGGTAACCTTTTAGATGTTACCCTAATTGCAAAGTGAAACCAACAAAGGCTCTCAAGCAGGGGAGTGGCAGACCTGATTGTTTTCAGTTGCTAGGTGGGGAATGGATTATAAGGCTGCAAGAGTAGGTGTAAGGAGCCCAATTAGAGCCACAGTCGTCCTGGGGAGAGAGGACAGTGGTTAGGATTTGGGAAAATAAAGAAAAACAGGTGCATTTGGGATACATTTTGGAAGCATCTTGAATTGGAGGGAAAAGAAAAAAGCAAGCATGACTTCTAGGTCTCTGGCCCCAGCACCTGGGTGGATGATAATGATATTTACTGAGACAGAAGAGACTGGAGGAGGAACAGGGATGTGCAAAACAAAGCATTCAATCAACTCAACATCCATAATTCCCATTCCAGTGACCTGACCTCTGCCAGACTACTGTTTTTTCATCTTGCTCTCCATCATTTCACTTTCTCTCATAGGCTCTCCTCTGAGAATTGTAAGTTGTAAATGTAATACCAACAATATTTGACTTTATCTGGCAGAAAAATAAAATGATAGGTGAAATTAAGAGACTCTGAAACTAAAGGCAAAATGGCAGACTCAGCATATGACTTTGTAGTCTTCAGTGTGGAATTCTCAAAATGAATGAAATATGCAAACTTACAAAAACGTGTATCTGAGACCCCAAGTCTTGCACCCAGTAATGTTCCTGTCAAATACACATATTACCGTTTATAATTAAATACTTGAGTGAATAATTAATATCTGCTTCATCATTCGACCTGAAGCTCCACAAGGGCAGGAGCCTTACTTGCTTTGCCCACCAGCAGACCCCACAGGGCACCATATGCAGTAGGCACTCAATAAATATTAGTTGAAGGATGTTTGTACAGCTCTTTCTGGTCAATGACAGAAACTATTAGTTGTCCTCCAAGATCCACTGTCCCCACTCTCTTTACTAATAGAACCTCTTTTTTTTTTTCTGGACATGGTCGCTGTATTAGTTTCCTAGGGCTACCATGACAAATACCAAAAACAGGGTGGATTAAAACAACAGAAATCCATTGTCTCATAGTTCTGGAGGCTAGGAGTATGAAATTAAGGTATCAGCGGGCCATGCTCTTTCTGATGGCTCTAGGGGAGAATCCTTCCCTGTACCTTCCAGCGTCTGATGTTGGCTGGCAATCCTTGACACTCCTTGGCTTGTAGATGCATCTCTCCAGTCACATGGCCATCTTCTCCATGTATGCCTTCACATTATCTTTATTCTGTGTGGATCTGTCTCTATGTCCAAATATACCCTTTTTATAAGTGTACCAGTCATATTGGATTAAGTCCTAATGACCTTATCTTAACTTGATTACCTCTGTTAAGACCCTATTTCCAAATAAGGTCACATTCTCAGGTACTGGGGGTTAGGACTTCAATATATCTTTTTGGGACCAGTATACAACTGAACCCATAAGAGTCACCCAGAATAAACTCAACATTTCCCAGATTCCCTTGCAGCTAAGTGTGGCCATGTGTGGTTACGTTCTAGTCAATGGAATATAAACAGAAGTAGTGTGTGCAACTTTCAGGAAGTAAACCTAATGGCTAGAGTCACAGCAGCCATCCTAGACCATGAAGTGGCCTTGCGAACGGAAGCCGAGCAAAGTGAAAACACACAAAGTGGGAAATCAGAGACCTCAGAGACATATCTCAGCCTTGAACTGACTTTTTTCCAGCTTTTACGTGGCAAAGAAATACTAGTCTAGGGACTTCCCTGGTGGCACAGTGGTTAAGAATCTGCCTGCCAATGCAGGAGACATGGGTTCGAGCCCTGGTCTGGGAAGATCGCACATGCCGCGGACCAACTAAGCCCGTATGCCACAACTACTGAGCCCGTGCCCCTAGAGCCCATGCTCTGCAACAAGAGAAGCCACCACAATAAGTCCGTGCACTGCATGGAAGAGTAGCCCCCACTCGCTGCAATTGGAGAAAGCCCGTGCACAGCAACGAAGACCCAATGCAGCCAAAGATAAAAAAATAAATAAATTAAAAAAAAAAAAGAAATACTAGTCTTAACCACTGTTTATGAAGATTTTACTTCGTTCATAAAGGACGCTAATTGTAACTGATATATAGCCTTAAACTGTGGAATCTTCTGTAAGTCACACACAAGTGGAGACACTAAAGATGCTACTATATTTATCTTTACTTCCCATGATACTTGGATTGTTTATGGATAAATCCAGGAGTACAGCTTTGGAAAGAGATGTCCTGCCTGGGTTGGGACAGCTTTGAATTTCTTCCAGATACAGGTCAGTCTGGGGGAGGTCCCTGACTTTACACCTGGAGACAGTCTTGGGGTGACTGGTTTTGTGGAGTCCTTCAGAGGGTTGACAGGATTTGGCCTCTCACTAATTATTTAGTTGTGACCCAGAAAAATAAAGTTACCACCTAATCTATTAAGGCCCGAGGGGTCCCAGGGCTGTCCATTTCTCAGTACTTGCCCTTCTTCCTGCCTCCAGGGATCCAGCAAAAAGAAAGCCAGTATTAGATCCCATAGCAGATCTACTTAGGAACAGCTCAGGATTATACCGAGATATTTCTAACACTTCCCGTGTCTTTGCTTTGTAAAAGGTTCCTTTTTCTACAGTTCTGATTAAAAGTGTTTAGTTTCACCTCAGTGTTAAACAAGCTTAGCAAGACGTGAAAACAAACCCACTGATACGCGTATAGCAGTCAGTAGGGCTGAAATTGGATGTAATGCCAATAATCACTTATTTTCAGATGCACCTTTTAACAACTCTGAAATCGGGTCACATCTTATGATCGATGCACCTTATATTTGATGAAATATGTTAGCTGATACTCACCAAATGGTACTCTGTGACAGGCAAGGGGCTTGATACATCATACACATTTTCTTATTTATCCTCACAGTCATGCCATGAAGCAATTAACACTGCCATTTTAAGATGAGAAACAGAGATTTAGCATTTCTAAGAAAGTGATAGAATTGTAATGGCATGCTGCAATATGGCAGAAACATATGATTACATAGATTCTGCTTCCCATGATATCCCATTTTGGCTACTGTTTTGTTACTCTGCGTTATGTGTTTGTAAATATAAATTTATTTAAGCGAGAGTCAGCCAGAAGACCAACACAAAGATTCTAACAAGCAATATAATACATGACACCTACAAATACTTATTGTTTATTATGAGCCAGATACTGTGCTAGGACACATTTCATTTAATTGTAACTATTATAAGTGCCATTTTAAAGGTGAAGAATTTAAGGGGGGAGGGCAAATAGGGGTAGGGGATTAAGAGGTACAAACTATTATGTATAAAATACATAAGCTTTAAGAATCTATTGTATAACACAGGGAATATAGCCAATTTTATAATAACTATAAATGGAGAATAACCTTTAAAAATTGTTAATCACTATGTTGTACACCTGAAACTTAAATAATATTGTCCATCCATGATACATCAATTTAAAAAAAAAAAAGGTGAAGAATTTGAGGCCTAGAGTTTAAGTAGTTATCCTGGGTCCTATGGAAGTGGTGAAGTTGGGCCTCAAACATCTGGTGCCTGACGCCCAAGCCTGGGCTCTTTATGACATGACCTGGTGCCAAACACAAATGAGAAACTTGAGCCCTCGGTGAATGTGGGATGGGCCACAAGTAAAGGGAATGTGATGGGTCAGATGAAAGGAAGAAGAATGGCCAGGAGAAGTCAGACATGACTTCTGGGAATTTTCTGGGAGATTTTATTACAATTAATTTTTATTGGAGTATAGTTGCTTTACAATGTTGTGTTAGTTTCTTGCTGCACAGAAAAGCGAATCAGTCATACGTATACATACATCCACTCTTTCTTTGATTTCCTTCCCATTTAGATCACCACAGAGCATTGAGTAGAGTTCCCTGTGCTATACAGTAGGTTCTCATTAGTTATCTATTTTATACATAGTGGTGTATATATGGCAGTTTCTGGGAGATTTCTGAAAGTGCTAGTGGATGAAATCCGTCAGAAAGGACCTTGCAGCCTCAGTACTCCATTTTCCTCCTATCTCTTTGACCATTCTTTCACATTCTCCTTTGCTGTTCTTCCTTGCCACAGCAGAGTGTGGCTTTCTAGATGAGCTTAGGAGCAGAAACATGGGGGAAGTGGGAGGACTGGGCAGAATTCTCAGGTCACAAGGCAAATGGCAACTTAGAGTGGAAAGGCTGGAGCTCAGGGAATTTGAGAAGGATTTCCAGGATTGAAGAAATGCTCAGACTTATTCCGCAAGCTAGGAACACCTCTTCGAGACGTATTCCTTGTAGTCACCCTGGGGGGAGAAAGGGCAACCCGCCTCCCTCACCAGCCCTGTGAGGAGGACTCCACATATGTCCTCATTTACCAGATGAGGAAAAGGCCCAGAGAAACGAAATAATGTGCCGAACATCACAGAGCCATGAGGAGGGGAGCCAGGATTCTGTCTGACTCTAAGTCTAAACTAATTTCTGGTGACAGAACTCATAACAGTGGTTGCCTCTGGTGGGAGGGGACTGACTGCAAAGAGGCAGGAGGGAACTTTCTGGAGTAGGGAAATGTTCTATGTGCCGATTGGCAGTTACACAGGTGCATACATTTGACAAAACCTATCAAACTATATACTTAAAAGCTGTGTTGGGAATTCCCTGGCGGTCCAGTGGTGAGGACTCGGCGCTTTCAGTGGTGAGGGCGCAGGTTTGATCCCTGGTCAGGGAAATAAGATCCCGCAAGCTGTGCGGTGCGGCCAAAATAAATAAATGAATGAATAAATAAATAAATAAATTTTAAAAAGCTGTGTATTTTGTCATACGAAAATTATGACTCAATTCAAAACACAATTTTATAAATCTCTTAAGCTTTCCTCCCCTAACTTGTGCATTTTCATTGGGGGTGACCTAGGTAGTTTTTTTCCTACCTCTTAGCATATGAAAAAACAATCTTCCTCTTTTTATGTATGAAACATATACATACATATACGCACATACATATAGTCCATAAACAGGTATATAGTTATCTGTGGTATCCACATTTCATGGGGGAGAGATGAGTAAGGAAAAAAAAAAAACGTCTTGAAAAGGCTCCTGAAGGGAAAGATAATAAAAAATAGGTTGAGAAACACTGCTCTAACTCACTGCTACCCCTCCTTCCAAAATTTTCTTTACACTGCAGTCAAGTCTTAGCTGTCATTCTTTTCTTCCAAGGAACTATGTTCCATTCTGGGTTTCTTCTATATGGAATAAATCCTGTGTGTGTGTGTGTGTGTGTGTGTGTGTGCGCGCGTGTGCGCACACCTGCACACGTGAACACACTACAACCATGTGCATGCATACATACACAGATACACTTAGGTTTACTTGATTTCTATTCATTCTTTTGGTCTCACCTCAAGCATTCCTCCCTCGGGGAAGTTTCCCTGTCATCCCCTCCCACTGTTCTACACAAATGAGAAGCACTGGTCCTTTTTTTCTTCACAGCTCTCATCTCTGTTTATAATTATACACTTCAGAGTAGAAATATGTGATGAATGTCTCTCTCCCTCTTTAGACCTTAAATCCCATGAAGGCCTAACATGATATCTGGCTCATGGTAGGTAGTCAAGAAATACTAAGTGAACAAAGAACTGTGCAGAGTTGCCCTGTCTTCTCCAGGGCTGCCAGCGCTTGACATGAGGGATGGTTCTCCGCCAAGGAAGGGCATGGAGCAGAAAAGAGGTCTGAGCTAAGGCCCTGAGAAGTGGCCTCTGGTGCTGGCAGGGCCCCCCACAGAGAGAGTGATCATCTCTCTCCGCCCACCATGCCCAATGGTGAGCAAAGGAACACTGACCCTTCCACTTCCTGTTGACTGAGAAACTGACACCTCCGCTAGAATAAGACATAGCACAGTGCATCAGACAACCCTTTTTATCCCCACATATGACTTTTCTGAACTCAATTGGAAAGGAACTACTTTTAAAATATCACAGTATGCAATTTTTTTCATATGTGTTGATTATCATCCCACCATTTGCTACTTCAGTGCCCAAACTGTCCTGGCTAAATTAATTAGGGACTTGGGATGGTTTGCCCAACCTGGCCTCTTTTGGTTCAGGAGGAAAATTCCATGGAATATACAGGTTTGTGGAAATGGGGAGGAAAGATCAAAAAGCAGGATTTTGACATTTTTCTTCTAAAAGAGAAATAGGAATTTTTGAAAGGAGAAAAAAAGAACACAATGGCCACTAATTCCTTACTCTGACTCAGATGGTTTTGTCTCCATATAAACATACAAAGAAACAAACAAACAGGGCAAAGAGGCCCCATACGTCCACATCCATCAATTCATCACAGCAGGAAACAAGAAAAGAAGCCAGGAGTCTTGAAATCCCTCTGAGAGTTGGCACAGGGTTGCGTGAACTTGAATACTGTTTCTCACAGGATTTAATTATTCCCACCAGAAAAAAATAAACTTTCCAGAAAACAGCAAGGATATCTTTTGTTTCTTATTTGTAAATATGGCTCAAATTCCTTCACAGTCTGAAGGCCGAATGGTTTCCTCTGGTAAGTGTTTGATTAAACTAACAGAAGTGGATTTTTTGTTACATCTTTCACTTGGATGATCCTGCAAGATCTAGCCCTGACCTGGGTGAGGGGCTGGTGCCAAGAATAAACATCATTTATTTGATCTTCTTCAAGCTAAGGCAGGTGAACGTGTGACCACCACAACAATTCATCTTGAATCGAATACAAATTCTCCACTCAGGAGACATGAAAGGTCATGCATCCATGAGCAGTTCACAAAGGGTTTAAGGTTTTATTGGACTATATCATCTATTGGGCTCTGCCTCATGGGTTTATAGTTTTTGAAGTAATGCAATAGGAAGCATTATGAGGACTTTGGGGTGGAGAGACCAGGTTCTAACCTAGCTCTAACATTTACAAGCTGGGTGACCTTGGGAAAAGGATTAACTGGGTCTCAGTTTCCTCATTTGCAAGGTAGGGAGAACACGACCCACCCCCCTTCAAAAGGTATAAGAACAATAAAAGAGATAATGTGTGTGAAATGCATGGGAACACAATGCAGGTGTTCAATGAGTGAATCCCTTAGCCTTTCTATAGAAGCACCGATTCACTGGATCATTCAACAAATTTGCTTCCAGTGCTTACTAAATGCCAGGAATTGTGCTGAGTACTGGGAATATAGTAGTTAAGACAGACAAGGTCCGTACATTTATGGAGCTACTGGAGACAGATAAATAATAAATGTTAAGTACTATTATCTGATTCTGATAAATGTTATGTCTTGAAAAAATAAGACAGGGTAATATGATAAAGAGTAACTGGAGGAAGACGGGTATTTAAGAAAGGCTTCCCTGAAAAATTGACATTGAATCTGAGACTTGAATGACAACAAAGGAACCAGTCATTCAGCCTGAGGCCAATGGAGTTGCAAGCAAAACAGGGTTACAGATAATGTTCTAATCAAAAGGGCCCAGATCATGTACTTTGAGGGCCATAGAAGGTGTCTGGAATTTATTGTCATTGTCATGGGAAGCCAATAAGGTTTTAACAATCAGAGTCAAGTAATTAGATTTACTTGAGGGGCAGACCTAGGCACACTCATGATGTATCTGTGAAATGTAAAAATTCTGCCCTGACTAGAGTGGAAGATAGCTACTACAGGATCAGGGAAAATGAAGTTATGATAGAGAATGTGACCCAGAAATGGGTTTAGACTTGATGTGATAAAATCAGAAAAGAGGATGTCATTAAAGGTTGCAACATGAAGCCAAGTTTAAGTGATATTCATTAGACTGTAGCCAGTGGACTATTCTGGGGAAGGAACTTTATTCCTTTTCAAAGTAGAAG
Organism: Balaenoptera borealis; assembly: GCF_965194805.1. Taxonomy (NCBI): domain Eukaryota; kingdom Metazoa; phylum Chordata; class Mammalia; order Artiodactyla; family Balaenopteridae; genus Balaenoptera; species Balaenoptera borealis. The sequence goes on from NC_138876.1 coordinate 18,830,570, forward strand.
AAAAGAGGTAAGAAATAGAAGTATTCCTCCTGGAATCATTTCTTCCTTCAGGATTTTAGTATTTAGCTGCTGATATGAAGTGGACTCATGTACAGAAAGGGGCTAGCATGGTGCAAGGTCAGGCATACAGAAGACACTCAATAAATTATTGTTTTTTTCTCTTCTTTCCTCCTTTCCCCATTGTGTTGAAATGAACCAGAAGTTACTGGTGTGGAATTGCTAAAGGATGAGTGAAGGGTGGCCAAAGGGAAAATGTACAGAACAACCTCTTTCAGATGAAAATACATTGCATGGGTTGACTCAACTTTTGATGGGTCCTGTATTTCATGTTCTATTCTAGAGTTGCAATGCCAAGGAAAGGTCTTCTAAGCCAGAGGTTTACAGATTTCATTTTTTAGGTAAAAGAACCTTCAAAATAAAAATAACTCCAAATTAAAAAATGGTGGTTCAAGTGAGAATTCTAATGATACTACTGCTGTTGTTCTCTAGGCCGTAAGGGGGTGGAGAGGAATATGAAATAAAATAGAAACTTATCAGCAAAGGTGTAATTAATTGTTCTCTTTTTTACGTTCATCTTGATTGAGACAAAACTGAAAACTAAGGTTATAGTTTGGGGCCTCTGGTAACATCTGTTCCCTTTTTGGTCTCTGGGGACAAATATGCTACTACGGCATGAGGAGGAGAAGGTAATTGGAAGGGAAGAAGGGAAATGGACTAGAGTAAAAATAAAATTTTCAAACAAGCTGGAGATGATGCAAAAGTCTTTTGACCAAAACACTTAAAACTCAATTCCATTTACAACTGAAGTCAAGGTGGAACCTTCCCTGGCCTACATCTCAGCAATCCCCTCCTGCAACTTAGCTGCCTGACCCACCCCCAGCAGCCTGGGTCAGCTACGAGGAGGTTGTGAGTATGAAGAGCTCTGGGAATTGGGGCTAGATCACAGACTTCTCCATCTCATCCAGAAAAGGAGCTGGGTGGATCTTATCACTCTCCCTAAGGACACATTTTCTCTGGAGTTCTTCCAGAGCTTCTAGAGAAGGAAATTTTAATACAGGCATGACAGTCTCCCCTCGTCATGGGGGAAGGGTTCCCGTTAAACGAGGCAAAGAGCTCTCCTCTGGGTCTGGAAAGGTCGAGAAGTGTTAAGAGGGGAATATGGAATTCAGTCTCTTCACTCTGGGGCCTGACCTGTCCACACACTGGTGGCCTACTTCTTAAAATTTTCCAAGCCTCATTAAAAGGTAAAATAAAAGCGAGAAATGGGACAAGCCTCTTAGATAGCCTCATCCACCAGAGGGCAGACAGCAGAAGCAGAAGAACTACAAATCTGAAGCCTGTGGAAGGAAAACCACATTCACAGAAAGATAGACAAAAGAAAAGGCAGAGGACTTTGTACCAGATGAAGGAACAAGATAAAACCCCAGAAAAACAATTAAATGAAGTGGAGATAGGCAACCTTCCAGAAAAAGAATTCAGAATAATGAGAGTGAAGATGATACAGAACCTCGGAAAACGAATGGAGGCAAAGATCGAGAAGATGCAAGAAATGCTTAACAAAGACCTAGAAGAATTAAAGAACAAACAAACAGAGATGAACAATACAATAACTGAAATGAAAAATACACTAGAAGGAATCAATAGCAGAATAACTGAAGCAGAAGAACGGATAAGTGACCTGGGAGACAGAATGGTGGAATTCACTGCCATGGAACAGAATAAATAAAAAAGAATGAAAAGAAATGAAGACAGCCTAAGAGACCTCTGGGACATCTTAAACGCAACAACATTCGCATTACAAGGGTCCCAGAAGGAGGAGAGAGAAAGGACCTGAGAAAATATTTAAAGAGATTATAGTCAAAAACTTCCCTAACATGGGAAAAGAAAATAGCCACCCAAGTCCAGGAAGCACAGAGAGTACCAGGCAGGATAAACCCAAGGAGAAACACGCCTAGACACATAGTAATCAAATTGACAAAAATTCAAGACAAAGAAAAATTATTGAAAGCAACAAGGGAAAAATGACAAATAACATACAAGGGAACTCCCATAAGGTTAAAAGCTGATTTCTCAGCAGAAACTCTACAAGCCAGAAGGAGCAGCATGATATATTTAAAGTGATGAAAGGGAAAAGCCTACAACCAATATTACTCTACCCGGCAAGGATCTCATTCAGATTCGACAGAAAAATCAAAAGCTTTACAGACAAGCAAAAGCTAAGAGAATTCAGTACCACCAAACCAGCTCTACAACAAATGCTAAAGGAACTTCTCTAAGTGGGAAACACAAGAGAAGAAAAAGACCTACAAAAACAAACCCATAACAATTAGAAAATGGTAATAGGAACATAGATATCAATAACTACCTTAAACGTGAATGGATTAAATGCCCCAACCAAAAGACACAGACTAGCTGAATGGATAGAAAAACAAGACCCATATATATGCTGTCTATAAGAGACGACTTCACACCTAGGGACACATACAGACTGAAAATGAGGGGATGGAAAAAGATATTCCATGCAAATGGAAATCAAAAGAAAGCTGGAGTAGCAATACTCATATCAGATAAAATAGACTTTAAAATAAAGAATGTTGCAAGAGACAAGGAAAGACACTACATAATGATCAAGGGATCAATCCAAGAAGAAGATATAACAATTATAAATATATATGCACCCAACACAGGAGCACCTCAATACATAAGGCAACTGCTAACAGTTATAAAAGAGGAAATCAACAATAACATGATAATAGTGGGGGACTTTAACACCTCACTTACACCAATGGACAGATTATCCAGACACAAAATTAATAAGGAAACACAAGCTTTAAATGACAAAATAGACCAGATAGATTTAAATGATATTTATAGGACATTCCATGCAAAAACAGCAGATTACACTTTCTTCTCAAGTGCACATGGAACATTCTCCAGGATAGATCACATCTTGGGTCACAAATCAAGCCTCGGAAAATTTAAGAAAATTGAAATCATATCAAGCATCTTTTCTGACCACAACGCTATGAGATTAGAAATCAATTACAGGGAGAAAAACGTAAAAAACACAAACACATGGAGGTTAAACAATACGTTACTAAATAACCAAGAGATCACTGAAGAAATCAAAGAGGAAATCAAAAAATACCTAGAGACAAAGGACAATGAAAACACGACTATCCAAAACCTACAGGATGCAGCAAAAGCAGTTCTAAGAGCGAAGTTTATAGCAATACACGCCTACCTCAAGAAACAAGAAAAATCCCAAATAAACAATCTAAACTTACACCTAAAGGAACTAGAGAAAGAAGAACAAGGAAAACCCAAAGTTAGTAGAAGGAAAGAAATCATAAAGATCAGAGCAGAAATAAATGAAATAGAAACAAAGAAAACAATAGCAAAGATCAATAAAGGTAAAAGCTGGTTCTTTGCGAAGAAAAACAAAATTGATAAAACTTTAGCCAGACTCATCAAAAAAAAGAGGGAGAGGACTCAAATCAATAAAGTTAGAAATGAAAAAGAAGTTACAACAGACCACAGAAATACAAAGCATCATAAGGGACTACTGCAAGCAACCTAAGCCAATAAAATGGACAACCTGGGAGAAATGGACAAATTCTTAGAAAGGTATAACCTTCCAAGGCTGAACCAGGAAGAAATAGAAAATATGAACAGACCAATCACAAGTAATGAAATTGAAACTGTGATTAAAAATCTTCCAACAAACAAAAGTCCAGGACCAGATGGCTTCACAGGTGAATTCTGTCAAACATTTAAGAAGAGCTAACACCTATCCTTCTCAAACTCTTCCAAAAAATTGCAGGGAAGGAACACTCCCAAACTCATTCTATGAGGTCACCATCACCCTGATACCAAAACCAGACAAAGATACTACAAAAAAAGAAAATTACAGACCAATATCACTGATGAATAGAGATGCAAAAATCCTCAACAAAATACTAGCACAGAGAATCCAACAACACATTAAAAGGATCATTCACCATGGTCAAGTGGGATTTATCCCAGGGATGCAAGGATTCTTCAATATACGCAACTCAATCAATGTGATACACCATATTAACAAATTGAAGAATAAAAACCATATGATCATCTCAATAGATGCAGATAAAGCTTTTGACAAAATTCAACACCCATTTATGATAAAAACTCTCCAGAAAGTGGGCATAGAGGGAAGCTACCTCAACAGAATAAAGGCCATATACAACAAACCCACAGCAAATGTCATTCTCAATGGTGAAAAACTGAAAGCATTTCCTCTAAGATCAGGAACAAGACAAGGATGTCTACTCTCACCACTATTATTCAGCATGGTTTTGGATGTCATAGCCATGGCAATCAGAGAAGAAAAAGAAATAAAAGGAATACAAATTGGAAAAGAAGAAGTAAAACTGTCACTGTTTGCAGATGACATACTACACATAGAAAATCCTAAAATCCTACACATAGAAAATCATAATCTTTAGGATTAGCTACTAGAGCTAATCAATGAATTTGGTAAAGTTGCAGGATACAAAATTAATGCACAGAAATCTCCTGCATTCCTATACGCTAACAACGAAAGATCAGAAAGAGAAATTAAGGAAACAATCCCATTCACCACTGCAACCAAAAGAATAAAATACCTAGGTATAAACCTACCTAAGGAGGTAAAAGACCTGTACTCAGAAAACTATAAGACACTGATGAAAGATGACACAAACGGAGAGATATACCATGTTCTTGGATTGGAAGAATCGATATTGTGAAAATGACTATACTACCCAAGGCAATCTACATATTCAGTGCAATCCCTATCAAATTACCAGTGGCATTTTTTACAGAACTAGGACAAAAATTCTTAAAATTTGTATGGAGACACAAAAGACCCCGAATACCCAAACAGTCTTGAGGGGAAAAAACAGAGCTGGCGAATCAGACTCCCTGACTTCAGACTATACTACAAAGCTATAGTAATCAAGACAATATGGTACTGGCACAAAAACAGAAATATAGATCAATGGAACAGGATAGACAGCCCAGGGATAAACCCACGCACCTATGGTCAACTAATCTATGACAAAGGAGGCAAGGATATACAATGGAGAAAAGATAGTCTCTTCAATAAGTGGTGCTGGGAAAACTGGACAGCTACATATAAAGGAATGAAACTAGAACACTCCCTAACACCATACACAAAAATAAACTCAAAATGGATTAGAGACCTAAATGTAAGACCAGACATTATAAAACTCTTAGAGGAAAACATAGGAAGAACACTCCTTGACATAAATCACAGCAAGATCTTTTTTGATCCACCTCCTAGAGTAATGGAAATAAAAACAAAAATAAACAAATGGGACCTAAGGAAACTTAAAAGCTTTTGCAAAGCAAAGGAAACTACAAACAAGACGAAAACACAACCCTGAGAATGGGAGAAAATATTTGCAAACGAATCAACCAACAAAGGATTAACCTCCAAAATATATACACAGCTCATGCAACTCAATATTAAAAAACAAACAATCCAATCAAAAAATGGGCAGAAGATCTAAATAGACATTTCTCCAAAGAAGACATACAGATGGCCAAGAAGCACATGAACAGCTGCTCAACATCACTAATTATTAGAGAAATGAAAATCAAAACCACAATGAGGTACTACCTCACACCAGTTAGAATGGGCATCATCAGAAAATCTACAAACAATAAATGTTGGAGAGGGTGTGGAGAAAAGGGAACCCTCTTGCACTGTTGGTGGGAATGTAAATTGATACAGCCACTATGGAGAACAGTATGGAGGTTCCTTAAAAACTAAAAATAGAATTACCATATGACCCAGCAATCCCACTACAGGCATATACCCAGAGAAAACCATAATTCAAAAAGACACATACACCCCAATGTCCATTGCAGCACTATTTACAATAGCCAGGTCATGGAAGCAACCTAAATGTCCATTGACAGACGAATGGTTAAAGAAGTTGTGGTACATATATACAATGGAATATTACTCAGCCATAAAAAGGAACGAAATTGGGTCATTTGAAGAGACGTGGATGGATCTAGAGACTGTCATACAGAGTGAAGTAAGTCAGAAAGAGAAAAACAAATATCGTATATTAACGCATGTATGTGGAACCTAGAGAAATGGTACAGATGAACCGGTTTGCTGGGCAGAAATGGAGACACAGATGTAGAGAACAAACGTAGGGACACCAAGGGGGGAAAGTGGAGGTGGTGGTGGGGTGGTGGTGGGATGAATTGGGCAATTGGGATTTACATGTATACACTGATGTGTATAAAATGGATGACTAATAAGAACCTGCTGTATAAAAAAATAAATAAAATAAAATTCAAAAATTAAAAAAAAAAGCGAGAAATGGTAAACTTACAAAAACTAGTTACAAAACGATTTCTGCTTTGGCAAGGAAAGCAGAGAAATTAAGCAGCCACAGAAAGTAGAAAAATTCCACTGGACGGAAAGATCACAAAGGCCCAGATGTAAAGCTTTGTCTACATTGGAAAGTAGGAGAAAACGAGGGCTGAGACCTGAGACGTGAGCCTGGTCTTCCGTGTAGAGACTGCCATGGAAGGCAAAGTGGGACACTTTTCACTGTCCTGGGTCAGCTCTTGCCAGTCAGAGGTGCTAAAAGGAGGCTTCTGACCAGATGGGCAATTTCTACCACCCAGACCAAGCAGGTCGATCACTGCCCAAGTCACCAGATCCTTCCCCAGGGCAGGCTCTTGTATGGTCACCCCCGCTGCGCACCACCTTCCCCCCAACTGAGCTCCACACCACCAGACACGCTGCCCTGAAGTTCAAGAGCAGCAGCGATGTGACAGGTTGGTGGTAACAAGCCTCCAGGATTGGGTTATAGGAGCGGTCCCTGACCTTTTTGGCACCAGGGACCGGTTTCGTGGAAGACAATTTTTCCATGGACCAGGGCAGGGGTGGTAACACGGGGAGCGATGGGGAGCGACGGGGGGCGGCAGATGAAGCTTCGCATACTCACCCGCCGCTCACCTCCTGCTGTGCGGCCCGGTTCCTAAGAGGCCACGGACCAGCACCGGTCTGCGGCCTGGGAGTTGGGGACCCCTGGGTTATACAAAGGGCTTTTTATATAAGTTATTCTATAACAAATACATATGGTAAATATAGGAAATTATTCAGTGTTTTCTATAACAAAGTAATGGATTTAAATGAACATACACAAGTAAATTACATGGAATTCCGAGCATGGTATCCCTGTCATCTTCATTTAACCAATAGTACAATTCAAAAATATCTCAATACAGTCATTCTAATACAGAATTTGATCAAAAGCAGGTTTTTAGAACAGGGCTATATTTAAAGATTTCATTTCAGTGATAAATGTTGTGTTAGATAATTTAAACAGATTTTTTTTCCCCAGCTGGATTTCCCAGCATTTTTAGTATGCTAATGTGCTTTTTGTAGATTTCTAAGAGGGGAATAAACTGTGCAGCAGTTGAAAACTGTTTTGATCACAGAACCTCAGGACAGGATATTTTGCTGGACCAGACAGCTGTATAATACAATTTTGGAAACGCTGTTCTACTGAATTCTGTACTGCCCTACAACATATGAAAACCATTGTACACCCCACTGAGAAACTAAGAGTATAAGCTGTATGAAGTGTTAGCTTCTGAAATTGACAAAAGTGTATCAGGTTACCCATCTATCAGGGTATGTACATTCAGAAGTTAATTAAGAAATCAACTGACAATGTCTAGAACAGTTATGCATGTTAATCAATAAAGATGGACTAAAATCAATGAAATACACCTGGCTAAGCAAAACAAGGTCTTTAGCTGCAATGTAAATCCATTGCTTTCCCCAAAGGAAGTAGGCTTCAAGCCCCATGCAAGTGAGTGCACGCTCAGAACCAAAGCACGCTGCCAGAAATAATTTATACTGAGGTACTTTACTGTGGGAATAAAATATAAAACTCTTCCCACAGCCAAGAGTTCCATTAGAAAATGAAAAATTCAGCCTCAGCGCAGATACAAATGCTCCTGGCCAACTTTCCTACTCTGGGTTTGTTTGGTGCTGTGCCCACTGCAATACTGAGGATGTAGGAAGGGCCTCTAATACAGATGGACTTAGCCAACAAGGCTTCTGTAACTTACCCAGAACACAAGACACAGGAAGCCTGTGCCTCCCTGTATGAAGGAGGTGTTCAAATCAGGGGGCAGAGTCAACCCTGAATCCTACCAGCATCGGTTACCCGACTGGCCGTAATCTCTGCTCTGTGCTCCCTTGAGCTGGTCTCGGCTGCCCACCTCTCTTTTCTAGTAGGTAAACCATTGCCAGAGGGTAAGTGCTGGAAACCAGAGCTGTGGAGATCCAAACCATGCCATTGCTTCACTGGTTTACTGCTCTAGGAAAAGGACTGAGGGGAGAGGATGAAAGTATTGAAGAAATAAAGGGGGGGGAATAACCTGTGGCTTTCAAGTCTTCTGCATCCTCCCATGGTCCCAGATAATCAAGAGATAAATACCCTCTGTGAAATATTTTACAGATGACAGAACAAAACTGTGCTAGATAAAGGTGTTTTGAAGCAGAAAACCAGTGCTCTCAATATCCTCTTATACCATATTTCTTTACAAATAAAAACAATGTGTATATATATACTTATATGTATACATATATATATATGTATACATACATAGAAGAAATCTGGAAGAATATAAATCAAAATGTTAACAGTGATACACTTTAATGTATGTCAATTATACTTCAAAAGAGCTGCTTAAAAATGTAAAGAGTGGTTATCTCTAAGCTAGGAAAGATTATAGGCAGTTATTTTTTTTTCTGCCTGTGTGTATTTTCCAAATTTTCTGACTTTAATATTCATTTATAATAATATTCATAATATTATTCATTACTTTAATAATAATATTCATTACTTTAATACTAAAAATGTGTAAAAATTATTTTCAAAAATCTTACACAATTCACTCAGTTTCTTGATGTTTGTGTAGTTCTTTGTACTTTATCAAGTGTTTCGACATATTTAATCCATAAAACAGCAGAATGAAATATGATTATCATTTCAGAGAGGAGGAAACAGGCTCTGAGATGTTACAGAACTTGTTCAAAGAGCTAGTAAGTAGTAAAAACCAATAAAAGAATCCAGATCTCCTCTTCCAAACTCCACAACTTTTGTTCTCTTTTTCTCACTATTTACTGTTTCTTGTGTCTTGGCTGCTTAAACACCACAAGTATGTACTTTGAACAAAAGCAGTAGAGTTACTGTATAAGATTTAAGCAAAAAGAAACTTTTTTTCAAATTCAGTATTGGTTCAGGAGAGAAAATGTAAAATACCGAGGGAGGTTTGGAGACCAAGAAGGCAATAGTCCGAGCGACAGAAAAACTTATCCTTTTAGTTGCTACCTCATACGCTCTTGGCTTCATTTCACCCCCATTCAGAAAGGGAAAAGGAAATGACAAAAATGGGACCAAAACACGCAGGGAGAGAAAGTATAGATGGCACCAAACAATGAAATAAAGCGAGAAGCATTTAGACACTGCTGTACTGGAGGTACCTTCATTCCTGCTGCAGCTGCTGGGCCACTGGGATCCACGGCCTGGATGTGGCATGGCTTACTGCCTCGCACCACAAAGCCCCAGCCTACTGCGTCACCAACAATCTAGAGAGGAAAACCACAATTAGCCATCAGCAGACGGTCCCTGGCAGTGTGCCCGCCCTTCCAAGACAGAGAAAAGCCAGGACTAAAGGCATGCCAGGAGACACCTCTTCTCCACTTCACCTCTGCCCTGTCAGGGGAACGGGACTCTTCTATCACAAACACAGGCTTATATCTCTGTGCGGAAAACATGGTCAAGAAACACCTGTTTGGCAGAAAGAAGCTTCTTCTGTGAGGTCACTACTCAATAAATAACTGGCAGATGGCCTCTTTCTTAGGCTGCTATGCAGTTGAATATCAGACTCAAATAAAGTCTGAAGATCTTAAAAATACTGTTGAAATTTCCCTCCAGATCCAATTTCTCTTCCCCTGCATCCAAAGGATACTTTCCTGATGATCTTGCTACGTCACTGAACTTTTTTTTAAAATTTTTATTGGAGTATAGTTGCTTGACAACCATTGAACTTTAAAGTAACCATTTAAATTACTAATGGGGGGAACCATGAAGAGTCTTGGCTCTCCTGAAACACAGTTTTCTGTACCAAGAAAAGACAGTGAAAAAGTACATAAAGTTCACAATTTACAAGTCGACTCTGGTCCAAAAGTTGTTTGAAACTGGAGGGTGACTTTCCTTATAGAATCATAATTAGAATTGCCAGTTACATTCTCTGGGCAGCTCCCAGACATGTCTCTAATACATACCCCAACTGAAATAGAGATGACAGCCATTCACAGTCAATTACTAGCAATGCTGGCATTGATATTTAAAACCTAAAAGAAATACAGCTAAAAAATGCAATCCAAAGTCTCTTGAATGCTGGAGACTGAGGAAAAGCAGGGAAGCAAATGAAATTTTTGTGACCATTCTCAAAAAGACTTTTAGGGCAGGTTTTAGTGTCGATGAACTCTTATTAGTTTTTGCTTGTCTGAGAAGTTCTTTATTAGGTACTTCATTGGCTTTAGGGTTTGCTGCTATTAGTTCATTATACCTAATTGCACTTCCAAATGTCCAGTTTACCTTTTCCCTGATACAGACATATTACCAGTGCTTTTTTCATATTGACTGGCTAGGACTGGACCCATCCTGTTTTAATTCCTTAGGGCTCAGAACGTGAAGTAGTCCTCGACAAATGTTCGTAGCACAAATGAGCGTGGAAAGCTTTTTCCCCACCCTGAGGTATTAAAACAAAAATTAGAAGACTAAAGGAAAGATGAGAAGTATTTTAAAGAAGATGTCAATGTAGATGTGAGGAGACAAAGAGACAGAGGCAAGTCAACAGGAAGTGGGTGAGGTGATGTCAAGCAGAGAACGTGGATTCTGTTTGAAGAAGACCAGTGGGGGACTTCCCTAGTGGTCCAGCGGTTAAGACGCCATACTTCCACTGCAGGAGGAATGGGTCCGATCCCTGGTCAGGGAAGTTCCACATGCCTCAGGGTGAGGCCAAAAAAAAAAAGAAAAGAAAAGAATACCAGTGGGACCCTAGGAGTAGAAGGAAGGCTGAAGGACCTCCAAGAAAGGGCAGGTGGTCAGGAGGTGCTCACAGGTAGGCAGTGTGCCCAAATCAGGTGCTTGTATAACTCAAGGCACGATAACATTGTCAAAAGCATCATTCCTTATGGTAGAACAATCTATGCCATGGTTTTCTCTATCTTAAGACTTCCCTCATGTCTTAAATAATTTTTAGAATTAACTATAATGCAGAAGGGATTACTAGCATTATTTGTTCTACCATCTGCCTTTGAATCGGTCATTATATTAGAGTAAGTACATAATGGAAATCTTTTTTTTAAGGACACATCAAAAGGAATTTTAAATGCTGTATTAATAATAAATTATGCCAAGTCCTAATGCGTTTTAGTGCCTAAAGGTCAAGAAAGTCTACTATTATAATCATGCTCAAAACAAAAGGGAAATCGGGAGAAGCTTGTCAATTCCGTCCCTAAGCTACATATGGACACCCTGCCATGTTGATATGGCCCAGACAAACGAGCAGCACGGGAGAAAAACCAAATGATGAGCCTACCGTGAATGTCTTCCTCGCATACGGAGCCCCAGGAGTCAGGAGTTCCTCCGAAGTGACAGGTCTTTTTAACACTGTAAGACAGACACAGTGTCAAGGTACAGACCCTTCCGAGCCCTCTGTCCTTTCATTCAGCAGATATTTACCGAATGCCTCATGTGTGACATCAGTGACCAAAAGTGGCAAAGATCCCTGCCTCCCAGTTTATAGTCTAGCTGCACAGAGGCAGAAAATATTAGCAACCATAAATAACCCTAAACCTAACTTACAGAGCTACAGAAAGCAGAGACGGGAGCAGGGGAAGGGGAAGCAAGAGTGCCAGGGGTGGGGTAAGGAGCGGCTTGACATTTTTCTATAAGGGAAAAGACCACATTTTCTAGTTCCTGAATTTCTTTCTCTTAGACCTTGATGTGCATTCAACATGTCAAAATTAAGAGAAATCCTTAAAGATGTTAAAAAAAAAAAGAGAGAGAAATCCTGACTCTGGCCGTCTGATAACCGTTTCCACCCCATACAATCCTCTCCCCCATCATACCATACATGTCCCATTCACCAAAGCCTCACGGATTTCCTCATTAATACCCCAGATTGCGCATACGCACTGCCTTTTGCCTTGAATCATAACACTGGGGAGCTTTTCTGCATAATTAACATGTGCTAGGCACTATGTTAGGCGCTTTAAATATATTCTATTATTTAATCATCACAAGAACTAAAGGGTTCATTTCATCCTTATCCCTATGCTATTAGGGAGGAAACAGAAGCTGAGAAAAGTTAAATATCTTGCGTCCAAGGCCTCAGAGTCAACGGGAAGTAGAATTAAGATTTAAACTCAAGCGTTTGGTGCCACTGCCCGTTCTCAGAAGAAAGGGCGCAGAAGCTCCAAAAGGTCACTGTGTGTTGTGTTCCTAAGACACGTGTCCCCATCAGATCACTGCTGTGGGCTACCAAGATGGCAAAGATTGCAGTCAATTCCTGACTTGCGACTGCCTAAACACCCACCAAAAATGAACTTCCCCCTCCATCCTGTGCTAAGAACTGGACAAGGGACTGCCATGGCCACCCAGAGCAGCCAGTGGGTTGGGGGACAGGGACCATCCTATCCCAGTTATAGAGACATCATGAACTTGAGCCCACAAAGAACCTGAAAGGACCAGGGCTAGGAGCTTAACCTGGCAAAGTGCCAGCCTCCAATTCCCTTTGCTGGTGGCCTTCAGAGGTCAGATGCCAGTCCTGGAACAAGTGTGCAGCAGAAAATAAAAGGCAGCCTGGGGGTGAGGCCTGGAGGATCCACCAGGCAGCTGGGCCCTAAGAAGCACCTTCTCAGTCAAAGGCAACGAAGTGCTTCTTGTTGAGATGACACGTGGCTGGGACTATTACTTTTGCTTTCAGAAACCTCATAAAAGAGAACATGAATTTATGCTCCCTCCAAGGAGGGAGAAGGTTGAATATCAAGAACAGAAGCTCTCAGCAAACGGTCAGGAAGCAAGAGAAGGGGTCCATGGTTGAGGATTCTGACCTTTTTATTCCCTGTCACTCAACTGCCTCCAGGCTCCTACCCACAAAATCCCCTCTGGGGTTTATGAACGTGGATGTAGGAATCACACTGTACTTGTGATATCTGACAATATCGACCATTTATTTTTACTATACTTTTTCTCTATTTTTATTGAGATATAATTGACATATAACATTATATTAGTTTCAGGTTACAACATAACGGTGCATTTGTTATGAAATGATCAACTAGTCCAGTTAACATCGTCACCTCACATAGCTACAAAGTTGTTTTTCTTAAAAATGAGAGCTTTTAAGATCTACTCTCTTAGCAACTTTCAAATATACAACACAGTATTATTAACCATAGTCACCATGCTGTACATTATATCCCCCAGGACTTACCTATAAACTGGAAATTTGTACCCTTTGACCCCTTTCACCCATTTGTCCCACCCAACCACCAATCCCCCCCCGCACACCGACCACCCCCCCTCTGCCAATCACCAACTTGTTCTCTGTATATATGAGTTTTTTGTTAGATTCCACATATAAGTGAGATCGTATGACATTTGTCGTTCTTTGCCTGACTTATTTCACTTAGCACAATGCCCTCGAGGTTCATTCATTTTGTTGCAAATGGCAGGATTTCCTTCATTTTTATGGCTGAATAATACTCCATTGTGTATGTGTGTATATGTATGTCTCTGTGTGTGTGTTTGTGTATATTTATATACGTACAAAAAAAATGCCACATTTCCTTTATCCATTCATCCATTGATGGGCACTTAGGTTGTTTCCATGTCTTGGCTATCATAAATAATGTTGCAATAAACATGGGGGTACAGAGAGCTTTTCAAATTAGTGTTTTCATTTCCTTTCGATAAATACTCAGAAGCGAAATTGCTGGATCATATGGTAGTTCTACTTTTAATTCTTTTTTAAGGAACCTCCATACTGTTTCCCATAGTGGCTGCACCAATTTACATTCCCGCCAACGGTGCAAGAGGGTTCCCTTTTCTCCACACCCTCTCCAGCATTTGTTATATGTGTTCTTTTTGATGATAGCCATTCTGACAGGTATGAGGTGATATCTCATTGTGGTTTTGAATCACACTATATTGTAATATTTGGCAACAATACTGATCATTTAATACACTTTCTCTCATGTTAAAAAACGTAGAAACTTTGAAACCTAGGGAATTATTTCTAGCTCTCTCTTTTCATATCCTTGGGAACTTATTTACTCACCACAATGATACTGATTATGTTACTTTCTGTAGCACTTTCTTTATCTGAATTAGGGCATTTATATACAGTGTTAAAAAATATATCCTGATGGATATCTAATGATTAATTTTAAATGCCTTACTGTGAAGCCTGCTTACCTGCTTGAGAGAAAAAAAATCACAGATGAGCTCCCTGCATCTTGGGAACCCTCTTAGAGTAAAAGAGAAGCTTGTCAGAATACAGGTAAGAGGTAGGACTTATGAACCACAATGAAGTCCTGACAGCTTTGGTCCTTAGAGACCCAAAAAAGGCAACCTGACCTTTCTTTTCTGCCTGCATATCAGTAATATTTTCCCTTTGAGTCAAGGGGGTAAGGAGAAAGAGGAAACAATGGAAACCTACCTCAGGGAAGATGAATGTGTAATTTAAGCAATTAACACTTTGTTCATCTTCTACTCTGGTAAGCAATCAAAAACATGTAAAATGGCTTTAGCACAACTGACCCTTTCCTGAAATTGAACTCTTCTGATTCTAACTTGGAGGTATCAGATTTCTACCAGGGCTTCAGACATGCTATTTCTAACAATATAGTTCTTCTCATTCTACCTTATCAGCAGTGCTCTATTAATTGAAAAACCTGGTAATATATGGGTGCTGGAAGATTTTCCAGCCAGAGACAGTGTGGAAGCAAGTTTCTTCATTCACTTGCAGGTTACAACTTTATTCTTAGAGCTAACCCTCCAGAAGACAGCAAAAAGAAAAAAAAGTTAGATTAAGAAAAATACCTAGACAACAGCATTAGATGACTGTTTTCTCTTAAAGCCCTTTAACAACAACTATTTGTCCTTATTCTCAGGAGTGCATTTTTTTTCCTCAAAGAGATGATGTGCTCACTGAGGGATGGGGTCATGACCTCTCATCTTTGTATCCCCAACATCTGGTAATAAGGAAATGGCATGAACAAAGGAACAAAGTGTCTTCCCTGAAGGTGATACACTGAAGTGAGGGTGGACAGGGCACTAAACAAATGGAGGGGAAGGTGATTTCAAGGCCATGGTTATCATGATGGACCATGCAAGCTAATCCTGGAAAGGAGGTGGGTAAGGACAGTGAGAAGGTGGTGGTATCAATGGGTTACAGGTTCCTGTGGGCTTGAAGAACTGATTAGATCTAAGTACAAGTTCATTAACAATCTTTGTGCCTAGGTTTTTTTTCTGGAATGTAAAAGCCACGGAGGTTGATGAGTAGAGTTTGAAACCACAAGGCACCAAAAGTCCACTGCAGGGATGGCTAGGTTTGCAGAAATCCAAGCTTCTTCCTTAGGGGTGCGGAGACCCAACAGATCTTTGCATCAGTTGCAATCTGGGGCAGCGCTATCTCCCCTGCTGTTTGCTGCTCAAACCTTCCTTCAGGACTGACTGTTTCCTCCCAGTGCTGGGACTGCTAACAGCACACAGCCCTCAGACAGCCAACGTTCTCAACTGTCCTTGGAACTCTCTCTCCAAAGAGAGCCGCCTTTCCCCAGGTCACGCCCTACTCCCAGGGGCAGCCAACATCCAATGACTGATCAAGGTGAGGCTATAAAAGCCTGGCCACCTCACCCCGAGTTGGGACAACTCTCAAACACCATCCCAACTCCAGAGGTCCACGTGGGCCGAGCCGCAGCCTTCACGGAAACTGCATTGCAGCCCAATTCTCCCTCGGCCCAAACCCACGTCCTTCCCTTCCACCCAAAGGGTGCCGCCCCCCAAGAGCACAACGTAACAAGATGCTCCCACGCTAGTCTCCCTCTGCCTGAGAATCCGCTTCCCAGGGAGTTCCGCCTGCACCCAGGCCCAAGTCCGCCACAGTCACGGTCAGAAACCGGGCCGCTTCTCAGCCACTCACCAGACTTGGGGTTGCAGAGCACGGGGGGGCTGCTGCTGGGAGGGGGGCTGCCGCTGAAGTAGCCGCTGCCGCAGCTGCTCATGCTGCTCCTCCGCACGGCAGACACGATCTTGACCTCCTTGCTGGGGCTGACTGTGGGCCGAGAACACACAGCGTCACCGACGGTGATGGTCTCGGGTCCCCAGGGCACGCACGCAGGCTTTCGGCTGCCAGGTATGGTGAGGCAGGTCACGTGCGCCGGAATAAAGCACTCTGGCCTTGGCGTCGGAAAAGCAAGGGTCTGAGTGGCAGCTCTGCCCCTGACAGAACAGCACAGCCTGGGGCCATTCCCTTCGGTTTTCTAAACGTACAGTTTCCCCAACTGTAAAGTGGGAATAATGCCATCTCATGGGACTGGTGCAAGGAGTGGATTATATATTTAAAACTACTCAGTTACGTAAAATATTATTTTAAGAACTACCGAGTCCACGCTAAGCATCCCTGAAAGGATGTAAAGTAAGTGCTGGCGAGACACTTAATGAATTAACAGTGATGATAAGTGCCTCCTGGTTGAAGATTAAATCTTTAATCACCCAGAGCCACAGAAGAAGGAGATTAAAACAGAGAGCACAACTTCAGGCTTTGAAGGTGTATGTGAGGCAGCAGCTTCAGTGATAAGATCTCGTTCTCTCCACTGTGGAGTTGGCTGGCTCTCAACGAGGGGAAGAGAGCGAGGCATATGATCCAATGAAAGAAACCATGGAGAGCGCCCCGCTCAGTGCCTGGCACATGGGAAGCACAAAATCAATGCTGGCTTTTATGGCGACTACGGTTACTGTATCCTCCTTCTCATCATCACCACTTGCTCACGTCTACGGGGCCCACTGAAAAACAGGCAAACCTCAGGACCCGCGAAGACGTGAACGGTTCCTCTGCATCTGCAGGAGAATGCAACCTAAGGGACACACAGCTGGTGCGCATCTAAGCACAGGCCTAGGCTCCTGACCCTTGGCTAGTGTTTACTTTCCTGGAATGGCTCTTGGCTCCTTCTCTGCTCCATCCCAGCTGTGTCTGAGGAACCTGGGATGTAGAAGGTTGGGTAGGAGCCAGTATAATATAAGCACTGGGATAAGACAGAACTGGTGCAAGACCCAGCCCTGTCCATCACTTTCTAGCTGTGTGACCTTGGGTAAGCCACTCAACTTCTCCATGCCTCAGTTTCTTCACCTGTAAAATGGAGATAAGAAAAGTCTTTCCTCGAAGAGTAACAGTGAGAATTAAACGAGAAAATGCATGCAACTAAGCTTGGATCTGGGCCAAGGGCACAGAAAGTTCTCAATACATCTAGTTGTAAGTGTTCTCACGGTCAGCTCCTATTCATAACCAAGACACATTTTCATTTTGCTCTGGGTTTCGGGTGAAGCCCATAACTTCCAAACCTTAGGCCAATCAGTTTCTCAAGTCAGTGTCAAGTTTTCAGAGGAGCTGAAGATATCCTGTTAAGCACCTCACCCACTTACATAGAATGACACATCAAGTTAACCTTTTCTGGGTGAATAGGATTATTTTATATTAGTTTATTTTTTGTTTAAGTGGGGTTATCTTTGTGAACATCAGTCATCATTTCTGTCCAGGTTAATTGTCAATATGGGACAGTCTGACCTAACATATAATGTCCCAGGCTGCTGTGCTTCCTGAGCACCTGTGTCTACTTTTCATAGTTTTAATTCGTTCTGTGTGATGGATTGATAATCAGTCGCCTTTAGTTGTATATGCCCTAAGAAGACTTTATTCATCCTTAGAATATATAGCTTCTCAATGCTGTGACTTAGAAAACTGGATAATTAATAATATGTAAGGATTGTTTGTAAATGAAAAGTAAATAAGGTAGGAGTGAGAGCTTGAGTGGTCTTCTATAATTCAAATACACAGTGTTATAAAACAGACTTCTTAGCATGTATGTTGACTGCGCAGGAACAATCTGGTTGTATGTGTGTATGGTTTCTTTTGGGGGGAGTAATAAATACATAAATAAAATTTTGGTTATAAATAAATACAAATTTGCTGGAGAACAGAATTTCACAAAGGTGAGTTACAACTATGCTATTTCTCAAAAGACAGATTATATATGATCAAACAAACAAGGGAACTGACATACCTGACATAAAACTGGTAGATTTCCGATTGTCATGGCTCTGCTTCCTCAGGCAGAAGGGGCTGTCATGAGTTTCCTGGGAGGAGGGGGATTTTTCATTGAGCAGCTCCATCAGTCTTCGCCTCCGCCGGAAGTTCATTCTGAACTGGTAGAGAAGATTGCTGTCCACAAACGGGTGCTTGTTGGACACTGGGGAGAAGAAACCATAGATGAGGGCTGCCTAGCCACTAATCATTGTAGCCAGGAGACTCCAGCCAACAGGAGCAAAAGTCTTGGGAAAGGGTTTAGTTCTACAGATGTCCCAGGAGCTTGCAGTCCACACATGGTCCCAGATTCTTTCCACATGTCATGCATTTTAAAAATTTGCTAACCAATTCCTCTGGGGGAACTCTGCCTGATCTCACCCCAATCTAAGTTATACTCCTGGTGTTGTCCTGGCTCCTACTTTACCTCCGTCTGAGCACTTGTCACACACACTCTCATCGTCCCTCAACTTCTCTGCCTTTCCCACTAAACTCTAGGCTCTTTGGGGCAGTGATCATGGCTTCATTTAGTCATGTGTCCACTGGGCCCAGCACAGTGCTTGTCCCAGAGCAACACGGCCATTCATTTTTAAACTTTTTATCTTGTGATAATTATAGACTCATGGAGAGTTGCAAAATAATACAGAGACCGCATAGTATATGATTCCATTCATATGAAATATCCAGAACAAGGAAATCCATAAACACAGAGTAGACTGGGTGGTTGCCAGGGGCTGGAGGGGATCTAGGGGGTTGGGGATGTTAACTATAGTGTGAGATTCCTTTTGGAGGGGATGAAAATGGTCTAAAATTGACTGTGGTGATGATTGCACATATCTGTGAATATACTAAAAACCAATGAGTGGTATGCTTTAATATGAGCGAATCATATGGTATGTGAACTATATCTCACCAAAGCTGCTGAAAAAATCAACAGCAACAAGAAATAGTAGAGAGTCCCCATGTACTCTTCACCCAGATTCCCCCAATGGTTTCACCTTACAGAAATAACTAAAGTACAATATCAGACAAAGACATTGACATTAGTACAATCTATAGACCTTATTCAGATTTCACCAGTTTTTACATGCACTCATTTGTGTGTGTGTGTGTGTGTGTGTGTGTGTGTGTATTTTTAGGCAATTTTATCACATGTATAGATCTCTGTAACCACCACCACACTCAAAGCACAGGACTGTTCCATCATGACAAAGGGACTCCCTCATGCTAACCCCTGATAGCCTCCCACTCCAAATCCTTAATGTCTGGCAACCACTAGTATGCTCTCCACCTCTGCAATGTTACCATTTAGAGAATTTTATAGAAATGGAATCAAACATTATGTAGCTGCTTAAGATTGATGCTAAATGAATGAATGGCTATCCAGATAAAGGCTGGTTACTTCCCAAGGAAAATCTACACTTTTGAGCACCTAATCATGCCAGGCCATCAACTCAAAATCAATAATAACAATAGCTAACCCTCATACAGCATTTTCTATGAATTCAGCATTATTTTAAATGCTTTATTTGTATTAATTCCTCTAATTTTAACAACAGCCTGGGGTATAGTTACTGTTACTTTCTTCCTTATTTTTTGAGGAAGAAACTGAAGCCCAGAGATGTGAGTAAGACCCAAAGAAGACACAGTAAATGGCAGAGGTAGAAATATAACTACAGTATCTGACTCCAGAGTTCAAGTTCCAAATTACTACTCTCAACTGCCTCTCTGAAAAAAAATTCCTGTGCTTCTTTAGGTTCTCATAAAGAACTGAAATAATGTTACATAAAACTGGTAATGTATGGCTACCAGGCTAAATTTACATCCAATTCTACAATACCATTTATACCTCGGGGATCTATTGTGGTCTATTCGCAACTTTATATTTTGAGTTCTAATCATGGAGTTGTGAAACAGGCAAGACATCAGGCTCCAAAAGCCATGTTCCTAGGTCATTTTGTCTCTGGGAAGTAACCAGGAACCCTGCAAACTGGCCAGCGTCATGCTGAAGTCTCAACCCCCCAAAATTCAAAACAATTGAATAGACTTTACAAAAAAAAAAAAATCTAATTAGCACAACCTCATTAGTTAATATGGAAATGCAAATTAAAATCACAATGAGATGCCACTTCACACCCACTAGAATCACTAAAATAAAAAGAATGACAGCATCAAATGTCGGTGAGGATATAGAGCAACTGGAACTCTCATTTTGCAGGCAGGAATGTAAAATGGTAAAACCAGGTTGGAGAATAGTCTGACAGATCTTATAAAGTTATACACATATCTGCCTTATGTCCCCACAATTCTTAGGGATCCACCCACAACAAATGAAAACATATATCGCCCAAAATGTTCATTGCAGCCTTATTCATAATAGCCAAAAACTGGGGACAACATGTCTATCAACAGGAGAATGGATAAGTAAATTGTAGATAAAATGAAACAGTACTTGACAATAAAAAGGAATGAGCTGCTGACACATAAAACAACGTGGATTAATATCAAAAGCATTAAGTTGAGTGAGAAAAGCCAGACACAAAAAACATAACACAGAGTGACTTAATTTACATGAGGTTCAAGAATAGAGGAAATTCACATATAATGATAGAAATCAGAAAGGGGAAGGGGAGAGGATTGACTGGAAAGGAGTAGGAGGAAACTTTCTGGGGTGATGAAAATGTTCTATATCTTGTTTTTACATGAATATATACATTGTCAAAATGCACCAAACTAAACATTTAAGATACATATATTTCATTGTAGGTTAAGTATATGTATGTTAATAAAAAAGAAAAAAACAACAACAACAACAAATCTTATAAATGGACTGGGAAACTAGGAACAACAGAGTCTTAACAGGGACTTCCCTGGTGGTCCAGTGGTAAAGAATCCGCCTTCCAATGCAGGGGGCACGGGTTCGATCCCTGGTCAGGGAACTAAGATCCCACATACCGCGGGCAACTAAGTCCATGCGCCACAGCTACAGAGCCCACGTGCCCTGGAGTCCGCAGGCCACAACTAGAGAGAAGGCCATGCACCTCAACGAAGACCCCACATGCCGCAACTAAGACCCGACACGGACAAAAAAATAAATTAATTAAAAACAAAAACAAAAAATAGAGCTTAACACTGTAAACCCACATTGCCAATATAAGATGCTACATAATGTTAATGCCCAAATAATCATTTGGCTATTAACCACTGGGCATATGGTCAGTCTCAGAAAAGAGTGGTCCTGTTATAGTATAATTCACCCACCTAATGTGCATAGTTCTATATATATTCTAGTCTATAATATATTCACAGAGTTGTGCATCCCATCATCACAATCAATTTTAAAACATTTCCATCACCCCCAAAAGAAACCCAACACTCCTTAGCTATCACTTCCAATCTGTCCATAACCCCTAGGCAACCCCTAGGCAAGCACTAATCAACTTTCTGTCTCTGTAGATTTGTCTATGTTGGGCATTTCATATAAAGAGAGTCATATAAGATATGGTCCATTGTGACTTGCTTCTTTCACTTGGCATAATGTTTACAAGGTTTATCCATGTAATGCCATGTATCGGTACTTCACTACTTTTTATTGCCAAATAATATTCCATTGTATGGACATACTATATTTTGTTTATCCATGCATCAGTTGATGGACACTTGAGTTGTTTTCACTTCCTGGTTATAATGAATAATGTTATTAACATTCATATAAAAATTTTTGTGTGGACATATGTATTCATTTCTCTTAGGTTTACAACTAGGAGTAGAATGGCAGGATCATATGGTAACCCTATATTGTATGCCAGATTCTTCTCCAAAGAGGATGCCCCATTTTACATTCCCACCAACAGAGTAGGGGGGTCCTAATTGTTCCACATCCTTAGCAACCCTTGTTATTCTCTAGCTTTTTTATTACACTTGTCCTAATGGTTGTGTAGTGGTATCTTATTGTGATTTTGACTTGCATTTCCATGATGGCTAATAACGTTGAACATGTTTTTATGTGCTTATTGTCTATGTGCCTATCTTCTTTGGAGAACTGTCTATCCAAATCCTTTGTCTATTTTTTAATTGGATTGTCTTTAAAAAAAAGAGATTTATTTTTTAAAGCAGTTTTAGGTTCACAGCAAAACTGAGCAGAAAGTGCATAGTTCTCGTATACCCTCTGCCCCCCGACACACAACTTTGCTCTACCATCAATTATCGAGAAAGGAACAGATGTTACAACTGATGAATGTACACTGATACATCATTATTATCCAAAGCCCATAGTTTACATTAGGGTTCACCTTGATGTTGAACATTCCACGGATTTTGTCAAATGTATCTACCATTATATTGGGTTGGCCAAAAAAGTTCATTCAGTTTTTTTCTGTAAGATGTTACGGTATATAGTATCATACAGACTATTTTTGCTGTTCAAAAAATCCTCTGTGTTCTACCTATTCATCCCTCCTTCCCCCCAACCCAATGCAACCACTGATCTCTTTACTGTCTCCATAGTTCTGTCTTTTCCAGAAGGTCATATAGTTGTAGCCTTTTAATATTGGCTTCTTTCACTTAGTGATATGCATTTAAGGTTCCCCTAAGTCTTTACATGGCTTGATAGTTCTTTTTGTACTGAATAATATTTCATTGTCTGGATGTATAACAGTTTATCCATTCACCTACTGAAGGACATATTGTTTGCTTCTAAGTTATGACAATCATGAATAAAGCTGCTATAAACATCCATGTGCAGGTTTTTGTGTGAACATAAGTTTTCAACTCCTTTGGGTAAATACCAAGGAACATGATTGCTGGATCATACGGTAAGAGTATGCTTACCATACTGGCAAAATCCCTTGCAAAGTGACTGTACCATTTTCTATTCCCACCAGCAATGAATGAGAGTTCCTGTTGCTCCACAATCTTGCCTGCATTTGTCATTGTCAGTGTTTTGGATTTTGGCCATTCTAATAGGTGTGTAATGGTATCTCGTTGTTTCAGTTTGGAATTCCCTAATCACATAGGATGTTGAGCATTTTTTCATATGTTTATTTGCCATCTGTATATTTTCTGTCAGAAGGTGTCTGCTCAGGTCCTTGGTCCGTTTTTAAAACCAGGTTGTTTTATTATTGTTGATTTTTAAGAGATCTTTGTATATTTTGGGCTAACAGTGCTTTTTCAGATATGCCTTTTGCAAATATTTTCAAGTCTGAGGCTTGTCTCCTCATTTTCTTCATGGGTTGTCTTTTTATTATTAAGTTGTAATTGTTCTTTATGTATTCTAGATATAAGCCCTTTATCAGGTATATTATTCAAAATATTTTATCACATTCTGTAAGCTGTCTTGTCATTTTCTTGATGGTATCCTCTAAAATACAAAAATTTGGGGGGACTTCCCTGGTGGTCCAGTGGTTACTTCCCTACTGGTCCAGTGGTTAAGACTCCATGCTCCCAATGCGGGGGGCCTGGGTTCGATCCCTGGTTAGGGAACTAGATCCCACATGCCACAACTAAGAGCCTGCATGCCCCAACCTAAAGATCCCGCATGGCACAACGAAGATCCCGCATGCCGCAGCTAAGATCTGGCACAGCCAAATAAATAAATATTAAAATAGAAAAGTTTTAAATTCTGATGATGTTCAGTTTGTTTTCTACTTTGTTGCTTGTCATGTTACTTTTTTGTTAGTTTTGGTGTCATGCCTAAGAAACTATAATGTCTTTTAAAGTAACAATTTTAAAAACAGTACCTCACATAAACATGAAGAATAGTGGGCTCGGTATGAATTGACAAAACTTCATAAATATATGTCCATGCATGGATGCCTTATCCATGTTATTTACTTAAAGCTGAAATGAGGAAGATGAAATGAAAATTGGGATGGAAGAATTTATTAGCACCTTTAAATCTAGTTCCAATTTGTAAAATACCTTACATTTCTAATCAAAAAAGTTTTGCATGTCTACATTTAAAAACTGAAAAATATAGAAAGTTTTCATGCCTTTTAAAAAACCAGAATTATCTATCTATCTATGTTGAGCAAAAACAAGGCTGGCAAATACCAAATTTGATGGAGAGGAATATTCTCCACCTTTTGTTCAGTACTTAAATACTGACTCATTGTTATTCATTTATACTGTGAATACCTAGAGGCCAATCATCTGTTCTAAGAGCTAGAAATACTAAGAGAAATTATATAACAAAATCTTACCCTCAATAAGCTTATAGTCTGGGACTTCCCTGGCAGACCAGCGGTTAAGACTGTGTACTTCCACTACAAGGGGCGTGGGTTTGATCCCTGGTCGGGGAACTAAGATCCTGCAGGCTGCACTGCAGCCAAAATAATAATAATAATAATAATAATAATAATAATAATAATAATAATAATAATAATGACAACAATAAAAATAAAATAAAACCGCTTCATTAAAAAAAAAAGCTTATAGTCTAGCAAAGGCAATAAAACATGCTCCCATATAACAAAAGTACAAGATGGAAATTTCAACAATCTTAAGGAAATTATATATAAAGTGCTATGGAAATTCAAAGGAGAGATTATTTTCAGCCTGTGGGTGAAACAAGATTCATTAAAAATCGACATTATCTAAAAAATACACACATATATGAAGCTTATTTGGGAACATGGAAGAAAAACCCAAATCAACAATCAAATCCAAAGAGTTAGAATATAAATGTTCAACGTAGCTTAACAACAAAGACCCTGAGGTAGAAAGGATGGCTCAGCGTTCTCTTTCTCTCTTACTGTTTTTCACCTTCACTTGAAGAAAGTGAGGAAATACGCCCAGTTACTTAGTGGCAGAGGCAGCATTAGCGCCATGCTCTCTGACACCAAGTCCAAAGATTCTTCCATTACTCTATGACATATCTCAGGTGGTCAAATGTTGAGTTTTATGTTGACTTCTGTGGTGGGTGGGCTGTCATCTCAGCCCACCAGGGTTTAATAAAAGCCTGAGTGTCTACTGATTGCCATCTCTAACCTACTCTGCTGAAGTCTGTTATAATTACGCTAGTAGCTCACTTACTATATGCCACCGTACTAACTTTACAAATATTATACAATACCGTCCTCACAATCACTCTGTAAGTGATTTACAGTGCAAGAATTGAGACTGAAGTTACTTCAGTAACTTCCCCAAGGCCACATAACTTTGGCTTCTGATCCCAAAGCAACATGTCTACTTAGAAACACAGGCCACAAGAGATTGGAAAAGACTCTAAGTTATAGTAAAATGTCACCTTATCCAACACTCAACTTCCATGTTCATCACAGAGTACATTTTTATTTTCTTTCTGTCACCCATACACCTAGCGATTGGCAGTCTTTTTGTGACACTTACCACACTGTAGTGTAACATGGGTTTATTTGGTTGGGGGAGCACATCTCTTTCCCCAATTAAGTCACTCTGCTTGAGAGCCTGGGCTGTGTCTTAATCACTGTGGCATCCTCAAACCCTAGACTACTGCATGTTTGGGTCAGAGTAGGTGCTCTGTAAATGGCTAGAAGTGAATTGTCCATGGTGGGCAGACAAAGGGATAAGAAGCACATCCAAAATACAGCTAACTTTGAACTATGTAGTGGCTAGTTATGTAGCAACCAGTCAATCTGTGGGCTCATGTCATGGTATGTCATGAAGAGTGTGCTGGGCCATGGGGAAATTGCAACATTAAGGACAATGCATTTAGTTTTTCCTAAAAATAAGTATATTCCATTTAAAGGCTTTCATTTATTCTAAAATTATATCATCACGACTTTTTTGTTGTTCATAAACCCACCCATTTATTCAACTAACGTTTATTGAGTCAGGATGACTATATGCCAGGTACTTTTCTTGCCCAGTGTTTTATGAAATTATGGTAAAAACAGAAGTTCTTTTTTTAAGTATTCATTCTTGGCAAAAATTTCTTTTTGGACTGTGAAATTCAAAAATTCTATAAACCACTAGGAAAATAATCTAATACAATGTATTAAGAATCATATTAACCCTTTTATCAAGAATGTTTACTGGTTCAACAGCCTCTTTGGGTATTTCACAAACAGAATCACATCCCTTCTAGGTCAACACCAGCAAATGCAATCTAGGGTTGCGAATGTATTTACCATCCACATTTGCTAATGAATAACTCTTCTGGTTACGTGAATATCAGAGCCTCAGAAACGTGGGTCCCTATCAAGAGAGTACACCCTGCCAAAATTTAACTTAATGATTCATATAGGTGTTTCACAATCTTTAAATGGTGATAAACTATTCACTTCAGCTAAATGAATGATGTCGGCCACAAAGACAAACACATCTAATTCAGTGATAGTTCTGCATGTTCTCAGTAAATAATACATTCTTGCATTCAGGAGATGCTAAATACATCTTGAACCAAAAGATAAGCCAATTATACTTTGATACGATATCTACAAATAGTAGCTCTTTCAATAGTCAAATTTTTACATAAATTTAGTACATTACTACATTCAATAATACTATAATACGGGACTTCCCTGGTGGCGCAGTGGTTAAGAATCCACCTGCCAATGTAGGGGACATGGGTTCCATCCCTGGTCCAGGAAGATCCCACATGCCGCAGAGGAACTAACCCCGTGCGCCACACTACTGAGCCTGAGCTCTAGAGCCTGTGAGCCACAACTACTGAAGCCGGTGCCCCCTAGATCCCGTGCTCTGCAACAAGAGAAGCCACTGCAATGAGAAGCCCGCGCACCGCAACGAAGAGTAGCCCCCGCTCACCACAACTAGAGAAAGCCTGCGCACAGCAACGAAGACCCAACACAGCCAAAAATAAATAAATAAATAAATAAAAATTTAAAAATGAATATACATGAAAAATAAATAAATAAATAAGAACATTCAATTTAAAAAAACTGCACTTTTGTTATTTTACAACCACTGTTGTTGTCTTTACTGTGACCGTCATTTGCGGATGATATACTGCCATGTGACTTATGGGAATTCAATTTTGTGAGACACTACATTTAATGCCCCACTTCAATTTTCAAGGACTTATTTGGGTGTTAGGGCCTCGGGAGCAGCCACATGAAGGTCTCCAGGCGTTCATCCTCCAGCTGTGTGTCTGGCGCAGATGGAGTCAAATTCTTCCCTCAGAAGACAGAAGTGACAATTGCTTGTGTTACTTGCATTGTTTTCAATGAATTATCTGGCTTTTAAAAGGATTCTTTATTTTTTTCCCTCTCATTAAAAGTTTAATAACATGAACAGAGTTTCATACATGTGCTTCGTTTGTGAGTCTAGCCCTAGGTATAACAAAGATAATCATAGCTACAAAAGCTAAGAGTGCAGGTAGACAGCCATATTATAGCATCAATCAATCACACGTTGCATCATTCATTTAGTCAACCAAGTACCTAGTAAGTGACACGCAGGATTCCAGCATCCTGATTGGAATATGACACCTTCGTCTGCTCAGCCTTTCAAGCTCGTCAATACCAAAGTCTTCTAAAAGAGATATTGTTTCATATAAGCAGAAAGCAGTTAAGTTGGGACTTTTCTGAAAACTCTCTTAATGCTAAATAACTTTTAGAAAACAGTATCATGCAATGAAAAGCAAAGGTTCTAGAGTCAGAAAAGCTCGGTTTTGCTCCCAGTTCTGCCACCTTTATGAGCTGAGTGATTAGGGCAACTTACTAAATTTAAGCCTCAAATTTTTTGCATAGTTTTGCTGTGAAGAAGAAATGGGATAATTTACATAAGAGATTTGAAATGGTATCTGACATATAGTGTTTTAAGTGTTCTTCTTCTCAGACTCCTAAAGATTGACTTTAGCTTTTGGTCACTTAAGTTCTTGCACAGAACCCATTTCTTCTGTCTTTTCTGCCTTTCTTTTAAGAACCCTTTGCCCAGCTCCCACGAGCAGTTCTGTCATTTCTCACTTGAGAAAAATATGAAATCTTAACCAGATGTCCCATTCAAGTTTGGCAAGTATCCCACTGGAAAATAATTAAATCTCAGAAGTCAAAGAAAAGCGAGAAATAGAGGAGTGAGTTAAGACACAGGAAGTTTCAAGAATTACTTTAAGAAAGCCAAAGATTTCTTTTGTTTAGCCATAAATTACATATGTAGAGTCTCAAGAAATAAAAATGGCTAAAGGACATACAGTTTATATTCCAGAGAGAGAGATGCATTGATTCTTTCTACACTTTAACATGACACTCTCCAAATGAAATGCAAAAATCATTTGCTACATACGCAAGTTGCTCTTTGTTAAACACAGAAAAAATACCCTAAGATCTAAGGGGAAAAAAATTAAAGAGAAGGAAAGAAAAATCAAGGAGAACAGTGATTGGTGTCTCTAAATCTTGAGGTCATTCCAATTCTTCATTTCTTAGATCCCAATGCTATACAGGATCTATATATTAGAGTAAATGTTGTGACATATATAATTTAACAAATTTCAATCTTTGCTCCTTGAAAATATATATATATTTTAAGATGGGCACATCAGCATTGTTTGCAGCTACACAAACTTGGAACCAAAATTGATGTCTAGCAATAGAGGAATAGTTGACTGAATTGCTCCTGGAGAAGATTAATCTCTAAGCAGGAGGAAGTAAGGAGAGACAATGTTCAACTCAGTATCTACTGTTCTAGTTGTGCTTTTATCACAGCTGTAATTGAAAACTGACAACTTCTTACTCATCCAATTTATAATTTCTGGGACTTTCCAAGCATTCTCTTTTTATTGGTGGAATTCTCTAGGGGCTTGGCTTGGCTTAGGATTAAGTGAGACATAAAACAAGAGGAAAAGCAGAAATAGCCAGAAAGCTGAAGCAATGTAAATACAAGACAATCTTATTGCTTAGGGAAATGGGGGCTTTAGAAGCACTAAACTCCCAATGTTGATATTTGGTAAAAGAAAACAGATCCCTATTCACTGCGTGCCTTCATTTTTTGTTTTTTTAATTAATTTATTTATTTAGTTTTGGCTGAGTTGGGTCTTCATTGCTGTGCGTGGGCTTTCTCTAGTTGCGGCGAGCGGGGGCTACTCTTCGTTGTGGTGCGCGGGCTTCTCATTGCGGTGGCTTCTCTTGTTGCGGAGCACGGGTTCTAGGTGCGCAGGCTTCAGTAGTTGAGACACACGGGCTCAGTAGTTGTGGCTTGAGGGCTCTAGAGTGCAGGCTCAGTAGTTGTGGCACACGGGCTTAGTTGCTCCGCGGCATGTGGGATCTTCCTGGACCAGGGCTCGAACCCGTGTCCCCTGCATTGGCAGGCAGATTCCTAACCACTGCGCCACCAGGGAAGTCCGCCTTCACTTTTCAGAAAGCATGAGGGGAACGTCATGGAGTCTACCAAAATAATAAAGTGACATAGTTCAGATATATTCTTTTGATGGATAATGTGGCTACATTTTTTCCCTTATAAATTATTAGGATGAGTTAGCAAAGCAAGGAATTTTTAAAAGCTGATTATCTGAAAGAAGGAGAATTGGCTTCTATTCCATTCACACATATATTCTAAGGATGAATATAAAAACTTATCATCTTAAGCCCTATAAGTTCCGCTGAACATAAGACATTTTAGGCTACTTATCTAGCTGGAGAGAGGAAGATCACATACTTGCATCCATCCTTGAAATGTCTGCTGGCGGATGACATAACACAACAGACATCATGAAATTAGTTACTGAATCCAGCAGTGTGATAAGAAAGTAAGAAGGTGGCGGTGAGGAGGGGGGAGGGGGAAAGAATATGTGTACATCAACTGTCCCCTGAACAGCACTTCATCAGAACTTTTAAAAAGTTTTAGAATTTAGAAGAGTCAAAAGAGGGCTTAGACAGGGGAATAAGGATAATGATTATTATAATGGGGAAGAAAAAAGACCAGCAAAGGGTGAGGCTGAGGGGGCTGTGACTAGTCCTGCAAGTTGGGGTCAAAGCTAAAACGTCTTCAAGGTCACCTTCCAGGCAGAAGACCCTCCCTGGCTGTGATTAACATCGTTATCATCAGAACATCGCACAGCAGCAAAGGTGGGCATGGCTCACCACTTCACCCAGTGTGCGATGGTGGGTGAAGGATCTTTCTGGGCCATCAAGGATGCCACTCCATCCTACCACTGGCTCCATTTCCTCTTGTTTTCTTTTTTATATCCTACTGATCCTTATAGCTCCTCCTGAAAGGACATGAGCACCTACAGACATTGCTTAAGAGGACTGACAAACTTTAAGGATTAAGAGGTGGCAGATGGGCTTCCCTGGTGGCGCAGTGGTTGAGAATCTGCCTGCCAATGCAGGGGACACGGGTTCGAGCCCTGGTCTGGGAAGATCCCACATGCCGCGGAGCAACTGGGTCCGTGAGCCACAATTACTGAGCCTGCGCGTCTGGAGCCTGTGCTCCGCAACAATAAAGGTCGCAATAGTGAGAGGCCCGCGCACCGTGATGAAGAGTGGCCCCTGCTCGCCGCCAACTAGAGAAAGCCCTCGCACAGAAACGACGACCCAACACAGTTAAAAATAAATAAATTTATAAAAAAAAAAAAAAAAAAAGAGGTGGCAGATTTGGTCCTCAGACATTTGCGTTAATAAAAGGCAAATAAATTCTGCCTATGAAACTGCTGCACCTTCCCTGCCAACAAAAGCTTTCAGCTGTTTCACACGTCCAGGTATGGATTTGCACTCTTTTGCCTCCCTGCCCCTGCTAGGTCACAGTCCTACAGAGTCCAAGCAATTTATGTCACTTAGTATGCTGCATATTAAAAAAAGTGTCAAAACTAAAATATATAAATATTATGCCTTTTCAATCATGTGTCTGTTGGAAAATACGAATCGAGCATTAATTACAACAGAAGATGAAAGCTATTCTTTCAAGAAAATCTAAACTGTACTTAAAGCCATAACTACCCATCTCAAACCATCCTAAAGGGATGCAGGAGTTGAAAGAGCTCTGTTTTCCAAAGCAGCACAAGTCCTTGATTCGAGAAGGTTAGGCAATTGTGTTTAAGCGCCTATGCCACACAAGGACAGTTAGGTGCCTGGGATACAAAACTCTTCAAAAGGCAATACAAACAGTGAGTCAGAGAACTAAAATAATTACTTCCTGAGGACTGACAATATTAAGAAGAGGATATGAAAGCAGGAAATTGATTTTAGGGCATAAAGTTCTATGAATTGATATTACTAAAACAAAACACTTCATATACACAAAGTTAGAACCCAATTACACTTATTTAATTGCTTGAAGGGAGGAAAGGAGATGGAAAAGAGGAAAAAGGATCCAAATAACTTCAGTAAGATTGCAGAAAAGACGAAAATCAAAACATGACATTGTAATTGTACGGGTTTCTGCTGCTTCTGTGTCTTACTGCTAGAAAAGTAAAGGTAATAAAAAGATGGAAGGTCAAATTATATTTTATTCTTCTCTATGCGTCTTTAAATAAAAGCTGGGTGCATTCCAAAGCCTAGAACCTCATGTTGTTAGTGATAAAATTCAGAACAGAGAGTATGTTTTTCAAAAATGAAGTTGTTTTTCAGAGACTAATT
Source organism: Balaenoptera borealis (assembly GCF_965194805.1). NCBI lineage: Eukaryota > Metazoa > Chordata > Mammalia > Artiodactyla > Balaenopteridae > Balaenoptera > Balaenoptera borealis. The sequence goes on from NC_138876.1 coordinate 18,862,540, forward strand.
CATATTGTAAGTGCAGAGAGGTCTGAAAATAAATTTACTTTGTCTGGCAAATGGAATCCTTCATATGCATAATTCAGTGAAAGAAATCTGTAACTCTGTTCTAGAGCCTTTGGAATTGTTGGCATAAATCCAAGGGCCTTCAGTGTTGATTTATTTTTAAAAGTATATATTCAGCATAGAGTATGTATAAGATATTAAGACCAGCAATGGATGAGGCCATTAAACGTATATTAATCTCTACCCACCAAGGCATCTGATGATGAGGATATATTGATGATAACAATAATAAGAGTAGCAATCAGCTAACATTCACTAAGTGGTACACATGACATGATTATATCATTCAGTTCTCAAAGCAGCAGAGAGAGCTATTATAATTATTCGTATTTTACAGATGAGATTACACAAGGTCAACTTGCCCAAGGTCCCATAGTCATTAACTGGAAGATCCACGACAGAAGCATTGACAGATTCACTCTGAAACCCCATCCCTTAATCTCCTCACTAGACTGTCTCCCGTCCCATAATAATGCCAAACAAGGAGGCAGATGAGCTTACAAACACCAGAAAACAGTCTGCTTTTTCCTCATTTATTTCTGTCGCCAGGTAACAGAAGACAATTTGGCTGGGCATGTTTTCTACAAAATTCTTCACCAGGGTAAAATGTTGATTACCTTGGAATTGCTTATTAAAAGGACAAAGCAACAGCATGGTAAACACCCCTCTGCCTACAGATGGTCTTGGGTTGAACACTGGCTTCACTCTTTACTAAGTTACTTAATGTCCCTGAACTTCAATTTTATTCATCCGTAAAATGAGTTGAAGAGGTAATGAAACAAACAGGTAAAAGGCTTATTAGAGTTTCTGGTACATAGAAGCATTCAATTAATGTTAGCCATGTGTGGGCTTCCAATTGAGGGCCCACCCAGGTGTCATTGCCCAAAGGATACCTTTCTAATCCTTTTCAGACTTCACCTATGTAAGGAAAGCTTCTGGCAGCAACTCTAGGTGGTCTGTGGGAAAAGAAGGCATCCTACCTAAACCAGATAAATTCAGCATGGCCAACAACGTAGAGAAGGACATCCAATGTGATGCTGGAGGTATCAGAATAAATCCTACTCAAAACCACTAGCTGTGAAAGCCCACCAAAGCCTTATTCCCAGATGACAACTTCTTACCATTCCCAGAAAGGTAACCGTATAACCTGTGGGTGCTTTAGTGTACAGTAATTTATCAGGTGTTCCATATGAGACCGGAGAGACTAGGACCCTTGAAGGAGGAAGAAGCAGATGTTCAGAAAAGGAGGATGTCAGTGGTGAGATTTAGCAGCTTTAAAAAAAAAAAAGTCTCCATATATTTCTATATTATTTATACTTGTACTCATCTTAAACAAAAAAGGAAAATAGGAAACACCTCACCTATTTTTTTTCCCAGTAAACTTTATGTTTTAAAATAATTTTAGATTTATAAAAAAAAGCTGTAAAGATCATACAGACAGTTCCCATATATCCTTCACCCAGCACCCCCTGATGTTAATATAACCATGATACATCAGTCAAAACTAAGACATTAACATTTGTACATCCACCTGCTTCAAATCTACCTTAGAGCTACCAGGAGCTCAGTGTGAGGACAGAGGAAACAAACCGTTCCTTGGAAGCCCATGTTTCAGAGGGAAGGTCACTTAGTTACTTAATGAAAAAGACATTTGTCCTTGTGGCTGACAATGCTAGCTGCTTGTCCAAAATCCATTTTCCCTTTCTTCCTCCTTTATTATTTGTACAGGGCAGCAGTGTGCCTGGCTTACAGCATTAGATTCACTGATTGCCATCCAGCGAACGAGTCCATGTTGACACAGATCTGGCCCGTGTAATGTCGGTAGAAATCTCTGGGAAAGGTGACTCTTCCTAAATAAAGAGGAACCTCTCTGTTCAAGCAGGCATTACTACATTTTCTCTTATTTGTAGCAAAACACAATTCTGTTATTGTTCCAAACTCAGGTCTGGACACAGAAATCAAAGGCTTAAAAAACAAACACTTTCTGTTTATCTGCAGCCCACACCTTGTAACAAACTATGCTTTACTCAGAAGCCAAGACTGATTAGACAGAAAGTCTTACAGGCAGAAGATATGCCTTCCAGCAACTCGGCTCTGATTCCTTGGTGACAGAAGTGGTTATGGACAGTCCCTGGGTCTCAGTGTTTCCATCTGCGGAAAATAAATTACAATAACTTCTTTTAACCAAAGCAAGTGAAATTAATAAATATATGGGAAGCCACAGCTCTCTGGAAGACAGGGTTGAAATGATGCCCGTGCACCATGAATAAATAATATTGTTCTGCTGTCAGCAAAAATCCAAAGGATCCCATGACAAAGACTAGGAATTTAAGAAAGTGCTCCTGAATTTGGGTTCGTATACTGGATAAGCCCATTCTGAGCAAAAAGAGAACTGCTGAGTTCAGATCCAGTCCAAATGATCTCAGTCAACAATTTCTGACTTGTGGAAATATTAAAAATATTTAATCAAAGGAAATATTTTAAAAATCAGAGAAAAAAGAAAACATGACTGTGAAATCACTGAGCTAAAGAAGAGAGAAGAGGGACTTCCCTGGCAGTCCAGTGGTTAAGACACCTCACTTCCACTGCAGGAGGCACGGGTTCAATCCCTGGTCGGGGAACTAAGATCCCACATGCCGCACAGCAAAAATTAGGAAAAAAAGTAAAAAAGAGAGAGAGAGAGAAGAATTGTTGCCATTCCAGAAACTTGTGTGGCTGGCACCCAGGTTTACTCGGGTGTCCAAACTGGTACAGCAAAATAGAGATACCAAGGTGCTTCCTCAACACAAACTTTCAGGCATTTCAGCCGTCGGGGAACAAAGATCTCAACAAAGATCTCTGAGCTAAGGGGCTGAAAAATGGAATACACACTCACCGGGATACCACCATACTCTGTGCTGGTTTCCAAAAGGTCTAGACCTTTCCTCTCCACAATGGATGACAAGCACCAGAAATGTGGCAAGGAGCTATAAGTGTAAAATACACACTGGATTTGGAAGACTGAATATGAAAAAAAAGAACATAAAATAGCTGATTGCTATTTTCCATATTGATTATATTTTGAAATAACATTTTGGAGATAATGAGTTAAATATATATTATTAAGGTTAATTTCACCTGTTCCATTTTACTTTCACTGCGGCTATTAGAAAATTTAAAATTACATATATGGATTGCATTTGTGGCTTTCATCCTATTTCCATGGAAAATAGGATCAGTCTAGAGGCTGGTACCTCATAGGAACAGATCAGCTAACCAACAAACAAGTTCATCCCTTTACGTGTAGCACTTTGAGAGCCATTTGTCCTAGAAGATAAGTCTTATCCTGAGCTCCTGACAGCCAAGTGGTCAAAGGTTGTTGGTATCGCTGTCTGCTTCCCCCCCACACACACTATCTCCCCATCCTATTTCCTTCATTTTGATGAGGAAGTACGTTATGTTCCCACTTGACAGGAATCCTTGCTTGAGGTTATGCTCCCAGCAACTGTGGAAGAGGACTTCAGAGAGACAGGAGTGGTTTTGCCAGTGGCCAAAACCAATACCCAGACCCCCTTCTTTGGCCTGGTGGCTTTGGTCATTTCCAATCAGACTGAAACCTAGGCCACAGCTAAGGGAGTGGCTAAAATAAAATGGAAGGAATATAGACTCTGATATGCAGGCCTTCCTCGGGTGGAAGGAGAGAGGAGAGGGGCTGGGCTCCTTGTTGGGTCAAATGTCATTACTGGGACAGAGAGGAAGAAAGTGAAGGGGACCTTTTCAGAATAAAGCTAGATAAAATGTTAGAGACTTAAAAATGTTATGTCAGTTTAAAAATAATATATATAAGCAATTTTACAAAAAGATTACTCTCCATTTTAGATTAAAATTATGATATTAATAAAAGTATTTTTCCAACTGTAATAAGGATGTGTGTGTGTGTGTGTGTGTGTGTGTGTGTGTGTAGTCCCTTCTTAAATTTTAACTTAATACTGTTCTATAGTCACATTGATCAGAGTTTACATATGGTCAGTTTTTTTTTTTTTACAATTTTTTAATTCATTTTTTTTAATTTTTAAATTTATTTATTTATATTTTTGGCTGCATTGGGTCTTCGTTGCTGCACACAGGCTTTCTCTAGTTGCGGCGAGCAGGGGTTACTCTTCATTGAGGTGCGAGTGTTTCTCATTGCGATGGCTTCTCTTGCTGTGGAGCGTGGGCTCTAGGTGCGCGGGCTTCAGTAGTTGTGGCTCACGGGCTTAGTTGCTCTGTGGCAAGTGGGATCTTCCAGGACCAGGGATCGAACCCGTGTCCCCTGCATTGGCAGGCAGATTCTTAACCATTGTGCCACCAGGGAAGTCCCGTTTTGCTTTTTACTTGAACTACAGCTGATTTACAATATTGTGTTAGTTTCAGGTGTACAGCAAAGTGATTCAGTTACACATTTTTTTTTCAGATTCTTTTCCATTATAGGTTATTACAAGATATAGTTTTCTGTGCTATACAGAAAATCTTTATTGCTTATCTATTTTATATATTTTTATTGGTGTGTATCTGTTAATTCCACACTCCTAATTTATCCTTTACCTTCCCTACCTCTTCCCTCTTTGGTAATCACAAGTCTGTTCTCTATATTTGTGAGTCTGTTTCTTTTCTGTAAAGAATTTCATTTGTATCGTTTTTTAGATTCCACATATAAGTGATATCACATAATACTTGTTTTTCTCTGACTTCCTTCGCTTAGTATGATAATCTCTGGGTCCAACTATGTTGCTGTAAATGGTAATATTCCATCCTTTTTTATGACTGAGTAATAGTCCAGTGTGTGTGGGTGGGTGTGTGTGTGTGTACCACATCTTCTTTATCCATTCATCTGTCAGTGGACACTTAGGTTGCTTCCATGTCCTGGCTATTGTAAATAGTGCTGCTATGAACATCAATGTGCATGTATCTTTTCAAATTACAGTTTTCCTCTTTTCTGGTTATATGCTCAGGAGGGGGATTGGTGGATCACATGCTAATTCTATTTTTAGTTTTTTAAGGAACCTCCATACTGTTCTCCATAGTGGCTGCACCAATTTACATTCCCACCAACAGTGTAGGAGGGTTCCCTTTTCTCCACACCCTCTCCAGCATTTATTTGTAGACTTTTTCGTGATGGCCATTCTGACCAGTGTGAGGTGATACCTCACTGTAGTTTTACATATGGTCAGTTTTATACCTAATAATCACTCCATGGTATCAACAGACTTCAGCTTGTTGATCCATTTCTGGCAGAAGAGGGGACGAGGGAGCAGGGCGGAGGCAGATAGAAAGAAGGAGCGTCTCCAAAGGACTATAGGCCAGAACACAAAAGACAACCCAGTCACACTGCCTGAGACAAACGTATCAGCTAAGAAAAACTGAGTTAAAGTGAGTGGCTAAGACTCGAGAGCCCTAAGTGGCGGGTGGGAGATTTTCTAGAGGAAGAACTAAGAGAGACTTCAGTGTGGCAAAGATGAAACGGCTGTGAGAATAATCGTCATGACTGCTCAAGGAGAGCCTGGGTCCCACACAGGAATCCCTGCCCAAACTCCTAGCCTCCCAGCTGAGAAAGAAGCTCCCTCAAGATTGACACAGGGTCAGAGCTAGAAAAAAGAGAATGGAGGCAGTCTGTCCTTAAAGGAGAACCTCTTAACTTTTTGCCCCCACTGCCCCCAATCTCCCCTTGAGGGCTGTGGTCAAGCTCATGTCCATCAGTAACCAGGAGTGAACACCACCGTGCTTCTTGACCAGGAGGAGAGGGAAGGGGCACATCAGAGTCAGCAGTCTGAACTGTCCATTCCACCCAGGAGATCCTGACATATTGTTCTTTTAATAAACTTGAGACCCCAGCCTCCATGTCCCTCCAAAAATGACCACCGAAACCCAGCTGAGTCCTTAAATTACCATGTAAGGCCAGGAGACTGCATACTTTCATAAACTTCAACTGCACAGAGATTGTGTGCATGTGTTTTAAGGCTTCCTTGTGCCGCTTTAACAAGGTCACATTTGGGCAAACTGAAGACCATGTACTGCAGCGGCCACTGGCCCACAAGCTGTCAGGAGCAAGGCAGGAGTCGGTAGGGGCCCAGGCTACAGAGCCACAGTCTGTGTCTAGAGGATCAGTTTCTGGACACCTGACAAAAGCTATACTGATGTCAACTAAGGAAAGAAATATTTACAGTTATGACACTGTTCACAAAAGACCTCTATTCTTTTCACATAACACCCTTCTTTTGGAAGATTACATAAGATGAGGCATCTCTCACTCCTTTCATACTTTCTAAAAGTCAAGGCTTTGTGTAGCTACAGACCTGTTGTCCTTCAACAAAACCAATACTATATTGTGTGCCAAAGTATTAGCCTGTGACTTTACCAAGGAAACCTGTTTCCTTCTGTTTGCATTGTAACAGCAGGCTGGCTGTGTCCGTTTTTCTTCCTGCTTTGGATTCAGCTATAATAAAAAGTAAAACAGAGCCAAAGCCTATCAGAGGGCACAGTAGGAAAATTCCCAGAAATTTTAAATTGAGAAAGGAAAAAGTTACAGTAGATAACAGCTGCTGATAAAGATGACACTTGAAATATTAATTATTGAAAGCAGGTTGAGGAAATATCCTACCCGATCTTTATTTTCTTCTATTCAGAGTATAACATTTAGGAGCTAAGAATGATTATGCTCATGGCAAATGCTTAAATACTGTCATCTAAAGCAACAGGGAAAATAATATCAAGTGAATTGATTTAGGGGGAGGATTAAATGAACTAACAGCAGGAAAGGACGGCTTATCTGTTGCTTTCGCCTGCCCAGCCTGCCTTGTGGCAACAGAACTTTCAAAAAAAAAATTTTTTTTTTCTTTGGGTGGAACAATGACCCACCACCACTTGGTTAGTCTGTCAGTCAAAGGGCCCTGCCTATCCCGGGGGCAAGAGGTGGGCATGTGACCCAGACTCAGCCAATCAGTGTTGTTCTCTAGAGTTTAGTCTCTGGAGAGAGGGACAGCATAGGCAGAAAATAGCTAGCACTGGTTTCTTAGCTGTAGGTGTCTGAGAGGGATTGCCCTTCATCACTAGTTCCTGGCAACTGGATCCCCAAGAGCTGCTCCAGTTCTTCTCCAGGCAGCTTGGCTTTCCAGTGATTTAACTATTAGTTAGCTCTGCCATATATTTGAAGCAAATGATGATTGAGGCTGCTTATATTCAAAGAACTCTAGCTGGTATAAACACCCAGCTCTGTGCCTGGCAAATGGCAAATCATCAAAAAGTGGTCACTACTGTCATTCATTCGTTCAACACATTTTTTACTGAATAGCTAATATATAAGTGCCAAGCCATGGGGGATACAGAGACAAGAAAACAAATCCTTTTTTTTTCTTTGGCTGCATGGAGCAGTATGCAGGATCTAGATACCAAACCAGAGATCGTACCAGTGCCCCCTGCCATTGAAGCATGGAGTCCTCACCAATGGACCACCAGGAAATTCCCAGAAAACAAATTCTCTGTCTTCAAAGCACTTATATTCCAGCTAAGGGTAAAGAAACACTAAGATACTGGGTACCACCTGTAATAGAAAAATCTTAATTTTGTTGGTGGCGAGGAGTTACCAAAAGCAAAAGCAGGAGAGGATAGTCTTGATGGGGAGGAAGAAAGGGCAGGCAAGCAAGGGTAGGGTGCCACTGACAAAGACTCTCTCCTTTCCAGACTTTAGGCAGGTTTCTCTGAGCCCTCATTTACATTTTTTTAAAAAAATATTTTTATTTATTTATTTGGCTGCGTTGGGTCTTAGTTGCGGCACGCGGGCTCTTCCTTGAGATGTGTAGGCTTCTCTCCAGTTGTGGCTCTGGGGCTCTAGAGTGCACGGGCTCAGTAGTTGCAGAGCACGGGCTAGTTGCCCCTCGGCATGTGGGATCTTAGTTCCCCGACCAGGGTGGAACCCACGTTCCCTGCATTGGAAGGCAGATTCTTAACCACTGGACCACCAGGGAAGTCCCTGAGCCCTCATTTCTACTAGGCCTTGACCTTGGCCCCTATCCTGTGGTAACAGAACTTTCAAAAAAAATTTTTTTTTGGTTTAAGAATGCCCCTCCCCGACTTGGCGAGTCTGTCAGTCAAAGGGCCCTGCTCACCCAGGGTCAAGAGGTAGGCATGTGACTCAGCCAGATTTGACCTACCCAGCCCAGCCTTAGCAAAGAATCCTGCTAAGTCAGGATCCCCCAAATCGTGATAATCTGATCACTCTTATTATCTTATCAAGTTCCTCATCCTCCATCTTTGACGTCTAAGTCCCTGGCCTCAAAATCCCCCTGCCCTCGGTGTCTCCCATGAATAAATTTCCATCCACTGACCCCCTTACCCTGTTCCATGGCTATAAATCCCCACTTGTCCTTGCTGTACTTGGAGTTGAGCCCCATCTCCCTCCCCTGCTACAATACTCCTATTGCACTATTCTTAAAGTCTTCCTTACCATTTTAACAAGTGTCAGAATAACTTTTTTCTGTAATATCATATGGTCTTGGGCAAGTTGCAAACTCCTCAATCATCAGTGCCTTTTTTCTTCCTTCCTCCCATCCTTCCTTCCCTCCCTCTCTTTTTCTTTGGCTAGGCTATTCCAGGCTGGGCTGAACTCTGTCAAGTGCTCTTAATTACTGAGAAGATGGGGTTAATTCCTGTCTGGATCTGGCACCTAACTTCCTTTGCAGAAGATCCCAAATGCTCTCTTCATGGCTACCAGGTAGAATGTCTCAGCTACTGTCTTCCACTGGAGAATGGGATCACCAAAACTACCCTCAAGCAGCTGGGAGGATTAAAAATATAATACATGGAAAACTGCTTTGTGTGTTGCAAAATTTATATAAATATATTTTTCAAAAACAAAAGAAAAAGAAAGAGGGCTTGATGAAGTGTTGAAATTGTTAAAGTGCTCTGACTAAATCTTTAAAAGAGGAAATTATACGCCTGGACACAGCAGCGGTAGCCTGATTATCCAGGGTCAGCTGCTGCAGCTGTGAGCAATTTACCCACGTGACTCTGCTGTCTGTTACCCTCCATTTAAGGATAAGATAGCTGGAGAGCAGCTCAGCAGTTGAGGGAGATATTTACGTGAGTAAAGAAATGTGTTCATCGCCTTTGCAAAGGTCACACAAAAATCTCAAGGTACTCGGTCATTGTTTGCGATAAAGGAATCTTGTAATATTTTATGAGCTAACAATGATTATAGTTGCAATATCTGACAGGCTGTGTGAGCTGATGCAATAAAAGTTGAGAATTTTTTTCCTAGTCTAGTGGAGGTTATAATTAGCATCCAATCTTCTTTACTGATTAAGAGCCGGATTGCCTTGATGTGAATCTTGAATCCACCATTTACTAGCTCTTGTCTTCAGCAAATTACTTAACCTCATTTTAAGAATGAGAATTATTATGATACCTAACTCATAGAGTTATTTAAAGGAGTAAATGAATAGAGTGATTAGAACAGTGTCTGGCATATAGTAGGGACTCTGTACATTTTAACTGTTATTTAGAATTGATCAGGTCAAGTACAATAGCTGGCATGTGAGGGCCATAAGAGGTAGACTCTGCTAAAAGCTTTTGCCCACCTCTATCGTTTAATTCTCACAGCAGCTCTGTGCAGGAAAGAGTTACCACAGCAGCCTTGAAACAGAAAAGCCTGCTTGTGGGGCTGGCCCGTGGCTAGCTTCTGGGAACTTGGCTTTTGAAAGGTTCTCTGAGTTACCATCTGATAAGGCAACTTTGCTTACCTGGGACACTGAATTCTGCTGTACCAGCCTGCCCAGATTGTTTGCACAAACACTGCAATTAATGGAGAATACGTGCTTTCCTTCTGAGAGTCTGGAAGGCAGGGAATGTGGCTGCCTGGGCAGGCAGAGTATACCTCTGTGAGCAGCCCCCAATAAAAATCTTGCCCTCTGAGTTTCAAGTGGGTTTCCCTGGGCAGAGATATTGTACACGTGTTACTGCATGTCCCTGCTGGAAGAAGGAACCAGTTCTGCCTGGCCCTGGAAGGGAGAACAGAGGAATTCTGCACCTGGATTTCTCCAGACAACACCCAATGTGTCATTTTCCTTTGCTGATCCTTCTCCATGTCTTTTTAAGATTAAAAAATCTTAGCCACGAGTCCAATCATATGTTGAGTCTTTCTAGTACATGTGGGTAGTCCTAGGATTTCAAAAAGCAAAACCAAAAACCCAACGAACCCACCAAACATAACTCTCAAAGGTATATAATATGACTTTAATTTAATAAATTTTAAAACCTGAGGAATGGAAGAGTTGAGATGTCGACAAGGTCACACAGTAGGTGAAGGAGCTGGGATGTAAATCCTGCCTGTCTCCCTCCAAAGACCATGTTCATTCCACAGTGCCGGGCAGACACACCCGATTACATACATCCTGAACCAACAGAAACTCCTTGCTAAGGCACAGTGCCTAGTAGCTACCGGTTAGCTATGCAACCTTGGAAAAGTATCTTAAAGGCTTTGAATTCAAGAATTCTTCGCTGTAACACTGTAATAATGATAATAATATCATTATATATATATATATATATACACACACACATATACATTTGCATGCAAGTTAATTACTCAGCTAACAAGTTCTGTCTTGATTACAGAGCACCATTAACCATTCATAAATGAAGCTGGTTAGGATTTCATAAGTGGGCTTGATTTTTATGCCTACTGGTTTCAAGCTAGGGAACCACTTTTATCCAGCAACCTTTTGCTCAAAGCCTAGAGGCTGACTTTCTTTAATGTTTAACTTATGAAATTAATTATTAGCTGGACAATTCAGAGCTCTGCTTAAGATACTAGCTGGTATTTATCATTAACTCTAACGTACACATATGTGGTGGCCATGTTTTCATAACTCAAAGTTAGAATCTGTGATCTAGCAATGAGTTGCTGTGCTGGGAAACTGGAACTCCCTTGGAAACTCTGACTCTGTATATAGAGAATATTCAATCCTCCTAAAACCAGGGAAAACAAACTTCCGTGGATAAGATTTGCTAACAATAATTCCTTATTTTATCCTTTACATCACAACGTTATGGCATTTATAGCATTATAAAATTGGCATTTATAGCATGATAAAATTACACTGTAGGGGCTTCCCTGGTGGCGCAGTGGTTAAGAATCTGCCTGCCAACGCAGGGGAAAACGGGTTCAAACCCTGGTCCAGGAAGATCCCACATGCCGCGGAGCAACTACGCCTGTGCGTCACAACTACTGAGCCTGCGCTCTAGAGCCCGTGAGCCACAACTACTGAGCCCACGTGCCACAACCACTGAAGCCCGTGCGCCTACAGCCTGTGCTCCGCAACAAGAGAAGCCACTGCAATGAGAAGCCCGCGCACCGCAACAAAGAGTAGCCCCTGCTCGCCGCAACTAGAGAAAACCCGTGCAGCAACGAAGACCCAATGCAGCCAAAAAAATAATAATAATTACACTGTAATTGAGGTATAATTACTCACTCTTTGGAAATCATTTGGAAACAATTTGTGGCATCCTCTATCTTCTCTCTGAAGTCGAGATGTACATTATCAGTCAGTAAACGGTAGTATAAAATGCTGGTTTTCTCTAGAGCTTGGAATCACCAAGTGTTCTGTCTGGAGCAAAGATGACAGCATTAACTCTAAATCAAACACACCATTTTTCATGGTGGAAAGCCCCAGTCACTCCAACCAATTTTGAGTTCACACTTATTAGCGATAATATCCATTTGGACATTACCACCTGAGTGGCCTCATACAAATTACTTAACCTATTGGTGCCTTGGTTTCCTTATCTGTAAAATGGAGATAATAAAAATACCTGCCCTGTAATGAATGGTTACTATTTTGTACACTTAAAAAAAATTTGTTAAGAGAGTTGATCTCATGTTAGGTGTTCTTACCACAATAAGATAAATTTAACAACAACAAAAATTAGAATATCTGACTCAAAGAGTTTAAGAGGTTTCAATAAGTTAATGTGTAAAATCTCTAGAACAGTGCCTGGCACATGGTATAAAATAAATAACCAATAAATAAAATATATCCTACAACTTCAATTGCTCTCTAATTGCTTCTATATCTGTTTTATAATCTCTACAAGACTATAAGCTGTTTAAGGCCAGGAACCATACTGGCATTTTACAATTCTATCCACCTTCCAAACTTCAATCAATAGCCCAGCAGGAAACATACTAGACCGTCAATAAACAGCTGTGAGTGCCATTGTGGCAACATCAGTTAGGAGAAAACACCCCAGAATATACTGAGTGGCTTGAGTGCCTTGCAAACCAATGCTTCTAGATCAGGGGCTTTCAAAATATTTGACCACAATGCAGAGTACTAATTTTTATGTTACAAATCAGTGCACACACGACTATGGCCATATGTTTATATAGTGTATATCTAACTGAAATAAATGTTTTGCAAAACAATCCTTGACCTTATTACATAAACTATGCTCTGAAATTTTCTATTCTAGTTAAATCCAATCCACTGCATCTCAAACTTTTAAAGTGCATTCGAATCACTCGGGGTTATGCTAAAATGTAGATGAGATTCAGTAGGATCAGAGATTCTGCATTTCTATCATGTTCCCAGGTGACACTGTGGGTCCATGGACCACACTTTGAGTACTAAGAGTCTAGTCTAGTCTAGGAAAAAAAATTTTTTTCTTAGTAGTTCTTTTTTTTTTTAAATTTTATTGAAGTATGGTTGATTTACAATGTTGTATTAATTTCTGCTGTACAGCAAAGTGACAGTTATTTATACATTCTTTTTCATATTCTTTTCCATTATGGTTTATCACAGGATATTGAATATACTTCCCTGTGCTAAAAAAAATGTTTTTAATGCTGGGGGAATGACTCCCTAAACTTATTTCACTAAACCCCACTAAAGGGCTGCAATCTGCAGTTTGTAAAACACTGCTCCCAATAATTTCAAAAGTTTCTTTCAAATAATTCCATGATTATCTCCCTAACACTGGGATAGAAATTCTAGGCCTGTGTAGAAGTGGAGGTAGGAGAGTCTACAGTAAGAATGATTCAAGTATTACCTTTCATATTGACTCCTAGGTGGAAATGCTTATCTGGTTCCCAGCCCTTTCCTCACTGTTCTAAGCCTACACCTTGCAGCTATATTAGTAAACTGATTGAGCGCTTATTAAGAGCAAGGCACTGAGCCAAGTGCTTTATATCTACCTCCTGTACTCCTACAACCAACCTATGCAGGTATGCCCATTTTACAGATGAGAGAAGGTAAGTAGCTAATCACCGGTGGAGCTGGGATTCCAGAGCCTATGTTCTTGCAATAGCCAGCCTCGTAAGAACTGAGCTGGCTCCAGTGATCCTTGCCTCCTGGTTATCACACTCATAGTCCTCTCTCATACTCAGTAGGACTGACCTGGTAACCAATAGAGTATTAAGAAACAACAGTGTGTGACTCCCAGGGCTCAGTTAAAAGACACTGTAGCTTCTGTCTTGCATTCTCTTGGATCACTCCCTCTGCAAGAAGCCAGGTTGCCATGTCATGAGAATTCTCAGGCAGCCTTATGAAGAAGTCCATACAGCAATGGACAGAAGTTTCCTGCCAACAGCCAGCACCAGCACTTGTATGGAAGGCACAGAAGTGAGCCACTGTGGAAGCAAATCCTCCAGGCTATCAAGCCTTCAGATGACTGTAACCCCAGTCAATGTCTTGACCAAGCCAAACCACCCACTAAGCTTCTCCCAAATTCCTGAGCCACAAAAACTATGTGAGATCATAAACATTTATTATTATTTTATACCATTAAGTTTTAGAGTAATGTCTTATGTAGCAATAGATAACTAATAGAGTTCCTGAACAGTACACTATATTGCATTATGAGTCCGCTCTAAAAAAAAAAAAACTGAAAATCTGATGAAGGCCTTTTGGATACTTCTTCAGTGTGGCAGCTTGAACCATGGTTCAGCAAATTTTCATTCTCCCAACGCAACCAACCTTGCGAGAGCCATCTACTTCCCATCCAGACTTGACCAGATGACCTGCTATAGCCAGCTGGACATGAAGCTGTCATGTTAAATCACATCCAAGCAGAAGTTTTTGGAGACACTGCAAGAATCTGCCTGCCTTCTCTAGCTTCTGCCCTCACCTGTCAAAACAATATAGTCCAGTGAGTGGATGCTCCTTTACTCTGAGTCCCAGAATGAGAAGGCACGAAACACATAGCTGAATGTGACCCCCAGCTTGCCGACAAGCCGAGCTGAGCCCAAGCAGAGGCACAGTTGACTTACAGAGCCATTACTGAGAAGTAAAAGCCTGTAGTTGCAGCACAAGATTTTAGGGTTTAGCAAAAGCTGACCCGTACACTCACCGTGCTGTATGATGCTGTGCTCCATAAGCCGGTGGCAAAGCTGTTCCGCCTCTTTCCTTGTGGTGGCCTCACCCTCTTGAGCCAGCCAATCCAGGAATTCAGACGCCATGAAGGTGCGCTCATACTTGACCCCTTCCTCTTCCCTGGGCTGCAGGAGTGTGTTTTCAGGGCTCATCAGCCTGGGAGGAAGAAAGTGAAAAAAATAAATAAATAAATAAACCTACCCTTACCAGTGGGGAGAGGGAAGAGAGGAGGGGAAAGGTAGATTTGGGGGTTAAGAGGTACAAACTACCATGTACAAAATAAACAAGCTACAAGGATATATTGTCCAGCACAGGGAATATAGACAATATTTTATAATAACTTTAAACAGTATAATCTATAAAAATTTGGAATCACTATGGTGTATACTTAAAACTAATATTGTAAGTCAACTATACTTCAATTTTAAAAAAAAGAAAGAAAGAGAAAGAAAAAGAAACCTACACAAAAGGAAAATTACTCATTTGACATTCCCCATCCCAGGCTTCTGTGAAGTATCGCCGCAAGGTTGTCAGACAGACAGATGTGGCTGTCAGGCGCCCCAAACGCAATTGTCAAGAGGAGGATCTGCTTCAGAAGTGAGTAAGATGCATTTTTTCCTGGCGATCAGAAAAAAACTGAAAAAGCAATCCAAAACTCTAGCTTTAGCAAACTGTATTCAGTTTAGCCATCTTGAAAGGGAGCTCCTGACCAAACCCCACCCTACTTTTCAAAAAAACTCTCGTATTTCTTTCCTAAAGGCATTTTTCCTTTTCCCAAGTCATTGGGCTAATAAGAAGACTACTTGCTATGGACTGAATGTTTGTGTCTTCCCAAAATTCACATAGTTGTTAGGGGAACCACTGATTGAAACCACCCACCCTGGCCAGGCTAGATAGTAGCCACTTGCTGGAGTTATCTTAAACAGGAGGTCCTGGTAAGGAATGCAGAACTAACAAGCTACCACCAAGCGGAAGAATTCGGGAAAGGTCTCAAGGAGAGAGGAGATGCCAGCCCATATGTCCTCCCAACCTCCCAGAACCCTCCTCGCTGGAATCCATCTTGGCTGAGTGATGCAAGCGCCACCAGGAAGGACCCTGAGTCAGAATGACTGGCCAGAGACAACCCAGAAACTAACCCCATTCCCATAAAACCCGAGACTGCGAGCCACGTGGCCCAGCAGTTCTCCTGGGTTCCCTTACCCTGCGGCTCTCCACCCGGGCACCCCTTCCCCATAACGTCTCTTGCTTTGTCAGCACGTATGTCTCCTCAGACAATTCATTTCCGAGTGTTAGACAAGAGCCCACTCTCGGGGCCTGGAAGTGGTCCCTTCCTGCAACACAAGAACTAGGGGTGGGAAAGATCTTGGGATATGTGAGGGTATGAAAGGAAATACGTGTGCCCTGACATAATGGGGGGGTTGGTAGGGAACAGGTCAGCAGATCCTTATGGCCCCCACTGAGGATTCTATTCTAAGTGCAATGGAAAATAACTGAGAAGTCTCAAGCAGAAGTATGAGAGGATCTGATTTAAGAGTTCAGTATGTTGGCAACAATTACATAGTATGCTCTAAATGTATTTCCACGTAAAATACATCTGATATGAGAGGGTCCACCTATTAGGCTCTCTAGGGCCCTAGAAGGGGTCCCCCTTTCTGCAACATATTGAAACACTAAAAAGACCAATGTGATAGAATTTGGAGACGGGGCTTTTGGGAGGTGATTATTTCATGAGGGTGGAGCCCTACTGGGGAGGAAGAAGTTTTCCTCTACCCTTTTAGGTTCTTCTGGCTGGTCTAAGAAGTAGATTGACATAAGACTGATTAACAGGAGAAAATCATACAAAAGTTTAATAACATGTACAGGGGAGAGACCCAGGGAAACTGAGTAACTCACCAAAATGGCCAAAACCCTCACTTTATTTATTTAACATCTTTATTGGAGTATAATTGCTTTACAATGGTGTGTTAGTTTGTGCTGTATAACAAAGTGAATCAGCTATACGCATACATATATCACCATATCTCCTCCCTCTTGCGTCTCCCTCCCACCCTCCCTATCCCACCCCTCTAGGTGGTCACAAAGCACCCAGCTGATCTCCCTGTGCTATGCAGCTGCTTCCCACTAGCTATCTATTTTATGTTTGGTAGTGTATATATGTCCATGCCACTCTCTCACTTCCTCCCAGCTTACCCTTCCCTCTCCCCATGTCCTCAAGTCCATTCTCTACATCTGCGTCTTTATTCCTGTCCTGCTCCTAGGTTCTTCAGAACCATTTTTTTGTTTGTTTTTTTTTTAGATTCCATATATATGTGTTAGCATACGGTATTTGTTTTTCTCTTTCTGACTTACTTCACTCTGTATGACAGACTCTAAGTCCATCCACCTCACTACAAATAACTCAATTTCATTTCTTTTTATGGCCGAGTAATATTCCATTGTATATATGTGCCACACCTTCTTTATCCATTCATCTGTCAATGGACACTTAGGTTGCTTCCATGTCCTGGCTATTGTAAATAGAGCTGCAATGAACATTGTGGTACATGACTCTTTTTGAATTATGGTTTTCTCAGGGTATATGCCCAGTAGTGGGATTGCTGGGTCATATGGTAGTTCTATTTTTAGTTTTTTAAGGAACCTCCATACTGTTCTCCATAGTGGCTGTATCAATTTACATTCCCACCAACAGTGCAAGAGGGTTCCCTTTTCTCCACACCCTCTCCAGCATTTATTGTTTCTAGATTTTTTGATGATGGCCATTCTGACCGGTGTAAGGTGATACCTCATTGTAGTTCTGATTTGCATTTCTCTAATGATTAGCGATGTTGAGCATCCTTTCATGTGCTTGATGGCCATCTGTATATCTTCTTTAGAGCAATGTCTATTTAGGTCTTCTGCCCATTTTTGGACTGGGTTGTTTGTTTTTTTGATATTGAGCTGCATGGGCTGCTTGTAAATTTCAGAGATTAATCCTTTGTCAGTTGCTTCGTTTGCAAATATTTTCTCCCATTCTGAGGGTTGTCTTTTCCTCTTAAGGTTTCCTTTGCTGTGCAAAAGCTTTGAAGTTTCATTAGGTCCCATTTGTTTATTTTTGTTTTTATTTCCCTTTCTCTAGGAGGTGGGTCAAAAAGGATCTTGCTGTGATTTATGTCAGAGAGTCAAAACCCTCACTTTAAATACTACCTTCAGCTAAAGACAAAAGAGGATGTTGGGGTAGTGGTCCAGGACTTCAAAGGGGAGGAAGGCAATTCACATGGAGATGTAAAGGCAACTGTTTGGTAAATAAATGTTTGTTGTGTCATGCAGAGACAATGGGACACAGAGGGGAATTTTAACAAACAGACTTGGCCAGGTTTCTCCTTGCCTACACACCTAGCTCATACTATAGTTATCTATGTTGATAGCTCCCTTCCTGGAACAGGTCCTCTATCTAAATTTTTTTAGGCAGTTAGGTCACAGGTCAAAGGTTCTTCCAGAGTCTTTTGGGCCTTGATTGTTTTCAGCTTGAAGTAATCCACACACCAAAGAGACATTTTGGGGTGGCAAACTTTGTTCCCCTACAGACCCATAATGAGATTACTGTCCTTAAAAGAAGGGACAGAAGAGAACTTGCTTCCTCTTTCTCTCTTGTGACGATAATACAATGAGAAGACCTCTGCAAACTAAGGTGCCTTACCATACACCAGGTCTGCTGGCGCCTTGATCTTGGACTTCCCAGCCTCCAGACTGTGAGAAATGAGGGTCTATTGTACAAGGCATCCAGTCTATAGTATTTTTGTTAAAGCAGCCTGAACTAAGACAACGACATAAGTCACTCCTTTACAACCCCCTGGCCCCACGTATCCTGTCTCACACCTACCTTCCCATGCACTCTTCACTCCTCTAGCTTCTGCCTTTACTACTAGGGGCACAAGCATTCTCCCTTGTGTCCATATACGATGGACATCTTGTAGGTCCCCCATGTGGTTGACATTAATAGCATCAGATGCCATTGAGCACTCCCCTCAGTTAGAAGGACGTAACACACTGCACTGGTTTCCCTCTGTTCCTACCTTTTCTCAGTGACCATTGTGGGTTATCGCCTCCTCATCTCCATGGACTTTAAAGGCTGGAATCCCTTGAGGTTCAGTTCCCCAAATATCTCTCTTCTCTCGTCTCTTAGGCAAGTTCTTATATCCCCATGGCTTCAATTACCATCCATGCCTCAAGGATAATCAGATTTATATCCTTAGACCAGGGCTCTATTCCCAACCCCAGACCTTTGTATCCACATGGACATCCCAAAGACATCCAAAATCAACAAGCCCAAAACTGAACTCAGGTTCTTCCCTCCAAACCTGAGGTCCTGTGCCTGTGAGTGTTTCCACCATGCAGCCTGAAAACAAGGCTTCCTCCATGATGCCTTCATCTTCCTCAACCCAGTCTATCAGTCTGAACTGTGGTTTTTACCTCCCAGATAGCTCTCATATATGTCTAAATCTTCCCATCTTTGGCACGGCCACTGCCTTGGCCCAAAATACCAACACCTTTAACCTAGACAATAACATTGGTTTCTTAATTGGACTACACTATGCACCCACTCTTGTTCTCAACCCAACCTCAAGCACCCAAGCCCAGACACAGCAATTAAAATGATCTTGTAAAAATTTGAACCTGAAAATGTCCTGCCCCTGTTGAAGATACACTTTAATGGCTTCTCATTGCTTTTAGGCTAAAGACCAAAACACTTTATATGGCCTATAATGCCTGCATGACCCTGACCCCATCCCCTTTGGAACATTCTCACCTCTGGCCACTGTGTGCTCCAGAGATGCTGGGCTTCTTTCAGTTCAAACATATCATGCCCATCTACCACAGGGCCTTTGAATATGTCATTCCCAAACCTGGAACATTCCTCCTCACTATTCCTCTACTCCTCAAGCCTACTTAACTCCTTATCCTTTGCATTTCAATCACTATCAGATGTCCATTGCTCCCTATACAGTTTACGTAATTATCAGATTAAAGACTACCTTCCCTACTCAATTATAAGCTCCAACAGGATAGACAGAGTCCATGTTTGTCCACGAAACCTTGTACAATGAAAACAGAACCTCATAAAATGTCACAATCATTGTATCATCTTCCTTTAGAACTGTTCCTGATGAGTTCTTGTCTTCTATATGAAAGTTCATTTCTCTCTTTTAAAAACCTTCAGGTCTTCTCAAACTAACAATAGTATGCAACACAAATTGTACCATTTCATTCTAGAGCAGGAAGAAACCTTAGAGATTATTATGATACAACCCCCTCTTCATCCATATGAGAAAAATGTAATTCTCATCCAAATGAGAAAAAGTGAATGACAGCATTCAGTGTTGCGGGGAGGAAACTTGCCCAGGGTCATACAAATGAGAGCACTTTACACGTTTATAAATCATATCATTTGTGGGTAATTGAACCTGCGTACCTCAATGTCCACTCATATGATGTTCATTTTCAGTGCTTTCAGACTTAGAGCCCAATCCTACTGTGGAAAGAATATTCAACTAGGAATTTGAAGATTTAAGTTTTATTCAGAATGGGTCACTTGGTAGCTGTGAGATGAAAAGCAAGCCACTTTTCTTTTTTTAACCTTTTTCTCAAGAGTATAATGATAGCTTCGCCCTTCTGTTGTGAGAATGATAGGGTGAGTGTGAATGAAACAACTTAACAATACAAAAGACAATGTATATACAAAGCGTTAAACTTAACTAATCATGGTGCATTCCTCAGGGCGTGTTGAATTTGTGCCAGTAGCTACAAGGGGACTCCTATGAGTCACCTCCACTCTTCCCAGAATCTTCAGAGTTCTACTATTTGGAAGCCATGGAAGGAGCACAGCCTTGGGAAGCAGGACACCTGGGACTCAAACCCAACTCTGCCACAAACTAATGACATGATTTTTCACTGCTTCAAGCGTCCCCAAACTCACATTAAATGAGGAAGATAATACATGTTCTACTGCCTTCACTGGATTGCTATCATTAAAAACTTTTGTTAAAAAATTCTAAGAATGTAAGTGTATGCTTTTGTATTTAAGAGTATTTACACTAAACTGATAAGAACAGATACCATACTTGATCTTAGCCAAAAGTTCAAGAAGTAACTAAAAGTATTTATAAAAGCTTTTAGCATATAACTGAACTTATTAAAAACCTTATTCAGCTTGTAACAGAACTCACTTTAAAATCTTATTGGCAGGGGAGTGATAAATTAGGAATTTGGGATTAACATATACACCCTACTATATATAAAATAGGTAAACAACAAGGACCTATTGTATAGCACAGGGAACTATACTCAATATCTTGTAATAACCTATAACGGAGAAGAATCTGAAAAAGAATATGTGTGTGTGTATATATATATATATATACACACACACATATATGTATATATATATATATACACACATATATGTGTGTATATATATACACACACAGACACACATATATACATGTATGACTGAATCATTTTGCTGTACACTTGAAACCAAAATAGCACTGTAAGTTAACTATACTTCAATTAAAAAAATTAAATCTGCAAAAAAAAATATTATTTAGACCTCTTCCTAAGTGAACCCTCTTCTGTACTTTAATCCATCCTTAGATATAGCTACTAGGCTGCTTTCAGAGGCTTAGTAGCAGCTGAGTTGGTATGAGCCATAAGAATTATATTTAATATAATAATGACCAGGCCCTCCTTAGAAGATGGAAGGGACAACTGCCACATATACATCAACACAAGGGACAGAATCCTGACATTCCATAGGAGATTATGTGCCATGATGGCCACATCAGCTCCCCTCATCCTTCTTTCCAATTGACTTCACTGCTTCTCCCATCAAGAGGTTGAGTCTATTTCCCCTTCCCTTGAACCTGGGCTGCCTTTGTGAATTGCACTGCCCAACCAAATGCAACAGAGGCAACATGATTTGACTCCCACGGCAAGGCTTTAGGAGGCCTTGCAACTTCCACCGTTGCCCCCTTGGAATGCCATACTGAGACCGCGGTGTAAGGAAGCAAGTGTAGCCTGTTGGAGGTGAAGAGGCCACAGGCCCAGGCGATAGCCAGCACCAACTCTCAGACATGAGAATGAGGCCATCTTGGACATTCCAGCTCAGCTGACCCTCCAGCAACCATATGAATGAGCCCAGGTGAAACCAGTACAGGAATCACCTTGCAAGCCACAGAATCAGGAGAAATAATATATCATTGTTGTTTTAAACTAGTCAGTTTTAAGGTGATTTGTTTTGTAGGAATAGATAACTAGAATATATTCATATCAATGAGAAATGGCAAAAAAGATGTGAAACCCACAAAGAGGAACATGTCACATCAGTTGAAAAGTACTGAAAGAACAGTGAATGAATACCGAAAGGTCCTGGAAATAAACTGTATAAAATAAAGCCACATGGAGCTAGACCTGGGAGCCTGCATCAGTGATAGGAATCTAGAAAACAAAATGCCTAAATAAGGAATACTACCATTTCCTCATTTCTTTTCACCCTCAAATAAGGTATTTTATTTATTTATTATTATTATTATTTTTGGTAGCTCCGAGCAGCATGTGAGATCTTAGTTCCCCGACCAAGGATGGAACCCATGCCCCCTGCATTGGAAGTGCAGAGTCTTAACCACTGGACCGCCAGGGAAGCCCCCAAATAAGCTATTTTAGAGTGAAGACGAGCTTCCTCAGTTTTCCAGTTTTAGATGTTATTTCTCTAAGAAATCTCCCATCCCACAAATCTAGACCACGTGCCACTTCTAAGGGCTCCCAGAGTCCCTGAAAGGCCTTCTCAGAGCCCTGGGAAAATGGCCTGCTCACTTAACTATAAGCTTCTTGAGACCAGGATCCCTGTCTATGTGGTTGATAGCTGTTTCCTAGTACGGTAGGTCCTAGAACAGTATTTGCTGAATGATAAATGAAACTCGTTTCTCTGCATTCCCCTGCTACACATCATTATCCAAGAGTATATCAAAAATGACCCCCTTAGAATTCCCTGGTGATCCAGTGATTAGGACTCCATGTTTCTACTGCAGGAGGCATGAGTTTGATACCTGGTCAGGGAACTAAGATCCTACATGCTGCAGAGTGGCCAAAAAAAAAAAAAAAAAGGCCCCCTTAGAATGACCCTGTGTGGAGACGAGGTGAATCAAGAGTTTCTGCCCTACTGAGACTCCATTTAAGATACAGACACAAACGCCTGGCCTTCACTTCTGTTGTCAAACCACTCTGTCGCTTCCAGCTTAGCAATTTTCCTTTCAGGGTGTGGGCAGGACAAGTGGATAGGGGTTAATTTGTGTCACTTCTTGAAACCAGAAAAATGACCTGCCAGCCCTCTAGAGCTCCTGCTAAGTAGCTCCTGGCCTCTGGACAAATGGCTGGTTAGCTGCTGTTGCCAATGTGAGCTTTAGACAAGAGACCAGTTGGCAGGCCTGCCTGGATCAGCTCAGCTAGCTATTTAAAACATGCTCCACAGCCCTTAGCTCTTCCTTATTTCATTTTCCCTTAAAATCAAGCATAATACTATTCCTATCCAGATTCTTCTCCTTAGGACAAAGGCTTGCCTGGGATTGATTTTAGTATCAATATGTAGTCACAGTGTTAAGACAATAATTTGACTCACTACTTGGTCCAATGATCTCTTGCTATGTAACAAGTTGCCCCAAGACTTGGTGGCTTAAAACAACCACCATTTATGGGAATGTATTTAAATTGGTGCAGCCAGTATGGAAAACAGTACGGAGGTCCCTCAAAAAACTAAAAAGAGAGTTGCCATAAGATCTAGCAATCCCACTCCTGGGCATATATTCAAACAAAAGTATAATTGAAAAAGATACATGCACCCCTATGTTCTTTAATTTTTTTTTTTTTTTTTTTGGCCACACTGCACAGCATGCGGGATCCTAGTTCCCCAACCACGGATCGAACCTCGCGCCCTGCAGTGGAAGCACAGAGTCCTAACCACTAAACCGCCAGGGAAGTCCCACCCCTATGTTCTTAGCAGCACTATTTACAATAGCCAAGACAAGGAAACAATCTAAATGTCCACTGACAGATGAATGGATAAAGAAGATGTGGTACATATATATGCAATGGAATACTACTCAGCCATAAAAAAGAATGAAATAACATTTGCAGCAACATGGATGGACCTAGAGATCATTATACTAAGTGAAGTAAGTCAGAAGGAGAAAGACAAATACCTTATGATATCACTTTTATGTGGAATCTAAAATATGACATAAATGAACTTATTTACAAAACAGAAAAGACTTCACAGACATAGAGAACAGACTTGTGGTTGCCAAGGGCAGGGGAGGCTGTGTGGAAGGGATGGATTGGGAGTTTGGGATGAGCAGATGAAAACTATTATATGTTTGTATAACTGAATCACTTTGCTTTACATCAGAAACTAATACAACACTGTAAATCAACTATACTTTAATAAAACAGATTTAAAAAAAAAAGCCCAACCACCATTTAATCATATCTTAGTATTCTGTGGGTTGCCTGGGGCTCAACTGGGCAGATCCTCCATCAGCTTTGCTTGGGATCACTCATGCCATTGCAGGCAGACAGTGGGCCAGGGCTCGATGTCTGGCCCTGCGGTGCTCCTAAGTCAGTATAGCCTTTCCTCCCATGAGACAGCCTGGACATTGAGATACAGAGCTCAAGAGGAAAGAAGCAGATGCTGCCAGAATTTTTTTTACACTTTTATTAGCATATATTAAGATATTAATAATAATAATAATACAATATTATTAATATATATCCACTTACCAGACAACTAACCCATTTAACATGTAAAATGCAATGGTTTTCGGTATATACATCGAGTTGTACAACCATCACTACCATCCATGTTAAAATACTTTATCACCCCAAAGGAAATGCTGTACCATTAATAATCATCCCCCACTTCCCCATTCCCCCTGCCCTAGGCAAACACTAATCTACCTCCTACATCTATGAATCTGCCTCTTACAGACAGTTCATATAAATAGAGTCATACAGTATGTGGTCCTGTGTGACTGGTTTCTTTCATTTAGTATAATGTTTTCAACATTCATCATGTTGCAGCATGTATCGGTACTTCATTCCTTTTCATTGTCAAATAATATTCCACTGTATGAATATTCCACATTGGGTGTATCCAATCATCAGCTGATGGGCATTTGCATTGTTTCCTTTGGGTTATTATGAATAATGTTACTTTGAAAATTTATATACAAATTTTTTATGTGGACATATGTTTTCTTTACTCTTGGATATACACCAAGAAGTAGAATTGCTGGGTCATATGGTAACTCTTTTTAACCTTTTGCGAAAATGCCAGACTGTTTTCTAAAGTGGCTGTGCCACTTTACGTTCCTACCAGTACAGTACGAGAGTTCTAATTTCCCCACAACCTTGCCAGCATTTGTCATCTGTTCTTTGTTATTAGGATCCTCCTGGTGGGTGTGAAGAGGTATGTGAGTGTGTTTTCGATTTGCATTTCCCTGATGATTAATGATACTGAGCATGTTTTTATGTGTTTATTGTCCATTTATATATCTTCTTTGGAGAAATGTCTATTCTGATCCTTTGCACACTGTAAAACTAGATTACTTGTCTTTTTCATATTGAACTTTTAAGTGTTCTTTATATATTCTTTGATGCAAGTCCTTAATCAGACATATGATTTGCAGATATTTTTTCCCATTCTATGGGCTGTTTTCTCACTTTCTTGACGGTACTGTTTCTAGCCCCAAAGTTTTAAATTTTTATGTAGCCCAATTTATCCGTTTTTCTCTTTTGCTGCTTGTGCTTTTGGTGTCACATGTCAGAAACATTGCCTGACACAAGCCCATGAAAATTTACTCTTATGTTGTCTTCTAAGAGTTTCATAGTTTTAGTTCTCACATTTAGCTCTATAATCCACTTTGAGTTAAATTTTCTAGAAGGCATGAGGCAAGGGTCAAACTCTGTTTGCTTGTATGCAGCTATCCAGTTATCCCAGCATCATTTGTTGAAAAGACTATTCATCCTCCATTGAATTATCTTTTTGACTCTTATGAAAAAACAATCAACCATGCCAGGCCTTCTTAAACTGCTTAGGCTCAGAAGTCACAGAATGTCAATTGCCCTGAATTATACTTGTTTAAAAGCATGAAATTAAAGACAAATGTAGCTTCAATTCCTAACTCTGCACACCTGTTAGCTACATGACTCTCCTTCCCCGAGTGTAAACTGCAGATAACGACAGTGCCTACTTGGGGAGCTGCTGTGCAGTTTAAGTGTGATAATGCACGAAATGTTTCAATCGTGGTGTTGAATACACCTTAAACACTGAATACATTTTAGCTGTAATGATGATGATAATGATTATGATGATAAAAATTTTCTAGATGGAGCCATAAGATCAAACCCCTTTCTTTATGGCAAAACGAATTAAGATTCTGTGTGTATTTCTATAGACAAGAATAACAATTCCATTTTAATTAGTAATGAGAAATGGGGACGAAGCTCTGAAAGTCTTATTTTTATAGAACAAATTCATCTTCAGTCAAAATGGTCCTGTGTGGGCCTATAATCATGACATAAAGCCACACACCTTACAAGGTGTTAGGCATTAACAATATTCGTCTCCTGGAAGTACTCACCAGATTTTGATTGTGCATGTGACTGAGTTCAACCTTTCCTGGATATATATCTGAGTCATATTTCCCAGACTCACTCTAACCCAGGGGAAAGGCAGCATCACAATAGAAGGAACTGCTACATTTAGGAGCCAGTACAGGAATAGAAATAAGCTGATAGCAATCTCCTTGTGCATTGAAAAAAAATTCAAAGGAACTGTGAAGGCCCTATATAATGTGGGAACGTATGTGAATGGTATACAAGGGCACAAACTAGGGAGGGATCCAAAATGACCCATGGGCTATTAGGCCGGAAAGATGCTTTAGAATTTAAAGAGCTTTAAAAAAAAAAAGTGTTAGTGTAATGATAAATTATTTTGAAAAGCAAAACATAAAATTATATACATGGTAACCATTAAAAATTAAAAATTCATTCATCCAAATATTAAAAGAGTTACTTACCCTTGGGGGCAGTTTCTGAATGATTTTTGTTTTCACCTTAATAGAATTCTCTATTACTCAAATTATTCCCCAGAGAGAGTATACTACGTTTATAACCGGGAAAAACGTTATCAATAAAGAAGTTACATTAAGGTTAAGTTTATGTTTAACCAGACGACTTGTCCCTGACAAAATGCTTATATTAATGCCCAATATAATAAAGTTGCTCCCAATGTATAAATTATATATTTAGATGTATGCTTCCAAAATACAGTTTGAATGTGTAACATTGACTTGTGTGATTAGGAAGAAAGTATGAATTATGGCGAAATGCTTATATGAGCATTGATATTTTTGAATACTATGCTATTATCTATAGAATAGATGTGACAGGCATAAATTGATACAATTTTCATAATAATTTGGTTAGGAACTAGTAAACAGAGAGCTGTTTGGTTAATGTTTGTCAGTAAAACTATTATATATTAAAAAAAGGTGAGGGAAAGGTAAGAAAAACAGCATTTTACACTCTTTACCAACAAATACCTTTCACCTTCCTTCACTTGCCTTCATAGTATACACTGAACAGAACATACTCTGTCTCACCTTTTTTCCTTACTCATGTTCTTCCCTTACATCCTCCCTCCTCCCCTTCCCTGGAGAAATCCAAACTATTCTTCAAAAAAAAAAGGCACTCCTTGTACAGTGGTGCAGGTTGTTCACTGCACAAGGGAACCTCGCTTCA
The DNA here is from genome assembly GCF_965194805.1 of Balaenoptera borealis. Taxonomy (NCBI): domain Eukaryota; kingdom Metazoa; phylum Chordata; class Mammalia; order Artiodactyla; family Balaenopteridae; genus Balaenoptera; species Balaenoptera borealis. The sequence goes on from NC_138876.1 coordinate 18,889,809, forward strand.
GCGACAAATTAAGTCTAAAATCCAGTGCCCACTCCTCAGGAGCAGTCCCTGTGGAGGAGAGGTACTGTAGGAGCCTGAAGGAAAGGGCAAAAGGGTGTCTGTTCCTCATATGCACAAAGGTGCTAAGTGAGATACTGGGGTTCTGCTTTGAAGGGCTAAAGTACTAACCTCTCTTTGAAAATATCCCAACTAAAAAGCAATTCATACAGATCTCTCCTTTTTTTTGAACTTTAAGCCAGTACCACAGTTTTGTATATATTCTCTCAATTTTTAACACACTATTTTTACCCCTTCAGCTAAACTAGAAGCTTCTGAAGGATAGACACCATGCCTTCAATGCTGGTGAAAACCCAGACCCGGAGGCAGTATAAATTAGGTGCTTAACAAATATTTGTTAATCAACTGACTGGAAACTAAGAATACCACAAACAACAGTAATGGAGAGTGTTATTTGTCTTTGATGTTAAAATCCCTTCCTCTTTGCTTGCTATTTTAGATTTGCTGGAAAAAAAGCAAGAACTTTTTTAGTGCTGGTTTTATGCTCTGAAGAGACTGATATGCTGGAACCTAAGTTGTAATTTTCACATTGCCCACAGTTTTTAGTGTTGTGCTAAACATTTTCAGCTTTTTAGTGTGGTTGTATTAAACATTTCAGCTGTTGTTATTGAACTTGAATCAGCTTTAGATAGAAGTTGAGTGTGGATTCCAAGGCCATGGCTGTCGTAAAAGGCTACATTCAGCTATGGTTTCATAACCATAAAATTACACAAGAAGGAGAGAAACCAAGCACTTCTACACTGAATTCAAAACAATTCAAACCTCTGTGAACCCTTGCAAACAACTGTCAAGGGAAGCTGGGTTCTCAAACATATTATAAAGGCTCCTTTTAAGGGAATGGTTATTATTTATTTTGGATGCTTCCATAATTATTAGAAAATAGAAGGATTTGCTGCCAAAAACAAAGAAAAAAAAAGGAGGTAAAGAAAGAAGGTTAGGAGGGGTAAGATGAAGTAATTAAGAAAAATTAAAGATAATACCAATAAGGGAAAACAAAATGAACATATTTTAAAGAGGTAAGAAAAAATGATAAAAAACTGAACACAATGACAAGTAGGGACTACTTTTCTGCAGGTTAACAGGCTAGGTGACAGAAGGACCACTTTATCCTGCATATTTGTGGAAGTTACATGAAAAAGAATGGGAAACAGTCTTTCCTCTTTTTTTTCAACCAAGGTCTTACATTGTACAATCATAAGACTCCCTCTCTTAAAACAGATTTAAAAACCACTGCTTTGATTCATCTATGGCCAACTGATTTTAACAAGGGTGCCAAGGCCATCTAATGGGGGAAATAACAGTCTTTTCAACAAATGGTTCTGGGATAATTAGAGAACGACATGTAAAAGAATGAAGTTGGACCCTTACCTCAAACCCTATACAAAAAATAACTCAAAATATATTAAAGACCTAAATGTAAGAGCTAAAGCCATAAAACTTTGACAAGAAAACATAAAGATAAATCTTCGTGACCTTGAATTTGGCAAAGGATTCCTAGATATGACACCAAAAGCACAGGAAGAAAAAGGAAAAATAGATAAATCAAACTACATTAAAATGTAAAACTTTCATGCTTCAAAGACACCAGCAAGAAAGTGAAAAGACAACTCAATGAATGGGAGAAAATGCAAATCATATGTCTGATAATGGATTTGCATCTGGAATATATAAGGAACACTTAAATAAGAAGACAACCCAATTTAGAAGTGGACAAATGATCTCAATAGATCAAAGAAGATATACAAACGGCCAATAAGCACATGGAAAGATGCTAAGCATTATCAGTCATGAAGGAACTGCAAATCAAAACCACACTGAGATACCACTTCACACCTACTAGTTGGCTAAAATCAAAAAGTCAGATAGTAGCAAGTGTGGGCAAGGATGTGGAGAAACTGGAAGCTTGTTGGTGGGAATGTAACATGGTACAGTCGATTCAGAAAATAGTCTCTCAGTTCCTCAAACCATTAAACACCAAGTTACAACGTGATCCAGCCATTCTACTCCTAGGTATATGTCCAGGAGAAATGACAACCTATGTCCCAGAAAAACTTGTACACAAATGTCCTGGCAGCATTATACATTGTTGTCAAAAAGTATAAACAACCCAAATATCTATCAACTGATGGAGCTGAAAATGTCATATATCCATACAATGAAGCAATATTTGGCTATAAAAAGGAATGAAGTACTGAAACACACTACAACATGGACAAACCTTGAAAACATTATACTAAACGAAAGAGGCCAATCACACAAGACCATAAATTATATCATTCCATTCATATGAAATGTTCAAAACAGAGAAATCTATGGAGACAGAAAGTTAATTAGTGATTGCTTAAGGATGAATGGAGAAATAGAGAGTGATAGCTAAGAGGTACAGGGTTTCTCCTGGAGGTGACAAAAATTTTCTAAAATTGTGGTGATGGTTGCACATGTCTGTGAATATACTAAAAAGCATTAAATTGTACACTTTAAATGGGTCAATTGTATGGTATTGACCCAATTATATCTCAATAAAGCTATTAAAAAATCACTACTTTGGACACTTCATTTATTCATTCGTTAATTCAATAAATATTTACTGAGCATCTTCTCTATCCTAGGAGATGCAGAAATGAAAAGACATGGACTTTGTCCTTAACTTGCTTACCATCCAGTGGGAAGCAAACATTAAAAACCTATGGGTGGGACTTCCCTGGTGGTCCAGCGGTTAAGACTCCGTGCTACCAATGCAGGGGGCCCAGGTTAGATCCCTGGTCAGGGAACTAGAGCCCACATGCATGCCGCAACTAAGAGCTCGCATGCTGCAACAAAGATCCTGCATGCCACAACCAAGACCCGGAGCAGCCAAATAAATAAATAAATAAAATATTAAAAAAACAAAAACACCTATGGGCAAGGTAGATAAATGCTACGATAGAGTTATAAGTATATATAGAATGAAAGGAAAGTAAGGAAGAAAATACCCAAGTCTACCATAGAATGAAAGGAAAGTAAGGAAGAAAATACCCAAGTCTACCAGTATATATAGAATGAAAGGAAAGTAAGGAAGAAAATACCCAAGTCTACCATAGAATGAAAGGAAAGTAAGGAAGAAAATACCCAAGTCTACCAGTATATATAGAATGAAAGGAAAGTAAGGACGAAAATACCCAAGTCTACCATAGAATGAAAGGAAAGTAAGGAAGAGAATACACAAGTCTACCAGAGTCTCTTAAGGTCAACTCCTGTTTGACGAAACAGGAGTTGACCAACAGGAGTTGACCTTAAGAGACAGTAAGAGGGGGACTTCCCTGGTGGCGCAGTGGTTAAGAATTTGCCTGCCAATGCAGGGGACACGGGTTCGAGCCCTGGTCTGGGAAGATCCCACATGCCGTGGAGTAAATAAGCCCGTGTGCCACAACTACTGAGCCTGCGCTCTAGAGCCTGCAAGCCACAACTACTGAGCCCGTGAGCCACAACTACTGAGCATGTGTGCCACAACTACTGAAGCCCGTGCGCCTAGAGCCTGTGCTCCGCAACAAGAGAAGCCACTGCAATGAGAAGCCCGCACACTGCAACGAGGAGTAGCCCCCGCTCGATGCGACTAGAGAATGCCCGTGTGCAGCAACGAAGACCCAACGCAGCCAAAAATAAATTAAAAAAAATAAAATTTTAAAAAATTTAAAGAAAAAGAGACAGTGAGAGGATACAGGATCAAGGAGAAGCAAGTACAGATGCACAGAATGAGGAGAGATCAGGACAAGCAGTTCAGTGTTAAGTAGCAGCACGAGGGGCGGGGGGTGGTGGGAGTAGGTGGCAAAGCAGGAGGAGATAAGCGTGGGCAATGGGAGGCCATTAGGCCAGAAAGGTTCTGATCCTATAGGTGATAGAGCGGATGAATTCTGAGCTCAGGATTGTCAATGAAGATAACAAAGATGACAGCATAGTGATCTTTCGTGTGATGGTCACCTTTTCACTTTCCATTATGACAATTGTGCTTTCAGCTCAACAAATGTATCAGCACTTACTGGACACCCCACCCTGCACTGGTCACTAGGATACAAAGAATAAGTCAAAGTTCCTATTCTGGAAGACCAGGAGGAAGCAAAGTTACCAAACTTCTTGAAAGCTTGAAACTGCTCTCGTACACTCTGATTTCACCCATCTGCTAGAAACTGGCAGGGAGTCATCGGTGGCAAAGGACCAATCACTGACCTCAGTCTAGCAGTAATGGGATAAAGAAACACGCAGCAAGCTGGAGCCACTGGTGTTCACGGAGATGCTAACAGCCTCTCAGCCACCTCTTAGCATGCACTAGAGGGAAGGGCATGGTCTGAAGAGTGAAATGTGATGGCAAGGAGAGACTGCACAGTCTTTTTGAATCTATCTGTCCTAGCGCAGGTAGGAAATATTGATATAATGAATACAAAACAATATCCCCGTGCCACGCAGAAGCAATCTGGGACTGATCTGGATGATTTTCTTCTCCTCTGCTCTTTCCCATCAGTACAAACAGTTGCAGGGTGACAGTGGCAAGGGGAGGGAGTCCTAGGTTTCAATCTCTGAACTGTGATTTCCAAGCTGGGGTTGGGCTCTATGATCCTCTGAGTTTCTTCTCTTATGTAATGAAGGTAATAATGCTTACCTCAGTGGGGTTGTGAAAATTAGAGGTAATCTGTGTAAAGCATCTAGCGTATTGTCTGGCACAAAGCAGCAGTGAACAAATGATACACACACACACACACACACACACACACATCCCCCGAGAGTTGACCCTTATCAACTCTTATCAATCCTTGTCAGGTTGGACAATAGTCCCAACCAGCCAGTAGAACCAATTACAAGCACCTGGGGAGAGGAGGTGACAGGTGAAACATAGAAAAACCAAAGTTTAATTACTTAAAAGGAAATTTTATACTCTATAGAGAATGCTAACACTGAGGCAAAAGTTGATTTTATTTAGGAGATTGAATCATGGTAGAATACAGAGGACAATTTTATAAAAAATATCATTTGGGTGGTTGTTCCATAAGTATGTTCAGTTTGTGAACACTGATAGAGCTGCACACTTATGATATGTGTGCTGTATATAATGATATACTATACTTCAATACATTTAACTTTATAGTTAAAGTTTGACTACATATTTAATAAAGTTTAAAATGTTATCTGGATTTTCTTTCTTTCTGGTCTGAAAGACTCTTTTGTTAGGGGCTCTAAAATTAATAAATGCTTTCTGTAGATTTGGTAGAACAAGGCCATTGTTTACACTCTCCAGCTCTGTGTGAAGAGACTGTGATTAAGCAAGGATGTTTTCATTTAGCAAACAAAGCAAGAAAAACAACATAGCAACTACAGCAAGTCCTCTGCATACGAACCTTCAAGCTGCAAACTTTCAAAGACGTGAACGTGTGTGCCATCAACATCAGGCGTGAGTGACATTGCAGCTTGCCCTCCGTCTCCTATTGCTGACAATCCTTCAGCTCTACCATCTCCCACCTCCTCTCCCTCCTCCAGTCAGTAACTCTTCTTGCCTGTTCACTCGATGCCAGCCCCTGTATGCCAGCTGTTGTACCGTACTACAGTACTTTTCAAGGTACTGTACTATAAGATTAAAAATGTTTTCTTTATTTTGTGTGTGTGTTTGTTTTTTAAGTATTATTAGTGTGAAAAGTATTATAAACCTATTACAGTACAGTACTATATAACCGATTGTGTTAGTTGGGTACCTAGGCTAACTTTGTTGGACTTACGAACGTGTTCTTGGGACAGAACTCGTTTGTATATGTAGGGGACTTACTGTATACCTCTTGGAATCATCTCTGCATTAAAAGACAAAGCCGCCTACCCAAGGAGCCTCCACACAAAGCTTCTAATAACGGAGGAATAACCTCCAACTTTAAAAACCCCAACGAGTCAAGCCTTCCCCTGGTATCGCTCCTAGAAGGTCTACTTTTATTTTGCTCCGATAAGTGCCTCTCCTCCCAGGAGGTCCTTCCGTCTCTCCTACTCCCTGTGTGTTCTTCTTCCCCTTTGTTGCAGAATGTTTTGCATCACCTCACCCTGCCCCACCCACCTTAGATCCATTCACTCTAGAATCTCAACACTTAAAAACACACAAGAGCCATTTCCTCTAGAAAAGACTCTGAGTTCTTCATCTCTTCCAGATGGAATAAACTGACACTTGATGTGAACTAGAGTTGTTGGATTCAAAGCATACTGGAGAGAGACATTATGCCATTTCTACAGGTGCACTCAACTGGAGGCTTAAAGCATGTTACTTAGCCCACCTCAAATTTGCTTTCCTTCCCTGTAAATTGATGGGGAAAATCTCTCCCTCTTAGAAGTACAGGAAGAATTAGATAAAATAATATGTGGAAAACATTTAGAATGATGCCTAATGCACAGAAGTCCTCAGTAAATGATGGCTATGACTATTATTCTTACGCTTTGAATGTTTGTGATCAGAACGTACAATGAGTAAATATGAATAGAGTGATCTTAGAATAGCAAATATCTACTCCTGGTTTTAGTCCAATTTGAACATCCCAAGGTTAGGAAAGAAAGGGGCTGCCCACTGACTTCTTTCCTAAGTAAGGATGACCATGCGTTCATTTATCTATTCATCTCTTCAACAAACATTTATTTGGTATATGCTATGTACTGGACATTGAGGCTCTAAAGTTGTGTGCGGCCTCAAGGTCCATGACCTCAAGAGCTTCTAGTCAAGCTAGAGAGACTGAAACATCAAGCACAATCACCTTGGAGAAATGTGGTTGCCAGGCTAGAACTCAGGTTGATAAGGGTCAGAAAGGGAGCCAAAGAAATTCATTATAATCCAACCATACTCCATATTCATACAAAAGTGAGAGTACTCTGTGCTAATTCCAACCATCACATCATGCATGGTACACACTCAGAAAAAAACAGAAAGAGCAAGTGACTTTTCCATTGATAGAGTGTGGGCAATTCCTCATGCCTGTCCATTCACGGAGATAGGAGACAACTCATTTCAGATCCCAGGTGGGTCTCACAGGCTCTGTCAATCAGGGTCCCTAGCAGGAAACTACAAAAATGTACAAATGGGCTAATGAGAGGTAGTCTAGCATAAAAGAACTACTAAAGCTATGGGCAGGGTTAAGGGAAACTAAAAGAGATGGCAAAGGTCCAGACTAGCAGTCTGTGATCATTAACAACTCCAGGCCTCAGGGTTATGGAGAGAGGGCAGTTTCCAGAGCCTAAAGGGGATAGATGTTAAGAAGAGGGCTGCCTGATGGGACCTGTGGCCTTCAATAGCAGGGAGCAAGCAGAGAAATAAGTACTCTGACCTTCTCTCCTCCCTTCTACCTACTTCCTGCGAGTGCCTCCCACTGACCCAGCCAATGGCAATGGAGCCTGTTGACTCAGGCCATGTAAGTCAGCCTCCTGGGGCACACGGCAGGTTGGAAAAGGGTAGAGAATGATCTGGAGGACAAACAGAAATGTCCTGCATACAGGCTGGGCATCTGACCATGCAGAATCTAATTCTTGCATATAAAGGCACGTGGTTTTTTTTTTTTTTTATGCAACCTGGGTCACACAAGGATACTTTGGACGATGTGCATTTTCCCTCACCTATTAGAAACACAACACGTCCTGTACAAGGTGAGACTCCGCTGAACTTTCTCTCATTTAGTCTTCATGACAAGTTTGTGAGCTATGTCTGTTCTTCCAATTTTACGGATGAAGACAAGACTCAGATAGGTTGCATGTCTCGATAAGTGGCAGGAGAAGAACTCTGACACACGCTTCTCCACCCGCAGAAATCTTAAATGGTTTTTCCATTCTACCAAGTTGAAAAGTAACTACAGAGATTGATTGGCAAAAATCGATGTTACAGAGACTTGGTTCATCGCCCTGCAATTGCACAAGATTAGGAAAACTTGGCAGAAATGACCGGCAATGAATCCCTGTCGAGGAATCACGTCTACTGTTGAAGCAACAACATGTGTCTACCTCTAAATCAAGTCATTTCTGAATAATCAACCAGAGCTAGAAATCTGTACATGACAATCTAGGGCTGACGACTTCTGACAAGCACAGCTGGCCTGCTGCCTGTGCTGTACGTTAACAAAGCTCTAATATTATTGCCATATATTTATTATACGGTGGGAAAGCGTGGCATTGCCAAGAAGCAGTAAAGAATGATGTGATTTCCAAAACCAGACTCAAGGACTTAGTAGAAACCAGGAGATGAACACTTTTTTTCAGGTCCATTTATTTATTTGTTCATTTATTTATTCATTTATTTATTTTTTGGCCACACCCCGCGGCATGCGGGATCTTGGCTCCCTGACCAGGGATCAAACCCGTGCACCCTGCATTGGGAGCGCAAATTCCCTTTCAGGCCCATTTAAAAATCTACAAGCTGCATATTGTTTACTATTGTTTAGTGGTATTCATTCCTGCTACAGCCTCCTTGGATAGAAGCTACAGAAACTTTGTAAATTAGAAGCTGCAGACTGAAAAATAGTTACACGTGGGCTCATGCGCTCTGGAGCTGGAGACCAGGGTTTGAAATGCTCCCCCAACACCCCACCGCTGATTTCTGGCTATGTGAAGGTAGGCAAGTTCGTTTACCACTCTAGCCTCGATTTCCTTATTTGCCAAAGGGAGAATCACATTTTTTATCTCATTGGTGTAGAACGAGGCTTTAATAAGAAAACACATGTAAAGGGCATGGTATCTAATAAGCATCAATAATGTCCTGTGGTTGCTCCTTTCATCAATATCATCAGCATCTTCAGGTCTCCTCCACTGTCCCCTCAACTCCTCTCACCATCTTTTCAAGAATGTCTGCATAACGAACAGATCTGGAAGATAAAGATAATTTCTCCTTCTGGGTCAGAAAGCAGGTTTGCTTGAAGACCATTACAAAAGGTTCCTCGAGTCTGGGGTTCCTCTTCTGTAACCCAACCCTGGCAGGTGTCATCTGCTCCTTCATTGTGCCATTCTTTGGGAACTAAGCCTTGGAGGAACTGTCAAGAAAATGGTGATACTCTGGCTACTGCTGCTGCCGAGAGCAACGAATTGTTCTGTGTCCCCCAACCCAGGGGTCTCCTACCTGCATCCATGAAATGGTGGGAGGCAAACCTGTTAGCTTGCAAGTAAGATAAAATCTCAAGACTCTTGACAGTTCTCAACACGAGTTACACAGTATCAAAAATCATGCCTTCTCACCCAGACTAAATAGTTGCAAAAGGTAACAACTTTTATTCTACTTACACTGCAATTTTAGGACACCTTTCAAATCATCCAAGAAGGAAACATTTACTCCAAGATTCCCTGAAACCACTAATTAACTGGGAAGCACAAGCAAACTGTGAAAAGCTGTATATAACATATTAGAAAGTATTTTTATTACAGTTTGTAACATAATTAAGATATACTTTGAACATAAAACTTGAATCAATTTGCAGAACTCAGGATCCCGGTTTGGAAAGCACTTCTATACTGCAAATGCAATAAGACAGAGACAAAAACTTGGAGCCTTTTTTTTTTTTTTTTTTTTTTTTTAACTCCAGCTCCACGTTTTCAGGTTACAGCAGCCATTAAGCCTCTTTCTAGCTCAGGTGCCCCATCTCTGCAATGGGATTAATTGTACCTACCGGGTGTAACTCACAGAGTTGTACAGAGCGTCAAGCATGTTAATGGACAAGATGCTTTGTAAACTCTAAAAAGGCAAGACAAGGTACACCTCCGACTCCTGTTGCTTACCATGAAAAGCAAGCTCTCTTTAGCTTTTTCATGGTACCAGCTCAGCAGCTCATAGCAATCACAGCATGTAGAATCCTTTGTTCATTCAACAAATATTTATTGTACCAGCCTCTGGGAGGGAACAGGAAAAAGATCCCAGGGGTATATGGTAGAGAAACCTCTGATAAGATAAAACACACAAAAGGGCTTTTCCCCTTTGTATATAGTTCTCCCCTAATATTTCTCTCCAGTTCTATGGAATAGAGAATATAAAGGAAGCAGTGGGAACTCAAAGAGATCTAATGGCACACAGGCACTTTAATTCTTCAACCAGGTATACACTCCTAAGCAGAATAAATAGACTGCTGGTGGCTGGAGAGAGAAACTCCTGCTAATAAGAAAACTAAGACCCTTTGGATGAAAAACTAAACTAATGCCCTTATGAACCAGACCTAGAAGAGACTGAACTCCATATTAAGACTGTGTTAAATTAAAATTGAGAAGTCACGGGGGGAAGGGATAAATTAGGAGGTTGGGATTAACATATACACACTACTATATACAAAATAGATAATCAACAAGGACCTACTGTATAGCACAGGGAACTCTACTCAATATTCTGTAATAACCTATATGGGAAAAGAATCTGAAAAAGAATGGATGTATGTATATGTATAACTGAATCACTTTGTTGTACACCTGAAACTAACACAACATTGTAAATCAACTATACCCCAATATAAAATAAAAAACAGATTTAAAAAATGAATAATAAAATTGAGAAGTCTCCTCTACGTCTGAAGATGAAATCAAGGTTAGTTTACAATGTGCGTTTCAACTATTAGTTTTAGTAAGGATGGTCCAAATTGCACCTCAAACTCATATTCTCTTTTATAGCTACTTCTATTTATCAGTATATAGAGCACACGGTAATCCAGAGTTCAACTTTTTTCTTAAAGAGATCTATTGTGCCCACTGATGCAAAGATAATCAAGTTTTGTACTTTGGAAAATGCATCCGAAACACCTTCTACCATCCGAAGGCAACGTACACAGATTCAATGTTGTTCCTTAAAGCTACTGATGCTTTTTGTCCTTTCAAAGCTTTTACTGGAAAACTAAAAACCACACTGTTTGAGAACATGTGAGTTCTGTTCATGTGCTGTGTGTCTGGGGTATCTGTGCTCATGCAGAATTAAGTGGGGAGCTGGAAGGCCCACCCGGGGAGATGCCGTGCCTTAGTCCCTGCACCTTCGGTCCACAACTGGCCACAGTGAAGGTCTGAGGAAGCCTGTTGATGAAAACGCCTTGTGCCCTGCGTGGGCTTAGATGAAGTCCTCAAAACAACAGAGTATGGGCACGGATCCAGGGGCAGACACCCTCTTTCTCAAACTCCCCTCAAGCTGGCAGCAGGGCATGACTCCTATTCTAGGGTAGGCCCTGTCCCATGTGCTTAAACTAATCAGTCCATTTCATCCCCACGAGTCCGTGAGGTTGATACAATCAGTATCTCCATTTACTACACGGGCAAATGGAGGCAAAGAGAGGGGAGGCCAGGCACAGACCCAGGATTCACAGCCAGGAAGCCTGGCTCCTGGGTCCTTAACTGTTATGCTAGGCTGTATCTTGAAATACTATCATAAAACAAGAAAAACAAATGTCACTTATTTATATTATGATTTACTAGTCTAATAGCAGCAGCTCAGATTTCGTGGGCTCTCAACTCTGTGCCAAGCACTGTACAGACTGGATTTCATTTAATCCTTCCAACAGCCCTTCCAAGTGGGTCCCCCACTTATCTCCATTTAAGACTACAGGTCAGAGAGGTTCAAAGCCTACTCAAGGTCACAGAGTGAGCAAGTTGTGAGGCTGGGATTGAAGACCAGGACTGTGCAACTCCAAAACCCACACCCTCTGCCACTTACTGTGAGAGAGAGGACTCATGTCACCAGCTCCCCTATAATGTTCCTCACACTGGGACAACTTGAAAAAGTCAGCTTCTGCTCCTTAATTAGCATTCGTTCGAGTACCTCTGAGTTAAGGTAACGGAAGTGACATAGACGCTAAAAGGCAACACACAGAGTCACTGACTTTTAGTCCTGAGACGCAGATTTGTCCTGCAAAATAGCAGACTGAGAAACATCACCAGGGGTTAGAAAGCCAAGGTGCCCCCAAAGCAGTACGTCTCAGCAAAACCCCAGCCAGAAACCACCAAGTTTCACAAAGGCCTATAAATAACACAGAACAAACAAGCCAGAGGAGAGCAAAAAGGAAAGACTGACAATAGAACCAGGCCCTTAGGGCTGGGTGGGAGGCTGGGGAAAGCACGGCCTGCACACCTGTCACCCTGGGTTCAGGCGTCTCCTGTCCCCCTCGAGCTGTAGCACCAGGACACAGAAGTGACTTAACTGCTCTGGATCCCAGATTCCCCTCCTTCTGGGACAATAACGTAATGCCCCATCTATATCATATAATTATTTACTATGTTATCACTATTATCATTACTGTTATTATTTACTACTCTATTATTACTCTGTTCAGGAGGTTCAGATAAAATAATCTAATGGCAGTGCTTTGAGAAGCTTAATGTACAAATAAAAGTCCCTGTTGTTTTTTTACCATATTTACAGAACACCACATAGATTTACCATGAAGGAGAATCATTTTACTCCCCTTTTCCAAAGTCTACTTTAAAATCCTGGAATATTTTCAGTAAATTTTTATAACAAATCTCATACCCAGATATTCACAAACTCCATGTTACATTTTTGAAGTAAACACTGGTTTCATTCATTTAATCTCCATTGAAGGCAACAGAAAAGATTTATTAATAGCCTAGTAACAATAAGTTTGGGCTCTAGGTTCAAATCCCAGCTGGTTTTTTGTTTTTTGTTTTTAAACGAATGAGGTGACCTTGGGTAAGAGATTGAACCTCTCCTCGCAAGGTTTTTCTCATCCATAAAATGAGAACAATGAAAGCATCTAACTAGGGGTGGTTATGATGATTAAATAAAATAGATTAGTCAGGATGTCTGATATATAGCTAGCAATCAACAAATATTATCTATTGTTATTATCTTAAAAGGAAAACAACTAAAGGAATATATCTTTCGTAAGACCTTCTTTCACAAATATTAGAGATATCCTAAACAAGAGTTCCAGCTAAAATAATAAAGGGGAAAAAAGTCAATTCTAAAATAAATAAAGTCCTTGAAAAGATGAGCTATGAACAAAATCAGCTATTCATTTCTTAATGTTATTTTTTTAAAGTATCCAAGGCTTACAAAATAATAGTACATGCTGAGATTCATGGAAAAAATGGCCAGAGAAACAAGGAAAATGCATTAAAAAAATAGATAAGTGTATATACCAAACAAAATTGATCAAACAGGTAAACTGAACTATCAATTCCAAAGGCCCTAAAGTTTGTTCCATGCATGTTCTAGCAACCAAAAGTAGGGGCCAAGATTTGCGAGGTGGCAGTTAGGTCATGCAAGTTAAGTACTTATTAAATTACTTCTCCTAGTGCTAATTTTACAAGCAGTTTGAAGAAATAAATTTTCTTGGAATTGAGACACTGAACACTAATGACTAGAAAGCCAACTGCACACAGAAAAAGTACAGCAAAATTGATCAACTTGTCCAGGGATCAGAAAGTTTAGTCATCCTTTTCAGCAAATATTTACCATCTACAATTGGCCGGGAACATGTGAAACCATAAGAAATACAAAGAAGGATAAAGCAGTCCCTCTCCTTAAGTTTCTTAGTCTAATGCCGTAAACAAGACGAGATGAAAGTTTAACACAGTTCTTTCATGGGGTAAACACACAGTAGCAGCACCTAACTCAGTCTTAAGGGGACACGGAAGGATTCTCAGAAAAGGTGATATTGAACACGAAGCCAGGAAGAGTCAGAGTGAGCTAGAGAAAGGGCTGAGCGTGGCAGGAAGAGTCTTCTAGACAGAGGGAACAGTATATGCAAAATGTACATCAGATCACCACTTTACCACTCCTTACTGTCTGATGGCCTCCCATCACACTTAAAATAACATTTTCGATATCATGGCAGTAAGGGTCCTTCACGATTTGGTCCCAACGCATCTCCTACTCTCCCCCTTACTTCCGGCCCTCTGGACACACTGGCCTCCTTGCTGTCCTAAACTACGCAGAGCATATTCCCACCCGAAGCCTTTACCCTTGCTGTGTCCTCTGCCTTGGATGCTGTTCCACCAGATACACACAAGGCTCACTTTATTCAAATGTCACCTCTTCAAGGACGTCTTCCCTGTCCCCCCGTCTAAAATACCTCGTCGCCCTCAGTGAGTCTATTTCTCCTTCTATACTGAAAATCACCCATACTAAACTACATTCCTTTTCACGTGCTATCCCTTTAATGTCTTCCTCTTCAACTAGAATGCAAGGACTTCCCTGGTGGCACAGTGGTTAAGAATCCGCCTGCCAATGCAGGGGACATGGGTTTGATCCCTGGTCCGGGAAGATCCCACATGCCGCGGAGCAACTAAGCCCATGTGCCACAACTACGGAGGCCACATGCTGCAACTACTGAAGCCTGTGTGCCTAGAGCCCACGCTCCGCAACAAGAGAAGCCACCGCAATGAAGAGAAGCCCGCGCGTCACAACAAAGAGTAGTTGCTCGCTGCAACTAGAGAAAGCCCACACACAGCAACGAAGACCCAGTGCAGCAAACAACAACAACATACTAGAATGCAAGGTCCATGAGGGCAGAGATTTTGTCTATCTTTGGTCCAGGGCACATTTCCAGTATATAACTATAACTGTGCCTGGCAGGTGATGAGGGCTTAATAAATATTTGTTGAATAATTAATGAATTAATAAATGCCCTGAAGGCAGAGAGGAGACTTGGATGGTCTAGAGACACAGTTTAGTGTGAATGGCACATAGGATGTAAGGGGAGAAGCAACAGAAGGTAGGGCTGGAGTAAGTATTTTCTAGAGGGTATGAACAACTTTTTTCAACTTTTCTTATCATATCCATCCCATTAGTAAGAATAGTTCTCTAGGGACTTCCCTGGCAGTCTAGTGGTTAAGACTTCGCCTTCCAATGCAAGGGGGTGTGGGTTCGATCCCTGGTCCGGGAGCTAAGATCCCACATGCCCTGGGGCCGAAAAACCAAAACAAAAAACAGAAGCAATATTGTAACAAATTCAATAAAGACTTTAAAAATGGCCCACATCAAAAAATCTTTAAAAAAAAAAAAAGTTCTCTATCAGACATTTCAATTATTGCTAATCCCTGCTCCCATAAGGTGGTTACCCAGATCCCAAGAGATAATCTGTAGCTAGAGAGGGGTATTACAGAATCCCCTGGCTTCCTTCCATGGAAATGACATGTATGTTTTTGACAACATAAATTCTTATAGTTTGAAGAGACCATCAGGGTAATCTAAATACTTAACATCCGCTAGAATTTTCCAAAAGGAACTAAGAAAGTAAATGAAAGCAGCAACAAAACATATATACACACTCAAGCAAACAAATGGAGGTGTTGATGGATCCTTTCCATTCAAATTCATGTGAGTCAGGGAGATGAAGGATTTTCTATACTTTGATACAGAAAGCAAGGAGTAAGAGAACTGGGAGAACTAGTACATATTGGGCATTAATTGGTTGGACGATGCCAGCTCCAGAAACCGAAGTGAACAGAACTGGGACAGAGGTAGAACACAGGACAGACAGAATCAAGGACAGTCATCAGTGTCATGTTAATATCTGAAATGGCTATCCTTCATGGGTTCTGACAACATAGCAGAGTTACTGAACCAACTATTTAAGTACTTGACACAGTTTATTCTTTTAATTCCCAGGACAGCACTAAACACCTAGGAGGGAGGTGCTATCACCCACTCCCATGTCATAAAAGAGGACATTGAGGTTTACAAAGGTAAGGTAACAGGGGCTAGAACTCAAACCCTCTCTGGCTCTTAACCATCCGCTATTTAATCTGACCACCCAGATGCAGCTCCCTCAGGCACCATCCCACTTATAGAGTAGGCTCTTTTATGTTATAAATACATGTTTTGAAAGGGAGTCAGAGTTAAAGAAAGGTGCCATTGCCCCTGCACTCCTTTCTCGAATGGTTGCCCTGAAAAAAACAAGGAAGGTAGGGTGAGAAAGGGACCACGGAAATAGCAGATCAGCTCAGAGACAAACCAACTGGGATATTCAATGTCCACCAACCAAATACTCCTGGGCCGCAGTATATTCATCTGTTACAAAGAGCTGAGAGATTATTCCTCTTTGACCACCCTGCTATCTGAAGTTCTCTCACTATGCATCTCTTGACCTGAACTTGAACTTCCCCTGTACTTGACACTGCTTCTCTAGCCATTTAAAAGACTAAACTTCTAAGTTAAATACTAGAAGATACTTGAAATACTTAAAAGAGAACTGGCAACTGCATCACTTGATGGCAAACATTCAGTGCCAACCTGCTGTGTTCACTTCTGGAGTTTTGTTAAATAGACTTAAATGTAGAAAATACTATTTAAACAAATTCTTTTTTAAGAATCTTATGAAATCAACTTAATTTCTGGTAAAGAGAAAAGCAAGTGAGTGATAGAGTTTTCTCATATTAAAAGAAACAGTTATGTAACCATTCCACGTGGAAGAGCCAGGCTGAAGTCAAAATGATGAAAGACTGAAATAGGCCTGCTTCTCACTACAAGATTACAGAACTTACTTCTCATACAGCCTCTGTCCTCTCATGAAGGCCTTCACTTCGTTGTCCAATGGGAAGGTGCCGTCATCCTTTCTAAAGCGATAGAAGAGTTTGACATCCTTGAATTCCTTATGCTCATCACACACTGAAAGACAATATACACAGAGAGGCAAATAAGAAAAAAATACCTCTTATTTAATTACTCAAATGAAGGAAGATGCTAATTAAGATTTGTTTTATTACCTAATTTCTCAAGCACACTACTCTACGATTTAATACACAGTAAACTATTTAGCACAGTACCTGGCACAGAAAAGTGCTCAGTTTCATTAGCTATCATCATCATCATCATCATCATCATCATCTGTTAAAAGAGTCACAAAATTCAATTCATCATTCTTTCTACAAACTCTTCTTGAGCATGATATTAGGGTAGGCATCAGCCTCAAAGAATATGAAATCTAGCGAGATTAAAAGAAATGCCGACATGTAATTAAAATATGGCGTGATCAGGCTATGAAAGAGCTGAGGAGATATTCAGTGGGAGCCCAAAGGAGCACCCAGTACCCCAGCTTTGGGGAATGTACACGTCTCTGAAGAGTTTGAATGTAAGTGGAGACCTGAAGAATGAGTAGAAAACAAGCAGAAATGCAGACAGAGGGCATTCCAGCCCAAGAGAATAACAGCATGCGAAGGTCTTGGCCAGGATTAGAGATTTCAAGGAGGCATGTTCATGAATGTTCACTGAACCACTGAGAGTAACAGCAAAAACTTGGAAACAACTTAAATGTCTATGAGTAGAATGGATAAAGGTGTGATGGCATACACTGCAGCGAAAATGAGCAAACAAGATACACTATCAACATGAGTGAATCCCACAAACAGCAAGTTGATCAAGTTGCAAAAGAATAAACATGCCTCTCTATAATGACTTAAAACATTTAAAACAGTATGTTACATTGCTAAGAGATGCATCTACAGAAAGGAAAAAATATAAACAAGTCCAAGGAAATAAACCCAAATGTGTCTTGGAAGAAGGAAGGGAATGTAATTGGGGAGAGGTATACAAGAGACAAAGTAAAATGTTTATTTCTTAAATGGGTGGGTTCATATCTGAAATAGAAGATATAGGCCTTTGTTTCGTCTCGAGTTACCTTGACTGTCGCCACCTCACTCACCGTGATGAATAATGCCCCGGTCTGCTAATTTCTGCATGAGTTTAATTGCCGTCTCTCTGTCAGAAGCCTCTTTGTGTTCAATCAGCCAGTCAATCAGTTCTTTCGCAACAAAACAGTTTGGGTAGGTTTTGAGATGATGTCGCCTATCTTTAATAACCTTTTCTTCATGCAGCCTGAGCCTGGAAAGAAAATTTGGCAATCAGTTGAGGAATTTTGATAACACATTATCATTAAGCCAATCCCAGAGAACAGTACAAAATGGAAGCCTGAGATGCATCAGAGTGCCAACCAAATACCTTTATGTCAGTGGGTGATTTCCATACTGTCAGAGCCCAGAGGCCCCAGGAAGTGATTCCACCCACAGACCTAGAGATGATACAGGTAAAGGGGAGGGAAACCCAACCACGGACAACCTAGAACTCTTCTGTCACTCAGGAGACTAAGAAAAGCTTTCTCACCCCTACTCTGTCTCACTCCCTTCTCTCTCTCTCCATCAGCGGGCTTATGGTTTCAACCAACTAACGAACAAGATTCTAGAAACTTGCTGAAATGAGGTACTTCCTCTTCATCATGGACTGCTCAGGATCCACCATATTTGAATTCACTCGGTCACATAACAAATATGAATGAGGGTCTACCACCTGCCCATCAGGCACTTCCAAGCATTAGAGACATACATCGGAAAATGGGCAAGATCCTTGCCCTTGCTGGCCTCGTTTTCCTAGGGGCAACAGCTAATCCTTTTGTGAGGCTCTTTACATAGATTAAATCACCTAATGCTCAAAACAACCTCATTAGAAGTCATTATTACTCTCTCCATTTTTTTTTTTTTTAACAGCAAAGAGAACTGAGGCCTCAGAGAGATTAGGGGACTTGTCACACAGCTAACAAGTAGTGAAAGTGAGATTTGAACCCTGATGGTCTCACTTTAGAGTCTGGCTTTCCAACTGCCACATCATGTTGCCTCTTGCTAGAGAGGGATAACTGAAGAATCCAGAAGAGATGGATAAAAGCTGTTGGACAAATACAATTTATTTACAGGCTGCCAGATTATTCTGGAGAAAAGTAGTTGACACAGAGTCTTCCCTGGCTCTCTTCAGAACCCAGTGACTTTTTTCCAAAAGAGTCTTAAACCTGCCTTTAAAAGAAAAAGTTTCTTCCATTTGTCTTCCTTTCTTTTATCAGCCATACGTTTACTTTTTAATTCTCAAGGGAAGGATTGAATTTGGTGAAACAGGAGGTAAGTTTTCTTCCTATTCAACCCACGTGACTCCTATGCTTCTTACATCATCATCTCAATGTTGTTGAGAAATGGGATTGATTGAGTAAATCACACAGTAATCATGTGACCTGGGCAAGTGACTTAATGCCTCTTTTTTCCTCTGTAAAATGGAGGCAACTATGCCTACCCTGTCCTTGGCGATGTTGAGATTTGGGGCATAATGTCTGTTAAGCACCAGCAACCCAGTACAGTACCTGACACATAACAGGTCCCATCTACCTTTCTTCCATTTCCTAAGGAAGGAACTAGGTCCTACTCCTGCCTGTTTTTTGAACAGAGTGCACTGAATGCAATTTAATGCGTTTTGATAGCCCAAGGGTTGTGATTATGAGTTGGGAGCATACTGGGCTGGAACTGAGGCCTAGATGCTCTTCCTTGCTAGACCACTGTTATAGGCTGAACTGGGTTCCTCTGAAATTCATATGTTGAGGCCCTAATCCCTGGTACTTCAGAATGTGACTGTATTGGTGTTAGGGTCTTTTAAAAGGTAATTACCTTAAAATGAGGTCATTAGGGTAGGCCCTCATCCAATAGGAGTAGTGTCCTTATAAGAAGTGGAGATTGGGCTTCCCTGGTGGCGCAGTGGTTGAGAATCCGCCTGCCAATGCAGGGGACATGGGTTCGAGCCCTGGTCCGGGAAGATCCCACATGCCGCGGAGCAACTAAGCCCATGCGCCACAACTACTGAGCCCGTGCACCGCAACTACTGAAGCCTGTGCACCTAGAGCCCGTGCTCCACAGCAAGAGAAGCCACCACAATGAGAAGCCCGCTCGCCGCAACTAGAGAAAGCCTGTGTGCAGCAATGAAGACCCAACACACCCAAAAATAAAATAAATAAGTAAATTTTTTTAAAAAAGATAAAAACAATGAACATCTTAACAAAAAAGAAGTGGAGATTAGGACACAGACATGCGGAGGGAAGATCATGTGAAGACAGGAGGAAGGCGCCGTCTACAAAGCAAGGAGAGAGGCCTCAGAAAAACCAATCCTGCCAACACCTTGATCTCAGATTTTTAGCCTCCAGAACTGTGAGAAAGTAAATTTCTGTTGTTTAAGCCACTCAGTCAGTGATACTTGGTTATGGGAGCCTGAGCTAAGACAACCACCAATTGCCAAAGAGGCTCCTGAGCGGTCTGGGGATGAAGGGCCCAGCTGGGGGAAGGGAGAGGAGAAGAGAGATGAGAGTCCTTACAGATATAAACTGCATAGAAAGAAAAGAACCATTTTAATGCAGTTGCTACTGTATGCTCAGTATCGTACAGGGACACAGGGCTTGGCTCTCATCTCGACACTGCCAGTAATTCCAGATGACCAAACTTCTGAGCGTCAGCATCTGCACCGGTAAAACGAGGGTAACAGTATCTACCCTGATTACCTCGTCACACTGTCACAAAGCTCATCAGTAAGAATAAAGATAGCTTCTGGGGGCTCCAGTCACCCTGGCCCATGGCTACATCACTTGAATCTGCCTCCATGGTCAAATTGCCTCTACCTCTTTTGTGTATTCTCCTCTCCTGTCTGTCTCAACCCTCCTTCTGCCTTTCTGCTGTAAGGACACTTGTCATTGGATTTAGGGTTCCCCTGGATAATCCAGGATTAACACATCTCAGGATCTTCAAATAAACCACATCTGCAAAAGATTCCTTTTCCAACTAAGAAGGCATTCATGGATTCCAAGGATTTGCCCTAGATAGCTTTCGGGCTGCGGGAGGCCTTTCTCAACCAACCACAACTTCCCATAGATATGGGCTCTCAGCTAATTACCCTGAAAATAAGGCTTTCTTGTTAAAACAATTTTTAAGTAAGACCTGATGGGATGACTAACATGGATGCAAAGTAAGAGGAAGAGAAATCTTTATTCAAGATTTGATTCCATGAGGATAAATATTATGTCTATAGCATACTCAAAATGGATGGGCAGAGGAAGGGTAGCTCTCCTCTGACCATGCTTCCCATGGTGTAAGTAGATTTATACCCATTTAAGAGATTTATACCTATTTATTTATACTTATTTTACACCTATTTATTTGTACCTATCATTTATTTATACTTATTTAAGATATTTTTACCTATGTTTAAGAGAATTGCTTAAGGTCAGTGTCACTGTACCACAAGTAACAAGCTAACACCTAGAGATGTCATTTGTACCACCTTCTTTGAAACATCTTACTTTTCTACAAAATGATATTCACACCAAATTTGTTATAAGCTTGTGACAGAAAAACGACTAGGATATTCTTAAGTGTGCTATTTCTATAAATATATTGGTCTCTGCTATTCAGCATGCCGATATGAAGTGATGAATGCCTGCAGGCTAATTTTTTGGTAAATAAATAGTTAAAATGTATCTTTCTTCTGACATAGAATAGTAATAAGAGTTAGAAGCATATGTACATACATATATATATATAGTTTTATTTAGCTATGGTTTCTAGAGCTGCAGTTTTTGGTAAACTATGATTAAATATTCATCTTAGGTCAATTAAGAGAAGACTGGCAAAAAGGTTATTTTACAATAAATGCCACGTTTCCTTCCATTTAAGTATATTCCTCTGTTGTCTTTCTTATCTCATTTCAACCAATGTCCCCTTCCTCTCTATTTGCCTCCTTGGCCCCATGATATTTGCTCTTGTTGTTGTTCTTCCTACCTGGAATGTCCTTACCCCAAATATTTGCAGAGTCTGGTCTCTTCTATCCTTCAAGTCTTTGCTCAGATGACACATCTTCAATGATCCCCTATTTAACACTGCAAATTTTCCATCATTGGAACGCGTTTTCCCCTTTTATTATATTAATTTTTCTCCGTAGCATTTAATATTTTGCAATGCAGTACAAAATATAATTTATTGTCCATATCTCTCCACTAAAGGGTCTCTTTTTGGAGGCAAAGGGCTTTTTTGTTTCTTGTTAAGATCCCTGAAATTTTGTAAACACTTGGAACACACCTAGCACTTGGTAGGTTCTCAATAAATATACGTTGAATAAATTTACGAAAAAAAAAAAAAAAAGAATAAAGATAGCATTTGAGCCCTTACTATGTGCCAGGCACAGTTTTGACTGCTTTTTGGCATTAACCCTCATGACAATTCCCCGAGGCTGGTAATATTAAAGCCACAAATGATACCAAAGTAGAGGTGTAATTATTAATAAAAAAATAAATGAGCCCTAATTAAAAAAAAAAAAACCACATTCACATCGGTGTGCTAAAGTCATCACATGAATCCCTCTAATTAATTCAGTGACGAAGACACTGAGTAATTTGTTTAACATGCTCCAAGTGGCAGAATGCAAAACATTAATTCTTAGACGGGATGTCTGTCAGGAATCTAAGAATAATGAAGACCAATTTATTTAGAAATTGAAATGTGCAATAAGCTACCATATAATTTGGTGGAGGAGGAATATGTTATGAGCCAAGAGACAAGTTTCAGCTCCTGTAAATTTTCCAACTTAAAAAAAAAATGTATTAGGTAATGTTTAACTTTAATTACTACAGAACAGAACCTTTCAGTTACTATCCTGTCAACCCTGAGCTTGGTGCTAATTCTTAAGCATACTTGATTCCCTCCGATTCCCACCCTGCACAGTAAGAAGCTCTGGTCACTACCCCTGCAGCCCCACAAGGACCTGGTGTATTTCCATGTTTAGAAAACTGAGCAGAAATATGATGGAGGGGAAAGAACTTTGAATCTGAGAGGTAGCATAGAACTTGATCTTTTTAGACATGTTACCAGGGGTTAAAAATGTTCAATAACTGTGCTACCTTCTGTTTTTCTTTGATAGTCAGAGACACAGAATTCTAAAAATGAGCATTAAAAATTATATATTCCAGAAAAGCTATCCCAATAAAGAGGTAAGAATTTTCATACTCTAAATAACCAAGTGTTTTGCCTAGCACTGGGTACTTAATAAATATTTGGTGAACAAATAAAAATACACAGGGGCACTAAGAGAAATGACACCCCTTTCTAAAAGGTAGGGAGGCTTCTCACTAAAAAAGTGGGAGTTCCCACCCCACAACTTAGTAAACATCTAATATCATGGAATTCATCTTTTGTAAAATAACTATTTATATGCTTTCATTTCTAGGGCAATCAATTTCCAAAGTTTTAATCCCTGTTGTGTGAATGTAAATGTGGTTTGTTTGTTTGTTTGTTTATTTTGGCTGCGCTGTGTGGCTTGTGGGATCTTAGTTTCCCGACCAGGGACTCAGCAGTGGAAGCGTGGAGTCCTAACCACTGGACCACCAGGGAATTCCTATGTATATGTGTTTTTTTTTTAAAAAAAAGCATTT
Organism: Balaenoptera borealis; assembly: GCF_965194805.1. Lineage (NCBI taxonomy): Eukaryota > Metazoa > Chordata > Mammalia > Artiodactyla > Balaenopteridae > Balaenoptera > Balaenoptera borealis. The sequence goes on from NC_138876.1 coordinate 18,913,040, forward strand.
CCATTTATTTGAACTCAAGTTACTGCTTACAAATTTCCACAACACTTAATACACTAATATGCATGGAGATCACCAAGAAGGATAGGCAATATTTCAAAGTCTTGTGGAAAAACAGAAATTTTGCATAGTTGAGCCTCTCATGGAATAGCATTCTCTAGAAAGACTCTGTAAGATACTGAACTGGGGCTGAAAGCCATACTTTTAAACATGGTGTGTTGCCTGGACACGTCAGTCAGTCACCTTGTCTGCCATGCTCAACAGCCCCTTCGATTCAAAACTGCCTTCCACACCTTACCCACACCAGGCAGGGTTCAAACACCCCGTGCCTGTTCTCTTTGCACAGGGCGGCGCCTGCCTGGAAGAGCCCTTGACTTACAGAGGCCCCTGCACACGCCCACCAGCAGTTCAATGAGGGCACCAAGGCCACAAGATTCTACCCAGTTCAAGTGACAGTAATTAGCTAAGCCAAGCAGAATGGCTCCATCCAAGATTTAAACTAGAGCTGAAGTTTTCAAACCCTATTTGTGCTGGGACACTTTTTTCAAGTGGAACTTACCTAGGAGTCAATGTAGAAAACAGAGCAATGTGGAGTGCCCTGGCTAAAAGCGGGTAGGGCTCCCAGGTCCAGGATGTTCCCTGGTTTTCCCATTTGGTTCTCCCATGTATACCCTCCACATCCCCCAGATCATCTACATGGAGTTTTTAGAACACAGGTTAAAAATCCTCAGTATTACAAGACACTGAGGAAACTGGGCAACCAGGAAGGAGGGGGGAGTGGTGAGGCAGGCCGGCTCCAGGTAGCCAGAGGACAGGAGAAAGAGCCCTGAAGCCACAAATGAGAGACAGCAAGAGACACCTGACCCTGGAGCGCCTTGGTTCATTAGAGTTTTCCAGTTCTTTTTCCAAGCTACATACTCTCTAATAATAATCAGAACAGGACCAATCCTTTCAGGTGACTGTAAAAGCCTTGACTACCTGGATCCAAAATAACTTCACCTACCCAGGCTCTAGGGAGGCCTTCACCTTGACCCCAGGCCGCCTCCCAAGCTTCCTCGCCCTCTCTCACCTCCAATCACAAGCGTGCCTGTCTTAGAGTCTGGATGTCCTGGATTCTTCTCCATCACCCTCCAGGCCCCTGCTCAAGACAGAGACCCCTCTGCTCAGAATGCTCCCTCCTCCTGCCTGCAATAATTTAAAAAAAAATTCTACTTGCTCTTCAGCTTAAAAGGCACCTCCTCGTGAACATCTTCTCAGCCTTCCAAAGCCAGAAAACAACCTTCACTCCTCTGCTCTCCCACAATATTTTACAGCCACTAGTAAAGAATTCATCCCAGTGTATTACAACTAGACGAAGCGAAGGATGCTAAGGGAGAGCTGTTTATCTGATTTTGCAATTCTAGTGCCTAGCACTAGCACAGGGGATAGAGCCTCATGGATGTGGAAAACCAGTTAGCGCATACCATGTCCTCAGCCTTGAGGTGCATAGGGCAGAAGAGTCTTCTGAATAACATAGTGCACATCGATCCACATTGAATCCCTGGGAAAAATAATCATCTCTGTTTTAGCTATATTTTCGACACCACTGGCCAAGGAATTTAAATACAAAAACCGCCTTCCCGTCATTCATTTCAGACAGCTGGTTCACAGGCTTTAGAGTCAAGGTGATTCTGTAATATTCTATTCGTGGCCAGCGAACCAGCTGCTGAAATTGCATCCGACAATTTCCTCTTCCAGCCCTAGGAGAACAAACACTACCGAGTGCAGGGTGTTAATAATCCTGAAGAAATTACTGTCCACAGGAAAAGAAACGCAGAAATTGTTTTTCAAAAGATAGCTGGTAGAAAACTGCAGCAGGTTGCAGGACTCAGGGAACAAAAGGGGGACAGAAACCACACATTCTCATTTAAAAACAGCGTCATAAAGCTCAGCTGAAGTAAACAGTTTAATTAAAAAACACAGCAGGCTGAACAGTGGGGCTGACAGTGTGAGCCTTGTGATTTGGGCAACAGCACTGACATAGATGTGCTTTAAACCAAAGCTATTGTCCCTTCCAGATGTTCAGCAACAGCCAATATCTGTCCCTGGGGATCGGAGAACTTACAGACAATCACTCTAAATCACCTACCCTTGAAAGCCCCTGAATCTAAAAGGATGAGAAAAAAGACAGGAACAAATGAAATCTAACACACTGCATTTCCTTTTCATGTTTGGATTTATTTTATAATTAAAATTCCAAATTATCAAACTAATGTATGCTCCTGGTAGATTAAAAAACTTCAAATATGTATAACCCAAAGCTGGGTTACTGGTGATGAACTGATACTTGTTGAAGCTAGGAGATGGGTGCACAGGAGTTTGCTGCACTATTGTATTTATTACTTTGGGATGGGTTTGAAATTTTCCTTGACCCCCACTTTTCAAAGGAACCCAGTATGGATAGTTGCTTATGTATTCTTACAAAAATCTATTATGTCCATATGTATGGTTATATATGTATACTTTTATGTGAAAGGATCGTAATAGACATTTCAAGTAGCTTTGCTTCAAGAAGATGCTTGAATTCTCTCAGCCTGATGAGAACAACAGAACAATACAGACAGTGGTAGTAAGGAGAGTGCAGAACTGGTTAATATAAACAGAGTACATGTGATTCTGGAGAGCCAGAAGGAATTGGTCTCAGACTGAGCGCGCGCGCGCGCACACACACACACACACACACACACACACACACACACACACATATACACACACTATGCAGAAAGCTTCAGTAACCACCTTCTATAGTGTTAATGTCAAATGTTCCATCAGTAAGACTCCTTTTCAGGAGGGTAGTAAGCAATGGCTATATGAATCAGGAACAAAGTCTAAGTCATAAGTTCTACACAGAGCCCTTCCAGGGCTCACGTCAAGTCAGTACAAAGCAAAGTCCCATGTAGGCTGTGTGTCTTGTCACCCCAATGAATCGAGATGGTAAACACACCCAGGAAGGAAGCATGCTTGATTCCAAGTCTCACATATCACGTGCTGTATTTGAAATCATGACGAAGGAGCATTAGGAGAAATAATAACAGTAATACTTTACATCTGAACAGAACCGAACACTATCAGAACTGAGCCTAACAATATCCCCGTGAATCAGGCAGGCCTTGTCATACTCATGTGACAGATAAGGAAGCAGGCTCAGAAAAATTACAGTGACGTACTCAAGTCACATTTTTAATAAAGAGTAGGGTTAGGATTTGAACCCAGATCTTCTGATTTCTATGTTTAGAGAGATTTCCATGCCATCAAACTTTAAATAGAAGCACCTGTCTTCTGCCCATTTTATGCTCATATAGGCCAAGAAGGAGAAAACATTCTAGGTATGCTAAAGTGCCATGGTAAGGTGAAAATTCATGCAATTTATACATCACACAGATACTACCACATAAATACAGACGGGGATCACAGAAGCGCCTACAAAAGCAGTCATCACATTGTCTTCATGTTTGCACTGAGCCAATGTTGTATAATTAAGATGACACACCTGGGGGGGGCGGGGGGGTGGTGGAAATGGACACGGTAAGTTACACCATCCCAGAGAGTCAGCATCAGTTCACGCGGAACATATAACAAACACTTTTCAATGACATGCGCATAAAAGCTCATGAGGCCCTTTAAAATCCCTCATCTCATCCTTGAGATAAGATGTAAATACAGGGTCAAGACAGGAAGGTCCCTAAGTCAGCCTTCCTTATCTCATTAGACCTGAGATTTTCACTGACTTCTTCCTCCATGTGTGCTTTTTTCTAGGAGGTGTCCATTTCCAAGGAATAAAGAACAATAGCATCAACCTCCAGCTCGGATCTCTTCCTCTGATGAGTCAGAAGAAAGGTGCTCTTCCCACTTACAATGCGCCTTCCCAAGAAGCGCCAAGATTTTTTCCAAACAGGTCATTATTTGTTTACGTACCATATCTAGCAGAATCAGGCCTCTAACTGCCATTTTACAGGTGAAGAAACAAGCCCAGAAAGGTTTGTGGAACGCACTGAGGACACAGAGTGACTTACAGGACCAGTACTCGTTACTGAGTCAGCCAATCCTTGCTGTCTTGGTAAAGGACCAGGCAGCACTCGTACTGCTTGGTGGCCGCTTCTGGTTCTGGCCCCCTGGCCCCATCGCACCCCTCTGTAATGAGAGGATGCTGCATCCTGACTCCTTCCTCCCGAAACAAAGAGGTTTGCTCTTCACTTAGAATAGTAGTTCTCAAACTGGGGCAAACATTATGTCCCTCCCTTACCCCTGTTCTCCAAGATCCAGCACAGGGCCAATAAATGGTACTATTCAGGTGGCAGCAAGTGGGGAATAAGAAAGTAGAGCTTTCAGGGAGGAATAGGGACTCAGTTCCATTAGTTAGCAAATTCCCTTCCTGCCCTCCTCACTGGCTATTCATCATTCACTAATAGCCAAGCTGTGAAACCAGACTGACTGGGGTTCAAATCCAAGCAATATCCGTTACTCACTGTATAACTTTGGACAAAGCATTCAACTTCTCAGTGCCTCAACTTTCTCATCTATAAAATGGGAATAGTAATGTATGTCTCATACTGTGAGGATTAGATGAGAGACTATGTAAAGTGCTTGGCACATAGCAGGCTCTTGATAAATGTCAACTCTTACTGCTATTATTATTATTATTATTATATAATATATAATTGTCAAATTTTGCCAGACGTACCATCAAGATGCCACTAAATATGCATTTCAGTTGCTTTTTAGAACAAATGCAGTCCTCAGTTGCTGACCATTGTTTTCCAGTATGGATGCAGGACTTTGCACTAAATTTGCTTAATGTCTCTGGGGGTGAATTTCAGAACAATCAGGGTGGGTTAGCAACTACTGGAGAGACGTGGCTGTTCTTCTTTGCTAAGTACCTTCTTCTTGGGTAAAGACAGAGAGAACCAAAGGTGAGAGAGTGTTCAGTCACTCCCTGAAAGCACACCAAGGCTTTGCTTCCTGTGGGGTTTGCTAGAACCAATCCCACCTCTTCTAAAGTGTCAACCAAACTGATAACTAAAATCACTGAATTGTTTTAACTGGAAAGAACCTTCCAGCCATCTAGTTCAAGCCCTCCCCGACATCACCATTTTACAGATGGGAAAACAGAGAAATTAGGTGACCTGCCTATGTTTTCCTAGCTGGAACTTCAACCTTGGCTTCCTGACTCTGACCTGATCTGTTGAACTCCATTGCAGGACAGCCTGGAAACAGGCTGCTGCTAATCTAGCACTTTATCAAGGAGTACTTTTTTTTTTTTTTTTTTTTTTTATTTATTTTTGGCTGTGTTGGGTCTTCGTTTCTGTGCGAGGGTTTTCTCTAGTTGCGGCAAGCGGGGGCCACTCTTCATCGCGGTGCGCGGGCCTCTCACTATCGCGGCCTCTCCCGTTGCGGAGCACAGGCTCCAGACGCGCAGGCTCAGTAATTGTGGCTCACGGGCCTAGCTGCTCCGCGGCATGTGGGATCTTCCCAGACCAGGGCTCGAACCCGTGTCCCCTGCATTGGCAGGCAGATTCTCAACCACTGCGCCACCAGGGAAGCCCAAGGAGTACTTTTATCACTAATGAAAGAGCTGGCCTGGACACTGTCTGCAACAGCCTTGTGAGTCATCTTTGGTTAACACCCAGACCATATGCACTCTTGAAAAAGACACTGCACCGCATTCCAACAAAATATTTAATGTTGGAAACTGCAAACTTCTTTCCTGAGGAAAAAAATTATCAGAGACAATTTTATTTTATTTTTTATTTTTTTTTAAGTTTTTTTGATGTGGACCATTTTTAAAGTCGTTATTGAATTTGTTACAATATTGTTTCTGTTTTATGTTTTGGCTTTTTGGCCGCAAGGCATGTAGGATCTTACCTCCCCGACCAGGGATCGAACCCACACCCCCTGCATTGGAAGGCGAAGTCTTAACCATTGGACCGCCAGGGAAGTCCCTCAGAGCCAATTTTAGACAAAGAATAATACACAGAAAAATTAAGTATAAAAGATCATGAGATAATAACTAAAATATTGCTCAATTTATGCCCTCACCGCCCCCCCCCTCAGTGGAATGTGAAAAATACAAGCCAGGTGATGTGCAGACTGAGGCAGAGATTCAAGCTAGAGAAGGTGAGCGCAGGGATACCAAGGACAGCCTGCATTAAGGTCACCTGGAGGCCTTGTTGAACCAGAAGGCTGGGCCTCACCTCCGAAGCTTCTAACTCAGAAGGTCTGGAGGTCAGCCCAAGAATCAGCGTTTCTCACGAAAGCCCAGGTGATGCAGACGCTGCTCATTTGGGAGCACACCTTGTGAACCCCTGGGTTGGAGTGAAACAGAACCATCACTGTGCTACCGGATAAAAAGAAGAAAAGGGTGATGGGAGGAGGCAGGGAGGAGAGCGGCCTATGAGCCGAGCACTAATAAAGCAGATCTGGGGGGACACGGGGGGCAGGGTGTGGTCAAGGTGGGACATACTTTCAGGGGGTATATTTACAGGCCCTGGAGTGCCTTCCCTGGGGAATCAGGAACCCGTGAATCTGTGGGCTCACCCGTGTCAAAACCTTAAAAGGCTGACAAGTGAACTAACTCCGGGGCCAGCTTTACCACGTGATCTTTAGGACCCCTCCTCGCTTTAACTGGGTCTCCCCACCTGCTCACTGATGCTCGTTCCTCTTTGAGAATGAACACAATCTTCCACCCAATAAGAAGGTATGAAAGTCTTTTTTTTTTTTTTAAAACAGGTCTTTGGCCGAGGAACAAGTGACAAGCTCACTCACATGAAATGTAATCAGCTAAGCAGCAAGTATAAATGATAGTATTGACTCTGTTCCCATTTTGATTGGAAGGGAGTTTTAAAACAGGAAGGTGCACGATTTCGAGGGAAGAAGAGGAAAGAGCTGGTCCCGCTGGTGGGGAAGGATGCCCAACGCAGAAGCTGGGTTCGGAAAGCGGACTTCACCCTCGTCCCAGTGCAGGTGGACCCACAGAAGCCAGGTGCTGTGCTGTCTCTGGGAGAAGTCAGGCCACCTGAACCGTAGTGCACAGTCTCTGTCTAGGAAACGTGACCTGGAGGAGGGCCCTTACAACTTAGGACCTCAATTTCCTAATCTGGAATATGAGGAAGCCAACCACATTTATCTGAACTCTCTTTCAACTCTAACTTCTCTGTTTTTTATGGACATTCTGAAGAGCCTCCAGGGTAAATCCTCACTTACGAGATCAAAGTAGAACAGGCCATTTGGGGCACATTTTGTACTGAAAAGATCAGCCACAAACCACAGGCCAGGGAGCACGAAACAGCAAATTTCATTTCCTTCGGGCTTCCAAGCAAGGATGAACATATCAGAGCAAATCCTCTGCTAAGCATGCTGTCCAAACACCATCTAGGGTTACCATCATCTATTTTCAGCTCACAGGACAGATGCTGAAGCTGCCCAAGTGCTACAGGCTTTGGGTGTGCGGGTCTATAACAGGGAATAGAAAAGGTTTCTTCGGGGTTAAAAATATTCCAAGAGTCCTCAAAAGTGTTATCAGGGACATCTGTGGCTATAGTGGAGGCTGCTTTCAGCTAAGGGGCTTGTGAAAGATTTCTCAACCAATATGCATTCATTGAGCTCCAACTGCATACCAGGCATAGCTTAAACAACTGCTCAGAGTGGACTAGTTTCTATAACTGAAACAGGTGTTGTTTCTTCAAAATGAAAATGCTGTGTCCTCTGTGTATAGGACACACACACACACACACATACACACACCAGTCAAAGTCTCCATAATATTCCAAATTCAGTTAAAACTGAATCTATCCAACATTGTTTTCCTTTTCCTCTGTTTCCTCTGTTTTAGCAAATGCATCACCTTCTTTTCTAGACTTACGCTCTTCCTTTTTTAGTATATGCTCCCCCTCTTTTCCTATCCATCTGTTAAAGTCTAGCTTAACTCAACCTTCTTCCATAATGTCTTCTCGCAACCAACCAGATATGGTGTGGTTTTCTGACCCCTCTATGATATATTTTCTACAAATGCCCATGTTTACCCATATATTATTTTGTATTACTTTACTCTTATTTGCATTAATTCTCTCTCTCCAACTATAGTACAAATTGTATGAGGAAAGAACTATCTCCTTCTTTCGTATTTCCCGAAGTGTCTAGGACAAGGCTAATGGTAAATGATACTCAGTATAAGAGTCTGGGTTTTCATCTTTGTTTTCAGCTGGACAGAGAGAAATTTGACCACAGAACAGAATACAAAATTGAGTCTCTAGTCTTGGGCCCTTTGGTGGCTGTAGACCCACTCAGGTTGCTCTTACTGGGCAGTACTTCAAAGTGTTTCTCCATTGCCTTTCCATTAATATGAAGAAGTACTTGGACCATCTGTGGGTGTTTGGTTCCCCCAGGAAAAGAAATGTTAAGTAATTCTTCCTTCAGGAAAAACCCATGCCATTCTCCACAGAATGTGTATACAGCAGGGGTCTGGCTTTAGCTCAGGGTCTGTCTACTGTCAGGATCTAGGCGGGTCTGGGCAGGTACAGCTCAGGCCAGTGGCTGGGGCCCTCCAGGAGTCCACAGGCAGCTCGGCAGAGGAGCTAGACCCCCAGAGAGGAGGAAAGTGGGGAGACGGCCACAGTGCCCGGCAGCTCCAAGGACAAGGAGGCAAATCTGAAGGTCCTGCGTTCACTCAAGTTCTGTGACGCCAAGGGCCAGAGGCAGCTCTGCTGTGGGGAAAAGGTGACAAAGCACAGACATAAAAAAAGGGAATACTGAGAGTCACAGGTGCAGTGACGCAAACACACACACAAATATTAGGGGACAGAAAAAGGTCAGGGACTTTCATGACAAAAAAAAGGTCATGAAGGGCTGTTGAGAAACATCCAACCACTCAAAAATAAGCATTTTGGGAGGGTAACTGTCCCTTATAAATACTCAATACACTTCCATCCAAATCTTTAGGTCACCTTCTGCACTCCGTGTGGACTCCCTAATACACTTGCTATTATGATTTTTTTTTTCATGACTAACAGAATGCAAGTAAAAGGAAACCCTGGGAGAGACTCAAAAAGCCTGAAAATCTGTATTTCACTTATGACTATGAAGAAAGCAAAAGAGATTTATCAGGGCTACATAATAAAATGCTATTCCTGATACCACCTTCAGGAAAATCTTCACAGACTCAACTGTCAGACAGCTAGTGAGAAAAGTTCCTGGAAATCTAGGTATTGGCTTATTCAATAGGTTTACATTTTCCCTTTCTTAACATAGTGACCCATGCAGGTACTCGATACACTTACAGTTAAATTTTCAGGCTACTTGTGTACCGCTGTGGTCGCTGAATACACCTGGTGTATGTTTCTTTGTATTTAATGAGGCCTTAGTACATATAACCTTATGTACCTAGACCCACACTTATCTGGATTCCAGGTTACTCAAACTGTTTGAGGATCAGAGAGAAGAGGGGCCAAAGCAGAAGCAAAAACCATCAATAACAGCCAAGAAGGAATTACGTTGACTGTAAGAGAAAGGCTCTGGGTGGTAATTCTAGCATATGCAGTTTTCTCTGTGTCTGAGTTGCCATGGGGTTCTACATAATAATAAAGACATGTGCTTAGCACATTATGGCTTATAAATGACTTCCATACTCTTCACCTCATTTGATTTTGCAAACAGCCATGTGAGGTAGTTAGGGGAGAGGTGATTAACCCCTATCTACAGATGAAAAGAAGGTTTACTCTGGTGGTCGGAATTGGCCACTAATAGTTTACAAGTGGAGAAGCCACATACTGCATCTAGAACTTAAGATATCTCATCTATCAAGACTCCACGCTTGTAAGGATATATCCAATCTCATTCATTAATAAGAATATTTCTGCATGGCTGTAGTTGGTTATGTCAGTGGTTGTATCTGTAGTGTTATTTGCATATTTATGTTTTTCAAGGGTCCTCCATTACTTTATAAGCACCCCAAAGATTCCATCTTCTCTACAACTCTCTATTTTGCTATGGTGGATAGGCAGCTATTTAAACCCCATTAATGATTATATAAAGAATCTGAAAACTTGCCAAACCCTAGGGTAAGCTCAAATGTTAGCATGTTTCCAAACACCTGTGGCTACTTATGAACTACAGCACTCATTAAACCAAAGACAGTACCTTCTAAAGATAGCTAGATACCTAAAGATCTAGTCAGCTCTCAGCAACATTCTCCTGACAGCTGTTATTTGAACTGCAGTGGCATTTCCACAACTAAAAAGTCACACTATTAATTAGACTACCCGAGGCAAGGTAGCAAATCTACCAAAAGTAGACTGTTTGGAAATCACTAAGATTCTAGAGGGGCTTGGAAAGGTCTTTCCTAATTTAAAGTCACCATGCTACTGCATTTGTTTCCAATATCTTTCCATCCCAGTACTTGTCTTATTGCGTGCTAGGAAGCAAAGCCAACATAACAAACTCTCTCACTCTAGGTACCAAGAAGCAAATGATACTTGTGTTCTGTGAACTGGTGGTTTTTAAAGGAGGCCCTCTAATCTGTTTAAGTCTAGGGTCTGTTCCACAGGGACTCTGATTTACATCACAATTACATCTGTCCTGCGAGTGTCTGATAAGTTAAACTATCTGGTTTTTTCGTTGAGAAACCTTACAATGTCCTGCAAATCAGTCTCCATTTATCAGACTTGTAACTTTCCCACTGAATACATAATGAAGGGACAAATATGAGATTTGATTGGATTGCTATTTGAGTCAATAAAAACTCTTTTCCACAAAAAAGAATCTTTCTTCCTCTAGTCTTTCTCCTGTTTTTCTTTATTTTTTTATTTGCTGCAATGACCACACTATCTAGTTCTCTAAATCTCTGAACATTTAACACAAAGAAAGGAGAAGCTCCTACCCAAACCAAACTCAACCAGTGAAACTTTCCACAATGAATCTGCACTAATGACTAAAGTCCAGGCATCACACTGGATGTACAATTACTTCTTTACATGTGCTTGCAGTGTGGCTATCAGAGCTGAGAATAAATTCTGCTTGCTTTTGTAATATATCACTACGTTTGAGTCCTATCTTGTAGTAGATCTGTTGAACTTTTACTTAATATTATGTTTATTCTGCATGTCTTGAATACATGAGCTGAAGGTCAGGAGGTCACCATTAGAATGAAAAGAAAGGGGAACATCCTGGGTTAAAAACATGTAGTGAAAAAATCAAATCCAGACCCCCGCCAAACTCAACATACACAAAACATGGTGGACACAAATCTGCAATCATTTCAATGCTCCCACTTTTCTTGCCTCCCTCCCTCCACACCTCTACCCATAAACACACACATTCTCTCTCATCATCATTCCCTGCCAAACTAGTTCCTCTTCCCCAACATCTGATTTCGAGGAATGATCCCCCACATATTCCAGCCACCCAGGCAATATTCTTAGGCACCTTGGATGAAGAGTTCCCATTTCTGTGTCTTTGCCCACGGCATTCCCAGTGCCAGGAATTCCATCTTGTTCCCTTCCACTTCTATAAAGCCTACTCATCTTTCCTCACGTGCCATGAAGCCATCTTCTTCTTTTCTAGGTCACAGGGAGTTCTCCTTTTTAAAACTGTTGCTCTAATTCTCCAGGGTTCTTCACAATATTTTGTTCAATTACCCTCCATTTATTCATGGATTCCTATTCTATTTCTCTACCTAAAAAGTCATCTTCTTGGGGGCAGGAATCATGCTGTTTATTTCTTGATATCTTTTCCAGTACAAACAAAAGCTGCCCCACAGGCTCTTGATAAATATTTGCAGGCTGATTAACTAAAGATAAAACTTTATCAGCGGGCATGTGTATAAGAAATTTCTCTGGAAGGAAAAAGATAAGAAAGGGTATATCTAGGTTTCTCTGAAACATGCAGATGAAATCTGTATTCTATATATACCTACAAGTATATAATCTTTTTTTTTTTTAATTGAAGTATAGTTGATTTACAATGTTGTGTTAGTTTCTGGTGTACAACGAAGTGATTCAGTTATACATATATATACCTATTCTTTTTCATATTCTTTTCCGTTATGGTTTATTACAGGATATTGAATATAGTTGCCTGTGCTATAGAGCAGGACCTTGTTGTTCATCTATTTTATATACAGTAGTTTGTATCTGCTAATCCCAAACTCCTAATTTATCTCTCCCCCACCCTATAATCTTAACTAATCTATAATAAAATGTTAATTGCGCTTTTTAAAAAGTTCACATACACTGCCTTAAGTCTTGTTTATATTCATCTAATAATTGCAAGGCCTGTGACAGACCTTCTATTTTGTTTGTTGCCATGTGAAAAAGACAGTTCTGTGGCTAGAACATCATAGACCCTTATTCTCACAAGTCAAACAGAAAAATATGCTTTTGATGTTGCTATCATTATCCATAAGAGCCATGGTGGGAGGAAGAATGGCCCTCATTTTCTCTGCCTGCTTATACAAGGGCTATTTACCATTTTGATAGGTCTTTCATCAGTGCCAAGTGCTTCACAATATCACTTTTATTAGTCATTCACCGCAAGTGCCACGTGATATGCGGGAACATTATTGCCCCCTGCTGAACAGCGCAAATGCCCTCATGAGACACAGAGAAATTCTGTGAGGGTCTTGCCCTCCCTAAGATAAACAGTGGGAGTCAGAGCTTGAACTCAAAGCTCTGGTGTTCTGCTTCGGGTCTTGGGAAAATCCACAAAGGTCTTCCTTCAGTAAAGCTGGGGGGCATTTGTCCTATCCACTCATCACTTTAGGCTTACCCTCCAGCAATACTGGAACATCAACTCAATCCAACAAATACTTGTTGGATGCCTAGGAATGCAAGAAACAGTGCTAGACGTGGGAGAAACTGCAGTGAATCTGACAGACCTGGCCTCCCTCATGGAGCTGAGGGTCTAGACAGTGGCTTACAAAGGAGGAACCTAAGACCATCCTTTGGGGTGTGGCTAGAAAATATCAGAATGTCTATATTTCTTCTACCTCGCCTTTAAAGGGACTTTTTTTTTGTTTTGGCCACACCAGGTGGCATGCTGGATCTTAATTCATACCCTCTGCAGTGGAAGCACGGAGTCCTAACCACTGGACCGCCAGGGAAGTCCCTAAAGGGATCTTTTAACTTTCTATTTTGTGGGTGTGTTTATGATATACATAATGCATCAGTACAGGAGTACCTGTGTATAACAGGTAATATGCTTATATTGGGGGAATCTATGCTCAAGATGTTTGCACAGACATGGAAGGGCAAGCAAGACATTTGAAAACCAATGGACTGCAGGACTATGTGGACCTTCCTGAACATGCTATGACATTTCACATATTCAAGTCTTTCTTGCTATTTTCACTGTCTAAAAAGCACCTCCTCCTCTTACTGTTCTCCTTCCTGAGTAAACTCCTGCAAAACCCAGCTCAGCTGTCACTTGCTCGGGAAGGCCTTCAGAGGCAGAGCCAGTCATTCTATCCGCGGCTCCCGTTGTACCCTGGACATCCCTCTACCACAGAAATTATCATGCTGCATTATAATTGTCCAGATTTCTCTCTCTGGCACTAACTGGCTGCAATCTCTGCCCTGTGAGCTCCTTGAGGACAGGGGTCCTGTGGTTTACCTTTTGTTTTCAAAGGCTAGTCCTGGTGCTTGTCACGTAAGGGACTCTCACAATGCGTACGAGAAATTTATTCACTTTTTTTTTTTCTTTTTTGGGACTTCCCCGGCAGTCCAGTGGTTAGGACTCTGCGCTTCCACTGCAGGGGGCGCGGGTTCGATCCCTGATTGGGGAACTGAGATCCCGCATGCTGCACAGGCAAAAAAAAAACGAACAACAAACACAAGAAAACAATTTTTTTTCTTTTTAGTTGTGTGGAGGTGAGGAAGTGTGTTCTTACTCAAGGTATTAGACTACAACCCCTGACTCCCCAGCTAAGTAGAAAATTTAGAGATGGGCTATGAGAAAGTGATGCATTTAAAATTTACCAGTGAGGGCTGGCCAGTTTCAATCCTGAACTAAAGGCAGAGACTAAGTACCGCTAAAGCTGGGAAGAACAAATCAGAAACGCAGAGAGATGCTGAGTTCAGACGGAACAGTCTGGCGGAGATCCCCGTGTGACTGAGAGGAAAGGAACTCAGGACTGCCTCACAAGGCTCATGTTCTGCCTCAGCTCTACATACACTAACGACCTAACTGCCTTGGGGCCACTTGGTCTCCAGAGAAGGAGATCATCTTGATTCCTCATAAATACTTCAGAGCTGACATGATGAAAGTAGGGGTAGAGAGGAACCAAGATGGTCAGTTCCATCCTTACTCTGGTACCAAGTCAGATGGCCAAGCAAAAGTCATTTAAAAGGCTGGATTCGATAGATTATCACTAAGGTCCCAACAGCCTAAAGTTCAACCACTTGATTATGCTGATGACATGGAGATGGTATGTCAATCAACCATGTTATGATCGATCCTTTGGGAAGACCTTCACTAAGATGTGACTTAGAGCAACTACGTTAGTTTTCTGGACCTTGCCCAGTCAACGAACATTAATTGAACATCTAGTATCCATCGGGAACTGTAAGTAACAAGTAAACAAGATATATATTGACTCTACCTTCATGGAGCATGCATTTTTGTAAATTTCACTTTCCTTGTCTCCAACATGTAAAGCTTCTTTCATGTCTAAAAACCCTGTAATGTGATGATTCAGTGTGAACTCCAAAGCAGCATGGCCCTCAATATTCCCTCTCCAATTGATTTTTTAAAATTCCATTCACACGTATCAGAACCACAGAACTTACTATTAGCTGTAAAATAATCCCTGTTCAATTTAAGAGATATGCATTCTAAGATTTCAAACATATTTCTTTATCCTACCTCTTACCACGGAACACAACTTCAGTTGCCCTTGTTGGGGCATCAGCACTGCAAAGCTGAATGTGGGATCTGGAATCAAAAATCTTAAATCTGAGTTCTGCCCCCATCACTTAGTAACTGTGTGTCCTTGGCCAAGTCACTTAATCTCTCTTAGCTGCATTTATGTTTGTCACTTAGCAAATTTTTATTCCATGTACCCAAGTATGACAGAACTTCAGGAAAGCACTTCCCCTCTAAATTTGGAATCAGAATAATCACTCAGGATAACCAACAAGGGCCTACTGTATAGCACAGGGAACTATACTCAATAGTTTATAACAAGCTATAAGGGAAAAGAATCTGAAAAGGAATATATATATGCATATGTGTGTGTGTGTGTGTATCTGAATCACTGTTGCTGCACACCTGAAACTAACGCAACATTGTAAATCAACTACACTTCAATTAAATAAAAAAATGAATCACTGATTCCTCTTAGCTCACAGGCTAAGGATCAACAGAATGTTAAGAATCAATAGAATGATACATATAAAATCTCTTTCTAAAATAAAAGATGATGTCTAAATATTAGTTGGTGTTTGTAACTGGTATCACAAATACTCATCACAAAACAAAGATAAAGAAAAACTGTTACAGAATTGTTATAATGGAATTTTTTAATATATTCATCTCACCCAGCAAGTGTTCTGTGATTTTACAGACCAAAGGCTCCCAGTATGACCTCCTCCCATTTTTTCTGAAGGTATCTGGGCCATCAACTAATAGGTTCTGTGGATCCACGAGGCTGTAATTATCGTATCTTTCTAATAGTATCTGTGAAAGCTAAAAATATTAATATGTTTGTGTGTCATCTTACCTGCAACTGTATAATCAGCTGACTCTAAAGTGGGATTTTATGTTTGTACCTAAATATTTAGCAATTTTAACAGCACACTGAAGTGACAGACTAAAAATATAAAAAGACCAAAAAATGTTAACTGGCTCACGATAGAACTGCCTAAGTGTCCTCGTCCGTGGACACTCTGCTTCTTATGCCTAACGTCAACTCTAAAGCATACAGAAGTTCAATTCCTAAAACCTCAGCGTCCCTATTTGTTAAGGAGGAAAGAGAAGAATGAAATTTCATGACGTGAAAACCAAAAGCAATTTCACTTTCCATAAAGGATCAATCAACAAGCATTTATTTATATTCTACCCTATTCCTAGAACAGTGGAGATGACACGAGAGTTACAAAAAGAACAACATTCAGCCCTCTATATAACAAATGTGGTTACAAGTCAAACACTTTTATGTAGTAAAGCTCATACAAATGTGAGGGATCATAAGATGATTATTCTATCCCAAGCAGAATTAGTCTTTGTTTACACTTTGTAACAGACAATATTTTATATAAATATCTCTGACTCTGTGCTTTTAGCACAAAAAAAAAAAGAAAGAAAGAAAAAAGAAAAGGTTAAAAAAAATATGAGTGTAATAAGTATCTGTGATTTTTGTCACGTAGTATTCACATGTCTCATTCCTGGTACTAATTTCTGTGTCAGTGATGGTTATGAGAAACCGAAACTAATTCTCACTAGTTTAAGCAAAAAGGGATTTTACTGAAAGGATATAGAGGCTCTTACAAATTTGAGAGAAGGCTGAAGAAGCAAGCTTAGAAACCGCAGGAACTGTGCTCCTCTGAGAATATGCTTAAGACTCTCACTAAGGAAGCACGGGGTGCTGCTAGAAGGATTTCTAATTAGATAGGCAAGAAATTTCCTGGTGACTTTTTTTTCTTGGCTGTGCCACCGAGCATGCCGGATCTCAGTTCCCCGACCAGGGATCGAACCCGTGCCCCCTTGAGTGGAAGCACGGAGTCTTAACCACTGGACCGCCAGGGAAGGTTTTAAGACCTTCTAGAACATGGAGACTGCAAGATCTTGAAATAGGCTAGCAAATTTCTCTGAGCTATATAGTGATTCAGGGAGTACAAACTGCTGTTGTTTCATAACAGAGCTGTGATTTTTTTTAAAGGTTTTACAAAGCAAAAGCCATTCCAATTGCTGACGACAAAAGACTTGTTTCTGAAAGAAGATATTTTATTGAACTGAGATTCTTGACTAACAATTTAAATATATACAGATTTCTGCACAGATTTAAAGCATTAACTTCTATAAGCTTATGTTGAGTGTCTAAATGAATGTGTGCATGCCTTCTTACCCATCTGATAGACAACTATTCCCACTAACAGGAGATATGGAAATGAATGAAAAGAGCAGGTAATTCCTTCTTTATTCAGTTCCTAGATTAGGTCCTGAGACCAAGAGTAAGAATTAACAGGGGTGAGAGGAGCTGTAAGTGGTTAAAGTGCAAACCAGCTAAGTAATAACTGTAATTTCTTGTCTAGTGATGTGAAGAAGCTTGGAAACATACACATGTACAAGCAGCTACTCAACGTGGGACAAAATGAAGAAAGCAATTATATCACAGGAAAAGGAAAAATTAAAGAATAAATGTGACTTTATACCTACAACACTATTTTGATATCTATAGTTGCTGACAGAGGGTTTTGGGTGAAGGAAAAACAAAGATGGGAGAAAATAAAGTCAGCATTTCACATCTGGTTAAAGCAGCAACATGTAGTCTTGACATGGTTTTCACCAAAAGGAATATGGGCTTTTGGCAACACTGCACAGGGAACATTAGTCTATAGTTAAGTATACATTATTAATGTCATCTTCTGTATCAGTGCAACAAGTATCAGGCATGCATGCTGGGGAAAAATAATTAGAAAACAAACGGTTTAAGATTCTATATGGCTAATTAAGTAAAGTCTTTACTTTTTTCTCTCAGGATACTTGAAAATTCTAGCATTATGCCCAAATATCCCGATATCTTAGAAAATTTTTATACTTATTCTGTTTTGAATCCAAAATTCCCCAACCCTGAGAGTTCTGCATTCTTCTAATCCTAAAATCAGCACCTAGACTACAGGACCTATTTTCCTGCAAATCTAAAGGCTTGGTGTGAAAAATTCAATTATAATCATAAAATGATTGCCTCACGCATTCCTGCAAAGGAAACAAGAGGATCTTGAACTAAATGCCCAGTGCTTATTTGGCTATTTCATCTTATTTGGCTATTTCAATGTACAGTCTTTGAGGACAATGAGTCAGAAGCTCTACATTAGAGTCTATTGTACAGATCTACAGTTAACTGAGTTAAAAATTTATTCTAGCTCTAAACAGAAACTGAGCAATACCTTGAAAAGCTCCAAAATAATATTTGGAACATTTTTTAATGTTTCTTGCATGAGATTCTACTGACTAATCTATTCCTCACGTGCAAAACATAAGTCTGAGGATATGCATCTTGCATGTTGCTGAGAAGCGGCAATAAATAAGTTTCCTTCTAGAACCTAAAATATGACCCACTGGACTCACATTCCAGAACTTCTAATTTAGTTAATCCATAGGTGAAGAGTATTTACTATTATCTTCAAGTAAAACACACAAGTTAATCTGACACACTGCATGTATACATGCGCCATCAGTATGCTTCCTGGTAATTAGCCATACATAGCGGTGTAAATAGCCAATTAGTCACACAACTAACCCAAGTTTTTGTAGCTTTTAAATAACTCTTAATAAATTTTTAAATATATTAATGGTGCTATTCATCTTTTTCATGTATGTAGACATAAGTATTATTATATACGTAAGTTTAATTTTTGCCCAACACAGAATAAATATTCAGAGACAAGACAAATTTTAAAAGTCCAGGCTCCATGTCCACAGTAGTTGGGGAGTTCTTTGCTTCTGACCTCCACGCTCAATGGCTTAGAGCTGAGCGCAGCTGTATCCTCAACGTGTACACACTAAGAGCATGACTTGTGCAGGACACTGTGAAGCTGCAAAGCCAGCTCTTCTATTTGCTGGCCTTGTGAGTCTGGACAAGTTTCTTTATTTCTCTAAGACATTGTGTGCCCATCTCTAAAATGGGACTAATGATATCCACTCAAGGATTAAATGGTGCAATTCATGTAAAATACTTATCATGTTACTTGGCATACAGTAAGTGTGCCAAGTTTATTATAAATAAATACTGTTTATTATAATTATTATTATTTACTGAGAAGGCTAAAAGAAAATCAGAGTAACACCAATCCAGTGAATATCGCAACAAATTACATAGCTATAAAACTTAGAACCTACTGCCAAGGGATGATTTATCCATCTATCTTGGCAGAAGGAAGCCTGGTGTTAAGCTATTAAAAACAAGGCCAGAGGTTAAAAGACATAACCTAGTTTGACCTTTGAACTATATACCCTCACTTATAAAATAAGGTAAAGTTTAAAGTCCTCGTTTCAAAACTTCAGAGTAAGTCAAAATGCACTTGTAGCGTTGAAATACGGTATGCCTCTTCCTGGATTTTAGACAGAGAAGTTCTGGACCTAAGAACGAGTGAGGTGCCGTACCTTGCCTCGGAGAGTGCACAGACCTGCCAGCTGCTGGGGGGAACACGGCAAGATCTGTGACCTTAGAGGCCCAGCTTGACTTCACAGGCAGCGAGCTGGCTGGGACTGGGAGCCTGGTCTTTCCCCAGCAGGAGGGGCTGCACCCAAACCCAGCTTCCCCTAGGACTGGTGGCCGCCTTTCCCCAGCAGGAGGGGCTGTGACTTCGAACAAGCCCCGGGGGTCTCCAGGTGCTGTGCATCTGGCATTTCCCAGCTCGGACACTTAGGCGCCTGAGTTCACATTATTTGTAACCCAGAGATAAGGCCATGCTCATGCTTGCATTATAGGAAGGTTGTGTAGCCGGGGGTCAGGGCCCCTCCCATGGAACAGAAACACACTGTATGTCAGGCAGCTTCATGCTTATGCCCAACTCTGTGGAATAATGAGAGAATGGAGGACCACATATCCCCTCTTGCTGACCGTTTGCATTGATGGGCCCGCAGTAAATATGTTCTTTAATCCACACCATAAACCATGGTATTCACCTTCACCCTCCCTCACTACACAAGAAGGACAAAAATGGAAAGGGTTGTAGATGCCCTGATGTACACCTGTACAAGGTATTGGAAGGCTCAAAACCAGAGAAGCACCCATTCTTTTAAGTCACTAGAATAAGTTCAGCAATGAGAGCTGGACTTCCCTTTTAGAAGGTGTTACCTTTTGCTGACACCTCCCATTTCTAAGTCTAAAGGGCAAAAGGAGTCAGGCCTGCAATCACCTTGACCCTCTTTCAGGAGAATCATGAAACTGGATGCAGGGGCTCTTAGAGAAGAAAACATCTGCCCTGTGAAAACACATACTTCGCTTGAACAATCCTTCTGGTATGGGAGGTGATGCAGGTCACACAGATAAGATACGATTCTCAAGGCCTTATGGTGAAATACTGAAATATCTGCATTCCAGTAAATGCAGTTTTAAGTGACACACTGAGTATCTCAAATTTAACCTTCGAACACGTCTCTGAATAGACTACCAAATAGATTTAAATAAGTGTTTTTTCTTTGTTACCTATTGTACTATAATCTCCATGAAGGCCTATCTCCCAGAATTCCCCAAGCAATATAATTTAGTATCTACTGCTATGCTCTATCAAGAAGAACATTTTTGACTACAAAGTAAAACAAATTGTCATATTTTATTATAGATGGGTGTTCTTTTAAGGAATGCCAGGCTACATTTCAGTAAAAAAAAATTTTTTTTCACATAAGCCACCAATAAGGACTACAATGATTTCCCCAAATGTATATTAGATTCCATAATTATGATTGCAGTGCTAAGGGTGGCCTATCCCCTCACTACCCATACATTTAGACGCTCATAAAGAAGTGACTGAGTCCTGGCCACTAGAAGTTTTCTCTGGCAGAGGCTAGAAGGTCAGCTGAGGAGCATTAGTTGGGTAGGCACAACATCAAAGAACTGAAAATGTCCAGATAATCCCCCAATTCTCACAGGGTTCAAACTCCTCCCTGAATAAACATTCTTTCAGAACTGCTGACAAATAGCCAAACCAACTTCCTCTCCTTCTCTGTGTTCCCCTTTCAGAAATGAAATTATCTAGCAGCAAAATAACCACCCAAAGTGGAGCTACAGGAAGACAACTGAAGAGATTCCCTCTGGTTCATTAAGCTTTTAAATAATCGAATGGTTTTGTCCCTTGTTAAACAAAACGGCCTGACAAACCCTGATGCATTGGAGTTGTGGTTTCTAAGGAATTCCTGGCCCTAACCACTACACCTCCACTTGAGGTATCATAATTGTAAATTATGATAAAGTCCTGAATAATCAGATTCTGCTCTTCTTGGCTTAAAGCCCCGATTACTGCCAAGTCAGCAAATGTTGAACATGTAGACAAATGCATTGGCTCCAAGCCCAGCTTCTTAGCTTTCATGGATGCTTCTCAATGGGTTTAACTGGAGCTTCTCTCTTTTGTAGGCAACACAGGCATAAGAAAAAATCACAATTTTATATCACATTTTCTTGTCAGTACTTGAGGACAAAAGGTTTATTGCATTTGTACACACACCACCCATTTTGAAGAATTAAAAGGCTAAACTCATGCAGTATTCTCCAAGAATAAAACCATAAGAATAAATTTGGATTTATTCCTATTAGTTATCTTCATGGTAAGATGCGGTACAAAATCAATGCTAAAGTTGCTATTGTAAAGTCAATGCAATGGTGCAATGAGATATAAGCTTAAATCTTACTAACAGTGGTGAAAAATCTGCCTTCTTGATAATCGAAGGTAGCTCCTATTTCCAATTTCTGGAGAAGGGAGGGAAAACATTGACAATATATATTAAAACACATGACCTGAAAGACCTTTCTTAGTTATGTAAGTAAAGAACATTTTGCAACTTCCTCCGAAAGTCTGCATCTTAATGATTCCTAAAGCAGCCTGCTTAAACAAAGAGATAACTTTTATACAGCTTTGGCTGGGAGTCCTTCTGGGTGGAGGTGTTACTTGGAAAGACATCAAAACCCAACTGATGCAAAAATCATTCTTTGCAATTTGAACCTGAGCCACCTGCCATTTCAGTCATCTGTTGAGAGTTCTATTTTACTTCTATTAACTACTGAGCAAACCCTGAACCCCAGAGGCATCTCTTCCATTTCAGAGGGTAGTGAGGGGTGAAAGGTGAGGGAGGGCGCATATGGATGACGAACAGGTGATCATCATGATGGGGAAGTTTACAGGGAAAATTACTTTGAAAGCAGTAGGGTCCAGGATGTATGCTAATGTCTCCTAACCGTTCCCAAATTGTATCTTCTTTGTGGCTTTTCTGTGAGCACTTTCTTCTTCTCTGTATAAGCTCCCCCCCTGCAACTTTAAGTTATTTCTCCTAAAATTTGGCCTTAATTACACCATACCCTGTACAATTTTTTTTTCCACTGGATTCTCATCATTGAGCTCAAATTATCATTTGTGGAGGACACTGGGCTTATCTCTGCAACACTCAATGAACCCTTCACCATAGTATAGCAGCTATGATCCTACCCTGTGCCCCTAAGGAGGAGGCGGGGGGCTCCTGCTTGACTTAAGGCAGTCAGGGTAATACCATCCTTCTTGCCACAATATTGCAGATGGGTAAGCCTAGGACAACCAGCGAAGGACTTTGCTCTGCTTTAATATCTTGTGAGTCTGTAAGTCAAGATGATCCAAAAACATGAAAGCTCAAGACTGCTGTAGATGGTTGATGGCAGCCCTCTCTCTTCAGTCTGACTGGTGCTAGTGGCCATCATATGACTGCAAAAGAAGCCTTCATGAAGGCAAAGTTAATGCACAGAGAAAGGTAGAATCAAGAGAACTTAAGAGAAATAGACCTGGAATGCTAATCAAACCTCATGTGAAGTCTACATATCTCTGAAATTTAACATTACATAAGCCAAGAAATCCCCTTTATTGTTTATACCACTCTACATGTTGCCCTTTATATACTGCCCCCATATATTATTTAAATGCATATGTCTTTTTCCCCTCTCTACCTGGCATAGGCTGTGACCTGAAGGCAAGAAGGATGGGCCTTACTGCTTGCTAGTTTACAGAGTTATTTCCATAGTTGTTTGCACCTAGTAGGAATTCTGAGAGGCCTGGATTCAAAATCAAGCTCCCATACTTACTACTTATGTGACTTTGGTCAAACTGCTCATGCCTTAGTTCTTCCATTTAAAAATAGGGATGACAGAATTATTTTCAGAATTCAATAAAACAATATACATGCAAGTTCACAGAACAGGACCTGACATTTTGCTATTATTATTGTTTAGTAAATGCCTGAACTGTCCAACTGTCCCTCACTTTATAATCCACATATAAAAACACAAACCTTGGTCACCCTCGTCTACAATGATTATCATCATCTCTAACTCTTTTGTACCAAATTTCCCTACAAGTTATGAGAAGATCTTTGTACTGTACCAAACTACTGCCCCATGCTTGTTAGGGAAGAGTAGCATATTCAGGGCAACCCAGAACCTGAAGACCCGCTTCTGGCCAGGTTTCCCATGATATAAGATGTTTATCACCTCTCAGACTCATGTCCTAGGTCTCTGGCCTATGTCTTTCTTTTGTCATTGATCCCTCTTGCTCTGCAGGAATTTCTGACTCAGTGATCTCCCCTGTGCTAGAAGCATGGCTTCCATTTCTAAGTGTCCTTCTCTGCCATAAATGCATCTTCGACACTCCCCCATCCTTAGATTTTCAATAATTTCTTTTCCATTTCTCTCAATTTTTATACTTACTGAATTATACTGCATCATTAATACATGAATTTATTAAATTATATTTATTATGTATCCATATTTTAAAACAAATTTATTATGCAAAGATATACGAGAAATGAAATTCATGTAATATATGTTATTTGCCCTTTCCCACCCTGGCATCCTTGTAGATTCCACTCCCCTAAGGTATCCACCCCTTCATGAAATTAATTTTGCTTCAGGACAAATACAAATGGAACAAAGGACTCTTGCCTTAAGCAAGTCCAGAAATGTTATCTTAAGATTAATATTCTTTTTATTATTTTGCACTTGGTTTATTTCACGATTTGGAAATCTTAAACCATAAAAGTGAAAATAAAGTTTCTGATCCACAGTAGGCCAAAAGCGTGCTTGAAACTCTGAGAGATACAAGTGATGACAGAGGGAAGTCTGGAAAATGAAGGTCCTCCTCTTGTCCCTAGCACCTAACCCAGTGCCTGACATCTAGATGGGCTTTGGAAATTATTCATAGAACTAGTGATGAGACACTGAGAGGACTCCTGCCTGGATATGGGGGAAAGCAGAGCCCTTCATGCTGCTGTTGAAACAGGTTTTGGCTTCAAAAAGTAAGATCCAACCTTTCCTTCAGCTTTGCAACACTTCTGCTGAGTGCTGGAAAGGAAAGGGAGGTAAGGACTCCACAGATGACAATTCTATAGTAGAGTATCGTAATTCTAAGGATACGGTATTATTTCAGAAGAAATATAATTACGTACGCACATGGTATCAGTTGGTTATTCACATCTCCTGGATTTCCAGTTACGTGGGTGAATACATTGTTTGAGTCGATTTTCTGTTTCTTGCAGCCAAAAGCATTCAAAGATATCCAGATAGGGGTTTGGGTTTCACAGATGTATGTCTTAGTCAATACTCATCAAATGGTGCATTTCATTATACATAAGTTTTATCTCTTAAAAAAAAAAAAAAAGAACCTTGTAGCAACAAGAATGGTCCTAGAGAATATCATAGTAAGTGAAATCAGTCAGACAGAGAAAGACAAATAACATATGATATCACTTATACATGGAATCTAAAAAAATGATACAAACAAACTTATTTACAAAACACAAATAGACTCAGACATAGAAAAAAACTTATGGTTACCAAAGGGGAAGGTGGGGAAGAGCGATAAATTAGGAATTTGGAATTAACAGATACACACTACTATATATAAAATAGATAATTAAGGACCTACTGTATAGCACAGGGAACTATAATCAGTATCTTGTATCACGTGCTAAAGCAAGCACGGTGGAATGTTAATTGTGGAATCCAAGCGGTGGAGAAAAGGATGTTCACTGTAGAATTATTTACACTTTTCTGTATGTTTGAAATTTTTCATAATAAAATGTTGGAGGAAAAAGCTCTAGTTCACTCTTGTTCCTTGTATTTGAATGTCCTTAAATACTCTGTGATAACTTTTGGCTCTTGTAAGTATGGTAGCAGGATAAGTGTACTTTATCATGGCAACTAAGGTCTATTCATCCTCTCTCATGAAGACAGGTTATACCCACTGTTAGGTTTGACTATCAGAGTCTACGAAACAGTCATTAATAAAGTAAATTCTTTTTTCCCCCAATATTTATTTATTAATAAACACTCATAACACTAATTGCCTGGCATAGTTCTAAGTGCTATACAAATATCAACGTATCATTCTAAGACCAACTTACTGAAGTCTATTTTCATCACCAGTTTACAGACTAAGAAACTAAGACACAGATTCATGAAATAACTAACCCAAGGTCATCCAGCTGGTAAGTAACAAAATCAGGGTTTAAGCCGAGGCATTCTGATTCCAGTCTATACACTCTTCAGCACTGTACTTTCAATCCAACATAATCAACATGTGATCCTTTTCAGCAACTTCATCTGTGATCTCCGGTTATTTCAAGAAAACCTTAGAGACCACAAATGAGTCATGCTATTTGGTACAGACCAGTAATGAGCAAATTTTTTAAAATGTATTAATAGTTATCTTTTTATCACTTCATTTGTTGTATCTGTGTTGTGTATGTGTGTGCTTCATTTATTGTTTTACTCTTTAATAAACTTATTTTAGAACAGCTTCGGATTTAGAAAAAAGTCGTAAAGGTATACCACACACCACTAATATGGCAAATTTGATACAATTGGTTAATACTGACACATTATTATTAACTAAAGTTCATACTTTAGTCACATTTCCTTAGTTTTCTTATTTTTTATTTTTAAAATGTCATTTTACTTTTTTTATTGGAGTATAATTGCTTTACAATGTTGTGTTAGTTTCTGCTGTACAATGAAGTGAATCAGCTATATGTATACCTATATCCCCTCCCTCTTGGACCTCCCTCTCACCCCCCCACTGCCATCCCACCCATCTAGGTGGTCACAGAGCACCGAGCTGAGCTTCCTGTGCGTTATAGCATGTTCCCACTAGCTATCTATCTTACACATGGTAATGTATATATGTCAATCCTAATCTCCCAATTTGTCCCACCCTCCCCTTCCCCCCCCACCACCGTGTCCACATGTCCATTCTCTACGTCTCTATTCCTGCTCTGCTAATAGGTTCATCTGTACCATTTTTCTAGATTCCACATATATGCGTTAATATACGATATCTGTTTTTCTCTTTCTGGCTTACTTCACTCTGTATGACAGACTGCAGGTCCATCCACATTTCTACAAATGACCCAATTTCATTCCTTTTTATGGCTGAGTAATATTCCACTGTATATATGTACCACATCTTCTTTATCCAGTCATCTGTCATTGGACATTTAGGTTGTTTCCATGTCCTGGCTATTGTGAATAGTGCTGCAATGAACATTGGGGTACATGTGTCCTTCTGAATTATGGTTTTCTTAGAAAGTAAATTTTAACAAATGTGAAGGAAAATGAATCATGGTTATGCATCAGATAACTGTCTTAAAACCTCACCTCTAAACTGATTTTTGTTGTCTGTTTTTAAGAAGAAAATAGTACAAGTAGGAGCTTTGGTAAAGTCTTATTTTATCAACCATCTTATAGCTTAACTAAAGATGGTATAAGAGGCACTTGGCATCTAGATGTAAAATACAGTCATAGAGCACCACTGCTTTTTGCAGTGAATACATTCTGTGAAAGTCACTATCATTTATGGAAATGTTAACGAGCAAAGGTAAGTAGAACTTTTATAAAAATATTCAATGAAAATAGGGTCCAAGTTTACCCCATTCTCCTTTCCTCCTGGGGAAGAGGAAAGGAATCGGGAAGCAAAACAGTACTTCTACAGTCCAAAAGTTCACGCTTTACTGGACTCAGTATATGTGCCTGAAAATAGCGTGCAAATCGTATAAAAAGAATTGCATTTTAAATAGAAAACTAACCCAGGATCCTCAACAGAAAATGTGCTAAATCCTTTTTTAAGATGGAAAAAAACAATCCTTTCTTAACATATCCTTTTTGTAAATTTGCACATTTACACACTGGTTGTTCTTAAACCAGTACCTCGTTATATATCTCGACACTAACCCCCTCCCAATCTCCCTTGTTTTTTTTGTATGTTTGTTTTGTGGACACACCACTCATAGTGTATTCCTCCAGAATTTTACAACTTGTTAGAAAATGGCCAACTTCACACATAATAAAAGCACAGGGACTAACCTAATTGTAATGAAAATAGGATAGCATGAAATGAGGCTTTCTCTCTTAACGAGAGAATGTTCATTCTGAGCTTCATTTGTTTCTCACACTTTAAGTCATGATCAGAGAAGCTACTGAGCATTCTGTACTAGGACTGGTCCTTCTGAAGCCTACCTGAACTGCCACAAAGCACCAGGTTCGGTTCTCTGGGGCTGTAACAGTTTCACCACCCAAAGGAGAGCCTCACAGAGCTGGATGATCAAAATAAGGCCAAGACCTAAGTGGATGCTGGGCCACAGTTTACTTCAATGAAAGGAACCTCTGGGTAAATATCAGAATCAGAAATCTGTAGGTACAAGTGTTGCAGGGAGACAGTGCCATCAGGATTAAAACAAATAACAAACACACACCACCAACAATAACAAAATCACCAGAAGCAGCTAAAGGTTCCAAGTGGAAAGATTTGAGCCTTTATCTGATGACACTAGCTGCTAACCACCTCCTCTGCAGCTGCCATGGGCTTCCCCCAGCTGGAGGCCCTGGCATTTGTCCCCTCTTGCCACACCCTAGCAACAGCTGTTATCAGAAAACTGCACAGACAAAAGGATATCTTGTCCCCCACTCCCAGGTGTGTTTTCTTTCTCCGTCTCGCCTCTCTTATTCAACCTTAAACATATTTGAAAAGCTACAGAAAAGTGACTCGTTGTGCAGACGAGAGTAAATTCCTGCTCTCTCTGAACTCTTCCAGTATGGGGCCATCCCAGCCCTGATGAAAATAGCTCCTGTTGCCCCTGCTGGCACTGCCACGGGAACAGCTGTTTACAAGCAGGCTGTCTGATCCGCTAAGCTCTCTCCCCGCACTCCGTCTCCACTGGTGTTCCCCCAGCATCTAATAATCAACAAAAACAGTCACTGACATAAGCTTCCAAGGTTGGTTAAAGCTGATAATACGGGGACAAGGATCCCAGATCTGGGACCCATCTATCCTTGGTAGATAATGAGGAAGAGAGAAAAGTGTGATGACTTACTAGGTAGAAAGAGGGTTGATGATTGTTTCCTTTGTCTTTTCCTAATCACTAAACTCATAAACACCAACCACTTAAGAGCCGCCACCTAATAAAGGGATGTGAGTTCCTGATCCAAATAAATACTAGAAATTATAGGAGAGGAGAACAATCATCCATCACCTCTCATTCTCTTCTTTTGAGGTGTGTTTATTTAATAACTTATTTTCAGGTTTATTGATTCCAAAGTCGACAGAAGCCAGAACCTAAATATCAGATCGACCTTTTAGAAAAGTCATCACAAACATATTACTCAGAAACAATTAACACTGCACACATTTCAAAAACAGGTTTACGTAAGAATAAGTGCATGAAGGTGTAAAATAATTCCACAGTCATGTATTGAGCACTTACTAAGTGTCTTCCATTTGCATGAGGGTTTTGGCAAGTGACAAAGTACCTTCCCAGGCTCTCTCTCCAGGGGAGAAAGGAGTCTTTACTGAGCTTGCTATGTGCCAGGACTGTGCCTGCTGTACCCACATCTAGTGTGTGAAGCAGAAAAGATGTTCATAGGAATAGGGTCTGTATATGAGAAAAGCCTCTGGTGTAAAGGCAGTTCAACACTCTACACGAGGCTTGTCTGCACTGACTCCAAATACAGTCATTTGCCATTTCCTAAAGTTCTCCCTTTTTCATCTGAACAGGCGGTAATTTCCCAAGGCCAGGATATCCTCTCTGCTTATTAGAAGAAAAAAAGCATATTCCTCCTGCTTGGATCCCTACATTTCAATAGTAGCATCTGGTCAGTAGTTTTCCCTCTATTCCCTTTGGTTACAATGTCTAGTAGAGCTAGGCTTCCATATTAACGGACACCAGTAGGGGCTACCCCCTAAGACATTCTCTAAGCCAATCTCGAAGTTCCTTAAGTTCAAAGTGCAATAAAACAAACTACAGCTGACCCTTGAACAACCGGGATTTGAACTGCTCAGGTCCACTTATACTTGGATTTTTTCAATATAAATACTACAGTACTACATATTTCATGATTGGTTGAATCTGTGGATGGGGAACCAGGGATACAGAGAAAGTCTGACTATAAAGTCATACTCGGATCTTCAACTGTGCAGAGGGTGGGTGCCGTAACCCGCGCAGTGTTCAGGGGTCAGCTGTATTTCTCCTTGTCCTATTCTGTATCTCTAAATTCCGTATCTTATATTTACTTTATTGTAGATTGGCCTTTGGTTCCAGAAGCTGATTTTTACCTTCTATCAGCACACTGCATTAACACTGGCAAAGCAAATTCAGAAAAGCAACTCAATATTGATTTAACATGTTTTTATGAAAAAGGCAATAGCGAGGCTGTGAGAGTCTGGAAAGGCAGTCTGGTGTAGCAAAAAGGCAATACATCAAACAATTTGAAAGAACTGCAATTTCCTACAACTTCCCTAAAACTCATTGCCTCATAAATTGCTTTTAGGGACCCAGCTTTAATGACTGGATAAGACTGTTGTAATTAGCATATTTAGTCTAGGTAGATGAGCGTAACTGAAAAGCTTGAGGCGTTTTCTCTCTTAATTAAGCATTCCCCATTACATTCTTAATTCTCCTCCCTACCCCACTCCCCTCCTCACAGCTGGCAAAACAGTGAACTGTAATTTATCTTCCCATTAAAATGATTACAAATTCAGAATGAGTGGAGTTCAAATTAAGTTTTCAAAACCATATGGCAAGGGAGACCCACTTTAAAAGTTAACGGAGAAACTGACCATTCTATCTTGTCAAAACATAA
The DNA here is from genome assembly GCF_965194805.1 of Balaenoptera borealis. Classification (NCBI taxonomy): domain Eukaryota; kingdom Metazoa; phylum Chordata; class Mammalia; order Artiodactyla; family Balaenopteridae; genus Balaenoptera; species Balaenoptera borealis. The sequence continues at coordinate 18,943,089 of NC_138876.1, forward strand.
ACACTTCTAGAAATTAATTAGCTTTTCCCAACAGAAGGGAAAAATCATTTGTCTACTTGCTTGTTTGCAAAAGTTCTCATACCAGAATATCATAGTCTTACATGTATGATTCTGTTTTACATTGGTCTTACCCTGACACTTCTTAACCCTCTAAATTGTAATCTAGCATTTTGCGTAAGAGCAAGAACTCTCAGCTCTAGCACTTTCTGGCTGAAAAATCGATGGCCAGTTAGCTTACATGCTTCGTTCCTCAGTTTTCCCATCTGTAAAATGAGGATAACAAGTATATCTTCTACACAGAGTAGCTTATAAAGTTTAAAGGCATATATATGCTTTTGATAATATATATTAATATATATTTTAATAATATATATAAGCACTTGGAAGAGTCTTCGGCAGGTAATATATGCCATGTAAGTATTATTGTTATTATTATAATGCCTACCATTACCACAGAGAGAAGAGTGATATTCATTGGCCTTCTTTATTTAAATGCTCTATTACAAGCCACTTTCTTGCTAAGTATCTCTGGGATTAATCTATAGAAGAAACATAAGGTGGATTTTGGATGCTGTAATTAGAATGCCAGTTATGATTGCATGACAAATTTCAAGATAAAAGATTTATATATAAAACAAAAATAATGATTTAAAAAGTCATCGTATACGGACTTCCCAGGTGGCGCAGTGGTTGAGAATCTGCCTGCCAATGCAGGGGACACGGGTTCGAGCCCTGGTCTGGGAAGATCCCACATGCCGCGGAGCGACTGGGCCCGTGAGCCACAACTACTGAGCCTGCGCGTCTGGAGCCTGTGCTCCGCAACAAGAGAGGCCGCGATAGTGAGAGGCCCGCGCACCGCGATGAAGAGTGGCCCCCGCTTGCCACAACTGGAGAAAGCCCTAGCACAGAAACGAAGACCCAACACAGCCATAAATAAATTAATTAATTAATTAATTAATTTAAAAAAAAATGCTGCTGTGAAAATTTGTGTACAAATTTTTATGTAGACATATGTTTTTGTTTCTCTTGAATACATACCTAGGAGTAAAAGTGCTGGGTCACATGGTAATTCTATGTTTAGTCTTTGAGGAAATGCCAGAATGATTTCCAAAGTGGCTGCATCATTTTACCTTTCCACCAGCAGCGTATAAAGGTTCCAATTTCCCCGCATCCTTGCCAACAGTTCTCATTATCTGTCTTTTTGATTATAGCCATCCTGGGGATGTGAAGTGGTATCCAAATGCATTTTTAAGATACAAAAACACTCAAATACATTGAGCAAGGAAGTAAAATCTTTTATGACAAGGGAAAGCACAAAGAGATTAGGAAAAGGATCCTGCAGTCAGGCTGGAAAAGAAAGCAGGAGATGTTTTTAAATGTTACTCAATTTCATATCCTTATGCAACCAGCTGCCCTTACCAAAGTGTCAGGATTACGGAGCCAACCCCCAATTTCGCATCTGGAGCTTATAATAATCATAGCAACAACTACTCTTGATTTATTGATTTATTTTACAAAGTTCCTTCCCATGTTATGCCCCATTTGATCCAACACCACAGATCTTACATGGGAGGATATTATTATTCCCATTCTGCAGGTACAGTCACTGAGGCCCAGAGTGGCTAACTGACTTGCCCAAGCAAAAGTAGTTCAAAATAAATACATACATCCATATATACAATATCCATATATACATCCATAAATAAATATTAAATTAATAAAATTCACAGAGCTGGACCTGGAAGCCAAATTTTGTATTTCAAATCCCAATCCTGGTGTCTCCTTTCCTTACCACCTTCATTCACCTCATCTTTGCTGACCCAGAAAGCAATGGAAAGGAAAGAGAAGGCAGAGAGGAGGAATTGTCTGTGTGTCTGTGAGTGTGTGAGTGAGTGTGTGTGTGTGTGTAGCTATTAGAGGCAGGAGGCCTGGACATCACAAAGTCCCCACAATCAGCTTGTGAGAAAGCAGTTAGGGATGTGAAAACAGGTTGTGACAGTGAAAGCCAGGAGGGCTGCATCCCTACTCCTTTATGAGAGGTTCCTCCAGTAACCAAGAAGCTAGTGGCATACATCGCCACTTAAATCCCTAAATTCTGAATATTACATTATCTGTATTTACAATAGTATATTTAATTACATACACTAGTTATTCAAATATTCGAGTAATTACTATGTATTCTGTACTCAGCACAGTACAAAGATGGTAGAGATTTTTAAAAAGCAATGATGACAGTTTCCCAAAGTAAAATTAAGTAACTAACATTTACTGAGCCTTTTACATGTAGCATCTCCTCATTTAATCCTCACAAAATTCCTGCAAGAGAAGTAAAACGGAGGCACAGAGAAGTTAAGTAAATTGCCCGCAAGTCACAGGACTAATAAATGGAGACAGAATAAGAACCCAGGCAGCCTGTGTTCTTAACCACCAACCAATCCCTTCCGCTAGATCTTGCTCAGCTGGAAGTCACCTGTGGTGACACACAAGAGACCAATAACACTCATTAATTCCAACAACCGTTTGTTGAATGCTCTTCAACACATGAAGCCCAGGGGAAAACTCTCACAACAACCCTATGAAGTGCTATCTTCATTGCCTTTCTACAGATGAGGAAACAGAGGCTCAGAGAAGTGAATTAACTTGTCCAAAGTCACAGAACTATAATAGCTAAGGCTGGCATGGTGCATACTATATCCCAGGCACTGATCTAAGCACTAACTCATCTAATTAATCCTCATCACAATACAGAGGTAGGCTCCATTATTACCCATCATTCTTAGTTAACTCGTCCAAGGTCCCACACTAGTAAGTAGCAAACCCAGATTCACTCTGGTTTTAAAGTCCTCCTCAAAACAACTTAATGTTAACTCTTGGCAACAAAGTGGCTGAGCATAAATTCAAACCCAGGTCTATGTAACCCGAGTGCGAGACAGCCCTCTATCTTATCGACACACTAAGCCTAGCCCTCAAACTTGCTGTCGTGCAGAGGGATGCCTGGGACGAGGGGAAGTGCCCTGGGGACCTCCCCAACCAAGGCAGGGGTATTTAAGCATCTCGAAGGAGAAAGTGCTTTCTGGACAAACAGAGGCACCCTGCGGTTTATTATTTTAAAGGAAGTGAAACGTACCCAACTGAGGAGCGGATAAATTATTAAAGTGTTTCAAGGTGAATCAGAAAAGCTTTATTTTGATTTTTTTCAGTTAGAAAATCTCTTGATGGAAAAGAAGCTTTTATTCCCTTTAATTCTGACTATACATTAAAAAATCATCAAGGGATAGAAATGCGCAATTTGCCTCTTGTAACGTTAAACTCAATTAATTCTGATCTCCAATATTTACTTTCTCAATCTAAGGGCAGCAAGCAGGGTGGTTACCAAACCTTTAGGGATCGTTGCAAGAGTCTCTCTCCTTCGGGTCCTGAAACACAGCATTTTAGAAACCAAAATGAGCCTGGAAATTCAGGCCAAGAACTAGAAGTAAGAGGCAAGCGCACCGTTCCGATGGGACAGGGGCCGGCATGCAAGTTTTGGCTCAAACTCTGTAAAGCCAAGGGGTTTTTTCCCCTGGCAAACTGATTTATGACCACAAGACGGACAGCTGCGGAACCGGTCATACCATAAGGAGAATTCTCAAACATGAATCCAAGAAGGACAAGGATGGGATGGGAATGATAAAGTGGGCGGGAGGGGGTCCTGAATCTGGGGGTAACTGCCTGTCCTGGACGCAGTGACACACATCAAGTCCCAATTCTTGCAGCAGCCTGGGGCCGATGGACCCTGCTGCCCAAAATGTGCGCGCTGGGGGAGCTGGCAGCAGGGCAGCGGGACAAGGTGCCTCCACGCCCCCTTGCGGACCCAAATAATGACTAATGAGTATGTGCCAATTAAGTGATAGGTACAGTGTTTCAGAAATGTTCTCAGTTTAGCCACCACCACAACCGTTCAAGGAAGTTGCCGTGATCAGCCCCATTTTACAGATGAAAATACTGAGGCTCAGGGGAGTGAAGCCAGACTTGCAAGCCAAAAGGAAAACCTTAAGTGAAGAGGATCTGGTCTGGCTCCTTTTACCTAGGAGTAAAGGGGCTGGGGTTGGGGCCGGCGGGGGGCCCTTCACCCGCCCCTCTCGCTCTCTGAGGGGAGGAGGAGCGAGCTGTCAGCCGGGAGGCCCGGCAGCTCCCGGGTGCCCGGGCAGAGAGGGCGCGCGCGGTCCGCAGCAACGCGTCTGCGGGGCGCGGGGCTGCAGCAGCTGGGCGAGGGCGCAGCGAGCACCGCGCGCCCGCCCGCGTCCGCCTCAGGAGCCCCGCGCCAGTCCGGAGTCCGCAGGGCGCCGGGCTGCAGCAGCTAAGCGGGGGTGCGGCGCGGAAGGTCGACGCGTCCGCAGGCGTCCCGGAGCCCCGCGCGAGTCGCTACCCACGAACCACGGCGCGCGTGCGCGCGCGACTGCCACGGACACTGGCTGGCAGTGCCACCGCTAGCCTCCCCCGGCACTGCCCCTCATCTTACCGTAGCTGCTCTCCGGTGACCAGAACCTCAGCCATGCGCTCCAGCTCCCTTTGCTGCGCCCCGCCACTCCCGCTGGTGCTGCTGTCGCTGCCACCGCTGCCAGCGCTGTTGCCCTCCTCCATGGTCGGGGCTGCGCCGCTACCTCTGTCTTCGCTGTCCGCCGCGGGTTCGGGTATTAAATCACCCTGCCCTCACTGAAGCCCTCCCCGCCATCTTTGTTAGGGGCCGTCCCGTAGTTCAGACGCGATTGGCTGGAGAGGGAATCCCTTGTGGGTAGGCTGAGGCGCTCTGCGAGTCCGCCCAGTAACTCCAGCTTGGGGGCGTGGCTGGAGCCCCGCGTGGTCGGGGGCGGGGCCGAGAGAGGAAAATATCAACATCTGGGCGGGGGGCGGTTTTGAGCTAATTGTGCTGTTTGAGGTCGAGTTCGTTGTGGATCTCTTCCTTTACCCACAAAGCTCATGCTGTGGGATCCTGGGGACAGGCGGGGAGGTTACTAGACAAGTGTGGAGGCATTTTTATTATACTGTCCGTGTCCCAAATTGCCAGAGAGTGAAAATAGTAATTTAGCTAAATAGTGAACAATGAAGGCTGTACATGTCATTGCAGGGCTTTAAGCAATTAAAGCAACTTCCTCACCAAAGACAGCTTACTTACCTTACGGTGTAGTCAATAATGAACTCTGGCCTGGGAATCAGACAGACCTGGGATCCAGCTCCACACCTATAATTTTGTAACTAAATGTGCTTAATCCCCAGTTTCTTCCTTTACAAAATAAAAATAATTGTGGCTATCATCTGTTGACAATCTGCTGCATTAAAGATGCTTCAGGTAGTTGTTACCTTCTTTAACTGCAACAAATTATAAAATGAGTATTGTCCTCGTTTTACTCAGGAAGCAGGCCCGGAGAGATGGGGTAACTTGAGCCTCATTCTGCATAAAGTAGGAAAATCATTTAACAGAAGTAGAGGTCCCAGAGATAATGAGATTAACTGGCTGTTGCTCATGTTTTAATTCTGTAATCATTACATAGACTATCAAAAGTTTGCATGGACTTCAAGCTCAAAAATGAAGTTTCTATCCTGATTCTGTCATTTACCAACTTTGCAAACTTATGCTAGTTAACTTCTCTGGGCCTCAATTTCCTATCGCTAAAACAGGAATAATTCCTACTTTATAGGGATGTTGTGTGGCTTAAATGAAATAACATTATGTAAAATTTCCAAGTACATGCTATGTATTCAATAGATGTTCTCTTTAATATCATTACTGCTTTTAATACGAAGAAGAAGAGAAGGAAAAAAAGAAGAAATTCTTGCCAGATACTTTCCATTATGAGTTTTTGATGCTAGACAAAACACTTTTCCTCAAGTTATCTCTAATGAATTTTTTATTATTAATAGGCCTTCAAAATGAAGAAAGGAGAAGTGCAGACCTAGCCCCACTAAATCTCTTTGATTTAATGGTTTTAAGCTTTTTGAAAGTGCAAAATGAAAAACAAAATTACCTATTCCTAATTATCCATTGTTCAAGCAACATTTAGTTTTATCCAAAAGCTCTATCTACATATTGTAAATCGTATCACTATTATGATTGTCTTCCGGTTTTTCTCCCTTTAAATCTAGTCATGTTTGGTTTGAATTCAGACAGATTCCTTTACCTGAAAAATAAAAATGAAAAATGTTTTTTTGTAAAATACTTTCTTGTTTAATAGTTTTGGATAAAAAGTTCATGATCAAAAACTTTTATCATACAAGTTTATGATTAAAAAAAAACCTATTAAAAAAAGCATCTTAACATAAGGGGAAAAAAATCAAGTCAGTAACATACCTGATACCACTACTCCAGTGAGAGATAGGGCAGAATTTATTTTTTCATGCTTGATGAGAAGGTTGTGTGTGTGTGTGTGTATGTATGTGTGTGTATAGATGTGAACAGGAAATGGGGAATTGGCATGCTATTATTGTTTTAACCTTTCTTTTGACATATGAGACACACCATGTTCCATTGGGTTAGAAGACAGACCCTTTCTCCTAACTTAGGGAAACATTAGTGAACTGACTCTTGAGGACATGTGAGCATAAATGCCACGACTCTGAGCTCTGGAGCAACTGGTCCCAGAATAAAGTGTGACCTATAGGTATTGCTAGATGAGAGAAGGGTGCTGAAATGGCAATTAATCCAAGATCTTCAAAGGGCTAAAAATTCTAGCAGATCTTGGTTTGACTCCTGGCTCCATTAGAGAAAGTTCATTATCTTTTCTATGTTTTTTCCCTTCTTTGTAAAGTCAGGATCATACCACCAATCCCACTGGGTTGTTGGGAGGATTAAATAAAATTGAATAAGCCCACTTGTCATAGGTAGAAACTATTAAATGTGAGCCTTCGCCTCCAGCTCACCCTACTTACCTGCTTCATGCCTTCTGGCTGTTTTGGTGTTCTGGAGCCAGTGCTTCTCAAACTTTTGGTAGATAAGGATCAAATGTGTGTGCATGTGTGCTTGCACAGGCGTGTGCGTATGTGTGTTTTCAGTCCACTGAAGACTGACACGTTGGTAAAATACAGTAAAAGAGAAATTTAAAAAAACATACAAAGCACAAGCCCCAATTTTTTATTGTTGTGGGCAACAGACAGAAAATTGTCAAATTTCTATAAACATTTATAAATGATTTCTCTCAATATCTGTATGTCTCAGTGTCTCTCAATACAGGTAATGGTTACCAGCTGGCCGACCACGCTTTGAATAGTTCTGGAAAAGGGTGAGCAGCAATGTGAGAAGATGAACTTGATTAAAACCGGTGAAAGAGGGGGCTTCCCTGGTGGCGCAGTGGTTGAGAATCTGCCTGCCAATGCAGGGGACACGGGTTCGAGCCCTGGTCTGGGAAGATCCCACACGCCACGGAGCAACTAGGCCCGTGAGCCACAACTACTGAGCCTGCGCGTCTGGAGCCTGTGCTCCGCAACAAGAGAGGCCGCGACAGTGAGAGGCCCGCGCACCGCGATGAAGAGTGGCCCCCGCTCTCCGCAACTGGAGAAAGCCCTCGCACAGAGGTGAGGACCCGGCACAGCCAAAAATAAATACATTAATTAATTAAAAAAAAAAAATTCTATGAGAACAAAGTTAAAAAAAAAAAAAAAAGCAAACCTGTGAAAGAATACTGTCAACTACGAAGCTTAATAACATGCTAGCTATCATTACTGTTATTGCCTCTTCGTATATACCTGATCTTAAAGACGACTCAAACCCCACCTTCTTTGTGCTATCTCCTTGCACTCCCCAAAGTGGTGTGTTGTTCTTGTCTACACATTCTCATAGTATTTGAAGACGTACGTTATTCTTAACCATTAATGGAAGTCTGGAATCTCCAGCTGCCACCATTTTTATTCTCTTTCTGTGAATGGAAGCAGATTGATGGTTTAGCAACATCCTGTCCAGATATTTCTGTTGATCATTTAAGAAGGGAACTTGTCTTTAAAAATTAAATGTAAAGATAGAGAAAAATTAAGTATTCACGTGTTCATTACTTGCACCCATTTTCAATATTTTTGTCACCTTTTTGTAGTGATAGAAATAAAACATTACAAATAAATTTGAGGTCCTCCAGTCCCAGCCCTGCTCACTCCCAAGTTCTTAACGCTGTAAAGGTGTCAAAAATACTTACTCTTTGGTATATGCTGCCTCCTAGTGGTCTATTTTGCAATGACACTAAATGATACTGGGTCTCCTGCAGGAAAAGGGCCACGCTCAAGAAGGCTTCGGGGAAATTTGGATGGGGGTGGGGAGGAGGGTGTAGTTTGTCTCCTTATTGGGCGTGTTCCTGGCTTTTAGTGAGCATGGACTAGGGATATTCTCATTTTCTTGAGACAACACCTCACAAAGAAGAAATGAATTGTCCTAAATCCTGAATGTCTTTCTTATGTCCTGTGGGATCTTCAAGTGTAAGAAAAACCTGTTTGCAGTTAACTGAGCTTTAACCTGATTTGGTTTTACATAGAAACACAAGATATTTTTAAATTTTTAAAATGTAATCTTGAATTGTGCATGGATGCAATTATTGTGTACATCAAGAAAAATTTGTACTTTGTTCTGTTCAGAACTTTACCAAAAAAGGTTCATCACTGTATAAAATTGCTTCACCCACCATTTGTGTGGTACCATGAGAACAGCACACCTTTTTCAGTGCATTTGTTAGATATTGCATGCCTGTGTGTGTATTTGCATAGGAATATATTAAGCCAAATTGTAAAATACCAAATATAAAAAAGAAATGATGGCAATATTCAGTTAAATATTGTCTTAATTCTGTTATTCTAAAATTATTCATTAGTTATAAATATCTGATGACCACACTAGGCCTTCTACTAGAGTCATTTGAATATTAAAATACACATTATTTTGTTATATGTGATTTTCCTTTTCTTTTTCTTCCCTATATTTCAGCATAAGGGCATCATATTGATTTTCTTTTAAATAATGCACCTAGAAAGCTTATGTTCTCTATGAATGTAATGACAAGAAAATAAAGTGAGCATCACATACTCTATTATTTTTAAAGGGGACATTGAGTTAGACGGGATTGAGAATTTTTTAATGGAATAATAATGTTATATTTATTGAGCTCTTTCTCTGTGACTGGCCATGCTCAAAGGGTTATACATGTGTTAAACAATTATTCCTCAGAATAACCTTGTGAGTTGGCCACTTTTCTTTCTTTCTTTCTTTTTTTGTTGTTGTTGAAGTATTGTTAATTTACAATGTTGTGTTAGTTTCTGGTGTACAGCAAAGTGATTCAGTTATACATGTGTATATTCTTTTTCCTATTCTTTTCCATTATAGTTTGTTACAAGATATTGAATATAGTTCCCTGTGCTATACAGTAGGACCTTGTTGTTTATCTATTTTGTGTATAGTATCAATAGTTTGTGTCTGCTAATCCCAAACTCCTAATTTATCCCTCCCCCAATTCTCCTTTGGTAACCATAAATTCTTATTCTCTGTCTGTGACCTGTTTCTGTTTTGTAAATAAATTCATTTGTATCACTTCTGTTTTTTTGGCTATGCCGTGCAGCTTGTGGGATCTCAGTTCCCCAACCAGGGATCTAACCTGGGCCCTCAGCAGTGAGAGCACAGAGTCCTAACCACTGGACCACCAGGGAATTCCCTGTAACACCTTTTAGATTCCACGTGTAAGTGATATCATATATTTGTCTTTCTCTATCTGACTTACTTCACTTAGTATGATAATCTCTAGGTCCATCCATGTTGCTGCAAATGACATTATTTCATTCTTTCTTATGGCTGAGTAGTATTCCACTGTATATATATATACACCATGTCTTCTTTATCCATGGTTGCTTCCATGTCTTGGCTATTGTAAATAGTGCTGCTATGAACATTCGGGTGCATGTATCTTTTCGAATTAGAGTTTTCTCTGGATATATATTGTAGTTTGTATCTGCTAATCCCAAACTCCTAATTTACCCCTCCCCCCGACTTCCCTTTTGGTAATAATAAGTTTGTTTTCTATGTCTGTGAGTCTGTTTCTGTTTTGTAAATAAGTTCATTTGTAAACTTTTTTAATTGCTGAGTAATATTTCATTGTATATATACACCACATCTTCTTTATTCATTCATCTGTTGATGGACACTTAGGTTGCTTCCAAGTCTTGGCAATTATAAATAATGCTGCTATGAACATTGGGGTGCATGTATCTTTTTGAATTATGTTTTTCTCCAGATATATGCCCAAGAGTGGGATTGCTGGATCATATGGTAAGTCTATTTTCAGTTTTTTAAGGAACCTCCATATTGTTTTCCACAGTGGCTGCACCAATTTACATTCCCACCAACAGTGTAGGAGGGTTCCTTTTTCAAGGATGTATAGTTTAATCCCTATGATAATTACTAAAAAATTGCAAAGAGAAAGGGCTAAAAGATCAGTTGATAAATTATAATGACATTCTTTTTTAAAAATTCAAGTAATCCACAGGAGGGCAGAAAAGGAAGGAAAGAATAAAAAAAAGGTGGGGAAAGAAACCCAAATAAAAAAGTGGCAATTTCACTAGGAAAGACCATGTGCTAGGCCACAAAAGAAGTCTCAATAAAATTAAAATAATTGAAATCATATAGAGTATGTTCTCCATGTATACATAATGACATTAAGTTAAAAATTAATAAATATCTAGGAAATCACAAATATCTGGAAGTACAGTCTACTCCTAAACAATTCATGGGTCAAAGAAGTAATCACAAAGGAAATTAGAAAATATTTCAAACTGTGTGATAATGAAAGATAACGTTTCAAAATTTGTGTGATACAGCTAAAGCAGAGCTTTGAGAAAAATTTATAAACATGTGTTTATATTAGAAAAAAAGAAAGGCCTAAAATCAATGATAAGAACCTAGAAAAAGAAAAGTAAAGCAAATCCCAAGTAAATAGAAGTTAATATTTCATAAATATTCCTTCTCCTTTTTCCAATGGGCATAAGGAAACGTTTGGGGGTACTGAGAATGTTCTGCATTTTGATTGTGGTGGTGGTTTCACCAGTGTATAAATTTGTTAAATCCTTAAATTGTACGATTTAAATGGATGCAATTTATTGTACTTAAATGGTATCTCAATAAAGTTGATTTAAAAACAAAGGAGTCCTGAGGCAGCAGTGCCTCCTGTAAATTTAGGGAATAGCAGGGGCACCTGGGTGAGGGGGTGGGGAGGGGATGAAGATTGTATAAGGTCTTATGGGCCTTGATAAGAACTTTGAGGCTGTGGACACAGAAAAATTAAGATCAATAAGACAAAGAGCATTGCTCACCACCCAGCTCTATAAGGGTAAAGTCATAACCCATGGCCATTGACCACTGCCAGTGTACCCTGAAAGGAATTCAGGATGAAAAACAAGATGAGGCATTCTATGCTTTGGATGAGCAGGTCCTTAGATAGATAGATGCATATCTCAGTAAGAATTTCAATGATGCTAGATTATTGCATCTTCCCATACACAGAAAACCAGTAAAATCATTAACTTGAGATATGTATTCTTTGTGATCAGCAGTCATCTTTTACCAAGATGTATGGTTGACTGCACATATTTCCTAGCCAAAAATCATGTATAAACTGGTTTTTCCCCTACCTCTTCAGAGTTGTGTGGTTGTCTCCCAGGCTCTAGTCCTCATTAAGATCCTGAATAAAACTGAAATTCACAACTCTTTCATTGTGTATTTTTCTTTAAGTTGTCAGAATTTATTCTGAAAGTGATCAGAATCCTTTGGTGGATTTTGAACAGAGGAATGCTGTGATCTGACTTACATTATTGCAAGGATTGCAGAAGATAATATATACAGGATACACACCTGAGTGCTTGACTCAGTAAATATTTAATAGATATTTCTTCTCTTTTCTAAGGCAATGGAGAACAAAACGCCAAAGCAGGCTACTCTGAGAAACATAAAACACTACCACCATCTAGTGGGGAAAATCCTGTGCTATAAGCAAAGCCTAAAAAGTTTAATTAATAAAGGATATGAAGTTAACATCTAAACTACTGTATTTCCCACAGAATGAAATAAATCTTGCTGTGAATCAGCACTTCCTTACCTGAAGTGATTTTAAGTAAATACAAGGTAATGTGGTTTCCAAGACACTATTCTGTTTTTCCTACCATGTGCAATTCTTTCCTCCAGGGAGGTATTTCTTTCAAGGCTTCCACCTCCACTGTTTGGTGAGATTTCATCTTTAGTCCAGTTTTTAGTTGTACATAACACTCTTGCTGGGTGATCTTGTTACCAAACCAAACTTGGGTCTGCTTGCCTGATGTGCAGCAAAGCCAATCTACTGACACCAGGTTGTGGTGAAGAAAAGTGAAACTGAGCAGGACCCTGTGGGGCTCCTGGGCACAGAAGCCTTTCAAACAGTTACTAATCAGGGAAGGGAAGGGATGCAGAGACAAGGGAAGAGCAGCTTTGGGGGCAGGGTAACAATAGTGCAGCTTTGGGGGCAGGGTCCTGGTTCCCCTTCAAGGGATACACACAACAATATCTTTGAGCTCTTTTACAGAACTAAAACCCCCAAGAAATGGAAGATGTTAGCATTCTTCATTCCAGAGAAGGTCACAGTTTGATATCCTCCAGAAGCTCATCAGGAGAACAACTGAGGCCAGATTAAAGGAGTGCAGGCCCTGCACACACCCTGATGCTTATCAGCAACTCCGCCCTCGAACCACTGCTATAAAACTCCTCACCAAATCCTCCCGGGTTGGGACACACAGTTTTTCAGGGCACGAGCCCACTGTGTCCCCATTTGCCTGGCAAAGCAATAATGCTATTCTTTTCTACCTCACCCAAAATTCTGTCTCTGAGATTCGATTTGGCACCCATGCACAGAGGCCGAGTTTTCATCAAAAGTACAGCTTTATTGCGAGGTGCTCAACATGGGGCTAAACAAGGAGAACAGGCAGCTCATGCTCAAATGACCAAACTCCCTGACGGCTTTTCAGGAAATGGTTTTTAAAGACAGTGTGAGGAAGAGAGTCATAGGATGTGTGATCAGCTCACATACAACTCTTCTGATTGGGTGGTGGCAGGGTAACTGGGTGGTATTTCAGGAGTCAACATCATCAACCTTCTTGTTCCGACTGGTCTGGGGTCTATGTGCTGGTGGTCAGCAGTTAACTTCTTCCACCTGATGGGGGTTTTAGTATCTGCAAAACAACTCAAGGATATGATTCAGGATATTATCTGTAGCCCTTGAGGAGGAACTAAAGATCCTTGATTTTGTTTTATGGCTAAACTATTATTATTTTGTCTTGCTTGACTGTTTTCCTTTGTTTCTGTATTATCTCACTTCTCTGATTAAGTTTGCTCTTTGGAACTAGGGAAAGGCCTAGGAGGCTAAAGTTCATCTGTAAACGAGAAGAGGGGATGGGGGGTCTGTCCTTGGAAAGGTCCTACAGGGTCCTGCTCAGCTCCCCTCTCATTCACAGGCACCCTTGTAATTACCATATATGTGCATTTAAAAGCTTTATCTTTTAGCTCCTGGCCAAACCCTTCTTCAAACTCCAAGTTCTAGATCCTCACATGTATTTTCTCATAGCAACTCAATCTCCACGTATCAAATCCAGAACTCATCTGACTCCAAACCTATTCCTACCCTTCCTACAATATGTTGTAAATGAGGGGATGCAGTTGCTCATGCAGGAATCTAGAGTTCATCCTTCATTCTTTTCCCTCTCTTACTCTCCATGTCTAATCAAGTAGCCACTGTTGTCCTTTCAATCTCAAAAATTATTTCTCAAGCCCAGGCACTCTCATCAATCATTTAAGATCTTACTAGTCTCCTTCTACACTTGTCTCCCTTCAATCTGTGCCAGGAACTCTTTTTCTCCCTTTTCCCTCCCTTCCTCACTCATGTATGATTTATTACCTGTCCATTGAAGTTATTTGTCTGTATGTCAGGTTTTATGTTTTTGTTTGCCACACCATGAGGCATGCAGTATCTCAGTTCCCTGACCAGGGATTGAACCCATGCCCCCTGCAGTGGAAGTGCAGAGTCTTAACCACTGGACTGCCAGGAAAGTCTCCATATGTCAGGTTTTGTAATACTGAGGAAAAATATTTTAAATATATTTTATTACACATGATTAATGCATGTATATGCTCTCAGTGTTAAAATTTATACAGTAAAGAAAAACCAGAAATCCTTTTTGATGTCCCCCTGCACTCCCCTCCTTAGAGGTAAACATTATCACAACTCATTCACTTATTCACTCATTCAATTGTTCAGCAAATATATATGAAGATCCATTATGTGCTGGGCAATCTGCTTAATGATGACTGAAAACATATCCTAGTGAAGTTTATAGCTTACAGTCTTAGAGAAAAAAAAAACAAAACAACCAACCAAACAAAAACCCCCACATTAAGTAATTACACAAATGCAAAATTACAACTTACTTAAAATCTAGGCATGAGAGGTACCTGTTGCCATGAGATATATATTTGACAGGCTTGACCTGATCAGGGAGGTCAGAGAAAGATTTCTGAGAAGTGACTATTGACCCAGAGTTGAATGATCCAGTGTAGTAGCCACTAGCCACCTGTGATTATTTAAATTTAAATTAACTAAATTAAGTAAAATTTAAAATTCAGGGACTTCCCTGGTGGTCCGGTGGGTAAGACTCCAAGCTCCCAATGCAGGGGGCCTGGGTTCGATCCCTGGTCGGGGAACTAGATCCCACATGCATGCTGCAACTAAGAGCCTGCATGCCGCAACTAAAGATCCTGCATGTCACAACTAAGACCCAGGGCAGCCAAATAAATAAATAAATACATATTAAAAATAAAATAAAATGCAGTTCCTCATTCACATTATCCACATTCCAAGCAGTCAAAAGCCACCTGTGGTTAGTAGCTACCAAATTGGACTGTGCAGATATAGAACATTTCCAACATCTCAGGAAGTTCTATCAGATAGTGCTCAACAAGGACTCTGTACTTTCACTGTGAGGGCCCGGGTTCAGTCCCTGGTCAGGGAACTAAGATCCCACAAGCCGCACGGCAAAAGAATAAAATAAAATAAAAGACACGTGCTCAGCAAGAGAAGAACATGCCAGACAAACAGAGGCCCAAATGGTGGGAGGCACCGAAAGATCTTATTGTAAGCCTGTGTGCCTGATGTTAGGAGGAAGCCTTGAAGAGGAAGAGGGAAGCAGTAGTAGATGAGGAGGGATATAGACCTTCCAAATCGCCAGAGGGAAAAAAAATCAAACAAACAAAATCAGTTTAATGAAAGACAGTGAAAAACTAAGAAGCAACAAAACCAAAAATGTTCAATAAATAGAAAAAAAAGATAGCAGAGAAGCAGTCAAATATTTATATTAGATCTAAATTTGCATACCGTGTATGTGAGCCTGTGTAGATCTGCTGGGGGGGGGGGTGGTGGAATGCTGCATTCAGCACAGCCTAAGATCTAGGTTTGGTAGAAGATCTTATCTTGATGTATTAGAAGACACCTTAGAGGAAGCCGAGGGAGCACTTTACACATCCTGTAGTGGTGAGTTTGTCTCCCCAGGACACTGCAGGGCCTTGCCTACCCCAGGAAGGTGCTTTCCTCTTGACACGGGGTCTCAGCCCCTCACCTGCCACCCAGCCCAGACTAGGTACTCAACGCATGGATGGATCTAGTCCGAGCCATAGATTCCCAGATATGATGAGTGGTCCCCAGACCCAAAGAAGTGAGATGCCCTGTGCAATTCTACCAGGACCTCACTCCCGGTCCAAGGTGTTTGCACAAACTCGGTGTGGTATTTTTCGAGCCGTAATAGACTAGACTGGAATCAGACTTTACTACCTCCTGGCTGTGCCACCTGGGGTAAGGAGCTTGCTGCCTCATTTGCAGAACGGTATTTAAAAGGCTCCACTTCACAGGGCTGTGGTGAAGGATTCATGAAATTATGCATGCAAAGTGCTTATTGCAAGACCCGCCACTGGCGGAAGACGCGACTATTTGGAGGGCGAGGAAATGGGGGTATTGGCAGGAAACAGGGCGGGGAGGAGGGCAGCGGAAGCGGTGGGGGAAGTTTCCACGTGGCGCCCCGCGGGGTCTCAGCTCAGCTCCCGCCAGCTTCCGCCGAGAGCTTCCCGTAGAGGCCGGGTTTCCTTCCAGCAGCCGCTGCTAGGCCTCGGGTGAGCCGGCAGTCCTCGGCAGGGCACGAGTCCGGGAAGCTTTCGGACTCTCTCGGGGACGCCCCCGCGGCACGCTCCGCCCCGGAAACACGCCCCCAGCCGCCTAGGCGCGCTTTTAAAACAGGCGCTGTTCTATTTCTTGTTTGTTTCGCCGGGTCGCGGCCGCCCGGGGAGCTTCATTCTCCTGTCTTAAACCTGCGGCCCCTCGCGCACCGCGGGACCCCCTCTGAACCCGCGCAGCGATGAGGAGGACCCGCGACGAGGTGGACGCGACCCTGCAGATCGCCAAGCTGAACGCGGCCGAGCTGCTGCCCACCGTGCACTGCCTGGGCTTCGGCCCCGGGGCCAGCGCAGCCGCCGGCGACTTCTGCCTGCTCGAGTTGGAGCCCGCGCTGTGCCAGCAGCTTGAGGCAGGACACAGGTGAGCCGGGGCCGGGACCTGCCGCCTCCAGCCTCTTGCCATCCACCTTCTGATTTTCCTGCGGGGAAACACAGGATGGGGAAACTGGGCCAGAGAGGTGCATTGATTTGACCAGGTCCCTCGCAGCAGGCCGGTGACCTGATCCCCAGCTGGCTGCCTTTTCCCGAGGAGTCCGCGCCACTGTTGGTCCGTCCAGTTAGCTGGACTAGTCCGGCTGGTCTTGGAGGCCTCTGTCAGCGGAAACAAGTCAGGAAATAGAACCTCGGGGAAGTTTTGGAAATGTTAACAGCGAGGCCAGGCACTAGACAGAACGCTTTGCCATTCTATCTTAAAGTCCAATGGTAATATCCAGTATTTATGGAGTTCCTCTTGCCTGCTACTTATACGTATTTTACTCAGTAGATAGGACTGGGGGGGAATGAGTGTAAAGCTGTTTTTACAGACTTGGTAATTGTGGAAGGCCCTCAAAAAACAGACTTGCTTGGGGTCACTCAATGGGGATCGGAAGCTGTTTTCTAATTCTAGGTCAGCTACACATTTGCTGCAAGACCATGGGTTAAAAAACAGAGGAGGAGTCCGTTCTGTCAACTTTGTGCAGTCCCTGGAAATGAGGGAAATGAGGAGTTAGGGGCTCTGTTGTGCTCTGTTGTTCCTCCAACACCTGTATTTTATTAGGTATAGTTTGTTCTCTGGTATGCTTTTTTAATTGAATCCTTTAGGCTTTCACTTTGGCTACTTTACTCATCTAACCCTGTTATAGTTAACTGGCCAGTCTTCAGATGCTAGCAATAATGTATCTTCAAGGGAACTGAAGGAGAACATCACTCATGGGTTTTCATCCCAGCTGTGTTGGCAGGAATTTGAGAAAAGACTTCAGGTGCGAGGACCTTCTTTGTCCAGTTATAGTTAATCTAGCTGGCAAAAACCAGAATGAAAATGTGTGTTTTAATTTTTTTTTTTTTTTTTGCAGAGGGAAGGGGTAGTTGTTTTAAACAAAATATTTGAAAGCAGGGATAGTGCCATGTGGAAATAAAAGTTAAGAGTAGGTACTTGGGACTATTAAATGTTGTTAGTACCAAGAAGCTTTAAAACAAAACCTTTTATTTTCACTTAAGGATTAGTTTTAAAAAAATATTTTCAGTCTTCTATTTCAGGTTTTTTATTATTTATTTAAAAGAAGTGACTTGTGTACAGGAGGTTTAAATACTTTATAGACAAGGAAAACTACTAGAATCAACTCCTTTTTTGTCATCTCCATTATCTTCATCATTTTTCTTCTTCCACCTCCTCACTTTTGTCCTTCCCCTCTTCCTTCTTGCTTTTTTCCACCTGTGACCCTTTGTCAGAGACATCATTTAGTCTAGTTTGTAAACATACCATTTTCATATTTTTCATTCAACATTGCAGCTTTCTTTCCTCACGGTCCCAATTTCTTTGCAGCATAGGTGACGATTAGGCCAGCGTGTGCTCCTTTGATTGTTAGGGGACACTCAGGCCAAAACAAGAAGGACAGCTCTTGGGTGGGTACCAGGACCAGCAGCATGGTCATCATCTGGGAGCTTATTAGTAATGCAGAGTCCTAGGTCCCATCCCAGACATACTGCATCCTGACCTGCTTTTTTTTTTTTTTTTTTTTTTTTTTTTTAAAGATTTATTTATTTAATTGATTGATTGGTTGCTATGTTGGGTCTTCGTTTCTGTGCTAGGGCTCTCTCCAGTTGCGGCAAGCGGGGGCCACTCTTCATCGCGGTGCGCGGGCCTCTCAGTATCGCGGCCTCTCTTGTTGCGGAGCACAGGCTCCAGACGCGCAGGCTCAGCAGTTGTGGCTCACGGGCCCAGTTGCTCCGCGGCATGTGGGATCCTCCCAGACCAGGGCTCGAACCCGTGTCCCCTGCATTCGCAGGCAGATTCTCAACCACTGCGCCACCAGGGAAGCCCCTGACCTGCTTTTTTAACAAGGTTCCCTAACGTGCCTACACATAAGTTTGAGAAGTATTGCTTCAGTAATTTTAGAAAATTGTGAAATCTTGACTGAAGCTTTTGGATGCTTTTCCCAGCAGTTTGCACAAAGATGCCACGTGGTAACATTTGGCCTCTTGGCCTCCTTGGATCTTTTTTGCCCGTGTGGAATTATTTTTCCTTAGTGAGGCCACTGGCTGCCCCTCTGGGTCTCAATTGGCCCAGGCCTTGCTCTGTGGAGCTCATGGGAGGGCTGTGAGAGCAGGGGCTAGACACAGCCTTAAGACTTAGCTTTAAATTCTAGAAGCCTAGAGGATTTTGGAACTGTTTATAATGAAGATGTCCATTGGTGTCTCAGTAAACCAAGTATTTTCTTTTCCCACTTTCCTGCAGTCTTGTGATTCGTGGTGATAAGGATGAGAATGCCGTTCTGTGCAGTAAAGACAAAACATATGACATGAAAATAGCAGACACTTCCAATATGTTGCTTTTTATTCCTGGTTGTAAAACTCCAGACCAGATGAAGATGGAAGAGACACACTGTAACATTATTCACACTGAGGTACCGTCTTCTGTTTCCTGATTTATGTGAGAATGACAACACGTGCTAATCTTGCGTTTAATTAAAAACTCGAGGTGTGGGACTTCCCTGGCGGTCCAGTGGTTAAAATTCCATGCTCCCAATACAGGGGGCAAGGGTTGGATCCCTGTTCGGGGGAACTAAGATCCTGCATGCCGCACAGCGTGGCCAAAAACAAACAAACAAACAAACTTGAGGTGTGAAATGTACAATCATAGAGAATCTGAAAAGTTCTCTAATGAAATCTGAAATTTCTCAGCATTATTTTTGTTTGTTCGGAGTCATGTAAAGTTGTCTTTATTATCCCAATCTGATTTTTAAGTCCCAGATAAGCTGACCATTTCCTGTAATATAGAAAATTTGCTATTAGGTGACTCATTTTAAAAGTTTTACCATGGATAGGTTTTGAAAGGACTCCCTCAAACCATAACTAGTGCATTAGATGAGGTAGAGAAATGAAGAAATTTGTTTCTGAGGGAAGTGTGTTTTTCACCTTTGAAATTAGTTTAGTTCATTACTATTCATAGCCATGTATAACAAATTTTTAATTATTTTGGAGACTGCTGTTGGCAGATAGCAAACCAGAGTCTCCATCCTGGTTAGATTGTTACACATATACAATCAAAGCACAGCCTTTAATTCTATTAAACTTTAGGCCAGCTACTTCCTAAAAATAGAATTGGAATAGAAATAAGGGAAAATACTGGGACATTTCAGTGATTCATATCTGTTGATAGAACAGAAGAACTGCCAGTAAATATTGTATTTTGTTTTTTGTAGGGTTGTGTCTTTCATTGTAATTAACTAGAAATATGGACAGTTCATCCTTTTGGAAAAGGTGTTATTTTTCTTATCATGTAGCTGTTTTGTAGGTGTTTTGGGGAGGGTATAACAACACCTGTGAGTATCTTTGAGCTCTTCTTATGGGAATTCTGTGTTCTGAGACTGAGTAAAACTTAACAAAGCTCTACTAACCAGAGTTTTTAAATCTGTGGTTGCACTTTAGATGCCTAAAAAGGCTGGGAAAGGAATGCACGTGAGCAAAGCAGACTGGTGTTGATAAGTGGTAGTGGATACCCAGTCTCAGGAGTAATAGGGAATGGGGGATCTATGGCAGATTGGAGCACACAAGCCCCAAGTAAGTGGATGGGCACTTCTTGGCCTTGTGGGAAAGCAGGCCCAGCATTGCCAGATCTTCTGATTTCTTTTGTCCAAGTGAAGCTTAAATTTTAGATTTTGGGGAGCAACATCTTATTTTTCAATGTTGGCAACTAATGAAAACTCTATACTAGACCTCCCTTTTTCCCCAACACAAAAGTACACACCAACATCTGTGCACTGGATACAGCCAGCAGGCTGCCGATTTGTGAACTGTGGATGAAATCAATCTTTGTATTTTGGTCCTTAAACTTTTCTTACATTCAGCAGCATCTCCATTAGGCTCTGGGCCTTGTCTTGTCAATCAAGGCTTCTACTAGTTTTAGAGTAGATGCATTCCCTGACCTTCCATGTTAGAGCTGGAAGGAGACAATCCATTTCTGCGTTTTTCCCTTCTTTCATGTGAAACAGTTATTGGGCACCTACTAAGTGCTAGACATTGGGCAAATCCTGGAGATACAGAGAGGGATAAGAAATATTTATCCATCATTTAGCCACTGTCACCTGGATTTCTTTAAGTGATAAGCCTCTCACTGTTTCACAAGTCCATAAGGAATTAGTTGCAATTCTAACTAGTGGGAAGTTCTTGTATTGAATAGGAGTCTTTCTTCCTTAACATCATGAGCGACACAGAACAAGGGTTCCCCCCCTTCCCTTTATCATATATTAATTGTTTGAAGACTGTGATAATGCTTTTTCTTTATTTTCTGTTTGTCAGCCTAAAGATATTCTTCTTCTGTGTTTCTGCCTGGTTTGCAGAATTCTCACCATCCTGGTCGTTCTTTTCTGGGCATACTCTAGTTTCCAGAGTATACGTGAGATATGGAGCTTAATTATCCATGCTCACTATGTTGGCAGTCTCTTCTTAACTGGGGATTGAAAAGATGTTACCTGAAGATACCCATCCATCTGCTTGAGGTGGCTGGATGGGGGCCTTCTCAGCAGAAAGCAGAATACTTTGGCTCCCTTTTCTTGCTTCTTGTGGAGGGCAGATGGGTTGGTTGAAATTTTATATGAAGTTTTCTTTTAGAATGGCCCCTAAATGATTATGATGTATTTGTAATTTCTAGATCTTTGGTTTTTCTAATAATTACTGGGAATTAAGAAGATGTAGACCTAAATTAAAGAAGCTAAAGAAACTTTTGATGGAAAATACCTATGAAGGACCTGACAGTCAAAAAGAAAAGGATTCAAATCACTCAAAAGTAAGACTAGTATTTTCATTTTTTAATTTGGAATTTAAAAAATAGAGCTATAGAGACACTTAATGCTGACTTTTTTTTAAAGTTCATATTATGAAAATTTCAAACATACCCCAAAACAGAAAGACCTCCATATATTCATCACTCTCTTGAACATCTATCAATATTTTGTCAATCTCATTTTATCTGTCCGCCTGCTGCCTTCCACCTTTTTTGTTTTTTTTCTTTTTCTGGAGTATTTTAAAGCAAATCCTAGATATCATGGTGACATTTATGTAGCTGAAAGCTTCTCATGTTCCTAACTAAGAAATAATAGTTTTTTAGAGGTTAAAATAATTTATTTAATTAAAAGTTATAATTAGGGGCTCTTGAGAAAAGACATTATGAAATTGGAAAGTCAGAATGGACTAATTCCTGGAAGCACGGAAAAATATTTATAAACCAGGTAAAAAAATTTTTAAGTTTTAAATGTAATTCAAAGTTATAGAACTCTACTGGTATTCTGAAGACCATATTTGTATTAGAAGTTTGACTGATTGATTGAATTTTTTTCTTTGTAACAGCTTTATTGAGATATAATTCATATACCCAGCAACTTACTCATTTTAAAGTATATAATTCAACGGTTTTTAGTATATTAACAGAGTTGTGCAATCATCACAACAATGAAGTTTAGAATATTTTCACCACCTCCAAGAGAAACCCTGTACCCCTTAGCTGTTAATTTCTAATCCTACCTTTTCCTCCTTCTCTCTCCCACCTCAACCCTAGGCAGCCGCTAATCTACTTTCTGTCTCTATTGATTTGCCTCTTCTGGACCTTTCATATGAATAGAATCAATAAGTGGCCTTTTCCAACAGGCTTCTTTGACTTAGCATGCTGTTTTCAAGGTTCATTCATGTTGTAGCATGCATCAGTAGTTCATTCCTTTTTATTGCTGAATAATACCCCATCTTATGGATATACCATATTTTATTCATCCATTCATCAGTTGATGGACATTTGGGTAGTTTCTACTTTTTGAATATTATTGATTATTTGATAATTATGGATAACACTGTTGTGAACATTCATGTACAAGTTTCTAGGGAACCTATGTTTTCATTTTTCTTGGAGATATATATATCTATATATCTATATATATATAGATATATAGATATATAGATATATATACACACACATACCTAAGAGTGAAATTGATGGGCCCTGTGCTTACTCTGTATAACCTTTTGGGGAACTCCCGGACTGTTTTCCAAAGTGGCTGCACTATTTGACATTTCCATTGTATGAGGGTTCCAGTTTCTCCACATCCTAGACAACAATTGTTACTATCTGTCTTTTCTGTATGCATCCTAATGGGTTTGAAGTGGTACCATTGTGGTTTTGATGTGCATTTCCCTAATGACTAATGATGTTGAGCATCTTTTCATGTGCTTGTTGACTATTTCTGTATCTTTGGAGAATGCCTATACAGAAACCCCTTTGCCCAATTTTTAATTGGGTTATTTATCTTTTTATTACTAAATTGTAGGAGAGTTCTTTATATAATCTAAATACAAGCTCCTTGACAGATATATGATATGCAAATATTTTCTCCTATTTTATGAGTTGTCTTTTCTTGATTTTTTAAAATTGTGGTAAATAAACAGAACATAAAATTTACCACTTTAACCATTTTGACCTGTACAGCTCTGTGGCATTACATACACTCACATTACTCTGCAACCATCACCAGTATCCATCTACAGAAAATTTTCATCTTCCCAACCTGAAACTCTGTACCCATTAAACACTAACTCCCCAGTTTCGCCTGCCTCTCACCCTCCGGCAACCACTATTCCACTTTATGTCTCTGTGAATTTGTCTATGCCAAATCTCCCATGTAAGTGGAATCATACAGTATTTGTCCTTTTGTGTGGATGATGTTTTGAAATACACAAGTTTTCATTTTGATGAAGTCCACATTATCTGTCTTATCTTTTGTTCCTTGTGTTTTTGGCATCATATCTAAAACCATTGCCACATCCAACATCACAAAGAGTTATCTTCTGTTTTCTTCTAAGAATCCACTGATTTTATGTAGTAATCATTACAGATTAACAAAAGAAATTAAACTAGGGTACCTTGCCTTAATCTCTTCTATGTATTTATTCAATAAGTCTAAAAAAAATTCTTTGGCGTTAAAATGTGCTTGCTTTTTTTTTTTTTTTTTTCTTGTTTTCTTGTTTCAGTATACAACTGAAGATTTGCTTGATCAAATTCAGGCAAGTGAGGAAGAAATAATGGCCCAGTTACAAGTTCTAAATGCCTGTGAGATTGGAGGTAGCATGACTTACTATTATTAATAATGATGGAATTGGGCATCATATGAGAGACATTTTTGGACATCTTCACCTGTTTATTGCTGTTCCATGCTATTAACCTTTTGGGCTCAGAGATGATGATATTTGTATTTTGGGGTGTGGGGTAGAGACTACATGTGATCACCTTTACAGTCTCTGACCAGTGACTTTTTCCACTCCTTACAGGCCTTTTTCTGTGGACTGAGTGGTAATAGAAGAACCATATTAGATCAGGAAAGGTCTTAGATATCAGGTAGTCTAATCCCTTCATTGTTTTCAATAGGTGAGGAAACTAAGGCCTAGGAAGGGAAACGGACCTGTCCAGGGTTCCATGTTGAGTTAGTGACAGGATAATGCATAAAGCCCAGGTACTTGAACTCCTGGTTCAGAATTAACTCACTGTATTTCCAAATTGCTTGGAAGATGTGTTTCTTCTTGTGATAACTCAACATACTTTTGAATGTTAAGTAGTTTATGTAAGAAGCCTGTATAAAAGTTGTAGTGGTATGTGTTGGTCTCAGGGGTTGATGGAGAAACCCAGTAGTATCTTGTATTTTGATTATCTCCTGGTCTGGAGTGGTAGAGTAGGAGCTATTTTTTTTTTCTGGCATCTGGGCTTGCAGTAATACTTGAGTAGATGTTTGTGTGCATTTTTCAGCCCTCTTAAGCTTGCCTAGAGAAGCAGTAATTCTGCACCCATGTGTTAGGAAGGAGGAAATTAGCATGGTTTGGTGGATGCACTCTTAAATCTTCCAAGCAAGATTAGCTTTTGTGAGACTGTAACTCTCAAATGTGGTGAATTCTGCTGAGTGAAGCAGCTGCAGATGACTTTAGAACTAACTGGAAGCACTTAGCTCTTTGTTGTGGTTCCTTGAGACACATTTGGTCCTAAGCATCGGACATAAAGTTTCTAATTGTGGATGCCTGCTGCTAATTACTATGGTATAGGGGGTACCATGAATGTTAAGCTTAAAAAAAAAAAAGAAGAACCAATGGGCTTAATGCAGCCTTCTGTATTATTCACTTATTGCGTGGGAATGGATAACATTTTGGGAGGTATGTGTGTGTGGGGATGCAAAGATTATTTTTTCCTAGTTTTCTTTTTCAGTTTTACATCACGCATTCCATTTTTTAACATTGCCTTTATTTTTTCAGAATAAGAATAGGAACATTCTCCCTTGGTGTGAGTGTACTTGATTTGGTGGGTGTGTACGTGATTTGTTTCTCCAGGGGTGGTGGTAGTGCCTTTGGTTATAAGATGGCATTTCATAGTCTTTCACAGGAATAGGGAAATGTATCTTGAGGCTCAGCTTTTATTTTGCCACTGGTCCACATTGTACTTCTGAGTCTGTTATCTCTAAATGAGCTAGACTTCTTTATGAGCATGAGAACACCTCTCCAAGATAGCTGAGATGAGGGTTGTAACCAGGGCAGTGCCCCATAGCAGAGATCACTGTGTGGGATATCCAACCTATGACCTTCACCTCATTTGTATGACGTTCTAATGAAATGACTGTACCAGCTACAGGTTTCCATATTTCCATTTAGAACGACAAGATTATTGTGAGATAATTGAGTATTAAAGCATTTCGAAAAAAATCAAAATGTTAGCCATATGGAAAGTACTCTTTAAAAACCATCTGATCTCCCATAAGACACAATTTGTAATGATCAGGAGACACGCATAAACAGAAGCATTGTTTATAAAGAAAGCTAAGACTTTTCATGTCTCTTTTTCGCAGTGGGCAAGAGTTTACTGCTGCTTTATCAGTCTATCAGCCAATTCATTTGTTAAAAATGTCCTTTGGTAAATATAACTTTTGGAATTTGTAGGTTATTGGAGGATTCTTGAATTTGATTATGAGATGAAACTTCTGAATCACATAACTCAGCTTGTGGATTCTGAATCTTGGTCTTTTAGTAAAGTTCCCTTGAATACATGCCTTCAGGAACTTGGACCATTAGAGACAGAGTAAGTATGTTATTCATTGTCCTTCCAGATTTCCTTAAGGGGAAGAAAATTATTTTCAGGGTAGGACTAAACCCGGGGCATAGACTATTTATATTTTGATATAGGAATCTAAAGAATATACAACCAAGAAGGACTTGGGAATTTTGGTCATTGGGGTGAATAAATGTGTATCTTTTTTTTCTCTGCCATAAAAAATATAAAGGAATAATTTAAGCTATTTTATAATAAAGGTATGCTCATATAATTTGTGTAAAAATATTTAGCATGGAACCTGGTATATAGTAACTTTCCAGTGTATTTTAGTTAGCTTCTAATGTAAAGTTTTATACTTGGCAACCAAAATCCCTTAGTTATTTCAAATTTATATCTTAGTTTCTAGTTAGCAATGGTGTTTAAAAGATAATGTATAAATATGTGAAAAACTTTTCAAATAAGTGTTTAAAATTTTTCAGGGAAATGATCGGACACTGTCTTAAATGTTATGGAAAGAAATATACAGAGGAAGGTAAGATTGGGAAAGTATTTTAACGGGTATTTTAACTCTTATGTGTTAAAATTGGTTTGCCTTTTTCAAGTGTCTTCCTGTTAAAAATAAGAACTCCATAGGGTGATGGGAGATGAGTTGTGTATAATAATGAGTTGTATAATTAATTGTCAGAGGACCATGTGAAACTCTCTGATACATTTTCCTTAGGTGAAGTTTATTTTGAATTGAGTGCAGATAAAATATGCAGAGCTACAGCACAAATGCTACTTCAGAATGCAGTGAAATTCAATCTCGCCGAGTTTCAAGAAGTGTGGCAACAGAGTGTTCCTGAAGGAGTGATGACTAGGCTTGATCAGCTTAAGGTAAGGTCGCCATGGTGATTACCTCCGTAACTCGGCAGGTTACTAGGTGAAATGAAGCCTGTATTGGAACTGAATTTGGAGCCTGTTTATTTTCCTAGCCCCCCATTAGGAGTGCATTCTACATCCCAAAAATCCTTAAAAAACCCAAAAAATCCCACTTTATTGAAGTGTAATTTACATATCACAGTTCACCCTTTTGAAAAGGGTGATTTGTAGTAAATTTAATGAGTTACCAGCCACCACAGTCTAGTTTTAGAACATTTGTCAACTCAGTGAGATCACTCAGGCCCATTTACAGTTAATCCTGGTTCCCACCTGGTGTATCTCATTTTGTTCCTTTTCTCTCCATTTCCATCAGCATTGTCTTAGCTGAAACTATCATGTTTGGCTCACAATAGCATCCCTAAGCGGGCCTTCTGTACTTTTAACTGCCCACCTCCAATCCATTCTCTGCGGTGCTACTAAAATGATCTTTCAAAAATGTCCGTCAGATTAGATGAACATCTTGCTTAAATCACTTTAATGATTTCCCATTGCATTTAAGACATAAAATCCAGAGTATTATAATATAAAATAATATTTTACAATATAAAATATATAAAATCTTGGTCTACAAGGCCCTTCATACCATCCCCTGTAAGCTTCATCTCTTGATACTTTCTCTCCTGTCCACTGCATACCAGCCTTCTTTCAGATTTTTAAGATCATCAAGCTCTTTCCTACCCTAGGACTTTTACACAAAGCTTTTTGTTCTAGAATAAACTTCTCCCCAGTTTCACCTGGCCACCTCCTACTCATCTTTGAGTCACTTCATCAAGGAGGCCTTCCTTTACTCTAAAAAAAATACTTCCTGTTTTACTCTCCATGGCACCCTGGATTTCTCCTTCATGGTACTCTCACTTAGCTTCAGAAAAATGTTTCATTATGTGGTTCCCTGCTCTCCACTTTAATAGAATTTTTTTCACTGTTGCTTGCCAATATATAGCATACTGCCTGGCATGTAGTATATGCTCAATGAGAATTTATTAAATAAGTGAAAGTATTTGCTCAATATTTACAGAGTTCCTTTTATGTCTAAACACCTTGCTAGATGCTGAGCAGAAAACGTTACACGAGGTGCCATGTAGGTCCTCAGCCTGGGGTCTGGCAATGGGGGTGCACATTACATGTATATATCTCTTCTGACAATGTAGAGTGATCTGTGCCATGGGAAAAGCATGCACAAGATGTTATGGGAGCAAATGAAGGGGCTTATCCATCTGACTGGTCAATCAGGGATGATTTTCTGAAGGAATGAATGTTTTAGCTGCCGAGTATGAAAGGATCATGTGTTACTCTAGACGGAAGGGCAGAGACAAGTTTCCAAGAGAGATAAGGTTCCAGGAGAGCATGGAGGGATAAAAATAGGGACACACAGTAGGGATGCATGACTGGAGAGAAGGGTGCTGGTGAGTTGGTGAAGGACACTATGGACTGTGCTAAGGAATTTCAACTCTATCT
The DNA here is from genome assembly GCF_965194805.1 of Balaenoptera borealis. Taxonomy (NCBI): domain Eukaryota; kingdom Metazoa; phylum Chordata; class Mammalia; order Artiodactyla; family Balaenopteridae; genus Balaenoptera; species Balaenoptera borealis. The sequence goes on from NC_138876.1 coordinate 18,971,249, forward strand.
AGAAAGCTCTTTGGGGCCATTGAGTGGCATCAGTTAGAAATGCTACCTGATGAGCTTTGCCTTTTGGAAAGAACACTATGACAGTAATGAGGATGGATTGATGGAAGGTTGGCTGGATTATGGAAAATTTAGGTTTCCAACACTTTACTCCTAACTAAGAGAGTATTGGCCAAAGAAATAGGTGATGGGGAAAGGATAGAGAAATGTTAAGGCCTTAAAATCTGTATGATTTAGTGACCACTTAGATGTGGGGTTTGAATAATGGGATCTAGGATGATGCCTTGGTTTCCTAGGATTAGCAGGATGAGAACAGGTTTGGATGACAAACACAATGAGTGCATATATAGGTTTGAATATAGAGGTCTGGTGCTTGGAAGAGGGATTTGAGTTGAAGATACTTGCTGATGACTGTAGTATTTGTAAGTAAGTGGTGGTTGAAGTCACGGGTTTAGAGAGGTTACCCAGGACAGTGACGGTGAAACAAGTAGAGGGATGGGGTTGGGGGCCAGGGAACTACAACATCAAGTTAGGAGAAAAATAATGAGATCGTGATGCAGGCTTAAAGAGGAAGGAGTGATCAACACTAACAAAATAAACAGGTCTAGCAAGATGAATCCAAGAAAAGGGCCCACTGGATTTGGCAACGACAGGTCATCCGTGACCTTTAGAACTAGAGCCATCTCAATAAATTGGTGGTAGTAAAAGCCAGATTACAGAAGGGAAAGTAAGTCACTGCTTAGAGGAACTCTTTTATGAAAAAGCCTATTGTAAGTTTCTGGGTAGTTTGTGTAAGTTTCATGTGGAAGATTGTTTTAAATACCTTGGGCTAAGCTAAACGTAAGGTAAATGAGTCATTTTTAAACATCTGACCTTTACTTGAACTGTCCTTTTTCCCATTTCTTATAGGGTTTAGCCTTGGTGGATAGACACTCAAGACCAGAGATCATATTTTTGCTGAAAGTAGATGATTTACCTGAGGATAATCAGGAACGTTTTAATAGTCTATTCTCTCTGAGGGAGAAGTGGACAGAAGAAGATATTGCTCCATATATTGAGTAAGTAATTTCTTACAAATGGATTTTGACTGTTCTTCTTATGATGAGTGGCATAGGGTTTTAGATTATCAGAATTTTTTTTTTTTTTTTTTTTTTGAGTATTCCTGGAAGACACTGCTTCCTTCCAAACTTTCTCCGGTGGTGGCTGTCTTCTCTGTCATTCGTCACAACTACTGATCTGGGAGGTGGGGTATGTGTCATCTCTCTTCCTTACTACTGCTTCTAGAATCACTCCTTTGCTCTCCTCCTTGCAAACTGCAGCTCATAGAGGGACAGTCAACTATATACCCTCCTATGACTCTAAGGCAAGCACCCCTCTCTGATGTCCACCTTCTTTCTTTCCTACTCCCTTACTTTAACATTCTGGTAGAAGCCAGACTGTGGAAGAACAAGTTAGCCCTGAAGCCACTGCTTGTAGAACCAACCTCAAAGCCACTAATAAACACTACCACTTCCTCACTGCGTCTCCCACCTCTCGGGGCCTCTCTCTTCTCTTTCCCCGGCTTGCTTTCCGGGGTCAGTCTTTCTAACTCTTACTGTACCCGCTCTACTCCTTGCACCCTCTCTGTGTCTTGTCATACCTCGTTGGCAAAAATCTGCAAAGATTATTTTAGTTTTTGCTCCCTTCTCCTCTCCCCCCTTTTAAACTTCTGGAAAATTTTAAACATTCAAAAGTAACAGTAAAATATAAGGAACCCTCCATGTACTTACTACCTAGCTTCCATAATCATCAACTCATTGCCTCCATTATTTAAAACTTAGATCACATTATGCTTTTCCATGAAATAAAACCCTCCACTGGCTTCCCATTATATGTACAATTAAATTACAACTCCCTCTCATGTTCTTCAAGGCCCTATGTGATCTTCCCTTGACCCCTTCTCCAGCTCAGGTCCTCCCATATCTTCCCTTCCCTCATGATGTTCCAGTCAAAGTCTTCTCTCCTTTGAGGTACAGAAGAGGAAGCTAAAATTCAGGTAGGGTAGGTAACCTAGATAAGCTCACACAGGTAGCCTGGTATCCAGGTTCTCTGAGTCTAGACCCCACTGTATCACATTGCTTTTATGTCTGATTTGGAAGCCTGTGTGATATAATGGAAAAGACACAGACTTTAGAGACCTACAGAGCCGGCTGCAAAATTTGGCTCCATCCTTTACCACCTGAACCTCAGTTTCCTCATATCTAACATGGGGTTAAATAATACATTACTCTTACTGTGAAGTTTGGAGATAATACATACATGTAATGTACCTAGTTCAGTTATGGCTTAGTAATCTCTCCCTACCCTATCTCTCTCACAAATACACACCCTTATGTTTGTTGGAAAGATGGATTTGGGGGGGAGAGATATAAACAGCTAGTGCTGTGAAAATTGTGTTATGTTCCCTAGAATGTTTATGATGTTCATTAATTTTTTTACTGTTCCCACAGAGATTTGTGTGGAGAGAAGCAAACCATTGGTGCATTACTCACTAAATATTCTCGATCTTCGATTCAAAATGGTGTTAAAGTTTATAACTCAAGAAGACCCATTTCTTAAAAAGAACAACAGTCTTGTCTTTGCGACTAAAGTTGCTTTGTAAGGTTGCTGGTTATAAGAAAACTTTTTATGTATTTGTATACCAGACTTTTAAAAACCTAATTCTTTGAGGCATTTTTCTCCTCCTCTTAAGCGTTTTAAAACTACTGCTCTTTTTTTTCTTAAACGTAATAGGGTATTTTATATCTTTCAGGTTATATTTGTGTTATGTACACAGTGAAAACAAGGACAAAAGAAAGTGTTATTTCCTGTATTTCGTGTCTCTTAGTAGTCTTTGTGGGTTTATTTATAGAATAACAGTTTTGCTTTTTTTATATTTAAAATTGCATTTCTTTCATTAGGATTTGACATTCTAATTATTAATAAATTTAAGTTTTCAGAGAGCTAAATAGTTTCCTAGAAGAGAATTATTTATTCACTTAAATGTCATTTCTCAAGTCAGTTCCCCTCTACTTTTGACTTTCCACCAAAACAGGAAGTCACATGATGCTATATCATTTATCTAAATTAGTTGTTTATATTGATGAAATTGGCTTGACAGTTGCTTCTGTTCACCTGGCTGATGTAGATATGATTTCAGAGAGACAGCAGTGAGCGGTTCTAAAGAGAGATCTTAGTTCCCTGCCCAGGAATTGAACCTAGGTAGCCTGGATGAAAACCAGGGATCCCTAGCCACTAGTCCAGCAGGGGCTACAGGCTAGAAGCAAAGTTCCCCTGGCTCTTGCCCGGTTTGAAAGCAAGAATGTTTCTAGAAGGCAAAAACTGTAAAAAAACAGGTACAAAGTTTATTATTAGAGACATGGCACAAGTGGGAGAGCACACAGAAGAACAGATTGTTTAAGACAGAAGCAAGGCAGAAATACACACCCAGAGAGAAAGGGTGTGGGTGTCCTCCCTACCGAGGAGGAGGGCAGTAAAGAGGTGATTTAAATCACTTACATAGGACAGTTTTTCCGGGTCTTTGTTTATCTTTGGCCAATTATCTTGTTTCTTTTCCCACAGCTGACCTGTTCTAGGACACTCCCTAACATGCATGCCCAACTTTTTGCTACGGTGGATTCCACCGCAGAGGCTTGTGGGGATGTGTCCACACTTATCATGGGTGGCACCCCTCTCTCTTTTGACCTCCAAGGAGTTTTCCTGTGCCTGTGCAGTCAGGGAAATTTCCTTGACCTCAGGAGTGGTCATCTTATCTCTTTACATAAGCAGAGGTCAGCTTCTGCCACTAGCTTTGTCCTTGGAGTATGGGGGGGAAAACAAAGCTTCAATTTTACTTCACTTGACAGACACCAGGTGTCCAGCCCAGGGGCCCATCTACTTCCCACCTCAGATATGCACTCTGGGATGAAAGTTTGCGTACTCCCTCTCTGCTTCTTTGTCTCCCATTCTTTCCTTAACCCAGTGACCTCTCTTTAACCCAATTGCATCTATCTCCCTAAATATCCTCCATCTTCCATGCAAAATGGTGTTAAAGTTTATAATTCAAGAAGACCCATTTCAGTACTAATCCTAAATGAATGCTAACAGTAGTTTATAATCCTATAATAAAGGGTACTGACACAGGTAATACTCGAAAACTACAAGTAATCTCTGGCTGGTTTTGGAATGCTTGATAAAGTTCCTTTACATCTTTATTTTCCTAGTGTGTTTTCGTTTAGACCAAAGTTCAAATTAATTTTAACTTAGCTAATGAACTTGTCACCAAGACAGTTGGAAGGGGTAGGCCAAGGTTAAATCTGGTCCGAAGTTAATCTTTTTTTTCTTTAACTGCATAATCCACAATTAACCAAGATTTAGCTGTTATTGGAATTTCCAACTGTTTTATTTTCATGCATAAAATGCAAATACGATGGCTTCAAAATATTTGTCCGGTGTTTCAATAAATTCTGCGTCTATATAATCCACTAATTTTGTTTTTTTCAATAAACACTGAGGCAGCAGTGCCTAGTGAGGACTCCAGAATTCGATTTAGACTCCTTGAGGTCTAATCACGTATTTTACAGCCTAAATCACTGAGCTCCAGAGAGTTAATGGTGTCTTTTCACACAGCGGACCAGAGGCACACCTCTCCTGGTTTCCTATTTCCCGGGTTCCTAGTCCCCAGCCTCTGGCTCTTCGAAAACCTTGTCCCCATACTGTTCAATATGTTTGCGCTAGATCTTTATTCCTCTAAAATTTAGTGTTTCCTTCTTCTCGCTGTGTTCGCCTCACCCACAAAATATCTCTGGCCGCTTTCCTAAATTTTAACAGTTCTCACCCACCATCCGTATACGAAAAGACGACAACAAAAACTCCGTCACGCGGGCAAGCCCCGCCCACTGACACATAACTTCCGACTCCTGCCCCCACGGCTGCCCCACTTCCGCTGACGTCGCAGGTCAGAGGTGAGCGGCAAGATGTCGGCTGGCTGGCGCAGTCGGGGGTTGGTGTGAGGAGCATCTCCGTGACAGAAGCTCGGCGGAGACAGCTGACGGAGCCGAATCGCGGGAGCGAGTTGGAGGCGTTGGCGGCGGCAGATCGGGCAGGGCCGGGAGTGGGTGCCGAGGGAGCCGCGGCCGCGGGGTGTGACTGTTGGGTGCGCGGGGGAGCGGGGAGTGTCAGCTGCCGGAGACCGGTAATGCCCCGCCGCCCCCCGTGAAGCCGGGAAGCCGAGCTCCGCGGGATCCCTTCATGCCGCCGACTGGTTTAGAGCCCGCCAGAATGAACAGGAAGAAAGGAGACAAGGGCTTTGAAAGCCCAAGGCCTTATAAATTATAAGTATTTTTTCATCTCCCTTTCTTCTGCGTTTGGTCTTCATTAGTTATATTTTGTGATTGCTTGAAACTGATTTCGTGGGCCTGGGAGGCCTAGTGGGAAACTGGGAGCCACTCATGGTGATGGGAATGGTGTTTGTAGGGCGAAAATGGTGTGAATGACAGTGTAATTCAGCAGATCTACTGCTTCTTGCAGGTTAATAAACCTTTTTCTTAAAGTACTAAGTTGCATTTTTGTCCAAAGAAATTTATTTTCGTAGCTGTTGATAAATTTAAAATGAGCAAGTTACGCTAATTTGTAGGGTTTTAGCATGACAGATAAGTGTGATTCTGAGCTGCCTAGAGCACAGTTCTTGTTTATACTTGGATAGAGTTATGCATTATTTAATAACTGAAATATTTTCTTTATTCTTTAATGTACAACTCATCAGGTCGTCTGCATCAACAACATAAACTTCCAGAGAAAATCTGTTGTGGTAAGTATATTCTCAGCGGTTATAAGCAATAACAGCCCTTCCTTTACAGTACTTAGAAACTTTTCTGTCCGGGTAACTGTGTTTCGAGAATAGGTAATAATTAGAATTCAAAAGTCTATATGACTCTAAGGGCCATGGCTGTGCTGTATTGGCTGCCATCTCAATTCTCTCTTTCCTTTTCTTTTCCTTCCTGTTTCCTGATTAAAGTTTTATTTCTTTTAATCTGTTGTGGAATATGAAAGTCTGTATTATCAAACATCTTAGAATCGTGTATGAAAGAAGAATAAGTCCACAGCGAGATTTCTTCTATGAAAAATGTTAAGGTTGGTACGTGCACTGGCTTTTTAACTTGGCTGTTAAGGGGCCACTTGTGATTTCTGATTCTCGGCTGACCTTGGTTAGGTGGCATTGCTTTACACTGAAGCTCTAGATGAGGTGTTTAAAACCTAGTAAACTGCCCGCCCCGCCCCAATTTAGATGTATGGATTATTGATATATCCGTTCTAGGAAAAGTCCTTGATAACCCAAATAATTTATTCTTTCAGGGCGATCTCTATTAACTAGATCAAAATCTCAGTGAGAGCCGGTTTTCTTTGAGTGAGGACATCAACTTCCCTCTCAAACTTGTTTACTTAAGATGAGCTATTTAAAAATGGAACCTTTTCATTAAAAACACAGAATCTTAGATTTATAAGGATCCTTAAAGGTTTATTAAGTCCAATATCCTCATTTAAGGAATTTCTCTTTCAAAATCCCTTACATATGATTATTGACCTTATACTTCATGGAAGGGTACTTTAGGTGTGTTGGGTTGTATGAATTGGGTATGGAAGTTATGAGGATTAAAGAGTCTTGTTAAAAGGTTACTGTAATAATCTAGGGTAGAAATGATTTAGCCCTGAATGGAGGTATCATTAGTAAAATGACATAGAGTTGACATGATTGACTGATAGTGAACATTTATTATGTACATACTACATGTAAGACCATCTTACATGGTTTTGTGTGTATGATTTTACTTAATCTTCACAGTAACCCCATGAGATAGATACTATTTTTTTTTTTAGATAGATACTATTTTAAGTCTTATTTTTATAAATAAAGCAGCTGAAAGAATGGAGGATAAGTAAATTTCTTAAGGGCATGAAGATAGCAAGTGATGGAGCCATTTTTAATCAGACGTTCCCCTTTCCACATCCTCTACCCCTGGCAGAATGATAGGCAGAAAGGAAATGCAGATGACTCTTAACTAGGAATGCTAGAAAGGAGTTGTAGATGATTTTTAGGTCTCCCATTGGAAAGGTTGGTTAGGTGGCCTATGGGCTAGGGTCCCAGAAGTCACATTCTACAGATTAATTGAGGGAAGTAATGAAGGGACTACTTAGGGTTAAGAGAAACCAACAAAAGTTGGAGGAGCACCCTAGGTTAGCAACGAGAAACAAGTTATCACTTCTAAACCTGAAAGAACAAAGGAAGGGAGAGGTTACAAGAACCTACTGTACCTGTAGGAAAGAGTTAACCTTACAGGAGCTATGGTCTTTGATAGAAGAGTGGAGCTACTGCCTCCTTCAGCCTGGCAGGGAGGAGCCTGGGGGAATAAATATAAGGAGCTCGATTTTCTTCTGCCTTCAGTTTTCTCTCTGTGCCTCCCAGTTGATCACCCCAACAAGCAGCCAGAGGACTAGTGCCTAGTTAATGCTACTCCTGGGGCGCAGAGTAAAGCAGAGAGGGCAGATTAGGAGGGGCAAAAGGAGACTATCTAGAACAGTCTACCCCTTTTGCCCCAGATCATCATCTCTTGTCTTTTGTTACGATGAAAGTGTTCCCAACTTAACGAAGCCCTATCAGCTATTGTAGGCGTTGGCATTAGCTAACTTCCTGTCTTTGTGAGTCAAGTTTTATTTGATCACAGCCACAGCCATTTATTTATACACTGTCCGTGGTTGCTTTGGAGCTACAATGGCAAAGTGGAATAGCTGCGACAGAAACTGTGTGGCCCGTTATGTCTGTTTACTATCTGGCCCTTTAAGAGAAAGTTTGCTGATCCCTGGACTAATCTATTGGTGTGAAGAAATGGCAGTTCAGCATTATTCCCTTCTAAGATATTAGCTGTCACCAGTATCTTTCATATAAGACAGTAGAAGAAAAGTGGTTGAAAGGATGTGAAAATTAATTGCTACAGCCTCTGCTTTCTTTAGCTGGTGTCAAGGTCAGAGTTGATATACACAGCTTCCTTATTCCTCCACCCATTCATTTTTCTCTTTCCTTTTGACAGCATTTCTTTTGGTCTGCCCTAGACCTTCATTCCTGTAGGATCTACATCCTTGCTTGTTTTGACTTCATTGAGTTGTTGCAGTTTTCCATTGATTAGGACTGTTGGTCAAGTGGACCTAAGAGGCATTCCAGTGAATCCCCTGGATTGCAGATGGAATTCTTGCTTTTATTGTGTAGTAGAATCTCAGTTGCTGCTCGTCATTCCAGCCAGTACAGTGACCCCTTTCTCTGCCTATTGGTTCAGTGGCATGAGGAGCCCAAAGTGGTCAAGTCTCAGCTTCCAGTTTAATAGAACCATGACTCTGTGCCCAGGTGGATGCATTCCTCCCTTAGGTACTAAGACCTCCAGACACACTGACCCTGAGGTCATGAAGACAAGAAGCAAAAATTGTTCAGTGGCTTTCTGAAGGAATGGTGAACATAGTCACTCCAACTTTTGTCCCTTGGTTCCCAGATCTCTTTTGGCTATGAGGAGATGACCTGATATATTGTCCGCTAGTTTAAGATGGCATCCTGCTGGAGGTCTCAATTGGTGCTGTAACTGAACCTTCAGTAGTTGATCGTGTCAGCTGCTCTGGATGATAGGACAAAAGGTAAAACCAGTAAATTTTGTGTGTAAGAGCCCACTGCCACACTTTTCTGTACACATGGAGGCATGTATGGGATAGCATGTTGACATGTATGGCCTTTTGCAAGTATATTATAGTTAGAGAAGGAAAATCTAGAATATGTGTCTTTTTATATAAGGACAAATTACTGTCTCCCTCCATGATACCAGCTGTCTAATGTAGTCATTTTACTGCTGAGTGACTAACTGATCCTTCCTGGGAAGGTCCCGTATTAGAAGCTCATTTTGATCCTCTGCTATTGGGAGGTGAGCACTCAGCAGTAGTGGTAGCCAGATCAAGCTTTGTTGGGGGAAGACCATGTTGCTGGGTTCATGCATAGCCTCCATTCTTGCCCCAATGACCACTTTGTATATTGAGCAGGGTGGCTAGGGAAAGAGTCTGGGACATCTACTGGATAGATAATCTTGCCAGTTGATTTTTGAGGGCCCCCTCCGCAGTCTCTGAGGATGCCTCTGTTGGTCACTTATGTGATGACATAAATATTTTCATATTATAGCTACTCTGAGAAACTCATTTTTACATTTGCTTCTCCCACCATCCTCTTATTTTCAGTCTTCTTGTCTTGTTCTTTCCATATTCCTAACCAGCTGGCCAACCCAGGAGTTGCCATGGATCAGTGTAGATGTATACTTCAGGTCATCTCTGCTTCTATAAACAGTGTACAGCCAGTTGTATTCACCAGCGTTCTGCCCACAGTAGGCTTTTCTTCCGTTGTCTTTCAGGTCCACACTTCAGTGGGTTCTGATGGCAGCTACCATCCACTTCCAACTGCGCTGGCATGCTGTGCAGACTTACTAGTAATTCAGGCTTCTGCTTTGTCCTATTCTTTTAATTGAGCATGGGGACCTCTCCATGAGGCCGTGGGTGTGGATTGAGGGAGCGATGGAGATGTGATGGGAACAAGTCCCGTTGGATTCTGAGTCACCTGCTCATGCTGTTTGCTCTTTGTGCCTATGAACTTGCTTGGGCCTGGTCCAGAGGTGTTGTTTCCATTTGAAAATGGAAAGCTACTGCACATACTGAGTTCGTAATGGCCATTTTAGGTAACAAAAATTACATGAAATTTTGGGGAGTCCCATGATCATGTGTGCAGTCTCTACTGCAGGGTCTCGTAGCAAACCAGTAGTTGCTTTGCAAATGGAAAACAGTTGTGGGCGGAAGAAGTCATGGGTTTCCTCTGAAACCCCAGGAAGGATGGTGTACTGTCATTCTGTTGAAGAAAGCCGGAGTCAGTAAAGCACCTTTGTCTGCTGTGGACGTTCCCAATACTGTTGGACATGCTGAGTCATAATGCCCAAGTGGCAGGGCAGCTTGAACCACAGCCTGGACCTACTGCAGAACGCTTTCTTGCTCTGGACCCCTCTCAAAGCTGATAGCCTTATAGGTTGCTTAGTAAGTAGTATGCCTAAATGTGTATATTGCTTTCAGAATCCAAAGAAGCCTACCAATTTTTGTGCCTCCTTTTTTTCCCCCTCTTGGTGGGCAGTGCAAAGTGAAGCAACTTGTCTTTCACTTTAGAAGGTTTATTTTTATGTGCCTCAGACCACTGGAACCTTAGAAGCTTTATTGATGTGACAGGCCCCTGAACTTTCATGGGATTTAACTCGCAGCCTCTGCTATCCACGTGTTTTCTATTAAGGCATTTAGAGAACTTACTCTTCCTTTCTTACCAGGTCCAGATAGCATAATGTTGTCAGTATAACATACCAGTGTAATTCTCTGGGCTGTCCTGTCCTCTGGGCTATCAGGGGACTTTTGGACTATGTTTTGACTGAGCAGGAGAGTTGATATAGTTATTAGTTACTAGATGACAGTGAGGGGTTTCTGATGTCTGGAAGACAACCTGCTTCTGATTGATTTTTTTTTTTTTTTCCTGATAGGAATTGGGGGAAAAAAATTTGCCTGATAATTAATCTCAATATTAGCTACCAAGAACTGTGCTGATTTGCTGCGGTCAAAGTACTGCATCTGCAAACATGGTCGTGATTGGCAAGTTTGTGATAAATCACTATCATTCTCGAAAACCTACTTGACTTTTGCACTCGCCAAATAATTGAGTTAAATGAAGATGTAGTAGGCATCATTCAAGTCTCTGTGGTGGTGGCATTAATCTCTGCAATTCCCCAAAGATGTCTAGTTGCGTTGATTTACTCTCTTGGAGAAGGGGGATGGGTGTTCCAGTGGTGTCCACTTAGTCCTTCCACTGTAGTCCTCACTCAGAGAGTGAGGTCAGGGAATGACTATGGGGATTTGCCAATTACTAAAATGTATTCTGTATGTTCTGGACTGGGGAAATAATCTCCAGTCCTAATCTGCGTTAGACGTGGGAACCCCTTTATTACTTGACCTCCAAAGACCGCCAGTCTGGGGAATACCCTGGCAGTCCAGTGGTTAGGACTCCACTCTTTCACTGCCGAGGGCCCGGGTTCAATCCCTGGTCGGGGAACTAAGATCCCACAAGCCGCGCTGCACAGCCAAAAACAAACAAACAAAAAAACCCCCAGAGACTTCCAGTGTGACTAGTGGACTACTGTAATGTTTTGGGACTCCAGGGATTAGTGTCAGTTCAGAACCAAGATACAGTAACCCCAGGAAAAGGGCAAAAATTAATTTATTTGAGGTGACATAAATCTCAAGATTTTAAAAGAAAGATAAATGAGAGTCGAACATGTTTGTAGGCATGGAAAAAAGTCCTATAAAGAGGAGAGATTGTAATTATAGGAGAGGGTAATTAATAGAGCAGGATTTCTGAGAATACTGCAGAGGATGACCTCTAGTGCAGTAGTGGAAGGATCCTTCCTAAACAGGAGGGGAAGATAGGTATGTGCAGCAGAAGGGCAAGAGAATCGATAGTTGGCAGTAGAGTGGTTCAAGTTAAGAATCTTGGGTGGATGAGGAAGAATGTAGCGCTAAAAATACCAGGGAGGATTGTAGTGAGAAACTGGAGGAGGCCAAGGAACAGGAGAATTTCCTGTGGTGGAACAGGAGGACTGGCAGAGAAGTACAGGCATTGTGGACGTTCCAGTTTAAGATGTCAGCGTCAGAGCGGTCCTGAGCAGTGAAGAGGTGTCGTTCAGAGTGTGATCTTGATTGCCGTCCTGGAATGGCAGTGAAGGTTGTAGGAATTGAAATCAGGGAACTCTGAAGCAGTGGTACTGCATGGATCAGCTGTGTCTGCATTCATGTCATGTGGAGTGATGGCTGAGATGGGTTAGAAAGGTAAAGAATGAACCTTGAATGAGTATTGGGGAATTTGGGCAATATTAATGAGAGGAACAGAGGATGGTGTACCTGTATGGCTTGAACGCATAGGAAAAGAAGTAGAAAAGGACAATAATAAAAACATTTACTAGATGCCAGCTATGATTTTAAGTGCTTTCCTTGTATTGCTCAATTATAATAACACCAATAGGTAGGTAGTCAATATTCTTGTTTTACGGATGAGGAAACTGAGGTACAGAGAGCTAGAGTAACTTAGCTCAAGATCATATACTTACTGAGTAGTGGAGCTGGACTTGAATGCAGGCAGTCTACCTCAAGAAGACAATGACACTATTCTGCCCTTGCTCTTATGGCATATGCTATATAAAAGCCTATAAATGATCTAGAAATAGTGGAAAGTAGGAGGTTTCCTGTTTTCCCTTCTTCTAATTTATAGTGAGTGAAAGAATAAGTAGCTTCTTTTCAAAGGGGATTCAAGAGATGTTTCATCTAAGGCTGACAGGTAGAGGAGTTTTTGAAAAGGTTGAATAGCACAGGGGAGTTACTTCAAATGGGGTAGGGACTCTAGGAGGATGGTCAGCTGACAGGTGGTGGGGAGAGAGCAGGAGCAAGAAGAAGAGAGTAAGTGAGAGGTTAGATGACCTGGGGGTTTGCAGTTATGCTAGTAGCCAAGGCTGACAGGGATTGGAGGCCAGTCAGTGGGTCTCTATGTTGCAGGCAGGTGTAGGTTAGGGCTGTAGGTGGTGTCAGAGACCTGATGGTTCAAGGAGACTGGGCTTTCCCTATCTTCATGAAGTATACTTCCGTTCACTGTTTTATTATTGTTAAACTTAGTTTAGAAAGCAAAAGCCTATTCTTGTGTCTCACTCCTGTAACCACTTCATGACATCACTTTCCATAATCTTTTCTAGTTCACTTTTGACATTATCTTGGTTCTCCTTGCTGTCTTTCAGCTGATCCAAGCTCATTTATGTAGATTGGTCATTGGATTGCTGGTATGCTAATTAAGGGAATTTGGATTTTCATACAGTTGCTCACAGTTTAACACCTTTCAACTCAAGAGACTTCATCAGCAGTATTTTTGCTTCTGCTTTTTTCTGTTCTTATTCGCTTCCACATTAATCTGTCTAGATGGTCTAATTTAAGGATGTATGACTCTCTTATTTGGGAATTGGGGGAAAAAGGGCTGTGGAATCAATAGGCTTTTGAGCATTTGGGCTGAATGTTATCTAAAAAATATTCTTACGTCCTTGCATGTTATTTAAAAGCATTGTACTGAGAGACATTGTGGCATAATGGGAATCAGTTGGGATCATTTAGATGTGGGTTTGAATCTCAGTTCTCCACTTATTAATGGTATAATTTTCGTAACTCTTAATCTGTAAAAAGTGTAAAGTAGTACTTGTCTCTTAAAGTTGTTAATGGGATTAGAGAGAACATAGGAAAGTAGTGTAACGACTGGCATATAGTAGTGCTCATTAAATAGTAGCCATTACAGTTGTTATAGTCTAGTTCTGTATGGTTATTGCCTGAATTTCATCTTAGATATTCCTGTTGCAGCCCCTGAAATGTTACTATTTCGTGTCCTCCATATTTTATATGTTTCCAACCCAGAATATTAAACTCACTGGACATACATTCAGTGTTTCAATGGTCCATCTTTCCCATTTGATTCAATGCAAGAGGGTGGTGGACAGTTGGTATATTTAGCTGTCTCTCATGTCTTATGTACCTGCTTCAGATAGATGGCTCGCCACACAGCTAATGTGGTAGAACTATGTATGGCCTTGGGACTGCTTGATAGGAAATCATGCAGCACTTTGAAGTGTCTGCTGCTCTTGGAGGTGGAGGTAGATTTTTCCCTACTTGCCTAAATGTTTCTTGTAACTCTTGCCACTTCACGTCCTGATTTACCTCCCATGAGGAGAGACTCATACTTGTTAGCTTTGGTGGTATAGTTTTTTACCCTATTTTGAGGGGCCTTGTTCTTTTACTCACTGAAGTGGTTTTGATTCTCTTTTTGCTCTGTTGGTTTTTTTTTTTTCCCCCTTCCTCTCTGTTTGGATTCCAGTCTGTCTATAAATTCTTAGGTTTGTGAGTAGTCCTTTTACTTTCTTCTCTAGCAGATGGTCTACTTTTCACTGGTAGTGAATGTGAACCACCAGGATAATAAAGTATATGTAATTCACACCCTTTCAGTCACTAGGACAGCCATAGTTGAAGTGAAGATCCTTGGAGAGTACTTGTATGTGTGTAGCTATTTGGGATTCTGTCTCTGGATTGTAGTATGTGTATAAGTAGTAGAAATCAAAGAAATATGTTCTAAAACATACCTGTGTTCATTTTAATGAAATTATTATTCTTTATCTTTACAGGGATTTGTGGAACTGACTATATTTCCCACAGTTGCAAACTTAAATAGAATCAAGTTGAACAGCAAACAGTGTAGAATATACCGAGTAAGGATCAATGATTTAGAAGCTGCTTTTATTTATAATGATCCAACCTTGGAAGTTTGTCACAATGAATCAAAACAGTAAGTTACATGCTTTAAAAGTCGATATTTCTAACAGTTTTTTTTTTCATTGATTGGATTTTTTTCAACAGATTTTTCTTAGATTATTATTAGATTCTGGTTCCCAATTTATTTTTTCTAATTATAATTTCTGTTGCTTCTACCACTGCACACATTTGGTACAAAACATTTTACTAGCTCTGGTCAACATAGTAAGTTATTAAGTTTCCTTTCTTCAGACTGCAGTTTTAAAGAAGTACTATCAGAGAACTTTAAATAAATTTTCTTAGCCATTTTTCTACTTTTAAAGTTTTAAAAAAATATTAGTTTCATAGATATTAATGTAATCTTCAGTGAATTAGATGATACTGTAATCTGTAGACCAGAAACTACTTTAAAATATTCTATAAAATATTTGACAGCTTTAGAATATCATATAAAAATAGTCTGAAATATCTCATTCCTTCACCTTAAATATTGCATCTATTGAGGCTACTTCTGATTTTTATCAGTAAACTTACATCTTTGTGGTCAGCTTTATGTTCTGCCTCTTTCATTTAAATACTTTGTTTTCACCTTTCCACATATAACATGATAGGCTTCGTTTTTTTATTGTTTTTATGGTCAGGTAATATTCCATTTATTCAGTATACTGTGGGTGACATGATTATTTTCTAGATCTTTTTTTTTCTTTTACTTTGAATTATTTCCTTAGGAAAATAGGATTACTTATTATTCATTTATGGCTCTTTTTAGCATTTCACTTGATTGTGCCCTGGGAAGATTTGTACTGCTTTAAATACTGTCAACCACATTTGAAGGCACTTGTTTTTTCCGTTTTGATAGCATTGGATTATATCATTTCTGTGATTCTTAGTATTTTGGGTTAGAATGCCCCAAACTGTAAACTCTGTTTAGTCAAGGTGATATTTTAACTAGTCTGTACGTATAATATTTGACTTAACGGCAGCAGTTCTCAAAGTGTGACACCTAGACAAGCAGCATCAACATCACCTGGGAACTTGTTAGAAATGCAAATTTCCAAGCAGTACCCCAGACCTACTGGTTCAGAAACTGGGGATAGGGTCTTGCAATTTGTGTTTCAACTAGCCTGCCAGGTGATTCTGATAAAAGGTAAAGCTTGAGAAGGAACCACTGCTTTAAGGGATTGGGAGGGTTGAGAAAGGAGACTTATCAATGGACATATTTATCATCCCAATAATCATTGGTTTAAAATCTTTGAAACTCAGAAGAGAAAACGGTGTTGGGAAAATTCAGGATGTCTCTGAATTGCTCATGTGACTTCCCGTTCTATAAAGGTGAGTGGTTGAAATTACATGCTTTTACAGCCACACTTGTGGAACTGACATGAAAAGACTTATTACAAAATCATCTGCATCCTCTTTCCCCCAGAAAAAAAACAATCATTTGCCTTTGGAGCAGTAAGTATGTACCACTAATGGATGGAAAAGGCATGTGTAAAAGAGCAGGTAGGGGAGCCATTACCTTGCCAGAGGCCAAAATAGCCACCCTGTCAAGCCTAGAACTCTGCGTTGATGACAGGGTAAGGAAGCTTCTCCATCTGCCAGTCACAAAACAGTGTTTGCACAGCTGCTTTACCAGTTGTTGCTGCTCAGGTCTCAAAGAAGATAACCTGTGACAGTGCAATGACAGGAACAGTGGACTTCAAATCTGTTGAGAAAGCAAGCTTTGCTATGTTAATTTTGAGGTGATGATATCCCCTAAAACTTTTCTCTAGTGATGGGGAAGATACCTCATCACTTTTAGTATTATAAAGAAAGAAAAGGAAGTCATAAAGGAGAATATTTTCGAAGGTTAGGTTAGGAAATTGGGAAAGATAGAATATATTTAAACTTTTCTTTTCAGGTAGCACCAGAGCTCTCTTAACCATGGTCACTTAGTATTTTCTGCCTGGCTCTAGAATCCTGATTACTTTTTAAGAGAGATGACAGTTATTTTTGCTGGTGTTTGTTTATTCTCTGACTTGTTCAAAAGAGGATTTGAGAGTGGTTTTAGAATTTTATTAGACAACAGTTTTTTAAAGTAGCTAATGAAATTAGCACAAAGGGTAAAAAAGTATAGGATGCTGGGTACCACACTGTTAAGTTACTAGAGGAAAACTGTAGATTTGGTTTTGATATTTCTGGTTGCCATACGAAAGAGGGAAACACTATTGTTCATAAGATTTGTAAGGCAAAAGACAGAAACCTACCAGTTAGTCAGAAGAAATACTGCTTAGCAGTTAGATGTGAAAGGTATCTCGTGTGAATGATGTTATTTATTTTTAAAGAGAACTTTGGCAAAAGCAGATAGTTAAGGTCTTTAGCATGTCCCTAGATACTTCTGTTACTTTTCTTGTTTCTAAAATAACTTTCTTTCTCTAATGAAGCAGTAAAATTTCTGCTAAAACTGAAACAGAAATTAAATGTAGCAGATTTGAATTGAAAGTTAAACTTAAAACTCAGTGGTTAAATTTGGTCTTGAATATGTACAAGAATGTCCTAAACATTCAAAGAAGTAATATGCTACTTCATCACATTTTCTCCTTATTTGTTTTAAAGTTAAGGTGCCAGGCCCTCCTATTTTTAATGGCAAGAGTGTGCTTACCTTGGTTGAGATTCAGCACCTTTGAACTGCAGGGGGAATGTAAGGAAGGGAAACATTTAGATAAGGGACTAAAAGGCATTTCTACCTATTTGATCCAACTAAACGTTAGCTGAGTTGTTAAATTACCTGTGCTAGCAAATAAAATACCTGTTGGTTATGTAACATCTATAAGGCTTCTCTTTCTCTCCGTCTGTGTCTCTGTCTCTCTGTGTCTCTCTCTCTCTCTCTCTCTCTCTCTGGCTTATTGTCTGCCAGGAAAATAATTTAAGCACTTGAAGCTTCTCCAAATATATTTTCTGTTTGAATCTTACATATTGTAGGTATAGTTTGCCTCCATAGAAGCTATGTCTCTTTGGTGGTTTTTCTGTTTGTATTTGTTTTTTCTTTTTTTTTTTTTTTTTGCTACGTTTCTCTCTTCTTAGAATAAGGTAAATGTAGATTTTACCAGAGACTGTTTCTGTGTATGAGTAGCCTACAGTGGCTGACATCTCTTTCCGCCTTGTTTCTTTTCCTTCCCTGGATAGGCTTTGCTACTTTGAGAAGACCTTTTTTATTTTACTTGAAAAGTCTCCACTTTCCTGAGTTTCAAGAATCAATTTAATTCCTGTCTCCTGTCTTCATTTCCATTAAGGAGTGGCAGTAGAAATGAAGCTAACTTAAGATATAAATGAAGTAACTTTGAGTGATTGGAGCAATTTTTAGAGTGATTAGAATTGATTTTTTAAATTGCTTTTTTAAAAAAAAGATTTTCTAGGTCCTATATTTTAATACAGACGTCTACAAAGAGATTTTAAATGTTATTATTTTACTGATATCATATGGTAGAAGTGGTTGATTCCTTTATTGATTATGGTTAAGTAATATGGATACTAGTTTTATATTTTAACTCAGCCCACAGTGCCTCACTGGCAGTTGTTTTAGTCGTATTGCTTGGAATTTAGTTGTCATAATTGGAAGAACTTTGGGGTTTGTTTAGTCAAAACTTCAGCAGGAATTTTTCCTATACTCTTCTACCTTCTGCTTGAATACGTCCAGCTCAGGAGAGCTTACTATATTTTAAAGCACCCCTTTCATTTCTGAATGCTAGAAAGTTCTTTATTACATCGAGCCACAGTCTGTTTTGCTATAATGTTCACAAACTTATGCTAGTTAAAAATTGTTTTCCCGTAAGTTTTCTCTTTTCCAGTCTGTAGTATCTCAATACTTTCAACCATTCCTCATTTAAAACTCTTTCCAAATTTGTTAACCATTCTCTTTGCCGTGCTCTGAATACTCTCTGGTTTGGCATTGTGTTTTCTTAAATGTGGTAACCCTAGAACTAGATAGGGTTCTTCTTATTTGGACTTCTTGTAATCACACATGCATAGCAGTAAAGCCATTTTGTTCTTACCTATACTCATTATTTCTAGTGGCTTGAAATTCATTAGCTTTTCACAAATAGCTACTTTAAAGTAATTGACTCAAGTTTGAGCTTGTTATCAGTGAAATACCCTAGGCTTTTTCATAGAAAAACTTGTTAAGGTGGGGTTTTCTCTAAGCAACCTTATTTCATGGCATCATTATCAAATGTTGTTTCAGTTATTTTTGAAAGTCATTTTTGTTAATTTTGATATTGGTTCCATTTCTGGAAAATGGATTTTTCTGTTGGCTTTTACTTATTTATTTATTTTATTCTGTATGTGAATTATAAGACAGGAGAAAAAACTGAGTGTTGACAAGGATATAGAGTAGAACTCTCAAACACAGCTAATAGAAATGTAATTTGAGATTGAATGTATACATACTCTATGATTGGTGGTCTCACTCCTACGTGTATATCCAGTATGTTCACCAAGAAAAAAGTACAGAACTGTTCACAGCAGCATTTGTAATAGTCAAAACTGTAAATTACCTGAAAACCCATCAATGGTAGAATGGTAGATTGTGGTATATTCTTACACTGTTGGAATTCTAAAAGTAATGAGACTGAATGACCAACAGCTAGATGCAATGATATAGATGGATTTCACAAACTTAATGTTGAATAAAACAAGTCAGACACAAAAGAATGTGTATTAAGTTGTTAATCTATCTCATTAGATGTCAGAATAATAGGTTACCCTTGGTGGTGGGAAGCAGGGCTAGGTTAGTGATTACAAGAGGGCTTCTGGGAGGCTGGTAAAGGTCTGTTCTTGCTCTGCATGCTGGCTGCTTTGGTTTTGTGAAAATTCATCGAACTGTATACTTAGAGTGTATATATATATTTCTGACGTATATTGTGCTTCCATGAAATTTTTTTAAATGGAGAAAAAGTTTACAAATAATTAAATCTTAAGTTTTGCAAAATCTGCACACACAGTTTTAAGAAGCACACGTTCTTTATCTGACAAAGAATTAACAGCTTATTTTAATTTAATATAGATATTTATAATAGGTTCTTGGAGAAAATTCTTTTGATTACTTTAATTTACTAGTTTTTAAGTATCCCCTACAACATTACTCACCTTTAAGCTTTGTTTCCTTAAGGAAGAATGGGGATTGCCATGGTGGTAGTTACAGGGCAGGGGCATATTAATATTTTGCAATTATTATTATTCTGAAAATTGGAAACACTTATAATCTTGTCTTGTAATTTTTGGCTTTTATTAGGTTATTATGGAAGGAAACATTTTTGATTCATATTATGAAAGGAAACACTGAAATCCAAACCATGAGAAGATTGTTCCTCATAACTGACTTTCCAATAGATTCCATTTATAATGACTCACCATTTTATTTGGACCACTTTACCTTTTCTCAGGAAATAAGATTAAGTGAGAATAATTTTCCATAAAAAAAAAATGAGTGGTTTAATATGTAATATTTAAATATGGCCTTTTGTGTAACAAAAATTTTTTTATTTTTGAATTTCACAGATAACGGGGATATTACAAGTTCTTCAGCTATCTTTCAGATTTCATGTTTCTGAAATTTTATTGAAAAGAAATTGCAACCTATAAAAATACAAAGTAGTTTTTAAAATTAGATGGTATGTTAACTAAGTACTGGTAAGGATGCAGAGCAACTGGCATGTTCATATATTGCTGATGAGAATGCAGAATGGTATAGCTATTCTGGACAACAGTTTAGCAGATTCTTACAAAGCTAAACTTATATTTACCATATGACTCAGCAGTCCCACTCTTGGGTGTTTGTACTACAGAAATGAACATTAAATTCACATAAAAACTGATACACAGTTATTTGTAGCAGCTTTATTCCTGGTAGCCAAAAGCTGGAAGCAACCCAGATGTCTTTCAGTGGACGAATGAATAAACAATCTGTGGTACAGTCTATTCAATGTAATACTATTCATTATAAAAAGGGACAAACAATAGATACATGTAACACCTTAGATGAATTTCAAAGACATACTGAGTGAGATAAGCCAGCCTCAAAAGGTTGCATTCTGTATGATTCCATTTATTTGACACAGGGCATAGCACAAGGGGCTTTTGGGGAAGGCAGAACTGTTCTATATCCTGATTGTGGTGATGGTTACACATGTTAAAATTTATAGAATTATATACCAAAGGAAAAAAGTTACTTTTACTGTAAGATAATTAAAAACAAACAAAAAAAGATGGTATGTGAAAAAACAGTCATTTGTTTTTTATTGTGGTCCTGGAGTTTTTAATACCTTTTATTTTACTTATTTATCTAAGAGAAAGAAAGTGTTAAAATTATTGAGAAGTCTGCTTAACTACTTTAAGAACCTTGTGTTTTGTAGTTGTTAAAAGTCATAGTTAATAGTACATCCTTCCTAGTTAGGAGAGAGTTGGAGATGGGGGGGAGGAAATGGCCTCCGTCATATTGAGAGTGTATTTTCCCTATAATTACTCTGTAGAGTATATGAAACTTGTCTTTTAACTAGGTTAAAAATTTATTAAGCTAGTGAAATATCACTGACTTTATTTTGTGGAGTTATCTAATGGCAAGATGATAGACATAAAGGTGCACAACAAGAATATGGCTCACAGTATTGTGTCTGATCTTGTTTTCTCGCTCTTGCCATTCCTTGTCTTTTTTCTTTCTTCCACTTCTTCCATATTACTTTAACTGATTTCAGTGAGGAAATGCGATATGTGTGTGTATGTATATACATATATATATATGAGTTATTTTTATGGAATAAAATTAGAAAATCAGATGAGAACAGTATTTTCATATTTCCATAAGGCTTCTGTGTATTGTTTTCATTCAGTAGGAAATAAGGCCAAGTACCTATTGAACAAATATTTTTTGAGTGCTCCCTGGCATTTAGGGGATATAACAGTGAACCATCCAAAAGTTCCTCTCCTTCATTAAGCTTACATTGTCACGTACTGGGGAGTGGAGGGGAGCAGTATTATATTTTGAGGAATTAATTCCCATTCTGATTTGTTTTAAACATCTTAATTTCTATTAGATTATAAAGCTTGTTGAATCCATTCAAATTTTTGCCAGATTGATAAAGAATAATTATTTCTTCAATTCTATGTATATTCTTTACATTTGTATTAAGAAAGTGTAGTGGCTTTGGCATTCTAAAATTAATGAAGGGTGTGATAGTCATAATAATCACATAGCATTGGCAAGTAGACTATATATGCCATTGCATTTATAGTTTAATAGTTTTAGTCTTGGGAAATAGAGCAACAGTTACTTGGCTAAAGAGCATTCCTGTGAGTTATGTAAGTTGATATAATGGTTACAAACAAATGGTGCCAAGTATTTAAGAAAATGCCTGGTGAAATATATGGCTTATTATTAAAGCTGGCTTTCTCTTTTTTCCCCCCAGGAGAAATCTCAATTATTTTTCCAATGCTTACGCAGCTGCGGTTAGTGCTGTGGATCCTGATGCAGGAAATGGAGAACTTTGCATTAAGGTTCCATCAGAGTTATGGAAACACGTTGATGGTAAAATACCAAGAACATGTTGAGTATACAGTAAAATCATGTTGGATTCAGTGACTAGAATCTTTTCATGAAAATTAATGGTACCTAAATTATAAATTAATCAGTTGAAATATACAGGAGTTGGAAGCTCTTTTTTTCCTTAAAGATAATTGGCTAACAGGAAAATAGCAATCAAGGGCTATGACAAAAAGCAACTCATTTCACTGTTGCTTTTAAAGCGAAAGTTGTAAAACAAAAATTAGATGGTTGGAACAATTTGTCAAGATTTGAGAACCCACACAGAATTTACTCAGTTTAGAATTATAGCATTTTATAAAAGGAAGGATCCTAAAAAGTCATCTGATTCAATTCTTTCCTTTTACGGAAGAGTAATCTGAGGTTTAAAGAGAGTAAGTGACCTGCTGAATGTCACTAATTAGTAGTAGAGCCAAGGCTAGAACGTAGGGCTGCTAACACCCACTCTGCCTACTTTTACTTTGTCTTATTATTTCTGAATCTTTTTTATTTCCTTGTATAAAGTTACAGCCATTATAATTATCATACATAACCTTCTGCCTACCTTTATTTTGCTTTATAAAATTAACCAAGATAAGGAAGTAAAAGACTTTGTTTTGTTTTTGCTCTTTTTGGATAGTTTGTGTGTGTATATGGTGGGGGGAGGGGTTTACCTTGCAGGGGGGTTGCCTAGTTTAGGGGGCAGGCGTGGAAGGTCATCATTGCATGTTCATGGGTTGGAGAAAGTCCATATTGGTTGTAATGTTTGGAGGGAAATTAAAAGGAACATCTTTTTTAATCTTACGGAAGCAACACGTATTTATTACTTAGAAATCAAACATAGTAAATAATGCTGCATAATGTAAATTTTTGGGTAGTCCTTCCCTCCTACCCCACTCCCTACTCCTCCTACTCCTTAAAGTCACAAGTAGGGTTACCAATCTGTGCGAGAATGTACTAACAGAACAAACTTGAAAAGTAACTTTTGAATTGGATCTGGAAGGCCTTAACCATGTGGTAGTTTTAAACTCTTTTCTTTAGGCAGTATAGCATTGTCAGAAATGTTGAGAGGGGGATATGGTATGACCAATATTTTGGGAGAACACAGCTAGCAGTGACTAGAATTGAGTGGAGGTAAGAACACCAGTGGAAGGAGACTGTTGAGTTCCTGTAGGCAAAGAGATGGTAAAAGCCTAAACTAGGTTAAGTAGTGTGAT
The DNA here is from genome assembly GCF_965194805.1 of Balaenoptera borealis. Taxonomy (NCBI): domain Eukaryota; kingdom Metazoa; phylum Chordata; class Mammalia; order Artiodactyla; family Balaenopteridae; genus Balaenoptera; species Balaenoptera borealis. Next base: position 18,994,469 of record NC_138876.1, read on the forward strand.
CTTTTATGTAAAACTCAGCCTTTGATTCCCACTTTATGTTCAGTGTAAGTCTTTGCCCTTATTATATCGACCACTGTTACCTAACTATATTTTTATATATCAATGTATGTATGTATTTATTTGTTGCAGAACTAAAGGTGCTAAAGATACACATCAATTTTTCTTTGGATCAGCCAAAAGGAGGTCTTCATTTTGTGGTACCCAGTGTAGAGGGAAGTATGGCAGAGAGAGGTGCTCATGTTTTCTCTTGTGGGTATCAAAATTCCACAAGGTAGATTACTAATTCTTACGTATTTCAGTTGATTTCATTTTTTCAATTGCATTTTTTTCTATGAATATGCAATACATGTATTTAGTATAAAATGAGAAGTATGAACTTGATCCCCAACTACTTGAACCTCTTCTGAATCTTGTTCCTCTTCAATCCTGTTTTCCCTCCTTTCCTTTTCAAGTCTAATGTTCTAAAGTCGTCTCAATTCTTTCATTTTTTAAACTTTTGTATTGAAGTAAAATATACAGAAAATTACACAAATTGTAAATAGAAAGCTCAATACATTTTCACAAGTGAACAAACTCGTGTAATTCACACTCACATCAAGAAAAAGAACATTAACATTACCAGCATCACAGAGTACCCCCTTCTACCCACTTCCATTCACTCTTGCCCACCTGGTAGCCTCCTGCCCTAGGGCAACCACCATCCTGATTTCTAAAATACTGTAGATTGATAACACCTATCTTTGAACTTTATTAAATGGAAGCATATGCCTTATGCTCTTTATATCTGCCTTTCTTGTGTAACATTGTGGTAGTGAGATGTACCTTTATTGTTGCATGTAATTGTAGTTCATTCTCATAGCTCTACAGTTAACCGTGTTATTGAAATATTATGTTATGTGTAGTCTCCTCAGATTATTAACTCCTCCAAGCCAGGGATGATGTCTTATATTTCTCCGTGTTTCAGTAACAAGTACAGACCCTGGCACATAGTAAAACCTGATCTGAATAGAACATTGAGTAGAAATTTTATGTCTGCCTTTACCAGCATTGTTTGAATTTATGCAATGCATCACATACTCCAGAAAAGCAGTTTCCTGACGTTATGGAGTAGATTCTGAATATTGTATGTTTTAAAACTTTTTTGTAGGCATTTTTAGTTTCCAAAAATGAATGCTACATAAAAACTGACTGTGAATATACAAGTAAAAATTATTTTTAATTAAAAAATTGGAAACTAAGAATTGATTACCTCTTTTCAGGGTTTAAACTGGAGGTACTACATGATATATTTTATTAATATTGCCAATAATATTTGGAGACAGGACTCTATCTTTAATCACATTCTTTTAGATTGCTCAGTAAAAAACATCAGTGGGCAAATAGCTAAAATTTCTTCTTGTGCATATTCTGTAAATGTTAAAATAACTTATATGTGGCAGAAACAATGTAGGTTACACTTTCAACATGTTTTCTGCACTATTGATCTTTTTTCTAGATTTTGGTTCCCATGTGTTGATTCATACTCTGAATTATGTACATGGAAATTAGAATTTACAGTGGATGCTGCAATGGTGGCTGTTTCCAGTGGAGATTTGGTGGAGACAGTGTATACCCATGATATGAGGAAGAAAACCTTCCATTACATGCTTACCATTCCAACAGCTGCATCGAATATCTCCTTGGCCATTGGACCTTTTGAAATACTTGTAGATCCATATATGCATGAGGTAAATCATAGCTTCTTGCTTCTTTCCCTCCCACTCTTTCATGCCTAATCAGAAGAATATTAATTAAGTACTAAGTTTTTCTTAATTCTTCTTTCAACTGTTAGAACTATCACTAGAGAGAAAAGGTTTCTTCACCTGAAATATATAATGACATGAACTCCTTTTAAAATGCTGGCATATTAAAATTCTGTATTTTTTTCACCAGAGGGCTTAGTGTTCCAAAAGAGCTTCAAGTATACCTTAGAGTATAGGTTGGTTAGAATATAGGTTGATTTCTGAAACTGATTGTGTTACAGAATTAACATGAGTTTATGAATGTTATAGTTCCATCTCCAGAACCTGAAATACTACAATTTCAAAATTAAAGAGCAAGATTTATTCTCTCTTCAGCATATATAGAGAGAAGAGAAAAGGCTGAGGCAGGCAGGGTTAGAATTCTGGTCAATGAACTAATGAAAGTTTCCTCCCAATTTCCTCCCATCCCACATCTGGCCACAAATCATGGATCAGTTGATAAGCCCCATAGTGCTTTTAGGCCTCCTCAAGCATCAACTTTCTGGTGGTTATAAAGTGATTCATTGGTTATTGACACTCATAGCTTCTGTATAGGTTTAAAGTAACATTTGAATGAATCTCTCCATTTACTCTTAGTCCTTTATGTTTTTGATTACAGTTAGTTTACTTTTAATTGTAAGGCTTATATTATGACTGTGTATATCTCAACTTCTTTCAGTTGTATGAGCAAAAATTGAGGGCAACCAGGAAAGTCAGTGAGCTCCTCAGTCTGCTCTTGTATTTGCTTTCCTGAAATTTACAAGATTTATAAAATCACTCATGGAAAATACTCAAGATATTTTATGAATGATTTGCTTTTGGTGTCTTGACAATGACTCCTAAAAGTATATTCACTGATAAGATTGGCAGTGAATTTTATCATCTTTGGTAAATGATCAACTCGAAAATCAAGATTTGATTAGTACCTGCTTTGTATTTTGGAAGAATTTTTGTTTTCCCACTCTGAGCCATTGGATGGGAGAAAGGTAAATGACAGTCAAGAAATATTTTTCCTGAATACTTAAAGCCCGTGACTTAATCTTTCTCTGTCTCAAATAAATAGTTTCTATTGCAGTATCAGTAGATTTGCTATCATGTAGTTTTGTCTAAAAGTGAGTCTTCTTTATTTGATGAATACTATTTTATTTTTTGTTTGTGTACCAAGAGGAGTGCTTATCATGATGCAGTTTGGGCCCTGACCACTAATGTTAAATAAATGCTCACCATTCACTTATGGTAGTCTCTAATCTGTTCTTTTATAATGTTGTCAGAAGAATAGTTTTTTATTGTATATTAAAAACTTTCCTTGCCTCCATATCCTGCAGTAATCAAATTTCTTTAGCATGGCTTTCAAGAGCTTCTAGAATTTGACCCTAATATTCCTTTCTAGCTTTTTCCTCATTACTTTTCTATTTATGTTTGTTATATTCAATATAGTTTACTTAGATTTTTTTCTGACCAAACCATATTTTTTCCCATCTTTGACTGTTTGGGATGTCCTCTTTTCCTCCTCTCCTTATCTATGAAACTTTTGTTCAATTCAAAAAGATTAGCTCAAATGTAGTCTTCATGAAACCTTGCTGAGTCATTCTAGTCAGAGTGATATGTCATAATTGATGATGTTCATTTGGCACAGAATCATAATAAGAGACAGTGAGACAGTATGTGATATTTGAGTGTCTGTGTCCAAAGTGGGATGTAATGTGAGAAAATCAGACTTATTATTTCTGTTGCTGGTATTTCTTATCTCCTCACTACCAGTAAGCTTCCCTGCAGTTTTCATATTGTTTTTTATATGTACTGAAGATAGTATAATGACTGTTAATTATTTAAGATAGTACTATGATGTACAGTATTCACTAGGTTAGATATTTATGAATCAAAGGCAGGTTTACAATAAGCCTTGGAAATTTAGATTGTTCTTGTTTTGTATGCATATGCAAAAGAAATTTTAATTTGGAACCAAAGTTATTATTTTCATTGGATCTAAGCATTTCAGACTTATAATCCATCATGAATTTAAGTCTTAAGTGCAATGAATGTTTTGTAAACATAGTAAAAATAGTCACTAATTTCATACCAGTATTTTCTCTCAGTGCCATGGATTTATTAAAAAAAAAAAAGGTGGGGGGGAGGGATTTATATGCAGCTTCATTTATAACTGAGATATTTAGGAAATTTCAGATTTCAGTTAACTCTTTTATTTAATGATCTTCTTCCCTGCTTTTTATTTTTAGGTTACTCATTTTTGTTTACCTCAACTTCTTCCATTGCTTAAACATACCACGTCGTATCTTCATGAAGTTTTTGAATTTTATGAAGAAATTCTTACATGTCGATACCCATATTCTTGTTTTAAGACTGTATTCATCGATGAGGCTTATGTTGAAGTGGCTGCTTATGCTTCCATGAGCATTTTTAGGTTTGTATCCAAATTCAAAAGGCCTAAATTAGGTTAATGATGTGAAGATAGGTTATTTATTTTGTGATCAATTTTTTTTTAAATTTATTTATTTAATTTATTTATTTTTGGCTGCCTTGGGTCTTTGTTGCTGTGTGCAGGCTTTCTCTTGTTGTGGTAAGCGGGGGCTACTCTTCGTTGCGGTGCGCAGGCTTCTCATTGCGGTGGCTTCTCTTGTTGCAGAGCATGGGCTCTAGGTGCACGGGCTTCAGTAGTTGTGGCTCGCGGGCTTTAGAGCGTAGGCTCAGTAGTTGTGGCACACGGGCTTAGTTGCTCCGCGACATGTGGGATCTTCCCAGACCAGGGCTCGAACCCGGGTCCCCTTAATTGGCAGGCAGATTCCTAACCACTGCACCACCAGGGAAGCCCCTGTGATCAATTTTAAGATGCAGTTTGAACCTTTTCCCTTCATTTTAGTTATGGTTGGCTTTGTAGAAAATCCAGTGTTTTCAAAATTGAAAAATGTAGAAAAGCATAAAGAAGAACATTTCAAAATAACCCAAAAGATTCATATTATCTTTATCCAGAATTAACTGATACTAATTTTTTACATATGTGTTTTTAGTCTCTTTTTGGCTTATGCATTAAAAATAAAAATGATACAAGTTACTATATGGGTATCTAGTGAGGTTTTTGTCCTAGCACTATTTAAAAATTTACTGATATCATCAGAAATTTGTATGCAAAAAAAAAAAGAGAGAGAGAAAATTTTATTTCTTTTCTCTTTTACCCTCTTTACCTCCCTCCCTTCTTTCATTCCTTGAAAAGTGCCAAATTTAGAAGTTATATGTCTCAGGGTCAGTCATTTTTTTGGGGGGGTCTATTTTCTCATCTGTAAAATGGACATAATAATAGTGTTCTTGCATTCTTCAGAGTTGTTTAGACAATCTGATGGATCAATGCATTTGAAAGTAAATAATATAGCACAAAAAATTAATAGTATTATTAGGAAAAGATTTTTGAAATTAGAAGAGCCCTTCATAAAAAGATTAGTGTCTGATTAACATATCAGTTTCTGATTGATGCTGCAACCCCCTACCCCCCTAAAAGGGTATTTATATTTTTCATGGAAATCAATGGGAAACATTACAGTCCTTGCTTTAAACAAAAGTTATTAAGATTATGAGTTTCAACTAAAATTGTAAAAGCTCTTGGGGACAGTATTCTGGTTTTTCTCTTTTATGTGTTAATTAAATTCCGTTATTTTAAAAGTGTGATTATTTTATTTTGATTGAATAATTATTTATTTCTTGGTTATAATGAGCTGTCTCTTCTTTTCAATGCCAGCACAAACCTGTTACACAGCGCCATGATCATAGATGAGACGCCTTTGACTAGAAGGTGTTTAGCCCAGTCCTTGGCCCAGCAGTTTTTTGGATGTTTCATATCCAGAATGTCTTGGTGAGTAATTTCAAAGTTTACAACTACTGAGAAGAAGAATCAGGAAAGTTTATTTTTATTTTCTTTTCCTGCAGTGTAAGTTGAACTTTGTCCTAACTGCAGATAATTAACAGACACTATTATATATATTTAAAGAAAAGTAATCAGTATAAATTTCATCCTAAATTTTTGGCCGTGTCCTCAGTATATCAATAGAGTTAATTTTGCAATTTGCAATAAGAATAAGGTAAGAATTTTGATAACATCAGTTTCCTAAAGAACTAAATAAATACTGTAGATACAAGGACTTCAGTGTACAGAGAACTATAGTTACAATTCTGATGTCAATATTCAGTGCAATTGGTAATACTTAAGGTAAAATAATGGTCCTCTACAATAGTGATGATGCTATAGGGATTTTCCTGTTAGTTCCTAGATTTGTACTAATTTACTTGAAAGATGTGAGAAATAAAGCACTTTTTATTTTCTTTTTTAAATTTGAGGTGAATTTGAAGAAATAGACAAAATTCCCTTAAGACTATAACTTATGATTATAATATATAGTATGTAAGTCTTGGTGTCTTTTTCTTTCTTTCTGGAGGGGAAAGGGTGGAGGGTAAGGCCTCTTGATTTGTAATTTTCCCAAGACACATAGTTTCATTAAATGATAGTATCTGGAACATGATAGACAAAATGTTTTAATGAAAGAATGAATGAATGGATAAACATACGAATAAATAAATGAATGGAAGGTGTCATTGCCTTTCCACTTAAGAAACTAAAAAATAAGTATTTAAACTTGAGGTCTTAGGATCTCACTGATAATTATGCATGGGATTGATAATAAAAGAATGTGGACTTTTAAGAATTGAGCAGTATTGGGCTTCCCTGATGGCACAGTGGTTAAGGATCCGCCTGCCAATGCAGGGGACCCGGGTTCGAGCCCTGGTCCGGGAAGATCCCACATGCCGCGGAGAAGCTAAGCCCGTGTGCAACAACTACTGAGCCTGCGCTCTAGAGCCCGCAAGTCACAACTGCTGAAGCCTGCGTGCCTAGAGCCCGTGCTCCGCAGCAAGAGAAGCCACCACAGTGAGAAGCCCGCGCACCGCAGTGAAGAGTAGCCACCGCAATGAAGAGTAGCCCCCGCTCGCTGCAACTAGAGAAAGCCCGCGCACAGCAACAAAGACCCAACGCAGCCATAAATCAATCAATCAATCAAAAAAAAAAAGAAAAAGAATTGAGCAGTATGGTCCTGGCTATGTGCACGTCTTTCCTTAGAGGCAGACAGTATGGGCAGACTTGGGTATAAGGGAAGCAGCACTGCCAGAGCAAAGCACAAACATAGGTACCTTGAAACAAGAGTATAAAGTGGTCTTATAATTAAGTTGATGCCAGATGTGAAGAAGGTACAATGAATGGATAGGTAGAATTCAGCCAGAGGAAGTGGGAAAACCAAATGGTTTGATAACTTTCATTTTCTTTAAGAAGGCAGAGAAGTACATGCTAATGCTTGTTTTGTTACCCTCTTTGGCCTTTGGCCAAAAATATCTGAAGAATTTTTATTATTAAAATAATAAAATTTATTATATGTTATTTATATTAAAAATACATAAAATGATGTATTATTATTTGACTTTTTGCTTAGGTCTGATGAATGGGTATTGAAGGGAATCTCAGGCTATATTTATGGTCTCTGGATGAAAAAAACTTTTGGTGTTAATGAATATCGCCATTGGATTAAAGAGGTAAAAGCAACTAGATCCATTATCCACTTAGAAGTCAATAAGACATGTTAGTGTTCTCCAGATTTTCAAGTCATGTGTCCTTTATTTTTTAGTAACTATAAAATACTTATTGTCATTTGAAAGTCCCTGAGTTTTTCCAGCAAAATGAGAATCATTTTACAGAGAAAGACTAGTGGTCTATTTTATCTGCTTTCCATTGTCAGTGTTGGCCTCCAAAGACTTTTTTGCTAAGAACGAGAATATTTAAGCTCCTTAAACATAAAGTTAGTTGTTAGATATATTCCAGCTCCTCATAGTAGTCATTTTTAATGTAATTTTGTGCTTTCTGAATTTGTTTAGGCTTAGAACCTAGATTCTGGAGTCAGTTTGCTTTTCATTTTGCTTCATACATTCACAAGCTTTATTTATGATTTTGCTTAATCTTTCCAAGCCTCTTTTGTATAAGGAGAGTAAGTAGTAGTAGTATCTACTAGTAGTAGTAGTATCTTCTACTACTAGTAGTATCTACTGCTACTACTAGTATGGACAGGGATTGTGAGACGTTATACATGTAATGTGCATAGTGCCTAGGTCATAATAAGTACTTATTATATGTTGGCTAGTCCTTCAGTGTATTTATGTTCTCTGTCATTTTCACATCTTTTCCCATTATTTAAAGATTTGGCCAAAAAGAGAAAGTCAGTTGTATTTTGCCTAGCCCATTCTGTTCATATACATTTTAATCATATCATGTTTATCTTCTCACCTCTCAGGTGGAAAAATTTCAGCCTTTAATAGCCTCATTAAATAGACCCCCTCTATCCTCCTTCTTTTCTCATTTTATATACCTTCACCATCTAAACCTAAACTTAAGTAAGCCAAAAAGTAATTGCAAATGATTTCAAATATCGAGAACTATAAAAGATTCGTGCATCTAGAACTGAAGAGTCCATTTTTAATTTCAAAAACTTAGTGTTTCAGGCACTGTTACAAACATTTTATAAATAGTAACTATCTTAATCCTCCTAACTACTCTGTTATTATTTGCATTTTACAGATAAGGAAACTGAGGCACAGAGAGGTTAAGTTATTTGGCTAAAGTTACACAGCTAGTGAGTAGTAGAGCCAGGATTCAAACCTGGCTTTTAACCACTTCATTATGATTTTTACCACTTCTCTGTACTGCTTGTATGTTACTTAAACTAGTCATGAATTTCCAGCACAGTTGTGTTGTCTTTTTTTCCACTTAAACTTTTATTTTTTCATTTTGATCTGTGTCATATTAAAGAAAACTAGAGAAGTTTTAAAATTATAGATCCTGACATAATTTTATCCCTATTTGTTTTTACTTGCTTAAATCCTCCACCAGAAGCAAAATACAGAGAAGGAAGAAATAAACTTGGAGAACAGGTCAGAGAGGTTGAGGAGAGCCATTAGGAAAAGTTGCCAGGCTACTGGCCAGCCCTAAAGTCACAAAGTAGAGAGGGCTTTTTGGCTCTATCATTCAGCCAGTTGTGTAGTCTGCTTTGTTTATAACATAAACTACCCTTCAAATACATTTCATTTATTTTCAGAAATTTACATTCTGATTCCAGCAAATTGGAAACCACAGTTGAATTCTAAAATTTGATATGTAAAATAATTTTCACTGACCCCTATTTTTATATCTTTTTAAGGAGCTGGACAAAATAGTGGCGTATGAACTAAAAACTGGTGGAGTTTTATTACATCCCATATTTGGTGGAGGAAAAGAGAAGGATAAGTATGTTTATTGTTCAGAGACACTACAAACCTTGTTTTGTGGGATTAGTCTTTTAGGATCACTTGTATGTGTATCGAGGCCCACACAGGCCAAAGAAGTGGTAATAATGGTCTGTAATAATACTGAGCCCACAGACATTGGTAGTATTCTAATTACTCCTTTCATTACTATTGCATGTGATGACTGTAAATGGATTTAAACATTAAAAAAAGACTAAAAATAATAAAGCTTTTTTCTTTTTCATGTTAATTTCCTAATGCTTATATATCGTACTATTCTTGTAAATGTTTAAAAATAATAGAAAAGGCTAAGTAGATGATTTCAGCATCAACACATCCTACCTATACCTGTTTATCTGAATGGTCAGCTACCTAGACACTTATTTACTCTTTCCTTTTTTCCCTCTTTCCTTTTATTTCCCTCTTTCTCACTTTCCTTCTTTTCTTTCCCTTTCTATTTTTTAGCAAGTCACTGAGACAACCACTTACAACAACATAATGGCACTAGCAGGGATTCTTATTTGTTCTAGGGTCCGTGAATTCCCTAAGGGAATATGGATTGAATTGGATGGGAAAGTTTTTCTGTATTTTTTACTCACCATTAACTGAAATTTTATGTTTCCTTTAATTATGACTGTAGGTAACAGACAGTGCTTTGACTTTGTCAACAGTAGAAATCATGGATGTTTTCTTGTCACATTTTAATTGTTAGCAAGTATCTTGAAATATTTTTTTTTTTTAATTTTAATTTATTTATTTTTTTGACTGTGTTGGGTCTTTGTTTCTGTGCAAGGGCTTTCTCTGGTTGTGGCAAGCGGGGGCCACTCTTCATCGCGGTGCGCGGGCCTCTCACTATCGCGGCCTCTCTTGTTGCGGAGCACAGGCTCCAGACGCGCAGGCTCAGTAGTTGTGGCGCACGGACCCAGTTGCTCCACGGCATGTGGGATCTTCCCAGACCAGGGCTCGAACCCGTGTCCCCTGCATTGGCAGGCAGATTCTCAACCACTGCGCCACCAGGGAAGCCCTTGAAATATTCTTTGCACTCATTACCTTAAAGTTACTACAGTAGACCACTGCTAGATCTTGTTATTTAATGCATTAATATACTAGCACATATGTTGGTAATGTCATAGTTTTAAAAAATATTTTGATAACTGTATTTCATTATAATTGGTTTCCTTTGTAAACCTGTGTATTTTATTGTGCACATTTAAAAGCAGTTTTTTCTGTGGTCCGTAGGATTAACCAGACTACCCAGGTGTCTAAAAGTACAACAAAGGTTAAGAAACTGCAAGTTGTATAATCAGTAGTCTTCTTTGGTGGAAGCATGGTCACTGAGACAAGATTAAGTCAGTGGGAAGGCATAGGAATTTGGAGTTAGACAGACTTGGATTTTTGTAGTTACTGATTTTTGTGAGCCTAGAAAATTGTATAACCTTTGTGAGTGTGTGTGTTTTAATGTGTAAAACAACAATGATGATCCATCTTAACCATGTTGGTTGCCAGGGTTACTTGAGATAAAGCTTTATACATAGTATGCACTCATTAAAATGGTAGTTCCTTTCACTTTCTTCTCTTGACTGTCTGCTATATGGCAGTTTCCCAGCATATAGTTAGAGCATTCCCATTGTGTGTAAATAATTATTTACACTAAATGCTTTTAACTTTGTTCTGTCCATTTATTTAGTTCCTTTTGTATGTTTGATTTTCAAAATTTATGTATAAAAGCAACACATGAATGCATGCTCTTTGAAGAGATTCAAAACAAGACAGTTCAGAAGCATGTGGAGTAAAAAGTAAAGGATCTTGGGCTTCCCTGGTGGCGCAGTGGTTGAGAATCTACCTGCCAATGCAGGGTACACGGGTTCGAGCTCTGGTCTGGGAAGATTCCACATGCCACGGAGCAACTGGGCCCGTGAGCCACAATTACTGAGCCTGCGCGTCTGGAGCCTGTGCTCCGCAACAAGAGAGGCCGCGACAGTGAGAGGCCCGCGCACCGCGATGAAGAGTGGTCCCCGCTTGCCGCAACTAGAGAAAGCCCTTGCACAGAAACAAAGACCCAACACAGCCATAAATGAATAAATAAATAAATAAAAGAACGTGAATTTCTTAAAAAAAAAAGTAAAGGATCTTTTTTAGCCCTCTTACCACTTCTCACTCCCATCACTTCCTCTCCTTGGAGATAACTATGATTATAAATTTGGTATATTGTCTTCCAGACCTCTTGTTTTTTTCTGGTCTTTATTTATGTGTATATGGCAGTTACAAAGTATAATTTAGTCATGCGTGTTACTGTGTACTTCTCTTTTTTTAAAAAATTAACCGTATCTGTATTTTGGCAAGCATTCCATGTGACTGTATGTGAATTTCCTTTGTTCTATTTATGTGCTATATAGTATTCCATTATACCTTGGAATTTATTTAACCTTTTTCATATTGCTGTCCATAAGCCCAGAAGTAATGAGTATAAAAGTAATTTTTCAAATATCAAATTACAAAATTTTATATTTCAGTATGCCATGCTTTTTAAGGAGTGTAATGACTATTCTTACACATTGATTGTGAGAGTGTAATTTGGTACACTGATTTTGAAGGGTAATTTGTTAGTACCAATCAGAATTTTAAAATGGGTAATTTTTAGATTCAGCAATTCAACTTCTGAGTATGTTATCAGAAATAACATATATACATATATGTTATCATATCAGAAATAACATATATAACATATAGAAATTATTCTTCTAGATATTTGCCATACAGAAATACCTGCACATGTATGAAAAGATAATCACTGTAGCATTATTTGAAATAATAAAAAAGTGTAAACACCTTAAATGTTCATGTATGTTGTAAATATTTTCTACAGACTGTACCTATCTTTTAATTTACTGATGATCTCTCATGTGAGAATTTTTAATTTTTACATAGTCTGGTCTTTATGTCCTCTGGATTTTATATTTTTCCTTGTGAAGATTTTTCCCACCCCAAAATCATGAAAAGAAATTTTTTTCCTTTATTTTCTTCTAGTACTTTTATAATTGTTTTTGTTTAAGATATGTAATCCATCTTGAATGTTTTTTGTGTATGCTTTAACTTGGGGATATTGATTGGAATTGCATTGATTGTATGGATGAATATGGAAAGCATTGAAATATTTACACTATTGTGTCTTCCTGCCAGGAGGTTGGCATGTGTTTCTGTTCATTCCAATTTTCCTTTATGTCTAGTTAAGTTATTTTTAGATGTTTCCTAGTCTTCGGTTGCTCTCATACTAAGGAAATTCCTACGGTATTCCCATGAGGTTTTTGATTTATTGTCTTGATGTAGCTATGAAATTTATTGTTTATTTAATTCAAATTTGTTACATTAAACAAATCTGTTTATTTTTTTAGTCCAGCATCCCATCTACACTTTTCCATAAAGCATCCACATACGCTGTCCTGGGAATACTACACTATGTTTCAGTGTAAAGCTCACCTTGTGATGAGATTGATTGAAAATAGGATCAGTATGGAATTTATGTTACAAGTAAGTATTAAAGAACTTAACAATTGTAAAGAAAGATCTGTTCTACATGTATATAATCTGAATACTATTCTGTAGAATAGGAGTCAGGGCATCTAATTAGCTGTTTGCCCAGCAAGTAACCTGTTCTTTTTGTTGTGTTTCCTCAGATGTAGAGTGGGTACGAATACTTGACCCACTTAATGCAGGATTTTTATGAAGATAAAACTAAAATGTGAGGTTAAAAGTAAAACCTGTTTATGCTACGATTTTGTGTTTGGCATTATTTAGAATATTAAGGATGAAGTGCCATTTACAAATATTTTCAATAGAAAAAAGCAAATTTATCTAAAAGATGGTTATTTTTGCTATCGCTAAATTCTGCCATATGTTTTAAGCAAGTTTGGGTGGAAATAGTTGATATGTACTAGTTGAGGTAATAGAAGCCAGTTGTATTATAAATGCTCAGCTATTCTTTTTCCATTGATAATATTCTTAGAGGTAAGTGGAAAATAACTTTTTAGCAATCTTTTTTTAAATTTGCCTTAAAGTTAAGTTTCTTGAATCCTTCTGTCCTCTATCTTGCCTTTAAAGAACAGAAATATTAAATGAGATGTGGTCTGTAAAGAGCCGGTTCACTTCTTAGAGTGGGATAAATGCAAATGAGTGTTCTCAAAGAATGTATAGTTCCTATGTAAAGCTCGTAGCACAATATGTTATAGGTGTTGTATATTATTATAGCTCTTAAAAACACAGTATTCATTGTCTGGCCAGGATGTCATTAAAATTCAATTATATTTAGAGGAAGAATGATTTTATAGTCTGGCTGTTTAAATCTTTTCATGCTTCCATTGCTAATAGTCTTTAACTAAAACAATCAATGAAGTAAGATGTGAAATTGTTTTCTGTAATTGTCTATAATAAAGTTATAATGCAAAGTGGGAATAGTACAGAATTGCAAGCAATGTATATTATCTTATACAAACTAAATGATACTTTGATTCTTGCAGGTTTTCAATAAACTGCTAAGTTTGGCTAGTACTGCTTCATCTCAGAAGTTCCAGTCACATATGTGGAGTCAGATGTTGGTTTCCACATCTGGATTTTTGAAATCCATCTCGAATGTCTCTGGCAAAGACATCCAGCCTTTAATAAAGCAGTGGGTGTATCCTTTTCAATAGCAGTTCAGCAAAGGAGGGAAGGTTAAGTGCATAAGGGGAAGGAGGAAGAAAAGGGCTTTGCGGGATGAAAGGAGGTAAATAATAGTAGAAATAACCAGGAACTGTAAATCATTTCCTCTGAGGTGCCTACTAATTATTGAGACACACATACATACACATCTGTATCTGTAAAATTTGGCATATTTTAAAGTACCTTTTAGTGTGTGAGTATAGCAATAGGCTTGATGGTGAGGGAGGTAAATAATCCACCAGACAGGCCTGTAGGATTACTTGTAAGATGCAGTGGTCTGGTGACTTTTAGATGTGGTTAGAGGTTGGCACAATTTGGTGGTATCTTGGAACTTTTCAATTGTTACATTTTTTTCATTTCAAAGCACTATATTAATAACCCAGTAGAGTAGTTTTGCTTCTTTCAAAAAAACGAATTTCTTAATGTTTCAGAATTTCTTTTTAAATCTGGGGAAACATTTTTCACAAGAATTTTGAATACTTTGCCACCTGGTTTACAGTGGAGTATGCTCTTAAGCTTTGAACGGGGGGAATGCATTTGAAAATTATTACTACCCTGATGAATAATTTATTTTGTTTAGTACGTATTTATTTTAGTATGCAAAAATTCCTTTATAATTCTTCAGAGACCAGAGCGGAGTGGTAAAATTTTATGGAAGTTTTGCCTTTAATAGAAAACGAAATGTCTTGGAATTGGAAATAAAACAAGATTATACATCTCCTGGAACTCAGAAATATGTGGTAAGTTTTTTTTCCAAAATGGCCTTCTGCACTGCTTTCTCGCCAGTTTAAATAAAGGAAGGGTTTATGGGTGGGGAGCTGGTTGGAAGTTTCATAATGAGATTTTGTTTGCAAAGAATGAAATTGAGAAAACACCAAGAGTCAGGGAAGGGAGAAGAGGGCTGCTGATAGAGATCTTGGAGGAAACAAATTCTCCCTATTATCCCCACCTCTGGTACCAGCTGCCTTTCTGTGTCTCCACATGGAGGTCTTGTATATTGTTATTTTATATCTTGATATGTTTACCTATACACATAAGAACACACATTGGTTTTTATTCTAGTACTATCTTTGAACAGTATGTTTCTTTTTAAAGGGACCACTTAAAGTGACAGTACAGGAGTTAGATGGATCCTTCAATCATACATTGCAAATTGAAGAAAACAGTCTTAAACATGATATACCCTGCCATTCCAAAAGCAGAAGGTAGGCATTGGATCATAACTATAAACTGCAGTCTCACAGATTAAAATGCCAAAATAAAAACCCTAATGTATACCTAATTTTTAAGTAGAGAACATGTTATCTAGTATTGTTTTTCCCCCTTTTACTTCAAGTTAGTATTACCAAACATTCTTTTTTTTTTTTTTTTTAATTTATTTATTTTTGGCTGTGTTGGGTCTTTGTTGCTGTGCACGGGCTTCTCATTGCGGTGGCTTCTTTTGTTGCGGAGCATGGACTCTAGGTGCGCAGGCTTCATTAGTTGTAGCACACGGGCTCAGTAGTTGTGGCTTGTGGGCTCTAGAGCACAGGCTCAGTAGTTGTGGCTCATGGGCTTAGTTGCTCCGCGGCATGTGGGATCTTCCCGGACCAGGGCTCGAACCCGTGTCCCCTGCATTGGCAGGTGGATTCTCAACCACTGCGCCACCAGGGAAGTCCCCAAACATTCTTTATATGCTTTCTGTTCTTGACAACATTTGTATTCTTAGAATTAAATAATTAATTTTAAAATTTAGGTTTGAGAATCCTTATTTTGTAGGGACAGGGGGAGGTGGAATGGAAGTTTGAGTTTTTGGAGCCAGGAAAAATTCAAGACAAATTGCTTAGGCTCATTCTTATTAGTCTCATTTGATTAATATCTACAGAAAATATTGGGGAAATGATCATTGACTATAAGGAAAGTAGCTGAATACATATGTCACGAAAAGCCCCTGCATCTTCTTTATTACGTCTCCTTTACTCTCCCTTTTCTCTGTATCACCATGCCCTGAAAGAACATTCTTGATGTCTTTCAAAGGCACATTACCAGTTTACTTAAAAAATGTCCGGTGGTTCATCTTTTATTTAATATATTTTTTCTTTACCACTTTTTTTGTTTTTTAATTCAGCTATTAGCATATGCTCTGAACAGTGAAAGGAATGTGTAGTAATATCAAAATTTCAGGGACAGAAGTCTTATACATATGACTACACTTAGGTTGTCTCAGACAGACAAGAATGTCAGTTGATTTTGAAGGCGTTTAGAGAACTTGATTCTGAAATCTCTGTAATCATTCTCTGTGAAAATTCTTTCTTAGTTCAAAGTGAAATTCTTCTTTTTGTCCTGTCCACCTTTGAAATCGAGAACACCTGATAGCTACCCTTTTCATAACATTTCCTTTGTTTTGCTTTCTCTGTAGTAATAGCACGTCATTTATGTATCCTTTGGTGTGAGGAACATAAGAAGACTGTGCTCTCTTTTCCTATTTTGTCCTCATGTGACCATGCATTTAGTGTAGTGTCCAGTAGATTTTATGATTCAGGAGTAATTTGCATGGAAGCAGTTGCTTTTGTTTTGGCTTATCTTAAATCTTGTGCCTATTACTTAATTATACACATTAATTACTACTGTTAAGATGTTTTGTAGTTTACACTTGCTTTATTTCATATAGGACAGCACCTTGCATGTACAGAACATGTTCAGAATTATTCATGTCTCATTTCAGGCCTGGTTATTTTTTCGTTTTTTTATAAAGGATTTCTTTATTTGGTAGATCTCTTATCTTTCTGTATAAAACTTCCAGGTACCAGTTCTTGGGAATATATATATGTTTTAAGTTAACATTTAATTGTATATTTCTGATTTTTGTTAAACTTTGATGAGGAAGACATTTTAATATCATTTACTTCATTCCCTTCAGTTTCAAAATAGACAGGTTTTGTGGTGTTTAAATTCCATTTTCTATCTCTTCCTCCTTAGGATATCTTTCAACACTGTGAAATTCTTAATTTGAACTTCAGCTGTTCTTTATCTGTTTTCAGAATTGGAAATGTCACAATTTTCAGACTTACTTTTCCTTAAATGTAGGAATAAGAAGAAAAAAATTCCACTGATGAATGGAGAAGAAGTTGACATGGATCTTTCTGCAATGGAGTAAGTTAGTTACTTAAGTTTAAGGATATAACATTTTCTGCATTCTCATTTGTCTTGTAATATATTTACATCTAAAAGTATGTAAATGTCCTGAAATTAGTGCTTTTAACACTTTTAGAAGGCAATAAAAACCTTATGTTGAAAACAAATTTTAACATAAAATTATAATTATTCAAAGAGAAAAGTAAATCTAGCCTGGCCCAGGTGAAATTCAGAGGAAGTAGCCTTGCATTAGCTTTCTTGCTTCCCTGGTGGCCTCTAGAGCAGTGCTTCTCAAACTGAAGTGCATGTAAGTCACTTGGAGAATCTTCTTAAAATTCAGTTTCTGACCCAGCTCTTCACTAGTGGGTCGTGATAGTTTGCATTTCCAGTGAGTTCTCAGATGTTATTGGTTTTCTTTGTCTTTGGACAAAGCCCCAGGGCACTTTGAGACTTGCTATGTTTGCGAAAAACAATTTAAATCTCATTGTAAAAATTTTGTGGTAATATTTATTGATTGACAGGCATTTTATTTTAAAATATAATGTAGCTCAGAGTTTATTTCGCCCATCCATATTGTGCCTGTGTATTTTTTATAAAACATCTGTAATTATTTACTAACTTGGTTACCAAATATCACTTCTATTTATTACACAGTTTATATAATCTTTCCATATTAAGTCCTTGCCTGTAGTAAGTACCCAGTAGTATTTGTTGAATTGAGTTTATATTTCAGGTGGTGTTCTTTGATAAGAGCGTTAGACTAGATTTTTAGGATGGTTGGTTTTTTCTTTTTTGGCCACGCTCCAGGCAGCATGAGGAATCTTAGTTCCCCAACCAGGGATCGAACCCGAGCCCTGTGCAGTGGAAGTGTGGATTCTTAACCACTGGACCGCCAGGGAAGTCTCTAGGCTAGATTTTTAAAACTGTTCTTGTTACTTTGAGAGGTACATGAGGATAAATTTATGCTATACCTCTGAACTATGATTTCAGAACTTTCTGTTTGATAAAAATGATCATGAGTCTAGCATTTTTTTAAAAAAAAGTCAGCTAAACAAATTAATTTAATAAATTAATAAGAAATAAGCTTATCTGGGACTTCCCTGGTGGTCCAGTGGCTAAGACTCTGCACTTCCAATGCAGGGGGCCTGGGTTCGATCCCTGGTCAGGGAACTAGATCCCACGTGCCACAACTAAGAGTTCGCACGCTGCAACTAAGAGTTTGCATGCTGCAAGTAAAGATCCCGCATGCCACAACGAAGATCCCGTGTGCCACAACTAAGACCGGACGCAGCCAAATAAATAAATTAGTTAATTAAGAAAAAAAAGAAATAAGTTTATTTTAGTTACAGATTGATGTCTCATAAAGAGTGGCATTTATAGCCATTGGCAAGTATTAGACTTTAGGAAGTAAAATGAAGAAATTTGGTCCGATTTCCCCTTTCACATCATACAATCACTAATCAAAATCCCCAAATTAATATTTTCAGATGGATTTTTTTGTTTCAACAAGATCAATATAGGGGTTCCCTGGTAGCGCAGTGGTTAAGAATCCGCCTGCCAATGCAGGGACACGGGTTCAAGCCCTGGTCTGGGAAGATCCCACATGCCACGGAGCAACTAAGCCCGTGCGCCACAACTACTGAGCCTGTGCTCTAGAGCCCGCGAGCCACAAGTACTGAAGCCTGCATGCCACAACTACTGAAGCCTGCGTGCCACAACTACTGAAGCCCGCACTAGAGCCCGCGCTCTGCAACAAGAGAAGCCACCGCGATGAGAGAAGCCCACATACTGCAACGAAGAGTAACTCCCACTCGCTGCAACTAGAGAAAGCCCGCGTGCAGCACCGAAGACCCAACACAGCCAAAAATAAATAAATAAATAAATAAATAAATTTATTAAAAAAAGATCCATATAGATTAGACATTGTAAGAAACTTGAAATTCATATTAAACATAATGAGAAAATTGTCAAAGTGATTTTTAAAAACGAACGCAGTAAAACTGCATGGAGAAGGGAATCTGGTTAATAAATGCTGTGTTTTTATAAATATATGAAATTGAAAAAATAAATAAAAAAGAAAATTATATTTTCTTTCAGTGCTGATTCTCCTTTGCTGTGGATAAGGATAGACCCAGACATGTCGGTATTGAGGAAAGTAGAATTTGAGCAAGCGGATTTTATGTGGCAGTATCAGCTCCGCTATGAGAGGGATGTTGTGGCACAGCAAGAGTCCATTTTGGCCTTGGAAAAGTTCCCCACTCCAGCATCTCGGCTTGCCCTTACTGACATATTAGAACAGGAGCAGTGTTTCTACCGTGTGAGAATGTCAGCTTGCTTCTGCCTTGCAAAGGTGAGATTATGTACAGTAGAAAGAAAACAAGATGGCTGATGCATATTTAAAAAAAAAAATCTCTGAAGGTGAATTAAAATTCACTGTAGTCTTTAATTTTACTTGGTGGTTGGTCTCTTGAAAGCTTTTGCCAAATGCTTTTAACAAGGCTGATTTGAAGAAACACGTTTTGACCTGAAAATAAATAATGCACTAAAATTTTATAATTGTCAAACTGAAATTGAGAGTTTAAAACCAAAGAGAATTTTCCCATTTTATTGAATTGCCAACCAAAGAATTGTTAAAGCAAAGAATGTAAGAAATTCCTTGGTTTGAGTGATATTTTATATTATAGTACATGAAATCAGTTCATCTTAATTATCCTACTGTGGTGGTGATTTCTTGTTGGTTTGAGCTTAGTAATCAATATTAGGGATATGGAATTTAAAATGATAGGTTCTGTTATTTAACGTACTAGAAAAGTTAATTTATTAAGACAACTACATATTTTTCTTTAGATACAAAAAAAAAAAACCTGAAGGTAGAACAAATGAAAGCCAGAAAATGCAGACAAATATTTGGCCAGAAATACTGGGTTCCAGGTATTTAAAAAGCATATTGGTACTAGGTTCATTCTCATATAGTAGCTTTCTTGCCTTCCTCCCTGCTAAATCCACTTGTCCAACATTTCAACAGATTATAATGGTTTAGATTTGTTTTATCTCTAATGCTAACTAGTGAGCAGTTTGATTCCTACATCTACTCAGATATATGAGGGAAAATGTGATTTTCTTTGATAATCATCTGCTAAGGATGTAATTTCATTGCTCCTATAAAGTTCTTCGTGATTCTCACATGCTAGATTCTTAGCAGATCCATAAAATTATAGACTTATTTAAAGTTAATTATAATTTCATTCTTTTCAGACATGATTTTTATATACTCTAAAAGTGTCAATAGCAAGATGTGGATTTTTTTGTAAAGTGTTCTTACAGACTTAAGTGGTAGCACTGTACTTGCTTATTTTTAAATTAGGGTAGATTTAAAAGCCTTATTTAAAATCCATGGTGATGTTTCTATCTGATAAATTTAAAACATTAGAACTGCATCTGCCTAAATGGACAAAACTTACTCAGAATAAAAGTCTTTGCAAGCAAGTTTTCTTAAAACATAAAACATAAGAAGAGTGCTGCAATTTAGAAACTAACTTGTAGAAAACAGTTACAAGTGTACATAAGAATTTTAGGGGGGGTAGAGTTTATATATATTTATAAATATATAAATATATTTATATACATTTTCTTGGAAATGAGCATGAGAAGCTAAAATGTATTAAATTTCTAAGAACTGAAATTGTTAAAAATGAATCCGATTATATTGATAACTTTTAGAAAGCTATTTTATTTATTTAAAAATATGTTTTCCATGGTGATGGAAATTACTTCATTTTCTAATTATTTGCAGATTGCAAATTCAATGGTGAGCACATGGACAGGACCACCAGCCATGAAGTCACTCTTTACTAGGATGTTTTGTTGTAAAACTTGTCCGAACATTGTGAAAACAAACAACTTTATGAGCTTTCAAAGTTACTTTCTACAGAAGGTACATTTTCCCTTCTCGTTTTCTTATGATTGTTTTTTGCCAATATCTGTATATCTCAGTTTAACCTGGGGACTCTTCAAATATTATTTACTTTCTTATAAATGATTTTGTCTGTGTTCTCTTTTTGCTTCTAAAATGTTTTCCAAAGTTTCAGTTGTTCATTAATTTTATGAACTGTGTGCGAGTAAGTCACTGTCCATATTACTACTAAAGTAAGTAGAAATGGCTAATTTGACTTTCTGGTTGGTTACATGGGGGATGGAGGCATGGGTGAGTCCTCCTGATGGCCATCCTTGTAGGATGTGGGCAGCATTTCTGAGTCGGAGACAGTACAGCACGCAGCTCTAGTTTCAGTCCCAGCTCTGCTGCTCACGAGCACTTTGCAAGAGGACAAGTTTCTGAACTCTCTAAGCCTCAGTTTACTCAACTGTAAATTTATCTTTTTTTAGAATTAAATAATATCAAGCATGTGAAGTGTTTCACACTATATTTTTATCAAATAGCAAGTTTTTTACAAATGGTAATTTAGAAAGTGGTGGTGTGATAGAGTCGCTGTTTTAGGAAGTGATGTGGGAGTGGCAGGGTGGTCAGCATTGGGGCCATTTGGAAATCATTTGTAAAATATTTTGAGTAATTTAATAATGAAGGCCCAGATTAGATGAACTAGATTGAACTAGAAGGAGGAGTAAAGTTGAAGTAGAAAAAAACTAATGAAGTCTATTCTTTCATGATTTGGTGTTGAAGAGTGTGAGAAAGGTGACGTGTTGAGGATAAAGCAAGGCTGAGAAGGGACATTTCAGGTTTTGTTTTGTATAGAGGGAGAAGAAGCTTGAGGCATGTTTGGCACAGAGAAAGGAACCAGTGGAGAAGCAGAGATGAAATATTCATATCTTGGGAGCAAGTAAATATAAAAAACCTAAGATAGAGCAAATTCTGAAGTTATTTGTAGTGGGTGGGGACATAGTTGTGAGGTTAGTTTTAGAAAAGATAAGAACATTCCTTTTTCTGAGGCAGGTAGAAAGCAGATTAAAAGTAAATGAAATGGTAGATGTTGAGGGGAATGTTAAGCAAGGTGAGATTTGTATGTGATGGAGAGAAATGTGAAAAGAATTACCCAGCCACATTGAGACACATGCTGAGAGTGGAAGTCATGACATATTGATAGTGAATTTCATCAGCAGAACAGATTCAGGAGATCTGGGTTTGGGGAAAGCCAATATTGGTGTGATCAAAGAAGTCTGAGGCATCCTGTTATTTTAAAGAACCGAGCATTTCATAGTACTTGAACATGTTGCTCAGCTCTCTATTGCCATTTCACTAGTGTATGGTCTGGAAGCAAGTTAATTTCTGTGACTACCGAATATGTCCCCTTCATTATGCCATTGTGCTTCCATATACCTGAGAAGATCAATATTCAGATTGGGAGTTGTGATCCATTAATGAGGGGGGTAATGAAATCAATTTGGAAGTTTTGTGTTTTTTTTTTAAATAAAACAATAGGGAGTATCAGAATGCGACACATGAAATAAGGGTAGGTGTAAGGTTTTTTTGGTTTTATTTTTTACTTTGTATACATGACATATAGTGTGTGTGTGTGTGTGTGTGGTTGGGATGTAAATGTATTTCTTACTGTGGGTTACAGTCAAAAAAATTGGAAAAGCAGTGCTTTTAGACTAGTTCACCTTTCACATAATACTTCTAGTGGCAGAAAAGAGAGAGAGAGGATTAGTGCTTAAATCAAATTTAAGTCCTATTTCTATGGAAAAAAACCTTTCCCTCAGTTCTTACAGCATTAATAATAACTATTGTAACACTGACCGTCCCCTTGCTTCTGGTCTTTCAAGCAAGCAAAGGAGCCATGCTACTTTCTGTCCCCCAGTTTAGAGGGAATAGTTACTTTGAATCAGAAGACGGGGTAGTCCAAATCTCTCCGTGTACTGGGGACTGTGATGTCTATTTGTCTGTAGTTCTGCCTTGAGTTTGAATAGCTTGGTTTTACTGGTAGAGGTTACCACTGTGAGTCAGGCTTCTACTTCCTGAGAAAAGTTGCCTATGAAAATTTGGAAAGGAGAAAGTTAAGCTGGATTTTAGATAATTTACCATTTTTCCTTAGGCTGAGAATGGGGTGGTGGTACTGGAGAATCAGTGTCTTCTCAGACTGGTGATTGAACTCTACTGTCTGCCTGCCACATGCCTCCAGCCACTGTATCCGTTAATCCTGAAAATGGTTGTGAGGAAACTAGACTCCTGCTCAGTAAGCAACTAGCTATAATAATCCATCTTACTAGGTAGTGGAGTAGAAGTTGAACAATGGTCTTATCTAATGTTAAAGCCCATACCTTGTCCCTTGTAAAACACAGAACTGAATTTACATTACACATACCTCTTCTAACAAATGGGCTACAGAGTGTATCCAGTTATGCAGCTTTCCCCTTGGTTTCCTACTCAGCTCCTTTGTTAGCATGTTTGAGACATGTTCCCAGTGGGAGGGGGTAGGAGTCGGTGGGGGTTGGGGTCCATCCAGATACCTGTGTCAGCCCCAGAGTAACCCTGTTTCAGCATATACTTCATTGAATTGTAGTAATGAAAATTAAAAAAAATTTTTTTTTGTAGACTATGCCAGTTGCGATGGCTTTATTGAGAGATGTTCATAACCTTTGTCCCAAAGAAGTCTTAACATTTATTTTAGACTTAATCAAGTACAATGACAACAGAAAAAATAAGGTAAGATACCTTAGTATTATAAAAGTAGCCAGTGATATTTTGTTTTTAAAGAAATATTTAGACTGTGAAATCATTGTTGTGTCAATTATACTTGAAATTTCTAGAGAAAGAAATACACAAACATGATTTATTATAATAATCAGTAGATGAAAACCAAGATAACTTGGTTTTTAAATGTTCCTTATACCTGTTATAACGTGGAGATAGAAGTACATCAAATTTTGGGAATTCAGCTAACTTTTGTTTTGGTGAAGTCTGACAGCCCAATTTTATTTTTATTCCTTTTTTCTTTTATCAAGTGATACCCAGAAAACAGTTCCTCTTGGGATAACTTGTTCATTGATGAATTTGACTTTTTTCTTTTTTACCATTATGTGTGTTTTGCTCGTTTATTTAGTAAATAACTATTGAATGCCATGCTTCAAAAGCTATTTCACCTTACTTGTTATCATTCTAACCATCAGCAAGTGTTTTTGAGAATATATGCTATGCTAGGTGGTACACCGCGTTACATAGAAAGAATGCATGGTAGTTGCCATCTGGAATTTCATTTAAATTAAACATCTATTGAAGAACTGCTGCATATCACAGTCTGATTCTGGGGCCTCAAGGATTCAGCCTAATGGGGAAATCAGACAAGTAAACAGGTTTTGCATAACTGCTAAAGTGGAGGTATGTATACACAAATTTCTAGGGAGATTCAGAGGAAGTAGTGCCTTCTTCCAAGGGTATAGAGAGGCACTCAGGGAAGTTTTGTACATAAGATGTGACCCTCGAGCTGAGTCATAAGCAATAGGATTTTCCCAGTCTGAGTAGGGCCTGTCTAGGAAGGTTACCCCAAGCAGAAGGAACAGCACATATAATGACACATGTAACTTGTAGGATAAGTTGAATTCATGAGAAGTTTAATAAAACATTACAACAGTAAAAAAAAGTCACAAGTGGACCTCCCTGGTGGCACAGTGGTTAAGAATCTGCCTGCCAGTGCAGGGCACATGGGTTCAAGCCCTGGTCCAGGAAGATCCCACATGCCGCAGAGCAGCTAAGCCTGTGTGCCACAACTACTGAGCCTGCGCTCTAGAGCCTGCGAGCTACAGCTACTGAGCCTGCGTGCCACAACTACTGAAGCCTGCGCGCCTAGACCCCGTGCTCCGTGACAAGAGAAGCCACTGCATTGAGAAGCCCACTCACCGTGACGAAGAGTAGCCCCCGCTCGCCGCAACTAGAGAAAGCCTGTGCGCAGCAACGAAGACCCAACGCAGCACCAACGCAGCCAAAAATAAATAAATAAATTAATTAATTAATTAATTTTTAAAAAGTCACAAGTATTTTATTTACAAATGGTGATTTATAGTGAAAATCAAGAAGGCAAAATTTTCCTCTTTAACTCAGTAGGGTAACATTCAAATGATTTAAACGTCCTTAAATTAGTTCTTTAAAAGAATACATTATAGCTGATACACTTTTTCTTTACATTTTTGAATATTGTTAAAGAAGTTTTTGTAAGATTTTTTCCTTCCTAATCTGCTGATTTGTTTTGACTTTCACTTATAGTATTGCTTTCTTCATCTACACGTGAATTTCTTTTATTTGAAGATATAATTGTCTTCAGTTAAGACTAGCATACATCTTAATCCCTGAAGATATTAAGGACAGAATAAATGCAAATAACAACAACAGTAATAATAGCTAGTTTTTTGTATGTTCCATGGCCTGTACCAAAACTTGATTAATATGATCTTCATCAGACCTCTGAGATAGATACTGTAATTATCTCAGTTTCCATTTGAGGAGATAGACGCTAATAAAAGCTAACAGATTTACTCAAGGTCATATATGCGGTAGGGTCAGGAGCGAAACCCAGATTTGTCTGATATCAAAACTTAAAAATTATGGTTGAGAGAAAAAGATTTTGTTGTTTTTTAAAGATTTGCAGATTAATGGATTAAAACTGGAAGAAAAGATGTGATTGGATGGTGCCTAAGAATATTTCATTGATTTTCTTATGTTTGTTTTTAAAGTACTTCACTTCCAACCACTAATGATTTGTCTCTGAGGGCTTTGGTTAAGCAAATTTTTTTAAAAGTTTCACTATATAAAGTTATTTATTTATTTAGTTTTTACGTAACTGGAGAATCATTTCTATTTTCGTTAAATAATAAACTTACTTAAAACCAATATTTTTAGACTTAAAATTATTTTCACTGGTATAAATATTGTGAAGTTAGCTATCTTTTGGACTATATAAAATTATAAAGTGCATGAGAAGAAATGAAAGATTTTTCTGCAATTAAGATTAAATTAGAAATACAGAACATTAAATGCCAAAAAGAAGTTGGGATTTGGGGGTGGGGAGATATTTTTTAAAATTTTAACATCTCATGAATTGGGCAGGAGCATTAAATTCAATATTCTAGATAACTTAGTTTTCAAGAAGACTAAAATTAAATCCCTTTCAAGCCTTGTTATTAGCCATTTTATATGAAAATCTTTTATATATACACATGAATTTCTAACATATATTTCTAATAAATCATATATACATTTATGAAATTTGTCTTCTTAAATAAGTATGCAGGACATGGGTTGAACTATTCCTGATACCAAACGATCATTGTTAAAAACTTCAGTCCGCCTTTGCTGCAGTACGTTGACGTTGATGCCTTCAGTTGTTTTTCTTTGTAGGAAGTTTTGCTGTATGTACTAAATGCCCCCACACACCCCCAGTTGTGTTTCACAAATTATTTATTCTTCACTTGACTTTGGGGTGATCAGATAATCTAAGCCTGTTCGATTAGGAGTATAGTGTCTGTGAGAATTGGATATGGTCTGAGGGGTAAATGTTAAATATTTTGGTTTTTGTACTTTATCCACATCCCTGTCTCATTTTTAATTTCTGAGTTTATTCTGTGCTCTGAATACTTAGTTCAGAAACAGTGGTTAAGTAAATGGTCTTTTGCTTTGTTAGCAAAGTGGTTATCAGAGGTAACAATGAAACTATAAAAATACTTGGAGAAAACCTATAAACATTATTTAAATGATCTCTGAATGCAAATGGCCTTTCTGAGTGTGAAACAAAACTTAGAAACCGTAGAGAAAAGGTTGACTGAAGTTACAGAGATTAATTTTTTTAATCATTAGAACAGTTTGAAAACAAAACTCGTCCGTGGTGAATACTTGTGGAGTATTTTTTCTTTGGTTTTGTGTGTTTTTATGTGCCTTGTTTTTTTTCCTACCTGGTATTCAAACATAGGAATGTTTAGGGACTGTGCCATTGTGTGTGTCAGTCAGAGGTTCTGGCTCCATGGTGGACGTCAGAAGGGGCCAGGTCTTCTTCCTTTGTCTCCTGGCAGTTTGTTTTGCCACAGCATAATCCCAACACTGCTGATAGAAGTAATTAATTTGCTTGCTCCATGTTCAGATTTCTAGGCTAGAGCATCTGAGTTGCTGAGTTTAAATCAAACCACACTCAGATTGCTTTCAATAAATTGCTTCTCTGGGAATTGACTGGGATATGGATTTAGGAATTTTTATTTGTTTTTTTGGATGGTTTCCTCCCTTTTCTCTGCTTCTCTTGCTAGAAACTCCTATTATTTGTATGTCATGTGTTCTACACCAGCCTTCCAACTTCCTTGTGCTTTCTTTCCTATTTTTTGCTCAAAATTTTAGGAGTTTTTTTCAATTTTATATTCCAATTTAACTTTTATTCTGATTCTCTGCATATTTCTTTCTTTTAAAAATGTATTATCCTGTTGGAAGGCATATCATTGGTTACTTCTCAGACAATATTAATGGTCGCTTTTGAATCTTTTTCCCTCTACTGGTTTTCTTTTCCTTGTATACTCTTATTTCCTCCAAGTCACTTTTCCCACTTTGTTCTGGTCTCTCTTTATGTTAATGGTTTCTTCAGCTATCTGGTGACCCTTGGTTGGATGTTTTAGATGAGAATAGGCACTGAAATAGCTGATTTGAAGCACTGTATTACCAGCAGGATTTGTGGACTGTGGTCTTCTTTTAGAGGAATCTGGCTAGATTACTATGAGAGTGTCTTACATGTAGTAAACATTTGTCACGTAAACTAATGTATTTCTAATTAGTAAACCTCTTTCACTCTTTTTTCCATTGTGTGACTCTATACAAAGGACGGAATTGAATACTAACCTGAAAACTTGCTTATGTTTTCAGATAAATTATGTTTTTAAGTTATCATATTTTATTTTATTAACTTTTGAATAGAAATGTAAATTCTGTTGTCTTCTCGTAATTATTTTTTGGCTTAGTTTTCAGATAACTATTATCGTGCAGAAATGATTGATGCCCTTGCCAACTCTGTTACGCCTGCAGTCAGTGTGAATAATGAAGTTCGAACTTTGGATAATTTAAATCCGGATGTGCGACTCATTCTTGAAGAAATCACTAGATTTTTGAATATGGAAAAACTTCTTCCGAGTTATAGACACACCATCACTGTCAGGTATGATGATTCTTCATATTTGTTTCTTAAAGTTATTTGCTTTCATAATTATACGAGAAATTTATTTGCATAGAGAATTGGGAAATAAAGTATAAGAAAATAAAATCCTATATGATTCTACCACCCATGGATAAATTATTGCTATTTTGGAGAATGGCCTTCTAAATTTTTTCCTCTGGTAACTATATAAATTTTTAATTATTTGCCATATTGTATATATAGTTTTTATATTCTGCTTATATCATAAACACTTTCTCATGTCATCAGAAATTCTTCATAAGCATTGTATTTGATGTCTGCATAATCTTTTATCCCATTGGGTATAATTTAAACTCTATTATAGTTTATCCCTGTATTGTTAGGCTTCTTTTAAGATTTTTTGCTTCTGTCAACTTCTATGTATGTATGACTGTCGACAAGTTCTGTCTATTTCATAAGGAGTTCGCTAAAAAAAAGTTGATTTACCCATTCAATATTATGAACAGTTTCAACTTTCCATATATACTAGTGAATAAACTATATATGTATTACTGAAACTTTTGGAGAGAATACTTTAAGTTATATTTTATGCTAAATACATTTTTCTGAAGTGTGTTCCAGTTATAAGTATAATACCTGAAACTGAATTTCCAAAGTTTTGAAATTTGTTTTCTTTTAATAGGGTTTTTTATGGTCATGGCAAAAATTGAATGTTAAAAAATTAAAAAGTGGATTCAATTTACATTAATATTTCAGCTTACTGTTACGGATTAATTTCCAATGCCTTGGAAAAAAGTTTAATTTAGAATACTTTAACAAGAGTATTTAACTATAAATACTATTTTCCTAGTTGTTTGAGAGCCATACGAGTGCTTCAGAAGAATGGCCATGTGCCAAGTGATCCAGCTCTTTTTAAATCTTACGCAGAATATGGCCACTTTGTGGACATCAGGATAGCAGCTTTGGAAGCAGTTGTTGACTATACTAAAGGTAATGCTTTAGAAATATATGCCCATAATCATTTTACCAATAGAAAGAATTGTTTACCATTTACTATTTAGTTATTAGGGTTTTCGTATTATGTACAATACAGATATTTTGATTTTAAATTCTTGACTCACTGATTGAGAGTGTTTGGTAAATGTAGAATTCATATAAAACTTAGTAAATGAGGGAAAAGAATAGAGTTATAGATAGATATCTTTGGTCTTTCTGAAAAGTTAGTGTATCATTTTATAGCTTTAATTACATGTTATTTTAAGAAATAGAAGGTTTGGGAGAAATTTATAATTACATTAGGATTCAAGAAAACATTTCGTACCTGTCAAAACTCTTATCTGTGAAAGTAGAGCAAGAGATACAAATAGGAACTTCAGGAGGGGGATTAGGCATGGCTTTGTGAAGTTGACAAAAAACGTAAGGAAAAAAATGAATAAGAGCACACTTCATATTCAGAACATTTTCAGAAATACAGAGGAGAAAGTTGAGATGAAAATGTTTTAAAAAATTGTCATAAAGAATAGAGCAGGTGGAAGAAAAGCAATAATCCCAGAAATAATAGAATACTTTGAAAGAGTGTAAATGAGACTGACCTAAGGTAGAGTCTGATGAAATTTAAAATTTTAAGGTTAAGGAAAAAATGTATAAGTTCCTAGGAATATCAGAACCCAGTTATTGTACAAGGTGAAAGAATACTGTGGCCTGTAACTTCTTCAGAATAAGAAGAGTTCAAAAGGCAGTGAACACAGGCTAACATAATGCGTAGGGAAAATTATGGCCTAAGATTCTCTTCTTTGCCAAGTTGTTGTTCCTATAGCCTTGAAGACTTAGAAGTACATTTCTTATGTAACATTTTTAAAAATAAAATTCTGAAAGATAATTTTCAGCTGACCTGGAAATGAATCAAAATAATAACTCAAGATTGATGAAAGTGTGATATGAAAGGCCCAGTGACAAGCAACTATGCCTATAAAATAAAGAGCTAAGCTTAAATATTTGTTAACATGGTTGTAAAATTTAATGCAAATTTCAAAAAAATTCTTAAAAAATAACATGTCAATATAAGAAATATGTAAATTAATCTAAATTCCAGATTATACTAAAATATGGGAAGAATAAAGAAGTTATGATAACATCCTCATCTGAATGTAGAAAGAGAGGAATGGGTGAGGGAAATTCTTTAGTAGATATTGGTTAAGTTTCACGTGTTAAGTAGAGGAAAATATACTCAAATCCTTATAATTTTTTGTAAATTTCAATAGAAATACTGCTTCTAGAAAGACATTATAAAAGAGTAAGAACAATATAGTGTGTGTGTTATATGTGTTGGCCCAAGTTCAGAAAGGACTGTCATTTGTTCTTCCTTTTTGTTGAGGGTTAAAGTATTCTTTCTTTTAAAAAATGCTGGTAAAAATAAGGATGTTTTTTCACGTATTTCTTGGCAAGAAAAAAAATGTAATCCTGTGTCAGTTTTCAGTTTTATTTTGACTTTTACCAATTTGTGAAATGTGGAAATCTTGAGGTCTACCAGATATGCCATTATTCCCAGCCAAGGTATATGAATGATGTTCACTCACATAAATCACATAATGTGAAGAATTCATGAATTAGTACTACCTGAAATCAAATAGAATGCTGATATTATGATTTCCAAAAAGAATGCTAAATTAGTAAGTGTAATTTAATTGAGAGATGTTTAAGTGTGAACCATAAATCCAGTTCATTAGAAAATGAAAAAATGGAAAATATTAGAAATAAAATTCTAAAAATAAAGCTTTTCAAATCATAAAAGCAATACTTTTTGAAAAGGTAAATGGAAATAGCTAATGAGTTATTTTGTTAAAGTTAATTATATTTATAGTACTAGTTTTACGGTTGTTTCTTATGTTATAGTGAAAAGTTAAGGCTGCTCTTTTGTCTTAAATGAAAGAAACCACTTGGGCAGAAACAGTTTACCATACTGTATGATATAGTTGAGATACCATTGAGTATCGAACCTCTCTATAATTTGATTAAAGCATCTAGAAAAACAATTTAAACACATTTCCATTTAGAGTT
The DNA here is from genome assembly GCF_965194805.1 of Balaenoptera borealis. Lineage (NCBI taxonomy): Eukaryota > Metazoa > Chordata > Mammalia > Artiodactyla > Balaenopteridae > Balaenoptera > Balaenoptera borealis. The sequence goes on from NC_138876.1 coordinate 19,025,553, forward strand.
AATCATCTCTAATATAGGGCTCTTAATAAATTACAATTTGTTTTATGTTGTATTTGCTGTTGATTTGCGCCTTAGTGGAAAATATACTCTTGGGCCTGTTTTATGTTCTGGCTACATATATAGCACAGTACTTGTAAAATTTGCCAAGTGGCCTGTTGCATTAAAAAATGTAAGAAATCGCCTACATCCTTCAACTCTGATTGGAAATACGGCTAAGGCAGAATCCTAAATATTAAGTGTAAACTCCCTATCTGTCACTTGTTTAAATTTGTTATAATTAACAACAAAAGTATTTCTTTATTTTTATTTTCAGTGGACAGGAGTTATGAAGAATTGCAATGGCTACTTAATATGATTCAGAATGACCCTGTACCCTATGTAAGGTTAGTTTTTTTATGCTGTAATATTTTGTTTTTGTAAGTCCTAAAGTAAATAATTTCAGAGCATTATACATGGAACAAGTCTTAATTTTTGAAAATATAGGAATATGTTATCCATTTACTCATGTCCATTTTTATTTTATTTGCCTTTGGAAAGACATTTTAAAAAATATATTGTTACTAAGGGTAATTCCCTGAATTTTACATGTGATTTCTATTGTAACTTAAAGAAAAGCTTGTGTAACCGTTTTTAGTGCACATGGGGGAAGCCCTTATCCTAAAACCTCTGTATCGATTGATTTAATCTATTTTAAAAGTAAATAAGAGCAGTGTTTTGATGTATCCCATTTGTTCCTTTCTATCTTATATAGAATCTTAATTTTTAATAAATGGATTTAGGATTTAAAAATGGAATATGACATTGTTAAAAATTTAGAAAATAAGGGATAATAAAAGAAAATCCTGGTCCTGACATGGTAACTATTTTCATTTTTGTATTTTCTTCTTCATTTCCTTCATTTCTGCTGCTTTCTTTGGCAAAGTAGGATATTTATAGTGTATTCGAGCAGGACTAAAATTTTTAACATTTCTGCCATCCTTTCTTTACACCTAGTAGACTCAAATTTGTGTTCATATGTTGTAATAATTCAGTTTCATAGAATGAAATTTGAAAGCTGGAAGATAATTTAGATTTTAGCTATTCCAACTAGAAATAAGAACACAGACCTAGAGACATTGTCTTCTTCAACTTTACTCATCAGTTGGCAGATATTTTTCATCTAAAAAGGCATACAAATAAACTCTGCCTTTTAACTTCACTGAAATGCATCTGAGCATGAAGAATCCATGTAAGAGATTTCAGCTAACTGAAATCTGTATTTCAGTGTTTTAAATGATGCTTATTAAATAAATATTCTTTGTACAAAGTTCTTCTCTTTGTATTTCATAGTTCTTGATTTGTGATCTGAATTGTATTTTAAATAATTTGTCCTTGTTATTGATGTGTACAAGAGGTAAGGTTGACATAGACAAAAATCTCATAATCACCCATTCTGAAGTAAATATTCCTATAAAAGAGAATAGGCGGGAAACCAGCCTCATCTCTTTATCTGGCAGAGCTCATGCATTTGAAAGTTTATAATAAGATGCTGCTGATGACAAGTAGGGACAGAAAGTATAAATACAGTATAAATAAAGCTTATCGTGTATTCATTTATGTTTACAATTCACATCAAGAACTAACATCAAGGCACATATTTCGTTTTTTAAAAAATTATTTATTTTTAACTTATTTTTATTTTTGGCTGCATTGGGTCTTCGTTGCTGGTCATGGGCTTTCTCTAGTTGAGGCGAGCAAGGGCTACTCGTCCTTGTGGTGCACAGGCTTCTTGCTGCAGAACACAGGCTCTAGGCGCGTGGGCTTCAGTAGTTGTGGTGTGCGGGCTCAGTAGTTGTGGCTCGCAGGCTTCAGTAGTTGTGGTGCGTGGGCTCAGTAGTTGTGGCTCGCGGGCTCTAGAGCGCAGGCTCAATAGTGTGGCACACAGGGTTAGTTGCTCCGCAGCATGTGGGATCTTCCCGGACCAGGGCTCGAACCCGTGTCCCCTGCATTGGCAGGCAGATTCTTAACTACTGCGCCACCAGGGAAGCCCCAAGGCACATATTTCTGAGATCTTAAAATTGTGTTTTGAAGATCATTTTCAGCAGATTATAATATTATATAATACTTGAAGTTATATTTCTAAATTATATACTGTACAGTCTAAATGATTGCTTTTGAAATGTGGAGCTATTAATGTCATTCAAATTTTAAGAGCACTGTTATTTACATTCTAAACTGAAAATCTGTATAAAGATATATTTCATGATTATATTTGATGTGTTTACTTCATAAGTGATGTGATTCATTTATATCACGAATAGGGAACCTCTTAGGCTTTACTTAATATCATCTAGGCCATAGTTATAGTTAAAAAAAGTTCAACACGTCTTAAAAAAAGTCTTTTATGGCAGTGAATGGTCATAGGATAGGAGTGTTACCACGTCAGCAGTTATTGTATGTGTGTATTATTTGGTGTCTTGGGATATCTGTCTCTATTTTTGTGGGGTTTTTTTTTTTTTCTCTATTTTTTATGCTTTGAATAGGAACTCTGTCCTTTTCTCTTTGTCCTCATCGTTACCTTTTCTTTTCTTTCTCCCCTCCTCCCTTCCTGTCTATTTATATTGAGGTGTAATTGACATATTAGTTTCAGGTGTGTAGCATATTGATTCCATATTTCTATGTTTTAGAAAATGATCACCACTATAAGTCTGGTTAACATCCATTACCATACATAGTTACAGATTATTTTCTTTTGATAAGAACTTCTAAGATCTATTCTCTTAGCAACTTTCAAATATGCAACACAGTATTACTAACCATAGTCACCATGCTGTATATTACCTCCCCATGACTTATTTATTTTATAACTGGAACTTTGTACCCTTTGACCCCATTTACCCATTTCACTACCCCCCAGCTCCCGCTTCTGGCAACCACCAGTCTGTTCTGTTACTTTTTCTTAAACTCGTTGAGTAGCCATCATATAGAACTGCTATATTCTGCTGTGTTAATTGGATAGAATTCTTAATCTTAAAGGTAGGTAAACGTTTCTGTTTCTGTCTGTCTTAAAATCAATGACATTCGTCTCTCCTGCCCCCAAAAAAGCGTTTTATTTTTATGGCTTTTGGTTGATTTTTAAACTCCTAATAGTAAGATGGCCATTAATAAGAATTAAATTTTTTTTTAAATATTGATTTTAAAAATTTCTGTCTTTATTATTATGTATATCACAATTGCTGATTTTTTTAGAGTTAGATAAAGCTCTGAAGAATTTGGGGGCTGAAACCTGAAAATTTAGAGGAAAGAAATTAGTTACTTGTAATTACTCCTTTACACTTTAAAGCTAAATTTGAACACCATTTCTACAAGGATACTTTCTTGACTACCTGCACTAGGTTAGGTCCCTCAAGCCATAATTGCCCATAAAATCCTACAGTTGTTCCTTTACTCAAGTACATACATACTTCCTATGTATGTGTATTATTATAGTTTGATTTTTTTTGTTACTGCTGTCTCCCCCATGAGAGTATAAGTTTTAAAAAGACAGGGACCTTGTCTCCTTTTGCCACTGTATGTCTGGCACATAGCATGATGCTTTGCATATAGGTAATTAAATACATGTTAAACAAGTGGTTGGAGATAATTTTTTCCGCCTCTAATCGTATATATATGTTTAACTTAATTCATATATTAAAGAAAAGTGATTTTATCTCTGTAGTGACAACTGTATGTAGAAAAAAACTTTAAGCTGTTTAATTATTTTTAAATGTTTGGGAAAGTTCTTGGTCTTTTATTTGGGTTTGATGTTTTAAATGTAATAATAGGGTTGTTGGCTTTCCTTGTATAGTATTCTCTGAATAGAAGATTTTCAGGGCTTCCCTGGTAGCACAGTGGTTAAGAATCCTCCTGCCAATGTGGGGGACATGGGTTCGAGCCCTGGTCCGGGAAGATCCCATATGCCGCGGAGCAACTAAGCCCGTGCGCCACAACTACTGAGCCTGCGCTCTAGAGCCCATGCTCCGCAACAAGAGGAGCCACCGCAATGAGAAGGCCGCGCACCACAACGAAGAGTAGCCCCCGCTCACTGCAAATAGAGAAAGCCCGCGCGCAGCATCAAAGACCCACTGCAGCCAAAAATAAATAAATAAAATAAATAAATTAAAAAAAAAAAGACTTTCAGATTGTAAATCAGTTCTTTATTAGGATATCTTAAGAATTTAAGTAAGTGTGCTTTGGTTGGTGCATTGTTTTTAAAACAAATGAAATTTACATTTTTGAAAATTACAGTTTCCTTTCAATGGGAATAACTTAAAATGCTCATTCAGATTTGGAAAAATATAAACTCACATTAAGAAGACAACTTAAAAATAGCGTATAATTATTTCAACCAGAAGCAATAATTCGTAACATTTTGGATTATTCCTTTCCGGTCATTTCTATGCATGTATATTACTTTTTACATTAATAGGAAGAACTTATTAAATATATTTACTTTAGATTTGGGTAGGATTATTTTAAAGATGACATGGAATTATCTTCTCATGTTGGAATCAAGCATGCATATATGATCACAATGTATCATTTCCTCAAGGGACACACTTATACTCAATGCCTTTTCTCCAGAGAGATTTTGAACATTTTTCTGTTTTCGATTTGACTGCATTTCTTATAGATAGTGATTGGCAATGGGATTGGACTAGTCCACCAAGAAATTTGTCAATTGTTTAGGGAAATAATGTGATGTTTTTGCTGCCATGAACATGGCATAAACCCATGATTTTCTCAGGATTTGCTTCAGGTCTGTTTTATGTATCTGAAGTGTATGCTTATTGTGAATTTTGTTTAATCTCTGAAAAGTTAAGCATAAGATTCTCATTTTCTGCCCTTAAACTTTATCTCCTCTGAGTATTGCATTGAGTGTTTAGTCAGTTATACATACTTCCTTGTGAAAGCCTTTCTTCTATCATCTAAACTTTAAAGAAAAACAAAACTTTTGAAAAAATGCTTAATTTACTAAAAGTAGTACACATAATTATCATTATTGCTCTTTTAATTATAATTTCAGAGCTATCCCCAGAGTACCATTTACAATTCATTGGCATGGCTGTAAAGAGTTTGTAATGATCTGAGTAAATACCATAAAGTTTTATTTGTTGGGCCCTACCACTTTGGTATTTGGGGTAATTGGGGAAGCAGCCGGATAGAAACTTAACTTTTCTTCTTCATGCAAATTAAAAGTATTAACATTAACATCTCCTAAAGAAAAATCCATCCACGTTTTAAACAGTGTTATTTACCTGTAATACTGATCTATTCTTACAAACAGAAATTGCTCATAAAGATATGAAAATATCTTTACTCATAAAGATATGAAAATATGGATATGAAATATCCATAAGGTATGTATCCCCTTTCATATTACGTATGTATAAATTGCATCTATAACCACATTTCACTTTTGGTTCTCATAGCCTTTCAATAGTCTTCAGTCTTAAAATTTCAAATCACAAAAGGATGTTAGTCACATCTTTCAGTTTTACAGACATGATATTGAAGCCAAAAGGGGTTAAGTGACTTAAACTACAACCTTGCAGTTCTACTTTCCTCCCATCTTTTTTTCAAGTACAAATACAATTTGATCTCTTAACCACTAAACATAAAAATATCCCAGGTTCACCTTCTTTAAGGTCTTGCTAACCTAAACAAATATAATGACCTAAGTCTCTTTCTTCCTTAGTTATACCCAAGCCTTCCCTTATTCTGAGGTCTTGAATTTCTCAGACCTAGTCCTAGACCTGGCTTTTATCCTGAATGCTAGACTACTAGACTGCTGCCGTGGCTTCCTTGCTTCTGCTTTTCTTTCTCTATTCTTTTTTTATGGTGTCTCCTGCTCGTAGCATTGGGCATTTGTTTTTCACATTTTGTTTTGTGTGTCCTATTTTTTCAGAAGAGTCCATAATGTGTTTGGGTAGCCTTTCATGTAAGATAAAAACTTCCAGTAGTGGAGTTTAACTCTTACCCTCTGTGAGGATACTTTTCTTAATTGACTCTTTTAAACTTAAGCTTATTTTGAGGAAACCTTTTTGCAATCTCCATATTTAAAATAGTGCTGCACATTTTCATGCTTTGCAAAGTTACTATAATAATAAAGTTTACATTTTATTGTCTCAAATGTAGACTTCTTGGCCTACATGTGATTTTTTTTTTGCCTCATTTTAACATTTTTATATTTACTAACCAGTCTTTTTTGTAAACTTTTCTAAGAAGAGTAAAATGTTCATTTTAGAAGTGGGATAGGAAATGTTGGTTAGGAATATATAGAGTCAGGTTTTAGAAGACCTCATTGTACCCTAAGGCACTTTTAGAGAGAACAAATCCACCAGAATTTTTTAGTAAAAAAACAATAGTAAATGTTTAGAATGCAACATAATGTCTTTTGAAATGGAACTAAACTTAAACACAAAGCTAGATGTCAGAAGAGAGATGACAAAATAGGAAGGAGGAACTGCAGATAATTTTCAAAAGTTTTTATTTAATGGTTAGCAAAAATTTAATTTTTCTTTATCTTTCAGACATAAGATTCTAAACATGTTAACTAAGAACCCACCATTTACTAAGAACATGGAGTCTCCCTTATGCAATGAAGCTTTGGTAGATCAACTTTGGAAACTTATGAATTCTGGTAAGACAGCAGTGGCTTTTAAAAATTTTTTTATTACTGGGATATTTTCATTTTATAACAGGTTATCCATACTTAAAGAACTGTGGTTAATTTTTGTCTTTTTTTTTTTTTTAAAGGAGAATACTTACCTTCACAGTGGTGGCTGTGATTACATTTGCTAAGGACATAGACACTCACTTTGCCCCACAGGGTGGTTGAGGAAACAAAAATATTAATTTATGGGAAAGTGTCTCAAATGTTTAAAGAGCTGTAGACATGAATTTGCAAATATTATTGTTATTTTTATTTCAGAAGGTTACAGAGGGTTGAAAAAATGTCTTCTCACCTCTTTTCCCTAGCCTCCTAGTGGCCTTTCCCAGAGGTAACCAATTTCTTGTGTATCCTTTTCAGAGCCGTACATATTGTTATTGTTCTGCACCTTGGAGAGCATGGTATCTCATCACAGTTTTAATTTCCATTATTTGAGTGAAGTCAAGAGGCGGTTAGTGCTCCCAAGCGTGAGCTCTGGAACTAATTTGCTGAGGGTTAAGTCTCAGCTGGATGACTTACTCTCATTGTGACTTGTCTGAGCCTATCGTTTTTCATTTTTAAAATGCAGGTGATGATGATACCTACTTCTGCAAACTGAAAATTAAATGAGTTCATATTTGTAAAGCACAGTAACTAGTTCATATTATGTGCTCAAAAATGTTGTTATACTAACATAGTAATGATATCATTATACTTCTCATATGTGTCAGCTATTTGTAGTTCCTTTCATGTAAGTCATTCATGTTCTTTGCCATTTTTATTTAATTGAATTATTGGTCTTTTCCTGTTGACTTCTAACTGTAGTATATATGTAAAGAAAATTTGCCTTATGTCTCTGATATGTTGAAATTGTAATACTGGTTTTGATTTAAAATTCAATCAAAAGCTAGGCTGAAAAGTGTTTTGCTTAAAGATAAGTTGTTACTGATAGATGGTGAGGGAGCAGTGGGTATTCATTCTAATAAATATGTCACTTTACCTTCTTTCTAGAATATTGGAAAATAACTTGCCCTGCCTATCTTATTAGTGACTGCTTGACTGAATCACAACTAAATACCAAGTTCTGATTCTTTTTCAAAAATTATTTAATTTACTATCACTGAGATGTTGTGGTTGTATAACTTCTGTCCCTCAGTTTCATAATCATAGTTCAATACCCTCAAGTAAAGGCACCATAGTAGATATTTCATTGAAATTTAATAAAATTGAAAATAGGATGGCCCTTGTTATCACAGTATTCAGAAAACAACACATAATCCAGTTTATGTCGATATTGCCAAATTATTCTCATATTTTCCCTAATACCTAGAAGAATAAGTGCTACTGTTTACATAATGTTTTATATTTTGCTACTTGTGATTACCTTAAAGAATGTTGTGATTACTGTCATTTAGATCCAGGGGATGAGCACACAAGTTCACAAACTTGTCAAGGATCATTCAGCAGTTAATATGTGGCACAAACTGTACTGTGTTGAATATATTCTTAATAAGAATACATGATTCCATGGTTGTGATGGATTACAACTTTGAGGAAAGCATAATGAAGTACAAAGAATTCTCATACCACCTTCTAGGGAAGATTTCCTGGACAAAATAAATGTGTGTTTAGGATTAATGAGACAATCTCTAAAACATTTGAAGCCCATTGGAAGATTGTGGTTATACAAACTCAAGGTCTGATTGATGTTTAGTATTTATTTTTGATAGTGTTCAGTATAAAGTACAGTTACTGCTTCAGTTTGGAATTCTCTGTGCCAATAATCTAAACAGAACAGATCAATGAGACCATAGTCATAAACAATTTTTTGCTTGGTTCTTCAGATAAATAACTGGGAACAATATGAACAGTGGGAGTGGCACAAATAATTGGGAGGGTTTTTTGGTTTTGTTTTTCTTTTTAATGTTTTTGGAGAACATTGGGCATTCGGGAAGATTGATTAGAAGGTTGCCCATTTCCCTTCCAATCCTGGGCCTCTGGGATACATAAATGAATCTGATCTAAGAAATTCCTTTAAAGTTTTTTTTTTCAATAATAAGTAATATCATGTTGCAGAGTTTGTCTGGACAAAATAACAAAAAAGGAAAATACTATATAATTTCATTATGTCTCCACTGTTAAGATTTGAGTGTTTTTGGCCTTTAGGGAAAAAAATTTCTTTTTGTGTATATGTGTATGGACATAGTTGTAGTTGTAGTGAAGTTTTTAAATTGCATTTTATCATGAGAATTTTTCACATTGCTATATTATCTTCTTAACAGTTACTGTTTTAAGAAATGTTAATGAGAACTCACTTGTAACAAAAGGAGCTAGAGCATCATCTAAGTCCCCATATCCTGCTGAGCTCTGCCTGCCCCTTACTCCTTACTGGGGTTCCTGGGTTATCACGTCACTTGAGATAAGCATTATCTTGATTTACATATGGAGAACAAATAAATTGTGGGCGATAGGGATTTAATTATATTAATTCATTTATTTTTGTCCTGTTCCAAGTTGGATTTGAGAGGTGTTGACTTTGCTTAGTTATACAATTTTTGAACTCATTTAAAATATATGGAGACGTATCATGGCAGTTAAGGAAGGATCATCTTATGAGATGGTCATCAGGTACTCTTGAGGAATCAAAGTTTCTTTGCTTAGCTGGTTTCAGAAACTTTTCAATAAGAGATTAATTGCAGTAGGATACGTAGAAACAGGATTTAGAAAATTGAAATTAGTTTGAAAGTAAGATGAACTAAGAAATCATATTTGTGCTTTTTAAAAAATGGATATATCATTCAATGACTGTTAGTAATATTCTTTTTAGAAATGTACTGGGGGGATTTTTTTTTTTTTTTTTTTAATAAGACTGCTTTTTTTTTTTTTTTTTTTAATAATTTATTTATTTTTGGCTGTGTTGGGTCTTCGTTTCTGTGCAAGGGCTTTCTCTAGTTGCGGCAAGCGGGGGCCACTCTTCATCGCGGTGCGCGGGCCTCTCACTATCGCGGCCTCTCCTGTTGCGGAGCACAGGCTCCAGATGCGCAGGCTCAGTAATTGTGGCTCACGGGCTAGTTGCTCCGTGGCATGTGGGATCTTCCCAGACCAGGGCTCGAACCCGTGTCCCCTGCATTGGCAGGCAGATTCTCAACCACTGCGCCACGAGGGAAGCCCTACTGGGGGGATTTTAATGGCTCTGTGCCAGAAGGAGGGTTCTCAGACTTCTACTCTCAAGATGCCAGGACTGCCAGGTCTCTGCACTCTGCCTGCTGTGTGGTAGCTCCACTTATCCTTGAGTTTTGGGTGCTACTCACGTATCTTCCTAACAGTTTTTGCTGTGAAAATACACACACACACACACACACACACACACACACACACACAACTATAGATGTATGTACACATGCATACTCATATCAGATATCTTAACTCATTCACTGGTTTAATTTTCCCATATAACATTTTCTCTCCACCATTTTGTTTCTAAAATTTTCAAAGCTTAGAAAAATTTAAAAAATGGTATAATGAATAACCATATATTGAATATTTTCAGCTCTGTTAACTAGTTGTTAACATTTTACCATATTTACTTTCTCTCTTTTCACTCTCTGTGTGTATGTTACAAACCCTCTTTTTCTGAATCATTTGAAAATAAGTTGCCTCATGATACTTTTCCCAAAATACTAAGCGTATATTCCTAAGAATAAGGACATTCTTCTACTTATACACAATACCATTATCACACTGCACCCCAATATATATCCCATATTCAGGTTTCCTCAGTTGTTCCCAAAAATGTCCTTATAGTTCCCATACAGCTTTTAAAGTAATAATCCTCCACAGAAAGTAAAACATTTTTAAAGAGAAACATCTTTCACATTATATAGTCTTCATCCCTCATTGCTTAAGAATCTTAAATAGTTTTATTTTTAGTTAAAAATATTACATTGTCCAGGGGCAATTCTTTTTAAAGGTTTCAAGCATTAATTTATTCACCAGTTATTTCTTGAGCACCTCCTGTTTGCCATTGTGCTATGTTTTTGCATACAAAGATGCCTTTTGCATTAACTCAGTATAATGGAAAGAGAGACATAGGAAAAGATAAACTATAATACAAACAGGTAGTTGCTAAAATAAAGAGAAGAGCAAAATACCCTGGTCACCTGAAGAACAGAACTATGAGCCCTGCCTGGAATGCTGGAATATTCATGGGGTGGTGATATTTGAGCCAGCTCTTGAGGAATGAATGAAAAAGAGTTTGTCATAGGAGAAAGACATTTTAGGTAAGAGAATTAATTATATGTAAAACCTTTGAGTTCTGAAAGGGTATTTGGAAAATAGTGAGTGTTACCTGGAAAGATAGATTAGGATCCAAAAGCAAAGGGCCTCAGGAATTTGTGTTTTATCCTATAGGCAGTGAGGAGCAGGTGGAATTATGACCTGTCTGACTTCTGTTAGCTGTATGTATTTTTTTGCACACTGAAAGAAATCATTTTCCTTTCCCAAAGAAAAATCTTTCAAAATATAGAATATATGAGATCCTACCTTTTGTAGCTTTTAGGTAAAATACTGGATTATAGCTCAACGTGACAGTAATTTTAAAAATTCATTAAAAAAATAAAAACCTAAGAATTAGAAATCTTTATTGGTGCTATTTTTTTTTAAGTCAGTATAGTGTTTATTTCCCAGTTATAACAACTGCAACAGGCATAAAGTCATTCTTTATAAAATTCACAAATTAAAGTACTGAACATAAAATACAAAATTCAAAATTGTAATCACAGTAATAAAAAATGTTAGTTGTAATATAGTAATTTGTTTAAAATAATTACACATCATTCTTCCATGGCAAATAAATTTATTACAGCGATTCCAATATTTATTTGTAACTGTGTCTCATCCTATAGAATTGGCCACTGGACTAGACTACATTTTTTGTAATACTGTAGCCCTTAAATCATGTTTAATAGATTTTCAGTTTGATAATAAATTCTCCACTGGCACTGATATTGACAGAGTTACATGTAAACTGACAGCCAGATAAGTATTTGGAACTGTGTGCAGTAAATTAATGCTGCATGATGATGTCCCATCAATATGTTATTCGTTAGCATGTTCATCAGTAAATTTCACTTGTAAATTTTTATGTACTTGTACTAATTCATTTCTACAGATTTCAAAGTATATATGTCATCTAGAACAGAGGTCAGCTAACAGTGGCTCTATGGCCAGATCTGACCCACCGTCTGTTTTTGTACAGCCCATAGGTTAAGAATGGCTTTTGCATTTTTAAATGATTGGAAAAAATGTTTAATAGTATCTCATGACACCTGAAAGTTTTATGAAATTAAAATGTCAGCATCCACCAATAAAATTTTATTGGAACACAGTCCTGCTCATTTGCTTACGTATTGTCTATGGCAACTTTTACACTACAGCATCAGAGTTGAGAAATTGAACAGAGACCAAAAGACCCACAATGTCTAAAATATTATATTTTAAAATGTAACTACTTTCTCTGGCCTTGCCTGCTTAACAATGCTTTTTTTTCCCCTTAAGATAATAAGCATTCATTGAAGAGATACTATATCATCATGAATGAAATTTTAGCCATTACTCCCAAGCTACTCTTCATTGTTTGGCACTTCACTGTAAGAATGACATAAAAACATTTATGTAATTATTCAGAACACTGAAGGCTATTTATTTACATCATAACTTTTAATGTTTGGAAGTTTATAGCTGCGCTCTAGGGGGTAGAATGAAGGACTACTTAAAATTCAGTTCGGTAGGATTTGCCAGGTTTCTGAATAAGAAAATAAACAATTTTGATATTAACATCAGATTTCAAAGTTCCGCCCCTCTGTTTCTCTCTCCCCCAAACCCTTCCTCTTAGAAATAGGAATGGTGGAAGAAAATGAAAACATTTTTATTAGACATAATTCATTTTTTTGTCAGAAATTATATATGTAAACGCACACATGAATATATATGAAATTTGCTGTGTTTTTTTTACTTTAGTGTAAGATGGACAGAAAGATAGGACAGAACTACCATATGGCAGTCATACTTGTGTGGCCTAGCTGTACAAATTTTTAAGCTTCTGTCATCAATAAGGAGTGCTGGGTTTATTGAAAAATGTCCTGGGGAATTCCCTGGCCGTCCAGTGGTTAGGACTCTGCACTTCCACTGCAGGGGGCACGAGTTTGATCCCTGGTCGGGGAACTAAGATCCCGCAAGCCACAGGGTGCAGCCAAAAAAAGAAAAATGTCCTGAAAATGGTGGCTTTTTAAGTGAGCTTTCTTCTTTGGAGCTTTTTGGCTTGATCAGCTTTAATGTCAATTGCTTCAGAAAATGAAGTGATGATCTTTTTTAAGATCAGATTTGTTATTTGGGGGATTTGTCTTTAGATACTTTGTGATTTGAATAGAGAACATCCACACTGAGCATTGTTCTTCTGATTCAGGTAAGCAGGGCTGGTCCCAAAGTATAACTGCTAATGAGACCAGAATGGACAGCATTTTTACCTGAGAGGAAAGAATAATGACTTGTTCTTTCGTATATATGAGCATTCCTTGCCATATAAGTGATTGTGTTGGGAGGGGTAGCTAGAAGATTAAAGAAGGGTCTTCAGAATGCTATCACTGAGGGTAGAAATCCGGAGCTCTTTCAGGGCTTATTTCTCATAGAATTGGTTGATTTGGAATCATGGAATTTTAGACCTGAGAGGACCTTAAAGATTAAGTCAATTGCTCTCATTTTATGGCCTGGGCAGCTGAATTGCCCAAAATCACAGAGCTAACTAGTAAGTAAGCAGAAGTGTTTTTTCCGACTATATTCCACTATAAAGTGACAACCGTTTTAAGATTTTATTCCATGATTTTGAAACATGATGTTCTCATTTTTTTTTCTGTTTTATAATTTTAACAGAAGTACTGCTTATTTTTTTAGCTCCCTCTTATCAGCCTTAAATTGTAATATTTATAAGTCTGTTTTTTTGTGAGAAAAAAAACATTTAATCAAGGACTTCCCCCAGGAACAGAAGAATAATGCTCATTCCTCCATACAAATTGAAGGTCTACCAAAACCTTTACAAATCCAAAACCAAAAAGCCCACATAGAAATAAAAAGTAACAAAAACCATATTCTAGAGGTTCAGTGCTTTTAGCAGCCTTCATACGCTGTGCTGCCTAACCATCCTTAGCTGACTTTCAAAAAACAAAACAACACCCTAGCTCATCAAAATATACATTACTTGCTTTTTAAAATTAAAATAATTTTTTAAGAAACATTTAGGAATTCATACTCAGTTGCCTGACTTGTTTCAATGTCATCTACATTCTATAAAGATTCCAGGATCATTATTTGCAGTGGACATAATTGGGCAATACTGCTCTTCAAGGTTAAGTTTTTTTTTAATTAATTAATTAATTAATTTATTTATTTATTTATTTTTGGCTGTGTTGGGTCTTCGTTTCTGTGTGAAGGCTTTCTCCAGTTGCGGCAAGCGGGGGCCACTCTTCATCGCGGTGCGCAGGCCTCTCACTATCACAGCCTCTCTTGTTGCGGAGCACAGGCTCCAGACGCGCAGGCTCAGTAGTTGTGGCTCACGGGCCTAGCTGCTCCGTGGCATGTGGGATCTTCCCAGACCAGGGCTCGAACCCGTGTCCCCTGCATTGGCAGGCAGACTCTCAATCACTGCGCCACCAGGGAAGCCCAAGGTTAAGTTTTATTCCAGTGTAAATGCACCCTAAGCCATTCTAGTTTCTTTACTGATAAAGTGCCTGAGATTCACTTCTTTTCTTGCTATACCCATGAATAGATAGATACAGGGCTAGCTGCTCTGGCAGGATTCCCTCCCTTTCCTGAGAGGGTCGAGCCCCTCCAGCCTTTGTAATAAAAGGCCCAGGAATCTGATACCTATCCTTTGTGGAACATTTACATATGTAAAATTCTTTGAGGAGAAGAATAATGAGTGCCTACAAAAAACTAGGCAATGTCAGTCCATTAAGTTGTCCAAATATGGATATTCCAGAGAAGGAAATGGATTTCCAGTATAAAATCCTTACTTTCACTCTGTGCTGTTCTTCCGATGTCTGGTTTCTCTGTAGTTTTTATGATATAAAAACTCATACTTCTCGAGCTCCTGCCTCTCTCTCTTGCTTCCAGCAGTGTCATGTATCTGTTAACCTTATCACACAGTAGCAAAACTGAAGATGTCTCAAATAGGATTGATGGCTGTTTAATGGCATGCATAGTGCCTAGCAAGTGTGTAGTATATAGTAAGAACTCTGTAAATTAAAGTTATAAATCCATGTGGATGTTCTTTGCACATAGTTAATATAATAGTTACCTATCTGTCAGAGTAAATCTTATCAAAATCGTACTTGATTACAATGTATTTACTTATTCTAATATTTGTTGTTGAAAACCACAAAGCTTAATATTTCTGCTGTCTAAAGTTTGCTGTAGCAACTTCTTTCCTTTTTGTTTCTCCTTTTTAAAACATTATGGTACCCGTTTGAAACCACATTTCTTGGCCAAAATTAAGTATTTATATGGTTTATTTTTCTTATCCAGAAGAATATTTCTTATTCTCACATGTTTTAAATTCTCTAGGTCATTTTAGATTCTGCCTAGAAACCATAGAAATTATCTAAACCTAGATGATAATTTCACCTTGACACTTCTGTTTGGTGGCAGTATCTACCTGGAGTGTTCCACTGGGGAAAAGAAGGCAAGTGAGGAAGAGTTCTGATGTCACTGTGCTCTGGTCTTTTATTGCTATAGGGTAAGGTATAATCTGAGACCAAAACCCGTATTTTGGAGATGAAGACACTGAGACTCATCAGAGAAATTGGAAAGTGTCTCTACTTTAAACTGAATTTCTACAGATGCAGTTTTCTTCTGGTCAATACATGTTTTATGACCTGTTGCCATCTCCGGGGTTTGCTTATTTTTGTTTTTTGTTTTTTTAAATAAATACCAACTAGAACAACACAAATATGAAGGTGTTTAGCAAAATAGTTTCCTTCTCTAAAGTCAAAGTTTAGAATTGTGTTATTTCAGATAGTTGTAGGGTTTCTTACTGTATTTAAAACCTGAAAGTAATAAATTTGAGGGTTAGGAGAATTTGTTCCCAGTGGTAGGGTTCATGAAGGCTCTTGGTGTGCCGTCTTCCTAACAAGCTATTAAAGAAGAAAATCAGACAAGATAAACGGAGAATGAATGAATGTGGAGCAGTTACCAAGGAGGAGGAACTAAAAGGAGGATTTAGAGCCAGAAAAAACACTGTTTTGGGAATATTAGATTTATACTATGTCTAATTTTTATTTTGTAGGAAGAATGAAAGAATAAAGTTTTTCCAGTTTAAGATTCATGATTTCATTTGAACATTTATTGTTTCTGTAACAGTTGTAGGTTCCCGTGTTATAAGAAGCGTCTTTAGAGTGGAGGGTTTGCCATCGGGGCCTAGGTCAATAGGTGGCTCCTTTAGGTATCATAACCCTCTCATCCCTTCCCTCTGTACAGGTTCTGGAATATTTTTAAAATGTATGGATAAACATGTATGTTGACTTTTTATTATTACTATTATTTACTTCCTAGGTACTTCACATGACTGGCGGTTACGGTGTGGTGCTGTGGACTTGTACTTCACACTTTTTGGCCTCAGTAGACCTTCCTGCTTACCCTTGCCAGAACTTGGCTTGGTCCTTAATCTGAAAGAGAAAAAAGCTGTCTTGAATCCAACCATAATTCCAGAGGCCATAGCAGGCAACCAAGAAGCTGCGGTTAATCCAAGTAGTCACACACAGCTAGTTGGATTTCAGAACCCTGTAAGAATCACGTGTTATAGAAGGTGTAGTTTTATTATATAGAGCTCTGAAGAAGAGAATTGTTTCTTTTGAACTGGTGAATTTTAAAGCCACTAACAGCTTCTTGTGTCATTTAGAAAACTGCTAGCTGACATTAGTTTAGCACTTTACAGTTTATAAAGTGCTGCTGACAACTATTGATACGTAGCTGCACATAACAGACGACGTGCTGCTAGTCCGTTTTCTCCTTTTTTTGTGATGACAATGATTTTCTTGTACTCGAGCATAGAATTTCTACTTGCAGTAGTAGAATATTGAAATGAATATTTAACCTGTTACATATTAACCTGTCTTGTCCATATATTGTAATGGCAAGCTGTTTGAACACAGGGCCTTGACTTTTCTTTTTTTTTTGCTACTTTGCATAATAGCACAATTCTAAACATATGAAAGGTGCCTGGAAAATGCTTATTGAATCAAATAAATAACAATGAATGGTCAGGTAAAAGCGTAATCTGCTGATTTTGGGAGGAGAGTATGCATTATATTTTTTAATTTACATATATGTGTATGTGTGCCTTTAGAAAAGCTTTTATTTCCAACTGTGCGTTATGAAATTACCAAACTTTTTGTAGAAAGACCTTTAGGGTACATGTCAATTATTTTACTGTAATTTAAAGAAAGTTTTCCAGAAATGATTTTCTTATTGATGGCAAAATGTCCCCAATACGTCAAGCTTCATTTTTCACCAATATTTAGACCAGATTACTTGCCTGGCAATTCCCTACTGGTGTTTTGACACTTTAAAATTCAAATTTCTCTTTATGCTAGTTAATAGTAGTCATTTAAAAGTACTTATCCACCTAGATTTTCTGAAATATAACCAGACTTATTTGTTATAAATTTAAAATGTATCCTAGAGTTTGGGTTATGAAGAAGTAAGACACATCTTTTAATAGGAAAAAAAAAAATGAGTCTCATTAAAGACCTCTTTTATATCTGAATATTTATAAACCAGTGGAAATGAATATGTTTATAATTCTTGCCCATGTATGTTAAGTTATCCATTTTCATACTTGGAATCTTTAGGATAAGAGAAGAAAATGACACCAAAAGATATATGCTTTGGGGAAAACTTTAAATGTTCACTTTACTATCTCCCTTCTCCCCCCAAAAAGACCAGCAGATAGGAAAAGGTGAGATTTATTTTAAGCCCATTGCTGATAACTTTTAGGCACTGGGCATGCTCTAATCTGCATGGTTGCTATAGGTATTAGTTTTCAGCTATAACATGAGCTACTTGTCTTCAGAAATCTAATTTTGATCTTGAATATTGCCACAGGAAGATGATCACCTTGCCAAGGAAGCATCATGTAATATATCAGCTCATCAGCAGGGAGTGAAGAGGAAGGCTGATACACCACTGGGGTCCCCACTAGAACCTGGTCAAATACTGGAGAAGAATGAGGATAGCAGTAAAGTCAAACTCAAAATCAGAGTAAGAAATACAGGTTAAACCTGTATTAACAGTGTAGGATATTCACCTTCTTGTAAATCTTTTTGAATACTTGCAATGGTTTTTCCTTAGCAGGAACAGTTGGGACAGACTGAATCATAAAAGAACTCAAATGTCCATCTAAGACATTCCAACCGATTGTTAAACTTATATTATCACATACTTCTTCTCTGTTTGGAGGAGGAACTGTGTGTGCACAATCTACCACAGCTCACTATTTCTTCCCACAACATAGGAACAGATTTTAGTTGCTATTATATTTCCTGTAATTTCCAGTCAGCTTCTTTTGGAGGCTGAACCAAATAATCTTTTCTTTCTCTTAATACTTTTTGAGAAAAAGACTACTTTTCCTTTTAAGATTTTTTGGGGGTATATCCTGTGGCCTTTCTGCTACCTTTCTTAAGAGCAAAAATCCAAACATAAAGTGATGTAATGGCTCTTTTGCTCCTTTGTTTTGTATGTGTGTGTTTTAGTTTTCAAGCTCTCAAGATGAGGAGGAGATTGATATGGATACTGTTCATGATAGCCAGGCGTTCATTTCCCATCATTTAAACATGCTTGAAAGGCCGTCAACTCCAGGTAAGATATATTGCATTCACTGGGGTTGATGGAGAAAGTTCACACGATATCACTATTTTAAGGTGTGTTGCTTTATTTTGAAGAGAACAACTATAAAGTTTAGAGGAAGCCAGTATAAAATACTAGATTGTATCAGATTATAACACATATCAGCAAAGGAATAAAGTTTTTTAAAGTATTTCGTTTGATTTTCTACTTTATTGTGGTCCTTTTAAAATATTTGGCTTACTTCTAGATTTGTTTTTTCAAAAATCCATTCATCAGATTCCTTCCAATAGCTTTCATTTCTTTTTTTTTGTTTTGTTTTTTGTAGTAGGCTTAACCTCAAAATAAAATACTAGATTTGTTTTTTTATAAATAATGTAGCCATAATTATATACAAAACTTCTTGACTACAGTAAATGCAGCCTGTAACACAACTACTTTCTCTTCTTGACTGCCCGTTCCACATAATATTATGTCATATCATAGATTTTTGCATGCATCTCTCAAACATCATAATCTTTTCTTTTGAAAATGTTACCTGAGACAGTATTGAGTTGATACACTTGAATTTACCTTATTATTTCCCTGTGGGAAGGCATTTGTTTCCGATTTTAATTTTTTGCAAATAATTCTCTCTGAATATCTTCACACAAAAGCTTTTGTTTTTGTCAGATTATGCTCTTAGGATAAATTCCCCAAAATATATTTTTGGTGATTTTTTAGCTTTATTGTAAGATACTTATCTTTAGAAGATTTTCATAGCTCTTGATATTATTGCCATAATGCCCTTTGAAGAGATTATACCTAGTTCATGTCATCAGCATTTTAAAATTTTCAGGAATAAAGCTTTGATGTAACTTGCAAATACAGTAATAAAACAAATATTGGTGAACCTGCCACCCACCTTAACATGTATATTATACTCCATGCCGTGGCCATTCACTTTATGCTTCTTCTCTGATTCTGTTCACCTGTCTTTGCATTACAAGTAAATAAATACTGTCTTGAGTTTTTTTTCTTTTTCTTAATCATTCTGTTGCTTTTTGTTACAGTATACCACATATATATATGATCTATATGTTTACTTGCCCTTAGTTTTTGAATTATATGAAAATGGTATGATAGTATGACTTGGTCTTCTTCACTCAACATTTTGCTGCCAAAATTCATCCATATTGATCCATAGGTGTAATTCATTAATATTTATTTATCATTTTTATATCTCATGGTACTATTTTATTGTCAATGTAATAACTTAAAAGATACTTATTAACTATAAAATGATAATTCAAGTTTATAATGCATTTCTTTTATTATGAATATGACTATTTTTCTTTTTTACGGGGGAGGTACTGTTCCTGTTTCTTTTCACTGGAAAATCCTATTTATACTTCATGCTGCTTGTGGTTATCTTTTATGATCTTTACATTTGAATGAGGTTTTTTTTTTTTGTTTGTTTTTTTAACATGCTATATTTGTGCAAGTCTCCCTTACCTACCTTGGTCTGCTTTTTGTTTGTTTGGCTTTTTGTTTAATTTTATTTGTGAGACCTAAAGTACTTTTTACTATCTAGTAATCTAGGATGAGCTAGTAGAATTTGAAAACTGGCATCAGGTAGAATATGAACCTAATTATCTTTGAAAACTGACAGGTCGTGAATTCTTTGGCTTTTGTAATTGTAAGAGATCTTAACAGTTATTTATCTATTCTGTCAATTTTACAGATAAGGAAATTTAAGCAGAGAGATATTAAATGACTTACCCTAAATGACACACTCAAGTAATAGCCAACTCAGTGCTAGACCCAAATCCTCGAACTTTTCCATGTGACAAATGAAATTGAGGCACAAAAAAATAAATGTCTTACCTGGACTGTATATCTAATTTGTGGATAATTTGGAATTAGAACCTGGGTCTCCTGATAACTACAGTGCTGTTCACGTTATACCATTAAAACGTTCCTGTTTTAAATATCTTCTGTAATCCCTAAATTATTTTGATCTATTTGTTGAGTAAATATTATAATAGAATTTATTAATAAGTTTTGGGGGGAGCAGGCATGCTTTACTATATGCAAAGTTCCACATAAATAATAAAAAACATGACATAGTTCTGCTCCAAAATATAGACTCCAATTTATATGTTCAGCAGTCGAGTCAGGTAAACTGTCTTTCTTGAATGTGTATTTTTCTCAGACTTAAGTATATTGGAACCATGACAAAGAAGTAAATCAAATGCGGGATCTTCAGTACTTTTAAAAAGTAGTATTCTTTTTATTATTGGAATTTTACTGTTGAACTGATTCTGGCTTTAAGGTTAACTTATAAAAACCTTCAGACTGTTTTCTTCTTTTGGGAAACAAAGAAATAAATCCCTATTTTCGCTCTACTTTGGCATTTTAGGACTCTCTAAATATCGGCCAGCCAGCTCCCGATCTGCTTTAATCCCCCAGCACTCATCAGGTTCTGATGGCACACCCACCACAAAACCCCAGTGGAATATGGAACTTGCACGAAAGGGAACAGGTGAAATTATTATTATCATTGCTGTTGTTATTTTGCTCAAGAACGAATCTATTAACTTCATAAAATTTCTTTATCAACTTAAAGAATACATTAAAAACTACAGATCTCAGGACTTGCTTTTCTTGTAACACATTGACTCTATATTATCTGACATAAAGACTTTTTTCAAATGTAAGCTACATATATTATTATTTTTTATTGAAGTACAGTTGATTTACAATGTGTTAGTTTCAGATATACAACACAGTGATTCAGTTATACATATGTATATATATATATTCTTTTTCAGATTCTTTTCCCTTATAGGTTATTACAAAATATTGAGTATAGTTCCCCGTGCTATACAGTAGGTCCTTGCCGGTTATCTATTTTATATATAATAGTGTGTATATGTTAATCCCAAACTCCTAATTTATGCCTTCCCCCCTTTTCCCCTTTGGTAACTGTAAGTTTGTTTTCTTTGTGGGTCTATTTCTGTTTTGTAAGTAAGTTAATTTGTATTGTTTTTTTAGATTCCACATATAAACAAATATCATATGATATTTGTCTTTGTCTGGCCTACTTCACTTAGTATGATAATCTCTAGGTCCATCCATGTTGCTGCAGATGGCATCATTTCATTCTTTTTTATGGCTGAATATATACAGTATTCCATTGTATATATACACCACACTTTCTTTATCCATTCATCTGTCACTGGTCATTTAGGTTGCTTCCATGTCTTGGCTATTGTATTTAAATAGTGCCACTATGAACATTGGAGTGCATGTATCTTTTCGAATTATGTGTTTCTCCGGATATATGCCCAGGAGTGGGATTGCTGGATCATATGGTAACTCGATATTTTTAGTTTTCTAAGGAACGTTCATACTGTACTCCTTAGTGGCTGCACCAATTTACATTCTTATCAGCAGTGTAGGAGGGTTCCTTTTTCTCCACACCCTCCAACATTTATTATTTGTAGACTTTTTGATGATGACCAGTCTGACTGGAGTGGGGTGATACCTCATTGTAGTTTTGATTTACATTTCTCTAATAATTAGTCATGTTGAGCATCTTTTCATGTGCCTGTTGGCCATCTGTATGTTTCTTTGGGGAAGTGTCTATTTAGATCTTCTGCCCATTTTTTGATTGGGTTGTTTACTTTTTTGGTATTGAGCTGTATGAACTGTTTGTGTATTTTGGAAATTAATCCCTTGTCAGTCGCATAGTTTGCAAATATTTTCTCCTATTCTGTAGGTTGTCTTTTCATTTTGTTTATGGTTTCCTTTGCTGTGCAAAAGCTTTTAAGTTTCATTAGGTCCTATTTGTTTATTTTTATTTTTATTTCCATTACTCTAGGAGACGGATCCAAAAAGATATTGCTAACGATTTATGTTCAGAGAGTGTTCTGCCTATGTTTTCTTCTAGGAGTTTTATAGTATCCAGTCTTACGTTTAGGTCTTTAATCCATTTTGAGTTTATTTTTATTTATGGTGTTAGAAATGCTCTAATTTCATTCTTTTACATGTAGCTGTCCAGTTTTTCCAGCACCACTTATTGAAGAGACTGTCTTTTATCCATTGTGTATTCTTTCCTCCTTTGTCATAGATTAATTGACCATAGGTGCATGGGTTTGTTTCTGGGCTTTCTATCCTGTTCCATTGGTCTGTTTCTGTTTTTGTGCCAGTACCATACTGTTTTGATGACTATAGCTTTGAAGTGTGGCCTGAAGTCACGGAGCCTGATTCCTCCAGCTTCGTTTTTCTTTCTTAATATTGCTTTGGCTTAAAGACTTTTAAATTAGGCTTTTTGCTATTTCAAAAGTAATATACTCCTATTGTATAAAACTTTGAAATAAGAGAAAAGTAGAAAGGAGGGGAAAAAAAGCATCCCCTATTATGCCGTTTAAAGATACCCATTATATTAACATTTTGATCTTTCCTTACAGTGCTTTTTCTAAGAATACTGTAATATGAAAAATGTCAGCCTCAGTAGCAAGTGTGAAATCTGTACCTTCATACTTTTATAAAATATAAAAATCAACTACTTACTTCCCTCTCAGCCTCCCCCTGACAGGTTTACAATTGGTCATTCATGATCAATCATGAAGACTTGATGCTATATATACCTAGAAAACTAACATATTTTGTCTTTTAAATTTATTTCATACTAGTTGGGCTTAAGTTTATGACAGATAATTCAGTTCAGATGTGACTATTACCCATTTTACTATTCTACATTGTCTTCTACTTACCCTGTTCTTCTTTTGCTTAGAAGATTATAATCCAGATAAAGAGTAAACTTGTGATGCTGGTGAACAAAGATTCAGTCTTCAAGTTTTGGAGGGACAGGGAGTGAAAAACAAGATACATAAGCAAAATCATTTTTAAAGAATACTTCTTCCAGAAGTCATTAGTCAGGCTTTAAAATTCCAACTGATGGATTTTGTTTATATAAACCATGTTTTTATCATATAAACAAAAGAGTAACTGTTTAATGATTTGAGGAGCTTAGGGATCAGCTGTGATTAGTAGGAGACTTTGAACAAAAGCAACACCTCAAAATATTTTGGTATTGAGACCCCAGACTGTTGGTTGCTTGTATCTGTGTGCTTTATGCATTTATTGTAACAGATTCTCACAAAATATATTCCAGAAAGAAGTCAGCTGGAGACTTTAGCACTTAACTTTAATAAGTGAATTTTGACATTTCTCGGCCCTTGCCGATTTTGTATTCTCTGTTTTTGTTTTGGGATTTGGTGTAAATTTGCTTTATTATCATTATACTTACTAAAACTTTTTCAGACACGAAAAGTTTTCTACATCTTTTAAAATTATAAAGCATAGGGCATTTCAAACCTCTTGACATAGTTTGAGAGTGATGCTTCTGCCTATCTTCCATGCCTTTAAAAAAAAGTAAATTCTGTCTAAATTCCAGCAGTCAAATAAATTCTTGTTCCAGTAAAAATTCTGAGTATGTTTGTTTGGTTTATCCTAGTGATGTGGCACGCTAACATATGTATAGAAGCAAATCTTAACACCTTTTTGTGCCCACCAGTGTGCCTTTGTTTCATATTGCTTTAAAAATTACATTTTTACTTTTTTTGGACTCTCTTTACTGTCTTATAGTTCTCATGGCATCATATGGGAAGACTGGGGAGGAGATAAAGGGGTAGTGGTAGGGAATAGGAAAACATTAACATTTTAGCTTTGGTTGCTTCAGTGTAGGGCCCTTTTATGTCACGAAGTAAATTGTATACCAGTATATTATATAGACTGATCTGTAAAACTTAATTTTGAATATATTCTTTAATGTGCCTTTGTAATTTCCCTTAAATGTAATTATGCTGTCCATTACCCTATGACCACTGAGCAAGTCTTAAAATTCAACAGTGTCATTATTAGAATTTAGAAAACATTCGTTTTACAAATGGTAGTGTTCCAAAAGTTTATTTATACATGTATTTATTTTGGAATTCTGAAAACAGTTTTCCCATAGAGTATTGTTATATTTGATAAGTAGCTTTCCCAAACTAGCCAACAAAAACCCTTTTTAACTTATACTATACTGAAGAATAGAAGTATCAAACCTAACCACTGTGTGTAACAGTATTTCTAAGAGAAAGGGCACTAAGAGCTCTATATTTTGGGATGTTGGAAGCACAACTTTCACCTAACCCAGGTAAAGTTGGCAGTAAAACAGGAACAGAAGCTGGGATCTCCTACTGTGGTAGCTACCTTGGCCTGGGGTTGAGAGTTGGGGGTTCTGGAGAAGAGGCATAGAATAGTGGTAAGGGAAGCTGTGATCTCTCTTAAATCTCTAGGGATTCTAGATTAAAGTTCACAGTTGGGTTTGAGGGGCCTTATTGAAGCTCATCCAACTGAGGCATCTTTTATTTGGCTGTAGAATTCTTACAAAAATTTTTGAAGTAGTTGACTAAAAATGAAGAGACTACAAATAAAGATTTGGATTTCCAGCTTCTCTTGAAAAAGAGTTAACTGAGAGGCCCTCTTAGGCAGGGATGTGCTTTCCATCCAATTGATTCCTTCTGTGTTTGCACCCGGTAGTCTGCTTACTCATTTATGCTGTCTCCTTAGGCTCAAGGCTTTTGAGTTTGAGATCCCTGGTGTTTTTTTCATGTGCTGAGATGACGTCTGAGATGGCTCCCTCAGAGGCAGCACGCAAGGTGGCAGTTGAGAGCTGGAATGTGTTGCAGACATCATCTGGGAGGGATGGACGCCGCTAAGTAGAGGATAGGTCATGGTCTACTTTCTAACACCCCACCAGTTTTCTCTTTCCTTGCATATGATAGTGAGAGGCATATTTTAGGGTAGGGATGATATGTGTTTGGTAGGTTAAGCCATTTGGGATAAGAAAGGAGAAGCGGCAGGGATATTTTCCTTCATTGCTTAACTTTCTCCTTCCCCTGAGTTAAGGAAGGGAATCTGGAGAAAGGGCTGCGTGGGTCGTATGGTGTGATGGGTTGAGCATACCACGTCCTCTCCTCTCCCACCGCTGCAGTGCCTGAGGCTGCTGGTCTGTCTCCCAGGTTGCTGCGGGGATTGCAGGGATGAGAGGAGGGGAGGAGTGGAAGGAACAGGAGCGGAGGGAGATCCCTAGTTGGTTTCTGTGGGGAAGAAAAGAAGAGTTCCTGCAGCTGCCCAGCTAGGGCTGCTGTACTATGTAACGAATTCTTGCCTAAGTCAGAAAAGCACTATTCTGGTATAGAAATCCGTTTAAAAAAAAAAAAAGCTAGAGTTCTTTCTTTTGAAAGTCTAATATGAAAAAGACTTTGATATTTTTCTTTAAGTTATAATGATATAATTCTACACTTTATTTTTTTTGATCTAAAGAAACTGAAGAACAGACTTCACACGTTTCCTAATAGAAACTGCACATTTTGTGTTAAATTTAAACGTATACCTAGTGCGATAAATTTAATAGAATTAGCAGGTTACTCACTGTTATCAGCACTTTTATCAGATGGACCTGAAAGCTTCCACATTAGGTGTGTATTAAGTACCCCTTTCTGTTTGTTTTGCGTTTGTTAAATTGACTGCAGCTAACCCTTATCCATAGTGAATTCAGTAGGTCTCTAGGAAAGATTTTATGTTAGATAGAACAACAAAACTGAACATCTGTTTTGTTCTTTCCCTATAACATGAAATAGGCAAATCATAATATTGTGAATTACTTTTATCTCCTTTTCTTGATATATCTCCTATCTGCAATAGAGACATATATTTTGGGTCACTAAAAGTGCTTTCATTAGTTTTATTTATTTATTTTTTTTTAATTTTTGTTTTACATTGGAGTTTAGTTGATTTACAGTGTTGTGTTAGTTTCAGGTGTACAGCAAAGTGATTTAATTATAAAAGGGCTTTCATTAGCTTTAAAATGAGTAGCACCTAACCTTTGGTGGGCCTCAAGTTCCCAGGCATCTTGTAAACCCCTAAAATGATATGTGGGATTATGCATTGTGTCACGGGGATGGTAATGTATGCATTTTTCTCAATAGAGATTCTATAGATGACCTCATTATGCTAGTGTGAAAGTAAGCTCATATGTGTCCCAAATCTTACTGTTATACAGGTCCACATGAGAGGGAAATTGTACTTTATAATCACCTTGAATTAGACCTGGTAAAAATTATTCAGGAAAGAAATTAAGCAAATAAAAAATATATATTACCTATAATAAATGAAAACTTACCAGCTAAAGGTTAGTGGTGATGATAGGGTAACATTAGGTTTTATTAGATGTTCTGTTGTTACAAACACTATTCTAATGAATATTTTTGTATATGTTTCTTTGCACTTATGCATGAGCACGTTTGTGGGATATGTTTCTAGAAATGAACTTTCTAATTTAAAAAATATGAGCATTTAACATTTTCACGGATAGTGCCAATTTGCATTAACTTCTCCTTTTTAAAAAACACTTTTATTATAGAAAACTGTGAAGTAGTCAGACTAGTATAATGAACCCGCATGTATCCATTATTCAGATGCAGGAATGATCAGTCAGCTCATGGTCAGCCTTGTTTTTTATCTATACCCTTTCCCATTTCCACCTTTCTGAATTATTTTGAAACAAATCCCACATATTATTTTATGCATAGGTAATTTCTTGTGTATCTCTAAAAGATAAGGACTTTAAAAAGTCATAACCACAATAATATTCTTGTACTTTAAAAAATAAACGGTTTTTTCATATCATTAAATATACAGTCACTGTTTACATTTCAGTTGAATCATAAATGCCATTATTTTTATTTTAATTTTTAACAATTTATTTATTTGTTTGAATCACTGTCCACATAGGGCCTACACATTGCAGTTGGCTGATAATATCCTTTACATCTTTTAAAATTAAGTTTCCAGTCCATTCTTTTTTCCCCTTTACAATGTTATAAACTCCAGGGTTTTGATCTGTAGTTTTCAAGTCTGTATTTTGCTAATTGTATACCTGTGGTGTAATTAACATGTTAGAGTCCTGTGTATTTCCTTTAAATTTGTAATTATATCTAGAAACTTAATTGGATTCAGGTTTATAGATGGTAGTGTGTTCTTCCATCTAGAAGCATACAATGTCTGGTTGACTCTTTCATGAGGTTAGCCACTAAGGTGTTCAAGGCCTGGATCCATTAATTCATTAAGGGTTACAAGATGGTGATATTCTAACTCATCTTTCTGTTTTTATTTATAAGCTGATTATTTCTATAAAGCTAACTTCCCCCTCACCTGCTGTTAGCCATTGGTATAGATCATATAGCAAAAGAAAGATAAAGACTTGATTCTATGTATTTAATAATTTTCAAAATAATAAGTTGGCTAGCATCCTCCAGTGGTGCTCAATCAGTTCTAGTCCATCACAGTTATTGTCTTTAGCAATATTCAGATTTTCCCAACTTTGGTTGGTGAGAACCTCTTGACTCTTGAGTTCTTGAGAAGGCTTTAGACTTCCTTTCTACTATTATACCAGATGTTTCAGGCTCATCTTGTAAATATTCTAGCCAGACCTGGAATCAGCCATTTGTCCTAGGAGTCCTGGTTTCTAACACCTTTATCCTTGGATCTAGCTAATCCATTGTCTTCTTAATAGACTTCATACAAATCAAGAGAAATGCAAGAATTCTAATGAGTATATCTTGAATGCAAAGTGTAAGACCGCTAGACAAGAGATTGAATTTACTTTTGAAGTGGCTATTAGTATTCCTTGGAAAAGAGTACACTCAGTTGTATACTTGGCAGTTGCCTCTACTGGGAAGTACAGTTTCTAGTATAATCGTTGGCTTTTCTGCAATCCAAGTAGGTGTTTAGGATTAGATGATGAAACTTCTCTCAGTGCAGAAAAGGACCTCAGACTCCCAATAGTGCAGACAGCCAATTGGAAAGCTGCAAAGTCTGTTGATGTAGACTGACTAAATAATGAGATAGGAGTTAAAGGAATTTGTTTATGAAGCTCTATTACTTCTCCTTGTTACTTGGCTATACTCTGTTAGGTACGGACCTATATTCCCATATTTATAGAATCGAGAATATATTTTTATAGTTCATTTAAAATATAAATTAAAATTATATAGTGGCATATTTAACTTAACTATAAATCAGATATCTCTCAAATGTTTTCTTTTTCTGAAGAATATCTGGGCACCAATTATTGCAAAAGATACAGAGTCCCCAAACTAGCTTATATATATAATCTCTCTCTCTTTTTTTTTTTTTACATTACTGTTAGTGTTAGCTTTACCAAAAAATCATGAATATAAAAAATGTAATTTTGTGGTAGTAAAATGTGAATAATTCTTGCGAACAGGAACTTTAACACATTCGCTTGTTCTAAAATATTGGAACAGTGCCCGACACAAAGAAGGTTCAGTAGTCCATACCAGTTTAATGAATGGTCTATAATAGTTTCTGTACTTTATTCCTCTCTCTTCAAAATCAGTGACCTTCAAAATGCATTTAGTTTGACTAAGGTCACCTGACATCCTATTTAAAAAGAAACACAACAGTTGCATGATTCTGTTGTATTAATTCATTCATTTAGCAGGTTTTGGGGAGGTGGAGGTATGAGGATGCTAGGTGCTGTGCAGTACGCTGGGATACAAAGACGATGCCCTGTCCTTAAGGAGCTGTGAGTCTAGTGACAGAGACCCCAGGATGAAAAGATGTGCGACAGTGTGCACCACGCCACGTGCAGACGAGCAGAGTGCTTGTGGGCACAGACTCTGGAGTTCAGGCTCTTTGGTTTCGTAGCTCAGATTTGCTAGTACCACCTTGGGCAAGTCACATAATTTCTCTGTGTCTTAATTTCCTCGTCTGTATTATGTTGTGGGAACTAATTCTTTTTGGGCAGTTTGGGGAAAACTTCCCTCAAAAATGACATTTAAGCTGTTTTAAATTAATAAGAACCTAAGATGTTATTTTCTTTTCCTTTCTCCTCCTTTAGGTTACAGTTTAAACATAACTTCCTTGGAGAAGTTTGTCTTTGATTCCCACTGCCCCACTAATTTAAGTCTCCTCTTGTGCTCCTGTTTCACTCTGTGTTTTGTCTTTTTATTAATCAGGAGTACTTATTCAATTTCGTTCTTCTTTGCTGCTTTATAAGCTCCAGGAGAACTGAGATTTGTCCAGTTTATCCCTATTTTCCCAGTTCCCATGTAGTTCCTGATGTTTGTAAATGAATGTGCAAGTCAGACAAGAAATAAGGGAAGGGCATTCCAAGCATAGGAACAGCACTTACAAATACACAGAGTTACGAAAGGGCTAGTCTGGAATATATAGAAAGGAATAGTGGAAGATAAGATAAATTCAAGACAGATTGTAAACTGTCCTTAAAATTAGTGGTGAAAGTGATTTTTAGAAAACTTCTATGGTGATGCTTGTTTTGGTAAAAACATGGCTTGGGGCCGGATTGGATCAAAATCAGCACTGAGAATTTACGTTGTAAAAAGGACAAGAAACAACTGCATTAAAGTCCATTTTAGTGAAAAGCTTGTTTTTTTGACTACTCTGAATAAAAAATACGTATTTTTTCAGAAATTGCTGCACTGAAGTCTAAGGATTATGTTCTGCCAGTAGAACTACCTGAGTTTTTAAACGAATAGTCATGATCAGCTTTGTTTTTAGGAAGAAAACTATGCAGCAGGGCCTCTGAACTTCAACACTGTTGACATTTTTGGCCATGAGAATTCTTTGCTCTAGGGGGCTGTCCTGTGTGTTGAATGGCAGCATCCCTAGCCTCTACCCGCAGTCAGGCTAACACTTCCTCCCCCGATCCCACCCTAATCGTGACAACAAAAACGTCTCCAGACATTGTCAAACAACCCCTGGGGAAGACGTTGCCCCTGGTTGAGAACCACTGCTGTGCAGCTATGTAAAGTGTGGATTCAAGTGTTAAGACACTTCAGGCAAAGAAACCAGTTAATAGGAGACTAGTACTGTGATCCAAATGAGATGAGGTGGTCTGAATTAGTACAGTTGCAGGCGGGATGGAGAGGCAGATTAAAGAGATTCCTGTAAGTAAGAATAAACAAGATTTGGTAAGCAGCTAGATCTGGAAGGGAGGGCACCTGAGATGATTCTTAAATTTTTTTCTTAGTTGGCTGCATGTAAAGCAGTGCCATTAACCTAGAGGAATGCAGAGAGAGAATTCTCTGGGTGTGGCCCAAGAACTGTGGGGTACGGAGGAAGCAAGAAATTCCTGTACACTAGAGTCTGAGGACTACTCACTATTATGGATTCCTAGGCTGATAGAACATTGGAAATGGAAAGAACCTTCAAAGACATTTGATCCATTTCTAGGTGAGATAAAATACATGCTGAAGTTTTTGGTTTGCCATTGCATCTAAGTTATATTTATACTGTACTGTAGTCTACTAAGTGTGCAATAGCGTTGTGTCTAAAAAAATGTACATACCTCAGTTAAAAAATGCTAACCATCATCTGAACCTTCAGCAAGTCATAATCTTTTTGCTGGTGGAAATATTTTGAAATATTGCAGAAATTACCAAATTGTGACAGAGTGACTAGAGGTGAGCAAATGCAGGTGGAAAAATGGTTCCAATAGACTTGCTCGAGGCAGGGTTGCCACAAACCTTCATTTGTAAAACGCGCAGTATCTGCAAAGTGCAATGAAACGAACTATGCCTGTAGTGCTAATCTCCCCCCCCCACCCGAATACCATAGAGCAGAACTGTGGTTAAGGAGCTATGTTTTCATTGACCAATGTCAGTCTTAATCTATAGTCATTGTCACTTCCTAGTACTTTAAAATATTGAATATTAATTTTTAGAAGATGGTTGGATAAAACACTGGTATATGTCATAATCTGTATAGACTACAAGGGATTGAAATATTCACTTCCTGGTCACAATGCTGAAAACTTACCTTTGTGTAACTAATTGGATGTCTT
The DNA here is from genome assembly GCF_965194805.1 of Balaenoptera borealis. Classification (NCBI taxonomy): domain Eukaryota; kingdom Metazoa; phylum Chordata; class Mammalia; order Artiodactyla; family Balaenopteridae; genus Balaenoptera; species Balaenoptera borealis. The sequence goes on from NC_138876.1 coordinate 19,057,040, forward strand.
ACTTGGATACTTCTCCCATTCCTAATTTTTTTCATGGAAGTGATAAACACTTGGGAATCCATTGTCTTTTCTATACTGTCACCAACTCCCTCTTACTTTCGTTTCACTTTCCTTGTTATTAACAGGAATTCATTTGGGTGTTTTTAATCTTGAAGGTAAAGAACAATCACCTTTGGAGATGAGTATGCATCCAGTTGCAGCAGCTCCACTCTCAGTATTTACTAAAGAATCTACGTCCTCCAAACACAGCGACCACCATCACCACCATCACCACGAGCACAAGAAAAAGAAGAAGAAGCACAAACATAAGCATAAGCACAAGCATAAGCATGATAGTAAAGAAAAGGACAAGGAGCCTTTCACTTTTTCCAGCCCCGCCAGTGGCAGGTCTATTCGTTCTCCTTCTCTTTCAGACTGAGAAGGGGACAAAGGAGACCTTTTCCTCAGCGTTCAGAAGAATATATGTAACTAAAGCTTTGTCAGCTATAAAGAATGATAAAAGGAAAAAAAAAATAGTTGCCTCCCATAGAGATTCAAGTTCTAAACATTTGATTTACATTATTTATACAATTGAAATCTAATTAGGAAAATGTGTTTTATAGTTCTGAGTAAACCATTTCATCCTGTTTCCTCCTTAAAATACACACACACACATGCACACACACACACACACACACACACACACACAGAGCAAACCCTTTCATAAGGCCCTCATATCCACTGGCAGTCCCCATTCACATCATGATCTCCATGTGTACTGCCAAAGTCAATTATGTTTTAAAGCCTTTGATGGATGTTATAGGGCAAAGTTATGTTTTAAACAGAAGCTACAGCCAAATCTGTGGTAAAACCACTATTTCCAGTGAAATATTGTGTAACACCATTTGGAACTACCGAAAGACAGAGGCTTTTCTATAGGAATCTTCTCTATTACATATTTTTTTGCGTGTTAACCATATAAACTAAGCATCAGAATTCATAAGCAAGAATACATGATGTTTTCTTTTGCCCTAAAATACTGAAATTTTCAGAAGCAGCTTTAAAAAGAAATTTGGATAACTTTTTTGATAGCACATTTGGTGATTGTGATGTTGGAATTTAACAGAACTATCAAATCCACAGTTCTCAAATCAAGATGTTTAAATTTTAAGTTCCTTTTTTCACTAAGTATAAGTGAATACATTTATATGTAGAATATGTTTGCCAAATGTGGGCAATTTATATGCCCAATACATATTCTAAAATTATTTCTCTAAGTATGGTACCTTAAAAAGGTGTTTATATACTGTTTATTAACTTGGACATAGACAGTTTGGCTCTCATGTGAGTATACCAGAAGCATTTAAAAACATAGGAAATGTTTGGTTTCATACTTCAATAGTTTGTATGTTTGTGTATTTTTATTTTTATTTCTAAATTTACCATGTGCTTTTTTGTTTGTTTGTTTTAAAATGTTATTCATACCTGTTCTATTTTTATCATTTCCCTTATCATTAGAAAGTTGGACAAAATACTTCTTCCCAGAATAGATGTTTCAAAGGGATCCAGTAACGTTGGACTTTTGAATATACTTGTTTAATAAATAACTTTTTAAATTGATCATTCTGCCTTTGTATTTTCTTACATCTTTTGTTGCCTTTCTCTTTGTGTGTGTATGTAATACACCTGTTCACAAAGTTTGAGGAGAGCTTTGTGGATAAGCAGGATTTGAGCTGGCCCTGTTAGGAAGAGTGATTTCAGTAGGCAGATGGGGTAAAGTTCTCTCAGCAGAAGAAACAGTATTTTCAAAAGTATGGAGGAAAGCAAGGACACAGTCAGGAATTGTAAAGCAGTGCAGTTGGCCGAGAGTGTAAGTGCAAAGGGTGTGTGATCAGATGTTGAAGAGCCTAAATGGCAGTTATTTAAATATTCCCATTAACTGAGTGTTGGCCAACTGAAATTATTTCTGGAAAAAGGAATATTTTTTATTACAGTGTTTAGTGATACCATCTATAGAATTCTCAACTTTGAAAATAGTAAGGATAAATTTCAAGATAATTACGTATTGTCTGAAGACAGTGATGAATAATAGCTACCTACATAATTTAAGCACCTCTTGTATATCAAGCATTGTACTAGGAACTGTATGTTATGCATGGTATTTCTAAATTGGATATTCATATTGGATGTTTCTTACGAGGAACATTTTTTTATGGGGAGCTTTCAGTTATTTAAGTTGGTGCATAGAAGTAAACGAAAAATATTCATATTTTTGTAGGTAACTACACATAAGTAATACAAGCTCTAATGTTAGTTTCCTCAGTCTCCTCCCCCAGAGGTAGTCACTGTTGCCAGTATTACATGTGTAGATCTAGTCTATACATATATCTATACAGTGTATGCATTTTTTTTTTAATAAATTTATGTATTTATTTATATTTTATTTTTGGCTGTGTTGGGTCTTCGTTTCTCTGCAAGGGCCTTCTCCAGTTGTGGCGAGCAGGGGCCACTCTCCATCGCGGTGCACGGGCCTGTCACCGTCGCGGCCTCTCCTGTAGCGGAGCACAGGCTCCAGACGCGCAGGCTCAGCAGTTGTGGCTCACGGGCCCAGTCGCTCCGCGGCATGTGGTATCTTCCCAGACCAGGGCTCGAACCCGTGTCCCCCGCATTAGCAGGCAGACTCCCAACCACTGCGCCACCAGGGAAGCCCCGCATTTTTTTTTTTTAAAGAACAATGACGCTGTTTCTTTTTTTTTCCCCGCAGTTGCATTTGTTTTTTAAATTAATTAATTTATTTATTTATTTTTGGCTGTGTTGGGTCTTAGTTTCTCTGCGAGGGCTTTCTCTAGTTGTGGCAAGTGGGGGCCACTCTTCATCGCAGTGCGTGGGCCTCTCACTGTCGCGGGCTCTCTTGTTGCGGAGCACAGGCTCCAGACGCGCAGGCTCAGTAGTTGTGGCTCTCGGACCTAGTTGCTGCACGGCATGTGGGATCTTCCCAGACCAGGGCTCGAACCCACATCCCCTGCATTGGCAGGCAGATTCTCAACCACTGTGCCACCAGGGAAGCCCTGTATGCATTTTTTTAACAAATGATACTTGAAGAAATTTTTTATTTTTATATAGTTTTATGTAGTTTTTTAATAGTCATTTCTGGCTACCACATTTTGTGTCATAACCAACAAAGGTTTTTCTTATTCCATGATTATAAAATAGTTCTCCCTTTTTTTTCTATTGGTTTTAAAGTTTTATGTTTCAGATTTATATCCTATATCTAACTAGAATCCATCTGGAATTTATTTTGATAGAAGGTAGGAGGTAAGGATCCAACGGTTTTTTTTCCTTCCAAGATGCTACCCAGTGTGTTTAAAACTCCATCTTTTCTCTCTTGACTGCAAGTGTTATATACTAAATTCCCTTATATATTTGGGTTCATTTCTGGACTTCATAGTCGGTGTCATGGATCTGCCTACTCATCTGCCAGTACCACACTGTTTAGATTATTGTAGCACTATGATATGTTTTGATATGGTAGAGCTAGTTTCTCCTCATTATTTTTCTCTTACAGAACTTTTTGGCTATTCTTGTGGATTATATTCTTTTTCTGGCAGACTTATTTATATACAGTAGAACTTATTCCTTGTGATGTACATTTCTCTGGAGTCTGACAAATTCTTGAACTTGTGTATCCAGCAAGCACAGTCCATCACTCCAAAACTCCCTCATGTTGCTCTTTCGTAGTCAACTCCCCCAACACCCAACCCCTGGCTTCCACTAATTGATTTTCCACTCCTGTTATTTTGCCTTTTTTTGTGGATTTATCTTTCTATATTAATATTAGAATCAGTCTTTCTAGCCTTTCCCTGAAATTGTATCTGTAGGTTGATATTGGCTGTGTGTTAAGTCAGGAGTTAACTTAGAATTGATATCTTGGTGTTGATTATTCTTATTAGGGATGTCAGTATAACTATCTATTAATATAATATTTCTTTTTAGTTTTATAAAGTAGCTTATTTTTTTTTCATTTAGTATTCTATAAATGATGTCTTTTCATTATAAGGTTATCTAGTCCTTTATGCTAATTTTGTGCTTTTGTTACTGTATTCATCAATTCCAGAGAAACATAATATATATTTGTTAAAAAGTATTGACTCAGATGATTATGGAAGCTGAGAAGTTCTACAATCTGTCACCTGCAAGCTAGAGACCCAGGAAAGCTAGTGGTGTAGTGCAAAGGCCTGAGAGCAACAGAGTCCACAGCGTAGAGTCCGGTCCAGTCTGAAGGCCTAAGAACCAAGACTGTGAGGGCAGAGGAAGATCAGTGTCCCAGCCTTCACACAGTCAGGCAGAGAGGGGACTTAACCTTCCTCCACCTTTTCACCTGTTCAGGCCCTCAGCGACTGGACGATTGCCCACCCACGTTGGGAAGGGCCTTCTGCTTTACTTAGTCCAGCAATGCCAATGCTAATCTCTTCCTGAAACACCCTCCAGACACAACCAGAAATGACGTTTAACCAGCTATTCGCACATCTCTTGACCTAGTCAAGTTGACATGTAAAATTAACCATCACAGCCACGTTACTAAATTCTCAATATTTTAAATGCGTTTCTTGGGTTTTACTTGAAAATAATCACATCTATAAATGATGGGTAATTTTATTACCTCTTTTCTAATGTTTGTGCATTTAATTTTCCGATTTCTTCTTTTGTCTGACTTCTTTTTCTTGCTAAGTTTGCCTGAGAGCTGCAGGGATGGGCATCTTTCCTCAACATCTTCACTCTGCATTTGATAGCCCTTCCTCATGTGTTGTGGGTTTGCGTTTCTAATTTCTTAGAAGTCAAAGTTTGCAATTTTTGTTTCATGTTCTTATTTCTTTTGGATGATTCTTAAGGAGAGAATGGAAAAGCTACTTTACTACACAAGCCTTGTAAACTCCTTAAAAAGACATTTTGATCAAAATCTTTGAAATCCTTGTCTGGTAAATAGCTGGAAAGCTTCTTAGTTTTCCCATCCTCTTCTCCTGACTCATTTCTTCTGTTTCCAACTTACTATAAATAAATGCAACTTTTCATGTCAAATGTGCTCCAGCCCAAGCAGAAATGTCTTTAAAAGTTCTTGACCTCTAGCACCCCAGCGCTTGAGGACTGGACTGGACTTACTGACTCACTTCTAAAGAATGGAGTATGGAAAGGGGACAATAGTAGCTTTACAGCAAAGAAAGGTGGCAGACACTGCCTTAACCAAGTGATCATGGTAAACATCACCAGTGATAAGTCATGTCCACATCATGTTCTGATGTGATGAGAAGGGTACCTCTGTAGGTACACTTCTCTGTGGGTATAAAAGCCCACAATCCTAGTCTACCCAGTCTGATCGTGAGGAAAAAAATCAAACCCAAACTGAGGGCCACACTACAAAATACCTGATTATTATTCCTCAAAACGATTGAAGTTGTGAAAAACAGTTATGTGAGAGACTGTCACAGATCAGAGAAGACTAAGGAGGTATGACAACAGTATAATGGGTTTTCCTGGATTGGATCCTGCAACAGCAAAAGGACATTAGTGAAAAAGCTAGTGAAATCTAAATACTTTCTGGAGTTTTGTTAATGTACCAAGGATGATTTCTTAGCTTTGACCAATGTTTGGTGGTAATGTAGGATGCTAACAGTAGGGGTAACCGGGTGAAGGATAGATAGGAATACTTGCTTAAGAGGGGAAATTTACTAATGCAATTGTAATCCTAAGCTATGAGTGTATTTTGATCATTTCTGTAACCTTAATTATTTACTTCACGAAGAGATATAAAAATTCATTTTCCTCACCTCATGGTTTTAGAAGAAAATGTATGTACTTAATGGAGGAATATTTGAAGAGAGGTCAAAGGATAAAGACCCAAAGTTTCAAAATTGTGAAACTTATGAGGAGAAATATTAAAAAAATAATTTCTTCTAAAGAAGAGAAGAAAAGGCTGAGGAGCTAGCTTTAAAAAAAAAAAAAAAAAGAATTTTAAAGTTTCCAATTAAGATGCTGTAAGAAAATGAGGACTTTCTGGTTCTGAGTCTCAGTTCCAAGAATTCTTGTAGTAAAGAAACATGTTTAACACATTTTCTCAAACTTACTGGACTGTGGACCTTTTTCCTGTTAGAATTTTGGAAAATTCTATTCCATAGGTATGATTTTCAATGTTACCCTGGTATTTATACTCTGTTGACTATTTTATCACCAAAATAGGGTTTTCTCAACCAATTATTCTAGAAAATTTATTGTCATTGAATAATCAGGCTTTACTTAAAAATATCCTTACTGTTTAATAAAACAAAACCTAATTATTGAGATCCTTCTCTGTTTATCACACCGGTGGAGTATTGTGACTTTTGAAGTTTCTTGGCAAACAGGGGTCTATATTTTTTATTTTATTTTTTATTGAAGTATAGTTGATTTACAATATTGTATAAATTTCAGGTGTACACAGCACAGCAATTCAGTTATACATATATATTTTTTCAGATTCTTTTCCCTTATAGGTTGTTACAAAATATTGAGTATAGGTCCCTGTGCTCTATAGTAGGTCCTTGTTGGTTACCTATTTTATACATAGAAGTGTGTATATGTTAATCCCAGCCTTCTAATTTATTTCCCACCCCCCTTTCCTCTTTGGTAACCATAAGTTTGTTTTCTGTGTCTGTGAGTCTCTTTCTGGCAATAAGTTCATTTGTGTCTTTTTTTTTTTTTTTTTTCCACATAACGATATGATATTTGTCTTTCTCTGTCTGGCTCACTTCACTTAGTATGATAATCTCTAGGTCCATCCATGTTGCTGCAAATGGCATTATTTCATTCTTATATTTTTTTATTTTTTACCTTAATAATTATCTATGTCACTTAAGCACAATAATTGAATGCCTATACATGCCACATTTATTTATTTTTTTGCTAAAATAAATGTATTTCCTCTGGTTTAGCCCAGTGATCTCCAAATATTTTTGTTATTCACTCCATTAGTTTAAAAAGAAATTAAGTGCATATATCAGATGTACGTACATTTGTTTATAAGTATGTAGTAATACATAACAGTTCAGTCTGGGTGGTGTTTTTTTTTTTTAATCCATGCTGACAAGCTTTGTCTTTTCAATAGTGTATTCATATCATTCACATTTAAAGTAATTATATAGTTTATATAGCTGTATTAATATCTACCGCGTTCATTATAAAAAGTATACAAGAAAGCATCAGATAAAGATGAAATAAATTTTTTGTATATGTCCTGCAATTTGTGATAGCCTTGTACTAACTACTTAATATCTCAAAGCCCAGTATAAACTTTGTTCAAGTTTCATTAGTAACAAGTATTTGTCCCTCCATCTTTCAAATTAATAATTTATTTTTTTCTTCTCTGATTTGATTAGGGATAATAAAAAAGTTTCTATGTACTATGCACTAGTCTAAGTACTTTTTATGCATTAACTAATCTTAACAACAACCATATGAGATAGGCGTTATGATTATGATAAAGAAATTGAGGCATAGAAATGTTAAGCCAAAGGTCACACCTTGTAAGGGAAAGCATTTGGACTCAAACCTAAGAGTTGTTATCTCTTACACTAGCACTGTCTATGTAGTAGCCACTAGCCACATGTGGCTATTTAAATTTAAATTATATCTGAAAAATAAAAATGTAGCTCCTCAGTTGCACTAGCTGCATTTCAACTGTTCAATAATCGTATGTTAGTGACTACCATGTTGGACAGCGCCTGTCGAGAGAATTTCCATCATCGCAGTAAGTTGTATTGGACAGCACTGACTTACACGATCGGTCACCATGTTTTTATCTTGCAACGTGGCTTTGGAAGAGCTCATGCTATGAAACAAGCATGGGCGTAGCTCTTTTTCAGTTGTTTGTCTGTGCTTATATGATTGGTATTGTCTTCAATCCAGTGTGGTTTTTTTTTTTTTGGTAGGAATCTTTGAAAGACAGTTGTCTACTTTGTTGTGTTTGGTTTAGTTAAACCCAGAGGATATAACCCAGAAGTCCATTTAACTGGGCACATATAAACTGCAATATGTCAAAATACAGGAATGAGTGAGGATACCACTGTCCCCAACCCCTTGCTGCTGTGAAATACCTCACATATTGTCTGACATAGGATTCAAGTGAGAATCTCAATGTCATTTGTATGTAGATAGATCTATATAAGCAGATGTTCTAAATAGTCTTAGATCTCTTGCATGCTTCTTGGAGTACACAGGCACCCTACTTGTAAGGTCCCTACTGTAGATCTTTGACCTTACACTTTTGACCTGTTTATCCTTCTTCTTCAGTGCCTTGCTTTTTAAATCATTGTTCCTCTGGCCTCCGCTTTGCAAAAGAATAAGCAAACCTTAGGGCTTGAGACCAGCAGGACTTGCTCAGCAGGGGAACTGAAATCTTAACAGGACACAGATGTTTACTATGTGGGATACAGGGCCAGAAGGAGACAATAAATAAAAGGATAAAAATAAGAGTTCTTCAAAGTTGCTTTCTTTGATTCTTTTAAGAAAAATTGTGGTTGCTTCTTTGGCAAGATAAAAATCCTTTCTTCTTAACATTTCTTGCAAACACATTTTCCTCTTTTAGTGCCACTCTTTTTTTTTTTTTGGTGGATAATTTTTTTTGAACTTCTTTTTAATTGAAGTGTAGTTAATGTACAATATTATATGTTACAGGTGTACAGTATAGTGATTCACAATTTTTAAAGGTTATACTCCATTTATAGTTATTATAGAATATTGCTTATTTTCCCTGTGTTGTACAATATATCCTTGTAACTTTTATACATAATAGTTTGTACCTCTTAATCCCCTACCTCTATGTTGCCTCTCCCCTCTTCCCTCTATCTGCTGATAACTACTAATTTGTTCTCTATGTCTGAGTCTTGTTTCTTTCTTTTTAATAAACTTAGTGTCACATTTTCTGTTTATTTACCATTTCACTAGAATTTCCTCCATGCAATCATAAAAAAAATGACATTTTAATTGAATTTATTTCATAATTGATAGGGCCTGATATTTGTTTTTTTAATGTGTATGAGACAATAAAATTGGGATAAATGTAATTCCTTGGCCAATACTTTTTTTTTTTTAATTTTTATTTATTTATTTATTTATTTATGGCTCTGTTGGGTCTTCGTTTCTGTGCGAGGGCTTTCTCTAGTTGCGGCAAGTGGGGGCCACTCTTCATTGCGGTGCGCGGGCCTCTCACTATCGCGGCCTCTCTTGTTGCGGAGCACAGGCTCCACACGCGCAGGCTCAGTAGTTGTGGCTCACGGGCCTAGTTGCTTCGCGACACGTGGGATCTTCTGAGACCAGGGCTCGAACCCGTGTCCCCTGCATTGGCAGGCAGATTCTCAACCACTGCGCCACCAGAGAAGCCCTGCCAATACTTTTTTTTTTTTTTTTTTGGCTGTGTTGGGTCTTCGTTGCTGCCCGCAGGCTTTCTCTAGTTGCGACGAGCGGGGGCTACTCTTCGTTGCGGTGCGCGGGCTTCTCACTGCGGTGGCTTCTCTTGTTGAGGCGCACGGGCTCTCGGTGTGTGGGCTTCAGTAGTTGCAGCATGCGGGCTCAGTAGTTGAGCTTTGCCAATACTTTTCAAACAGTTGTCTGTGTAGTGTTTTAAAGTGAAAGGTGACATGAAACTAGTAGACTTCATTACCTCTTGAGAATATGCTGTGCTTCTCAATGGGAGCACGATTAGGCAGCTGGGGTATGTTGTGAAGGACTGTCCCACGTGTTACTGGACATTTAACACTCTGGTCCCAGCCCGATAACAGGCCCAGTCATTGCAACAGTCAGAACTTTCTTACCTATCTTCAGATGCCTCCCCTGGAGTGGGTACTGCTCGGGGTGCGGACTGTCTGGCTATCGGTATTTTCTCCAGACTCTCATTACTGTCTCTCAGCTTAAGGGAGAGAATGTTACTAAAAACCTCTAGTTAAAATTGAATAAAAATTTCCATTCATAAAAAATAAAACAAAACAAAGCCTTATAATTTCTAACAATAGCTCTTACTCATTAAGCATCTACCACGAGCCTGGCACTGTGCTACATACCTTTCGTGCGTCTTCTTGTTTCATACTCATTGTAACATGTGACATGAGCGGCAGTATTCTCATTTTACAGATGGATGAGGAAACCGTTATTAAATGCATAATATGTGATTAAAATTTATCATCCAATATTTGTTAAGTACATTCTATGTACTAGGCACTGAGATAAATTCATGAACAAGATAGACACATTTTGCCCTCAATGAACTTGCCCTGAGTTTACACAGCTCAATAAGAAGCATGAAGATTTTAACCCAGATCTGTCATTTCTAAAACTGTCTCCTATTTCTACCACTACCTCTACCCCAATTGTCTTCCCGAAGAAGAATTTAGTCAGCCAGAGTAATTGTAACTGATGAACTATAAATCTATGTAGGTGACAAACAGCACTCGGCAGTAAACTTTCCATTCTTTCTCATACTTAGGGTTGCTGGGGTCCATGTGAACAGCCCTCTTGAGGGTAGTGCAGTGTACAGCTTGCATGGCTGTAAATGAGCAAGAGACACCTCTGCCTGGAATACCTTCCCCTTTCCTATACAACGCTTTCCTGACTAAGGAAGTTGTACCTTGTATTGAGACACCACTAAAATACCTCCTCTGACACACAGGTTTTTCATGTTCTAATCAACCAACCTTCCTCTCTCCCTCCCTTCCATCCGTCCTTCCTTCCTTCCTTTCACTCGTGCATACGAGTATTTTTGCATGCCCACTACACTGTGATCATATTGTCAATAAGATAGACAGTCCTGGCCTCAAAGATCACACCTCTCAGAACTAGTCTTTCCACTCCCACCTTTCTCATCGTGTGTTTAACTCATATAGTGCTTGCATAGTTTATTAGGTGCTAGTGTGTCCTTCAGTACTTCACTATGATGGCATTTGTTTGGAACATTGATTAGAGTAACACTGATGGGCATTCACTTAAGTGACTTTCTTATTTTGATTGGCATGATAGCTGCAAGTTTGTATGCCAGTGTATAGGCTGATGTGCAGGGTTTGGTACAAAGGAGAATTGCATAAAATATATTATTTCATTTTCTTACTTTCAAACATTGAGGAGTAGGCTCTGGAGGGCTTTGTTTTTTCAGCTAGTTGCCTATAGCAGATGTTCTATGTAACATGCCCATGTTAGTTATTATGCATATAGTAGAGAGAGAGGAAAGGACTCAGCAAATGGGATGGGTCAAAAAGTTCGAAAAAAATTTTTAATTTCTCAAGATAAACTTTTACCCCCAAAACATGTTCCTTGGCTATGTGAAGTCCTTCCCGTTTGATTATGAGTCACTGAGGGTGTAGGTCATGTCACTATCCTGTTTATGATGCTTATTCTCCCTTAACCGTCTAGTATCACTGCAAGTCACCATTGGAACTTCACATGGGCTCAGATTGTATTGAATTGACTATGAAAGCAGAAGGTGATTTCATCAGCCAGAGAGTGAATAATATTGTGGAGAGATCATGGTTCTGGAAAACAGGAAACCTGGATTTTATGTCCCAACTGGAATATCTAGTGTTGTGCCCTCAAATATATCACCCAACCTCACTGGGGCCAGTTTTCTTGAAAAATGAGAAGACTGGATAAGATTGGCTCAAAGTTTCCAAAATCCTGTGATTATTCAGTTACCACTCTACAGTAAATACATAGGGAAATTTACACATTGGGTAAGAAATCTAGGTTGTAAAGTCCTTATTTCCATTTTTAAATATAAGCAGCCTTGATCGGTTTTATTTGAACTTTCTGAAAAGGACTTATATTTCCACTTCAGACTATCTGCATATACTAGGAGCATATGCCTAAGACGTTTTGTAGTTAGATACGTGAACATGAAAGTTTTCAATTGACTGTAAACTATTTTTTCTTGTCTTTTTGGAGAGACTCAGCTTTTTCCCAAGACCAGCTCCCAACGATGCTCATCAACTGCTATGATTCGTTTTTAGAACTTTTACAGACTCCACAGTCATCAAGCTCACACCAAGTCAGTAGGTATCATTGAATGCCTGCTGAGTGAGAGATTCCATGGAGAATATAAAGCCCCTGCCTTCAAGGTGGCTAGGTTCTAGTAGTAGAGTTAAAATAAATACATAAGTAGCAGTAATAGGAACTTGAACCTGGAGTCTCAGCTTCAACTATTGAGATATAGATAGATCTTCCTCGATTTATTATGGGCTATGTCCCAATAAACCCATCATTAAGTTGAAAATATTGTAAGTAGAAAATGAATTTAACCTACTAAACTTCATAGCCCAGCCCACCTTAAACATGCTCAGAACACTTATATTAGCCTACAGTTGGGCAAAATCATCTAACACAAGCCTATTTTATAATAAAGTATTGAATAGCTCATATAATGTATTAAATACTGAACTGAAAGTGAAAAACAGAATGTTTGGGTCCAGAATGGTTGTAAACGTATGGGTTCTTTACCCTCATGGTCACATGGCTGAGCTGGGGCTCCCCACTGCTGCCCAGTATCACAAGAGTATCACACTGCATATCACTAGCCCAAGAAAAGATCAAAATTCAAAAATCGAAGTACGATTTCTACTGACCACATATGACTTGTGCACCATAATAAAGTCAAAAAATCATAGAGTGAACCATTGAAAGTTGGGGACCTTCAGTACTTTAAGGCAGGCCATGAAGGGAGTAGGGGAAGCCTTGCCAAGTTCTCTTCTCCAATTACAGATATGCTCTAAAAATTCCTGGTGAAGATTTTTAATTGCATACTTTCTAAAACTCTTGGGCCCTGCCTGTAATCCTATACCAGAGAGCCCTCTTACCCTTGAAATCCAGTGTCCGGGAAGTCTATCCAGGACTGAGAGAACAATGCCGGGACAGATCCTATGACTCTTCACTGTTAATCTGTGCATATCAAGTAAAAAAAATAGGATGAGGGAGTGCAATTTTAATAAAACTCATTCCTTTTACTTGGAGGATAAGTATGTCCATCCTAGTTGTTTGTGTTAAAAAGTCCTTTTCTGAAATGATGATGACAGTGGTAGGTGGTTTGTTGGTTGGCTGGTAGATTGTTATGATTGTCATTTTAATGTTCCTACTTGGCAAGGTCAAAGTTGATAATCCTTGAATTCCCCAAGTGTAGTAACCACTGCTGTCAGTGCTATGCAGACGTAGCTTATGTCTCCGCGGAACTTATCTTCTGCTCTTTCACCCTATCTGAGGAAGTAAAGCCAGTAATACTCTGCTCATTTTATGGCTGAACAAACAGAGTTGGAACCATGTGTTCTACATTTTCTATTAATGTAATACAGGCTTGTCCTGGCATTGATTAAAAATCTGCTCTCCAGACACCTCTGTACATAGTCATTATATGCATAGAGTTATATATGAGGTCACCAGACCTCACATGTCCCTTACACCTTGCAAATATGGGACCAAGTCCTTTCATGCGGTAGGGAGACATCATTCTCTAAATATTGTGGTTTTAATTAGTAATGGTAAGGTTTTTTTTAACTGAAAAATGGAGATGTCTATTTTCCTGGCGAAAACTTCTAACATCTTCTGAATATCTTGCTTTGAGGGGACACTTCACACATCAGGTTTTGATTCTCATGCAGTTGTTTTCCATTCCAGGAGGAGCCAACTATTATCCTAAAAGGTCAGTATTTGGTTTCCATGCTTAATCAAGCAATCGAGCTTCATGATAATTTTTCTATTAAATACAGAGGTTTTTTTGTTGTTGTTGTTAAAACAGATGTCCTTCTGCTGCATCTTAGGTGATTGCCTGGTGTTTCAGAAGACTTAACGCAAGAGCTGGCTACTTCTTCACTTCTTTTTCCAATTATTCCTGCAGGGGCTACAGCTGAGGCATGCCTTAGCATGTCTATAAGGGGGAAAAAAATGTGAATCTTAAGTAGAGTACAAAAGGTAATTCAGGAGCAATGGAACGGGTTAAAGACCTCTACCCAGTTGTCCTAATGACTCTTTACATTGTTACTGCTTAGGCTTTGGAGTCCACAAGGCTGCCTTTGAACCTCGCCTCTGTGATGTAAAACACTGGTTAGGTGCTCACCCAGTCATATTCGTTCTCTCCTCTTGCTTACAGAACCTTAATTTTGTGTGCGTGAAAATGTGTCTCTAACTTATTTTCTTTTCAAGCTTCACTTCAGCTCGAGGGGCCGTATATGACAGAGTCCTGGCCATCTGCTGGGGTTCTGTCACAGCTTTCCTGATAAAAAGAGGACCCTTATGGCTCATACCCTCTTCTGCTCTCTTTCTGCCTTAAACATTGACGTGATGTCTAGAACTGCAGCAGCTATCATGTGCTCCTGCAGAAAACGCTGAAAGAGTCACAGATACCAGCCCCCTGACACTGTTGAAAAGCTAAACCAACATCTGCATTCACCATATTCCAGATTGTCAATTATGTAGAAGAATAAACCGTTATTTGTTTAAGCCATGATGTTCATATAGTCCTTTGCTTGAAGTTGAATACATTCCTAGCGGCTACAGGAAGTACCATTCTTATCTCGGAGGAAACTGAGGCCCAGATATGTTAAATAATTTGTCTGCTTTACATAGCTAGTCATTGATGGAACTGGAATTCAGACCCCACAAGGCTGAATTTAGAGCCTGAGCTCTTAACCACTTACCTTATGGTTTGGGGAGGAATGAAATGAAATTACTTATATAAAGCATTTTAGCTTAGCATGGTGCCCAGCTTGTAGTACATGCTCGTTAAAGTGTTAAGACCTTTCCCCAAACCACAGCTCCTTGTTAACGCTTAACAACATAATCCTCAGGTTTAGATTTTGATGAAGTTATTTTCCATTCAGAGAGGAGTCAGCTTTTATCCTACAAGGTCAGTATTTTGTTTCCATGCTTAACTGAACAATCTAGTTTCATGACTATAGTAGATGCTCAGTAAGTTTGTTGAATGAGTGAATGAATAATTCTCTTTAAGAAAATTCTCAAGTACCATGCTTAGGAGGTTACTGTATACATTTTTGGTATCAGTATAGTACAAAAGTTCAGTGAAAGTTCTAGAAACTAGTCTGCCTGGGTTCAAATCCAGCCTCCACCACTGACTGATGAGCTGTGTGACCTTAGGTAAATCACTTAATCTCTCTGTGCCTTAGTTGCTTTATCTATAAGAAAGGGATAATAATAATCCAAATTGCCTCATAGTAATGTTGTTAGAATTAATTGAAATAATACAATTAAAACAATTTTTGTAAAGCCCTGGTATATGCACTCAACAGATGTTAGCTTTTACAACTATTAATTATTTTTATTAATCTATATGTGCCCTGCCAAAAGTGGCTCCAATTAATTAAGCCATGTTGAAAATAAGATTCTCCTGTAGTAGATGCAGGAATTTAAGTGTGGATTCATGGTGACTTACCCACATTCAAATATAATAGGATCAGAATAAAAACTTGGGAGTCTTAGCTTGGTAGCCAGTTCCTACATGCTTGCTTTCTTTTGTAAAATATAAATTCACTTTAAGTCTTGGTATTTGCCTTTTAACACTAAAAAGAAAAAAAAAAAGTGTACTTTTAACTTGACAAATTATAAAATGTCATTCCCACTTGGTTCCCTCTCCCCATTTCTGTTTTCAGATTTGCATATAAGTTTATTTGAGAGGAGTCAAGTCAACTTGATCAGGAAAAAATAGCATCTACCTTATTAGCAATTATCATTACAACTTAAAAATGAAACAGTCAACAACAATGACAACAAAAACTGGCAATTATAATGTTAGCTTACAGAATTCTATTTTTAAAAAGGGGCTAAAACTTCTGGAAAGGTATGAAGAGATCTACAGACCCATTCTTTAGTGAAACAACCATAGCTGGTGAAAATGATAAAAAAACACAACTATTTAAAGTCTCTGGAGGGACTTCCCTGGTGGCACAGTGGTTAAGAATCCGCCTGCCAATGCAGCGGACACGGGTTCGAGCCCTGGTCCGGGAAGATCCCACATGCCACGGAGCAACTAAGCCCGTGCGCCACAACTACTGAGCCTGCGCTCTAGAGCCTGTGAGCCACAACTCCTGAAGCCCGCACGCCCAGAGCCCGTGCTCAGCAACACGAGAAGCCACCGCAACGAGAAGCCTGCGCACCACAACGAAGAGTAGCCCCAGCTCGCCACAACTAGAGAAAGCTCGTGCGCAGCAATGAAGATCCGATGCAGCCAAAAATAAATAAATAAATTTATTTTTTTTAAAGTCTCTGGAAATTGTCCTAGGAGCGTATAGCAAATGGGGAAATATTTATTTGGCAAAATCTATCAAATATGTAAGACTAGTGAGAATCAGTGGCACTTGAACCATGATGCTCTCCCTCACTCTCTCTCCCCACTAGCTGAGCTTGAAGAAAACTCTAGTCTAGGCTGGTGTGGCCCAAAAGACAGAATTCCCATTCCCTCAGTTCCCATTCAAGGGATGCAGTATTTTACCAGGAGGAACAGGCCAACAACATTTCTAATCCCATCCAACTTCACGTCACAGAGGCTAAGTTCCTGGTCGGTGCATCCACAAATTTGGCTACCTCTGTCCCCCAACCTTTCCTCCCCACTCCCTCCCCCACAGAGTAAAGGGTGGAAGCTTACCCTAAACATGGCAGTAGGAGAATAATGCAGCACCAATTATTGCCACCCCAGCTAACTCATAGGATGAAGAGTCCATGCCAGAAGAGGCAAGCTGAGAAGGCCAGTGGCTACTACCCTTCCCCAGATCTCTGCTCGTAAAGCAGACGTGTCACTCCAAGAGAAGCAGGCCATAGTCACTGTCTAGCACCTGGAACAGTGGTTCAGAGATTTTGCCCAGGGGGGAAGATGCAGCCAACAAGAACAAAGAGCTCTGAGCCTGTCTCTGAAAAGAGTTGACTTTATTTGAAACAGAGTGAGGGGAAGTTCAAGCCTAAGGGCATTCTCTGAAACAATGGAGGCTTGGTGGTAAGAAATTAAGAGAGGCTGGTAGCTCTGAGAGCATCAAGTTAAACCATAGGCCAGCTAGTTTGTTAGAGAGAATCAGGAAAAGAGACAGCTTCTAAGAGCCTTCCTGATCTGAGAAAAAAAAGCCTCAAAGACTCGCCTCAAACTACCCATGCCTGAATTTAATTAGATAAAACTGAGGGGCAGTTTATGTCCCAGGGCATTGTCAACAAGAATAGAACAGTCTCATGTAATTAGTGGAGCCTAACAGCCAAGTGTGGTACAAAAGAGACAGACAACTAAACAGAGGGACCAGAGGAAAAGACAGTCAAAGAGAGCCCTGCTAAAACCATTGTCATCCCAGGATGCCTGTGTTCATGCCAAGGCTTCACATTATGGGGGGTGGGAAAGGAGAATTAGATTTCATTAAAACAGTATAGCCAAGCCACTAGACAAATAAACAAGTGCACGCACATGCACACACAAGAAGCCCTAGAAGGAGAGGAGAAAAATCAGTATGCAGAATTGTTGCTATATGTTACCTAAAATGTCCCATTAAAAAAAAAAAAAAGACAAGACATGGAAAGAAACAGGAAAGTATGACCCATACATAGAAGAAAAGCAGTCAATATAAACTGTGAGGGGGCTAGATCTCAAATTTAATAGACAAAGCCTTCTAAGCAGCCATTATAAATATATTCAAAGAACTAAAGAAACTATACTTAAGGAATAAAGGAAGGTATGATGACAATATCTCATCAAACAAAGAATATCAATAAAGAGAAAGAAATTATAAAAAAGAAGCAAATGGAAACTCTGGAGTTGAAAGTATAACTGAAATGAAAAATTCACTAGAGGGACCAACAAGTTTGAAAGAATCAGTGAAGTGGATGTTAGATTGATAGAGACTTTGCAATCCAAAGGATAGAAAACAAAAAGGATGAAGGAAAATGAACAGAGCCTCAGAGAAATGTGCAACACCATTATGCATAAACATGCACATGATGGGAGTACCAGAAGAAGAGGAGAGAAGGGAACAGAAAATAACATCACAAGAAATAATGGCTAGAAACAACACCCCAAATTTGATGAAAGTCAATCTACATATCTCAGAAATTCAATAAATTGTAAGCAGGATAAACACAAAGAGATCCACAAAGAGACACATCACAGTAAAAATGTTGAAATACAAAGACAAAGAGAAAATTCTGAAAGCAGCAGGGGAAAAAGGACTCATCACATATAAAGGAATCCCACTAAGACTAATATCTGACTTCTCAGAAACAATGGAGGCAAGAAGGCAGTGGAATGACATATTTGGAGTGTTGAAGAGAAAAACTATCAACCAGTAATCTTACATTCACCAAAGCTATATTTCACAAATGAAGGCAAATAAAGTCAGTTCTCGATAAAAGCTGAGAGATTTTGTCACTAGCAGACCCACCTTACTAGAAATAATAAAGGGAGTTCTTAAGGCTGAAAGCAAGTGACTGCAGATGGTAATATAAACCCTCATGAAAAAACAACACTGGTAAAAGTAATTGTGTAATTATAAAAGACAATATAAATGCATAGTTCCTCTCCTTCTACTCTTAACTGATTTAAAAAGCAATTGTTGGGCCTAAAACATGTAGAAATGTAATACATCTAACATAATAGCACAATGAAAGTAGGTGAGAATAAAGCTGTATTGAAGTAAGGGAATGACACCAGATCATAATTTGAATCCACAGGAGAAAAATGAAGAGAACCAGAAGTGGTATATAAAAATGTTACTATATCAAACTCTATAAATAATACTTTCTTTCATTTCTCCGTTTCTTTAATAGACATAAGATTATATTATGCCACATTTTAAACAATATATTGTTGGTTTTGTAATATATATAGATGTAATATGTATAACAACAGTAGCACAAAAAAGGGGAATAGGAAATAGATATGTGTAAGAGTAATGTTTCTATATCTCATTGAAATTAAGTTAATATAAATCTAACCTAGGTTTTGATAAGTTAAGATGTATATGGTAAACCCTAGAGCAACCACTAAGAAAATAACTCATAAAAATATAGAGAAAACAATTAAAGGAAATAAAATGTTACACTTAAGGCAAAAGAAAGCCATAAAGGAGGAATAAAGAAGGAAAAAAAGACATTAGACATATAGAAAACACAAAGTAAAATGGCAGATGTACATCCAACTATATCAATAACAAAACTAAATGTGAATGCATTAAACAATCCAATCAAAAGGCAGAGATGTCAAACTGTATTAAAAAATAAAAAACAAGATCCAACTATATACTGCCTATAGGAGACACAGTTTAGGTTCAAAGATAGAAATGGGTTGAAAGTAAAAGGATGGGTAAAAATATATCCTGCAAAGGATAAAAAAGCTGTAGTCAATTTAAAAAGCTGAGTGGCTATACAAATATTAGGCAAAAAAGATCTTAAAACAAAAGTCTCTGTTATTAGAGATAGAGAGGGACATTTTATAATGATAATGGGCTCAATCCATCAGGAAGGTATAACAGTTATAACTATATATGTACCTAACAACAGAGCTCCAAGATACATGAAGCAAAAATGGAGAACTGAAGGGAGAAACAGACAATTCAATGGTAATAGCTGGAGATGTAAATATCCACTTTCAATAATGCATGGAGCCACTAGGCAAAAGATCAGGAAGTAAATAAAAGACTTGAGCAATGCTATAAACCATCTAGATCTAATGGCCATCCTTGGAATACTCCACTCAACAAAAGCAGAATACATATTCTTCTCAAGTGCACATGGAACATTTTCCAGGATAGACCATACGTTCAACCATGAAACAGTCACAGTAAATTTGTAAGGATGGAATTCATACAATGTTTTCTGAACACAGTGAAGTAAAATTAGAAATCAATAGACACAAAGAAATTTGGAAAAATCACAAATAGGTGGAAATTAACAAACTCCTATATAACCAAAATTTAGAAAATACTGTGAGATGAATGAAAATGGAGGCTCACATACCAAAACTTATGGGATACAGCTAAACATTGCTTAGGGGAAAATTTATATCTGTAAATGTCTACGTAAAAAAGAAGAAAGATCTCATATCAATAATCTCACCTTCTAAACCCAAATCAAGCATAAGGAAAGAAATAGTGAAGACTGGAGCATCAATAAATGAAGTGGAAAATAGAAAAACAATAGGGAAAATCAACAAAATTAAAAGTTGGTTCTTTGAAAACATCAACAAATTTAACAAGTCTTTAGCTAAATTGACCAAGGGGGAAAAAACTCAGATTACTAAAATAAGATATAAAGAGGAGATATTACTACCAAGATTCCAGAAACGAAAAGGATTGTGAACATTGAAAACATCATGCAAAATGAAAGAGGCCATTTAAATTAAATGTCCAGAATAGGCAAATCTATATATATAAAGAAAGTTGATTAGTGGTTGCCTAGGGCTGGGTTGGGAAGTGGGGGAGATGAGTCACTTAATGGGTGCAGGGTTTCCTTTGTAGTGATGAAAATATTCAGAACTGATGGTGATGATGGTTGCACAATTCTGAACATACTAAAAACTATTGAATCTTACTCTTTAAATGGGTGAAGTATATGGTATATGAATATATTTCGATAAAGCCACTATTAAAAGGGGAGGGGTGATAAGAGAAACATGCCTGTCAGATGCCAAAGACAATTATAAGGAAGAGCTAGAGAAGGCTTTGTCAATAGGTGGGATCATAAAGTAGGAGAGGGAGAAGGTTAGTAGTATGCAGGGTGGGAGGCTTTTGTTAGAGAAGACTTGGAATTGGACATTTCACAAGTATGCATGCAAAGAGAGTTGAGGAGTGGGAGGGAGGATCGTGGATGTTAGGGATTTGAGGAAATGAAAATATTCTCCTACAGTACTTGCAAATGACACCTGCTTGCAATGCTTTAAGTTGCATGTTTTTCTCTTTGCAAACTGGAAAAATTTATATTTGATTTAATATCTACTTATGTTCCAGAAGACAAACTTATTTTTTGATGCTGAAACACAGCCAGTTGGAATAATTGGTTGCTTAGGCTCTGTGTTTGCACCAGACCTTGCTTTTCACCTCAAGGAGAGAAACTTCTAGAAATTACTGACCTCAAACCATTTTCATGCAAAAATGAACCAAATTAAAAAAAAAATCCTTTGATGCAATATGAATTTTACAATGATAAATTAAGCCTTGTCTGTCAAAGTATATTCCTATGATTTGATCTTTGTTAAGATGTATTTAAAAGTAAAGGCATTAGCCAGCTATTTGGGGATGATTTTGCTTTAAAAACCTTTCAGCAATTCCATTTTTGAGAATTTTATTCTAATTGAGTCAGCTAAACAGTGATTGTGCTATAATTAATTACTTTAGTATTGTAGTTTCCACTTCCATATTTGACTGATATGTTCCAAAGGAAATGCAAGAGTAATTTAAACCCTTCATCATGAAGTGGTGATAAAAAAAATGGTGGGTATGTATTTACAACACCAGGTTTAATATAATCATTACTATATGCTGAGTAGTGAGGTTAAGTGCTGGAGGTATGAAGTTATGAAGGTAAATGAGATAGAATAGTCCCTTCTCTGCAAGGAAATTTTCATCTCAAGGGACAGGTTGTCCTAGAAACAAGTAATTTCAATACAATGTGGGAAATATTATGTTGGATGGCAGCCAGGGTGCCCTGTGACAAAGATGAGGGCACCAGGCAGGCAGAGGTGGGCAGGGATAGTGGAAAAGACAGCTTGGTCAGGTGGAGATTTTCAAAGGAGGCAAAATTTCAAAAATATGTGTTTGAGGCAGAAACATACACACTTTCCTTTTCACATCAGAAATTAATCTTTATTAAATAGCAAGTAACATATTAAAACAATTTTTAAAGAAATCATGCCAGAGATGCACAGTTCTCTCAGGAATTTCTTTTTTTTTTTTTTTTACTGTAAATCTTATTTTTATTTTTTAAATTAATTTTTATTGGAGTATAGTTTACAATGTTTTGTTAGTTTCTGCTGTACATCAAAGTGAATCAGTTATACATACACATATATCCACTCTTCTTTAGATTCCATTCCCATATAAGTCATTACAGAGTATTAAATAGAGTTCCCTGTGCTATATACAGAACGTTCTTATTAGTTATCTATTTTACATACAGTAGTGTGTATATGGAAGGTACACCATCAGCTTTCCTGGGTCTCCAGATCTTGGACTTCTCAGCCTCCATAACCACATGTGCCAGTTCCTTAGAATAGATCTCTTTTTGGCATGGGAAGGAGCAGTAAGAAGACCAAGAGGTTTAGAGCAGTGGTTCTCAAACGTTTTGGTCCAGGACCCTGTTGTGCTCCTAAAAATTACTGAGGAGCCCCAAGAACTTTGCTTATATGGATTCTAGCTATATTTGTCATATTAGAAGTTAAAATTGAGGAAATTTAAAAATACTTACTGATTCATTTAAAATTATAATAATAAACATAACACATGTGAATATAAGTAATATTTTTATAAAAAATAACTATATTTTCCAAAACAAAAAATTTTAATGAGAACGGTAGCATTGTTCTGCATTTTTTGCAAATCTCTTCAGTGTCTGGCTTGCTAGAGGACAGCTGAATTCTCGCAGCTGCTTCTGCATCCAATTAGTTGTAGTGTGTTGTTTTGGTTTTAGTATATGAAAAAAATCTGGCCTCACCCAGATACGTGGTTGGAAAATGGAAGGTATTATAATAGCCTTTTCCGATATTTGTGGTTATTCTCCTTTGATACTGCATCAAAACTCAACAAGTGATAGTCTTTCACAGGGTAGTTGCAAAGTGGGATCTGAAACCGTATCAACAAAATATTTGTTCTCTGAGGACATAGACATGAGAAAATAGACATGAAAACAACATCTTAGTATTAGGATAAAAGAAATCTTGACCTCCAGACCCCAAAAAGGGTGTCAGGATCTACGTTTTGAGAACCATTGCTTTAGAGCATAGTAATTGAGGAAATAATGGGTGAAGGTATCCTCAGAGAGTCCATGTAGGAACTTGCAGGTTGTGATGAGGACTTGGAAATTTATTCTGAGTAAAATATGAAGTCATCGTAGGGTCTTGAGCAGAGAAGTAAGTTGGTCTAACATCTCAGAAGTTCACTCTCTGTGTTTGGGGAGAACAGACTACAGAGGACGAGGGTGAAGCAGAGAGGTCAGCTAGGAGGCAGTTGCAATCAATCATCCAGGTGAGAGATGACGGTGGCTTGGACACAGAGGACATCTTGGAATATCTCTGGAACAACAGAAATGGAAGCCTATCTTTACCTAATGTCGTTTTGCCACCGTGTGAAAGTTGATTAAATGAATTTAAGCAGAAGCCTCTATTTTCCTTTGTGCTGCTTCTGATCATCTACAAAGGCTCTTGATGTCTCGAGGAATCAAAGTGTGTCAGAGCATAAAAGAACCTTGGGGAGCATCTTTGTCAGTGATTTCTAAATTATCCTCTAAGGAGTCACAGGATCTCTATGCAGATACCATGTCAGTAATTACAGAAATGAAAGGAAACCAGTAGGGTAGCACTAGGCTCCCCCATCTCTGCTCCAGCCTGAGCAACTTCACTTTTATCTGTTTTATGAATAGAGTCTTTAAAAGTCTTTTGTCCCGGGAAAGCATCCTGTGGCTAACAAGCGTCTGTGCATCAGTTTGGGCCCTCTGCTGAGTCGAGGTGCGGCCTCAGAGTTCTTCCCAACGAAGTATTCCACTCACCTACGAGTAACAGGCCAGAATTGGCACTTTAGATGGGTAATGTTTGCCATTCCTCATGTAAGTCCAAACTTGGTGTCTTATCACACAGCCATCAGTAAATTTCAACGCCTCTCACTGACTTTACTAGTTTCTACTTTACACCCACCCTACTCTCATGGCTGTGTAACTGTCATCCATATAGAGATCACAGAATGGTCAAGTTAAAAAAATATTTATAGAGTGTTTAGGGGTTGAAAACTCAAATGCCTTCAGAGGACAAGTGGACAGCAGGCAAAGAGTAGAGACCAAGTGGGAAGATGGGCCCAGAAGTGTGGATGTCTTGACTAAAAGGCAGTCAAATTCAGAATTTTAAAAAATTCCAGCAAACAATGACCATAAGTCAACAAAACAAATAAAAACACTCCACAATGCCTTATGGGCTTTTTTTCCCCCTCTGGAATTCTGGAATCTCAAATTGGTTCAACTTGCTCGTTTTTCAGAGGAGTCTTTTTTTTTTTTTTTTTAATAAATTTATTTTATTTTATTTATTTATTTTTGGCTGTGTTGGGTCTTCGTTGCTGCGTGCGTGCTTTCTCTAGTTGCGGCGAGCAGTGCGGTGCACGGGCTTCTCATTGTGGCGGCTTCTCTTGTTGTGGAGCATGGGCTTTAGGCGCGTGGGCTTCAGTAGTTGTGGCACGTGGGCTCAGTAGTTGTGGCTCGTGGGCTCCAGAGCGCAGGCTCAGTAGTTGTTGCGCACGGACTTAGTTGCTCCGCGACATGTGGGATCTTCCCGGACCAGGGCTCGAACCCGTGTCCCCTGCATTGGCAGGTGGATTCTCAACCCCTGCACCACCAGGGAAGTCCCTCGGAGGAGTCTTATAAAGGTGCCATGACATGAGCGATTGTGTAGTTTGGGGACTTAGAGCTTGGATTTTAGAGTCAGACTGACCTGGTTTGTATCCTAGGACCACTGTTGGCTAGATGTGTGACCCTGGAAATAATGACTTCCATAAGCCTTCACTTCCTCATCCTCACATCCACAGGAAGCACATGGTCCAGGGCCAGGCACACTAAGTGCTCAGTAGAGTCCCACACAACTAGTCTCGTGCAAAGCTGGAAGATTCCCCATCATCCTGAGATTTTACTTTGAGGAAGTCTATGATTGACTTCTGGTCTCTGAGTGCGCATGCGCACACGCGTGTGTGGACACGGCTGCTAAGACATAGCAAAGAAGAGGATTGGAAAAAGAGGAGACCTGGGCAAGGGGACGAATTAAGGGATAGTTTGTGGCACGACACAAGCTTCTCTCAGCCTGATGTTGTTTCTCGGGAGCATCTGTTTTGCCTTTAAGCATGGGGTCCCTTTAGGGGATGTTTTTAAAGGAAGTTGATCTTTTCCTCAGGTTTTTCCCAGCTCTGCCATGTGGTTCCGCAGAGGCCAGTGGCATCCAGAGTTTGTGCACAGGCAACACTGCCTCCTGGGAGCACCAATTTACTGAGAATGAACATGGACTGCTGAATGGTTGTCAGGAGGGAACAATTTTCCGTCAGTTCAAATCTAGAACAGATGCCCTGGAATTAAAAAGTCATCCTGTCTCTGGTTGAATAGAGAATGAAGTTTGCAAATGTGGTTTTAAGCATGTTGCTTGGATGGGCTTTATGTTGCAGTATACCCTTCTCTAGAGTGTTAAACACTTTATGAATATCTGTTGGCTCTTTGGGTACAGTATGGTTTTGATTAAATTAGATTCACATTTCTGGAGAAATGTCCCTGACATATCCATGTAGTGTAGGTTTTCGGTACTTAAAAAGAAATGCTTTTATAGAGGGTCCACTCCATCAATTCAGGACCTTGAGACTTGCAAGTTAATTTCTTGTAATTAAATAATTTATAATGTGCTTAAAGGGGAGAGGCAGCATGGTATAATGGTAAGAGTATGGGCATCAAAGTCAGGAGGAGAAATCCCAGCTCTCTGCTTTCTAGGTGTCTGACTTCATCAAGTCACCTACATCTCTCTGAACTTCTCTTTCTTCATCCCTTAAATGGGCATAATAACATCTCCTACTCAGGACAGGGCTGTTAGGAGATTCAAACTGCATAATGGGTGTTGAGTACTCAGCTCAGTGTCTGGGAATTAGTGGGTGCTTCTGAACACCAGATCAACACCCTCTACTATCTTAACACCCTTGGTGAGCAAAAATAATGAATCACATCTGTACAGTCTGAGTTAGCACATCATGCATTTAGGTGTCTTTAGTTCAGGGGGAGCAATCTTCAGTAGTTTTCTTATCATACGGCAAGTGCTGGGAGGCAAGTCCAGCAGAGAACTGAGGATGCCATCTTTTTCCCTTTCCTGGGCTTTCCAGTGATCACTGATGTTCTGCATTGGAAAAGTGTAAAATTAAAAAAACAACTGCAAAGGAAAGCAATAACTGATGATGCCAAACAAATCAGGCTTGATTCACAGCTCTAGCAGGTAGATCGTGAGATGGGAGGCAACTTCAGTGTGGGCTTAAGTCTCCTGAGAAAATTTGAGAATTAGGAAAGGGAAGTTTGAGAGCCCCAGAGAGATAGGTAGAAAGGCCAAAGGGCCAGGCGTAGTGGCTTCCTCAGGGTTCCCGGAACCCAGACTGCCCTGGAGGAGCATCGGCCCCGGGCTCTACCGAGAGGCGTGAGCATGGGCATTCTGTGTTCATCCATTCTGCTTGACGGGGCTGCACCTGCAGTGATTTCTGAGCGGTACCTCCATAACTCCTGAGCTCAGCCCCCAATTTTATCCCTCCCTCACCTGCTGAAATGCTCATAATTGCCTTTCATGGGAAGGTGTTTTTCTAAACCAACCGCCCTTTTGTCTCTCATTAAAAGAAAAAAAGAAAAATCTTTTCAGGAGAGTTTTCCAGTTATTACCTACTTTGCTGTGTGTCAGATGGCTGTTTTCCAGTGAGACAGCTTGCCGAGGGTGAGGATGAGAACACGGGGCTTGTGACTTTGAAAGAGGAGGATGTGGTGCCTGACACACTATTCTGGGAAGTCTTTTAATAAGTGTGGTCTGAGCACCTGTATCACAAATCCTACCTAGACCGCTTATTAAAAATTCAGATTTCTGTGCCCTACCAAATCAATCTTTCAGGGGCAAGACCTGGGAATCTGTGTACTTAATGAACACTTGAGTGATTTGATCACAGCTTTGAGAGTCCCTGCCCTGGTGGAGAATCCCCAGGGGTGAATTAATTAAGGTTCAAGCAGTCAAATGTATGACAGATTTGCTTACATAATTGCCCCAAAGACAAAATCCATCTACTGTATCTCAGCATCTCTGTAGAGCACATCCTGGTACTATTTCCCTGCCATGCAAGGGATGCCTGTACCAACTGGCTTGAGATGGAGAGGCAGGAGCAGGAGGGGGAATAATCTTCCTTATCCCCTCTACACTCACTCCTTATTCTACACTAACAAAATCATCACTCCCAGGTAGAAATGCACAGGTCCTTTGATCCCAATTGTGTTCAGTAGAGTACCGCTGTGAGCATATCTGAATTGTTTTGTTTGGCGCTTCAAGGAGGAGAGAAAAAGCGTTTAGCAGCTCCCTGCAAGATCATCAGTCCGTGACAAAAAATCTCCAGGGAGCAAGTGTTGCCACAATCTGTTGTAACTCAGAAACACGCTAAACCCCATTCCAATTTTGTAAGACTGGTTTGCATATTCCGTAAGTTCTGTGGTGATCTTTTGCTTTTTGTTTTGTTTTGTTTTGTTCTGTTTTGGCAGAGCTGAAGGAAAACTATCATGGGGGTTATTTTCCATACTTTTACCATACATTTTAATTTATCCAGCAGGAAAGAAAAGAAGCAGTAAATTGAATATTCTGCTCTTAGGAAAGACACAAGCAGGAGGAAGGAAACTCACAAGGCTTTTAATGACATCATTTACAAAAGTCCTTAGAAGCCTTCAGTGCTGCCAATAGGACTTGACTGGTTGGTGTCTGAAGGAAATGAATTGATTCCTGTTTTTGTACGCAGGTGGAAAGAGCATTAGAAGTCATGAATAGTGCTTTTACCTTGCTGCCTGTCCTGCAAACTTGCAAACAGAAACAAATGCCCTCTCTCAGAAGTATTTTCTGAGAGAACCAGTTTAACCGAGTGAAGGGGCATCTCTGGTGGTCTTCATTTCTGGTTGGAAAGGAAGGATTTTTGTATCTTAAAATTTTTTTTACAGAAAAGTATGCAAGGAACGATTTTTGTGTCTTAAAAATTTTTTTAAAGAAAAGTAGTGATAAAGGAATGCTGAGGTTTGAATTGTGTAACTGCTCATAAATAGTTTACATGATGACTCTATACATCATAAATTTTCTTACAGTTTTTACCTCTACTTTTCATATTAGTCAGACCAAGGTCATAGCAAAGGCTGTGCCATTTAATTTCATAATAGTTGTAAGTGTATTGAGCATTTACTTTATGCCAAGCATTATAATATTGCTTTAGAAATCTGATATTGTAAGAAGTCAAAAGAGGTAAGTATTCTAATTTTTATGTTTCAGCTAAGCAAACTGAGACTTGGAGATGACCAAAGTTAAGCCCTTCCCAGCAAAAAGTAGTGGAAGATCTGTAACTTGAAAGTAGACCATCTGGTTCCAAAGTATGTGGAGTAAATACAACCCTAAGCTTGTAGTTTTCTATAGTACTTTGCTATGGGCATGCACACTCGTGCACACACACACACACACACACAGATGGATGATTATTCCTTAGGGACAAGTTATTCCTTTACTTCATTTTTTATACTGGCATTGGTGATATAGTGGTGAGCATAACTGCCTTCCATTTTATAGGGACCACGTTCAAGAGAGAGAGGAGGGACTTCCTTGGTGGTGCAGTGGTTAAGAATCTGCCTGCCATTGCAGGGGACATGGGTTTGATCCCTGGTCTGGGAAGATCCCACATGCCGCAGAGCAACTAAGCCCATGAACCACAACTACTAAGCCTGTGCTCTAGAGCCCGCGAGCCACAACTACTGAGCCCATGAGTCACAACTACTGAAGCCCGCATGCCTAGAGCCTGTGCTCCACAACAAGAGAAGCCACCACAATGAGAAGCCCGTGCACTGCAAGGAAGAGTAGCCCCCGGTCTCCGCAACTAGAGAAAGCCCGCCTGCAGCAATGAAGACCCAACATAGCCAAATATAAAATAAAATAAAATAAAGAGAGAGAGGATATTAGAAGCCGAAACAAAGAACCCAGACAGATGTTGGCACTTGGGAAAATAGGTCAGGGCTGTCAGCCTTCTGATACTCTTTCAAATCATTTTGGTATTTTAGTTTTATTCTTTCACTAACTCTTTATGTTCTTATGGGCAAGTGGTAATGTCCTTGACTCTGGGTTTTCTCATCTGTAAAAGATGGAGCTGGATCAAATAACCATTAAATTCCTTCAGTTTCTAACATTCTGTATGTATGGTTCCTGCCTTGAAGAAGCTTGCAGTCTCTAAGGCAGGTGTAAACATACAAGCAATGCATGATGTAAACAGAAGTTCAAGTGAGTGATTGAGGTCTCTCTTCAGGTGGTCTTGGACTCATTGCTAAATGAATGGTGAAGATTGTAAGGAAGGTGTAGAGATGACTCAACCCTGGTGCCATCTGAAAAGATTTACCCAAGAGGATAAAGCGTAAGCTGGGTTTATAAAAAGTTCAGACAATTGGACTTGCAAAAATTTACAAATTGAATATATGCTCTTTGTAATGAGTCAAATACTACAGGAGTACAGAAGTTGAAGGGTAGCCAGGATGGGTAGGGAAAAAGATGGGAGTCCTTGCTCTAGTATAGTTTGGTTTTTCATTGTGCTGTGTTCCCCTTAACACTTCACACACATTGTGACTGACTTCACATCACATCGTTGTCATTCACTCTTGGCACTTTCAGTTGGTCTGGAATTCCTAGATGACACTTCTAGATCATCATATCTGGTACAGTGCCTGCAGCAACGATGCACTTAGCAAATAATTGGTTGAATGAATGTTGTTATATTTTGGAGATGTTTGTTCACCCATTTAAACAACAACAGTACCTTAGTTGAACACATTGTGGACCTGGCACTACATGCAAAGATTAAAGTGAGATTGATCTTGCTCTCACCTATCTCCATAGTCCCATGGGGATGTGTGCATAAATGCAAAGTAGGAAGGGAAGAATTCCTCAAGAGAAATTTTGTAATTGAGACTCTTCCAATTTGGATAGACTAGAAGGAAAGGTGCAAGTAAATTTTCAACTCAATAAGGCCTAAAGAGAAGACATAGAATGGGAAAATATAGCCCCAAATAACGAGGTGATTTTTTTTGTCCTATCAGTTCCCCATCTCTCAAAGTGGATTAGTACCCTTAGACCTTGGATGTTGACTCAAGTTTTCTCCACTATTCCAGCATCTTGTAAGGCTGTATCCAAGAGACTCAGATCACTTCCTGACTTGTGGGTAGAAGTGTATCTAATTCTAGAAGAATCCAGAACATGTATGAAAACAATATAACAAAAGTGTTGGTTCTTATCACAGACTGAATAAGAACTCAGATGGAAATGCTGGCCTGAGACTGAGGGGGAAAGGAGAGGAGAATAAAAAGAATAGGCTAGTCTTTTCATTTCCATATATCACCTCACAGAGGATTAAGCATGGGAAGTCTAGGTGAGTGGTGGTTCCATTTTTAAATTAATTCATTCGTTTGACAACCACGAATGGAGTGTTGATAATGTCCAAGGCAATGTGCTAAGCTCTGAGAGACCCCAGAAGCTCACCATTTCTGTAAATCTGTGACAGAATATTCAAAGTGTATTAGTTTATTAGCGCTGCCATAACAAAGCACCCCAGACTGGGGTGGCTTAAACAAGAGACTTTTATTTTTTCACCATTCTAGAGGTTAGAAGTTCAAGATCAAGGGGTCATCAGGGTTGTTGCATAGGAGACCTTTCTCCTTGGCTTGCAGATGGCCATCTTCTCTTTCTGTCTTCTCACGGTCTTTCCTCTGTGTGTTGTCTGCGTCCTAACCTCCAGTTCTTATAACGACACCAATCATATTGGATTAGGGCTCAACCATATGTCCTCATTTGACCTTCGTTACTTCTTTAAAGTCCCGGTATCTCCAAATATAGTCACATTCTGAGGTACTAGGGGTTAAGACTTCAACATATGAATTTTGAGGGGACAAAATGTAGCCCATAACATGAAGCTTCAAACATTCAGCCTCAATTCAGGAAGGGGAAAAGCTTGGGGGTGTTTATTTTATTAAAATTTACCTTTAATAGGTAAATAAATATAGGTTCTTTTAACAAAATGAAAACCAGCTTGAAGAATCCAAAGCATTAAAATTTTCCATTCACTGAGGGTTTCATTGTTTGATAAAGATAGTGATTTTTAAATTTTTTGGCACTAAACTCCGTTAACCAGCCCTGACTGTTTTGTTTACTAAGTCCTTAGTTACAGCCTAGAGTTGATGTAGAATATCTTACTCTGGAAATGTGTACACATTGTACAAGCTCTAAAAGAAGAAAAAACATGATACTTTGCTGGCTTTAGGCTATTTGCTATAAAGAGGATTTCAAGGGTGTTAAAACAGGGGATGGATGGTGCTAAATCATTTTCTTCCAGTGGACATGGACAAATTGTTTGGACTTGGATAAAAGGAAACATTTTGACTTGGGATCAAGGGGAACAACGTGACATTAAGATTGTTGGTTATGCTTATCAACAGGAACCACTATGCTTATTAAAGGCACTTCTGTTCCCATAGAGGTCATTTTCATTTATGACCTTAGTCATGACATATAAGAGCCTGTGCAAAAAGATGAAAGATAATGCAAAATTCCATCTCTGAGTCAATTTTGTTATTATCACAGGGTGGTACTTTAAAAAAATCCTAATTTTGTGCATGGAATATTAGATTGGGGTTATTTAGATAGTACAACTTATATGGATTTTAAATCTAGTAATGTTATTAGCTTGATTTTTTCCATCAAGAAAGAATAATTTTCATAATGCATTTATAGAGTAGTTGAACTCTATGAGGTATTGTAAGGCATTTTGTTCAGCTCCCTTATCTTACAGGTGAAGAACCTGAGGTTAGCAGATGTGGCATATTTCTCTTAAGATTATCCTGTGAATTAGTGAAAGAATCAGGATTTAACCCAACTAAATTCAAGGTTCCTCAACTCCCTATTTAGGGCTTGTTCCAACTAGAGAGTCACAGAGCATTTGTGCTAAATGACCTCGGAGGCCATTGAGTCAAATCCTCTTGTTATAATTGATTAACTCATTGTTGTTAATTAAGGGACTTGTGGCCCACAAAGGTGAGACAGTCTGCTGAGGGCACAGGGAATTGATGGCAGAGCCAGGATCTAGAACCTACATATTTATTCTCCAAGTCCCGTGAGCCCTCCTCCAGGATTTCTCTCGGGATGTTCTGAGTGTATGCTGTGCACAGAGCTAGTTAACGGGGCCCTGGTCCTTTATCTCACAGGGGAAGGAAGGGTGGGGTTTGGGGCTACTCTTCTTGGAATCTTTATCTTCCTTTTGTACAGAAGGATGATGAGACAGGACTCAGAGATTGCAACAAGAAACTAGCCGAAGTTCCAGTTTTACTTAAGTGCAATGGATCAACTGAAGAATATTTTTATCAATCGGTCAAACTATTGAGTACCTGCTGGTATGCAAAGATAAAAAACAAAAAAGCCCCAGAAAAATGCACTCTTTCTATGCTTTCTCCATCATCCATGTAGGGAAACTAGATATAAACACTCCAAAATATACCTAAAAATACACTAAGCATAAAACTTTTCTACTCACATACCAGGTATTCCCTTTCTTTTAGTCTCAGGGGCACGTCTCCTCTCCCCTTCTAAATGGAAAGTTCCTTGAAGTAAAACTGTATCTTAGTCATTTCTATCTACAATATTTATCATGTCCAATACCAGTTTAACTCAATGAACTTACATTTAACAACAATACAAGAAAGATTTCATAATACACAAGATGGCACAAGGCCTCTAGACCCAACTGTGGGAAAAAGGAAGGAAAAGCAGTAGCTTAAACAAGAAGAGACATGTTTCCACCCCACATTCAAGATGTCTGTAGGCAGTAGCCAGCACTTCACAGTGCAATTGGTCTAGACACCTTCTTTCTTATTGCACTGCTGGGTATGACTTCCATTCCAAAATGGCTGCTAGAACTATAGCGATGACATGTAAATCCTATCCAGCAGAAGGGAGGAAAGTGAGGAAGAATGATATGCCCCCTTTTTTTAAGAGTACTTCCAAGAAATTGCATACCCCACTTCTGCTTATGTCACATTAGCCAAAATTTAGTCATGGACATAGCTAGCTGCAAAGGAAGCTGGGAAATGTAGTCTTTTTTTTTTTTTTTCCCCCCCCCAGAGGACCACAAGAATCCAATTAAATATCAGGGATTCAATTACTGGAGGAGAAGGAATATCAGGGAGAAAACTGGCAGGATCTGACACAATTCCAAGCTCCTGAAAGAAGGATTTCACTGCAGTATTTCATTATTTTTTTCTTTTTTAATCGGGGGAAGGTCAGCCATCTCTAGTCTTATGACTAAGATTGTAGATTTAATAATAAACAGATCTGATTGTACTCTGGCTCTGCTGATTACTGCATGTGTGTGACTTTGGTTAAGGAACTTAACTCATAAGATTGTTGGAAGAACTAAGCCACAGTCTTGGCACAGATGCAATGTGCAATAAATGATGGTGTTTATTGTCATTTTTTTCTTACTAATTTCCCTGTTGAGAAAATATATACCTCAAAACATGTCTAGTAAAAGATATACCATCCATCAGCTGGAGGATGCATGCCTTATAAGCTGCAGTCACCAGAGTGCCAAAACAAGGAGTTGTTTTTTTCCTTCTAATTGAGTTGGTCTGGGGAATCATTGCTGTGAATATTCTGTATATATGGGTCTTGGTCGTGTAGCCCCATGGGAAATGCCATTACTTGTAGGATCCTCTGTGTTTGCAGGGCAGGTGTCCTGGATGGAAATGGCATACAGGAATTCCAGAATCTTTAAATATGTTCCCATTATAAATATGACCATAAAACATATATTTTTCCCACATTGAGGAAAGCTGCAAAGTTGCTGGTACCCCTTCCAGCTAATTTCAGTGGTTGGTTGGTTTTGAATTAATTGAGCGATGAGGTTGAGCCCCAGTTATTTACCCCAACCTTGGCGTTTTCAGGCTCTTTTTAACAGAGGCAAATAGGTTATAGAACCACCTGCAGTGACCTCGGCCTAGAAAAAACAACTCAGTAGAATAAATATTCATTGAATACTTGCTATGCGGCAGGCACCGTATTGAGCACTGAACAGCATTGATATCTTGTGGGAGAGACGGAATCCAAGGGAAGAGATGATACCCAGATAAAGCGTAATGATAACAGAAGCTCTCAGGTCAAGAAAGTTTGCATATTCACCTCTGTACAAAGTAGCTGGAAATGAATATGTGTACAGAACTCAGGTTGGACAAATTTCTATTAAAGAATGAGCGGGGAAAATATAAAGATATTTGCATTGTGGCCTTTCTTTTGCCACTAATTTTGTGACCTCTGTTGGCTTAGTTACCATTTCCTGGGCACTTACTATTGCCAGGGATGAAGCCAATGCAGTCTGACTGATTTACAGGAGGGAGGCTGATAGGCTAACGTTGTACCAACACAGCCCTGGGTACAGTGATTATGTTTTGCATGACAATCACTAGGAGACTATGATCTGAAGTATATTACATTTTTTAGTTTACAGGCATTTGTTCAGTTATTCTAATCTGACTTGGAAATTAACATAGTGGAAACAGGATGGTGCTTTGAATGCAGGACAAGCTTGCGTGTAAATCTAGCTGCCTCCTTAGCTTCTGTGTGATGGCACAAGGGTTACTTAATGTCTGTTAGCCTCTGTTTTCTCTTCTGGGGGATTTTTGTGAAGATTAACTGTAATGATATATGCAAAATACTAGTGTATTGCCTGGTATGTATTAGATACTTATTATTAGTTTGTCATTTTCCCCTCCACTCTCCTTCCTTCCTCCCCAAATTGCTCTCACCAATTGCCAAATTCTGTGGACAATTTCAGTGCTTGCTTTATAACCCTTGTCAGCACTGGACATTGCTGACTATACCCCTTTCTTGCTTCTCTCTCCTGTTGTTTTTCACAATGCCACTGCTTCTTGTTTTCTTCCGGCCTTTACAATTCTATCCTTCATGGGCTCAGCTCTCCCCACCAGCCCCTTAAATACTGGTGTTCTCCTGCTTCCATCTTCATCCTCCTCTTACTTTATACTCTCTTTCTTGGCAAATTAATCTATTTCATGGCTCCAGCCACTACAGCTTTCAATGTGCTGGAGACTTCTAAATCCACACCTATTGCCCTGACTCTTTCCTGAATCTCAGTTCTGTGTTTCCAAATGCTTGCTTTCTATCTTCCTCTGAATGTCCCAGGAACTTCAACATATTAAAAAATAAACTTTTCCCTCTGCTGTATTTCCCCTCTCAGCTAATACATGGCCATCCACCAAGTTATCTTTTTCTTTTCCACTTGGCCTAATCTTCCCTTTTAATCAGTCACAAAGTCCTGTCAGTTTGGCCTG
The DNA here is from genome assembly GCF_965194805.1 of Balaenoptera borealis. Classification (NCBI taxonomy): domain Eukaryota; kingdom Metazoa; phylum Chordata; class Mammalia; order Artiodactyla; family Balaenopteridae; genus Balaenoptera; species Balaenoptera borealis. The sequence continues at coordinate 19,092,362 of NC_138876.1, forward strand.
CAGAATTTCTCCCAGACTTTTTCTCTTCCCCCTCACTGCCACCACCACCCTAGTTCGGGTTTGCTCCACCTCTCTTCTGTTTTGGATGAGCACGCTAGCCTCCTAATTGGTTTCCCGGCCTCCATTATCTTTCCGCTCCAGTCCATCTGTCAAAATCATAATTAGTCTTATGTCAACATATTCTCTTCTACTTAACTATTTTCAATGGAGAAATTTTGGCTAAAACAGGGGTGGATAGCTGTTTCTACTCCAATTCTATTGACATCTTCTAAAACCAACTGAAAAAAAAGAAAAGAGAATTTTTATTTTCAAAGAACTTAGGAAAAAAAAAAAAAAAGAACTTAGGAAATACCTATGACCTCAAATTCTGAAGGATAATTGCTAAGCATAGTAAAATTTGGATATAATTGAGGAAAGACAATAATAGTAAATCTGTATTTCCGTAGCGGTCTTTAAAAAGAGGCAGCACATCATTAATGAGCCAACTGTGCCTGAAACAGCAATGTGTGGGGTTGTGGATGGACTAAGAAAGTATCTAAGTTCCAGTTCCCCACTGTGGAGTGTCGTGGAAAGTGGAATCAAAAGAGAATCCTGCAGACATGCCATCTCTACCAGAGTTCTCAGACTGAGAGTTTACAGTAGACAGGTGATAATCATATCAGGGTCAACTGACATATACAGGTAGACACGTACACACCAAACACTGCTGACATAAGAGCCTTCGCTACAAGGTAGATTCCTTGTTCTTCCATCAGGTAGTTCTCTGTAAAGAAATGAAAGGAAATTCTCTGGCAGTCCAGTGAGTCCAGTGGCTAGGGATCCAGGCTTCCATTGCAGGGGGCCTGGGTTCAATCCCTGGTCAGGGAACTAAGATTCCACAGGCTGTGCAGTGCAGCCAAAAAAAAAAAAAAAAAGAAGGGCTTCCCTGGTGGCGCAGTGGTTGAGAATCTGCCTGCCAATGCAGGGGACACGGGTTTGAGCCCTGGTCTGGGAAGATCCCACATGCCACGGAGCAACTGGGCCCGTGAGCCACAACTACTGAGCCTGCGCGTCTGGAGCCTGTGCTCCGCAACAAGAGAGGCCGCGATGGTGAGAGGCCCGCGCACTGCGATGAAGAGTGGTCCCCACTTGCCGCAACTAGAGAAAGCCCTCGCACAGAAACGAAGACTCAACACAGTCATAAATAAATAAATAAAAGAACGTGAATTTCTTAAAAAAAAAAAAAAAAGAAGTGAAAAAAAGAAAAGCAGACATATCGAAGAAGATAAAAACAGACCATGGACCAAAAGTTAGAAAACAGAGGAAGCATTAAGAATAGAAAACATAACAAACAGAATGTAACTAAGGACAAGCACCTCTATCATGTCAATAAATTGAAATGAGGGTAACATCATCTTTTAAAGGAAAGACACAAAGAATGAAAAATCAAATCAAATCTAGATATGACACCTTATAGCAAAACAAACTCTTGATTGATTAAAAATGTAAACATAAAATAGGAAGTCATAAAAGTATGAAAGAAAAAATGGGTGGATTTTAAAATAATATTGGAAAGGAAGAGACATTTCTAAGAACTGGATAGAGCCCAGATTGAGGAGCAGGAGTAAACCCAGTATTCTGGGATGAAGAGAGGGATTCATTTTTTATTACCTCCATTTGTACTGCTTGAATAATTTTTTAAATATGCGTATGGTTTTCATAATGAGAATAAAAAGGCTAAATACAAAATACAATCAAATTCAAAAGAGAAAATTTCAAATCTCTTTAATGATCCTGCATTACTTGTAGGATAAATCCAGAAGCTCTGCCTCGCATGGTAAGCTAACCCAGCTGACCTTGCTAACACCAGCTCCCAGCATTTCTCTCTCTCTTTTTCTTTTTTGCTATTATGCATAAAGTTACTCAAAGTGCTTGTGCTAGTATTTTTGTGGCTCTATGTATTCATTTCTGTAGACATATTCCTAGGCGTGGGGTTTCTGGGCCATAGGATGGGTATATGTTTAACTTTGTAAGAAACTACCAAATAGTTTCCCAAAGTGTTTGGACCATTGGTGCCCCACCAGCAACATATGAGAGGGCCAGTTGCTTCATTGCCTTGCCAACGCTTGAGGTGATCGGTCATTCTTTTTTTAACATTAATTAATTAATTAATTAATTAATTATTTAAATATCTTTATCAGAATATAATTGCTTTACAATGTTGTGTTAGTTTCTGCTGTACAACAAAGTGAATCAGCTATATGTATACATGTATCCCCATATCTCCTCCCTTTTGCATCTCCGTCCCACCCTCCCTATCCCACCCCTCTAGGTGGTCACAAAGCACCGAGCTGATCTCCCTGTGCTATGCAGCTGCTTCCCACTAGCTATCTATTTTACATTTGGTAGTGTATATATGTCAGTGCTACTCTCTCACTTTGTCCCAGCTTCCCCTTCCCCCCGCTCGTGTCCTCAAGTACATTCTCTACATCTGCGTCTTTATTCCTGCCCTGCCACTAGGTTGATCAGTACTGTTTTTTTAGATTCCATATATGTGTGTTAGCAGACGGTATTTGTTTCTCTCTTTCTGACTTACTTCACTCTGTATGCCAGACTCTAGGTCCATCCACCTCACTACAAATGACTCAATTTTGTTCCTTTTTATGGCTGAGTAATATTACATTGTATATATGTGCCACATCTTTATCTGTTCATTGGTCGATGGACACTTAGGTTGCTTCCATATCCTGGCTATTGAAAATAGTGCTTCAGTGAACATTGTGGTACATGACTCTTTTTGAATTATGGTTTTCTCAGGGTATATGCTCAGTAGTGGGATTGTTGGGTTATATGGTAGTTCTAGTTTTAGTTTTTTAAGGAACCTCCATACTGTTCTTCCCCAGCATTTCTCTTGATGAAAGAAATGAATGAATAAATGGATGGATGCATAAACATTTTTTTTAAAAAAATTCTTGCACTCATGTTTCCAATGAACATCACATTTTGACTAAAAGAGCTCTGAAATCTTACTGTGTACTGTCCCGTATTTGTCTTAAATATGTTTTTTTTCTGCCTTCACAGAATGCATTTGAAAGGGCGAAGCTCTAGGAGTTGGGAACTCAGCTCATCCAAAACCACATCTTTCCCATTTTACGGACTAAAAGTGTCAGACTTCTTTCCTTGTAGTCTTGATGGATGTTTCCAAATGAAAAGATGCTGGTTTTTCAAAGATGTCTTCACTCATGGGTCTGCCCACCCTCCCCTGACATTGCCTCTCCTCTAGCCATACCTATCTTGTTATAGTTTCTTGAGCACGTCATGACCTCATTGTCTTTATTTATTTCCCCCTTTTGCATGAATGTCTCTGATTCCTTCCCAGAAAATTTTTAGTCATCCATTAAGGCCCAGTTCAAATGATGCCTCATTTATGAGCTCTGACCTGACTGTTCCAGGCAAAACTAGCTTTTTCATCATCCTTGCTCTGGTAGCACTTTAATCTGAGAGAGGCTAGATTTGCTATCTTCTCAGCTGCTCTGTGAGTCCCAGGAGGAGTAGGTGAATCTGAGCCCCCTTCAGAGCACCTGATCAGGGCTCCAGTTGCTGGGAAAGTTGACTCATTCCCGTGGGACTTCTGTGAGTGGGGATTGTGTTGAATGACAGTTTGGGCTCCACGCTTCCTTGGGCAGGTCACCATACAGAAGGAAGGGGACAGGAAGGGTCCAGACAGGTTTGCTAATATCACACACATATGTGTTTTACATAAATTACCTCATTCATTCTTCACCTTTCAAAGTAGGTCTTATTATCCTCGTTTTGGAAAGGAAGAAATCTGAGGCTCAAAGAGGTTAAGTAAATTACCCAGAGTAGATGATGGAGTTTGGTTTCAAATTTGGGGACTTTCTGGCCCCAAAGCGCGTCCCTGTTCCATTCTGGAATCTGTGTTCTGGGGAGGGAGATGTTCGGCTGAGGCAACAGTATTCTCACTCGAGAGGCTACATCTCCAAACTCTCTTTTCTCTTCTGCTGTGGAGGTGAGCAAGGGCGGGGCTGAGGGCAGGCATATGGAGGGCCATGTTGGGGAAGCAGGGTCTGGGAAGATGGGGAAAGTTATGTGTGGCAGCTTTCCCTCTGTATGGCATTTACTCTCTAATCCTCTGTGGAAGTTCTGGATTTGTGGATGCTCTCCTGACCCCAGTCCTGTCCTTCCAAAAGACCAGCTGGAGTGATTATGTTTTCTGGAATAACACGGAGAGGACGATGATTAATACTTGGCAAACTTTGGAGTAGGAAATGTGAAACACGTGCCTGTTTGGGGTTCCTTCGCATGTTTCTAATCAACCAACCAGATTTCACTAGAATCTTTTATGGCTTCTCTGAAATTTGTAGTGAAATTGAAAGCCAAGTGTAGCCCTGGACCAATTTGTGGTTGTTATAATAACTATCCCTTTTCCTGACTCCTTCCACCACTTAGTGAAAATTATTATTGCAGTAAAATTTCTTAGTCATACTTTCCAGGGGGTTGAAATTTCTTAGCTTGTCATATGGATAAATCTTATATTTATGTTAATATGAGAGCAGTATGGTTGGATGAGTCTTTGCATGGAATTTGACAAAAGATGCAGTTGAATTTAGTTATTGAAAATTCTATATGTAGGATGTACTCCACCTTCAATTCAATTTAAGAAGCATTTTGAGCACCTATTATATATGAGGTATGCCTGAAACTGTGTGTACAGAGATAATTCCTACCTTTACTTCTTAGGAAAGTCCATAACTTAAACTGAATACATCTTAGTGAACTCTCTATCTTCATAGTACTGAGCTCAGATGATGGTACCACCAGTGACCCAGTTGCTGAAGCTAGAAATCCTAGGATCTTTCCTGATTCTTCTCCCTCTCTTATTACCATATTTAATCAAGTCCAAGAGATTTTTCCTTCTCAATTTTTAAAAAAAATTTGCATCCTTATCTCCATTGCCATGATCAAGGTCCAGGCCTTCATCATCTCTTGCTTGGATATTCCAGTGGCTTTCTTTCTCACTTCTCTGCCCACAGGCTCTCATCTTCCCTACCCCTTCTAGAGCAATTGCTCAAGACACAAAAATGAATATGACACTCCCTTGTTTAAGACTCTTCATGAACTCCCTATTACCCACAGGATGAATGCAAAACTCCTCACGAAAATATTCAAGGCCTTCCACTGTGTTGTCTTGGGTGCCACGTTGGGGGAAGGTGGACAGGCCCATGAGTTGAAGACACCTTGGAAAGACCAGCATCTTTTCATTTGGAGACATCCATCAAGACTACAAAGAAAGAAGTCTGGCATTTTTAGTCTGTAAAATGGGAAAGCTGTGATTTTGGATGAGCAAAGGTGAGTTCCCAGTTCCTAGAGTTCCACCCTTTCAAATGCATTCTGTGAAGGCAGAAAAAAATACATTTAAGACCATTATAGGACAGTAGGTAATAAGATTTTGGAGCACTTTTAGTCAAAATGTGATGTTCATTGGAAACATGAGTTCAAGGTTCTTTAAAAATATGTTTATGCATCCATCCATTTATACATTCATTTCTTTAATCAACAGATATCCATTGAACACCTAGACAAGAAAGTTACACAGGACCATGGTACAGTCCCTGCTCTCAAGTAAAGAGATAAATAGGCAATTATAAAACCATAGAATGAGCACACTGTTATGAAAAACACATGGTGCTTTGAGAACACATATTGGGGGCTCCTAAGCTAATCCAAGAGGGTCAGGGAAGGCGATATTTAAGTGGAGAGAAGAAAGAAGAATGTGACTTACCCAGGTGAAGAGAAGAATGAAGAGAAGTTCAGGTGGAGGAGAACATGGGCAAAGAGTCAGAAGCAAGACAGAGGGGAATTTTGAGATGCTAATATGATGGGATTATAATGCTGAGGTTAAGATGGAAGCAGGTACAGGGGCTGTTAGATATGCACCTACAGCAGGAAGTAATAGGTCATCCAGGGGCGATCTCCAGCCCTTCCTGGGTCTTAGGCAGAATGGGCCAGTGCTAGGGCTCATGGCTTGGCACATGGAACACGGACCAAGTTCTAGCTCACTTGACTCCTTAGCTAGAAACTTTTGTCTATAGGCAGCAACCTTGACCAGATTATCGCTAAACTAGATTATGGAATTAACACTTTATCTTTGGGACAATGGGAAACCCTGTAGTGTATTAAGCAGAGGAATTAGGTCAGGTTGGAATTTTAGGACGATCTGTCCGGCTGCAGCATGGAGGGTAGGTTAAAAGACTTCAAACTGGAGTCAAGGAGAATGGTTAGGTGACTTTCTCAGTGATCCAGTGGTCCAGATGAGAGGTTATGGTGGCCTGGCCTTAAGGAGTGGCATTCACTGGAGTTAGTGCCAACATGAGTAGTTAAGAGAAACTCAGCAGCAGCCTTCAAGGAGCCAGACAGGCATTACAGTCTTGCTCTATCTTACAAAAAGCCCACCTTGGCGAGAGACACAGAATAGTGGATTTGCTGCACCATGATTTTGACTCAGTGAGGAAATAGTTTCTTTTTCTTTTTTTTTAAACCCATTTACTGAGGTGTAATTGATATAAAAAACCTGCACATATCTAATGGATATAATTTGATGAGTTTGGCCATATGCAGACACCAAATCAAAGCTAACAAACATAACCATCACTTCCAAAAGGGCTCTTAACAATAGACATTCAACAAAGGAGCAGGTAGAGAAACAGCACAAGATTCTGTTTGGCCTCCAAGCTGGCCCAAATGAGTGTCGCCTATGACCTTTTGTTGTATAATCATCTCACCTGAGCCTGACGGGCACATTGATGTTTGTGACAACTTGTTCTGTTTTTCCTCCCATTGGAAACATTTTCACGAGGCAATTGAAGAGTCTCATTCATTACCCCGAAAAGCAACTTGAGCTTTCATGGTTGTGCAATCGCACCAAGTTAAATTTTTACAGGCCCTTGGTTGGCCTGGCGTGGGTGAGACGTGAGCCAGCAGGGGTGGGTGTGAGAAGGACAGGGAGTCAGACGGTAAAGGAATTAGCCACACTGCAGATTTGCACTGGTCTGTGTTAATATCCTCCCTCACCAACTCAGGGGTGCTTTGAGGGCTAGTGTTTGATCTGGAAAAACCATTAATGAACAGAATAATCATTCATATTTTCTCTAGTTTTCTAACCATGTTCAAGAATCTGTTATTTTATTTTATTTATTTAGTTTTTGGCCTCACCATGCGGCGTGTGGGATCTTAGTTCCCTGACCAGGAATCGACCTGTGACCCCTGCAGTGGAAACGCGGAGTCGTAACCACTGGATCACCAGGGAAGTCCCCAGAAATCTGTTATTTTATCCAAAGGAAAAAAAAAATCCCTACCTTAAAAGAATAAGGTGTCAGGAGAGTTGAATTCTATCCCCAGTATTTTCCTTTCTCAGGCATTGGAGAAACTTGATAAGACACAACCTTTTCTGGGCTTCATTTGCTTGTCTCAAAACTCCTTTCAAAGTGAAACTCCCGTGCTTCTATGAAATATTTGCACTTTGAAGTGTCAGCACATAGTAGGCTCTCAATATATATCTGTAAAATTGGAGGAACGAGCCTCGTGTGCTAGGCCCAGGGCTATTAATGGGAGACACAGAAATAAATGAAAAAGGTCCTTGTGTTTTAGTTGTTCACAGTCATATGCACAGGTGATGAGTGGGCACTGTCTAGGCGCCGCCCCACAGGCGTGTACAGGGGCTGTGAGATCGCAGAGGGGAGGAAGTCAGGAAAGAGAGACAGTTGAGCTGAATCTGTACAGAGGTTTGCCAGATGTGCAGGAAAGGCCATTCAAAGCAGCGGAAGTCAGATGAAGGTCCGCGAATTACCCTCTGTAACTCGAAATAGACACTGGATGTTTACACGCAAGAGCAGCTCCCCTGGAGCTGGCAGGGTGATTGGCCACTTGAGAGCAAAGTGGGTAGATCCTGTGCCCACTTGCTACAGGTGGTTGTGTCTGACCATTGGATTGCCTACCAAGGCTCAGCCACCTACGTGATTTTTTTTTAATTTAATTTAATTTATTTTTTATACAGCAGGTTCTGATTAGTTATCTATTTTATACATATTAGTGTATATATATGTCAATCCCAATCTCCCAGTTCATCCCACCATCACCACCCCCCAACTCCGCTTCCCGCCTTGGTGTCCATACGTTTGTTCTCTACATCTGTGTCTCTATTTCTGCCTTGTAAACCAGTTCATCTGTACCATTTTTCTAGATTCCACATATATTAATATACAGTATTTGTTTTTCTCTTTCTGACTTCACTCTGTATGACAGTCTCTAGGTCCATCCACCTCACTACAAATGACCCAATTTCGTTCCTTTTTATGGCTGAGTAATATTCCACTGTATATATGTGCCACATCTTCTTTGTCCATTCGTCTGTCAATGGGCATTTAGGTTGCTTCCATGACCTGGCTATTGTAAATAGAGCTTCAGTGAACATTGGGGTGCCTGTGTCTTTTTGAATTATGGTTTTCTCAGGGTATATGCCCAGTAGTGGGATTGCTGGGTCATTGGTAGTTCTATTTTTAGTTTTTTAAGACACCTCCATACTGTTCTCCATAGTGGCTGTATCAATTTACATTCCCACCAACAGTGCAAGAGGGTTCCCTTTTCTCCACACCCTCTCCAGCATTTGTTGTTTGTAGCTACCTACATGTTGAATTCAGAGGTACCTAAGAGACACCGTAGGAGGGCTTAGCAGAGGATGCCAGAGGCAGGGCTGACACATAAGAATAGTAAAAGGAAAGTAAAGAAATTGCTGGAGAGGAGTGCAGATAAACAAGACAAGACACAGGGTCCATTTAGCCTACATCCGCTGCCTGCTAATGGCACTGATGTGCATTTGGTGGGAAGAACTAGGTTCTCTCCATCAGCTTTTTATGCCAGGAATGGACCTAATCCATCTCCTCCCTCCAACTTTCCATTAACAAGTACTCTTTGGCTTCAGCTAAATCTTGCCACTGTCCCTACTTTCATCAAGCAAAACACAGATGACCGTCTGGCAGTGGGTATATCTGCATGGTGTGTGGAGTTTTCCTAGAATAACGGTTTGAATTATTCTGTAAAGCAGCAGAACCCTCTTTCCATATTAAATTTTACTTAGAAGAACAATATGAAAACAGCTGTGGTCAAACATCGACGAGTACAACACCATAAATATTTCTCAGGCCCTCATAATGGCCCAAGTGCTGTGCTGTGCACTTGCTGTGCGTCCCCTCATTCAATCTTTATCACGATCCTATGATGTGGTGCTTATAAGGTAGGGTTGTTTTTATCCTCTTTTTAGAAATGAGGTAGCTGGGAATGAAGAGTAACAGCTAACATGTGGCAAAACTAGAATCTGATCCAGGCAGTTTGTCCTCAATGTGGGGTCCTTGTGGTGCAGGAGGTCCTGTCCCAGTGGCCTGGCTGTGACGGGACTGGTGAGGCAGAGCTGAGCCGTCCGGGAATCCATCCCCTCTCCCTTTCTTCTGCGATAGCAGGTGTAGCTAATCGCTGTATCCTCCTTCCCCCAGCTCAGGAATTTGGTAATTTACCAGGTTGCTGTGTAATGTGGTCCAAGAAATACTGCTTTGGTTTGTCCTCCAAGCTCTCTCTGCAGAGTCCATATTCTGCCACATCGACTCCATGTGAGAGGGATCCTGCGGCCAAATAAGTCTTCAAATGTGGAAGTAAATGCCTATCACACACACACAAAAAACAAGTATTGTATGATTCCATTTATATGAAATGTCCAGAATAGACAAATCTATAGAGACAGAAAGTAGATTAGTGGTTATCTAGGGCTGGGAGGCTGAGGAGTCATGGGGAGTGATAATTAATGGGTACGATGTTTCTTTTTCGAGTGAGGAAAATGTTCTAGAATTGATTGTGGTGATAGTTAACCCTGTGAATATCCTAAAAACTGTGACTTGTACCATTTAAATTGAGGAATTGTATGTTACGTGATTTATAGCTCAGTTAGGCTGTTAAAAATCCCCAAACAAAAAATAAACATAGAGCATCTCTCAAAAAATTTGTTTAATGTGATAATCCATTAATTTATCTTCGGTAGGGCGGTCTGCAAGACATGGGGGTACAAGGAGAAAGGATCACCGGGTCAAAACTAATCATGACACAGCTGCTGGCGGCAGCACAATGGCTCTAACGGGGACATGTGCAAAGAGAAAGGTGAGCCCTTTGGGGACACTGGGAAAGATCTGGCAGAGGAGATGGTATTGAGCCCAAATCCAGACTTTACCGGCAAGTCCAGAGGCAAGGAAACTCCTTAGACAGCTGAGATGCTCTATGGGTGCTCTTGGTAGAGCTGATATTATGTGAAAGCTTGGAGCAAGGATAGTGCAGGGCTTGTTTTGCGGTTTGCATGCCTGGATAACATGATGAGTGGGAGGACTCAGCGGAAGAGGATTGAAGGATAAGCAGGAGCTAAATGACCGCATCCCTTGAATCATTCATTCATCCATTCATTTCCTTCTCAAGCATCACCCACATGTCAGGCAGAGGTTAGGTCAGTGGTCTCAAGCTTGGCTTTTACAATTGCCTGGAAAGCTTACAAAAACTGGTAGCAAGGTCTCACCCCAGAGGGTGCTCTGGGCATCAGGATTTTTCAAAACTCCTCAGGGAATTCTAATTGTAGTCAATGTTGAAAACCAGTAGGATGTCTGATGGAGATAAAAAATAAAAAAAGATTAAGGCAAAGATGGTTGTGGCACTTGGGGGTTTAACAATCAACAAATGTTTTCTGAGAGCCTATTAAGTACACCCTGGGCACTGGGGATACAGCAGTGACTAAAAGATGGGTCCACGCCCTCATGAAGGTTCAGACTAGTGGAAGCAGCAGGAAATAGGCAAGTAAGGGAACAAGGGAATCTCTCATTACAACATGGGATAAATGATGTGACGGAAATAAAGAAAGCTAACAGATAGCTGATAATGAGGGAGAGGATGGTTCCCTAGATTGGCTGTCAGGGAAGGTCTCTTTGAGGAGGTGACTTTAAGCCTGGTTCTAAAGGAAGGAACTGACCTTGGAAGATCCACAGGACGTATGTTCTAGACAGTGGACACATGTGGTGTGTGTGTGTGTTGTTGTTATTGTTGTTAAAACGAACAGGCATGTATTCAGACCATATTAGGAAAAATGGAGTACATTGTATGAGAGACAGTTGAATATGTTTAACGACTGTGATATTTTATTTATTCTTGTATTCCCAGAATCAAAGATGCTGACTGTCATGTAATTTATACATGTAATGTATAAATGTCTGATGAATAAATGAACTAGTGAAATCAGTAAAGAAGAAACTGAAAGATAGAAGGATGGCTGATGAAAGAATGTTCCAGAAGACATGGGAAGAGAGGGATTCCATAGCACACAGAAGGAGGGCCACTTTGAAAGTGGGAGGCAAGGTGTGGAGGCTGGAAATAAGTTTTCTGGTGCAAGGCCAGGAAGCAGAGTTCCCTCCAGATAGCCCTTGTGCCCTTTGCTGGGGGAGAGGAGGTCATTTGCTGAAAGTCAGCTGGGAGTGGGGTCCGGGTTCTGCAGGGGTGGGAGGAATGACTTTGTGGAAGTGAAGAGGTGGTCTGACCAGGGACACTCATAAGGAATACAGTGGTGCTGGACACGGCACCTAGGCTGCAGAGCGCACATAGGTGGTGGTGCCAGTGGACACGGTGCGTGATGCTGTGTAGCTCTAGCAGACCGTTACATCGTGGCTGAAGGTTTTGCAGACGGTATGGCAGTGGTTGGACCAGGAAATGAACAAACTGAGGTGGAAGGAGAGTAAGATCGAAACCGACATTAAAGTCTAGACTGGGACATAAAGGAAGGAAGTAATGTCGAGAAGGAGGAACAAAGTGGAAAGAACAGAGGACAAACTCTAATGAGTCGAAAGCCAAGAAAGTATAATGGGGAGAAGGGAATGAGCTGGAAGGAAGGGAGTTCCTATTCCATGGTAGCTGCTGCACACATTAAAGCATCAATACTTTAAAAGATAACAGTAGCTACCTGTTGCTGAGCACGACTGTATGTCAGAAGAAAGGCAAGGGGTTTTACCCACATAATTTCATTTAATTCTCATAGCGTGTACCATAATCCCCATTTTACAGACGAGAAAACTGAGGCTTAGTGAGGTTAAATATATTGCTCGCATTTTTGTAGCTAGGAAGAAGAAGAAGAAACTGCATCTGTCTGGTGAAGCCAATGCCCATAACCACCAAGCCAGGTTGATAGATATATTTTTCTTGTTGTAGAACAGAATATGACTCCTGCATCCTTTTCTTGTGAGCTGGTAACCTGGAGCCAGTTATATTAACCCATTGGGTTCCGCAGCATGAAGTCCAAATTCCCTCAGGTGACACAGGAGGCTGGTCAGAGTCCAAACCCACACCCTCCTCTCTAGACACAGCCTCCCACACCCTCTGCTCTTGTCTGCAGGAACTATTTTCAGTTTGCCAAAGGCATCAGGACAGCTTTTGGACATGATGTTGTATGAGGCAGTGATGTCCTTCTTCCTCTTCTCCTCCTGGCCGACTCCTTCCAATCCTCCCAGACTGAGTGTATCACCCCCTTTCCCCTTCTCTAAGCAGAAAAATGAGAGTGATGCCATTTGCCAGACCAGGCATCTCTAGAGCATCTCCGCAGACCCCCGTCACAGCTCTCCTCATCACACTAAAATTCTGGGACGCTGCCTCCTTGTTCACAGCGGCTTTCTTTACAATCCCACAGCCGCTTCCCCTTCTATTTAGCATTTTGCCATCTGGAAGGACCCAGAAAAAGGAGGGAAAAAGGCTCTGATCATGACTAGTGACAGACTCTCGTAGCAGCCTCAGGAATCCCTAGGCTTGTACCAGCACCTCAGGGTTGCCAGTCTGGTTCCTATAGCATTCCTTTAGCAGCTGGTAAAGAGAAAAAATTAGACAATAAAAAAAACGTAGTCAATGAACTCAAGGTATCTGTGGATATCCTTAACCAAAACAGCTATTATTTTAAAACACTTTCTAACGCTTTTATAATTCAAATACTAAAATGTTCTATAGTTACTCTTGCTGTATATTATGCATTATAACATGTGCTTATGTGTTATAATTAAGTTACAGGGGTGGGTCACCCAGCAGGGAGGTGGGTGGTTTGTGGATGTGGACAGAATGTGATTGAGAAGACTCAGATTTCACTTTCTGGTTGGGTAATTGGGCAAATATCTTATTTTTCTGGAGCTTCTTTTTCTTTACGTGTAAAATGGCAGTAATAGGAGAGTCTTCCTGGCATTGTTTGGGAGGCCAAGTGACAGCATGATTGTCACAAGCCCTCTGTCAATTGTAGCATGCTTTAGGGGAAAAAAATGGGGGTATTTTCCAGAGTGTTAGAGGACTTTATACGATATAGTGCTCACGTTTAACCTGGGAATGCTAATTCAAGGAACTCATCAACAACACGGCAGGAAACTTCGGCAGCAAAACCCTTTCGGAAACCCCGGATAAAGGATCCGGCAGAATGAGGGAGAAATGGCAAATCAAACCTCACAGAGACTCTCCTTGAAAGATTACGGGATGAAAAATTAACTTGGCACTGTTGGGGGTGGGAATGCGGACGGCTGCCCTGGATGGCCGGTCTTCAGCCTCCGGTCACTTTCCTTCCCCAAAGCCATTTTAGTCAAAGGTCATGTGTGAGTCTTGTCAAAGGCCAGCTTCCAATGGAATCATTGTCCCCCGGGACAGCGGCCCCCTGACTACATCTGCATTGGAGAAATCCCAAAAGCAAACGGCCCAGTGCAAACAAGAGCAGCCCGAGGCAGCCGTCCCGGGGCAGAGCTCACAGCAGAGGCCGCGTCCGCAGCGCCCGGGCCGGAGCAGGCGCCCAGACGGCCGCAGCGATGAGCCGCCGCGCCGAGCGGGTACGGTAGGCGCCTCCCTCTCCCCGTCCTCCATTGCTCGGGCTCCCGGGTCCCAGCTGCTGTTCTGTCAGCCGAGAAACCTTGCAAAGGGCCTCCGGATGTGCCGGAAAGCGGTCCCCGTTGGGCTGCGTTCCCGTGCACTCAGCTGCAGCGATTTCCAGGCGCGCGAGATGCAGAGCGGAACTCATTTCGAGCTTTGGTTGCCAGGGAATGTTTGGGTTTGTAAATACGTATCTCGTTTCTGGAAACCCAGCCGGTAGTCCCTGCAGAGAGGGGGCCGTGGACGAGTCTCCGATCACCGCGGCTGGAACCTGTGCCAAGGGGGAGCTCCCCTGGGCGCAGCGGGTCGCGGGGTTCGGGGAGCTCGGTCCTCCGGGGCCGCGAGAGGGCTCGGCGTTTGGCTGATTACCTGTTGGACCAGGGCTTTGCAGGGAGGATAGGGATTTTTCAAGCCATCTGCTTCAGTAACGTGCTGTGGGATCCTACACTTGACTCCAAAGGCAGCAGACATCTCGCTGACGGAGGGAGCCCGTTCCACATGGCCGGGTCCCCTCGGCCCTTTGTACTTCACTATTTGAACAAGCTGACTTTCGGATGAATCTGGCTCGTTTTTGGAGAAGAGTTGAGGGAGCCCGGAGTCTCAGCTGAGCAGGGGTGCTTTCTGCTCCGGACTTGGAAATCTCGCAGGGCAGACACGGCAGGTGGGGAGGGTCGGAAGGGGCAGTGGGCAGAGCCGGCGTTCAGGTGCGAGCGGTGGGTCAAAGGCTTTCGATGGCTGTCCTGCCACACACTCTGGTTTCATTTTAACAGGTTCAGCCCCGAACCGAGCCGTTTCTCACTGATAAAGACAATGAAAACAAAAGCCTTTCTAGCGCTCAGCAGGACGCAGAGAGGGAAGCCGGTTCTGGCATTTGTTTATGAATTTTTCACCCAGCCGGGTCTGCCGGGAATAGGACGTTTTCCTCACTTCAGTCAATCGATGTTTGTGTTGAGTTTCTGCACTTCCTCTCTAGCTGAAAATAATGTTTCTCCTTTACCGTCCCACCAAACGTTTTTTATTTAAAGAAATAAATGTATTTAATTTTTGGCCGCATTGGGTCTTGGTTGCTGCACTCGGGCTTTCTCTAGTTGCAGCGAGCCGGGGCTACTCTTCGTTGCGGTGCCCGCGATGCGGGCTTCAGCAGTTGTGGTTCTTAGGCTCTAGACCACAGGCTCAATAGTTGCTCTGCGGCATGTGGGGTCTTCCCGGACCAGGGCTTGAACCGGTGTCCCCTGCATTGGCAGGCAGATTCTTAACCACTGAGCCACCAGGGAAGTCGGCCCCACCAAGCTTCTGGAATGAGTGGGTGACATTCACCATCTCAATGCCCTCACTACCCAGTAACTTGCTCACCCACAGTCAATGGCTTCTGCCCTCCCTTCTGAAGACAAACCTTGGCCAGGGCCACCAGAGACCTCTTGGGAGCTAAACCAGAGAGTGTGTTGCGTTCAACCTTCCCCAAGTCTTCTCTGTGTCATTTTGAACTGTTGGTCATCCCCCCCATCCCTCTCTTTCCTTCTTTCTTTCTTTTTTTTTAAACTCCGTCCTGGATTCTTTGATACCATGCTTCCCTGGTTTCCCTCTGACCTTTTGAGTTTCATTTAATGCCTCTAAAGGTCTTCCCTTCATCAGCGTTGGTGTGTCCCTCTGTTCCTTGACTCTCTTCCCCTTCCATCCAGTAGTCTCCCTAGGAAACCTCTTCCACCCCCATGGGTTCACCCACTACAGACAAATCTATAGCCTATCCAGATCTTTCTCCTAAATACCAACCTTTTCTATAGAGCATCTCCACTTCAAGGTGCATCTCCATGGAGCACCTTAAAATTAACATGTTCAAACTGAATTTGTCTTCTCCCTTTCTCTCCCAGGCCTGCTCCTCCTTTTCTATTCTCACTGCTCAAATGGCATCCCTAGTTGTCCAAGCCAGACATGACAGAATCATCCTAGACAGAATCATCACTCCTCTCTTTCATTCATGACACCTAGTCCTATCTGCTCTCCCTGCTTAATGCATTTCATACACATACCTGTGTCTCCAGCTCAGCTTCCACTGTTTTAGTGTAAGTCAGTACCACCCCAGATTTGATTCTGGTCACAACTTTCTGTTAGTCTCATTTTAGGCCAGTACTACCCATCCCCATGCCCCCTGTCTTGTCACCATACTGTATCAAATGGTCTTTCTAAAATGCAATATGATCATGCAGATCTTTTTTGAAAAGTCTACAGTGGATTCCTATTTTTTTCCTTTTGAGAATAATGTTGATGTACACAGGTTCTCTGGGACTTGCCTTTCTCTTCCATTTTATCTCTCATCAGTCACTCCCTCTCCACATATTATGCACATTTTTTTTTTGAGATTTTTTTTTTAAACACCTTTATTGGAGTATAATTGCTTTACAATGGTGTGTTAGTTTCTGCTTTATAACAAAGTGAATCAGTTATACATATACATATGTTCCCATATCTCTTCCCTCTTGCATCTCCCTCCCACCCTCCCTATCCCACCCTTCTATGTGGTCACAAAGCACCGAGCTGATCTCCCTGTGCTATGCTGCTGCTTCCCACTAGCTATCTATTTTACATTTGGTAGTGTATATATGTCCATGACACTCTCTCACCCTGTCACATCTCACCCCTCCCCCTCCCCATATCCTCAAGTCCATTCTCTAGTAGGTCTGTGTCTTTATTCCCATCTTATGCACATTTTAATACACACTTTATGCATGTTGTATGCAAATTTAGGCACATTAAACTATTTACTAAACATGACTTTCCTCTTTGTCCTTCTCTTAGGTCTAACTTCTATTTTTCCCTAAAGACTCAGCTGAGAGCCACTTTCTCCTGGAGACTGCTCCTCTTCCTCCAGAATGGGTGGGTGGCTCTCCCCTTTTCTCCCAGAGCTTTCTCTATTCCTTCTAGCAGAGCATTTACCATTCTTTATTGCAAGTATCTATTTACTTGTCTGTCCGCCACTGGTCTGTAGACTCCTCGAGGGCAGGCATCAGCTCTGTTTGTCTGAGCATCCTTCGAGCCTACAGCCTGGACCCAATGAGGATGCTCAGTAAGTTTGTGTGAATTCTTGTACAATTCTTGTCAATGACTATGATCTTCAGGCACTGAATAAGATGACAGAGATACAATGTATAATACAATATGGTAAAGAATGAAGAATGAAAGTCAACCCTGATTATCAGGGAAAGGCGTAGTCTTCCAATTATTTAACAAAAGAAGGTTTTAGACTTCCTGGGTACTTAAGATAATCCCCCAAGTCTCCAGATCTACCAGCTCCCTCTCCCATCCACATCTCAGTGGATTTCTCCTCTTGCTGTCCACATCTATCCCAACCTTGCCCAAGGCTGGGAAAAGCTGCATGAAAAGCCTTTTGCAATTTTGCTTTGGCTTTGCGAAAGCGAAGGAATCATTTTCAGGATAGTACCTGGCCTGGGAAGAGGTTGAAGACCAAGCTAGGTGGGCTTTTAAGAGAGCCTTTTGATAAGCTGATATCAAAGATACAAGCTGGCATCTTTTGACACCAGAAGGAAGGCTCAGAAGGGACCAACAAGTGAGATCTCTAAGAGCTGCTAGAGAGTGATGGAGGCTTTGGAGACTACAGATGAAAAAATTCAGTTTGATTTTCTGAAGAAATTTGTGCATTTGAAACTCTAGACAGAGGTGAATGATGATGAAGAGTTATGTAAACTGCAGATTATTCTTGCTTGGAGCCACAGTCCTTTTGAGACTCAAATGTACATTACTCTTCTCAGAAAAAATGCACAATATACACACATGGCACTTTTCATAAACTTTCAGGAGGTTCATACAAGCCTACTCTTGGCCCCCCTTGTGTTGTCATGAACCTCGGGTTAAGAATCTTGAATCAAAGAATTCATTCATTCAACAGATATTTGGGAGAGTAGGTGGTGATTAATAGGAGCCCACATAAGTCCAATAATGCATATTTTCTCTTTTAGAGGATCTCAGTGTAATGTGTGGTATTGAATTTGGAGTCACAGGACTTGGGCTCATGTCCCTGCTTTGGCACTTGCTAGTTGTGTGACTTTCTCTCTGAGTGACAGTTTTATCATCTATTAAAAAGGATAACAGGTGTTGGAAATGGTGACTAAAATAAAGTTTGTGAAAATACCTGGAACATGGTGATACTCACTTAACATTAATCAATTCAAAAACCTTGATTTTAGGAAGGGCCCAGATCTTGTGATATTCTTCTGGATTAGAAGCATGCATGTGGGCCGGATTAATGACTGAGTGCATTTACTAAAGAATAGCTGATTGACCGATGGACGTCTTTAGGATGGTACGCTACTGGGGTCCGTCTTCATTCCTGTTTTATTCAATATTCTTAACATCCACGAAGGCATAGCGCACTGATCACATTTGCTCAGACAAAAGGCATAAGGGTTAGGAGTCCAGAAGTTATCAATAAGTTGTAGCATACTTTGACTTTTTATTTTTAGAAGCAGTGTGCAAAAATAGATATAAAATATATCATGTATGGCTGCCAAAAATCAATTGCAAATTATTGGTTGTGTGTGACAGAGACAGAGAGAGAGAGAGAGAGAGAGAGAGGGAGAAAAGACAGAGAGGGAAAGTTAAAGACAGAAGGGGTGGCTTCATATAGTTAAGGTTTAGGGATTTAAACTGACAATAAAATCAACCATGAGATGTTTCTTCTAAAATAATGTTAGGTTTTGTTAAAAGAGGTGTGGAGTATAGCACATGGAAGGCAATAGACATTCTAATCTATATTATGCGGACCACATTTAGAACAATTGTATCCGGTTCTGGGTGCTACACATTAACACATTTTTTGAGCACATACATATATTATATACACACACACACACACACACACACACACACACACACACACACACATACATACTATTTGCCAATCACTGTGCTACATACGTATGACAACAGTGCTGAAAAGAGCAGACCTGCTCTCACAGAGTTCACAATATAGCAAAGGTGTTAGATGAATGAGCAGGTGATTTTAATTAAATGTTTTACTTGTATAATAGGGGAAGCTTAGGTCCCTGAGGGACCACTTAAGAAGGGGTTTTTAATCTAGACTTAATGGAATTGGGGTAGACTTTCTGGAGGCAGTGATGTTTAAATTGAAACCCAAAAGCTGAGGAGGGGTTATCAAGGCGCAGGTGGTATAGGGAAGAGGGTTCCAAGTGCAGGTGACAGTAACTTCCATAGGGCAAAAGTCCTGTGCAAGGAACTGAGAGAAGGGATACACACACAGAGGAGAGGGGATGAGGGAGATGAGACTAGAGTGGTGGTCGGGGCTAGAACTTCATGCTCTGAAGCTGTAATTGATCCTGAGGAGAATAGGGAGACATTGAAGGTTGTAAGCAAAGCAGTGTCACAATCAGTTTTGTGTTTTGGAAAGGTCAATATGGACAATGGGTTGGAGGGATGGTCAATGAGAGAGAGAGAGGGAGAGAAACGACATAGGAGGAGTTATTATAGTATAAGCAAGAAGGGTTGGTGGCTCCAACGAAGATGGTAGCAGGGAGATGACAAGAGAGGAACATTTTAAAAGCTAATTAGGAGATACAAAGCAAATAGTGACAAACTTCAGGGATGCTGTAGGAAGGATGTCTGTAGGACATTTAACCTGCAAAGGAGAAAGTCTAGAGAGCCATATTATCTGTCTTTACATCTTTCACTCTCCATGGGAAGAGAGATTAGTATTGTGCTTTTCTCTCTGAGATGGCAGTGCTGAGCCAAAGGGGTGGGAGATACAGGGAGATAAATTTCAGCTCAATACAATGAAGAATTTTCTAACAGAGCTGTTCCAAGGCAATGCATTCTTTGTCACAGAGATATTTAAACAAAGGCTTGCTAAATATTCTTGGGAAATTTGGAGAGGCAGGGATGGGGTGGCCAAGCTGGAGGGCATTGACATTTCCTTCCAACCCCAGGATTCCAAGATTGTGTGTATGAAGTTCAAATATCTTACTTAGGCTGGCATTTAAGGCCCACTGTGACCCAGCCCTTTGTAGGGAAGTCTTATGTCCTGGTTTCCCTGTATATTCCTAGTGCATGCCTGGTGTCTCCTAGTAGCTATTATGAGCACTCAACGTTCACTCTCAAAAGGCCCTAGTTTGAACAATAAATTTTATGATCATCCATCCCTTGACTTAATATTCCTGCCTCATCCCCTGGCATTCTGTTAGAAACCTTACAAACAACTCATACTGAAGTTTTTGTTACTCCCAGAGGAAACCTGGCGTTTTGCTGCATGTTTGTTTACTTACGCCATTTCCTATGTCAGGAATACTCCTCCTCTGTGCATTCTGTATACTTCGTTGAGAATATACTTTTTCATCAAGGCCTTCTTATAACATCGTAGGTTGCATTAAAGTGCTAAGTACATAATTATTTTTATAAATATTTGATCTCCCTCTATTATCCCCTAGAAGTCCAGTACTAAGATCTGTGAAAAATAGTCACCCAATGGTATGAATGGTACAATGTGTAAGGCAATAACGTTTCAGAAGGAAATTCCCATTTATTAGAAAAAGTCATATATTCATTTTTAAAGTGATTCATGCATTTTGTTGAAAAAATTTAAGGAAAGTACCAGGAAGAAACAAAAAATTGTCTACAATCGTAGCACCTATAGATAAGCATGTTAACATGTCAGTGAATATCCCTTCTATATTCTTTTATGCACATGTAGTCTTAAAATTGGAATCATGCGTATCCTTCTGTAACCTGCTTTTCACTAAAACATATCAAGTGTGTTACCCCATGTCATTATATATTTTTCAAAAACATGGTCTCTGGGGGGTGGTGAATTGTGTTCCATTCTGTGGCTGTCTCATGCTTTGTTTAACTAACTTCTGGTGGACATCAGGTTGTTTCTATCTTTTGATGTTACAAATAATGCTTTGATGACCCTCTGAGACATACAGCCATGTACCCATATATCCATCTGTATGGGACATTTACATTTTCTAAAATTGCAATATAGTTGACCAAAAACTGATATTGAGTTGCTAAGAAAGCATGAGTTTAAAAAAGGTCTAATTTTACTTTAAAAACTTCACTATTATTCTATGTTATATAAATCTATTATACATGAGATATTACTTGTGTGCGTGTGTGTGTGTGTCTCCGCTTATTAATTCTCTAATTTTATGAAGGTATCTGATTTGAAAATGTATCAACAATCTGTGGGCTAATGCAGAAGTGAGAGATAACAAGTGAATACATTTCTTGAACAATGAATTGAGTTTGAAATCTAAAAACTTCAGTGACTCTATCAGGGTGACAAGTTTTTGTTTCCAAGCTAAATATAAGGAAAAGTGATGACATGTATGTTGCAGGATAAAGAGAATTCTCTGAAAAGAGAGACACTGCCTAATATTCTGGTGTCTGGAGGAGATATGTGGCCATGGCCTTAGATCTTTATTCTAAAGTAAATAATTAATCTTCTTAGACACTCAAGGAACAGGTAGGTCTCCATTGTAGAGTGAAATGTTTCATCTGAGAAGCAGGCCTTGGTTGGGAAACACTGTGAATCAGTTTGGTGACTTTTTAACAAAATAAATGAAAGATCTTGTCATGGGTTGATTTGTGTCTATCCCCCACTCCTTGAAGTCCTAACCCCCAATACCTTTAAATGCGATCTTATTTGGAGATAAGTTCCATATTAGTCAGGGTTCTCCAGAGAAACAGGATCAATAGGATATACAGTTGACCCTTGAACAACACAGGTTTGAACTGTATGGGTCCACACTTATATGTGGATTTTTTTCAATAAATATATACTACATTTCTACTCAATCTGAGGCTGGTTGAATCCATAGGTGCGGAACTGTGGGTACAGAAGGCCGACTATAAAGTTATACACAGGTTTTCGACTGCTCTGAGTGTCAGCACCCAACCCTTGAGTTGTTCAAGGGCCAACTATATACATGTATCTGTATATGTATATGGAGAGAGAGAAAGAGAGAGAGAGAGAGATTTATAATAGGAATTGGCTCACACGAGTATGGAGGCTGAGAAGACCATTGATGTGTTGTCTGCAAGCTGGAGAACCAGGAAAACTGGTGGTGTAATTCACTTTGAGTCCAAAGAATTGTAGGGTTAGTGGTGTAAGTCCCAGTCTGAGTCCAAAGGTTTGAGAATCAGGAGCACTGATATTGAGGGCAGAAGGAGATGGATGTCCCAACTCAAGCAAAAAGAGAAAATTCACTCTTCCTCCATCTTTTTGTTCGATTCAAGCCCTCAGGGGATTGGATGGTGCTCACCAGCCTTGTTGAGGGTGATTTTTAAAAAAATTTATTTATTTTATTTACTTTCCTTATTTTTTTGGATGCTTCGGGACTTAGTTGTGGCACACGGGATCTTTGTTGAGGCGTGTGGGATCTTTCGTTACGGCTCACAGTCTCTTCGTTGCGGTGCACAGGCTTCTCTCTAGTGGCGTGCGGGTTTTCTCTCTCTAGTTGTGGCGGGAGGGTGCCAGAGCGTCCCGGCTTGTAGTTTGCGGCACGTGGGCTGTCTCACTGAGGTGTGTGAGCTCAATAGTTGTGACGGGCAGGCTTAGTTGCCCCGCGGCATGTGGAATCTCAGTTCCCCGACCAGGGATGGAACACACATCCTCTGCATGGGAAGGCGGATTGTTTACCACTTGACCACCAGGGAAGTCCCGAGGGTGATCTTCTTTACTCAATCAATTCAAATGCTAGTCACTTCCAGAAACACCCCTCAGACACCCCCAGAAATGTTTTGGCAGCTATAGGGGCATCCCTTAGCCCAAATACATCAACACGTAACAATTAACCATCATAGGGTCTTTACAGAGGTAATCAAAGTAGAATGAGGTCATCAGGGTGGGCCTTAATCCAATATGACTGGTGTCCTTATAAAAAGGGGAAATTTGACACAGAGATGTGGAGGAAGATGATGGGAAGAGACACAGAGAGAAGACAGCCATCTACGAAGCCAAGAAAAGGGGCCTGGAACAGTTCCCTCCCTCACAGCCCTCAGAAGGAACCAACCCTTCTGACACTTTGATTTTGGACATCTAAGCCTCCAGCACTGAGAGACAATACATTTCTGTTATTTAAGCCATCCAGTTTGTGATACTTTCTTATGGCTTAGTACAGATTTGAATTAATACAGATTTCATGAGAGCATAATTCCCTTAGCGTGACTTCAGCTGGTAGCAATACAACATTATTTTGCTCTTTGGTCACCAGAGATTATGGTGTCCCTAGGAATGACAGCTGACGATATATTGCTGTTTCAGTTAGCAAACATTTTCATTACCATGATCTCCTTTGACACTGATCAAAGCCTAAGAGATGGGCATTCTTACGTCTCTGTAAGAATGCCCATTAGGGATAGGAAACAGAGGCTCAGAGAGACTAAGTGAATTATTCAAAGTTGCAAAGCTTGGAAGAGGTAGACCTGAAACTCAAATATTCGCTTTTGGATACTAAATGCCACACTACTTTAATGAAAACACAATGCTTTTCACCTTCATGGACATGTCAAATATCATCTTCCTTCTTTAAAATTTGAAAGACATGTTTGTGGCATGCTGAGCCAGATTTCTCGTTTTTTTCCTTTTCCCCTAAATCCCCTGAGAATGATTTTATAATCCCACTTGTTGGAAGATCTCTGATGGCTGAAGGCACCTACTCCATCCACGTCCTCATTATCAAATATTTATCAGGAATTTAGGCACCCGTGTTTATGTGCACAGAATATTTCTTCTCCACACAGAAGCTTTGTTTACTGACAAAATGGGCTTTCTCAGGATACAGTTTGATTACTGACAAATCCAACTGCAAAACTTTGGATGTGTTGGATATAGTTGAGTTTTTCCATCATTAATTCTGCTCAGATATTAATTCAACATAGTGACATGAGAGCCGCCAAGCAACTTCCAGGAAGCTGCTTGACTTTAATCAGCAGGAACAAATGCAAGATTATTGCACTTTTTCCTTGGGTGACCTAAGCTTGTTCTTGGCACCCGTGAACACAGAGCACTGGTTGTCTCATAGTGTTTCAGTGGCTTCTACCCAGGGGACTTATTAGTTTTTGAACCTTAGGGATAATTCCATAAGAATGTAATTCTTTCCCTCCCTGAAAGAACAAAATGTTGCTTGTGTTGGGCTATTCTTGTTATGTGATAAAACCAGTGGTTCCCAAATTGTGGAATCACAGAGGTCTGTAGGTAGGGTTATCAGATTTAGGGAAAAACAGGCAAAGGAACCAAGATAGACAACAACAATAAAACCTCCAGGATGCCCCAGTTTAATTCAATTGCAAATAAACAAGAAATACTTTTTTAGTATAATTATGTCCCCGATATTGAAAATACTAAGAAAGTATTGTCTCTGGCAACCCTACCTATAAGGTTATATTGGGGGTAGAGTGTTGATAATTTGTCAATATTTCAGAAGTTATGAAAGTTATACATTTACACAAGTAAGACTTCAGAGGTTCCTGAAAATGTTAAATTTCCTTGATTTTGGTTGGGATTTTTTTTTTTTTTTTTTTTTAAACAACGTTGTATAAATGGTATCATACGGTATGTCAACTTTTTTTTTTTTTTTTAATTTATTTTTTTGGCTGTGCTGGGTCATCGTTTCTGTGCGAGGGCTTCCTCTAGCTGCGGCAAGTGGGGGCCACTCTTCATCGCGGTGCGCGGGCCTCTCACTATCGCGGCCTCTCCCGTTGCAGAGCACAGGCTCCAGACGCACAGGCTCAGTAGTTGTGGCTCACAGGCCTAGTTGCTCCGCGGCATGTGGGATCTTCCCAGACCAGGGTTCGAACCCGTGTCCCCTGCATTGGCAGGCAGATTCTCAACCACTGCGCCACCAGGGAAGCCCTGGTTGGGATTTTCTTGACCCAACTTGAAAGCACTGTCATCTCATGCTGAAACCATAATTTTATTACCATTTTTGATGACTTGTATTCCAGGGATCATGCAAAGCACATGCATTATCTCATGTAATCCTCAAAATCAGAGGTCGGAGGACTGTAGCCTGCAGGCCAGATCCGGTCACTGCCTATTTTGTAAATAAAGTTTTGTTGAAACACAGCCACCTCGTTTGTTTCTGTATAGCTTGTGGCTGCTTTCATGCTCCAACAGCAAGTTGTGTAGCTGTGATAGGAGATTGTTGTATGGCCCACAAGACCTAAAATACTTATTATTTGGCCCCTTGCAAGAAAAGTTTGCCTACACTTGCTCAAAACCACCCTTTGAAGGAGTTACCTATATTCCCATTTTTAGAATGAAAACATGAAGGCCCACAGAATTTAAAAAACTGGGTAAGTTCTCGCAGCTCTTAGAGTTCAAACTAAGGTCTGTTGAATTCCCAAACTTCTGACTACAGCTGCCCCTAAGGCTGATGGTCAATTACATTTATCCTAAATGGGTTTAATAATGGAGAAACTGATTTCTGATTTCTGATTATATACTGTCCATCCCAAAGATAAGGCAGAAGGAATGGGGTCGTGGTTAGGCACCCAGGCGCTGGAGCCACACTGCTTAAGCCCCAGCTCTACCACTTACTTTCTCTGTATCTCAGTTTCCACCCTCGTGAATTACAGATGATGATAATTCCTGTATGTGTGATTGTTACTGGGGTTAAGTGAGATGATGTCTAAAAAAATGGGAAGAGCATTTGCCTAATGGTCCACTAGGCATTTATTATTTTTATTTCAAATGACTATTTCAAAGCAAGGGTAAAATAAAGAGTTTGGAAAAGTTGGGAACATCTGCCGTGGTTGGTTGACAGAACAGCTCAGGCAGGAAGCTCAGCGAGCACAGTGGCCCCTGCTTGTCAGATCACCGCAAGGAAAGATGCTTGTCTGGCTTCTTTATACAGGCATATCTCATTTTATTTGCTTCACTGTGCTTCGCAGATACTGTCCTCCGTTTTTCTTTACAGACGAAATGTTTGTAGCAACCCTGCGTGAAACAAGTCAATGGGCACCACTTCTCTAGCAGCATTGGCTCACTTTGTGTCTCTGTCACATTTTGGTAATTCTTGCAATGGTTCAGACTTTTTCATTATTATTATATTTGTTGTGTGATCTGTGATCAGTGATCTTTGATGCGACTGTTGCAAAAAGATTGCGACTTGCTGATGGCTCAGACAACAGTTAGCATTTATTAGCGATAATGTATTTTTAAATTAAGTTATGTACACTGATTTTTAGACACAATGCTATTGCACACTTAATAGACTACAAGATAGTGTAAATATCATTTTTATATGCACTGGGAAACTAAAACTTTTGCGTGACTTGCTTTATTGCGGTATTTGATTTATTGCGGTGGTCTGGAACCAAACCCGTAATATCTCTGAGGTGAGCTTGTAAGAGATGTCTTTGTTCTGAGAGTGTCTTTTAGTCCTTGGTTGGCCGTGTTTGCCTTGGGAAGCCGTGCTGTGAGATGTTACAGGATGTTCATCCAGTACTCACTGGACCTTAAACCCCTTATTACTATTACCTCTGATATTTATAGCCCTAATATCCACCCCCAGTGGCTCCAAATTGACTAAAAATATAGCCAGGCTGCCAGAGAATGACCTTCTTAAATAGCACAAGACAGGCAATTGTCCTCAGAAACACCTCAATCTATAATTTAATCCTTAGGCAAAAACTAGAAAAAAAAAATCAGTTTTTACCAGTATTCCTCACCCTCCAAAGCATATTTTGTGTATGGAGTCACTATGAATAAAATCTGTATGTAGAGCCTGTTAACTATATTAGAATAGCCTTGATCTTTTGATGAGATTAGGAGATAAAAGTTGTTCCCTGAGAGTGATGGAATTGGAAGACTTGAAAAGACTGGAAAAATTTGCGATATTGTGTATAAACCATTCAAGGGCTAAGTCAATATGTAGTAATTAAAAACATGGCCAAGACTCCTGGAGACTTTGCGTTGCAAAAGTGAAGTGGCATGAGCATGCATAGCCATTATCAGCAGGGTTTTGCAATTTCCTAGCGTGCCTGGGGTGCATGGAAACGGGAGCAAAGAAAGTAGCATTATTTTTCTAGGGTTGGCTTAGCCATCCTCTAGGATCTAGAAAATTCTTGAGAACTCTGGCCTTGGAGGTGGAGGGAGAAGGCTCCAGCAACCCTGCTGCCATTTTACAGAGAACAAAGCTGCAGGACAGTTGCCTCATCCCTTTTCTCCTCTGTCTCAATCCTCCACACTCTGGTTACATTTCCCTTCCTCTCTCTTCACAATCTTCTTCCTTTGTTAATTCATTGAACCAACATTAATTGAATGTCTCTGTGTGCCAGGCACTGTGCCAGACTCTGGGGATAAATGAGAAGAGGCAAAGACTTGGTTTCTAATCTCGTGGAGTTTACAGTCTAGTGGGAGAGGCACACATGCCAGAAGTTGTTACCGAGTCTAAGCTCATACCGCTCGCCACACAACAGGCCGATAATTGAGAGACGAGTTGCTGGGGCAAGGAAGAATGACTTTATTCAGAAAGCCAGCAAACCAAGAAGATGGTGAGCTCGTGCCCCAAAGAACCATCTTACCTGAGTTAGAATTCAGGTTCCTTTTATACTAAAAGGGGAGGGACTAAAGTCAAACATTTCCTGGTTCCCATCAGCCTCCAGAGGGGATGTGTTCATTTCTTCCTGCCTGCAATCATGCACAGGTGGGCCCGGTCAGGATGTTTCCTATGAGTTAAACAAAGGTATTTTAGCTTAATGCTCATTACCTGGGAAGCAGGGTTCCCAGCGATGGGCCATTATGTATAATTAAAGCTTATAGGCAACATCCCTTTAGTGATTAACTTGTAATAGAATACGAAGGTTCTTCCCTATTACAGAGTAAGTATTGCAAGGCATAAAGATTGGGGAGGAAGAGAATAATGACGTGTGTGTGTGTGTGTGTGTGTGTGTGTGTGAGGGGTGTGGCTGGGGTCAGGAAGGCCTCTCTTTGAGCTGAGAACTGAAGGCTCGGTGAGAGCAGAAAAGTCTGATGAGTCGTCTCCAGACTCAACCAGCTAGTGAGCGGCAGCCCTGAAGTTTGAACCTAGGTTTGCCTGACTTTGAGAATTCTCCACTCTTCACTAAATCTTAACCCAGAAAGAATTATACTTGCTCCCAAAATGCTTACATTTAGCTGCGTTGTCCTCCCATGAAGCAACTTGAACAACAGTAAGGAGAGAGATCATTCATCCTTCACCCAATCTGATCATTTACCATGGGTTAGCCACGATGTGTATGCGAGTGCAAAGCACAGCTGTGACCAACGCCAAGGAATGTTGAGGAAAGCATTGTTAGCCCGGACTTGGGGTGATGCGGCCAGAGTCCGCATGCTCTTCAAATGCATCACAATGCCCTCTTTGCTCCAAAGGATCCTGGCCCTCATTAAAATGCAAGGCATGTGCATCCCACTTGTTTATTCCTTTCATTCCTAGACAAACACGAGTCTAATAAAGAGGCAAACAAGCGTGTCCAGGTCATAAGTTCACTTGGGAAGATGGGTATTTTGGGGAGGTTAGGCTAATGCTAGCAGGTTGCCATTGCACTGTGAACTCTGAATGTCATTTGGCACTCTGGGGTTCAAGGATAATATTGCCTGCAGTGCTAATTACACACTGCAACTCACTGCCAAGGGAGGTTGAGGACGTCTGAATGTTAGAATTGGCAGCCATATTTCTTGGGTATTTAGAGTTCTGTCTGTTTGGGGAATGCGGCTGGTCCAGATGGAGAAAGTTCAACACTTTCTATGCCAGATGTTGTGGAACTTTCAGGAGATGATGGAGAGGCAATCCCTGTCCTCAAGGAACTCTCAGTTTAGTAGGAAGAAATTCTGACAAAACAAACTCAACCCAGGAGGCAAGGTGTGGTGACAAAATCAGGAATTTGAACCATTCAGTCTGGGTTTTCTCCATCATTACCATGTAGTCTTGAGGAAATTATTTAATCTTTCTGAGTCTTGGTTTCTTCACTCATAAAATGGGATTTTATAACTACTTCATGCCATTGTATAACTACCTTAATAGACGGTGACTATTAATCACTGTTGCTGTATTTATTACTGTTAGTATCAGAATGTGGCAAATTCTGTTCTAACATTGAGTGACTTTGGGCAAACTATTCAAATCTTCGTCTGTAAAATAGGATAATTCTAATGGCCTTATGTGTGTAGTTCAAGAGCTAACTGCATTCTCTCATCACTCTTACCATCCTTTTTTATTCTCTTTTTTCATAGCTCTTATCACTCGTTGACATATTTGTATATTTTATGTCTTTTTCCATCCAAAAAAATGTAAGCTCCAGCAAGAATCTGGGTTCTTCTGTTAATTGCTGGTGTTGTTTGTGCCTAAATACAATGCCTGGAACATAATATGCTCTCAATAAAATATTTACTGTGTAAATGGATGAGCAAGTGAATGAATGCTAACTCCTAGGTTAAATATTTAGCAAGTCGTAGGCTCCCAGCAGACGGGAGCTGTCCTTGTGCTTAGTGTCGTTACTAGGGGTAGAATATGGTGCGTGCCAGGACCCAATACAGAAAGATTGCTCCCGGCTCCGTCAGGTGGTGATCTTTGTTCTTAACACTGGCATCTTATCAACTGTGTTGTAGCTGGGAGAAACAACTGGGTCATTGTCAATAGTAAGGTCACATGAGATTAACTGTAAAAATAAGAGTTTCAGAATTTTTATCAATTCTCAAGAAGAAGGGGAAACAGCTGCAGAAAGGGAGGAAAGTCTGGGAAAAGGAGAAAATAGCATCTTTAGCAAAATGTTTTGTCACATGGGACCATAGGCTATAAGTCTCTGACTGAGACTTACCCAGCTCCAAACCTAGAAGGCATGTAAAAGCAGCTGCTTCAGTCAGATGACACAAAAATAGTACACTGGTAAATGGCCCCAACCTGTAGTTGGTGCCAAAGTGAGAATCTGTCCTTGACAAATTCTGTTCTGTTTCTGAATTGTTAAAGGCACTAGGAAAAGAAACTCTCAACTGCCCTTCAAGTGTGAGATTAGAGGAATTTCTTTTAAAAAAAATAAAACAAAATATAACATAGTGGACTATATAGCAAGAAATACTTAGAAGCTGGATTCTGGTTAGGCAGACCCGAGTTTGAATGAACTTGTGTGAACTTGGGCAAATTACTCAAACTTCTGTGAGCCTCTGTCAAAGAGAGAAACCAATATGTACTTTGCACGACTGAGAGAATTCAGTGAGTTCATTCCTGTACAATGTCCGGCAATTCTAGGGGCTCAATAGATGGTAGCTGTTATTATTAACAATGAACATTACGTGGATGATTTTGCTTAATTCTGCAGTAACCCTATGAGAAGGTACGGGGATTCTTCCCATTTTACATATGAGGAGGTGGAGGTCTAGGGAGGTTTTCTAACTTAGTCAAAGCCACACAGCTAGCGAGCTAGAGTCATGACTCTAACCAAGCCTGAGAGCCCAGGATTTTCGTAATTAGCAAGTTGTATAACATCTCTCATAAGAGTAACAGAAGCTTAGAGGGACAACGGAAGGTCCAGGACTTATGCATTCTCTTGCATAATACTCTAGTGGCAAGCTGGGGTTATCGGATTTCAACTTTTCAGTGGCTCCCTGTTTACAAAGGATTGTAAGAGACCTATAAGGCTGCTAGAGGCGCTATAAGGTCAGCTTGTCTTATGCCTGTCTTCTAGATCCATCCAGAAGTAGATTGCTTCAGCTCTTAAGTCCATCAAATGATTTTGTGAAAGGTGTTCCTCCTTTTCTTAGCCCACTCCTGACAATGTTCCCTTTATTTAGCATAAATTACATTGCGCATGCCATAGGTATTATATATCTATCTATACCTATCTATATCTATATGTATATTTCCTTCAGGAAATGAAATAGTAAGAACAAGGTGTGTATAGGATCCTTACCTTTCCTTTGGATTTACTCAGGAAAAATAAAACCAAGTTCTGGTTATTTAATTTAATTGAGTAGCTCTTGGCTGGTCATTATAGAGAGAGAGAGAACTCAGCTCCCTAAGAGAGTTTTAAGAAGAGAGAAAAATAATAGATGCCTAGAGTTGGAAAGGACCATAAATGTTGTATAGCCCATCTTCCTTTGAATTTAGATACTTTATAAGACCAGCCTTTTCTTGAATAGTAACCATGAGTTCATCTTTTATAAGAGAACTCTGGCAGCACGGCTGGCTAGAAAGTTCGTTTTATTATGAGATGAAACATGCTTCTCTGTACCTTCTAGTTTTGCTCAAGGAAGTGCAATGCCCTTCAAATATCTGAGGAAGACAACCACACCCACCTTCTCCCATCATCCATGCAAGGCACCCGGGAGGCATGGTCGCAGGTTCCTCAACCATGGGCCATGAGGGGAGCCCATTAGATATCCATTCTCTAAATATTAGTCAGAGTGAGCCTTCTGAAACAGAAATCGGATCATGTCACTGCCTGACTCAGATCTCTCCAGTAGCTTCTCAGCACACCCAAAATGAAACATAGAGGCTCACTGTGACCTGGGTGGTCCTACATAAACCAGCACCTGATGCAGTCTCTGATGTCCTCTGAAATTGCTGCCCCATCTTTCACTCCACTCCAGCCACACGGGCCTTCCTGAGCACACTGAGCTGTCCCTACCTCAGAGCCTTCCCACCTGCTATTTCTCCCAAGAGACACCTGGTTCTTCCCTCACTCCATCCAGATTTTTGTTCAGAGGTCATCTCTCCAGAGAGACCTTTGTTACCACCCAATTGAAAATAACTCCTCCCATTACTCTCTGTTCTCTGCTCTGCTTTGTTTTCCTGATCATTTATTAATTACCTGACATTATTATATTTCTCTCCCACTAGCATGTGAGATCCATGAGGCAGAAGTTTTGTTTTGTTCACTTTGCATTTCCAGTGCTAGATACATTCAAAGTGCTCGATAAAAGTTTGTTGAATAAATAAACAAATAGATGAATGAATTAATAAATGGATTGGGTAATAGGGACTGCTCGTCATCTTGGTCATGCCTCTCTCAGTGCTGTCTGCTTTTGTAGTGACCTAAAACAAGTGGTCACTTAAATGAGACACCCAGAAGTGAAAACAGTCCAGACGCAGTCCATGCGGTGCCAGGCTCAGCTGAACTTTTCTCTCCTGGATCTGAGCGGTAATTGTCTATTAGAGGAGCCTAAGGTAAAATGAGGTCATTTAGAGTTGTGGTCAAGCATAGGCTCCTATAGAACTTGCAGGTAACACAAATTCCCAGCTTTCTTTTACAAGGATTGTTTTCAGTTCTGGTCTCTCCTAGTGTGAAGTTTTATAACTGAATTTTGTATTCTATTTCAAGAATCTTACCCCAGACAGATTGATCTGGCTCCCTCTCTATTTTTTCTAAAATCTTTTGACTTCAACCTGTCAAGATAGTTTTGAATTTCGATTCAGTCCATGGTACGTAGTACGTGGCAGCTAGCTGTTGCTGGAATATTGTGTTCAAGAACATACCCTGTATCCATGATTCAGGAATCAAGAGGCTACCATCTCTGTCACCCCCGCAGATGTCTCCTAGGGCATAGGAAGCTGGAGAATGGACACTGAAATAATGTTTAAGAAAACCTTCCACTTCCACAGTCTTATTTGCACAGAGAAAGAGCTGAAAGAGGCTGGAAGAGAGATCCTGTCTTAATTCTGCTGTCCAAATCACATGTACATAAAGACAATCTCAGCAGCAAAACTGGCAGAGTCTATAAACTGTATCTATAACTCATCCTACAAAAAGCCTGCAAGACAGGAGGGGTCCCTGGAAGTGGGGTGGAGTAGAGATTGAAGGAGCCAGTGCTCAGTCTCTTCCACACATAACCCTTGCATACCTCTACGATGGAACTCACCGGAGTGTGTTTAACAAACAGTTGCCTTCCATTTCTTCCGATTAAAACATGCTTTTTACCTCAATATCCCTGATACTACGTGGTACTTGGCACAGAGTAAGCTTTCACTAAGCATTAGCTTATATTATAGGGAACGCTTACTAAATCTGTGTTGAATCAACACTATACGAATTTGTAAAACTCTCACACTCCAAAATTTAGAGCCATTGTCTGACAATGACCTGCATTCTCTCTGATCCCTTAGGAACTTTGAAATGGCACGGTTATGATGCCCATGGCTCTGATCACTTCCTCATTACCAACTGATTCTTTTTTGGGGGTCAGTCTAGAATAGAAGTTAATCTGTGGCTTCTGATATGTTCTGAAATAGGAAACATTATCAAGCATCAAGACTTATCAAACATTTATCAGATTCTCTGCTTTTAATAGAATCATGTTTCTTCTAGAAAATAGTTGAAATTCCCATTCCTTTTAGATCTTGCTAGTTTTGTAATTTTCATTGGGAAATCATGGAGAAAAGAGAACTCCCCCACTTAATATGTACTTGAACTTGGGCAAGTTGCCCAATTTGAGCTTGTTGACAGTGATAATACTCTGAAGGGCTTTATGAGGTTAAATAAGGCAATATATAAAAATATCTCTAGTTACGTTGCTGGGCAAAAGGCAGGCACTTACTAAATACTAGCACTTAGCGGGTGTCTGCTCCATGCCAGGTATTGTACCACTCATGCATACTTGCTTTTCCCTTTTCCTTCACCCAGTCCTGAGCTGTCCTGATCTCCCAACCAGAGCTACTTTAGCTCTGTGACCTTGCCTACAAGCAGCATTTCAGTTTTATTGATTGCAAAGTGGGAAGAGTGAGTGAGGCTTAATTCTTCTAACTCATAGCCCTCTTTTTTTTTTTTTTTAAAGAAATGTTCTTCAAATGTTAAGACATTTTTTTTTAAATGAGGTATAATCAACATATCACATTATAGTCATTTCAGGTGTATAACAATGATTTGATATTTGTATATATTGAGAAATAATCACCATAGTAACTCTAGTTAAGATCCATCACCACACATAGTTACAAACATTTTTTTCTCATAATGAAAACTTTTAAGGTCTACTCTCTTAGCAACTTTCAAATCTGCAATGCAGTATTATTAACTACAGTCACCATGCTGTATGTTACATCCCCATGACTTATTTACTTTATAACAGGAAGCTTGTACCTTTTAACCCCCCTTCACCCATTTTGCCCTCCCCAACCCCCCGCCTCTGGAAACCATCAATCTGTTCTCTGTATCTTTGAGCTCTTTTTTTTTTTTTTTTTAGGTTCCTCCTATAAGTGAGAACATACAGTATATGTCTTTCTCTGTCTGACTTTATTTCACTTAGCATAATGCCCTCAAGGACCATCCATGTTGTTCCAAGTCATTGTTCTTAAATCCCCACAACTGTCTCACAGACTCTGGTTACAGTTTGTTGCCATTAAATTCAAGCCGCCTGAGATCTGTAGGTGAAATGACAGGGCTACAATGCCCTAGGTTTTCTTCTTAGGCTACTTTATTTGAAAGTAAAATGAAGCAGGAAACTGATGAAGAAGAATGGCAGAGACCCTGAAGTGCTCTAAAGGCTTCCCAGGAAATCCTCCTATTTTTAGGGAAGTAGAGGGTTTCATCACACATCGGGGCTAGTTAAAATAGGTCCACACCACAACTCAAAACGCTTCAGTTTTCCTGTTAATTATCAGGTTTGGAGGGTAACTGAGGTGACTCTGGAGACAGCTTTGAAGGCACTGACCCAAGCTGCAGATCAGGATTAATATTCCTTTTCTCTGGGTCCAGATGCTTTGGAATTTGCTTCACTGTGGGAATAATCTCTCTAGCTCTCTTTTATTTTAGCAGCATTTTTTGAGATATAATTTATAAACCATAAAATCCATCCTTTTAAACTGAACATTTTGGTGGTTTTTAATACACTCACAGAGATGTGCAAACACCACCATAATGTAAT
The DNA here is from genome assembly GCF_965194805.1 of Balaenoptera borealis. NCBI lineage: Eukaryota > Metazoa > Chordata > Mammalia > Artiodactyla > Balaenopteridae > Balaenoptera > Balaenoptera borealis. The sequence goes on from NC_138876.1 coordinate 19,127,187, forward strand.
TTTAGAACATTTTCAACACTCCAAAACAAAACTTCATATCCAAAAGTAGTCACTTCCACATCACCTGACAACCACTAATCTACTTTCTTTCTCTATGGATTTGCCTATTCTAGGTAGTTCATATAAATGGAATCATACAGTATGTGGCCTCTGTGTCTGGCTTTTTTCACTTAGCATGATGTTTCCAAGGTTCATCCATGTTTTAGCATGTATCAGGACTTCACTCTTTTTCATAGCTGAATAACATTTAATTGTATAGATATACCAAATTTTGTTTGTCCACTCATCAGTTGAGAATTCTGCTATGAACATTTGTGTACAAGGTTATGTGTGGACTATGTTTTCAATTCTCCTGGGTATATACCTAAGAGTGGAATTACTGGGTCATATGGTAACACTATGTTTAACATAGTGTTTAACACTTTGAGGACCTGCCAAATTGTTTTCCAAAGCTGCTGCACCACTTTATAATCCTATCAATAATATATGAGGGTTCCAATTTTTCCACATCCTTCCTAATACTTATTATTTTCTGTCTTTTTAATTTTAGCCATCCTGGTGGGTGTGAAGTAGTATATATTTCATTGTAGTTTTGATTTGCATTTCCCAAATGACTAATGATATTGAGCATCTTTTCATGCCCTTATTGTCCATTTATATATCTTCTTTCTAGAAATGTCTATTCTAATCCTCTGAACATTTAAAAAATTGGGCTATGTGTCTTTTTATTGCTGAGTTGTAAGAATTCTTTACATATTCTGGATACTAGACCCTTGTCGGATATATAATTTGCAATTTTTCCCCCGTTCTGTGGCCATCTTTTCACTTTCTTGCCATCTTGACAATAATGTTTTTCAATCCATGAACATGATTGTCTTCCCATTTATTTAGGTCTTCTATAATATATTAAAATTATGCTGTCTGGTTTTCAGAATACAAGTCTCACACTTCCTTTGTTAAATTGATTACCAAGTACTTTAGACTTCTTGATACTATTGTAAATGCAACTGCTTTCTCAATTTCATTTTAGATTGCCCATTGCTAGTGTACAAATATACAACTGATTTTTAACATTTAGCTTGTATCATGCCATCTTCCTGAATTCATTTATTAGTTCTAATATTTTTTAAACAGATTCATTAGGATTTTCTATGTACAAGTTTATGTCATTTGTGAATAGAGATAGTTTTATTTGTTCCTTTCCAAGTTAAATACCTTTTGTTTGTTTTTCTTGCCTAATTGCTTTGGCTAGAAGTGCAGAATAGAACTGGCGAGAGAAGACATCCTTGTCTTGCTCCTGATCTTAGGGGGAAAGGATTCAGTCTTTCACTGTTAAGTATGATGTCAGCTGTGAGTTTTTCGAAGAAATCTTTTATCAGGCAGAAGAAGTTTCTTTCTATTCCTACTTTGCTGAATGTCACTAATTGTTGTTTGATTTCAAGGGGAATCACAGAAATGGCAGTTTTGCTTCCTCCCTGAGAGGGTACCATTGTGCTCTAAGCATGTGATGATGCCATTCCAGTAGCAAGTATAAACTTCCTTTTAGGTTTGAGTTCAACAACTTTCTTGAGTTGAAGCTCAAATTCTCGGGACTTTCCAATTCAAATAGAAGGTCTTTATTATTGTAGTTAAAACCTGTGCCTTCAAAGCTGTCTCCAGAGTCACTGCACCCTTTTCCAAATAAGTGCTGCCCATTTTCTCTTGAGGTTAGAGAGAATGTGAAAAAAAGTGGTTCATAACATATCTAACTTAAACCTACATGTAATCTCTCCATAAGTAAAGGGAATTCTCCTAGAACCTTTGTCGCTACTAAGCACCTATTATGTGCCCAGCCTTTTGCTACCTATTGAGAATGAAACGGAGCAGGGCCCTATGGTCTATTTCCCCCATATCCTCAGCCTGCCTTTTGTCTGTGGAAAGATTTCATCCAAAGAATAAGTTTAATCAGAGAGGTGAGAAAGTGCAGAAACAGAGGAAAACAGTCAAAGGAGACCAAATAATAATAGTTTAGTCATTAAGCATAGTCAAGGACCTTTAGTTCCTTCTCAAGGGCTATAGATAATATTCTGAGCCATATCCTGTGAGCCGTCTTATAGATACTGAAACCCCCGCCAGGTGGAAGAAGTTAACTACAGGATGACCATTATGACATGACTATAGCAATGACATGAGCTGCCACAATTCTGAGGATTGACCTCAAAGAAATGGAAACAAACCGACCCTGGAACTGAAGATTAACTATACCTAAAACCATCAAGATGAGGCTGGTCAGACCACCAGTGACCAATTTCAAGATGACTGTCAGAGCTGACTGTGCTGTTTCTGCATGTAGCCCCCTCCCTCTGTCTATAAAAGCTCTTGCCCCCTGATTGTCGGGGAGTGGGGGGGGGGGGAGTAAGCCTTTGGACCGGCATCTGCCCTCCCCCCACCCCCCGGTGCCCGCATCCAAAATAAAGCAAACTTTCCTTTCCACCAGCCTTGCCTCTTTATTGGTTTTTGAGCAGCAAGCAGCCGGACCCCACTTTCAGTTACATGAACACGATAGCAGATGATGCAGTCTTTATCCTCCTGTATTTAATAATGGCTAATATTTGTATGATTCCTATGTTCAAGTACTGAGCTACCTGCTTAACATGCATTATATCATTTGGTCTTCATATCAACCCTGTGTGATGAGAACTATTATTATTTTTATTAAAAGAAATCTGAGTTTTAGAGAAGTTAAGCAAGGTCTCACCCTTAAAAGGGGCAGACCTAGGTTGGTTGGACTCCAGAATCCAGACTCTGAGTCTCTATACCATGTTGTTTCTTTCCCCTGCTCTCTGGGGATTTATATTCTTATTGCTGAGACAGGAAATACTTAAATAGAACAGGCAACACTAAAGAACAAGAGATAAATGTTTTGGGTAGAATCTATAGGTTCTTGAGTATAGCACAGTGGGTATTCCAGTTGTGAGGAGGGTTCTTGTTAAGATGCTGAGCCTTGGGGAAAGGAATGGCTGGACTAAGATTTGTATGAGCACAATGGAAAGAGGAGCAGGGCTGAGAAATAGCATAAGGAGAAGTGTGGAAATTAGCTTGGACTTCTGGGGTGAATAGTCTGACTAGAGTGAGAGTTTCTGTCATTTATCAATGAAAGATCTGGTTTGAGGGTAATTTGGGTCATATTTTGGTGTGTGTGTAGCTATATGAATACTACAACAAAGGGTAAGGTTTAGAAAAGTATTTAAGTAGTGGAATTAACTTACTTATTGATTGTTTTTGTTTGTTTTTACAAACTGTACTCCTTGAATTTCCACATTTCTGAGAAAGTGCCAGAGAGAGAAGGGAGGTGGCTGCTTAGATGGGATCCTGGCTTCCCACTCCCACTAGAGCAGCTCCAAATTTAGATGTTGGTATTCATTTTGAGATTTTATTTGAAAATAAGGTTTTAATGCTTAAAAAAGTGTTTCAAACCACTGAGTTAGCCCAATAATCCTGCTTTACAGATGAATAAATATGGGCTTAAAGGGACACAGCTAGTTAGTAAGAGAGCAAGAATTCAAGTTCAATTCAAGTTCCAATTTAAACTTCTTGATGCCAAGTCCTTCATTAGACAAACATTTATTGTCTGTTTGTTATATCCCAGGAAAGATTCAAAGCTCTGTGGAGTGCAAGGATGACTGGTCCCTGCATTTGAAGGACCACAAGGGATAGAGATGCCTAAAAAGAGATTATAGACAGTATGGGAGGCCCATTGCTCTGCACGGGAAGGGCAAAATCAGGGGGTGCTTCACAGAGCAGTGACACCTGACCTGAAACTTCACGAATATGTTGGAGTTTGCCAGGGAGGGTAGGTGGAGAAGAGCATTCTAGGCTAAAACAACAAGATATATTAAAGAACGAAGACATAGGAAAGCACAGCTTAATCAGGGAATAGCAAATAGTTCTCAAATTAAGAAAACTTACCCTTTATTTAGCATTCTCCTGTGTCAGGCATTGTGCCTGACAATTTACATGGATTATTTCATGTAATGTTCTTAAGAATCCTATGAGCTGGATACAGATGAGAAAACTGAGTCTTAAGGTGGAGAAGTAATTCACCTAAGGGTCATGTAAGGTCTCACAGTTAAACAGTGGTAGAGCTGGGATCTGAATCCGGGGAGCTTAATTTTGGATTTAGAGTCCTGTGCACCTTGCTAAGCAGTTTGGATTTTATCCTCTAGGTCAGTGGTTCTCAAATTTGCAGCAGAATCACCGGATGGGCTTGTTAAAACATAGATTCTGGGCTCTACCCGTGAGTTTCTTAGGTAAGACCCAAGGATTTGCATTTCTAACAAGTTTCCAGGTGATTCTGGCCCTCCTGGGGATCACACTTTGAGAACTGCTGTGATAGGAAGCTACTGGAAGGTTTTCAGTTTGGGGTGAAAATCATCAGATTTGCCTGTATTTTATGCAGTGCTCTCTGGGTAAGGAATGGAAATGAATTACAAGTTGGATGAGAGACCTCAGTGAAATGGTGTTTGAAGGGGGAAGAGAATGCAAACAGGAAGAATAGTTATGAGATGAACTTCTAATGTGTGTCCAGAAGAATGAAGATGAAGAGATGAATCTAAAAGTAATCACACAGAAAGATAATTTAGGTATTAATGACACTCAGCAGGCTCTGATAAAAGATAGTAATAATTGTAATTAATAATGAGACTCTGCAGACATGGTTTCTGATTAGAAACAAGAGATGAAAGGATTGTAGAACAAAAAGTGGCTTTAAGGTTTCCATGAAAAGAAGTTGGAGAGCAGGGTGGCTGTTGAGGTAGCTGTGTTTTGAACGTGTTGAGTTGAGGCCCTTGTGTGGCCTCATAGAGAGACATCACGCTATAGTGGGAAGAGGACCAAACTGGCTTAGAAGGCCTGGTTTCTAGAAACTCAATCACTCATTCTACCATTTTGAGATGTCACCTACCTCCATTTCTTTATCTACAAGTGGCGTTGGTAACAGCTTCTCAGCCTGCTTATGTGAGACTAGAGGGTAAAGGCTGAGCGTTTCCAACCTTGTGTTGATACTTTTAGTAAAACAATTTTCTCTAGTCACATACCCACTGATTCGTGCTCAGATGTTACACAGTCCACATGGCAAAGTAGACTCAAACGTCTTTCATTCACCTGGACTTTTACATGCACGTTTCAGAGTAACCAAGAAAAAAAAAAAAGACTTAAATTGAGTTTGAGTTTTAAAATGTTTTATTATAAGCTAGGGTTAGGAACAAAGCTGAGTTATTTACTGTGTGGGGTAATTCTTCTTAACCTCAATTATGAATAAACGTATTTTCAAGTGTTTCAAGTCTACTATAACTTTACTTTAAATCCACTGCCTTAGAAGATTTTTAAGACTACTGACACGTTTTAAAGCTATTAGCGAGATCCCTTATGTTAACTATTTAATTCTAGAGTGTTAGCAAATGGATACATGTCTCTAAGTCTTTCTTATAATCCCATTAAAATTTAAGAAGTGACTTTACTGGTCATCACGATCATTGCGTATTCATTCACTCAGGAGTCATCACATTTCACACCTTCCTGCCCCTCAACCTCCATACCCAGTGCATTAACAAGTCCTTTTCCTATAACTCTCCCAGTTTTCTGCCTCTCCACCAACACCATAATTTTCTTGGTGCAAAATATCACTCAGTGTCTTTTGTCTGGATTACTGCTGTCATTTCCAAACTAATCTACTGTATCCATTTTGACTCCCTCCAATTCATAACCACACCGTACAGAGATTAAAGCTTCATATCTAATTAAGCTTCCACCGACTTAAGCCCTTTAAAGGCTTTCCAAAGCTTTTAGGATAAAGACTATACCACCCTACAAGACTGATGAGGCCCCACATGGACCGAGCTCTACTAACCTCTCCAGTCTTATTTCACTCCAGGCTCCCTTTTGTCTCCCTGAACTAGTCAAACGGGCTGTCTTCTCTTCTGGTGGATGCCTGGTGTCTCCAGCCTACAACCTTTGCGGATCCTGTTTGCTCCGTCTAGAATCCTTTTCTCCTCTCTTATCTAGTTACTCCCCTCTATCCCTCAAATCACGTCTCATCTGACACTTTTCAGAGTCTTCCGTGACCTTCTCCTTTTTTTTTTTTTTTAAAGGGAATGTTATTTATTTATTTATTTATTTATTTATTTATTTTATTATTTATAGCTGTGTTGGGTCTTCTTTTCTGTGCGAGGGCTCTCTCTATCTGCGGCAAGCGGGGGCCACTCTTCATCGCGGTGCGCGGGCCTCTCACTGTCGCGGCCTCCCCTGTTGCAGAGCACAGGCTCCAGACGCGCAGGCTCAGAAATTGTGGCTCATGGGCCCAGTTGCTCCGCGGCATGTGGGATCTTCCCAGACCAGGGCTCGAACCCGTGTCCCCCGCACCGGCAGGCAGACTCTCAACCACTGCACCACCAGGGAAGCCCTTCCGTGACCTTCTTGACCACATCAAACCTGAATTACTTGTTCTCATAGCATCATTGACTTCTTTACGTCTATGCTTGCCACAGCTGCAATTTTACATTTATTTCTGTGTCTATTTGATTGATATGCAGCCAGGGGACCATGTTTAGTTTGGCTCCTTGTATAGAACTAGTGCCCAGAAGAGTGCTTGGTACACAGTAGGAGCTAATGAACATTTGTGCAATGAATGCATATTCTTAGAGAGTGTTCCAGTCAGGGGCTCATGCTTCGATTCCATTGGGAATAAGTGTAATGCATAGAAGTTTATGATATAAGTTGATGTCATTGAAAGAGGTGACAGTGTTGATTTCAGCTTTCAATTGTGTAATAAGTAATAACACAAGTACTGTTTTCATTTGAATAGGCGTGTGCTATTTCTCCACTGGAGAAACCCCCGGGACCATAGATTACCCGTAAAACTTTGCCTCTGTGGTTTAAACTCTTAAGTGGTGTCTACTTTATACACACAGGCAGTCCTGGGTTGTGGGAGCGATTGAGCCTGCTTGGTTTTCTATTAGCTGTCATGATTTTTTGCTCCATTTAGATTGGCAAATCCCTTTCGCAGAGACTGTTGTCCGGTTTTTATTCTGAATTTTCTGATAGTCCTCAACCACAGCAGAATTGAAAAACAAGACTTAAAGAGTTGTAAAATAGGATAGGAAGAATACACATGGGTGCGGTTTTCTCACTTTCCTGGTGTATGTGCTGCAGTGACTGCTAAGTGGTACCCCTGAAAATCAGGTGGTCAGTGGCTGTCTAACACCATAGTCTTAGAAGTATCCTGGGACTAGAATTAAGTCAAGTCAAGGCACCATGATTGCAGTTAATTTTGCACAACGAGAAGCTGGACATTGATAAAGTTTGAATCCGTTCATGAACGCTTCATAATTACTGCAGGAGGCAAGAATGACAACCCTCAATTACAGATCTTTCAAATCTCACTGTTAACCTCAAGCCCTCTTACCTTAATCAGGGCTTGGGAACAAGGATTCACAGAAGCATTTCATGAAAAGGTGGACTGTGCATTTGTATAAATGCAACTACTGTATTGCTATTAAGCAATACACACACTGCTGCTTCGTACCACCAGCAAAGTAAATAAAATACTATTCTGCTTCTTACAGTTTGGAGATGATCCCCATGGAGGAATAGCCACGGTTTGTCATTGAGATTGAAACTTTAATGTCCAATTAGTAGTGAATGCTATTAATGGTATATTAAAATTACATTATGAATTAGATCAAGCAAGTCAACATTCAGGGCAGAAATTAATTGATTCAGAGTAATTTATTCTAATGCTCTGTTGTTCTTACATTATTTGTATGAGAATGTGGTCCTTACATTGCTTGCATCAGAATAGCCTATTGTGTCAGTTCTTGTCTGGCTCCTAAACTCCCCCTTTCTTCTCCTCACCTCCTGGAGCTAATGAATCAGAATCTTGGGGTTTAGACCATAAGCATCAACATTTTAAACAACTGCCCAGGGTCATTCTTATGCCCAATAAAACTTGAGAACCACAGAATGATTTTTAGGGCCTGAGACTTGTCAGATTTGTTTGGGTTCTCTCCTGCCAGGGGGCGGTGTTCTCTGAAATATGGCTGGATTAATAAACCAAGCGGAAAGTTAATTTTAGTCTTTCTCATACACTTTCTTGTTTCCTGACCCCAGCCACGGTTGACCTTATACCAAAAATCTTAAATACCAGAGCAGGTGAACTTTCTTGATTCGGTTTTGTTATAGAAGGTTTTAGACTATATTTCAGTCATTTTAGTTGAGTTTCTGGACGTGCGGTATGCGTTATCAGGCTTTTTGGTTTTCTCAATTTTAGATAACGAGGGGTAATTTTATTTTGTGTTTGATTTGATGCCCAAGATGGGGACTTTGGTCATCCTCCTGACAGTTAATTTATAATGATGTCTTTTAGTAAAATCCTGTGTAACTGTGTTAGATGGGGTGTGTGTGTACGTGTGTGTGTGTGTGTGTGTGTGTTTGTGTGAATGTGTTCCGTGCACACAATGACCTGGTAGAAGATAAAGTTCTTTGGCAGATGGTTAACAGAAATAGTGGCTGACTTCAATCCTCTTAGATAATTGGTAACAAGTGCTGTACAGAAGCCAATTCTGGATCAACCTGGCTATTACACTTCAGACTTTTTCCCCCTGCACAGCTACTCTGCATGTCAAAAAAAATTAATGGATAATGTTCAGCTTCTGAGTCTAATTTTTTTTCAAGGGGAGCCTTCACTGTCCTCAGGCTGGATTTCTACCATCAAATGTCAGACAGATTCTAAATCTGCTGGACTCCGGTGAGGGCTGGGGAAGCTGGCGAGGGCATACGGTGCAGTCACAGGATTGCCTTGATATTCTCCTTTTAGCTTGATAGTTGTCCTCTGTAAAAGCAAGCCTGCATCTTGAAATTGAACATAAAGAGTAAAAAAATCTTACGTGGGGTTAACATCTTTCATAAGCCTTGCTAAATGCAGGACCCCAAATCATTTCAGTATGGCACACAGACTAAAGCAAGAGACTTCTATAGAAAAATTCATAAGCCTGCCATCTCTGCAAGACTGCGAAATGAAAAGGACGTTAGAAAGGCAGCTAAAAGTTTGGCACTGTGTTTTTTTTCTTTTGTTCAATTAGCTGTTACTAAATTCTAGAATATCTAATGAAACCCAGGACTAATGTGCAATCCACCATAAACAAGTTCTGGCTTTTGTGCTATCAGGTTTTATTTGAGCTGAGCCACTGCTTCCTCAGTAATTTGTTGCGTGGTAAGCGCCGTATTTGTTTACATACACACATATGCTGTGTGTAAGAACCATGGTCACCGGGTCCGGCCGGAGAAAATCCAAAGATAAGCTTTCCTCCCTCATTTGAATCCTAAAAGTGTACAGTATTTAAAGACCTCTCAGCTTTTGAGGCCTTGATATTTTTTAGAAGTCTCCTGATTGCCAACTAGGTTAGTAAAGAGACTTTAATGCTCACGATAGCATCAAAGGGCACAGTGTTTGGTGGCTAGATGATAATTTATCTGGGAAAAACCTAGGGAAGCAATTCTTTAAAGCTAAATTCTTGCTGTCATTGAGATTTCCTTCCTCAATTCAATCATTAATAAAGCTTTCCCATCGCACCCCTGCTGCTCCCGCACCCCTCCCAAAAAACAAAAACAAAAGCAAAAAAACCCAAAAAACCCAAAACCCAAGCTGACAGTTTTTTCGGGAGGAAGAGGCAGAGAGACGTGAAGTTATATTGTCCCTCCTCACCGGGCAGAAGAACTCTGTGTTGCTTAGTTGGCATTCCCAGTATTTTGATAAAAGTTACTTCTCTAAACTCTAACAACAACATGGGGAAACATAATGCTCTCTCTTGTGTTTAGTTACAATCGTGGGAGATTTCATCGTGAGAAATATTTGAGGAGTCGGGAGTAGCTGAGAATGTGGCAAAAGGGACAGGGTCGTTTAAACTGCCAGAAAAGTAAATAAATAGGCAAGACAGAGAAAGTTATTAGGTTTATAAATTATAAAACTTTCCTTTTAGAAAAAATAAAGTCGTGAGGTTGACTACATTGAATAACTACATTGTAAACCTTAAAAGCTTAGAGCGGGTAGAAACCCTTTTAGGGCTCTGTTTCATTTTTATCGGATAAAATGCATTTGGTTTCTTTTTTTAAAACCATGTTTTTAGGAGGGAAGAAAAATGAACATGCAGTGTTATTGGCTACAGCGACATAAGAAACCCTTATGTTACCAGAGGAAACCACATGAAAGTATCTGTGTGTCAGGGGAGGGACAGATAGGGGGTGGAGAGAAGGAGAGGGATATTTCAAGCTTCTTATGCGCAGAGCTGCGATTCGTGAACAAACTGTGATGAAATCAAGCTGTGGACAAATCAGAGGGGCCTGTCAACCTCCCAGGTGGGATTACTTGTAGTTAATAGACTGGACTCAGAGCCCCAAAAAGCAGTGCATTCAGTGTAGGCAAACAGAACACACTGCAAAAGGCTTTCCAAGAACCCTCTGCCATGGCCAGGAGAAACTCCTGCCAGCTGTATCAGGTAGGAGAATGACAGAATGCCAGGGGAAAGCCTTGGTCTTCAGAGCTGCTTCCTGATTCTGAATTTTCTTTTTGTTTCTAAAATGAAGACAGCGCTGTATGGTGCCTTTGGGAAGTTGTAAGATTGGGGGGAGATGTTGAAGTCATTTGCATTGCCTTCCTGGAATTTGATTTAGGCTTGTCTGGCTGCATTGACAATTTGAGCTCTTTATTCCCTTAGGTAATATCCCTGTTCACTTTTGCTGTTGGGGTCAATATCTGCTTAGGATTCACAGCAAATCGAATTAAGAGGGCAGAAGGATGGGATGAAGGCCCTCCTACAGGTAAGTGTAGCAACTATTCCCATTTTCAATCTTTTAAAAATTTTATGCATTGGGTAATCAATGTCAGCTCATTAAGAAATTCATCTTTAAGCTAATCTTGCAGTGTAACTACTTTAGTCCTAGATGTCTCTGGAATAAAAGCAGCTCTGTGTATAATTCAGATAGGATAATGTGGTTTAATGAGAGAACATTTATGATCTCTTCATGCTAGATAACTGGCTATTTAAATCTCTGTCCTCTGAGATTTCTAAATGTTAAGATAATATTAAAGCTCTTGTGAATTGACAAGGCTGAAACAGAAATGGTGAGAACAGGTGCTGGCTTAATATTAAAGATCCATGAATTTGATTTATTGTCATGTGGTATGAGATGTAGTATTTGTTTTCAGAAAGTTCTGACCTAGAGAAAAATAGGAATGGAAGTACAAAAGGCAGGGAACTCTCTTTGTGAAACTTCAGGGCTATGAGATTAAGATTTACCTAGAACAGGAAAAATATAAAAGAGACGAGGTGCTTAGAAGAGCTTACAAGGTTGAGTTGCACTCATTGATTTTTCTTTTGGACTGAGGAGGGGTAAGTTTTAATAGTGTGCCTTGACTTAACTAATAGAACTGAAGTGAAAGAGTTTCCTTTTACAATACACTGTGCCATAAGCAGTGTGGGAATTCTTATGAAGGAGCTCCTTGTGCAGATGGAGGGGCTTAACTGACCAGGTCTTAAGTAATGAGTTGGTTAATTTCCTGGAAATTGGAGCTGCTGATGCTTTTATAAACAAAAATTACACATTAAGTAATGGGTACTCTATGGGGCAATCTTTTCTTGACTTTTCCTGACATCTCAGCAGGTTTGTCTGCCTTCCTGTGCATTTTGTATTTCTCTGCACTGTATTTCTTGACCTGACTCATAAGAGACTCTCACCTGTCTCTGTTTAGCCAGCATGAGCACTTATTAGCCAAGTTATAAGCCATACATGGATGGAATACTGAGTCTTCCTTACATCAAGCAAGTAACTTTTGAGTAAGGGTGAAAAAATTATATTAGAAGTAGTTTAGTGCATCCAAGTGGGGTGTGCTTGGGGTGAAAAGTGAGAAAATAGATCATAAAAATTGCACCCCCAGGGAGCCAAATGGACAGAATGAGTTGTCTTCTGTTGGGGAAGGGGAGGAAAGTAGATCACTAAGCTGGAGAATCCTGTTTTTATTGGTAACAAATGCTCTCTTCAAAGACTTCTTTTTCTTGTTCCAGACAAGTATAACTCCCATTCACACTGACTGTAACTGTTCAGACTGGAAGGGGGGGAATTGGATCCTTAGTTTGGTCACGTGGGCAAGCTAGCATCTTGAGAGCCCACTGCTGGTTCTTTCCAATGGACCCTAAAGGAACTTTTTTCCTGTTTTGTATTAATATATTACTTTGGCTAAAACTGATATTAAAAGTGATTTCCCTGATGAATGTTGTAAAATCAAGTCGCCCATGATTTTCAAAGTTGGCTTCTTTGGAAAATGGTCATGAAAGTCCTGGATTGGCACCCTGGATCTGTATCACTTGCCGGGCCATCTTGGGGAAGTCACTTGTGAATTCCGCTTCCTTAGTTGTACGACAAGGAACAGGCCTAGATGATTTTTAATTTTCATTCTGGATTTGAAAAAAAAAAGCCCATGATTCTGTCCACTCTGTTTCATTGTCTTTTGAATGTGTGTGCTCTCTTCAGGAGAACTTGAAAAATATAGACCAGATTTACTAATCCTTGAATATATTTTGTGTATCATAAATTATTTCCATACGTTATTAAGAACAACTATAAGAACTAATGAATCAATGCTACTTCTGGAAAAATAATATAATCTAAATTATCATCTATAAATCTAAGTGATCTTAAACATACTACAAAATATTTGCTTCTTGAATTATTTAATTAAATCATTGATTATTTTCAGCCTTTATGGTATCTTCTAAAATAATTTATTAGTGAAAATTCTACGGCTAAGAAGTATTAGTCTTGGGACACAACGCCATTTAAGTCTGAGTTTTGGGATTTTGGGATACCTGACACTTTTTACTTTAAATTTTCTGTTGCTATAGCTTACCGGCTGTCTAGGCACTGTGGATGATTTCTCCTGAATACAGACCAAGATGTACTTTGGAAACTGGGTGAGAGCATAGTGCAGAGAATTTAAGCATTTTCATCTTTTTAAATGTTATATGTGCCTGAAATGACACATATAGTTGGTTATTCTGTCAGCAAAGCCTACACATCGGAAAACACTGGGTGAACTATTACTTATGTATTAGAACAAGGAACTAGGAGGAAAGGCTGCTATGCGTATTTTCAACAACGCTTTCACGTTCCAGAGAAATCCTGGGAAGCTAGATGCTTTGAGATCTTTCCACCAAATAGAAGGAACGTAAAGGGTATTGACATACGGCCAGCTTCAGACTGACCGGAGCAAGACCTCTCATTCACAAGCACTCAGTTTCTTGTTTAGCAAATGTAGTTCGTCAGAGTCCTCAACTGTAGCTGAGAACGTTCTGTATTCACGCAGACGCTTGCTGCTGTACTACAGACTGAGGTGTTAAGTTTCAAGGCTGTGGCAGTGCAAACTGTTATAATTAATTAACTAGCGCACTTGTTAGCTGGATTTTTTGTTAGGATGTTGTGATCTATTGGAAATCATGGTAGAATAGGATTTCCTCTACCAGATCATAGAAGATCTATAGATTTATTAGAAGATACGAAATGAGCAGAGCTAATTATAATTCTGTTGGGTAAATGTAATGGGCCATCAGGTAAATGAGATGGCTGGAATAACCTTTCAAAGAGAATGTAAAGCATATGTGCAATTCAGTTTGACATCCTTGTCCCATACACCTGATGTAGCCGGCTTGATCTACCTTTAAAATTGCAAGCGAATTTATGTGTACACGAGTGTGTGTGCACTCATGTAACGTGCATATGTGTATGTTTGTGCTGTGATGGTGGAGTCTATTTCACTGAAGTTGGTGATACATACTCTTCCAGCCCCCAGGTGGAAATGGGATATCCTCTGAGAGAAGCAAGTTAATACTTGAAAGACAAAGGGAAATTTATAAGCTTGTGAATAACTGGCTAATACGGACTGGAAAGCTCAGTCCAAGTCATCACCGTTTTTAGTGGCTTGAAAGTTTAAAACTATGTGAATGTGAACGAAATTCATGGGGAAATGTGAAATGAAGAGTGTCTCTAACAACTTTATGAGTAAAGCTTTTCTTTGTGAATCCTGGAGAAAGCAGACAACGGTGATGGGAGCGAGAAGGTTCACGTTCATTCGATAACTTCGGGCATCTCATTCTACAATGAAAAGTCACTTCAATGATAGGGTAGCAGCATGTAAGAACTGCAAAGCTGACAGATATATCAGTCATTACTCTGCAAGGAAAATTAAGGGGACTATCACGTCATGGGATTTTATGTTAAATCTAGTGTAGAAATCAGAGGGAGTTTAAGTCAATGGAATGAAATAATTTGAATTAGAATTTAAGGAGGGCATGGATTTTTCAGTTCATTGTTAATTGGTGCTTTGGTGCAGTGGTTTTTCATTTATCTTAAAAACGATACAGAATCTTCTATCTTGTTGCATTAACCAGAAATCTCCGTCTTCAATAGAGTTCAAATAGAATATATCTTCCAAGATCATGTCTTAAAAAGAACATCTAAAATTCAGAGCTTATGTACATAATTTGAAAATTCCTTTGTTAACGAAAATGGTATTGTAGTTATAGTCAGATGATCTGAGATTGCAGCTAGGCCTTTGCTAACTCAAGTTAGGCCTAGAGCTCTGCTCTTCCAACCAGGAAAATGGGGGTAATGTTGCCTCTTTATCCGAAAAGATTTTTTAAAACAAAATGCCATGCTAAGACTGATGAGAATATAAAGTGTTAAGTATATGATGATACACTTAATTTACCTCCAATTTTGTTTGAAGGTCAGTGTCTAAATTTTTACCCTATCAAGTTGACAATACCTGCTATATAAAATGATGTTTCATTGTTTGGTAGCAGATTTGTAAATCGTTCAGACTTACACTACTGACTACGCTCATAAATGCTATTTGAGTGGTTTATAAGTGAAATTAAAGTCTTAAATTTCATTCAAGTCATCTAGAAATCTGTTTTCTTGTAGTTTATGAGGTCTTTCTACATGAGGATGTTGTATTTAAAAACACATTGAAAGTACAGGTGTTTGAAAACTTCCCAGGTGGGCCTATTTATTAAAAAAATTGTCTATGAAATCTGGTTCGGAAGCTGTGAAGAGGAGATAATAGTGATGCCTAAGTAATAGGTATTTATAGAAAATGATGTATTTAGGAAGCAGAGATACAGACATGCAGGCCTGTATGTAAGTGCTGCTTTCTAAGGGATGAGGTCAAAATGTATGGACACCAAGGGGGGAAAAGGGGGGTGGGATGAACTGGGAGATTGGGATTGACCGATATACACTATTACATATAAAATAGATAACTAATGAAAACCTACTGTATAGCACAGGGAACTCTACTCACTGCTCTGTGGTGACTTAAATGGGAAGGAAATACAAAAAGGAGGGGATATATGTATAATATAGCTGGTTCACTTTGCTGTACGGCAGAAACTAACACAACATTGTAAAGCAACTATACTCCAATAAAAATTAAAAAAAAAAAGAAAAACAAACAAACAACAAAAAGAAAAAATGACTTCAGTACAAGAAGGTATGACCAGAAAGAACGAATCATATACTCCAGAAGAGGCATCAGACAGTATTAAATCCTCGAGTTGGGCGGTATCTTGAGTGTCATTCACGTTGTCTGCCTCCTTTCCTTGCATTTTATACTTCAGACAGGGCAGGAAGACACAGGAGAACCAGATCTGTTTCAATGCTCTTGAAAAGGAGGCGACATAACCACAGTCTGTTTCATTTCAAGCCTTTACTCTCACTGTCAGGAAATACTAGGGCTGGGAACCATGGAGAAAGGGAGGAACAGAGAGGGTGTCATATCGCAAACTCTGAATGCAGGACCAGACAAAACTTAGAAGAATCATCCAGCTTTATGCTGAGCTAAATGTTTTCAAACTTAAATACAGCCTCCTTCACTGGCCATCATCCAAATCTGAAAATTTCCATTTTGCAGAGAGAGTTGGAGGGAAATATGATTGGGACTCCAGGATGAAGTAATGTTTAGGTCACAACTCTTGTCATGAATTAGGTTCTTTCCAATAGTCTAATTAAATTATCAATAGTATTTCTTCCGTATATAAATGACACCAGAATTCCACAACGCTACCTCTGTGTCGATATGCTAAGATGGAATGTTTTAGAAGTAAGGTTTTACTTAAAGAAATAAAAATAATTTCACTTGTTTCTATCAGAATTATGAATTTGAATGAAATAAATCAGGTTTTACGTTGGTTTTTTTTTTCTAAATCATGAAATTATGCTTCTGTGAAAAAAAAGAAATGTATAACATTGTTTTATGCGTATCATACATGTACATACACACATATTTTAAAATTTGAAGTTCCTATTTTCAAAAAACTTCCGTCTGTGTAGATCTGTAACATTTATTTTTTAAGATTCTGCAACAGACTAGTTTCTTTGAAGTAAAATAACACCATTTAAGTATGTAATTAAATTGGCAAATGTCTCATACAAAATTTCAAACCCCCATTGCACCTAGCACAGATTTCTGACTTGATCCTTTTGAAGTTTTTTTTTTGTTTGTTTGTTTCGTTTTGTCTTTGTCTTTTTCTTTCTTGTTAGTTCTGAGCTTATTAGGTCTGGAAAAGGAAGGCTTTACAGATTTTATAATTCAGGCATAATAAGTCAGAGAATCTTTCCATATTTGATCATTCAATCAGGTATAATAAAAAGAGAAGTCCTAAAATCTGTGCTTAGCCTGGTGTGGGGAGAAGGACATGGGACCTGGGCATGAAATGAAAAAGCCAGCACATGGGGATGAATTACAGAACTACAGAAAGAAGCAGGGCTAGAACTTGTTGTGAAAGAAGATGGCAGGGATGGAATAGGCCCTGGAAAGGCAAAGTGAACTTTGTTCTACTCTATCACTTTATTTTCTTAAAAAAGGTGCAGCAGTTCAGTTCTTGGGCTCATCGGACTTGAAGAAGTATATGGCTCAATTGTTTATCTTCCTATTTCTCTTCCTGCCATTGTCAGCTGAATCCAAGTCAGCCAAGAATGAATTTTGTCATGTGTATCCCTAATCCACATAGGCCCAGGAATTCACTCTCATTTGAAAGCTGTTGGTAACCCAATCTTGAGTACTTTTTATGAGATATATCTTTGCATTATGAGTGTTAAGGGCAAATCTTTCTTAACAAAGCTGTCTTCAGTTTAAGTGTTGGCAAGGAAGATTATAATTGATAGGGGCAAGCTATTGAGGGAAATTCAATTATTTTCAAAGACAAAGTAAGGGATCAACTTAGAGAATAACCAACTTTGTAAGAAAAGAGTAAAATTCATGTTGATAGAATGGATGAAGAAAGGTTTAAAATGGCTAAAATTTTGTACAGATATTTTGAAAGGAAAGAAAGAAAGAAGAGATTATGATGAGGGGAAAGCAAAGGGCATGAATGGAGGAAAATTTCACATGCAGGCTGGGATGTTATGAAGAAGAGGAGCCAGTAAACAACTACAAACAATGTGCCTTTGGATCTCTTCTGATTATCTCAGCTATAAGTGTAGACAAGCATATTTATGTATGTAGCTCATAGGCATGAATACTACTCAGAATTTATTAGATGGCTGTTAGAATGATTCTGTCTAAGCAGTACCTTTAAAAAAGGAATAATTCAATTATAAGCATTTTTCTAATCTTTATCTTTTTTCTTATCTCTACTATAGGATTTCTCTATTTTTCCTTTTTCCACTTCTCAACCCTCCTCCCCTCATAGTTTCTTAGGGTCCAGCATGCACTGTTGATTGGTTGGCCAAAGTCAATAGAAAAGTGTGGTTTAAGAACCAGAGGTAAGGCATTGCATTGGAAACCTGACATTATTTCTTAAACTGAACTGGTGTGCTTTGTATGTATTTCAAGATCCCAGAATGAACCATGCAAAAGCGTTTCACATCTCATGGTCTAGTGAATCTGTTTGCTTTAGTTGAACTGATCTAATGCCATATGGGTGAGGATTGGGTGACTCTGACTTTAAAGAGGACAAAGAACTAAGGGATGAACAGGATGTTCAGATAAATGGCTTCGGTGAACCTGGAAATATCATTTAACATCTGTTCTCTCCCTGCCTCTGGTGTTTTCTTGATTTTATAAGTAATGAATACTAATCATAAAGAAAATGAAAAATTTGTAAATGTAAATAAGGAAATAAAATTACAAATAGCATGTTTTAAATAACATTTGTTAGGATATTTATATATCAATATTATATAACATATACTTTAAACACATATGTTCACATGCATGTATACATATATACATGAGAGAGAGAAGTAAGCAGGCAAAAACCCAAAAAGACATTTGTAAAATGTTAGACGTTTCAAACTGCAGAAAAGTAAGAAGTCTCCTTGCTTCTCTCTTTCTCATTTTCCCCAAATGTAATTCCTGTAAGGAGTTTCTTACAGTGAAAAAAAATGGTTATTCATACTGGCACCTTGTTTCAATGCCTCTGTTCTCACCCTCTCTTTCATCTCTAGCTCTGGCCTCTGTTTTTATTTTATATTCATCTTTATTCTTATTGCTTTGTCTCTATTTTTAACACAAAATATATCAATTATATGTACTATTTACTACTATAACAGTTTTCTGTACTTTGCTGGTTAAAAAAATGTGTTTATCAATTTTGTAGCTCTTTCCATATTAGCCTATGCAGATCTGACTCGTTCTTCTTAAGGGCTGGGCAATATTCCATTTATGGAGATAGTGATTCTTTCTTGTACATGTATCTTGGCAAACTTTTGCAAATATATGTGAGAGATAAATTCCTAGTAGTGGAATTTCTGGGTGAAAGATTCATATGCCTTTAATAATGTTGATAGATACTTTCAAATTGTATAAAATTTTTTATAAAAATTTTAATTCCTAGCAACAGGTATGACACTGCTTATACTTTCCATTCATCACAAATTATTTTGTAAGCTAGGATGAGGATCCAGATTAATTTTTCCAGTCAGCCAGTTACCCCAGCACTACTTACTGATAAATCTTTTTTTCACTTCTTGATTAATCCTTCTTTCTTTCTCTGATTTAAAATGTTATTTTCATTATAAAATCACTTCTCTTATATTTGGTCCTATTTCTCATCCTCATGCGCAGCACTGATCTACTTATTTTCTATAACCAATCTGTGTTAATTATTTAACTTCAGAATATATTTTACTTCCTTTTCAGTGTTTTTTGTTTTCATATATTTATTTTTGATAAGCATTTAATATCCTCTCAAGTTTCAAGAATTCCTTTTTGTATTTTTATTGTGATTGCATTGAATCTTTAAGTTTATTTAGGAAGAACTGGCATTTTGTTGTTGTTGTTGTTTTGGTTTTTTGTTTTTGTTTTTTTCGGCTGTGCCGTGGCTTCTGGGATCTTAGTTCCCTGACCAGGAATTGAACCTGGGTCCTCAGCAGTGAAAGCACAGAGTCCTAACCACTGGACCACCAGGGAATTCCCAACATTTTTGTAATATTGATATTTTTACCTCCAAGATGGTATGTTTTACCACTTAATTAAATCTTTTAAAATATCTTTTTTTGTAGAGTTTTACTGTGTTCTTCATGTAGGTTCTAAACATCCTATTAAATTTATACCTAGATATTTTACCTTTTAGGTACTATGATGAATGGAACTTCCATTTAATTTTTGAACTTATATTGCCTGTATTTTACAAATTTGTGGAATTTTTATCTCATTGAATTATTTTTTCCTAAAATTTTTGGTTGGTTCTTGAGATTTCTAGATATACAATCATATCATATGAAGATAATGTAGGAGGATTTATGTTTGAAAAGCCGAGATCGTAGAGTTCGTGTTTGTGTAACCCTAGTTATAGGTGTAGATTTTATGGCTGGAAGAGATCTTAACAGTCTTCTATTCCAATCCCATCTGTTCAGACTGTTCTCAGAACATTTAGGCTCAATTTTCCTTACAAAAGCTATGGGTATTTGAATAGGGGAACGAACTCTTCTTTCTAAGTATATACTTCAAAGTTCTCTTCTCTGTTGGAATCACAGCATCCACAGAGAAACTAACCCTCACGTTTGTAGTAATAATCATTGTAAACAGTAGTAAAACCAATAGCCAACATTTGTTACTTTCTATATGTCTGACGCCCTGCTCAATGTTTTGCATGGTTTGTTTCATTTAATTCTCACTGTAACCTCGAGTTGCTTCTATTAATCCTCCACTCTACAGATGAAGAAACTGGAACAAGGAACCTGCTGAAGGTACATAGCCGGCGGGTGATGGATCCGGCTGCTCAGCCAGAGTCTGACTGCATCACCGCATTGTATTGCTACACAGGGTCACCCCTCCATAGCAACATAACCCATTCCCTAATCCCATTACCTTTGTCTCTTGTATCTTGTAGTGTTATCAGACTCCCCCTGGACCAACACCTCCGGATCTTGCAAGGGCAGATGCTTTGAACTTCAAGAGGTCGGACCCCCTGATTGTCGGTGTGACAACCTGTGTAAGAGCTACAGCAGTTGCTGCCATGACTTCGATGAGCTTTGTTTGAAGACAGGTGTGTAACTTTTGAGTCTTCTCTAGCCTTGATTAGATGGCTTAAGACCCCCTGCTGTTGTACACCCTGCCATTGCCATTCTACTTTGGCCAAACCAAACCGTGAGTTTTAGTTTTGTTTCTTGAATGATTATCAGTTTTATTATGAGGACACCCTTTGTGACTGTTGTGTCCACATAACGCCCACCCAAAGATGGTTCTTTGCAGCTGCTGTCATTATTTGCTAGTTTTGGAAGTATTTGTGGCCAGCCTTTTTTTTTTTTTTTCATCTTTATCATTTCTGTCTCTTGCTGTCAATTCCCTCATTCACTGCTAGGATACCTGGGCTGAAATTGTGCACATTCTTAAAGTGTTGGGGTTTTTTTGTTGTTGTTGTTTCAACTTTAATTTTTTTGTTTGCCTGCCCAGTTTCTAACGTTTGTTTTATTTCATCTTATAGTCTACTACTATACTACTTTGATGTCATTCCCTGTTCTCAGTGCAAGTAGAAAATTGTTATGGAATTCTACTTGGGGTCGCATGCTCAAGGCAGCTCTCAGATCTTCCTCTACAGGTTCCTGACCTTTCTTTACATTTCTTCCCTATTGGAAGAGTCAGTAGAATATACAGGCCTCTGAGTGAATGTACATGAGTTGAGAAGAAGCACTTTGGAGACTCCTGCCATTCTACCTGCTCTGTTTCCAAAGCCTAACACTTTAGATGGGACTTTTGAGATACCTTGTAGGTTATCCATCATGCCTCTGGGCAACATCACGTTCAAACTTTCCGGGAAAGGTGATGAGCAACCCTGCTCTTAACACCATTAGATGCAAAGATTCTACAGCTCTCTCGATAAATTATTACCTGTTTTCAGACATTTATGCTTAGATGATTCTTTCAAAAATCTGACTTATCATTAACATTAGTCTGATTTTTCTAATGACATCATTAGAAACGGAGACATTACTCTCCTTTACTAAAGAAATAGCCGCTGATTTATATGAAAACCTATGTCAACCCCCTTACTAGTTCTGATTTGTTTGTTTTCCATCCCAGATAAGAAGAATTTTATTAGGCTGTTTTTTTGCATAATACATTTTCCAAACATTTGGCCATTTTTTTTGTTACTTTCCTTTGGAACTTCCCCCAGCTTCCTTAGTTGTGGGTTTGTAAACTTAAATGCTGAGAACCTTGTAACCTGAATATATGGATGGAACAGATGTTCCAGGAGAGATTTTGGCTCTAAAGTGTTATTTCAAACCAGCGGTCTGTATTTGCTTGGCACTGAGGAACTAACTAATGTTGTATGTTTCCTCTCTACCTTGAGTATCTTGTCCCTGACACGTCATCTCAGCCCTCCAGATTCCTGATCTTAGAGCTCCTTGCAAAGTTTAATGGATCTCCTGACTTTAGCTTAGCTCTCTCTGAATGTAGCTCATGCCTTTCTTCCCAAGTTTTATAAATATAGGCTATAATAACACTTTAAAGTAGTTTGTTTCCCTGTGGAAATGAACAAGGCCAAATGTGGAAGAATAAAGCCTAAAATAATAACAAAAGGTTGAAGGAGCAAACAGAAATCTCTGAGATTCTACTATGCTGACACAGCACTCTCTAGAGATAAGCACAATCAGTGTTTCAGTATAAACTCTGAGATTGGGTGTGTGTTTAGAATGTGTGTACACATTTATACCTGTGTGTATTTATGCCTGTGTGAGGTGTATCTGTATTTATGTACCTTTATACACATCCCCCTTTCGAATGCCTGCATTGTATTCCATTGAACAGATGCAGCCTACTTAATTGAGTAACTGATCAGCATTTATGTTTCGGTAATTTTTGCTATTATGAACAATGTATCAATGAATATTTTTCATGCATATTCATATTTTTGCCTATTTTCCTTGAGATAAATTCTGAGGAATGGGATTTGGGGATCAAAGCGTATATGCATTTTTAAAATTTAAATATATATTACAGAGTTACACTTCTCAAAGTTGATATTTCTCTCAAAGGGCACAAGAGCTTTTCAGCACTCCCTTTTCAGCATGTTCTCATTTTTAAAAATATTTTTCTGATAGGTAACTTTCTTGTTATCCAATAAAGTTCAATGTTTTTTATGTTTATTCCCATATTTGCTTTGAAAATTATACAGCTGACTGAATCATACCTTACTTGTAGTTCACTGAATTTTTAAAAACTTCATTCTTATACAAAGTTTGTAATTTCTCAATAAACTTAGCTTGTTAATAGTGATGCCCTTTTGTAAGCAAAGGGATTTCCTTATGGAACTAGGGGAGGAATAAACTAGGAGAGGAATACTGGTTGATAGAGTTATCTTTGAATTGAGGAAAAAAGACTCACATGACCTCTATCAGTCAAAGTAACCTTGGAAAACTGCTAACCATTGGGAATAGCATACCCTGGACAAAAGAATTCCAAGCATTTATTCTGCTTGGGAAGAGAAGGCAGTGGAAATAGGGGATATTAAAAAAAATCAGAGAATGGAATCAGGGTGCAAAGGTAATTCTAAAAGAATGGAAATTAGACAGTAGTTGCATTGTTTTCTAGTATGGCAGCTATTATCTCCTTATCCATTTATTCACATAGCAGTAGTATCTCTAGGTAGAATATTATTAAGGAGCAGCACTTCTTTCTCTTTTTTTTTTTTAAATTTTATTTAATTTATTTTTTATACAGCAGGTTCTTATTAGTTATCTATTTTATACATATTAGTGTATATATGTCAATCAGCACTGCTTTCTAAAATCATTGCTTTCCACTTATGACATGTTTTAAGAGGTGAAGACCTGAAGTGTCCTTTAGCTCAGAGAAGCGTTTCTTGACCATTCTATGTCAAGTAGACCGGGCCCACCCCTGTCACTCACTATCCATGCCATCCTGTTATTTCCTTCACAGCACTTAGCACAAGCTGAAATGATCTCATTGACTAGTTTACTTGCTTATGGTCTGTCTTTCCCAATTGGAATGTAAGCTCCATGAAGACAGGACCTTGTCTTCCTTGTTCTTCACTACCTCCCCAGCACCTAGAACATGGAAAATATAGTAGATGTATTTATTGAATAAATGAATTAACTATGAAGTTTCTCAATACAGCAACCCCAAATTTAAAGAGTCGTACTTTATTTTCATGGTAATTCTCAATTAGATGTAATAAGTGTTCATGGACTACCTGGCATGTGCCAGGCAGATAGACTCAGGTACTGGAGATATAGCGGTGAGAGGAGAGATGTGATTTTTCCTTCCATGGAGCTTACAGTCTAGCAGATGAAAAGTCACACAAAAAGTACAGCACACTCTTTAAAATAAAAATATTACTTTTCTGAAGATATTTTCTTGGTAGAGTGGAGTGTGAGCTCCCAATCAAGTATGCTCAGATAGAAATCTGTAACCTAGCGATTGACCTCCTTGAAAATAGGGACTCTGACCTCTGATTGTGGGTTGGGCCACAGTTTGGTCAACGCTTAGAACTGTGAATGTTTTTAGTATACCTTTATACTCTTCATATCTGTTTAGGACTTTAACCCCCAAGTGAATCTTATAGCAGGTAGAGGCCATTTAGTTGCACTATTATTGTTTTTTAAACTTTTTATTTTATATTGGAGTATAGTTGATTTACAATATTGTGTTGGTTTCAGGTGTACAGCAAAGTGATTCAACTATACATATACATGTATCTATTCTTTTTCAAATTCTTTTCCCATTTAGGTTGTCACATAATTTGAGCAGAGTTCCCTGTGCTGTACAGTAGGTCCTTGTTGCACTATCATTTGTATTTAAATCAAGCTGATTAAAGTTTAAATAAAGCTACTTGGGAAAATAAAAGAGTCCAGCTATAGCAACTATGCCTACAATGGTAGGTATCTCTATCACAAACCTTACACACTATACATTGTATTGGGTCTTTTAGGACAGTTGGCAAATGGTTAAGGGTTTCATTTTTCCAAAGGAGCCCAGTGGCATTTGGCTTTGTACTCTGATTTGAAAAATTAAAAATCCATCCTATTTGTAAGTCCTCCAAATATCATCTAGGCCTCAGGCCAACTCTAATTTCACAAGCAGATTAAATGATGTGGGATTTTAGCTCTTTTTCTTGGCAAACGTTGTAAGCAATTGTGGCCTCTTTTATTTGGTTTGTGTGAAGCAGTGAGTGTTCTGTTGTGCCGATTTCAGCTGGCGGCTGGGAGTGTACTAAGGACAGATGCGGAGAAGTAAGAAATGAAGACAATGCTTGTCACTGCTCAGAGGACTGCTTGGCCAGGGGAGACTGCTGTACTAATTACCAAGTGGTTTGCAAAGGTACATGTTTCCTTGGGTTGGCTTGATCTTTAAAAGAATAAAAACTGGAGATGTTCGAAGAGACCTTGGATATTGTGGATATATCACTTTGGATATGGGCTTGGGAGGCAGGAATGAGTTGTCCTTCCTAATTTCTCATGCTTCTTTCTTAGTTTTGCTTCTCTGCATTTCACTGATCTGAAATAACGAGGAAATAACCCCAAGTTCTATAATTACATACAGCCAGAATAATGAGGAGATTTCTAAAAGAGTTCCTGTCTTGGTCCTAGGTCAGGTTTCCTAGAAGCAGAGCCTGAGACAGGAATTCTGTGTATGGAATTTATTGGAAGAGTGCTCTGCAAGAAAACCATATAAGGGAGCAGGGGATGTGGGAGAGGGGAAAGCAAGCAAGGATGTGGCGTCAGGGGAAGTCTCACCTTGGTCTGCTCTACTGCGGGCTCTGGAAAGTAAATCCCAGAGTTCTTACCTTTGAGGCAAAAGGCATGGCTTTTGTACTCACTAGCTGTAAGTTGTAAGCTGAAGCACCAGCAGCAGCATGGGAATGGGGGTACTAGCTGCTAAAGGGGATGGGACACCAATAGCTCCTGCTATACCCCAAAGCCATACATGCATGTGTGCTGACTTTGTGTGGCTGATTGTCAAATACGATGGTTTTATTCCAATAATAAATACTACTCAATGGACTGCTGAACATATAAAAATATGCAGTTTCTGTCTTTAAGGATTTTTAAGTCACCATGGCACCCACTTCTAAAGTTAATGGAAGGATCCAAGGATCTTTGTGTAAAGTTTGCAAGTCATTTTTTAGTGTCTGAATTAAGTCCTCTTCCTAGCTGTGACATGGAACATTTAAATAGAGTTTCTGTTAAAATATTTTGGGGGAGGGAGGGAGATGCAAGAGGGAAGAGATATGGGAACATATGTATATGTATAACTGATTCACTTTGTTATAAAGCAGAAACTAACACACCATTGTAAAGCAATTATACTCCAATAAAGATGTTTAAAAAAAAAGAAAAAAAAATATTTTGGGGGAAAAGCAAATCAGTTCTGAAATATGCACAGTGTTTATTTATGGCAAGACATACTGCTTGAATGCTGAGTTTGAAAATTTTTCCTACCCAGATGATTATTGGAACTGTTGATAAAGCATAAAACTCATTGAGAATTTATTTCCTTTTCCCTTTTATTTCCCTAGTAAATGTACCAATAAGCCACAAAGGCTATTAGAAGAGAAAATAAAGTCCTAAGTATCACTGGTCGTTGAATCATGAAACGCTGGCTTTTGCTGGTTTAAAATTCTAGTTGCAGTACTTTTGTAGGGCCCATATGCACGCCTGGGTCATTACACGTGTGGTAAAACTTCCCTATTTTAAGGAGCATGGTACTTACACAATTGTCAGTAGTTAGATTCTTATTGACCAGGGAGATATCCAGTGCTCTTTACATGGGAGCCATTTCTCCAAAGTCTTGGTCACAAATGTTACTTATGTTCAAGGAGAACTTAAAGCAAATACTTTTTGATAATTTTCATTTTCTCCAAAGTAAGCTTCATTTTGTATCTAAGCTCTTTTCTGTTGTCTATTCTTGATGGGAGTAACTCAAGAAAGACATAGGTTTATGCTTGCAGATCTTAGCGGAAGATAAAAGCGAAAGATAGCATTGGTTTTTATTCCTAAGTGCAAGGGCTGTACACAGATCCATTGGCAGATAACCTCTCTATTGCAATATTCCATCCATCATCTCTGAGTAGTCTAAATCTTTTTCCCCAACTAAAGGGAAGTTGTGCCATGTTTTCTATGGCTATGAGATGTTTGGTGGCCTAGGAAAAAATGTTCTGTCTAATGACCAAACAGTTTATTTCTGGAGGGAAACAAACATGGAATTTTGTTCACTGACACCACTGGTGTTTTTATCTACAAACCATTTAGACTCGGAAGGCTCAAATAAACACCACTTGGGGTTATTAAATCTAGACTTTCCCATCATGTATGGGTGTAGTTTAGTAAGCCAAAACAGACACTAGGCTTTATTTCAGAAGTTCTTTTTAGATGGCGTCCCATAAACAATGAGTATCAAACGGGACACAGGTCCTGCAATTATACACTTCAAGGCTCTGGATGGTATTTATAATTAGATTCACCAAAAAGTCTACCCATTTTTCCTTACAGGAGAGTCACATTGGGTTGATGATGACTGTGAGGAAATAAAGGCCCCAGAATGTCCTGCAGGGTGAGTGCATTTTATGAATATTATACAGTTTTATATATTTATTGATAAAATATCAAAGGCTATGGATGGGTAAATGGTTAAAAACAATGTAAAACTGAAATCCTCTTATATAGGCAAACTTATGAGTACTTCTGAGTAATTTACCAGTCGAATGCTGGAATGTACATCTTGAAGTAGGGAATTAAAAAATTGTTTTTCTCCTATCACCTGCACATATCAGAGACTGAATATCCTCTGTATCTCACCTTAGCTGAAGATTTTACGAAGTATATGTAAGTAATACTGAAGAAGAAAAGAAACATTTCCGGCAGTGATTTGGTTTTTTTTCCTGTGTTTTTTCCTGAAGTGCTGCTTTTGCTTTTTTTTTTTTTTTTGGTGACGGTAGTGGTGGTGGGGTGGCTGAAGGGAGGACTACAGAATGTCTCGAAAATATTATCCAAGATGGTAACTCCTACCAGATGCTACAGAAACTTGACAAACCACTACAGCCCTGCTTTGCTGGGATACAGCCAAACTTGAGTGACACCCCACAGCTCAAGTGGGACCAGCATAAGGCACTTATTACGCCTTCCAGGAAACTGTTGCAAATTCATGGACCCTTAAAATGCCTGGCAGAAAATAAAATGTTCTACAAATGTGTTTTCATGAATATATTTGATCGAGTGTCTTTTTGTTTTAGGCAGCACAGCCTGGGACACAAAATCCAAGAATTTAAATATTTTTATTTTTGTCTCCTTTTTAACTCTCATGAGCTACTTGAACTTCTTTGGACTTTTAGAATGGGATGGCAATAGTTTCTGAATGTTTAAAATGTGTTCAGTTATTTTGGAGGTGAAAGCAGTCTACATGGTAGAAGCGTTAAATTATAATAGTTATGATAATAATGAACTCATATAGTATTGTTCTAAGTTCTTTATATGTGACTCTATTTTAAATGAGTCATTTAAAATATGCCTCATTTGGGACTTCCCTGGTGGTCCAGTGGTTAAGATTCTATGACCCCAGTGCAGGGGGCCCAGGTTCGATCCCTGGTC
This sequence comes from Balaenoptera borealis, assembly GCF_965194805.1. NCBI lineage: Eukaryota > Metazoa > Chordata > Mammalia > Artiodactyla > Balaenopteridae > Balaenoptera > Balaenoptera borealis. The sequence continues at coordinate 19,155,324 of NC_138876.1, forward strand.
AGGGAACTGGATCCCGCATGCTGCAACTAAAGATTCCGCATGCCGCAACTAAAAAGATCCCGCATGCCGCAATGAAGATCCAGCGCAGCCAAATAAATAAATAAATATTTTTAAAAATGCCTCATCATAAATGTAGCTTCAAATAAATTCAAGCCCGTGCTTGCTGAATTATCTTCAAACTATTAGAAACAGTTTTGCACATAGTTTAGCGTTCTCAAGTCTGATCGAACAACTGTATCTTTAGAATATAACAAAAGTCCTATTTCATCAGTCCTGCCCTAGTTAGGTGGATAGTCTAGTTCTTTATTGATTGATTTTTAGATCTTCAACAATTTTAATTATTTTTGAAATTATTTTGTAATTAAACCTAAAATAATTTTTGTGTAAGTATTTAGTTCTAGTGACAGGAATACTACTGCTATTAATTTCATCTCCCTTCCTTCCTTCCTTCCTTCCTTCCTTTTTTCTTGTAGTTGATAAATATTTATTGAAGCCCTACTATGGGTCCACAAAATAAAAAGATGAATAAGACACAAACTGTGCTTTGAAACGAGTGAAGAAGGTAAACATGTTAATATAGCAATATAATATAGTATAATGTATATATGAATGATAAAAGAGGTATTAATTAATATCTTAAAGGGATTCAGAAGCATGACACCTAATACTATGAAAGAGGAAATCTTGAGCTGAATTTTAAAGAATGAATAGGAGTTTTTCAGGTAGCAAATGGGAGAATCAATATTCCAGGCAAATATAGCAGCTTTTTACATTGTGAAAAACTTTGTTTGCAGTGCAAGAGGCAGCAGTGGAGAAAGTACATTAGGGGAAATCTGGAGTCCAGGCCCTTCCCTGGTCATTTAACTCTGCACTTAAGTTGCCACAAATGTTATGTGGCTAGAAGCCCAGGCTTGTACAGATATCCTCCCTTGAAGTTTCATCTTGGAAACCCTCGGTTCCAATTATTGAGAATGGCTAGGCATAAAGCAAACCTGTGACAATAATTTTTCTAAAGCTTAATGTGTTACTGTTTAAGGTTTGTTCGCCCTCCATTAATCATCTTCTCTGTGGATGGTTTCCGTGCATCGTACATGAAGAAAGGCAGCAAGGTCATGCCTAACATTGAAAAACTAAGTAAGTCATTTTCATACTGTGTTCTTATCTGTAATCCATGTTCTGCCCAGTAACCACTTAGCTGTCGGTTATGAGATGTATGGACCCATGACTTCACTATTTGAAATTCAAAAGTGAAGGTAGCACATGTCTGTGATCATTTATAGAATGGATTTGCATGCATGAGGTGATCCCTGGTTGTTCTCTTGCTCTAATACCTGAATTCTGTTTCCAGGGTCTTGTGGCACTCACTCTCCCTACATGAGGCCCGTGTACCCGACAAAAACTTTCCCTAACTTATACACTCTGGCCACTGTAAGTATTTTTTCAAGTGGTGTAGATTCAAAGCGCTGATTTCATCCTGAAATGACTTAAAGAGAGATTTAAAAAACATGTTCCTTAGTGTTGAAAGAAAATCTTTCTATTTTTCATCTTACCTGTATCAGTTGTTCATAGTAAATGCCTTTTACAACTTTGTGGATGACTGAACTTCATTGCAACTTTAAAACCTTTTTTTTTCAGCTGCAGTTCTGTCTGCATACATACATTCAACCTCTCAAATACCACAGGAGCTGTTCTTTATTTTCTGAATTTTCAAATGAAAAATGTTGACTTCAGAGCTGCTATGTTTAAATTTTCAGACACTCCCAATTCTACCTTGCTTTCTTCTTTAAAAAATATCATTTATTTATTTATTTTTGGTTTGGAGTAGAAATAGAACCTAGGAAAAAGGAATAGTGTATTTAGAAACTTTGGAGGCACATAAGTAAATTTCATTCTAAAGGATAATTTATTGTAATAAAAATTATTGTCATCTTATTAAATGCAACAGTTAAAAAAAATCCCAATATTAAATTTCTTATAATCATGTCAAGTTTCATGGATGGCTTATAATTAGTCCATAGATAATATTTCTGTTTGCTAAGACAGACACGTATAAAGGTTATATATGTCTTATATAAAATTGGAAATTAAATATTGTTATAAAACCTTCTATGATAAGAAAATTTATGATAGAACTATTATGTGTGGATTATTTTGACAATAAATTTGCTTTTCCACAAAGGGGCTATATCCAGAATCACATGGAATTGTTGGCAATTCAATGTATGATCCTGTATTTGATGCCACTTTCCATCTTCGAGGGCGAGAGAAATTTAATCATAGGTGGTGGGGAGGTCAACCGGTGAGTTTTGCATTTTTTTGTGTGTCTGTGCCTTGAAACATTTCACCCACCCCCAAATTTGTTACCTGTTGAAAAGATGCATTTCATTTCCTCATACTTGGTAATGTTTCTGTCTTTTGATATTGTATATATATGTGTGTGTATGTGTGTACATAATATATGTGTATATATATGTGCATATAATATGTATGTGCATGTGTATTATGTATATATATTTATATATGTATGCGTATACATATGTGCATATACAATGTATATATACTGATATACATATGTTTATGTGTCTATGTTTATACATGTGTGTATGTGTATGTGAGGTTATGATGATAAAAGTGTGCGATGATAAGGATCTTCATTAGGGTGACAGTGGTAGAAATGGTGACATAGGGGTGACTTCCAGAAATATTTTGAAGAAGGAATACTCAGATCTTATTGATTTACTAGATTTGTGGGCACAATGAAAAAGAAGTGAATGACATGACTGCCACAAAATTTTAGCCCAAGCGCCATATGATCAGGAACAGGGAAACTTGCTGGGAAAAAAAAATCTCAATGAAACCCACAGTAAGTTTATGAATTCTTCTGTTTAATCCATTTTTTAAAAAATCTTGGAAGTTACATATAAGTGGAATCCACCTTGGTTCTGGACCAGCAAATTGATAGATACTTTGAAAGAAATCATCCTATTTACTTCAGATCAAATGGCTGGGCAGAAAGTAAAAAGGGATGTAGGTGGCTTTCTGCACAATATTTTTCCTGTGACTATGTGTATGTGTACGGTCAGGCAGCTTGCTTTGGTCAGAGGTGAGCAAAGCAGCAACATTAATCCACAGCTGTTTAATGTGCAGAATTGAACTAAGTGCATGCGACCCTGGGTAGAAGGATCCGAATCCCCGTAGGAACACATCCCAGTACACACAGTCAATCAGAAACACGTAGAAGAAGGATGGCAAATGGTTCCATCTCATGTCTACTCTGACTGGGGGCCACGGCTCCCTGGAACACTGGCGGGAAGGAGGGCTGGGAGGCTTTTGTGCAATCTGCCGTGGCATGAAGAGTGGGCAGTCTGCAAATACCCACGTACCTACCATCCCCAAATGATCTCCTTCCTGGAAATGTTTGCTTCAGTCTATGGGCTAAATAGAGAATATAAAGTATGAAAAAAATGGTATTGCTCTTTGAGAAAAGGTCATCTGTGATAAAAATATTCATATTGCATAATCAGTATGCATGGTTAAATATGGGCTTTTCATTAAAAAAAAAGTTGGAAGACTTGTATATCTGTAGAGGTGTTTCTTTCTAGCAGAGGTTCTGATTCTGCTGTCTTTATTTAGGCTAGACTCCCAGAAGTCTATGATGTCCTACGTTGTAAGCAAAGTGAAATTTGTTTACAGTGTGGATTTCCCAAAGTTTATGATAGAGGAACATTTTAGGTGTAAATAAAATAATTGAAATTTGAGTTCTGTCAAGAGCTGTTGCTAGTTGGTCTTTTATATTAATTTTGTCATGAAGCAAACTTGCTTGAAGAACCGCAAAGGATATAAATAGTAATTTTATCAAATTGGATCAACTTCCACTGAGTGTGGATATTAGGCTTCCTCTGGGTTGGCATGACTCAGAAGATGAGTCCACATATTCATTAACTTCTGCAGAAACAGAGCAGACGGAAAGCTGTGAACCTGCTCAATGAAGTGAAGTCTGTTTTAACTCTGTTTGCCTGTTTCCTCACTAACTCTCTAAGTCGACACATTTCACCAAGTTTAGTAGTTCCCTAGTGCTGACGGAGATTTGCAGTGAAACTGATTTGTGTTTCTATCTTCTTGAACAAGATGCCACCATAAGAAATCCAAGGAGCACAGTAGATATCATTTAAAAACATGTTTTATAGAAACTTGGCACATAGGAAGAATATATGGGCAGGAACTATAAGAAACTACAGTATGAGTATAAGAAATTATAAGTGCTATAAGAAAAGATGAGCCTTAATAAATACTCCTTAAGCATTTATACCATCCTCTCAGAGGCTTGTATATTTCACAGTGAAAAAATAATTGGAGTAGAGAAAATATTTATAAAAATCTTAAACAGGTAATTAAGTCAAACTCAACTTATTTTTTACTGAGTGATTAAACCATGAAAGACGTTTGGCTAAATAATATATGAGTCAGATTAAATGGTGAATAAGAACCACTCTTATTCTAGTTTGAAATTTTATATATGACATGAGGCATTTTGTAGTGTCCATTCAATTTGAATCGCACCATTCGACTTCCAAAAATAATTTCTATAATTTAATTTTATTTTTAAAACCCTGATATAGCCACTTTAGCAAACTTGAGTCTGCTTTTAATTTGTTAATCTTCAGAATGCACTATTAAAAGTTGTCATTCACTGTACGACCCTACATTTCTCCTACATATTATAAGAGGATTCCTTTTTATGTTGTTGTTTTGAAACTATTTACTTTATTCTCATTTCAAAAGTATGTTCCATACTCTTAACAGAGTGCCATAAGTGTGTTTGTTTCTTTGAAAAATCTCTCCATTCTAATCCTGCAATTTCTAATACTAAGATAACTCAGTGGGGAAATTGCCTGTTCCGTTCAAAGCTGGACTCAGAGAGGTGGAGAGTGAATGAGATTCCACAGGGCCCACTATGTGTGGCGAGCTGAGAGATGAGTCCAGCACCCTTCCATGGTGCAAGTCCTCTGAAGGCACAGTTTCTGGAGGAAGGAGGATTCTTTTTAAAAGTTAAAAAAAATTTTTTAATTGAATGAAAGATTCTTTAAACTCTATAGTGCTTTACAATTTTCAAAAGTTTCACACACATGATATTAGATAATCCCATAATAACCCCCCTTTTTCCCCCTACCTTTATATCGCCCCCTCCCCCTTCTCTCTCCTCACTGGTAACCACTAGTTTGTTCTTTATATCTGTGAGTCAGCTTCTTTTTTGTTTTATTTACTAGTTTGTTGCATTCCTATTACTTCTCAAGTTGCTGGGCCTATGGTGGTTTTCGGCCAGTATTGGTGATGCAATGAGTTGGTCCTGAGACCATCCTTGTGAATTACTGTAGTGTAAGAACACAAGAAAGATGGCAGGTTCAAGAAAGAGACAGCAAAGAGAAGAAGAATGACATTAGAGTAGGAGTGAACTTCCAGGCCAAAGGGATTGGCTTGATGGAAAATGTTAGTCTTTGCTTACCGCTTTGTCTAACAGGTGACTTTCTTTTTTTTTTTCCAGGAAAATTTTACCTTTTCTTTATGCTGTTTCTTTTCCATATACTGTAATAAATCTATATTTTTCTCATTTTACTGTATCATAATGTACTTAGGATAGACTCTACTCTCCTGGTCCCTTTGCTGCCAGGCTCATTTCTCTTTCAAATTTCACTTTAAGCATCCTTTTCTAAGTAGATTTCACTAAGCTCCCTCAGCCCTCACTAAGCTCAGGGACCCTCTTTTGGGTTTTCTTGTTATTTCTATCATAACTGTGACCATATCATTTGAAATTATTCACATAATCTGCTTTAGTCTATGAGCCCCATGAGGGTAGAGACTTGATTTATTTATCTCTTTATTCTCAGGACCTAACCCATAGCCTAACACATTTAGGTGTCCATTTATTATGTTTTGGATTGAACTGTTCTACAGCCCCATCTGAGGCGTGTTTGCCTGTACTTCTTCCTGTATTTCATCACTCACCTTCTTCTGGCCCTAATCACCTGGAAAGAGCCACACTAGTCCACAGTCTATTCTGCTGCATCCCCGAACCCTCACAGCTTTAATTTGTTCCTACTCTTGAATCTCAGTGATTGATTTACTCCTGTTGATACTAGGGCCCCGCCCATTCCTCTGGTCTCCCAGAATTCTATTTCTTCTACCTCTGTGCTTTAGAATGCAAAGGAATAATTTCCCTGCAAAGAACTGCTAGGAAGACTGCAATAGTAGTTCATGGTTTTCAAAAATGTTTTTTTGCTTGTTTTCCTTTTTAAAACATCTCCCCTTCTCCCACAGCTGCATATTCTCCTGAATTTGAGAAAGTGTTGGATTTCGCATTTAAATGCTCCTGGTCCCAGTGGGAGTTTTCTTTTCTTTTTTTTATTCCTGATAACATATCAAGAAGGTACAATATTATTTCCATTTGTCCCCTTTTCAAAATGTAGCATCTAGGACACAAATGTTGAAAACTCTGCCTCTAGATAAAGGAAAGCAATGGAAGAGATACTGGGATTAAAGGTGGGAAGGCCAGACTCAGTGTCTTCTTAGCTAATTTTTTTTTAGCTGTGTTGTTTGGCCCATCTCTGAGGAAATATAGATTACATTCAAATTCAGAATGGGAAATGGGAAATTATAATTCCTATTTCTCTGAATTAACAAGAAACTAGTTTTATGATTTCTGTTTTACGATTCTCCCTCCCCTGCCCCTCCTCCACTTTATAGACCAAGAGGCTCCTTTTCATTTATCTTCCTTTGGACCAACATTTTACTGCATTTTTTTCTCTGTAATTACTAGATTTAACTTTAGAGTTCTGAAATATAATATATATGTATAACTTGCAAAGGAACTTTTATAGCTGCTCATGATCTGATTTAACTTAAGAAACTTTCTTCATGCTTCAGTCTCATACCATTTGCCAAACCTTTGACCGACCAGCTTCATTACTGCTAGGGTCCTTTCCTTTGAGATTTTAAAATGTTTTTTTAATTCCAAGTATTCTCTCTTATTTGTTCATTCTTTGCACTTTTCTGACCATGCTCCCAATTTTCTTTTAGAAAATGAGGCCAACACGACTTGTACCAAGAAGCAGGGAGGAATTTTTTGCTTCTTTTTTGGAAGAAATAAAGAAAGAAATAAAAAAATTTTACCTTTAGTTTGTCTTCATAGTTCACATTGCTTTTTACAACTGCTTAATTTTTTTTTTTTCTTTCTGATTACCAAGATGTTAATTGTCACTACAAAATTTTTGGGAAGTACAGACAAGTACAAAGAACCAATGATTCTGATTTTGCCACTGGGATAATTTTAGCACCCTCACATCTGTCGTCTCTCCTAGTGCTCTTTCCTTATACTATTGCAAAGACTCCTTTGGTGATCTTTCCCCCTGAGGGTTAGTAAGCTAAAAGTTACTTATAGGGCTTCCTGTTGCTCTGATAATGCCAACATCAGTGTGTATTCCACAATATAACTTTTGAAAATGTAGGGTCATCATTTGACAAAACTGTATTTAAAAAATTTCCATTAGAAAACCGCAGATTGATTTTACATTTCATATCTGCCAAATATTGCCTAATACAGCTTCCTTGGAAATGTCAAGGCACCACATTTTCTAGGAAGTTGTTTGGCTATGCGTGCACCAAGGTTGTGTCTCTGAAACTAAAATAAGTATGCAAATAGATCACTTAATATAAGAAACTGATCTCTCTGGGATCTGAGGTGGTTTTGAGGCACGTGCAGGGTGTCCAGGACTCAGTTTGAGTTCACCTTCTTGCTAGAGGAGGCGCTGACACAAGAATGAATGAAACTCCGGGACCCATCTGAGTCCTCCTTGGTGTGAGGATACCCAGAAATGCCAGAGTTCATCTGTAAAGCAGAAGGATACTTTGGACTAAACCCCGGTAGGATGCTCAGAGCAATCTGAGATCCTGATCTCTCTGTCTCTGGTCCATCCCAATGGGACGAGGACTCCACCTTTCCCATGCTAATGACATCCGCTGGCAGCTCAGACGTCCAGGAATCTGGGAGGGTGCTGTATGCTCTCCTGCCCCATCCCTCACTTGCCAGCTGCAGCAGCTGTGATTTTGGAGCTGGGAGTTTCCAGTCCTCCCCAGGGGCCTGGGAATCCTTACAGAATTCTCCCAGGCCAGGCGTTCCAGACCTTTCTGAGGCCATGGCCAAGCTCCTGAATGCCCCACACCTCCAAATTACCCCTTTCCTCAAAAAACAAAGATTTTAACTGGAGTAAGTAAAACACTATCAAATTCTGGAGACAAAGAAACCAGAAAGGAGGTTGGTTGCAACTCGTAGACCATTTTTGTTTTGGTCTTATAAAAAACCAAGCTACACTTCTTTTTCCTGTTTGCCTCCTAAAGCTAAGGGGTTTCTTCTCACAGACTTCTATTCAATGGGACACTGGCCATTCTAAGTTGTTTTTAGTGTCCTGAAAATAACTGGATTATATTTATTTCCATTAATGCATAATAATTAAGATGAAAATTGATCTAGTGTTTACCAAATGCTAAAACACTGTTTTTAAGGACTTTACATGTATTAACTCATTAAAGCTCAGAATAATCCTATGCGCTAGGTAACATTATCTATATTTTAAAGGAATGTAGAGACCTTAAATAACTAACTGAAGGATCACACGGCTGGTAAGTGACAGAGGCAAGGCTTAAAATGCAGCTAGCTGGTCGCTGGGCTCAGGTTCTTAATTGCCGTATCTTCTACCTCCCAACAGCATGAGCTGGAAAGAATATACATATATTGGCCACTCCACGGGGCATGGGGGATCTTAGTTCCCCAACCAGGGATCGAACCCATGCCCCTTGCAGTGGAAACGCAGAGTCTTAACCACTGGACCGCCAGGGAAGTCCCTGGAAAGAATATTTTAAAAACCTTAATGACATGCCTGGTTCACCTAACTTATCCCAGGAGTTTACTCCTAAAATTCCACTTACTAAAAGGCTAAGTAAAAGGTACAAGGAGAAAACCAGAATAAAAAATAGCCCCTTTTCCCCATTTCATTCACCTCATTTAAAACAAAACAAGACAAAGCTAGGTTCTGAGATCCTGGCATCTGTGTGCCAAATTGGGGTTTTCCTCTGTAGGCTTTCAACAGTCAAGGAAACATATGGTCACTCGGGGTCCTTTGATGAGCAGAATTCTGCCATGTAAGTGAAATGTTCAAAACAATGATCAGAAAAGACAGGTACAGAAGAGACTCTTGAGATGAAATGAAAGTTTTTTTTTAAAAAAGCCACTATAATCATAGCAGAGCTTGAAAGCTTTTGCAGAGAATGTATTGAATAACATTTATGGAAAGAATAATTCTGACTTCCAGATGTGAAAAAAAAAAAAGGTTGCAAATATTGGGAAATTTATGGTGGGGTATAGTAAAGTATAACATATCTGAGCTAATATATTTTAAAACCTTTTTCTTCTTTGACCCAAACCCAGAATATGTTCTAAGCCTCTTATATTTTCCTCATTAGCTATGGATTACAGCCACCAAGCAAGGGGTGAAAGCTGGGACATTCTTCTGGTCTGTGTAAGTTACCTCTATTTTGTCAATGTAAAATTACAATTATGATTCAATTTAAGAAACATTCATTCAATTTGATTTCACTTCAGTTAAATGTTAACATACTCCAACGTACGAATATTTTCGGATTCAAAATAACCCTCCATTTTTTTTTTTAAGAGATCCTCTCTGTCTTTTTCCATCTCCATTCTCTTTTCCTCTTCTCTCTCTCTTTTCCCCCATCTTTTCTTAATAGAATGTAAGGAAGATTTTCTCTCCTACCTCTAGTCACCCTTTACATTTTTCTGTCCCTGTTTATAGGTTTTTGGTAACTTGGCACCTAGGGAATATATATTTCTCAGGCTATTTATTGCTGTGATTTGAATGATCATTTTCTATAAATATATTACAACATTCTATATTTATTTTGGTTCACAACTTTAAAAATCGAATATGGTCTCAGACAGCTGATGTAGTGGTCTAGAGACTGGAAACTCCAGACAGGAGACAAGAGGAAGTCTTTGTTTCCACCCCATTTTTCCACTGAGCTCCAGGATTTCCCTAATAAGAAAAAAGGAACTACTTCTCTTCCCCGCAGAGGTGATGGGGGGATTAGTAGTTAATGTTCATAAAATAGCCTTAAGATGAAACTTACCTAATACAAGTGTCAACATGTTGATTATTTTTGAGGCTCCTTAGTAAGAAAAGGAATCTGTTTCAACTTTCATGGGGATTTTGTTCCCACTGAGATGTTCTTTCCATCTTTTTTTTTTTTTTTAACCACCTAAAGCTGTTTCCATATTTGCCTCTTATGCCGTAACAAAAATCTGACTATTCTGTAATAGTAGTGCGCTGAGAGCAATCACAGGTTCAAATTAATGCAGAATGGTACCATCTATATTCTCCAAATTCAGGAATAAAGGTAGCTTTTTCAGATTTGAAGGGCTAAATTGAAATTGGGTTTGGTGATTTGAAGCTCACACAGAGTGTCCCTTAAAAGTCTCCCCCCCTTTTTAAAAAGAGATTTTCTCTGTTGAGAAATAAGTATATGTTAGAAATGACATGTAGATTTACCAATTTAATCTTATGCATTACATTTTTTAACCCTTGGTTGCCATTGATACTTATAGAAGTGATTTCTTCTGCTCCACAACATATTTGGCTGGCAGAACGGAGAGGTGCCAACAGCATAATTAATACTTAGTCCCCACCCTTACCCCCCGAAACTGCTGCAGAGCTTCATTGAAAAGGCTTAGTGTTTTGGTTTTGAATGGCAATTTTTTCCACCCATTTCAAATCTTATAAGAAGGTAGCTTTTTTGCTCCAAAGATGTCTGTAGTTTGCTTTGCTTCTCAGACTATTCTTTTATCTCTATATCCTGGAAGTGACTTGGATTCATTTTCTTTCTTTCTTTTTTAAAAATCTCTTTAGAACTTAAAAAAAATTGTCATACTTCCAGGTATTTAATGGAATATAGGTCAAGGAAATCTACACGTCATAGATTCTGAAAATTTTAAAATTTAAAACCAGATTCAACCATAGACTTAGATTTAAAGGTCATCTTTTTAACCTGGTTCCATATTGCAATCTAGAATTAGTCTAGCTTTTCAAGGGATAGCATTTCCTTTCAAAATCATCCTCAGCTGAGTCTCCATTACATTCTTTTATGTCAATTCATGTTCAAAGGCAGTAATTCCCCTTATGTATGGGTGTCTAGATTGATTCCAATCCCAGCTCTGTCACGTAATAGATTGCTGACCTCGGACAGGTGATTTAATCTCTCGATAAATCAATGTCCTCATCTTCAAATAGGAATGATAGTCTTCATCATAGGGCATCTTCATCATAGGGCATCGTGAAGATAGAATGAGTTAACTTATTTAAAGTGCTTAGTAGGGTACTTAGTACATAGAGAACAGCCAATAAATGGTATCTGTTTTCTTATTCACATTACCTCTTTCAACAATGACCAGACAATGGCTATATATGACCTAAGGTAATTTGTTCCCCTTTAGCACTAAATAACTCATCTAGGTTATTTTCCATTTTTCCTACTTCCTTTTCTTTTTCTAAACATGTCTAATGTACTTGGTGTCCTGAGAAATTCTATATCAATCAATGATGGTAAAGGCAACAGCATGAATCCCATTTCCCTCTCTGTTTGGAATACACTCTTCCTTTGTCAGATCTGTTTGTGCCGTGTCTGCTTCAAATTTTAAACATTAATGGCTAAGGGCCATGTCTTTTTTGGTCTCTGAGGTTATTTCATAAGGATAATCTAAAACGACTAGGAAACTTAGAGACCACTGTGTCTGACTCCTCATGTTTGAGATCAGAGTGCCAAGGCTTAGAGAGGTAAAATGTACCCAAGGCCACAGTTACAGTGGATACTCAGACCTCCAACGTACTCATGCTCTTACCACACACACGTATTCAGCCCCTGCCCAGAAAACGGCAATCACCTGCTTCTCGTTCCAAGCAGAGAATGGTGACTTTCCCGTAATAGCTTTTTTTTTTTGGTAGGAGTATCTTGTATCTTTTTTTATATTCACAGAAATGCCTTGGACGTCATACGCTTTTAACAAATATTTCGTGAATGAGTGTACCATATCTGTGGGCCTGTGCGTCCAGTACATAATGATAAAAGCTAACTTTTTTTGGGGGTGGGGATGCCACGTAGCTTGCAGAATCGCAGTTCCCTTACCAGGAATTGAACCCTGGCCACAGCAGTGAAAGCCCGGAATCCTAACCACTAGGCCACCAGGGAACTCCCATAAAGCTAACATTTTTCAATGTGCCAGGCACTATTCTAAGTATTAACTCTTTTAATCCATACAACAACCTTATAAGATAGGGACTATTATTCTCCTCATTTTATAGAGGCACTAAAAGGTTAAGTCACTTGTCAAAGTCTCATCCAACACAAACCCAGGCATTCTGGCCTCAGAGCTGACGCTTTTTCCCCCTGCTCCCTACTTGTCAAGTACCCCATCCAAAGAAGGCGTTAAAGGGTGAACATTTGGAGCTTGAAACAAATTCTATTAATTTGTATTTTTCCATTAGCATCAAGTGAGTCCATCAGAATCCATTTTTATGACTTAACACCAATTACATAAAATAAAGCAGCTTGTAGGTAGGTAGTGAAGTAAGGTAAAATGAAAAGGCTACAACATTCACTTTTTTTTAAGTTAGGAAAGAATTCAAAATATGTAATTATTTTGTTCAGATACAGGGGATTTCTAAGGCTGAAGAATTAAATACCTTCAGCGATTAACCTGGCTTTGCTATGCCTACTTCAAATTCAATTATAGGATATAATAAACAGGATCGCATTTATTCAACAGCATTGGAATTTGTTTAAGTGAGACCTTGTTTTATGGTAAACATGACTTTTTTTGGGCTGGTAGGATAGTTCTAGACAGAGAAGGGGCCAGAGAGAAGAATGACAAATCCCCTACCGATTGGAAATAGGGGGAGGCTGCTTGATTAGGGTCCCTGCCAACTCTAGCCATCTACCATGGCTCTGAAGGTTTGTCTTTCCTCCTAGCTCTCTCATGCTCATGTCTACCAAAAGTAAAAGCTGAAATGGCTCACCCAACATCCCACAATACATTTTTAATAGTTTATTTTTTTAGAGCAGTTTTAGGTTCACAGCAAAATTGAGCAGTGGATACAGAGATTTCCCATCTACCCCCTGCACCCACACATGCACAACCTCTCCCAGTATCAACACCCCTCACCAGAGTGGTACCTTTGTTACAAATGATGACCCTCCATTGACACATCATTATCACTCAGAGACCGTAGTTTATATTAGGGTTCACTCTTGGCCACAGTAATTTTTACTATCTACCATTAAACTTAGGCTTCGGTTTAAATTCATCATAAACATGCTCTAATGCCTGGTCTTGGATGGGGAAGCAGAAAAGTATGTTGTGTTCCTTGTTAGGAAAAAATAAGCAAATTTCCCCACAAATAAAGACATCACTCAGCTTGTGAACATCTTAATGTAACTCAGCCCATGATACAAAGCTATCACGTTAGCCAAGAGCTCTTGAAATGAGTGCCAGATTGAGGGTAATTATATTTCAACAGAGGAATGAGACTTAAACACAAAAGTCATTGTGGATGAAGATTATACCCTTTTTGTCAGTCTCATAATTATATGTGCCTATTCTTGATAGATTTTTATAGAGCTAGAAGAGAATTTCAAGAATACCTTTCCTAAACCCTGATTTTATACCCGAGGAACTTAAAGTTTCAGATTAAATAATGTTTCTCAAGTCATATAGCTACTTAGCGATAGAATGATAACTAATCATGATCATTAATGAAAATAGGGATTATTTTTAGCACTCACTATGTGCTAGGCACTGTACATGCCTTTTGCCTTTCTTGTCTCATTTCCTCCTTACAACCAAGCTGTTCAGGGTGCTTTGCCATCATCTTTATTTTACTGATGAGCAAACTGAAGCTGAGAGCGGTCGAGAGGCATAGAGGTCAAGAGAGGTCACACCAGCAAGAGGCAGATGGGGGATATAAGTCCTGGCCCCTCGGTGGCTACAACTAATGGCTTTACCCACTAAACAGCAATGATTCTGAGTCTGGGGTCCTTTCTGCCTGTAGCTGAGCCTCTGATAAACATGGCAGATTCTTCATTTGACTGTGAATCGGAGTTTCCAGTGTTGTCTTCTGTAGCAGAGGCTGAGCAGCATGACATGTTGCAAATAGAAATGGACGTTTAAACACTAATTGGAGAGGGGATCTTTTACTACGACAAAGTGAAAACAGATGGTGGTAAATAGAGAGCCCCTGGCCTGGGTGCAGGAGCAAGAGCTCATCAGGCTGGAGATGGTAGAAATGCAACCTAACCTGACGCTTTGCCGGTTGCTACCCTACAGGATGATCCCTCATGAGCGGAGGATATTAACCATCCTGCAGTGGCTCACCCTGCCGGACGACGAAAGGTATTTGCTTCCCCCCATCCCGCCTGGCTCTCCCTCTTCTTTCTTTAGTACATTTCCATTTTAGGTTGGAATTGGGTGAATAACCAGATGGACTATGCAATAGAAGCACAGCCATGGTTTGGTATTATTACAAGTTTTGTGGTTCTGAGCCTGAAACGTGGCTTCCCTAAGGAGGACTTAGTTTACAATGGACGTAGGTTATTGAGGACCATTTAATTACATGAATTACTCCAGCTATTAATCCTGGTCACCACAGCAGAGCTCGAGGGAGTTCCCGGCTTTGATAAATAAACCAGCAGCATCCCAAGGATTGGGGAAGCATGAAGACTGACTTTTAAAATAGATTTTATTTTATTGGAGTACAGTTGATTTACGATGTTGTGTTAGTTTCTACTGTACAGCAAAGTGCTTCAGTTATGCATATATATACATTCTTTTTCATATTCTTTTCCATTATGGTTTATCACAGGATGTGGAATATAGTTCCCTGTGCTATACAGTAGGACCTTATTGTTTATCCATTCAATATATAATAGTTTGCATCTGCTAATCCCAAGCTCTCAGTCCAGAAGACTGACTTGTCACTTGAATGGAGTTGTTCTTTCAGGCTGCAGATTGCTTGGCCCCTGTGAATGATCACTGGGCTCTATTATCTTGAGGATCCAAGACCAGAGTTTGCGTTCAGATTTTCCTCATGACTTTTTATTCCTGAAGGTAGTAATCAGGCAGTTACCCCAGCGGGGATGGTGTAGGGGGTGGTGGGTGGTTTTTTTCCTGTAGAAAAAAAACAAGAAAGAGACTTTTTTCATGCTAAGACTAACAGTGGTTGGGCGATTCATTAACTTGATTTGAGAGGATTTTTTGGTAATGTGTAGGGATATTTGATATTCTTTGTCATGTGTGGTTTGGGGGAGATTCTGAACCTTCCAATTTTCCCGTAGGCCTTCAGTCTATGCCTTCTATTCCGAACAACCTGATTTCTCTGGACACAAATATGGCCCTTTTGGCCCTGAGGTTAGTAGCTTATCTTCTGCCTGAGGAGAACCTGTGTCCCTGGGCCACCTAATCTACTGACCTTATTTCAGGATTTGTACCAAGTCTCTTAGGGTGTTTGTATGTGCAAAGTGGATACAGAGTCAAAGAACTACAAGAGTAAAAACATTGAAAAGAATCTTAAACATACCTGGTTTTCTTACAGGAACTTCATTTCAGATTGATTTGCTATTCAAACGTATCCTAAACTTGGTGTTCATAGGAAGGGATGTATTCCAGCCCTGCAGGCATCAGTCAAAAGATGAAGGATCGGGAAGGGTTGGCATTTGCCATCACTGGGAAAGGAGTAGAAAAGAATCTGGAGATGAAACCTGCAATATAAAGCATTGCAACTGAATTTCAACTCCCTTAAAATGGTTATGCTGTTCAGAGAGGATAGGTCAGCTCACTAGCCTTAGCAGGTACAAGCAACCTGGAAAATTTGATAGCATTGGACATTTTTTATTTGATAAATCTTGACATAGGTATATACCTGTGAGACCATCACCACGATCAAGAGTATGAATATATCCATCACCCCCCTAAGTGAAACAAATTCTTAACTGGGAGAAATACACTGTTGAATGAATCTGTTTAGCAGAGCAACGTGACACCCTTGTATCACTCAGGGCTCTTAGTAGAAGACAATCTGTCTATAAGGTAGTAGTATCCAGTATAACTTCAAATTCAGGAGGTGGGAAAGGGATGGGGATATTTTATTATGTTCCTCTTTTATCGAGAGATGGAAATTTTCCCAGTGCTTCAGCATAGATCATTTTAAAATATGCTGGGATTTGCAAATCTAAATCTTTTAATATTTTAAATGTTTTCCACCTCTCTTTCTTACTAGGGTGGTGAGGTCTACATCAACATAATAAAACTTGATTTTGGATGAGAAATTGTTTCATAAACTCTTTGATGATGGGAACTACCTCTTATTCTCTGATAGCTGATGGCAACACTGTTGGCTATAATTAAGTTTGTTATGTTCAGCATAAGGATGACTAAGGAAATACAGATAAGTGTGTCTTGGTTTAAGTATTTCTGATCAAAATGCAGCATGTTTAAACAAAGACAGTAAATACTAAGGAGCCATAAATACTTCTGATTGCTTTAACATCAATTCAGTGATGATTTCCTTAAGCACTGGAAACTAGATGCTGTGCGAACCCATTCCTAGTTTGCCTTAAATCATTGAAGTCATATAAGTCTGATGCTCTTTTTCCTATTCCTTTGATGTTTAACCACTGGTGCATGACTATGAAACACAAATGATAAAATGAGATAAACATCTGCATACATGAAACACAAATCTTATTCTTGCCAGAGCAAGCATGACTATTTTATCTTTAGGATGATTTTCTTTGAGATTAATCTAAAGTGAACAATAGGAACCTTATTTTATTAAGATGTTAAAAAAAAAACCCCAAACCCTAAGCAGTTCCATGTACCCTATTTAAAGGTTCAATTTTGCTTGGATAATAGTATCCCCTAAAAGACCCTGTGGCATAGGCAAACAGCGATTGGTATAGCCGTTCTTTAAAAAGCCAGAGGCTGGTACTTTAAGAGGTTAGGAGCTACTCCAATTGCTCAGCTGGTAAGTGAACTTGGAGACAGAACTTCTGACTCCCAGACTAGGAAATAATTTAACTCTCCTTTAGTCCAGGAGATAAGCAAAGTGGTCCATTAATAACTATGTTCAAACCACACAGAACGTTTTCTTTATGTCAAAAGTTGGCTTTTTACAACACAGAGGAGGTATAATTCTTATAATTTTCATTTCCTTAAAAGTTATATGGCTTAGCAATGAATGTTCTTTATTCATTAACATCTCTGGATTTCTAATATGTGTAGTTCAGTTATAATTACTTACTTGAAAGTGTGTTTTTGATCGAGAAATAAACTAAAAGGTTTTTTTTAAGTCCTGAGCAGTGATAAATGAAGCATAATATAGGATGCTTTAATTTGCTGTAATGATGGTTCTATGTTCAGGATTCTCATAAATAGACAAACATTTTTTCCTGAGTATTTTTGAATTAAGAGTTGGAAGTATTCATGCTAGTTCTTTTTAGTATTAATGCTTCTTATAACTGGGATATTCTCGTATATCTACGGGGTAAAACACTTACGATGTATCTTCAGTTATGATAACCTGAGAACTTGGTCACTTTCTCCCAAAAAAGCAAGGGGTGTTTTCAGATTTCAACTATTTCTCATTTGGTTCTAGGAATCTTATTTTTTACTGAAAGAAAAACAAAACAGTTTAAAACATGAAACCAAAGCCAGCAAAACCTCTTTTTAGTGGTAGATGAATTGGTTTATCTACCTATATATCCCTCATCTACACTTATTGTGCATGTAGCTGAAATATTATTTTTAAAATCAGTAACATGTTCTCTTTTACACCTTGCATTTGAAATTTAATCGAAAGGATTCAATCTGGCAAAATGTTGTGTGCTCCAACACACTTGAAGTTTGTGCTTTATTCGCTTAATACCTGAGTATACTTTTTGCAGGACGATTCGCAAACATTGGGCTAATAGCTTCAAGAAATGGCGTATTGCTCCTGGTTTCATAGTGTAACGGTGAATGTTCAGAAAATATGCTTGCTTTTGGTTACTGGCGCAACCTTTTTCTCTTTGAGCTTCTATGCTTTCCCTGTGACTCTCCGTTCGGCTGCTCTTCAGGCCTAGAGGCAGAGCTTTGGCTGGCTAGTTACTACCTTCAGACGGCAAAGTATCCTTCTGAAAAGCAGGGAAATTTGCCCCTCTCCTTCCCATCCTTTTAATAACCTCAGGCTAAATCTTCTAAAGTCAGACTAAAGTATGGCTGGTCAGTGAAAACTTAGCTATTGTCAACCTCTAACATTCGAAGAAGGAGACCCGTGCGATATAATCCCTGGATGAAAACTCATTTTGACTAAAATGCTGTTTCTCCTGCTACTCCTCTAACCTGCTGCAATCAGAAGGGCTCGCCTTTGGAGCCTTCGGAATGTTGAGGTCTCTTGCAAATGGCCGAGTGTCTGATGGGCAGACTTGAGCGCTAGCTGAATGAATTTGGTGACCATGAAATGGTAAACCCTCTTTTTCCTTTTGCTTCTCATCTCATGGGGAATTGGCTAAAACTAGAGGCATTAAAAAAAAAAAAACCAAACCAAACCAGAGTCCGTGGGGCTGTGTCCTTCCATCGCTCTGCTGGAGAGAGAGGATGAGACAGCTGTGGCGATGCCTTTGCAGTGGCTTGCTCTGGAAACAGTGAAATCGCATGGCAGTGGCCTCCTTTTTGGATACACTAACATCGTTCCTCCTCCTGGCCCTTCTTGCATCTGAATGAGTCTCGAACAGTCCCACCGAGAGAAATCAGCTAGGTAGACAGCAGGGCTTGCTGCTTTAATTCACCTTTGCACCATCAGCAAATCAGGGGCCTGTTTTTCTCCAGCATTTGGAAGTCCCAAAAGGTTATCTTCCTTATCTACAGTTTACGTGTCAGCCTTTACTGCTCGCTAGATTTTCAAAACAAATGCATAGTACAGCCACTACCCCCCAACCACCACTAAAAGGGGAATGTCTAACAGAAAGAGTATAAGTAGACTCTTTCTTGATACATATATGTATACCAAGATGAAGAGATCTCGATGACTTTTTACATTTCACCTAATTTTACAAGAGGATTTTTAAAAAGACAGTTCTATTTATGGTTACCTCTTGGCTCAGAGTTCTTCTCTACCAGAAACCTAAATTATCAGTGGGAAGTTCTCTCTGCTGATGTGTGGAAGTACATTCATGACCAAGGAGGACTGCTTGGTATTTACGTTTCATTCCATCCTTGGTTTAAAAATTTTTTTCCTGATCCTTTCCAATGAAGGTGACAGTTGCTTGGATATAGTTGGTGGTCTGAACAGATACCTGTTAGATCTGAATTGGAACCACCTCCATGAATCCTTTTGCACCTTGAAATGACCAAGTGACTAGTATTCTATTTAGTTTTCAGCTAATACTTTATAAATGGAGAGCTTTTCATAGCCAAGGACCAGTCTCTCCGTAACGCAGGAGTTATGGAATGCAGAATTCTGTGTCACCTTCAGGTCTATCCACAGTAGGCTCCTCAGCCAAAAGAGACCCACATGACCAGATTCTCTTAAATTATATTCTTGTTCTCAGTGAAGAAGCCGTAACAGCAGTATCAAGTTTGATCTAGGAGGCTTCTCTCTGTAGAGTTCCCCGAATCATCCCTCATACCAACTTTTTCTCACTTAAGGAGTCTTAGTTTTTTTTAACTAAGACTCTGCTGACCCCAGATGGCAAAGTGTGAGCTTTATGATCTGACCCAGAAGGACAGACGACTTCTGAGTCCAGACATCTCTATCCGCCAGTACAGGAGAGTAGTTATGGCTCACCTTTTACTCCGGCTAAGAGACCTAAGAGGAAGGTTACCCCTAAGAGGAGACAGGAAAGACCAGTTACTCCTCCAAAGAAAAGAAGAAGAAAATTACATAGGATGGATCATTATGCTGCGGAAACTCGTCAGGACAAAGTAAGTTTATCTATTGTTCCAAAGCTTTGTGGCGGGCAGGTCTGAGTTGAAGGTTTCCTTCAGTGCCTTGGTTTGAAAATCAGCTGAATATGTTTCAGAAAAAGTCTGGTGTGTCTTCCTTGGCTTTGAGTCCAGAAGAATCTGCTCCTTCAGAGGTTAACACTGATGTGAAGACTTCTTGATCTTTCAGCTAGAAAAAAAAAAAAAAAAAAACACCTTCTACTTTCTTTAGAGTTAGTTGCCCCAAACTAGTATGAATATTTAGGCTTGAATGAGTGTTAAGAAAGCTATTGGTTTTGCTTGCACTTTTTCACAGAATTTGTCACAGTTTCTTGTAGCCTTGGTTCTTGAGAACAACCCAGCAAGGTAGTCGGGGAAATCCTGAGAGATGGTATAGATTAGAGCTCAATAGTATATTGGATTAGATTAGTGGTCTGTACCTTCCAAGTTCAGAAGAGGTCTTAGATGATAGACAAGGGAAGAGCTGAGACAGAAGGAGAGAGAAAACAATGGGTAGATAGAGTTGGGTGTGTTTTCTTATAGAGATATGAGCAATGTGTACTCTTTTCATTACATTCAGAATAGCCTATAGGTTGTTACTTTTCTTGAAACCTCCAGAGACCTCCAAGGCACTATCTTATTTATGATTGTTTGAACTAATCACTAAGAACTAGGTTCTGGATTTTAACCTGAGTCATCTTTCTGACTAAAGAAAATGAATTTGTTGCCAAGGGTTGACATAGGTTGTGCGTTTGGTATTTCTTTGTCTAGGTGAAGGTCTTAGAGGAGAGCACGGTTTACTCAGAAGCAAATACCACTAAGTCTACCCTCTGTTAGTCTCTTCAGATTATGCTGCACACGTCATTATGAAACTTTCACTTGTGACTTACTCCTTGGGACAGAATTTGAAATACTGACTCCTGTCATGAAGAAAAACAAATTTATACCTGATTTTACTGATAACATGATATGAGGAGAGGTCAAGAGTCATCTGAGAAGATGCTAATGGAAGATAAGATTATGTGTCTGAGGAAAAAAAGATATGCCGATCCCTTCCGTTCTTATCTGTCATTTTGAGTGGATATGTGTGATTGTAGCTAAGCTGTCAAATTCAGCTAAAGTTCTGTCAAGTGTTTGTCTGATGGGATGTTTCTTGAAAATCTTTCCATTGCACAGAGATGAGAGGGAGAGGGAAATCTCTAGTAGGTGGTGGCATTCATGCTATCAGAAACTTCCATTTGAAACAAGAACATGAGAGATGGATTATGATTCTTATGCTTTGGGAATGTTCTTCAGAGAACTGAGTTTTCATTTTTCGTTAGGCTAACTAAGAAACCTTCTAGAACAAGCTCAATGATTCACTTCTGTTGAAGTTTGAACTCTTGTAGATTTTTATTTTACTCAAAATCAGCTTGAAAGGGACTACATTGGGAAGTAGTAGCTTGCTTCTTAGAAGTGGTCCTTCTATTAAGAATCTATTGTTGTCAGAAATTGACAGTTAAGTTTTCTGGAACACTAGATGAATCTCTTTGTATTAATGATGCTCTAATTTGGCATCCAGTGGAAGGTTACCATTTAACCTCAGAACAGCTTTTGATTCACTTAGCCTCCATCTTCTTGCCATGGTTCAAAGCCTAGGTGTTTTCACGTAGGGAACAAGAGGCTTAAACTGTCCATCTGACTTTCTTCTCATTCTCAAAATTCTTGGACTTAAAGAACATTGTTACATTTTAGAAAGGCTATTTTATCTCTAAAAGAAGAAGTGCCCTTAATTTTTCTATTTTTATATCAAAGAATCTTGAAAGGGATTGAATGAGGAGAGGTTTTACATTCCTAAAAGAATACAAATAAAAATGCTTAGACCATGTTTCCATGTAGAAAGGCAGGAAAATCTCCCTAGACAAAGCTCTGCCTCTGGGCCTGAAGTTTTCTTTCCAGAATGTTCTAGGGGTAGAAGATCTATGAGATACTGAAAGGAAAAAAAAAAAACCTTCAGGGACTAATTTGCTCCTTTTTCCAGATGACAAATCCTCTGAGGGATATTGACAAAACAGTGGGGCAATTAATGGATGGACTGAAACAATTAAAGCTGCATCGCTGTGTAAATGTCATCTTTGTCGGAGACCACGGTAAAGCTTTGTTTCTTTATCCAGATAGATAACGTTTCTGATGTGCTGGGGAAACCCTTGCTCTCAGAATCCCAGGTTGTATTCTTCTTCCTCCATCCCCCTTTCTTCAGGATGGGGAAAGAAATCGAGCCGTGACTCAAAATTATGAGACGACCTGAGATGACCCTGCATACATTTTGATCAAAACCAGGGAATTCCTGTATCTTCCTATTCTTTGCAGGAAAAGCCTTCCTACAAAAATCTGTCCCATATTAAAAAGTTGCAGGGAATTCCCTGGCGGTCCAGTGGTTAGGATTCGGCGCTTTCACTGCTGGGGCCTGGGCTCAATCCCTGGCCGGGGAACGGAGATCCCTCACGCTGTGCAGCATGACAAAAAAAAAAAAAAAAAAAAAAGATTGCAGACAATTCCCTTGTGATGTTAAGAGCTTCCTCTGTGAATGTGACATATCCCTGCTAGCCACATCCCCACAGAGTTCATGTGGCTAAAAAATAAATCTAAATATGATTTAAAAAAAGGTGGAGACATAGGCTTCTTGTCAAAGAAGTGGCATATGAGAAAAGTGATTTCCATGCATTCACTGAGCTAATTCAAGACCCAAATCAGAGAACCCTGTTTCAGTAGAGAAGACTGTTAAAGAGAGGAAGAAGCAGTTTAGGAAGCAGTTTTCTAAATCACTGTATAAAGTAGAAAAATTTATGGGTCAAGAGCATCATAAACATATATGTTTATAGAGCTGGGGTGGGAGGGTGCATCAGAGAACATTCTTATTTCACAGGTGTGCAGACTGAGAGTGCCTGCTGCATTCCAGAACTAGCAAATTGAAATCATGACTCTGGAATATGGGGCTGCTCCCTTCTAGGAGAGGGTTTGGAAGAAGAAAATTAGTTGACTTGGTAGTTCTGTTAAGAAGAACAGATAGGGGCTTCCGTGGTGGCGCAGTGGTTGAGAATTTGCCTGCCAATGCAGGGGACACGGGTTCGAGCCCTGGTCTGGGAAGATCCCACATGCTGCGGAGCAACTAGGCCCGTGAGCCACAACTACTGAGCCTGCGCGTCTGGAGCCTGTGCTCCGCAACAAGAGAGGCCGCGATAGTGAGAGGCCCACGCACTGCGATGAAGAGTGGCCCCCGCTTGCCACAACTGGAGAAAGCCCTCGCACAGAAACGAAGACCCAACACAGCCGTAAATAAATAAATATTAAAACTTAAAAAAAAAAAAAAACAATTAAGAATTTCTTAAGCAGCAGCAGACTGGGAAATGCAACTGTCAGGGCTAAAGAAATATGTTGAAACTCATTTAAAAAAAAAAAAAAAAAAAGAAGGGCAGATAACTCTCCCTAATCAAAACTCTGCTCTGGGCCTGAAGTTTTCTTTATAGAATTTTCTAGAAGATCTATGAGAAATTAAAACAAAAAAACAAAAAAACAAAAAAACCCTAGAACTAACATGTTCTTTTGCAGGGACTAAATGTAACCAGCTGCAAAATCATGTTCCATGAGTTTGACTTGGTGGAGAGCTGCAGATAGGACAGAGAATCTGGCGCCTGTGACACAGCTGATTTGATTTAAGTTGCCCAGAGGTGTCAAGAACATTTGCTTACATGGTGGAGCCATATGTCTAAGAAGTAGATGGGCTCCAATGAATCACATGCTGGAGCATTGTAAAAGTCTTGGCTAGATTACAATCTGGTCTGGCCAGTGTGCAGGCTTCTGAGATGGATAGATGGCACAACATCTCTTTCTTAAAAGGTAGTATTGTCTAGCGTTCCAGAGCCTGGGCTTTGGAGTAAGAATGAATTGCAATGGAGTTCAAATTGCACTGTGCCACTTAAAAGCCTCTCCAAGTTTCAGCCTCCTCATCTGTAGAATGAGAACACTAACACCACGGACACAGAGTTAGTCTGGAGGGTGAAGGGTGATGATGCTTGAGAAGCACTTTGAAAGCAAGAGAGATGGTTCACCATTGGGGTGGCTTAAGTGACTTAGGAAGGCAGCAAATGAAAGATCCTTCTAGTCTTCCATTAACATGTATTTAGAGACTTCCCCTTCCTGGATTAACATTGTACTTGAACATAATAGCTGTTTATTGTTTCAGTTTTTCCTCCTGAGATTTTAAATGTTAAAAGGCAAGATAGATAACCCTTGTGCTATGTTGGGATATGTTTTTCTCTCTCTTCCTTCCAATTTGTATTTAAAAAAGAGGGGTCTGGATCTGGGATCCCAGAAGGTGATAATTGGAATTTCACCATACCTGGGCCACTCTGAGTTATATTTCTTTATTCCAAAACCTTAGGGAATCCTTTACAGAATCATTTAAGTTTCCCCACTTAAAAAATATTTGGATACTGGATTGTACAAAGCAATATATTAAACCTTTATAGCTTCATCTCATCTCATAAATTCTGAAATGACAATAAAGTTCTCTTCCAGCCTCCATAACTTGTGATTCTAAGATCTGAGTTTGTTTTTGTTTTTATTTATTTTTTTAATATTGATCAAGAAATTCTCCTTAATGGGAGGCAGGAAACAAATCATGGGTGGGAGGGGGCAATATTTGTTGGTGAAAAAATTCCCTCCCAAGACCCTTTTTATATTCTAGTTGCTAGCTTTCAGTTTTAACAGATTATATTGTTTACAGCTTGTTTTCAGCGTTATTTTCTTTTTCAGTTTGGGTGGTCACTGGGGCTGACATTTTTCTTTCTCTCTCTTGTTGCCAGTATTGTTTTGTCAGTAACATCCAAGGCCACCAGTGAAGGCAGAGTGAGGGCTGGTGATTCTGTACTCAAGTCGCGAGATACATTAGAGAGTTGGAAAATGACATTTTGTAAAAGAGACACAGCTATTTACACCACCCCCAGCTGGGAAGAGTTTAAAGCAATCTGGGATTTTTTTTTTTTAAAGAATAGATCTTTTTCATAATGACAGTGTAAATAGATTTGTTTCTAAAAGATCACGGTTACTTCCTTTATCTTGTTGGTCTTGCTGAATGACTTAAAATATAATTGAGATGATGCATTTTCAGCCTTCTCGTGCTGCAAGATGATATGACTCAAGCAATGTCTGATGAAAAGATTATATAATGAAGCATTCAAAAATTCAAAGTCAAGTTAAGAAGCCTCAAAAGAGGGGGCTCCTCATGTTAAGTTGTGAAAAACGAATTAAGGAGAGGCCTGAATGTTACCTTTAGTGTCTGTGTGGAGATTTTAATTTTACAGTTGCCTGAAAATACTTTCTTTTCCCTCCCCATAGGAATGGAAGATGTCACATGTGATAGAACCGAATTCTTGAGCAATTACCTAACTAATGTGGATGACATTACTTTAGTGCCAGGAACTCTAGGAAGAATTCGACCCAAATTTAGCAATAATGCTAAATGTAAGTTGACTCTTAAAATACTAAATTGTTAGAAGGGTAATTTAGTGGAGTGAGAAAGGGCTTATTCTCTGAAGCTGGACTACTTGGGTGGAAATCCTAGCTTTGCTGCTTAGCTGAGTGAACTTGAATGAGTCATTGAAACTCTCTCTAAACCTCAGTTTTTTTCATCTGAAAAAAGGAATGATAAATAACAACTAGCTCATAGGGTTGTTGTGAAAATGAACCTATGTTTATCACTTAGAATAGTTCCTGGCCCCTCGTAGCATTATGTAAATATTTGCTCTTGTTTTTATCATGTGGAAAATACACTTAATTTGAGGCATGTGTATAACCATAAACTTCTGCTTACAAGAGACAAACTTTCCAACAAGAGGTTCAGGTTTACTCTTTAGCTCAAGTGGGGGAGTCCATGACAGGGTTGGCAAAAGTGCCCTCGGACCCTAAACCTTCCTAGGAGCCTGGTTGAAGGGAAATCTTCACCTTTAGAAAAAGTGATTGACAGAACCCAGCAGGAGAAACTATTAAGCCCTTGCAAAGGGGCAGCTGTTTTGAAAGATTAGAAATAAAATAAACAGGAATAGTCTTATCACTCCTGTTTTACACGTTTGGGTTATGATATGCCACTGATGAGAACTTTGATTTATGGGCTAAGATGTCTTACATGCTGCCCAGCCGCCTAGCTTTGGAGAAGTGTATAGTTTTATTGGAGGCATGCTGCATTTTGGGGAAGAAAAAAATCCTTTAGCATTTTTAGCCTTGGGAATAAGAAACCATTGGCACCAAGCATAAAGCTTTGGAAAATTAAGTTTTTCCCAAACGATGTTACTGAGTCAACAGAAATGGGAACTGTTCCAAGGTCAGCTCCAGGCAACGCTGTGAAATAAACAAAACGTTGGTGTCTCTGCCTTCTCTTTTCCATGCCTTTTCTATCCTCCATGTCCTGTCTTCTCTGTTCACTTGAGCTAGGCAGGCCCTCGCCAGAGTGGCCTGCAGAGTCACTACAGTACCTCTTGGTTTAGTATGTGCATTCTAGGGCTTATGCAAGAAAGTTTTTGTCTATTCTGAAAGGTATTTCAAAACATCAGTAAAAGTAATGGGGAGGTTGTTTTAGGAGTGGAAGGAAAACTTGCCTAAGGCTAATGAAATGATAACTACCAATAATTAAATGTCTTGTATTTTAAAAAACACGTTCATACATTTTATGAGAGATGGGAGAGCGAGGTGTTTAAGACAAAAACAATGGTGGCAGGATGCGTGGGTTCAAATCTTTGCCAGCTGCTTCACTCTGTGACCTTAAGCTACTTAAGGCAAGCTACTTTAACACTCTGTGCCTTAGTCTTCTCATCTGTAACATAAGGATTGTTGGGAAGATTAAATGAGAGATTCTCTACATATCACTTAGATTAATGTTTAGCACATAGTCAAAGCTATATAAATGGTAGTTATGACGATGATATTTTCGTCACATCGCTCTTTCAGCCAGATGTACACACACCTTATTGAATCCTTCCAATGGCCTGTGTGTTAGGTATTATCATCTCCTCTTATAAACAGTGGCAATCAAGGCTCAGAGAGAGGTGAAGTAACTGGCTAAGAGGACGGCAGTTAGTGAGTGGCAGAGCGGGAATTTAAACACAGATGCTTAACTGACTCTTAACCACTACCCTGTACTGGGGGCCTCCCCTGCTCTCTGGGAGTTGTTAGCATGAGAGGGCTGAGTATTTCAGAATTGAAGGATTGGTGTCCCACACATGGACTCAGGCATTTGTTATTTCCTAGAAGTTCTCTGGGATTTATCTGAGTACAAGACTGCCCTGTGCTATTTATTTTTCTTCATTATCGAAGAACATGAACTCATTCTGTTTGGTCCCTTTGAGGACTGTGGTTGATGAGGTCACTGAATGTAGAGGTTCAAAGCATGGCTTGCTCAGTCAGATTGCCAGCAGGGTCCCAGTGTGCACGTTCCCCTCTTCCCCCGCCTCCACCTTCTAAATGCCAGTTGGCTTAGTGAGGATTCTGATGACACCTACATTCCAGCAGAGTAGTTGTGAATGACCAGAGAGACAGTGCCTGCAAAGCCCTTACAGAGACCGAACATGGTATGGACACAATTTGGGTTAATTATTATTGCTACCATTATTACTTATTTGCTTGTCATTGAAAGATGCGACTAAATTTTACCCCCAATTTAAGTAGAAGGGAATCCACATTTTTTTATCTTCGAATTTCATAGCTTTAGAACTAAGATTCTGAACATTGTCTTTGAAGAGTGTATATTTACGCTGCAAGGCAAGCTTATTCATGCATTTGCAACAAACATGAACAAATATTTATTTATATTTATTAACAAATGTTTATCGAGTGCTTACCAGGCCCTGGGGATGCAGCAGGAAATGACAGAGACATGACCTGCTCTACTGATGTTTATATTCCAGGGACGGTTGCCTCATGACTGTCGGTATCTCTTCTGAATGCTGCTTTCCTTTTCTGCTGATTCTATAATGACATGCTGAAGCAAATTTTTGGAAAACAAAACAAAATCCAACCAACCTACAATCTCCTCTTTCTCCCCACACCCACCCCCCTAAAAGGGGACCTTCAGATAATATATTCCTGTCCACAGTTTATACACAGCCATCACTTACATAGTTTTGCTTTTAGCTAGTTCAGGGTATTGACTAAAATATCCTTTGTTTGCTGGTAGTGAAAATAAAGGAGGTGCATACATGTGTGTGTCTGCAGCTGGAAAGGGGCAACCACCTATGTAATTAGCCCTGTGATATTACTGAGGAAAAAAATTCCCTTTAGAAAAAATAATGGATTCGAAGATTCATCTTAAAAGTGGATGATCGCTTGTTTGAAAGATCTGCAGATACATAGGAAGTTACATTAAAAGCCCCAAATGCCCAGTTTAGTTCCTGATGTTAAATTTCAAATAAACTCAATTCAGGTTCCAGAGGGACCATTTGGGAGAATTTTAAAAAAGCAATTTACCCAGCAGTACCCCGGTGCTCTGGAAGGAGGAATTCCCTTCCGGAAAGGTTGACTTGGACCTAGCAGGGACATTTACCATAGGAATTGTTCCTCTCATTTAGATACATTTCACTTTACTGAAATTTTAAATATCCACACACAGTTTTACATATATTTTAAACAAAATCTAAAGTGATAGGTCTTCTAGGAGAAAAAAAAAAAAAGAATTGAGTCTCTCGCTGCAAAAATGATTTCTGTCAGTGATTACTGTCAACTCTTTTGAAACCTTTCTCCTTCTCTCTTTGAACAGATGACCCTAAAGTCATTATTGCTAATCTCACGGTAAGTATTGCATGTCACCAGGCCTCTGCCCTTGGAGTAGCTTCCACACACTCTTCTCTTGTATTCAAGTCCCCTGTAGGGTGACAGGAATATTTTCCTCACTGCCCTGCCATCCTGTATATTTGTTTCCCTAAGAGCTTTCAAAACTTCTGGCCCATGGACAGCTGCAGGCTCCCTAATGGTCTTGGTAACCATACAAAATGAGAGTATTTGACCTTGACATTAGGGCTGACAAGTATTCATTCATGATTAAACAGATCCTTACTCTTTCTGAACCAGATCCGCCCACCACCCTGTTCCATAGTTTTCCCATCCGGGATAGGGACCTTAAAGGCACATAAGACTGTAATCACATGGTCCTGAACATGCCTCCTCCTCCCTTCCCACCCCACCTCCCCATCCCTTGATTTGAAGCATTTGGGAAAAAGCCTTGGAGTTTGAGTTGCTCTTCGTGATGGTCTCATGAGTCAGGAATGTATCTTAAAAATTTCTAACTCCCCTCTGATAACCTTCTATGTCTTCTTCAACATTATCTAATCCCCTTTGAATCTATTTGTTTTCAGCTTTTATCATTTGATAGGGGTAACAAATGCCATTTATTCAGTAATTAACCTTTCGTTTGACTTAAAACCTTCCTCTTTCTAGAGAGAATGTCTTGGACTTTTCTAGAAGACACTCCATCTAAAGTTCAATATTCATTTCTATTTCAGTGTAAAAAACCAGATCAGCACTTTAAGCCTTACATGAAACAGCACCTTCCCAAACGTTTGCACTATGCCAACAACAGAAGAATTGAGGACATCCATTTATTGGTGGACCGAAGATGGCACGTCGCAAGGTAACTTGGGGATAGGCTGTCCCTGATCCTCATCTTCATAACCACCCCTTTGGCAGCTGGAGTGCTTTAAGTTCCTTAGCCATTATGAAAAGAAATCTCAGTTGGAAATCTCATCATTTGCAAAGAGTTTGTGTGCTGGATAAACAATTAGCCCTGAGACAATACATCTCTGTGTTCCTGGTCTCAGCATCTTGGTGGCTCTTTGTAGCCTCTCAGTGCATCTTTGTGTGTTTGTCTCTCTGTTCTGTTTTTCAAATTTACATTCTATTCTTATTACTTGAGTAAGTCAAACATATACCTGGGACATTGCCTTACCACACTGGACAGGTCTGGCCTCCATTGACGAGACTTAGCTTGTAGCGACATTTATAGAAGAGTTCAGAAAATGTTGTTAATCTTAAAACCTCTGTTACTATAGGCGTGTTTTACATTGCCTTAAGTATTTCAGTTGTTTGCCTTGTTTTGAACTACAAGACTCTCCAATATGGAAGAGACTATTCCTTGCTCTTGAATCTGATGTAGGATGTGTCTGGAAGCTCTAACCAGTTCCAAAGAGTTAATTATCCAAAGCTGAATCACTTTCACACAGATCTGGGGGCAGCCCTTTCCTACTCAATCTTTTTTTTTTTTTGGCTGCGTTGGGTCTTCGTTGCTGCGCATGGGCTTTCCCTAGTTGAGACAAGCAGGGGCTACTCTTCGTTGCAGTGTGTGGGCTTCTCATTGCGGTGGCTTCTCTTGTTGCGGAGCACGGGCTCTAGGCGGGGTCTTCAGTAGTTGCAGCACATGGGCTCAGTATTTGTGGCACGGGCTCTAGGGCATGCGGACTTCAGTAGTTGTGGCTAGCAGGCTCTAGAGTGCAGGCTCAGTAGTTGTGGTGCACGGGTTTAGTTGCTCTGTGGCATCTTCCCGGACCAGGGATCGAACCTGTGTCCCCTGAACTGGCAGGCGGATTCTTAACCACTGTGCCACCAGGGAAGTCCCCCACTCAGTCTTGCTCTGACTTTCTCCTTAAGAAAAGTGCTGAGACTCAGTCTTAATTAACTTAGTAATAATTGAACAACTACTAGATGTACTCTGGCTTGGTACTTGAATGAATTTACAAGAGAGAGAAGATAACAAGAAAATGTGTGTCCTCTAAGAGCTTGCATCAGTATGGAACATCTAGAGAGACACATGTGACAAATACACAAATATCCTACCGTAATTGTCAGGGGGTACATAGAGTTAAATATGTAGGATTGTGAAGAGATACGTATGTAAACTAGAAATTATTGAGATCATTTAGAACAGACATGGGGAGTCTTCAAGGAAAAGTTACAAAAATGTGACCAAAATGGCTTGGCTGAGTATGTCTGAGTATGGGATGGCTTGGAAGAGAGAGCAAATTTGTACCGTTTGTAGGTTTCAACGAAGAAAACTTGGGAGTTGAGTAGGAGTTAAGTAAAAGATGAAGATAGTTGAGCAAATGAGTGTAGACCAAAGCCAGGCATTTTAATTAGCAGTAAATCTTTTCAACTTATATCTTGCACTGTTGAGTTATTATATGCACATATCTTATTATCCCAAGCTGAAAGTACTTTTCCTAAGAACAAAGACCCCAAAGTTTAATTTCTTTGTTTTCCCCCAAGCACTTTACTTCAGTGCAATGTACCTATAGGTACTTAGGAAATATTTGTCTTAATAAACATGAAAGTGTTTTGGAAAAGTGCTGCATGACTCTAAGCAAAAGGCATCTTCCTGTCCCAACAAAGAAGCTCAGATGCTTTTGATGTCTAGAGAGCAAGGTTTCCATTTTCTATTTCTAAATGGAGGTACTGTCTAGGTGAGGCTTCGCTCTTATTAGCTATGCCACTATTACATATGTTAAGCTTATGACTCAGTTATGTTCTCTAGTGGTATTACTAGGTAAATTTGTTGACAGGTAAATTTGTATGCAAACATTTTTATAGAATACAGATCTCCATTCATTGATTAAACATCACATATTTTTAAAGTGCCAACTGTGTGCTTAGCATGAAGCATAGTGATGGGTATGTAGAAATGAACCAGACAAACACGGCCCCAGAGTGGAGAGTCTTACAGTCCTGGAGCTAGTGAAGCACATAGGCAGACAGTTGAAGCTTTGTGGCAGCCCTGCATCGAGAGTCTATAGGTGACATTTTTCCAACAGCACTATTTTTTTTTTAATTTATTTATTTATTCATTTTTTGGCTGTGCTGGGTCTTCGTTTCTGCGCGAGGGCTTTCTCCAGTTGCAGCAAGCGGGGGCCACTCTTATCACGGTGCGGGGGCCACTCTTCATCGCGGTGCGCGGGCCTCTCACTATTGCGGCCTCTCTTGTTGCGGAGCACAGGCTCCAGACGCGCAGGCTCAGTAGTTGTGGCTCATGGGCCCAGTTGCTCCGCGGCATATGGGATCCTCCCAGACCAGGGCTCGAACCCGCGTCCCCTGCATTGGCAGGTGGATTCTTAACCACTGCGCCACCAGGGAAGCCCCCAGCACTATTTTTAAATTAAGGTATGTGTGTTGTTGTTTTAGACATCATAATGCTATTGCATACTTAATATAGTATAGTGTAAATATACCTTTTCTATGCACTGGGAAAACAAAAACTTCATGTGACTCAGTTTACTGCGATGTTCTCTTTATTGTGGTGGTCTGGAATCGAACGTGCAGTATCTACAAGGTGTGTCTGTACCTGTGACCTCGTGCTTTGCAAGCACGAGGCATGAGGAGGGGACCAGGACTTCAGGTCCCAACTTGTCCTGGGCTGATTGTCAAAGCAAAAGCACTTGGGGCAAAAGAACAGCATCATGTTTTCATCACCACAGGAATGATACAATTACAATGAGAAGAATATACTTGTAAGATCCACTCCTTAGAGATATTTTTTGTGCACTGGTTTTTTTTGTTTTTGTTTTTGTTTTTTGTTTTTTTTAAAAATCAGAATGATTTCATGAGAAATCCTGACTGATTGTACAATTGTTTCACTCTAGGAAACCTTTGGATGTTTATAAGAAACCATCGGGAAAATGTTTTTTCCAGGGAGACCATGGATTTGATAACAAGGTCAACAGTATGCAGGTATGCTCCTGGAACTGTGAATCGAAGTGTGTTTTAGTGACTCCAAGAAGGGATGGGAATGGTGGTGTGAGTGAAGCTTGCAAAACATTTAGAAATTGAGGAAGGGTTGCTACTAGATATTAGCAATGCCTAATTGTTTTGTTTGTTTTCTTTTCTTTTGGAAGACTGTTTTCGTAGGTTATGGCCCAACATTTAAATACAAGACTAAAGTGCCTCCATTTGAAAACATTGAACTTTACAATGTCATGTGTGGTAAGTCACTTATTTCATCAAAACCAAGAAAACAATCTTGAGTTAACGTATGAACTTCTTTCAATGTCAGAGAAAGAAATGAGGTGTCTGTTTTCTGGGATCACCTCATCTTTTCACACACAAAAAATGTGGTAATTTGCCCATTGGTTCAAGAGACAGAATATCATCCCCTTCTAAGGCTTCTTTGTCTTCCGTCAACAGTTGACTAACGGGGAGTTTTCATAGTGTTGCTGTTGGCAGTCTCTGGCTGATCTAACATAGCATTACAGTTTGACACCAATGGTCAGAGGCTGGGTAAAGCAAGAGTTCAGCACAGAGCTTTCTCCCACCTCCATCTCTCCCATTGCAGTCCAGTTAAAATTTCGCCAGCTTGTATCCTGGCCAGCTATTTATGTACTCCTAATTATTTTTCTTCCTTGAGTTTCTAGTTGCTGAATGAGGACAACTTTTCCTATTTAGTAAGGGAGTGCCAGTCTGGTGGTTAGAGGGGGAGTCTGAAAGTCGGGTCTCCTGGGTTCTTTTCCCATCTTGGCTGCTGGCTCTCCCCTGCCCCACCTCTCAGCTTAGGCAAGTCACTGTATGCTCGCTTGGCAACCATTTCACTTGCTGTGAAATCAGCCTGTTCATTTCACAGCGGCACTTTAGGGCCCAAGGCCAAAACCTCTTCTTGTCCCCGTACTTCTGTGGAGTGCATGAGAGGGCAGACTAGAGGTTATTTATTGATTATAAGTC
Source organism: Balaenoptera borealis (assembly GCF_965194805.1). Classification (NCBI taxonomy): domain Eukaryota; kingdom Metazoa; phylum Chordata; class Mammalia; order Artiodactyla; family Balaenopteridae; genus Balaenoptera; species Balaenoptera borealis. The sequence goes on from NC_138876.1 coordinate 19,189,120, forward strand.
CCACTTCAAAATTCGGGATAAAAAGTCTCCTTAGACTTTTAGAGAAGCAGAAGGGCAATGATACTGACGCTGATGGTCCTTGGGTTGTAACTATCACAGACACAGGCAGTAGCTAAGTAAGGCCCTATTTCTTCACTCTCTCTTTTTGGAAATGTCTCTCTTTATAATCAAGCAATGAACATACTATTTCAGAAAGTTGTTGCCAAGACATGATCAGGCAAGAATGATTTAGGAAGTAAGAAGCGAGCCTACAGTCTGAATTTGGTTTTATTCTATTCTAATTCGTGTTCCAAGTTTTCAGGCCCTTGGAAGGTGAATGGTTTTGACTCTCCCTATACCTCATGAAAAATATTTACAAAGTACCTGGCTCTTTTCTTTCTTCTCATCAGATCTCCTGGGATTGAAACCAGCTCCTAATAATGGGACTCACGGAAGTTTGAACCATCTCCTGCGCACTAACACTTTCAGACCAACCATGCCAGAGGAAGTTACCAGACCCAATTACCCAGGGATTATGTACCTTCAGTCTGATTTTGACCTGGGCTGTACCTGTGATGATAAGGTAGAGCCAAAGGTAGAAATAATTTTTAATGTTTATCATGGAGGAGCCTTTTGGGTGTAGAGCAGTGCCGTCCAATAGAACTTTCTGTGATGATGTGAATGGTACATCTGTACTGTCCAGAATGGTAGTCACTGGTCAGATGTAGCTTTTGAACACTTGGAACTAAGTTTTTAATTTCGTTTAGTGACTTTAAGTTTAAAGAGCCGTATGCGGCTCATGGCTACCATATTGGACAGCCCAGGGATAGATAATGAAGAACAAAAAGTAAAATTCATAATGCTATTCTGTGGAGTCACAATTCCCAACCGAAATGGTTTTTTTTCTTTTTTTTCTCAACCTGGGTCACATGTCTATCAGTCATGGTCCCAATAAGAAACAGATGGCCCATGCAGAAGAGGTTTTTAAAGAAGGTTGAAAGGGATTGTTTCAATCACATTTAATGAGAATACTATTTCAAAGGCTGGCAGGGTAGAGGGAAATCAATGAGGGATGCTGAAGTACCCTGGGGCTAATAGGGTACCAATCCTAGGTCTCAACAATAAAGGGAGGGAGCAGTTACTGGCACATGGAGAAAGAGCTATATAGGAAGGAACGACGGAATTTGGTAGACGGGTGCAGCAAACGCACTGCAACCTGGTAGAGGGGAAGCTGGGGGAGTAAATCCACCCCTCCCAATCCCCTGCTGGTACCTCTCATCGTTGGAGCCCAGCTGGAGGGCAAGCTCGCTCTTTGATGAGTCCCTAGAGATCAGTCTCCCAGGGCACAGAGCAGGGTAAGGAAGGGTGTGGCAGGGCGGGCGTTGGGGGTGCTGATAGGGACTACCCAGCACCTCGTGTTTGGACAGTTATTGAAACAAGCAAACTACACATGTTCAGTAATAATTTGCTTATTGAATTTTATATTGATCAAAGACCTTTTAGAGTTGCCCATCAGTGCTTCTGACAGGAAGATACAACCAGTGTTACCACTAACACTGGTTAGTGGTTGAGAGGGTTCCAACACAAAGCAAAGCAATTTTATTTTTGCATGTGTGGTTTTATTACAGGCAAATGTGTGATCTTTCTATTAGACCTCAGAAAATAATTTTCCTACTGGTCTATCCCCCTCCCCTACCATTTGCTACCTTCTAGGATTCCTAGGGGCCTAGGAGCCACAGTTTGGGAGGCCCACCATGGGAGGAAGTTTGCTCTTCTTCCCTACCTCCTTCCCTTTATTAATCCTTCCTACTTTAGCTCCTGATAAGAAATAACAGGGCTAATTAGTATAAAGTAGGTAATTCTAAGACCTCACCTGGAGGAGTTGAGTTGCCAAAGTCAACAGGAAGTGGTCTTTGAAGTGAATTCTAGTTATATTTTTAGATGCATCTATTAACTGTATCTTGTTTTCTGAATTACCTTTCTTCTAGGAAGCAAGAAATAGTTTGGTTATTTTATCTTAAACCATTTTAGAGGGATTCTAGATCACCTTTATTTTGTCAGTGGGTTTCTCCAAAAGACTATTTTCCTTTTCTTAAAAAAAAAATACAGACATACTGAAAAGGTATAGAGATTAATAAAATGAATACTTCAATACACACATTGTGAGAAAGAAAACATTACAGATCGAATGGAAGCTCCATGTGACATCCCACACCCCAATCCCACTTCCCTTCTACCCCAAAGGTAACTAATATCCTGAATATAGTGTATATAATTGCCATGTAGGCCTCTATACTTTCACTCCATACATATGTATCTCTTAAATAATGTATTAACTAATTTTTAGTATATAGTTCCCTAAAATAACCTATAGGATAGCTTTGGATATTTTATATTTTTATGTAAATGCTGTTTTACTATATGTATCCTGCATTTATTTGTTCATCCTTGTATTTTTGAGATTTATGCATGTTAATATGTGAAGTTTTAGCTCATTCATTTTTACCGCTAATAATTAATATTTAATTATATAATTACACCATCATGATTCTATTCATTTTCCTATCTGAGAACATTTGGTAATTTCCAATTGTTAGTTCTTCCAGACAACGCTGCAGTAGACTTTACTGCAAACGTCTTTTTGTACACGTACGCTAGAGTGTCTCTAGAATATATAGTGGGAGATGGAGTTGCTGAGCCGTGACTTTTCAGAACTGCTGAGTCGTTATGTTTCAGCTTTAGAAAAAGCAATTTCATAACTTGGTTTGGGAATCACTTTAGTGTACCTAGAGATTAATCCGAAATATTGAGGCAATATTCGAATTAATTTACATATATGTGCCCTAATCATTGTTGTCGACATGGGAGGTTGGTAACATGATTATCCACACTTTTAAGGAAAGGAAACAAAATCATGGAGAAATTAAATAACATATTCGTGACCATAGATCATTAGGAAGTGGAGCCTAAAATTTCATTTTGAGATAAAGTAGTAATACTCTACAGAGTTTAGAATGAAGTTTAGGATCCTGTTTTGAATTTAGCTGGGTACTAAATAGAGAGAAGGGTGCTGGAAAGAAAAAACATTTCTGATTTGCTTTGTCTTCTCTTTTCTTTTTTTTTTTTTTTTTTGGTTTTCACACATGAAGAACAAATTGGATGAACTCAACAAACGCCTTCATATAAAAGGGTCTACAGAAGGTAAGGAGTTGATGGAAAAAACAACCAGATAAGTTTTGTTTTCTAGCTTCCAAAAATTGGAGAAACTTCTTATTTACTTCATAGTGTAAGCACAATTTTTTTTAAAATTCGAATTTGGATTGCAAAGTGATTTTTATACCATCTGGCAAAAGGTATTGGTTTATTCTATGTACACAGGATGCCAGCTGTGTAATAAGTCAGAAAAGTTCCATTACCTTTTTTTTTCCTCAATAGCTTTTAAGCCCTCTGAAAAGCAGAGGGCTTAAATATACCATTGTGCATCTGATGGGTCATAAGTTAAGGTGCTGATGGAGACTTCAATGAAGGGAATGAAAGTCACAATTATAAATGGTAACAGCTGGTACCTCTACTGAAGCTTACCGACCTGCAGAGTCAGTGTGTATGTTACGGGAAGGGATGCACAGAAGGAGCCAAATCAGAAATCTCTCTTCAGAGAAGGATTATCTTGAGCTCTAACTCATTTTCTTATTTTACGTACAATAATAACCCTCTTGTATTAGTCAACTTTTGCAAGCTTGTGATGAAAAAGAGAATCTCAGTGGTCTGTGCATTTCTTGTTCATATTTCAGGATGCTGACTCTAGGCCAAGTATGGCTCTGCCCCATGTGTACTTTTTATTCTGGAATCTAGGCTGAAGGAGCAGCCCCTAGCTGGGACATGCCTTTCTCGTGGCAGAGGGAAAAGAGGAATGGCAGAACCAGGCAATGGGTCTCAACACTTCTGCTTTGATGAGGCATCTGTCACTTCCATTCCCAGTTCATTGGTGAAAATAGGGCACATGAAACCAGTGGAGTAGGGAAGTATATTCTTTCCACAAGGACACTGTCCTACAAGTCACTTGGCAATGGGTAGAAGTACACAATCCTTTACAAAAGAGCAGTAAATAATTAGGAACAATAATGCAATCTACCACATAAGCTCTTCCTTCTGGTTTTGAAATCCAAGGAAAATTAGAAGAGATTAGAAGAAGAGGGAAAGGCTCCTACACAGGTTACTACAGCAGATGGGATAGCATCTTGTAACAGCAAGGGAATGACCAAAAGTGTATTAAAAAGAAGACAGAAATCAAGCACAGCAGCCCAAGTCACGCAGTAAAGATGCACGTAGTCAAATTCTCTTGAGAACATTACTTGAGTTATTAGCTTACATATGGTTCTATTTATCATACGTGCCATTTCCAATCTGATTAAGTAAAGGTTGAGGAAACCAGAGGAATATTTTATTTACTTGACTTATTTCCCCTCTTTATAAAGATCTTCATGTTTTTTCTTCTTCTCTTTCTGCATCACCACCCTCCCTCTTCTCTCTTTGACGATAGAACACACAGACTCTTTGGCATGTAATTGGATGAACACGGCTTTCGAGATAGGACTTAGTTGATGGAAGGTACACAAATCCTTCACAAATCTAGAAGTGATTTGAAATGTTTGACATCGAACCTCTAGTGGACTGTGGTGTCATTAGAATTGGAAAAATTACAATGCTGCCAGGATCAAGGAGTATGGAGTCTCATGATTTGAGTTTTTCAAATATTCACTCACCAAGGCAGAGAAATATTACTGAGATGTTTCTCTTCTAAAAGTCACTAATGAAATAGTTAATTATGATAACTTTGAATGGACTCTAATGTTTTTGCTGATTCAAGCTCTGACTATTCATGGTCCTAAAACATTTCCATCTGGGAAAAAAAATCTTTCATTTAGTTTTTTCGTGGCAGTGTGCTCATAGGACAAAACCAGTCCCACAAGTCAGCATAAGCAGTGGCCTCAAACTTCTGAGCATGAAAATAAGAGGCATCTTCCAGGTGAATCACTGACTCTCAGGGCTGGAAAGAGCCATAGTTATTGACCTGCTCAGAGGTGAATATGTGTCTTATCTCTAGATGATTTTATGTCACCGAGGCTTAAAGTTTATATACTTTCATGGAAACGGACCCTCATGTGTATTTGTTGAGCGCCTACCCTGGGCTGGGAGCTGATTTCTCTGAGACATCTGGTTCTGTCAGCTGTGTCACCAATAGTTTCCAGCATGTGACTTCACAACGGTGACATAAAATGTTAGGGGAGGATCATGGTAGCACACCTTCTTGGTCTGCTCATGGCCTAATGGGACAGTCTCTAATGATACAAGAGAGACTTTATTTACTTTTATTATAATTAACAGTTTAATATTCAATACACTTTTGGTAAAGTTGTTTAAGTTTATACAGCACTGTTTTGTATGTGTGCACAATAATGGCTATTTGCAATTGCCAATAACTGGAGTGATACAAGATAGACTTTAAAACTATTACATGAAATTCAAATAATTATATATCATTGTCTTATTATGTGCAAAGCATTTGCTCGTTTAGATTCTAGGATAAGGGTAAGCCTCGGTGTTCTCTCTCCTGTCTCTTTCTCTCTCTCTCTGTCTCTTGGTGTCTGTCTCCTTAAGGGTCTTGTCTCAGTCATTTCTTCAACTGCAAAGTGACATTTTCTTGGTCTGAGTTCTTTCAGGCCTTTATGGTGTGTCCTGGGTCATAAGTCTAGTCCCCCACTGGAAATAGTCAATGTCTGCTCTGCTGGAGTAGAACCTCGTGAATTCGAGGTGTGTTATGCTCAGAGTAATCATTTCCCCCTTCTGGCTATCTCTAATATATATTGAGGCTTTTAAACCATTTTGTAGACCTCAAGTTCTATACAAATGTAAAGTTGTATTATTTTCCTGCCTAGTTTTTAAAAAAAATACACCTATAGGTAGCTGATTTTTTCAGAATAAACCACAGGCCCTGCCCATTCCATTTGTAACATTCATATGTAACTGTTTTAATGTCATGTGACATAAAACCACTCATACATCTGTACCAAACACACATGTAAAAGCTATGCATTCCAACAGTGAAACAACCCAGGGTAAATTTGAGGTAAGAAAACAGTGGTATATTAAATTAATCTTAGGCTATTATAAGATTTAGTATTATAAATACTAAACTTACAGAATCAAGTCCTTTACTAAAATGAAGAGGAAGAATAAATATGAGCTTCAAAAATTGTGATCTAAAATGCTTGCTAAAGCTTTAATATTTCTACATTTGTAGTGAATTCCGGATCTTAATTGCATGGCTGCTTTTCTGGATCACATGTATGTAATGTCTTGGCAAACTTATTGAATTTTCATTTTGTAATCCATGAATCAATGGATAAATGAATGAATGAAATGGAAATATTTAAATTTCTCACAGCAAGCAATTCTGGCACTAGAGCCAGGTGTAATTTTTACTGTAAGAATAATTGCACTATTTATTTTCACTTTAGTCTTTTCTCTACTAGCGTTGCTAAACCATGTTTTGTATTTTCTTAGTCAGGTCGGCATTCACTATCATCTTTGTGAGAAAGGGAATTAAACATCATTTTAACACCTATGTGTTTGGCTCCTTATCACACACCATGAGAAATTAGTTTGGTTAGAAAAACGACTTAAACACTAGTAATTCTTGTTAACTTTAAAGCAGTCCTGAATAGCTAGAGAGGGAATATTAGGCAGGTCATACCTAGAAAGCCAGTTCTTGAAAGTCATAAAGAACAGTATTTTTAAAAAATAAAACAATCATTTATTTATCCACATAGATATTTGGCATTGTTGGAGGTAGAGATACAATGGTAAACAAAATAGATAAAATCCGTGTCCTCATTAAGTTATTATTTTATTGTGAGATTTAGCCAGTTGATAAATTACAGCGTAGTGTTTTAAGGGTTGAGGTAAGAAAGAACAGGACCCTACCAGAGGCATCAAATCTAATCCCAGAGGAGGTTGACATGGCAGTAAATGCTAGTAGACACTTCTAAGGCAAAGGAAGAGAAAGGATGTAGGAAAAGGAAAGACCTTGGGTAGAGATTTTGTGGTAAAATGTAAGAGCATATTATTGTGGGAGTAGATGTTTAAAACAAAAACAAAAAAGAGGAGAGATTTTCATGTGGCTCTCAAGTCAGCCAGCTAATCTGTGGGAATATGAATCAGGAAGCTGAAGAGGGAAAAGAAACACACACTCAAGTCTGGATGACCAAGTTTTGGAAGACAAAAAGAATGAGCGCTGGGGAAGTCCACACCACTTAAAAAGATTTGCCTCACAGTATTTTGCCAACGTGGTATCTGGAGGAGAACCGTGGCATGTACCAAAAATGCCAGCCACTATTGTAAACAGGGAACTGGGGTGTGGAATGGAGGCTCTGTCTGGAATTTCATGGAGTAGGAACCCAGCCTGGGAAGACACAAGCTATACTAGATCCGTATCAACAAATCACGAGGAACATATTTCAAAAGCAGAAGCTTGCAGGCTCATCTCCAGGGTGGCTGGTCTCTAGATGAAGCACTTATGTGTCCAAAGACTGAGCTTCAAGTACACTTTTGTGGCTCAACAAGGGACTTTTTGCTAAACAGAAATGCAATGGGTGACTTGTCTAAGATGTCATATGGAGTAGCAGGCTGTGACCAAGAACGTGTGATTGTTTGATACCCTGATAAACTGAAAAAGGGAAATCTAAATTTTGTTTCTGGACCTTAAAGTGTTTCTTACTGCAAAGATGATTTCACCTCTTTCTTAGATGAAACTATTATGCAACAGGAAGACCCAAGTAGATTCTTTGGGTCAGTTGGGGAACTTGGTTGGATATTAGGAGACTGCCAAAGCCACTACATTTTTTTTTCTTCATGTCATACATGCTCAGTTAACAATTGAGAAAAAGTTAGTCAGATAATGATATATTTGGGCTCCAACTGTGTGCCAAAAACTGCAGTTGTGCATATCTTGGGAGCTATGACACCCACATTTCAAAAGAAAATTGAGTTTCTACATGCAGAGCAGAAGCATGAGTAGAGATGGAGAAGCTTAACTGGAGAAATCTTTCAGGAGAAAGTGACTCTTAAGATGTCTCTTCCCCTCTTGTCCTTTTCTCCCTCTCCTCCCCACGTCTCTTTCATGGGAGCTGAACTATGTGACCATATTATTTGTCATCCCCTTTTGAAGGTGAGAAGGACAATTATGCCAGGGCAACAGGCATAAATGGGACGTGGGGTGACTCTGGCTTAGCTTCATAAGTTCTGTAAGGACCGTACTGATGCCACCTCATCCCCATCTGTGGCATGCTTCATGCTCTGTGTTCCTGTTCCACTATGTAGATATCTCTGATATAGTGAGCAGCATATTGCATTTGAGTTATTTATGCCATGTTTGTCTCTCCCATTGAACTGTGAGCTTCTTGAGGGTAAGAGCTCTATCTTAATTGTCTTTTCCAAGTATCTCTATTCCATAGCCCAAGGCCTGGCACAGTATATGTTTGATGAGGGGGGAATACATTAATGAAAAATTTGGAGGGAGATAAGTGACAGGACTGGTGGAGAAGTTATTCCCAGTAGAGAAAAGGAGTCATATATATATAATAGCATAGAGTTGTTGACAATGATTATGAGCAGTATTGCAAATCAATCAGCCTTCATGGAATGGAGTGCTATGTTGAGGAATGGTGAGAAATAAGGAGGAACCAGAGTTGGTGGAGTCTATAGATTGTCTAAGAGTGTTGATTGATGGCTGCTCTAAATGTTGCATAGAGGAATATGGCTGCCCTTTCGTTGTCCTCTTAATGGGATAGATTGGATAATATGCCAGGTTTGCATTTGAGCTTGGAGGAATGTGTTGGGTAAGCATTAAAACTTGAATGATAAAAAGAGAATAGCTTCTCAAAGAATCTTGATACTTCTGCTTCCAGCTGAAACCAGGAAATTCAGAGGCAGCAAAAATGAAATCAAGGAAAACGTTAATGGAAATTTTGAACCTAGAAAAGGTTTGGTTTGAGTTTTGAAGGAAAGTCTGACCTGGTAAACTGCCCCCAAGTACTACTGTTATGATTTGCTGGCTTTTTATTTGTTCATTATATTTCATTTATATGATATTAGCATATTATGTTCTAATTCTTAGGGGTGGGTCCCCAAATTTGGCAGCTTTACCAAGACTTCTACATTTACTGCAATGCTGACAAAGCCCAACTACCCAGAACAGGCTTGTGCTGTTAACAGTGTGGGCTGTTTTGCCTCAAATCAGCAGTTCTACTTGGGAGGGTCTTGCAAAGTAATCTACAAAGGGTTTTCTCTGTTACTTGTGTAGAATGGTAATACTTTAATTAAAGCAACATGTATACATAATTTAATAAGTGATTGCCAGAACTGACTTTTTTCTAATAGAAATAATAGTAAAAATTTTTTTTGGATTATCATTTAGGGGATCGTGAATTGCCAAAGCCTCAGTCTCTAAATATTTTGGTCTGCAGGACCCCAATTTCTATGAATCTATGGCAGTTCTGACTTTAGCCTGTCTAAAATGGGCAGATCAAGCTTGAGGCATTTATTGTGGGTGTAGAATGAAGGTTTGCACATTAATCTCCCATGTCTTCTTCTTAGAAGAATAAAGTTTCAAACCTTTATTTTTTCCTAAGAGGAGAGCTTTCTCTTAGGGGTCTGAATCTACATTCTGGGGTCTTAACTGAGTTCTTTGGTAACGATGACCTCCCTTTTGTATTTAAAGGGCCCCCTTGAATGCCACTTATTTTATCTATACATGTTCCTTTAAGTTCTTACCTAAAGAGTTTTCCTCCATGTCACAAAGCTACTTACTTTAAATGCTCATTAGTACTCACTTTTTATGCTGAAATAATACATATTTGAGTTGCAGTTTACAAATAATGATCAAAGAGTACCTTCCTCTTAATTAAATCATTGGTTAATTTGATGAGCCTTTCCAGGGTCAAATGAATTAATTCTATAAAATCTAATTGTCTTGACTTCCCATTCAGCTGAATCATTTCAAAATTTAATAAATAATTTTCTTTCCCATACAGATTGAAATTCTTTATAACTGGAAAAAAAATCATTAAAATAAATATGGTATTTACATTACAGTTTTGATATCTGTAAGCCTTGACCCACGCTTAGGTGATCAAATAAACCACAGAAGTGTTAGGAAAACTAACCTGATTAAATTAAGGAGAAGGAGCTACATTATTAATAAGTAAGCAAGCAAATTGTGGACAATTTGACTCCCTTCCAATATTTCTTTAACATTTGATGTACAGTTTAATACATGTTTAAGACAGTTTATTTTTTTCTTTCCTAGAGAGACACCTCCTCTATGGACGGCCTGCAGTGCTTTATCGGACTAGATATGATATCTTGTATCACACTGACTTTGAAAGCAGTTATAGTGAAATATTCCTAATGCCACTCTGGACATCGTACACTGTTTCCAAACAGGTCATTGAGAAAACTGGGTTTCATGTTCTTCATGTCATTACGCTCCTTGCCTTAATATAATGATTGTTTGCTGAACAGAATTGTCTTAGAAAAGATTTTAAGTTTTCCTGATGAAAGAAATCCTATATTGGATCTGTTGTAAAATATTTTGAATTAGACTTCCTGCAATGTTCTAAAAACTTCATGGTAATAGGTGAAATAGCATAGCATACTAATTCTTTTAGTTTTTTTTACTCTGCTTGTCATGGCCCACTAGCTACAGAAGCCACCAGTGTCTGGCCATTTGTTTTAATAGACTTTACTTTCTAGAGCAGTTTTAGGTTCACAGCAAAACTGAATGGAAGGGACAGAAATTTCCCATATACCCACGGCTCCACACATGTATAGCCTGCCCCACTATCAACATCCTGTTCTTTTTTTTTTTTTTTTAATTTATTTATTTATTTATTTATGGCTGTGTTGGGTCTTCGTTTCTGCGCGAGGGCTTTCTCCAGTTGCAGCGAGCGGGAGCCACTCTTCATCGCGGTGCGCGGGCCTCTCACTATCGCGACCTCTCTTGTTGCGGAGCACAGGCTCCAGACGCACAGGCTCAGTAATTGTGGCTCACGGGCCCAGTTGCTCCGCGGCATGTGGGATCTTCCCAGACCAGGGCTCGAACCCGTGTCCCCTGCATTGGCAGGCAGACTCTCAACCACTGCGCCACCAGGGAAGCCCCTGTTCTTTTTTAATGAAGGTTTTATGTTGGGGTTTCAGTTTTGGTAAAGATGAGGTAGGAAAGTTTATATCAGGAATTAGAAAAATTCATTTGGCAGTTGAAGTATGTTTTTAAACTCTGAATACAAATGACTACTTCTACTGCCCCAAACACAGCTTCTTATTAATTTGTACTCAGGCACATACAATACATATATAGTCTTCTTTTAAAAATAGGAGATATGTCTATATTATTTCTCAGAATATTATTTTTTAAGCTGTCTTCTGTGGAATCTCATTCATTATATCAACAGTGAGATTTCTGCCTTACGTATTATTGTTTCACCTAAGACTGATAAGAGAGTCCTGCTACTAAAAAAATAAGAGTTAAAAAATTACTAGCTTAGTGCATGTAAAACTGAGGTCCTTAAAAAAAAAAAAAAGAGTCAATATCAGAATATGAGCTATAGTGAAAGCTAATGGGGTTTTGATTCTGGCTGTTTGGAACCAAACAATCTGGCTTCAGTATTTCCCTGTTGGTTTGGTGTTGTCTCTGCCACGGCATTGCTGACTACCTGTGACTATCATGCAGGCTGAGGTCTCTGGCATCCCTGAACACCTGACCAATTGCGTCCGGCCTGATGTCCGTGTTTCTCCGAGTTTCAGTCAGAGCTGTTTGGCCTACAAAAATGATAAACAGATGTCCTATGGATTCCTCTTTCCTCCTTGTAAGTTACAGAATAGCAGGATCTGACCATTCTAGAGGGATGTTATTTTGTGGAGTCTGGCGTGTGCAACTTGGTATTTAGGATTTCAGTGGTTTTTAGGTTTTCTAAAAAACCTAAAAACCAGAGGGGCGCTCAAGAGATTGAGGAGATGAACTTCTCTGGGAGCCTTCCAAAAGCAGCCAGAAAAGAGACCAGCTTTCAAAAATCCTATTCCCAGGGAACTCTAAAATGCAAGGGAATATTCTGTGTGTCACCTGACATCATTAACTGAGCATCTGAAAGTGAAATAGGAAATTATTGACATAAATCTTTTAAATAATACTATAGAGGTGATCTCTTAAGGGCTACATGAAGCCCTTTAATTCTCTCTCATTACCTTGATGACATTTTTTTAAAAGTCCAAATTATGCTAGTAAAATCAAGGAATTCTTTTACAAAATACTTAGTAGACCCACGACTAAGTAGGAAGAAAAAGAATCATAAAAATTTTTTTAAGGAGAACTATTGAGTGAAGAAAAGAGATTGAGTGGGAAGGGAAGTAGGAAATGATATATAAAGAACGGGATAAGTAGGAATAAAAGAGTAGATCCATGCATTTCATGCTGTTTGGACCATTTTAGAAGATTCCTTTTTTTTATTGATGTCGATTTTATTATGTAATGGGCACTATTTGTTTTCCCAATGTTTAGATCTGAGCTCTTTACCAGAAGCTAAATATGATGCATTCCTTGTAACCAATATGGTTCCAATGTATCCTGCTTTCAAGCGTAAGTCTAATATTTACCTAGTAGACTATTATTTGTGGAAAGAAATGTTTCTAAATTTACCACTTACCTTTCCTACCTCTCTATTCATTTTAATAATAATAATACCTTTCATGTGTTTAGCCTTTATAATTTTTGAAGAACTTTAATGTAAATTCTCTACTGCTAAGCCAAAATATGAATCTGTGAGGGAGCTTGGCAGGTTTTTTTATCCCTTGTTTATAATTAAGAAATTGAAGTCACAAGAAGTGACCCAGGTCATGAATGGCAGAAGCTGAGCTAAACCAAGTTTGTGCTTTCCTTCTAATCCAGTGTTCTCCCTATTTCAATGCTCAGTGGTTTAAAAGAGTCTTCTCTGTATTTGGAGGCTACCTGACATTTAACAGCGTCTGTATTTATTTATAGAATGTTACAGTAAAAGCCACTAACACCTTCTTCCTTTAGGGGGATGGTGATGTATTCTGAATATTGACCCTGAAAACCAGCAAGAGCTTAAAAGGTCTTCTGAATCATCAGAGAATTAAGTTCAGTTGGTTTTAGGGCTGTGCAAATTACATACACTCATAATTTCTTTGTATATGACATAAATATTTGTGGATGATAGTGATGAAATGAATGGTATAGGCACAGTGAGCCCCAGCCCCAAAACTGAGTTCTGGTCTCTGGAGTGTGAACACTGGCTATGTGATCATAGAAATGCCATTTAGCCTCTCATTTATAAAATTATGAGATTTGATTGCATGACTTCTATGGCTTATATGGATTTGTAACTTAACTGTCCAATGACAGAAACAATCCATTTCCTATTTCTGCTAACAAAGAATTCGTTCATTTGCCCATCCATCCATCTTCCATCCATCCAAGCATCCCCCATCCATCCAACCATCCATGTATTCAAAGACAGAGAAAGCATTATAGAGTAGCTTTGACCTCCCTTTAGTTTATTTACAGTGAGCAGACATATATGCTTATAGGAAAGGTAGGAAAAGGAAACACTTCTACATAACTCCACTTTCTAAAGGAGTATTGGGCTGTGTTACATGACTCTCAGGGCTGAAATAAAGTCTCAAAATAGGACACGAGATGGTGGAATGTCATCTACAGGGCTGGGCCTCCTCAACTTGACATTGGTGAAATGGCCAACACGGTTTAGAGAAAAAAAAAAGTTTATTTGATGTCCTAAGCTAGTAAATAAAGGCTTATTCAAAGGTAGAATCTCTTGCATATGAGTGAAAAATTAAAGTATGCTTTTAGAAGGAGGTTTCCTGGTTTCTTCTCAGCCCCAGTTGAGAAATGTTTCATAAACCCATGTAGATCCATTTGTCCTAATATTACATGGAATGCAGCTTCATTGAATTTCCACAAATCAGGGTTTCCTGGATTTCTTTATCCTTTACTGATGCCTTTTTGACCAAGCAGCAATAAAGGAAGCACACGGTACCACCCTGAGGCTAGTGTGGCCAAAGGCCTTTCACAGAGGGCCCGCTGTTCTTCTTCACTAGGGGAATGGTGTTTTTCACATGCCACATTTCTGCGGGTTTGGCCTTTTGACTGTTCTCATTGTTATTTCTTTCCCTCTATGCCTCTCCAATTTTTATGCTTAAGTTAACATTTGAACTTCTTCCCCACTGTCCTCCTTTCTTTATTGCAAATAGTTATCCATGGTATTTTGGCTCTGGTGGGCTGCTCTGTCTTTCTCATTTCAAATAGAGAATCAGCAGTTGAAGCACCATGGGAAAAATGCCCAAGCATTTTTTAATAAGGGGAGGTAAGAAATGATAACAGCCTGAACCTCAAAACCCCCATGTAGAATAGAGCATGGTAAGTTAAATCTAACATGTTAGAGCCAACTTCTTTGGTTTGCCTTTCCTGTCCTCTTCTGTTATTCCCTTCTTTTGCCTTTTCCCTTTTCCATTCTGCCCCTCTCCTTCCCCTGTGATTGACCATCATGTAAATTGGAGCTAGCGAGGTCAAGGAAATCTTCTCTAGAGGATGACCGTGAAAGTGAGAAATGAATAGTGGAGGAGAAACAAGGCATGCCTAGTCAGGGGACGTGTTTTCCAGATAAAGGGAAAAGCATATGCAAAATCTTACTCGGAAACAAGTTTAGCGAGTAGGGGGACAGGAAGAAAGGCATGTACCTGAGGGGGAAAGGAATAGGAAGAAAAGTCATGGAGGGAGGCAAGGGCCATGGTGGAAAGTTGGGATTTTATTCTAATTACGGTGAGCAATCATCTGGAGTGTTAGAGATGGGTGTTGCGGAAATGTGATACAATCTGATTTATAGTGTAAAAGGATCCATCTGGCTACTCTAGAGAGAATGGGCTACAGAGAAGGAAGAGTTTCTCCCAAGGTGCCAAGTAGTCTTTTGTGGTAGTTCATTGCAAAGAGCATAGTGACTTAGACCAGGGTGGATGCAGTGAAAATTGTGAGGCGTGGTCAGATTTGGAAGACTGGGATGTATTTTGGAGGTAGCACTAACAGGACTTGTTCACATGCACACGAAGTAAGGAGAGAAGTCAGGGATGAATCCTAAGATTTTGACCTGAACATCGGGGTGAGTGCGAGTGCCACTGGCTATGATGGAGAAGCCAAGAGTTGGAGCAGGAGTGGAAGAAAAATCAAGAATTCTGTTTGGATAATTTTTTGTTAGATATGATTATTAGGTGCACCATGAGATGGCTGTTTGGATAACGTGTCTGGAGTTGCCTGGAAAGGTTAGGGCTAGAGACATAAACTTGGGAATTAGCCTATCTACGACGTGTGAAAGAAGAGAAAGTAGATTAAAGCCTTTTTTCAATTTCCCACAAACACCATACTTCCCCTGTTGCACACACTATTCTCTCTGCCTGGAATGTTGTCTCCACCTCTTTGTCTCAGAAACACCCACTTGTCCTTCAGATCTCAGCCTAGTAACCACTTCACCTGCAAATCCTTCCCTGACTGGTTGGGCTATGTTAAACTCCTCTACCATTGTCTGCATATCTTTCTCTTGGCCGGTTCATAAATGACACACCCACAGCTAATGCTTTAGGATGGATTGCTCTTAAGAATCACAACAGCTCTACTGTCTCTTGGCTTGTGACATTTGGCTTGTTTAATGCATCCGAGAGAGAATTTGGCCAAAGCAAGGAGTTTTGTTCATGGAGAACTGATTTTGTTTTTGTACAGGAGTCTGGAATTATTTCCAAAGAGTTCTGGTGAAGAAATATGCTTCAGAAAGAAATGGAGTTAATGTGATAAGTGGACCAATTTTTGACTATGACTACGATGGCTTACATGACACACAAGACAAAATCAAACAGTAAGCTTTTCATTTCCACGCAACGTGTGCTTTTAAATTCCAAGATCTCACTGAAGAATATTTTTCAAATATTCACGTACTAGAGAAGAGCTGGTACCTCTTAAACCTGTTGCTCTTTGAATCTCTGTGTGATTTCTTCAGTTCTTTTGGACCTGTGATTAAACGAGGCATTGGTGGTTGGAAAGGAATTAGGATTTGTGGTAAATAAATGCACTTTTCATTTTCATGAAAGAAAATGTATCAAAAGATTAGAAAATTTTTTAACTTTATTCTTCAACAACTCTTTAGTGGGAAGATGATAATTTTCACTTGTGTTCACTATTTGGGGGGGGACTTTTAGAATTCCTTAGGTTTTCTGAGTCAGTACATTTCAATAGGAAATTACATATAAACTTTGGTCAAATCTCATTTCTATCCTTCTCTGTGGTGCTATTAGGGATATAAAAGGATGAGGCATACTCTGTTCATAAGGAACTTACAGTCTGGTGGAGAAAGTAAGAGGATATAAATACAACAAATTCATAATAGGTCATCATTTAATTTTTTTTTTTAAGGAGCTGATATACCTAATATTTGAAGAACTCTTTTTTTTAATTTATTTTATTTTATTTTTGGCTGCGTTGGGTCTTCATTGCTGCATGCAGGCTTTCTCTAGTTGTGGCAAGCGGGAGCTACTCTTCGTTTCGGTGTGAGGGCTTCTCATTGCGGTGCCTTCTCTTGTTGCAGAGCACGGGCTCTAGGCACGTGGGCTTCAGTAGTTGTGGCCTGCGGGCTCTAGAGCGCAGGCTCAGTAGTTGTGGTGCACGGGCTTAGTTGCTCTGCGGCATGTGGGATCTTCTCGGACCAGGGCTCCAACCCGTGTCCCCTGCATTGGCAGGCGGATTCTTAACCACTGCGCCACCAGGGAAGCCCTCTTCATTTAATTTTATACATGCATGAAACAATTAGAGAGCAACACAAAATATGAGAGGGTTTCATTGTGATTGACAGACAGACACAAAATGCTAATTTTTTTCATATATATAACTAATAAAATAGGTGTTATCCTACCCCCTTTACAGTCATCCATAAGAGAAATTTTATCCTACTTGTACATTTATTTTATTGCTGATTATTGTCATAGTTTTCAGCCCAAATTATATTGTTAGTTCAATCATAGTTTCAATATTTTGAAATGATTAAAATTAAGATAATAGAAAACCAGGTAAGGAATTATGAATTTCTATACTATGCTCTACTCAAAATATTTTTTTATACTTTTGTAACTCATCAGTAGCACTCAGTTCTTAGAATTTTCTTTAGTAAATGAATTCTCTGTACCAACTGTACCAAGTTCAGGATCTCACTGTGGCTTGAAGAGCTATCACTCTCCTAGCTCCTGTGTTTCCTGCCTCCGGTCCATTTTATACAAGTCTATGAAAGTTATTTTCCTGAAACATGGATCTCATAATGGCATTTCCTAGCACAGAAACCTTCGGTGGAGCATTACTGCCTGAAAAATAATGCCCAAACTCGACAACTTTGGCACTCAGAACCCCCCTTACTTTGGCTTTTATTGATTCTTCCAGACTTACATTTCTACTCCATTGACCTATGCATTATGTCCCGCCTCTGAGAATTGGTTCAAGCTGTTTTCTTTGTCTGGAGTATCTTTTTCACTCTACCAGGTTGAGAGAAAGAGGAGATTCCAGGCATTGAAAACATGATATTCAAAGATATAGAAGTGGGTTAACACCTGTAAGTGAAAAATGACTCCACTGAGTGAAATTTAACTTTAGTGACTTGGGCAATATTCACTGGCGACCATTTAAAAAAGAAAGCTACCACCTCGGCTATAGTTTGATTTTGCCTTCCTGTCTCAGGTACGTGGAAGGCAGTTCCATTCCTGTTCCAACTCACTACTACATCATCCTCACCAGCTGCCTGGATTTCACCCAGCCCGCCGACAAGTGTGACGGCCCCCTCTCCGTGTCCTCGTTCATCCTTCCTCACAGACCGGACAATGATGAAAGCTGCAATGTGAGTTCAAGAACAGCGTCCTTTAGGATTTGCTGACAGAATTCATCTTTGTGTCTTAGTTTATATTCCCACCCTTGAACTAGGACATACTTATCATAAAACATTTGCACTACACAAATGGGTGTACAAATTGGGTCTTTAGAAAGGACCCAAAGGAAACTTTGCATAACACTTGGGAACTTTGTGCTCTAATGGCTTTTTATTTTTCAACATAGGGGTGTGTGGGATGTGTGTGCATTTAATGTTGTTCTATTTCTGTGTTTGATTTTGGCAAATGATAGCAGTGCCCACATGTTTTCCATTTTGCAAAAGACATAGATATTTTGTAAAAAGTGAAAAGTAACACAATTTTGGTAATTACTGAAATGAGGGAAGAGTTCTCAGGAGCTCATTATATCATTCGCTCTACTTTTGGGGATGTTTGAAAATTTCATTAATAAAAACTTTTTTAAAAAGACACACACACAGGAATATATACTTTAGAAATCAGAGTTTCATTTGCTACTAGTTATGAGGGCAGATGTAACAGGTCACCCCATTCTTAAATAGCACAGATGACTCTTGATTCACTTATTCCAACGTGAAAGGAGGACGGCATGATGAAAAAGCCTCAGGAAGGCAGACAGGATCCATGCTCTGTGCTCCTGGCTCTGTACTAATGCTGCACTCGGGGACAAATCACATGATTACTCCAGGTTTCTTTAACGTGATGGAAATCCTGTGCTCCAAGGTTGATTTTGGAAGTAATAGTCTTTATGCTTTTGTTTATATAATAGAATAGGAGATAAAATCTACAGAGGAAGATTTTTAGTCAAAAAGCAGTACTCAAATTCCTTAATTATGTAAGGTACCCTGGGAAAAATGATGGTGTGTTTAACATAGTCACACGCCAGGCAACCTTCAAGGGGGAAAATAAATGAAACAAGCACAGAAATTGCTTCACTAAAAGGCAAAGACCCTTAAGAATAGCTTCAACAGAGATTTTCAGCTTCATGGACAAGGCAGCTTTGGGGCTATGGCTTCAATTACAGGTGAAGATTGAAGCTCTGACCATCCAAAACAAAATAACAGATGCAGACAAAAAATTGAAAGTTGAAATATGGCTGAAAAAGCTAATTAAGTTGGCTAGAATATTGGAAATGAGGATCATAGTGGGAGATAAGGTTTTAAAGTTTGCATGGAATCAGATTTAAAATAAAAGTAGTCGTGGTAGTAGTCATAGCGGCCATAGTAGTAGTAGTTACCATTGATTGAGTCCATGTTACTATCCAAGTACTGTGCAGGTCCTCTCATTCATTACTTCTAATCATCTCATTACCCTATTAGGCAGGTATATATGAGCTCCTCCCCCTCCCCTTTTATTAACTCTTGAGAAACCTGTAGCTCATAAAGAAAAAGTGTGTAACATGGTTACTGGTTAGTCAGTAGAAAAGTAGAACTTTAGATTCAAGGCCTCTGATTCCAAAAGCCCATCTTTTTTCAAACTTACCAGATTTCTATAGTGGAAGCTTGGGGCCTTAAGACTTTTTTCTCATCGCACAGACATTAGATAACCACAGAAAATGTTTAGGCATAAAAGCAACATTGTAGACTCTGTTTTGGGGAGATAAATTTGAATTGGAGGGGATCAAGCATGGTCCTCAAACGTTTTGGCAAGATTCCTAGGATTGAGGGAACAGAACTTGAACTGGGTGTGGTCTTGGAAATTTCTAAAGGAAGGTGGAAGGCAGCAATATTGTACTGGAAGGATAAATAAGATCTTAGAAATAATTGGATGGGAGGTGGAGAAGCAAGGGAACTTCAAGTGAGAGAGAAGCTGTCCTCAATTTATTGGCTTGACTTTCTCAATTTTGATTGTTCACAGCCCACGAGACTAGGTAATGGTGTACCAGAGGGATGTAATGCCTCTGGATAACATGATGTACTTTTTTGAACTTCAGTTTTACTAAAATCTTGTTGTGGGGAGGTAAAATTTTTGCAAAACAGTAAACACATATTTTATGGAGTTAAATTCAAAATTGCCATATATGTTTAAGATAAGGCAGAGACTACAAAGACATTTCAGACTTAAAGTAGGCCATTTAAGAGACACCTCAATTCCTGGGAGATGTATGTTCACGTTTCCCTGTCATTAGGGGAATTTGGTGATGCAGGAGTTTGTAAAACATTGTTCTGAACTCAGCTCAGAGGCAGTTCTTTATTCACCCCGATGTTACATCTGACAAATGAAATCCACTGATGTCCTCATACATCTTCCTCTCTGCACAGAGCTTAGAGGTATTTCTTATAGCGTTCAAGGCCAGCATGCGTCTTATTGAAGAACCCCCTGCCTACGTAGACACCTGTCCTTGCCTTAAAGTCCACCTTAAGACTTCTGGGACTTGAATTCACAAACTCACTTGGGAGGAAGTCAGGGAGAAAAGGCAGGTGAAGGATAAATGTCCACAGCAAGAAAAACACTAAGCAAGTTCCTGGACTGTGCTTTCGTTTGCATTAATGAGTAAAGTTATTTATTTTTTAAATTTATTTTTAAAGTTTTTCTTTTCCTCTCTTGGTGCACATGAACTTTTATTCGACTTTTATTAGTTTTGCATTTTGTACTAGAGTCTCCTGCAGCAAATACTTCTGTGGATTGCTAGCTAGCAAGAGGCAGAAGTCATTTTCTTCATGTGTAACATAGCCCAGTATTTTGACTAATTGGAGGCTGGATTTTAGCCTGTGAGAACCAGAGGAGAATGCCTCTCAAATGAAATTGGCAAATCACTTCCCAAGGAAAGAAATAGCAAAAGACAGATTTTCCTCCAAATTCGTATAATCCCAGCTAGCCATTATTTAAATTAGGAAAAACCTTTTTACTTCATGTCCACTCACTCAAATGACTGCATTTACAAAGGAAACATTAAACTTACTGACCATTGAAAAATAAAATAAATGAGTTGAATATGAAAATTCTCCCGAAAATATCACTTCATGCTTACTCTGCTTACTCTGAGGGGGTCCCGACCCATTTGGAGACCTCCTACTTCGTTAATTATATGGTCACACTGAGGACTGGTCAGTACCGTTGTGGGTAGAGTTATATTTAGACCTGTTCTTTCCTATGACTCGCAGAGATCTTGGTTAGCTTGGGTTAGGAGGGTGGGGCGTGGAGGGTTAAAATCCTTATTTCCCCCAGCCTGCAAAGCAATTTCTTCCTGTTTCTTCATTTTGCCTGGGATGGCTAGGCATCAGTTTCCTGAACCAACAGCCTCCTGTACATATTTAGCACTGGCACAAGCTGCTGGGGCTCCGTGTCCAGGTCCGTGTGGGTTGGAGCTTTCTGAGAAAACCCAGTGCAGGTTCTTGGGCTTTGGTGGGTAGTTCATTGAGACCACTTGCAGTCAAAGACTTGGGTGAGGGCATGCCTGAACATTCTCAGCCCTGGGACGCACAGCTACCCTTCGACTTGTAGAAAGACTTTTGGAAGCCATTGCAATTCCGGGGGCATTTGGGAATAAAATTATTGGCAAAGGCCCTCCTGCCCCATGTCTACTGACGAAGGTAGACATTTCTCCATATTCTCAAGGTTCTCAGATCTCATTCCTTCTCTCAAGTTCCCTCAAAAGTGAAAGAAGGTATTTTTTAAATGTAAAGGACTGCTTTATCTGCACTGCCTTTTTGTTTCTACTTAGATGTGAAATAAATTGTTTAGTGTGGGACATTTAAATGTCTTTCATCTCGAATTTGTGCCAGTGAGGCAATTTTTGGCAAGTAGTTAAGACAGAAAGAGATTTCCTTCCTTCCCATCATGGGAAAACCCGTGATGTTGTTTCCTTACTTTACTCTTTTTTTTCCCCTTCTTCCTTCCTCTCCTTCCTCCTTCCCAGGGAGCTGAAGTAAGCATTATTATTCTTGTGAACCAATGAAGAAACTGAGGCCTAGAGAGGTCAAGCAGCTTCAGCAAGGTCTCACAGCCAGGAAGTGGAAGAGTTGCGATTCCAACTCAGGCCTCTTGGGCCCCAAAGTGCCAGGTGTATCAACTGAGCTGCTTAGAGTCGAACTCATTCAAATATCAATTCACTGCCATCTAATAGATGATGTCGTTGACCTAGCACATTCTTCTGAAGGACTAGAAATGCACACACATCATTTTGTACAATGGGCACAAGCTCTTTCCTTTCCTTGGGAGGCAGAGGAGCATTCCTAATTCCTCATGCTCTGTACTTCTCATTGCAATTTGACAGCAGGGGAAAGAAACGAATCACTGAATTCTCCAGGGCCTTTGGTTTTCCCAATTTTGATTTATGTTAGGAGAACGTATTGCATCAAATGCCATTTCGCACCACACATCTCGTTTATTTGGTACAGCTAGTTGCTGTTGAAAATGTTCACAGCCAAGGGCCAGTATTTGTGGCCCATTGCCAGCAGCACTGTGGGAGAGAGGAGGGGAGGCCAGGAAGGAATAACACGCCGCCTTGGCTTTGGGTGCAGGAGTATGTAGAGGTCATTTGTGGACTTGAAGCAAATGGACCGTGTAGAGAAACTTCTTTGGAAAATTCTGACTCTGTACTCCCTTTCCGTTGCAGAGCTCAGAGGATGAGTCGAAATGGGTAGAAGAGCTTATAAAGATGCACACGGCTCGGGTGCGGGACATTGAACATCTTACCAGTCTGGATTTCTTCCGCAAGACCAGCCGCAGCTATCCAGAAATTCTGACACTAAAGACATACCTGCATACATATGAGAGCGAGATTTAACTTTCTGATCCTCTGCGGTGCAGTCTTATCAACTGGTGTATATTTTTATATTATTTTTGTATTTATTAATTTGAAACCAGGACATTAAAAAAAAATGTTAGTATTTTAATCCTGTACCAAATCTGACATATTACGCCTGAATGACTCCACTGTTTTCCCCTAACGCTTGATATAGGTAGTCTTGTGTTCTGAGTAGAGCTTGTAATAATTACTGCAGCTTGCATTTTTAGTGGAAGCTTCTAAATGGTGCTGCACATTTGATATTTGCATTGAGGAAATATCAATTTTTCAATGCAAAGTTGCCACATTTAGTCCTGTACTGTATTGAAATACTGATTTTGTAAAGTTGCATTCACTTACTGTTAATTATGACAGACATATTTAAGCCTTATAGACCAATCTTAAATATAATAAATCACACATTCAGTTTTTTTCTGGTTTTATTTGGTCTTTATTTCACATAAATTAGAGTGTTTGCTTCTGGTATATTTCATGCATAAAATGTATACATTTCTTGTATTGGACCCTCTTCCTAGTTGGATGTAGTTCACATAGAAAAAGGGACATCCTTAATATTCAACTGTGGTGGCCTGGATGAGATAGATGAGGTACATATCTATGGGAAATCAGAAGGGCAGAGGAAAAGAGGAACCAGAAGAACTCCTGAATATCCTCTCTCACCTATCTATTTTGAAAATATTTTGAAGTTTGGAGGAACAGGTTCTTTTGATCAAGTTGTTTCAAAGCTTTTATTAGACTCAACAGAGACTATATTAAGGCTATATTCTGTATAAGTATCAACATAAGAACCAGGGAGGATATAAAGAGAAATAAGACACTGGGATGAAATATAGACATAAATGTGTAATTAACCAAAGTTGAGAATAATAAATGCCAAGTGAAAAGTGTTAGTAATCATGCAATATGACAGAAGGGTCTGAATGATAGGTGGGGTGATTTTTGATGGACCCAGTTGTGGCTTTAAGTAATAATGAAGCACAAAGCGAGGAACCATTCAGAGATTTTCAGTCCTTCTGATTGTGTCAGGGAGAAAGGTGCATCTTAGTATTGCCATGTCTCTAACAGTTAGTAATCTCCCATTAAAAAAAAAAAGATCAGCATGGTTTTTTTCATCATGTTAATTTTTACAGTAGCCACCTTTTATGGTCAGTGAAATGGGTTTTTAATTTCTATAAATTCTCCTTTAAAAGTAAATCTGCTGGGCTTCCCTGGTGGCGCAGTGGTTGAGAATCTGCCTGCCAATGCAGGGGACACGGGTTCGAGCCCTGGTCTGGGAAGATCCCACATGCCGCGGAGCAACTAGGCCCGTGAGCCACAACTACTGAGCCTGCGCGTCTGGAGCCTGTGCTCCGCAACAAGAGAGGCCGCGACAGTGAGAGGCCCGCACACCGCGATGAAGAGTGGCCCTCGCTCGCCGCAACTAGAAAAAGCCCTCGCACAGAAACGAAGACCCAACACAGCCAAAAATAAATAAATAAATAAATAAAATTTTAAAAAAAGAAAAGTAAATCTGCTTAAGAAGGAAGACATTGTGAGGACTTCCCTGGTGGCGCAGTGGTTGAGAATCTGCCTGCCAGTGCAGGGGTCACAGGTTTGAGCCCTGGTCTGGGAATATCCCACATGCCGTGGAGCAATAAGCCCGTGTGCCACAACTACTGAGCCTGCGCTCTAGAGCCCACAAGCCACAACTACTGAGCCCGTGTGCCACGACTACTGAAACCCGTGTGCCTAGAGCCCATGCTCCTCAACAAGAGAAGCCACCGCAATGAGAAGCCTGCACATGGCAACGAAGAGTAGCCCCTGCTCGCTGCAACTAGAGAAAAGCCCGTGCGCAGCAACGAAGACCCAACACAGCCAAAAATAAATAAATAAATAAACAATTTTTTTTTTAAAAAAAGAGGGAAGACATTGTGTTAAATAAAAAATACATAATAACAAAAGTAGGACAGACAGTAGTGGGGATATGCGAAAAATCATGAAGGTGGTATGAGAAAAACCGATGTTTGGGAAACACAGCTACAGGAATACACTGGAAGAAGTGAACATGGTAATACTGTTGACATCTGTATTTATCCAGCAGCTGCTATAGTCCAGGCACGTCTCCGGCACTTCATATGCTTTGTCTGTAAATATTGAGAAGTGAGGAGCTCAGAGAAGATTTTCTGGAAAGAGGAAGCATGAAGCTGGGAATGGAGAAGGCCTGAATTGGGCTTTGTAGTTTGGGGTAGGTAGTGTGGAAGCGAAAGCATGGGCAATCATTAGTCAAATTCATTTCACCTGCCTTCATGAATCAAAAATACTTGCGTGTCCTCCAAGCGGCATGTAGCCTAAACAATAAGACGCTTGCCCAAGTTGTTTTCCAGGAACTTGGAGTCAGCTTTGTCTAGTTTGAGCTGAGCTGGTTAAGACTGGATAGGACCACCAACCCTCCAACTGGGCACGCGCGAGTGTCCACTCTCGGTGACCTTCTGACATCACAGGACCAAAAACGCCACCTTCAGATCGTGCTAAGTGCCTCCATTTTTTAACGTGCGGAGACCTGTGGCTTAGTTACCCCTGCACAGAACGATGACTGACTACTGCACCTTTTTCCAGTCACCTTTCCACACAATTCTTGTGCTCCCTAAGCCTCAGACCACCCTGCTTCTTTATTTTTTAATCCCATAAATACCACGAGCTCCTTGCCTTCTGGGAGGCGGATCTGAGATGCCTCCTCACTTGGCTGCCTTTCAAATAAATCCTCTCTCTCTGCTGCAAAACCCAGTGTCTCAGTGTTGTGGTCTGCTGCACGTCAGGCAAAACAAACCTGGTTTGGTAACAAAAGTATGATAGAAATGAATTGGGATATCACTCATCATTTATTTAATATTCAGTAATGATTGATTGACCAGCTACTGCATGCCAGTACCTATACTTGCTGTTGAGGTTAAAACTCAATAAGATAAACATGGTTCCTGCTGTCGCAGAACTTGCAGTTTAGTGGGAGAACGAGACCCCTTAAAAGACCCCAGGGTTTAGTTGTGATGTGTGCTGTGAGAGAACAGGTGCTGAGGGACAAGGGGGTGGAAAGAGAAGAGCCTTCGATGACACTACAGCCAACACTTGAGGGATGAGAAGAATTGGCCTCAAGAACAAGAATGAGAAGGAAGAGCAGAGCCGAGGGCTAGGAGTGGGGAAAAATCTTGGGGTGCGTGACGGTCAGAAAGAAAATAGATGTGCCCAAACACAAAGGTGGGGTTGGTTGGGAATAGGTCAGCAGATCCTTATGGGCCTTGCTGAGGATTCTATTCTTTTTTAATTTAATTTAATTTTATTATTATTATTTTTAATATCTTTATTGGAGTATAATTGCTTTACAATGGTGTGTTTGTTTCTGCTTTATAACAAAGTGAATCAGTTATACATATACATATGTTCCCATATCTCTTCCCTCTTGCGTCTCCCTCCCTCCCACCCTCCCTATCCCACCCCTCTAGGTGGTCACAAACCACCGAGCTGATCTCCCTGAGCTATGTGGCTGCTTCCCACTAGCTATCTATTTTACGTTTGGTAGTGTATATATGTCCATGCCACTCTCACTTTGTCACAGCTTACCCTTCCCCCTCCCCATATCCTCAAGTCCATTCTCTAGTAGGTCTGTGTCTTTATTCCAGTCTTACCCCTAGGTTCTTCATGACCTTTTTTTTTTTCTCTTAGAGTCTATATATATGTGTTAGCATACGGTATTTGTTTTTCTCTTTCTGACTTACTTCACTCTGTATGACAGACTCTAGGTTGAGGATTCTATTCTAAGTGCAAAGGAAAATAATTGAGAAGTTTCAAGCCAAGGTATGACAACATTCAATCTAAGATTTCAGTGTATTGGCATGGATATTCAATAATTACATAGTATGCTCTAAATGTAATTCCACATAAAATACATCTGATATGAGAGGGTACACCTATTAGGTGCAGTAATTCTGCACTAATACTCCCAAAAGTAGCATTATAAGAGAGAAGTGTTAATTCTACTTTTTAAAAATATTTGCAAGCTCCTTGCTTAGCTAGATTTGCACATCACCTCAGATTGAACTCTTCTAAAAATAGGTTATACCTGAGGCTTTTGGGGAAAGCAGCTGCAAATTTAGTTGAGTACTGTTACTCTATTTTTAATCCTTAGGTCAAGTCTTTCTTTCTCATAAATAAACTCCATACCGACCACTGTATATTTCAAGTGAGTGGTTTTGCCGATAAACACATGTCATTAATTGTGGGGTTATTCGTGAAAGTCTTTGAATGGACAGGAGCCCTATTAAAATGAGGTCTGGAAGACTATTTTAAGTTGGGGTGTTTTTTTGTTTTTGTTTTTGTTTTATTGAGACCTTGGTCCATTCATGCTTTCATTGAGCAAGTTGCCAACTGCTTGCTAGCATGGTGGTCTTGTTCTAGTGGATGGATTCAGAAAGTGACTCTCTAACACGAGCTCATTGTAAATAGAGTAAACCAAGAAAGCAGCCACATAGTTTCTCAAGGGTAAAAACATTCTGAATTGTGTTTAGGAGTGTTGACTTAAAAAAAGAAATCTAAGCAAAAGCAGTGTTTGGTGTCAATTGGGTTTGCCCCAGATTCCAGTGCCCATTATTCCTTGCGGTGGCTGGGGAGAGGGTTGCTGTGGATGAGGTCTTGATCCCTCCTGTTTGTGTTCCTCTGACTTCAGCTGTCTCTCCCTATCTCTTTGCTGAGTCAGGACGGGGCTGCCCTGCGGGTGGGAAGTGGTAAAGGCAACGGGAATTCTCCCAGGAGGAGAGGGATTGTCTGGGATGGTGAGGAACAGGATTTAGCTGTTTGAGTTTGTAGGCTGGGGTAAACAGAGCACTGCTAGAGGCTCAGCCAAGAGTGGCAGTAGTTCCTGTTTGGGCTGCACTTCTAGGAAGCGCATGTCCTTGATCCCTCTTGCCCCCATTCCTGGCAGGGATGTCCAGTTTTGGCTGGAATATGAAAGTGGAAATTGTGTCCCTGTCCTATGAAATTTTGCACTCTAGTTCTTGGGAACAGGCAAAACTCCAATCCCTGTTCCCTCTAATTCCCCCTGGACTCTGCTCCCTCTAATTCCTTCAGGTGGTTCTTTTCCTGCCTTTCAGTGGAAACTCAGGTGCTGATTAATGTTCAGCTGAACATTTGAGACCCTTGACAATGCTCTTTATACAAAAATGCATGAGAAATAGTTTTAACTTTAAAAGTCTTACAGTATAGTGGATCATATATATGTTAAAATATAGTTACAATGCAACATACATTTAGTGAGAACAGAAAGGAAGAATCACTCTACCTTGATGTGGAAAGTAGCATTTATTAAGCACCTACGATATGCCAGACTCTGAGCTAGTGATCTTACCTATGTTATGTTTTTCACTGCTATTAACAGCCCTGAGGTACGTACAAAACCCCACATTTTATAGCTGAGAAAGATTAGGCTAACTGTTGAAAAACGAGTTGTCTGTGGCCACATAGGTAAAGAGGAGAAAGGCAGTGTTTGAATCCCTCTCTCACTCCAAGAGCCATGCTATTCCTGCATGCCAAAATGCCTTTCAGGTAGGAAGAGGGGAGGAGCAGATCAGAAAAGACATTGAGAAGTGATGACATTCAAGCGGCAAGACACCTGAAGAATTAGTAAATGTCTTTCAGGGAGAAAATGAAAGAAGGCAGTTCTAGCAAACATTTGCAGAAGTAGGAATTCTGAAAGATCGCTCGAAACACTGTCAGGGAATGGAAATTAGTTTCATGGAGCATATGCTCGTGCTGGCTTTGGAACTGGGGTGTGGAGACTAAAAGTTAGACTGGTAAGGCTGAGTTCAAGTAACAAAGGAGCTTGCTGAAAGGATTTAGGCTTCATCCTGATGGAACTTGTTTACTATCAAGACCAATGCACTCAAGATTGTGACTTAGGAAGCTCCATCTTCCTTCAATGCATAGCATAATTTGGGTAAGCATCCAGTAAAGAGTCTTATTGTTACTGGGTATACGGATGGAGGCCCAGACAGTTTCAATAGTTTTGGCGATGGAAAGCAGGGGGAGATTTGACAGATAAATAGGAGGTTCAATAGACAGAAAGAGGGAAAATAAGCATAATTCAGAGGCTTTTAATTCGGTCAGTTGGGGAAATGATGGGGCCATTACCCAAAAATTCTAGGAAAAGGAACAGGTGGAAAGATGCTGGAGTAACAAGGAGACAATAAATTAAGTCATTCATTTATTAGGGCTGAAATGGAAGTGTGAACAAGTCATCTTGGCGAAGGTGACCAGGAAGCAAGCGAAGTAGGAGACTCAAGATAAGGAAAAATCTGCACACCTGGTATGTAGGTGTCGGTTAATACAATACGTGTGGGCCCCACTACCCTTGTAAGGTATACAGAGTGAGAAAAACCAAGATAGAGGAAGGATGCCAGCATTTCAGGGCAGAGGAGAGAAGACAAGGCCGTATTAGGCAGTGGGATAAATGCTGGAGATTTGCAGGTATACGGCTTTGGGCAACTTTACGTCTAATGCTTCTCATCTATAAAATGGTGACAATAACTCTTCTCAGCATTGGCAGAAGAATTATGGCAGGAAGCCTTGCTGAAATACAAATTGATCCATTTTTCTTCCATTTTTCTGTCCACTTCCCAGCAAGGAAGGCATCCCCTTTTAAAGTGTTTTTTGGGCTTTGGGGCTTTTTGCAGAGTGGGTGTGGGAAGCAGAAGTAGTCTGAAATTAATGGATTTCCTGTCTTTTGTGAAAACCTAAACCCACTGAAGAGGTGGAAAGAAATAGTCTTTAGAGTTCCAAGAGAGAAAGGGAACATTCCTGGGATTCAGGACGAGAGAAGTCTGGATCTGAGCGGTGGTTACACTCTGGGATGTGCTGTATGATCCTTTTAGAGAGATGGAGCCCTAGGTCCTGGAGGTCCTGGCTGTGGCTTGGAAACAGAAGATGGGCAAACCTCAAGGGACCCGGGGATATGCACAGTGAAGATATCCATGCCTGTTGTATTGGTTTAGCCAAACAATTTGTTTGTTTTTTCCCATAACATCCTACAGATAAACCCGAACCAACAGTTTGGCCAACCCAATCCTTCTCTCATTGTTCTCCATTTACTAGATTCTGGTGTAACCTGGAGGGGAAGATGGAACTCTCCATAAAGACTGAATTAAAGCATCATGTAAGCCATGTTAGCTGGGATCTTAGATTAGAAATGAAATTTATTTTAGGGAAATAAAGTTAGGGAGTGAGATACATACCAGCTACATTTGGAAAATGCTTAGCACCATGCTTGGTACATGTCAGGTGTTCAAGAATACTGTCTAAATAAAAATGAGCCAGGAAAAAAATTTTCTTTTAAATGGAAAGAGCAGCTTGAGAGGTAGGGAGAGAACGGGGAAAGAGTGAGTATTGTGAAACGCAAGGATAGAGACACTTTCAAAATGGAGGGAGTGGTCAGTGATGTCAGCTGCCAGAAAGAAGTTAAATTAGACAGGAATTTGAAGGAATCCATTGGATTTTGCAATAAGGTGGTCATCCATGACCTTCCTGGAAGCACATTCAATGAATGTACTGAGAAACAGCCAAACTGTACTGGGACGAGGAGAGAATGGGAGACCACACGAGAGGCAGTGAGTGGAGACTGCCCTTTGAAGATAGGAAGTAGGAGAAATAGACAATAATTGCAAGAGGTGGGTAGAGTTGAGGGAGGACTTCATGCTATTTAGGGTGGAAGAAAGCTTTTATAGGCTGTTGAGAAGATTTGATAACCCTGGAAAGGCCCTCATGGGTAAAGCAACTGAATTATAAACAAATTTGAAATGGAAAGCAATGAACGAATAGAGTCCTTTGTCATAGATTTGCCTTCAAATTAAGGAACTAATATAATTTTCTCTTGGGGTAAGTGTTAGTATAGAACATATGATGTACATTGTACTTTGCAAAATGGTGGCCTACAGGCTGGATACAGACCACAGATTGCTTTGTTGTGCCCACATGATATTTAAAAAATACATTAGATGCCAAAATTTAGAATCAACGGATTGCAGATTTTTGACCTCTCTTAAAACATTAAGCGTTTTTTACTTAGTCATTGTTTGTAGGCTATAGTTCTTGTCAACCATCAGCGGAAGCCTATTTGGTTGCCTTTAGACAGGGCAAGCATTCTCTAGAACAGGGTTGGCAAAGTTTTCTGTAAAAGGCTTTGCCATACAGCCTCTAATTACTCAATTCTGCCATTGTAGAGTGAAAGCAACCATAGACACTACATAAACGAATGGGCTTTACTTTCTTTAATACCTCTCTTACTGTCCTTCTTTCCACCCCAGGTGAAGTACAAGTTGCCATTTTTTTTTATTGTGCTGGTACTTTTGTTTTATTGTGCTGGTACTTATCCTACTGCATTAATTTACTTTGCTTGTTTTTAGGCATTTGATTTTGACCCCCATGTAGGGTGACCAGGTGCCTTGGACTGACAGACTTAGTGCTAAAACCTGAAAGTCTTGGGCAAACCATGATGAGCTGGTCACAATATCTCTATGTTTACATTACTTTACATTTCTATTATCTACTTTGCCACAGAAAATGCATTGTCATTTTCCTTAACCGATTTAAAAATCTTAATAATCTTTTATCTCTTTCTCCCTTAGGGCTTTGTTTGCCATTTCAGTAGTAACTCCAACCAGTGTTGTACGTTAATATATTTATCTCCTCTACCTCAAAAGTAGGGGATCTTGTCTTGTTCATCATTATATTCAGAGACATTTGCCTAGTGCCTCATATAGATTTGATTATCATTAAGCGATTGATGAGTGACTGATGGGGCTTCCTCTCTCTTCAACCCTCTGAGATAATGTCATTGTGGCCGAAAAGCTCTAGGATGAGATGAAGATACAATGGTAATCCAGAGGCCCACATCGCCTGAAATGAGAACGGTGCTTCTTCTGTGTGTTGATAGCATTCACTCTGCACTATGATAACACCCCAGCCAGGGACTTACAGTTTTTGTCCTGTTCTTCCACGTTGCTAAAACTCAGTTGCCCACCTGGTCAAATGAGCCCCATCCCTCTGCTGTGCCCTTTCACATAAACAGCTTGAATCTGCAACATGAGGAAAGACCCTGGGGCTCTGAAATCAGATGTAGGTTCAAGCATGGGCTCTGTCACGTACTAGTTCTTGGTCATGTTTCTCACCTGTGGCCAGCTCATTTGTAAAATAGGAATGCTTGTACGTACCTCTTTGGATATTTAAGAAAATTAGAGATAATTGTGGACTGAAAAAAAATGCACAACCTCAACGTTGAGAATTATGTGTTATTTGGCAGATTTTCTGAGGACTTAAGACAAGAGGCCAGCCTCTCAGATCCCTCTGGGGGACTGCTCCGAAGAGGCAGGAGGAGCCAGGATATAGAGGAGTTTTTGCAACAAAAACCAGGTAGTGGGAACATCAAAGATCACTGTTCATTAAAGAAAACCAGGCATCTCAAGTTAAGGAATTTAGTGCTTTTCTATGTATGGGAAGATTCAAGAGTCTGGCTCATTGAAATCATTCCTTTGATATGCACCTTAACTATCTAAGTCTAAGACTGGTATCCTGTTTTGTTTTGGTTTTTTCCATCCGAGATTTCCTCAGAGTGCACAGTTGGGGGTCGCCACAGCGACTGCTGGCTTGATGGCTGCAACATCCTTTTTCTACTGATATGGCAGGTGATATTCTTCATCCACATAATGAATGTGCAACACCTAGCATTATGCCTAGTTCAATGAACATTTAGTATCTCCATGGGAAAAAAAGGAAAAACCCAGAGGTGTGACAATGGGGATCTATACGAATCATATTAATATATTGAAAACGTACCGTGTTTCAGACATTGCGTGAGCACTTCACAGGAGTTACTGTATTTAATCCTTACAAAAATAACATGGTCTACTGTCCTGGGAATGACAGTGTTCCTGGGACACAGGACTTTTAGCTCTAACATTTGGAACAGCCGCAGGCAGGCTGGGACAAATCGGTCACCCAAAAGCCCAGCAGTTAAGTGTATTAGTGGGCCCATTTTATAGATGTGGAAGCTAACGTTTAAGGAGGTTAAGGAACTTGCCGAAGATGGTACATCTGTGGCAGAGCTGGGATCCCGAGCCACAGCTGTACAAGGTCCGATCCAGAGTTCTCCATCGTGACCCAAGGCTTTTTCTCCTTTCCTCCAGCTCTACTGGATGTAAGAGAGTTAAGCTGTCAGTTCTCAGTAGGAATTTGGCTGAGCACTCAGTTTCATAGAAGCCTGGGATTTTTTGGGGGGGGAGGGTGGGGGGCAGTTGAAGGAAGGCTGGTTTGAGTTCTATCCTTTATTTAACACCAGAAGGAAAACATTTGTTTTCCTGGTGGGAAAGCATTTTAAACTGGGGGTGGGGCGTGAGAGCAGAGGTGGAGTCTGATCTCTTCTTTTTTACACTTTTAGTAAAAGCGCAAAATAAGCTCAGTTCTGTCAAGGTCACAGTAAACAGCTCTCTGTGGCTTGTACAAATCCACATCACATATATCTGCTGACATAATGAGGAGTTCTGTTACTCTAAATCTGGGGAAAGAATTCTTTTCTCTTCATTTACAAGTCAGAAGTCCTTATCCAGAGAGATGTAAATAGTTTTACAGGATCTGAATATAAAAATGTCAGTTTGTCTCTGACAACACGTGTACGTGGCATCCACACTCATTGTGACAAAAGTCCAGGTATTTGAGGGTAAAATGAACCCTCCTGAATTCAACAGTATTTTGTTCCTGAGCAATATTTATTAACAATAATACTAATGAAAAGGCAGCTGTCATAGGCCCGTGAATGGGGATGATCCACGGGTGGGTAATACTTGGGATTCCCTAATATGATGTGCCTTTCATTCATGTGTTGGACCTGAGACAGGCCAAACAAGAGTGACTTTGGAGAGAGCTCCAAAGAGTTACAGCATCTGGAGGAGCAGGAGGCAGATGGAATCTTTATGGCGTTTTCTCCAGAGTACCAAAAAGCAAAGCCACCTGGGGACTGGAGCCGGGAGTGTGGCCGGGTGGGGGACAGTGGCCTATACTTTGGTATCAAGTAAAATCTCTCATGAAAAAGACGCTCCCTTCTATTACATTTTCTGTATGTATCCACGTCTTGCTTTTACACTGCTTCTTCTGTTGTCTTTACCAATAATTACATCAATACATTACCTTAATTTATTAATTTTTTTATTGAAGTATAGTTGGTTTACAATGTTGTGTTAATTTCAGGTGTACAGCAAAGTGATTCATATATATACACACATATATATATTCTTTTTCTGAATCTTTTCCTTATAGATTATCATAGGATATTGAGTACAGTTCCCTGCACTATACAGTAGATCCTTGTTGGTTATAATTCATCACCTTTAAAATATTATTAAAAACTATGTTTGAGAATGTGTTGACAGGAAAATCCTTGCTTCTGTTCCAACTAACCCATCCTTCCACAAGCTGAGCTGGACTTGGGTTAGTTTAGTTTAGGTCTTGGTTTCCATAAGTGACGGGGCAATAACACTCCTTCCTGTCTCACCCAAGGTGGATT
This sequence comes from Balaenoptera borealis, assembly GCF_965194805.1. Lineage (NCBI taxonomy): Eukaryota > Metazoa > Chordata > Mammalia > Artiodactyla > Balaenopteridae > Balaenoptera > Balaenoptera borealis. Next base: position 19,223,442 of record NC_138876.1, read on the forward strand.
TCTACTTGGGGTGACCAGTAAGATCTTTGTAGTCAAGAATGTATGAGGAAGATTCAGGACTGTTTTTATTTTATGATACCTGAGCTGTCATACTACGTTCTACATGTCAAAATAAACCATTGCTGACTTCTAAATGGGAAGCCAGCATTTTGTTTAACTGAAGAAAATCACCTCCAGGTTTGCATTTTTTTTTTCTTTCTCTTCTTGTCTTCTTGAGGTCTTCTTTTGAGATTTCTCCCTGGGGAGGAGGAGGGGATTACTCGTTTCTGTTATTCGTCTGGTAGGAAACAGAAGGCACATTCAAAGGGGGTGATGGAAGAGAGTTAAATGAAGGCATAGTTTGCAAGGGTTGAGGCAAACCAGCTAGAGGTAGTGAAGCTCTCTTGTGGTAGCAAAGGGGAATTACTGCCTTTTGGTCTGACGAGCCAAGGAAAGAGCTTATTGGAACCTGGAGAAAGAGCTGTGGTTGTAGAGATGGTCCTCGAGTGGTAGCTGTGACCTTCAGAAGAGGGATGCAGCCATGTCAAACCATTGCCTGGAAGGGAGAGACCCAAGAGATAAATGCAGTGAATCTGTATCTCTCCTGCTGGTGTCTCCCATTGGTCAGACCCTACTGAACACTGGAGGACAAGGGATCCGGTTGATAAGTCCACAGCTCCTGTTGAACCAAACAGGAAGAATAGTGGAGAGTGGAGATGCAGAGGCAAACAGAGGACATAGAGCAGAATTTCCAGCGATGAAGGTGTGTCTTTGATCTCTCCATGGAGTATCCTTATGTCTCTTCTTTCCCAGGCTAATTTTCAACGGAACACCTCCTCTAGAAGAGGGGCTGCTACTCCTTTCTCAGGTTCTCTTCACCCCCTGGTAGCTCTATTTACTGATCTTTTTCTGGGGTAGCCTCTACTCTAAAGCTCCTCAGGAAAATGGACTGTGCTTTAGTCAACAATTTCTTTTTTTTTAAGTTCTTTTTTAAGTTTCTTTTTTAAGTTCTTTTTTTAAAAAATTGAAGTATAGTTGGTTTACAATGTCTTGTTAGTTTCAGGTATACAGGAGTTATTCAGCAGTGATTCAGTTATATATATATATATATATATATATATATATATATATATATATATATATTCTTTTTCAGATTCTTTTCCCTTATAGGTTATTACAAAATAGTGAGTATAATTCCCTGTGCTATATGGTAGGTCCTTGTTGGTTATCTATTTTATATATAGTAGTGTGTATATTTTAATCCCATCCTCCTAATTTATCCCTCCCCCTTGCACCTTCCCCTTTGGTAACCATAAGTTTGTTTTCTATGTCTGTGGGTCTATTTCTGTTTTGTAAATAAGTTCATTTTTTTGGTGTGTGATATATATACAATAGAATATTACTCAGCCATAAAAAAGAATGAAATAATGCCATTTGCAGCAACATGGATAGACCTAGAGATTATCATACAAAGTGAAGTAAGCCAGACAGAGAAAGACAAATATCATATGATATCGCTTCTAAGTCTGTCGACTTAGACTTCCACTGTCAAGTCTCAGCACCATGTTTGAACCTCAGTAGATACTCAGAGCATACTAATTGAGTAGTATTGGACTAAAGCAGCAAGACGAGCTCCAGGTAAAATCATGAATTTGAAAATCAGGGTTCTAGTCTTACACTGTCAATAATTTTTGGAGGGACCTTGCTCAGTTTGTTCCTCAACTTTCTCACATGCAGAATGAGAGTGAGTTGGATGATCTCTGGATTAATACAATGATTAGAATCTTGTAATTTTGAGTTTCTAAACTTTCCCTCCCACTCCACTCCTAATTTCTAAATCTGTCTACTCAGTTCAAATGTAGAATTCTTCCTGTGCCCTTCACCAATAGTTTGTTCCAAAGTCAAGATTATTTACTCCCATCTTTGTACTCCCATTGCTGTCTAACCAAGTAAGAGATAACATTTATCTCTGTATTCTTTAGTTAGTTGATTGCCACTGGTTCCTCTCTGGCTGGGTTATAAACTATTTGGCCCATAATCTCTGTTATGCATTGGTGTATTCCTAGTGTCTACCAAGAACTTGATAATGTCAGAGGACTAGATGAATGTAAGAACAAGGAGTTTTAAATGATTCTCAGAGGGAGGGAAGGAACATCAAATTACCTTACTTAACCAAAAATAACATAAGTGGCTTTTGGGTTTATGCTGCCCAGGGCCATTGCCAATGGCTGGGCATTTCTAAACCCGTCTCTCTTCACACTTCCCCTTGACCTCTACTCTTCTGGCCTTTCTCCTTCCCTGGTTAGCTGTTTGAAGAGACTTGAAGAACCCAGCAAGATGGGCTGAATTCTAGACCTCAGTGACATTTTCCTTTGCAATCATTTAACTTTGCTTTCATTTAACTTCAAAAGAAAATAAATTTAAGGCCTTCTTGGAAGTGAGCTGGGCACCACAGCTCTTGTATGTGATTTAAAATTATATAAATTCTTATAAGCATCTTCCCTAGCTGACTATGGGCAAGATATTTTGTCCCTCAGGGATTTTTTTTTTTTTTTCTTAATCATCTCTAGAGTGAAAACTCTCCGCCAGATTTTATGATACTTTAAAACTTTCAAGCAGCTTCTCTGGCTTAAGTCTGCCTGGCTGTGACTATTGACTCACGCACTGATTAGCAATGACACCTTGCAAAAGTCACATAACTTCACTGAGTCTCACTTTCTTGTCTGTAAAATATGGTAATAAAGCACGGACTTCATAGAATCATTGTGAGAATAATATAAGATAATTCAGATAAACCTGGCATGAAGGTTAGCAATGTTTATTGCAGAAAAATTCACACTGTTACATAAATCAGACTTAATTTGGTTTGTTGATCTTCTTTGAAGCCATCAGACTATAGAGATTATCACGAAGTCTCAGTAAACTGTGAAGGACATTTGCAGTGTGTTTGGCTGCTGGGATTCACTGCACCCCTCTTTTGATAGCAGCACTCCAGTTTCCTTCTAAGAAATCACCTTTCAGGACTTCCTTGGGGATCCAGTGGTTAAGACTCTGAGCTTCCACTGCAGGAAACTGTTGGGGAACTAAGTTCCCCATCTCTGGTTGGGGAACTTAGGTCCCGCATGCCACACAGCTCAGCTAAAAAAAAAAAAAAAAAAAAAAAAATCACCTTTCTTTACCCTTCTCTGAGTTCATGCAATCTGAGTGATATAGATCCACCCCCGTTTTACAGGCGGGTTACTCAGATCTGACCAATTATAGACCTGCTTTTCCCTGGGTGTAGTGAGTGACTCTGAATGGCATGTGACCTCATAAGGACCAACCAGATACAGTGGGACTTTGGCTGGAATGTCCCGAAAGGGGATGCTTCTTCCCACTAGACTGGACCCCAGGAGGATGTAAAGTTGGACAACGATATTCTTCTTTCTTCCAGGAGGGAAGATTACTCCAGGTACAGGGTATTACAGTGGACTCAGAACAAGGTAAAGAGAGACAGATTGGGTCCCCTGCCTCAGCCAAGCATGTAGGTAGACACTTCAGCCAAGCTTTCCAGTAACATGGGCCAGCAAATGTCTTTTGTGCTTCAGTTAGTTTGGCCTTGAATTTGGCACATAATTGACAGAAGGCTGACTTGCACAAGAGCTGGTCATTTCTTCCTTCTGCAGATTAAGATCTATGAACCCATTCACAACCTAGAAAACAATCTTAGCCACACATACCCCTCCCACCCCTCCCATCATCAGCCTTGTTGTTTCAAAGGTCTTGCTTCAACTTCTAACTTTTTGCCACACAAGCACCTCCATTAATTCATCTCCTTTATGTCCCACCTGGTCACAAACCTCCCTGCCCACCTGGTCCCCACACTCTCCTCACTAGCTCCCTCCCAGTGCCTGTCTCCCTTGTTAATGTCTGCTGGTCTTTGACAGACTCTAAGCTGGCTACCAGCACCTCTTAAGTGCAGCAAAGAACAAATACATAACCAATATTCACCTCACAGCTGCTCCTGTCTTATCCCTTCTGAGCTTTCTCAGTTACAAGGATAAATTCAAGTGTCCTGTTCCTGTGTGAGGCTGGGGAGACGTAGTTTATTTCTTTTTTGAAAACCCACAAACCAGCTCATTCAGCTGAATTAGATGAGAAAGGGACATAATTCCAGAGGCCTCCACTGTTAAGCTTGTGGGTTCTTCACTTGTAGAGGCTGGAGAGAGCAAAGGAGAGAGAGCATGTGGTTTGATTACAGTATAATTTTCCTCCCTCTGGGAGCATTTCAAGCGTATTCTACAAATGTCAGGGAACCAATGACTCATCAAACAGTCAAGTGTTGGTTTTGGAAAAGGGAGAGGAAGTCACTGCTTTGGAGCTCAGGAATGGATTTGCACTAAGGTAAGATCTCATTGCACCAGTGGGACTGAAACGTTGGCAGGAATCCCTTGCTCTTTTCCGAGCCTGGGAGAGGTGCCATGTCTCCCAGATTTCAGGGGCAGGGTGACGCACTTGCAGTCAGAAAACATTTAGCCTGAGCCTTCCCATGATAACACTTTCTGTGTCTCTGAGGACCAAGGTGCTGTGCCCTTGAAGTGAAGGCTCGATTCCCTGAGGACAGAGAGGAGACAAGCCTTGCCTTCTGTCCCAGGACGTTGGCAAGGGTGAGGTGGGAGGAGTGTCTGTCGCCTGATTAGTCTGGGCAAATGTGAGCTGTAGCAGAAAAGCAGCTGTCAGAGAGAATCTGGTCAGACTTTTCCACCCTAGGCCCTTATCTCTCCTCCACTTGCTGAGTTTGGGCAGTGAGAAAGCCCAATTATTGATTGAGAAGCATGAGAGAGGGATGCCAGCACAGAGATGGAAAAAAAACAACAGACGGAGCTGTTCAGCAAAAACCACAGTTCCTTAGACAACACTTTCTCCGTGTGAACTCACGGTAACTACATGTCACAGGTCACCTGTGAGGTGAAAGTAACTGATGTGTAAGGCGGAGATAACACGCAGGGCAAGAAACACATGGTGACTCTTTCCCTCTTTCCTTTCCTTTAGGGTCTTGAGCAAAGAACATATCTTGCTGACCACTTCTGCATCCTCCAGAAAGCCTATACCCCTCCTGTTCAGTCATTTTTTTTCTTTTCTTTTTTAAAATGATAATGAGGTGTTTGTAGATGCTTGTGTACAGTTGATGGTAGTGATGGGGGTTTTGGAGTGAAGTTCTGTGGTCAGAAGGCCTGTTCTACATCTTAGTAAATCCTGGTGGTAGAAGTAAGGGAAAGGGAGTGGGCACAGGCTTTAATTGTAGGCAACCAGCATTGGAGGCTCCCTTTAGAATGTGGCTTGTACGTGGCAACTCGGCCCTCAGCTTTTGGCCTCAGTTGCAACTCTGGGATGCCAGGAAAAGGGCCATTCCATAGCCTGTAACACCTACTTGTAAAGAGAGAGCTTTGGTGTCAGTCCTCAGACCTGCTCGTCTCTACTTGCCACTTGCTTGTCCGCCTCTCTTGTTCTGACATTGATATGGCAAAACCCTAACCTTATTTTCTGCTTTTCTAGATTTTTATCTGAATAGCGTGGTGATACTGGAGAAAGCCACACAATAGGACACAGTGGTATCACAATTAGTTCATGGTCACACTCATATGGCCCATCAGCTGTCTCACCACCCTCCACAGTAACAACCGTCACTCTGTCCCGACATCTGATCATGGTTCGTGTCCCCTTGCTGTGAGCAGCTGACATCTCCTCTTTCTTGCAGAGGGAATTGAAACCATTGGACCAGAAGTTCTTCAAACGCAGACTAGCAAGTGTATACCTGTCCCTATAGTAAAACCCATCTTTACCTCCTGTTACATTATTGGGGTGGTGGCAGGTCTCTCCTCCTAAGATCAACCTCTCCTTCCTTGTGCTCTAGTTTCTACATTTTTCTGTCTTCACAGGGACCTTACATTATCAATGACTCCCCTCAACTGGATCTTTCCATAAATATTTAAACACTCTTCACTCTCTTCAGTCTGTGAAAAAAATTCCCCTACATTATACCTGTATCCTCTTATAGCTGCTTCTAACTATTTTTCTTCCAAACAGTCTTCTAATCCTTTCCAATTTTCAGAGCCAATTCTCAAAAGACCTGTCTACACGTGGGGCCTCCATTTCCTCTCCACCCCCATCTGGCTTCTGCATTCTCACTCCTCCAAAGTCGCTCACTAAGATCACTCATGACCTTCATGCCACTTAATCTAAAGGCCACTTTTTAGTTCTCGACCTCTCAGCAGTATTTTATACCACTGATACCTGCCTCCTTCATGATCACTCCAAAATGCCACACCTTCTTGGATTTCTTCCTCCATCTTTGGCTAAGTTTTCTTTCTCTTTGCAATGTTATTTTCCCCCTAACCTGCCATTAAATATTAATGTTTCTCAAGGCTTGGTGTTAGACCCCCTTCTCTTCCATTTTCTTCCTTTCTGTATTTTATCTCAGGAATCCCATTGATGCACATGGCTGTCATTACCACCAAGTCAAGGATGACTTTAAACTCAATCTCTAGTCCAGATTGTCCCTGAGAGCCTCACACTTGTATATCCAAATTTCTATTCAGTATCACCACTTGCATGTTCCAAGGCCACCTCAGGCTCATCATACCCAGGATAATGTAAAAACTTTCCCTAAACCCACTTTTTTTCTAGTGTTCTCTGTTTCAGTGAATGGCATCACCATCCAGCCAGAAATTTAGCAGTCATTTTTGGCTGTTATCTTCAATTTGCTTTACCATCACTAAATCTGTCAATTTCACCTCTTTATTTTTTTTCTTCTCACACCTTGTCTGTCTTCATCCTGGTCTAAACCACTCTTGCTTCTCACCAAGGTAAGAGCTTCCTGTTTGTTCTCCCTGCATGAGTTCTGGCCCTCTTTGTAATCCACTCTTTATTCTATGAGTGACTTTTCCAAATGCAAATTTAATTGTGGGTACCAATCTTTTCCACCAGTCACCTACCTACTTAAAATTTTTAACGCTCCATTGCTCTTTGCAAAGAAACAGAAACCCTTACTTAACACAGCCGATGGAGTCATTTCTTATCCTGGTCCCTGCTTCCCTCTCCAGCTCATCTGCCACCATTTTCTCCCTCACTGTGTCTGCTCCTGTCACCCAGGCGTTTCTTGGGTTTCTTGATTAGGCCGGGTTCTACATGGACACAAGGCTTTTTCACATGCAATTTCCTATTCCTGGAATAAAATTCCTTTCTTCTTCTGCCTAGTTAACTTGCACATACTCTTAAGGTATCAAGATAAACATCATGTCCTCAAGCATTTCATGACTTCACAACGTAGTTCGGATTCTCTTGTGGTAGTGTAGTATCACAGCACTCGTCTTCGCTTGGGATAGTACGTTCATTTGGGCTTAATATCTTCCTAGCTGACTAGACTGTAATGGAGATTAGTGATCTGCTCATGGTATTCCCAGTATACAGCACAATATCTCAGGCTTGGGAAGCACTCAGCAAATATTTGTTGAATGAATGAACCAAAAATCCCATTAGAAAGGCCCCATTGTCTTCATTTTGTCTTCATTATGAGGCTTACACAATAAAGGATGGAGTTGGGTGGCTCTCACAGGTATGTCTGACTCTAGAATCCAAGAAATACCTGGTATAGAATAGCTGTGCAATTACTAAGGAAAGAACACAAGTCACACTGCATGTGTGTGTGTTTATTGTTGCTATTGTTTTAAAATAGGGAACCAGAGTGCAAAATCACTTGTTAAAGGCTCAAATCATCTTAATTATCTAATGAGCTGTCACTAGGAGAAAGATCTAGCTGAGCACTTTGTTGAACGGGGTCCATGTAATTTGACCATAGTTTAAGGGGGATTCGATTTGCGCAGATTGACCATATGTCCTCATTCACACTTTTTGTCTAGGTGTAATTATGAATGGTGCAATTATTACTAGTACCCTCTTTAACTCTCAGAAGTGTTCCACATTGATCCATACATGATCTGAACATCCTGTTTACAGGTGAGGCAGCAGGACCAGTGTAAAGAGGCCTGGAATTAGGAGTTTAGGTTTTTGTTTTAGTTCTGCCTTTAGATGTGATTGTTGCAAGTTACCTTAGTAGGTTTGAAGGGCTAGATTCTTATTAGCCTGTGATTTTGTGATTTTTTTGTGTGATCTTTAAGCTAAAACATTAAAGATAGGTTAAGTTTTCAATAGGAAGACATGAGTAGAAGGGCCCTCTAAGCTTAAGGGACACATGAGCAAAGTCACAGAGATATCAAAAGTACATAGATTATTTAGGAGCAAAAGGAACTTGGTGGGAGAAGGCAGAATTAGAACAGTATATTTTTACTGTATATCTAGGAGAGAATATTTGATGAATGGAGTAAGATGGTAGGACACAGACTTTAGATAACTTTGGTAGGAACATAAAATGCATCTGAGATGTGTAAGGATAATAGATGAAAAACTTATTTGAAACAGATATAGTAAAAGGTGATGAACGGCCAAAGTTGGGCAATAAAAGTAGTGAAGAAAAGGGACTTGGGGAGAGAACCAGTAAGAGGGTAGAAATGAAAGTGTTTGGTGTCTGGGGAATGATTGAGTTGGGGAATCACTTATTCAATAAATATTTTCACACTTATTTTGTGCCAGATACAATGTGGGGTATTGGGGTACAAAGATGAAAAGACTTGATCATTGATTTCAAGGAAATATATAAATTAATAATTATAAAGAATACCATATAAATTAGAATGGACCTATGTTCAAAGAGCAGTGAAATCATAAAGAAAGAATTTTTAAGTCTTCCTGGATGAATAAGTAAACATCATAAAGGAGGTCTTTGATCTGAGAGTGAAAGAATGAACTAAGAAGGTGATTGGGGTGAAAACAGAGTATTCAATGTCAAGGGTCATGTCTTACTCATCTCTATATTCCTAGAGCCCATTATGGTGTCCAGAAAATAGAACGACCACAGAATTCTGGGGTGTAGCAGGAGATGGCTGCAAAGGGAGGTAGACGATGATGAAGCAATGAAAGAGAAGAAGGAAATGATGACCACGCAGAGGTTGAACTTAAAGACTGTTTTGGTACCTTCTGCATCCTGGATGGTGCCATGTCAGCTTGAAAGAGCTGATTCTGCCTTTGAAGTTTGCTAAGCTACAATTAAGAGAGTTTAGCCATCAGAAGAATCTGACTCAACAAACAGAATTACAAATTTCTATTCTAATTCCATTCAGAAACTTTAAAAGATTTGATTATATTTTGGTCTAAGGGACAGGCCACAGATTTAAAGGAGTCAGAAATCTTGATATTTTCTGGAATCTCTTTGCTCATCTTTAATTGAAAGGATATTTACTTTTCAAGCCAGTTTTCAGTTCAATCCAATTATGCTTCTCTGTGACACATACTCTCATTTCACCTTGGCAGATTGGTTTCATTAGAAATAATCCACAGTGGGGGTAATGTTAATATAATATTGCTTCTAAACTAGGCCCAGTTTGATGAAAGATTTGGATGTACTTCGTGGGTTGCCGTTCCAATTTCAGACGTTTTGCTGGCATTCCCTGAGAGTTTGCCAAGAGCAGGGGATGACAGCTAAATGGGCTTTTCATACTCTGAATGTGGCAGTGGAGAGTCAGTCTTGTGACTCTCTTTAAAAGCCTTGGAGAATTGATGATGGAGAGGCCCTGAACTCCTCTTAGAAATGTTGTTTCAAATGAGTACTTGCCAATCCTAAATTTACCAGTTAAAACTGGAAGATGAATTAAGTCATCTCTCACATTTATGCATTGTTTAATCCAATTTGCAATGCAGTGTTACATACTTTATCTCACTGGATCTTCATTTTAACTCTGGGTTGTAGTCAAGAGCAGTCTTACTTTTTCCATTTTATGGATTTTACAGATGAGGACTGGGTTTAAAGAGAGTAACTTGTTTGTTCATATTTGCACAGATAATTAAATGTTTATGAGGTCTGGGAATCAACTTGGTCTGCTCATTCCCAGTCTAGTGCTTAATATACTTAACAATGTGGTTTTACTTGGTAAGATTTTTAAATATGCTCAATGAATGAATGACAATTCAGTCTTTGCATCAGATAATGTCCATACCATAGGTATAGGTAGGCAGGCATAATGAAGATAGAAAAGGTACTAAAGACCATAGCTTTGCTCTTCAAGGCTTGGACTTTGATGCATCTTTGTGTCAACACAATGGTGGTCTTACTGATTCACTAGTCCAAATCATCATACATATACCAAGTACCTCCTCCTGAGACATACAAAGAAGGCTCTACAAAGAATAGGGAGAGATTATAACAGGAATCTTTTGTGGGTAGAAATTCCATTTAACTATGACGATCTGCCTCACCAGCTTAGTGGTACAAAGGAAGATCCTTCTTTAACTTTTTTGATATTCAAATTAATTGCATCTGAAGTTGCTTTGGTAGAAGACACTGCTGGTCCAGATTTCTGCACCTGCCACAGTGGTTCTTCAAGGGACAGTAATCTGACTTCCCCATTGTTATCTGCTGCCAGAGAACTTACCACTGTTATAGTTTTTTGGTTTCTTCTCATGTAAAGGTATTATTCTCAAAGTGCTCACAATGGCTGTTGGATCAGGAAGAACTTCAACATCAGCTGCCAGCTCAGCTAGAATCCGTTCTCTTCCTGTAAACAGTAGACCTTGGCCTTGAACCTAGACCTTCTGTCTATGCTCCATCTTTGTGAGCCCCCTTTCGAAGGCCTTTGGTGGACTTACGTTGACATCATCCCAATCTATCAGAGAGGGTTTAATGTTGAATATCAGAATGGAAGTTGTTGAAGCCTCTACCACCTAGGTATCCAAAAGTTCCTTAACCTCTATGCAAACTTTGCCATCTAATCACAGGAATGTCTTTGCCATAACGAAGAGTGTCAGGAGGGGGTTTCAGTAAATACCCCAAAATGATTCCAATTAACTCTTGCCTTATCTTTACATATTTAAGAGAGGCATTTTGAATGATTCTTTGTGGAACCAAGAAGTCAAAAGGATATATCTGCAACATATTTTACATAGCAAAACCAAGAACTTATTCATGTTTTCCTATCAAGGCAACTTGATATAAGTGTCCCAGACTACTAAAAAAGTTGAAGCCTTGTGTGATACAAATATTTAGATAAGCCTTCTGTACGGAAACAGGACTTTGCCCTGACATTTGAATAATGAATGGATCTAAGAAAGAAGTCTAAGAAATTATATAGGAATAATAAATTTATGAACATCTGACTTGTGAATCTCTACTCAAGCTACATTTCAGTTTATTTTCAGAGAAAGGGAGAAAAATGTCTTATATTAGAATGTATAATAGGGGGAGAAACAGACAAAGATGAGGTGGCAGAGCTCTGAGTCCAAGAAGGATAAAAAAGCCAAACTACATGCTGACACTAATTTCAGGGTTGGTCTGTGGCTGATGTGAAAATGTTGAAGCCAATGGACTAAAGAAAGAACTGCCATGAAGTTAGAGGTTATCGGAACAGCTGCAGTAGAGTTGAGTAGCCAAAGGCAGAGGGGTTCAAGTCCAGTGGCTTTTGTGCCATCAAGGATGGCAGTGAGAATTCTATGGCTTTGACCTCAGTGACAGCTGTGGTGGTGTTCTGATTACATTTTATCTCCTTTTATTCCATCTGGAATATCATTTTCCAGCTCTCCTGTTAATTCTGTGAGCTGCTAATTTTCTTCCAAGAAATCACTGTTTTTGCTTAAGTTATTCACTGTTACTTTCTGTCATTTGTAAACAAGAACTTGACTAGTGCAGATACTGGTACATGTAGTATATGCAGGTGTATCTCAGGAAAATGTGAGAAATATGAGGCTACTTGAATCAATTAGAATGAAAAGCAATGGAAGTGCAGCTCAATTTCAGTCTTGAGAATCCAGAAGCTCATGACACATAGTTGAGAGTCTGCTAATGAAGCTATCATCCCTGTCAGTCTGGAATAAAATGCATATATAAGGCAAGGATTTGGTGGACTGAGTCGTTTAACACCCTAGAATGGAATAAAGGCTCCTAGGATCTGAGAGCTATTGGCTGGGGTGTGTATTACTTGGGGTCTCAGCAGGAAAGAGATGGTACACTCAAATGGGGTATTTGAGGAAAGTTTAACAAAGGGTTTATTTACAATACTGTGAGCAAGGCTAAGGGAAATCAACAAAAGATGGTGAAGCAGCTTAGGGATTTGAACTGCAAGATCCCTTACTGCCCGCTATGCCTGAAAGAGCAAGGGGAAGGAGCAGTTACCAGGACCTAGAGACAGCTGTAGTTGCAGCTGTAGCTGTATAATGAGGCTTTCCAACAGGAACTATGGACTTTGGTAAAAGAATCCAGCCAATGTTATCTCATGGCCTGGCAGTCTGGGGACCAGGAAATAAATTTCCCCTTATCTTCTTCAATCTGGTTCTCCCCCTCATGCATCCCATTGGCTGGACTCAACCTGAAGCTGGAAGGTTAATTTCACCTTGTCGATGAAGTACATGTCGATGCAGTACATGGAGATCACTCTTTTGGGGCAAAAAGCAAGGAAAAAAATAATGTAGTGTAGGTCAGGGTGGGCAAATGGAGACTATTTTTCACAGGGCAGCTACTTCTAATGACACTAGATAGCTTTCAAGAGATTGACCAACTCAAATTCCTACAACATTCTTGGCTCAAGGAACAGCCTGAAAGAGAGGTATTTTCTATGACTATGGAAAAAGAATATCTTATCTCTTGGAGGCTTAGGACAGAGATGGCCCAAAACCAAACAAATAGTTTGGTTCTGGGCTTTGCCATATTACAAAATCAGTCCAATTCAAAGTTTTATTAGACTTTGTCTAAAGTTAAGACAATGAAATAAGTGGTGCTGGGAAAACTGGGCAGCTACATGTAAAAGAATGAAATTAGAACACTTCCTAACACCATACACAAAACTAAACTCAAAATGGATTAAAGACCTAAAAGTAACGCCAGACACTATAAAACTCTTAGAGGAAAACATAGGTAGCACACTCTATGACATAAATCACAGCAAGATCCTTTTTGACCCACCTCCTAGAGAAAGGGAAATAAGAACAAAAATAAACAAATGGGACCTAATGAAACTTAAAAGATTTTGCACAGCAAAGGAAACCATAAACAAAATGAAAAGACAACTCTCAGATTGGGAGAAAATATTTGCAAATGAAGCAACTGACAAAGGATTAATCTCCAAAATATACAAGCAGCCCATGCAGCTCAATATCAAAAAAACAAAGAACCCAATCCAAAAATGGGCAGAAGACCTACATAGACATTTCTCCAAAGAAGAGATACAGATTGCCAACAAACACATGAAAGGATGCTCAACATCACTAATCATTAGAGAAATGCAAATCAAAACTACAATGAGGATACCCTGAGAAAACCATAATTCAAAAAGAGACATGTACCATAATGTTCATTGCAGCACTATTTACAATAGCCAGGACTTGGAAGCAATCTAAATGTCCATCAACAGATGAATGGATACAGAAGATGTGGCGCATATGTACGATTGAATATAACTCAGCCATAAAAAGGAACGAAATTGAGTTATTTGTAATGAGGTGGATGGACCTAGAGTCTGTCATACAGAGTGAAGTGAGTCAGAAAGTGATAAACAAATACCGTCTGCTAACATACATATATGGAATCTAAAAAACGGTACTGATGAACCTAGTGGCAGGGCAGGAATAAAGACACAGACATAGAGAATTGACTTGAGGACACGGAGCGGGGAGGAGGAAGCTGGGACCAAGTGAGAGAGTAGCACTGACATATATACACTACCCATGTAAAATGGATGGCTAGTGGGAAACAGCCGCATAGCACAGGGAGATCAGCTCTATGCTTTGTGATGACCTAGAGGGGTGGGATAGTGAGGGAGGGAGGGAGGCTCAAGAGGGAGGAGATATATGTATATGTATAGCTGATTCGCTTTGCTGTACAGCAGAAACTAACACACCATTGTAAAACAATTATACTCCAATAAGATATTTAAAAAAAAAAAACTACAATGAGGTATCACCTCACGCCAGTCAGAATGGCCATCATCAAAAAATCTACAAACAATAAATGCTGGAGAGGGTGTGGAGAAAAGGGAACCCTCTTGCGCTGCTGGTGGGAATGTAAATTGATACAGCCACTATGGAGAACAGTATGGAGGTTCCTTAAAAAACTAAAAATAGAACTACCATACAACCCAGCAATCCCACTACTGGGCATATACCCTGAGAAAACCATAATTCAAAAAGAGTCACGTACCACAATGTTCATTGCAGCGCTATTTACAATAGCCAGGACCTGGAAGCAACCTAAGGGTCCATTGACAGATGAACGGATAAATAAGATGTGGCACATATATACAATGGAATATTATTCAGCCATAAAAAGAAACGAAACTGAGTTATTTGTAGTGAGGTGGATGGACCTAGAGACTGTCATACAGAGTGAAGTAAGTCAGAAAAAGAAAAACAAATACCGTATGCTAGCATATATACATGGAATATATATTTTTTAAAAAAATGGTTATGAAGAACCTATGAAGAACCTATGAAGGGGCAGGACAGGAATAAAGATGCAGACGTAGAGAATGGACTTGAGGACACAGGGAGGGGGAAGGGTAAGCTGGGACGAAGTGAGAGAGTGGCATTGGCATATATACTCTACCAAATGTAAAATAGATAGCTAGTGGGAAGCAGCTGCATAGCACAGGGAGGTCAGCTCGGTGCTTTGTGACCACCTAGAGGGGTGGGATAGGGAGGGTGGGAGGGAGAGGCAAGAGGGAGGGGTTACGGGGATATGTGTATATGTATGGCAGATTCACTTTGTTATACAGCAGAAGCTAACGCACCATTGTAGAGCAATTATACTCCAATAAAGATGTTGAAAAAAAAAAAAAAAAAGACAATGAAATAGGGTGAGGCCCCATAAATTAGAATGGGACCATGTGAGAGAATTTAATATCTACACTTGCAACTGCAGTGAGCCTCCATGGCCAGTTGAAATAGCTCACCTCTTTCCAAGATTGCTGGAAGTCTTTGTAACCAACTCCCTAACTCTTGCAGGGGAAAGGCAATTCTCCCGTTGTCCTCTCTCCACCAACCTCACTGACTCTCTGTCCATAAAAAAAAGTTTGCTCCTGGAAAATGTGGGTTGGGGACATTTAAAAAATTAAATCTGAGAAGAGAAATTTTATACTCTAGAAATATTTCAAGAATTTACTAATTCATGTGAACAAAAATCTGAGATATGTGTGCAGGAATGGATTCTGAGGGTGTTGGATTAAGGATGAAAGAAGATAATTTTATTTCAGGCCCAATTTATTGATTTTGGTCTATTTTCAGGTTATTTTGGATTCATTGTACATTGTACACATTTGAACATCTGGGAGTGGTTCTAATTGTTTTTTCACTTGGCTGACTGAAATCTGGACCTACATGAAAAAGATGCCAATTTCATTGTAGAGACGGAAACCAAAGACTTTCGAGATAGGAGGGTTGAAATGGATTAATTATGTATGACTCACCCACTCATTGCTTAACCATGGTCTTCCAAACGGCCCGCATTGCAGCTTGACTCTGCCCTTTGTCTACGCTGCTTCCTTCCCCACCTTTCCAGAGGCGTTGATCCCAAGGGCTCTCCTAAATAAATATCCTGAAATTTAAACGCCACCTCAGAGTCTTCTTCCCAAAGAACCCAATCTGAAACATCAGCTATAGCCTCACCTCAATTACAAAAATGAGGAATATAGTCTCAACCCATATTTCGTTCCTTGGTGTGTGTGTATAGGTATATGTGTGCCCGTGTGTGTGTGCATATACTTTCCTTCCTTTTCTGCTTTTTCTCTCCCATTTTATATGTACGTACATATCATGTATTACTGGGGAATGACTTTTGGTTTAGTCAAAGTGGAAGAATATCAGGAAGGAGAAAGATCCTGAAACGGGCTCGCTACAGTACCAGATGAGACATTGTTTTGCTCCCATCAGAAGACTGAGAGTTTGGTTGTCCTGGGGAGCATTTCATTGTGTTTAGACAGGAGCACTGCTTTTGAAAATGTTACGAAGCAAAAAAGGATCTAGGGAGATGTTAGCCAGAGTGGAGCATTGTGATGGATGTTAGTCATTTTGGCTCCCCAGAACTTAAAATGTCCTTTGTATTTTGGGGATAGTCCTAAGAGAGGTGGGAGGTTATTCTCCCACAGAACTGAAAGGGGAGGGCTATTCTCTCCTTAGCTTTGCTCTAGTAGCTGGGCATTTTTATGTGACCCATGTGTAGCCAATCAGATTCTCCAGCATCCAACTTTGAATGCTGAAGAAACTATGCAAGCAAGTAACATCGTCAGTTAACAATTATTCCTGCAGGCTGTGGCAGATTCATGAGTCCAGTGTCACTATAGCAAGAATTTGGTGGCTGAGGGATATTCTATGTAGAACAGTGGCAATATAGCAGACCATCTCTAGGCTGTTTCCCTTGGTTCTTGCCATACTTGGTTCTCTCATCTTCTTGCCATTTCTGTAAGGTGTCCAATACCTGTGCAATCAATTCCTTTTCTGTGTCAATTAGCCAGACTCTGTCTCTGTAATTTGCATCCCAAACTCTAACTAGTATCTGAATATCCCAGGGCACTCATAAGTCATAGGAGCACAGATACCTAATGGGGTCGAGGAGTTCAGACACTTGAACTTCAGGGCAAATCAGTGCAAAGTAGATGGAAATAGGGGGAAACAAGCACGTCTCCACTACTGACATCCTTGGATGAAACAACCTTCCTGTTCTTTGCCCTAAGCAGCCTGGGTCTGTACACTGAAGGAAATGACTCTGTGATAGCCCAGCAAATATAAGCAAGAGGGACCTACTGGCCTTGACTCTGTTCCTTGTACTCTTTGCTCTCTGTTTTCCATGTTTATCTATGACACTAGGGCATTTTGCATTGGCAGGGATACATCTCAGATACCCCCACTGCCTAAAAATGAACAAAATGCTGAATTTATTTATAAGTGATTACCAGCAAATTGAATAATAGCTGTTTCATGGACTTGGACTGATCTCTGAGCAAGTGGCCCAGGGCCATCTTAAAGTCCCCTTTCTAGTTGTGTAGCACCTAAAAAACTGGCAGGAACAAAGAAATGTGTTGGATCCTGCAGTCAGAAACTTTAGAGCCGTAGACCTTCTCCCATCAGAGTGGTCCCCTAATTCATTCATTCAGATGCATTCTCAAAGCTCTATGCCTGATCTGTGGCTACCATAACAACGGTAAGAAAAGAGGTTGCTTGGTAAACCCGGTGAAGCTGCAAGGCAACCACAAGCTGTTACAGATTTCTTCTTGACTCTTATGACATTCTCATGGCAACAAGTAAGTAATAAATCTCCTCTTATTTAAATGGCAGATGTTAGAGAGCGTTATATTTGTTTAGGTAAACCTATAAAAGGGGAAAGTTAACTCATAACATCTGGAAAGTAAGGCAGAGGTTAATCCCTTAGGATTCAGGAAGGGATTGAGAAAGGAAGTCTGAGCAGTAAAGACCACCCTAGGGACCAAGAATTAACAGAGCAGAGCTCTCCTTGTAGTCTGAATTTGGGGCACTGTTAGCAAAATACCAACATTCCCTTCTGCGATGGACTGAATGTTTGTGCCCCCTTCACCCTCCTTTCCAGATTCCCATGTTGAAACCCTCACCCCCGATGTGATGGTATTTGGAGGTGGGAAACTTGGAAGGTAATTAGATCATGATGGTGGAGCCCTTACAAATGAGATTAGTGCCCTAGACTTGAGAGACCTTGCTCTCTCTTTGCCATGTAAGGAGACAGCCAGAAGATGGCCACCTGCAAACCAGGAAAAGGGCTTTAACCAGGAATCAAATTAGCCAGCACCTCACTCTTGGATTTTCTAGCCTCTAGAACTATAAGAAATAAATGTTTGTTAATTACACCACCCAGTCTGTGTTATTCTGTTACAGCAGCCTGAGCAGAGTAAGAGTAAGACAATTTCCAGCTAGGAAGACAGCTGGTATCTCTTGGTGAGGTAGGAAATCATTCATTAGAGGCATGTAATTATAAAAATGGCTTGGGCCTCATATACAACTAAACTATAGTATTAATGCACCAGAAATTGAGAAAACATATAGTCTTTTTTTTTTTTAACATTTTTATTGGAGTATAATTGCTTTACAATGGTGTGTTAGTTTCTGCTGTATAACAAAGTGAATCAGCTATATGTATACATATGTCCCCATATCCCCTCCCTCTTGCATCTCCCTCCCTCCCACCCTCCCTATCCCACCCCTCTAGGTGGTCACAAAGCACCGAGCTGATCTCCCTGTGCTATGCAGCTGCTTCCCACTAGCTATCGGTTTTACATTTGGTAGTGTATATATGTCCATGCCACTCTCTCACTTTGTCCCAGCTTACCTTTCCCCCTCCCTGTGTCCTCAAGTCCATTCTCTAGTAGGTCTGTGTCTTTATTCCTGTCCTGCCCCTAGGTTCTTCATGACCAATTTTTTTTTTTTTTTTTTTTTAGATTCCATATATATGTGTTAGCATACGGTATTTGTTTTTCTCTTTCTGAGTTGCTTCACTCTGTATGACAGACTCTAGGTCCATCCACCTCACTACAAATAACTCAGTTTCAGAAAACATATAGTATTAAGAGAGTTTTAGACAGAACCTCCATCATATTACTTGTTAAAATTTATTGAGCACCTGCTATAAGCCAGCCACGGCACATACATTTTCTCATTTTATTCTCTCAGCCACTCTGCGGTAGTTTTTATTGTGTCCATTTTACAGATGAGGCTCAGAGAAGATAAAGTCACCCTTCAAAGTCCCTTTCTCTGTGTGCCATGATGTCAGAATCCAGTTTTGTCTGATTCTGAAGGCCAGGCTGTTTTTACTGTTTTGACTAGAGTTGGAACAAGACAGTCATAAAACATCTGCCCACAAGATAGGCATGTTTGTCTGTTTAGGGCTCATCCCTGTCTTTCTGAGGTTAACAACAACCAGCGTGTTTTTTTTTTGTTGTTTTTTTTTTTTTAACCACATGTCCCTGGGTACCACTGACAGATTCAGAACCCCAGGCTGCCCTGAAATTTGATCCTAGCCAGTGTGGGATCTTTCATATTCTTCTGTTCTTTGGCCTCACGGTTTACATAAAGCACAACATCAATCCAGTTTAGCCTGGAACGAGTTCTAAAAGAAAGCACATTACTTTACATGCACAGGGAAAAGAAGATAAGTGAGTTAGGTTTGAAACAAACTTTGTTTGTGAAAGTGCTTTGTTTTGTCACAAGGGCCTTAGTCACGTGGTACTTTAAAAGAACCCAAACAACCAAACCACCAAAATGAAGAGTGGTTTTAAAGACATACGGTTTGAATCACCCCTGTTCCATAGAGTAACAGAAATAGGAGCTGAAAATGACCTGCTTGGCCATCCTGCCTTTCCGGAGTCAGTACAGATGGTTCCCTGTAGACAAGGCGGCCTGAGTTAGTCCTGTTGGGTTTGATGAGCTAAGTGTTGGGGGAATCTCATTTTCTTCCTCTATGAGTTGGCCACCTAACTGTTCTTACTGCTTGGAAATTGTCCTGACCCCAAGCCAAAGCTTGCCTTTGCTGCATTTCATCTCATTATTCCTCCATTATACTCATGGGCCTCTGACTCATTCTTTTGTTTCTAGCAGTTTCCATTCTTTCCAGAGGCTGGCATGGCACTCTCAGGGAGTTTCCCCAGTGCCTTGGCTTCTCCAGACAGTCATCAACTCTTTACCTTCTCCCAATATAGGGAAACTCCAGCATGAAACACGGAGATTGTTTGCACACGAGTGGGCTTGGGAGGTGGTGGTGAGCTTAACCGAGTTTCCCCCAGGTCTTCTCCTCATAACCAGTGTTTCTTTTTAATTTTTTAAAAAAATTATTTATTTAAAAAAAATTTTTTTTTTTTTGGCTGTGTTGGGTCTTCATTTCTGCATGCGAGCTTTCTCTGGTTGTGGCGAGCGGAGGCTACTCTTCATTGCGGTGCGCGGGCTTCTCACTGTGGTGGCTTCTCTTGTTGTGGCGCATGGGCTCTAGGGCACGTGGGCTCAGTAGCTGTGGCTCGCGGGCTTAGTTGCTCAGTCGCATGTGGGATCTTCCCGGACCAAGGCTTGAACCCGTGTCCCCTGCATTGGCAGGTGGATTCTTAACCTCATAACTAGTGTTTCATAAAAGTTGCTATTAATATATCTTTAATGACAGAGTAATGTGAATGCATATCTCAGAGGGATCTGCCCGAAGTGGCTTGTGATTTCTTCAACATGGCTTATTTTGTCATAAATATTCATATCTTACATGCATCTGTGCTTGCTTTCATAAAAAATATTTTAAATACTAACCAATTAAAATATTCCACTTTGCACCCTCCCCCAACCTGTAATCCCAGCCCTGCAAAATCCTCAAGTAAAATTGTCATTGTAGGAATGTGCTTATTCTAAGTCTGTGACCTCAGATACCCTCAGACATGTTATATTAATGAGAATATAAATGTCCGTTTGAGAAGCATGACTCTAAGAAGTACAAAGTGCCTATCAGGGTCAGGTGAGGAATGAAGGATCTAAAATAAAGTAGGGGTCAGAGAGCGTGTAACTCATAGAAAATGGGTGTGTTCTGTTTTGGGGTAGACTACAGTATGAATCCTGATCTCTGAGAGTCGGTTCATGTTATTTAACGTCTATAATATTCAGCTTCTGCATTGGTAAAATGAGGATAACAGGCTTTGTGAGGTTTTAAAGAGAGAATATTTATGAAAACCCTTAGCACAGGCTTAGTATAGTTGGCAGTAAATAATGCTACTTGCCTTTCCTTTGTTTGGGGGAGGGCTCTGGAGGAGTAGATAAAGAGATGAAAGCTATTCAAGTCTCTTTCTGGGTCATTTCTCTTCTTAACATCGCCCTCTCCGGCCCCACTCATTTGCTGGAACAGAAAACTTTCAACTCAAAGACTCTCAGTCCTGCCTTGGGGCCTGAGCCAGTTCTGGCCAAATGTGACCATATTTTAAGGGTCCTCCTCTTACCACTGGAAAGAACCTGGAATGAGTCTTGTTGCCAGTATTGTGTTGGGGATGGGCCATGGGTGTCTGCCCATTCTCTGAGCTTCAGTTCTCTCTAATCTCTGTCTTCTGACCGTGACTCGGCCTTGGTTTCCTGAGTGCATTTCCATTATGCTGAGACTGAGGTCTTCTGTCAACACTACATCTATCCAGCTGGACCCAACATCTGTACCACTCTAACTAAATCCTTCTCACAAATACTGAGCCCAAGTGATGGACTAGTCTTTAGTATTTTTCTGTTTTGTTTCATCTGTCCATTGTCTTCCCCCACCATATGTTTGGGGGGCCTAACATCTACATAACCCTTATTTACCCCTTCTCATGAGTGCAGAGTTAAATTGATGGGTCAGTGCTTTGCATGTGCTATCTATCTATCTATCTATCTATCTATCTATCTATCTATCTATCATCTATCTCTATCTATACTTTTAAAAAAATCAGTCCAGTGTCTGAAGCCCCTCTGATGTTCTGATGTCTGAGGATAGTTTTGTTCACGAGTTGAGGTGGGAGACAGGTCCTTACCTCCGGCTAAGGATGCCTGCAAAGCCAGACGCTTTCTCACCTTCAGCCCCTGCAGCTAGAATGTGAGCACCTGCCTAGACTTGGCCAAACTGATGCGTCTGCTGAGTCTCTGAACTTGGAGCCAGTGGTGCAGAGTAGCAGGGAACACTCCGAATTCATTCCAGAGGCAGAGGTGGTGGCACCCATGTGCACTGGCATCAGAAGAGGCACCCAATGCACACTGCTCCTATGAGAGGACCTTGGTTGAGATTCTAGACTCCCACCTTCTCTTTGCTATTCCTTTCCATTTTGGAGCTTGTTTCTTGGGACTTCCCATCAATTCCTTAAGCTAATCCATGCCCTTCCATAAATCCTTTTACGCTTTAGTTAACCGGAGTTTTGGTCATTTGCATCCAAGAACCTTGACTCAACAAATCCTTTAATCTAACCCCATCAACCTGAATCGTAATGCTGCCACCTGCTGGATAGTTGTTTCATTTTTGTAAGCTTGGGTGAGGCCATGACTTCCAGGAAGCAGAAACTGTGTTATTCTTTGCGGTGAGCACTCAGTGTTCCCCAAATCTCTCACCCATGAAGGACTTGTTTCCCCAGATGCTGGGAGTAACGTTTAGCTGCCAGCTCCCTCAGTGGCTGTCCATCAGCAGAGAGATGCCTGGCCCAAGGCCACAACCCGGCACGGTTCCCATCCACTGACTCGTGGATGCGGCCGTCTCAGCCCAACTGGGGACAACGCTGAAGAACCCATCTAGCTCCAGAGCTCCCTATGTCGTTTGCTGAGGCCAACACTGAACATGAGTTGGAGCTTGACTCCTCCCTTTACCCAATCCTGCATCCATCCTCTCCCTTTATCAGGTGTTGATCTTAATAAACGCCTCATAAAACCTCCTACATGTTGATCTCCATCTCAGAGTCTGCTTGCTGGGAAACACGATCTGTAATAACCTTTAGGTAACTGAATTGTCGGGACCTAGCCCAGTTGCTAAGGAATAGTAAGTGCCAATATATATCTATAAATATTTTATAGATGGAAAGGCTACCTTTCTTTGGCCTAAAATTGATCTCCACTTCTGCTCTGGATCCCATCTCTTTTCACCTCCTCTTGCTTCTCTAAAGACCTTTCTTCACCTTCTTTCTCAAGTTTCTTATGTATCCCCGATTCTTAGACATGGGAGTATCTCAAGGCTTTGTCCTGGGCTTTCTTCTCTAGGTGAGGTCAACCACCAACATGGATTGGAGGCTCTGAAGGGCAGTTGACAAGTCTGTTTGTCTGTTACATTCCCAACACCTGTCACCGTGCTTGGCACTTAGCAGGCATTCAATACGTACTAGTTTATTGACTGAAAATCCATGTCTTCTACATTTTTCTGTCGGGGAAAAGAAAGTTAACCCAGGAACAACATGGAAGAAATTTTGAAGAGAAGGTTTATGCTAAGGCTCCTAGATGACCCGTGTTTTATTTTTGTGGTATATTCTAGCATTGCTGTTTCTTAGAGCCTTTCCTCAGTCATCTCTTGCCCCCTGACTTTTATTTTCATTCACATTTAAGTGCAAATAATTGGTGTGGCTGAAATGTTATTCTCAAAGGGAAAAGCCGTTTTAACAGATACCAGTAATACAAAGTAGAGGTGTAATGAATAATGATTATAACCATTTTAATGTTAACTGTGCTTATTTTGTTTGGTTTGAAAAGGAGAACCACCTACATGATCTCGTTTGATATATACAGTCTTATTATTTCCAATTTATAATTGATGGAACTGAAACTCAGGGAATGTAACCTTCCCACCCAAAAATACGCAGCTAGTAAATGAAGAATCAAGAGTTGAATTCTTGTTTGTTTAGTTGTAAATTGCACACTCTATTTTTGATTTGATGTTGTTGAAGTTAAAACCTAGAATTTCAGGCTCCTTTGGTTTGCCAGGTAGGGGAGGATTGGTCCAGTTCTAGCTTATGCCTCTTGTCGGTAAGACCTGACCTGTTTACTGAATCTGAACCCTAGTTCCTTTCTGTGATGGTTCTTGGAAGAGAAAAGGTCCTCAGTCCCTCTGTCTAGCTGTCTAGCCTTTTCTGAAAGAACTCCTGGATGAAATAGAAGCCTATATTCATTTGGAGGGTACATCCAATTCATAGGCTTTAGGGACAACATCTGTCATGTGAATCCAGCAATCAACTAAGGGAGAAATAGCAAAACCAAATAACACAAAGCTTTTAGGCTTTTATGTGCTACCTCTACTGATTCAAATTTGAAAAATTTAACCAACTTCTATGATTGCAAAAGTCCCATAATGAAGCTATTTCTTTAAAATGGAGGAAGGCGAGAAGAGTGAGTCTTTCTCAAGAGAAGAAGCAAGTTGCACCGTGATAGTGATCTGGCCCCAGGCTCAAAACTAATTTATTTCTCTCCGGAGCATGGTCTTAACCAAAGAGCCCTTCATGACGGAATGCCAGCTGTGACTATGCTATACTTTTCATTTGGAAACAAATCTTCCTTTCCAGTTTTCCAAGCCTCTCTGTCTTTCCAAGCCTCATGTGCCAGCCATGTTCTTGGCACACTGTGTGATCACAGCTCAGACATTTTAACCTGCCTGAAAACTACTGTGGATGGATTTTCCAGGAAGGCTAACCTAGACTTGAAAACGATGTTTGATCTTAAGGAATAGTTTCTTTTTTCTTTTTGCCCACTGTCATGCACAAAATATACCTCAATAAGCTGCTGAAGCTGTGTGTGTGTGTGTGTGTGTGTGTGTGTGTGTGTGGTGTTTGGGGACTGGAAAAGCAATTTCAACTTATTGATGGGGAAGCAAAGCGCCTGAAAGGTTTTGCCCTGGTCTGATTATTCACAGATGTGATAGGCGAACTCATTATTGATAATGTGGAAGAATTGGCAAAGTATTAGACAAGAAAATGCAATAGTCAGTATAGACTCCTGAGGAGGTCCCGGTAATACTTCCCGGACATCTGCACTCCCTGCTCCCTCGTTCATCATCTGAAAATCACCCTTACCCAGATTTTTAACCATTTCAGTGGAGCTGCTTATGTTGTCACTGTTGCTTGCCTTACCTCTTTATAGCTAATATCTCCTGAGTGCTCACTACCTGCTGGGCACCATGTTAAGTGATTTATGGGGATAGCTTTGCCAAGCCTTACAACCCTGAGAGGTGGGTATTAATTATCGCCTCCATTTTACAGAGGAGGATGTGGAAGTATGTCTGGGTTAAGAAATGTGTCCAATGTCCCAGAACAGTAAGAAAGACTCAAAGGCTGTATTCAAACCCAGGAGTGTCTGGCTCCAGAGACCACGCTTCTAACCATTAAACCAAACTGTCTTTACCAAGAAGCTGCTGAAGGTACTTGCTTGCTGAGGAGAACTTTCCAGATGATCTCCAAGTTCCAGCTGTGCAGCAGTGACCTCCTTGCCTCTCAGGAGAGCTGGGTAGGTCTCTCTCTTCTTTTGAGACTAAATGTAAGGTGAAGCTTAGTGAACTGGGAAGCCAAAAGGAAGATGAGTTTAACAAACACAGACTTTCCCTCCCTCTGAATGGTGTGGCTGGCTAAAGGCTATTAGGTTTATTAGCAGTGGAGACAAGGGTCTGCTTTGCTGAAGAGTTTTACAGCATACAAAGAACTGTGTCTGTGGTCTACTTCTGAGAAAGGCAAACGCCAGGCAACAGGATGTGAGTGAATAAAATAGAAAATCGGGTGTAGAGCACGTCCCCGCTCTTCTGATGCCCTCTGTGGGTGTCATCACCAAGAAAAACCATCGTGGTCTTTTGATGGTCCGGGTTTCTTTGCTTTCCTGTAGTGGAGTGCTTTCATTAAGGTGCTTTAGAAGATGCCAGAGTTTTCTCAGTAACAAAACGTATGGAGGGAAATACAACTTTGACATTTTCTAAAGATCTGACCTATGGTGTGTGTGGGGGGGATACTTTTTAGGATGTTTTGGTTGCAGGAAGCAGAAAAATAAACTCAAACAGATGTACTCAACAAAGAAAATGTGTTGATTTACATAACTATAAAATCCAGTGTTACTGTGTACTTCAGGCTAGGTTTGATCCAGTGGCTCAGTGATGGAACCAAGGCGTCAGTTTCTTTCTGTTGTTCTGCTTTGCCTTCCAAGGGCTTAACGTCATTATAAAGTCCCCTCATGGTTTAAGATTTCTGCTGGCAGCAACTCAAGCCTATGTATTCTTGTTTACATCCCAGAGAGAGAGAGAGGAAGTCTCTTCACTATCAAACTGAAGTCCTCTGCCTGACTATGATCAACTTAGGCATGAATACATCCGTGAATCACTGTTGTTGCCACGTGAATCAGAAGAGATTGACTCCAGCAGCTCCAGGAGTGGCTCCAGATTGGCTTCATCAATCAGCATAATTCCATCTTCCTTCCCATAGTGACTGGTTCAGGATTGGACATGCAGCTGGTACATAAGCCAAGCTGGAGATGGGTATCTTTGGCAACAGTGGTTGTTTTGTGATGGATGAGGACAGGTCCAGTGGGTGCTGGACATGCAGCTACACCTTCCACTTCAGGAGGCAAGGTCAAAATACAGTCATCCAGTCAGTGCTATTAATTTTTCAGTCATCGAGAGAAATGTTTATATGTGAGAAAATTGGTTACGTTCTTTTAAACCAACTGAATCCTATTTGCATGCTGATGCTTCCCCTACTTACCAAAATAGATTCGAATTTCTCCCCTCATGTTCCATATAGTATCGAAGCAGGTAATGTAAGCTGGTAGAGTCACTGTTACTGATCAAAAAATTTCAGGAGGAGCTCTAGATTTGGGGATGTGTCTCGTTTTTCTTCTAAATTTTTCTTGCTAAGTTTCTCTTTCTCTTGCTAAAAAAAAAAGACCCTACAGAAAATGCTCCTACCACATTCAATGCATCAATCCAAAGTTATATAAATATTAATACATTTCTTCTCCATCCCAATTACTCCAGAGATAATGTTAACACTTCAATGTTTTCCACACTTTTTTTCTTGTTTATAGACAAAGAGTACAAACACATGTCTAGAGTTGTTTTGGCTGTGTCTTTTTACAAAAAGTGAGATTATATCATGCACATTACTCTACAAATGTCCTTTCTCGCTTAATAATACATCACTGATATATTTCCATATTAATATCTGTAGATATAACTTATTTTTCAGTAGACCCTAAATATGAATGCACTTCAAAATTTTCCAACTATTGTATTATTCTATTCTATTATTGATGGACATTCAAATTATTCGCTGTTCTTTGCTGTGGAAAACAATGCTATTTCACCTTATTTAACTCAGCATAATAGGCTTTTTTTCACTAGACTGAACTATGGTGTATTGTACACTTAAAATGGGTGAATTGTATGGTCTGTGAATTATATTTCAATAACGCTGTTATAACGTGTGTGTGTGTGTGTGTATGTGTGTTTAATCAATGAATCCATCCTCAGAGCCTGATCCTATGCTTGGTACATAGTATCAACTAAGTAAATATTTGTTCAATTAATTTCCCTTTGTAACACAGATTTAGAACATTAACCAAAGTAATGAGTGATTCATGAGAGGGTTTATTCCAAGGCATTTACAAATCTTCAAATTCTTAATACCATTTTTATCAGTCAGGTTCTGACAGAAAATCCACTCAAACAAGGTCATTGAGGTGAGTTTAATGAATGGACTAATTATGAGGGTAAGAGCTGATTTCTGGAAACCATCATGTGGAAGAGTGAAGTAGCCCAGAGCTAGCAGGAGCCCTTATCTTACCCCTAAGCCTGAAGGCTCAGGAGTGGGAGTCACACTGGATTCTAGAGAGGGAGGTCCAGTTGGGCGAGAGGGCTGCCTGCCCCAAACAGTGAAGTGACTTCTCTCGAGAAACCTAGCCCCTACCCAACCATGACCTGTGAGGAGTAATTCTGGGAGGATAAATGCCCCACCTCATTCTTCTCCTGTTTTTTCATCTCCCGCTGTTACTCCCATTGGCCAAAACTAACTGGAGAGAAAGAAGACTCAGTGATTCTGTTGATGAATGTCAATCTTTTTGGCCCCGGGGGCAGGATGGAAAAAGAGAGCGGAGAATAGACAGCACAGTCCTATAGCATATAATTCACCTCTTAAGAGATCAGAAATTGTGAATGAAAAATGGAAATAGTAATTTCAGGTATAAATTTAATACACACGGACTAGAGTAGTTTGCAAAGCTGTTTTCCAGCACAGGCACCCCTTTCTTAACTCTTCAATTTTACCATCAACACTTGCAATGAGAATGAATAAAAAGATGATAAACTCTTCAGTATAGGGTCATGTCTGCGCTCTGCAGTGATTAGTTCAGAACTGATCTATTTCAGGAATTTCCTTGTCATCAGCAACATTTATGTCCAGAGGGGATAGAAAACAAGCCATTCCAGAAAATGACTCCATCCGAGCTTGGTGGAACTAGTGATGAGTGACGTATGATTCACTTATTTTGTCAGCAAAACATGTATTAAGTAACCGCTCTGTGACAGGACTTGTACCAGACACTGGGGAAAACACAAAGAGGAATTAGACAGAGGTCTCAAGGAAGAGCCATGTCCTGGAAGAGACAGGTAAGCAGATGACTGCAGTTGTGTGACTTGAGTGTTGGAGCCATAAATGGGCATTCGAGTATAGGGCTTGTATTTCTGGACTGATTCCACCACCTACTACCTCTGTGGCCTTAAGCAAGTTACTTAACTTTACATGTATAATAGTAGCCATGGTGGATTACAGCTTCCAAAAATGGCCACAGCCATAATGCCCATCCCACATGCAATGTGACCTTGTCTCCCCCTCCCCCCATCAAAGGTGGAATTAAGTTTGCTACCCCCCTTGAATTTGAGGACATCCTGGGATTGCTTTAAGCAACAGAATGTGGTGAGAGTAACACTGCTAGTTCTAGATATAGCCCAGGTTCATCTGTTCTGGCAGGTTCCCCATCTTGCTTTCTGGAACTCTTGGGACACTCCTTTTGGAAAGCCAGGCACCATACTGTGAGAAGCCCAAGTTGCTGGGAGAGGCCATGCATAGGTATTTTGTATGTAACACACACACACACACACACACACAAAATGTTCCTAACATTTTTCTTCTCCCACTTTAGCAGAGTTTCAAAAGCCATGCTCCTAAAAGCAATGGGATCCCCTTGCCCAGATATGCTTCAACCACTGTAATTAAAAATGATAGTTGTTTCCCAAGTCCCAGAAAAGGTAAAATTAATGGATAGAATTTTCTATGTTTTAGTTTTTTCTCTCATAAAATTTTCCTAAGTGATGACTTCACTTATCTATACTGAAATCTAAAAGTCAGATTCAGACTTTGCCTGAAAGGATACAGCACCTTATTTTAATTGTGATATATGAACACCTCTTGAGGTTCTAAAAAGATTGTCATGACTTTGGGATAAGCTACAACCTGCCGTGAGAGACAGAGTGCCACTAGTGTGGGGAACCATTTGATTTTCTTTCTGTAAACTCTGAGCTATTTTGCAGGACACGACATAGAAGACAGTTTCAATATGCTGGCAGGTTAATTTGTTTGAAGAAAGACTCCTGTGAAGGAACTTGGGAAAGAATCATTTGAAAACTGAAGAAGCAGACATACTATCTACAGATTTTAGATTTTCGATTACCGATGTGTCTTTAATGATATGTTGGGAACATATTCTCAACATATTGACTATATTTTTGACACAAATGGCTTTGAGCTCAGTAAAAGATAACAAGACATAAATTTGGGTTGTGGTCATCAACTACAGAACATAGAATAAATGTGAGCTTCATTTAACTTATTTATAGAATAGGGATATAATAGGTTTAGAAAGATTACACAAGACCACATATGCAAAATACCTAGGGAAGTGCCTGTCAGAAGGTGGTCAAAACACATTAGCTTCTGTTCTCCTGTGTACCCGTCCCCGGCTGCTGTGAGTATTCATGGTAGCAGCTCACAGCTGCCTGTCCCCGTCTCAGGCAAGAAAAGACACCTAGCCCAGGAAGGTACACACCATGGAGTCAATGACTGATTGACATAGGAGTGCAAAAGACTGACTTTGGCTTTAATGTTGCATCTCTCTGATGCTCCAGAGGGACCCTGTGGGTAAAGCCAAGACTAGACTTTACCTTAATATTCTTTCTTGGTGCCTTCCTTCTTCCTTTGTTTCCGTATAGGTTCTTCCTGAAAAGTGCTCCTTCAATAAATCACCTTTATTGACCACACCAATTCCTGCTTCTAGAGAACCAGACATGAGATACTTAACAAAGGGCCCAAGCTCAAATAATACTCCTCAAAATCTTTCAACAATAATTCCTACAGAAACTGACTAAATGCCTTTTTCTATCTCAAGTCAGTTCAGAACGCCTCCATTCTGACATGGCCCCAGGGAACTTGTTTAATTACCGGAGATCTTTCACCCAGAGAAAGCCAGTCTCATACTTGACCTAAGCTCTGCAGGGTTGATACCCCTGTGTCGCTCTGTGGATGCCATCTTACCTCTGTCCTTCTACAGTTTGTTAGGAAAGTGGAGGTTATCTAGAGCCCGGAAAGAATGTGTGAGATTTCTTGATGTGGAATAGCCTGGTTTTGAAATTGATAGGCTTCTAGAAGCAAATCTTTTCAGACTAAAACTGGTTGATACATCTACATAGATTTTTCTTTTTTCTTTGGCTTCTCATAAAGCAAGTTCTAGAGGCTGGTAAAATGAAGGGGAATAAAGACCTCTGTGAAAAAACATTGGGTTTAAAAATGGTTCCATGTGGTTCAAAATATGTTTTAGACATTCGGTAGCAAAAAGTGTGGACTTAATCATAATAGTGTGATTTGGAAAAGGTTTCTGTCAGCAGAAAACTCCAGGGAGGAGCTGGGGGTTGTGAGGCATAACCTTAAATGGTTATGTGCAAGGATTGTTCTCTCTGGGGAACCTCAGAGGAGAGAACATGACTAAAAGAGGACTGACGGTGGTGGGAAAATGGCACAGGGTGTGAGGAATGTGTAAAAGATTTGGAGCAGTTGCTGTGGACATTTCATAAGGAACCGTCTACTGATAGATACAGGGATTATCAACAAGCAGGTAGCATCTAGTAGAAATCTGGTGGTAAGAATTTTAGTAAAGCCAAATTCATTCATTCTGTCATGTATGCGTTCAACAATATTAAGTGTCTTCTATGTACTGGTTACACAGAGATGAGTAATAACCCTTAGGGAGGTTTCCACACTCAAAGGCCAGCTATAAGAATGGATCCAGGCTTATTTCACTTAGCATAACGTTCTCAGCCTTCATGCATGTTGTTACATATGGCAGGATTTCCTTCCTTTTTTATGGCTGATTAATATACCATTTATGCATACACACATTTTGTTACCCACTCATCCATCAGTGGACATTTAGGTTGTTTCCACTTACGTGAGGTATCTAAAATAGTCAGACTCATAGAAGCAGAAAGCAGAATGATGGTTGCCAGGGGCCGGGGTTGGGAAAAATGGAGAGATGCGGTTTAATGGGTGTGAAGTTTTAGTTACGCAAGAAAAATAAGTTCTAGAGATCTGCATACAACATTGTGCTCGTAGATAACAATACTGTACTTACACTTCAAAGTTTGTTAAGAGGTTTGATCTCATGTTATGTATTCTTACCACAATCTAAAAAAAAAAAAAAAAATAATGGAACCCAGGAGCATCTTGATCTTGGATTTAACAAGAAAGCTAAATGAAAACTTGAGGGAAGAAGGATTCTAAGGTTCTCGGAAGAGCTTGGGTTAGAAAACTTGTGAAGCTAGGAGAAAGTTAAAGTATGGAGAAAATGAAAAGAAGCTGAGGGCTGTAAGTGTCACTGAGCACAGAGCAGGGAGAGGTGCCAATAGAGGGAGTTAGGGACAGAGGATGATTTCACAATTTGCTGCCCTGAACATGGATGATTAAAGTTTAGGAAGCTCTCGTTTGGGGAATACGTATTTTCTCAAACTTTTTCTTTCTCTACCCCATACACACAGAATTTTGTATGCGCTGATCAACTTCACCCTCCCCTGCTCAGTAAGCATTACACTCTATCCTGGTCAATCTAATTTTTTTTTTTCTAAAAGCATAATTAGGAAAATAAAAAAGGGAGAGAGGACTTGAGGCATAAGAGGAAATGGGAAAGAGTCGTTCTTCAGGCTCTCTACTGTTATCAAGAATCTGAGGACTAGGTAAGGCAGAGAGTGAAACTCAAAAGAAAAGATCATTTCTCTAATGATTAGTGATGTTGAGCATTCTTTCATATGTTTGTTGGCAATCTGTATATCTTCTTTGGAGAAATGTCTATGTAGGTCTTCTGCCCATTTTTGGATTGGGTTGTTTGTTTTTCTGATATTGAGCTGTATGAGCTGCTTGTATATTTTGGAGATTAATCCTTTGTCAGTTGCTTCATTTGCAAATATTTTCTCCCATTCTAAAGGTTGTCTTTTCATCTTGTTTGTGGTTTCCTTTGCTGTGCAGAAGCTTTTAAGTTTCATTAGGTCCCATTTGTTTATTTTTGTTTTTATTTCCATTTCTCTAGGAGGTGGGTCAAAAAGGCTCTTACTGTGACTTATGTCATAGAGGTTCCTTAAAAAACTAAAAATAGAACTACCATACAACCCAGCAATCCTACTACTGGGCATATACACTGAGAAAACCATAATTCAAAAAGAGTCATGTACCACAATGTTCATTGCAGCTCTATTTACAATAGCCAGGACATGGAAGCAACCTAAGTGTCCATCGACAGATGAATGGATAAAGAAGATGTGGCACATATGTACAATTGAATATTACTCAGCCATAAGAAGAAACAAAATTGAGTTATTTGTAGTGAGGTGGATGGACCTAGAGTCTGTCATACAGAGTGAAGTAAGTCAGAAAGAGTAAAACAAATACCGTAGGCTAACACATATATATGGAATCTAAAAAATAAAAAATAAAAAAAGGTTCTGAAGAGCCTAGGAGCAGGACAGGAATAAAGACGCAGGCGTAGAGAATGGACTTGAGGACATGGGGACAGGGAAGGGTAAGCTGGGACGAAGTGAGAGAGTGGCATGGACATATATACACTACCAAATGTAAAATAGATAGCTAGTGGGAAGCAGCCGCATAGCAAAGGGAGATCAGCTCAGTGCTTTGTGTCCACATAGACGGGTGGGATAGGGAGGGTGGGAGGGAGATGCAAGAGGGAGGAAATATGGAGATATATGTATATGTATGGCTAATTCACTTTGTCATAAAGCAGAAACTAACACACCATTGTAAAGCAATTATACTCCAATAAAGATGTTTAAAAAAGAAAAAGAAAATATCAGTGAAGCTAGGACAATCTACATATTAGAGAGCTGAGAGAGACACACATGAAACAAAAAAAAATCTGGCAAAATGACAGAAAGAGAGAGAGAAACAGAGAGAGAGAGAAGGAAGGGGACATCTCTTTTGGAACAACTATAAGGTGGGGGAATGGAAAAGAAGAAAAAAGGGGATTTATAAAAGTTTTGCCCTGCATTATTGACTAAATTTTTCCTAAGGGATAAAAGTAATACACTGAATTATTTTAGTAATGATTGTTATAACTGAACTCTTTCTTTGATTGCCACATTTAGTTGAAGCTGGGCCATATTAATCTTGAGGTTTATTCAGGATACAGAAGATCTATCATTGAATATAACTTTAAATTGGCCCATGAGGATCAAATATTACTTATAATCACCTCCCAATTTGCATATGCAAACTGAAGATCACAGCTATTAACTGATTTGCCCATGTCACAATATTAGCAAGTGATAATACTCAAATTTGTCAGACTCTGTAGGCTCCGAGTTTTCTGCTGCTCCAAAATGGAACAGCTCCAAATGAAAACTTATTTTAAGGAGTAATAGTCTTGTATGTGCGTAACTACAATGGAATGGCACATAGCTCACTAAAATTAGAAAAAATGGACAAACGTAAAGCCTCTCGATCTGTAGATGGTGATATCTGGGCAGATAATGAGGTAATGAAAAAAATCAGGAGCCAGAATTACACAGCATTTATTCATCTCTCATCACATTATCATCACTTACTCCAATAAAGATTTATTCCCTAATGAAAATGAGATAAAATCCTGGGGTTGATGCCCAAAAGAAAGAAAATGGTTCAGAAAGATGGTATAAATTTACCAATAGTGGGATTGTTAGGCAAAGGTGGGAGAATAGCAGAATTGCTTTCTACTCTGTGAAATAAGATGGGGCGGGGGGAGGTAAGTGGGAGAAACTACCATTTGTTGTTTTTAAGAGTGCAGAACTTGAGATAATTTCTCTGAAACTTCTAAACTTTCTGTAATGATGCTATATTATTTTCTGACTTTTAGAACTATCTTAAAATGAAAGCTATCATATGGGTTCCAGAAAGTAAGTTTTAATTCTGTTATTTACTAAGTGTATGACCCTTGGCAAGTTACCTAACTGTTGGCAGTCTGGGTTTCTTATTCTGTAAAATAAGACTTACGATAATATCATCCTATTAAGGTCATTATGAGGTATTATTTTTTAAATCTTATTTAGATAATATATGTGTAAAGAATTTTGTAAACTAAAAATCATACCACGAATGCTAGTTTTACTAATAATGGAAGAAATTTTGTGTTCATATAGCATTGTAAATAGTTTTGTATTTCATAAATCTCATAGTTATTCTGTCTAATGCCCAATATTCTACCAAACCGATGTATTGTAAGTCATTGAGGATGTGGATTTAAGTGATTTGACTTAGGTCACCCAGGAAGTGTTGGCACCACGATATGAACATGGTTCTCTTTGACCTCAAAGCTTATGTGATTAATACAATATTCCCTAGAAATGGAAATAACTGCTGTATTTATTCAAAACCTCATAAGGAAAATAAGGAATGAAAGATAACTCTGCAAGGATAGGGCATAAATCTAAAACTCTCAACGTTCTCAGCTAGGGAAGGAAGGAAGATCGTGTAAATGTGTGTATGAGTGTCTGTGCATTGGGCATGGGAAAAAATTAAAAGTATAAAAATAAGTTCTTCCTTGGACCAGATGACCAAGGAAAAAGGGTCAAGGTGCAGTCCGCATTTAAAATCAAGTCTTTAGGCATCTGTAGCTCAAGATTTAGGGAGCGTCCCCTTTGACAAATAAGAAGGGATGCTGGCTTCTTCATGCCAGGGCTGATCCAGAGAGCCACGTGCTCTCCTGGGCTGTGCGGTTGGTGATGTGGAACCCTTCTGAAATAACATTTGTCCCCCTTCAACTGCTATCCTATTATTCTTCGGAGTTTGTTTCTCTCCCAGAAAGCCACAGCCTTGAGTATTGCTTCAATAATACAGACCAACTTGGCAATGGAAGAAGACAGACAGCTGTTACAGATTCAGTATGAAACAGTTACAAAAAAGACTTCAGATCTTTGAGGAAACTGATCTTCCATTTTGGTCTGTTCTCCAAAGAGAAAGAAAAATGTCATCTCCTTGGAATGGGGGACGTGAGATGTACTGTCCTTCTCCAGATTGTGTTTAGAAACTGTGGGCCAACCTTTCATTCACCAAATACCCAATGTTACCAGAGCAGGATGACCAGAGCCGCAGTGGCAGGAATGCGTTAGCTTACCAACTTTCTACTTTACGGTCCTCCAAAATGTCCCAGCTCCACCCTCTTTCCCACTTGGCCGGCCTGTACAGGGGCCCAGACCCTGCCATCTTGGTCACCTCATGGAGTTGTGGTTGAAGGGATCAACAACGTCTGTTAGTATCCACTGAATGCAGAGTGCTCTGTTGGGCTTACCAAGTGAGAGCAAACAAAGTGAAATTATGAAGGCGCGCTAGGAATAGAAAAATAGATAAAATACCATCCCTCTTCTTAGGGAGCACGCAGTCTGTTTGGAGGGGAAGCTACAAAGTCAAATGCCCACACGGGGACCAGGCAGGTGAGGTCAGTGAGGGAAGAAGTCCACATGGGGACTGTGGTATATTTTGGAGAGCAATTCCTCTTTGTAAAGGGGCATCCACAAGTCAATTCCAGAAAGTTGTTGCTCTTTAGGAGGATGAAACAGTATGGCCTGATGTTTCAAGAGATACCAGAAATCCAGAATTACTATTTTTTAATATGGAAAAATCTCCAGATTTTTTTTTTTTTGTCAACTAAAGTGTTATTTTTTTTTTAATAGAAATTCACGTTCTTTTATTTATTTATTTATTTATTTTATGACTGTGTTGAGTCTTCGTTTCTGTGCGAGGGCTTTCTCTAGTTGCGGCAAGTGGGGGCCACTCTTCATCGCGGTGCGCGGGCCTCTCACTATCGCGGCGGCCTCTCTTGTTGCGGAGCACAGGCTCCAGACGCGCAGGCTCAGCAATTGTGGCTCACGGGCCCAGTTGCTCCGCGGCATGTGGGATCTTCCCAGACCAGGGCTCGAACCCGTGTCCCCCGCATTGGCAGGCAGACTCTCAACCACTGCGCCACCAGGGAAGCCCAAAGTGTTATTTTAAAGCATTGTTTGGGTAAAAATAAAAGACACATAGGGTTTGGATACAGCCTGTGGGAAATTATTGTGTGACTTCCAAGGCGAGACAGATAAGAGAAAGAGTGATCGTAAAGCAATTTGGTGGGTGTTAAGACAGGGGAGGTCTGGAGGCTTTGCAAGCAGAGGCAAGGCACTAGTCTAGATAAGGGAAGTCAGAATAGGCTTTCTGGAGGAGGTGACGTGTGTGAATTGTGTCTGCTCAGTACTGGCTCTTAGAGGGATGTGTAGAAGAGGGTGAGTTCTTGGCTAAGGAGTCTGCATGTCCAGAGGCAGGGGTGTGCATGAAGCAGGATTTGCTGGGGTAACTGGAAGTTATTGAAAGGGACTGAAGCACTGCATACATCTAGGAAGTGTTGAGGAATGAAGCTTGAGAATTAAGTTGGTGTCAGATCACAAGGAGCCTTGAACATCCTGCTAAGGATTTTGCTTTTCCTTCTGCAGCATTAGGATGTTTTTGAGTAAATTTAAGCAGAGGATTAACATCATCAGACTTGAGGTGTAGAAAGACTCTGCTGATGGAAAAAGGACAAAAGCAGGGTAAGTCTGGTGTTTCTTTAGAGGCTCTTTCAGTGATTTGAGTGAGAAGTAATGAGTGTTTGAATCATACCAGTGGCAACAGAAATATACAAGAGAGATTCGAGCAATATTTAGGAGGTATAGGAGTTAATTTCAATGGGACTTGATGAAGAAAGTGAGAGAGAGTAATGAGTCCAGAAAGTCTCCCAACCTTCTGGTTTGGGGGACTGAGTTGATGGTGCCCAAAAGAAGGGGAGGCGTGCAGGAGGAGTAGTAGGTTTTGACTTTGAAGCTAAGCAGTTTAGATTTGGACAGGAGCTCCTGGCAGGTGATGTAGGTTTGGCTTTCTTGGCTCTGTTTATTAATAAAGGCAGGGGAGTGAGTGCGTGTGATCACCTCGAAGATGGAGGGTTGGACCCTAGTGAACACCTCAGGTGGGGATGGTAGGTCAAAGTGGAGGCATCTAAAAGAAGCAGCCATAGAGGTAGCAGGAAAACCGGGAGGAGTGATACTCTGCTAATGGACTGCAGAGACTCAGGGAGGAAGTGGTGTACAGAGCCAAATGCTGTTGAAAAGGCTAATACACAGAGGTTGATAAATATCTGTCTATAGAATTCAGCATTAGGATGGTCATAGTTGATCTTGGCAATGGCAATGTTAGGGATGGAGGGGGAAGAACCTGGCTGAAAATTGAAGAAGGCGAATGGAGGTGAAATAGTGGAAACAGTGAGTATTGAATACCCTTTTAAAACTAGTTTGGTTATAAAGGGGATGAGAGGTAAAGGGTGATAATGAAAGGGCGGTATATGGTAAAGGGAGTAGTAATTTTTAAACCTGAAAAAGGCTTAGAAATGCTTGTGTGTCGACACAAAAGAGCTGATACAAATGGGGAGCTCAGCTGCTGAAGAGAGATGGATGATTGGTACAGAGAGCAGCGCAAGATGGGTGACCAGATGGTCGTGTGCCATGTTTCACCCTCAGTCTATTGTCCCTCTTGTGTTTTGGTCACCTTGCTTTGTGCTTTTCTCTCAGCCTCTGGTTCTTGTCCTCTTTGGTTCTCGTGACATGTTTGCTGGTATCTTCAGGCAATTTCTCTGGTTGTGGTGGTGTCTGGGAGTGGCTTACAAGGACCAGGAAGGCAGACACCACTCTTACATTTCTGTACATGATACTGCGACTTATAAACCAAGAACAAACAGGATCTACAGAAAGTTAATTTTTATACCTTTTAATAAAAGAATACTAAGAACTTTCTAAGTTTTCCAGAGACAGAAAGTCAATAAATGCAGTTAGAGACCTGGTCCTTGGCTCCTGATAACCTGATAACCTGGCAAGTGTAGCAGTACATGTGCCCCTTGGCTGCCATTATTACTTGAATTAAATTGCAAATTGAACTGTAAGTTTTGTGCCCCATTTTTCTAAGTGGCCAGGATTCTCTAAAGGAAGAAAGCAGAGAAGCTCATGATCTGGTGAGGGATTGAGAGCTGATTCACCAACCTCCATCTTGATTTTTTATAACTGGCATTCACATAGCTCAGGAGCTCCGTTTTGGTTGATTTTATGCTAAAAAGTTTCAACTGCTACAAGTGCCAAAACTCTAAGGGCTTCTCAAAAACAAGGGCTGATTCCAAGTCTGGGGCAACAGGAAAATGCAACAGGAGCCTAGAACATCTTCTCCAGAGCACCCAAATCCCTTCTTTGGATGTACTGCCCAGGTCAGTTTAACAGGCTCTTTGGATAACACAGCGGTATTTGACCTCAGGTGCTTCCAAGCAAAGGAAGGAAATGGCATGAACTTCAAAGTGAGCTCTTGCACGGTGTGGGTGCCACGGGTACTGATCGCTTATTAGTACTTTAATAGTTGTCAATTAATCTCAGACATACATGGAGGCCAAGACTATTAGAGATGTGGGGACAGCCTGCTTTCACCCTTGTTTCCTGGAAATTTAGAACATTTCCCAGTTTTAGTGCTCAGAAGTTTAGGGTCAATCTGGAGTATATGGTTATTTTCAAAGCTTTAAACAGAGAGCTTGTTCTTGGGTCTTTTCCTTGATCAAATTAGTGTTATTTTATTTGTCTCATATATTTTATAAATGTTTATAAAACATTTGTATATTTTATAAATGTTTATAAAACATTTATATATTTTATGAATGTTTTCAATTCATTTTTCTACTCTATAATCTTTTTTAAAAAGCAACTTAACTGGGGTATAATTTACATACAATAAATGCACCTTTAAAATGCAGTTTGATGAGATTTTAGAAATGTAAACATCCACGTAGCCATAACCTCAGTTAAGATATGGGATATTTCTACTAGCCCAGAAAGTTCTCTTATATTCTTTTGCAGTCATTTCCTCCCTATCCAGGGACACTCACTGATAAAATTTCTATTACCATTACTTTTGCCTGTTTTCAAGAGTTGATATAAATAGAATCATACATTATATACTCTTAGGTCTAGTTTCTTTTGCTTAGCATAATTTTTCTGAGATCCATCCATAGTTTTGCATCTGTCAGTAGTTCATTATTATTCTTTTCCTGTCTTTAATATAACAATTTTTAAAATTGAAGTATAGTTGATTTACAATGTTGTGTTAGTTTCTGCTCTATAGCAAAGTGTTTCAGTTAATATATATATATATATATATATATATATATATATATATATATATATATATATATATATACATTCTTTTTTAATATTCTTTTCCATTATGTTTTATCACAGGATATTGAATATAGTTCCTTGTGCTATACAGTAGGACCTTGTTGTACATCCATTCTATATATGAGTTTGCATCTGTTAACCCCAAACTCCTACTCGGTCCCTCCTCCATCTCTCCTCCCCCTTAGCAACCACAAGTCTATTCTCTATGTCTGTGAGTCTAATATAACTTAAAGTTTACATAATTTATTAAAATTTTTTAAATTTTGAAATAATTCAGACTTATTGAAAATTGGCAAAAACATTACATCCAGCTTCTCCTTATGTTAACATCTAGGAAATATATGTATTTCTACTAATCCATGTATACACATATCTCTATATTTATTACTGTATCTATCAATCTGTATTTACATAAATATAGGTAGAAATGCAGATTCTAATATACACACAGATTAGTAGAAGCATGAGGTCACATTGATGTCTCTGACTCCAATCCAGTGGTCTCACAGGGTTCATTCTAACATCTCCCCTTTGTTAATCTGCAACTTCTTTCTCTGACAGTGAGAAACCTGGTTCTCATAATCTACAGTTTATTTACTAAATTGTTCAATCCTAGTCTACGTGTAAAGTCATTTCAGAATAGCTATCCATATCCCTGTAAGAAACAAAATTTTCAACTAGAGTACAGAGTTTGTATACAGTTTTTTTCTTCAACCGTACTGTATATAGTCAAAACATTTTCTTTTTCTACAAGTGTGTCAAGAAGTGATTCCTCCCAGCCCCAAACACTTTTTTACAAAGATATTTAGGCCAGCTTATTTCTTCCCCATCCCCTCCAGTTGGGTTATGTCATTAATTTGTAATAAAGTTAGATTCATTTGTTATAGTCTACATTTAATCTTTCTCCCCACTGTCCTGGTTGAGTGTTTACATTTTGCAAATGGTAAAATTCACTCTTTGTTGGTCTAGTCCTATGAGTTTTAAAAAGTGCAGAGAGTTGTGTGTCCACCACCACAGTAACATCATCTTAGTAGTTACATCACCCTAGTAATTCATTATTTTTTAGTAGTATTCCATTGAAAAACTAAATCATAATTTATTTATTCATTTACTTCTTGCTAGATATTAGGATTCTTTCCAGGCTTGCCTCTTATAGATATGGCTGCAGTGAAATTCTTATGCAAGCCTTTTTGTGGACACAGGTTTTTTATTTATCTTGGTTAGATACCTAGAAGTGGAGTTGCCATATCATAAGGAAAGAGTATGTTTATGTTTTTAAAAAAATCTACTAAAATCTTTTCCAAAGTGGTTGTACAATTTTATACTAACTAGTGATGATGAATGAGCATTCCAGTTCCTCCACATTATCATCATTTTGTGTTATAAGTTTTTAATTTTAGCCATTCTAAAATTAAAAGACTATCTCATGTGGTTTTAATTTGCATTTCCTGCTGGCTAGTGATGTTGAACATGCTTTCATGGCTATTAGCCCATACCCTTAACCACACCTGCAAAGTCACTTGTCATATTCATATATTGTTGCGGAGTTAGGGCATGGATGTCTTCGAGAGCCCATTATTCTGCTTATCATATATGGTATGGATGTACCAGAGTGTATTAACCATACACTTGTTAAAGGACATCTTGGTTGTTTCCAGTTTCTATTATGTATAAAGCATCTGTAAACATTTGTGCAGGTTTCTATATGAGCATGTTTTCATTACTCTGGGATAAATGAATAGGAGTGCAATTACTGGGTTGTATGGTTGTTACCTGTTTAATTGTTAAGAAAAATTTCCACCTTTTTTACAGAGTTACTGTACCATATCACACTTCTACCAGCAATGTATGAGTGATCGTTTCTCCACATCTTTTCAACATTTGGTGTTGTCACTACTTTTTATGAGTGATTCTGATAGGTGTGTAGCAATCTCCCATTATGGTTTTAATTTAAATTTCCCTTATGGTTAATGTTGTTGAACATCTTTTCGTGTGCTTAATTTTCCAACTGTGTGCTCTCTTTGGTGAAAAGTCTCTGCATATCTTTTGCCTAATTTCTAATTGAATTGTTTGCTTTTTAATGTTGAGTTTTTAGAATTCTTTATATATTCCAGATAATAGTTCTTTGTCAGATTTGTGGTTTGTTAATATTTTACCCACTCTATAGCTTGTCTTTTCATCCTCTTGTCAGGATCTTTTGCAGAGCAATTGTCTGTAATTTTGAAAAGGTCCAATTTATTGGTTTTTCCTTTTATGGGTCATGCTTTTAGTGTCACGTCTCAGAACTCTTTGTCTAGCCTTAGATCTTGAAGATGTTCTCCTATAGTTTTCTAAAAATTTTATAGTTTTATATTTACATCTTAGTTTGTGATCTGTTTTGAGTTAATTTTTTTGTAAGGTGTGAGATTTGGGTTGGGGTTTATTTTTTGTCCACTGATGTCCACTTGGTCCAGTACCATTGTTAAAAAGACTATCTTTCCTCCATTAAATTGCTTTTGTACCTTTGTGAAAAATCACTTTTATATGTCTATTCCTCTGCCAGTACTACACAGTCTTGATAATGTTCTGTTTTTTCAAAAACTGTTTTAGCTACTCTATTTCCTTTGCCTCCCTATGTAACTTTTAGAGTACTGTTGACTATATCTACAAAAAAATCTTGCTAGGATTTTGATAGCAAATACATTAAGCCTTTGTATCAGTTTGGGGAGAACTGACGTCTTCACTATGCTGAGTCTTTCAATCCATGAACATGATACGTCCCTCCATTTATTTTATAGCACATAGATTCTATACATGTTTTGTTAGATTCACACCTTAGTATTTATTTTTTTCTCCTAGAGATTGTAAACAGCATTGCATTTTTAGTTTTGGTTTCCATGTATTCATTGCTAGCACATAGAAATGAAATTGATTTTTGTATGTTTATGTTATATCCTAGAACTTTACTGAACTCATTAATTCTAGGAGATTTTTGGAGATTCCTTGAAATTGGTGTTAATTTTTCTTTGAATGTTTTGTAGAATTTCCCAGTTAAGTCATCTGGGCCTGAGCTTTTCTTAGAATGTAGTTTTTAATTTTTTTGCTTTAATTAATAATTTAATATCTTTATTTGTTGTAAGTCTGTTAATGCTTTCTGTTTATTCTTGAGTCAGTTTCAGTTGTTTGTATTCCCTTATATCTATTCTGTATTTCATTATTTCTACTCTACTCTTTATTGGTTTTTTTTCTGCTTGATTTGAATTTTGTTTGCAGTTCTTTTTCCAGTGTCTTAAGGTAAAATTTAGGATTTTGATATGATTTTTTTTTAATTTATTTATTTTGGCTGCATTGGGTCTTCGTTGCTGCACACGGGCTTTCTCTAGTTGCAGAGAGCGGGGGCTACCCTTCGTTGCGGTGCGCAGGCTTCTCATTGCGGTGGCCTCTCTTGTTGCGGAGCACAGGCTCTAGGCATGTGGGCTCGGTAGTTGTGGCTCGCGGGCTCTAGAGCACAGGCTCAGCAGCTGTGGTGCATGGGCCTAGCTTCTCCGCGGCATGTGGGATCTTCCCCGACCAGGGCCCGAACCTGCGTCCCCTGCATTAGCAGGCGGATTCTTAACCACTGTGCCACCAGGGAAGTCCCTGATTTTTTTTTTAATGTAGGCATTTACAGCTGGACGTTTTCCTCTAAGCACTGTTTTAGTGCATCCCACAATTTTTGCTATGTTGTGTCTTCATTTTCATTCATCTTAAAGTATTTTCTGATTTCCCTTGTGGTTTCTTTTTTGACCCACTGGATATTTTAAAATGTGTTGTTTAGGGCTTCCCTGGTGGCGCAGTGGTTAAGAATCTGCCTGCCAATGCAGGGGACACGGGTTCGAGCCCTGGTCCGGGAAGATCCCACATGTTGCGGACCAACTAAGCCTGCGAGCCACAACTACTGAAGACCACACGCCTAGAGCCTGTACTCCTCAACAAGAGAAACCACCACAATGAGAAGCCTGCACATCTCAACGAAGACCCAACACAGCCAAAAATAAATAAAATAAAATAAATTTTTAAAAAAGCATGTGTTGTTTAATTTTCATCTATTTGTTAATATCCAAAATTTTCTGTTATTGATCTCTCATTTCTCTCTGCTGTAGTCTGAGAATATACTTTGTATAGTTTCAATCATTTTAAATTCATTGAAGTTTATTTTATGGTCTAGCATGTGATCAATCCTGGAGAGTGTTCCATGGGAGCTTGAGAAGAATGTGCATTCTGCTTTTCTGGGTGACGAGTTTTATAGGTGTCTCTTAGGTCTAGATGGTTTATACTGAT
Organism: Balaenoptera borealis; assembly: GCF_965194805.1. Classification (NCBI taxonomy): domain Eukaryota; kingdom Metazoa; phylum Chordata; class Mammalia; order Artiodactyla; family Balaenopteridae; genus Balaenoptera; species Balaenoptera borealis. The sequence continues at coordinate 19,267,039 of NC_138876.1, forward strand.
GTTCAAGTCTTCTAACACGGTTGTCAAAAATTAGGCTAGTTTCTTCTTGCAGTGATGGGTTCAACATCTGTGTCATATCCTTAAGAGAATGCTTGTATATTCCTCTTATTTTTCCTCTGTCCTTACTGGCTGGGAATTAGCAGCAACTGGAGTAGCTGTCTTGGACTCAGGATGGAAGTCAGGTTTAAGACTGGCAGAGCTTCCTCCCTCAGTCCCCTTGAGCAGCACAGCTACCTAACCAATTCGGACTATCTACCTGCTAGACTATTTTGTGATGAACAATAAAATCTCATCTTCCTGAAGCCAATGTAATTTGGGATCTCTTTGTTACAGCACCTTAGCCTGTATGTTTTATAATATAGGGTGGGGTTCATTTGATATATCCTGGTTGACGCACTGTGCTTTCTGCTATCTAGAGATTCGTGACTTTAATTAAAAGCTGATTAGTCCTGAAAAGTTCTTAGGCATTATCTCTTCACATATAGTCTTTTCTTCACTCTACCTATTCTGTCTTTCTGAGACTCTGATTAGATTTGTGTGAGATATTTCAATTCTATATTCTGTATTTCTTACCCTCTCTTCCATATGCTCCATTTTCTTAGTTTCTTGTGCTGCATTCAGTATACCTTCTTCAGACTTATCTTTTAGTTTACTTCAGCTATGTCTGCAGGTGATCCCCAACTTACCATGCTTTGACTTAAGATTTTTTGGCTTTACAATGGTGTGAAAGCAATACTTGTTCAGTAGAAACCATATTTTGAATTTTGAATTTTGATCTTTTCCTAGGCGAGCGATATGCAGCATGATACTCTCTCATGATGTTGGGCAGCAGCAGTGAGCTGCATCTCCCAGCTGGCCACACAATCACGAGGGGAAACAACTGATACACTTACAGTCATTCTGTTTTTTACTTTCAGTACAATATTCAACAAATTCCATGAGCTATTCAACACTTTATTATAAAATAGGCCTTGTATTAGATAATTTGCCCTATTGTAGACCAATGTAAATGTTCTGAACATGTTTAAGGTAGGCTAGGCTAAGCTTTGATGTTTGGTAGGTTAGGTATATTAAATGCATTTTGACTCAACATTTTCAACTTTGACTCAATATTTTCAACTTACAATGGGTTTATTGGGATATAACCCCTTAGTAAGTCGAGGAAGATCTGTATTTTTCTCTATAATCCATATACAAGTTCTATACTTAAACAATCTTTATTTCATTCCTAAAATTTGTCCTTTTTTTTCCCAAATATACCTGTTCATTATTTTTTTGTTTGCGTAACTTTTATCTTAGCTTAATTTATTTAAACAGTTTATATTTAGCTATATCATATTTTATGTCTGACAGTTCTAAGATCTGAAGTCTTGGGGGTCTAACTTGTTGCTTCTTGTAACTTTCACTCATGGTGGCTTATCGTGTGTGTTTGGTGACTTTTGATTATAAGCTCACAAATGGTTGATTTTAATTCGTGGGCATTCTCAAGATCTAAATTAACAATGCTTTCCTCTAGAGACTTCTATTTGCTCTTGCTTGAAGGCTTCCAACTTGAGGCCACTTTATCCCTCTTCCATGGTCCTTGGTAAAAATGTAGATTCTAAGGTTCATCCTCCCTATCCTCCTTCTCTTCCAAAGCTAGTCTTCTGATTTACATTGCAGATATATCCTCAAGGCAACCTCATCTTTTGCCTTTACTTGCTTGTCCCTAGACCTGTTTGAGGTTATCCGTCATTTCTCTCTTTAAATTTTTTTAAAGGAGAGCTTGGGGATTTCCTTTTCTTCTTCCATTTAGAAAGCACATTTTTCTGTGGGATTGATTGTTTTTTAGAGAATAGGCCATCAGTAGTGGAAATTCATATCTTGCCCTTTTAAATTTCTTTATATAAGCTCTTCCTAAATTGGCTTTCTTCTCTCTTAAGCCTAGCTAACTCTAGGGGCTCAAACCAGTTTCCAAATTCCTTCTTTGCTGCTTTATTTTCATATTTATTCTTCTGTTATGTTGCCTCTTTAAAATGTAAGAAGTTAGTTATCAAAAACTTAGGTTATAATATACTAACAGTAAGTAGTATGTACCACCTCCTAATTTCCTGTGCCTGTGTACACTCCAGTACAATGCCTGACTCCTAGTAACCGTTGGTTGAAGATTTTCTATCTTCTATATTTTCTGTCAAAGTGGTTTACGCATAGTTGGAGATTTGGAAATAACGTTTGTTTAATGAAGAATTTGCTGGAGGTAGAGGGAAAGCGGGGAGTTGAGTTTTCTTAGCAAATATTCCAAATATGACTATTTGTGGAAGGATTTCTGAGTAGTATGAAGAATAGAAATAAGGAGTGGGAAGTTTACATGTTAATTTTCTTTGAAAAATCATGCAGAGCTGAACAAATGTGAGGCATAAAGAGCTTTTTGTTTTCAAAACTAGCTTTGCCCTAAAGTTAATCACTTCAAATTGTATAAAGTATACGTAACTGTGATGCTCCCTAGTGGCCATTTTCTGCCAGCGCAAAGAACAGAATGGAGGTGATATTCAACAAATAGGCCGGTTATTCTAAAATGCAGATACTACAATATTTTTTAAGTCAAAGTTATCCTCTCAGAAATCCAAAAAGGTGTCCCTTTCTTCAGAAAACATTCTAATCACTCATAAAAGAACATAATATTGGCTGAAGAAATAAAAGCAATTCTCTTTAAAAAAAAATTTATACATACTAAAACGTGTTTTTTTCCCCTCCAAAATATTGACATTTGCTGCTTGGCAGTCAGAAAATTGACTTACTCATGATCCTTGGTCCCAAAGAGCTCAGAATATTATGAGGATACAGACATACAGACAAAAACTATTCCTCACTGAGATAAATTCAATAATATGGGTTTGCACAAAATCCAAAAGGAGAAGAGAAAGTAAGTCAAAGATAGTGTAGAGGTGAAGTGATTTATGATTTATGCTTTGATTTATGCTTTGGAGGGTGGATATGCATCTGTTGGATGGGGTGGGAGGAGAAGGGCATTCCAGGCAGACGAAGAACAGGGTACAAAAGCTTAGAGGGGGAAGGACATGGCCTAATTAGGTACTTTCTGATAGTGGCTTGATCATAGGCTACATGTGGGGCTTGGCAGAAAAAAATTGGAAGGAGACAAGTACAGGAGTCAAACAGTGCGAAGACATGGGCATCATGTAAGGAATTTGGGTTTGTGTGTTGGAAAGGAGGGATCACAGATAGACTTTAATCTGGAGAGTGATTAGATTTTAAGTGAGAGATCTCTGGTAATACTGTGGAGGAGAGACTGGAGGGGGCATTTATGGTTCAAGTCTATTGTAAGAATTCAGGAGGTGCCTATCCAGGTACCAGTGGAGACGGAGAGCGGGAGAAAAATTCCAGAGAGACTTTCTGATACACTTGAACACAATTGGTGACCAAGTGAATGTAGCAAGTGGGGAGAATAGGAGGGTAAAAAATATTACTTGTCTGCCTGGATAAACTACTATTAACCAAGAGAAAAAAATATAAGGGGAGGAGCAGACTGGGGCAGGGGTTGAGTTTATTTGGGGGTAAGTTCAGTATGAGATATATACAACACATTGAGAGAGATTTTACTAGGCATTTGGAAGTATGAGTCTGGAGCTCAAGAGAGAGAATTCTAGAATGATGCTACATATTCAGGGAATTCCCCACCCTTTGAGTGTGGTTGATTTAGAGATTCACACCTAATGAATAGAAAAGAATGGAAGTGATAGAGATGACTTGAGGACTAGGTTATAAAAGGCACTGTGGAGACTTCCCTGGCTGTCCGGTGGTTAAGACTCAGTACTTCCACTGCAGGGGGCACAGGTTCGTTCCTGGTTGGGGAACTAAGATCCTGCACGCCCGTGAGGTGGCCAAAAATAGATAATAAATATAAATCTTTAAAAAAAATAAAAAAATAAAAGGCACTGTGGGTTCCTGCTTGCTTTCTCTTCTGGTTCACTTGTTTTCGGGGGAAGCCAGTTGCCATGTGATGAGGACATTCACCTATAAAGAGACCCACATGGGAAAGAAGTAAATCCTCTGCCATCAGACAGCAAGGAACTGAAGCCTTCTGTCAACAGCCACACTAGTGAGACTGAAGAGGATCTTTCAGCCCCAATCAAACTTTGACATGATTGCAGCCCTGTTCAACATCTTGACTGCAAGCTCATGAAAGACCCTGAGACAGAACCCCCAGCTAAGCTGCCCCTGAATTCCTGATCCACAGAAACTGTGCAGTAATAAATATGTATTGTTTTAAGCTACTAGGTTTGGGGATAATGTGTTATGCGCAATAGATAACCAACACAAAAGGCCACACACGGGTACTGATCTCGGGTGGCCTCAGCCTTGCAGTGGCTTAAAACAGGCATTCAGTTCCTGGCCAGCGACTGAGGTCAGGTCGTGGCGGTGAGAGCACCAAACCCTAGCCACTAGACCACTGGTCAGTGACAAGACCCTGGCTCTTCGGCTTTGCAGAAAAAGAATTCCCACAAAGATGGAAAGTAGTGAAGCAGGTAAAGTGTTTATTAGGAGGAAAACAGAGTACAGTACATGTGGATAGACACACGGGCGGCTCAAAGCGAGTGAGTCATGCCCTCGTGGCAGTTTGCATCATTTTTACGGGGCATTTCTTCTGGGTTTCCTTTGGCCAATCATTTTGATTTGCCTGGTTCAGAGTTCGTATTTGGTTTATCTCAGGATCCTCCCATGTGTGCGTGCACATCTCTTAGCCAAGACGGATTCTACCAAAGAGGCCTATGGGTAGCTAGCGTCACTTACTATGGGGTGGTACCTCCTCCCTTTTTGACCTCCAAGGAGCTTTTCTGTGCACGTGTAGTCGGGGGAGGTCTCTGACTTCGAGAATGAAAAATATGTGGTCTCTTATCTTCTATTTGAGCAGGGCCCAGCCTCCTCTCTCTATTGTCCTGCTATTTTCATCTTGGAATGTCGGTCCTCAGAGAACAAATTCCAACTGTTTGCCTCGGGGGCCAATCTGTCTCCTGCCTCAGTACAAGGAGGATGGCATTCCTGGCTCGGCAGCTGCTTCTCTGCTATGACTCAGTTGCTATGGAGGGGAGAATGGATTTCAGTAGAAAGCAAGTTATCTTCTCCACCCTATGGTAATTAGTTTGGATTTTGTTAAGAATACCATGGGAAGCTGATACGTGGACAGAGGAATGGACTATTCAATTGCTTTGTTATGAAAACATAGAGCAAGGTTAGAGAGGAAATGGGAAGATGAGTTAGAAAGCTTTTGAAGTAGTTCAGGCAGGAGCTGTTTTTGTTGGGAACCAGGGTGAAGGCAATGGGGAGACAGATTTGGGAACACTCAAACTGGATTTTGGAAATAGTAACAATAAGAGAACAAAAGAAAGGATTAAAAATTTTCACCATTCTCAGAAAGTGTCCTAGGCAAAGAGAAGAGACCAAAGGATGAAGCCAAATAAGACAAAGACTTTTGGAAGACAGTGTGTGAAATGGTTTAAGTCAAATGGGAAAGACCTTGGCCCAGAGTGATTCTCAAATCTCCCCACAGACCTCCGTGGTTGTTTTGATCTGAGTGGTCTGCTGGGTGTGCTTAAAGCAATCAGTTGTAGCAGATGTAATGCAAATTTGCATCCCCAGAGCCAAACCAAAGGCTGGAACCTAAGTGAGGATGAAAGCTGCTATATTTGATCCAGGTTTCAACATGACATGTATTGTCTCATTTAATTCTCACTGCAACCCATGAGAGAGGTCTATCATGAGTCTTCTTTCAGAGAAGTAAACTGAGGCTCAGAGAGAATAAGGAACTTGACGAAGATCACAAAGCTTGTAAGTGGCAGAGTAGGATTTGAACCCATGTATGTCTAACACCAAATTTCTCACTCTTAACCCTTAAGCTCTGTTACTGTATACAGCAGGTGCTCAATTAATGTTGAACAAATGAATGAATGAGTCAAGGGATTACAATTTTGGCCCCTCTCTCTACCTCTGCTTACAACTCAGCACCTCTGACACTTCCCAGCTGGCCAGCTTTGGGAACTTCCAAAGACAGCTCCCTTGGATGTTATGTTGGCCTTCTTAGGAGGGAGGTTGACAATGACAATGGAAAACCTACCCCAAGCAATTTTATGGACAAGTATAGACTTAGGAAAATGAAACAGACACAAAGAATATAGAGGATTTGCACATGGTGTCAGTAGCTAACAGCCTGGATGTGAGGATATATGAACTTTTATTTCATCGGATTCTCAAAATGCTTAAGGGGGGGATTTGGGGGGACAGTGAGGGATTCAGCAGATGTAGAGGTCAAGAACAAAAACTTTGATTTATAGATGTAAAGGTCACTTAATTTGTATTTGCAGACAAGAAGGATCTGGTGACTTTGAGTTACAGCAGTGCTGGATCCAGGGAGTAATTTGTGCAGAACTGATAAGCCATTGATCTGAAAAAACCTGAGTAGATGTCAATACAGAAGCTTAGAGTTGCAAGGACTCTTAGAGGTCATATACTTTAGCCCTCGGGCTTAAATGTGAACACATCTTGGTAGAAATGTCAGTCATTTTCCTCACACTGGCCTCAGAATAATAAAAACTTATATTCTATGTTTACTTAAAAATTCAGCTTTCCTACAGAATGGAAACGTTTTATGAACATTTCTCACACATTTATCTGATACTAACTGGAATTTGAGGTCAGAGACTCAGTCTATAGACAGTGGCCTAATATTTTGGAAACATAACAGTAATATAATAATAATAGTTATAACAATTTCATAATTTGATTATGAAATAATCACATATTGATGTTATTATCATAACATCAAATACTGCTTTCAGTAAGGTCTTTCGAATCTAAAAGATCGCCTACTGGGAATCTAATGAAGCAACGTATGTGTAAGTACATTATAAATCATTGTGGACTTCACAAGTTAATGATATTTTTCAATGATTCTTAGATATATTGCTGGTGATTTCTTTATTAATAGCAGAATAGTTTATCTACTCCCCCCCAAAAAGATCGCCTAATTTATTATTATCATTCTGAAGCAACAGAATTAGGTGATCTTTCAAATTCAAAAGACCTTATTGAAAACAGTATTTCTTGTGTTTACACACACTGTCTCATTCAGTCCTCATGGAAAGATGGTGGGCTAGGTATTATGATCTGCATTTTGTGTGTGAAGGTACAGAGACCCAAAGACTTTAAGGAACTTGTTCAAAGTAGCACAGACGATAAATGGAAGAGCTGGAACTAGAACCTATGGTCTATTGAGCTTGTGCCAACATTCATTCCACGTTCACTTAATATTACTTCAATTTCAGATTTTCCTCAGGGAATCAGTGCTTTCCCACACATCATTCATGGGTTGCCTTGGATTGAGTCCACCACAGCCTCAACGCCCTCTCCAATCCAGCCAGCGTTGGTGCTGTCCACAGGTCCTGTTGTATTACCCAACTCCATGGACTATATGTCCATCTCCTCCTCTTCCTTCTTCCCCCCTCCTCACATTCATTAGGATAAGAAAGTTTAAGCAATGAGAGAAGTTCTACAAGATCCCATCATCCCATCTATCCATCTACCTGAATCTGTGCTTATTTTCTCTGCCTTGCCTCCCGTTATTATGGAAAAAATACCTATATGTATATCTAACACCAATTTTTCTGTTTGTGCCTTAGAACGCATGGCTCCAGCAATTCTCTTCTCTCCACCCCTTGACTAAGACAAATTTTTTTTTTCCTTTTTGCCTAGATCATTTCCATCACTACACAAAAATTCTATAACACCCACCATATTAAAAACCAAACAAAAAGCCTCTTTACCCTATATGATTCTCTTTATTTCCTTTTATTGCAAATGCCTTGAAATGTTATCTGGAGTCACTCTCTCTAATTCATATCCATCCACTCTCTGTTGAACCCAAGCCATTCAGGCAATCACCCATCACACCCATGAAACTGCTCTTGTCAATATTTCCTTGACTAGGATGACGGCACATCTCTGTTTCTACAGATAGTCCAGGCCTCTGCCTGTTCTCCAGGAGTGCTTTTTCACTCTCAAAGTGTCTTGGTTTGGATGGTAAATTGTATGTTCACATTGTTTATGATCTCCACATTGATAAATCCAACAAAATCCAGCTAAATGAGTTCTCAGTGCTCATGGTACTGGAGCTACTAGTATTTAACACATCTTATCACATCTTTCTTTCTTCACTTGTCTTCCAGGATCTCACATTCTGGTTCTCCTATTATCTTTCTAGCAGCTTCTCAGTTTTTTCACCTTGTTCCTCCTCATCTCCCCAAGTAGTGAGGGTTGCAGTGCCCGAGGGCTCAATCAATTGAATTCTCTTCTTCTCTACCCCAGCTGTATTCATTCCCTTGTTAATCTCTGGTCTCATGACTTTAAATACCATTCATTTAGTAATTATACCTACATTTAAAGATTTATACTAAAATTTACCCTTGAAGTATAGACTCATATATCCAACTATCTGTCTAATAGCATCCCAATCATAACATATTCAAAAGTGAACACTTGACATCTCCCACAGGAAAATTTTGCTCTTACTCCAGTCCTCCCCATCATAAGTACCAACTACAGTTTGTAGGAAGCAAACACCTTGATATTATCTTTGACCTTCAGTTGCTCTTACATCCAGTGTGTCATCAGATCCTGTTTGTTCTAACAACAAGTCTTATACTTATCACCATCCCCACCATTTCCACAGGTATCTCTCACCTGGATGATTGCAGTATCCTCATAATAGACCGTCCTACTTCCATCTTTGCTTCCATAGGCTATGTTCTCAATAGAGTAGTCAAAGCAATCCTTTTCACAAATAAGTCACATTACATGTCACTCTTCTGTTCAAAATCCTTTAATATCATATCCCACTCAATATAAAATCCAAATTCCATGCAGTAACCACAGGCCTGCCGTCATCCTGCTCCATTTACCTTTCTGATGTTCTCGCCTCCTTTTCTTCCCATTGTTCACTGTGCCCCAGGCACACGGGCACCCTTGTGATCTCTCCTGCCCCAGGGTCTTTCTTTTTTTTTTTTTTAATCAATTTTTACTGGAGTATAGTTGCTTTACGTGCCCCAGGGTTTTAACACTTGCTGTTTCCACTACTTGGATTACTTTCACTGTCCCCATGAGTTACTCCTTCACCTTCTCTTTGAAGTTTTCCTTACCATCCTTTCACAGTTCCCTTCCTTCTTGTATTAGTTTCTTAGAGCTGCTGGAACAAAGCACTACAAGCTGTGTGGCTGAAAACAACAGAAGTTTACTCTATCACAGTTCTGGAACCTAGATGTCTGAAATCAAGTTGCCTTCAGGGTCATGCTCCCGCTGAAAGTCTGGGTAGAATCCTTTCTTGCTTCTTCTTAGCTCTGGTTGTGGTCAGCAATCCTTAGCATTCTTTGGTTTGCAGCTGCCTCATTCCAACCTCTTCCTGTGTTGCACTTGGGGGCCTCCCGGTGTGTCTCAGTCTTCACATGGCATTTCCCCTTCTTACAAGGACATCAGTCATATTGGATTAGGACTCACCCTAATGACTTCATCTTAACTTGGTTATATCTACAAAGACCCTATTTCCAAATAAGATCACATTCACAAGGACCAGGTTAGGACTTCAACATATCTTTCTGGGGGACACAGTTCAACCTGTAACATTTCCTTGACTCAATATTTCCTGTCCTGGTTCCCACTTTGAAATTTTCGCATAGCACTTATTATTGTTTGGCTCATAGGACACTTTATTTATATGTTATATTACTGACTGTAAATATAAGCTCTATATGGCAGGGATTTTTAACTGTCTTGTACCTTGTTGTTACGCTGGTATTTAGAACAGCGCATGGAACATAGTACACACACAATACATAGCTGTTATATAAATGTTATTGACTGAATGTCGATTCTTCCAAGTCTCTGGAAATTCGGGAGAATGAAGGGGCATTTGCATGTGTAGCTTGAAAGAGCGTATAGATTCTATTTTCTTTTGCAGAGGTTGGCAAGCTATTGCCTGTGGGACACATCTGGTCTGCTGCTTCCTTTTGTAAATAAAATTTTATTGCAATACAGATATGCTCATTTGTTTATCTATTGTCTAATGCCGCTTTCATGCTATAATGGCAGAGTTGAGAAGTTGCAACAGAGACCAAATGGCCCACAAAGTTTAAAATGTTTGCTGTTTGCTCCTTTACAGAAAAAGTAAGTGTTCCAACCCTTGTTCTTCTCTGTTTTCATAATTTTAACTGTGGATATTGCTGATCATTAACAGGGGATCAGATTTAAAGATTAATAAACATTCTCAAGTGAAAATAAAATGAAGCAGGAGGTGGTTTTCTGCAGCTCAGTTCATTTAGACCACTGGGTGTCTCTCTTCCCTAAACTTTAAAAGTAAATGTTGACTTAGACATCAGCCAACTTGGGGCTGTGACATACCAGACAAATATTGACAGTTGCTAAGGCAACTGGGATAAAGTATTGGTCAAAGGATAATATAGGCGCCAATTGTGCCTGCCATGTTTCTCACATAGGGAAGAGACAGAACATGAATGAAAAATATATTTCACGAACTCTCTTCAACCGTGGCTTAAGAACAACTCACAGATGATGTTTATCTTAATTCCTCTTTCAGTTTCTCTGGAAATTAACACTTTGAGGGTCCTTAAGTCAGCTAAAATATGTCACAAGAGGGAAATCTCTCTGGTTATCAATTCTTTTTTCCAGTTATCCCTGGAGTTTACTGTTCCAAATTGTGTTCGAATGGGCAGCCATAAGGCCACACGTATTTTTCTGGCATGCCTATCTTGTCACCAAAGTGGTTTCTGCAACATCTCTTTTCAGAGATTTCTTATTAGTCAACGTTGGTATAATTGCCCTGCCATTTTCTTTGCCTCCTGAAACATGGTAGGAGAGAGTATTTAATCTGTGGTTAAACTTGAGCTTTTTCCACTGATTAAACTTAAGCTTTTGCCATTATGCTAGTGCAAGGCTTCTTCACAGTGGTGTCATTGGCAACTTGGGCTGGATAATTCCTTGTTGTAAGGGCTGTGTTGTGCATTGTAGGATGTTTAGAAGTATCCCTTGCCTCTATCCATTAGATGCCAGTAGCGGTTCCCCAGCTGTCAGGATCAAAAATGTCTTCAGATATTACCAAACATCCATTGGGGAACAAAATCATCCCAGCTAAAAACATTGTGCTAGTAAATCCAACCATATCTTCCTTAGATTATCCTTAAAGCATCCTCAAGTAGAGCTGAAGTTTCAAAACACAGTGCAAGAAATGGTAGAAATCTTAGATCATTCAAACTGCAAAGGAGAACCTCAGTTTTTCACAAAGTTAAAAAATACAGAAATTAAAACATTGATGATAAGCCCAGAGAGATCAATCAACAAGAAAAGAACTTCTTTCGTTCAGTGAGATACAAGGTAAGGTCTCAAAAAAAAAAAAAAAAAAGCTCTCCCAGAAGAAATTTTGAGGTCCCTTTCTTTCTGGAATGTATAGAAGTCCTGCTATTGTGAACTCTTGGACAGTGAGAAGTCATTCAGGATAGGCTTTGATTATGACCTTGCTCTCCTGTCCTCAAAGCCTTTCCAGTGACTGAGTTTGGCTCTCTGAGTTTGGAGCAGCTGGGACTGATTATGGCATGGCATCTAGGAAACTTGTACATCTGACATTTGTCTTCTAGAAAACCATCGGCCTCTCCACAACTCCTAGGAACTGCCTAGTCTTTCAGTCCCTCCTTGAAAGCTGGGTAATCCCATTTCCCACTGGACAGGAGGGGCTGGGTGAGGTCATTATGACCATTCATAAGCAACATGTTGGGCTGTAACTCCCAAAAGAGCTTGAAATATTGATCTTATGCATGTCATGCTAAAGATTGAACAGTTGTAATCCTGCTTTGTATATTACTTCTTGAAGATTTAAAACAAGATGGCTTTGCCACCAACATAGCTGACGTATTTTAATTAATCTTTGTGAAAAGAGTTTGACATGTTTAGATGAGCTCATCCAAATAGAATGTTATCCTTCTCTGATATAGAATACATTGGAATGAAGCATGACTTATGAAGAATAGAAATCTCGCCCTCATTTTTTTTCATTTTTTCTTGGGTAGGTCTGTCATCTGCATAATGAGTTATGATTTATAAAGTCTATAAAAGTGTGTCTTATAGCATATTTTGCTATGCCTTGCAATACGGAGAAATAGGAAACTCCCAGTCTATGATGACGGGGTGATGTACACTTAGTGAAGATTGTCTTCTCCAAGTTCTCTAATGGATACTGCTTAAGAACTATCTAGAAAAGACTGAAAGCCACAAAACCTGTGGGATGCTTTACTATTCCCTTGGAAGTTAGGCAATTAAAGGCTTACATCATTTGTGGGAAACATGACTGATGGTTCAAATGAACTTATTACACGTTATTTCAATTGAGTTTATAGAGTGCATATTTTTCTCCCAAGTGCCAGACTCATTAATGCAAATGTGAGAGTGCTAGCACTCTAAGGGAACTTCACAAGTAAAATGGGCAACAACCCAGTACCTCAGTGGGTAGTTATGAGTATTGAACGAGATAATGTGTGTTAGGTTATTTGGAATGGAAATCAATCTAATTAGAACTGGAGCTACCCCATTAAGATGCTGGAGTATAAATTGGACCTAAGAAAGAGTCAAAGGCTCCTCCTTTAACAATTCTAGGGTCATTGTTTCCACAAAGGGTGAGGTTAAAGCCATGCTGAAAGGAGACGTACCATTTTTCATGATATCAGAATACACCTGTTGTTTTTTGGTTTTGATTTGTTTTGTTTTTGAGGCAAAATCAGTCCTTGCCCCCAAGGTACTGTCCTTCTTCAGGTAAATTCATGAGGACATCAGTGGAACCCCTTGATGACGGAAGATGAAACTCAGAACATTCATCTTTTGCCTCATTCACAGGACTCTGATCCCGCCCTGTCCTCATAAGTCAAAAAGGAAAAAGTAGAGGAGAGCCTTCGTTAGCCTCAGGCTAATATCTCAGGCACTTGAGTTTGTCAAAGTTAAATAGAGATGGAGGGACTTTATTGGGAAGGGGTAGAATTAGCTGAGAGATCAGATTGGGTGTTGGAGTAGAGGATTTGAGAGAGAGCTGTGAAAAAATAAAAAAGAGAATTCTAAGGAAATATAGAGAATTCATTTGGAGCACACTTCTTTCAGGAATTTCCTTTGCTAGTGAGGCACAAAGGAATGCATAAGTTGGACAAAGTTCATCTTTCCTCCTATTACCCTGTACTGTTGTTTTGAGATCTACCCTACCTATCCCTTTATATGCTCCCATAATAGTCCAGTAGATATTTGGCATGAGGAAGAGAGGTAAGGTGGCTCTCAGGAAAGAGAAGGTATTAGTCTCCCACTCACCTTGTGGACTCTTGTGGTGATATAATTGGGAGAACAGATTTCTCCTATCTTATCCCTTACCCCACTGTAGATGACCAAATAAAGCTATTACAATTATTGGGATGATGGCAGCAGGTCAGAGACCCAGAGCCTGGAAATAGCAGCAGAACTGTTCCTACTAGGCTGGAGAGAAAATAGAATTGAATTATGTACCCTCCATAAGCTAGCAGTGAATATCTTCTGTGGTAGAAAAGAAGGATCTTGCAGTGTGAGTTTCATAAGTGCTCAGAAAATGTTAGATGAATTATTTCTCACATAATGATGTACCATGTCTTCATGGAATTAAATTTGGAGATTCCAGACATCAAAATTGTGGGGTTTTTTGCATATCACCTTCATGAGAATACCCTTATGTACTCTGCTTACTTAGTAAATATTGTCTTGTAGAGTTGAATCAGGATTGAGAGAGGCATTGTCCATGGAACCCTTCACCTTCTTTTTTTTTTTTTAAGTTTTTTTAATTGATTGATTGATTGCTATGTTGGGTCTTCGTTTCTGTGCGAGGGCTTTCTCTAGTTGTGGCAAGCGGGGGCCACTCTTCATCGCAGTGCGCGGGCCTCTCACTATCGCGGCCTCTCTTGTTGCGGAGCACAGGCTCCAGACGCGCAGGCTCAGTAGTTGTGGCTCACGGGCCTAGTTGCTCTGCGGCATGTGGGATCTTCCCAGACCAGGGCGCGAACCCATGTTCCCTGCATTAGCAGGCAGATTCTCAACCACTGCGCCACCAGGGAAGCCCCCCTTCACCTTCTTATCACCACAAAGAATACATACAACAGGGGTTACATTCAAAAACTTTTGAAAAATGAAAAGACAACCTACGGAATAGGAGAAAATAATTGCAAATGATGTGACTGACAAGGGCTTAATTTCCAAAATGTACAAACAGCTCATACAGCTCAATATCAAAAAAAACAAACAACCCAATCGAAAAATGGGCAGAAGATCTAAATAGACATTTCTTCAAAGAAGACATACAGATAGCCAATAGGCACATGAAAAGATGCTCAGCATCACTAATTATTAGAGAAATGCAAATCAAAACTACAATGAGGTATCACCTCACACCAGTCAGAATGGCCATCATCAAGAAGTCTACAAACAATAAATGCTGGAGAGGGTGTGGAGAAAAGGGAACCCTCCTACACTGCTGGTGGGGATATAAATGGATACAGCCACTATGGAGAACAGTAAGGAGGTTCCTTAAAAAACTAAAAATAGAGTTACCATGTGATCCAGCAATCCTGCTCCTGGGCATATATCCAGAAAAGATGAAAACTCTAATTTGAAAAGATACATGCACCCCAGTGTTCATAGCAGCACAATTTACAATAGCCAAGACACAGAAGCAAGCTAAGTGTCCATCGACAGATGAATGGATAAAGAAGATGTGGTATATATCTATAATGGAATTAGCCATAAAAAAGAATGAAATAATGCCATTTGCAACAACATGGATGGACTTAGAGATTATCATACTAAGTGAAGTAATTCAAACAAAGACAAATATCACATATCACTTATATGCAGAATCTTAAAAAATGATAAAAATGAACTTATTTACAAAACAGAAACAGACTCACAGACATAGAAAATAAACTTGGTTACTATGGTTACCAAAGGGGAAGGTGTGGGGGAAGGATAAATTAGGAGTTGGGGTTAACAGATACACACTACTGTACATAAAATAGAAAAACAACAATGACCTACTGTGTAGCACAGGGAACTATATTCAATAGCTTGTAATAACCTATAATGAAAAAGAATCTATATCTGTATCTATATACCTGACTCACTCTGCTGTACACCAGAAACTAACATAACATTGTAAATCAACTATACTTCAGTAAAAAATATCTGATATCATCTTCTGCAAAACACAGAAACATATCCAAACCCAAGATAACAGTCTTATCTGCCAGTGGTCATTTATTCTTTTAGCTAAATGACTCATATTGCTTCATCATTTTTGCATACGGTCAAAGTTTTAAAAAGTTGGCTATAATATTTCCTCCTCAGTTTACAGCACACTGAAGCTTTATAGAAAAGTGTCTACACGGTGACAAACATTGACTTTTCCTGCTCATTGCTGCATTAATCATCCAGAGAGTTGGAACTAGTATGCCAAATAGGGTTTTTCAAATGTCAAGCATCTGGATGAGGACAAATTTGAATTTATATTCAAAGGTCTTAAAGTGTAGACAGCTAATGACCCCTATTAGTAACTTATTTCAAATGGGCATTTGGAATTTACCTACTACTTTTACACACATTTTCCCCCCTAGAGTTGAAGAGAGTACTACACTCCTTAAGCCATTGTGGGCTTACTCCTGCACGAAACTGGGGGTCTGGTGACAAAGAAAGACCTATAATGTACAATGGTATTAGAGTGATTTGTTATTCAGGCAAGGACAAAGAAAATAAACAGCGTCAATTAAAATTGTGCTGGTTTTAAGTCTAACAGTTGAATTTTAAGTCTAACTATACAATTCCTATACTTTTGATGGACAGCTTGGGAGATAGAGGGCCAACCTAGCTGGCCAGGCTCACAAAGATGAAAGGGGAAAGTTTAGAGAGAGTATGGCTGGAGAACGTACATCATAAATTGGGCCAGGTTAAGGCTAGGAACAAGAATCAATAGAAACAATGCAGACTGAGGCATAGAATTAATAGGAGGGTTGCTGAGAACCAGGGAAAGGAGCGTGGAGCAATTGTTGTGGACAGGTGTGAACTCTGGACAAATTCCTGAGATGATAATTCATGGACTTTTCCAGACTTGTAGCATAAATTTTGCAAAGGTAAAACTTTTACTTAAAGGGTCAGGGAATGATAGTAATAAAGTGCCAGTTCTCATTTGTTTATCTTCTCATCAATTAATACCTTTATCTAACCATCTAATATCCATCCATCTAATGATCCTTCCATTCTTTCATCATTTTATCCTTTTAATTTTATATGGCATTTACTGAGTACCCATTTTGTGAGAAATTATTGTTTGACACTTTGTAAAGGAGTGAAGAGAGTTGAACACAGCCCATAAGGTATTATCTATGACCTGTAATAATGGCTGTGATAAGTTCAGGTTGATGGATAAAGGATCTTTCTTAGTTGTGCTCATATAGAGATTTCTCCTGTGTTTGCTTTCCACCTACTAAACTTGATAAGGGCAGTTCAACTGTTTAACCTAGAAAAGAGGGCATCAGTGGGCACACGGAGCAAATGTTACAACTCAGTGTCATGCTAGTGGGACAATGGATTGGGGAGTGCCTGCACTTACCAAAACTCTTTGAAGAAAAGAAAGCAAGAAATTGACAAGTTGGAGAGAGAGAGTCAAGGAGAAGGCAAACTGAAATCTTGGAAACAAAGTAACACCTTTAATACTACTTCAGGTGGTTCCTCCTGAGCTGTGATGTATCAACTACCCTTTACAACTGAATCATGTAACTAGACAGGGAATCTGAAATAGCCAAGAACATGTAAACAGGCTTTTATTATGTAGAAGTCACAAATCCTGAGTAATTTACAATTTGACCAAATGCCTATGAAAGGTCTAGATAACCAATAAAAGGACATTTGCTCTGGGCTTAATGGCCATATAAAAAATGTTACATACACCCAGCTAACCAGGGTGGGGATGAGGGGTCTTGGCTGTTACTGTTTTTTCAGAGACTGTAGAGTTCAGGGAACACCGGAGTCAAACAATGCCATTTCTCCCCTCAGAAAACAACAAGGTACCTTCTCTGGACATTTTCAAAGCTATTCATCAAAGATGAGAAAGACACAGAACTATAAGAGTAGTAGAAAAATCAGTGGCAGAAAAAAATTGGGGGCAATTTATGAGATTCGAGGGTCTTGTAAATCCACATTTAAGTTATATAGGATTGAAGGAATGTGTACATCAATACAAAGTGTTGGGAGAAAAATATGCCCACTAAAAGGCATGGCTTTGTATTTTTAAGGAAGGTCATAGAAAATAATACTTGAACTTTACTTTTGTTCCAAGGTTGAACAATCTATACTGCATGAACCATTCCAGTGTGGTATGAAGTTCAACACTTTTGTTTAAGAATCTGTGTTCAACATTGTAAGAATTTATCTGTATGACCAACCTAATAGGACAAAAGGTGTGTGGTCAGGCCTCAGACAATCTCAAGCTTTGATCAAATAAAAGTATTAATTAATTAATACATTTTTCTTGGATAACTAATATAGGTTAATTTTTTTAAATGTTAGTAGGCTCTATACATTGAATGGTCATTAACTAGTAGTTAATGACCATTAACTAGTAGTTAGTAACTTGGGTCATAAACAAATTGTTTAAACGAAATGACCCATTTCAAAAAACGTTCTGACCAACTCAATGAATCTGTCTACAAAGCTTTGCATTTATAGATACACCTTGGTATCTTATTTCAACCCGACAAATCAAGTGGTCCCATAAAAAAGTCAAATTCTTTGATTGGTAGGATATAGTTTTAATAGCTGGTTTCCTGTTTGATTTTTTTTTTTAATCTCTCTACCAGGTTGGGGGATGTATAGATACAGTTTTAATTAATACGTTCATTGCTTATTTCATCACCACAGTGCCTAGAGAGACCAGAATAAATCTAAAGGCTATGGTGGTTATTTTCCAATCCAGAAAAACATAATTACTTCTATTGCAATGAGTTCAACCTTTAGAATGCTCATTATAATAAAAGAGAAAAGGAGGAGGAAGGGCACTGAAGCTCTTGGGAAATGATGGTAAGTGATGCTACAAGGAGTCTGGTCCCTACAGCCAGGTGCCCCTGAGCTTGAATCCTTACCAGTCTCATCTGTAAAATAGGGTAACATCGCTCATCTTTTAGGGTTGTTGTGAGGAAAAATAAGGTTATAAAGATGAAATTTATGAGTGCATGGCACATAGTACGTACTCCGTAAGTATCAAGATGGATGGGACCACAGGAGCTGCTGAATTCAACATCCTCATTTTGTGGGCATAGAAGTCCAGAAGCCAAGCAATGAGGACATGCTTGGTTTTCTGACTCCAAGTTCAGTGTTTTCCAATATGTTCTGCTACTATATTTTTGTCTTGGTTGAAGAGGCATGGTGGGGATTGGATAAAGCTTAGTAGATAGCATCTTGTAGTGGTATCTTGAATGATAGACAAGATTTCAAAAGGTGAAGCTAATGGGAGGAGGACATTCCAGGTACATAATATAGCAACAAGAAGGGTATGGACACAATAGAACTTGAGCCATTCTGCCCAAGAGAAAAAGAGCACCCCATGATCCCTTTGAGTAAACCAATGAACATAGGCTTGGGGGTTAAATCATTCTCTTAGTGAATGAGGACTCACGGGGAGACCTCTGAAACCCCTATCTCTCTATGTAATTCTGAAATCTTCCAGGCATATGTTTAGTAGGCACTCCTCTTTTTCATGGTCACTGCAAAGGGACCTCTGTAAGTAGCTCATCTTCAGATGAGATATTGACATCTAAGGTGGTTCCAGATGAGGAGCTGGCTTACATAAGAACAGAGGTCTGAACTGTTTCTGACTCAGGTATAGGGAGCTTATTTTCTCTGGATCTTCTTTGGGATATAGGGGGTCCCCAAAAGTGGGGCTGAGCTAGGGAGCCCCCTCCCATGAGGATAGTTAAAATAGTGAGCAGAAGAGGAAAGGCTAAAAAGGGTAAATAGTTTAGTCTGAGGAATCGAGGTCTAAGGAAAAACTCAAACAACCCACCAGACTCTAAGCTTCATGAGGGTAAGGACTATATTTGTCTTGTTCATTGTTTTGTTCCCAGTGACTGCACATGACTTGGAATATGGTAGGTGATCAGTACATATTTGTTGAATTCCTTAATTAATGAATGCACAAAAGAAGCAACACTTGCCTTAATCTCAGTGACTGGTGAGAAGCTCAGGACGATGTTCCTAACAGCTCTTGGTCTCAGAGTTGTTACCCAAAGCCAATGACTTTTCTTGGCAAAGAACTGCATGTACTCGCAATGCCTCCTGTTAGAGAAATTCCTTAGGTGATCACCAGTGTCCATAGCACAAATCCTTCAGGGTTTAGTAGCAGCTTATTCAACCATTTGACTTTCTTGAGGATCAACTACTTGCTTCTCCAACGTAAGTACACATAACCCAGGATACAGACAGTAAGGCAGAAGGATTAAATGCACAAATTCTAGATGCAGAACGTGAGGATTTGGATCCAGGCTTTACTACATAATAGATTTATGATCCTGTGCAAGCTGTTTGTCTTCCTACAGCATCGTTTTCCTCATCTGTAATTTTGAGATATAATAGTACCAACCACATAGGTTTTTTATATGGACTGAAGTGAATGAGGTAAACTCTGTAAAACACTTTGCATGTTGCCTGGTACCTAATAAGCTTGATAAATGTTAGTTCTTTCTCTTCTCCACCATCTTCTCCTTCTTTATCTTCTTCCTAAATGTTAAATATTCTAAAAGAAACATTTAATAAAATTTTTGTACTTCTGAAAGTGGGACTTTTGTACTTACAATTGATGGTGTGTCCTAGGTCAACTGGAAGAATTTTTTATTTCTTTTTGATGTATAAATCAATAGTACCTCTTACGATTGATGGCTCCTAAAATGAGATAGAACTTGGAATTGTACTTATTACTGCTAATCTGACTGTGAAATATGCAAGGAAATATGAGAGGCTTCAGTGTAAACACCATTCTGGAGCATCAATTTTACTTAAAGATTTAGGTGGGAAAAGTTGAATAAGCTAGCCACTTACAAATTTTAAATGTTATTTTTATATTTAAACAAACATGGATGGATTAAAAAGAAGTCAAGGTTTACCTGAATTTTTAAGAGAAAAATGTGGCATGCCATAGAAACTTTGGCTTGAAACGCTAGATTTCTGTTGTAGTTGTTTATTATGCACTGCTGTTTAGAGTAAGGTGATGGAAAAGTTTGAGAAGCACGGTGTGAAGCAGTGCAAGAAAACCAAACAACGTCCCTGCCCTCATGGAACTTAGAGTCTAATGGGAGAAAAACATGAAAACAAATAACAGATGTAGGGTATTTTAGCATTTATGATAGAATTACTACAAGGAGCATTTAGGCACAAAGGAGGGAGTGGCCAGTTCTCTTAGGGGCTTAAGGGTGCAATTGAGAAGACTTCTTAGAGAAGGTGACCTTGAAGTATATTTTTGAATGAGGATATGTAGTTTGGAGAGAAGACAGGGCACACTCAACAGGACCCTTGTCATTTTTATCCTTTTTCCTGGGTACTGAGATGCTCTGTAGTATTGGGGAAGATTCTCACTGCTGAACTTGCAGAGGAACTAGAACTTGCATGTACTGGGATCTTCTCTGGCAAGGTCTTCCAAGGATCTTGTGGGTGGCCTTGCTTTAGCAGGACAAATTTGGGTCAGCGTGGAGCATATTGATCTTTATTTAACCCAAGCTAAGAACTTTATAACCTCTTCCAGACTTCTGAATCTATGCTACAAACAGATCTTGCTTCTCTGATTTTGCTAATAAAATATAAGTCCAAGCAACATCCTCTTCTGGGATTATAAAACATTTATTTCCAAGCACCTTCCAGCGCAACAGTACCGGTTGGCTGTTCATTCTGTGAAACTCTGCCATTTGCATGGAACTGCATATTCTTTTGTAGAGCTTCCTGGGTTGAAATTCAGACCTTCATTTTCTTGTCCTAAAGAGAAAGACACATATCCTTTAGGAAGAATTGTACAGCATTGCCATCCTTACACTTTGCACCTTCTGATTATCCCCGGAACAGCTGGCTTAATGTAGCAGTAATTCACAGTCCTCAGCAGGTTGGCTGCAGAGAATTCTTCATTATTCAGAGTTCAGCAAGTGCCAGCAGTGTTATTGAAGTGGTAATTGAATTTGGTGAACCCTCTGTGGTCAAGACAGCATAGCACTGCCTGCAAGAACCATGCGGTGTGGTTAAGATGAATATACTTCCAACAAAAATGAATCTTCAAACTAAGCTCAAAAGCACAGGGCCAAAAGGACATACTGTTTTGATGATTTGACTTGTGATGTTGAGCATTTTGGACTGAAACCCGTTCAGAAGCATGACAACGTGTACCTACAAGGAAGACCCTGGGAGAGAAGTCTAATACTGCCCAGAAATCTCCAGCAAAAGCTTTACTGATAATCTCATCAAGCACAGATAGGCATGTGACAAGTTTATTTCCTTGCTTAAAGATGTCCTTGCGGCATTGTTGAATTGAATCCTTGTGTGGTAAAAGAAAAGAAAAATCCTCCAATAATTTTCAGTGAAGCGTGCCTTATCACTAAACAGCAATTAAGTGCTTTCAAAATTTCACATTCACAGAATGGTCTCAACAATCTCACTACTTTGCAATGCAGTTTCTAAAAGAGAACATTTATAGTTTGGGAAAACAGCACAAAAATGAAAATTGTTGGAATTGTTTTGGTTGCTGAAAATATACTTGGCCTCAGTGGCTGTGGCGCTGTAGAAAAGAAAGAACTTTGGCTCTGAGCTCGGGCAGACTCTGAGTTTGAATCCCAGCTCCTTCATTTACTGTGTCCTTAATAGGTCATTAACTTCTTTTAGTCACTTTGTCTTTTCCTGTAAAAATGAGGTCAGTAATGTCTGCCTCTGAACATGACATGCAAAGACTAAGGGGCAGTGCTTGTCTTTACTGGATACTTATCATATTAACAGCTGTCATTTGCCGGCCTACTAGGTTCCTGGCATGGTCAAGTGCTTATGAACACGTATAATGTTACAATATGTAGTTGATACTTAGGGTGTCCAGCTCATCCCAGTTTGCCTGGGACTGTCCTGATTTTACAACTGAAAGTCCTGAGTCTCAGGGACCATCTCAGTCCAGGACAAACTAGGGTGATTGACTACTCTCTCAATATTATGGTTTCACTTTACAGGTGTGGAAACTGAGGCTCAGGGGGTGTATCCAAATTTTTCAATATCCCACAGCTGAGAAAGAATAGGTCCCATATGCAACCCAGGTTTGGATAACTCCCAAGCCTGCACTGTCTGCAGCCCTAAATTCTGCTCGGTAAGTATAGCTTTCCTTGCTGTATTACTAGAACGTTCTGGATTTAACAAACATTCGTAGATCAGATCACATTTTTTCAACTGGCTGAAATTATAATTTCAGGAATGCATGTGTGTGTTTTTGCAGATGTTACAGAGTGGGGAGATCTCTAAGTGAGAGATAAAGAAAATCATAGTGATAGTGATACTGAAAAAGATAGTTTAAAAGCCTAACATCTATTTTGAAGAACATTTTATCTTTTGTCAATGCATAACTCATTGATTCATTCACTTATCCATCCGTCCATCCATTCATTCAATAGGTTTACAGTGAGGTCCTATTGTGTTCCAGGTACTGGGGCAGATACAAAGAAGACTAAGGTACTGGCCTCAAGATGCTCAGAGTAATGGGATTGTTAAAGAATAATTGTAAAATAACTAATGATGAAAAATCTGAAAGAGAAATTAAGGAAACACTCCCATTTACCATTGCAACAAAAAGAATAAAATACCTAGGAATAAACCTACCTAAGGAGACAAAAGACCTGTATGCAGAAAACTATAAGATACTGATAAAAGAAATTAAAGATGATACAAACAGATGGAGAGATATACCATGCTCTTGGATTGGAAGAATCAACATTGTGAAAATGACTATACTACCCAAAGCAATCTACAGGTTCAATGTACTCCCTTTCAAACTTCAGACTATACTACAAAGCTACAGTAATCAAGACAGTATGGTACTGGCACAAAAACAGAAATACAGATCAATGGAACAGGATAGAAAGCCCAGAGATAAACCCACGCACACATGGTCACCTTATCTTTGATAAAGGAGGCAAGAATATACAATGGGGAAAAGACAGCCTCTTCAATAAGTGGTGCTGGGAAAACTGGACAGCTACATGTAAAAGAATGAAATTAGAACACTCCCTAACACCATACACAAAAATAAACTCAAAATGGATTAAAGACCTAAATGTAAGTCCAGACACTATAAAATTCTTAGAGGAAAACATAGGCAGAACACTCTACGACATAAATCACAGCAAGGTCCTTTTTGACCCACCTCCTAGAGAAATGGAAATAAAAACAAAAATAAACAAATGGGACCTAATGAAACTTAAAAGCTTTTGCACAGCAAAGGAAACCATAAACAAAACGAAAAGACAACCCTCAGAATGGGAGAAAATATTTGCAAACAAAGCAACTGACAAAGGATTAATCTCAAAAATTTACAAGCAGCTCATGCAGCTCAATATCAAAAAAACAAACAACTCAATCCAAAAATGGGCAGAAGACCTAAACAGACATTTCTCCAAAGAAGATACACAGATTGCCAACAAACACATGAAAGGATGCTCGACATCACTAATCATTAGAGAAATGCAAATCAAAACTACAATGAGGTATCACCTCACACCAGTCAGAATGGCCATCATCAAAAAAATCTACAAACAATAAATGCTGGAGAGGGTGTGGAGAAAAGGGAATCCTCTTGCACTCTTGGTGGGAATGTAAATTGATACAGCCACTATGGAGAACAGTATGGAGGTTCCTTAAAAAATTAAAAATAGAACTACCATATGACCCAGCAATCCCACTACTGGGCATATACCCTGAGAAAACCATAATTCAAAAAGAGGCATGTACCACAATGTTCATTGCAGCTCTATTTACAATAGCCAGGACATGGAAGCAACCTAAGTGTCCATCGACAGATGAATGGATAAAGAAGATGTGGCACATATATACAATGGAATATTACTCAGCCATAAAAGGAAACAAAATTGAGTTATTTGTAGTGAGGTGGATGAACTTAGAGTCTGTCATACAGAGTGAAATAAGTCAGAAAGAGTAAAACAAATACCGTATGCTAACACATGTGCATAGAATCTAAAAAAAAAGAAATGGTTCTGAAGAACCTAGGGGCAGGACAGGAATAAAGATGCAATTTTTAACATATGGAGGTCTCTTGCAGGTTGTCCAGAAAAAAACATCAGGGATCCAGATATTGGATTGAGTAGAAAGTGTGGAGAATATCTGAGGCCTTGGCAATAGAGATCACCAAATTAAGAGCTGTCTTTTGTTTTCCTTCTGATAAGAAGTTGTAAGCTCAACTAAAGATGACCACTTTGCTTTCAATATTTAATTTGTAAATTTTAGTTTATATTTTCAATAAACAACTCAGAAGCACAAAAATAACAGCAGAGTCACACACTGATAAGATCATGTTTATTTAGTAATGTCTGACAAATAGAGAAAGTAAAAGGAATATTTTTAAAAATGTATAATTTATATTTATATAAATACTTCAAAGTAGAGAAGCTGAACACATAAGGTGACATTAGAAGAATGTATACATTTTAAGTTTGCAACCTATCTTATAGCCTGACAAGTTAGATACATGTATGTAGACACATATATCTTGTTCATGAGCTTGCATAACTAAGGCCCAAGGATAAGTTTGGGGATCTGTACAATAATTCTAAACTCCCATAGAGTTTGTGGTATCTTGCCACTGCAGTCTTGTCAATTTTGTTCTTCTTTTTCAAAATTGCACTACCAGCACACTTGAAAGTCATCAAAGGTTGTAATCAGGTGCTTTGGGCCTCAGTTTATTCATCAGCAAGGTGAGAGGAGCCCTGCTGATATGTTCTGCTTCTTCTGAATTAAAAAACTAGTGATCCCCAGCAGCCTCCAGACACATACAAGTGTCTGAGGGCTGGTAGAGGCTGGTCATCTATGTATAAGGGAGAGTTTTCTGTTTAGCTTCTTTCTTTTGGAAAGGAGTCAACTTGTCTGAAATGGAGCCAATTTATGACACCAGTGCACTTAATGAATAAGCGTTCCATTACTGTAGATACAGCTTGTTTTCTATGTACACAGAAAATTAATAATCTCTAGATTTCGTGTTGAAGAGCTATATGTTTCCTCGGATCTTGGAATTTGAAGTTCAGAGTTGAGCTACTCAAAAAGAGTGCTCCACAGAGAACCCTTAGGTCAAATCTCAATCTATGGTGAAATATTTGTATGATGACACCCTCAGTATGACCTTGGATTTCACCGTGTCATTCATTACTGTGACCTTTTCTTGAAATTTCACTAGTGTGTAACAAAATGAGTGTAATGTGATACAGTGTACACAGTAAGACATATATCTGATTTCTGAAATTTACAGAAATTTTCATGTGTAGTAGACAGCACAAAAGAATGTCATCCCTAAGCACTATCCTGAGCTTACCTTGATTCCAAGTTTACAGTTAATCATATCTTTCATGAAAAAAAGACAGACATAACTGACCTCATATGACCACAGAAAATACATGGGACGCAGATGTGGATAATAATTCTTTGTAATTTTTCTTATAGTCATTTGCTAGTGGGTGGCTACAGGTTGCCTCTGTAGGTGGGCTTCCTAGGGGACACATTACATTTCTCCTCTGCTGGTGTTTGGCTTTAAGTCTTGGAGGAAAGACGCATTGTTATGAGGACAGTTGTTGTGACAGGTGCAGGTCCCGATGACCATCACTGGTTTCTTGAGGATCTGCCCTGGGGAGCACTGGAACTCCACCTGGATGGTTTTGGTGTTGTGTGGGGTACAGCATCGGCCATCGCTGCAGACACCGCAGAACCTGGGCTTGTAGGTGTATAGGCTCGTGCAGTTCTCAAACTGCAGGTGGATGGCTTTGAGTGACTTGGTGGTGCGGAGACACTTTTTCCCTTTCTAAGAAAGAAGAAAAGGAGTGATGCATGAAACGGCCATCGTTCCTCCGAGGGATCGGTCTAGGCACACGGAATAACTTGCTAGTTGCCTACCCAAAATCTGTTGCTCTTTCTTCTTTGCTAACAGAATGTTAATTTTGTTTGAGTAATGTGGTCCACTACAAGTATATTCTTCCCCAGAATATCTGGGAGCTTGCAATGGCCTTGTGGCCAAGTTCTGGCCAGTGATACATAAACCAAGGGATTCTGGGAAATCCTTTGCCCTTCAGATGGGTACAGTTCTTAATCGCTTCCTGCATTCATTTGCCTTCCTATCTAGAATGTGGAAATCATGCCTAGTTGTATATAACCATCTTTTGACCATGTGGCATAAGCATGAAGATGAAAGCATATGTATGATAAAGAAACCTATTTTTTTCAAACCACCATAAATAGGCTTTGGCGTTGTTATTAGCCCAATACATTCTTAGGTGTTATAAAGAGAAATGGAATAAATATGGCATCACTGCAGGCCTATTAATATTTCAAATATTTTTCAGACATTAACTTACTTAACCTTATTAGGAACATTCACTCATACAAGGAGCAGTTATTCACATAAAGAACAACTGTCCAAGTTTTATAGATGAGTAAACGTAGTCTCAGAGGCCAAAGTGATCAGAAAACATCTAGAACCTGAATTTGTCTGACACAAAGCTCATTCCTTCTATTACACTGTGACCTCAGGAAAGTCTAAGACAGTGGGATTTAAGGTTAGTTTCCATGAAGGCATGGTAAGTGGAGAATTTATTCAACATTCCATTGGTAAGAGTTGAAGAGGAACCCCAGTATTGATAATTCAGTAAGACATTGATGATATGTTAATTTCCCACCTAGATTTCTTCACCTAATTTGTCACAATTTTCCACTGCTTTTCACCTTCCTAGTTGTAATCCACAGCTTGTGGAGTGATGAGACTTGGAATTCTCTAAAATTGGTAGCTCTCAAACTTTAATAAGTAAGAGTACATCAGAATCATCTAGAGGGTTTGTTAAAACACACATTGTTGGGCCTTACACCCAGAGTTTCTGATTCAGTAGGTTTGATGTGAGCCCCCATAATTTGCATTTCTAACAAGTTCTTAGATGATGATGCTGGTCTGGGGATCACTGGTGCTTTGAGAAGCACCATCTCACATTTAAGAATCTTTTGGTGATAAGGAAGTAACGATTATTAGGCTGGCATTTCCCTAGATTCCAAACAAATTTCTGGCCCCTTAATGAAATATATATATATATATATATATATATATATATATATATATATATATACACACACTATAAATAAATGTCTTAAATATAATATCTCCCAATATTAAACTTGGTGCAAGGGACAAGAAAAATATGAATTTTGGAAAAAGAAACAATAGAAAAAGCAAAATTTTAAACTCATGACATGGAAATGGCTTATTTAATAAGCAAGTTACTGTGTACTTGACAATATTTAAAGGCTTCTTGTTTTTTCCTTTTTAATATTTAATGTTTAGTGTATATTTTTGCCAATATCCACAAAAAGGTACAAGGTCTGCAATATCTGTGTGTGTGTGTATATGTATGTGTGTGTGTGTGTGTGTGTGTGTGAGAGAGAGAGACAGAGGGAAGGACAGAAACAGAGAAGAAGGTGTTTCTAGGTGCTCTTTCTAAATTGGTGGAAGAAGCATAAAGTTAGAATGGACCTCAAAAAGTCATACAGCTAAGTAGCCATATAACAATGCAACCACTAGAGACTCTTACTTTATCAATAAATAGAAATGATGGTTAATATTAGGTAATGATATTTATGTTAACAGACTAATCTATGCCCAGCACTTTGCAAATGCATTCTATTTAATCCTCATGACAACTCTGAGGTAGGTATTGTTAATGTCTCTGTTATATAGGGGAAAGAACTGAGGCTTAAAGGTTAAGAAAATCACCCAAGATCCCACAGCTAGTTCATGTGGAAAGCCTAGATTTAAAGCCAGGCTGTCTGGCTCCAGAGTTGCACCCTTAAGCATGAGATGATATTGCCTCAGTGGAGAGATATGTAAATCGTTCATTGTTAGGGACGGTTTTATTTTGCCCTTAGGTTTGTACAAGGGTCCATATACGAGTTTGATTTGGGTACTGCATTTATCTGACCTAGGACTCTGTTAACAAGGCTTGTGATGTCATCAGGAACCAATCAGAGCTTCTGATCTGCATGCCTTGTACTCAGCATTAACACACTGAGTTGATATCATTCCAGCAAAAAAGGAAAGAAATGTGTTATTTTATTTGGCACAGATAGCCTTATGCTGGCAAATGTACTAGTCATACTAGGCTTTTTGAAATACAGAAAATAATTCCCAGACATCCATTCATTTATTCATCAACGGTTGTTTATCAAGCACACAGTACATCCCAGGTAGGATGTGGGGGACTGAGGGATGAGGAAGGCAGATGTGGTCCCTACTCTGTTGCTTCCTTCAGACTGAACCTAAAGGGTGAAGAAAGCTGAGCTCAGAAATGACCTCTCTAAAATAAATCATGTTTGACCACTGAGTAGCCAGTTTTTTCCAGGATGAAATGAGATTTGCCAGACTTTTCTCAACTGGGGACATTACTGTAGTGGTCTGGCCCCTCCCTCTTCATCTGCTGTGAGTTGCTGGGGATATTTCAATACATTAAAGAGAAAATAAAAGAAGGTAAACTCCTTCGTTAGAGCTGACCTTGAAGTCAGCTTCACAGTGACTTTCTAAAGCCCAGGCCCCCCTCCCGAAGAAAACATAACTCTCAACATTTAGGTTGTGAATGTTTTTTAAGTCTACAGGTGTAAAGTAAACACTTTCCAAAGAGGAACAAAAGAAGACAAATCTCAACATTTGGAACAACTGGCACCAATGGTGGACATTCTCAGAAAGATCCATCTGACAAGACACAGCAAGAAGCAGTTAGAATGGTCATTGCCCCCTTTTCCACAGGACTGTGGAAGGGACAAGACAGTGGGGAATTGTAACAGGGAAGAGCAAAATCTGACTCCATGTTGGATCTGTTTCTTTTACTTTAAGCTTTGCTTTTTGTTGCTTTTGTTTTTAAAATCATACATAATGGCCTGCCTCAGGGAACCCTGCCCCTCTGTCTGAATGTTAAACTAAAGTGCCTTTTGTTCAGCTCACAGGGAGACAATCTGACCCTGCCCACCTGTGAATGCCTGCAGAAAAGAAGAAATTAACATATCCCCTCCCTGATGCTGGCCACGCCAGGAGATATTTTGCAAAATCAATGGCCTTTTTACTTTATTTCCTCACCTCCTCCCCCTCTCTGTTCTATAAAATAAACTGGCATCCAGTCCCTGTTAAGATGGTTTCTGGGGACACTAGTCCGCCATCTTCTCGGTCTGCTGGCTTTCTGAAAAAAGTCACTATTCCTTGCCTTATAAGAAAAACAAGAACAACAACAGAAAATAAAACACAGGCCCCAGCGAGGCAAGGCCACCTCCTCTGTGGTGGGGGCTCCTCCCAGGCTCATACCTTATCTGTCGGCTGCTTGTGCTCTTGGTCACAGGGCCGCACCGCGCAGAGTCGGGTCTGCTTCACCATCTCGCAATGTGGATTCCTGTTGGTGACCCGGGTGGAAAAACCCATGCCACAACTCTTGGAACACGCACTCCACTCTGTGGTCTGCTCAATGCAGTTGATACCTGAGTCGGAGACTGCAACTCCTAGAGTGGCTTCTGTTCTGTAGGCTATGGGATGTTGAAATAAGGACAGTGTTATTGAGTAAAATGTGGGGATGGCAAAGTGGTCCTTTCAACCATCATTAGGAAGAGCGTCTCATCCAATTCAGTACCTGTGCAACTCAGGTGTTCTCAGACGGCAGACCTAGATCTCTGTATTTATAAACCCCTAACAGGTAGCACAATGCCTGGCACATGGTTGGCCTTCAAGAAATCTTTGTGGAATGACTGTCCGATTTGTTCATAAGAAGTTTAGGAGAACCTGTCTTTGAGAAGCTTAGTAGTTTTAAGAATATAGCACAGTATAGCATCAAAAACCATTCCATAAACCATAATGTTTTCAATGTGTGATTTTGTCCAGAGAAAGGATAATGAAAAAATTATAACTGGATGAGTAAGTAGAACCAACCAACTCAAAATAGTGATGGAGGTAATGCTCTGCCTTAGGGAGGTAGAATTGGTTATTTGGGTTGTAGGATATAGTCACTGGGACTTTGATGACAGACGGTTCTGTCTCAACACTTAATATGCATGGCCTAGGGCACATCTCCTCCCTTACATGGCAGTTTTCCTATCTGTAAGCATGGCTGAGAATTTCTGACTTCAGAAAAACTGTAAAGTTCTGTGTACTGCCAGTATAAATAATCTGGCTGATTAATGGCTTCTAAAATATTCTCTACTGGATCTTGAATGTTTACTTTTCAAAAAAAAATCATTTCCTTTATAAGCCAAAACTAAAGGAAAAGCAAAGCAAAGATCCTAAAGTGTCACTTGATCCTTCCTGCAGCACCTGGAAAGGTGGCATTTCTCTGTGACACCTGTCCAGGGATGGCATTCTTTAGGGAAGCTGGTCTTAAGAGTGCATAGGTAGTTGACAGAGTCCAGAAAAGAAAGAGCCATCACCAGGCCCTTTGCAAATGGCTTAAATGGTGTTCCCATGGAGTTGACACTTGCCACAAGTATAGAAGCTCTATCAATTACGTGTCTTGCATAAAGTTGTCAAAGCACATCTTTGCAATGTTAACAAGGGTCAAGTGGAATAGACTAAAATACAAATGGCAGTCATGTAATAAGAAAAATCATTCCTACGGCTCAACAGAACCACTGGATGTGATTCTTCTTCAGAAGAGACTGCGTGTACTTCAATCACTTGTCTGGGATTCCAACACGTGATGTGTCTGATCTCAGTGGGCAAGCTGGACTCCACAACTGAATGACCAGAAACTGAAGCCAGTTTCTCACTGCAGATCCCAAAGAGCATACATGCTTCCTGCCTGCACTTATTCCTGTGCTGTGATCATTTCCAGGTATGTTCGATTTCTTACCTGGAAGGGTTTGGAGGTCCCCTAATGTCCCCGTCTCATTGGAGTCACAGATCCACTTTTCACAGCACTCCCCAGGCACTTTCACTTTTCTCGGAGCTTGGCAGTCAGGCTGGGGCAGTAGCAGGTCCTCTTCACAGCGGGGCACACAACCAACCTGCCCATCTTGGCAGGCACACTGGTATTTGCAGCTAGGCTGGAAGGTCTCTCCACTTTGGTAGATGACTCCATCGAACACACAATTGTCTCCTTCTATCGCTAGAACGTTGGGGAAGCAGGGCAGAGAGGGAAGGGGAGAGAGAAAATCAAGAACACAATGCATCGAAGAGGCTATATAAGAGCCACAGCACGTGTTCCAAGCCCCAAATCATTCTTTTTCTAGTTGAGGCCATGTGGTTGTTGACCCATCACCAGCAGAGAGATGTCCTCACGGAGGCCTCCCGGTGCAAGAAGAAACGCTCAAGAACACCCAGTCCCGCCACTCATTTGACGCAGGAGGAAAGACGGGCAGAACCGTGAAGTGACATTCCCCAGGGCCCTCAGCTGTTGTTCCCAATGATAAAGTCGTTTCGCCAGAACCTCCTTCGATTCTCCTACTCCAGAAGCTCAGAATTAAAAAGAAGAAAGTGCGCTTCATAGTCTCCAAACAGGTTAACTGGTCAAATTGGGAAGGGCATTAGGATCCCTTGGCATTCCAGCACAATAAATCATGACTAGTTCAGAGAAGAAACTAAAAGGCTATTCCAAGCCCTCTTCTCCGGGGAGGCAGGGACAGGTCTCCAACTAAACGGTGCACCGTGTGGGAAATTGATCCCCAGTTGATTCCGTTTCACCATCCTGGATTGGCTGACTGCCTGCATTTTTATTTTACTCACGGCCCAGACAGGGGTTGTTGCGTAGTCAGCCCAGGAGAGTAGTGGCTGCTTTGGCTCAAATAGGACAATTACAGGTGTGAAAACACACCAGCCTGGCTACAGCTGGGGGAACTGTGAGTTAAGCCCAAGCTTCCATCACCCCCCAAGCGTCCCCTGGAAACTTCCAAAGGAAATGACTTCACTGGCCCTTAAGTCTGCTCTGCTCCCTGTCTATCTAGATTCTTCTCTAGGGAGGCAAATGCTTCTCACCTCCGCGGGCAGGTTTCCCTCCTGGCTTCTGGCGCTCCGCAAAGCCCCACGCGCCCCCAGCCCATCCCTGGCGCGCAGCGCTCCATAAACATCACCCACGGTATCACTGTTAGTATTTGCTCATCACCCTCTCGGGAGTCGGGGGAAGGGGAGAGGAAAGAGCGGGCAGCTCCGCTAGCTGAGGGACAGGAGATCAAGCGGAGGAGGGGGCAGGGTTACCCATGCAGATGCCAGTCTGGGCGCTGGGGTCCGCTCTGCGGTCGCAGAAGAGACCGCGGCTTTCCTCGCAGGGCAGCATCACGGAGCAGCTCTCGCCGCGCTGGCGGGCGCACACCAGGCAGCAGGAACAGTCGTCCAGCACGGCTCTCACCCCGGGGGCGCAGGTCGGCGGCTTCTTGGGGCACGGAGCCGGGCACGAGGAGGGGCAGCGCGGAGTCGCAAGGACCTGGGGGCGGGCGAGATCAGAAGTAGAAACTTCTTAGCAGGGACCCTGGAAGGCAAAGTAACCAGAGGCACCTGACGAGTGCGCCACTCACCTGTCCCAGGAGATGGAGGAGCAGGAAAGCCAGGCAGAGGCACTGACCGGGTGGACCGAGACGCAGGCTCTGCGCACTCTGCATGTTCAGGCTTTTTCCTGCCGCTTTCACAGGGCTTTCCAGGTCGGAGGTTGGCTCTGCGCGCCCTGCTCCTGGTCGGGCTCGCCCTTGCCCAGCGCCACCGCGCAGGTTTTATAGCGCGCTCCTGGGGCGCGCACAAGGCGGTTGGCTGCAGCTCAGGCAGGAGGCGGGGGGATCGGCGGGGTGGGGAATGGAACGAGCCCCGGAGTTGCCATAGCAATTGGCCGTGGGTGCCGCTCTCCTTAGGGCGCGGCCCCGGGGCCTGCATGTGCCTGTGTGTAGCGACTGGCTTTTCCCAGAGCGCCGGGAGGGGCTGGGTGGAGGCCCAGGGCCAGGACCCAGGGCTTCGCCGAGCGCGTGGGAAGGAAACGCCCGTTTCCTCCTGGAAGCTGCTTCGCCTTCCCCCAGGACTGAGACACCGCCACTCCCCGTCACGCTTCTCCTCCACCCTGGCCGTTCCCAGCTGGGTTGCAAACGTGGGGCTCCGCTAAAGGGGTGTCTGATATTTGGGACCATCTGTGAGGGGTTGGCTAGAGGCCCAGGGGTTTAGTCATAAAGGAAGCACATGCAAGTTTGTCACCGTTTAGGGCACGCTTTGAGAGTGTTGAGAGAGGGGGAGGGGAGAGAGGGAGGAAAGGAGAAACAGAAGGGAGAAAGGAGTGGCTGGGGGCGGGGCGGGGGGAACAGAAGGTAGAAGAAGTCTTCAAGTGAGGATGGGGGATGATGCTTTAGGCAAAAAGTTCTTTTGACTTTAACCATTGCAAGCTCCGCTGGTTCTTAAACCCCCGATTCTGCAGGTTTAGTAGAAATACAAGTAAAACATAATGAAATAAAAATATAAGAGCCCGAGGTACCTAAAAACTTTCTTCCTGGTAGAGAAAAACCTTGAAACACCAGTGGTGTCACGCCTCCTGTGAAACAGCACATGTCAGAATACAAGAGCCTGTGAGAGTTTATAAGTCCCCTTCAGCTCAGCCCCTGTCAAAACCTCAGCGAATGAAGGAAGGACTGGGGAAGGTACTTGCTTTACTGAGCTGACACTCCAGCCAATCAAATCCCTCTGCCACCTGGCACCTACTTTCAAAAATGACTGCTGTGAAACACTTGTCGTCTCTCATGAGGAGGAGAGCAGTTTGCTCCAAAGTTGACACTGCTTGATGGTTTTAAAAAAAATGTCTCTCCTGTCCTTCAACTTCGCTGCTGCCTCTGGGATAACTATGTCCAGCTCCTTTGGGGGTAGTCGTGTTGGAAAGACACTTTGCAGAAAAATTATGCAGGCTTGTGATGGAACTCTAGGCTTTAAAAGGCAACAAATTTCCTCTAGGTCATCCAGCTCCAGTGTGAAGGAATCAAAGGCAGCTTATGTAAGGGCCCAGGTCTGCCCCTGCCATGTCGGCTTCCCGGCACGAAGTCATCCCAAGCCCTTCAGTATAGTTCTCTGAGCAGCTTAAAACTGCTGTTACATAATTCCGAGCCTACATGAATTCTGCTTTCTTTGAGGAAAAGCAGACTGAGCAGTAAGTCTTGGTGAGAGATTGAACAGTTAATTTGTGCCATGTCGAGGACACTCAATATACTCTTCAAATTGATGGGCTTCCTGGGCCATCTGGTCTAGTGATGCTTCCACCTGGCTGTACATCAGAATCAACCAGGGTGTACTTTTGAAAAATATAGATTCTTTTTTTAATGAGTTTTTAAAAAATTGAGGTATAGTTAATTTACAATGTTGTGTTAGTTTCAAGCACACAGCAAAGTGATTCAGTTACATATATGGGTTATTATTTTCCATTATAGGTTATTACAAGATATTGAGTATAGTTCCCTGTGCTACACAGTAGGTCCCTATTGTTTACCTATTTTATATATACTAGTGTGTATATGTTAATCCCAAACTCCTAATTTATCTCCATCTCCCGACCCCCTGCTATCCTCTTTGGTAACCATAAGTTTGTTTTCTATGTCTGTGAATCTATTTCTGTTTTGTAAATAAGTTCATTTGTATCATTTTTTAAGTTCCATATATAAGTGATATCATATGACATTTGTCTTTCTCTGTCTGACTTACTTAATATGATCATCTCTAGGTCCATCCATGTTGCTGCAAATGGCATTATTTCATTCTTTTTTAAGGCTGAGTAATATTCCATTGTACATGAAAAATATAGATTCTTGGACCCAACCTTCAGTCCACTCAGTTGGATTTTCTGCTGAAAGCTCTTGGTAGACAGCACTTCAAAGTACTTGGAAATGGGAGCTGGCCTGGGGAAACCTTGATATGGAACAACTAGGAGCACAACTGTTGGAGAGGCAAGACTATAGGCCAAGTTTTCAATGCATGAATTGACAGAACAAGGAGAAATTGGCAGCATGGAGGTTGGGCTGACTCTTCTTGGAGAAGGGGAGGATGAGAGGAGAAATGTAACTTTAAGACAAGGAAGATGTCTGGTCACTGCTAACGTGTGCTGCCATTCAGGTCTCTTGATTGCTGAAAGTGATAAAAACCAAACTGGAGCTAGTTCCAGAAAGACGACTTTATTGGACAGAGGCTGTGGTATTTCACATAATAATGGCATGGGAATGGTGCCGCTAGGGCTGGGAGGCAACTGAGATCAGGGCCTCGGAGCCCTGAGTACTCCATCCCTCTATCTATCTTTATTGCTTCTCTGTGTGTCGGCTTCTCAGTCTGTCCCACCACGGACCAGCTTCTAATGTTTAAGGGAAGTGTCATCCTTAAGTTCTCCAAACCTCTTACATTATGACCTTGTCACCCCAGAAGGAATGTCCACTCTGTCATCTGCTATAAAGGATAAGGACCTCCACATTAAAACAATTGGAAATTGAAAATGAAGACATCTGATGACAATCATGTCAGGTCCTGCTTTGCCACCTCCAGGACACCGTCTCTTGAATCCTCTCTGCTGGCATAGATTTCATTCTCTCTGAAGGCCCAGCATCCCTTGCTTTTCTCTTTTATCTCTTAACTCACTGAAGAATAATGATGAGCTTATTTCTGTGTCTGTCTCCCTCTCCTGCCTGGGAGCCCTTGAGGACAGGGAGCAGGTCATATTCTCCATAATACCCCCAACACCTATTTCAAGGATGGATCAGTTGTTTTTAGACCTTTTAAGATACTGCAAACCTCACTTGAAGTTTTGTCATTTGTCACCGCTTTGCATACAATGAGGTGAGAAAGAACTGGAGGCTGCTTGTTCCTCTGCGGCAGTAGAGACTAAGTTGGTCCTATCAGCCATCACCCATCTGCCCCTGACATACACCTTCTCTTAGTCTTTCCATGCACTCAGAGTCTAAAGGATAGCACACAGGCTGGTGATCTCCTATTTGAAATAAACCATGTGTCAGTTGAGGTCTCTGGGGAAGTTAGGGGACCCCGTAATAGCGACTTTTCATGAGTTACTGGTCTTGGCTACCAACCAAGATGGCGACTCCACTGGGTTAGAAGGTGCAAGTACTGTGGTGGATTCACTTTTCCCCTTTCATTTCTTTCTCTCCTCCCTATCCTTTACCCTAGATGTGGTACCAGAGACTCATTTCTCCCTCTCTATCTCAGATGGACTGTTAATGGATTTATATTCTTATGACTTATCAGTCAATGCTCCTACCTTTAGAGAATACATTTAGAGAACTTCCTACATTTTATAAAGGTAAACTTTTACAAGGGTTTCCATTGTTGTTGTTTCATCTTTTTCATTATTATAAAAGATTTAAAATATATTGGCAGTGGCTTCTGTAGCAGGAAAGAGAAATATAAAGCACAGAATCCCATATTAAAAATGAAACCAATAAAAAGCAGTGACTATGGTGTTATCAACCCCAGGACAACTCCATCTCTCTCCTTTCTTCGGTGATTACATTCTCTGTAAGCTCATAGACATTCACTGCGTCTTCATTCAGCCATTGTTCAGCCAAGCCACATGACACTTAGGTCTCATAATGTGCCTCATAAATCAGCCTCTCAGCTCCTTAATTTTGTTGCTCTTTTCTGAATTTCCTTCATAGGTCCCTTTTCTGGGGCCCCGGAGAGTTGGTAGAACACAAGGTAATTCCGATTATATGTTAGGCAGGTCAGCCCTACATGGTGTCCAGTTATATGGCTAATTTCAACCAAACCCTCTTGCTTTTCTGACAAAGCTCTTGACTTCTTGCTTTTTGAGAAACAATGAGGGACAGAGAAGGAACACTGATGGGAACATTATATACTTAATATTTAATGTTATCCTCTTTGGAAACATCTTCCTATTGCCCAGATTTTTAAAATTTATTTTTTAGTGCATTTCTTATTAAAAAAAAAAACCAAAATGTAGGAGTTTAAGTAAAAAATTCAAACTATAACTTACCTAAAAATTTGAGAAGTAAGTTAATTTCTCCCACTGCTAAATGACCTCCTTCTAGGGAAGTGAGCTTCTTGGGGAATTAAATAATTATTTTAAAAGTTTTTTGAACTGGAATGGAGTCTATCAAGTGTACCAATTTACATACCACATTCTCAATCCCCTGGCACTAGCCCTGCCCTTCCCTGTGCCCAGCTGAAGAAAGTGGCAACCAGGAGTTCTTTCTGTGTGACTTCTGTATGGCTTGTAATAGCTGGGTAGAATGAAACCAGTTCTGCTTCATGGCCTAGAATCCTTTAGACCAGGAATTGGTGTCAGAAACAAAGGCACATACATATGGGCAGGACATCGTGTTAGCTAAGCCTCAGGAGTGCTGCATATTGGGTGATGGTGGATCCAACTCATAAAAGCCGGTGTCCAAGTGAAGAAGGAGAAGGGAAGTAGTATCACTCGAATACAGGCAAAACTCTGAATAGCTTCAAATGATTGTTCCTGGAGAAAGGAAAAAAAATTAGATTCTTTTTTGGGTGAGTCCCTATTCCCAAATGCTATCTCAGAGTATTAAAAACCTTATGCAGCCTCTCCTACCGAATCTCTGAAATCTTAGCAAGAAAACATAGACTTTTAGGAGAGGCAGGACCACAGAACAGTGTTGCATTTGACAACGTGAATATTCATAATATCCAATTCATGAATTGATAATTATTTTATACTTCATGGCATGAATCAAAGATGAATAAGATGTTTTGTCTTTTCAAGGATTTTATAACCTAGTAGAAAAATGAAGTAAAAAAAAATAGCTAAGGCATAAGGCAGAATGTGGTAATTCCTGTAAATAAACATAGGCAAAGTAACATAGGAGCATAAAGGATGATGAAATTCATTTCTTTGCTGTGAGAACATGGGTGTAATGGAGGCCAAAGAAAAAGTGTTTGGAAAATCTATAATTCCATGTTCAGTTTGTCTTTTTACTAAACTATGTTGCCTTGAAGACTGTATGACATTAAGTTGGATAAAGCATGGATAAGATTTTGAAACCTGGAGATGTAGGCTGAACAGAAACAGTGGAACAAAGGCATAAGGATGGGGAAATTCAGGACTTGTTCAGGAAATGAAGAGTGGTTTAATTTATCTGAAACAGAGGGAGGTCATGGAAAATAAATTTGGAAAAGTGGACCACAGTTGCCAACTCTTAGAAGAATATAAATGTCAAATTCTAGAGTTTATTTTTTTAAATATCTATCTATCTATCTATCTATCTATCATCTATCTATCTATCTATCATCTATCATCTATCTATCTATCTATCTATCATTTCTCTACCTATCAGCAAGAAATTGTATGAACAGGGATATACGGGTTGGCCAAAAATTTTGTTTGGGTTTTTTTGTAAGATGTTATGGAGAAACCCGAATGAACTTTTTTGCCAACCCAATATTTAGGAACATTATTCTTTGAGAGTTTATGCTTGATTATAGGAGGAGGTGACCAGAGGTAAGTACTGCAGTTATGACATTTTTGCAGTAGTTCAAGGATGATAATGAGGACTTGAACTAGTGGAGTGGCAATGGGAAGGGAAAGAGGAATTTGGAGGTAAGAGATGATTGGCCTTCAGTGGAGCTCTGGCTGGCTGTGGAAGGTCAGGCTAGTGACCGTATAAGTACGATACCAGGTTTTGACCCTAGATAACTAAGTAACTTGTAATAGCATTTTGGTGGAAGCCAAGTAACTTCTGTGATGAAACATCTCTACCTGGGTTCAGATCCTTAGATCTTAGTCTACCTGGCCAGTCTGTGCCTCAGTTTCTTTCTCTGTCTGTAAAACAGGAATGATAATAATTGTTCTTCTTTTCTAGGATTGTTGTTAGGCTAAATAAGATGATACATGCAAAGCCCTGCAGCCCTTTTCAGCAGGGTTCTGTGAGAGAATTAAACCCTAACACCCCAAGGCACCCATTTCAGTGAATTAACCTCTCTTTTCTGCATCTTGAATGGTACTAACATGTAACACACTGTAAAGGGAACCACGGGGCATCTCAGAAAGAAATTAGGGGAGGCTTATTATAAGATTTGGGCTTGCATTAGATGATTTTGAGGACAATTCAAAGAAATTGGGTCCTTAAAAAATTGGGTTTTAAAAAAATCTATCTATGTATCTATGTATCTACCTATCTATCATCTATCTATCTATCATCATTTCTCTAGCTATCAGCAAGAAATTGCATGAACAGGGATATATTTGGATTGGGTGCCGAAAGGAAGCGAAGGTAATTCCATCATTGGTTATCTTAATAACCTTTATGGCAGAGGAGGGATGAACAAGGCACAAATTGAATTGTTTTTGCAGAAGAAATGATAGCTGCTCATGTTATCTGCGTCAGGGAGAAGCTCGGTTATTTTGGGGGTTGCACAGTGTCTTTATTTTTATTTCCATCACACATGATTATAAAGTGGTCTTGTCATGGAGAGTCCTCATCAGATGCTGATATTCTGTGAAATTCACAGCAGAGGAAACTCACAACCTAATTGGTAGCAACAGTTATCTGTAATCAGGGCTGATTTTGTTTTTTTCTTATTGTATCCTGTGAATAGCTTTGGTTTTTTTCTTTGAGGTTGGTAGAAGTAGAATTATCAAAGCAATGGTTTGCGTAATTTATGATTTTGCATACAAATTTCCAATTTTCTTTCCGGGAGTGTATCCATTTGCTTTTCTGCTAGCAGTGTATGATAGTGAGATAAATGTTGGGCAATTTCCAGAAAGCCAGTACCTTGAGTGGTTGGGGTGATTTGTTAGAGAGTGACCCAAACCTTCAGTGCTTTTAGTGGTTCTACCTGCCTGGTTCTCTTTCACTAGCTTTTACCGCTGAATTTGCTGGTCACGTGAGGAAGGGTCATTCATATTCTTCCCTTCCCATGTACTCTTCCTTTCTTCCCCCACTAGCAGACCTCTTTCCTTTTTGTTGATTGGGATCACTCATTCCAGCCAACACTGGGACTCACTTTTTTTGTTGTTACCCAGTCCTGGCCATTTTGTCCTCCTCATGTCACTAATTATGAATTGCTAAAGTTCCTTCCTTCAAGTAATCTTTCCCCCAGGTTAAGGGGACAACAACATGTCACTATTGAAACTTCTATCCTTTTCCATTGTCTTTTAGGACTCTCCAGTGTGAAGCTGAGCTTTCAGAAGAATCTCTTATTGCAGCTGCTAGCCTGTGTGTACCAGGTCATCTCTAACCAACTAGAACATTGGCTCTCAAATATTTTTGACCATGACACTCAGTAAGAAATACAGAAATTTTAAACATAAACAAATCATAACAAATATGTATAAATGCATGTTCATATATATACACATATACATATAAATGTATGTATATATATACATATGTATCTATGTGTATATAAATATACACATATTTGCATGTTCATATAATAAATGCATGTGTATCTAAATATATATACACACTGTATAATTGGAATGAAATTTCATAAAATAAGTGTCTTTACTACATGCCTTGTGTTCAGATATTTGCTGTTTAGTCTCTTTCATTAAAAAAAAAAAAGCCCATCATGACTCCCTAAATTAATGATTTAGCTTCTTACTGAAAGAGGTGTGACTCCTTGGTTAGAGGTTGGTGAGTGGTAACATATAATAAGTGCATTCCCGCATTCCTGTTTTCTCTGTCTTAGAATTTCTTCCTTTTTCTTGTAACAAGAAATTTCACCTTGTCTAGTACAGCCCAGCCCTGAGTCTAGGTATTCATTACTCACCCCCAGATACCTAAGCGAGAGCATTAAATTCAGAATCTCTGGTAAGTTCAACCATAACCATAAATTCAGCCTGATCTAAAATGATGTTTTCTTCCTCCTTAACTGAATACCATCAACATTTATTCTCATAAATATGGTCCCATATTTTTCCCAAAGCTTGGCAATTATTATACTAATTGTGAATCTACAACTCCTTCTTCTGCATTTGACTTCTGAGGAAAGGAGGGTTAGGGCAGGAGGAGACCTGGACACGCTGGGCAAGGTTAGAATCTCAGGTAAAAGATGAGGCCTGCCTTTAAGTAAAAGAGAGAACATCTTTATTAGAAAAGGAAGGAGGATTTCCTTCAGTTGCTAAGGTGTTTTTAGAGGGTCTGTAGCTCCTAAGCTTCTGGGTCTTCCCATTTCCAATTCCACTTATCAGCATCCAGCACTTTCCTTATCTTCTGGATACTGCTAAGGCTCTGATGAAAAAATTGGACTTTGTTTTGATTATCTCAGTTTTGCAGCTAAAAAAGATGAGATTCTTTTAGTTCTGTTAAGAAATTGCCCCCTTTATCCCCTGTTATCCCTTCAATACTACACAAATCAAGAACTTTGCCCAAAATGCATAGGAAATTTCAGTATTGAAGTTGACAAATACCTATTGTCTATCTACTATGAAAAATGTTCTAGTTTGCCATTTACCTTTAAATTTAATTTTGGTGATTTTTGATATACAGAATTTTAAAAACTTATATCAACGCATGCATAGATATTCCCTTTGTGGTTTTTCATTCAGGTAGTTATTGTAATTATTTTTTAAAAATTCAAATCTTTCAACTGAAAATCTTATGGCTTTTTAAAGTTAATTTTTATGAAGTAAAATTGTACTTAGTCTGAAAACGTCAACAAGTGCTTTCAATACTATACCCCAATATGCGGCTTATACTGCTGCTTTTTCAAATTTTCATATTATCCACTGACTTTCTTCTCTGGAAGATGAGAGTTTAACTTTCTTACATCACAACCACACAGATTCCTATGCTTCACTTTTATTCTTGGTAATGAAACTGGGCATATGATGCTATATCTGCACTTTGAAGAAGCCATTTCTCTATTGTCTTCCATCTTCCAGTGTAGCTCTTGAGAAATTCAGTGACATTTTGATTCCCAACCTTTTGTATGTGATATGTTACCTTTACCCTCTGAAAGGTTTTAGAAACTTGTTTTTAGCCGCAAGTTGCTAAAATTTCACCATGGTTTGCTTGCTTGCCCTATCTATCTGTCTATCTATCTATCTATCTACCTATCTAATTATCTCTCTATCAATCTAACTACCTTGTTCCTTTTGGTGTACTTTGGGCATTCTGTATACCTTCAATTTAGAGATTTGGGGGGGTATTATCTGATAATTTCTTTTCCTTCATCTTCTCTGTTTTCTTTTTCTGGAAACTTTTAAGCTGAACATAAAATCTCCTAGACCAGTGATCCAATTTTAAAAATACTTTACAGCCTATTTTTCATCTTAGTATTTTTGTTCTACTTTCCAGAAAGTCTATGCCTTGATTTCATATACTAAATCTTTTATTAAATTTTTAAAAAGTCAGGTTTATTGGGGTGTCATTGATATAAAGTAAAAGTTACCCTTTTTAGTGAATAATTTCACACCCTTTGACCAAAGTTACATAATCATTGCTGCAATCAAGATATAGAATGGTTCTTTCACACTCAAAAATTCTTTCGTGCTCCCTTATAGTCAGCCCCTTCTTCCACTTCCAGCCTCTGAAAACCAAACTCTGATCTCTCAAACTCTCATCTTTTTGTGTCCCTATAGCTTTGTTTTTTCCAAAATATCATGTAAATGGTTTACTTTTCAGAATCTTCAGGTAGCTCCTTTTT
Source organism: Balaenoptera borealis (assembly GCF_965194805.1). Taxonomy (NCBI): domain Eukaryota; kingdom Metazoa; phylum Chordata; class Mammalia; order Artiodactyla; family Balaenopteridae; genus Balaenoptera; species Balaenoptera borealis. Next base: position 19,310,018 of record NC_138876.1, read on the forward strand.
GTATTCTGTATAAAACTTTTAGTTGCAGTCAGTGGGAGAGATAGGCTGATAGGCTTTCTCCATGCTGGCTGGTTTTTTTTTTTTTTCTTTCGGTATTTATTGAGATGATCATACAATTTTTCTTCTTTAATCTATTGATATGGTGAGTTATATTGATTGATTTTCAAATGTTGAATCAGTCTTGCATTTGGAGATAAGCCTTGTCTTGTCATGAAGTGTTCTACTTTTCTGGATTCAATTTGTCAGTTTTTGTTGAGGATTTTCACAACTATATTCACGAGGAATATTGATATGTATTTTTCTTATTTCTAGTTTAAGTATTTGTATGGTTTTTGTATCAGGATAATCTGACCTCAGAAAATGAGTTGGGAAGTATTCCCTGCTCCTCTATTTTCTGGAAGAATTTGTGTAAAATTATTATTTCTTCCATAAGTGTTCAGTAAGAACTCAGCAGTGAAGCCATCTGGGTTTGGAGTTTTCTTTTGGGAAGATTTTAAACTACAAATTCAATTTTTAAAGTTAGATGTAGGAATATTTAGCTTATTTATTTCTTCTTCAGTGACTTTTGGTAGTTTGTTTCTTTCAAGAAACTTACCCATTTCATCTAAATTGTTGAATTTGTGGGAACAAAGTTGCTCATAATATTCCCTTACTGTCTTTTTAACTTCTCTAGGATCTGTAGTAATGTCTCCTCTTTCATTTCTGTTGTAGGTAGTTTGTTTCTTCCCTCTTTATTTATTGATCATTCTGGCTTGAAGTGTATCAATTTTGTTGGTGTTTTCATAAAACTAGCTTTTGGATTTACTGATTTTCTCTTTTCTTTTTTCTGTTTTCAATTTTACTGATTTCTGTTCTTTATTATTCTTTCTGTCTGCTTGCTTTGGGTTTAACTTGCTCTACAATTTCTAGTTTCTTAAGGTGGAAGCTTAAATTTTTTATTTGAGAACTTTCTTGTTTTTTAACATAAGCATTTAATGCTATGTATTTTCCTCTAAGCACTGGTTTAGCTGAATCCTACACATTTTGATAGATTGTGTTTTCATTTTCATTCAATTCAAAATATCTTCTAATTTATTTTTTTAAGATTTTTTTTTGATGTGGACCATTTTTAAAGTCTTTATTGAATTTGTTACAATATCGCTTCTGTTTTATGTTTTGGTTTTTTGCCCCAAGGCATGTGGGATCTTAGCATCCTGGCCAGGTATTGAACCCACACCCACTGCATTGGAAGGAAAAGTCTTAACCACTGGACCACCAGGGAAGTCCCAAAATATCTTTTAATATTTTTTTGTGACTCCTGCTTTGATCTATGAGTTATTTAGAAGTATGCTGTTTCATTTTGAAATGTTTGGGGATCTTCCAGATAGCTTTCTGTTATTTATTTGTAGTTCAATTCTGTTTTGGTCTCAGAATATACTTGGTTGTATAATTTGAATTCTTTCAAAGTTAGTAAGTTTTGAGTTTTATGCTTCAAAATATGATCTATTCTGGTGAATGCTTTTTTTTTGCACTTGAAAAAAGAGTGTTTACTCATTTTTTTTTTAAATTAATTAATTTATTTATTTATGGCTGTGTTGCGTCTTTGTTTCTGTGCGAGGGCTTTCTCTAGTTGTGGCGAGTGGGGGCCACTCTTCATCGCTGTGCGCGGGCCTCTCACTGTCACGGCCTCTCCCGTTGCGGAGCACAGGCTCCAGACGCGCAGGCTCAGTAGTTGTGGCTCACGGGCCCAGTTGCTCCGCGGCATGTGGGATCTTCCCAGACCAGGGCTCGAACCCGTGTCCCCTGCATTGGCAGGCGGATTCTCAACCACTGCACCACCAGGGAAGCCCTACTCATTTTTAAAATGGAAATAATTATTGAACTGCCTCAAGGGATTTTTATGAGGATTAAATGAGGTAATACTTATAATTGTTCAGGAGATTCTGGCTTGTGGGAAGTACTCAAAAAAAAAAAAAAGTTAATTACTTTTATTGTTGTAGTTGTTTTCTTCACCCAAGAACACAATATTTTTTTAAAGTCCCTTTTGTAAGGTTAACATTTTCTTCATATAAATACTGCTTTTGGCTTGTTAAATTTGTTCAAAGTATTTTGTTGTGGCCACTGTTTGGACAATATTGTCTAAAACATTATTTGTTGTATATTTAACATATGATTATTTTACTGAAATTTATCATTAGTTCTAATTTCTTTCATATATTTAATTATCTTGCAGTTTTAGTCAGACAATTATATTAGTTACAAATACTAATAATTTGTATCTGATTTTTTTGGACATTTTATTTCTCATTTCTCTTTATTTATTTATTTATTTTTCTGCATTGCCCCAAACTTCCAAAATAATGTTAATTGTTGGGATAGTAGCAGATGTCCTTGTTTCCTTCCTGACTTTCATGGTAATTCCTCTAGCATTTTACCTTAAGGGTCCTGTTAACTATTGATTTGAAGAAAACTTTTAAAGCCAATAATGTTTATTGAATTTTACTGAATAAATTGTTGACATTTTATTGTGTTGTGTTTTTACTGAATTATTTATATTGTATATTATATGAATTGATTTTTTTAATATGAAATCGTCCTTGTGTTTTCAGAAAAGGCTGAGTTGGTTGTTATGGTGTAAACTGTTAAGTTGACTTGTTAATTTTCTTTATGATTTGTGTGTGTTCATAAGTAAAATGAATTTATAGTTTTTTCTTTTTAATCTTTGTTAGGATTTGATGTTAGTTTATAATAATGAATTAGAAAGCTCTCCTGTTTTCACTTGTATTGGAAGAGTTTATTTTGCTTGTGGATCATTTATTTCTCCAAAGTTTAAAAGAAGTCACTGTAATTTTTGTAAATGTTTCATAGAATTTGAGAAAGCTCATTTTCCATGATTATAATGTACATATGTACATGTATTTAATTAACATTATTAACATGATAATTAATATTATACTGATATTATTAAACTCTTTTAGATCAATAATTTTTCACATACTTTATGCCAAAAAATTATGTTGCTATTTTTTATGAAATTCATGTATTTGTATTCTTTGTGTATTTATGACATTTTCAGCATATTAAAAGTGTAGGGTACATGACATTTTTCACAATAAATTATAAATTTATATATATTCTATATAAAATATTTCCTACTGTATCCTTAAATAATATTCTCTTGGATTCTGCTTTGTCTAATCCAAATATTTCAACTCCCACTTTATTTTTCTTCTTGTTCTTCTAATATATGCATGATAATTCATTGAGTTTTAAACTTCCTGTGTTGTTTTGCTTCAGGTGTGTATACTTCTGTATTTCAAACAGCACACCATAATGGTATTATTGTTAATTATTCTCATTGACTCATATATAGACTCTGTATTTTAATAGGTGAGATTCATACATTTACATTTATTGCCATAACCGACAAGATTTTTCTTGTCTCTTTTATCTTGTTTTGTGTTCTATAATATTTATGATATATTGCTTTATTCTTCTCTTTCTTGTTTTTCTTTTTTTGTTTGTTTTTAACCTCAGCTTTTTCCTCAAGTGACTTAGAGGGTAAATAACTCATTTTTATTATTTTTAAATGAAAATGTCATTATCTTTAAATTAAAATGCCTATTTTATGTTAATTATTTAGCTAAAGAGTGAATATTATTTATTTTTTATTATTTTATTCTTATTTTATCCTAATAAGATTGGGAATATACTTTTTTCTAATCCTAAATTTTGTTTATCGAAATTTTTATATTATATATTTTTTATTATAAGAGTAAATTATAACATTTTCTTTAAGCTATAATCATAAAATAACTGCTTACACATTGTCTTTGATGATAGTTTCAATGATGACTTACTTTTTTTTAAGCCTTGACTTCCCTTTTTTTGCATTCTTCACTTTGATTAATGTTTTAGTTTTCCAGGAGGGATAAGTAAGTTGTATACTTGCTGAGGAGCTTTGCACATGAAGATGTCCTTTACAGCTGAAGAGCAACTTGGCTGGACACAGAATTCTTGGGTGACAAATTTTTCAGTTTAAATAATACTTATATCTAGGTAGAGATGTTGCAAACACTAGCCATATAATGACTCATGTAATTCCTCTGTGAGAAAGCTCTTATCATTATCTCCATTCTGAAGATGGTATAACTGAAGGACAGAAAGCTTAAATAACTTGCTGAAGGAGTCAAAATTTGAACCTGGGCAATTTTGTCTCATAGCCTACACTCATAACCACTACAGCACATGGTTCATTAGATAGTCATTTGGAGATTATTGTATCTTAGGTATTTATAGGTGTTAATTCATTGTCTCTTGGCTTTTAGAGACAATACTACTGAGACAAGTCATATTTTTCTTCACTGGAAGGTAAGTTGTTTTTTTCTTCTCTCTACCTGGATGAAATATCAAACTATTAATCTCTATGTTTTATATTTTTAGACAACTTTTCTGTCTGTTCAGTTACTTCGTCTCTGTAAAGTTTTCTTCTAGTTTTTCATTCATTTTATTGTTTCTTCAGTATTGTCTCCTTTTGGGATTCCTGTGTATGTAGGTAGTATATCCACCTGTACTTGACTCACACCTTTATTTAACAAACATTTATTGATTATTTACCATGTGCCAGATGCTGTGAATACAATGATGATGAAAACATGGCCAGTAGTCTATTAGTCTTGCAGTCTAATTAGAGGGAGGCAGCTCTTAAAAAAATAAACACAATTATAATTTTAAACGTCATTAATGCAAAATCTGAAGGATGAGTAGACCTAGCCAGTTGAAAGAGTGAAAAGATATGTCAGGCAGAGAGAGCAGAATGATAAAGTCTTCAAGCAGAGTGCACTGGGTGAGTTTTAGGGTCTGCTGAAGGGCAATGAACAATGGGAAGACTATTATAGCATGAGGCTGTCCAGACAGGAACTAGGTAATGTGGGTCTGTGAAGTCTATGTTAAGCTTTGGCTTTTTAACAAAGGGAAACCATTAAAAGATTTAAAGTAGTAGAATCAAATGATCTAATCCAGCTAGAGGATTGTTTGGATGGAGCAAGAAGGCATGTAGGGAGACCAGTTAGAAGGCCTTTGCGATTGCCCAGTTGAAAGATGATGATGGCTTGGACCAGAATCTGGCAGTGGAGATGGGGAGGAAAGAAAAAGTTTCAGAAACAGTTGCAAAGTAAATGCTTTATATTTATGATTTTTAGTAGAAGTGACAGAAACCATCCAAAACTAGCATAACTAACCTAATTATATGATTACAGGGATGTCTCCAAGGAAATGAAGGCATATAGCTGAGACTTAGAAAGGACCTGGAACCAAGAAGGGACTTATTTTTATTTCTCATCTCTGTTTCTAAATTTTCTCTGCCTTCTTCTCTGTCTATGCATACTGGCTTCTATACTTAGGGTGGAAGATGGTCACAGCACATTACTCACATTTCTACATCTCCTCCATTCAAAAGAAAGCATGTAACTGAATTTTTAATTCTTTAGTTTCAATTCTAATTTCTCAGGAGCATGATCCAGGTTGTCCAATTTGAGTCTTTTCAATTGGATTCAGGGGGAAGTTTTATGCCAAAAATAAGATTCCGAGAACCCACCACATCAGATGGGGCTAGGGTTAGGGTTAGGAATATACATGAGAAAGTTCCTGTCTAATAGTTTTAGTTTTTCATGAAGAAGTAGATGAGGTAGGTTGCTGAGAGACAGCAAGAGAAGGTGGTAGTGTCAAAGATTTGAGGAGACTGCTAAAGTTTGAAATTGCAATTGAAGAAAGCAAGAAACTGAATACTAGAGAGATTTAGTACAACCCTAGGTAGCATTGAGAGCCCAGCTGGGATTATCAACCTTCCATTTATGGGGGAACTAATCTACAAATTGACAGAGGCACAATGAGTTTAGGTATTAGATGATACAGTGATGGACCATGCATGTTAAGGATGAGGAGATATGTGAAGAGAGGAGACTTATGGATGGAGAGAAAGTAGAAAGAACAGCACATACAAAGGCCCTGAGGCAAGGAAAGTTTGGTGGAGAAGGAGAAGTCTAGATTGGGCACACTGATTGCAGCTGGAGTCACAAGTTGGCTTTTCTTCCATTCATCACTCACTTCAGTGCCTCTAGTGCTCAACCCAATATCTACTTGTAGCAAACACTCAATGAATACTTCTTGAATGAATCTAGCCTTATCAGTGTCATATCTAGCAATTTTCCTTCAAATTTTCTGTCCTCTAGTTGGCTCCCTCACATAGTTTACAGAGGTGATGGAGGCTTTCATCCTTTTTTAAATTATTTTTTATTTTTTAAAAATATATTTATTTTTGTATGTATTTATTTATTTATTCTTGGCTGTGTTGGGTCTTCGTTGCTGCGCGTGGGCTTTCTCTAGTTGGGACGAGCGGGGGCCACTCCTCCTTGTGGTGCACGGGCTTCTCATTGCGGTGGCTTCTCTTGTTGCAGAGCATGGGCTCTAGGCGTGTGGGTTTCAGTACTTGCGGCACTCGGGCTCAGTAGTTGTGGCACGTGGGCTCCAGAGTGCAGGCTCAGTAGTTGTGGTGCATGGGCTTAGCTGCTCTGCAGCATGTGAGATCTTCCCGGACCAGGGCTCTCACCCATGTCCCATGCATTGGCAGGCAGATTCTTAACCACTGCACCACAAGGGAAGTCCCTATTCTTTTTTTTATATTGGAAAAATTACTTAAATATTCTGGACCTCAATGTCCTCATCTGTAAAATATAGGTATACTAATAACACCTACCGTGTAGGTAGTTGTGAGGTTTCAATCAAGCAAATATGTAAAGCACTCAGCTTTTGACTTAGTAGTCAATCAATACCTATTACCCAATATAATTATTAATTTTATTGTTGTTATGGGTATTATTTCAGTCTATGAGATTATCTGTGTTCTGTGTTCATGTTATTGTCTTGCCCAGGAATCTTTCAGTTTGCACTGGACATTTGTAATTTGGAGGACACCAAACACCATTTTCCCATTTTAATTGTATCCTCAGCTCTCCTTTGAGATACTAGCCCTCCCAATTCTGAGTCCAAGTGTTCTGAGTGGGATGTCTACTACCAGTTATAGAGTAGCAACCCTGGAGGCTTATGTCAATACTTGTATTTCATTCCCCTGCTCATAGGGAATGTGGAAGTCCAACCAGAGCTAATGAAATGTGCAACAGTTTGGGGCTTTTGTCTTTTCTCTGTGGAAACTACTAGAGACCATCACTTTTCACCTTAATAATATGAGATGAGGTCGTGAAGTCTGTATCTGTGGGAACCACTGTTGCTATAAGGAGAGCTGAGAGGGCCTTCAAGGGGAGCCTGAAGATCAAGCAGAGCAGAACAGAGAGAGGCTTAAAAATGAAGTTCTGGGTGGTATTTTTTGAGCCCCTGGATCTATTCTGCCTGAAACTGTTTCTGATCTTTTGCATTATGTGAGCTTACACATTTCATTTTTAGTCTAAAGTAGCTTAAGTTGGGATTTTGCCGCTTGAATTATACAATCTTAATTTATACACAATTTTCACTGAGCATGTAATTTTGTCCACCTTACGTTAAATATATATTGACAGAAATAGAATTATTCTTTCAATAATTTTACCCAGAAATTCCACTAGTGTAATAATCAATGGATGCTGTGCCGTTAGGTATGACATATATTTCATTTTTTTCTAGTATAAATCAAACTCTGAAATAATATGGTCTTGGAATCACTAATATGGAAATTAGTGGCTCTTAATAATTATGCTGTGGTTCTCATGAGCTATCACTGGGTAAATGATATTTCTACATACAAATTAGTTTTTATTCTGTGGCTTGTTTCACTTTTTAATGTAAAATAGGAACATTACTGAAATCTATTACTATCCACTTATTTTAAATCTGAGTTCAACTTTTTGCTATTTAATATCTATTATTTAATTTCTACCTTTCCATTTTATCCAGATTTTGAGAGACCATGGTTCTTATTACTCACAGAGGGAGTATGTGAAGTGGAAGGAATTTTGGAATCAGACAGAAGTGGGTTCCAGTCTCAGCTCTGCTACTTGATAACTCAGTGAACTTGGACTAGTTATTTAACTCTTTTCAAATTGGGAGCAATTAGAAACTTCCAGAGAGAGAAATGTAGTGAGGAATACTGAGGCAGAGTATGTAAAACTTTTAGAGCACATTAAGATACCTAAAGGCTTTCTCTAACAAGTGTTATTTTCCTTTTCCCAATTAGTAAATTTAGCTTTGTCTCCAAAGGTTTTAGTGAAAAGGCATGCCTAGCAGATATATTGTTCTTTCAATTAAAATATTAAATGTTTTTCTTTATTTACTAATTTCTACGCACTCAGTATGAAAGAGTTAATGTGTTTTTAGATGAGATCGGGCGCCTTCAGGGTGGTATGGCCGTAGACTAATGTGTATTTAGATTAGATCTTGTTCAAGGCTAATTTGATGTCATGTTTATGAATTACTTGAAGTAGCATATATGTGGATGATGATAGGAATACCTGTATTTCTTACATGTTATACATTTAGAATTATGAAGAGCTTAGAAAATCATTGAACCCCCCTCCTATCGTAATGTCCATACATCAGTTTTTCTATATATTCTTTCGGTTCCATTGGAGAATTTTGGCTTCATATTTTTTCACTTATTTTTAAAATTTATATTATTTTGTGTTGCTAACTGTGTAGCTCATAATAAGGAAATTTAAAAAAATATGTGTGCAATCATATGCTGCAAACTGTGACCCATCCATTTAATATGAGCTGAGAGAGAAGTCGCTACCCCTGTGTTTTATTCTTATTATTGAAGCATTCTTAACATTTGGATCCCAAGTCTGAATAGTTTTGTTCTTTACAGTATTTTTTGTATTTTGTATAAATGTCTTGAATGGTTTTCATGAGAAATAATTTTTGCTTTTCCCCTGGGCCTCAGTTCTGATTTTGACAATCAGAACCCATTTTAAAATCTCCCAGTTACATACCCTACCCAAAGGTCTGATGGCCATGACCTCTTCATGCCAGGATCCCTCTTCAGTTCCCAGCTGGAGAGTGAGCTGGAGTAGCTAAGGAAACTTCTTAAACAGAGGGATAAACATAACCAAGTTTGAATTTGTCTGAATTCTGGTATAGTTACACAAATGACTTAGCTACCCTTTTTTTATTGGTCAAGCTGAATCCAGGAGGGAGAAATAAGCTCCTGAAAGTTAGTGAAGACAGAAGTCTCTAGAGAACAAAACTCTATCACCTGACATGTCTCTTTAGGTGTAATGATAGTTACAATTTATGATCAAGAGGCAAGATGGTGTGATGATTAGAAGCATGGGCACAGAGCTGGAACCCAGAACTGCTACTTCCTAAGTTGGGAAGGGAGCCTCCCTGTGTGCCTCTGTGAAATGGAGACAAAAACAGGCCCTACCTCAAGGATTCTTGGGAGGAGAGGTAAGGATAAATAAAATACATGCACTTAGAAGAGTGCCTGGCATATTGTAAATGCTCAAAAAATTATAGTTGTGTTTATTGTTATTGTTTCTTGATATTTAATTAAACAATACTCTGAACAGAAACTTCATATTAATAAATAAATTCAAAATATGCTGACTAATTACAGGTAAATGTAATTTTAGGATTCCAGTAAATTTAGTTATATGGAAATCAGTGAGAAGATATTTTATATTAATTCACATTCATTGAAATGATGATTGTTGAGTCTCACGTAAATTTTTACAGAAATCTTTACTTCAGAAATTTCTTCATAAGCATAGAAAAAAAGCACTTTACAAACAGAGACTAAAGGAAAAAAAGGGACAAAGGCATTTTGACTTCCACTTTATTCTCCTGTAAACTGAATCCTATGCCCGGCTAGAACTATTCCAGTTCTCTCCTTAACTCCTCTCTTAACCAAAATTCTTGAGAGAATCGTGTCTACTTGAAGTTACAATTTATTACCTGCACCTTTCTTCTGGACCTAAGGTAATATGATTTCACTGCTCCTCTGCAACTTCCCTTGCAGAAGCCACTGAAAAACCTGGAACTACTAAAACCCAACAAATCCTTTTTATTCGTTACTGATGGAGGCTTCAAAGCATCCAGCAGTGTTTGCTTTTCCTTCCTTCTTGAAACACTTCTCCTCCCCTGGCTTCCTCTTTTCTATTTTTTCCCTGCATCTCTATGCACTTCTTAATCTTCTCAGATACCTCTTTTTGTAACAATGTTGTCAACTTTTATATTCCTCAGGATCTGTATCTCGACCATCTCATTGTTAGACTCTCCTTGGTTGATTGGATCCAAGCCAATAATTTCAGGTATCACCTAAAGCATCCCAAGTTATATGTCTCAATTTATGTCTGTTTATATTTCTGTCTCTTAGATACCATGGTGCTCCATAAATATCTCAAGGTCACTGTGACCTCAACTAAAACTTAGTATTTTTCTTCCCACTCCAAACTTGCTTCCACATGAACTCTTATTTAGAATGGATGATTCGACCATGCTCTTCTAAGTTAGAAACCTTGAAAGAACACTGGATTGTTTCCTGCCCACTTTCCAATATTTCCCATTGGTGCCCAAGACCAGTTGAATCTGCCTTTTCAAGTACTTAACACCATCCTTTTCTTTACATCTACAGCCTACGTTTGCTTTGTTTTTTCGTCTTTTACTTACACCATTACAACAACCACTACACTGTAGGGCAAGAAAAGGCCATAAAGGTAACTGAAGAACATTGGATTCTCAGAGAAAAAGAAACTTAGATAGGTAGAACCTTTAATGTAAAGTGGGAATAGGTTGTGGTAAGTTGGCATTTGACTGAGAAATTTTACAATAAGATGAAACCTAGAGCTTCCCAGGTTCATCCTCGGCCCCTGTGACTGTACCTTTTGGTCTTTCTGGCATGGGGCCATTTCTTCCTACAGTGCCTGAAGCCACGATGCAGTGTAGACGGTGAATGCTTAATAAATATGAGTTAGGCTGAAGGAAAATATAAAATGAAATCTTGAGCTGCTGTCACTGAAATGTGTTATCTCAAAGGTCAGGTAATAATTTAGAGGTGATAGTCATGTTTGAATACTCCTGAGGGGTTGTCTGTTCTAATGAACAGTCATGCCACTCAATTAAATTAATTTCAAAGGTATATGTCAATTGTGTACTAAAAATTCCTCAGTGGTCCAACCCACATTTTCATCCATATCTTCAACTTTTTCCAACCAATCAACATGATTAATTCATTACTAAGAATACATCTTGGGTTTCTACTCTATTTTTTACTCAACTGTTTGCTTTGTCAGAATGCCTTTAACCCTCTATTCGTTCTCACCTACCAAGATCCTACCTGGCACACAAGAGACTTTAAGATGTCACCTCCTCCAGGAAGACTTTCCTGATCCTTCCGCTGAATGAAAATTTCTTTCCTCTTAGCTTCTCTGACACTCTGTACCGCTTTCATGGCTCTTATCACAACCTGCTCTGTACTATAATTATTTGTGTACTGGCTCATCTTGCCTATCAGAGTTTAAGCTTCCTAAAGTCAAGAAATGTCTCTTATTTTTATCCTTCCACCCTTCCCCAAGCAATGCTTGGTACAGTGTTGCTATTCAATAGGTATAAAATTGAAATGAGCTATGAATTTTGCCATTAATAAGTTTCTTGAGACCTGAACTATCAGATAAACACATGTCTATGCCTTAATCTGTGCTAAATTGTATGGAATGTCCCTATCTTCTTTCAACTATGTACTGAAAATCTCTATTTTCAAAGCTACTAAACAACAGCTTATTAAAACAACAACAAGAATAACCATGAAGATTTTCAAAGCAGCAATCTCTAGACTTCTTAGCCCTGAAAAATCACCATGTTGAAAGAGGCAATAAGGTGTGTCGTCAGTAGCACAGACTCTGATCGAGAACTGCCTGGGTCTGAATCTTGGCTCTGCCACTAAGAAGCTGTGACCTGAGTAAGCTGCTAAACCTGTCTATGCCTCGCTTTCAGCATGTGTAACACAGGTATTATAACAGTGTCTACCTCATAGGGTTGGTATGAGAATGAAATGAGTTCATCTAAGTAAAGTGCTTAGAAGAGTATCTGGCACATGGTTAGTGTGCAAGTGGCTTTAGCTATTACAGTATTATTATTATTATGAGTGCTCAGTTGTATACGTTTGCCCCTGCTTTGAAAGCATGAACTTCTAAATGATTGATTCTGTGTTTTCTTGGTCTTTGTATTTCAAGTGACCAGCACAGTGCCTGGTGACTAGTAAACACTGAAAGGGAAGAACCTGAAAGAAAATTTCTCCTTGTCCTGGAGGTGAACATGAACGTGTTCCCTGTCATGAATATCCAAAGAACTTTCTTTTCCTACTCTCATCAACCTCATATTTAACCCTGCTGGTTTTCATTTATTTTATAATTCAATCATAATGAATTTTAAAGTCCATTCGAACTTCCAAGGATCTCTGGAGACTTGCCTCATCAGTCTGACATCACATTCATTTACATTTCTTGTTTTTTCATTTCCTTGTATGAGGTCTAAGAATTGTTCCAATAAAACACTTTTAAGATTGCATTACACATACTGTGTGCTATTTATTCCTGGCTACACGTTCAAATTCACAAGCAAGAAATTGCGTATGCCCTGATCAACTATTGCAAACTGTAATGCTATATCCGTTATAATTGAAAAAAAATTGGACTGGGATTATTCTTTGGGAACCATCTAAGCTAATAGTTTAAATGGAAAATATTTATGCAAAAAACTTAGCCAGTTCAAGTTCAGGGAGATATTAGAGGCCATCCAGCTTGATCATTCTCCCATGACGGTAAGTTCTTCAGTAGCTTCCGTGATAAATAATGATCTGTCTTTTGCCTGGATTTTTCCAGGAAAAGAGAACACATTACCCCCAAAGTCATCTTCTTCTTTTGGTGGGCAGTTTTAATTGGTGGCAAATTATTTCTCATATTGAATATAACCCATTGCTCTCAAAAATAACATAGGTTAAAGCAGATCACCATCTTCCATGATGGTCTTCAAATATTTGAGAACAGGTATTTTATTTCCTGACATATTATAAATCAACAGATTGTACTGATGGAGCTCAAGAATTTTTAGACCTAGAAGACACATAAATATAATTCGATCCTATTATTTTACAGATGAAGAAATTGAAAAGAAGAAACGTTGTGTACTCAGCAACCAGCCTAATTTACAATTTTATAATTTATTATAACATATACAATTTTATAACTGAGTACAATATACACAATTTTATACACAATTTTATAATATATAATATAATTTGCTGTAACAAATACATTGGGCACACATTTTTATTTTATTACATAAATAACATTGAAGACCTTGTTCAACTATAGCCAATTCATTCTCCTCCCTCCCTCCTCAGAGGCTACCACTAAACCATATTTGTTATGTAACGTTCAAACATATTGTATCAGTTAGTGTTCCAGCAGAAAAACAGAAGCACTTTGGGTGACATGGCATAAAGGATTTATGGTGGGGATTTGATTTTACATGGTTGTAGGCACTGTCGAAGAAGTGAAAGCCTATTGCCTCTGCATCTGGGCCCAAGTCATTGCAGGTGAGTCAGACTGGCAGTCAGGAATGTGAGCTAGACGTGAAGTGGAGCAGAATGACAAATCAGAATATAAATCAGTCCCTCACTCCCTCCAACCTTGGCAATGCTGGTGAAATAGAAGGAGCTGGTGCCCTTTGCCATGAAGCTGCGCACATACCTGGCACTGGCCTCGGAGTAGCTGAAAAAGAAGCTGCTGGCCTGGGGGAGCTGCAAGCCTGGTTGAGCAACATAAGATGAGCAACAGTAAGACACAACTTGTGGGATCTGTAGTGGCTCCTGGTCGCTACAGAATCCACAATGCTGTACAGTTGTCTAGGGTATGCAGTTAACTTCTGCGGGTCATCGAAAGCTGGGGCTCAACTGTAGAGACGACCTACAGATTTCTTCCCTCGCCTTGTTTTTGTCAACAAATTTCTCAGTTTTATATTTTCTCAGGACTGACTACTGGCTTGGACTAAAAACGGTATCATGTTCGTCAATCTCAACATCTGAAACATTTGCTCCTTTAATCGCACGTAAAGGGAGAGTGGGTGGTGAAAATGAGAATCAATGTAGTCCCTACATTGTCCTGAGGGTGAAATGAGATGATTATGAAGTACTTAGTTTAGTGAGAGGCATACAGTAAGTGTTCAATAAATAGCTGTAAATTTTAATATTACTATTGTACCTTAAAACTCTTGCTGCTTCTATTTGTGTGTCTCACCATTAAACTATAGACTTCTTGAAGATAAGGTCTGTGGCTGTTCAGTTCTGTATCCTCAGAAGCCTAGCTCAGAGCCTGACCTATTAGAGGGTGTTCAATACTTGGAGATTGTATTGAAAATGAGTTTATGAGACTCTTTCCTGAGAGCAATTTCTAGTAGGAGAAGAGAGAATTTATGAGGATACTGAGCACATGAGAATGAAGGGGGCACCACCACTGGGGGAAAATACTCAAATATTAATTGCATGAATTCTATGATGTTATATCACAAGAAGTTCTTGATTTATTCTGTAAATGGTGTTGGTACAACTGGCTAACAATTTAGAAAAAATTGAGTTGTATCTCTAGCTGACATCATCATATGGTAAAATGAATTCCAGGTGTATAAAACATTTAAATGAAAAAGTAAAGCCATTAAATTTTGGAGGAAAATAGGCAGGGATGTATATGTGACCTTGGAACAACATTTTCTAAATACGTCACCAAAGAAGGACTTAACAAAATTTTAATCTTACACAAATAAGAAAAAAATTTTTCCATTTAAAAATCTTAATGAACTAAGGAGGGAAAGAACAAATTGTACTGATATTTGCAAAATATATGACTAAGTGTTAATATTGTTAACCTGTGAGAGATTCCAATAAACTAGTATGAAAAATATAAACAAATCAATAGAAAACTGTACAAAGATCATGAACAGCCATTTCAAAAAAGAAGAAAGAGAAATGGCCAATAAGAATATGAAAAAAATACTCCCTCTTAATAGTTTAAAAATTGTCAGTTAAAACAAAGAAATATAAACAACAGGGACCTACTGTATAGCACAGGGAACTATATACAATATTTTGTAATAATCTATAATGGAAAAGAATATGGAAAGAATATATATATATTTAGATATATACATATATATATATATATGAATCACTTTGTTGTACATCTGAAACGAACACAACATTGTAAATCAACTATACTTCAATTAAAAAAAAAACCTGCAAAGTCCCTTTTGTTATACAAAGTAACATGTTCTCAGGTTCTAGGGATTGTGACATAGACACATTTGGGGGTCATTATTGCGTCTACCACAGTAGGTTAAAAATTATTGACTTTTATATAGATTTCTCGTACCCCTCTGCTCTGGGTGAGAACACGAATACCCATAGCAGTCAAAAACCATACTAGTGGGCTTCCCTGGTGGCGCAGTGGTTGAGGGTCTGCCTGCTAATGCAGGGGACACGGGTTCGAGCCCTGGTCTGGGAGGATCCCACATGCCGCGGAGCAACTAGGCCCGTGAGCCACAACTACTGAGCCTGCGCGTCTGGAGCCTGTGCTCCGCAACAAGAGAGGCCACGACAGTGAGAGGCCCGTGCACCGCGATGAAGAGTGACCCCCGCTTGCCGCAACTGGAGAAAGCCCTCGCGCAGAAATGAAGACCCAACACAGCCAAAAATAAATAAATAAATTTATTTAAAAAAAAAAACATACTAGTCAGCAACTTGCAGTGCCAGTTTGCCTAGCATTTGAGTAGCTTGGGCCTGGCAACAGCACCCCAGCCTTTTCCATTTATTTTCTGTAACTTAGAAGTCAGTCTTTCAAAATGTTGATTCTGAACTTTTAAAAACCTATATTAAGTAACAATAAATATTAATTTTTTGTCTCCTTTCTCATCTCTCAACTTTAATAGTGTGTGAAATATTATTTTATACCCCAAACCGTTTTCTTTCTTTTTTTTTTTTTTTTGTAAGTATTAAATTTGAAGCTTGAAACAAAGGAAAGCACCTCATCAAGGAATAATGAGTTTCCCTTGCAAGTCAGGGTGAAAAAATTCTCTCTGATCCAGACTTGCAGTAGTCTCCATCCTTCTTAATTGATTTTACACTTCTGCTTCACGTGCAGACACAAAAATACTTGATCCAAAAGAGAAATGAGAAATCACAATGGCTTGAGGACGAGTTTTTGAGTGAATCAGCACAAAGTTGTTCCACTAATGCTTCTGTCATTTTTTTTTCCCGTTATTTTTAACAGGCAATGAAATTAAGTGGAAAAAAGCTCAGTCAAATCATTGCATTCTGCCTCGTGTTTCTCATCTACAAGTTGGGAAGAGCCCTATCTCCTCTTATCTTACTATGTAATTTTAAAATTTGAAATGTACAAGCTAATGGGCCTTTATAGCATTAGGTTACATTCATGTATTTGTTTTGCATGTGCTGAAGGTTGAGTTCAATTTTATGGACACACGTCAAAGTTCTGCGGTTGTGTTCTCTTCATTCTAAGCATTAGGTCAATCTCTCACTCAACTCACTGAACATTTGGCCAGTATCTATTTCTTCAGTAAAAATTCAATAAAATGTCTGCTTTGTGCTCTGAAAGGGCAAGCTAGAAATTCCCATGCAACATAATTATAAAATTTAAACAAGTGCATAAAACCTTGAATGTGGAATAAACTGTAAGCGTAAATGCTGAAGAATGGGCTTGGAAAAAGTAGTGTAAATGAACAGGCAGAAAGGAGATGGGTGAATGGAAAAGCTACAGGCAGTCTAAGCCCTTCAGTGAATCATTTTGTATTGACTCTGCTGTCTTTGATACAATAAGCAAAAACCAAACACAGGTAGCCATTTCAAATCATTTACATTATATTTATATTCAAGTGGATAACCATATTCAATATAAAATTAATTCAGTTTAATTAAGCCAAAATTTTCTAACAATACACATATCACACACACACACATATCCATCTGTAGAAGTAAAATGTCTCAGTGCCTAAAGCTCTAGATGGATGGCTGTGATGGTTCCTTAATAGTCTTGTAGATGTAAACGTACTCCATTTCTCTCTCCAGTGGCTGGATAGATTGATAGTCTGGATAGAACCAAGAACAAGATATATAGTTGCTTTGAGGTCCAGAGTTTCCATCCAGAGGTTAAACCTTCAAATGTTAGGAGGGTGTGAAGAGACCATGGACCACTACATCAGGAGTGAGTGCCATTGATCATGAGAGCTTAGGGCTCTTATCTTTTATCGCGGGGAACTCAGTTTCTGTGATTGGTTGCCCTAAGGTTATCACTATTCATTCCCTTCCTAAAAGATGTTGCATGCAAGCTAGCTAAACTCTTGTGTCAATCTAGATAGGATTAGTGTACATGTTGACTCTGATACCGCCACCCATCTAACTGCCCAATTCTATTAATCTTCAAATTAAGCAACCCTCACATGTTGGTTCAGAGATGTTGCTGCCAGAAATGGAACTTACCAGTCATGATTCACATAGCCATATACTCTATGGAGGGCATTCTCAGCAGTTGGAAAAGTGGGATGGAAGTCCTGGAACTAACTTCAATAGATCTGCCTCCCCAAATAACCAGCTCATTGGAACAGAGCAAGAAATGATGTTTGAGATGGAAAAACTGGATGAGGCACTTAGATTTGATTCATTTACTCTGTCTCATCGTAAGTTTTTTTTTTCTAAGAGCAAGGAAAAGTATATTCATACCCATAGGCGTGGGCTGCAGAGGGCTGGGATAGGAAAAACTCAGTAGCTAACAGTAAGATACAGCGTATTTGAAATCTATTTCATCATTAGGTTTCATCTGAAATTTCTGTTTTGTTCATTTTTTAAAATTCCATTTTTCAACATAACCATTATATATCAAATTATTTAGCATCTACAGTAATTGATATCCCAGGAATATACATTAAAAAATATTTGATGCAATTTAGCTTAGTAGGCAAACATGCAAGCTATGACTAGATGGACTTCCAGTTAAAATCTCAGCATTACCACTTTATAGCTGTGCACATAAAGCAAATTATTTAACTTCTCTTTATGCCTCAGTTTCTTTATCTGAAAAGTGAGGATGATTATGTTAGTACCTACCTCATAGGGGTGTTGGGAGGGTTAAAGGAGAAGAGGCACTTGAAGAACTAAACACCATGTTTTGCACCTAGTAAATGCTCAACAAATGTTAATTATGTTACTATTATTGTTATCCTAAAGTTTAGCATACCTTTTGTCTCTGTACTATAGTTAAAGAATGAGGGACTTCCCGGGTGGCACAATGGTTAAGAATCTGCCTGCCAATGCAGGGAACACGGATTCGATACCTGGTCTGGGAAGATCCCACATGCCGCAGAGTAACTAAGCCCGTGCGCCACAACTACTGACCCTGTGCTCTAGAGCCCACATGTCACAACTACTGAAGCCGGTGTGCCTAGAGCCCGTGCTCCGCAACAAGAGAAGCCACCGCAATGAGAAGCCCGCGCACCAAAACGAAGAGTAGCCCCCGCTCGCCACAACTAGAGAAAGCCCGTGCACAGCAACAAAGACCGAACGCAGCCAAAAATAAATAAATAAAATAAATAAATTTATTAAAAAAAAAAAAAAAACGCAGGCAACTGGAAAGCATTGTAGACTGAAATATAAACTCTACCATAACAGGGCAAAAACAACCTCCTTTCCCAAATTACCTACGGAGATGATAATTTCACACAGACTCTCAGTGGTGCCATGGAACATTGTGTCAATTGGTGGGAAGACCTGGTGTGGTACCCCATCTCTCTGGCTCCTTTTGGGAGCTGGACTACCAAGCAGTGGAACTCCTCTGGGTTTGATGAGAACTTCCACTATGGAAAAGCATGAAATGTACTCCAGCAGGACTTCAAGAGTTAAGATGAGAAGAGCAGGCAGTAGCTTTTCAGTGAAGCTCTGCTGGATAGAATTTGTGCCGTTGGCCTGACACTTTAAAATAAGATCGTGGGGTCTTGGACTCTGTCCAGATATGGTTAGCATCTTCAAAGACTCCTCAGTACCATACGGAACAAATCACCACTCCCTCACCTTCCTCTCTTACACCCTTCTTGTATTGATAATTTGCACAAAACACACAGCTGGATTAAGTCTTTTATAGCTTTTGGGTACTGAAAATACCATGATGCCATCCAGACCCGCTGACCCCCAGTACATCATTCAAAATAGCCATGAAGTCTGTAAAAGGAAATTGTAGTAGTTATTACCTTGAACTTGCATATTTACTTATCCAGCATTGCCAGGAGACCAAGTTTTCTGAGGGTATTGATTAGTGTTTTATCCATGTCTATGTCCCCAGTACTTAACACAATGCCTGGCACATAGTAATTACTGAAAAAAAATTGTTAAATATGTAAGTGAATGAGAGAACGAATGGCAGCCTGTCTATAGAGTGGTCCTGGCATAGATAAGGAGGATGATTATGTAATTTTAGTATCAATTTAAACAGGGAGTGGAATACTTTAGGGAAAAGTGTTCATCCTTCTTGGACGTTTGAGTATATGTCTGACCGCTCTCGGCAGTGGAAGAATAGATTACAGGGGTTTGGAAATTTTCTTAGGCATTTTCCAGAAATATGCAGAAATTGCAATTCCTGAGGAGAAAGCCTGACCTCAGTGGTGCCAGGAGCATGTTCCGAGGGTGCCTATTGGGTGATGAATTCCCATGATGCATGAAGCATTTTCTTGCTCAGGGCATCAACTTAAGGAAGCTGAAGCAAACTGTGAAAAGCAATTGAACATTCTTAAGAGTGATTTGGAGTTTGAGAAGATTCCTTAAGATTAGAATCTTAGAACCCTGAGGTTCTAAGGATTCCTGAGATTTTTAGGAATCCTAAGATTCCTTAAGAAGGTCACATTATAAAGGAAAAAAAAATAAATGAGATATAAATAGGAGAGAGGGAGGCAGATGAGATGAATTAATCGTATGGTGCAAAGTTTTATTTTATGTGTGGAAATACACATAGAAAATTACACATAGAAGGTTAGAGCTGGCTGGAAACTTTGGGAAGATTTGATTCTGAATCCTCCATTCTACAAATCAGGGGCCGTGGCCAGGGTGTTTAAGCAAATTATCCAGAGTGACACAGGGGAATTAGTGGCAGAGCCAGGATTGTAAAGTGGGGCGCCCGGTTTCTAAGCCCTGCTCTTTCCACTCCCTGAGCTGGCTGCCTGACCCTGGTGCAGAAGGAGAAAGCACTCCTGAGGTTATTTGGAAGAGCATTTGTCATCTGGCTGCCACACTCATGGGAGAGCCAGACCACTTGACGGTGGAAAAAGACGATGGAAATGCAGAATGCGAAGACAGAACTGCAGATTTTATATGGAAAACATGAACCAACTATGGTTTGAAATATTAAAAATAGGTTAAATTCAATTTAAATTCTATTGGATACCAACTTAAGGGCTATAAACAAAATGTCTGGAAAAGATTATGCAGCTATCTCCCTTTTTGCTGCATAAGGCAAATTAAAAGGACCGTCCCCATCCTCTGGGAACTTATTGAAAGGTTAAAAACATTAACTTTAATAAAGAAAAAGGAATAAAATATAGAACAAGGATTACTCCCATGATCTTGGCCTTGCCCTCTGTGATGTAGGAACAACAGCTCTGGGCTGGAAATGAAAGAACTGGATTCTAGTCCTATCTAGTCCTATTTAAGTAATGACTTTATTCACTTCATCAACAACACCCTGGGGTTCAGTTTATTTATCTGCAAAATGAGGGAATTGGATGATATGTAGTATCTCTAATAGTCTTTGTCAAATTTAACATTCTAAGACTTACCTTTTTTAAAAAAAAGAAATGAGTAGACATTCATTTATTAACCATCCGCTATGCATCAGGTACTGTGCAAGGCATTGTGCATACAATGCTGAGCAAGACAGGTATGATCCTGACCTCATGGAATGTAGCGAGACAAGAAATAAACAATAAATAGGTAACTTATGAAGCTTTATCTATAATAGGTAGATAACATGACTAGTAATAGGAGCTAAGCTGGGTTAGAAAGTAAATGTCACAGGTAGAAGGCTCTTTTGGGTCTGGTCCATGGTAGGCCTCAAGTTCAACACAAACACTGAATTGCCATAGAAAGAATGTCCCTAGTAGAGAAGACTGCATATGCAAGGGCCTTGAGGTCAGAAAGAGCTTGCTATAATTGAGGACCTGACAGAAAGTGGCTGTGGCTGGGAGATGGTGATCAAGGGGAAAAGAACGCATGAAATGAGAACAGAGCAGGTCTTGCAAGATGTTGCAGACTGTGGGAGGCCGTTTGCATTTTAACCCAAGGGCAATGGGATGCCATAGGAGGCTTTAAAGCAGAAGAGCAACGTGATTTAATTCACGTATCAGAAAGATGACTTTCAATTCTGTGTAGAGAGAAGGTAGAGGGGCAGGGGTGCAGAAGGGAGATGCGGAGAGGTAATTGCAATACTTTAGTTAAGTGAGGTGGTGACTTGGATGGGAGCTACACAGTGGAAATGAGAAGGAGGGGGTAGATGCAAGATATAATTTAGAGCTTGTGTTGACAGGATTTATTGATTATTAGCATGTGTCTGGCAGGTGACAGGAAAAGAGAAACCAAGGTCAAAGATGATCTGAGTATCTAAGCAGATGGTAGAGCCATTTACCTGG
Source organism: Balaenoptera borealis (assembly GCF_965194805.1). NCBI lineage: Eukaryota > Metazoa > Chordata > Mammalia > Artiodactyla > Balaenopteridae > Balaenoptera > Balaenoptera borealis. The sequence continues at coordinate 19,331,717 of NC_138876.1, forward strand.
GAAGGCTGGAGAAAAAAGAGGATTTGGGTGGGGACAAAAATCAGTAGTTCTGTTTGGCCTTGTCAACTTTGAGTTGCCTCTTAGACATCTACAGGGACATACCAAGCAGATGGTTGGTTACATGAGTCTGGATATGAGACGAATGGTCTGGGCAGAAGACATACACATTTCCGGAATGTCAAAATATAGCTTATAGCCAAGGCTATGAGGATACCTAGAGAGAGAATGAAAATAGGAAAGAATGCCTGGGATTGTGACATAAGTGGAGGAGTCTGCTGCAGAGGCTGAGAAGGAATGACCGGTGAGGTAGATGGACTAAAAGTCTCATTAGCAAGAAGACAATGTTTCAAGGAGGGAAGGGTCAGCTGTGTTGAAAACTACTGAGAAGTTGAATAAACTGTAGATTGAAAAGTGTCATTAGGTTTGGAAACAGAGATAGTTGGTGACCTTTACAAGAGAAGATTTTTTAAATAGTGGTGAAATGAAAACTACATTAGAATGATATGAAAAATAATTGAGAGATGAATATGTGGGATAAACGTATAGACATTTTTTAAGAAGTTTTGCTGTGAAGATCAACAGAGCGTTAATATAGTAGTTAGAAAGACTTCAAGAATCAAGAGAAGAAAATTATTTTTGTTGTTTTTGCATATCACTTTTTTTAATATTTTATTGAAGTATAGTAGATTTACAACAGTGTGTTAATTTCTGCTATACAGCCAAGTGACTCAGTTATACATATATATTCTTTTTCATATTCTTTTCCATTATGGTTTAGCACAGGATATTAAATATAGCTCCCTGTGCTCTACAGTAGGACCTTGTTGTTTATTCATCCTATATATAATAGTTTGCATCTACTAATCCCAAACTCCCAATCCATCCCTCCTCCACCCCCTCCCCTTTGGCAACCACAAATCTGTTCTCTACGTCTGTGAGTCTGTTTCTCTCTCATAGACAGGTTCATTTGTGTCATTTTTTAGATTCCACATATAAGTGATATCATATGGCATTTGTCTTTCTCTTTCTGACTTACTTAGCTTAGTATGAGAATCTCTAGTTGCATCCATGTTGTTGTAAATGGCATTATTTCATTCTTTTTTATGGCTGAGTAGTATTCCATTGTATATATGTACCACATCTTTTCATCTGTTTATCTGTTGATGGACATTTAGGTTGTTTCCATGTCTTGGCTATTGTAAATAGTGCTGCTGTGAACATAGGGGTACATGTATCTTTTCAAATTATACTTTTGTCTGGGTATATATGCCCAGGAGTGGGATTGCTAGATCATATGGTAACTCTATTTTTAGTTTTTTGAGGAAACTCCATGCTGTTCTCCATAGTGGCTGCACCAATTTACATTCCCACCAACAGTGTAAGAGGGTTCCCTTTAAGAGAAGATAATTTAAAAAAAAAAAAGATATAAGACAGTAGAGTGTATAAAATAACCGTTTGTCAATAGCCTGTTAAGTAATGAGAGATAAATAATGTAGAGCAGTGATTGGCAAACTATGGCCCATGGGCCAAATCTGGCCAGTTGCCTATTTTGGTAGACACCTTGATGGCCCATGAGCTAAAAATAGTTTTTACATTTGTAAATAGATTAAAAAATTAGAAAAAAAATGTAGTGACATGTGGAAATTATACAAATTCAAATTTTAGTGTCCATGAATAAACTTTTAATGGAACACAGCTACACCTACTAGTTTATGTATGGTCTGTAGCTGCTTTTGTGATGGGAAGGCAGAGTTTGAGGTCACAACTGAGAATGTATGGCCCAAAAAGTCTAAAGTATTTACTATCTGGGCCTTTAGAAAAAAGTTTGTTGATCCCTGATGTAGAAGAAAAATGAATTTACTTGGCGAGAAGACCTTGCAAAGAGACTGTGACTGAGTCCCGGAGGATGAGGGGCTGGTCTCTCATAGGGTCAGGGCACTTAATCAGTAGAGCCAGAAGTTAAACATGAGTGTGGATGCACCAAGTGTCCTGAGTTTGGTGACCATGGGACAATATCATTCTTTGATGCCCCTGTTTTCTCAATGACAAGGAGGTGACCTAATATAGGCATGGAGTTACCCTGGAAGTTTGAGGAAAACCTACTTGTCCTCAAGAAGAAAATGTCACAGTGGAACAAAACTCCAGGTATAAAATTCATGACTTGCAAGTTTCAAAAGTGAAGTACAATGGAATATCTTTAAACTTGGAACAATTCTCTGAGCTGGAGAAGGAAAGAGACTTTGAGAAGAAGCACATTAGTTTGATGCCAATGGTTATTGGAGGGGCTCTGCTCCTTCCCTTCTCTTGGGATTAGTCATAAGCCCCCAAGAGGGAGGAGCTTTATCTCCACCCTCCATGTAATGTGGGGGCATCTTCAAATAAAGGGGACAATGCCTGGATTTTGCCCTTTGAACCCTGGGAACCAGCAGCCTTGCAGATATTTTCCCAAGTGATTATGCCATAGAAGCAGTCGAGGACATGTGCCTTCATGGGGAGCGGGGCAGAGAGAGATGAGAGAGTCTTGCTCAATTGTCTGTAGTTACAAAATATTGTGGTAGAAAATCCACCTGTTGCACGTGGTCACGCAGTCATAGCAGCGGTGGATGGAAGCGTGGAAGTGCATGCAAGAAGTGGCTGGAAGACAGGGATGAGACATAAGTGACAGCAAAGGGGACAACAGACATCCAAGGAAGTCTAAGGAAAACCCTGGTTCAAGCAGGGCTTTGTAAACCTCAGTGAAAGTCAGCAGGGGCAGCTAGTGACCGAGAACCAGTTGTCTTACTCTGGATACTAAATCGCTTTTGATTCTTGGAGGTCACCGTAAAGTGGGGCAGATGTGGAACCATACATTGGGTTTACTTAGAATTGACTGAGAAAACCCTTAACTGACTGAATTTCCCTTGAAATTGCAAAATCCAATCTGCTCTAGGTGCCATAAGAGTTTTGAACAGAAACTAGGAAAAATACATTTTTTGCATACTTGAGTTTTGTGGTTTGAAAACTTTAACAATATTAACAGGAGTTGAAAGAGAGAGGGAAGAGTTTTAAATTGTCAGTTATTCTCTCTAGAAAGGGAAAAATATTTTTCCCATGTAAATGATTTCTTCTTCTGGACACTGTTTCCTTCTTTAATCATAACTGTCATCGTAATTATTGTGTACAGAGCTTATTATGTGTGGAACATAATATAAAAGACTTTATGTGCATATTTCATTCAATTCCCACATTACTCTATGAGCTGTAAGGAATTGTGATCATTTTATAGATGAAAAAATAGAGGTCTAGATAATAATTTAAGTAATGTTAAATAGTTTGCCAAATGTCACAAAGCAGAATCCACTTGATTCTAAAGTCTTTCTTTCTAATCTCTCTTTCTAGTTTCCATTTCACCCAGTCAATAACTCTAATGGTAATAACTTTCATTTAGTGAGACTGCTTTTGACAGGTACTGAGCTAATTGCTTTAAATATTTCATTTCCTTTACCCCTTACAAAAAGTTCATACCTTATTATAATTTCCATTTCATAGATGAACAAACTGAAGCTCATGGATGTTGAGTAATTTATTCTAAATCACCCAAAACAGTAAGCACCCGAGCCAGGATTTAAACTTAAGTCTGTCTCCAAAGTCCATGTTCTTACACTGTTGCCCCTCAGACACCTGAGAGGCTATTGCTCTTAGGTAACCTTTTTTTAAAAATTGCAAGAGTGGTGAAGAATCCTTTTCTTTGTCTGTTAACTTAAAGGTACTGGCCACCCACAAAATCCATGCCCCTTTCTTGGACACTTAGCCTCCTTTGCAGTTGGGTGTGGCTAAGTATAATGTGAGTGGAAATGATAGCTTCCATTTCCAGGCTTGGTCCATTAATCCTTCTATACTGCCCACCATGCCCTTTCACCTTGATCTGTCTGGCTTCAGATTTGGAGTGGACCCTAGGAGATAGCAGAGCCACAGATGGAAGCAACTGGGGTCCCTGAATAACAGCTTGGAGCAGAATCATCTTCAGAGAACTGATACCTACTCAGGCCTGTGTGGGGATGGTGGAGGAAGAGCTTTTATTGTATTGAACTATTATATTTTGGTCTACTTAATATCTGCTACAGTATCTTAGCTTGTTCTATAAAGTTCAAATGGAAAAGGATATAGTAGGAGAAAAGGTAACCAAAAGAAAATAGAGGAGCTATATTAAAATCAGACAAAAAGCATTACAGAGAGATTACAATGGGCACCCTGCAACTATTTACAGTTTAGAGAGACCATTTTGGCTATAATGTGGTCTGGATGGGAACAAGCCCAGAACAACATTGGGAATAGGAAGACCAGTTAAGATGCTATAGTAGCAACCCAGGAAATAAATGATGGCGGACTGACCTGGAGTGGTAGAAGAGGGGTGAACAGATTTAAGCTAATTTAAGATTGTAAACTGAGCAGGTCTTGTGGTTGATTATACACGGACTGAGAAAAGGGGAGGACTCAAGGATGACACCTATGTTTCTGGCTGGATGATGGAGGAGCCATTCACAGATGTATGTGACACAGGAGAAAGGGCAGGTTGGTGGGGTGGAGTAGAGATGATGAGTTTGGCTTTTGATGTGTTGCCAAGAGGACCTTGGGTTGAACACACAGAGCCGGGGCTCGGGAGAGAGAAACAGATCACAGGTCTAGCTACAGAACGTGTTTAACTGGTGGTTAATACCAAGGGAGTAGCTGAGATTTCCCCATATTTTGCATAATGAATAAAATGCAATTGTCCCCTCCCCTCACCCCCACTCTCCCCCGCCCTACAAAAACACACGCTCCTGCTATGGATTCACCAAAAAATAAAATGAAATCATCTTCCTCTCTATCCTCATTTCTTCCAAGAAAATTCAGCTGGTCTGAGTGCTCCTATTCTCAAGGGCCATTGAATTCTGTGTGTGTGTGTGTGTGTGTGTGTGTGTGTGTGTGTGTGTGTGTGCGCGCGCGCACGCGCACTCACCCAGGCATGCATGCAAACCTGGGTTTGTGCATGCCCAGAGTTTTCAATATGATGACGCTGCGTTGTCTGCGAGGAAATGGGGACGCAGGCTGTGGTTTTCCTGGGTTGAAATAGAGTCTGGTCCAAGCCAGGCCAGTAGTTTCATCAGACAGCAAAGGTGGACAAAGGGTAAAGGATTTAGAGTATTCCTGCCCATAATAATGCAATGAAGGTAGGAAGATCTTTGATGAGGGAGGGGATTTTACTGGTGCCAGGAGAGACTAGACACCAAGCTGCAGGCCCTTGGGAACCTAGGTGAAGATCTCTGTATCTGAAGGCGGCCTGAAGAACATGGCACTGCCCACAAAGCTACGTATGTTTGAATGGATGACAGTCTTAGGAAAGAAGCAGTTACGGGGGTTACCCCTTTGGGCTGAAGACCAAAGGCTTCTGTCACATTCATCTTGTACTTCATAAGTCTGGGTTCTACTACTGACAAAGAGCGGGGTAGAGAAATTCCAAAAGTGAAGTTTTGCTAATCTTAGTTAAGTGGCTACTCAAATTGGATTTAATTTGACTTAGGGGGTAAAAACACAGCAACATTTCTTCCATCTATATTTTTAATAGAACAAATGTTTTATATAGATAAGGAATCTAGGCACCAAGAGATTTCATATATTTTCCAATATCATACAAGCCATGCTTCTCTCTTCTAAACCCAAGTTCTTTTCACAAAGACAGGTTGAAAGAAAATTCAGAGCTTCTAATCCCTGGTACCCTTCTTCTTCACCTGCTCTGCACGGCTTTCTCACAAAAGTGAGTTACCTTTGACTTGAACAGGTGTGATCACTGGAGGGTTTAGAAGAATTGTGCACAAAGATGACATTTCCATGGCCAGAAGAAATTCTCATGAGGATTCATATTGAATGAAATGTGATTCCTTTCTCTAGGGTTGTATTTCTTATCCACAATACTGATGTTTGCCAAAATTAGCTTCCTCTCCCTCTTGTTATGTTTAATGCCTCATGTATTTCAGCTCAACACCCAGTCTCTGTACCAATCTGAGTGATTCACGAAGCTGAAAGCATAGCTGTATCCGGAGGTGGCCTGGGTGACCTGCATTTCGTGGGCTGCTACATCAGAGCCGAGCACGGCTCCCTGGGTTTCTGTGATGCTCGCAAAATCTGCCAGAGACGGATCGGAATGTGCAGTCACTCACGGTGGAAGGGGAAACGTGTTTCTCATTCAGCAAGAATGCGGTTCCATCCACAGAGTTTACAGTAAGGTTATATTTGAAGTTCAACCCTAGAACTTTGTGGCAGTAAAAATGGTCGTGATTTATAGGAAAATGTCATTCGGCTGTCTCCTCTATAAAAGCCGTTTACATCTCTCATTGAATATAAATCAGAATGTATGCAGCCAACAAAATGATGGTTTTGGCATAACATTTCCAAGACGAAAAGAAATGGACTAGAATTGTCTTGGCTTTCTACTGAGGACAGATATTACAGGAATTTATTGCTGATCCAAAATCAATATTCTTGTCTTTAAAAATAGGTAGGAGGAAATTTACGTCTTGGTGAAATTCCAAATTAATTAAAGCTGTCATTCTAGAGTTTACCCACAGATACTGAGGGTGTCATGCTTTTGTAGTTTAAAATTAAGCTTAGAGTGTTTCTCTTTTCATTTTTGTCTTGCTAAACCACATTCTTAGATACATAACTCAAGCATTAAGCTGTATTTCATTCTAATGGGGAGAAAAATGGTGGGTCTCCCAAGGATTAATTTGCTAAATTCGTTTTGGAGATACATAAGAGGCCGTGCATTATACTCTTCTCCAAGGGTCAAAAAAGATGTTAAAAATGAAAGAGCAAACAATTAAAATCTGGGCTTGAATGGCAGTTCCCATTTTCTCATGTGCTTTTGCATCATAGAACATTTGAAGTGGAGATCAGAGGAAAGAATTGAGGGAGTGAGGGAGCCTGTGACCCTGTAAGAATCTGGAAAGAACCTCCAACTCCATGACAGGGGAGAGGAAGGGGGTAAAATGTCTTCATGTGACTGTTTTGGGGGGTGGAAAAAGAATGTGGAGAATTCATCTGGAGGGATGATACTATAAAACCATCAGAAGGTTCTGAGAAAGCAAGTCAGGCAAAGGGTGGAAAAAATTTGGTTTCTCTTTATGGCAATTATCCTTACCCTCCCCTTCCCAACACCTACCTTGGCCAGACCCCACCTGAAATATTGCCTTCTGAGTGACACATACTATTGGAGAGGGCAATCAATAAAAGGGGTTAATAATATATATTATTTTTTAGCACCTTGTAAAGGAATAAGAAAAGCTCATCCTGGGCAAAGGAAGTCCTCAGAGAACATGGTACCTGTTTTGTGGAAGAGGAAATATACCTGTTGTGTAAAGTCTCAGTGGTTTGATATAATATTGACAGGAAGATCTTACATTCATTCACTCTGCACAATGTTTATTGCATGTTACGTGGTAGGTAGAGTTTTAGGCACTGGAAATGCAGTGAGATAGAGTTTTGGTTTAATAAAAAGAATACCATTCTTCCTCTTCCATAATCAACATTATTGATTCTAAATAGAACTCTTAAAAATCATTTCATATATGGTTCCACTGCTTCTGTCGTTGGTCCCCGTTCTCTCTTAGCCTTTGTTCATATGGACATGTAATCTCTGTGGTTGTGAGGACGAGACACAATTCTATATTGTACTTTCTGAGTTTAACAACAAACCACTAGCTTTCTAAGAGTATGAGGTTTGAGCTTTTCAGTGATGGGCTGGGCTGACTTAACATCTGTGAGTTTCCTACCGTGAGGTCTTTTAAGCAGAATCTAGATGATTACTTGGAAGCGATACAGTGGAAGTTATTCTAACATTTATGACAGAGGTGGGGCTTATTTTGAGATGATATAAAAAGAAGCATAGTGTTGTGAAAAGAGGCCTAGTGACTCAGAGGTCTGGTATTCATGTTTATACAGAGGTTGAATATTAAAGCAGTATTAGAAGCAAACTCGCAGAAGCTCATCTTTCTCTCTTCTCTCACTACCTAATACTGTTTTCTAGTCCGTGTATTATAATGTTTTTGAATAATAGTCTTTTCTATTTTTCCTAGTTATTTTCTTAACAATACTATGGCCTTTTTTCTAATATCCCTCTGATATAAGGAACAACTTCTTAGAGTACAGAATCCAGAAAATTCAGTTAACTTGGGATCTTCCAAACTTACTACCAGACTTATGGTATTCAACAAGAGTCTCTAAGGAAGAGATAAAATTCCTGGATAAGATAGTGCTTTTGTTATGTGAATAATCATGGTAGACAGACAAGAAGGAAAAATTGAGCATAGAATCAGCAATATATGATACTAACAAGACATATAAAATCTTTGTAAAAATTTTTCTCTCTGAGTTATGCTTGAGCCCTGTGACCTTTATGACATGGTTGAACCCATGAGTCTAAAAATAATATTGCATACAACTTGCAAAATTCTACTAGTTATATAATCTTTGACCCTTTTACATTACCCCAGGATTACAAGTGTTATGACATAGGTCCTGGTAGCATAATATTATCAAATGGGACATATTATTGAACAAGTTATGTTAAACTTTTCAAATGGGTGAAAAATGTATGTAAGGCAACATATGGTTAAAGACATCAGAAAAAAATCAGTTTGAATAACAAGGAAATGGCAACCTCAATATGATTCGAGTTTGATATAATGCCACGAAAGGCTAAAGTCATCTTAGTTTGCTTTATTAAAGGACCAATTTGCAGAAAAGTACCAATGAATATTGCCCAGTTAAGAACACATCTGGAGCATAGGTTTCCCTTCTGCACACCACACATTTACGAGGAACATTGGCCAATGGAATGGACCCAGAAGTGGTTCCCTGTATGACACACCATCTGGAAATGATTGAAAGAACTGAGTACATTTAGTATGACTTAGGGAGTGACATGAGAGTTGTCATCAAATAATTGAAGAACAGACAGATGGAAGAAGAATACCACCTATGCTGTTCCAGACGCTGGAGCCAATCTAGGACCAGAAGTATAATTTAGTCTCAATATAAGGAGATATTTTCTAATGGTTCATATTATTCAAAGCTAGAATTTTCTTCTGAAATGTTCTTCTCACTGGATATGTTCAAGAGGATGAGTAACAATTTAATTAGGACTATTGGAGAAAGGATTCTTGCCATTGTTAGCAGAGCAACCTAGATATTTCTTTTTTCTTCAAATCTATTATTATTGTTATATCAGGTGTTCTATAAGTAAGCTTGGTGGCCAGAAATCCTTACGGTGTTCAGAGGTTTATAGGAAGAAGAATACGATGCTCTAAGGCAATCTGGCAGAAGGAGTGATTTGGATGACCCTTTGCAAAGGGGCTATAACTTATGCGATAGAAGTGCCATTGATGGTAGGTAGCACAACACTTGACTAAACTCCAGATTTCCTAGACCATGGATCCCCAACTTCTTATCTCAAAAGTTTCTTTTCATTTCTTTATGGTTCTTTGCGCGTAAAAGGACATAGGAGAGCAGATGATTACATCAACAGGAATACTGGGTGTGTGGGAAAGGAATTTGCTACCATTTGCCAATCACAACAATGTGTCAGAAGCTATTGAAAGGGTATTGAAAGCTATGATGTCACTAACATTCTAGGTATTTCCTTTACTAACACACTGCTGATAGGCTGAGAAAATTGACATCAGGGCAAATAGAATCTAGCTGATTAAGTATAATTCAGGTGTGTAATGTCCTTGACTTTTATATAAACTAACTCATTCCCTCTTCCATATCCTTGGAATGTACAGTGGCCTCCTTACAGTCACATGGACATCTCTGCTTCTACTTTCCAGTGCTTTCTGAACCCTATGTCTTACTCATCTCTCACCAGCCTTTTCTGATGCAGATGTGGAATAGCATCTCGTTTTCTTTTCAGATACTTCTCATACAAGTGTTGTGAGTAGAGTGTGGAGTAGATAATTACCGGAAGATAAAGGATGCTTTCATAGAGTTACACAGCGAATCACTTGAACACTGAACTTAGGCAGACCCCTGTTATGAAAAATCTTCTGGACAATTTGCCACTGGCGTTTTCTCACGGACAGCATTTCTTGATAGGCTATGGACACTGCAATGTGGTCCAGCTCCCTCTCTCTTCGGTGTTCCTCTCCTTCCATTGCCATTATTTATTCCAGATCCAAGTGACTGTGTCCTTCTTAACAGCTGTTAAGCTTCTCTTCTTTTACTCAAATCGTCACATTCTCACTTTGCCTAGTTGAAGTCACCAGCTGTAGTAACTTTCTAACAAAAAAATTCTTTCCCCAAGTATTCAAACTGCCAATTTACAGGATTCTTTTTTCTACCTGTTTCTCTTTTTGGTTATCTGATGGGACCTCTGACTGCTATATCATTGAACCTGGACTGCTGATCATTGAGGGTAGAGAGTTCAATGGAAGGAAAGTGAGATTTGAAGGGAAAAAAAAAAACCCCGTTTTAAATACCAGCTTTGCCATTTAATGGCTGTGTGACCTTGGACAGTAGACACAGCCTCTGTGAGCCTCTTTTGTCCTAACAAAATGGGGATGACTTCCACCTTAGAGCATAATTATGAAGATTATCTGAACAGATGTAGACAAATCATCCAATTAAGTACTTGCATATGCTAATCTCTCAATAAATGTTTACTTCTATTATCTGGGACTCCATTTCTGTTCTTTCTGGCTTTTTCTCAATATCGTATAACCACGGTCTGATCTATAGCTTGGAATCTTGAGGAATATTTGTGTTACTGAACAAGCAGACAGATTAAAAGACAAGTATAGTTTATAAACAAATTCTAGCCTTTTCTTTATACATTGTAAAACCAAACTCTTACATTATTATATACCCAACGGAATTGAAGAACTAGATTCCAACAAACAGAAAGCAGGATAACCATTGACAGAGAATTTACTTGGGAGGACCCCAAATCTTTTAAATGATGTGATTGTGTGGAACATTCCATACACTGTTATTAATATGTTTCCTTCATTGGTGGTAGCTGATGAAATTTTTTTCTTTTTTGGAAGGGGTGGGGTGGGCAGAGCATATACTCAGAGAATGATGTCAAGCAGGATGAAAGTTTGGAATCTAAACTGGATACAGGCCGGTCCTTCAGCAGCTCTTTGGAAATTCTAATGACAATCTTATAATGGAAAAAGAGGGCTGTTTACAGCTAAATCTCAAAAATTATGTCTGTTTCCTCTTTGGCAATTTTTACCTTTAACAGATCTTTTCTGTCTCCTACTCATAGAGTGTCTGGACATCAACATCAAATCAGTTTGGATTTTCATGCAAATAAAATACACTAACTTAATGGGATGTGAAAGAGCTGGCTTCAAAATAAATCTTTGTTGAAAGGCACTTGAATTACATTTGAAATGGGAGTGAAACAAAGTTGAATTTTATGGCATTGGTTTACAGGCACTGTCTTACACTGTTTACGGATTGACCCACATAAGACGGAGATCAGAGTCAACCAGTCCCACCAAGTACAATTCAACTACTTGATAGCATAGGTTGATTCCTCTTTTTAATATATGTGTTTTCATTTTTATTTGTTTATTCTTATTTATTTTTCCAATAAGATTTTTTTCCCTCAAAATACTAAGTTAGCATTTAAATACAGAACTATGAATTTCAGTATAGAACTGTGTTGGAATAGATATGATATAAAATGTCCTAATCATTACTATCCTGTTTCATTTAATTTGTAGAGTTCCTTGCAGTTTTCAAATCTGTCTTCTAAAGTCTCATTTGCTTCAATTGTCTGTCCGATATTGATAAGGTTATTATCCCTAAACTACAGGTGAAGATACTGTAGCTCAAAGAGGTGAAGAGATTCACCTAATCTATCTATTTGAAAGCAACATCACTGCTTTCTTCTCGATCTAATTTCCTGGTCGACCAAGTTTTGGTGGTAGTAAGTAAACACATGTAGTTTTGATATTGAGCATAGATTTTAATCTATGGTGAGCTGTTTTCTCTCCCCAAGGCTCCAACCTCACTACAATTTCCATGCTGTCCTCAGAGGTCGCCCTAATGAGTGACATTTCCACTTCCTTCTTACAATAGCCCCCCAGCCTTCATATTTTTATGTTGACTATTGGTGATGAAGTTATGAAGACTTCTATCTCATTTTGTTTAGACTAGATTTGCAAGAGGTCTCATTCATGAAGGGGAGATTGTGCTTTCTCTCCACTAACAGAGACATGCAGAAAATTAATGCCTATAGGGTTCCAATTCTTATGACAATACAAAACTGTCAAGACACAAGTATCATAGAATAGGACACAGTCCCAGGGACTACCATGCTCTTTTAACTTTTAACAAAGCAGCTGCATTCTCCTTTCTTCTTTCTTTCATCCTCATGGGAATATGGGCTGGAGGGGCCTCGTTTAACTTTTGAAGGAGTTTTCGGAGGGTAGGAGAAGGATTTCTCTGTCACCAAAAATAGCTACTCTGGTATAGTATGTAGCTGCAACAATTATACAGAACCCTCAGCAACCATCTTTCAAAGAGATGTTGTGTTTGGGGGAGTTTTGAATATGTAGAAAGTACAAACTATCTAAGGTATGAATTGTCTGACTGTATAACAAACAATTTTAAAATTAGTTAATTTTCATATTCATGAGTCTGCAGATTGACTAAGCTTTGCTGATTCAGAGAAGTGCTAAGGAAACTCAGAAAAGAAAGGCAAGAATCTAAGTGCAGAACGCTACCTGGTATCTGCCCCCTGAACTCAAGGACAATGGAGTTACTAGTAGAGGGCATAGCACCTCCTGAGAGAGATGTATGTCTTTTCCAAACAGAATCTTGGACCTAATCGGTGTTGCTTGTCTCTCTTTGGACACCACAGTACTAATTCTAAATATCAGGGAAGTTTAGGATTGTATCCATAGCAATACCCCAAATTGTTTCTAGCTAAGGATTTTATAAAGATGACATACATACTTGTTGGCATGCTTAACCCCACACTCAATTAAGAGAGCAGTATGCTGTTTACACACATATACATAAACTATAAAGCACATATAATAAGTAATAAATTCAGTCTCACATTCCTCTTCATTTAGAAGCTAAGGCACACAGGGACCAGTATGTGATCACCTCCAGAAATAACCAATAACATTGGAGTCAAGTTGTGAGGCTTATTAATCTACCAATGGAATGTTTCCTGTTCTGGTCTGCACTCTTTAACGTTCATATCCTGAAGCTTCTCTGGTGGATCCCACACCACTGGGAGGAGGTGATTTTTTTGGTTGGGTGAACATGCAAGTGAATTTCACTGATGTTAATATTCAGCGCATGTAGTTTTATTTCAGTCCCAGTCTCATTTCCTTTTATTCTGGAGCTAACGGCAGCTGCATGCCTAGTTTTGAGCGCAGTGAAATAGAATCGGCAAATCACACTTACTTTTCATCCTTTTCCAGTATTTTTCTGTTTGTTTGTGTAGCAGCAGTGTACACTCTGTATATAGCTTTTTTGCTGAAAAGTGTTGTATGGTGAATACATTTTTCTATACAGATTATAAAAACAAACAAACCAAAAAAATCCTCCAGAGCTTTATAGAGCTAGAAAGAGCTCTATAAAGATGAGCTCTGTTTGTAATTTTATTCAACATCCTCTGCAGCAGTGTCTTACTGCTTAATCACCTCAACACCAAGAGTCTATGGTCTCTGAGTGTGTGTGCACACACACAAACACAAAAGACACACATCAGGGAACCATGGAACCTCCATGTTAGAAAGGACTCTTAAAGAGACTTGTCATCCAGAAAGCTTCCCCCTGTGATAGATTCCCTTCATACCATTTCTAAGCCTTTATAATATTTGATTCTACCAGAAAGGTGCACAAGAATAGGAAGCTAACTAAATCCTGTGGTTGCCAATTTCACTGTTGTCCCTTCCAGTTGTTAAGGATACTTTGTTTTTATCATACTGAGCAGGATTCCATCTTCCCATGAGCGCCTCTCTGGGGTCCTAATTAAACCTTATTGGATTAAAATCGTCTATAAAAACTCAGTTTTTGCACACCACATTGTGGATTCTTGAGACAGAATGTTTGCTCAGGGACTCCATAATTTTGCTTACCGGTCTATCCTTTTAATTCTCTCCTTAACTCAACTGGAAACACCAATAGGCCTCCAGGGTAGAATATGGAGTCCCAAACAATTAACAGATGCTGAGGGTAATAGGAACACTGAGAATTGCTGTGATAGGTGTCTGGGGAGTCATAGCCAGGGCTTGTAGCCCAGAGACAGATGATTTTGATTTCCCACCTTCTCTTTGATGTCCTTGTTGACAGATGATGTGAAACTAGCTCCCCTGAGCCTACTTTGTCTGAATTTACTGGATTTGCAGGTGTTTGGCTTCATCCCATTAATGGAAAATGATACAAATGGTCTCTCAAGGCTTACACAGCGCAGAAGGATCTCATTTATCATAGAAAACCAGAATATTAGAGAAGTGACTTTATAGATGATCTAGTCTCCCCCCAATTTTATCTACATTTTTATTTAAATTATTTTCTTCCTTCTAGACCTCATGGATAAAGCACTGAGTTAATCATATTTCCCAAATAGTTCAGTGTTGTCATTGTTGTTGTCATTAGTTGCAATGCCTTGCTCTTATTTTATTTCTTTTTAGTCTTTTCTACTTTATCACCCTTCTTTCCATTCTCATCTTCCCAGTACGGGCGTTCACTCTAATGCCCTTAAAGGTGTATGGTTCTTTGAAAAATGAATGTTGTTTTATGTTTATATGTGTTTCAAGTTTGCATAAATACAGGGTACATCATATTGGGTGGACCAAAACGTTGGTTCATTTTTTTCCATAAGATGGCTCTAGTAGCACTTAGTTGTCTTTAACTTCATTTGAAACAATTTTGTTAGATTGTATGTGACAGCTGTCATATCAGCGTGCATTTAAAAAAAGACTTATCAAAATTGGTGAATTTTTGTGTAGCCATTTTAATATTGAAGATGGTAGAAAAAAAGCAATATTTTCAGCATATTATGCTTTGTTATTTCAAGAAAGGTAAAAACACAACTGAAACGCACAAAAAGATTTGTGCAGTGTATGGAGAAGGTGCTGTGACTGACTGAACATGTCAAAAGCAGTTTGCGAAGTTTCATGCTGGAGATTTCTCACTGGACGATGTTTTTCGGTTGGGCAGACCAGTTGAAGTTGATAGCGATCAAATTGAAACAATAATTGAGAACAATCAATGTCATACCATGTGGGAGATAGTCGACATACTCAAGATATCCAAGTCAAGCGTTGAAAATCATTTGCACCATCTTGGTTATGTTCATTGCTTTGATGTTTGGGTTCCACATAAGTGAAGCGAGAAAAACCTTCTTGACCATATTTCCACATGTGCTTCCCTACTGAAACATAATGAAAGCTTTCCGTTTTTAAAACAAATTGCGACGGGCAATGAAAAGTGGATGCTGTACAATAATGTGGAATGGGAGAGATCATGGGGCAAGCGAAATGAACCACCACCAACCACGCCAAAGTCCGGTCTTCATCCAAAGAAGGTGATGTTGTGCATATGGTGGGATTGAAAGGGAGTCCTCTATTATGAGCGCATTCCGGAAAACCAAGCGATTAATTCCAACAAGTACTGCTCCCAGTTAAACCAACTGAAAGCAGCACTCGACGAAAAGTGTCCAGAATTAGTCAACAGAAAACACATAATCTTGCATCAAGATAACGCAAGACTGCATGTTTCTTTGATGACAAGGCAAAAACTGTTACAGCGTGGCTGGGAAGTTCTGATTCATCCACCATATTTACCAGACATTGCACCTTTGGATTTCCATTTATTTCGGTCTTTACAAAATTCTCTTAATGGAAAAAATTTCAATTCCCTGGAAGACTGTAAAAGGCACCTGGAACAGTTCTTTGATCAAAAAGATAAAAAGTTTTAGGAAGATGGAATTATGAAGTTGCTTGGGAAATGGCAGAAGGTAGTGGAACAAAAGGGTGAATACGGTGTTCAATAAAGTTCCTGGTGAAAATGAAAAATGTGTCTTTTATTTTTACTTAAAAAACCAAAGGCACTTTTTGGCCTACCCAATATCTTACGGTTCTTAGTTCTTTTTCCATCAGCATTTGTTTTGTATGTTTGTCTTCTGGGCTGCTTCTGACAGCTGCTTCGTGAACATTGAACATACCACTCTCTAGTTGTCTTTCCATCCATAGATGCATACCTGGGTTGCCATCAATTCCCCATCTCCATACACAATACTGAGTTGGTATCATTCCTAGATATGCCTCTTTATGGACCTAAGGATGATTCTCTCTGGGATATATATTAAGAAGGGGATTACTAGGGTTTCCTAATATTTATTTTCTTTTCTCCCTAATATTTAATTTCATTAAATATTTCAAATTGCTCTCCAGGTAACTGCATTAGCCTACACTTCCACCTGCGGGTATATTTCCTTTCACCCATATCCATGTCAAATGTGTTGTTATTCTTGTTTTGTGTGGGTCTCAGCCCGCCTATAGTAATGCTATAGCCTAGGAATGCCTGGAGGCGCTCACCTGTACTATTTATGGCAGGCGCCCACAGATATTTCCCCAGACAGAGCCAGTGTTGTGGCTGGACCAGCTCTTGTGGTTCTCATTATGATTGCCAGATGCCCCTCAGTCACAACCATCAGGGAACTTGGAAAAAACAAGTTTTGTTTTGTTTTGTTTTAATTGAAGTATAGTTGATTTACAATGTTGTATTAAATTCTGCTGTACAGCAAAGTGGATGTCTTTGAAGAGGATGCTTTAGGACCCAAAAGCTTAATATCAGTTGTTTAGACTACAATAAAAAAAAAGCTAATTGTCAGGCACTTACACTTATAACCCTCTTCCTAATTTTTGCCAAATTAATGGGTATAAAGTAATGTAAATGTTATTCTGGGTTACATTTCTCCGATTACTTGTATATTAAGCATCTCATTTTATACTTGTCAGCTTTTCAGGTTTCATTGTCTATGAACTATTTGTAATCTTTGCCCATTTTTCAACTTAGTTCACCAGTTTTTATTGTACGTTTATAGGAATTCTTTGAATATTCTAGATATTAACCTTATGTTACTTTTTCACATTGTAGGTATCTATTCCAATAAGGCTGCATAGGGTAATTTTGTCAATGATGTCTTTTATTTAATAGACATTCTTAATTCCTGTATGATTTTTTCACCTTATGGTTTGTGTTTTTGGGACTTAAGAAGTTCTTCTCATTTCAAAATCATAAAAACGTTCCCATACATTTTCTTCTGTTAGCTTTATAGTTTTCCTTTTCAGGATTGGGCTAAATCCCTATGTGCTTTTATATATGGTGTGAGGTAGAAATCCAGTCCAATTGTTTTCAAATAATGAGCCATTTTATCCAATCCTATATATTCAACAATTCAACTTTTCCCATCAGCTAGTGAGTACCACCTCAATGATAAATCAGTTTCCCATATTTACACAGATCTGTTTTGGACTCTCTATTATGTTTTATTGGTTTATTTATTTGTTCTTATGTACTACACCCTAACCATTTCTATGGGTTTATTATAAGTCTTCATGTCTGGCCAAGTAAGCTTCTCTCTTTCCTGTTCATTTTAAAAACGAAGAACTATTCACGTATCTTTATATTTTCATCCAAGTTTTGGAATAAGTTTGTTTGGAATTTTGGTTGGAATAGCATTAGATTTATAAATTAACTTGGGGGAAAAGTAACATGTTTATTATGCTGACTAGTCACACACATTACTGTGGTATATTGCTACACTTTGTAAATTTTCTTTTACATATTTTAATAGAGTTTAAAATATTTCTTCATGAAGTCTTTATCAATTTTTATAAAGTTGTTGATAGGATTTGTTGCTATTTATGGAGTATTTTAATTTCTATTATATTTTTTAATTGCTTATTACTGATAGAGGAAACACTACTGATTTTTTGATATTAAATTTGTTGATTTCTTTGGATACAGTTGATATCTCTAAATATTAAATTCTGAGCCTAAGATACATCTCGATTTATTCCAATCTTTCTTTATGAGTTTAATAAAGTTTAAAATTATTTTCCATATAAACCGTGGATAGTTTTGCTCAATTAGTGCCTAGATACTGTACAGGTTTTTTAAAAATATGCTCTTATAAATCATTTCATCATAGAGGAATACAACTGGTTTCATAAGTTGATCTCAAATCTAGCAACCATGCTTATCTCTGATTTTTCCAACATTTTTTTCTGTTGATTTGTTTGGTTTTCTAAGTTAATTATATTATCTGCAAATAATGGCAGTTTCATCTCATTCTCTTATATATTTATTCCTCTTTTTTCCTTTTAAAATTATATTAAAACACTTCTCATCTCAAAACCCTACAATGGCTGCCCATCTTACTCAGACCAAAGCCAACATCCTGCCAATGCCTAGGAGGTTTTACCGTGGCATCCTTACACATCCTACCTCAGTGAGCTGCTCTCCACATTGGTCTCCTCTCACCAGGCGCACTGAGCACCTTACTATTCCTGAAACTTGCCAGATACAGTTTGCCTGAGGGCCTTTCCAGGATCAACTGTATTTGCGTGAGCTGAGAGCGGGTGCGTCCTTAAATTTTGCAACCTAGGCGCCTCACTTGCCTCACTCTAGTCCAAGTTCTGCTTTCCATTTAATTTTATATCTGCCTGGAAAAGTCTTATCTCAATATCTGCATTATTCCTTCACTTCTTTCAAGTCTTTGCTTAGATATTCTCTCCTCAGGATATTTAAAATGGACAGGACATACCTATGCAAGCACTTTTTATACAACTTTCTTGCTTTATTTTTTTCTACGTTTATAATGTTTATAACTACTTATTAATTAACTATAACGCTAGTTATAGCGGTTGTAACTACTTAACACTGTCTGTGACATATATCTTTTTTTTTTTTTTTTACTTCTGTCTCTCCCCAATATAATGTCTATAAGGGCAGACATTTTTTGTCTATTTTGCTTACTGTTATATCCTCAATGCACATAACTGTGTCTGGCATAAGGAAGAGGCCCTATAACTATTCGTTGAAAGTAAGCAAATAAATGAATAAGTGAATGAATACTATTTATGTTCTTGTCTGGTTCTAGATAAAAAATAGAATTCATCTGACATTTGTCCAATTGTAGGAGGTTCACAGTAGGCTTTGACGATTAACCTTTATCAAATTAAAGTTAGATCTGATGTATCCAGTATTATTTCTTAAGGTAAATAATAGAGAATAAATTCAGTTAAAAAAAAGCCTCTACAGCATACAAAAAAAAATTAATATCTAAGTAAAAAATGTATCAAAAATATTAGAATGAAGTGAAAAGTAACAACAGTGGCTATCTCTGGATTGTGGTATTATAATTTTATTATATTTACAATTTTTCTATATTAATAAATGTTATTCAAATAAAAAGAAAATAACCTTTAATTGCTAGGCAATTAAACTGCTCATGACTTTCCAAGAATGTTAAGTTCTATTTTATTCTATTTATTTCCATTTACCAATCCTTTATTGAGCAAAACATTGTGCCAGATACTAGGAAAGATACAAAGATGAATAAAACACAAGTTGTGTCCTTAAAAGGGTTTATGATCTGATGTGCACCAGTAACGTAAGGGAGCAAAGTGCTGAGTGTACACGAACTATGGAACTCCTGACCTCTGGGTTCCAAATTGGAATGCTGGCATTACATTCGAGCCTTTGAAATTTCCATCCCAGGAGTATGCTTGACGTTATTCTTCCCTGGACCAAACCAGGGGTACTGTCTCGGAAGAAGACTTAAGAAGGAACCTCAAAAACCAGAAGAGGCATGGAAATTTTTTTTTTTTGAAATGGAAGAAAAAGAAGAGAATATGGTAGGTTGATTAGAAGGTGACTTGACCAGATGGACTGATTGATGGCAGAGGATGTTAGAGTGATGACGGCAGAGGACAGCATGAATCAGTGATGAAGCCCATACACTTCTAAGACATGCTGTCCATGCAGAGGATCGTGAAGATGAGGATGAGGTGGGAGAGGTGGGGAAACTTTTAGGGCTGGGCTAGTTCAGCAATAGAACAGAACAGAAACTCTGCATTAAGAGATTATGAGAGGTCATTTGGTCATTCTTTTGCCTGCAAGCACAACCACAAACTTTCTTAAAGATGGGAATAATCACAACCAAACTTAGAGTATTCACTGTATGATAGGCACTGATCTAGGTGTTTGAACATTTTATAGAGAAGGAGAGTTAGGTATCAAGAGACTAAGTAACTTGCCCAATGTCACAAACTAGTAAGGATGAGAGATAAGATTAAGCTCAAACAAAATGGCTTCTGAGTCCATGCTTTTAACTATGCTCTCATAACTCTCCTAAAGATGTCCAACTTACTTAAACACGACAAAAAGAGAATGTCTACAACTCTCTCAACAATAGATAAATTGTTTATTTTCCCTTGGTCAAATTCTTCTTTTTTTCTTCATTGATACTCATACCATACTTGAAATTGTTAGAAAGACAGCCATGAGCATTCTCATCTGTACATATTGTTATTATCTCAACTTAGAAGTTTAATTATGAGCAGCAGGGGTATGTATAAACACCAGGTTGACAAGGGATGGACCATGCTCAAGGGTCTGGTGTTAACTTGGCCTCATTGCCACCTCCCTGTAAGGTGTCCTTTACATTATAGAAGAGAAGGTAGGAACTACAGTTCCCACCTTCCCTTCTTTAATTGGTTCCTGGTTAGAGTTTTTCAATGAAAGGCATTCATAGGAGATTTGGAAAGAGAAAGAGAAATAGAGTCTATTACTCTCATGAGGCAGATGCAGCCAGATGCAGAGCAAACATGTGATTCACAGTGGTCCAATAGAAGTCATCTTGCCACCAAGTGGTAAGCTGATCTCCTCAAGGAAGAGTGCCATACTGGGGATGCATTTTCAGGCTTTATTTCTAAAGGTCAGAAATACAGAGGCACTGGTAAAGGGGAGTCCATGTGTTAGTCTTCATCTCTGCTTCTGTAGCCACTTTATTCATGGGCTTATCATGCCAGTGCAAGGGTGGCTGATGAAAAATACTGACCAAGGTTAACTGGGTGGGCCAATTTTTCTGCTTGGTTATTCAGTGTCTTTTCAATGGTGAATACTTTCTGCAATGGGTTAACATGTGATACAAATATCCTTAGACTTGATGCTCACGCTTGTATATACATTCTTACACTTCTACACCAAAATTTTTGACTCCAGTCTTCTAGTCTTTTTCTTCAGGCTCCTGATTACCTTGCCAGGTCATATGCCGCTGCCGTTGATTCCATATACATTCTCACCTTAAGCCACTTATCTTTCCATTAAAAGTGGATAAGCCAATTATTTTATTAAAGATTCTGCCCATTAGGAAGATTATTCTTCTCCACTGTCTTTCAAGGTCATTTCTGAGTATGGCTGTAATGCAGCCATCATTTAATTTGGCTGACACTTAAATACTGAATGAACTTGATAAACTAAGTTTATAATGTTTTTTCCTTATTCTGGTGGTTTTGTAGACACCACCTTCCCATAGGTCCATTAATATGAGCTGATAGAGGGCTTGCAACCATGGGGGTCTGGGATGCTTGGTCATGCAGTTTACTTATGCCCCCTGGTTTTGTTAGTGCTTAATCCTTGATGTATCTACTATTTTTATCTTAGCATGGATTGCTGTTGGGCCTGTGGGATTTTATGACTGGCTGATTCCAATATAACTCAGCTCTTGATCAGAAGTTCTGGAATGTTTGCTTAGTGTCTCATGGTCAAGTATTCCATCTCTGCCAGGGCCCAGGAATTCCCTAGGAGCTGTCCTTAAAAGGCAAATAACTCTTGCCTGCATAGGGCATGGTCTTGCTGTTAAACTTTAGGAGCCTGCCTTGGTGTACTCCCAGTGGTCCTTGTCATAAACTCCACACTGCATCTTTTCCTGCTACAGACACTTCCAATAACATAGGCTCTGCTAGAATGAACAGCCCAAGTGGTAAGGCTGCTTGTCCCATAGCCTGGACTTGAGTCAGAGCTCTTTCATATTCTAGGTCCCACTAAAAGCTGGCTCCTTTTCACGTCAACCAGTATGTAGGTGAGAGAATTATTCCTAGGTATAGAACGGGCTTTTTCCTAGAACCCAAAGAGGTTCCTTCTTTGTTGTAGGAGAAGCACATTGCAATGATTTTTTAAAATAGATCTTTATTGGAGTATAATTGCTTCACAATACTGTGTTAGTCTCTGTTGTACAACAAAGTGAATCAGCCATATGCATACATATATCCCCATATCTCCTCCCTCTTGAGCCTCCCTCCCACCCTCCCTATCCCACCCCTCTAGGTGGTCACAAAGCAACGAGCTGATCTCCCTGTGCCATGATGCTGCTTCCCACTATTTTACATTTGGTACTGTGTATATATGTCGATGCTACTCTCACTTCCCCCCAGCTTCCCCCTCCACAACCCATCTCCTCAAGTCCATTCTCATGTCTACGTCTTTATTCCTGCCCTGTCACTAAGTTCAACACTACCATTTTTTTTTTTTTTTTAGATTCCATACATATGCGTTAGCATACGGTATTTGTTTTTCTCTTTCTGACTTATTTCACTCTGTATGACAGACTCTAGGTCCATCCACCTCACTACAAATAACTCCATTTCGTTTCTTTTTATGGCTGAGTAATATTCCATTGTATATATGTGCCACATCTTCTTTATCCATTCATCTGTTGATGGACATTTAGGTTGCTTCCATGTCCTGGCTATTGTAAATAATGCTGCAGTGAACTTTGTGGTACATGACTCTTTTTGAATTATGGTTTTCTCAGGGTATATGCCCAGTAGTGGGATTGCTGGGTTGTATGGTAGTTCTATTTTTAGTTTTTTAAGGAACCTCCATACTGTTCTCCATAGTGGTTGTAACAATTTACATTCCCACTAACAGTGCAGGAGGGTTCACTTTTCACCACACCCTTTCCAGCATTTATTGTTTGTAGATTTTTTGATGATGACCATTCTGACTGGTGTGAGGTGATACCTCATTGTAGTTTTGATTTGCATTTCTCTAATGATTCATGATGTTGAGCACCTTTTTATGTGCCTCTTGGCCATCTGTATGTCTTCTTTGGTGAAATGTCTGTTTAGGTCTTCTACCCATTTTTTAATTGGATTGTTTGTTTTTTTGATATTGGGCTCCATGAGCTGTTTGTATATTTTGGAGATTAATCCTTTGTCCATTGTTTCATTTGCAAATATTTTCTCCCATTCTGAGGGTTGTCTTTTTGTCTTGTTTATGGTTTCCTTGCTGTGCAAAAGCTTTTAAGTTTCATTAGGTCCCATTTGTTTATTTTTTATTCTATTTCCATTGCTCTAGGAGGTGGGTCCAAAAAGATCTTGCTGTGGTTTATGTCAAAGAGTGTTTTTCCTATGTTTTCCTCTAAGAGTTTGATAGTGTCTGGTCTTACATTTAGGTCTTTAATCCATTTGGAGTTTATTTTTGTGTACGGTGTTAAGGAGTGTTCTAATTTCATTCTTTTACATGTAGCTGTCCAGTTTTCCCAGCGCCATTTATTGAAGAGGCTGTCTTTTCTCTATTGTATGTTCTTGCATCCTTTGTTGTAAATTAGGTGAGCATATGTGTGTAGGTTTATCTCTGGGCTTTCTATCCTGTACCATTGATCTATATTTCTGTTTTTGTGCCAGTACCATACTGTCATGATTACTGTAGCTTTGTAGTATAGTTTGAAGTCAGGGAGCCTGATTCCTTCAACTCCATTTTTCTTTCTCAAGATTGCTTTGGCTATTAGGGGTCTTTTGTGTTTCCCTACGAATTGTAAAATTTTTTGTTCTAATTCTGTGAAGAATGGCATTGGTAGTTTGATAGGGATTGCATTGAATCTGTAGATTGCTTTGGGTAGTATAGTCATTTTCACAATATTGATTCCTCCAATACAGGAACATGGTATATTTCTCCATCTGTTTATGTCATCTTTGATTTCTTTCATCAGTACGATGTCTGGTAAAGCTCTAACCACTGGTGTCCTCGTTGGCAGCTGGGTGATAAGGGATTCAGTCCTGAAATCCAATTCTCAAACCATTCTGAGTACATGCCATCTCTGGTAGTGTTGGTCCTTTAGGAAGCAGATGCTGAGATGAAGTTAGGAGTGAAAGAGTTTCCCTGTAAGAAATATCTGAAAGATGAAGAAACAAGATTAGGTAGGGGAAGTTTTCAGACCACGATTCAGATCTGACATCTGTGAAATGAAAGGGAATGGAAGCAGGATTGAGCAGGGAGAGCATCATACAAAGCAGGAGAAAACTCTGGAGCAAAGATTTCCAATGTTGAGGAGAAATGGACGGCTCCTTATAGCTTCTTAATGATTCGTCATTAGCTGAGGGCTAATCTTACCTTGAAAGTTGAGATCAGTCCAAAGGCTCTGAAGTTGAAGGCTACCGTCCAGCTTCCCTCTTTGCAGCCGAATGGCAACTTTTTTCTTGAAGGGAGATCTCAGAGGTGTAATGACCTTGGGTCAACAAGACTGTAAGGATCTAGTATAAACATACAGGAGCTGGCCTTGGATAGAAGCATGGACAGTTTGTCTATAGTAACACCAAGGAAGGCAAGGTTTATAGGTACAGATGCTAAGGGGTATATAGTTGTGGTGGTGAGAGTTTGTGTATATTCTCCTCTGATGGTTTCTAGTTTCTTAATGAAGTAGAAAGCAAAGTTATCTGCTGAGTATGAGGATAGGAGAGGAAGCATAAGACATAAAAGAGAAGGTAGGTATGGTACCGAATGGAGAAGGACATTCCAAAGGAACCAATATATGTGTATGTTTGAGCAAGTAGCTTTGTGTGGTTTAGATATAATTGGAGGAGGTTAGGATGAGGCTGGAAAGGTAGGTTGAGATCAGGTTATGAGTGGCCTTGAATGGCATGTGATGATTTAGAATTTTTTTTCATAAATTGTGGGGAACTATTAGTGATTTTAAAGAAGGAAATATTAATTAGAATAGCGTTTACGTTGGAAACATAAGTCTTCTGGCAGCACAGAAAGTAAACTGGAGAGAGAAGTACAGGTATCCCTCACTATGTGAATGCTCGCTATTCAAATATTCACTATAACGACTTGTAAAATATTTACCCCAAACTTACTACTTTAGTTGAAATCCATGCTAGTGGAGTTACACACATGGGCTAGCAAAAATTATTTAGATTGAAATCCGGACAAGAAGATTCAGAGGGAACTACTTTCACCTCTTCTCTCTTTTGACAGGATGGTGTCTCATGCTCCTCTTTTAAAACCACTTTCTGTATCCTTGCTATCATCTGCCTGACATTATTAAGTAAAAACGTTTTTAAAGAGAATTAGGGAAAAAAACTATAAACAAAGGAGTTATCATACACTTAAAAAACTCATACACTTAAATGCTGGAGGTGATAAAGTATATTGAGCAAAGTGAATGCATTAAACATATAAAGCTTGGCCATACACATGTCTGGATCTATTGTGCATGTGATAACAAAATAAATATTGGGGAAGTGTTGTTGATGCTGGAAAGCTCCATTGTGTTACTTGAGAACAGCATAATATTTTTTAATAACTAGAGAAATACCTTTTGTAATGGCTTGAGAGCTACACTCAGCATGGGATGTCATTTAGCACCATGTTGAGATAGCAGAAGGCACTAGACATCTCTAAAGATCTGAAGAAGGCAATGGAGAGAGGGAGTGATTAGGTGGAGGAGCTGAGTTTCAAAGCAAGTCAGGAATGGTTCGAGAAATCTGAGAAGCTGTAAGATTTTATACTTGGAGGATTATTGGCAGGCCCTCTCCAAACACTTGCAGAGCCTGGGGTAAAAGAGGATCCAGCTCACAGCTCACCCAAACTTCTCCTGACCAGCTCCATCACATCCTGGAGGGGTCTCACCTGCCTGAATATGAACATTCCAGCCCACACTTCAAAGCTCCATCCATTGACTCTCTCCCAAGCCCAGTCTCAACAAAGAGTTATGCATGGCCACTCCTCATGTAGCATCCAACTTTTGTAGCATCGGTCTAGAGAAAGGCCTGTGCAGGCCCTGGAAGTGAGCTTGTGTCCATGTGGGCAGGGAATTCCGGGTTTTTTAGGTACCTTGATTTTGGTCTAAAAGAGGGGCAGAGACACTAGGTGGTTACATCCTCTTGATCTCTAGGTCTACCTGCTCTGTGAGGAGGGGTCTGGAAGAAGGAGGGCCAGAGGTAAGCCCAGGGTAGGTTTGCTGAGGTCTAAAGGCACTATTGATTATGGTGGAAGCAGTTTCCACTAATAGTGAGGGTGAATCAATCCTTCTCAGTGAAATAGAACGAACCACTGATGAAAAAGAGGAAGAACCATGAATGGTAGATGACAAATCTTTAAAAGAAACTTCAGGTGATGTAGACCAATATTACTGTTGTTTGTGACTGTGATCTTGACCTGAATAGGAATATCAAATTTTAAAAAGTGATGACATGCACCATCTCATACTAAAAGAAGCTGTATAATTGCAACCAAAGGACTTCAAAATGGTTGCTAATGAGACTTCCGTCCCAATGCTTTGTCTATGGTTTTAGATGGTCATATATTTTTGAAGTATTGGGTGCCAATAAGTGAAGTCTGTAAACCTCACACATTTACTTTTTCACTTATTTTTCTCACCAGCTCATTCTAGCTAAACTTTGTCACCACCAAAGGCTCCAGTGACTCCATCCCCCCCTTCTTAACCCAAACCTCACTCAAGCAACTCTTTAATCAGTACTAAACAGGTTTTTTCCTAAAATTTTAAAAATGTTATTTGCTTTCTTTATGCACCCTAAACATGTTACCATATTTCATTGCTTATTTACATTATAGTTATATTCATTGAAGTATAAAAGGAAAACAATTTGCAAAAATTCTTGTAGTTTCATTGTGTACTGAACATAAGTATATCCACTGTGCCTGTTAAATGTTAGGTAATTAGATAATTGGTGTTTTGTATGCTTTGCATCACATCCTTGAAGGATTACTGTACAAATATTTACAATAGCGTTTCTAAACCCAGCTGGGGGAAAAGGCCCACTTATTTTAAAAGTTTCCAATCCCACACAGACAAATATTACCCAAAATATAATAAAAATAAATTACAAACATAACAAATAGGTTAAATTGATTGAATTCAGGGAGCACTGTTCGGTGGTTCCCATTGTCGTACTTATGCTGCAGAGAAGAGCTATCAGATAGATCTTCAAGGGAGTGTACTTTGAACTCACTGGAGGAAGACGGTTAGGTGCTGGGTGAGCAGGTTTTACTTGAAAATTCCACCCTAGCATTCCAAAGGCATTCTAAATCTTAGGACGCATTATTCTACAGTATGCAAGAAAATTCTAGCATTTAAATTTTACTTAGTGTAACGCTACCTTTAGGTTGAGGTTTGAGTCAACCAACCAAGTGAAGTGAAAAGCCAATCCATGACCTTTGAAATAGTGCACTGAATGCAGACTCTACTTATCCATATCAGTGAATGATATCAACATACTTCTTTCACTCTGGTTCAACAGCGTTAGGATCCATTCCTATACATTTTCCCTTGGTCTGATCATTCCAGTGTTGATACAAATGTGGAATAGTGGAAACTTCATACATTGCTATGATGGACAGTTTTATGTGTCAGCTGGGCTAGGTTATAATCCCTCGTTATTCATTCAAACACTAACTTAGGGGTTGTTGTGAAGCTACTTTGTAGGTGTGATTAACATTCATAATCAGTTGACTTTAAGTAAAGGAGATTATTGTAGATAATCTGAGTGTGCCCGATTCTATCAATTGACAGTCGTTAAGGGCAGAACTAAGGTTTCCCTGGAAAAAGAAGAAATTCTGCCTGTCTACTGCAGGTGTAGCTTGTGTCCAAGAGTTCAGTTCTTCCTTTCTGATGGTCTACTCTATGGATTTTGGATTTACCTAACTAGACTCTCACAATAGTGTAGGCCAATTCCTTTCAACAAATCCCTTAATATATGTCTGCTACTGGGTGTCTCTCTCTTTTTTTTTTTTTTTTTTTTGGCCATGCGGCTTGCAGGATCTTAGTTCCCTGACCAGGCCCCCCTGCAGTGGAAGCGCGGAGTCCTAACCACTGGACCACCAGGGAATTCCCTGGTTTATGTCTCTTGTTGAACCCTGACTTATACTGTTGAGGATGTAAATTGATATAGAACATCTTTGTAGGCAATTTGGGATATTTACAAACTTGAAAGTGTGCCTATCCTAAATTCCAGTTTAGTTTAAACATTTAAATGTTTAAACACGTTTAGCTTAAAACACTAGGGAAACTCATTTGTGCAAAGAAAATATATATACATATACATGTTTAAAATTTTTTATTGCAGTATTGTTTACAATGTGACTATTTGGAAAATAATTGTCACTCGATTGGAGAATAGATAAATAAAAACATAAATAAATAAAACATCTCACAAGAACAGAAAGTAACAAACCAGAACTCCCTGTATTAATATGAACAAATTTAATATAATATAATATAATATGATATGATATAATATAGTATAATATAAGAAAGGTGGTGGTGTCAGGGGAGTAGTTTTTAAATCTCCTTGAATTAAATGAAAATAAAACAAAGCAACCACCACAAAACCACAGAAAACATCTTCAGCCAAATTAGATAACAAAATATCCTCATGAATTTCAAAATATAAGTGGGGTCAAACCAGCAAAACCCAAAATACCTCATGTGATACTAAAAAAGTGGGGAATAAAGCAAAGAAAAAACAGAATATCTGAAGCCCCTTGACCTGAAGCACTCAGAAATCACTAATAAGTAGTCATTCCCAGAGACAGGGCCTTCTTGGGAGACCCTGTTAGAAATAAGTAGCTAAGACTGGGAGGAAGCCACATAGGCTCCAATTCATGGGGGAGTGAGGACCAAAGAGAGGTCAGATGATGCTGAGGCAGCGTGGGTCTTATGAAGTTCTGAAATTAATCAGGATGTACCCCCTTCCAGGGCAAAGACCTGCATTGAGTAGAAACCCAAATTAAGCAAGAGAGAGTCATTCGGGACATCATTCCCTGGGGTGATCACCCAGCTAGCTACCTGGTGGCAGGTTAATTACACTAGGCCACTCTCATCATAGAAGAGATAACTCATTGTTTTTGCTGGAAAAGTCACTCTGGATTTGGCTTTGTCTTTTCTGTTTGCAATGTTTCTGCCGAAACTTTCATCCATGGATTTACAGAATAGCTTACCCACTGTCGTATTATTCTACACACCCTCACCCTTGTCACTGCTTTTCAGTATCCTCAAGCTTCTCTCCCAGGCATGCTTTCTCATTTCTTGCTGGTTCATAGTAGCCAAGTTCTGTAGTCTCTCTTGGTGAATAATCAATCTCTTCCCTACCTTAGCAAGGCAGCACTACCCCCAGCTATGCAATGCTGATACTTGAACTTAGTTATTGCCCTAATGGTCAGTAGGGGAGGTGGAGGCAGATCCTGAAAGGTACTGGTTGAGGCCTTTGCATAGCCTTCAGGCAGGAAGGTGAGGGCAGTTGGGGGGCCGTTAGGGGAGCTGAGTTCTGTCTTCTAGCAAAAAGAAGTAGCCATTGATGCAGACACAGAGGGCTCCAGGGAATATTCTCAAGTACATATACCCTGTTGCCCTATCCTAAATCTT
Source organism: Balaenoptera borealis (assembly GCF_965194805.1). Taxonomy (NCBI): domain Eukaryota; kingdom Metazoa; phylum Chordata; class Mammalia; order Artiodactyla; family Balaenopteridae; genus Balaenoptera; species Balaenoptera borealis. Next base: position 19,361,445 of record NC_138876.1, read on the forward strand.
TGGGTCTGACTCTTTTCTGATCAGGCCTCTGACTTTGGTTAGAAGCTTGTCGTGGCTGATAATTCAGACTTCTCTGAAGTTTTGCTTCTCTTAAGTGCCATTAAAGAGGCCTTCTGACGTTCACACCATGCTTTAAGTTGTTAACTGGCTGACTTGAGCCAATTATTTTGTTTTTTCTTCCATCAATGGTGCCTAAGAGTATGATACCAATCTAAGCATCAAAGAGAATAATATCTGCAATTAATGAAAGCACCAAATATGATACATGAGTTTATAAAGATATTTTAAAAAATATCATTGGTCACTTTTGGAGGTTGCAAGAAAACAAACTCATTATTCTAAAAACTGGTAAAGGAAAAGAATCAAATATACACACACACACAAAAGATTTTCCAAAATTTAAAATAGGGAAAATGCAATATAAAGTTTAAAAAAAAAGTTGAAAGATATGTATGGTATGATGCCTTTTGCACAACATGCAAAAGAATAAAGTGTATTATTTATCGATATTGACATGTGTAGCAAAATTTATAAAGCATACAGTGATAAACAACATTTCAGGATAATAATTATCTCGATAGAAAGATGAGAAAAGAATGAAGTCAGGAATTTTACAATAAAGAAAACTTTATTGTATCTATAATGTATTTTTTTGAAAAAAATATCGAAGTGAATATCGCAAAATATTAATATTTGGCAAATTTGAATGGTGGTTGGTACACAGTGTTTCTTATTCTCTCATTATAAATATGCTTGAAATTTTTCATTATCTGTATTTAAGATAAAGAACAAAAAGCAAACTTTGTGACTTCCCTGTTCCTAGTCCGAGTGCCTGGGTGATAGTATCATTCAGTGTGACAGAAGGAAAGAAGAACAACCAATTTCTAAGCAAGGATAAGGGATTAAGCTTTGGATGTATTAATTTAGAGAAGCCTGAAGTGTTTTTCCACCCTATACAGAGAAAGCTCTCCTCATGTCTTTCTTTTCCTTTCTCTTTATTTTTTAATGAGTTTTCTATACTGGATAGGCTCATCATGAAAATGAATAGCCTTGACAGAGTACGTCTAGAGTTTGATAAAGAAGGTAATGAAGTTTCCCATGTTCCTTAAAGACCCAGTGGAGAAAGGTGGGCTAAATGGAAGTCCAGTTAGCATTACTCAAGATTTTTCATAGAACTAGTTATAGTTTGGCCCTGAATAGATTAGTGGCAAACAGCAACAATGACTCTAATACTTAAATTGTATTTTGTAAGAGTTTTTATATTGCAAGTGGTAAGAATGGGTTAATGAGCTAATCTTCGCAGCAAAAAAATTGTATCTAACATTTTTGTATCTAACATTCTGCCTGCTAGGCTGTGTCATAAACATTTTGTGTATGTCATCGCATTTTAATAATCACAACGGCCCTTTGAAATAAGAATTGTTACTATGCCAATTTCACGACTAAGGGAACTCAGACTCAGAGAGGTTAAGTAATTTGCCAGGTTCAGTCAGTAGCTCACACACTTATTTATTTTTGCTGCCTTTCCTGAAATTTCCTAGGGGCCACGGAAAGAGGCAGTAAAGCAAGATGGTTATGAGTGTGGATCCTGGGAGTCAGGCCAGACCTCAGTTTGAGTTTCAGTTTTCCATTCACTAACTCTGTCGCCTTGGGCAGTTACTTAATCTTTCTAATTCTCAGTTTCCTCATTAAAAATGGCAATAATAATAAGTGCCTGATTTCATAGGGGTTTTGTGAAGAGAAATGAGATGGTGCATGTAAATAAAGCCCTTCTTATATGCGCAAACATGGTTGAATGTTAGCTAGGAGCCAACAGGATAATACAAAGGAATGACTAATATGAATGATAACCTCTTGGAAAGACGTTTTTGCCCGATACCCTTGGGGTTACATCATCCAGTTGGCTCCTATGTATAGACTGGATCCAGGTTAATCCACATTATGGATAACATGCATCTGGATCATTTTGGAATGAGCTCTTTTCTGCAATGGTGACAAAGCAGAGGCTGAGTTCTCGGACTTCGTTCTCTTGTTGAGAATCCAGTAAGCTAGAGTCCAAGCTCTTTTCTGCTTCGAGAGATCAGGAAGAGTAGCTCTGCTGATAGGTGAGCTTATCACATATTTTTAAGTTTTGGACAAGCAATTAACTCACAGTGGATGTCCTGTCAATGCTGCGCAGGACACGGCGGAGCAGCTTCAAATGATAACTCGATGATAAATGCTTTTCTCAGTCAAGCTTGCCAAGCTCACTCTGACCCAATAGGACCCATTAGCACAGAGCCAAGACGAATAGCTCAAAGCTTTAAAAGGTTTTTAAATATAACTTTTCTTGTCGTAAATGTAAACTAATGCTATTGTAGAAAATTGGGAAATAGAGATCTATGTATATTATAAAGGTAAGGATATTTTTCAGCAATAGATGGTCTTAGTTACAATCATGTCCTTGTCTAGATTTTCTTTGATATGTGCAGTGTCATGAAAAAAATATGGATTATTTTGAAAGAGAATTTTACAGATATTTTTCATGGATGCTGTGTATTTCGGACTTTCAGTTGAAAAGGCTTCTTTCTGTGTCACGCTATGAAATTTAAGTCAACATGACTTTTTTTTTTTTTTTTTTTTTTGTCTTAGAAAAGCAGGCTTAAGTCCTTGGATTCAGTAATTGGCTTATTTAAATCTCAGAGAAAGGGTTTATGGTGATCACCTTGCATCTGAGGTTTTATTCCAGGGGGTGGTATTTGACACACTAGCATAAAATATGAGCTGAATGGAACCCCTCACCCCATCCCTGCAAGCAGCACAGCTCTTTGGGGGAATGATTGCTTTGCTTTGCCTTTTCCTTAGCTTCTTGCATTAAGACGGGAAATCTCCAGGTATAGAGTTCAGGATAATACAATTATGTATTTTTGATAAGGTTTCAGGGGATTTTCTCAAAGTATGTTTAAAAAAACCATATTTTCCAATAATTCTTATTTTGTGGTCACTTAGAAAAATTCTGGGAAGCTAGAAATTGTAATCTATATCTTTCAGATGAAAGGTTTATTTTCCTATTTGGTAAGTGGCTATTTGAGCTCTTCCTGAGGCCATGTCCTTCCTTTCTGAACGTATCAGAACAATTGATGCATGTATTCCAGTCACCTGTCAGGTGCCATGGAAGAGCAGGGTGTTTTCCGACTTGGTGATGCTGGAGGCATGTGATTTTGCAAATCCAAGAGTATCTATTTTGCCCTCTAGGCAAAACACTCTGAGGCAAATGAGTTAATGTATAAACTACATAGGGAAATGTGAAACTTCTATTGGAGATTTTTGGGAAACAGAAAGAAAAATTAAATTATTTAATGTAAAAAAAAAATTCTCCTGCATTTTAAAGGCTCTTTTAAAACCTGGCTTTACCTGGAAATAATTACTCTCAGGTGGCCAGTGTGGTCCGCCGACTTTTGGGGTCTAAAGAGAAGGTGATAGAGATTGGGGGAAGTTTAGCTGCTGTGAAGGCTATTTGTTAGGCCTCTGCCAATGTCTGAGTCCCAGGCTGCTTCTTGAAATGAGTCTCTGAACCCGAGACCATCAATGGAGGAGGATGAAGATGGGGAGTGGTGCCATTCAGAATCTCCCATGGGTTGTTAAAAAATTATACATGATCCCAGATCAGAATCTTTGCATATGTGTTCATGGAGAGAATTATATGTAACATTGGGGAAAGTACACTGTTAGACTGCTGCAAACCAATTGACTAGCTGTATCAGATCAAGCCTTTCTCTGAGAATAGTTGAATAAAGGAAAAGAAAAAAAAAATATTTGAAGGTACCTGAGTGTTTTTAAGACTGCCAAGGTTCGTGGGTCCAAGATCCAAGGGAGGAACATTGGGCACCCCCTTTTTTTCCCAAGGCATTTGTAAATTTGAAAGCAGGAGAGAGGTTGAGGAGGTGAGCAGAGAGTTTGGCTAAACATAGGGCTGGCAGGACAATAATTAGACTTTGGAGCCTTACAAGGCCACACCCTGGATGTGAGGGTCAACTGGAAACAAATCAGTCCTCAGAAGACGAAACCCAGCTTCAAATGTATTCAATCTCAAAATGGAAACCAAGCAAAACATGATAAAACACAGAGCTAGTCCATCACTCTGTTCTATCAGTAACTGGAGGGAAGTGACCTCTCTCTTACCCAAGGCCAAACCCTCCTCCAGGGCCCTCTATTAGTCACCCCCTCCTCCATCTATCTGCCTTAGTTGTACTCACTCTCTTTCCTGCACCTATAGCCACACCACATTGCTTTTTCATACTCCAATATTCTTTATTCCTTTGGCAAGGGCCGTGCCATGAATTCAGAGGGATATTTTTCTTGTCATTGGACATTGCAAAAGTGCTTCTCTGAGTAGAATCGACTAGAACCTCAGCTTGACACAGGGGCTTTCTCTGTGTTTTATCTTCCCCAGATGGTTTTCTTAGACACATTTCAGATATCATAGAGTGATTATTATGCTAATTAAATACATGAACTTTCTTGTCAAGAATCTTGCTCTTTCCTGATTATTCACCACAGTGCAAACCATATTACATGGCAGACCTTCCTGGATAAGCCCATGAAACACATGGGATAGGGTCCCCAAATACACATTTTGGCTGAATGCTAAGTGACCAAGGGTTAAAATCCATGTTTGGCCAGAACTGAAGCTGAAGACTAATATCACCTTACGGACTGAATTTCCAGGACACAAGAATAAATATTAAAATTTCCAAATTTTAATTTTATCATTAAAAGTGCCAGTAGTCAAATTTTAAGTTTGACTTATTGTACATGACAGCACTTTCTTAGACCTCACAGCTAAGGTCAATACATTCAGCCTTTATATATATTCAGCAATACTAAATAGATTCTCACTTTCAATTCAGGTCAAAGAAAGAGGAAGCTATTCTCTTTTGAGCTTTGCCATTGTAAGTGCTTCAGATGGTGAAATAATCCCCGAGTCATTGAGCTTTCCTTCTGGACAGAATTGCAACATATAAAGCATATAAGCAGATTATTTTTTACTCTAAGTCACATTTTTTGTTTGTTTTATTTTGTTTTTGGGGTTTTTTGTTTCTTTTAAATTTAATTTTTATTTTATATTGGAGTATAGTTGATTTACAATGTTGTGTTAGTTTCAGGTGTACAGCAACGTGATTCAGTTATTCATATACATATATCCATTCTTTTTTCAGATTTTTTTCCCATATAGGTTATTACAGAATATTGAGTAGAGTTCCCTGTGTTATGCAGTAGGTCCTTGTTGATTATTTATTTTATACATAGTAGTGTGTACATGTTTATCCCAAACTCCTAATTTACTCCTCCCCCCTATGTTTCCCCTTTGGTAACCATGAAATTGTTTTCAAAGTTTGTGAGTCTGTTACTGTTTTGTAAACAAATTCATTTACATCATTTTTTAAGATTCCATGAATAAGTGATATCATATGATATTTGTCTTTCTTTGTCTGACTTACATCACTTCGTATGATAATATCTAGGTCCATCCATGTTGCTACAAATGGCATTATTTCATTCTTTTTTATGGCTGAGTAATATTCCATTGTTATATGTACCACATCTTCTTTATCCATTCTTCTGTCGATGGACATTTAGGTTACTTCCATGTCCTGGCTATTGTAAATACTGCTGCAGTGAACATTGGGGTGCATGTATCTTTTTGAATTATGGTTTTCTCTGTATATACGCCCAGGAATGGGATTGCTGGATCATATGGTAGTTCTATTCTTAGTTTTTTGAGGAACCTCCATATTGTTCTCCTTAGTGGTCGTACCAATTTACATTCTTCCCACCAAGAATGTAGGAGGGTTACCTTAGGAACCAAGAAAAGAACGTTAATCTAAGTGAGAAAAGATATATTTTTTTGCATACAAAAAACAGCCTATAATACAATCTTATTAGGCAAATAGAAAGAGATTTCTGATGGCATCTGCATAAGAGACAAAAGTTCAGTCTCTTCACATGGATGATTCTCTGTCTACCAGAGCCCCTTCAGTGATTGCTCAAAGTTAAACCTTATCAAAGAGCCTTAGCAATATAAGCAAGATGGACACTTTCCTTCCAGATTTAGGCCCTGCTATTTGTTTTTACTTGGAATTAAATAAACTTGGATTTTCCTTGTTACACTCTGATATTTGTTGACTATCTACATCAAATGCAGTCTCCAGGAAGGCAGGGCATTGATCATTGTATTCTAGTGCCCAGAAAAATTTCAGAAACATAGTAAGAACTTAGGAAGTATTTGTGGAATTGATAAATGGTGCTCACATTCCGTAAATGAGTAAGTAGATTCTCAAAACTGAGTTAGTTGAAAACTGTGATTGATCCTGCTTAGGAGGAAACACAGAGTAAAGTGAAAACGTATTTAGGGAGACTGGAGGGAGTGATATCTGAAGGAGACCTGAACCATGTGCTCTGGCAGAGAAAGAACATCACAGGCAGGGAACAGCCTCTGGAAATCCAGAGGAAAGAAAGGACTTTAGGTGTTTTAGGAATTTAAAAGAGGGGTGGTGTGCTTGGAGCAGAGTGATGAGAAGAAGCATCAGACAAGTTTAAAGGAGTAGCTATGAATCGGATGGTTTGGGTTCTTGAAGCCTGGGCTAAGGGATTTGGAATTATTCTAGTTGCAATAGAACATCGTTGAGGGGTTTTAAGCAGGGTGTGCCATGATCTGATTTAGGTTTTTAAATGTTTATTCTGACTGGTATATAAAGAAAACATTAGAGGTGGTCAAGAGTACTGGGGTGTCAGATGAGAGATGATTAGCACTTAGATTAGGGTGGTGGCACTTGAAATGGAGAAAAGTGGGTGGCTTTGCAATGCACTTTGGAGGGAAAAGGGAACCAATTTGTTTATGAGTTGGAATCAGGGGAGGGCAAATGAAGGAAAAGAGAACAATGAGGAATGACTTCTCTTCCTTCAGCTTCAACAACTAGTGGTGCCTTCTTTAAATAATTTATTTTTGGATGTGGGATACGAAGAGCTTTGTTTGAAAAATCTATTAGATGGAGATGACGAGTTGAAGATCAGTAGGGCATGAGTCCGGGGTGCAATTTGGGAATGAGCATATGGATGGCATTTTAAACCACGGTCCTGGATGAGATAACTGAAGGATAGACGTATACAGGGAAGACAAACTAAGCTAGGAATGAGTCCTGAGTCATTCTCTCTAGGAACCCATCTTGCGAGAAGTCTGGGCCACACCACGTGCAGAGGTAAATCAACTAGTCTAGTCAGGAGACAGAAACCACACCAGATATTTGAACAGGGAAAACGTACTATATTTTATATATATATAATAATTATATATAATTGTTATCTAGTAGAGGTGGTTAGCCACTAAAATGGGGGAAAGAAGATTTTAAGAGTTCCAGAAGTAGCAGGTGCAAACTACCACCTGTAGGCTAAAAGAAGGAATTTAGAGCTAGGAGAGGGTCCCTTCTCCCAGTGCTGAGATTTAGACCTTTTTGAAGAGGTTGAAACCACTACAGGAAAATAGAGCCTGCAAGTAGCGAACAGGTGATGGAGGAGGGGTGGGAGGATGCTGGGACTGCTCAGAATAGGCCTTGGTGGGGAGTGTGTGGTCTGGGGGTACAGCCAGAGCTATGGCAGATGCTGCCTGTGGCAGGTACTCAAGTGGTCGCCAGCGGGCAGAATGTGGTCTGAGGGTGCAGCTGGAGCTTGTCCACAAGGGTCACCAGGTGGACATCCCATGATGAATGTTAGCAATGGAGGATCACAACCCTGAAAGAAAATGTATTCCTGCTGCTGTCACCCCAGTGGTACCAATGTCACCCTAATGCCATCTATGAAAAGCCCAGCATTTCACCAGCTGGCAATGGAGAATTGTTCACAGGTTCCAGTTGTAGTGTCCCAAAGCCAGGCAGAGAAGGGTAGATCTGGAGCTGAGTGACAGCAAATCGATACTTGGCATAAGAGGCCCCATGTAGACCCTCCAGTAGATAGCCCCAGCTGAACTCCCAGCTGACAGACAGCATACACTGCCAACCATGGAAACGATCCATCCTGTTTGTTCATCCCATTTAAGCCTTCAGATGATTGCAGCCCCAGCAGACTTCTGATGGCATCTGCATAAGAGACAGTAAGCAAGAAACAGCTAGCTAAGTCCAGTCAATCCAGAACGATGAGAAACAATAAGTTGTTGACAATAACTTATGTCAGTACGTTTTGGGGTAGTTTGTTACATAGCAATCAATAACTGGAAATGAGGGAGATGCTAATTTTATAAAAGGCTGCTGAAAATCCATTTTAGATGGAGACTGACAAGAAGTGCTCATTCAATTTTACTACATAACATAAAGAAATGGAGAAGCAGAAGTAGACAAGCGGGGAAAGAACAGTGGGAACAAGAACTACACTGGTGGGAGAGAAGAATGAAACACTCTCTTTCTTAAGAATCACCTTCTCTTGTTTCTGTCCCTACTTCCAACACTCTGTCTCATTGTCCTTTGCTCCCATCTTCCCCTAACATTGCCAGGAGACACTCCACCGGGCACAGATCACTGTCTCTTCTTTTTTGCCTACACTCTCATGATAGGCAGCCCCACCTCTTCCAGGCTTTGAAACAGAACCTATATGTTTATAATAATTCACAACTTCAGCATCAACTTTTTCCTGATCTGCAGACAGTATATCCAAGTCCCCATTTAACCCTTACACTTGCTTTTTCCCAAATTGTTTATGAATAAAATGAAAGTCACGAGCTTCCTTCACAGAAGTCCTTCTCTACTTGCTCTGTCTCAGTGAATGCTCCATCGTGTACTCAGTTGTCCAAGCAAGAATCCTGGGAAGGATCTTTTACACATCTGTTTCTCTCACCTTTCACATCCAATCAATGGCCAAGTCCAGATTGATTCTACCTTGTAGTATCTCCCAAGCTTCTCTTTTCTCCAGTTTTACTACAATTATTCAAATCAAAAATACTTTCATCTTTTGCCTGACCTGCTTCAATAATTTCCCAAATAGTCTTTCATAGTCTCTATTGCCCCAATTGTAACCCAGTCTGTGCACAACCTGCCATTGTAGTCTCTAGAAATTACAAATATGAATGTGTTACACCCTGTTAAAAGCCCTGAAGTGACTTTGTGTTGCTTCTCTGGACAGTTCTAATATGTCCCAAGTGACCTGTAAGATTTTCCTCTTCATGATTTCTCAGTTCCTGACACCCTGATTCATCTTTATATACTAGCATCATTTCAGCTCTTTCAACTCTTTCTTGCCTGAGACACCGTTATAGATCAGACCAGTTACCCAATTCAGACTAGGTTAGGTAGTTTTGATTGATCTAAAGAGTGTTCTTCTCTTCTCTATTTATGAACTGATTGTAATTTCAATTAATTATATTAATTGCCTTTTCTGCTAGACTGAAAACTCCATGAAGTTTCAGAGCATGTCTGTCTTAGTCTTTATTGTATCTCCAGTGCTCTGTATAGTACCTAGCACTAACTATGGAATTCAAGATTAACTGCTGAATTTTTAAATAAAGAAGGGACTAAAATTATGAGAATTTAAATTTTATCCTCAAGTTGCTATTTCAGGCAGTCTGCCATGTGCCCATTTAAATGAAAATTCCATTTAACTTCTCAGTGGGCATAGTGAATCCTATTTATTCCAAGTATTAGGAGAGTTTGAAAATTCCATTTTTGGTGAAAAGAACTCAAATAAGAATGTGAAGCTTCTTACCATGGGGCAGAATAAGGCTCTTGCTGTAAAATACAAGGTCTTTGTCTCAGAAAGTCATTTCATTAAGCTTCACTGAAATAATAGTATACTCTTCCTCAGAGTATGATACCAATTATTAAAGTAGAAGAAATGAGGGAAATAGAAAAATTATCTTTAGACAATAATAGCAATAATTTTCCAGATAAGAACCCTTGATAAATGCTAAAATTAGTAGGCAAAAGTATATAATGAAAAAGATATTTGTATGAAAAGATAGTCCACAACATATGTCATCAGGAAAATGTATATTAAAACAACAATGAGATATCTCTGCATATCTATTAAAATGCCCCAAATCTGGAACACTAACAACTCCAAATGCTGGTGATGATGTTGAGCGACAGAAACTCTCATTCACTGCTGGCAGGAATGCAAAATGGTAGAGCCATTTTGGAAGACAGTCCTGAAGTTTCTTACGAAACTAAACATATTATTACCGTATGATCCAGTAACCACCCTCCTTGGTATTTACCCAAAGAAGTTGAAAACTTATGTCCACACAAAACCCTACACGCTAATGTTTATAGCAGCTTTATTCACAATTGCCAACACTTGGAAACAACCAAGATGTCCTTCAGTAGGTGACTAGATAAATAATCTGTGGTATATCAAGACAGTGTAATATTATTCAGTACTAAGAAGAAATAAGCTATCAAGCCATGAAAAGACAAGGAGGAACATTAAATGCATATTAATAAGTGAAAGAAGCCAGTCTGAAAAGGTTACACACTATATGATTCCAACTACATTCTGCAAGAGGCAAAACTACGGAGACAGTAAAAAGATCAGTGGTTGTCAGGGGTTAGATGGAGGAAGGATGAATAGGTGGAGCATGGTGGATTTTTAGGGCAGTGAAAATAGTCTGTGTAATACTACAGTGTTAGATACATGCCATTATATGTTTGTCCAAACCCACTGAATGTACAACACCAAGAGTGAACCCTAATGGACTTTGGGTGATTAAGATGTGTCAATGTAGGTTCATTGACTGTAACAAAAGTCCCACTGTGGTGGAGATGTTGACAATGGGAGAGACTATGCATGTGTGGGGTGGGGGGATAGATGGGAAATCTCTGTTTTGCTGTGAGCCTAAAGCAGCTCTAAAAACATAAAGTTTTTTTTTTTTAAGAAAAGGATATTTGCGTTATCTCACAGTCTTTCTTCATAATCTATTCATTAATTACAATGGGGAAAAGAGTAACTTTACAGACCTGAAAGACACCATGGTAACCAATTCATCAAAGTTTATATATCACCAGTAGTCAGACATATCAATATAATGTACCCCATCTGATGCATTGAGAAGGACACAGCTTCACTTCTGTGACATCCTTGCCCAAAATGAATACTCTCTCTCTTTCATGTCTAACATGGTGAAATATTAGACAAACTCAAATTGAAGAGTATTCTACAAAATAAATGACCAGTACTCTTTGAAGGTGACAAGGTAATGAAAGGAAAGAAAGACTGTCATAGATTTAGAGAAGGAGATTGACAGTGAATTTCAATATAAGATCCTAAATTGGATCCTACAGCAGAAAAAGGACACTGTGGGAAAACCAAGGACATTTAAATAAAGTCTGTAGGTTAGTTAATAGTATGGTAGCGGTGTTAGTTTCCTGGTTTCAATAATTGTACTATAGTTATGAAAGATATTAGCATTAGAGGAAGCTGGGTGATAGGTATATGAGAATTTGCCCTACTATTTTTGTAAATATTCTGTAAATCTAAAATTGTTTCAAAAGAGAAAGAAAAAGATACCTGCTTAGTAAGTCTTTTTAATTAGACCGATGAATAAGATCTTTTTGCCTAACATCTTTAAATATCTATAATCTCTTTCAGATTCTCTACATCAGAGTTTTTCCCTTTTCTAGCCTAGAATTTCCACTTAAATGCACTCATCTGCTTTTTCTAAATTCCACCCATGCTTCTTCCTCTGATGTACAGCTTCTCATGTTTCAATTGCCCTCTAATTTATACTCTACAGAGAGACCCTTTTGATTTATACACAACCAATTTCCTGCTACATGGAGACAAAAAGCCTGTCATTATACTTGCTCATGATACACCCAAGCGCTTAAGGGTGAAATCACCAAAGCCTCAGATGGTTATTTCTCTATCTTTAGCCTTGTATGAGAGGTTTTTAAAAAATAATCATGTCAGATTCTTAATCTCAAAATTTGAATCCAAAGAACAAAACAAGCCCAGGCTGGTATCTTGACCTTTGATATAGCAGCTTTCACCAAGGAATGCAAACTATTTTATGGCATTGAATTCTGGTAATTAGGCCTGGCATGTTGGGCAAGTATTGTAAGGCTTATTTCTATGAAGGGATAAAATACTGAGCCCAGAACTCAAGTGTTTCATTCTACACTTACAACAAACTGGCAGCCGGAGAGGTGGTGTAGTCTGTCCTCTGACCTTCATTTTTCTGCCGTCATTAAGAGTTCCACCCACTCTCCCTTTTTTGAGATTTCTTATCTGCAGGTTGATAGACCAGAGACTCATGATTCTGAGGAGTCAACAGAGACGTCTTGGCCCACCTTGTCTCCCAGCTGCAGTTGAATGAGGGACGGAGGTAGGTTATGGATTTGCTGGTCACTTGCTCTGTACAGCTCAGTACCTCTACTCAGAAAGTAGGCTTTCCATTCATGTTTGAAGCTGTTTGTTCTTGTTCTCAAGGAGACAGGCTATTTTTCTTTTCTTTGGTGAAGTGCACTATATTATAGGCACTACTTCAAAGGGAACAGTTGGATCAGGCTACACTGAGAAATCCCTAGTAACCTGCCATAAATTTAAAACTTTTTAGTACAGTCAATATTTTTCAAATGCTAAAGATAGGAAATATGGCGATTTTTAAAAATTCAGCTAGTGTATTCCCCAAGGAGAACCCTTACCTTCTTCCCACTCTTAGCTGCTGACTTATTCTAAGGACTCTTTCTTATCTTAACAAATGTTGACCTTAGGAGTGAGCCAGTAGGACCTAGCTCCAGATTGAAGAGATGAATATTCAGAGTGGGAACCCTAGGATATGTATCTGAATAGACCTACCTTTGTTCATTTTATGTCAATTGGGTATACCAAACTCTTCTAAGAAAACTACATTAGTGTACCAAGGACTCTGAGACTACAGATGTTGCAACCTAATAACTTTAAGGCAAATTCCTTCTAATTTTCAAATTAAAGGTTAAAATTTCCTTCCATCAAAGCAAAGTGTTTAGGAATGAATAAAATCTATGAGCTGCTCATTGCAGAGATGTAGTTTCTTAAATCCAGACCAACTGGACTAAGGTTGCATAAGAATCACCCAGCAATCTTGCTAAAAATACAGATCCTTTAGCCCCAATATTTGATACCCCAATTAAGTGATGCATAGCCAGGCTAGGAAAGCATTGCCTTGAAGGATACAAAGACCGAATCATACTAGAGGTTTATAAGTTTGGAAAATATCTTTTATTTATTCATCCTTTCATTTATCCATCTACCCATCTGTCCATTCAATGTATGTTTATTAAATCTCCCTATATAAACACCTACTGTATGTTAGGAATAGAACTATGTGCCAGGTGTATAATTACAGTAATATATAATCACGGTCTAAAAGGGCATCCAATTAGAGAAGATGTACAAGAAAATAGGCAATTTTGCTGTAGTCTATTAAATGTAATGTTAGAGGCATGCACATGGTGAAATGGAACCCATAAAAAACAGTACTGAATCCAGCCTTGAGGAGTTGGGGAAAATTGCTCAGAGGAAGTAAATTCTGACTTGGGTTTTAAAGGACAGTAGCAATTAAATGGGTGAAGAAAAATTGGTAAAGAGGGATGAGATGATGAAAAAGTGTATGCCAAGACCCCAGAAGTAAAAAGAACATGATGGAGCGATTTCCAGTAGCTTAATACAGCAGGAATACAAGAAGGCCATGAGGAAATTGGTGAAGGGTAAGACTGGAGAGTTAAGAATATGTCACAAAAAGCTCTATAGTGGAGTGACTCCATGTGACAATTTACCTGGGGCAAACCTGGCTCATGCCTGTTGCCCCAGATGAATTTTAATAGACTCTCCTTTCACTCTCAAAAATGATATATTTTATGGTTGGGTAATACATTGTATGATTGGCCCACTTATAGCTAATGCCAAGAAGTCTGCCCTTTTGGTCAGAGAAACACATGTTGTCCTTAAAGGGTTTCAGAAGAACAGTGAAGTGATCTGATTTCTGGTTTGACAATTTCACTCTGGCTGCAGAATAGAGAACAGATTGAAGAGGGACAGGACTGAAGTCAGGACTACTGTTTGGTGAAAAGTTGTAGAAATTCTGGCAAGAGCTGATAGTGAGTTGAACAAGATGATGGCGGTGGGAGTGAGCAGGAAGGAATGAATTCCTCAAATACTAAGACTTAGACTGGACTTACCACTTCACATGTGATCTTGAACAAGTTCACCCAGCAATCATCCTATGAGGCCCTCAATAACTGATTTCCCTTTTCCTGGCAACCAATCCCTTCATCTCCAGAGCACACTGCCCAGGTCCACCTCCCATGGTCAGCTCTCCATTTTTCCAAATTAGGTGGTCCTAATCCTATTCCCAGTTTGCTGGTGCCTCTACCCCCACTTCACATTCCTTTAATGCCGAGATACATACAAGTAGATGTCTCCAAGAACAGCCTGATTTACTGGAAAATATGTTTAAAATTTATAGTTGCTTGAAGAATGCATGTATCGATTAGAACAATGACAACAACAAAAACTCCACCAGGCTCTAACCTAAAATCATATGCCTTGAAGCCTACACACTTAAGAAGTGTGACCTATGAACATGGTAGCTGTGTACTCAGGGTTTCCTAAAACAGTTCAGTCACCTGTCCCCATGTTTTTGGTTTAGAAAACATGGTGTCTTGGAAAAACGATGGCGGTTTCTAAAAATCAGCTTCACCTTCCATCATAAACCTGCCTTCCTTTTCCCTTCTCCTTTTTTCCACCCCTTCTTCTTTCCTTCCTTCATTTCTTGTCAATGGCTTTTCCTTTTTCTCACTTTCCCCTTCCTCTGCTGTATACACGTTTTCCTCTAAGCTCACCGCCCCCCCCCCGGGAATCTTGACCTCTGTCGTTTGGCTTCAATGTCCTTTATAACCCAGTTCCTCTCCACCAAGGTGGACTTTTGTCCAAGTCAGTTCCTTTCCTGAAGCATGGTACAATTTCCCCTTGTCACTGTGTTTGTTTATGCTGAGACTTTACCCATCAAAGTTTTGTGTCTGAGTTGATTCTGCTGAGCTGAATATCCTCCTTCTCCATGAAGTGCTTTCATTTTCTACTCTAGTCTGGAGTTGGTGACCTTCTTTCTCACCTCCTCCCAATTCCTTTAACACCGATGATCTGACTCTTTCTACAGTATACAATTATGCTCTGTAGTGTTATAAAATTTTTTATGCATGCATGCCTGCCTGATCTTACCAACTAGGCTGACAGCTCCTGGTCAGGAAATTTTTGTCTAACATGCTCTTGTATCACCCACCAAAGCTGGCATAAACTTTATGCACAGTAAGTTATAGATTTTTAATTATATGAGAAATAGAAAGAATAGCTCCTTATTATCTCTTTCTTTTAGGCTTTTCTTTTCATTTGGCTTCCAGATATCATTAGTGTTCTGGTCTCTTAGTAGGAACCTTGTTGTAAGTCATCAGGATTCCTGGCTTGGAACCCTGGGAGAGGTTAGTTTCTCCCATGGAAAATGGGCATATGAAATACTATGACATTTGTCCTTCGAGTTATCACAAAGTCAAATGAAACAATGTATTGTGGTTTATGCTGAATTTATTTTGTGAGTGCACATAGATGGGAAAGTCAGTTAATATGATTTTGAAATGATTGACCTCATCATGGACAATATCCGGCATGACACCTTTCCTGTTTCCCATTGCTACTGAGTCGCTGTTCCTCTGGGCAACTATTATTTGTCCTCAAACCTAGGGGTAAACTTACAACTGGTTCATCCCTAAGTGAAGGGGGAAAATCACAGAACTCGGTCTAGTAATCTAGAACTCTAAATATTTGATTTTTCCTAATTTGTAGAGGTAATTGAACAGTACATGGTCATTGGTGGAAGAATTCACTATGATGTTTTAATCTTTTTAGATTAGGCTGTGAGACAAGAGATCATGGCACATGCTGCGTTTCTTAATGGAACTTAATGGAAGCTAAACAGGTAAAGAAAAGTCTTCTTCCTTCTACCCTATCTATGTTAGCTAATATTTAAGTACAGTAACCTTTCCCCTCTACCAACAATTCTTTAGGTGAACGGGAAATGTTGTTGGAGAAAGATGGAAAAGAGGCATATTTGTTCAGTTTCATCCTTCATTCCTTTACCCTGTTATTTGCTCCACAAATATTTACTGTTTGTACATTACGTGGCAGGCACTATTCAAGGCTTTGGAGATACAGAAGTGAACAAAAAGAAAATTATGTCTGCATTTTAGGTGTTTATACTCTAAAAGTAGAGACAGTACAACAAATAAATAAATAAGATACATATAATCGTTATAACAGCTACATAGAATGTTAACAGGATGATATAAGAGAGAATAACGGGGTATGGGCTTTGTGAGATGGGATGAGCAGAGGTCATTCTGAGAAGAGCATATGGACAAATTTGCAAAGAGCCATGGAAAGAGTCTTTTGGGCAGCAGGAATGGCTAATGCAAAGCCCTGAGGTATGAAAGAGCTTGACAAGTTCAAAATACAGAAAGGGGGATAATATATAGTTAAATAGGAGTGAAAATCAGAGAGTGGCATGGAGTAAAGTTGGAGAAGCAAGTGGCCAAAACCAGGAGTGACAATAGAAATGAGCAGGCAACTGAATGAGAGAGGTGAAGTCCCTTTTCTTCAGTTACTATTGATGTCTTTAAGTAACCCATGTCCTTTTCTCCTAAACCTGAAACTGCCTTATGACCTTTGGCTCACCCCATCTGAGCAGTGATATATGAGTTGTCTTCTCTAATTCAGACCTTCCTCTGTTGATTTTACTCAGGAAAACTCCTGTTTGGGAGGCCCTGGGGAGATACTTTCCATATGCAATTAAGATAATTATTCAATAAAAATGTCCTAATGTAGTGTAGACAAACAAGTTAAATTTTATCCATCTTCCCATGGGGTTTCTTAGAAATCAAAATGTTTCCCTTTGGTTTATAAACTCATATGGAGTTGAAGGCAAATTTAATCTGGAAGGTTCTGATTCATTTACATTTAGCATAGCATTCTTTTACAGTGGTTTGAAGTTTAAGAAACCTCTTGAGACATTTATTTTGAAAAACAACTATTTAACTTTTAAAAGCCCTTTTAGCTCTCTTTGTTCTTAAGAACAGGAAATTACGATTTTTATAAACACAAACAGAAAAGCCTGTTGCTAGAGTTCAGTTTGCAACATAAAAAGTGATGGTGCTTGTGTAAGTTTCAAATTAGGCAAATAGATTCACACATTCATGGTTTAATGAGAAAATCAGACTTTGGTAAAATGAGCAATGGTGTCTTTTACATAGAGTAGAAAACTATAACATGTTATCGAGATGCAAGAGTTTCACTCTGCATATTTTCTCACTTCACCTCAGTTCAGTGAGTTATTGAATTTCAGAGATTCCAGAAATACCAGACCTTTAGAAAAAAATTATCAAATCATAAACGGACAGTGTTTGGAGAGACTTTGTAAAAGGTCATTTTATTGGTTAAGGCATTCTGCGTTGCAAGTGACAGATAATCCACCCAGACTGGGCTTAAACAAAAGAAGAAATTAATTAGCTTATACAACTGAAAAAGTCAGAGGTAAAGGGAGTTTCAGGCAGGGGAGAATTTAGAGACAAGCAATGTCATCAGAACTCTGTGTCCTTCCACCTCTAAGCTTTGGCTTCCTCTCTTGGCTTCTTGTGATAGCGAGGTGGCTTTAAGTAGCTTGAAGCCACGTGTTCCTAGGTTCCACTGAAGTCCAATGGGGGATTAAAGAGACACACACATGCCCCTTTCTCAGTTATATTGGGTTGGCCAAAACATTCGTTTGGGTTTTTCAGTAACACCTTATGGAAAAACCCTAACGAACTTTTTGGCAATAGTTTCCAGACTCCCCAGATCTCTGATTGGGTCAGGAGTTCATTTCTGAGCCAATCACTGTGCTTGAAGGGTGTGAGTCTCTGATTGGCCTGGCTCCAGTTATGTGGAACTAGGGATTTGAGTGAATTTTGCTTGAACCACAGAGATAGAGATGGGGAGGTGATATTCCAGAGGAAAATTGGATCATAAAACAAATACTCCAACAAACAAAGCCAAACAAAAATGTCCACCCTAGAACCTTCTGCACCCATTCATCTGATGTTTGAATCCCTTGAACTGGGAAAGTGGAATAGCAGCCTGGATCAAAGTCCTAGCTTTGTCATAAATTACCTTGCTGATGGCGCCAAGTCCCTTCACTTCTCTGCACCTCAGTTTCCTCGTTTCTAAAAGGAAGGGATTGAACTTGATGTTCTCTCTGAGTTTTCTTCCAGCTCTGAAATGGTAATGATCCCAAACTTGCCAAATGAGAATGGGAAGATTCTTCTGGCCTACGATTTCATGGAAAAGAAAACGGAAGCAGGCCCAGGTGCAGGGCAGAAGAAAGCCAGCAGACCCTGGGCCGTAGAGTGAATGAAGCAAAGAGAATGCCCGGGGGAGCAGGGTCAACTGTGGGACAGGACATGTCTCTGCAAGCTGAGGAGCGCCCTCCAGTCTCTGCTGAGTACTCTGGGGGTGAGTGCACTGGAGCAGCGGTGATAGTTGCCATAGAAAGGGATAAATAGACTGTTGTTTGGTGCAATAACTCGGTTTCCGCCAGAAAGTTTCACACTCCGAATAAATATTATATATGGCTCCCATCAGCAGTTCCTAATCCGGAAAGGAAAAAAATGTATAGTTTTGGAGGTGTTTTAATAAAGTGCTATGATTCTAGATGTTCACAATTTCTCATATAAAATCCTTGAAGTCATATGTGTTTTGGAATCCAATTTTTAAAAAAAAAAAACAAATACAGTACATGTACCATATATTACCAAAAGAGGGATATAGTGTAGCACTCTGTAATCATCTATATCAATATTTCTACAGTAAAACACATCAATATTCACATTGAGAGATAAATAAAGACTAAAAATAGTCTCTTAATAGGTCAGGTCAGATTTTTGAAAAAAGAAACAAAACCTGTTTTCAGAGTTTTTTGGATTTTGGAGTTATGGCTAACTATGGACCTATAAGTACTGGAGTTGATTGAGATCATTTTGGAAAAGATAAAGAAAAGAGATGGAATCTGGAGTATTAGTGAGTAAATTGAATTGGTTTCCCTTATTAAGATCAAGGGACATAGAATTTACATCCTTGTCTTTTTCATCTGTGCCTACTCTCTCATAGGTGTTCAGTAACTCTGTGTGAAATGAATACTTTCCATTCACTGGCTGTGTTCTTACCATTACCTCAACTTCTCCGCTGAATGGACCACATCAGGTTCATGCCCTTATGGCATTTGACAAGCTGATCACTTTTCCTGGCTCTATCTTTCACTGACTTGTGTCAAGCCACACTGTGTCTAAATCTCTGGTTCATCCTCCTTGATTTCTTTCTTGGGCTATTTTTCTTCCACCCACCCTTATGTACTGGTGTTTCTCTTTCTTTTTCTTCTGAGCATTTCTCAACGGTGAGCTAATAGATCACCTACCCAAGGCATTGCCCACCGCTTGGATGCTCACATCTCCAAAGCTGTGTCTCTAGTTCCTGTGGTTCTTCTGAGATCAGAACCAGTAGTCGAGAAGGCATTTCCAAATTCAAATGCGCGGATGTGTTTCAGCAGGAGCCTTGCCTCCCCTTATCCTCCATGCACGCAACTTGCTTTAGTGGAAGGTACCACCATCCATTCAGGTACTCGAGACAGAATCCTGAGAGCTATTAAGTTATCAAGTGTACCTAGTTCATATCTTCCCTATATATTTCTTTTTCTCCGTCATTTACTCAGCCACTGTCTTAATTCTGAATTTCATCGTCTCTTGCCTAGATGACTCAGGGGTCTCTTAACTCACTTCCCTGTTTCCAGTTACCACTTCCATCAGTATCAGAGAAATCCTTCTCAAGCAAAAATCTGATCAAGCCACGACTCTTGTTTCAAATCATGTGGCTTTCCTCACCCTCAAGATCAAGCCCAAACTTTTTTTTTTAACATCTTTATTGGAGTATAATTGCTTTACAATGGTGTGTTAGTTTCTGCTGTATAACAAAGTGAATCAGCTATACATATACATATATCCCCATATGTCCTCCCTCTTGCGTCTCCCTCCCACCCTCCCTATCCCACACCTCTAGGTGGTCACAAAGCATGGACCTGACCTCCCTGTGCTATGCGGCTGCTTCCCACTATCTATTTTACATTTGGTAGTATATATATGTCCATGCCACTCTCTCACTTTGTCCCAGCTTCCCCTTCCCCCTCCCCATATCCTCAAGTCCATTCTCTAGTAGGTCTGTGTCTTTATTCCTGTCTTGCCACTAGGTTCTTCATGACCTTTTTTTTTTCCCTTAGATTCCATATATATGTGTTAGCATACTGTATTTGTTTTTCTCTTTCTGACTTACTTCACTCTGTATGACAGACTCTAGGTCCATCCACCTCATTACAAATAATTCAATTTCGTTCCTTTTTATGGCTGAGTAATATTCAATCGTACATATGCACCACATCTTCTGTATCCATTCATCTATTGATGGACATTTAGATTGCTTCCAAGTCCTGGCTATTGTAAATAGAGCTGCAATGAACATTATGGTACATATCTCTTTTTGAATTATGGTTTTCTCAGGGTATATGCCCAGTAGTGGGATTGCTGGGTCGTATGGTAGTTCTATTTTTAGTTTTTTAAGGAACCTCCATACTGTTCTCCATAGTAAGCCCAAACTTCTTTATATGGAAAATACTCCAAATGAACTAGCCTCTAATATCTAGACTCACTTCTGTTTCCTACATTTTGCCCCAATCCTAGGAACTGTTTATAGTTCTTCCAACATGCTCAAGCCATCTTGCCTTGTTCCTTTGTCCACGATATCCTCACTTTCTAAGTCGCTCATCCCCTCAAATGCCTGATTAACTTACATTTGTGATTCAGACTCAGTTCAGACAGCAGTTCCTCCAGGAAGCTGTTCTGATCATGCCCAGCTGGGATCAGGGTCCTCCTCTGCACACCTATAGCCTTCTGTTTATGACCTTATTACAACATACTTTATAATGTCTATAGTTTTTCATGGGATTGTTAGGTTTTTGTGAGCAGAGGCTAAGAAGTTCATATCCTATTACGTAGAAAAATGCCTGACCCATAATATCCCTCAATAAATTTTTGTTGAATGAAGGAATGAATGAACACATATACACACACATATACACACACACTCACACCCCACATATTAAGCCTCCTATAAGGCATTCAATATGTCCTTTTACTTTCCTAAAATGTAAAATATTGGCCCATTAAATCTAGGAAATGGTTTTTTGATTTTTCATGACTCAAATGATTAGTATATCGTTCAGGGTAGGTGGGGTTATTCTGCAGTAAAAAGCAATCTGGAATCTTTGAGGCCACCTGGGCCTTAAGCAGCACAAGCCCACCATATGCCCAAATCGTGAAACATCTGGAGTATGGGAGGGCCAGCAGAATTTTAGATATGAAGACATTTAGTTTGTTTTTCCACACTTAGAACTTCAGATTTATGAGTAAAAGCACACAGTTTAATATCACATGTTGATTTAAAAAAAAGCAACTTCTAGATCAATATAAGTTTATTTTATTCAACTTCTTCTACATCAGCATCAGAAGCCCTGATTCTCTCAGCTTTTACATCTTTTTGTTTTGTTTTGTTTTTGTATTTTAATTTTTATTTTATATTGGAGTATAGTTGATTAACAATGTTGTGTTAGTTTTGGGTGTACAGCAAAGTGATTCGGTTATACATATACATATATCTCTTTTTCAAGTTCTTTTCCCATTTAGGTTATTACAGAATATTGAGCAGAGTTCCCTGTACTATACAGTAGGTCCCTGTTGGTTATCTATTTTATATATAGCAGTGTGTACATGTCGATCCCAGACTCCCAATCTATCCCTTCCGGGACCACCACATACCCCATCATCTGAATCCTTCCTTCCTTCCTCTCCCTGCTCCTATCACCCTAACCATCACCTCCGTGTGTCTGGATTACAGCACTAGCTTGCTGTCTATCCCGTGTCTCCTCCTTCAATCCGTCTCTACACATTACAGCTAGAATAATCCTGTTAAAATGCTCTTTTGCATGTCAGTGTTTCTCCAGAGTTTACAGAATAAAATATTAAAGCTTAGTATCCAAGACCTGTTATCATTTGTCCCTGACCTCCACTGTGACCTCATTTTCTCATTATCTCCCTGTGAAAGCCTTTGGCTCATGCCAAGGGGTCCTCCTTGAGTCTTCTGTGTCTTATCTGTCCTGGTTTAATAATGATAGTCCTTATCTCTTAGGGTTGTCATTAAGATTGAATGAAACAATATATGAAAAGCCCCTAGCACACTGCCCTGACATACGGTTGGGCTCTTGATGTTATTGTGGCACATGGTTAAAAATACATATGACACCTTTATGACACTCTCATTAGCAATCTCTTTTTAATTATCAGTGCCTGTGTAGTGTGCCAGTGGCATCCCTCACTCATTAGGATACCCTGAGTGTAAAGAACATTGTAACAAACACACACGTGCCCATCAATCATATTGAAAAACTAAATAGTTCTAACTTAGTTCTTTGTGGTAATAATTCGAGTTCTCATCTTTCAGATGATGGCATGCAGGGTATAGTCCTCAGTCCTGTGGAGCTTCGCTGTGACTGCCAACAGTTAAACAGCCACTCAGAGTTACTATTATTTTGAAGATCAAAGAATTTGCCGTTTTTAGGTACCAGGGATGGAGTGTTATAAATCCACTATGGTGTGTAGTATTTTTTTTTAATAGAAGTATAGTTGATTTACAATGTTTCAGGTGTACAGAAAAGTGATTCAGTTATACATACATATATGTATATATATATACACATATATATTCTTTTTTAGATTCTTATCCATTATAGGTTATTACAGGATATTGAACATAGTTCCCTGTGCTATACAGTAGGACCTTGTTGTTTATCTATTTTATATATAGGGTATTTATCTGTTAATACAAAACTCCTCATTTATCCCTACCCCCCTTCCCACTTTGGTAACCATAAGTTTGTTTTCTATGTCTGTAGGTCTATTTCTGTTTTGTAAATTAGTTCATTTGTATCATTTTATTAGACTCCACATATAAGTGATATCATATGATATTTGTCTTTGTCTGACTTACTTCACTTAGTATGATCATCTCTAGGTCCACCCATGTTGCTGCAAATAGCATTATTTCATTCTTTTTTATGGCTGAGTAATATTCCGTTGTATAAGTTTATATATATATATATATATATACACACACACCCATATATATGTGTATATATATTTATATATAAAACCACATATTCTTTTTTTTTGGTGGATGGCTAACATTTATTTCATACCTGCAGCTGCACATTTTTAAAAATTTTTATTGGAGTATAGTTGATTTACAATGTTATGTTAGTTTCAGGTGTATGGCAAAGTGAATCAGTTATACATATACATATACATATATCCACTCTTTTTTAGATTCTTTTCCTATATAGACCATTACAGAGTGTTGAGTAGAGTTCCCTGTGGTATACAGTAGGTCCTTATTAGTTATCTCTTTTATATATAGTAGTATGTATATGTCAATCCCAATCTCCCAATTTATCCCCCCCTTACCTCCTGGTAACCATAAGTTTGTTTTCTACATCTGTAACTCTATTTCTTGTTGTAGATAAGTTCATTTGTACCCTTTTATAGATTCCACATATAAGCGATATCATAATTATTTTTTTATTGCCTCTCGGCATGCGGATCTTAGTTTCCTGACCAGGGATCAAACCCGTGCTCCCTGTAGTGGAAGCTTGGAGTCTTAACCACTGGACCACCAGGGAAGTTGTACCACATCTTCTTTATCCATTCATCTGTTGATGCACATTTAGGTTGCTTCTGTGTCTTGGCTATTGTAAATATTGCTGCTATGAACATGTATCTTTGCAAGTTAGAGTTTTTGTCTTTTCCAGGTATATGCCCAGGAGTGGGATTGCTGAATATGCTGTGTAGTATTAAGGTGATCAAGGATGTCACACTGGTGCACTTGCTGAGAACAGGGGTGGGACGCTTGTTGATTGTTTATAAATGTACCTTTACTTAAATTGCCTGAAATCAGGCTATAAAAACAAAGCTGTACTGAAGCAAGACTACTGGACTAGGAATCTGAAAATCTGTCTTCTGAGACCTATTTAGAGCTAATGGTGTGATCCCTTAGCATCCGTTTATTTCTTGGTAGAATGTGAATAATACCTGTCTTCTTAGAAGACTATTGTAAATAAATTACACTTGTGAAAATGTCTTGTTTAAATTGATAGTTTTATTTCTGTCTGCAATTTGCATATATAAAACATAGTGTAATATGCAAAGCATGTTAGAAAGATTTTCTTTATATTTGTGGTATTTGCTGAAAACATTGTTTCTTCAAGACCAAATTAGGTTCCTTTCTAAGATGTAAGTAACCATTACACTCAGAGTCAACTGCAAGTAAGTACAGAGGTTTTTCATTATTATTTCTTGTTGCTTTTGCTGTTGGTATTCCTAAAGGGAAAGAAGGCATACGGAAGAAAGGGATTTTATAGAGAAGAGGTAATTTGAGAAATATGACTATTTTGGGGTGCATGAAAACAAATTTGAGTTTTTCTCCTTCATATTGAAAACCGACTTATTTGATAAAAGCCAGATTTATTTGGGCTAATGTCTGTATTACTAGAACAATGCAAAGGCTGCACTACCCCTTGGAGGGACGTCGCCGGTCTCTACCCGGCTAGTTTGGTTGAATAACAGTGGCAAAAACAGCAGCAGGAGCTCCTGCTTCAATTCTTACTGCTCAGTAAAATCAGAGCACTGCTCATCTTCCAGACTGCAGAAAAAACTGACCCAGAAATTACGAGACTGGCCCCAAATCTCACGACTGAGCCAAAATATGAAACAAGTCCTACCTGGCTCTCAGCTCTGTGCTCCTTCCATGGCACCATCCAACCAAGCTGGTCGTGAAAATAACTGTGACTTCAATCAAGAGGACAAAGACAAAAGTAGAAGGTTACGACAAGATGCAGCACTTTTTCTTTTTACTTTGCTTATTACATAGCATGCGTGCTGGCCTTAAATGTGTGTTATTAATAATTCAGTCACCGCTAAGGCTGTAAGTGAAGGCTGACAGAGCAGTGCCCATCCTCAGTAGAAGGAATGACCAAGATTTGCAAACGGGGAGCCCAAATCGTATTTTTCGATATGTTCCCAAATCGTATTTTGATTAACCGCGAAAAATATTGAAAGGTGTTGAAAAAGATGATTTGTAATTGTAATAGTGAGTGTCTCAAGGACATGAAAGGCACTGATGTTTTCAGTGTTTCCCCTCACACTCCTACCCCCACCCAGTGGAAACAGGCATTATGATGACATTTATTGCTATCTATGTTTTTAATTATTAAGTTTTGGCTTAATGACTCAAAAGGAGCCGTAACTCTCAGCCCTTACTTAGAACAGCATGTTACCTATGGCCTGAAACTGTGGGTTTACACGTTACCTTGAGGCAAGGGACTCAAGAGTGTGTCATATTAAAATGGAAAATCTTTCTGAAGTTTCCCACCGTTGAACAGCTGCCTATCGTCTCTAAAATGTACTCGGACTGCCCTCTCCTGGTTGGATGGGAGAACAGCGAAAAGAAAAGTGATGAACATTGGTTTCAGCCTTGAATGCTCTTTGATTAATCTGAATTTAATAGAAATGGAAACTACCAAGTGGTCAAGAGAGAAAAACAATGGGACAGAAAAAGAATTCTCACTTGTCACTTTGCAGTGTAAATATAAACCCAGACTCAACAAATTGCATGAAAAAGCATCCCAGTGTTGGACTGAAGTCTTGCTTTAGGGTCATTGGATCGGTAAGGTTGTCCCCCAGCTATCGACTGTGAGTGACCAGAGCTCATCTGAGTTCTGAGTAGATTTGTCTCAGGTCCCCTAAACTGTAGGACAGGACGCAATGGAGCCTTGGGACGCCAATGTTGCATTTGTTTTCATTCATTTGTTCACGTCATAGCCTGGTGCCCTTTGTTGAACCCTGATGGCAGATGAAAAGATTGGTATCGGGCTGGAGTGCAAAAAAAGATTGGTATCGGGCTGGAGTTCTGTGTTTCACTGTAAAATGCTCTAGCATTTCTCCAGTGTTTATCTACCAAATTCATGGCCATGATAAAATCTAAAAAGTATAAATTTACTCAACTCATTGCACTAGATTCAGAATTGTAAACTGTCTTAGGTACCAGCACTTCCTGGCTTCTTGGACCATATCGCTTGGGTTGGAAGTGTGGCTGTGCTCCTGACTGCATACCTTTACACAAGTCCCCCAATTTCAGCGACCTCAGTTTCCACATCTGGAAAATGGTGATCATAAGGGTATGTCTTGGGTTCTTTGGAGGGTTAAGTATGATACATCCAATATTCTAGGATCAGTGACTAGCACATAGTAAATGTTCAATAAATGTTAGCTGCTAATATTATTCTACAGTCAAAAGAGAGGGAACTTATGTTAAAAGCTTCATTCACAGAGGAGCCATAAAATCATTCCCTGACATTAACGTGTCTAATATTCAGAGAGCAAAAAAAAGAAAAATGCACATTCAAATTGGTACCGCCACTATGAAGAACAGTATGGAGGTTCCTTAAAAAACTAAAAATAGAGCTACCATATGACCCTGTAATCCCACTCCTGGGCATATATCTGGAGAAAAACATGGTCCGAAAGGATACATGCACCCCAGTGTTCATTGCAGCACTGTTTACAATAGCCAAGACATGGAAACAATCTAAATGTTCATCAACAGAGGAATGGATAAAGAAGATGTGGTGTATATATATAATGGAATATTACTCAGCCATTAAAAAGAATGAAATAATGCCATTTGCAGCAACATGGATGGACCTAGAGATTGTCATACTGAGTGAAGTAAGTCAGACAAAGAGAAATATTGTATGATAGCCCTTATATGCAGAATCTAAAAAAGAAATGATACAAATGAACTTATTGACAAAACAGAAACAGACTCACAGACTTAGAGAACGAACTTATGGTTACCAGAGGGGAAGGATGGGAGGAAGGGATAGTTAGGGAGTTAGGGATCGACATGTACACACTGCTATATTTTAAATGGATAACCAACAAGGACCTACTGTAGAGCACAGGGAACTCTGTTCAATGTTATGTGGCTGCCTGGATGGGAGGGGAGTTTGGGGGAGAATGGATACATGTATATGTATGGCTGAGTCCCTTTGCTGTACACCTGAACCTATCACAACATTGTTCATTGGCCATACGCCAATATAAAATAAAACGTTAAAAAAGAAAAATGGCCAGGCAACGATAAGTACCGCTCAAGGGCTTCACTTATACACATGGACAGGAAGGTGGCCCCATGTGTGCTTGCCTTTTGTCTTAGCATCATTCCAATAGTTTAAACTAAAGAAGACTTGGCACGTGACTATACCACATATCAGGTGTGCACCTTTGCTCTCGAACCTGTTAGCAAAAATTGAAAAGGGAGAGGGATTTCTGGCCATTCTTCATTTCAGAAACAACAAAAAAAGGATAGCTGTGTGCTAGGTGAGGTTGCCATGTTAGAATACCAGGACACCGCACAGCTGGCAGCCGATCAGGAGATTAGGAGAGTGAGTTAGTAGAAAGAGAAAGGAAGATGGACTTCAAAAATAGGACCTGCTATCTCTGATTGCCAGAGGATGCACTGCTGTACGTTTCCGAAATGAAGCACTAAAATTCTCAGACTAACGTGGTACAGCCAAGACTTTTGGACAAACTCTTCCAGGGCAACCGGGAAAATTTCTATACTCACTTGGAGCAGAAAAAAGTTCTATGTGTGAAGAAAGAGAATTTTACGACAAGTTAGCTGGGCAGGTGCAATTTGGTTTAGAGTGGGCTTAAGCCTCTTGGGGCAAAGCCCAAACTCCTTAGCATGACACGGCAGGACCTTCCTAATGGGAGCCAGCTAACGGCTCCAGCATCATCCCTGCATCTGTCACTATCTCACATTCCAAGCTGCCTCCACACCGAACCACTTTGCTTCCTGAACACAGCATCTCTTTTTCTGTTGGACCTCTACACCAGTGAGTCTGATACCGAGCAGGACCCTGTGGGGCTCCAGGGCACAAAAGCCTTTCTCCATCCCCCATTTCTTGATTACAGGAAATAGGCTTCATTCAGCCTCCGTGACTTTCCATGAGTTCCAAGGGCAGGTTCAAACAGACACTAACTAGGGAAGGGAGAAGACGCAGAAAAAAGGGGAGGAACAGTCAAAAGAAACAATAGTGCAGCCTTGGGTCAGGGTCCTGGTTCCCCCTCAAGGGATACACATAGCGATATCTTTGAGCTGTTTTGCAGGTACTGAAACCCCACCAGGCGGGAGAAGTTAAGGTTATGGTGCTCACCAGCATGTAGACTCCAGACCTGGTGGAACCAGAAGGTTGATGGTGCTGACTCCCACTTACCTCACCATCAACCGATCAGAAGACTGTCCACGAGCTGACCACGCCCTCTTTGAACCCTTATTATAAAACTCCTCACTACGCCCTCCAGGTTGGGACACACAGTTTTTGAGGGCATTAGCCTGCTGTGGCCCCCTTTGCCTGGCAAAGCAATTAAAGCTATTCTTTTCTACTTCACCCAAAACTCTGTCTCCAAGATTTAATTCGGTGTCAGGGTACAGAAGCCAGATTTGGCTTCAGGTCCTTCTGCCTGGAATGCCCTTCTCCTTATTGTCTTGATACTTTCTCGACTAACTCTTAGTTCATTCTTCAGATCCCTTGTATATCACTTCCAGCAAGAAGCATTCTAACACCTCTCCCCTTTACAACTAGGTTAGTTAGCCTTCTCTCGTGCTCCCATAGCATCCTGTGCTTATCTCTAAAATTAGCTTTTTCTATCTTTATTGCACATTTATTTATAGACTCCCTCTCCTTATGGACAGTTGCTGGGTCTTATTCATCATCATAGTTTCATCTCTTGTACAATGCCTGTCCTAAAATAGGTTCTCCATGTATATCTTGAATGGTTGAAAAGACTCTCTTACTTTCCCTAGGAATAATCCAGAATTTCTACTTGACAGGTTCACTTGGTGGTTGATTTTACCTCAGTGGTGAGGTCACCCTGTGGGCATTGCTTAAGGAAATGTCAACACTTTAAAAGCCCTGAAGTCAACAACTGCTCTAGAATTCTTCTATTTTTAAGAATCTCCACCAATGTACAATTTATCATTATTTGTATATAACAGCTGCCCTGAAGCAAGCTGACATTTTAGCTTTAAATACAACCAGTGATACACTAAAGCATGTTATACTCTGAAAATACTTGTTCCAACTAATGATAGCTGCATGCAGAGCTACATGCAAAATATGAGGGGCTTTGATTCATTTGCTCGGTGGTACTTGAAATGTCTTAGAGGGCTTCACATTCACTGTCTTATTAGACTCTCACAATAGCCCGTTACAGGCAGGGATTGTATTTTCCAATCTTATAGAGGAGGAAATCATGATTGCTTTATAGTTTTCCCAGGCTTATTCAGTAAACGAGTGGGTGCCAGAGTTGACAACCCTTACCATTTCTAACTTGGATCTTGCATCTGAACTCCAGACGTGTATATGCAACCACTTCTCAACAATGGATGCCTAAGGAATCTCAAACTTAAAAACAAACTTGACATGTCTGTATGGGTTAAATTGTGTCCCTCCCCCTGAAAAAAATTATGCTGAAGTTCTAACCTCCAGTATACCTGTGAATGTGACCTTATTTGGAAACAGAGTCTTTGCAGATGCAATCAAGTGAAGCAAGGTCATTAAAGTGGGTCCTAATCCAATGTGACTGTGTCTTTTTTTTTTAACATCTTTATTTGAGTATAATTGCTTTACAATGTTGTGTTAGTTTCTGCTGTATAACAAACTGAATCAGCTATGCGTATACATATATCCCCATATCCCCTCCCTCTTGCATCTCCCTCCCACCCTCCCTATCCCACCCCTCTAGGTGGTCACAAAGCACGGAGCTTATCTCCCTGTGCTATGTGGCTGCTTCCCACTAGGGATCTATTTTACATTTGGTTGTGTATATATGTGACTGTGTCTTTTTAAGAAGAAGAGACAAACATACAGAGAGTGCCTTTAGATGACAGAGGCAGAGATCGGAGTGATGCAATTGCAAGCCAAGGAACCTCAAGATTGCCAGTCACCACCAGAAGCTAGGAAGAGGCAAGAAAGAACTCTATCAGAATCTGAGAGAGGGCAGGGTCCTGCCAACACCTTGATTTCAAGCTTCTAGACTCCAGAATGTGAGTGAATACATTTCTGCTGTTTTAAGCCACCAGTCTGTGGTACTCTGCTACAGCAGCCTCAGAAAACTAATACAGTGGCCCAAACCTAACATTTCATTCTCTTCCAAACCACTGCTCCCATAGTCTCTTGTAAAGCAGAAGATGGCAACTTCATCCTTGATCTCAGTTTTGTTTCCTCTCTTTCTCACACTCCAAACCCAATCCATCAACACATTCTGCTGCCTTTACCTTCACAGCGTGCCTAGAGTCCAACCACTTATCACCACCTCCACTGCTGCCACTCTGATCTGACCATCAGCATCTCTCTCACCTGGTTTATTGCAGTAGTCCCTTAACGAGTGTCCCTGCTTCCACCCTTGTTCCTATACAGCCCGTTCTCAGCCCAGCAGCCAGCGTGATCCTGTTAAAACTTTAAGTCAGATCATGCCACCCTTCTGCTCATGACCCTTCAATGGCTTCGCAACCAACACAGAAAAAGGTAGAGTCCTTTCATCTGAATACAAGACCCTATATAAGCTGCATCCGCCAGCACTGCTTCCTGCCTCATCTCACCCCACTCCTCCTGTTCACTTCTCTCTGGACCCACTACCCTCCTTGCTGAGTCTGGATCACACCAGACATGCTCTGAACTCAGTCCTTTGGAGGGATTGTTCAAATCTCTAAGGGCTTTTCCCTTAGACACCTGCTTGTGTCCCTCCCCTAGCTTCAGGATTCTGCTCATTGCCTCTAAGCTAGGCTTTCCCTACCCAACTTATTTAAAACGATAACTCTGCTTCTTCTGACCCTCCTATACTCTTTACCTTGCTTTGTTTATCTCCGTAGCACTCATGAATATCTTAACATTTCATATATGTGCTTTGCATTTGTTTATTGTCTCTCTCCTCACATTAAAATGTGCTGTATAAAAAAAATAAATAAAATTAAAAAATTTTTTAAAAAGAAAGAAAATAAATAAATAAATAAAATGTAAACCCTATGAGGACAGGGACATTGCCTTCTTCCCTGTCTCTGTAGCATCTAGAACCATAGGTAACATGTAAAGGAATGCAATAAATATGTGTTGAATAAGTGGATGAATGAATAGTCTCTTAAATCAGTCTGCTACTTTTTCCGCTGACACAAATGACAAAAAAGAAATCCAGTGTCAATGACATAAATGACCAAACTAGGTTAGCTTTTAAAAAGCTAGTGAATGCATTCAATATACTAACAATTTATTTGCATTCCCCTGAATTAACCACCATAAAATATTTAGACAATTTAAATACCCTTGTCAGACTTAACTGAAATAACCAATAGATTCAAAAGTGGAAGAGGAGAAAGAAAAGAGAGAAGAAAGAGGCAGGAGGAGACCTTTTATAATTTATCAAGATAAGAGTTCTCACTATCAAAACAAAATGAACAAATACCGTAAGCAGATTTAAAAGTGAATGGTTTCAGGTGACATAGAATTGTCTGAAGGAGATTGATGCTAATTTGGGGAAGCCCTTACATCTTTCCTCACCTTTGTTTTAGCGAGTCATCTGGATTTCTTTTCTATGTTTGGAAACCAAATCTACTCAAATCTCTGGACTAAAAACATGTTATGGTTAGTTATTGGAATCTTAGCAAATTTAGCAATGATACCCTAGAGTGAAATAGCGCTTTTTTGGATTAGTAGCAAGCACAATTATACATTTATATTCAATTCTGTAAGAAGTCAGTGGTGCTGATAAAATAAAAATCACAAATATCTTATTGGGTAAATATAGTCTCCCTAACATAGGAGAATGTCCCAATGGAGAGGAATACTCTGGGCGATATGATAATTCAGGCCTTTGAAAACACAGAGGAAATAACACATGGAATGAAACAGTGGGAGAAAAACGCAGCTAAAAGCACACACTCAAGATCTGACAGGTTTACTGAACTTCAAAGGAGGCTCCACTAGGGCAAATCTCTAACACTGAGGTCAGCATCCTGGTGAGGAAAGCCTGGGACACTGCAACATGGGATGCGGATGTTTGAACAGATACTGTCAAAGACTGTGGCCCTCTGGAATTCCCTGAAATACTTGGAGCTGCAGAGGTGGCTCATCCCTCCTTATTTAGAGTTAGTACTTTCCCCTGCAGAGACCTCTGCCCGAGGACATGTCCCCACCTTTCTCCTGGACATCTCCCTCAGGGTAGCCCAGCTGAATTCATGTTGGGTCTGATAAAGAATAAAGAGATTATACCCCAAAGCAGTTGCAAAAATTAACTAGCATGTGTTAGCAGGAGCCAGGGGAGTACCAATGGCATTGGATTTGAAGGATGCTTGATCAAGAAAAGAAGAACATAAGACTGGATAAGAAAGAATCCCTTAACCCCAGGGGATGGTGCAGACCCCTCAGGGATGAGGATTTGGGTTCCAATACTGGAGAGATGACCAAGACCTGGAGAGGAAGGTGATAGCTGCTGGGGGAATTCAAGGTGGATAATCACAGAGAGATTACGAGCATCGGTTATGGTCCCAAGACCACCTGCATTGCTGGGGTTAGTAGTTTGTCTGACTTCCTTGTTCTAATTCTTCCCTTAGGACAAGAGGCCCACAGGAACCCTGGAGAAGTGGCTCCTGTGACATGCATGGAGAAGTGGATTTATTTGGCACAAGGAGTGGAAAGTGGCAGTCACCAAGGGTGCTGTTCAGAATTCCAACAAAGAGCCAACCACAAGGAGTGCAGGTATCTGACAGCCTCCAGTTGCAGGTGCCTTCAATCTTCCTTTAGCTTTTAAGCCAGTGAGCTGAGGTCCTACTCCTTCTGGGCAATGCACAGCCAATGCCTGGAGTAGGTACAAGGGCTCATCTCTTCTAGCTAGTGTGGGATTCCTCTATGCGCAACCTTGGTGCTACAGCTCCGTGGTGCGTTTGGTTGAGACTTTCTCAGAGCTGGAACCCAGTCTGGAACTCTTCCTGCCTACTATCACTTCCTTTTCCCTTTCTTCTTTATCTTTCATAGGCATTACTTCCAACAAATTGCTTGTAGTTTTGACTCTCTCTTGGGTTCTTCTTCCCAAAGGACCTACTGCCACAGGTCTGTAAATATGCTCCCCATTGATCGATGAGGATATAGGCTTGGATAAATGGACTCACCTCAAACCATACACAGCTCTTAATGGAATATATCTTCCTATTTGAATGTTTATTAGTTTCATGCTGAATAATATCCATGAAACTATGCCTTTGATGTGCCAATTATACTTTCCTAATCAACACTGAAAGCATAACTGTAAAAAAAACTGTCTGCGGCAACTCATACTCATCTAGCATTGGGAGAGAACGTAGCATATCCATGTGCTGAGAACTTATTTGTCCCATAAAAGTTTATTTGGCCAAGAGTTAATTTTTGAGATTTAGACAACTTTTCCACTCAAAAGAAATGGAGTAGCTATCATCTCACCAGGAAACCAAAGCAAAGGTATTGAGAAAAGTCAATGCCTATGGCTGCCAGACCCTAAAATAGACACCTTCTCTCTCTTATCTAAATAAGTGTCTAAATAAGACATTTATTTAACATGTCTGTCAAACTAGGAAAGGAGATAAATCCACTTTCCTGACCTCCAAATCAATGATCCATTTCTGTGGCCTCTTAAATGAGCATCTGCACCTTAAGAAATATTGAAGATAACATCTTACACAGAATGATGAAAGAAAATATTTTAACTATGTCTTATGATTTAAAATTAAAATGCTTTACTAATATTTAATATAGGTTAACACTAGTTCATACATTTCATACACATAAATAGGGTATTAAGTTCAAAAATTGAGACAACTGTTAAAATAAATTGCCTAAAAGTAACAAATCTTTATTCAACCACTGTTAAATATTTTATATGCTTATGTATATAAATAAATGAATTTACTCACACTTCAAAAAATTTCCACACAGAAGTTTTAATGTATTCAGCAAGATGGCATAGTTAACGATCAATAACATGCATAATTTCATGAAAAAGCAATGCGGCCCAGTATACTGATGCATCAGAATGTCATTGCTTCAGCTAAACTGTACATTGACCCAGGACATCAGGGCTATTTAGAATGGCACATTAAACTATATACAGGGAATTCAACAATAGCCTTCATCTAGAATATCTCTCATACATACATATCCAAGGATAAAGCTTGGGGTTGGGAGACATGAAAAATCAAAATGCCACATTATATAGATACCTCCACCTCTTGTTAGGTTTACAACAGTAACTCATAATTTCTGGCCAAAACTACTAGCCATAGCCCTCCACTCCCATCATAATTATAGAAAAATGACAGTCTTTGACAATTAGTTCTTAGTTCTCATGATGCTTTCAGGATTATCTAAGTCAGTTGAGTGCACAGTGACATCTTTGAAAATGTTTGAATAAAGACCTAATGAGTTTACATGGAATGTTTAATTTTTATATGTATTATTTTCTCTGCTACAGAAGACTGATTATATAACATTTTTTGTAATATATTGATACATACATTTAATTAGTAGACAACATGTAAGGTTAAGATTCACTTGAAATAGATTCAGAGCTAGGTGAAAAACACCTAGCCATTTTATACCAGAAATTTTCAAGTGCTGATAAGATCAATTTTTATAGAATATATTGATTGGAACACAAGAGTAAGGTACTGTCATTAATATTCATTCATTCTCTAATTCAATATATAATTACTGAGTACCTGCTATTTGCCATGCTCTATTCTAGGCACTGAGGATAAAGCTGTAAACCAAACAAATAATTCCTTTCTATAAGTCTTACACTCCAGTGGAGAAGAGGATAAACAAAATATATATGTTATATATGCTATATTGAAAATATATGTCATAAGTGCCATGGAGAAAATGCAGAAAATAAGAACAGGGAGTGCTGGTGTGAGGTTCAAGTTTAAACTCAGTTCTCAGGGAGGGCCTCCCTGCAATGGCAACAACTGACTTGAGACCCAAACAGGGTGAGGAAACAAGCCATGAAAGACTCGAGAAAACAGGGCTCTGGAGAGAGGAACTCGTATTGACCTATTGCCCGGGGCACAGCTTAATACACGCTCACTCTAAAAAGCTGAGCTTTCCGAACATTAAAATACACACACACACACACACACACACACACACACGCACACACACACACGTATGTTTTAAAGATGATCACCTCTCTCCAAAACCCTGGACCCCTCCCCCATGAATACATTAAGTTGCCACCTAAGACACTGGTTCACTTAGTCACAAACTTGAAACATGATGTTGAGGACAGAACCTTTGTGATTATGACCCAGAATTCCAGATTCTGACATATGCAGAGGTGTAAATTCATACTCTATGTGAAAAGGTCTAATGGTATATCTCAGTCTAGAGAACCCTTCTGATGTCAGTTCCAGGGGGTGATCAGAAAGCCAAGCCCATTCAGGAAAGGACTGACCTGATGCAAGGCAATGGAGCAGACTGAAGCCGCATGGTCCATAACCAGAATTAATGGACCAGAGAAATAATTCAGGCAGCTAAGCGCTCTGGAGAACTTTGCAGACCAAAGCGACCTAACTTTTTCCCTATCATGCAGGTTTCGCCTAAGTTCTTACAGCTAAACTCATGAGCCCTTGGTTGTGACAAAAAAGAAGTTCTAAAAGATGACATCTGTCATCAACAGTTTTGTGTATTCAACATTCTTCTAAAAACTTCTTTGGGAGAAAAGGGTCATATTTTTGGATATATAAAATATGTAAAATCTGGAAGAACTGAGTGATGCACAACCGTGAAGAGCCTGGACTTTGCAGCCAGACTGCTGAGGTCTAAATCCCAGCTTTCCTACTTGCTAGGTACGTGACCCTGGGTGTTCTTAAGGTCTGTGTTTTGGTTCCCTCGTCTTTAAAATGCAACAATAATACCTATTCCATACAGTTGTCACGATGACGATTAAATGAGTTAATATTTGAAAAAATGCTTAGAACACTGCCTGGCATATATTATGCCTATATAAATGCTTTTTAAATAAAATAGAGTACATTTAAACTTCTTTTATAATATTACCTCCAAAGACTCACCTCCTGAACCTTCACCAAAGAAAAAAGATTTACTGGCATTTCCTGAGAGACTGTCTTTTACAGAGAAATGTTTAAAGCAGAACTCTTATATATTATGAGTCTAGAAGCTCCAAATCTGTCAAGTTTATATCAAACCTTTAACTGAATTTCAAAGTAAATTGTATAAAAAATAGATGACCCCAAAAGATTATCAAATGAATACTTTATTAGAGTCATAACACTTATAAAATAAATTTCTTTTCATCATGGAGTTACCAGATCTTAAAACCAACCAACACTTCCTCATTTTTACAGCTAAGATATATAAAGAAATTCTCAAATGCCATAATTTTTGTTCAAGTGCTTTGTCAGTCAACTCACAAATCTAGATTGTGATTAATTTATAATTCTAAGTATTCACAGTTAGATGAGTTTTAGGCTTGGTTCTTAATGTTCTAGAAGCAATCCATTTAGAAAAGTGTCACCAAAGCAGATTCATGAAATCATTTAATTTAATGCCACCAAGCATGGACCTGTTATACCTTGGAAACAAAAATACAATCTCAAAACTAAATCTAGCAGACTAACTTTTAACAATTCCAGCCGGAATGGACAATATATCCTTATGGCACATATATGACTCTGTAATATACAATTCATAATTCAGGGTTAAGAGTGTGGCATGGAGCTAGAAAAACCAGGGAAGTTGGATATTATAGAAAAGCTATGACATCAGTATAAAGTCACAAGACTGATATCCTCTTGCCACATAGTAAATATACCTTTTATCTCTGTAATTACATCACAAACCAAACCCTAATCAGATTCTTCTTTCTAAGGGATTATCACATAAACAGGATTTGATCATTGATCATTGATTATGCTACTCATTCAAGATTGTTCTATGTTCCATGAAATCTAACAGCCCAGCTTATACATGGCACTTGTAGTGGATGATTCAGCCAAAAAGCAAACGGTTGTAAGTATAAAATATTCAAAAGCCCTCTTTTCCCAGAGGTAGCCCTCTTGAGGCAAGAGATAAGTATCTTGTTTGGACGGGTGGTGTGAGCTGGGGGCCTAACTCTAACTTGTTCTCCCCTTCAAGCCATTTTGGCATGTTACCACGACCAGGGTCTCTGAGGTGGGTTAAAATACTTTTCTGTGCTATTCATATTCAATAGATGTCAGAACTGTTCTCTAAACATGTGAGGATCTACAACTTTAAGTTATATTTCATACTCTATTCAAATTTAACTCAGAGTCATGTAAAAGAATTAGAAGTAAAAAGTTCACCCTTTGGGGAGCTCTATTGGGTAAAGCCTCACATATCCACACATAAATATTTGTATATTCACGCACAGGGTAAACAGCTGTATTTGAAGCATAAATAAACCCAAAGTAAGACATCAGGAGCTAGATACCAGTTCCAGGAGTGGTTAGTGGTCTCCGGGGCTCTCATTTTAAGGATGCCAGATGAGCATTTTGCTCAGTTGTTAGGAAACACTTAGGTGGATTAAGCAACTAGGGTTCACTTCATAAATTACTTTTTCCTGTACCCAAGACTCTGCTTGAATTAGCTTGAGAAACTATAGCCCCTTCAAGGGTATGTGACCATTAACCTAAAGGCAATGTGATTACTGCATAAGACTAAATACTATGTGGCTTGTCTAATTCGCTTTCTACCTTTCAGGATCAGTTCAATAAAATGCAGAACCCATAACCAAGGTTTTACACCAGAGGTCAGCAAACGATACCCTGCAGCCCACAGGCCAAATCCAGCCTGCTGCCGGTTTTTGTAAATAAAAATTTATTGGAACACAGCTACACTCACTCGTTTACTTACTGTCTATGGCTGCTTTCATGTAGTAACAGCAGAGGTGAGTAGTTGTGACAGAGACTGAATGGCCCACAAAGCCTAAAATATTTACTATCTGGACCTTTAAAGAGTGTCGATCTCCGTTTTACACTAAAACAGAGTTCAGTGGGAAGTTTATTTGAAATGTGTTTTTCTTCAGGAGTCTGAGTTACCTATTAAAATTAAGGTTCAGGTAACTCAGTAACTAAACACAAGAGATACCCCTTTTTTCACGAACGATATCTGTGTATTTTATGGATGTGAAGGGAAATTTTCTTTAAAATAAGAAGAAAAAAAAAAGAGAAAGAGACAGATGTAAAACTAAAGGCTATTTCTCTGTTTAACATCATACTAAAATTAAAATTCCATCCATGAAATGAACCAAAACTTATACTTAAATTCTCTCCATATACTAAACAAATTACCTTGCGGATGCTGTTATATCTGGACAAAATGGTATCCAAATTGATCAGACATAAAGAGTACACAAATGAAACTAACACACAGGCAGTGAGTTTGTAAGGGGTGTTACGGTCGCCATCGTCGTAAAGCCAGACCCAAACTGCAACCGTAACAAGCTGTCGTCACAAAGGCAAAAATCTAAGAAAAAAGAAACAAGAATTCACATCAGATTTATAACCCTGACTTTAAGAAAACATTCGTCCAAAGGAACAACTGTCTGAAGACTGACCAGCCTACTTAAAGATACTTCAACGCTAATGAAAATCGTTTATATTCCTCTCTTTTCTTGATGATTTTATCCCCTCACACCATTAACCTTTCTTTTAAACGTTCTAGCCCCTAATAATTTTCTCATTTGTGGACAGCCTTAGGTTGAGCCTTTTTTCCCATACTGGACTCGCTTGTTAAGCAGTGGTGAAACCCCTAACATGGTACATATTCAAAACTTCACCATGAGACGTCTATTTGCACAGTGATCTCACAGCCAAGCAAAGTGCAGCTGTCAGGACTTGAGGATGTAACAAATCATTTCTGTGACAATGGAAAGTGACCTTAGAGCTGAAGAGAGAAAATCCACAGAAATGAATCATCAGATTGGCGTGGGAGACAGTCCTCAAGTCTGTACTTAGCTCTGAATCACTGTCCTTTATATTCAATAAGGATTTCTTTAGCACCAACTATGCATACATCGGTACATTTGGTACATATAAACAAATAATAGGTATTGTCCTCACCCTTTTGGGGTTTATGATTCATAGAAAACTACCAAAGCAGTTAAATATGTTAAAACATTATGATGTAGTACAGGAATCCTTTACAAGGAAACCAGAGCTCTGAGAAGGAATATCAGATCCACCTACAGAACATTTTTACAGCATAATTACCATTCTGCTATTTTCCCCACCCTTCTTCTCCTGGTTGTCTCTCTGATACATCTCTGATCTAGGCATTTTCTGTTGAATGAGAATGACCACTTTAAAGTACAAATGTGAATATTTACTTAGAACAAGAAATCACAACAACCACGAATTCTGAAAAGCTGACAAATGTCACAAATATTCCCAAATCTAAAACAACAATATTTTTGTTTTATGACCTGCCTGATACATCTTAGTTTTGGAAACCCACTTTCTTCGATATCCTTTTCACAAGACAGTGTGCTCTTCATGAGACAACGGCATTAAAGAGATTTCGTAATCTTGGAGAAAATCTAGTATTTCTTCTTCCGTGGTTGATCAAAATTTGTTTTATTTCAATAACTTAGAAAAGTTTATTTCAGTTTTATACCGTATTTGTAATGACATGCAAACTGTGTAGGTCTGTCAAATTTGGGGAAACCCTCTATCACATTTCATACACGATTTATAAAATTTCAGGACATTTCAAAATTTCTTGAGCAATGATACCCTTAAATGATAAATCTCGAAGTGTAAATCTTAACTACACTCTGAGTTGCTCATAGGTAGTTACAATTGTCCTTCATGTCTTCTCTGCAGTGGCAGATTATGAATTTATGTTACCCTCCGTGATATCGGAATCCTGGGGGGCTGCATACACATGGCTCCCCCCTAGTTCTGTTTATAGTACTGCTCTAGTTTGTGCCTTATCAGCACAGGAATTCTGATAAATTCCATCTCGAATGACTCCCATCAAAAAAAGAAAAAAAAAAAGCCTGGTGCATTTGTAATTATATGTTGAGTATACACCCGAAAGGAGAGAGTTTCTGTTTTGACTAGGAATTCGCTTATGCTTTTGTTCATCCGATGATCTGATCAGCGAGGTTGTTCCCCTGTTGTGAGTCAGCTCAGCTGATTTCACTCACCCACACTGGACTGGCCTGGCCCCTGCATGAATGACCACTTTTGATACCTATTACTAGGGAAAAGGAGTTTTCCTCTCTCTAAGGTATACTGAAATAAAAAGAAAAGTGAGGGACTCAATGGAATGTCACAAATGAATGGCTCATGCATTTAGTTTCTGTCATTAAAACTCAGAAACTAAAGATTTACTTCTACTGGAGTGTATGGATGAAATGGGGATTAATGTAGAACTTGAAGCATGTAGAGGTTTACTAGGGCAGCTTCACTTAGACAGAGAAAGGGAAGGACAAATCTCCCTAACCATGTCTGAAGTTATACCAAGTAGAAAGCACAATTAATTCTTTTCACAAAGTAGACTTTGTTGTGCAAGGTCAACTACTACCGCTGACAGGTATGATCTTACATGAATGTCAGCCTCCTGGTGCTTCAGTTTCATCATCCACAGCACTGGGGGTAACAACTTGGCTCATAAGGTTATTGTACGGATAATCAGCTATTATATGTCTAATGCTGATGGCTATTATTAAAGAAAACTATTGTTGCCGGAGGACTTTCTTGGAGACCTTGACAAGGGAGGGGAAGCGCTGGTAAACTGTGTTCATCAAACACTTACTGTGGCCGCCACGTTGATGTTATACTTGTCATCGTTCAAGAGCGGCTGCACAGCCATGGTTCGATTGCAACGTAGATCGTGCAGTGATGTGGCAGCTGCTTGCAGCAAAAAGGCTCCAAAGTAGAAGACGAACACTGTAAAATGGTAAGCGAGATCCTGAAAGAGGGCGGAAAAGGGAGACAGCTACAGTGAAAAAGAAGAGATTTTTCTTCCGTTCCTTATTTGAAATGAAGTTTACGTTCAGGAAAATTAGAACACTTCAACAGTCTTTAACTGCATTTGCCATTTCTCTTGGCTCCCTCAGCAATGTCAAGCTGTTAGAATACCAGTGAAAATCAACTGACCCGTTGTAATTGGCACAGTGGCAAACCTTCAGATCCACTGAATTTTAGAATAAAATATATAATTTCAGTTTAGACTAAGGTACCATAGAATTCCTGCCCTTAAAATTCAAGTAAAATAGCATTTAAATTACATCTTGTTAGAGTTGTAATATCTATTTTATTATTGTATATTATATAGTTATATAATTATATACACATTCTATAATCATTTTATTTTTGAGCAATTATTATTTTTATCCATTAGATTGTCAGCCCATACACTACGGGCCTATGAAATCACTGAATTCAATACCATATCTCCCGATAGTCTAAAAAACAAAACAAACATATACTTCTACAAAAAGCAGAGGAAATTTTCATACAAAACTCAGTTGTGATTAAGTTATTTATCTCTCGCTGCACGGATGTGACACACAACTCAAAATTCACATCGTCTTACGTGAGTTAATATACCATCAACACACCGCTGTGTATTTTTGTTAACAGTTCCTACAGCAGGTACTTACCATTTATTATTATACACCTTACAATCACCATTTGTTATTTCCATTTGAAGTTGTCATCTTAAAAGGAACGGGAAACGTCTGGTGACATGGCCTGCGACTCTCGGTATGATGTGCCTTCTTCACCAGCCTCAGCTGATGCCACCCTCTTTTTTCCCCTTTGAACGTCAGCCACTCTGGTCTCATCTTGGTCCCCAGGAATCACTCTATACCTCAGGGCTGATACTCTTTACGCATGGTAGCGTCTCTGACCAGAAAGAGTCTTCCCACAACCAATTACCTGTCCCCCAGCCCTCCACACCATCCCCCCCCCAATAATACCACCTTTCTATTCCTGCCTAATTTTGCCTCCTTCCTCCTTTACAGGAGTATCAGAACTGAGTTGTGCTGAAGGCTTTCCCTGTCCAGTCCTGTTTCCTCCCCCTTCAGCTTTCATAGGTGTTACCATCCAATCAACTTCTTACACGTCCAGCTCTGTATGGATACTATCCAGCTATCCGTACTAGCCTTAGGGTCCTATGCGCTCTAGAGTGATGGAGGAAAAGACGTAGTAAGGAACTCATGGCAATGGTGGTGACAAAATCACTATGTAGGCTCCTGGGGTTCTAAAGTCAGGCATGTAAGTTGTACTGGGGAATTACACATCTTGGAAAAGCAGCTCCCGGTGTCCTCCTGGGCCCTTGGAGAGAAGAAACACTTGATCTTGAGACACCAAGTGACTAAGTATCTGGAACTGCTCATTATGAATGGAGTTCTATCAAAGCCACCAACTCATAAAGTCATAGCAACGCTTCTTCAGATGGGAAGGGCACAGCAGCGACCAAGCTGAGCTGGGCTAGAGGGCACAGGTCTGCTGCGCGAGCAGGTAGCGCAGGCCCCCGTGTCACCCACCAGGATGGGACTGCCCTCCTTCCTCAGCCCACACCTATGGCCACATGGGGGAGGGGAGCCCTTAGGTCCAGATGAAGGAGAAAGGAAACACCTGTACTTGTTTCTGATGGCACGCTATGCTGTTGCAAGGTGAAAAGGGACAGCAGCTGCATTACACGTGCATTATAGCCACATTCAGGGTTGGCTTTGAAAGACAGAGGTTAGGGGATATTTTCCCAGTGGATGGAACAACGAGTGGTGCAGCATGTCATACACTTTGTTAAGAAAGCAAAGCGGCCCAAGGTAAGAACATACAGAGACTTGTGGTCAGTGGTGAATGGTCTGGCAGGCTAGTCAGGGCCGTGGAGAATAAGAGGCTACAAGTTTAGAGACAAGGAAGTATGGAGCAGGGAGATAGACATATGGGATTAAGCATACAGTGTGAAGTGTGACCTTTCTGTTACATGGTCACGCCCACCAGAAGCATCCACCATGGGATGGCACGTAGAGAAAATGACCTGGCCAGCTGATGCAACCAGCCTTTGTCACCAGCTACCCGGTCAGTGGCATTATGGGTACAAGAACAGAGTGGTCATGGCTGGGAGGAGGAGGCTATGTCGAGGCCCAATAGCACGGACTCCCAATTGCCAAAGCTGACCTAGCTACCGCCTTTTCTTAATGCTGAACCTGCCAGCAACAGAGACTGACTCTGAGAGCCTGATATGGCACTATTCGCACCTGGTACCAAATTGACGGAACTCAGTTCCTACCTCCCTGGGAGACATAATGGTTCATTCTCACAAAACAGACACTCATTCTGAGTATGGATTTGCTTTTCTTCCCTGCAGAACCTCAGCCTCCAAGACTATCCAGGGACTTACAGAATGCCTGATTTATAGGCATCTACTCAACACAGCACCTGACCAAGGGACCAACTTCTCAGCAGAGGAGGAGTGGGAATGGGCCCACGACCATGAGTTGCCTTGTATGCTGCACCATCTAGAACCCGCTGGCCTGACAGCACGACAGCATGGCTGGCTGAAGGCACCCCTGGAGGCACCACCCTGTGAGGATGTGTGGCCATCTTTCGGGATGCGATACACACAGTGAAAACGAGTTTTCAGTATGGTGTTGTGTCCTCATTGCAAGAGTGAGAACCAGGGGGGGAAGGAGTTTCTCCTCTTACTGTCATCACTCCCACTGACCTGATGAAAGACTGTGACTGCTGTCCCCACAACTCTGGGCTCTGCATGATCAGAGGTCCTGGTCCCCGGGGCATGTACTCTTGCTAGAGGATACAGTAAGCATCCCCTTGAACTATGAGCTATGGCTGCTGCCTGTGTACTTTGGATTCTTTGTGCTCAGGGATCAAAAGGCAAGAGGAGGAGTCACCATCTTGACAAGAGAAGGTAGGGTTGCTGACACACAGGAGGGCAGGAAGGAGTCAATGTGGAACTCGGGTGATCTACTTGGGGCCCTGTTAGAACTCTCTTGCCCAACTGTGACTAAAATGGAGAACTGCAGCAATACTGGCCTGAAAGGATAAAGTTACCAGGGGGCTTACACTCTCTCACGAGGGAGGGTTTGCATGACACCACCAGGTAAACCTCGGAGACCAGCAGACATGAGTGCTGAACAAGAGGAGTTTAAAATGGTCAGTGGAGGAGGGCGGTGACCAAGAGCAGCTGTGGCTCTGAGACCAACTCCTGTCAGAGGGGCTGCAGTTTGTCCCTCTAGCCTCTCTCTTTTAATTTCTGCTTCAGGAAGAGAGGCACCCTGGAACCCCGGAGGAGCGAGGCCGCAAACACGTATGGCGAAGTGGAAGCACGTGGCGCAAGAAGAGGCCTAGAGCATCCACGGCACACGCTGCACACGTGTCCCTTCCAGAAAGAACCTGACATTCTGCTGTGAGGAGCAGAGTTAGCTGACAGCTTTGGCTTCAGTGGATTTGAGATCTGCTGCTGTGTTTGAACTAAGGTCACATTCTTCCTGGGCTGCCCTCAGCCAGTGATGGCCCAGTGCGGTTACTGGTGCTTGGCCACTTTCCCCCAACACAAGAGTCTTAAAGGGAAGGCTGTGCTCTGGAGCTTCTCACTAATTTGGCCAAGACTTTA
This sequence comes from Balaenoptera borealis, assembly GCF_965194805.1. Lineage (NCBI taxonomy): Eukaryota > Metazoa > Chordata > Mammalia > Artiodactyla > Balaenopteridae > Balaenoptera > Balaenoptera borealis. The sequence continues at coordinate 19,406,392 of NC_138876.1, forward strand.
TCACTCTCTAAGACTTTTTTGCTTTATCCTACATCCTCCCTCTTTTGAAGGTGTTATTTCCTCCCCTTTCCCTCAAAAAAAAAAAAAAAATCTCTTATACTTCTAAATCCATCTTAGAGTCTGCCTCCCAGTGGCCCAGAGAGGATACGTACGCTCTTCTTATTCCCTTCTTGGCCATTAACATAATTATAATTGTTCTGTCAGTTGTGTAATCGTTTCCTCACTGCCACTGTCTACTCCAACAAACTCTTTGAGAGCCACTACCATGCCTGGCTTGTACACCATTGTATTTCTAGGTCTTAACATAGGATCAAGCATATACTAGGTGCTCATTAAATATCCCCCATCACTGGAGAGCTACACCCACATTTACATATGGCTACCCTGGACATCTTATTCTAATTCCTGCTATGTGTGGGATGTGTGCGCAAAGGTCTTCCTCACTCACAATTTCACTCATTGTTTTGGACAATGCAGATTATTTGCTCTAAGCCATAGGTTCTCAAAAGTTAGTGTGTATCAGAAGCACCTGAAGAGCTTGTTAAAACACAGACTACTGGGCACCAACCCCAGAGTTTCTGACTCTATGTGTCTGGGTGGAATCTGAGAATCTGCATTCTTAACAAGTTCCCCTGCGATGCTGGTGCTGCAGGGCAGGGACCACCCTTTGTGGACCACCTGTCCGAAGCCCTTGGCCCTCCCCCGTTAGCAGAGGACCCCTTCCCCTTTCTGAGTCTCCGTCACATGCTCTTGCTTTTCTGCCAATCTTCCCAACACTCACGCACCCCCGAGTGCAGCCCACCTGTCGTCACCTCAGGTAAACTCAGCCTCAAGCATGCCTTGAATATTTTCAGCAGCAGGTAACTCTTTCCCACATTCTTATCTCCAGCCCATGTTCTGCTTCTCAGCTCAAGGTCAAACTTTCACTAACTATTAAAAAAAAAAAAAAAAAAAGCCACGCTGTATATAGGGGGATCCTGTTTTACACAATGGCAACATGAAAAAGGGATAATAGTCCCTCTGAGCTGTAGTCTTCTGATTTGTAAAAATGAGGACAACCATCGTTTTCCGTAAGGTCAAATAGGTAAATGAATGTGGGGACAGAAAACATAGCTCAGGACATTTTAAAAATATTAAGTGATTTCCACACTAGGCAGATGGTCACGTGTGCCAGCTACACTTTTGGGGAAGAAGCATGTTTAATTGTACAAGGCCTTTTTTTTTTTTGGTATCTTTTATTTCTCTAACATATTTCTTTCCTTAACACTCCATCTTCCAAAAAGGGAAAAATAAATATGACATCTGTTTAAAGTTAGGTGAAATGGTATTATTGCCAGTCCATATAAAAACAATGAAGAAAAAGCATCTCAAAATTAAAATCTGCTGCTTTCCTCAAATTAGAAGGGGGCAAGTTTTTAGCACTTAATATGTGTTATTACATATCATATTTTTATTTCACCATTTACACCAACACTAGAAAGCTTGGGAAAAAATACTGAAGACATCAACCATGAATACTAATTTAATCTCATGATCAACAAAAACTAGAAGCTATACATACTGTAGGTAATCTCACAATGAATACTTCTAGAAAATAAATTCAACACGCATTCTTCCTTCACGCATGGCATACAGGCGACATTAAACTGTTATCACGGGGTGGGTGGGAAGCAATAATCTTTTGAGCAATTAATGTCTAACAATTCCAGAATGCAGCAATTAAAAATTGTTACCATCTGGTGACAACTCCATGATATGCATGGCTCAAAAATTTACCCGGCTGAGAGTAAACAAGATAAATTTTAAAATCTATCAAAAGCAGCCATGCGGTCAAAAATGACTAAGTATGTAGAAAATCACAAAAGAATAGGGAAAAAAAGGGAGCCCTTTCTAAATACAATGTTAGCGTATAAGCAAATTCCTTGAAGGCCAGAGTTGGCTCTTTGAAAGTATGTCCACCATATGACAAGATTGTGTACTAACAACCACTGTACTGTGTCCTGTGTGTCGCTGTCCCCATTCTTCCCTCAGTAAGAGTGGACTACTCCAGCTAGAAAGCCGTAAGATAAACTTTGCAGGTGACCTATGGAACAGATTGGCAGTTTCAATTGTCCCTTTCATAAAGTGGTTTAATTTAAAAAAAAAAAAAAACAAAAAAAACCCAACGTTTTATTGTCTGAACATCAGATACAATGCTACAAATTGGAAAGAAATACAAATGTGGAAAACCTAATTAAACCTAATAAATTTAGGAAACCTAATATTAATGCTTGTACTCAATATCGAAGATAAGACTCAATATAAGCAAAAGGAAAGAAGAGGGTATGGACATATGTCTAATAAAACCAGGAGTGATATTGGAAAAATATTTAAACATTGGTAAGGCGTGTGCATCAACCAGTTAGACAGAACGTTGAGCACTGCAGGATCCTGGAGACTCACTACTTTTCCAGATATTAACTCTTTTGTTGCTGGGCTATTAGGAGGTCCAGGAAAGTCTCAAAGAAAGGGCCAGGGTGAGAGGGAGCAAAGCACTTAGGAAGAGGCAGTAGACTGGGGAAATGGCTACGTATTAACCAGTAGCAAAGTACCAGTAGGGCTATACTACTGGTACATCCTGGCCAAATACCATCTTCAAGCCTGATATTAAAAGAGCCTGGTGGCACTCACCAACATTAGGGATTGACTGATTCATTCATGCATTATTTTAGGAAAGCCAGGCATTTAGAAAAAGGAGATTAAGCATCTATTTGTAACTTAAATTGGGATTTTTGATCTTCGTCACTTGAGTAATTATTAGAAATATTTTCTCATCGTTAATGAGAAATCAAGGCAAAAATGCAGAAATACATTGTATCAGCAACCTAAGAAATAGGACTTTCGAAGTTTCAAACTCCAAGCCTCAGCGTGTTTAAGGACTTATGATGATTACTGATCACTTACGATAAATCAGACACAAAGCTGAGCACTTTATCCTACATGAATTCCATTATTCCTTGACAGTATCTGGTGAGGTTGGTATTATTATTACTGTTTTTACAGAGGAAGAAATGAGGTTCAATATTTTGCCCAAGGCTACATGGTTAGTAAGCAAACCAGACTAACCTCAAAGCCTGTGCATCAGTATAACCACCACACTACACTCTTCCTCCTCAGCTCTACACTAACCCATGCCATCTGCCCCGGGCCGATTGAATGGACAGCCACGTTTGCTTAGACTTCACTGCTGATAACATTTGGGATGATGGTTCTCTTTATGGTCTATAAATAAGACAAGAACAAATATCATCCTTGCTGCTGAATAAAATACTACCACACCGGAAAGGAACATACATAAAGCCCGACTGAAGGTCTGATTTAAGTTCCTAACCACCAAAGTGTGAAGGAAACCTAATGGTGGTTCTTCATGAACTTCATTAAAGCACTGTCCACCATGCATTGGAATTCATGCTCCACTGGGGACCATTTTGAGACAGTCCCAGAGAATGAATAACCACAAACGTGAAAGAGGCTCCCTATATTATACGAGAAAAAGGGAAAGTAAGTTGACCCAATTTAATGGTGTCATAATTTTTAAAATGGTGTCGATCGGAAATTCATTTCTTAAAACGTAGCAATTCTTGCTAGTCTAGGACAGGCATTGAAAATAAATATAAAATATCCTCTTTCCTTTTCTAAGTATTTGGAGAGTAAAATATAGAGCTACTTGTTTTCTGAAAAGAATATATGTATTTAGTATCTGAAGCAGGAATCAATGGAAAATTTTAAGATATATGGCACAGTATCCATCTCCCAAAGGCATCTGTTCAATAGTTCAATAACTGTAATGTGATTCATTTGTTGTATGAAATAAAAACAGTCTTTGCGGAAAGGTCATCTAACTCATAAAGGAATAAGAGAGAGATGGCTCGGCTCCGTCACCACAGGATCTGAACGAACTGGGACCCTGCTGTCCAGCAAGGCTGGCCACATGGCAGCACAGCGGCCTCTGTGCTCTGACCTTTTCTCTCCCACTAGAGGCAACAGATAGAACAGGGCATCCAGCATTTCAGGACAGAATGAGATATATATAAATTTCTCACATTTTCCTGAAAGAGACTTAAATATCCCTTACCAGGAAGTTCCAATTGGCATTAATCTGAGTCACCACGCCAGACAGGAACACGCCCAGGAAGAGGAGGGAACAGATGAAAGCCGTCACAGACACGAACATGACCCATCCTTGCAGCAGAGGTAGAGGAACGTTGGAGGAGGCGACCAGGATCCACACGAGTCCCCCGAACACCTAAAGGGAAAACGAAACACGGTAATAGGTTGGGGCCACAGAACTGAACATGCTTGCATCGGGCTTACCACTGCCTTTGCTCCTCCCCAGACCCCTGCACGTGTTCCTGCAACCCCGCCAGCGACTTGTCTCTATCGTTACTGGAGAGCTTTCTTCTCTCAGGTGTAGGCCAGCACTGCTACTCTGGGACCTGATCTGACTCCACGCCTATTTCTGCACACCTGCCTTCCTGTTGGACTCTCATCCTCAGCCCACGGCCAGGCTCAGTATTCTTTCACCATCTAAAAGCATTTCCCTTTAAAAGAACTTGAAAAAGAATAGATACATGTATATGTATAACTGCATCACTTTGCTGTACACCTGAAACTAACACAACATTGTTAATCAATTATGCTCTAATAGAAAATAAAAATTTAAAAAAATAAATAAAGTATTTTCCATTGACCCCGCTGCCTCTCTAACTACTGCCCTCTCTAAGGGTTTCCCTTTTCAGTTCACCATTTTTACCAATTCATCTTTGCTAGGCCTCCGCCTCCTCTCCTTGCTGTTACTCTTCAAACCACTGTCCACTGGCTTCTGCTTTCACCATTTCTCCGAGGGGCTATTAACAAAGATCAGCCATAACGTCCTAACTTGTCGCTTCTAATGGCCATGTTTCAGTCCTCATCATGACCTACTTGTACAGGTGAGATTATGGCCTATATACAGAATAGCAGCTATTGTACACGACAGTAAACAATAAAATCTTCCATCATTTACTGACACTCTTCTATGTGCTGGGCATGAGAATAGGTACTTGAGATATTCACAGATCTAATATTCAATAAATACCTACTGTCAGGCATTGTGCCAGGTGCTAGGAATAAAACGGTAAACAATGGTCTCCACCATCACATAATTCACAGTCTCTTACAGGAAAGAGAAAATTAAGCAAGTCGCTAAAATGCTGCTTCACACAAGTCACAACTGGGCAAACACTGGGCACTGCAAGTCCACACGATGAGGGCTCTAAATCCAGATCTGAAAAGTCAGGAAACAGTCCCTAGAAGCAACAACCCAAAGGACAGGGCCAGGGAGAATAGCAGCGGGCAGAGAAGGCTGTTCCAGGGCAGGGGCTGCGTCCTGAGATGGTCTGGGGAAGCTGAGAAACAGGCTGGCAGAGCTGAAGGGCAGAGCTCAGGGTGGCAGGAGCAGCGGGTACCATGTGCAGAACGGCCAGAGGTGCAAGCTGGAGACGGAGCTGGAGGGTCCTGAAGGTCAGGTCAAGGAGACGAACTTCACCCAAGGGCAATGGGAAGCCTCAGATCACCTTGAGCAGGAATGAGCATGATCCGGTTTGTATTTCCGAGTTTCTCTCTGGCTGGAGTGTGACAATGGATTGGAGGGGAACAGGTGGAGGGCTGAGGGACCACAGCGGAGACTGTTACGATAACAGAGCGTAAAGTAGACTCCAGGAGCTGAGCACAGACAGAAGTGAGTGGCTCAGAGAGAAACTGAGAAGTAGATGCGAGGGTGGTTGGTGGCTCAGCAGATGTGGGACATGACAGCAAAAGAACAGATAAGGAAAATACCCAGATTTCTGGCTGGGACAGCTGGGAGTGAGTGAGAAGACACAGGAGGAGAAGTGGTGAGGGGCGAAGACAGGCAGCTTTACGAACCTGACAGCAATAGCCTCGTCCATACTACCACCAGAGAGATAAAGGCTACACACCCTCTGCATGGCATTCCAGGACCTTTACGAGCAAACCTGCCTTTTGCATGCTTGTCTCTTGCCACTAAACCCCTCACATCTCACATTATAGAAAAAGAAATGAACAGTCCAGAGACAAAGCTCTTTCACATCTGAGTGGCCTGACATATGCTGGCCCAGAACGTCGTTCCTTCCCCATGCGTATTTGAGAAACTCCCATGCACGGCTCACCCTGAAGAGCACATCAACCTAAAGGTCCTTCCTGAGTTCCACCCCATGCTCAGGCCCCCCTCTGCCCTCTGGGCAAGCTCCCTACTAGGGATTTGTGACGTCGATGGGAAACATTGTAATTGATGCCCCTGGCTTTCAGTCCAACTGTACTCTTAGATTTTCTTGGCAGCATGCTGCCTTATAATGGCTTGCATCCCATGTCATTTATTAATCTACATAATAATTCTTTCCTAACTCTCAGTCCGGCACTGTGCTACATTTGGCAACACAAAAACCTTAGGCTATGTTACACCTGCCTGGAGACACCGACAGGCAAGTGGGAATCAATCCTCCCCCCCGGCCCCCATCCCCCCACACAATATAGCAGGTACACCTGGCATATGGAAGGCTCTCAGATACTTGCTGAGTGAACAAACTCCTAGTTCCCATATGAGAACAGCTGGAGCACCAAATATTAAAAACCAATAATCGTGTGAATCTTGCTAGATAATATCCAAACTACGTAAGGCACTAAAAGTTAAAAATACAAGTATTAATTTGTTTCTTAAAAAAAGGCCCATACAATTCATTAGTACTTTGAAAAACATTTTGGAAAGCCTAATAAATTATCACTTGAGCAATGATAACAGAAGCACCAATCTAATAAATTGATAATAGTGGTGGTATATCTCAAGTCCTTATTCCAAATCAAATATGAACAATCAACGCCGAAAGTTTTATGAAGTAAATCTAAGTCATGGGTAATAATGCATATTAAAAAAATGTAACCACAACCTTATTAGTAGCTATGAAAGAAACAATGTCCCTGTTAAAAGAGTCTATACTCTTTCATACTGTTTAATAAATATTTGAAGGTGATAAGATCTTCCACTTTTTCTTTTTTTCTCAGCCTCTTCTTGGTAGACTTTTCTTACTCTCCCATCACAAATAAGCTACATTAAATACTGTTTAAGACATATACATCATTATTACACATCTATTAATTCAAGAATCATTTATTGAAACTCTAGGTGCCAGTATAAAGAATAATAAAGAACAATTGGCCACTGTTTATTAGGGACAGGCAGACTCAGATAGATAAGCATAATTATATGATATCGAAGATTATGATAATTTCACACCTCTGAAGAAGAGGCTATATGATCCCTTGGAATTAAACATAACATGTAATAAACCTGAACTGGACCTCAAACTGGTCAGCCTCAAATCTGCTGCCAGGCACTGCAGAAGGACACTGAGAAAAAAAAAAAAGGCAAGGTTCTATCTCCAGGAGCTCTAATAAGGGAGAAATAGACACCATCAAATCTGATTCAGGAGCAGATTGTGGCGAGTGCTATAAAAAGGGCTCAACACCGTGTGCTCCGAGAGACTGCGAGAGGGAAGAAGAAACAGAACGGCAGGAATCTAGACGGTAGGCAGGGGAGGCAGGTTTTGAAGCAGGCTTTCAAGGCAGACGAGGGCTGTCACAGCGGATGCTAATGTGAAACAGTAGAGATGAACTCTTCTTGTCGGACTCAAAACTACAGCCCCTCCCAAACTTCAAAGGCTTGGAAAGGGAACTAAGTGTGTACATGAAAAGAGAACAGACTTGCCTCCCCATTTGTGGTGTGTGTGTGGCTGGAAAGGGGGTAGGGGAGGCAGGAAGGTGTATGGATGCCTCCCCCGCCCCAAATACACACACACACACACACACACACACACACACACACGCTACATCCCTAGATCAGAGATTCCGTGAAATACAGATTTAAGTCGTCCTTACCACAGGAGCTTTGGAACATAGAGGATGGCCCAGAGAAGAGAAATAATCCCACTCTGGAGATCCACCTTCCTCGTTGCAAGACGGTCACATTGGTGAATGGGTCCCTAGGGCCTTGACACAGTTATTTCTCCCTACTTCACGATAAGCTACCTTTTCTTTTGGCCAAAAGCTACCTTTTCTCCCGAGCTTCCCAATCTAGCTCCAACTTTAAAAATTGAGCTTTTAATAACATTACCAATGCTTAGTATATTCCCTTGACCTAATTCTGCACATTACGAAGCTCAGAGTATTTACCATGCATGTTAATTATCAGCATCCCTGTTCAGTAGAGGTGGCTCTGGAGGTAGCCTGTTTTTAGAAGTGAAACGCAGAGCACAAAAATGGTTAAAATCTGAGGGAGACTAGTTGATAACGTTTCGTAGCAACTGCAGAGTGCACGCACCCTGAAGAAGGCTGGAATCCCTGTTCACCCACGGTGATCTGAATCCACATTCTGACCCCTTGTCTATCATGGCCTTCCACCACTCTCTGGTGTCCTAAAAAGTCTGATAATTACACACAAAACTCCCAAATGCACCACCTTTTGACATTTCTGTAAGGAACCAAGTCAGGGCTCATGACTTTGAATCTCAAGCTCTGACAAAAAGACAACCCGCCTTCCAGGTAATGCAAAGGCAAACACGTCTTCAAGTAGATATCAGTCTTCCCCTGTGACCCCCTCACCTCCTGAGCTCAAATTTAGGTGTACCTGGCACACACCTCAAGCGCTCAGATACATCCCGAGTTGCCGTGATTAAGTTGCTACCCATTCCTAAGGCCACGGCTCTCCTTGGTGGCTTACTGTAGCATATGCTCATCCCTTCAGCTTGGCTCCTGCAGGGCAGAAGGGGTGTACCTTGGCTGACGCCTTCCCATAAGAACACCATGGAAGTATTATTCATCCACACATCACACCGAACTGAACCCTCAGAGCTGGAGCTAAAACATGTTTTCACTAGAAACTGTGGACTGGCAAAAATATGTAACCCCACGGGAAACCACGGTCTTGAGCAAGCAGCAATTCTGGCTGCATGGATTACAGACTGCTCAAATTGAGTCCTATTTGGATGGTCTTCCTATGTCCCCAAAGGATTCCTTTTGCAAACACCCTTTTTCTTTTCAACTGTCACTTATTTCCTAATAGCGTGCTTTTAAAACATGCCCTCCGACATCTTGGCTAATAATTTTCAAACCACTTTGACACCTTCATCTTAGTATACTCTTATTATTCACTAAGTAAACAGGCCAATTCCTACTCTGACCTATTTTCAGTCAGTGTTTGGAATGAAACCAGGGAAAGGTAAGTGAAGCTGAAGGTATAAAGGACTGGTTAGACTGCCCTAAGGAGAAACATTTCAATACTTAGAACTTTCTGTGTATAACATATGACCTCTCTTTCCAATTCTCCTACTGCTTACATATTGGGCTTTTCATCACTTTATATCAGTGAGGACGAACAAATCAGAAAGACTAGAGGAAAAAATGTCTCCCAATCGGGCTTACAGAGTTAATCTGAGTAAGAGGTCGAAGCTGGTGAGGGTAACAGAAATACGAGCTAGCATTTATCTAGGTCTTGTGTTCAAGCACTATTCTAAGGGTTTTATTTGCACCAATTTAATCCTCTGAGATTAACACTGAGAGATTAAACACTGAGAGCTAAGTACTATTATTATTATTACCATTTTATACAGAAGTTAATCAAGGTAGAGAGCCATTAATAAATTGCTCTAAGTTATACAGTTAATAAATGTTAGACCTGGGATTTGAACCCAGCAACTGGCTACCAGAGCTTACGCTCTTAACATTATGTTAGTTCGTCCCCATCAAAGTTTCGTGTTTATTCTAGAGCAGGGTTTCTATACTTTTGCCATGGATTGGCTTGGGGCAGGGGCAGGGCTGATTCTCCAAAATCATATCCAATTGGGTAGATAAGTGCATATACATTTTTCTGAGGGCACAGTCTACAATGTTCATCCGAATCACAAAGGCGTTTGTGGCCCTCCAAAAGTTCAGAATACCTTATCTTCTTGATCACCCCTCCTATTTCAATGGGTGCTACAAATGAAACAATAGGATTAAAGGATGTTAAACATGTTCAGACTATTTATCTTCTAGGGACTAGATTACCTATAACTCCATTTTACACACAACTTGTATTCCAAAGAATGTTTTTAAGTGGGAACATACTTCAGTCAACAGATACAATAGCTGAATAGATGTGTTTACAAGGCAGCCCATAAAAGTGTAAAGTCACTCATGATGTGACTGCAGTCCGGTGGTTACAGCACTGGTGAATACTCCTGCCTGCCTCTCCAAGCTCACCCTCTCCCCTGCAATGCTCCTTCCCCTGCCACCGCATCTCTGCCCTGCAGCCTCTGTCCCTCACCCCCTGCACACAAAGCGTCTGTCACACTGGGCCATGCTTCTGCTCAGCACGCTGCCATCAGAATTTTCGCTGGATAACTAAACTCTAGTACTATATCCTCCAGAAAGACTTCCCTGGCTGGATGCCATCTCTTGGTGCTTCCATGGCTACCAAACTGATACTAATCTTAAAATGGAAAGCCCATATTATAGGGGAGAAGTACGCTCTGGCCCTCTTTTATTCTCATTTATAATTTCCCTTGATTTTTAAAATCCTCTTTTCATGTTTATAGGTAACTAGTTATCACCTAGGTTAAAATTGTTCACGCATGCCCGTGCTTCAGTATCAACAAGGACTGTACAAGTCATTGCCTCTTTTCTTTCCTTTTACCTTACTTCTTCTGAACGCTATTATACAAAAGTTAGGAATGTCATCTATGGCGACTATGAAAGGGCATGGCCCTTTTCATATAAAACAGGACACAGGAAATTCAGGTCAAACTTTAAACTCCTGGAGAGGAGTCATGACATTTTAAAAGTTGGGCAATAATAAATGCTGGAGAGCGTGTGGAGAAAAGGGAACCCTCCTACACTGTTGGTGGGAATGTAAATTGGTATAACCACTATGGAGAACAATATGGAGGTTCCTTTTTTTTTTTTAAAGATATTCTCTATGTATTTCTTCTTTAGGTCTTTTTTTAAAATTTTTATTTATTTATTTTTATATTTATTTTTGGCTGTGTTGGGTCTTCGTTTCTGTGCGAGGGCTTTCTCTAGTTGCGGCGAGTGGGGGCCACTCTTCATCGCGGTGCGCGGGCCTCTCAAAAAACTCTTTAAAAAACTAAAAATAGAGCTACAATATAATCCAGCAATCCCACTCCTGGGCATATATCCAGAGAAAAGATACATAATACATAATGCATAATTCAAAAAGATATATGCACCCCAATGTTCATACCAGCACTATTTACAATAGCTAAGACATGGAAGCCACCTGTGTCCACTGACAGACGAATGGATAAAGAAGATGTAGTAGATACACACATGGAATATTACTCAGCCATAAAAAAGAATGAAATAATGCCATCTGCAGCAACATGGATGGACCCAGAGACTATCATACTAAGTGAGGTAAGCCAGACAAAGACAAATATTATATGATACAGCTTATATGTCTAATCTAAAAAATGATACAAATGAACTTATTTACAAAACAGAAATAGACTCACAGAAATAGAATATAAACTTATTGTTACCAAAGGGGAAAGGGCAGAGGGATAAATTAGGAGTTTGGGATTAAAATATATACACTACTATATATAAAATAGAGAACCAGCAAGGACCTACTGTATAGCACAGGGAACTATACTCAGTATCATGTAATAACGTATAATGGAAGAGAATGTAAAAAAAAGAATACATATATATACATATATATGTATAATTGAATCACTCTGCTGTACATGTGAAACTAACACAACATTGCAAATCAACTATATTTCAATAAAAAGTTAAAAAATAAAATAAAATGCTAGAAGAAAGGAAAAAGTTGGGCAAGACTTAAGAGGGCGTACTCCAAAGCTGCTCTTCCCCGCTCCAGCCAGTTTCTCTAGAATATTTTCACACTGTTCAGTTTGTCCTACAGAACAATCACACAGCATTTGCTAAGTACTGAACGTCCGTGGTGTTGGCTACACCTGCCTCGCTCCTGTCCCATGTCATTACACAGTCTTCCCTATTCAGCTATATCAATGCAGATATGCCACATCCATGGCTCCTACCACCGGGTACGACATTTCTATCAGGCGCCACAAGACAAATCTCCTCTCCTTAACCTTTTCCTTTGGAGCTCAAGGTCAAGGTTTTCAGCAACTTGGTTTGAAGTTTTCCATGTTTCAGTTCTTCCTATTTCTTACGGAACTGCCAGCCAGGGAAAACGATTGCTGAAAATAATCTTTGGCAGGGGCACATTTTTTTCTTATGAAGTTTTAAAGACTTTTTTTTCACATGGGTGGAGATTTTTAACCCAGACGCAAAGTAAAAATTTTACCTATAGAATTAAAACCCCTTTGAAGCAGGGAAAACATACCCACAGACAGCCCCTCTTCACCACTGCAGACACACAATGTCCCTTTGCAACCGAAATCTATTTTCTGGGTGAGAAAAGAGAACTCTATACAGCTGAACATTTAGGTGTTAGTCCATCTACAGTCAAAGCTGCAGGTTGAAAATAACCTGAAATCCCTTCCGTAGAACTATCTGCATGACGGCACATGCCTGCTCCACAGCCCCTCCTTCCCCATCATCCTTTCATTAACATTTTGTTTTTCTGGCGTTAAGTCCTCTGTGTTACATCTTATACTTAAGTTTGGTCTACGATCATTTCAGGCCATGTCAAAACTTTACATATGCGGTTGACCTTCTAAATATCAAATCTGTGCCTCTTCTCTGCTTCTTTTCTTTGTCCTACTTCTAGTTCTCACCACCCCTCATCCAAACCACTGCAATAAGCCCTTTAGCTGACCTTCCTGCCTTCAATCTCTCTGCTTTATAACCAGACTTCATTACTCAAAGATTTCTGCAAGTCTGATCAAGTTATCCCTGTCCTTCAGCAGCTCCCCATCACAGACGAAAACAAATGCTATGCCTTGGCCTATCATTTCTCAGCAAACCACACCTTGACCCCTACCTGCTCTTTTTCCTCCTCCTGCCACCTTCCCATAAGTCATGTAGAAAAACACCAACCATTGCCAGAACTTCATGCCATGGTCTTTCTTGTCTCTGGGGTTTGCACATGCCCTTGTTTCTACCTGGAATTCTCTTTCCCACTTTTGTCTACTGAACCCCTACTCATCATTTCAGGCTAAACTCAAATGTCACCATCCCATTAAAGCTGCCCTGTCCTGGCCGTCCCAGTGGCCAGATGTACTCCACCCTGTTTTTCAATAGTACTTTTCGTAAACCAATTTTATCACTTCAAATGCAGCACTGTAATTCTTTCTTGGCTTTATACTTTACCGTATAGGACTTTCTTTTAAGGGCAGGAGTTATGTTAATTATCCTATTTCCAGGGCATAAGATAAGGCCTGATGCATACCAGGTTATTAATTATTTGTTGAAAAAATGAAAATTACTGTCGCATCCAAAACACTGCAGCTAGAAGCCTGTGAATAAGAGTCCTAGACTATCTCCCATAAAGAGAAATGTTCAGGAATATCATGGGGAATGTAGACAGTTTCCTAAATACTGAAACTGTGAAACACACTGAATTCAATAATGACCTTTATTCTTTTCCATGTTTAATACTGTTACTTCCAATCTTCTTGTGCATAATACTCATTGAGGACAAGGACCAGAGATAGCTTGTTTAGCCCAATAGTACAGATGTTCCAGTGTCATTTTCTTATAATACACCTGCCTGGAAAGTGCTTTAGCTATAGTTCACTTTCCACTGTTGTGTCTTTATTCCCTGAATGGTAGTTATTTGGGGGGCATATCCTCTCAACTAGGTTATAAGCTCTTTCAAGTGAGGCAGAGTTTAAATATCTTTGTTCCCAGAATAGTGTCTGGCGCACAACAGGTATTCAATAAACACCTGATGAATGATTTACAAAACACTAATTCAGGAAACACTTAATCAAAACATTAGATTTTGAAAATGATAACTTTTGAAGGCAACGTTTTCCATCTTAAACTAAAAGGCTTCACTTTGCAAAACTAACTTAGTATTAAACTCTTCATAGCAAGCACACATTGATAAGTATAGCTGAGTGCAAAAACCCACAGGTAGACAACTTAGGTGTCTAGCAGTACAACATACCTATCTCAAGAAAACCACACCATGCATGTGAAGTTGCAATATCTCCACCTATAAAGCCAGTGCTATAAACTACTTTACCTGGTGTTTGGAGGCTGGCAATATCTGTATCTTTTGAATCATCTCCCCAACAAATGCCTGACACTTGAGAGATTGTCAATGTGGTACAACAAGGCAAATTGAAATTAAATGATTGAGCAAAGTTACTGGTTAGTGCGAGAAGTGAACTCCAAGATCATGGTTTCATTAGCTTAGTCAACTATAGATAGCCCAGCATCTTTGTCAGATGCAGTTTTCAGGTGTTCAGTTTTAGACAGCAATGGGACATAAAGAAATTGCAAGGACAAATGGATTCGATAGAAAGCCAAAATTAAGGAGTTTGGGCATATTCAGAAACAATGGCAGAGGCTAAAATAAGGGGTCCCCAGAAAGCACATCACCCAGAGCTTAGAACTGCTTCTGGTGAATTCTCACGTTTAATTTACAGAGAGAAATTTCTGAAGAGGAGCCATGGGAGACTGAACAATTTCAAGGGATCAGAAAATTAGAGGGATATTAAGAAATCCGGGACCAAAGTGCTTCAAAAGTGTCTACTTTGCTTATATCTGTGCATCTCCTCCGTGTGGATGTTCTAGGTAGAGAGAGGGGACCAAGGTGGCCTCCACCTCTGCTCTCTTAAAGCACACGATCCAACAGCTCTAAGTGGCACAGAAGGATGAGGGCCAAGAAGGAGCTATAGTTTGGCTCTAGTGTGGTCTCTTGTTTCTCTAAGGTCACCAGTTTCACTGGAATATTCTGGTCCTTTTATTTTTTGCAGGTTGGGTTGGGGAGGAAGGAGGTTGATATCAAGTAAAAGGTAATGGAGGCCTATGATTGAAACCTATCAAGATATTTGGCCAAAAAAAGTGAAAATTAAACGGAAATGGCTTTCAGAAGTGATGCTGTTCTATCTAGATAAGGATCCTAGAAGTGTTTTGGGGCTAAGAAGCCAGAGGAAATGAAGAGACAAGAGGAAGGGACTGGATACTTCTGTGAGCCTGGGATTTCCCCTGGGATGGGGCGTGGCAGAAGTTCTAGCAGAGGGAGAGGGTTCACATTCGCAGGAGAGAGCTGTCTCGTCCACAGAGCCCCGAAAAGGCCTCCCTTGGTGGTTCCCAGACATGACTGTACATTAGAACCTCGCGGGAGCTTTTTAAAAAACCTAATGAACTCGGATGCTGCCCCAGAGAGTCTGATTTAATTAGTCTGGCCTAGCGACAGTATTTTAAAAAGCTGCCCAAGCAATTAAGTATAGCAGGAGTTGAGAACTAACCAATGGGCTAGATAAATAAAGAGATATGGGGGTGGGAGGGAGGAAATAGAATAAACCACTTTCCACTTTTTTCCTCAGAATTAGGTGGAGTTTCCAAAAGTGTCACATGATCACGGGTGGTTCTTGAGATGGCATTTGATTTGATAGCACATGGCTAGGCCTTCTTTGCATATATATATACATATATGTATGTCACATTTTTTACATATATACATACATATGTAAACATATAACTACCTATTTGAATAAATATTAGAAAAATATGATCAGCATATCAAATTTGAGAATTCATGTTTTTATTGCTTAGGCTGAGGCTAAGGTAAGGTACTGAAGCTCAGAAAGTGAATGCATTTAAAGTGCACCATCTGTAAATTCTAGAACAGGTGAATACGGCAAAAACTTCTAACAGAGGTATGCAAACAACTGGAGTCTGAGGAACACGGAAGTAAAGTAGCCCAGAACCTATAAAACCTTTCTTCCCAGGCTTCACTGGTCTCAGGCTGTCTCCCTCCCCACAGTAGGGCTGCCCACCCAAGGCCACCCTCTCCCCGCTCTTCTCACCTGGGTGCCCGCACCTCATCCCAAGCATTCAGATGCTTCCGAACTGGGCTCAGACTCAAACCAGTTTCTTCTAGCCTCGCAGTCACGATCCAATTACTGATGTCATAGCCTGTAACTCACTTGTCTCCTTTTTCAGATTCAAATCTGAGCTAAACTTAACTTAGGGTGCCTTAGCATAATGGGACGGAAAACCAATGCTCACAAGGCGTTCCAGCCCCACAAGCACAAAAGTGAAACCGAAGCGACCCAAATCCAGGTTATGCAAACTCAAAGGTGTGGGTGAGGGGGACGATATGAAAACCCCAAACCGAGCAAGCAAAGCCAGCCTGCAGGAAAGGCACTGACTGGCAAACGTTTCACTCTGTATTTGCCATTCTCAGGGCATGATGCAACCTCAGGTTGCCCAATTTATATTTGCACATTTTCCCCAGCGAGCTTCAAAACCTCCCAACTCCATTAAAGTGCCTTTTAAAAAGTTCAAGTCTGCAGCCCAAGAAGGCTGCACGACAGGCCGGGTGACCCGACGGTCACCTAGGCCCAACAAAGTGCGCTGAGAGGGTTTGGAGTTGCAAAGGTAGACTAGGAAGGGAGAAGGCGCAAACTCAGGCAGCGAGGAGCTTGACAGCCACGTTTGTACTTTTACCCTACCATTCTCAGCCCACTTGATTAGACACTGCCCAGGGCACCGTATGGGCTTCACCTTTTCCCTGCCCTGCCTCCTGAGCTCTGCTCCTCTCCCCAATCCAAAGGGCGCTCATAATGGCAAAAGGAAAAAAAAAACAAACAGCCCAGGTCTTTTAGCCCTCCTTCTCCTCTTCCTGGTACCTCCTGCCCCCTCTTTCCACATCCTGGCGGCCTCCTGGTCACCCGGTCGTTGGCTCCACCTTGCACCACCCAACAAAATGGCAGGTAGCATCAGGCGAGGCCGAGAGCGCCGGCTCCCGCTCCAGCCCAGCGCGGCCCCTGGCCAAACCGCCGGGGGTCTCTGACAGTACCCCAACTCCAAAGAGCCTTCTCCTCTCCAAGTCCCCAGTCCTCGGCCCCGCGGGGCCTCCTGCTCGCTCTCCCGGGACCATTTCTGTCGCCAGCGGAGGAGCAGGTGCCAGCGTAACAGGTGCCAGGCGAGAGGGCCAGGGCGGTGGCGCCGTCGCCCAGGTGCGGGCTGCGCTGGGCATCGGGAGGACCCGGGGGGGGCGCGCAGGAGAAGGCCACGCCGGGGGGACGGGAGCTGGGGGCCGCGCAGCAGGAGACAGCCCGGGGGCAGGATGCCGCTGCCAGTTCTCGCCACCCGGGGCGCGACCCTCGCCCAGGCTGCCCCACTTACAATCTCCAGGCAGACGAAGGCGCCCGAGTAGGTCCGCAGGATGTCGGTGCCGACGGGCAGGGTGACCCGTGGCGCCGGGAAGGACACGGCGGGATTCGGGGGCGGCGGGACTGGCGCTCCGCCGGCCGACATGCTGCCGCTGTCACTACTGCGTCTCCGCGCGCCGCCGCCACCTCCCTCCGCCTGCCCCCGCCTGCCTCCGCCTCCCGGGCTCCCGCCGCCGCCGCCGCCGCCGCCGCTGCTGCTCGGGTCCGCGGGCTCCGGGAGCGCCGCCCGGGAGGGGGGCGTGGCAGCGCTGTCTTCGGCCAGGCGGGGCCCCGCCCCGTCACGTGGGCCCAGGTGAGCGCGCCTCCGCCCCGGCGCCCGCGCGGGTCACGTGCACAGGTGCGGCGGCCACCTGGCCCGGTCCTTCCTGTTCTGCTCTTCTGGTCCCCTTTGCCGGCCAGCGGCCAGCGCTCCTGGAGCGTCTCGACGCCCGGCTCCACCGCTCCGCTCTTTATTTGTTCCTTCTTTCCCTCCCCTGGTTTCCACCTATTCTCTTCCACCTGTCCTCCCCCCAACTCTCACAGCTCCCCTACCCCACTGCCCTCAATTTAACTGCAAGACTGGTCTTGGAGCTGTGACTCAGAAGGTGAAATCAAGGTCATCAGTCACACCCAAAAAGTGGAGTGGATCAGCTTAAAATGGGACTCTTGTGGGATTTTAAAAACACCACTAGAACAGTGTCGCCTACTGAAGTCAGATGGGTCAGCTCAAACATCTAGTGGCCGTGTATGCCGGGCGGGTAGCCAAATGCTGTGCGCGCCATGGGTGTGCTCATCTGTGAAATGGGGCTGAGGTTATCTACTCCGTATGGCTATCCGAATTACATGACATAACATAAAAAGAGTAAACTCATAGTAAGTGCTCTTCAAATGGCAGCTGATACGATGACTACTATTTTTCTAATTTTTACACATGCACACATCACACTGTTGTGTACACATGATGTTGCATAGGTTATATTTTCCACATAAAACTTTACTTATTGATTTCACCTGTCTGAAACCTATGAATTGCTGTTGTCTTTTAAACGCTTAAAAAGCAGATTTTTTTTTTTAAGGATTCTGTGTATGGTTTGGATTCCCTGCCCCAGTTTATCCCCATTTTTATATTTGGTTTTAACGTCAACATTTAATAAGGGAAATAAAGGAGATGAGATTAATTTTCTCAAAGATCAGCTGAAAATAAGCAAAACTACACACAGCAGCATACACATGTAGAGCAGGTTGGAAAAAATATTAGGCAACATCACCAGACATTCTCCAAACTGAATACTAATCTTGTCTGTCAGGTTTAACCTTTGAGGAACTGTGTTTAGCTGTATGCATTGGTCATCAGATTTTAGTCATTCTACCTCTTTATTATTTTAATAAGCGAAACTCATAGGTGTGGTAGCAGCATCAGGGTAGATACCACAAAACAGGGTGTGAGTGAAACGTTTTGTGTAAATCTCTGATCTTCCCCACCTCTAAAAATCATTACTTCTTGACATTTTATGTGTGGTATTTATTTAATAGGAAATTTCATTTGTTGATCAATGAACCCTCTCTGTGTTTAGATCCAGATTGTCAGGGAATGATCTTTCGTGATTGTTTTATTTTATTTTATTTCCTGCCCAACAGCTCTCAATAAACAAAGTACATCCAAAAGGAAGACCTCTTCAAGTTCTTTACCCTGAAGATGCGCAGCTATAGTGATGGACCCCCAGAATTTCAATGAATAAGCCTACAATGACTTTGAAGTTCCCAGAAGTGCTCAGTGACTCAGAAAAATTGTGTCTTGAAAATTACCACCAAGGGGAAAACTTCACTGTGTCTCTTCCGGCACCCTCCTTGCTGCATCGTGCATCCCCCACCATCCCCGACTCTACCTGCTTTCTACCTGCTTCCACGATGACCAGTGGAATAAAAAAATATCGCTGAGGCCTCTCCTATTATTGTAACATATTATTTAAAAATGTTACAATGATAAAAATGTATTCCTCTAGAATGATTTTCCACTCTCATGACCACTACCAAAACCTGTTTACTCTTGATGATACCAATTTCCTTCTAATGGAGGGCAACAGCTCTGGAATCAAAGAAAGAAAAGCACTCATCCCATATCTCTCTCTTCCTCTTCACAGTTTCACTTTTCTGCTCTTTCCCCATCCTGTTTCCATGGTTTACTGACTTTCAACATGACCTTTACCTTGCTCACAGACTTCCCTTTGGACCCCATTTTTTGGAATGTCATCATTCCTATTCACGACACTTTCAACAATTTTGCCTTACAACCACTTGCTACCTTCAATGAGCTGAAATCACATCTGGACCCACCTTATTGCTTGGAACTTCACCAGCACTATTCCCTTGAATGCTGACATCTTCTGTCCATCTAACTCTTCTTCCTTTCTCAGTCCATTGGCCTCCAGCCTTTCATTCCCTCCTAATTCTCTCACTGACCCCATTCTGGCTTTTCTGGTTTCTATCCATTCCTGTGCTTATGAGAATGCATTTTAGAGATGCTTGTAATAGTCCCAGATATTGCCTCCCATTTTATACTTTACTATAAATTTATCCACAATGTCCCATATTCTGCAGCATGGATTCAATCCATCATCTGCATCTGCTCTTTGATTCTACTCTCACACTGCCCAGGGGTGCTGAAAAAATGTCATAATGAAGACTTTTGTTTGCATTATTAATTCATGTTATCTAATCTTGACTTAGGGATTCTGAGGTATCAATTTCCTCCACCACCCCTCCCCGCTATTTTTCTCACTTATTAACCCATACCTTCCTTCACTGTGCCCGTCTTTGTGCTTGGCACAAGTAGACAATATGTTCAATGTATGAAAACAAATCTAAGCCATTCCAACCTTCCCTACTTTCTCTTACTTTACAAGGAGTTTTAGGATATCTAACAGTAATCCTGTTTCATTGAAAACAGGACCATCGATCCAGTTATCCAACACAAACGTCTGGGTGTTTCCCTTGATAGTCACATATTTAACCAGTTGTAAGGTCTGGCAGTCCTACCATCTTATTCTCCAGGATATATCCATTGGGATCTCTCCATTCCCATGTTCTCACTCTATCTCAGGATGCTATTCCTTCTCATGATGAATACTTTAGCAGTCTTGTTTCCCTCTCTTGTATTTTCCACACTGCTATCAGAATGATTTCTAAACACAAAGTTGATTGCAGTCACACTTCTACTTAAAACTCCTCTAGGATTCCCTACTGTCTCAGGATCCATTTCAAACACCCTGGAATGCATTCAAGGTATTTCTGGCGTATAGCTTCTAATGCACTCTCTGACCTCCACCAGACCTATTAATCCACCTACAGTTCCAATAACTCTCCTGCCTCCAGACCTTTACACATTGTCTTCCCCCTAATGGAACATGCTTTCTTCTTACCGCCCTACCCCATATCTGTTTTCTGGATAATTCCTTTGGGTCCTAAAGGCAAATTCATTATGCCAGCATTTCTCTGGCTACTGAAGATTATGTAGGGTCCCCTCCCACCCAACGTGTTTCCCTAACCTGATGTGCTCACTCCATGTAGAACACTTGCTTCACTAAATTGATATTATACTTTCACTTATCTCATATCCCTTAGCTAGTGTTGTGTAACAGGGTACGAAATTGAAAAGTTCAGTGGAGACACCAAGTGTTGAGGCACCCACCGCTCACTTCTATCAAGAATACGGAAAGCTCAGGAATGAGGATTTGGAAAGAGAGTGATTTGGGGGAGCCGGGCTGGGAATCACACTTTGCTCTCTCCCTCCTCCATCACCTCTCCCACAACGCAGGAAGTAGATGAGATTGATTCACGTTACATAGTAGGAGCTCAAGTAATATCAGCTGACCAAATGAACTCTGCATCTAAATTTCTCTGCTTCATCACCATTGCTCTCCTCTTACCTTCCTGTTTCATAAGCAGTGTTTCTATTTCTATCCAAAGTTGAGCCCCATCTCAGCTTTTCATTATTTCCCCTTTGTACTTCCTTTAGGAAATTAATCCATTAATTTTCCCTTCTCTTTCTTTGATTTTCCATTTCCAATTTATACTCGATCTTTCCCCCTCTATGAACATATCCAAGTTCCCTTACCATCAAAAATAGCAAGGGAGGAAGGGAGACCCTGGTGAAGAGCAGCTATCTCTATGAGTTGAGGTGGTAAAGCTGGGAATTTGAGTGGGGCGAAGGGAACTAGAGTTCACAGAGTACTAAAGAGGAAAGAGTTGCACGCAGAGAAAGCTTAGGAGGTCAGCAAAATTGCCCTTAAATCTTCAGATAAGTGTTTTATCAGCAGACGAAAGTAATTTATCTGAGGGAAGAAACATTCCAAAGGAGCAGAGGAATAATCCCCGGAATTCACACAGGAACAGAAATAGTTCATGTTTACACAATCCAGAGTGTAAAATCACCTAATTAATGGAGTGCTGGATAGAGTATTCAGAAAGGTATTGCCTCAGTACTGGGGCAAAGTCACCCTTAGACAGAGGTTTCTTTGGTCCTGCCTTACAAAGCTTTAAAAAAATGCCTCAAAATGCTCAAACCATTTCCAGTTAACTCAACTGAATCACAGCCCAATCAAGAATATTAAGGAATACAAAATGTCCAGTACCCAATAAGATAAGGTTCAAAATTAAAAATTAAAAATTTTTATCCAGTTAAAATTTTTATCCAATTATCCAATTAAAAATTACCAGGCATGCAAAGAAGCAGGAAATATGAATCATAATAAGGATAAGAATCAACCATGATAAACAGACCAAGAAATGATACAGATGATTACATTAGTAGAAAGAACATTACAACAGTTATTATAAATGTATTCCATATTTTAAAAAATAGAGTGAGATTGAGCATGTCATGTAAAAAGGACCCAAACTGAACTTCTAGATATGGTAACTACAATGATGTTCTCAGATGTTTCATCTGAGATGAAAAATACTTTGCAGAGGATTAGCAGCAGTTTAGACACAGAAGGGAACATCAGTTAATATGAAGACATAGAAATAGAAAATAAAATGAAACACACTGAGTAAAAAGAAGACTAAAAAATGAACAGCATAGTGAGCAGTGGGATATTCTCAAATTTTTTAATATATTCGTAATTAGTTTCAGCTCTAATAAATTCAGTCTAATAAATTCAGTGAACCCCAGGAATTAGAAACATGAAAAAATCTACAAAAAAAATAACAATCAAATTTCTTAAAAGCAATAATAAAGGCAAAATCTTCAGGGCTTCCCTAGTGGCACAGTGGTTAAGAATCCACCTACCAATGCAGGGGACATGGGTTTGAGCCCTGGTCTGGGAAGATCCCACATGCCGTGGAGCAACTAAGCCCATGCACCACAACTACTGAGCCTGCGCTCTAGAGCCCGAGAGCCACAGCTACTGAGCCCGCGTGCCACAACTACTGAAGCTTGCGTGCCTAGAGCCCATGCTCTGCAACAAGAGAAGCCACCGCAATGAGAAGCCCGCGCACTGCAATGAAGAGTAGCCCCGTTCGCCGCAACTAGAGAAAGTCCAAGCGCAACAATGAAGACCCAATGCAGCCAAAAAGAAATAAAATAAAAATAAATAAATTTTTTTTAAAAAAAGAGAAAATCTTCAAAGTAACCAGCATAAAAGACACATAACGTACAGAGAAACAAAGAACGGAAACAGACTTCTCATTGGAAGCAATGCAAGCAAGAAGAGAGTAGAACACCACCCGTAAGCTACTAAAAGAAAAAAAAGAGATAGGGAGAAAAAAAAAACAACACTGTCAACCTCAAATTCTATTTGCAGTAAAAATGCCTTTCAATAATATTGTATAATAAGCACACCATAGTAAGAGTAATCAGAAGAAAACCTGAGGGGCTATATTAATATCAGATTAAATAGGTTTCAATGCCAAAAAAGTTATCAGAACTAAAGAGAGTTATTTCATAATGATAGAAGGGTCAATTTATCATGAGGACTTAAAACTCCTAAATATTTGTGCACTGTATAACAAAGTTTTAAAAATAAGTGATGCAAATTCTAGGTAAATGGCAAATTGCTTATAACTCTGTGTATTCCAACCTCTGTGCCTTTGTTCATACCTCCGATTGTCCAGTCTCTTGAATAATCCCTCCTACAACCTTTGAATCTATGCTTCAAGCTTCTTCCTGAAAGTCAGCTCTTTCACAATGCCTTCAGTTCTCCTTTTGACCTGTCTTTCCAACATCTTTCATGTTCTATCTTATGTAATCGTCATTCATTAGTTCATATACATATACATATGCACACATGCACATTCATAGATAGATGTCTGTGTATGCACACACATTAATTCATTATAAACATATCTTTCGTATTGAGGATCATGTTTGTGATTTTCCTTTGTATGCCCTATTGTCTCCTACCCTCTCTATCATTTAGACACAGTGCTTTGCACATGTTAATTCACTCTTTCATTCAGCAAATTTATTTTCTATTTACTATGTGACCAACCCATGCTAGGCACTAGAGATACAGTGGCACATACAATAGATGGAATACAAGTCTTCAAACTTAGAGTTCAGTGGAGGAGGCAGACATCACTGAAATAAGTATTTATTTTAAATCTTAGGGCTATAAAGAACAAGAATGTTTCTTCAGGGTCCTAAGTTGCAAGCAGCAGAAAATGAACCTGGCTGACTTAAACAGAAATATAATTTATTGAAAATATGTGATAGTTTATAGATCTGGCAGGAAGTTTGGGAAACCACGCTCAGAAAGTGGATGGGAATAAAGGTGGATGCATAGCCAAAGCCATGCCCCAAATTAAGCTGCAGACCTAGTCCAGTGAGGGCACTACTTGCGACTCCATTAATCGCTGGAATCCATGACTTGGCACGCCTTACATTGGCAGAACTGGATCAAGGATTCTACCATCAGCACCAACGCTACTGATGCCTCTGTGATCCCTCAAAACTGGATGTCAGCATAGCCACCCTCGCCACTTTGGAATAAATCCTCTTTTGTTTATGCTTCTTTGAGTTACTAGCTTCTCGTCTGAACCTGGAAGCAGGTGTATATAATTTGCTAAAGCTAGTCCATTCATCTGCCCTCTAGCTGAAAGGAAATCTAAGATCGTGAGGGTTCCATCATGGGAGGTGGGCTCTCTCTCTCACTATAACTCATACTTCAGGAAATTGACCAAATAGGGCATTGGTTCATCTACAGCACAGCCCAAAAGACCTTGACAAATGTTTTCTTTATATGCTGAGTGTATGCAAGTAAATTACAGAGAGTCTTCTAATGTGGGAAGTTGGGGAAATCTTTGATGAGTAAGTGACTTAATCATAAACCTGAAAGATGAATAAAAGCTGGCTTGACCTAAGGGTGGAGGAGGAAAATGTTGTTAGAAACAAAGGGAAGAGCATATGTGAAGACCCTCCTTCAAGAAGGAGTTGGGGGTTCAGAAACTGAGTGAAATCCACGGACTTTGAGATGAAGCCAGGGAGTTAGGGAAAGGTCTGGTTTCTTTCCAGGGCCTTCTAGGCCATGCTTAAGTCTATGAACTTTATCCTAATAACTCTACAAGGACAGTGCAAGGTTAGAGCACAGGACTAAACTTATGAAGCACAAGCTTTAAAGAAATAACTCAGGGTTCTAGGTGAAGAGTAAATTGACACTCAAATGTTGAAACCATCCAACAATAAATGGGAAAGCAGTGGGGTGGGGAAGTAAAATTAGAAAACTTTGGAGTGAAAAAACTTGCTTATCTTGGACAAATCAATTAACTTTCCTGAGGCTCATTCCTCATCCATAAAATGTGGGTTATTTTCCTGTATTTATCTACTTTTGAGGTTATTGTGAGGTAAAATGAAATAGAAGATATGATTTCTAATTGTAGAATGCTCACAAATATGATGTTCCAATAAATATTTAGTGAGCACTCAATTACTTTGCTAAACATGGTGGAGGGTATACAAATTTATTAAATTTATGGGAAAATATTCTAATTTTACATGTTACAGAATGTCATTTATTATCATTAGTCCCTGGTCTCTATGTTTTTAACTACACTTCTATAGGGAGGCAGTATTATTCTGCAGATTGACTGATATACGTAGAGCATTTATTGTAGTACTTGACACATAGTAAGCTGCTAATAAGTACTAAACATCATTAGTAATAATGTATGCATCATAGAAATTATTCCCGAAATATATGTATATATATAATGCTGGTTCTTCATTTTGGTAATTGTTTAAATTTCTCCAATAGAAAATGACTTTACAGTCCATAAAGTAGAGAAATGGGTTAATGTTTACAAAGACAAGAGAGAGCAGGGTTGCCAATATTTTAGAGAAAAAAAACCCAATAAAACCATTTTGAACGGCCAGTTTTGCATTGAGCACCTCAGCACACCTGAAGTAGGAAAGAAATCTTTCCCCAGGGAATTTGTACCATCAATGTTCTTCAAATCTTAGACATAATCAGATCTGACCTTACTAAAAACTTATCCGAGGATAGATATAGCCTGTTAAGTTAATTTTCCTCTAATTATTGCACATATGAAAGCATAGCCCTTTGAAAGATCATAGTAGAAATCTGTAGCTTGCAGTTTTTAAGGAGATAAACAGATGCCTACAAAAATACATTTTTTTTGAAGTGAGGAAAAACAATTGACAGAAAAGTTAGGTAACATGACAAATATTTGGCATGTGTTATACTACCTACTACCTAGTACCCATGACAGACATCAGTGATAAATCAGAAGTTGGCACTTGGGGAAAAAAATCTTTTATTCTTGTTCTAGGTGTTCATAAAAGGGTATGAATTTGCTAATAATTGTTCTGGTAGGAGGATGAGATATTCTAAAATGACTAAGAAATAGGCAGCAGAAGACCTTTCTTCTTTAAAAAAAAAATCCTTGAATTTCCATATAATAGAGACTAATTAATGTGTTGATGAACTCATCTTTTACATCCCCAGAATCTCTTACATTCCAGGCTACATGTCAATGAGAAATAAGGATAAATGAGTCTAAGAACAGTACTCTGCAGACTTGCCTCCCAGGAAAGAAGCTGGCCCCCTGCAAACTCCATACTAGCTGGTGACACCTCAGTTCTTAGGGTGAGCAATCCTAGTCAAATGCAAGGCTTGGGCTTCAGCCTTTGGTTGAAGGACTGACTGATGCTTTCCCAGGCATAAACCTGATGTTGAAACTCCTACTGCTAGTTTGGTGTATCCTATAACAGCAGAGACTGTTTCCCACCCCCCATAAATACTAAACAGGCAGGATACAGTTGAAGCTAAGTTTCTGCACCATTGCAGCGGGGAAACATACCAGGGAAGAATCAGTGCTTAAAAGTTAAAAATGTATAAAAGCCAGTGCTATTCATGCAGCTTACAAGTTCACGGCTCAAGGTTTAGGGTCGTCTGAGTCATACCTGGGCTTGTTGCAATGAATAAACAACTGGGAACTTACATATATGCCACTAATTCTATATCCAATAGTTTTTCCCAGTGAATCCTTTCTAGCTGACCTGTATGTGGGGTGTGTGTGAGTACAGAGGTGTGTATGCATGAGTGTGTGTGTGTAACATCTGCTCTAGTATTAAAGGATGTTAATTATACCTTCATGTAAATTGTTTTAATCTGGCTTCTTTCTTTTTTAATGTGAGATCAAACACCGAAGGTTTAAGAGCTTTGAATAGAGAAAGAAGAGAGAATTTCAGAAAAATAGGGTTTTGTTCGAAATGATGTAGGGTAAATGTGGAGATACTGTGCCCTGCCTTTTAATGCTTCTTCCCTGTCTGTGCCTAGGATCCACCTTATAAAACCTGCTAATCTACTTAGTTCAATCATTTTTCTGTGGTTTCACCACCCACCCAGTTCTTTAGACCTTCTTGCTTTTTTTGCTTTTCTAAGTTCCCTTCTCAACAGCTCCTAGCCAGGATTCCGATTTCTCTCTGCCTAGCTTCCGCAGAATGACAACCTATTTAGATCACATCTGGTTTCTTCTGCAAACTCACCTGGTACCACTTTCTTCTGCTCCACACAGCAACCGGAGCTCAAGTGCCACCCTCCAAACGCAGGCTTTTTTCAGCATGACTTAGTTCCCAGAATGGCCTCTAGCCAGTGTGCTGGTAAGTGTTTAACAACCATCCAGGGCAGAGGGGAGCTCTGATTTGTAGCACATGCTGATTTCCATGGTGCAAATATCTCTGCAGGGGTCAGTTTCAAATTACTAGTGTGAAATCACTGAAAGTGGAGTTATAAAGAGGTGTGCAGCAGCAGATTGTACGTTCACTGTACAGGTATGATAGGTGGAGGTAACCTCAAGAGCATAGATAATAAAAAATAGCAAAATAATTAGGAATTGTTGAGTATTTGTTATCTGTATTTCTAGTATAATTTATCTACCTGTAAGTTTATATAAGTTAAATTTTAATTATGGCTATATGTAATAAGCAGCCTGCAAGTTTCTTTAAAAATTGGCAGTCAGCTCTGATGAGCAGGTATAGGCTGGCCCCAGCACACCACTGCTTTCAGAACAATACTGCTTCTATCCCACCATTCAGGAAGAGGCAAGAGAAGTGGGTGGTTCAAGGGCAGAAAATGCCCAGGAAACGAATCATGATGGATTATCCTCCAGATTAAAATTTTCTTGAAGCTATGTCTGATAACACTACCCATACCCCAACACTCACATGCACACTATTATATACTCATAGGAATCAGAGGCGGAAGGGGTCACATTTTTGTAGCCCTGGATCAAAACTCCCAGTTCTACTCTCCTCCAGCTGCTTTAGGTAAGTGCACTCTGTCCACTGAGCCATCAGTAGTGCTGGGACTGAAGTAGGCATGAAAATGTGCTTTATACCTTATTCCTAAGTCCCACCACAAATTGGAGCTATAAGGGCTTGATTGATCTTTCGATTCCATGAATGGATTTTAGCACCGATATCCTGAATGAAACGTCTGAGAATTTCACACTTTTCTACAAATGTGTATGAAAATGTATTTTCTCCAAAGTCATATTAAAGTGTATTAAAATGATATTTGTACAACTTTCTTTTATTTCCAAGTACTCTTTTCTCTGTTCAACTGAGCATTGCCTTAAAATATATTAAAAGAGCCTGGGAGTGCTATATAGAATGCTAACTTTAAACGACAGTTATAAACACACTTATTTACCCTCCTTGTGTAAACTTTCCCTGCAACCTTTATGTGTATTGTCTTTACCAATCTTTGTGGCTTTCCAAACAGATGCACAGTCAGTATAATTATTAGAAAGCAGACTTCTTTTTAATTAAACATATTTCGTTACAATAATTAGTCTACTGTGTACTCATTAAGTAGAATTATCTATCATTTTCTTCTAAACACTGAATTTGTTTCACAGCCTTAAACTGTCTCAGGGATCCTCCCACGCCAAGTACTTATTAACCTCAATTCCAGTGCATCCTCATGTGAACATTAATGAGCTCAGTCTTTTTCTTTCTTTTTTGGAGTCACCAGTAGTCACCAGTATTACCCAAAAAAGCAGTTTCACTCATTCCTTTTTGTTTAAATGACAGTGTAGCTCTACAATTTTATAGAAACTGGTTTTTCAACTGTTGTTACTAATGGATGTCAAAATACCAAATGTATACAGTTGACGGTATGTACGTGTGTGTGTGTATGTTTTCAATTACACACAGGTGGCATTTTGATATCCACCAGTGAGAAGAGTTGAAAAATCAGTTTCTGTGAAGTTTTGGTGCTAAAGTCTACATATAAGCTGAATATCTATATCTATATCTAATTAGTTACATAGTTCGTATGCATGTGAAATATAATATTTGAAATGCATGCTATCTGTCATATAGGCTATATATTCTATATTTTGTATGTATATATTATATATACTAAATGTTCATAATATAAATTGTATCTGTCTATATATATACCTTTAAGGAAATTATATAATACTTCTCTCTATATATAAATTCTGCTATGACAATAAATGATGGTAATTAAGGCAGCTATTCAATCAAAACGCCTGGGTTTAAATCCCAGTTCCACCGCTTAGCAGGTGTGTGACTTTGGGCAAGTACCTTTACCTCTTTGTGTCATGTCACAGTTTCTCTTCCTGTTGAAAAGGAACGATAATAGCACCTTCCTCCTAATGTCAGAATGAGTGTTAGCGTTTAATCAGGGAGTAGATACCAGTGAGTGCTATGGAGTAAAGACTGCATTGTAGGAACTCTTACACACCGTGGGAAGAATCAGGGGAATAAAGGTCAGAAAAGATCAGAAAAAAGTTGTTAACCAGCTTCCCTCGCCTGGGTGAATGAGGAGGAGTTTTCCAGAAACTGGGCAGCTCCAGCTGGTAAAAGCCTATGGGAGGTTGCTGGCTCTTTGCGGCTGCAGCCTCTGTGAGTTCTAGGAATGACCCTTGAGGTAGGCCTATGACAGTTTACCAGATAAACTGCAGGATGCCCAGTTAAATTTGAATTTCAGATAAGCAACAAATAATTTTTTGGTATAAGTATGTCCCCAATATTGTATGAGACATATCAATACTTACACCTTTTTAAAAAATTGCTGCTTATATGAAATCCAAATTTAGCTCAACCTCCCTGTATTTTTATCTGCTAAATCTGGCAACCCTAGCCTGTGGTCTCTTTTGGTCAGCAGGGCCAGCAGTTGGGATGGAGAGCTGGCATGGAAGAGGAAAAATCAAGCATAGACTGGAATCCACCAGCACCTCTGCCTCTGCCCTTCCTCACCTCTAATCAACGATGACAGAGCACAGTGGCTGCCGCTTCACTTGGACCTCACCAAATCTCACCCAAATCTTTCTTGTGGCCAGTCTTGACCTGGAACTATATAAGTAGAGGACTCTAGGAAATGAAGTTCCAGCTTAGCTAAAATTGACCAGCACAAAATCCCACATTGTGCAGTAAATGAGATAATACACGTGAAGTCTTAGAGCGGCACCTACACATAATACACACAAAGAATACAAGGAATCATTCCCTAATGTTGTTGTCTTAGCAATTCTGCCAAATGGAACCTTGGGTTGAGAGGGTCGTGGGATTTGATGAAGAGCTGTGAGTAAGAGGGAAGAGGTGTAGCATAGGATTAAACCCACAGAAAGTTTCTGTACTGGGACAAAAGTCAACTTTATCTTGTGAGAATAAAAGGACACTCTCTCGGGGAAGTAAGCAGTCTCACCTAGATGGGGGCCG
Organism: Balaenoptera borealis; assembly: GCF_965194805.1. NCBI lineage: Eukaryota > Metazoa > Chordata > Mammalia > Artiodactyla > Balaenopteridae > Balaenoptera > Balaenoptera borealis. The sequence continues at coordinate 19,437,013 of NC_138876.1, forward strand.
GGGTCGGAGGGACAGGCCAGGAAAGTGTGTGGTACCTTTGATCCTGTCGTAGTGTTTGCGTTGTAATGATTGCTGGACACTTTAACCTTGGTTTGTGCCTTTTAATCCTTTCAATGCAAACAGAAGTGTTTGAAAATAGGCTGTGAAGAGGTTGTGCAGCACTGTTTTATATACATCACCCTAGGTATGGGGATCCCAGACAGCTGTGGCAGAGACAGATTCTACCTGAGCACCTTACTACCTAGGTCTTTGCAGGACCATTCAGCATCCTTTGTCCCTCCTCCTGGTACCAGCAGCCTAATTTTGCTTTTCAGGAACTGCCTTTCTCTCATTGATACAAAGGTTAATGTTCCTTGGCTAAGGAATGACCATGTGATCCACAATTGCCCAATCAGATATGCGCTCCCTGGCATAGAGACCAAAACCAGCAACAAAAAGCAGAATTGGATTTCCATCATCAGTGAAGCTATGACTAGACCATCATAATTTTCTCCCACCTAGATACTTTTTTAAAAAATTTTATTGAAGTATAGTTGATTTACAGTGTTGTGTTAACTTCTGTACAGCAAAGTGACTCATTTATACATATATACACACATACTCTTCTTCAAATTCTTTTCCATTATTGTTTTTCACAGAATATTGAATATAGTTCCCTGTGCTATACAGTAGGACCTTGTTGTTTATCCATCCTATATATAATAGTTTGCCTCTGCTAATCCCAAACTCCCAGTCCTTCCCTCCCCTTGCCCCCCCACCCCTTGGCAACTACAAGTCTGTTCTCTATAACTGTGAGTATGTTTTTGTTTCATAGACATGTTGATTTGCCTTGTATTTCAGATTCCACATATAAGGGATATCATATGGCATTTGTCTTTCTCTTTCTGATTTACTTCGCTTAGTATGATAATCTCTAGGTCCATCCATGTTGCTGCAAATGGCATTATTTCATTCTTTTTTATAGCTGAGTAATATTCCATTGTATATATATATATATATATATATATATATATATATATATATATATATATATATATATATATATATATATATATATATACCACATCTTCTTTATCCATTCCGCTGTCAATGGACATTTAGGTTGTTTCCATATCTTGTCTATTGTAAATAGTGCTGCTTGCCACCTAGATCCCTTTAGCATCCCTTTTCCCCTCTGGTAATAGGCAATTACATTTCCTTTAATGAGCTATACTTCCCCAATCTCAGTCCATGTAGCTTGGGCAGGGATAATACCATTCTTGCCTACAAGGGTAAGAACATGGCAGAGGCTTAGCCTATCTTCATATTTCATTCACAATTCAAATCAGTCCTGTGAGGTTCAATCTCGTGGCCCCTATTGGAATGTTTGGGAAAGAGAAATTCTGTTTCCACTGGATTATTACCTCTAAAGATTTGGTGAACCTGGATGTTCCTGGGACCATCTTGTGGCACTAGTTAGTGTAAAAGCAATAACAAACAGAGGTAAACAGTCTGTAATGAGGAGAGAGAATGCATCATAATTTAATTTGAACACTTGGATCCAGTTTTCAGTTAAAAGGGTCAATTCATTTCCTCTTCTTTGAGTAGGTTTGGGTTGGGCACACATATAACACAAGGGAAAGCCAAGGATGGTGACTAACTGATATGACACGTAAATATAGAGTAAACCACTTTTAGATTTAGACAGTTTATTAGTTACACAGAGAACAATCAAAAGAGTAAGCCAAAGGTGTCAGCTCCCCAGGTCTTTGTCCCACACACCAAAAACGATGACATCAAAACAAAAGGAGCAGATGAAAGAAACTCGCATTGTGAAATACACTGTTGCTGAAGAGCCAGTTCTAGGTGACAGCTAATGAGTTTTCTACTCTGCATCTCAGTTCTGAGGAGGGTGGAGCAGAAGTCCTACACTTCATTAGGAACCCAGGAGGCATGGAGGGAGATGGGAAGGCAAATGGTCGATGGCCTAGGAGCTGTTTCTTAGAGACCTTTCATCCCCTCGTGTACCTGGGGAATCACATGTTCTTCTGCCAAGACTCAGATAAGCTGTGGTTCAAGCCTTTGCCTCTGTGGATGCATGCTAGGTCTCTAGGGCACCATGATGGAGCTGTTCCCTCATAAGTCCTGAGTGATACATCACTGCTGTGGACATTTGTTCTCATTTTTGTCAACAGTACAGAAATCGCCTTCCTAAGTTTCAGGACTTCATCCCTCATTGAGAAAGAGCCCATCTCCCATTGTATAAGCTAAAAATGCTAGATACTTTCTTTCTTTCTTTTCTTTTTTTTTAAATTGGGGAATAGTTGCTTTACAATGTTGTGTTAGTTTCTGCTATACAACGAAGTGAATCAGCTATATGTATACCTATATCCCCTCCCTCTTGGATCTCCCTCCCCCCCACCCCCCATTCCACCCATCAAGGTCACCACAGAGCACTGAGCTGAGTTCCCTGGGCTATACAGCCAGTTCCCGCTGGCCACTATGGAGAACGGTATGGAGGTTCCTTAAAAAACTAAAAATAGAACTACCATATAACCCAGCAATCCCACTCATATACTTTGAGAAAACCATAAGTCAAAAAGACACATGCACCACAGTATTCATTGCAGCACTATTTACAATAGCCAGGACAGGGAAGCAACCTAAGTGTCCATTGACAGATGAATGGATAAAGAAGATGTGGTACTTAGACACTTTCTAATCTCCCTTGTAGATGGGATGGAGCAAGTTACATAGGTACCACCTATTACACGCACTCATTTCCAACTTTGATATAGAACTAGTGTTAAAATGAAGCTGAGACCACACAGACTGTATCCTGATGAGAGTGACTGTCTCTGTAGCATAAATACTGAATTTACAGTGGCTGCAGTGGTTGCTTTCATTATCTGTGAAGCAAAGGGCAGTGAAGCAGCCCAGAGGAGGCAGCAGAGATGTCTTCATCAAGGATTTAGAATGATTTTCAGTGTCGTTTTTGGGTGCATCACTTGCTACCTTTATTCTTGGGTTCTCCTGGAGATTCAGTGAGCTACTCAGTATCCTTTAAGCAAATCATTTTATGTTTAAAATAGTCAAAGTATGTTTCTCTCAATTGCACACAGGATCCTTAATTGATACATCCTCTAACACAAAATTTCTACAACCAACCTATTACCTACCACTTTCCACTTGCCATTGATATTAGTCAGACGTCCATCCATCAATCACTAAGCCATCTTTATATGGGAGTTGGTTATCTAATACTTCATTAAAAATGATACACATAAATGGTTCTGAAGAACCTAGGGGCAGGACAGGAATAAAGATGCAGATGTAGAGAATGGACTTGAGGACACAGGGAGGGGGAAGGGTAAGCTGGGATGAAGTGAGAGAGTGGCATGGACATATATACACTACCAAATGTAAAATAGATAGCTAGTGGGAAGCAGCCGCATAGCACAGGGAGATCAGCTCGGTGCTTTGTGACCACCTGGGGGGGTGGGATAGGGAGGGTGGGAGGGAGGGAGGGATACGCAAGAGGGAAGAGATATGGGAACATATGTATATGTATAACTGATTCACTTTGTTATAAAGCAGAAACTAACACACCATTGTAAAGCAATTATACTCCAATAAAGCTGTTAAAAAAAAAAAAAAGAAGGGAATGGGAGTTAGTGTTTAATGAGTACAGATTTTCAGTATGGGATGATGAAAAAGTTCTGGACATGGATAGTGGTGATGGTTGTACAACAATGTGAATATACTTAATGATACTTAACTGTACATTTAAAAATGGTTATAATGGCAAATTTTATGTTGTGTATATTTTGCGAGTTAAAGAAACTTATGAAGAGTAAAAAAAAAAAAGATACACATTCATTTGCAGACAATATGGAAAACACATTAGAGAGGAAAAAAAGAAAATCACCCATAATCCTATCAGCCAATACTTGTATTTTTTCTTCCCAGTCACTTTCCTATGCTTATTTGCACAGTGGTGATAATAGCATCTAAAGAACTTCTTTCTTCTTTTAGAAAAAATAAGCATTTCTCATAGTATTTAGAAAACTCATGGGAGGTTACTTTGCCTATTGTGGCTTTGTAGGCTGTTTTCAGTATTGCATTATTGTAAATACTTCATATTTTGAATACCTCTGTTCATTAAATATTTTTATGTGCTTCACATGAATTTCTTAGTATATATTCCTAAAAGTGATATTAAGTAAAAGGATATGATACTGTCTTGATACATAAATCAGATTGCTTCCCAAAGTGTTATGTACACTCACCAATCTTGGATGAGAATGCCAGTTTCACTGCTTGCTAACTAGTATTACATGATGCCATTTTAAAAAAATTTCTTGATAGTCAAAATGGTATTTTAAATAGATGAATGGCACAGGGTAAGAAGAGATGATTCATAAAATAAGGATGAAAGATCTAATAAACAGATGAAAAATATTCACCCTTATCAGTAACAAAAATTAAAATTATACTGATTTCTAAACTATTTTGAGGTCAAGGTTTTTAGAAACATTTACATTTCATGGCTGTATCTGCTTAAGAGAAAGTCCTGATACAGTTTTAAGTGATTATTTAAGCTAAAGAAGTGATGTATTTAGGGTTGCACCTGTTTGTATCGGGTGCATCCGGCCCACACATATCTGCTCTTTATTTTTTCTTTTTCCAATAACTTTGTGAGATAGTGATGGATTTTCTCCTTGTTAATATCTCACTGAATACAGTATGCCTGATGTAAGTGGGACAGGATTTTTTTACAGCAAGAGATTTATTCTTCTAGGTCACATTTTTCTTTGCTGGAGAATGATGTCTCATCCCAAAGTCCTTGTCAATGACAGCAGCCCAAAGTTTTTGTTACTGTTGTTTGTTATTACAAAATGTCTTCCTCTTCTCTTTGCATTTTGGCTGGTATTACTTGATTTTCTTCTTGATGCCTATTTGATTGACTGCTTACTTCTTAATGTGTGTACATTTCCCCTTTACACTGTACATTTAAAAATGCCACTTGTAGACATACCGAACTTCTGACCTTATCAAGTTTCATATTTTGTATGAAGCTAAAGAAGAGATGTATTGGATACCTTAGAAGTCAATAGGTCTCTCTATTTCTTTTTTTTTAATATTTATTTATTTGGCTGTGCTGGGTCTTAGTTGCAGCATGCGGGATCTTGTTGCCATGTGCAGGATCTTTAGTTGCAGCATGGGGATCTTTAGTTGCAGCATGCAAACTCTTAGTTGCAGCATGTGGGATCTAGTTCCCTGACCAGGGATCAAACCTGGGCCCCCTGCATTGGGAGCGTGGAGTCTTAGCCACTGGACCACCAGGGAAGTCCCTATAGGTCTCTTTAAAGCAGAGGTCACACACTAGCTTATCATGAGCCATAACTGGCCCATAGACATGTTTGCCAAATATGTAAACTTTTGAAGGGAAATCACCAATGCTTAAAAATTGTGAGATTTTTATTTACAAGTTCAGATTTCAGCTTCCCCTTCAAATAAATGTTTTATGATCTAAGCGCACATTTTGTAAAGTGTTTAGACTGGTGCCTGCACATAATAGGTGCTTAATAAACATTGGGTGTCATTATTAACTGCCTGGTCATGTGGACAGTTGAGTCTGCAGCCTTGTTTTAGAATCTCTAAATTTGGTTTGAGCGTCCTCCCTGGACGCTGTGCCTTCAAAACAGATTGAAGATTTCCTTGTGGGAACTGTCACTTTCTTCTCAGTAGAACCTCATTGAGGAGGGTGGTGTTCCCCCACCACACGCAAACAGACAGACGAACACACACACAGACACACACACACTCACACCTCCACCACCGCCACCCCCACACCAGGTGTCAGGATGGATAGTACTACAATGCTGGAGAGGTGTAGGGGTCTCTGAGCAATGTCTTCTCAGCCAGACAGCTCAACTGCTGACCCTAGATTGTGAGAAACGCAAGGGCAGAGCATTTGTTTTTTATTTCTTCCTTCCCATATCAACTGAAGACTGGTGATCTCACATGGAAGGATAATCGCTTTTATTTCTCTAGTCCCATCTCCTCTCACACCTTGCTCAGTCAATTTTTTCCCACACACATTCTTTTGTATCTTTCTCTTTCTTTCACCTCTTATCATCTCATTCTCTTTAGCACAAACACCTCTAAATTATATTGTGGTTTTTTTTTTTCTCTTTACAGCTGACTTTTTTAAAAAGAGTGACCTATACACATTGTTTACACATTACCGCTTTCCTTTTTTTGGCTTTTTCCCAACTCAGATTGAAATTGTTCAAGCCAAGGTCACTAACTACCATCTAGGTATGAAATCTAATGCTAACTTTTTTCTTTTTTTTCTATTTTAATATAACAGCTTTCTTAATATATAAATCATATATCACACGTTTTACCTACTTAAAGTATATAGTGCAATGATTCAGTCATCACTGCAATCACTTTTAGATCATTTTCATTGCCTCAAAAAGAATTCCCATAAGCTATCATCCTCCACATGCCCCAAGCCTCCCTGCCCAGCCCAAGACAACCACTGATCTATTTTCTTGTCTCTATATATTTCCCTATTCTGGATATTGCAGAAAAATGGAATCATCAATATGGACTTTGCAACTGACATCTTTAATTTAACATAATATCTTCAAGCTTCAGTCATGTGGTAGCATATAGTATTAGTACTTCGTTTGTTTGTATCACTGGATACTATTCCATTATATGGAAATACACCACATACTGTGTATTTATTCATAAGGGGATAAACATTTGAGTTGTTTCCACTTTTTGTCTATTATGAATAATGTTCCTATGAACATTTGTAGACAGGTTTTAACGTGGATATATATTTTTAATTCTCTTGGGTTTTGGTGAATTTCTCATTTGTATCTTTCATCTCTAGAAATTCCACTTAGTTCTTTAATATATTTCCCATTTTTCTTCTTTTACGTTTATGTTTTTTCCTTTAGTCCTTGAGCATACTGAACATATCTACAATAGCTATTGTAATACCCTTCTCTGCTAATTTCATCATCTTTTTCATTTCTGTGTTTGTTTCAGTTGAGAGACGCCAGCTTATCGGTTACATTTTTCTGCTTCTTGGTATGGCTAGTAATTTTTGCCTGGGTGGTGAACATTGTCAATGTTATATCATCGTCTAGATTTTGTTTTTTTCCTTTGTTTTGCGACAGGTAATTCTGTTAATTGTGGATGGACTTGTTACTTTTCAGGGATATTCATAAGTCTTGCTAGAGTGAGTCTAGAGTAGCCTTTACTCTAGTCCTACTTTAATCTTACAACTCAAATATGACCCTTCTGGAGTCTCCGCTGAATGCCCTCGTCATTATCATAGTGTGGTCCCTTGAACTAGCAACATGGGCATCATCTTATCCGTAATGCAAAATCTTAGGCCCACTCTAGACCTACTGAATCAGAAACTGCGGGATTGAGGCCCAGCGATCTGCGTTTTAACAGGTACTCAGGTACATGCTAATGTCTGAGAACCATTTTACTAGAGCAATCCTTCTCAATGCATTTTCTGATTCAGTAGTCTGGATAATGTCCGAGATTTTAAATTTTTGACAAGCTCCTAAGTACTGGTATTGCTGCTGATCTTCTGACCTCAGTTTGAACAGCAAGGGCCTAGAAACCTTACTTTCAGTCAAAGGGTCCAATTTCAATGACATAAGAATATTTCCTTTTTAAGTAACTGCATAATGATAAGCAGACCCATTCTGGAATCTCTATATTGAGGCTACAAAAAGGAGCCTTACTGGATATACTACCCACAGAAATATATATTTTAGGTGGAAATAAATAGGTTTTTTTAAAATTCCTAAATCCAAGTGCAAGTATGAGAAAAACATAGAACTAGTAAATAAGGAAAAATTGTCATTTGCTGAAAAAAAAATTTTATATGCTGGACACTGCCTATTTCTTGACATTAACCCTGGGAAGTCAATATCATTATTTTTACTTTTTTATATTTCGTATTTTAATCTCTCCAACAGAAGCTCAGATTAAATTACTTGTTTGACGCCATCCAGCTAATAATTGACAAAACCTTTACCTATATCCAGGTTTGTCCAATTCAAATCCTGATACTACAGTGTTTGTGTTTGTTGTTTTGCTTTAGTATTTTAGTTTCAATGCAATATTAAGGAGAAAAAAAACCCACATGAACTTACTATGTATTGGATTACCATGATGACTATAACAAATCTAAGTTAAACATGGGTTCCAAGTAATGCCACCTGACAAAGTGCCTGCACTACTGTGTGTTCATTACAACCAATTTTAAACACGAGCCTCTGTACCAGACTTCCATTACCTAAAAAAGTCATGTACTAACACAGGTATTGTGTTATTTTCTTTATATTAACTAGCAAAACAATGCTTTTGTTTTAATTAGAGGGAGGAGGTTAATCTTGGCAAATAAAAGAAAGACTTTGAAAGGACTGGCAAAAAAAATCAGAGCTTTGTATACTGCGGCTAAAGCTATATCACCTCTGTTTCAAAGTCAGGGCACCATGGTTGGGAAATTGGAGTGGCTCAGGGAGGGCTCCAGGGAGGGAAGATGGGTTTATACAGTATGCACTGTGGCTCGCTCTCTCTCTCTGTCTGTCTTGTTTAAACACAGGCAAAGGAACTCTGTTCTCTTCAGTAATTATTCTGTAGCCTGAAGCATGAGATTTGATCATTAATATCTTACCTTGGATCAGAAAACACATTATTATTCGTTAAAAAGTTATCCATCTTTAAAAAAAATAGTGAACCAGAACTATGCCCTGTAGTTTGGGCCATTACATACCGAATTTTACACTTTGGGAAACTGCCACTGGAAAGGCTCTCTCCCTTTATAAAAATTATTCAAACCCTGTTTTCTTTGTAGCTAAGACTCTCTTTCTTTCTTTCTTTTTTAATTAATTAATTTATTTTTAGCTGTGTTGGGTCTTCATTTCTGTGCGAGGGCTTCCTCTAGTTGCAGCGAGCTGGGGCCACTCTTCATCGCGGTGCGCGGGCCTCTCACTGTCGTGGCCTCTCCTGTTGCGGAGCACAGGCTCCAGACGCACAGGCTCAGTAGTTGTGGCTCACGGGCCTAGTTGCTCTGCGGCATGTGGGATCTTCCCAGACCAGGGCTCAAACCCGTGTCCCCTGCATTGGCAGGCAGATTCTCAACCACTGTGCCACCAGGAAAGCCCCAAGACTGTCTTTCTTAAATCTGGTTTCTTAAATCTCAGGTATGAATGGCCTGAGGTGAAGGATGTCCTAAATAGATGATCTCCTGAAGTTTTTTGTAAAACTGTGATTCGTATTCTCTCTCTCCCTCCCTCCCTCCCTCACCCCTCACCCTCCATAAACCTTAGCCGTGTTCCTACCTGAAGATAAAAAGCAGGCTAAAAGGCCATTCAGAAATCTCATAGGCTTGTGATTCTGTATCTATATTCTTGTACCGAATTTACTCATAAATCAGATTTTACTGTCTGTGTATTCAGTTTGTAAGAAATAACTGGGTCTAATCGAATCCAAAGTCCTTAATCAAAACAAAGAGCATTAGTATCACATCATGAAACTCTTTATGACTTAATTTGGAAAACTAAGGCCATATCTTTTTACATGCCTGATGGAAGGAGCTGTAGGAAACAGAGCAGTTTCTGAAGATGTCTCTTGTTAAGGGTATGATAAAAAGGACTGCCAGGCCTTGGATTGGAGACCCCTACAGGCTCTTGGCAACTGGGAGGAAACTGGGTTCTGCCGGTTCCGGGCGGTGCTTGACAGATTGGGGTTTGGCGGGGACAGAGTGAAGCTGGGACACTGGAGCATGAGTAGGCCAGAGCTGGGCACAATCTGAAGAAGAAATGGAGCATACCTGGGTGAGCAGTCAGGAACCAGGAGGCCACAGACACCCAAGGGCAAAGTAATATGCTGACTCCAAAGGCTGAGTGGGCAGACAGTCATAAACTGAGAATGCCACAGGGAAGGAAAACCAGGGAACCAGAAACTTGGCAAGCTGTGTGAGCACTGGCCCCTCGATAACAGGGGCCAAGCCCTGTTTATGATGTAGTTCGAAAGGCACCAGCTGAAAGAATCTGACCTGAAATCCCTCCCCAACCATGCCCTGTAACCCTGAACTTCTAGCCCAGTGCCCTGGTGCCTGCAACAGTGAAAGGAGAAATGAATCACCATGAGGCCCAGTTTCTTACGTGCAGAATAGGGATTTTACCTGCCTCACAGGGTTGCTATAAGAACAAAATGAATGTAGTGAAGGTATCAGGAAATACTCAACATGTCTTGGACAGGTGTTCCATAAATACCACTACCTCTTTCTTCTTTTCAATAATGATCTTCCACATTTATTTTCAGCTGGGGCAGGTGACAAGGAATGAGGAGAACAGGTAAAGGCCAGTGGTTCACGCAGCTTGAAAGGGAATGAGGAGGAGAGATAGACTGACACAAGGCTGGGGATTCGCCGGGGAATGTGGTATAATTAAATTGTTGGTACCTTCTAGAAGCAACTTCCAGCTGGAAATTCCTGGTAGGACAGGATTGTGGGACATTTTCCATTTTGAACTAAAGTAATTTCCTGCTTTTAAAAATCCTGGTCCATTTCTGTTTGTGGTCCCTTGACTTTGTTTCAGAGGTCAATGAAGTTTTCTTCTAGGAGGAGATGACAGTCTGGTGGGAAATATGTATGTATCCATGTGCAGTGGCCAGGATGGAGAGACGGAGGAAACGACTTGAAGATGTGTTTGCAAAGCAATTCTACTGACTTTACTTACATAATGTGCTATTTAGGCTGGGTTTTCAAAGGGAGGGGGGATTGAGGAAGATAACTTTCCACTACAAAAAGTTGTTCTAAAATCAAATTCTGATGTTATTCCCTTGGTTATAACCCTCAGTGATCCCGCATCTCCTCCTCCCCACACTGGTGCCCTAAGGATAAAATCCAGACTTCTAATATGACAGATAAACTGTCATGATCTATCTTTATCATTCTGTGTGGCCCCATCAGTCACTTCTTCACTCCTCGCCCACTAGCCTGAAGCCAAACTAAACTTTTTTAGCTTCCAATAGTATCCCATGTTCTCTCTGCATCTTTGTAAATGGTATTCACTCTACCTGCAATATTTTTCTCATTCTCCCTGTTTATCTTTAAGTTTCTACTTGTGCTTTACAACCTAGTTTGGAAGTCACTTCTTCCAGGAAGCCTCCCTGGAATCTCCTAAGGCTAAACCAAACTGTCCTCTTCACCATGGGTGTCTATATTACCCAGTGCTTATTCCTATTGCAGCAAAAAAAAAAAAAAAGAAAGAAAATTAATGCTGTGTAGTAATTACCTAAATACTGATCTTTCCCACAAAACAGCAGTTCTTAGGGGACAAGAACTGCCTGGTCAACCCCATACCATGAGCACCTGAAAGATAGTAGATGTCCAATAAAAATTTGTTACATAAATAAAAAATGAACTGAGCTCAAAGAATTTGCCAGCAACAACAAAAATTACCCAAAGCAATTTCAGTGATAATAAAGCACATACTGGAATATCAGTGACTCTTGAATAAAACTAATTTAAAGTTGAAATGCGGAGAGGATGTGGAGAAACGGGAACCCTCCTACACTACTGATAGGAATGTAAGTGGGTGCAGCCATTATGGAGAACAGTATGGTGGTTCCTCAGACAACTAAAAATAGAATTATCATGTAATACACTCCAGGGCATACATCTGGACATAACTATAACTCAAAAAGATACATGCACCCCTATGTTCATAGCAGCACTATTCATAATAGCCAAGACATGGAAACAACCTAAATGTCCATCAACAGATGAATAGATAAAGAAGATGTGGTACATATATATATAATGGAATACTACTCAGCCATAAAAAACAATAAAATAATGCCATTTGTAGCAACATGGATGGACCTAGAGATTATTATACTAAGCGAAGTAAGTCAGAAAGAGAAAGACAAACTGACAAAGGATTAATCTCCAAAATTTACAAGCAGCTCATGCAGCTCAATATCAAAAAAACAAACAACCCAATCCAAAAATGGGCAGAAGACCTAAATAGACATTGCTCCAAAGAAGATATACAGATGGCCATCAAACACATGAAAGGATGCTCAACATAGCTAATCATTAGAGAAATGCAAATCAGAACTACAATGAGGTATCACCTCACACCAGTCAGAATGGCCATCATCAAAAAATCTGGAAACAATAAATGCTGGAGAGGGTGTGGAGAAAAGGGAACCCTCTTGCACTGTTGGTGGGAATGTAAATTGATACAGCCACTATGGAGAACAGTATGGAGGTTCCTTAAAACACTAAAAATAAAACTACCATACAACTCAGCAATCCCACTACTGGGCATATACCCTGAGAAAACCATAACTCAAAAAGAGTCATGTACCACAATGTTCACTGCAGCACTATCTGCAATAGCCAGGACATGGAAGCAACCTAAGTGTCTGTCAACAGATGAATGGATAAAGAAGATGTGGCACATATATACAATGGAATATTACTCAGCCAGAAAAAGAAACGAAATTGAGTTATCTGTAGTGAGGTGGATGGACCTAGAGTCTATCATACAGAGTGAAATAAATCAGAAAGAGAAAAACAAATACCATACGCTAATACGTGTATATGGAATCTAAAAAAAACAAAGAAAAAATGGTCATGAAGAACCTAGGGGAAAGACGGGAATAAAGATGCAGATGTAGAGAATGGACTTGAGGACACGGTAGGGGGAAGGGTAAGCTGGGACAAAGTGAGAGAGTGGCATGGACATATATACACTACCAAATGTAAAATAGACAGCTAGTGGGAAGCAGCCGCATAGCACAGGGGGATCAGCTCAGTGCTTTGTGACCACTTAGAGGGGTGGGATAGGGAGGGTGGGAGGGAGACACAAGAGGGAGGACATATGGGGATATACGTACATGTAGAGCTGATTCACTTTGTTATACAGCAGAAACTAACACACCTTTGTAAAGCAATTATACTCCAATAAAGATGTTAAAAAAAAAAAAAAAGGGGGGCTTCCCTGGTAGTGCAGTGGTTGAGAATCTGCCTGCCGATGCAGGGGACACGGGTTTGAGCCCTGGTCTGGGAAGATCCCACATGCCGCGGAGCAACTGGGTCCGTGAGCCACAACTACTGAGCCTGCGCGTCTGGAGCCTGTGCTCCGCAACATGAGAGGCCGCGATAGTGAGAGGCCCGCGCACCGCGATGAAGAGTGACCCCAGCTTGCCGCAGCTAGAGAAAGCCCTCGCACAGAAACAAAGACCCAACACGCCAAAAATAAATAAATAAATAATAATAATAATAATAAAAAAGATAGTAACCACTGAAAAAAATAAACAAATAAAATATGGAGCTTGGCTAAAAAAAAAAAGAGAAAGACAAATGCCATATGATATCACTTATATGTGGAATTTAAAATATGACACTAATGAACCTATCTACAAAGCAGAAACAGACTCACAGACATAGAGAACAGATTCATGGTTGCCAATGGGGAGGGTGTGGTGGGAGGGATGGACTTGGAATTTGTGGTTAGTAGATGAAAACTATTACATGTAGAATGGATGGACAACAAGGTCCTACTGTATAGCACAGGGAAGTATATACAATGTCCTGGGATAAACCATAATGGAGAAGAATATAAAAAAGAATGTATATATATATATATATGTATAACTGAGTCACTTTGTTATACAGCAGAAATTAACACAACATTGTAAATCAACTATACTTCAATTTTAAAAATGTAAACAAACAAACAAACAAAAAAACAGTGCAGATGCCAAAGAAAGCCTTTGCTCCTGAGCTGGTCTTTCTGTCTCCAGTCTTGTCCTCCAATCAGTTTTCTCTACATGATAAACAGAAAGAAGTTCCTACAACATAGAACTGATCAAGTTATTTTCCTACTTTCAGCCTTTTGATGGCTGCCTTCTAATTTTCATAGGATGAAGTCTACCTAACATAACTTACCATGTCCTTTGTAAGCTATCTCCTGCTCACTCCCATGCCTCATCTTTTACCACTCTTCCCACCATAATTACACTCTAGGCTCAAGTCAGGCAACACTTCTTTCAGGTCTTTAAATATGCCATGTTCTCTGCCCTTGGGCCTTCACACCAGCTGTACCATCTACCTTGGCAGCACTTTTCCATGTTTTTCATTTGGGTGATTTCAGTTTAGCTTGTAATATTCTCCCAAATCTCTTTGCTGAGCCCCCAAGACTGAATCTTCATTTGTCCCTGTAGCCACAACCTATTAACTGCTTTGTTCTGCAATTAAATCACTTTCAACACCTGTAGAATAGGCTGAATAATGGCCCCCAAAGATACCCAGGTCCTAATGCCTGGAACCTGCAACTGTTATATGGTGAAAGACTTTGCAGATGTTGTTAAATTAAGACTTTTTTTTTCTTTTTTTCGGCCACGTCGCACTGCGGGATCTCAGTTCTCCGACCAGGGATTGAACCCAGGCCTCGGCAATGAAAGCCTGGAATCCTAACTACTAGGCCAACAGGGAACTCCCAAATTAAGACTCTGGATGTGGGGAGATTATTCTGGATCATCCAGGAGGTTCTAAATGCAATCATAAGCATCCTTTCAAGAGGGAGGCAAAAGGAGATTTGACAAAGGCAAGAAGAAGGCAGGTGACGGCCAAAGCAAGATGTGCAGTTGACTTTGAAGATGGAGGAAAAGGTCCATGAGCCAAGAAATGCAAGTACTGCACTCTTGAAGCTGAAAAAGGGAAGGAAATAGATTCCCCCCAGAGTCTCCAGAGGGAGCTCAACCCTGCCTACACCTTGATTTTTGCCCAATGAAACCGATTTTGGACTTCTGACCTCCAGAACTTTAAGAGACTAAATATGTGTGGTTTTAACCCACTAAGTTTGTGGCAATTTGTTACAGTAGCCACAAAAAACTAGAACACTTCCCAAACCACCTATGTACCACTCCTTTGGTCTCCATGAGGACAGATTTTTCTTGAACACTCCTGGCCTCTTGCTCTACCCTAAACTCTTTGAGTTTGTCTCTTTTTCTGCCTTATACTCTTCACTCTCCCGTTTCTCTTAGCACATTGCTTGTCTGCCTCACTGCCAGAATCAACAGCTTTGTGAGAACAGGACCCACGTTTGTCTTGTTGACCTTGGCATGTTTAACCCTTTGCCTGTGGCATGATATTACATCAAGTTGTATAAAATTACCCAGGTTAGACCATTGACAATTTTGTGTGATCCAGCCTACAAGGTTCTTAATAAAGATGGTTGAATACACACATAAGGAATAGTTCTTTTTAGTCTCAGGGGCTGGTCCTGAACCCCATTGCCACTTCTTGCAGTTCCCTAATCAGGGAGGCCAGAAAGATCACATGGGTGAGGGAGTCCCACAGCTAGAAGCCACTTTTCCTGTAACTCCTTGCTCTGTAATTATAAAAGCTACAACCGATTACTGAATGTGAGCAAATCCATAAGACAAAGACGGGGAGTCTGGATCTCATAAAGTGTTTTGCAGGAATTAGCTCACTAATCCTGGCAACAGCCCTACAAGCAGATGCTATTTTATTCTCACTCTACAGACAAGGAAATTGAGACAGAGTGTTTAAGTAGCTTGCCCAGGGTCGTGCTTCTTGCTAGTGGCAGTGCAGAGATTCAACCTCAGTGTGACTCCAAACCCCACCCTCCATTGCCTTTGAGAAGCCCCAGTTGTGATAGAGACATTAGCAGCAGAAGGTAACATATGAGAAACATGTGTGTCTGCCTGTCCTTGCTGGGGTGGGTGACTCTGGGTCATGGCATGCTAGAGAGGGTTAATATCTTAAAGTTCAAAACAGGATTACCTAGTACACCTGAGCAGAGTGAGCCCCATTATTTGTGAAAAAGACGTAGTTCTGCTGATAATTCTTTCTCCTGCAAGAGATGTTTTCTGCAGGCATAGGAGCTAATATTTATTGCCATAAAACTGACATTTTATAAGACCTGTTAAGTTAAAACAGTTTAGAAAGGTCACAGGAAACAAGAGGCAAAGAGAATGGGTCTGTCTGAAAATAAAATAATTGTATACAAAGCTTCTTGGACTACTAATATATTATTAGGGTAAAACTAAGGAATTTAAACTATTATTGCGTCAACATCAAGATTTTTTTTAGGATAATTTTCCTTGATATGTTTATTTTCCCCCCAGACTTATTAAGGTGACAAATAAAACTGCACGTATTTAAGGTGGGCAATGTGATGATTTGATTTATGTATAATTGTGAGGTGATTACCACAGTCAAATTAACTAACACATCCATCACTTCACAGAATTACCTTTTTTATTTTCGTGGTGAGAACATTTAAGATCTAGTCTCTTAGCAAATTTCAAGTGTGTAGTACAGTATTATTAACTCTAGATACCATGTTATATTGATACATTAGATCCCGAGAGCTTATTCATCATATAATTGGAAGTTCATACTCTTTGACCCATATCTCTCCATTTCCCCCACCCTCAGCTCCTGCCAACTACCATTCTAGCCTCTGTTTCTATGACTTTGACTCTTCAGAGTCCACAAATAAGTGATACTGTATAGCATCTGTCTTTCTTTGTCTGACTTATGATAAATAAATTTCCATATTTTTATATTGCAGACAATTTCCTAAGCTCTACCATTTAGCAGAATCAAACAAGGTCTAGCAAAAATATGATTGGTGGATTTTGAATAATAACAATGGTAAATGTATCATTGTCTTACTCGCAACTTGAATGTGCTAATTGAGAACTCAGGGCTTTTTTTATAAGGTTGTTGATCTAGTCTTATGAGACTAAAAACATGACTGGTACATTTCTCATTGTAAACATTTGAAGGTATAAATGCCTAAGATGTTTTATTCTGGTGTATTTAGTTGCATTTCTAAACATCAAGAGACCAAGTTTACAAGGCAAATGAATAATGCCAAAGGTAAGGGAATCTGCTGTGTCTCATCTCATGCAATGTGCTTTACCACGGAGTAATATCTTCTTTATTATTGAGGGAAGCGCTGCTGTTCAGACTCTCATTGCAATGCCTTCTTGCAATTTCCTTCTTTATCATTCCAGAAATGAGACAGAGGGTGAGGGGGACTCAGGACCCACGTTTACTGTATGTGTAACACTGTGCAAGTTAAATGGAACTTTCGATTCAATTTTATCAAACGCAGTATTTGTTGAAAGCCAGCTATTTACAAGACGCACTGAGAGTCACTGCAAATAACTAGAGCTGTTGATTGCTTGCTATTATTCAACCTCTTCTTCTGGAGCACATCAAAAGTAGAAAGGACTAGCTGTGAACATTTATACCTGGAGGTTGGGATTGTGAATGGAGCTCAGTCAGAGGTGTGCTTCTCTGGACCTGAGTCCATGCTCAGGAATTCACTCAAATGAGTGAGTTTGGTATATATTTATTGTGTAATTATTCTGTGCCTATCTCAAAACACAAGTGCTAAATAATTAATTCAGTGGGCATGCAATGTGTATTTATAGAACTCCTGTCATATACCAGGCACTGTTGAGTATAGGGGATTCAACATACAGCAATAGAGTCTGCTTCAAAGAATGCACATGACAACAAGTGCAACAAAGAGGTGACAACAAAATGAAGTCAACAAAGGGGCAGATACCGGACAGCAGAGCCTTGGTCAACTCGGTGTTCAGCACTGGTTATTTTCTCAAGCCCTGTATCTTTGTGCTTTCCCTCACCTTACCGACATCTTATAAATGGTTCCTTTCTTCATCTGTTCTCAAATGTCTCCCCGTATGCCACTGACACCCAGATTGTACAGTCCCTAAATTACCAGGTGAAGGTCACCTCTGCTGACCTACAATAAACCGTTGTTGGGTTAAGCCTCTGAAGTTTGGAGGTTAATTTGCAACATCGCTATGCTTAATACAGCCACTAACAGGGCTGAAGCAATGTGTGAAGGTCTAAAACACCATCCGGATCTACAGGATTAGAAAAGGTCATCCCAAACGGTGTGGCTTTCTCTAAAATAAAAGAATACATTTTGGATGGGAATGAAGTGTGTAAATAGGCTGCATGCTTGAAGGATAATCAGAATTTGACATACATGGTGGCTGAAAAAAGAATTTGTAACAAGATGCCCCCTTCAATAGCTCTTTGAAGAGCTGGGCACAGTAAGGGGCCAGACATTTAGATATTTCTTCTTTTGATGTCATCTCAGGGGGTTTCTGCCAGATATGCTGAGGCGCCATGGCCCTGACAATCTCCCAAATATGAATACAAAATGGGCGGGAAACATTGCTTATCTTCCTTTTCTGTTGTTTTCCTTCAGGGGAGAGTGGAAGCTCACTAGAATATAAAGCAGTTTAATTCAAACAGGGGAGTTAAACTTTTGCCAGAAATTTGGCTTAAGTGACTTCAATCCACACGGATATTTACCCAAATCTGCAAACTATTAAAGTAAAACCATCAGGCTTTGAATTACCTTAGGCATAAGCTATTATTTATTTTTTGTTTCGTCTTCAGCACGTAGCTCAGACACTAACACAAAGACTCAGTAAACATTTATTTAATGAATGAGCAAATTCAGGACTGAAAGAATAAGAATACAGGCAAAAGTAAATTAGAATAACTTTCTTTGTATTTCTGCACGTTTTTATTTTTAAGTAGATGTACATGAATGTATCCAGGTAAAAGAGTGTTTTCCCTTAAAGTATCCCTTAAAGTAATCGCCTTGGGGTCAGGGTGAGTGGTAGACAAAGACATTTCAACAATGCTACTGCTGTTTGTATACCCCTTTTAGAGCCAGCCACGCATTCTCTTAGAGAGTGGCAAATCTTAATCCTTTGGGAAAGAATTGAATTTTTTTGAAACTGGTAAATGTTATGCAGAGTCACGTTTTGTATGTAAGGTGAATGATCAAAGTAGGCAGTATAATATATATATTTGTATATATTTTATATGTGTATATATGTATGTACTTATAAATATACACACAATATATATGTATAATATATATATAAACAAGGTGTGATTACAAAATAATGAAATAGCTTTTTTTTCCTTTTTCTTAATGACACTCAACTATGCTTAGAAATCATCAGACTTCAAAGTATGGCAATTCCACAAATATTCTGAGCAATGACAGCTTGAAAAAATGAGCACATAGTTTCCCAAGGTGATTACTCTAAAGAATAACAATCTTTTGAATGTTTAGTTTCTACCCTGTTTATTGAATAAGTGGTACTGTACAGGGTCTGATACTTGGTAAGCATTCAATATAAACTAGTTGAATGAAACGAAAGTATCATTTCTTTATAATTATACCTCAGCTTTCCCTCCCTTCCCCCACCCCTGCTCCCATCCTTCCTTCCTTCCTTCCTTCCTTCCTTCTTTCCCTCCCCCTCTGGATCTCTTGCACAATTCATGGCACCCTCTCATTATTGGTCTATGGGAGATCTTACTTTGTAAAAATATTATTTTAACATTTTCCCATTATTTCTGATCTCCACTACTGTTTCCTGCTCTCCCTGTTTGGCACCTTTTCAAATACATTTGCTTATGTTTTCAGATATATTTGTGTCTATAAAAATGCATAATGTTGTTTGGTGAGATACATCTTTTTCTCTATTTTTCACTCAACATTATGTTTTTAACATATTTCCATGTTGCCAGATATGTCTCCAAGGCATTGCTTTTAACTGTTGCACAGCATACCCTTGCATCTGGTGATGGATACCCAGGTTGCCTTCAACTCCCTGCTACAATTAATATCCTTGTCATGTTGCCTTATGGAACTATGGATGACTTTTGTCTCTGGGGACGAGACAAATGAGACTGCAAATTTAATTCCACTGTGTTGTCAGATTTCTCTTCAAAGAAACTATACTAAAATGTACTCCAACAAATAGTGCCAGGAGACCCTGTTTCTTTCCTCCAGGTCTATAGCTTCATTTGGAATTATCAAATTTTTCATTTTCACCAACCCAGTGGATATAAAGTAGTTCCCATTATTATTTTAAGCTGTATTATTCATACTACTCGTGGACTGAAGCATCTCTTCATACGCTTATGGTCCATTTGGGGATCCTCTTCTGAATATTGTTTATTCCTATCTTTGCCTTTTTTTCCTCCTGCTTGCTTCCATGCCTATCATCTTGTTGATTTACCAGAGTTCCATATACATTCTAAGTTTTTTTTCTAATAATCTGCATCTACATTTATTCTTTTCTAAGTAATTCATACTCTGTGACCTTCTGTTCTTTTCTAGACTATTAGATTATTTGAGATAAATGATGCTAATTAACAATATATCAGAAAAGTTTTAATGACTCAAGGTCATACTCTCAGCTTTTAAAATATTTGTTCCCAATAAGGCTATTCTGTAGGGAACTTCTGCCATTGACACAGATGTTTTTCTGATCTAGCCCTCACTGAATTCTGTTTTTCCATTAAGGATCTCATCAAAGCTACTAACAAACTTCGGACTGGCTAGGAGATGAATCCTTCTGTCCAAAAAACTGAAGGTTAAAACACTAAATAAATCACAATATCTAAAGCAAACTGTCACAAAGTTTTTTGAGTTTATTCAGTCTGTTCACATACATTTTTTTCTCTTAGTACCATATATTAAAACTTTGCATTTTATTTCAGAATATGGCTATATCTGAGGAGACTGGTAATACAAAAAGAAATTTCTTCCAAGAGTACATTGTCCTTATCTCCTGGGTAGACAAAGGATTAAAGATTAACCTGATAACAACGAAAGACCTAGATCATCTTTAGATAAGTAATTATGAGAATACTTCATGAAAAGTGTCAGTGTAGCAGCAGCTCCTTATACTGATTTCCTTTTTATTTATATGTTTTTTTAACCAACAGATTGTTCTAAATTCAGTAACCTTGTCTGCACATAACAATGCTCATGAAGAATGAACTTATCAATTTAGTTAACATAGAACATATATGGACCCAACAATGGGTTTCTTAGAGTTAAATTCCAGCCCTTATCATCTGGCTTCTAATTCAGTCTTTGGATTTTACCTTTCACAACCTTCTTATACATGCCAAATTGAACTGGACACCTCACAATTTCCTGAACTCTCTAGTACATTCCCACTTTTATGCTCTTGATCCTGTAACATCCTCTTCTGGCATTCCCACTCCTTCCTGCTGAAATCCCCCCCATCCTTGAGGGCTCAAAAACCTGTCCAGATGCAGTTCTCTGTGATATCATCTCGCTACCCCCTAGATGTGACCTTCCTTTTCTGTTAAATCCATGGCATCTAAAACATGCCTCTCATGTGGGATTTTAAAAATAATCTATTACCTGGAATTCTGCATATTGGAGTATTTGTATCTGTTCCCAGACTAGAGTTTCAACTCCACAGGGCAGAGCTTGGGTCTTCTTGATCTCTGGCCCCAACAGTGCCTGGCTTAGTATCTTTCGTAAGATAGGTGTTCAAGTAATAATTACTGAATATTAAATGAATGTCCAGTGAACTGTTAAAAATATTGCACAGAGGATGAGGAAAAAATTGCTTCGTATTTACAAAGGACCAAGGATGAGTGGCAGTAAAATCAATGAAGCCTGGAAAAGCCGAGACATCCCTACTCCACCATTTAGAAGGCTATCTTCCTCGACCAGATGGTTCAGCCAATTCATTTCCTCATTTGTATAATAGTGATAATAATATCATCCACCAAAATGGTCTTAGGATTAAATAAGTTAATAATTTAAGCATAAAATCAAAGAGTTTCCTTGAATGTCTATACATTCATTATATGTTAGCTAGGTAAATATTATTTTCATTAGGGTCTTCCTGTGGGCTTAGACTATAACTAAAATATTGGTTGTAGATGGCATTTTGCCTGACTAAATGATAGTCAGAGATGAGAAATATGTAATAAAAAACATTGGAAGGTAAAATGAAAACTTAGTGTAATCTGAGAAGTTCTTTGTTAAAATAAAATGTACTCAAGTTCAAGAATAAAATTAGGAAATTGTTCTCAGATCAGAGCCATTTCTTTGCATATTACTGTTTAATTGAGCAATATTTTTCCATCTAAGAGCTCTTTTAATAACCAAATTGACTCTTTAGATTTGGTTGTAATTCTAAGCTTGGAAATTAGGTAGGGAAAAACTTTCTAATTTCATCTCACTTTTCCAGACCATGCCTTTTTACAATTTTATCATAAATTAAATATACACTTGAACATATATGGAGTGCAATGTCAAGAGCAAGTTAATTATTTGGTGTCAGTGCTCAGATCAGGGAGCACATCCTAGATTTATTTCCCAGTACTCTGCCAAATGTGTAAAGGTTAGAGAGGGGAAAGAGAAAGACAAGACTTCATCTTCAACTTACAGTTTCAGCATAGGAGCATGGAGGAATGGGATATGTATTTGAGCTCCAGGGCCAGGCAGATGGACTCAGATCCTGACTTCAGCAGTTATTCACTCTATGTATCTTTCAGGTTTTCAGATGCTTCCTTCATCTACAACATGGGAGTGATATTAGCTACTTTATAAATCTGTTGTCTGAGTAGCCTGTGATCTATGTCAAGTACTAACCACACTTGGTACTCACATCACAAAATTATCTTGATAATTAATTTAAAGTTCTGAGCTCAGAAATACATCAACGTGCATCCACAATACTGTGCATTTGAGGGAAGGGCTCTGTTTTTGCATGTCTGGTGCCAAGCACAATACCTATACATAGTGAGGGTTAAATGTAATCAGATGAAAAAAGAAGAATTTAAACCATATTCTGTGGATACAGAGTGAATAACCTATCATCTTTCATGTTCTGTATGTAAAGACATCTCTTACCAATTCTTTTTTTTTAAATTAATTAATTAATTTATTTATTTATTTTTGGCTGTGTTGGGTCTTTGTTTCTGTGCGAGGGCTTTCTCTAGTTGCGGCAAGCGGGGGCCACTCTTCATCGCGGTGCGCGGGCCTCTCACTGCCGCGGCCTCTCCTGTTGCGGAGCACAGGCTCCAGACGCGCAGGCTCAGTAGCTGTGGCTCACGGGCCCAGTCGCTCCGCGGCACGTGGGATCTTCCCAGACCAGGGCTCGAACCCGTGTCCCCTGCATTAGCAGGCAGATTCTCAACCACTGCGCCAGCAGGAAAGCCCTCTTACCAATTCTTATTTGGGATTCAATGGCATTTGACGAGAACCCAAGATCCACAGATTCAAGAAAGCATTATGCCAAAGGGATATTCTAGGGGAAAAAATCATTATTTTTTAAAGACTTTCCATCAAATCCCAATAGAGTCTTCTTATCGTACAATGCCATGAGAAAGTCTTTAGCATGGGCTATAGTCAGCAGTTCAGCTGGTCTCTTTGGCCTCATTTCTCTAGGTCTGCACCCTACTCTCAACTTTCCATCTTAATGCTGTGATGATGAGTAAAACAGTTCCCAAAGAAAAGAAAGGAGAGCAATTATTTGTTTATACTTCTTATACTAATGATTCAGTAATATGGCCTGAGTTGTTCTCGGACTTGATCCCTGTAAAGTAACAGATCTTTTGTGGGACGATGAGTAAAGATGAGCCTTGAACACCAAATGCTACTTCCTTGCAAATATCATGAATTGAATCTGCACCAGTCCCTCTGCATTTTCCCTTTTCTAACTGAATATATACAGGTCTTCAATTCCAGCTTAGTCTTTACTAGTTTTGTCAGTTTGAAGCAGTTATATTATCCTTGAGTATTAATTTGTTTATCTGGGAATGGAGATAGCTCACTCTAGGGTTGTTTGGGGGAGGAATAAAAGATTATAGAAGATATTTTTGGAGCTTAGCTGGTACTCAGAAAGTGTTAATTCTCCTACAAAACTTTTTCAGATTAATTTCCTTTTCCTATAGTCACCTCGACCTTAAGAAAATTTTGATATAAACAAAAGGCAAGGGTTAATGGGGAATATAGGAAAACCGAAAGATCTCAAGATAATATGCCAAATGAATATCTACCCCAATGAACAGTCATTGCCTTGTCTGTCCAGTCATCCTTCCTTCCTTCTGGAAATTGTTTCTCCTTCCTTATTCCCTCCTGGGAAATAGCATTTATCTCATTTTAGCCATCTAGTTTGAATGGGAGCTACCACTCCCAGACACACAGAATGATCAAGGTGAATCAGTAAACTGTGAGTGACATCACACTCTGCCTGACCTTAGCTGATTGGTCTGGGAAAGAAGCTTTCACTCAACCTGGACAAACTAGAGGTCTTTTTCCTGATTTTTTGATTTGGGCAAAGAGACAGCAGGAGTCAGTCATTTTCTGGTGATGATAATAGAAGATTGAAGATGGAGTTGCTGCCAGATTCCATGTTTCCTGCTGGTGGGAAAGCCTTTCCTAAGAAAATGAAGCCAACATGTGAATAAAGGACATGTAGTATGTTCTGGAGATGTTGCAATTCCTTCTCCCAGTCGGTCCCTGAGCCACATTTGCTCTTTTAGTAGTTCCAAGTCTTCCAATAAATTTCCATCTTTTGGCTCAACTGGTTTCTTGTTGGCTTGCTGTCACTTTCAACGAGAAATAAACCTCACTTAGGAAATTCATTTTTAAAAAATCAAGACTACATAAACTTTCACTCCAGGGCCGATAGGAGGTCTGAGAATTTGCCCAGACAGGAGATCCTGAGGTTGGGGCAGATTGAGGAGTAGATGTAACTCTTGGCTGGCTCTAAGCAGAACTAAATTGCAAGGCATTAAAGATAGGGGCAAAGGAGAAACTGGGAACTAAGAGACCATCCAAATAAATCTTCTAACCTTATGAGCCCAACTACAGAGTAAATAAGAAAAATAACAGGGACTTCCCTGGTGGTGCAATGGTTAAGAATCCGCCTGCCAATGCAGGGGACACGGGTTTGATTCCTAGTCCGGGAAGATCCCACATGCCATGGAGCAACTAAGCCTGTGCATCACAACTACTGAGCCTGCGCTCTAGAGCCCACACACCACAACTACTGAAACCCAGGAGCTCTAGGGTCCACAGGCCGCAACTACTGAACCTGTGTGCTGCAACTACTGAAGCCCGTGCACCTAGAGCCCGTGCTTTGCAACAAGGGAAACCACCGCAATGAGAAGCCCACACACCGCAAGGAAGAGTAGCCCCTGCTCGCTGCAACTAGAGAATAGCCCACGAACAGCAAAGAAGACCCAACGCAGCCCCCCAAAATAAATAAATAAATAACAAGCACACACTACAAACAAAGAGAATCAGAGTCTGTGACTGGACATAATTAAATGGAGATTTGAGATGGGTAATTGAGAGACAGTATCTACTATACAGATGCTGATGTTCAGGTACTGATACAAAGAGGCCAGTACTCCAATCAAACGGTGACCATGACTCCAGTTGTGAAGGAAAGAGTGTTTGCTGTTAAGTTGATGATATGAACATGGACAGACTGTTATCCCACCTAAGATAATAATTTCAGTAAGACAATAGTTAAATGACAGAGTTCTAATTCTTCATTTTTATTGTCTCTTGGCTCAGTGTAGGTCCTTCTAGATCACGAGTGAGGCTCTCAGGTCAAGAAAAAAGTCATAATGAAGTTATATTCCCACTTTTAGAATATTAGGCATGTAAAAATCTAAATTTACAAGACCATCATTTTTCTATACTGAAGGGATTCTTTACTCTGCAAAAGATTTACCACAGCATTTCTTTAATCTAAATAAAAATCTCTTTCCAACATAGTTAAATATGAGTCAATTTGTATGTAACATCTCAGGATACATCTCTTACATGAAGAAAGGCAAACCTATCAGCACAATAAATTGTCCAGTGTATTTAATCTTGCAAGGTCTAGCCTGTTGTAGATGATGTATGAGAGTTCAAAGGTTGAACACAGACCCACCTCATTGCAGATGAGATGAACACACTTTACTATTTTAGCAGTTCTCAGATTCACTCATACCTACAATCAAGAGGAAGAGGTTGCAATGTCTTTAGATGGGGCTTTAGAACTCAACATCCAAAGTTGTAGATTCGCTGATACTATGGCAAAGACTATTGTATGGAAAATAATAACCACCATTCTTTGATGAGTGTCCTTTATAACAGAAAGCATTTTCCATTTATAATCTTACATGAGCCTTATTGCAATCCTTTGAAGCAGGTATCATAGCCTTTTTAAGGATGATAAAATTGAGACTAGAACATTAAATGACTTGCTCAAGATTATACATGGAAGTAGTACATGAGAGAGCCAGGATCCACATCCATTCGTCTTTTTTTTTTTAATTAAAGTATAGCTGACATATAATATTATGTTAGTTTCAGGTGTACAACATAGTGACTTGACATTTAAATGCATTATAAAATGATGCCATGATAAGTCTAGTAATCATCTGTCCCCATACAAAGTTATTACAGTATTATTGACCATATTCTTGATGCTGAATATTACATCCCGTGACTTATTTATTTTATGACTGGAAGTTAGTTTGTACCTCTTGATCCCCTTTACTTATTTCCCTCAACCCCCCAAGCCCCTCCCCTCTGTCAATTACCAGTTTGTTTTCTGTATCTAAGAGTCTGTTTTCATTTTGTTTCATTTGTTCGTTTGTTTTGTTTCTTGTGACTATTTTGCTTTCCAGTACAATACAGCTGCTTCCCAGCAAAATACCTTATCTGTCTTTGAATGAGCTGTCTGACATATCTTACAAATGACACTAACAACTTCTGCTTAAGGTAGTTTCCTGTTTTCCAAGCATGATACTGCATAATTGGCCCAGGACTGAACTTCCTGAAAATTGTTCAGAAATCAAGGGCCAAAATGCATTCAAGCAGTTTCTCTATTACCTGGCACCAAACTTTTCTTGGATCTGATTCTGCTGTCAGATAACTGACATGCCCCAGTTTCTAAATTAACTTCTAGTATTTGTCTGTGTTAAACAAATGTAGCAAAATATATTTATTCTACAACAGCTCAAGTGTACTAAAGTAGAGTAGAACTTTTGGTTGTTAATTTTGTGTAACTAGGTTGAAGAAGAATGTTTAGCAATTTAATTTGTATTTAAATATTTGGATATTTTATTACATTTAAAAGAGGTTTCATTACATTTTAGAGGTTTATATATTCATCATGGATATATATTTTTGTGAATCTGAGAGGTATATAGTCATTATTTTTATAGCAATGTGTTTGTTTTATTGGTCAAATCCCTGGCTAAAAATTCATTAAGGGCAAGGGATAATCACATAGGATATTGAGATTGTTTTATTTTAATTGATGGATAGATTTGGGAAAGAACAAAATATTACACCCTTGGTAGAACTAAAGTACTTTTCTGGCTTAATCAAAAGTATTAAGGCAAGTTAAAATGTGCTTATAATTTCAGGCAAGAAAAAAATTGGGAAATAGAAAAATAGTTGATTAGTTGGGTTGTTTAATAAACAACTAGAAAAAAATTCTTCTCTAGTCAACCTGTTACACCATATCACTTCTTTTCTCCAAATGGGAAGTTTTAATTATGTATTAAAACACTGTTTGTAGCAGGGAATGAATATCATTAGGCTTAACATTTTCTCATTATGGTTTTATATTCACATTTACAAGTTGAAAAAATGAAAGGAAGCAGTTAGTCACTTTACACAAGAGATTTTTGAAGGAAGCAGAGCATTAAGCAGCCATTATTAATCTTTAAAATTTGTATTAACTCAATATTAATGATGGTGACATTCAGAGAATCCCTTAGTGGATATGTTCAATCCTCAGCTAATTTGAATCTGTGAAAGATAAAGGTTTTTCTGAATAATCCTGTTGCAATAGTTGCTTCCATCTTAAAATCATTATCTGGTAAGGTTGTCTGCTGAGGTCTTTTTCTTCAGTCCAAGAATGTATGCACAAGACATTTGATTTATTACTTCATTTAAATTTGTTATTTACAGGACAAATCTTGCAGCAAGGATTTCATGCTTGGAAAAGTCCTCTTGAAAATAATGGTGTATTTTGCTTAATTCACAGTGTTGCAATATGCAGTCAGTTTTTCAATAAATGCCATATTAACAGGATAATTATTCACATGTGCACTTCATCTTATAGTAGGAAAATCCAAGCCTTCCATATACTGGATCAAACACTCTGTGTCACAAAATTAAGTCGATAAAACATCACACCTGTGTATGCTTGACATAGGTATTTATAAAAATTTCTTCTCAGACATTTGGCCCATATTCATGGCCTTAGGGAAAGTATCTCTCAAGGGAAACCAACCAGTGTTGGCACTTTATCCTGTTTTGGAGTGTGATATTTGTGGGTTGGATTCCAAATGTTATTGAAGTTGCCTAGCTACCACATCTCAATAGAAGGAGAAACTGAGAGTTTTGACAGCAATTGGCCATGAAGCAAATTACCAGGGCCTTTTTTGACAGCTGGGTGGTAGGGAGTTTTCTGTTTTCACCTACCATATCTCCTTTTAATAAGACTGACTGTGGGTAAATGTTAAGGTGAAAGGTCCTCCACTGCTCGTGAATCACATCAAGTTTTAGTAGCTTTCAGGTCTTCGTGAACTGGGAGAGAGTTAAAAAGTCGGTGAACAAATATTTTTGAGCCCTGATTATGTACCAGGCTATGATACAGGGGTACATAAGGCCTGATCTGAGGGAGTGGTGTTGGTGAAGAAAACTTCCCTGAGGAGGAGATCACTAATCTGGGACAGGAAGAGTGTGTTGGCACAGAAAAGAACAAGAGCCTGATAGGCAGAACTGCCCATGTGAAGACTCAACGAAAAGAGCTTTGTGTGTTCAAGGGTCTCAAGAAAGCTTAATTGGGCTGAAAAGAAGACAGTTGTATGAGAGGAGCAAGAAGTAAGTCTAGGCCAATTCTTACATGGGCTTAAAAGAATATTAAGGAGTTTGGGCTTTATCCTAAAGATAACAGGAAGTTAATAAAGGGCCTTAGCAGAGGAACTTCATGAATCATCATTACAGTTTTCATGAGATCCTACTACTATGAAGATAATAGATCAGTGGTAACATGAAAGAGGCAATATTAAATGCAGGAGACCAATTAGAAGACCATTATGTATTTATTGTATTATTCCAGACAGAAGATGATGGAGACATACACTAGGGTGGTGCCACCAGAGATGGAAGGGAGGAGATGGATTCAGGGGGCTGTAGAGGTAGAATTGGCCAAGCTGGATGACTGGCTGTATGATGTGATAAAGGGAAAGTAGGTGTCAAGGATGAACACACATTCTCATGAATGATCATGAGAAACAGAGGAGGAGCAGGAATTCTTCTCTGGGAAAGTAGAGTTTTGGGTGCTGTAAGAAGTCCAAACGGAAAGCCTGAGTGGGAAGTTGGATCTATGAATCATGGACTCGGACATAGATTTGGACTGGAGACACACATAGTAATGGAAGCCTTGAAAATGTTAGGGCTTGTCTAGGAGGAGAGTGGACAGAGAGTACTGGATAGAGCCACAAGGAACTCCAATACCCTATTGCTGCTTGGAGGCATGTGACCCAATAATGGAAATAGTGTGGTCAGAGAAATAGAAGAAAAAAAGGAAAAGCAAAGGTATCAGGGAAGCCAAATGAAATGACTGTTTCAAGAAAATCAGAACCAAAAACGTTTCTGTTGAATGAGGCTAAGAAATAAGATGAAATGAGGACTGAAGAGTATACTTTAGTAATGTTTACTTTTAAAAGTATACTTTTAGTAATGTTTAAATTATTAGTGACTTGGCAAGAACAATACTAGTGAAATGGTAAAAGAAAAATGCTAAATAGGGAATGAAAAGTGAGAAACCACAGGGAATGAATATAGACAACTCCGTGAAATTTTGTTGTGGAAAGGAAAAAAGTTAAGATAGTAACTAGAAGGGTGGTTGGTCTTAATGGAGGAATACATACATAATACATGCATATGAACACATACATACATACATACATACATGTAAAGAACAGGTGAACACATTTGGCTGATGATGGAGAAATAACTAAACTTGCGAGGGTCCTAAGAAGGTCATTAAAAGGATTAAAAGAGAAAAATTTTGGAGTAGACTTGAGTATTTTTATAGATTTCTAGACTGGACGTTGAGACAAATTTCATCTGATGGCTTCTATTTTTCTGATAATTTGGAAGATAACTTGAGGTCATCTGATGAGAGGGAGTCGGGTAAGGAGACATGAAATGCTTGAGAAGAGTAGAAAAAGAATTATTGTAAGGAGGTATGCACAATGACTTTCATAACAGGGTAGTCCTTTCAATCCACACTAAAGGCTCAGTTGAGAATGCTGAGCACATATTGATAGCGATGTCAATTTGCCCAATAATGGGACTTTCCCAGCAGTACTCATCAACCTAGGGGTAGTCACAAAAGAGATGAAGAGCTGGATTCTTGGCTATTGGTTGGCTATTTGCCATGGAGGAGCAATGGAAGAACAAAAGAGCAAGGGAGTTTAGAATCTTAGCATGGCATACTATAAAGTCAAAATGAATAGGAATAAAACTAAAGAAAGAAGATAACACCAGGAAAGGTGGCATACTTGATTTATTTCCCATCAGAAAACACACACACACAGACACACACACACATCTTTATCTTATTTATTCTCCTTTAATACTTGCCTTCAATATGTACTTCTGTGTGATATGAGACATTGACGTAATTTTCAAGTTCCTTTTATTTTTCTTATTCTTCATCTCCCTATTGAAGCATAATATTCTTTATGACAGAGGATTTAAAATGTTTACATACATATGCACTATCGTGGTCCATTATTTTCCTAGACCATACCAGTCTGTGAGATGCTAATGTGGTCACATTAACTATAAAAAACAACAGATTTTCTTTTGTCCCATTCCCTTTTCAGGACCTTGAACTCTCCCATTATTTCTGGGTGTCCCTGAGGGTATTTTGTATATTCTCTTAGTCACTTTGGCTGCAGGTGCCATCCATTAAGGAAAAGAATACAAATACCAAGTATGCTATTTCCTGTTTCTTCGAGAATAATGCTACCTCTTTCCTTTGGTCCTCTCTCCTTCAGATTCTGTAGCCATTCATTCTGAATACAATAATGGTTCCCCTCTGGATACCAAATTTACTGATGGCAGTAAGGGGCTAGAACCCTAAGAGTAACAAAGCTTCATTGGATTTTCTGTAGTCTACAATGGGAAAATTCACTCTATGTTCCATGCTGAGAAAATTTTCTCTCTAGAGATACACCGAGTAGCACTCTCTGCTTCTCATGTGGGTCAATCTCCTTTTTTCTTAGCAGATTATTTCCTAGCAGATTGTTCCTTATTATACAAAAAAATCTTGTTGGGGATATCAACCATTGTATACCTATGAATAAACTGGTCCCCATGCTAAAAATTCCATAATCAAAATCTAGGATTTCCCTTCATATCTCTCTTCCAATCTACCCACCAACCAGGAGAATCAGCACTTCCCTTATATGCCCAGTTCTTTCCAGCCAAATCTACTAAAATCCCCCTATAAGCAGACACCAATCCCAAACCAATGTGATAGTGGGAGCCATTTTTATGTACTTCTTTCTAAATCTTGTGGGGGTTTTTTTGCCATCTTTCCTCTTCTCCATCCTGAGTGATCTCTGGTTTTCACTGGCTCCCCCTGATCCATGGCTTGAAGCCAGTTGGCTCATCTGGATCTCTTGTGGAGCTGTCTTTATGTTCATTGCTGTTGCTGTTTCTTTTTATGGTTAATTTATGGATATGATAATAGGATTTAGGTGGGAAAGAAACCTCTCCCTTATTTCTTTCTCAATAATATTGTCCCCAAATTTCTCTTTTGAGACCGTCCAGAAAGGGTATGAAGGAGAGAGTGGAAAGTTGTGTGGGTGGGTGAATGAATCACTTTTCCTGTTTTGGGAAGTTTTAACTTGTGGAGATTCTACTGATGATTGCTAAAAATCATCTTAAACCCATCACTCTTAAGACTTAAATGTGAAAATGTATGATATTTCAATATAATAGTTCTGTAGGGGATTTTCTAATAACTGACTTTTTCTAGTAGAAAATGCATGATCTCTTGTTACTGAACTTATGATACTGATGATACTGAGCAGGACTCTGTGAGGGTCCTGGGCACAAAAGCCTTTCTCTGTTCCCCATTTCTTCATTACAGGAAATAAGCTTCATTCGGCCTCCATGACCTTCCCTGAGTTCCAACAGGCAGGTTCAAACAAATGCTAGTTAGGGAATTGGGGGAATGTGGAGACAAGGGAGGAACAGTCAAAAGAGAAAGTAATGCAGCCTTGGGGCAGAGTCCTTGTTCCCCATCAAGTGATTATACATAACAATATCTTTGAGCTGTTTTGCAGATACTGAAACCCCCACCAACTGTGCAAGAGGGTTCCCTTTTCTCCACACCCTCTCCAGCATTTATTGTTTGTAGACTTTTTGATGATGGCCATTCTGACCAGTGTGAGATGATATCTCATTGTAGTTTTGATTTGCATTTCTCTAATGATTAGTGATGTTGCACATCCTTTCATGTGTTTGTTGGGAACCTGTATATCTTCTTTGGAGAAATGTCTATTTAGTTCTTCTGCCCATTTTTGGATTGGGTTGTTTGTTTTTTTGATATTGAGCTGCATGAGCTGCTTGTAAATTTTGGAGATTAATCCTTTGTCAGTTGCTTCATTTGCAAATATTTTCTCCTGTTCTGAGGGTTGTCTTTTCATCTTGTTTATGGTTTCCTTTGCTGTGCAAAAGGTTTTAAGCTTCATTAGGTCCCATTTGTTTATTTTTGTTTTTGTTTCCATTTCCCTAGAAGGTGGGTCAAAAAGGATCTTGCTGTGATTTATGTCACAGAGTGTTCTGCCTATGTTTTCCTCTAAGAGTTTTGTAGTGTCAGGCCTTACATTTAGGTCTTTAATTCATTTTGAGTTTATTTTTGTGTATGGTATTAGAGAGTCTTCTAATTTCATTCTTTTATGTGTAGCTGTCCAGTTTTCCCATCACCACTTATTGAAGAGGCTGTCTTTTCTGCATTGTATATTCTTGCCTTCTTTATCAAAGATAAGGTGACCATACGTGTGTGGGTTTATTTATGGGCTTTCTATCCTGTTCCATTGATCTATATTTCCATTTTTGTGGCAGTATCATACTGTCTTGATTACTGTAGCTTTGTAGTATAGTCTGAAGTCCAGGAACCTGATTCCTCCAGCTCCATTTTTCTTTCTCAAGATTTCTTTGGCTATTCGGGGTCTTTTGTGTTTCCACACAAATTGTGAAAATTTTCGTTCTAGTTCTGTGAAAAATTCCATTGGTAGTGTGATAGGGATTGCATTGAATCTGTAGATTGAAGCTCAGGTTCTTGATGTCTCATCACAGAAAGAGTTCAGTGAGAGACAAAGTGATAGGTAAGAAGTGGATTTATCTAGAGAGAAACACACTCCACAGAGTGTGGGCTATCTCAGAAGGTGAGAAAGGCCAGATATGTAGATTTTAATGAACCAAAACTTAAAGAAAACGTTTTCTTTCTGTTCCTTTTCCTTAAATGTTTTAAAAATAAATAAAACTAATCAAACCTGTTAGTCTACATTCTTAGTAAAGCATTACCTGTTTCTTGACACAAGAGTATAAAAATACACAATCTATATAAAGACATCTTTGATCAAGGGCATGTACCTTACTGCTTATGTTGGCATTTGAGATCAAAGATAAAAAACTTCCTCTTTCATCTTACATATTCTCTTATCAGCCATGCTATTGATTCAATGGAGATGCTAACTACACCTATGCACACAGGTAAGGTTTTAGTGTAAATGGGGAAAGGAGCAATGCAGAAATGTTTGTGGGTTATCTTTTCACGGCATTTAAAAGTGGGAATAAATGAAAGCTGTCACAAGAGAGAATTAGGTGTGGATGCCAAGTAACGGGTGTGTTGTTCGTGTCAGCAGAAGGGGAAGCTTCTGTTACTGCTTAGATTTGTCTGAAGAGCAGTGGAATAAGAAGACAATTTTCTCACCATGTCAATTGTGTCTTAACTTTTACAAAATTGAGCACATTGCATAATGACAGATATTCTCAAGCTACTGGAAATAGTTGTGTCAATAACAGGTGTTCGTTTTAGGCAAAAATATACTTGCTAGTAGTTTTTCATGGCTGCCTCTCATCATACATGCATATACACATCTTTTTTGCCCTTTTTATTTAAGAACTCTACACTTAGAAGAGATGTCTGACTTAAGGTACTCGTATTTGGGAATTTTAATTAAATTAATATGAGTTTCGGTGGCAATTTGGAATGAGTTTAGAGAGGTTTTGATGTGCTAATGGCCATTAGAATAAGCCAATTCTGAAAATAATAAAAGAAAATGTATTAGTTGCTAATGCCGCTGTAACAGATTAAATTCAGTGGCAGGAAGCAACATAAATTTATTATCTTAGGGTTCTGAAAGCCAGAAGTGAAAACATATGTTCATGAAATTTGTAAAAACACGGTCAGAGAAAGTTTTTCATAATAGCCCCAAACTGAAAACACCCCAAATATTTACCAGTAGGTGAATGGATAAGCAAGTTGTGATACTACTCAGTAAAATAAACTATTGATACACATAGCTACATGGATGAGTCTCCAAAACATTGTGGTGTCAAAAGAAGGACAAAATAGAATACATTCTGTGGGCTTCCATTTATAGAAAGTTCTAGAACAGGCAAAACTAATCCATGGCTATAGAAATCAAAACAGGGCATTTCCACGAGTTGGAGGTATTGATTAGAAAGAAACATAAGAAACATTTCTGGGATGATGGAGCCATCCCATATCTTGTTGGGTACGTGGGTATACTCGTGTGCCCAAACTCATTGAACTGTGTTTTTAAAATGTGTGAATTTTAGTGTATATTAGTTTTACCTAAATAAGCAAATAAAAATAATAACACAAACTAAATATACAGCATTATTTTAATTTTATTTTAAATAATGTGAGCCTGCTTTATGTTTTCCACAGACAAATTACTAGAAATAAATAAACTGATTTATAAACAAAGGTTATTGTCAAGTGGTAAAATCATTGATATATTTGTTTCTTTACACTTCCAATATTTTCTACTCTTCATTCTTTATAATAAAATCACTTAATAAATAGTGCAATCACTATTGTAGTCTATGGTTAGACTATCTGTAATTTTTGATATCCTATTTTATTTATGTGTTATTTATTGATAGTACTTATATATTATTATTTATTTATATTATATTATATATCTATAATATATTTTTATTTTATTTATTTCATTATATTTATTTATACTTTTATTTTCTATTTATATATATTTATATTATTTTACTTTAAAATTTTTATTGTATTTGGTTACTATTTTATTCAAATGATGTTTATTGGAATCCAAGCATAATTTATTAGTATAAAAATTGTTTAATAACTAAGACCAAATATTAAAGAATCTCTTGAAGAAATCAAGCCTTGATCTTGGGAAGCATAGCAGAACTCTTCAAATGCTGTTTATTTCTAGGGTTCCTCTCCTTGATTTCCTATCTTTTTTTCTACTCTATGTATAATTTTGAGGGTTTAATCACATTTAATAACTGCCTCACCCCCAAGCTAACAATTCCCAATATCTTTTTCTATAAGGTTAATCTCTCTTGAGTTTCACTCCTACATATTTATCTGCCTTCTTAGTATCTCCAACAGAAGGGCAGTTACCTCAAATACAACACTTTTCTACTGAAAATAATTAACAAACTGCTTTCCTAAATCTTTATGTATTTGGGGGGCACACTTTCTCATCACTTAACCAGGAACCTAAGGATTCTCCTCTTTCCCCCATTACCTTTACATCTAATGGATGCTAAGTTCTGGCCAAGCAGTCTCCTAAATAGCTCTTGTGTCTGCCTCTTCCTTTTCAACCCGACGGTCACACACAGCCACAGTCGGGCCTCTTATTAGCTCAAGTTTGACCAAGGTCAGTAGTAACCTGCAGACTTATTTCTCTGCTTCCACCTCAACGTTTACAGTAATTGCACTAGGGCCAGTTGTTGGTGTGCCCTTATCAAATGCAACTTTGCTTCCAAAGAGTCACAGTGACACAGTGTGAGCAGTAGAATCAGCCCGCCTATGTTCAGATGGAACTCCACCACTTACTCTGTGTAAACTGGGATAGGTTATTGACTTCTCCTTCCTCATCCTCACAGTGAGGACGTAATAACACCCTCAAAATTAGGAACCATACATGAGATAATCCAATGAAAAGTACTCCATGTGATACCTGGCTTATGTAAAGAGATTAATAAACTATATTTTACATGAACATGAATTTATAATATATTATATATAAACACACATTTAAATATATATGTATAAATTACATTTATTAACTAAACGTCACTCTTTCCTCAAGGTGGCATACAAAGCTGTTGCTGATAGACTTACAACATTGACTAAACTTATTTGGCTCATATGTTAGGAGTCTTCAGGACTCAATTTCCATTTTACATCAAGAGAAACTGAGTTTTCACTTCATAAAGGGCAGTGGAAATGTCCACCTT
Organism: Balaenoptera borealis; assembly: GCF_965194805.1. Classification (NCBI taxonomy): domain Eukaryota; kingdom Metazoa; phylum Chordata; class Mammalia; order Artiodactyla; family Balaenopteridae; genus Balaenoptera; species Balaenoptera borealis. Next base: position 19,473,513 of record NC_138876.1, read on the forward strand.
GTGTTATCTTTCCCTGTGATACAATCTTTTATTTTCCACCAGTTATTGCTAAATTTATCTTGATTCTGTGGAATTCTTTAGCATATGTGAAATCTTGGAATTACTTAGTGCAATTTGCCATTTTCTGTTTACTCAGTCATTTCTGTCTACTCTGTACAATACAAAAAGCAAGCCTGAAGTGAAAAAGAATCAGTGACCTATGGAACATACTGCAGTGTACATACTGCAGAACCACACCCAGTTAAACTGCTTTTTCTTCCTGCAACAGGGGACATGACCTAATTTCTAGCTGAGTGGTCTATATTGAGGTGTATTTAACAGGTTCTGATCAGGAACTAATTAATTAATTACCTTTCTTTCTTCTCTCTCTCTCTCTCTCTCTTTCTTTCTTTCTTTTTATCTTTCCCATAGTATATGAGAAGCTGGCCAAACTGTAAGGGTGACATGGCTTTCCATTGACTTTATAGTGCCTATAGAATTAGGCTGTTTCTTTCTCTGTCAAAAGGGATAAAACTGTACTTACCTACTAGAGCAGTTGTGAGAGTTAAATGAATTAATATATGTAAAGCACATAGTTCCTGGCACATAGTTAAGGACTTGATAAATGTTTACCTATATTTTTTATTATTCCTATTATTATTATTATTATTATTACATTCTAAGCATTCAAACTCTATGACAATCTAGAGATGACATCAAATGGACACATGCACATTCATACTTATATATCAAAATCAGAACCAAACACAACACATATATTAAATATATGAAAGATTTTAGTTAATTTCCTTTGACATAGTTTTAATTTCCCTTGCAGGTAGAAATGTCTCATTATATTTTCAGTAAATGATTGGAAGAAGTTCTGTATTACTTTACCTGTTCAATTTTGTTCTTTTCAACTGATATTTGTTGGGTTGATTATTATGTGTCATATACTTTTGTGTGGCATTGTACATTAAGTGACAGACAATACTAACGCATCCCTACTCCTGGGGGGTTTAGAATCTAACAGTGAATATACTTATTAAACAAGAGATTACAAGTTTGATTAACGCTACGTTTGGGGAAATATTATGGGAAGGTACAACTGTCATCCACTGATTTATTAGTTTCCAGGTAATGAATAAAGTAAGTTACTTAATTCATTTTGATAATAGTTTCTCAGACAATATATCTTAAAGAAGTAAACTTTTGTGCATTTTGCCTAAATTATTTTAAAAACAGACCCTTGTGAGCAGTGGACTTATCCTGGCAATCAGACATTCAATAGCTTAGAATAAATGAACAAAGCTTTTGAACCAAGTTATTCACAAAATCAGAGCATACAATGTTAATGAAAGAAATTTAGGCACAAATTTCTCATTAGTAAATGATACTCTGGAATGATCAGTGCACTGAATGAATGAATGAATGAATAAATGAATTTAGCAAACAGAATAGAAATTTAATTCTGAATGCAAAATTCTGAAATATATTCTTTAATTTCAGATTGACCCCCCCCCGCCCCAGATTGACTTTATAAACTTTGGCAAGTCATATTTTATCTCTTTTACAAAGATTTTGCCCTTTTAAAACAGAAAATAATTAACAGAAGTAAAATGTGTTCTTCAGAGTTTACAAACTACATCAACTACTTTGAATGAAAGTAGGTAATAAATATAAAAAAATAATGTTATAAAACCTTATAAATTTCAGCTTTATTTGACATTTAAAAGAGGTATGTTGACAAATATTACAGTAATAAACAAGCCTTCAATATCATAATGTATATTGTATTCTTCAAAGAAACTACAATCCCCTTCAAGGCAGAGACTGTCTTACTGATCCAATTAACTTAAAGACAAAAAATATCTTTGCAAGGAATGAAGGGTTTTGTTTAGAATTAAATAACCAATGAATGATCGTTTCCCAGTATATTTATCTATATATTCATGCACAGGTATACCTATATAGCCAGGCAGCCAGCCATTTGTTTTAAGTTTTTACAAAGGTAACAGTTATTCTTTTGATAAGCTTTTTTTGAGCATCTGCTATGTGCAATGCTAGGCTAGACATTGAGGAGAGACAAAAATGAACAAGCTTGGTCCCTGGTTTCGAATAGGTCATGATTATTATCTAAAGATTATTCTGTGAATATCATTAATTATGTTAGTCATTTGTTTGCTCAAAGGTACTAAATTTTCTTGATTGAAACCATTCGGTTCACATAATTTGGAAGTACCATAGAATATAGTGTGAGTTGAATAAATTTCTTGAAATAATTTTCAATCTTTACACTGAAATTCTTTTACAGTTGAAATTTCTGAATTTGAATTTTAGGACTGCCATCAGCCTAAAATTTCTGTGTCAAAGTCTTGGTCTTGGTTTCTCTCTTACTCTCACTTGGCTACATCTTCAAGTATATTAATATAGTTATAATTTTCTATCATTAAATCATTAACTTACAACCCTTTCCTTCTTTATACTAGATACTTTATGCCTTATTCTCTGTGTGTTTGTATGTGTGTGTGTGTTTGCATACAACACACTCTAGTATTACATCAAACATGAGGCTACCTCTGTAGGTAGGGCACAGTGAGATAGACAAAAATGAGTAAGAGTGAATGAGGGAGCGGGGGTGCGGTGGGGAGAAATTCTATTTGCTGAGAATCTAAAAGAGCTGGCAAATAGCACAGCTTAGAAAGCCAATGAAATTTACTACAGGAGGGCTTTTCATTTGCATTTGTTTTCTCCAGTTTACACACAATTCCTCTTCTCTAGCAAATAAGGGCACCAAAATGTAGTGACTAGCCACTGAGATCATAAGCGTGTTCAAGCAATAATAGAAAGAGATAAGTAGTAACTTCCTATTACTTTCAGGAAGAAAGTAATAATAGTAATAATAATAATATTAAAATCTAGACACCAAAATTCTGAAAGCACAGACATCTGGATTAGTAAAAAGCTTCAAACACCTTATAAGTCCTCAAGGCATTCTTATTTTACAATACCATAATTCATATTTATAGTAACCACTTCAATTATCAAAAATGTTTTTACATTTCACATGTTCTTTTGAAGAACAAATGCAATTATAAAAATTCCGTGTATAAAGTTTTCCTTCAAAATCGTTAACATTGTTTAAGAGTCTGATAACTGAATAGTGAAAGTTCCATCAAGCTAGACACTCTTCTGTGAAATAATTTACGTCTGTGAAATAATTACTTCAATAATTGTCTTATTGTAAATAAGACATTCACTCACTTTTCCAGGGGTCCAATCCTATGCATTTCTTTCTTTTTGGATCATCTCCATTGAACTGCCTCCCTCTGATAATGAGATTTCCTTCCACAAATGCAATGTTCTAAGTATCAATAAACAGAAAGATTTGCCTCTACTGTGCAATGGGTATTGCTTTAAGTTTGCCATACTTTGTCATGACAAAGTTTTTAGAAGTTATTACCATAAATATTGTATTTTCAAAGTTGCTCCACAGTCCAGAGTTTGGGTAGATCCTATGATTTTCCATTTGCTGTGTGCAATTCTATTTATTCACTGTGGCTTTTTTGTTAATGCATCCAGTTTCCCTGAATGACTATAACATTTCTTGGCTGTTGATACCATCAGTCCTCCTGGAATCATGAAATGTAAAAGCAGAAGACAATAAATCTTAAACATATATAAAATCTACTGTCTATTTCATCTATTTTATTTCTTTAAGCAACCACCAAGTTTGAGCACAATTTGGTTTTCAATCCAGATTTGGTGGCTTATAATTTTCTTTTTTCCCTTCTTTTTTGTTTTCTTCCTGGTCATTCACATTCATTCCTCTTTCTTCTGTTAACCCCAATTTTCCTCCTTTACAGAAAGTAGCCTTTGTGGGATATCCATCAGGTTTCCCTGACCTTCCTAAACCAAGAGGTGTCTAAAGACTTAAAAACTGAAGTCTAAATTAGCATAAATTAGTCATTTAAGAATGCAGGGAGATTCTAGATTTTATACTTTACATCAGAGAAAGGAGTGGTAATAATGTATTTTTTTACATGCTAAATTAGGTGATTATGAGTTCTTCCTACTCTTCTCCTAGCATAGGTGGCTTCCTCCATTCAAGAAGGAAAGATGTCTGTGACAACTCCAGTTCCCCTCACCTTTATTACTTGTAATCCTAGAGGAAGAGAGATCCATCATATCTCCCATTATCCGTATGTTAAACCTTGACAAAAAGTGATTGGCCTTGTGCTTGAGTCACGTTTTTGAACCAATCACAGTAATTAGGAAAAGAAGTTTATTTGCTTGGCCAGCCTAGAACATGTTCCCATCATGAGGGAAGAGACAGAGTAACATGTTTACCAGATCCATCACAACCACACAGAAGAACAAATATTGAGCAAATAACCAATACCCACTATAGGGAGTATTCCAGTATTCCAAGTATTCATTCCAAGTATTCATTTTTTCTTCTTTCCTTTCAGACCTACAGGTGGGAACTGTGCTCAGTTTTTACCGGCCCTTGTGCACTACATTATTGCTTGTGTTTCCCCATACTTTGCTCACACCTTTGTTCATAGTCCCTTTTTAAAACTCACCTTGACTTATCCATTTTGAGTGTACCAGTGATTTCCTGCCAGCACCATGACTGATATGCTGGAGGAGGATAAAGTATGTGGGTGCTGGCATGAGACAGTCCTGGATGTAAATCTGAACGCTATCATTTCCTATGCTAAGTGGAGAAAAGTAGAGCATCTATGGTACCTTTCCAAACTCCAATTTCTTATTTATTAAAATGTAGATAATGATGAATTCTACCGCATACGCACACAAACTATTCAACCACCATAGGGAAAATCAATTATTTACAGCTTTTTTGTGTAACTCAGTGCCTAGCATGTATGAAATGCTTATTAAATTTCGGTAAATGAATAAATCATTTTATGAATGAAAGACAATGTTTTCTCACACAAATTCAATTCCTGGTAAATTTGGCAGTCATTAATCAGATAATTCCTCTACAGCCATTAGGAAGAATATTCCTTGAGTGAGTACTGGATTAGACCCATCTGAAGAACTTTCACTAGTGTCTCAACCTATTGGTTTAACACACAATCTAAAATAAATCATGCAAAATTGAAATGAGTTAAAATAGAAAGACACAGAATGAGAGGCATGCATTATTTTGGCCTTAGAGCCACATGGGTTGGGGTTTTTATTTTTTGTTTATTTATTTATTCTTTAACATTTTTATTGGAGTATAATTGCTTTACAATGGTGTGTTAGTTTCTGCTTTATAACAAAGTGAATCAGTTATACATACACATATATACCCATATCTCTTCCCTCTTGCGTCTGCCTCCTTCCCACCCTCCCTATCCCACCCGTCTAGCTGTTCACAAAGCACCGAGCTGATCTCCCTGTGCTATGTGACTGCTTCCCACTAGCTATCTATTTGATATTTGGTAGTGTATATATGTCCATGCCACTCTCTCACTTTGTCCCAGCTTACCCTTCCCCTCCCCGTGTCTTCAAGTCCATTCTCTAGTAGGTCTGCGTCTTTATTCCCATCTTGCCCCTAGGTTCTTCATGACCTTTTTTTTTTTAGATTCCATATATATGTGTTAGCATACGGTATTTGTTTTTCTCTTTCTGACTTACTTCACTCTGTATGACAGACTCTAGGTCCATCCACCTCACTACAAATAACTCCATTTTGTTTCCTTTTATGGCTGAGTAATATTCCATTGTATGTATGTGCCACATCTTCTTTATCCATTCATCTGTCGATGGACACTTAGGTTGCTTCCATGTCCTGGTTATTGTAAATAGAGCTGCAATGAACATTGTGGTATATGACACTTTTTGAATTATGGGTTTATCAGGGTATATGTCCAGGAGTGGGATTTCTGGGTCGTATGGTAGTTCTATTTTTAGTTTTTTAAGGAACCTCCATACTGTTCTCCATAGTGGCTGTATCAATTTACATTCCCACCAACAGTGTATGAAGGTTCCCTTTTCTCCACACCCTCTCCAGCATTTATTGTTTGTAGATTTTTTGATGATGGCCATTCTGACCGGTGTGAGATGATATCACATTTTAGTTTTGATTTGCATTTCTCTAATGATTAATGATGTTGAGCATCCTTTCATGTGTTTGTTGGAAATCTGTATATCTTCTTTGGAGAAATGTCTATTTAGGTCTTCTGCCCATTTTTGGATTGGGTTGTTTGTTTTTTAATATTGAGCTGCATGAGCTGCTTGTAAATCTTGGAGATTAATCTTTGTCAGTTGCTTCATTTGCAAATATTTTCTCCCATTCTGAGGGCTGTCTTTTCATCTTATTTATGGCTTCCTTTGCTGTGCAAAAGCTTTTAAGCTTCATTAGGTCCCATTTGTTTATTTTTGTTTTTATTTCCACTTCTCTAGGAGGTCAAAAGACCTCTAGGAGGTCTCTAGGGTCAAAAAGGATCTTGCTGTGATTTATGTCATAGAGTGTTCTGCCTACGTTTTCCTCTAAGAGTTTGGTAGTGTCTGGCCTTACTTTTAGGTCTTTAATCTATTTTGAGTGTTTTTTTGTGTATAGTGTTAGGGAGTGTTCTAATTTCATTCTTTTACACGTAGCTGTCCAGTTTTCCCAGCACCACTTATTGAAGAGGCTGTCTTTCCTCCATTGTATATTCTTGCCTCCTTTAGCAAAAATAAGGTGACCATATGTGCATGGGCTTACCTCTGGGCTTCCTATCCTGTTCCATTGATCTATATTTCCGTTTTTGTGGCAGTACCATACTGTCTTGATTACTGTAGCTTTGTAGTATAGGCTGAAGTCCAGGAGCCTGATTCCTCCAGCTCTGTTTTTCTTTCTCAACATTGCTTTGGCTATTCGGGGTCTTTTGTGTTTCCATACAAATTGTGGAATTTTTTGTTCTAGTTCTGTGAAAAATGCCATTGGTAGTTTGATAGGGATTGCATTGAATCTGTAGATTGCTTTGGGTAGTATAGTCATTTTCACAATGTTGATTCTTCCAATCTAAGAACATGGTATATCTCTCCGTCTCTTTGTATCATCTTTAATTTCTTTCATCAGTGTCATAATTTTCTGCATACAGTTCTTTTGTCTCCTTAGGTAGGTTTATTCCTAGGTATTTTATTCTTTTTGTTGCAATGGTAAATGGGAGTGTTTTCTTAATTTCACTTTCAGATTTTTCATCATTAGTGTATAGGATGCAAGAGATTTCAGTGCATTAATTTTGTATCCTGCTACTTTACCAAATTCATTGATTAGCTCTAGTAGTTTTCTGGTAGCATCTTTAAGATTCTCTATTTGTAGTATCATGTCATCTGCAAACAGTGACAGCTTTACTTCTTCTTTTCTGATTTGGATTCCTTTTATTTCTTTTTCTTCTCTGATTGCTGTGGCTAACACTTCCAAAACTATGTTGAATAATAGTGGCGAGAATGGGCAACCTTGTCTTGTTCCTGATCTTAGTGGAAATGGTTTCAGTTTTTCACCATTGATGAAGATGTTGGCTGTGGGTTTGTCATATATGGCCTTTATTATGTTGAGGTAAGTTCCCTCTATGCCTACTTTCTGGAAGGTTTTTTATCATAAGTTGGTGTTGAATTTTGTCAAAAGCTTTCTCTGCATCTATTGAGATGATCATATGATTTTTCTCCTTCAATTTGTTAATGTGGTGTATCACATTGATTGATTTGCATATATTGAAGAATCCTTGCATTCCTGGGATAAATCCGACTTGATCATGGTGTATGATCCTTTTAATGTGCTGTTGGATTCTGTTTGCTAGTATTTTGTTGAGGATTTTTGCATCTATGATCATCAGTGATATTGGTCTGTAGTTTTCCTTTTTTGTGACATCTTTGTCTCATTTTTGTATCAGGGTGATGGTGGCCTCACCACCATGGTTTGGGAGTGCTCCTCCCTCTGCTATATTTTGGAAGAGTCTGAGAAGGATAGGTGTTAGATCTTCTCTAAATGTTTGATAGAATTAGCCTGTGAAGCCATCTGGTCCTGGGCTTTTGTTTGTTGGAAGATTTTTAATCACAGTTTCAAATTCAGTGCTTGCAATTGGTCTGTTTATATTTGCTATTTCTTCCTGCTTCAGTCTTGGAAGGTTGTGCTTTTCTAAGAATTTGTCCATTTCTTCCAGGTTGTTCATTTTATTGGCATATAGTTGCTTGTAGTAATCTCTCATGATCCTTTGTATTTCTGCAGTGTCAGTTGCTACTTCTCCTTTTTCATTTCTAATTCTATTGATTTGAGTTTTCTCCCTTTTTTTCTTGATGAGTCTGGCTAATGGTTTATCAATTTTGTGTATCTTCTCAAAGAACCAGCTTTTAGTTTTATTGATCTTTCCTATCGTTTCCTTCATTACTTATTCATTTATTTCTGATCTGATCTTTATGATTTCTTTCCTTCTGCTAACTTTGGCGTTTTTTTGTTCTTCTTTCTCTAATTGCTTTAGGTGTAAGGTTAGGTTGTTTATTTGATATGTTTCTTGTTTCTTCAGGTAGGATTGTATTGCTATGAACTTCCCTCTTAGAACTGCTTTTGCTGCATCCCATAGGTTTTGGGTCGTCGTGTTTTCATTATCATTTGTTTCTAGCTATTTTTTGATTTTCTCTTTGATATCTTCAGTGATCTCTTGGTTATTAAGTAGTGTATTGTTTAGCCTCCATGTGTTTGTAGTTTTTACAGATTTTTTTCCTGTAATTGATATGTAGTCTCATAGCGTTGTGGTCAGAAAAGATATTTGATATGATTTCCATTGTCTTAAATTTACCAAGGCTTGATTTGTGACCCAAGATATGATCTATCCTGGAAAATGTTCCATGGGCACTTGAGAAGAAAGTGTATTCTGTTGTTTTGGGATGGAATGTCCTATAAATATCAATTATGTCCATCTTGTTTAATGTATCATTTAAAGTTTGTGTTTCCTTGTTTATTTTCACTTTGGATGATCTGTCCATTCGTGAAAGCGGGGTTTTAACGTCCCCTACTATGATTGTGTTACTGTCGATTTCCCCTTTTATGGCTGTTAGTATTTGCCTTATGTATTGAGGTGCTCCTCTGTTGGGTGCATAAATATTTACAATTGTTATATCTTGTTCTTGGATTGATCCCTTGATCATCATGTAGTGTAATAGTCTTTATTTTAAAGTCTATTTTGTCTGATATGAGAATTGCCACTCCAGCTTTCTTTTGATTTCCATTTGCATGGAATATCCTTTTCCATCCCCTCACTTTCAGTCTGTTTGTGTCCCTAGGTCTGAATTGGGTCTCTTGTAGACAGCATATATACGGGTCTTGTTTTTGTATCCATTCAGCCTGTCTATGTCTTTTGGTTGGAGCATTTAATCCATTTACATTTAAGGTAATTATATGTTCCTGTTACCATTTTCTTAATTGTTTTGGGTTTGTTATTGTAGGTCTTTTCCTTCTCTTGTGTTTCCTGCCTAGAGAAGTTCCTTTAGCATTTGTTGTGAAGCTGGTTTGGTGGTGCTGAATTCTCTTAGCTTTTGCTTGTCTGTAAAGGTTTTAATTTCTCCATCAAATCTTAATGAGATCCTTGCTGGGTAGAGTCATCTTGGTTTTAGGTTTTTCCCTTTCATCACTTTAAATATGTCCTGCCACTCCCTTCTGGCTTGCAGAGTTTCTGCTGAAAGATCAGCTGTTAACCTTATGGGGATTCCCTTGTATGTTATTTGTTGTTTTTCCCTTGCTGCTTTTAATATTTTTTCTTCGTATTTAATTTTTGCTAGTTTGATTAATATGTATCTTGGCATGTTTCTCCTTGGATTTATCCTGTATGGGACTCTCTGTGCTTCCTGGACTTGATTGACCATTTCCTTTCCCATATTAGGGAAGTTTTCAACTATAATCATCTCTTCCAATATTTTCTCAGTCCCTTTCTTTTTGTCTTCTTCTTCTGGGACCCCTATAATTCGAATGTTGGTGCATTTAATATTGTCCCAGAGGTCTCTCAGACTGTCCTCAATTCTTTTCATTCTTTTTTTTTATTCTGCTCTGCAGTAGCTATTTCCACTATTTTATCTTCCAGGTCACTTATCTGTTCTTCTGCTTCAGTTATTCTGCTATTGATCCCTTCTAGAGAATTTTTAATTTCATTTATTGTCTTGTTCATGATTGTTTGTTTGCTCTTTAGTTCTTCTAGGTCCTTGTTAAACGTTTCTTGTATTTTCTCCATTCTATTTCCAAGATTTTGGATCATCTTTACTATCATTATTCTGAATTCTTTTTCAGGTAGACTGCCTATTTCCTCTTCGTTTGTTAGGTCTGGTGGGTTTTTACCTTGCTCCTTCATCTGCTGTGTGTTTCTTTGTCCTCTCATTTTGCTTAACTTACTGTGTTTGGGGTCTCCTTTTGGCAGGCTGCAGGTTCGTAGTTCCTGTTGTTTTTGGTGTCTGTCCCCAGTGGCTAAGGTTGGTTCAGCGGGTTGTGTAGGCTTCCTGGTGGAGGAGACAAGTGCCTGTATTCTGGTGGATGAGGCTGGGTCTTGTCTTTCTGGTGGGCAGGTCCAGGTCTGGTGGTGTGTTTTGGGGTGTCTGTGACCTTATTATGATTTTTGGCAGCCTCTCTGCTAATGGGTGGGATTGTGTTCCTGTCTTGCTAGTTGTTTGGCATGGGGTGTCCAGCACTGTAGCTTGCTGGTCGTTGAGTGGAGCTGGGTCTGGGCATTGAGATGGAGATCTCTGGGAGATTTTTGCCGTTTGATATTACATGGAGCTGGGAGGTCTCTTGTGGACCAGTGTCCTGCAGTTGGCTCTCCCACCTCAGAGGCACAGCCCTGACGCCTGGCTGGAGCACCAAGAGCCTGTCCTCCACATGGCTCAGAATAAAAGAGAGAAAAAAAGAGAGAAAGAAAGAAAAAGATAAAATTTAATTTAATTTAATTTAATTTAATTAAGTTATTAAAATAAAAAAAATTATTAAAAAAAATTTTTTTTAAGTAATTAAAAAGAAAGAAAGAAAGAAGAGAACAACCAAACCAAAAAACAAATCCACCAATGATAAGAAGCACTGAAAACTATACTAAAAAAAAAAAAAAGAACAGACAGACAGAACCCTAGGACAAATAGTAAAAGCAAAGCTATACAGACAAAATCACACACAGAAGCATATGCATGCACACTCACAAAAAGAGAAAAAGGGAAAAATATATATATCGTTGCTCCCAAAGTCCACCTCCTCAATTTGGGATGATTCGTTGTCTATTCAGGTATTCCACAGATGCAGGCACATCAAGTTGTTTGTGGAGTTTTATCTTGAGGCTGCTGGGAGAGATTTCCCTTTCTCTTCTTTGTTCGCACAGCTCCCGGGGTTCAGCTTTGGATTCGGACCCGCCTCTGCGTGTAGGTTGCCTGAGGGCATCTGTTCTTCGCTCAGACAGGACGGGGTTAAAGGAGCGGCTGATTCGGGGGCTCTGGCTCACTCAGGCCAGGGGGAGGGAGGGGTACGGATGCGGGGCGAGCCTGCGGCGGCAGAGGCCAGCGTGACGTTGCAGCAGCCTGAGGCGTGCCGTGTGTTCTCCTGGGGAAGTTGTCCCTGGATCACGGGACCCTGGCAGTGACGAGCTGCACAGGCTCCCGGGAGGGGCGGTGTGGATAGTGACCTGTGCTTGCACACAGGCTTCTTGGTGGTGGCAGCAGCAGCCTTAGCGTCCCAGGCCCGTCTCTGGGGTCTGCGCTGATTGCTGCGGCTCGCGCCCGTCTCTGGAGCTCCTTTAAGTGGCGCTGTTGATCCCCTCTCCTCACGCACCAGGAAACAGAGGCAAGAAAAAGTCTCTTGCCTCCTCGGCAGCTGCAGACCTTTTCCCGGACTCCTTCCCGGCTAGCTGTGGCGCACTAGCCCCCCCTCAGGCTGTGATCACGCCGCCAACCCCAGTCCTCTCCCTGCGATCCAACTGAAGGCAGAGCCTCAGCTTGGGCTGGGGTTTTTAAATATCTGTCTTTCTAGTCAAATAGACTTATTATAAAATGGCTCATTTGCGGGGACTTCCCTGGCGGCGCAGTGGTTAAGAATCCTCCTGCCAGTGCAGGGGACAGAGGTTCGATCCCTCATCCTGGAAGATCCCATATGCCACGGAGAAACTAAGCCTATGCGCCACAACTACTGAGCCTGTGCTCTACAGCCTGCGAGCCACAACTACTGAAGCCCCCGCCTAGAGCCTGTGCTCCACAACAAAATAAGTCACCGCAATGAAGAGTAGCCCCTGCTTGCCGCAACTAGAGAAAGCCTGCATGCAGCAACGAAGACCCAACACAGCCAAAGATAAATAAATAAATAAATATATTAAAAAAATAAATTAAATAAAATGGCTCATTTGCTAATTATCCTGGTGTGCTCTCTACTGGCATTTCAACAACTTGCTATATAACACTTATATAACCTTACATAGCACTTACCGTATGCCAGGCTTTTTCTAATTATTTTATATATATGTATAAACCTATGACCGTCTGATGTAGTTACCCTTTCATGATCCCCACTTTACAGGGGAAGAAACTGAAGCACACAGAGGTTAAGTAACTTGCTCAATGTCCCATGGCCATTATATGGTAAGATCAGAATCATTACACTTAACTACCAGTTTGTAGTCGCAGGTAGCAGAGAAAGTGGTATGTGTTTACTACAACATTTTCCTCTTCCAGATCACACAGAAAGGCTACATTTCCTCGATTGCCCTGAAACTAGATAAGGCCCAATGACTGAGTTCTGGCCAGAAGAACGTAGGCAATAATGATGTAAACTTCCTTCCAGGCTTGGCCTTTAAAATCATCCTTTGCGGTCCTCCAGAACTCTCTCTTTTGGCAACTAGGAAGCCAGGGGTTCCACGTGGGACCACCAAGAGATGGAGACGGACTCCCCAATCTCTTTTCAATGATAATATGAATGAGAAAGAAACATTTATTACATTAAACCACTATGATTTGAGAGTACATTTACTTGCACATACCTTGATGTATCCTGACTAATAAAGAAATTGGTATTTTGAATCAGATTGCTTTAAAATAAATTATATGACATTGGCTTCATTGTTAGGCATCAAGAAGGTCCATATCAAAGGCTAGGATATATGAGAAATAGCTATTCTTTTTATACTGTGGAAGAGCAACTGGAAATAACTGTTGCTTTTAGTAACTCGGGAGACAGAATAGGAAGATTTAATTTGTAGTTTTAGGAGAAATGGATGAATAAAAGACGACTAGTGTCTATTGGCTATTACTGGCTGCCTTTGGCAAGGTTATTATCAAAAAAAAAAAAAAATGGGGAAAAAAACTGGCCAGTAATAAATAGAATTGAAAGAAAGTAGAGTGCAGAAATTGGGGTCTTGCTATGTCAGAAGATGCCAAATAATTAAAGAAGATGAGATGTCAGAAGACATTCAAGGAAAAGGTCTAATAAAACTTCTGAGATGAATAAAGTAATCTGAGCAAAGACAGATGAAGACTCTAGACTTCCCAAACACAGTTCCAGGGAGCCTCAAAGAGAGGGGATGGGATAGGCACAGAGCAAGGAAGCAGAGAAATACATGAGGCTTGAAAATTCTTCCTATAAAGAATTTTGTGTGTGGTTGCTGATGGAGCCTAAAGCAAGAAGATCAGAAGCCTACTAATTTTTTAAGGAATTGCATTGTTAAAGAAACCATAACTCTGGCTTAAAAAAAATCCTTTGACTGGATGAGACCTAAAACAACCCATAGGTCCCAAAGTTTTGAGGAAAAGAGTCAAGCTTCAAAGGCTATTTAACCCCCAAAGAAGGCATGGTCTCTAACACCCACATCAGATATGGCCAAGGAGAATAATGAACTAGGAGGAACTTCCTTGCAGATAGAACCAGGGGTGGTAAAGTACAATGGTCAAATGTATTCCCCCTAGGAGTAGAATGAGAGTGGTAGGTCAGCAGAATAAAAGAGCACACGTGCATTTATTCTTGCAGCCTGAACAACTTTAGATTCTTGAATTGGCTGATGGCCCTGTCAAATTGCCAGGTATAATATGTCAATTTAATAGCCATATGCTGCTTTAAATCATAGAAAGAGCCTTTTTCACCTCAAAAATGTCAACTTGATTAAAAAAATAAATAGATAATAAGATCACCATGAACATTATAACAACTTGAAGTATCTCATGGCCGTTGCAATAATTGCTAGTTCCTCATTCGGGAAATGTCTAGTAATTGTCAAAACACTCAGAGCAACTAAAATTTCAGTAAATGTGAAAGTGATACTGCACAATCGGATGGATTTCCAGCTGGCAATCATATCCCCGTGGTCTTCCCAACTTTGCTTTCCATGTGAGACAGTAGCACAGCCTTGCTTATTGGACTGAGGTATACCAAGCAGTATGCCACAAAGGTACAGTGGAAAGCAGAAATGCGGTCTGCTTTTCTCTGCCGCCAGTTTTCCTGAAACAGCCGGTAGGCACATTGTTTTATATTAAAATAAACACACTATATTGTATATGAGATTGAGACATTTAGATGAATTTTGGAGATGAGCTATGGAACTGCAAATAAATGTATTTTTGCGGCATTGGCAGACTTCAGCTTCCCTGGGCTGAATCACTTAGCAGAGACAATTCTGACTGCCTTAGTTAACTGAGAAACTGGGAGGTGAGAAGGAACAGAAGGAGAGAAGGGGTGTAGGAGGCATTTCACAATTTAGCAGGATGGATATTGGTGCCTCCTGTAGATATTTATATCTAAAATCCCACTGGTCTTAAGTCACTGGGTAGAAGAACAAAATTCAGGCCTAGGACTTTTAAGGATGAATGTTCCTTACAAGGAATTGGGGTTTATTGTGATGTATGATGTCTCCCAGGTGAAATGAAGGTGGAGTAATAGCACAGCTATGTCCTTTATCCCTTTTCATTTCTTTTCCTTCCTGCTATTCAGCCCTTCAGTCCACTTCAAATCAACAGCATTCAAAATATTATTACTCCATACAAAGATAAATGTATTTCAAGATAGATAGATAGATAGATAGATCAATCAAAATATAGAAAGAAAAAAAGAGAGACACACAGAAAGAGATTCCATGAGTTAATGGAATTGTTACTGCCCCATCCCACCTATTCTTCTTCCATAGTGGAGGGCATAAGACCAAACCGAGCTACTTGGGGCCAACAACAGGACATTGTGTCCCAGTCAGCAAGACACACTGTATTTTCCTTGAGGTCAGTGAAAAGGAAGAATGAGAATCAACATGAGGCTTACAAGTGACCAGCATCCCATCATGGGACGAGAGTCTGTAAGGAGACAAAGACAAGGAGAACCCAGAGAAGGCAGAGTTCTTTCAGGTCCTGGATCCAGATGAGCTCAATCCAGCTGCAGCCCTATGTTTCCCACTTTCCTTCCCTACTTCAGTTAGTCTGAGTTGAGTTTCTCTTTCTTGCTATTAAAATATTCTGGCCCAAAGAAGTACAAAGGGAGAGCTATAAGCCCAGAAGTGGTGGTGCACAGGGAATGGGGAAACACATTTCTAGAGTAACCATACTACTTGCACAAATGACTTTTGCTTGATTGAGCTGATTGTGATTGAGAATAAAATTTTGATTCTTGACCTGTGTGTTGAGTTTTAATTAGAATTAAAATAGACTCATGATAACGAACTTATTGGTAACTTTTTGAAGAATTTAAACATATAACTGTATATATACATTTTCATTCTATAAGCACGATGGCCATGACAGCAAAGAATTTCAGGGCCTTGTGGAATTTTTAAAAAATAGTTCTCGGGCTTCCCTGGTGGCGCAGTGGTTGGGAGTCTGCCTGCCAATGCGGGGGACACGGGTTCGAGCCCTGGTCTGGGAGGATCCCACATGCCGCGGAGCAGCTGGGCCCGTGAGCCACAGTTGCTGAGCCTGCGCGTCTGGAGCCTGTGCTCCGCAACAAGAGAGGCCGCGATAGTGAGAGGCCCGCGCACCGCGATGAAGAGTGGCCCCCGCTTGCCTCAACTGGAGAGGGCCCTCGCACAGAAACGAAGACCCAGCACAGCCATAAATAAATCAAAGTTAAAAAAAAAAAAAAATTGTTCTCAAGGACTGGGGATCATGAGAGTGTCCTCCAAGACCTGAGAAGCCAGGATATGCCAAGGGGTGGATGGCACACCTGAATTCCATCTGACCCTTTTGCGTTGGCAATTTAGAAAGCTCCTAAAGTTAGGACTCATACATTAGTCCCCTTTGCATATGCCAAAACCAGCTCTGTAGACGTAATAGCTCCTTCTTCTCCTGTGAATAAATCTGTAAACATTTTGTGAAAAGTCCCTACAATGAACCCTATTACTTTAGAGAGTGTCTCCTGGCCCCACCTTCTAATTTTCATTGAAAATTTCCTGTTCAATCCTGGGTTCATGTCCCATTGCCTCACAAATTGTATCCACAATTCTGCCTATCTCTTTATTCTGATGCTTTATTAGGACTGTCTGTATTAATGCTGGCTGTCCACTGCTTGCTGCCTTCCTAATTTCAATGATCTTCCAACTTCCTTATCTTATCCTAGTTCCTAAAATCCCTAATAGGCATTGTCAGCCTCTGCTTGCTGAAGAAGAAAGCTTGGACTCCGGTCTCTGTGCTAGATATTTTTGTTCGCCCTTCAACTACATCTTTACTCGGCTCCACCATGTTTAGAGACTGGGGATGTTGAATTTTTTAGCCTACAACAACTGGATCCTTTACTCTCTGGTTTCTGGTTGGGATTGGCCAATGGGAAGCACTTGTGGGTTAACAGGAAGCAGTAGGAGATGCTAGTCAGCTAATGATCTGTTGGTTTTCCTCCCTACCTGGCAGCAGGTTGCTTTCCTACCCCTAAGGCCACAGATCCTCTTAGGTAGCTCTCCCATGAGCTCTCTCCAGGTCTGGTAACCCATTCCTCACATTGGCCCTACAGGTCCTGCTGTTACTACCCTACATGCTTCATCACCTCTTGGTGGTTTCCCTTAACTCTGCCTACACCTTTGTAAAATTTCCCTTTTCAAGGCTTCTCAATCACCTCATTTACATGTGCCATCTCTTTCCCATAAGGACCCTGAATAAGACACCCCTTTGTCCTAAAGTGCTGCTCTGAACATAGTAGGACCAAGGTACACCAAGAGACTTTGAATCCTGTGCCTGGATTCACCCTTTATAAGGTAGTTATTGAGCTAACATATACTGGTTACTTATTATATCCTAGATATTTTCCTCAGCCATTGTGCTACAAGGATGAATGTGGTAAAATCCCTGGCCTCAACAGAAATGCCCTGACAGGAACATATAGAATTGTGTGGAGAGAGAGCAGTGGAAGAAACCCCTGAGGGTCTTAGAAAGCTGAGATGTATACGTTGCGTTTCATTGGATGAGTGAAAAGTTGCTAAGCAGACAATAGGGAAAAATACGCAAAGGCAACATACACAAATCAGAGAGATGAAAATGCCGTGGAAACTTCTAGTACATGTGCAGATTTGGAGGTGCGTACTTAGAAGGGGAGGGGAACGGAGGGGCTGAAAATGTAGGCAGAAGCCATATTACAAAGATTGCATATTCGTTCATCAAGTATCTAAGTTTCATAGTATGTTATATTATGAATTCTTGGCTTTATCCCATAGGACTATAAGAGTACAGGTCAGGATTGGAGGCAAGATTTCTGTGATGTAGAACTGCAAAGGCTAGAACATTATTGCCTAATGGAACAAGTGGAACAAGTGGAACAAGCATGGAACAAGTGATATTTCATTCTTAAAATTAAATAAAAACAGCATATCCCACTATATACATCACAGTAATAAAAGAGGAAGATAGGGAGTCGTTTTTCCAGGCTAGAATACTGTCTACAGCAGCGGGACCTGAATGCTTTCAGAATCCCAAACAGAGGACTCAATGTCCTCACTAAGGGGGACACACACGGCCACACTTCCCTCCAGAGGCACTCACAGTGTCCTTTAAGAAGACCCCTGAGCTCTCCATCTTCCTGCCACACTGTATCCCAGGATCACATCACTTCAGCCTAGGGGACCCCAATTATGTCATTTTTCCTCCTCTTGATCAGAGCAGTTGCTTCTCAAGGTTCTTTTCAGGAACTTCCTCATGTCTGACTTTAAGTGCTTTCCACCAGATCCCCTCGGAACGCTCTGTCTCTATTAGTCACTTCCTTTATATGAAGCTGTAATTTTCCTTGCCTTCTGAGGGACAGAGAAAAGAGTAGTCTTCAGAATTCTTGAAATATCTATTTGTTCCTTTTGAGGCATGGACAATATGTTCTTAAGTTTCAAACCTATTCAGGACTGATGGAGGTGTTGTGAAACAGGAATATGTTTGTACAGTTTTTCCTCTTTTCCATACATCCATCAATAAGTGTGTTGTACATGCTGAAAACATGCCCAGAAAAATTGAGTGAGTTGTGAAATTCATCTAGAACCTAAGTAGCAAAGCCATAGCAGAAACTCTGGACTTTCCAAATATGCCCATTATCGTATGGTAAGATGGAATAGTGTAGTGATTTAACAATGAAAGCACTGAACTGAACTGCCTGCAATGAAATCCCAGCTCTAAGGCCCAGCACTGGACCTTAGAGATGCTACTTAATGTCTGTGTTTCTATTTATTCATAGGTAAAATGGAGGTAGTAACAGTGTGTACTACATAGGGTTGATTTGTGGATTAAATTGAAACCACATATAAAATGCTTAACATAGCACTCAAATTATATTAGTTATTACTATTATTTTGATTGACAATGTCCAACTTCCATTCTTGATTGGATTGCTTCAACTCTCCTTTACTGAAAAGCTTCCGGAAAATATTACCTGTATATACTATCTCTACTTCTTTGCAGCCCATTTCCCCAACAACCCAGCTCTACTTTGTCTCTTGCCTCCCTCATACTATTGAGACTTTGGCTAAGTTCCTTTAGGATTTCATGTTGACAAATCCAATAGGTGCTTTTTAACTGTTTGTCCTTGAACTCTCAGAGACATTCAATAAATTTGATGCTCCCTTCCTGAAATGTTCCTGATTCTACTACTATTCTCTGCCCACCCTTTATCAATGAACCTTAAGAAACCTACCTTTATCCTTCTTCCTAACCTTTAAATATTAGAATAACTGAGATCTCAGGCCTGGGATATCTGCTCTCCTCACTCAACATTCTTACCCAAAGCAACTTCTCCCATTTTTGTACCTTCAAATCTCAGCTCTACACCCAGGATTGCTGTGGGGGACTCTCGCCAGGACTGCCCATGGAAAGTCTCTAAAACAAGATGAATGGGAAATGTCTACGTGTTATGATACAGACTCAAGTAAACTGAAATTTTAAAATTGCTAGCACAGAATTTCAAGGTCTAGAACCTTGTCTTCAGGCATATATGACATGGCTTGCTGATTTGCAGAATTATTGTTATATAATAGCATATGTTGTTTCTGACAAGGTCTTTTGAAGAGAAAGAAGCTTGATTGCTCAGGACTTCTCAGACATAGTGCATTACTCTCCTTATGTGGGGTGCTGAGTATTACCACTGTTTTGAGTGATTCTTAGTGAGAAATAGAAAGGAAACTTGCTCGGATGTATAATTTGGTGGATATCACTCTTCCTAATTAATAAAGTACAAATGAGTTTTATTTCTTCAGTCTTTGAGTTCATCCTTGATTTCTCTGATCTAGGTTTAAGACGTTTAGCATCACGAGCTAGATGGTAAAAATGATCTAATAACTTATACGGGAGGAAAGGAAAGAAGGATAATACAGCACTCTCCTCATGTCAGAGTAGGCTAATGCTAAGCCTGGTACCTGGTGGTAAAAGAATCAAAGTCTTATTGGGCACATTCCTTTGATGAGAAAAAAGAGGAATTTATGGTGATGGATTCAAAAGGAGATAGATTAGAGACTAACTCTTCTTTATTAGAGACTAACTCTAGGATAGCTAGAGAGATCAAGTTTAGCAGAAAGGTAGGACGCTGAGAATAGAACAGGGAAGCAGAAAGCAGAAACCTCCACCTCTCCAGATCACATAGTAATCAAAAAGGCAGTACATGGAGTTGCTGATAACACAGGTGATGGGGCCATGGCCAGAAACCTCAATGCCCACCAGGAATCTTTAAGTTAGAGGGAATTCATTAAACATGAGATTTCTGAGGAAAGCCCTGGAAGAGCTGGGATACAGAAAATGATCAAATATGACAAAGTCTCAAAGCTATAATTCCTTGAGGTCTCTAAAGTCCATTGGGTATCCCAGGTTCTTCTCTGTTTGCCACTGAATAGAGTATTTTCCACATTATCCTTTACCACAACCAGCAGCTTCAGCTGAGATCATCTAGTAGGAGTATGGTGAGAAGTGTTTGAGACCCAAGCTAGACAGTATAACTGTAAAAATGGCATTCTTCTGGGACAAATATTTCCTGAAGCTGGGATACAAGTTAGATAATCAATTTGACTGGTTTTGGTGAGTTGAAGTGGACTTTGTTGAACTTGATGGGAAGGAGATTCTCTAGATCAAAGGTTTAACCAAAAGTCCTTTATGGGCACTGAGCACATAAGCCTAAATGAGGGTGGGGTTACTTCCAGTGATCTTTGCACAAAATAAAGTAGAATTGCATTTTACTCTTCATCATTGGATGTCAGTGGAAGAAGTCATGTTAAGAGTAAAGGAACTAACCAGACAAAGATGTCACAAAAAAGAAAACTACAGGCCAATATCACTGATGAACACAGATGTAAAAATCCTCAACAAAATACTAGCAAACAGAATCCAACAGCACATTAAAAGGATCATACACCATGATCAAGTGGGATTTATCTCAGGAATGCAAGGATTCTTCAATATATGCAAATCAATCAATGTGATACACCAAGTTAACAAAATGAAGGATAAAAACCATACGATAATCTCAATACATGCAGAAAAAGCTTTCGACAAAATTCAACACCCATTTATCATAAAAAACCCTCCAGAAAGTAGGCATAGAGGGAACTTACCACAACATAATAAAGGCCATATATGACAAACCCACAGGCAACATCGTTCTCAATGGTGGAAAACCTGAAACCATTTCCACTAAGATCAGGAACAAGACAAGGTTGCCCATTCTTACTGCTATTATTCAACATAGCTTTGGAAGTTTTAGCCACAGCAATCAGAGAAGAAAAAGAAATAAAAGGAATCCAAATCAGAAAAGAAGAAGTAAAACTGTCACTGTTTGCAGATGACATGACACTATACACAGAGAATCCAAAAGATGCTACCAGAAAACTACTAGAGCTAATCAATGAATTTGGTAAAGTAGCAGGATACAAAATTAATGCACAGAAATCTCTTGCATTCCTATACACTAATGATGAAAAATCTGAAAGGGAAATTAAGGAAACACTGCTATTTACCACTGCAACAAAAAGAATAAAATACCTAGGAATAAACTTACCTAAGGAGAGGAAAGACCTGTATGCAGAAAACTATAAGACACTAATGAAAGAAATTAAAGATGATACAAAGAGATGGAGAGATATACCATGTTCTTGGATTGGAAGAATCAACATTGTGAAAATGACTATACTACCCAAAGCAATCTACAGATTCAATGTAATCCCTATCAAACTACCAATGGCATTTTTCACAGAACTAGAACAAAAAAATTCACAATTTGTACGGAAATACAAAAGGCCCCAAATAGCCAAAGCAATCTTGAGAAAGAAAAATGGAGTTGGAGGAATCAGGCTCCCTGACTTCAGGCTCTACTACAAAGATACAGTAATCTAAGCAGTAAGGTACTGGCACAAAAACAGAAATATAGATCAATGGAACAGGATAGAAAGCCCAGAGATAAACCCACACACATATGGTCACCTTATTTTTGATAAAGGAGGCAAGAATATACAATGGAGAAAAGACAGCCTCTTCAATAAGTGGTGCTGGGAAAACTGGACAGCTGCATGTAAAAGAATGAAATTAGCACACTCCCTAACATCATACACAAAAATAAACTCAAAATAGATTAAAGACCTAACTGTAAGGCCAGACACTATCAAACTCTTAGAGGAAAACATAGGCAGAACACTCTATGACATAAATCACAGCAAGATCCTTTTTGACCCACCTCCTAGAGAAATGGAAAGAAAAACAAAAATAAACAAATGGGACCTAATGAAACTTCAAAGCTTTTGCACAGCAAAGGGAACCATAAACAAGACCAAAAGACAACCATCAGAATGGGAGAAAATATTTGCAAATGAAGCAACTGACAAAGGATTAATCTCCAAGATTTACAAGCAGCTCATGCAGCTCAATAACAAAAAGACGAACAACCCAATCCAAAAATGGGCAGAAGACCTAAATAGACATTTCTCCAAAGAAGATATACAGATGGGCTACAGACACATGAAAGAATGCTCAACATCATTAATCATTAGAGAAATGCAAGTCAAAACTACAATGAGATATCATCTCACACCAGTCAGAATGGCCATCATCAAAAAATCTAGAAACAATAAATTCTGGAGAGGGTGTGGAGGAAAGGGAACACTCTTGCACTGTTGGTGGGAATGTAAATTGATACAGCCACTATGGAGAACAGTATGGAGGTTCCTTAAAAAACTACAAATAGAACTACCATACGACCCAGCAATCCCACTACTGGGCATATACCCTGAGAAAACCATAGGTCAAAAAGAGTCATGTACCAAAATGTTCATTGCAGCTCTATTTACAATAGCCAGGACATGGAAGCAACCTAAATGTCCATCGACAGATGAATGGATAAAGAAGATGTGGCACATATACAATGGAATACTACTCAGCCATAAAAAGAAATGAAATGGAGGTATTTGTAATGAGGTGGATGGAGTTAGAGTCTGTCATACAGAGTGAAGTAAGTCAGAAAGATAAAAACAAATACAGTATGCTAACACATATATACGGAATCTAAGGGAAAAAAAAAAAAAAAAGGCCATGAAGAACCTAGTGGCAAGATGGGAATAAAGACACAGACCTACTAGAGAATGGACTTGAGGATATGGGGAGGGGGTGGGGTGAGATGTGACAGGGTAAGAGAGTGTCATGGACATATATACACTACCAAATGTAAAATAGATAACTAGTGGGAAGCAGCCGCATAGCACAGGGAGATCAGCTCAGTGCTTTGTGACCACCTAGAGGGGTGGGATGGGGAGGGTGGGAGGGAGGGAGATGCATGAGGGAAGAGAAATGGGAACATATTGTATATGTATAACTGATTCACTTTGTTATAAAGCAGAAGCTAACACACCATTGTAAGGCAATTATACTTCAATAAAGATGTTTAAAAAAAAAAATCTACAAACAATAAATGCTGGAGAGGGTGTGGAGAAAAGGGAACCCTCTTGCACTGCTGATGGGAATGTAAACTGATACAGCCACTATGGAGAACAGTATGGAGGTTCCTTAAAACACTAAAAATAGAACTATCAAAAGATCCAGCAATCCCACTACTGGGCATATACCCTGAGAAAACCATAATTCAAAAAGAGTCATGTACCACAATGTTCATTGAAGCACTATTTACAATAGCCAGGACATGGAAGCAACCTAAGTGTTCATTGACAGATGAATGGATAAAGAAGATGTGGCACATATATGCAATGGATATTACTCAGCCATAAAAAGAAACAAAACTGAGTTATTTGTAGTGAGGTGGATGGATCTAGAGTCTGTCATACAGAGTGAAGTAAGTCAGAAAGAGAAAAACAAATACTGTATGCTTACACATATATATGGAACCTAAAAAAAAATTGGTTCTGATGAACTTAGGGGCAGGACAGGAATAAAGACGCAGAGATAGAGAATGGACTTGACGACACAGGGAAGGGGAAGGGTAAGCTGAGACAAAGAGAGAGTGGCATGGACGTATATACACTACCAAATGTAAAATAGATAGCTAGTGGGAAGCAGCCGCATAGCACAGGGAGATCAGCTGGGTGCTTTGTGACCACCTAGAGGGGTGGGATAGGGAGGGTGCGAGGGAGATGCAAGAGGGAGGGGATATGGGGATATATGTATATGTATAGCTGATTCACTTTGGAGTGATTACAGACAGCTTGACAATAAAGATTTCCAGTGTAAGGTGTTTCCATACCAGGGCCCAGATATCACATTATTCCTCTCCATATGGAACTGAGGGATTGTTTGTGGTGATCAGAGGAACACATCCTTTTTTCATGTATAATTTCACCCTCCAAATACTATCTTGATAATTCATACAGGCATGAATCAGTGAGGTCTGGACATTAGTGCATACTGAGCTACTGAATTTTTGAAAATGTAAGAATGAGGAAAACTTACAACAAAACTTTTTAAAAGGAGCAGTAGTGTAACGCTCCATCCCATCCCCAGTAACACAGATTATCTGAGGAAAGAAGAGCTTAGGTATTTTTTCTTTTACACTTTCAAAGATGGAGACACAAACATATATATTTACCCCCTGCTCTGCACTTTTTATAAAATATTTCTATGCAAGGGTGTTTAGGGTTAGAAACCCCAGAAGAAATATTTTCAAGCTTCTTTAAAAACTGTGCTTTTTGGGCTTCCCTGGTGGCGCAGTGGTTGAGAATCTGCCTGCCAATGCAGGGGAGGCGGGTTCGAGCCCTGGTCTGGGAAGATCCCAAATGCCGCGGAGCAGCTGGGCCCGTGAGCCACAACTACTGAGCCTGCGCGTCTGGAGCCTGTGCTCCGCAACAAGAGAGGCCGCGATAGTGAGAGGCCCGCGCACCGCGATGAAGAGTGGCCCCCACTTGCCACAACTAGAGAAAGCCCTCGCACAGAAACGAAGACCCAACACAGCCATAAATAAATAAATAAATAAAATTAAAAAAACAAACAAACTGTGCTTTTTGATATTTCATTCCAGTGTCTCAAAATGTATTTTTGGATCTCCTTTTTCTCAAATGTAGAGATCAAAATTTTGGACTCTTGGAAATAGCTTCCTATGTTTGTTCACTCTATTCTTTAAGCCCTAAGGTCCTTTAGGGCAAAGATAATATCCCTGTTCTGTGGAAGACAGAATTGTGGTGATTGTAATTTTGTGCCTGTGCAAAAATCCTTCATCCTTCCTGGAGACTGAGTCCCTGAAAAGTACCAACGTCAGCAGAATCAAAGATAAGATCAGACAAACCAGGGAGTTTGGGGAAACATATTTTGAAACATTATTATTTTAAACATAAATATTTCCAAAAAGCATCTATTTGTAAAACACATATGTTTCTCCCGGTTAGCTTTCTCCAGAATCATTTTCTCTGACTTGATTCAGGAAATATCCATATGAAATTGTGATCTCCTAGGAAAGAGTCTCCCACAGTTGTCTATTATGTGCCCTACACTTAGTAAAAATATTCACCTAGACTTTATTGGATGTAAACTGAATGTGTTTTGCAATTATGTCTCCACTTACCTCATTTTCTCAAGACTTAGGAAATTTCTGTGCCTGCCTTGGTTTTTCACATATCATGGCGGAGCTTATGAGTATTCTTCCTGACTGACGTTCTATCAATATATCGAGGGGTGGGTTATAGACAATCCTCATCTCTATCACCTCCCCCAGAAGCCCACCAACCCAGTTTGTACAAAGGATAAGGCTTACCTCTTGATAAATTCATCTGTTTAAGGGTTCTAAAGTGAAAAACACATAGGCCAAAGCATTACATAGCTTTAAAATTGTGTGGACACACATGAATCTGCATTATTTCCCAACTGCAGATGCCAACGTGGTGATTAATTTAAGGTCGCTGTGCTCACATTTTAATAAATTATAAAATTCTGATTCCCTTCCCCCTTCTCCCTACCTGTCTTTATTTTAGTATGAAAGTGACAGTCTGTGGGAAATCTGGGTTTCACTGAATGTCAGCTGTAGGTCACCAGAAAAAAATAATGCGGAGGAATATTTACCAAGTGTTAACGCTCATCCATGCACAATCACAAGGATATATTCTGTCTTGTGAGGAAGTGGTGTGGGTGAGTATACACAACGACGTGAGAACTTCTTGTTCACATCAAAATTAGCCAGCCTACAGGAAGTTATAAATGTATATGAAGGGACGTGTCAATGTTGCTCTTCAAGAAATGGTAACGTTGTACTTTTACAAAAAAAAAATTCTTTGTCCAACTTATTTCAGTATAATTTTGAAGAGGCGTTATGTTGAAGAGGAAGTAGGAGTAAAAATAGAATAGGTTTATATATTCCATCCATGACAGTGGATTAACTCTTGGGCTTCAGTGTGGTAACCTCGATGTTCAATGAGCCGAAGGAGATGCTCTCTTCTTGAGGCTAGAAGTCTGATCTGTCTTCTTCTCCACTGTGTCTCCAGCCCTCATCACATGGTAAATGCTCCATAAGTATATTTGATGAATTAATGAGTTAGTGAGCTCTACTAGCCACCTAAACCAATTGTTCACCATGTCAGTTTCATGAACCTGGTCTCTGACTTGGACTTCATCCCACTGGCACTGGACACCTGCCTTGAACCCTCTCAATCAGGTCTTACCAAACCATCAATCTCTTAATAGCCTCCTCCCTTAGGGTTGAACCCTCTCCACTGAATACCCTCTCCTAATAAATAGATTATTTATCATTGAGATGCCCCACATGACTTTCATTCCCAGTTCTACTCTATATCTGTGCCTCTAATGCCTCACCAACAAAATCTGAATTCACTGGGAGTGGGGCATACCATATAGGTTTAGAGAAATGTACAAAACTGGGTATCCACCTCAGTAACCAGTGCCGCAGTGAGCACAGTTCCCCTGTCCTGATTTGTACTTTCATTTAGAGCCTGCTGCAGCTTGTCTCGGGGTCAGACCTCTCAGAGTTATGAACAGCAGAAGGGAGAACAAGGACATAGATGGAAATTAGAGACAGCGTATTTTATTTCACTGTAAGGAAAAACTTTCTAATGGGGTTAGAAAATTACCCAAAACCTTCAAATATGGACCGTGTGACCACCTGTTAGGAGCGCAGTAAAAGAAAGTCCTATATTCAAAAAAAATTTATGTATACCTTATCTGTGGCAGATGCAGTTGGTGCTGCTATTTAGTTAACCTTTCCTATTCCACAGACGTCTTATGGTCTCCAGGTACGCAATCCAGAGAGCTGAAAATTAATTGGTTAATAACAATCAAAGAAGCTCATACATCTAAGCAGGAAAAAATACATTTTCTTTAATGCCAGTAGTTTTTATGGGTGAGTTGTCCAAAGTGTAATCAATGTTTGTTATATTTCTCTCAACACAGGATGTATACCTTTCTACAGTGTTTGGGCAATGACTCTGGACATAAGATATTTCTTCTTGTCTGGCTATAGAGTGTGTTGCTTTGAAAAGGCAGCATAGTGCAATTGTGAATAAATTTTTAATTTTCTTCCCCTGGAACCTTTATGTCATCCTTGGGAAGTGCCCAGATATGTTCCTGAAAAGTTGAATATACATTTAATTTTTGAGAATGAAATTGATTTTAAATGCTAATTATTTAAGGGAATTATCTACTTTATTCTCTTATGGGGCAAATAATTACTTGCTCATTTTTATTTTTGGCAAATCTTAATTTTAATATATCTGCCTTGCTTTCCCTAAATCTGTAGTTATTTGCAAAACTGTAGTGACACTGTACTAAATCACCTCCTCAACATTAATGACATGTGTAGACATTCCTGAATTTAAAAAGAAATCAGTGAGTACCATATTTGTAAGGCAAGTTTCTGAATCCCCAGCATTTCTATTAATTAACCCTAATCTTTAATTTTGGAAAGTAATCAAGAGAGATTATTTGAGCCTCTGTTATCACAAGAGAATCGTGGATGAAATTCCATTCAATATAAGAGCAAAAAACATAGGCTGGAGAGAACACTGGATCGACAGTTTCAATCAGCAGAGTGAAATCCTGCTTTTCTTTCAAATGAGTTGATTTTGGTAAACTGCTTAGCTTCCTTGGACCTCAGTATTCTCATTGGAAAGATGGTAGTAAAAACGTCTGCCCTTCATACTTCACAGAGTTTACCAGGATCACATGGAAAATGTTATGTGAAGGTATTTATTCTGTAAAGCACAAAGTAAGTTTTATAGCAAATCTAATTAAGTGTGTGGTGCCTTCAAAATTTCTCCCAGGCCAGGTCTCAGGATGAATCCTATCTTTGAAACTCTGTCATCTTCTCTTGGAAGCACTGGCAGCAAGGATGAATCATTGAGAGAAATGTTGTTATTATTATAATAATCATAATAGAAATTAGAATAGCATGGACAGTACACACAATTAATATTCATACTTGGGGGGCTTAGAACAAATCAGAATATGGATCCCGGTGTGAGCTGCCCATAGGCAATGTTTACTGTCTGTTCCCTCTCTCCTCTTTTCTAATCCCTTTCTTTTCCTCTAAGTGCTTCTAGATTCTTGTTCCTCAAGCTCTTGGCTGGCATTCTACCCCAGGATACTGGATTTGATATGGTGCCCTGCTTTGTCATTTTGATTTAACTGCCCTGCGTTCAAAATATGCCACATTCTCAAAAGTCTGAATTAGTAACTAATCTATTAACCTGAGGAATGACAAACATTGACTGAAGTCCTGTTACGAGCTGAATTGAATGAGGCATAAATGGGAGATCTTGACTTTGATGTCACTGTGCCCTAATGACATCCTACACAGTTAGAACCTTCAGAACTTTTCCCCAGAGCTGAGAAGTGGAAAGGTCACAATTTTGGTTAGCAGACTGTTTTGTATGACTTAGAATGTGGATTAAGAATTGATTAGTTGCCAACATTTAAAAATATAAAGGTATCTTATAAAGTTCCAGCTTTCTGATTTCTCTTAAATATCAGAACATGTAGCAACATTGGGTCCTCCATGGCAAAAATAGCAGTGACTGAGAAGCAGCTGGTTCCTTTGGGAGGGCAAGCTGTGTTCAGTGTCCCAGGATCCCCACCTGCTCCACTTCATTTATTTATGTCATCTGTATGGCCTCTGTAGAACCTGAGTTTGTGACCCTCGATAAACTCACAGAAATAACCTAATTAAGTCCTATCTCATAACCGGTTAGTCATGGTTGAAATCATAGACAGGTGGTTTAAGGTGAACATATGTTGTTGATCTGTTTCTCTTACTTCATTAACTGTTTTGCCAGCATTTTAAACGTCTAATTATATGTCACAAACTATAACTGGAGCAGCAGTTTATGAGGGGATAATCTAGGGTTTTGTTGAATTTTTATTTTTAAATTTCAATTTAGAGCTGCTTTGAGGTTTGATCTGCAGTTCAAAGTAGAATTTTACCATCTTAGTAAATGTGAGTCTCAGGCATGTTCCAAACTCCACACTTGACACATTCTTGCGATGTCATAGTACTTGAAAGCATCACTGATGTGAGATTTTTACAACATACAGTTACAGAGAATAAAGGGCCTCCCACAAAATGTCACCGTGCATGATATATTAGAGGCAGAGAAGGGTCTTAGAGACTTGGTGTTGGTAGCACCCTGAAGCTTCTAGAGTTTTCTGAAGGCTTCACAAACCCTTTCCTTCATTCTCCATGCCCAAGGGGAGAAAAGTTGCTATGGATAAACTTAAGATGAGGAAAAATGGAGCCATATTAATAGAAGGGGGCAATTTAACAGGAGGATTATAAATGATATTGTGTGGGAGCTAACCTTTTCTTTTTTTCTTTTCAATTTCTAGAGTTCCCTTTTCCTCAGATCAGAGGGTTAATATCTGGAGGCCTGGAATTAACCTGTGGGCCTACAGAAAGGGGGCCAAGGCTTGGTATACTTCAGTGAAGGCTGTCAACCAGAAGAACAAAAGTTATCTGTATGATTCCATATGGTCTGGAACAGGGCACTAGGCTAGAAGTTCCTCATATAGAGGCTTAGAGTTGAAGTATTTCTGAGTCTATGCAAAGAAGAGGACCTTGCATGTGTGGCTATGGCCATGGTGGATTGGGTCAAAGAATTGGGGATTTTGGGTTCAAAGACAGATAATACCTTGACATTCCTAAGAGAAGAGCCTCTCATATGCCTGGCTTGGAGCCTAATCATCCCCAGCCAACTATCCAATTATCCACTGGGCTAGATAGACAGTGGTTTATGGCTCTAGGGAGAGGTGGCAGAGCAAATGCCAAGAGAGACTTTCATTTGAGACACAGACAACCACCTCCTGCACAGCTAGTAATTCAAACTCTCTCTTGGGACCCATAACCTGGTGAGCTTATGGCTCAATAACATACCGTGTATGAAAATGTTCAAAATCGTCATGGACGAGCATGGCGATGGAGATTGCAAACCTCAGTCTAGCATTTCTCACTTGCCTTGAGTCAGAATGAATTTAGTGTAATTAGCCAGAAAAAGGTGGATAAAAATAACTGCCATGGTAGTCACAGGGAAATGACAACTGTGCAGCAAGGGGGAAGTTACTTTTTCTTCTTGACAAACTCACAGACAAAGTACATGGTAAGATGGCACTCTGTGTCATTCCACCGGCCTGAACTCAGCATTTCCACGCAGTCCTCGTGGCCGTAGGGGTCGCTGGGCTCACCCTCCTTCCAGTTGCTGTAGTTCTGCAGTGGAGTGTTGTCGGTGAACACATACTGGCCCTCTCTCTCGAGGTCATTCACCCCGATGAACACCCGGAAGAAGCCACTCTTGGAGACGTAGTCTGCCAGGAGCGTGTTGGCAGCTTCGTCCTTCGGCATGGCTAGCATTCCACCCCGGATCCGGCAGTGGGTCAGGGATTCCCTGTAGTTCTTTTCCTCCTGAACGATGTAGTAGAATTTCTCTTCGGTTTCCCGAATCCCTGCTATGACTTTGCAGCAAGGAAAAGAAGAATGTGATTATATATGTCAAAAAGAGAAATGCTAAGTATAAAATATTGCTAATTGAAATTCATTTATTCAACGTTTAAAATTCTTTTCCAAGACCCTATCATGAGGTGGGCACTGGTTCAGTATTTTCTCCACCTTTCTAGTTGTCGAATGGAGAACAAACGCCTGTCATTGGTCCTCCCTTGTCTTTTTCTCCTTCACTCCCCTCACAATGTGAAGCAGAGAGCTATTTTGACAAAGATGTGTTATATGAACTGTCACTCAGCTCATCTCAGACAATTTTTCCCCTCCTAGTTTATGCTTTTGCCACACTTACAGTTCCATGAGCATGACCTTCTCTCTTCCACTTCCGTGCCTTTCATGCCTGGAAGGTCTTCTTACTGCTTTATCCGGCAAATTCCTACCCGTCCTTTAGATCTTAGTGGAAGCGTTCTCTCCTATGAGAGCCTTTTCAATGCTCCTGGACAGACATGAGCACTCTTGTGCGTTCTCCCCTGTGTTTCCATTGTCCCTTTCACTTCACAGCACTTGACACATTCTAGTCTAATTGTTTGTGTGTCTCTTCTACTGAACTGTGGGCATCCTGAGGCCAGTGACCATGTCTTTGCGACTCTGTAGCCTCAGTGCCTGGAACAGTGTTAGGGGGTGGTAAAGGCTTATTGGACTGATATGGAAATAATACAGAAGTTTGTCCCTATGGGCCAGATTCCTAGATTGTGAACATATACATCAACTGAGATGGTTTATACTTCACTCCAGGTACATGAAGTAGACTGAGCTTCTGAGTAGGATTCAGGACAGAATTGGGGACTCAGAATCATCCCGGGCTCATAATATGCTATGTACGTTTTGGCCTATGGGGGCATCTACATACATCTTTTTAGGCTCTATAAGTTAAAATTTACAAATCAATCTATGAGCACTCAAATGTTAAGGACTATTGTGCTATGTTGAACCTCTGGGGTCTGGTTTATTCATTAAGGTCCAAGTCATGTCAGATGCAGCATCTCCTGTATAGGTTATAACCAGAGTTATAACTGAAGGTTAGTTCATATCAAGCATTTCCTATGCCTTTAGTATTACAAGATGAGAATGGACACAAGATGGCATCTGTGTGCCTCCAGTATTGTACAATAAATATGGCTGGATTATAATAAATTAAAGTACAACAAAGTGAAACCAACTGTAACAGTAACTAAAACAGTTCCCTCATTCATACTGTCTCAGGAGACGGCACATAAGCCCCACTTTAAGGGCTTTATTGCAAACTTTAACAGGGAAATACAAGGGAAAACAAAAATGACTAATATGGAAAACTGCACAATTTAGAGAAATGCATAATGTTCTTATTGATTTGCACTGAGGGTAGAGGAGTCATGAAACCTGTGTTCAGATCCGTGCTCCACTGTTCATTAGCTTGTATCTATGGGTAAGGTAATCTCTCTAAGCTTCGGTCTAATCATAAAAATTATTATTATTCCAAGTACTCAAGAAAGTAGCTGTTGTTTTTATTATTACTTTTATCTTCTGAGATGCTGGCTGTTTGAAACCTGGGCCCTTTTTTTCTTAAGGCCCAGCTAGCCAAACTCTGCCTTTTCTTCATTCCCCTCTCTCACTAAAGCACCCTTTTCTACCCATAGGAACGCACATATGTATGTCCACAGGAAGTGGACCTGAAATGTCCTAGAGTGAGTGGATAATTAGGATTTTGAGAGACCTTTAAACTGGTGACACTATCTCAGTAGACCTTTGCCCAAAGTTATTTCCTGCTAGGGAGTTGGAATTGCAGTGTTGAAAGAGATAAATCCATGGATAAATAGTACAAAGCAATAGAAGAGACTCACCATTCTTGACAAACTTCATCGATGTCTTGAGGCGAGCCACACTGATATCCAGTTGTCCAACAACTTTTCGGTATCTTCCGCAATCACAGACAGTCCCTTTTAAATGACAAAGCTGTGAATTCATGTTGAAGCACAAGCAGACTGGTTGAAAAGAGCAATTGCTCTCTTTCCAATATTTACTGTCTTCTTCTAGTCTGGCTACGTCTCTCTGTGAACGGCTATGCTTTTGTCTTTTATTTAAGACAGGGTTTCCAATATACCTTGTCTTTAGGAATTCAGAAAATATCTTTTGAAATATTTTAAATTAGTTAAAACACAGTTCTAAACCAGATTTTTTAAAAGAACAGTAAATATGACTAACCACTGTACACATATTGTGGACCATTTGGCATTTTTGTTGAACACAGAACATGCCAGTCTCAGAATAAAATCTTTACAGCTTTTAAAAAACATATTTCTAGCCAGTCTTCTCTTCTGTTACTGCATTGTTCACTGGCTCTCACAACTCTCCCAAGACAGGAGAAAACTTTCACGATGAAATAAATGTTAATTCTGATTATCCATTTGGAGTATAGCTTAATGTTTCAAGGACTAAGTTTAAATCTTGTGAATAGATCTATGTTACAATTTCAAGAGTCAGTTGTCCCATTTGTGGATAAACTATGATTTTAACTTCTGCCATTAATTCCCCTTTGCTCATTTACCTTTTCAATTACCTACTGGTAATGTGGCAGAGAAAGAATTGTAAGGAAAATGACGTAAAATTCAAATGATTCCCAGATAACCAACAAGGGCCTGCTGTATAGCACAGGGAACTCTGCTCAATATTATGTAACAACCTAAATGGGAAAAGAATGTGAAAAAGAATAGACACGTGTATATGTATAACTGAATCACTTTGCTGCACACCTGAAACTAACACATTGTTAAGCAACTATACTCCAATATAAAATAAAAAGTTAAAAAAAAATTCAAATGATTCCCTTTTCCTATTTAATGGCTGCTTCATGTCAACATTTCCATTTGCTTTGTTTCTTTGGTTGTTGAAAAGCAAATTGAATTCTATTAGCCAAAGGAAAAAAAATATATCTGTGGCTTTATTTATCCACATTCACAGTTAAATGTAAGGAAGTTAAAACAGCTCTTAGAATTAGTCTGCACTACACCTTTATGGATAGAAATAATTGAAGCTCACCAAGAACAAGCTACTTTTTTCCTTGCATCAAGCGCTGGAAATCGACCTCTCTTTCAGTATCAGGGAGAAGCTCCCCGGCCATTGAGGCATGTTCTGTAACCACAGGGCCTCACTGGATCAGGCCAGTTTGCTGCTGGCAAACCGCTTGGCCAGTATTTGGCTGAGATGCTGGTGGAATGTAAGACGTGCTGGTCCAATTGTTGTGGCCCTCATGGATTTTCCTCCTGGTCTCGGAGAATGAGGGCTGCTTCCTGATGTGCTGGGTTTGCTGCCTCATGGTAAGCACAGTGGGGTGTTGGGGGGGGGGGTGGAATGCACCATCCTCCCCTTCCCCAGAGGCTTGGAAAGTCACCAGCAGATAGAGAGGAAATTTTCATTCTTCCCTTTCTTCTGGCCCAAGGAAAATGAGGTTAATCCCACTGAAAAGACTATTGTTTTTCTACAAACTATATTCATTTTTAAGATGAATAGATTTGGAATGATGCTAAAAATTAAGAAGAAAAACTGAGTATATTATACCTGCTTTGCCTTTTCCTCCAGGTATCCCAGGCAAACCCTTTTCCCCTTTGTCACCTGAAGAAAAACCATAGCCATGAAAAGAACAACTACATAAAATAGTGTTATTGACGAATAGAATGCATAAAATATAATGAAATTGAATTATTTCAGGCAGACAATATCTTATACACTTAAAATAACAGGAAAGAGGTTTTAAAATTCATTGCAATATCTCCGACAAATATTCCTTGGTTTTATAAAAATAATTTGATTTTGAGTTGGCTGTACAGGTACAACAAATCAAACAAGTCATAATTTAATTAGATGGAATGCAGAATTCCAGTTGGATGTATAAACGTTTAAGTTTGTGTCACTGATCTTACTAACATGTTTTTATAATGTGGCCTTCTGGGCAAAGCTAAGACAATATTCTGCATGTTTTTAATTTAAAAAGTGCCATTGTTTTACATATCTGGATCAACTGATTAGCACTACACAGTGTCTGTGTATTTATTATGTCCCCAAGTTCTTCCATGTGGCTTTGCCCTTGGATTTCCAAAAACATGTATTGTGCTTTTTCAATTTAATTCAACAAATATTTACTATTTACTTACTCTATGCAAGACAAAAGACTTGCTTGGTACTTTGAAAGGGTATAAAGAGAGACAAGATAAAACATCTGGCTTGAAAGAGTTTATGCTTTTTGGAAGAGATGTGATGTATGCAAATATCTATA
The DNA here is from genome assembly GCF_965194805.1 of Balaenoptera borealis. NCBI lineage: Eukaryota > Metazoa > Chordata > Mammalia > Artiodactyla > Balaenopteridae > Balaenoptera > Balaenoptera borealis. The sequence continues at coordinate 19,508,585 of NC_138876.1, forward strand.
GTATAAAGTTGTGTCAAAAATATTATACTGACATATCAACCTTGATAATTTTCCTCTCTTCTCTTTTTTGTATTTGACCCTTTTCTTATTCAGTCAGAGACATCCACAAAACAATTCTCAGAGAATCAGTATTATTAAAGCAGAGAGAAAAAAAATGTTGATTTTTTTTTTCAACTTCAAAATAAGTTCTTGAAGCCCACATCAGGCACAATAATTGAAAGCAAAAGCTTTTGATTTATAAGAGGAAATGTTTGCCTGAAGTTTTGGGGACTCAAAAGAGAAGACCCTGATAGAAGTAAAATAGAGTTTATGCTTCATCGGTGATCTGGAAAAAGAATAAGAAAGAATTCAGGGGGATGAATACAGGATGAAGGTCACCCAGGCTAGAGAAGAGTATGAGGCTTACTCGTGTAGGATAATGACGTGGCCAGGAATTGGGTATATGACCGAGGCGGCAATGTAAGGGGCAATGGAGTCAGCATTGAGGTTCTGCCTAACCCCTTCCTTTCCCAGCAAAAGGGAAAAACTGGGAGCCACTCTAAAACCCAAAGGGTTCCCCATGTTGCCTGCTCACTAGCTATTCTTTCATCACTGTCTGCTGACTGCTTTTCATTGAGTCCCGTACATATTGGCCACTGATCATGCAGAAAGGTATGCCTGCCAGGGCCCCCAGGACTTGCTGAGCTTTTCCAAATTGACCCATGTGGACACTTTTCTTTACAGTGATGCCAGACATCCATGAGCTCCCCAGACCAAAGGAGGGGAGTCCTTGAAACCCCAAATGTAGTTTAAGGATGCTGGGGAATGCCTCAGAACTTGTACTTGGATGAAATGAGACAATGGTGAAATCTATGACAACAGAACGTGATAAATATTATAAGAAAGACCATGAACAGAGATAACATACTCTGTCCAATGCAGAAGGGAGTTGGAAGAGGTAGTGCCCCAGCTGGAAGAATGAAGGAAGGCTCTCCTGAGGAGATGGCATTGGAGCTTCAGCAGGTGAAGGTGAAAGCAACATAGGAAGCAATGTACAGCAGAGGTACAGTTGGGAAAGAAGCATAAAACTATGCCAAGCACCCTGATGAGGAAGATTGATCTGGACGCACCTAAGCTGTGTCCTGCAAACTCCTCATTTCCCTTATATGTAAATTGGAAAAGATAAGACTAGATTTTGAGAGTATGTTAATGGAAGAAAAGGAATATATATTTGCTGAGTGCCAATCATTTGTCAAGTACTGTTTAGATACTTTATAGGTATTATCATATTAAATCCAATGAGCTAGGTACTATCATTGTCTTTATTCTACAACTGAAGATATTGAAGATCACAGAGGCAAAATAAATTGCTCAAGGACATCCAGCAATTCAATAGCAGTGCTGGTATTGAAACCCAACCACTTCTGACTCCCCAATTCATGGTGTTTTTCAAATAACTTAACCAATGACTTAATGAAGGGAAGCAAAGACTTCAAAAAATGTTATAAAAAGTTGAAAGGAATATCAGTCCTATCATCACCAAAAGCAATATGGACTTGAAAGTTCATATGAATATGGCTTAATATTTTAATTAAAAATAGTTTATTTTCTTTATATGTGAATCATTTCAATTCAACATAGGTTGAAAATTGACTCTAGTTCTGCTATGATCCTGGTTCTGGTCTAAGGCCAATAATGAACATTTAAAAAAAAGCATACATAGAGTATTTGCTTTAGAAAATGATAGGTTTTGGGGGACTTCCCTGGCGGTCCAGTGGCTGGGACTCTTTCACTGCCGAGGGTGCTGGTTCAATCCCTTGTCAGGGAACGAAGATCCTGCAAGCCACACAGCACAGCCAAAAAAACAGGTTTTTAAGGAAAACAAAGTGCACATAAGAGACCAAGGAGATGAGACATTAGCACAATTGTCTACAAACAGAATGAAATAAAGGAAATGCCTGGTAGTTTTTCAGAGAAGGTAAAGACGGCTGTGGATCAGAGCAGGGAAAGATTCATTGAAGCAGTAGCCTTTAACTGGATCTTAATGTGGGAAATAGATACTTGATACATGGATTTTTTTTTTTTTCTGAGAAGATGTAAGCACTGTGACTACTTTCCAGTATTTTGACATGAATTCCTTTCCTTTTTTTTTAACAGATGGGAAAGTCAAAGCAGTGTGGTGGAATGAAAAACCATGGAAGTCTGAAAAACCAGGGCTTGAATCCTGACTATGCCATTTAATAGCTAAACATGGACAGGTTACTTAATTCCTTTAAGCCTCCATTTCTTTCATTTTTAAAGTGGAATAGTGGTACCTTAAGTCATAAGATCATTAAGAAGGATAAATTAGATAATGTTATCATGGAATTAGGTCTGTGCTTGACTCCCAGAGGATGTTCAACCAGTGCTAGCTTCTGCCCCCTAAATCAGAGTTGTGGTAAAGGAAAGCATGCCAAGTACTTAGCCAATTCATGGTGAATGTGAGCTCATAGTGTCTACTTCCCCAAAACGAAATCTGGTTTAAAGCATACACAAAAACTTATTTTTGACCCATAAGTGAGAACACCTCTGTGTTAACTGTCTTAATGTTGAAGAATTAGAGGTTGCATTTAAACAAACAAGCACCATAATACTTTCACTGTAAAAAGGATTATTAACCTTAAGTAAAAGCATCTGTCATGAGATTGAATTTACCTCTACTAAATCATCCTTTCCTATTCCTGAAATGAAATATTGACATCCAGAAAGCTACCTTATCCATTCAAGTGACAACATTAAGTTCAGCCCAGAAAGCTGAGATTAATCTGAGTCAGTGAACAATTTAGAAGGACCAATGACAAAATGAGAACAATAAATTTCAAAGTTCAGATTAAAAATGAAATTAATCCAGGTGAGCCAGAGCACTGAACCTCCATTTTTTTTTTTTTTTTTTTGAAATTCCAGGACATGACATAGCTCTGGAGGAGAAAAAAATCTTAACCAATGGTGAAAACTGATGTTAAGGGAAAGTGGTACTTAGAAATAAAGAGTAGAAAAGAAGGTCACATCATAGGAAATAATGTATATCATTTAATTTTTCATCCTTAAGGCAACAAACATTTAGAAAGTTTCTACTGTATAGTAGACATTAGAATAAAATGATTAAAAAGCAGCATCCTCACATACACCTTATAATTATTTAAACAAAGAGATCTGATATAGCTTTCATTCATTTGTTTCCTCCAGAAATCCACAGTGTATTGGATGAAACAGACAACTTAATAAGCCATAACGATAATAAAGTGGTGGAGGTGTGCTCTAGGTGTATAGGCAACTGAGTTTGAATAAGGAATTGCCTGAAGAAGATAAGGTTAGTTAACCCTATCCGTTCCAGACTGTTACTTCTCCAATTTTTGGAAGTTCATCCATTTTAAGGCTCAGAAAATCATACGAAAACTTTTGATCCTACCCTTTGACTCTGTCGTCTACTACCTTTCCTTCCAAAGTTACCTAGTCTTATTCTATGAAAGGATTAAGACTAGGCTCAAGATCATGAACTTCAACCCTCCTGGTTGGAGTCTCATCTAGATTTGGCACATCTAAATCTAGGCATGTGCAGCATCTAGAATAATTAATGAAGGTCTTGAATTCTGGACGTGTTCGTGGCAATGACTTAGCCTCCCACTCTACCTCTGCTCATCTCTAGGGCAATACTTGAGATCTTAACCTTATATAACATGGTCGCATCTCAGAAATCTTGAAGTCCAACATCCCACACTCTGGCTACACCTTTCCCTCCCTTTAACCATTTGTTAAATGAAGCTGATAGAGCCAGAAGCAGAATCATGATGTATTTTTATCTGAAGCTTATACAATTTGAGGAGACTTCTTTAAAAAGAAAATACTAAATTACAAATGATGAAGTACTTATAAAAATGAATCCTTATTATAAGAAAACTAAGTCACTAAATTTTAAAAGTAGCCAATTACCACATTACAAAATTCACTAAAACCCATAAAATTTTAATAAAAGAATTTTGTACCTTTATAATTCATTTTTTCCATATATTATGTGCTGCATATGTTTGGCTGCATTCATATACATCCATTGACCTATCATATACATCCATTGACCTATTGATAGCTGCATCATTTCCCATTTCAAAAAAAATATCATCTTTGCATAATTCAAGTTTGGGGTCTGTTTCTGTATGCTGTATTCATATCCATTGGTCTATTTGTCTCTGCACTAAATCAATACTATCTTAATTGTTTAACTTTATAATAAATATTTAAATTCAGTAATATATGTCTTTCACTTTTGTTTTTATTTTTCAAGATTGTCTTTGGGTATTCATGGTCCTTTTCATTTCCATATAAATTTTGAATTGGCTTATCTTATTCCAAGAGAACTACTTCTGGGATGTGAATTGAAAGAGCACTGAATCTATTGATCAATTTGAGGATCATCTTAATAATATTGATCATCTCAACAATACTGAGTCATCCAATCTATGAATGTAGCTTTACCTCCATCTCCTTAGATATTCTTTAATTTCTCTCATTATCAACATGTGGTGTTTGTTGTAGAGAGCTTATGCATCTTTTGTTGGATTTATTCCTAGATATTTGACCATTTTGATGCTATAATAAATGGAATCTTTTTAATTTCAGTTTTTAAAATTGTTTCTAGTATTTAGAAACAAAATTGATTTTTATAAGTTAAAAGTCTAAGTCTAAAAAACTTAACACAAATAGCTAATCTGTAGATTCTTTTGTATTTTCTGGGTACGTTATCATGTCATCAGGAAATAATCACCCTCTTCTTCATTTCCAATTATTATGATTCTTATTGCTTGTTCTTGCATTTTTGCTCTGGCTGGCACCTCTTCTATAATATAATGTTTTTTTCTTTTTTAACATCTTTATTGGAGTATAATTGCTGATTAGACTTGGTGATGAAGGCTATGCTCATCTCATTTCCAATATCAGGAGAGACGTGTTCAATCAGGAGAGACGTGTTCAGTAGATGTCCTCTATTTCTAGTTTGCTACATTTTTTAAACATGAATGGGCATATGTTTAATCAAATGTTTTTTTCAGAATTCCTGGAATTCTAACTGGAAACTTTTGTTTTTGAAATGAGAAGAAGAGTGGCATTTCCTGGGCTACTCACCTCTGGCAGGCCTTGAATTCGCAATGCAGTTTGAGTTGCTTTCTGCTCAAGCCTCTTAGTCTCTTAATGCTGCCTCAAGTATGAATTGGTAAATGTGGAAAATCAGCACAGGATGTAGAGCTTACCTTAGCGTGGCTCCCCTAAAGTCTTTTTCAATCTGGTTGCCCTCTCATGCCTTCAGATGTGGTTTTATTTATTTTTTGACTCAACTAGTCATTCTTAGCAGAAGGATTAATGCAGGTGAATCTCTCATGGCCCATAGCAGAAATCTGAATTTAATTGTAATTATTAATAACGTAAGAAGTTACTTTCACCTTCACAACTTGTTATTGATGGTGTATGTAAATTAAGAATATTGTCAACTTTGAGAATACCTCTGTAAAGTTTTGTTCATATCTGAGCTGTTAGATTTGAAAATTTTTTCCACAGATTAACTCTGGCCTGGTACATTTCAAGCCTTGTTTCTTTTGCACAATCGACACATTTCTTGGGCTGAATGCCCCGGACACATTCTTATAATGATCTGACTTCCGCCCCTGCACTTTTTCATTATGACTTTGGATAGATCTGCACAGTCGGTGGTAGGAGTATTCTTGGAAGTTATTCCTACTTTGGAACTGTTAGCAAGAACTTAACTGTACATGGAAGTAACTGCAAACTACACAGATATATCTCATTAAGTCCAAACAAAATATTTCCCCCACTCAAGTTCTTCTTAGCTAGCTCCCAAAATACTTGTATACACTCCACAAACTGATACAAGGAGAAGTATGTTGGAGGGAAGTTGGAGCAGGAGACAGTGCTCTCTCTCTCTCTCTCTTTTTTTAAGGCTGTTATTGTCTTTATTTTGTCCGTGAGGGAACTGAAGCACAGATAAGTAAGAAATGTATACAAGGTCACATGGCAAGAAAGACACTGAGTCAGGATTGAAACCCAATCATTCTGATTTCAAACCTCAAGAGTTCAAATATTCTGCTGTATGGCAGCCCAAATAATCCATGATGGAAGATGTTCACACCTTAACAGATGTTCAAACTCAGGTTGAGAGCACAAAGGAAGGGCTCAGGAAAAGCTTTATAAAGGAGTCTATTTTTCATGGTCTTGAAGAATAAGTGGCATTTTGACACACAGTGATGGACTAAGAGGTGTGTAGGGGTAGGAAACTGTCTGAGCAAAGGCAGAGGGCAGAAGAAGGCACCTTGGCATGCTTGGGAAACAGCAAAAGGAGACAGTACCCTTAATCCATGCATTCCAATGGGGACAGTACCACCTCATGGATGCAAAAGTCAGTGCAGGGGAGCTGAAAAAAATCTTACTCTTTTTTAATATATAAAGTATAAATATACACAAACTACATAACATATAGTCCATGGATGGTGTTAAAATTTCACGGAGGGGTGGGCAAGAAGGAAAAATATGTCTAAACATCTCATTAAGGGGGCGATACATCTCAAAAGGCTTGTTGGCAAGGCATTGATTTTTTAAAATGTTGAGAGGCACCATTTTGATGAGTTAAGGTTACTTTACAAATTTCACCAAGACTTGTGGCCACGTGAACCCATCGCTGAGGCTCCTCTTGGCGGCTGGGGAAAAACCCAAACAAGTGCGGGGCTCTGAAGCCAAAACTTCATCAGCTTCTTGGTAAAACCACCACAGGTGCATCCTACAGCAGGACCATGAACTATGATAAGTCCGCGTAGCTCTTCTTCAGCTACGAGGATTTCAACTTCAAGTGAATATACACTCTACGGTGGATATAAGCCACTGGATCAAAAGTAACCATAGTAAGTTCTTTCCAGTGGTACTGCCTTCTGTTTCTGCCCTCAAATGCAGGTCGAAGGAAGTTTTTCCAAGGAATGAGTTGGAGGGTGTTCCAAGCCACAGAATGAGAGGGGAGGGGCCACAGCTGGAGAGCACCCTGCTGGCCACTGCTGGTTTAATTATGCAGCTGCTCAAGCACGTATGGAAGGCTGCAGGGGACATCAAGTCTGCAGAATTCTATTACCCATAGCACTGAGTTTCCCCACTCTGCACCTTTGCACAAGTATCTCTTGCATCTTCCTCAAATGCTTTATCCCCATTTCTGTAAACATGTTACTATTCTTCAAGACCTCGGTCAGTTCTTCTTCATACCAATCTGGCTTTACTCTCTGATATGGTTCCTATAGTAGTCCTGTAGTTATTCAGCATTATACAGTTGACCCTTGAACAACACGGGTTTGAACTGTGCGGGTTCACTTATGTGCAAAATTTTAATATAAATATATTGGGGAAGTTTTGGGAGATTTGCAACAATTTGAAAAAACTCACAGATAAACCATGTAGCCTAGAAATACTGAAAAAAATTAAGAAAAAGTTAGGTATGTCATGTATGTATAAAATATATGTAGATACCAGTCTATTTTATCATTTATACCATAAAATATACACAAATTGATTATAAAAAGTTAAAATTTATCAAAACTTACAGACATGACTATAGACCATACATGGTGCCATTCCCAGTTGCGAGAAATGTAAGCAAATGTAAAGCTGTAGTATTAAATCATAACTGCATAAAATTAACTGGAGTAAATACTGTACTTAGGTCATAATTTCGTAGCCACCTTCCACTACTACTGTGATGAGCTCCAGTGTAGCAAGTATCTGCTTAAAATGCCCCTGTGATGCAAATCATCCCCCCTTGAGCCCGTTCTCCTATGCTCAAATAAATTGTGTATCCAGGTAAAAGGAGATCGCTTTGTAACTTCAAATCAACAGAACGATGTCTGTACGAGTTGCTGAATATCAGAAGCAATAAGGGAGGGTGGGATGGAGGCTCAAGAGGGAGGAGATATGGGGACATGTGTATGCATATGGCTGATTCACTTTGGTGTACAACAGAAACTAACACAGTATTGTGAAGCAATTATACTCCAGTAAAGATCTATTAAAAAAAAAAAAAGAACCTGCTACCATTGTGGTGTTTTAGGAGAAGAAGATGGGATAGGGTGCTTAGATAATAAAGGGGAGGCTACCTCTGTTTTATAATATTGAAGCAGGAACGTGCAGGGTCAGGATATGACTAAAAACAAAAGGATGTATATACACACACCTCAAATTCCTATCCTGTTAATAGATCTCAGACACAGACTTATTATTATTCCACTCACATTAAAAAGGAATATTATACTATCCTCAGCTACATTGAGTTTTATGAATAATTGTTTTCTACAACGGAGTGTACTTCATGGTCATGACACCCATTTTAATTGCATAAAGGATTGTAACCAGTAGACCCCAGGAGAGCGTTCTGGGTAGAGACTAACTGAACTTTATGTTTGAATCTGTCCCTGAATTTCAGCTGAATTTTGCTCAAGGCCTTTTTTAAAAGACACATTGCTTACGTATGGAAGAAACTCCCATGATAGGAGGAAAGAGAAAACTCGTGTTTTAAAAGAAAGGAAAGGGATCATTTTTCACGATACAGAACATTTCAACATATATTGAGGGTAGGTTCAATTGGCTTTAAATTGCTACTGGAGAATAGTAAAATATAGCTTACCCTTCTTGCCAATGGGCCCGGTCTTGCCAATATTGCCTTGGTCTCCTACATCACCCAGTTCTCCTTTAATTCCTGAAAAGCAAAGCATGTCATCTTTATATCCTAAGGTTTTATCTTCCCTTTAATGATGTGCCTAGTATATCATATTCACTTGAAGGAAATACCAAAAAGTGCATTCTTCTATCTGTGGTATATAATATACATCCTGTGCTATATTAACTATTTTAATAGCATTATAATGTACATATTAAAATTAAAATGTGGGTGAGTGTGACAGTCCTGGGCCTGATGATATTAAAATGCAATATTTCTAAAGGACTACAGCAGAGGATGTTTAATCTAAAGGTCAGATAAGGAGCTGAGCGAAAAAATTCTTGCCGTTTATTCTAATTCTGTTCCTCCTGAGATCCAGTTTGGCTTCACTTTGGGATTCTATTTCCTCGCTACTTTAAAACAAATTGGACTATCTTAGCCATTTTTTTAAAGGGGAGGGAACATACAATCATAAAACCTAGTGATTAAAGGGACATCAGAGATTGTCCCACCAAGTTTTCATCCAAAAAAATATAATCAGGGGTTCCTGAGTTAAAATATAATCAGGGGTTAAAAATATATAATCAGGGGTTCCTACAAAATTGTTACTAATTTGCATTTTTAATCTATGATTATCTACAAAATATTTACCAGTTGTAAAGCTATCTAGTTGTGAGAATAATTTTGCGGTTCATTGTACATATTTATAGAATAAGAAGAGTTTAAATCAGCCTTTCTCAAATTGAAGTCTCAAAATCCTATGAGTCTTTTCCTCTCTTTAACTTACTGAAGATTTTAAAATCAGGGGTCTAGGGCCACTACCTTGTTGCAGATGGCAAGGAATAGTTCTAGGGCTCGGAAGACACGCGCTTACACATCACAATCCAGAAGCTGTATTCTGGCGAGGCTGAGTCTTGGCTTGGGAGTAAAACCATTCCCTAATAGCCTTTGTGTTATATTCTCATTTTCTTTTCTCCTGTTCTTCCCATATACACCCCACCATTTGCCAAGAGATCTTGGAGAAAAGTGAGTAAATCAGCGGGTCAGACAGTTCTTTCTGCTGTTGCGCATCTTCTTCCTCACGCTCTAAGCCCACCAGCCAGCGGTGCTTAGCATGGCATCTGAGGGGGGACACAGCGATGAACATGGCTGTGTTTCTAAACCTCAGAGTTCCTTAGGTATTCCCAGAGACTGCAATTCCCCAGGGCTCCCAGGGTGTTCCTCTCCCACCAGCCCTAAGGATGAAGCTTGAGAAATGTGTCCAAGTCTTGTCGACAGGCAATCTCATAGGAACTCTCTGGTGGCAAGTAAATTCATTTAGGAAACACATCTCATGAATCTTTGGAGCAGAGGGTGTTATGAAAGCTGCTAACTTCCAAGGCAAGTCCAGTAGAGAGAGAGAAAAGTGTCAAAGTCATATCATGTTACCTACCTTTCGGCCCCATGCGTCCCACTTTGCCATGCTTTCCCTCCTCTCCTGGATCTCCTTTTTCACCCTCATCTCCTTTTGAAATGGAAAATGAATGAGTGGAGCAGCTCAAATAGTAACATAAGCACAGACTCCCCAGGAAAAGCTGAACATGGTTAGAATCTATCCCTCGGCTCAGTGCTGGCCTTACAACTTCGATTTGATTATGTCTATAGGCCCACGTGAACGGGACACTCAGGGAAAGAGAAGAAACTCCCATTAACATTTTTCTTTCACTTCTCCCATGTTGTTGGAAGAGGTAATCAAGAGGATGTGACCATTGGTTGACCAGCAAGCTAGACCCTGGCAATCAGAGGTTCCTTACCCTCTCCCCTGTCCTTGGAATGTATGTTCCATCCAGCTCCCATAGCCCAAGCCATTTCAAGGATGCAGCCTTGAGGCCACCTGGACTGAATACATGCCTGAACCCAGTTAAGGCATCTATATAAACATTTAAGATTCTGGTGGGTGAGTGCAGAGATCGACTAGTCTTAAGGCCACTCAAGACAAGCCTTGTAACTTCCCTTGCTTATTAAACCTCTCACCTACCAATCTGGAGTGGCCTGCCTCTTTCTTCATCTCCCCTTGATCTCTGTGTATGGGGCCAGTTTCAGATTTCACCGAGGAAATTCCCAAAATTGCGAACCAACACACATCCAAATCTATATTTAAAGAATTCCCCTTATTGGCAAATCCCTGAGAAGTTTGTTTGGCCTGGCAAATCTTTATTCTTGCTGGAGAATCTGGCAAATTCTGGAAGCCTGTGCATGTATATATATCCATATACATGAATATCTATGCACAATACGTATAAATATATAATACAAATCTATATTTATATATTATGTAAATATATATACATTGTATACATATATAATAGATAGATATGTAAACATATATATAACTTTATAGCCCTCTGACTGCATGCTTGAGAACCCCCAAATCATAGGCATGGACCTGGAAGATAAGAGCAGAAGATTAGCTAGGAATGGGGAACAGCTGCAAAGCAGTTCTGTGTGAGCAGAGGCTATTCTAGTCATAGGTGGGTCTAGCTCTAGCAACTTGCCCAGTCAGGAAGAACTGAAGGAGTGGTTTGATGAAAGGTGTCCCGAACTGTGAATCAGGAATCCTGGATTTTAGTGCCATTTTAGTCACTGATGGGTTAATCAAATTTTCAAAAGTCAGTGACTGAGCTTATTGGCTTTGGAGTGAGGTAGATCTGGAGTTTCTCAGCTCTACCGTTCAGTATCTGGAGAAAGTTGGCTATGTCACCTCCCTTTATGAGCCTCATTTTCCTTTCCTCTAAACTGAGCTAATAACACCTACTAAAGAAGGCTCTTGAGAAGTTTAAATAAGATATTGTGTGTGAAAGACCTGGAATGTTGCTGTACACCTGAAACTTACACAACATTGTTAACCAACTATATTCCAATATAAAATAAAAATTAACAAAAAAAGACCTGGAATATAAGTGCTTAGCAATGGTGGCTATCGTTGTTCTTTCCTTTATACTTCAGTTTCCTCATCCTTAGTGTAGAGATAATCCCCACCCTCCCTAACTCTCCCAGTTGTATTAGGATCAACAAGGTAAGCATGTGAATGTGCTTTGAAAATAAAGAGCCCAACACACAATATTGTTAAGACGAGCTACCTGCCTCATCCCCACAGCAATCCCAGGACAGGAAGGTATCCTGGTCATCACCAGTGGAAAGTGGTAGATAACAGACTTCGTAAGACAAAAATGAAATTCCTGGGATTAGATTAGATTAGTTTGGGAGAGAGACTGTTGAGATGTTCGTTCATTTATCCAGAAAAAGCATAACAAGTCATTCTCTATTTTTTTCTAAGAATGAATGTCAATATTTTATTTTTTGTATTTTTTAGAATGTTAATATTTTAAATGAAATAATATTTTAAAGGGAGCAGTGAGATTTCCAGGTTGTGAGATTGGTCAGGCATTGGAACCCTTCACACATGAAACTCTAGTATCTCCTTCTGGGGAAGGATTTCAAAAAAGATGCGCAGATGATTTGTGTGATCAAACCAGTGGGGTGAAGTGGATGAACTAGATGGTGTTTCTCTAGCTAAAGTTATTAGTGAATGTTTATCAAGCAGTTATCATGTGTGCCAGCACTGTGCTAATGTGATCATCACAGCAATTCTAGGAGGTGGAAACAATTACTGCTCCACTTTCTGAATGGAAAAACTGAGACTCACCGAGGTTAAGTTGTTACCCTATTGTCATAGAGCTTGTGAGTGGTAGAACTAGGATTCAACAATACGTATGTCTCTGCCCCTCCAGATCCCTACTAGCAAGTAATTGTTCCTTCTAGTCTAGGATTCTGTGACTCTCAGCGGACTGTGGATTTTACAGAACTTGGCGCTGTGCCACATTTTTCAGGGAGAAAAGTGGAGATACAGAAAGTGCGTCTTGTTCTTTTTGAAATAAGATGGATAGTGGGGAAGATGAAACCAGCTCAATGTCTCAATGACTTAATTCATAGGGAATGTATCCTTGAGGTAATTTAGTATAAGTAAGACCTGGCTTTGCCACTCATGAGCTGAGGTACCTTGGGAGGTCCTTGACCTTGAGCCTTGTTTCATCCGTTTGTAGAATGGACAAAATAATACCTTTTTCAGAGAGTTTTAATAAAGGTAAAATTAGAAAAGTATTTTCCTTCAGGAAGTTCTCTCTGACACTCTCAGGCTGGGCTAAAATCTCCTTCTGATTATCTTCATTGTTTAAAGTACCGCCTTCTACTGAGTGAGTCTGTTTATCTCTGCTATCCCGTATACTCATCTGTGACCTGTGGGATAACCAGGGCATGAGTGTTTCTACCACCTCCAGAATTTAGCAAAGTGGCCCTGGAGCTTAATAAATATAGTTGAACCAGACATGTTTTATGAGCCATAAAACATTTTACAAATATAATGGTAATGTTTATTGAATATTAAGCACCAAAGGAGTTCCTCGTACTGGACATGCATCCTATCATTTGATCCCCACAAAAACCTTTAAGATGGACACTATTCTTAGCTCCATTTTATGAAAAAATGAGGTCAAAGAGAGGTTCAATCACTTCCCAAGGTCACATAGCTCGTAAGTAATAAAGCCAGAATTCAAACCAGGGAAAATGCCTTCAAAGCTTTTGTTCTGAACAAGGTGTATGGTTAGGAACACATTTCTGTTTTAACATTTCTGGGTTTGGGGATTGCTATTCTGCACAACGGGACCAAAGATGCGTGTCCTGCTTACCAAAAGGCAAAATCAAACGCAGACATGTATGTGGTTTGGTGAGTCATAAAACCACACTAATGTGAATTATTGGTGCCATTATTATGTCTTCTCTCCCCCTTCTTATGAGCTTTCCCATTCATTTTCAAGCAAGTATCCTACTGGAGGCAGCCAGGTGAGTGACTTAGTCATTTGCTGCTCCCTGGTGGTTCCTGATGGAGACCTGGGAGGGTGAAAACAGGATTATTATTCTTCTGACCAGTGTGCCTGAATCCCAGCCCGGTGGTGAGAGGGCTGCTGGCAGCGATGAAGTAAACAACGTGTACCCTTGCCTTCAGCTTGGGTCCCAGCTTCATTTGATCTTTGGGACTTGTTTTAATGAGAACAGAAGAGAGGCATAAAAGCAGGCTTTGGAAAGGATCTCCCACATGGCGCACAGTTGTCTGCTTTTACCCTCTTGGCAATATTTCATTGGATTAGTAGGGCAATTTAGACTTACTTTCCTTCTTTTAAAAATAGCCACTTACATTTTAAAATTAAATGAAAAGCTATAAACTGTGATGAACTAAATTCAGTTTTACAAAAATTATTGGTTTCAGCTCCTGCCAGGCCACCAGCTTGCTGTGATAATCCCTCCAGCAGAATTCCAGCAGAGCACACAGCTGACCAATTTTTCTTAGGTACAATTTTTTTCCCCAAAAAGCAAAAACTCTTTTAAAAAGAAATTCTAGTTTGAAATGAAATAGCCGAACCTAGATCATTACCCCTGCTCAAAGGGGTAGTTATTAAAACTTAGTGAATTGGTTTTGGAAATGCTAAAGAAAATTCACTGGAAGCTGTACTTTTCCCACTGCCAGAATAATCTTATGGACTGGGGGCAAGTTGTTAACAGTCCTTCTCCTGGTCAGCCTTGGAATTGAGTGATACAGGTGTTATGGTGTGCTTTATCAATGAGGCCAGATTCCTACCTAAAATATATCCTCCCCAACCCTACTTATGCCCTTTTTCCATGTATGCTGATTGCATCTTCATTTTTGGAAATTTTCATAGTTGTATCAATTATCATCTGGACCTCTCATATATATGAGATACACTAGTAAGGTCACAAAGTGGACCACATCCCAGTACTTTTCCTTCCTCAATCACGACCTCATTATTCCACAGAAACATAAAAAAGAACAAAATAATGCTATTTGCAGCAAGATGGATGGACCTAGAAATTGTTATACTGACTGAAGTAAGTCAGACAAAGACAAATATCTTATGATATCGCTTATATGTGAAATCAAAAAGAAAATGGTACAAATGAACTTATTTACAAAACAGAAATAGAGTCACAGATGTAGAAAACAAACTTATGGTTACCGGGGGAGAAGAAGGGGAGGGATAAGTTGGGAGATGGGATTGACAGGTACACACTACTATATGTAAAATAGATAACTAATAAGGACCTACTGTAGAGCACAGGGAACTCTACTCAATACTCTGAAATGACCTATATGGGAAAAGAATCTTAAAAAAGAGTGGATATATATGTATATGTATAACTGATTCACTTTGCTGTACACCTGAAACTAACACAACATTGTAAATCAACTCTACTCCAATACAAATTTTCTTAAAAAAGGAAAAAGGAAACTTTTAGGCCTTCCTGGGACCTGCTATTGTTTGCCTTTCCTCTATTCACCCAGCTTACCAGTCCCTCTGTGCCTCGACCTACCTCCCCATACGTCCTGGATCCCTTCAACTCAGTCACATTCACAAGGCTTGCCCTAAGGAAAAAGGAGTGCACTGCACTGGAGAAAAGGCTCTGGAAAAAGTCATTTCATTTCTCTGAGTCTCAGTTTCATCCGTAAAATGGAGGAAAAAATCCTTACGTCAAGGGATTGTCAGGGACAAAAGGAGACAATGCATGAGAGGTGTTCAGCACAGTGTCTGGTGCTTGGTAAACTCATCTATTCTTGTTTTAATGAGAACAGAATGGAGGTACAAAAATGATGATGATGATGACGATGAAAGGTCATCTCTTTTGAACCTATCTCAATCCTTATTTTAAAATCATTACTTACTTTTTTATTTGACTATGCATTTTTTTTACTCATTACTATGAAGATTTTCACACAAAGATAGCTAAGTAAATATACACCCATTAAAGATACTGAGGTATCTTTAACAATTAACAAGTTGTCATTGCTTCATCTATGTATTTTTGCTGATTTTTTTTTGCTTGGTGCAATGAACAGAACAGGAGTTTTATAGTCTGTTATGGGCTGAATTGTATCTTCTCCCCCAAATCCATATGTTGAAGCCCTACCCCAGCACATCAGAATGGAACTATATTTGGAGATAAGGCTTTTAAAAAGGTGGTTAATTTAAATTGTGGCTTTTAGGGCAGTTCTAATCCAATCTGACTGGTGTTCTTATGTGAAGAGGAAATTTGGACACGCAAAGGAACATGAGGGATGCGTGCACACATCTCTGAAAAGGCCATGTAAGGACACAGTGAGAAGACAGCCAACTGCAAGCCAAGGAGAGAGGTCTTGGCTAACAGAGACCAAATCTGCCAACTCTTTGACCTTGGACTTCCAGTCTCTAGAACTGTAAGACAATAAACTTCTGTTGTTTAAGCCCCCCAGTTTGTGATATTTTGTTATGGCAGCCCTAGCAAACGGAATCATAATCACAGAGATCTAGGTGCAAATTCTAAATCTCCACTTAACAGCTCTCTAATCTTATACTAAATAATTATCCCCTCTGCTCCAATTTTCTGGAAAATTAAGATAGTTACACGTGTCTCATGGAGTTACTGTAATATTACATAATACTATGGATGGCAAAATTCATAGAGGAGTCCCTTGCACTGAGGGGGACTCATTAATCCACAAAATCTGTAACTTTCACCTACCTGGGAGCTTCTACCTGTGCTTCTGGTAACGGCCCCACAACTTGCCATAGGAAGCAATACTAGCTTATTCTCAATCCACGTAGTTTGAACCTTCTCCACAGTAACTGGTTCAGCAATGGACATGTGGCCCAATGAGAGCCAACAAATTTCAATTGGTAGATAAGTCTCCTCAATCACTCAGACAGTTATGAATTTCAAGACAGAGACTTGCTCTTTCTGCAGGGGTTGCAGAGAGGATAGACTATTACTGAAGTATCTGAATCTATTTTAGCACCACAAAATAAGAACCTTCTTTAAAATGAAGTCATTATAGGGGAAAAGAGAACCAAGGTGTGTTTGATTCTGATCACATCACTTGAGCCTGGATATAGCTCTGCCTGAAACCCTTCCTGTTACATGAGTCTATAAATTCCTCTTCTCTCTTTTGTTTGTATGATTTGGCTTTGTTTCACTTGCAAACACAAGTTTCCTTACTATTATAACTACTAGGCACTGATCAGGATCTTCTTATGAGGAGATCAAAACTTCAGGAGAGAATGCGCGAGTAAACATAATTACTGTGATAGATGCTGGAAAAGTAGCAGTTATGGAAACATAAAGGAGAAAACATCTAACTCTGCCTGCTCACACCTAAAACTCTCCCGTATTCTTTCACCAGAAGAAGTAAACGAGATCCCTATCCTTGGGCTCCACCAGAATAAACTATATCTCAAGGTAAGTGCAGAAGAAAATAACCTAAAATACAAATTTGTCAATATATTAGGGCAGGCTGATACTAAAACGTTCTCATCAATAAAATTCATGTGGATTTTAATCTTTTGTCCAATTCCATGCACCCTGTAGGTCCAGCTAATGTGTCACCTCCTCTACCCAAGAGTCTTCTCAGCATCTGCCCCCATCTCCCTCTTTAGCAGTCTGGATTAATCTCATTCTCTGCAGGTAATTCCCCTCGGACTTCATAGCATCCACCACATTGTGTCACAGATGATGGGACGGGTTGGGGATGATATATTATTTTCTTTGTATCCCTAGTACTTGGTACAGGGTCTTACATGCAATTTCTCAATAAAGGTTTCAAAGTAAAAGGAATAACATCCTTAAAAACAAGATGGATAAATGTGAGGTTAATGAAAATACAGTCAAATTAATTACTAATTGATTGAAATGTCATTCTTAATAATGGCTGATTAATGAACTGACTTCAGCCTGCTGGGGGTGGGGGGGTCTATGGGAAAGGCTTATCATCTAGTAAGGCAGCCCAGGCAAATACAGACAGTCCCCGATTTACGATGGTTTGATGCAACAATTTTTTGACTTTACAGTGATGCAAAAGTGATATGCATTCAGTAGAAACTGTACTTCAGATTTTGAATTTTGCTCTTTTCCTAGGCTAGCGATATGCAATATGATACTTTCTCTTGAGGCTGGGTGGTGGCAGTCAGCTGCAGTTCCCAGTCAGCCATGCAATCATGAGGGTAAACAATCAATACACTGACAACCCTCTGTACCCAGACAACCGTTCTGTTTTTCACTTTCTTTTTTTTTTTTTTTTTTAACTAGGATTATTACTTATAACATTATACCAGAACATATAAGATTTTTAGAAATTTCATGTAATCTGTTTTTCACTTTCAGTACAGTAGTTAATAAATTACATGAGATATTCAACACTTTATTTTTTAAAAGATAATTTTGCCCAACTGTAGGCTAATGTAAGTGTTCTGAGCATGTCTAAGGCAGGCTAGGCTAAGCTATGGTGTTCCCTAGGTTAGGTGTATTAAATGCACTTTCAACTATGATATTTTTCACTTAGGAAGGGTTTATCAGGATGCAACCGCATTGTAAGTTGAGTAAGATCTGTACACAAATATCTGTCTCTACTGTTCCCTCCACTTCATATTTTTGTTTCCTCTTCTGATTTACCCATCTTCCAATATCACTGCCATGCTCCAATCTCCCAGGCTCAATACCCAAATTGGCTTTGACTCTTCCTCCTTCCTAACTCCCACCTTGATTCTTATTTTTTCTCACGTCCATCCTTTCTTTTTCCTTCCATCTCTACTGCCATTGTTTTACCTCTTCCTGTCCTTGTACACTAACCCATGTTCCTTGCAGGTGAGCCCTAAATGGTCTTCATGGTGTTTTATTCACTGGTGGTTCCAAGGGCCTAGAATCGTGTCTGTTCTATACATAGTTGTTGAAATACTGGTTTCTTTGGATCTGAACTTCACTTTTTCAAACCATCCTGCAAACTAATCTGTATAAAATCACATTTTCATTATAAAGCTGCCCCATTCAAAACATTTCAGCAGTTCCTCTGTGTTTATAGGCCAAGTCCAAACTAATTAGTCTAGTGTTTGGACTTTCACAGACTGGTATCAATGGAACTTTCTGGCATTATTTTCTGACATTGACCTGCATAACCTTCTATTCCTGCCCAACTTGTCTATTCATTGTTCATTAAAATGTCTTTCAATGTTTGCTCCCACTGAAAGGTACATGGTTTTCTGTTTGAAATTCATCTCCTCAGGGGAAAAAGTTATAAAATAAAAGACATATATGACCATATGAGAAATTAAAAGTCTTTATATGACAAAAGATGCCACATAGATATATAAAGTTTATCAACAAAAATATGAGAGACAAGGAAAAAAATCAAACACTAAGACGTAAAAAATTTAATATTTTTAATGTACAAAAAGTTTTTGCAAATTGCTTTGCAATAAAAAGACAACAAATGAAATTAAAAGGTAATCTAAAAATATAAACAGTAAATGATGGATGAAAATGCCCAGACTCACTATTAGTCAGAAAAACATATACGTGTAAATGTCAATATCATATTTTTCCATCATATTTAGTAATAATTATAAAAGATTAATTGCATCTGAAGTTGCCATAGCTACAGAAAGCACTCGGTCATTGCTTTTGGCAACATAAATTGCTACAACATTTCTGCAAAATAATCTGTCAATCATGATTAAAATAAAAAATCCACATACTCTATTTTACCTTAGCGAACCTATTTTATGGGACTTAACTGTAAGAACAAATGTATACATGAGAATGTTTGCTTGTAGTGGCAAAAACAAAAAAACCATAAACAATCTGAAAGTTTATCATCACGAGACTGATGAAAATATGAGGAATATTGTGCAACTACTAAAAATAATGAGAAAGATCTCTGAGTAAGGAGTGAGCTCCATGTTATATTATGTAAAGAATGCCTCTTAGAGAGTCATATGCATATGATCCCATTTAGAAGAAAGAACAAATGAACAGAACAAATATAGAGAAAAGTGTTAATACCAAGCTATTAATGATGGTTACAGGAGAGATTTGGATCTGTAAAGGGAAGCGTCACAGTGAAAAGAGAGATCATTAGCTTTTTCTTTATATATCTTTATTTTGTACACACTTATACATGCTATGTGTTACGACAAGCCTGAATTACTCTTATGATTTAAAAAATAAATTATAAATAATATAAAGGAACTGTGGCCCTTTTCTCCTTTTATAAGTCGTACCAATGAGTCATCTCAAATTAAATTCTAAATTATCTGAATTTACTGGTAGGATTATTTCCTTGGTAATTCACCATCTGGCTCCTTGCTACTACTTTCTAATTGCTGCCTTGAAGTATTATTTAAAAATGCATTGTTATTTAACTTCAGAATGTAAGTTCCTTGTGATAAGGGCAGACATTCTACACTTTGTTCTCAAGAGCTGTTCAAACTTCACAATGTGCTCAATCATTCATTCCTTGGACAAATATTTACTGAATTTCTACCAGCTACCAAGTTCTGTGCTGGATCCTAGGGATACAACATTAGCTCGGACAAGACATGATCTAAGCCGAAAAGTTTGGTGGGAAGGAGGCACCAAGCAAGGTCTTGTAAATGTCATGAATCTTCTGAAATGGAAATTACTGCCTGCTTTGTTGGAGTCTAACAAGGTGAGCCTTTGGAAAGATCAATGATGTAGGGGTAAGGAGACTAGGCTTTTACTCATCTCTACTGCTCTCTCCTCAGATGACAAGATAACATATCAAATAAGAAAATAAAATGGAAGTGCTTTTTCAATATTAATATGCTAAACAAATGCAAGGAAATACAAAATGTAAGGAGATATGTATATTGTGACTAATTTATCACAATAATAATAATAATATCAACGTCAATAATGATAACAGCTAATGTTTATCGGGTGCTTGATACGGCCCTAGCTGGGTTGTTAGTATACATGGCATGTTGTCAGCCAGTCCCTTTACTGTGCCCCCCTCATTCCAGGGACCCATAAACTTCATTCCCCCTTCACCTGACTCCTGTGTAACCTAGCAAAGAAAAGTGAGAATTTCAAGAATCCTGCAATCTTTCCTACTTGAATTACAAAGCACCCACTCTTTGTTTTCAGGCTTATTTTGTTTAAAAAGAATTCCTACTTGGAACCTGCAAGTCTTCTGCAGTCGCTGCATGTCTGAGTAACAGGGAGGAAAAAAACAAAAGGCAAAACACACCTAACATTATCCTTAATGAAAAATACAACATTAAGTTTTGTGGAGCAGGTTTTCTTCTGCCTGAACATATCATTCATTATTCAAATGCATTCACAGCCAGGTCAGCAGAAACAAATGCAAGGAGGAGGTATCCCATCCACCTAGGACTGAGTGCTGTGTTTCTGCAATGCAATGCAGTGGTTAAGAACAGGGCATCTGGGATCAGCACTCACTGGCTGTGAGATTTTGCAACTACTTCAATTCCTTCAGCCTCAGTTTCCTCGTTAGTAAATCAGAACAGTGAAATCTCTTCCCCAGGGTGCTGCGGAGAGGAGTAAATGTGATGATACATGTGAAGGGCCAAACGGTGCCTGGAATGCAGTTAGCACTCAGCAAATATTACCTTATGACGGCATCATCCAATCGGCCCCCAGAGTTCCTAGCCACTGGAAATTAGAGGGATACATATTTTCTAATAACCTATAAGGGAAAAGAATCTGAAAAAAATATATATGTATATCTCGGATATATATACATATATATACACACATATATATACATATATATGTACACCTGAAACTAACACAACATTGTAAATGAACTATACTTCAATCAAAAAAACAATAAAATAAAGAGAATGAGAAACCCCCCTCAAAAAAGAAAGAAAGAAAAAAGAAAAGAAATTAGAGGGATAAAAAGAAGAGGCCAAGGAGAAGCAATGCATCTTTTAGCTCACACCTTGGCTGTGCGGATTTGCCATGCCCTGGCTGATATATACTTTTTTTTTTTTTTTTTAATTTTATTTATTTATTTATTTTATTTATGGCTGTGTTGGGTCTTCGTTTCTGTGCGAGGGCTCTCTCTAGCTGTGGCAAGTGGGGGCCACTCCTCAT
Organism: Balaenoptera borealis; assembly: GCF_965194805.1. Taxonomy (NCBI): domain Eukaryota; kingdom Metazoa; phylum Chordata; class Mammalia; order Artiodactyla; family Balaenopteridae; genus Balaenoptera; species Balaenoptera borealis. Next base: position 19,530,291 of record NC_138876.1, read on the forward strand.
CGCAGTGCGCGGGCCTCTCACTGTCGCGGCCTCTCGTTGCGGAGCACAGGCTCCAGACGCGCAGGCTCAGTAATTGTGGCTCTCTGGCCTAGCTGCTCTGCGGCATGTGGGATCTTCCCAGATCAGGGCTCGAACCCGTGTCCCCTGCATTGGCAGGCAGACTCTCAACCACTGCGCCACCAGGGAAGCCCTGATATATACTTTTGCTTCCAGAGATTTGTGTATCTGGCATTGAAATGTTTACAATACTCTATAGATGTAACATACAATATTCTGTCTAAATTTTCTTTCAGTACAAAGTGGGGCAGAAAAAAATTTAAAGAAAAAGAGTAGTGTTGTTATTAAGTGTAAGTCATAACTGCTATTATATAAACGAATGTCCTGGTCCATGGATATCCCAACTATCTGTGAGAAAGGCAGTCCTCCCTGCTATCACTAAATAAGACAAAATATAAAAACTAAGAGTCGAGGCTACAGGTCATGTGATGAGCTTTTATTAAGAAAAAATGCCTAAAGAGTATTTATGATGTCTATTTTCAACTGCCTATTGGACTTTTCCATCTGGATGTTCATAGGTGGCTCAAACACAGTTTGGAACTCATTATAATCTGCCATTTTGCTTCTGAAATCTCTCTCTAATACACCCTCTTCTCCCTCTCCCGACAGCCTTAATGCATCCCTTGTTTTTAATTCATGTTGCACCAGGAGCTTCTCACATCCTTCAGTCTATCATCACCCCTTCCAAGAGATTTATCTGCCTGAAAAACAAATTTAATTACATCATTCTCCTACTCAAAAACCTCCATTGGCTGCTCTGGTTTAAATGATCATTTGGCTGCTCAGACCTGATAAATATCACTTCTACAGAATAGCTATGAAACCTGGGGAAAAAAATTTAAAAAAGAAAGAAAGAAAGAGAGAGAAAGAAGAAAAAAGAAAACCCAAGGTACAATGAACATTAGGTTAACAAAGCATCATGAAGCATATGAATATTTACATAGAAGCCACTGGAGCTGGGATAGGGGAAATCATTCTGTCTTCTTCCTTATTAAAAGATCAATCCTATTTACCTAAAAGGAGGTAGAACGACACTTAGTTCCTCTTCCACTGGACACCCCTGCTCCAAGACTAGGTCTCTCCTGGCAAGAAAATTGAGTCAGTAACTTTGTTACATTAGTGATGTTTTTTGACATGGCAGAGCACTGCGCCCTAACCTAATGCCGAAAGGTGAGACAGAAAGGGATATAGGAGGACAGGCAGTGGAACGATGCATTTGGGTAGCTTCAGTTCCCAGTAATAAAACGTTTTAGGAAGGCACAGGGACACCTTGGGAGCTGTGAATGCTGGACATTTCAGTTTTGCATACGTTCATTTGCTCAGAGTTAAAATGTTAGTCAATCGGAAAGAGGGAGCAGGAAAAAGTCCCATGTTAGTATTGTTGGGCAACATTAGAATAATACCAACATGGTATTGCTTTCCTTGATCATCAGGAGATGATAGATATAGATATAGATATTGTTGATTAAAAAATATGTACAACCTAAAAGTTGAGAGTTATGTTTTATTTGGCAGACAAACTGAGGACTTCAAGCCCCGAAGGCAGCATCTCAGGTAACCCCGAGAAAACTGTTGCGAGGAGGCGAGGGGGGAGCTAGGATATATAGGAGTTTTGCAACAAAGGGCAGGTAGTCGGAACAAAAGATTACTGTTTATGAAAGAAAACTAGATATCTCAAGTTTAGGAATTTAGTGCCTTTCTATGTATGGGAAGATGCAAGGGTCTGGGCTCACAGAAATCATTCCTTTGATATGCACCTCAGCTCTCTGGGGCCAGTATCCTGTGTTTTCTCATCTTGAGTTTCCTCAGGGCTCACCGTTGGGAGCGGCTGCAGTCTGATGGCTGCTGGATGGCAGGTATTCTTTCCTTCCTGTGTTCCCTCAGGGCTCACCAGCTGGCCTTTGGAGGTGGCTGCAATCTGTAATCGCTGATAACTGTGACATCCTTTGTTTACTGATATGACAGGCAATATTTTATTTCTCAATATAGATCTAGATACCTATGTATATGTTAATCAAAAATTGCCCATTTTAATAAAAATATAATGTCCCCTTAGGAGTACTCTAATGTAGGCAGGCAGGTCATATCCCTTGCCTTTGTACACTCTAGGTGAGCTTTATTTCAGTGTATTTGGTCTGTGCCTATGGTCTAGTACTGGCTTTTCCCCGAGATCATTGGTGGCATTGCCCAGCCTTGTTCTTCAAGTGCTAGGGCAACACTGATAAAACAGTTCCAGAGACGCTCCTTTGTGGTATATCAAAGTCTCCCAGTCTCTTTGGGGACTCTCATTTTGGTCTGGAGCACATTGTCACACTTGCTGCCAACTTCCCATTGGACATATGGGCCTCTTCCTTTTGGTTGTCCTGTCATTTGGTCACTCAGCATGTGGTCTGATGAGAGAGAGATGACATTGTCATAGCTATTGGCTCTGAATATCAAAATCTTTTTCTCATCCTCACTCATCTCAGGCCAGGCAGAACAACACCATGTAAAATATTTTTGACTGCAACCAATATTGTAATGTCTTACACATACACCCATCCCTGGGTGATATGTTACATAAATGACCTTCAGAAGGGTCACAAACAAGAGTACTGTGCTTTAGTTTCCTTCTCTTTAAATAGGGATAATGATTCCTATAATACGTCAGTGGAGCTAAAGCGAAATAATGGATAAACCCTTTGTAAATTCTAAAGACTCGTATTTATATGATTTATTTCACAGATACAAGCACTGTCAATAGACCTGAAAGGATGCTTCCAGAGTTTTCAAATCAAGAACAATCACGATAAACAATTTGAAAACAATTAAATTATTCAGATGTTACTTGAATTGAGTCTCTGAGTGTCAGATTTTAACCGCATATATTTATAATTCTTTTATAAAAGAGCAGAGAAAGCTGTAAAATATAACTGAAAGAATTTTGGAAAACTATAGAATATTGCAGATCATATAGCAGTGTGAAAACCAGACAGACTGGTTATCAGTTGGAATATCCTGAAAAGAGGTAGAGGCCAAATAAAACCATTTCTAACAGAATTAGAAAGTTTCCAGAAGTAGTATTTCATAAACACAAATAAAAAGAGACACCTAAGTTGTATCTGGCCTACACATATGGCTAATGACCTAAGGCCAACAGAATTGCCTACCTAGGGCACAGACACTGGCTAAAGGAAAATATTCCTTAAAGGAAAAAAAAGAAGAAGGAAAAATGGAAAAATAATTCTCATTCTCCCTTGGGTTTTGCTAATCTGTGGTTTTCTAATAGTTAAAGAGTCCTTAACAATGTGTCAGAGATGGTGCTAAATGCTTTATGTGGCTTAGCTGATTCCTCCTCATCACAATCCTATGAAGTAGTCATACCATTATTAACCCATGTTACAGATAAGAGGACTGAGGCTTGGCTTTTTCTGTCTTAATTCATTTAATCCTACTAGGGTGTATTTACACTATTATTATTCCTATTTAATTGATAAGAAGCCCCAGGCTCAACTGGAGAACTACAGAAAGAAAGCAACATTAGTGAAGAGAAAGGGTGGTCTCAAGTTCGTGAGCGTCTGATGAATAAAAGTTGACTTTGCAGTGAGACTAAAATAGGTAGGAAATGGCAGCAAGAAGTACAAGGTGGTGCATTTCCCTAGTAGATTTCTGTTTGTAGAACCAACGTTACAACCTATGAGCCTTTGTTTAGGGATGTGGGAGAGAAGGCTTATGGTGACTAGTAATAGCAATGGAAGCTAATGAAAAAAAATGATGATAGCTGAGCTGTACGCTAAACATGTCTTAATTTTCAAATTAAGCTGTTGAGATTGGCAATAAAATTATCTCCATTTAAAAAATGAGGACACTGAGACTTCAGATCACATAGGTAGGTAAGTGGCGGAGCTCAAATTCAAAACCATAGATTCTGTCTCCAAAGCCCATGACCTTTACCAACATGCAAGCACCTATTACTACAGTCCCTAGTAACGATTGATATATAGCCAAATTATTATGTAAGTGAGCTGGGGAGAGAAATGGTATAGGTAAAGGATACAACTTTCTTAAATGAAACAAACTAATTTTTTTTTTTTTTTAATTTTTGGTTATTACATCCTCACTCATCTTTGCCCACACTTTGATTGACTGGACTTTTATTCCTCCCCTGGTGACCTAACCTTGAAATGTTTTCTTGGCATCTATTCAAAGGGAAAAAGAGGAGAAAAATTGGTTCAGAACATCCATCCATTGGAATATAAAGTTGAAAAAGCCAAGCCTCTTAAAATTTTGGTCTGACCTTACGCATAACATACATATTAAAACTCTTAATGAAAGAATCCAGTGAATTAATACAATTTAAAAAAAGGTTTTGGGAAAATACCTACTTGCTTAACCTCTCCGATAAAGTCACCAGAAAGAAATCAGCAACTTAATTTGTACCAAGGTGACCGAGCTAAAACAATTCTGTACCATGTTTATACATTGACCTCCTTTTCTAATGTTAATTTATAAAACCGAAGGAAGGATCATTTCATGCCTAATGAGGATGATAAAACGTGAGGACAACGGTAGAACACAGCGGAATGAAACAATGACTGGCTTGGGAATCTGGAAGAGGAGTTTTAGCTCTGCCACCAATGAACAGCTGTGTGACCTAGAACAAGTGATTTTACCTCTCTGGGCTTCAGTTTACACAAATGTAAAAATAACTGGGGTTAAACCAAATAAACTCTGACAGTTACTTTCCACATAGTGAGACTTCTGACTGGAGTGCGAAAGTGACCCAGACCTTGCTCGGCATACTGGCCATCTGTTTGGAGGCTGAGAACACTTCTGGGAAATAACTCAAGTGTGTCAATTGCTGGGATCCAGAGCCATGTTCAGAAAAAATACTGGCCAGATTGAAGTCCATTTCCTAGAGGTAAGGGGTTTTCTGGGAAAGAAACTATCCCGTAAGACACAGGATAACGTCCTGGCAAAGCCACATGTACCTCGTAGTGTCTGGCACTTAGATGTGGGCCCTGGACCACCCATGCATGGGTTCCATAGGGACCAATAGGAGCTTTAAGCAAAAACTAAAGTAGCTGTTTCATCCTGCCCTGTAAAATCCTGTGATGCAGTCAACACTGCTTAGGGGCCCCTCCAGCTGATTAGACGGTTTAGCATTCTGATTGGAGCCTGAAGTCCAACTAGAATTGAATTGGGTTCCAACCTGCCACCTTCCAGCTGTGTGGCCTTAGGCTAGTGACTTAATAGTTCTGAACCTCGGTTTCCTCATCTGTCAGATGAGAATTATAATGCCTTCTTTCTCAAAGTCTATTGAGATAGTTCAACTTAAAACTGGCCGGATAGCACTCACGCAGGGCCGGGTCAATGGCATCTATTCAATGTGTGTTAGTATTACTGTTGCCGCCACCATGATTGAGGTGGTCATTACAGTCATGCTGAAGGGGAGAGAGCCTTTCTTGGCCCCATGAGTTCATCACAGGCCAGTTGCGTGGAGTCAAGATGGTTACTTGTAGGAGTTGCAGTGCCCTCAGAAGCAAAGGAAAGCCTTCCTTACTGAGTGAAGGGCACTGAGTTAGTGGCCAGGCCAGGTTGAGACAGGGGTACCAGGGAAGCGGTGGCACGGCTGTGCTTAGAGAAAACCAGTGGCCACTGGTGGGAAAGTTCTTTGACCACTGAAGTGGTACAATGACAGTGTCTCCCAAGACCAGTTGTTTTCTTGGAAGCATTGCAACACATTTTGGGGAACTGCAAGACATCCTTGGAAAGTATTTTCAAGGAACGGTCAGGGGATCTTGGAAAATTTGGGTTTGTTTATTTCATCAAAAATATTTATTGAGGGCTTCCCTGGTGGCGCAGTGGTTGAGAATCTTCCTGCCAATGCAGGGGACACGGGTTCGAGCCCTGGTCTGGGAAGATCCCACATGCCGCAGAGCAACTAGGCCCGTGAGCCACAATTACTGAGCCTGTGCGTCTGGAGCCTGTGCTCTGCAAAAAGAGAGGCCGCGATAGTGAGAGGCCCGCGCACCGCGATGAAGAGTGGCTCCCACTTGCCGCAACTAGAGAAAGCCCTCGCACAGAAACGAAGATCCAACACAGCCATAAATAAATAAATAAATAAATAAATAAATAAAATTAAAACTCACAGCCCAGTCTCCAGAAGGCTAATGGAGGAAAGAAGAAGTAGAGGGAGGGAGAGGGAATAAGAATTACAGTGACTGTAACTTAAAAAAAAAAAAAAAAAATTTATTGAGCAATCGCTATGTGTCAGGAACTCTTCTAGACAGCAGGAAAACACACTCAGCAAGATGAACAGGGTCCCTGCTTTCATGAAGCTTGTATTCTAGGACTGACTGTAGATATATAAAAACACAAGGGATTTCATTTAGTAATAAGTCTGTGAAAATAACAACAAAATATCTTGGGAACTATGACAAAGAGTGAAGGGGGTCGTCAGGCAAGGCCCCACTGTGCAAATGGCATTTGAGCTAAAACCAGAATGAGAAGAAGGAACTCTCCTTGGGAAGACCTGGGGCAAGTTTGGGTCAGACAGAGGGAACATCAAGTGCGAAAATCCTGGGTCGGGAATGGGAGACAAAGCAAGGATGCCTGAAGCAAACTACAATTGGACAAGTAGTTTGAGGTGGGAGAAGTTGGGAGAAGCCAGATGGATCGCAAAGGAGCTTTAAGACCACATACATGGACATACACCCAAATTTCATTGAAAGAAAAACCTCCTAAACCAAAAACCAAAATAAGCAATAGGGTGAAATATCATTAATTTCCAAACAAACGAATGAAGTGATGGAGTTCATTATCAAAGAGGAGGCACGTCATCACTTTCAGCATGTTTTAGGGTCCAGTACAATGTTGGGCTGTGAGCTTGCATAAATTCCATGTTCTGAGGCAGAGTCCTATCCATTTATCAAAAAGGGGTCAGTGGGCTGTATTTCCAAACATGATTCTAATAGACTCTAGTAGATGTCATGGAATGATTGTGGACACAGAGCCAGAAGGCCAGGGGTCAAGTTCAAATTGCATGACTGTGCAACATCTACGTGGAAGACCTTGGGACCTCCACTTGGCCTCATAGAGACTGTTTCCTTACCTTTAAGGTTAAAGTAATTGCTACCACGTAGGAAAACTGTGAAACTTAAACAAGATAATGTATTTGAAAGTTCCTTGGAAATTGTGAAGCATCACCCAAATATTGCTTATTGGTTTTACATTTCTTTTTAACAGTTCTTGTTAAAATTTCTTGTCATTGCTGTTTTCAAGTAAAACCACTAGAGGTCAGAATTTCACACAAATTGGTTAAAGAAACCACCAACGTGGGGGAAAAAAGAAGAGAACATTTTCCTACTAAGCAGCATAAAATAATAAGTTTAAGGCATAGAAAGAAAAATAAAAATGGCTTTCAATGAAGAATTTTTTTACAACTAGAGCAATACTCATTCTCAAAATTACTACTCAACAGACTTAGACAAATAGGAAGGAGAAGGAAAGATAAATAGAATCTGTTAAGTATCTATTCATAATGTCTACACAGCTTAAAGTTCACTTTGATTATCCGATGTTATTCTTAAAAGAGGTCTGTGATGAAGCTCATTTTGCAAATAAAGAAACTGAAGCATAAACAGATGTAATACCATACTGAAGATCAAGCAGATTCAATCCAATGTCTTTTTTTCCCAGTAAGTCAAGCTTGGGAAGTAATGCAATAAAAAATGGTGTGTCTGTCTTAGACAATACATTATATGACAGAGTAGCATTAATGGTTTTCCATTTGCAACTCTCTATATTTTTATTAAATTCCAAGTCTCCCAAATGAATTTAGGGAAAACTCCTTTTATTGTTTGTTTCTCAGAGTATCTGGAAGTTTCTGTGCACAGTGCTGATAAATAGGGTATTGAGATGATTAGCCATGGAGAAAAATATAGACCAGCTTGCTCTTAAAAAAATATATTAAACAAAAGCAATAATCCAGTTCTTTAAAATGTTTGCTTAGCCATCAAGCTTTTTTTTTTTTCTTTGTCATTTTGTAGAGATAAATATACAAATCTGCCTTATTCATGGGTGGGGAGGACTGTCACGGTGTTCATGACAGGATGAAGTAGAGTAGATGGCAGTTTATATCTTGAGAGAAGACAAAATACCATGCCTTGTGTTTTGGTGTATCCACAATGTCTAGCACAGGACACAGAACAGAGGAAGGGCAGTGATGAATAGGTTTTTGATGTTATGCATGTGGTACCCATACAGGCAATTTGCAAATTAAAAATGAGTTAACTGACCCCAAGAGTTTGCACTCTAACACCAGCTTTCAATGTAGGTACAAGTTCTAAGACAAGTTCTTCCTTAGCTTGAAACCTTTAGAATCCCACATGATGCCTGGGACTTAGTTGGCATTTAGTACGTTCCAGAATCTTGGAATCTTTTTAATAAGAAAGCCACTGAGAACCCATTTGATGCCAAGTCCCCAGGTTCTAGGGGAAGAAGAAATCATACCAAGTCCATAACTTAGTTCTGAAACCCAGAGTTCTAGAGGGCTTCTTCCCAAGTCTTTCTTCCCCAGGAGCACTTGCTTCTTCATTCTGTCACATTTCTGCTTGTAATCATCTCATAATTTCTACACAGGCTCAGGAAGAGAGTTAAAGAGGTTTCCACTGTTTGAAACCTTAGAGTTTCTAATGGGAAGGGAGAAGTTTTGTGTTAAGTTAAAAAATGAGGGTTGGAAGACTCATAGTGGACCCCACGCTGGAATCCAGCAAATATTAATTGCCCTCTGCTCTCCCTCGTAAGTTATTTACATCTCCATTGCTCATGACACTAATGTATATAACTTAATGCATCGCTTGTGCCTAAAATAGTGCTTAGCACTTAATAGGTATTCAATATACGTTGGCTGAGTTGGAATGAATAGAATTGTTGAATTGGACGATATTTTGGACATTATTTGAACAATTCTTTGTCCATTCTTCTTCCAGTTTGAAAGTTGCAGTTTCTCTGCAAGGAAAACTGCTTAACAGTTCTATTCTAAAATGGATTCTCCCATTTGAAGGGACAGAAAAATTTTAATTTTTAGCATTTTCCATGAAACCCAAGGAATAATACAAAGTTTCCTCTATTCTATGAAAAGTCCAGTAATGGTTTTAAGTACTTTATTTCTAATTGAAACTTTGTTTTCTGAACATTTACCCTCGCATTATTCATTTATTCACCCAAGAAATTATTTGGAAGCCCCAAGGCCTCATTGTTCTTCCCTGCATTTATTTTATGGTATCAAAGGTTAAAACTTGGATTGCAATCTTAGGAGGAAATTAATTCACTGATTAAGAAAAATGCACTTTAAGCAATACACATTTAAATAACTGACAAGCATGGGGCAATGTTTTTCTATTTTTTTTTTTAAAGACCCTTTTTTTCCTACTTAAAATTTTAAGCAGATGCAATTCTTCCACCATGTAGCCTGGAGAAACATAGCATGAATTACTAATGAGGGAGCACCAATTTGTACTGCAGTGACCACTTTCAGAACAAAAGGGTCAGAGCTGAAACCAGGAAAACAGCAGCATTTTTTACCAACCAATTGCCTGAAGCGCATTTGGACCTTGGCTCTACTTGAAAAAAAAATGTTTGCAATATTCTATCATCCTTCAGCTGAAGGCACTTGGCCCTAAAACTCCACTTTCAAATAAAGAAATGTTCATTTCTATGCCACCTCCAATCCTTGATGAAAATTTTCCTCTTCATTGGAACCCAGAAGCCCATTAATTTATGAAATATATGAAATAATTCATTTTTACTTTACTGAGGTTTTGTCTAGTAGCTTTACCAAAATCAGCCTGAGAAAGCAGTTGGAGTAAAAACAGCCCATGAACAGAGATGTTCTTAAGGAAAGGATTCCTGAATGTCTTGCTTGTGTATCTCCCCTGGAGCAGCATGGAAGATGAAACTTCCCCCTGCCCTGGGTGAATTCCATCACATCCCTGGAGGCCTTCCAGCGCCTCCCCACGTTCTCTTACCTAACATCAAGGGAGATTTTAAAATAAGTAACAAGACATTGATTTTTCTAAAATAGAAGGAAAGTGAGAGAACTCTAAGGAGGGGAGTAGAGAAAGTCATTGGGGGCTAGAGTGGGGTTGAGAGATGAAGTAAGAGCTTACTTACTAGATATGAACATTTCATTTTTCTTTCCTCACCTTTGGGTCCTGGTGAAACTGTGTGTGTGGCACAGACTTCAGTCGTAGGACGACTATCAACGTCCAGACCCAGACTCTGAATTTGCAAAAGAAAGAGCACCAGGAGGATGAATTGATTCCTTCGAAGATGGGCTCCAAAGCCACCCATTGCTGTGGTTCTTCAAAAAAGGGCTGCCCAGAAGTGCCAAATAAACAGCTTTATTTTAAATAAAACCTTCTTCTCTGGTGAAGAAGGGGAAATATCTGGAACACACATTCCAAAAAGGGCTGTAAAAACAGGAAGGAAGCATATCCTAGGTTGTTTATTTTCTCAGTGTTCCAAATGAACCATACATTGTCCAGACTGTTTATTTTCAAGTGACAACAGTTTATTGAAAATTATCTCTGAACTAAACACTCAAGTGTGCAGGTCAGCAGAAACAAATCAGAGAATAGAGGAGACAGAGATACCTTCAACTCAGTGCATGAATGGATAATTTAATACCCAAATTGCACTTAAATGTTGGGGTTCCAGAAAGATTGAGCCAGAGATTTCTTGAATTACCTACATATTATGTAATCGTTATGCATGGCATTGAGCTTTTTCACAAGGAAATATTCATTACTTGCTGCTGGTGGCAGTTGAACACTAATACTCCCACTGATCTCCATGACCTTATTTCTTTCTTCTCTTGCTACAAAGAATTGTCTTGGGATTGAACCCCAAAGGAAGGAACACCACTTCACTGCAAAGCAATTTTGCAATAAGTATCAAGAATATTAAAAATGTTTATGGCCTTTGCCCTAGTAATTGGCCTTCTGGTACACTTTCTGAAAAAAATATTCTGAAATGTGGGCAAAGCTTTATTTAAAAGATGTGGCCAAAAGGCGAAAGGACATCAGTTGCTTAATGATATGTTAATGGTTGGCAAATCATCGTTAAGTACAAATGCATGAGAGAACAGCACGACAATTTTATTAAAATGGTGTTTTCAGCAAGTTTTTGATAAAATGGGGAGAAAAAACCTTGTGGTATCACATTTGTTAAAAGCAGACCAGATATAGATACAGATAATGTAACTACAAATATAGACATACATACAGAGATAGAAATAGAGATCTCCTTCTCTCTCTTTCTACATTTATCTGTTATCTGCCTATCTATCTACATATCTATCTATCTATCCATCCATCTGTCTGCTTACCTATCTGTTCCATCAACCCCATGGCCTGTATGAGTAGCCTAGACTTTGTATGTGTAGCCTAGACTTAGTAAGATTCTGAAAAACTAGAACCAGGTCATATAGCAGGGAGATTTCTTACCTTCTCCATTCTTGAAGAGGCATGTTAACTAAGAGTTGGGCCAGAAGGGGTTTTGGACCTAGTTTCTTTGAAATTGGAAAAGAAGAACCTTACATATTCTGATAAGAACTAATAAGGAATTATCCCTAAGAGATGTCATTTCAAATTATGGTCAATCTAAGAAATACAGGTAGATTTGTTTCTTATGGCTACTGTCACAAAGTATCACAAACTAAGTGGCTTAAACAACAAAAATTTGTTGTCTCACTATTCTGGATGCTAGAAATCTGAGATCAAGATATTGGCAAGGCCATGCCTCTTCTGAAGACACCAGGAAAGGATTTGTTCCAGGCCCATCTCATAGCCTCTGAGTGCCTTGGCTTGTGAAAGCATAACTCCAATCTTCAAGTAGAGTTCTCCCTGTGTGTGTGTCTCTGTGTCCAAATGTTTCCCTTTTTATAGACATACCATTTATAATGGATTAGGACTCACCTTAATGATCTCATTTTAACTTGATTACCTCTTTAACAACCCTGTGTCTAAACAGAGTTACATTATGAGGTATTGGGTGTTAGAACTTCAACACGTAATTATTTTTGCCTGGGGAGACTCAATTCAATCCATAACAACAGGCGTGTAGTGTAACTAAACTGATCTTTTCATAAGCAATACAGGGAAAGGGAGGGAAAGGAACTGGCATTGATTGAACAGTCATTATGTGCAAGGATAGGTCTCTTAACTTGTTTATCTTATTTAAACCTTAAAATAGCCCTGTGGAATAGATAGTAATTCCCTCATTTTACAGGCAAAGTACCTGAGGCTCAGAAAAGTTAAGCAGTTTTGCCAAGGTCACTGTGATGGTTGATTTTATTAGTCAACTTGACTGGATCGTGGGTGCCAGATACTTGGCTATACATTATTTCTGGGCACGTCTGTGAGGATGTTTCCAGATGAGATTAGCATTTGGACTGGTAAACTGAGTAAAGCAGGTTGGCCTCCCCAAAGTGAATGGGCCTCATCCAATCCTTTGAGGGCCTCAGTACAACAAAAAGACAAAGAAAGAATTTGCTCTCTGCCTGAGCACTTGAACTGGGACTGGCTTTTTCCCGCACTTGGACCGGAACTTACAGCATCATTTATCCTCGTTCTCAGGCCTTTGGACTGGGACTGGGGTTTACACCATTGTCTCCCCTGATTCTCAAGGTCTTTGGGGTTGGACTGAAGCTACGCCACTAGCTTTCCTGGGCCTTCAGCTTGCAGATGGCAGACTGTGGGACTTCTCATCCTCCATAATTATGCAAGCCAGTTCCTTATAATAAATCTTTCTCTTTCTAGAAATAGATATATACAGATAGATAGAGACAGAGATAGTGATAGAGATGGAGATATTTCCTGTTGGTTCTGTTTCTCTGGAGAACCCTGACTAATAGTCACCCATTGACAAGGGGCAAAAGAAATTCAAATACAAATTATGTTTAAAATTTCCTGCTTTAAAATGCTATTTGGATTCCATAAAGCTGAATATTCTCAAGCTTCAAAGGTGCATTCATTTTCACACATGCTTAAAATGTCAAAAGTGGGTGCATTTGTCATGTTAACAGTGATAGGAAAATGGTGGGAATTAACAGAATGGTATTAGAGGCCTCAAATTCCACATTTGTCATAACCAACTGTATGACATAGAGCAAATCACTCAACTTCAATTGCCACAAGGCATATAAAGTGAGTTTGGACTTGATATTTAATGTACTTTCTGAATTCTACGATTCTTTGAAAATAGGTGTTCTTTAAGCTATTTAGACTATTCTAAATCTATTTTACTTCTTTCATTTCTTTTTGAAGCATTGCCTGGCACACAATGAACATACATTCTTTACATTTATATGCAGAAATCCATTGGTAACAGTTTGAAGCAATAGTCCTTAGTATTTTTCCTTGGATGTCCTCTTCCTGTTCTTTCCGACATTTTTTTTAAACTCAATGATGCATATAATATCTTTTTATATTAATGAATAGACTATTACAACAAAATTTAAATTAGTGCAGATTATTCATCACATGTTTTATATGTAAAACATGATTTAGTCAATCAATGCTCTAGTGTTGGGAATTTAAAATTTCTAATATTATAACACTGTGGTAAACATCTTTAGAGCTCAATCTGTGTTCCCAGTCCTTTTGATCTTGAAGAAGACAAATGTATATGGCTTGGTAAGTAACTGAATGTTGAGAGCAACAGATAAAGAGAAATTAAAAAAAAATAACTCATATATTGTAATCATATAGTGCTTTCCTTTCTCATGGAGACTATGGTCTCCAGGATTAATTTTTTTCTCTTCTGGCTTGGAAATATAGTTCCCTTTTTCCCTCACTGATAAATATGGGAGCTTTTAAATAGGTAGATATTCAAAGTAGAGGACTTTCATAGACTAGAGAGGACTGCTCTACTTTTAGCTAGGATTTACCAAGAAATGTGATCTTAAAAAACACTTTTCAGTTTCAATCTGGGTGACAGGAAAAACACTATTGCCACTAAGAAACCCTGGTTGTGGAAAAAGATAATTTTGAAGGGAAAATAATGAGGCTGGGTGACTTTAAGGGTCAGGGAAATAACAGGATGGAGATTACAGGCAGGCATTTTGGAATGCGGGTCTTGATTCTAGGGGGAAATCTAGAATTTGAGATTTCAATCTGAGAGTCGTAAGTATGGAGATTATAGATAAAAGTGGAATTTTGAGTGAGAAACGAAGTTCAAGAGTATGAATACCAAGAGAGTCTATATTCAGGGGCCAGAAGGCAAAAGAAGGGCTAGCAAACAGATCACAGAGGGAGCAAAATGCCGTGGAAGCCAAAGAACAAGAAAGTCTAAATGTATAATTGGTTCCAATTAATGCATGGAAGCATAAGATGAAGGTTGAGAATAAGCCATGGGATTTAGAAGTCAGCAATTTATAAAATACCACCTTATGAATGAAAGAGATCACTCAGTGAAGAGATTTCATCAAGATGAGAGGAAAGGAGTGACAAGGAGTCTCATAACCCCTGGGAAAGTCATTACTGAACAGTCACAATAATATGAAAACTAATAATATCACTTACCTTTACTGACCTGTATCTCTCCTGCTTACTTACTCTCAGCATCTAAGAATATACTGTATTTCTTCTTAAGTGTTCTAAACAGTGTTTAAACCAGAGTGCAGTTAAAACTGAATGGTGTGGTAAATGAGACAGTGGAATCTAGCATAATTTACTATGAAATTTGTCGATGAAGAAAAAAAATTTTGTAAAGAAACTATTAGTGGAACCTGGTCTGTGAAATGTTGAAAGTTGTGAGCCTGTTGCTATTGTTTAAAAACGTTGTACAAGTTCCTTGATAACCCAGTAAATATGGAATAAATGAATGACATAAATTTTAAAAGGGAAGAGAGGATTGAGTAAATGAAAGGAAGTTGTCAAATGATGTTAAGTGTATCCTTTTTAGTGTGTGAAAAATATCTAACGCCCACTAGAAAGATTTCTACTGAAACTTTAAAGACTTAACTCTCAGTTATCTAGAAAATGAAGTTTGACGTTGAAATACAAGTCAACTATGCTTTCTCTTTAAAACATAATTCTGACATAAACAATAAACCAATCAAGTTTTCAGCTGGTATAAAATTAGAAGAGGTTAATGTAAAATAGATAGCTAGTGGGAAGTAGCCACAAAGCACAGGGAGATCAGCTCAGTGCTTTGTGACCACCTAGAGGGGTGGGATAGGGAGGGTGGGAGGGAGACGCAAGAGGGAGGAGATATAGGGATATATGTATATGTATAGCTGATTCACTTTGTTATACAGCAGAAACTAACATAACATTGTAAAGCAATTATACTCCAATAAAGATGTTAAAAAAAAACCTCAAAAAAAATAGTAAATCTAAAAAGGTAAGAATTAGTGGCTCGTTTATGAAATTATCTCTGTGATTCCACATTTTCCTGAATTTTTCATCTTCCATTTCCCAAGGCATTGAAATTCCAGGTTTGAGATTTGTGCTTGTCCAAAAATGACATGCCACTGAAGTGAATAACAAGTGATATTCTGCCTCCTTCCCCATTCTTCTACCCATTTTTCATGGGTTGAATGGTGGCCCCATAAAAGATATGTCCACATTCCAATGCCTGGAACCTGTGAATGTGATCTTATTCGGCTAAAGCGTCTTTGCAGATGTAATTAAGCTAAGGATCTCAAGATGAATTATCTGGGTTATCTGGGTGGTCCTTAAATCCAATGACAAGTGTCCTTATAAGAGACACTCAAAAGAGACACAGGGACAAAAGGAGAAGGCCATGTGAGGACAGAGGCGGAGGTCGAGGTTATGCAGCCTTTAGCTAAGGAACACCTGGAGCAACCAGAAACTAGAAGAAGCAAGGAATCACCCTCCCCTGCCAACACCTCGATTTCATACTTCTGGCCTTCAGAACTGTGAGATAATAAATTTCTGTTATTTTAAGCCACCGAATTTGTGGTAATTTTTTATGGCAGCCCTAGGGAACTAAGATACCATTCTTGTGATATTCATCCACAGTTACCGGGAAGGAATGACACATCAGACATTTATTCAGTGCCTGACAGAGACTGAATAACATCTGTTCTTGTGCATTTTAATTATTACGCATCCAGCTTAGGTGATATCTGGAGGGAAATGATGAACAGAATATGAAACAAGCATATCCCAAGGCTGAAGTGTTTTACTAGTTAAAACAGGATAACAGCAAAATGACAACCTCATCTCCTGAAGGAATTTCCTAGCAAGGTGATATAACTCAACTCTGGACTTGGTTTTACCTTTGTCCATTCACATATAAGCATCTTATTCGATTAAAGTTCTCTCTCATAAGTTAATTTAATTGCATGCAGTTTGGAAAAAATGGAAATTAATAGAATGGCTTTTACAATGACACATATTTAGAAAGCAACATGCTAACAAACACTCAAAATTATTTTATTAATTTTTACATTTTAAACCTCATATTTATAAAAACACATTTAAAAAAAATCAAATGGAAATAAATCCTCACATTGATTGTTGGCAAAGGTACCAAGGCAATTCAGTGGGGAAAATGATAGTCTTTTTAACAAATGATGCCACATGGAAAATTGAATTGCCACATGAAAAGAAATGAACTTAGAACCACATCTCACACCGTACTCAAAAATTAACTCAAAATGGATAAAAAAACTGAAATATAAGAGACAAAACTGTAAAACTTACAGAAGAAAACATAAAAGAAGAACTTTGTGACCTTGAGTTAGGCAAAAATTTCTTAGATATTACACCAAAACCATGGTCCATACAAGAAATTGATAAATTATACTACTTCCAAATTTAAAACATTTGTGCTTAAGCACACATACACCTCATTAAGAATAAATAGACAGGGCTTCCCTGGTGGCGCAGTGGTTGAGAATCTGCCTGCCAATGCAGGGAACACGGGTTCGAGCCCTGGTCTGGGAAGATCCCACATGCCGCGGAGCAACTGGGCCCGTGAGCCACAACTACCGAGCCTGCGCGTCTGGAGCCTGTGCTCCGCAACAAGAGAAGCCGCGATAGTGAGAGGCCCGCGCACCGCGATGAAGAGTGGCCCCTGCTTGCCGCAACTAGAGAAAGCCCTCGCACAGAAACGAAGACCCAACACAGCTAAAAATAAATAAATAAATTTATTAAAAAAATGAATAAATAGATAAGTCACAGATTGGAAGAAAATATTTGCAAATCATATATTCAATGAAGGACTTGTAAAAAACTGAGTAATAAAATGCAACTGACTAAAAAAAAAAACATGAGCTAAATAATTGAACAGGCATTTCTACAAAGACAACAAATAGCTAATATATGTATGGAAAGATGCCCAATGTCATTACTCATTAAATTCCAATGAGATACCATTATACACAGATTAGACTAGCCATAATAATTTTTAAAAAGTGATAGTACTAAGTGTTGGCTAGGATGTAATAAACTGGAACCCTCATTCCTTATTGGTAAGGATGTAAAATGGTACAGTCACTTTGGAAAACAGTTTGGCAGTTTCTTTAAAAGTTAAATATAAACTTAAAATATAAGCCAAGCTATATTGATAGCTATCCAAGAGAAATTACAACATATGTCCACACAAATTCTTGTACATGAATGTTCATAACAGTATTATTCATAATAGTCAAAAACTGGAAACAACACAAATGTTCATCATGCAGTGGATGGATTTTGTCCATCAAGTAGTGTGTCCATACAATGGATCAATACTCTAAGGAACAAACTACTGATACATGGAACAATATAGATAATGGCTTCCCTCCAAATTATTCAAAGTAGAGGAAACCAGACAAAAATTACTAAGTATTATATTATTCCTTTTATATGAAATTTCTAGGATAGGCAAGACTCTCAAGATAGAAAGCAGATGAGTAGTTGCCTGAGGCTGGGGGCGGAAGCAGGAATTGATTTCATATGGGCACAATGGAACTCTGGGAAGTGATAGCTGTGTTATAAATTTGTTTTACAGTGATGGTTGCACAGCTATATAAATACACTAAAAATTCCAACTCTTCACTTACAATTGGTTAATTGTATGGTATATAATTTATACCTTCATAAAACTGTAAAAAAACAAAAAAAAAAACTAACATCAAAATTACATTCCAGGGCTTCCCTGGTGGTGCAGTGGTTGAGAATCTGCCTGCCAATGCAGGGGACACGGGTTCGAGCCCTGGTCTGGGAGGATCCCACATGCCACGGAGCAACTGGGCCCATGAGCCACAATTACTGAGCCTGAGCGTCTGGAGCCTATGCTCCGCAACAAGAGAGGCCGCGATGGTGAGAGGCCCGCGCACCGCGATGAAGAGTGGTCCCCACTTGCCGCAACTAGAGAAAGCCCTCGCACAGAAACGAAGACTCAACACAGTCATAAATAAATAAAATAAATAAATAAATAAAAGAACGTGAATGTCTAAAAAAAAAAAAAAAAAAAATTACATTCCAAACTCTTGGAATATTTTAATTCTCAAGAAGTGTTTGTAAGCCTGGAAATCATCAATTAGAAAAATTTGGTTTTGCTTCCACTTTGGAAATCAGTTCTTATAGATTCAGTAAGTCATCAATCTTAAGATTGTTTCCAGGTCAGTATGTACTGATTCAGTGCACCTAAAGAGTGTCTTTACGAGAGGCTTTTTCAATCAAAGCAATCAATAAAAAAAAATAACCAGAGAAAAGAAAAGATATTAATATATATAAATTACTAAATTCTATTATTTAAATACATCTAAGTATAAGCTTAATTACACTAAAGAGCACGGGTATCCCCATTTACTTACTCAGGGATCAATACCTTCTTCTGGTTAAAATGTGGCTCAAGGCAAGCTCCTGACTTTCATTATTTTTGTTCTGTGTTTAATTGTACACAGCAATTTCTTGAATAATAGTGGATGAATTAGAATGGATAATTATATGGGCACATAATGAGAGGGGTTTGAGTTTGAATGATAGATATGTGTGAGGTAAATGCATTCATTCATCTACTCATTCAACAACTATGTATGATTTATCAGATACTGTAGTACAATATCTGGAGTTACAATAGTCCTTAAGACACAGTGTTTTTCTTAGGGAATTTATTGTCTTTTGGGGAAGACAGACAAGTTTAAAAACAGTTGCCATTACTTTTTAAATCTTTTTCCCATTCTGATAGGGGTAAATACCAGGTATCCAGTTGTCATGGAGACCTAGATGAGAGGAACCTGATTTAAGCTTGGTGGATTAGGAAAGGTTTCCTTTAGGGGATGTTTCCTAAACAGGTTTTGGAAAACTATTGGAATTAGCCAAATAAAGTTGAGAAGGTATAAAAGGAAGACATTCTGCATAGAAGGAGTACCATATGCAAAGTCTTGGTTGAGAGATAGAATGATATGTATGGGGAACTGAAAGTAGTTCATTGAGCCTAGCGTTTGGAACTTGATGGGGCAGATAAGGCTCAAGCTGAAGGTCAGGAGTAGATATGAAGGACGTTGTAGGTGCTGCTTAGGAGTTTGAAAAAGATACCAAGGGCAGTGGGAGCACATGAAGGATTTTAAGAAAGGGAATATTGGGACTTCCCTGACGGTCCAGTGGTTAAGACAGCGCTTCCACCGCAGGGAGCACGGGTTCAATCCCTGGTCAGGGAACTAAGATCCCGTAAGCAATGCGGGTGTGGCCAAAAAAAAAAAAAAAGAAAGGGAATGTTGCTGCTGGATCTGAAAATCAGAATATGAGAGGTGTGTCAGAGGTAGGCCTTCTTGGCTTCATGTAATAGAAACGCAGCAAGTGACTTGCTCAATGAGATAAGAGATGGATTTTTTGGTTTATTGGTTTGTTTTTTCAAATAATAAGAAATCTGAAGGCAGAGAATCCTAACATAGTAGTACTACGTTGTCATCAGAGACCAAGACTTCTATTTTCTGGCTTCACCATATTTTACATGTGGCTTTTCTCCTCATAGCCACAAAAGGGCTGCTATAACTTCAAACATTGTACCTACATTCTATGCAGGATGAAGGGAAAAATTGTAGGCCAAGGGCTGAGACAACGGGACAGCTAGTTAGTCATCTTTTCAAAGAACCATCCTGGAAAACTTATGGGGTGAAATCCACTTACATCTCATTGGCTAGAATTATGCTAGCAGCAAGGGAGGCTAAAAGATCAAATAGTTCAATTAGGTAAATCAGGGCTTTGGAAGCAAGGGTGAGTATCAAGTGAAGCAAATGGATTAAAAAAAGAATGTGGAAGTAACAAGACTTACTGATTGCTTGGAAATGGAGGGTCAGGGAGAGGAAGGGGTCAGGGAAATTCCCAGGTTCCTGGCTTGAACAATTGGATGTGATGCCATTTACTGAGACAAGAAATGCAAATTTCAAAGAAAAGATGATAAATTAAATTTTGGGTATGTTGAGTTCAACATCCTTCTGGAATATTCAAGGGGAGGTATCTGATGGCCCCAACAAAATCTCAGCCAGAGGTACAGATTAGAGAGTCATCCACATATAGGTTGTAATTAAAGCCATCAGAGTGGATGAGATCTTGAAAGAATAGAAAGTGAGACGAAAAGATAGCCAATGTATTATAAAGGAAGAGTCAATAGAGTTTGGTAACTTGCCAAATCCATATAGAGGATGAAAGTTCACATTTTATAACTGAGAGATTCTTTAATGCTTTTGGCAGTGTGAAAGGGAAATTAATACTTTATGCACTTTGTTTTCCTTTTTGACACGGCATCTTTATTCTTTGTAGTCAGCTCAAATACATGATCTCTTTTAAATTGCTTTATGCTCTCTAGTTAAACTGAATATTTTTAATAGAAACTATGCTAAACAATAGTGGTGACTCGACATTTAAGAAACCTGGGCCCAACTTTCAATACCATTACAGATTTTTGCCTTGGGGAAGATTATTTACTTGTGCTACATCTTAGTTCTCTATTTTTGCAAGTGTGGAGACCAGATCCATGCTCTGCTTATGGAGATGGGTCAAACAAAGGTTCATGGTACCTGAGTTCCCTGGAGACAGGCACTAAACAGGTACAGGGTGAATTACTAAAGGGCATCTTTGCCTCTCTCCTTGCTGTGTATGGAGGTCAGGGATGAACGTTCTTCAGCGTAATTGTTGTTGACCACTTCTTTTACGCCTTGCTTCTGAGAATCCTTAGCAACAAGGTCTCCATAAAGATTGAAGAGTGTGTGGTTGACCTGATGTATTTGTTTGACATTCAACACAGAGAAGTTAAAAGAGATCATCAGGCATTTGTTGAACTGATAAAACACAGAATATAACCCATTTCTGGGAAAATATTTCCTGCATTATAGAGATAAATATTTATTTCAGCTCTGCTGGGAAGCATGTGCCTAATAAATGATACCTTCTTTTTTTAATGGTCTGTTTATATTTCAGAGATTTCATATTATGAAATTTGGCTGCTTATTTTATATATAATTTTCAGCACATCTTTTCATGAACTACTTCTGAGAAGATCTAAACTTACAGTCAAGCAAATATATTTTCTAAGTTCAGATAAACGACTCCAAAACTTCTCCTTCATAACAGGCATAGATACTGAAGTCTTTTACTCCTATTTCTCTTTCTTCCAAAGGATCCAAAAGCTTACAAGGACATGTAACAATGTATACAACACGGGGGAACAATTTTGCTTAAAAATGAGCGTTTAGTTGCTAAAAAATATTTTTTAAACACGTTAATTTCAAAGGCAAGAATACATCATGGAAAACGGAAGCCAGAATTTAGGGACTCCTAGAAATAATGCTGTGTGTGTTTTGGGGCACCATGGGGATATGTACAGGGTTAATGTTTTAGGATATCTTGGCCACACCATTGAACTCAACTCAATTTTGGTTTTGTGTTCTATCCTTCAACCCCAGGTCCATGGTGTCTCTGTTAAGTGGCTCCTTGTTTGTCACATGCTTCCTCTATGAATATGTTTAATACATGTATTTTAGATTACAAACATTGGTTATATGACCTGTTGGCAATCTGTTGCTGTGGAAGAACTTCCCTGATGAATAATCACATTCACAAATTGAATCCTTAAAGTAAATTATTTCAAGTTGATCAACTAAATTAAGACTGAAGGAAAGACTAAATCCCATTTTGTAAGTTCAAGTATGTGCAATCCATCACACAAGGGAACTTTATTTCCTGACCCCAAAGCATCACCAGTGCAAGACAGTTATACACAGTATCTTTCTACCGAAGTGCTGAGGATAAACAGAGGATGATTATTTCAAGAGCACATCAAACAACTTAAAATTGAGTATTAGGCATTCCTCTTCTTCAAAATTCTCTAGCCAATAATATACTAGGAATTTCCCCTTTGCCATCTTCTCTCAGGCCTCTCCTTCTCAACATTTTTCTCTAGAACTTTACCTCTGATCCTCTCTTCTTGGTTCCATGTAACCTCACTCTTCCTCCTTCTTGGGTTGCCAAAATAGCTCCCAAATCTTTTTTTGTGGCATTTTGCAGATATTTTTGCTTTCTCACTGTGTGCCTTCCACTAAATTTGCCCAGTAACCTCTAAGATAAAACACCCTTTTTTCCTTAAGATACATACCATCACCAGCAACATTTCTTTCAATTAAATTAAAATGTAAAAATACTTAGTTTTCTCTCCTCTGAAAACGGAATGGGCACTAAAACAACATCATCAACTGACCTTGGGAGAGAGCATTGGCTTGGTTTGCTATTTGTAATTTGTTCCACAGATATTATATTAATCTGAGAATCTCATTAACTCCGTGAGGAAACAGAAACTCACAGACTTTTAAGTGACATAATAAATTTGTCTAACTAATAAGTGTCACAACCAGAACTAAAGTTCAGATCTTAGAAATTAAGGTCAGTAGTGATAGCCTTGGAGCTTTAGAAATTAAATGAGAGAATGCCTTGGATAATGGAAAGACTTGTTTTTTTAACTTAAAATACTTACCTGGCAGAGAAGACTAGTAAGTAGCTCTCAGAGTTTTACTTAAGTGATGTTAACATGATCTTTACAAGAGATCAGTATATGCACAGACTTGGTGTTGCTATATTTCCAAAATTTGTCTAGCATCTGACCTCCTATTAAAAAATGCATGTATTTTGCAAGCTGTAGCTGAAACTGTGGAATGTTGCTGGGACCATGTTGGCTAAAACCAAGCCAAATAACTTTGCCTAAGAATGAGAAACTTCGATAGTGTTGATAATGTTGTAGGTGGAAATAATTATAGCAATGTTGCCATCTTGGTGTATTTTCTATCAGTTCTCCCTGATGAAGTTACCCCAGAAAAGCGTTTATTTTGGGGAGTACCAAGTGATATACTTCAGCTATCTCTTTTGATGCTTAATTCACTATAATAAAACTGTTATCCTTCCTATTTGACGTGTGACAAAACTGAGGCACAGAGTATTTAAGTGACTTGCTTAATATCACACAGCAGTTGAGGTGCAGAGGTGGGATTCAAGCTCCAAAAGCTATACTTAGGCTGGGCCTGAGCATCTCCACTCTCTGCCCCTGGATTCAGAATCTTTACCTTTGTAGCTTGCCGTATATTGAGCCATGTGCCTGTTATGCATTAGAGAAACTGACAACTTAAATAGTATAGTCACTATCTAAAATGGGGGTGATGTTCCTGCTTCTATTATTTTTATTTTTTTTTCCGCTCAGGCTGGGAAATAAATGTCACAGTCTTTTATCTACTATACATTCATCTGTTTATTCATGCATTGATGAACATTCAAACGAACATATATTTCACTCCATCTCTGTGCCAGGCACTCTTGTTTGTGATCAAGGCCCAGACTTCCTGAGTCAGATACTTTTGTTGCTGTTTTAAAACACTGATAACATTTTCATTAGGTTCATGATCTCTATCTTCCTCATAAAATTCTGATTTTATCGGTATATTTACTAAGGCTCAGGAAGGTCAAGAGACCTGCCTTCAGCCAGATGGATGGGAAATAACAGGGATCTGAATTCAGATCTTCTGATTTGCTATCCTGATGCTTTTCTCACTGCATCACTAAAAAGGAAAACGTTTCAGTAATCCAAGAACCACCTAAAACAGTAATCTGGAAAGAGCAACAAATGGGTACATTACTTGTAATTCGTGCTCTTACAGTGTATTTCTATTTGAATTTTTATAAC
Source organism: Balaenoptera borealis (assembly GCF_965194805.1). Classification (NCBI taxonomy): domain Eukaryota; kingdom Metazoa; phylum Chordata; class Mammalia; order Artiodactyla; family Balaenopteridae; genus Balaenoptera; species Balaenoptera borealis. The sequence continues at coordinate 19,554,516 of NC_138876.1, forward strand.
TGATTAATTGCGTTTTAGATTTTGTTACAGACTCTTATTATCCATAAGTAAATGAAAGCATTTTTCTGAATTTTGCAGCTCTTATCCCTCCAACCGGGAAACCGTTTTCAGTCCATAGCTCTGAAAGACACGTGTGTTTCTCTTACGCACTTGGCTTTGGAAAAAGGATTGACGTCAGGATTTATTCATTTTTAAAAAGCAAATAGCTTTCACTTTTCTCTATTTCACCCCTAACCCAAGTATTTATTGATACTTTAACCTTTCTTGTTGGTGGTGAGACTCTTAGAATATTCAGATGTATGAAAAATTAATTTGCTTAACTGAATAAGGAGCACAGTAAGAGTGATGGAAAGATCACAGCTACCTGACCAACAGAGGCGGCAAGAATATAACTTTGGTCCTGTTGTTCACGTTCTATAAACAAGTCAGTAATCCCAGGACAGAACCACTCAGACATGCTTCCATAGTGGCAGAGAATTGTTTGGTATCAGTGACCTGGATGTGAACTGATTTATCGGAATTTTTATCTCCAAAAAAAAAAGAATATTTTTCACGTGGGTCTTAGAATCATAGTCATTTTATTGAATTTTTCATTGTCTTAAAAAGTATTGGCTATATTAAAGTAAAATAAATTACCAGGCCAAAAAATAGAAAAATTTTTTCCTAAGAAAAAATAGCCATCCAGACATTTAATCAGACTATAAATGCGTATATACTGTTTCTTGCAGCCTCTAGCTAATGATTTATAAGTTTCTCTTGGATAAAAAAAATCTCTTTACTAACTTCTGAATAAATCGTATCACTTTAAGGCTGCCATAAGATGATTTCAAGAGATAATGGTGGGTTTATATTTAAACCAAAACTTTAGAGGCCAAAGTTTATTTTTTCTTGACATCCAGGAATATATTAAAAAGCAAATCAGTTATTCTCTGGTTACTCTAGAAATCCTTAGAAATTATAAGTGATAAGACATTTGAGATATAATGCTTTCCTTTTATGAATCTCATTAAAAATAAAATAGTTAAGACTTACGAAGTGCTAGGGAACATTCATTATACAAGTGGTTTACATATATGAACTAGATTCTCACAAAAAGCCAAGTAGGTAGGCACTATTCCTACCAGGAAACAGGTATTTAGATGTGAAGTGGCTTGCCCAAGGCTTCACGGCTAGTTATGACCATCTGGATTATGAGTACAGGCAATCAGCTTCAGGGTCGCAACTTCAGCCCGAAAGCCAGTCTGTCTCTCCTGGCAAAAGCTAATTCAACCATACCGACAGTGTATTCCTGAAAAATGGGGGAAACTGAATTTTTAGATAATTGAATTCTTGGATCACTGATGGAGACACAGTAGTGATAGAAGTTATAGCGTGGTTCTTTTCTAGATGCAATCAATGCTGAGATGACTTTTTGTTTCTTCTTCAGGGCAATTATACAGCTCCTGCAATTGGTGTTAAAATTCCTTTGATTCATCAAGAATTTATGAGTACCAACTCTGTGCCATGTACTTGCCTAACACTGGAGGCAGTACAATGAATACAACTTAGTCTTTGAACTTGAGAATTCCTCTTTGTTAAAAAGCCAATTAAAAAAAAAAGAAACCAAACTTTAAAAATTCTATTATGCTATTCTTGTGGCTTAGTAAATAAGGATGTTAAAAAAAATCACCTCTTTCTTTGATGATTGAGCATCAAGGATTTGGAGCTACCGTGTGGAATGATGAGTCATTCTATAGTAGATGGGTTTATGTATGGAGATAGATTTAATTTGTTCAAACTCTAGAATTTACCTTGAAAATCATACTTCCCTAACATCTATGAGATAAGCTTGTTTTTCTGACATTTTTTGTTTTTTAAATAAAAGAGGGCAATTCAGACTTTCCACTTATTTGCATTATTGCTGAGAGCTGTGTTTTTATTAATTGAATTTTTACTGTAATTGGCATGACACCTTTGACATTGGACTCTCAAAGTCATTTGTTTTCTCCTATTGGTTTTTAGTTTTTCTTTATACTACGTAATCACATTCCTATAGAAAAAAATGTAGAAAACTGGAGAGGCTTAGTACAGAAAGAAAACAACACCTCTTGGGGGTTTATGTTTAAAAGAGTAAATATATCCTTTTTCGCACATTTTTCAGAGAGGAAACTTCTCTATTCCAGCTGATGTGTGGAGTGTTGAAAAACCTGCATCTACATATTATGTATATGTTAGTTCTATAAGGAGACAAAAGTAGATATGCTACTATTAAGAGCTGGCAAGTGAAAGTCCAAATTGTATTTTGAGTTTTAGTCTCTCTACCTTTCTGCTTCCTGATCCCTATAATTCAACTGAAGCTTTCTTGCTAGTGCACCAAATGCAAGAAAGACTCCCCTAACTTGATCTGGAAGGCTAATGGCTGGATCTGACACAGCATATGCTGTAACATACTCTTGGTTACTGAGTACACACAGAGGCTCGAGACAGCTGGCCATGGCCACGCTTCTGGCTTGGAGTCACGCCCTGAACTTCCACAGTTGAAATGAGTCCATGCTTTTCTGGCTGCCTGATCCACTACCCATGTGGCAATAGAGCCAAAGTGGTAAACCAGTTTCACCAAGGCTCGGATGTACCCAAAATGTTTACCTTGTACACTAATCCATATACTCTTTTATTTGAAAGTGGCTGCTCCTTTGTGATAATGATGTACTGTCTCTTTTGAGAAAGCACCCATTAATACATGTTGGTATATATTCCAAAAAAAAAAAAAAAACATTTTGGAATAGAGTTCAAAGTAGGAGAGCCAGATTACTTAGGAGAGCTAAATCAGCATTTAGGAGTTTCCTAAGGGAATGCTCTTCCCAAGACTTCATCATGTTATTAGCTGAATTCTTGACATGCAAGTTCATGTTGGTTACTTCATACACAAGCTAAAGGTGAGGTAGAAAATTCTATGGTTCAATGTGTGGTGAAGTCATTGACTAACCCATAAGGCCATTGGAAGACAGTCAATGGCTCAGGATCAGGGTTAAATGAAAAGAAATTGATTCCTAAATAGGCAACAACATGCTGGAATCCATTTTTTATTTGTGTGTTTAGTAAGCAGGTAAACAAAGCAAATACCACATAAAAATCATGAAAGTCTAATTTTAAAATTACAGTTGTTTGAAAATCAAGGCATCTTTTTTTCATATTTGGAGAATTCTGACATCTCCAGCTTCAGTTTAGAGATTGGATGTGTTGAGTGAATAGTTTGAACTGTCTATTGTTTCTTTAAGTGGCACCATTAAAAGGAAGGGTTGGCCACTATAAAATATGGGCAAAGCAACTGTTGAAATAAGATGCAGCCAATATTTACCTGAATGATAAATTCATGTCAAGAATTCCAATTTACTATACATCTATGGACTTATGATACCCACCATTAATCATACTTTTTCTGAGAGAGCCCATTATAATCTGTACAGAGCCACCAAGGAAGCAAAAGCAAGGATAAAATAAAAAGAGGTTGCTAGGATGAAGGTTGTAGATTCTAAACAAAGATGAGTGACACATGTTGGCTAGGATAAATCTACAAATAGCCTGGGGCCAGACATCAGACATTATTTGAAATGACAAACTTCACATTAACTAAAAGAAAAAAAAAGATCATAGATGGAGACAGACAGTGGTGCTAAAAGTTATACAACTGCATGATTCATTTCCAGAAGAAATCAATGTTGAGATGACTTTTTTCCTCCTTCAGAACCAATAATGAGCCTCCTATAATTAGGTAAACTTTCTCTGTCCTATCAAAACAAACCGTTAAGCCACAGAGAGGCCACTGACACATCTACCCTTCAACCAAAGCTATAGTATTTTAATTTAAGTACAATGCAAAGATGCATGAGTCAATCTACCGTAAATTTTCAGCAAATAGTGTGTGTCATTGGAAATAACTTCTGCTTTTCTGAAGACCGTAGATTTATTCTGTAGGAGTTTTAGAAACAAGCAACAATAATTTTAGCAAAAGCAATTCCCTGCGTTCACTAAACCATAACTGTCTGAAACTAGTTATTTCTAGAATTACACAGAACCAAAATAGCAAACATGTAAACAGAGAGCTATGGGTTAGAATTCATCAAATGAGGGGGGAAAAAGTTTTGAATTTTAAGGTATAAAATATCACAGCTGTTAACTATTTATAGTTGCCCAATTTTAATGCACAATTCAAGCACTAATTAAAAACATTCTCCATAAATAGAAAACCCATTTGCTGTGTGTGCAGATTGAATAATACAATCAACTTTCCCCAGCTATCAATTTTCTCTTCATACAGTCGGTCAAAAAGTAATTGACCTTTGGACTTCTCATTAAAACTCAGCAATGGAGTCTGGAAAAAATGAGGCTAGGTCTATTCATGCCATCAAATGAGGTCATAGCATATCTAATCCCATAGTTTCAGTTTTGTCTATCGTCATCATGAGTTGCTGGGCTGTGGTCTGAACCAATTGGGGGTAAAAGCAGAGTTCAGCTGATTGGCCATGCCATATTTTATCCATTCCACACATACAGGCAGAGCCTTAGTTTGCCACTGAACTAATAAAATAAAAACATGAGACATGCAAGTGACATCTGCCCCAGTCAGGACACTGGGATGGAGAGATGGGCTCTCATTGTTTCAACCTTATGTTGTTAGGTTGTGTTAAGTTGTATTAAAGTCTAAGGCAATTTCCAGGAGGAGAAATTCTTTGTGGTTCTCATTTATCCCGCTTTCTGAAATTTCTGAGGACATTTCATTGAGAGCTTGGGACAAACTGGTGATGGTGGAGGTGAGGGTGTGGGGAAGGGTAATACATTTTCCTGGGAAAGGATAAAATCATGGAAGTTAATTAACAAATCCACGGGAGTATAAAATTGGAGCTGGAAAGAAACAGATAGTCTCGTTCAATCCTTTTATCTTATAGATAATAAGATCCAGAGATTTAGAGCAACGAGCCTCAAGTCACACTTTGCTGAGACATGAATTTGGGTTTCAACTCCCAGCTGAGTTTTTACAGTCACCCAGCATAGCTTGACTACTCTTTCATGTACTTTCATGTTGTTTGTTAAAAACAAACAAAAATAAAAGCAGAACGAAAATTCTCATTGAAGACATCTTGCAAAGCCACACATACGTGCTTGGGTCTTTCTGGCAACGGTTAGCTCTACTATGGCCATGGTGTGTGACCTTGCTCATTTTCAAGTACACAGTATCTCCCACCCACACCGCCTTTTTAATCCCAAGCTCTTGTAATAGGTTGTGTGCATTTCCTTATGGGAGGCCAAGTTTTAGAATGTACCTTCAGATTCTTTGCAAGTAAAATGTGGCTCTTTACCTTCAACAAGAAACTTGTGCTTTCATTAAGGTGACCCTATAAATTATCTTCCAAATCACACATTTGTGAGAGCAGATGGGGTAGTACTGATTATTACAACAGGACAACAGGTGCACACTGAACTACTCTTGGCAAACTAGGATATGTGATCTCCCTAGCTTTGGTGTTTCCAATATCCACAATAGTAAAAATTCCCCTGTACAGGTATTTGTTCTATTTTGCAGTTTTTTTTAAGGTTTGTTTTTGTTTTCTTATTTTGAAAGGCAGCATTATATAGTGGAAAGGTAGAAAAAAATACAAAGAAGAACATCTGGGGGGCTGAGTCCTACTTCTGTGAGACAAAAAAAATGATCGTCCTTTCTTGGATTTAGTATTTGCATCTATTAAAAGATAGAGTTGGACTAAGTCACTATTAAGTTTTCTTCTAGCCCTAATGGTCTAGGATTTCTTTGCCCCCCAGATTTCCATTTAACATGTGTGTGTGTGTGTGTGTGTGTATACACACATATATACATGTTGATATGCATATATAAGAATAGAGGTCAGTTATGAAAAGAATATGAAGTTTCAATAAATATTGAATAAGAAAACAACCAGAATTTGAGTCTGGAATACACTGTTGGTAATGTTATCTTTGAAAAAAAAAGGAAAATTGTTTAACTATATTGAAAGTCACACCCAGACACATAATGTCACAGCAACTTGGTAGTTCAGTACAGACAGGAAATGTTTTTTCATGTGTGTTTTTGGCAAAATTCTACAGCTTAGGGTACTGGTGGGTTTTTTGTTATAACAGAGTCTTTTATGTGGCAAAGTCACATTAGACGCTGTCTGGTTGCTCCTGGTTACGAAGACTTTTCCTATTTGACTCACCTTCAATTTTTAGGCAAATTCTCTGGCTTCCTGCTATTGTTTCTGGTGTCTGCAAGTCCTTGCAATCTTTTATGTGTCTTTTGAGAGGAAAGTCTGGGTGATAAAAATGTTACATGCCCCGTGTAACTTCAGAGGTATTAATGGCTAAAAGCATAAAAGTGATTGGATAAGAAGCAGAAACAGAATTTATCAGAAATTCTAGATCCTTATCTAGTTTAATAAATCCCCCATTTAAATTATAAGTGATAAGCCTTATCTACTTTCTGCATATACTACAGGCACAATTTGGGACAGTGTTTTGTCTTTCCATAATGCTTGTCTGAATTCTAACATTTCAAAACTTCCTTAAGTCATCTTGCTGGGCCAGGGAGACAAATACAAATATGGGTGGTTTCTCTCTTTTGCTATGACTCTTGGTTGTCAATTTGAGGTGCAAGATTGCTTCTTCATTTGATTACTACAATACGTTCCTACCCAAGCTGCAGTATAAGGAATAGTTAAAAAAAAAAAACAGCTTATTGAGCCATGAGCTTAATAATGTGCTAAGCGTTTTCTACATACAACCTCAAGCAACCCTCAAAATGATCCATTAAATAAAATGAGGTTCAAAAAGATCATTTACTCAACCAAGTTTGCACAGCTGATAAGTGGCAAAGCCAGGATTCAAACCCAAGTATATCTGAAATCCAAACCCTGTGTCCTGAGCAACTATAGTCTCATCTCAGGGTATATCATGGGGTGACAACTTCCTTCTCTACATTTGCACAAAGTCTTATGTTTTTAACACTCTTACTAGCACATCCATTTAACTTATTGGTCCTCATAATGTTCTACAAGGGCAGCAAAAAGGGTGGATGTGAGGATGGTCCAGCATCACAAAGCTAGTAATGTGTAGCGCCAGCAAATGAACCTGTGTCTTTGGGCTGCTGCCCTAGTGAAAAGTCCATAAAACCAGAGTTATTTCTCGAAAGACTTTTTAAAAAGTAAAATAAAACCTTAAAGAAACAAAAATTCAAAAGCATAACTAATCAATCATAAATAAGGAACAGCTGCCATATTAATCATAAATGCTAGAGGTAACGTTTAACAAAATTTGGTTTTCCCTTCTTGCCTATTTCACATCTCAACCAATGTCTGGCCAGTCTGAATTTGTGACAACACTAATAAATGATGGTAGTTAATATAACCCAGACCTCTATGACTCCCTCTGTCTTGTCATGCACCACCTTATATCGACAGTCTGTTTTTCCTACCAAATTCTGATGTTAAGTACAGAAACCATTTCTTATCGGTCTTCCCATAGAGTGGGTACTCACTCTAAAAGTTTGTTGAATAAAAGCAGACGGTGTTATTGTTAAGACATGTAATAATAACATGTACTGAGTCTTGTTTAATATATACCAACCACTCTTGTAAGGACTTTAGCTGTATTAAAATATTTAATCCTGAAAACTATCTTATTTTACCTCAATCTCATAGGTACAGAAAATGAGGTACAATCAATTCAAACAGTTGGCCAGAGTCATAATACAGTAAGAGGCAAGGTAAAAATCTGAACCCAGTTAGTAGAGTTTAGGAAAATTAAGATTTCAAACTCATTAGCACTTAGCAATTCTGTTAGGTGGTATTCTTTTAGTCTTGGATCCATTTCCTAAAAATATTGAAAATGCATTCCTATAGTGTTTTGCTACTGAATTGATGTATGGAGGAAATGCCATTAAAAAAAAAAAAAACAAAACACCTTCAGATTCTCCTGCAAGAATTAAATGGTACTCCATCATTTGGAGATCAGACTGGAAAAAAGAAATGCTGCTTCAGCAGATTCTCTCCTGAGGATATGACAGCAAGAGCTAGCATGAGGTGGTGGTAGATAATAACATGGGTTTTGGAGCAAGGCAAATAGGTTTGAGACCCAGCTCCATCCGTGTCTGGGGCTAAGTTCCCCAGAAGTCTGGTCTTAGACAAGGATTTGTGTACCCCTTTGGCATGGTGCCAAACTAAATGTGAAGTTTCACCCGGGGTTATGTCCAGGCACACGAACTACAATCCCATATGTTCAGAGCTTATTCTATGTTAGTTATTCTCCATTTGCTCCTGTTATTTTTTTCCTGGGGGACTGTCCTTTTTAGACCAGATCACAGTCTCACTTGCCTTATGGCTTCCAGGTTTGAATTTGCCAAATTGGAGGGCAGCACCAGTTGGAGATCAGGAGGTGGGGAGAGAGAAACACGGAGGTGCTCCCTCTACACTCCCCCCACAGGGCCATAGTCTGACAGTGCCTCTTTCTTCTATCAATGGCCACGACTCCTGCTGAATGACCCTCTTGTGTACAGTTAAAACTCTTACTCTGTGGATCCCAAAACCCATCTCCCCCTTCTGGTCCTCCACCTCTGTTGATGGTTCTTGGTGCTTCTCCATCTATTACTGGTTCCTTTAATCCTGCCCACACCTCTCTGTAAATGGTCCTTTCATCAGATTTTCTTTGCTCAAAGCCTTGAATATATATCTTGCCACTAAGGACTTGACTAGTAAATCTCGTATCTGTATGGGTATTCTTGTTATGGATTTAAACAAAGCAGAGAGCCCCAGAATACCTGTTTTACTACATGTTTCCCCTTGACCTTCCTCTTTCTCCCTACATGCCACTGGACCAGGAGGAACGGGCTTTTGCTCTTCTCTTTGTGATAACTACATCCCTTACATCATATCCTGAATTTCATTTCGAATGGTTTAGAATAAAGCACAATTTTCAATCTTCCACCTTGATGTGCCAATGAGATATTAAAGAATCGAGAACAACTTTTTCTCTTTAAAGAATGTCTGCTTTTAAGACTATAGCCATGCTAGGCCCCCCAAAACAAAAACAAAATAATAACTCATTTAAGAGTCAAGCCCAACTAATGATGCCATTGTTGGTTGGTTGGCATCTGCTTTCTTCTTTCCGGGGTTTTATGTCTCATGACTTGGAGTTGTTATAGCCAAACATAATTTACAGGAAGAAAGGAGTAGAATACATCCATTTAATAATTTAATATTATCTCTACTGCTTGGGCCAGAGATAGATAATTCCTTTGAGGTCCACTAACCTCACCTCTCATTTTATAGATACGAAGGTGAATAAAATAGTACCATTCTTATGATAGGCAGAATGTCGGCCCCCAAAGATGCTCATGCTCTGATCTTTTAGAATCTATGAATACTTTAGGTTACATGGCAAAGGGGAATGAAGGTGGCAGATGGAATTTAGGTTACTAATCAGCTGAACTTAAAATAAAGACTTCATCTTGGATTATCTGGATAGATCAAATGTAATCGCAAGGGTCATTAAAAGGAGAAGAGAGAGGAAGAAGAGAGAGGTAAAGAAATGGCAGCATGAGAGGACTTGGTCCAATGTTGCTGGATTTGAAGATGGAGGAAAGGGCCACAAGCCAAAGCTTCTAGGAGCTGGAAAAGGCAAGGAAACAAAATCTCCCTCAGAGTGTCCAAAATTAAATAACTCCACCAACACCTTGATTTTAGTGTGGTGAGACCCATTTTGGGGCTTCTGACCTCCAGAACTGTGAGATAATAAATTTATATCATCTTAAACTATTAAATTTATGGCAATTGGTTATAGCAGCAGAAGGAAACTAATGTCATTCTAAACCAAATACCCTTATGTCTTTAGCTTAGAGTTTTAATTGGTAATTATTTACTTAGCATCTTCTATGGATCATGCACTATGCCAGACACTGGGTATATAACAAGAAATAAGACAGCCATAGGTTCTCTCCTCTCAGGTCTTATAGTCTGGAGAAAGAGTCAGAAAGTTAAATCACATGTATATGTATAACTGAATCACTTTGCTGTACACCTGAAACCAGCACAACATTGTAAATCAACTGTACTCCAGTATAAAATAAAAATTAAATTAAAAAAAGAAATTTAAATCAGCTTTAACAGTGACATAGGGGAAGTGCTATCCAGAGAAGGGCAGTGTGCTATGGATGACCTAGCAGGGGGTGTGATCCTAGGAGGGGTCAGGAAAGCCTTCAGTAGAAGCGACTGTTTCAAGTTGAAAACTGAAGGGTGAGCAGAGGAACTGACCCCGGGGATGTAAGTGGAATTGGGAGTTGAGCTGTGGCACAATAGATATAAACAGAAGGAAGAGCGTGCTCCAGAATAAAAAAGAAGGCCTTGGTGAAGCCAAGAGAAGGTTCTGCATGACTGGCATAAAGGCTTAAGAGAGAGCATGGCGAGAGAGGGGGCTGCTGACATCAGCAGGGGCAAAGGGACAATGCTGTACGTGCCACAGACTGTGAATCCCGAGCCTTCAGAAACAGAATTTGGGTGATACAATTTAATGCTATTAGTAAGACGGCTACTATTGTGTACATTTAATTTTATGTATATTGTAATTTCCTATATAATTTTAATGTATATTGTAATTTTATATGTATCGTAATTTTATGTATAATACTTAGACGGTCATGCAAAATTGCAAGGAACTCAAAGAAAGCTAATGTGGCTGGAGATAAGCAAGAGAGGAAGAGCAGCATTTGAGGGGCAGGGTCTGGTAAGGTTGGGAAACAATTCAGGTGTGTCTATTAAGTCTCGTGGACAGGTTAGCTCAAGAATAAGATATCCATGATTGATCTAAAGATTCACAAAGGTGGATCACAAGATTCACGAATGAATGAGAATGAGGGTATAACATTACCATTTCAACACCAACATCCATTCACTGAAATGTGTTCTTAAAACAAGTCTAAATACCAGCTTGCATAGAAAAAGGGGGAGTGAATGTATATAAACCCCTGTGGTATTTTGTTCAGTTGTTCATTTAATTAAAGTAGTACTAAGATTAAGTCTTCACATCTCCTGGAAAGGGAAGTTTAATGGAAGAATGTTGATTCTCATTATGCCATGCCCTTTTTCTAAAATTACAAGAAGCTTCTTAAATCCCCCATTTAAGTCCACTGCCCCATCCTTTGACTTTAACCAGAGCACAATTTTTGATACCCTTAAGGGGAAAGAAGGTGATAGAAGAAGGCAAGCTGATATTTTATCAGCTGGGATAAAATCAGCTCTCTCTTAAGCCTTTATCAGCTCTCTCTTAAGTCTTTATGCCAGTCATGCAGAACCTTCTTTTGGCTTCACCAAGGTCTTCTTTTTTATTCTGGAACACGCTCTTACTTCTGTTTATATCTATTGTGCCACACCTCAACTCCCAGTTGCTGTCAGTGAATTTACTGTGTACATAATCCTATTACATTCTCTCAGCAACCTTAGAGAAGTTGAATAATACTCAAGGTTATCAAGCTAGAAATGGCAAAACTGTGATGTGAGCCCCGCTTGGTCTCATATTAAAACCCCAGTTTAGTCTATGCTACCATGTTTGTTTTCATGCTCTCTATTCAGCAGCAGAAGAGAGTGAGGATCAACTTTCTTGCTGCATCTCCAAAGTCTAGGGATATGTCCAGAAGAGCCTAGAAAAGGGAAGAAGAATGTTGAACTCCTGAATAAATTCAACTTCTATTTATTGAGCTTCTGTTAAGTGCCAAGATTCATGTTGTGGATTTCATGATCAAAAAGACAGGTCCCAAATCTTCAGACAGCTAGACAACAAAATTTTGTATTTAACACAGTCACTCGAGAGAAAAAAATACAGTTCAATGTGATCATTGCTTTTATGGAATGAGTGTCAATCAGAGAAGGCTTCCAAGAATAATAATCTAGGTGTACACGGGCAAAAGAAGAGAAGTTTCTACCAAGGAAGTTCATACTGTGTATAGATGCTTGAGATGATCAATTTAGGATTCAGAAAACTTTGGGGACTGAGGAGCTAATGTAGAGCGTGGTAACTATAGTAACCATGGGAGGTGATGAATTAAGTGTTAATTAATTTGTGGTAATGATGTATCAAATCATCACATTGTACACTTTAAATACATACAATTTTATTTGTCAGTTTAATCTCAATAAACCTGAAGGGAAAAAAAAAACATTTTGGAGAGAGCAGGAATGGAAACATCCCATCACCTCGAATGCCATTTATATGTCTGTAATTATTCCCATCAGCTATGCTTTGTATATGAGTAAAATCCCATACTCCTGGGAAGAACCAAGTTAAGTATGATTTCACCTCTAAGGCTGGTGTCTCATGAAAGCACTAGAGTCCAGCCATCCTCCAGAAGATAATTTCCCACAACCAGCACTGAATAATTCATTAATAATGAAGAAATTGGCTTAAATTAACATTATAAAATGTCAAATTCAGAAACAAGAAATTTTTTCTGGCATTTATTTATCCAACAACTAGTTATTAAGTGCTTCATCTGTGTCAGGCACTGTTCTGAGTTCTGCTAAATGTGTGATGAATAAGTTAGATATGGTCCCTCGCCTCAGACAACTCACAAAATAAAATAATTAGATAATGGAAAAGATACACTTTACCAGAAAAAAATACAGACTTTTCTCCTAGATAGGTATAAAGGTTGTATGGGTCCTTATCTGGTTTGGAATGGGTGATTCTGGAAATCAATAGTGATAGAAATCATCTTTGTGTTGGGGTGATGTGAATTTTTTTTCCCCTTCAAATCTACTCTTCAGCCTTTTCAACTGCCCTATTTGCCGTGTGAAGTTGACCCATATGGACCCCATTGAAGGGCATATATTTTGGCTTCTGCTTGGCTAAGTCAACGGGAAGCCCCCGTGACACTGCAGGGATGGGAACTCTCATGACACCTTGACCTTCAATGTAAGGCTACTCCTCCTCTCAAGGTGAACTTCTCCACGTGACTCCGCTTGAGGTCCAATATCTTCTCCTTCCTCTCTCCATTACGGCTCAGAGGTGGTAACAACTCAGCTGCTATTTACCACCTGCAGATTATTGCATGATTCCATGGGTTTCCCCTCTATCCACTTGCATCATTGTAAATAGTCTCCTTGTAAATGACTCATCCTTAAATTATTTTAATTTGAGTGTGTCTTCTGTTCCCCTTTGGGACCCTGACTAACACCTCTGTTGTACCCAAGTTTCTATCCTTTATTTACTTATTCTGCTTACATCGACTGACACCACACCTTCAACCTGGTGTCGAGGACAACACTCAGATAACGACAATAGAATACCTGCCTAAAATAAGCACTCGCACATACTCTTAGTAGGAACTTCATTTATATGTATGTCAAAATTTTAAATGCACTTATCCTCTGACCCAGAAATACCATGTAAGGAATTTATCCTGTTCATTACAGTGTTATTTGTAGTAACAAGATACAGAAATCACTGGTTGTATACATTATGGTATATCCAAACAACAGGATGATGTGTAGATGTTAAAAAGAATACAATAGATCTGTATGCAATAATAGTGAAGTCTCCAAGATATGTTAAGTGAGAAATCAAAGTACTCGATAGTATTTTATATACCTATTTGGGTAAAATATACAATATAGTGGGTCTGCTATATGACTGGGTCTACACATAAAATTTGTGTTTGTTTTCATATTTTTGGGACATATTAAAAAAAAAAAGAGGTTTTGAAAGGGATATGACGAGAGACTAGGGAAGGGAGATTGTTACTTCACATTCTTTTAGCTTTCTGTGTCTGTTTTACTTTTTTAAAAAAAATAACATGTGCTTAAATTAATTTTTTAAAATAACATAAAAATAGAGATAGAGATGTAATTTCAACCCCCTGTTTTGCTTAGCTTAATAGAGGAGTTCTGAAATAATAGTCAGAGGAAATAACTCCCTAAAACATATTTACAAGAAACAACATCAGTACATTAAACAATATCACTTGTGAAACCTGAAATGGGAGCATTTTACTCCGCTTATTTCACATGAAAATCTACTGAAACTGACTTCAAAGGCTGAACCACATGTCCTTGACGGCCACCGGGGGCCTGTTAACATAACCTCTGCCTGTTTCCTCTTATTATTTTTGCAATACAATTATAACTGAAAGTCCCCAAACCTTGTAATTGTCAACTAACTTTTGGAAAATGCAAATGGTTGACCAAGGATTTAATGGGAAGGCCCCTCCCACCCTCTCTGAACTTTGTGGTGGTCTTTGGGTACAAAATGACCTAGCTGCAGCAATTCTCAAAGATGAGCCAAAGAAGAAAATAGTTGTCTTTTCAGAAAGGGTTTCTCTGTGGACATCAAAGATCGCAGAGAAAAAATCTGTATAATATTGTTTCCTTTTCCCGGAATTTATTGGCATCTATCCAAGGTTTTTCACTGAAAATTAACATCCTCCTGTATACAGATAGGCTTGATATCTGAGCTCAACTGGGTCAGCCCATTTTTGTGCAAACTATATTAATATTCTGTCCATGCCTCAGGCACTCTTTTTAATCCAGCACAGTTTCATATCTCTTCTTCCTGTTTCTGCTTTTCACAAATAATCACAACCAACCATAGATAGCGGATATTCCCGAAAGTACCAAATAATAGCTAATGCACATACAAAGCGTTCTGAGCTTAAATTTCCTTTTAGAAGAATTCAGATCATAAGCATTGTAATTTCTGATAGAAACTTCCATGCACACAAGCATATTGCATTAATTATTTTCCATTCTTCTTGCTTATTGACACAGCATCTATTGTGATTGGTACTCATACGCTATAAAGAGGCTAAATAGGCAAGGTGGAAGAAAACATTTTGTAGGTAGTCTTGCCCAATGAACAGGGAATACTATGTTATTTGTATTACTTCTGCTAACTCAAAATATTAGTCTTTGCTATTTTTGAATGATGTGATTAGTTCTCATCTATTGAACTACAGGCAGGCACTGGACTAAGCACATTACATGTATTATTGCATTTCAACTGCATAATAAACTTTGAAATAAAGATTCGATTCCTATTTTACAAATGAGAAATGGAAGTTCAGGAATAGTATCTGGGCTCCACACAGCTAATAAATGGCAGAGCCAGTGTTTGTCTTCAATGTACATGTCTTTTCTTCTAAAGCCCAAGAGTAGGACTAACATCACAGAGCTTTAAATGACCAAAGTGGCCACTATTTTATCTCTAAAGAAAGTGAATTACCCCAAAGCCCCAATAACTTCCCTGCAGCCAAAATGAACCAGCAGGTAATATCCCAATGTAAAAAACCAAAGTTAGAAATTTCTGAGATTCTTACCCCCCTGATATTTTTCTGTCCCCATCTGCAGCCTGAAAAGACCCTTCTGTGGGTTTTCCTGGAAATATTCAGACTCTCCAAATCTCTACTTAGAAGGGCTTTTAGTCTACCATATTTGGGCAGCAGAACTACAAGGTGAAAGAGAGATGACAAAATTCAAGAGAACATATCACAAAAAGTCCCTTTCTGAATTGTTTTAAAACACAGACAATGGCCAAGAAGACCTTTGCTTATTAGAGAACAAGATTTTCCTTTTCCAGAGAAACTGCTCTTATTCCTTTCTCTATTAAGAAAAGGGCAATACTTAGGCTGAGTATAAAATCATAGTCATGAGAATCTTGGAGAGCAGCTTTAAAAAATGCATGAACTAAACCAACAGCCACACTGACTGGACAATGGCATGCCTTCCTTTTGGTAATGTGCCTGTCCTCTCAGTAGACTGTGTGGATCAGTCACCATATCCCTTTGAGCTCAGAGTCACTATCAGAGTGAATACTCCATTATACAGTCAAAACCACAGAATGCAAAGGTTGAAGGGGCTACAGAGCCTTCAAAAATTTCAACTTTTCCAATTTCTCCCTACCCTAGCAACTCATCCCTCAACTCATATTTTACAGACGAAGGGTGACGTGATGGTTGCCTTGCCAATAAATAGCTAAACTAGGACTCTAAACCAAATTTCTGAATTTCCAACCCTCTGCTCATTCCACAACATGGGAGGACTTCACTTTGAATCCTGGTTAACTTCTTAACAGTGGGTGACCAGACTCTCTAAGTCTCAAATTTCCCCATCTGTAAAATGGGAAGATTAATGGTACTTGCAGGTTAATGCTGTGCTTGATATACAGTAAGTGCCAAGTTAGTATGTTATCACCATCATCATCATCATCATTATTAATACAGTGTTTTCCAAATCAAAGTCTTATTCCATAAGATGTCATATATATGGGCTTTAAAAATTACATTTACCCTCTGTGAATGCTCAATTGTCATTGTAAGTTGAATTAAGGTCAAGTAGAGCATAATACATACATAATACGAAATTCTTCCTCCTATTTACCCTTCTTCTGGATTAACTTCTAACATGATCAAGAGAAAGAACTCTGAATAACCAGGATAAGTGTTTTCAGTAAGACACAGGGGAATGGGGAGGTCCTCTGTATGTATTCTCAGAGGAATTCCTGGCTCCCAGGTGCCTACTTTTCAGGCCTCGAGCACTCAGCGTCTCTCATCATATTCTCGTCAGCCACTGGGTAACTGCAAGAAACCCCCAGTTTCTACTTCACACTCCTGACTCCAAAAGCCCTTTATGTTGTGATACCTGCAGTTACAGGAAGCTGTTTGTTTGTTTATTATAACTGCTCAGCCTCAGCTGACCTGGGCAGGGCTCCCAAACACCGAAGGGAGTTGGCCTACTTTACAAGAATACCACACCTATCAGTAGCCCATTTCCTGGTGATTCCCAGAAAGCACTGACTCTGCACACTGGGTGTGACCCCAGGATTCCACACTGTTCCGGAGACGCTCACTGGCTACTTACCCGTCCTCTGCCCTGTTTTGGTGCCTACTTTTCTCCACTATTCATTTCTCCCATTTGGTTAAGATCTTGTCGGCATCACACAGGAACACACAGTACCCAGCAACATGTGAGCACAGAGAGGATGGTGAGATGATCTACCCCCAGTAGGTGAAAAATGGCCCCCCAAAGATGTCCATGTCCTTCCTAATCCCTGGAACCTGTGACTATGTAAACTTATGTAGTAAAAGGGACTTTGCAGATGTGATTAAGTTAAGGATCTTGAGATGGGGAGATTGTCATGGATTATCCAGATGGGCTCAATGTCATCACAAGGGTCCTTATAAGAGGGAGGCAAGAGAATCAGAGTCAGAGAAGATGTGATGATGGAAGCAGAGACAGAGAAGGACATGTGACAACATTACACTGCTGGCTTTGAAGAGGGAGTGAGGGGCCCTGAGCCAAGGGATGTGGGCAGCCACTAGAAGCTGGAAAAGACAAGGAAACAAATGCACCCCTAGAGCTTTCAGGAGGGACTCAGGACTGCTGATAACCTTGATTTTAGCCCAGGGAAACTTAGTTTGGACTTTGACCTCCAGAACTGTAAGATAATAAATATGTGTTGTTTTAAGCCACTAAATTTGTGGCAATTTGTCACAGTGGCAATAGGAAACTAATATACTACCTCAACAGAAAACGGAATCCTAAAGAAATGAAACATGGGTCAGAAAATATTTTATATTGTAACAGTAACCTAACGTTAAAGAACTGCAAAGTCAAAATAAAATTTATCCAAGTCCCATCACCCTATGGCAATAAGTCTGTCATTAGACCCTGTTTCCTTTCAATATTTGGCACTATGTATTTTTAAAATGTGGTTAAAATTAGAATACATGTAAAATGTTGTGATTGCTTAATCATAAGCATACTTCTAAATTGCTACATGTCTTCATAATTATCATCTTAAATTACTCCACAGTACTCCCCTGGGAGAATCTGCCATAACTTACCAAATGTTTCCATGGCTGTTAAGCATTTTGGCTGAAGCAAATGTTTGCTCTAATAGAAAATGAGTTAAATGAACGTGGATCATAGGTGAGCACAAGTTTTGGTAGCTCAGTAGCTGAACGGACTTGGGAAAAGTACTTCAAGCCTCTGGAGCCTCACTGAAAAATAAGACCAATAGCTGCTATGCAGGGGGGGTGCTGTAAGAATTAAATGAGATACTGAATGCCTGGTGCCTTGCATGGTGCTGAGCACATAGTGGATTCCTAATAAATAATAACGCATGTTATCCCCTTCTTTAAATGGTAGTAGTAATTTGATAATAATCCTTTGTCACCCAGGTACAAATTTCTGCAGTTGTTTCATAATTATTATTATTATTGAAATAGGTCGATAAGTCTTTTAATCTACAGATTTTCCTTTCATATCTTTTATATATGTATTTACTTCCTTTGCAAATTATTTGTTGAGGAAACGGGGTCCTCTGTCCTGAAGAATGTCCCTCAGTCTGGTTTTGCTGATTGCATCTCTGTGATGTCATTTGACATGTTACTGTTTCCTCTGTATTTTCTGTAAATTGGAATTAGAACTAGAGGCGCTATCAGATTCAGGTTGAATTCTTTTGGGAAGAATACTTCATAGATGATGCTGTGAACTTTCATAAGGAGACACATGAGGTCTGGTTGTCACTCTTTTGACGATGTCAGCCTCACTCATAATTTTTGCCTAGATTCATTAATTTGTTAGGAATTGCAAAATAATGATATTTTAATTCTTTTTTTCCCCATGTATTAGCTGGAATAATTCTGTAAACTTCCTCTCATCAACTATTTGGTACCCTGAAGGATATTTTGTAAGGAAAATGCAAGATAAGTGCTTGATTCTTTATTTACCAATTATTTTTAAATGAGTTGGTTTCTAGCATCTGCTAATAGAAACAATACATTTTAAAAAAATCAAAAAAAAATTACATTTACCCTCTATGAATGCTCAATTGTCATTGTAAGTTGAATTAAGGTCAAGTAGAGCATAATACATACATAATACGAAATTCTTCCTCCTATTTACCCTTCTTCTGGATTAACTTCTAACATGATCAAGAGAAAGAACTCTGAATAACCAGGATAAGTGTTTTCAGTAAGACACGGGGGAATGGGGCGGTCCTCTGTATGGCCTGGCCCTTCATCTAATTTACCATCTCCTTCAACTACATGTCCCATGACAGTCATCGGCGTCACTATTCACCAACTGATATGCTTATGTCAGAAATATAGTGATCTTTTTCAACGACTTTTCTACTTTTTCATCCAACACTTCAAGCTAATCAGTGACTTAGTCCTATAAGTTTTATCACTGTAATCTGTGTATAATCTACCCCTTCTCTCCATCTTCACCGTAATGACATAAATGTTGACTCTCATCATTTATCATTTTAATTATGCAAGCATCTCCGATTACTCCCCCCCTCCCCATTTTCCACACTGCAGCCAGAGGTAACATTTAAAGCAAAAAAATAAGATTGTGTTTCTGTTTTGTCAATCAAAATCATTCAGGGGCCCCAACTGTCCACAGAATAAAGCCTAAATTCCTCAGCAAGACATACAAGACAAAAAGCCCTCTTCAGCCTCAATCCCCAACAATTTCCACATCAAATTGTATGTCCAGAACACATTGAAATACTTGTAGTTTCCCAAACACACCAAGATTTCTGGCCTTAATCCTTTCTTCTGATTAAAATGCTCTTCTCATTACACTATCTTGTTTGATGATTAACTTTTATGTATCCTTCAAAACTCAGCTCAGGTTATACCTCCCTGAAAGCAGCCTCCTCTGTATTCAACAGCGCCTTGTTCTCACTTCCCAGGTCTCATTACTGTGAATTTTATACGCCTCTATTATTGTACTGTTTTGGAATTTTTTACTTGTCTGTTTCCTCCACTAATTGGAACTTTCCTGGCTAGAGGGTAAGTGTTTTCTTCTTATTGGTACCCTCATGTCTATCCTAATACCTGGCAGAGAGTGAGTACTCAATTGATTTGTTTTAATGAATGAGAACGGTCCAGACTCGTGATTGATAATCAGTTATTGCCACGTGATATTTCATTTGGTCTACATATTTCAGAGACGGAATGTTGGAGGAAGCTCCATGTACCCTTGGTTGCGGAGTGGATTCTCACAACCATAAAACAGGGTGTGCACAACCACAACTCCAGAAACCTTTAATCTGGTCTGGAATATGATGTAACACTGGCACCACCCTACGTCTTTCCTTCCAAAGAATACATTGGACCTTTAAACATGGTTTCCATCTGGGGTGATTAGAACGCAACATGATGTGATGCTCTCTCACAACTTCCATCCTTCCATCCCAGAGTCATCAGTGGAATTTTGAAATCTTCATATAAAATACAGGATGAATAATTATAAATACTTTTTCACACAATAACTCCAAATTGTAGGTGAGGGGTAGGGTAGTCATTATCTTTAATATGAAATATGGTTAGTTCCACAGGCATGCATTCACATGTTCAGAGCTTTATGGCAATTTGTTGATAGAAAGGACTACAGTTTCTTAAAAATTTTCAAAACAACAATATGATAATAAGTACTGTTTATGTGCCAAGACTTATTCTAAGCTCATTACACGTATTGACTTATTTGATTCTCCCAAAAACCACAATGAGGTAACTACCGTTATTACCTCTCTCTTCGTGATAGAAATTGAGGCTCAGAGACCTGTCTTTGTTCATCTTTTAATTGCTTGTACCTAGTATGGTTAACATTCAGATAATTTTTGAATGAATGAATGAATAAATAAATACCACACTACCATTAGTTAGCCATTGTGATTTTTATTCCTGTCAGCGGGAGGAAAATAATGTTTCTCTACCTGAGATGACATGACCACATATGAATTAACCTTTGAAATGTCTTTCACATTCTCAAAGAGAAGATTATGAAGCATTCTCATTTTAAAATAGGGATAACAGCTCCTTAAGTTTCTGTGTCATACACTTGACATTTCACTTTTTCCAAAAGTCTGTCCTTTACACTACTGTGCAATTTCAGTATGATATATGATATGTATCAAACCTTTCCTTAACCATGTATCCAGCAATTAGTCACTTAATGTGCCAGACACTCTCCTAGATGTCAAGGAAACCAAGACGTATAAGATAAAGCTCCTCTTAGGAGCTCGTAACTAAATGGAGGAGACATGCAGGCAACCATGATAATACTCGTATCTGTTAATACTGAGTACATGCTTAGTGCATTTTGTACACATTTTCTCATTTAATCTTGACAGGGAACTTCCAATGTAAGCTGAGAAAATCAAGCGTGTAATTGGTCCAAGGTCACTTAACTAATAAAGGCTGAGTTAGGATTTAAACCTAGGACTGTCCAATCTCAGGGCTCACCATAAGACATTATGAGACAACATGTTAAGGACTTTAATCCAGGCTGAATAGAGGAGGCAGGGTAACATAGAGGAGAGAGAAAGTAATTTTTCCACCGGCAGAGAAAGGAAAGTCTGCGTGTATTTCTACACTCACATATATGAGTTGGAGAAGGCTTCATAGAAGAGAAGATATTTTAGCTGTGGAGAGAAGTTAAACTCACAAAACAATCGGTTAAGGTCCCAGAGCTATGCAAGAGATTGATGACTTCAGAGTAATTAGCACAATATTGTAAATCAACTTACTTCAATAAAAAAAAGAGTAATTAGCTGTTGCTGGAAAATTAGCTACATATAAGGGAGTGGCAATAGATGATATGGTTGTCCATATGCTAAGAAAATTGTACTTTGCTTTATTGGAAATGGGATTTTAAGCAGGAAAATGATGGTTGGGTTTGAAATTGTATAAAAGATCGTTAGCTATCTATAAAGGATTATTTGGGAAGGAGAAAGATTGGAGGCAAACACATTAGTCTCGACAACAGCAACTAAGGATCTGACCCAGAGAAGTAGCAAGGTTGGGGCTGGAGAAGAGGTCACGAGTAAGAAAGACATTTAAAACAAAGAATCAATAGAATGCATGGATTGAATGTGAGCATGCTTATGGTTTGGCAATCTATTGAATTTAGCCCTGTAGCAGTAGGTTATTTCTGCAGCTATCTTGAGTGGCTATGGAATTAAGATAATAACTGATTTTACCAGGCACTTACTATGTGCCAGATATCATTTTAAGCCATCACAACAAACCCATGTGGTAGGTACTATCATTATTCCCATTCCATAGCTATAGAAAGTGAGGCACAGAGAATTTAAATAATTTCCCCAAGGATATAGAGCTATGGTAATGCAAACTGTGAAGCTCTGCCCAGACTCCCTTCAGGATCAGGACATATGCCTCTAATGGCTGGCAGCGTTGCTACCTGACAGTCCTCAGCTCCTAGCCCCAGTAAGGGAAGACAGCCACATTGCCCAAAGTCATGATACCCTTCCTAGTGGCAGCCTGCAACCAATGATTGATAGATGCGGGGTTACAAAGGCCCTCCCCAGCTTCACTTAACTCTGAAAGCCCATCCCAGCTTCACACAGGTTTGGCTTTGATGAGAATCCACATAGCTCTACTGCTTTTTTTTGCCCAATCCTGCTTCCCTCCTTAATCCCCACAGTGTTGATCTCAAGAGCACTCCTTAATTAACATCCTACACGCCTATCTTCATCTCAGAGTCTGCTCTCTGAGGAATCCCTGCTGAACAGCCACCAAATGACAGGGCTAGCATTTGAACTCAGATAGATTGGTTGTAATAGCCATGGTTTTAAACACTTTTCTATATAGCTCTGCAAAGTCAAAGACCCTAGGGCAATGCCCAGGACTGCAAAAATGATTCTCAACTCATCATGACTTCTACTTTTTGTATGAGTTCATAATGCAGAACAGTCATTCAATAAAATTATACTTGAAAAGAAGATAATTGAGAAGATGTTGAACCAGGTACTGTCAAAATCAGAGGAAGAGAACGTTTCGAGAAACAGGAACTAGTCAACTACGCCAAGTACTGAAGGAAGATTAAATGGGATAAGGACTAATAAATGTCCAATGGCTCTGGCAATGGGATGGTTTGAGCAATCCAAGTGAGTTCTGTTGACGTGACATAATGTAAGCATAAATTATACTGCTGTGTTACAGACAGAATGGGATGATGAAAGAATGAGATGATGAGAGAATGTAAAGATGAGGAGTGATCGTAAACCATGCTGTCAAGGAGCTTGGCTTTCAAAGGCGCCAGGATAGAGTCTTGGTGCTTTCTAACATTGCTCATGTGTTAAGGTTGAGTTGGGTCTATGTCTGCTGCATAAGCACAAGAAGCCTGGAGTAATACAGTTTGTAATAAATTTTAAGCAAACATCTGAGCTTCTGTGAACACTCATTTGCACCACATCTTCTCCTTTCTCAAGAACTGGAGGTTCCCAGAAGTGAATCCTCAAACCCCACACTGTGATGTGGTCAAGCCGAGTGCTTAGTCACTTTGCGCTTGGTGTCCGTACTGTCGATTTTTTGGAAGCCCAAGTTTCCCCTAACATCTTGCCCCACCATTACACTATGAAGTACACCAGGAACTGTTTCAGGTAAGAAGTTCCTGACCTAAGGCCACAGGGGTGGGTGGCCCAGGGGAATTAACCACAGAAAGTATTTCCCACAAACCCACAGAGCTCAGAACCCATGTTTGAAATGCTGGTGTTCGTACTTGTTTATTCTCAGCAGAGTGCAGTACCAAGCATTATGTAATAGAGGCAATAGCAGCTAAAACTTTAAAAAATAATCTCTGTGGTAAATTTGAAAACAAATGTTGGACTGGAATATTTCAGATTTTCCACTCAGTGGATTGAATTGCTAGATATTTCAGTATCACTTTCTTTCCATTTAGCTTTGGAAAGCAAAGATCAAATGCATGACCTCACAGTCAATTTCCACATTCTGGAAGGAATAGACACTGTAGATTTGAGCTGGAGACCGAGCTCTGAAGTATGGTACTATGCAGATGCAAATACATGTTACCTCAGTTGTATGAATATCTTATAGAAAGTGGGATCTTTTTGTTAGTTATAATAATCCATGTAAACTCCCAGCTCACTGTAACTGGGTTGAGAGATTACATGTCAATGGTCTTGCCCAGACCTCTTGTAGCTTAAAAAAGACTAGTGTGAGAACTTGATAAATTATAAAACTTCCCTCAGGTTCCCTTTCGAACCATTTTAACAAGTATAACTTTTATTCTACAAAACTTGGAAGCAAGAAATTTCACATTATTCTCTTTCAGTAAATCAGATGGCCTGTTCTGACCCTCCATGTTTCTGAAAAAAGTAAGAAAATGTAACCAAGCTTCAATATGACACCTCCTCCTCAGTGTAATACAAGAACAGTAGAGGTTTCATGCCATCTAGGACATTCAGTGAAGGTCACTCTGCCCACTACCCTTAAAAGCAGGTGGTGGCACAGCATTATAGATGTGTCTGTGTGCACATTTGTGTATGTGTGTTTGTGTGTCCACGTGTATGTGTTTTGTGTGTTGGGGCGGGAGGAGGCAATTCTACCTTCAGGGCTGAGCCTTAATAGTCAGCGCCCAGCATCCCAAGACAGTCCATGTGGCCATTCCCATTTGAGGTCACACACATAATCGAGGCCCTACAAGGGGTCCCACTATTAAAGACCACTAGTAAAATGTCATCTCCCCCAATCTCTGGGAAAGCTCTAAAATTAATAAAAAATGTTTTTTCCTAATTTGTTCCACTTCCACCTTTCCCAATTCTTGAAGCCTTTCTTCATAAAAAGTGAGACCAAAGGTCCCAAAGAATATTCTAGGAATGGGTAAGAAATAAATGCTAGGTAACCATCAACTTCGTCTTTTGTCAAAAGCTACTGTCCCCTACCCAACCAGAGGCATGGAAACACAAAGTTTAAAACACTTTCTTGAAATGGAAGCCTGAAAAAGTCACAGTTTTTTCTCACAACAAAACCAATTTAAAATCTAAACTGTGCTGTATACTCTTCACCTCCCAGCCCTTATCATATTAGCATGTTTCTGACAAACAAGACCTCCCAGAAGGAATATGTGTCCATGTGAGGTTTTGACCTGCAGTGTCTAGCTCTGGACAAAAGCAGCTGCAGTACAGGACTGTCACAGCCTCTCTTAAAACAAAAACAGCAACAAAAATACTGCTTCTGCCTCTTACAAAGCTATTCTCTGATTTCAAATGAGGGTCTGTAATTGCAGCTTTCACAGATTGTCTTTACATCAAATAAATTGACTTAAAGATAAATACAGAATGGGAGGCTTCTTTTGCTGAAAGATGTAATGATTGAGATATACATTCTAACAGAAACAACATCATTGTTCTGTTTCACTAAATGTTATCCATTCTTTCAACATCACTAAAATTTAAAACCAGAATATTTTCCAATTTTCACAGGAATCACAAAGGGAGAACTAAGCTGAGTACTTAACACGTTTAGAAACTGGGGGTTTTAAGCCATTCTCTGGAACATATATAATCTCAGTTTTAGTTCTGTTCATTAAATTCTATGGCACCATTTCTCCTTCTACAACTCACTCACTTTTAACTTTTAACTCACCACATTTAAAAAGTACTCTCTACCAAGCTCTCTGCTTCTCTCTGAAGTTTCCTTTAAAAATACCAACCTCAAAAATATCTGGTCAGGAATATCATCCATTTATTCATTCTACAAATGGGATACATAAATAAAACAAATAAATATAAATCCTTGCATTCTTGGAATTTATATTGGGGGAAATGGATGGAAGACAGGCAATAAATAATAAACAGAGTAAATAGGTAAAATATATGGCATACTACACAGTGATTAGTGCTACAGAAAAAACACAGCGGAGTCAGCAATATTGGGAAGAAGGAAGTGGTTTGTGGTTTTAAATAGGGTAGTTGGGTGAGCTTTATTCAGGCAGCAATATTTAGGGAAAGGTTTGAAGCAGGTGCACGTACAACCAGGTGGGTGTCTGAGGGACGAGCACGGATGACGGTAGCTGCCTCCAGTGGATCAGGTGGCCAGTGCAAAGGTCCTCAAGCAGGAGGTCCCTGCTGAATATGAGGAAGATCAAGGAATCCAGAGTGAGCAAGGGAAGACTAATAGGGGACAATGCCAGAAAGACAGAAGTTGGGTAAGGAGGGTCTCCTGGCATTTTCAGGATTTTGGCATTTACTCAGTGAGATGTAAGCCACTGGAGGATTTTTTTAACAGAAGAATGTCACGACCCTTCTTACATTTTAGAAAGATTACTCTGACTGCTGAGTTGAGAATAGTCTGGGGAGGATTGATTAGAAGGCTACTGCAACAATCCAGGCGATAGGTGATTGTAGTTCATACAAGGGTGGAAGAAGAGGAGGTGGTAAGAAGTTCTCAGTTGGTCACTTTCTAGATCTTTTTTTTTTTTTTTAATAAATTTATTTATTTATTTTTGGCTGTGTTGGGTCTTCGTTGCTGCGTGGGCTTTCTCTAGTTGTGGCGAGTGGGGGCTACTCTTCGTTGCGGTGTGCGGGCTTCTCAGTGTGGTGGCTTCTCTTGTTGCGGAGCATGGGCTCCAGGTGCGCAGGCTTCAGTAATTGTGGCTCACAGGCTCAGTAGTTGTGGCTCGCGGGCTCTAGATCACAGGCTCAGTAGTTGTGGCGCACTGGCTTAGTTGCTCCGCGGCATGTGGGATCTTCCCAGACCAGGGCTCAAACCCGTGTCGCTTGCATTGGCAGGCGGATTCTTAACCATTGCGCCACCAGGGAAGTCCCTAGATCTATTTTGAAGGAAGAGCCTAAAGGATTTCCTTAGAGATAGGATGGGGGATGTGAAAAAAATGGGCTGCTTTTCCCAGTGTCGTTACGCTGCATGAATGATGAACTCTTCTTTTACCTCTTCCCCACCTCAAGCAATTTCTTCTGCTTAGCGCTGAAATCGTTTTTATATAACGCTAACATTTCACCTAGATTTTTGTATCTTTGCTGTTTTATCCAGCACAGACTTAGATGGGAAATAAAAGGTTTAAGGGGCACAAATGCTTGACTGTAGGAGGGGCCTGCCTGTCTGGAAGGGGATGCTGATAGTTTCTTTGTTATTCATTTGCTCTCCTTAAAAAAAACTGGCCAGTGCTTAAATTGTCACAGAACAAACAGAACAATTTATGAGGCAGATCTAATTTACTTTTGACAATTCCATCACCGTCTGACAGTTAACAGCTTTTATTTTTCTCTGAAACATCAAGATATTCTATTCAGATGTTGCTGGGAGAGAGGCGAGAGGAATCTTGGCATTTGAGCAGACGATTGCCGGAGGGAGCAATACCAAACCATGAGACGGTCTTGCCGATTTTTGTCCCAAAGCCAGCTTTATGCGTAATGATGATCAAGAATATAGATCAGTTGACTAAGCTGTTTTACAGACGTCAACCTATGTAATCTTCGCAGCAAACCTGTGGATTATGTGTTGTTGGCTGCATGGTACAGAGGAACATATTGTCTCACGGAGGTGTATTGATATCCCCAAGTCATGTCACTGATAAATGACAGAGTCAGGCTCAAAATTGGGGTCAAAATTTAACTCTAGTAATATTTCTACAATGTTGCAGTTGATGGATCTGGTAAGAGAAACTGGACCATAAAAGAACTTTGTTATTTCACAGTCTTGTTAAGGATGGGTCTTCCCAGGAACATAAGGTGATGGTGGTTAATAAGTTTATAGGATTTCTAAGGCCTTGACCTGAGATGCAGATTCAGCCAGGATGAAACCCTGCCTATTCCACTTCCCTCCAGAGGGAAGCCTTCAGCCTCTACCGGCTCCAGCAGGAGTAATTCCTGCCAGCCCCTATGCTTTGATTACAGAGGACATTCATTCTCTGCCCCTAAACTCCTTAGAATGTCCCTATCTTAGATATAATTGCTGCAGGGACTAAAGTTCTATGACAAATGAGAGGACCTGTTTATGAAGTCTGCAGTGCTGTGAAGCCCTTTAAGAAAGTTTAAGTCCTGTTAGTATAAATCTGGAAATAATGTAATACATGTCCCCTTGACAGAATAGAAGAATAAAAAGTCACCATCTGCCTTTCCCCAAAATAATAGTAATGGGGCTAACATCATGGATTTAAATGGAGGCAGCTTGTAAAATTAAGGAAATAGAAAGTACAAAATTCATTCCATCAGAAGTTTATTGATTTTCCAATTAACACTGAAGGTTTGCTCCTAAAATTTGTGCTTACTGGCTCAGAAATGAAGTATGCCAGTGGATAATAATTGACATGAATTGCTATATTCCATATATCATCCACAATGTCAAAATGGCTGGTAATGAGCAAGTTCTAGTTGTTTAAACACTCTACAACTGAAGTGGCATCATTAGAAAAGATAAAGATTGCACAGCATGAAATTCTTGTGCATTTTTAATGATTCTAGTTTAAAACAAACATACAAAAACAATATATTTCTAGGTGAATTTGATTTATGCACACTAAAGAGAAGCTTAGTTTCTCAAGAAGGACTAGGCACTTTTAAAAAAACAAAATTTAATTAAGTACAATTTTTGGAACTGATTCAAGATTGCTAGCCTTTTAATCTTCAGGCCATTTTAGGACGCTTATAATGAAAAAATGAAAAGAATCTTCACCATTATACTTGTGCCCATGGTAAACTGGTAAACAGAAATCATTTGCTAACTTAGCTACCTTTTTGTATTGCCTTTATTGAATACACAGCTTCAGGGTACTAGGTTCATCCATAACTGTAGAGATACTATTAAGCTTAACTGTTAATCACAACCTTGGAATTTAACACCTAGTATTTAGCAACCTGTACTAGGTATCTGTGTGCATCTCTTAGGTAAACACAGTTACAAAACAAACCTGGAAACCATTACTCTAGCTTTTGGAAAAGTTAAAAACTTCTAAAATGTTTATTTGAATAGGGAATTTTTAATTGATGTATTCCAAGCACCAAAAACAGTTCCTGGTAAACAGTTGGGTTCTCAATAAATATTTATTGAACGTTGGTTAAATGAATAGATGTTCTATTTTTTGCACCAACATTTAATCATTTCAGCAAATGTGAGTGCTTACCCTATGCTAAACAATATGCTAGGTCCTAGGAAAGGTAGAATGAGGCGGAAGAACCAAAGACCCAGTTCACAACCTTAAGTAGCTAGCGACCTAGTAGGGCAGGATAAAAGGAGATAAAGAAGCCAGGCTATGAATAAGCCCTGTGTGATCACGGAAGAGAGGACTACTGCCTGTCTGGGGAGGTCAGACAAGACTTTGAAGAGGATAGGATACTTGATTTCGGTATTGTGAGGGAGACATACTGAGAAATGAATGAAACCTCATAGCATCAATGATGAATCAGTTTCCTTTTTCTTTCTTTGTTTCTTCCTTTCTTTTCTTTCTTTTTTTTTTTTTTCAAAAGTCAATTCTTATCACTCTTTAAGAAGCCAGATAACATCAAATTGAAATTTTAACTGGGCTGCAAAGCTTTATTAACTGCTTGTTTCTTGGGTTAGGCCTTCAAATGAACACGATGTATTAAATGTCAAGCACTTAGAGAACAAAAACTTATGGTTACCTGCGGGAAAGGGTGGGAGGGAGGGATAGTTAGGGAGTTTGGGATCGACATGTACACACTGCTACATTTAAAATGGTTAACCAACAAGGACCTTCAGTACAGCACAGGGAACTCGGCTCAATATTATGTAACAACCTAATTGGGAAAAGAATTTGAAAAAGAATAGATACATGTATATGTATAACTGAATCACTTTGTTGTACACCTGAAACTAAACAACACTGTTCATCAACTCTACTCCAATACAAAATAAAAAGTTAAAAAAAAATGCCAAGCACTGTCTGTGCCCAGTGTCAGGCACTCATCAATGTGGGAGGCAGCACAATCCCTGCCCTAGAGGATACCCCTCCTGTGTGTCATCTGAGCATGTCCTTGGGTTGGGAAGACCTCCCCTCCCTCAGGAAAAAAGCTTTGAAGCTGAGACCTGATGAGTGAGAGTAGAGACAAACGGGGGCGGGGGGGGGGGGGGCGGGGAACAAAAACCAAACAAAAAACAGGAGCGGGTGGAAAGAAAGGAGAGAAAGACCTTCCAGGACGACAGAGGAGCATGTGTGATGCCACCCATTCCCATAGGATCCAAAGACCAATTTCTTGGGAGTCCTTAAAATGAATGGCTTCAAGAGCAAATGGAAAACAGGTTTTCCTGTCACTCCTCCCCCCCTTGACTATCTCCCCTCACTGCACTGACAGCCTGGACTGACAGCGAACTTGCTTTCCCTTTTCCGGTATTCTCCTCCCACTGACCCGGAAGTTGCAAGCCACAGGTTTCTTGGAACTGCGAATATTGTTTGAACTCCAGCTAAAACTGGAGATGTGTTTTGAGTCACAATATGCAAGCATATTTATACCATCTGTTTATGACACTTACAGGTGGACACTATGATTCATTACACATACTGCATACTAAACATAGACTCTTGGAAAATCCTGAGCCCTGGAGATTCGTTGGGTACCTGTCAAGTGTGCAGAAGGAGAAGGCAGTGAGACTCTTTTCTTAGAATTTTATAACTTGTCAAATAAAATCCTTATCTTGAAGAAAATGTTTTTTGAAAGTGTTTCATAAAATGGATGAGGTAGATGAGGATGAGGACGAGGATGGAGGAAACAGAGTGGCAAAATATATACTATTATGACCAGTTATGGAAGATTCTCCTCTTCTGTGGGTTGTGTGTATGTATATACACATGGGCACATGTATTAAAGAACCAGAAAATATTTGGTAACTATGGGGCCAGAAACAAGTCATCTCTGTGTCAGAAGGAAGGATTCGGTTCTAAGACAATTACTTCTTTCTCCTCGGTAATGTTTCTACCTGATTTGGACTTAGCTTGTGCTCCTTATCTTCATATGCAAGTAATTCCTTAGTTGTTGTTGTTGTTTTTTTTAATCATATTAGGACCCTTTTGATCACAATACACAGAGACCTAAATATCAAGCCACAGGATATATC
This sequence comes from Balaenoptera borealis, assembly GCF_965194805.1. Lineage (NCBI taxonomy): Eukaryota > Metazoa > Chordata > Mammalia > Artiodactyla > Balaenopteridae > Balaenoptera > Balaenoptera borealis. The sequence continues at coordinate 19,585,408 of NC_138876.1, forward strand.
CATCCTTTTGTCTTTAGAGATGATTCTCCCTTTCTATAAATTAGGAATACTACCGCCACAAGCCAAGGCTGGTATCACTCCAGCCGTTCTCTGTTTCAGCCAAATGTGCAAACTTTTAACAGCCTCATAAATAACAACTTTTAAAGTAGTTTCAATAAGCATGTATCTCAAAGTCAAGCTGTCTGGTGGGGACCCTTCCCCTTGGGGAAGTAGAAACATCCAAAAGAGTCAAGGAAGAAAGAACTCACTTCTGTATTCAATTAGTTGAGAAACCATCAAAGTAAATAAGGCAATACCTTCAACAACACACAAAAAAGGAGGCAGTGAAGTAGAACAGATTAAAAGAAAAAGGAGAAGTCTGTTTTAGCTACCAAGTGACCCCAGGGGTGAAGAATAATTTCTTCTCCAGGACAATTTTAGTAAAGGTCTCCTAGCAAGATGGCTCGGTGGAAACGATTTCTTTTCATGTTTGTGGGGAACTGATGAAGTTTGCAGGAAACACAGGAAGTTTAATTCCAAACAAAGTACAGTAGGTCAGTTAGAGGGAGCAACTTCAGAACTCTTCTGTCCTCTCCTAGAATACTAATGGCTTTGAGAAGTCCCAATGGTCATGAGGTAAGTCACTTACATCTTAAGAGACAGTCCAGAGGAAAAGTTCCTTAACTCTGTATCAACTCAAGATGGCTTTCACAGAATTCTCAGCCATCTCAAACAGATAGCTAATAATATTCATCTCACAAAATTATTTTTAGCCGTAAATTTTTCAGTAACTATTTATTGAGGCCTACTATCTGCCAGGATTTGTGTCAGGCTGAAGAAATGCCCAGATACACAAGGTCTCTGATTTCAAGAGTGAGAATGAGCAAAGTATCATTAGATATTTATACAGTTATTAATATAAAATCACAGAAGTATGCCTATAGTGTTATAGAATCATCAAAGGGATAACTCTATCTGGAAGAAGCAATAAATAAGAGAGCAAATTCCAAAGCATAAATCTCAGTAAGAGGTTCAGTGAATATGCTGTAAGTTTTCCCTCAATCACTGCCTATGTACCTGTGAAAGTCACAACAAATCAATCACTGCACTCATTTTGACAGAGCTGAGTTTCAGCCTCAGAATCCTTCTCAACACAGCTGATCACCACCAATAAGTCAAAGCTAGTATGGACCCTACTTGCTAATCTGGCTCTCTACAAATGCAAGGAATTGTTATTAGTACAGTTTTGAGGGCAGTTATCCATCCAAATTGCCCATTGTCAAAGGGTATCAGTTGGATCAATTATTTAAAGGGCACAAGACCAAATATCAGATGATCCACATTCATGCCCTAGCTTTGTGACTGTGGCTAAACCTTACATCAAAAATTCCTTCGTTGTCAGAAACGGGAAATTATTCTGAAAGTGTTAAATGTTAAATATAAAAGTATTATATATAAGAGTACTTTGAAAAATGAAGTGTTAAACCAACACAAGATGTGAGTGCTCATGATAATGTCCCTCATTATACTCGTGGTATTGGTTTTAACTAATTTTTCCGTAGTATTCTGGGAATTCTCCCATGGCATTACCTCTCCTCCCCACCTTGCAAAATCCAGGATAAGTATATTAAAATGAAACTCAAAGGTATCCCTTAAAGGGGAAAAGAAGTTTAAAAATGTGAAAGAGGGAAGAGATGGGAGAGGTCCTGTGTAGTAATGTAGCGGTTTCAGAGCAAGGGTTTGGAAGCCAGATTATGTCGGTGTGAATCTTGCATCTGCCACTAGCTGTGTGACCTTGGCCAAATTACTTACTCTCTCTGGTCTCTATTTTCTCATCTGTCTATTAAGTGAGGTTAATAGAACCTGATTCCTAATGATGCTGTGAGGCTCAAAGGAAATAATATGTGTAAAGCTTGCAACAGTGCCCATTACGTAGTTAGCACACAATAAATAGGAGACATACTTTTATTCATTAAATAGAAATTTGTTGCGTGTCTGCTAAGTGCCATATCCTCAGCAGTGTGCGACTGCTTCCCTCAACTCTCAGCAAATCTCAGATATGTTCTGTTTAAGATGAACACTGCAATAGGATGAACCCAAGGATAGTCTGTGTTTCTTATTAAGAGAGGTTCCTAGCTGTGGGGAAAAGATCAAGAGTGTTTACAAAATCTGTAATCTTAAAGATAAAATGCTGTGTAAAGAAGAAGTCACCTTTCCTTCTCTTCCTCCTTCTTCCCTCCCTTTCTCTTTCCTTCCTTCCTCCTTTTCTCCCTCCCTTCCTCCCTCCTTTCCTTCCTACTATATCCTTTGAGAGTTTATTATGCATTAGATTCTATGGTAGAAATCTCAAAATTCTGCGCTATGGTGAATCCCTCAGAAATATTGGTAGCTTTGTTATTGCCCATAAATCCAGTGATTCTTTAGACGGCAGCTTAAATTATCCTGTGAAAGTGTAAATTGATTCACCGTAGTAAAGCATTAAAGGTTAGTTTCCCAAATTCTAGGGTCTCCAACTTTGTTGTAATATTCTTCTTTATCGGAAAAGATATTATTGAGGATTAATCTCCAATATGAGTATAATATGAATTTATAAATTACATAGAACTACTATGATAAATAATACATTGCTTATTAAAAGTCACTAACAGTGGAACAAATGAGATAAAATAAATAAATGCTCTAGTATTTCTTCTTGTACCTCAATGGATTGCTCTGTGCACACCCATTCTCATACCTCATGTAGAAGACCTCTCTTCTATGGAATTTATATAGGTAGAAGAGAAATATATAACTATCAAGTGAAGAAAAGTCTTTTCTTTTTATAAGGCCAACACCTTGAGAAATAATTGGCAACTTTTACTCTCTGCCATGCCAAATAAGACTTTACTAGAGGTTCAATATGCAATAAAAACTTCTCAAAAAATGCAACACATTTTCTTGTGATGCGTTGCCTTTTAATTGAGTTGCTAAACCCACTTGCCAAACTCTGTAGTAGAGCATAATGGTTAAGCTCAAAGTCTCTGGTAGACCTATTTCCTGGATTCAGATTCCAACTCTACCACTCCCTAGTAATGCATCCTTGGACATGTTACTTAGATTCTTTATGCCTCAGTTTCTTCATTTGTAAAAGGTAGAATGATAGTATGCCTACATCATACAGTAGTTGTGAGGATTAGATAACTTCCTAGCACATACTATGAGCCCTAGGGTGAGTTTTTTAAAAATTAACTTTAATAAAGACAGCATTAAAAAGCTAAGCTTTCTTTGCTTCATTTCTGAGTAAGTTGTTAAACTGCTTTACAACCATCAAGAGCCAAATCACAGTCTTCAGTCTTCTTGAAGTAAGTTTAATCCTTAATCCGCAGATAAGCAGATCAAAGGTGATTTACTCAGTTTCCCAAAGGAACAGAATGGAAATAAAAGCCAGATCCCCACTTGTGCTGTGCCCCCTGAAATCTGTCACTTCTATAGGCTTTATTCTAACTTTCCACAAAATCTGTTCTTAAGGGGAAGGGATTTGCATAGAAGGTTCTGAGCCAGTCGTCCCTTCCTCCCTCACTCACCTGTCTGTGTCTGTGGGGTTTTATTGAAATGAATCTCAAAGGTGAATTTTATCGGTCAGTGTTGACAGCAGCAGATATCAGGGTATGAAAGGCACTGCCCCAAAGGAGGAAAATGGGACTGTGTGTGTGTTTGTATTCAGGAATTCCAAGTTAGTGCTCAATGAATTTGCTAATTAGATTTACTAATTGAGGCTATCTCTTTTCACTCTTGCTTAATAAGGAAGCAAGGAGGGAAAGGAAGGAAGCAAGGAGGGAGGGAGGGAGGGAGGGAAGGAATTGTTTTTGAGTACCTATTAGGTGCTGTATATTTAATCATCACAATTTGATGGGGGCAGGTATCATCATCCCTATTTTATACGTGAGGAAACTGAGTCTTAGAAGGTTGAATTAACTTTCTCATGATCACAAAGATATTAAGAGACATAGCCAGGATTTATTATCCAGGTGTGTCAGAGTCTAGATCATCACACACACACCTGTCTTGATGCCTCCCATGAGACACACACCAGCGTCCCAAGCACCCAGGTTCCTGGAGTGATCATTCCACGGCTACTCTCTAGGAACACCTCCCTGAACAACTGCAAACCTCTGAGCTATCATAGGCCCAAAACTTAAGCACAAGCTGAATCCCAGTGACACAAAAGTTACTCTTTTGATAATGATTCAGTCAATTTAGCCCTTCCCTGACCCTATAGTTTTACATTTACTAGATTACTCATTTTCATGGGAATCATGAAGAATACTAATTCAGAGTAAAATGGAAACTAGGAAGCTAAGAAGGGGAATGGCATTCTGGCTCCACAGTGAGTTCCCAGATTCGCTCTTTCCCATACCTCTTCCACTCACTGCTTGCAACTGACTGGAGTCACATTTATAAAAATATCTTTCCAGAGAGTTCCCAGTTTGAAAAAATTATTGTGTTCCATAATTCGCTTAGAATTCACTGGTTTGGGCCTTGAACTGCATTTTTCCATAGGATTCACATTCTCAATTTAGCTACCAAAAACTCTCTGACATACAATGTAGCTGAAATGTACTTAATACCGTACCAGTAAAGTAAATAATAGACTTGAATAAGAAATATTTTTGTAATGATTAAAATTATAATAAATATGAGAATAACAATTGCAAATTTGTACCAGGCTCAGTATTTAACACAATCTCATGAAAATCTATGAAGATATCATATCCCATTTTTATAAATGAGAAAACTTTCCTGAGCCAGATTAAGTAATTAATCTAAAAACACATAATTATTAAATTGTCAGGATTTGAACTCAGATCTATTGCATATTTGATGTTCTGGTTGCTCAGACTCTCTGAATTTTAATGTAATAAAGTACTGGCGTCAGAGATAAGAGATTCAATTTTACTTCCAGTTCTGTTGAGAACATGCTTTGGGCAAGTCCTTTAACTTCCCTGGACTTAATTAATTCACTAGTAAGTTGAACAGTTTGGACAACTGGCTAAAATTTTTAGTAACTTTTTTTTCCTAGTCAATCAAAATATATCTCCAAATAATTTCCAAATACTTTTCTCCTAGAACCCTACAAGGTAAATCTATACACCCTTCTCCATCCATCCAGTCAGTAACTATGTAATGTAGTACCAGCATTAGGGAATCCAAAAAGGTTACAGTCAAATGAGTGGAAATGAAATGAGATTATTAGAACTGATATTTACTTATTTAATACAGATACATCTGAGTCCAGCAGGAACACAGAGAAACTCTTTATGTCTGCCTGGAATATACTAGTTATGGCATAGTAGGCTATACTGAAGTAGAAATAAAGACTGACATCTTAGGGGCTTGACACAAATTTACGTTTCACTCAAGTAAAGTTTAATGTGGTTTGGTGATAGTTCTAGGCAACTCCCTTCCAAGTGATAAACCAGGAGCCAGATTGCTTCCAACTTATAGTTTTGTCATCTTCGATCCTTCACTTACAACTGCATAGTCAGAAACAGAAAATGGAAAATCGTGCATAAGATTTTATGGCTAGGGTCGTAAATCTCTTTGATCGCCTCTGCTCACATCTCCCTAGCGAGAACTCAGCCACATGGTCCTAGCTACATGCAGTGCTGACTGGGAAATGTACGCTTTCAGTATTTCCAGAAATCAAATCGTTTGGTCACCAAATTGCATTATGTTTCCTACAGAGACTCAGAGAGTTTACATTGTAGAGTTGCAAATGAGTTAAGATTTGAAAAATGAGCAGGAGTTTTACAGGTGATAAATCTGATGGAGGTGCTTGGGTTAGAAATAAATTCCTGAGCAAAGATCCAGAAAGAGCATGGCATGTCCAGAGACCAGTATTCATTACATAAATATTTATTGGGTCCATATCATGCATCAGTCCCTTTGCTAAGTACTGTACTTATTTTGGGAATATTATTTAAAGTAGATGTCTTAGCAAGAGTTCCCCCGAGACAAATTCTTGAGTGAAAATACTGTATTTAGAAACTGATCTCCCAAAGCAAAAGTGATGGACAAGGGAAAGTGAAACAGAAAAGGAAGATAAGCCAGTTCAAGGTTGCATTGTCTAATTGGCCACTGCTACAAGCAACTTGTTGCTTGAGCCTGAGGGTTGGAGACTTATGTGTCTCATAACTGCTCTAAGAGGATTTGAAGTTGTGCACAAGAGATATCCAATATCATCCTCTTCCAGTACCATCTACCTCTTATACTGCTCAGGTCCACTTTGGCCTTCCATTAGTCCAATCCATCATAAAATCCCATTCAAAATAGTAGTCAGTTATTAGAAGTACACTAGTGGAACTAGCTCCAGTTCCTGCTGCTGTAACTGGTCCTGAGGCACATGATTTTAATTCATTCTCTCAATCCTATACTATCTGTTATGGGCTGAATGTTTATGTCCCCTTAAAATTTATACACTGAAACCCTAACCCCCAGTGTGACTATATTTGGAGATAAGGCCTTTATAAATTAAGGTTAAATGAAGTCAAGGGTAGGGCCCTAATCCAGTAGGATTATAAGAAGAGATACCAAAGAGCTTGCTCCCTCCCGCTCCCTCACCACCTGGACCAAGAAAAGGCCATGTGAGCACACAGTGAGAAGGAACCATCTACAAGCCAGGAGGAGAGCTCTCACCAGGAACCACGTGGGCCAACACCTTAATCTTGGACTTCCCAGCTTCCAGAACTAGGAGAAACAAATTTCTGTTGTTTAAGCCACGCAGTCTCTGGATTTTGTTATAGCAGCCTGAGGAAACGAATACACTATCCATTTAATATTTTCCTCATCTAAGGATGAGGCCTATAGTTTGGCTGGTCTAGTAGTCTTTCCCAGTGGTCAAGGTTGCTCGCCTAATGATATGGCCTAGACCTTCAATCCTGAGGGCTTGGGATTCATGTCCTTGTCAGGTCATGGTTGCTATACTTGCCCATTCATCATTTTCAGTGGGTACAGAACTCCAAGTAAATTCACTGGTTAATAAATATATTCCAACTTACCTCCTTTGTATAGCAGCAACCCTAGCTCCTCCTGGAAACCAGGATCAATTACCCACAGCAGTGCTGTAATCATTGCTTGCTGGTTCACTAGCATGAAGAATCCAGAGTGACTAAACTGTAATCCTAGCTTCACATAGAGTAGAACTCTTCCTTTTTCCTTTGGAGGTAAACCCTTTAGGAAAATAGGACCTCAAGTCCAGCAGAGTTTGAGCATAAATTTTACAAGTGGGTATCAAAGAATGATGATAAGAGTGCCTACCTTTATGTAAATCTCTTGCTTCCTGGATTCATGTATTCTACCTGTTGGGGAACCAACAGCATCTCTTAACCATTTGCTCAATATATTTATTCTGAAGATAGTACTGAAACCCTAAGGGCAACATCAGTGAGCTGGCACATTACTCGAGTGTTTAATAAGCATTTCCACTACTCTATTAGGTCAGTTGCTTCTGGATGATTGAGTATATACTAAGTCAAGTAGATCCCAAGACTATGATAGCATTTCAAGCATTCTGTAAGCCTTCAATTGTAGTGCTGACTGTAGCACTGAAGGCAGAAAAGGCAAACCAATATCTTTATATATAATAATTCCAGTAAAAATAAATCACTCCTCCTCCAGGGTAGAAGAAGTCTGATGTAATGAATCAGCCACCAAGCGACTGGTTTCACTCAGGGAGTGTCCCATTACAATGGCGGGCTCAGCATTGGTCTCCAGTAAAGATTGGGTACTTAGCCACAACAGTACCTAGATCAGCGTTGGAAAGAGGCTCCCATGCTATTTGGTCCATGCATATAGACTCTATGTCTGCCCCTGTGGCCACTTAATTCATGAGCCCATTGTGCCAGCATCAGGCTGGCAGAAAGTGAGGCTGGGTGTCATCTTCTCCACTTATTATTGAGTGTTTCCTCTCTCGTTCACCCTCTCCTCATGGTTTGTGTCTATGGCCATAGATCTATCCATATGGATCTTTTGCAGACTTTCTTTTTGTCCTGCTTCTCATCTTACTCATTCCAAGTTCCTGACCAATAGGCAAGCTATTTTCTAATAGTCATGAATCCATACATATTAATACCTCAAGTCACTTCTCTCTCCATAAAAAGTGAGCAAACCAAGTGTTTTACTCATAACTCTGACCACTGGGAGGATTTTCCCCAGCATTCTCCTTTAGGAATACCTGTGGCTGTATCTGTCATATGGCAGTTGTCCTTTTAAACTATTGTCCATATAATGAACCAACACCAAGATATTCATTAATGGGGCAGTACTCTGAATCTTTGTAGAATTCAGTTCTCACTCTCTGGCTCTGGATCACATGTCTAAATGTATAAAGAGAAAGGTATTTATATTTCTGGCTACTTCATGTTTACAAAGTCCAGATACACAGAAGTATCCAATACAATATGAAATGGAGAGGAATCTTTATGATTGAGAGCCCATGTCAATCAAACGCTACCACATAAACCAACATCCCTCCTACCTGTACCTTATCACAATTTACCACATGTGACTGTCTTAATATTGAATAATTATGATGCTACTGCATGCCAAAGATTATCATCACCCACTTCCTGCACGTATTAAGCGTTTTAGTTCTTTCTTATCTATGAGTAATCCAGCTTTAAATCCCATCACAGGAGTCTGTTTTATACAAACACTTCTAGTAATTACAGTTTTTCATATTTCTTTGAAAACAGAACCTCAGTCAAAGGCTTACATAAAGGTAATTTATTTGGGAAGTAATCTCTTGGGCCAAAAATTATGGAAAGAGGGAATAAAAAAGAAGAGAAAATACATAAATATGAACTGTTGAGTTGGCCATTGGTACAGATGACAGGTGCTCAAACCTGCATAATGCAGTAGAGATTTATAAAATATGTCTCTGAACCATTGGTCCAGGCCTCTATTACCCACATGTCAAGGTGGCTCCATGCGTGTAAACATCCACTGTTGAGCTACACAAGTGTGATAATAAGAGGCTTCCTCACATATGCCCTAGGGAAGGAAGAACTATGTGGCTTGAGGACAAAGTGAGGCATTTGGAAATGTACCTTGGTGAAACTAGTCAAGTTCTATACGGAACTGTTCATAATAACATGACCATGACTGATATAAGAGATGAGAGTTGAGAAGATCTGACATAGTATAAAAGAAGTATCTGATGCAGTCTAATGCAAAAAGGATTGAGCAAAATTAGGCTTGACACTTAGAGACCTGATCCCAAGGATACTTCCATGTGATGAAAATTATTTTGGATTTCATTCGTCAGCAGATAAAATTGAAGGATTTTGAGCATGGAAAAAATATGCTCACCCCTGCATGTTAGAATGATGACGTTTGTAAGCAGTACGAAAGACGCTGGTACAAGTGATATAAGGACCAACAAATAAGACTATTTTCAGTAAGGAGATGAGATATGATGATAGTAAAAATCGGGGCAGTAAGAATATACAGGAAATGCCCACTTGAAAGCTGTTTGGAGGAAGAGTCAATGGGCTGGGTTTGTGTTGAGCAGGAAGGGTATAGGAGAGAGAGGAACCTAGGATTCCTCCCAGATGAGTAATTTGAGACTTCACGGTGCCATACACAAGTTAGAGACATAGACTAGGGAAAAGCTGACTGGTGTCGGTGAAGCACTGGCTGCAGAGCGTTCACTTTGGATATGTAGAGTTTGAAGAATGGTTTGGAAATTTGGGTGTATACATTCAAAAGATAATTGGGAATATCAGCATGGAGTTCAAGAGTGAGACCTGGGCTGGGTAGGCTGGGAATGAATAGCATACAGGTGGTATACTTAGAAAACAATATCAGTCTCAGAGAGATCGCCACTCATTCATGGGGATCTCTCAAGGATAATTCTTGGCAGCTGTAAGGAAAAAGGGAGAAGATTGAAACTGAAGCAACTTCAGTCTGTGATACTAGAAAAGGTGATATAGGATTCCTAGGATCGTTGTTGTTGTTTTCCTTGACTGCATAGTTGGAGTAGCTAGAATAGATGGTGGGCATTATTGCTGAACTAGTATCTCCTTTGGAAGAAATTATTTCCCCAAGGGTCAGAAAAGCTCTTCGCACTTAGTTTCCCTGTAAATAACAGCAACAGCTAACCACTTTTGAGTGCTTAATGTATCAGGTATTGTTTGAGTCTAGAACTTCCCTAAAAGTATGCCACTTACTGTGGATGTAGTTATAGTTTGGTTGAACATGTTCTGGTTGGCTCAGTTAAATTTCACCTTCTGCCTAGTGTACCAACCCAAATGTTATTATTAATGTGTCCAATTTTGCTCTCCGAAGTGTCCATATCTACATGATAAATTATACGGTCCTCCTAGTTATAAATATGCTGAGATATTGATCTCTTCAAGGAGGCTGGACAGCTTACCATAGTTGGGAAGCCCCAGGTTAGTATCCTCTGACCTCATCACCATTTGTCTTAGTGTGCTAGGCAATATTACAATTATTATGTGTGCCAAGATGTGAAAAAGGTAGAGAATCTGGGCAACTTGCTTGGTATTATTATGCCAATTTTATAGATAAGGATATGGGTTAAGTGGCATAACCAAGATCAAACCGGAAGAGAGAAGATAAAAATGCAGATCCCTCTAAGTGATACCACCTTGCTTTCCAAGCATCCTCCTATAAAAAAGGACATCCAGCTAATTCATCCTGTACTCAGGGATGCAAATCACAGACTCATTCTGTTTACGCTGAAGTCATTTTGTGACAATGATATCAGAAAGTATTCTCCTTTTAAGACTCTATCAAAAAGAGAAATACTTCTTACTTTTTGGAAACAATTGTGCCATTTGGGGCCCAACCAAGGGTTTCACAGGAGCCTTAAAACCAATAAACTAGAACCAGTAAACTAGAGTGTAATTTATTCTGCACACTATTTACATTTATGTGGTCCCTGACTTTGAATCTTCACATCACATTGAAACACAGCTTTCTTATTAAGTACACTTTCAAAGTCATCTGACTTAGAAGATTTACAAAAAGCAGTTGAAAAACACAATCTGGTACTTAGACTTCTTCTTTCCGTTGTAACTGGTCACACAAAGAGGCTTTTCCTGAATGTTTACCTATACATTTGTCACTAAAAGTAGTAACTATATTCAGTGAGAATATTTGTCCTTGCAAAGTGTAAATTCAATTGGAACTAAGTCAATGAAGAGAAAATTAAATCAAATATGACTACGTAAAGAACTTTCCTACTCTAACTTGTCTGAAGTTACTCAGTTACGAAGTGGAAGAGTAGGGCATTAAAGCCAGGCTTAGAGGATTTCAAAAGTCCAGGGCTTTGCCTTCCCTATTGACAGTACAGTGTGTACTCAGTTTTGGAGCATGGAAAATATACGTACTTGTTTTGTACCTGTAGTTTGGATATATAATTGACATCTTTGTGCTCTGGTATTTCAAAAATTTTAAGGCTGTAATGAGGGGTCACATTTACAATCATCAATATATTCTCTACAATGAATATGCTCCCTTAATTAAATCATGATTCTGGAAAAACACACCAAAAAAAAAAACAAAAACAAAGTGAAATTGAAATGATGTTTGAAGCTGTCTTCAGTGATTTATGCCACTCGTCTGGATTTTCATCCTCATGAGACAATTCCTCAGAGCTGATTCAAATCCTTTTCTTTGAATTGCTTCTCCAACTACAACTTCCTATTGTTTTCTAATTCCAATAAAATATTTTCTTCAACATCATTAAAGTTTCCAGTTCCTCAGTTTCCTCTCTCTCCCCAATCTAAAAGCTTTTATCTATTTCTGGCTTTACTTTCCTACACTAGCCAGGTAGTACCTTTTGGCCAAATATTTCAACAAAGCTTTCCCCAAATATTATTTGATTCCTTTTCTAGCTAACCCGGATAAACTCCACCTGCCCTTTTAATGAGATTCCTTTGTGGAGCAATGTAATTAATCAGATAAGAACTTGGAGAGACTTGAAGGCATTTGGTTACTGGAATAGAACATTCAAGCATTGTAAATAAAATGCCATCATCCAGAAAGTTTGGTCTCATGATCTTATTTATTCTAGTCCATTAAGTGATTGGTTAAATATGTTTAGCAGATGAGTGTCAGCCCCTACCCATGGCTGTTCAATTCCTTTTAAGTACAAATAATATTTAATATCTTAATGGAAAAGTAATTTGTTTACTCAGAGAATTTAAAAAGTTTCTTCTGGTAATATGAAACATATCTTTTAATAACCAAATGCTTTTAGATATTTCATTAGGAAATGTTTAAGTTGTATTATTGTGATATAACTGTTTCAAGAAATAGCAGGCTAGTGATGTTTTAATAATTCCCCCCAAAATAACTGCAGCAACATGGATGGACCTAGAGATTGTCATACTGAGTGGAGTAAGTCAGACACAGAAAGGCAAATATTACATGATATTGCTTATATGTGGAATCTAAAAAATGGTATAGATGAACTTATTGCAAAGCAGAAATAGAGTTACAGATGTAGAAAACAAACTTATGGCTACCAGGGGGTAAGGGGGGGAGGGATAAATTGGGAGATTGGGATTGACATATACACACTACTATGTATCAAATAGATAACTAATAAGGACCTAGCACAGGGAACTCTGCTCAATACTCTGTAATGGCCTATATGGGAGAAGAATCTAAAAAAGAGAGGATATAGGTATATGTATAACTGAATCACTTTGCTGTACACCTGAAACTAACAAAACATTGTAAATCAACTACACTCCAATACAAACTTAAAAAAAAAGAAAAAAATATATACCCAATGAAGCAATTCCATAATCTCAACCAGATCTCCATTACTTTCCCCTATTACTTCTTTAAAAAATATCCATCACCCTTTTCTTCATTTTGCTCCCTTTCCTGCTTAGATCCCATGTTCAGAAATGCAGTCACTTCCTTGCAAATGCTCTCAATTCTCTTTCCTCTCCCTCTATCTTACCCTGCCATTTTTGCCTGGTGAAACTCAAGCCTGGTTAACTCAGCTATCCACTTGCTCTGTGCTTGCACCTAGGAGGCTATATGATGCTGGAAGAAAGCACAGAAGTAGGCTGATTGGCCTCATTTTAATTTATGCCCTCTGTAATGTCTGATAATCCTACCACACTTCTCCAGGAAAATTATTTCCCCATTCTCCACTCTACCACCCTTTTCAGATAGCCACCCTTTCCTCTTGTCTCATTCTCAGTTGAAAACATTGTGCAATAATTCCCCCAAAAATAATCAGAAAAGAACAACTTCATCTTCTTCTCTCTGATGAGAGGCACTTCCTTCCATTTGCCTCTGTACTCTGCCCTTCTTCCTGTCTTAATGAACTAGGTATCCTGCTCTCATGTAAGGCCTTCCCCTTCACTGATGCTCTGGAAACCAGGACTATTCTCTTTCTTTACTGCAGCCTCATTTTCTTCCTCACCACAGGATCATTCCTATTTGCCCACAGATGTGCCTTAGTACTCATCTTTTTCTTTTTTTTGAATTTTATTTTATTTATTTTTTTATGCAGCAGGCTCTTATTAGTTATCTATTTTATACATATTAGTGTATATATGTCAACCCCAATCTTTTAAAAGACCCCATAATTCTTTCCAGTTATTTTGATTTCTGCTCCCTTTTCCACTTGAAAGAACTCTCTGTACTCATTGCTTCCACTCCCTCACATTCTATTCTTTGCTAACCTGACTGTAATTGAACAATCATTAACTGAAATTATTTTTACCAGGGTTACCAACATCTTATGTCTTCCCAAAGTCCATGGCAAATTTTCGGTTCTCACTTTTCTCAACATCTCAGGATTCAACAAATCTGACTACTATCTCTTAATTTCATTTTCTAGGCTATGAGACCATATTTATATAGTTTTCTTTTTTTTCAACCTTCTTGAGGGACACTCTTCCTCAATTTCCTTTGCTGGCTCCTTCTCTTTTTCAGACCCATAAGTATAGGAAACTTCTAGGGCTCGGTCCTCTAGGAACACACATCCTGAGGTGATTTTAACCATTCCTATGGCTTTAAATGCCATCTAAACACCAATTTCCCTCATAAAAGGACTTCAATTAATCTTGATAAATAAATAAATGAATGGCAATAGTGCAACTATTTTGATAATCTTGCATGTATCTTCTATATATCTTACTGTGTAACCTTGGGAAAATTACTTAATGAGTTTATGCCTCAATTGGTAACATTACTTAATGTCTGGAGTTCTTATGAAAATTAAATGATAATGTACCGGAAGCACTTAGCATAGTGCCTGGGAAACAGGAAGCACTCAATAAACGCGAACACAAAAATAAATGTTAGTTATATGAGGGATGGGCCATTATTTGGAAAAGCACAATTAAGTCAAGCAAATCCAAGTTCTTACATTTTCATCCCAAGATCAGATGCACAAGGTTATCAAAATCACTTGGCATTTCAAGAACTTCTATTCATGAGCTTTCCCAGCACAGTATTTAAATGATTAATCGTTTTATTTGGTCAAGGTGATGGTTTCATGCTCTACCACACATGTCCAAAGGCAATCCATTCCTTCTCTTTTACGTAAGAATGGAGTCAACTGAATAGAAGCTTAGGGTTGGTGTTACATGGAGTTTGTCTATCCACACTGGGAATAATCAGAATATTTACTCCTTCTGGAGAATATGCTATAAGTAAAAGGCAAACATAACTTATTCCTTCTAAATTCTTACAGTTTTATAGGGATACAAATACTTTTTACATACAATGTCTCATTTTATCTTTAAATCAACCTCATGAGGTGGCAGGAAGGATTTAATTTTTATTTTATAATTGAAAATACTGAGGTTAATTGACTCCCATGGTTTATAATTGGTAAATTCATTCCTGGAATGCAGTTCTTGATTGCTAGTCTACTGAACACTCCAGTACGAGTCCTCAATTATGCTGCCTTGGTAGAGTCTGTGATGAACTGATTTTATTATATGAAATAGAATGGGTTGTTTTTCACTTGTTAACACCAGCACGTCTCTTTTATTGCCATCTAAAAGGTCTCCTTAATACCCCTTGACTGAGAAGGTGCAACTATCTGTGCTTCAGTCTACTGTCTATAACTTTACAAACCATGAAACCTGGTACATTAGCACTTGAGAGTTTCCATAAGGCAAGACACACAAACACCCACCAGTTATAAAGCATAACCAACGAAGGAGAGAGGGCTATGGCAAAAGCAGAGCCTAAGGAAAAGAGATTTCTTTATAAGGCAGTGAGTAAACAGCAGGCTCAGAATCACTCAGAGCTGGGTCATCATCACCTTGCTATGGCATCTGAAGCATAAATACTTTGTTTTCTCATCTGAAAATGAGGATCCTAATAACGAATTCACAGCATCATCCTGAGGATTAAAGTGCCGTACACATTATTGGTGCTTAATAAGTATTTGTTCCCACTGCAGTCCCCTCAGTAACTACTGGTTCATTTTGGTTAAAGATGTCACCCTGCAGGAAGAGGGAAGACCATCTCTAACCGGGCATTTTATTACAAAGTGCAGTAGAGAGTAATTAAAATCAAACGTGTACTCTTGTTTTGTTCTTTAATTGTTTGGAATGCATTCATCTTGTTTTTAAAAATTAATTGTAAATTTCAGTGCCGGAAAAACTGAATGAAAGGTATTAGAATATTTATAATCCCCAGCCCACTGAAATGTCATTTTAAAAGTAAATGCTTGGGCTTCCCTGGTGGCGCTGTGGTTGAGAACCTGCCTGCCAATGCAGGGGACACGGGTTCGAGCCCTGGTCTGGGAAGATCCCACATGCCGCGGAGCAACTGGGCCCGTGAGCCACAACTACTGAGCCTGCGCGTCTGGAGCCTGTGCTCCGCAACGAGAGAGGCCGCGGTAGTGAGAGGCCCGCGCACCGCGATGAAGAGTAGCCCCCACTTGCTGCAACTAGAGAAAGCCCTCGCACAGAAACGAAGACCCAACACTGCCATAAATAAATAAATAAATAAATTTTTTTTAAAAAGTAAATGCTTAATAAAAATTTGATTATATTTAGTTTGAAGAAGAAATGACCTCTTAGACCGGTATTGCTTTGATTTCCTCAGCAAGATTTTTGCTGATAAATGAACATAATCTCATGTATCAGATGCAGAGACTCCTTTAAAAATCTACCTCTTTTATTCTTTCAAAAATGTCATCTTTTACTCATCCACATCATGGTTTTTCTCCCTCAATTAGCCCCTAAATTATTAGAAAGGACAGAAGAAAAAGGACAAGAAGATGAACTGTATTCCTTTTCAGAATCTAGAAATCTGCTTAAGATGTATTTCCATAATTACAGCTTACACAGATATCCTGGAAGTAAAAGAGGCTGAGTGTTTCTACTATAAGTCATCAAGTTAGAAGAGAAAATGGCCAAAATACTTAAATGAGCATCTTTTTGTGAGGATCAAATTGATAAAAGAGTCAACAACCTTTATTAGCGAAAGAGAATTTCCACATTCACATCATAAATGGATCAATTAACTTTTTAAATTGTTTTAAAGTTCTAACTGTTAAACTGTGAAAGTTATAACTTTTAAAAATTGTTTTACTCATAGCACTTATAAATTACTTTTTAGTCTTAAAAGGCATTTTATATTTATTTCATAACAATCCAGTCACAGGGTGTTATCTTTAGACCCGTTTAGTGAATGGCTAGAAACTGATCACGGATTTAAGTAATCTGTCCAGGATACACTTCAAGTAAGTGGAATGAATAGTTAGAACTTGAGCCTGGGTCTCCAAATACTAAATCCTTTTCACTAGTCACCTTACTTTAGACTTACAAGAACTTGGTGTGAGCCCCACATTAGTGGCTTCTGGGCAGTCAACTTTGGGTAAGTCAACTGACTTCTCTGAAGCTCAGGTATCTTATTTTATTTTTCAATATTGTACAGTTTTATTTGTCAATTATACCTCAATATAGGGATGGTGGGAGACCTCATATCATTGTGGTTCCGATCTTTTCTGGTAGGTTCCAGTCTTTTCCATAGATTCTGCAGACAACTGTGATTTGGGTGCGCTCATAAGAGAATGTGAGGTCAGAGTTTTTCTATTCCACCATCTTGCTAATGCAAAAAACAGAAAGGTCAGGTACCTTTTTTTTTTTGAATGGGGAACGTGACATCTAGTTTCCTTTCAAGGCTTTAGAAAGAGCAAAGGACATAATGAATATGAAAACACTTCACACCAGATTTTAATTTTCCTATTCCAGGAGTCAAACGTTTGACAGTCAAGTGATTATAGAGACTGATTGTCCAACAAGACGGAAAGAGCAAGTTATCTGGTGAGCCTCATATCTAAATCTAGGTCTAAATCCTTATTTTTTACTTCCTAGCTTTGCACCTTACCCAAGTTCCTTATTTATTTTCTGAGGCTCAGTTTCCCCACCTGCAAAATTGGCACACACAATAAACACTGCTCCATGATCCATCACTGATTTACTCCTTTTTAAACTGAAATAGTTATTATCCAGGATTTATTATATTCTGGATATTTGTTTAAAGAGAAATTTAACAGCTATTCAGCAAAGGCATACTTGCCTTCTTTAGTGTGACCAAATTTCATTTTTTAACTGCAAATTCCGTCTTCACATTACAGACAGGTCTATCAAATTGAATTAAAATAGAAATAATTTATATCCTTTTCAGTTAAAAACAAAACACAACAAAAACCTATCCTGAAATCCAAGCAAATGATAGAAAGATCGGAGTGAGAAAAGAAAAGATCTGTATGAAAATGGCACTTTTGCCCAGCTGTAAAAGCATAAGGAGAAACACAGAGGTTTTGATCGCTAGGTGAAGGGCAGACTGTTGGGATCCTTTTCTCGTGCAAAGCAGTAGACTCGGGCCACCGAGGGAGGTGTGAGGCCTTAGACACCTTAGCCGCAGGAATGACTCAGGTGCAGTGAAAGATCTCAGAGCAGCTTGCTAATGCTAATTAACTTCTCCTGAAGGCCAAGAAAGCCAACCCTAGCCAAGTTTGAGCATCAAAACATCTATTTGCTTTTCTGGGTTTTGTATTATTTGATTCTCAAATTCCTTCTTGCTAAAGCAACACATGACAAAATAAAAATTCTGTAGATACAGGGACAGCCAAGACTCATACCTTGCCATCACTCTACTAAAACGCTTTTGTAAAATGCCAGGGGGACCTGGCATATCCCATCTACGAAATCTCCTGCTGAGACTCCAGCAGAAAACAGATTGCTTCACGATCGGCAGCCCAGAGTTATTTTGGGTCTGCCACTTACCAGCAATGTGTCCTTGTGTGGATCTTAACCTTTTGGGGCTTCTGTTTCCTTATCTATAAATCTAAGAGGATGGGTTGAATATTGAGTATATGCCAGACCCTTCCTGTCCCAATGTTCTCTGATACAACCTATGAACCAATAATAAGGATTCCCAAACTAAAACAAATTCAATGCTGCCTCCAATTTGGAATGCACTGACTGACGTGATGTTACTAGATTTAGCATATCTGTGGAGAGGGGAAAAAAAAACCCAGTTTACTGGCAGCCTGGGTGAGTCAAAAGGCCAAGCTATTTTTGGTAAAGACCACTAAAGTGGCTCAGGCATTTACATGCATTTTCTCAGCAATAGGACAAAGGCATTCTGCCCAAATTCCAGGGAAAGACCTACCAACACCTTTGCTACTGTCCAGTAGTTAAATAAATGTACTTAGCTGAATAAGGACAACACACTCTGAATGCTGGTTTTGTAACATTGGTCATGCTTTGCAGTCTGCAAGTTGGTAAGGTTGTCAAGTGACCTAGTCATCAGGTGAGACTCATAGCTTCAGCAGGGAGTAAAGAAGCATTTTTGGACTCTCTTTTTCCTCTTGCCTATATTGAATTGAATTAAGAAGTTGTCGCCTTATGAAGATTCCCATGGCCAGGGCTAAGAGATACAATGACCGTCGTATATTGAGTTTGGAAGACAACTTTGCAAGCAAAAGTCAGACAAGTAGCCTTTCTAGTACGTGTAGATAATTATGATAAAGAATATGTTTTCCTTTTATCCCCAACATTACTGTCATATCAAAACTCTTGAAATTTTAGGTAGCGCAGCTTTGCTAAAGAGAGCTAACTCTGGGATATAACGTATAATGTGCCGACTCTAGCTCACACTGCTGGATGGTATATTTGAAAGCTGCTAAGAGAATCAATTCTAAAAGTTCTCTTCACAAAGAAAAAACTTTTTTTGTGTGTCTATATGAGCTGATGGATGATGAAACTTCTGGTGGTAATCATTATGCAATACAAGCAGATCAAGTCATTATGCTGTATACCTTCAGCTTATACAGTGCTGTCTGTCAGTGACATCTCAGTAAAACTGAAAGGAAAAAAAATTTACAAGGAAAAATTTAATTAATTAATTAATTTTAGAAGAAAGAGTGCTAACTCCCAAAGCTGGCATGTTAATGAGGCAGCAAAATGTGACACTTGGAAGCAAGAACTTGAAAACCAAAGAGCTGAGACGTGAATCCCAGCTCTGCCTCCTTCACCCAGTCTGCCACCTTGGGCAAGTGTACCCTCTGAGAGACTCAGTTTCCCTGTCTGTATAATGGCGATAATAACTGCACCTAATGTGAATACACATATCCATGTGATGCACTCAGCAAAGAGGCTGACACATAAAAGCACGAAGTTAACACTATCAGTATTATTAAGCTATTACTAAACTTTGAATTATGCTTTCTATAATTGTATACTTTGTATCTTTTGTATTAGGTCACTTGACAACTTCACCCAAAAGCACAAAAGTTCACCCATTTTTATCCCTCCTCTATTTTGCCTCTTAGGATCCAGTTTTGTAAACTGACATTCATTTTGCCACTTTATGGGTAAAAAGTTAACCAGATTTCCCCTCAACTCTACTAAATATGAACCTCTGAAGACATAGGGGCTGCGTCAAGCCATCTTCCAACCACAAGGGGACCAAAAATGGAGGTAACATTGAGAAAACAGACGGAAGAAATGTAGAAAGAGGCTGTTATAGCATCGTTTATACTGTAGTACCATTTAGATTCTTGATCAAGGTCGCCCTGAAACCTTATTCTTGAAATATTCAGTTGTACAAGCTAAGAAATTCTCTATTTTGGTTGAGCCAGCTTGAGATACACCTTATGCCACTTGCAAAAAAACAATTCCTAACTATTAGACACTTGTTAAAAATGCAATTCCCTTGACCTGGTGAATGAATATTCAATAGAAGAGCTGAGAAATTCTGAATCTTTAACCAGGGCCCCAAGTGATTCTCCTGCAGAACCAGGGTTAGGGACTGAATTGTGTATCCCCCAAATTCACATGTTGAAATCCTCACTCCCAGTGCCTCAGAATGTGGCTGTATGTGGAGATAGGGTCTTTAAAGAGGTATTTAAGGTTAAGTGAGGTCATTAGGGTGGGCCCTAATTCAATACGACTGGTGTCCTTTTGAAAAGAGGAGATTAGGGCACAGATACACAGCGGGAAGACCGTGTGAAGACACAAGAAAATGATGGCCACCTACTAACCAAAGAGAAAGGCCTCAGAAGAAATCAACTCTGAGACACTTTGATCTGGGACTGGACAAAATAAATTTCTGTTGTTTAAGCCACCCAGTCGGTGGTACTTTGTTATGGAAGCCCTGGTAAATGAATATAATCAGCTTTGGGAAACATCGATTCTGGGACTCCTCATCCTGTGCTAACATCTGTTTTGTAACCTTCCGGGCAAGCAATCCTGCAGCATTTGTTTGAATCTCCCTGCAAAAGGAATCCACAAAATACCAGCATTACCCATCTCATCTTGGAACTGCTCTCTGTGAGAAAATCTTCTTTACTTTACACTGAAATTTATGTTATCAAAACAATTAAGGTTCATAGTGATAACACTGGGACACACTAAGATTCTAATGCAGTTTCAGAATAACCAAAGAAAGCATATTACTCACTGAAAGTTTAATGCTATGTTTCCTATTGACAGTATAATGTTTGATATGAATATTCTAGCTTTTAATTTAGGATATTTGACAAATATTATTTGATTGTAACTAGCACTCTCAATTTACTGATCATTCTGGATAAAACACAGTTTATCATAGTTTCTAAAATAAAAATACTATGTGTGAAGTTTTCTTCCCCAAGGGATTTTGAACTTCTGAAGTGCAATCAACAAATGATGATAAAATCTCAATAGGTTTGGCTGCATAGTTTCTTTTGAGGTCAGATCCTTTAGCTTCAGAGGAAAAGCTTGTTCCATACAGATTTCTACCTACACATCACAGGCTGCCTGTTCCTATAAACCCACAGGCAACACTCCTGTCAGGAAGTAATATTTTCACTGTTTCATTTAAAAAGTAATATTTCAACTGTTTTACTGAAACAATGATTATTTTGGACAGGTACTGTCCCCCAGAGTCATTTAATCTGATTCAATTACCTGTGTAATTGACCTCCAAAGCTTTCCCATTCTAGAGAGGATATTTCTCATTTTAAAACAGACACTGACAGTCAGGTTAAAGTTTAATAAAGGTCCTTTTACTTCAGCTGACTCTACTAAAACTCATATTAACAGTAATAACAATAGTAATAATAATAACTAACATTTATTAACTGCTTACTGTGATGTTATAGAGGGCTTTAAATGTATTGCCTTATTTAATACAATTATCCAATGATAGAGGTTGTATGTAGTCTGCATTTTACAGATGAATCTCAGAGAAGTTTAATAATTCAAAATCACACACTTCAGTAAGTAGCAGAACCAAGCTTCGTACCAAGTTTGATTTGGCTTTAAGGTCCTGCTCTCATTTACTGTGTGCATTCCACAAAGAGAATACATAGTCTGAGGAAAGAAAAATTTATCCTCTTGGCAACATCTGTAAAACATCTGTAAAACAGGGATATTAACACCTTCCTCGAGATTGTTGTAAAGATTAAATATAAATGTAATTTATCTCAGTGTCTGGCCATAGTTCTTGGCAGACATTTCTTAAGTGCTTTATAAAAGTCAATTTCCTCTTTTTCAGCAACTTTTTGCCATGTATTTCCAGGGCACTGATCTGGGTCACACGGGAAAACCTACAAGTAGAAGGTACAGTTACTCCTGACTTACTAGAGTTTATATCCAAGTATAAAGGCAAAAGACTGTGATATGAAAAAGTTACAAAATAATCTATTTTAATGAGTGCTTAGAGCAGGGGTTTTGTAGCCAGACTCCACTGGATTTGCATTCTGTCTCTACCATTTCCACCTACCCTTTGTAAAATCTTGGACCAGTTACTTTCCCTCTCAAGGTCTGAGTGTCCTTGTCTGTAGAATGAGGGGCTCAACTCCTCATGGGGTTGATACGAGGATTTTAAGAGCTATTCTTCATTGATGTTAATTTGCTTATTGTACCTCACTCAGTCCTTATGACGACGATGAAACGTGTTCTAGTTCACAATTCTCAAGTTCAAGACACAGGGAGGTAAATATTTGATGAATGTCACTTGGACAGTGTCACAGCTGGGATGCTTTCTCAGGCAGTGTGGCTTTACAGCCCAGTTTCCTAACATAGTATACAACACTGACTTTCAGGTTATAAATGATATATGTGATGTTCCAGAAATATTTTAAATGCTAAAAAAATATAAATGTGTAAATATGTAATATGTAAAAGATGTATAAAGATAAAAACAAACTAATTAAACAATTCTTCCTTGGGCTGAAAGAATAAAAGGTTGTACAATTTGTGAGGATAATAATGCCTTTAAGCACACTGAATAGCATTATGCTTTTTTTTTATTCCCTAAAAGAAAGAAAGCCTCAAGTCTATGAAATGGATGGCCCTTCCAGACTTTTTCAAAATTCCTGCTTCTTCATGTCATTTCAAAAGATGACTTCTAATTTGATGACTGTTCCCATTAGCTCTGGGCCACTCAGCTTGCTTTTTCTAACAGAGGTCCACAGATTAATCGTGCGTGGCTGATGTGATTTCCTTGAAGTTCTCAGTGGTCTAATCTGCCTTGATGTGGTTCCTTTCATGGTTTTATATGGCACTTGTGGGACATGAGAGGGCATAAGGCCAGCAGGGCTATATTGTGTCTATTTGTTTTCTCTTCAAAATGAAGATTGTGTTTAAATGAAAAATTGTGTTCCAGGAACAAATTATTTCCCTTTGAAACTCTGTCTCCTAACATGACATTTGGAGGTTTTGTGGAGAGAAATAATTTGTGTTTTTACATAGTCCTCCATGTTAATTTTGCCCTTCCATTTACAGTGAAAAATGAGAAATTTAGACCCACCCTCCATTCTTCAATATTAAGACAGGATCTACTCCGAGAGGCTGGTAGTTTTAAAAAATCATTTTCCAAATTACATACACTCTACACAAATATATGTGTGTGTGTGTGTATGTATGTGTGTGTATGTATATGTATATATATATATACATATATATACATATATATATATATATATATATATATATATATATATATATACACACACACACACACACACACACACACAATATAGGAAAGAAAAAATGTTTTTTCTCCCTCCCCCACTTCAGTTCCCTTCCCCTTCCTAGAAGTATATTCTTCTCAGCTTTTTTGTGCATTTACATATATATGTATATATATAAATATATATATATGTTTTTTATTAAACAATATCAGATGAGATTTTGATCTCAGTGGATATAAATCTATCTTGTTCTTTTTAATAATCTCAGATTCTTCAGTATAGATGTAAATTTGCTGATACGTTTTTCTTTTTTAATCTTTTTTCCTCTAGTGTTTTGGAAGTTATATGTCCTCTTTCAAACTCCCAAGTTGCTATCTTTACAGTTTTACAGTATGTACAGGCATATCTCCTTTCTTTATTGCACTTTGCTTTATTGTGCTTCACAGATATTGCTTTTTTTTTTTTTATGAATTGAAGGTTTGTGGCAATCTTGCATTGAGCAAGTCTGTCGGCAATATTTTTTCAACAGTATTATTTCATTATTGTTAAATTAAGGTATGTACAGTTTTTTTTTTTAGACGTAATGCTATTACATACTTAATGAACTACAGTATAGTGTAAACATAACTTTCATATGCACTGGGAAACCAAAAAATTCATGGGACTTATTTTATTGCCATATTCACTTTATTGTGGTGGCCTGAATCCCTAGGCAATATTTCTGAGGTACACCTGTATATACAGAGTATATGAAATTTATTACTACATAGAGCTAATCTGTATATATAGCTTACCAATAAAAAAGAAAATTTTTGCTTAACTTTATCCTTTCATCACATGCTAGTACCACACTAACACAATCTGAGAATTTTCAAGATTATGATTTTATTCATTCTTCCAAGATTTTCTTTGTCCTTGGTGTTCTGCAGTTTGAATGTATTATGCCCATGAATGAGGTTTTTTTGGAGTTTATCCTGTTTGGTATCCTAAGCTGTCTGGATCTGTGGTTTGATGTCTGTCACTAATTTTGGAAAGCTCTTGAGTATTATTACTCCAGATATCTCTTCTGCTCCATTCTCTTTTTCTTCTCCTTCTGATATTCCAATTACAGGTATGTTACATCTTTTGATATTGTTCCACAGCTTTCCATATTCTGCTCTCTTTTGTTCATTATTTTTTATCTTTGTATTTCAGTTTGGGAAATTTGAATGATTTTCAAGTTCACTGATCCTTTCCTCAGCCATGTCTAGTCTACTAATGAACCCATCAAACACATTCTTCACTTCTGTTACTTTGTTTTTTATTTCTAGCATTTCCATTTGATTCTTTCTTAGAATAGCCATCTCTGCTTATATTATCCATCTGTTCCTGCATGCTGTCTACTTTTTCCATTAGAGCATTTAATATATAACAGTTATTTAAAATTCTGATAGTCTGTGTCATATCTGACTCTGGAGTTTGCCATGTGACCCCAGTTCACCGGTGGGTCCAAAAAAGTTTGTTGATTTTTAGTTTGTTCGCTTTTTCTTGTTATAAGGGCAGGAGTGCTGACTTCTAAGCTCTACCACTTGGAGCTGAAATCAGAGTGCTGTTATTCTTAACAAAAAGTTTTACTGGTTTTGTTGCTTACCAATGTTTCTGATGAAATGTAGCTTCTAAGTTTTTTTTTTTAAGTTTGTTGAAATATAACTTTAATAAACATTTCAGATAGAGTTTGTGGTGATAAATATCCTAAGTCAAGGAATGTCTTCATTTGTCTTTATTTTGCCATTTACATGAATGATAATTGGTCTGGGCATAAAATTCAAGGCTCATAATCTTTTTTCTCAGCATTTTGAAAATTTTGCTTAAATGTTTTCTTGAGCCAGTTTTTTAAATGATAAATCTCTTATCAATCTTTCTTGTACCTTTTAAGTTACCTGTTTTTCTCTCTGGAAGCTTTTAGAATTTTCTCTTTCTACATGGAGTTCTAAAGTTCCACTTAGACTATATCTAAGTGTGGGTCTTCTTTTTTTCCACTCTCCAGAAGCAGTTCCACAAGCAGTCCCATTGTTACCGAACATAAGTACATGTGCCCAAAACACAGTGAGGCCAAACAATACCAAAACGTTGGGAGTTTGGAGCAGAGAAAGGTTTATTGCAGGGCCATGCAAGGAGACTGGTGGCTCATACCTTAAAACCCCCAAACTACCAGAAAGCTTTCAGCAAAGCCCTCTTATAGGGAAGGTGAGGGAGGGTAGTTGTTCGTTGTTGCAAACTTCTTGGTGTCAGATCCTTTGTTCTTGAAGTCAGGTCATGATGTTCCTGTTAACCTCCACCGAAACAAATGTTATCCTCTGTTCTGACAAGAAAGGGCAAGGTCCCAAGGCTCAACTTTTGCCCTCCAAAGTCCAGGCGGGGCTAAAGGGAGAGGTTCCTGCGTGACCGGGTTACCCTGCCTGGGAGCGTTTGCACAGCACCCAGTATGGGTCCTCCCGCCAGTGCCCAGGCCCGGCTGAAAAGGCAGATCTCAGCTGGCAGCGCCCTCAGGGCCAGGTCCCCAGACTCTGCCCAGCCATCATCACTGAGGGAGCCAGGCGCCCAGGACCCAGCCAGCCCTCAAACTTTTCATTTAAACTGGAGAGAATCATTTGTATAGTATCAATAGGAATACGTGTTGTAGCAAATATCAATCAGGTTAATTCCCAGCTCACAACAATTGCCCTTCTTTGAGAATAGCCCAACCACAGAGGTTGTCCTGAAGTAATGTTGTGCAATGTCCTTGCAACTGAACCCTGACCTCTGGCCACCTCCTAGAGGTAGACAACTGATCTAAGCTACTCCAATTTTTGAAATTTGAATGGAGAGAGTGAAGCTGGTTGAAGCTGTTACCTTAATGGCAGTGTCCATATGCTCCAGTTGCTGAGGCCTCTGTGGACGCGACCCATGGAGACTGTCACTGCTGTTAGGTCGCCGAGGTGGGGGTTGGGGAGAGCTTCGCTGCTGCTTCAAGGCCTGGGCCCCGCCAGCGTGTGGCCATTGCGAGGGCTCTGGAGCTCTGCGAGACACAGCCCTCAGCCTGTCCCCGGGCGCCGCAGCTCACCTGCCAGCCGGAGGGCCTGGAGGGCCCCAGGAGAAGGCCGTGATCCGCCTCTCCCTGCACTGTCTGCCGTGAGGACCATTGCGAGCCTGACTGTTGGTGGAGCGGGACCTCTAAGTGCTGCGCTCAGTCTCGCCTGCTCCGTCCCTGTTGCATCATTGTGTCCCTCAGAGGCAGGAGGAGGTACACTCCCCTCTTCCCCTTTTTATTTTCTTTATTAAAAATTAAGGTGAAATTCATATAACATTAACCATTTTAAAGTATATAATTCAATATTATTTAGTAGATTCACCATCTTGTGCATCTATGCCTTCTATCTAGTTCCAAAACATTCTCATAACTTCCAAAGAAAACCCAATACCCATTAAGTAGCCAGTCACTATTCTTGAGTTTTACATAGATATTTCTGTAATTAAGCAATATGCGTATGACACTATTTTAAAAAAGGAATACCTGTTAGAATTGTGGTCATTTATGAGAGTCATATTTTGAAAGGCTCAATAACCAATGATATCTTTAAACAGAATACTGATCGGTGACAGGAGGGTACAGTATTTCATAGCATAGTGTCTTACTTCATTTGGGATGCTATAGCGAAAATACTATAAACTGGATGGTTTATAAAGAACAACAATTTTTTTTCTCACAGTTCTGCAGGCTGAGAAGTCCAAGATCTTGGTGCTGGAAGATTCAGTGTCACTTTCTCACAGATGGCATCTTCTCACTGTGTTCTCACATGTTGGAAGGGGCAAGGGAGCTTTCTTGGGCCTTTTTTATAAGGCACTAATCCTTTATGAAAGGCTCTACCCTCATGACGCATTCACTTCCCAAAGGCCCTATATCTTAATACCATCACCTTGGGAATTACAATTTCAATACATTAATTTGGGGAAGACATAAACATTCAATCTATAGCACATGGGACTGCATAACCATCATTAAGAAAATGAAATGGCAAGCCACAGGCTAGGAGAAAATATTAACAATACATGTAGCTGACAAAAGATTGGCATCTAGAATATAAAAAGAACACTTACGGGGCTTCCCTGGTGGCGCAGTGGTTGAGAGTCTGCCTGCCAATGCAGGGCACACGGGTTCGAGCCCTGGTCTGGGAGGATCCCGCGTGCCGCGGAGTAGCTGGGCCCGTGAGCCACAATTGCTGAGCCTGTGCGTCTGGAGCCTGTGCTCCGCAGCGGGAGAGGCCGCGATAGTGGGAAGCCCGTGCACCGCGGTGAGGAGTGGCCCCCGCTTGCCGCGGCTAGAGAAAGCCCTCGCACAGAGACGAAGACCCAACACAGCCAAAAATAAATAAATAAATAAAAACAAAGTAAACAATGCGTAAAAAAAAAAAAAAAAAGAACACTTACAACTCAAATACAAGTTGCAAATGCAATTTTTTTTAAATGGCCAAAAGATTTGGCCAGACACATCATTTAAAAAAAAGTATTTGAGTGGTTAATAGGCACATGAAAAGAGGTTCAAAATCATTAGTCATCAGATAAATGGAAATTAAAACACGTACTGAAATGAGATGTCCTACTAACCACTAGAACAGCTAAATTTAAAAATGCTGATGCCGAGATTGGTTCAAGATGGCGGAGTAGAAGGATGTGTGCTCACTTCCTCTTGCGAGAGCACCGGAATCACAACTAACTGCTGAACAATCATCGACAGGAAGACACTGGAACTCACCAAAAAAGATACCCCACATCCAAAGACAAAGGAGAAGGTACAATGAGATGGTAGGAGGGGCGCAATCACAATAAAATCAAATCCCATAACTGCTGGGTGGTGACTCACAAACTGGAGAACACTTATACCACAGAAGTCCACCCACTGGAGTGACAGTAATGAGCTCCACGTCAGGCTTCCCAACCTGGGGTCCAGCAATGGGAGAAGGAATTCCTAGAGAATCAGACTTTGAAAGCTAGCGGGATTTGACTGCAGGACATCGACAGGACTGGGGGAAACAGAGACTCCACTCTTGAAGGGCACACACAAAGTAGTGTGCACATCGGGACCCAGGGGAAGGAGCAGTGACCCTATAGGAGACTGAACCAGACCTACCTGATAGTGTTGGAGGGTCTCCTGCAGAGGCAGGGGGTGGCTGTGGCTCACCGTGAGGACAAGGACACTGGCAGCAGAAGTTCTGGGAAGCACTCCTTGGCATGAGCCCTCCCAGAGTCCACAATTAGCCCCACCAAAGAGCCGGGTAGGCTCCAGTGTTGGGTCACCTCAGGCCAAGCAACCAACAGGGAGGGAACCCAGCCCCGCCCATCAGCAGACAAGCAGATTAAAGTTTTACTGAGCTCTGCCCACCAGGGCAACAGGCAGCTATACCCACCACCTGTCCCTCCCATCAGGAAACTTGCACAAGCCTCTTAGATAGCCTCATCCACCAGAGGGCAGACAGCAGAAGCAAGAAGAACTACAATCCTGCAGTCTGTGGAACAAGAACCACATTCACAGAAAGATAGACAAGATGAAAAGGCAGAGGGCTATGTACCAGATGAAGGAACAAGATAAAACCCCAGAAAAACAACTACATGAAGTGGAGATAGGCAACCTTCCAGAAAAAGAATTCAGAATAATGATAGTGAAGATGATCCAGGACCTCAGAAAAAGAATGGAGGCAAAGATCGAGAAGATGCAAGAAACGTTTAACAAAGACCTAGAAGAATTAAAGAACAAACAAACAGAGATGAACAATACAATAACTGAAATGAAAAATACACTAGAAGGAATCAATAGCAGAATAACTGAGGCAGAAGAACAGATAAGTGACCTGGAAGACAGAATGGTGGAATTTACTGCTGCAGAACAGAATAAAGAAAAAAGAATGAAAAGAAATGAAGGCAGCCTAAGAGACCACTGGGACAACATTAAACGCAACAACATTCGCATTATAGGGGTCCCAGAAGGAGAAGAGAGAGAGAAAGTACCCAAGAAAATATTTGAAGAGATTATAGTCAAAAACTTCCCTAACATGGGAAAGGAAATAGCCACCCAAGTACAGGAAGCGCAGAGAGTCCCAGGCAGGATAAACCCAAGGAGAAACATGCTGAGACACATAGTAATCAAAGTGGCAAAAATTAAAGACAAAGAAAAATTACTGAAAGCAGCAAGGGAAAAATGACAAATAACATACAAGGGAACTCGCATAAGGTTAACAGCTGATTTCTCAGCAGAAACTCTGCAAGCCAGAAGGGAGTGGCATGATATATTTAAAGTGATGAAAGGGAAAAACCTACAACCAAGATTACTCTACCCAGCAAGGATCTCATTCAGATACGACGGAGAAATCAAAAGCTTTACAGACAAGCAAAAGCTAAGAGAATTCAACACCACCAAAGCAGCTCTACAACAAATGCTAAAGGAACTTCTCTAAATGGGAAACACAAGAAAAGAAAAGGACCTACAAAAACAAACCCATAACAATTAAGAAAATGGTAATAGGAACATACATATCGATAATTACCTTAAACGTGAATGGATTAAATGCTCCAACCAAAACACACGGGCTCTCTGAATGGATACAAAAAAAAAGACCCATATATATGCTGTCTATAAGAGACCCACTTCAGACCTAGGGACACACACAGACTGAAAGTGAGGGATGGAAAAAGATATTCCATGCAAATGGAAATCAAAAGAAAGCTGGAGTAGCAATTCTCCTATCAGACAAAATAGACTTTAAAATAAAGACTATTACAAGAGACAAAGAAGGACACTGCATAATGATCAAGGGATCAATCCAAGAAGAAGATATAACAATTATAAATATATATGCAACCAACATAGGAGCACCTCAATACATAAGGCAGCTGCTAACAGCTATAAAAGAGGAAATCGACAGTAACACAGTAATAGTGGGGGACTTTAACACCTCACTTACACCAATGGACAGATCATGCAGACAGAAAATTAATAAGGAAACACAAGCTTTAAATGACACAATAGACCAGATCAATTTAATTGATATTTATAGGACATTCCATCCAAAAACAGCAGATTACACTTTCTTCTCAAGTGCACACAGAACATTCTCCAGGATAGATCACATCTTGGGTCACAAATCAAGCCTCAGTAAATTTAAGGAAATAGAAATCATATCAAGCATCTTTTCTGACCACAACGCTATGAGATTAGAAATCAATTACAGGGAAAAAAATGTAAAAAACACAAACACATGGAGGCTAAACACTACGTTACTAAATAACCAAGAGATCACTAAAGAAATCAAAGAGGAAATCAAAAAATACCTAGAGACAAATGACAATGAAAACACGACGATCCAAAACCTATGGGATGAAGCAAAAGCAGTTCTAAGAGGGAAGTTTACGGCAATACAAGCCTACCTCAAGAAACAAGAAAAATCTCAAATAAACAATCTAACCTTACCAACAAACAAAATGCAAAGTTAGTAGAAGGAAAGAAATCATAAAGAACAGAGCAGAAATAAATGAAACAGAAACAAAGAAAACAATAGCAAAGATCAATAAAACTAAAAGCTGGTTCTTTGAGAAGATACACAAAATTGATAAACCATTAGGCAGACTTAAGAAAAAAAGAGAGAAGACTCAAATCAATAGAATTAGAAATGAAAAAGGAGATGTAACAGCTGATACTGCAGAAATACAAAAGATCATGAGAGATTACTACAAGCAACTATATGCCAATAAAACGGACAACCTGGAAGAAATAGACAAATTCTTAGAAAAGCACAACCTTCTGAGACTGAACCAGGAAGAAATAGAAAATATAAACAGACCAATCACAAGCACTGAAATTGAGACTGTGATTAAAAATCTTCCAACAAACAAAGTCCAGGACCAGATGGCTTCACAGGTGAATTCTATCAAACATTTAGAGAAGAGCTAACACCTATCCTTCTCAAACTCTTCCAAAATATAACAGAGGGAGGCACACTCCCAAACTCATTCTACGAGGCCACTATCACCCTGATACCAAAACCAGACAAAGCTGTCACAAAAATAGAAAACTACAGGCCAATATCACTGATGAATATAGGTGCAAAAATCCTCAACAAAATACTAGCAAACAGAGTCCAACAGCACATTAAAAGGATCATACACCATAATCAAGAGGGATTTATCCCAGAGATGCAAGGATTCTTCAATATATGCAAATCAATCAATATGATACACCATATTAACAAATTAAAGAATAAAAACCATATGATCATCTCAATAGATGCAGAAAAAGCTTCTGACAAAATTCAACACCCATTTATGATAAAATCTCTCCAGAAAGTGGGCATAGAGGGAACCTACCTCAACATAATAAAGGCCATATATGACAAACCCACAGCCAACATCGTTCTCAATGGTGAAGAACTGAAACCATTTCCTCTAAGATCAGGAACAAGATAAGGATGTCCACTCTCGCCGCTACTATTCAACATAGTTTTGGAAGTGTTAGCCACAGCAATCAGAGAAGAAAAAGAAATAAAAGGAATCCAAATCAGAAAAGAAGAAGTAAAACTGTCACTGTTTGCAGATGACATGATACTATACATAGAGAATCCTCAAGATGCCACCAGAAAACTACTAGAGCTAAGCAATCAATTTGGTAATGTTGCAGGATACAAAATTAATGCACAGAAATCTCTTGCATTCCTATACACTAATGATGAAAAATCTGAAAGAGAAATTAAGGAAACACTCCCATTTACCATTGCAAGAAAAAGAATAAAATACCTAGGTATAAACCTACCTAGGGAGACAACAGACCTGTATGCAGAAAACTATAAGACACTGATAAAAGAAATTAAAGATGATACAAACAGATGGAGAGATATACCATATTGTTGGATTGGAAGAATCAACAGAGTGAAAATGACTATATTACCCAAAGCAATCTATAGATTCACTGCAATCCCTATCAAATTACCAATGGCATTTTTTACAGAACTAGAACAAAAAATCTTAAAATTTGTATGGAAACACAAAAGACCCCGAATAGCCAAAGCAGTCTTGAGGGGGAAAAACGGAGCTGGAGGAATCAGACTCCCTGACTTCAGACTATCTACAAAGCTACAGTAATGAAGACAATATGGTACTGGCACAAAAACAGAAATGTAGATCAATGAAACAGGATAGAAAGCCCAGAGATAAACCCACGCACCTATGGTCAACTAATCTATGACAAAGGAGGCAAGGATATACAATGGAGAAAAGACAGCCTCTTCAATAAGTGGTGCTGGGAAAACTGGACAGCTTCATGTAAAAGAATGAAATTAGAACACTCCCTAACACCATACACAAAATTAAACTCCAAGTGGATTAGAGACCTAAAGGTAAGACTGGACACTATAAAACTCTTAGAGGAAAACATAGGAAGAACACTCTTTGACATAAATCACAGCAAGATCTTTTCTGATCCACCTCCTAGAGTAATGGAAATAAAAACAAAAATCAACAAATGGGACCTAATGAAACTTAAAAGCTTTTGCAAAGCAAAGGAAATTACAAACAAGACGAAAAGACAACCCTCAGAATGGGAGAAAATATTTGCAAATGAATCAGCAGACAAAGGATTAATCCCCCAAATATATAAACAGCTCATGCAGTTCAATATTAAAAAAACATACAACCCAATCCAAAATGGGCAGAAGACCTAAACAGACATTTCTCCAAAGAAGACATACAGGTGGCCAAGAAGCAGATGAAAAGCCCTTCAACATCACTAATTATTAGAGAAATGCAAATCAAAACTACAGTGAGGTATCACCTCACACCAGTCAGAATGGCCATCATCAGAAAATCTACAAGCAACAAATGCTGGAGAGGGTGTGGAGAAAAGGGAACCCTCTTGCACTGTTGGTGGGAATGTAAATTGATACACCCACTACGGAGAACAGTATGGAGTTTCCTTAAGAAACTAAAAATAGAATTACCATATGACCCAGCAATCCCACTACTGGGCATATACTCAGAGGAAATCATAATTCAAAAAGACACATGCACCCCAATGTTCATCACACCACTATTTACAATAGCCTGGTCATGGAAGCAACCTAAATGCCCACCAACAGACGAATGGATAAAGAAGATGTGGTACGTATATACAATGGAATATTACTCAGCCATAAAAAGGAACGAAATTGGGTCATTTGTAGAGACGTGGATGGATCTAGAGACTGTCATACCGAGTGAAGTAAGTCAGAAAGAGAAATACAAATATCGTATATTAACGCATATATGTGGAACCTAGAAAAATGGTACAGATGAACCAGTTTTCAGGGCAGAAATAGACACAGATGTAGAGAACAAACGTATGGACACCAAGGGGGGTAAGTGGCAGGGGTGGTGGTGGTGGGATGAATTGGGAGATTGGGATTGACATGTATACACTAATATGTATAAAATGGATAACTAATAAGAACCTGCTGTATAAAAAAATAAATAAAATTCTAAAATTCACACACATACACAAAAATACTGATGCCATCAAGTGGTGGCAAGAATTTGAAGCAACTGGAACTCTCATACATTTCTGGTGGAAATGTAAAATCATACAGCCGCTTTGGATGACAGTTTAGTGGTGTCTTAAAGTTAAATATACACTTATCATATGAGCCAACAATTGCACTTCTAGGTATTTACCTACGAGAAATAAAAACATCTGGCCACACTATGACTTTTACATGAACTTTCACAGCAGTATTTTTTAATAAAAATCCCCAAACTAGAAACAAACCAAATATCCAATAGCTAGTGAGAAGATGAATATTGTGGTACATCCATACTATGGAACACAACTCAGCCATAAACAGGAGCAAACTACCGATGTACAAACAACAATGATGAATCTCAAACCATTATGCTGAAAGAAAGAAACCAAACATGAAAGAGTATCTACTTTATAACTTCTTATATATGAAGGTCTTTATAAATCAAATCTATTCTTTATAGAGTAGACAGAAAAGAGATACATGTTTGCCTGGGGCCAGAATGGGGAGATCGACTGAGATCAAGCACAGTGAAACTTTCTTGGGTGATATATATGTTCTATATATCTATGTATATGTTCTATATCTTGATTCTGATGATGGTTACATGAGCGCAGGCATTTATCAAAACACATTCAACTGTACACTAAAATGTATACATTCTATTGTATGTAAATTATACCTCAATAAAGCTGATTCAAATAAAAACAACAGCCTGGGAACAAATAAAAATGCAAATGGCTATCTTGGAAGAGATGAAAGTTTTTAGGAAAAAAGAATGCTTTTATCCAGTGTTTGACAGACTGCCATGTGTTAGATATATGTATTCAACTTGTTCTGTGACTCCTCAGATGATAAGTAAGAATAAGAATGACTTTTGGAGAATATAAGTAAAATGTCCTGAAAACTGGAAGTTTTTTAGTTTGATATTTGAGAACTTTCCAAATTTTCTGATTTGATAAGATGCTGCAGCCCTCTAACGTTTGGAAAGTTTTGACATCATATTGATTTAGTACAATGAATCTTACTAACAAAATCCTTTGCTAAAATTGATGTTTTGTAATTTCCCTTGAAATATCTGAATTATGAAACCAGAACTTATAATTCTATTCAAATATGCATTAGAATGGAAAAAGCAATGAACTGGGTTCTATCCTTGCCTCTGTGAAACCTAGATATATAAACTTGGAATGAGTTGCCTCCATACAACTGCATTTTGTAGCATGTAAAACCAAAGTCTGGGTTACATTTTTTGGATCTCTCCACTAATTAAATCCCTCTATTAACTGCCCTAACTAAAGACTATGATTTTATGTTTGGCTCTAGAAGGATCTGTGTAACCATAAGAGGGCAGTATTCCATTTAAACAATTTCTTACACAATTTCCTGTAAGTGCTCAGTATGCTAAAATTACAGGACTTTGAGACTGGCATAATATTTGCTAGTATTAATCCCCTTAGGATTATGTTAAGAAAAGTAATTTGTCTTTTTTAAGTATGAATACATACATTTATCACAGCTAGAGGCAAAAGGGAGTCATCTTACTCTTTCTCTGGCTATCAGGCTTGCATTTACTTAAATTGAGGAGATCATGCTTCTATCTCATCAGGACTGTAGCATATTAAAACACACTTGTCAACCCAATTAAGGGGGAACATCCTAGGGCTAGGATGTAGATTTATAAAGAGATATTTTTCTATGGATTCTGTGTAAACTGCAATGTACATGGTTGCAACTAATTCAAAATCAGTGTCAATGTCCCGCATCAAAATCACATTTCAGTAACAGGAGGTAAAGTGAGAAAATAAAAGAGGGTAAAAAGTCATTTTTGGATGAGAATTTACTCGGGTCTTACTTGATGCTCAACATATTTTTAAAGGAGTGGAAGGCTTAGAAACTACTGTTAAGGCATTTACACCATTTAAAGAAAATGAATACGTGTTCCTTAAATAATAAAAGATAATTTATGAAAAAATAGAGTCTATCACCATGAAAGGGATTCTAATTTTCTGTATCAGTGTCCCAATTGTTAGCAATTTTATCTGCTTTATAAGCCCATTATCTTGCAAGGACAGAAGGCCATGGAAGCTCGCACAGCTCAAGGTTGCAATAACAAATTCATGGTTTATGGAACTAAATCCCCTCTTCCCTCTCTTCTGTCCTTTACACTCATTTATTATCTCCTGGTCACTCATCTCAACCTAAGAATGTCCCTTTTCTGTCTCCTTGACATTCAGTTCATCCTTCCTCTACATAATGTTAAAGTATCTTCTCACTGTCTTAGAAGACCACCTCCATCTTCTATAGTTAAGAGGAAAAGAATGTTTAATAGTTTAGAAAGGAAAGATCCAAGCACAGTGAAATCAAGGAACATTTACCAGTTCCAGGCTATGCCCATTCCCAAAGGATAATCTGTCATCCTCTTGGCTTACTAGGGATATTTGAAGAATCCATTTGACTTGCTTAAAATCACTGTTTTCATTACACTCATTATTGTGTATGGCTTCTCACAATAATGGAATGAATATAAGCAAATGATCAACACAATGAATCCTGAAATAGAGAGCCTTGCTTGGGCAAAATTATCCATAGGATGACACAGCAGAACTTACAAGTTGAGGGAATTTAGAAATGCTATATAAGTTCGTGCCTTGCTACAAGACCAGAGGGAAGCCATGCCTAAAAATGAAAAAAAAAAAAGTCATTTGATTACAAATGTTACTCTAATTTTACTCTGACTTCATTTTGATATTTAAAATTTATTCTGATGTAGTGTTAGGATGTTAATAAAATGTAAATTGCTTTTATCCTGACCTTCTGTTTTATTGTTTCTCCTCAGCTTTTATTACAGAATTGTTATTGCTATGGAAATGTTAACTTCCTGTTTGTATTTCTGGAACCCTGAAGGGCATGGAAGTTGGTCAGTTTAAGCTTTATTAGGTAGCTACTGAGAGATAAATGCCTGCAGCATTTTTGTGTTGTTTTGCTGCAGTTCACTAAATGAAAATCTGTCCATTAAAAGCAAACTGTGCGGTCAATGCTACAGCAATGCCTCCCTTTTCTACCAGTAACACACTATAAACCTTAAGCTCATTTAGGTTAATTATGAAGATCCACTATTGCTGCATCTAAGCCCATATGAACTTGAAACTAACCAGTCTCAAAATGTGTATGCCTCTCCGGATAGCAGATGAGAGCCATGGGTAAGGTTGGATAACCTTTCCAGATGTGTTTCATCACGGCTGCTACCCATTGGAGGGAAATCACAGTGGAGACTTGAGACCTTGGCTTTCCAGGTTCATAAACCTGGTTTTGTGAGTTTACCTAAATTTTAGCTCTGATGCTTCCTTATAAACAGGAACACCACTTTACTGATTACTAAGGGAGATACCGAGAACAGTGGGAATGAACAACTCCAGTGATCAGAATGCTTGTGCCCCACAGCCCTTCATTCACAGTCTTTACTAGGAAAAAGGCAATTAGAAAACTGACTTAGTGATAGAAAGTTGCTTGATGAGAGAGCAGTAAAGGGAACTGAATGTCCTTAAAGGAATTCTCATCTTAATTAAAGGAAGATACACCTCTCGGCAGTGATCAGAACATGGTACTTTGGTCTACTTTTCTCAATGATTACAGAACAGTTATTAGCAGAAATCTGTATTCTCTTTTTTCTTCTTTCTGTAGAGCTTGCATTTGTCCTAACAAACTTCCCCTTTATTTAACCAAGTAGGTCATTTTATGTATATTGCACTAACAAAATAGACAGTCTTTGCTCCATGGAGCTTTAATTTTAGTGGTGAAAAACAGACAATTAAATGTGGTATATAATATTTTATGTGGTTAAAAAACAATATTGAAAATAAAAATAAAGAAGAGTAAGGAGGCAGAGAGCAATGAAGGAATTGCTGTTTTAGATGGCATGATCCAGAAAGACCTCTCTCAAAAAATGACGTTGGAGCAAAATGACATTGAATTAAGTGAAAGGCAGGTCATAGATGTATCTAGGGAAAGGCTCCAGGTACTGAAACAGGTGTACTTACTATGGTGACATCACCATATCCCAACACTTTCTATATTGGGAAAACCAAATTAAAGTTACTACCGATGGTATCCTTGAAAGAGGAAAAGAGTACCAAAAGGACACTGTGTGATGGAGGACTTTGGTTTGGTGATGGATAAAGAAACTGATTATTGACAGCCATCATCTACCTAGGGTACATTTTCCTAGTACCATTTGGAATTACTTATTGTCACTCAGGGTCCCATCAGAATATTAGGCTAAATTTAGGAAGGTTTGATAAGGCATTATTTACACTGCTGTGCAGTACCCTGAGAACTTGACCCTCCTAGGCCCTCGAAAATGAGGAGATGGCATGATTAATGAAACTCAGAAGAAGAGAATGATAGCTTGAGACAAGCTATCATCTTTGGCAGAGAAACCCAACCATTCCCAGGTGACCCTGTAAAGAGGGATGTAGTCCATGAAGATCAGCATCCCCAAGATGGGGGTGGGGTTTGGGGGAAGGGATGAAAAGACAGCAGGCACACCTTCTTTTCCCTTTTTGATTGCCAGTCTGAGACCCTATGGAGATTAAAATGTGGTGTTCCAGTCCTACACACTCAACCTAACACTTACGCAACTGCCCCTTCCCCGATGAAGGCTCAACATGCCTAAGGTTGACCTTATATCAAGTTGTTTCTGATAACAATGGAAATATAAAGACCAGTAGACAGAGATAGTGCTAAACATGGCTTAATCTTTGGCCACAACAAAGTCAGACTCCATGCAAATCTCAAAGAAAAATCAAGGACTATAAAGAGAAGGGGCTTTGGGTCTAATACTTGAGTGCAAGTCATACCTGTGACAAGTACTATCTTTGTGATCATTGATCAAGTTGCTTAGTCCCTTTGCACTCCACTTTCTTTATCTATAAAATGAGCATCATTATAGTTCTTACACATAACATTATTGGGAGGATAAAGAAATATATGATGGATGCAATGGAAAGGGCATTGTAACCCTCAAAGATGCATAATGCTTTCTCCCACAGATAGAAGAGCAAAAAGAAGTACTTACTCGTACCTGCTTTAGAAGGAAAAAGGAAAAGGCATGAACACATAATAAAAGTCCACTATGCCCCAGACACTGCTTAACATGTATTATTTAATTCTTTGAACACCACCTATAAGATGTTAATATTACCATTTTACAGATAAGAAAACTGGGGTTCAGAGAGACCAAACAATTCACTCAAGATCACACATCTTGTAAGCGGCAGGGCCAAGATTCCTAATGAAGCAACATGAATCTCAAGACGATGTTTTTATTCCTGATGTCATCAATTCTGATTAAGCTACTCCAAGAACACAGAAAAACTGTATGTTTCACTTCAAACCACGCCTGGGCATAAAGAAGAAGCTCATTAACAGCTACCTTAGAGTCCCTCCTCTCCCTCTCTCTGTGAGATGCCCAGAAGAACACGCTGCTAGGTAGCGGCCAGGGCTGGGGCATCTCTGCTGAGCCCAAGGTGCTGACTGTTAGATTCAACGTGAAAGGGTGTTCTTCCTTGACTTTCAAAGTCCTGAACCTCCAACACTCCTTCTCATGTGGGAGCAGGCAGAACTGCAACAGGGACCTCTGCCTTCCCACCTTGGTGGGACTAGGCCTCCACATCACAGAGCTCAGGTCCGCTGCCAGGAACCCAGTGAGGATCGTCACCATGCTTCACCAAAGGCCATTCGTTTCCAGAAAGGGAGCGAAGTAAACAGCCTTTTGATTTGTTGCTTCTCAGCTTCTTCTGAAAGCTATCCTAAAGGCTATAGTTCAGGGGGTCTAATACAGCCAGAGTATATGTATGGTAAATCAGGCTGGGAAACATTCAATTTTATTTTGGTCTAGTAGGATGGTGGAGGCTAGGCAGAGTGTGAGTTCATGTGAGTGGAGTGAACAGGGCATGGGCTCCATTAACGAGGGCCATTTTGTTGGGTGCAGTCGTGACATGTTGGGTCAGGGAACTCAGCGCAGAAGCATCGATAATGGTGCCACAGCCAGACAGGAATCACACCTTCAGGCATGCCCAGAACCAGTATCAACCAGGTTACATCCACTGTTCCCATCCAATCTTTGGTTCTTGGGTAGGGATAACTATTCTTTGCCCTTCTGTCTTTGTATGAAGAGTTCTGACCAGCCCAACTTCACAGTTTTTTCTCTCCTGCAGGGCTGTGAAACTTTTCTGATTGTTTTTCTCAGTTTGGGAAGGGTAGCAGCCTCAGCACAATTGTGAACTCCATGAAGGCAAGGACTCTGTCTCCCCCTTCACCATGATATTCACCCTGCATAGCATCTAGATGTGATAGTAAACTTTTGTTAAATGAGTAAATGAATTACCCCCATGACCTCACCTCTCATCCAACCTGACAAGTTACTGTGTGTTAAGTGCTTTACATGGGATTCCAAGCAGTCTAGTTTGTTTGGTAGATACAAACAGCTCCAAAATATATCAGTGGCTTAAAACAACAAAGGTTTATTTCAGGTCCGCTGGTGGATGAGCACCACATCACCTTCAGGCTAGGACCCCACAGGATGCAGAAGTCACCATGTGGAAACCTGATGTTGCTGAAGAAGACAAAGAGCCAGTGAATCTAATCCTGGCTCTTAAAGGGCTCCTCCCAGAAATGACATGTGTCAGTTTTGCTCATATGTCATTGGCCAAAGTGAGTCACTTGGTCATCACCCTCACTCCACAAGGGGTGAGAAAGTTCAGTCTTAACCCAGAAGAGAAGAGAACCAGACTATTTGTGAACATCTCTATGACTTTCATCCACATATTAGTTCATATAAACCTTATAATTCATCTAGAACAAAGACGCTATTATTGGTCCCACTTGTTTTTTATTGAGGTGTAGCTGATGTACTATGCTGTGCAAATCTCTGCTGCAGAGCAAAGTGACTCAGTTCTACACAAGGATCTTGAGGTTTAACAAGGTTAATGAGTTGATCAAGAAAATCAAATGGTGAAGCCTGGCTTCAAGTGTAATCACTTAACCAACCTGTTGAATCTTGCTATCACTGGAGTCTGGCAAGCTCTGTAAGGGGAGACACAGTGAATTCTCAGGGTGTCTGGGACCAGATTCATCAAGGGTCCGTGCTTGAAATCATTAAGCTTAACCTTATAGTCTGAGTCTCTGTAGGCAGTACCTCTGCTCTCTGACTTATCCTTTCTCTTTATTGGAAGAACTTGCTGTTCCGTGAGGAGGATGATAGCTACTTATTTAAGACATTAAACATCTGCCATCGTGACATGTTGGGTCAGGGAACTCAGACTATAAGGTTAAGCTTAATGATTTCCATGGCTAGTTTTTTAGAAGTTATCCAGCAAGGCAATTTTCTTATTTGCTGGTGGTAGATAATATTCATGGAATTATTATGAAATTCATATTTATTCTTTCCATAACACATTGGAGCAGCTCAGACATCAGAGAACTGCAAATTCAGTCTGTGGTTCACATTTTTCTTTCCACGTAGACAGAGAAAAATATTTCCCAAATGCTGAGATTAAGATGTGGACTTAGCTTGCTGGGGCTGAAACATCAGTGGGCTGATGACCTGAAGACTATTTCTGTGGAATCAAATGAGCTTGCTAAAAATAAATTGTTGGTCTAAAACACCATCACAAACCTTTGACATGATCAGAGGTCACTATCAGCTGACTATTTATTTAGAAAATTTATTAGGGTTGGCGTAACAGCCACAGAAACTCACTCTAGCCAACTTGTGTAAATGAAGGAATTTGTTAAGTCCTGGGCAGTTCAAAAAATCAAAAGAAAAGCAAACTACCAAGGCCCTGGAAGGAATGGAAACAGCGCATCTCTGGGGATCAGGCCTACCACCATCAGTATTCATCAGCTCCAAACATCTTTCTTCTGGGGGTCTCTCCGCTCCAGATTCTGATGCCTAGGGTCCTGGGAGAAAGGTTCAGAAAGGCATAGCATGGATCATATATGCCTATTGCTCACACTGCCTGGCAGATGTTAGCAGCTCAATAAATTTTTGTTGAATGAGCGAATAAATGAATGGCCAAGGTCTCTGGGCCTCATATCACTCACTCAAAAAAATAAAATAAACCTTGATGATTCTATGAAGTCTGTATTAGTTGCCTATCATTGCTGTAACACATTCCCACAAATTAGTGGCTTAAAAACCCCACAAATTTATTATCATATGGTTCTGGAGGTCACAAGTTCAAAATGAGTCTTACAGGGCTAAAATCGATGTATCACCAGGTTGTGTCCATGTCTTGGCTATTGTGAATTGTGCTGCAATGAACATTGGGGTGCATGTGTCTTTTTAAATTATGGTTTTCTCTGGATATATGCTTAGGAGTGGGATTGCTGGATCATATGGGAGTTCTATTTTTAGTTTTTTAAGGAACCTCCATACTGTTCTCCATAGTGGCTGTACTAACTTACATTCCCACCAACAGTGTAGGAGGGTTCCCTTTTCTCCACACCCTCTCCAGCATCTATTGTTTGTAGACTTTTGATGGAAGCAAACTAAATGACAGAGGAATGGATAAAGAAGACGTGGCGCATATACACAATGGAATATTACTCAGTTATAAAAAAAAATGAAATAATGCCAACATGGATGGACCTAGAGATCATCATACTAAGTGAAGTAAGTCAGAGAAAGACAAATACCATATGATATCACTCATATGTGGAATTTAATTTTTTAAAAATGATACAAATGAACTTATTTACAAAACAGCAACAGATTTTCAGGTATCAAATACAAAATTATAGTTACTCAAGGGGAAACGTGGATGGGGAAGGATAAATCAGGAGCTTGGGATTAACATACACACACAACTATACATAAGATAGATAACCAACAAGGACCTACTGTATAGCACAGGGAACTCTACTCAATATTCTGTGATAAACTATATGAGAAAATAATCTGAAAAAGAATGAATATAGGTATATGTATAACTGAATCACTTTGCTGTACCCCTGAAACTAACACAACATTGTAAATCAACTATAATCCAATAAAACTTTAAAAAATAAAATAAAATAAACTCAATGTATCATCAGGGTTGGTTTATTTTGGAGACTCCAGGGGAGAATCGGTTCCTTGCTTCTACCAGATTCTAGACGCTGCTGGCATTACTTGGCTTATGGCTCCATCACTCCAATCTCTGCTTATATTGTCACAATTCCTTCTACCAACTTTGATCCTTTTGCCTCTCTCATAAGAATCTTTATGATTAGATTGGGCCCACCCAACAATCCAGGATAATCTCTTCATCTCAAGATTCTTAATTTAATCAAATTTGCAAAGTCCCTTCTACCTTGTAAAGTTAAGATAGTCACAGGTTCCGGGTATTAGGATGTGAACACTGTTGGGGGACTATTATTTGGCCCACCATAAGACCCTTTTCAATTCTGAAATTCTGTAATGCTCTCATTGCTGATATTGATACTAGGAACCATGGGGACCACCTGCTCCTGTTGTATGTGGAGCTTACCGTCTATTACAAACAAAGTTGGCAAAGCTGTCTAATGGTAAATCAGGGCTACTGAAAGAGAATTTACATATCAGGTGATTCCTGTCTGTTGGATGAACCAGATGCCTCACTGTCTATGCCATACATTTGGGGATAAGAGCAAAGAGTTTTTTACAGCATTTCTACTAACTCCACCCCAAAATGGCATCACTATGAGAGGACATGGTCTAAAGAAATCACTCACGGGGAATTCTCACATCCCCAGAAGGGAGTCTGACTCAGGGCCAGACTAAGAACCACAGGAGACTCCCAGGCACTGAAAAGATTATTAAAGATTATTGTGCTCCACTTCCATTTGTAATTTAAAAAAACACCCTCTAAAGTACAGAATAAATATAGAGA
This sequence comes from Balaenoptera borealis, assembly GCF_965194805.1. Taxonomy (NCBI): domain Eukaryota; kingdom Metazoa; phylum Chordata; class Mammalia; order Artiodactyla; family Balaenopteridae; genus Balaenoptera; species Balaenoptera borealis. The sequence continues at coordinate 19,629,318 of NC_138876.1, forward strand.
ACTAAGATGAATATCTAACTTTATCTATGATGACTACTGAATGCTTGTTTTGAAATATCTCTATCAAATAATTTTAAGAATTGCCATTTTCTTCTCCTGCCTTCTTGTTGATGCACTAAATGCATTCTTAATCCTCTTGTTGGATAGTGCAGCCCAAAACATTCATGACCTACCAGAAATAATACCATCCTTAATTAACCAAGCCAGTAATTTCCAGATGTCATTTTATGATACCTTAGTGTTTTACTAATACAATTAAAAGGGACTCTGGCATTCTAAATGCTAATATAATTATTTATATTAAATATGGACCCAAAATTTATAATACCTAGGACCTAAAACAAAATCCCACTATGGATCTCAGGCTTTAAAATGTTGTATCTATTAAACAACATGCCTTTATTTACAATCACTCATGTTTTCATTTTTTTATCAAAGATATTATTTGACTTCGGATCTGAGCCTCTGAGCAGACTGAGATACTAACAGTTGACATTGTTTGAACAACCACTTTATGTCGGTGTATCAGCAAATACTTTATACGTTTTTAATCTTATATGTAATACTTAATTAAACCCCCAAATTACTACAGGCATTATTATTATACTCATTGTAATATGAGTAAACTGAGGCTCAGAGTGGTTAATTAATTTGATGCAGGTCACACAACAGAGCAGAAATTTGAATCCAAGGAGTTGGTCTCTTAACCATTATACTCTGCTAATTCCCAGTTTTCCCATACAGGTTAGCTGTCACAGTAGTCAGATACAAGGGCTGTCTATGCAGCCTTTGTTTTCTCTCTGTTTCTTTTCTTTCCATTTCTTTTCTTTTTTTTCTCTTTTTTTTGAGAGTAAATTTATTATTTCCAATAGTCTAATGGTTTGAACCAGACCTGTACAACAGAATAATTCAAAGAAGTGTTTTCAGGTATGTTTTTGCCAGGCCCAACCACAGAGCTTCTGATTTGGCGCACTAAGGCAAGTAGATGCCTGTGTGTAGGTAAAAGACCCCTGCATAACTCTAACACGGACTCCTGAGGAAGAACACTGCATCAGGTCTTATTAGATACTGAAAGGAGGGCAGAAATTGCATCGCTACCTTCAAGGACCTGGACGAATCTAGGAACTCCAAGTGGTGTTAGAAAATTGGTCAACAAAAACATATAACAACTTCAAAAAGCTTGTGAATCTAGTCTAGATGGAAAGAAAACTTAACAGCAGAAATGTGGTACCTGGCTTGACACCTCATAGTAAACACCATGAAACTGGAAACATTTCACCATGAAACTGGAAATAATCAACCACCCATGGTCCTTTGTCGCCCCTTTTCCTGAGTTATTACATGCCTTCACATTCATGAGAAGAAAAGTAGGGTGGAACAGAGCAAAAGAATAAAACTCTAGATAAAAGAAAAAAAAAAACCCACTGGAAATACATTATGGTTGGAGTTAAATAGTCCCAGTCACTTAAAAATGGAGCAATCTCTTAAAAGAAAGAGCAATGGGAAATAAACCCATAACTTTTATTCACCTCTAATGCTTTCTGTTCTCCAGACAAGCTCTCACAATTCTGCAAAAGGGTTTAGCAGTCTTAAAAAGACATGGCGAGAAGTTATTTCGAAGGATCGGTGTGTTGTGACATGCTCATACTAATTTTGCAGTCTCTCTGCATTACTTCATATGAATTATTTAAAATAACCCACACCCTACCAACACAATGACTTGCGTCTCTTTCATTCTCTATTTAATATTCTTGTTGTTGTTGTTATAGTCAGAAGACAACCTTCTGGCTTTCTGTTTTGTTTGTACTTGTGAGAAAGGCAAAGGAAGTTTTTTAAAAAAAATGTTAATGTCTGCTTGTATATATAGTTGATTTTTTTTAAATGCACTACTTTGGTGTCCTTTTCTGCTTCCTTCTTGTGAGTTTCCATGTGTAATCAACGGACACTAAGTACATCATTAGGACACACTAAATTTTTTCCATAGCCCTGGGGCCATCTTGCCCTCTGTTTTTTTCATTAGAGCCCCACACATGGTGTTTTCAGTAAATTTTCATTTCCTAGGATCTGGTCTTTTTCCACTGAACTCATATTTTTCCCTGATTTCCTTTTAGATTATATAACTGTTGCCAAATTAGACATGGTTTTTTAAAAAACACCACCACTACCTCTCCTGGTGTTGAATTAGTATTTAATTTAGCCACCCAGTAGGAATATCAACAGTCACCCATTCAAGTGACAAAATTAAAAATTTTTTCATCCAGTCATGGCCTGGAAAGAATAACTGATTTTACTACTCAGTTACCTGACTTGACATTGATTTTCCATTTCCATGACAATGATCCCACCATCAGCAAATATCAATTGAATGCCTACAATTCAGAAAGCAAAGGGCGGTGTCAAGGTCTGAGTATGAGGTCCATTAATAACTCCCCACTCCTTCCTTTCCTGTTTGGAAGACATAGTTGGAGGCTTACCCAGCAACCACACCATTCCCCGCTTCCCCACTCCCCCTTCACACGCACACTTCCTCCCAGCAGACAGAATCTGCCATGCGACATGGAGACTGAAAATGCCAGGTACATGCTTTCCCAGCCTCCCTTGTGTTTACAGCACCAGCCATGGCCACTGTGACCTGAAGGGAAGTCTGCTGAGACTGGGGTAAGAAACGGGGGAAACAGGGCAAAAGAACATGGTTCTTCTCTTTGATTAAAAGGATTTTGAGAAAAGTCACCCCTTTTCAGCTTTTTAAGATACAATTGTTTAAAAAAAATGCTGAGGGATTAGGCAGCCATCTTGCAATCATGAAGGAAAAAGCTAAAGACCGGAAAGCAATATTCTGAGGAAGACCAAGCCAAAACGCAAGAAAGAGATTGAGTTCTCAATGACATTTTGAGCCATGGCACTAAACCTGGAATTTTCCTAACCCCTGCAATTTAAATTATGTGGAATAATGATTGCATTTCTTATCAAATCCATCTTCAAATGCCTAGTCTGCATTTTGCAGTTGAAGGTATCCCAACTAATATACCTGCTTAATTCTTCTTCCTTCAAAACTCAACTGAGACATCAATGCCCTATGAAATTTCCCTCAATAGCATCTTTGGCCCACCCCATAGCAACCTCACTCCCATCCCCATCCAGGTGGAACAAAATGACCCTTACTTTCAATTCCCACGTTACCCTGGCATACAGATGCTTATTTTCTTACAAAACTTAGGTTCTCAAAGCTCCCTCTCATTCACTAGCTCTCAAGTCCAATGCAACAGGGTCTAGTTGATGTGACCACTTGCCCCATCTGTTGGCGGCAGGCAGAGTTAAATGTCTTTACTAAGAGGGAGAATCTCTGCTCACACCTAGGAAGGACAATGACAGTAGTTGAAAGTTCAGAAGCAGGGGAAATTCTTTGTTGCTCTATATTGAAGCCATCAACATATCCGTCTCCTCTTCAAGATCATAAGCACCTTGAATGAATGGATTGTGTCTTTCTGCAGAAAGTTCAGGAGTTTAGCACATAGTAGAGCCTCAATAACTGCTCGTTAAAATGAGCTGATAATTATAGAATTTAAATGTTAAAGCTCAATGACACCTTAGAGATTATTTAATATAACCTCCTAATTTTATAGGTAAGGATATTGAGGACTGGAAAGTTTAAATAACTTTCCCAATTTGTAAAGTAGGGGCAAAGCTAGAACTACTACCAAAATCTCCTAATCCAGTGTTCTTTCTATTCCACCAGAGGTATGAATGCATTTGTAATCTAGGTGGACAGAAAGGATATCTTCAAAAACATAACTAAAAACGCATGCAGATACAATAAGTGTCACATGTTGTTGCAAGAGGGGAGACAACGTTTTGGACTAGGATGGATGGTGAACATTAGCTATTACACATGTCAGGTAGCGCAGTAGTATGGATTCTTGGACTTGCTGCCTTCACCTTTTGATATCAGCTCGTAGTGGGCATCCCTGACTTTCCAGTCTAAATTTGGAGAACATCCCATTTATTCTCTCCACAGCACCTGCGACATTTTCACTTCTCTCAATTTACCACATAACACTGCACATTTATTTATGTGCTTATGTGTTCACTTGTTTGTTTAATTTGCATCTTCTCCAGGAGAGCAAAGGCCGTGTCTTTTTTGTTCCTGACTCTACATCCAGCACTTCACAGAGTCAATGATAATTAGTTGACACTCAGTATCTAATCAGTCATTAATTTATTCAGCAACATTCCAGGTGATGGGAGTACAAAAATGAAGAAGAAAGGCAGAAGTCCTGCCCTCTTGGAGCTTATAGTCTATTTGGGGAAGACAGAAATTAAGCAATATAACATAAGCACAATACTGCATATTTAAGGAATTTCAGATGCCACCAACTTGAAGATGCATTGTTACTTTTATGCGTGAACAAAGAAAAAGACATCACAAACTTTGCCATGCCATTGGTATTTTTCGATGCATCATAACCTCAGAGAGTTCCTTGAATTGATGAATGAATGAGGTTGGAATTAGGTCTGGAGGGATAGTGGAATATCAGAGAAGTGCGTAGTCATAAAGAACTGACATATTAATCAAGAACTAACCTTGTATTTACAGGGTATGTAGTAACTTTGGTGGCAGATATATCCTGACCCCAGCCCTGGCAATCATTTGTTGTGTGGGCTTGAGCAAGTTCTTGAGTCTCAGTTTCCTAATTTGGAAAATGGTTACTATAAAATGTGACGTTTCAGATAATGTATGTAAAAAGACCCTGAACTTAATGGAGACTCAATAAATGATGGTAGTTTTTATTACCTTTATCATTTTACTCAGCAACTCCTCAGTTGAATTCTAGTTGATATCCTGTTTGTTTATTTTAACTGTTGGACCCTTGTCTTGATTTGCCAGTTCTGGGCTTCCCCACCTCCCACCTCTCCCGCCCCCATGACCTCCCATAGACTCTGTGCTCATCTCGTGCACCTTCTGTTTCAACTTGTCACTTGTCTGTCTTCCCTACTAAATTATAAATTCCTTGAACATGTGAACCCTGACTTATTTATATCCATCATATCCAGAATACAATGCTTGGAACCTAGAAGGTTCTTATAATATTTGTTGGCTGAATGTGAGACCAAATATATTTTTGTTGGGGAAAGGGCCTTCCAGGAAAAGGAAAAGTTTTTATAAAAGCCCTGGTGATAGATACATTAGGCATCCATCTATTCACTCAACAAACCTTCTTTTGAGTGTTAACTGGCAATAGATTCAGAGACGATTACTGCTCCTTGGAGTACACAGGGAACATCCCGTGGAATACAGGTTAGTCCTCATCTTGGGCTTTCTCCATCACACTAGTTAATCTCTACCATAGGTGGTTACTCATCCAGTTTGATTTGGATGTGCTGCTCCAGCAGTCCCTTTCCATGGAAAGCTGTTAACTTTATAAGGTTTTAAAGAGACTGCAGATGCTTCTCAACACTTTTTTATGGGTGCCAGAATTTACATCCACCACTGCTCCGTGGAAGGGTTGCCTTTTAGGTAAGGCAAAACAGCAGGGGGGTGATTGATTTGCCTGCTTCCTTCAGACAGGTGTGCCTCGGAGAGCATGAGATCAGCTGTAGGCCCATGAACTGACATGCCAACCTGCAAAGTCACTTCTTTGAAAATGATTTAGCTTTTTTCATTACTTGAGAACTAAGCAGCGCATTAAAAAATGTCCAAAACCAAACTCCCCATTGAAATGTTGAGGTCTCTCTAAGCAAAAATAACCTTTTCCTGGCTTTGCAGGTCAAGAAACCATTAGAAAGGAATCATCTCAGCTGCCCAAAAATGGTCTCGAGTCCAACCGCCAAGGCGCCAAAGCCAACACCACATTGACGCAGATGGATAGCCAGCCAGAAAAGGTAGAGCTCCAGTGTTAGGCTCTCTCTGCTCCTCCAGCCCGGGAGTGAAGGGAGTGGAAGAAGGGAGGAGAGGAAGGCAGACCAAAAAAATCAACATAGTGCAACATGTCTCATAGTCAAGTCAGCCATGGCAGGGTCTTATAATGCTGCTCACCAGTTTTTGCATCGTGCAGACAGAGACAGCTCGTGTATCAGACGAGCCACTTATTATCTTCCATCTTGGTACCTGCCCACAGGCCTCAAATAATCAGACAAGGAACAGTTCTGATGAGAGTTGAAAATACCCTTTAACCTAGAGAAGCTTACTGTCAAATGATGGATAATAGCTTGAATTCAGTTAAGCAGAAACAGCTAGCAAAATATAATGGAGCATAGAAGTTGTGAATCTAGAGTTCAAGCTCTTGTTTTAATTTTAAGTCTATTTCTTGCTAACTTTGCCACCTTGGACTGGTCTCTGGTCCTGAGTGCTACTTTCCTAATTTTTCTAATTTTCTAATAGAAATATTTAACTTACCTGTCAGTTATTGGTCAAAGGTTAAATGATTAAATGATCTCATGATATCCTGTTGATTTAAAAGAACCGTACAGGGAATTCCCTGGCAGTCCAGTGGTTAGGACTCCTTGCTCTCACTGCCGAGGGCTAGGTTCAATCCTTGGTCGGGAACGAAGATCCCACAAGTCTCGGGGCCATAAATAAATAAATAAACAAGCAAAAGTTTTAAAAAGAACTGTACAAATGTTGGATTGTGTCTTATGGCTTAAATGGTAAAATAAGAGGGTATATTTAAAGTTAGCATGACAATATAGATCTACTTTAGGAATAAGAACATCATTCTTATTTAAACTTCTGACGCAGTTTGGAATGGAAAGCAGATTTTATTTCCAAACAAGTGGCTTTGCAGAGTGGTTCACAGGGGGTCCATATTCTCCCATCCCCTTCCTCCTAATCCTTCTCTGGGAGCAAACAGGATAATCTTTTGATCTTTCTGCTTTATTGGCAATGTGTATGGTGTGGCTAGAAAAATATGAGGCAAAGAATGGCTCCTTTACATTTTGCACTGTCTTGCTTTAAGGACTCAGTGAAATAAGGTGTGGAAAAAGTACTTCAAAAAGAATAAAGTGAAAAAAAAGAGTGAGAAAAAAAAGAATAAAGTGGTTTACAAATGATCTCTTAAGCACAGTTTTGATCATGCTCAAAAACCCTTTGAGCTTCCACTGCCCATAAAACAACAGTAGCACCTGGCATTCAAAGTCATCCACACTTCCTTCAGCCTCTTCCTTCTCTGTTGCTTTAGCACAAAGACAAGGTCCTCTCACACCTGTGCCTCTCACCTTCCCTCTGCTGGGACCATGCACCCTGCGCTACCCATTCTTCCACCACCACCACCAACGCACCCCACCCCTGCCCACGTCTGGGCCTCCAGGAGCCTAGTTTTTCCTGCCTGGAATCCATTTCCTTCTCGTATCTGCCTCTTAAAAGCCTGCTCATTTTTCGGGACCTCCCTGGTGGTCCAGTGGGTGGGACTCCACGCTCCCAGTGCAGGGGCCCCAGATTCGATCCCTCGTTGGGGAACTAGATCCCTCATGCGTGCCGCAACTAAGACCGCATGCCACAGCTAAGACCCAGCGCAGCCTAAATCAATCAATCAATCAATCATAATTTTTAAAAAGCCTGCTTACTTTTCAAAGCTCTTCTCTTTCAGGAAGCCTTTTCAGGTAGCCTCCCGCCCCCTCCCCACACACACCATCAATCCCATTTCAAATGTATCCTTCCTACCCCCTCAACTCCTAAAGACTTCATACCATACTCGTATCATTATGCCTTCTGACCTCCTGTACCACTTCTTTGCTGTAATTTTTTTAAAGCGTGTGTAATAGTATAGGCCAAACTCTGATTAAGAGACCAGGTGATAAACTCCCAGAAGGCAAGGAAGACACCTGGACATCCACTTTCCATAGGTTTCCTCAGCGCTTGCACAGGATTGAACACTTTGCAGGCACTCCTGGATGCGTATGCCTCAGCTGATTTGACTGCCGTGGTTGCTGGGGGAGATTTTCTGCTTTAAATATCTAGTTTATACTTTTAAATAGGTAGTAACTGTAGCATGAACAGTCTTTGAAACTATAAAATCTCTCCTTTCGATGGCCTAGACAGCCGTGTCCGCATAGCACAGGTACAATCATTCTAAAGTAATACCTCAGTGAATTTGATTACAGAGAAGTGCTGATGTTTGTGGAGAGATTACTGCTTGCCAAGCATTGTTCTAGGTGTCTCACATATATATTCCCGTTTAATACTCAGAACAATCTTAAGAAATGAATACTGTTATTAGCTTCTCCATTGTATAGATGGAGAAACTAAGACCCAGAGAAATGTAAGGACACAGAGCAAGGCAGCAAAGATTCAGATGCAAAGAGTACAGCCTCAGAACCGGAGCTACACTCTGCTTTATTGTTTTTCATCTAAAAGCGCCCCAAATGACTTGACTACTTTTGCTACTAAACTGATCTTTATTCCAAGCTACCTAAACCTTATCTTACTTGCGTTTGAAGGGAAGGCCACAAAAACCCCCTCTTCCACACTTCCCACTGTGCCTGCCCCTTGGGACTTCTGCTTTTGTGTTCCTTTCATCTCCCCAACATCTAACAACCACTAAAGAAGCAGCAGAGCTTCCTTCAAATGTAAACTGTGGTAAGTACCAGGTTGTTTGGAACCCAAGGAGCTACTGAATCAGTCACTGTTTGCTGCTCCCTCTAACAAATATTTCTTTGACATCCTTGAATGACTCAATCACACATCCCACACCTGCTGCCCTGAGACAGGAGAATCAGCTGCCCTGAGATCTGAGCTGTGCTGGGAGTACACAGTGTCAAAGGGTGAGCCCATTTATAGACTCAGTTAGTACAATGATGCACTAGTGAGGAGAAAACAACCCTCATTTATGTAACATTGAAAATTCAGGATGAGTGACCTAGACGAGAACCCAGGAAATATAAATATTGAAACATGACAAATGATGATACAACAATATTATTACTAACCAAGGTACAAACATCTCTTTAAAACGGTGCCACAAAATGTTTCATCATATTCCAAATCAGTTTCCCTACTGGAGTCATAGGTCATGAACCTTCTGAAAGTGAATGCAAAATTTATGTGAACTTAACATATGTTTTTTTTTGGCCAGAAGACCCACAGCTCTTATGAACTTGAAAGCCCCAGTCATGAGGCTTTCTCCTGCTGCATAGTGACTGGGGTTAGAACCACTAAGTCATGATGTCTAGGGCCAGCTTTTGGTCCCACTGTGCAAAATCCTTTCAAATGGTCTGGTTTAGAAGTGTAAGTACGTCTGTGCCTCTACTGGAACTCCTCCCAACAGAAGCAACATGTCTTTTAAGAGAAAAAAATCATAACACAGATAATGTCCTTCCTACCAGGACCCAAAAGGTGACCTTGACTGTTCTCAGGTTCTATTGACTACATAATTCTTATGGACTGCCACGTGGTACCTACAGAATTACGAACCTTCAAAGGCCATTTCATGTACTAGAGGAGGAACTGTAGTGACAGAATTTGTAAATGAAACTGCTTTTCATTTACACATTGTTTACATTCCTCCAGAGCCAAATCCCATCCTTTCTCTTCTATCATAGTCTAAGCTATTCCCTGTACACAACTCTTTTCTCTGCCACTCCCTTGCTCTGAGTTCCTGTTAGTAGGTCTGAAATTTATTTTCAAATATTTTGGCACAGTGTGATGTTATATACACATTAGTCATGTTAATCTACCCTGTACATGTAGACAGTTGATTTAACCAGGATTCCCACTTTCCAGAGGGTGAATTAGCATTTCAACAGAAGGTCCACATTCCAGGAATTCAGCGCTGTCCATCTTCCAGCAACACCAAAGACTTCCTTCCTTAGCATAATGGTGGTAAAATGGGCTCTCATGGGTGAAATCATAGGTATTTACGTCACGGGATTGGCTAAAGCATGCATTCTCAGTGGGAGACATATATTCCGCAAGTGGGCAAAATTTGTTTGGTTGAGGAGGGGTAAAAAAAGCTTGAAATATTGCAAGGGTTTCACGTTCTTCCAAAGCACAACCCTACCTGAAAACATCTTATGCCTTAGTATTTAATTTCTCTCAAGTTAAATTGACTTAAAAATTTCTCCTTTGGGTGTAGTAATGAAAAAATATGTGGAGGAACATCTGGCTAAAATATTTTAACACCCTGTACACCCTTGTAGGAATACAGAATATAGCCAATTCTCTGTCCTTTATTTTTAGGATCAGTGAGTATGTTAGCTCTAGGCTTGTCGTATGTGACCTTTATCATGTTGAGGTACATTCTTTCTATACCTAATATGCTGAGAGTTCTTATTATGAAAGGATGTTGAATTTTTCTCAAACGTTTTTTTCTGCCTCTGTTGAAATGATCATATAATTTTTATCTCTCATTCTGTTCATGCCCTGTGTCACATTTATTGATTTGCATATGTTGAACCATCCTTCCATCCCAGGGATAAATCCCACTTAATCATGTTGAGTCCTTTTAATGTGCCATTGAATTTGGTTCGCTAGCATTTTGTTGAGGATTTTTGCATCTATATGCATCAGGGATATTGACCTGTAATTTTCTTTTCTTGTAATGTTGCCTGGCTTTGATAGCAGGGTAATGCTGGCCACATAAAATGAGTTTCAAAGTGTTCCTTTCTCTTCAATTTTTTGGAAGTGTTTGAGAAGGACTGGTATTAATTTTTCTTTAAATATTTCGTAGAATTAACCTGTGAAGCCATCTAGCCCTGGGCTTTTACTTGTTGGGAGATTTTTGATTACTGATTTAATCTCCTTACTGGTAATTGGTATGTTCAGACTTTCTATTTCTTCCTGATTTTAGTCTTGATGGGTTGTATGCTTCTAAGAAGTTTTCTGTTTCTTCAAGGTTGTTCAGTGTGTTAGCATACAATTGTTCATAGTAGCCTCTTACGATCATTTGTATTTCTTTGATATTGGTTGTTATGCTTAATAGTGAAACGTTAAAAGGCTTTTCTCTAAGATCAGAAACAAGACAAGGATGTCCACTCTCACCACTTCTATTTAACATAGTACTGGAAGTCCTAGACAACAGTTAGGCCAAAGTAAATAAATAAATACATAAAAGGCATTCAAATTGGAAAGGAAGAAGTAAAATGATCCGTTTGCAGATGGCATGATTTTATATACAGAAAACCCTAAAGACGCCACCAAATAGCTGTTAGAACTAATAAATAAATTCAGTAAAGTTTCAGGATATAAAATGAGCACACAAAATCAGTTGCATTTCTATATACTAACAATGAACTATCTGAAAGAGAAACTAAGAAAGAAATCCCCCTTACAATGACATCAAAAACAACAAAATATTTAGAAATAAAATATTTTTAGTACCAATGCCCTAGATTTGATCCCTGAACTGTCCTGTATTCTACCTCTGATTCTAGGAATACTTGTTTGCCTGATGGAGGCATTGTTGCTACGTCCTGCCACTGGACACTGCATGGTCTGGCCCTGCCCACCTCTCTGAGCACATATGGTTTAAATCTCCCTCTCATTCCCTTAGCTTTAGCCCACTGACATTTCTCACCTGCGTTACCACACTTGCTCTTTGCTCTACCTGGAGGTCCACCTCCCAGAATATGCAATGCCCTCATCATTCCATTGTCTGATCAGAAGTTGCTTCTTCTTTTTTTTTTTTAAATTTATTTATTTATTTATTTATCTTTGGCTGTGTTGGGTCCCCGTTTCTGTGCGAGGGCTTTCTCCAGTTGCGGCAAGCGGGGGCCACTCTTCATCGCGGTGCGCGGGCGCCTCACCATCGTGGCCTCTCTTGTTGTGGAGCACAGGCTCCAGACGCGCAGGCTCAGTAATTGTGGCTCACGGGCCTAGTTGCTCCGCGGCATGTGGGATCTTCCCAGACCAGGGCTCGAACCTGTGTCCCCTGCACTAGCAGGCAGATTCTCAACCACTGCGCTGCCAGGGAAGCCCAGAAGTTGATTCTTTAGAGAGCCTTTCCCTAAGAAACTCAGCTACGGACTTCCTTAGTGGCGCAGTGGATAAGACTCCGTGCTCCCGACACAGGGGGCCCAGGTTCGGTCCCTGGTCAGGGAACTAGATCCCACTTGCATGCCACAACTAAGAGTTTGCATGCCACAACCAAGGAGCCCATGTGCCGCAATAAGACCCGGCACAACCAAATAAATAAATAAGTACTCTCAAAAATCTATAAACAAAGAAACAGCTAAAGTAGCCCCTTTCTAGGCACGCACCATTACACTAACTTGAATTATGGACTTCAACCCTCTTATCACTCTCTGAAACTGGCTTATCACCAACCAAAGCGTTTATTTCCTGATTTATTTCATTACTCTCTCTCCTCAACCTGACTGAAAGCTTCTGAAGTGTGGTAACCATTTCTGTCTATATCGGGGGTGCAGTGTCTGGCACCTACTAGGTACTAAGTACTTTATCATTTATTTGTTGAATAAATAAATGATAAAGTACTTTATGTGTACTGAAACTGGTTATGTTAATAGTGCCCCTTCAGCTGAATATTAAATAACTTCATCCCCCTCTTAAGCTTAATATTCACCTACAGATGCTCCTTTAGGCTAAGTCTTTTCTAGGCAAACTCTTGTTTCAGGAAGCAATTCTCTCTTGCAGGCTAGTTTTTCTGAAAATTATCACATCAAAACTTTTGTTTCTAAAGGCTTGTTTCAGTTAAAGGAGGGGACTTTCCCAGGTAGAAGCACCTAAGTGACTACTAAGAAAATGATTCTAAGGATTCTTATCTATCATATTTTCATTAGCCAGGTGCAGACAAATTGCACGGGGGTTGGGGGAAGGGGAGAATCTTTGAATTGACCCTAGAGATGACCAAATTTCCTAAAGGACTTTTGAAGAGGAAACTCTGAGTAGGCAGGCAGTATTTTCTAACACTCTTCTGATATGCAAATATCAGATATATTTGTTCAGAAGCCTTCAGGTGAGTGGTTGTTTGGGATATGCATCCCTGTTTAATTAAGGAACCCATTTCCTGGGACTGAGTAGACACTAGATGGGTATCTAAGTTTCAGAAAACCCCGGATGAAGTGACTGGAGCTATTGGCAGACAAGGTCAAAGTGTTTATACGCAAGGAGTTAAGTTTCTTCTTCTGGCTGCAGAGGAATGACAGACACCGTGTTTTGGTCTATTGAGATTTTTTTTTTCTTTTTCCAAACTTCCCCACCCAGAATTAACATGAATTTGGCACTGTCTTGACAGAAATTTCAAACAGAAAATTGTGATGGGTTTTGCATGCACGGAAAGGCTTGATATATGTTCTCCTCTGTTCAAGCAGGCAGGGTATATATTATGCTATTTAACGTAATTGAACTCTACTATTAAGAACCTTTATCAAAGAATGTACAAGATTTTCCCCCTGCTAGTAGCTTGCCAACCTCATACAGTCAGAGAAACCAGAATCTGCGAATGGGTGATGCATTTTGGAAGGAAATATAATCATAAGGTGAAACTGCCTGAACTGTGGAGGTTATTTTCTTAGACTGAAGGGGGAAAAGAGAATCCAGAAAAGGAGGAAAAAAGAAATTTGAGGGAGAGAAAAAGTGTGACTTTACAGTTCTGTATTCATAATATTTAGTGCGCACTCTAGCAAGTATTGCAAAAGTCTAAATTCCCTTGAAAATTAATCATGGGACTATAAATCCTAAAAGAGGGGAAGAGACCTATGCTGCTATGGATTGAATTGTGTTCCCCCAAATTCCTTTGTGGAAGTGCTAACCCCCAATGCAAACTATATTTGGAGATAGGGCGTTTAGGAGGTAAATAAGGTTAAATGAGGTCATAAGGGCGGTGGTCTACAGAACTGCTAAGAAGAGGAAGAGAGAGATATCTCCCTCTGAACACACACAAAGACGAGCTCATGCTAGCACATGGCGAGACAGTGGCCACCTACCAGCCAGAAAAAGAGGACTCACCAGAAGCCGATACCCCAATATCAAATTTTCAGCCTCCAAAACTGTGAGAAAATACATGTCTGCTGTTTAAGCCAGGGGTCCCCAACCCCTGGGCTGCAGGCGGGTACCAGTCCGCGGCCTGTTAGGAACCGGGCCGCACAGCAGGAGGTGAGCGGCGGGCGAGCGAGCGAAGCTTCATCTGCTTCTCCCCGTCGCTCCCCATTGCTCCCCATCGCTCGCATCACCGCCTGCACCATCTGCCCCATCCCGTCCATGGAAAAACTGCCTTCCACGAAACTGGTCCCTGGTGCCAAAAAGTTCAGGGACCGCTGGATTTTAAGCCACCCAATCTATGGTATTTTGATATGGCAGCCCAAGCTAAGACAGATTTCCCACCCTCCACTTCTCCTGGTGGGCTGATAGAAGTTGCTAAGCCCTGGATCATAAATGAGGCAGCTTTCTTTATAGAGCTTGAAAGACCAGGCTTCCCACTTAAAGAATGCAGTGCTCCTTCCAATGCTATGTGACATGGGTTACAGGGAGTAGTATTCACTTTTTATAAGTTATCCCTCTCGCACACACACACAAAGTGGTAAGATTAATACTAAGAATAGTATGGTATTTGGGAGACAATCTGACAATACCTATCAAAATGTAAAATACATATACAGAATGTAAAATACATATACAAAAAAATTGGGACAAAGGTCCCAATTACATTTCAAAGAGTTTATCCTTAAAAAATCCACTCACCTAAATGTGCAAAGATGGACACATAAGAATACTCACTGCCACATGGTCTGTAATAGAAAAATACTGGAAGCAGCTGAATTGTCCATCAGTAGAGCACTAGTTAAGTAAATTATGATATAGTCATAGGCTAGAGTATTGTACTACAGTGAAAAAGAATGGGACATTTGTATATATGTCTGTGCCCATCCTCAGTCTGTTCACCCTCACAAACCATCCCCCTGTTCTTCTCTGTATCACGGGAGAGCCCACCAGCTCATGCTGCATCCCATGTCTGCGGGTACCTGCCTGTGCTTGGCCAATGGAAAGCTCTTGAAGGAGATTCGAGGGGCAGTATTTCTGACTGCAACTCTGTCTCCATAGAGCTCAGATCCCACTGGACAGAGCCACTGTGGCTCCGGCTTCCTTCTGGTGAGACAAGCCCCCAACTCTTCCCTTTGACCCACCACGGTAGGGAGGTAATAGCTTCATGCTGTTGCTCACGTCTTGGTTGCCTCAGCATCCTGTCTGACTTCTCAGCGATTCTATAACCTGTGTAACCAGTTACATGTATTAAGTTCTCTCTTTTGAAGCCCTCAGACACAGTGCCGGTATGGAACAGAAACAGTGTCAAGTGGCGAAGCAACCTTTGGGACACTGTAGTGTATGCTCCTTTCTGCACGAAACAACAGGATATCTATCCATAAACATGTATTTGTGTATGATCTGAACAATCATCCAAAAATCATTCATAGTAGAAGCTTCTGTAAATGGGCAGTGAAGGTCTGAAGCAAAATGGAAATTTACCCTCCACTGTATATGTGTTAATACTATTTGAATTTTTACCATATGCAGGCATTTAAAAAAGCTTAAACTTAGTTAAGCTAATAAAAATACTTCTCAATTTATGCTGTGGTTTTTAGTTTAAGAGGGCTTTCTCTTGTATGACTATGTTTGGACCTATGACCCTGAGGCTGACAGGATGAAGGTCAGAGAATTTCCACCCCACAGAAGCTATAATGATCATGTCACTCCCGGGCTTAAACCCTCCAGGGCTTCCTATGGTTTTCTGGAGGAAGACTAGAATCAATTACACTTTGCAGCCTGACCACTGTCAGGCTGACCACTCGTCTCTGCAGCCTCTTCCAGCCTAGGCAGCACCTTGCTCTCCATGTACCAGCCATACTGGGCTTCTCCTAGTTCCTGGAAATTACAACTCTCTTCCTCTCACCTCGAGGTCCGCTGACACCCCGTCCTTCCTGCCCAAGGGCTATCTTCTCACTACTAGTTAACATACATGAGATGTGGCTTAAAATCATACTGGCTCAGTTGCTCCAACTGTGACTTATTTCTTTCCATGTATTTATATTTGTGTGATTGTTTGACTAATACCAGCTTTCAACGAAAGGGTTATTTTAATGAATGACTGACAATGCTGGAGTCACACTACCCTTGAGTGGGAAACCATAACTAGCCCTTACTGACCCCTGGCAGCACTTTCAGATCCTTAAGCAATGGGTGACTTACTCAAGCAGAAAGTGCTTGCCTTTCTGCACGTTATTTTGAAAGCAAGTACATGTCCATTTCTGTACAGAGTCTATAAAACCTTGAAAGTTAAATAGCTTTGTGTAGAACATTAATAGTTAAAATTGTGTTTGTTAATGAAGAAACGGGCAAACATTAACAAAAGAAAATCAATAGGTTAACTGCATATTTCTCCTCTTTTCTTTCTGTTCCTTCTCCTACAAGATCAGAAAAAGATTTAATAACAATGAAATAACAAGGAATATGTTCTTGTTCTTCTAGTTAATAACCTTTCCTCCACGTAACCTCAGAACTTGTATTTCCAGTTTTCAGGTGTGGGAGCCCAGGTGTAATATGTTCTAGACATTCAATCAGTCACTTCAGAGCCCACTGTGTGCGTGGTCTCCCAAAGGACCTAAGTCAATCCCTGTCTTGAGTTTCAGGCATTTCTGTTATAATGATGATTACAAATGGCCTCCTGTATCAGGTGCTTTGCTGCTATGCTAAAGAGTGGAAGTGTTTTCCTCCTGGGCTTCCCAATATTCAGGCACCATTTCTTTAAGCCATACAAATGGCTGAAACCGAAGCAAGGACCATCAGAAATACGTGCAGTGAAAATGCGTTTAACATGGGGCCAAACTCAAGAGTTCAGGGAGGAGAAGATGAGGGTTACCTGATTAGGTGTCACCTAGAAAGTCAGCATCACACGTCTCTGGTGCCCAGAAACAGAAGGTTAAATTTACCGGACACTCTGTTCAATGGCCCCTGCCAGTGAAGGATCTGTCACAGGAAGATGGATATAGTCTGTCTGCCAAGTGAATGTTCAGACTTTCCCACTTGGATTCAGTCCCGAATGCCCGGGTCCCTTCCAATCCAGGCTTAAGGTGAAGTCCAGCTTCTGAGTGTTCAGGGCCTGCTGCCCACTGTAGTGGGTCACATGGGAAGAGCCAGGGGGACCGGACAGATCGCTCCAA
Source organism: Balaenoptera borealis (assembly GCF_965194805.1). Classification (NCBI taxonomy): domain Eukaryota; kingdom Metazoa; phylum Chordata; class Mammalia; order Artiodactyla; family Balaenopteridae; genus Balaenoptera; species Balaenoptera borealis. The sequence goes on from NC_138876.1 coordinate 19,646,421, forward strand.
GAATATAACAAATGACGTGACGGATAACTCAGAGTGTCTGTTTCCTGGCGGTGGGTGATTAATAAACAGCCCACGGTCAGGCCCCGACATGCACAGTGGATACACAGACTATTCTGTGACTCTAGACAAATGGTGCCCCGGCTTTTCTCAAGATGACAGTGAATTACACTCCCTCCCACTCTCTCTCTCACACACACACACACACACACACACACACACACACACACATACACACACCACCACCACTATTACTATTATTTATCAAATAGTTACAGGGAGGCCAGACGCTGAGCTAAAAGTGTCAAGGAATATCACAGGAAAATATATGATTCCTGCCCTCAGGAGCTTGTAGTCTCGCCTTACCGTGTGCTTGTATAAATGTCTCTACGAGCACCTCGGATAAGAATGATGATAATAGCTAGAGTCAGTGAGCACTTACTACGTGCTAAACACTATGCTGAGTGATTTACACGTTTTATCCAATTTCATCCTCATAATAACCCTTATAATCCTCTGAGGATGGTATGATTTTTATCCTCACTATACTGATTAAGACACCAAACAGAAACACAAATAAGTTAGTTAAAACTTGCCCGGGGTCATAGAGCCAGGATGTAGTAGATCTGGGGTTCAAGTAGAGGAGTCAGTCTGGCTCTAAAGCCTGGTATCTTACTTACTCCCCGGGAACAATCAGAGCTGTAATTTAGTAAATATTTCCTATGGGCCAGGCACTGTGCTGAGTTATCTTACATGCATTCCTTTATTTAGTGCTCACAAGTAGTGATTAATCTCATTTATGGAATGCTTTTTAAAATACTTTCATTTGCTCCTTCCCACATTTCTGTAATAGCAGTACTGTTTTTATCTTACAGATGAGCAACCTGAGGCTTAGGCAGTCATAAAACTTTCCCAGGGTTAACACTGCGGGATTCAATCCTTGATCAGTTTTCTCCAAGGCTTGACTCCTGCACATTAGCGTTATATGACAGTTCAAGGAAAATGCCTTCAGATAGTATCCCAGACAAGCATTATCCTGAGAAAGACAGTAATACTGCCATTTATATAGTGCTTTATTACTAACACTCAAATTTACTTGAGTCCCATGGTCAGTCTAAGTGCTAGTAGCTCAGATTGTAGATGTCAAACTGAAGTTCAAAAGTTGAGGGGCAGGGCTTCCCTGGTGGCACACTGGTTAAGAATCCGCCTGCCAATGCAGGGGACACAGGTTCGAGGCCTGGTCCGGGAAGATCCCACATGCCTCGGAGCAACTAAGCCTGTGCGCCACAACTACTGAGCCTGTGCTCTAGAGTCTGCAAGCCACAACTGCTGAGCCCGTGTGCCTAGAGCCCGTGCTCCACAAGAGAAGCCACCGCAATGAGAAGCCCGCGCACTGCAATGAAGAGTAGCCCCCGCTCGCCGCAACTAGAGAAAGTCCCTGGGCAGCAACAAGGACTCAACGCAACCAAAATTAAAAATAAATAAAAATTTTAAAAATGAATAAAATCTATCTTTTAAAAAAAAAAGCTGAGGGGCAGGTCTAGAGTCATACCACTTTGTCCCCACTCCCTGACCTTCATTCATTCACTAGTTCACTTAAGAAACCACCATGCTCTGGAGAGAGAAAGCTGAATAAGATCTTCTGTCTTCTGTAATTCACAGTCAGAGCAGAAGAGCTGAATTCTTTCCCTCTAAATATTTTCTACTCTTGTCTATGGATCCACTTTGACCTCCTGGTGGAAAGATGTGGGTTTGAAAGGGCAGATACTCTGATCCCTGCTGGTAATACTTGCCCCTCGGGCCACTCTTCTGATTCTCTTCACCTTCCTCTCCTTGAACTCTGGTGAAAAGCAGAAATTGACCTTCTAAGGAGACAGAACTGAACACTTGGCCCTGTTGGGGAGACTGGCTCTGCAGTGGTTTTTCAGCATCCGCAAGCAAAGAGTTCTGGTAGCAACCTGAGAGCAAATCAGTAAACTGCAAGCCCTCAAAATGAGTCTACACTTTAGATGTCATCAGGTCCAACTTTCAGATAAGCAGCTGGTGGGAGTGGATGGGGGAGACAAGAACACTTCAGGAAAAGCACCAGACTTCCACCAACAGCTTGGGGGCGGTGGAAAGACCTCGAAGAGGCAACTCCAGAAGTTCAGTAGGTAGGACAAGAAGGTACCAATAACCCTTTGATGATGATGGTGTTGATGAAGAAAAGAGCGGCGAATGTATCCCCACAGCCTGCAAGGTGTTTCCTGCCCTAGGCAGGAAGTCTTCCTGGGCTGATTCTCTCTGGCTCTAACTACCCCAGGCAACAAACAGTGAATAGGAAAAAGCATGGGCTTTAGAACCAGACAAGTTAGAGGAGTTTCTTCACGTGTCTATGCAACCTTGGAGATTAATGATTGCAAACTCCCAGAGCAGTGCTCTGAGACAGTGCAGTGCGTGAATGAGAAGGTTTGTTATTGGAGGGCTCAGAAACCGCTGAGGAGAGGGTCAGACAAGAGTGGAATACAGTGTCTCGGACGCACTGCAGGCTGCGCCCGGATCTTGGCTGAATCTGACGCTCGGGGTGGAGGAGCCCAGCACAGCGGCTACCCAGCGTGCGCCCAGCCCTCCCACCGCCGGCCGCGGCTGCCAGGAGGCCGGCCGCTGGCGGGAAGGGGTCAGGAAACCTCAGAGCCGCGCGGAGACAGCAGCCGCCTTGTTCCGCAGCCCGGTGGCTTTTTTTTTTTTTTTTTCGCCTCCCAGGGGCCAGACATCCCCGTCCCAGCACCGCCCACCGCCACCCCCCACCGCGCCGTTTCTTTCCTTCCTGGCTCTGAAAGCGTTAACCCCGGACCCCAGCCCCACTCCCCCGCTCCCGCCCAAGGTTCCTAAAAAAGAAAGGTGCAAAGTTTGGTCCAGATAGGGAATGAATGATCAAAGCCAAGCCGATACTTCCTGTTGCCGGGACACTATATATAACGTGATGAGTGCACGGGCTTCAGAGACGCACCGGAGCGCTCACCCCGCAGCCGCCGCCTCCGAGCGCCTGAGGTTTCCCGGGGACCACAATGAACAAGTTGCTGTGCTGCGCGCTCGTGGTAAGTCCCTGGTCCGGGGACGCGGGCACCGGTGCCCCGGGCGCCGGGGGAGGCTTCTCGCCTCCCGGTCTCCCGACCTCCCCGAGGACTGATGGGGAAAAAGCTCGACTTGCTTCCTCTCCCGGGACAGATTTGGGGTCAGGTTGGAACAGGAGACCTCTTTCAAACTGACTGTGCTTCTCCTAGGGTGTCCCTTTACACTGGAAAGTTCCTGCTGGGTTTATGGAGAAGAGACGAGCTCTGGACCGTTTTTACTGGAATGAGTTTTATCCATTCTATTCATGGTCTTTCTTCATCTCAGATGGTTCATACCATCTTTGCTTAGCTAACCTGAGCGTCATTATCATCACCATCATTATTATTATTATCATTAGCAATAAAGTGGTCTCTTAGAATCAAGATAAGTTGGGAGATGTGAGTCTTCTTAAAACTACCGTAATTAGAATGAAGTTTGGATGCAGTGAATATGATATATCATTAGGCTCATTCCCCACTTAAGCAAATGCTATGGGAAATTTTGAATAAGTGGCACCAGAGAAAGGATCGCACATGCACACACATTCTTCACTGTGCAGTTTAACATTTTACTAACTTTTTATTATCAAAATGGGATATTTCAGTTCTCAATTTGAATGTAATGTGGAAAATATTGGTGAGATAATGTTAATTAGGTTCTAAAATATGTTTAAATAATTGAAGTTCAGCACTAAATAGAACTCAAAGTTATTTTACACATGCAATTTGGAAAAGAAGGAATCTCTGTAACTTTTAGCTTCTTTTTTTGTTTTTAATTTGGATTTTGACCAATCAAATTAATGAGATTTGTAAGTAGATTATTCTATGACCAATGGCTTATTTCCTTTATGTCACTAGAGTGTGGAATGCATTGAGACATGAATCAGACATTCATGAAAGGATAGGAAAATCCATATCTAAGCCACATATGTGTTTTGGAAGTTGTTGCAGTAACTGCATGAATATCAATGTCCAACCCACAAAGAGTGAATGGAAGGCTAGGAAGTCTTCCAATTAGTTCCTGGGATACACAAACATAAATAAGTAAATAAATAGCAAAGTCACTAAAGACAAGGTAGATTAACAGGAGTCCACACTTAAGTATGCTAATCTTATGCACCACTACATATAGTACCTACACGTGTGTGTGTGTGTGTGTGTATATATGTATATTATATAAAATAACTTCACTAATATGGATAGTATGCAGAGCTTTTTAAAAAGTGAAGCTTTATTAAAACAGGACACATATAGAGAATTGCACAAATCGTTAAGTGTCTGAGTTTCTCAAAGTGAACACTTGTGAGCCAGCACCCAGATCAAGCAACACCACATTACCAGCACCCTAGAAGCTTCCTGGGCTTTCTCCCTGTCACCACTACGGCTGTGGCCAGAGGAATCAGTACTCTGATTTCTAATGCCAGAGATGAGTTTTGCTTATATTTGAACTTTATATAAATGAACTTTATGTACTTTTTTGCATCTGTTTGCTTTCACTTAAGGTTCTACTGTGAGATCGTCTCCAGTGTTGGATGTACAAAAGCTCATCCATTTTCATTGCTGTGTAGTATTCCACTGTGTGGCTACACCACAAGTGACTTAATCATTCTAGTTTTTGGCTAGTATAAATAATTCTGCTATTAAAATGGGTACCCTTTTATTCTTCCTAGCCTTTTATATGCTGTCAAAGATTTAATTCATAATAAACATATTATCAGTAGCTTTTAAATTTTAGAATGTCCATTAAATAATATATATACTTAATAATAAGTGTTTCAAAATAATAAGTAGACAAATGTTTTGATATCTGGTCTGTATATGGATGAAGATATACATTTAGATAACACAGCATCTACTAATTGTAGATGATACAGCATTATCAGAAGAGAAACCTTTTATTGTGTCTTGAACACAGTAAATACTTTAAATAGGAATGATTTCCCTTTCCCTTTCTGTAGTTTCTGAGATTGACTTTATTTTATAAATAATTGAAAAACGATACTTTGTCCTTACACATGAAGAGTCCAAATGCCCTTCTGTAAACACCAAGATGTAGTTCTAAGAACTGGAAGCATTACAGCTATTTAGTCCTTTGTACCAGGCATGCCACTAGGCACTAGGGACAGAATGGAAAACATGGACACGATTTCTGTCCACATGGACCACACAGCCTAATGGGGAAAGTAGATATTGGACGTATAATAAGAATAACAAAAGGAGAAGTACTAGGTGACTGGGGAACATAAAAGATCTTGCCTTCCAGGACCTCATAAAGAAAGTTGTTGTGCAGTGGTTATGAGTTTGGTAACTTTGGATCAAAATTCAAATACTAGTACCACTGCTTACTTGATAAAAGATTGTGTGGCAATTTACATCTCTCTTGAGTTTTAGTTTTCTATAAAGTAGAGATAATAATATGCACACATGCAAGATAACCACATAAAGTTCCTGTTCCATATTAACACTAGCTTCCAGCCTTATGCTCACAGATAGCTGTAGGATGCTCTAGACCCAAGTGAATTATGTAAACAAAGTGCTGACGAAGCTCATAGGAGGGAGAGATGGCCACCAACTATGACCTTGAAGGAGCAACAGAATGTTTCACTGTTGGAGATAAAATCAAGGCATCCTGAATGTAAGAAGTGGAAGAAGGTAAAATTGTGAGGCAAAGTTACAATTCTAGATTCTTTTTGTGAAAGCAGAGGATATGCCTGTAAGCAAGCACTGAGGGGGTGTGGTCATTAGGACTAATGCCATAGTCATGGGCTTTCTGGAATGCTCACTGATGTAGCTAATTAGAGACCTACTCTGCAAGATGAGGTGGTCACATCACCAAGTCATTTCTTTCATGGTTGCTCAAGGAGACTCCCTAGACTGGGAACATCCCGGTCTAGGCCTAGATTTTAACTGGTGGCTGAAACGTCCCATCATGGAGGTCTAGAACCATCCACTGGCCTTCTCAAAGCTAAGCTCTGAATTAATGTGAGACACTAGGGTTTGGGGTTGGGGGGCGGGGTGAAGCACTGGGGGGCAGTAAATGTTTTTTCTCTGGACAACTGCCTGATGTATCGGTCCTCCTTTTGTTGTTGTTGTTTTGGTTTCCTTCCCCTCCCCCCGTGGTTGAGTATATCTGTCTAGCCTTTTTGTTTGTTTGTTTAAGAGAATGATAAATCTGAAGTTTTGGGGAGAATCTAACATATACTCAGTCCACAACAGTCCTGAACCTCTGTCCCTAGCAACCTTTCTGGCCTCTATCACCCATGAACCGTCAGCACAATTCCTAATTTCAATCTGGTCTTTAATTTTTACTTCTTAGGTTAAAACCACAGTTGTCAAATTCCACTGGTCAGGGAAGAAGGCTTTCCGTGCCAGATGTTTTATCCACTTAGTTCTAGAAGGAGAGCTATGGCAGTGTCTATCAAAGGGGCGCTAAGCACACACTCAAATATTCTTGCTCTCCTATCCACTAACTTGCCAGCTGGGTTTTGCTCTAAGCAACTCTCAGCGCCCCCGCCTGCATGTTCCCTTTTTGTGAAAGCTTTCTGTGAAAAGCATTATTTCCTTTTGCATCTCGTTGACCAGCAGTATTTCCTTTAGCCTGAGTTTCTCCTTTGCAGCCCCAAAAAAGAGGACTGGAAAGTATATTTCAGAGAAAGAGTAGTTTCGTAAAAAATTATGTTTGCATTATTCAGCGCCTTACCTAATGATGCTTGGCTACCCCTGATGTTGTTACTATGGAGCAGAGATGCCAACATTATCTGTGTACTTGAGTGTCTTACCCTGTAGAGCAGTAGTTCTCCATCAGATCAGACTTCTTCCATACACTTGTTAAAAAAACCCTTTGTAACAACTCCCTTGCTCTCCTGAAATGAAACTTAGAGCACATATATTGTACCTACATACAGAATTTTTAAAAAATCAATATACTGGCATAACTATACTATAAAGGAGAAATAAAAAGCAAGTCATTTATAATAAAATAAGCTTCACTAGAAGACTTAGTGAAGTAATGTTATATTAGCATCTTTACGTAGAATTGCCATGAACAGACTAGGAGGAACAAAGACGGGAGCACATGTGTCACATTGGTGTTCAAAACCATGATCAGTCCTGGCTTTGGTGCTGTGATTTTTTGAATGGAGAACAAATCTCGCTAAAGTTTTAAACAAAACAAAGTACAACCCTCTATCAAATTTTATGTTGTTAAATTCCTAGAAAATTCAATACGTATAAAAATCATGCAAAAACCACTTTATATGTATATACATATGTATACGTGTTTGTGTATATATATTTATATATATTTACATATGTGTATATATGTGTGTGTGTGTGTGTATAAATATATAAAATGGAGTTTGAATCCAGGCTCATATAATGATAAATAGGTTTGTTTGTTTTTTTTAACTTAGATCACTTATATCAGTCAATAGGACATTTGAAAGTATGTGGGACATGGGATTATTCTTGATCGTTGGGGACATTTAGCAGCACATAGAAACTGTGACAATAGAAATCACCCACAAATTTCCAGAACTTCTAGGGGATAGTACTACACCTGTGGTAAACAAAATATGAGCTCTTTGCAAACATAAATTTTCATCTGATTCATATTTACAGCCCCCAGGTCTGCACAGTGCCTGACACTAAATGTGTGTTTGCTGAGTCAAAGGACGTATGGTGAGATTTGCTGGGGTGTTTGTATAACCTACCAGCAATTTCCATGGATATCCCAACAGAATGTAGCTTACTGTCAGAGATCTAACATTTTAATGTTAGCTTTGATCTATTTCAAAATATAAATATAACACCTTACCCACCTGACCAGTATTTTAAATATTCTTTTGTCCATTTCTACTCTGAAGATACATACCATTACCGTCGTGGAGGTCCATTCTTAAGAGAGCAACAAAAATGAACCAGATTTATATGTATACCCTTGCAGGTGCTACCTAACCTCAGCTGAATCCCCTTTTTGATCTTCCCATCAAGTGTTCATTCTTGGTTTGATAAATTTGATACATTCGTAAAATATCCCAATGGAGATGTCAAATAGGCATTTGGGTTCAAAAAAGTTCAGAGCACAGGGGAAGCCTACACTTGAGATAAGAAAATCTGGGTCATGAGCATAGAATGGGTTTTTTGTTTGTTTGTTTGTTTGTTTTTTCTGTTTGTTTGTTTTTATGCCATAGGGAAGGATATTTCACAGGGCAAGAGAGGAAAGGAGGAAGCAGCTCCAGAGTACATTTCTGATATTGATAGTCAGGTAAACAAAATGCAAATATGAACAGTAATAGCAGCCATGTTTAGAAAAGAAAACAAAAATCAAAATAAAACTTAGCAACCCACAAGAGCAGGAACTAGTCAATCAGAAATCCTAGCAACATCTGTAAACTATCTATGCAAGAAGAAAGAGTGAGGTATAGCCAACTTGAAATACACACGGTATTTTTATGTGACATGTAATTAGTTTTTGGAACTCACTACCACAGAATATTTATTTTGGGGTAACTAGCATAGAAAGTCTAAAAAAAGAATTCTTTTAGACAGTTGTAGGGATAAGAATAGTGTTACAACACATTAGGTAAGAAGCTGTGTGGTACCCGCTCCCTCTCACTTTTACCTGGCCTTGCTAAATGAATGTTCCAAAGGCCAGAACAGTCTACAGACACACTAAAATGGTTTCTCTCAACTACAAGGTGACATAACTTTCCAGGTGCTTGGGTAGGTTTTTTTTTTCACCCCAATTTCTCAGAAGCACCTGAATCAGCCAGACCATAAATGGATAGAGGATGCAGGAGGAAATGAAAGGTCATTTCTGAAGGTCATACTTCCAAAAAAGTAGTGTGCTCCAAAAAGCCCTGATTTATTACTTTCTTACTGGGATTTAAAAAAAGATCCATCTCTTTAGTGTTATAGTTTTAATACTGTGAAAACATTGTTTAATTTCCTTGAAGCATCTTCTTTAAAACTAAAAACTACTGCCTTAGGATTTTCACTACAATTTAGTCTGCACCTTGGAAGCATTTTCTATAAGAGCCCCTTAAATAATCAACTTTAAAGTAGGAAAATCTGTGTCAAGATGAATTTAGATTTAAAACAAGATAGTAATTCATCTAAGCTTTGTGACCGCCTTTAGTAAATTCAGTTTTCTTCTCTGGTCTTTGATCCCCAAATCTCCCTTGCCATGTAATGGTACTTTCTTGTTCAAAAAAACTATTTTATTCTTAGAAAATATGGATATCGAGACCTTATTCTTTAGAAAGCCCCCCTCCACCATCAGGTGGCATCACCACCAACACCAACACCAACAAAAGTAACTTAGGAATTCATTTGTGAGGTGTAATGACAGTAAGAGCTCTACAACAGCAGACAAGAAGCAAGGGATCTTATTTCTCAGTTTTGCCTTAGACTCTGAGGTCCAGTCAGTGACTTCACTTCTCTGAGTCTTACTTTGTTCATCTCTAAAATAGGGGTGTTGGACCAGGTGATGTGTGGAAGGTCTGCTTTAGTTTTAAGCCTTTGTCATTAAAAAATGAATCAAAAATTTTTAGTATATACTAGCTAATATTCCAGACATACAAAAATTAAATGGACTTAGTTATCTATGAAAAAAGTATACCAAAGAAATATTTTTAAAAAATCTATTTTGTTGCAATTGTCAAAGTTTCTTCTGCCCAATTGGTTTCATTTATAAGAAATTCTGTTTAAGTCAATGAGATCACAAGAGGAAGCAGCTTTTGAAATGTCTCCTGCTTTTAAGTAGCAAGACTTCTGGGCTTTAGGATCACAGAATATTCTTTTAAACCAAAAACTATTTTTTCATTCTGAAACAAGTCCTTTTTGTCTTCAGCGAGCATAGAAGCCATTAATGTGTGTATTTTCATATCCCACATAGTTAGAAGCCAGGTCCGAGACATACCCTCAGGATTTACTAAAGCGGTATAATTACGGTCACCAGCAATCTCCTTAGACTCCTTTTGAGCAGAGTTTTCAATCTGTATTCACAAGGAAGTACTTGACAACTGCATACTGCTCTTTGGAATAAGTGTCAAACATTCAGGTGAAATAAGCATGATAATGGGTGGGTTGGCATGACCATTAAATACTGCACTGGAACTCTACATGGGCTGTTAGACACATCCCTCTGCTCCCACACTGTTTCCTGTCTCTTCTAACACCCAGTAAAAAGGAAAAAAATCAACTAGATTGTGCTAAAATAAAGGTCAACTAGAAAGTGCGAGTGATGGTTATTGAACAATGATGTAGTCGTTAGTGCCGTCTGTAAACATTTTCCATTCTCCTCCCTTCCAGAAACATGGTAAGATTGTACTTCTTAGTTTTCTCTGGGGAGGAAGGGGGTAGGGGTGTGAATAGTTCTGGCAATGACTTGTGAGTGTAAATGATAGACGTCACTTCCACATAGGAGCACTTAATTGCCCGTATATGACCCCCCACATTTTTTTCTCTTTCCCTCTTTCACAGCAAACCAACCATGTTCCAGATATTAATTTCTATATCATCCTAGGTCCTGGACAGAGGGCAATGCTAACAGCCTTCATTTTCACAAAAATCCTCTAATGCGGAGATTGGTATCTATTTTACAGGCAAGGAAACTGAGGTTCAGAGAAGTTAAGTAATTTTCCCTAAGGTGACCTGGCTGAGAAGTTTTTTCTGTCCTGTAGGAGCTTACATCTAGCAGCTGAGTCCAGTGAAAAATACCCATAAAGCAGAGCAAAGCTCCTGGGTTCCTTCAACCAGAGTTCTCTTCTCTGCCGGGTTTAAGAATGTCCTGGGATGCGGCTCAGAGTCATATCCTTGGTCAAAGTGATTGCAATGTATTTTTTCATCCTTTTTTCAGCTCCTCCTTCAGCTGGAGGGGGTCACCATATTTTTGTCTTTGTTTTTTCTGTAGAAATTAAATGTCCTGCCCTCCTTACTGGACTTGAATTCTAAGTCCAGACCCATTAGGGCATAGAGCATGAGGCAAACACTTTATATTTTAGCTCCTTATTAGAAAAGTGCAATCCTAGGGAAGCAAGAGCGGGCGAAAGAAGAGTAAGCAAAAAAGGAAGGAAGGCAACTTCAAGGGGGTGCATCACTGAGAAGCCGCTGCTTAGTATAAAGTGCAACTGATTGCTCAGTCTCACAAGACCATCTTCCAGAGAGGCTGTGTGAACTACTGCATTCCAGGACAGAAGAGAGAGAAGAATTTATTCACAGGGATAAATGATAGATAGATATAGATAGATAGATAGATAGATGACAGATAGATAGGGGATGGGATGGCATGGATGGATGTATGGACGGATAGACAAAATATAGATCTTACTGAATTTTACATTGTGTCATAGGTGATCATTTATATGCCCATCTCCTTCGTAATACTGCAGGTTCCCAGGGGGAATAGTCAATTGTTAAAGGCTTAGGTTCAGACAAGATTGGATTTGAATCCCAGCTCAGATGTGTACTAGCTCTGTGACTTTTGACAAGTCACTCAACTTCTCTGAGACTGTTTCTTCATCTATAAAATGGGGTTAATACTATCACCTCAGAGGTGGTTGGAGGGGATGGATGACAATAGCATGTGAAGAAAGGGCTCAGTATAGAGCCTACTATGTAATGATGTTATAATATACTATGTTATTATTATTCAGCATATCACCCAGGGCTTCCAGTTTGATGTTTTGCATGTTGTAGGCACAAGATAAATGTCTACATGTTTAAATCACATCCTGTTTTATTCCATTTCCATTTCTAGTTTCTATTCCATTTCATAACCACCATGGCTGTTTTTTTCTAACTTTCTCTCACCAGCTGCCCTTGACCATATATTGATTGGGCTTCCATCTAGATCATTAGCAACCAGACTGACTCATAGGATGATGTGAGCAATGTATTATCTTTGAGGAAAGGTAGATATAAAATGGAATTTAAAAATTGATGTTCAAAAATATCAACATACTGAAATGTATTGCCCATTCTGAGCTCAAAATGCCAGGGACTGTAGCGAGAAAACTGAACTAGTGATATCACCCTTGTGCTTGTCAAGTGGGTCTGAATGGACATAATTATAAGGAAAATTGCAACCAGCCCTGCTGTTGAGTTGAAATTTTCAGAATTGATGCTATATCTCAAATCTGGTGATTAATAGAAGTCCAAGAGAAGAAATATTAAGATCTGAGATCCAAAATGTGGGAGATTTCTACACATCTCCCTCGGGAAGTTTGAAGTGTTTACCTGCATTACAAGTTCTTTTGTCTTAGGGAGTATCTCATTTATTTGTTAATCTATCAAATGTTAATTATCTGTAAAACTCCTCTGAAGCAGCACAAGCCTCCTAAGCAAATCTGTTCTGACAATTCTGGTTGATTCCAAACATAAACAAGGTACTGCTAATTAATTTAAAAAGCCTCCAAACAACTAAAGGAAACTTCTTGAGGGGAACCAAAAAAAACGCATTTAAAGTTAAGTTTTACCTGGAGACAGTTCTTCAGCCCCAAGGGAAGCGAAAGAATGTAAAATTTGGCCCAGTGATTCATCTAATAAATCATAATTGCTTGTGTTTCCTTTCTCCTGTTTACCTAGCAAAAGCTGTTGGCAGCAAATCAGTTCCTAGTAGATGAACAGATTTAACGCATTTGCTCTACATCCTTACCTAGAGACCTAATCCTGGCTATTGTGGAAATTATTAAGCAGTGGTAGACCCTCAGGTGGGGAACTGGCAGCAGGAGATAAACCTCTCAAATAAGCTACCCGCTTTTTTACACATTTACGTTTAAAATAGAAGCTAAATACAAATGGAACAGTACATGCAAAATGCCAAGCAAAATGAAAGATGCTTAAAAAAAATCTTCCTTTAAGCAAATTCTGTCATCACTCTCATTTTACAGACGAGAAAACTGCAGATTTTGTGCTTGTCCTTGAAAATTTATCCTGTACATGGAGGATATCTGTGTTATCTGTGTCTGTAGAATCACCAGTAATCCTAATGACACATAGTAGGTACTCAATATCTACTGAATTGAATAAAATTAAAATAGATATATTGAATACTTGCTATGTATAAGCACCATGCTAAGCATTTAAGGTGTATGGAAACAAATCCTTTTCTATCTGAGCCCTCTAAGCAAATCTGTGGAACTGCCTTGAAATATTTTACTTAGACCAAGCAAGTGATACAAGTTGGGAAGATACTGAAACTGATTTTAAAAACAAGTCAGAGATGCTTTTCCTGGAGATGATTAAGAATAGGATAGATAATCGACTTATGGCATATTTTAGGTGTGTTACTCCCTACTGAACAAGAAACTTCAAAGTGTCTCCTAAAATGAGTCTGATTCAAAATGTCCCCCATTTCCCACCTCTTATGTAAGTAGCATATGTAATAATGACTCATTCTTGTCTGGAATCTTATTCTTTACCAAGTTTATTTGTGTCCCTTTACTAATTTTAAAACAATTGTATAGGGATAGATAAAATAAGGATTATTCTCATTTTAGAGGTAAGATAACGGCCAAGGGTTATTAAGCTGGTGGTCGAACTGAGCTTGGAACCCTGGTATGCAGGTTTCCAGCTAAAAGTGCTCCTGTTAATTCACATCAATCTAATGGATCTAACAGCTGTATGCTTTTTAGATATTATTATACATTATCCATTTAGCATTCTTCTTGAAACTTTCTGTGATATCCCTACTTTTTTTTCCCCTCCTCTTTTTCATCCCATCTTGCAAATGTTTGTAGGTTCCAAAGGTTAACATTTTAATCTTTTTTTGCTTATGTACAATATCCTTGGGTAATGCCATCCTATTCTCTGTTTCTAGAGCCATTCATGTGTTCATGACCCTGAAATCTGTGTCTTCAGCTGCGTTTCTATCCTGAATACCCAGTACATGTAGTTAAGTGTCTACTCGACATCATCACTTGAGTCTCATAGTTGGAAGATCCAAAACTAAATTCCTTGTCTTCCTCCATAACTGTTTCCTCCTCCTGCTGTTGGTAATTAACGGCAACAGCACATATCTAGTAGTCAGAATTCATGGGCATGTTCTCTGTTTGCTCTTTCTAGTACCTCCCTCCCCATGCAATCAGCTAATATATCATACCTATCCCTTCCTCTCCTCCTTACCACTGTCTAATGTCAGCGTCTCCTCATTTCTGACCTGTTTCTCTACTGAGCCTTTTCTTGATCCTCTTTTTCCTCTGTTTTACCTCCAATTGTTTTGCAGTGATTTATGAGTCTTTTACATCAGCCTAGGCTTTTGGATGAATGTTCTAGCAAACAGGAACATTAACTTATTCAACCCCATTGCTTAACAATATTTCCAGAGCATAGTAATTGTTTCAATAAGTGTTCACTGAATGAATGAATAGATAAATTATTTAAGGAATGGAGGAAATAGGAAAGAAGTTACTACACTATAAGACTATAGAAAGTCAAGTAAACTAACCTTCATAGGAAAAGAGGTTTTTTTTTTTTAAAAAATAAGCTTTATAGTTTATACTACAAGAGATCTTTAGGAAACTCACCATGATATATATCCTGAATGTTTCCTTTCTTGGCTAAGATGAACTGTAAAATACTATGGTTTCCAAACTGACCAGAAGTTTAGCTAACTCTGGATAGTCCTCAAATAGTTTTCTGCGGCAAAGATCATGACGAGGGATCACAAAAGGAACTCCCAAACCAAGTAGTTATTTCAAGCTTTGTGTGGGCTCCTTTTAATGAATTTTCCATAAACGGAAACCCACTGGGTCACTCATGGTTCTGCATACCAGAGAGAGCAAGCCCAGTGGTATGCGACTGGCTGTATTGCATCATGCAAAAATAAATTTGCTGGAGGAAGTGTGTTCTTGTGTCCTTTAAGGAGAAGCACATACTGGTAGCCTGCTGTAGTGAAATCACTTGTCATCTAAGAAATTTCCATCTCAGTAACTTTGGACAAGAGCTAGTCTTAGCACAAAGAAAGAAAAATCATCATCAGTTCATCTAGACTTTGGGAAGGCTTTGGTTGATCTTCTCACTTTCGTGATCTCCTAACACTATGCTCTCGAATCTGAATGAAAAGTTAGCATTTTAGGGCTTACTTTTGGACTATGCATGAAGGCTACAGCATAAGTTAGAGCATTTAGTAAATGTCAAAGGATTTGGCCAAACAAGAGTATTCTATGGCACGTGCTCTGGGTTTTAATTCTGCCTCTACTAATTAACTGTGACCTGGGATGGTTGGTCATTCTAAGACTCATTTTGTAGCTTGTGGAGACTTAATGATGATAATGGTAGAACATCATAAAGTAGGTACCAACCAATGTGTTATAAAGATTATTTTTTAGTTCACCGCCTGGCACAGAGATTTAATGTGTGTTTGTTAGAATGGAATAGACAAAACAGAATTCTACCTTCATATTGCCCATTTTTCTTTCCACTACCATATGACTCCTAAATATGGGGAATTTTGTTAGAAATTTTCTGTTTGGGACTAAGAGTTATGTGATTAATTGAAAGATCAGTTAAAGCATTTAATAATAAAAATTACATACCTATATCTTAAATATTTTATTTTGACTTAAAACATTTAAATAAACATTCAATCACCTGTATTTTGAGATACAGTCAAGGCCTTTCTTAGAATCTCTGTTGGCTACCTGGAGTCCCACGCTGTCTTTCTTACAAAACCCTCATCTAAAATGTATTGCCCATCCATTTCAGTTTTGGAACTTAAAGACATTTTTGAAATAAATTGATCATATAATCCTTCTGGATGTTTTCCCCATTTTGTTTTTGCAGTTGTCTCAGCTACCTCAAATTCTATGGTAGGGTTTTGTTGTTGTTGTTTTGTTTTTCCATGCCTCATCTTTATCAAGTCATCCCCCAAGCATTCAATTTACTTTTCATAGAAAAATAATTTTTTCACGCCCATGTTTACTGGTTTACATAATATCTGAGTCTCCTAACTATAGTTACAACTACAGCATATATAGACACATACATACAATGAGCATCAACAGAGTCAGCAGCAAACATACAACTGACTTTTTTTTAAGAGAGCAAATGGGAGTTGGAATGCTAAAGGAGAAGGCATGGCTAAGAATTCAGCGTGCTGGGGCAGCCCTTGGTTTTACAGAGGAATGGAAGGCATGGGTGAATCTGAGAACTGGAGGTTGATAAGAGAGTTCTGCAGTATAGGTGTACCTTGGAGATATTGTGGGTTCGATTCCAGACCACCACAATCAAAGGAATACCACAATAAAGCACATCACATGAATCTTTTGGTTTCCCAGTGCATATAAAAGTTATGTTTACACTATACTGTAGCCTATTAAGTGTGCAATGGCATTATGTCTACAAAACAATGTATATACCCTAATTGAAAAGTACTTTATTGTCAAAAAATGCTGTCATCTGAGCCTTCAGTAGGTCGTAATCTTTTTGCAATAATAACATTAAAGATCACTGATCACAGGGAAGCCCCTGGCGGTCCAGTGGTTAAGGCTCTGTGCTTACACTGCAGCGGCACGAGTTCCATCCCTGGTGGGGGAACTACGATCTCACATGCCACGTGGCACGGCCAGGGGAAAAAGAAAAAGATCACTGATCACAGATCACCACAGCAAAGAGAATGATAATGAAAAAGTTTGAAACATTGCAAGCATTACCCAAATGTGACACAGAGACACAAAGTGAGCAAACGCTGTTGGGAAAATGGCGCCAATGGACGTTCAACACAGGGTTGCCACAAACGTTCAGTTGTAAAAAACGCATATATTGTGCTGTGAAGCGCAGTAAATCAAAGCACAGTAAAGCAAAATATTGTCAAAAGGGGTTTTACAAATAAAAGAGTGGAACAAGAAGTAGGAGGAGGGGTTAGAGCAAAACATTTGTTTCCAAGTTCATTGGCTACTTAAACTCTGTCAATATTACAGTGATAGAAAGAAAAATGGTAGAGCCAGAAAATGCTTCAGAGAACAACTAATTCAGCCCACCCATCACCTTCACCCACGACCATCACCTGCTAATATTTGATAGATGAGGAAAGATGGTTGGGTTTGAAAGAGAACATTCTTTAACACAGTCCAACATAAAAGAAAAATGGAAGGTGAGGAGAGGGACAAAGCTACTATAGATGGAGCCTGAACTGTCCTTTCAAGAAAAGAGACATGGGGGGCTTCAGGAAGGATTCCTGGACTGGTGGGAAACACTAGATTAGAGGACTTTTGGATTCCCTTCAAGGATTAGGGGTCTACACCAGAGGATGGACGGATAGGGAATGGGGAGAGGAAGAAAGAAAAAATGGAGAGAAAATACCATTTAATTTTTCTCTAAAAATCAAGCATAACCCAAAACAGACTGGCCTCTTTTACAGACAGCACTTTATGCTTCTGCAGAGACACCTATGTACGTGTCCTGGCTTTTGCAGATATTCATCAGTGGTTATGTTATGCACTTCACAGAAAAATTTATTTTTGAACTCTTCTTAGACTTCAAATATTATCAGCTGGCAAAGGAGATAGAGCCAGTGTTAAGAGGCTCTGTCCTCCTTTGGCTTCTTCTTCATTGCTTTTCTAGGAAAGGCAGTAGAAAGTGAGAGAGAGGACTGAGATGAAGAGCTTTATTAATTTTGCCCATCCTCTGTCCAGTAACTGGTTCCAGAAATTCGGTGCAGGAATTGGGGCTAACCAGATAGGGAGACTCAGTATCCAATTTTGGCCACACAGAGTTCTGTCTTTTTACCAAAGTGGAAAATTTTCAAATAAAACACAGAGGCCCAATGGAACTTGCTGAAAACAAGTCTGCAGTTCCTTACGGCTTTCCGAGTTTTAAAAAATATATACGATCATTCCATGCGGTAGCCGAGGAGAAATGACCTTCACCGTTATAATTGCTCTCTAATCCTTAAGTCAACCTGATTTATTTGTTTTTTCTCTGTGGATTCGTTTCACCTAAGCTTCCCTGTATTTTGAAGAGATGGCAACTAATTTCCTGAGCATGGTTTCAGGAAACCAACAGTGTCATGTCCAACTGCCTAGAAAAATACAAATGGCATCAGTGTTCTTGGGCAGGTCTTGCATTTGTGTGGTTGCTTGTAGTGAGCAACACAAGCACCATCTGTGCGGTTTTCCCATCTCACCCTCATCACTTCTTGGTGAGAGAGAAAAGGGTCAGCCGATGAGTAAATGAGCCATGTTGGTGTGAGAAAGGGGGGGTGATGGGAAGTCAGGCGGGGGTAAGTCTCAGGAGTGCTAGCCCTACCAGGATGGGGCTCACTCAGCAGCAGCAAGCAAGACAAAGGCGTCCCTATGCACCTCTGAGCTGAGCTTCTTGAAGGAACAGAACCCTCAAAAGTGGCTTTTCAGGAAACTGAAAGTGAACATCAAGAGAAAAAAAGCATTTTTCATTGCTTTCCTGTGTCTTTGAGAGTTGCATCAGGAAAACTTCATTCCCTAGTGTTGAATATTTTAGAAATATTGGAGCCAAACCCACACAGGGGCCTTGAAAAATATAGCATAATATGATTCGAATGACCAAGAAGCAACAAAGTCAGTTCATCTTGCTTCATTTCCTTCAAAACATTGATCGTTATTTGTAGTTATTTATTCCTTTACTTCTATGTTCTCTGCCTCCTCACTAGACTGTGAGCAGTTTGAAGAGCATCTTTGTTTTGTGTGCCACCATATGCTAAGATCTTCCGCAATGCCTGGTACACAGTAGATGCTCAATAGATATGTGCTGAATGAACAGTTTCCATCTATTTCCGAAAAATCCATACCAAACCAGAGCTTGCACTCGTTACTGGTCCACTTCTCTCTCCTAATGTTGACCCAGTTTATCTGAGCCAATAGAAAACCCCAGGGAAATTCAAGAACATACTTTTCCCCAAAACCCTCGGGTCATGAGAGCATCCTGAAAATACCACCTAAGCAGCCGCGGTTTTGCACTGTATTCTACTTTTTGCTGGTTAGGAGTCCCTTACATCACAGCACTCTGAAAATTCCTCTCAGTTAAAAAGTCCATGGCCCTACGTGAGATATTTTATTCTTTCAATCTGGTTTATCAGCTCATATTAGGTCCAGACATCCCTGACCCTTGTCATGTCCCAATAAGAAGTGAATAGAATTACTTACTAAAATGCCCAAATGCTTATGAAAAAGGCCTTTCTTTACCTTTGTTATTCCTCTTTCAAAAGGGAGTGCTGTTTCCCTTGCTTGGCACACTTCTTCCAGGTCAATGGGTTTCTGTGAGATTTCCTGAGTTCTGCAAAGAAGAGAGTTTGGAAAAAATTATTGTGTTTGGCCTGCCACCTTTCCAAAGCCTGAAAACAGTCAGTGTTGATCCCTGTACCAAAAACAAACAATAAAACCCAAACAAACCACCCCTACGCACAAACAACACTTTTTCTTCTAATTAGTGTGAAGAACTACTTCAGTGTTCCCTTGAAGACCTTCTGAGATCTAGACTACAAGATAGAATACTCATTTGGAGCTGCTTTCCCAAGCAGCACTCTTGCCTGCAAAATCTTCTTTCTCCTATGCACACAGCTCTTCGGCCATTATGGATGGAAACTTCTGAAACCCTGCCTGCTCCCTGAAGTTTTTGCCAATTAACCTTAAGAGAGGTGGTCATTTAATTTTCTAGACATCATTCACCTATGAGATTCAAGACTGCACCATATGATGTTATGGAGGAAATATGCCTTAAAATTCTAAGAATTTTCCAGTAGATTACCAGCTGCACAGAGACAAAGATCATCTTTTTTCTCTTTTTTTTTTGGCTGTATTGGATCTTCGTTGCGGTGTGCGGGCTTCTCATTGCAGTGGCTTCTCTTGTTGTGGAGCACGGGCTCTAGGCCCGCGGGCTTCAGTAGTTGGGGCACGTGGGCTCAGTAGTTGTGGCTCACGGGCTCTAGAGCACAGGCTCAGTAGTTGTGGCGCACGGGCTTAATTGCTCCGTGGCACGTGGGATCTTCCCAGACCAGGGATCGGACCCATGTCCCCTGCGTTGGCAGGCGGATTCTTAACCACTGCGCCTCCAGGGAAGTCCCAAGATCGTATCTTACTCACCAGCATATTTCTGGTATATTTCTGGTAGGCATGCAGTACATATCTGTTGCATGAGTGAATGAATGATCGGAATGACTGTAATCACCAACTGTTTACTTTACCATGTTTGGAATCATTACATCTTAGAGCAGGAAAACTAAAAGAAAAATATCATCTCGTCCTAAATATGCTACTGTGACCACCCCATTTAAAGTTTGTAATCTCTCCACCTTCCCCTCCATATTTCCAATCTTTTTTACTTGATCATTTTTTACAACACTTATTTTCTCATGTATAATTTATGTGTAATTTGTTATTTATTTTCTTACTCCCCCAGTTGGATGGTAAACTCCATAAGACAGAGTTTATTGACTATTTTATTCACTACTGTATCCCAATTGCCCAGAACAGAGCCTGGGACATAACTATCGTCAAGTGAATAAATTATATTTATTGCGTATGGGCTCCACACATGGGAATCACAGCAGTAGATTTTTAAATCCCCAGCCCCAACTTCACATCTGTGGAACCAGAATGTTTAGGGATATAAATCTCAGGAATCTACATGTTATCAAGGTGTCTAGGTGATTCTGGTATAGCTGTTCTGAGAACCACTAGTTCACCCAACTCACTAATCTAGCGATAAGCCTGAAGCCCAGGGAGGTAAAGTGTCAATCAGGGCACATGGGTTATTTAGCAGTGCATCTAAGTGTAATCATTTCTGTTCTGATGAGCTTTCCACTCCAGCCATCTATGAGCTGGATTTACTTAATATGTTTTACTGCTATTGCCATCGTGGTCTTTGAGATTAAGCTACTTAGAGGCAAGGATTATGGCTTCTGAACTCACTTTCTGTGGTTGTAGCTCAGTAGGCAGGAAGGGCATGAGGCTTCAGGTATTAAAGGACTCTTTGAGGTTAATGATGCTTTTGCACAGAAGGACCACCCCATTTCCATGCTAACATGCCACGATTTCCCTTTCTCCTTCTAGTTCCTGGACATCTCCATTAAATGGACCACCCAGGAAACCTTTCCTCCAAAGTACCTTCATTATGACCCCGAAACCTCTCATCAGCTGATGTGTGATAAATGTCCTCCTGGCACCTCCCTAAAACAGCACTGCACAGCAAGGCGGAAGACCCTGTGTGCCCCTTGTCCTGACCACTACTACACAGACAGCTGGCACACCAGCGACGAGTGTCTGTACTGCAGCCCAGTGTGCAAGGAACTGCAGTACGTCAAGCAGGAGTGCAATCGCACCCATAACCGCGTGTGCGAATGCGAGGAGGGGCGCTACCTGGAGCTGGAGTTCTGCTTGAAACATAGGAGCTGTCCCTCTGGATTTGGAGTGCTACACACTGGTATGCATCCGCTTCCAACATGTGGCCAAATTCATTAGCATCATACAAAGTCAGGTGGTAGGGAAAGGTTAAGGGAACACGTTTGTCCTGGTGACATTGCAGGACAGCAAATTGCAAAGGTAATGGAACCTGCTAGGTATGTACTATGTGTCTGGATGGCTGCCAAAGAACCATTCCTCAGAGGAACACTTTGCCACTAAGGGGCAATTTAGTTACAAATCTCAAATGCAGCAAATCACTCTCTAATGAGATGCATGATTGATTGCTCTTTCTTAAAGGGACACACTCTGAGTTGCACTGTATATAGCTGAGCTGTACCTCTGTGTTTCACTTCAGCATGGACAGCTGCAAACTGCAGTGCTTTCTGACGAACATCAAAAATGTTAATTGATACCAAGAGAGTAATTATGCTGATATTAATGAGGCTCTGGCATGCTAACAATGGGTAGTTATAATTAATTATGTAAGAAATGAGAATGGCTAGGGGAAATGCAGTTCATTATTAAAAATGAAGCTAGTTCTTCCTTTGGCATGGCAGTTGAGTGTCTGGGAGGATAAAGATGGTAGCAGCATCTCTTCAATGAGCTTATTCTTTATCTTAGACAAAGCAGACTGTCAAGCCAAGAGTAAGTACTTGTCTACAAACAAAGTACTTTCTCTTTTTGCATTTTGCATAGCATAGGTTAAGGCCAGTGTACACTGAATTTTTTAAAGTTGCAACCCACTTTTTTTTTGTTTTTTGCTACATTCACGAAGCTTCGGTATAGTCTGCATGCTCTCCTGGCCTGGGAAAATTAAGAGTATTCACTTACTTTTCTGGAGGAAGCAGTAATAGGTACAGATTCCAATTACACAGTCTGAAGCAGTGTTTCTCAGCCTCAGCTCTACTAACGTTTGGGGGCTGGATAATTCTTTTTGTGGGCAGCTGTCTGGTACATTGTAGAGTGTTTAGCAGTATTCCTGGTCTTGAGCCACTAGATGCTAATAGCACTCTTCCCCCAGTTGTGACAACCAAAAATGTCCCAGACGTTGCCAAATGTCCCCTGGATGGCAAAATCACCCCTGGTTGACAGTCATTGGTTTTGAGGATGCTAATTATTCGTAACTATTTTGACTTTCAGAAGTTGTAATACAGAGTCTAAATTATTATAAACATTTTAGGTTTAAAGGCCTACAAAGGAAACATATTCAAAAATTGAACTACTAAGTTTCCTAAGTTGTGAATTTTATAAAGTTAATCACAGAAGGTGCAAATTGCATGACAATTCCTTAAAATGGCTCTAGTATGAGTATCTGAGGAAGAAATTGGTGACACTTCTTAGCTTTTATTGGATGATACTTTGGGACTCAAAAGCTAAGCCAAGATGTAGAGGGGGAAGCCCAACCAACAGAAACAGATCCATTTAATTCAATTCAGTAATTTATATATGTAGGAAAATTAATTAAGCAGGGGCTATGCAGCTTGGAAACTGGAAAGTTTTGAAAAATAATGGAAGTAGTAAGGATTTTTCTCACATAAGCATGAAAATTTGTTTGTAGAACGAAGTAAGCAGGCAGCCAGAAGACTTAGTACAAAGGTACACATTTATTCATTTACTCACTGCTCCCTCCCTAGAAACCTACAAAGGAGTTCCTCATGGAAAATACGAGGTTTCCAGTCCAAAGACAAGGCAAGATTCTGTAGTGTTATTCTAAAAAGTATTTAATAATCATTCTTTGTTGTTGTTGTTTTGAAGCCAGATTGTCTTCTCCTCTCCATATTTTACAGCTGACCCTTGAAAACATGGGTTTGAACTACGCAGGTCCACTTGTATGCACATTTTTTTTCAATAGTAAATACTACAGTACGACACGATCCCAGTTGCTTGAATCTGTGAGTGCAGAACCCCGACTACAGCGGGCTGACTATAAAGTTATAATGGGATTTTCGACTGTGCAGACTGTTGGTGCCCCTAACCCACCATTGTTCAAGGATCAACTGTCCTTCATCCTGTTAGTCCTGTAATTCTTATGTAATTGCTTATGGCTAGCATGGTGAATTCTCCACTGAAAAGCAGAACTCCTCTTGCCATTCTATTTCACATTTTGCCTGCCAGATTGTACTTTGTATGTTTCTGTTGATATTAATAAGGCAAAATCATTTACTTAGATGGATACATCTTTTTATAAGAAGTTGTATCAATCATAGAAGAGGGGAGTCATTTTCAGAAAGGTCATTACATAAAGCCTCCAAATACATTAAGAAACTTTCCTTCTATAATTCCTGGATTCCTCCTGGTAAAGAACTTTAAAGGCTAAATTACCTGAAAGAATGTCTTGTACCTATGACTTTCTCATTGGGACACATGAGAACACCCAAGCCATCAACATGTATGTGAAGAATGACAAGATTCTTCTTTGTGAAGTTGGCAAAGGGAGACTTGGATCCAGATGTCCAAGACCATTTATCCCCAGCATATTAGCAATGAAAGAATACCATGGAATCTCTGTCCAAATACTTCTGCTTACGATACTGTAGAATTTGGTATCAAGTTGGATCCCATTTAAGGAGAGGAGTGTAGCAAGAAAGTACTTAAAAAAATAGACTTCTTTTTAAGGTGGTTCCTAAGATCATGTCACTGCAACCCTGGAAATGGCATTTAACATGTGAAGGTTTCATGCATGGTTCCCCCTTCTCTTTTTTTTCTGCCAACCGTCTGTCATTTTTATTGGTCAATGCATCATCAATCCCTTTAGAAAAGAAAGAAGCCAGAGTTGAAACTAAAACCGATCCACTGTGCTCTTTTTTTCTGGTTTTGGTAAAGGATACAATGAGATGGGAGGTTGAAAATTTTAATAAATGAAATTTATTAACTTTCTGTAGCTTTCATTTGTCCCTTTAGTATTTGGTATCTTGCGTCAGCCAGAATTGGCCTGTAAAAGCTACATTTGAATATTAAAGTCTAAATCTGTTCAACTAGCTTACACTAGATGGAGGTATTTTCATATGCAAGTACACTGCAATGTATGATCTACACAGGCATAGAGTCAAGGGTTTGAAGATATTTATTTTTAATAGCATCTTTAGTTGTTGACTGGTTCAAGTTTTCCTGCCAATGATTTCCCCAAATTTATCAAGTATCTTTCCACCATGAAATAAAATGCCCTTACAGTCACCCTTCCCTGAATTTTAACGACTGTGCTCTTTTCAGACTCAACAGTTTAAGCAAATGGTATATCATCTTCCATTTACTATGTAACTGCAGGCTTACGCTTTTGAGTCTACGGTCAACTTTATTGCCACCTTCAAAAGTTTATTATAATGTTGTAAATTTTTACTTCTCAAGGTTAGCCTACTTATGAGTTGCTTCAAAATTAGGATTCAGGAAAGAAGGAACTTCAGTAGGAACTGATTGGAATTTAACGATGCGGCATTCCATGGGTACTGATTTCAAAGAATGATATTACAGCAGTTACACAGCAGTTATCTTCATGATTTCCCAGGAATAATTGTGTGGAGAATATGGTTGACGAAAAGATCTTACTGACAGTTTAGCACAGGCAGGACTAATTGAACATCATACCCTTTTTTTCTTTCCTCCCCAATTTTGTGCTTGTAGGTAACAACAAAACACATTTGTGTTTGTATTACAAGTAGGGGAGACTGCCTAAGGGTCTAACTCTAGAAGTTTTGTTCTGTCTAATGAAGTGAAAAATGAAAATGCCTCAAGTTCTGTGCAATATAATAGTAGCAGTAAAAACCAAGTGAAAAATCTTATCCAAACTCTGTTAAGATGGTATCTGCTGCGAAAGTATTTGAGAAGAATGTGCTAAATGGCTTGGTATTTTCTGTAGGAACCCCAGAGCGAAATACAGTTTGCAAAAGATGTCCAGATGGGTTCTTCTCCAATGAGACGTCATCTAAAGCACCCTGTAGAAAGCACACAAATTGCAGTGCATTTGGGCTCCTTCTAACCCAGAAAGGAAATGCAACGCATGACAATATATGTTCTGGAAACAGTGAATCGACTCACAAATGTGGAATAGGTAATTATGTTTCAAAATATCAGTCTTTGTACCACCTCTGAGTTGAATACAAGACCCTCCGGCCCTTCTTAGTCAAACTTATATTTTCCCTTTCTTGAATTTTAACCAACTAAGGCTATTCCCTGTGCATCATCGCTAAAGCCACAACTCAAAATCTTTCAAAAAGTTCCCATCTTCTCACAATCATGCTCCAAACCCTGGCTTTCACACTTGAATCAAATGTTACCCACGGAGAACGGGGTGGTGTAAAGATTTTGTTTAAGGCTCGATGATCAGAGTCCAAATTGCAGAATTTTTTAAGCTATGCATTTTTATCACTTTTAAGAATACCTGTATTATTAACCAAAGTATAAATTGGCAACAAAGAAGCATAGTGACATACATAGATGACAAATTAGAAATGCAATACTGGCTTTGTTACCTGTGGTATTACTGCATCTGTTGCATGGAAGTTCTAAGTTCCTGTACTTGTCTTAAACTCTTTATTCAGGAAAGGTCAGTAGCTTCAAGCTCAAGTTACCTGAATGTACCTCATGTTGGTGATGGCACTAATCAGGTTGCTGTCCTCACCTTGCCACTCCTACCACCACACTAACCTCAGACCTTCTACCAAGGACTCATCACACCAAGGAGGATTGACCTTTTAGCATTTAATCAGCTTGACTCTCCCCAAACATTTTTTTGTGCAACATAGAAGTATATAAAACATAGGAATGTGGGTTGGGAGATTGAAGATTCAAACCCAGTTTCAACATTCTTTCACTGTGTTGTAAAAATCTTAGATAAGTCATTCAGCTTTTCTGCTTTCTTATTAAATAATGGAACGAGGGAAGGGATAGTAAGAAGGGTGACCTCTAACATTCTCTTTAATTCATTTATAATTTTATTTCTATCATTCTTTGAGCACTTACTATATGCCAGACATTTTTGCTATATGGGCTTTAATCTTTATAAAAATACTGTAAAGTTTGTTCAAGTTAATGTATGAACTTGAATGGCAGAGTCAGGATTCAAACCCAGACCTAATGAATCCAAAATCAAACTATTAATCCCTGGGATATACCAACCCTACCCAGACACTCAGGCCATTGCACTTCTTTTCTAAATGACATGTTTTTGTGTTTGATTATTTTCCCACTTAATGTACGCTTATACATCGGTATCCATCCTTGTTCCCAAAGGTAAACTATGTGTCTGTGTGTGTGCAGAAAATAATACACTATTTCAGATTACTTTTCAAGCTCCCTTAAAGACAGTGATTTGACATTGATCTTGAAGTAACCTGTAGACACCAGCTAAACCTTTAACAAAATATTTCATAGTTATATTAAAATATGTTAATGTATATATTAACATATATATACACATTATGCTATATATATAGAATTTTTGCTGTAATTTATTTATAGCAATAATACATTCTTATTAGATGTTTGTTAAACTCTCCCCCCACAAAATGCCCTAAAAGAACATTAAAAAGGACATAAACCCAGTTGGACTGGTGATCTGCCACTAAGACCAGGTAACAGAAGACTGATTTTATTCAAACTTCTCATTTTAGCATGCAATATCCTGGAAAACTCAACTGTGTTGGTTTTTATTATTACTATTATTATTATTATTATTTTTGTCCCTTGGACGTCCAAGAATCCAATTATTGAGTAAATCTTCTTGGTTTTCCCACCTTCCTTTAGACATGACCCTGTGTGAGGAGGCATTCTTTAGGTTTGCTGTTCCCACAAAGCTTACCCCGAACTGGCTCAGTGTCCTGGTAGACAATTTGCCTGGCACCAAAGTGAATGCAGAGAGCATAGAGAGGATAAAACGACGACACAGCTCACGAGAACAGACTTTCCAGCTGCTGAAGTTATGGAAGCATCAAAACAAAGACCAAGATATGGTCAAGAAGATCATCCAAGGTATGGTAACCTGAAATAAACAACTCGATCAGAAATCAGAACACCTGTTTATCATACAACAGAAACAAGACTATGTACCTGTTTAGTTGTGTGGATGATGTTTCCCTTTGGGAATGATTGTTGGACTGAAAACGTATTCATCAAGTGATAGTGGATACGCTATTCCTAGAGCAGTCATGTGAGGCTTTATTCTCACCTCCTCTACTCCCCAATTTCTTTTTCAAGTGTCTCTCTAAAGGGAGAGATAATACATTTCAAATGCGGGACTAGACCTCAGGAAATCTGACTCTGGATCCCCTTAGCAGTTTCAGGAGCATCCCTTCTGGACTATCTAGAAGTTCTTTAACCACTTTAGATCTTACTTTGCATTTCTACCAAGAAACTATGTTGTATTTATGTGGTAATTCTCTCCAGAGAGCCTCTAAGTGTCTTACAGGTATCCTCTCATTAATCCTCACAACACAGCCTATTATATTTTATTTTTATTTTTTAAAATTTATTTACTTATTTATCTATTTTATACATATTAGTGTATACATGTCAATCCCCATCTCCCAATTCATCCCACCACCACCACCTGCCACTTTCCCCCCTTGGTGTCCATACGTTTGTTCTCTGCATCTGAACACAGCCTATTTTAAGATTACCATTTTAATAGCATATGTCGTGAGGATTGATGAGATAAGGTCTGCAAAGTGTTTGAGCTTCTTGGAGAAAAGGGCTAGTTAAAACCAAGTACTCTCATGTTTTAGAGTTTTATAAAGAATATCCTTTAGAAACTCTGTGTGTGTGTGTGTGTGTGTGTGTGTGTGTGTGTGTGTGTGTGTGTATTACGATGGGAGAGAATCGGAGGGGAAAAGGAAGTAAGTTTCATCCAGTGTGGACCATAAGCTTTAGGATACACAGTAGAAAAAGTTCTGACTTTAATTAGCATTGGGAGGACATGGCAGAAAAAATGAGGGAGCGTTTTCATAATGCAGACAGCGTCAAGGAGAAAGCCATTCTGCTCTTCACATGTAGTTAAATGACTGAGGAGTCCTACGCAACCTTAAAGCCTCAAACATCTGAAACTGAGGCAACAGATCTTAGGCGACTAACAGTTTTAACAGTTGAATGGTTTCACTTGTGCAAAGAGTAAACTTGTCTTCTGTTTTTGGCAAACAAAATGTATTCTTTGAAAGTATAATCAGCCCTGAAGCAAAAAGAGAGGGAAGGAGAGAATCAGAGACTGTTAGAATTGGAAGGGACCGAATTTCCTATTTTATAAATGAGGACATTTCAGCCCAGAAAGATGAAGAGACTTGCCTTCGGGCCCACAGATAATAAATGACTCATGTCATCAATAGAAACGTTATTTACTCCCTCTTAGGTTTATGTCCTAGTTCATTACTGAAATATTCTCCAGGCCATGTGTATCCTACTGTTCTTTGGCCTCATATTATTGGGTTTTCACGGCTCCTCCTTTGTGTTGATGATCTCCTGGTGCTATTTATTAAAGACCGTTTGAAGGGCCTAATTCTTCAAATAGCACATGTATTGGGTATCAGTTAATGAAAGTTTGTATTATAAAATAGCGAACTTTGTGTTTTTCCTAAAAGGTTACACTTTTAATTTCTCCAAATTTTCTTAGAAAACGGTGTGTCTGTAGTTTCCCACTGTTATCTTCCAAATTTGGGCTTTTCACAAAGCTGTGTTGGATACCTAGAATATGGGCAGGCATATTACCCTAGCGTCACACAAAATAATATTTAACTCAATTCCCAGAAATAACTAGCATGACTTAAGTCCTCCCCAAAAGGAAAGGAGGAGGTTATCCTTAAAGTTACGAAATTCTGGGGAACCTCCTGTTGCCTCAGGGTAGTTTTACGGTGGCTTTAGGTGGATTACGTGAATGTCTCTGGGCTTTTGCTTTATGCAGATATCGAACTCTGTGAAAAGAGCGTGCAGAGGCACATTGGGCACATGAACCTCACCTTCGAGCAGCTTCGAAGGCTGATGGAAAGCTTGCCGGGGAAGAAAGTGACGACAGAAGACATTGAGAAAACAATGAAGACGTGCAAATCAAGTGATCAAATCCTGAAGCTTCTCAGCCTCTGGAGAATAAAAAATGATGACCAAGACACCCGCAAGGGCCTGATGCATGCCCTAAAGCACTTGAAGACATACCACTTCCCCAAAACTGTCACTCAGAGTCTGAAGAAGACCATCAGGTTCCTTCACAGTTTCACCATGTACAGATTATATCAGAAGCTATTTTTAGAAATGATAGGGAACCAGGTCCAATCATTAAAGATAAGCTGCTTATAACCGGAAATGGTCATTGAGCTGTTTCCTCACCATGGACCAGATCCAATAAATGAGTAAACTGTTTCTCAGGCGCTTGAGGAGGGTACAATGATTTCTTTCTCATCACCAAGGACTAGATTTGGCCACAGGGCCTGAAAAGAAACTATGGTGCGGAGAAAGAACTCACATCTCTCCCCAAAGTTTAATAAACCCCAAATAATTTATCCAACTAACAGATTTGGTCCAATATCTACCGACTATATTTTTCCTTGTTACTGCTTGCAGTAATTCAACTGGAAATAAACTAGACTCCATTGTGCCTTACTAAACATGGGAATGTCTAACTTAAATAGCTTTGAGAATTCAGCTGTACTAGAGGCTTTTATTAGAAAGCCATTTTTTTTCTGTAAAATTTACTAATATATCTATAACACTATTATAGTATTTGCTATTTATATTCATTCAGATATAAGGTCTGTACATATTACCATCCTGAAGGGAAACTGTGTAAGACTTAATTTTAGAAAGAAAAAAATATATATTCTGTTTATTATTATGACAAATGAAAGAGATAAAATATATTTTTTAACAGAACATTTGTAACATTTCCTAATAGGTACTGCCATTCTTCCTGTGTAGAGTATTTTTGTAATATACTTTTACCTGTGTAAACTGAATTATCATTTTATAGAAAATGCATTATTTAGTCAATTGTTTAATGTTGGAAAATGTATGAAATATAAATTATCTGAATATTAGATGCTCTGAGAAACTGAATGTACCTTATTTAAAAGATTTTATGTTTTTACTATATAAACAACATCATTAAAGTTTTCAAATTATTTTTCATCGCTTTTCCTCTTGCTTTTATGTGAACGGGACATGAATGGGTCTGAGCTTTCACAATTTTCCCTTTCTTTTATCATCAGGACCATCTGGGAATTGTTAAAAATGAAGATTCCTGGACCAATTTATTGAGAAACTCTGGAAAGGAGGGCAGAAACCTGCATTTTTAACAAGTTCCAAAGTAATTTTTACTACACTAAAGTTGGAGAACTTCTGAAGTCAAGCTTAGTATACAGATGGCACAAACAACTTATAACTACTGCCACTAGCATCAAGAGACCAAACTACTTAAGTTCTTTTGGTTGCAAGTAATAGAAACTGGCACTACTTAATAAGAAAAAATTAATTGGAAGCATGGTGTATTTGGTTGAGTGGTGCCCCCTGCCCAAAATATGTTTATGTCATAATCTCCAGAACCTGTGAGCGTTACTTTATTTAGAAAAAGGATCTTTCTTCGTATGTGTAATTAAGAATCTTGAGACAATAAAATCATCCTGGATTATCCAGGTGTGCCCTAAATCCAGTGGCAAGTGTCTTTATAAGAGACACATAGAGGGGAAAGACAGGAGAGAAGATGATGTGCAGACAGAGGCACAGCTGGGAGTGACGTGGCTACCAGCCAATAAGCCATCAGCTAGGGAAGAAAGGAACAGATTCTCCCCTAGAGCCTCTGTAGCGAGTACAGCCCTACTGATATCTTGATTTTGGATCTGCCCTCCAGGACTATGAGAGAATTAATATCTGTTCTTTTAAACCACCCAGTTTGTGGTAATTTGCCAGAACAGCTACAGGTAATAATACAGGTTGTATCCAAGCCTCAGAAACAGTAGAATTAAGATAACTCTGGGTTCCTTGATGGCAGAAGTTCCTACACTTTCTCCTAGTCTTATATTTCTGTATCTTTTAGTTCAAAATGTCAAATTCCTAGCAGAGAGACTCTGGCTGTCCTAGGTGAGGACCGGTGTAAATATTCAATACATGGCTAGTGAGGGTCTCTCTTCATCAGCTGCAGTTCCCAAGAAGGGGATATTACTGGGAACAGGGTCCATTATACCCCATCCTTTCACAGTCTGTGTTTCTCTTTTCTCTCACTTTTCTATGATTCAGAATGTAACACAGATCGACCTTACCTTTGTGAAACCAGATCATTATGGCCGCTTTGACAGAAGGGTAGATCCAGGTAAATGTCACACAAACTCATAAATCTGGGGAAAGAAAAGGCAGAGGTAAAGTCAAGAGGCTCAAACCTGGAGAATCAGTCCCAAGGCTGCAATACGGGGAGTGGAAAATATTGTGGAAATTAAGTGCTGAAGTCGTTAAGTAGGAGGACAGGGGTTAACTAACAGCCATCACGTTCCCTTCAGAAGTTCCAGTTCTTCCACCAAAGTTCTCGTGCACAGAAAATGAAATGGCCTCATATACATCAGCTAAGTTTAAGAAAAGTTTGGTAGTTAATGGTATCAAATATAAATCCTTCAAATGTTAGTTTGATTGGCTTACCTGCTGCTCCTTTGGGTTCAGTCTGCCTCAAGCTTCTCCTCCAAGGGAAATATAATACGTAAATTCATGTCAGTTTCTCTTTTTCAAAACTTTTAATGTTGAAATAGTTTTAGACTTAATAGAATCATTGAAAAGCCAATATAAAATATCCCTAGTGAGCCATTTTGTAAAATATGCCTCAATTTCAGTCTGTCTGTTTTCTCGTGAATAGATGATGTTATGGATTTGGGGAAAGAGTATCACATAGGTAATGGCCCTTCTCACATCATACCGGTGCAAATGATATCAGCATGACTAATTACTGTTGATATTAACCTTGATAACTGAGTGAATTTTTACATAAGATGTGAGATATGTATTGAAGTCCTTTTTTTTTTTTTTTACATATGGTCATCCACTTGTTCCCATAGGATTGGTTGAAAAGACAAGCATTTCTTCCTTAATTGCCTTTGCGTCTTTGTCAAAAATCAGTTGATTATATTTCTGTGGGTATATTTCTGGACTCTCTATTCTGTTCCATTTATCTGTAAGTCTATCTTTTCACCAGTACCACACAGTCTTTTTTTTTTTTTTTTTTTGCAGATGGGAAGAGTGACATCTTTTTTTTTTTTCACACACACACACTGTATTTTATTTTTACAAGAGATAAATAAACTGACACCAAGCATTGTAAATGGATGACCACAACAAAAGCAACAATGACTGCAATTACCAAACATGAAACACACTCATACTATGTCATAATATTGACATTCAGTCCAGTAATCCTCCACTGTAACAGCTCCTTTACTTTGCAGTGAAAATTGATTTGTATAGTTTTTGCCTCTGAGTCCTTGTGGGATTTTTTTTTTTTTTATTCAAACAGAAAGTCACAAAAATCATCATCATCTTCATCAGTTCACTCAGTTTCTAGTTTTCTTGAGATACAATCAACATACAGCACTGTATAAGTTTAGGGTGCAAAGCATAATGATTTGACTTGTACATCATGAAATGATGGTCACAATACGTTTAGTGAGCACCCATCATCTCATATAGATAGAAAACAAAGGAAAAAAAAAAGTTTTTCCTTGTGATGAGAACTCTTAGAAGTTACCCTTAACAACTTTCATATATAATATATGGCAGTGTTAATTATGTTAATCGTGTTGTACATGACATCCCTAGTAGTTATTTATTTTATAACTGCAAGTTTGTACCTTTTGACCACATGCGTCCAATTCCCCCTCCCTCTACCCACCCTCACCCTGGTGTCTGGTAGCCACAAATCTAATCTCATTTCCGATGAATTTCTGAGTTTGTTTCGAAGTATAGTTGACCTACAACACGATATTAGCTCCAGGTGTACAACATAGTGATTTGATATTTCTATACATTACAAAATGACCACCATGATAAGTCTAGTTACCACCTATCACCATACAAAGATATTACATTATTAATGACTATATTCCCCATGCTGTACATTTCATCCCTGTGACTCATTCATTTTGTAACTGGAAAGAGGTACACCTCTTAATCTCCCTCACCTATTTCATTCATCCCCAAACTTCCCCAAATCCTCCTCCCTCTGGCAACCACCTGTTTGTTCTCTGTATCTGACTCTGCTTTTGTTTTGTTATGTTTGTTCATTTGTTTTGTTTTTTAGATAACATATATAAGTGAAATCATATGGCATTTGTCTTTCTCTGTCTTATTTCACTTAGAATATTATCCTCTAGGTCCATCCATGTTGTCACAAATGGCATGATTTCATTCTTCTTTATAGCTGAATAATATTCAATTGTATATATACCACATCCTCTTGATCCATTCATCTACTGATAGCAGTTAGGTTGCTTCCATATCTTGGCTATTGTAAACACTGCTGCAATAAACATATGGGTACATGTATCTTTTCAACTTAGTGTTTTTGTTTTCTTCAGAAAAATATCCAGAAGTGGGATTGCTGAATTGTATGGTAGTTTTGTTTTTAATTTTTTGAGGCACCTGCATACTTCTTTGCATAATGGCTGCACCAACTTCCATTCCCACCAGCAGTGTACAAGGTTTCCCTTTTCTCCACATCCTCAAAAAAACTTGTTGTTTTTTGGTTTTTTTTCCTTAGATCAACTATTTTTTTTTTATTTTAATAGATCTTTATTGGGGTATAATTGCTTCACAATACTGTGTTAGTTTCCGTTGCACAACAAAGCGAATCAGCCACATGCATACACATGTCCCCAAATCCCCTCCCTCTTGAGCCTCCCTCCCATCCTCCCTATCCCACCCCTCTAGGTCATTGCAAAGCACGGAGCTGATCTCCCCGTGCTATGTTGCTGCTTCCCACCAGCCAACTATTTTATATTCGGTAGTGTATACATGTTGATGCTAGACTGGTGTGAAGTGATACCTCATTGAGGTTTTGATTTGCATTTCCCTGATGATTATTGACGTTGAGCATCTTTTCATGTGTCTGTTGGGCATCTGTATGTCTTATTTGGGAAAATGTCTATTCAGGTCCTCTGTCCATTTTTTAATTGGATTGTTTGTTTTTTTTTATTTTGAGTTGTGTGAGTTCTTTGCATATTTTGGATATTTACCCCTTAACGGATACACCATTTGCAAACATCTTCTCCCATTCAGTAGGTGACCTTTTCCTTTGTTGATAGTTTCTTTTGCTGTGCAAAAGCTTTTTAGTTTGATATAGTCCCATTTGTTTATTTTTGCTTTTGTTTCCCTTGCCTGAGGAGACATATCCCAAAAAATATTGCTAAGACTGATGTCAAAGGTCATACTGCCTATGTTTTCTTCTAGGAGTGTTATGGTTTCAGGTCTTACATTTAAGTCTTTAACCCATTTTGAGTTTATTTTTGTATATGGTGTGAGAAAATAGTCCAGTTTCATCCTTTTGCATGTAGCTGTCAAGTTTTCCCAACACATTTATTGAAGTGGCTGTCTTTTCCCCAGTGTATAATCTTGCCTCTAAATTTATTGACCACATAACTGTTAATTCATTTCTGGGCTCTCTACTTTGTTCCTTTGGTTTATGTGTCTGTTTTTGTGCCAGTACTATACTGTTTCATACTGTCTTAACTACTGACTTTGTCTTTTCTGATGATTACTCTGTCACTTGAGAATGCGCTGATATTTTTCTTGCCTTTTTGTCTGTCTCATGATTTTTTGTTAAAGCCAAATATATTGGATAGGTCATTGGAACTGAGGTAAATAGTTTTTATACCTGGATATGAGCATGCCTTTCCTTCTGCTAGAATTGTAAAGGAAGGCTTTCCATTAATCCAGTTAGTAATTGGACTAGTTTTGTGATTTGTTGCTGCTGTTGCTGCTATGGTTATACGCAGTGCATCACAGGTTTCCAATGCCTACAGACACTTGTTTTTAAGGTGGCTGATGTACCTCAGAGCAATGGCTGTTGGATCCTGAGTTTCAGGTGTTCCCTTTGAGTTGTGCCTCAAACTGGTTCTCTTTGCACATTCTCATTCCTCTCCCAACCCTCGCCCAGCGGTATTTTGCTGTTGTCATTTGAAGTTTCTTAGCTTCATGGTCGGGGGTGGGAAGTGCAGTCACCACTGTTCTGATTAATGCCCTTAAGCACGCCTGTGTCCCTGGGGTGTGTGGCATTCTCAGTTTTGCTGCCCCTCCCCTGGCTGCAGTTCTGGGTTCAGCACTTAATTCTGCACTCTCTCCCCAGAATAGATTTTTTTCCCCCTCCTGTTCCCTTTCCTCAGCTGCAAGGAGTGTTTCCTGATATCCTAAAGCCAGCAGTTTTGCCCTTTCCCCAGATTAATGCTTTTGTTCTTTTGGGTGAGGTGTCTTGTTCTCCCTATAGGGCTGCTGTCCCTCCGTCCAAGATCTCACCGTTCTTTCTGATCTATTCTGAGAACGCTCAGCGGCGTTCATGGAGAAAGAGCCTGCAAAAGTGTTAGAGGACGTGGTCCAGAGGATGTGACCCCCAGTTGACCTAAGAGCTGGACCCGGGCAATCAGAGGCTCCTCACTCCACCTGTCCTTGGAACATATGCTCTGCCCACCATTCTCAGAGTGGGACTGTTTTCAAGGACTCAGGCTTGAAAGAGTAACGTGTCATTGAGACCACCTGGACTGAATATGTGACTAAACCCTGTTAAGGACTCTGCATAAGCTTTTAAGATTCTTGTGGGTGGGATCAGAGATCTACTCATCTTGCAGTTACCCAAGACAAGACTTGTATATGAGTTCCCTTGCTTCTTAAACCTGCCACCTACCGATTTGGAGTGATCTTCCTCTTTCTTTGGTCTCTCCTTGCCCTCCATGTATGGGGGCCAATTTCAGATTTCACCCAGGAAGCTCCTGAGGTTGCAAACCAACAAAAGGGTGCAGACTCCCCCAGTTTCTGCAGCACCCAGGAGTCTCACACTGTTCCACCAGCCCACACACAGCCTTCATCAATTTCCAACTACTAAGAGCTCTTCTTACTACTGTCCAGTTACATCTACTCCAGGTCAGCACATATTTGTATGTCCTCTCTCCCTGGAATCACTCTCTTCTTAGATTTCGGGTCTGTTATTTGTTCTGTGACCTCAGGTCTCCAATGAGTGTTTGCCTGTTTTAAATTAAGATTATTGTATAAGAACAGTTTTAGGTTCACAGAAAATTGAGGAAGGTGCAGAGATATCCCATTTATTCCCTGCCCGCACACATGCATGGCCTCCCTCATTATCAACATCCCCCCACCAGAGTAGACTAGAGTAGTAGGTTTGTTACAATTGATGAACCTACACTGACACATCAGTATCACCTAAAGTCCATCATTTACCTTAGAGTTCACTATTGGTGGTGTACATCTAATGGGTTTTTTAAAAGTCATGGATTTGAATTTAGTTCTGTTCTTTTTTGTCAGAAGTTTGAGAACATCACTCATTCCAGCTCTGTACATCCTCCAGCTCTACACGTTCTTCCCAGGAGGAAGCCAAAACTTAGCCAATTTTGTTGTTTAAAGACTTGATGTGAAAGATTGGATGGGAGTTAAAACTATCCACATGAGTTCAGACCCACTATCTCCTCTGGTCCGTCCAGAGACCTACACAAGTTGTTAAGTATTTTTAATGAATTAGTATTATGGAAAAAAAGGATTCAGACCAAGAAACAATTTTTAAATCCTTATTCTAGACCTGTCATGAAAAATATTCTATGAAGTTTTAATTTATATACCCATGCTTTCCTATTCTACCTATTTTACTAAGCATCTTATTCAATAGACTATCTTCAGTATTTTAGTCATATGATAAAAATCTAATTTGTTAATTTATTGAAAAAATATTTGAGTGCCAAATTAGAGTATTCAATAGAATGTACTTTATACCCAGTTTTAAACAAGAGACACAGTGGCAAACCATCATTGCTCTCAGGAGTGTAGTCTTAGGTTATTTTAATTTGCTAATTGTGAAACCATCCCTGTCAAACACAAAGGTATTTATGCTCAGGTGTAGAGATGAGTGTGAAAGAAAGGACTTTAAAAACAGAGAACTCTACACTCCTTTACCAATGCAGAGATAGCTCTGGAAGTAGCTCTTTTCAAAATACTTAGCACCTTTGAAGATTTTCCTAAACTGATAGCCAAACTCTCTGATAAACTTTTACTATTCTTTTCCCTTGATCAAAGTTCATAACAGTGGCTGTTATCAGTTCAATTACTATAATTATGACTGTTGATATTGAATACAACTATATTCTAATTCTTTGACTTTCTTGCTGTTGTTTGCCAAATTTCTCTCTCTCTTCATATCTAGTAAACAATAAAATAGGGATTTAACAATAATAATAGCCAGCAGCAATCATCTCTGTAACTGAGTTTAAATACATCTGTTCTGAGGATGGTTATACTCTATTTCGGAAGACAGGATACACACGTGAGAGAGTAATTGCTAATATCAGACAGGATATACTTTGTGCCAATTGATTTGTATAAACATGGCACAGTCATCAAATGTCATCTTTTAAGCTCAGGGAAAGCCAAGAAGCAGTAAGTTCAATTAGGTCTTGTAGACACACTTAGGCAGAGAGAACATGTAGGATATTTTAGACATAAGAAATTGTATTGGAAAAGTCACAGAGGCTAAAAATGTACATAACATGTTGAAGAAACATTGTCTAGACTCATGTAGTTTATATAAAAATTCAAAGAGTGATATTAACCTAGCTTGTAGAAGTTTATTTCAACCCACATAGTTATAGATAAAATTGCTTGATTTACCTAAAACTCTTCCTTTTAGTCTGGTAAGCACCTCCTTCTTTTAAGGAACTACTCTCTCCCATTCCACCCCAAACTCAACACGTAGTTCCAAAGGGAGCTGATCCTAATAGCCTCTCTTTCTGCCAGCCTCAACCCTTCCCCATTGTTATTCCAAGGTATTCAATGAGATACCTTCTTTAGGATTTGTGCATTTGGAATTACTTGAATTTTTTTTTTTTTGTTCAATGAAAAACTATAAAAATGTGAACCTAAAGCCATTAGAGCCCACAGAGAAAGGGAGCTAACAGAGAGAACTAAGAAGAAGAGATAGGCAAAGAATCCTAATGATGTTCAAGCCTCTGGTTCTGGCCATACTTTTTCTTCCTGTTATTTATTTTTGTGAACCACTGACTTTTCCTTCTCACTCAAGCCAGTTTCTGTCATTCATAAACAAGAGTCCTGACTAATATGTGGAGTAAATAAGAGGTCCCTAAATGCCAGACAAAGATGTTTGGATTTGAGGAGCTAACTGTGATGACTGTGAGGTCCTATCCACCTGAGAATCTTTAGTTTTATAATATTTACAGCTAAACATAAGAGGAGCCATGGAGGTCTTAAGAAAGGTATTGAAGTTTGCAAGGCAGCATTTCAAGAAGATTATCCTGGCAGGAGTGTATAGAATGGATTGGAGCAGAAATAGGCTAGAGACAATGAAAGCAGAAGAGGTGACTATGAGAACAGTTCAGCCATGAAGTAAATACACAACTCAGACTGGGGGTGGGAGCCCAGAGTGGAAGAGGAAGATCACTTTAAAGAATCGTTAATCTTTCCAAAAGAGTCATCAAAGGAGGAGCACCATCACTGGACATTTGGTTATGACTAAGGGATTGAGATTCTGTCTTTTTCCAAGTATTTAATACCAAATACATCTCCCATTTCCTTGGGTTTCTTGAGTCTTTTCCCAGGGAAATCCACCTCATCTTTTGAGACACAAAAGCTTAAGTCATATTTCCACAAAAATCCTTCTAACTAAAACAAAGACGTCTTCCAAATTGACATTTCTATAGCAATTTTGGTTTTGTATGACTCACTGATTTCAGAAAAGAGGAGGTAAACAGGGCAGATCATGCATAAAACCCGTGTCATCCTGATGGAATCACAGGTTTCTAAGAGACAACATGAGGTCATCTGTTCATCTCTCATGCCCTGGTCCAGCCATTCCTAAACCATCCTGGAGAGTGATGACCTCGGATTTAATAATTTTAAAAGTATCTTATTGCTTAGTGATTCCCCCACGACATATACCCATGGACACACGCAGCCAATGGAACCCAATTCCAGGACTTAATTGCTCTCACTCTGAAATTGAAACTGGGAAAAATGGTTTCTTTAATAGAAATTCTTACTTGGAATTTTAGAGCAGGTGGGCCTTTCTAGATTGTTCTAACCCAGTGTTTATCAGACATAACCTAATATAAGCATACTTATTCAAAATGCACATTCCCAGTACCCTTCCAGAATGACTTTGATTCCATGGGTTAGGAGTAGGATGCTAGAATTCTTACTGGGCAATTTTGGAAATAATAATCCTTAAGGATCCAAATGAGGCTGTGAGACATTAAATTGCATAGCTGGAAGAACTGAGACCTCCTAAGACTCAGAACTCTACTAAGAC
Organism: Balaenoptera borealis; assembly: GCF_965194805.1. Classification (NCBI taxonomy): domain Eukaryota; kingdom Metazoa; phylum Chordata; class Mammalia; order Artiodactyla; family Balaenopteridae; genus Balaenoptera; species Balaenoptera borealis. The sequence goes on from NC_138876.1 coordinate 19,686,368, forward strand.
TCTTGTTTAACTTTGTGCTTCTCTTAATGAAGATGGGAAACAACTAGCTTCCCCTCCTTGGGTGCACTTAATCACACTGTGCATGTATCTATTCAATATCATCGCACTTATCAATTGACAGTTTAACTGTCTCTTGATACTGATGCTAATGGTAATAATAACAACAGCAGTAATAATAATCGCTATCATTTATTACATGCTTTCCTGTTATCCCCAGATTTGGGTCCATTTAGGTTCTTAGAAAACAATGTTTTGTAACTGAAGTAAATCAGAAAGAGAAAAACAAATATCGTATAAAGTTGCTCATACGTGGAATCTAGAAAAATGGTACAGATGAACTTATTTGGAAAGCAGAAATCGAATCACAGATATAGAGAACAAACTTATGGTTATCAAGAGGGGAAGGGGGCGTGGCATGAACTGGGAGATTAGGATTGACATATATACACTACTGTGTATAAAATAGATAACTAATGCGAACCTACTGTATAGCACAAGGAACTCTACTCAGTGCTCTGTGGTGACCTAAATGGGAAGGAAATTTTAAAAAGAGTGGATATATGTATACATATAACTGATTCACTTGCTGTACAGCAGAAACTATCGCAACATTGTAAAGCAACCATACTCCAATAAAAATTACTTAAAAAATAAAAATAAAATAAAATAAGAACACAGTGTTCTGTAAAGCCAAAAGCCAGGAAGTCCCTGATTCATCTTCCAACTTGCCATTGCTTCTACACTGACCTCGGAACTCACAGTAAATGCCCTTTAAAAACGTGCTAGGAACATAACCCTGCACTTCAGCCCATTAATAGACATCATCTCATTAAATCTTAACAACCCAATTCCTTAACTCTCCCTAACCCACTTGTGATGTCATTATTTCACTAAATCCTTACAGCCCTACCAGCTGATTTCCCCTGACAGCCACCATTTTTTTTTTTTTTTTAAATTAGATCTCTATTATTATCTACTGCATGGACTGGGTACCATATTTGCCTGATCTAGTCACAGCTATCCCAAGTCTTATACTTCCTACCAACGATCTATCCTGATGACACCTTTGGATTTTAGCTCAAGATGACAAACATCACTCCTGAAATAGGATGACAGTAAGAGGCAAGAGAGGAAAAATTCACATTTTTGAAAAACAAAATCCACTAGCCAGGAATCCAAGAGTAATGGTTTTGTATGGAAAATTCCATCTGCTTTTTGTGGCACCTGGATCAGATTTTCCCCTCCAGCCAGGAGAATATGCCACTCAAAAAATCTGCCTTGGATGGTGGCATGATGTATTCTGCCATTAAGCACTCGTGGCAAGGAACACATCCAGGATTTGCTTACTAAGAGGAGATGGCAAAAGAAGCAGCTTTGCTAAAGTCTCCAGAATAAATTTCTGTTTAAACCCAAACCATGAAGTTGAAACTGGATATTAAAAAAACGTAAAGCCTGCAGACTCACACTTGGGTATAACTGGTACTATACCTTTTCCCGATTATTTGAAAATCGCCTCTGTTGATTAAGCCACATTTAAAGAATAGGGAATTTCACAATAAAGTTTCTAGAAAAAATAAAATTTGATGGGGTCTGGGAATTAAAAAATAAGGGCAGATTCCACTTAGAAATAAGTAGCTGTCTTTCTCAGGAGCAGGTCCACGTGAGTTAATAAACCTTTAGTAAAGGAAAGGGCTTTAAAGTGAGACACACCTGATTTTAAATCCTGTCTCTTCTCCTAAACAACATGATTGCTTTGGGGCTCAGCCTCTTTGTCCCCATAATCCATAGACTAGAATCTCAGAAGCTTATCTGGACATGCCATGTAAGTTCCTAACACATTACATGGCATAGTAAACAAGTGCTTTTTAAAACTTCATAAAAAGGATGGTTCCCAGCTATTCTGTGTGATCATTTTGAGGGAAAAAAGAAAGGGGCATTCCTCCAGAAAACTATGCTGGGTATTTGGTTCAGAGTTGTAACCACTTCACCCCAAAATGGGAAGAGAGGCAAGTCAAGAGAAGGCAGTTAAGGAGACAAAGAGGTATCCACAGGCCTGGCTTTCATTATGGACCCCACTGAAGCTTTGGAGTGCCTATGACAATGGTGCTATGCAGAGTACGGACACAGTGCAGCTGCAGCTCAGATGGTTTGTGACAAATGCAGCACCAAGCAATCGCAGGCACCACGAAGGTAGCAGATGCAGACATTGCAGAGATGTTGTCTGTTTGCGTTCTTAGCAGAGATGGTGAATTTTTCAATTATGAGAAGACTCTCTTTAAGACAAAAGTCTAACAGTCACTGACATTTGAGAGGTTGAGTTAACCTATCCCCCCAAAGTTGGACAGTTCTTTGAGTGTTCAATGAAGCCACATCAATCACTTTGACTTCCATTTTGATGAATCTGGATAAAACAAAATCTCTCTGAAAGAACCATTCCAATTGGAAATCACCTTAAAGGACAGGAGAAAATAGCAATCAGTGAGTATCTGTCATGTGCCAAGATCTTACCTTCCTATATTCATTCTCTTAACAGCTTTACACATTAGGCCTTAATATTACCATTTTAAAGATAAAGGGCTATGGCCCAAAGAGAATAAATTATGTGGCCACTATTTCATAGCAAGGAAGTAACAGAGATAGATTTTGAACTCCATTTTATCTTTAAAACTCTTGATATTTCATTGTATCACACTGGTCCAAAGGCATTGGGGGAAGTCAGACAGCAGTAAATTAAGAATCAAGAAGTGGGCATTTAAAAGTTGCATTTAATGTTCTCTGCATTTTCTTTCTGTGCATTTGCCCTAGTGTGGAGGGGTAACTGATTTCACACAATTCTGATTTTTGCCCACAGATAGTTACGTCACGTTAGTGTCCACCTATTCTGTTTTCCCCCCGAGTGGGTGAGCAGAAATTCTATTCTGATACTAACTAGCCAGAGTTAGCACGGATCTCATAGATTAAGGGGAAAAGTCCTCCACAAGCCTGCCCACCCACCAGCCACAAGTTTCAGGGGGTCCCCAGGCCACCCACACTTCTGACTGGCTACAAAGAAGGGGTTCCTACAACCCCCTCAGGTTTGATAATTTGCCAGAATAACTCACAGAACTCAGGGAAGCGCTGTACTTACGACTGTAGTTTACCATAAAGGATACTCCTAGTGACAAGATCTGGGAGGGTCCTGGGAGGATCCATGGCTTTGCCCTTTGGAATCAGATGCACCACCCTCCTGGCACATGAATAATGTGTTTACCAACAAGGCAGGTCCACTGTCCAGAGTTTTTATTGGGGTGTTATTACATGAGCATGATTCATTGAACCCAATTTCTAGCCCTCTTCCACAACCCAGAAGTCAAAATAACTCAAAGTTGCAACACTAATCAATATGGTTGGTTTATCTTATGACCACACCCTACACTAAAACTATCTAGGAGCCTACCATTTGTAATTATATAAGCATAATAAAGACACTCTTCAACAGTTGGGATAGTTTAAGGATTTAGAGTCTCCCAGGAACAAAGGCCAGTAGAATTCTTTATTATATACCACCACCCTACCCTATCCCACTCTCCAAACTTGTTCTCTTTCCTAGCATCTCAATTCTGTCATGGGCACCACCAACGACCCTTTAAGCCTGCCACACTAAAAACCTGAAGTTGTCTTTGCCTTTTCTCTGCTCTTCTTAGGTAGGTTAATTTCCCTTGGGCTGATTTTCTTCTCCAGGTTTCCTGGGTTCATCCTCTCCTCTCCATTTCTACTACCACCATTACCACTGCCATTCAGAATTCAAACCCATAGGAGCCTAAGTTGTTGTCCAATTTCCTGACTGATCTGCCTGGCCCCAGCTTCATCTACTTCAATCCTTCTTGCACAAAACTATCAGATCAATCTTCATTAAACATCCCAGTAATTAGCAGTAATTTGTTCCTCTGAGCAACCTGTATGAGAATCCTTTTCTCTATACCATAAGGTCCCCTGTGATATCATCCTTCCTTGCTTTTTGCTCAAGAAAGATCAGAAAAGCAACCAGAGTTCTAAATGGTCTTAAGGAAAAGCACACAGGATGGTAACTGGAATGAGCACTGATTCCAGAGTCCAGAAGGATTAGGTTTGAATCCTGACTCAACTGCAAGCTACAGATACCTACATCGTAGAGGCATTGCATAGGGCAGAGATGTAAGGTGCTCAGTACCTAGGTTATTTGACACAGAAAATCTAATCTGCAGTTAAGGGGGTGTTTTTCACTCTCATTTCTCTAAACCCTTCCTTTTTAAGGTACTATATTAACTTTCTATCACTGCTGGAACAAATTACCATGAACAGGGGTATCATTAATTTTCTTTCAGTTCTGGAGGTCAGAATTCCACTGGAGTAAAATGAAGGTGTTGGCAAGGCTGTGTTCATTCTAGATGCTCTGGTACAGAACCTGTTTCCTTGTCTTTCCCAGCTTCTGAAGGCCATCTGCATTCCTTGAGTCCTTTCTCCACCTCCAAAGCTAGCAACTGTGGGCCGAGTCCTTATGGTGTCATCTCTCTGGTTCTCCTTCTTTTGCCTCCTTCTTCCACAGTTAAGGGCCCATGTGACTACATTGGGTCCAACTGGATAATCCAAGCTAATTCTCCAGTTTAAAGTCATCTGATTAACAACCTTAATTCCACCTGCATCCTTACTTCCGCTTTGTCATATAAGGTAACATATTCAGATGTCCCAGAGACTAGGATATAGGCATCTTTGGCCAGGGGAGGGCATTATTCTGTCTCATGCTGAGTTCAGGTAACCCATTACCTATGAAGCTTTCCCTGAGGGCTCTCACCTGCATTGTTCTCTTTCCTCTAACCCAGTAGTGTTCAATCTTGTCTGCACACTGGCATCACCTGTGGCACTTCAAAAACGATTGTGTCTCATTCTTGAGAAATGTGGATTAAATTGGTCCAAGGTGTTACCTGAGCAAAGGATTTTTTTTACAAAACTCCCCCAATGATTCTAATATGCAGCCAAAATTGGGAGACACTGAATTTGGGGGAATTTTTTTTTTTTTTTAATGTCTGAAACATTTATATTAACATATTTCCATACAAATACAAATATAAGATTTTTAGAAATTTCATGTAATGTCTGAAACATTTATATTAACATATTTCCATACAAATAACCCAATGAAAGTTTAGTATTAGTTGTTTTGTTTGTTTTTTTATACTGCAGGTTCTTATTAGGCATCAATTTTATACACATCAGTGTATACATGTCAATCCCAATCGCCCAATTCAGCCCACCACCATCCCCACCCCACCGCAGTTTTCCCCCCTTGGTGTCCATATGTCCATTCTCTACATCTGTGTCTCAACTTCTGCCCTGCAAACTGGCTCATCTGTACCATTTTTCTAGGTTCCACATATATGCATTAATATACGATATTTGTTTTTCTCTTTCTGACTTACTTCACTCTGTATGACAGTCTCTAGATCCGTCCACGTCTCAACAAATGACTCAATTTCGTTCCTTTTTATGGCTGAGTAATATTCCATTGTATATATGTACCACATCTTCTTTATCCATTCGTCTGTTGATGGGCATTTAGGTTGCTTCCATGACCTGGCTATTGTAAATAGTGCTGCAATGAACATTCGGGTGCATGTGTCTTTTTGAATTACGGTTTTCTCTGGGTATATGCCCAGTAGTGGGATTGCTGGGTCATATGGTAATTCTATTTTTAGTTTTTTAAGGAACCTCCATATTGTCCTCCATAGTGGCTGTATCAATTTACATTCCCACCAACAGTGCAAGAGGGTTCCCTTTTCTCCACACCCTCTCCAGCATTTGTTGTTTGTAGATTTTCTGATGATGCCCATTCTAACAGGAGTGAGGTGATACCTCATTGTAGTTTTGATTTGCATTTCTCTAATAATTAGTGATGTTGAGCAGCTTTTCATGTGCTTCGTGGCCGTCTGTATGTCTTCTTTGGAGAAATGTCTATTTAGGTCTTCTGCCCATTTTTGGATTGGGGTGTTTGTTTCTTTAATATTGAGCTGAATGAGCTGTTTATATATTTTGGAGATTAATCCTTTGTCTGTTGATTCATTTGCAAATATTTTCTCCCATTCTGAGGGTTGTCTTTTTGTCTTGTTTATGGTTTCCTTTGCTGTGCAAAAGCTTTGAAGTTTCATTAGGTCCCACTTGTTTATTTTTGTTTTTATTTCCATTACTCTAGGAGGTGGATCAAAAAAGATCTTGCTGTGATTTATGTCAAAGAGTGTTCTTCCTATGTTTTCCTCTAAGAGTTTTATAGTGTCCAGTCTTACATTTAGGTCTCTAATCCATTTTGAGTTTATTTTTGTGTATGGTGTTAGGGAGTAGGGAGTATTCTAATTTCATTCTTTTACATGTAGCTGTCCAGTTTTCCCAGCAACACTTATTGAAGAGACTGTCTTTTCTCCATTGTATATCTTTGCCTCCTTTGTCATAGATTAGTTGACCATAGGTGCGTGGGTTAATCTCTGGGCTTTCTATCTTGTTCCATTGATCTATGTTTCTGTTTTTGTGCCAGTACCATCTTGTCTTGATTACTGTAGCTTTGTAGTATAGTCTGAAGTCAGGGAGTCTGATTCCTCCAGCTCCATTTTTTTCCCTCAAGACTGCTTTGGCTATTCGGGGTCTTTTGTGTCTCCATACAAATTTTAAGATGATTTGTTCTAGCTCCGTAAAAAATGCCATTGGTAATTTGATAGGGATTGCATTGAATCTGTAGATTGCTTTGGGTAGTATACTCATTTTCACAATGTTGATTCTTCCAATCCAAGAACATGGTATATCTCTCCATCTGTTGGTATCATCTTTAATTTCTTTCATCAGTGTCTTATAGTTTTCTGCATACAGGTCTTTTGTCTCCCTAGGTAGGTTTATTCCTAGGTATTTTATTCTTTTTGTTGCAATGGTAAATGGGAGTGTTTCCATAATTTCCCTTTCAGATTTTTCATCATTAGTGTATAGGAATGCAAGAGATTTCTGTGCATTAATTTTGTATCCTGCAACTTTACCATATTCATTAATTAGCTCTAGCAGTTTTCTGGTGGCAGTTTTAGGATTCTCTATGTATAGTATCATGTCATCTGCAAACAGTGACAGTTTTACTTCTTCTTTTCCAATTTGTATTCCTTTTATTTCTTTCTCTTCTCTGATTGCCGTGGCTAGGACTTCCAGAACTATGTTGAATAATAGTGGTGAGAGTGGACATGCTTGTCTCGTTCCTGATCTTAGAGGAAATGCTTTCAGTTTTTCACCATTGAGAATGATGTTTGCTGTGGGTTTGTCATATATGGCCTTTATTATGTTGAGGTAGGTTCCCTCTATGCCCACTTTCTGGAGAGTTTTTATCAGAAATGGGTGTTGAATTTTGTCAAAAGCTTTTTCTGCATCTATTGAGATGATCATATGGTTTTTATTCTTCAATTTGTTAATATGGTGTATCACATTGATTGATTTGCGTATATTGAAGAATCCTTGCATCCCTGGGATAAATCCCACTTGATCGTGGTGTATGATCCTTTTAATGTGTTGTTGGATTCTGTTTGCTAGTATTTTGTTGAGGATTTTTGCATCTATATTCATCAGTGATATTGGTCTGTAATTTTCTTTTTTTGTAGTGTCTTTGTCTGGTTTTGGTATCAGTGTGATGGTGGCCTCATAGAATGAGTTTGGGAGTGTTCCTCCCTCTGCAATTTTTTGGAAGAGTTTGAGAAGGATGGGTGTTAGCTCTTCTCTAAATGTTTGATAGAATTCACCTGTGAAGCCATCTGGTCCTGGACTTTTGTTTGTTGGAAGATTTTTAATCACAGTTTCAATTTCATTACTTGTGATTGGTCTGTTCATATTTTCTGTTTCTTCCTGGTTCAGTCTTGGAAGGTTATACCTTTCTAAGAATTTGTCCATTTCTTCCAGGTTGTCCATTTTATTGGCATAAAGTTGCTTGTAGTAGTCTCTTAGGATGCTTTGTATTTCTGCAGTGTCCGTTGTAACTTCTCCTTTTTCATTTCTGATTTTATTGATTTTAGTCCTCTCCCTCTTTTTCTTCATGAGTCTGGCTAATGGCTTATCAATTTTGTTTATCTTCTCAAAGAACCAACTTTTAGTTTTATTGATCTTTGCTATTGTTTTCTTTGTTTCTATTTCATTTATTTCTGCTCTGATCTTTATGATTTCTTTCCTTCTGCTAACTTTGGGTTTTGTTTGTTCTTCTTTCTCTAGTTTCTTTAGGTGTAAGGTTAGATTGTTTACTTGAGATTTTTCTTGTTTCTTTAGGTAGGCTTGTATAGCTATAAACTTCCCTCTTAGAACTGGTTTTGCTGCATCCCATAGGTTTTGGGTCGTCGTGTTTTCATTGTCATTTGTCTCTAGGTATTTTTTTATTTCCTCTTTGATTTCTTCAGTGATCTCTTGGTTATTTAGTAACGTATTGTTTAGCCTCCATGTGTTTGTCTTTTTTACGTTTTTTTCCCTGTAACTCATTTCTAATCTCATAGCGTTGTGGTCAGAAAAGATGCTTGATATGATTTCAATTTTCTTAAATTTACTGAGGCTTGATTTGTGACCCAAGATGTGATCTATCCTGGAGAATGTTCCGTGCGCACTTGAGAAGAACGTGTAATCTGCTGTTTTTGGATGGAATGTCCTATATATATCAATTAAATCGATCTGGTCTATTGTGTCATTTAAAGCTTCTGTTTCCTTATTTATTTTCATTTTGGATGATCTGTCCATTGGTGTAAGTGAGGTGTTAAAGTCCCCCACTATTATTGTGTTACTGTCGATTTCCTCTTTTAGAGCTGTTAGCAGTTGCCTTATGTATTGAGGTGCTCCTATGTTGGGTGCATATATATTTATAATTGTTATATCTTCTTCTTGGATTGATCCCTGGATCATTATGTAGTGTCCTTCCTTGTCTCTTGTAACATTCTTTATTTTAAAGTCTATTTTATCTGATATGAGTATAGCTACTCCAGCTTTCTTTTGATTTCCATTTGCATGGAATATCTTTTTCCATCCCCTCACTTTCAGTCTGTATGTGTCCCTAGGTCTAAAGTGGGTCTCTTGTAGACAGCATATATATGGGTCTTGTTTTTGTATCCATTCAGCCAGTCTATGTCTTTTGGTTGGGGCATTTAATCCATTCACGTTTAAGGTAATTATCGATATGTATGTTCCTATGACCATTTTCTTAATTGTTTTGGGTTTGTTTTTGTAGGTCCTTTTCTTCTCTTGTGTTTCCCACTTAGAGAAGTTCCTTTAGCATTTGTTGTAGAGCTGGTTTGGTGGTGCTGAATTCTCTTAGCTTTTGCTTGTCTGTAAAGCTTTTGATTTCTCCATCAAATCTAAATGAGATCCTTGCCGGCTAGAGTAATCTTGGTTGTAGGTTCTTCCCTTTCATCACTTTAAGTATATCATGCCACTCCCTTCTGGCTTGCAGAGTTTCTGCTGAGAAATCAGCTGTTAACCTTATGGGAGTTCCCTTGTATGTTATTTGTTGTTTTTCCCTTGCTGCTTTCAATAATTTTTCTTTGTCTTTAATTTTTGCCACTTTGATTACTATGTGTCTCGGCGTGCTTCTCCTTGGGTTTATTCTGTATGGGACTCTCTGCGCTTCCTGGACTTGGGTGGCTATTTCCTTTCCCATGTTAGGGAAGTTTTCGACTATAATCTCTTCAAATATTTTCTCTGGTCCTTTCTCTCTCTCTTCTCCTTCTGGGACCCCTATAATGCAAATGTTGTTGCGTTTAATGTTGTCCCAGAGGTCTCTTAGGCTGTCTTCATTTCTTTTCATTCTTTTTTCTTTAGTCTGTTCCGCAGCAGTGAATTCCACCATTCTGTTTTCCAGGTCACTTATCCGTTCTTCTGCCTCAGTTATTCTGCTACTGATTCCTTCTAGTGTAGTTTTCATTTCAGTTATTGTATTGGTCATCTCTGTTTGTTTGTTCTTTAATTCTTCTAGGTCTTTGTTAATCATTTCTTGCATCTTCTCAATCTTTGCCTCCATTCTTATTCCGAGGTCCTGGATCATCTTCACTATCATTATTCTGAATTCTTTTTCTGGAAGGTTGCCTATCTCCACTTCATTTAGTTGTTTTTCTGGGGTTTTTTCTTGTTCCTTCATCTGGTACATAGCCCTCTGCCTTTTCATCTTCTCTATCTTTCTGTAACTGTGGTTTTTGGTCCACAGGCTGCAGGATTGTAGTTTTTCTTGCTTCTGCTGTCTGCCCTCTGTTGGTTGAGGCTATCTAAGAGGCTCGATGGGAGGCTCTGGTGGTGGGTAGAGCTGACTGTTGCTGTGGCGGTCAGAGCTCAGTAAAACCTTAATCCACTTGACTGTTGATGGGTGGGGCTGGGTTCCCTCCCTGTTGCTGTGGCGGTCAGAGCTCAGTAAAACCTTAATCCACTTGACTGTTGATGGGTGGGGCTGGGTTCCCTCCCTGTTGGTTGTTTTGCCTGAGGCAACCCAACACTGGAGGCTACCCGTGCTCTTTGGTGGGGTTAATGGCAGACTCTGGGAGGGCTCACGCCAAGGAGAACTTCCCAGAACCTCTGCTGCCAGTGTCCTTATCCCCACGGTGAAACAGAGCCACCACCCGCCTCTGCAGGAGACCCCCCAACACCAGCAGGTAGGTCTGGTTCAGTCTCCCCCAGGGTCACTGCTCCTTCCCCTGGGTCCCGATGCACATATTACTTTGTGTGTGTCCTCCAAGAGTGGGGTCTCTGTTTCCCCCAGTCCTGTCAAAGTCCTGCAATCAATTCCCAGTAGGCTTCAAAGTCTGATTCTCTAGGAATTCCTCCTCCCGTTGCCGGACCCCCAAGTTGGGAAGCCTGACGTGGGGCTCAGAACCTTCACTCCAGTGGGTGGACTTCTGTGGTATAAGTGTTCGCCAGTCTGTGAGTCACCCACCCAGCAGTTATGGGATTTGATTTTACTCTGATTGCGCCCCTCCTACTGTCTCACTGTGGCTTCTCCTCTGTCCTTGGACGTGGGGTATCCTCCTTGGTGAAGTCCAGGGTCATCCTGTCAATGACTGTCCAGCAGCCAGTTGTGATTCTGGTGCTCTCGCAAGAGGGAGTGAGAGCACGTCCTTCTACTCTGCCATCTTGGTTAATCCCCCTGGGGGAATTTTTGTATTTTCATCTTATCTGTCAGTGTACAGAGGAGGTATTACAGGCTGATTAAAAACAAGACTGCAGTCAAATTACCTGTATTCACATTTTTTGGCTCCACTTCTAACTAGTGGTCAGATCTTGAGCTATTTAAGCAATCACTTGGTGTCTATGTTTCTTTATTTGTAAACTGGGAAGAATTACAATGCCCCACAGAGTTGTTAAGAACACTGAATGATATAATGCATGAAAAGTGTCCAGTGTAGCACACGGCTCAGAGTGTGCTCCCAACCAATACTAGCTCTAAGAGTGTTTCATGGCCATTCACTTTATCTTTGAAACTCACCTACAAGCTTTGCCTGGGCATAATCAGCCCCTCTTTCTGTGGTTCTCAAAAAACACTTGTTATTTGATGGATAGGAAACAAGCAAGTGTAGCCAAACCACATGATTGCAGCTCTTTGAGCCATAAATCTTATTTTAGTTTTAGTATAGCTTTGTCGTATCTTTGCTTTCCAAGTATGTTTAACCAGTGTAATCTGGATGCAGGTTAGAAACATTTTGGAAGCTTTTTAAAAATATTAGGCCCAGGGCCCACCTCCCTGCAGAGATATTAATTCAGTTGGGCCCCAGGCATCAGTGTTTTTTAGGTCTCCAGGTAACTGCAATACACAGCAAGGTATGAGACTCTCTGACCTGGACTAAATTTCTACAACTGCTGTGCTCTGGGTAGTCGTCCCTCAGTATCCACGGGGGATGGGTTCCAGGACCCCCACAGATATCAAAGTCCGAGGATACTCGAGTCCCTTATATAATATGGTATAGTTCATTCTGCCCTCCGTATCTGCGGGTTCTGCATCCATGGATTCAACCAACAGTGGATTCAGCCAACCACGGACTGAAATCGCAGTCAGTTGAATCAGCAGAGGTAGAACCTCTATACCGAGTCTGACTGTACTTCTAATGAAGCTAGCGACGTATGCCTGAGAATGCCATGGTGAGTCTATTGATTGGGAGAGAGTTTAGTGAAGGGAAAATAAGAAAAGAGAAGGGATTTAAAAACAGGACAAACCAGAAAGAGAGGAAGTAAGGAAAAGGAGATGGTGAAGCACACCTAGAAGGTATCTCCTGATCATTTATTGGCACTTACGCCAGTTATTAACTGTGCTCTTCCATCCCAATTAGGTCCTTAAGGAGATATGAGGATCTCTCTTTAAGGAGGATCTCATTAGAAGATTGGTGTTTCTGTGTCCTTCCCAGAGCATGTACTCATATCAGCAAGCCTGAATCCAGCCACTGCACAGATTTGTTCTGTGGCTACTCAGGTAGGTAGTATTGGAAGAGGTGTAAAAAAACACTAAGTTGAAAGTTTGGGACTAGTCCTTAAACAACTCTAGAGAGGAAATTCCTTGCTCACCCTGGGTGGCTCACAGGTCACTAAGGGGACTGCAAGGAATGTGAGTCAGAGGAGACAATTACTCAAGAAAGTTGCTCAAGCTCCTAACATCTGGTGGCAGAGAGAGGCTCTAAGTAACCTCAAGGTGACTCCCAGGCATGGGACACCAACAGCATCAGGCAGGTGGCCCCAGCACAAAGAATTTTCCTATCTGCTGCAAAGGGATCTGTAGCAACAATCACATCATAAATTAAATTTTCATATCTTTTATAATTTATAAAATTCTTCCCCATTTATGTGTTCACTTGTTATTTTTTTTCAGAAAAAAAAACCACCTTTGTAAGATACATAGTTCAAATATCATCCCCATACTTGAGATAAAGAGCCAAGTCTGAGGCAGTAAGTGACTGAGTGATAGAGGTAAAGGCTTCTGATCTTATCTGCTTTCTGGATGCGCCCTTTTTTAAAGAAAAGGATAATTAGTCATGGCATAGATGATTACAAAATAAACTATAAGTATTTAAAAATGAATTATCAAGGTGCTGAAAAATAAGCATTAGGAGGGCACCAGTAAGACTCCATTTAAGAAAACTTCCTAGGAAATGTGAGTTTGGAGAGGTATTTTGACACCGAATAACAGCAATTTCCACTGGGAAATGGAATTTCAATAAACAGTGTTTTGTAAGCAGAAGAAAGTCATATATATATATATATATATATATATATATATATATATATATATATGGAAAACATACCACCATACACATACTTCTGGAGTGAAAATGAAATCTCATTTGCCAAATGTCATTGTGTTAGAAGTCAGACACTTTCTTCATCATAGCTACTGATCGTTAAATATCTGAATAGCAGCACAATACAAGATTCTTGACACACATTAACCACCTAACCCTAATGACTGCCCTACAAGATGGGTAATTACTACAAGACTGTTCTCAGTTCACATACGAGGAGACTGAGGCGTCCCCAGCCAGTGCCCCGCAGCTGGTGAGCTGGTGGATGGCGGAGCCATGATTCAGACCCAGGTCTCTGACTCCGAGCTCATGCTTTTTCCACTGCTCTATGCCATCTCCTCAAAGCCCATAATTAAGCAAAATAATATGCTCTTCACAAATGAAAAGATCTCATGCATGAAAGTGATGAGACAACATTTGGCTGATGGGCTTCCAAATATGCGGCAGATCCTTTTTCTGGAAACCGCATTTGGATTAAGGGGCCTAAAGTCCAGACAGTAGTGGTGATGTAACTCGAAGTCTCCGTGGCTGTTGGCCTTGAGTCTGAAATAGCTCAGAGACCTCCTGTCCTGGCGTCTCTCCTGCACCCGCCACCCCCCCGCCCCGACTGCCACCGAGCTCAGACTGCCCGCAGGACTTGCAAGTGGCTGAGGAGACAAGCTCATGGGGTTTGAGACAAGGTACACTGCGATCTCCTTCCTCATCCCAGTAACTATTTCCACTGCTCTCACTCTCTCCAGAGCTTATTCTCAGCTCTGTAGGACTTCATGTTTGTTTATTTGCTTTCAGCTCTAAAAAAGACTCTCAGCAGCAGTTCAAGACTCTTATAAAATTATTTCTCACTTAGAGCAATCCTGAGGGTGGCTGAAAAGGAATAATGGACACTCTGCAAGGTGGTGCTTGAGACCAGATTTTAAGCGTAATCGGCTGTGATGTCTCCCCACTCCCACTCCCATCCACTTTGTTTTAGTCAAAGAGCATCTTCCCTCAAGTCCGAAAGTCAGTCAACAAACAGTCCACCCCAGGGTTCTCATCACACTCAACAACTTTACCTTCGAGTGCTCGTAATTCTGCAGCTATGGTATCTCTGTGTGTTGCCATCTCCCCTCAGTCTTCCTTGGCCCAGGTCTTGTCTTCCTTGAGAGCTTATCCTTTTCCTACCAGGGTTAGTGTCTGTTAAAAGGAAGCAATAAAAAGTAGTGAAAAGGGGCAATGGAATTAAAGTCCAAAGAACTCAGGCTATGTTTACTTCCCTTTTCCATCACATGGATGGGATGACTACGGACTAGCCACCTAGTTGTGGGAACCTCCTTTGCTCATATATAAAGTAGAGATCACGTAATACTTGCCCTACTTATCTCACAGACCTTTAGTGAGGATCAGAGAAAAGAGTAGATGGAAAAGAACTCAATAAAGTAAAGGTAAATTCACTGGCCACTCATGTGACTAGAGACTGTGCTTTCACAGAGCTCCCTTTAAAAAGGGGGAGGCAGAACTGGAAGTGAAGTATTATATGGTGTAATGTGGTGAAGAAATGTACAGACTGTCATGGGGGCCTGGAGGAGGGAGACTGGCTGATGTCTGGGGACATGGGGTGCCAGAGGTTCTAGAAAGAATCCAGAGAGGAAGTCAGATTTAAGCTGGGCCATGAAGGTTGAATGGACATTTTCTGAGAAAACAAAGGAGCAGAGGGCATTTCAGAAGAGGACCCGTGCATATAAAGAGCCTTATATGTTAATATGAATTTGGCTTCCTAAGTGCCAGGAGTGGGGTCAACAGCTACTTTGAAGCAGAAAGTGAAATAAGAAACATCTTTTAAAAACAGCATTTTAGAGGCAGAAGGGCAAGGAAAACATGAGAAGAATTAACTGTTGTTGTTGTTATTATCATAAGAGGTTATCTCCACATGAACCTGAATAGAGACTGAGTAATGATTGGGTCCAGAGTTCGGTTATCCTCTGCACAAAGGAAAGAGAGTGATTCCTGGAGCAAGACTGGGAAGGGAAAGAGACACTGGTCTTCATCCAGAGGTAAGGTGACACACTGAGTAGGATAAAGGCTCCCTTTCAAGGGAGTGGAAAAGAAAATGAACCCCAGAATGGCAAAATTTATCTCTGAGTCTGGACTCAAAGGAGTCTAGATAAGTTCAATGACACTCTTTTGATGTGCAGGGAAGATGTCTTCTGTCACCAGTAGGGATGCAAGGAAGCCCCTGGAAGGGACCCCAGAAGAAGACGTATTATGTCTGAGTCTTTGTATTAAATAGCAGTTGCACTTCCCCTAATCTTAATCCCCTTCTGTTATCCCCGAGACATCAGCCATGTCACAGAAACCTTATCAACTGGTCTCAGCTGTGCTGTGGTGAAATAAAAATGAAGCTTGTCCAGGCAGGGATTATAATGATAAAGAGAGAAGCAGCGAGAATAATGGTTAACATGTATTGAGAATTTTCTATGTGCCAAGAATGAAGTGTTAGGAGCTTAAGGGGATTACCTTATTTTCTCAACAATCTTGAGATTACAGAACTCTAGTTATTCTCATTTTACAGGTAAGAAATCTAAGGTTTAGTGTGGTCAAATAACTTGCCCCAATTACACATCTGAGATGTGGGCTTCTGTCTCGAGAGACACTGTCTTTGCTGCTACGCTGGATACCTCCCAGCTGAGGCTCACAAGGGGAGCGGAGGCTTCAGTCCAAGGGTGCAATGGCCACATCCAGCACGGAGTGGACGTGAAGGAGACTGGCGGCGGCCTGGGGAGCTCTCTGAGATGCAGCAGCCATTGGGGTCCATTGCTGAGCGATGGAAGTGCGGGCAACGACCCACATAAACATTGGGGATGAGTGGGGAGGAGGCCTGGGCCTTCTCTGAGAGCCAGTAGAAAGGTCAGGGGGCCTTAAAATGAAGACCAAGCACCTGTTCATAGTAATGAGTGACATCAAGGCAGCAAACTTCAGCCTGACCTATGTGGCTGTCTTTTATGCCTACAAGATGGTGAGGCCCGAGGGACATCCAGACTGTCATAATATGACAATGAGTATGTGAAAGTGAGCAGAGAAAAAGAAGAAAATATCAAGAAATTATGAACTGGCCCATAAGCAAATTTCAAACTTGAAAATTCCCGAGAAAAAGGCTCACTTCTACATAGATCTAAACAAATTACACGCCGATAGCATGCTGCTTCTAGAGCCCTCTGACTTTATCTGGTGTTCTATTATCAACTCTACTGTTACTAATGGATTTTCTTGTGGAACTCAACACTTGGAGGTGCGAGGAAGAAACTGGCAACCGCATCAGAAATTCCCTTAAAGGCAAGTAACATCAATGTCTACCCAAGGGGCCTTATAGACATGCCACTGCTTTCCAAACCAGTCCCAAAGGAGACGTATGGGGTCTCCTTTAGCCAAGGAGTCTTACTCTCTCATGGTGAAGCCTCTCCATTTCCACAGTCCCTGTAGAAACTTCTACTGTTCATAGATGGCTCCACCATTAGACTGTCTACAAATAAGGCAACTGAATATTAAGATCCCTGCCACTCAAAATGTGGAAATCCAAACCATCAACAACAGCAGCATATGGAAGCTTATTAGAAATTCAGAATCTTACGCCCCACCCAAGACATGACAAATCAGAATCTCTATTTTAACAAGATCCCCAGGTGATTTTGTGTGCATGTTAAAATTAGGAAGCACGGCTTAAAATTGCCGAGACCTTTAAATATCAGACACCACGTAGGATATAGTGTCCATGTTACAATATTAACTCAAGTATGAGTTTGTGCCTCTCAATCAATTAATGAATCCATTAACTATTGCCCTCTTCACGCGTCCCTGACTCTGCTAAGCACTGTTGGTGAAACAAACAAACAAAAATCCCCAAAAGCAAAAACAAAAAAAAGTCAAGATATGACACCTGTTAGGCATCCTTACGATTCTGTTGGAGAAAGAAAACATGCATATGCTTAGGATGACCTTTCAGAAAAGTAAATCAGACCCTGTCACAGCCCTGCATACAATAACCAGGGTTCCCCATTGCCAACTAGATGAAGTCTAAACCCCAGCAGAGCGTAAGAGTTCTGTTAACAGCTTGGCACACACCTTCCTCCCCAGCCTCTTCCACGGCCACCATCTCTCCCCCAGTGCTCTGCTCCCATCACACTGAACTTGATGGTCCTTGAATGTGCAGAGCTGGTGCTCATCTCCTCATCCTACATTTGCAGAATGTCTCTGCCGCTCTCTGCCCTTTTCTCTTTTTATAACAACTGCATTTAATTCTTGAGACTTTCTCATCTTCTTTCTCAGGAAGCTTTTCTTTGGCTTCAAATTTGAGGGAATATGCTGTCTCTCTAGTATATTTCCATTACAAATTCTGTTTATGACTGTCTCGTAGGTACAAAGACACCCAGTAAATGTCTAGTTGGAAGAAATTAAAATGGCGTAGGAAACAGCTATAAATCAATGATGCAATCGATCGGCATCACAGCCTCCACCTCAGACACACCCTGTTCCACATTTAAGTGCCCTAATCCTTTGCACTCAGGATTCTCCCAGGAATCATCTGACCTGCCTGCTAAGCCCTGTGGGTGCTGGAGGCCTATTTCTCTGTTTGGGAAGTCCTTCCAAACCTCCTTCACTTGGGAGAGACCTACACATCCTTTATATTGGGTTGGCCAAAAAAGTTCGTTCTGGTTTTTCCATCACATCTTACAGATGTTCCACTTCAAGTTGTTTCACTTCAATATTTCACTTCAAATGTGACATCCTTTTTCTTTTTTTTTAACATCTTTATTGGAGTATAACTGCTTTACAATGGTGTGTTAGTTTCTGCTTTATAAAAAGTGAATCAGCTATACATATACATATATCCCCATATCTCCTCCCACTTGTGTCTCCCTCCCACCCTCCCTATCCCACCCCTCTAGGTGGTCACAAAGCACCGAGCTGATCTCCCTGTGCTATGCGGCTGCTTCCCACTAGCTATCAATTTTACATTTGGTAGTATATATAAGTCCATGCCACTCTCTCACTTCATCCCAGCTTACCCTTTCCCCTCCCCGTGTCCTCAAGTCCATTCTCTACTTCTGCGACTTTATTCCTGTCCTGCCCTAGGTTCTTTGGAACCTTTTTTTTTTTTTAGATTCCACATATGTGTTAGCATACGGTATTTGTTTTTCTCTTTCTGACTGACTTCACTCTGTATGACAGACTCTAGGCCCACCCACCTCACTACAAATAACTCAGTTTTGTTTCTTTTTATGGCTGAGTAATATTCCATTGTATATATGTGTCACATCTTCTTTATCCATTCATCTGTCGATGGACACTTAGGTTGCTTCCATGTCCTGGCTATTGTAAATAGAGCTGCAATGAACATTGTGGTACATGACTCTTTTTGAATTATGGTTTTCTCAGGGTATATGCCCAGTAGTGGGATTGCTGGGTCGTATGGTAGTTCTATTTTTAGTTTTTTAATACTGTTCTCCATAGTGGCTGTATCAATTTACATTCCCACCAACAGTGCAAGAGGGTTCCCTTTTCTCCACACCCTCTCCAGCATTTATTGTTTGTAGATTTTTTGATGATGGCCATTCTGACTGGCGTGAGGTGATACTTCATTGTAGTTTTGATTTGCATTTCTCTAATGATTAGTGATGTTGAGTATCCTTTCATGTGTTTGTTGGCTATCTGTATATCTTCTTTGGAGAAATGTCTGTTTAGCTCTTCTGCCCATTTTTGGATTGGGTTGTTTGTTTTTTTGATACTGAGCTGCATGAGCTGCTTGTATATTTTGGAGATTAATCCTTTGTCAGTTGCTTCGTTTGCAAATATTTTCTCCCATTCTGAGAGTTGTCTTTTCATCTTGTTTATGGTTTCCTTTGCTGTACAAAAGTTTTTAAGTTTCACTAGGTCCCATTTGCTTATGTTTGTTTTTATTTCCATTTCTCTAGGAGGTGGGTCAAAAAGGATCTTGCTGTGATTTATGTCATAGAGTGTTCTGCCATCCTTTTTCAAATTCTTTTCCAACTAGGTTATTACAGAATACTGAGCAGAGTTCCCTGTGCTATACAGCAGGTCTTAATGGTTATCCATTTTAAATATAGCAGTGTGTACATGTCAATCCCAAACTGCCTAACTATCCCTCCCCCCCACCCCAAACCTTCCCCCCTGGTAACCATAACTAAGTCTGTGAGTCTGTTTCTGTTTTGTAATTTGAAAAAGAATAGATACATGTATACCTATAACTGAATCACTTTGTTGTACACCCGAAACTAACACAACATTGTTAATCAACTATGCTCCAATATAAAATAAAAAGTAAAAAAAACAAAAAAACAAATGTGACATCCTCTAGGAAGCCTCCCCCGCTTCCCAAGACTGAGTTGGACTTTCCCATCTCTGTGTTCCTATGTCACTTTGTGCCTATCTCTAAGATCTTATCTGGTTGATTGTGTATCTTTGCCTGTCTCTCCCACCTGACAATCAGCTTTTCTAGGACTGACACTTGTCTTCTAAGGCAGGAATAGAACTGGTTGTGTTTTATTCATGTCTGTATTCTCAGTGTTCTGCAAATATCTGGCACAAAATAGACCAGTGCTTCCCAACCCCCTGCTAACTAATCATCAGAACCAACCATATGTCACTCAGAAATCCATATGCCTATGTTTCATCCCCCAATTCCTGCTTCCATAAGTCTAGGATAGGGTCCAAGCATCTATATTTTTCAAATGCTCCCCAGATAATTCTGACGTGCAACCAAGACTTAGAAACACTGCAGTAAGGCCTTTGTAAAATTTGTTAGTGAAGGAATTTTTCATCCTCTACCCCTGGGAATGACTCATTGCTTTTCTAGATAACCCTGAGGTATCTCCTTGACATATTCTGCTTGGTTGGATTGCCTTGGTCCTTTCTGGCTAAATATATCTTATACCTACCCCACATCCTGGCATCACTACAGTGATAGGAAGCACAGTGTATACAATGATAGGGCTCAACTGTGTGTGGCCACCTCTATAAATAATAGGAGGCAGAGAAGAATGTTCCCAAGACATCATGCCCATACCTCTGCAACATTAACCCTTTACTTTCCTGGAGTGAGCATATCTGTGCTCCAACTAGACTGTGCCCCAGCTACACTCCTTGAAGGCAGGGCTATTCTCTTTGGTGCTGTAATCTCAAATTCTCTCCCAGTGCCTGCCACATAATAAGTGCTCAGTAAATGTTTGATGACTCACTGACTCCATTCAGACTAATTGTCTAAATGAATAAATGAGTGAAAGAGAAGATCTGGATAGATGGAAAGGAGGAAGAACATCCCTGCAGGGGTGGGAATTAGGAATCAATTTGTTCACAGGTCTAGAAAAGAGAATGAGCTTGATGCATGCACAAGACAACAAGATAACAGTTTGTGAAGATGGCTGCACCTTTTTGGTGAAAGGTAGAGCCCTCTGTGGTTCCTTGCCATGGGATTTCTAACAATGGGCTGCTGTACAGTGCAGGAGGAAGCTCTCTTGGGAGTCCAGGTAGAGTTACTTCTAATTCTGCCTTAGAATTACTCTACTCCTATCAACAAAGGGAATAAAGAAAATGAAAGGGAATATTTATTTAGTATTTATTTTGTGTCTGGTGCTTTGCATATGCTCTCTCCCTGAATCAGCTTCTTGAGCCATTCCTGCAGCTTTTCCAGTGCTGGAAATTAAAGTTAAGAGAATTTAAATGACTTTTTCAACTTGTACTTTTCCCTGCATGTTTTGCTGCTTCCATTCACTTAAGCTATCTGAGCCTTGGTTTCTACACTTGAAAATGAATGGACTGTGCTAGATTATGTCCTAGGCCTTTTTAGTTCTAAAATCAATGTGTTTAACTTGACAGTGGAGATTCTCAATCTTAAGGCAACTTCCTTTGAAGCCTGTCTAATACAGTACTATGCACCATTCAGTAATAGCTCACTGAATGAAAGAACAGAGTTTAATCACCTAGGTGTATCTGGGAGATAAAGACAGTATAACATGTTGTTCTAGTTAAAAAGGTTTGCTCTCAGTTCCTGAACAAACCTTGCATATTCCCGTTTCTTCACTATTGCCTGTGTTTTGCTCTCCACTTATCAAAATTCTACTCTGTCTTCAAAGTCCAGCTCATCCATGCAGGCCTCTCTGGCTGCCAATGAACCAATCAATATGGTAAAGAGGATAGGATTATTCCAGTTGATTTAGGGATGGAGTCAGTCCCACCTAAACCTTGGGCTGCTGCATAATGAAGGAAGAATAGAATGGAGGACAGGAGGCAACCTCAGTGTCCAATATATTTCTTCATGGGGATTTAAAGAAAAAATGCTCCCAAATTGCTCTTCCCTAGAAACTCTGGGCTTCAAAGACGACCCTATTATTGCCTCAGAAATAAAATGACTGTATCTAATTTAAAAATTGACATCACCTTTAGTTTTTACGATTCTTCATAGACTTTTCATAACCAACCTCTGCTCTGCTGTCACATACAATTAAATCTGCATGCACCCAGCTCCCTCACGTGGAAGAAGTCCCTCAGCCTTCTATAGTGGTAGAAGATTACTGAAGACGACTGACCTTATTCATTACATCTCTGCCTAAGGACATCCTGAAGAGGTCCAGGTCACTATGCGTGCAAGCAGAACCACCTACCTATGGAAAAATTTATTCTTTTTAGTGCATCTTTGTTCAGTCTTAATAAAACAAGATGGAATTAGCATTAGATAGACACAACCACAAGAGTAAAGTGCTTACTCCATATATACACACATATTATGATGTCTGATATTCAACATAGATGATTAAGGAATGTGTTAAACATTCTGGATCACTGTGATATAAGAATCATAGTGAAATTCTGCTCCTGGGAATTTTAAAATCAGACAATAATTTTTTGTCCTGTGAAGGTTATCATTTAACATTTGCTCACTTTTGTATCCCTGACACCTGGCACAACGAAAAAAAGAGTCATTCAGTAAATATTTGTTGACTGAATCCAACAATCAATGGATTCATCTCTATTTTTTTCTCTCTTTCTCCGCTAATATGACTCTGAAAATGTGTCATCATTATAATAAACACATTAATTTAATGCCGGAAAATGAGTCATAAAATGGAAGAAACTTCTGTCCTCTGTGCTTTGCTAATGTTTCTGTAGTTATATTTGCAATTCATTTGTTTTTACATGCCTCTCTCCTCCACTGGACCTGTGTTTTTAAGGGAGGTGACTGTCTTACTCATCTCTGTATCATCAACATTCATTATAGTGTCCAGCACATAATATGTTTAGTAGATGTTTATTAAACGAGTACGTAAATATATTTCTGAAATGATAGCTGTGCCTACCTTGACTTCCCGCTCATCCCTATCCTAGTTATTTTTTTAGAATTTTTAGATCTTTCTCTGTTATATTTAGACAGGCAGCATGTGGGAAATTTAAAAGTAAATCCCTCTCTACAAAAAGTAGAGACTCCTGATATAATCTTTTTAAAATTGTTTTTTAAATCACAAAATTGTAATGCTTGAAAGAATCTCATTGATCTCTCAAATGCAAATAATACATTAAGAATCCTACTTAGCAATAATATGAGATTGGTATGATATTTTTTAAAAGGAATATGTATGATATACTAAAGAATGAAGACTTTGAAAAAATGTGTGACCAATCATTATGCAGGAGAAATTAAAGAGCAAGGAATCAGCATATAGAAAATCTTTCATAGAAACAGTGGTAGGGATTGTGGGGGAATATGAGCTCTCATGCTCCGCTGATAGGAGTGCAGACTGGTGATGCCATTCTGAGGAGCCACCTGGCATTACTGGCTGCATATGAATATATCATATAACCCAAGATCCTGAGTGAATAATCCAAAATTCTCACACAATCTCCATAAGTAAGAGAGTTTGCAGGTAATCAGAGGCAACCTGAGTGTCCATCAACTAGAGCATGAATAGGCAAAATATGATTCATAAACCCCAGGAAATTTAGTATGGCAATATAAGTTACAGATCAGATTTTCATATTGCAATATGATGAGCCTTGGAAAAATAGTACTTGATGAGATACATGATACAAAACCATTTATGTTTTCTTCATTTCTTTTTCATTTATTTCTGATCTGATGTTTATGATTTCTTTCCTTCTGCTAACTTTGGGGTTTTTTTGTTCTTTCTCTAATTGCTTTAGGTGTAAGGTTAGGTTGTTTATTTGAGATGTTTCATGTTTCTTGAGGTAGGATTGTATTGGTATAAACTTCCCTCTTAGAACTGCTTTTGCTGCATCCCAGTGGTATTGGGTCATTGTGTTTTCACTGTCATTTGTTTCTAGGTATTTTTTCATTTCCTCTTTGATTTCTTCAGTGATCTCTTGGTTTGTTTCTAGGTATTTTTTGATTTCCTCTTTGATTTCTTCAGTGATCTCTTGGTTATTTAGCAGTGTTTTATTTAGCCTCCATGTGTTTGTACTTTTTACAGTCTTTTTTCCTGTAATTGATACCTAGTCTCATAGCGTTGTGGTCAGAAAAGATACTTGATACGATTTCAATTTTCTTAAAATTACCAAGGCTTGATTTGTGACCCAAGTTATGATCTATCCTGGAGAATGTTCCGTGAGCACTTGAGAAGAAAGTGTATTCTGTTGTTTTTGGATGGAATGTCCTATAAATATCAATTAAGTCTATCTGGTCTAATATGTCTTTTAGAGCTTGTGTTTCCTTACTTGTTTTCATTTTGGATGATCTGTCCATTGGTGAAAGTGGGGTGTTGAAGGAAACAATAACAAAGATCAATAAAACTAAAAGCTGGTTCTTTGAGAAAAGAAACAAAATTGATAAACCATTAGCCAGACTCATCAAGAAAAAAAGGGAGAAGACTCAAATCAACAGAATTAGAAATGAAAAAGTAGTAACAACTAATACTGCAGAAATACAAAGGATCATGAGAGATTTCTACAAGCAACTATATGCCAATAAAATGGAAAACCTGGAAGAAATGGACAAATTCTCAGAAAAGTACAACCTTCCAAGACTGAACCAGGAAGAAATAGAAAATATAAACAGACCAGTAACAAGCACTGAAATTGAGACTGTGATTAAAAATCTTCCAACAAACAAAAGTCCAGGACCAGATGGCTTTACAGGCGAATTCTACCAAACATTTAGAGAAGAGCTAACACCTATCCTTCTCAAACTCTTCCAAAATATAGCAGAGGGTGGAACACTCCCAAACTCATTCTACAAGGCCACCATTACCCTGATACCAATACCAGACAAAGATGTCATAAAAAAAAAGAAAACTACAGGCCAATATCACTGATGAACATAGATGCAAAAATCCTCAACAAAAAACTAGCAAACAGAATCCAACAGCACATTAAAAGGATCATACACCATGATCAAGTGGGGTTTATCCCAGGAATGCAAGGATTCCTCAATATACGCAAATCAATCAATGTGATACACCATATTAACAAATTGAAGGAGAAAAACTATATGATCATCTCAAGAGATGCAGAAAAAGCTTTTGACAAACTTCAACACCCTTTTATGATAAAAACCCTCTAGAATGTAGGCATAGAGGGAACTTATCTCAACATAATAAAGGCCATATATGATAAACCCACAGCCAACATCGTTCTCAATAGTGAAGAACTGAAACCATTTCCACTAAGTTCAGGAAAAAGACAAGGTTGCCCACACTAACCACTATTATTCAACATAGTTTTGGAAGTTTTAGCCACAGCAATCAGAGAAGAAAAAGAAATAACAGGAATCCAAATTGGAAAAGAAGTAAAACTGTCACTGTTTGCAGATGACATGATACTATACATAGACAATCCTGAAGATGCTATCAGAAAAATACTAAAGCTAATCAATGAATTTGGGAAAGTAGCAGGATACAAAATTAATGAACAGAAATCTCTTGCATTCCTATACACTAATGATGAAAAATCTGAAAGAGAAATTAAGGAAACACTCCCATTTACCATTGCAACAAAAAGAATAAAATACCTAGGAATAAACCTACCTAAGGAGATAAAAGACCTGTATGCAGAAAACTATAAGACACTGATGAAAGAAATTAAAGATGATACAAACAGATGGAGAGATATACCATGTTCTTAGATTGGAAGAATCAACATTGTGAAAATAACTATACTATCCAAAACAATCTACAAATTCAATGCAATCCCTATCAAACTACCAATGGCATTTTTCACAGAACTAGAACAAAAAATTTCACAATTTGTATGGAAACACAAAAGACCCTGAATAGCCAAACCAATCTTGAGAAAGAAAAACGGAGCTGGAGGAATCAGGTGCCCTGAGTTCAGACTCTACTACAAAGCTACAGTAATCAAGACAAGTATGGTACTGGCACAAAAACAGAAATATAGATCAATGGAACAGGATAGAAAGCCCAGTGGTAGAGAATGGACTTAAGGACATGGGGAGGGAGAAGGGTAAGCTGGGACGAAGTGAGAGAGTGGCATGGACATATATACACTACCAAATGTAAAATAGATAGCTAGTGGGAAACAGCCGCATAGCACAGGGAGATCAGCTCGGTGCTTTGTGTTCACCTAGAGGGGTGGGATATGGAGGGAGGGAGACACAAGAGGGAGGTGATATGGGGATATATGTATAAGTATAGCTGATTCACTTTGTTATACAGGAGAAACTAACACACCGTTGTAAAGCAATTATACTCCAACAAACGTGTTAAAAAAAACCCTACTAATTTAATTATGCTACACACAATTTATCTAAAGAACCATATATTGTTACATTTAGAAAGTATTTTTTTCACAGCTGAACTAAAAGATCAGTTCTATATTTTAAAATAAATAAATAAATAAATGAAGTATTGTCTCTGGGTTATCATACACAAAGCAAGAATACTAATCAGACTTTCCTATACTGGAAGAGTTAATATAAGTGAAAGATCATGGTAAACTTTAAAGTAATATATAAATATAAAGAGTTTTTGTTTTTTCTATAACTCTGAGACACCTGCAAGAAATTTACTCAGGGCTTTAAATTTATATATTGATCAATTTGTTTTTCTAAATTGGATTGCCTTTTTGAAAAACTTTCAATTGATTTTATTTCTTCCCTTTTTGGGGATTACAGTTATGATATATACAGTCAGCACTCTGTATCTGTGGGTTCTGCATCCACAGATTCAATGGACCGTGGAGCAAAAAAATATATATGTATATAAATTCCAGAAAGTTCCAAAAAACAAAACTTGAATTTGTCACACGCTGGCAACTATTTACATAACATTTACATTGTATTAGGTATTATAAGTAATCTAGAGATGATTTAAAGTATATGGGAGGATGTGTGTAGGTTATATACAAATACTACACCATTTTATATAAGGGACTTGACTATCCATGAAGTTTGGTATCTGTCGGGGTACTGAAGCCAATCCCCCATGGATACTGAGAAATGACTGTATATGATGACTAATAGTGATGATCAGACCTTATAGATATATATGTATATGTATGTATATATGTGTGTATATATACATGTATATATCTATATGTATGTGTGTGTGTGTGTGTGTGTGTGTATATATATATATATATATATATATATATATATATATATATATATATATATATATATATATATATATATATATATAAATCCTTGTGCCTCTCCAGATAGATCTGGATCTATCTGGAGAAGCACAATGATCTGTTCATTGCTTCTGTTTTCCAATTTCATTAGTCTTCAGAACTCAAATTCATGACTCTAGCTGTCTTTGAGAACAAGGGAATTTTTCCACTTTAACACAGTCAGTAAATCAGGAGGAAGAACTCTTTTTAGGTGGAAGATGATAAGCTTCACTTCAGATACAGTAGCTATGATGTGCTGGTGTAACTTCCACATGAAAATCCCTAATGGGTTGTTAGATATTAGCAACTAGTGGAGTAGGAAGAAGTTAGCAAGAGTTATTTATTGGGTGTCATCTGAATGGAGATACTAGGGTTAAATGTGAAAACTAGCCATTCCCCAGTACACGTTCAATATTAAAACACCAACTTGAATGACAGAGAAGTGCCAAGTGCTTACTGTATGCTGGTATCATGCTTTGTGGTTTTAATGCACTGTTTCATTTAATTTTTATAATAACTGTATGAACAGGTGCTGACTTTATCCCCATTTTTAACTGAGGTAACCAAGGCTTAATGAAATAAATTAATTTGCAAAAGCCCCCAGAGCTAGTGAGAATAGGAGCTGGAATTCAAACCCAGGTTTTCTAACTTGAAAGCCAAAGATTTTAGTCACTGTATTAGACTGTATAGTGTGTAATTTATTCAGTAAGAATTAAAAACATATTCTCAGCAGGAAGGCTGTCCCCCAGCAATACATGAGGAGCCCGTGACTCCTTTAAATGACTCCAGTTTTCCAGTTACAGGCAGACCTCGTTTTACTGCGCTTCCCTTTACTGAGCTTCACAGATATTGCATTTTTTTACAAATTGAGGGTTTGTGGAAACCCTGCATTGAGCAAGTCTCTAGGTGTCATTTTTTTCCAACAGTATTTGCTCATTTTGTGTCTCTGTGTCACATTTCAGTAATTCTTGAAATATTTCAAACTTTATTATTATTGTTATATTTGTTATAATGATCTGTGATCAGTGATCTTTGACTTTACTACTACAACTCTCCAAAGGCACAGATGATGGGTAGCATATTTTAGCAATCAAGTGTTCTTTAATTAAGATATATACATTGTTCTCTTAGACATAATGCAATTGCACACTTAATAAACTACAGTTAAACATAACTTTTATATGTACTGGGAAACCAAAAAATTCGTGTGACTTGCTTTATTGCGATATTTGCTTTATTGTGGTGGTCTGGAATGGACCCCATAATATCTCCAAGGTATGCCTGTACTTGGCTCTCTCAGAGTAGAGTCCAATATGACATCCAAAGGAAGATTTCATATTTCCTACTTATACACTCCTTTAGGAAAAGACTATCACTCTTTCTTTAAAGTGCCAGGGCAACTGCATGTGACGCAGGCTTTTGTGTCGAGTCACTTTTAGCTCTGTAAGTACTGGAATATGTATTATATGAGTTTTGTACCTCTCTGAAAAAAATACAATATGCATATTATAACTAAACTGAAATAGTTCCTCGCATGAAAGCAAAGAATGATGAATGAAACCTAGTGTGATTTGCCTATAATTGTGCTCCTCTGTGTCTGTCTTATGTCCTTTTCTCCACTTCATTCCAAGCAGGTCTAGCACAGAACAAATAGCATGCTAAATCATACTAAATAATTCAATACAGCACTTGTGGGTGTTTGGGAGGCATGTATATTAAAGATGACAGTAATCTTTGTAGAGGAGAGAAAGATCAGAGAGCTTGTACATATTCAGGAAATGTGTTTAGACATCCATTTATATTCTTCGCTTTGTTTCTTTTAAAGATTTAGTTTCTTTCAAGCTTTTGTGAGTGTCATATAGGAGGAGTCAACATACGACCTTTCTTTTAGTTTCTGTTAGATATTCAGGGGACAGATACCATACCAAAGAGTTTAGCCGCAGGGGAGGTAGTGTGGTTAGACAGTGTCCCTGGGTTCAAAACATACACATCAGGAGGTGGCTAGAGGAGAGAGAGACTTGAGGAGGTGGGGCTGGAAATCCTCACAGGCCAGCAGCAATAGGCAAGACAGTCATCTGGTAGCCACCTTTGTACTTGGCTAGGATTTATAGTTAAGTCTCCAATTCTTGACAGGTAGGACTGCCAAGAATAAAGCAAGTTTCAATCACTAGGTAGGTTATCACGATGGAGATGAGACCCAGACAGAAGAAGAAAGGACAGTTTTCAAAACCAGGGCAGGAGAGCAGGCTAAATTCTCAGTATTTAGCTGGAGTGGTTTAAGTGTCTCCTGTCTTCTATCAGCATTGGTGCAAAAGATCAGTGAGACCACTTCTGTAGGTGGTGTTAGAGATTCAGTCACAAAGCACCATCTCTTCCTCTGGTTTGCATCTCATTGCCTCTTCAGTGAACAAACCATGATCATACTGACTTGGACTAGCAAGGTGATTGATTAATAATGGGCAACAGAGCAAATCTGTGAGAGCTGCTGAGTTAATAAATATATACAAATGAACAAATGTTTATCCAAGTCATAATTGGTCTTTATCAGTTAGGGTCCCAATAAGAAACAGATGGCACAGTCAAATGGGGTAATTGAAAAAAGTTTGATAGATTATCGACAAGGGTGTAGTCAGGGAAGGAAACCCAACCACAGGATTGACGGAGCACTTGGATGCGGCTGGGACCAGTGGGGAGATGTTACCATCCTCGAACGGCTTGAAAGGATGGGAGCTGAAAACAGAAGCCAGCTACACCCACACAGCTTACAGTCGACATTAACATGACTTGGTTATTTCAGGCAACTCATGCCTAGGAAGATCAAGTTTCAAATAACCTTATTGCTTGTTTTAGGAACTTCCTGAAAGTCCATTCATCTTACTACCATACTACTTAGCTTATCCTCACTTGAGTAAATATCCCCTTCTCAGGATAACAGTTCAACTAAGCTTATCAAGCAGTTGTTTATTATTTAACTCACCTGAAAAACCTTGTCTTACTATATCCACCAACCCCAAACTATTATATCATGAGTTTTGCCCCATGCTAACCAGGTCTGCACATTGAAAATTCCACCTTAAACCAGACCTTTGAAACCTCATATATATCTGACTTTGTTCTCTCTCTTACAAGTTGCTGCTAGGACTCTTATCAGAGTGATATGCCTTCCTATGATAAGCAAAACACTCAGCTTTGCTTTATCAACAGATTATTTTGGTAATATTTGGGGCAGCCAGCATTTGACAGGACCATTACTAGAAACTAGGACAAATGCGCCACTGTAAGAGATTGGCCACCCAACAGGAGCTGTGACCTCTACAGTGGAGAGATGCAGGTTTCATTGGCCAGGTTGGGGTAAACCCGGGAATAAATACCCAGTGTCACTGGGCTTTCACCTTCCAATCTCCTGCTAGTGTCTACCCCTTTTTCACATCCAGCTGGGAACCAGAGGGCATTGCAGCTCTGGACACAGCTCCTAGATTCAGAGGAGGGTAGCAAAGGGCAAAACACAGATCTGAAGAGAAAAAGGACACTATCCATCACACTGTGACCAGAAATAAAAATCAACACAAACCCCAACACAGTGTAAACTGCATCCTTAAATAATCAGATCTGCAAAAATTGACCTAGAAAAACTGGACTTTCTAGAAATACACTGAAGTATCACGTTTTAAAAACTGGTTGTAAGTTCTAAAATAAGTTGAAAATCACATATAGTGAAAGTTACCCTGGAAAATCCCTAAATTGCCCATCAATAGAGAGTACAAAGAATCTTGGTACAGTGCAGTAATATGTATGTATAACTGGATACTATATGCAACGTGCAACTCCAAAGAAGGACCATAATCAGCAAGTAAATAATTCAAATGTTTTGCAACACTTCACAATTTAGTGAAAATTTCAAATTGCTCGCTCTAGCATTATCATTATTTTCTACATTAGATTTTAACAATTTTCCCAAATTTGGTCAGTGTTCCTCTAAAGCCTTCAAATAGTTCTTTAAAAAAAAAAAAAAGAAAAACTTTACTTTGAAATAATTTCCAATTTAAGGAAAAATTTTATGAAATTACAAAGAACAACTATATAGCCTTTACACAGATTTACTAATTTTGAATATTTTGCCACATTGGCTTTTTTATTCTCTGTGCTACACACACACACACACACACACACACACACACACACAGCTTTTTGCTGAACCATCTGAGAGAAGATTGCATCCGTCATGATTTTTTATCACTCAGTACTTCAGTGTGTATTTCCCAAGAACAAGGGTGGTTCTTTGTTTTTTTTTTTTTTAACATCTTTATTGGAGTATAATTGCTTTACAATGGTGCAAGGGTGTTTTTTTACATAACCACAGTCTAGTTATCAAATTCAGGAAATTTCTTATGCTACACTGATTTTATAAAATGTACAGTGTGTTTACAGTTTCATCAGTTATCTCAATATCAGTCAAAGCAATTTTTTTTTTTCCAGTACAGAATCTAGCCCAGGATTGTGTATTGAACTTAGCTGTCACATTTGTTTGGTCTTATTTAATTTGGGGTGGTTCCTTAGCCTTTCTTTTAGCCATTCCTGACCTTGATAGTTTTGTAGATTACAGGCCAGTTATTTTGCCGACTGTCCTTCAATTTGGTTTGCCTAGTATTTCCTCATGATTCTGGGCATGTACTCTTTTGGCGTGATTGCTAAATAAGTGATGTCATGTGCTTCTTAGGCTATCATATGTGTAGGCACATCATGTCTGGTTGCCCTTTATTCCTAATGTTAATTTCCATCACTTGGTTAAGATATTGTTTTGTTTGTCCACTGCACAGTAAATTGTACTTTTTGTAAATTATAATCAGTAGGGAGATATTTTGAGATCATGTTGATAACCTGTTTCTCATCAGCATTCTCCTTGCCCACACCCCACATTAATTCCTTAATTTCTTCTTGGAGGAATCACTTCTCAATTCTATCCTCATCATGTATAAAAACTTTTAATGTTTGGAAATCCCTTGCGGGTGGATTTGAGAAATCACTGAAACTCTTAGATATATTTTAATTTTTGGCTAAGCCGACTGAATTCATGTAAATTAAATGCAGGTCTGTTGAAACCCCATTATAATAACCGTAAAAGAAAAGTCCTACGGGTAGAAGCTATAATCAGTTACATTTGATATGGACAAAATGACTGACCAATAAATCAGATGTTCAGTGTACGGTTTACAGAAAAATGACCTTGATGAATATAATTTCAGTA
Source organism: Balaenoptera borealis (assembly GCF_965194805.1). Classification (NCBI taxonomy): domain Eukaryota; kingdom Metazoa; phylum Chordata; class Mammalia; order Artiodactyla; family Balaenopteridae; genus Balaenoptera; species Balaenoptera borealis. The sequence continues at coordinate 19,718,519 of NC_138876.1, forward strand.
AAGTAAACATTAAAATGTTTTAACTGAGTTGAATAGAAAATTCAATAATAAATTAAACTGCAATAGTAAATTAAACTGGCCTAATGATATTTACTCTGCAGAGTGCTTGCTTGACAAAAATTTTTCAGTGCTGTTATAATTCTGAATAAAATGTCTGCATTCATAAAAATGGAACCCAGAGGCCCATGGCATCAAAAAACTGGGGTTAAAATGGCAGTGAGACAGTAGAGCTGGGTGTTTTAGCACATGGATATTAGAGCCTGGAATCCAGGGTTTAAATTTCCCTCCTGCCCGTTACTAGATACGACCATAGGCAAGTTTTATAATCTTGGCCTTGATTGCTCTTCCTGTAAAATGAGAAAATAATCATATACAACATTATATAGTTGCGATGGATTGAAAGATTTAATATGTGTACATTGTCATCCATTCTCCTCATGTATCCTGTCTTGTGTGCTTCCATGTAGGGAACCCCATGCCACGAGCCTGCTTGGCAGGATTTTATTCATGTGAAGGAAATCAAATATGAGTACTGACAGATTTTCTTCTCTTACTCGTTTAGAAGATGGTTCATATGCCTTCATTTTAGTGTGGTGTCAGCAACCTTTCATTTTATTTTTCTACCTTTGTACTCCCAAAATCCACTTCTGAATTGGGATATTTTCTGCTCTAACCTAGCATAGTGAAACAAATGCAGCCTTGGTCATACCCTAACAGGCCATGAGGCTGAGCCTAACCCAGAGAAAGCCTTCCTGGTAGGAGAGAACTGAAAACTGAAATCCGTTAATTATTTGCCAAGCTCCATCTTTTCTCATCTCAAGTAAAGTGGTATAGTTTAGGCACTGTGTAAATCCTTTCCATCAATGCCTTCAACTTATGTCATATATCCAAACGGGGAGGAATTCCCAGAGCTAATCGAGAACAATGGGAATTTATGAATTTAAGAATTAAAGTAAAATGAAAAGGTGCTGCTAAAACGGAGTTGAGGGAGGAAAAAGAAAGGCCAGGTTTTCTTTCTATTGTGATGTATTTTGTCAACATTCCCCTCATTTTAATTTTTCCAACTATTGAAGCACTTGGTTTAGGGCAAAGAAATATAAATCGATAGAGAAAACTTAACTAGGAAACGCAGATCAATAGCGACTTCCTTATACAGGTACTTTTTGGTCTGAAATGTTTAGCAAGATGTTATTTGTTCTAAAAATGTGGCTTTAATAAGTGATAGCTTGTAGTGATGCTATTTACATTTCAAAGCACTGTACAATAATATTTCATTTATCTCAGGGCACAACCAACTAGCACTTTTTCATGCATCCTATATCTATGATAAAGAGGCAACAGAAAAGTAAACAAATCAAATCAGAATAGCAGTAAGAAAAAAGAAGACAGTTTCTAGTATGAGTTAATACATAACACATGGCTTACCCAAATGTCCTGTATTTTCTATTAATAAATCTCTAATGAGAATTGACAGATACAATGATCATTCAGAAGAACTTTAAGTGGCTTTTGAGTGAAAAAACTAAGGTTATTTTTGTATTTGGTTTTGTTTTGGTATTCGGATAATTTTCTGACAATAAAACAAATTTCTGAGCCAGGAAAATTCAATTTAATATTATCTGCTATAACGAATTAGAGAAAAAACATTGTACTGGAAATGGACCTTTATATTATGATCCTTAATATACCTCTTGCTAGCTGTTCAGCGTTGAGTCCATCATTTATGGAGTGGTTGTTTTGCCTTTCCACATTCTCACTGGCTCAGATACTTTCCTGTGCTGACCATGTGTCAGTGGTTGCCCCCATGTTTTTATGACTCTTCTCCTCTGACAACAGTTGACTTGGATCCAACTGTACCAATTAAGGTCCTTCCCTAGGATTTGGCTTGGCCCAGAGAGAGCATCTCAGAAGTGGCTGAAGCTCTATGATGCATAACTTAACTATCAGTAGCCATGTTTTCCTGCTTCTGAAGACTGCCAGTCTACAGTGAGAGGGAATAAAGCCAACGTGCAGAAAGGAACAGTGGCAGAAACAATCCTGGTGAAGTTCACATCTCTGGCTCCAGTTGTCCCCGAGGCCTCTCTGCTTCCCTGCACTTCCAGAGACTGGGCTGTTCAACCCTTACGTGGCTTTTGCCTTTTTAAGTTGGATTTTTAATCTCATTCAGTTCTGTTTGGAATATTAACCCCCAACTTTCATGAGCCACGTTCAAAGTCCTGGATGTAATTTTGTATTTGTAATGTCATGTTAATTTTTTAAAAGATGACTCTCCAAATTGTGTAAGTTTAATGCCCCCATAAATCTGGACTCACTTTTGATCCTAATTAACACAACTTAACTTCTCTAATTTTCAGTTAACTCATTTGTAAAAGATGGGAAATCAATCTTAAAAGTCGCTAAAATTCTGTGCCTTTACTACTGTATAAAGTATAATTTCCTTTCATGTTTCATTCATTTTTACAACCATTGGGAAATGGCTCCTTTTATTCAAACTTACATTGCGACTGTGAGGAAGTGTCACTGATAAGCAACAGGAAGAATTTTGAGGAAGGAGTGACCAAGAGTACTGGAAACTTGAGGGGATTTCAGGTAAAATCCTACCTTTCATTACCCCTCTGGAACAGACAAAGGGTCTCAATATTGAAGGGACAATTGCTGAAATGAAAATTCTAGGTAATATACGTTGGGGATTTTTTTTCATTAAAATATCATACTTCCTCCCTGGTGATTAGATGATACTTGGAAGTTTTGTGGTCTAGTGTTAGATTCTTGCTATTTTGTATTTTATTCATTTTAACATATTAAAAATGTAACACCTTTCAGAGGTATTGCGTATACTGTAATTAGTTCACTATGAGAAAAGTTTTATTCTCAAGAGATGAATATTTTTTATCATTGTTTTAGCTTCTGCTGTCCAGCTGTCAGACACTGAATTTTTGTCATTTGGTTCTGGTGACCTCTTACTTTTCTTATTGCATAATACACATATATTTTCTGGTTCTAAAGTTTATTGTAGTTTTTTCATTGATATGATTATGGTTTTATTCACTTTTAAGGAAGAACTTAGAGTCACAAGATAGTAGTCAGCAAAAGGTATTTTAACTTTAAAGAATCAACAATAGTTGATATATGGGGTAATAAAATGTAGCTTTAATTGGATATGATTTCTTTATTATTCTCATTGTCATGTCTTGGATCCAAGTCACAAGGTGAGTACTCTATTCAGAATAAGGAGTTAACTACTGCCAATTTACATACGTATGAAATTAGCCAAGGTTAAGATTATCTGATAGAACTGATTACTAAGAATCCAAAGTAAGTGGAGGAAAATGTCTGCCTAACCCAAGATGCCATGATTTGGACTTTGAGGGGCTGGGATGGGACAAATGGAGAATGGCTGGTATTCAGAAATGAAAAAGATCCACCAGGATAGCACAGGCAATACTGGAGGCCCAACCATTAGCATAGGTGACATTTTGGGGAGAACGAGGGGAAGCAGGCTGTGACCCAAATATCTGGCAGGGCATGTAAGATACAGAACCTAATAGACAGTAGAGCAATATATCCATTTGATGGAGGGTCCAATAAATGGAAGGCCAATCAGTAGGGTCCTGACTTCCGGGAAGGGAGGCGCAGGCAGAGAGAGTGGGGTCCTGGTGGTCTGAGCTAGCTCAGGATGCCACCACTAGAAGACTAAGGATGAGCAACCAGAAGCCACTCCACTTCTTCCAAGTGTCAGACCTGCAAATTTAATCATACTCTTTCCCAGTTTAAATATTTTAATGACTTCCATTGCCCAAATTCCTTAGCATGACCCCAAAAGCCTTTACTGAACTGAGTTATGCATTCTTCACAAGCTTCACTGTCCATTCTCTATATTCCAATACACTGAGCTATTATAATTCCAAAAGAGTAACTCTACTGCGTGCATATATTTTCTGCATATGCTGTTAACTCTGACTGTAAGACTTTCACCTTGAAAAAACCTTTCTTGTCCTTCAAGTGTTAACTCAAGCAGCACTTCCTTTGTGAAGGCTTCTTTCCTCATTCTCCTAGCTGAGTTGATCTCTGCTTTCCTTGTACATTCTCACATTATAGTAGTACTGGGCCATGCTGAAATTTTACTTTACATGGTTGTCTCTTGTACTAGAAATATCACGTCATTGTGGATAGATTCCATGTATTATTCATTAACCCTAATCCCTAATGTTGTGTCTGGCCCTTATTGGGCCCTCAGTACTTACTGAATGAATAAGAAGACAGTTTTTCAATTAATAATTCTGGGGCATCAGCTGAAGGTTTGAGACAAATAAAGCAAGATCTAGTTATAGAGTGGTTTTTGTTCTCTCCTTATATATCAAATCACAACTACTTACTGGCTCTTTTCTGACTTCTCAGAATTTTGAGAAAAAAAATCAGGTCATAGGTAAAAATACACATCAAAAGTGGTATACAAAGCAAAATCTTAAGTATTGAACACCAGCTACTAAGAATGGTGATATCACTTAATGTCAAACACTGAATATATTTGAAATGTTATCCATGAATATAAAAACATACAAAATATATACATAAATATACAGCTATTGTGTATGACTTAAAAGTGTGTGACTAGTAACTTCAATAACATGGATAAGGTTATATGAACATACTGAACATCAAGAAAACAGTTTGCTAGTAAATTGTTTTATCCTCAGGACACAGCTGGAGGTCTTAAATAGAAAAGATTTTACTTCTGTTGAGCTTCACAGAGAACTTAGCAGCGACAGTAGCTTAGTGAAAGGCATCGTCTTTCTTTTGAGAAATGAAAGATGCTTTATCTAATTATGTTCCCCAGTTTTTCCCCACTCAAGTAACTTCACCCTGTATTTCAGTCAGGGTTTGATCAGAGAAGCACAGCCTCTCTGAAATATACACTAATATCTCAATAAGAGGTTTATTATGGTAGCTTGGCCCCTTGCACAGTTGTGGGGCATGGTTAAACCATGAGGTGAGACGATTTCTTCCAGGTCTGATGGTGGAGCAGAAATCCTCAGGGTGGGCAGTTACAAAGGAAGATGGATGTGAAGCGAGGGAAGTGAGCACAGGTGGGAACCTGGGAAGCTGACTGGGGCCCATGAAGACAGGCTAAAATCTGTGACATTCTCCTGCATGATCAACATGGTGGTCTTTACATGAGCAACATTGATGGTGGGGTATCCTGCAGGGGAAGCTAGTGCCCTTCAACATGGAGCTAAATTTGCACCTAGCACAGGAGCCAGAGAAACCAAATGAGGATCTGGCAGGAGCTGCAGGAACTATAGGAGGGGATTTTACCCCAAGACGCTGAGTGAGCAGCAAGCAACAATGTGTATAGACTGCAAGGAGCCTCATTACCTACTTTGACCTTCTGAAGACAAAAAGAATGTGGCTGATACTTCATGATAACCAGGAACTATGCAGAGAAGGCAATTTTGAGACACTTAGTTCCACTTGAGCTAAACTGATATAACATAAATCCACCACTTTCTGAATGTTTGTGTAAAGTTCCATCTCTGTACCTCTTAGTTTTCTTAACCTAACTTGTTCTTACCTACATCCTTGTGATAAAATCGTCTCCCCAGATACCCTAACTCTCCTTGCCAAAACTGAGCTTTATTTGCTGTTCAATAGATAAATGAATTCAACTCACTGTATCAATTTTCCAGTGCAATGTTTAACTTTTTTTTGTTTCATAATGGGTTCCCAGAACTGGTAATCACACTCAACCCACACTGTCTAGCAGAAACTTGTTTAAAATGAATTCTGATTTAATGTTTTTTCCATGTTACTTGGAAATGTAGTCCTTGCTTTTTTCCTCATTTCTCTTGCAGCTAAGTCTTTGTTTTACAAATGTGGGCAGATCTGTATTATACTGAAAACCTGAAATGGATTAGTGAGGTATCCTGGATATTGAAAAAATGAATTTACTGTTTAGAATGAAAGTAATTTTTCCTGGTCCAGCTTTGAAGAAGAACATGGAAAGTCATGCCATTAGCAATAATTTACTCATTTGTATATTTTATACAGATTTAATAAGTTTTTGCTTAAACTTGACTTTGGAGTCAAGTTTAAAGTATGGAGATTATAAAGCGCTGTATTTGCAAATACAGTTTGAAAGCTTAAACTTGACTAATACACCACACTGCTGTTCCCCCCTTCTTTCTACTTCTACATGATAGAAGCTGAACACACACAGGAACTGGTGAATTAAGGGAGCAGAGGTCATGAAAAGTTGATGAGACGGGGTACCAAGGAGGATGTAGAGCCCAAGACCTAAAACCATCATGATGCAACATATCTAGGCCAAGAGAGTACTGTAACTTCCTATAGAAGTTTAGAACTTCTTGCAAAACAGAGCACCAAAATCGATGGGCAGCTGTTGGCAGGAGGATGGGCCAATCCTCTGTAGTCCTGTCAGAAGCTCCTCTTGGAGGAGGAGAAAAGACAGAGGGAGCACCAAGAAACTCTGGAACAAGGGGAAAAGGAAGAATTCAGATGTAGCATCTGGGAAACTCTGGTTCTCAGAGGTGGTAAGTAAAGGGCAGGCCGGCGCTTGTAGACAGGAGAGGTAAGGAAGAGGCTGTGGGCAGCAGTGTTCCCAAAGGACCTCAGACTCGTCTACATATAATCATCTTACAACACTCACAAACCACTTCACCATCACCAAGGCAAAACCTGGACCCATCACATACAAGTAATCTTCAGGCTAATCTTTACACCTCTCATTCACCCTTGACAGTCATTTTGTCCAGATCTCGACTGCACAAAGACTCTTTGGTTGGCATCATGAAGAACACGAGAGATAGATGATATGGCTTGAGATGCTAGCAATTTCATTGAAATACTGTTAATAGAATTTATTTCCAAAATTGTACTGTGAATGCTGTCATTTATAAAATGAATGCAAGAATTTCTTCTGAGATTGCTCATTCCACAAATATTTATTGAGTACCTACTATGTGCAAACACTTAGGAGATACAAGGGAGAAAAATTCCTGACCTCTTGGACCTTGCATTGTAGTAACCTTGCCACCTTCAGTCTTTTCTCCCATTCCCCAAGATAGTGAATCCAAACCCATTTAGCCTTTACAGCTCTAAGTCTCCCCATCTTTGTCTCATATCCTTCACTCTTAGTAGGTAACTCTGTACATCACTTCACAAAGGAAACAGAAGACAGCAATGCATTTTCCCCTCCACCTCCCTGTAGAGTAGAATCCAGCCTCATTCCCTTTCTTCCTGACTCAGAAGACTGGACAATAATTTTGAAACTTCCCCCAGGGATTGGGAAGCCATGGAGCTATGAACATGCCTAAGTGTACCATGGACATTTGTCCGTAACATTGAGGGTACCCAATATTTTGCTTAATCCAAGAATGTCTTCATTTGCTAACGTACTCCAAAGCTTTAGCATGCCCTCAAAGCATCTACTGCCTTTGACTAACTCATCTGATAACCTTAAAGAAGACTGTACCCACTGTTATTCAGCATAGACAATCGCTTCTTACAACAAATCTTTTATCAGTTGTTAGTTAGTAAGTAATATAACAGAAGAGTGATGGGATTATAAATAGTGGTGTCATTAAGAAAGGGAGTGTCCACAGAAACTTCCCTTTTAGTTCCCAAGTCACAGAGATGCCAAGATTTAAGAGCTCAGCACTAGACCCTTAGTGTATACTAGCTAACCTGACACAGAGTGATGTAGTCAAAGGACGATGGGCTTTGGTACAGAAAAGTCCTTTGTTTAGATTCTAGCTCTACTACTTAGTAGCTATGTGACTTTTGTAAAAGCTACTTAATATCTGAAAAAAACAAGTTTTATCACCTGTAAAATGAAGATAAAATACAATTCCATCATGGTTATTGTAAAGAGTAGATGAGATAACACACCTAACATATCCAGCACCTTACTTGGGTTTAATGGCAACTGATTCAACATTAAAGGCAAATTTTCTCTAGAATTCCTGTCCCTGCTCCCTCTCTGCCTCATATGTTTGGGTCATAACTCTGTAATTGAGAGGCAGCTGATGGCTGGAGGTTCCCAGAGGAGTTGAGCAAACACACATGTTCCTGAACAGTTAATCCACTTATACACAGCATTTGAGTAATTTTGGGTTGTTGTGTTGAGAGGCGGATCTTGCCTATTTGACACAAGTTTGAGTAATAGAAACCCAATGAGCCTTTTCTCAACAGAAGGCTCTTGCTACCTCCAAACAAAATGTGTTTGTGAAGAGTCAATTATTTTTATGTTGTCTTGACCAAAATTTGAGATGATCAGTTAGTAACAGGAATTAAAAGTAGAATATTGAGAGGATCATTCCATTTTCTACCCATGGAAATCCTGCTACTTTGTTAGTAAGATGTAGGCTGGAGCAGAAACATGGATCAAGAAGCTTGTGCCTTCAGATTAATTTAGATATATTCACATGTTTTTGATTAATGTGGGAGTTCTTGTCCTTCTAGATGGACTTGTTGATTCATTTGGTGGAATCTTAACTTCCTTAGTGAAGTGAAATAAGGATCATTTGCAAGGGATACAGCAGAGACTGGAGCACCACATTTGTTTTAATCCCTGGTGATATGCTGTGCTACAGATGAAAAATGCCCCATCTTTAGTCTCTAGAATTGGCTTGAAATTTACCAGTCTAATGCTGAATTAATATGGGAGTAGGATGAAAGTGAGAAATGGAAAATATTCTCAGAGGAAGCTGAAAAATAAAACAAAAGAAAATTTTGTTTTGATATATGTTATTAGCTACCATTAATGAATCTATTCAGTTGATGAGGTCCCACTGTTTATCTGCATTACTGTAGGGATAGAATTTGGGGGAGGGGCTTCTTTATCCCCCCTTACTTCAGAGTTTACCGTTTCTACCAACAATTCATATTCATTTGGTCTTAGAGAAACATTGGTATTAAATGATAATGGCAATGATAATCCTTAGGCCCATCTCTTTCTTTTCCTAGGACTTACCTATTCAGTACAAGATGAGAATAAGGAGTGAGGTAAATATACTCATATATTAATTCAAATTTACAAACTTTTCTTTTCAAGTATTTATTATCCATCACGCATTGAGTTAAGTACTGGATATGAAGAGCCAAATGTCATAATTTCTGTTTCTGTAATGAGTTTAATAGGAGAAAAAGTCAATTTATCATAGAAATCAGTGCACTTAGAGCTATGTCTTAGGTCAGATTTCCTAAAAGCACAGCCTGAGATGGGGGTCTTTGTGCAAGTGATTTACTGATGGTGTGTTTCTAGGAGAAACCTGGAAGGAAGTGAGGGAAGCAGATTAGGAGACGGGAAGAAGCTAAGCAGAGATGTGGGTGCTTAGCTGCTTGGCTTAGAGATTGTGAAACTGGCAGATCATTTATTTGTGTTCATTATTTATTACTGGAGATTTTCATATTTCATATCCTTTTTAATGGTGTTCCAAAGATTTTTGCACAATTTTCTTTTTTTAATTTATTTTTTATTGAAGCATACAGTAGTTGAATTACAACATTGTATCAAGTACTGCTGTAGAGCGAAGTGACTCAGATATATATATATATATATATATATATATATCTCCTTTTTCATATTCTTTTCTATTATGGTTTATCACAGAATACTGAATATACTTCCCTGTGCTATATAGTAGGACCTTGTTGTTTGTCCATTCTATATATACCAGTTTGCATCTGCTAATCCCAAACTCCCAATCCAACCCTCTTCCACCCCCTTCCATGCTTGGCAACCAGCAGTCTATTCTCTATGTCCTTGATTCTGTTTCTGTTCCGTAGATAGGTTCATTTATGTCATATTTTAGATTCCACATATAAGTGATATCATATGGTATTTGTCTTTCTCTTTCTGACTTGCTTCATTTAATATGATAATCTCTAGCTGCATCCATGTTGCTGCAAATGGCATTATTTCATTCTTTTTTTTGTGGCTAAGTAGTATTCTATTGTATATATGCACCACATCTCCTTTATCCATTCATCTGCTAATGGAATTTAGGTTGTTTCCATGTTTTGGCTATTGTGAATAGTCATACAATTTTCTTTCAATTCATAACCTAAAAATGCATGCTTCATTTAAAAACAAAAGTAGAAAAGAAAAGAGATTTTCTGTGACCTCCATAATTACCTTCTAGTCTCAGCCTGATCTCCAGGGGAGCTCTAGAGTATGAAGAACATTACAGACTTGTCCAACCTTGGGTCAAGAGACTGTGTACCCGGGCTTCCCTGGTGGTGCAGTGGTTGAGAATCCGCCTGCCAATGCAGGGGACATGGGTTCTAGCCCTGGTCTGGGAAGATCCCACATGTCGCGGAGCAACTGGGCCCATGAGCCACAACTACTAAGCCTGCGCGTCTGGAGCCTGTGCTCTGCAACAAGAGAGGCCGCGATAGTGAGAGGCCCGCGCATCGCGATGAAGAGTGGCCCCCCGCTCGCCGCAACTGGAGAAAGGCCTTGCACAGAAACGAAGACCCAACACAGCCAAAAATAAATAAATAAATAAATTTATTAAAAAAAAAAAAAAAAAGAGACTGTGTACGCCTGAATCATCCAGTCATTTAATGAGGGATCTCCTCGTAGGCATTTCTGGGTTCCTATTAGCCAAAGACAATGCTCTGGAGAAAGGTACCTATGGGCCATTAGCAGCCAAGACTCACAGCAACTGGGAGACAAGTGCCCTGACTCAGTAAAGACAGCCAGGTTAAGGCAGCACCTGCCACTGACCTACTAGAGTATGGACTTGAGGATATGGGGAGGGGGAAGGGTAAGCTGTGACAAAGTGAGAGAGTGGCATGGACATATATACACTACCAAACGTAAAATAGATAGCTAGTGGGAAGCAGCCATATAGCACAGGGAGATCAGCTCGGTGCTTTGTGACCACCTAGAGGGATGGGATAGGGAGGGTGGGAGGGAGGGAGATGCAAGAGGGAAGAGATATGGGAACATATGTGTATGTATAACTGACTCACTTTGTTATAAAGCAGAAACTAACACACCATTGTAAAGCAATTATACTCCAATAAAGATGTTAAAAAAAATGAATACAACATGGATTCAGATCAAAGTAAGTCAGAGTTTCTCATTCTATAGACTGGCATTAAACAAACAACTATAGTACAATGTGAGAAGCGTAATCATAAGAGTTTGTACAGGGTGGCATGCACGAGAGAGTGATTACCCGATTACATGTTCATTGGCACTTTATCTCATTGCACAAAATACTGGAGGTATTTTTTTTTAATAGCTTTATCTTTCTAGTGGTAAAGAGTATGGTCATGGAAGTCTTTTCAGAGAAGGTGATAACTGAGGTAGATTTACAAGGAATAGGCTTTGAGAATGTGATACTGGTGAATGGGGAATTATTAAGGGTGCAATGTCTAATCCATGACCCTGAATTAAATCTCAGAGGGAACACTTTTTCAACCCTATTGTTATTCTATTCCATAATGGTATAATTAAGCACTTATATTTAGATAATACTATAATATTATATACATTATATTAAATGAGACTATAAGAAAGGAATAAGATGGGGTTTTAAGGAAGCTGGCCACTTACAATCCAATGATAAAAGCTTTTGTAAGAGAGTAAGCTCATAGTGATAGTATTTTTTTTTACAACTAGGAAGAAAGCTGTCAACATGAGCTTAATGCTACCAAATTGAGTCAAGATTTGTTGAAAGATGTAGATACATTTTTGTTTAATAATGGACTTAGCCAAGTTAAATGATTAAGGTGTGTTTTCATAAAACATTTTTCCAAAGACAGTCTACAATATCCAGTGATATTTTCATTTAATAATACATTGTTTGACTTGATACATTTTGGAATTAATGTTGACTGTAGGTTTGTAGAACCTCCAGGGAAAACAGGCCTAACCCAGAACTGGGAACATCTCTAATTGGATCCAGGTTTTCTTTTCTTGTCTTGTACTCCTCCAGAGTTTATTTAGTTCTAGTGGTCATAAATAAAAGCTATGTTTCAGTGTACTTATCTGAAAAAAGATATTTTCTCAGCCTCATTCTATTATTAAAAAATAATGTGTCAGGAATCATGCTCACATTTGGTTCATCATTAAAATAATTTCCATAATAACTCTCTGAGGTACGTACTTCTATTGTCTCCATTTACCCATGAGAACCTGAAACTTAGACTTTCGAAGGTCACACGTGAATAAATAAATGGTAGTCTGGCTTGAACCTACTTAGTCTGACTTGAAATTCATGCTCTTAACCACTACACATTATCTCTAGAAATTCTAGTGAGCAGAAAGAAAGTCTACATTTTGTATTTTTGCAAAATAAAATGCATGTTTGGAACAGGGGAATGAAGGACAAGTGGGGGAAATATATGATAATCACAGAATCAGAGGGACCTTATTCTTTCAGCTATTGGAGATCAAGATCTGAGCATCTTGAATGGCGGTGGGACAGAGGTGGGTAACACTCAGTTAAACTGAATCCTGGCTGAGTACCTGCCAGGCTAAATCTACAACTCGAGGCAGCCTCGGGGCATCACATCACCTTCAGTGTGAGGGCCATAGTCTAGAGTATTCTGAGGTTTGCTAGAACTAAGTATGAGTCTGATTTGGTACCCTGTTGCTTCATATGTTTGTTGATTAATTAATTTCTTTGTATGCAGTCAGTCATCCTTTCACTTTTTATTGAGCATCTGCTAAGTGCCAGGAATTAGTGGCCTAGAATATACCAAGGTATCTGCTTTCAAGGAACTCCTAGTCTAGAGCAGGAAATAGATGAGTTAAAAAGAAATTACAGTGAAGCAGTAAGTGTTCAACAATTTTAGAAAAAAGAAAGAAAGAAGAAGAAAGAAAGAAGAGAAAGTATAATAGATTTGGTAACTGGTCCTATTTTGGAACATACAGTTGAGCCAAGGAAGATACTTCTAATATTTACTTTTAATAATTTAATTAATTTAATTATGGATAAATTTACTTCTGGAAATGTTCCAAGATGCCCTTCCTTGCTGGGGAACACAATAGTTTTATAAATAGCAATCTTCTCCTCTTGAGGTGGCAGGGAGCCATCTAAATTCTTCAGTACCTCTGCTAGAAGCTACATTTAAAGGATTTTATGCTGAAATACTGTGATATACTTGGGAAAAATACAAGAAATTAGACGCACATGAGGTCCAATTGATGACTAGTTGTATGATATCGTGCAAATTATTTAACATCTCCCAACCTTAGTTTCTGTAACTATAACATGGGGAAGAATATATAAAGTTGAAATGAATTAAGACATATGAAGTGCCCCTCATGTTACTAGTCACTTGCTCAACAAATGCTAGTTTTCTTTCCATGGTCCCACAGTTTCCTTTTTCTCATTTATCAAACTGGGAGGATAAAGCTTACTTGCAAGACTGATCATTCAGTGAGAGAATGCATGTCAAAAAATGTTGGCATATAGTAGATGCTCAATAAGTGTCAAATTCTCCTGGTTTTTCTCTTACAGTCTTAAAAATATACATGGCTTTCTATCTTCACTGGCAAAAGTATTTCCCTGATAAATTCTAAGAAGAAAAAATTCCACAGATCTGAATAATTATATTCTTGGCTCAGGGTCAATTATAACTCTACATTTTGCCTGGAAAGGCACAATAGAAACTTAAAGACAAAGCATGAGGCAGGTCACAAAGACATATAATGTATACTGGAACTAGTCAAGACTTTAGGTAAGATGATCTATATCTATACCCTCAATGGCTTCATTAATATTATCCTAGTCTTACCAAAAATAAAAGCAATGCATTGGAAATATAGACGGTTCAAGGAAAACCACTGCCTTATTTGTACTACGGAAATAGTAATTTAGAAATAAAATTTTTATTTCTTTATCATATGTATTTTTGGAGTATTGGGCCTAAACCTTGTGGCTGACAGTCTGGTTATGTAAAAGCCCTCTCCCTGATGAAAAGTAGTTTCCTACTCTAAGTCCACTCTATTTTCATTTATGCCAGAATGATGAATAATGCATTGTGGACTTACTTTTTTTCTGATTTAACACTAGCATAGGAACTCCTCTCTGGAATAATATCTAATTAAAATTCACTGTGGCAGATGTGGGCTGTGGACCTGGTCAAAAGGCATGAACTTCCAACCCACCTCGTGATCGTTTTAGTAGAGGATTTCCCGGCATTACTTCAAATGATCCCAACCATGCATTGCAGGTAATGAAATAACAATTGGTAATAACAATTTCATACCCAGCTTCTTAACTCCTTGGCTGCTGTTGAATATAGCTTTATTCTCCATTTGCTGGGCTGGAACATCCCCTCAGATTAGAGAGAAGACAGCTCTTTACGGTTTATAATAAGCACAGCTCTTTCTGGAGTGAGAAACAACAGCATGGAGTCTGATTTTTTATAGTCAATTTTATTTCTACTTTAAGGAACAAATTATTTTCATTACATTTGTAAGTGAAGGCAGAATGGCTCTTGGTAAAAGTTAAAGTATGAAGAGTACCAGCAAGGATAACTGAAATCTACACATTTAAATCTATTCTATTTGATTTTTTTCCAAATAGATATTAGCCCCTATTAAATGCAAAAGAGTATGCTCAATACATATATGTTGGATTAAGTGTGTCACTATCCATTATTCAGATTGGCCCACCAACATTAAATAGGATCTTCCGATTTTATGCTGTTAAACAACTTAACTAGTCATAGATAACTTTTATTTCTTTTTGTCTTCTTATTGTTACCCATAAAGTTTTAGAGCCATACTACATTCTCAGAATATATTTGCATAAGTAAAAGCTAATTTCATGAGGGAAATCCATTAAGATTCTAAGAGCATATCAAAGAGCCAAACAGGAGTGCTTTCTGTTTACCTAGGCTCTTTCATTCCTACCAGTATGATTTAAAATTGACTAGTGTGGCAGGTAGATTCTGAGATGTCTCTCAATGATCCTTGCCTCCTGGTATTCACATCCTCTTGCAGTCCCTACCCAATGAATGTGGGCTTGCCTAGTGACTTTCTTCTAACCCTGAGAACAGGGAAAAGATGATGGGCTGCCACTTCTGAAATTAGGTGGCATAAAATTATGACTTCCATCTTGCTAGCAGAATCTCTCTAGTACCTTCTCAATTTGCATACTGCCGCGTTAGGAAAGTACCTGTGGCAAGGAACTGAGGTACACTTCTAGCCAATAGCCAGCTGGGAACAGAGGTCCACAGTCCAACTGCTCGTGACAAACTGGATTTTGCCAAAAAGGCTGGGATGTGACCTTGGAAGTGGATCCTTTCTCATTCAAGCCTTCTGATGAGACCACAGCCCTGGACAAATATCTTGACTGAAGCCTGTGAAAGACCCTGAAACAGACAACTTAACCAGGCTGTGCCTGAATTTCCTGACCCACAGTAACTCTGAGACGATAAATGTGTGTTTTTTTAAGCTGCTAAATTTGTGATAATTTGTGATGCAGCAATAGATAACTAATACCATTAGATAATTCTCAAACCTTTGAAGTCTCATCAGCCCTAGCACTAACTTAACTGATAAACTACTTAGTATTTACTTTATCTTATCTTTATTTTGCCTTTATGGGAACACCAATAAATAGTAAAATGGCCACAAGTCTAAGGGAACATAAAAATTATTCCTAGAGTCTCTATTTTCTTTTGTCCCAAGTCAGCTATTGAAGTTTGGTTGTCCAATGTTATCCGTGAGGGAGGACTTTGTTGCTTATTTTGCACTTAACCCCTTTGAGCCTCAGTGCTTTTATTCACAAAATGAAAATAGAGTAAAAATGGCTAACCTCTGTTAGTGCTTTATATTCATCATCATACTGCATTGAGTGCTTTATATTCATCATCAACTTCAATCATCAAATAAATCTTAATTTGTGTGCTAAGAATCTCTGAGACAAAGAAAAACAATAAAAAGTATATTATTGAGTGATGTAAGTAAGACGGTAGAATAGAAAGCTCTGGGCTCTTCATTTACCCAACATACTAATTCAGTCATGACATGTGGACAAATTCCCCTTGTGAGACATCCAGAAACTGTTCAAAGACTCCTGTAACCTTGGCAAGCATGAAACTAGGGACACTGAAGTCAATAAGGAAATTTGAGACACCCTCTCTCTATAATCCCTACCCCCAGAACAGCACTATATGATTAGGAGGAAATCCCCAGGATTGTAGCCTCTCCCAGGGGAGGGAAAGAGTTGAACCTGACATGTAATGACCCAACTTTTCTGAGGGCTTCCCAGAAGACTGGCTTCTGTATTGCTTGTCTCCAAGTGCTGATGGGACCTGGAATACTCTAGCTACCTCCAGACTACTGAGATCAGAGATGGTGATTTAGGCTAGCAATTATCATAGCCCTCCCCCCAGATCAGCACAGAGTGAGGAGAGGAAAAATACCAGCTTCCAGTTTCTCCCTGTGGAAAAGAAGATCACACATCCAATACCCCAACTTTTCTGGAGACAGCCGAAAGGACTGACTTCTGTCTTGTCTGCCTTAAGCACTAAAAGGACCTGGCATACTGCTTTTGTCTGGGAGCAAATGAGAACAAAGATGGCAATTTGAACTAACAGCTGCCATCGCCCCTCCACCCAGTTCAGCACAGGGCAAATGGGCAAAGAACCCCAGATCCCTGCCTCTCCTTGGGGAGGGAAAGAGTTGTACAGAGCATCCAATAATATAACTTTTCTGGAGGCTGCTTGAAGAACTGGCTTCAGTCTCACTTGTCTTGGAGCACTGATGGGATTTGGCATGCTTTTGATGCCTGGGGACCACTAAGAACAAAGAAAGGGCATTTGACTATCATGAAGGTTGGAAAGGCCATCAAAATCTCTAGCCAGCCTGAGACTCAATGGATCCCAAACAAAATGAACCCAAAGAAATCCACACTGAGACAAGAGGAAAGACGTGGAAAAAGTTACTGTACTTACTCTTCAAATATAATTTTAATGATATAAGAAAATAGTAACCTCACTTAAAAATCTCAAAATTAATGAAAAATAAAGTGACACAAATTTTTTTATGTGACTATAAGCATTTTTGTACCCTCCCTTCTAATCTCTTTCACATACACATATTTTTACCTGCCTGTTATCATACTTTTTATATGCATTGCTATATGCAACATTTTAATGTAATTTTGAGTAACGTAGGAAATACACCCTTGACATTCAAGTGCATTACCAAATTTTTAAAACTTTTTCTATTTGACAGATGAAAAGTGTAATTTCTTGTACTAGTAAGACTGAATATCTTGGCATTTGTTTAAGAGCCATTGTTATCTTCTTTCTTTAACAATATACATTTCACATTGAATTAGGCAGAATTCTAAGATAAGAATTTAGCCTGGTTGATAACTTGATTTCATCCTTGTGAGAGGTTGAGCAGAGAACCTAGCTACACTGTGTGGGACTTCTGATCTACGGCACTGTCGGGGAATACATGATGTTTTAAACTGCTAAGTTTGTGTTAATTTACTATTTAGTAATAGGAAAGTAGTACATTCATGTTTCTATATAACTTTCATATTTTTTTTTAACATCATCACAGAATATGCCACATTTGCACCTGACATAATTAACCATTTTTTCACAGTCGAACATTTAGGTTGCTTTTAATTGTTTGCTATTATAATGCTGCAGTGATGAACATGTTCATGTACATAGCTTTACCCATTTTTTATCATTTATTATTTCACTTGCTTTTATATTGAACAGGTAATGTATTACTTGTTTCAAAATTCTAATGTACAAAATGATAAACAGTAAAGAATTTTCTTATCACTTCTATGCCTTGGCCATATACTTTCCCAAGCTCAAAACAATCCAAATATTATTTTGAATCCTTCCAGAGGTGTTTTATGCTTAAATATAGCATACTGTATCCACTGTTCTGTACTTTGCTTTCTTTACAAAACAATGTATCTTAAAGATTTTTCTATATCAGCACCTAAATAATATCCTCTCTAATAATGTTCTTTGTATAAATATACCATAATTTATTGATTGATGGGAATATTGAGCTTCTTTGGAATGTTGCTCCTGGTCATGATGGACAAGACAATATGGATCATATTCCCATTAGGACAACCAGAAAAGCTAGATAAATGTTAAAGGGAAAAAAATACCTGCCTGAAGATAGTAGAGGGTTAAAATGAGAGTGAGGAATTACTTGGTCAGAACCTGAGAGGAGTGGAAACCCTATGAGCCCAGCATTTGAGGCTGCTTTTTATCTGGGCTGTGAGAAGGCTTGAGAAGGAAGTTGTAGCCTCACGGGGTTAAGAGGAGTCATGGACCATCCAAGGAAAGAGAGCCCTAGTGAATCCCTTGGCTCTGGGCTGGGACTCCAAAGGGATGAATTTTAGGAATAAGAATTAATCCAAAGTGATATGACTCAAAAGGGACTTGACACATTCTCTTAGTTTTTGAAATTGCATTGAGATGATTCAAGATTGCTAATAGCTCTTGGTGGAAGCAAAAGTAAATCTTCTTTGGAGACGATAACAACATACTTGGGTTCACATTACTTTTAAAAAGAATTTTACGAGTGCAAAGTTCCAACCACCAAAGCCAACCAAACCAAACAACAGGCACATAAGGAGACATGACCACCTGAAGAAAAATTAATACAAACAATAGAAAATAGACACATATCCACAGGGGTTCCAGAAATTCAGAGACCAACCTGAAAATAAGCATTGTTACAATGCCCAAGACAATAATGGAAGAGGAAAAATAATCACCGGAGAATCAGAAACAGTATCGTTTTCAATCATTTGCTCTTACAAATAGGGCAGCAATGAATATACTTGTGCAAGTGTATTTGTAGAGGAAATAGTAGATGTGGTATTTCTGTGTCAAAAATATATGCAATTGTAATTCTGATAGCTACTAATAAATTGTCCTCCCTAGAGATGTTACCCATTTAATTTCCCACCAGCAATGTAGGAAAGTGCCTGTATCCCTATACTCTTGACAACTCATATATTAACAATGTTAAAAAGTATTTTCTAATGTGATAGGTGAAAATGGTTTCTCTGTAATTTTATTTGCATTTATCTTCTAGTAAGGTTGAACATAATTGCATATGATTATTTTTGTCTGTAAATTCCCCTTTAATATTTTTATTGATTGTTAATTTTTTTTCTTTTTTTTATTCCGAAAATGAACGGTATCTTAACAGAATACAAATTCATTTGATTTGTTATATCAGTGTCTCTGCCACACGGCAAGTTTTGGTTCAGTTGGGAGGACAAATTGTCCTTAATCAGAGAATTAAGTACTCAGCTGGTTACAATGATTTTTCATTCTATGGGAATGCATTACAATTTGGAGTAGTCATGGAAGTTTATTATAGTGCAGATGGGGGCACGGTTTTATTTCTTTCTTAACATCTTTATGGGAGTATAATTGCTTGACAATATTGTGTTTCTGCTGTATAACAAAGTGAATCAGCTATACATATACAAACATCCCTATATCCCTTCCCTCTTGCATCTTCCTCCCACTCTCCCTATCCCATCCCTCTGGTGGTCACAAAGCACCGAGCTGATCTCCCTGTGCTATTCGGCTGCTTCCCACTAGCTATCTATTTTACATTTGGTAGTGTATATATGTCCAGGTCACTCTCTCACTTCATCCCAGCTTACCGTTCCCCCTCCCCGTGTCCTCAACTCCATTCTCTACGTCTGTGTCTTTATTCTTGTCCTGTCCCTAGGTTCTTCAGAACCTTTTTCTTTTTTTAGATTCCATATATATGGGTTACAATATGGCATATATTTTTCTCTTTCTGATTTACCTCACTCTGTATGACAGACTCTAGGTCCATCCACCTCACTACAAATAACTCAGTTTCGTTTCTTTTTATGGCTGAGTAATATTCCATTATATATATGTGCCACATCTTCTTTATCCATTCATCTGTCAAGGGACACTTAGGTTGCTTCCATGTCCTGGCTACTGTAAATAGAGCTGCAATGAACATTGTGGTACATGACTCTTTTTGAATTATGGTTTTCTCAGGGTATATGCCCAGTAGTGGGATTGCTGGGTCGAATGGTAGTTTCTATTTTTAGTTTTTAAAGGAACCTCCATAATGTTCTCCATAGTGGCTGTATCAATTCACATTCCCACCAACAGTGCAAGAGGGTTCCCTTTTCTCCACACCCTCTCCAGCATTTATTGTTTGTACATTTTTTGATGATGGCCATTCTGACTGGTGTGAGGTGATACCTCATTGTAGTTTTGATTTGCATTTCTCTAATGATTAGTGATGTTGAGCATCGTTTCATGTGTTTGTTGCCAATCTGTATATCTTCTCTGGAGAAATGTCTATTTAGGTCTTCTGCCCATTTTGGGATTGGGTTGTTTGTTTTTTAGATATTGAGCTGCATGAGCTGCTTGTATATTTTGGAGATTAATCCTTTGTCCGTTGATTCGTTTAAAAATATTTTCTCCCATTCTGAGGGTTGTCTTTTCATCTTGTTTATGGTTTCCTTTGCTGTGCAAAAGCTTTTAAGTTTCATTAGGTCCCATTTGTTTATTTCTGTTTTTATTTCCATTTCTCTAGGAGGTGGGTCAAAAAGAATCTTGCTGTGATTTATGCCATAGAGTATTCTGCCTATGTTTTCCTCTAAGAGTTTTATAGTGTCTGGCCTTACATTTAGGTCTTTAATCCATTTTGAGTTTATTTTTGTGTATGGTGTTCTAACTTCATTCTTTTACATGTAGGTGTCCAGTTTTCCCAGCACCACTTATTGAAGAGGCTGTCTTTTCTCCATTGTATATTCTTGCCTCCTTTATCAAAAATAAGGTGACCATATGTGTGTGGGTTTATCTCTGGGCTTTCTATCCTGTTCCATTAATCTATATTTCTGTTTTTGTGCCAGTACCATACTGTATTGATTACTGTAGCTTTGTAGTAGAGTCTGAAGTCAGGGAGCTTGATTCCTCCAGCTCTGTTTTTGTTTCTCAAGATTGCTTTCCCTATTCCGGGTCTTTTGTGTTTCCATACAAATTGTGAAATTTTTGTTCTAGTTCTGTGAAAAATGCCATTGGTAGTTTCATAGGGATTGCGTTGAATCTGTAGATTGCTTAGGGGAGTATAGTCATTTTCACTCTGTTGATTCTTCCAATCCAAGAACATGGTATATCTCTCCATCTGTTTGAATCATCTTTAATTCCTTTCATCAGTGTCTTATAGTTTTCTGCATACAGGTCTTTTGTCTCCTTAGGAAGGTTTATTCCTAGGTATTTTACTCTTTTTGTTGCAATGGTAAATGGGAGTGTTTCCTTAATTTCTCTTTCGTATTTTTCATCGTTAGTGTATAGGAATGCAAGAGATTTCTGTGCATTAATTTTGTATCCTGCTACTTTACCAATTTCATTGATTGGCTCTAGTAGTTTTCTGGTAGCATCTTCAGGATTCTCTCTATATAGTATCACATCATCTGTAAATAGTGACAGCTTTACTTCTTCTTTTCTGGTTTGGGCTCCTTTTATTTATTTTTCTTCTCTGATTGCCGTGGCTAAAACTTGCAAAACTATGTTGAATAATAGTGGTGAGAGTGGGCAACCTTGTCTTGTTCCTGAACTTAGAGGAAATGGTTTCAGTTTTTCACCACTGAGAACGATGTTGGCTGTGCATTTGTCATATATGGCCTTTACTATGCTGAGGTAAGTTCCCTCTGTGCCTACATTCTGGAGGGTTTTTATCATAAATGGGTGTTGAATTTTGTCAAAAGCTTTTTCTGCATCTATTGAGATGATCATATGGTTTTTCTCCTTCCATTTGTTAATATGGTGTATCACATTGATTTGTGTATATTGAAGAATCCTTGCATTCCTGGGATAAACCCCACTTGATCATGGTGTATGATCCTTTTAATGTGCTGTTGGATTCTGTTTGCTAGTATTTTGTTGAGGATTTTTGCATCTATGTTCATCAGTGATATTGGCCTGCAGTTTTCTTTCTTTGTGACATCTTTGTCTGGTTTTGGTATCAGGGAGATGGTGGCCTCACAGAATGAGTTTGGGAGTGTTCCTCCCTCTGTTATAGTTTGGAAGAGTTGAGAAGGATAGGTGTTAGCTCTTCTCTAATTGTTTGATAGAATTCGCCTGTGAAGCCATCTGGTCCTGGGCTTTTGTTTGTTGGAAGATTTTTAATCACAGCTTCAATTCAGTGCTTGTGATTGGTCTGTTTATATTTTCTATTCCTTCCTGGTTCAGCCTTAGAAGGTCGTGCTTTTCTAAGAATTTGTCCATTTCTTCCAGGTTGTCCATTTTATTGGCATATAATTGCTTGGAGTAATCTCTCATGATCCTGTGTATTTCTGCTGTGTCAGTTGTTACTTCCCCTTTTTCATTTCTAATTCTGTTGATTTGAGTCTTTTCCCTTTTTTTTCTTGATGAGTCTGGCTAATGGTTTATCAATTTTGTTTATCTTCTCAAAGAACCAGCTTTTAGTTTTATTGATCTTTGTTATTGTGTCCTTCATTTCTTTTTCACTTTTTTCTGATCTGATTTTTATGATTTCTTTCATTCTGCTAACATTGAGGGGGTTTTTGTTCTTTCTCTAATTGCTTTAGGTGTAAGGTTAGGTTGTTTATTTGAGATGTTTCTTATTTCTTGAGGTAGGATTGTATTGCTATAAACTTCCCTCTTAGAACTGCTTTTGCTGCATCCCATAGGCTTTCGGTCATCATGTTTTCATTGTCATTTGTTTCTGGGTATTTTTTGATTTCCTCTTTGAATCCTTCAGTGATCTCTTGTTATTTAGTAGTTTATTGTCTAGCCTCCATGTGTTTGTATTTTTTACAGTATTTTTCCTGTAATTGATATCTAGTCTCATAGCCTTGTGGTTGGAAAAGATACCTGATACAATTTCAATTTTCTTAAATTTACCAAGGCTTGGTTTGTGACCCAAGATATGACCTATCCTGGAGAATGTTCCGTGAGCACTTGAGAAGAAAGTGTATTCTGTTGTTTCTGGATGGAATGTCCTATAAATATCATTTAAGTCCATCTTGTTTAATGTGTCATTTAAAGCTTGTGTTTCCTTATTTATTTTCATTTTGGATGATCTGTCCATTGGTAAAAGTGGGGTGTTAAAGTCCCCTACTATGATTGTGTTACTGTCGATTTCCCCTTTTATTGCCGTTAGCATTTGCCTTATGTATTGAAGTGCTCCTATGTTGGGTGCATAAATATTTACAATTGTTATATCTTCTTCTTGGACTGATCCCTTGATCATTATGTAGTGTCCTTCTTTGTCTCTCATAATAGTCTTTATTTAAAAGTCTATTTTGTCTGATATGAGAATTGCTACTCCAACTTTCTTTTGATTTTCCTCTGCATGTAATATCTTTTTCCATCCCCTCACTTTCAGTCTGTATGTGTCCCTAGGTCTGAAGTGGGCAGAGACAATACTTTAGATCAGACTATTAGGGAAGCCCAATGCCACTGAGAAGGTGAAGAAGTACAGGTGAAGTGAGGGACCAGCCATGCAGCTCTCTGAAGAAAGAGCATTCCAGGGAGAGGGAGCAGCACATGTAGGCCCTGAGACAGAAACACGCTTGGTGTGGTGAAGAAATGGCAAGGTGGACCATGGGGCTGGAACAGAGGTAGCCAGGAGCCCCACAGTGTACAGCCTCATAGGCAACATTAATAGCTCAGGAATCTTTCTTTACCCAGTACCTTTTCAAAGATCTCTCAACTCTAGCAAGTGGCAAATCTGGGGCATGACTTGGCTTCTTTCACTTCAAAATTTGGGATGGTGGCACATAAAAAGTGTTTCTTAGGTAAGCAGATAAGACACTGGATGGCATTGTTAAGTACCACACTAAAGCCCATCATTTTATCAATTTCTCCTCTACTACACCAGCATCCAGCATATCTAGAACCTGTCTGGTTCCATCTCTCCTAAGAAAGCAGTCCACATTCTAAGGGCTTCCTCTGTTCTTTCCTTTTGCTCAAAGTCTGCTCATGAGACCACAAGGGCCAGCAGAGCGACCACAGAAGAATATCTGGTATTTTCTGCTTTAGCTACTTGTCAAAATATAGTTCTAATCCAAACTCTGTCACACTCTCTAGTTGTGACACAAGACAAGCCATTTAAACTTTTGTTTTCCTCTCTCTGTAAAACAAAGATACTGATATCTATTGATATTTTCAGAGGGCGCTTTATCCTAGAAAAATGAAGTAATAACTATACAGCTGTTTCGGTCTCTTCTCCAGAAAGATGATATGTCAGCAAGTATTCATTAAGCAATTCTATGTTCCCTGCCTGTGCTGGACACCATGGAGCATAAAAAGAAGTAAACTGCCCATCCCTGACCACAGAGAACTCAAAATTCTCTTCAGGAAAAGAATGTGTCTCCATAAGCAATGACTAAAACTTAAGAATCTTCAAATTAAGAGAGAGGCCACAGTGATTTTACCAGGTCCCTTGCCCTACCCCCTAATGGAGCTGTCGTAGGAATCAGCTGACAACTGACTGGGCTCTAGGCTTCTGTGGATTAATAGGAAGCTTTGGTCCCCATGTCCCCTGTAAAGGTGTATAAACTCTTTGTTTAAAAAAAAAATTGGGGGCTTCCCTGGTGGCGCAGTGGTTGAGAATCTGCCTGCCAATGCAGGGGACACGGGTTCGAGCCCTGGTCTGGGAAGATCCCATATGCCGCGGAGCAACTGGGCCCGTGACCCACAACTACTGAGCCTGTGCGTCTGGAGCTTGTGCTCCGCAACAAGAGAGGCCGCGACACTGAGAGGCCCGCGCACCGCGATGAAGAGTGGCCCCCGCACGCCGCAAGTAGAAAAAGCCCTTGCACAGAAACGAAGACCCAATGCAGCCAAAAATAAAATAATTAATTAATTTAAAAAAAATCATATCGAGCTTTACAAATAGAAAAAGGATGTCAAGGTTATTTAGTCTTTCCAAGGATGTCAGGAACGTAAAGCATTTATGTTCTGTTCATCAAGACAGATCAAGTGGTTGTTTTCTAGTGTTTTCTGAGAAGACCCTGTATCCATCCTCACCCTCAACCTTTCCCACTGGCCCAACCAAAGTGCCTATGATTTCCAATTCGGGGTCACTTCTTTGGAATAAACATATTTTGTTTATTGAAAGTCCTTGTTAGAATTCAAGCAAGTGACTAAGAAGAAGTAACCCATTAACTGATTAGCCTGGGTTAATATGTCATTTTCATGCCAAGGAGAAAGGCCTTAGGAGACTGTAAATACGAAAGATTTGAGAACAAGAGATAATGTTTGAGAGAACTGGGGCCAATGAACCCAGAATCAGAGATTCTAAAACCTTCATGGGGCAAGATAAAGACATGTGTCTACTGGGTAGAGTGCTCAAAGGAGAAAAAAGAACGTGAAGAGAAGATAAAGCGCATAAGACCAACTCTGGCAACTTTCTAATTTTGTCTAGGGCTGCTCTGGTGTTCTAGAATGAGACTGAACAACAGAGGCGACTTGGAGATACCTTGCTTCAATTCCTCCACTTTAAGTATAGAAGAAACATTACCTGGGGCATTTAAGTGACTTGCTCAAGTCCATTCAATGATACCCCACCTGCTTTGAGAATTTTTTTTTTTTTTTTAAAGTGGTGCTCTCAAGATTAGCAGCTTTGGTTAGGGATTTTCCAGATCCTATTTTCAAGGCTTTTAGTCTTGGAATTAAAGGTTATTTTATTTTGGCTATGCTGAATGTTTATTCCAGAAAAGGCTACCAGACAAGGTTCAGGTTGGGATTAGTATGCAAAGAAGCTTAAACCCCTGGCAGAGTACATCTCAAAATTAGAAGTAGAAATGCTCTCCTGGATCAGAGGTGGGTGCAATATGCAGACACATTTCCTCTTTTCTTCCCACACTCTCATCTTAAAAATAATACCAGACAGTACTAGACATCAAAGATAGACAGCTGAGACAGGAGGAAGTGACTGTTCAACAGGGAGGGATTCAGCAAGGTAAGTCCCTAAAAAATAAGGCCTGGTGATAAATGAAACAAAGGCATCACCCAGTTTATCAATGTCTCCAAAAACATATGGACCTAGCCCACAAACACCATGAAAGTTCTTCCTGTTAATGTTGGTGACTGATTCAATTTTGCAGATGAATAGTGCTTGATACAAACAGGTTAAAAAAAAATAAAAATATCCCACTTTCTTTTCTTTTAAGCTCAAAGGAAGGCATCATAGTACAATGAAAAAAGACTAGTCTTTGAGTCACATAGATCTGTTCTTTTCATTCTCGGCTCTGGATAAAAGAAAGAGTATCATAAGGAGAAGTGTGAAGTGGGAAATATCAATTTTGTTTTACATGTTCATCAGCATCTGTAATTCTCAGGAACAGTATACACCTTGGTTAAAGGCAGTTTTAAGAAACTAATACGACCTGGACCCATAACACAGATCTGCTCTTTATTGGCTATGTGACCTTGGGCAAGCTATTAACCTAGCTTCTCTTGAAATAGTAATAATAAAAACCGATTTATAGGATTGTCATAAGGATTAAAATCGAAAAAAAAATCACATTTAAAGCCTCTAG
This sequence comes from Balaenoptera borealis, assembly GCF_965194805.1. NCBI lineage: Eukaryota > Metazoa > Chordata > Mammalia > Artiodactyla > Balaenopteridae > Balaenoptera > Balaenoptera borealis. Next base: position 19,745,080 of record NC_138876.1, read on the forward strand.
GAAAATGCCTTGCACACAGTAAGTACTCAACAAAAATATATTCCCTTTCCTTCAGGTGCCCTAGCCCTCTAAATATCTTGTCAACAATTTAAAATTTGAGTTTTTGCACTTTTAAAATTTCTTGGTCCTTTAAGAAAACCACTGAGAACAACACCTGGGATTTTAAGGTATAAAAAATTGGAAGGTGTTCAATTTAAGAGTGACTTAAATGATGAGATAAAGATGTTAAACTCCTATATGGGAACAGATATTCCAAGCAACGTTAAAGATAACCAACAGACTGGAAGAAAATATTTGCAATGCAAGGGTTAATAGTCCTATTTTAATTAAGAGCTCCTATTAATAAGACAAATACGAATGTCAATGGAAAAAAATGGTCAAAAGATTTGAATAGACAACTTACAAAAGCCCTAGAAATAGTCACTAAGCCAATAAAACATGTTCAACTCAATTAATGACAAAAAAAATACAAAGTAAAACAATGAGGTATTATTTTGCTTATCAGATTAGCAAAATTAAATAGATTGATGATATCCAGATTGGAAAATTTAAAAGCCAAAGGGAGGGCAATATTTCTGGAGAAAAGGATGGTATTATTTGTGAAAGATTTAGATGCTTATACTCTTTGACCCAGAAATACAACTACCTAACCAATGATAAATGTACAAAGATATTTGCTGCAATATTATTTGAAATATTAAAATCATAGGAAACAAAAATATCAACATGTCTTAGGATGCTTTTGGCTGCAAGTAACAAAAACATTTCAAAGTGGCTAAAAAATAAAGTTTTAGTATCTCACATGTCAAAAATTTAATGAGACGTATATCTCAAGTGTTGGTTAATTTATTTGCTCAGCAATGTCATAACAATGATTGCTCCCATCTTTTTCCTCTGCTTGGCATGTAAACTTTGTTCTCACAATCACCCTACTTGCCAACATATGGTACCACAAATCAAGGTTTTTAACAATGTTGAACAAAAGATGAACAGCCACCTTTTTATAACCTATGGAAACATCTTTCCAAGAAACCTTCTGTTAGAATTCTTCGCATTTTCCCTTGACCAGAATCATATCACATATCCATTCCTAAGCAAATGCCTACTGAGAGGAATGGGATTCCCTTCCTTGGTTTAAGAAAAAAACACCGCTTCCTAGCAGTAAGTGGGTCACCTAAACTGCATCCGGGATCTACCTTAAAGGAACAGGAAGAAGACATGACATAGAAATATTCTAAACCTTGATTGAAAATTTGGATATATAGTTAGTTACCTCTGTTGAGTAAGATTGAGAGGTAAATGAGTCAGAATAGGAGAGGTTATGTTAAGATAACAAGTAGGCCCTGAATGCAAGAAGCTTAATGCAATAGCAATATAGGTTTCCTTTCATTCATGTCACAGTCTTATGCAAGTTGCCTGGCTCTCTTGGTATCTCACCTTCCAAGCAGTGACATAAGGATCCGGGTTTCTTCTAACTTGTGGTTCCACTTAATCTCACACATATCACCTCCAAAATCATTACAGAAAGGAGAGAGAACATGATGATGACTGCACGGGGATTTTATAGCCAGCCCTGGAAGAAGGTTATGTTACTTCCACTAACACGCCACTGGCCAGAACACACTTACACAGTCTTTCCCCAACTGCATGAGAGTCTGGGGAATGCGGTTTGCATGCCCAGAAAAGGAAAACAAAATCGCAGTTTGGTTATGTGTAGCTTTGTCTCCATCAGAGGAAACTTTTTGAAATGATTTTTATTTTTTACCTTATATACTTGTCCTATTATTTTATTATTACTTTTTTTTGGCAAACAACTATTTGTACTTTGTAAATTAAAACAGTTTTGTACATAAAGGGAGAAAAACAGTACCTGCTTTGCCTGATAAGTACTTTTACCTGGTTCTGATAATATTTAATTGCATTTTCTTTGTATGAAAATCCTCTCTCTTTTTTTTCCCCATCATGGCGACCTCAATATGGAATAAGACTATAGTGTACAGTCTGAAGGTTATGGATTCATCTCATAGCATCCTAAAAGGTCAAGGATTCAGAATCTGGGGAGGCAAAGGAAGTGAGGACATTCTGATCAGAAGTCTTAGAAACACACAGGGACATATGGAAATTGATCTTACTGCTTTTTTTTTTTTTTGATATTTGTATTTTTGTTTACTTTTTTATTTTATTTTTCTAATTGTGGTAAAATACATAACATAAAATTTATCATTGTAACCCTTTTAAAGGGTACAATTCAGTGGCATTAAGAGCATTTGCAATGTGGTGGAGCCATCACCACTATCTGGTTACAGGATTTTTCATCACCCTGAATGGAACCCCATACTTATTAAGTAATCACTCACCACTTCCTTTCCCCCAGCCTTTCATAACCACTAACCTATTTTTTGTCTCCATGGATTTGCCTATTCTGGATATTTTGTATAAATGCAGTCATACAATGTATGGCCTTTTGTGTTTGGCCTCTTAGATGATTTAACATGAGTCAGTTACGTGATCCTGTGCTCATTTATCTGAAACCAGTCCTGTTCAGAAAAGGGACTTATTTCAGTCTGTAGCCTTTCAACACCATTTATTTTTCTCTACACAAAGAAGAATAAGCCACAGAGTAGTTAGAAGACATAAACATATATATAGGAAATTATAACAACATACGGTAAATGCAGTGATAGATATTTGCATGGAGTGTTCGGGAGGAATGCAATTGTCCCAAACTGAGCAGCCTCAGAGGAATTCAATAGAGGTGATACCAGGTTTCTTTTATTAGTGGATGAAGAAATATTAATAAAGCAAAGAGTCTTAGGAAAAAGAAAGGAAGGCTAGATAGAGACAGAGAAAAGATATTGAAAAAGACACCTTGAGACGCCTTAAGCAAATTGACAGCTCAACTGTCTGCTAAATGGATTGTAACTCAGAGGCAAGGCCATGGAACATGTGGGATTAGAAGCAAAGATGGTGAAATTGGAAGAATACACTGTAGCAAACCTGCATCTCATCCCAGCTATTGTTGAGGCCAATATTTTACTCAAATCAGATCTCATCTCATAATCTTCAGTCACAATTAATTCACACACATTTTAATACTTGAGAATATACTGGCTTATAATCTTTATTCACATTATATTTCTGGTTGCCATGAGCAGATATTATCTCCTTTAAGGCAGAGACACATAGAAGACATTGCATTGAATTGTAAAGGAATGTCACCATCCCTTACAGGGAATGTAAAAACAAACGATTGTGACCAATGCTTGCTTTAGGACTTATGTGGTTTCTTGCCTGTGCAACATACCCTTTTCCTTCAGTAAATTTGATCTGTTTGTACTTCCTTTGTTTCCTATAGTTTTGCTTGTTCTGTCGATCAAGGCTCTTCCCATCCTCAAGTCAAAGCATGCAGACCATGAGCCCAGTTGGCTCTGCCACACAGAGCCTAGAGATCCCTGGGAACTAAAGGACAGCCTCTTCCCAGGATTCAACTTTGGGGAGAGTGAGTTTAACTAGCTGACTTGGGATCATGTGCAACCCACCTTGACTGCTCAGGTACTAGTTTATTCCAAGCCTGTGGAGAACATCTAGGGTTGCAGTCACTGATGGAAAAACTCTCCCACTGAAGCATCAGCCTTCTACCCTCTTTACTTTAACCACCAACCCTTGCAAAAATTAAAAATCACTTCCATCTCCACCTCCCTCCATGACCCTAACCCCCAACTAGGATTTCTCTGTTCTTTAGCCAAATTCATATCTCCTGGTCATAAAAAATAAAAAAGGAAAAATTGTTATGTGCACACCTTGCATTGGGGTAATTTTCAGTGTTGTACACATGATAATCCTGGAAGATCCACCTTTTTAGAAGAATTAATGGTTATCCCTAGTGCATGTGGTACCCAATTTCTTTACATCTTGATGAGTTTTAAGATAAGAGAAATAAAGGCAGAGAGACATAGATTTTTTTCTGAGTAACAAAGAAACGCAGAAAAGCCAAATTCTTGGAGAAGTACAAAAACAAGTGGGAAGGAATGTGGAATCTTACCACACATAATAGATTCAGGTAGCTCCAGGATAATATTTTTTTTTTTTAAATATATTCATTACACTTGCCGGGAGACCTGAAAACCATTGCTTTATGGCCAAACAAAGCAGAGGAAGAATGTTGGATTGCATACCAACCCATTTTCCTATGCACATAGTGCTAGAAAACCAAAATAAATATTTTAAAAATACTCATCATGTTTTAGGCACTCAGAGAAGATAATGTGTAAGGGACACTGATCTTTCCCACATCTTTAAGGGGGGGGACATTTAAAATGAGACAATTGGATTTTATATTATTATTAGGGGGAAGAGGGAAAAGATGTTGGACCAGTGGTATTCACACTACTTGTAACTAACTCAAAGTACCGTATGTTAGGTACTATGGCAGGTAAGAGAACAGGCTTTGGAGTTGGGTATGTCTAGGCTTGAATCCGGAACCAGCTACTTACTTTCTCACTTGACTTCAGACAAGTTTCTAGGCTTCATTTTCCTATTTTTTACATAGGGATAATAATAATACCTATCTTACTGTATATGGATTTTTCTTGTTGAATTCAGTTGTTGTAGTGATAAACTGGTACCCTGTAGTGTTTTTGTGAGGATTAAATGAGATTTTATATATATATATATATATATATATCTTACACATCAATTGTCAACAAATGTTTGTTATTATGATTACAGTATGTCTTGGTGCCATCTGTCAGATCAAAAATCTAAATAAGCCCAAGCCACTATTTCCTTTCTTAAGTTATCTCCCTCACTATTAATAGGAAGGTTGGTATCTGATCTCCCTTTGTCCCTTCAGCAGTGTCAATACTATGGTTCTACAACACTCTGCCATAAAATTTGGACTAATCTAGTATTAAGACATCAGAAATGACCTAGGCCTCAATGGGAAAAGCAAAATCACCCCTTAATTATCAAACATGACTCAAAATTAAATAATACATCCTTAAATTGCCACCATTATATCTGGAGAAGCCAGACTTGCCATCAAAATATCTGGAGAAAGCCATACCAAAGCATGGTAGGCAGCTCTGAGATGGTCTCCAGTGATCCTCACCTCTTGGCATGGTTGTAACTCATGCCCTTGTATAATCCTCTCCACTTGAGTGTGGGCTGGACCCAGCTATTGCTTCTAACAAATAGAATACAGCAAAAGTGATACGGTGTCACCTCCAAGATTGGTTCTAAAAAGACTCTGACTTCTATCTTGCTGGATCTCTGTCTCTTTCCCTGTTTCCTTCTCTCTCTCTCTCTCTCTCTCTGCCTTCCTCTCTCTCTCCTTCTCTCTCTCTTTCTCAGAGTCCTCTATTATTTTCTGACTTCCTAGCTCTGATGGAGCCAGCTGTCCTGATGTGAGCTTCCCTGTAGAGAGGCCCATGTGGTGAGGAACTGAGGTTGGCTTCTAGCCAATAACCAGCAAGGAACCAGGACCTTCAACAGTTTGCAGAGTACTGAGTCCTACCAACAGCCATGTGAGTGAGCTTGGAAATCCACCCTCCTCCAGTTAAGCCTTGAGATGACTATAGCCCCTGACACTCTGATTATAGCCTGTGAGAAACCCTGAGCTGAAGTCTAAGCTGTGTCTAGATTTCTGATCCCCAGAAACTATGAGATAATAAGTGAGACTGATGTAAGCTGCTATGTTTCAGAGTCATCTGTTACATGGCAATAGAACTAATGTAGTATTTATTCTTACCAAAAAGTAATAAGACTGCTTAGTGGGTAAGGGGTTCCCTTTACCCACTACCATAAAAATGTTTTGGAACTAGATGGTGGTAATGGCTACACAACATCGTGAATATACTAAAGGTCAATGTCACTGAAATGTAAACTTCAAGGTGGTTAATTTCATGTTCTGTGAATTTTACCTCAGTATTATTTTTTAAAAGAAAGCAACCCAAGATCTAAACAAAGAAACTAGGAGAAAAACAAGAAGATATTTTAACTTACATGTGGAATCTGAAAAACAAAACAAAGGTGCTATTTTCTTAATAAATAATTCTAGAATGATTTGGCCCCTTAAATTATGTAAATGTATAGTTTGATTCAAAAGTAAACTTCAAACAGCCAAAAAACAAAGTAATGAAAAGATTTTCATTTTTAAACCCCAGTAAACTTTTTGTGCAGCTAAGGGTAACTACTTCCAAACTTGGTTTTCTTCTCATGTACCAAAAGCTATCAAGGTATAGTCTGTAATCAGGAATTCAATTACAAACAGAAATTAGAACTTCTTTTTACAATGAGGTAAGATGTTGCATCCACTGTGGGCAGGAACAATTATTTAAATTATTTTGCAATTAAGAAAATGTTTGTCATAATGTGTATTTAGACCATACTGTCTCTGAGACTTAATATCTGCTTTTGGGAAATGTATATGCATCTTGTACTTGGAGCCAACTCCTCTTCCTACCTCCATTCCCCCCGCGCCCCCCCCCCCCGCCCCGCCCCCGGCCCTGCCATTCCTCATGTTGCTGTATTAGATCAGTGTTTCTTAACTCTGTGTCAGAGAATCACCTGGAGAGCTTAAAAAATCAGGATCCCACCCTCTGAAGTTCTGATTTGTCTGTGCTAAAATGTGGCTTGGGCATTGGATAAAAATAAACTATTGTTTTTAAACACAACAGAGAAATAGAATAGAACAAATCTGTGTTGTAGATTGGAAGATATCAGTATTTGAGAAATAGACCGCTGAGGATTACTCTGTTCCAATATATCCTGGAAATGTGGGTGGGACTGATGAAAAATAGTAGGGCCAAATCAGTGTCCGTAAATAACAAGGGATGTGGGCGGATGAAGTCTCAAACTGTGCAGGTTGATGAAAGGGGCATAGAGCCGAGAATAGGATAACAAGGCCAGGCAGAATGGTGTGTCCAGGAAGGGACTGTCCAGTGAAAAAGGTAATTTTTGGTGCTTTCTCCTTAGAGTGTCCACACTGTCCGTGGACATAAACATTTAGTCCATGTCAAGTCTCATTTATGTCTCCACACAAAATCCTCCATAATAGCCCTTAGTGACTGATTCAAAAATTGTTCATCTCACATTAAGAGCCAAACCACTAGCAAAGAGGGTGTTATGGGTTGAACTGCGTTCCCCCCCAAATTCATATGTTCTAACACCCAGGACATCAGAATGTAACCTTATTTGGAGATAGGTTATAGAGCAATGTCACAAAGACGAGTCACCACCCTGCTCCCAAAGTTCAATTTTTAATATCAAAATATGTCACTGTAGATAATGGGAAATATTTACTTGGTCTTTTGTCTCCAGTTCCTGGCACAGAGCTAAGACCCTTGGAATTTCCTAAGTGACGAGTGCCTTTTGGTATTCAAAACAAGCCTCTTTAAACCACAGCTGAGTTTATGGTAATAAGGCGACTTCTTCAGGGCCCCTAGACAGCTTCGCAATGGGGACTGCTCCCCCAAAAGACCAAGGCAAACTAGAGGATTAGAACTTTCAGCCCTATCCTCCAGAGAAAGAAGATGGGCTAGATAGAAATTGCATTCAATCACCAATGGCCAATTATTTAATCAATCATGCCTTAAATAATGAAACCTCCATTAAAACCCCTAAACAATGGGATTCAGAGAGCTTAAAGGTTGGTGAACAAACACGTCAAGGTGCTGGGGGAGGGTAGCATGCCTAGAAAGGGATGGAAGCTCCATGCCCCTTCCTCCATACCCTGTCCTGTGCATCTCCTCCACTGGGCTCTTCCTGAGTTGCATCCTTTATAATAGACTGGTAATACTATGTAAAATGATTTCCTGAGTTCTGTGAGTTGTCCTAGGGAATTGTTGAACCTGAGGAGGGGCTTGGGGGAAGCCCCTGAATTTGTAACCAAGTCAGACATAAGTGGGGGTAACCTGGGATCTGATACTTGCAACTGGCATCTGAACTGGGAACAGTCTTTGGGACGGAGCCCTTAGATCTGTGAAGTCTGATGTTAACTCCAGGTAATTAGTGCCGGAATAGAATTGAATTGTCAGACACCCAGTTGGTGTTCAGAGGACCAAAGAATTGCGAGGTTGATAGGGACAGAGTAAAGAGACAAAGTAGGTGATTAAATAGTTAATCCAACTAAGGGATCATAAATTTAAAAAAAATGTATGGGAGACCACTGTAAGTTAATGATCACTCAAGAAAGCAGGCTTGCTTATCAACAAAACCATGCAACAGAAGCATGAGACATGCCCCAAAACAATAAAACAAGGTGAATTGGGACCCACATCCTGCCCGGTGAGCTAAGTAAGTTAATAATTCCTAAGACCTGCTTCTCTGCACACACTAAAAACAAAAATATAAGGAAAAGGTGACATTATACTAAAACCTGAAATGATTTACCATATTTTAGTATGTGTTACCGCCTTTTTGCTCATTTCCATTATGCCATGACAGCCCCAGTTTGACCATGTAGGGGCAAGAAACTACCCGGCCCAACGTGGAGGAGAAACTGATGATAGAAGCTTGATATCTACTCAAGAATGAGGGAGGAGGTGGTCTTCTCCCCCTCCCCACTTTTCCTTTGATTATAAAACTGTAGCTCAGTAAGTTCTCAGGGCAGCACTCTCGTGCCGGCCTGCCTATAAATCTCACAAGCACCCTTTTCTAATAAATCACTTCTTATCTATCACTTTGCCTCTCATTGAATTCTTTCTGCACTGAGACATAAAGAACTGGAGCTCCTCGGAGACCCCAAGACACACTTCTGGGGTTTCAAAGTCACAAACATTCACATTCTGCAGGGCAAATAAGAAGATTATGGTCATATTGTTACCCATCCATTCGCTTACCATTTAAAGGACACCCACCACTTAGGAGGCTCTTGTGACTGCCCCTATAACTCAGTGGGATGCAAGAGGAGACAGCCGCTTCCCAGGAAGCCCAGCCACAAATTCCCTAAGAGTCACCCTGGAGCTTGCGCTCCATCTTAAGCCTCCAGTTTCCTACAAAGCCTTCTTGAAACCCAGCTCTCCTTAGTAGCCTCTGCCTGGGCAGCGACTTGAGTGCAGACAGGAAGAGTGGGAGAATGTGGGTGAGGTCAGGAAGGAAACCAACCTTGGCTAAACCTCCCACCAGCCTTTTCCTTTCTTCTCCCTTCTACTCCTGTTCTTCAAGGCCTTTGTTCCCTCCCTTTGGCCAAGAACTAAAGGTAGGATGAAGTGCAAATTACTAGTTGGAGGCCACTCCAGTTTTTAAGTCACCCGCAATTCTCGTTCCCAAGCCAATTAGATCTCCCTGGGCCAAGTCAATTTCCTCTCACCTCTTCTATATACTTATCCTGCATCAACATTCCACCTCCAATCCACACGCACCCCCAGAGACACCAGTGTAAGCCTTTTGCATTCCCTGCCTCTCAATCTTCTGTTCTTTGACGTGGATTGATGGATTTGTGAGTTGCTTTGCTAGTTTTTTCTTGACTCCCCACTGCAGATTGGTGTACGTGGAGGACTATACAGGCTGGGCCTAGGTTTCAGGCAGGTATGGATTCAAATTCCTCGTGCTCTTTATTACCTATGTGTCTTTGTATAAGTTACTTAAAACCTCTGAACTGGTTTCCTTTCTGTAAAATGGAGATTTGAATCTAACAACCTGACATGTAGTCGGATTTAATTTGATTGTTAGCTAGGTTGGAGCTGTCACTTAATATAATTATATAAACTCATTAAGATCATATAACTTTTAGAGTAATCTTAGAAACTAAACTATTCTAAAAATGCAATTTGACTACTTTTTTTTATCCTCCCAATAAATGTATGCATTATGGTTTAGAAACTTAATATTAAGCCTGAATGGAGTAAACTCCACAGCAAGAAAGAATACTTGAGAATTCTATATTCATCCCTCCTTACCCCCAGGGTTCTGATGGTTATGTGAGGGCAGAGTGGTTACATGCCCAGACAGCGGCAAAGAGATTTTCCTTTGTTCCTCCTTAGGATATTTCATTTGTAAACTTTAATGTGCAAAGTATTTTATGTTTGTATGCTGAAAATCAAGTATTAGGTATTGATATTTCATGAGTGATATCAGAAATTTTTAGAATAATTCTGTTAATACCCAATTTTTACCTTATACAATGATTTAGAATTCCATTTTTTAAATAACAGTTTATCTAATATTTTAATATAGCATGGGAAACTGAAATATAAATATATATACATTTTCAGTATTTGATTTTTTCAAATATCCAGAGTAATACATTCTTATAACGTGTGAAAACAACACTATAAAAGAACAGATGAGCACATCTGCTGGCTGCCACCACTTTCAATTACACTCCCCTGCCCTCCCCCACACACAAACACATGCAAAGTAACTAGCTTCATGTGTGTCCTTTCAAACCATTTTCTTCATCAAATTTATACATGCATATATATACATCCATAGGACTTCTACTGTTATTGTTTTTAACAAAATAGAATTATAGTATATATATTACTATGCAATGTGGGCTTTTTTTCACTTGCTTATATATATGTAAAATGCCTATTTTTAGTTTTTGAAGGAACCTCCATACTGTTTTCCATAGTGGTTGTATTAATTTACATTCCCACCAACAGTGTAGGAGGGTTCCCTTTTCACCACACCCTTTCCAGCACTTATTGTTTCTAGCTTTTTTGATAATGGCTATTCTGACCGGCATGTAGTGATACCTCATTGTAGTTTTGATTTGCATTTCTCTAATAATTAGTGATGTTGAGCATCTTTTCATGTGCCTCTTGGCCATCTGTATGTCTTCCTTGGTGAAGTGTCTATTTAGGTCTTCCACCCATGTTTTAACTGGATTGTTTGTTTTTTTGATACTGAGCTCCATGAGCTGTTTGTATATTTTGGAGATTAATCCTTTGTCTATTGTTTCATTTGCAAGTATTTTCTCCCATTCTGAGGGTTGTCTGTCATACAGAGTGAAGTAAGTCAGAAAAAAAACAAATGCTGTATGCTAACACGTATATATGGAATCTTAAAGAAAAAAAAAAAGGTACTGAGGAACCTAGTTGCAGGGCAGGAATAAAGAGGTAGACAGAGAATGGACCTGATGACATGGGGTGGGAGGGGGAAGCTGGGGTGAAGTGAGAGTAGCATCAACATATACACACCACTGAATGTACAATAGTTGGCTGGTGGGAAGCAGAAGCACAGCACAGGGAGATTGGCTCCATGCTTTGCGACGACCTAGAGGGGTGGCATAGGGAGGAGGCGAGGGAGGCTGAAGAGGGAGGAGATATGGGGACGTGTGTATGCATATGGCTGATTCGCTTGGTTGTAAAACAGAAACTAATACAGTATTGTGAAGCAGTTATACTCCAATAAAGAGCTATAAAAAAAAAATGCCTAGTACCAGTAGATATAGATCTAACTTCATCTACTGTCTAAAGACTTTACACATATATTTATATTCATTGAAAATTTCATGCACAGAGGTTCATATCAAACATTTTGGGAAATTTTTTGTTCATTACTTATCATTTCCCTTAATTTTATTTTTTATTTCTCTACATCGTCCATCTCCTTTCCTATCTTCAGATTCATTCATTAATTGTGTATTTAAGGATTTTATCATATGGTTTTCTGTTTCTAAGAATTTCCTATTTACAGCCTATGTTCAAAATTCTATTGAGTTATGTTTTCATGTCAGTTTGAATCCTATATATTCTTTGTGTTCTATAGATTTTAAACTGTTATCTGCATTTGTGTTGCAAATACATTTTACAAATCTATCATCTATCCATTGACTTTGGTGTCTTCTGCCTTATTTATATATGTTTAAATGTGTCTGTCTTTTATACTATCTGGATTTCCTGTCCTGGTTAAAAAATTCTCTCTCACACATAGGCAGTATGTGTAACTTCCTAGATTTTCTTTTTTTTTTTAAATTAATTAATTTATTTATTTTTGGCTGCGTTGGGTCTTCGTTGCTGCGTGCGGGCTTTTTCTAGTTGCAGCAAGCAGGGGCTACTCTTCGTTGTGGTGCGCAGGCTTCTCATTGGGGTGGCTTCTCTTCTTGCGGAACACGGGCTCTAGGCATGCAGGCTTCAGTAGTTGTGGCTCACAGGCTCTAGAGCGCAGGCTCAGTAGCTGCGGCACACGGGCTTAGCTGCTCCGCAGCATGTGGGATCTTCCCGGACCAGAGCTTGAACCCATGTCCCCTGCACTGGCAGGCAGATTCTTAACCACTGTGCCATCAGGGAAGCCCCTAGATTTTCTTCTAAAATTCTTATTTATTTCTTTAAAACAATTTCTTATGTTTAAGTCTTTAATCCAGCTGGAATTTTTTCTCATATATGATATGAGGCTCCCATTTCATTTTCTTCCAAATGAACTAAATGTCAACTGTGTTGAATAAATTATCTTTTCCCCCAATGAAATAGAGTGCCAATGTTATTATATATTCAAAATTCATAAATATTAGAGTTTATTTTTTGATTCTCTATTTTGTTCCAACGATCTATTTATCTATTTAAATGCCAAAATTCTACAGCATTTTAATGTCTGGCAAAGCAATATCCTTATCATGATATTTATTTTTCATACTTTTCTTAGCTGTGTTTGCTATTTATTCTTCCATAAGAACATCCTTTATGAAATTACCAAAAACTCTTCTTACAATTATAATTGGAATTCATATTATTTTGGAAGCATTGATATTTTTATTTATTTAATGTTACCATTTAAAAAAAAAAAGGGTTCTGAAGAACCTAGGGTCAGGACAGGAATAAAGATGCAGGCGTAGAGGATGGACTTGAGGACATGAGGAGGGGGAAGGGTAAGCTGAGACGAAGTGAGAGAGTGGCATGGACATATATACACAACCAATTGTAAAATAGATAGCTAGTGGGAAGCAGCCACATAGCACAGGGAGATCAGCTGGGTGCTTTGTGACCACATAGAGGGGTGGGATAGGAAGGGTGGGAGGGAGACGCAAGAGGGAGGGGATATGGAGATATATGTATATGTATAGCTGATTCACTTTGTTATACAGCAGCAGCTAACACAACAATGTAAAGCAGTTACACCCCAATAAAGATGTTAAAAAATAATAATAAATAAAATTAAAAAAAAATATGATATGTCTTTCTAATTGCATGAATATCCTTTTATGTCTCTCAATAAGTTTTTTCCTATAAGTTTTCTACTAAACTTTCCTATTAAGTTCTGATGCTTTTCTTCTTAAATTCACTCCTAAGTACTTTATCATTTTTGTTACCATTACAAATGGAATATTTTCCTACTTTTATCTATGGTTACCATTATTACAGAGAAAATCCACTGCCTATTATATATGTATCTTATATCCAGTCATTTTACATAATTTTCCTATTAGTTCTTATTATACTATAGATAATGCACTTGTTGATTTTCTAGCTATACAATTTTTCATCAGTAAAAAGAAACATTTTCATAACTTCTTTTCCAAAATTTTGCTTTTGTTTTAATTAAAACAATTTTAATATTTGGCCATTTAGAAAGATATTTGTAATTTTGAGGGTGTTTGAGAGTAAACGATTATTAAACATTCATTAAGCTACTTTTACCATTTATAAATATCTGGGTTTTTAAAATTAATATTAATAATCTCCAACAATTAAAGGTGAATAAGAACTAAATGTTTACTTCTCCACATACATACCACATTATATGTTAAGATAAAAACAATCATACAACCATTTATTAGCTATGAGGAACCAAAACAGTCACACAATCTATTTCTAAATTCAGTGAAGCTCCAGCTTCTCTTCAACCTTTAAGAACTCCAAGGAATACCTTGTCTGGAAAGTTTACCCCTTCACAAATAAAGCAAATATTCTGATGGATCCACTAATCTTCTAGTCAAATCAGGTAGGGAACAGAGGCTCAAATGGCATTCTACACATAGAGGGCTGCCTTGAAGATGTTAGGTGAAGAACTAGATTCCAGCCAATAGCCATGTGAATGAACCATCTTGAAAGTGAGTCCTCTGGCCCCATTTAAGGCTTCAGATGACATCAGGTCCTGCCAATATCCTTACATTATGAGAGACCCCAGGCCATTACCATCTAGCTAAGCTGCTCCAAAATTCCTGACCCACGTAAACTGTGACGTAATACACCTTTGTTGCTTTAGTCCATTAAGTTTTGGGTTAATTTTTTATGCAGCTGTAGATAATTAACACAATATATAGGGGACTTCCCTGGCGGTCCAGTGGTTAAGACTCTGCAATTCCACTGCAGAGGGCATGGGTTCTATCCCTGGTCGGGGAACTAAGATCCTGCATGCCGTGTTGCATGGCCAAAACAAAACAAAACAAAACACCACAATATATATAATATACTTTTTTATATCTTTCATCTTACTCTGTTAATTAATTTAATTTATTTTATTTTGACATCTTTCTTTTTTTCCTTTTTATATTTGCAGCCTATTTACAAGTAGAACTACTTATTAATTTGGGATCTCTACTATACTTTAGGTACTAATGGTTCCCTTCCCTTTCCTGGAAGTTACATTTAAGACCATTATTTCTCTATTAATATTAATTTTAGCTCAAAAACCCTCGCCAAGTGCTCTATTCCTCTACTACTTCCCTCCATCTCCCTTGCACCTCTTAGGATGAGACTTTTAGATGCCCTATTCTTCCTACCTCCACTTACAGATGCAATCTCTCCCCCGCCACCTCTCAAACACCTCATTCTAATCTGGGATATGAGTTATTTGCTGCTAGTTGTGGTCCATTCTCCAGAATGTTCCTCCTATAGAATACCTGGATGACGTACACATTGTATCCTTTCACACCTAAAAATGTGTTTATTTCATTATGTTAGTGGAAGAGCATTTGGGCTGCTCATAGAATCCATGGCTGCACTTCTTTTTTCTAAGTAATCTGTAGATGTCATTCTGTGGTTGGCAACTCCTGGTTCTGCAGATGAGAAGTCCAATACCAACCTGAATTTTAAAATTAGTCTTCAAAATAACTTGTTCTTTCTACCTGGAAGCCTATACATTTTTTTCCTTATCCTTGGACTTTAGGAATTTAATAGGACTTGTCTCAATATACCTCACTGTCCATTCAGGTCTTTCTTTAGTTTAGGACATTTTTCTTCTATTATTTGTTTAATTATTGCCTTTCTGCATGAATCTTCTTGTTTTCCCTTCTGGAACTCTTATTATTTACACGTGAAGTCTCTTGTGACTATAAGTCTCATCTTTTTCTCTTTAATTCTATCTCTTTGTAGTTTGACTAGGTAGTCTCAAGATTTTCTCCACTTGATCTTCCCAACCTCTCATTTAAATCTCAGTAAGGACTATTTCTCCTTCAATTTATCCACTGATACTTTACTTCAAAAATAATGTCACTTAGTTGCCAGAATCACTTCTGTGCAGCAATGAATCTTCTTATCTGCTTTTAATTGTTATTATTCAAGTTGAATACACATCGTCCACCAGCTCTTGCATGGGCAGGGGTTGCATCTCCTGTTCTGCTTATTCTTTCCATCTCTGGGCAGTGGGAACCTTCTAGTGTGTATTTTTTCTTTGCTCATTTGGAACCAGCCACTGGACTATCCTAAGTGGCATGGTGGACTCTGATTCCGTGGGAGTAGATGTGGCCAGCAGATTTTCTGACTCCCATCTAATTACATGAGGAAACTTAGCTGTTCCTTAGTCTCTTCAAGCCTTTCCATCTCAGGAGTGGGGTGGGTTCAGTTCATCTGCTCAGTTTTTCCTCAGATGACCATAAGTGATAGACCAACACTGACCCATCCTCCCAGGATCTGGACCTGGTTCAAATCTTCATCCCAGTGCTTTGTCTGTGTTGGACCTGGGCTTTCATGACGTCCAAAACATGGACAGTCCTGCAAAAGCCTTCTCATTCACATCCTCCAGGCTCTAACTGCCTTCTAGCCCTAACAGCCATTGGGCTCACAAGGAGGCAGGATTAAATTTGAATTTGGGAATGACAAGGATGTTTTAGCAATCATATTTTCAGAATTCCTTTCTGTCTTTAGAATTTATTCCTTAACTAGGATGTGATGCTAATCTGTGTCTAACATATGGTGTTAGACAACATCCCAACCCCCAAGCATCTATTTACATCCTCTTATTTGCATGCAAGCAGAGCGTTTTTGAATGTTGCCTATAAGTAGGATATTTCTGATACAAGCCATATTGCAAGGACAGATGATAGCTGTTGCTGATGTATGGGAAGATCAATAAAAAACATTTCACTTTTCCTGGCCTCAGTTTTGAATCAAATGGAAAGTATAACAAAAGAATAAAACAGATGGAGATGCCAGTAGCACCTTAATTACCAATTTAAGAACATGGCTTAAGCACTGTGGTAGCTAATTTCTAAAAAAGACACCCCTCCCTCCCACCTTTGAACCACCTGCTGGTATTAACTCATGTAGCCATCCCTTACCTATTAAATCTTGGCTGAAATGAAATGGAGGTATTTGCAGTGAGGTGGATGGAGTTAGAGTCTGTCATACAGAGTGAAGTAAGTCAGAAAGAGAAAAACAAATACAGTATGCTAACACATATATATGGAATCTAAGGAAAAAAAAGAAAAGGTCATGAAGAACCTAGTGGCCAGACGGGAATAAAGACACAGACCTACTAGAGAATGGACTTGAGGATATGGGGAGGGGGAGGGGTAAGATGTGACAGGGTGAGAGAGTGGCATGGACATATATACACTACCAAATGTAAAATAGATAGCTAGTGGGAAGCAGCCGCATAGCACAGGGAGATCAGCTCGGTGCTTTGTGACCACCTGGGGGGGTGGGATAGGGAGGGTGGGAGGGAGGGAGGGATACGCAAGAGGGAAGAGATATGGGAACATATGTATATGTATAACTGATTCACTTTGTTATAAAGCAGAAACTAACACACCATTGTAAAGCAATTATACTCCAATAAAGATATTAAAAAAAAAAATCTTGGCTGACTCTGTGACTCAGTTGTAACCAACAGAATACATCAGAAGTGATGCTGTGTCACTTTCAAGACTAGATCAGAAGAAGCCTTGCAGTTTCCACTTTGGTCTCTTAGAATGCCCACTCTGGGAAAAGCCAGCCACAATGTCTCAGAGAAATTCACTACTCTGAGACAACCATAATGTGAGGCAGCTCAAGCTAACCTTGTAGAGTGTCCATGTGGAGGGGTAGAGATGCCCAGCTAGCCCTAGTTGTTTCAGCCATCCCAGCCTAGGCAAAGATATGTCAGTGAAAATCTTGAACATTCTGGCCCTGGTGGAGAAAAACTGAGGATCTAGATGACGGCTAGAATCAAAGTTCAAAATATATGGCTCCAGTCAAGCCAGCTAAGTCAAATCTAGCTATTTCAGCCGACCTTAGGCTCTAGTCATCACAAAGCAGATATAGGTCGTCCTTGCTATGTCCTGTCCAAATTTCTGACCCACAAACTTGTGAACTTAATAAAAATGATTGTTGTTTTATACCACTAAGTTTTAGGATAGTTTGCCACACAGCAATAACTGGGAAAGGTGTACAATAACAATGGTCTTGCTGCTACCCACTCTATAACAGACAGCACTGGATAATCATAGCCTCTCCAAGCAGAGGTGCCCCAATATAATGGACTAGAACACATGCTTCCTGAAGGCAGACTGCCTTCCATGACCATGAGGAAGGAAGGAGCTGAGATACTCATACCTACTTCCCCTCCCAAACTCACCAGTCAGACAACTCACTCTCCTACTGGGGGAGAAATAAAGGGAATGAGGGAGCCTAAGATAGAAGGAATTTTTAGCAGAACATTCCTTCTCATGGAAAGGAATGGGTAGAGAAGAAATATTTCCCCTTTAAGGGTCCCAGATACCACAAAAAAAAGGATTCTGGCCCAGCAAGATGTATCCAGCAAATATTAGGACTGGTGGTTGTGAGTAATCTTGTACTTTCCACAACACCCATACTTCATATGCACTTCAAGAAAAAGAGCTCATTGTACGTTGAAAAAGCTACCTATAGAAATTTGAAATTATGTTAGTTTGGTAGGGCTGCCATAACAAAATACCACAGACAGGATGGCTAGCAACAGAAACTTATTTTCTTACAGTCCTAGAGCTTGGAGAAAGTCAGGTTTGGTTTCTCCAGAGACCTCTCTCCCTGGCTTGCAGATGGCAGCCTTTTTCCTGCGCCCTCACTTTGTGCTCAAGTCTCTTTGTTTGTCCTAATCTCTTCTTATAAGGACATAAGCCCTTGGGTTAGGCCTCATTTTAACTTAATTACCTCAGTAAAGACCCTATCTCTAAATATGGACCAGAAGATGGGGCTTATTTTACCATCAGGATCTTGTTTTTCCCTCTTGGATTAAATCCCTCATGCAAAGTGATTGCTTTTCTGCCTTGTTCTTAAGTCTTGCTTTCATGATAACAAACACTTGAGAGCAAAGAGGTTGGCAGTGCTGGGGTAGGGGGGTGGGCAGGGGAAGCAGGAGTGGGTAGGAGAGGTGGGAGGGGGTGAGGGAGTTGGGAGGTTGGGGGGTGTTGGAGGGTAGAAGGTTTGGGCCTCCATTTACTTCCAATCACCAAAGACTACTGTTTGCTAAGAATCGATAAATGTGAAATGCCAACTTGTGTGTCATAGACCATGGGCCCAGCTCAGGGGTTAATTCAGCTGTATCACCACTTGGCAAGGTATAGATGCAGGAGTTTATTTACCAACCCTACTACCCTCACCTAATGATGAACCCTCTTCATCATGGGGGCTCCTGGGTGCCATGAAGCTTCAGGGACCGGCCCCTCAGCTAACCTGGCCCACTCCTTGTCTACTTCCCTTCCATGCTTTGACATATTTTAATCAGGGGAAAAGCCCTTTCTCTTTTCAAGTTTCTCTAGAGGCAGTTTCTCTCTCCTCTTCCTGCCCAGTCTTCAGTTCTCCTCTGTTGCTATTGTTTTTTCCACATTAAACCTTTATGGCTCATTAAATCCAAAGCCAGGATCATTAGCAACTGAAAAATCTGGGTTCCTCTTTTCCTTAAGGGTGGGAAGAGCTTAAAGTTTAAACTTTCCCTGAAGGATAAATTTTTTTTTTCCATCCTTCTAATGCAGCAAAAGAGGGAAAAAAAGCAAAAATCAAGTTTCCATTTTGAAATATTCTCTCATTCAGGGGCAGCCACAGAGTTGAATATGCAAAGCATATACCATACACAGCTTCCAGTGATTTCCCAAACCTGGGCCGTGTTCCCTTCTGAGCAGCTGTCATTGTCACATATCATACCTCTTGTGGCTATAATGCAGGAGGTAGATGGGCTCCAGGTTAGACATTTACAGCCAGCATCCTGTTTACACTTCCAGACAGAAATAACAACAGGAACAGGGTAAACAGCTGGACTTTTCCTCCGGTGTTATCTTTCCTTTAAGATAACAGTAATGGTGGGGCAGAGAGGAGATGAGTCCTGCCCAGATAAAAGATAAAGAGACCACATATTTTTCATTCTTGACATCAAGGAGACCTTCCCGACTACACGTGCGCGGAAAGGCTCCTTGGGGGTCAAAAAGGGAAGGGGGCACCACCCCACAGTAGGTGATGTCAACTTAACCACAAGCCTCTTTGCTAGAATCCATCTTGCCTCAGAGATGTGCGCGCATACAGGGGAGGACCCTGAGATAAGCCAAATACGGACTCAGAACCAGGCAAAGCAAGATGATTGGCCAAAGGAAACCTGGAAGAAATGCCCCCATATAAGTGATTCAAACTGCCAGGAGGGCGTGACTCTCTCTGAGTCTGCCCATGTGTGCCTACTCACATGTACTCTTTTTTCTCCTAATAAACACTTTACTTGTTTCGCTACTTTCCTTCTCTTTGTGGAAATTCTTTTCTACAAAGCCGATGGGCCAGAGGCCTTGTCACTGGACACTGGCCCTCGTGGTCTCGTGGCTGAGATTCAGCACTCTCACTGCCACGGCCTGATTTCAATTTCTGGCCAGGAACCAAAATCCCGCTTCAAGCCGCTGCAGGCCGAGGCCACCCAAGATCAGCTAGGCAACGGAAATGAATTCTTTTGGAGCACCTCTGTACCCCAAAGTGGGTGGAGCTATTAACCTGCTCCAGGTGAGGCAATCTGGCCCTTTGGCCTGGAAGAAAGCAAGTCATCTGGCCTCAGCAAATGAAGGTTGGGAGCTGATTCAGACAGGAAGGAGGGACTTAATTGGGTGACCCATGACAGGGTTACCGATGTTAAAAAGAGAGAAGAACCCTGTTTTGAGATGTTAGAAGGATCAGTCTACAATCAGTTGGGCTCTGGGGAAGCTGAGTTTATCTAGTACATGGAACTAATCTGAGCTGGCTGGTAAATACACTATAGGTAAAATAAGAAGGACAGAGAGATGCCACTGAGCTGAGCTGGCAGACATATGGCTGGTTTCCTTTAAGCTGCACCTTTAACACACACTGAGGTTAGATTAGTACTAGCAACCTACCTATTTCTATTTCTTTTTTTTGTTTGTTTTTGGTTTTTGCAATGGACTGAATGTTATGTTCCCCCCACCCCCAAATTCATATTTTGAATCCTAACTCTGAACGTGATGGTATTAGGAGGTGGAGCCTTGGGGAGGTGATTAGGTCACAGGGGTAGTCACGCTCTTTCTGATAGAGCAGCCTGAACTGACTAAGACAGAAATTGGTAGTGAGAGTGAGGTGCTGCTATAACAAATACCTAAAAATGTGGAAGCAGTTTGGGAACTGGGTAATGAGTAGAGGCTGTTAGAGTTTTGAGATTCATGCTTGAAAAAGCCTACATTGCCGTGAATAGACCATAGGGCAATTCTGGTAAGCATCCCGAAAGAAAAGAGGAGAGCTGTAGAGAAAGCCTCAGTCTTCTCAGTAAGAACAGAATGTTGGTAGAAATATGGATGGTAAAGGCTATTCTGATGTGGTCTCAGATGGAAATGAGGAACATGGTATTGGGAACTGAAGGAGAAGCCAAACTCATTATACAAAATCTTGACTGAATTGTGTTTGTGTCCTAGTGTTCAGTGCAACACAGAACTTCCACGATGAAGCAAGTGAGCAATAAAATTGGGTATTTGGCTGAGGAAATATCTAAGGAAAATGTGGAAGGAGCAGCCTGTTTGCTCTTGAATGCTTATAGTAAAATGGGGGAAGAGAGAGACGACTTAAAGATGGAATTGTTTATCAGAACGGAAGTGACACTTAAAGGTACAGATAATTCTCAGCCTATCCATATTGTAAAACTGAGAAGGTCTATTTGAGAGACAACTTTCAGGGTGTGGCCAAATGACCAATTGATAAGGCAATTTAGTCAGTCCTCTAAAGAGAAGCCAGGAGCTATGGTTCAGTGGAAGAATGACCCCCCTTCTCCTCAAGGTGATCCAAAGCTCATGAAAACAATTTCAAAGGAAGGGCCACCAGTGCCTGCGGGACCTCCATGCTCTTTGGCCTGTGTGAAATAAAATTAATATTTTATGGCAAGACAATAAAAATTTAAACATAAAAATTTTCTCTGCCGTTTGGCCTCCTCTTTCCCCTCTACTGTGCATTGTGTATCTGCACTGTGCATTGACCAAACTTCTCCATCAGCAGAAATACCTGCTCAACCATAAACCATAACCATTCTCTTAGCACCAATAAGACAACCCCTTAAAGATAATATTCCTTCTTGATCTTGTAAGGGGCCATGAGGACGCTTAGATCTGGATTGCGTAAACTCAATAATACGTCATTTAATGTACAGCCCTCTGTCTCAAAAAACTTACATAACTGTGCTTTGACTTCTAACAGGCAGAACAGTTTTCGGAGCTTTCTGAGGGAAAATTCCCAAATCCTCAATTTGGCTCAAATAAAATTCTCCATTTCTTTCTTAGATTGACTGATTAATTTTTTCATCGACACCTGTTAAGGTGTTGCCTCACATCACAGGCTCCACTCCCTACACTCCAGCCAGGGGTTCCTCCTCGGCTCCCACCTCAGCACAGGGCATGGCAGTGACCCCTCTGGAGGGCGCAGGCAGCAGACACTCGTGGCACTGCTTTCTCACGGGTGCACAGAGTGCAGTTACCTGGGGAGCGGGGGCCATGGCTACCTCAACCTAGATTTGCAAGGATGGAGCTGCTCAGAGCCACAGGTGTGCCATCCAGGCAGAAAAACACTGTAGGGGTGGGGCTACCACAGAGAGCACCGCCCGCCCTCCAGGGCGATGCCCAGTACAGCCTGGAGGCAGGGTCATCTCCCAGACCCCAGAGCAATAGAACCACCAGTGTGCGATTCCGGCCCCTGAAAGCCACAGGCACAGGAATACGTCCAACCCTTGAGAGTTGTGGTATGGGTGGGTGTATCAGCAAAGCCAGGGGTACGGGGTCTCCCAAAGCTGGGAGGGCAGGGCAACTTGGAGTCTTGAGGGCCCAAGCCCTGCAGAGCAAAGCTGGGGGGTCCAGACCTCAGTTCAGAAGGCAGGACCTCTGCTCCAGTACAGCTGGTGAGCAGAACATAAAGCCAAAGAAGATTATTCTCACAGCTTAAGATTTCAGACTTGCTTGGGATCTGTCATTCCTCTCTTTTTTCCTATTTCGACCTTTTAGAATGGGTATGTCTGTCCCTTGCCTGTCCCACCACTGTACTTTGGAAGCACATAACTTGATTTCACAGGCTCACAGCTGGAGGGGAACTGTCTCAGGATGAATCTACCTGAAGTCTCATCCATATCTGATTTTGATGATATTTAGATGAGACTTTGAACTTTCGAGTTGATGCTGGAAGGAGTTAAGACTTCTGGGGCTATTGAATGTATTTTGCATGTGAGAAGGATATGAATTTGGGGGAGACAGGGATGGAATGCAATGAGCTGAATATCTCCCCAAATTTTGTATGTTGAGATCCTAATCGCCAAGGTGATGGTATTACGAAGTGGGCCCTGTGATTAGGTCATGAGGGCAGAGCCCTCAAGAATGGCCCTTATGAAAGAGACTCCAGAGAGATCCCTCACTCCTGCCATGTGAGGTTACATGAAAAAAAAAAGGCTGTCTAGGAAGCAGGACGTCACCAGACACCAGATCTGCCAATGCCTTGATTTTAGACTTCCCAGCCTCCAGAATTGTAAGAAATAAATTCTGTTGTTTACAAGCCACCCAGTTTATGGTATTTCTGTTATAGCAGCCCAAACTGACAACCACAGTTTTCAAGATTTTAAGACATGTATTTAATAGACTTTATTTTTTAGAGCAATTTTAGTTTCACAGAGAAACTGACCAGAAAGTACAAAGTTCCCATTTACCCACTCCCAATATGTTGTATCTTTCAATCTGTCTTTTTGTTTTCTTATTATTTAAAAAAAATAATACTGAAATCTGCAAAAATTATCATTTGAATAGTTGGTATTCATTCTGGGCTGGGATTCTAGAAGATATGAGTGATGATACTGGCAAAAGATGGGACGAGGGGCTTCCCTGGTGGCGCAGTGGTTGAGAATCTGCCTGCCAATGCAGGGGACATGGGTTCGAGCCCCCCATGTCTGGGAAGCCCCCACCATGTCTGGGAAGCCCCCCCCATGTCTGGGAAGATCCCACGTGCCGCGGAGCAACTAGGCCCGTGAGCCACAACTGCTGAGCCTGCGCGTCTGGGGCCTGTGCTCCGCAACAAGAGAGGCCACGATAGTGAGAGGCCCACGCACCATGATGAAGAGTGGCCCCCGCTTGCCACAACTAGAGAAAGCCCTCGCACAGAAACGAGACCCAACACAGCCAAAAATAAATAATAAATAAATAAATAAAAAGATGGGACGAGTTAGTATTTGGTCTCAACTGTGGCCTCACTTTGAAGTTACCCAGCCCTGATACTTGGGTCCAATGCCAGAGATTAATTGGTCTGGACTGCAGAGTTAGAAGGAATCCAGTTGATTCTAAGTGTGTCAAGATTTAGGACCAAGTAGAAAGAGACATGTTCAGCCAAAGTGGGGAAGATTAGACACAGTTAAAGGTGCTTCTTTCATCCTGACTGAGATTTTCTCTCAGCTTAGAGCCCAATGAGGGTAGTATGCATAAAAGTGGAAACTGAGGTACCAGCCCTTGGGGCTGTGGCTATCAGATCAAATCCTCTCTATTGCCATGGCCGCAGTCACAGCATCATAACCATAAGCCACCCTTTTAGCTCTGAGAAATAGCTAGTCCACCTTTACTTTCAATCCTCAAAGCTAGTTTCTTCAAATAGAGTTTTGATTTTCCATTTCATTCTAAAAACTTCTTACCTGAACGTATGGAGAGCTTAGGTTTCAGCAATTCTCTTTGGAGCCTTGCAATTGCGAATAAGCTAGTTATTGCCTGACTATCTCACTGACATCTGCCTCTTTACAGTTTTCCATTTATAAATGGAGGCAGCTGTTGAAGAAAACGGAAAGAGGACAATCCAGATGCCCTCTCCTCGAAATCTCCATTTGTGTCTACAATCCTCTGGATTTCTGAAGCCTTTTATGACTAATCCCGAGAGGCACCATTTAAAATGGACGCTTGTTTTATCGTTCTGAGAATGTTCATACATTCTCCCCTCCTTTTTCAAATCCAGATCTACCTCGTTTGGCTATGCCCATGTCACTATTGGCAGCATAGGAGTCATGAATCCGAGCCCCAACTCTTTTGGGTTCCTCTGAAATTGGCTGGGAAGAAAGTAGTAAAATTATGGTTAAGTAGGATGTGCACAGGACTTTTTCCTTGCTTCTTTGTCAGCAAGAATAGTCCACTCCCTATTGTAGAAGCTGCCTGGAAAGGCGTAAGAGATGAGGGGCTCTGGTCTTCCCATTTTCCAGCCCTACGTCACGTTTCAAGTACAAGTTCCAATGTGCTGTTTCTGACACCTGCCCAGTCAGGGACTAGCACTGGGGAAGAAAGACAAGATCAGAGGTGCCCTTCCTAACCGTTGTCTTAACCAGCCCTCACTGTTGCCTTCAGGGACTCAGAGCCACCTCCACAGCATCTGCAGGCATCCCTGGTCTAGCACACTGCACAAAACGCAGCAAGGCTCAAGGTCTTCAGTTCAAAACCCCCATAGCTATCTGGTCTTGAGGAGCTAACTCCATCTGTCCCTGGGCCTTTCCTTTTTTTTTTTTTAACTTGAAGTATAGTTGATGTACAATATTATATAAGTTACAGGTGTACAATATAGTGATTCACAATTTTTAAAGGTTATATTCCATTTACAGTTATTGTAAACTATATTGGTTATATTCCCTGTGTTCTACAATATATCCTTGTAGCTTATTTTATACCTAATAGTTTGTACCTCTTAATCCCCTACCCTATATTGCCCCTCCTTCCTTCCCTCTCCCCATTGGTGACTACTAGTTTGTCCTCTGTATCTGTGAGTCTACTTCTTTTTTGTTATATCCACTAGTTTGTTGTATTTTTTAGATTCCATGTATAAGTGATATCATACAGTATTTGTCTTTCTCTGTCTGACTTATTTCACTCAGTATAATACCCTTCAAGTCCAGCCTCCCTCCTCTCTCCTTCAATGAGCCTGCACATCCCTAATAAAAGACGGAATACTATTCAGCGATAAAAAGAAACAAAACTGAGTTATTTGTAGTGAGGTGGATGGACCTAGAGTCTGTCATACAGAGTGAAGTAAGTCAGAAAGAGAAAAACAAATACCGTATGCTAACACATATATATGGAATCTAAAAAAAAAAAAAAAATGGTTATGAAGAACCTAGGGGCAGGACAGGAATAAAAACACAAACATAGAGAATGGACTTGAGGACATGGGGAGGGGAAGGGTAAGCTGGGACGAAGTGAGAGAGTGGCATGGACATATATACACTACCAAATGTAAAATAGATAGCTAGTGGGAAGCAGCCAAATAGCACAGGGAGATCAGCTGGGTGCTTTGTGACCACCTAGAGGGGTGGGATAGGGAGGGTGGGAGGGAGACGCAAGAGGGAGATATGGGGATATATGTATATGTATAGCTGATTCACTTTTTTATAAAGCAGAAACTAACACACCCTTGTAAAGCAATTATACTTCAATAAAGATGTTTAAAAAAAAAAAGAATACAAGAGTGAAAAGGGGAGTTAATTGCTTTGGGAGGTCTGGAAAGCTCTGTTTCCTGGCCTGAGGCCAAAGCCTCTGTTAGAACAGGAAAGTGTGTCTGCATTCTTGGGCTAGGCAAGGGGAAAAGTGTCTCTCATTCGCTTCATGAGAACAAATAACATATCACATCATCCTGTCTTAAAAACTAACATTAACCTTTCCGCCATATACCATAGACCTGTCTTGCCCAGGCCAATCCAACCAGACCATCTAGAAGGCAGTTACCTTTGGTACCCCCAACGGCCTTATATTTGGGGTTATTCAATTAATTACTTTTATATTATCTAGTCACATGTATGTGAGTAATTTTCCTCATTGGAATATTAAGCCCCTTAAGTACCAAGAGCAGAGGGTTTGCTTCATTCTGCCCACTGTGTAGGAGGTCAGCAATGATGATTTCCCCTTATACCAGGCCCCCTGAAATAAAGACCTGGTCTTTAACCCATTTCTCAGCTAGCTGTACTTCTTTTAGATTAGTATATCATCCAAAGATAGAAAATACCCTCTATCCATCTCTCACCTGTTCCTCCTCTCCTCCAAAATAATGAGATGGAATCTCTTTTTGCCCTGATGAATAAGAATTTGGGCCTAGAATTAATTTGACTAAAGAAAAATGAACATCTCTCACATCCAAATGTTATAGTGAATCACACCTGTAAAAATGCATGGAAATAAATACACTTTCTCATAACTTATCACATGAATTGGACGAGTTGCATAGTCTTTAGATGACCCACAATATTACATGTTCCAGCTTGTCTGTAAATTTGCTAAACCAAACTGCCTCTCTTCAGGCAGGAATCCTTGTTAGGATTCCATAAACAGAACCTCTTCCTCTCTATTTCTCTACCTCATCTATGAATAGAATCAAAATTTGAGTGTGCTGTGGAGTGGGAGATTGTGAAACTTCCTGTCTTTCTTCAAATATTGGATTGTGGGTAAAGTTATGGTTTTTAGGTGATGGGTCAATAAAGTTCTGTCTCAATCCCAGCTATAAGATCTGGGGTCCCTGTTATTCCCCCACAAAGCATCTATTACAATAGAGCAATTGTTACACTGATTAAAATGTTGCAAAAAGAACATTGTCAAGCTAGCATTTGAATCATACAGCCAATTCTTAAAGAAAATTCACGTCGCATAACCAAAATTCAACTCGCATCTTCAATTACTCCTCCCCCCATCTCCTGTACATCAACGTCCTGCATAAAATAACATGAAATTACTTCACTTTTACTAAATTTAGTATTGCCCCTGGAACCGATCAGATATTTTAAAGATAGGGGGGTAGACAAGACTTACTGTTTAGTAGTGAAACTATTTCTATAAATGAAATAATTTGTTCTTGGGCATGTTCCACTTTACTGCAGCCACTCACACATATTCCTTATTACTGCAACTACAGCTACATTGCTTTCAGCAAATTCAGTGCCATCAAATGATTTATCAGTCAATTTAGAAAAGTGACAAGGCTCTAAGTCTGCTAACAGGGCAGTTCTTCATCCCCTCCTCTCTGATTGGCTGGAGGAGGACAAGATGAAAAAGGCAACTTAGGTGAGTGTCTCAGAAACACTGATATTGAGGTTGATATAGATTCTTTGGATTTCATGGAGTTGACCCCTTTCCTCAATAGAGTAGACCCCCATCTTGGCTGCCCGCCCCACTGCTAGGCTCATCTAACCCCCACAGTCCCCAAACTCTGTTCTTTGTTGACACCCTGCAGTCAACCTAGTTATCAATTTTCAGCTCCCTCATCTGGACTTCTTCCCTGGCATGTGAAGGCCACAGGAACAGAGGACAACCTCTTCCCTTTGCTGCCTGGAGGTGTCATGACACTGTGTCACTGCTCCCCTGATGCTCACCCCAGTCTCAGCCTCAGCAGACACGACCATGAGGACTGCGGCTCAGAAAACGCCAGCAAATCAAAAGGATGGTCTCCTACTCCCCACAACCCCGTCTTGGAAAGACCTGTCAAGGAAATGCAGCAAGCCTCTTTTAATTTCCACTGGGGTGGGGGAAAAAAAAAAGAAAAAGAAAGAAGAAAGAAAAAGAAATCTCTGCCCCTCCGTGCTAGTCTAAAGTCACATTAGGAGTGATATCCTTTTGACCTTATCTATTTAGGGTCTGCATTGTTATACTTGACCGTGAGCACCCACTAAAGCATTGATTACCTTTAGGGAAAAGGGGAACAGGTAATACGGGGAAAGGTTTAACAGGTCATATGGGAAACGCATAGGGATGTTTTCCTTTAATATTTCTGATATTAGCAGCCTCCTAATGAACATTCATCAAATCTTTTTCTTTGTTGACTTTATTTTTATACTGTAATATTCTGAGGCTCAAGATAACCTGTGGGAGATAGTGGGCTACATAGAAAAACCAGAGATTATGGGTCAGGCGGACCAAATTGTCTTTAACTAGTTGTATAAATATTATAAGCAAGTTAGTCTGTTTCACAGATGGTTTGTTCATTGTTATACTGGATAATAGAAAACGTACCTCTTGAAGTTATAAAAATTCAATGGAGTTATTTTAAGCACTAAACCTGTAAGCACGTAATAGTTTTGTGCAGTTTTTTTGTATTTGAAGCATTTATTTGAAATATTGATTAATAATTTCAATAGTCTATTCCATTGGCCATTTTAAAACTTCTGGCCTAAATTGTCAGTTCTAATCTATAGGCTTATCCAGCACTAAATTGTCATTGCCCAGGTATTGGCAAAGCTATGGGGGAACTGTCAGTCTCATACAAAGCTCATTGGAAGGCATTTGCCAGAAGGAAATAAAATTCTTAAATTATGTGCATTTTAACCTAACAGTTGCACTTCCAAAAATGTATCCCAGGAAAATAACTGGATGTATGCAAAGATGTATGTATAAATATTTTTTATCATAGCACTTATACAGCTAATTATCAGGACAAACAGGGAATTGGTGCAATAATTGTATATACATACGGAGAATATGTACGAAAGGATGATGTAGTTTTATTTATTGATTTAAAAAGACATCCACCACATAGGATATGTCTGTATATGAACACACAAAAACACACACTACATACCTGTATGTAGGCATGCACACAAACATATACCACAAAATGATTCCATTTTATATGAGTTTCAATAAATACAGAAGCATGATACCATATATACCATCACCAGTGCTAAATATTATAAGGCAGAATTATGGATTACTTAAAAATATTTTTCTGTATTGCTGAATTTTTGCAGTGAGCATATATCTTCTTTTGATACATGTCTCGTCACAGGGATTTTTATGCAAATACTCTTGAGAGAGAGCTCCTAGAAAGAACTCGGAAGGAAGCAGAATAGGAAAGAGAAAGAAGCCAAGCCGGCATGTCCTCATTCTCATCCCATGGGGAGCTTTGGAGCATGAATAGCAACACAGAGTAAGCCTTCCCTTGATGTAAGGATCCCAGCCCTTTGCATACCCAGAGGGTCAGCCCTTGGCTGGAAGCCCCTTCTAGTAGTGTGTATAAATTCCTGGGCAAGGTAGCTCCCATGAACTGAGGGCATTTCTCTGAAGAGGGGAGCAGCTGTGAGCTATGAGGAGTTAACCCTCATGGCAACTGCGGCACGAATGTACCATCATGAAAAGGAGATCTGAGTGGGACACCAACAATATCTTCTGCAGTCTATACTTGGCACCGCTCAGAACCTTTTGCTTTCTCTTACTAAATTCAGTCTACCGAGGCACAGCTTCCCCAGAATTCTGATTGGTCACAAGAGTGGGAACTACATGCCCCGCTGTGCAGTTGATTCCAAGACCATAACTGATACTCATCATCTCCTTGATCTACCATCCGTATTAGATCTCCTCTTCCTCTGACAGTTCTTCTGGTGGTATAGGTGTCTTGCCTGGTGCTCTGACCTATTCCCAAAGAGCCTGATTCCCTCCTTGGAATGTCCTTATCAGGCCAAAGTTATTCTCCTTCCTCACAGTTAAAAGTACCATGAGAGTACTTGTTGATGTCCCAGTGGGTCATCTAACTGCCAAACGTATTTCTTCCTGCCCCTTTCTATGAAGCAGCAGCCTTATTTCCCAAAAACGATCAGGGTCAATAGCCTGGCCTTTATGGTGACTCCTGGTGGCTTAAAAATTGTAATGTGACCAGTGGCAGCCATAGCTGTATGTTTAGTGGGACTCTTGCTGTGCCCCTGGTGGAACTGTCTGTTCTCTGAGACCCACAGAGCCTAAAGTGGCTAGGACAAAAACACAGATCGCCCTAGTGGGACACTGAGAATGATAATGAATGAGATCACTCCTATTTCTACCTCCTAGTTCTGCTCCCATGTCTATTACCTATCAAAACCTTGTAATATCCATTATTTTAATATATTTACTGGAAGGATGGTGTTATCGTCATGCTGGCAGCCCAGCTGCTGCTTCAGTTGTCTAAACACCACTCAATCAGGCTAGCAGCAGCTGGATCCTGAGTTATGTGGTAGGACCAGTGATCCCATGGTTGTGTATCCATAGTCACACCTACTTTCCCATACAGTTGGTCCCTTGGTCTGAGGCAATGTCAGTCATTGCATGGAAGACCCGCCAGAGTGTTTGGTGTGGGGATAACCAGGTGATCAGGGCATCAGTCATTAGCAGCCAGCGCTCACAGCAGCTGGAGGATAGGTGCAATGATGCAATAAAAGAGATCTGGGCAGGAAACCAAAACGTTTACTAGAGTGTGTGTGACTTCGATAACCAGAAAAATAGCAATAAAGCTAAAAGAAAGATTTTATATTCAGCTATGTTTGTTTTTTTTTTTTAACATCTTTATAGGAGTATAATTGCTTTACAATGGTGTGTTAGTTTCTGCTGTATAACAGAAGTGAATCAGCTATACATATACATTTATCCCCATTTCTCCTCCCTCTTGCATCTCCCTCCCACCCTCCCTATCCCACCCCTCTATGTGGACACAAAGCACCAAGCTGACCTCCCTGTGCCATGCGGCTACTTCCCACTAGCTATCTATTTTACATTTAGTAGTGTTTATATGTTCATGCCACTCTCTCACTTCGTCCCAGCTTACCCCTCCCCCTCCCCGTGTCCTCAAGTCCATTCTCTACATCTGCGTCTTTATTCCTGTCCTGCCCCTAGGTTCTTCAGAACCATTTTTTTTTTTAGACTCCATATATATGTGTTAGCATACAATATTTGTTTTTCTCTTTCTGACTTACTTCAGTCTGTATGACAGACTCTAGGTCCATCCACCTCACTGCAAATAACTCAATTTCGTTTCTTTTTATGGCTGAGTAATATTCCATTGTATATATGTGCCACATCTTCTTTATCCATTCACGTGTTGAAGGACACTTAGGTTGCTTCTATGTCCTGGCTATTGTAAATAGAGCTGCAATGAACATTGGGGTACATGACTCTTTTTGAATTATGGTTTTCTCAGGGTATATGCCCAGTAGTGGGATTGCTGGGTCGTATGGTAGTTCTATTTTTAGTTTTTTAAGGAACCTCCATGCTGTTCTCCATAGTGGCTGTATCAATTTACATTCCCACCAACAGTGCAAGAGGGCTCCCTTTTCTCCACACCCTCTTCAGCATTTATTGTTTGTACATGTTTTGATGATGGCCATTCTGACTGGTGTGAGGAGATACCTCATTGTAGCTTTGATTTGCATTTCTCTTATGATTAGTGATGTTGAGCATCCTTTCATGTGTTTGTTGGCAATCTGTATATGTTCTTTGGAGAAACGTCTATTTAGGTCTTCTGCCCATTTTTGGATTGGGTTGTTTGTTTTTTTGATATTGAGCTGCATGAGCTGCTTGTATATTTTGGAGATTAATCCTTTGTCAGTTGCTTCATTTGCAAATATTTTCTCCCATTCTGAGGGCTGTCTTTTCATCTTGTTTATAGTTTCCTTTTCAGCTATGTTTTTAAAATGTTGTACTTAGCTACAATTTAAATCCAAGTACTACATGAATTTACATTCTCATCTTTCACACTAGGGAATCAATAGATAGTATCTAAAGTTGATAAGTCAAGAAGTAGAATTATAAATGTATTATTTTAAAAAATTGAAATTAGATCTTAAAAATAAACACTCAGATTAGTAGTGAAAAATACAGATTTCATACAGTTAAGTGAATTAAGAAGACAGACATGATAAAAATTGACAATATTTTTCCTTGTGGAAGTTTAACAAAATAGAGCTTTCAAAAAGAACATTCCAGATATAGAAAAACTTCAGTTTCAATGTTTAAAGACCATACTTCAATCAGCAAGATAAACATTTTTTGTATCTTATCTGCGTCTCTTATTGAGATTGCCTCTAAAAAAAGATCAAACGCCTGTTTGAAAGAAGAATGAATAAACAGGTATGTCACCAGCTGCTCAACAATTGGTTAAGGGACCAAATGTCTACGTCTTCATTTGCCAAAGTCCCCACTGACCAAATTAAAGTTAAATGATCTTGGCTTTCCTCATTTCCTCAAAGAAGACTTTAATCTGTTAGGAATGCAAGAGGAATACTATTCTGTGTTAGAAGGGAGAGAAATCCATACTTATTTCCTTCAGTCCTACCTTGTTTTTCCTGTTTTCCCTTTATCACATTACTGAAGAAAACTAAAAACTAAAAATAAATTTTAAAAAGCCTTGATTAGAGACTAAGGTGATGATTAAGTTGACATTGTAAGTTTTAAAAGCTGCGATGAATCATGAGTTATAGAGCCACTTTCTCCTCCTTTATTTGGTTCACACATTCATTTGACCAATATTTTGATCATCTCTTATGTGGCCAGCACTGAAATGCACGATACAGCAATATCACTGAACAAAACAGACATGGTTCCTACATTACTAGAGCTAAGGGTCTGGTCCAGGAGTGTGGTTGGGTTGGTTTAAGGCTGCATCCCAATGGAAGCATGATGGAATACTTTTAATTTATTGGTGTCCATTGCTCAGGTCTGCATAAATCAGTACCAAGGATACATCCCCAGATGATATTGACAGCATGAAAAGATTTCTGTTTCTAACTCTTGTGGTCTTAATAGGCTGGTTAAATTCCTGGGGGATTAAGCTGAAAGAAACTCAGGACTGAATGTGTTTGTTTCTGTGTATTAGATAAAACAGCCATCTCTCCCAGTCTTGACGGACTGGTCTCATGTACGAGATGAAACACTTCAATCAGCTCAGCTGGGCTCCTGGCTGCCTCTCAAAACTTTGTGATTGTCCAAGCTGTCTTCATTGTTTTTAGTGATTCCCAGTAGTTGAGAGAGTGTGACAAGACCCTTCAGTATCCCAAAGGGGAGGATCACATTCAGCCTTAGATGCAGGCTGATTGGAAGCCAGACTCTCAAGCAGCAGCTGCGAAAGCATGCAGTCATGCCCCTTCCAGGGAGAAATTGGGAGATACTGTGCTTCTTTGGAATACCAACCATAGATGTGGGTTTTTAGCTTTGTTTTATTTTGCTTTCTTGAGTTAGCACATTCATTTTTATTGAGATATAATTCACATAACAAAAATTTACCATTTAAAAATGTACACTTGAGGGACTTCCCTGGTGGTGCAGTGGTTAGGAATCCACCTGCCGATGTAGGGGACATGGGTTTGAGCCCTCGTCCGGGAAGATCTCACATGCCGTGGAGCAACTAAGCCTGTGTGCCACAACTACTGAGCCCACAAGCCACAACTACTGAAGCCCATGCGCCTAGAGTCCATGCTCCGCAACAAAAGAAGCCACCACAACAAGAAGCCCGTGCACTGCAATGAAAGGTAGCCCCCACTCGTCACAACTAGAGAAAGCCCACGCACAGCAATGAAGACCCAACGCAGCCAAAATAAATAAATAAAAATGTACACTTGAGTAGTTTTTATCGTGCAAGTGTCACCTCTTCTCATTCTAGAACATTTCCATCACTCTCCAAAGAAATCCCATACCTAGTAACAGGATAATATCCCTCCTTTCTCCAGCCCCTAGCAACCACTAATCTACATTTTGTCTATGAATTTGCCTACTCTGGACATTTTGTATAAATGGAGGCAAACACTAAGTGGTCTTCTGTGTCTGACTTACTTAGCATAATGTTTTCTAGGTTCATCCACATTTTAGCATGTATCAGTACTCGGTTCCTTTTTAAGGCTGAATAATATTTTATTGTATGTATACACCACATTTTGTTTATCCACTCAGCCCCTGATGGACATTTATGTTATTTTCACTTTTGAGCTAGCATGAATAATGCTGCCATGAACATTTTTGTGCAGGTTTTTGATTGAACATATGCTTTCAATTCTCTTGGGTATATACGTAGGAGTGGAATTTCTGGGTCACCTAATTATTCTTGTTTAATTTTTGAGGAACTAGCATGCAATTTTAAGTCAATTAAATAATCATCATTCAGCACTATTTGTCCACTTTCATGCATGATTTATAACCCTCTTGCCAAAGAGAATTTGAGATGGCTCATAGCGAAAAGAAGTACAATACAATAGTTATTTAAGCACAAGATATGTAGTATACACATAAGTGGTTCTTAATCTTTTGGGGCTATGTGCCCCTTTGAGAAGCATATAAAAGCCATGGACCTAGCTTAAGAGAGGATGATATTCAAGAAGGGAAGACCCTTATATCTTGAACATGGAATAAGATGGAGTCAGTAATTGAGTGTTATATTTGGTTTGGAAGTTTCCAGGAGTCAAAACTACTCCTGCTATGGAAAGGGGACCCTAGTCTTTCTAACTCATTTCACAACTATAACACAACAATTACTTTAGATTACCATGTTGTAGAGCAGAAAACAACTATAACGGCATACCTTAAAGATGATTCGAGGAAATCTCTACTCTTAAAAGCCCGTGGGCACAACCCAGTCTTAGAGACATAAGATAAACTGGCACAATTTCCTGCCGAGTGCCAGCCTGCCTCCAATTGCAAAGACGAGCTTACCCACACCTTCTGGAAGGCTCCATTCAGTTTCCCCATTTAGAGCCAAGCCTATCTACTCACCAGCCCCAGAGAGAAGTAAGTTTTTTCTTTCCATGGTACCTGGTCTAACTTATTTTCTCTTACTGAATTAATAATAACTCTCTTCCTAGGAGAGTTGATAGTTCCTTCAGGGTATATCCTGGTACAATGATCCAGACAAGACAGTCTCAATTGTCGACAGTTTATTTTACCATCAAGCTTATTTAGCTTTAAATTCCATTACTCTGACATCCAGTTGTTTGCTGAACCTGGTTTGCACCAGTGAATAAGAGTCAATTATGCACATAAATTTCTAACTCTGCATTCAGTGACATCATGTTGTTAGTTTGAAATGGACCATGGTAGGAGTATTTACACCATGGGAACTGGCAAACATTACACATCATGGGTTTTTTTCCCCCCAAAGAGCTAATTGTTAAACCTTTACCAGCACAGGACTGCTGACACTCTAGTCTTGGTGGCATCACATCAAATCTTACCAATCTTACCAAATCTTACTTATTCCTTTTATACAGTGCTTTATTCCAGCACTGTGCCTGAGTAGTTCACACACACACACACACACACACACACACACACACACTCTTGATGGCTGTTTCCATTTCAGAGATAAGAAAAGTGATATTTAGAAATAGTAAATGTCCCAAGTTACACAGCTAGAAAGCAGCAGATTTGAAGCTCAAACTTAGGTCTTTTTGACTCCAAAGTCTACACATATATGTGTATGGTTTATACAATAACATTCTTAAAACCAGTCACTATTCTAGTATGAAAAATATTGCATGTATCCATATAAACTTGTGCTTTCACGTCTTATATCCTGACTGAAATACAACCAAAAATAAGTTAGAAAAAGAGTATTTTTTTCATGGTAATTGCTAAAATAAGGCAGCTTTACTTACCTTGCAAATTAATTTGGGAAAAATTTTCATTGTAAATCCCTTTTTGCTTGCTAATCCTCACCTCCTGAGGGATTTGAAGAATAATCATAAATTATCTCATTTCATATGAATTCCTTCTTATCCTCTCCTCCCATTTATACCTCCCATTTATACCTCCCATTTATACCACTGCTCTACTCTGCCTTTTATTCAGGGATCATTTTTAATGTCAATTTGTATCTTTTTTACCAGACCATGAGTACCAGTATTCATTTCGCTCCCTTCTCTGTTCCTAGGATAGTACTGTGCATAGGGTAGCTTCTCAATAGATAGCTGTTGCAATGAAATGAATCATCTCAGATCTTGATCCCAAAAGAGCTGATACTTGCTTTAATTTATTTCATAAGCATTCTTTCACCTTGCTACAATGACAACCTACTGCTTCCATAACCAATGCTCACCTTTTTCCTAAACTCATAATTCCCTGTAAATTTTAGCATCAAATCACATGTACGGCAGGAATACTAGTCAGGACATAGGGCACCTTGTCCACTTGCTATAACACGACCCAGCTCATAAGTTCCTGTCTAGTATTGCTTTAGTATTTCCCTGAAGAGAGTTACATAGTTTAGGCTTTCTCTGAACACTGGTACAGAATTACCCAACACTCATGAGAGTTTGCATTACGGAAATACTCTACCCTAAGATTATATATTGCTAACATGTGAGTCTATAAATCATAGATGGTCTGAAAGAGGCATTCTAACTCCTAATGTATGTTTTAGTATATTCTAAATCTGAGCACCACTGTCACAGAAACTGTATTTGCCATTAACCTTAGCAGTCAATGACCTCGTGTCACCAGGTCCCCAAAGCATTAATCATTATATCCCACCACTTCCACCCTCCTTACCTCCAAATATATTGTATGTTGCCATATTTTGTTTTCAGGCCCTCCAGGATTGGAGGGTATAAGGTTCTCTATAAAAGTACTCAATATACCATTAATCTGAACGTCTTGACACTTGTCAGAAGGGACAAAATTATTTTCTTTCCAATTTCAGCCTGTTAATCTTACCTAGAAGCCTTTGTCCCAACCTACATCCTTTTTCTCCCATATCAACCTTTATAGGGATTTTTGTTTTGTTAGAACTTTTGTAGCCCTTACTCATAAAGCATCTACTTAGGCCCCTAATCATTTAATTTTCCTCTTCAGTTAACTCTCTCTAGGTAGTACAAATCAGATTGTCACATTACGTATTTGCATAATTTCCCCAAAGTGAATCAAAGAATTTCTCACAAATATGATCCCACTAACCATTCTCACAGCTCCAGAGAGAAGACATGAGGGAAAATAGAGGTGTTTATGTATGGAGGAAACTTAGTCATGGCGCATTTCAGTAAAAAGTGGGTTTGAACCTAAATATTATCCTACACAAACCAGACTGGCTAAATTTTACAATATCAGGCCACTAGACGTGCTTCTGGGGAAAACAGGACATGCTTTCATCCATTCTTCCACTCTTGAAAATACAGAGTCCCCACGTTATTTCACAGAGCAGCCTCAGGTTTCCTCAGAAACAACTCGCCACAAGGCCTCTGGTGAGCGTTACCATGACACCTGTTTTGCCGGTATTGATCCTGGCTTGTTCTGGCCCTTTGAACCACACCCCCCACCTGATTCTAGATCAATCTGCACGATGCTCTACATCTTGAGACATGCAATAGAGAAGTGGTTAAAAGCACTGGACTTACTCTTGAATTTGAAACTCAATTCTACCACTTGAACAAGCTTCTTCGGGCTCCCATCTTGCTGTTTCTTCATCTGCACAATGACAGTTAGTAATAGTCCTTACAGGACTTTTGTGAGGTTGAAATCACAGAATGTACATAGAGCCCCTGGCACTGTGTCTAGAACGGTACTGGCTAAGGAATAGTGACTATTTATCATTATCATTATTTTTGTCATGCACACTGCCTGGGCTAAACTGCTAATCCACTAACAGGTATAGCTTCAGGTAAACCCTCTTTGTGTCCTGATGAAGTACATGTAACAAGTTTTGTGTCCCCCCACCGCCCCCTCGCCTTCTCCCCAGCCACAACTTCCTTCCTCCCTGTTCAAGTCCAGAGGAAAGGACTTGAGCATCCAGATTTCCTCACAGGTCCCTTCAGTCGGCAATAATGCCTGGGGCCTCATAGCCCGTACCCCATTTAAGTATCAATTATAACAATCTCTTAGTACCTGGTTCTACTACCATTGATCCAGTGCCGTAATTTTCCAGCACAATGCCTCAGCATGGAACTGTGTAATCCAGGGATTTAAAGAAGATAGAGCCCTTTTAAAGAAGCAAAACACAGGTTTGGAGGAGATTCCAGCTACCATAGCCCATGAGCTTCCCTCGGGGCTGCTTTAAAAGAAACTATTTTTGCCCTCATGCTCACAGAGACACCTGGGATTATTCTAGCAATTAGCAATGATGACTTTTATTTTTTTCTCTCTTTGCTCCTGCTAAAACTGCCTGCTCGTCCTTGGAGGCCATTGACAAGACATAAGAAATACCTTCTGGGTCTTGACTATTTAATTTCCAAGTGTTTATTCAGTGTACTCCTGTAATTTTTGTGAACTGGATGGAACCACATAAAGCTTCTACATTTGCATTACTAATTAAATTACTCAAAATAAATTCACCATTGTAATCTAATGTAAGGTGTGAATTTATCGTTCAAAGAGACAAGAGACAAAAAAGCTAAAACAAACAAGTGAACAAACACTTACAGTTTAACTGTAAGCGGACTAAAGTTTAACCAGGGCAGTGACGGTGATAAAAATAATGATAATGATAAAAAGAGTCAATATTCATTAGCAAGTACCATGCTAGATATAGTGCAAGATCCTCTACATGCATTGTCTCATTTCATGCCTGTTTGAAATGCTCCTGCAGGCATGATTCAGGAAACAATATTATCCTCAGTCTCCATGGAGTAGCATGGAGGTACCTTTCAGAGGACAGTAATCCCTCTGCAGAGACTGTCCTCATTCCCAGAGTCCAAAAGTTAGCTTGTCCGAGGTCAAATTAAAAGGGGCAGGAGAATCTAAAAGTCATTGTCTAACCTCTTAAATTTCTAACAAATAGAGCATCAAAAATGCCCTTAATGATTCAAGTTTTAACTCTACATTCCACCATGAAAAGAAAATACCGGATTCTCCTACATTTTCTAGCTCAAAGTCTGGCTTTACTAAAAGTCCAGTTGACCACAATTTAAGTGGGATTTACTCACCCTCATGTTTCTAGTTAAACATCTATGCAACATAAAGATGAAAAAAATATATATATACATATATATACATATATACATACATATTTATACATACATATATATATATACACACATATATATATGGAGCCACGGGTTAATTTAAAAGTGAAAAACCATGAGAGGAATAGCCATTTATTGAATAAAATGTTGGGCTATAACAGTGGTTCTCAACTGGGGGCAATTTTTCTCCCCAAGGGACATTTGGCAGTGTCTGGAGACAGTTTTGGTTGTCACAAATCAGGAGCAGGGGGCACTACTGGCATCTAGTGGGTAGAGAACAGCGACGCGGCTAAGCATGCTCACAGAGGATGCACAGGACAACCTCAAAGGGTTACCCAGTCCATACTGTCAATACTGCTGATGCTGAGAAATCCTAGCCTGGGAAAATATAAAATTCCTTGCTACAATTATATTCCCAATTCTCTAAAACTCCTCCAGAGAGAGGGTTACACAGCTCTCCTCTGCAGATAAAGTGAAAAATGTGGGGAGAAAATCAGTCATGTTTCAACATCATTCCTTCTGGACCAGTGTGAAGCAACCAGTTGGGATAGTTAAAGGTTGGGAATAGGCAGATCTTGAAGAGATAGGGGGAAAACTCAGGACTGGCTCTGAAGAAAAAAATCACTAGGGAGGTCCGCTTGGGCTGATCCCAAGTTCCTTTAATCCTGCTGCCTCCTCTTCCTGGCATCTCACATTCTCAGTATTCCCCACCAGATGTTCCCTGTACAGAGGCTGTCCAATATAGACCCTCTTGATGATCTTTCAGTCAAAGAAACTAATCCGTTATTGGACAGTACTTATCTAGAATGTGTCCTGTGTTTAAAGAGGGCGAGAACAAAGATCGAGCATCTTCTTCGTACCAAGCCTGAAGCTAAGTGTTTTACATGCACTATCACAACAGAACTGTGAAACAGGTATTCTCAGCCTCATTCTACAGATGAAGTATCTGAGGCTCAGTGTAATTAAATCACCAGCCTAAGATCATACAGTTAACAACTGGTTAAGCTGAATTCAAACCCAGATCTTTCTGACCCTGAAGCCACAGCGTTTTCACTTTACC
Organism: Balaenoptera borealis; assembly: GCF_965194805.1. Lineage (NCBI taxonomy): Eukaryota > Metazoa > Chordata > Mammalia > Artiodactyla > Balaenopteridae > Balaenoptera > Balaenoptera borealis. The sequence continues at coordinate 19,785,386 of NC_138876.1, forward strand.
ACACTGCTTGCTAGGTCATGTTTTGTTTTCTTCTATTAACTGCTGCATGCATCCAGAAGTCCCTGAAGGGCTCACCTTACTGGTAGTAACTGCAGACATATATCCACTTTGTCTTGACACATCTTCCAATGAGCAGGTCCATCACTGCCCATTAACTAAATCAAGCAGGCATGATGTTCAACCACCTATTCAAAGTGTCACGACTAGGAGAACTTCGAAATATAACTCAGGCAGACAAGTGTTCCTAAGACAAAGTGCCAATCAATACCATTTATGAATAAGTATTATAATTATAAGCTGAAGCCTGACTTCTTTTAATATATTCAGCAGCATAACTGAAACATCAGTTCCCTGCCCATCTTGTTTGACCCTGAATCAGGTCACTTTTATCCCCTTGGAATTCATAAATGCAATGAGTCATATCTCTATAAATTATTTCCTTACAGGGCATCAGCAATGAGAGTAGCTTTGTGTGCTCATAGAGAAATACCTAGGAGGCATAGGGGCCTCTAAAAATCCTCATCTTTATTCCATGGGTTCTTAATTCATGAATGGGTTTTAAGAGATCCATGTTTGTAAAATTTCATAGGAGTATTTTTCATGTAATTTATATAAGCTTTCTTCAAAGCTAACTATGGTTCCTGAATTTAGAAATAATACTCTCCTACCCTACAGAGCTTGCATTATAATTTTTGCTCCTGCTCCATTATCCTGAATTACAGTGTAAAGGACTTAACTCCTTAATACTAGCTTAGGGTACTGGGTACATGAGAACAGGAAGCATCCTTGGATCTGTAATCCACTATCACTACATGTTCAAAGGTTCTGGGGAATCCCATGGTCTTCACCAAGAAACCATCTCATCCACTGGTGCTGGTCACTTATAGGTGGTAAATATCTTTAAAATCAATAAAATCTTAGCCCAAAGAGTAACTTTCTAAGGGTGGAATTTTAGACACTGGGGACAACGAGGGAGATATTGAGACCTCAAATCATAGCACCTAAGACAATCATTCTGCATTACTTTAAAGCCAGTCTTTTCCCCAAACTATGGAAAACATTTTCATCGTATGGTACTTTAAGCAGAATATTAAAGAAGATTTTTTATAATCTAAAGAGTTGTTGAAAAGTAGGATTTTAATATTGTTAATACATAGAAGAATTCCTTGAATTTTCTATCTCGAGTTTATTTCTCAATAGATTCATGACTGGCATTTGAATTATTCACCACTATTTACACTCAGCAATTCTCCCCAATGTGGTCTGATCACCTCAGAAAGGCTATATCAGGCAAGGAAAAAAAATCCATAATACCAGGTAACTGAAACGATTTTGTAAGTAGTATGACATGGTTTTCTATAATGTTACGTTAACTATGAGCATAAAAGAGGACTGGGAATAAATCGAGCTCACAGCATTAAGCAGATCCCTTTACAGCATACGGGAAATAAATCATGTAATATCTATCATGTTACATATACCAGAATGCCTATTGCTATCAGAAATGTGAGGCTGGGAATCTCTGAATTTCAGAAATCTCAGGAAAACAAGACAGGAAGTGTGGTAGATGGTATAGACTGGAGCAATGGCTCCTGTTCTAGACCTCTGCCTCCATCCATACCTTTTACCATGTGATTCTGTAATTCTTCCCATAAATGAAGTAGAATAAATCTCCTTGCCCTCTGACTTCATGCTTGGCCATGTGGCTTGCTTTGGTCAATAGAACAAAGCAGTGGTGATAGTAGTAGTGTTCAGTTCTGATATGAGGCAATAAAAAATCTTGTATGGTTCTGCTTGCTCCCTTGACCTCTGCATCTCTGTGAGAAGAGCATGCCCAGCCTGCCGGTCCCAGGAGGAAGATGAGAGACCCGTGGACCAGAGCCACAGGAGGTAGCTGCCCTTATCAAGCTCTTTCTAGCTGAGCCAAGCCCCCACCTCTGCAGACATGATGTGAGAAACAAATGCTTGCTGTTGAATGCTAGGGATGTTTTGTGCCATTATGTTGTATTACTGTGGCCACAGTTGACTGATACAGGTGGGTATCTGTTTTGTGTTCCAAGATGACTTTAAATGCAAAGTTAACAAAGTTAACAAATAATGATGACTGGGTTTCACCTTGAAATGCACCAAAAATAGAAAAACTAGAAACAAGGAAACCAGGAAAAAAAGAGTAAAAAATAAATAAATAAATGGTTCGTTCAATTGGCTTTCATTTCAAGGATGATAACAGAGAAGAATCCAGTTCTCTCAGTGAAACTCAGGGACTACGGCTTGACACTTTTAATTAAAAAGACATTAAAAAATTAACACAGAACTCTTCCCACTTTGCTCCAAGGCAGCTCATGAAAGACTGTTGCTTTGCTATCAGAATGCATAATATCTATGTCCAGGCCCATTTGCTTCGCCTTCTACAGGAAAGATTGTGAACGTCGGTGCCTCCAGTGAGAAACTGTCCCGGCGAGGCTGAATTTCCTCAGCACTGATAACGTAAAAGCAATCTGGCAGAATAAATTAGTGGATGAATCCAAAGCACAAATTTTTGATCTTCTCCCATATTCCTGATGAAAATCAAAACAGTCCAGATATTTTTCACTACCAAGAATGGAAAGAGGTTTATTTGAAAAGGCACAATCTTGTTTTATCCTCTAAAGAAACACCTTGTGAGATGCTGTGTGCGTGTGTATGTGTGTTGCAGGCTTCTAGGGCAGTGCTTCTAAACACTAGTCTACATACAAATCACCATGAGATGATGTAAAAAGTAGATTCTGACGTACTAGGGAAGGAGTGGGTTCCAAGAGTCTGAATTTCTAAAAAGCTCCTGTGTGGGCTGATTCTGCTGGCCCAGATGCCTCTAGAGGATTATTCTTTACCTCTGAGCAATCTCTGTATAAGGAAGTTATCCTGAACTTCAGGACTGATTTTCAGTTCTAGGAGAGAGTACAATGCAGCAGAAGGAATAGAGTTTAGAGTCAACCTAGTTGGTTAAGTAGAAGGATTTAAATCTTGCCTGTCTAATCAACCTGCAGTATGTTTTTAGGCACTCTATTACATATCAGTCTCCACTTCTTTGCCAATAAAATGGAAATAACCATCATGGGAAAGGAGTCGACCTATAGAAAATCTCACTAAGTGGTCATCAGTCAATAATGGGAGGTCCCATCTTTTAATACAGTGAAATTTCAAATAATCATAATCTCACTTTCCTTAATATACTGGCCTATGTTGTATGTTTGGAGAAGTGTTTACCCTTGTTCTGTTTCATGTTTGTTTGTTTATTTTGTGATAAAATGCTTTAATCATAAAGAGACATGGAAAGAAGACTTTTGGAGATGTCTGATATGTGTAAGTCCTAGTCATTCAATAAAATTTAATTGAAGGGCACAGCACAAAAACTGTGATTAGTGCTTTGAAGTAGAGAAAGACAAGATTTCACACCCTCAAGGGAGCTAAATTCTAGAAAGAATCAGATTGCATTTTGTATGGCATTATCTCCTCTTGAATCTGTTGAAGACTTCCAGTATTCTGGGATTGAATATGTATCTTTCATTATTAACTTTCTTGTGCTTTTAAGAGGTATTGGGCTTTGTAGAATCAAAAGAAAATTTTTTTCCATAGAAGTGGATTTTAGAAGCTATCTTGACCAGCTACTCTGTTGTATAGAAAAAGTTAAGAAATCTTCACGCCTTTCAAACTGGATTCTTCCATATTAAGCATTCTTAAATATGTCTCTGGTAAAATGTCTTTTGAAACTATTAGGACAAAATAAAGGCAAATGATATCACTAAACAATTCTTGGTGTATATTTTTGGATGGAAGGAAATTGTTGAACGGATGGATTCTTGGAAATAACTTCTTAGTTCTTGAACCTTAGGCAAGTCATTTACTATCATTAAATCTCACAACCCTCATCTGTAAAATGGAAACAAAGAATATCTACTTTATATAAATAGGAGGAACATAATAATTTCTTAATAAATGATGGCAGTTATTTGTTATTCCTTGATCACTTTACCTTACTCTTTTCTTGTAAGATACCAGGTATCTCAAGCCAATAAAAGTTAGAAAAATTGGTTCAAAAGGTTTTTACCTTGTAGTCTCTTATGTAAAAGACAAACATGAACATGGAGCTTTACTGTACATGGAAGTTTTTATTAAATTCAATCATTACTCTTCAGCTTGTGAGCACACTCTCTTTGTGGACCCCTACTTACTTTCTCACATAGAACTTATATCCCAGATAAGATACATATCTACCTTGTTGGTACGAAGAATCTTCTCCCCTGGAATCGGAAAGCCCCGCCCTACATACTGAGCCCACCCCTCACCATGTACAGTCACTTGTGCCAGCAGCTGCCAGAACTGCCCAACAGAGTCCTTAAATAATAATAACAAAGCCTACAGCTATGGAAAATCACATAGTTGGAAGGCTTCTCAGGAAATGAATTGCAGAGATATGAAATCTAGACTCAGGGGTGGGATGTTTTTTTCAGCTATGAATGCCAAACCCTAGCTTCTCTAAGTTTGTAACTCAATTATAAACACTCCTATTATATATCTACAGAATTGTAACTGGATTAAACCAAAGGGTAGCCAACCCATTCATTACCTTTTAATATCGGTGTGTAAAAGTCATTGAGAATGTGGGAATTTGAGAATTTTTATATTTTTGCAAAAGTTGCTTTCCTTAGTAAACAGGTTTTAGATTCCCAGTCTAACCAACTGCCTCCATTTATTGAGCACCTACTGTGTTCTAAATGCATATTTATCTTATTTGACCATTATAATTACTTTATGAAGTATATACAGTTTTATCATCCCAATATACAGATGAGGAAACTGAGACCCAGAGTGGTTGAATGTAATTTTGTCCAGTCAGAGAACTATGAAGTGGTAGAGCTGAGATTTATACAGTCTCTCTGACTTCAGGGCCAGTACTAGCTCCAACATAGAAAATTGTTTTTATAATATCACACCGATATATTAAGAAAGGACCCTTTTTTTCTGGAAAGTGAACTTTACTTTAGAATTGATGATATAGGGAAAATTAAATAAAAAGCAATCTGCAGGCCACCTCTAGCTTTTCCCTCCAAATTTTTATGAAAGTTGCTCATAAAATATTTGGCTGGTTTGTGTTTACCGTACTATCCATACTCCCCCTATCCAATATTTAGGCGAGATCATGAGCTAATAAGCAGTAGAATATCAAGATGGCTGAAATCAAGGAAGGGGGTTGAGGAAAGGAAATCTCAGAGAAGCCTCAGAAGGTAGGGGACAATTGAGGAGTAGAAGGCTCAGGTGGGTCTAGAAGTTCATGAAAAAAAATTCTACGGACGTCCCTCGTGGTCCAGTGGTTAATACTCCTCGCTTCCAATGCAAGGGGCACGGGTTCGATCCCTGGTCGGAGAACTAAGATCCCACATGCCGCATGGTGCAGCCAAAAAAAAACAAAAAAAAATCTACATGAAGAAAAGTTTGTCTTATTAGCAATAAAATAAGAAATCCCAAACAAGGAAACTCTACCTTAAAGAGATCTACTTTGCTGGGAAAATAGGTCCTTAGGATCTCTTCAGGGCAGGATTGGAAAGGGAATGCATAGAGGTGGTAGCCCGAGGAAGGAGAGATGCTGCCCAAGAGATAAGGAGGAAGATGAGAGAAAAACAAGAACCGAAGGTGGGAGCTGGAAGAGAGGAAAAACGCTGGATGGGGAACGTACAGGGTGAAATGCAGCATGCTTTCTGAGGGGACCACAGCCCATGACCTCAAGGATTTTCAACAGAGACTGATAAAAGTATTGGAACTCATGAAGAGGTGGAATCCTTGTCATGACTGATGATAACTGAACAAGAGAACACACAACTTTGGGTCACATCTAGAAAATAAGTTAGCTATTCTTCAGTACCACAAGAGAAAAGGACTCAGACTGCACCAAGGGGTGGGGGAAATTAGACCTTTGATTCCTCTGAAATTGCCAGCATTTAAACTTCTCACATGGCCCATGCCTTATTTGTCTCGATAACATGGCCCTGTCCTCATCCTATAGCTTCTATTAGATGATTAAAAATAAGTACACGGTGGCAAGATTCACTTTAGAATCATCTTTGTATACCCTTTGATGTCTAGCAGAGAAAGTGCTCAATACATATTTATGGTAATGAATAATTAATGAATGAATATTCACACATATTTGGAATCTAAGTATGTCCTTGGACAATTTATGTAAACTTTCTGAGTCTTAGTTTCTCCAAGTATGAAATTGAGATAGTAGTACCCACTTCACAGGGCTCATGTAAGATTTAAAGGAATAATTTTTGCATTTTGCATGCATGCATGTATGAAATGCACTACAGCATTTGGCACAGTATTTGGAATGCGGAAAGTGCACACATCATAGGTGTTAGCTGGTATATTTAAGTTATAAATGCTTTTTAAAGACCTGTTGACTTTGATCTGAAGTCCAATTCCATAGACCGGAAATTCAGAGCTCTCATAATATTCCGGCCAATCCCCAAGTTTGGCTCTTATCTCTCTCTGCTTCCTTCCTATACACAAGCTTGATATTATTCAGAATTAATGTGAGTGTAAAATAGGGTTGCTTCACAACTTCGCTAATTACCTTTTCCCATCTTCACACACATACACCAGCATTTATGCACTTTTGAGAAAATTCAGTATTTGAGGGTTACGGGCAGTGTCACCTCGCACATCATGCAGCACCCCTATCATCGTACGAGCCTCATCACCCTCTTCCCTCTTCCTCTACCCTCCCTCTGAGGAGTGGCAAGAAAATCTGTTCCCTTAAGTGGTACAGGGCAGGAAAGCTCATATTTATGCCCATGGAGTCCAGCCTTCCACTCTAAGTGCTTTTCCCCACAAATATAGTTGTTTTTCCCTATGGAATTCTGGTGAATAAAACATTCTACATTCCGATATGTTATTACTAATATAATAAGGAACTCCCCGATGGTGAGTTTCACTAAGCCTGTAGTAAGTTTACCAGGGCAGCTACTGAGTCTTTTCCTTCCCTAGGGCTCTTCACAAGGAGATGTAGATTAATGTGTATGTGCAGAGGGAGCTTGAGGTGCTCTATTTTTCAACTGGCCTAATAATATAAGATCTTGCATTTACAATAGTGGTGTTGCATAAATGATCTCAGGTAGTTGGATTCACCAAAGCTCAGAAAGCTTCAGATACCTAATTAGCAGCAGAACAAAGAAGAAACTGAGTCTCCTGACCCCAGCCCTATGTTCTTCCCACTACAAACTACATTACAGCCAGTGCCCTAGCTCAAAGGAGTAAGCCTCTGTAGACCTCTGATTAGAGACCAGGAAGTGCCCTCCTTCCTGATCAAGGCTGACCTCAAAGTTCTAACTCATTTATTTCTATTTTAGTTCTTCCAAAAAAAAAGAAAAAGAGAGAGAGAGAGAGAGAGAGGGAGATGCTTTTCCTTTTAAATGATGCAGTGTTTGGAAACATCCCCAAGAAGGTTCTTTCCTTGTTTTAAAAATAAATCTCAGGGTTTGGTTTTGTTTGTTTGTTTGCTTGTTTTTGGTGAGGTTACTCTTCAAAAGGACCCAATGCACTTGGGTTGTGCAGCCATCTGCCACTACATGCTCAACTATTGCGGTTAAAAAAAATCTGGCCACCCTGCCTTTGATATAGAAGAACCACATAGGGTTGAGTCATACGCTGTGGAGAGAACACAGCTAATTATGGGATGTGCTGGGCCCAGAGAAGATGTTAACTGCTACATAATTACAACTGCAATCCAAGGGGACAGAGTCATGGAAATCCAGTTAATATAAAGAAGTCAACATAAAAATACTAAATTCTAAGCCACAAACTGCTGAAATATAATTCCATTCTTGAACGTTTATTCCCAGGATCTTCCAAACTTAAGATCTGGTTTGTCACCAAGGATGTCCATAATCCTGCAGCACTTTTTCACCATTAAATGAAATATTGTTTAACAATGCTGTGTTTTGATGACTGGAATGAAGATGAAAGAATGGCACCAGTTGCAGAGACACAAGACCTTGGTTCTAGCCACAACTTGCCGATTAAAAAAGGCAAGAGACCCTGTGCAAGTCACTTCATTTGGGGAGGCGGAAAGGATGGAGGGAGGTTAGTTAAGAGAGTATCTGAAGTTTTCCCTTATGACAAATAGAAATAGTCCATTTCAAAAGAGTTATTGATCATCAAGTTCACATCAGGCAAGTATTTGGAATTCAAAGATGAATAAAACGTAGTCTAATAGCCAATTTCGCGAGGTTATTACACTTTCTCTGAGTGTCCCATAATTTAGAAAGCTCATGACAGTAATAGAAACTTTACCCTTTGGGCATTTCAATTTTTTTTTCTTAAATTTCAACTCAAATTCCAGGAAGCAAAATAACTTCTCATGAGCAGTGTATTAAGAAGTTGAATGGTGAAAAAGTAGAAATAAAGCTTTCATGGGCAATATTTCATGGTCGCATTTGATGATGCCTAGACTATGTTCTGCAACATTCTGTTTGTGGGACATGAGGCTACAGGCTGAAACCAGACAAGAAAGCAAAGGCATTTAAAAGAACCCTAGCACAGTAGCTGGTGTTTTAGATAGGCATATGTGTGTGCGTGTGTATGTGCACGTGTGTGGAGTTCCATCCCTCGGGGGTAGAACGGTGCGACATGTACGAATCAGAATCATATAAAGAACCCAAGTCACACTATAAAGTTCTCATTCAGTGGCTCTGGGGTGATACTCTTGACTTTGTTTTTAAAATAACAACTTTGTTGTGATATAATTTATATACCATATAATTCACTCTTTTAAAGTGTACAATTCAATGATTGTTAGTCGATTCAAAAAACTGTGCAACCATCACCACTATCTAGTTTCAGAACAATCTCACCACTCCAAAAAGTTATCCTGCTACCTCAGGACTATCAGTAGTCACACCCAATTCCTCCTTCTCCCATCCCCTGCCAACTATGTCCTTATGTCTCAAAGGATAACTATAAAGAAGAAAATGAGTTTCTTGTCAGGCCTACTAATTACTTAATTCCTGATGCTCCAGAAAAATGGTAAACAACTAAAGACTATGATTCCCACTTACATGCATTAGGAGATGTGCTGGGTTCAGGAAAATGCAAAATTAAGTAGATAAACACTAAAATTACAATACCATGTGGGATTTCAGTTTATTTTCTCAGACCAATTCCAGAGAGCTTTCAGAAAGTTCCCTGAGAGAATTTTTCTTTGAAAGACTTATGTGCTGTCCAACTAATATAGGAGATAACTCAACAGGTACATGCTCTCCAAGGATTCTTGGAAAAACACCTTGAGCTGACCTTTTAACATGGACCCAGCATCTGCCTGGAGCCTGCTGGAGACATGTGAGAGACACTAAAGCTTTGACAAGGAATTCAAAGATCCACTGCTTCCCAGAGGTGCTGCTGAGGGCCAGACTTCTGGAGGCTGTCACCACTGCTATCAGTTGTAAGTCATAGTAGCTGCCACTCTTACAGTGAGAGCCCATTGATGGGAGCCCCTCCTGGAAACAGCAGAAGCATTTTCAAGTTGGTGGCACTATGTTGTCCAACATGAGACGGTTGATGCATCAGTCAGTATTGAACTCAACGGCATGTATCAAAAATCCAGTTATAGCATATTAACCAGTAAGAGTTTATTTTTCTCATGTTAACAAGGTCCAGAGGAGGGAAGTTCAGGGCTGTCGCAGCTGCTCATGAAAGTCCTCAAATACCAAAACTCATTCCAGCTTTCTTAGCTGCATGTAGCTGTTGCCCTTTATGTTTCCCTCATCTTTCTGACTACAGCTCAGATGAAGGTAGAACAACCATCTTACAACCATAAGAATGATAGTGTTACAGTTTGAGACAAAACAAACAAACAAACAAACACCAAAAACCAAAGACAACTCCTCAAAAACAAAACCAAAAACTACAGTGCCTCCAAAAGCTCTATCCAGTAGACTTCTGCTCACATTTCTTTAGCCAAAACCAGGTCATATGGCAAGGACAGGTTTGGCTACAAGGAATTCCTTAGAGGAAAATAGAGAGTGTTGCTTCTCTACTAAAAAGTGGGTTGCATTAATTGGAAGCAGAGAGAAGGAATATGCAGGAAAGTAGCAGTGTCTCAGCGTCTGCCACCATGAGTTTTTTGTTTTTTGTTTTTTTTTAACATCCTCATAGCTACATCTAAGCACAAAACCTGATCCAAAGGTCATGGGTTTTTTATTTAGGTACAAGAAATTACTCACTAGTGCTAATTCCAATTCAAAGCTTCTAGTTATTTTCTATGTTACTCTAGGAGATTGCAACTCAGAAAAAAAAAAAATATATATATATATGTTTAACACTGTAAGTTTTTAAGATGAGGGTCCTGCCTCAGAAATGTATGAAGCCCCAGTAAGTATAATGCTTTGCATACAGAGGTCTGCATTTCTTCTGAAGTATGAATGGGATGGTTTTGAAAAATGAAGTTAGTTTTACCCCCAAAGCCTGGCAAACTAATCTAAAATGTACAGCACCTCCCAAGTAACCATGCAAAGCTAGCATCAGGTTGCCTAAGCCAGTATAAACAAGAAGCTCAAATCAAATGTCTTCTTCGAAGTGTCTAAACAGTGAAGGAAAACAGAGAATACTGAAGGACTTTCGCACAGAACTGTGATGCTCTCACCCACAGACAGTGGGATGCAGAGGGACATCTAGCTTATGAATGGGAAGAGAGGATCCTGTAGCATGTTCCTCGGGCCCAGGGAGAAGGAAGTTACTCTCTGTCATTGGCATAATTGTGTCCCCTGAAATTTATATGTTGAAGTCCTAACCCCCATATCTTGGAATGTGACTTCATTTTGAAATAGGGTCATTGCAGATGTAATTAGTTAAGATGAGGCAATAATGGAGCAGGGTGGGGCCCTAATCCAATATAACTGGTGTCCTTATAAAAAGGGGAAATTTGGACACAGACAGGCACACAGGGACAGAGGCATGTGACAATGAAGGTAGAGATTGGGGTGATGCTTACACAAGCCAAGGAACCCCAAAGAATGCCATCAGAACACCAAAAGCTAGGAGAGAGGCATGAAGCTGAATGTCTCTCACAGTTCTCAGAAGGAAGCAACTTTGCTAAGTCCTTGATCTTGGCCTTCTATCCTTCAGAACTGTAAGACAATACATTTCTGTTCTTTAAGACACCCAGTTTGTTGCACTTTGTTACCACAGTCCTAGCAAACTAACAGAAAGATGATGATGCTTGGCTTTAGATTTTTTCACCAAGAAAACAGATCCGAAGGCTACAGACCTAAGCAAATAGTTATTTTCCACAGTGTCAACTACGCACTTTACCCATTCTGATTGTTGGGCAAACTTACTAAGTTATCTACAAAAGAAATACAGAAAGGTTGTGGCCTTGAATTCTGAAAAGTCTCTTTAGTTTATATTTATGAATTGCCATATGGAAATTGTTTTGTGGGATATTGGGGGAAGCCATAGTTGGAATCAGAAGCTAAAGTCTGATTCCCTACTATGCTGATTAATTTGCTGAAGGACTTCGGCAAATGACTTATACTCTCAAATTCAGTTTTGATTAACTTTAAAATGCGGACAATATCTAGCCCAAAGGAATGTTCTGAAGATTAAATGATGCGTTGTAATACACACAGTTCTGTGGCTGGCACTGAGTAATCTTTCAAGAAATTGTAATAATGCTAATACTTCTCAATTGGATCTACAGATAGTGTTGTAGCAGAAGAAAACATGATTTCTGAACCACAGTCAACTCTCAATAATCTATGATTAGAAGAAAAGGTTATTATAGGAAGTAAGATCATTAATAAATATCTAAAAATTGTGGTTTCCAAAATGAAACTTTTTATTGTTTTTCATTATAGAACTTATATATGCTCATTGTAAAATTTTAAAATGATATAAATATGTATAAGGTAGAATTATAATGTTATACTTCCCAACTCCAAGATGAGTGCTTGTTTTTCATATTTCTTTAAATATGTCTGTGGTGTTTAATAGAAATTATTACAAATTATTTTAAATAAAAATGGATCATATCCTATATGCTTCCAACAGATTGATTCACCTCTGTTCAATAATATAGCTTCAACCTTTCGTGCCATTACATACAACAAACCATCTCTCATTGTTTCAAAATGCTGTATAATAACTATGTTACATGGAGATACAAAAATTTATTTACTCAAGCTGTTTCAACATTCAGATTTGCTTGCAATTTATAAAATTCACAACACTATAATAAGTAAAAACTACACTTTGGAGATTGGATCTATTTTCTCCAATCTTTCAAAAAGAAAATAAGGCTTTGTTGGAAGGAAGAAAAGGAAAAGTGAAAAGTTTATTAATTTATCTAATAATTTTGGTGTATATAATGTCAAATAATGTATTTGTAGGTTGTCTTGTTGAATTTTACTAATAATTTTCCTGAATGAGAATTAACTGAATTGGGTGGCACTCTCAGAGTCATGTGTGCACAGCCTTAGATAAAAGCTATACAATCCAATAAAATTGGTCTTCATTGAAAATGTGATGCATCTAATCTAAATAATCTAGTCCCAGGTTTTCATAATTTTTCCAACATTTTGACATCCTCCAGGAATCCCATTGTGAATCACCTTTAGAGCCAGATGGCAAAGCTTCTCAAATGATATGTCCAGAACTCACCTAGGCAGACATCCTAGGATCTTGGTTTCATTTTGCAGATGAAATGAGGCAGGGTTTAGACTTAACATTCATTAAGGGAGAGAAGAGAAATATTTTTCTTCACTGTTAACTTTGGGAGTGTTGAGCAATGCAAACATTTTAGAGGCACCAGTTCTTGATAACATGCTGGCAGACATCCTGTGCAAGGAGACACCCTTGCTTGGAAAAATGACTCTTTTCTCTAGCGGGTCTACATATACTATGTGGTTTCAACCAAAACTCCACTGAGATTTTTCAACAGGATATTTACTAGCTGTTCCCAAAGTTAACAAAAAGAGTACCTTCCAAGAATAGCCAAAAAATTCTGTATCAAAAGAAACGAAACTCAATGTACCAAATCAAAATATAAAGTGACAGTTATTAAAACATTGGGGTGACTGTCGGGAATAGACAAATAAATTGGAACAGAATATAAAAGTCTGGAAATGAACATATATAACAATGTATTATGTGATAAAGGTGATACTTCAATTTAGAGGTAAAATTATGTGCTACTTAAATGGCAGTTGGAAAAAGTAGATACCTATTTGAAAAAAAATAAGCTATATATTTCATTAAATACACAAATGAAAGCCTTAAATGTATAAAAGAAGCTTCAAAAAGCATTAGAAGGAAAAAGATGCTAATAAGACTATTAATAAATTATGGCTTGAATTATGAACATAAAGCACTAGAAAAAACTATAGGAGATATATATATTATATATAGAGATATGAAAGTCTTTCTAAGTAGCACACAAAACTCAAAGAATACATATAGAAACACTGGTAGATTTTACTAAATCTTTCAAATTAGATACTTTGAAAGACATCATAAAGATCTTCAAAAAACAAGGAAGAGTGGGGGAAAATATTTACAAAAAATATCAATACTCATAATATTAATAGCTCTTATAAGCCTAAGAATAACGCACTGAAACCACTAGGAAAACGCACAAAGGATTTGAACAGACAGTTCAAAAAAAGAAGACAGCAAATCACCAATAAATATTAAAAGATATTCGACTTTGTGGTTACCGAGGAACTAGAAATAATTAAAACAACACTAAGATGACATTTTTCACCCACTGGATGTACAGAAATTAAAAAATAATATCTGGTGATGACAAAAGTGCAGGAAAATGGACACTTTCATGCACTTGATGCAAGAGCGCAAACAGAGCCTTTTTGCAATGTAATTTCATAATGTTCATCACATTCAAATGCATTTATAATTTGGCCCAGTGGTCTTGCCTTTCAGTTTCTCTCCCACAGGCCTACTCACTAATGCTTAAAGATATTTGTGCAAGGGTGTTATTGCACTGTTATTTTCATAATTACCTGTGAAGCACAGGCCAACTACATAAAACACATGGAAACACATAAAATGATTGACAGGATGACCAGAGGGCTCAAAGGGGTGAAAATACCCAGGAGAAACCTGGCTTGAGTAAACACTGTACAACGCAATTCACTAAAAATGGCTGGAGGAGATACAGCATAGAAAGAAATCACATTTTTTCAGACTCTCCCTCATTTCAAAGAAAGACCTAAACCTTGTATATAAAACACTAGAGTCAGGCTTCTGTGTTGTACCGTAAATTGTGCTTCTTTTCCACATGAAATCAAGGCACTCCTTAAGAAAACTTAAATGAATAAGAGGTTTTACATCAGTGCCTTCTAGTTCTGATGTCAAAAGCTAAAATGAATAATGACTATCTTCAACTGAAAACACACTCTTTCAGGGCAGTAAACAAAGTCACATATTTACTAAAGCTAGAGGTAAAGCTATCGTCAAGGAAACATTGTTCCTTTGGCCACGGTCAGAATTATATCCTCACCAATAAATGTCTATAATATTCTTTTCTCTGCTTTTTGTTAAAGGTTCATGCAGTTCTAACTTCTACAGCCATGTTTATCCATCTAATTACATGGTGCAACCTGCACTTGGAAGGCTACTTCAATTTCATTATAGTTTCCCACAGACAAAACAAAAATATCTATTTTAAACTCATCCATTGAATGAAAAATAACTACCGTTTTCCTATTCAATTGATACCAATATTGGACTTGAGCACTAAAATGATGAAAGACGCCTATCTCTCTGAGCAGAGAGCAAGAAATTTTAGGCTCAAAGAAAATCACCACAGCCTTTCTTCAAAATGGGTTCATCAGTAGGCTGCAGAACTCAGTTTTTGGATCACCAGGAAGACACTATTCCAAGTACTTCTAACCACACACCTGCTCCCAACCACTACTGATGCTGAAGTCTGTATATTTGGCTTCTCCTATCCCCCCAAAACCAAAGGACCATGTCTATCCCAGGATGGTACATGCTTCACTTTCTAACAGTTAGCACTCCCAGACCCCTCTGGATCCCTGGCATAGTATGCTTGTATGTTCTTAGAGCTACTTGCAAATGGAGGTTCCACTTACCTGTGTTATGAAGTACTGGATATCCAGGAACATAATGATTAAGGCTTAGGACATACAGTTGGACTGCTGAAGGAAATCCCAGCTCTGCCATGTACCTTGTATGTCCTTGAGCACATTATTTAATCTCCCTCATCATCAGTTTCTTTACCTGTAAAATGGGAATAATAAAAGCACTTATAGGGTTGCCAAGATCATTAAATGGACTAGTATTGTGTCTGGAACATAAAAAGTACAGAAAACTTAGCTCTAATTGCTAGATTCTCATTATCTACCTGCACACCGTGCCTTAGTCAGACTTAGCAAAACAGGTTACACAAATTCCCATGAGGCCAAGGGACTGCTTGCAGGTTTCCCCAGGCTGTGGGCAATTCCACAGCACTGAAGGCAATTCCGCCAAGCAGGAAGTGAGCTGGAGAAGTTCCACCCAGACTCCCAGTCATGCCCGCTCTCCAATTTCTATTTCACTTTATGGAGAACCAGATAAAAAGGACATTATTTCCGCAGCTCTATGCCACTGTGTGCACATCTACTTTGTAAAACCAGGCTTTCTGCAGCCCTAGTTGTGCACACATGTGTCCATTGCTAGATTGTGAACCTGAAGGAGGAACCAAGTTTCCTTCCTGTTTGTGTTTCTTTTGGTGATTGCCTTGTACTGTGTATGGAGAAGAGTGAAGGCTAACTAAAGAATGAATGAATGGTAGTAATATCTGTAAATAAGACAATTGAAATAGCTCAAGGCAAAAGGGAATTTTATTTCCCAACTCCCTTTCTTCCCAACTGTAAAGACATTCTTCCCTTGGTTATCAATGCTTTCCAGCATGTCTTAGCTTGTCTCCAGCTGTGCTTTCGACTCCTTCCCTCCATCTCTCCGTATTAGAACTAACTCTCTCTCTGCCAAGCGGCAACCAGGTATGATGCATTCATTAATCAGCTAACAACCAAGACAAGGTACAAACAAAGCCATTTAACAGGAAATCAAAAACCTTAATCCAAAGAAAACTTGTGTGTAAAGAACTTAATATGGGTCACTAGAAGGGGGCAATGTCTACTTCTGTCTCAGACAGGTGAGAGAAAGACACCTATTTATTTGATCATTCCTTCTCCTTGGAATCCTAATGGTTTATTTAAATGGCTCTAAGAAAAGTTGTTGTACATGTAGGATCTGAATTAAGTCTGGCCAGCCTGCTGCTGCTATACTAATTCTATATTTTCTCTTTGGTTTTTCCATAGCCATACTTAAAAGAATCAAAGTTCATGCAGAGAGTATTCTGAGAATAGCTGCTGCAGTGTTTGCAGAACTGTTTCAGAGGAACTAGAGATAGCAGAAGTGTTATCTAGTTCAGAGATCAGAAGCAGTATTGTTCTGAATACAATCAAACGTTTGATTTCTTTGAATGACCGAGTGTAACTCCTATACATAGCCAATGAGTAAACATGACCAAAGGCTGACTTTCCCGCTCAGTTGAAACCTCCAGCTAAATGAATCATAGTAGTTCTATGAGAAAGTGAGGGGAAAACCCACCAATAACTAGTCAAGAAATTTTCTAGTCTGAGGAAGTAACTGGGGGGAAAAAAGGCAGAATGCCTAGCAAATCCATTGCTTTTCTGATGGCATTTCCTATGTGCTCCAAATCACCTAAGAGTTCCTTGGATTGGAGAGTGTATTACATTGCACTGATTGCCTTTATTCAGTTAGAGTGGAAACTGCCTGGGGACAAAATCTCACGTGGCATTAGTAGTAGCAGTGGATTTGGTGAGTCAGGTGCCTGGGTTTGAATACAGTATCTGCCATTTTATCTCTATGAACTTGGACTAGTTATTCCATCGCTTTGGGCTTCACTTTCATTTTTGTAAAATGAGGACAATATTATTATCTGCCTCGTAAAATTATTGTTGGTACTGCTTGCATTAACTCATCCATCTAAAATCCTATGTCCGGGCCCAGGCATAATCACTGATGATCAATAATTATCAGTTGCTATTGCTGAACATTGGTATCCTCCAAGTACAGAGTCCAGTGCACAGAAAATTCTCAAGACAATCGTCTCAAGACGATTTAATACATCAATCCCAAGTGTTGCCTCATGGAACTGCTACATTGGCGAACAAATTAAATAGTTTGGAAAAACTGTGTCATCATATCATCACACCTCTGCTTACCTCACCAAACATTTCTATTCTTTATTCATTTAGGAGGATTGTATGAAATTTTGTAGCAGCTCTATAGGGATAACAGGAATTTAAAATATGTCAAGGGCTAGAGAAATGGAAATAAAAACAAAAATAAACAAATGGGACCTAATGAAACTTAAAAGCTTTTGCACAGCAAAGGAAACCATAAACAAGACCAAAAGACAACCCTCAGAATGGGAGAAAATATTTGCAAATGAAGCAACTGACAAAGGATTAATCTCCAAGATTTACAAGCAGCTCATGCAGCTCAATAAGAAAAAAACAAACAACCCAATCCAAAAATGGGCAGAAGAACTAAATAGACATTTCTCCAAAGAAGATATACAGATTGTCAACAGACACATTAAAGAATGCTCAACATCATTAATCATTAGAGAAATGCAAATCAAAACTACAATGAGATATCATCTCATACTGGTCAGAATGGCCATCATCAAAAAATCTACAAACAATAAATGCTGGAGAGGGTGTGGAGAAAAGGGAACACTCTTGCACTGTTGGTGGGAATGTAAATTGATACAGCCACTATGGAGAACAGTATGGAGGGTCCTTAAAAAACTAAAAATAGAACTACCATACGACCCAGCAATCCCACTACTGGGCATATACCCTGAGAAAACCATAGTTCAAAAAGAGTCAGGTACCAAAATGTTCATTGCAGCTCTATTTACAATAGCCAGGACATGAAAGCAACCTAAGTGTCCATCATCGGATGAATGGATAAAGAAGATGTGGCACATATATACAATGGAATATTACTCAGCCATAAAAAGAAATGAAATGGAGGTATTTGTAGTGAGGTGGATGGAGTTAGAGTCTGTCATACAGAGTGAAGTAAGTCAGAAAGAGAAAAACAAATACAGTATGCTAACACATATATATGGAATCTAAGGGAAAAAAAAAAAGGTCATGAAGAACCTAGTGGCAAGATGGGAATAAAGACACAGACCTACTAGAGAATGGACTTGAGGATATGGGGAGGGGGAGGGGTAAGATGTGACAGGGTGAGAGAGTGGCATGGACATATATACACTACCAAATGTAAAATAGATAGCTAGTGGGAAGCAGCCGTATAGCAAAGGGAGGTCAGCTCGGTGCTTTGTGACCACCTAGAGGGTTGGGATAGGGAGGGTGGGAGGGAGGGAGACACAAGAGGGAAGAGATATGGGAACATACGTATATGTATAACTGATTCACTTTGTTATAAAGCAGAAACTAACACACCATTGTAAAGCAATTATACTCCAATAAAGATGTTTAAAAAATAAAATAAAATAAAATATGTCAAGGGAGCTGTTTCTTTATTCAACAAACACTTTTGAAACAGATAGTTTTCCAAAAGTGAAAACACTAAGAAAATGACAAAAAGATAAAATTCCTATATCATTTTTATTGATAATAACAGACTATATTTATCACCCACCACACAATAAGCATGGTGTTACGCTCATTATATATATATTAGCTCATTTTATGCTGACAAAGTGGTTATTATGTCCATTTTAGAGAGAAGAAAACTAAGATTCGAACAAGCTCAGTAACCTGCCTGACAGTTTTCAGCTAGAGTTTTCCAGAGTTAAATCTCCTCTGTATTTCCAAAGTCTGTTCTTTTTCTACTCTCTTACTATCCCTCTTTCAACATCTTACTATCCCTCTTTCAACATCTTACTATGATATCAGGCAGAATGAAATAAGTACTCTATTGGAGATATGAATAGATTACCATGGAGCTCCTGAACTCTGGAACTCCTGGAAGGAGAACAGTGAATCCAGATGGTGGAGAATGAGGGGTGACTTTATTCAGGGCATTTTAAATGAACCATATAAGATAAGTGGGATTACAGAGGGGAAAGAGGGAGAGGAAGGGACCTCCAGGAAGTAAAAACATATCAGCCAAGCCCCAGCAGTGTCACCTCACAGGGGAGAGTAGCTGTGTGCCAGGACTTAGAAAACAGGCTGCGAGTAGGGGCGGATTATACCTAGGTAGGGGCAGAATGGCCAGAGTGTTGGAAAAGACTGTTCTTTAAAGTACAGACATGATCTCTCTGCATAATCACAAACTTTACTGCATACCCGAAGCACAGATGAACTCGAACCCTACCCTAGTTTTAGAGAATCATCACAATTCCTATTTGAGCGGGTCTGACTTAATGGTGTTTGTATATAACACACACACACACACACACACACAACTATGAGCGGACGATGTCTGAACAATCATACCTTGGTCATTCATTCTCTCCACTCATTTTCTGCCATAAGGGAAATTACCCAGAGATTATTCTCAATCCTACAAGTAATCGATGAGCAAATATATAAGGTGAAATCAGTCTGTTGCAAGATCTGAGAGAGAGAGAGAGAAAGAGAGAGAGCACGTGCTTTAACAGTGGCTCCAAAGCAGGTGTTTTAAGAGGAATATAGGGTTTAGAAAATGGCAGGCCTGGTCATCAACGTACAGCATGTAGTGGGGGAAGTTCATAGAACTGTGGGCCTTCAAGATGGTCTATTTCCCCCGGTTTTACAGATGAAAAGTTTCCAAAGCCCTGGACCTGCACCACAACCCAGCACTCCTGTTGTTGCCCTGGACTGTCCCACCACTTCATCATTTAGTTGTTCTGAAAGCAGTGGCAGTGTCTCTAGGATACATCCCGTTTGCCTCTAAAAGGAAGGCTTTTTTTGGCTACAGCAAAAGGAAAGTGGGAAGATAAAACAAACTTTAATTCATCTGTTCTTACTCATAGGCTTCCCATCAAGGATGGGTTTTATCCTTATTTAGAATCAATACTAAGTAAAGAGAGTATAAATATACCAATTGAAAAACTCTTTCTGTGGATGCCTTGGCAGCCACAGTTAAATTGCTTGAGGTCTACAGACACCATGCATTTTCCCCAGCGCTTATTCTGAAACCCTCAAGTGTTAAACTCAATCATTTCCTGGGACCCTTGATATAATAGAATCTAAGATATGTTAATAGGTTTTGTTTTGTTTTGTTTTGTGTTTAGGAGGGAGGTTTGTAGTTCTGGGACAGTTAGGTAAATCCCTAACAGACCGATGGAGTTTTTGAATCTTAATTGGTTGTGTTGAATATTTTTCCCCAAGAGATAAGAGTAACTATATTTAATCACTATGTCTGAGAAAAGTAAGAGGATCTGGGTGAAACTGAGGAATTTCCCCTGGGCATTTCCCATAGGTTAGCCTTGTGTCAAGGGATTCAAACCTCAGAGAGCTCCTAGGGCCTCTGTGTGCCACTATAGGAAGTGGCACAGACTCTCAATCAGGTGACATTATCACACTAACTACTATTATAATCCAAGGGAAAGTCAAACTCCAAAGAAAGTTTAGATTCTTCACGTGTAAAATAGGAGACTTGAACTGACACATCCCTTTAGAACTTTTCTAACACTGATCTATTCCATTTGTGGGGCGTTGTTCTGGGCAAACACAAAATGAACCACAAGATAAGTGCGCAGAGCTGAGCATTTTGAGTAAATAAAAGAAAAATGCATGTTGGAATGCACCTAAAGGGTTTACAGCTGGATTTGTTCCCTAGCTTAGAAAACCTGAAAACCTTTGGATGGTGCAGTCTCTGGGCCAATGAGTCTCAAGTAGGTTCACTTTTTTAAGGACAGCAGGGGTGGATTTATCTTCCTAGTAGGTGAAACCAAAACAACCTTGAGTGATGAGCCCAGATCTTGGGCTACTCTCTGGTCCCTTTTCCACTACATTATGCTACCTAGATTTTCTCCTTCAGACTTAAAAGAAAGAAGAACATGAAATGACAGGCAGATGACTTGGAAAATGTCAAACCATTATCTCCAGACTTTCTAAAAACTAGTTCCAGAAAATATCTCATATAAAAATGTTTTCAAGGTGCAAAACATGTGGGATACTAGAAAATCCATCTCTCTTGGAGTTTAGAAAGCATCATTTTAAAAAAAGCTCAGAAAGATCCTATTTAGAGAAAATCTGCGTGCATTTGCTTAAACTAGCATGTCCTAACTTATTTGGCCAGTGAAGACATACTCTACACAAACCACCAATTATCACTGTATCTGATTTGCAAAGACATAGAAGTGATTATTCGTGTAGGCATATGGAAAGATCACTTTACCTGTACTTTAAAGTGACTATGTCTCCCATCTTAGCATGTGCCCATCGGTAGCTCCTTTTCCTAATTACCTCATTCAGCACAGTTTGCTTTTCAGTACAGTATTTGACAGCCTGGCCTCAGTTGTTTTCGTTCCAGCCTTTGACATCACACCTCTGTATCCCCAAAATTACCTGGCATAATACTTGCAGGTCATGGATACTCAAATACTTGTGATGATCCTTTCACTGACCTTTACAAAATTTTTTAGTCATTCAAATGTGAATGCTCAAGTTGATCACGTGTACTTGGGCCCATCGACTTCTATAGCCCATTGGTTTTGTGAGATACTATCCAATGATGCACACCCAACCCTTCATGTGTCAGTTAGAAGAGCGCAGCAAATCTAATCTTTGCTTAAATATAAACCTGGAGTAAAAAGAAGCCACAAGAATCCTCCCTCAAAGCCAGTACACACAAATCAGGGTCAGCAGTTAAAGGCACATGGTCATCTGCCCAGTGACCTATCTTTACCCTTGGGGGCTGGTAAAGTTCCAGACAAGCCCTGGTGGGGAGGATGGATGGTGAGGAGGAACGAGTGCAGACCAGAGTGGCCAGAGGGTCCACGCGGCCTGGAGTGGCTCCACACAGCCCTGCCGTTGGTTAGAATCTCAAACGATAAGGTCACAGCCATTAACAAGTAGCAGATACAAACGGGCGCAGGGAACCACATGTAGCCATATGCACATATCGATCAGAAGGAACAAAAACAAATCATTTAAGAGGAAATGTGTTGGTGGAGACAAACGTATAGGTACAAAAGAAATTGGAACACTTGTACACTGTTGTAGGAATGCAAAATGGTGCAGCCACTATGGGGGTGCCTCAAAAAATTAAAAATGAAAGTATCATATGATTCAGCAATCCCACTTCTGAGTATTTATCCAAAAGAACTGAAATCGGGATCTGAAAGCGATATTAACACAATATTCACAGCGTTATTCACAATAGCTAAGATGTGGAAACAACCTAAATGTCCATTGACAGATGAATGGATAAGGAAAAAGTGGTATTTACACACATGAACTATTATTCAGCCTTTAAAAAATGCAATTCTGTAATATGTGACAACATGAATGAACCTTGAGGATATCATGGTAAATGACATAAGCCAGTCACAGAAAGATAAATACTGCATGATTCCATTTATAGGCGGTATCTAAAATAGTCAAATTCAGGGACTCCCCTGGTAGTCCAGTGGTTAAGACTCCATGCTGCCAATGCAGGGGGCGCAGGTTCCATCCCTGGTTGGGGAAATAAGATCCCACATGACGCGTGGCGCAGCCAAGTAAATAAATAAATTAATTAAAAAAATAAAATAAAATAGTCAAATTCATAGAATCACAGAGCAGAATGGTGGTCACCAGTGGCCAGGGGAAGAGAGAAATGGGGAGTGACAAATCAGCGGGCATCAAGTTTCGGTTAAGCAAGATGAATAAATTCTAGAGACCTGCTGTACAACACTGCACCTGTAGTCAACAATAATGTGCTCCACACTCAAAAATTTGTTAAGAGGGCAGATCTCAAGTTACGTTTCTTACTACAATAAGATTTTATAAAATAAAAGATGAAATAAAGGTCCTTGAGATGCTGCAGGTACTTAATACATTGCATCATTATTCTGACTCAGTGGGCTCTGAATAAGAGGGTTTGCTTTAGTGAATGAGAACATGTGTAGACTGGAGTCTAACATGCTGTGTTCAAAATCCTCCTGATCCCTCAATTTTATAAGATTAAAATTAGGGACTTCCCTGGTGGTGCAGTGGTTAAGAATCCGCCTGCCAACGCAGGGGACATGGGTTCGAGCCCTGGTCCGGGAAGATCCCACATGCCGTGGAGCAACAAAGCCCGTGTGCCACAACTACCGAGCCTGTGCTCTAGAGCCCGTAAGCCACAACTACTGAAGCCTGCGCGCCTAGAGACCGTGCTCGGCAACAAGAGAAGCCACCGCAATGAGAAGCCCGCGCACCGCAACGAAGACACAATGCAGCCAAAAATAAATAAATAAATAAATTTATTAAAAAACAATTAAATGGAATTATATAGAGCATATATAGCATGGAGGCAGTTCCTAACATATAGTAAGTATATTTTGAACATGTTTTTTAAAAATAGGATAGTGTGAAGACCTTACTATTTTGTCATTATTAGTTGGTCTTTCTTTAAAGTTTACAACCTCCAGATTAGCTCAACACATCTCTCTTGGCTTACTTCACTTTTCCCTTTTGTTTCCCTCCTCTCCCTTCTCATTCCTGTGTCATTTCTTCTCTCTCTGATCTCTTATATACCAGGTCAACCACAGTCTTTTAAATGCCTACTCCCCTCCAGTGAGAGAGAGAGAGACAGAAGTTGGCTGTGGAGTGAAGGAGGGTCACAGTAGCTCTCACACATCTCAGGATCTGAGGAACAATGGAGGACAAATCATTTTTCATCTCCCATGAAACTGCCATAATCTAGCCTCACTGCTCTGCTCCTGAACTCATAACAGCACCCTAAGCTCACTCGGTTCTTGGCTTAACTGCCTTTGATTGCGATAAGGGCACATACCAACCCATAATACTTAGGTAACCATCAGGATACTGTCCAAGACATACTGGCTCCTTTCTTTAACTGGAAATTATTTACTTAACAAACACTTCCCAGAAATCAAATGTCAGTCAGCTACTAATTTGAAAAACAAGCAAATTCAACAATTTAGCAGAAGTGGCTCCAAACAACAAATATGCTTGCAAACATCTCTCTAATAGACATAAACAATTTTTAAGTAATCTTTTTAAAAGTGAGTACAAAATATAGACAGAAAAATACACAAATTACAAGGTTAAAGCTTGATAAATTTTCACAAAGGGAGCACACCCAATCAGCCATCACCCTGACCAAGAAATAGAACATTTCAAACATCCCAGGGTACGTCATCACCCCTTCTTTCAGTCACCACCCCTCCAAGAGTTTTAATACCATAGACTAATTGCCTGATTTTGAACTTTTCTTAAATAGAATTAATCAGTCTCTAGTCTCTTGTGTCTGGCTTCTTCTGCTCAACATGTGGTTATATGATTCATCCAAATGAGGGACTTCCCTGGTGGCACGGTGGATAAGAATCCGCCTGCCAATGCAGAGGACTCGAGTTCGATCCCTGGTCCAGGAAGATCCCACATGCCGCGGAGCAACTAAGCCTGTGCACCACAACTACAGAGCCTTTGTTCTAGAGCCCGCAAGCCACAACTACTGAGCCCACGTGCTGCAACTACTGAAGCCCGCGTGCCTAGAGCCCGTGCTCCACAACAAGAGAAGCCACTGCAAGAAGCCCGTGCACCGCAACGAAGAGTAACCCCCTCTCACCACAACTAGAGAAAGCCTGCAAGCAGCAACGAAGACCCAACGCAGCCAAAAATAAATAAAATTAAATCTTTTTTAAAAAAAAAGATTCATCCAAGCAATTCAGGTATCATCAAATTTAGCTGATGAAAATATAAATTAATTTTAATAATTCTGAAAAGTTTAGAGTATATCAAGTCTTAAAATGTTCATATCCCTTGATTCAATGATTCTACCTCAAATAATCCATTCCAAAATTTTTTAAAATAGGTGAGAATTTACATTCTAAAATGATTATTAAAGATATATTTAACTGTGATGAAAATAACAATATGGGAATAGTTTCATCCATGCTATTGCATGCAGCCATAGTCCCTTTGTTTCACTGATGTAGATTAATCCTCAGCAGCAGATTTCAATTAGCTTTATATACCAAACCCAGCACACTTCTGATTGCTTATAAGCAGGAGTTATATATGGACTAGAGGCAAGATCAACAATCTGCTTAACTCTCAAACAGCTCTTTTTACTTATTCTTTCTCATACAGACCTCCCCTTGGCAATAACCTGAGACCAGCCGTTTGAAAAAATTAGCTTTCAAATTATGAATTTCCTGCCTCCTTTTTCCAGGCTCTGCCCCACCAGTGATTCTCCACTTCCCCCCACTACCTCTCCTACTTCACCCACCCTTCCCAAAGGTATGAACATCCGGGAGTCTGAGGTGTAATATTTTCCTTCCCCACCAATATGAAAAAAAAAAAAAACTACATGGGCAGAGGATGTTGGACAGTTTTCAATCCCTGTCTAATGGGGTCTTCACACTCTTCACCGTTTTGTTTGAAGTGTCATGGGTGTTCACACAAATACATATAAGAAGAAAAATTGTTCCCACATAAAAAAAATTATTTAGGATCTATCTGAGCCAAAACTGTTTCCTACCACTTGCAGTAGGTGGAGAAAAATGAGAGTTGACTATAATGAACTAAAGTGAAGGTGAATGTTACATCCAAGCAAGTGGATGCCAAGAGACCATGTACATGTTTGACTCAGCCGTGGAAAAAGCCCTGTAGTATGGAAGAAAGACGGAGATGCTAAAAATGGAAGAAAGGTAGCATACCAGGCAATACAGTTGCTCCACAATGTCATTCCTGCCCAACCCAGAGGGGCATAAATAGAAATATTCTGGAATTAAGTACTACTGATATTTAAGCCCAATTTCCAGCAAGGTCAAGACTAATAGTGAGTTGTGTATTTTACTAACTTAGGTTGCAAGCGCCTTTGGGCGGATCTGGTACCTTCTTCTACATCTCACTCGGCGCCAAGAACACTGTTAGCCATCAATAAAACCATAATAGACCTCGAGTCTTCAAAGGCCAACAAAAACACATACACTGAGCTAATGGGGACATTTACAGGCAAGAATTGTGCACCAAGCTTGTTTTCTATTTGTTTTGATTTTGTTTTTGTTCTTCTAGCTATAAATGAAAAAAAAAAAACTATTGTTAGAATTTCAAAAGGCTCTCTCTGAGATCTCGCCTCTGAGTTCACAGTAATTTCAGGAAAATGGGAATGTAGTACTTAACACTGCAAAGAATAAATGTATACTTTGAGAACTCTTTGGTTATTCCTCCCCCACCCCTATATTCTCTTCCCTTTGGAGAAACCTAGAAAAATAATTTTGTCCAAGGCCACCCTGAAATTCAGTGACAATTCCAGGAATAAAATTTAGATGTTTCTTTCAACATTGTCTCTGATCCAGCCTAGGAAGAGTCATCATTTTCCCAATATTTCCATTGTAAGTGTCCTTGTGATGGGCCAACTCAACTTGTTTGTGTTTCTGAAAATAACACAACTTGATGGAGATAGGGATTGTGAACAATAGACACTGAAGCAACACAGACTCAGAGACTAGTAGGTTGCTCTATGAACAAGAATGGCTTTGACTTCAACCACGGTTCTTTGAACCCAGAGAAAGACCGCATATAATGAGTATCAATCACTGGAAAACTCAATGGTATTAATGGAGCTTCTATTATAAGTACTCAGAACACGAAAGTTTCTGTGTCCCTCATATTCTCTTCCTCTAAAATACCAGTAGAAAATGATACAACTGCAAGTCATGGACTTTATCCATCAAAAAAATAAATAAATGAAAATTTTTGGAGAAGCCAAAACATATCAGCACAGGAGCCAAAACATACCAGTCAAAACATACCAGAAAATTGTAATGCAACATGGTAGAGCAGAGAGAGAATGGACCATAGAGGCAGATACACCTGACTAACAATTCCAGTTTTACTTGTTACTAGTTCTACAGTTTTCTAAATCTCTCTCAGCTTAATTTCTTCACTAATAAAATCGGGACTGAAATATTTTTTCAGAGCTCTTTCAGCTGCAATTATCAAAACAACCCAATTTTGTATAAGCAAAAGCATAAATAAATAAGAAATAAAAGAAATTTATTGACTATGTAACTAAAAAACCTAGGAGTCTCTAGCTTCTGGCACACTTGGATTCAGGTACTCAATACTGCCAGGAAGTGATCTCTCCCATATACCTTCTTTCTTCTGAAATGGCTAAATTTTCACGTATGCTTTCCCATCATGATGTTCCCCAGAACTCAAGGGTAATATCCTCATAGCCCCAAGTCTAACGTGATGAAGGTTTCTCTTGGCCAACAGGTGTAACAAGAGTTTACGAACTGAACCTCATTTATTCTGATCAGTTATATGTTCAGAGCTGGAGGCACCACTGGAAGGTACTGTACATTAGAGTGCTATTACCTGGATAAAGGTAAAAGACTTCTGGAAAGGCCAAAGCAACCAATGTCTTCTACAGTGAATCTCAGGATTATTGTAGAAGCAAACAAATAAAACTTATTCTAGTACCCTATAATTTCCATTAAGACAACAATAAATTAAAGTCATCCTTATAGGTGGAGGAATCTTTGACATTCAGGAAATATTTGCTTGTATTGACCCCAGTTAAGCACACAACACACTTAGTAGTGAAATCTCCATGATCTCCACAATATTCTGCCCAAATTAGGTAAGGGTGCAAGATGAGATTTTAGCTGGATTGAAAGGGGCACAGGATTTAGCCAAGCAAAGAAGAACAGAGAAGTCATTCTAAGGGGAAGTAATAAAACAAGATAATGACGATATATTTTTCATATAAGAAAGAGTTTTGTGGGTAAGATGAGCATTCTAACCAACAGAAAATGGCATATCATGAAGTAAATTTGTAAATATTCTAGTAGGAAGAGTCTGCATACCTCCAACAAAAATAAAATTTACAGAATTAAGTTGTTTAAAATGTCATTAGCATGGAAAGATGTTTTTGGAAGTACTCATTCAACAGAGTTCTTTGGGAAGATACTCCTCTTCCTTAAGCTGGTCTGCATTCAATGAGGCAGGCTGTGTGCACACATAAATTTGACAAATGAGATTCAGCCCTCTTCATTAAGGACACAATTAGCTCACTCCAGTACAGATGAGGATTTATTGGTTTAAGCATGTTAATAAAAGCCTGGCTGCAGCAGAGAAACAAAAAGTAGTTTAAAATGAGAAAATTGCATTAATATACATGATGTGGGTTCTAACTGGGGCCAAAATGAAAACTATTTCCTGGATTTCAGATAGAGATCTGTCCAACAACAACATTATTTTGAGCATTTTGAAGGAAGACTTCAAATAAATAATGAAAAGCAAGACAGAAACATTTAACCAAATGTGAAAAGAGTTTTTTTAAAACACATTGAGAGTGCCAACCATAAATAATTTTTGCAAGCAATACTAAGCCAGACTTACCATCCTTCCGGTAATGCACCTACATCAGGCACCAAGAATCTTTATTTCTGGCTGTGATGAATTCAGATGAGTTATCCCGTTCTCAAAAAGATGTCTACAGAAGGCTCTACTGACTGCCAAAAGCACTATTCTCTCAAAATAGAAATCCTTTCTCAGTTCGACTTAAGTCTGTTATGATAATCTCAGGGAATTTACCAGTCTGGGAAGATTTATTTCATGGAAATGAAGTGTTTCCAAGGTTTAAAGAAATTCACTCCATATTTCGGGAAATGAGCATGTGATACATTTTGCATGCTGTCTTAATAGAAGAAGCAATAGCTCTTTCTACAGGGTGCTGTGAGCTATTGAATAAAAGCTGTTGTATGGTCACAATCAAGGAGTAAAAACAAGACCTTGAAAAAAGTGAATATAATAAACTAAAATCTTGAGAAAATAAGGGCATTTTAAGGCCAAAATGGCAAAGCACTAGGTTACAAAACAAAAAATTCAATTCTAATTATTTTTCATTATTATAAGCTTGTTTCTAAATATGAACACATTGAGTAGTGTCTATGTCAAGTATTCATTGGATGGTATGACGCCTGCCAAGCATCTCTGTTGCTTTGGGTCCTATAGTTTAGTGTTTGTGGTGTAAAGAGATCTTTCCTCAACTCTTCCCCCAACCAAGAGCTCTGAAGCCAAAACAGAGTTAATGCTGTGGCTAAACAAACAGAGTTTTGATTACAACAAGAGTGTGCACAGGGACTTCCTGGTGCTCCAGTTCTTAAGAATCCACCTTCCAATGCAGGGGCTGCGGGTTCGATCCCTGGTCAGGGAACTAAGATCCACATGCCACAGGGCAACTAAGCTCGCACACCGCAACTACTGAGCCCACATGCCACAGCTAGAGAGAAGCCCGTGTGCCACAACTAGAGAGAAGCCCGCATGCCGCAAAGAAAGATCCCGCATGCCACAACAAAGATCCCACATGCCGCAACTTAAGACCTGACACAGCCAAATAAATAAATATTTTTTTTAAAAAAAGAAAAAGAGTGTGCCCAGCTTTCTAGATGTCTGATTAGCTGTGGAAGATCAAGTCAGCCTTGGGGTTTTGCTCATAGGAGAGACACCTAACCTCATCTCCAGAAAACAAGAAGGCTTCTATGAATAGGGGAAATATACGCCATGAATTGAAGGAGGCGGGAAGGAGTTATTCAGGTAAATAGGGTCTTGAGGGGGACTGGCATGTGCAAATGACCAGCAGCCAGTGGGAACATGGCTCTTTGGAGGACCTGGTACATGTTCCATAGAGTAAACGAGCAGTGTGTAATGGGGTAGCCAGTGGAGAGAGGAGGTTAGAAACGCAAGCAGAGACAAGACCATGCTGAATCTGGTAGGCCATGGTCGGGACCTGTACTTTATTCTAAGAGCAACGAGGAGCCGTGTAAATCATCAGAAAATTCTATCATCCCTACATAAGAAATATATCCAGAATCTGACCACACTTTTAAAACATCTTCATCTCCATCATGGTCCAAGCCACTATCAACTCCTGCCCAGAGTACCGCAATTGCCTTCTACCTGGCCTTCCTACCTTCCCTTGCTCCCTTCATGCTCTTCTCCTCTGGATACTCCTTACACCTCGACCCTGCTCTACTTTTCTGCACAGCACTTATTAGACATATTCTATATTGCCACCAGAAGGGCAGGAATAAACCAGTTTTGTTCACTACCCTATTACTTGCTTTTAGAAAAATGCACAGCCCCAAGTTGATGCTCAGTAAGGTTTTGATCATTGAGGACTAGCTTGTGCTTCCTATATTCAAAATCCTCCAGCGGCTTACCATTTCACGATGATGAGAAGTCAGAATCCTTACTCTGACTCCCAGGGCCCTGCAGGGCCTCGTCTTCCAGACTCTTGCCTCCTCTCTGCTTTTATCTCCTACCACTTACCCACTTGCTCCCTTTGCTAGAAACACACTTGTCTTTCCATTTCCTGACTATTGTAAGCATGCATCACCCCCAGGACCTTTGCACTTCCTACTCTCTATTGCTCCACATAGCTGTATAATTTGATCCTACACTTCCTTCAAATCTGCTCAAATGTCACCTGCCCAGAGAGGCCTTTTCTCTACCACCCCACACAACAGCAGCCCCTTCCTGCCACCCTGGTCATTCTCTTTCCCCTTACTTGGTTTTATTCAGTTTCATAATAGTGAAAAAGTGGAAAATACTTATCATAATACATATTTATGTGTGTTGCCTGTCTAACCCTAAAAGAAGATCCGTTCTATGAAGGCAGTAGATTTATTTGGGTCGTGACCGTTCCCTGGCATTTAGAACTATGTTTGATCCATGCTAGGTACCTGCATTAGAGGAATCAACTGGGAATCAGAAATTACATCAGTTATTTGATGAGAGGGAAATTAATATCAAGAGGTGCTAAGTACTATTAAGTTGTTAAGTAGGTACCTGAAAGGTACAAAGAGAACTCCCAAGGGTCCTAGAAGTAACCACAGCAGGAAACAAATACCACCTCTCTGGCACAGGGAATAAGGAAGATGCTGGAAATGTTAAATGTAGAAACCTAGGAGAGAGTCCTTGCGGAGCTGAAACTCAGGGCTCTGAGAAGGGGGCTCTCGTGGCTGGTGTCTCTGAGCTCTGAGGAGTGACCTGGTGGGCTTGGGACCCAGATCTTTGAAGAAGGACTGCTGGAGGCTGGGACTGGCAAGACGGCAAGTGTGATGAAACGGGCTCTTTTCACACTGAAAGAACTAACGGCACATTGGATCCAGCTGTTGCTTTGGGAAGGAACAACTGCTATGGGGTGAAGAAGCATTGCCTGGGTGATACTACTGGGAACAGAGAGCAGAAAGGAAGCCCTTTGGAAGCTGGGAGGAACGAGGAGATCCCTTCTTCCTCTTCAAGCCTTGCAGTCTCCTCCTGACGCCGCCGTTGGTGGAGTGTAACACGGAGCCAGCTAACCCAACCAAAATGTGGTTTGCACAGCCCCAGCCCCAGCCGGCAGCACAAAACTGAGCATTAAAGGGGGGGTTAGACGCTGAGAGACAACTCAGTACCTTGCACAGTACTCAATACATTTCTGTTGAAAGAAGATATTGAATGCATCGTAATGTCTTCAAAGATCATTTAAATTGACTAAAAATTAAGCATGCTGCTGATAATAAAGAGCAATTAAAAAATTATCCAAAGGACACAGAGGCAATTGAGGCTTGTCAGGCTACAGCCAAGTTAAGTAATCAATTTCTGTCACAGGCAGTGAATGGTATTCTGTTTCCTGGCAGCTGAGGTAAAAATGGAAATATGCCATGCATTAAAATTTAATTATAATAGTGCAGAGAGAACAGCACTTTATCTAAAGATAAAGTTTTGTGTTTTTTTTCCCAAAGCAGAGGTTTGATATTTTCAAGCACGCATATTTGTTTGAAACCGCACAATTCAACACCAGGCAACATGAAATAAAAAGGCTCAGTCTTGCTTACATTTTAGCTCATAGTATTGTGTGTGTGTGTGTGTGTGTGTGTGTGTGTGTGTGTGTGTGTGTGTGTGTGGTATGTGTGTGTGACCAGCTGTTGGCCTCATCTATAAAAGAACATCAATACATAAACTAGCAAACATCTCACTTTAAGAACTAGATTCTCAGGAGCCATCAGGATGAATTCGGAGCAAAATGCATGCCTGAATAAGAGAATAAATCCACTTGTGAGCCAAGAGTGACTGAATCCCTACAAAAGACATAATAGATTGACTTCTTGCCTGAGGATACTTAAAATCGAATGTCTAACAATTACAATGAATTTTGTGTTTTGCAAAATTTTATGCTGAGTTGCTCCTTATAGAAGTAAGATGCCAATAGACCTACACTGCTTCTTAAGTTCACTCTTAGAGAATACGACAAGGTTATCCGCATAAAGAAGGATGCTTGTATTTCTCTTTATTGCAGCAGGAGGAGATAAAATCAATTCATTTCCTACTTGTCCTATGTTGATAAAGATTTTAAAAAACAGGTGCTATAACTTGGTCCTGTTTGATATCAGTTAAGGCTGTACTGTTCTTCATGATGAAGATATTTCTGGCTACTCTAATTTTGGCAAATATGTTCAGTGAGAGAGACAGTAATAGTCGAGGTGACTGTCTAGATTGCATGAGTTGGCCTGTAAACAATTGTCCATAGAATCAGAGGTGGACGGTGGAGCAGTGATGAAGATTACATACAGCCTTGAGATGTTCTTAAACCCAAGGCACACCAATGCAAGTGCATCAAGATAAATAGTTATATTTTCAATTTTGAAAATGGACATGGACTAAAAAGATAACCTCAAGAAAATGAGACGACAAGCCACAGACTAGGAGAAAATATTTGCGAAAGACACATCTGATAAAGGACTGTTATCCAAAACATACAAAGAACTCTTAAGACTCAATATAAGAAAACAAGCAACCTGATTTAAAAAGTGGGCCAAAGACCTGAAAAGATACTTCATAAAAGAAGATATACGATGGCAAACAAGTGTATGAGAAGATGCTCCACGTCATATGTCATCAGGGAAATGTAAATTAAAAACAACAATGAGATACCACTGCATACCTGTTAGAATGGCCAAAGTTCAGAAAATTGACGACAACTACAACAACAAATGCTAGCAAGGCTATGGAGCAACAGAAACGCTCATTCACTGCTGATGGGGGTGAAACATGATATAATCCCTTGGAAAATAGTTCGACAGTTTCTTATAAAACCAAACATACTCTTTCTTACCATACAATCCAGCAATCATGCTTCTTGATATTAACCCAAATAAATCTAAAATTTATGTCCACACAAACCCACACATGGATGTTTATAGTAGCTGTATTAATAATTGCTAAAATTTGGAAGCAACCAAGATGCCCTTCAGTAAGAAAATGGATAAATGGTGCTATATCCATCCATACAATGGAATGTTATTTAATGCTGAAAAGAAATGAGCTATCAAGCCATGAAAAGACGTGGAGGAAACTTAAATGCATGTTAGCAAGTGAAGGAAGATTGTAACCAATACACCACTCTGAGGTCAGATGTAGATAATGGGGGAGGTTGTGTGCAATATGAGAACTCTCTGTACTTTCCGTTCAGTTTTGCTGTGAACCTACAACTGCTCCAAAAAATAAAGTATTAAATTTTTAAAAAGCATGGATTGATTGCCTATGTTACATTGAAACTAATATTTTATCACAACTTGACTTCTTCTTTTCTTACTTATGGGTGAGGAGGAAGTGGTTCCATATTTATATTCCTCTCCTCTGTAACAGCTGGCTCATAACTCTTACTCTATTTTCTATCATTTCCCTCATTTTCTGTCTCCTATTAGTTCTGTTAATGGCAACTGTTAAATAAGGAAAAAACTGCTTTCAGAGTAACAATCAAAAGTTTTATTTAAAAAGTGATCAAGATTATTTAAATTGGTACCCTGGAGACAGTGTAGTTAGAACTCTTAAGAAATTCTGACCACATCCGTTTCACTAATCTAATCTCTCTTCTCATTACTAATTGATTCCAAATTCCATTAATTCCCTAGCCTGACTATGGTGTAAGCTTTCCAGAAGTCTCTGTAAGAAACACTTTCTGCTTCATGGAACTTCTTGCATACCATTCAGTCTGCTTTCCCTTTGAAGGCCTGTTCATAAGACAGAATGGGAGAGAGAAGGTGAGTCAGAGAGATTCTATCACTGACAGCTGTACATTGTTAATAATACTAATAGCTACCTAATATGAACCACCAACCATGTGCCAGATACCATGTTTGGTGTTCAAATGAAAGTAAGTATTGTGCCCTTTAGAGTTGAGGAAACCAAGGCTCAGAAAAGGCACATAACTTACCAAAGGCCACAAGGCTGATGGTTTTCTGGATCCTCTGTTTCCAAGTATCAGAAATAAGACTCCTTATTAGTTACCTATTTTATATGTAGTAGTGTGTATATGTCAATCCCAACTGTATAGCACAGGGAACTCTACTCAATACTCTGTAATGACCTATATGGGGACAGAATCTAAAAAAGAGTGGATATATGTATATGTATAACTGATTCACTTCGTTGTACACCTGAAACTAACACAACATTGTAAATCAACTATACTCCAATTAAAAAAAAAAAAAGACATAAGACTCCAACTCATTTAGTCAAAAAAGGATAAAGTTTGCCTAAAAACTTACAAAGAAGTTTAAATAAACAGACCAAATGAAGGTCACAGATGCAGCCTGGCTTTAGGGATAATTAGAACCAGCAACTCAAAGTCCACCAAGCCTTTTTCCGTATCTCTCCCCTCTGGTCTTCTCTGCATGTGTCACTTATTCCCTCTTATTGCAGACAAGTTTTCTCCCTTTGGCAGGGAGAAAACAGCTCTAAAGATTTTTATCTTAAAATGTCTGTCCCTGGAGAGATACTTTCTTTGCACTTATCAATGCAAAACATCGTAGCAAAAAAAGTTCTGCTCATCTTGCCCACCCCTCTGGGTTAATTAACTCTCTCTATTCCTAAAGAAACCATGTGGATGACAAGAAATGGGAGTGGGATTGGAAAGAAGATCCAGGAGAACTGGAGACAATTCTCATAAGGCAAACTCAGATATGTTCACTACAAAAACCATGATGTAAGGCCTACAACTATTGGTCTCATTATACAGGTAAGGAAAATAAAAGTTAACTAATTAAAAGAAATTAAAGTGTAAGTTGCTCAACATAACCCAAGAAGTAAGTATATGGGACTGCACTAAGTTCTCTCTAAGTTCACTGTGTTTTTGTCTGTATCTGTTTCCAGCCCTAAGCAAAGAAGGTGGCTCAGAGAAAGCTAGTGCTAGAGCGAAGGTTGATTCACAGCATCTCACAGGACCAAGCTGATGCCAAAGGAACTTGAAGTCCACAGACTAGATCAAAGCCCAATCCCTCTGGCATCCACACTCTTAAGATAATGAGAGACAAACAAATTAATAAAGAATGAGAGTAATGATATTGATTGCTATCTTTATGCAGTGAAATTTGCTTATTTATTACATAAAATAAAACTTTGAAAAACAGGAAAGATTATCACCGTTTCACATAAGTGGAAACTGAGACTAAGAGGTGAAAATATCTGCCTAACGCCATGGTTGATATTCAAACCTATATCTAACCAGCTTCAAAGTTTGTGTGATTTCCAAATATCTTCTACTTCCAAAAAGAAGGTGGAAAAGGATGTATAAAGATTCTCCCAAATAAAGACGGTAAATAACTGTAGCACCTGTATTTGCCTTGATCTCAGCTGGATGAGTGATCTCTGAAAGCAAAGGAAACAACAGACACTTACGTGCTCTGCAGAGCTGGAGTCCCGGCAACTAAGAGCAAGGGCTTGAATCTGATATCAAGACTCCAAATATTAATTGACACCCAGGGATCCAGTTAAACAAGAGAGTCTTCCACCTGAGGAGCTTACATCTTCATTGGGAAAACAGACTAAAATTTTATGTAAAACAAACAAACAGGTAACTTATGTTTTACTATATACCATTAAGAAGTTAAAATAGGAAAACAGTGGCGGTGAGTGAATGTGGATGCTGGGTTATTTAGTGTCGTCAGAGAAGCTCTCTCTTAGGAGGAGATGTGTATTTAGTCCTGAATTACAAGTCCCCAGCAGCCATGCAGAAATCTGGGTGGGGTGGGAAGTGAGGGGTGGGGAAAAGAACGGGGAAGATTGTTCCAAAGAGAAAGAAGATCACGTGCAAAGACTCTGAAAAGAGAACAAGGCTGATCTGTTCATTGGGCAGAAAGAAAGCAAGGGTAGCTGGATCTCCGTAGTTGAGTTGAGAAATATGAGAAGAGGTTTGAGAGGTGAGGACCATCTGGATCCTGTAGGGCTTAGTAGGCAAAGCCAGGAGTTTGACTTTTTTTAAAAATAAATTTATTTATTTATTTATCTTTTTATTTTTGGCTGCATTGGATCTTTATTGCTGCACATGGGCTTTCTCTAGTTGCGGCGAGCGGAGGCTACTCTTTGTTGCAGTGGCTTCTCTTGTTGCAGAACACGGGCTCTAGGCACGCAGGCTTCATTAGTTGTGGCATGTGGGCTCAGTAGTTGTGGCTCGTGGGCTCTAGAGCTCAGGCTCAGTAGTTGTGGCACATGGGCTTAGTTGCTCCACAGCATGTGGGATCTTCCCGGACCAGTCATTGGATAGTTTTATCTGGGAAGTGATGAAATCTAATTTGTATTTTAGAATGATGACTCTGAAGGAAGAATTATGGGAGGGGAGGGCCCACTTGAAGGCATGGAGATCAGTGAGGCTGGAGACCATTGTAGAAGAACAGACCAGAGACGACGGAGACTTAACTCAAGTTCTAGCAGTGAGATTTGTGAACAGTGGTCAGACTCAGGACACATTTTGATGGAAAAACATACAAGGTTGTATGTAGAGTGTGAAGAAAATAATCAAAACCCCCAAATCTTAGATTTTTGGCCTGTATGACAGGTTATATGGTAATGACATTTACTGAGATAGCAAAACCTTATGAGAGAACAGATATAGTAGGTGGGTAGGGGGAGGGAAACTTCTGTTTTGTCCATGTTATGATTAGTATGCCTATTAGACATCCAAATGGAAAGTCATGTAGGCAGCTAAGTAAATGAATTTGCAAGTCAGGAAGGGGATTGGGACTGGAGATATAAAAGTAAGAGTCTTCAGTTTACAGATACCATTGCATTGAATTCGTACCCTAGGGAAACACTGTAGATAAACAAACCAAGAAAGATAAAGATAGAGCCGTGTGTCACACCAAAATTTAGAGTGCTGGTGAAGAAAAAGCAGACTGTAAGTTGCTCAAGGTATAGTATGTTAGGTGGCAGGAAAAGAGAGGGATTGTGAGTCATAGAAGCCTAAAGAAAAATGTGTTTCAGGAAGGAGAAATAGGTCAATAATGATAAATGCTACCAAATTCAAGAGATCAAATAAATAAGGATAGAGAAGTATGGATCATTATTCTTTCTACTGTAATTCACAGAGACCCACCTGAGATTATTTTAAACAATTTGGAAGTAGTTATCTCAGATATCAATAGGCCTAGACCCTGGGCTGTTCCAGGGGTCCTTAATTCAGAGGGTCAACAACACTCACAAGAACCAGATACCTTCCAATGATGCTGAAGGTTCTGAATATATTGAGTGTTCACTCTGTGACAGGCACTGTTCTAAATATTTGTCATTTTTCTCAATCTCATTTACTCCTCACAATGTCCTTACAAGGTAGGTACTATTTTTTATACCCATAGTTTAAGAGATGGAGAACAGCTAGTAAGTGATAGGGCCAGGCTTTGAACCAAGTCAATCTGATTCTAGATTCTCTGCCCTTCACCACCATCCTATGTGGTGATTTAAGGAGAAATACTTGAGGACAGGAGGTGAGGACACAGTGAAGGAGGAGAAGACATTTGGAGGTAGAGACATGAGAGCTACAGGGAAGGGTGACAGATAATGAAGTCAAAGACACCCACTTCAATGAAACTGAGGTTTCGAGAGAGAAGGAGGAG
Source organism: Balaenoptera borealis (assembly GCF_965194805.1). NCBI lineage: Eukaryota > Metazoa > Chordata > Mammalia > Artiodactyla > Balaenopteridae > Balaenoptera > Balaenoptera borealis. Next base: position 19,823,532 of record NC_138876.1, read on the forward strand.
AGACAGCCTGGAAGTAGCAGTGGGGAGCAAGGCTTACAAGGTACAGAAGGATTTCAAGCATTTCCGACCAAAAGGACAACATGAAAAAATAACTCCAAATTTGGGCATCCAGAGGACTTGGCAGTTCCTGAGGGTTCTGTCCTTGTCACTGTATTTTTATCCCAGGAGAGGAAGTTCTTGTGAAGTCCTTGTCCTCTAGCCCATCTTAGCCAAGAATCATACTCAGTTTAGGAGTGAAGCTATCAGGTTAACCAAGAGGATATCAAAATGAATTATTTTTGGTATGGTTCTCAGTCCAGTACTCACATGAAAGTATTTAAAAAAAAGAAAGAAAGAAAGAAAAAACTGTCACATGTAGGGACTTTTCTGCTCTGTGAGAGTTTGCAAATAATGTAATTAGATGAAAATTTTCAAATGCAACTTTCTATGACGGGTTTTTAAATAAATAAATAAACAAACCACTTTTCAAAACCAGTAGGTATATATCAGAGGTCAGCAAAGTGCAGCCCACGGGCCACTTGTGTCTCTATGGCCTGAGAGCTAAGAATGCCCTTTATACTTTTAAATGGTAGGAAAAAAATGATCAAAGACAAATAATATTTAGTGACATGCAAAAATTATATAAAATTCAAACTCTGAATGAAATAATTAAAATCTCATGACACATCAACATTAACAGATGAACATTTGCAAAATATTTTGATGATAGAGGACATCAGTTAAGTGAAATTTTACCCCTCAAAAAAATTCCATTTTTCTCATTCCATTACAAAAAAGAATACTCAATTATTATTATACTTTTAATTTCATCAGTAGGTGTCATAATGTAAATATTATGAATGGGATATGTGGATGTCTGTCTATAAATGTAAGCATTTGATCACATATTCATTCGGTCAACATTTATTGAACACCTACTATACACCAGAAAATGTCTTGGTTGCTGAGGATACAATAAATGACCATTGCTCTCAAGAAAATCACAGTCTTATTATTTTAGTGTCATGGTAATTCTGGTAGAATTTAAGAGGAACGAAAGATTTCTCCAAAATTCTCCTTCAAATGAATATGCCCTCCTCTTTCTCCCACTCAATGTTCAGCTATTATTGATTATTGAATATCATATTTCTATATAACAGTCTAGCAATTAACTGTTTTTCTATTTAGGATGGAAAATGGGAGTCAGCAAATGTGACATCTCTCCCCTACCTTTAACTCCACTGGAATGTCTTGAGACCTCTCCCTCCCAGGCTTACCCCCGATTATGTCACTGAGTTTGCAGGGGTCCCAGCGTGCCACTTGGATAAACGCATCCAAGGGAGGTGCCTCCGCCAAGCGGAACTGAGCATGGTCCATTATCTTAGCAACTGCATTGCTCATCCAGAGAATCAAGTCCCAAATCCATTTCCTTATTTTTCAGTAGCTAACTCTTAACCTTTTCTTTCTAAATTGCCTCTGACATCAATCGTTCTACAGGATTTCAGTGTGGGTTTAGGAGACTGAACAGCCAATGAATACGGGGCATTCTTATAGCATGCAATCACAACTTGTGTTTAGCTTTCATAACAAAATCTTATCCAAAACCATCTCAAAGAAGCCAAACCCAATCCAAAACCACTTCCTAGGTCCACATTGCATAACAAGTGGATGTGTTCTTTCCCACAACAAGATAGATGAAGGGCGCTAGGTAGCCTGATGCCTGATTGTAAGAATGGTGGAAGTATTTGTCTATTACGTCTAAGCTACAAAAATTGCAAGATTTCTGGTTCCATGTTGTTTATGAAACATTTTTCTATTCGCATCCATTGCTATTCCTTCTTTGACTGCTGGGAAGAATCTGTTGCTCTTTCGCTTCCCGCACATCCTAACGAAATATAATTATTGTGGGAGTAGGAGAATGGGGAATTTAAGGCTTTCACTTGATACCCATAGATCAAGAAATAGGGGAGAGAAAGAATGAATATTTTTAAGAGCTGCACTGATAGAAACAAAGGAACCAGGGGGAATGGAGCTTTTAAACATTAAAATATTTTTCTTGTTTCCTAAGTATCTCGCTTCCTTAAGCTTTATCAACACCACTGAGCTTGTGTGTCACGGAAATAGCAAGGATTTGGGAATGTTTACTTGGTTCAGTAATCACCTCTCTCCCAAAATGTCTTCTGGGCAGCAGTGAGATTATCTGAATCCTGAGTCCATGGGAAAGAAATCTTCATTCTTTCCCTTTTAGATTACAGATACACATAACTGGGAGGTCTCCTGCGCTGTAGCTAGTGCACTTTGTACAGAGGGCAGGCTTTTGGCGATACTGGCACAGGAAGGGATAAAAGAATGAATTAAAGGATAGAGGGGATAGAAATTAGAGATTTTTTTTAAGTCAGAGAAAAATTAAATGTGCAGGGAGTACAGGATCACATGGAAACAGTGAGCAGAGGCCCAAATTATACAAAATGATTCCAGGCAGCTCCATACCCTGCTCCACCACACCCTCCAGCCGAAAGAAGGACATTTCTTCAATTGTTTTACCATGGTCTCTAAAACTGCCAGCATTAACAAAATTCTCTAAGGATGTAATAAAAAAAAAAGATATTTATTTTAACTTAATAAAACCAATCTGATGCCACTTTGGTAAGAAAATAACACATGAACTGATTAATACATTTTTGAGCTTGGGTTAAGCCTCATCTACACCCACTATCATCAAAAGAAGAGTCTTCAATCAACAACACTTTGTGCATTCCACATCTTTAGGAAGGCATCCCAACCTTTGTCAGAATCCTTAGAGCCCTTCCAGATGCCTCATCTCCCTCTCCCCAAACAATGGCATAAGCAATCCCTAAAATGTACAATTTCTCTTTCCTAAATATCTCTCAAATCTGTCTCCTCTTCTCTACCCACACTTCCACTACTTCAGTCTAGCTACCCCATCTCTCATCTGGATTTCTGACTTAAACTAGGTAGCCCTATTCCCTGACTCTGCCTAAAAAAGAGACACTTCTACATTGCACATCTGATCTTGACACCGTCTTGCCTAACCTTCCCTTGGCTTTCCCACAGCTCTCAGAATAAAGCTCACACTCACCCCTGTGTTCAGAGTTCACTTGTCTAGTGGCCTGTCCAGAACAAATCCCAGAATGTATTTACGGGCCTCCATGCTCTGCCGCAGTGACATTCCTTCCATTGTTTTATGCTGTCTCATGCCTTTGCATCTTTGTGGTGAGACTGGATATTCTTGCCTATCTCATGAAACTGTGTACTCCATAAGCGTTAAGTACCATGTCTTGTTTATTGCTGTAGCCATGGCACCTGACATGGTGTCTGGCACATGGCAGAATGAGACAAAGGACTGTTAACTTCTAAAGCAAGTTGACAATTCCAAGAGGAAGGAGTGTTCACAGACCAAGTGCAGGTACCACAGTGATGAGGGCGCAGTTATCTCTGACAGTAATAGGAAAATCAGAGGGTCCCCCAGAAATTGGGGCTGAAGGAAGAAGGATAGGGTGAGTGATGGCACCAGGAGAAAAAAAGAAATGCTTAAAAACAAACTGTCTAGTGCATAATTTTGCAGAGGGCTGGCCCTGATGTGAGGGGTGGCTCAAAGGGAAATTACTGCCCGACATAGGAGTAAAGAATACCAATTATTTTCCTCTTAAGTAGGGCCAGACTAACTCAACAGAAAACCAGAGAGGATGGGCACTGCTTCCTGGAAGGAAGCTGATGGTGCTGGTGCCATCGGCTGGACTGACTAAGGAGACATGATCCAGGAGCCACCCAGCTGAAGGCTGGTACACCACAGACAGACATGCTTCTAAGACCTGCGGCAATTAGGAATTCAAGGTTAGCCCCAACTTTTCAGATGAAGCCTTCTAATTTTCCTTTCCCCTCCCCTGAGCTTCTTCCAGGAAACCTGCCTTGTCCTCAGCTGTGGTTGGAAAAGATCAAATATGCCCTTTACCGAAAAGGCAGGGTTTTCCTCTCCTTCCTGCTCCTTCGTGTGTACCCACATGTGACGGCTCATACAGGGACACTCTTGGGGCCTCTGACATGGAGCTGCCTCCACTCCCGGCCTATGATCCTTTGTGTAGATTGAGGGGACACCAGGTCAAGGTGGAAGGCCAGACCTACCTGCTAGTCCAAGACCATTAATGATGATAGAATAATGTCACCATAAAAACCAGCATTTTGATTAGAATTTTTCTGAGATATATTTTGAGCTCAGATGATGTCTGGATGCTTTTGTGCCATGCCTTCATAATTTCACTCATGTTAATTTTAACTAAAAACATTATCAGGGTAAGTAGGCAAAATCAGAAAAAAAAATGGCCTATCCTCTTAATTGCAAAAAAAAAAAAAAAGTTGTTGAAATGGGAGAAAGAAATTTGATTCCAACTTGGTACCCAATCTTTTCTCCCAGTATTCCAATAAGATTTCCAAACTTGCCTAGACATTCTCCACCTGCTTCCCATGGGTACACAGTAGGACTTTCCAGTAGGTTTCTTCTATATATCCACTTCCCCTATTCTGCCCAGTTGTATCAGTACTTATAACTCATGTATTATAGAATCATTCCCCTTCCACTTCTGTCCCTCTCGTCAGTTTGTGGACTTCTGGAGGATAGGAATTTATATCAATGATCTCAACTTGTCACTATTAGGTCACTCTTTCCTTCCAAACACCATTTCCTGCGTGCCACTGCTGGACCGTAAGCACATCATGGGCAGGGAACGTGGCTTATTTCAGTATATCAGACAATGAGAAGACAGTGGGTAAGTACTGGCTGCTTGTCTGATTTGGCCAGAACATTGGCTGGTCACATATTTCCATGCCCCAAAGTTTGTATTCACGTACAATGCTGCCGTATCTGAAACGTTCATTTTCTCACAATGAGTTAAATACTGCAGATGGAAGGATTTACTCTCTTGGCATCAGCCCATGATAGGGTTATGATGAGGCAGGTGTTGTTAGCACTTAACAGGATTTTGAACCTGAGGCATCATGCGATGGTGGTGATGAGGGTCATTTCTCTCACCCAACACCCTCACAGAAAAACTTGCACAGGGCTCAATCAGTAGCCCTAATGAGGCTAGAAAAGCAGGGAAGTCCTGGAAATGGAGAGACCACAGGGTCACTACAGAACATTCCTGAAGGGTGATGTGCTGGGTTTTATAAATCACAGGGTTCCTGACCCAAGGAACAACTCACTTTCCTTGACAATCCCACAGTATTTTTAGCCATTGAGTTGGTTAGTTCCCTGTCTGGATAATATTCCTCTTTTGTTTGCTCAACTCTTGATTCTTCCTTCCTTCCTTCCTGTTGTGAAGTGATATGTTTACTACGTATTGCTAAATCACTGTGTTTTTATGGCCAAGATGCTCAAAACCCTTTTTTTTCCATCTGGAGGGAAAAACCATTACTTAAAAAAAAAAAGTATGTCTCTTACATGAACTGAAATGTTTCACTGTATTTTTCTACCACATTCTGAACACTTCCAGGTCATCGGGTATCATGAAGCACATAACACGTATTATCTCATTTAACACTCACCACATTGATAGCTAGAGACCTGTCCTTATCCTCAGTTTTATAAGGGGAATAAGTTTTATAAGGGGGAATAAGCACAGAGAAACTTCCCCAAGGTCACCTGCTAATAAATGGTAGAGCCAGAATTTGAACCCGGGTCAGTGAGGCTCCAAACTTTAACTCTTAGCTACTAATTCTCCATAACTCTGAAGCATGTATCTTCATTTCCCATTGCTCCCTCCAATCCTGTCCATCAGTTTCAAAAAAATCCCTTGCCTAATGGAATTGTGTATCACACAAAACCACAGAAATCATAGATTTCCTAACCTTCCATCTTACAGATGTAGATAACAAAGACCTAAATTATTTAAATGGCTTACATAAGATGTCAAAGCTACTTCATGACGTCTCAAGTAAAAACTAGGTTTTCTTGTCCTCCTGCGGGTCTCTTATCCTTGTTACAACACTGACTTCTTGAGTCCCTTATATTTTTACTATGACTTTATGATGAGCAGTATTTCTTTTCCTTCCTTCAAGAAGCTCTGTTTTGCCAGAGGAGAATGAAGCATCTTAGAAGGAGAAATCCAAATATATCATTTGAAGCTATTATACACACAGAGATACATTAAACCTTTTGGATGCTTAAGACATCTTGGTTATGAAAAATAATTATGTAAATGAAGATGTTAATTCATACTTTCTCACTTTATAAATTACCCCTAGGAATTGACTTGGCTGGTGAATAAAACTAAATACAAGCAAGGCCAATGTCAGGCAAACTTGAAATGAGGCATATTTGTTTTGGATGACCTCCTATGTCCTTCTGGCCCTTCCACACCTCCTGGCATTTATCTTCTTCTCTGCTCATCTCTCACCTGCCCAAAGTATCTCACTGATTTAGCTGCCCAAGCATACCCTGTACCAACTTCTCTCTCACCTCTGTTACTCTCTCTTCTTCCCTCCCCCCAGCTCTCATTCCCTAAGCTGGATGATCTCCCTCAGGAGTTAGAGGGTCTCTATCATTCTTTTCCATGCTTCTCCTGTCCCTTTTCCTATGTTCTGAGAGCACCTATGACTTTCTAATACCTCCTCCAACCCAATCCCTACAGAAGAATTCCACCAGAATGGGGCATTGCTGTAATTTTGGGATCCTTCCAATACCTTCTTTCCATGATTACCACCTGGTCGACACTTAGCTGTTTGAATGTCATTTCCGCATGTCCTGTTCTCTTAAGTGGCTAATGAATTTATTAATTTCACTATTAATATTGTTAATAATTAATAACATTAATAAATTATTGACACCCATACTTATTAATATTATTTAAATGTTACTTAAATATCATTAAAATAATATTTATTATTATGAATTTCATTAAATAAATGTTGGTTAAATAAAATCAATAAACTAATCTCTGTCAAGGTGTGAACTCCCTAATGTGTCACCCCACATAGTAATCAAGTTCAAAAGCACAAGTGAGGGTCCAGAAGACCCTCTAGGAGTGACTACATTTGAAGGCAGGTAGCAATCCCAGTTTCTCAAACCTCGTCATGGAGACCAGTCACTGCTGACATCCTCTGACTCCAAAGTTAAGATTATTTATCCGAGTCCTGCTAATTACCATTTCATTCTTCATTATGTCTATTACAGCTTGTTCCCAAGTAGATGGTTTATAATTTCATGAGATAGTAGTGCAAGCTTTATTTTTTCTTTCATTTACAGGGTTTATTTTTCAATTGAAAAAGTAATGCAAGTTTGTTCTAATAATCAAATCTAAGAATACTTAGAATAATCAAATCTAAGATTAACAATCTCACTCTACCTCATTTCTACTCCATTCAACCCTGAAGTAATAAATGTTAATGGTTTGGTGTGAATCCTTCCACCCCTTTCTCTATGATCCAAAACATTATATTCAAAATAAATACACATGTTCACACAAAGATATAAACATATAGAAATTATTTTAATTATGTCCCAAACATCGGATCACCTTATCATATGGATTCCTTGCTTGCTTTTCTTCTTAATAATGTCATGGACATCCCTCTGGTCATTATATTCTGTATTATGGAGTACTATAATTTAGTCAATTTTCCTTCTATTGATAGATATTCAGTCTGTTATTTCTATTGCCACTACAAATAAGAATACAGGAAATATCATTAACTGTAGCTTTGCATTTTAGAGGCTATTTTTATCTGTGAGATATATTTCCCCAAATGGGATTGCCTAGGTCAAAGAATACATACATTATTTTCTGGAAAAGACTGGTTAGAGCAATTCACACTCTCCTTAACAACATCTGAGAGTGTCCATATCCTTAGCAGACTTATAATATGATAGAAAAAAATTGATAAAAATATTATATGAGTTACAAGCATACAATAGGTATATGTGGGCTTGTATATAATATAGTGAGACATCTAAAATGAAGGGTCTGCAGTGGAAGGAAAAGGGCCATCTTTCAATATGTATCCTAGCATTTTTACACAGGTTAAAGCTTGTTGGAAATAGCACCAGTGACCTTTCTTGGAGTGTAAAGATGGAGGTGGACATTTTACAAAAGATGAATATAGCTTTAAGGAGGGGGTGGAAGGAGGAAGGATGGTGTTATTGCCAGGCAACCCTCAAGAAAACTGCTCTGATTTGACATATGTCAATGAATAATTTAGCCAGAGATATTAAGCAACTTGACCAAAGTTTTACAGATAGAAAAAGGCAGTAATGGGATTTAAATGGAAGGCTATGTGGCTTAAGACCTCATACAAATTCAACTACACTAGGTGACTTCTCACCCAGTTCTAGTACTGTAGTACTTATAATAGCTGTGATGATTAATTCCAGGTGTCAACTTGACTGGGCCATGGAGTGCCCACATACTTGTTTAAACACTATTCTAAGTGTATCTGTGGGGGTGTTTCTGGATGAGATGAACATTTGAAGAGGGAGACTGAGTAAAGTAGATTGCCCTCCCCAACGCAGGTGGGCCATCTCCAACCTGCTGGAGACCTGAATAGAACAAAAGATGGCAAAGGGAGAATTTGCTCTCTCTGTTTTCAAGCTAGGACACTGGTCTCTCCTGCACTTGGACTGGAACTTACACAACCAGTTCTTCTTATTTTCAAGTCTTCAGACTCAGACTGGAACTATACCACCAGTTCTCCCGGGTCTCCAGAGGATCATGGGTCTTCTCAGTCTCCACATTTTGTGAGCCAATCCCTTATAATAAATAGGATAATATCTGTCCTATTGGTTATGTTCCTCTGGAGAATCCTGACTAATAAAATAGCCAACATGTCAATACATGTCAATACATTACTATGTTTGAAGCGCTGGATGCTAATAACTTTTTTCAAACTATCTCATTTACTCCATTACAAAAACCCTAAGAGGTAGGCACCATTACCCCATTTTACAAATAAGGAAACTAAGATTCAGAGAATTTTAAAAACTTGGACTGCACGTATTATACAACTAGTACCATAGAAAGTAGAAGTATCAGGATACCAGGGCTCAAAACCAAACTCTTACCTTCTGTGATTTTCTTCTCCTACAAGCAGTTTAATCTGCCTCTCCCTCTTCATCACCACTGCTACTATCCTGGTCCAGACCCTCTTTATTTCACCCTGTGCTACTTATCTCCTCCCTTTCTATTCCCATTATAAAGGTAGATATTTCATCTTAAACATCAAGACCTTTTAGATAAATGCATAGACCCTTGTATATCCTCCCCCATCACTAGGATAGATTATTCATGAATAAAACCCTACAGTTTCATCCACAGCTATCCATGGACAGAGAGATGGATTGATAAAAAATGAAAAAGCATATCAGTACAGTGAAATCATTATAGGCAGCTTAAGAACTCTCCTACTCTTTGAGTTCCTCTACTAAGCTCTTGTCAAGAGATTTTACAATTAATACAAAAGTGTAGTCAGTGGAACACAGGATTGTTGGTTTGTTTGTGTTGATTTTAAACATAATACAGAGTTGCAACTGGTCATGGACAAGGAAAGTATCTATTTCTTGACCCTGTAATCACACCCAAACCCATATCTTAGCATTAAATCTAAAGAAGCTATTCCCTGTCATTAAAATTTGAACCATGATATATCATATAGTGTGTATACATAGGATGGTGTTGTGTGGCTTCAAAAGCTATTTATTTATTTTTTGAGGGTGGCACAGCTTTTTAAAGATCTCAATTTTCTACAAATTAACATAATGGTGAGAATTTCAAGGAAGTTTCAGATTTCAGAAGGAATTGGCCAATGTCTACCCAAACCCCAAATGTGTAACCACAAAAGTTGATTCCTTTGTAAAGGACATTTTTCCCCTTCCCACAGACATGTCAGCTGAGCAACCTTGCACATGGCGAGTCTCAAGAACCAATGGGAAAAAAAGGAAATAAACCATAGGTTTCTTTCCAGTGTTCCAGGAAAGAGACAGTGGCAAGAACTTTAGACACTGGAATTTGGTAGGACAATGGCCCATTTATACATCTCAGTTCTTTCTTGGACACTCACTAGGTTCTACTTCCCTTGCTATCTCAAAATCTTATGGTTTCTAAAGATGGCTATTTAAAAAAGATACATCTACAATTAATCTACGACAAAGGAGGCAAGAATATACAATGGAGAAAAGACAGTCTCTTCAATAAGTGGTGCTGGGATAACTGGACAGCTACATGTAAAAGAGTGAAATTAGAACACTTTAACATCGTACACAAAAATAAACTCAAAATGGATTAAAGACCTAAATGTAAGACCAGATACTATAAAACTCTTAGAGGAAAACATAAACAGAACATCTCTGACATAAATTGGAGCAATATCTTTTTGGATTCACCTCCTAGGGTAATGAAAATAAAAACAAAAATAAACAAATGGGACCTAATTTAACTTAAAAGCTTTTTCACAGCAAAGGAAACCATAAACAAAACGAAAAGTCAATCCACAAAATGGGAGAAAATATTTGCAAACAATGCAACAGACAAGGGATTAATCTCCCAAATACACAAACTGTTCATGCAGCTCAATATCAAAAAAACAAACAACCCAATTGTAAAAAATGGGCAGATCTAAATAGATGTTTCTCAAAAAATGACATACAAATGGCCAAAAAGCACATGAAAAGATGCTCAACATTGCTAATTATTAGAGAAATGCAAATCAAAACTACAATGAGGTATCACCTCATACGGCTTAGAATGGCCATCATCAAAAAGTAAATGCTGGAGAGGGTATGGAGAAAAGGGAACACTCCTACACTGTTGGTGAGAATATAAATTGGTACAGCCACTATGGAGAACAGTATGGAGGTTCCTTAAAAAACTAAAAATAGAGTTACCATATGATCCAGCAATCCCACTCCCAGGCATATACACAGAGAAAACCATAATTCAAAAAAATACATGCACCCCAATGTTCATTGCAGCACTATTTACAATAGTCAGGACATGGAAGCAACCTTAATGTCCACTGACAGAGGAATGGATAAAGAAGATGTGGTATATATATACAATGGAATATTACCCAGCCATAAAAAAGAATGAGATAATGCCATTTGCAGCAATATGGATGGACCTAGAGATTGTCATACTAAGTGAAGTAAGTCAGAGAAAGACAAATATCATATGGTATCACTTACATGTGGAATCTAAAAAATGATAAAAATGAACTTATTTACAAAACAGAAACACACTGACAAAATTAGAAAACAAACTTATGGTTACCAAAGGGGAGGGGTAAATTAGGAGTTTGGGATTAACAAATACACACTACTACATATAAAATAGATAATCAACAAGGACGCAGGGAACTCTACTCAATACTCTGTAATAACGGTAGGAAGGGCGCAATCACAATAAAATCAAACCCCATAACTGCTGGGTGGGTGACTCACAAACTGGAGAACACTTATACGACAGAAGTCCACACGCTGGTGTGAAGGTTCTGAGCCTCAAGTCAGGCTTTCCAACCTGGATGTCCCGCAACGGGAGGAGGAATTCCTAGAGAATCAGACTTTGAAGGCTAGCAGGATTTGATTGCAGGACTTCGACATGACTGGGGGAAACAGAGACTCCACTCTTGGAGGGCACACACAAAGTAGTGTGCACCTTGGGATGCAAGGGAAGGAGCAGTGACCCCATAGAAGAGTGAACCAGACCTATCTGCTAGCGTTGGCGGGTCTCCTGCAGAGGCGGGGTGGCTGTGGCTCACTGCGGGGACAAGGACACTGGCAGCAGAAGTTCTGGGAAGTACTCCTTGGCATGAGCCCTCCCAGAGTCTGCTATTAGCCCCAACAAAGAGCCTGGAAGGCTCCAGTGTTGGGTTGCCTCAGGCCAAACAACCAACAGAGAGGGAACCCAGCCCCACCCATCAGCAGACAAGTGCATTAAAGTTTTAATGAGCTCTTCCCACCAGAGCAACACCCAGCTCTACCCAACACCAGTCCTTCCCATCAGGAAACTTGCTCAAGCCTCTTAGATAGCCTCATCCACCAGAGGGCAGACAGCAGAAGCAAGAAGAAGTACAATCCTGCAGCCTGTGGAACAAAAAACACATTCACAGAAAGACAGATGAGATGAAAAGGCAGAGGGCTATGTAACAGATGAAGGAACAAGATAAACCCCCAGAAAAACAACTAAATGAAGTAGAGATAGGCAACCTTCCAGAAAAAGAATTCAGAATAATGATAGTGAAGATGATCCAGGACCTCGGAAAAAGAATGGAGGCAAAGATCGAGAAGATGCAAGAAATGTTTAACAAAGACCTAGAAGAATTAAAGAACAAACAAACAGAGATGAACAATACAATAACTGAAATGAAAAATACACTAGAAGGAATCAATAGCAGAATAACTGAGGCAGAAGAACAGATAAGTGACCTGGAAGACAGAATGGTGGAATTTACTGCCACAGAACAGAATAAAGAAAAAAGAATGAAAAGAAATGAAGGCAGCCTAAGAGACCTCTGGGACAACATTAAATGCAACAACATTCGCATTATAGGGATCCCAGAAGGAGAAGAGAGAGAGAAAGGAACTGAGAAAATATTTGAAGAGATTATAGTTGAAAACTTCCCTAACGTGGGAAAGGAAATAGCCACCCAAGTCCAGGAAGTGCAGAGAGTCCCAGACAGGATAAACCCAAGGAGAAACATGCTGAGACACATAGTAATCAAGTTGACAAAAATTAAAGTCAAAGAAAAATTACTGAAAGCAACAAGGGAAAAATGACAAATAACATACAAGGGAACTCCCATAAGGTTAACAGCTGATACCTCAGCAGAAACTCTACAAGCCAGAAAGGAGTGGCATGATATATTTAAAGTGATGAGAGGGAAGAAATTACAACCAAGATTATTCCACCTGGCAAGGATCACATTCAGATTTGACGGAGAAATTAAAAGCTTTACAGACAAGCAGAAGCTAAGAGAATTCAGCACCACCAAACCAGCTCTACAACAAATGCTAAAGGAACTTCTCTAAGTGGGAAACAAAAGAGAAGAAAAGGACTACAAAAGCAAACCCAAAACAATTAAGAAAATGGTCATAGGAACATACATAACGATAATTACCTAAAACGTGAAGAGATTAAATGCTCCAACCAAAAGACACAGGCTTGCTGAATGGATACAAAAACAAGACCCATATATATGCTATCTAGAGATGCACTTCAGACTTAGGGACACATACAGACTGAAAGTGAGGGGATGGAAAAAGATATTCCATGCAAATGGAAATCAAAAGAAAGCTGGAGTAGCAATTCTCATATCAGACAAAATAGACTTTAAAATAAAGACTATTACAAGAGACAAAGAAGGACACTACATAATGATCAAGGGATCAATCCAAGAAGAAGAAAATTTTGTATGGAAACACAAAAGATCGCGAATAGCCAGAGCAATCTTTTTTTTTTTTTTTTTAAATAAATTTATTTATTTTTATTTTAGGCTGTGTTGGGTCTTCGTTGTGGTGCGCGGGCTTCTCATTGCGGTGGCTTCTCTTGTTGCCAAGCACGGGCTCTAGGCGCATGGGCCTCAGTAGCTGTGGCACTCGGGCTCAGTAGTTGTGGCTCACGGGCTCTAGAGCACAGGTTCAGTAGTTGCAGCTCCCGGGCTTAGTTGCTCCACAGCATGTGGGATCTTCCCGGACCAGGGCTCGAACCCATGTCCCCTGCATTGGCAGGCGGATTCTTAACCACTGCACCACCAGGGAAGCCCGCCAGAGCAATCTTGAGAAAGAAAAATGGAGCTGGAGGAATCAAGCTCCTGGACTTCAGACAATACTACAAAGCTACAGTAATCAAGACAATATGAGACTGGCACAAAAACAGAAATACAGATCAATGGAACAGGATAGAAAGCCCAGAGATAAACCCACGCACATATGGTCACCTTATTTTTGATAAAGGAGGCAAGCATATACAATGGAGAAAAGACAGCCTCTTCAATAAGTGGTGCTGGTAAAACTGGACAGCTACATGTAAAAGAATGAAATTAGAACACTACCTAAGACCATACACAAAAATAAACTCCAAATGGATTAAAGACCTAAATATAAGACCGGACACTATACAACTCTTAGAAGAAAAACACTCTTTGACATAAACCACAGCAAGATCTTTTCTGACCCACCTCCTAGAGTAATGAAAATAAAAAAAATAAACAAATGGGACCTAATGAAGCTTAAGAGCTTTTGCACAGCAAAGAAAAACGTAAGACGAAATGACAACCCTCAGAATGGGAGAAAATATTTGCAAATGAAGCAACTGACAAAGGATTAATCTCCAAAATTTACAAGCAGCTCATGCAGCTCAATATCGAAAAAACAAAAAACCCAATCCAAAAATGGGCAGATGACCTAAATAGATATTTCTCCAAAGAAGATATACAGATTGCCACCACATGAAAGGATGCTCAACATCATTAATCATTAGAGAAATGCAAATGAAAACTACAATGAGGTATCACCTCACACCAGTCAAATGGCCATCATCAAACAATCTACAAACAATAAATGCTGAAGAGGGTGGGGAGAAAAGGGAACCCTCCTGCACTGTTGGTGGGAATGTAAATTGATACAGCCACTATGGAGAACAGTATGGAGGTTTCTTAAAAAACTAGGAATAGAACTACCATACGACCCGGCAATCCCACTCCTGGGCATATACCCTGAGAAAACCATAATTCAAAAAGAGTCATGTACCACCATGTTCATTGCAGCTCTATTTACAATAGCCAGGACATGGAAGCAACCTAAGTGTCCATCAACAGATGAATGGATAAAGAAGATGTGGTACATATATACAATGGAATATTACTCAGCCATAAAAAGAAACGAAATTGAGCTATTTGTAGTGAGGTGGATGGACCTAGAGTCTGTCATACAGAGTGAAGTAAGTCAGAAAGAGAAAAACAAATACTGTATGCTAACACATATATATGGAATCTAAAAAAAAAAAAAAGAAAAACTATGGTCCTGAAGAACCTAGGGGCAGGACTGGAATAAAGACGGAGCCGTAGAGAATGGATTTGAGGACTAGTGGAGGGGGAAGGGTAAGCTGGGACGAAGTGAGAGAGTGGCATGGACATATATACACCACCAAGTGTAAAATAGCTAGTGGGAAGCAGCCGCATAGCACAGGAAGATTAGCTCGGTGCTTTGTGACCACTTAGAGGGGTGGGATAGGGAGGATGGGAAGGAGACACAAGAGGGAAGAGATATGGGGATATATATTTATATATATAGCTGATTCACTTTGTTATAAAGCAGAAACTAACACACCATTTTAAAGCAATTTTACTCCAATAAAGATGTTAAAAAAAAAAAAAAGTAAGAAAATGCATAATGTCCATGTCTTTCTTTCTTTGGTATCAGTTTGAATTATTCCAAATTTTTTCATAGTCAAAAAAGTTTTGACTAAACTAAAGTGTTGACTAAAATATTTTCATCAGAAATTCATCTTACATTTCTATTACATTTAGTAAAAACTTCTGTTTTTCTTCTGCTTTAGAACTAATGTCTAGAACTTGGTGAAAATGATTAGGACATTTAAACACTGCCTTGTTATTTCTCCAGCAGTGTAAGATGAGTATCTTTTGTTATTTCTGTGGGTATTTTTCATCGAATTTGATTCATTTTTCTATGTAAATGTCCAAATTCCTTACATTTTGCATAGTGAATAGCCTTTTTCACCATTTCTGTGCACCAAGCTTCAGGGAACAATCTTGAAACTCGCTTTTGTCAGTACATCATTAAACTGATTCTGGCTGCTTGCAAATATTTTTATGTCTGGTTTCTTCACACCAGAAAACATACAATTCAGGAAAGACAAATCACATACTGCTATCTTTGTTTATTTCAAATGCACCGTTTAAATGCAGGAATATACAGCACGATGGGAGTTGGAAATACAAACTGCACAAGGAGGAAGCTCCAAGGATTATAAACCATTATGAGCTTCTTCTGGAAATGAACTTGGTAGCTAAGTCCACATGTGTCAGAGGCCAACTGCAGAGATGGGAGTTCTCTGAATTAACATTCATATACAACCCAATGTTTATTAAAGAGGTGATTTGAATGTGCTAATTTGAAGCATAAATATATGTTATTGAAACTCGGCTGCGATCATGGCAAATGCTTGAAAAGTAGACCAGAAAAAGATTCTTTTTTCACTCTCAGTGCTTAAGAATTGCTGGGCATGGTGGTAATTTAAAAAGCAGACTGACTTGAGTCAGTGTGGTTATGTTTTTAAATTCTTAACAGGTAATACACCCCCAACTGTCTGTAGCCCAAGTGGAGAGTGTATCCAAATCCCTGATCAAATACAGATGGATGATCATGTAACTCTCCACTTTCTGAAATGGAAAATAAGCGAACCCTCAACCAACTTAGAAAGTAGAGCCAGAAGGCTGCTGTCTCTTATTGATACCTTTGGGCTTAAACCTGTACACTTTTAATCACAATTTGTGGAGAGTTCTGTTACTGGCTATTCTAGGATCTCCTTTAAAATTTGCATCAGAAACAATAGTCCTGGTTTCAGTAGCTCTCTGGGAAAAGAAGCCTTTGCAGAAATTCCTGACCTATGTAGTCCATTGCCATGAGATTCAAGGCTTCTCCTTAACCATGGATGTGGCTATTTTCCTTAGAGCCCTGTTCCCACACCATCCTAGGTGAGACACACCCCAGAAAACAAACATAAACAGAGATAAAATGTGCCTTTTCCGCAGACACAGAAACCACACTGCAGGTGGAGAAATAAGAATGCCCTCTTAATGCCATGTCACCCCTACATCTGTCCCAAAGCCAGACACCTTATACAAAAAACAAGGCAACCACTTAACCGGTGGGAAAGGAAGAGTGACCCAAACTAGCTGGGTTGTGGCGGCAAGAATGCAGGAAAGCTTGATGAAGTTGAAGCTGGTATGACAGCAAAAGATGCAACGTCTCCCTTCTAGCTGGAGAAAAAGCAGTATTCTTCCAATAAAGAATTCCTTTGGAAATACCCTCTCTATGGAAGAAAGAAAAGTTCTAAGATTTCTCATTTCACTTCCAAGTTTCTTCTGTTTTTCCCTACCCTGTCCAGCTACCCAGAGCTCAGTTAATCCTCCTGAAAATAAAATATTTTTGCAGTTGTTCCCAGCCTTATTCTCTTGGCCATTATGTTTTCATGCTAGCTCCTCGACTATGATTATATTATATATGATCCATGTCACAGTAAAACAAAGCCCAGAATAAGCCCAAGACCTTGGGATGTTCACTTCATAGCTCATTTTGACAGATTTAAGTTTGTTTGTTTCTTTGTTTTTACTCAGTTTTGTTTCCATTTCCAACTAACTATATCTTCAGCGTCAAGGCCAAATTTATAGATTTATGTAGTGGATTCCCTGGAATTAGTCCCCATTACATGTTACCCCTCCCGCCAAGGCACAGAGCGCATCAGACCCTCCCTCTGTGAACCAGACAAACTCCCGGCTTCTAAAGTTTTGCCTAATGCCGAACCGCAGTGTGGTGTGACTGCCATCTGCTGGCGTGACGCTGACATTACAGGACGGACCACCGTGCGCTCATTAGGGGACACTTGTTTGAAACCAAAAGCTTTCTCTGAACAAATGAAAAACAAGTTTCTTCATAAACCTTGTCTAGCTTCAACATGCGCACGCACATACACACACACACACACACACACACATCTTTACACTGGAAAAGCTGAAGCAATATAGAAAATTTGTTTATGGCAGACTTCCAAGTGAGGAACATACAGTGAGAAAACGGGGCTCTAGGCTCCTAACCTTCTCACCCAGGGAGAATCCATCACCAAAAACCTAAAGGCCAAACCTCGTCAACTCAGACAGTGAGATCTTACCTTGTGAAGCCTGTTATGGGCTGACATTAAGACCAGTAACAGGTTCAATCTTCCCTAAGATACTGACAGTTATGATAACTTCCTTCCCTTTAAAGGAAAAAAAAATTTGTTTCTTAGAACCCAAATGGCTGAAACGTAAACACTGACATTGAGGGTACAGGGTAATTTTTTTCTCATTATAAAAGCCATTCTCCAGTGTTTAAGAGTAAGAATCATGCTTGAGAAATGTAGACACAGGCTCAGGCTTGAAGCGAGATGCCAGGCATTTCTCCTCAGTTCTGACTCTTTTTTTCCGACTCTTATCTTCAGGATTCATGGAAGTGCACAATTCATGGCAAGGAAAGCCAAATTCCTATGGGTGACTGCAGTGGGCGTTGCCACTTCTTTCCATGTCAAAGAATGGGACCTTGTGTAATTGGGAATAGAATTCACAACAGCAGGGAGGACTTTCCCATGGAGAACGCCCCTGATAGTGGAACAAAACTGAACTTCTTGCAAGGACCTTATTCACCGTAGAAGCAACACATTCACTGCCAAAGGCACTGTCTGCTATTAATTTCTTCATTAAAGGTCATGGGAACCAAAACAAATTTCAACTTTTATAAAACTAAAGGTATTCAATAAATACTGTATTTTTATACTTACATATGATTTATCCCATCCCCCCCCTCTTAGCAAATGGCCACACATCTGCTCCCTTGCTCAACCCGAGATGCACGGAGCCATCCTACAGTTTCTATGCCCTCATTTACCACATCCAATCCATCTCCATGTCTTGGCAGCCCGATCTCAAAAGCCAGATCTGTTTACATCCCTCCGTATCCACTGGGACAATCTTAGTCTGGTCCACTATTATCTTCCTTGTGAACGACAGCCATCATGTGCTAAATGGTCCTTGTTTCCACTCTTGCCCCTCCATCCTCAATTCTCAGCAGTGCAGCTGGAGTGATCTCTCTAAAATACAAACTTCCAGTAGTGGCCCAGAGAATAAAAACCAAACTCTGTACCATAGCTTTCAAGCCTTCCATCATCTGGCTTCTAACTATTCTTTATTCTCATCATTTTTCTCCCTTTCCCTCACTCTTTGTACTCCAGCCACTCTGGCCTTCTCTCCGTTCTTCCAACTCTCCAAAGCTCGCTCCCACTTAGGAGTGTGGGTTTGCTGACTCCTCTGCAGGGTGTCAGATTTTCACAGCATCAGCAACTTCTTTTCCTTCAGCTCATGGAGAACATCGCTACTTCACCTCAATGCTCCTTCCCTGATCACCGTGTTGAAATCGGTCCCTCCTTTTGTTCTGTTGCTTCATATCGCTTATCATTATTGACAATTATCTTGTTTCTTTAAAAAAAAACTTACTATCTCTATTCTACTATTAGAAGGTAAATCCATGAGATCAGGGACCTTGTTGCCGTGTTTGACATGGTATCCCCCAGTACCTAGATCACACCTGCACAGGGAAGAGCTTCAAGATGCCGGAAGAGTAAGACGTGGAGATCACCTTCCTCCCCACAAATAATCAGAAATACATCTACACGTGGAACTGCTCCTATAGAACACCCACTGAATGCTAGCAGAAGACGTCAGACCTCCCAAAAGGCAAGAAACTCCCCACGTACCTGGGTAGGGCAAAAGAAAAAAGAAACAACAGAGACAAAAGAATAGGGACGGGACCTGCACCAGTGGGAGGGAGCCGTGAAGGAGGAAAGGTTTCCACACACTAGGAAGCCCCTTCGCAGGCGGAGACTGCGGGTGGGACTGCGGGTGGCGGAGGAGGGAAGCTTCGGAGCCACGGAGGAGAGCGCGGCCACGGGGGTGCGGAGGGCAAAGCAGAGAGATTCCCGCACAGAGGATCAGTGCCGACCAGCTCTCACCAGCCCTAGAGGCCTGTCTGCTCACCCGCCGGGGCGGGCGGGGCTGGGAGCTGAGGCTCGGCTTCGGTCGGATCGCAGGGAGAGGACTGGGGTTGGCGGCGTGAACACAGCCTGAAGGGGTTAGAGCACCACAGCTAGCTGGGAGGGAGTCCGGGAAAAAGTCTGCAGCTGCCGAAGAGGCAAGAGACTTTTTCTTGCCTCTTTGTTTCCTGGTGCGCGAGGAGAGGGGATTCAGAGCGCCACCTAAACGAGCTCCAGAGACGGGCGTGAGCCGCAGCTATCAGCGCGGACCCCAGAGACGGGCATGAGACGCTAAGGCTGCTGCTGCCACCACCAAGAAGCCTGTGTGCAAGCACAGGTCACTATCCACACCGCCCCTCCCGGGAGCCTGTGCAGGCCGCCACTGCCAGGCTCCTGGGATCCGGGGACAACTTCCCCGGGAGAACGCACGGCGCACCTCAGGCTGCTGCAATGTCACGCTGGCCTCTGCCGCCGCAGGCTCGCCCCACATCCGTACCCCTCCCTCCCCCTGCCTGAGTGAGCCAGAGCCTCCGAATCAACTGCTCCTTTAACCCCGTCCTGTCTGAGCAGGAACAGACGCCCTCAGGCAACCTACACGCAGAGGCAGGTCCAGTACATGATGATCAAGGGATCGATGCAAGAAGAAGATATAACAATTATAAATATATATGTTCCCAACATAGGAGCACCTCAATACATAAGGCAACTGCTAACAGCTATAAAAGAGAAAATCAACAATAACAAAATACTAGTGGAGGCCTTTAACACCTCACTTACACCAATGGACAGATCATCCAGACAGAAAATTAATAAGGAAACACAAGCTTTAAATGATACAATAGACCAGATCGATTTAATTGATATTTATAGGACATTCCATCCCAAAACAGCAGATTACACTTTCTTCTCAAGTGCACACAGAACATTCTCCAGGATAGATCACATCTTGGGTCACAAATCAAGCCTCAGTAAATTTAAGAAAATTGAAATCATATCAAGCATCTTTTCTGACCACAACGCTATGAGATTACAAATCAATTACAGGGAAAAAAACCGTAAAAAACACAAACACATGGAGGCTAAACAATACATTACTAAATAACCAAGAGATAACTGAAGAAATCAAAGAGGAAATCAAAAAATACCTAGAGACAAATGACAATGAAAACACGACGATCCAAAACCTATGGGATGCAGCAAAAGCAGTTCTAAGAGGGAAGTTCATACCAATACAAGCCTACCTCAAGAAACAAGAAAAATCTCAAATAAACAATCTAACCTTAGACCTAAAGGAACTAGAGAAAGAAGAACAAACAAAACCCAAAGTTAGCAGAAGAAAAGAAATCATAAAGATCAGAGCAGAAATAAATGGAATAGAAACAAAGAAAATAGCAGATATCAATAAAAGTAAAATCTGGTTCTTTGAGACGATAAACAAAATTGATAAACCATTAGCCAGACTCATCAAGAAAAAGAGGGAGAGGACTCAAATCAATAAAATTAGAAATGAAAGAGAAGAAGTTACAACAGACACCGCAGAAATACATAGCATCTTAAGAGACTACTACAGGCAACTCTATGCCAATAAAATGGACAACCTGGAAGAAACGGACAAATTCTTAGAAAGGTATAACCTTCCAAGACAGAACCAGGAAGAAATAAAAAATATGAACAGACCAATCACAAATAATGAAATTGAAACTGTGATTAAAAATCTTCCAACAAACAAAAGTCCAGGACCAGATGGCTTCACAGGTGATTTCTATCAAACATTTAGAGAAGAGCTAACACCCATCCTTCTCAAACTCTTCCAAAAAATTGCAGAGGAAGGAACACTCCCAAACTCATTCTATGAGGCCACCATCACCCTGATATCAAAACCAGACAAAGATACTACAAAAAAGAAAATTACAGACCAATATTGCTCATAAATAGAGATGCAAAAATCCTCAACAAAATACTAGCAAACAGAATCCAACAACACATTAAAAGGATCATACACCACAATCAAGTGGGATTTCTCCCAGAGATGCAAGGATTCTTCAATATACGCAAATTAATCAATGTGATACACCATATTAACAAATTGAAGAATAAAAACCATATAGTCATCTCAATAGATGCAGAAAAAGCTTTTGACAAAATTCAACACCCATTTATGATAAAAACTCTCCAGAAAGTGGGCATAGAGGGAACCTACCTCAACATAATAAAGGCCATATACGACAGACCCACAGCAAACATCATTCTCAATGGTGAAAAACTGAAAACATTTCCACTAAGATCAGGAACAAGACAAGGATGTCCACTCTCACCACTACTATTCAACATATTTTTGGAAGTCCTAGCCATGGCAATTAGAGAAGAAAAAGAAATAAAAGGAATACAAACTGGAAAAAAAGAAGTAAAACTGTCCCTGTTTGCAGATGACAGGATACTATACATAGAGAATCCTAAAGATGTCACCAGAAAACTACTAGAGCTAATCAATGAATCTGGTAAAGTTGCAGGATACAAAATTAATGCACAGAAATCTCTTGCATTCCTATACACTAATGATGAAAAATCTGAAAGAGAAATTAAGGAAACACTCCCATTTACCATTGCAACAAAAAGAATAAAATACCTAGGAATAAACCTACCTAGGGAGACAAACGACCTGTATGCAGAAAATTATAAGACACTGATGAAAGAAATTAAAGATGATACAAAGAGATGGAGAGATATTCCATGTTCTTAGATTGGAAGACTCAACATTGTGAAAATGACTATACTACCCAAAGCAATCTACAGATTCAATGCAATCCCTATCAAATTACCAATGGTATTTTTTATAGAACTAGAACAAAAAATCTTAAAATTTGTATGGAGACACAAAAGACCCCAAATAGCCAAAGCAGTCTCACGGGGAAAAAACGGAGCTGGGGGAATCAGACTCCCTGACTTCAGACTATACTACAAAGCTACAGTAATCAAGACAATATGAGACTGGCACAAAAACAGAAACATAGATCAATGGCACAGGATAGAAAGCCCAGAGATAAACCCATGCACCTATGGTCAACTAATCTATGACAAAGGAGGCTAGGATACACAATGGAGAAAAGACAGTCTCTTCAATAAGTGGTGCTGGGAAAACTGGACAGCTACATGTAAAAGAATGAAATTAGAACACTCCCTAACACCATACACAAAAATAAACTCAAAATGGATTTGAGACCGAAATGTAAGACCGGACACTATCAAACTCACAGCGGAAAACATAGGAAGAACACTCTTTGACATAAATCACAGCAAGATCTTTTTTGATCCACCTCCTAGAGTAATGGAAATAAAACAAAAAATAACAAATGGGACCTACTGAAACTTAAAAGCTTTTGCAAAGCAAAGGAAACTACAAATAAGATGATGAAAAGACAACCGTCAGAATGGGAGAAAATATTTGCAAATAAATCAATGGACAAAGGATTAATCTCCAAAATATATAAACAGCTCATGTAGCTCAATATTAAAAAAACAAACAACCCAATCCAAAAATGGGCAGAAGACCTAAATAGACATTTCTCCAAAGAAGACATAAAGATGGCCAAGAAGCACATGAAAAGCTGCTCAACATGACTAATTATTAGAGAAATGCAAATCAAAACTACAATGAGGGGGCTTCCCTGGTGGTGCAGTGGTTGAGAGTCTGCCTGCCAATGCAGGGGACATGGGTTCGAGCCCTGGTTTGGGAGGATCCCACATGCCGCGGAGCAACTGGGCCCGTGAGCCACAACTACTGAGCCTGCGCGTCTGGAGCCTGTGCTCCGCAGCGGGAGAGCCTGCGACAGTGAGAGGCCCGCGCACCGCGATGAAGAGTGGCCCCCGCTTGCTGCAGCTGGAGAAAGCCCTCGCGCAGAGGCGAAGACCCAACACAGCCAAAGTAGATAAATAAATAAATTAATAAAAAAAACTACAATGAGGTATCACCTCACACCAGTTAGAATGGGCATCATCAGAAAATCTACAAACAATAAATGCTGGAGAGGGTGTGGAGAAAAGGAAACCCTCTTGCACTGTTGGTGGGAATGTAAATTGATACACCCACTATGGAGAACAGTATGGAGGTTCCTTAAAAAACCTAAAAATAGAATTACCATATGACTCAGCAATCCCACTACTGGGCATATACCCAGATAAAACCATAATTCAAAAAGACACATGCACCCCAATGTTCATTGCAGCACTACTTACAATAGCCATGTCATGGAAGCAACCTAAATGCCCATCAACAGACGAATGGGTAAAGAAGATGTGGTACCTATACACGATGGAATATTACTCAGCCATAAAAAGGAACGAAATCAGGTCATTTGTAGAGACGTGGATGGATCTAGAGACTGTCATACAGAGTGAAGTCAGAAAGAAAAAAACAAATACCGTATATTAACGCATATATGTGGAACCTAGAAAAATGGTACAGATGAACTGGTTTGCAGGGCAGAAATAGACATAGATGTAGAGAACAAACGTATGGACACTAAGGGGGGAAAGTGGCGGGGGTGGTGGTGGTGGGATGAATTGGGAGGTCGGGATTGACATGTATACAGTAATATGTATAAAATGGATAACTAATAAGAACCTGCTGTATAAAAAAATAAATAAAATTCAAAAAATAAATAAATAAATAAAATAAAAACTATCTTTAGAGCAATACCGATTGACGTTTGGCCAAACTATTGGGCACCACAGCCTAGCCAAGCTGACATAAAAATTCACCACCACATGAGACACCAGAGGCAAAAATGATGTGAAAAAGTGCCGAATGTTAGTATAAAAGAGAATGTTATTATTATTAAAGAACATGGAAAATGAATGCCAGCACACTATGGCTTGCTTTTCCATTCCTTTATGTTTTCACCCACATTTGATGAATGGGCTGAGGGAGATGCTTAGAAAGTTCCACTCAGCCTATTAACAAGGGGTATTCTAGAAAAGCCGAGAAAGAGAGAACAGGGGCCACTGCAATTTCCACAGGCAAAACAGTTCCTGCTGGTGCATAATGCTTGTCAAGTGTTGCGAGATTACCCTATGTGTCTATGACTGCCATGCACCCCTGAGGGTGACTCCTCCTTCGATCACACAGAAAATGAGTGCCCACATCTCTATCATGATGCGCCATCATTCTATTTATTTTTAATGTATGTTACTGAGATTAAATTTGTGAATTTTCCTCCTCCACAGTCTTTCAAAGCTTCATTTATATTCTGTCTGTGACAGAACCAAAGAGTAAATTGCAGAATGAATTAGCACCATGCAGTTAGGGATGCCTGAACCTCACAATTTCTACGTTATTTTTTTTTTAGGACTTTGAAACCTATGATGCGAGAAGCAAAATGTTCCTTGTATGTGAGGCCCCAAGTGTGCCTAATGTGCCTTTAACTAGTAAAGAAACGTATAATTTGTTTGAAATCATAGAAGTTGATTTAGGGAGGGGAGTAGCACTGACTGCTCATTCTAACTCTCAAAAAAAAAGGTGGAAATTCTCTCTGTTGATGGTTGCAGAAGGTGTAGCCTTTTTCTGAAAAGTCATCACATGGCTTAGGGCATCTGTAGCGTAGAAATAGTACGTGGCTTTCAGAGCCACAGCAAGACATGACGTTGCCTCAGCTAGCCTAATAACTTGGAACCTCTTCAAGTTGATATTTCTAAAATAGGTTTTAATATGTGCTTAGGGGTGATTCTGAGCTTTGCATGGGGAAAGAGGGTAGCAGGAACACCAGTAATAACATCCGTATTCTCTGTTGCCTTCCAAGCAATTTCATCCTGGCCCCCTAACATTCATACCCACGCAAAAGAAAAAGAAAAGTGCTGAACTGAACTAGACTCCCCTTCTCCAAAGGCAACTTAGTAAATACAGATTGTTATCCCAGTTCCCCCAGTAAAGTCCCCCAAGTGGCTGAACAAAAATTCCTTCCAATCACATACATTATTTCTCTGATAAGAATTCTGCTAGATTCTCTTTTCTCCATCCAATTAGCTTCCCTGAGCTCTTTTTGCAGTCTGTGCTAGTCATGGCTAGATCAGAGAAGCAGAACCACTAGGAGATTTATATAAGAGACTTATTGAAGGGATTTAATCTTAGACAAATGTGGGTTAAGAATCTATTGAGCTATGGCTTCTGCAGCAAGGGAAGTCAGCCATCTGGCATTTGAGGATGGAAGAAGGATGTGAAGTTGGGGAAGCAAGCTCAAAAGGATCCCTGCAGGAATGGGCTGGGACCCAGGAGGATGGACGTGAATCTGCATCAGACTGGCACTGCCACTGAGCCTCCAACCTGGATCATGGGAATGATTTGAAGGAGAAGCTGGTGCCCTTTTTCATGCAGCTAAATCTACACCTGACTCAGAAGTCAGAGAAACTGAAAGTGGGAGTCTGGCTGGAGCTGCCACACACCAGCAAGGTGTGTCAGCAGATAGATGGCAACACGCACGGGCTGCAACAGCACTTCAGACCACGCGCCGACCTCCTGAGCATAAACTGAATACAGTAAGTCCCATACATAAGAACGAGTCCCATTCTGAGAGCGCGTTTGTAAGTCCAATTTGTTTATAAGTCAAACAAAGTTAGCCTAGGTACCCGACTAACACAATCGGCTATATAGTACTGTACAGTAATAGGTTTATAATACTTTTCCCACAAATAATACATAAAAAAACAAACACACAAAAAAGAAAACATTTTTAATCTTGTAGTACAGTACCTTGAAAAGTGCAGTAGTACAGTACAACAGCTGGCATACAGGGGCTGGCATCAAGTGAACAGGCAAGAAGAGTTACTGACTGGAGGAGGGAGAGGAGGTGGGAGATGGTAGAGCTGAAGGATCTTCAGCAATAGGAGATGGAGGGCAAGCTGCAATTTCACTTACGCCTGACGCTGATGGCACAGGTTCTGGTTCCTGGCTGGATTCAATTCTATCTACCCTCTTGAAAATACGATCCAGTGATGTCTAGGTAGTAGCTCTTTTTTCCTTGCCATAGATGACATTCTGGGCTTAAAATAAAGATACTGTACTACTGTACTTTATACAGTACTGTACAGTAAAGTACACAAAAACACAACCACTTGTAGAGGATGCATGCATGTGACAATGTACGCCAGACACGGGAATTAACTTACGTGGTTGGACATGCGAACGTACGTCGGCATCTTTGAAAGTTCGCAACTTGAAGGTTTGTATGTTAGGGGACTTACAGTATTGCTGTTGCTTCACTTCTACCTTCCAAGTCTTGTGCAGAACATCTTTTGTGGCTCACCTAGCCCAGAGCTATACACGAAGGAAATTCTGGGAACTACAGTTCTGGATTAGCCAAATTAACACTATATGAATCCACCACATATGCCTTATAAATTGGTACCCCGGGAAAATTCTTGGCTGACCCATCCATGAACCTATCAGAAACAAAAGTTTCATGATATAAGAGACCATTAGCACCAGAGTGAGCTTAGAGTCATCTCAGACCACACCTGTACTTTATCAATGAATAAAATGACATCCAGTAAGGTATAGAAACTTGCCCAGTTCTCTTAACTGCCCAGAAGCAGTGCAAGAAATCAGTTTACCTGTCTGCTATCCATTAGATGTGAATTGAGCATCACATACGAAGCATAGAAATTCCCAGATAAGCCTATCCCTGGTCTGATGCACCCGGGGCCTCCTTTGAAGGCTGCATAGGGTAACATATGATAAGCTGTGGCTTTGGCATTCCTTCTCATTAAAAAAAAAAAAAAATTATTGCATAACTTATGTTTGTAACTTTTATTTTGGCTTTCACATTTTCTTTAAGCATTATACCTTTTCATGATAACGGGCCGGCCATGAGAGAATTCATCTGACAATGTACAGACATTTAATTTTTTCTTTAAAGATTATTTTCTCAATTATTTTTAATTGGTGATGCCTTTGAGTAAAAGGTTTAACTAAATAACTAATCAAGGTACACATTACATTAAAGCTGATACTCTAAAGCTTAGCCCTGAAAAAATGGTGTATTATATAACATAAGAAAACAGTCTTTGGATTCATACAACTCCAATTTCAAATAGGAGTTCTACCACTTGCCAGCTACTGGGCCTGAACCAAGTTCCCCAAACTTTAGAGACTATTTCCTTTTTTGTAAAATATAAATTAGTGTGTTGTTAGGATTAAATGAGACAGTTCATATATAAAGTTTACTACAGTGCCAGGGGAATAGAAAGAGCATTAAAATAGAAGCCATTAATTACTATCATTATTATTGTTGTTATTATAATTGGCACTATTAATAATGGCATTATAATAATTAATACTAATAATTAATTAGTGTTATTGATTGTAATTAATCATTAAGAATGTGTTGGACCTGAAGAACCAAATGTGGTGCAAAATAATTTTTAAGAGTTTTTTTATTGAAAAGAATAATTTATGTGATTCCTTTAAGAGGTCATATTAATGAAACTGGGGTTTAATATAAAAAGAGCCTGATATTATCAACATATGACTTAGAGTCTATTAGATTTCCCAATATGAGAATTGTTACACACATTTCAAGCCTAGGCCCCAGGATAAGAAACGGCAATTGTATGAAATTAAGTATAAAATTAATATTGTATACTTAATGTTAATGGTAGGATGCCAACATCCTACCTCTAGCTATTTATCTTCTTTCCATCATTCAGTTTCCTCTTCAAAACTAAGAAACACAGATCAAAACATAACTCTACCTGCTCAGCATCCTTTCTTCACCAGATCTTGGCCACAGATCAAGGGGTTTTCTGCCTGTCCCTTTAACATGGGAACAACTTATTCTGAAACTGCTGGGCCCCCAAAAAGCACCTTTTTCACTCTACAAATAAAAACTTCACTGATATTTGTCTAGAAAGCATTTTATCCAAGGCTCCACAAATTGCCTGATTCCCAAAGGTTTCCAAGCCTTCTTGATGTCCTCATCCAGTGTCGAGCAGGTTTTGACAAACATGAGATCAGTTGATTTCAACTTCAGATAGTTCATCCCTCTCCGAGTTCCATTGTTATTTTGAACTATCTTCTATTCACAACCTTTACTTAGACATGTATCAGTCTGCTGATTGCAAGTACCAAAGATTTATTTCTTTTCCATATCATATATCCATTGCAACTTTCCAAGAAGTCTCTGCTCATCTTACTCATTCAGAGTCCCAAGTTGATGGAACAGGCACCATCTTGAACACTGCCAGTTGCTGTGTCGAAGGAAAAAGAGTTCTGCATTATCTTGCATCAACAATTAAATACTTGGCCCCAAAGTGGCACGCGTAACTTCTTCTCATAACTCATTGGCCAGAATGATCACACGGCCCCATCCAACCAGAGCACGGCTTGGAAGTACTTAGCCAGAAGAGAGTAAACCAGAAACACCTGAGGAAGCCCTAAAGACTAACACACCAAATTTCTATTTGATCCCAAACAGCAATATCTTTCTTTTATTTGAAAAACTGTCACCTTGAGAAGGTTGTTTACTTATTTTCTGCGGAAGACTTTTGGTGGTAAGTCACAGGATATAATCGTTATGTGAAAGGATTCCAAATCAGATAAGTGTAAAGCATATTGATTAAAAAGCTCAGGTGCAAGTAAATTTCAGTCTAGGAGAGTTTCTAACAGCAAATCGCCATAGAAATCACACTCACATGGAGACTTATACACCCACCCCTTCCCTGCCGCTGAGATGAAAATGAAGACAACCTGCAGTAACAGACCTATGTAATAAGAGTCCTGCAAAGAACCAGACCTATAGTTTTCAACAAACTGCCTCCATGATGTACCTTCATTGCAAAAACTACATTTGACCATTCACTTCATTTAGGCATGAGAGTTCTAATTATTGGCCTTGGAACACACATGCTCATGGGAATGATAACAACCTAAATCAGCATGAAGAGTAACTACTAGCCACAAATGTAGCTATTTATACTTACATAAATTAGAAATAAATTATATTAAATTAAAAATTCAGTTCCTCAGTCACACTAGCCACACTTCAAGTACTCAATAAGCACATGCAATTAGTGGTTATTGTACAGGAACAGCACAGATATTGAACATTCCCATTGCTGAGAAAGTTTTATTAGACAGGTCTGGTCTAAATCTTTCACTTTTGTACCTGGAAAGAGTTGAATGTTACTCATTTCCTAAAGCCATACTTTCAGAAAAGTAACCTGATTTCTAAGATCTTAAGGAATGAAATAGAAAGTCCTGACTTCAATAACCTAACAGTCCATCTCTGGGGTTGGAACACAAATAGCTGGACTTTTTTCATCACATTGATTTGATATGCCTCATAGGTGCAGAGGGTACTTACATTAACACACACACACACACACACAAAATTCAAATTCAAGGTTTTTCAAGCTAGCAAAGGAAAGCAGAACACCAGAAATCGTGTACAAATTATTTCTACTAACCCTGTACTTTGTAACTCCAGGATAAAATTTAGCCTAAAGAGAAACTGCTGTAAGGTTAGCTATATTTTTTAGAGTGAAAATATTATAGAAAGTCTAGATCAGGAATCATAAGTAACATATGATAATTTATTTTGAGTCTCTGTAACTCACTCAAATGTTTCCATAAGATTAAGAACATTTTATACTACTCAATAAAAATAAGGAAAGAGGTGGATCAGCTTGGGTTGTGAAGACAGAGGAGATGATGGCAGAAGCCCCCACTCTGCTCTTCCTCAGGTGATACTCATATAATCTGTGCATCGTTCCTCAAGATGGGTATGGTTGACAACCAAAATGATGACCATGGCCCCTGAGAACATGACTTGGTAGCTGGGCAGGCTTCATTTCCTGTTGCTTTGTTTTTGTAATGGAACACAAAAAAACTGCCAAATAAGCAAGATGTTGGCATATTGCTGGACCCCAACTCTTCACTGTCAAACCCCACTACAATGCTCTCAGCTTCTGTTTATTCAGGCATCTCTTCCCATTTATGCAAAGGCTGTTACATCAGAAAAAAAGCTTATTTTTCTCTGCCTCATCAAAGTTTGCCAAGAGATCTAATAACAGGGCCGGGGATCTAATTATAAACAGCTTAAGTCCCTTATCTGATTTAGGCAGACAGAGTTTGAGCAACAGTAAAAATCAAAACATTTCTCTGGGCAAGTTTTATTGAACCCTGATATATTTTAGGCCAAAATATATTCGTTCTCTGAAACTTGCACATAGTCAGTAGGACGACTCCTTTTTTATGCAATGTGGAAAAAAATAGAAGAATTTTAATCTACAAATTGACATATGCTTTACATTTTTGCAGCCCAGCTCCCCAAATTATAATTACAAGAGGAACTTTAAGAAATACTCATTAAGCATGAAGTATGGGGGCTTCCCTGGTGGCGCAGTGGTTAAGAATCCGCCTGCCAATGCAGGGGACACAGGTTCGAGCCCTGGTCCGGGAAGATCCCACATGCCATGGAGCAACTAAGCCCGTGCACCGCAACTACTGAGCCTGCGCTCTAGAGCCCGCGTGCCACAGCTACTGAAGCCTGCACACCTAGAACCCATGCTCTGCAACAAGAGAAGCCAACGCAGTGAGAAGCCCGCGCACCACAACGAAGAGTAGCCCCTGCTCGCCGCAACTAGAGAAAGCCCGCGCGCAGCAACAAAGACCCAATGCAGCCAAAAATAAATAAATAAATAAATAACCCCCCCCCCAAAAAAAAAAAAAGCATGAAGTATGCATGTCTGGGTATATACTGTGAAAATTTTTGTCATTGAATGTGAAGTTGGAATTGTCAGGGGCTGTTGGTATGAATACTTGTATCGTGTCGGCATCTGCAGTGACCAGTATTGAGCCTGTTTCTAAAGGTTTGAAACTCTAAAACAATGGTTAGGAGTGTATCCTTAGAGTCAGGCTGGGATTAAAATAATAGCCATGCTGCTTTGCTCCTGTGACTTTGGAAGAGCTTCCTTATCCCTCCAGGTCTGATTTCTCAGTTATAAGATGCACAAAGTAATATCTCAGGGTGGTTGTAAGGATTAGAAGCAATGGATGCAAAGTCTCTGGCATATGGCAAGTGGTCAGTGGATGTTAGCTGCTGTTATCTAGTGTTGCCACTCTTGTTGTCTATGAGTAGGACAGTGCCACGATGATGATACGCCCATGGAAGATGCAGTGACATCATCAGCCCTGGAAGGTATGAGGACTTGTGCTCAATCATTAGGAATATGCTTCAAGCGTTGAAGAAATAAATGACGCCCTGTATGATGACTTAGTGATGACCAGACCACCATCACATGAAATACCACCATCAACCCCCATCTGTACAGTACAGAAACATCTCCCACTTTGAGAAAGAGGCTGTCATGGTAGAGACTCTTCTTGTTTGCTATGGTGGTGGTGGTAGTTGTTTTTAATGCCCTGGATTTGAAATCTAGAAACCAAGGTTTGAATTCCAGCTTGTCCTTAACAAGTTGTATGACCTTAGCTGCTAAGTCACTTGGCCTCACTGAATCTCAATTTCTTTGGCTATAAAAATGCAGGTTGTTTTGAGTAATATGGTACTTGAACTTGTGAAAGGGCCTTACCTACTGTAAATGCTAGTGATGATGCAGATTTTTAACAAGTCACCAGGAAGATGCTACCACAATGCAACTGTGTTACAAGGAGGGGCAACAGCTGTCCTGGGATTTCACTGTTTCATCCCATTAGTCAGCTCTCACTTCATTCATTTCCTCACTCACAAATATGTATGCCTACTATGTGCCAGATGCAGCTCTAGGGACTGGAAATGCAGCAGATGACGTCCTGAAACCCACATTCTACATCAGGAAAAACCACATTAGTAAATATATGTTCTAACCCCCAGTAATGGTAAGTGCAATGAGGACCATTAAAGTAGCCTAGGGAGTAGGGTGGTCAGAGTTCTCTCTGAAGAAGTAACATTTAAAAGGAGAGATTTGATGAAGTGAAAGAATGAACCATGTGATTATTTCAGAAAGAACCTTCCTGGCAGAGAAGACACAAGTACTGTGCATTGAGGCAGAAGCATAACTGGAATCTTCGAGGAACGTCAAGGAAACGGTTGCATTTGAAGCCTAGTGAGCAAGGCAGGCGTGGTAGGAGATGGAACCCAGATCATGTAGTACTTGTAAGCTGTACAGAAAGTTTGGGTAAGATGGAAGATACAAAGAACATGAGCGCTGAGAGAATAGAAGTTTTGGTGAGGATGGGGAAGGGAGATGGAAGGAATTTTAACATGGGCAGAGTGGGAGAAGGGAAACCCCGACCAGGGGCCACAGTGGGTGGTGCTGGAAAACCAGAGCCCGGAGAGCGTGGAGAGCACCAGGGTGGGTGAAGACAAAGGCTCCCATTCCCAAGACTAGCCAGTGCCTTTACTGGAGAGTATGATCAGTACTGAGAACCAGTACAACTTTTCCAGAACAACACCTGGCACATGTAAAGTCAAGTAAGTTAACATTCACATTTAAAGTGACATTTGTCAGGAACATGTTCAGTTGCTGATGTGAATGTAGAAGAGGCTATAAGGACTCATGGTAAGAGAAAATTAAGAAAGACCTTGTATAATAAAAATGGTTAATGGTGTAATAAAATGAATGTTTTTAAGACAATGTTGCTGTGTCTTTTTATTATTGCTATATTCACAATTTCTCTAGACCGCATAGTAGGTCTATCCTATCACATAGTAGGCACACAAAGTTTGTTGAGTGAATAAATGAGATAAGGAAAGAAGGAAGGCAGGCAGAAAAGAAGGGAAGGGGGAAGAAAGGAAGGAATAAGTGACACTGGTTTCCTAAGGCTGCTGTAACAAACTACACAAACTTGGTGTTTGAAAACAACAGAAAGTTATTCTCTGACAGTTCCGGAAACCAGAAGTCCAAAGTCAAGATGTTGGCAGGAGGACTTCTCTGGTGGCCCAGTGGTTAACAACCTGCCTGCCAATACAGGGGACACGGGTTCAATCCCTGGTCCGGGAAGATCCCATATGCCGTGGAGCAACTAAACCCATGTGCCACAACTACTGAGCCTGTGTGCCACAACTACTGAAGCCCGTGCACCTAGAGCCCATGCTCCACAACAAGAGAAGCCACCACAATGAGAAGCCCGCGCACCACAACAAAGAGTAGCCCCCGCTCGCTGCAACGAGAGAAAGCCTGTATGCAGCAACGAAGACCCAATGCAGCCAAAAGGGTTGCTTCTGGAAGCTCTGAGGGAGAATCCATAACCTCTCTCCTAGCTTCTAGCAGCTCTTGGCAACCCTTGGTGTTCCTTGGCTTATGCCTGCATAACTTCTATCTCTGACTCTCTCTTCATATGGAAGACATACTTCTTCTGTTTCTCTGTGTCATACCTTCTTTTTATAAGGACACATGTCATTGGATTTAGGGCCATCCGAAATCCAGTGTGATCTTATCTCAAGACCCTAAGATTAATTACATCTTCAAGCATCCTTTTTCAAAATAAAATAAGTTCATAATCACAAGTTCCAGGTATACATGGGGGGCCACAATTCAAGCCACTGCAGGTGATGTATATTTTTTAATATGAGGAAAACTATTGATAGGTCAGATTCTCTTATCAGGAGTAGCACCAAGGCTGTTCCTATACTTTGCTTAAATTGACCCATATATGAAAATTTTGTCCTACACAGATACATTTTCAAAGAGCAGGATAATATATTCTAAAGTATTTTGATATTCTTGAATAGGATAGCTCCAAAAATGGTTAACTAGACTCAGAGACTCCAATTCCTATTTTAAAAGAAATTAAAGGTATTAATTGATGTCTGCACTTTGAAGTATTCTGCCTTTTGGCTGGCCCATTTTAAAACAGTTTGAGAATGATTATATTCTGATTTTCATATTTAAAAAAAGCTTGTATTAGCAACAGATGCATGGGAATGAGTTTTTGCAGTATAAATGCTTAATAGTCAATAAATATTAACCCTCACAAGTACGTATTTTCATTCTGAAACAAGTTATGTAACAGTCCAACAAGTACTAGACAGACAACATACATCAACATGTTTCTCAAATTGGTAAAGGCAATGCCACCCCCCCCAGAATGAACATCCCACATCCATGCATTAGGGGGTCTCTTCTGCAACTTGGTGGCATTCTTTATAGGAACACATATTGTTACATCAAAATAAAGACTATATATAAATATGTATTTTTTTTCTTTCTGACCTATTTATAATGAATGTTAAAAAGAAAATATGGCTAGGAATGAATTCTTAAAACAGAATATATGATATCTAAATTAATAACATACTTTAGAGCAGTTTAAGAAATGTTGATGTGAAGAAATCCTGGAGCATGAGCTGCCATCAGGACAGCTTTTAGGTATGTGCTTCCATGAAAACAAGGTCTCCAGAGTTAGCCCTCGGGCACCAGAAGACTGTGGATGTTCCACAGAACTGTGAACTCTACTTAGCCCTGGATGAATCCAAAGATAGCCAGAAGGCACCAGGTGAGCCTTTCCAACTCTTCCCCTATTTCCCCCACATAAAACCCTCCTCTCCACCTAGGCAGATGCACAACTTGCTCATCCTCATCTTGCTACACCTGTTTCCATCCTGACCCAAACAGAAATGCACTTTCCCTTATTTCTCTCTATTGCATTCTTATCCATGTTTCATTTCTATCTCCACTGCAAACCATCTCCGAAGCACCCAAGTCCCAGCTGGACTCCTACAGGCTTTACTATCAGTGTTACTTAAGTACCAATTTTTCTAAATTGCCTCTTATACTGTTTAAGTTTCCATTTGTGTCACCCTTGTTCCCCAACTAGACTGTAAGCTCCTCATATATGTAAACCATGTCTTATGGCTTTTGGGGTATGCTAATTAACAGTTCTTTGCACAAAGTAGGAACTAAAACATGTGTGAAATGAATGAAATAATTTAATTAGAGTTTACTGTTTACTGAGATGTCTGGAAATAATGAACAGTACAGGAGTGACGTGAAAGAATTAATGAAACTCCCCAAGGATTTAGTTTATGAATACGGAGTAAGTTATGCATCATAAGTTATGCACCATTACTTACCGATGTCTTTCAACAATAAGCAAGTCTCCTCAAAGAAGAGCTTGTGTTTCTTTTTTCATGTGCGTGAATTCATAGGACCTCAGTCTATGGTCTTTATAGCATTGAAAATAATGCTACCAAGTAAGTTCCCATGTCAGATGAATCAAAAAACTTTATTCCCATCTTCAACTACTGTTCATCCAACAAGACAGATGTCAGGAATTTGGAGTGGGGAGAGCCTGCGTTGAAAAGTCTTGTCCTTCCCTAGGACATTGCATATTATTCAATCTCATCTCGGAAAAGGTCCTTTCTTTGCTTCTACAAGGCATTACATTCTAAACCAGAAAATGGCAAGTTTGTGACATCGTTTTCACCTCCTTCATGGTGATCAAAAAGCACCATCAGAAAGCATTATATTTTCCTTTAGAGCCTGAGAGATGGGAAACCAGCATCATAATCAAGGCAGACTTTAAGCGAAGGAATTGAGGCAAAAAATACCAGGTAACTATGGACAGATGTCCATAGTTGCTGAGAATTAAAAACTGGAAAGGAAGAGAAACAGTTTGAGAGTGGTTAGACCTAGGAACAGAAATGAGGATATATCTTGTATGACAAATCTATTTGATTGGCAGTGGTTCCTAGAGAACTGAGTTGAGACAGATTCTGAGACAAAGTCCACACCAAAGATCCTTCGGTGATCTTTCTTTTGGTCAAAAGCCATAAAGCATAAACCCACTCCCTCTAACTCCTTTCATCTGTAGAACATTACTTTCTTGCTTCCCAAAGATGTAATGTGCCACAGACCTGGACCAAAAGAGGAAAGTTAGTGAAAGGAGATAACAAAGGGGGAAATGATAACCAAGTGTCATTAGAAAGCCCTGAACATTATTTTAAATTAAAATTCTTCCAACTGTAACATGCTCTTCACATTTAGGATTCCTTCTCCTGGGTGCAGAGAGAAGGAATCACCCTGCTTGATTGTTCTGTTCCCCACCTTTATCCTGATGTACACCTAGCTACTCTCCAACTTGGAGCCATAGCCAACTGCTCACATGCATTTGATTTTTTCTCTCCAAATCTAATATACTGAAACAAATGATCCTCCTTAAAGTCCAGAAGAAACAGTGTCAAACAGAAGTACTATGTCAAAGAGGAGAGCATTTAAGAAATGTTGCTAATCAAAAGAGGAGACCTAACAACCAAAGACATTAACACACAATTCACAAAGGAAGAGAAAATGGCTAATAAAATATAATATTTTCAATCCAATAAATGTAAATATAAACCACCATGGGGGCTTCCCTGGTGGCACAGTGGTTAAGAATCTGCCTGCCAATGCAGGGGACATAGGTTCGTCCCCTGGTCCGGGAAGATCCCACATGCCACGGAGCAACTAAGCCCGTGCGCCACAACTACTGAGCCTGCACTCTAGAGCCTGCGAGCCACAACTACTGAGCCTGAGTGCTGCAACTACTGACACCCGTGCACCTACAGCCCGTGCTCCGCAACAAGAGAAGCCCCCGCTCGACGCAACTAGAGAAAGCCCACACACAGCCATGAAGACCCAACACAGCCAAAAATAAATAGAAAAACAAAAATTAAAAAAAACAACAACTGCCATGAATTTTCTTTGTTTTGCCTATGACTTTACCAAAGTTGAAAGATATTGACAGTAGCTAGTGCCCAAGTATGAAGGCATGCCACTCTCATGTACTGTTGTTGGGAGTTTCGTTTGTACACATTTTTTGGAAAGCAATTTGGCAATAGGTGCGGCATCAATCCGGGGCGGTCAGGAGAACAGCAGCCATGCATTCTGAGGCTTACGACACAGATGGGAGTCAGAGGGAGTGTCGGTCAGAAAGGCCCTATTCAGGAAATCTGGAGGTGGAGGATCATAAAGAAGTCACCACTGATACCCCAGTTCCCTGCAACACTGAAATAGGTGGTTCTTGGGAGGATGCCTGGAGACTCTGATGGCCTCACTGACGATGTCCGAAAGTTACAAGCAAAACTATACTACTGAGTTCACCCACGTGTCGGCCTTCAGCTGGTCTACAGAACCATGGCTTCTCTTTCTTCCTCTTGCATGAGCACCTCTCATTGGTGGATTCTAAAGAGATGCCTAAGTCGAGAGAATCTGGGATAAGCCCCTGTGCTACATGGTTAAACTGTAAACTGAGAGAGATAGGGATGGGAAGTATCTATTACCTATTATTAAATATTAATATTTTGAATCTTTCTATCATTGACTCAGTGATTCCTCCTCTAGGAATTTAAATTAAAAAATTAATGGATGCAAGTACATGATGTATATGCAAGCATGTTCATCACAGCATTGTTTATAATAGAGAAATAATGGTAACTATCTAACTAGCCATTAAGAGGGGATTAGTTACATTAACAATAGTACACTCACACAACGGAGTCCTCACGTGGGAGATATTACCAGAGCTCCCTGATTTCTGATTTTCATCTTCCCCAGGCACATGGAGGCTACATGTCCCAGTCTTCCTTAAGTCAGGTGGCACCAGAAGGCTACTTCTGATCAGAGGACCAATAACAAAGTGTTTAGCTTCTAAACTGAAGCCACAAAAAGCACTCTCTTCCCTTGCTGTGTTGACCCAGAGGTCCCACAGTGAGATGACGGTCACAAGATGGACAAGGAATGGATCCCTGAGTCACTGTTTAGAGCACTGAACCCACAGCCAACCATGTGAGGAAGTCATCCTTGTTTTATTAAGCTACTGAGTTGTAGGGGTGAATTTGTTACTGCAGACTAGCCTTGCCCATCCTGATTAATACAATTTATTACTCATAAAAGACCAATCTTTCTGTTCATCAAAAAGGAAAATATTGTTTCAAGCAAATTGCTTTATAAATGTTCAGCTTTCAATTAATATCTTGACTGAAATAATGAACAGATAAAAGCAGGTTACAGGAGGCTTCCCTGGTGGCGCAGTGGTTGAGAGTCTGCCTGCTAATGCAGGGGACACGGGTTCGAGCCCTGGTCTGGGAGGAAGCCACATGCCGCAGAGCGGCTGGGTCCGTGAGCCACAATTACTGAGCTTGCGCGTCTGGAGCCTGTGCTCCGCAACAAGAGAGGCCGTGATAGTGAAAGGCCCGCGCACCATGATGAAGAGTGGCCCCCGCTTGCCGCAACTAGAGAAAGCCCTCGCGCAGAAACGAAGGCCCAACACAGCCATAAATAAATAAATAAATAAATAAATAAATAAATAAATAAATAAATATGCAACATTTAAAAAAAAAAAAAAAGCAGGTTACAAATAGTGTCTGTAATATGATTCCACTTACCTAAAATTGCATGATGGTACCTATGGTGCATGCATGAAATGTGTAGAGAAAAATGCGTGTAAATATTCTCACCAGAATGTTAGCTGTGGTTATCTAGAACTGTGGGATTTCTGACAATGTTTGCTTTTTTCTAAATACTCTTCTATATATTGGTTGATTTTTAGAAAATAACTATATATTATCTCAATAAATTAGATATTATATGTATATTAATCCTAATGCCTGGAACATAGTAAGTGTACCTGTCATTAATATTATCATCATTACTTACAAACAGGGAAAATATTTTCAATAGTGTTCCAAAATAAACTCATACTTTATTAAACTTTCATTGAATTACTAATCAGAATTGAGTGACAGATCTAGGTATGCTTCCAGGCTCTGCCCTGCAACATGACCTTGACAAATTTACCTCTTGAAGATTCAATTACTATAATTCATACAGGCTGTGGACTCTGAATACCTGGATTTGAATGCATATTTCTTCCCTTAGCAGTAGTATGATTTCAAGCAAATTACTTAAATATTTTGGGCCTCAGTTTCGTCATCTGTAAAATGAAGCTACCTTACTTCCCTTTTAGGAAGGACTAAATGCGCTGCTTTTTGTCATGGGATAACATAGTATAGAAGTAAAGAACCTTAACTCTGGATCCAGAATGTCACTGTTCTAACCCTAGCTTTGCTTCTGGCTATAGGTGTGACTCCAGGAAATTCTCTTTACCTCTCTGTACCTTAATTTCCCCATCTGGAAAATG
Source organism: Balaenoptera borealis (assembly GCF_965194805.1). Taxonomy (NCBI): domain Eukaryota; kingdom Metazoa; phylum Chordata; class Mammalia; order Artiodactyla; family Balaenopteridae; genus Balaenoptera; species Balaenoptera borealis. Next base: position 19,863,423 of record NC_138876.1, read on the forward strand.
GGGATGAATAATAGTATCTATGTATTTAGAGATTCTTTCAAAGACTGAGTGAGTTAATGTTCACTGAGTTCTTAGACCAATGTTTGGTACGTTTAAGTTTTTGTAAATAAAAATAAATAAATACTATATGTGATGTGTTTGAAAAAGTACCTAGCACATAGTAAGTACTCTATAAATTTCAGCTATTAGGCATGAACACAGTCTGATGTATAGTAAGTATACTATAGAAGGTATATGCTTCTTCTGTTAAGGGAACCGAAAATGCTTCAGAGAACATTCTTATTCTTTGAGGATGTTATTTAGAAAGTGGATGCTGCAGATGAATACTTCCATTTCCTCTAAAATATCCCACAGTACCATGTTACAAAGGGCACCCAAGGTGGCTATATCCCTCTTCAGCCATACTTACATTCTTAGACCAAAATGTCATAATAGGTGTGAAGAAAGGTTATCTTCACATCAGAGTAATGGTTTTTATTTTATTTTTTATATTTATTTATTTATTTGGCTGTGTAATAAATTACACATTATTATTATTATTATTACACATTATTATTATTATTACACATTATTTGGCTTTGTAATAAATTATTTATTTATTAAATAAATAATTTGGCTATTCATTTATTCGGGTCTTAGTTGCGGCATGTGGGATCTTCGTTGTGGCATGTGGGGTCTTCTGTCGTGGCGCACAGGCTCTTTGTTGTGGTGCCTCTCTCTAGTTGTGGTGCGTGGGCCCCAGAGCATGCAGGCTCAGTAGTTGCAGCGTGCGGGCTCTCTAGTTGTGGCACACGGGCTCTAAAGCGTGAGGGCTCAGTAGTTGCAGCATGCGGGCTTAGTTGCCCCGTGGCATGTGGGATCTTAGTTCCCCGACCAGGGATCTAACCTGCGTCCCCTGCACTGGAAGGTGGATGCTTAACCACTGGACCACCAGGGAAGTCCGGAGTAATGGTTTTTAAATTGAGATCCAGGGACCCTCCAGGCCTCCACAAGATAGTTCAGAAACCCTTAAGATACTGGCAAGATGCTGAGTAGGAAGATTTTTAAGCCCCCATCCCATTTGCACTACAGCATCTACAGTTATGTATGTCTGCACATTGACATTCCACATATCATGGAAGTTCAGCATGGTGAATTGCTGAAAATTTAATATAATACTATTACCTATTTAAATAATTAAATTTGGGTGATTTTCTCAGCTACTCTATTATAAAAGAACCAAAAATTTATTAGTCACACATCTGAGGAGAGTGGTCAGGCCCTATTCCCTTGGTCTGTACTCCCCAATCCTCCAGGTTGCAGGAAAAAAGGTCTTTTACTGTCCTTTCCTTCATCCTCACCACTGTCTCCCCCCAACCAAGAGCCAGGAGCAGAAGATTACCCTAATTTTATCTCCTGAAGAGACGTTTGAAGTCCAAAGCTCTAGGCAATGTTGAAACTGAGTCAAATCACCTAAAGAGGAAAGACATGGAGACTTTAATGTCTTGGAGGTTGGCAAGGGAAACTCCCAAGCTCCTGAGAGACAGTAAATTTCCTGGATTTGAATAAAATGATGATGGTAGATGTCCTTCTCAAAGCACAATCTCTTTGAGGCAAGTCAGTCCTCATCAGGGGCTAGCAGTGTGGGTACTCATTAGGGCTTGGTGTTAAGCACATGGCCTTGGAAACCTTGGCCAAAATGCTCTGTGGCTGAGATAGAAAAAAAAAAAGTGGAAGGGGCAGAAACTTTTCTCTCCTGATGGACCATGGGGCTATGGAGAAGAGCCAAGGCATCAGTGGCCATTGTGGAAGGATGACCACAATCATATTAGAATTGTTGTCAAATAAAAGAGCGACAGAGAAAGAGGAGGAAAGAGTGGTCCTTCCATCAGTTTTGGCAAGAAGAGGCCGGGAGCCAGATTTAATTTGGTTTAAATCAACATGTTAATATGGTATTATCTGTATCCCAAGCATCATGTAGTAATTAGAAGTATTACTTTCATAAGACTTTGGAAAAAATGGTTTTAATGCTAAAAAAAATTTGGAAAAGCTCTTTTGTTGGACCTCACTACTCCCTCTGGCCACACTACTCCTTACCTACATGAAAGAAGGATTCCACTGAAGGAACTCTTAGTTCTTACGAGTTCCACACCTGTGGGTAACACACGCAACTTTGCATAAGTCTAATAGCATGTACCATGATGCCCCTGGCAGGCTTCTACAGTGAAGTAGGGAGGAAAGTCCAGAAAAATGGAGAGATCAGAGGCAGCATCTACAGGATATTGAATACTACAACATAAGGATAGCCAAGTTCCAGTGAATTGAATACTTTCTTTCCATCCTTCATTTCACTCCTACTAAGCTTTCCCTGTACCCTTAGTCTTTTCAAAATGGTAAAAATACACTGGGTCACAGCTGGAAAATATGGCATACCTTGGATTTTTTCCCCTCTGATTATTTCCACCCTAGGGAAGAACTACCGTGAAATTGCTGTTTCTAGTAGCTGATATTGAGACCCTGTAGGAATTAAAATAGTCTAAGGAAAGTAAACAGCTGATGGCACAGGTCTAGAGATTAAACTCTCATTATCACTTTTGTCTGAGAGTTCAGAGAGAAATGTGGGGCTTCCCTGGTGGCGCAGTGGTTGAGAGTCCGCCTGCTAATGCAGGGGACACGGGTTCGAGCCCTGGTCTGGGAAGATCCCGCATGCCGCGGAGCAACTAGGCCCGTGAGCCACAACTACTGAGCCTGCGCATCTGGAGCCTGTGCTCCGCAACAAGAGAGGCCGCGATAGTGAGAGGCCCGCGCACCACGATGAAGAGTGGCCCCCGCTTGCCGCAACTCGAGAAAGGCCTCGCACAGAAATGAAGACCCAACACAGCCAAAATAAATGAATAAATAAATAAATAAATAAATAAAAGAAATGTGGAACAAAGTCACTAAAGCAGAGCCAGAAGCAACTCTCATTTCGGTACAAGCAACTCTTGTTGCCTTTTTTGTGTGCCATTTATCATAAAAGCGTGGCTTCTATTCCAGGGCATAGGGGAAGCTGGAAGTCAATTTTATCCACCTCTTTTGAAAACAGTATCATGTGTGATGATGGGAATTAAAACAAAAGAAAAAAAAAATCACATATTATCCCAGGAAAAATAACATTCAGCTGCATAAAGGAATCAAGTACCACTATTTATGGTCTAGAATTAATGAGGACTTGGGACAACTTGAAAAGCTTTCTTTTTAGAAAACTCAATGGCATATTCAGTGAGTCTCTGAATGACAAAAGCAAGGTAGGCATCTCTTCTCTAGTATGGTGGGCATTAGGTGAGGTGGTCTTTTTTTTATTACTTCTTCTTTTTCAATGAATTATCTACCCTGTGATCCAGGTCCCTGGGCAAAGGTGGTAGGGGATGGAAGTAAGAAGATGGATTATTTGGGAGAAAATATGTCAAGTTAGAGACTCTTCTCACACATACATCAAAGTGAAATCCAAGTGGATTGAAGAGTGAAATGTAAAAAATAAGCAAGACCCAGAGAAAATAGATTATGTAGAAGATATTGGTAGAGAAAGATATTAGAAGCATAAAAGCAGAAAGCACAAAGGAACATTTTAGTAGAATTTGTTACATAAGAATTTAAATGTCCATATATCATGAAATATTATAAATAAAATCAATAAATAAATAACAGAAAATATTTGCAATGTTTAAGACAGATGAAAGATAAGTATTTATGACATATAATTAGCTCTTATAAGTCAATAAGAAAAACCTTCAATGGAAAAGAAAATAAAGATCCTAAATATTCAAATCTCACAAATACAAATTATTAATAAGCATATGAACAAAACTTCAACCTCATATATAAGCCAAGAAGTATTCAAATAATAAATAATATTCTCACCAAATTGCAAACTTGTTTTTAAAATGACAAGCTCCATGCTGATAAAGCTTTTGAAAAACAGGTAGTAAAAGGTGTAAATGGTTGAGGAAACTTTTTAAAATAAATTGAAGAATTTATAGTCTAACAGAAGGCTAGTTAGAGGATTGAGAGAAATGGGTCCTGCCAGGTCATGGGAAGGTCAAAGTAGAGATATTTTGTTTTTATACACTCTACCAAGTCACCAAAAATGCCAGTATCATGACCACACTGCTATGAGGACATACTTCTGTGCTCTTCATGTGAATTATTCCTCCATCTCCAGCACGGCTTCACTGCCTGAGGCCAGACCATGGAGCAATGGTTGGACTTCACACACACCCAGTCCTATGGGAAGAATATAATAATGGCCAGTTTGCAGGCTCGCTGTCTCATGCACCTACAATGATACAAAATCTGAGGCCACTAAGCTTGGTATGCCCAGCCATGAAGGTCCACAGCAACGCCAATCAAAAGTCTCCATATTCTTTGACCCAGTAATCCCATTTTTGGAAATCTGACCTAACGAAACAGAGATGCAAACAAAGAAGTCTGTCCAAGGATTTTGATGGAAGCACTTTTTATTTCTGAGAAAACTAGAAACAATCTAAATGTTCTATACCTGAGGAATAGCTAAATTACGAAAAACTCAAATGAGGAAACACTAAATAATTTCAAATAATGTTTTTAAGGAATATTTAATGACATATAAAAGCACTCAAGATATATTAAGTGAAAAAAGTTGAAACAATAATCTTTTTATCGTTCGATCCGATTTTTTTTAAAAAGGCCGGAAGATAACAAAATGTTACCATCGGTTATCTCTGATATAAGAGATTAATGTTGCTTTGTTTAATTATAAAAATATAATTTAAAAATTATTTTGCAACTATAAAAGTATAACATGATAATTCAGATTAAAACAATATAGGAGTTTCCATGTCCTGGCTATTGTAAATAGAGCTGCAATGAACATTTTGGTACATGACTCTTTTTGAATTATGGTTTTCTCAGGGTATATGCCCAGTAGTGGGATTGCTGGGTCGTATGGTAGGTCTATTTTTAGTTTTTTAAGGAACCTCCATACTGTTCTCCATAGTGGCTGTATCAATTTACATTCCCACCAACAGTGCAAGAGGGTTCCCTTTTCTCCACACCCTCTCCAGCATTTATTGTTTGTAGATTTTTTGATGACGGCCATTCTGACCAGTGTGAGATGATATCTCATTGTAGTTTTGATTTGCATTTCTCTAATGATTAATGATGTTGAGCATTCTTTCATGTGTCTGTTGGCAATCTGTACATCTTCTTTGGATAAATCAACAGATGAATGGATAAAGAAGATGTGGCACATATATACAATGGAATATTACTCAGCCATAAAAAAGGAACAAAACTGAGTTATTTGTAGTGAGGTGGATGGACCTAGAGACTGTCATACAGAGTGAAGTAAGTCAGAAAGAGAAAAACAAATACCGTATGCTAACACATATATATGGAATCTAAAAAAAAAAAAAAAAAAAAAGAAAATGGTCAGAAGAACCTAGGGGCAAGACGGGAATAAAGACACAGACCTACTAGAGAATGGACTTGAGGATACAGGGAGGGGGAAGGGTAAGCTGGGACGAAGTGAGAGAGTGGCATGGACATATATACACTACCAAATGTAAAACAGATAGCTAGTGGGAAGCAGCTGCCTAGCACAGGGAGATCAGCTCGGTGCTTTGTGACCACCTAGAGGGGTGGGATAGGGAGGGTGGGAGGGAGGGAGATGCAAGAGGGAAGAGATATGGGGACATAATGTATATGTATAACTGATTCACTTTGTTATAAAGCAGAAACTGACACACCATTGTAAAGCAATTATACTCTAATAAAGATGTTACAAAAAAACAATATAGGAGCAAACACAACATTGTAAATCGACTATACTTCAATAAAAAATTTTTTTTAAAAACCAATATAGGAGCATATAAAGCAACAACTAAAGGCCCCTCACATACTCCACTCTGCATCACTTGCCCACTCAACCCAAGAATGTATGGCTGTATATCCTTTTAGATGTTTTCTGTTTTACTAGGTTCACCTTTACTGTGTTTTAGGAAAATGGAATCATGTTAGAGTCACATTCATAACATAGTGTCCTAGGGAGTCCACTGGTGGCCTAGTGGTTAGGATTCTGGGCTTTCACTGCCATTGTCCGGGTTCAATCCCTAGTCAGGGAACTGAGATCCTGCAAGCCAGGGGTCCCAAACCCCCAGGCTGCGGACTGGCACTGTCCTTGGCCTGTTAGGAACTGGGCCGCACAGCAGGAGGTGAGTGGTGGCCGAGCGAGCGAAGCTTCACCTGCCGCTCTCCACTGCTCGCATTACCGCCCAAACCATCACCCGGTCCGTGGAAAAATTGTCTTCCACGAAACCGGTCCCTGGTGCCAAAAAAGCTGCGGACCACTGCCGCAAGCCATGCGGTGCAGCCAAAAAAAAAAAGAACATATTGTTCTAAAACTCACTTTTTGTCACTCAAAAATATATCATGAACATCTCTCATAAATGTACATATAGTTTATAATCTCTAAAATAAGAATGATAGTGGGTAAAGTTAAGGGAAAATTGGGGTGAAATGCCCAGCAAGGGCATGACACATGGTGCGTTCAATAAATGACTCCACCCTCAGTACCTTCCCTTCAGTGGCTGCCTTCCCCTCCATCAGCACAGCCAGGAGGACAAACAGCTTTATCTGGACCCGAGTGATCACCCTGATCACTGATGAAGTGCCGGGTTCAGAAGGCTCTGAGACTTAGTCTAGGTTCAGTATGACTAAACTCTACCACAGGTATAGGAGAAGAGAGTGGAATAGTTACTTGCCCTCCCTAAACCCAGACAGTTTCAGAAGTGTCAGCTTATTTTAAAATTGTCCCAGTGCACGTAACAGCAGGAAAACAGTTCTGTTACTATAAAATGATTTGAAAATATGGTGACAGCATGTAAGATTATCTGAGATTTTGGATTCTAGACATCACTTCTCGTATCATTCCACACATATCTCTCAAACCCACACCTGGTTTTGAAAAAAGAGAAGAGCAAAAGAAAATACCGAGTTAAGAGAAGAGCCTAAATGGGACTGGAGGAAGTGACTTCAGCATGGCTTGGAATCAAACCTACTATCTGGGTCCCAGAATTTTTTTCCTAATCATTAACGAAGACAGTTGAACATTTTATTGACGACTGCTATCGTTGTTAAAAAACATGACCTAACAGAAAAGGAAGCAAATTCCTCCAAAGTCAGAGTGTATCATGGGGTTACAACTAGACCCTAAACAGAATTTTAGAAGCAGTTCTTTAAAAGGATGCAGCGAAGTAAAAGCCCCTCAGCAACCCTAGGTACATGTACTTTGGGGGTGAAGATGTATTTGCCAAAGTCCGGATCAATTGAGCCATGCTGCCACTAGAATTCTGACTTACTCAGTCAAGAATGGTCTTGCCAGGTATAAAGACGCAGACATAGAGAATGGACTTGAGGACACGGGGAGGGGGAAGGGTAAGCTGGGACAAAGTGAAAGAGCGGCATGGACATATATACACTACCAAATGTAAAACAGCTAGTGGGAAGCAACCGCATAACACAGGGAGATCAACTCATTGCTTTGTGACCACCTAGAGGGGTGGGATAGGGAGGATGGGAGGGAGACACAAGAGGGAGGAGATATGGGGATATATGTATACGTATAGCTGATTCACGTTGTTATACAGCAGAAACTAACACACCATTGTAAAGCAATTATACTCCAATAAAGATGTTTAAAAATTTTTTTAAATAAAATGTTAAAAAAGAAGAATGGTCTTGCCTAGGTGTCATAATTACATCAGTGGAGCTTACCCAGGACCAGGTGTTTCTGTATCTATCACCACCTGTAAGAAGTTCTTAAATCCCTGAGGTATATTAAAATAAAGCCACTAATTTAGAAATATATCTCCTCTTTAATGAAGCCTTCCTTGATGTTTGCTCAGATTAAAGTGTTCTTTTCATGCTCTGAGCTCCCTTGACCCTTTATCTATGGGTGTCCCAGCTTATACCATGCTACAGCTCACACATATGTGATTCATGTGTGTGGTATAGTTCTACTAGACCATATGTTCTTTGAAAGCAAAGTCTAGGTCTGCTGCTTCAGGTCTCCTAATGTATTTTTCTCAGCTGCTTGGTAAATGTTTATGATGTATAAAAATGAATACACACACACTAATCAGTATAGACAAATGACATACAGCATTTGTCATACCCCCACTAAGCCAGGCTTTCCTTCACCAAATCAAACATCAACAGAGGCCGAGCAGCTAAGGTAGGTGAGTAAACTGGGCCTGAAGTGGGACATTTTGGTGAACTGGTAAAGGCGGCTTTATTACGGAGAGCAACTGCTCCTCAGCTCCACGTAATAGTTGTTCTGCAAGAATTTGGCACAGAATTGCCAGAGCTTCTCATTTTTCAGGGGCTAGAAATCTTGACCAATGTGAAATCTTTTGCTTTTAAAATGTTATCAACTAATGAACTTTTAAATACGGAGCAGAATGAATAGAGGCTGCCTGTGGGCCAGACGCAGAGCAGAGGCTGCCAGCTGTGTTAGGTGTGCAAACCATCATGCCCTTCACTGATGCGATTTTCCTGTTTCATCTCTCCCTGCCAGGCATGAGTCATGCCCTTCAGCCTGTAAACCTTTATCCCTGTCTTCACTGTTTCTGTCCTCTTCTCTTGCTGCAAAGATTGTAGTGAAGACTGGATTTGTTGCTGTTCGTCTGATTTCCTCCAGTTTTCTTGACTCTACTTAGGATAAACACAATTTCCATCCCCAAACCCTTACCTGTTGCTCTTACTTCTAATATCTGTTTTCTTGTGTGTTTGCCAAGTGAAGGCCACCTTGTCACTTTGTAATCCAAGGCACTGCAAACCCTTTTATCTAATCTTTGAAATACACTGACCTCAGCTACACTGAGTTTCTTTCATTCTATTTTAATTTGAGTATCCTTTTGTGTCAATCCATTCCCTTCTACAACTGAAGTCTACTCTTTCTCCTTGGCCACTTTTCCTTGGGATTAGGTTTCAGGCTTCATATTTCCCCAGGGAATTGTGCTGCTATTCCCTGGAGAAATATGGACAACTGGATTGTGTCCACACATATACAACCCTCGATACTGTCAAGGGGGCTGTCCCAGGGCGGTCGGACATCGGTATGGCTCTCTGGTTCACACCATGGTGTAGGGCATCATCCGCGAGACGCTCGATTCCTCAGTGCTGAGACCACCCCGTGCACCTGCCAAGTACAGCCCTTTGAGTGTACATAACCACCAGCTCACTGGTTCCCTCTTCTCACTGGTTCCCTCTTCTCAGTGGGCTTGTTCATCCACTGTGGAGATCTTTGATGAATAGCACACTGACTTACAAAGATATCATTCAATACTGTAGGCTGTAAGCCTGATCACCATTTTATCACAATATATGGTGACTCCTGGGACTCAGAGATGGCATCACTCTATCCTCATCTTAAGATGTTCCTGATATTCTAGTCTCTTCTGTGAACAGAAGAGGGGCAATTGGGGCAACACTGGGAGGAGCAATTGACTTTTTTTTGGGGGGGGGGGTATGGTCGTTTTACAATGTTGTGTTAGTTTCTACTGTACATCGAAGTGAAGTAGAGTTCCCTGTGCTATACAGCAGGTTCTCATTAGTTATCTATTTTATACATATTAGTGTATATATGTCAATCCCAATCTCCCGGTTCATCCCACCACCACCACCGCCACACACACTGCCCCCCCCTTTCCCCCCTTGGTATCCGTACATTTGTTCTCTACATCTGTCTCTATTTCTGCCTTGCAAACTGGTTCATCTGTACCATTTTTCTAGATTCCACATATATGCATTAATATACGATATTTGTTTTTCTCTTTCTAACTTACTTCACTCTGTAGGACAGTCTCTAGATCCATCCACGTCTCTACAAATGACCCAATTTCATTCCTTTTTATGGCTGAGTAATATTCCATTGTACATACGTACCACATCTTCTTTATCCATTCGTCTGTTGATGGACATTTAGGTTGCTTCCATGACCTGGCTATTGCAAATAGTGCTGCAGTGAACATTGGGGTGCATGTGTCTTTTTGAATTATGGTTTTCTTTGGGTATAAGCCCAGTAGTGGGACTGCTGGGTCATATGGTAACTCTATTTTTAGTTTTTTTAAGGAACCTCCATACTGTTCTCCATAGTGGCTGTATTAATTTACATTCCTGCCAACAGTGCAAGAGGGTTCCCTTTTCTCCACACCTTCTCCAGCATTTATTGTTTGTAGATTTTCTGATGATGCCCATTCTAACCGGTGTGAGGTGATACCTCATTGTAGTTTTGATTTACGCAATTGACTTTGCTTCCATGTTTTTAGCAAAAATGAAGAGCTTCTAGGCAAAGTGTAATACACACATACTACTTCTACAGAATAAAAGTCTTCCTGTATAATCTCATCTTGTTGATCTTTTTAAAACCTTTCCCCGGCTCTCAGAGACATGTAACCAATACAACCTGCCATATTTAAAGCACAAATACTGATGCTTGCATTCAGATTTCTGCTGCTCAGCTGAAAAGGCTTTTCACACTTAAATCCTTTAAGTTTTTCCTATCCTATTATGGAAGGGTTACAGATCCAACTTAAGCACCTCATTTTTTCCTATCTGTAAAAGGTGACTCACAAAGAACTTCACATGATTGGGCTTGAAATGAAGAGCATGTTAAATAATTTCTTTAGAAAAAAAACATAAAGAATTAGATGGGGAGGGTGGGAGGGAGGGAGATGCAAGAGGGAAGAGATATGGGAACATATTGTATATGTATAACTGATTAACTTTGTTATAAAGCAGAAGCTAACACACCATTGTAAGGCAATTATACTTCAATAAAGATGTTTAAAAAAAAAAAGAATTAGAGATGAGCTAATTAAAGACAGACATATTTCAGTGCATTTTTAAAGCATACAATAATAATAGGCAATAATCAAAATACCATAGCTTGCAGGAAAACTAGCATGCAGGAAACATGAATAATCTAGAACAATCATCCGAAGGTACCTGGAGGATAGTCAAGGTGAACTAAAATATATTATATATTCATTTCATGATCTGTCTGGACTCAGTTAAATGATACTCTATAATTTTAATCAGAGAAAAACAGATAATTCCAGAATAAGATTAAGGACAATGGTGGGGAGTGGAAGGATAGAGGGGGTGAAAATTAATCAGGGAGAGAATTTAGACCTCTGGGGGAGCTGGTGACCTTCTGAAAACTATCTCCCAATATTTAAGCTTCAAATGAAACCTGAGTTTGGTAAACAGAATTGTGGCTGGGTGCCAATTTAAGATCAAACTTCTACTAAGCAAGTGGCTGAAGTATTTTTAACATCTCCCAAAATCACTTAAGAAGAAAATTGAACTTCACATCTTACTACCCTAGACTTCAAATATTGAAGTCTTCAAGAGTCTCAAAAGTCTAAGCCACTGAAATATTTTATCTACCCAATCTCATTCCCGATCATGCAGTCGAAACTATGGTGGAAAATTGCAATTGCAATTTGTTATGGTTTATTATCAACTCCAAATCTGGTTTAGCAATTCAATAAATCCCCTCCCTGGAGAAGCAAGAACTTCCACCTGAGAACCCATCCAAGCCCAGCTGAAAATGTCATCTTGTCTTATCACTAAGATCAGATCAAAAGTATCTTTTCCATTTTCCCAGGCACCATATAAATGATCTCAAGTACTGACCACTAGTGTTGCTTTTATCATTTTTGAAAATTTCCATCACTCTATCTAGTCTTCACCAGGAGAAAGTAGGTCTTAAAATAACATTTTTCCATACATAAAAATGAATCGAAATATTCAAGCATCAAAGTTGTGTTTAGTTTGAAGCAACACGCAGCTGCTTCTTATTTAAGGGTGATTCTCTTCTTAAAATCATGTTAGTTCTCGCTTTTAGTTTATAGATTTTGTGTCTGGGATTCCAGGTAAGCTTCCCCGTTAATTAGACATAAGCCAATATTGACAGCAGCAACTACCACTGTGAAGATGAGATGCTAAACAATGTCTGGTCTTAAAAGTCAAGAAACTATGAGTTAACTAGATGATCTAATCTAGCTTCAAATTAACCACATTAAAATAAATTAAATGCTCTTTCCTCTTCATGTTGCAAAACATAAAAATGTCATGCTCTGTAATCTGAGTATGACTCTGCTCATTTGATTCAGGAGATGGTGTGGTGTCTTTAATCCTTTATCAATATTATCCCAGACCAACAGATGGAAGATCAAGCAATTAAGGAGAAATGAGCATGTGCTGTACCTATCATGCTTTTTTATTTTTTTTCCTGAAGTTTGCTTACTGGAAGCTGTTTTTCCATATCCACCAGACAGGGGTGTTGACAGCCAAGAAATGACAGAGGAAAAATTAAAGGGCTCAGGGAAATCCATGATATATTGTAGAGGCAGGGACAGAGGACAAATTCACTTCTCCTTGCTCAGTCTATTCCTCTATTGCAAGATTCTTCTTCAAACAGACAGGTACCCAATAAGCCTTGACTTTTTTCTTATAAGCAGAAATTATGACCTAGATTTTGCCGAGATGGTAGATTAGTCAGCAAGCATTTATTGAGCACCTATTATATGCTGAGCACATTTTTAGGCTCTGTAGACACACTGGTAACAACTCAGTGGCCCTTCCTACAAAGGGAGCCAGAAAACTAGGAGGGAAGACAAATACTAAGGAAACTATTTCATTTATTAAATGTGAAGGAGTTAAATTTTGGATCACAGCTCTAAGGATCAAGACAAGTTACATGCTGTATCACATCAGGTCCCAGCAAGAAACAGAGGTCCACTTATACAAGCAAATGGGTGACTTTAATAAAGGGACTATTTTAAAGGTGTGGGCAGGATTCAGTCCCCTAAAAGGAAGCATGCAGTTCTATAGGATTGTAATGAGGAAGAGTGGAGTCCTCCAGGGTAATAAAAAATGGTACAGTACCTTAGGTCTCTAGCAGAGAGCCAGCTATTACCCCCAGGTCCTTCTCCCTGACCCACCCCCATCCCACAAATACACTTAAAGGAGTAAGAGGGCCATGCTTAGGGGAACCTGGAAGAAGAACTTTATGGAGAGGTCTGCCAGATAGGAACGATTGTCTCAGTGAAAGAATACAACCAGCCCTTAGCAACCCAGCAGCGAGGGCGGGGGAATAAATGCGCCAGCTTCACTCTCCTCCATCCTGACTCCTGTTGCTGAATACAAGGCCCAGATTAGGCACAAAATCTAAGGGGGCCATCACCACGCCCTGGGAACCTCACTCCTTTCACCCTAAATCTGACCCTGGATGGACCCAATGAAAGCCAAAGAGCAAGCCAGCCTGCTGATGCAGCCATGAGGCCACAGAGCGAGGCTGAGAGAGGACAGAGCAAATTAATAGAAAACATGTAGAATATGCAGCACACCTGCTTTATTTTTCTAAATCAGATTATATCTGCTCTAAGTTTCCATCTACCTGGTTGGAGAGAAATTTAATTTCAGTAAATCTTTGGCCCCCTTCACCTCCTGCTATTACAGAAGAATCTTCGGAATCTGGGGCAAGAATAGTAGGAGAGGGTCCAGGGCTTGGTGGTTGTTACATCTATAATTGTGGCCCTGAACTACTCAATATTTCCCCACTTTAGGCTTTTACACATCTAGGGACGACCTATATTATTATTTCCTTGGGACGTTCTTCAAATCAACCTATTTAAAAGTCATAGCCATAAAACCACAGTTTTAATATTCAAAGTATATTTTTTCCTCTATGCATTTAAATAGATAAATACATAAATAAACAAATAAATAAATAAACATCTGCTCTCTCAAATCCTCCAGCACTGCTGGGATACTTTGGGCTTACTCAGTGTTTGAGTTTGTCCTCCCAAGCACGGCGGTCCTGGGCAAGCTCAGGGATGCATTTCCTGGGAGTTATCCACCCCAGACTCTGATTCCACATCCTCCCTCTCCCCAGTGGGACACAGCAGGTCCTTGACCATGTTCTTAGTCTCAGAGGTCACTCAAGCTCTGCCCAACCAAGCACTGGCCTGTCTCCCTCCTCCACTGAGAAACCCAGAGTTAATCCTCCCAAACAAATCCAACCCTTAAAATCCCCTAGAGAATAGTATGCTTAGTGAAATAAGCCAGGCAGAGAAAGACAAATACTATAAGATATCACTTATATAGGGAATCTAAAAAATAATACAGATGAATCCATATACAAAACAGAAACAGACTCACAGACATAGAAAACAAACTGATGGGGCTTCCCTGGTGGCGCAGTGGTTGAGAATCTGCCTGCCAATGCAGGGGACACGGGTTCGAGCCCTGGTCTGGGAAGATCCCACATGCCGCGGAGCAACTAGGCCCATGAGCCACAATTACTGAGCCTGCGCGTCTGGAGCTTGTGCTCCGCAACAAGAGAGGCCGTGACAGTGAGAGGCCCGCGCACCGCGATGAAGAGTGGCCCCCACTCGCCGCAACTAGAGAAAGCCCTCGCACAGAAACGAAGACCCAACACAGACAAAAATAAATAAATCAATCAATTAATTAATTAATTTAAAAAAAAAAAAAAGAAAAACTGATGGTTACCAAAGGGGAGAGGGAGGTGGGGAGGGATAAGTTAGGAGTATGGGATTAACAGATACAAACTACTACACATAAAATGGATGAGCAACAAGGATTTACTGTATAGCACAGGGCATTATACCCAATATCTTGTAATAACCTATAATGGAATATAATCTGCAAAAAAACTGAATCACTATGCTGTACACCTGAAACAAACACAATATTGTAAATCAACTATCCTTCAATCAATCGATCGATCAATCAATAACTCCTAACTCTTCCAGTTCAAGAGAATTCAGAAATTTAGCAACACAGTGTCAGCTCTTCTTTCTGTGGGCTGGAAGGGGAGAAAAGAGTCACTAACATCCCCTGTTATATGTGTCCTTTTCAATCATTCACTCTGTCACTAAATGATAACAGCTGTTATCAGGAGACAAACAGTGGTGAAGAAAGTTGGCAGGTGGGGGGAGAGAGGGTACGACCTGCTCAAACTATGAGAGAACTGGCTGCAGGCAGCCTAGAGAAAGGTGT
The DNA here is from genome assembly GCF_965194805.1 of Balaenoptera borealis. Taxonomy (NCBI): domain Eukaryota; kingdom Metazoa; phylum Chordata; class Mammalia; order Artiodactyla; family Balaenopteridae; genus Balaenoptera; species Balaenoptera borealis. Next base: position 19,878,510 of record NC_138876.1, read on the forward strand.
ACAGAAGTCAGAGTCCCTGAGCTTGGCAGGCATCCTCACTCATTTTTCAGGAGATTTTCCAGGTTTTCTTGGTACCTGCCTTTTCAGCTCTGCTATGACGATAAGCTGTTGCCTCAGGGTCCACAGCCAACCCTCTACGCTGCCTATGGGTTTATTACTATCATCCTCCAACAACAGATCCTAATTAGAAAATATGAGTATCTGGTAGAGTATAAGAACTCACAGGTGTTGTATTGATCCTAAGTGATAACAACATCTAATTGACCAGGTTTCTGGGGGCAGATCTCCTGGGAAGTGTGTAACAAAGCTAGTGATGGTTTTTTTAAAAATTGGAGAAAATAATTGCCACTTTGGCCATGCACGTGGTGGGCCAAGTTTAGAGCTGAACTAGTGAGAGCTCGAACCTAGAGGAGGGACCACCTGGCTGGGTTGCAATCACGGGATACGGCTACTTCCGAAGAGGTGCACTGATGCACGGGGGCTTCGGGGAAGAAATTCCCCAGTGTCTTCCCGCTTCACATGCTCATTTCCTTCCTCTTGTCTCCCTTTGGCTGAACCCAACGAGAAGAAGCCAGAAAGGGTGGCGGGGAAATGTAACCCCCATGGACCATCCTTACAGGGTGCAGAGCGGAGATCAGAACAAGATGCAGGTGGATGGGCAGAGGGAAGATTATTCCAGTTATTTTTATCTCCTCTGTTCAGGCTCTAGAGATCCACTGAGCTCACCCAAACCTGACTGGGATCAGAAGTATAACTAAGAGAGAACAGAAAATGGTCTCCCCCCACGGCAGAGTCTATAAAAGTCATGTTTCTTCAACGATTTTCAAGGATAACATACTGACATGGCTATAGGACGATGATATAAAGACATTATAAGAAGAATATGACATTGACAATGAGACTCATAAAAAAATATGAAAGGCACCTTTTATTATGGTTTTATTCCCTTAACTACTAATGGTGTAGGTATGGGATATTGGGTTAGTGGAGAATTTTCCAAAATAGCATAGCAAAAAAGGCATTTCTAGAAAATTGTCCTTCCATAAACACTCCTGTCAGAGTATACAGGATATGGTGATGCACCATTCAGATTCCTCATCAGGAATAAAGGTCTTAGTCCCCCAGTTGCTAGGAATGGTGTTGGCAGACAGTCCTCAAATACAGCGCCCTCCAGGGATCGCCTTGGCTTGAAGAGAGACACTCACCCAAGGTCAGGCACCTCTTCCCAATCCCAGAACAGCCCACATCCAATGACTGATTAACACAGGCCTATAAAGGGTCAGCCCTCTCACCCCAAGTAGGGACAGTTCTGAAGGGCCAGGCCATCTTCAGAACAGAACACCCCTTAGGGATGGCTCAGGCTCCTAGGGAGACTACAGCTCAGCTTGGCATCTCTCTCTGTGCAATCCTGCTTCTTTCTCTTTCCTTCCATAGGTTGATCCCAAGAGCGCTCCCTAAGAAAATCCCTAACTGCTGATCTTCATCTCAGAGACTGCTTTCCTAAAGTGCAACCTGAATCACAGACAGCCTCTAACAAATAACACTTGTATTTCTCCATATTGTTCAACATGCCTGCTATTGTAAACCAGCTAAACCAAGGGATTATTTTGCTGCCAGTATTTCATTAAACTCCCTGCACATTAGTTTCCCTTTTCCAAGTTTCTAGTTTTGTTCTTGAAATGTACTTGAGAAAATTAATAGACCTGTATCCTTTAAAATAAAACCCAAAGCACACTAAGTCTTATACCAGGAAAACCAGGGTAGAGGGCAGAAAGAAGAACCAAGGGCCGAGTTAAAAAGGGATGAAGGACTTAAGAAAAACAAGTAGAAGAGCTGTACACATAATAAAACCTGTTTTAACTCTGAAAAAAAAAAAGGGATGAAGGAGAACGTAATAAACGCATAGATTTACAGGTCCAATGAAAAACACACTTAAAATGGACAGTGGATACCTGGGCCCGTGGACTTCTTGCGCTGGAAATCTGCTTCTGTTAGGAATCAGAATCCTTTTCCCCTGGGGCAGCACCACAGCAAGATACCAGATGGGTACAAATTCCCTCCACATTTTCTGAGCTCTACCCTCAGAGGATGTCAAGGCCAGAGAAGTCAAGAGCCTTCTCTAGTTTGATGGGAAAGGTCAGTCCTGAAAAATGATAATAAATTCCTGTCACTTTCTGTGATACTAGAATAATAATAGCTAACTTTTAAGTGTTATGCATGTGTAAGACTTTATGCTAAATGTTTTAATAACATTTCATTTAAGGGGAAAACAGAGGAGACGCTGAGAACTATACATCATGTATATTGGATTATGTCAGCTAGTAAATGATTGCGGGTATCAGAAAAAAGGAAAAAACCAAAGAGGAGCCATAGTGGCTTTGCAATGTGTTAAGCTGGCTGGGCTGAACAACATTTCCCAACATTCCTTCTCCTGTATGTTTCAGGTTAGGCTGGACCGCAAGGGAGAGTCTCACGAGAGATCTGGAGGGTAGTCCTTTCTTAGCCCATACACATTGTTACCGATCACCTTGTTGGCATGAGATAGTGGCTGGGTCTTCAACTGCTCCACCTTTCCCTGAATCCTCCAACTTTGCTGGAGTGATAGGTCCCACACACGGGCTGAGGCTTATGTGGTTTGAAATTCCCACAAATACAAAAGGAGGAAGTATCCAGGCTTTCTTATCAGCCTGCCCAGATGTGGGGCAAAGGGGAAGGGAGAGTGATGGGGATTGGAAGCTGTCAGCTAACAACAAAAATGGAGCCCATCTCTTTATTAGAAACGTCTTTGACTAATGGGCCAGGGATGTGTGTTTTTCCCTATGACAAAGGGCCCTGGCTTCTATAGAGCATTCACACTGCCAAGATCAGAGGGGCATTCAGCCCACCAAGACCAAAGGTAACAAGAATGGACACCGACTTCAGTCCATCCTCGTGAGCTCTAGCTCATGCTTATGGGTTCCAGCTTCACCTTTCTTGACTCCACTTTACATCCATCTTCCCTTCAGGATTTCCTGACCTTTGGACTTCAAGCTCTAGTAGCAGGTGCAAAGACAACAACCTTAGAAGAATACTTAACCAGCTCTCCCCATTGCACATGGCCAAATCCCTAAAATAAATGTGTGTGTGTGTGTGTGTGTGTGTGTGTGTGTGTGTGTGTGTAGTGATTCTGCTTCACTGATTGAACTCTGATACAGAAACCCTAAACCTTACTTGTTTGGGGGACAGGAACACGCATCAAGAAAGGTTTAGCTTCTCTGACAATGTGCTACTCTCATTCAATATGTTTAATGATTCTCAATGGGCCCCCAATTAAGTACCCGTGTGTTTAAGGCCCCTGAACCTACATTTATACTCTGTACCGTAGCCCAGCTGAACTGCTGGCCGCTCTCTGACCAGACATCCATATTCTCATATCCAAAATGCAATGGTCTGGGGAGAAGGCCAAGCCCAATCCCCATAGGAAAGACTCTGGCCAATCACAGCCCTGTTAGCCATACCCTGTTGTTTGTATGGTAGCGTGTATGGTCCCCTTGAGTAAACCTCCACCTTTATCTGCCTCATTCTGAGAAGCAAGAGATCATGTGTACAACTGGTGAGATTTTTCAAAGAAAGACTCTATACATTGAGAGTATCTTAATTACTACATATTTTTATTAAAAACCAATTCTCAAGTCCCTTATCATGCAGTGTACCTTAAACTTTTAGATCACAGGGTCTGTCAGTCATGGTATCTACATGTGGATGAGTTTCCTCCCTTTCATTTTTCTCTGACTTCCATTACTTACCATATTAAAAGCATAGTATTTTCCTACAATGCCCAATTTGTGCCAAGTGAAGATTTTTCATACTTTCAGACAGAATTTAAAACTGCCAGGATTTAAAAGCTCAAATTTTTATCAAGGCAAATGATTATAGTCATTTGTGTAATTTTTGTTGACAGTTTTCTTTAACTTTGGTCTCCATGTCATAAAAATTAATGTCTATAATTTGCTTTATGGTCCCACAGAGAGGGACAGCAAAAGAAAGAGGAAAAATACCTGCTCTGTTAGGGGATATGGTGAGAATTGATCATGTGAGTAAAAATCCAGAATAAAATTAATGCTACTAAGAGGCAAAAAAAAGAAAGTGGAATAAAAAAGCATTGAACAAATATACCAAGGGAGAAATATAAACTCTACATTAGACAGGTCTGCTAGTAAAAAGATAGAATATTAAATTATTATGACTCTAAATTTAGCTGAATGATTGTTGTCATTTTTCAACTCCTGTTTACCAAGTAAAACTAGAAAAATAAACTTGTACAATAAGAATAATGGAAACACTGCAAAATGAGTATTGGCAAAATGCAGGTGGGGAGTAGAGTAAATGTGAACATAAGCATTTGGTCTGGATGATATGCATCCTAACGTAACAAGAAAATTAGCAAACATCAATTGAATTGCTTATAATTGTCTTTAAACAAAGCACTCAAGACATACCATAAGATTAGAGGAAAACAGATGTGGTATCATTCCACAGAGCAGGTAAGAATGGCTGAGCCAGCTATTGTAATTCAGAAACTCTACCTTAGCAATATAATGAAACAAATATAAAAAGATGAAATATCTTTAAACAGTTAGAACACAAGGGGATCATAAGCAAAAGATAAGACGGGCTTACAAAGAAAATATCACGTTAGACTGAAGTCACAGATTTTTGCCAACAAATTAGAAAATCAGTGACCGAAGGAAATGAAGTAGATGTTTCATAATTGGCCTTTGGTGAAGCTTGGGACAGAATCTCATAAAATTCTGTCTTGTTAAATTGGTTTGAATTGGCTTAGAGATGAATATAGTCACCTGGACTGAAAATCGGTTGCCTCGTTGAAGGAATATGCCTAGAAGGCTCTGACAAGGATGAGTATTTATATTTTTTAATGCTCCTAGATTTTCCTTCTTCCTTTCAAGGCCTTAATGAAAATGAGGGTAAAGTTACAGATTTAGGCACTACCCATTTGGAGCCATTTAACTTTATATTTTTAGCCAACTAAACATTAGTGCATCCATTTGTAGAAGAGAGATGTAGAAGGAAATGAATAGAGTAAAAAACAATATTTCTGATAAAGGCATAAAGTACAAAATATTGGCTGTTTCTGATGATATCTTTGTAAACAAATGGAGGTAGGGTTTTATTTGAGTTTTTCCTTTACTTTGGTTGAGTTATCTGTACACATTCTGGATTAAAAACAACTGAAGTCTAACTAAGACCTTGACCCTTGAATGATTTCCCCTCTTTTTTTTTTTTTTAACTGCCCAGCTAACCTTCTCACGCTCTCACCTGATCAGCCTCCTTGTCAATGGAAAAGAGTTGTTAGGAAGCTACTCAAAGATGTACTTTGTACAACAATTAAGGTCAGAGGCCTGCTCTGGTTTCACAAACCAGGTGAAAATTAGAAAATTAGAGCCTAGGAGTTGGTCCTCTCTCATCTGGCAGGTGAGAACTGGTGAAAGACAAACTTTATCTTACAGTATCCCAGGGTGTGAATGGGGACCTTTTGCTCCCTGGGACACAAAAGCAATGAACAACTAGTGGGATTTTGTAAGATGCTTAAAAACTACGTCACCTAATCTGATACACAAGGTAGGAGAAACCATGGAAATGGATAAGCCAAGTGGCAGAGAGGAAGGCTTGAACTGAGTCTTAAAAGATAAGCAGGAGATCATCTGGGATTTAGGAAAGAAAGCAGGGGAAAGAATGTCCCAGGCAGAAAGAACCTTACATGTAAAGACACAGAAGCAAGTGCACGCTGAGGTTCAGAGCAGCTGAAGATGATCTGGTATTGGACTAATGATACACCCAACTCCCGTGATGCCACTACGGCTTAAAACCTTTAGTAGAGCCCCACTGTGTATAGGATAATGGTGTAGGATCCGTGTTAGGGCCTACAAGACCTGCATGGTCTGGCCCATGTCTAACTCTGCTGCTTCCTTGTTGCATCCTGTCGGGAGACAATTCTCCATGGATCTCTCAAGTCTCTGCATTTCTTGCAAGCAGAGGTATTAACTACCATTTAGTTCCAGACTATCTTTTCAAGGGTGAGGGTATAGGGCACTGTCCTGGAAGTTAGAGATAATGTCTCCCTCTGGGGCAGAAGACAGGTTTGCTTACTGTCCAGGGTAATAAAGACAACATCCCCCTCAAGACCAAAGATCAGGCAGGTCTCTTTCCCATTTTAAAAGGCTCAGGTTCCAAAGCTCAGGATTCCTCAATGGTGACACAAACTCACTCTGTGTTCAGCTCCACCTGGGCCTCTCCAGGTTGCCTCTGTGAGACTCTGGTGGTGGGTGGGAGAGAACGGATACAAACATGAAGCTCCTGCTATTTGTTGTTAGGAGTAATAGAGCTTTTGTGTCTGATCCTGGGATGTTTTGTCTTCTGTCAGTATCCATAAGATGGTGGCAGGCTAACTTCTTTGTGTCCATATAGAGTAAAATCTCAGACCTATCACCGTTCTTGACTCACCCTGACTTCCTGAACTCTAGTCACATTCAACATCATTAGATATCAGAAACATGCAGATTAAGACCAGAAGGAGATATCATTACACACCTATCAAAATGGCTAAAATAAAAAATAGTGACGACACTAAATGCTGACAAAGATGAAAAGAAACTAGATCACTCATTCTTTGCTGATAGGAATGTAAAATGGTACAGCCACTCTAGAAACAATAATGCTGTTTCCTCAAAAACTAAATGTGCAGTTGCCGTACAATCCAACCATTCCACTCTTGAGCATTTAGCCCAGAGAAATGAAAACTACGTTCTACACCAAAACCAGCATACGAATGTTTATTCCAGTTTTATTCGTAATATCCCAAAACTGGAAAAAGGCTACAAGTCTTCAATAGGCGAACGGTTAACAAAATTTGGGTACATCCATACCATGGAACACTACTCAGTAATAAAAAGGAATGAACTATTGTTACATGCAACAACTTGGAAGAATCTCAAGAAAATTATCATGAATGAAAAAGAGCCAATCCTAAAAGGTTACATACGTATTATATGATTCCACTTATATAACATTTTAAACGACAAAATTTTAGAAATGGAGAAGAGATTAGTGGTTGCCAGGAGTTGGAAATAGAGGGAGAAAGCAGGAGAAAGGCTGATGCTGTTATGAAAGGGGGGCATAAGGGATCTTTGTAGTGATAAAACTTTTCAGTATCTTGACTGTGGTGGTAGATACATGAACATAGACACGTGATAAATTTACACAGAAGTAAATACACAAACACGCACATACACACACACGTGAGTACAAGTAAACCTGGAGAATTCCGAATAAGGTCAGTGGGTTTTATCAATGTCAATATCCTATTTGTGATATTGTGCTATAGTTTTATATGATGTCACCATAAGGGGAAACTGGGAAAAGAGTACATGGGATCTCTCTGTATTATTCCTTACAACTCTATTAAATCTCAAACTCTCTCTGTAAAAATTTCAATTAGAAACTTCTGGGACATGCCAAAGATACCTTCTTTGCATAAGGAAGGAATCTATCAAAAAGTGTTTAAAGGCAGAAACTGAAAAAGCTGTGTCACTTCCTGTTTACATCACATCAAGTCCAACCAGTTTCATACACTGCTACAGCATTACATAATTCCACATTTATTTTGTGGACATTGATGAATTTCTCTTGCCTTATAGTACTGTAAACTTCTTTATGGCAGGACCATGTCTGGTTTGCTCTAGGGTCTGGCAGGTATTAAGTGATCAAATATTATTTAATAACTCAATAAAGAAAGTTTCAAGAGGTGATATTAAAGAAAGAGAAATTTACAATCATGAATAAAATATTTTAAGCAGTGATAATGTCAGAGAAAGTGCCAGGACAACAGTGAAACAAGTACACCCAAGCATCAGACTGACCAGGGTCCACATTCTGCTTCTGCCACTTATCCCATAGGTGACTAGGCACCTAAGTCTTGATTTCCTCATCTCTGCAGCATGAAGATATTAATGGCATCTATCCTAGAGGATTGTTATGACAACTGAGATTATATATGGAAAGCACAGGGCTTGGAACACAGAAGGTGCCCAATAAATACAGCTGCTTCCTCTACTAAAATTATTAATAACACTATTGACACTCATATTAAAAAACTAGTTGCTCCAATCGAAGAAAGGAGACACTGGCCAGAGGGTTTCAGAGTGATAAAAAAATTCTTCCAACAAGTCTTTCAACAGTGCAAGTGTTCTATAAGCGTATTTTTCTATTGGGAGATAAAAATAATAAAGTAGTTAAACAAAATCTTCTTAAAAACTTCCATTTTCATCAAGATATACCACATTCCAGGCCATAAACTATACCTTAACAAATATAAAAGACTAGAAATCATATAAAGTATGTTCTCATCCCACAATGGAATTAAAATACAAGTCCATGAACAGAAAGATAGCTGAAAAATTCCCCAAATATTTGAAGATTAAACAACACACTTCCAAATGACACATGGATCAAAGAAGTTACAAAACAAACATCGTATACTAACACATATATCTGGAATCTAGAAAAATGGTACAGATGATCTTATTTGCAAAGCACAATAGAGACAAAGAGGTAGAGAATAAACATATGGACACCAAGAGGGGAAAGGGTGGGGAGTGGGATGAACTGGGAGATTGGGATTGACCTATATATACTACTGATACTATATATAAAATAGATAACTAATGAGAACCTACAGTATAGCTCAGGGAACTCTATTCAATGCTCTGTGGTGACCTAAGTGGGAAGGAAATCCAAAAAAAGAGGGGATATATGTATACGTATAGCTGATTCACTTTGCTGTACAGTAGAAACTAACAAAACACTGTAAAGCAACTATACTCTAATAAAAATTAATTTCAAAAAAAGAAATGAATGCTTACCCCTGGAAAAAAAAAAAAACAAAGAAGTTACATGAGAAATGAAAAAGTATTTTGAACTAAATGAGCACAACTAAAGGACAAAGACAATGCAATGGGGAAAAGATAGTCTTTTCCAAAGTGGTGCCAGAACAATTGGATGTCCATATGCAACAAACAAAACAAACAAACAAAAAAACCCTATATACACAGACCTTACACCTTTCACAAAAATTACCGCAAAATGGATTGTAGCCCTACATACATGTAAAGTGCAAAACTATAAAACTTCTAGAAAAGAGTAAAGCAGAAAATCTATGTGAACTTGTGTTTGGTGGCGAGTTTTTATATACAACACTAAAAGCATGATCCATGAAGGAAAAAATTGGTAAGTTGGAGTTTATAAAAGTTAAAATTTTCTGCTCTGTGTAAGACATTGTTAAGAGAATGAAAAGGCAAGCTACAGTCTCGGAGAAAACATTTGGAAAACGCACATCTGATAAAGGACTTGTACCCAAAATATACAAAGAATTCTTAAAATTCAACACTAGGAAAATAAACAACATTAAAACATGGACAAAAGATATGAACAGACTCTTCACCAAAAAAGATATATGGAATGTAAGTAAGCATATGAAACACCTATACGAGAAAAGAATCTAAAAAAGACTAAATACATATATATGTATGTATAACTGAATCACTTTGCTGTACATCTGAAACTAACAAAACATTGTAAATCAACTATACTCCAATAAAATAAAATAAATAAAATAAAAAAATAAAGCATATGAAAAGATTCTCAACATCATTTGTCATTAGGGGATTACAAATTAAAACATTTGTAACTTTACAGAGGAGAATCCTGGCAAATACTATCTTAGCCAGGCAATCTATATTAACAGGGGTATCATATTGATAGTATGTCCTCTACCCTGAGTCTAATCAAGAGAAAAACATCAGACTAGTCCCAAATAAAGCGCATTCTACAAAACACGAAAATCCTCAGAGCTGTCAAGGTAATCAAAAACAAGGCAAGTCTGAGAAACTGTCATAGCCCAAAGGAACCTAGAGACATGCAATGTAATGTTGAACCCTAGATGGGATACAAAGAGGAACAGTAGGTAAAAACTAGGGAAATCTGAGTAAATATGGACTTTAGTCAATAACAGTGTATCAATATCATTAATTGTAGCAAAGGTACCATACTAATGTTACATGTTAACAACAGGGGAAACTGGGTATGGGGTATATGGAAATTCTCTGTACTATTTTTGCAATTTTTGTGTAAATCTAAAATTGTTCTTAAAAAAAGTTTTGGTTTTTTTTTTAAAGCCTTGTTTAATGGATAGGGAGTTTCAGTTTTTTTGTTTTTTTGTTTTTTTAACATCTTTATTGAAGTATAATTGCTTTACAATGGTGTGTTAGTTTCTGCTTTAAAACAAAGTGAATCAGTTATACATATACATTTGTTCCCATATCTCTTCCCTCTTGCATCTCCCTCCCTCCCACCCTCCCTATCCCACCCCTCTAGGTGGTCACAAAGCACCGAGCTGATCTCCCTGTGCTATGCGGCTGCTTCCCACTAGCTATCTATTTTACATTTGGTAGTGTATATATGTCCATGACACTCTCTCACCCTGTCACATCTCACCCCTCCCCCTCCCCATATCCTCAAGTCCATTCTTTAGTAGGTCTGTGTCTTTATTCCCATCTTGGAGGAGTTTCAGTTTTTCAAGATGAAAAAGTTCTGGAGCTCTGTTGTACAATAATGTGAATATACTTAACAATACTGAATTGTACACTTAAAAATGATTAAGGTGGTAAATTTTATGTATGTGCTTTTTACCACAATTAAAGGTAAACAAAATTTTTAAAGTCTCATTTTCACTTTTAGTAACATAGTCAGGAGTTTCTCATTCTCTTCAATTAATTAAATATTAATTATTACAATACTATAGTTATTATTAGTGTAGCTTCTAGCATCAGTAGAATGCTTAATGTATTTATGAGCTATGCTAAGCATTTCAAAAAAATTCTTCAGTTGAATCCTCACAACAACTCCATCAGGCAGGTATCATTACAGCTGACCTTTGAACAATGTGGAGGCTGGAGCACCGACCGTCCACCATCCACACAGTTGAAAATTCACATATAACCTGACAGCCAGCCCTCAGTATACTTGGTTCTACATCCATGGAGTCAGCCAACTGCAGATCGTGTAGTACCTATTTGGTGAAAAAAAAACCCACCTGCACAGTTCAAACCCATGTTGTTCAAGGGTCCACTGTACTATGCTTCCCTGTTACAGGTGGTATATATGAAGCCTTAAGTAAACTGCTGTGGTCATATTGCTAGTAAGTGGTTCTAATTTCCAAAACAATTTGACAACAAAAATACACACTCATAGCTACTTTGCTATATTTGTAAATGTCACCTGCAGCAGTTCACAATCCCCTGGTACTAAAACAACAAAACAAACAAAAAATCCACAAGAGTAAACACATGAATAAATGCCAAGCCAGAAGAGCAGCCAGCCACTTAAGTAAAGTGACTTTGAATGCCTATGCATTTCTCACAATGCACCCACACGCTTTTGACCATTTTATAGATGACTGGTCCCCATTGTGATCCCATTACAACCAGTGTTGGCTGCTGTGATGTAAACCGTGCTCCCCATCACTCACTCATATTCAATTCATCTTACAAAAACTGGAAGGGAAAAAAAAATGCTATACCTTAGAGACCGAAAAAAATCCTAAATGTAGTTCAGTTGAAACTTGAACAAGGCTTGAACTTCACGAGTCTATTTATAGTAAATAAGTAAATAAGACCTGTAAGTACAGTACTACTTAATCCGGGGTTGGTTGAATCCGTGGATATGGAACCACAGATACAGAGGAACCCCGGGTAGGAAGGAATCTTGGATACAAGGGCCAACTACTATAAATTATACGAGAATCTTCGACTGCTCAGAGGGTCAGTGCCCCTAACCCCCGCGTTGTTCGAGGATCAACTGTACATTTAAACAAGCGCTGCATTCCTAGGAAAATTAGGCTGTAACAGCTCCAGCCTAAACATCTTTTCCCTTGCGCAGTGGAAGAATCTTGGAACAAAGAAGAAAAGTAATGCCCTAAGAAACCGGTTAATCCTTCACTTTGTTTAAAAAGACCTGCATTTACCTATCTAATTACGAAGCCCCCGTGCACTTGTCAGGCATGGGCTGTGACTGACCGGGAAACAATCTCCCTGTTTGTGAAATTTCACAGTGCTCTGCCGGCATTTAAAAAAGGCAGAAAGCGCCTATGAGGCTAAACTGGATAGTTCCTTGCAGGTTAAAGTTGGAAATATTTGAGGAAAACATTTCAAGCTCGGCCTGATGTAAAAATCAGCACCCAATGCTGACTCTTAATATGGAAAACCATAAATCGCGCGAATAAATCCTTGTTTGGGAGGGAACCATGTGAATGGGCATGGAAAATGCATAAATAACTTTGAGTAGAAAACGTGAACATGTTTTCTAACTTTTAAAGTGCTGCAGAATGTTAAGCCATGGTTCAAACTCTATGACTTTTTCCCCCCCATCAGCTTTCACTAATTTCAGTTCCAAAGACTCTCACGTGAAAGGAAGGCATAACCTCTGTTATCAGGGTTCAAACTTCAATACAGAGTTATTAGCTCCATCTTATCGATTATGGTAGTTGAGGTTTCTCTATCCTTATTGGTGTTTTTTCCTCTGATTTCTCCAGGATTGAGACAAGTATGTTTAAATCTCCTATTTCTAGTGTGTCTCTATTTCTCATCTCTAGTAGTTTCTGCTTTTCAAATGTTGTTGCTGTGTTATCAGAGAACTGGGTAATAATAATAACTTTTGCATCTTCTTTGTGATTTTCAGCCTTTAGTATTATAAAATATCCCTTTTAATCTATTTTAATATTTTTGGCCTTAATTCTATCTTGCCTATATCGTCCTATGCTTTTTTAATTGCAATTGCCTACCTTTTTATTTTTAACCTTTGAAATCATTTAATTTTAGGTATGTCCCTTTTAAACAGTGGAGAGCCAGATTTTGCTTTTGGGGCAATCTGAAAATCCTTTATCTTTTCATTTTTTACTTTTTTGTAATAAGTTAAGTAACCCTGATATGATCTATATGCTTGATATCTGTTCTGTCATATTGTTTTATGATATTTTTCATTGAATGTAGAAAGCTGTTAGCTATGTAGACATTTTTCTTGCCCTTTTCCTTTTTTAAGATGCATATTAAAGTACTTGAGAGTAAAATGATATAATGTCTGAGATTTTCTTTAAAATACTTCAACCATAAAAGCGGTGGTGGCAGGGGTATAGATAAAATAAGTACAGATAATGTTGATGGTTATTGAAGTTGGATATTGGGGTTCATTGTAGTTCCTACTTTTATGTATGTTTGGAAACTTTTGTTTTCAAAAGTCTTTTGCTTTATAAACAGTTATAAAAATTTTTGTCTTTTTTAAGTCATACAAAGTTTGTGTGTTTATTTACTTTCTTAATAAGCCAAGCTGTATCTTCATGAACATAGACCTGAAATAATTAAAACTTAAGAGCTTCATAAAAAGAAGTGCTGGTCTCTAAATCAAACAAAGACTTTCTCTACTGCCTCAAGCTCTGCAGTAAATTATACATACTGTAAATGAGCACAGCTTCTTTTAAACTTACTAGAAACAATTTTGTCTTTGTGAGAGTTTTATAACTACATCCAACAGCCTATACAAAGCCTGTCTTTATGCAGTTCCCATGGTGATAGGGCATAATATATGTGTCCATTAAATTTGGAAATGTAATGAAGTGTAATAAAAATCTACTTCAGAAAAATACACTTCTCAGCATATTTTTATTAATTAAAATATTGCATTGAGCGTTTTTCATGTCTGTATGCCTGACAGCAAGTAAAAGCTTTGCCACAGATTAACTGTGACTCTTGAGTTCCATCCAATATTAATTGGTACAAAATAGGAAAGGCATTTTTGCAGAGAAAATATTTTGACTGGTGGCCCAGAGTGATTAATCGTAAACAGTTATGCTTCCTGAACTGTGCATATACCATTTTAAATGCCACCAGCAATACGGATTTTGACATTTGTGTCTACAGGGGTAGAAAAAGACTAGAAAGTGGATATCTTTAATCCTTGGGGAAGAAGTTCCTTATAGATGACTCCCTACTCCAGCCTTGCAGAGAGTGTGACTATTTTGCCCGTGGGGGAGGCATGGTATCATATAAGCAGTTTAAGAAAACCCTGCACAAATTTAACTAACAACAACAAAAGCAAAGAAGAAAAATCATCTTGGTGCACCACTGGAGACACAGAAGTCAAAAAAAAAAGAAAAAAAGTGGGGGCAAGGGACAGGGAACCAAGGAATAATAAGCCAAATTACTCTCATATTCTACTTTGAATAGCTAAAATTCGAAGCAGAAGGAGAGGAAAAGAGACTTATTCTCAGGATGATTATCCAGTTATCTTCAGATGAGAAATAGAAAACTCTCAACTCCTCTGTCTGAGCTCCTTTCTGTGTCTGTCTTCCCAAATTAACAACATCTCAATGGCTTTGACATATTTGAAATCAATGTACATGGCTTCTACCTACCCCCCAAATCAAGAAGAGCATGAACTGCCTCTCATATAGTAAATTAATCTGAGAGATATTTGCCTTTTGAGTTCTTGGGTAATTGCAATGTAATAATTATGAGAATCTTGACTGTCCTGATTGCTGTTCCATGAAATATCCGATCGAGTTAAACCACATTGAGCAACTACTCAACTGAAGAACTAATGAGCTGGACTTACTAGGTCATAAACTCTCTCCCCCAATTTTTTTTTTAAAGTACTCTTTATAGGATTCCCTTTACTTAACCATACCTTAATACCCTAGCCACATTTTCTGGAATTATGAAAAATGTCTGAAAATACCACTGCCCCCACTTTAAATAGTGCCATACTCAAAAATGAAAGGAAATGCTTGGGCACAATATTTGTACTGAACCCATCACTGAGGGCATTATATCAATATTATATTACTATCAGATGGTACCCCTTTGCCTAGCTGTTGCAGTGAAAAAGCAATCGATGGCAATCCACAAATGTTTGGAAGTTCTACAAAACAAACTTTTTTTTTCCCACTGGCTCGGAAGGTTTTTTGGAAGTAGGGGACTCTAGGAGTTGCACATATATCAAGGCAATAATGGAAAGCAAAAGAAGTGAGAAAACTGAAGCCTTTCCAAATCTGGAGGCTCCCAGGGCCATGGAACACAGCCAATTGCCAACAGCTATTCTTCACTGGGTAAGGCAGGCTATGTAAGCACACTACTTTCACTAACCACGTGGAGTGATTCTCTGCTGAAATATATCAGAGGGCTCTTTGAGGGGCCCTAGTCAGGGTTCTAGGGGCTCTAGTCAGGGTTCTGTGATTTCCAACACAGAACAAACACTCCAGCTCCTGTCTGTTCCCGAGTTTCTCTTAAGTGCTCCCCTACCCCCTAACGCTTCATTTCACGTTGAAGCACTTATCAGACTATTCTAATGGTGTCCTTGTCTGTGCCTGCCCATCCACCAGACTGTGAGCCCCTTGATGGTGGGAAATGAATCTTACACTTTTCAGCATTCCACCCTCAATGAATAGTTAACCGTAAGTGTGGATTTACATAGATGGAAAAAGTCTCAAACTGTTTGTAAAATATTGTATACATATGCACACGGATTCTGTCAAATACATAATGGCACACTTCACCTTTTGCACCTCTAGATCACATTGTCTGGATAGTAGATACATTAGGATGATTACTTTATTCTCTGTGCCTGTTGGACTATTTGAAATATTACTGAATTATTAAATCTGAATATGGAAAAAGAGAAAATACCAATACCTAGTCACTAGCTCTGCCTACTGGTACCCATTTATTTATTCATTCATTCTTAGTATATTTTTTCAGTGCCTATAAAGTACTAGGTTTGTCGTAGGCATTGAGCAAGGAGTAGTGAACAAAACAAATTCCTTTTGTACTCTTGGAACTTACACTCTACTATGCTTGGGAAGAGACAATAAATTAGTAAATGAATAAAGATACCAGGCAATCTCAGGTTGCAGTAAGTGCCGTGGTCTGGAAAGATCCGTGCTCAGATGCCGCGGAGCAACTAAGCCCGTGCGCCACAACTACTGAGCCTGAACTCTAGAGCCTGCGTGCCACAACTACTGAAGCCCATGTGCCTAGAGCCGGTGCTCTGCAACGAGAAGCCACCGCAATGAGAAGCCCATGCACCGCAACGAAGAGCAGCCCCCGCTCGCCGCAACCAGAGAAAAGCCCGCGCGCAGCAACGAAGACCCAACACAGACTAAATAAATAAATAAATAAAATAAATTTTTTTAAAAAAGTAGTGCTTATAGAGAAAATAAACCGGATGATATAACAGAGTGACAGGAAGGAGGGAGGGGCTCCACTCGTAGGTGGACAGGAAAGGCTTCTTTGAGGTGGTAACTTACCAGGATAAACGTAGAAGAGTAAGGAAAGGTCGTGGGGTGGCCTATGAGGGCAGAACGTGGGCTGGGGCAAGATCAAGGAGGGCCTGAATGGATGCTGCAAGGAATTCAGATTTTACTGCAGTGCCATGAGAAACAACTGGAATGTTATAAGGGGGGAAGTGGCAAGGTCTTATTTTTCGGAAAGACCACTATGGCTGTTGGGTAGAGAATGGAAGGTGGCCTGCCAAGAGATGAAGCAGAGGACCCTTTAGGAAGACTGGGCTACATTTACTCTAATGGTTCTCAATCAGGGGTAATTTTGCCTCCCAAAGGACACTTGGCAACATCTGGAGACATTTTTGGTTATCACAACCAGGCGAGAGGGGTGCTGCTGGCATCTAGTGAACAGAGGCCACGGATGCTGCTCCAAGTCCTACAACGTACAGGACAGCCCTTCTCAACAAAAAGCTATCCATCCAGTGGTGCTGAGTTTCAGAAACCCTGATTTACGCTATGCAGATCTGCTCTTTGACTTCTGGATTGCGTGACAGAAGCAACAGGAAAAAAAACAAGTTATATAAATTCTAAGGGGTATGTGTTCATGGGAAGCAAAGAAGCAAACTATGGAAAGAAAAGAACAAATAAGAAGAAGCTGTAGGGACTTCCCTGGTGATCCAGTGGTTAAGAATCCACCTTCCTCATGCAGGGGGGATGCGGGTTCAATCCCCATTCAGGGAACTAGAATCCCACATACCACGGGGCAACTAAGCCTGCACACTTTAGAGCCCACACACCACAACTAAGACCCGATGCAGCCAAATAAATAAATATATTTTTTAAAAAATTAAAAAAGAAGAAGCTGTAAAGTTAGAGTCAGCCGAAGTATGGAGTCATCCACTTTTGTACCAAAAGCAAAGATGCTTTGCTCTTGAGACCAGCCGAACTTCCTTTAATTTCCTATTGCATCCTTGACATGGTGACCCTCATTGATAAAAAAAAATACACAGCTATTTTTTATTTTCCTTTAATTAAACTAAATAGCACTCCATTTAGATTGCTTTGTATTCACTTAGAAATCCTTAATGAATGGCACTTCTTGTCCTTGGATGTGTCTTCTTTTCAATAAATTGATAATTTCCCTTCAGAAACTGGAGCATTTTATTAATTAGTGACTAGGATTAAAATTTTTTTTCTGACAACACCTGGACCTTTTCCATTAATATTCTAAAACCAGAGACAGCAGTCCACAATGTACAGTACTGTCAGATATGTTCATCTAGGTTAAGCTGGATTTTTCTTTTTCATGCAGATTGATGCGACGGGATTCTCCCAACAAATTATTATGCTGAGTCTCAGAGAAGGTTTCACACTCAAAGGGAGCCCCTGGGATGCTGTTATTACTCTTTGAAGGACACTTGACTTTCACTGAACATCTGCTTTGCTTAATGTACCTCTACTAAATGCGAGCACCTGAACTGAATATTTTAACCGTGGAAGGCAACCAGCAAGAGACCATTTGGAAAACCCCAGGACCTTTGCCAGGAGGCTAAAGTACAATTGACCCTTGAACAACATGGATTTGAACTGTGAGGGTCCACTTATATAGATTTTTTTCAAGAAATGCATACAGTACAACACAGTTGTACTGTGGTCGTTTGAATCCAGGGATGCAGAACCTCAGATCCAGAGAACGGAGGGCTATGGGACTTGAACATCCGGGGATTTTGGTATCCATGGCGGGTCCTGGAACAAATCCCCTGTGGATACTGAGGGACAACTGGATAACTTAGATCCTTAAAAGAAAAGCCTCAAAATAGGTTTTTAGGGGTTTCCTTTAAAATCTGTATTTTGTGAATGGTCATATTCAGTGAAAATCAACAAAAACTGGAAAAACAAAGATTACTTATTCATATAAGAATATGAACGTTAGACGTACTAGAATAAAAAAGTTCTATTATGAGGCAATGTATAAGCAGATAAATAAAATTAACAGTGAAAGTACAAGTTAATACCAGTGAGGGTGGCAGGATGGGCACTCTCATACATTGTTTGGGGGGCAGGGTTTATTAATTATTACAACCTTTCACAGAAGCCCCTCTAAACAACTTTTTTAAAAGTTCATGCCTTATAATCCGATAACTACCCTTCTATCTTAAGTGAGTGATCAGAGAAGAACACAAAGATTTATGAGTAAGGGTATGTTGCAAGATTAAAATAATAGTGTGAAATGGTAACAATAGTCAGAAATTTGTTAAATGGATTATAGTTAACCTAAAATATGAAATAATAGTAAGTCATCAAAAATCAAGTTTTCAGGAAAACATTCAAGATACTGTTCACTAATGTACCCCTAGAACTTAAAACAGTACCTGGTACATGACATTAAGTCCTCTAAATATTTGTCAAATGAAAGACTATAATATTGAAGAGGGTACAAACCATTTTTTCCAGCATGATCCAAATTCTCTTGTAAGTATAATTTAGATAGCTACATGGATAGACCCCTACCCATGCATAGGAAAAGATCTGAAAGGTAACACTCGGAATTATTTACAACTGTTACTTTTGGGTGGTGGGTTTGTGCGTTGTTTTTATGTTCTTTATTTCTTCCTTTATTTTAAAAGTCTTCTACAATAAATATTAATCAGTTGCATAATCAAAAAGAGTGACCTTTCTAGGTGACAAAAGGTATGTATACATTAGAAACATAAATCACTATTCCTTTTGGTGATGTTTCTTGCTGGCCTTGATTCCATTTCCCTACTGGAGTTCCTGAGTGTTTATGGGATTAATCAATCAACTTAGTTTAACAAACTTGTTAAGGGTCTACCATGATCTGGGGAGACACACGTAAGCAGCACACTTCCTACTCTTAAGGGTATGACAGTAAATATAAAGCCATATTATTTAGTTAGATATTTAATATAAAGATAATATGGTTAAGAGAAAACTAATGAAACCTTTCCATTATCTGGAGCTAGTATCATAATGGAAGTGGGTGGGCATAGGTCACCATATGAGCAAAGAGCTAGAGGGTCTTCACCAACCTGGGGGAGATCAGAAGGAGAAGTTAAAGCCGTAAGGCCAAAGGAATGAGAATACACAGTTCCAGAAGCCAGGGAGAGAAAATGAGTGCAGGAGGAGGCCACGGTGGCATTCTGCCAGGAAAGCAGATAAGACAACACCTGAGATGCGAAGTAAGCAGCATGGGCAGCTGTGCTCTTTGGTGTGTCTGCTGGTCACATCTTCAACTCTACCCAAGGAGAAATGATAAATGACATGTCTGCTGCCTTCTCCAGCCTCAAGGCCAAGTTGCCAGCCCCTCAATCTAACCCTCATTTGTGAGTTAAAACTCCCCTTTCTTGGCTCTATCTCCACAAAACCTTGATCGCTCCATTTCCTACTCTTTCCACATCCCAAGTCCTCCGGCTCTCCTCCCTGCCAAAGAAACACATTCCATAATGCTTTCAAGATTTTAAGGCATTTTAAGACAGAGAAAAGCATTTTAAGACAAGGAATCCATGACTCAAGCTGCAGAGGGAGTCCATTTAAAGGAGATTTAAGTCATTGGTAAGATAGTAACTTTCAAACAAGACCAGTAGCCTGCCCCTGCTTGTCACATAGGGGCACTAAAGATGAATAGCCTTATTACCAGGCCCTTTGCACTAACAAACACCAGGTTTACAGGGAATAGCCCCAGAGAAGAGGTATCTCCAGAGAGAGTCTTACCAACATGCACTGTATTCAACAGCCACACAGATACAATAATTACCAATATAGATCGTGTGACCAAAAATAGCTTAGTGAATTTTGCGGTGTATTGTATAGATAAGCAGCTAGGGTGGGAATTTCTTTTTTAAACACAGAGTTCAGAAACAAATCAACAAAACTCAAAGCATCATAACCAATGTGTAGACCAACGAATGCTAGTTTCAGGGGATGATAACAGCTGTTATGAAAAATGAGAAACCTGGTTACAAATTCTGGGAAAAAAAATGAGAAACCTGGTTAAAAATTCTGGGAAACACTAGATAAGACAAGTGTCTCTACAATGGTCTTTAACGTGGCAAGATAAATTTAATTTCTCCTAGAGCATGAGAAGATATGTAACACTTCCCAAGTTTATTTGACCACAGAATCTCTTTGTGTAGATTATTTTGCAGATCTAGGGTTTTTGTAGGGAGCATAGTTTGAAACTCATGGAACTGGATTTGGTTTTTAAGTTATAAAATCGTATTAGAAGTGACCTCTAATCTCAGTGAGAAGTGATTTTAGAACAGCTGTTATCAGTTGTGTCTGCCCATTAAAATCACCTGAGAAACTTTTAAAATTCCCAATGACCAAGACTTACCCCAAATCAGAACTCAGATTCAACTCAGAATCCCTGGTGCTAGGACCCGGGCAACAGTATTTTATAAAGTTCCCAAGGGGACTGCAACGGGCAGCCACGTTGACGCCACTGCCGTTGTTGAGTCGCCCTCCAACGCAGGAGGCTCTTCAGCATCCTAGATATCTTGTTGAACTAGCTCTTCAATAACGGGGAACCTCTGTACCCCCAACAGGCAGTGAAACATTCCTCTGCTATGTTAAACAGAAGATGAAGCACATTGCGTCTAAGATAACATTTATCTCAGTAATATCTTACATTGCAAACTAGGGTGCATGCTACATTCCTATCTTCCATCGATAAATAAATGTCCCATATTTTTTTTCCCTTATTAGTTTGAACCTAGTGTTTCAGATAAAATTCACATACGGGGAAAACAAAGCTTCAAATGTATTAATAAAGTTCTAACAGCAGATATTGAGAAGCAGATATCTAGACAGAGAATATGGAATATTAACTGCGACATGTAATATTTAAGGGCAGGAATTTTCTATTAATATTTATATACCTAATATGTACCATGCAGAAATCTAAATAGCAGGGATGCATTTTGCATTAAGTAGACGTAGGCCCAGTGAATCTAACCAGCCTCCAGAGCACAGACTGTCTTGGAGGTGGGAGCTGCTATAGCCTTCTTTGCCAATCTTTGCCTTACTAGGAACCTTAATTACTTTTACTTATAGTTCTCCCAAGCACTGCTTTGCTTCTTCTCAATGAATTACTTGGAATCCATATGAAGTCACAAAGCATTGCTTTCAGTTGAATAGTTAAAATTCTTGAACTTCAGGGACTCCAGCCATACAAACCAAAAAAGAAATGCCTTTTTGAATCTACCAAAAACCAGTTTCACAAGGACATCCCAAAAAGCATTGCCCCTGACTTGGGATGAGTCGATAGGTCGTTCTGTTAAAATGCATAATAGTTTAATCCCTTAGATACCCATGGATTTCATGTATTAAAAACAAGACAACAGGCTCCAAATGGAGTCACTTATGCTAAGCCCCATATCACCAAATGTAGGCTTCATTACAGTTTTGGCTCTCCCAGAAATGGAATCTTAAACCAGCCACTGGTTTAATCTTAAATCAGCACTAGTCAGGTAATCTGCCTGATAGACACCTGCCATCTCCTAAAGAAAAGTGACCTTGCAATAACCAACCCACTTTTTTGTCTAGTATAAACTCCTTGTTCCCACTCCCTTTTGCCTATAAAAGTCTTTCATTATGTACAGCTCCTTGGAGCTCCTTTCTGTCTGCTAGATTAGATGCTCCCTGATTCATGAATCATTGAATAAAGCCAAGATCTTTAAAATTTACTCAAATGGATTTTAACACTTGCAAAACTTGCATCAAAGAAAACAAATACCTAGTGCTTTATCCTTAAAATTGAAAAGGTTTATGACAAGGTAGTTGCATTATTTATTTGAATAATAAAATAGAGACCAATTTCAACCTGACTTGCTAAAACCAGCTATCTGATCTTAGCATCGCTAATCTTTATTTCCTTCACAATCCAAGTTCCTTTATTATTTCATTGCTAATGACTGTTCTGATTAAGGAATTAGGGATAGAAATGATCATGCAGTATAATTACGTATGTAGATCTGGAGCTTTTTGCTTTTAAATTCAGTGTATTCAAAGAGCCAGATCTTGCTACTAGATAATTTGTGAAATTATTTATTGCATTAGTAATATGCTGGGATAGTTAAGGAGCTAAGAATTTCAGGATTATGCCATGTTCAATGGCTGGTGGTCCATAAATATACCAAATGAATCTAAGTAGGCCTTTAAAAAAATCCAATTTATTGAATTAAGTATGAGTTTTAATAGCCCAATAAAACATCACTGAAAGATAAATATTGGAAGTTACATTGCCCAATTTCAACATAGCAATTCATTGAATTTTATCTCTCTAGGAAAAAATATTATAATTCTTTTTCACGACAAATTTGTATCTAACTTAAATGATATTCCTTCATGAACCTGATAGCTTCTATAATAATGGAGTAAAGTTATCTGCTGTTTCCAACATAGTTTGTTAGGTATTTTGAAACTGAAATATAAAGAGGGCCTGAGGGAATGTGTAGCACTAAAGAAGAGGAAACACAGCGAAAGAAGCCGAGAGGAGGGGAATTTATGGCTGTGTTTAATTTTGTGGTTGGGCTGCTATCATGTAGAAGAGGGATTAGACTTTCTCTGATGCTTCTGAGGGCTAGAGACCAAATAGAGATAGGCTGTAAAACAACATAAGGAAATATTTTCAAGCAGTTGAAATTATTTCAAGATGGAAAATCCCTGAAAGGAAGTGAGTCTTTCATTAAGAAAAGAAATCAAGTTCAGGCTTGATAAACACAAGCAGAAATATTGAAGAAGAGGTCTGGCATCAGAACCAGGAGTCAACTGGATTACTTTTAAAGTCTGTTTCTACCCTGAGATCCTGAAATTAATTACAGTTAATTGGAGATTATCAAAAATCAAGGAATTTAGTTTAAATAAATCATTTTAGTTTAAATAAATCATTGAAATATCAGAAATCAGAATCAAGCTAAAATAAAACTTTTAATCCAAGGTACAGCCACTGAGAGACACACAAATGGTCATAATTAAATCATTCTCTATTAAAAATCTATACAAATATGGTCATATTTTTTCTATATAAAGTTATGTTTTTTGAAAAGCTGTACAAGAATGGTCTTTTTTATATTTCACATTAAAAACTATAAACTATTATAAACCTACATGCTTTAGGTTGTTATCCCTAGATTCTGAGGTCATAAATGATTTTTATTTTCTTCTTTTTGCTTATATTAACATATTTGTTTTCTTAAAAATGGAATGGTTAATTGAGAAATAAATTTTAGTAAAATATTCAAAGTATGTTTTGTCCACATTCACAGAATAACGTTAAAAACTGAGATACTTAATTTTCATCAAAGCCTCCTTTTAACCTCAATTGTCTGGATATGGTAAAAAAAAAAAATTTAAGTACTTAAATTATAATTATCTAAATTTGTCCTTTAAATTTTTCAGTGCATGTTGGTGGGAATGTAAACTGATACAGCCACTATGGAGAACAGTATGGAGGGTCCTTAAAAAACTAAAAATAGAACTACCATACGATCCAGCAATCCCACTACTGGGCATATACCCTGAGAAAACCATAATTCAAAAAGAGTCATGTACCACAATGTTCACTGCAGCTCTATTTACAATAGCCAAGATGTGGAAGCAACCTAAGTGTCCATCGACAGATGAATGGATAAAAAAGATGTGGCACATATATACAATGAATATTACTCAGCCATAAAAAGAAACGAAATTGAGTTATTTGTAGTAAGGTGGATGGACCTAGAGTCTGTCATACGGAGTGAAGTAAGTCAGAAAGAGGAAAACAAATACCGTATGCTAACACATGTATATGGAATCTAAAAAAATTGGTTCTGAAGAACCTAGGGGCAGGACAGGAATAAAGACGCAGATGTAGGGAATGGACTTGAGGACACGGGAAGGGGGAAGGGTAAGCTGGGATGAAGTGAGAGGTTGGCATGGACTTACATATACTACCAAATGTAAAATAGATAGCTAGTGGGAAGCAGCCACATAGCACAGGGAGATCAGCTTGGTGCCTTGTGACCACCTAGAGGTGTGGGATAGGGAGGGTGGGAGGGAGACGCAAGAGGGAGGAGATATGGGGATATATGTATATGTATAGCTGATTCACTTTGTTATAAAGAAGAAACTAACACACCATTGTAAAGCAATTATACTCCAATAAAGATGCTTAAAAAAATAAATAAATAAAATAAAAAATAAAAAGCAAAAAAAAAAATTTTTTTTCAGTGCACAAACAGCCTACGTATTCCATCATCTGAAAGCTCATACAAATTAATAAAATTAGCATTCTGGACATATTTTACTGAAAGTGCAAGAACATTGTCTTAGTATGTTTCACAATATAATTTTGTACCAAGGAGTATTTTAAATTTTATAATATTTTAGTTTAAAATTAAATCACTGTCAAAAATTATTTAGGGTTATAATCTCAACAGCTATACCAACTATGGAGGTAGAAAAAGTAACAAGATTTAATTCTGGTAAAATTAAGCATTTTACCAAGCAATAACATTGTAGTCAGAATTAAGGCAATAATCACATGGTACAAATTCAAGGAAAAAAATATAATTTATTCTGCTGTTCCCTCCTAATATCATGCAAAATAACTTATGAAAAAATCCATAATATTTCTGTGTACCTATCATTAAGTACTGTATTTTAAAATCATAGCTGCCTTCATTTAAATGCTATGACTGAAAGTTAAAGGTATCACATAAGGCCTTAAAAAGGAATTCAGGTTCCATACTCTGAAAATTATTTGAAACTTCAGGAAATTACTGTATTAGAAAACTCAGCTTTTAAATAAAAAAGATTCTACCAGCCTCACTCGGTATGTAATTTATTTCTTTGTTCTAGAAGGTTGTAATTTTGGAGACAGGCTAAGTAAACTAGTGCGCCATTAAGAAAAATCTGATTCTCTTCCTATCTGGGTAGCACCATATGCACAGGTGAGCATCAGCTGGAAGCAATTACCTGTGGGAAAAAGGGTAGTGACATGAATTGCTTCTGCAAGCACTTGCTTCGTTTTCTGAGTCCCTATCCTTTCTCTCACCTGTACTTGGAGCCACTGAGTACCCTCCTGCAGACTCAGCTCTATTCTCCAGGCCCTACGAACAATTTGATCCCTCATCAGAGAGTGTTTAAAGAGTCCCATTTCAGGACTCAAGAATAAACTTTGAATCCGCTTACTCTAGCCTGGTTTTGGTCCTTTGCCCCACTTCTGATATGCGGCCTTTCGACCCCTATCTTTCAACTCTGCCCTGACAAATGATTCCTGTCTTGTTCTCCTGCACCTGATCATCTGCTTGGAAAGCAGATCAGGAAGCCAGTCTCTCTGAGGCTGGGACCCAATACTGTCCTTATGCTTAAGAAAGATGGAGGCTCCCACATATTTATAAAGTAACACACACGTGCAAATGCATGTGTAGACATGTGCACACACACTAAATTCCAGAAGAGAGTTTTAAAGCTATGTTATTCTTTACAAGTTTACTTTGAACAAACTGGTCCTTTTACCTGCAAAAAGTTCAACACAATAGTACTATGTCAGTCACAAGCAAATTATAGAATTAATTTCTAAAATCAGTTCAAAATACATTATAAGAAATGTAGCAGGAATGGGACTCAGATATAAAATGATGTAACAAATGACTCTACAGTCTGATCATGGTACCTGTGTGTGTCCTCATCAGGAGAAGTGACGGGTGATGTTTCTTAGTCCCTGCAAATTTACTCTTCATTCCTCCACCCTACTCTGTGCTGAGGCTGGCTTGTATGGACAACTCAACCTGCTCCCTTGCCTTTGGCTGCCTGTTGGGTTTGCCACTGAGTAGAAGTAGTGGGGGTTGGAGGGATGATGAGATGGGGCTAGAAATATATTCCCTCACAGCTTCTCTGCCTCCAAGTTTTGCTTACAATTCCCCCTCCACCCCTTCGGATCTAGGGATGGTAACCACTCCCCACTGCTATTAGCTCCAGGGCACTGCACTATCCCTCGTGAGTTTCCCTACATGTGGCCAACACTTTGGTAATAGTCCCTTCATTAAGCTCCACCCGAAGTATCCAGTTTGAGAGTATCATCTATTTCCTGCTGCAACTCTGATACAAGAGATAAAGTCAAAATTCTAAATGTGAGGTTCTAAGTAAATGTAAGGCCAAAATCAAATGGTCTTTCTGGGCTTGTTCTGATGGCCGGGGGTCTCCATTCCTCATGTCCTGAAACCGGAATCCTGGCTCTAGCCCAGGCTTGTGGCTAGTTACTTACATGCTATGAACGGCTAGACCTCCCAGTTTTGACTTCTGCCAGTTTTGTTCTTCTTATGCCTCCTTTGCCAGGCTTTGGTGCAGTCAGAGCACCTTTATAATGTGATGCCATCCATCAACTGCACGACTATCTACCATCATTTGTCCACCTGCCTTTATATACCTGCCTGGCTAGACCTTCTCCAACTTCTGGCAGCTCCTACACGGTCACTACATGGACCTTCTCCAGCCCAGTGGACATATCTTTTCTCTATATCTGTATCTCCCCATTCCTACTGAATCAAACACTCTGAATCTCATCCATGTCACATAGATTCCATATAGGGGACTTGGTATAGAAATAGTTCATATGCTCCATTTTACAATCACTGCAACATCTTTTCTTCATGTGAAATAGGCATGTGTCCACCATTCACTTCCAGAAGTGTGATTTACTCTGCAGTCCTTTTTTTGCCTTCCCCAGTATGGGACATCAGTGGATACCCCTAGCTGGAGTATCCGCAGCTCTCCTCCTTTCAAGCCTCTGCTTTACTAAGTATACATGTAGGATGAAGCCATACACTAGAAGGCAAAATGGCACTGGGACCTTGACCAGTAGCTACCATTACCATTGAAAGAATCCAGAAACACATTTGTAACACTGGTAGATATTTGGGAGAAATGGGCATTCTGAATGCACCACCATGCGATCGGGCCACACTGACTTATTTCAGAACAGATAGAGAAGGAAAGCTGCTCAGAATTGCTCTGTTGATGTACAAGGTATACTGTCTGTTTGGTTGTTCTCTGTTAAATCTCTAAGAACTTTAGAAACAAAATTAACAGTTAGCTTAAGTGGTACTTAACCTTAAATCACTTTAGGAAGAGCCTGGGAGCATTGTGCCCTCTGAAGGGATGGGATAAAAGCAACACATGTGTGAGATTTTATACCGAGTTGATAATATAACTGAACCCTTTAAAGAGACCACTCAAGAGACCTGCCTGGCGGTCCAGTGGTTAAGATTTCACCTTCCAATGCAGGGGGTATGGGTTCGATCCCTGGTCGGGGACCTAAGATCCCACATGCGTCATGCCCGAAACACAAAACAGAAGCAATATTGTAACAAATTCAATAAAGACTTTAAAAATGGTCCACATCAAAAAATCTTAAAAAAGAAAAAAAAAATAGACCACTCAAGAACTTATTCTCCTGCCAACACTTGCTGAGATGATTTGATCTAGTCTCATGGATTAACTACAAACTCGTGACTCCCAGATTTAATCCTTCAGCCCAAATCTGTTCCCTGACCTTCAAAATTACTACTTAAGTGCCTCCTCTACAACTCCACATGGATGTTAGCCAAGCATCTCACACTGAACATGTCCCAAAGAGAGATAATTCTCCCACCTCCCCAGTCTGTGTCTCCTAGACTCTGACTAAATAATACCTCTACTCTTCTAGGTGTGCAGGAATAAAAATCTTGATTCCTCTTTTTTTCTCACTTTCAACCTATTAGCAAATTCAGTTAACTCTCCTTCTTAAATATCTAGAATTTGATCCCCACTCACCATCTCCACCATAACAACCCTGGTCCAAGCAGCATCTCTCTTGTCTAGACTAACACGGCCTCCTACCTATAGCTTTCCTCCTTCTACTTTTTCCCTCTATGTCTATTTTACAGAGAAAAGGAGACTTTAAAAAGGTGAGTCAGATCATGTCACGCCTCTGCTCAAACACTTGCGGTGGTTTCTCGATCTACAAGCATAAAATGTAAATTCTTTATCAAGGCTTATGTGAGGCTTGCCGATCTGCACCCTAACCTTCCTCTGCCTCTCATCTGCTTCCTCCTGATGACATCTCCTATCACACTCTCCCTTACTCATTTTGTTCCAGCCACAAGGGCGTCCATACTCCTACACCTGAAACATACGCCTATTCCAGGGACTTTGCCATGTTGCCTGAAACACTCTTCTCTTGACATGTGCCAGTCTTACTCCATCACCTCCTCAAGGTCTCTGCTGAGGTGTAACCTTAGGGAGACTTGTGTCTGCTCCTTCTACATAAAACAGCATGTCTCGCCCATATCATTCCTTATTCGCTTATCTTGCTATATTTTTCCAGATTAGAATGTAATATATCTATTTACTTACTGCATGCCTTCTTTCAGAAGATATAAACTCCTTGAGGATAGAGACTTTTATATTCTCAGCACCTCGAACAGTGCCTGATACTGAACAGGTTCTCACTGTATATTAGTTAGTTGATTAAACGAATGAATAATGTACTCTTTTGTTCCCAGTCTTTCTCATAATAAAAGCCTGCATGTTTGTACATACTCATACATCATCTGGAACACATCAGACCTTGATTCAGCCATTCACAATGTCCTAAGGATGGGAAATCTGGAGTTAATCATCCTTTTCAAATTGGCACTGCCCCCTGGGCATTCTATCATCCTTATACCAAGACTGCTGGAAAACCCAGATTGAGCGATTACAATGTTCTCCTAAGGAGCCATTTGCTGTTCATAAAACTCAAGAAAATAGCACCTATGGAACAAAGAGGCCGAGGCAGTGTAGACATACATTATCCTGAACAGCTTAAGATGGCTTCCAGGAATAGGATGTACCATGTAATAGCATAATAACCTGTCCATTTCTCATTAAAAGGAAACTGAGTGTACAGCTGGCACCGCACATTTATTTTTAAAGCTCTTACATGAAGTTGTTCTCACAGACTCTAACTGTGGGCTTGAAGATTCTAAAAGAGAATTTCTAATAACAGAAAAATCATCAAAATATCCCATGCCTTCTAAATGTGGAATTAGAAAATGAGGTAGCAGACAACAGAGGGAAGGAACTGCTGCAGAGAATACAGCATGTGAATTTTAGACAAATCTTCTGCTCTTTCAGGATTAATGACGAAATGATTAGAAAGAGTAAATATCTTGTGCCCTATGTTATGCATGATCTACATAAAGTGATTGGCTCAGAGGAGGCACTGAATATTTGGTACTTTTGTTTTTAACCTCTGTAATATTGTTTAAGATCATAGATTTGGATGTCAGGTATACGAGGGTTAATTCTTAGCTGCTACTCACTACCTGTGGAATTGGACCAGTCACCTAGCCTCTCTGATCTTCCATTCTCTTACCTAGAAAGTGGAGAGAATAACACCCTTCAGAGGAGAAGGACTAAACAAAATAAGCAAATAAAAGAATGTAGGTAGTGCAGTGTCTAGCATATAAATAATAATAACAGATACAATACGAGCAACGTAACATAGCAGGCATTGCGGAAATGGAACGGGAAGAAAGAGGAGGCGTGTCTGAACTGCCTTGTGATTACTCTTCCCCACTTTCAGGTCTCTACTCAGCTGTCTATGGCATGTGATTTTGAAGAGCTGCTAACAGGGTGAAAGTCTTTGGACTACTGTTTCTCACGCAGGAGAGAGGGAATTATTTCCCTCCACTTGCCATCTGATTTCCCACCTGACTTCACACTAAACTTAACATCCTCTCCAGGGTTTGATAACGCCACCCTTTCCCTAGGAATTCACGCTCAACCTCTTAGCATTAAGGTGGGTACATTCTTCAGCCACTCCTCCAATCCTGCCCGTCCCTCGCTTGTACTAGGCTGGCTCCACTCTTACACTTGGCTGCCTTTCCCCTGCTCCCTCTGCCCCTGTTATAGAAGCCTCCTCACCACCCCCTGAAGAAAGAAACTGGGATCTCAAAACTCATGATGTTTGCACCTGCTGACCCCACTTCTTTGTTCTCATCCAAACCAAGGCAGACTTATCCTTCAAGATCAAGCCTGTGTATCACCTGCCTGTGAAGATACTGCTGTCTTCTCCACCAATCACAAGTAGAGATGATTTCTTACTCCTTTGCATCATCTATGTGTCTCATTAGAACAGCATTATGCCTTTTAGAACCTCTATTGCAACTACTGGTTCATCTGTAACACAGGATTAGGCTCAGACAGACCTAACTTCTAATTCTAACTACCCATTTACTGTGTGACTTTGAGGATGTTATTCACTGTCCTTGAGCCTCAGAACCGTCCTCTGTAAAATCAAAATCATAATATTTATCTGAGAGGATTATCATGAGAACTCAATGAGATCATGGAAATAAATGTTTAGTCAACACTGTCACATAATATGTGTTTTATGTATACAGTGCCTGGCACACAGAACCTAGTCTTTCATCCAAAATTTTTTATAAAACATTTATGATGTGTCAAGTATTGTGTTAGGAGCTTGAGATTCAACAGAGGCAGTAAGACTCAGTTCCTGCATTCAACAAGCTCAGAGACTGTTACTGGAATGGGTGAGGGAGTGTTGGCTGGGAGAAGGGTGCAGTAGAGCAGGGCATTAAGGGGACGGATAGACAAGGAAAAGTGCAAGCATGCCACAGTGTGGCAGATGGTATAACGGGGTGGGATGACAGGCGACTGCACCCACCCAAGTCTTGGAGGGGAAGAAAGGCTTCCCAAAGGCTTTGGGATTTAAGCCTAGCCCTGAAGCGTGAATGGGAATCAGCCACACAATGGTGGTGGCGTAGTAGTAGAGCTGGTAGAAGTGATGAGGTTGGTGTGTGGCTTGAAGGACAGGAAGGAAGGGCTTGAAGGACATTCTTGGCAGGGAATGTGCGGGGATCTGGAAAGAAAGGAGACCCTACTGGGTTCAGAGTGCCAAAAGCATTTCAGTATGGCTTGAGACAATGAAGCCAGTAAACCAATAAACATTGAACTAATCAATTAGCTAAGTAATTCATTAACTGGACTCTCTACCCTTCCCACCCTCACTAAGCTCTTGTAGCACTTTTCTGCTGCTATCCATTGCATATTTCAAGACGTGTTCACATCCAGTACACTACAGTGTAGACAAGAGTGGTAAGGAGCAGGGGCTCTGCATTCAGACTCTCCAGGTTCAAATCTCAGCTCTAACACTTACTGGCTGTGGAACTTCAGTTACTTACCTCCAGTATCCTCTCTTGTAAAACAGAGATTAAAAACTATCCCCCAAGGGCTTCCTTGGTGGCGCAGTGGTTGAGAATCTGCCTGCCAATGCAGGGGACACGGGTTCGATCTCTGGTCCGGGAAGATCCCACATGCCGTGGAGCAACTAAGCCCGTGTGCCACAACTACTGAGCCTGTGCTCTAGAGCCTGTGGGCCACAACTACTGAGCCCGCGTGCCACAACTACTGAAGCCCGCATGCCTAGAGCCTGTGCTCCACCACGAGAGAAGCCACCGCAATGAGAAGCCGACGCACTGCAACGAAAAGTAGCCCCCGCTCGCCGCAACTAGAGAAAGCCCGCGTGCAGCAATGAAGACCCAACACAGCCAAAAATAAATTTTAAAAAAACAAACAAAAAAAAACTAGCCCCTCCCGTGGTTATATGGATTTAGTTGTTAGTATGGCAGCTGACACAGAGCAATCATTCAATAAATGTTATTGACGTGACACATACTTCTCCCTAAGTTTTCCCTGTGTGCACTTCTTGTTTCGTGACCCAACTGCAAGCTCTTTGGGGTCAAGGACGCAGTTTTAAACATTTTCTCTTCCCTGATAAGACAGAGCAGTGCTGGTTTAAAAGGCTCAATAAATGTGTGCTGACACTGTTATATTAGTTCAGGCAGCATAGCAGAATGCTTAAGATCATGAATTCCAGAGCAAGATCTGCCTGGGCTCATATTCATAGCTCTTTCATTTTCCGACTCTGTGATCTTGGGCAAGTTGCATAACCTCTCACTGCCTCAGTTTTTTCAACTGTAAATGGGGATAACCATAGCAATGACCTCGCTGGTTAGTTACGAGCATTCAGTGGGTGACCTTTTGTAAAACCCTTATTCCAGGGCTGGTATTTAAGAGCTAGTATTGTAATTATTATGCTGTGTGTATTTGTAGCATTAGAATGGAAAATAAGGACTGAAGTGGGAATGCATGGTGTCTAAATATGCAGCCAAACTAAAGACACAATGCCAATTAGAACTGTGTAATTTCTATGTATTTGTGTAAGATCACCTACACATATGTACAAATAAATATCTACAACCTCATTATATCAAAAGTAACACCATTTAATGTAACATGTCATACGTAGATTTCTCTCGGCTCCGTACCTGAATTTGTCCTATGAAATCTTGAGTCAAACAGAATCTTGGCTTCAGTAGAACCCAAGTAAGAGACTGCAGGGCTTCCCAGAAATAAGAAACCAAACAACAGAGACTGCATCTTAATAACCTGAAACCAGCAAATACCAAAAATTACAGCTTTAAAAACTTAGATATTAATGATTGATCCAATCCTAAGAGACTCAGTGTAATTTGAACCATCAAAGTCAGTTCTGAAGCTAGATCAAATCTACTTATCCATCCCTGATTTAGAGCTTATGGATTTTATTATTCTAAGGATCTGTAATCCAACTATCTCATTTGGGGCTCTTGGGGAAAGATGCAATAAAGTGTACAGAATGCTAGGAATTCAAATGGGGGAAATTTCTAACTCCTTAATTAAAGAGCAGGGATAATGCTTTCTGCATGAATCAGATTCATAAAAGTATAATAACAACCATAGATTTATAGTTGGACAACGGATATATGTCATGCTCTTGAGTTACAGCTGAGAACAGAGTTTGTTAAAGCTGAATTATGGCAAATTCCTTCAACTGAAAAAATGTATGCATAAAATATTAGCCATGATACACACTTAGAGTATTCTGCAGTATAATAAAGACCGTTTCTTTTAAAGGTTATAAATTAAGAATGTTTCCTTTCAAATGAAAGGAATTATCAATTATCACTTTCTTTTTAAAAGTGTCTGAGGATGTATCCTGTACCTATCTCCTATATAAAGGATATGTCCTTAACTGTAACATTTTTCTATGTAACCTTCTCCAGGGTCCCTGGATTATAGGCACAAAGCTACTGTAAAAATGAGAGAAATACACCAGTATTTACTGAAATATATCAGTAATTACTATGCTCACTACCCAGTTGCTTCTACATATTCTTTGATGCAGTGGACAGGTTTACAAGCATTCAGAGCACCTTTTTTTCTTTCTTATTATTTTAAGAAAATCCAGGTAGGAATTGCATAGGTAGCAAATATTCCTTGGACACCCACCATGAAGGCATATTTCTTCCTCCAAGCCAGGAAATGAGAGGAGAAAATTTTTCAAAGCATTTGAAGCTACATTTTCATGAAGACACTTGGGGATTTGAGCTTATAACTCACATGTCCAGGAAAGAGAGTTTGTTGGGTGGAATAAGTGACTCCCGAGGCCTGCAAGGGAACTCTGTCACTTGACTGGCAGGTACCAGCCAGTACCTCCAGTTGTGGGATTTGTAATAACATTTAGCCTATGCAAATTACTTTACCAACTCCCAGGATCATCAGTCTGTAGTTTGTTTTTTTCTCTGAAACTTGGCTTTCGTTCCTACTGGTCTGACTTGGGTTATTGCTGAGTTTATCCAAAACTCATCAGCTTTTGCTTCACCTCCTGACCAGGGAGTATCAGCACTTAAGCTTCTTTTTTTGGGGGGCAGGGGGCGAGGGGAAGAGAGCAAATATACATATATCTATATACTCTCTAGTTAATTAGAACTTAAAACTCTCTCTTTCTTTAAAAGTGGCTATTCTTTGAAAGTATTCAAGACTCCCATTCTGTACATTTATCCAGCAGCTCATGGGGGAAAAAAATCTTTGGTCTTTTCCTTTCTTTGTGTTATTTTTTAAACATATTTTTCCTGCTATTTTTAAACATAAGAATAAAGTATATATTTTTGGACATTTTTGAAGCTGTAGAAAAGATGGAGAACAATATTTAAAAACCATTCCTAATTCTGGTACCTTGAGCTCATCACCATTAACATTTGATATTTCTTTCTAGAACTTTTCCTGTGCCTTCTAATAGCATTAGGATCAAAATATATATAGACTGCTTTACATACTTCTTTTAAAATGTAACATTATATCTGAGAATTTTTCCATTTCCACATTCGATGAAAATCTAATTTTTAATGGTTGTGTAATACTCTAATGTGTATATACCCTAGTGAATTTAACCATTTCTATCTTGTTTGACATTTAAAATGTATTTAATTATTCATACGTAATCCCAGAATCTTGCTCTCATCTCTGAGTTTTTTCTCAAAGTTTGTATAAGCGCAAATACTGTGTCAAAAGATATTTTAGAAGACTAT
This sequence comes from Balaenoptera borealis, assembly GCF_965194805.1. NCBI lineage: Eukaryota > Metazoa > Chordata > Mammalia > Artiodactyla > Balaenopteridae > Balaenoptera > Balaenoptera borealis. The sequence continues at coordinate 19,913,352 of NC_138876.1, forward strand.
ATAGGACATACTCTTTGTCAGGCATTGCTCTTAACTTTAATAATATTGGCTTATTTATTTTATCCTTTTAAGGTGGGGGTACTGTTGTTATCCTTATTTTACAGATGAGAAAACAGGCAGCAAGATTAAGTAATTTCCCAAAGTCACACTGGGAGTATGTGGAAGAATCGGGCTTTGAACTCACCATTTGAATTAACCATTGTTCCAAGCTGCCTCTTGGGAAAAGTTGCAAGACTTTTGATAAATATTGTCAATGTTTATAAAGATCATGCAATATGCAACTATGTGTGAGAGTACATACTTCAACTTCCATCATCTTAAATTCACCAGCACAGAATACTATTGCTTTTAATGTCTGTCCCCAAATTTTACATTTTAGATTTGTATTTATTCAGAATATATATATATATTTATTTATTTATGAATCACTCTGCTGTACACCTGAAACTAGCACAACATTGTAAATCAACTATACTTCAATTTAAAAAAGCAGTAAGAGGTATTTAAGGAGGGAAAGGAACTAGAGGAATTAAACTTACATCTTTATTTATTTTAAAGAAACAAATTACATTTATTCAATTCAGCTCCTTTATTCTAAACTTTATAGATGTTTTTTCTCTTTGAGAAAATAGTACTTTGAATGTAGTTGGAGTTCAACCAATAATTGAAGGCTCTAGAAAAGAGGAGAATTAATTCACATCAGATCAATAAGCACTAATTCAACTTACTTGGATATAGACTAGCAGGCTTGAAAGAATAGTGTGGCCACCTGAACTATTAAAGACAAGGCAAATATCTGATAGTGTATGTAGGAAAATTCACAGCATTAATGCTTCTGCCCAGTGAGGCTCCTTTCCTAACTCAGAAACAAGCTAATAGATGCTTCTTCAAGAAGCTTACCATTCGTGAAGGTATGGGAGGTATTTTCCAACAGAAGGCAGTTGGAAAATAATACAAGATGGTACCTAGTCATGAGCTAAATGAAACACAAATGCTATAGTAGGTCTGAGAGGGGAGAAAACTCCACAAGGCTAGGCCCTGAGCTAAGCCCTGATAGATGCTGTGAGATTTATCTAATGTAATTGTATTGAACTGGTGGAGCACGTCCTTCTGAGCAATGGTGAGCCGAATCTTTGGATGAAACCTAATTTAGGAAAAGTAGAAATGTTTGCAAATGGCAATATTTTAAATTGTCTTTTATTTTTAAGCAGGAAATATAATACCTACAACTGTTATTTTCCTCTTATTTCACTATCATGGAAGTGGTTCATTTGGTTTTGTTTTGTTTTTTTATTTTATGTCAAAAGGTAGAAACTACATAAGCAGGCTGACTGTATGCTGTGCTTCTGAACACATTTCAAGTTTGAATAAGATATACTGATGGCCATGTGAGTCAGCTAATTATGAAATATGGTTATCTAGTTGCACTTTATCATAAAGTGTTCTTTAAAATGAGAGATTAGTTTGTATTTCAGAAGCTATTAACAGTAGCCTTTAAATTACAGAACTACGCATGTTGTGGAACTATAGGGTTATTTCTAGACACTTCTTGAGAACAAATACTGCCGCAGTTTAAATACCTATACTACTTCTTAATTATGTTTTGTAGTTAAGGAAAATGTAATTATAGAATGGTTAAATTTTTATAAAAGATTAAGATACAAAGACATCCATTTTTTTTCCACTAGTCACCAAGAGTACTGTGCCTTCAGCCTACAAAAATTTCAAAACCTACCAAAAAAAAAAAAAAAAGCAACAAAAATGTACTGGCTTTAAAATAGAAAGAAAATTGCAAAGTAGGAATTAATAAATGATATTATTATATCTACAGAAGGCATCCTTTTGTTAACTATTCAATGACAAATCTTAAGACAGTTGTATATATGTTAAAATGTACCACTTCCCTTGTTAAAAATATTCGATATAATTTGGACCTTTAAAAGTAAGAGAACTTAAGTTCTGCAAAGTTCTTAACTTGGCCCTGCATTTAAGGAAGTACTTCTGTCTTATCAATCCATTTTGAAGCGCTGCTCATTAAACATGGCTTTCATTTCTCTAATAAGTAACATTCATTATATAATTACCTAAGGTACACTCAAGATATCAAAAAGTATTACAAAATTTCTACATCTGCCTACAGCCTCAATTGATAAAGGTCACTTGCTTCAGGCATGTGCTTTGGCTGACTATAATATTTGAGATGTTAGCAGTATGGTTTCCTCTATTTGAGCCACTGTTTATTCTTCACTGAGTATGTAATTTCAGCTTGCTTTTTGCTCAGACTCTGTAACAAATTATTCACTGCTCCTCCTCAGGGGCCACCCAGTTTGTGGTACTTTGTTACAACAACCCTAGCAACTATATGCCCCTAGGTTGAAATTCCAAACTCCAGCAAGAATTAAATGGATACATCTTGGGTCAGGCATCTTTCTCTGCTCTCATCAGCCATGGTGATGGGGGCAGGATTATAACTCCTGCAGACCAAGTGTGCATTTGAGACAAAGGGAGATCTAAACCTGCATCCCTAGAAAATAGAACAGGAGTTCAGTGCAGATGCTTTACTTGGAAGGTGCAAAACCACGGCGGCAAGTGTGAGGAAAAGGTAGGACTACCATATATCCTAGTTTGCTTTAGTCCTGGTTTGCACCTGTATCCCTGGTGGGTTGTGAGAGAATGATGAGCAAATGCACAAGTGGTTCTCCTTGAGGAGAGGCATGGTGATACTCTCAGCTCCACAAATCAAACACCTTCCTTCTTTTTGAGAAAGGCTGTGTGATGCCAAGTGACCAAAAGGTTCACAGGAATAGAAATCAGGGCCCCAGGGCTATAGTTTCATTTTTGCTCTTGCCTTTCATTTGGCTTAGGAATGTCCACAGAATATCAGGCTTGGAAGGCATCTAGTTTTGCATTCACTGACAGATACGTTTTTTTCATAGTGATTTTTGTATTTTAATGTCCATTAAATAAAATAACCAAGACATCAAATGTGCAAAATATAGTTTTAAAATAATAAATTTTAAAATAAATTTATCTGAAAAATTGAGTAAATCAATTTTAAGAAAAAGATTTAATAAATAATAGTACAGAGAACACTAGAGCAAAAATTGTGAGGGTGGTTCACTAAAGAAGTTCATTCATGAATCCAATGTTTAACTCCAGGTGCAACACGCAAGATATTGTGGTTCAGCCTGATATTGAACAGCCCCAATGACTAGTGTCTCCTGGTAATCCTTCCCCAGTGCCTCAGCCAGGTCTCTCTTCTTCTTCCTCTGTTTGTTCCCCATTAGTCCTGACTCTATTCTGTGGAGTCATACAGAATTATTCTATTGCTTCTTCCTCATGGCTGTCCTTCAAATACTGGAATAATCAAACCTTTTTTTTTTTTTTTTTTATAGCCCAGTTTGCTTTTTTTTTTTTTTTAAAGAAATTCACGTTCTTTTATTTATTTATTTATTTATTTATGACTGTGTTGAATCTTCGTTTCTGTGCAAGGGCTTTCTCTAGTTGCGGCAAGTGGGGACCACTCTTCATCGCGGTGCGCGGGCCTCTCACCATCGCGGGCTCTCTTGTTGCGGAGCACAGGCTCCAGACGCGCAGGCTCAGTAGTTGTGGCTCACGGGCCCAGTTGCTCCGTGGCATGTGGGATCTTCCCAGACCAGGGCTCGAACCCGTGTCCCCTGCATTGGCAGGCAGATTCTCAACCACTGCGCCACCAGGGAAGCCCAATCAAACCTTCTTTTAATCTTCTTTTTCTCAGGGCTAAGTACTCCTATGGCCCTTCCTCATTGAGAATCTTTATATTCTCTTCTCTGTCATCTTATGAATAAAGAAAGAGAAGGCCCATGTCTCAACAGCATATATTTCTCATGCAATCCACTTGGGCAGAGCTCCAGGAGAATACCAAGTCTCAACATTTCTATGTGGCTCAAATTTTGGAAATTCTTACATAAAAATTATTTGATCTCCCCTGTAACTTTGCAAGGTAAACAGGTCAGATTAGTCCTATTTATTAAATTAGAAAACAGAATGACAAAAATGTTAAGCAATGTCCTTTAATTAGAAGACAAATAATAAATGCAAAAAAATGGGGTCTCCATTACTAATATTTTGGGTTTTGTTTTTTTTGCTAAACCTGCTTTTTTTTTTTGTCTCTGGTATCATGAAATTCACAGCCCAAGATGTAAGATGATACGGACAGAACCCACAGAAAATGGAGAAAAGGAAAGAAAAAGTAAAGTAAAAAATTGAAAGGGAAAAAAATACAGGATGTGGAGTGGGCAGATGGGCAAACCAAAGGGAAATGATGGGTATAAAAGAGACATGACATTATATGTGAGTATTTTAGAGTGGATTGTCATACTTCATATTGGCTCTTGAACTTGAACTCCCTGAAGTCAGAGCCTACTGGTCTAGTAGTGATAGGGGGACCTTTCAGAAAATAAAATAAAATACAGTTGACGCTTCACATCTGTGGGTTCAACATCCATGGATTTGACCAACGGCAGATCAAATTTTGCCTGAATTTTGGTTGAATCCACACATTAGGAACCCAGGGATAGGGAGGGCCAACTGTACTACACCATTTTATAAAAGGAACTTGAGCATCCAAGGATTTGGGGATCCATGGGGGTCCTGGCACCAATCCCCCATGGACACCGAGAGGTGACTCTACATATATCCCCCCTAAGGAAGAGAAGAAGTCTCAAGGTCAGCCCCAGGTTTGGTGATTTGCTAGGAGGAATTATACGACTCAGTATATAGTTGTACTCACAGCTAAGATTTATTACAGTGAAAGGAATATAAAGCAAAATCAACAAAGGTAAGGGCACATAGGACAAAGTCTGAAGGAAACCAAATGCTAGCTCCCAAGGGGCCTGTCCTAGTGCAGTCACACAGGACATGCTTACGTCCTCCAGCAGTGTGTGCTTACAATATTGTCCACCACGGAAGCTCAATAACCAATGCATTTATTGGGACCTGGGCATATAAGTACCCATCGCCTGACATGTACCAAAATTCCAGAATCCCAGAAGAAAAGCAGGTGTTCAGCCTGCATAATATTGTTTGTCCAAACGGTTTAGGCACAGTGAGCCACTCTTGTCAGTTAGGGGCCATTTAACATCAGTGTAAGGATCTGTTTGCCATCAAATTCCCAGCTGCCAGCCAAGGCCAAAACTGCAAGCGGACTTCCTAAGGATGGTGGTCTCAGGTCTGCTATGGTAAGTTTTCTGCACACACAGTAAATGCTTCATCCAGCCAAAAGCTCTACTACAATCTCAGGTTGATTAGGCTCTGCAACAGAATTTCTTTTCTCCTCCTTGAAAAAGGGAACCCAAACTGTTTCAGTATATAAGTATTAGTCATCAGAAATACATTGGGGGAGCAGAGAAGAAAAATGGGTAAGACCAAGGAGCTAATGCCTAAATCCATCTAATGGATACATAAATCTACAGTCTCACTGATGATCTCTAAGCAACATTATTTCTCAATCCCACTTGAGAGTTCATTCCTACAACTGAGATATTTCTGCCCCTTAAATCTAACCTAAATCTTTCCTTCTTATTGAACTGGATGTTTCTATCTGGTTTAAGAAAGCCTTCCATTCCCTGTGGAAGCTCAGGTGGTAGCAGCATTATAGATCATCAGGGTCCACGATGATGTCTACACCATGATGTTGGCTCATGAAGAAGCAAGAATTTGAACCTTATATTGAAGGAGCAGGTTTTAAACTTCTATACATATAAAATAAAAGTAATCAGGTCAGGTTACTTGAGGAAAGTATGTCAGGAGATCTGGTTTCCTTCAGAGAAAATTTAGTCACTAATTAACTGTGTCTTCTTGGCCAATGAAACTCCTAAACCTCAGTTTTCTCATCTGTAAAATGAGATTGTCAAGCCACATGGCCTGCAAAGTCCCTTCTGACTCAAAACTCTGATTCAGTGGGTTTCACGATACTGTCAAACACAATACCATTGTCATGGTTATAAAGTCACAGTGCTCTTGACTCAAATGTCTTTTATCCCAAATTCAGGGGTGAAACAGGCAATGGGCAAGGAGCTGGGACTGAGAGAATTGACGTCAAAAGAAAAGGTTGCAGGGATTAAAGGAGCATCCGAATAAAAAGGGTGTTCCAAATACTCTTCCTACTCAGAAATTTTTATTTGAATCATACAGAACTATTTCTTTATGTTCTAGCTGAACTTCCCCTTCTTGGTTTTTAATAATAAAGAAATAAGCACATTAATTTTTTAAAACAGGAAATGACAGGGCAAAGATTCCATAAACAGCTGAAATGTTAATCACACAAAGGCTCCCAAAGCAATTTCATTCTGGACTCCTCATGCTTATGCATTACAATAGGGATTTTCATCAGAACACTGGCCCTTAGGACAGGCTGCTGGGCAAATGACACCTATGGCAGCCTGAATGCCTGTGCTGGCTTTTGAAGGGGCAACCAGGGCAGAATGTTCCAGAAAAGCCATTCACATAGACAGTGGTATTGGTGGGGCTGAGGCAACAGAGGGGATAATTAATCCATTTTGACAATACTAGGTAGTCTGCATATATTATCTCATTTGATTCAGCAACAGCTCATGAGGGGATATAATCATCATGCTCACTTCACAGATGATGGAAATGAGGTTCAGAGAAGGTAGGTAACTTTCTTAAAGTCACACAATCACACAGTGTATCAATTTTCCACTACTGTGCTCTTGCTGCATAACAAATTACCACAATCTCGGCAGTGTAAAACACCACATTGTATTGTCTCACAGTTTCCATTGCTCAGGAGTCCGGGTATGAGTTAGCTGGGTTCCCCATAAAGGTCTCATCAAGCTGAAATCAAGGTGTTGGCCAGGGCTGTGATTCTAATCTGAGGTTTAGGGTCCTCGTCCAAGCTCACTGATTACTGGCAGAATTCACTTCAGCTAGTAGAGCTCACACACACCCTTACCACGTGATTTCCAGTAGGCAGTTCACAACTTGGTTATCTGTTCCCAGGCCAGCCAGGCCCAACCAGGATAATCTCCCCCTTGGTTAACTCAAAGTCAACTAACTGGTAAGCAACCTAATTGCAGGGGTGACATCCAATCCTAGCCCCAGCTACCACCCACACTCAGGTGGGTGGCAGGGAGATCATACAGCATGTAGGCCACTGAGGGTCACCTTAGATCTCTGCCTACCATACGGAGCTGGTCAAAGACAAGCTCAAGACTTTTAGATCTTAAGTTGTGGGAAAGGCATGAAAATGAATAAATACAAAATAAATGTGCTCAGGGATATGTACATATAAATGATAAGTTAGATAGGAAGGAGCTATATCTGCCTGGGAAGAGTCCATAGAGTTCCATCTGACTTTAAAGAGGAAGAGGTTGTTGAGTGGATAAGATGACGGATTAAGTGGGGAGAGTATTAGAGGAAGGGGAAACATCTTCTTTACATCCCTTCAGTGATTCCCCATTGACTCTTCAGATTAACCTTAATCTTAAGTCTTAAATACAACTTACAAGTTCCCATGTGATCTGACTTCTCCTTCCTTGTCAGACAATGCCCCCCTTAATATCTGCCACTTGGACTCACTATACATCTTTTACATGCACGCTTTCCTTTCCTGGAACATTCTTTACCAGTATACTCCTACCACACTTAATTCTCCAAACTGTTTTTCCACAGTCCTACACACACACAAATACAAACACTCGTCACTCTCCTAATTACTATTTATTCTCCAGGTCTTGGTTTAGAAATCGCTACCTCTAGAAAGCCCTCCTCAGTGCCAAAGTTCCGAGTTAAAATGCTCACTGCAAGTGCTCCCATAACGTATGCACTCCTTAGCATCACATTTATTATAGTATCTTGTGCCTGTCGCTTTGAGGCTAGTAGAGGATTCAAGAGAGCCAAACTAAGGGATTAGTTCTGTCTTTTCACTCTTCCATTGCCAGTGCTCACCAGTTACTTAGTAGGTACTCAAAAACTATTTGTTGGATAAATAGGTAAAAGGCACAGAGGCAACACTTGACCATGGAAGAAAATTAAAGGCATCATAGACTAACTGGAAACTAAATTGTTGAAGTCTTTCAGAGCCTATACTAGGGCACTTCATATGGGCCTTAGCAGAGAATTTATAAATAAATAAATAAGTAAACATACATAAATGAGAAATTTTATATAGATATAAGAACAATAGTGCTTAAATCAAGATCAGAAAAAACAGAGACACTTCTTAAAAGTTTGTAAGTCTGATTTTCTGTTGAAATCATAGTCAAGAAATCAGAACTGATTTTTATAGTTGGCCATTCCTAGTATGTAGGTATATTGGTCAGGAGAGGCTAGGTTTTCCTGCAGTAACAAGTGATCCCAAAAACTACAGTGGCTTAAAACAAAGGTTTAGAGATGGGTTGAAGATGGCAGAGTAGAAGGACAAGCGCCCACTCCCTCTTGCGAGAGCACCAGAATCACAACTAACTGCTGAACAATCATCGACAGGAAGACAATGGAACTCACCAAAAAAGATACCCCACAACCAAAGACAAAGGAGAAGCCACAATGAGACGGTAGGAGGGGCGCAATCACAATAAAATCAAATCCCATAACTGCTGGGTGGTGACTCACAAACTGGAGAACACTTATACCACCGAAGTCTACCCACTGGAGTGAAGGTTCTGAGCCCCATGTCAGGCTTCCCAACCAGGGGGGCCAGCAATGGGAGGAGGAATTCCTAGAGAATCAGACCTTGAAGTCTAGCAGGATTTGACTGTAGGACTTCAACATGACTGGGGGAAACAGACACTCCACTCTTAGAGGGCACACACAAAGTGTGCACATCGGGACCCAGGGGAAAGAGCAGTGACCCCATAGGAGACTGAACCAGACCTACCTGATAGTGTTGGAGGGTCTCCTGTAGAGGTGGGGGGTGGCTGTGGCTCACCGTGAGGACAAGGACACTGGCAGCAGAACTTCTGGGAAGTACTCCTTGGCGTGAGCCCTCCCAGAGTCCGACAATAGCCCCACCAAAGAGCCAAGTAGGCTCCAGTGTTGGGTCGCCTCAGGCCAAACAACCAACAGGGAGGGAACCCAGCCTCACCCATCAGCAGACAAGCAGATTAAGGTTTTATTGAGCTCTGCCCACCAGAGCAACACCCAGCTCTACCCACCACCAGTCCCTCCCATCAGGAAACATGCACAAGCCTCTTAGATACCCTCATCCACCAGAGGGCATACAGCAGAAGCAAGAAGAACTACAATCCTGGAGTCTGTGGAACAAAAAACACATTCACAGAAAGACAGACAAGATGAAAAGGCAGAGGGCTATGTACCAGATGAAGGAACAAGATAAAACCCCAGAAAAACAACTAAATGAAGTGGAGATAGGCAACCTTCCAGAAAAAGAATTCAGAATAATGACAGTGAAGATGATCCAGGACCTCGGAAAAAGAATGGAGGCAAAGATCGAGAAGATGCAAGAAACGTTTAACAAAGACCTAGAAGAATAAAAGAACAAACACCTAGAAGAATTAAAGAACAAACAAACAGAGATGAACAATACAATAACTGAAATGAAAAATACACTAGAAGGAATCAATAGCAGAATAACTGAGGCAGAAGAACAGATAAGTGACCTGGAAGACAGAATGGTGGAATTTACTGCTGCAGAACAGAATAAAGAAAAAAGAATTAAAAGAAATGAAGACAGCCTAAGAGACCTCTGGGACAACATTAAACACAACAACATTCGCATTATCGGGGTCTCAGAAGGAGAAGAGAGAGAGAAAGGACCCAAGAAAATATTTGAAGAGATTATAGTCGAAAACTTCCCTAACATGGGAAAGGAAATAGCCACCCAAGTCCAGGAAGTGCAGAGAGTCCTAGACAGGATAAACCCAAGGAGAAACACACCAAGATACATAGTAATCAAATTGACAAAAATTAAAGACAAAGAAAAATTATTGAAAGCAACAAGGGAAAAATGACAAATAACATACAAGGGAACTCGCATAAGGTTAACAGCTGATTTCTCAGCAGAAGCTCTACAAGCCAGAAGGAAGTGGCATGATATATTTGAAGTGATGAAAGGGAAGAACCTACAACCAAGATAACTCTACCCGGGAGGGATCTCATTCAGATTCAATGGAGAAATCAAAAGCTTTACAGACAAGCAAAAACTAAAAGAATTCAGCACCACCAAACCAGCTCTACAAGAAATGCTAAAGGAACTTCTCTAGGTGGAAAACAAAAGAGAAGAAAAGGACCTACAAAAACAAACCCACAGGGGCTTCCCTGGTGGCGCAGTGGTTGGGGGTCCGCCTGCCAATGCAGGGGACACAGGTTCGTGTCCCGGTCCAGGAGGATCCCACATGGCACGGAGCAGCTAGGCCCGTGAGCCACAGCTACTGAGCCTGCGCGTCTGTAGCCTGTGCTCCGCAACGGGAGAGGCCGTGACAGTGAGAGGCCCGCGCACCGCGATGAAGACTGGCCCCTGCTCGCCGCAACTGGAGAGAGCCCTTGCACAGAAACTAAGACCCAACACATCCAAAAATAAATAAATAAATAAATTTATTAAAAACAAACAAACAAACAAACAAACCCATAACAATTAAGAAAATGGTAATAGGAACATACATATCGATAATTACCTTAAACGTGAATGGATTAAATGCTCCAACCAAAAGACACAGGCTCACTGAATGGATACAAAAACAAGACCCGTATATATGCTGTCTACAAAAGACCCACTTCAAACCTAGGGACACAGACAGACTGAAAGTGAGGGGATGGAAAAAGATATTCTATGAAAATGGAAATCAAAAGAAAGCTGGAGTAGCAATACTCATATCAGATAAAATAGACTTTAAAATAAAGAATGTTACAAGAGACAGGAGGGACACGACATAATGGAAAACGGATCAATCCAAGAAGAAGATATGACAATTATAAATATATATGCACCCAACATAGGAGTACCTCAACACATAAGGCAACTGCTAACAGCTATAAAAGAGGAAATCAACAGTAACACAGTAATAGTGAGGGGCTTTAACACCTCACTTACACCAATGGACAGATCATTTAAACAGAAAATTAATAAGGAAACACAAGCTTTAAATGACACAATAGGCCAGAGAGATATAATTGATATTTATAGGACATTCCATCCAAAAACAGCAGATTACACTTTCTTCTCAAGTGCACACAGAACATTCTCCAGGACAGATCACATCTTGGGTCACAAATCAAGCCTCAGTAAATTTAAGAAAATTGAAATCATATCAAGCATCTTTTCTGACCACAGCGCTATGAGATTAGAAATCAATTACAGGGGAAAAAACGTAAAAAACACAAACACAGAGAGGCCAAACAATACGTTACTAAATAACCAAGATATCACTGAAGAAATCAAAGAGGAAATCAAAAAATACCTAGAGACAAATGACAATGAAAACACAATGATCCAAAACCGATGGGATGCAGCAAAAGCAGTTCTAAGAGGGAAGTTTATAGCTATACAAGCCTACCTCAAGAAACAAGAAAAATCTCAAATAAACAATCCAATCTTACACCTAAAGGAACTAGAGAAAGAAGAACAAATAAAACCCAAAGGTAGTACAAGGAAAGAAATCATAAAGATCAGAGCAGAAGTAAATGGAATAGAAACAAAGAAAACAATAGCAAAGATCAATAAAAGTAAAAGCTGGTTCTTTGAGAAGATAAACAAAATTGATAAACCATTAGCCAGACTCATCAAGAAAAAGAGGGAGAGGACTCAAGTCCATAAAATTAGAAATGGAAAAGGAGAAGTTACAACAGACACCGCAGAAATACAAAGCATCTTAAGAGACTACTACAAGCAACTCTATGCCAATAAAATGGACAACCTGGAAGAAATGGACAAATTCTTAGAAAGGTATAGCCTTCCAAGAATGAACCAGGAAGGAACAGAAAATATGATCAGACCAATCACAATTAATGAAATTGAATCTGTGATTAAAAATCTTCCAAAAAACAAAAGTCCAGGACCAGATGGCTTCACAGGGGAATTATATCAAACATTTAGAGAAGAGCTAACACCCATCCTTCTCAAACTCTTTCAAAAAATTGCAGAGGGAGGAACACTCCCAAACTCATTCTATGAGGCCACCATCACCCTGATACCAAAACCAGGCAAAGATACTACAAAAAAAGAAAATTACAGACCAATATCACTGATGAATATAGATGCAAAAATCCTGAACAAAATACTAGTAAACAGAATCCAACAACACATTAAAAGGATCATACACCATGATCAAGTGGGATTTATCCCAGGGATGCAAGGATTCTTCAATATATGCTAATCAATCCATGTGATACAGCATATTAACAAATGGAAGAATAAAAACCATATGATCATGTCAATAGATGCAGAAAAAGCTTCTGACAAAATTCAACACCCATTTATAAGAAAAACTCTCCAGAAAGTGGGCACAGAGGGAACCTATCTCAACATAATAAAGGCCATATATGACAAACCCACAGCAAACGTCATTCTCAATGGTGAAAAACTGAAAGCATTTCCTCTAAGATCAGGAACAAGACAAGGATGTCCACTCTCACCATTATTATTCAACATAGTTTTGGAAGTCCTAGCCACGGCAATCAGAGAAGAAAAAGAAATAAAAGGAATACAAATTGGAAAGGAAGAAGTAAAACTGTCACTGTTTGCAGATGACATGATACTATGCATAGAGAATCCTAAAGATGCTACCAGAAAACTACTAGAGCTAATCAATGAATTTGGTAAAGTTGCAGGATACAAAATTAATGAAGGGAAATCTCTTGCATTCCTATACACTAATGATGAAAAATCTGAAAGAGAAATTAAGGAAACACTCCCATTTACCATTGCAACAAAAAGAATAAAATACCTAGGAATAAACCTTCCTAAGGAGACAGAAGACCTGTATGCAGAAAACTATAAGACATTCATGAAAGAAATGAACGATGATACAAACAGATGGAGAGCTACACCATGTTCTTGGATTGGAAGAATCAACATTGTGAAAATGATGATACTACCCAAAGCAATCTACAGATTCAATGCAATCCCTATCAAATTACCAGTGGCATTTTTTACAGAACTAGAACCAAAAATCTTACAATGTGTAAGGAGACACAAAAGACCCCAAATAGCTAAAGCAGTCTTGAAGGAAAAAAACGGAGCTGGAGGAATCATACTCCCTGACTTCAGACTACAGCACAAAGCTACAGTAATCAAGACAATATGGTACTGGCACAAAAACAGAAATATAGATCAATGGAACAGGATAGAAAGCCCAGAAATAAACCCACACACCTACAGTCAACTAATCTATGACAAAGGAGGCAAGGCTATACAATGGAGAAAAGACAGTCTCTTCAATAAGTGGTGCTGGGAAAACTGGACAGCTACATGTAAAAGAATGAAACACTCCCTAACACCATACAGAAAAGTGAACTCAAAATGGATTAGAGACCTAAATGTAAGACTGGAAACTATAAAACTCTTAGAGGAAAACATAGTAAGAACACTCTTTGACATAAATCACAGCAAGATCTTTTTTCATCCACCTCCTAGAGTAATGTAAATAGAAACAAAAATAAACAAACGGGACCTAGTGAAACTTAAAAGGTTTTGTAAAGCAAAGGCACTTACAACAAGATGAAAAGACAACCCTCAGTATGGGAGAAAATATTTGCAAATGAATCAACGGACAAAGGATTAATCTCCAAAATATATAAACAGCTCATGCATCTCAATATTAAAAAAACAAATGACCCAATGAAAAAATGGGCAGAAGACCTAAACAGACATTTCTCCAAAGAAGACATACAGATGGCCAAGAGGCCCATGAAAAGCTGCTCAACATCACTAGTTATTAGAGAAATGCAAATCAAAACTACAGTGAGGTATCACCTCACACCAGTCAGAATGGGCATCATCAGAAAATCTACAAACAACACATGCTGGAGAGGGTGTGGAGAAATGTGAACTGTCTTGCACTGTTGGTGGGAATGTAAATTGATACAGCCACTATGGAGAACAGTATGGAGGTTCCTTAAAAAACTAAAAATAGAATTATTATATGACCCAGCAATCCCACTACTGGGCATATACCCAGAGAAAACCATAATTCAAAATGACACATGCACCCCAATGTTCATTGCAGCACTACTTACAATAGCCAGGTCATGGAAGCAACCTAAATGCCCATCAACAGACGAATGGATAAAGAAGATGTGGTACACATATACAATGGAATATTACTCAGCCATAAAAAGGAACGAAATTGGGTCATTTGTAGAGACGTGGATGGATCTAGAGACTGTTATACAGAGTGAAGTAAGTCAGAAAGAGAAAAACAAATATCATATATTAATGCATATATGTGGAACCAAGAAAAATGATACAGATGAACCGGTTTGCAGGGCAGAAATAGAGACACAGATGTAGAGAACAAACGTATGGACACCAAGGGGGGAAAGCGGCGGGGGTGTGGGGGTGGTGGTGGGATGAACTGGGAGATTGAGATTGACATGTATACACTAATATGTATAAAATGGATGACTAAAGAGCCTGCTGTATAAAAAAATAAATAAAATAAAATTCAAAAAACAAAACAAAACAAAAAACAAAAGTTTATTTCTTGCTTACAATGCATGATCATTACTGCTCCAAATATTGGTCATTCCAGACTCAGGGTAACAGAACATCCTCTATCTCCAATAAATCTCTGGCCATCATAACAGAGAGAAGAAACATGATAAATCTAAAATGTTCATCTTGGAAGTGACACATGTTACCTTCATCTGTACTCCATTAAAGAAAGCAAGTTTACATAGCCACTCCTGAGTTCAACAGGGCAGAGACATATAAACCTCACACAAGAAGCAGTTCTTCAAGGAGGGGAAGTGAAATATTTGACAAAGAGTAATATAATTCATCGCACCAGGGATCAACGGGCTGCAAGGCTCTCTTCCAACGTTTGGATTTTCACTTTTCATTTGTCAGCAATTAAACATTACAATACTGCCCTGGATTTGGGGTAAAGAATACAAGTTAAGGTTTTAGAGGAAAGAGAAAGAAAGAATGCTCACATTGAAAAGGTCCCTATAGTTCACATAGTTACACCACCATATTTTATGAATAAGAAAACTGGCTCAGCGAAGCTAGTGGCCTTTCCTAAGGCAACTCTGCATCACATGAGAAAAAAAGAGCAAATCACAAACCACTGGCCTCTGGACTTAGGATCATTCTTGCATTGCCTACATGAGATAACCCAACTCCTATCTACAAATCAGACCCAAGACTTTGCACAGCAATGGATATGGTTCCTGCCCTTGAACCTGATTTATGGTCCTCCTGGGGGAACCCCGGAGTCAATGAGTTACAATGGGGCTTTTCTCAAACCAATTCTCCTTGCTCTGTTGAGAGAGGCTGTAATTATGCTCAGTTCTTTCCTTGTTTTATAGCTTGGTAATGACATAGTGAGAACATCTACAATAAAAATGTCTATGAGGCTTTGTTTCCTTTTGTATAAATTCATTGTCTAGAATCTAGCAGCCCCATGTCTTGGTGATTTATCAGAATTAGTCCATTTAGGAAGGAGTGCCTTGCTCAACTGAAGTCTGTGCTCTTTGTTTTATCCAAACACGGGTATTGTCATGTAGCTTCAACTAAGCTCCCATACCTATTTTAAAATTTAAAAAAATAAAAAACAAAAACCCTCTCTGGTTCTCAGTCAATTCTATCCTAAAGCCTCTTTATTCTAATCTTTTTCATGCTTCTTGATTGTATAATGAACACTTTTTCTTCATCATTTTCTTCCCCATTGACATTCCATCTAATCTGACTACATAATCTGATGGCTGCCTTCACTTAACAATTGTTCAAATCTTAGCGATGGCAGAAAACCTAATGAAACAGAGAGCTATTTTTAAAAAATAAAATGTGGTTTATTTAGACTTTTATTCTAAAATTTTTAATATGACCTCCTTAGTATATAATGGATTTTATGTCCTTCAAATTTTCTATGTAAAAACAAGGAGCATATACTCCAACATTCTCAAATCCTTAAGAAAAAGATATATGTATATGAATGGTCAATTAGCAGTTGTTTGCTCTCTGAGTTTTGAGTCCTTTTTTTTTTTTTTACTATCTCTTGTTTTCTACTTTTGATACATTTAGGTTGCATTTTTTTCTTCTAATATATTCAGGGTATTGAAGTGCAAGGTTTAGTGCTAAAAACTGGGCAAACAGTAGACATGTAAAGGAGCTTGAGGATAGACAGATTGGGCTATTCTAAAAAATGAAATAAACGTTCACTGCCTGCAGAGAGGTTAGAATCTAGATTTTTTAAAAGATGGCTCCTGACACTTTTAGGATTTGGAGTCTAAAAGCTTATTTTGGGGTTCCCTACCCCTCAGCTGAATTTTGACTGCTCTCTTCTCATTTGCTGACTCTGGCACAGGGTGCATAATTTACCTTTGAACAGCTCGAGGACTAGGACTTTAAATTCACCTTCTAATGATTTGTTGTTCTGCAATTTATATCCACACACACACATATATAACACAGGTATGGTATTTCCCTGAGGGTTCTCCAACATAAATAAACTAAATGATGTCAAGTCAGACAAGGGAAATTCTTCAAAGAAAGCCAAGTTGGCATATAGAATCCAGACATGGGTAGCACATTTGAACAAACAGGCAGACTGTGTGATAAAGAGCTGCTTCCCTACAATGCCAGAGTTTGGAAAAGTTGAAAAGTTTGGTTATTTGAATAGGACTATTTCCAGAAGACATCATCAATTAGTAGACAGATGGCTGGCTAAGATGAGGAAGTCATAATCACGTCCTAGAGGTCTAAAAACTTAACCTGTTTTGTTCCACAACTTAATTTCCACAGCTCAGCTTGGTTTCATTTCTGTCTTGGCCATGATAACTATACAATGACCCGTTCTCTCTTTGTTTAAACACAGCTGATATGATAGCAAATCTACTGCTAAACACCACAATTCTAAACCAGACTATCTCTTGTATATTAATTATCCTCCTATACAAAAAACTAGCATATGTTCACTATAGAAATACAGGAAAATAAGAAAAGTATAAAGAAGAAGTTGTGTGTAATCCTCTTGCTCAGACATAAAACTTCTACAGTATTTGGTATATTTTCTTCCAGCCTTTTTTTTTAGGATGACTCTTTCTATATCTACACCCCCATTCCCATACACAGAACTCCCCCTCCCAAACACACACATAGGGAGGAAGGCATCTTCCATCACTTACTAGAAAATGACTTAACCTTTTTACTCCTTAGTTTTCTTACCTGTAAAATGCAGGTATAAATAATTCGTGCTTCAATGACTAGTGTAAAGATTAAATGAGTTGAGTTATGGAATATGCTCAGAATCTTGTCTTGCACGTAATGATACTCAATAAATGCTGGCCACTATTATCTTACTGTATATTCAGTTTTGTTTCCTTTTTTAAAAAACTTTCTAAAGTACACTCAAACTCTGTCTCTCCACCTTCATAACCCTAGTCTAAGCTAGTGTCATCTCTCTCCTGAATTACCGCAATGATCATCTAATTGATGTCCCCGGTAGGACCTATGGTCTAGTCTCCATATAGTACATAGGGTCATTTGTTACAAATATAAATCAGACCATACAGCTCTCCTGCTTACAACCCTCTGATGATTTTCAATTACACATAGAACAAAATATAAATTTCTTACTATATGTATCATTTAGGGAGCGGATTCCAATTCATGTCATGGAACCCTGGTTAGAGTATCCAGATCAAACAGGAATCTGAAGGTGGGTATTCCAGAATGGGTGTAACAGCTGAAGATCCCCTCAAGGTCCCAGATGCTCTTTATCTTCCTGCTCCAAAATTGTTAGTCTAAAGCTTTCAGTTTCATGGTTGCAAGGCACTACTCGATCTCCAGGATCTCTTCCATGTTCCAGAGAGAAAGAGAAGACACGGGTGAAAGGGCACAAGTCGAAGTCCAAGGAGGTAAGCTACAGAGTCTGTCCCTTTTGCAAGAATCTTCCTAGAAGCCTCCTTCTACACACAGATTTCACGGTACATCTTTATCGGCATGAACAGTCTCACAATCTCCCTAACCCCTACTGCAGCTGCAAGAGACACCAGGAGAACCAGTATTTGAATTATTCACATAGGTGCTCCACACTGAACCGGTGGCCTGCAGAGAATTAACCCGTTTTGTGCAACAATCACACAAACACCAAGAGATTGCTTTCAAGGGAAATAAGGCATATAAAAAATAAACAGAACACAAAGGCGCTTTTTTCCTTTTTTCCCCCCATTCCCTCCTCATTAACACCATAACCTAAAAGTGGAGAGCAGGAAAGAGTTACAATATAAGACCAGAAAAGGCTGAAGTGCAGCTCCAAAGATCTAGACACACCTTTGATACCTGCCAGATGGGCCTCTGAAGTGCAAAACAGGATCAGATCCCTAAGGGAATTCTGACACACAGGTCCTGACCTATGAATTAATCAGAGAAGCCGCTGGGTGTGAACAGACAGTGCAGGACAGTTGGAGGGTGTGGTCTGGGTAGGTTGCTTGGCCAGGGTGGTCTCCACGACAAAAGAGAGAAATAATTCACTTAGGGGCCAAGTGACAAGTGTAGGGTCCCTCAGGGCAGAGCATGGCAATGACCATCCCTAAGCACGGATAAGAAGCTCATTGCAAATAATTCAATATGGAAACTTATGAAAAATCAACTTTAGTGTTTTCCCATATTTTCCTGCTTTCCACCCTTGAACCTTGCAACTCAAAGCATGTTTTGTGGCCCAGCAGCATTCACCACGCCTGGGAGTTTGTTACGATTCTATGCTGATCTCAAGCAGCTCCAGACCTACAAAATCAGAATCTACACTTTGACAAGATCACCATGGGATTCTTACGCACATTAAAGTTTGAAATCATAAGCTCTGAAATCTAAGCTGCATAAAAGCAGAGCCTTCGTGGGCTTTGTTCAGTGTTACATTTCCGGTGCAGCAAATAGTGCCTGGTGTTACCTGGAGGGGCTCAATAAACATTTGTTTTAGGAATGATTCAATGAGTGAATGCACTAGGGCTTGCTTGCTGAAGATGCATTTGAAAAGATGAGAGTTCCTTGTGTATTAGTCTCTGTACTTCATACACACATGCACACACACGCTTTTTTTAATCAAAGAATATTTTTTTAGTCCATACCTAATGCATACCTCAGATGCATTAGCACAACCTAAATACGTGACTGCAAGATGAACTCCCTTCCTGGACATTAGGAAAGGCTAAATCCAGGGAAGAGGTTAGGACAAGAGAGCGGGGTGAGCCTGGAGGAGTTACTCTCACAACCCAGAAGAACACGCAGGTTGGTGGTTGACCCCGGTGTGTCCAAAAGCCCCACCCCTCCTTGGGGATGAATGCACAGGACTCAGCAGGGAATGACCAGGATCCCATGTCTACAGGGGACCTCGGGAGGCTGGCCCTCTGTATGGATGCCACAGAGCTCAGAAAAGATGCCTGCTCCAGCTCTGGCCTAAATGTGACATTGCTAACTTTTTCTAAAAACCATTCATACCAGATAACAGTCATACCACCAAGCCCCTGCTGGCCTGAAGACTTTTTGGAGCCCCACATGAGCAGCCCAGATTGATGAATAACCCTGGCCAGGGGCATCTATGATGACAGATGGAATTTTCCTCCAGCCTTGGGATGTAAAGACTGTGAATCAGATTTCATTCCATTTAAAGGAAGCAAGAAGTGTGACATTCCCTTTTTAATCTTTTCTTTCTCATTTTTTATTTGAAAATTTTGAATGTACCCAAAGAGTGAAAAGGAAAAGTACAATGATCCCTCATTACCCATCATCCAGCGGCTAAAATTATCAATATGTTGTCAAACTTGATTCATCTATACCCCCCACTTTCCATTCTGTGCTGGTTATGTTTATTTAACAGCTTTATTGAGGTATAAGAGTCATAGAATTCACCCATTATAAGAGTACAAGTTGATGATTTTTAGTAAATTAAACAGATGTTCAAAAATTACCACAATCTTGTTTGAAAACATTTTCATCACCCCAACAAGTCCCCATGGACCCCCTCCTCCCCACTTTCATTGCCTGTTTATAGTCAATTCCTGCTCCCAATCTGAGCTCCAGGCAACCATTGATCTGCTTTCTATCTCCGTAGACTTGCCTCTTCTGGATCTTTCATATATAGGGAATTATACAATATATAATCTTTTGTTTCTGGATTCTTCCACTTAGCATAATATTTTTGAGGTTCATCTGTGTTGTAGCATATATAAGTACTTCAATTATTTTTATTACTGAAGAGTATTCCAGTATACAGATAGACCACATTTTGTTTATGTACTTACAAATTGATGGATATTTGAATGTAGGTTGGGGCTTTTGTGTTATAAAAATGCTATGAACATTCATTTAAAAGTCCTTTTGTGTACATATTTTCATTTTGCCCGGGTAGATACATGGGTGTGGAATTGCTGGGATATATGGTAGTTTTGTAAGAAACTGAAAACCTGTGTTCTGAAGCAGTTGCGCCAGTTTACATCTCTACCAGCAACGTGTGAGAGTTGCAGTTTCTCCACGTTCTCCCCAACACTTGCTTTTGTCTCCATTTTATTATAGCCTTTCGACTGCATAGGAAGTGGTATCTCTTGTGGTTTTAATTTGCATATCCCTAATGACTGATGATGTGGAGCATCTTTTCATGCACTTATTAGCCCTTCATAGATCTTCTCTAGTGAAAAGTCTATTCAAAATCCCTTATGAGATATATGACTTGCGAATTTTTTCTCAATCCAATCTGTGGTTGTCCTTTCATTTGATTAATGGTATTTTTCAAGCCGTTCTGACACTGGATGGTTATGATATCTGCTCACTCAGGATGTACAGAGACCTCACTTAGCCACTTTTAGTTCATTTGACCATAACAAATTACGGGGAGTCAATTTCAACTGAAGCTTTTCAAACTTTACAAAACATAAAGGTCTGCATCTGGACAAAACCAATGCTGGCCCAGCTTGTAGTTAATGGGATGGCCCAGGAGAGGGGGAGCACAGAGCTTCTCATGAAGGCAGAACAGAGGTTCCAGCAAGGACACCTGCTGGGACTTTGATAGTGATTGTAGAGAATTAACATCTTCCAATCCACGAACGTGGAATGTCTCTCCATTTATTTAGGTTTTCTTTGATTTCTGTCATCAATTTCCGGTGTATAAGTCTTATATTTCTTTTGTTAAATTTATTCCTAAGTATTTTATTCTTCTGGTGTTATTGTGAATGGAATTGTTTTCTAAATTTCATTTTCAAATAGCTCATTGCCAGTATATAAAATTACAATTGATTTTTGTAAATCAATCTTGTATCCTGTGACCTTGATGAACTCATTTATTATTTCCAGTCACTTTTTCTGGTGGTTTCCTTAGCATTTTTTTACATACAGTGTGACACTTTTTGCACGCACATTTCTGTGGAATAAGATTCATAGCAGCCTGATTTTAAATTGAACAAATTAGAATGCACCCAAGATTATTCCTATTATAGTGCTGCATATGCCTGAAGAGCAGAGTGCAAGAGGTGTCTGAGCCGTGCTGGGAATCACACAGCATCTGCAGCCTGTCTTACCTCTTCTACAGCCACATGAGACAGCTGTTTGGTTGAGGATTTTGTCAAAATATGCCTATACCTATAAGAATGTGCTGGGGTGGGGAGGGGGAATTATTGGAAATTGCTGCCTTTGGAAGATTGCTTGTCCTGAGGTATGTCCTTAAGGAAGATTCTAGGGAGAGAGAAGAAATCTTCAAGGGCAGGGACTGCATGGGAAAAACAAACTGGAAGGCAATGTACTTTGATGCCTCCGTGTGAAAAGTGTAAAAGTGTAAGAAGAGGCATCTTCCCTACTTCACAGAGGGTATAGATAATGGTACAAAATTGGCATTTTGAGTCCTGCAGAGCGTAGAATTCAAAGAACTAGATAAAGGCAGTGAAAAAAGAGAAGGTTTTACAATGGCTGAATTGTTGCTATAAAATTTGCAAAATCCTTATGCTGTAATAGAATTGAATCCCAACATATCATTGAATTAGTGTGTGTAAAGCACGTAGCTCAGAGTTTGGTTAATAGCAAATGTTCAATAAATGGTAGCTGTTTATATTATTACTATTACTTTTGCAACTAAAATTAGAGACATTCTGCAATTCTGTACAACCAGTATTTATAATGCTAAAGGCAGCTCTCTGCTCAATTTGATGCGCATTTCAGGGACAATATCATGGGACTCCGGAAGTAAATTAAGGCTGCTCAGGATAGAGGCAGACTTCAGAGAAGGCAGTAAGGAAGATGACAAAAACCAAAACTTTGCACTAACCGTGCATGACAATCAAGACCACAAAGTGCTTTTCCCATATCCATTACAGCATTATTCACAGTAGCCAAGATAGGGAAACAAACAACTTAAGTGTCCATCAACAGATAAATGGATAAAGAAGATATGATTTCTCTCTCTTTCTCCAAATATATAAATATAAATATAAATACAGTAAGTCTCCTACGTAAGAACAAGTTCCGTTCCAAGAGCACGTTCGTAAATCCAATTTGTTCGTAAGCCCAACAAAGTGAGCCTAGTTACCCAACTAACACAATCGGCTATATAATCCTGTACTGTAATAGGTTTATAATACTTTTCACAAGAATAATACGTAAAAAACAAACAAAAAATAAAGAAAACATTTTTAATCTTACAGTACAGTACCTGAAAAGTACAGTAGTACAGTACAACAGCTGGCGTACAGGGGCTGGCATTGAGTGAACAGGCCAGAAGAGTTACTGACTGGAGGAGGGAGAGGAGGTGGGAGATGGTAGAGCTGAAGGATCATCAGCAATAGGAGAAGGAAGGCAAGCTGCAATCTCACCCACGCCTGATGCTGATGGCACAGATTCTGGTTCCTTGATGGATTCAATTCTATCTACCCTCTTGAAAATACGATCCAGTGATGTCTGGGTAGTAGCTCTTTTTTTTCTTGTCATAGATGACATGGTAACACTGGATTGCATTCTGAACAGCTGCTGCAACCTTCGTGTACCGTTCTACGTTCAGGTCCTGTGCCTCAAAAACTAACAGTGCCTCCTCAAATAAAGAAAATCCCCTTGCCATTTCCTGCATTGAGAATCTCTTCAGTTCTTCAGTTACTTCTTTTTCCTCTTGTCTCTCTTCATCCTTTCTCTGGGCCTCCAAGTCCATCAGGTCTTCATTAGTAAGCTCCTTGTGTTGCACAGCAAGGAGTTCAATGAAGTCGTCCTCTTGCATATCTAGTTCCAGCTTCTCACTGAGGGTCACTAAGTTGCTGAAGACCACTTTGGACTCCTCATTCACCTTCTCAAATCCACGAAAATCGTGAACAAACTGCCAGCAAAGGTTCTTTCAAACCCCATTCAGGGTTACGGCCTTGCTCCACTCTCTCAATTATTTTCACTTTTGTTTCCATTGTTATTGCTTGGCGCTTCTTAGCAGTACCAGCTACATCACCGCTGCTTTTATGCTTGCTTCCAGACATCCTGGGCTTGAAATAAAGATACTGTACTACTGTACTCTACACAGTACTGTACAGTAAAGTACACAGAAGCACAATCACTTGTAGAGGATGCACACACGTGACAATGTACGCCGGACGTGTGAATTAACTTAAGTGACTGGACATGCAAAACGCACGTTCACATCTTTGAAAGTTCACAACTTGAAGGTTCATATGTAGGGGACTTACTGTATAAATATAAAAAATAATATTCATCCATGAGAAAGAAGGAAATACTGCCATTTGCAACAACATGAATGGACCTTGAAGGCATTATTCTAAATGAAATAAGTCAGAGAAATACTGTACAATATCACTTATATATGGAACCTAAAAAAGCCAAACTCATAGAAACAGAGAGTAGAGCCCCTGTGATTACCAGGGGCTGGGGACTGGGGGTAATTGGGGAGATGTTGGTCAAACAGTATAAACTTCCAGTTATAGGACAAATAAGTTCTGGGAATCACCATGTATAGCATGGTGATTATAGTAATAATACTGTATTTACATACTTAAAAGGTGCTAAGAGTGTAGATCTTAAATGCTCTCACCACAAAAACGAAACGGTAATTATGTGATGTGATGAAGGTGTTAGCTAACTCTATGGTGGTAATCATTTTACAATAGATAAGTGTATCAAATCAACACGTTGTATGCCTTGAACTTACACAGTGTTATATATCAGTTATATGTCAATAAAGCTGGGGGAAAAAAAAAAGACTACAAAGTGCTTGTGAAGAGACTAATGAATAAACCTGAAATGTGTGCATCTGTAGGTGTGTGTTTATATTCAGTAAATCTATTTCAAGCTTATCTGTAATCATATTTAATTACATCTTTAATTTCTAAATTGCCTGATTAAGAAACAAGCTCCCTTCTCATTGTATTTGAAAACCTAACACTGCAAGTGATTGTCAAAAAGGAGGCTATTGCGTAGCCAGGAAGTGCAGCCTGAGGGACAGTTTCAGAATAGATCCCTCCCCTCTCCTCCCCTGCCCTCCCTCCCTTTTCCTCCTTTCCTCACCTCTGCTCTAGTTAAGGGCTGAGTCATCTTACCTGGAGGTTACAGTATCACTGATTTGGGGGGTGGGGCTCTTTGGGCTACATTTAGTTCATTTGGCTACAAAATGCAACCCAGAAGCCAAGTTCTACTTGGTTGGAAGGTTTTTAGACCCTATACATCCCAGGAATCTACATCTGTAGAAACCACCTCTGTCTTTCCCAACTTCTGTGCTCCAAGTAACCAAAAGTCTGATAGGATGACCCAGGGCAGGACACCCAGAAGTGGCCTGAATGTGGTCAGGAAGAAAGAATGCTCAGGTGGCCAGCACCTTCAGGAGAAAGCGGCAGTGTTGGGGCACTCTGGCAATATCTCTCTGCCAGGCTCAGTTTCTCTGCTCTTGAGCAGACAGACAATCCTGCAGCCAGCAGAGAGAGACTCAGGTTGCTGAAAAAAGCAGGAAGCAGGCACACTGATTTTATCTTTGTGTGATGCTTGGCAAGAAGTGACTGCAACCTCAGGAAACTCTGCACTGAATGAATGAACATTCTAGAACCAACTCTGCCACATGGGAAGTGAAGCCATTTCACTTCTCTGAGCCTCCTTTTCTGCTTCTATATATTAGAAATGTAATAATTCCTACCTGTCAGGTGGCATCAAGGGTAGAAAAAGAACACACTCTAGAATGTTCTCTGTGAGGTCCAAAGCACCACACAAAAAGGAACCAAAAAATGACAAGCTCCGTGGTGCTATGTCTAAACTTGGCCCAGATATTAATATTTAAGTGGCTAAAAGCAGGGCCAATTTTCTCTGATATTCTTCTAACAAAGGTAATTTAAATTATAAGAATATACAATATTATTTTCACAGAATTTTATAATGTTATTTTCATTTGAACGAAATGAGTATGGCCAGAAACTTCTTTTTTCTCCTGAGTGGGCCCCTGTACAAAAATACATTGTTTATCACGGCTCTAATTGGCTCCCTTGTTTCGGGCCGACACTCTCACAGACCCATCCTTCACACCACTGCCAGACTTCTCTGGCTCAAAGACATGTCTGAGGTTGACTCCTCTTTTCCCCTAAGGAGCCATATCCAATCAGTCAAGTCTTATGGATTCTGCCTTCTTAATATCTCTCAAATCCAACCATTTCTCTCCATTGCAACTGACATGTCTCTATTTTAAGTCACTATCATTTTTCACCAGAAATTAACAAATTAGCTGTCTACACGGTCACTCACAGGGGCCCCTGTGTTGCTCTTTTACCTCGATTTCTTTCTCCACACTGCAGCTAGAATGATCTTCCCGCACTGCGCATTTTATCATGTAACTCCCTGCTGGAAACTGTAATTGTCAAGATGATCAAGTCCCCAACTGCTGGACCTGGCGTCCTTGCTCCTTCAGGTCCAACCTTCAGATTCAAGCCCTTGCTCAGCTCCTTTGCCTCACTGTGCACCACTTCTAATGCACTTTTCACTCCAGCCATTCCTAACTATGTAAGGTTCTCCCATGCCATGTTCTCATTTTTGCACACACCGTCCTCTTTACTAGGAAGACTCTTTCTAACAGTTTCCACACTCACTGCCTTCACATGCCTAATTCCTTACATCATCATTGCCATCACCTCTTTTGGGAATCCTGCTTAGGACGCCTAAGACTGGGCTAGATGCTCTTGCCCTGTGTCTTCATAGCACTTTACTCTTGTACTAATCTATCTGCACTTGCACTCACCTATTTGCTGCTATGGCTCATCAATTAAACTATCAACTCCCTGAGGACATGAATGGATCCTTGTTCCTGCTATAACCCAATAGTGGATGTTGTGTTCTCACACAGATTTCTTCCCATCTCCGAGCTCCTGGGGGTATAGATTACTGATGGCTCAAAGCCATGTCCCTTGCTGGGCACTGCCCTAGGCTGCAGAAAACTGGCTTGTTTTACATAGTTACAGACCCTCTTAGAGACACCAGGACATAGTTACAGACCCATAGTTACAGACCCTCTTAGAGACACTAGGCCACCAATGACTGGCTGACATAGCACACAACGGCCCGGCCTCCTTGCCACTTTAGGAAATCTCTAAAGGGTTATCTCAGCTCCAGAGCTCCTGGTAGGATAGGACGAGGCCTCAGTTGCAACCTCACTGAATATCCATTTTTCTCCCTGACCCATCCTGCCATCCTCACATTCTTTCACGTGCATCTCCCAAGAATATTCCCCAATAAATCTTCACGCACAATTCACAATTCTCAGTCTTAGAGTCTGTTTCCATGGAACCCAGTCAAAAACATTCCCCACCACCCAATATAGTACCTGGCACATATTAGGTGCTCAGAATGCACTTGACATTCAACAAATAAATGAAAAAATGCCTTTTAAGGCGTACACTCAGAGCAGGAAAGTTGTATTACTCATGTTTCCTTTTCTAGTGTCCAGCACAGTGCCTGACTACTTACTTGCTTGAATGGTCCTTCAAATGTTCTCTTTATATGACTAAGAGGGCAGTCTTCTGGAAGCATATGGCTCCTTTCTTTATGCATCAAGTCCAAAGTGATACAAGCTAAAAAGGAGTATAAAAGGTGTGTAATACTATTCTGCATAATAATGAAATTTGCTGCCTTCAAAGGAAGAAAAAGATATACTGCAAATTACAAAGCAGTTAAAAAATATTTTTTTTATTAGGGTTTAAAGGGACTGTGTTCCCTCTGAGAATTAAAATAACTGTAGGGTAAGCTATGTGCTGTCTAATAGATCTGATAGGTTTTTTTAAGGTGTATCTTTAGGAGAACCCCAAAGGGGATACGCCTTGGAGGATAAATGCTGACCTGAATGATGCTGTAAAACTGGGAGCACCAAGACCCTTCCCTTGTACCATTCTGCCACTTGTTGGGCTGTCAGAAGAAATCATTGATTGACCAAATAAAAACCCGAGGATGCTATTTTGGACTTAATAACTTGGACTTGGGGGAACGTCTTAATGAGGGGAATCACAATGGGTCCTGGAAGGACCCAATGGGTAGGAGTTGGGGTTTTCCAGAACATGAATGGAATTTCAATGGGGACATCTTGAAGATAAGGCTCTCTTGGATAGAGGGGCAAAACCAGTGATAGGGAAGTCAGATTAGAAATTGTGGGTGTGTTCAAAGAGGACCCATCTAGTGAAGGGTTGACTTCTTAGTTAACGCGCACACACACACACACACACACACACACACACACATGCATACTTTTGGACCTTGAAGAAGTTATATTTAGTACTTGGCTTTCAATTTTTTTTCTTTTTTTAAGTAGATTTTATTTTTTAGTGCAGTTTTAGGCTCCACACATTCCTAGCCAAAATTTCACACTATGAAGCACAGTAATTCCTTAGGCTTCAGCAAAATTGAGCAGAAAGTACAGAGGATTCTCATATACCCCCCGCCCCCGTACAAGCATAGCCTCCCTCATTATCAACATTCCCTATCAGAGTGGTACATTTGTTATTATTGATGAACCTGTATTGACACATCATTATCACCGAAGTCCATCGTTTACATTAGGGTTTGCTCTTGGTGTTGTATATTCTGTGAGTTTGGACAAATGTATAATGATGTGTATCCATCATTATAGCATCATACAGAGTAGTTTCTCTACCCTAAAAATCCTCTATGGGGCAATTCCCTCATAAAATTACCCCATCCTTCAGTAAAGAAAGTTATGTATATGTATACATGCACACACACATCTTGATATTCTAATGTGGTGACTCTGGGGAGGCTGAGGGTTGGGCAGTAAAGGAGAAATAGAGCAACAGTTATTGAGGAATGGCTTTCTGGAATATCACCTGTGAAGGTGTAGTACAGTGAGTAGGGGCTCATCACTAAGTAAGAAGTCTCAGGTAAGAGGCCCGGTAATAAGAAACAGCTTTCAAATAGACAACCCAAGAGAGTTTCCTGACCTGAGTCCACAACAAGCCCAAGAGAGTAAACCTCTTGGGTCACATTCTCTCTCTCTCAGGAAGATTCACATTGCATATTGGCATGTCAAAATCTTCAGGAAATTCTATCACTAAAGAAAACTACTTCCTTTAAGACTATATTCTCCAAAAATTACTGATACGTACTAATATCTGTGGCACCGTGTGTGAGGACTGCTACACAACCAAGTGAAGGGATTTATTTAAGAACAGGTTTTCACAACCAAAGAGGATATTCTTGGAAGTTTATGTGGTCACTGGACACAAGATAGTTTGGAGGTAAGAATGACTGGAGATGTGAGCTCTGTTTGGGATGGCTACAATGTTTCAATCCCAGTTCTCAGCATGTGTAGAATGAAGACGGTGGCTAAGGGATGAGAAAAGGAGTCAAGAGAGTAGTTGTTGAGGACAAATTGACCAGACTTGGTCACTAATTTCTCTTAGGATAATGAAAAAGGAAGTAGGAGGACTCACGTCATCATAAAACTTTAGAGCAGGAAGGGATCTTTAAGATCTTCTAGTTGGGCAGTTTTCAAACTTATATTTAGCCTTAGGACCTTCAAACATCAAAGTTTCACGGAGAAACCTAGGGACTTCCCTGGCGGTCCAGTGGTTGAGACTTCGCCTTCCAATGCAGGGGGTTTGGGTTTGATCCCTGGTCAGGGAGCTAAGATCCCACATGCCTCATGGTCAAAACACCAAAAACATAAAACAGAAGCAGTATTGTAACAAATTCAACAAAGACTTTAAAAAATAGTCCACATCAAAAAAATCTTAAAAAAAAAAAAAAGGAGAAACTTAAAGTGCAGGACAGAAGAACGGAGAGGGCCGTGGAAGTGTTTTATCCAACAGAGGAGAAAGGAAGAGTGTAGGGGAGGAATTCCTGGGCTTCACATTCTGAAATCTTGGCTCGGAATTTTTAGGGCATTCTAGATCTGAGAAGAAGTGCCCCAAGATATAGACTTCAAGTATCATTTTCTCCCACTCTCAAAGTAGTCCAGGACAAATAAATTTCAAAGGTGGGAATATTTCACATGAATGGTTTTAGAGGCCTTGCATTGTAGGAAGACCCATAGTTTTGTAGTTAAAAGCTCCATCCTCGAGTTGACTATTTGAGACCAATTCCTGGCTCTATCACACCCCTCCATCTGTTAACATGCAAGAAATTTCTTAACTTCTCTGTGCATACTTCAGTTTTCCCATCTGTAAAACTGGGATAATAATAGAGTAGCATCCATTTCCCAGGGTTATTGTGAAGATGAAATGAGCTATTCCATTGAAAATGCTTAGCACAAAGCCTGACACAAGGCAAGCAGTAACTTTAGCTCATTATATAATAAATGTTATCTCACTACTTAGGATGCTTGCTATTTGCCAAGCACTGTTGTAGGTACTGGAGAGATGAAAAACAAGATACTATTTAAGCCTTGCATTCACTAAACACTTATTTGAAGAATCTTACTTATGCTATTTCTTATGGTGATTTAAAATATGTCCACAAATTCTTAGACACTCCCTTCAAAACGTAGAGCCTAATTCCCCTCCCCTTGAACGTTGGCTAGACTAAGTGGCTCTAGACTAAGTGGCTCACTTCTAACAAGTAGAATAGGCAGAAGTGATGACGTATGATTTCCGAGATGAGGTCACAGAAGACATGTGGTTTCCTCCTTGGATCACTCTCTCTGGGGGAAGCCACTGTCACTTTGTGAGAACAATCCAGTAGTCCCATGAAGAGATGCCTGCTGCAAGGTACTGAGGTCTCCTACCAACAGCCAGCAATAACTTGCCAGGTGTGTGAGGAGCCACCAGAGCAGTGGATCCTCCAGCCCCAGTCAAGCCTTCAGATGATTACAGCCCTGGCCAGCATATTGACTGCAACCTCATGAGAGTCGAGCTACAATCACCCAGCTAAGCTGCTCTCAGATTCCCTGAACCACAGAAATTAGGTGAGATAATAAATGTTTATTATTTTAAGCCATGAACTTCGGGGTGAATATTAGAAAGATAGATAACTTATCCTCAAAAAGCCCTGAAAAGGGGCTTCCCTGGTGGCGCAGTGGTTGAGAATCTGCCTGCCAATGCAGGGCACACGGGTTCGAGCCCTGGTCTGGGAAGATCCCACATGCCGCGGAGCAACTAGGCCCGTGAGCCACAATTACTGAGCCTGCGCGTCTGAAGCCTGTGCTCCGCAACAAGAGAGGCCCGCACACCGTGATGAAGAGTGGCCCCCACTTGCCGCAACTAGAGAAAGCCCTCGCACAGAAACGAAGACCCAACACAGCCAAAAATAAATAAATAAATAAATTTAAAAAAAAGTCCTGAGCCCCAATCTCAACCCTTCCATTGGAAAAAAAAAAAAAAAAAAAAAGCCCCGAAAGGGATATATTGTTATCCATTTCATAGATAAGGAAACCAAGGTGGAGATGTTAATTACTTTGCTCAGTTCACCCAGCTGGTTGTGGTGAGAGGCAGATTTCAACTAAGATCTATAGGTTTCCAGGGTCCAGGGTATTTCTACTCCATCACTGTGCCTCCAAAGACAGTCAATGAAACATACAGCACACATAAGGGAGCACTATAAGGAAACAGGGCCTTGGGGAGGCTTTGCGGTCCGGTTTGCTGTTTTGCCTGAGACCAGCCCAGGGGATGAGAACGAAGGACCCCCAAGGGTCCATAAAAGCGTTGTATGAGGAAGGCAGAGATTGCCTTAACAAATATAGTCTGCATCAATTAAGACACCTTAACAGATACTACCCCATTAACATTTAAACCTGTGAGGCAAAAATTTGCAGATAGTTTCCCCCACTCCCATAAAATCCACATTTTCAGGTTTGGGGATTCTTGAATGAAACCAGACCTCACAGAAATACCTTTCAAATACCAAATTCTTCTCTAACAGTTACCATGGGCTGGAAAAAGCAAGTAGAAGGCAAAGCCTGAGTCTGCACTATGCTAATGCTGGCCTTATCTCACAAGGCACATCTTGGGTCCTGCAATCTTTCTCTCCCAGGTGCAATCTAAATCATCGCCTATGTCCCATTTTTCTTTAACTTCTTTGAGTTTGGCAGACATTAAGGCTGAGCCCCAGATCATGCCTGCAGGTTCAGGAGGGCAGTAATCTGTCATCAGCACCTGCAGTGCCTTTTATTGGCCTCTGACTGCATGAATTCCCTCGACTCTTACTTTCTGACAAAGGATAGACTTTTCTCATCTCTAACCACGAAGGCTCAACCCCATTCTTTCCTCCTGCAACAACACAATATGCTATATTTTCTGTCTCCGGGAAAATAAGAAAAGCATACAAAGAAAAGGCTGCAGAAGTTTCATCCATGTTACTTGCCCACCGTTCAAAAAGAGGCATGTGGAGTGGTTCCTTTGGGTCCACACCTGATATCAGTGTATCCAGCTCCAAGTTTTGACCTTGGTCCGCACTCTGCAAAATTGCATATGGTGGAAACACAATATGTGAAAAATTAGAAAGGTGAGATTGTATAGTGGTTAAGCACACGGCCTGCAAAGCCAGAATGCCGGGGTGTTTTTAAAGCACTTAGACAGATTTCTGGCAAATCATAACCACTCCATTAGTGTTTGATTCATATAGGTAGGTTAAATCTATTGAACAAACTCCCATTTCTTTAGAAAACTGCCTCTATTCTAAGATGGAGCTTTAGTTCTCTCATTTAATCCCCACAAAACCAAACAGTATATTAAGATATTAGAGTTCAGCACTGTCTATCCATCGCCCCATTCACAATTAGGAATTTGGTTGTTATTTTAAAGGAAGAATACTTTAAATATACGGACATTTGCTTAAAGACTTTCTTAATAGTGTTTTATGTTTTCCAATTTTGGTGTGCTAGGAAATTATTCTGCAGGACTGTATATATAAAAAATAACATGTCCTATATTTCAAAGGCAATGTAAAGCACTTTCAAGGGCAAAGTTGCCCATTTTTTATTTTTACTCTCCATTTTTACTGGAGAATCTAGCCCCACCTAAGCTCTGACAGCCCTTTGCTAAGTTTATGTGAACGTTACATGTGGCTCTCTGGTAAATTAACTCCCCGTGCCCCACGCCTGAAATGCTGCATTGCCCTGTGGCACATACAGCCCCAGGGCTCCCAGGGTCATACTTTTCCAGAACTGGCTGCAGACAGAACTGTGGAGTCAGCAACAGGTCTTCGGTAATAATCATTTCCACAAATGTATCGAACACTGTTCAAAGCCTTGCCTACATTTTCTCATTTTCTTCCCAGCATAGCTCATGCCAGACTCAGGAGCCAGCCCTGATGACCCCTCCCATCTTTCTCACACCCACACAAAATGAAGATTCATTGTGATGACTCTGGAGTATAAGAACACTGCTTATACAACTCCACTATTCCAGGAGGCAAATAGGACTTAGAGTCCTTAAAATTATATCCTTAGTATTCAGTGAATTGGTTAAACCTGCTCTATTTCTAGCACCTTCCCCCTGTCATTTTGCCACTAGCAAAATGCCCCCATTGCTTATTCTAGCACCCCTCTGTACTCAGAAACACACACATGCAGATACACAATGGCTAGCACCCAATCGGGATTGGGTCCCACTTCTCCCTCCTTCTTAAGAACAATGGCTAAATTTACCTCTTTGCAAAGTCTGGGTCCTAATGTCTTCTTTGGTAGTGGTTCTCAAACTTTAGCACGAATTAAAATCACTTGGCAGACTTGTGACACCACAGATTGCTGGATCCTAAACCCGTAAGTTTCTGATTCAGTAGGTCTGGGTTGAAGCCCAAAAATTTTAATTAACCAGCTCCCAGGTGATGCTCATGCTCTGGGTTCAGCACCCAGACCTTGAGAACAACTGCTCTAGTTTATAAAAGATGGTAGAAGATTCCAGTCTGCTGTGGGTTGAACTGTGTCCCCCCAAATAGATATGTTGGATTCCTAACCCCAGATACTTGTGAATGTGACCTTATTTGGAAATGGGGTTTTTGTAGATGTAATCAAATTAAGGTGAGGTGTCTTCATAGGAGAGATTTAGAGACAGAGACATACTCATGAGGAAGACCACCATGTGATGATGTTGGCAGAGATGGCACTGATGTAGCTACAAGCCAAGGAACCCCGAGGATTGCTAGCAACTTAGACTAGAAGCTAGGAAGAGGCAAAAGAGGATGCTTCCCTACAGCCTTCAGAGGAAGTATGGCTCTACCAACACCTGGATTTTGGAATTCTAGCCTCTAGGACTGTGAAAGAGTAGATTTCCATTGTTTTCAGCCACCCAGCTTACAGAACTTCGTGACAGCGGCCACAGGAGGCTAATACACAGTCATTGTAGAGACTGAGGAGTTAACCCAATTCTTCATCCTTCCCTGCATTCGCATCCTTGCCATGACTTCTTCATGGCCAGAGTATATTTCCTCACACCCCAACTTTGAGGTTGGCCATGTGACTTGCTTTGACAAATCACATGGGCGAAGAAGCGACAGTGCCCCAGTTCAGAGCCAGGCCTTAAAAAGTCTTGCACGCTTCCTTTTGCCCTCTTGCTCCTCTGCCATTACTAGGAGAATGGCTTCCTCCTTCAGCCTGGGGCAGAGTTCCCCCAAGCTACCCACAAACCTGCAGTGAGGAACAAAGCTGCCCCAGCCTCTTTGACTTAAAGCTAAGCCATCAAACCAAGCTGAGCTGTGTCTAGAGCAACAGAAACCTTCTCCTAACCCACCCCTGTCCTCGCCAAAAGAGCCTTGGTCTGAACCAGTTGTGGACACTGTTTGGCCACGGTGTGATCTGGGCAAACCCTTCAACTTTTCTGACTTAACTGTGAAATGAGGGGGCTTAGATTAACTTGTCTCTAGGTCATTTCTGAATTGATGAAAACATCTACTTCTAATAGTATGAAACATTAAAACAAACAAAAGTGAAATACGAACTTGCAGTTTCATGGGGGAAAATGGAGACCTAATCATCATTAGGTAGCTTATTCACATACTCCTTCAGTCAGGCATTATTTATAAACACATAATATATGTATTAAATATTTATTATGTGCCAGGCAGTGCTGGTGGCTGGAACATCAAAGGTGAGCAGTACCGGAGTCCATCCCTGACCTCGTGGAACCAGTGGAGGCACTGACATTACTTAAATACAGAGAGAGTAGAGAGGAAGCCCACACTCAGGAAGATGCAACAAGACTCAGTGACAGGTTAACAGAGCAGGAAACAGAGAGGAATGCCAAATATACCCCCTCTTTCCTTCTTACCCAGGCATTTTGGTCTCTATCCCTTTAACAAGATTGTGCAATAGAAGCTACAGATTAGAATCTCCTAAAGTACTTGAAAAAAGAAAAACAGTGCTGGGGATGGGAGCCCTACCTCCAGAGATTCTGATGCACTTTGTCAGCGTTGGTATTATTAATATTATCATTATTTTATCTTATTTTGCCCATGGCAAGCGTGTCTCACTTAACAGGACTCTCTCTACTGTACCAAGGATGGAAGGCTTGGGTTTGAATTGCGTACAGTTCCATGAACTCAGAGTTAAAGTATCACCAAGGGCATTTACTGGTTACAGGTATTTTTAAAAGTACCCAGACACAGCCATGTTACCCAATAGGAGGACTAAGCACATACTTAGTGACCACAAAAACAGGTGTGCACATATGCGCTCGGAAACAAAATTGTTCAGTGTTTAAAAAAAAAAAAAATTATCACCAAGAGGGACAAAGAAAATCTAAGTAGTCATCAGGACAGCAAGAATCGAATCCTTGTATTTCCTTGGAGTTATTTTCCAGAGTAATTTCTTTAAAAATTAAATATGGGGTAGGGGCAGAAGAGCTGGGGTCTGGGTGGACCATATGCAATTCTGAGCTCAGGCCTTTAAAAATCTTCTGAGCTCCAGGCCTTTAAAAATCTTGCTCAAATCTGAGTCTGATCTGTTCCCAAGGCCATTCCCTCACCTCCACCAGCGATAAATGCATCTGTATTTCCACACGCGGGAAAAAAAGTCTGGGAACTTCATTCTTACCAGTATTTACCAGCTCTGGAATTCTGCTGCCTTCAGCGTGATTCTTTTTCCTGTCTGCTTACAGCACTCCCAGCACCTGGAGTTAGGACAGAAGTTCCTAAGTTGAAAGAACACTCTCAGATGCTGCTAATTATTAGGCCCTATCACTGACCGCCAAGGGGCTCCCAGACCAGTCAAGCTGAAAGCCTCCTGTCTTGGAAGCCACACAGGTTTCCATCATCTGACATCCTCAGGTGGAATCCTGGTTCCCAGATTTTGTTTCTAATAACCCCTTAGGGGTGATACCTGTTCGGGTTTTTTAGGCCATCCCCCATGCCTACGCGAAGTGTTTAGCCACCTGAATCACCTGAGGGATCAGAATACAGCTGTATCACCTGGCAAGATTCTCCCTAGCCCACTTCCCAGGTCTGAGTAACAAGTTTCAACCGCACCCTGTGCAGCGGCTCTCTGGCCCAGGCGGAAAAACAGAGCCGGCCGGCGGCTCTGCTCCCCTCACTAACTGGGTGGCCAAGGAGGCCAGCGACAAGCCCAGAAGGTCACACCACAAACCCCGCCGCCTCCTGCCTCCCGCACGAGCCCTACCAGGTGCTTACCCCCTTCTAATCGACAGGGAAGAGCTCAATCGCGGGTCTCTGCTCCTGGCGCGGAACGAAATCCAGCGCACGGCATCTTGGGAAATGTAGTCCCAGCTACCTCCCAGGGTTCCCGGGTCTACTCATGAGACCCCCCCCGCCCCTCCAAGAGGGATTTCTCTGCCTGGGTCCGATGAAGCCGGCGATGCCATCCCAGTGTGGAGGCGGGGCCGCGCCCTTCGCAGGACTCGGGGTGGTCTCCCGGGTCGGAGGAAAGAGAGGGAACTACAATTCCCAGGCTGCTCTGCGCCGAGCCGGGAGCCGCCAGCCTCGCTTTGCGTGACCGCGGCAGGTTGGTCCTGGAGCAGATGAGCGCAGAATATTTAGGCGAAAGCGCGAGGAGGGAGGGGAGCGCGGGGCAGGAGGAGTATCTCGGCCCAGAAAATTATGCATGCGTTAGGGAAGCTCTGAGAGAATGGCTGTGGAAGGTAAGGGACGCTTGGGCATTTTAAGCTACCTCTTAACCCGCGCACCCCGATACACACATCCCCGATGAAGCTTGGGGAACGTGGGGAGGAGAGGAACGTGGGTGGTGGCAAGCGGGCCCTTTCCTCTTACACCTCTTGGCACTCACCTGAGCCACGGAGGGCCGGTAGGTGCTTTATTCAGTTACTTTGGAAAGACAGGTAGATGCGCAGCACTCTCGGGTTGGAGGCGAAGTGTCCCTAATGCGAAACGATGTGCTGGGTGTAGGGGGAAAGCCTGAGAGAGCGCTTGGAGGTCTTAGCCCCGAGGTGCCCTTTTCGCTGCCGCACCCCGCCAGGGCCGGCTCGGTGGCCTCGAGGTTGGGGATGCTCACTTTGGCCTCCACACATGGGAGAAGACCCTCGCCAGGTGCGTCATCGGGAAGCATGGACTGCTATTGGGTCGAGGGCCCCTCGTGTGTACGCAGCAGCGATAGCAGCAGATGCACCCAGAGGGTGGAGGTGTCTACACCTGTCTCTTTATACAACCCTCCCGAGGTTAGCAAAGTTTACAGAAACGAAATGGAATCAGCCAGGGATAAGGACAGCCAACCTCTTCCATTGGGGTGAATCCTTTTCTTTGAAGCCCACCTTCTGCTTTCCTCCTATAATTTTGGTCTTTGGCTTTGCAGTTTGGGCTTTATGATGTTGCCACCTTTGAACTGCCTGGTTGAAAGCAGGGACAGGCGGTTCGTGTGGGATCCCAAGTTTTCATTTCAGATGCTCTCACCTTGGAAGACTGGCTTTCTTGTTGAGGGTAGTTTCTGGGGAAAAATATGTGGGCCAGACGTGTTTGTGATGTCAAACGAGCAGTCACACTGTGCCTGAATGATAAATTGAAATGATCATGGGACCAAAGGGGAGTGTAAGTTCATCTACAGAATTATGGTTCCTGAGTGTGGTTCAGGTCAGAGGGGAAGCTGGTGTTGGAAAAAGAGGGCATGCCTGCCAGCTGCAGCAGGCTCCTTGCCAAGGGGAAGTGAGCCTGTTCCTTGGAGGCTGAAGGAAAGAAGGAACCACAAGGGTTTGCTGGCGTCCCTCTCCCCTACCCGCCCCAGGTGAGAGCAACTGAACTAATCTGACTCTTGCTGTCTTTGTAATTACTTAACAACTTGAAGTAGCAATAACCCAGGTCTTGTGGTCAGCACCCATTAACTCGGGAAACTCTTGCTTTTGGGCTGTCTCAGGTTCAGAGATCCCCAGCTGGGCACTTCTATCCACCTATCTACTTACCTTTACTGTTCTTATATATTTGGCTTTTAAATTTATATATATATATATAAATCTATACACACACACATATATAAATCTCATATATATGGCTTTGAAAAAACAAATAACCAAAGTTTTCTGTGCAAATGTAATAATAGGGTGAGAATCTGGCTTTTTGCATGGTTACAGTTGATGGTAACTGAGACAAGACTTTAGATGAAAAAAACAAAAAACACAAGATAAAGTTCATTCTGAGCTTGAGGCTAAGGGCAAGTTGACTTACTGGCACCTCTCTACCTCACCCCTCAGATGACATTATCTCTTCTCTTCCTCACTCTTCTGTGTCCTCAAGTGAAGGTCACTCCCACTGGTTGCCAGTCCATGATGTACTTGAAAGCAATTTCCTGCTCGCTGGAAGAAGTATAGAATTAGTCATATTTCTTGTCTGATGGGTTATTATACCAGCGAAGCCAGACCTTACAAAAACAAAGGCTTTGAAAGGAAGTATGCCTGGACTGTGGAGAGCTTATTTTATTTTCTAGTGACTTGTTTGGTTAAAGTGCCTGTCTAGTAAACAGGAGATCCTGAGTTTGAATCACAATGAGGCCTCAACTTGAAGACTAAAGGGAATATTTTAAACTTTGGCTGCAAATATTCCTATCTCTGGTCTTTACAAAGGCAGCTTTCTTGGTTTGAACTTGGCCCTTCCTAGCTACTCTCGTTTGGTCTTTCAAGGCTCAGGGAAAACTTCACCTCCTCTGGGAACCTGTCTCAACCCTCCCTTCCCTCTGTCTTCTGATTGCTCTGCCCAGTCTGTGGGAGGTGCCTCCTGCATTGTCTCCTCAGCACCTGTGCTTACATTTAACACTTGCCATACTTAACGTACTAACGTCTCTCACTAGACTCTAAGGCTACAGCCCCTGGGGAGTGGGGACCATGTACTCTTTGACTTTATACTCCCAGGCAATAGTACACTACCTGACCCATGATAGGTACTCAATAAATGCTCATGAAATGGATGGGAAGTAAATCCATGGAGCTTTTGTAACTGACTCCATAAGGGTGCATGGGGCTTTCTTAGGAGCCCAAATGCCATAAAATAAGGAACTTTTGAGAGGTTTGAAGGCAGTGGCTCTCACCTGAGGAGGGACATTGTCCTCCTAGGGCATGTTGAGATTTGCAGGGGCTGGTATTGATATTTTATGCCCATGGGCCAGGGATGCTAAGTGTCCTGTAGTGCATGGCCATCTCATACAAAATTCCCAACCCAAAACCAAGGAACAAGCAGTTTCCCCAAGCTCACTGAGAAACACTGATTTAGAGAATAAGGAATATTGCCAGAGGAAATGGAATAGGAAATATAATACATGTTACTTAACATCTGAGGTTTCGTTTCTGCATCTGGAAAAAATGGGCACACTACTGTTTAGGTCCCACTAAAGTTGTGAAGATTAAATAAAGGAAACGGCTTATTAAGAGTGGCTAGGACATGGATTCTCAGTAAATATTACTTGCACTCCCTCCCATCCTTCTCCTCCTATTAAAAAAAGCGGTACTGTTTGGAACCTGTTTTGTATCCTGAATTTTCACTGATTCATGCCAGTCTTTGTAATTAGTAGCAAATTAGAAGCTTGTTTTTTTTTTTTTTTCTTACAGTGTGTAACCTGTTTTCTTAAGTAAGCTTGAACTTGTAAAAGTGTTAAGAGCAAGTAGGGGACTCATTCATTTTGCTAAACTTGTAACTTGGAGTTTAAGATGAAAAAGAGGGCTCATTCACTTTGCTAAACTTGTAGCTTGCAGGTATTTTATGGCTACCCTGGGTTAGGCTTTCTTTGAGTTAATTACAGCATCCTATGTCTACTTCCTAATCTGGTTGTGACCCAAGCCTTACATTTATGGGCAGATTAAAGCTGAGCTTTCCAGCCACAGAACACGTTATGGTCTGCATTCAGATTGGGATTGTATTGGCATCCATTGTCTTAAAAAAAAAAATTGTAAGAAATTACTCCAAATAGCTGGAGAACTAGGACCTCTAGAAAGGAGGTAGCCTGTAGAAACCGAGAGTAATCCCTTCTCCGTGGACAGATTGTGTAGACAGTTGTCTTCATTGAGGCACTGTTTTCTAACATTAATGGGTTGAAGGGAGAGGAAAAAAGTGGATTCATCAGGCATAGTATTGTATTCACCTCTGTATTCCAAGATTGGTGTCTGGCACTTAGTTGGACCTCAGTAATTGTTTCATGAGTGAAGTATAAATGTCCCAGAGCAAGAGAAGGCTTTTCCTACTCCTGGTCCACATTTCCTCTCCTCCTTGCTTCATCCTCAGCTGTATAAGAAAGTGGAGCGGATAAATTTTGTACATAGTGTTTCTATTCCAGCTCTAATAGAATAATAGCTCCTCTTCCATGGCAGAAAGACGCGTCCCAATATTCACCACCCTCCAAAAAGATTTCCAGTTGTCGGCTGTGTGCTCTGAATGACATTGGGCTAAGGGATCCACATTTTACATCCAAAGTGAACAAATTGACTCATCAAATGGCCTCTGATTAGTCATTCAGTGCTCAAGTTCTATAGTTTTTCTCCTGTAAAAGAGTAACAAAACTTCCCATCACCAAAATATTGTAAGGATAAGTAATCATAACAGCGGCTGGGGAAAAAAGGGAAAACAAGATACCTCGGAACCTCATGGCAAAGAGAAGCAATCGTAAATGATGACTCTGTGCCCTGCTGGCGTTCAGAGCTGAGTCACAATCACAGAGGGGGATAAAGACGTCATCTTGATTACAAGGGTGCAGGGGTTATTCTTCCTGACTTTGGGCCGGATGGTAAAGTGGGTTTGCTACTACTGCACCCCAGCAGCGAGTTTACCCCTCACAGGACCGCCTGCCTCTGTAACACTGGCAGCCTGGACAGCAGAGAGAAGATGGGCTCCTGCAGCAGGCGTCTGGGACCCAGAGCGGGAGAGGCCCCAACTCCGGATGCATTGTTCCCTTTCACAGGCTTTCACGTCACCACTTGTCTTCTCCTCGCCCGAGGAGAGCCCATAGAGGGCGGAGAGGGACCAGCAGTGCCATTCTCTCGGATTGCCCCTATGACACGGGAAGTAAGGAGGACGGTGGCTCTCCTGGTACTAGCCTGCCTCCAGTTTTTTCTAACTGCATTTCCATGTTGAGAGCAAGGTTTATGTGCAGTTCTGCTTGGTGGTGCTTTCTGAGGGCAGGCACGGTGCCTTATGCCTGGCCCATGGTAGACTCCGTGTGAGGTTTGTTAAACAAATGAATCCATGAATGAATGGCAGACTGAATGAATGAATGGGTAGGCTAATGACTGCATCTGATTTCTGTGGTAGCCCCTATACACCCCCCCCCCGAGAAGAACTCCCAGCTGCGTTCATTTGCAGAGTGCTTGTTGTAAAAGCAGCGCAACTGTCAACACGCTTCCCTCTCAGCTCCGTGCAGCATCCGGTGTCAGTGTTCAACTACCTGCTACTCGATTCTCTTTCACTTCACTTTTCACCAAGGGTCTTTTATTCTTTTTTTCTAATATTTATTTTGTTCTCTAGCCCACGAGATCTGACTGTCCTGCAGCAGCAGCTTGTATCCATCACTCTGTTTTGGGACATGAGAGTGGTGAATATGAAGCCTTCGCTGAAAACTCCCCGTGCAGTGACTGTGCATGAGGGAGAAGTGGGGTCCCAAGCCCTGCTTGTACACTTGCTGCGACAGGAGTTCCTGCCACTCCCAGCTCTTCTTCGTGACCTCTAACTGGTTCAGACAGGGCTTCAGTCTAATCCTGCTGTTATCTGGCCACGCCCTTGCTAATTCCTTTCAGCCCACCCTTCTTTTTTGTCTGTCTTGCTGTGCTCTTTGGCCAGAAGGAACTAGGGCTGGTGCTAACAAGGGGGAGGTGGTGTAGAACCTCTGCCGGTGTAGCTGTGATCCGTAATGCTGTGGGACACATCACAGGAGGGACAGCCTGGGATCTGAAACCTGTGCCTGAACTCTGGGGACTGAGCGTCAGACGTTGTGCATTTAATGAAGAAAATTGCAAACTCCCTTTTCCTGGCGTTCAGGCAGGTTTTGCATTTGCTGTTGATAAACAGGAGAGCACTGCCTGTGTGCAAGGAACTCTACTAGATTTGGGGGGGGCCACTAAGAAGGAAGCTTAGCCGTCCCCCGCCTCCACTTTGCTGGAGACAGAGGTTCAGATTAGGCTGCATGATATAAGTGCTAAATAAAAGTACAAGCAGCATAACGTGGGCGTTCGGAGAACAAATGGAGCATTTGGTTCTGAGCTGGACGGGATGGGATGGCCTAACCAAGGGGATAGCATTTGAGTGAGCTGTTGAGTACGATACTGATGGGTGGGGAATGGGGGAAGGGCATGGAACAGAGGGCTGTATGTGGAATGTGTGCTACCCCCAAGTCCTGGTGTTGTGGTGGTTTAGCCCTCTGTGGGCAGGAAAGTTAATGAGGAAGCTCCTCTCACGTCTGGTACGTTCCTTTCCCTGTGGGCTCGATTATCTGCTTCACCAGACCTCCGGCACTCCCTGCAGCCCCGTTGGATCTTGCCCATGGTCCTTTTGTAACTACAAGAGCAAGCAAGGAAAGCTGCTCTCCTGTAAGTCAAACTGATCCTTCCCCAATTTTCTGATGTGGATGTAGCAGCACTACCAGCTCAGAGCTGGCTCATGAGAGCGAACTTGGCTATATTTAGTCTGATTTTTCTAAAGCGTGGGTGCAAGAAGCTGCTCGTATAGCTTGCCTCCCGAGGGAAGAGCACACAGGGGTGGCATTTGTCAGGGGACAGGGGTGGCCGCCTCGCTGCCTTCTTTCTGCAGCCTTTTTCCAAGGCCACCTGAGGCTGGGAGGAGCCAGCTGGCAAGTTCAATTCCTTTGCTCCTCGGCTGCCCTTGATGCTCTAGAAGGTGTTTGGTGCTGTTCTGTCCAGTAAATACCATGTCTTCAGGGATTTGATGTTTGTGGATTGGCCATAGGTACAGAATGAGCTCAGGCCTGCTGGTGCCTCACCATGGGAGCTGTGGCACGCACAGTGCTGTCTGTAAGCATACAAGCTCTGCAGGCAGATTGGGTGTGAGCCCCAGCCCTGCCAAGGGCCTGCGCTGTGGGCCTGAGCAGCTCTGAGACTTCTCTGCCCATCTGTCAAATGGGGATATTAGTAGTGATGACCTCCTAGGCGTGTTGAGGGGGTTCAATCAGTATCAAAGCTCTTAGGACCTGGTTTGGTAGTTGCTCAATAAACACTAAGCAAATATTGGACAAGATGACGGTGAAGCTGCTGTCTCTCCTTGCCTTCCTGCCACGTTTAAGAAAGCAGCTAAGCCATCTTTATGGCCCTGTGGTAGTACAGTGTCTGGTATAATTGTAGTTGCTAAGAAA
This sequence comes from Balaenoptera borealis, assembly GCF_965194805.1. Classification (NCBI taxonomy): domain Eukaryota; kingdom Metazoa; phylum Chordata; class Mammalia; order Artiodactyla; family Balaenopteridae; genus Balaenoptera; species Balaenoptera borealis. The sequence goes on from NC_138876.1 coordinate 19,956,653, forward strand.
GGAATGGTATTCATTATGTAATTCCCTGAAGTTATGAGGTAGCAGCGAAAAGTAAAAGTGATCATAATATGAGTGTATTTATTCATTAGAGACTCAACACTTAAATAATCTCTCCCCACCAAAAATTTACTTTCCACTTAACACCCACAATTTTGTAGGCCGGGCTCTCTTAGATGGTCTGATAATTGCCCAGTCATACAATGTGTATGTAAATTGACTGCAAAGAGAAATTTCAAGCCATGCAAAAGAGGAAAAAATTTCATGGACTCTTATGAAAGCGACATTGGAAAACTGACTAAATCACACAGCTGTGACCCAATTAAGATTTGGCTGAGTTAGGCCTGGTAACCATTAAAGAAGAGAAAATTGACCTAAAACACTGTTTTGGTAGGAAGCAAAGAAAAATATTAGACCACCTAAGGATTAGAGGTCTTTGGTGAAAAGTGATGCCCTGAAATATAATACTTTGGGGAAAAAATGATCTTTATAAATGGGCGTGAAAAGTCAAACATGAAATGAAAAATGTTTTGTCCTGCTGACATAAATCTTGTTGCAGGAATTATGTAACAGACAATTGATTTTTTTTTGGTTTTTGTTCTAAGAATTAACACACATTTACAACTATAAGTTTGGTTAAATGGGAGATAAACTTCTCCGTTTCTCCTTTCAAGATAAAGTATCATTCAGACTGTTTCACTATTAAGTTTTGAAACTTGAGTCCCTATTTCAAGATTTTTCTCCATGTTCTATATTAGTACTTTAAAAAAGTTTAAAAATCAGATTATTTAGGTATAATTTACATTCAGTAAAATTTACCTTTTGAAGTTCTTTGAGTTTTGGCAAATGTATACAATGTATTCAGTCTTGTAACCACCAAGACAATCAAGTTCAGTTCCTACAGCCCCAAAGGTTTTCTTGTGCCCTTTAGTTACCCTTCACTCTATTCACAACCCCTGACACACACTGCTCTGAATTGTCTTTATACTTTTGCCTTTTCCAGAAGGTTATATAAATGATATCATGTACTATGTTGTCATCTGCGTCTGAGTTCTTTCATTTAGTGAAATGCATTTGGGAGTCATCCATGTTGTTGCATGTATCAGTCATTCAGTCCTTTTAATTGGTGAGTAGTATTCCATTGGATGGATGTACCACAGTTTATTCTCCAGTCATACATTTGGATTGTTTCCAGTTTGGGGTAATAATGAAGAAATCACTATCAACAGTTGCATGCAGGTTTTTGTGTGAACATATTTATTTCTCTTGTATAAATAGCTAGGAGTGGAATTTTGGAGTCATAGTGTGTTTTAACTTATAAGAAACTGTCAAACTTTTCTAAAGTTACTGTGTCTCACACGTATTTTCCTCAATTTGGATTTTTTTTCTACTAATCCTCTGCTGATAATGAGGACCTCAGAAGAAAAAGAGAACAGGAACTAAGCAGGCGGTTGGATGGGATTAGAAGGAAACAGTTTTCCAGAAGTGAGTTCCTTGAGCTATATTACAGAAGAGCACGCAAGTATAGCAATGGCAACTATACATCCTGGTTTCCAGGTTAGTCCAGACTTCAAGGATGGATATAGCCTAGAAATACCACTGGTTTTGCATCCAAAAGAAAGCTGTTTAAATTCCCTTTTATAATGCGCAGTAACAGGAATTTGCCATCAAGTTCTGGATATTGATTTTTTTTTTTTTTGGTTATTGTGGCAAAACAGGTAAGGAAAGCAGCCTAGATGAGGGAGGGCTTACCTCTGGAGGAAATTTGGGTAAGAACATGAAGACAAAAAAGTTAAGACCATGTTTGAGAGGCCACGGAAAGTGAGTTTAACTGGAGCAGGAAACACTTAACCTGTCCCTGGAAGGAATTGGTCTTGCCCACCAAGGGGAGTCGTCAGAGGAGCCAAGGACTCCATTTTATGAAGCCTAAGAAAAGGTTAGTTGATCCAGTCTCCAGAGTGATTTAAGTTTTGGGTATGGCAGGGGCCAGGCTTGTTTTGCAGCTGTGTGTGATTCTGATTGAGAATTGGGTCATGAGCTCTCCCTTTATACATTGCAGGTAAACCAAGCACTGCTCCCGAAGACCACATTTTGCTCAGCCACAAATTGGGTAGAGGGCCTGATAACAGAATTGCTTCCAAATGCAAAACATGGTCTTGGAGGTATAATTTGGGTATGGACACATTAGGATTTCCCACTGGTCTCTGGGACCATGGGATGGGATATTTGAATTTAGGATAGCTACAGAATTCCTATGATACGTGGTTGCCTTAACACTACGCTACCCTGTTTGAGGTTGTAAAATATCAGTTCAGGGTTTTCGTGTTTTTCGTTTGAGAAGGTGCCTGTGCATTACATGGAGGTGAAAATATAATACTAACCAGGCTTCAGTAGATGTACTTTGCACTTGATTTTTGTCTGGAGTTTGGTGTTAAGGGTCATCTAGGAAATTTAGGTAGGTATAGCATTTACTTACTGTAGGTTGGAAATAGAATGTCCTTCATTTTACATTCACAGGTATTTATCGAGCATCTAATATACGCCAGTCTCTAGCAGGGTTTGATTTATAGTCCTATAATGCTGTGGATAAGCTTAGGAAAAGCAGGTGTTCTGAAGACAGATCTGCTTACGTAGTGTTTCCTTTAAGATTCTTCTGGGGCACTTGGATGGTATTTTTTAATAAGTCAGAAATGGGGTCTTGAATCTAACACATGGCCTGAGTCGTTCTTAATAAGCATATTTGGAGATGCTGGTATGCAGACAGGATTCTTAATCTAAGATCACAAGAGGGGACTGAAGGTCTCATGGGATCCTTGACGCCCTTAAACTATATGCACAGTATATATATGGACATTATGTGTATTTTTCATGGCAAAGGGGACAAGGGCTTTTATTCTTTTCTCCAGGGACTAAGGATGAGCATGATGATCTCCATGAGAACATCCATTTGACTTTTTTATTCTGATAAATCTCTAGTGCCTACAACTATGTCTGGCACATAGCACACAACTATTTGTTGAGTAAACAAGAGAACTAGTATCTTTCTGTTAGTTACTACTGACTACTCTGAGCCAGCCTCCTGATGGCCATTCTCCAAACATTAGTTTTCATAATGCAATGGGACAGGTGGTTTTCCCAGCCAATAGCTGAGAGACTTTTGGTCCAGAGTATTGATAATTTTTCCAAGACTGCACAGCTTATTCCTGGTAGGACAGGGCTTTGTTGCCAACTTTGCCATATTCTAGAGTCCATGCTTTTTCACCGTCCTGTGTTGCTTTCTGGTTTTGTTTTAATTTGGTAGTTTGGTTCTGGTTTAGTAGCTGTCTATCGGGAACATTAGTAATTGAAGGGGGGAAGAAAACCAGTGTAATAAACAAAACATTGCTTATTTGGGTTCGACAATAGGGAAAACTATTCCAGGTTTTTAGATCAAATCTCTGAGAAGGCATTTATCTTGATCTTGGCTCTCTACACTTTAGCTTCCCTCTGTGTAAGGAGCCCGAAGTCTTTGCGTTTTTGCTGTGGTTGTTGTTTTCCCATGAGACTTTCCATGTTCACTTATGTGCCCAGCACAAATTAGTGTGCATTTCTATTTTATTTGAATAACAAATATTCATCGTGCACTTGTGATAAGCTCAGCGCTGTGAACGGGATTCACCGAGTGATATAAAAGAATGTAAGGCCACGAACCTTCCCCTCATGGGGCTTACAGTTGCTTCATATTCAAGGCTCGGGTTGCGAAAAAGTAAAAAAGGTATGGACATGGGCAGGGTGGGCAGTGTAGAGGGCCCTGCTCTCTCTCAATCAGAGGAGCCACCATGCCCACAGCAATGGCCCTCCCACTGCCCTGAACTCCCCATGAGAAGTTCTTATAGGTTTTTTTTTTTTTTTTTTTTTAAACATTTAACTGCTGTGGAAAGTTTAATCATAGCCTGGAGAAACTGAAAAAACAAGGAAGCTGAAGTGATAATAAAGTAACGTAAAAGAAAGGAACAGAGGAGCAGATGTGAGAAATACTTCATAGGGGAGAAAACATAGGATTTGAGATTGTGTAGTTATAGGGTGCGACAGCCACGTAATTGCTCCCAACTCTTCAGCAGTACTCCACTGCCAATAAAATCTAGCTCAAACTCTAAAGCAGTCAGGGACCTTCCCAGAGTGTCACAGCCTTCCTTCTCCAGGCTGATCTCCCACCCCTTTTCCCCTAGGAAACTTCCCTAATATTTAAGGGGCCCAGCGATCAGCTGTGTGCTGGCTCACAGGGCACCTTGAATCCTTCCCATGTTGTTTATGCTGGTCTTCCTACCTCGAAGGCCTTTCTTCCACATGTTCACATGTTGTGCTTCTCACGTCCTTCTATGTACATATCTAAGGCAAGAGAATAGGTGGACGAGAGAGGGAGATCTCCTGTGAGAAGCGCGTGACCACCAGGCACCTGCAGTGTTAAGGGATGGGATGAGGAAGAGGAGGCTGAAGGAGATGGGAAAAAGCAGCCAGTGGAGGTACAGGTACCATTTCAGAGTGGAGCGTCTCAGCATCACCTGATGCACTAGGACAGCCAGCAAGACGTGTGCTGGGAAGTGCCCAGGGGTTTGGCATTCGGATGAAATGGGAAGGCAAATCCACATTATAATACTTCAGGGGTGTCAAGGAAGCAGCTCTTGATGCAAATGCATAGAAATGGAAAGAAAATGTATGGAAGTGGAAAGAAGGGAGAAATAGTTATGGCAAGGAGAGATCAAGGTCAAAGGAGATGTAAATGTGGTGAGAAACTGGAAGAAGGAAGACAAGGGGTCTAACCTAGATGGGAAGCAGTTCAAAGAAAGCCTGTATTTTTTAAGCTATGAAATATTTGAGAGTGTTTCTAGACTGTGTGTACATTGACCCAGCAGAGAGGGAGATTTTGAAGATACAGAGGATAAAAGAGATAACTGTTAGAACGAGGGCCATCCAGAGTTTAGATGTATTATCTCTTGGAGAAGGTGTTCTTTCTGGAAAGGGTGGGTGGTACAGATAGGAGTGTTGTAACTTTAAAATAAAAACATGACTATTAAAAAAATTAATACCTAGAATAGTGCCTATCACATAGTATAACTACTTATCATATATTAACTCATTAAGCTTCACATGAATCCTGTGAGGTAGGTACCATTATCATCCCTATTTACAAATAACGAAACGGGCACAGAGATGTTAACTCACTCAGCTAGTACATGGTAAAGCTGGAATTTGATTAAAAACAAAGATGTTCATCCAATTTCCTAGTTAGGACACTTTGGGGAATGCTGGATGAAGACATTATCATCTTCAGAATTTTCTTTAGAAGTGAGACTATTAAACAATCGCCTACTAATATACTGTTATGTCAGTTATATCGATAAAAATTTTTAAAGGATGATCTATAAGAACATGTGGGTCACTGACAATTTCTTGTATGTGAGTTTATTTTGTAATAACTAACTCCAGGTAGGACAGGGATGGAACCAGAGGACTCCTAATTCTCAAATGTTGGGAGGGTATAATTTTCGGAACATGAGTCCTCTTCTGGAGAGGTTAGGCCTTGGGGGGGTGGTGCTTGCTTGTGGAGCAGGGGTTGGGTGCATAGGCCAGCCAGCAGGTACCGCAAGGGCACTCTGATCCTACAGCCAGGGTATGGGGTTTCAGGAAAATAACAGCAAGTAGGAGTGATGTCAGAAAGGAGAGGGGAAAAGATGCTGAAAATAAATTTGGCCAATTTCACAGTTTTGCCAAGACGGGAACATTATCTCCATTTCCTTCTATCTCCTGCCCCCTTTCTGCTTTTAAAGGCCATAAGATTTAGGTTTCCAGGGTGCTGAGGCCATTGTCCCTGACTCTAATGGTAAGGGAGAGTAATTTTCCCTTGCTGATGTTCATTCTGTTGCTTGCAAAGTGTCTCTCTACAACCCCATGAAGCTCCTGCCTCCCTCTGACCTGCTTTGCCTGGCCAGGGTTTCTTAATTGAAACTCAATAGCTGATAGCTTTGGCATCCGTGCGTTTGCTGGGGCTCACCCCAAGGCCATCATCATCGTAACCATACTGCCCTGGCTTGACACAGCACTCCGTGCCTTCCAAAGTACAGCTTCTCATTTGAGCCACAGCTGACCCGTTGGCAGCTGGAACCGGCGCTCTTGTTCCCATTTCATAAATAAGGATGTGAAGGCTCCCTTACCCAGGGTCACAACTCATTAGCAGCAGAGCTTAGATTTAGAACTTGGTGTCTCTAGTCTTTTTCACTATGGCTTCTGTCATTGCTGCCATGATTTGGAAGGCATGGCGCAGTGCCTGATTTGAAGTGGGATGATGTAAAAGGGATCAAGAATTTTTCTTCAGTTATGGATGAAGGCAGCCAGAATGGAGCCTGAGGTCATGTAGTTCTCTGGAGGCACCTAATCTCTGGCTCAAGTGATAAGTTCCTCTTTTTCTCTCCCAGTATTTTGTTGATTCTCTATAACCATATCTTCTAAATAGTTACATTAAAGTAATATTTAAAAACACTTTTTTCAGGTATGAAAATTCTTCCTATTTACCATAGAAAGAAAAAAAATCGTAAGCACAGAAATAAGAAACTAAGAAGAACAGTAGCTAACATTTATTAGACACTTGCTGATATTAGCAGTTGGGGTTGCTCTTTAGCCAGCGTACCCTGGTGCAGCTGTACTGGTGGTTGATAGCGAAGGACTGTTCTGATGGATGGGGGTTCAGGCCATACTGGTGGTTTTGAATACCCTGCCTGTTCCCAATAATCCTATGAGGTGGTGGTTAATATTCATTTCCTGCATGACAAAATTAAGGCCCAGAGAGACTAAATAATTTCCTCCAAATCAGCAGCTGGTAAATGATGGAGCAAGAATTCAAACCCAAGTTCAGATGACTTCAGTGCCCATTCTGTTGCCATGAAACAAGTAGGCCACCCTGATACACCCAGTAGATACACCCTGGGAGAGTTCATATTTCCTCTTGGGCTTTATGTAGGTTACTGGTTATATCTGGTTTAACATAAGTCATTGTAGCAAATCTTAATAGCTGTTTAATTCTTGATAAAATATTAATGCATTTTATTCTCCCTCCTCCTTCTTAAAAAATGTTTGTAAGCACAGTGATCAATTTCATTCTCTTTAGATACAGCACTAATGAGGGCGATGATGGGAGCCCTTGAGAGGGCAACAAATACATAACTCTGCCCATGTTTCACAGGGTATCATCACATTCTGTCAGCTCTGTTCCTGTAACTTATTGACGGTTATTGTCAAGGTCAGAGCCATAGAAAACACTTACCTTTTATAATGAAGGGTGTATGTGTATTAGGTGGCATGAGAGGTCTGTGCAAGATGAGGACAGGATCCAAGTTAATTGTAGAACTCACACTTGTAAAATTTTCTTTAGTTATGCCCATCAACTTTTATTACAGCTTATTGATTCATGTGCACTACTTTTATTTGATTACTGCCAAGGCATTTTATACTTGTAAATTTCAGTATGTTCCTTTAACAAAGTTTTCTACCCATCCTTTTCTTCCGGAGTTTTATTTTGGTCTATCTAGTTATTCCCTAATGTTTCATTGATGTTTTCTTCTTGTTATACAGTGGAAGCAGTTCAGCCATTTTTATTCTTTTGTTTTTTCCTTTTATTGGTTAACTTTTATAACTTTATGTAATGTACTTAAAGCTGTATTTCTTACTCTTTACTCTTTTTTATTTTTACTGGAGTATAGTTGCTTTACAATGTTGTGTTTCTGCTGTACAGCAAAGTGAATCAGCTATACGTATGCACGTATCCCCTCTTTTTTGGATTTCCTTCCCATTTAGGTCACCACAGAGCATTGAGTAGAGTTCCCTGTGCTATCACAGTTCTCATCAGTTATCTATTTTATACATAGTAGTTATATAGTATTGTATATGTGTCAATCCCAAACTCCCAATTCATCCTACCCCCCTTGGTATCCATACGTTTTTTTCTCTACATCTGTGTCTCTATTTCTGCTTTGCAAATAAGTTCATCTGTATCATTTTTCTAGATTCCACATATAAGCGATATTATATGATATTTGTTTTTCTCTTTCTGACTTATTTCACTCTGTATGACAGTCTCTGGGTCCATCCATGTCTCTGCAAATAGCACAGCTTTGTTCCTTTTTCTGCCAGCCATTTTTATTCTCAGTGTTCTAAAATCTTTGATTAAGTAATCTTTGATTCAGAATCATTGCAGTTCTTATGTTCACTACTATGTATCTGTGTTCTAAGTGTTAAATATTTATGTTAGGATTACATTTTCAGATGATGAAACATACCCAGATATTTTATATACAAGTATAGACAGATAAATGTTCTCTACCATTTATTAAATGTGTACTGTATACCAAGGGTGTGGCTTATAACCATTTTCTCTAATGCTTACTACAATGTACTTATTCTCATTTTGTGTATGAGGAAACAGGCATTGGGTAAGTAATTTGTCTGAGGCCACTTAATAAAAGAAGCTGAGAATGAAGCCTGTGTATGTATGTATTGTTAAAATCATCATCATAGTGTCTAAATTCTTTGAGTACTTACTATGTGCAAGGAAGTGTGATAAGCACTTTATAAACTTAAAATCTAGATTTTATTATTATTAGTTTTGTGAGCATAATTTTAAAATGTCATGATCTTTTTTTAAAAAATTGCTTAAAATGTGTTGTTTTTGCTTAGTGTCCTATAAACTTATTGCTAATTCCAAACAAGAATTTGTCTGTTAAATCTCCTCCCAGTACATTCATATATTAGGTATTGTCAGCCTCTTCTCATTGAAGAGAATTTCCCCAAAGAATTCTGACTTGTTTTAAATAAGTCTAGTTGTTCTCTAGACTTACTTTAGAGCTGTCATGTTTGGATTTCCTTTCACCATTGTCCTTGGGTTGCCTTTCCTGGTGTCTTTGTGTTACATTTCCTCTTCTAGGATCCTAGATCTATCTCTTACTTTGTTTTCACCTTGGTTTTGATGGAGCACATCCTCCAGTTACCTCCTGAGAAAAGGTGCATGAGAAGCATACTTTTGGGAACTTGCGTATCTGAAAAAGTGTTTATTCTGCCCTTGTACTTAACTGATAATTTGATTAGACTTTTAAAAGTAAGTTGGAGATTGTCTTTCCTCACAACTTTGAAGCCTCTAATATCTTATAGTTTCCAGTTTTGGTTTTGAGAAATCTGAAGCCTTCTGATTCTTGATCATTGGTATGAAATACACATTTTTTTCTTGAAATTATTTAATCTTTTTATCCCTAGTGTTGAGAAATTTCATGAGAATGCACTTTAGTGTGAGTCTGTTTTTTTCCATTGCATTGTGTATTTAGTGGTTTTTCAAAGTGGAAACTCATGTCATTAATTTCGGAGAATTTTTTTGAATTATTTATTGGATTTCCTTTTATTCAATTCATTCTGTCCTTTATTTCTCTGGCTGCTGTTTTTGAGATGATGAAGTTCCTGGACTGGTTCTTATTTTTGAAGTCTATGTTTTCTATTTCTCATCTCTGTTCTTTTTGTTCTGTTTTCTGGTAGATTAATTTTATCTTTCAAATATCTGTGGCATTTACAATTTCTACTATCATTTTTAACTTTTCCAGAGATTTTTTTTGGCTTCCTGAAGTTTTTACAGCATCCTAATCTTATTTTGTGGATATAATATCCTCAATAAAATATGAAAAGATATTAGTGTTAACATTTTTATTTTTTTCAATTGAGGTTTACTTCACTCTTTGTATTTCTTCCAGGATGCTTTTCTTTCTATTCATTCTGGTCCTTTTTGGTTGGATGTTGTCAGATGTTTGTAGATATTAGGTTCTCTGCCCACATAGCCCACGTAAAAAAAAAAAAAAAAAAAAAATTAGGAAGTTCTCTATGTATAAATTGGGCCTGTCAATCATGGTTTTCATTATAAGATGAACTGGCTGGATATTTTTTAGGACAAGGGAGTGGGTCGTCTTATGTCAGGATTTTTAGGTCTTCTTTTTTTATTGGGCTGGTTAATTACTCAGAAGACCCAATATTCAAACTCCAATATATGATTGCTGGGTATATGCCTTGTTACTCATTAACTTCCAGATAAGTTTCAATGTCTGGTTATATTTTATTATTTTTAAGAAAGTTAGCAATCTAAATGTAGATTTTCTAGTAATTTCCATCTCTGAAGAGGATTCTTTTAACCAGAAATTTCCCTCCACTACAGTTGTCATCTTTGTTTTTTCATGGATGTATTTGAGCACCTGGAAAAATACCTGGTGCAAAGTAGGTGCTCAGAAAACAATTGTTGGATGAATTCATATTTCGCTCAGCACATCAGGCTTTGAGAACAATGTATGATAGGATGTAGGAAAAAGCCTATATGTCCTAACTTCCATCCTAGTGTTGTGGTGCATGTGTAGTCCTCAGATTTGACCAAGGCAGTCACGCAAACCAACATAGATTCAACCCCAAAAGAGAGGGTTTCCTGTTTACGGAACTTCTTGGGGCAAGAGTATATTTTATATTTGAGATCAGGAGTTGGTGTTGAAGTGGCACCAACCATAAATTGGCCTGAAAAAGGGCAAGTGGAAAAGTGCTGGCTGGGTTAACAGAGCTGCTCCTCTTAGGACCTTGCTTATACTTGTGTGTTCAGATGGCAGGATTTTGGAACTTGATTTAAGCACACATTCTGCTGACCGCTTCCTAGAGACTTTCCCATCTGCTCCTTTCTGCTGACTGGGTCTTTTTGAACTTAGAGTGGAGAGATGTACCCACAGGTCACCCACAGCTGCCTCTTTCCATCCTGACTAGCTTTTTCTCCGCTCTTTCTCTCTGCATCTTCCCACCAGTTCTTCATCACTGGGGTGGAAATTGAGGAGAGCTGGATGATGCTGAGCTGGCCTTTATGAAGAGCCAACTGTTGAACCAAAAGGACTCACCTGTTGGCATGACCACTTGCTCTCTGATAATGCCTTTGTCCTTCATTTTGACATCTGGGTTCCCAGTCTCAGGGAGCCACCAGTAGGATCAAGAGTCCCTGAAAGAAGCAAGAAGGGAGCAAGACCTCGCTCCTGAGGAGAATGAGGCAATTGTGTTTATTTTTTTAATATTTTAAAAAATTAATTAATTAATTTATTTTTGGCTGCATTGGGTCTTTGTTGCTGCACGTGGGCTTTCTCTAGTTGCGGCGAGCGGGGGCTACTCTTCGTTGTGGTGCGCAGGCTTCTCATTGCGGTGGCTTCTCTTGTTGTGGAGCACGGGCTCAAGGCGCGTGGGCTTCAGTAGTTGTGGCTCACGGGCTTAGTTGCTCCACGGTGTGTGGGATCTTCCCGGACCAGGGCTCGAACCCGTGTCCCCTGCATTGGCAGGCGGATTCTTAACCACTGCGCCACCAGGGAAGCCAGCAATTGTGTTTAAAGATAATTGTTCAGAAAAACTTGAAATTAGACTCAGTTGGCCAACCATGTTGGGTTTGTCAGGAGATGAGAAAAAAGGGGACTGTATAGGAAAATAGGATAATAGGAGAATATGGTGTCTGGAAATACTTAAAGAAGAATCATTCAATAGGCATGAAGAAAAAAATTATTTATCCAGTTATAAAGCTTTATCAGCTCTTTAGACCTAAAAGTATAGTTTGTTGCAAGCCTAAAGGTTTTTAATTTTTTTGCATAATTTACTATATTTTGTTACTATCCTAGAGCAAGATACTATTAGAAATTCAAGAATTTAGAAAAATGCAACATAGCAACATTTCCCTATCTTTCAAATTAACCTTTTAAAATAATTATAATTACACACTTATTATGTATACCCTTTGGAAAGTAGAAAGAAAAAAATTATCCATGGACCCAACTTCAAAAGACAGCCACTGTTAGTATTTGGCATATTTTCTTCTAGCCTTTTTCTTTGTATGGTTTTTGGTTTTGCATAGCAGGCATAAGGCATTTTACTTGGCTTTTAGTAGGATTTTTTGGTCTTCAATTGGAGTCAACTGTGGTTATATTCTGATAATGCATGTCTGTGATTTATTCTTTTCCTGTCATGAGGCTGAATAAGCAGTGCTTTAGCTCTTGGCTTGAATAAATTCTTTATATGCTTTTAACATAAAACATTGTTCGATTAGAAAGTGAATAATCCTTAGAGCAGAGAAGTATGACGTATGTTTAACAACCACTTAAAAAAAATATCAGATCTAAAAAAAAATCAGAAGCACAAAAATGGCTTGGGGAAAATGTGTATAACAAAGATAAGATTTTAAGGTTTCTAGACGGGAGACAGTCTCTCAGTGGACTCGGGACGTATCATAGATGTCTAGTATTACTTATTAAATAGATGATAATTTTTATTACATATAACATGGTAGTCTCAAGGCAGAGAGGGAAATTTTTTTATCTAGAGGCACAGAAGAGAGGAGTGCAGTACAATAGAGGCATGACTGAAACCAGTTAGAAATTCTGGTCCTGCCTGCACTGCTAACTAGCTGCTACATCAGAGGCACCTGCCCTCAATATCATAACCAATAAAATGAGGTGGTTAAACTATGTAATTTTAATGAGTTTCTATCCTCTGACATTCAACAACTCAATGAATTTATGATTCTGGGGCCAAACACTGAGAACATAAAGATCCTCCAACCCAGTAGCTGCAATGCCTTGACTCTTCCTTTCCTTCCTTCCTCACATCCAGTCAATTACTGAGTTTGACCCTTTTTACTGTTTAAGTCAGGGTTTGGCAAACGACCATCCATTTCCTTAAATAAAATTTTATTACGACAGAGTTATGCTCATTAGTTTATGTATTTATTGCTGCTTTTGTACTGCAGTGGCAGTGTTGGGCAGTTGCAACACTGGTTCGCAAAGCTGTAAATACTTACTGTCTGGCCCCTGATAGAAAAAGCTAGTCAACCCCTGATCTAAATGATTTACAAACCCATCTCCTCTCATTTTCACTACGTTTGTCCTACCTTAGGTCTTCATCTCTTCTCACCAGGAGAGTCCAAGAGCCGCTCATCTAATTTTTTTGACTCCAGTTTTGAGCCTTCCAAATGTGTTGCATACAGAAACGGTATAATTTTTCTTAGAAAAATCTTGAAACACCAGTTTGCTTGCTTAAAACCCTTGAGGAGCATCCTGCTGAACTCAGGATAAAATCCAAATTCCTTACCCAACACACAAAGTTAGAAAACCACTCCACTGATATCTGAAGACCCTTCTAGTCATGAGGCTAGGTGTTTGTTTGACATGACACATATGATATGAATTGCAATCTCGGAAAACCCAACTCAACTCAACCAGTCTTGAGTACGAAGAGGCTATATGTTGGCTCACCCAACTAAGAAGCCTGGGTGTAGATCTATATAGATGAAACCTTTCCCAAGGCTAGGTCTCTAGTTGTGTCACCTGAACTCCATTTCTTTCTGTTGGCTCCTCTGCTGCTGTGTTAGCCCTATTCACAGGCAGGCTTTCATCTTGAGAGGTCAGGACTGCCATAGCAGTTCCTGCCTCATAGCCTCCTGTGGACCCATCTTTTCCCACACAAGTGCAGAGGTCTCTCTGACTGGACAGCGTAGGTCATGTGATCAGGGATAATGGAAAGTGCTGATGGGTTTAGGGCCAGTGCCTGTGCTTATGCTCAGGAATTGGCGAAATCCCACCTGAACCATAAGGAGTGGGAAGAGGGGGAGGGCATTATCCCCAAACAAATAGTGGACTGTTGTGGAAACAGGGTGAATGGAGGTGGACTGAGACAAAATAACCAAGATTCACGGAGCATACCATGAGTGGGAGCCCTTTGACAGTCCAGCAGTAGTAGTTGCCATTAGAACCTGGGGAGGCCCATAACCAGAGTATCACAAAATTTTGGGGATTGTGATTGCCTTACTCAGTGGTTCTTAATTCTGGCTAATCATTAGAAGTACCAGATGCCTGGGCTCTTTGAGGACCAATTAACTTGGGATCTCTCCTGGTTTGCCAGGTAAGAGTGATTTTACACATTCTCCAGGTGACTCTAGGGTGCAGCTATGATGAACTATTGACTGGGTTTAGGTCCTGACTTTATTTACTGGTCTGTGGAATGGGAGCAATCCTCTTCATTCAGCAGGATTTGGGGGATGAAGAAATGAGGCAATATATGTAAGGAATATAGCCTACTTAGTTGCTCAAGTAAATAGGAGCTTCTTATTGGTGTTCTCAACTTTACAGGGATATTATATTAGAGTCCTAGGGCTGTCATCACAAAATGCCACAGACCGGATATCTTTTTTTTCTTTTTTTTAAGAATTTATTTCCAGACAACACATGGATTTAGCAGGGAAAGAAATGAATGCTATTAGAGTTATTTCCTATATTTTAATTTTTTTCCACTGCCCACAGGTGTGCCTCAAGTTTTAAAAGCAGAATGAAGAGCAGAAGCCACACAAGGACCCCCCATCTGAGTTTCTCGTTGTCTTAGTTCAGGCTGCTATATCAAAAATACCATAGACTGGTTGGCTTAAACAGCAAACATTTTGTACAGTTCTGGAGGCTGGCAAGTCTAAGATCAAAGTGCCTACAGACTCGGTTTCTAGTAAGGGCCTGTTTCCTAGTTCATAGGTGGCCAACCTCTCACTTTGTCCTCACAGGGCAGAAAGGGTAAGGGAGCTCTTTGGGGTCTCTTTTATAACAGCATTAATCCCATTCATGAGGGCTCCACGCTCATGACCTAATAACCTCCCAAAGGCCTCACCTCCTAATACCATCACATTGGGGGTTAGATAGCATATAGATGGGTCTTGTTTTTGTATCCATTCAGCAAGCCTGTGTCTTTTCGTTGGAGCATTTAATCCATTCACGTTTAAGGTGATTATTGATATGTATGTTCCTATGACCATTTTCTTAATTGTTTTGGGTTTGTTTTTGTAGGTCCTTTTCTTCTCTTGTGTTTCCCACTTAGAGAAGTTCCTTTAGCATTTGTTGTAGAGCTGGTTTAGTGGTGCTGAATTCTCTTAGCTTTTGCTTGTCTGTAAAGCTTTTGATTTCTCCATCAAATCTAAATGAGATCCTTGCTGGGTAGAGTAATCTTGGTTGTAGTTTCTTCCCTTTCATCACTTTAAGTATATCATGCCACTCTCTTCTGGCTTGTAGAGTTTCTGCTGAGAAATCAGCTGTTAACCTTATGGGAATTCCCTTGTATGTTATTTGTCATTTTTCCCTTGCTGCTTTCAATAATTTTTCTTTGTCTTTAATTTTTGCCAATTTGGTTACTATGTGTCTCAGCGTGTTTCTCCTTGGGTTTATCCTGTATGGGACTCGCTGCGCTTCCTGGACTTGGGTGGCTATTTCCTTTCCCATGTTAGGGAAGTTTTCGACTATAATCTCTTCAAATATTTTCTCGGGTCCTTTCTCTCTCTCTTCTCCTTCTGGGACCCCTATAATGTGAATATTGTTGTGTTTAATGTTGTCCCAGAGGTCTCTTAGGGTGTCTTCATTTCTTTTCATTCTTTTTTCTTTGTTCTGTTCTGCAGCAGTGAATTCCACCATTCTGTCTTCCAGGTCACTTATCCGTTCTTCTGCCTCAGTTATTCTTCTATTGACTCCTTCTAGTGTTGTTTTCATTTCAGTTATTGTATTGTTCATCTCTGTTTGTTTGTTCTTTAATTCTTCTAGGTCTTTGTTAAACATTTCTTGCATCTTCTCCATCTTTGCCTCCATTCTTATTCTGAGGTCCTGGATCATCTTCACTATCATTATTCTGAATTCTTTTTCTGGAAGGTTGCCTATCTCCACTTCATTTAGTTGTTTTTCTGGGGTTTTATCTTGTTCCTTCATCTGGTATATAGCCCTCTGCCTTTTCATCTTGTCTATCTTTCTGTGAATCCAGACCGGATATCTTAAACAACAGAAATTTCTCACAGTTCTGCAGGCTAGAAGCCCAAGATCAAGGTGTCGGCAGGTTTGGCTTCTCTCGAGACCTTTCTCCTGGGCTTGCAGATTGCCTTTTTTTGTGTACATACACATCTCTCCAGTCTTTTCCTCTTTTTATAAGGATGCCAGTTATATTGGATTAAGGCCCACCCTTATGGGCTCATTTAACCTTAATTACCTCTTTCAAGGTCCTGTCTCCAAATATAGTCACATCAGGGGTTGTTAAGATTTCAACATATGATTTATTTTGGTGGTTGTGAGGGGACAATTTAGTCCCATAGCAGATATGGATCCTTTGATTGTCTAATGAAAGCTAGGGTTTCTTTACTCAGAAAAATGCAGAGACACAATACACATTAAACCTTGCATATGTCTGTGGACTTCGAAGATGACTGTTAAACGGGAACATTTGCAGCAGCCTTGCAGAGGAAAACAAATACCAAAGGGAAGGATGTGTGTAAAAAGAGGACATCCCATTCTCATTCATTCATTTATTCAACAGTTACTTACCAAGTGCTGCCCATGTACCAGGCCTTGTGGTAGGGTTATAACAATGACATAGGCAAGGCCCCTTCTTCTCACGACTTACAATTTTTCGTTGATGGAGTCAGATAGTAAACACATACACCATTCAGTATCAGAGAGCACCAAGGGCTGTGTGTCAAGAATCAAAACAGAGTGATAAGGTGTTGTTTGCCTGGGAAGCTATTTAGATTTTGTGGTCAGGAATGTCTTCACTGAGGAGATGATGCTTAAGTGGAGGCTTCAATAACAAGGAGTCAGCCGTGCACATGGGGGCAGAGGGTTGATGGCTGACGAAATGCCTGCTACTCTCTGGTCTATTTTAGTAGCAGCTGGCAGAGCCACCTCCTCTAGCACCAGCTGCTTCCCAGATTCAGTTCTGCTGCCTGCACAGCAAGCAGTCAGGATCTGCTCTGAGATTGGCATGGCTGTTGTGGATTGCTCCCCTAGCTTTGGATGTCTTTTTCTTATCCTGTCTCAGAAATATTCAGGTCATGTGTTCAAAGGGGTGAGACCCATCATTGCAAATATCTGTTCCTCTAAGCACTCACTGACATTACCAGAGCTTAGTCGCTCTCGTTTTTAGCCTGAATTAGAGTTACCATTGTAGGGGGACAAGTTGGCATTGGTGGTGTGGTAAATGCATAAACAATTATTGTGTTGCACTACATGCTTCTATAACAGTATGCTGCGTGCTGAAGGATTTAAAGGGACCCCAGACAGCATCTGGATGGGATGGAGATGACTTTCCCTAGGAGCTGTATCCTTTAAAGGCCCCCCATTGGCCTTAGGGTAGCCTGCTGTGGCTGGCAGACTCCTGTGGGTCTGGTTCTCTCTACCTCTCTGCCAAGAGAGGCTAAGTAGGCTCTTGGGGCCAGTTCTGCTCTGTGTGTCTCATTCTAGGGGCAAGATTGAAAGGGCAGTAGCCTCTGGGCATGCTTTTTCTCCACTTATAACAAGTGCATATGAGGGCAAAGAAAAGTTCATAAGTATGTTGAATTCTGTTGCTCACGTCTCCTACACTCACATCCATTGGCCAAATTAACTTACATGGTCAAGACCAAAGTCATTGTATAGTATTCTGCTCCAAGGGTAGGGGAGTGAATGTTTATCAAACGGTAATCTGATCCACTCTAGCAGGTTAAGTGCTTATAACAGTACCCGTATAGGTCTGCCTAAACTATAAACAGTAGTGTACTTTTTTTTTTTTTTTAGCAAGGCAATGCTTTTTTTTTTTTTAATTTATTTTTTATTTATTTATTTTTGGCTGTGTTGGGTCTTCGTTTCTGTGCGAGGGCTTTCTCTAGTTGCGGCAAGCGGGGGCCACTCTTCATCGCAGTGCGCAGGCCTCTCACTGTCGTGGCCTCTCTTGTTGCGGAGCACAGGCTCCAGACGCGCAGTCTCAGTAGTTGTGGCACACAGGCCCAGTTGCCCCGCGGCATGTGGGATCTTCCCAGACCTGGGCTCGAACCTGTGTCCCCTGCATTGGCAGGCAGATTCTCAACCACTGCGCCACCAGGGAAGCCCCCAGTAGTGTACTTTTAACAGTCTTACTGTCGGGAAAGGGGAAAAAAGGGAGAAGTTTGTTAATATGTGAATGACAGAGTTGGGGGAGGATTATTATACAGGGCGAGGCTTGAGCATGTTAATAGATTTATGGGAGGAGGGTGGAGAAGACAGAAGACAGGGCAGCTTGAGGATTCAGCTGAAACTGGAAAACATGAAATTAGAGTGGTGCCATCTTTCTCATGGCTTTTGATAGCAGCAGCCAAGGAGGCAAATGGTTGGACTGATAACTTTCTTTGATCTGAGCCTTATGTATTTGATCCAGCCCCCTTCTCTCTAATCTTAAGGAGAGATTTAGATGGTAACAGTTGGTGTTTACAATGTTTTAATGGCTGTCATGTTGAGAACTGACTAGAAGCATCTTCAGAAATAATTTACAACACCATAAAATGAATTGCTAATCTTTCAGAGTGTATTCTTTAGCGTTGTTTTCGTTTGTATACCAGCCAAGAAGATCTATACCAATGAAGACACTGCTAAAATATTTTAGAAGCATAGTCTGATTTGAAAAGCTAAGTAGGAATATAAATCCTTTCTCAAACACGCAGTCACACTCTCTGCCGTTCTCTTGTGGTTTTGTTTTCATTGTCTCCTAGGGCATTGTGCATGTATGTGATTAACATGTCCACAGCATGCACACCCACCAGCGTTCAGGTCTACGACTCACCAGTGGGGACGTAAGGGCTACGGGGTATGTGTTGACTTGTACCAGCAGGCATTATTAGCCCTTATGATGAGCCCAGTATTGAAAGGGACACAGGTAATGATGTTGATAATTAACAAGAACATGATCTATTTGATGCCTAACTTTTGGGTAGTAACTTGAAGAAGTGGTAGCACAGTGCCCTGGGTAATGAAAGAAAGCTTTGGAAGTTCAGATGAAGCAATACAGGTATGTGTTGGAATAGGGGAGAGGGTTTTAATGAGACTTAAACTGTATCTCAAAGGTCGCTTGCATATCAACACGTGAATAATCTTAGTCATCCATGTTACTGAAACACAACATTAGCTAAATTTCTCCCTGCTCAAAACCTTGACTTTCCAACTGATTAGTGAAAGAATATTAGACCTCTTGCTGTAATACCCAAGACCTCAAACTCATTATAATCTGCTCTCAGATTATCCTGTCTCATCTTCAAGATTTCTTTTCATGTACTTTAGATTTTAAAAAACTTGTTCCTGCTTGTAAATGCTCCAAAATTCCCTAATCTGTACTTTTTTTTTTTTTTTGATAAATTTATTTATTTATTTATTTTTGGCTGCGTCGGGTCTTCGTTGCTGCATGTGGGCTTTCTCTCGTTGCAGTGAGCAGGGGCTACTCTTCTTTGCGATGCTTGGGCTTCTCACTGCGGTGGCTTCTCTTGTTGCAGAGCACAGGCTCTAGGTGCACGGGCTTCAGTAGTGGCAGCAGGAGGGCTCAGTAGTTGTGGCTCACAGGCTCTAGAGCACAGGCTCAGTAGTTGTGGCGCACGGGCTCAGTTGCTAGACGGCATGTGGGATCTTCCCGGACCAGGGCTCGAGCTCATGTCCCCTGCATTGGCAGACAGATTCTTAACCACTGCGCTACCAGGAAAGTCCCTGTACTTTGTTTAAAATTGGCCCTTCTGCTTGGACACCTTCCCCTGATCTATGAGTGCAAACCTCACCTCTTCTTCAAACCCTGTCTGACATACCAAGTGCCTATGAAATCTTGCCTGATTTTTTTTGCGGGTTGGAGGTAATCATTTCCCTTCTCATTTTTGAAGCCTCTCATCATTACTTTTTCAGCAACGTTTATTCCCACCCTCTCCTCTCCTCATATCATCTGCAGATAACTATTGGCCTGCTTATTTTTGGTCATTATCATAGAAATATTCAATCCTCTAGCTTTCATAGGCAAGTAATTTTTTAAAATGGGGACACTCAGTTTCTATAACTTTTTTGCTAACGTTAAAACTTATGTGCACAGACATTAAAACTTATGTGCACAGATGCTGAGGTACTTACCATCTCTTATTTAATTTCATAGAAGATAAGAAGTCGACACCAGGAAATGCAGGGAAGACAATATGAAAATAAGGACATGCCTTTATACTGAAAACATGTGGCCAGTGAAAAACTCACAAGAGGCTGTTTTCATTTCATTGAGGACCAATGAAATTTTCATCTCATCTCTCTTCTCTGGGTAGACATCTGGGAGCCACTATTTCAGTAGACTGTGAGCTTTGCTGGAGCTGATTTATCTTTGATTCCTAGTTTATCTTTGTCTTTCTCAGATAATCTTGGGTCTCTAAAAACTTATTAAAAAAGGAAAGAAAAAACCTGATTTGTAGCAACAGAGGCAGTTAGTTGGGGGATAGTTTATTCAGAGATCTGACAGTTGTCTAAAATAACCAAACAAGAACATCAGTTCTACAAAAGCATATTTGAAATGTGTATGAAAGAGCAATAGACAGGGATCTTCTATTGCAGGGATCTTGCAGGGATCTTTGTTCTCAAAGAGCAAAGTTTTTAAAATATTCCTAATTATGGCATTATATTTAATCTTTTTCTTATTCCTAAAATGTAGATATGGTTATTTAAATCACTAATACAAATATAGAAAAGCCAGAAATCATTTTCAAATTCTTGTTTTCTCAGTTCTTTTTCGAGTAACGTTTACAAAACAAAACAAAACAAATTGATTTTAACATTAGGAAGAAAGACACTGATTTTTTTTTTTCAAATTTGTGCTATCCAATAGAACTTTGTTTAATGATGGAAATGTTCAATGATCTGCACTGTCCGATATGGTAGCCATAGCCACACGTAGTTGTTGAGCAATAGAAATGTGGCTGGTGTGACTGAGGAACTAAATTTCAAGCTGTTCTTAAATAAAATTAAACTAAAATAGCCACATGCAACTGTTGGCTCCCATATTGGACAATGTGGCTTCAAAGGATTGACCAAGGAGTATTGAGCTGCGATTTGTGATACCAATTTGGATGGCATCTTATCAATTTTCTTAGTAAATTTGAGATACTTTAAAATGAACATTTTTTAAAATTATTCTCTAGCAAGTTGTATACCTGTTAAAGGCTCTATTGACTTTTGAGCTACTTTTAGTCCTCAGATCACCACAAGTTTTTAAAATGCCAATTCTCAATCCTTAAATTGCATTCTGTCCATTTCCTCCATTGTTATAGCTCTTCTTTGATCTTTTAGATAATATGATCTTTGACTTATGTGTATATATACTCATACACAAGTCCATACATATACACACACGTAGATAGCATATAATACATTTGTGAAACTCAGGTGAAATGAGGGATGAGGCTTGTTAAAATTTGAATGTTCCTTTTGTCTGAGCGTTACTATGAATAGAGAATATGAGCAAACAAATTGCCTGTTAAGATGATCTCGCTCCACCCCCTCGGGGAAGGAGAACACCCACATTCGTCAAGTCAAACCGGAACCTATCACACCTTTTTCATGTTTCCCTGATTTGACAGAAAACCCATGTTTCTGCCTGAAATATTCTTTTTTTCCTTAGCTGCCAGGATGACCCTTGCAAGAGAATTTTAAAGCTGCTTTTTCTTCTCTGAAGCCTTTCTGACCTTTTGTCCTCTTCTCCCTTTCCTAACCACACTGACCATTTAGTTACCCCTTTCTTTTTAGTGGAGTTGTGTGTGCTCGTGCATGCAGATGTGTAATCCAAGGGTCACGGTATTTGCTTTTGAAGAAATCAATATCATGAAGATATTAACAAGAGTGAAGGAAGTGATAATTATTGCAGTGGTTACCATTTGTGGGGCACTTAGTAAGGTGCCAGGCATTAACTAAGCACTTTAAATACATTTTCATCTAATTCTTCTAAAGTGTTGTAAAAAAGTTATGATTATCTCAATTTTATAGGTAAGATAACTCCAACTTAAAGCTGAGTAAGTTGCCCAAGACCACACAGCTAGTCAGTGGCAGAACCAGATTTATTGGACTCCAAAGCCCATGATTTTACTGGCTAAAGAATAATTAAGATGTAGAGAGAAAAAAACCCTTATTTCCCCAGAGTAGCATGGTGTGGTGGGAACAGCATTGTATGTGATGTGAAAGAGTTCTTGTTTTCATTTCCCCTTTGCCATTTTCATGGTGGCCTTAAACAAGTGCCTTAGTATCTCTTAAGTCTTTTTCTCCTTCTAATTTCCAATTCCCTCTTTCTAATTAATACCTTAGTGATAGACGATGCGATGTCCTCCATATGTTAATTCTGTACTACTTCCTCCTCTCTTCCCAAAATACCAGACTGTACTATGTAAAGACTTTCTAAACAGTTAGAGACACTTTTTTGTTTTTCATTAGTTTGGTTTGACAGAGAATGCCGTCAGCTCACCCATAGAGAGTATGTTACAAGGTGCAGCTATTTGCTTTTATCTTTATTTCTAACCTCATTTCTCAACTCTCACCAAGGTTGTTTATATATTTGAAAAACTGTCCTTTTTTCCTTCTGGCTTTCACTTTTTTTTTTTTTTTTTTAATTTCACTTTAGTTTTCCCTTTTCACTTAGGACTCCTACTTTTCAAGTCTGTACTATGTTCTTTTAAAGTTACATGACTACCATTTTGCCTATTTAACAATTGTTGAAATTATTAGTGCCAAATATTCCCCCGTTGTGATGGAGGGGGGCCGAAGGATATACATGGAGAATGGATGCTCATTGAGCATGTGGTAGGTGTCAGGTGTCCCATATGTGTTATCTCACTTTACTTTTGTCAATACAATAACAATGTGTGGCGAGTAATAAGGTAATATTAGTATTTCCATTTTATGGAAAAGAGGTAATATAACTTGCCCTACTTATATATATATATAGCAAATAAATATAGAGCTTGGGCTTGAGTCAATGTGTAGCTGTGTGTTGGGTAGGGCAGAGGGATAAGAATAAAAGCACAGGGTTCAGAAACATTTGTAAATTCTTAAAGTATATCTAGTGTTTGTATTTTGTTACATTTTTAAGATTATATCCAACAGAAAGCAAATATCCTAAGTGTTCAGTTTAGAGTTTTGATACTTGTATAGTGTTGTGTAACCAAAGCAAGACGTAGAACACTTGCGTTACCAAGGAAGCTCCCTCTACCCTTTCCAATGAAATCTTCCTTCGTCTCCTCCATTCGGCTCTTGAACCCATCCACTGAGCTTTTTATTTTGGATATTTTTTAGTTTTAACATTTCCATTTCTCTTCTTTGTCTTTTATTTCTTTGAGACTTTCTTGGCTGAAGCTTTCTGGTGTGTGTGTGTGTGTATTAATTGCTCATTGAAGCATTTTTTTACGTGGCCTGCTTTAAAATCTTTGTCAAATAATTCTGAGATCTGTCATCTTGGTGTTGGCATCTATTGATTTGTCTTTTCTCATTCAGTATGAGAACTTCCTGGTTCTTGGTTATGAGTGATTTTTGTTTGTTTAATCAAAACTTGGACATTTTCATTTTATGTTATGGGATGCTGAATCTTAATTAAACCTTCTGTTTTAGCCAGCTTTTTTTTTAATAAATTTATTTATTTTTTATTTATTTATTTTTGGCTGCGTTGTGTCTTCGTTGCTGCGGGCGGGCTTTCTCTAGTTGCGGCGAGCGGGGGCTGCTCTTCATTGTGGTGCAAGGGCTTCTTGCGGTGGCTTCTCTTGTTGCGGAGCACGGGCTCTAGGCTCGCGGGCTCAGTAGTTGTGGCGCATGGGCTTAGCTGCTCCACAGCATGTGGGATCTTCCTGGACCAGGGCTCAAACCCGTGTCCCCTGCATTGGCAGGTGGATTCTTAACCACTGCACCACCGGGAAAGCCCTAGCCAGCTTTCTTTAACACCATTCTGGCCAAGTGGAGTTTGAAATCCACGTTCCCCACTCTGAAGTTGCTACCTGGGAGGTGGGGCCTCTTAGTTATTTATCACTGGGAGGTGGTGAAAGTCCTGACTCCCATCAGGCTTCCTCAACATCAGCCCAGGAAGGAGGGACTGCCTGCTGTGGTGAGGCTGGAAGTCTAGCCTCCCCACAACTCAAATGACATCTGGCCTCCTTACCAGCTGACAGAGATGAAAGTCTGGGCTGTCTACCTGGCCTTCTATGATGCCACCCCGTTGTTGGTTTTGGAGTACCTTATTATAGCTTGGGGAGGGTGGGAGTCTGGGCTTCTCACTCAGCCTTTCATGAAGAAAAAAATCAGAGCAGATCATGTGTTTTATGAAAACTTGGTTCAGTTCATCTATATAGATAGAGACGTGTTTGGGCACTGGTTCATAATATGAAATCTGTTTCTTATAGTATCATGGATACAAATGTTTTGGTCACCATTGTAAACCACCTATTTCTTTATCAGTCTGATACCTCAATCCTCTAAAGCTTCATAGAACTTCTGAGTATATCTGCCTTTGTATTCTCTTCACAAAAGAGAAGAGTTAATGTCTGTGTGCCTTAGAGGTTGTCCAGAGCCTTCTCCTACTCTACTGATGGTGAAGTGTGTAAGTTAAGCATTATCTAAATATTTTCTGTGTTTAGATTGTCTAATCCAGGTATCATGGGTAGGAAGGGTGAATATCTGCTGTGGTTGTTACCCTTAAGTAGTCTCTGGGAATACTTGAAGGTTCCCTTAAAGTATTTTACAAGGAGGACATCGTCTCTGTAGACACGTGAGCTGGAGTGAGTGTGCTTCAGGTGGCTCGGAGCAGGCAGTGTCCCCACACAGCCACACGTGGTCTGAACACCTGGCTGAGATGGAGTCATCCAGGCCCAGCTCTGGCGGCCACACGGTAGCTGTCAAGGCTGCCGTCGGGCCGAATTGTGAGGACAATAGAGTGTGCGTTGGGGGTCCAACTGTTCACGTTCCGTATTTTTTTCCTCCTTCTCTCCTCATCAGCAGAGTGGCTTCCTCCTCTTGTTAGACTAAGGGATGCGTCTATTACTGGTCCCTTCCAGACTGGCTGGAAATGGGCATGTCCTCTTTTAATGCCTCCGAGTTACCCGTTTGGAAGTTTGTGTTTTACCATGTTCTTTTTTTTTTTTTTTTTTAATAAATAAATAAATTTTAAAAAAGATGGCATTGGGATAAATAATAGCTGTCTTTTTTTTTTTTTGGTCTACTGTATGCCAAGTACTTTTTTTTTGAATTTTTGAATTTTATTTTATTTATTTTTTTATACAGGTTCTTATTAGTTATCCATTTTATACATATTAGTGTATATATGTCAGTCCCAATCTCCCAGTTCATCCCACCACCACCCCACCCCCCCGCCACCGTGTTCTTTTTGATGGTAAGAAAAAGACTTCAACCTGTATTTACAAATGTTAAGCTTCGACATATATTTGCAGAACCACATTTAGCTGACCAAGGAGAGGTTTGGAAGTCATATTCTGTCTCCTCATAGCCTGACCCAAATGATAAAATCAAACATAATTTAGCTTATTTAAATTGCCTGGGAGTGGGGGAGTGCAGAATAAGTCAGAGGCGAGTTCCTCAAAGATCCATGAGTTCTTCTTTGATGATAAAGTGAAGGGGGCTGGGGTTCTTGGACCGCAGGGTCCTCCAGAACATGGTTCCACTCTACCCTAGGACAGGACTCACTCAGCAGACTTATTTTTGTAAAGGGCCAGCTAGCAAATATTTTAGTCTCTGCAGACCATATGGTCTCTGTCACCACTACTCACCTCCACCATTGTAGCAAAAGAGTGGTCATAGACAATATATAAATAACATGGCTGTGTTCCAATAAAACTTTATTTATGGACACTGACATTTGCATTTCATCTATTTTTAGGTCACAAAATATTCCTTTAGGTTTTTTCTCAACCATTTAAAAATGTAAAAATTATTCTTGGCTCACAAGGCATATGTAAACAGGTGGGAGGCTGGATTTGGCCCATGGGCTGACATTTGCTCACCCCTGCCGTAGAAGATGTCCACTGGACAGGCTCCTTTGCCCAAATAGACATTGTGCTTCCTGTCTGCTAGCTTAACCCAAGCTTATGTTCCTGAGATATTTCTAGTACATTGCTTTATTTTCATGTTAAAACATTAGTGACCTGACACTCATGAACACATCCTTACTCGTTCGCGCAAAAGTTGTTGTGAGTATTCTGGGCACCAAAGGCCCCCAGATGAATTAAGACTTTTGCCCTCAGGTCTTTACAGTGGAAGACCTGGATTGAGTCCACCTATGATGATAATTTTCTTGATAACAACATGCATTCTTAATGTACATCTTCCTTGCTAAGGTGGTATTATACTTAGGTAAGCTTTCTAAGTCATAACGGGAGTTATGAAACCCAGACTGTAATGTTTCGCTAGGATTTCAGTTTTCTTATTTTTCTCCATAAGGAAGAGCTAAGCAATCATATGTAACTGGTTAAAATGGAATCATACGTTAGTTTGGAATGGTTCATCTGAATGTTAGAGAACACCTGATTCAAAGTGGCTTAACAATTAAGGGATTATTTCTCTCCCAGAGCCCCAAGTCCAGAGGGAGGCAATTACAAACAAAGACTGAGTAGCCCAATGATGGCAGAGCCAGTGTGGCTGTTAGCCTCTTGGCTTTCACTCATGTTTGGAGCCCTATTGTCACAGAAGGTCTTTAGCAACTCTAGATAACACATCAGCATTCAAGGCAGAGAGAGGGAAGGAAGGGTGGTATCAACATCTGTTCTCTCTTGTCAGTTCCAGGACTGTCTTTTTATCCATCTGTTTAGGTCCCATTGGCAGGAACCTGTCAGCAGCCACTTGTAGCTGCAAGGGAGGCTGGAGAATTGAGTTTTGACTTTGTAGACATGCTGTGGGAGGTGGCAAGGAGGAGAGCATTGGGAATGTTTAGCCACCAGAAGTGTCTCCTGCAAAGGGTGGGAGGCCTTTTGTGATGCCCGGATTACTTCTAGGGAGTAGAGTTCTGCCAGATTTGAATCCAGAATATAACGAATAAGGCACTTCCCTTACTTAAACAGATATTTGGAGAGTGTCTGCTATGTGAATATTATATATGAGAGATGTACGAAACAAGGGCCATGTCCTCCAGGAACTTTTTCTCTAGCTAGAAGCAAGAAGTATACATGACATGATAAACAATCTATCTCAATTCTAATAGCTAATAATGGGGATTGGAGTATATTTGTGTTATAAGGTCATGTATTCATTTAGCAACATATATGAGGTGCCAAATACGTGCAACTTAGTCTTTGCAGGTACACAGATGAATAACACTGTTTCTGTTCTGCAGAAGGCAGTCAAGTGAAACAGCAGTTCCGGGACAGCTCTGTGGTTCCGTGATTTACGATATCTTTGAATTATCCAATTAGGTTGGAAGCAACTCTTATTTGCTCTTTTGAAAAATAAAGATCTAAGCTACTCATAAGAAGGGAATGGCAGTCAGTAGGATTGAATCAGTATCTTTCCATCATACCTCTGCTCATTCTGTAAGCAATGATTCAGCATAACTGTACGTTAGTCATTTGGCTAGGCCCTGGGCTTGTAAAGCTCAATAAGAAGTCGCTTGCTTCATGGGGCTCCTAGTTATAGGGTAGGCAGACATGTTAATAAATACTTGCAATGCATGGTGTATACACACACACACACCAGATTTAATAAGAAAAAGAGACATTGTCAACATTGCTTAGGAGGCTATAATGCATACAAAATCAGTTAAAGCTTCACAGGGGAAAGAAGAAAGAGTATTTCTTATTTCCGGAAGGATTACCCATGCAAATAAGGGAAGGGAAGAGTATATTATGGAAAAAGATCAATCCTGGCAAAGCAGAGAAGCACAAGACATCTCAGGAGCTGCAAGCAGCGTCTGTGTGTTGGTAGAAACGTAGGGGCAAGAGCCAGAGCAGCGCCAGTGGGGGTGTTTGCACAGCATCTCTGTTCACAGTGATGCTGGGAATAAAGGACCATTCAGCTTGAATGAGGCTCTGTCCCTTGTCTCGCTACAGGGAGAGTGTGGCGTGGGTGGGGACTGAAAGGGCTGGGAAGCTGCATGACTTCTTGGCAAGTACGATCCACTTGTTCTTACAAATGAACGTTGCGATGCCAGCACATCCCTCAGCTCTTCTTGAATCATCTTGAGATGAAATGAAGCCTGGCACTTTGGCATAGTCTGTTACTGTGACCTAAGTCCCATCGGAATGGGACCCCTCAGAGGTCAGGGCCAGGAAGGCCCGGGCTCGCTTCCAGCAAGTGAAGCATGTCTTCTGCCAGTCAGGCTGGGGCCCATTTTGGAGAACATGCCCTTTCCAAGAACATTTTAAAGTAATCTGATACCATTGAGCTATTATGATCTATTATATTTTTTTTAAAAAAGAAAGCAAAAAACGTGTTATACCTGAAAATCACAATAAGATGATTGAAAGAAGAATAAAAATACTTTTGGAACTTTCCACTTAACAGAGGCAATAGGGAGGTGAAATGAGAGGGAGTCCATTTTTGGTTTTTTGTTTTAAAATTTTATTGTAGAATTTAACAAAATTGATCACTAACCATTCTTGAGTGTGTGATTCAGTGGCATTAAATATATTTATATTGTTGTGCAACCATCACCACTATCCATCTCCAGAACTTTTTCATCAACCCAAACTGAAACTCCATACTAAGCAATAAGTCCCCATTCTCCTCTCCTCCAGCCCCTGGTAACCACTGTTCCACTTTGTCTCCATGAATTTGACTGTTCTAAGTACCTCTCATAAGTAGAATCATACAATACTTGTCCTTTTGTGACTGGCTTATTTCAATTTGTATAATGTCTTCAGGGTTCATCCCTATTGTAGCGTGTATCAGAATTTTATTCCTTTTTAATACTGAATAATATTCCGTAGTACATACATATGGCATTTTGTTTATCCATTTATCCATCGATGGACATCTGGGTTCTTTCCACCTTTTGGCTATTGTGAATAATGCTGCTATAAACATGGATATACAAATATCTGTTCAAGTCCCTACTTCAATTCTTTGGTTGAATTGCTGTATCAAATGGTAATTCTATTTTAATTCTGTTCTTTGAGGAATTCGCCATATGGTTTTCCACAGAAGCTGTCCCATTTTACATTCCCACCAGCAATGCGCAAGGTTTTCAGTTTCTGAGGGAGTGGGTTTTCGCACATGAAAAAAAGACGGTGCCTTCGAATTGGCATCTCAAAACAATGCTAAAACGTGTATTTGCATGAGGAATTTTCTCTAGGTTTTTAAAAGAGCAACATTTATAAAATCTGGTCTTTAACTCCTCATTTTAAGAGCTCACCGTTAGCAACTTTAACATTAAAGCAACAGTGACAGCCCTTCAGGTAAAGACCACAAGCAGCCTGCAGTGTCAATTCAATAACTAGAAATCCATAGGGCACAAGACTGGTTGGGAAGATCAGGGAAACAAGAAGGTCTCAAAGCTGACCTGTGAGCTGCTGAGCCCATTAAATTGAATAAATAACTTTAGTAAAAACAAGAAAGGGTAGTGATGAGGATAGAGATGAGAAAGCAAATGGAGGCACCTTTTACATGATGAACAAAGAGATGGAGGTCACAGCGTGTAAGAGGCCATTTAAAAGTGGCTTGAAAAAAAAAAAAGTCGCTTGATTTATAAACATTAGGGACATGAAATGTCAGGGAAAACTAAACAAAGCCTGTCAGAAATGGTTTTAAACAAATAAACCCAAACACAAAAACTGAAATCAACTGCAGGATTTGCAGGCGTGGAGGGAACAGCTGTGGAGGATTAAACTATATGTGTGAAGAACGTGACATGTGTAGAAAGTCAAAATGCCATAACCCACCTCATGTCTATAGAGATCTTCCATTTTGTACACTTAGTATTTACTAGCAGAGAAAAGATACCTTTTGATGTAAGGCATAGTTGTGTAAAGGCAGAATATTGGTGGTTCGTTCAGCAGCTGAACAGATGTTTCTCCAGTGCCTATTATGTGACCACTTCTGGACTGGGCAGTGGAGATGGAGCTGGCAGTTGTGGTCAGTGAAGCAGACAGGTCAATTAGACAGACATCCTCAGACAGGGGATGAAGCACCAGGATGCCAGAAGCTCCTAAAAGGCTTTCTGAAGAAGTCTGAAAAGACACCTGGGCTGAGTAGGAGTTTACTTCCCAAAGAAGGAAGCAAGGTTGAGGTGGAGTAGAACTTCCTTCTAGGAGGAGGGACCAACATGAGCAAAAGTGAGGGAAGTACGAGAGTCTGATGGGTGGGGAGGTGATGGCAGAGGAGAACAGGAGGTGCTGGAAGCTATCAGCAGCTCAGTGATATTCCTAGTCCATGAATTTCAAGGCAGGAAGCAGCTGGGAATCATGCTGGAGTAAGATCAAAGATACACACTTTTTTCTTTTCCTCACTAATCTCTAAATCTGTCCCATGCCCATCCGCCACCTCCCGACACAGGCTCACCTCTTTTTAATAATCACAATTTTAGTATGTTTAATTGAAGATTCATTGTAAGTAGGCTGATCTTTGGAGATGGGGAAGCTGATTGGTGTTAACAGTAATTAGCCTCACGCTCTCATAGGTTTTCTTCTTTTTCTACCACTGCCTGAATTGGGCATTGTGGTTGGTTCTCCAGCATCTATTCCACCCCTGCCTTGTTGAGTAACAGCGATCTGGTTTGGGGACTTGACCTTAGCTGAAGGTCAGCTGGTTTAAGGGTAATCCTATCTCTACTGCCAGGGTTTTAGTTCACTAACGGATGTGTGTGATTCACTTTGGGCCAATGAGAGAAGATCCAAGTTTGGAGGAGGATTTGGGGAAGAAAACTATGGTCAGTCAAGCTGTCTCTATTGCTAGATGAGAACCAGAAGCTTGTAGCTCTAGTGCCATGTGGGGACCCAGGCTTAGGATAAAGGTGATGTTATGGATAGCAAAATAGAAAGATGAAAAAGAGTCCTTGATGGCACCGTTGAACTTGGAAATCAGCTAACTCAGAACTTTTCCCATTACTGGGCTTCCTCTCCTGAAAGATAATGATTTTCCTTACTGCTTAATCTATTTTGGATTTGTTCATCTGAAACTTGAAATCATCTGCAACCTAAATGATACATGATCTTTGTGGCCTTCAGTAGACACCTGTATGACTTTATGACTATAACCCTTTGAGCCTCATTTCCCTTGTCTGTGAAATGAATATAATTATGTCTCAGAGTTTTTCATGAAGATTATTTGAGACCCACCACAAGTCTGAGGGAAGAGGCATGAACTAATACATGCTGAGTGCCTACGAGGCACCATGAAATAGACTAGTCCTTGTTTTAGGAAGCTTAAAGGCTAGAAGAGAAATTCAGATAATTTTGATATAAAAGAGTTTAAATAGGGTCACATGCATATGGATCTTTGTACAATACGTTTTTTAAGGTCATTCGTACAATGTTGAATACTTGCCATTCCAGGCACATGACCAAACCTGAAGAGTTGGTATTTAAACCAAAACCTGAAGGATGAGTAGAGGTTAGGTGAAGAATGGGGAAGAACAGTTCAGGCAAAGAAACGTTATATACAAAGTCCAGAGGGGACAGATTATGCACGGCCTTGTTGGCCATGTTAAAGATTTTTGAATAATCTGGGTGTAAAATGAAGCCATTAGAAAGTTGTTTTTTTTTTTACTTTTTTATTAAGGAAAATTTCAACATAGACAAAAGTGGAAGAAGTAGTATAATAAATCCCCATGAATCCACCAATTAGCTTCAAGAATTATCAACACGGCCAATCTCATCTCATCTATATCATTATCTTGTCCCCCATCCATTTTTTGTACAGTAGGTCCTTGTTGGCTATTTATTTTAAATAAAGCAGTGTATATATTTCAATCCCAAACTCCCTAACTATCCCTCCCTTCCAGGTAACCATAAGTTCATTCTCTAAGTCTGTGAGTCTGTTTCTGTTTTGTAGCAGAAGTCTCTTGAACTAACCTATACATTTTTAAATGGGATTGCGGGGGTCCAGCGAGGAAGAGCAGTTGGGCTGGTCACATTCTGGGGGAGAGAGGTGAGTAGCTTGGACCAGGGTGATGGCAGTGGAGGTGTGGAGTGAAGTAGGTGGATGGGAGCAGCATTTTGAGTGTAGTGCTTACTGGCTCTGGTGATAGATACAAGGGATGTGGTGACTTATGGAGAGAGTGTGTCAAGGAGGACTCTTCAGTTTCTGTGTGAGTAACTGAAGACAGGAGAAGGTGAATATTTTTTGGTAGAAAAACCAAGCTTCGGTGTGAACATGTTAAGTGTGAGATCTGTGATACACTGACATTGGGATGTTGAGTCACAGTCTTACATCTGAGGCTCATGAGAGAGGTCTCTCTGGGCTGGATTTAAAATTTGAGAGTCATGGTCAGGTTGATTGCATCAGAAGTGCTGGGAATGGATGGGACCTGTTAAGGGAGGAGTGGAGAGTGGGAAAAGAACACCTGACTACTTCTGGGAAGGCTTCCCTCATCTCTCAGGTGTAAAATATTCTTTCACAAGCCTGATCAAGAGAAAAGAAAGCCCTGGGGTGCTAAGTAAAGGGAAGAATTTTATAATCCCAGGCGTCCTCTAAAGGGGAAGAATGCTGAGAAAGGGGGAGACTGAAGATCCTGGGTAAAAGGAAATTACTGATGAAGTGGAGTCTCGAGGGAGATGGGAGGGGATTGGAGGTTCTGGCCTTAAATCCTCTGAGACCAAAGGGAAGGGGATAAGGATGGAAGTTTAGCTACATTTGAAGGCTTGAGGGTCACAGGGAGATGAGAGAATTCTCCACCAGAGACCTCAAAACACACATACCAGCTATATGTACATACATGTGTGCACATTCACTCACACACACCCATTGGTTCATGGATGTCATCCAGGGGGAATGTATGTTTCCTATAACATTCCCTGCTATTTCTTTGATAGTCATGGGTACACAGGAGGAACTCCTATGTGGAATGAATAAATATACTCAGTATGAGCTTTAGATTTTATTTGTGAGGGTATCTGCGTTAAAGGATGTGGAGAGATAAGGTGAAAATAGGAAGCTATTAGGCTTGGCTCCCTTCAGCTCTCCACTCTGACCTTTCCTTCTTTCATGGAGGAGTAGTAACTGTTTTAAAACCACTAGTTCTTTGTTTCTTGTCTGCCTCTTCTATTGGATTGTGAGTTCTTTGAAGCTAACATCTGTCATATATAAATCCGTGCTTGCAGGACCTGGTCCAGGAACGGCACACAGTAAGTGCTCAGTAAATATTTGTTGAATGACTGCAAGAGGGTGGACTTGAGTGGATGCTTGAAGAATAGAGAAGATTCAGAAATGGGGGGAGGGAATGAGCAGTTTTCCAGATGGAAGCAGAGATACACACTAAACTGCAGGGGTTGAAATGATTGCATGGGTGGAAGGCAGTACCCAAGTTGCCTGATATGGTATTGTCATCTGTAATGTGGGGATTAGTTGTTTGCTCAAGGTCAAACAACTTGGAACTGATGGTTCCTGGATTTGTACTCTAGTCTTTCTGACTTCAAAGCTCAGGATTTCCCACCATACCGTGCTCCCTCTTCACCAAATCATTTCCCATAATTATGACCCCCACCTCTCAACTTGGAGATGCCTTGTATCTTCCCACATAGGCCAGATGAAATATTGTCTTTCGCGGACACCTCCTTTATAGGATCTGTTTTCTGAGTTTAGATTTTTTCCTCTTTCCTAGCTCTCCACTGCGGTTTGAACCCACGGGGTATTGATCACCCTGCCCGTGCTGAAGGTATTAAACTGCAAATTGAAGGTGAAGGTGTTGATTCTCACTCTATTAAAAACAAAAATTTCCAGAAGGTGCTTGACCAAAAAGGAACCCCCAAGCGACTGCAGGCAGAAGCCGAGACGGCTAAGGTAGGTAATAATCCAGTAAGTTAAGGAGATTCTGAAGCTGCAGCTTTGCTATTTTGTGGTCCAGCCCCAGATGAGAACCGATGGTGCTTTCGTTAATTAGCGTTGTATCTTCAGTTAAAGAAACACTGCTCCTTGATTGCAGGTAATGAGAAATGAAAATATTGACCGCCTCCCCTTTAGAGTGAAATTGAAACACATTTGTGGTCAGTTTCATCGCATGAGGCTCTGAGGATGGTATAGAATGAGCCACAGGGAAGAGTGCCTTGGAATTAAAGCTGAAAGATTTGTTTGCCAGGCTCAGATTTATCATTTTATGACATGGGACAAGCCCTGTGACTTTTCAAGCCTCAGATTTTTCACCTATAGAATGGGTATCAGAAAAACTCCATCCTCCATTAGGTTGAACAGATGAAAGAATATTATGTATGTGGAAGTGTTTTGTAAAAGGCCCAGTTGGCTGCATGAGTATGAGGGGGCTTTTTGCTGACAATCACAATAACAAGTAATATTTTGTTAAATATATACATATATGCCAGGTACTGTTTGAAGGACTCTTGATATACTGGCTTATTGTCTCCCTGTAACAATTCTATGAGGTAGACAATAGTAAACAAGACCCTAATTAATGAAAGGTATAATTGTTTTATTTTGTTGCAGGATACTTTGTTCTTTTAGTCTTTTAGCCTAGATGTTGGTATAAAACACACCTTGGTAAACTGGGAGGATGGATGATTCTTTAGTAAGAGCAGCGTCTTTCAAAGGTTTTCTGCAATGGAACTGGCACTGTATGGGTTTTTGTCTGCAGTCAGTAAAGATGCTCTTGTTGGAGGTGTATATTAGTTTGCCCCTTGGAAATTGAGAGGACTAATCTTCGTGTGGTTATTTGATTTCTCCCTTGTGCATTTCCTTCAAAGGAATTTCCTTTCAAATGTTGGTTGAGTGGATGAATATGTGC
The DNA here is from genome assembly GCF_965194805.1 of Balaenoptera borealis. Lineage (NCBI taxonomy): Eukaryota > Metazoa > Chordata > Mammalia > Artiodactyla > Balaenopteridae > Balaenoptera > Balaenoptera borealis. The sequence goes on from NC_138876.1 coordinate 19,991,396, forward strand.
ATGCCTTGGAAAGCAAACGTTGCAATCATCCAAGAAAAACCTTAAGTAGAAAGGTCACTTGGCTGTCATACAATAACCACCACTCCCCCCAAAAAAATGCCTTCCAAAATCAGATGTGAATTTTTCTTCTTTATCTGTAGTTTTGAATAATTACCATGGCTGCTTCCCTTCTTTAGTGTGGATAATTAAAAACTGATGCCATAATGAGTGTCTGTGTGTCTGTGTTGTAGGGAGTGGGGAATGGTTAGCAAGGAAGATATTGCAGATATTTTGCACTAGATATTGTAGCTGAGAGAAATTGCACCTTATAGGAAACTGGTTGATTATTGAGGTTTGGTCTGTAAGAGGAGTTGAGAATAAGTGAGCCCTATTATGACATCTAAATCCAATCAGCCAGTGGTGACATCTTGAAAGAGTGAGAAAAAAATGTCTTAAGGGTCTTCTTTAACTAGGAAGATAAATGATTTGTCTGAGTAGGATCTTTTCAAAGAGATGCTTAAAATATTAAAAATTAGAGTGGAGAAAAAGAAAACAAGTTATTGACATTTGCCTGATTTAATTCACCTTTCAACATGTCCAGATTCTCTTTTATTTGCACAACAGATTGGTGATATAAGAAGTTTGATTCAAACCTGATAGGATTTGATAACTTCTGAATTATTTGGAATGTGTGCAATTGTAGTAAACCCTGAATTTTCATGTCAGTAGCACCTGCCTTTGCCTCTAGATCACCTTACGTTTGCTTTGCTGAAAACCTACTTCACTGAGAATGTAGTTGTCCATAATGAACCTTTCCTCAGGAATAACCTACAGCTGGAAACCACACTTATCTGAGTTTGTCCAGATCACCTACAATGAAACCGCCAAACAGGGTTGAGAGGGGATTCTGAATGTCTTCACATTGACATGTTTAGGAGTGAACAGACGAGGAGCTCTTGTTACAAAGTATTTATTTTTTCATGCAGGACTTGATGACAATGGTGGTTGCTGCTGGGGGGACAAAATAAAAAGAGCTTGATTACTGCAGACCTGCAGTGTCACATACCCTGGAGATTCTGAGCCACAGACAATGTGAACATATTCTGTGCATGTACAGACACATTGAAATGTGCCCTCCTGTTGCACTTAGAGGGTTATTGCAGCTGTGAGTCATCCTTTTTCCTTGGGTAAATAATTGAATCTCTGGTAACTTGACCTACATTAAACTTACCGTAAAAAACCTCTGGCTAGAAATGCATGCACTTAAAGCCACTCAGTAGTGTAAGTTGGTACAGATTTTCTGGAGGACAGTCTGATAGAGTTATCAACATTTTAAATGTGTATAAGTTTTGAGCCAGAATTCCCTCTCTCGGAACTTGTCCTAAGGAAATAATCATCCAGATGTGCAAAGATGGCTGTAGGAGAATGGTCACTCTAGCAATGTTTATAATATGAAAACAATGTCCTTTCATAGGACATTGGCTCAAGAAACTGTGTGTTCGTGGAATGGAATAGAGTTCTCCCTTTATAAGGGTGAGGGAGACCTATGTGTATTTATCCTAGTCTATTCAGGCTGCTATAACAATACCTTAAACTAGGTGACTTATAAACAATAGAAATTTATTTCTCACAGTTATGAAGGCTGGGAAGCTCAGGATCAAGGTGCCACCAGATTGAGTATCTGATGAGAGCTTGCTTCCTGGTTCATAGACAGTCATCATCACACTGTGTCCTCACATGGTGGAAAGGGACCAGGAATCTCTCTGGAGTCTCTTTTACAAGGGCACTAATCCCATTCATGAGGGCTCCACCCTCATCACCTAAAGGGACCTCCCAAAGTCCCCTCCTTCTAACACTATCACATTGGGGGTTAGGTTTCAGCATGTGAATTTTAGGGAGACACAGACATTCAGTCTATAGCAGTGTTTATGTGGGAAAATGAGTATGCTGCTATTTTAGAGTGGGGAGAGGAGGGAGAAGGGCAAGTTAACTGCACACTGTGTAAAACGTTCCCATTTTCGTAAAAATATCTTTTCTCTGTTAAAAGGCATCACTGAGTCTGAAAGAGTTCATTCCACAGTTTGAGCAGCAGTTTACATCTGGAGCTGAGATTATGGGGAAAACTTTCTTTTTCTGCACTTGAGTTTTTTTGTTTTTTTTTAAAGATATGTACCCTTCCAAGCATATTTATTTTAAAGCCCTTTTCAGATTGCCCCATTAACTTAAGCAGCTCATCCATGACTTTTCCTGTTTGTTGAGTCTGTATTCTGCCTTTGAGGGTGCTGTCTTTCCTCCCGTGGCTCCTAATTCTTGCTGGTTATTTGCCAAGGGGGAGTTATCTCGGGGACTATGCATGCCTTGGGTTGTGGAGGCCATTTGTTGAGGTGCTTTTGTAGTCTTTGTGCTGCTGAAGCAAGCACTGATGAGGTGCTTTTGTGTTTGTCCCTTCCTGAACTTTCTGGGATGTAACAGCTTTGACCAGGTGTTTAATTATGTTTCAATTTGATGTTCTCTTTGCTGACTGACTATACAAATCAAGTCCCCCCAGATGTGCTCTCCCATCTGCAGGCTTCACTCAGGAACCTGGTTCTAGCACGCTATCATGCCTGTGGGTTCTGCCACTTTTGGTCTGGCCAAGTTGGGCTTTGAAACCAATCCCTCTTCCAGATCTCCAGCAGGCATACTCTGCTTCAATCCTCCTCATTGCTGTGGGCTCCTGGCACCTAGAGATGTCTCTTTGGCCTTATATAAATTTAAAAATATATTTTCTAATATCTTTAAGTTTTTAGAGCCAGAGAGGGGATTGTATAGCACAAGTTTAATCTACCGTCTTGACCCTGAAATTTACATTGCTTTCATAGTTAAAAAATATCTCTATCGCTACATATCTTTGGAAAAATCATCCTTTTTGTTTCTTTATCTTAAATGTGATTTGGCACCCTTGGCCCCAGTTACTCTAAAGACTAGGGCCCTGATTCCAGAAAGAGGTTATCGGTGCTATGAGTTGCCGTCAGCTCTTATAGACAAAAGAGAAATCAATAGAGAACCAAGCTCACTTTGTTTTTTTTGTTTGCTTTTTTTTTTTTTGGCTGCACCGCATGGCATGAGGGATCTTAGTTCCCCAACCAGGGATCGAACCCGTGCCCCCCCTGCAGTGGAAGTACAGAGTCTTTACCACTGGACCGCCAGGAAGCTGGACCCCCGAGCTCACTTTTAAGCCTATTATTAGGTAGCATAGAGTCTAGTTGGAAAAAAAAAAAAAGAAAGAAACAGATCCAATTGAATTGTGGATTTGCAAAAGCGATTTACCATTGGGAGTGCTAAATGCTGGTGAGGACTTAGGAATTCAGAGAGTATGCATGCCATACCACAGCTGCAGTTATAAGTTCAAAATGCAAAAACATGTTGACTTAGCTTTACAGGTGGATACCAGGCAAGAGATAGTACGTATAGCATTTCCTCTCATCGGGAGGGCCAGAAGGTATGAAGGTACACAGCTGCTTCTGTTCCTTCACCCACACAGGGGTACCTACAACTGACACAGATGAGAGCCAAGGTGAGGATGAGTTTCCTTGACTCAGAGAAGGCACAGCCTCTTTTTCCCACCATTCTTTTTACCATTCTAGTCATGTGGGCCCAAGGCTATCTCACAGGTCCTGTAGACCAGGTGTGGTCCACATAGCAGTTTTCAAGGAAGCAGCGCTGTGAGCCCCTGGGGTCCTTCCCGGACAGGCCTGAGGTTAATGAACCCTTCCTTCCAGAGCAGTAGGCATGGGGCTGCCAGAGGGTAGGTACTCCAGGAGAGGAAGAAATGCACCTATGCTGTGAAATACAGGTAACATTCAGATATGCAGTAGTGAGAATGGAAGGCGTCCTTAGCAATGGTGTGACCACAGACATCTTCAGGTGCTCTCGGCAACAGTCTCCTTGAGTCCAGGTTTGTGTTGCGGAAGATGAGGTTGGAACAGTAGGTTGGGGCCCAGTCGTATGGGATTTGAATGCTAGGAGCGTAGATTTGTTTTCTATCTGCACCATCCAATATGGTAGCCACTAGCCATGTGTGGCTATTAAATCCATTAAAAATGAATAAAATGAAAAATTGTTTCCTTGGTCACACCAGCAAAATTTCAGGTGTTCTGCATGTGTCTAAGGATTACTGTCTTGGAAAGCACAGACATAGAACATCACAGAAAGTTCTGTTGGACAGGCTGCTCTGGTTTGTGGAAGCCATTGAAGTTTTCTGGGTATAGGAGTGAGTAAGATGAAAAGATGGAATTGTGTGATCTGACCCTTGTCCTTGGGCCTGGGGGGACATGTGCTTCAATCATGAGAAAAATGTGGAAAGGGGAGTCTGTTTTGAAAGTGATATCCCTAAATGCTCTGATGGTTGGAATTTGAGTTTCCATGGCAACTCAGGCTATGGAATAAGACCAGCCCATCAGCAAACAGTATCCTGGCTGTTCACCTTGGAATTCTGGAATGTGTCCTCACAAGTGGCCTAAATACAGCATTGGGAAACTAGAAACTCTTCACTTCTAGACTTGCTTTTCTAGGTGCTTATGAGAAAACTTACCCTGTGTTTTCATGCCTATGAAATAAGGGTTTCATAAGGTTAATCTTTATTTTTTCTTGCCAGCAATGTTAATTCACCAGAGCCTGTAAAGTGGTGAATCAGAGTAATGATCAAGAGTCTTGGTGGCTTTTTGTGTGTCCCTCTTATATGTGTCACTGCCCCCTTTTTATTTATAAAATCTCTGTTTTGCAGCTGAGAAAACAAAGAATTTGAATGGCTTGCCAAAACTTAGTTTCTGGCTAAAAATTGGAGGAAGATGAAATTCACATCTAAGTACAATGACCCTGAAACCATGATTTTTTTCACTCCTTTAACATTAAATGTACAAATGATTTATTTATTTGAAAAGAAAATATAATCTGATATACTGAGAATCTGGCCAACTAGGTGAAAGAAGAGGTTAAAACGCTGCCTGTATTCTTCCTTTCTTGGATAGAAACACAGCAGATCTTTATTGCTGTATTACATAAAGGAGAAGCAGCGCCAGCATCCAAAACAGTGAATAATTGCCTGCATTTGGCTTTGGGATGCATTCTGTGAATCTTTGGCAGCAGATAGCCTTTTCTCATTAGGCTAATATTAGATTTAGTTTGTGTTTCTTTGGCATTGAGTTAAAGGAGCTGGCCTGGAATTTTGTGTTGGAGGCAGGAGGAGGAGAAAGCCTGGTGCTTTGGGTAAGTCACAGGTGGATAAATGAGAGTTGACTGGAGGGCCGCTGGTGGACGTTTGTAAGAGTGGGCAGGAAGCAGTAATCTGGGATTGAAATGGAAAGTTCAAAGAATTTTGACTTGGGTTAAAGATGAAGGGTGGATTGTACTTAACCTTGATCAAATTACATGGCTCAGCTGTCTCTGAGAAGGTCTGTAGTAATTTGGGGATAGAATGATCTAATTCTTGGCTCTCTGTATTTCTTGGCTTGGGGATCAAGAGTGTCTCCAAAAGAAGCTGCCAACCCAATATAATGTCACCAATGATAGGAAAGGACATAATGCATGGGAAACATAATGAGCACATCCTTAGTTAAGAATTGTCAGGGGTCAGAACAAGAGACAAGCCAGAATGACTTCATGCTATGTGAGTTCAGCTCCCCTCAACCCACCCCATATATGCACTGGGCACTTGGAAAGAAAGAAACTACAGTTAACCAATATTTGAAAAGGTAAGCATTTATTACCAAAGTGTTGAGCTCTGAAAAGTGTAACAGTACAGCATGTATTTGAGCCACCGTTTCATGGTACAATCAACCAAGAAGGAACCTTAGGGAACATCTGACTACCTGATTTATTTCATAGGTGAGGATGAGAATATATGGCTTCTCCAAAATCTTGAAGCTAGTAGTGGCATAGCCTAGCCTAAAACATAGTAATTCTGATCCATGGCCACTGCTTTCCACTCTGTTGTGCTGACAAATCTTATACAAAACAATAAGTGCCTGCAGCCATTTGGTTAATATTCCTTTTCTTGTGTACCAGGACTGTAGTACGTGCCGTTTGAAGATGCAAAATGGAAAGTTGCATCAGGGGAGGTGGAACCCCTATCAGTGGGTGGATCAGAGCCCAGTTACAATTCCATCGACAGTTTTGACCCAGAGAAGATAGGCCTCTGGAAGAAGGCATTTGAGCTCTAAGCGTGGCTTGTCTGGTAGCACTCTGCCCAAATGCTTTTCTCTTCCAGCCTGAAATGCTGGAGATCAATATGTAAACCTTTCAACCATGGCAGCAGTTAGAATCATAACAGTCAGAACTGATAGAGAGATTTCAGAATTGTATGCATCTATGTAAAGGCAAGGGTATAATTTGTACCTAAGAAAGAGACAGACATAGGTGGCACACAGGACAGCAGTGAGCTTCTTCTGTAGTTGTGTTGAAAAGACTCCCAGTCCTTGATGGGTGATGCTGGAAAAGCCAAGAGGTATCTAAAAGCCCTGGTCAACTCAGCTGAGTGAAGAACTCAAGAAGCAGATAAAGTACAACTTGAGAGAGAAGCTTGAGGCCGAGTAAGATGAACGGCAGAAGGTGGTGGAAGAAAGCAGGGTTGGGCCTTTGCTCACACAGCTAGAAGGCTGATGCTAGCTCCTGGTGAGGGGCACTGTCGTTCAACAGGCACACACCATCTCTGAGCATATAGTGTCACCCTCTTTCTCTCTACATACACACCAGATGCTAAAACGTTTTATAAAATCCATATCATTAAGATTTTTAAGTGTATCTTTGCTTTCCCTGGTATCCTATGTCATAGTTGCTGTTGAACTATGAAGACTTGGACTCAGGTGACCGTTTAGAACAGGGGTGTGCAAACTTTTGCTGTCAAGGGCCAGATAGTAAATGGCTCTGCGTGGTGGATGTTGCAGTCCCCACGTGACTTTGAGGAAGTGGATGCATTTCACTGAGACGCTTACAGGGGGACCTGTGGTTTAGATGCACATCTTCACTGCTCCACATTGGCTCGGCTGTGCCGCAGCCGATGGGAGGAGCTGGGCCGCTCAGCTTTAGACACTGCACACCCAGCATTCTGGAGCAATGTTGGGGGAGGGTGAGAGGTGGACAGGGTACTTGAAATAATTTTTTAAAAACACCTTGCTTTCTCTTCTTTCTTCTCTATAAATATACAAATGGCTACTGCTTATGTTCTATTTGGATATAAACTGCCAAAAGTTAATAGTTGTGAAGGGAAAAAAACACGGTAATAAGTAATACAGCATTTTAAACTGCCCTGGCATCACTCTTACCTTGAGAAAAAGAGAGTATTCCATTATGTAAAAAAAAAAAAAATGCGAATTGCACAGCCAGTTCTGTTGTTTAGAGATCGATTATTCATCAGCACGTTGTGTTCAGTCATTCTACCCCCACTGCGTATTCTGAAGTCCACACGTGTTCCACCTCCACTGCCATCACCCGGGTCGACCTCATCATCTCTTAACTGGCTTCCACTTCACTCCTGCCCTCCTGTGATCCGTTCCCCACACGGTGGTCTTGAATCAAAGGATACCACTCACCAGCTTAGCGTCCTTAATGGTTTTTCCTAGCACTTAAAGTGAAAATCCAGACTCATTCCCACGGTAGGAACCCAAGATACTTGGGCCGTGCTTGACCTCCCTAATCCCACCTCACATCAGGCTTTCCTCTGGTTGTCTGAGCTCCAGACATACCTGTCTTTCTGTTTCTCGAATATACCAAGGTCATGCTCTCTTGAGCACATTCATACTTGCCATCCAGTCTGCCTGTATTTGCCCCATTGATCATTGCATCACTGGTTCCTTGTCACGTAGGTCTCAGTCAGATGTCCCTCTGCAGAGAAACCTGACCACTCCAGTCACACTGTCTGACATCACTGTTCGTCCTCCATAGAGCTTCTTCCTGTCTGAAATCATCCTATTTATTTTGTGTCTCCAGTAAAATGTAGACTTCTTGAGAGCAGTGATCTTGACTATCTTGTTCACTGCTACAGCATCAGTGAGTGCCTGCTACAGGGTGCAGCCCATCATAAAGAATACACTTTTGATTTGATAAATGAAATTAGTTGATGTGACCCAGAAGTCCCTTGCCTCTGGGTCTTCCTTTCTTTTGCCTCATAGTTATTTCATTATCTTTAACCTCTCTACAAGCAAGCAGGAGGATACATCTTGCTGGATCCCATAACAATTAATGGCAGGGAATGCTTTTCTGGAAGGTGGGTGCAAGTGGAACATTGTCCACAGGATGAGCAAGGGATACTTCCATAGCTACTCCAATACCCTTCATCCTCAAAGTCTAGGTTGTCCCTTAGACTAGGCAAATACCTGTTTGTAGTCTGTGGTAGGCATTCCAAACTTCACTTAGGCCAAGAGTCTCCAACCTGCAGATGAGGACCAGTGATCTCTCTGCTATCTCCAGGGTTGGCCAAGATTTCAGATGGCGAGGTTCCTTCACCCCCACCCTTAGCTCTTCACCATCCTCAGTGTATGCATCAGCTGACTCCCCTGATTTCTACCCCATTTCCTTGAAGTCAAAACTTGAAGGTAATAGAGAGCAGCAGCTTCTCCTTAAATGACCAGGAACTCCTGACTTAAATTGAAAATCAGACCACCAGGTACCAAGCAACACCTAAAACATTATTGCCAGGGATTTATGAATTAGAAATAGTTTTCAAATGTTGCTTTCACATGTGACCATACATCTCTACTAATAGTCTGCTTGAGCTGCTGTAACAAAATTCCATAGATTAGGTAGCTTCTATAATAGACATGTGTTTCTCACAGTTCTGGAGGCTGGGGAGTCCAAGATCAAGGTACCAGCCAATTTGGTTCCTGACTTGCTGATGGAAACCTTCTGCCTGTGTCCTCACATGGTGGAGAGAAAGTGAGCTCTAGTCTCTCTTCCCCTTCTTAAAAGAACACTCCTCCTATCATGGGGCCGCCCCCTCATGACCTTATCTAAATCTAAGCATCTCCCAAAGGCCCTATCTCCACATACCACCACATTGAGGGTTAGGGCTTCAACATACGAATTTGGGAGGGGCCACAAACATTTGGTCCAGAATATATACCAAATATGCATTTTGGCCAAATGGCTGAGTGTTCAGTCACTATTTGGCTGAAGTGGAATATTATCATCATAGAAGGAATGTCTATCATACAAGGATAAACCTGAAATATTAGGAAGAATACCTATTTATTACAACTTAAAGTTATACCAAGCAGATTTTTTTTAAAAATTGGCATGTAGTGCAGTGTAATAATTCCTCAGAGCCGTCGGCTCCTGTGGTTTTTATATTGCACATTTATGATACTGAAAATATACCCTTTCAACTGAGGTCAGTGAAGGAGCAACATACATTCTGGTCCAGCTCTGCCACTACAGGGTCGTGCTAATGGTGATATTCCCAAGTCATTAAGCCTTCATCCTCTCCGATGATAACTGACCGAAATAAAGACTTCAACTCTTGGACTTGCCATCTTAGTTGAAGCTCATGAGGCAATTTCATTGAAACAATCCCATAAACTAAAGCTTTGGGCTGTATTTTTATAAGTTTATTTATTTTTGACTGCATTGGGTCTTCATTGCTGTGCACGGGCTTTCTCTAGTTGTGGCGAGCGGGGGCTACTCTTTGTTGCAGTAAGCAGGCTTCTCATTGCGGTGGCTTCTCTTGCTGCGGAGCTCGGGCTCTAGGTGCACAGGCTTCAGTAGTTGTGGCACACAAGCTCAGTAGTTGTGGTGCATGGGCTTAGTTGCTCCGCGGCATGTGGGATCTTCCCAGACCAGGGCTCGAACCTGCGTCCCCTGCATTGGCAGGCGGATTCTTAACCACTGCGCCACCAGCGAAATCCCTGGGCTGTATTTAAAGAAGATGCTTTTTAAAAATTCTCAAGATCAAGCTGAATTTTGTTGCCATCCCTGTGGTTTTCTTTCTTCAAAGATGTTTTCACAATATTCATTGTAAAAACATGGTTTTCAGTTCAGCCAGAATGATCTTGTGAATGTGCCCGTCAGATCATGTTGTTCCTTTGCTCAGACTCCTCTCATCACTCACCATTTTCCTCAAATTAAAAGCCAAAGTCCTTTGGTGCCCTCCCAGGCCCAGCATGAGCTGTTCTCTGGCAAGTCACTCGTGTCATCTGCTGCTATACTCTTCCATGTTCAGGCTGCTCCTGGATTAAACCAGATATCTTCCCACCTCAGAGCCCTTGCACTGCCTGTTCCCTCTGCCTGCGATGTCTTTTTCTCAGGATGCACAAGGCTCACTCCTTCATCTTCTTCAAATCTTTGCTCACACATAACCTCAGGGAGGTTTACTGGGCTGTTGTATCAATAATTAAATAATGACCTCTTTTCCGGTGCCTCTGATCCCCGGCTCTTTTGTTATTCCCACTCAACCTACCCATCACTTTCTAAAACAGTGTATCATCTCCTTATCTATTACGTGTATTATTATTTTATGTCATCCATCTGAGTGTAAACTATGTGAGGGCAGGGACCTGATTTGTTTTTTGATCTATCCCTAAGACTACTAACCATACTTGACACTTCATAGGGGCACAATTATTTGTTGTTTAAATGAATTCTTGTAATCAATGTGCATTTAATGTTCACCTGGCTGATAAACTTTTAATATAAAAACAAACCAGGAGATTTTCAAGTTACATGTAAAACGCCTACTTTTATTGGAAAGGGAATTTTCACATAGCACTAGTAAGCCTGAAGAAACATCCCTATCTGTGTTACTAGCAGTGCTATGATGATCAGATGTGTAAGTAACCTACGTGATCAAATGATCATTAATTGTGCACAAGGTCAAGGTTGCCAAAAATAGAGCTGAAATGGCATTTGGCTACTTGGCCTGCCAAAAACCAAGGCTGAAGCCAAATCCTAATAGAATTTTGGCCAAATGCCACAACCAAAGCTGAACTCCATTGCCTCCCTGTTCTTTATGTAATTAAGCAGCTTAGCTCCTAAATGCTCTCATGTCTGACTTGCCCATTGTGTAATCTGGTTTTGGGGAGAAATCTGATACCAGCCTTTTCTCCTGTTGTACTAAATAGACAAAAAAGGGTTAACGCTATACATGCCTGGATAGTAGTAACTTCTTGGAGGTAGCCAGAACTGTAACAAACAAACAGGAGAGAGAAAGGCATCAAAGCTTGGATTTGTTATCAGGCAGAACGTTTTTATAGAGGATATGCACTTTCACGATTTTGATTGCTCCTTACATAACAGTAAAGAACATAGACTCTGGGACTTAGTGTGCAGTCCCTATTCTACCCTGCTACATGCTAGCTGTATAACCTGGGGCTAATTTCTTGTCCTTCCTCTGTCTCAGTGTCTTCATCTGTAGGGGTAATCATAGTATCTACCTCATTGGGTGGTTGGTAGTATCATTGGAATTTATATATAAAGTGCTCAAAACGACTCCTGGCATATAGTAAGCATGCTGTTAAGTTTGCTACTATCATTGTTCTTAATATCATCATTATTGTCAGAAAATATTTTGGCAAGATGGATTAGAGAAAATGCTTTTTTTTTTTTTTCCAGCAGAGGTTTCAAATTGGCTGCCTGCAGCCATATTGGGTCTACCAACACGTTTGTTTGCCCACACGAACTTAAGTTTTAAATGAATTCTTCAGCAGTGGAAAACCCCTGAAGTTCTTCATTTAAATGCTTCAGATTTCCCACTTCACTTGAAAATTTTTTAAAAATCTGGAAATGATAAGCCTAAATTGGTACCAGCTGGAGTTGTCAGCAGCTGCCCCTTTTAGACGAGCAGTCTCTCCACTTTGGTTCGGTCTATGCCTGGCCCTCTTCACTCATGATGTTTCCTGCTAGGCTTCTATAGGGAGTTTAGTTTGTGACCTTCAGGGTACAGGATGCTGACATAGTATAAAAAGTATAGTTAACCCTCTCTTATTTAGTGAGAATGGCTTTTATCTCCTTAAAATGCACATATCATTCAACATTCAAAGTATCTATTAGAGCTCTTATTCTGGTGATACCTATATTGAATAAGACAGAAGTAGAAACTGGGTCTCAAATATGTGCTATGATACAAGTTCTAATATATATTTGGAAGGAAACCAACCACAGTCTGAGAAACTGAGGTAGAAAATAAAGTTGGAGTAGAGGATTGGGGAGGGAAGGAAAAAAGGGAGGAAGGTTGCTTTCTGAAATGAAATCTACATGTTAGAAAGGAGCAGCCTTGCCAAAAGATGGGACAGCTTGTGCAAGGACCCTGAAGTAGAGAAGAATGTCTCCTGCTGAGGAATGGATAGAGACCAATGTGGCAGGTGTACACATGGCTCAAGATGATATTGGAGAGATCCTGTGTATCTGCCTGAATTTTATACTTAGTTCAATAGAGAAATCCATGGAAGGTTTCAGATAGGGGAGGGGCTTACAAAGAGAAGATCCTAGCTGCTTCTCAGAGGGTTTGTTAGAAGAGAGCAGGAGGAGAAACAGGGAGACTAGGAAGTGGATACTGCAGTTGATGGAGGTGAGAGATGGTGTCTTGGGCCAGGGTGATACCAGTAGAAGTGGAGAGAAGTGGGCAAACTTGAAGTTTATTTTGAAGACAGAAGTGGTAAGATGTGATTAGGTGTAACCCAGGAGGCAAAGGGGGGAATCGAGGATGACTCCAAAGTCCCTGGTTTGAGCAGATACCTGGACATTGGTGTTATTTAGTAAGATGGAGAAAAATGGCAAGGAGGGGAGGATGTTAAAAGGGGAAGATTTGAGGTGAAATCAGAAGTTTCATTTTGACCATATTTTATGACTTTTCAGTTACATCCCAGAGAAGGTGTCAGGTAAGCCATTAAACTTTCAAATCCAGGTTTCCAAGGGAGGTCTCGGCTACAGCTATAGATCAGCGGTCACATCTGTCACACTGTGGTGTGTACCTGTGTGTGTGTGTGTTGGTGGGGGGGGGGGGTTTACCAAATATGTAGAAACCAAAGGATTTTTTCATTGGTCCTTACCTCTAGGAGGTTGTATCTCTGGTTTCCCTGCCTCTGCTGCTGCTGCTACTACTTTGATTGTTATCCTTGCCATGTTATTGAACTTTGAGCCTAAGTACTAGGCTGTTCAGTTTGGAGGGTAATGACATAGCATGAAAGCACTTGGGTAGAAATAGCTCATCTTAACTTTTTTCTTTTCAGCCTCATGTTTTTTACCCCCACCCCCACCCCGCCCTGCAACTGACAATCATATTTGCCTACTGTTAACTGTTTTACACATTTGGTGAAAAGAAGCCAGTGCATTGCATGGCCATTTGGGAAAAGGGAGGAGTAGGGTTGTTGGGATGAGTAGCTGATAGTTTTTAAGCTTTGAAGCCTTATTAACTTTCTGTAGGGATATGAGGGTGTCTCTGCTGTTTATTAGTGCTGTCATCATAGTTGTCCCTTGTGTTCACTACCATCCACTTCTCTCCTCCTGGGCTCCTGGAAGACTGCACTTCCCAATCTCCCAGAATGCCTAGTTCTAGATGGTGGCCTGTGAGAGAAACACGCTGCCCTAACGGGCTGGGGCAGCAAAAACCCTGGTGCAAACTTCCAACTCCCTCTTCCCTTTTGGGGAGTATGATGGCCACATGCTCAGATGGCAGAGCACAGAGTCAAAGGAACTTTGATCACCAAGTCACAGCGTAGAGGACAATTGCCCAGGAGCTGACTTGGCACTGACTTTGTATAAGCAAGAAATAAACTTTCATTATGTCCGAAGGTGTGAGGAATGTTTGTTACTGCAGCATAAGCTTAGCCTAATCAGTTTAATCCAGGTGGCATCTGGGAACCATGCAGTAATGTTTGCCCAAAACCTAAGCTCCTCACAGGCAGGCATCTTGTTGAACTTCAAGCCAAGTGCAACCCCTGACAAAGATGGGTGTGCTTGGGCTTCCCTGGTGGCGCAGTGGTTGAGAGTCCGCCTGCCAATGCAGGGGACGCGGGTTCGGGCCCTGGTCTGGGAGGATCCCACATGCCACGGAGCGGCTGGACCTGTGAGCCACAACTACTGAGCCTGCACATCTGGAGCCTGTGCTCCGCAACAAGAGGGGCCGCGATAGTGAGAGGCCCGCGCACTGCGATGAAGAGTGACCCCCCCCCAACTTGCCGCAACTAGAGAAAGCCCTCGCACAGAAATGAAGACCCAACACAGCCATAAATAAATAAATTAATAAATAAAAATTAAAATGGAGATTTCTTTAAAAAAAAAAAAAAAAGATGGGTGTGCTTAACTAATACTCAGTATCAATCATGACTTTTCTTCTCAACAGATGGAGATTATCAGTGCCCTTTTCATTCTGAACTACTGAACTAACATTAAACTGCTATTTGAAGATTTTAAAGCTTTTTCCCTGGGGTCCCAGCAATTGTTACCAATGTCAGGACATTATAGTGCCCCGTTTTGTGTTTGTCTGTAATTGACAGCAGTTAGCTTCTGATCCCATCTCATTTTGATGCTGTGATTTCCTTTAGCTCATGTTTTTTTCTAGAATGTATCACTAAGTGCTCAGTACTTGTAACCGGTCTACATTATTGGCTTTAATTTAGAGACGAAGGTTGTTTTCTCCATTGTTATTTGTGTGTGTGCCTCTGTGTGTGTGTATGTGGTTTCATCCGCTTAAGCAATTATTTAGTTTTGGAGATGCTGACCTCTTTTTCCTTCCAGAATGCAATATGGGTTGTGTCTCTTACCACTTACACATCGACTTTAAGACACAAATGCTTCTCCATGAATGACTCTTTTCCCTCTTGGGCTTACTTGGCTAATATTTATCAGCAACATCTGGGGTTTAGCACAGTGAAGTTATTTACAGCAGTGCATATTAGTGCACTTCTCTGAGTCATGGCAGTTGCTAGCCAACTCTGCCATTTTGTTGAGGATGGTCCCCAGTGGAAACCCAAGATTTGCAGCTTTTTCTCAGGAAGCAGAAGGCTTGTGTGCCTTGATGGAAAATCCAGAAAACATAGGGAGAAGGAGTGGTCATAATAAGCATGGACGTTAGGAATCATCCAGCCTTTTCGTTTTACTGGTGAGAAAATTGATGGGCAAAGAAGAGGGATGCTCCAAAGAAGACATACAGATGGCCAAGAAGCACATGAAAAGCTGCTCAACATCACTAATTATTAGAGAAATGCAAATCAAAACTACAATGAGGTATCACCTCACGCCGGTTAGAATGGGCATCATCAGAAAATCTACAAACAGCAAATGCTGGAGAGGGTGTGGAGAAAAGGGAACCCTCTTGCACTGTTGGTGGGAATGTAAATTGATACAGCCAGTATGGAGAACAGTATGGAGGTTCCTTAAAAAACTAAAAATAGAATTATTATATGACCCAGCAATCCCACTACTGGGCATATACCCAGAGAAAACCATAATTCAAAATGACACATGCACCCCAATGTTCTCATTGCAGCACTACTTACAATAGCCAGGTCATGGAAGCAACCTAAATGCCCATCGACATACGAATGGATAAAGAAGATGTGGTACATATATACAATGGACTATTAACTCAGCCATAAAAAGGAACAAAATTGGGCCATTTGTAGAGACATGGATGGACCTAGAGTCTGTCATACAGAGTGAAGTAAGTCAGAAAGAGGAAAACAAATATCGTATATTAACGCATATATATGGAATCTAGAACAATGGTACAGATGAACCGGTTTGCAAGGCAGAAATAGACACAGATGTAGAGAACAAACGTATGGACCCCAAGGGGGGAAAGAGGTGGGGGGCGGTGTGTGTGGCGGTGGTGGTGGTGGGATGACCTGGGAGATGGGGATTGACATGTATACACTAATAGGTATAAAGTAGATAACTAATAAGAACCTGCTGTATAAAAAATAAATTAATTAAATTAAAAAAAAAGAGGGATGACTTGCAGAAGCCTGCAAAAAATAAGTTATAGAGATGCAAGTAGCAGTCAGATCTTTTGCACCCAATGAAGAAAATGTTTAATCCAAATGTTTATGGGAAAGAAGGTTTCTTTGTTCACAGATCATTTTTAGATTTTATTTCAGGGAAGAAAAATATGAGAAAGTTCGAGTTGTATAGGGGTTGGTTATTTTCATCATTTTAAGGGTTTCTCCACTTTCTTCCTGGAGAGGATCTCCTTGGAGCCATCCCTTGGTTAGAGCAGGGCGGGAAATTGCCTTCAGCTTTATGCTCTGGGCTTGGATGGTGATGGCTGCTAATGAGAATGGAATGAAATTTGCAGCAACATGGATGGACTTGGAGGGTATTATGCTAAGTGAAATAAGCAGACAGAGAAAGACAAATACTGTATGTTATCACTTATATGTGGAATCTAAAAAATAAAACAAGCTAGTGAATATATATAACACAAATGAAAAAGACTCATAGAAACCACAGTCTAGTTGTTACCAGTGAGGAGAGGGGCAAAATAGAGGTAGGGGATTAAGAGGTACAAACTACTATGTATAAAATGAACTACAAAGATAGATTGTACAGCACAGAGAATATAGCCAGTACTTTATAATAACCATAAATGGAGTATAATCTTTAAAAATTGTGAATCATTATGTTGTACACCTGAAACTTATGTAATATTGTAAATCAATATGCCTCAATAAAAATTTTTAATAATAAAATAATTTTTAAAAGGGAATAGCAACTCCGGCTGCTGTTTAAAATGATACCTAGGCTCCTGCATGCATTTCTACTCTTTTAAAAAATATATGTAATATTTGATAAATATACAATAGCATATAAAGTATATATGTGTGAATAATAGTAAATTTAGCACTGGTGAATCCACCACCAAACTTATGAAAGTCTGCTCGCTTTAAACTTAGTCTCTTTAAACGCTTGAGTTCTCTGGAAGTGACTGGCTTCCTTAGCTATATCCTTTTTTATTTTTATTTTTTGGTATTTTCACCTTCTATAAAATATTACTGACTAATCATATATAGCAGTGTCCTCTATAAAACAACCACGATTACACCAATCTTTTTTATTTTTACTTTTTGACTTTATCCCTCAAATATAGTGATTTCCAAAATTGTCATCAGCCCTTTTCTGGTTTTCATACCATTTCCCTCTTGGCAGTGTCTGTGCAGATGACTGTCAGGCCTGATCTGCAGGCCTGACTTCTCTCCTGAGGCCGCTTCCTTCATTTTCAGGTGCCTGGTGGACAGTTCCCCTGGGACCTACTGTAATTACATCAAAAGGAACATAACAGAGGAAAGGCTGCATCCCTTCTTTGGCAACTTGTAAGCCTTTGACATAAAAATCAAGGAGGAAAAATCTAATGTATATTATATTAGATGGCAGTCAAGCCCTTTCTCATCTGTCTTGTAATTTTTTTTTTAATTAATTAATTTATTTATTTATTTATGGCTGTGTTGGGTCTTCGTTTCTGTGCGAGGGCTTTTCCCAGTTGCGGCAAGCGGGGGCCACTCTTCATCGCGGTGCGCGGGCCTCTCACTCTTGCGGCCTCTCTTGTTGTGGAGCACAGGCTCCAGACGCGCAGACTCAGTAGTTGTGGCTCACGGGCCTAGTTGCTCCGCGGCATGTGGGATCTTCCCAGACCAGGGCTCGAACCCGTGTCCCCTGCATTGGCAGGCAGACTCTCAACCACTGCGCCACCAGGGAAGCCCTGTCTTGTAATTTTTTTTTTTTTTTAATTATTTATTTATTTTTGGCTGTGTTGGGTCTTCATTTCTGTGCGAGGACTTTCTCTAGTTGAGTGGGAGCCACTCTTCATCGCAGTGCGCAGACCTCTCACTCTTCATCGTGGTGCACGGGCCTCTCACTATTGCGGCCTCTCTTGTTGCGGAGCACAGGCTCCAGACGCACAGGCTCAGTAGTTATGGCTCACTCAGTAGTTGTGGCTCACGGGCCTAGTTGCTCCGCGGCATGTGGGATCTTCCCAGACCAGGGCTCGAACCCATGTGCCCTGCATTGGCAGGCAGATTCTCAACCACTGCGCCACCAGGGAAGCCCCTGTCTTGTAATTTTTAAGGAAGGTATTTCTTTTTAGAAATGCTGCATACCTACATTACGTAACATTACTTTTCTAAATCATCTTTTATACTTGATTACTGAGTATCAATTTCTATATTTGTAGACTGAGTAGGAATTTATGCTTAATATTTTATAACTTTCTGAACAAAATTTATTAATCAGATAGTCCCATGAACCATAAACTTTAATACACCAGTTTATTTTTACTTCCAGTCAGGTTGAGAGTTGTAATTTAACATTTGGCTTCTTTTATTAAAGAAGGCAGTTTTAAGATGGTTATTATAATCCCAGAGTTAAAGTTTGAGATATTTATAAATGGTTTTAATTCCTATTTTAAATTAATCCTATAGAGGAACAAGGTAGATATAACTTAAAATATAGAAATTTGCTTTTTCTAACAATATGTTCTTACCAAATGGATGAATAAAAGGTTTTATTTGCTATGCATTATCAAAAGTTTAACTTTTCTTAAAATTGGGCCTTAAATCTCACTGTTTCATCAAATGTGTTCTTAAATTTTCACTTTTAGTCTAGTTGCTTCTATTTTTGTCCCTGGGGTAGGTTTTGTGGGGTCTGATGCTTAGATAGTTTTGAAACTTTCGCTATAAAATTTCAAATGTAAAAATTCATAGAGTATGATTATCATTTTAGAATAGTAAATCACAGAAACTACAAATTTGACAGAGCTGACAGATACCACAAACATCACAAAATCTAGAAAAATAAGTTTTTATTAACTGATATGTAATACTTTTTTTCCCTTTATTTATTGACTGCTTGTTCATTGACTGCCTCTCCCTAAAACATTGATTTTGTAATATTTTCTATAGCAAGAATAGAAAAATAATTCAATATTTCCTCTAGTATGTTTGACCAAAATTTCTTGGTATTTCGGATATTGGAATTGGTATCACGTGACCTGTCGTACAAACATACTTACTGGTTGTAGTAATACTACAGGTTTGAGCCCTAAGACAGGAATCATGATAAAATCTATTTCCTAAGATTCCTCCAAACAAGAAAAAAAATAAGGTCTAATTATGTCATATTGTCAAGTCTGTTACCTAGGTCTCTTTTGACTTGGTGTCTGTGAGAGCTAGATTCTCAGCTTTCAGCTTTCCATGTCTAAAAAGTGGAAGAATTTTCTAAAGACTAGCATCCTGCTAGGAAGGGGAATAGAAGCCCTTCATTACATTTCAAAGCTTGCTGCTTCTACTTCATGTACTTCCGGTTCCAAGTGACTTGAGTCCATGCAAGTGAGAGGGTAGTAGAAGTACTCTTAGAAGTCATTCTACACTGAGACAGCTAGTAATAACTTAGCTATACGTGGAATCACGTTATCCATGTAATACCGTATAGACTGTATAAATACCTCTTACTAAACCCAAACTTAAGTTTGTTCTGCCTCAACTTCTTCTTAGCTGGATCCCCAAAATGTCTGTGGATTTTCTAACACGCCCAACATGAGGAAGATGTGACAGAGGGGAGTGAGAGTAGAAAGAGCCAATTATCTTAAGTGACTATGGAAGAGATACTTTACCTTAGCAAATTTCACAAATTGTAACAATATATGATCATGTGATTCCACAGGTGAGGCCCTGAGCAAATGAGGGGATGCTTCCCCAGCTTGAGTTGCAGTATGTTGACCCCTATTCCACCGTAAATACATAGGATGATTGTTAAAAAGCACTAACTTTCCGAATAGTATCTAGTTTAATACACAGTCGATGACGTGGCATTAGTTTATATGATCACTTGAGGTTTTATTCAGTTTGTGTTTTAAAATAAAAATGTATTATCTATTGGAGCCCTCCCTCAACAAAGAGCACATAATCAATTTAAAATGGAATTTAAAAACCCCACTAGATTTACTTTACAGAAATTTACTTGATATTAAAAGGCATGGTTTTGTGTATTTATTCAGTGAGTATGACACACTAGAATCGCTATGTGTGTTACGTTACTTGGATGCAAAGAAAGGGAGAGGAGAGAATGTTTTTAATTACACCAAACACTTATATAGCACTTATCATGTGACAGGTGCTGCTTGAAGTGCCTTTCTTGTGTCGCCGCTTCTAGTTCTAGCAGAATTGCACGGTAGATAAACTGAGACCCCTCCCATTACAAATATCAAGAAATGCTAGATGAAATATAACAGAAATCCTAATCAATACCTGGCAGAGCTTCTAAGCAGGGTAAAGGAAATCACCAGATGCTAGAAACAAGAAGGGGACTAAATACCAGGAGGTGAGAATCTGGGGCGGGGGGGTCATTGTGATGCCCTTGGTTGAAGGTTGACACTTGGGTTTTAAAACTCGTGGAGTTAAGAAGTGAGAGAGTCGGAACTGCTCCCCCCACATAGAATAAGAATGCTGAAAAGGCTGTGTTCTCTGAGCAAGAATGGTCTCAAGAGTCTTCCCACTAGTACAAGAAAGCGAAAGGAAGTGTATCTGTCTTCAGCTGGGTTCTGGTTAGGGAAAGAAGAGTCTTCCTAGAAAAACTTGAATTTATGTACCTGACTTCCTGTGAATTTGGAATTTATATTTGTAATTCCCATGTGTTCCAGGAGCTGAAAGCTGAGAAATTAATTCCCAAATTAGTTTTGTGCCAGTAATAGCCTTGGGACAAGTCCCAGAACCAAAATCTACTCTGGAGGGAGTTTTTGAGATATTAGGGAATCAATAAATAAGTCTCCTCCCAACTATAATTTAGTTGGGACCCAACTAAATTATAGTCAGGCAGATGTCAATTGGAAATTCACCCTGTTCCTGACACATCGGGTTGGATAGCGTGCAGTATGAGCTTGCTAGTACTTCACTCTCAAACCTGATCAACTTCTTCATTGAGTCTTAGCTCAGTTTCACGATTGCTGATCACCCACATGGAACAGACCATTTACAGCAATCTCCCCAAAGATTGTGTGTGGTCTAGCAGTCATCCTTGTCACCATATAATGATAGAAGGAACAATTCCCTAGTAGTATGGAAGTTGCATGCACCTAATAAAATAGCCTCAAAATAGATAAATAAATTGGAGAAATTGACAAATTCACAGTCATAGAAGGAAGTTTTAACTTTTCTTAGTAATTGAGACCCTAGGTGGACCAGTATTAGAAAGGATATAGAAAATATGAACAACCCAGTAAAGAATCTTGATGTAGTAGAGTTAGTAGCTTGGGCTAACAAGGAATACACATTCTATTCGTACATACAAGCCAGTAAGCTACAGCTGACAAAATTAAAGGTGCACATGCTATAACAGAGATTACGTCTTACATCCTTGTATAGAAACTGATTTGTGAAAGGACATTTACATAAATGTTAATTACAGGATTATTTATAATACAAAAAATAAGAACCTAAATAATCAGAAGACCAGCTAAATGAATTGTTCATACGAGGAATACTAAACATAATTTTAAATGATTGGACTGGAGTTATCTGACTCAAAATGCGTAGGTCTCATAAATGTGAGTAGCAATCAAATTGTAGAGTAATATATGCAGCATGATGACATCAATATTAAGTATAAAAATGTAAAAAATATATTTGTGGGTACATAAATCATTGCCAACTGATAAATGACATGTATACATACTGGAGGAAGCAAGGGAGGGGAACAGGTTTCACAAAGGTGCTTTTGACTGTCCTTGAAATTTTTTTGTTGTTAAAAACGATTCTAAAAAAAAAAAAAACCAATTCTAGAAGACTATGCTTAGGGGTATGGGAGTGACGTTTTCAAAGGGAGGAATGTTGGATCTTTGAAAATATTAAAAAATCATACTCTGAATGGAATTGTTTCCCCGTTAAATCTTTAACATTTCCCCATAAGGTGATTGGTAGGTAGATTTCTATTCCCCCCGTTTTAAAGATAAGAATACTGGTGAGGCCCAAGAGTGAGGACCCCAAATCTGAATTTTATACCTTTGGCTCAGTGCTCTGTCCATAATTATTTTACTCTGACATTTTCTAGTTCCCCATTCTCAGGGTGTGATTTCATCATTTTTTTTTCTAAGCCACTTTAGTAGAACGTAACTAATGACTAGGTACTCACTAGAAATCACCAAATATCAAGGATTGGTAATTGTGCCCCCAAAATCATTTAAAAATCACTTTAATATGTAGTGAGTTGACACAACGCTCAAGGATCCAGTCATACCCATTGCCCAATTTCATGTTGCAATGAGAAGGGGGCTGCATTGGTTGTGGCCAAGCTAATTACCATATAATAAACATTTTCTTATGGTTTGTTTCTCTGTTCAGGAAATGTAATGGTAAGCACATAACAGAGCTGGTTTGCAGTTCATTGGCACAATATGTTATTTAGTCGGATGGGAGAGATGTACAGTGTGCTGATTTGCAGGGTAGAAGAGACGGCTAATTTAAATTTTATGATATTAATATTTCTGAATATTGGTTGTAGAATTCATTAAGTTGTTTGATTCATTAAGAAAAGACTTTATATCTAGTGTCCGTGTGGTAGTGTGGAGGAAGACGTTTGTTGTTGTATGTCTATAATGCAAAGAGATGCACTAGAAGAAACCCAGCTGGCTTCATTGGGACTGGGGCGGGGGAATGAAGAGGAGGAATACTGTTGTTTTAGGGAATTTAGTATATTTGTTTTCTGGCACCCACTCAAAGAGAGAGAAATACTGTAAGCAAACTGTGAAACTTGGGTAAGAATGTCTTAGTTGTTTCATTAGTGATTTAAACAAAACTAAGAATGGAAATCAAGTGTAAAGATAACATCAGGAAAGGAATTCTTCAGTGTGTGCCCTGAGAAAGTTGTAATTGAAACTAATTTATCATTAATTGATTTGTGTACTTGGTGGGTTGTGTATTTTGCTTTATTCTCACATTTGCCGTGTTAACAAACAACGGATGACTGTCGGCTCTTTTGCAGTTGTTGAATTAGTGATTACTTTTTTACCCAAATCCCTGATTGGTCATCTTTAGGTTTGAGTCTTCCTCTTGCAAATGCACAGACATGGAAAAATATGGTGTATTAGAGTTCTCTGGACAGAACCAATAGGTTATATAGCTACAGATCCATCCTCCCTCACATCTTCTACTTCCTACCTACCTCGGCATCTGCCTGCCTACCCACCCACACACCTAGAGACTGACTGGTTAAGGAAATCACTCATGATTGTGGGGCCTGACAAGTTCAAAATCCACAGGGCAGGTGGCAGGCTGGAAACTCAGGCAGGGTTTATGTATTGCAGTTTTGAGGCAGTATTTTTTCTTCTTTGGGAGACCTCAGTCTTTGCTCTTAGAGCCTTCAATCGATTGGATGAGGCCCACCTACATCAAGGAGAGTATATTAGGGTTCTCCAGAGAAACAGAACAGATAGGTCAGTTGTGTGTGTGTGTATACATATGCATACATATATGTGTGTATCCATATGACTGATATAAGGAATCAGCTCACACGATTATGGAGGGTGAGAAGTCACCAAATACCTGTAGTTGGCAAACTGGGGACCCAAGAGAGCTGATGGTATAGTTCCAGTCCAAAAGCTGGTGAGCTCAACACCCAAGAAGAGCCAGTGTTTCAGTTTGAGTCTAAAGGCAGGAAAAGACTGATGTCCCAGCTCAAAGCAGTCAGGTGGAAAAGGTTCCTTTTTACTCATGAGAGGGTCAGCTTGATTGTTCTACTCAGGCCTTCAGTTGATGCAACTAATTGCTTACATTAGGGAGGACAATCTGCTTTACTCAAGTCTACTGACTCAAATGTTAATCTCATCAAAAACACCCTCACAGGGCTTCCCTGATGGCACAGTGGTTAAGAATCCGCCTGCCAATGCAGGGAACACGGGTTTGAGCCCTGGTCCGGGAAGATCCCACATGCCGCGGAGCAACTAAGTCCGTGCGCCACAACTACTGAGCCTGTGCTCTAGAGCCCGCGAGCCACAACTACTGAGCCCGCGTGCCACAACTACTGAAGCCCGCACGCCTAGAGCCCATGCTCCGCAACAAGAGAAGCCACCGCAATGAGAAGCCCGTGCACCACAACGAAGAGTAGCCCCTGCTCGCCACAACTAGAGAAAGCCCATGCACAGCCACGAAGACCCAATGCAGCCAAAAATAAATACATACATTAAAAAAAAAAAAATGCCCTCACAGAAACAACTGGAATAATATTTGACCAAATATCTGGGCACCCGTGACTCAGTCAAGTTGACACATGAAATTAACCATTATATATGTTGTATTTTTTTTTTCGTTGTTAAGGTACTGGGACCACATTGTAAGTTATTAGGATACTAGGAAGGAAAAAAATAATGTATCCATTATCCCACTAGAACTTTTCTTTCAGTCTTTTTAGTAAAAGGGTATGTTTTAAAGTATTTTGAAAATATTTGTGAAAATACTTTGGATGTTTGAAAGCTCTTATCTCTTTCGCATATTTGTCCCAGTCATTGGAGCAGAAAGACTAAAATAGGCCCTGGGGCCCTGGATCTTTGTCCAACCTCTGCCACTCGCTGACTTCATCAGTTGAGAAAGAAAGAGAAATCCTCCTGAGCCTCAGTTTCCTTATCTATTTATGAATTGTTTGGGCTTGGAATCTCTAGTGACATTTTCAGCTTGAATATTTTATTAATCCAGGATTTCTTGCAGGGGGGTACATGACCCACTCTATTGCTGCATGCTCGAGGATCAGGGGTGGTGTACAGATGAACAATGCTCAGTTTAATAATTCAATATTTTATTGTGTGTTTGAACAAAATAGGATTTGCACCCAAAATCATGGTTTCCTGATTATTGTTGCTTAGGACAAGGTGAAAACTAACGAAGGCAATCATTTCAGTGAAAAATATTAAGAAAATACATGTTTTAGACTTACATGGGAAAACATTAGAAATGCTCCAAGCTTGGGCCATATACAATATACTGTATTAATCTATGAATCTAAGTTGATGTGCTATCATGATGATGCTTTTCAAAAGACCCAGAAAGACCACAGTTCTCATGGCAGAGAGCAGTGTAGATGGTTGTTTGACACTTTGCTCCACCTGCATGAGTATAACCTGCTGAGTACTGCGCCAGGTGCAAGGATCCCTGGACGAATGGATGAGGCTTTGGCCCTTGGTAGCTTATAATCTAGTGGGGTATCAGGAGTGTCAATGAGTCATTGTAACCCCATATCATGTCTGCAGTAGTGAAAGTAGGTACTAGGGACCAGGTTTGGGATAACAGAGGAAAGAGACCACCTCTGCCATGGGAACACCAGGGAAAGCCTCACTGCAGTCCTTCTCAACCTGGCTGACAAATTGGGGATGGGCATTTCAGGCACAGGCAGTAGGCTGTCTAGAGCAGGGGTCCCCAACCCCCGGCCTGTTAGGATCCGGACCCAGTAGGGGGTGAGCAGCGAGCTAGCGAGTGGCTGCCTGAAGCATCCCACCGGCCCGTCCGTGGAAAATTGTCTTCCGTGAAACCGGTCCCTGATGCCAAAAAGGTTGAGGACCGCTGGTCTAGAGGCTTCCAGCAGATTCTTGGGTGTTTTCTGAAACATATTTTCACATAGAAAGTGCTTGGAGAAAATACATTCTGGAATATTTGCTGTCTCTACACTTTCCTGTTACCTGGCTCAGGGCTTCTATTTTTTTTTTTTTTTTTTTTTTTCTTTTTTAAACTCCTGAACGAGTCCTAAGTAAAAATCTGCATATCCTATAAACATTTTTTTTCAATATGGCTTTTGCCATTTTAAAAAAGGCATAGAGAAGAAAAATGATTTTCAGTGATCTTGGATGAGGGAAAACGTTGTATCCCTAATAAAATGCCTGAGTTTGCTTTTGTGTTCGCTGGGAGCCTACTGTAAAGCAAACCGATGTGGCCTTCTGTTCTGTTCCAGGCGCCAAGAGCTTGCTGGGCTGGGTTCCCACTGAGTCTGTGTAATGCATTCCTTCTGTCCCATCCCATATTGCAGAGCTGCTAAAGCTGATGACATCACCTTGGATGATAAAGCCATTCCCAAATGGGTTATGAGTTGAGCTGCCTAAATGGAGAGATTGGGTTGGGGGTGCAGAGGGGCTTGCCACTTAGTCCAACATTATAATTTCATTTGCCTTTTAAAAAAAAAAAAATGCCCTCTGTAGAAATAGGAAAGATTACACATTTAAATTTGAAGTATTTTATAGGGCTAATTTATTGCTCCATTGCTGCCTGGGCCGCAAGCAGATCTGTTCATCTGTTCCCTTGACAGCCTGCTGACTTAAGTCTGCTTTCCCTCCCAGTGGGCCTCCTCTGGACACCTTGGGAGCTGATGGGAATCATATGGACAAAGTAGGTGTGGGCTGCTGGGAAGAATTGTTTGATGCACAGTTATTCTGGTTGAGAATTTTTCCCATCGGGGCTGGGATTTACATAAACCTCTCTCCCTCCCACCCCTTGCTTTGAGAGCTCAGAGCTACTCATCACTGTTAAACTCTCACCTTAAACGTTACTTGGCCCAGGAGCCTTCCCTGAGCACCAAAGGCATGGGTGAGTCCCTTTGTCATCGGCTCTCACCCCACTGTGTGCTTCCGATCTCATCACGCTTGCCAAGCAAAGTGGGCCCCAGCGGGCTAATGCCCTCAAAACTGTATGTCGTGACCTGGAGGGGGTAGTGAGGAGTCTTATAGTAATGGCTCAAAGAGGGCGTGATCAGCTCATGGACAGTCGTCTGATTGGTTGGTGGTGAGGGAGTCAGCATCATCAGCCTTCTGGTTCCAGCTGGTCTGGGGTCTACGTGCTCGTGGGCACCATACCTTTAACTTCTTCCACCTGGTAGGGTCTCCAGTATCTGCAAAACAGCTCAAAGATATTGTTATGTATATCCCTTGAGGGGGACAGGACCCTGCCCCAAGGCTGCACTATTGTTTCTTTTGACTGTTTCTCCCTTTTCTCCACATGCCCTCCCTTCCCTAATTAGCAACTGTTTGAAGCTGCCCTTTGGAACTCAGGGAAGGTCATGGAGGCTGAATGAAGCTTACTTCCTGTAATCAAGAAATGGGAGACACAAAGTCTTTTGTGTCCAGGAGCCCCACAGGGTTCTGCTCAATATGAAAATAATGGTGTGTCAAGATTTGTAGGACAGAGAGTATGGGGTCTAGAGGAAGTGGTAGATACCGTAATCCAGGGTATGCACAATACCTGTGCGTTATTTAGAATTGTCTGGGCTGCTTATTTAAAAGTGTGTATGTGTGTCCATTTGTATATGTGTGCACGTGTGTGTGTATTTATATGGTTTAGAGCTTCATCCCAGTCGAGTAATTTATATCCGTATTGACTAGGTTTTGGGCATCAAAACCCTCATTCACCTCCTGTTGGCTTTCATTCTACTTCTGGTCCCCACTCTGCCTTTTTCTGTTTTCTTTCTTCATTCCTTCTCTTCATTATATATGGAAGCATCTAGCACAATACCTGGCACAAAGCATGTTCTCAGTAAATCTAACCTCTTTCCCCATCCTTTCTCCTTAATATTTCCAAAATGAGTGAGTGACTAGAATGTGTAGGGGGCACTGCTGTGGGATGTGTTGAGGAAGCGGTGAAGTAGTCAGGTGCAAGCTACTGACTGACTTTTGTCCATGTTATTAGCCTGGAAGGAGGATTGGGGAGGAGGGCAAATAGCTCTGCTTGTGTGGTCTTGGCTGTCTATCATGTTGTCCTTGTCTCCTAGGTACTCTGTAGTGGACATCAAGTACTTGAATTTCAATGTGGTTTTTCATGGCGTGTGGCCTGGGGTGAACCAGAGCAACTCTCTACACTCTTCGACTGACTTTCAGTCCTGACCAATATAAACATCATATGCTTGGAAAACCCAAAGTAGAGGAAGCCCTTGTGATTTGCTTGTTCTTAGTTATAAGTAAGTGTCACTCTTACCCAGAAACCCTGGAGACAGGTGCCTCTGGTGTGCACTCCCCCATGCCCAAGCTACTGCTGCTTTTGGCTCTACAGTGCATTCTTTGATCCTTCACCACCCTTTCCTGAAGGTTTTTGTGGAAGACTGCATTCCTTAACCAAAGCCTCAAAGAGAGGAAAGGATTCCTCTTTATTTCTGGCTTCTCTTAGGTCCTCCCACCCTTAGAACTAATCTATCTCTGGTCAAACATACCTTTAAACTTTGTATAGCTAATATCTTCCACCTAAAATATTGTCTAACTATGTAAGTGAAATGTGACCTATTTTTGTGCCGCCACACGTCTAGCACATAACTGATGATTAAATGTGAATATATGACTGGGGAAAATTGGGGATGAGCATTGCCATTTGGAGAATAACCAATGGACTAGCTTGGGTCAAGGAGGGTTTCCATCTTGGGGAGAGGGGAAGGGTGGGTTGGAAACAGATGGTAAAAGACCTCAGATAGCAGACCCAAGAGCTTGTAGGTAGATGGGGCCCCAGAGGATTTTTCTGAACAGGAGACTGATGGAATAAAGATTCATTTAGCCCCATTGGTTTGAAATGGGGGAGATGCTGGCAGTAAAGTGATGAAAGAGGATTATGAAGACCATTCTAGAAATTGATGAGTGCCTCAAATTTGGAATGTGGTCAGAAGGGATGGAAAGTGAGGAATGGATGCAAAAATATCTTATGGGGAAGAGTCTTTATTGTTGAGGGATATGGAGCCAAGATCCCTGCGGTTTCCACCATGAACTGAAATCGGGGCATGGAAAAGGGAAGCTGGCCAAGGGAGAAGGTGTTATTGTTTGTTCCCTTTAGGGTTTGACATGAAGGTAACTCTTCTTTTTTTTTTTTTGGCATCTCGTTTTATTTATTTTTATTTTTTTTTTGTACAACAGGTTCTTATTACTTATCTATTTTATACATATTAGTGTATATAAGTCAAGCCCAATCTCCCAGTTCATCCCACCACCACCCCCACTGCTTTCCCCCCTACATTTGTTCTCTACATCTGTGTCTCTATTTCTGCCTTGTAAACTGGTTCATCTGTACCGTTTTTTCTAGATTCCACATATATGTGTTAATATACGGTATTTGTTTTTCTCTTTCTGACTTACTTCACTCTGTATGACAGTCTCTAGGTCCATCCATGTCTCTACAAATGACCCAATTTCGTTCCTTTTTACGGCTGAGTAATATTCCATTGTATATATGTACCACATCTTCTTTATCCATTCGTCTGTCGATGGACAATTAGGTTGCTTCCATGACCTGGCTATTGTAAATAGCACTGCGGTGAACATTGGGGTGCATGTGTCTTTTTGAATTATGGTTTTCTCTGGGTATATGCCCAGTAGTGGGTTGCTGGGTTATATGGTAATTCTGATTGCTGGGTCATATGTTAATTCTCTTTTTCATTTTTTAAGGAAGAAGGTAACTCTTCTAAAGGGAGCTGTTCAGCTGATAATTAGAGACTTGAAATGGGAGACCAGGAGAGGGATCAGTGACAGAGATGAGGGATTTGGAAGTTATACACATAGAGGTATAGTTGGTGTCATGAGTGTGAAGAGGTAGTGAGCTTAGGATTAAATCCATAGACTCTGGGAATGCCCAAAGCAGGGGACAAGCTTTTTTTTGGTGTTTTTTTGTTTTGTGTGTGTGTGTTTGCTAGGTCTACAAGGACTGCCCTTTTTTCTTTTTTTTTTTTAATTAATTTATTTTTGGCTGCATTGGGTCTTCGTTGCTGCACGCAGGCTTTCTCTAGTTGTGGCGTGCGGGGGCTACTCTTCGTTGTGGCGCGCGGGCTTCTCGTTGCGGTGGCTTCCCTTGTTGCAGAGCATGGGCTGTAGGTCCACGGGCTTCAGTAGTTGTGGCACATGGGCTTAGTTGCTCCATGGCATGTGGGATCTTGCCAGACCAGGGCTTGAACCCATGTCCCCTGCATTGGCGTGAGGATTCTTAACCACTGTGCCACCAGGGGAGTCCCTTTTTTTTTTTCTTTTTTCTTCATTCTTAGGCTGTTTGTTTTTTAATTGATGTAACAACGATTTATAACATAGGTTTCATGTGTACAGCGTTATATTTTTACTTCTGTATACACTTCAGCATTCTCACCATCAAAGTGAGCCCAATTTACTGGTTAATTCTTCTTTTTTCTCGTTTCCTTTCTTTCATCTGCCTTCCCTCTTTAAAATATAAAATGTGTTTTATATGATCTATAGCATTGTGTAAGTCTAAGGTGTACCATGTGACGATTTGATATATGTATGTGTATATCATAAAATCATTACCACACTAAGATTAGTTAACACATCCATCACCTCGCATAGTTAACTTTGTTTTTTCCTTTGGTGTGTGGTGAGAACATTTAAGATCTATTCTCTTAACAACTTTCATGTGTATCATATAATGCCTTTTCCCCAGATTTATTAAGATATAATTGGCATATAATATTGTGTAAGTTTAAAATGTACAACATATTCATTTGGTGCATTTATATATTGTAAAATGCTTATCACCTTAGGGTTAGCTAACACCTTCCATCACACCCCATAATTACTATTTGTGTGTGGGGGGGGTGGTGAGAACATTTAAGAGCTACTCTCATAGCAACTTTCAAGTATGTTCCCTCTAATCACCAAGCTGTGCATTAGATCCCCAGAACTTACTTACCTTCTAGCTACAGTCACCATGCTGTACAGTACATTGCCTTCCCTCTTTTCTTCCCTTCCTCTTTCTTTTTCCCTCCCTCCCTCCTTCCTTCACCTCTTCCATTCCTTTTTTTCTCTTTACTTTGTCTTCCTTTTCCCTAATCTTGTGCAAAGATGCCTGGGTGTTTAGACGTAGGCTAGGGACAATCTTGGATGCAAGAGAGGAGTATAGGCAGGAAGGAAAACACAGACAACCTTGGGAAAGCCATGGTTCTGTTTTATATGTTATGCACAAGACTACTTTGTCCCTCAAGGGCAAATTACTCCTCATAATAGAAATAAAATTCATTTTGTTAAATGGGAATTACAGGCAACCTATCATACCTAAATGTGTATAGGCTTGGAAATTAACTTGCACTTGGATCTTTAAGTAACCTCATAAAAGTGATTGTCATAAAATTGCCTTTCTTTGTTCTCTGGTTTTTTAATTCTGGAAGACTTGGGACATTCCCCGGTATTTCCATACAGTGATGTTGGAAGTTGAAATCAAAGTGCTGCCTCCTTCTCCAAATGCCCTTCGAACCATAGTTCCCTAGAAACCAGAACTTTAAAAGGTATATCTAAAAGTGTACTCTTTTTTCAGTACAGTATTTTAAGTACTAATTCATATTTGTAGCAAATGTTATCATTTCAGGGATATTTTAATTTATATTTAAAACATTTAGTTGTTCATAAAGCAATTTAATTTTTAAAACAAATACTGTTTGGAAAATTAATGGCAATAGATGTACCTGTTTTCCTACTGAGAACGAGATGATCTAATCATCTTTACGGATCTCAAAGAAAATATCTTTTTGGTAGAGCATTTTCTTGCTATTGTCTGGAAGTCCTTAATACTTTTATCCATGCAGCCAGAGTAACCTATTTCTCACTAACTTAATAGTTCTCTCATCCTTACGTGGGGTAAAATGGACTGCCCCTTTGCAGTGGACATAGGCCCAACCTCTAGCATTGCCTGCTCACCTTCACTTTCTTTGGTTTATTGCAAATGAGATATTTGACACACTCATCTTCAAGAAAAAAAAAAAATACTCAAAATCATGAGTTAACACCTTTATCAACTTGGTCACTTAGTTCATTTGTGTATTTTGCATATGTCTGCAGTTTCAGTTGCTGAAATGTGTGTGTGTTTAGTCATGGGGAAATTACAAAACAACATAAAATATTTAACATATGGAATTTGTCTAAAGAAATTGACAATCTAGTTGCCTGGTGATTTATAGTTTAGAACAGCAAACTGTTACCCACAGGCCAAATCCTGCCTTCTCCCACTGCCTATCTTTTTTAAATTTTTATTTTATATTGGATTGTAGTTGATTAACAATGTTGTGTTAGTTTCAGGCGTACGACAAAGTGATTCAGTGATACATACACATGTATGTATTGTTTTTCAATTGCACTGCCTATTTTGTAAATAAAGTTTTATTGGAACACAGCCACACACTGTCATTTACATGTTGTCTGTGATTGCTTTCACACTACAATAGCAGATATGAGTAGTTTTGACAGATTCTGTGGCCTGTAAAACCTAAAATACTTATCAGGTCCTTTACAGCTGAGGTTCGCTTGACCCCAAGCTTAAAAGCACTTAAATACAAGTCAGTGATGCCCAAAGACTTGCCTAAGCAAGGTCTCATGGAGAGGCATTTTCAGATTGGCTACAGATTCATATAAAACATTATATACCTACTTGGAAGAGGGCAAACCAGGAAGACATAAACTGAGATGACTTTGGACAATTAGAGTCCTAGTTTGTTCATCAGCAAAGTGAGCTTAATAGCTCTCTACTTCCCTGGGTCATAGGATTTAATGAAATCACACACATACACGTGTTTCTCTGGGTTGGCTTCCTCCTCTGGGAAAGACAGGTTCTTGTAGCTCCAGGCTTACAGGATTCTGTTAGTTGAGATGTAAGAAAACCCCTGTTCTATCATCTCAACCTCTCTAGTTACTTGCCCACCTCTGGACCAGTCAGTGGCCTACCAGGGTGCTATGGCCTGAGGGAGAAGCATTTCCCATGAGAAAGGAATGCAACCGAAAAGTACCATGTTAACTGCATTGTCTTTACCTTTGTTAGACCTCATTCTTTGGCTTTACCCAAGCTTTGCGTGTATTCTGGGTTGAGATAAGTATTTTCAACAGCTAAGGCCTAGTGCACACATGGACACTTGACTACGTGGCCAGTTGCGGTGGTGCAGGCTTAAGGAACAGAAAGGCTCCTTTCTGCAGCACCAGCAGTAGCAACTACAGTGGTTTGTTGAGCAACTATGATATGTTTAGAATTCTGTGAATGGGACAGTCTTTGTGATTCTTTCCATCTACCTTGACAAACAGGGATGATTTTCACATAACTGACAGATCTCTATGTACATCCCTGGGGTTATGCACAATTCCTTGAATGCTGGCGTTATCAGAGTTCTCTTCCACAAGAAAGCATGTGGGAAGGCAAGTGGAGCTGACTTTATTACAGATGACCTTGAATCTGCTCAAGGGGTAGGGACAATCATAAAGCACTAACCAACTTTAGCACTTCATTATAACGTTAAAATTAGTAATGACCTACCTCATCACTGATCATAATGCCCTGGGGACCTGTGTCATGGTGGTTGAGAACCACTCTCCTGGAAGAACTTAGAGTCACCTTAGGGTGATAGAAGAGGTTTATAAAATTAGTTATGAGACAAGGTAGATGGATTGAGCACCTAATAAGTGGAGCCGGCATCTGGAACAGTTGAGAGTATAAAACATTCCACAGATAGAGGATTCTTGCATTTGTGAGCCTGTGTTAGTTATAGGTCTCTGGTTACGAGAAACAGAAATCGCCGCCAGTTAGCTTAAGTAAAAAGCAGAATTTATTGCAACAATGAAGTCTATCTTCTAGTCCTCCGTCATCTAAAATGACATCTGGCACATATTAGGTGCAAAGTAAATATTTGTTGAATGCATGATCCCAGCCAGAAAGTCATGAGAAACCCAGCTCTCCTCTCTGCTTCTCTGTATATAATGCTCTGTTCGCCTTTTTTTCCCCCCTGCAGCTGGTTTCTGTGCTACCCAGCCCATGGCCACCCACAGCTCCTGAGCTTATACTGTCCAGTTTCAGCCATGTGATGAGGCTGATTTGATTCCCTCATTTCTCACTTTAAATTCTGGGAGAGAGAGAGTCCGGTCCAGTATGAGCTACCAATGCACCTCTGGCAAATCAGCAGTGATGCAGACTTGGTGGCCAGCAGCATCTTCCCTAGGGTCCTCTGGCTCTGGGTTGGGCATATGGGGAGTATTCCCAGACACAAAGGAATTCATTGTAACTGAGAAGTTGGTCCAGGGTGTCTACTCTTGGCCCAGTGGGATAGATGAGATGAAAAGTGCTAAAGCCAACTCTCCATGTGGTTTGCAGCAAGGCAGGACTCTCTGGGGATGGATGATGGTAGCTGGAGTCAGAATGGTTCAGCCTCCCTGGTCTTAGGTAGACCGTCAACCCTACTCTTCTTCTGTGTTTAATACTCGGGTTCCATGCCAGCCAAGAGAACATAGAATTGTCTTTGAGAAAGTGTCAATTTGAGGCATCCTCATTTTTATGATAGCAGCTAGTTGCTGCTGAATAATAATGGAATTCTATTCCTGGACTTCGTGATTCCATCTCTGAGCAAATGCAAAGCAGGTCTTGGCAGGTATATCTATATATGATCAGCAATGCCAAGGCACCTCTTGCTGTTAAAGCAGTGCAGCAGACATGAGTGACATTTTTAGGCTGTTTGTATGGAGCATAATAATGTTTTAAGGTGGAATGTATTATGCTTTACTCTTTTTTTTTAAACATCTTTATTAGAGTATAATTGCTTTACAGTGGTGTGTTGGTTTCTGCTGTATAACAAAGTGAATCAGCTAAACCTATACATATATCCCCATATCTCCTCCCTCTTGTGTCTCCCTCCCACCCTCCCTATCCTACCCCTCTAGGTGGTCACAAAGCACCCAGCTGATCTCCCTGTGCTATGCGGCTGCTTCCCACTAGCTATCTATTTTACATTTGGTAGTATATATATGTCCATGCCACTCTCTCACTTTGTCCTAGCTTACCCTTCCCCCTCCCCGTGTCCTCAAGTCCATTCTCTATGTCTGCGTCTTTATTCCTGTCCTGCCCCTAGGTTCTTCAGAACCTTTTTTTTTTTTTTTTAGATTCCATATATATGTGTTAGCATACGGTATTTGTTTTTCTCTTTCTGACTTACTTCACTCTGTATGACAGACTCCAGGTCCATCCACCTCACTAAAAATAACTCAATTTCATTTCTTTTCATGGCTGAGTAATATTTCATCATATATATGTGCCACATCTTCTTTATCCATTCATCTGTCGATGGACACCTAGGTTGCTTCCATGTCCTGGCTATTGTAAATAGAGCTGCAGTGAACAATGTGGTACATTACTCTTTTTTAATTATGGTTTCATCAGGATATATGCCCAGTAGTGGGATTGCTGGGTCATATGGTAGTTCTATTTTTAGTTTTGTAAGGAACCTCCATACTGTTCTCCATAGTGGCTGTATCAATTTACATTCCCACCAACAGTGCAAGAGGGTTCCCTTTTCTCCACACCCTCTCCAGCATTTACTGTTTGTAGATTTTTTGATGATGGCCATTCTGACCGGTGTGAGGTGATACCTCATTGTAGTTTTGATTTGCATTTCTCTAATAATTAGTGATGTTGAGCAGCTTTTCATGTGCTTCTTGGCCATCTGTATGTCTTCTTTGGAGAAATGTCTGTTTACGTCTTCTGCCCATTTTGGGATTGGGCTGTTTGTTTCTTTAATATTGAGCTGCATGAGCTGTTTATATATTTTGGAGATTAATCCTTTGTCCGTTGATTCGTTTGCAAATATTTTCTCCCATTCTGAGGGTTGTCTTTTTGTCTTGTTTATGGTTTCCTTTACTGTGCAAAAGCTTTTAAGTTTCATTAGGTCCCATTTGTTGATTTTTGTTTTTATTTCCATTACTCTAGGAGGTGGATCAAAAAAGATCTTGCTGTGATTTATGTCAAAGAGTGTTCATACTATGTTTTCCTCTAAGAGTCTTATACTGTCCAGTCTTACATTTAGGTCTCTAATCCATTTTGAGTTTATTTTTGTGTATGGTATTAGGGAGTGTTTCATTCTTTTACATGTAACTGTCCAGTTTTCCCAGCACCACTTATTGAAGAGACTGTCTTTTCTCCATTGTATATCCTTGCCTCCTTTGTCATAGATTAGTTGACTGTAGGTGTGTGGGTTTATTTCTGGGCTTTCTATCCTGTTCCATTGATCTATATTTCTGTTTTTGTGCCAGTACCATATTGTCTTGATTACGGTAGCTTTGTAGTATAGTCTGAAGCCAAGATTCTGATTCCTCCAGCTCCGTTTTTCTTTCTCAAGATTGCTTTGGCTCTTCGGGATCTTTGGTGTTTCCATACGTATTGTGAAATGTTTTCTTCTAGTTCTGTGAAAAATGCCATTGGTAGTTTGATAGGGATTGCATTGAATCTGTAGATTGCTTTGGGTAGTATTGTCATTTTCACAGTGTTGATTCTTCCAATCCAAGAGCATGGTATATCTCTCCATCTGTTTGTATCATCTTTAATTTCTTTCATCAGTGTCTTATAGTTTTCTGCATACAGGTCTTTTGTCTCCCTAGGTAGGTTTATTCCTAGGTATTTTATTCTTTTTGTTGCAGTGGTAAATGGGAGTGTTCCCTTAATTTCTCTTTCAGATTTTTCATCATTAGTGTATAGGAATGCAAGAGATTCCTGTGCATTAATTTTGTATCCTGCAACTTTACCAAATTCATTGCTTAGCTCTAGTAGTTTTCTGGTGGCATCTTTAGGATTCTCTATGTATAGTATCATGTCATCTGCAAACAGTGACAGTTTTACTTCTTCTTTTCCAATTTGGATTCCTTTTATTTCTTTTTCTTCTCTGATTGCCATGGCTAGGACTTCCAAAACTATGTTGAATAATAATGGTGAGAGTGGACATCCTTGTCTTGTTCCTGATCTTACAGGAGATGGTTTCAGTTTTTCACCATTGAGAATGACGTTTGCTGTGGGTTTGTCATATATGGCCTTTATTATGTTGAGGTAGGTTCCCTCTGTGCCCACTTTCTGGAGAGTTTTTATCATAAATGGGTGTTGAGTTTTGTCAAAAGGTTTTTCTTCATCTATTGAGATGATCATATGGTTTTTGTTCTTCAATCTGTTAATATGGTGTATCACATTGATTTGCGTACATTGAAGAATTCTTGCATCCCTGGGATAAATCCCATTTTATCATGGTGTATGATCCTTTTAATGTGCTGTTGGATTTTGTTTGCTAGTTGAGGATTTTGTTGAGGATTTTTTCATCTATATTCATCAGTGATATTGGTCCATAATTTTCTTTTTTTGTAGTATCTTTGTCTGGTTTTGGTATCAGGGTGATGGTGGCCTCATAGAATGAGGTTGGGAGTGTTCCTTCCTCTGCAATTTTTTGGAAGAGTTTGAGAAGGATGAGTGTTAGCTCTTCTCTAAATGTTTGATAGAATTCCCCTGTGAAGCCATCTGGTTCTGTACTTTTGTTTGTTGGAAGATTTTTATCACATGTTCAATTTCATTACTTGTGATTGGTCTGTTCATATTTTCTATTTCTTCCTGGTTCAGTCTTGGAAGGTTATACCTTTCAAGAACTTGTCCATTTCTTCCAGGTTGTCCATTTTATTGGAATAGATTTGCTTGTAGTAGTCTCTTAGGATGCTTTGTATTTCTGCAGTATCTGTTGTAACTTCTCCGTTTTTCATTTCTAATTTTATTGATTTGAGTCCTCTCCCTCTTTTTCTTGATGAGTCTGGCTAATGGTTTATCAATTTTGTTATCTTCTCAAAGAACGAGCTTTTACTTTTATTCATCTTTGCTATTGTTTTCTTTGTTTCTATTTCATTTATTTCTGCTCTGATCTTTATGATTTCTTTCCTTCTGCTAACTTTGGGTTTTGTTTGTTCTTCTTTCTCTGGTTTCTTTAGGTGTAAGGTTGGATTGTTTATTTGAAATTTTTCTTGTTTCTTGAGGTAGGCTTGTGTAGCTATAAACTTCCCTCTTAGAACTGCTTTTGCTGCATCCCATAAGTTTTGGATTGTCATGTTTTCATTGTCATTTGTCTCTAGGTATTTTTTGATTTTCTGTTTGATTTCTTCAGTGATATCTTGGTTATTTAGTAACGTATTGTTTGGCCTCCATGTGTTTGTGTTTTTTACACTTTTTTCCCCGTAATTCATTTCTAATCTCATAGTGTTTTGGTCAGAAAAAATGCTTGATATGATTTCAGTTTTCTTAAATTTACTGAGGCTTGATTTGTGACCCAAGATATGATCCATCCTTGAGAGTGTTCTGTGCGCACTTGAGAAGAAAGTGTAATATGCTGTTTTTGGATGGAATGTCCTATAAATGTCAATGGAATCTATCTGGTCTATTGTGTCATTTAAAGCTTGTGTTTCCTTATTAATTTTCTGTTTGGATGATCTGTCCATTGGTTTAAGTGAGGTGTTAAAGTCCCCCACTATTATTGTGTTACTTTTGATTTCCTCTTTTATAACTGTTAGCAGTTGCCTTATGTATTGAGGTGCTCCTATGTTCAGGGCATATATATTTATAATTGTTATGTCTTCTTCTTGGATTGATCGCTTGATCATTATGTAGTGTCCTTCCTTGTCTCTTGTAACATTCTTTATTTTAATGTCTATTTTATCTGATATGAGTATTGCTACTCCAGCTTTCTTTTGATTTCCATTTGCATGGAATATCTTTCTCCATCCCTCCATTTTCAGTCTGTATGTGTCCCTAGGTCTGAAGTGGGTCTCTTGTAGACAACATACATATGGGTATTGTTTTTGTATCCATTCAGCAAGCCTGTGTCTTTTGGTTGGAGCATTTAATGCATTCACGTTTAAGGTAATTATCAGTATGTATGTTCCTATTACTATTTTCTTAATTGTTCTGGGTTTGTTTTTGTAGGTCCTTTTCTTCTCTTTTGTTTCCCACTTAGAGAAGTTCCTTTAGCATTTGTTGTAGAGCGTTGGTGGTGCTGAATTCTCTTAGCTTTTGCTTGCCTGTAAAGCTTTTGATTTCTGCATCGAATCTGAATGAGATCCTTGCCTGGTAGAGTAATCTTGGTTGTAGTTTCTTCCCTTTCATCACTTTAAGTATATCATGCCACTCGCTTCTGGCTTGTAGAGTTTCTGCTGAGAAATCAGCTGTTAACCTTATGGGAGTTCCCTTGCATGTTATTTGCCGTTTTTCCCTTGCTGCTTTCAATAATTTTTCTTTGTCTTTAATTTTTGCCAATTTGATGACTATGTGTCTCGGCGTGTTTCTCCTTGGGTTTATCCTGCCTGGGACTCTCTTTGCTTCCTGGACTTGGGTAGCTACTTCCTTCCCCATGTTAGGGAAATTTTCGACTGTAATCTCTTCAAATATTTTCTCGGGTCCTTTCTCTCTCTCTTCTCCTTCTGAGACCCCTATAATATGAATGTTGTTGCGTTTAATGTTGTCCTAGAGGTCTCTTAGGCTGTCTTCATTTCTTTTCATTCTTTTTTCTTTATTCTGTTCTGCAGCAGTGAATTCCACCACTCTGTCTTCCAGGTCACTTTTCCTTCTTCTTCCTCAGTTATTCTGCTATTGATTCCTTCTAGTGTAGTTTTCATTTCAGTTATTGTATTGTTCATCTCCGTTTGTTTGTTCTTTAATTCTTCTAGGTCTTTGTTAAACGTTTCTTGCATCTTCTCGATCTTTGCCTCCATTCTTTTTCTGAGGTCCTGGATCATCTTCACTATCATTATTCTGAATTCTTTTTCTGGAAGGTTGCCTATCTCTACTTCATTTAGTTGTTTTTCTGGGGTTTTATCTTGTTCCTTCATCTGGTACATAGCCCTCTACCTTTTCATCTTGTCTATCTTTCTGTGAATGTGGTTTTTGTTTCACAGGCTGCAGGATTGTAGTTCTTGCTTCTGCTGTCTGCCCTCTGGTGGATGAGGCTATCTAAGAGGCTTGTGCAAGTTTCCTCCACACTTTCGTACATTGAATTATTTAACTATTTTAGTTGAAGCATTTCCAATTTTTCACTCCATTGTATATACCATAATTTAACTACTCTCCTGTTGGTAAAGGTTGTTTCTAATTTTTTCCTTACAACAAAATATTCTAAAAGAAGAATCTTTGTACATACATTATTGTGTACAGTTGAATTCTTGATGGGTTCCTAGAAGTGGAATTGTGGGGTCAAAGGGTATACACATTTTATAACTTGGAATTAATGCCAAAATAACTTAAACAGAAGCCTTACCAAAGAACAGTTCCATTAACAGTGTATGAAGGGCTCATTGTTTTACATTACTTGCTTAATTTACTTGCTTGGTGCATGAGATGTCCTTGATATGCATTAGCGTTTTTCTTCTTTTAACCCTTTGCTAGAATGGAAAATAATTTTATAAATTAAGAAATATTCAGTCAGTGCCTTCCGTATGTCATGGGGAGAACTTATCTGTAAGGACCTTCCAACCTACCTGTGAAGATTAGACAGATTCACTTGAAATGTGGATTTGCAAAAGGGAATTATAATCTGTAAAATGAAAAGTACAAATAAAAAATGCATGGGCAGTTGGAAGGGCTGCTGTGTATGGTTGTGCAGGTCGGGCATTGCACAACTGTAGCCTATGAAGTAAATCTCCTAGAGTTGTGCGGTGCTTGTCTGCTTAACTCTGTGCAACTGCGGTGACGTTGTAGATGATCTGTATGAGCTGGGGTCTTAGAGAAAGTCATGGGAGAGTTGTAATTTGGATTGGTGATTAGGGAATAGGAAGAATTTGAGTCAGAAGAGATGAAGCAGTGTGATATTCCTTGTGGTAGGGATGGGAATAGCAAACCTTCAGGGAAAAGATGTTCAGGGCTGAGGACACAGCCACAGCCCCACGGCTTATGCTAGTTTCCACATGTGTTTGCTTTTGTTCACTTCATTTGTGGCTTTTTTCATGGTTAAAATGATAAAGGCATAGTCTGGCCTTGACGTTTCAAGGTTCTGGAAACCATATATTCTTGGTTTAAACAGAGGTGAACAGGTTCTGGGTTGTTGACTTACAGTAGTCAAGCATACAAGAGACTGATCATAAACCAGAATGCAAAATCATTAATTTCCCGGGGTAGAGGCAACTGGAACAAGATTGAGACCCAGACACTGGTTCAGGGATTGGAAGCCCATCAGAAAACTGCTTGATGAGCCCAGACTTGAGGCTAGAGTTCTGGCAATCTTAGAAGAGATTTCCAACAGTGATTGGATTGGTTTATCCACTCTGGTAATGTTTATGCCTAGGCTCTGTACCATTTCCTAGAATCAGAGCATCCCTTTCCCATTGTCATATCAGCGCTTGATGCAGGCTTATATTCTTATCTATCCTACTTTTGTCACACTATTTTACAACTTACCCAAGGGTTTCTGGTACAGTTAGTCCTTTTGGTCTCCCCACTCCCTTTTATGAGTTGGTTCTTGGCTTTTTACCCCTATTAAAGTTTTATTGTACCTTTTGTTTTAAGCTGCCTTTTTCTTTTTTTAGAAGACAAGCATACAATAAATAAATGTATATTACCTATGCTTGCCACAAACTTCTGTCATTACTGCCTCGCTTCATGTTGGACATGTTACAATTAAGTTGTTAATTTTCTTTAGTTAGCTACATTTTTCTGATCATTTTTTGCCCCCTCCCCAAGCAAAACAAATCCACCCTTTCATGTGTGTTCTTTCTTTGTTTCTGCATTATCTGTGCTAGAATATCTTATTTACCTGTGTCTTCATGACTAGATCCTAGAGTTCCAAAGAGATCAAAGA
Source organism: Balaenoptera borealis (assembly GCF_965194805.1). NCBI lineage: Eukaryota > Metazoa > Chordata > Mammalia > Artiodactyla > Balaenopteridae > Balaenoptera > Balaenoptera borealis. The sequence goes on from NC_138876.1 coordinate 20,032,877, forward strand.
CAATGTATGTTCATGCATGGGCTAGACACAATGCCAAGTGCAGGCTATAAAATAAATGGTCGATTACAGCATAGCATGAACATTCTCATGTTGGAGGCATATAGTAATAGGGGAGCATTTAGAAAGAACCATGGAACTGAGAATAATGCTGATAGATTTGTGGGAGGGGGGCTGAAGGTGAGTAGGTAGAAAGAGTAAGCAAACAGCATCGCCATAGTAAGGGAGACAGAAGGGGTAGCAAACTGTATGGCAAAAGCTTGGAGTGCAATGAATGGAAGACTGAGAGAGATGATGATAGAGTGAAGACAAGAGCCAGATTAGAAGGACTTTGTAAACTTTACCTTGGGGTTTATCTGGGAAAATGATGGCACAGAATTAGGTTCTCTGCCACCATGCTTCCTAGTTGCAACCTAATTGCCTTGCATCTGTCCTGAGTGGAGGAGTTATGGGCTAGGCAGGAGCCCCTGGAGATTTGCTGGAGTCCAGAACCAGAGAGCCAAGTCGGGAGCCAAGTCAAGCCTGGAGTGCAGTGGCGGAGAGCCCTTGGGAATATCAGGACACCTTGCTTCCTGGAGAGAGCTGAATCTGCAGAGCGCTGTGGACTCTGGGATTAAGAGCAGCACCATCCCTGAAAGTGTCTCTTGGAGGACCTCCTGCCCCGTAGGGACCTGTGATGAGAAATGAGAATACATAGGTTGAGTCTTTCCTTTATATGTGAGCAGGAGAACGCCAGCTTCTCCCGCTGAGAGACACAAGGAGGAAATGTACTTCCTCGTCATGGTGTATTAGTCTGGTAGTCTTGGTTTAGTCTGTAACAAAAATCCCCCAAACATCAGTGACAAAAATACAGCAAATTTCTTTTTCATATTACATGTCAGTTGCCCATCACCAGAGGTCTCCACATCAGGGACCTGGGCTGATTGAGGCGTCACCATCTGGAAAGTCAGTAGTTACTATAGCAGGAGGAGGGAAAGATGAATAATTGCACACTGACCCTTAAATATTTTCACTCGGAAGTGATGCACGTATTCACTGGACAGAACAAGTCACATGGGTACAAGTAACTTTGGGGGTTGGGGGGAGTGTAATCCTTTCTGTGCCAGAGATGGCAGGAACTGTATATTGGCAAACAGTGGAAATGTCCGCCACATTTGGGAATGGCAACTGCCAGCCTAGCCATTGCTGGTCCATAAGTCCATTGTCCTACCTCCTACCAGATTACTGCTTAAGGGCCTCAGTAGCTGGACCTGAGCCTCAGGGGTGAATAGAGCCTTGAACGGGCAAACGAAGATAACCTAAAAGGGACCCAGAACTCAGAGAGAGGAAAGATATGCAGAACACTGAGAATAGGTAGCAACTCCTATAGGGATCGGCGAATTATAGCCCATGGACCAAATCTGGCCCAACCAACTTGTTTTTGTGTGGCCACAAGCTACAAAGGATCTTACAGCTGTAAACGGTTGAGAAAAAATCGAAAGAAAAATAACATATCAAGTGCTTTACGAAAGAAAAATAACATATCAAGTGCTTTACAATGTGTCATACGTTCTTCTAAGTCTTTACATTTATCAGCTCAATTAACCTTTACTACAGTCCTGTAAAAGAGGTCCTAGTAGTCATTTTGTAGAAGAGGCCACTGAAGCTTCTAGATAGGTTAAGTAGATGGGTAGAACTAATGAGTCATTCAGCTGGAACTCAAACCCGGTAAGTTGTACCCTAGAGCCTAGGCTCTTAATCTGCTTCCCTGAGCGAACAGTTCTTCAACACTGTGAGTGCAGTATTGAAGTGACAAAAGAAAGATGCAGGAAGCGCATTCTGGTGAGTTCCCAGGAAAGAGCACCATATTTCAGGGAAGCAAAGAAAGTCTCCATAGGAAGAGGAGGCCCCACTTCTACCATGATAATAGGGAACACTAACTTTGAACCCCGATTAAACAAATTGTTACCCACCCCCCCAAAATAACTCTGTTCTTCTCATTAGTAGACTTCAGACCTGTGTTACAAAAATTTTACTCAGTTATTGCTATTATATTTTAAATTAAGCCAATGAAGAATTTATGAAAATTGACTTTCTCTCTTGTACACAGTATCCTCAATTTTTCCTCTTGGCCCACAAAGCCTGAGGCCCTTTAGAGAAGAAGTTTGCTCACCCCTGAACAAGTGCTATGGAAGCTGAGGAGCTTGCCAGTAACATTAATGAAAACAATGATACAAACATTTAGGAAGTTCAGTAATAACATACAAAGCCTTTGTGTAACTAAAAAAGAGTTTACTTTAGCTTTTTTAACATGAAATTTTCCAACATACTCAAAATAGTAAAAGAGTGGTAAAGTGGACCCCAGGTACCCAACACCTAGTTTCAACAAACACCTAGTTTTTACATATTGCTCCAACTGTTCTGTCCCTGGACATTGGTGTATTGTAAATAGACATCCTATCATTTCACTGGAAAATATTCCAGGATGTTTCTATAATAGATGAGGACATCTGTTTTTTTGTTTTTGTTTTTTTTTAAAGGCATAGCCACAATATCATTATCATACCTAACAAAATTAGGAAAAAATGCCTTAAGATTATAAAATAAGTCTATGTTCAGTTTTTCTTAATTTTGTCAAGAAAAGCAGAACTTCTCAATGAAGTGGCATGCGTGTGGAGGAGGCGGTGAGTGGTAACTTGTTCAAGCCAAGAAAAGCAAGGAAAAGAAAAAAAAGGAAACAAAGTAAAAAGAAAATAATGAAGATACAAGGAATAAAATTAAGTATATCAGTTGCTTAAGATGAACATGACTGAGCTCCCTTATTTTATACAGATTCAGTTAACAAAATCCAGCAACATGAAGCACTTTTAAATCAGAGCTGAAAAATGGTTTAAATTACAGGAATGTGCAAAGAGATACCAAGAAAAATAGAGGTTTTAATTTAATATCAAACTTATGGGAATAACTAATAAGAAAAAAAAAAGATAAGGTGTTAGAAGGTAAAGCCTGGAGCTTTTGGAGGAGGAGGAGGAGTTTTTGCCCTACCCTCTGTGCCTAAACAAAACACTAATGAAAGACAGCAAAAACAAACACAATTTTGTTTTATGTTATAAAATAATGAATCTTTAATGGTCTAGGGGCTGATCATAGAGTTTTCGTATCCACACTCCCTTCCCTGTGTTTGTCAACTGCATCATATAATAGTTTCTATATAAGAGAAATTTCTAGGAAGGAAGAACTCCAATGACACTCTAGTTGACAGGTCTTAGAACTGCAAAACGTTAAACTTACAATTTTAATTCTTTGGGGCTGAGATCATTCAATGTTAAAGATCAACAGTCATTAAAAAAAGACCCTAAAACAGTGCCTGACATATATTAAATGGCAATAAATATTAAATATTACAATTAAAAAAAAATCAAACATGGGAATTTGAGGTTAAAAGACTGAATAGGATAAATAAGGACATTACTTAATTATAGGCACAATATAAAGGAAGATATATTAGTCATAAGCATAGAGGCATCAAACAAGACTGAAAAATAAAAGCAGAACTTATTAAAATGCAAAAGAACTTGATATTAGTAAAATTTTAGTGTACAATCTTGCTATATATCTTTCAGCATGACCCAGACCTGGCAAACTGTGTGTTATAATAAAATTGAATATATTTAACTTTTAATTTTGTGAAGGGGAAAGGTATGTGTATTTTTCTATGTCTGTGAAATACTTTCAAGAACCGATTATGTTCTTAGCCCAAAATTTTCATAGCTCATGTTCTCTAATCATAATCTAGTAATTATAAACAATTTAAAAAAGAAATCAATACTAAAGTGATGACCCAAACCATCTTAATTATGTTAATAAAATTCTTCTAAATTATCCTTGGATCAAAACAGAAGCCAAAATTTGAATTACAGACTACCTCAAAAGCAGTTAAATTATGGGACATACCAAAAGCTGAACTCAGGGAAATGTATTTCCTTAAACATCAATATTTACAAAGTAAAATAAAAGAACTTCAAATGTGTCTTAAGAATTTAGAAAAAGAACATAAAAATAAAACCTATAGAAAAAGAAGTAGTAAAGATAAAGGCTGAAATTGTTGAAGCAGAAAATAATAACTTGTAGAAAAGTTAAGCAAGTCCAAAATCTGGTTCTTTGAAAAGACCGTTAAAATCGATAACCTCTTCTTGATTGTAGTTGAGAAAAAGAGAGAGACAGCAAAAATGTGTATAATTAGGGACAAGAAAGGAGATAAAACCACAGATAGAGAACAAATTAAAAGACTTGCAAGAGGATACAGTGTAAACCCTTGGGCCAATGAATTTGAGATCCCTAAGGAAATGTTTAGGATGCAAATTATAGGTCATTTCTGGGGGCTGGCCTAGTCAGAGAAGCCCCACCAAGCTTATTTCTCCCAGTGGTTCCAACTAGAAGTTCTGGACAAGATACCAAAAGGAACTGCCTGAGGCCTCTGAACAGTAAACAGTACAGACCAATGGGGAGGGAGTCAGCACTTGAACTACTGGTGAAGTGGTGAGGTTGCTGGTTTTCCTCTTTCATCCCAGCTGAAACCTGAACTGTGCAGAGGGGGTCCATGGCCACAGGTTAAGAGAGAGACCCTCTATTTCTAGCCAGAGGACCAGGAAAAGGGGGCCTCCTACAAACCAAAGAGTGTGGGAGAAATCTTTTTTTCTTGTTTCTTTTTCTCTCTCAGCCTCATCCTCACCTCAAGGGTGGCCTTATTGTGGCACCAAGTGGGGCCTCGGCGAGGTGCAGGCACCTAAAACCTTGAGAGAAAATGGTCTCTAGCCAGAAGAATCAGAAAAAGGGACCCCCGCCCAACCCGGTCCAAAGAGCGATGGGGGAGGTGACCCCGTTAGTTTCCCTCGTCTCTCACCATTTTGCCGGAGGGCAGCCCTGGTTGCACGGAGGTGTGGACAGTGGGGTGTGTAAGACTCATCCCCGCCTGTCTGTCCAGAGGAAGTGGGAAGACTCACACCTGTCATGGTGGGTACGTGACTGTGCATTCATCAAACTTAGGGACGTGTGTACCAAAAGGAATGAATTTAACTGGATATAGCTTCAAAATTTAAATTTAAACCAGAAAGCTTATACATGCATTTGGGAAGGAGACAGTTTGCATAAATTAATTACTGTAGAAGATATTAGAAACATGGTGAAAGGTCTCCTATTTAAAAGTCACAAGAATCAGGCCACTATACAACTAAGTTCTCTATCTATCAGAAAGCAGTTTCCACATATAAGTGGTATCATACAGTGTTTGTCTTTCTCTGTCTGACTTAACTAGTGAATATAACAAAAAAGAAGCAGACTCAGATATAGGGAACAAACTAGTGGTTACCAGTGGGGAGACGGAAGTGGGGAGGGGCAATATTGGGGTAGAGAATTAATAGGTACAAACTTTAGGTATAAAATAAGCTATAAGTATATATTGTACAACAGAATATAGCCAATATTTTCTAAAAACTATAAATGGAGTATAACCTTTAAAAATTGTGAATCACCATATTGTATACCTGTAACTTGTATAGTATTGCACAGCAACTATACTAATAAAAATTTTTATTCCAAAAAAACTTTTTTTTAATAATAACAACAAAAAAAGCAGTTAATCCTGGTATTACTACACTATTGTGGGCTATAAAGAAAGACAGTCTAACACTAATAGCAAAATGTGATTTTTAAAAAGTATAAAGAACAAAAACTACAGACCAATATCATGTGATTATAAATATCAAATAATCTAGCATTGTGTCAATGAATAATATGCTATGACTAGGTAGGCTTTTTCCAGGAACAGAAAGATATTCAGTGTCAGGAAATCTATCAGTATAATTCATTTCTATAACAAAGAAAAAAATTATTAAAATGCTTCCAAAGGCAGTTCTTAAACTTCAGCAGATATTAAACTTAAGGTTGAGTAAGAATATGTGGGAATTTCATAAATAAAGGCTGTTTACAAAGAAAAAATCAGTGGCTAATGTCTTAAGTGGCAAAACATTCAAATCATTTCAGTTAAAATCAGGAACTAGACAAGGGTGGCTACTGTCACCATTAGTATTCAGTACTGTTTTGGAGATTCTAATGTAGTAAGGAACGAAAATGTACAAATTGATATAAATAGTAGAAAAAAGAATAGTTATATCATCTGTGCTTATTATAAAATTGTATGCCTAGAAAATGCATGATAGACTGATAAAGTACTAGAATTAACAAAGGCTTTGTCCACAATAAATATACAAGTCAATAGTTTTTCCTCTCAATTAGCAAAAATGCAAGAAATGGGAATAAGGAAACACATTGCGTTCACACTTGGTGTCTGCAGTTTACCTGTATGCTGTGGGGAGCTACTGCCGGATGCGAAGCCTGGGAGAAATAGGATCAGGTTTGCATTTTGAAAAGAATGGCTTTGGCAGCTCCGAAGAGACTAGTTTGAAGCAGGGAGACCAATTATGACGCTCCTGCAGTGATGCAGACCAAGACGATGTGGCCTCAAGCAATGGCAGTGGCAGCGGAAAAGAATAGAAAGGGACGGATCCGAGAGATCAAGCAGGGAATAAAGGATTTGCCATCAGCTGATTGGAAGGAAGGGAGAGGGAAGAGTTAGAGATGAATCCCTAGATTCTGGCCAGGAGGCTGGCGGAAGGGGCTGCTGTTCCCTGAGTAGGAACACGGGAGGATGCACTCGTGCCACGTGTTGGGGGTTGGGAACATGTTCCTTTTGGACGTGTCGTGTCTGTGGGATATGAGTATTCAGCAGGCAGGTGGTTACGTGGGTTTGGAGCCGAGAGCGAAGGATGCATTTGAGGAAGACATTTGGGTGTCATCAGCAGGTTTGCCTGATATGCCCAGTGCAATTACTGGACCAGCGTTTCTTTCCGTAGGAAACTGATCTTCAAATGCCTGGCGTAAAGAATGTTTTCCTTTTAGTCCTCCAGACCTGTATACCTCTCTTTTTGTCCACTTTGCTCCACACCTCAGAAGTCTGTCCAGTATGGACTCTCTTGATCTCTGGTTCCTGATCACCTTTGGCCTTGACCAAAGTTTGTGCTTCTGCCAGGCTGTCTTCTCTTGTGGCTACAGCAATTCTGTAAACTTCTGGCAGCTGTTCCCTTTCGGCCTGGAGGTTTTAAAAACTCTCTGCTGGTATTCTACTCGACCTGATCCTTTCCCACACCTTTATAATTAGTCCCTTCATCAATTTCCTCCTAATCTTCCCATTTGATGTGCTGTTTCCTGTTTGCTACATCATCTGGTCAGTGAATTGGCTGCATCAGAATCAGCTGGGGTGCCTATTAAAATCCAGCTCTCTGGGCTTCATCCCATAGTTACCAAAACAGCATTTCTAGGGATGAAACCAAAGACTCAGCAATGTTTCAGGTGTCTCAGGTGATTCTGATCTGTAGCCAGATTGGGGAACCTTCCTTAGTGTTCCTGGTGACACTTCTGAGACAACATAATGTCATGAGCCAGATGTTGGAGGTTAAACAAACAGTTCAATCCCAGGCTCTGCCATTGCCCTTGTGTGACCTTGCGCAAAATTATTTCACTTGTCTAAGCCTTGAGTTCCACAAATGTAAAGGGAGCTCATAGTTCCTTCCTCATATTGTTATTCAGAGGCTTAAATGAGGTAACCCACGTAAAACAGCAGGATGATCCTAAGCTTCCAATTTTCGTTAATATCTGTTGATAGTGTCCAATCTCCAGACACTCAGATTTTACCAGCTTTAGGACAAATAAGACTTGGTCCCTGTATTCAGTCTTGTGAAGGACACAGAAAAGCAAGATAATTTCAGTAAAATGCAATTATATTCTTCAATGTTTATAAACTTCTAATTTGAGTTTAGGAACTTTCACTGATGTCAGCAAAGCTGTGTCCCAGAGCAGATGTGTGTCAGCTCCGTACTATGGAGTAGGGTTAGCAGTTGCTTGGACAGTGTTGCTTTGAACATATGAACAAATGGATTTAAGAACCTAACTATGGTTAGAGATGTTTTGTGATGAACTACTTTGGGAGCGCAGGAGAGGCTGGTTGAAGCAGGGCAGGTTTCAGAGACATTTTTGACATGTCATAGACACTTCAAGCTGTCCATCCGTTGGGCAAGGAGTCAGGGCAGGTGTTTCACTGACAGCTAATAGCACACGGAGTCCATGGAATGTGCATGTGTGGGATCATTGGGAAAGGCACAGTTTGGTACGACAGGGACGCAATATTAGAAACAGCTGGTGAACTGAGGTCATTCTTTTATTCAGCTAATATTTATTGAACTTCTGCTGTGGGTCAGGCACTGCTCTGGGTGTTGGGAACACAGACCAGTGCAAAATAGTCCTTGTCTGTCCTGATGGAACTTATATTCTAATAAGAGCTTTCGTTAATTAACACATGAGTAAATGTATAATGTGAAATGATAATTGCCATAGAAAAGTATTATAAAGCAGGATAAAGGGAAAAGGATGTGTGGGCCGGGGAGGGTGGGTAGGGGGATAATATGGGGCAGCCAGGGAAGGCCTCTCTAACAAGCTAACCTGAGGGGCATGCAGGAGCTGGCCAAGTGGAGATCTGGGGGAAAACATTCCAACAGAGGGAACACAGTACAAAGACCTTGACACAGAGCATGCTTGATGCAGTGGAGAAACAGCAGGGAGCCTGGGTGACTTGGGCAGAAGGAGAATGAAAAGAGTGATGAGAGACAAGATCTGAGAACTGGTGGGAGTTGTAGCTCACGTAAAGCTTGGGTAGCAATGGTGAGCATCTTTGCTTTTACTTTGAGTGAGGTAGTAAAGCACCATTGGGCTTTGGTAGCATCTGACTTACTTATGAAGGGTCGCACTGGCTGCTGTGTTGAGAATAGATTGTAGGGGAGCAGGCAGGAAGCAGGGTTACCACGTGGGAAGCTGTTGTAATAACTCGGGGGTGAGGTAGGGGTGGACCAGCCGGGCAGCAGTGGCAATGGTGAGAAGTGGTCAGACACTTGATGTATTTTGAAGATAGAGCTTCATGTTTTGATGATAGATCGCGTGTGAGCGCATGCACGAAAGATAAGGAGCAGTTCCGATCGACTCAAAGTTTTTGAGCCGAGCAGTTAGAAGGTCACAGTTGTTAGCTGAATCAGAACTGCAGGAGGAATAGGGTTGATGGGTAAGAATGAAAATCAGGAATTCTCCTTTTTTAAATATGTTTAGTTAGATATGGTGGAGCAGGCAGCTTAGGTAGAGAGTCTGAAGTTCAGGGGAGAAGTCCAGCTGCAGGTATAAATTCAGGAGGCATTAGTGTATAAGTGGCATTTAAATCCTTGAGATTGGGTGAGTTTTCTTAGGAAAAAAGAAAAGAGCTGCAGGGACTGGATGCTGGGACAACCAATATTTAGAAATCAGGGAGACTGGGAAAAAACAGGAAGGAGTCAGAAGGAGCAGGTGGTGAGGTGGGAAGGAAGGGGGGTGAGACATGTCCTAGATGCTAAAACAAAGTGCTTCTAGAAGGAGGGATGGTGGAATCAAATGTTCCTGATATGTTGAGTTTGATGATTGAGAATTGACAATAGCATTTGACCGTGTGGAATCAGTCATTGGTGACCCAGAAGAGCTGTCTCAGTGGGGCGATGGGGGTAAAACACCTGGTGGGAGTGGGTTCTGGAGAGAATGGGCCCTGAGGATTTGGAGAACAAGAGAAAGGACAACAATTTTGAGGCTTTTTATTCTAAAGGAGGGAAAGAGATATGGAGTGGGAACAGGAGGTGGATATGGGGACTTGGGGTAGAGATATAAAAAGATATTTCTATGCTGATGGGAATGATCTGGTAGAGAAGAGGGAAGTGAAGTGGGAAGAGTAGACAAGGGCCGAGTGACGACTCGAAGTAGGCACGAGGGTCTAGCATGTGAACGGAAGGCTCTGTTTCAAGTAGGAGCTCCTGGAGTTACGAGAGAGAAGACAAAGCAAGTGGGCCCAGAGACAAGATGGGCGGGTGGAAGGATGAGGAGGAAGGATTGGGGAGCTCTGTTCTGCTGGCTGCTCTGTTCTCAGAAGTAAGAATTAGAATTCCATTCAACAGTGAGGATGGACAGTGGACACTGGAAGGGAGTGGGTGACTGATGGGATTAGGGACACGTAATGGAGATGCCCAGGAGCACTAAGGTCCTCGTAAGTTACTGGCCTTGAATTTCAGTGGTAACCAGTCACCAGGGTCGTGTTTTATTCTCCAGCCGTATTCAGCTGGGCAGCTGAGGGTATTGCATAGACAGAGTTGAATTTATCTAAGGTTGGGGCTTTGCCAGGCAGATGTATCCAACCACATGAGAGAGAGGCAAAATATGCTGTGTAAGAAGTTTAGCTGTATTCTCTAAGCACTGGGGGTCATCTAATGACTTGTGTGTTTTACTAAGCACTGGGGGTCATCTAATGACTTGTGTGTTTTACTAAGCACTGGGGGTCATCTAATGACTTGTGTGTTTTACGAGGATAAATGTGATAGCCATGAAAAGGGGGAGCCCTGCACACTGTCACAGTGGATGGTAAGAGATGATATTAATTGCTTTCGTTTCAGCCACCCTGACCTTGGTGCTTGCTTTCAGTTTGATTGACTGTTGGAAGTCTGGACCTCTCAGTAGACTTGTATCTTTTGTCCACAGGCAGATGATAACTTCCACTTCCACAGGAGGTTGAGGGAGCGTCCACCCCCATTCCCCCTCCTCACAGTCTTCAATAAACCATGTGCCGAGTCAGCAAGCTCTGAGAGGTCTGTGGTTCCCAAAGCTAATTGTAAAACTTTGGTGCGTCACAGAGCACACGTGTTGTGCCACTCTTTTGATTCAACTGGGCCAACTCTTCTCAGGTACAAAATATATTTTATGAGTTAGATATCTATCTAAAGAGTACATTTTGTAAAGCCAGATAAAATTGCATTTTCAGCTAGAGAAATATCAAATATCAGAATGACCTCCAAGGACCAAAACATCCAGGAACACTGTGTATTTTATTAAGTAGAGGGAGCTAAAACAAAATCCATTGTGTGGGTATGTATAAAATGTGTTTACACCAGAATCATCTATCTTGGGATGGCCTTCTCATGACTACTTTATATATACCCTCAGGACCAACTCCATGTCTTTTTTATTATTAGTATTCATGTAAAGAAAAGCCTTTACATGAATTAAGAACCTTAAAAATTATTTATTCCATTAAGCTGTGTTGATTTTGTTCAGATTCGTTTCGTAGCTGGTGAAACGAATTTGTTTCTCAATAAAACAAATCAGGAAAGCCCTGCTGACAAGTCTTACAATTAAACTGGATATGAAATTCTTTAATCTGCAGTTGTCACAAATAGATGAAACATTCACAACAATTTTGTGGAGAAGTGTCTCTTGAAATGATTCCTTTCTCCTCCTCCTTGACGGAAACAATTAAAGCTCATGTTTGCTGACGGAAGATGATTATTTAGTGCTGAACTTGTTATCAGTCTTCCCGTGTGGTACTTTAGTTTGAGGCATGAGTTTTTAAGTTACTGAAAATTTAACATTGAGATGCTTAAGTCTCCCCTAAGACGGCTGAAAAACTCCCTCTGCCCACCAAGCTGTGAGGAGTGGCCGCTAAAATGGAAACTGAAATATTTGGATGATGAGCCTGGGTCCTCCCTAGTTCTTCTCTTCCCCCTCCCTCTTTTACTCAGACAATTAATCGTTTACGGAGTGGCCACCACAGTGCTGGACACCATAAACACTCCAGACTTAGGGGAGGACACAGTTCTCACCCCCGAGAGTTCATAATTCGGGGAATACTGGTCAAATTGTGCTAGGTTGGTTACCATATAGGTTATAGACCTTGTTAGGTAACCAGTACTTCATTGGAATGATGCTTTTCCGTTGACAAATAACGTACTGTCGGTCACTATAAGATTCCCTATTGCATAATCCAAAGTGAGTTTGAAAAACTAGGCAAAAGTACCCCCCCCACTCCGTCCCCCTGCCCCCATGCACACAGTGAAGGGGGCAGCTTCTCTTCGTTTGCTCTATAGCTTCTGGGTCTGGCTGAATGCCAACAAAAGTAGACGGTGACAAGGATATGAATGTAATTACCTGGGAAGAAAGAAGCTTAAATTCTTTTTTTTTTTTAAACCGCTAATGTTTATTCACTTACTTATTTACTTACTTATTTATTTATGGCTGCGCTGGGTCTTCGTTGCCGCGCGCAGGTTTTCTCTAGTTGCGGCGAGCGGGGGCTACTCTTTGTTGCGGTGCGCGGGCTTCTCATTGCGGTGGCTTCTCTTGTTGCGGCGCATGGGCTTAGTTGCTCTGCGGCATGTGGGATCTTCCCAGGCCAGGGATTGAACCCATGTCCCCTGTGTTGGCAGGTGGATTCTTAACCACTGTGCCAACAGGGAAGCCCAAGAAGCTTAATAAATTCTTGGCTTTATCACTTAGCATTTTTAGTACCATTAAGGAAAATAAGGGCCCTGGATAGAGATCATCAGTTGGATGGATCCCAGATGTGGGTATAAAGCATAGAAAGTGTTGAAGGTCATGCATCAGTCGCTCCAGCCATACGTGTGCGTATCTGGTTGTATAACACTATCAGCAATAACATTGTCAAATATGCAGGCGGCTGGAGGATAAATATGGAAGTCGAGTGAAAGGTAAAAGCGAGAATGGAAGAATAAATGACAGTGAACACTTATCTCTCAATAAGAGAAATGATTTCAAATGCACCTTCCTTCAGGCCAGCTCTGACAGGTCTCTAATACAAAATCCTTTGCCTGACATAACCAGCCTCTGAGAGTTAGGGACCCTGTGCTCTGCCACCTCTGCTCAGCACAAGGATGAAGGAAGTAGACCTGGCAGCCGGTGTTAAAGGAGCTTAGCTCAAAGGGAGGATCAAGGGAAATGTGACAGACAGTGAGTGCTGGGTAGAGATAACAGCTGCATGGTGGATGTTCAGAAACGTGTGAAAAATTGGACAATGCAACAAATAAAATGGAGAGGGGGGAAAACTACAATTTTTAGATCAGCATGCACCATGATGCTGGTTTAGACAAAAAGGGAGGAATCAGGCAGGCATTCCCATAGACGCAGACTAGAGGACGTGAAGGAAGAGAGACTTATACGTATACACTTAATATACATTTTACGTGTACGTGTACACGGAGTCCAACAAATCTTTAGTGCCTGAGCAAATACAGATTGACGAGACCAATGGTGAATCTGTGCTACCTAATAGGTTTACCCTTGTCCTAATTATTTTTTGTGGATCACTACCCAGAATGGATATAAAAAGGAATGGCTTTAACCTTTCTCTCAGGCTGATTGGAGTTTTACTATCTTTTTGCTCTTCTCCTTTCTAAATCAATGAAAAAAATTTTGTCTAAGAAACAGTAAATTGAGCCACTCTGACCTTTTGGTATCTGGTTAAAGCAAAAATGTAAGTGATTGTCTTCAGACATCTTATTGATGAGTCTTCCCGAAGAGAAACATAAGCCACCTGGCTTCCTGATTACTTTTCCTACATATCTAGTCCTTTCTCTCTTAACATTTTACCATCAAGAGCCTGAATCTTCACAAATAGGTTCTATGTTTTCAGAACAGGTAATTCATGTAAGTTCCCCGGACTAAATGTGTCAGTATATAGATCCCACTGGGCATTTATAGTTTAAAATGATCCTTTTTTTCTTTTTTTTTTTTTTTACTTCCTCTATCCTCATCCTAACAGTATGGTGAAAAATTGGCTTGCACGTGTTAGGGCGCTTTTTCTTTCCTTGACAGTAGTGATGGCCATGTTTTGAAGTATCTCACACCTGTGCAGTGTGATCTCTCGCCACGCCTGCCAGTTCAGATATTTCAGATATAAAAATGTTCAGGTAGGCTTCCAAGTGATTTAAATTGACTACATTTTCTGAAAAGTCAGGAATTTGAAGATGAAAAGGAATTTTTATATATACTTTTTCTTTACTGAAAGCTGGTGCTGTGTTTTAGCATATGGTTGTCATATGAGGTAATTAAGTCATTAGATTCTAGCAATGTATTTATTTTAGAGACTAAACGAAGCAAATCATGCTAGGAATGCTCACCTTCCCCTTCCTCAACTCCCCTCTCAGCTCTCTAATGCCTTCCTAGAGGAATATCTCGTGTGGGACCAAAGAAAAGCTTTTTCATATTGCTGACAATTACCTGAGCTTATCAGTTATCTTACAAGAGGCAATGATAACTCATAGAAGTACCAACATAATTATTACATCGTTTTCAATGCGGTGAACTTAAATGTACTGATAGCTTGAGCACAAATGATGTTGCTGTGACTTTATTGGTCAAATTATTTAGAATACACAGACTACAAGTTAAGTCACTTTATTCAGTTGTGACCAGTGAATGCAAGTCCTAATTTTAAAAGTACACAGCTTTAGACAATCTGTGGACCTCTTTCTCCTTTTTATAACTGCAGCATGTTCATTAAGGTCATACCATAAAGCAGACCATCTTTAGGCAGAACCGTGTAATTATAGGGATGCATACCCAATTTGTAGGGATGCATACCCAATTTGCATCAGGATCCCTTAGCTCACACACAATCATCAAATAGTGTATGACACTTGAAAGCAAAGGTACAGCCACTGCACCTCTATAGATTATCAAAAAGAATAAAACTGTGCTCCATGTACTTTAGAATGGACATAAGTATATTGTACTACACTGATTAGGAAAACAGTCCCAGAGGACTTTAGATTTTTGTGCAGGGGAAAGAATATAAGAATGTCAGCCAGACTTGCTTTGAAATTCTGATATCAGTTAGGCTCATTCTTAAGCTTTAGCTATTTTGACTCTTCTTTATTAATAACTAATATATCTAAAGATGTCTAGTGCTTGGCAAAATGCCTGGCATACAGTAGGTGCTCAGTAAGTGGTAGGTCATATTATGTGCAGAGTGGTGCTGGAGGAGTTTCCTAGGGGGTGGGGAGGTTAGTAGGGGGTGGAGAGGTTAACTTAAGGGTGTGGAGAACCCCTGGAAACCTCTGGAAAGATGTTTAGCCACAGAGAGTCTGAGGGAACAGAGCAGTGCCATCCTGAAGTTGGATTTCTTTCATTCCCACATGATGGGCTTGCTTGTCTGTTGGTATAAACAGGCTGGACCTCAGTCCCAGACCATTGACTTTTGTCCCCCTCTGCTGACTGTTTAATGCATTCCCAGCTCTCCTGCCTTTCAAATCTAGCTCTGTTGTCGGGAGCCACCATCATAAGCCTTCAGTTTCCACATTTCCTTTCTTTAAGAGCTCACCTGTTTCTTTCACAAACATTTATTGAACACACGCTGTGCACCAGGCCCTTGTGCCTGACATTGGAGATACTGAGCTAAAAAGACAGAGCCGTGCATTCCAGGAACATGTGTCCCAGCTCAGAAGCCCTATGGAGCTTCTGATGCTCGGGGCACACTTCCAGAAGCCTTTCTTCAAGAGGCCAGAGGTGCTCAGAATGATGGTGGTGCGGTGGGTTACAAAAAACATCATTCCAAGGAATGTTCTGTATGTGTTATCTACTAAGGGCTGAGAAGGGTGACATGCTCTTGTGTCACTGAGTGATCTCCCTTTACCCGCAGTTTAGCACAAGTTTATTCATAACTTAGGGAATGTCAGGTGAGCAGTGTGCTAAATGCTTGAAATACAGTGCTAAGTAAGTTTTGTCATTCTGTAACCTTTCAGGCATAGGGAACATATTGGAAGGAGGAATGGGGTAAAAGAGGCTATTTTTACTTTATCAAGATACAGGTATTGGCCCCAGAGCTAACAAGACTGGATTTCCCATTGAAAGGCTTATCTATCTGTAGTAAGACAGGCCTTCAATCCTATAGGGAATCTGTTCCATGTGGTTTGGTGGACCCAACTGTGCCCCACCCATGGTGGTAGGCATATGACTTATGCCTGGTAGTTCCGCATCTCTTTGGCCACAATGATTAGTTCAGATGTGGGCATGTGATCCAAACTAGGTCAATTGGAAACCCATGTAAGACTTTTTTGCCAAAGCTATTGGAGACAATGGCCTCCTTTTCCTTGGGGTTGCTAAGCTGGTAGGAAGTCAGTCTGGGGCTGCTGTTGACCACCATCTTTGCCTGTTGGAAAGGAGAAGAGAAACTGAACCTGAAGAGCATTGTTTAATGCCCCAGATTCAATCATGAATGAAAATAATATTTCCCAGTTTTGTGTGTGTTAATCACCTCCCTCCTATGACCCATTTCAAGGATGAATAGGTAGACATAAGCTAATTTAAATTCGATTGAGTTGCAACTAAAATAATTCTTACAAACTTAGCCATTCAAAAGCTAAGACATTACCAATAAATTCTGGTTGATTTTATAACAGTCTCAAATGTCTAAGCCGTATTGCCTTTGGAAACCACCTAATGTATGTGTCTGATTGATTCTGATACTTTATATGACATGTCATATCCTGTTGGGCAGGCACCCAGCAGACACGATGGTCCCTGGTGGTTTGTTAATAATCCTGTGCTCTGTAAGCACCTGGATGATACATCATCTGGAATTTCTATAGGATGCCCTTACAGGTGTGATATACTTCCCTTCCATTGTTGTTGTAAATGTTTCTCAATCACTTACTATGTACCAAGGATTATTGTTAGACATTACATCATAACCTTTAATCCTATAGCCCTAAGGGGATGGTACTGTTATCCCCGTTTTACAAATGAGGAAATTAAGATGTAGAGCAGTTAAGTAATTTTCCCAGTCACTCAGGTAAGTGCTAGACCTGTGATTGGCCCTTGAACCTGACTCCAGACCACTGTGTAATGGCATCTGTCTGTGCACCTGAAGTGGTTTTGGTTTATACATGTTTGGACTTACTTCAGACAGTCTTGCCCTTTGCTTCCCAGCTCCTTTGTTCCTTTGGGTGACTAGTGTTTCTAGTACCCCCTTTGAGCCAGGAACCATTCAGAAATGACACTGTTTTCTTCCCCACTGATAATATGTGGAGAGGGATATTCACCCATATAAAGAAAATAAGAGTCAGCCTAAGAAAGCTCTAGATTTTCTGGAAACTGTCTTGGAATATGGAACTTGTAAAATCCTATAGCCTCTCCTCAAATCCTGTTAAAATACCAACAGTTTGTCTGAAGCAAAGAAAAATGTCAACAATAGCAAAGAGCCACGGATAAGATTTAAGGAAAAATGAGTCAACATGAAAAGATACTTTGAACCAGAACGTTTATGGTCCAAGGAAGGAGAAATGGAAACCTTTGGGCTCTTAAGAGCTAAGCTTTCCTCTGTACCAAGGACAGCTTTCTATATTCCCAGAACTCCTAGGATTCCCTGCACTGAGCAAACTATACATGTTTCATGTCAGCAGCATGTTATAAACAACGTAAAACTTTTGTCCAAAACATTTTTACAAAATTGAGATGTCATCGCCACAGCCAAAACCAATGTAAATGAAATAACTCAAAAGCAATTGTAAGGTGGTGTTTAAAGCCATACATAATACTAGGGTATAAAGTGTATAAGTAACCCCTATAAGATAAGGGGCAAGAACCAATAACTATATGATAGAGATAAGAAAAGGTTGGAGATGTCAGTGGTAAAATATACATAAAGTGGAATATTATTCAATCTTAAAAAAGAAGGAGGGCTTCCCTGGTGGTGCAGTGGTTGAGAACCTGCCTGCCAATGCAGGGGACATGGGTTCGAGCCCTGGTCTGGGAAGATCCCACATGCCGCGGAGCAACTGGGCCCGTGGGCCACAACTACTGAGCCTGCGCGTCTGGAGCCTGTGCTCCGCAACAAGAGAGGCCGCGATAGTGAGAGGCCCGCGCACCGCAATGAAGAGTGGCCCCCGCTTGCTGCAACTAGAGAAAGCCCTCACACAGAAACGAAGACCCAACACAGCCATAAATAAATAAATAAATAAATAAAAATTAAAAAAAAAAAAGAAACACAACAACCAAATGTAATGCATAGTCCTTAATTAAATCCTGGTTGGAATTAACCAAAAGAAAAGAGGGAAATCCCATCGTATGAAATAACATGAATGAACCTGGAGGACATTATGCTAAGTGAAATAAACCAATCACAGAAAGATAAATATCACACGATCTTACATATGGAATTTTTTTTAAAAAGTCAAACTCATAGTAACGGTAGAATGGTGGTTACCAGAGGTTCTCATAACACACAGTTGTCTATAGTTAATTACCTTAAATTGACTAAATCAGTATTTCATATGCAGAAAGAGGACACTGATTCAGATGGTCAGCCTGCAGTTTGTGATCCATTTTAAATATGTTATAGGCAGAAGGAGTATGAAGACATCTTTGACAATTTGTTAACCTTCCTCATCCTAAAGCCTTGAAGAGAGGGATGGAGTGAGAATGACTGGCTCATAGATGGTACTCAATAAACATTTGCTGTGCATGAATGGCAGTGAGGAAATGAATGACACATGGGACTCCCTTCTGCCTTGTCCAGAGCCTGTGGTAAAGTTGGTCTGAAAACGGGC
Source organism: Balaenoptera borealis (assembly GCF_965194805.1). Lineage (NCBI taxonomy): Eukaryota > Metazoa > Chordata > Mammalia > Artiodactyla > Balaenopteridae > Balaenoptera > Balaenoptera borealis. The sequence continues at coordinate 20,051,362 of NC_138876.1, forward strand.
ATCATAATACCTTTCTCCACATTTGCTCTGAGGAGGTATTGAGAAAATGGATAATGCAAAAGCGCTTGGTAAACATACAGCACTGTACACGTGTTTAAAAGTCCTACTGGGGTCCCATGGCTCATTTTAGGGCCCTCCGTGGTCAAAAATTAGAAAGTAATATGAGGCTTAAAAACTAGCTTTACATGCCATGTGACTTTCAGAAGCTGGCTGGCTTCAAACACTCTGTAGCAGAGAGCCTACAAATTTGAAGTTCAGCAACCCCCAACTCTCTGTACCTGATTATTTGCCTTACAGGCATTTTCTTCTTTTCTCTCTGGAGCAGCCAAGTTCTATACTTCCTATAGCTGACTCTGCTGGGTTTGACCTGGTCTTTATTGTAATACATATATAGGAATATATATGTATTTTGTGGTTTGTGTATCGGTGGTGGGGGCTGTTTTTTGAAGTGTCCCCTTTAACAGGGTAGATATACTTTTACAGCTTCACATGTACCCTGTGAGCTCTGTTGGCCATTTATAAACCCAGCCTTTCCTGCATCCTCGGACTTTTAATATTTCTTAATAGATGTACTCAAAGTCCTTTTCCTTTAAGATTTTTCAATTCTGTTCATCTTTACCTTATTATTTATATACTTTATTTGTAAAATATTTAAATTTCCTTCTCCTTGGGCTAGCTGCATTTGGGATTGGCAGATTTTAAAATTTTCATGGGCCCTGGTTTTGCAAGAGAAAAAAAATCAAATGACTAGTGCATGTCTGAACTACATGAATACTATTTAGTATTTATTACACCCAGACAGTTGACAAGGCAGGGAAATAAAGCTTGTTCCTGCCTTCAAGGGGTTCAAAGTCTCGTGAAGGAGATACACATATACAGTATAACTGCAAGAAAAATAATGATACAAGTGCTCGATAATATTAAGGATAGTCTGTAACCTGAACAGTGGAGAAGAGGTTACGGGGATACATTCCAAAACAAGAGAATGACATATGCAGTATCAAAGAGGCATGAAAGGGTAGGGTATGTTTAGATATGGCTAGTAGATCAGTATAGATGGATCTTAGGAAGCTGGGAACAATGTTCTGGGTCATTTCATTGGAAAAAATGACTGGGACTAGATCATAAGGAACTCAATGCCATGCTGAGTATTTCAGCACTGAACTGAAAAACTCAGTGTTTCTGCCAACCGACTGGTGGTTTTATCTCCCTTTATTATAATCTTTTAAAAATATTGTTTATTGAGTATCTGATGTGGCCCTGTTTCAATGCAATCTGATATGTTTGCATTCTCTGGGATTTGTTCAGTTATAAGTGATAGAAAAGTACCTTAAACTATCATATGCAATTAGTCAGTCAAATGATGGGGTAAATATTTATGGGCTCACAACACGGAAGGAAAAGATTATAGTTCAGGCCTGGCAGAGACAGGGCTCACAGTGTCATGAATCTCATCTTTTAGGTCTCTTTTGTCTGTTTTGTCTCTACAGCAATCTCTCTGTATGTGGCAATCCCCAGGTCATGCCCAGTTGACAAATGTCTCTTTCCTGGAAGTTCTTGCCGTCCTCTTCCGAGTTAAGGAACCACTCTGATTGTATTCACTTGTCCAATTGAAATGTGGACCTAGAAGTGTTAGAGAGGTGTCTCCAGGGAAAATATAGATCCTATTTCCAGATGAAGGAGAATGGATGCAGAGCTGGAAGGCAAAAAAAAAAAGTCCGCTGCAATGCTCTATTCTCTTAGAAAGGTTTAGCTACTGATTTATTTACTCATTTACTTATTCACTTAGAATTGGAGGCTCAGATATCATTGATAAGTAGAAAGGGCAAGTTTGATTTGTATGTCTGTCCTACAAGTGGCAACAAGTGTTTGTAGAAAGACAAAAGCTTTGTTCAGTGCAGATGTGGATTTGCCCCTGTTGTGTGCTTTTACAAAATAAATGGATACTTTTGAAGACATCACAATAGTAAATGATTTAACTACAACCAAACTGTGTCTGTTTAATTTCCTACTGACCTTCATGAGGTTGTAAAGCCCAGTGGAGACTTTTATTCTGTTGTGAATTTTGTGTTGCATTGTGTTGAGAAATATTTTGAATTGTCTTTTTTCCCTTTACTTTAGAGCTTGCTGTCAAAGCTGGAATGTAGGGCTTTAAGAAAGAAAGTACTTCCTCAACCAGAACTATAGAGTTGCTAGGGCCCCGCCATGATAATTGACACAGCAGAGGTTCAGCAAACATTGCTCTGAAGTTTGCATTATCAAATCTACCCAGATTTTCCAATCCATGAAACGTCTATTCAAGCACTTTTTTTGAATTTTACCATTGAGAGATTTCTAAATTTGTCAGTTGACCTGTTAGACACTTCATATTATGTTGCCTAAAATAACACCATAAACTGTGGGGGGAAAAGGTGGAATTGTCAAATCACCTACAGTTTTTAATGGTTTTCTCTTTCATATGAACATTTCAATTTCAGTTGCTGTCAGTTCCTCAAAATAAAAATCGATCTTTTTTTTCCCCTTCCTATTCCCATCACTCTGAGTGCTTTCCAGGGAAGTAACCAAATTAAATTTATCTCTGCAGCTTTTGAGTTTTTGTATTTATTTGTTTATTCTTTTCTAATTTGGTGAAATTGTTGCACTAAAACATCCCTTTCGTTAACAGTTCAATTTCCTTCTGCTGTTCTAGATGAGTTGTCAATGATAATATTTGAATTCCAGTAGGTTCTTTGTGAAGAAAAATATAATATCACAGGCTGTCACAGTCAGTTTATTTTTTAAATGACAGCGGTGTTGTTAATACCTTTTAACTTGAATTTCGAGAGGAATTTCAAGCTTTCATAGTTTTAAAATCCATGGAAAAGTAACCACGTTCATACTGTCTTTGCTTGGAGGAAATGCATTCTATCTACTGAATATTTTGAGTTACTAGCATTTTTAACTGTTGACCCAAGCTTTTGATAGGAACTCTGTGAAGAATTGTTAAATGAAGAAATAGTGCTCCCCTGCCCCAGCTGCTGCTTTTGGGTTTTTTTTTTTTGTTCATTTGTTTCTTGTTTTGTTTTTGGGTTTTGTTTGTTTGCTTGTTTGGGGAGTGGTTAGAGAGGCTTTGGGCATTTAATGCCTCACAGAGCTAGACTGTAATATCTAAACTTGACCAGTAGGTGCCACTCTCCAACATATGATGCCCCCTCATCTGCTGACTGTGACCAAATCTGCATAATGGGCGGAAGGGGTGCTTTCACTTTGTCGTAGGAATGACTCTTCCTGGAATTGTCTTGAGGAACCTTTTCCTCAAAGTTCAAGATTGGGTTTTATATATACTTCACAGGCAGTAATGGAATTTTATAAAAGTAAACCTCCAGAAATATGTATAGGTGCCCTTCTCGTTTTAAAAAATGATTGTGATACTAAACAATTGAGTGAAATACCTCCTTGTTAGTGTGATCTGGACCAGAGTCGCATGACATGCTTACCAGTGAAGGTTCCTGGGCCTCACCCTAAGCCTTCTTGGGGCAGAACTTTTTTGGTGAGAAGAGTGTTGATTACCAAGCCTCCCAGGAGATTCTTATGTAAAGTAAAAATTGAGAACCACTGTTATAAAAGATTATTGATTGTAAAGTGGTAGCCCTGCACATGTGTAGGAGAGTGGCTCTCCCACTAAAATGAGGGGGTATGAAAAGGAAAAAATCGTGTATGGTTGACCCTTGAACTTGGCGGTTGACCTGCCTATAACATATAGTCTTCCATGTCCACGGATTCAACCAACTGTATACTAGTGTAGTATTTACTCTATTTACTCTTGAAAAATATCCACATATAAGTAGACCTGCACAATTCAAAGTCATGTTGTCCAAGGGTCAGCTGTATATTGTGTGTGTATATATATGTGTAACTACTTTTGCTTGCAGAGATAACTCTCACCCTTAATATTATATTGAAATAATTTGTTACACATTAACTATATAGAATGTTACTTAAGGGTACAATAATGCATTATTATATAAACATCACCTTTCCATCAAGATTTAAAATCTAAGACAGTAGTCACTGTTAGATATTTAAGACATATGTTAAGGGCAGAAGTCAGAGAATCTAAGTATTTAAATTACATGTAAATTAATTTAAAGCTATTCATGATGTTACATTTTAGTTAAAAATAATAAACATAATCTGGACTTTATTGATAGAAATAGTGTCAGAAGTGGGGGATATGTGTGTATAATGTTCAATTTTGAGTTTTGGGGCAGTTATGCTTAGGATTTTTACCAAATCATACATTTCTACATTTTGGAAATAGAACCATTTCAAAAACAGACCATGTATAGATGTATTCATTCTTGCCCTCCAAGGGTCAAAGCTAGTTTCGTGAAGACACAGTACAATTTCTGTTTCTTGGGAAGTGATTTCTGAAACCTCAAGCTATTTTGCTGAAGTTCAGGTGCCAGCCTATCAGGCCCACTCCCCCTGTTATCCCAGCCACTACCTGGTCTAGCCTGTGGGTTTAATCATGATAGACAAGATGACTGTTTTGGCTGTGAGTCAGTCCCTGTGGATTAAATATTATTAAACTTTGGATAGTTGGCCAAATCCATTCACACAAGAACTTTTAAAGTTTTAAGCAATTATTTGGCATTTATAAAATACAAACACATACAGATGCACATTTCACTAGATTTGTGATCTTTTCGCACCTTCGTTGAAGATCAGTTCAGAATCACCCAAGAAAGTAATGCTTTTCTCTTATCAGACAATGATTGAACCTTAAGGGAAGACGGCTAATATTCTTGGTATATTTTTTATCATCCACTTGCTTCCCAAGTGGCAACTTACTGTCAATATTTAGACCAGCACTTTATTAAGGATATGAAATGTTACTACAGAGCAGATTTCATAAGAAATTTGATCCATCACTATGGTATGATACCAGACTTTCAATCATGTTGTACCATTAGAGTTCCATTTTTAATGTTGCCTGGGCCTGGAACTATGTTCAAAGTTGAAGAATAAAATGAGTTTGGAGAAAATGCATTTATCCCTTTCATTCATATCTCCACCTCAGTCATGCTCTGCCTACCTTGTTGATTGCTCCCAGGAATTTAGTTGAAAATAGTATGTATTGTTTCAGCACTTGCTGTGTGCCCAAAAGTGCCCCATATTTAACAGTAATGCAAATAAGCAATTCCTACCCAAAACAAGAAAAACAAATATGAATAAGTGATGATGGTACAAGTCATATGGAAGCAAAAATACATGATGACATGAAGATATCTTCCTTCTTTTATCTTTTTAGGCACGTAGAAATATTAGATAAACTGAAACATCATTAACAAGTCAAAGTTTATTATTAATTGTGAAAATGGAGACTTTATAGATGGCAAAAAAAAAAAAAAATCTCACCTTTGGGAGAAGGCTGCTTAAGTCTTTCATTCATTAATTCTTAAAAAAGGAAGAAGATGGTATAATCTGGACGTTAGTTTAACCGAGCAGGCTTCACCTTCCTTTTGAGAGAAAGTAAGATCTGGCCTTAGAGAGTACTTCTCTCATAAATTAGAAGTTTAGGTTGATTTTCCACTTCTTTTGGGGTCTAAGTCTATATGCCAATATAACAGCTAGTGTATAATTAACTCTTACTGTTGGTATTGTAGTTCAAATCCTAATTAGTTCTGGGACCTTGAGCAAATCACCTAGCCTTTCAAAGCCTCAGTTTTTTTCGTCTACAAATTAGGAATAATAGGGAGTAAATGAGATGATGATCATACCATGCTTGGCATCAAAATAATACGTGCTTTTCGGTAGAAGCTGTCTGTGTTTTACATACACCTTTAAGGAGTTTACCATCTAGTAGTTAAGATGGGACGTGTATTTATGTGGTTATAATTTAATACAAGGTAGAGTTCAGAAGAGGGAAAGATCACCTCTAACCTAGAAGACTGAGAGGAGAACGTGTCACTTGACCTAAGCCTTGAATAAAAGGAATACCATTAGAATAGGTAGGGAAGCCTTTCTGGGGGTGGAATTACACAAGTAGATCTGGAAAGGTGGGAAGGTACAAAGTACCGATGAGGTGGTCAGCGTGATTGCATCATAGAATTCGTGAAATGCCGCCAGTGTAAGTGAAGACTGGGGAAAATGAAGTAGATTGTAGCTAGACTGTTTATGCTTTGTGTTCAAAAGTTGGGTCTCTAAGCCACAGAAAATGGATTCTCATTCTGAACATTTGGAGGAGTGCATGGCCAGCTCATTTGTAACCACCATACCTACACCCAACTGAGAGCACCATGCCCGTACAGCTTCTTGGTGGCAGATGATAAGTAGCAACAGCCAATGGCTGAAGCATCCTGAACAGCTCTGGACTTCCGTATTATCCTGCTGGTCACATTTTCCACCACACCTATGTAGTCATCGAATATTAGAAGCTTTTTTTTTGGTTGGCTAAGGTAAAGGCTAACACTTTCTAAATAGGCTGTGACTGATTTTCTTGTAAATAATGTCTGCCTGGGGAACTATCAGAGCAACATGACCCTAGCACCTATCAGCCAACATTGGCGACAATGTTGTACAATCAAGTACACATAATTTCATGCATTAAGTCATTACCAAGTGCTTTTTCCATGCATTTATGGTATGAAAAAACCCAGACTAAGAGATTGTGTAGCTTTTTCTAGTTCTTGTGAACATCGTTGACATAGTGGCAGGATTGATCTATCCCAGTTTCCCTTTTCCCCATGGAAATTGGAAAGTTTTTGCTGATACATGGAAGACACAGAACAGCAGGCAAGCCAGAGAATGTCAGGAGGGAATGGGCCCCTCCATGAAGGTCTGTAGTCTTGCCTGAATTGGGGTTCAGGGGATGTTTTACTCACTAGAGACCAGAGCCAAAGTAGGAATTCAAAGCTCTGATGTACTCAGGGCCATAGAAAAATGAGTAAGTTATTAAGTGTCATGACTAATCAAGATATTAAAAAAACTGAAGATAATAAAGCAAAGCCACTGATTAGTGTGTAGATATGACCAGGAGTAAATAAGGAGTTAGGACTTCAGGAAATCTCTAGGAAAGACAGGGTGTCAGCTTTCAAAGCCAGAGCTTTTTCTTTCTCTTGTTGGTGCCTCCTCTGGTCCATCCTGCTAGAATATAGGGACCAGTGTTCTGTTCGACAGTGTTCTGTACCTAAACCGTAGGTGTGCCCATGGGTATAGGTACTGAGCTCTATTAGCGACTAGAGCAGTAAGAGAGCTGACTTTTAGTGAAAAGTTCTTTTTAGGGATGGCAATGAGATTGGAGTGCTAATGGACGATATTATGGCCAAAGCACGAAGGAATACTCAGATCCCGTACAGGGGCCCAAGGAAGATAGTCCATTAACTGCAAAATGGGAGGCAAAATAATGCCTCATTTTGGGCTGTGACTTCACCTCAAATCTTGATGTAGGGAGCTCTAGTAATTGAGTGAGTTCCCAAAGAAAAGTGTTTTTCTAAACTGATGGACATATTAGGATCTGGGTATGGGTTGCAGAAAACCCAATTAAACAGCAGCTCAAGTATATGATTGACTTTTCTCACATGCTACGAAGTCCAGAGTATGCAGTACATGACTGACACGCAGATGTGTAATATCTTCAATGTCACAGGCTCCTTCTGTCTTTCTCTTCTGTCTTCCTTAGCATAAGGCTTTTTGGTTTGCATAGTTTTAGTTCTACTCGACATATCTTCATGCCAGATAAGAAGAGGGGTAAGACCCAAGAGGCAGGTGTGACTGCCGGAAGAGTCCGTCCCTTTAAAAATGGTTTTCCTGGAGGGCAACCTAATGACTTCCACTTCTCTCTATGAGAATAGAACTCAGTCATGTGTCTACTTGCAAAGGATCCTGGGAAGTGCAGTTTACACATTGCTACCCTGAAAAAAATCAGAGTTCTGTTCATAGGAGTGGAGAAGAGATTGAATGACCAATATTCTGAATAACTTCAGAGTAAAGTGGGCCCTGAGACCGGTCCAGCCTCTGTTACTGCTCACCAAAACCCAAGCTCAGATTCCATCTCTGTGCCACTCTATCCCAGTTAGTGCCAGGTAGGGCAGGAGTTGGAACTGGAACTAGTCATTCACAAAGAGGAAGCTCATGTGTACCTTCTGTATTTGTGTTCTGTGCCTACTATAACCAATCACCACAATTTGGGGAGCTTAAAACAACAAATGTACTCACACTTCTGGAGGCCAGAAGTCCTAAATCTTAGAGGAACAGGCAGAGGGCTGCACTCCCTCTGAAAGCTCTAGGGAAGAATCTGTTCCTTCTTCTAGCTTCTGGTACCTGTTAGCCTTCCTTGACTTTGGTCGTATGTCTCTCTGCTCCATCTTCACATTGCCTTATCTTCTGTGAGTCTGTGTCTTCTCCATTTCTGCCTCTCTCAAATCTCCCTGTGCTTTTCTCCTATAAGGGAACTTGTCATTGGATTTGGAGCTCACCCAGGTAATCCAGGATGGTCTCATCATCTCAAGATCCTTAACTTAATTAGATCTACAAAGATCCTTTTTCCAAGTAAGGTCACATTCACAGGTTCCAGGGATTTGGGACATGGACATAGCTTTTGGGTGGCCACTATTCAAACCACTGCATCCTCTGATAAGCCATGAGTTTTCCCAAATCAGCCTAAACCTTTCAGAAATAGCAAGTCAAAGGCACACCCACCATATGGTCTCACCAGCTGTGTATGTTTGGAGAGAATAGACAAAATGATTAACAGCCAGGTCACCTTTCATTTATGGGTGGGCCTTATAATGTTGTTTTGAGCGTTAGATGGCCTTGGTACTAAGTATGTATTCAGTAAAGAGAATCTACCCATTATTACTGTGTTGCTCCTCTCTGGGCTTCTCTATAATGCCTGGTCTAGGAAGGGCAGATCACAAACAGGACTGTGTTTTTTTGCTGTGCGTTATAGAGGCTGGTGCAGAGCTGCCTTGTAAGTAATGACCTTTCCTTCCCACTCAGCTATGGCCTCAGAATATAGATGAAGGGATGGTGAATATGAACTTCATAATATGGTAATAGAAAAAGAATGAGGGGTTAGGGAAAGGCCGATTTAATGGTGGCAGAGGATAGAGGTAAGCCAAGAAAATCATGCGACACAGGCTATTTCTATGGGATGGTTAATGTGAGATACTGTCTTTGAGGACTTAGGCTTTGAGGCACACGGAAAATAAAGTTAGAGAAGGAGGTTTGGGCTACTGCCTCCACCCAGTATGGCCAACTTGCAAAGTTAGTGTCACTGCTCCTTTCAGACTCTCCAGAATCACCTTAGGCAACCATTTTATGATGATTTTATCTTTTAGTCCTGCTCTAAGCAATTATTTTAATTGGATTTTACCTGGGGCAGCAAAAGAGGTGGTGGTTACAGAGGAGGATTGACTTGAGAATGAGAGGTGGAGGGAGATGGCGGCAGTGTTGTGATTCCCCCTCCCACCGCCAGGTGGCGCTTGATATCTGACTGAACGTTTTAACCTTAGAACATGGTCTAGTCTCCTCAACTTTCTCAAATGATGAAAGGCAACATCATCTTGAAACAAATAGCCAACTCTCCATGGACTCTTCACACCTTGAGGATAAAGTTTGACCTTATTGGAAGTTTTCTAGAGGGTCATAAGGAGGTCTTGACAAGATGAGCCTTACGGGTGCCGTTGGCTAGTGGGAAGGGAGCCCTGAGCACAGGGATCCTTTATCCTCTTCATAAACGTTTGTCCAATGAACAAATGACTCTAATAACTTTCCATGAAAGAACCCAGTCCCAGCCACAGAAATAATCCCTTAAGTTTCTTAATTTCCTTTTATAATGCACTACAGGAAGAAGAGCTTATTTTCTAGTTTTAAACCAAATGGCAGCACACTGATACATTTCCTTTTACTTGGGAGAAATCCCCACTGACAGCATTAATGGATTTATTTTAAATTGCTGTTTGTAAAATGAAAGCAAACTCGAAATAATTACATAAAATTGTTTTTTAATGTTTGCATAATTTTTTCATCATTAAAAGCCACCGAGCTCTTTAATATTGAGGCAGAACCATCCATTGAACATAAAAAATTGTTACCTTGATGCTTTTAATATCTCTTCCTCACACACAGGCATTCTCTGCTCTTCGTGGTTATTTATAGTGCTTGTCACATTGGTAGTTTATTCTGACAAATGTATTGTTTTGGCCTGAACTTCACCAAAGAAGTGAGGGGCGGGAGGGATCCTTAGCCTGAAACTTCGCGGAAACCAGGCCTCCATCCTTGGCCTGCCATAGAGAATCAGACAAGGGTGCTACTCTCAGACCTTTAAGTGTTGCTATTCTTAGCACTTAACCTATTTTCAAAATCATCCTCTGCAGAGGCCATAACTCAATACTGAAAAAGCCTACAAAATCCACTTATTAGGATCAAGGTGTGGTTTTTTTAAGCTGTCTTCCTCAAAATTGCAGAGACGGCTGAGGAGTTCAACAGATATTTGCTTTGAATTTAGTTTTACATAACATTTTTTCTCACTGAAAACTGTAATAAAAATATGCCCTTCAGTGTATGCCAGATTTGAATACACCACACCATTAGTGCTTTAACTTGCCCTGACTTTTAGGCAGACATTAGAGAGAAAAGCTTTTCCTGTCATTTCTGTTTCACTGACACCTAACAAAGATTGTAACTCAAGCTGCTAAATAGTTGTAAATGATGATGATTATTTTTGTCTCTATGAATCAGGGCATTCATCAGGAACATGCAAAAATAAACTAAATACAAATGCTAATATGCATTTGTCTTACATAATCCATGAGTTCAAATGTTGCATTCCTCAAAACAGCCTCGCTGGCCTTTTGAATTGGCTGACTTTAAAATAAGAGATGTTACAAATTTGAACTTAAATATTCAAGCTAATAAAAGATTGCTTTTGTCTATTATAAGAGTCCCTGGAAGATACTGTTTTAAAGTAACCTCCCAATAAGCAAACTAAGAAAACGATTAAAAGTGTGGTCTACAGACCACACAGGCAGCCTGGAGGTTTGTTAGAAATGCATAAGCTTGGACCCCATGCCAGACCTACTGAGTCAGAGTCTGCATATTAACAACTCCCCAGGTGATTCATATGCATGTTAGTTTGAGAAGCACTGCACTAGACTAAGCAGCACAAGTCTTGGCTAATAAACTTGTAGTCTGTGGGAGGCACCATTATCGTCCATGAAGACACACTGTAAAGGTGCTCCCCAAACATCACTCAGAGGGCCAGTGTCCAAGCTGTATGGATTCCCAGGCACAGCCACAAGATGATGCTTTAGTAGGTCTTGTGGCTGCATATACTTCAGAAAGCTTCCCAGGCAGTTGTGAACAGCTGGTTTTATAGAAAGCAAGACATTGGAGAATGGGATAGAAAACTGACGGTTTTTAAAGTTTGGATGAAGAGAGGATGGTAAAGGGAAGGTTCACATCAAGGAAAGTGATCATGCTAGCTTGGCTCTAAGGTACCACATTCTCATCAGTCAGGGACCATTTGAGAAGGACAGGAGAACATGAAATGACAGGAAAAGTGGCTGGAGAGGTGCCCCATCCCACATTTGTTTGATACAGATCAGCATGCTAGACAGTGATAGACGTTGAGCTAAGTAACAAGACACTCTATCCTGTAGTGCTTTGTGATAATGGGGGAGAAACAAGAACATCAATAACTCTAATCCAAGTAAGAACAAAATAAGTATGAAAACAAGGTAAAATAATTCTCACCCTAAAGGAAAGAGTAATTGGTTTTAGCTAAAAGAATCAGGAATGACTTCCCCGAAAGGAGCCATCCCTGTTTTCCAGACATTGTTCTTATCACATTTGAGAAAGATTCATATGGAAGGAAAACTGGAGGAAGGTGTTTGAGGATAGAGCAAAACTCAGAGGCATGAAAGGCGTCCTGGGGCCCAGATCAGCATCTATTCTGGTGTGGGTGAAGAGGAGGCGTGTGGTGAGAGACAGCATAAAAGGGTACTTGGTTGTACCAGCGTGGGGACCACAGAGCCATGTTAAGGACAGTCTTCTCTGGATGTTGGCTACAACCTTGTTGATTGTTTGAAGGAGACCCAGAGGTCAAGGAAGTCAACACCCTTTTTTTTTTTTTTTCATTACCCAATAGGAAAAAATTCTTGAAGCTCTTGTCCTTGGAGTCTGTGGCCAAGACTCGTAAGTCATTTGTGCTTTTATCCACACTGATCTCTTGGCAACCTCCAGTGTTTATCAGTTTTTTTCAAGCACTGGCCAGCCATGTCCTCCTCGGACACATGAAACTCATATTCAACACTATTTTACATTTCTAGAGCATGTGTAGGCTTTCAGATGTTTTTCATATCCCACTGCTTCATTGAAGCTGTAGACCCACCATCCGAGGTAGGCAGGAGAGAGATTATTGCCATCTAATTTTGGCTTAGGGGGTTTGTGGGCTGGGGGCTAGTCAGCCTTGGAGCTGGGAATAGATCAAGTTAACTGTCCACTCCATATTTCCATATTTCCTCTCATGCCTTATGGTAAACCACTGTGGTAATCACTAGTTCCAGTTAACATTTGATCGTCCTCTCCTTCGGGCATGTGGATGAGTGAACTCTCTGCTTTTTACTGGTTGAGCGGTTCTGCCCAGGGAGACTGAGTGGAGGTGATGGATGCCACTTTCAGACTGGGACGTTTAATGACCAGCTTTAGACCAGGTGGTCCCTTCATCTGTGTGGTCATCACGGAAAGCATATCAGGATGAGGCCTCTGTCAGCCTGGGTTCCTGAGCAGCTCTGACGAGCTGAGCTGCTGTACTTGACTTGGAGTATGGTCAGGAAATAAACTTTCATTGTTAAGTCACTCGGATTTGGGAGTCATTGCCATATAATCTAGCCTATCCTGATGCTACAGCCTCCATCAAATCCTTTTGTACGTGAGCCAGTGTGTATTCACTGGAGAGTGAAGGGGTGTAAAAGGAACTTGACAGGGTGATAAACTTGACTCTCAGAGGGAAGGTGCTGTGTCTACCTCTTTCCTAGTTAAATCGACCGTTTCTACCTTATCCCTCACACCTCTTTGGAGCCCTGTCTATATTTGTTGAATGAATGAATAAACATACTTCTATTTAAAGTAAATCCTTGGGGTATGTTCTTTCTATCGAGATATGTTTTAGCAATATCATCTCTACATGTTAAACACCGTTAGCCATAGGAATACCAGGTGTAAACACCAACCTTTTCCCAGGAATTGTTGGGTAGGCTATCTTTATTACCATTAAATAGCTAGCATCCTAGGTTTTGGCAGTAGCAAAAAAGGATGAAGTTATGATGTTACTAGAAATTCAAAGCAGCGGATCCCCCAGCTTGGTTTGGTGATATTCCTGCAGCTGCCTATGTACCTTTAGGAGTGTTGTGACATAACACATGATACATTTTAATATTTCATTGAAAACACTGTCTTCTCCACCATTAATGTACCATGCTAGTGAGCCCCTATTCCAGGGAGTAGCATATAGCTGTGTAAACAGGGTCCTTCAGCAGAGATGGTGTCCGTGACCGGTGGTCATTGAAACGCTAAATGGCCTGCAAAGCCTTTGTCTCTGCTGGAATCAGAGGCCGCTGGGCCCGAGGTTGGTGGCCGTGTTCACTGCGCTGTATTCACCTGCAGCCCCTGCCCGCCCCCCCCCCTTATTTCAGTGCATTAATTATTTGCTTCCACTTCTTCTCTTTAATTAGTCCTCTGTTTCAGTCTTCCTGCTTCCTGACTTCATTCCTTTCTTTCATCGTCTCCATCTGTTTCTGTCTTTGAAAATTTCATTCTGGTCTTTAATTGATGTCTTCTCTAACATTTTGTAGTTCATTAGCATTTCTTACCAGATTTCTCACATTCAGTTCAGCCATTTTTTTACATATCTAAAAACTTTAAAACTCTCGATTAAGTATGTTGAGGCTCAAAAAGTCACCTTTTTTTTTTTTTGAGGAAATAAATGTTCCCAAATGCTTGTGATTCTTATAAACATTTTTCTAGTCTCTTAAGTCCAAAGCAGATGGCCTATATGATACCCTTGATATAGCACATTGTATTATTTCAAAACATAATAATTAATGATGGTAATAGTTAACTTTTAATGAGCACATAAATGTGTCAGGCATTTCCCTAAGTGTTTTGTATTTATTATCTCACTCAATTCTTACTAAAATCCTAAGAGGTCAGTATTAGCTCTGTTTTACACATGAGGAAACTGTTTCACAGAGAAGTTAAGTATCAGTAACATGGAATTGAACGAGGCAGCCAGATCCAGGTCCCATTCTCTTAACAATTGTAAAGCGAGAAAGGGGTCTGGTAAATAACTGGTTGGAAATACCTACAAGTCTTTGAAGATTAATTATTTTCCTGTTGGTATCCAAATTTATTAACCTGTTTTCAGCTGGTCATCATGTACAGATTTGTTTCTTAGCTGAAGTGATCATGTAAAAGTCACACCCAGCCAAACTTGGAAGAAAATAAATATTTCACAGAGTCAGTATATTTGGAACTGTGTTTTTAGACCAGGAGAAAACACGAATGTCATTATGTTACACTTGCCAAAGCTTTGGAATTTGGGGTTCTGAGACTCCTGTGCTGTGTGGCTTGCTTGATGCCCAAAAGCCGGGTCCGTCCTATGTCCACCAGGGCACATCCCGTGACAATCTGTTGACACATTTGGATCTCTTCCCATTTGATACATTATTGCCTAAGCTCACCTCACATTCTTTAATATCTTCTGCTAGTGACAAGGATGTTAACAACCGACAATTACTGTCTGTCAGGCACTTGCGCCATGAGCTTTCTGGACATTTCTCATTTGATTCTTATAGCAACTCCATAATGTATGTACTGTCATATTCTCAACCTACAGATAAACAGCCTAGGGAAGTTTCTGTGATTTGCTTATGCTGACACAGATGGGACATTGCAGCACTGGTAACCCCTGTTCTCACCATACGTGATTCGGGGTGTGTGGAAGGCATCCATTCATCAGACATTTCTTAAACCTGCTTGGTGTGAGATGTGCTGAACACTCAGAGGAAGGGGCTGGTTTTTGCCCTCATGGACTTGTAGTCAGCCTTGCACACAAATAATTGAGATAAAGAGATGAATAGTGCTGAAGAAGCACACAGAAAAGACCGACCAATTCCTTGGGGGAAGACTGAGAACAGAGTCAGTACATTTGATTGAGTGGGAATTAACCAGGTGAATAAGAGAAAGGCATTCAAGACCAAGGGAATACCATGTGTACAGGCCTGAAGTCCTTTACTGATTCATTCAACAAATATGTTTGACTTATGGTTACCGGGGGTAAGGGTGGGGCGGAGGGATAAACTGGAAGATTAGGATTGACATATACACACTACTATATATAAAATAGATAACTAATAAGGATCTACTGTAGAGCACAGGGAACTCTACTCAATCCTCTGTAATGGCCTATAGGGGAAAAGAATCTAAAAAAGAGTGGATATATGTATATGTACAACTGATTCACTTTGCTGTACACCTGAAACTAACAAAACATTGTAAATCAACTGTACTCCAATAAAAATTTTTAAAAACAAAAGCAAAAAAAAAAAAAAAAAAACCCATACACCTCGGACTGCCCTCATGGGCCTTACACCCCAAACATCCAGATGGAATGGGATTTCATGGAAGTGCATGGAACAGTTAGCACATAGCTACAGCTGGTGTTTATAAAGTGAAGGCAGGTGAAACTATTGGATTAGTTTCGTATTGCTGCTGCAACAAATTACCACAAATAATGGCTTAAAACACCACAAGTTTATTATCTTCCAGTTCTGGGGGTCAGAAGTCCAAAATAAGTCTCATGAGCTAAAAAATCAAAGCACTTTCATGGCTGTGTTCCTTCTCTAGGGAAGACTCCATTTCTTTGTCCTTTCCAGCTTCTAAAGGGCACCTGTATTCCCTGACTCACATCCCCTTCCACCATCTTCAAAGCCAGCAGTAAAACACCTTCAGATCTCTTCTACTCTGATACTCCTGTCTCCTCCTTAAAAGGACCCCTGTTATTACATGGAACCCAGCTGGATAATGCAGGATCATCTTCCCTCCACTTAAATCACAAAATACCTGCCATGGAAGGTAACACATTCACAAATTTCGAGGATTAGGATGTGGACACCTCTGGGGCCTCTTATTTTGCAGGAGAGGCAGATGATGAAGAGTTTCCTTTGACATCCTGGGACCTGGGCTTTGTTTAATAGAGTCATGGGAAATGAGCAGCAGCAAAAAGAGGAGAGAAGGAAATGTTCAGAGGTTTTTGCTGGTAGAGCTGATGAGGGTCGGAAGTAAGGTAGTATCAGTGGGAGTGGAAAAGAGTAAGCGATTTGAGAGAAAAGTAGTACATTTAGCACTTGGTGATTAACTGGGTTAAGTGGATGAAGGAGAGGGAAAATTCCAAGATGACCCCAAAGTTTCTCCCTTGGTCAGCTGGTAAGCAAATGTTCTTAATTTTCTGCTTAAAATGATACTTTCTGAACTATCCAGTGTCAGCATAAATATTCAGGCCAGTACATTAGCTGCATTGACTTCTAACAAATCACTGGTATTAGGCCTTCCAGTTGAAGTTACTCAGGTCTTCTGTTTTTATATTTTTCTGTCCTCTATTTAATATGGTGGTATACCCAGATGTCTTCTGCACTACATTGCATTTTAGTGTAGTATCTTATGCTAGCCTATGATTTGAGCTTTTAAGTTATGATAAAGCTTGACACACATCCGTCTTTCTTTTGTCTCTTAATATGTTTAAGAAAGTAATTCTTGATCCAGCAGTCTCATTTCTGGTTATATATCCAAAGGAAATAAAATCACTATCTCAATGAAATATCTGTACTCCCATGTTCATTGCAGCATTATTCACAGTAGCAAAGACACAGAAACAACCTACGTGTCTGTTGATAGATGGGAATGGATAAAGAAAATGTGTATATACATATTCCATTGTGTGTGTGTGTGTATGTGTGTATCATTCAGCCTTATAAAAGAAGGAAATCTTGGTATTTGTGACAATATGGATGAACCTGGAGGACATTTTGTGAAAAGAAATAAGGCAGACACAGAAAGACAAATATTGCATCATCTCATCTATATGTGGAACCTAAAAAAGAAAAGAAAACTGTTGAACTCAGAGAGGAGAGTGGTGGTTACGAGAGGCTAAGGGGCGGGGGAAAATGGGAGGTATTGATCAAAGGATGCGAACTTTCAGTTTTATGATGAATAAGTCCTGGTGCTCAAATATACAACATGGTGACTATACTTAGTAATAATGTATTATATACCTGAAAATTGCTAAGAAAATAGTTCACCAGTGTTCTCACCACACACCAAAAAAGAAAATGGTAACTATAGGATGTGATGAATATGTTAATTATTTTGATTGTGGTAATCATTTCAGTGTATACATATATCAAAACATGTTGTACACTTTAAATATATACAATTTACAATTTTTATTTGTCAAAATTCAAAATATATTTATTAAATTCTTACTGTTAAACACTGTGTTTGCATAGCCTGGGAAGAGTATATACAATGCATGTATCTGACAAGTGACTTGTATTCAGAATATATAAAGAAGTCATACAAATCAGTTTTAAAAAGGACAAACAGCCCAACTTTTTTAATTGGCTAAGACTTAGACACTTCACCAAAAAAAAAAATATATATATATATATATCAAAATGGCCAATAAGCCCATGAAAATATATGCAACATCATTAGGGGAATATAAATTAGGACCACAGTGAGAAACAATGTCATACTCCTAGAATAGTCAAAACTTTAAAAAGATCAGCAACACCAAATCACTGAGGATATGGAGCAATCAGAACTCTCATTCAGTGTGAGTGGGAATATAAAATGTTGCAACTACATTTGGAAAACTGTTGACAGCATCTCAAACTTAAACATATAGTAAATATAAAGTTAAATATATAGTACATATAAGGTTAAATACATACTTGCCCAGTGACCTAGAAATTCTACTCCTCTAAGTATTTCCAAGAGAAATTGACATATAGCCATGTAAATACTTGTACATGAATATTCATAGCAGTTTTATTCATAATACTCCGACAGTGTAAACAACTCAAATGTCCATCAACCAGAGAATGGATCAACAAATTATGGTGTATATATATACACAGTGATTCTCTGCAGCTTTAAAAGAGAAGAAATTACTTGTACACATGGCAACATGATTGAATCTTACAGACATTTTGTTGAAAGAAACCAGGCCCAAAAGCATACATACTGTATGATTCCACTTAAATGAAGTATGAAAACAGGCAAAAACAATCTATGGTGATAGAAAATAAAATAGAAGCTGCTATAAGGGGTAGGGATTAATTGGAAGAGGGCATGAGGGGATTTCCTGGGGGAATGGAAATGTCCTATATTTGATTAGGGTATTGGTTACATGGATGAACACACTTCTTAAAACTCATCAACTTTATATTTAAGGTGTATGCGTTTTATTATATGTAAATTTTACCTATAAAATAAAAATATTGTGCTAGGTACCAGGAATGCAATGATGAACAGAATAGATGAGGTCCCTACCTTCATGGATTTTGTAGTTGGATGGGTGAGAAAGACATTAAATAAGAAATTGCATGAGGGATAAGCCTAATGATATGGTGCTACGGTAGCATAAAGCAAGGGAAAACACTCAAGAAAGGTTAGCATCCCGAGAGACGTGACGTTTAAGCAGACTCTTAAAGGATGAGGAAGAGTGACTCAGGTGAAGTTGAAAAGGCAAAGAGGGAAGAGTTTCCTAAGAACTTGGAAAGTGGAAAAAAGAAAACTCACTTATTCAAGGAACTGATGTCCAGTATGACCGGAGGGTGGAGAAGGATGGGGAGGGTGACAGAAGATGACAGTCAGGGGCCAGACAGTGAAAAATCTTGTAGTTCATATTAAGGGCTTTGATATGTTGCTTGGGGCAAGGGGAAGGTGGTGGTGGGTTTTACTTTGTAGAATGATGTTATTGGTATAGCAGAGCCTGCCAGGTTTCTCCCATATTCATTTTTCCTTTCCTTAATATTAAAAATTTTAGCTGGGTATGGCTGCCCAAAGCAGAGGCTTCATTTCCTAGCCTAACTTGCAGCTCTTCGTGGCCATGTGGCTAAGTTCTGGCAAAGGGGATGTAAGTTCCTGGGAGACTTCTCTAGGAGACAGCTGGGGCATGCCCACCTTCTTCATTTCCTGCTCCTCCCTGCTTCCAGGAACTTGGCTGTGGCCTTGGAGGATGCTTGAGGATCCTGGCCACACAGATCCCAGGGTCAGATCCTGAGGACATCAAGGAGAAGAGCTTACACAGTGGTCCTGAGTGGCAAACCTCCAGACTTTTATGAGAAGGAGAGGAAAAGGGAGAGAGGGAAGAGAGAAGAGAAGGTGTCTTTGGAATTTTTTGTTAATGCTAGGTGAAGCTAATCCTAACTCAGATTTGCATTTTTAAAAGATCATCCTGGCCTCGTTGTGATTCCTGGACACACAGTTTTGTCAGCTTTCCTTTGATAGTTTGCTTTCTCTTTTGTTTCCTTGTCCCTTAGGGAGTTAGATGATGAAAATGAAGCAATCTTTTATCCACACAAATAACATTTTATGGTTTTTACTTTCAATTTCTGCAAGTGGCTGCTTTAAGGTATAGGAAAATGATAGACATGATCCACAATTATAAACTAATTACCAAGAACACGGACACCAAATCTCAATAAATGGGTTCCCCCTCCCCAGTTCATATTGAGCAAAGTTGATTAGCATCTTAAATAGGAAAGTTACATGACTCTCATATCTGAGTAGCTGCAAAATGTTAACATATGATAATGATTTACTACATCAACAGTATCAGAGTCCTTATTTTAAAGATGCCCATGTAGTAAGGACTTAAAACATTTTACTCAAAAAAAAAAACAAAAGCAAAAAAACCCTTTTTCTATCTGCAAGGAGGAAAACATAGGCAGGATCTATGCATAGTGATGGTATGGAAAAGGACCATTCCTCCCCTATATTAATCTGAAGTCTCTAGGATGTTTCTGGAGAAAAGAGCTGCCTCCTTTCCCTCCCATCCCCCTACCCCAGTGTTCACCAGGACCTCAGTATCCTAATAATACCTAACAATTTGCTTGGTGTTTTGAACAATTAAATCATGTTACTTCCTTTCAGTGTGTCAAACAAAAGAAGAAGCTAATATTTTTAAAAAACACAATAAAACAAAGGCCATTATGACTGTACTTAGAGCAGAGGGACATTATGAGCTAAGAGTGTTTTAAATTGGTTTTTAATGTGAAAATTAAAGGCATTATAAATCCATCACATGAACAGGATTGTAATTACCAGTCGATATAAAGAAAAAGACATCCTGATAGGAAGGGTTTTAAAGCACCGGAACAGATTACTGAAGGAAATTTGTCAAGGTGGTTTCTCTGGAGATCTTTAAAGGGGAAGAAGCTCATCTTTCGTAGTTGGTTTAGAGGAAACTTGGTAGGAGACAAGTGGTTGAAATTGCTGGCCTTTGAGGGTCTGTCTCTTCTACTAGAGTATTGTAAAAGTTCTATGAAAAGGGAATGTTTTCATAATCTTGGGGTGGGAGAAGATTTCTGAAACAAGACACAAAAAGCACTACTGCTAAGAAAAAATGGTAAATTGGATGCCGTTAAAACTAAGAACTGATCATCATAAAGCATAGTGAGTAGAATGAAAAGATAATCCACAGATTTGTTGAAATGTTTGCAATGCAGAAATCCAGCAAAGGACTTATATTCAAGTTTATAAAGCAGTTCTATAAATTAGTGAGAAAAAAGACAAATACCCCTATTTAAAATGGTCAAAAGAGTTGAACAGGCACTTCGCAAAAGGGGACATTGAAATTGCAATGAACATATGAAAAAGCTCAGCATCATTACTAACTGGAGAAATGCATATTAAAAACAAAACAAGATATTATGACTTTCTCACCAGAATTTCTGTAATTGAAACAACTGCCAATACCAGCGTTTGGCCAGAGTGTGGAGTAACTGATCTCTTACACATTGTTGTGAATGTGTAAATTGCTACAACCTCTTCAGAAAAGTGTTAGGCAGGTTTTTTGTTTGTTTTTTTTTTTAAATAGAGTTAAATAACTACCATGACTCTGCAACTCTACTCTTAAGTATTTGCCCAAGAAAGTGGAAATGTGTCCAAAGACTTGTATAGGGATGTCATAGCAGCTTTACTCAAAATAGCTACAAACTGAAAATAACCTAGGTGTCCATCAATCAGAGAAGGGAGGAAAAAACTAAAACCAACAATGGTATAGTTTCTACACAGTATTAAAGAAGAGTGAACTACTGATGTATGTAACAATATGGATAAATCTCACAGACTTGGTGCTAAAGGAAAGAAACCAGGCGCCAGAGTGCATGCTCTATTATCTCAGTTGTGTGTGGTTCAGAAGGCAAAACTAAGGGTGGAGGGAAGCACCAGAATAGCAGTTACCCTGGGGCTAGGGACTGGGGGGAAAGAAAATGTGTGACAAGTTCTGGTTGAGCAAGGGACATGAGAGGAAACCTCCTGGGGTGATGGAAATTTCCACCATCTTAATCTAGGTTGTGATTTCATGGTGTATACATACGTAAAAATATATTATTGCATTGTACAATTAAGATTAGTGTATTTTACTATTTGTAGACTTCAGTATTCTATATTGTGATTCTGAGTCCTGTTGGAGTATCATTCAGTATTTTTATTAGGTACATTATATAAAGCACCTGTCTTCAAAGACCTTATTTTTTTTTTAAAGTGTAAAAATTTTAAAGTCAAAGAAGAAATTGAATAAATAGAAAACAGCTAGCATGATGGTATATTTCAAGCAAACTATATCAATAATTACAATAAGTGCAAGTTGTCTAAATATACCACTTAAAAGACATAGATTTTTCACATGGAATAAAAAAGGAAGACACAATTATGTCCTCTACAAGAAACCTACTTTTTTTTTTTTTAACATCTTTATTGGAGTACAATTGTTTTACAATGGTGGGTTAGGTTCTGCTTTATAACAAAGTAAATCAGCTATACGTATACATATATCCCCATATCCCCATATCCCCTTCCTCTTGGGTCTTCCTCCCACCCTCCCTATCCCACCCCTCTCGGTGGTCACAAAGCACCGAGCTGATCTCCCTGTGCTATGCGGCTGCTTCCCACTAGCTATCTGTTTTACATTTGGTAGTGTATATATGTCCATGCCACTTTCTCACTTCGTCCCAGCTTACCCTTCCCCCTCCCCGTGTCCTCAATTCCATTCTCTACGTCTGCAAAGACCTTATTTTTTAAAATTTGTTTCCAGTTTTATTGAGATGTAATTGACACACAGCACTGTATAAATTTAAGGTTTACACCATAATGATTTCACTTGCATATATCATGAAATCATTACCATAATAAATGTAGTTAACATGCCTCGTCTCATGTAAGATACACGCCCCTCCCCAAAAAAAAACAAAAATTTTTTTCTGTGTGATGAGAACTTTTAGGATTTACTCTCTTAACAAGTTTCCTGTGCACCACACAGCAGTGTCAACAGTAGCCATCATGTTGTACATTACATCCCTAGTGCTTATTTATCTTATAACTGGAACTGCGTACCTTTTGACCACCGTCATCCAATTTCCCCTCCCCCAACCCCCCCCAACCTACGATAACCGTAAATCTGACCTCTTTTAATATGGCTTGGCGGGGGGGTTTGGTTTTGTTTTTTCAGATTCCACATATAAGTGAGATCATAGAGTATTTGTCTTTCTTTGTCTGACTTATTTCACTTAGCATAATGCCCCCAAGATCCACGCTTGTCACAAATGGCAGGATTTCCTCCTTTTTATGGTTGAATAATGTTCGATGTCTATACATATCATGTTTTCTTTATCCATTCATCTGTTGATGGATACTTAGGTTGTTTCCATTTTTTAGCTATTGTAAATAATCCTGCTGTGAACTTGGAGGTGCAGATATCTCGTCTGCATAATGTTTTCTTTTCCTTTGGCTATATTCCCAGGAGTGGGATTGCTGGATCATATGCCAGTTTAATTTTCCATTTTTTGAGGAGCTTCCATACTCTTCCAAAATGGCTGTACCAATTTACAGTCCCACCAACAGTGCAAAAGGGTTCCCTTTTCTCCACACCTTTGCCAGCATTTGTTATTTCTTGTCTTACTGATAATAGACATCCTAACAGGTGTGGGTTGGTATCTCATTGTGATTCTGATTTGCATTTCTCTAATGATTAGTGATGTAGAGCATCTTTTCATGTACCTTTTGGCTATTAATATATCTTCTTTGGAAAACTATCTGTTTGGGTCCTTGCCCATTTTTTAATCTGATGATGATGATTTTGCTATTAAGTTGTATGAGTTCTTTACATATTTTGAATATGAACCCCTTACCAGCTACATGGTTTGCAAGTATTTTTCCCATTCAGTACGTTGTCTTTTCGGTTTGTTTGCTGTGCATAAACTTTTTAGTTAGATGTACTCTCACTTGTTTGTTTACTTTTTTACCTTGTTGCTTGTGCTTTAGGTGTCATATTGAAAAAGTAATTTCCAAGACCCATGTCAAGGAGTGTTTTTTTTTTTAATGTTTTCTTCTAGGAGTTTTATGGTTTTGGGTCTTAATGTTTAAGTCTTTAATTCATTTTAAGTTAATTTTTGTTGGTGGTGTAAGATAAGGGTCTAGTTTCATTCTTCTACCTGTGAATATCCAGTTTTTCCCAGCACCATTTATTGAAGGGGCTGTCTTCTCCATTGAGTATTCTTGGCCCACTTGTCAAATATTAGTTGACCATACATGCATGGGTTTATTTCTGGTCTCTAGATTCTGTTTCATTGGTCTATGTGTCTTTTTTTATAGCAATACCATACTGTTTTGATTACTATAGCTTTATAATATAGCTTGAAATCAGGAAGTGTGATACCTCCCTCTTTGTTCTTCTTTCTTAGGGTTACTTTTGCTATTTGGGGTCTTTTTCACTTCTTTTAAAAATGTCATTGGACTATTGATAGAGATTGCCTTGAATCTATAGATGGCTTTGTGTAGTATGGAAATCTTAACAATATTAATTCTTCCAATCCATGAACGTGGAATACCTTTTTATTTATTAGTGTTGTCTTCAATTTCTTTCATTAATGTTTTGTAGTTTCAATGCAGAGCTCTTTCACCTTCTTGGTTAACTTTATTTCTAAGTATTTATTATTGTAAATTTCAAACACTTTAGATCATGTATCCTGTCATTTAAAAAAAATAACAGTAAAGTGAATGGATGGAGCATGTACATAATACATCCCTTATTAACTGTATCTTGTGGAACAAAATGTGTTTGGGGTAAAGATCATGATTATTGATAATAGTTATAAACCCACATTAGATATTCTTGATATTTTTTATTCATGTGCTGACTTGACGCATTTGATACCAGAAACCCCCTTTTACTATGCTTACTTATGGAAGTAAACATACTTTCATTTTAATTCACCAGCTGCTTTGTTGAACTTCATAGTCAATATCTTGGTGTTTCAGGGTAACTAATGGATTATATTAAGTATAGCCACGTGGTAAAATTAATCAAATTGCAGGAATAGAAAACTGTGCTGCATTTGATAGGTCTGTCTCTCAAGTCATGAAGCCATGATTTGAAGCCATGCTGGACTGTGTTATAGTGGACAGAAAAGTGGACTTAGAATAGAAAAGATTCTTGTCAAATCTCAGTTCTATCAGACACTACCTCTGACCAATTTATGTTTCATTTTTGAGGTTCATTTTCCTCTTCTCTGAAGGAGGACCAGTAATACCTGCCTCAAAAGGTCATTTGGGCAAGTAGAATAAAATAATATTTGTGAAAATGCTTAGCATAATGCATAATACATATTAGTTTAAAACACAGTAAAGCTTCATTTCTTCCTTTCAGTGCTCCCAGAAGCCACATGAAGCATCTAGACTTGGAGTTCTTCCTTTTTGCTAAGCCACCACATTGCTGGCCACTCCCAGCCTGAATAGCAGAAGCCAGACTACTTTAAACCGTATGCATCTAGGTGAACTCTGAAATATCAATAGAGGAAGGTACCCTTGATGCATGCTGAGTTGTGGCCTGGATTGTCTTCCAGCCCCTTCTAGACCTTATTCTCTGTTTATTCATTATCCTTAGTGTGCCTTCCCTTAAACTCCCCTTCACAAAACTCATAGTCTTTTGAATCGGATCCATTTCCCAGAGGATATTAGCACTCAAGTCTCGTATAATGCGCTGCATCACAGTTGTGTCAAATAGCTGGAGAACAGCAATAACCAAAATCTAGAGCCACTAACACCCCAGAGTGGTGGAATGGGTTGTCTAGGTGGGAAAGCCTACCACATACCAGGTCCTTTATGTACATTTGTGCTAGGTATTCTGTTTGCCTTCTAAGTCCCCTCTCACCCATCTTTGCCCTACTCAGACCCTGGCAGAACCACATCACCCAGGCTTCCTTGACCTCTGACTTCTAGTTGGGAAACACCAGCAGGAGACCAAAGGGCAGGAGGAGAATGAGGTGGAAGTGTTTATTTCTCCCGTTGCCCCATAACAGGCTTTGATTTGACAGTGGCTGCATTCCACTGTCTGAGGCCAGGGCTCCTGTTGGGCAGCATTTCTCCTTTGGCTGCAGCTCTCTTCAGGTTCCAATAGCAGCTCTCTCCCCTTCAGGCCTAGAGGTGGTATCTGCCTCCCACCATTGCTGGCACAGAGGTGCTTCCCCTTCCCCTGTTGGTTCCATTAAGCCTTGCTGTACCTTTGTTAATGCTTCTTACTGTGTTCATTTTCTTTTGCTGCTATAACATGACCACAGATGCTGTGTCTTAAAACAATGTATAGTCTGTTGGAAGTCTGTCATAGGTCTCACTGGACAAAAATCAAGGTGTGGGTAGGGCTTCATTCCTTTCTGGAGGCTCTAGGAAAGAATCTGTTTCCTTATCTTTTCCAGCTTCTAGAGGCCACCCATGTTCCTTGGCTTGTGGCCCCTTCCTCCATCTTCAAGGGCAGCAACAGCAAGTTGAATCCTCATATCACATTTCTGCCATTGTCTTCCACTTTTAAGATTGGGCCCACTCAGGTAGTTTAGGATAATTTCTTCATCTCAAGGTCCTTAACAGGAATCCAACCAGCAAAGTTCCTTTTGCCCAGTAAAGTGACATATTCACCAGTTCCAGTGTTCCAGAGATTAGAATGTTAGCATGTTTGATGGCCTTTATTCTGCCTACCAAAACTACCTGCATTAAATTCTCTTTATTTACCCCTTTGTATCATCTACTTCATGCCAGGACACTGATAAAGTATTCTTTAATCCCATCCCCTAGTGACTCTGTGATATATAGGTGTTGTTTCACAGGTGAGGAGGTTGAGGACAGAAACCAGTCAACTAAATATGGATTTACCATACCACTGTTAGGTGAATTTAATGATCTTGGGTAGTCTAAAAAAAAAAATCAGAAAATCCAAAGTTATTTATGCCTGCCGGCTGCTGGAACTGCCCATAAAATTTCATGAACATTGCCTAGCTCAAGGCAAAATTATTTGGTTTTTAATATGTATATGTCAAATATATATGCACATATGTATACTGCGTACCGACTTCCACAGCCCAAAGATCATAACCCAGAATCAAGTTTAAAAAAAGGAACTATGGGTACGGAAGGTTAGGCTTTATTCGGGTTCCTTTGACCTCTCTGCTTCTCTCCTCATCCAATCAGGCAACTTAGTTTCTTCTTCCTCCTTCTCCACTCTACCCCCATCTCTGTGTGTCTAATAAGTCGTTGCCCCATACCAGGCTTCGATTTGACAGTGGCTGCATTCCGCTATCTGAGGCCAGGGCTCCTGTTGGGCAGCATCTCTCCTTTGGCTGCATCTCTCTTCAGGCTCCTTCTTCTCCACTCTACCCCCATTTCTGTGTGTCTAATAAGTCATTGCAGCTTTGGTGTGAATTGGTTTAATGTGTTACCTCCCCCAGGAGTGTCGATGGGGTGAAAGAGGAGGTGGTGTGTACAACCCCGGGCCATCGTGTTCGCTGTTAGTAGATACCTTAGGCCAGTGGGTCGTTCAGTCCTACCTGATAGGGAACCACGACATCCATGTCCTCACTGCTGACCTCGGTGCTAGGCTAAGCAAAGCAACACAGAAAGCATGCTGGTGAGAGAGCGCTTGGCGGAGGAACAGTCCAAACGAGAAGCCAGGGCTTGGGTCTACAGATTGTGCTAATGCAATTGTAGACAAACTGGAGCAGAGTCCAAGCAGGGAGGTCAGGGCCACCATAAGCATCACTGAGTAGATCCGTTAGCATGAAAGTCCTGTAGGACCAGGGATTTGTTGTCTGGTTTCCTTGGTCTCCATATTCCCAAGCCCAGAGCAAATATTCTGTAGATATTTGTTAAGTGAAGGACTCAGAGAGAGTGGGGAAGGAGAGAAAGAAGTGACATTTCAGGGTTTGTAACCACCCCTCCAAAGACAAAGGCTGTTTTTCTCTCGCCATCTTTGCCCCTCTTAGAGTAGAACACTCAAGGGTTGACAGATGTGTCTTGACAGCCAGAAAGAGGCAAAGCCCCCCAGGAGGTATTAGCTGTTGATTTTGCAAGGGAATCTCAACGGCTGTCTCAACTAATGTGTTTCCCTTTTTAAGGGGACAGTGATATTTGAACGATAAAGCTATACCAATAATACATATGTAATTTACTGGTAATAGAATATCATAGATCAATATATAAATGTATCAGACCAACACACTGTGCACCTTAAACTTATACAATATTACATGTCAACTGTATCTCAATCATAAAAAATAATATCATAGATCATTGGGAAGTCCACTCGCCTAACATACTTCAACACATTCTTCTGCTATTCACATGACCACTTCATCCTCATGACTTATATCACTGAAGTCTCTGCTCACGTGTTCCTCTCTAGAGATGGTCTCCCAATCTCAGTACCACCCTCTTCCCTTACCGTCATAGCACATGCTATGGTGTTATATTACATGATAACTGTTTATGCCCAGAATGAACGGCTATGCAGCTAGGCACTCTCTCTGTTTTGTTTCCTGTTGTGTCCTCAGTACTGAGAACAATCCTTGACCCAGAGTTGGCACTCAGGAAATATTTGCTGAATGAATGAATCTGGCTTTGAATCTATCTGGTGACCTTCGGCAGGCCCATCTCGCCGCACCTCAGTTTTATCATCTATGAAATGGGGGTAAGAATTACAATATGGAGTTATTTTAAGAATTAGATAGTATTCAAAAGATCCTGGCACAGCATCTGGGCTTTCGAAAGCCCTCAAAAATAAGAGTTTCTTTAATGTTGTCTATTTTAATTGTGTATATTCTTGAGTATATGTAATTTTTCTTTGTTAAGGGTAGCTATTATTAGCTATTTAGAAAACTTGTTAATATTAATGATCTAGATGTGAGTTGTAGTAATCAAATCTCATCATCAAAGACAGAAAATCAAAGTTGGCCACTGACCATTAAATAAAATGTTATAATGAAATTCACTAGATGGCAATCTTGGTCTCAGTATGGCAGGAGTTGAGTGACAAGTTCTTATTTGTTAAAGCAAATTGTAAATGACCACATTAGATGACACAAGCAGAACAATAAATGTAGAAAGTGATTTAAGACTAGGTTCTTATAATGTCAGTCCTTTTCGATTTACAAATCTAAGCGGTACGTTTCTCCATAAAAAGTACAATGTAATGCAAAATAGTGTTGCTTTAAAATGTCAAGTGCCGTGAATTACTGAGATGTTGCTGATGGTTTGTGTTTTAACCTCAAACACTCCCAGTTATTGTCTTGATTGTTACAAATAGCAGATGTGCTTTCTGACATGATTATTACTTTATTAAATAATTTCGTTTAATGCCCTTATATCTCTTCCATGTCTCTCTAATAATTTATTCATGAGGCTCATCATATTCTGCATAAAGGTAACATGATTATATTTACACCTGAATTTTTTTTAAATTGAGATGGATGACAAAGATAGGATATTTTAAAATTACTTTGCTGCGCTGCCCTCTAATTGCCAATTTTACTGAATGTGAAATGTGTTTACCTTTTCTTCCTTACGGTTTCCCTGCGAATAATACTCAAAAAGCCAAAGAAAACCCTGTTCACCACAGAGCAGACTTTCAGGCGGGTCCTTCTTAGACCCCCTTCTGCAAGAGTTTTGTGCAGAAGTATCAGAATGCTTTTATTACAGGGTGAGGTGACCTCCATGAGTGTCCTTGGACAGCTTTAAAGCAAGCAATGAAACATAGACCTGTGTTCCTTATCTTCCATTTGGTAGCTGTTCAGTAAAAGTTGGAGTTGAAAGTGTATGAAGTGAAGTGAGTTGTGACAAGTTAAAATGATCTTTGCCTCAGAAAGTCGTCTTTATTCTAGGGAGGAGTTTGAAATGACTGGCGATGCTTGTTTTTGGAGCGTGGGTATCATTTTGTTGCATAAAATGCTCATTTCATGTCTTTGAAGCTATGGGATCCTGCACCTATTGAATTAAGAGGATACTCTACTGATGATGATTTGGGGGAATGAAAACAATGGGTTGTCATTTAACACATGTCACTGGGCGTCCTTCCTGGAGGGCTATGACTGCCTGGACTTTCTAAGTGGAAATAAAAATACAATTCGGATGTATAATTTCTATAAACCACGTAATTTGAGCCCAAAAAAACACTTTTTAAATTGAGGTATAGTTGATTTACAATATTATATTAGTTTCAGGTGTACAACATAGCACAAAATTTCTATAGATTATATTCCATTTAAAGCTACTCAAAATTTTGGCTATATTCCTTGTACTGTACAATGTATCCTTGTAGCTTATTGTATACATAGTAGTTTGTACCACTTAATCCCTGTGCCCCCTATAGCAGAGGGCTGGCTAAGTTTTTTTTTTTTTTTTTTTTCTGGCTAAGTTTTTGACTTCAGCTTTTTGGTAAAAACAGATCAAAATGACCCTCTTCTGCAAGGCCTGTCAAGGTCTTACTTCCCATTCCTATGGAGAATTCGTTTTTTTGTTAGCATTCCTTTATCCCTTAAAACCTATTTCTTTTCTACTTTCCCCTTTCCCTCCTTTCCTTCCTTCCTTCCTTCCTTCCAGCCAAGCCAACCACCTAGCCAGCTATTCAACAATCATTTTCAACCTCTTGCTGTGTGCCATAAACAGTGCGAGGTGTTAACGTATTCAAACGGTCAACGTAGAGATAGCCCCTGTTTTCCTGGAGCTTATAGTGTGCTGTAAAAAAATCGTTTAATACTTGATTACAGATTACTTTAAAGGCTAAAAAGGACAGAGTGCTCTGAGTGAATAACATCAGGAACTCACTTTAAATTGTGTGGTTAAGGCTGCCCTGAGGAAGCAGTGTTCAAACTGGGACTTGAAAGATGAGAAGAAACCATCGTGCCAAGATGGATAGGGGGGAAGGAAGGCGAGGAAGGCCAGGACAGGTAGAGGGGACTGTATGTAGGGAGGCACAGAGGCCCTCATGGAAGTGGGGATGGCCAGCCCCACTGCAGCCCTGTGGGCTTGGAGGAGAGCTCTGAGAATGGAACCTAAGTGGTACATGGGGGTGACCACACGGAGCCTTGCAGGCCAGGTCGGGGGTCTAGATCTGAAGTGTAATGGAAGTCAGTGAGGTGGCTGAAGGCTTACATTTTTTTAATTTCCATTTTTAAGTCACTCTGATTGCTTCTGTGGTATATTGCTTTGGAGGGGGCCCAGGCCAGCGTGAGGGAACCTGGAAGCTATTGCAGCAGTCCGTCCCTCGGTTACCATATTGAACACGTTGCGTTATTTAATGACTGATTAACTTGGCTCTTCATGCTGGCATCAGTGAGTCCTGACACACTTCTGACATACAGTGAGATGTGTCAGGAAGTGTTGAATGCCTGAATTAAAGGCCACCCTTAATGCCGTCCAGGGGGATTACTTCTCTTGTCTGTGACCTTCTGATTTGCTCACGATGATGATCATCTGCCACTGTCCCTGACCGAGGACACATGGCATGCATGTTGCCGAACCCCATAGCACCAGTAATCAAGTGCAGCATCCCTGCCTACAGAAGCAGGCCTGGGAGAGAGAACCACTTGCTTCTCCTTGCCTCGAGAAGCATTAAATTACCTGGTGTTGAAGTTTCCCAAAGCATATGCTGAATTTTTTCTTTTTTTTTTTTAAGATTTGTGTGTGTGCTATTATTCATGTTCTTTAAGGACCTTGCTATTGAATGCAAATATGACTCTGGTATGGGGTTTATACATCTCTCCCTTCTATCTTCATTCTCTTCTATACTGTTTTCAGGAGATCATTTGCACAGCTGCAGAGTAAGAGGTGCTGTGATCGTGTGTAGGGGTGTAGCATTGATCACCTGTAGGGATACAGCAGTGAACACAAATGATAAAAATATCTACCTTTGCAAGAAATTACCTTCTGGGAGCAATTATACAAGAAGATGGTGAGTATTAGGGGGCAAAAAGAAGAGTAAGGGAAGGGTTCTGCAGGTTGGGGTCATGGTTGAGAGAAGGCTTCACCGAGAGGGCAACATTTGAGGAGTGAGCTTCAAGTGAGGACACGAGGGAAGAGCACCCCAGATGAGGAGAGCAGCTCCTGCAAAGACTGAGGCACTGCAGGCCTGGCAAGTTAGAGGAAGGGCAGGGCGGCCAGCGTGGTTGGAGGGGAGTGAGCTCAGGGGGACTGGTGGGATGGGTGGTCGGTGAGATAAAGGTGCAGAGACAGACGAGGGTAGTCCTGTGGTCGACTGTGAGGACTTGGCTTTTACTTTGAGGGAAATGGGGAGCCAGTGCACAGTGTTGACCAAAGGAATTACATGAATTGGGCAGAGACAGACGAGGATAGTCCTGTGGTCGACTGTGAGGACTTGGCTTTTACTTTGAGGGAAATGGGGAGCCAGTGCACAGTGTTGACCAAAAGAATTACAGGTGTGTTGACTGTGAACTGCTCATTAAGTGACAGGGATAACAATCTACCAAATCCATTTGTCTTGAAATTGGTGTCCCAGGTGTGGTGTAGGAAATTGCTGACACTGGCCTTGAGTAACTGTGACATATTGTCATTGCTGGGGGTAGCTTAATTTCAAATAATGGAGTGTCACTTCTTCCCTAATGAGGTCTTAGAGCTCCTACTCAGTGCTGGAGAGAGAGAGACAGGATTGTGAAAAGTAGATCTGTGCGGTAGAGACACTGCCCCAAGCAGCTGGTCATTCGGAAGAGACGCACACACAACTGAAGTAGAGAGGCAGCCCAGCATAATGGTTAACAGCAGAGATTCTGGGGCCAGACTGCCTGGGTTGGGATCCAGTTCTGCCATTTGCAAGCTGTGTGATGTTAGGGAAGTTAACTTTGTTGTGCCTCAGTTGCCACACCATGAAATGGGAATCTTTGTGGTACCTCTTGGCGTTGCCATGAGGATTAGTGACTATTTATAAAGTGCCTTATATGTTTTAAATAAAATCCACATATACTCCCTACCTTTTTCTGGCTTAGGCACCAGGTTCATTACTTTGTGGCCCAAGGAAATGAGATTGCTCTCAACAAAGCCATGATGGCTCTTTCCTGGGTCCCTGTGTTTTCCTCTCTGTCTTTGATGACTCTGCAGTTAAGCCTGATAGTTCAGGGCTCTCCTCCAGTCCCGATTGAAAAATGCAACAGCAGCTTTCCTGTAAGGGGAACACCCTGTTGGAAGAAAATATGTTGGCCAAGCCATCATGCTAATTATCTAAGCCTCAAAGGAATTAATTTTCTGGTAGTCGTTGAGCTTACTGTCTTTAAAAAAAAAATGTTTATTAAATTAATGTGATAGGAAAGGATTTATATTTAAGTAATTGGATGATGGCTGGAATAAGAATGAAGGCATACTGAGAACTAGAGGTACAGGGTCAACATATATTAATTCTTCATAGGTTCTTAGGTTTTTGAGGAATTGGCATCTGTGTGATGCTAGGCTTAGGGTAGGGTCTGGTTCTTTTTAACTCTAGAATCAGATGATAATTGAGAGGAGAGTTCAACCAGGAACTGAGTACTATTCTATACCATGTGCTTTTTAAAAACTATCTCAGTTAATCAGCACTTGGTGAGGTATACAGAGTTTCATCTCTAACTCACAGTCTGAGGAAACTTGACACTAAGAGGCCATACAGCTACAAATGGTGGCCCCAATATTTGGAACTTTTATGTCTGCTTCTCAAGACCCTATTCTTTCCACTCTCTGTCTCCTTTTGGGCAGTCACTGCTGAGCATTATGAGTCGAAGAACTTGATCTCTTCTATCCTAGTAGGTAATAGTAATGCTTTCCTGTCAGAATTTTGGATCCCTAGAACCAGTATTGTAGAATTGACCTGGGAATAAATCCCTGTGTGTATCCTGTTCCTAATGTTCATTGGGACTTACAGACTTTCGACTGTTGCTAAAACCAAAGGATTGTCTTAACCATTCATATAAAGGGGAAAGACTATAAAAATGAGAGACACTAGCTCAAAATAAGGAAGTGACAAAAGTAAGTAATTTGAGTTAAATACCTCTGGGTTGTGTTACCGCAAAGGATCTTTATCCGCTGCTAACTGTGTGTCTCAGAGAATAAGCAGGTGCTGTGGTTGGAGGATTATGAAGCAGCCATCATGAATTGGGCATCAAACAGACCATAGAATCAGACCGTGCTCCACCTCGAGGCTAGAACTCATCCAGTGATGAGAGAGGGCTGCTGAAGTGTGCAGGCACAGGAATGGATGTGTCTGGGTGGGAACCAGTGGTGGCAGGTTCTCTGGAAGGCTTGTGTTTGTAGTCTTGCCAGCAAGTGGGAAGAAGCTTTGAGCATTGCTCAAGAGCTGGCAGAGAACCGCTGAGCTAGAGAAACAAATGCCATTTTCTGAGCACTGAGGTTTCTTGGCAGAAATCTTTGCTATTTGGAACTGCAAAGATGCGAATGAAGACATGAAATAATTTTAGTATTTATTTTTAGTAATTTTTAAGAACGTGCTTAGTATTATCCTGTTTCTAGAGCCACCTCTTCAGATTTGTTGAATTGAGATGGAAGCAACGCCAGGCATCTTTAATCTCCTTCCCTGCCACTTTAAGGCCCTCCACATGATTCCTGTCTGGCTCTTACGTACTCCCATGATGATAAAATCAACCATGTAGGGGACTGAACTGCAGTCTCGGAGCTTTGGAACTGTTGCCAGGTTTGGTAGAATTAAAAATGTCTTGCCTTTCTGGGCTAGACTCAACTTGGATTTTTTTTTTTTTTTTTCCCAACTTGGATTCTTTGTCACCGTAAGATGAAAATTTCAGGCACCAAGGGACAGAAAACATCCAAAATCTATGCATTCTCTCTTTATTCCCTAAAAGAGTAGAGTGCAGAACAAAACCCAGAAACTGCCCACACTGCTCCTGCCCTCTGCGTCAAGGTGAGAATCTTCCCTTATTTGCATGGTCCGTGGCGGATAGCAGAGGACACCCCTGCAACATGCAGCTGAGACTGTGCCATCGCCGGTGGGTGTTAATTCCCACTAGTGGGAATGTGCTTTGACTCCTCTTTTCATTCACTCTCCCTAAGGTCAGGAATGATGGGCCGCAGATGACAAGTCAGTTTTCTCTGTGCTTTGGGAGCAGGTTTAATATGACACCCAGACACAGCCTTTGCACACCATTTGGGATACCGAGTGGCAGATGTTTTTTACTTGAAGGAATGATTTCTACAAAGGGAGAGGAATTTTTGCAGGAAATTTGCAAACATTACATTGACCCTGATCACCTTGTTACAGATCCAGTTAGTCTTCTGGGAAGGGACTGCTAGGAAGGGAAGATCCTAGCAGTGCCTTGCTGGAGAACATTGAATAATTTGTGAATTTACAGTCCCATCTGCTTCCTTTTTTTTTCTGTTTTTTTTTTTTAATTGAAGTATAGTTGATTTACAGTGTTGTGTTAGTTTCAGGTGTGCAGCAAAGTGATTGTTTTATGTATGTATTCTTTTTCAGATTCTTTTCCATTATAGGTTATGACAAGATATTGAATATAGTTCCCTGTGCTGTACAATAGGTCCTTGTTGTTTACCTATTTTATACATAGTGGTGTGTATCTGTTAGTCTCAAACTCCTAATTTATCCCTCCCTTCCCTCCTTTCCCCTTTGATAGCCCTAAGTTTGTTTCCTGTGTCTGTGAGCCTATTTCTGTTTGGCAAATAAGTTCATCTGTATCATTTTTTTTTTTTAGATTCCACTTATAAGTGACACCGTATCATACTTGTCTTTGTCTGACTTACTTCCCTTAGTATGATAAACTCTAGGTCCATCTGTGTTGCTGCAAATGGCATTATTTCATTATTTTTTATGGTTGAGTAATATTCCATTTGTGTGTGTGTGTGTGTGTGTGTGTATACACATACATACATACACCACATCTTCTTTATCCATTCATCTGTTGATGGACATTTAGTTTGCTTCTGTGTCTTGGCTATTGTAAATAGTGCTGCAATGAACTTTGGGGTGCATGTATCTTTTTGGATTATAGTTTTTTCTGGATATATGCCCTGGAGTGAGATAGCAGGATCATATGGTAACTCTATTTTTGGTTTTTTAAGGACCCTCATTACTGTTCTTCATTGTGGCTGCACCAATTTACATTCCTACCAACAGTGTAGGAGGGTTCCCTTTTCTCCACACCCTCTCCAGTATTTATTGTTGTAGACTTTTTGATGACGGCCATTCTGACCAGTGTGAGGTGATACCTCATTGTAGTTTTGATTTGCATTTCTCTAATGATTAGTGACATTGAGCATCTTTTCATGTGTCTGTTGGCCATCTGTATGTCTTCTTTTTTATTTTTATTTTTTTTTAGTATGTCTTCTTTGGAGAAATGTCCGTTTAGGTCTTCTGCCCATTTTTTGATTGGGTTGTTTGTTTGTTTTGATATTGAGCTGTTTGTATATTTTGGAAATTAATCCTATGTTGGTTGCATCATTTGCAAATATTTTCTCCCATTCCGTAGGTTGTCTTTTTGTTTTGTTTATGGTTTCCTTTGCTGTGCAAAAGCTTTTCAGTTTAATTAGGTCCCATTTGTTTATTTTTGCTTTTGTTTCCATTACTCTAGGAGGCAGATCCAAAACATTTTGCTGCAATATATGTGAAAGAGTGTTCTGCTTATGTTTTCCTCTAGGAGTTTTATGGTATTTGGTCTTATATGTAGGTCTTTAATCCATTTTGAGTTTACTTTTTGTATACAGTGTTAGAGAATGTTCTAATTTCATTCTTTTACATGTAGCTTCCCAGTTTTCCCAGCACCACTTATTGAAGAGACTGTCATTTCTCCATTATATATTCTTGCCTCCTATGTCATAGATTAATTGACCATAAGTGCATGGGTTTATTTCTGAGCGTTCTATCCTGTTCCATTGATATGTGTCTGTTTTTCTGCCAGTACCATACCATTTTGATATCTGGAGCTTTGTTAGTATAGTCTGAAGTCAGGGAGCATGGTTCCTCCCACTCTGTTATTCCTTCTCAAGATTCTTTTGGCTATTCAGGGTCTTTTGTGTTTCTATACAAATTGCAAAATTATTCTGGTTCTGTGAAAAATGCCATTGGTAATTTGATAGAGATTGCATTGAATCTGTAGTTTGCCTTTGGTAGTATGGTCATTTTAATACGATTGATTCTTACAATCCAAGAACACAGTATATCTTTCCATCTGTTTGTGAAATCTTCAGTTTCTTTCATTAGTGTCTTAAACTTTTTGGAGTACAGGTCTTTGCCTCCTTAGGTAGGCTTTTCCTAAGTATTTTATTCTTTTTTGATGCAGTAGTAAATGGGATCGTTTCCTTAATTTCTCTTTCTGCTATTACGTTGTTAGTGTATAGCAATGCAACAGATTTCTGTATATTAATTTTGTATCCTGCAACTTTACCGAATTCTTTGATGAGCTCTAGTAGTTTTCTAGTGATGTCTTTAGGATTTTCTATGTATATTATCATGTTATCTGCAGACAGTGACAATTTTACTTCTTCCTTTCCAATTTGGATTCCTTTTATTTCCTTTTCTTCTCTGATTGCTGTGGCTAGGACTTCCAAAACTATGTTGCATAAAAGTGGGGAGAGTGGACATTCTTGTTCTGTTTCTGATCTTAGAGGGAATGCTTTCAGCTTTTCATTGTTGAGTATGATGTTACCTGTGGTTTTGTCATATATGGCCTTTATCATATTGAGGTATGTTCCTTCTATTCCCATTTTCTGGAGAATTTTTATCATTAATGGATGTTGAATTTTATCAAAAGCTTTTTTTGCATCTATTGAGTTGCTCATATGGTTTTTATTCTTCAATTGTTAATGTGGTATATCACATTGATTTATTTGTGGATGTTGAAAAGTCTTTGCATCTCTGGGATAAATCCCACTTGATCATGTTGTATGGTCCTTTTAATGCTGGATTTGGTTTGCTAGTATTTTGTTAAGGATTTTTACATCTATGTTCATTGGGGATATTGGCCTGTTATTTTCTTTTTTTGTGATATTTTTGTCTGGTTTTGGTGTCAGGGTGATGGTGATTTCATAGAATAAGTTTGGAAGTATTCCTTCTTCTGCAGTTTTTTGGAATAGTTTCAGAAGGATAGGTTTTAACTCAGTCCCATCTGCTTCTCATGAGAAGGGAGGAAAATCACATGGTGATGTTGTTAGTGGATCTCAAGGCTCAAATGGGATTTTCCCAAAAGTCTTCTCTAACCAGACTTAGCCGTATATTCTCAATATCCAATTTGACATCTAGTAAACCCACTAGAGTTTATTAAATAATCCAACAAACCTTCATTAAGTACCCCTGAAAGGAAGTACAAGATGGGGATTAAGAGTAGAGACTTAAGACATAGACTACCTATATTTCAGTCCTGGCTTTGCAACTTACTGGTTATATGATCTGGTCAATTTACTTAGTCATTCTATGCCTCGGCTACCACATCTGTAAAATGGGGGTGAAATTATCATCTGTGTCATTGGGTTGATGGGAACAGTAAATGAATTAATATCTCAGAAACACAAAGAACGATGTTTGACACATAACA
Organism: Balaenoptera borealis; assembly: GCF_965194805.1. NCBI lineage: Eukaryota > Metazoa > Chordata > Mammalia > Artiodactyla > Balaenopteridae > Balaenoptera > Balaenoptera borealis. The sequence goes on from NC_138876.1 coordinate 20,089,506, forward strand.
AACACTGTTTAGGAGCCTGTTGGCTGATGGTGATGATGACAAAGATTATGACTATGATTATGACGACAGTGTTGATGATGACATTGATGACTTCGTTGTTGTTAGGCTGAGAATAAAAAAATACAGTTCTCTCAAGTGACTAGTCGTCTTGGGTGGGGATACAGCCAAGTCAGTCAACGGTGTCATCACAGATTTTGGATGTGTTTGGATAGAAGTGTGCAGTAGTATGAGTATAGAGGAGACTTGGTGTGGGGTGGTGGGAAAAACTCAGGAGGCTGTGATGTGCCAGCTGTATCTCAAGCAATGAGCAGGGGTTAGCGAGGAAAAGAGGTGAGAGCAGTGCCTTCCAGGTAGAAGAACCAGTGTGTGTGAAGGTGTGTGACAAGTTTGAGAATCGCAGTTAGTTTGGCCCGGTTAGTTAACATGTAGGATGCAGGTGAGGGAGGGGTGAGGGATAAGTTGGAGAAAGAAGTAGGAGCCAGATCACAAAGGGCCTCGTATGCCTTAATCGGAGTGGGGCTTTTACCGGGAAGGTCTGAAGCATGGGAATGACAGAGCCAGGGAGGCAGGGAATCAAAGACTCAAACATCAGTGACTCTTACAGCTTTTTGAGTTTCCTCATGTATAAAATTAGGGCCTCTGGGACTGCACGGTATTAAGATCTCTGCTGTGCTTGTAAGTACAGAACGAATGGCCAGAACGTTCTGTTTTTGGATTCTCTGTCAATAAGGCAGAAAACAGATGGCATACTCGACTAGGATTTTTGAGAATAAATGTTAAGGAAAAGACTCTTCAGAGGTGTGAGCTGAAGGTGTGGACAAGGGCCACCTGAGCGAGGACCAGCCACTTCCAGGACTGCTCAGATGCAGGGAGCATCTCGTCCTCTCCCTTCCCCACCCTCTCGTCTTCTACTGGTGCCTCCCATGACTGACCACTACTGGAAGCAAGAGGTCAGTGTGTAAGGTCCCCCTCCTTGGAGTCCAGGGAAGGACTGAGAATAGGAAAAATGGGAAATATCCTGAACTCCTCTTGGGACTGATTGTTCTGAGGCTATTTTAAGTCCTTTTTTTTTGTTTTTTGGCACCTGTCAAAATCCATTGTAAGACAATACCTGTGGACAAGATTGGAATTTGTGCAATATTTCAGATCACCTTCCTGTTCTGAGTCAGAAAGCTATACAGGCTATTTTACCGTATAATCAGCGACTTTGTTCTATTAGGGCATCCTAATGGAAAACCACAGAATAAGTATTACAATAATTCCCCCTCCTTTTCTTTCCATTTATTGAAACTCATCTGTGTGACAGGCTCTTGAGACTTATCACCACAATCCTTAAAACAATCTGAAAGGTGCTTAATATTATTCACATTTTATGTATAAGGAAATAGATGTGTGGTGTTCCAGTAACTCTATAGCTGTAACAAAACTGGGATTCAAATTCGGTTTGGGGTTTTTGTCTATACCCCACTATCTTTAGGCAATAAAGATCCTTTAGGTAAGTCTACCACCCTGCTTTGAGAAAGATACTGGGTACCTGGGTCACTACTGTCATCCCCACCATTTTCTCTACCACCGTCTCTATCATGGTCACCGCCAGCAACAACAAAACAAAAGCAACAAATATTGATAGATGCTTTAGGATGAGGGGCAAATTTTATGGACACTAAGTCTGAACATCTTAAGGAAGAGTTATTTTCGCTTAACCTCTGGTTTTATTTTTTAATGACAAGTTTCAATTTTGGCTTTGTAAAGGGATTTTTATCAGGTTTCTTCTCTCAGGTGCTATCAGTGATAACATATTGGTTATAATTTGGTGCCATGAAACATTTCAATGGAAGTACCAGGTCAGCCACTACTTCAATACTATTTGGATGCAACTAAAATTTTTGCAACATAGTGCAAGATAAAATTGCCCAGGACTGTATGTCCTTCTGCTTTCACCCAAAACGGTGGCTGCTAAAAGTCCTTACAACTGCAGACTGGGTAATTGAATAATTTGTATACCAAATTCAGGTCCAAATGATGCTTTTAATAGTATGATTACTCATAATAAGGAAAAGGTCAGCATTCACTAGTAATTATCTATTCTCTATAATTTTTAAAACATGAAAAAAATGCTGTGGCCAGCACATCCAAAGGGGGAAAGGCACTGCAACACAGCAATGGTATGTGAGAACTGTGCTTTATTATTAAATTAGTAATTTTCATTTGAGAAACACAGTGTATAATTGATCAGCTAATTTGCCCGAAGCCTTTCGTTTAGATACTGTATTTCACATCTCCTTTCACATTTTCACATTTCCAAAAGGCAGGCATCATTGTGTGACATAGTTTATTGATCATCTTTCTTTTTCTGTCTTAGTGATACCTAAAATAAATGCATGTCATAAAATCAGTGACATCTTAGATCAGATGAAATAGGGATTCGGACCCTTTTGTTTATTTTTTCCCGATGAGATATCCCTGAAAGACCAAAAGAACCCTTTGAAGAGAGCTAATGGAGAAGACTAAATTCACATATTCTAATAGTCATTCATTTTTCTAATTTATATTATATGCCTTATCTGTGTGAGACACTGTGAGTACTTTATGGGAGTAATAATCACAATGATAAATAGTATTTTCTGCATTTGGGTAGTGCTTCATAGTCTTTAAGGGACTGTTACATGCATCATCTTATTTATTCTCACAGTTGACTTGGAGGATAGACATCAGTTTCCTACTTTCTGGCTAAAGACAGGTGCAAACCTTCTGAAGGTTGGGCGCCTCTGCTAAGGTTATCCAGGTCAGTATTGACAGAACCAGAACCTGAGTCTCCCAACTCCAAGTCCACTCTTTAGAGCTGGGGCTTCCAAAGTTTAAGTCCAATTCCTGCTTTGCAATCCAACATTTTTTTTTTCTTATGTTCTAACATCTAGATAAACCTCTTTTCCCATGTTTTTTAATTGCATAAGTAATACATGAACATAAACCCACTGTTTAAAAAAAAAGTAAAAATGGAGTAAAAAGTGATGTATCTCCATACCACTGTTTCTTTTCTAGTATTTACATATGTGTAAATAGCTCTTTGGCATAAATCTTACTATGTATAGTGTTTTGTGCTTTGCTTTTCTCACTGTATATATCTTAGAGATTTATTCATTCATTTAACAAATATTTACTGTTCTCAGCACTGAGAGATCCTCATGTCAGTATATGTAGTTTTATCTCTTAACCAATGAAGAATATTCCATTCTATGCATTTACCATAATTTATTAAGGCATTTCCCTGTCACTGGACATTTGGCTTGTTTCCAAATGTAATTTCAGTTGCAACTAATGCTAAATAAAAATATAAAAATTGTAGCACATGCCTGTCAGGGCAAATGTGTACACTTGTGGGCTAGTTCCCTATGTGCAGGGTTAAAGGATGGGCATACTTAAGTTTTAGCTGTTTTTGCCTGTCCACAAAGGAAGCTGAACCAACAGTGTGTCAGAGTGAGCAAACTGAATCTCCATGAACTTTTTTTTCATTTATAAAAGGGAGGAAATAACACACACCTGATAGCGTTCTTCTGACAATCTTGCAGAGTAATGATAGCCATGCTGCAGGGCTTCACCCTCTCTTGGGGATCAGACAGAGCCACAGAAATGAACACAACAAGGGAGTCAATTCCAAGGGCATCTGGATGGTGCCGGCAGTTTGAAAAGGTCAGAGGAAGATGCAAACTTCTGCCTGCTGTGTGGTAGGAGGGCAGAAGAGTAAGTCTGGTCTGCCTGGTGGCTGGGGAGAAATGCATTGGGCTGCGATATTCCTGAAAGAATAGTGTGGATAAAGGCAAGGAAGAGATGAATGTGATGGGAAACCTGCAGTCCAGCAGAATCTGATATGGTGAAATGGAGCTGCAGCCTCTCCCTGGATTACAGCTTTCACTCTGCATCTCTGTAGTCCTGCAGCAAGATCAGCCGCTTTGCTGTGTCTGCTCAACTTGGTCATTGCTTTTTTTGTGTTCCTCGCTTCTCTGCACAGTGACAAGAAAGATACACCCATGGATAGGCTACCTAGAGTCCTGCACATCCCTCTCGTTAGGGAAGAGTGTTCGTCAGAAGGTCAGTGACAGTTGGAACTGGAGGAAAGTATCTAGCCTGTTGCCGCAGTGAAGCTACATTTGAGTTCAGCTCACCTGGACTGCTGTGTAGCCAGCATTCTGCCAGGCGCCTCTGAGGCAAAGAGAGAAGAGGGAAGGGGCTGAGAAGGTTATAACACCAACTTGGAACCCGCTAAAAGCTTTCAGATTAGAAATAGACTGTTGTTTCATCTCAGCAAAGCCCTGGGAAGCACCACGTGCCTCCTTGGATCTCCCTTTGCGGTGAGTTATTTTCCGAAGGCATTTCTGAGCCAGTGGAAACAATAGCAGGGTAGTCAAAAGACATCCTGGCATTTTTAAGGAGGATGAGGATGCCAATAGGGGTGGAGTTTTTGTGAGCATGTGAAGACGGGTAGGTTTTCAGAGGCAGTTGACAAAGACCCAGCCCTCTTTGCTAGTTCGTATTACTGCCTGGTGAGTCTGCCAAAAATCATGATGATACACTTTTTGGTCTCATTACTGCAGCTGTTTGCCCACCATCTACAATTATTTCATATTGTTAGGAGCCTGGCCCGGGTGTGTGTGTGTGTGTGTGTGTGTGTGTGTGTGTGTGTGTGTGTGTGTGTGTGTGTACTCTAGGGTACTCTGCTATTTGTTATTGTTCATTTCCACGTTTGTACTGCGGACACACTATCATATTAGTTGCCACAAAGTAAGAGTTGTGGTTTACAGGAGTGGGATTATTGGAAAAAGAGGCGGGGGCTTGAAGCAGGTCTCAGTCTCCCACTGGGTAGATAAAGTGTTCTGTAGTGCGGTGCCGCACCCCCATCCTTATGAACCTCAGAGAGCCACAAGTTGAGTGGCCTTTTGGGCTCTTGACTTAGAAGAGCATCAGGGTGATTGGCATGTGTAGTCTAGTTAGCAACCCGGAGTCATAAATAGATTGACCCTGAGTCATAAATAGATTGAGAACCATCTACTCTGCATTGTTGTCTCAGACCATAATTGATGGGGCAGGATTCAAACAGATCTTTACCAACTAGCTTGTTTGGCCTGTGCCGCGCTTCACATGGGTTTGCAGCTGCCAGGAGCTGCTGAGCGCAGAGCTGTCCTAGATCGGGTGTTCAACAAGCCTGTAAGGTAAGTGACTGCAGCCTAGATAGCTTGATGTTACCTACTTTACGCTGAGCTGACATTGTAGCGAAGATCGTGGCCGCATGTCCTTCTGCAGGGGAGCATACGAGGCATATGGATCTCCCAGGTCAGAGACCCTAACTTGGAAGTAGATGCAGCACAGTTTTTGAAATGATAATAGTAAGAAACCTTCATATAAATGTTTCCATATAGTAAACATTACTCCAGGCACTCTAAATGGGTTATGCCACTTAATATCCTTCAACGACCCTGTGAGATAGGTACAGTTATTCCCACTTTACAGACAAGGAGACAGAGACATGCTAAGATGATCCACTCGGGGTCATACAGCTGTCGCGTGCTGATTTGACCCTGGGCAGTCTGACCTTAGGATCCCCAGGCCATAATTGGTTGTAAGGGTCCAAAGGGGCCCAGGTGCAGCCATGGGGACGAGGAACTATAGACAGGTGTCAGAAGCATTTGATGATTGGCCCACTGTCTCTGAATACATAACTCAAGAAAATGCAGTCCTGTCATTTTCTCTCTCCAACATCCTGGTGTCTTCTTTTGTGATTCCTACTAGGAACCATTGATTACCAAAAATGGTTTGTGAAGCAGCCCAATTAAGTGAGCCAAGAATTACATGTCAAGTGTTACCATCTTTATTTGCTTATGTCAAGTGGAGTCGGAGTCCTTCTGTGATCAGCAAAGCAAGTGTAAAGTGGTTGATTAATTTCCTTTAAGTTTTGTCAAAATTTGTGTGCAGGGAATCTAATTTTCAGTTTAATTTTTCTTCCTAACACAGACACTCCATTTTTTTTTCTTTCTCTCTCTCACTATTACTGATAGCCGGAACACATCATTTGTAGTTTCATTTCACTTGAGTGTTGGATTAATAATATTAATCTGAATACTTCTCCTTCTTGTCTTTATTTTAAGTAATTTGTAAAGGATGGTCAGTTACAGACCTGCTTAAACAGATGACAGCCATTTTGCAGAATACCCGAAAAAGCAAAAGACTTTTATTGTCCTTTAAAATACTTCCCACACTGAGAAGTTTTTTGTGTGGTTAATAATATTTTTGTGGGATTTATTGTGTGCCTACTTTGGGCTGGGCATGGAAGAAACACAAAGGTGAATAAAACTCATACCAATAACTTCAGTTTTCTCATATATAAGATGAAGATGGTAATTGGATTTCTTTCATAGAGTTGTGATTAAATTATATAATCTTTGTAAATGTCTTAGTCTAAGTACTCAACAAATGTTAGCTGTGGCCACATGGCTTCAAAGGTGTCTTGGCTTCTGATTCTATATGACATGGAACCAGCTGGCTGCCCTGGTCTGAGACCTCCCCATGCTCTTCAAGCTCCCAGACCTGTGTTGGGACTCCTGTTTACTCTTTCCATGTTGCCAACTCCTGAGCTGTGACTGTATTCAATCCTATATCTAGATTTCATCTGAAGACCCCCTATGCTAGGTGTTAACTCAGGCTGTGCAGTGGAGTCTTCACTGGTTTCTCATTGTTGGTGTGAGGATGTGAGATGGAGAACATCTGTAATTCCTCCTCTAATCTGCTTTTTCCCCTTTAGTTATCACTAAAGGATCAATGACACCTCTTTTAGAAAGTAACTCCATCTTAGAAAACTACGGATATGCATGGGAACCAACTCATCTCAGATTTAGCATTCAAAGTCTTGAGATCCAGGAACCCCTAAGGGATAATTTCCCCAGGACTGTCTGTTTTAAAGCTGAAAATCTCAGCTTCCAGGAACCCCTGGTCCCAGGCAAACAGGGATGTTGGTCTCTCTAGATGCAGAAGACCAAGGCAATCAGGAAAGCATACCTCACATCTTGTTTGTATGTAATTATTTTGCCATGATAAAAAAATAGAATTAACTCTTCCTTTTTGAAATACAATAACTGCCTTTAAAGTTCTGTGAGATTGATGAGGCTACTACATGCTCTCTTGAGGGCAGCACCTGAGAGTCAGGAAGGATCCAGGTCTTAGCCTCTGTTTTGTACGTATCTGAAGCTATGTATATCCCTTCCTCTCTAGTTAAACAGATTCTGGAGATGCTGTAGGGCTTTTCAGAATAACAAGACAATTGACAAATAAGTCACTTTTATTGTTTTAAAAACAACTAACTGGCTAGCAGGTCAGCTGATCACCTTATTTTAGCCTCTAGAACAAGAGTCAACCTAGAAAATCAGATAACCACAAGAAGGTTGCTTGTTCATCATGGTGCCAGAGCAAAGGAAGTTGAGTCATTAGAAAGCCATCGAGTTTTAGGAGTTCCACTCACCCATCTGAAGGTATACAGTTGACCATTGAACAATATGGGAGTTAGGGGTGCAACCCTTCACATAGACAAAAATCGGAGGGAAACTTTACAGTGGGCCCTCCAAATCTGATATTCACATCTATGGATTCAACCAGCTGCTGATCATGTAGTACTGTAGTATGTATTGAAAAAAATCTGTATGTAAGTGGACCCACACAGTACAAACCTGTGTTGTTCAAGGGTCAACTGTGTGTATCAGTTCTCAACCCGGAAGTATAATCATTGCTTCCTAAATCTGTCTCCCAGAGATTCCACTTTAATTTGATTGGGGTGGATCTCAGACATTGCTCTTTGTAAAATTCTCCAGATTATTCTAATTTTCATCCAGGGTTGCGGCTAAGGATGTTGAGAACCCTCTCCACTGGGTAGTACCAGACACATTGAAAACCATGGACTTGACCTCTGCTTTCACTCCATAAAGACCAAACCATTCTGTTAAGACAGTACAGCAAAGCATAACATCCATTACTTTCTGTTTATAATTTCCTCGGGAAACTCCAGGTTATCTTAACAGAACTTAGGGGTGTTCCCAAACTATTTCTTATGGTAGGATAAATCTTTAAGTGTTTAACATCCTCCATTTATTTTGTTTTTTTGTTTGTTAATTTTATTTCATTTTTTAATTGAAGTATAGTTGATTTACATTATTGTGCTAGTTTCAAGTGTAGAGCAGAGTGATTCAGGTATATTTTTTCAGATTATTTTCCATTTTAGGTTATTACAAGATATTGAATATTGTTCCCTGTATTATACAGTAAATCCTTGCTTATCTATTTTATATATAGTAGTGTGTATCTGTTAATCCCATATTCCTAATTTATCCTCCCCTCCCCTCTCCCCTCTGGTAACCATAAGTTTGTTTTCTATGTCTGTGAGTCTGTTTCTCCTTTGTAAATAGATTCATTTGTATTATTTTTTAGATTCCACATATCAATATAAGTGATATCATATGATGTTTGTCTTTCTCTGTCTGACTTCACTTAGTGTGATGTTCTCTAGGTCCATCCATGGTGCTGCAACCTCTGTTTGTAATCGATTCTTATTAGCTCCAGTTTTAGATAATGCCATTTGCAAATCTTGTCTCCAAAGCTTAGAAGGGCAGCCCACCAGGAGACTTTAACAGGCACCATATTCGCTCAAAATAAAGAAGCCAGATAATACCAAATAGAATTGTTTCTGTGTATCCTTTACTCCACTTCCAAAAGACTTTCTTTGTTCCTTCCTGGCTTGCCTTTGGAAACTTTGGGGAAACACCATTTATTCTTAGCTAAATAGTCAACATTCCATTGGTTAGACTCCAAATTAATACCACTTTACCAAATATGAATAGCTCTCCTTACTTAATCTGATTATTTCCCTGGTTCTAACTGTTGTCAACCTTTGATACCTTTTTTTTCTGGAGCCATCTTTTCTATGACGTGTTCTCGGTAGTGGTTCTGATTCAACTCTCATGGGCCGGTGGAAATACCAAGTCTCTTTGTCCCTATTTCTCTTTTGCAGGCTTCTTCAAGGTAAACAGCTCAGTTGTATCAAACTGTCTTACAACACAACCAATTTAGGTTCGGCAAAGTTAACTTCTTCGCCTATCAGAGACATAAAGCTAGTGCATTCCTTAGCAACTGTTATTTGAGGGGACTTCTCCCAGCCCTCCTTGCAAGGCCAGAGTGTGAAGGACAGTATATAATGGAAGGATCAGCTGAAATCCTAATCCTTTTAGCAACAGTATGGCTCTTTAAAGCTTCTCCTGTAAGCTGCCCCTGAAATATGATTTTCATTTTTTTAAATGGGGAAACTCAGACATAGTCTCACAGAGAGATTAAATGACCTCCCCAAGGACATTCATTGCTAGTCAGAGGTTGATCCAGTAATCTAATTAAGGCCTTATAATTCCAGCAGTGTTGCCAAAACCACACTTTTCCCTCCTCCTCCTGCTAAACACACTAACTGAGTATGATGACTTGCCTGGCCCCTTGCCCTGGAAGCCCTCTGATGCCCACAGCTGAAGCCATTTGACCACACTTCCGGGTTCTACCCCAGGCCAAGGGCTTGGGATGATGAGTGGTCGTTAATCAGGGGGAATTTAAGGACTCGTCCTCAGGGGTCAGGTCTTGCCACTGGGGCTTTTCCGGGCTTAATCCTTCTGGCTGTGACACAGCCCCATACTGTACCGTGGTACTGGTAATAAATAGGATCACTATTCTGTTCTCCTTGGTTGGATTTTCCCCTTTGTCCTTCAGTTCCTGCAAGGCTAGGGTGCCCAGTTTTGGTGACTGGCCTGCCCTCCCAGAGTCCATGTTCTTTCCCTGAGCGCTTGCCAGGCGGTGGAAGCCCTGCCTTCTCCTGCCCACTCACCACCTGCTCGCCTTCCCACATGTCGCTGGCTTTCACATGTGCCATTGCTCCCTGTGATTCCCGGGTAGATTACTCTCTTTCTTCTACACCTCCTGACCTAGTAACGCCTGCCTGGGCCACTGTGTCACTGACACCTAGCATCTTGCTGCCCTTCCTGACCGAGCTTCTCCCCATTGCCTGTGGCTGGGCTACATCTGCTCTGTGAGTCTGTCTAGGTTCAAGGTTCAAATTTTATGCCACCACCTGTGAAGTTCCAGTTTTTTGGTCTGGACAGGAGCCATCCATACCCTATACCAGTTGAAGATTCTCTTTAGACTCAGCACTTTCCTCCCCTTTTAATTTATTTCTTATAGAACTTAACCTTTTATCCTGGCATTTGGAGGTAACCAGCAGTTTTCTTCTGTATTTCCAAGTGGTAGTTTGGCCTCTGCTTTTGATTTTGAAAATTGTTCTCATTTCTCATTGCCCTTATTTTCAGCCATGGTGTCAGGTTTGTGTCTGTCTTTTCTCTCTTTCCTTCTTTCTTGTTTGATTTTGTGGAGGGTTCTGTTTAATCTGTCTTTCACTGTATCATTCTAAGATGGATGGATGGATGAATGGGGTGGATGGATGGACAGACAAAAAAGCATGCAAACATTCTACCTGTTTCCTTTTTAATGATCCATCATTGGCACGGTTAAGAGTATCTGGTGTGTGTGAAACTGGTGTACCTTTGTGTTTTATCACTATCCCCTCCACAATACCTTAAATGTAGTTAACATTCAACACATGCCTGTTATCAATAATAAGGCAAAAACTATTATCTTGTCAAATTCAGGTTTGGTGTCAGAATGAAGGAGAGGCTTGTACTAGTTTACCAGAATAACCGTATCCTTCATTTTGTGTAGGAAGAGAAACAAGACAAGGCTATTAAAATCTCTGGAAATAAGTGATGTCTCTAAAGGGATCCCATTATCAGATGCACACGTAGTCCTGAATTGCAGTATTTGAAAATATTAGAAATGAGAGAGGTTTGAAATAAAGCAGCCTTAGGAAGGGACAGACATGGGACCAGAATAAAGTTAGATTCTTTCAATACCACATACCCAAAACTGACAAAACAATGTGCAGATATTCCATAATTTATTAAATCTTTATGGACATTTAGGATGCTTCCAAGTTTTCACTATTACAAATACCATAGCAACACGTGTGCACACCTACATGTATTCTTTTTTTTTTTTTTTTTTAAAGTTTAATTTTTATTTATTTATGGCTGTGCTGGGTCTCCGTCTCTGTGCGAGGGCCCTCCCCAGCTGCGGCAAGTGGGGGCCACTCTTCATCGCGGTGCGCAGGCCTCTCACTATCGCGGCCTCTCCTGTTGCGGAGCACAGGCTCCAGACGCGCAGGCTCAGTAATTGTGGCCCACGGGCCCAGTTGCTCCGTGGCATGTGGGATCCTCCCAAACCAGGCCTCGAACCCATGTCCCCTGCATTGGCAGGCAGACTCGCAACCACCGCGCCACCAGGGAAGCCCCCATGTATTCTTTTATACATACGTATCTCTGCTTCTTCTAGACAGAGACCTTGAAGTGGAATTGCACCTTGTGAACATTTAGAAACACACTAATGTGCACTTCAAAAAAAACAAAACTAGTCTGAGAGAGCACACTTCCTCGATGGATATTATCAATTTTCTCAGTACTTGCATATTTCTTGAGTAAGAACTCAATCGTGGTTCTCCTTTGCATGTCTCTGTTTACTAGTGAACGCTGTGCAGCAGTTGAAAATAATGAGGTGAATCTATATGTTTTAGGGTGGAAAATATTTCTAAAATCTATTAAGTAAAAACAAATTGAAAAGAAATGCACGTGGTACTGTCCCATTCATAGGGATGGGCAGGGCTCACAGAAAACCATATATTCCTGTTCTGCATGTATACAGGTATAAAATACATAGGAAAGAAAACATGTGCAAGGCTGTACCTCAAAGTGATGATAGTTGCTAACTGCTGAGAAGAATGGAATTGGGAAAATAGTATGAAAAGAGTGCGTGGCTCTTTATACATCTGTACTGTTTGAACTGTTGCAGTGAAAATGCATTCAAGAATTACTATGTATACTTTTTAAAAATAAAACAGCCATAGTATAATGTCTTCTGTCTCAGATATCTGAGTCTTTGTTAAATGACTGCTGGAATAATAAATGATATAAAAGCCAATATTTAAATAATCAACACCTACTATATGGCAGATCTTGTGTTGGAGCTATGAAGGGTAGAAATGATGGACAGAACTGTGAGTACTCTTGAAATGCTCACGGTTGTGTGTGGGAGCAGACCTGTAGACAGATAATTAAGCCCCACTGGGAAAGGGATTCTAGTGGGAGAATGTTACCAACAACTATGGGAACAAGGCAGGAGAGGGAATTGGGGAAATCCTGCAAATGAGGTTGCATTTGACCTGGGGCTTGGAAAGGTGTGCAGGAATTTTTCACGTAAAGAAAGTGAAAGTGACATCCTAGCAAAATAAAACATTATGCACAAGGGCACAGAAGCAAAGAAGGGGCAGGAGAAATAGTTTATGTAGTTGGAGAAATAGTTCTGGGGAAGTGATGGGTGATGAACCTGGGATGTTATGTTGGGTACCAGTCAGGTCAGGTTTGCCAGCTGGGACCATAGAAATGGGTCTCGTTCGCTCTCGCTTCACCAGCACTCAGCCCAGCACAGCTTGAGAGAATGCATGAGTGTGCTCACAGGCGTTCTTACTATATGTGGGAACCACACTACATCACTGTTCTTGACTTCATCACTCGTGGTCTACCCCATCTCTTCTCCCATCCTCTTGTACACTTCTTCATCAATAGTGTTCCTTTCCCAGGATCTTCCAACTTTCTCAGTCTTCTGGTTTCTCCTTTTCATCACACTGATATCCTCATGTGCCTCTGTTCTAAAACAACCCGCTGTTACTCCCCCTCCTCTCTGACTCCATGTCACCTTCGCTTATGCGGGCCACGGGCTGGATGTACTCCCATAGGTGCCCACATCATCCACTGCACTTCTCTCTCCTTGCACTTCTACCATATACTGCTTGTACCCAATTATGTTTCTCTCTCTTTTGAAACCCTTGGCTTCAAGCCATCATTTTTCATCTTTGTGTCCCCAGCAGATAGCACAGTGCCTGGCATGTAGTAAGCACTTAATAAATGTCAAATAAATGAATTGAGTAAATGAATCCCCTCCAATCCCCCCTCATGAGTTGTTGATTGTTAGTTTCTGTTTTTATACCCGGTCCATCAAACAGTACAATGTCCTGTGTGCCTATTGGACGGTGTAATTATGTGGTTATAGGACAATGCAAATCATAATACTTCATGGGGATGGAGCATTTGTGAGGGTCAATATCACATGGGACTTCAGAGCAGATGGGAGGCCATGTTATTACTGGAAAACACATTTCTATTGAAAAGTAGAAACTGTTCAATAAAACCAATGTTGTAACACCATTGTTAATTTTCATAATCTCATGCTGAGGTTTATTTATGTTAATTTTTTTCAAAGTATCAGTTTTTATTTTAGTGACTAGTTGTGATAGGAAATACATCTGACCCCCCCCCCATCTGAAATAGACATCTCTCACAGAGCTCCTCCTCGCCGTCCTAATCCCATGCTCTCTCCTCATCCAGCTGTATTGTCCTCATGGCACTCATCACTATTCACTGTTGATTTGTTGAGTGTGTCTTTTATGCTAGAATGTAAGCCATTTGCAGGCAGGGGTCTTTTCATTCTTTCTCACTAGTGCATTCCAAAGCGCTTTGCATGGATACTTGCTCAAATATTTCATGAGTGAATGAATCTTCCAAGTATTCTTTAGAAAGTTATCTAGCCATTTGCCTTCTGCCTGATATTTAAAATTCATCATGTTGAAGTTTTCTTCTTTTAAACCTCTGAGAGCTAGCAGGGACCACTTAGCAGCATATTTAAAAACTTGGTATGCACCTGACAGAAAATAGTCATCCAAAGTTATTAATAATTGTTTGCTTGTTTTAAGTGGCTTTTAAATAATTTGAATTATAATATGCAGAGGCATTTTCCCTGCTTTTAGTGCTGCCCTTCTGTTCAGTCCTCTGTCATCTGGATGTACAGTTGAATTATTTAAAATAGAAAATAAAGAAAAATGTAGAAGTGCTACTGAATATGTTAACTGTGGAAATCAGAACACTTTGCAAATAGGAACTACAAAGCCAGTGTTATCACGTGACAATTATAAATTATTTGACACTTTCCTGTGTAGCAGACTTTTTTTTTATTTTTAATAGATCTTTTTGGAGTATAATTGCTTCACAATAGTGTTAGTTTCTGTTGTACATCAAAGTGAATCAGCCATATGTATACATATATCTCCATATCCCCTCCCTCTTGAGCCTCCCTCCCACTCTCCCTATCCCACCTCTCTAGGTCATCGCAAAGCACCGAGCTGATCTCCCTGTGCTATTCTAGCAGACTTTTTTAAAAGCGATATATTAATATTGTAAAATACTGGAGCCACGAACTAAATACACACACACACACACACACACACACACACACACACACACACATACACACAGCTGAAAACTTAACTACTATTTGCTTTGAACAATGGGACAAACAGAGCATGAAATTAAGTGTCGACAGATTTTAATGTCGACAAAAGACATTAAATCTACAGATTTTCAACTTTTGTATGGTCACTTTTCAATGAGTAATAGTAACTTGAAAACTAGTTTGACTCTAAAAAGAATTATGGAGTAAAATACGTTTGATAAGTAGAAATAATATGATTGAAAGGGTAGCTGAGAGAGAGGCTGGAATCACCCTGCATGCAGTATGAAAGATTTTTGCTGCTTCGTAATCAATAATCCCAAATGACTCTGAAGGGCTCCACAGATGTATAAAAGGTAACAGAAAAACAATGGAATGGAGGAACAGAGAATCAGTGGAAAATTAGTTCAGGATCCTTTTCTGGGCTTTTCTTTAAAGGCTCAAAAAATGTCCTGCACTCAATTCTGTCTGGTCTGTATATCAAATGTGTAACCCAGACATTTTTATTATTAAGGTAACGTGCTTTCAAATCAAAGAGGTCAAGAAATGCAGAAGATACCTTTGAACCTCCAGCCTCTTTTTGTACCTGCTCAAAATGCCAAATAGCTAAAAGATCAGAATTAGGCCCCAGAAAAGAAATGGAAAATAATGAGCATGCAAAGGCAGAGAATGAAAGGTTTTTAAATTTAATAACCTGTGTAAATTCAAGGGGAAAAATGGAAATGGAGTAAAAAATGAAAACGGGAGCTAATTAAAAGGGAATAAACAGGAGATAGAAAAAGTGAAAACATGGAAGAGGATTTTCGATGATTTGTGGGGAAATTTGATTTTAGTTCAGTAAGGAAACTGCATTTTTGGTGTATCTTTTAGCGTTGTTACTCATTCCTTCAGACTCTGGATGATGTTTGGTGAGTGGGAGAGTTTTTCTTGTTTTGGATTTGTTAAGTGCTTCCATAAGATCCCAGATTTCATTTTTACAAATAATATTCATGTGCCGAGTAAGCCTTGCTCAGTGAGATTCCAGATTTCTATTTATGGCCCTGAATGGTCCTCCCTAGAGAAGGTCTGACAGCCACATGGACCAAAAAGACAAGACAGATTAGAAGAAAGACTGAGCAAATGACAATGCTTCTCTTGGCCAAGGCATATGTGTACTCATTGGGAGCTTGGATTCATGTTTAATTGGGTATTTGTGGCTAATCACAGAGAAGGCTAAGATTTCTCTTGTGAATAATAACTGCCAGCTTGATGCCTGGATCTAAGAAACCAACAGGATATGATGCCATGTTTCTTACCTTTTTGTGCTGTTTTCTGGAAGAGAGTTATGGAATGGCAACCATGAAATCCTTTGCATTTTTGCCTTCCTATAGATCTGGGTAAATTATGCCACTGAGAAAAAACAAATCTGGATTATTATGCAGCTGTCAATGAATGTTTCTAAAAACATGTTTAATCCTGATTTGCACCTGACCTACACTCCCGTAACAGTAAGTAGTAGCCTTAGTGGGAGTAGTAGCTATAGAGACAGTAGAAGTAGTAAGAAAATAACAATAATGGCAGAGGCTATCATTTATTAATTATAATTGTCAGAAGTAACGGAATAAATGTCATGTTTTGAGTTTATTTTCTAATCACATCATCATAGCAAACCTATGAGATAAACATATTATCCTCCTTTCCTTTATGGTGAAGCAGAGGCATAAAGAAATTGTCACCTGCTTACAGTTAAATAGCTATTGTATGGAAAAACCTAGGTGCAAATCTAGGTCCCTGGAATTCCATTTGAACAGAGTCAGGCTGAGTGCCTATTCGTGATGTTGTCCAGTCTCCCTTATTTAGATCTCTTGGTCTTTCAAGCTTATGTACTTGTGAATATACTTGTGAATATAAAGTGTACTATGAAAGGCCTCTTCTGTGTCAGTCAGTGCTCACCCCACACCTTATACAGTGCGAGGTGCTAATTAAGTATCCAGTAAATACATTCTAATGAATGAATGAATGAATCAGGACAGAGCCCTCATGGTTTTCAAATTCAGATGCACAAGACTGTTCTTGGCTTTGCATGTTGCTTCATTGCTCCCCTTTGTTTTATACCAAAGCCTTTCTCTACCATCAAATTGGGTCAGGAAAAGACACAAGGAAGACTCTGGTTTCTGATCCAGCATGTAAGAAGCTTGGAAGTCACCACTCCATCCTAATAACAAGAAAAACCTGAACAAACTGAAAAATCAATAACTCTTCTTAGATCCACAAGAGAAGTGAAGTCACAGAGCAAACTACTGCCCCCTTAATTAGAGAGGCCAACAGGTGAATACAGAGAATCACATCTAACCAGAGCATAAACCTCCATGTGAACCAGAGCTGGGGTAAAGAAACCTGGACTGTAATTGATGAATTGCTGAAAACTCAGTGTGAACAAATCTGAGAAATAAAAACTCCTTGGGGACCCAGTCATTGGGGGATACCATACTTTTTGTGAATTTTACCTCTTGGAGGTCTACCAGGCTCTCACAGTGAATATCAGACACAAATTCCCTTGTTCATGGAGCAGAGGGAAGGTGAAGGGAACCATTTTGAAATACAAGAGCACATTCTGTTCTTCTTAACAAGTTCTTCCCTCGGGAAAAACTATTTAACAGGATCCTAACCTGCTGGGGTATTTTCAGAGCCTAACTGACCTGGAGGAAGGGAAATACCCAACTCTAGTCCCCATTAGCCTTCTATATGGAGAAAGGATATACCCAGCTCCAGCCCACTCTAAGCATCCCGCTCTACCTAAGGTGGGGGAAACTGAGAAGAACGTATGAAGTTCACAGTACAGAGGCACAGGCTCACTAAAAGACTGAGCCCCAATTATAGGACTGTAGAAGGCTTCCCCTCCCCGCACATCTTACCACCCACATTACTAAAGCCCATTTATAGTAGTTACTTTTACCCAGTACATCATGTCTGGCTATCAAAGAAAAATAACAAGACATATTAAAAGGCAAAAAAAAAATCACAGTTTGAAGAGATTGAAAAACCATCAGAAAAAGACTCAGATATGGCAGAGATGTTGGAATTATCAAACCAGAAATTTAAAACAATTTTGATTGGTACGCTAAGAGCTTTGATGCATAAAGTAGACAGCATGCAGTAACAGATGGGCAATGTAAGTGGATAGATGAGAATTCTAACAAGCAACCAAAAAGAAATGTTAGAGGTCAAAATGTAACACTGTAACAGAAATGAAGAATGCCTTTGATGGGCTTATTAGTAGACTGAACACAGCTGAGGCAAGAATCTGTGCTTGGGGATATCTCAATAGGATCCTCCAAAACTGAGAAGCAAACAAAAAAGAACCCAGAGTAGAATATCTAAGAACTGTGGGACAACTACAAAAAGTTCAACATATGTGTAATACCAGAAAAAGAGAGAAAGGAAAAAAGAAATACTTGAAAAAATAATAGCTGAGATTTTCCCCAAGTTAATGTCAGACACCAAACCACAGATCCAGGAAGTTCAGAAAACACTAAGCAGGATAAACACCAAAAAAAACTAAACCTGTGTATATCATATTCAAACTGCAGAAAACCAAAGATAAAAAAGTCCTGAATGGGGCTTCCCTGGTGGCGCAGTGGTTGAGAGTTTGCCTGCCAATGCAGGGGACACAGGTTCGAGCCCTGGCCTGGGAAGATCCCACATGCCGTGGAGCAACTAGGCCCGTGAGCCACAACTGCTGAGCCTGCGCGTCTGGAGCCTGTGCTCCGCAACAAGAGAGGTTGCGATAGTGAGGGGCCTGCGCACCACGATGAAGAGTGGCCCCTGCTTGCCACAACTGGAGAAAGCCCTCGCACAGAAACAAAGACCCAACACAGCCAAAAATAAATAAATAAAATTTTTAAAAAATAAAATAAAATAAAGCAGGAAAGTGTAACATCCAAAGTTAAAAAAAAAAAAAATCCTGAATGAAGCCAGAACTGGGGGGGAAATGCCTTACCTATAGAGAAACGAAGATAAGAGTTAGATTTGACTTCTCAGAAACCGTGCAGGCAAGAAGAGAGTGGAGTGAAATATTTAAAGTGTTGAGAGAAAAAATAAACCTAACCTGGAATTCTGTACCCTGCAGAATTATCTTTCAAAAGTGAAGGAGAAATATACTTACTCAGACAAATAAAAATTTGAGATTTGTTACTCATAGACCTGCCTTGCAAGAAACATTTAAAGAACTTTAGAGAGAGAAAAAATTATATAGGTCAGAAACTCAGATCTACATTTGAAAGGAAGGACCAGAGAAGGAATAAATTAAGGTAAAAGAAACACTTTTATTTTTCTTATTCTTAATTGATCTAACAGATTAAAATGTTCAAAATAATAACAGCAACAATATAGTCAATTATGTACATGTATGTACATATATGCTTATGTGTAAGTGAAATAAATGACAGTGATGATACAAGGGAGGGGAGAGAGGAATTTAGGTTACTTTGATACTATAAGGTACTTGCACTACCCATGAAGTGGTATAGCGTTACTTGAATGTAGATTTGGATTCGTTTTAAATGTATATTGAAAACTCTAAGGTAATCACTAAAAAAGGTTTTGAAAGGAGTATAACTGATATACTAATACAGGAGAGAAAATGAAATCATATAAAATATTCAATTAAAACCAAAAAAGGCGTCACGAGAATGGAAGACAAATAGGAACAAAGAATAAGTGCAACAAGTAGAAAACAGTAATAGATATGGTGCATATTAATCCAACTATAGAATAATCACTTTGAATACTAATGGCCTAAATGTCCCAATTAAAAGACAGATTATCAGAGTGGATGAAAAAATAAGACCCACTGTATGTTGTCAACAAGAAACTCACTTTAAATGTAAAGATACATACAGATTAAAAGTAAATTAAAGATACACTGTGCTAATCAAAAGAAAGCAGGAATAACTATATTAATTTCAGACACAGTGGACTTCAGAGCAAAGAAATTTATCAGGGATAGAGGGGACATTATATAAAGATAAAGGGATCAGTTTTCCAAGAAAACCTAACAATTCTTAATGTGTACACACCTAACAAGAGCATCAAAATGTGTGAGGAAAAACTGATAGAACTACAAGGAGAAATAGATAAATCCACTCTTATATTGGGAGACTTCAGCATCCCTCTATCAGAAATGGACAGAAAAAGCAGGCAAAAAAATCAGTAATGTGATAGTTGAATTCAAACACCATCAATCAACTATATATAATGGACATCTATAGACTACTTCATCCAACAACATCAGAATGCATTCTTCTCAAGCTCACGTGGAACATTCACCATGATAGAGCACATTGTGGGCCATAAAACACACCTTAACAAATTTCAAAGAATAGAAATAATTTAATATCTGCTCTGAGACCACAATAGAATTAAGCTAGAAATCAGTAACAGCAAGAAAGCTGGAAAATCCCCCAAATACTTAGAGATTAAATGACACATTTCTAAACACATTAGTCAAAGAGAAGTCTCAAGAGAAACTAAATATTTTGAACTAAATGAAAATGAAAACACAACTAATCAAAATTTTTAGGATGAAATGAAAACAGTTCTTGGAGGGGAATCTATAGCATTGAATGCAGGTATCAGAAAAGAAAGATCTAAAATCAGTCGTCTAAGCTTCCACCTTGGGGAAACTAGAAAAAGAGGAGCAAATAAAATCCAAAGTAAGCAGAAGAAAAGAATTCATTAAAATTACAGCAGAAATCAGTGAAATTAAAAACAGGAAATCAATAGAAAATATTAATGAAACCAAAAGCTGATTTTTTTTTTTTTTGATTCTTTTTTAAAAGAAATTTGCTAAGCCTTTAGCCAGGCTAACTAGGGAAAAAAAGACATGACACAAATTGCTAATATCAGAAATTAAAGAGGAGACATCACTACAAATCCCATGAGCATTAATAAAGGAATACTATAAACTGTAAAATACTATAAACTGTACTATCAATACTATAAACAACTCTTTGTCCATATAAGTTTGATAACAAAGATGAAAGACTAATTTCTTGAAAGACATAATCTGCCAAAACTCATACAAGAAGAAATAGACAACCTGATTAGGCCTATATCTATTTAAAAATTGAATCAATAAATTAATAACCTTCCAAAACAGCACCAGGCCCAGATGAGTTTACTGTGAATTCTACTGAACATTTAAGGACAAAATTATACCCGTTCTCTACAATCTCTTTCAGAGCATAGAAGCAGAAAGAATACTTCCTAACTCATTCCATGAGGCAAGCATTTTTCCTAATATCAAAACCAGACAAAGACATTACAAGGGAAAAAACAAAAAAACCCACAGACCAATATCTCTCACACAGTTGCAAAAATCCTCAACAAAATATTAGTAAATCTAATCCAACAATGATGAAAAGAATTATATACTACAACCAAGTGTGATTTATCTCAGCAATACAATGCTGATTCAACTTCAAAAATCAATTAATGTAATCTATCACATCAATAGGCTAAAGAAGAAAAATCACACAATTATATCAAAATTTAACACCCATTCATGAGGAGAACTCTCAGTAACCTATCAATAAAAGGGAACTTCCTCAACCTGATAAAGAATATTTACAAAAACCCTACAGCTAACATACTTAATAGTGAGAAATTCCAAGCTTTTCCACTGAGATCACGAAGAAGGCAAGGAAGCCCCTCTCACTGCTGTTTCTCTAATCCTACTGAAAGTCCTGGCTAGTGAGATAAGACAAGAAAAGGAAATAAAGGGGGGTGGGGAGGAGGAAGAAATAAAACTGTCTTTGTTTGAAGATATCATTTCCGTCTATGTAGAAAATCTTTAAAAGTTGGCCAAAAATAAAAAGCAAATACAAAAACCATGGAACTGATAAAGGACAATAACAAGGTTGCAGGATATAAGGTTCATATACAAAAGTCAGTCAGTTTCCTATATCCCAGCAGTGAGCAAGTGGAATTTGAAATTAAAAACACTATATCATTTACTTTAGCACCCCCCCAAAATGAAATACTTAGGTATAAATCTAACAATATGTATGTGATCTATATGAGGAAAACTATAAAACTCTGATGAAGGAGATCAAAGAGGGACTAAATAAATGGAGAGAGAGTCCATGTTCATGGAGGAAGACTCAGTATTGGTAAGATATCAGTTCTTTCCAGCTTGCTATATAGATTCAGTGCATTCCCAATTAAAATCCCAGCATGTTATTTAGTGGATATTGACAAACAGAATCTAAAGTTTGTATCAAAGGGCAAAAGACCCAGAATAGCCAATGAAATACTGAAGGAGAAGAAGAGAGTTGGAGGATTGACCCTAACCAATTTCAAGACTTACTGTAAAGCTACAGTAATCAAAACAAAGTGGTATTGGTGAAAGAATAGAAATATAGATCAATGGGACAGGATACTGAACCCAGAAATAGACCCACACAAATATAGTCCACTGATTGACAAAGGAGCAGAGGCAATATGATGGAGCAGAGATAGTCTCTTCAATAAATAGTGCTAGAACAACTGGGTATTCATATTGAAAAGAATGAACTCATAGACTCAGATTTAACACCATTCATAAAAATTAACTCAAAATGAATCACATACCTATATGTAAAATGCAAAGCTGTAATACTCCTAGACGCTAGGAGAAAATCTAGATGGTCTTGGGTTTGCTAGTGACTTTTGAGATACTACACCAAAGGCATGATCTGTATAAAAAATAATTGATAAGCTGGATTTCATTAAAATTAAACATTTCTGCCCTGTGAAAGATACTATCAGTAGAATGAAAAGACAAGCCACCATCTGGGAGAAAATTTTTGCAGAAGACATATGTAATAAAGGACTGTTATTCAAAATATACAAAGACTCTTAAAAGTCAACCAAAAGAAAACAAAACCCAATTTAAAAATGGGTCAAGGAGTTTTATACACAGCTCAGTAAAGAGGATATCCATATGGCAAATAAGCATATGAAAAGATGCTCCATATCATATGTTATCAGAGAAATGAAAATAAAACAACAGTGAGATTCCATTACATACCTATTAGAATGGACAAAATCCTGAGCACTGACAACACCAGATGCTGACAAGGATGTGAAGCAGCGGGATCTCTCATTCACTGCTGGTGGAAATGCAAAATACAATAGCCACTTTAGAAGATGGTGTGGTGGTTTCTTACAAAGCTGAAGATACTTTTACCGTTATTATCCAGCAATTGCTACCCTTGCCATTTTTCCAAAGAAGTTGAAAACTTATGTCCATACAAAAACCTGTACACAGATGTTTATAGCAGCTTTATTCATGATTTCCAAAACTTGGAAACAAAAATCTTGGAAGGAACCAAGATATCCTTCAGTAGGTAAACGGATTTAAAAAAACAAAACAAAACTGTGGTACATGCAAGCAATGGAATATTATTCAGCTTTAAAAAGGAATGAATTATCAAGCAATGAAAAGACATGGAGGACACTTAAATGCGTATTACTCAGTGAAAGAATCTAATCTGAAAAAGCTACATACTATATGATTTCAATTATATGGCATTATGGGAAAGCCAAAATTATGGAGATAGTATAAAAGATCAGTGGTGGCCAGGTTAGGGAAGAGGCAGGGATGAACAGGGTGAGCACAGAAGATTTTTAAGGCAGTGAAACTACCCTTTATGGTACTATACTGGTGAATACCTGTCATTATCCATCTGTCCAAACACACAGAACGTGCAACACCTAGAGTGAATCCTAATGTAAACCATGGACACTTTGGATAATAATGATGTATTGATGTAGGTTCATCAGTTGTAACAAATGTACCTCTCTAGTGGGGAGTATTGATAATGGGGGAGACTGTGCATGTGTGTGGGCAGAAGTATACGAGAAATCTCTGTACCTTCCACTCAACTTTGCTGTGACCTTAAAGCTGCACTAAAAGATAGTCTATTTTTTTTAATCTATGCAAAGACACAAGGAGATAAAGCATAATTCTGTAATCTCACTTCTAGAATTTATACATCATCATAATCAAGAATCAGTCCAGACTCTGGAGATAGCTCTATATTTAGTGTTTGATTTATTCATCTAAAGAGTATTTATTTTGTGCCTGGGTGCTAGGTGCAGGGAATATAGTAGTAAACAAGTAAGTGGAAAACTATCAGATAACAAGAAGGGCTATAATGCATTAAAAATGTCTTGGGGTTTAGTTATGATCTGATGGTCAAGGAAGTCAGCCCTGAGGAAAAGACATTTAAACTGAGATCTGAATGACAGGCCAATGCTAGTGATGAGAACAGCTGAGAGAATAGCTAGCCTTTAGTACTTGCCCTAGAATAGGGATGGGCTCTGTGTGTTGGAGGAGCGGAAAGAGGAGGAGGTCTTGGTCTAGGAACATCAAGACCAAGGCAAAGAAGAGTTGGAGATGTTCCAGGAAAGGGCCTTGCAGGTTGGAGGATGGAGTTTGGATTTTATTATAAGTGGAAGGAAAAGGCAATGAAGAACTCAATCAGATTTACACATTTAAGAGTTTGTCTTTATTGAGCTATGGAGAATAGTTTATAGATGGCAAGTGTGGAAGTTGGGAAATGAGATAGAAAATTATTGCCAGAGTCTAGGTGACAAATGGTTATCTTTTTGGGTTGGAAGGAGTAAACTTGAGTATATGGGTCCTGGACACATTTTCCATGCAGACTCAGCAGTCCTGGTATGGATTGTATGTGTTTGTGTATTAGGGATGGGGTAAGGGAAAGCCAAGGAATGAAAGGATGATTATTGGACTTTGGGTCAGTACCTGCCAAGACATAGAAACACTGACAGAAGAACAGATTTGAGGGAAATCGTGAATTCTGTTTCGGACATGTTGAGTTTGAAAGTCTTATTGGACCTCCAAGTGAGACATCGTGTAGGCAGTTTGTCTAAATAAGTTGAAGTTAGAGATATTGAGGAAGAAGTATAAAACTTCAGCATCACTGATTTATAAACAATATTTAAAGCCAATAGGACTTGAAATTACCACGGATGAAAGTACATGTAGAAAGTAGAAGGGGTTACAGGATCAAATCCCAAAACAGACCATTTAGGAGTGGATCAGCAGCTAGCAAAAAGGGAAGTAACTGGAGAAGTAGAAAGAAAACCATTAGAGCGAGATGTATGGAAACCAGAAGAAGAAAGTATTTCAACGTCACAGTGTGTCTCATGGTGTCAGGTGCAACCAAGAGGCCACGTGAAGGGATGTGTGATGTTGGAAGAAGTGATGTTGGACTTACCCCTGGATGCCTCAGTGGCCATGACGAGAGCATGTTCAGTTGGAAGAGGAGGGAGGGAAGCCCTACTAGAATGACAGCACAAGGTGCTGAAACAGATTGTTACTCCAGACAGTTCTTTCAAGATGTGTTTCTGTGAAAAGAATGGGAAAATGGGGCAGTAGCTGGAGGTAGGGGAGGGGGAGGTTGGGTTTTCAAAATATGTTGTGGCAAAAAAGTCAAACAATATAACTTGTCTATTAATGGAGGAATGATTAAATTATTAGCTTTTCAGTGGCACACTACTGTGTGTGCATATATGCGGACATATATACTTTTGTATATATAAAATATTATCATGATAACAATTTTTAAAAACAAGGAAATTTGTCAATCGTCTATACTGATCACAAACTGAGCACAGATGTCTATGTCCTCTTCCTGCTGAATACCATTTAAAGATAATAGTATGGGAATATAAACATTAGATGGCAATAACCATGAGAAAGGAAAGGAGAAGAGAGGCCAATGAGTTTCACTGTAAAATCTCAAAGAGGTTCTAGACTGGGGGGCAGGAGTGAAAAACAGGACATAAAATGGGGAATCAGTAAAGCAGTGTCCATCAAACAGTCTTTTCCTTGCCCATTCCTGCTTGCAGAAAGAAAGCCCAATGGCCAGATGTTTATGCCTCAAGCAAAAATATAGTCCGTCTCTTAAAAGTTAATTTTTTATGTGTCTAGGATGAATTGGAGCATATTTTGTGGGTATTAGCACTCCAGAGTGAGGTCATCTTTGTTTTGGCATTTGGGGAGCATTTTGAGTAATAGACTACTCAGGCATCAAGCCCAGTGCAAATGCCCAGAAATCCCTGCCTAGTCTCCATTGCATCATTTTTTTCTTTTAATTAAGAGATAAAGATATAAACCAGATATTTGCAGGAAATCTACAGATAAAGTCAAATATGTGCAAAGAAACTTTTGAATAAT
The DNA here is from genome assembly GCF_965194805.1 of Balaenoptera borealis. NCBI lineage: Eukaryota > Metazoa > Chordata > Mammalia > Artiodactyla > Balaenopteridae > Balaenoptera > Balaenoptera borealis. Next base: position 20,115,190 of record NC_138876.1, read on the forward strand.
AAAAACCCTCCTTTTAAAAAATTCTTTTAGTGTCCTCAAAGATATTCAAAAACATATTACATCCGTAAAAAAAATGCATTCATTTTTTAAAAAGTCCTGACTGGGGTGTGGCGGAGACCAGAGGCCTCTGGTCCCAGGCTTGTTCACAAGGAGTCTGGCTTGCACCACCTATCAAGCAAACCCCATCCTCATCGATGCCTCATCCCCCCTCCACTCCCCAACTCAAGAGTCACTGTGCGGTGCCTGTTCCCAGGGGCACGTGGCCCAGTGTTGCAGACCGGGCACAGGCCCAAAGGCTGAGCAGGGTCAGGACCGGGACCACTGATGCCAGAACGGCCATGTGGCTGACAGGGTCTTGGTGCTCCGGCCTAGTGTCAAGCCTGAGCCTCTGAGGTGGGAGAGCCAAGTTCAGGACACTGGACTACCAGAGACCTCCTGGCCCCATGTAACATCAATTGGTGAGAGCTCTCCTATAGATCTCCATCTCAGCACTAAGACCCAGCTCTACCCAACGACCAGCAAGCTCCAGTGCTGGACGCCCCATGCCAAACAACTACCAAGACAGGAACACAACCCCACCCATTAGCAGAGAGGCTGCCTAAAATCATAATAAGTTCACAGACACCCCAAAACACACCACCAGACACAGACCCGCCCACCAGAAAGACAAGATCCAGCCCCACCCACCAGAACACAGGCACCAGTCCTCTCCACCAGGAAGCCTACACAAGGCACTGAACCAACCTTACCCACTGGGAGCAGACACCAAAAAAAAACCAGGAACTACGAACCTGCAGCCTGCAAAAAGGAGACCACCAAACATAGTAAGTTAAGCAAAATGAGAAGACAGAGAAATACACAGCAGATGAAGGAGCAAGGTAAAAACCCACCAGACCAAACAAATGAAGAGGAAATAGGCAGTCTACCTGAAAACGAATTCAGAGTAATGATAGTAAAGATGATCCAAAATCTTGGAAATAGAATGCAGAAAATACAAGAAACGTTTAACAAGGACCTAGAAGAACTAAAGAGCAAACAAACAATGATGAACAACACAATAAATGAAATTAAAAGTTCTCTAGAAGGAATCAGTAGCAGAATAACTGAGGCAGAAGACTGGATAAGTGACCTGGTAGGTAAAATAGTGTAAATAACTACCGCAGAGCAGAATAAAGAATGAAAACAATTGAGGACAGTCTCAGAGACCTCTGGGACAACATTAAATGCACCAACATTCAAATTATAGGGGTCCCAGAACAAGAAGAGAAAAAGAAAGGGTCTGAGAAAATATTTGAAGAGATTGTAGTTGAAAACTTACCTAACATGGGTAAGGAAATAGTCACTCAAGTCCAGGAAACGCAGAGAGGTCCCATACAGGATAAATCCAAGGAGAAACATGCCAAGACACATACTAATCAAACTATCAAAAATTAAATACAAAGAAAAAATATTAAAAGCAGCAAGGGAAAAGCAACAAATAACATACAAGGGAATCCCCATAAGGTTAACAGCTGATCTTTCAGCAGAAACTCTGCAAGCCAGAAGGGAGTGGCAGGACATACTTAAAGTGATGAAAGGGAAAAACCTACAACCAAGATTACTGTACCCAGCAGGATCTCATTCAGATTCGACGGAGAAATTAAAACCTTTACAGACAAGCAAAAGCTAAGAGAATTCAGCACCACCACATCAGCTTTACAACAAACACTAAAAGAACTTCTCTAGGCAGGAAACACAAGAGAAGGAAAAGACCTACAAAAACAAACCCAAAACAATTAAGAAAATGGTAATAGGGACATACATATTGATAATTACCTTAAATGTAAATGGATTAAATGTTCCAACCAGAAGACATAGACCGGTTGAATGGATACAAGAACAAGACCCGTATATATGCTGTCTACAAGAGACCCACTTCAGACCTAGGGACTCATACAGAATGTATGTGAGGGGATGAAAAAGGTATTCCATGCCAATGGAAATCAAAAGAAAGCTGGAGTAGCAATACTCACATCAAATAAAATATACTTTAAAATAAAGACTATTACAAGAGAGAAAGAAGGACACTACATAATGATCAAGGGATCAATCCAAGAAGAAGATATAACAATTGTAAATATTTATGCACCCAACATAGGAGCACCTCAATACATAAGGCAAATGCTAACAGCCATAAAACAGGAAATGACAGTAACACAATCATAGTAGGGGACTTTAACACCCCACTTTCACCAATGGACAGATCATCCAAAATGAAAAGAAATAAGGAAACACAAGCTTTAAATGACACATTAAACAAGATGGATTTAATTGATATTTTTAGGACATTCCATCCAAAAGCAACAGAATACACTTTCTTCTCAAGTGCTCATGGAACATTTTTCATGATAGATCATATCTTGGGTCACAAATCAAGCCTTGGTAAATTTAAGAAAATTGAAATCGTATCAAGTATCTCTTCTGACCACAAAGCTATGAGACTAGATATCAATTACAGGGAAAAAAACTGTAAAGAATACAAACACATGGAGGCAAAACAATACACTACTAAATAACCAAGAGATCACTGAAGAAATCAAAGAGGAAATCAAAAAATACCTAGAAACAAATGACAATGAAAACACGATGGCCCAAAACCTATGGGATGCAGCAAAAGCAGTTCTAAGAGGGAAGTTTATAGCAATACAATCCTACCTCAAGAAACAAGAAAAATCTCAAATAAACAACCTAACTTTACACCTAAAGCAATTAGAAAAGAAGAACAACAACAACAAAAAAAAAAACCCAAAGTTAACCAAAGGAAAGAAATCATAAAGATCAGATCAGAAATAAATGAAAAAGAAATGAAGGAAACAGTAGCAAAGATCAATAAAACTAAAAGCTGGTTCTTTGAGATAATAAACAAAATTCATAAACCCCTAGCCAGACTCATCAAGAAAAAAAGGGAGAAGACTCTAATCAACAGAATTAGAAATGAAATAACAACTGACACTGCAGAAATACAAAGGATGATGAGAGATGACTACAAGCGCCTATATGCCAATAAAATGGGCAACCTGGAAGAAATGGACAAATTCTTAGAAAAGCACAACCTTCCGAGACTGAACCAGGAAGAAATAGAAAATATAAACAGGCCAGTCAGAAGCACTGAAATTGAAACGGTGATTAAAAATCTTCCAACAAACAAAAGCCCAGGACCAGATGGCTTCACAGGCGAATTCTATCAGACATTTAGAGAAGAGCTAACACCTATCCTTCTCAAACTCTTCCAAAATATAGCAGAGGAAGGAACACTCCCAAACTCATTCTACAATGCCACCATCACCCTGATACCAAAACCAGGCAAAGATGTCACAAAGAAAGAAAACTACGGTCCAATATCACTGATGAATATAGATGCAAAAATCCTCAACAAAATACTAGCAAAGAGAATCCAACAGCACATTAAAAGGATCATACATCATGATCAAGTGGGTTTTATCCCAGGAATTCAAGGATTCTTCAATATATGCAAATCAATAAATGTGATACACCATATTAACCAACTGAAGGAGGAAAACCGTATGATCATCTCAATAGATGCAGAAAAAGCTTTCGACAAAATTCAACACCCATTTATGATAAAACCCCTCCAGAAAGTAGGCATAGAGGGAACTTATGTGAACATAATAAAGGCCATATATGGCAAACCCACAGCCAACATCATCCTCAATGGTGAAAAACTGTAACCATCTCCTCTAAAATCAAGCACAAGACAAGGATGTTCACTCTCACCACTATTATTCAATGTAGTTTTGGAAGTTTTAGCCACAGCAATCAGAGAAGGAAAAGAAATAAATGGAATCCAAATCGAAAAAGAAGAAGTAAAGCTGTCACTGTTGGCAGATGACATGATACTATACATAGAGAATCCTAAAGATGCTACCAGAAAACTACTACAGCTAATCAATGAATTTGGTAAAGTAGCAGGATACAAAATTAATGCACAGAAATCTCTTGCATTCCTGTACACTAATGATGAAAAATTCGAAAGACAAATTAAGGCAACACTCCCATTTACCATTGCAACAAAAAGAATAGAATACCTAGGAATAAACCTACCTAAGGAGACAAAAGACCTGTATGCAGAAAACTATAAGACACTGATGAAAGAAATTAAAGATGATACAAACAGATGGAGAGATATACCATGCTCTTGGATTGGAAGAATCAACATTGTGAAAATGACTATACTACCCAAAGCAATCTACGGATTCAATGCAATCCCTATCAAGCTACCAATGGCATTTTTCACAGAACTACAACAAAAAATTTCACAATTTGTATGGAAACACAGTAGACCCTGAATAGCCAAAGCAATCTTGAGAAAGAAAAATGGAGCTGGAGGAATCAGGCTCCCTGACTTCAGACTATATTACAAAGCTACAGTAATCAAGACAGTATGGTACTGGCACAAAGACAGAAATATAGATCAATGGAACAGGATAGAAAGTCCAGACATAAACCCATGTACTTATGGTCACCTTATCTTTGATAAGGGGGGCAAGAATATACAATGGAGAAAAGACAGCCTCTTCAATAAGTGCTTCTGGGAAAACTGGACAACCACATGTAAAAGAATGAAATTAGAACACTCCCTAACACCATACACAAAAATAAACTCAAAATGGATTAAAGACCTAAATGTAAAGCCAGACACTATCAAACTCTTAGAGGAAAACATAGGCAGAACACTCTATGACATAAATCACAGCAAGTTCCTTTTTGACCCACCTCCTAGAGAAATGGAAATAAAAACAAAAATAAACAAATGTAATGTAATGAAACTTAAAAGCTTTTGCACAGCAAAGGAAACCATAAACAAGGTGAAAAGACAACCCTCAGAATGGGAGAATATATTTGCAAATGAAGCAATTGACAAAGGATTAATCTCCAAAATTTACAAGCAGCACATGCAGCTCAGTATCAAAAAAACAAACAACCCAATCCAAAAATGGGCAGAAGACCTAAATAGACATTTCTCCAAAGAAGATATACAGATTGCCAACAAACACATGAAAGGATGCTCAACATCACTAATCTTTAGAGAAATGCAAATCAAAACTACAATGAGGTATCACCTCACACCAGTCAGAATGGCCATCATCAAAAAATCTACAAACAATAAATGCTGCAGAGGGTGTGGAGAAAAGGGAACCCTCTTATGCTGTTGGTGGGAATGTAAATTAATACAGCCACTCTGGGACAGTATGGAGGTTCCTTAAAAAACTAAAAATAGAACTACCATATGACCCAGCAATCCCACTACTGGGCATATACCCTGAGAAAACCATAATTCAAAAAGAGTCATGTACCACAGTGTTCATTGCAGCTCTATTTACAATAGCCAGGACATGGAATCAACCTAAGTGTCTATCGACAGATGAATGGATAAAGAAGATGTGGCACATATATACAATGGAATATTACTCAGCCATAAAAAGAAACGAAATTGTGCTATTTTTAGTGAGGTGGATGGACCTAGATTCTGTCATACCGAGTGAAGTAAGTTAGAAAGAGAAAAAGAAATACCATATGCTAACACATATATATGGAATCTAAAAAAAAAAGATTCTGATGAGCCTAGGGGCACGACAGGAATAAAGATGCAGACGTAGAGAATGGACTTGAGGACACGGGGAGGGGGAAGTGTAAGCTGGGACGAAGTGAGAGAGTGGCATGGACATATATACACTACCAAATGTAAAATAGATAGCTAGTGGGAAGCAGCCGCATAGCACAGGGAGATCAGCCTGGTGCTTTGTGACCACCTAGAGGGGTGGGATAGGGAGGGTGGGAGGGAGACACAAGAGGGAAGATATTGGGATATATTTATACATGTAGCTGATTTACTTTGTTATACAGCAGAAAGTAATCAACATTGTAAATCAATTATACTCCAGTAAAGATGTTTTTTAAAAAAATGGCCTGGAAGCTTCGAAAAAAGAACACATTAGAGAATAAAGCAGCCCATTGGAATTAAAATTCAATTTTTGAAATAAATTTTAAAATTTAGTAGATGATTGGGCAGATGAAATTGAAGAAAAATCTCTCACCATTTATAACAAGGGTTGGCAAACTTTTTTATGAAGAACCAGGTAGTAAATATTCTCAGCTTTGCAAGCCATTCGGTCTCTGTCCAAATCATTCTCTCCAGCTTTGTAGCACGAAGGCAGATGGGCGTAGCCATGTTCCAGTATAACTTCATGAACGCTGAAGTTTGAGTTTTATGTAACTTTTACCCATCGTAACATAGTACTATTCTTTTGGGGGTTTTTTCAACCATTTCTGTATAAAAAAACATGATTAATTAGATTGTGGACCACACAGAAATAGGTAGTGGGCTAGATTTTGTCCAAGAGGCCATAGTTTATTGATCCCAATGTTGATGAAAATACAGATGGTATGTAGGAACAGCATACTAAATCGTGGAATGAACTTAAGCAACTGCTGGTGCATAAGAGAAGAAAGTCTCTTTGGTTTTCATGTTGGGTAACTTCTTTGAGGTTTTCAGCAAATATCACATTGGACTGCTGAGAATATGATACAAGAAAAAATAATTCATACCAGACTAATTGGCTCAACATTTGAACAGTACTTACACAGTCATAATAAGGTAAATTCTGGTTACTGTTTTTTTTAACTTTGAATCAATCTGCAGTCATAATATAGCAGATCAAATAGAGGTTGTAGGGCAAAATATGCACTGTTAAGCATGACAATATAAAAATAATACTATAGATGACAAAGGTGGGACTTGGAAGTAGATGAACAAGAGTTGAAAATGTAAGAAGAAGGAAATTAACAGCCATAGAAAAAAATTAAAAGAGCTTATTTGGGAAATCCTATATTTAAGTATATTAAGGCTACAAAGATAACTAATTAAGAGATAAAGTTAATAATACAAAGAGCAAACCAAGGAAAAGGAAGGCGAAAGGTAGCATTACGTGTGCTAATTCCTCATCTTTCTCATCAGGGAGTCCACAGGTAATTCTCTAAGTCTGATGAATTAAAGAGACTGAAAGAGGAACCATTAAGAGGTTGGCCCTGGAAATTGCAGCTGGGGTTGGAGAAGGGAGATATTTGAGTTAGACTGTGTATGTGTTCAACTTTGAAGAAATAAGAGTTTCCAGTGAGAAGAGATGGAACTTGTATTTTTCACTATAAGCTCTTTTGTATAACTTTTTTAAAAACCATGTGCATGCTTTCCTTGATAGCAACAAGAAGGTTACAAATAGACAGTATGACTATAGAAGTATAAAAATGACCTAAATTGGTTAAGCAAGTAAAGGTGCATAATTTTTTGTTCAGAGGGAAATGTGGCCTTAAAAACACATGCATGGACATGGATTCTGGAAGAATAGTTTATAAAGATAAAAGTAATTGTGTTAATGAGATAAATCCTGGTAAAATTTTCTTTAGTTGTATGAATAAGTTTTTTAAAAGAATATGTAAATATATAAGGAAATGTTTTTGCTTTTATCATATAATGCATCTTACCTCCATTTTATTCTCTTCCCTATTATATGTAAATAGTAAGATTTTCAAAGCTCTATCAACCTTCGATTGTCACACTATTTTGTCCACCTGACCCGTTTATCTGAACTAAAGTTTGCCCCTCTATTAGTCAGCTTGGACTGCCATAACAAAACACCATCAAACTGTGTAGCTCAAATAACAGAAATTTATTTTGTCACAGTTCTGGGGGCTGGAAGTTCAAGATCAGGGTCCCAGCATGCAGATTCTGGTGAGCGCTCTCTTCCTGGCTTGGAGACAGCCTCCTTCTTGCTGTGTCCACATCCTGTGGAGAGAGATACAAAGAGCTCTCTGTTGTCTCTTGTTCTACAAGGACAGTAATCCTATGGGATCAGGACCCCACTTTATGACCTCATTTAACCTTAATTACTTCCGTAAAATCTCTGCCTCCAAATATAGTACCATTGAGGGTTAGGCCCTAGTGTAGGTATTTTGGGGGACACAAACACTTAGTCCATAACAGCCCCCATTAAATTAAGTTGTCACGTGGCTCAGTTGAACATACAGACAAATTATTTTGCCACTGAGAAGTCATGGACCTGGAGAATGACTATCCTTTATGTAGGCTTGAATTTTAAAGCCATTTAACACTAGTATTAGAAGCTTTACATAGACTGGCCCCTACCCTAACAGATTCTAGAGTTTTTAGGCTCTCCAATCCCAAGTCCCCATCCTGTCCCTGCTAAATACAGTTGCAGCAGCATTTTCTTAGTGCTTTTGTTTTCTCCTGAGTGCCAATAGCATGGTACCCTCAACTTCCCTAAGACCCGTCGGCCCTCTTTTTTTCTGTAAAATCATCCAAAGTGAACACTCAGCCTTTTGATTATTTTATTTGATCTTCACAACAACTTTGTAAGATGGGGAGAGATGTTTTTATTCACATTTTATTGGTCATGTAGTTGAGAGGCAGAGATGAGCATTGCCCCACTGTACGGTGCAAAATATGTGCCTCCTTCCATAATAAGGAGAATGGAAAGAGCCCTGGCCTAGAGGTCTTATGACTGGTGCTGATCCCAGATCTAAGCTTGGCATACCCAGCTTATGGCAAAGGCAGGGTTGTTTTTGATCAGATTTATCTTCATTGATTCAATCACAGAAGTCTAGCACTGAGAAACTCAGTAAGATAAGTCACAGCTTTTTTTCCCTACATCCATCAAGCCAAAGTGATATCATGGTCCTCATTTTTCCCCCGTGTCCATCAGGCCAGAGTGATAGCATGGAGTAAGCATAGAGTTTGAGTTCACTAGCAGTGTGACCTTGGATGAGTTACTTCACCCCTCTAAGCCTGTTTCTCTATAAACTGAAAATACTAACTACTTTGTAGACTGTTGGGAGGATTGTAGATTGTTGGGAAGATTAAAGACAATTTATCTAAAGTACTTAAAACAATTCTTCCCATATGCTGTTACAAAAATGTACCTAATATTATGTCTAGAATGGCATTAATCTCCTCTGCCACATTCCCAAGCCTGATTTGCTCCAACTTAACCAAGCCTGTTCTCCTAGCAATTTCAGAGGAGCAAGAAGAATACCCAAGCACGGAGGGCCTCTTGACCTGGCCCATCATCACCTCTGCCTTGTTCTTTTTTTTTTTAACTTTTTATTTTATATTGGAGTATATCCGATTAACAATGTTGTGATAGTTTCAGGTGCACAGCAAAGCGACTCAGCCATATGTATACATGTGTCCAGACTCCCCTCCCATCCAGACTGCCACATAATACTGAGCTATACAGTAGGTCCTTGTTGGTTATCCTTTTTAAATATAGCAATGTTTACATCTGCCTTGTTCTTTTGATCAAAGCAAGCCACAAGCTCCTCTCTCTCCCTCCCCTAGACTCAAGAGATGGAGAAATAGATGCTACCTTGTGACCTAAGGACCTCAGGTCATATTGCAAAGGGTCATTTTTTTTTTTTTTTTTTTTTGCACTGAAGACATTTTTGTTATCAGTCTACCACATTGTTGTTCCAAAGGAATTTTTGTAAACATATGAAATGATGATCAACAACCAATTTTCTGGTTCCTATTTGCTTTCAGTTTTGCTTTTGTTCATTCAGCATTCACCCAGGGGTACGTGCTCGGAGTGTACATGTGCCTTGGCACCTCGCAGGCATAGCATCTCCCCTGTAGGTTGTGCTTATCTGGGTGGATGAGTGATGGGTTTTCCCACTGTACCGTGAGCAGGCACACAGTACAGTGTGATCCTCTCCCTTCGTGTTCCACTTGACAGGTGCAACAATCTGGGCTGATAAGAAAGGCAGGCCTTGGTAACCAGAGCCATCTGGGATGCTGGAGGCATCTTGTTTCCTCTTGACTGCCTGCGCATGTCTGTTTATTCCCTCCATGAGGTTTTATTGTTAGAAACCCTGATACCCAGTAGCGCACATTTGGGATGCGGCAGATCCTAACCAGCATTCCATGCAAGCGTCTGCTTCCCGGCTTGTAAGTGGTAGAGTCTACACATCTAGATGTGCACCTTTATAAATAGTTAGGTGCCTGGGGAATCTGGGCCATATCTTTGGGGTGGAATTAGGACACTTTGTGCCTGACTGTTCCTGGAGACAAGAAAGAGCTGACTCCGAGTCCGAGGAAAAACCACTGGCACAACCTATTGTTGGAAAACATGAGGTGATTATTTGTGTAGTTGCAGCAAAGCCGGCCTGAATAAGGAGGACCATTGCCTTGTGTCTCCTAATTTGGTATCTTTATTTTTCCATCTTTCTTTTCTTTCCTTTTTCTACATGTTCTCACTCTCTCCCTGCTCCTATACCTACCTTTTCCACTAGGGCCTTTTCATCCTCCTCCTTTCCTATCAGCTATTTTTCTTCAGGTCTCAGCTCAGTACACCTAACACCCTCTCACAATGCCTGCAGCTCAGCTCAAGTCAGCTGGACTCCGAGGACTGTCTGTGTTCACTGCACTATTGCTTCCCCAGATCAGGCTTGGGAACCCAGCAGGAGGGTGTACGGATGCCATTCAAGGGATGTGAAGGTAACTCTCCTGAACACATCGTATGCGGCAGGCACTTTAAAGCATTTAGATAAACTACTTGTAATCCTTCCACCAAGGACAAGATAGGAATTATTTCCAGCATATTGAGGAGCATATTTAGAAAGGTTTAGTGACCTTCCCAAGGTCACAGTGCTAGTGAATTCCAGAGCCGGCCTTCAGTCCAGGTCTGCATGATTCCAAATGCCAAGTTCTTTCGTTATATCTCTCTTCATGTCATTCAAAAAAGGAAAAAAGTGAGGATCAGAGATGTGAGCTATCTTGCTAAGAATTATAGTGTTGGAAAGTCTCTGCCTTTTTGGCTCAATATGAGAGAAATCTAATCGGAGGAAAGCCTGTCTTACTCCCAACCTGTGAATGTCAAAAGCACAGCTGGGACTTGAACCAGTTTTCTGACACTCAAGGCTATAGGAGCCATGATATATGATGGACAGACCGTTGTTTCATTCCTTCAGCAAATTATTATTGCCATGTGCCAGGCACTGTTCTAAAGTGTGGGATTCTTTGTGAAATAAAAAAGATCCTTGCCCTTGTGGAGGTTGCAAGCCAGTGGAAAGAAACAGATAATAAACAAAAGACAAAATAAGTTAGCTCTGTAGTGTGTTAGCTGATACTTACTATGGAGAAGGAAGCAGTGGAACAGGGTAATTAATGAGTGTTGGAAGCCGGAGGGAGGAGTGTTGCATTTTTAGTTAGGGAGATTAAGATAGGACTTATTGAAAAGGTAGTATTTGAACAGAGGCTCGAAGGAAGTGAGGGAATTAGCTGTGTGGGTATCTGGGAGAAGACCATTTCAGGCAAAACGAGGAGTGGATATAGTTGGCATTTGTGAGCCACAGCAAGAAGGCTGGTATAGTGGGAGCACATGTATTAAGGAAAGAGTAGTAGTAAAGGTGGCATCAAAGATACTACGTGCTCTGATTGCTTAAGGTTGTGTTAAACGTTTTAAAGATTTAAAATAAAGGCAAGGGAAAAACAAAACGACCTGTTAGGTGCATTAGGCACCTTGATGAAATAATCTAGATGTGGCATAATAGTGTTTCTGATCGGGATCGTAGCAATGTCGGTGATGAAAAGAGATTGGAGTCTGGATGTATTTGAAGGTAGACCCCTCAAGTTTCCCCAGCAGATGAGGTGTGGAATACAAGAGAAAGAGGGGCATCTGTATGAATCCAAGATTTGGGGCTTCAGCAACAGGAAGTGTAGCATTTCTCTCAGATGAGCTCTAGAAGGCAGTTTTGAGAGGAAGAACAGGAGCTCATTTTCGGACAAGTTGAATTAGAAAAGTTTCCTAGATATGCAGATGAAACTGTGAAGTGATCAGTTGTATATTTGATTCTTTTTTTTTTTTAATTTATTTATTTATTTTTGGCTGTGTTGGGTCTTCGTTTCTGTGCGAGGGCTTTCTCTAGTTGCGGCAAGCGGGGACCACTCTTCATCACGGTGCGCAGGCCTCTCACTATCGCGGCCTCTCTTGTTGCGGAGCACAGGCTCCAGACGTGCAGGCTCAGTAGTTGTGGCTCACGGGCCTAGTTGCTCCGCGGCATGTGGAATCTTCCCAGACCAGGGCTCGAACCCGTGTCCCCTGCATTGGCAGGCAGATTCGCAACCACTGCGCCACCAGGGAAGCCCTGTATATTTGATTCTTTACTCTGGGGAGAGAACAGAGAGAGAGACACACAATTAAAAGACGTGATCCCACAGACAGCACCAATGTGACGTGTGGACTGGAAATGAGTGCAGTGGGTAGTGAGATCTGTCTTGAATTGCTCCAGAAGTAGGACTCAGAAATCAGTGAGAAAGATGATGGAAGTCTGACTTCGGCTTTGACACAAAGGACCATTTTAAACTACTAACGCTTATAGCAATGGAATAATGGTGTGTTTCACAGGATGCATTTTCTAATGCTGTAAATTTTCAGGGAGGGTCTTGAATCTAGATCATCATTTTCTCAGATCTAGATCTAGATTTCTTTAGATCTCGTGCAGCTTCAAAAAAAAAGAGAGAAGAAAAATGTAGTAATTATTTTCAGTTAAGGGATTGACGTTTGCTCTTTATGTATTCGACTAAAGTTGTTTACACACACACACCCTTGATACATCTATCATGGCCCAGGTTTACTAGTCACCATTTTATTGATAGATGTCTTAAAGTGGATTGGACTCTTGCCTTGGGTTGAAACTTGAACCTACTGACTATTTAGATTCCTTCAAACTTTCAGTTTCTGTGATTCTGAGCATTTAGGAAGGAAAAAAGCCATCAAAAAATTCAATATGGACAAATTAAGGGAAAACAATTATGTCAAGCCAAACGTCTTTTTTTCCTTTAATGGCACCACCATGATGATGTCTTAAAACAGTGGTTCTCAAACTTTCAATCCCAGGACCCTGTTACAGTCTTTAAAGTTATTGAGGACCTCAGTGACCTTTTCTTTACATGGATGGTGCAGATATGGGAGAATAACCAAGTACCCTGTTTAATAAGGATCTCAAATGATGAATTGAAACCTGCAAAATTGAGGTTCACAAAAATCTACCTTCAGGATAAGAGAGCTGTAGCTTGACAGAAATTCATTTAAAGAAGACGCAAAGTTTTAGAACTTTCCCCTAAGTCCTGTATAGTCAGTGATATGACTCAGTAATAATGAAGGTTTAGGCTTAATAACACATTTCATTCATCATATTTAAGACACTGCCTTTTGAAGGAAATATTAACAAGCTACAATGCCCTGTGGAGGAGACTGGAAAGTAAAAGGTCTAAAACAGTTGCTGTATGGAAAACAGTTGAAGAAACTAATCAATGCCACACTGTGTACTTGGAAAAATTACTGAAGTTGCTTAGCCACTACTGCTACTTAGAGGGGTCACACTGCTCAGAAGAGATGAGCCTCACAAATTAGGAAGCATAAAGTGATCCAGGTGATATTAAAGCAGTGGTCAAAGTTAGAAAATGTGAATGAAATGAATCTTTCATTCATCCAAGAGGAAAGGTGTTCAGCTTTTACCTGGAAACTTTCTAGCAGTGAGATATCCTCTCTTGGGAAGACAAGAGGTTTAAGAGCGTCATTCATCATAAGATATTTCGGTTTGAACCCAAAAGTGACCAGGTGGATGTTATAAACTACACTGGGGATAGAATACAATAGAAGAGATACGTTTTAAAATTTGTCTAACCACAGTTTTCCCATGAAAGAGTTCAGGTCGCAGAAGAGGGCATTATTAGTACTTAAAAATTATTTAATTTAAATGCCAAGTATTCTGTGAACTAGCCCATCCTTCTTGATAATTAGAGGCCCTATTTTTGGTAAATGAGCATAAAAGCTGCTAAAATAGACATTAGTGGGTTATTGTTTGTGTGTATATGTGTGTTCCTCTCCCCTCTCCCCTCTCTTCCTTCCTTTTTCCAATCTTGAGTCAGATGACACAATAGAAGCCAATAAAAAGAAGACCTAGAACTAAAGAAAAAAACATTACAAGATGGTAAGAGAAGGAAGAAGCATTTTTAGAGTTCGCAAATGCTTGCTTATAATGAGATGCTGCAAGTTTGTTTACCACTTCCTGATATTTGGCCATAAAGCTTGCTTTGTCCTGCCAGTGGAAATAAACAACAGTCTTTGCTTTCTCTACTTTTTCTCAGTCAACCCACTGGGCTTCATGTAAGCTTATTAGCTCCTTAAGAGTTTGTACAACTACTGGGGACTTAAAATTTCAGCATTCTCTTATAAATCGAAACACAGTAAATTAAAAGAGAATTTATATTGCAAAACAAATAAGGGATAATTGAATTACAAGATAAAATTTAACTTTAAAAGCACTTTGTAATATTGATATGTTCTTTCAATATCAAACTTCTTTAAAGCATTTTTTATTACTTAGCAGAAATGCTTCAGGTTTACCTTAAAGAACTTAAAACTTAAGAACTCTTTCCAGTTAAATACAAATCAGAAGTTACTGTCAAATGTAGCTGAAATTATTGAATAAGGGTAAATTAAAATAGGAATTACTTGCAAAAAAAAAGTAATTTGCAAACAACTTTTCCCTCAGGAATATAATGTGTCTTTTGCATGAAGTGAGGTCTCTGTAAAACAGAAAGTGTGTATATGTCCATGCTACTCCCTCACTTGGTCCCAGCTTACCCTTCCCCCTCCCTGTGTCCTCAAGTCCATTCTCTATGTCTGCGTCTTTATTCCGGTCCTGCCCCTATACACTACCAAATGTAAAATAGATAGCTAGTGGGAAGCAGCCTCATAGCACAGGGAGATCAGCTCGGTGCTTTGTGACCACCTAGAGGGGTGGGATAGGGAGGGTGGGAGGGAGACGCAAGAAGGAGATATGAGGATATATGTATACATATAGCTGATTCACGTTGTTGTCAGCAGCAACTAACACACCATTGTAAAGCAATTATACTCCAATAAAGATGCTAAAACAAAAACAAAAACAAAAACAGAACGTGAAGGCATCTGAAATACACATTCAGATTGTCTATAGAAAGGCCAGGACCAATTCAGAAAGAAAATGCCTAGAATTCTGCTTGGTGTTACAATGCATGGGGGTTAAGGTAACAAACTGCCTCTGGCCTCTTTCAGGGGCAACAGAACAAACCAAAATTGTCTCCAGGGATGGAAATCGAGAGAATGATGTAGCAGGCCTGAGTGTAGAGGAAGAAACAGGGCAAGTGTTTTTTCTAATGTTTGCCTTGGGCAAGATTTTTTTTTATTATTTTCTACTAAATATGAAATACTATCTCTTTGTTTTACAAACTGTTATTTCAGTTTAGGCTCCTTCTGTGGGGGGAAATAAAATGCAGCATATTCAATAAAATTATCTAATGTTGGGTGTGGAGAGAGGCATGAGCGTTGGGTGGCAGAGGAAAGGAGGATAGCTGAAGTAACACTATGGAGCTACGAAGATTGAACAACTCTGCACCTCCCCGTGGGACAATGTGATAAAGAGATTGATGTGCGGTTAACACATGCTTGTTCCAAATGGCCCGTGGAAATCAGGTCTAAGACCTTTAAAGAAATCAGGTTATGTTTCTGCTTTGTACATAGGTTCATTTGTGCCATCTTTTAGATTCCACGGATAAGTGATAGCATACGGTAGGTGTCTCTCTCTTGCTGACTTCCTTCACTTAGTATGATCATCTCTAGTTGCATCCATGTTGCTGCAAATGGCATTATTTTGTTCTTTTTTATGGCGGACTGAGTCACTTTGCTGCACAGCAGAGATTGGCACACCATTGTAGATCAACTCTACTTCTATTAAAAAAAAAAAAGAAAGAAAGAAAAGAGCCAGGTTATGGTATTCACTCCCCAAGCCTGGTTGCTATTGGGGTTGGGGGCATTGTGACAGAAGGAAGAGGAGCACAGGTTGACCTGGGCTGCTATGTGAGCAACTGAGGCGGAACAAACAAAAGTCTGCTCTGAGAATAGAGAAGGCAGCGCGCACTGGGGCAGCTGAAGTCGACGATGGCTCTTCACAAGTTAATGTGTACGGCTGAGTAATAGTCCACTGTGTACATGGGCCACATCTCCTTTATCCATTCGTCTGTCGATGGACGCTCAGGTGGCTTCCATGTCCTGGTAGTGAGGTGGGTGGACCCAGAGACTGTCATACGGAGTGGGGTAAGTCAGAAAGAACAACACATACCGTAGGCTAACGCGTATGTATGGAATCTAAAAAAAGAAAACATGGTTCTGAAGAACCTAGGGGCAGGACAGGAATAAAGACGCAGACATAGAGCACGGACTTGAGGACGCGGGGAGAATAACATGGACATATATACACTACTAGGTGTAAAATAGATAGCTAGTGGGAAGCAGCTGCATAGCACAGGGAGATCAGCTCGGTGCTTTGTGACCACCATAGGGAGGGTGGGAGGGAGACGCAAGAGGGAGGAGATATGGGGATACATGTATAGGTATAGCTGATTCACTTTGCTATACAGCAGAAACTAACACACCATTGTAAAGCAATTATACTGCAATAAAGATGTTAAGAAAATAATTCAGATTAAAAAAAAAGTTAATGTGTAGCAAACTAATAACAAGTTCATATTAGAGCCAAGGCTAAGAATCAGTTGATAAATGGGGCCGATACATGTATCACTATCTGAGTAAGAGAAAAAACAGAGCTTATTAATGGTAGGAATCTGTATCCCTCCCCAATGTATTTGTTATGCCTGTTTACATGGAGGCATATCCCCGTAGGTTCGTATGGTCTTAAAAATCTGTACCTGAAGCTTTGTGTTTATTGCTGTCCAAGCATGTAACACCAAATTACTGCTGAGTAAGAGTATATTGTGAAGGCAAAGCAAAGCAACACCTGGATTGTTAGCCTCAGAACACCTGGATTTATAATAAAAGGAAATGTATAACACAAGAGTCCATGGTAAGCTGGTGAGGATGTATTCTGAGTTGACTTGGTGTGTTTGGATTCATCTCCCCCTGAATCTCCAGTTGATGAGACTTGTCTTGGAGCTGAGGGTGCTCCATTTCCTAGGAAATGAGCAAGTTGAAGAATGACCTCCCAGGAAGTTTGGTATATTGATGTATAAGCAGTTTATCTTCTTGCCTTTCCCTTCCTAATTTACAGCCTTCTGTGACTGGTTTATAGGAGTTTTCAAAAGATATGTGATTAGCTTTACTTGCAAGAAACCTGCAAGGGGTTTCAGGGCAATGATGTGTCAGCTATGAAGTCATTCAGCTAATCTGAAAGAAAATTTTTAGAGCAGGAAGGAGCCAGATTCAGAGGTGCTGACTTGTGAAACATGGTGGGAAGTGCCTTCCTAGCTAAAAGAGCTGAAACTCTGGTTTCCTAATCATGCGAGGGAAAAGTCATGACGAGCAAAAGGGAAAAAGCTAAACAACAACAAAACATGCACTCATTTGCACCATCCATGCCAGAGGCCCTTCTTTCTCATCAAAATTAGGAAAGCAATTGATATGGTTGTATGCAGTGATTAGAGGGAAAATGGCTGGCAGTCTGTGACTAGAGTATGCAGAGTGGAAGGGAGAGACGGACAAGTTTGAATAGGAGCCACGTGAGCAGCACACAGTCGGGGGTAGAGCAGCGAGGGCTAGACTTGAAATTCACTGCTGATTAAAAGTAAGGCAGGTTGGACTTGTTAGAAAAAAAAAAAAAAGTAAGGCAGGTCTGTGAGCTCAGACTCAGTGAGAATGGTTTCATTTCATTAATTCATTCGCTTATTCACTGTGGCTCTGTAGAGCCTCTGTTAAGTGCAAGGCACTCTGGGGAGGACAGTCATAACTATTGTATCCTCACTGAGTGTGCCAGTTACTAGGGTTGCAAAACAAATTACCCCAACACTTAATGGTGGAAGACAACGATACATGATGCTAGTGGATTATGTGTGTCTCTGCATCATGGTGTCTGGAAGTCTGAGCTGGAAAATTTGAATCCTGGTAGCTGGAATCATCTAAAGCTTGGTTACTCATTTGTCTGACGGTTGATAGGGTTGGTGGTGGCTGTCAGCTGAGACTTGAAGCCGGGGGATTGGCCAAAACTCCTATACCTGGTCTCTTCATGTGGTCAGAGCTTCCTCACAATATGGTGGCCAGGTTCTGAAGGTGAGTGCCAGATGAGGGTGAGCCAGGCAGAAGCTCTGTCTCTTTTCTGATGTAGCCTCAGAAGTCACAGATGGCATCAAGTCTGCTGTACTCCATTGGCCAGGCCCTCCATGAACCCTGTCAAAATTCAGACGGAGACAACATCAGCCCCAAATATCGGTGGAGGAATGAAAGCCACAGTCAGTGAAAAGGAGATATGTATGTGTGTATGTATGTATATGTGCATATGTAAAATCATCTTTGGAAAAATGCAATCTGCCACTCCTGAGAGTGAAAGAAAAAAAATTACCACAGCACAAAGCAAAAAATGATGTTTCATTTGTGATTATTTTATAAGTGATGGCCCAAAGAATCATACAATTCAAAATATACTAATAAAAAATAACACCTGAACACTGTTTTCTAAACTTGAATCACCTGCATGTCACTTCCACTGTTTTTACTATTACCATCTATATTATTGTTTTCTTAATTTTTCTTGAAATTGACCCATTTTTTATTGAAGTATAGTTGATGTACAATATTGTAAGTTACAGGTGTACAATATAGTGAGACACGATTTTTAAAGCTTATACTCCATTTATAGTTATTATAAAACATTGGCTATATTCCCAGTGTTGTACAATATATTCATGTAGCTTATTTTATACCTATTAGTTTGTACCTCATAGTGCCCTCCTCCTATCATGCCCCTCCCCTCTTCCCTCTCCCCACTGGTAACCATTAGTCTGTTCTATATATCTGCGAGTCTGCTTCTTTGTTGTTATAGTCAATAATTTGTTGTATTTTTTAGATTCCACATGTAAATGGTATCATAGAGTATTTGTCTTTCTGTGTCTGACTTATTTCACTTAGCATAACGCCCTCAAAGTCTATCCATGTTGCTGCAAATGGCAAAATTTCCTTCTTTTTTATGGATGAGTAATATTTCATTATATATATATATATATATATATATACATACACATACATCACATCTTCTTTATCCATTCATCTATTGATGGACATTTAAGTTGCTTCTGTATCTTGGCAGTTGTAAATAATGACCCAGGTTTTTATTAACTCAAATTTGTTTTAAAAGCAATCTAGGTATTACTACAGAAAATAGAATGTATTTTTGCCATAATTTATTTGTCATAAAATAAAGGTAACCTTAAATATAAAAAAAGTAAAACAGAGCAGTTATTATATGCTAGATGAAAATTCTGCTTTCCAATGACAGTTCCGAGGCTGAACGAAGCCCTCTCTTTGTCAAAGATCTTGTTAGCAGGTGTTAGAAAGATGTTAAATCACACTCATACAAAATCAAGGCTCTCCCCTTCACATAATCTGAGAGATTGAAAGAGAAGTGAAAGAGAATGATCCCTAGTGAGGTCAGTGATATTTAAGGCCAGGTCTGTGGACTGTCCAACATCCTTTAGAGAACTACTTCTATTAAAATCTTGATCCAGAATGCAAACACTGATCCAGAATGATAAAGATTATAGCTAGTTAAGCTTTCATTTAGCCTCAGCCAAGTCCCTGGGATCTATGAGGCAGACCGGCATCTAGCACAGTTGATGCTTGTTGATGAATGAATGTATTTGTAACCTGCCATTGGTCAGAGGCTGGGTCCTTTGCACCTTTGTGTTTCGTTTTGTTTCATAAGCCTCCCCGAAAGATCCAGTGAGCAATAAATGACTCCGGCTAGTTGGCTTCTACATGAAGTCTAGCTACACTCATTATCTTATTACCATTCCCCACATGCTGGTGGAATTGACTTTTTCCTTACCTACTGTGCATAACTAATTCCTAGACTTTACAGGACCACCCTAAATCCAGAGCTCTCAGGAGCTATTCTTATGTAGGTATCTAAATCCTATAACATTCGTTCCTAAAATAATTATTAGCACCTGCTGGGGCCAGTTATCCTAGGTCCTAGAGATATCAGAGGATAGTGAGAAATGGACACTTTCTTGTGATACAGAGAAAGGCCACTTGGGGGCAGCTGTTTCACCCCTAAAATTTAGTCAATTGCTTAGCAACCTAATTGTCTTGTTGTTAGAGTAGTCATCAGAAAACACTACTTCCTGGGGACTTCTCCCAGTAGAGAGAACCTGAGAATAGGTGTAGTTTTCATGGCCTTCTCCACCTGGACCTTTTCTTTCTGGCTTTCAGGGGCATGGGGAAGGTCTGCAAAGGCTCAGAGGAAGACAAGAGTCAGATATTTATCTTCAGGGAATCCAGCCTGTAGCCTTTACCACACTATAGGACTTCTAACAGCAGCGCCTTTCTAGGCATGGGGCTGGCATTAACAGATCTTCTTTTCCTTCTTTATTTATAGTCGGCTACGGTGAAGCTGTCAAAACCAGTGGCTCTGTGGACTCAGCAGGATGTCTGCAAGTGGTTGAAGAAACATTGTCCGAATCAGTATCAGATCTACAGTGAGTCATTCAAACAGCATGACATAACTGGTAAAGTATGCAGTATCCGAAATATTTCACTCCCTCTCCCTCTTCCCATCTCAATGGCCTTTCCCACACCCTTAAAATGAAAAAGCATCTCCCTGCTGAAATTGTCTGGCATGGTGGGTTTACTTTAAAAGGAACGATAAATTCCAGATCCGGGCACGCCATGCTGCTTAACAAGCATAAGTGGTTATTACAGGGAACCATGGATTTTGAATGTCTAGTATAAAAGTATGTGGTAATCAGGGTAAGGGGTTGGGGGATCCTAGAGAAAATAAGAGTGTAGCAGTCCTAGAGTAAAGAAAGGGAGGAGATCCTTCAAATTAATTTGGTTACAAGGTCCGTAGGTAGACATTTTAAGAAGAAAAGGTTTCTAAATGGGAAAATTCTGGACTGAATATAATAATACTAACTCACTGCTCCTGAGATGAATACCCTCAAAGCACAAATTAAGACTCCCTTTAAATCAACGGGCTTCGAGTATTATGTGTGGAAGTCGAGAAGCGCTTGGCAGCAGGAAATATGACAGCATAATGAACTGTAAAAGTCTGTAGGATCGTGTCTCTCAATTGGAGAATGGAGTGGGTAAGAGGGAGCGGATAGGTCCACGGTGGGAGCCCATCAGAGTAAGGGGGTCTTTTGCAGACCTCGCCTGCCCACCTGCCCTGAGATTCTGCTTGATTGTGGGTACCATTCCTCCCACCCTCCTCTTTTGCAAACCTTATAATGAAAGATAGGATGGAGGAACATGCTCTGTGCACCAAAACTGTGCTTCAAGGTGGGAAAAAGTGTTGAGAAGATCTGATTCCAGTCCAGATTCTTCTTTTTTCTAAGTGAAAACTGACCCTCTAGTGGGAAAGGGACTTGCTCTCGAGTAGTTCAGCACACCTGACGCCAAGCCCTTTCCAGGCTCATGCTTTGCATCTTCAGAAATGCTAACCTCTCTATATTCAGTCCCGTCACTTTGAAAAGGGTCACGTCAAGCAGAAAGCTTTATTTTTGCAGTTCAGTTCTTACCCTGTAGCTTCAAGATCTGGGGCAGATCGTACCTCCTTAGAGCAGGACTAGATGGGTGGTTTTCAAAGTGCGTTCCGTGGAGCCCTTGGTTGCACTAGAGGCTGCCAGAGGGACGTGCTTTGGGTTGAGATGGGTGTGTCTGTTTCACGTATTCAAATTGCACAGAAAACTTGATTTGGAAAAAAAAGGCTTCTAATATTAAATAACATTTTTTTTTTATTTTATTTTTATTTATTTATTTGGTTGCATTGGGTCTTCGTTGCTGCACACAGGCTTTCTCCAGTTGCATCGAGCGGGGGCTACTCTTAGTTGCGGTGCGCGGGCTTCTCATTGCGGTGGTTTCTCTTGTTGCAGAGCTCAGGCTTTAGGCACACGGGCTTCAGTAGTTGTGATACGTGGGCTCAGTAGTTGTGGCTCGTGGGCTCTAGAGCGCAGGCTCAGTAGTTGTGCGCAGGCTTAGTTGCTCCACGGCATGTGGGATCTTCCTGGACCAGAGATCGAACCCGTGTCCCCTGCACTGGCAGGCGGATTCTTAACCACTGCACCACCAGGGAAGTCTCTAAATAACATTTAAATAACGCTGAGCTAGATTATCAGAGATTCCTGATGACCAAGTTAGTAATGTTTAAATATGTAAGGAACACACAGGTGTAGCTCAAAGTGAGGTAACAGAGAGTGAAATCCTCCTAACTTAAGCATAGAAATGGTCCTTAATATACTTCTTTTCTCCTCTGAACTGGAGGTAATGGCCCATTTGGATGAAATTCCTGAAATCCTGAAAGCAGTGTCAGAACTTAGCTTAGATTCCAAGCGTCTAGATTCTTTTTCTTAGTCCCTCGCTTAAGGATATAAGAAAATCCCATACAGGATCAGTTATTCCACCCCTAAAATTTATCAACCAGTTAGTAACCATTTGGCTGATTATGGTAACCTTCATGAGATAATGTCTGTTTCTTAATGCTTGTGTGATAGTAATGGCAAAACCTTTGTCATGATCTTATTAGAAAGTAGTGTTATCTTTTGTTAGGCGTGGGAATTCTGTGATACCCTTGAGGGAAGGGTAAGCATTTATAATTGTTTGAAAAGGATGAGCATTACACCCCCCTCAGAAATAAAGATCTCATGCTTCAATGCTTATGGAGTAAATGGTACCACTTCCTAAGGCTTTCTGCTAAGTGGCCTTGTGTTGCAAACAGCTGTCATATTGCTTTTGGTGGCATACTTGGTCTCCACAAACACCTCTGGTATTGGTAAATCGCAACCTTCTTGAGATCTTGGACAAGCTGCTTAACCTAGACAAGTTATTCAACCTCACTTCTTCATCTTCAAAACGGAGATGATAATAATAACAATGCCTGTCTCAGAGAGTCATTGTGAAGATTAAATGAAATGATATAAACAAACCACTAAGTTAATCATTTATTGACACCTTCTACATACTAGCACTGTGCTGTTCTTCATGTCGAAATTCATCTGGAGGTGTCTAAAATCATACTGTTACTTCATTCTGAGGGCAGCCTGTTTTCTGGCAAGAAAAGAAAGCAGGGGATTATTTGGGGACTTAGGAGAGAATGATTTCAGGTTAACATTTGACACACACATCTTTCTGACCTTCACCTATTCAAGGCCTCAGAAGACCACTTTTGTCTCCTGTTTCTCTCCAAGGGTGAATGTAAACTACCCAAATGATCACAAGTGCCAAGTGGCCCGAAGATAGCTTTCAGGACTGAAGCCAGCCCTGTGATGCTGGCGGCTGCAGGAATCCTAGTGCCCTTGTAGGCTCTGATAAACTGGGCAAAGAGGATTGTGCAAAATCAAGACGTGATGGCAGAGAGAGCCTCAGCAGCCCATGCAGACAGTAGAGTGTCTTAGAGTGAGGGCCGGGAGGGGGTTACAAGTGCCAGGTCAAAGCCCAGACTTGCAGCTTAGTTCTGTGATTCTGTGAAGGTGACTTGGTGTACTCCCGCTTTCTTTACCTGTAAAGAGGAGATGATAATAGTACCCGCCTCAGAGTGTTGCTGTGAGAGTAGCTCACGGTCACAGTAAGCAGGCAGTGAATGTTAGCTGCTGCTGTTTTCCTAAGTGCTGCTGCGCTTTCTATGAAAACAAACCACACACATAAACACTGATGAATTCATCCATCTTTATTATCCTGAAAATTATAATGAGCACCTAAGGATGGGGGTTGGGATCTGGGCTCTAAATATCCTGTGCTTATCTGCAAGGCCGCAATAAAGACGTCCATATGTCTCTTATTTATGCTTAGATTCTCCTGAGTACTGCTGTTCATTTATGTGTCTTAAAGCAAGGGTCTCCAATATCATGCTCATCAGGGAAGCATGTTATATCTCTGTAACACATCAACAATCCCTTAATTTAGAGGCGCGCGGGACCATGGCGATAAATAAAAAAGACATATTGAATGGAAAGAAGAATCAGGAAGAAAAAAAAGATGGGCTTTCTGATTACAGACCTGAGGCAAATCCTCCTCCTCCCACCCGCCCCTGTTCTCCACCCCTCGACCTCTGACAAGTAATAACTGTGCAACATCACACAAGCTAGTTTCAAGTCAGTGATATGAGAATAATATTTATCTTAAAGGGTTGTGGGAAAGGTTAAAGGGGATGATGCATGTGAAGGGTTTAGCTTTACGCCTGATACATAGTAGACATCCGTTCAGCAAGTATTTACGGAGCATCTACCCTGTACCAGGTTTGGGGAATACAGCAATAAATAAAATGGTCAGTGATCTGTGTAGGGAAAAAATTGTGCCTCCATAGAAAACTGCATCCTCAATAGCACATCATTTCGGGTTGTCTAATTCTGATTCTACAAAGCTGTTCTACAACTCTGTAAGTTGTAGGTAAGTGATAGCAGTATAAAATAATCCTTGTGTGTAGATGTGTAAATTCTGTCCCACGGAGGTTCAGTTGACTTCCCAATCCACTGTGGAAAAGGTGAGTTTTGTCTCCCACTTACACATTCATTTCACTCCTGCTGATCTAAACATGTGTCGGCTCTTTGGAGTCTCCTTTGAGTTGGTTGTAACATCTTATCAGTTTCCACAAAATCTTAAACATGTGTTTATTTTTGTATATGATGAGAGTCATGATTTTAACTTTTTTGAAAGGTATCCTTTAACCTTGGTAGTTGTTTCATCTTTTTTTAATTGGTTTCAACCAACAATTCCACTATATTAACATCTTTCTGATGCCTTTGTTTAAAATACATTATATTCTAAACAAACTCCCCCCCCTCCGCCATCCAGTTTCTCCAAAGTCTAAGGAAACTTAAGGTATGTTTTAACACACCAGTATTCAAAACCTTGTGCAAATTTCCTATTAGAATTTCTGAGAATTTCATTGTGTCCAGAAGGCACCTGCTATTTTATGGCAGATGAGTTAAATCAGAAGAGACTCTACTAGTGGTAACTCCCTGCAGAAGCGCTCTTAACAGGCATAAGATGGTTAGAACACCTGAGAGGCATTAGGATAGATAGATTTAAATCATCAGATTAGGCTTGAAGGAAAGAAATTTGTCTATTTTCCTGTGCTTGCAGGATTCTTTCCCCAGCTTTCTGAGGCCGGGCTTGGAATGCTGATGAGGAAGCTCTGCTGGGACCAGGTGTAAGCTCACAGGCAATGTTCGGATTCTTTTTTATGCACAGTTAAGAATCTTTTCAGGTTTGAGGCAGTTTCAGCCCCTGGCTGTGCCTGGTATTCTTCCTGTGGTGGCTGCTAAAATCAACTCATTTCCTTCAGCATCAAGCCTTTCTTTCCTCTGTAAAGGGTTCTTTCCCCTCCCAACTTTAAAGACTTATCTTCCTGAGTGAGGCAGTCAGAGCTCCTCAGAATACAAAGTGTATCTTTAGAAGCTATTTGGAATGTGTAAAAGGTTTCCACGTGGCCTGCTTCATGGAACACAGGTGGGAATCCTTTAGATGTCTGCAGGAATAAATACTTACCCTGTGAATGTCCCCTGCATGTGGTCAGTATTGACTTGTCACATTTCTCATTGGTCTCCTACAAAATCAGTGAATATTTCTGGTTCTTTCTGTGCTTCAGACACTGCCCATTTGTACCTCTTTCCCCTTTTCAAAATATTCCGCTGGGATGTAGCACCCTGAAATTTGGTAGTTCTGCTTATGCTATTGAATAAAGGGGAAACCTCTTTATCTTTTTCAAACCTTTGGATTGTGGGCTCTGTGCATTTGCTAACATTTACCCTTCTGCTATTGTCTTCCTAGTCTTTTATCACGGTTAGAATTACCCATGGAGGTCAGTGGGGTGTGTAGTAAACAAGTGTCCAAAGAAGTGGAGTAATTATTTTATGTGCTATACCTGTGAGAACACTACTTTGTGGAACCCAGTATAGCCCAATAAAATGTGGGCTTGTTGAACTACCACAGTGCTTCATCTGCGCATTTTCTTGTCTTTATTGGTTTTCCCTCTGGATAGCTTTTGTATATCTTTGTATTTTGTTACATTTCTCTTTTGTATGAACTGCTCTACATTTTTTATTGAATCTCGAGCAGCATTTTGTATCTGCATAGTAAAGTTTTGATATCATCAGGGCATGAGTTTCCCACATATTAATTTTCCAATAACAGCATTTATTCTTCATTTTTAACACCCTTTGATAGAAAGCTTACTAACATCACCTCTATACTCCTCAGCATTCTTAAACCTAGGATGCTGAATTTGGTTGTTTTGATGATTCAGGATAATAGATTTCTGAATGTTGGAAGTGACTTCAGATGTCATCTGAGGTTTTATGGGGTCAGTTTAAAAATACGCCTTTCAATGAGAAGTATGAATGGAGATCAGAATATCAGCTTCATTCCCGATAAAGCTTTTTTGGAGAATATCCTTTAGGTCTTCAGATGAATTGATTTGCTAAGAATATTTTCCCTCTAAATCAGGTATTCTGGTCACTGGCACAGCTGGGAAGTGCCCCTCTAACCGCCTGGGAGAAAGCAGACTGCATCAGGCACACAGGTCACAAGACAGGACAGAACATGAGGCTGGGCTGGGCAAACCCGTTTCCTGCTTCCAAGGGCACCAAACAGAGGGGAGGAGAGAGGCCAGGAGCGTTAGTCAGGGCAGTTCTTCCATGAAGGAATAGGGTGGGGAACGAGTGTCCTCCTACCACTTCAATCATATGTCTCCCCACGTGTCCTTTCCAACATCCCTGCTAGATGGCCAGACAGCCTTTGCTCAGACACCTCCAGGGATGAGCATTTCATAATTTTTAAAAGCAAACTGTTATTTTTTGTTTGTTTTGGTCCAAGATTTTGGATGACGGTGACGGTTACAGTGCTTGGTTTTCCTTGCTCCCTCCTACTCTGAGCTACAGGGCTCTCAAATGCCATGCTTTCTTCTACCATCCTCAAACCTACCCTTTTACCTGGATAATTCCAGCTTCCTTTTGGGCTTTAGTTCAGATACTACCTCCTGCAAAAGCCTTTCTTACTCCTCCTCATCTGGATTAAGTAACCCATCCTGTAGCTCCCAGGATAAGCCCTGTGATAGAACTTGTCCCATGAAGTTGATAGTTGAAAAATATAATGATTAGAAAGTTCTGCTGAGGTTTTACTGAAACCCAACCCTAGACCCTGTTTAGGTTCCTGGGTTATAGAAACCTTTGCTGAAGAAAGCCCTTCATGACTGCCCCCCAGTACAGATTCACGTGCCAGGCCTCCATGGAACCATGATGCCTTCCCCCAGCCTTTCCTTCATCCCAGTGGCCTGTTGAGTGGCTCTCCCAACATGCTTTCTCCCAATTCCTTTCTTCATCGCTAGTAAAGGTCTGGTTTCTGCTACGCTGAAAAGTTACACGCTGTTTGATGGGCTTTCCCTAAAACTATTTACCCTCTACCCATCTGTCTTCTCCTGCCTCTTGTTTCAGAAAGCATGCTCTTATTCCCTTCTACAAACAAGCTTTTTCTGCCTTTGCTTTAACCAGACGTTCCGTATATCCTCTGGATATTTGCTTCCTCAGTTACAGTCATCCTCTCATCTTCAGTCTAGCTACACTGGCTACCTCCTTTCTCTCTAAATACAGTTGACCCCTGAACGAAGTGGATTTGATATACACAGGTCCACTTACACGCAGATATTTTTCAATGGAAAATGCAATAGGGCTACATGGTTCATTGAATCCGCGGATGCAGAGGAACCATGGATACGGAGGGCTGACAATACTGCAGGCGGATTAACCCCCTCGTTGTTCGAGGGTCAACTGTAGCTTCATTTTAGCCCCTTGACCAATCCCTTTCTATTCATTTCATTTATTTGTTAAATCATAATTAATTCATTTGTTTTATAAAATTTATGTGACCACTACCACATGCCAGGCAGAACACTGTACCCAACAGCTTCAGAATGTATGTACTTCCCAGTTCAGGGGACTTATTCACCACGATGTACTGTACGCCAGGGCACAAATCAGTCTCAGTAAATTTGAAAAAACTGAAGTGGCACAGGGTACACTCTCTGACCGAAACAGAATTAAATTAGAAATCATTACCAAGAAGATCCCAAATATTTAGAAACTTAATGCACATCCATGTAACCAGATGGGAGAGGGGAAAAAAAAAATCGCAAGAGAAACTAAAACATATTTTGAACTGAATGATAGTAGAAACATTAATATTTCAAACGTTTGTGTGGTACAGCTACAGAACTTAGAGGAAAATTATAGCATGAAATGCCTGTATTAGAAAAGAAAGAAGAAAGAGTTGAAATTGATTAATTAAAATTTTACCTTAAGAAGTTAGAGAAGGAAGAATACTAATCTCAAAGAGCTGAAATCAGTAAGACAGAAAACATACAGGCAATAAAGAAAATTAACAAAGGTAAAGCTGATTCTTTGAAAAGATCAACAAAAATTGATAAATGTCTAGATAGCCTGAATGAGGGAAAAAAAGAGCATCAAGTGAGAAATTGGGGATATCACTAAGTTTTCTACATTCATTAAAAGAGCAGAAAATACTATGAACAGGTTTATGCCCACATACTTAACAACTGAGATGAAATGGACTAATTCCTTAAAAACTATAACTTACCAATATCTGACTCAAGAAAGCTAGAAAATTTAAATAGCCATGGATCTCTTAATCACTTAAACTTTTAATCAGAACTTCCCATAAAGAAAGCTTCAAGCACAGAAGGCTTTTTCCAGTGAATTAAAACAGTCGAGAATTAGCAACCAAACTTTCACAAATTCTTTCAGAAAATAGAGAAAGGGGGAGCACTTCCAAACTCATTTTATGAGACCACACTAACCCTGATACCAAAACCTGACAAAGATATTACAAGAATGGTATGGTACAGACCAATATCCTTCATGAACATAAACCTACAAACCTTGACAAAATACAAGCAGGTTGAATCTCACAATAGACGAAAAGGATATTACATCATGTTTATGTGTGCATAGGAATGTAAAGTTGATTCCGTTTTTGAAAATCGATGTGATTCGTCATGTTAAGAGTAAATGAAGAAAGTCATATGATCATCTCATTAGATGCAGAAGGCTTCTGATTTCAGCTCTGATATGTAAAGAGCTTGGATGTCATCACTCTGATCCTTACCACAAGAAAAAGCTGGACACAGTGAGTTTCCTGGTAGTCTGGTGGTTAGGGCTCCACGCTCTCGCTGCCGAGGGGTTCAATCCCTGGTTGGGGAACTAAGATCCCACAAGCTGCACAGTGCAGCCAAAAAGGAAAAAAAGCTGGACAAACTGAAAACCAGTGGGGTGTTTTTTTTTTTTTTTTTTTGGACCCATCAGAGAGCTGATGTCATAATGCAAATCACCCCCCTGAAATCTGGAGAATAGGGCACATGCAGGAGATACAGAACCCTAAAGACCTGCTTAGCTGGAACAGAGACAGACCAATAATAATGGACAAAATATTTGGACACTTCACAAGGAAGGTAAAAGAATGGCCAATAAGCACATGAAAATATGCCCAGCAATATTAAGTCATCAGGAAAATGCAAATACAACCCAGTGAGATATCACTTTACACCCAGTAGAATGGCTGAAATTCAAAGGATTGGCAATACCAAGTGTTGCTGAAGATGTAGAGCAACTGGATCTCTTGTACACTGTTGTTGTGAGTAAATATGGTGCCACCAGATGCAGAAACTAAATTTCTTACACAGTTAATCACACACTTATTAGATGATCTGCCGTTCTGCTCTGAGATATTTACTCAAGAGAATCGGAAACATATGTTCATAAAAATTCCAGTCCACTCATATCCAAAAGAGCTTTACTCAGACAAAAATTTTAAACAACCCTTAGGTCCATGAAGAGTAGAATGGGTAAAACAAAGTGTGCTGTATTCACACCAGAAACAATGCAGAACAATACAAAGGAACCAACTACTGATGCATATGACAACATGAATGAATGTCACGTTATACTCAGAGAAAGAAGTTAGAAAGAAAAGAACACACACAGTGTGATTCCAATCATATGAAATTCTAAAACAACAAAATTAACTTACAGTGATGGCAGTGAGATCAGTGGTTACTTGCGGGGGTGTGTGTGGTGGGGTACTAGAAGGGAGATTGATATAAAGAGGAGCAACGGAACTTTCTGTGCTGATGAAAATGCTTCGTATCTTTGTCACAGTTATCTATTTGGCACCTCAAATCTGTGAAATTTATTGTAAGCAAGTTATATCTCAAAGCTGGTATTTACAAGCTTGTGTGCTTTCCAGATTTTCTAAAATGGACATACTGTTTTTAAAAGGAAAAAGTGAAAATGTCATCCTGCGTCTTTCCATACTAGCTATAGGATCATTTAGGTTAAAGGTAGTTAGGTGAATAGATAGAGTTTTCTATTCATTTATCTATAATATATAGTTATAGATAATGAGATTGAGTTTGAAAATCCACTTTATGCATTTTTCACTGGAAGAATAATCAGATACCAGAACATTCTTATAAAGAAAGGTATAGTTTACCAGTTGTTGGAAGATGTACTGCTGACGAAAGGAAAACAGTTCTCTTGTCTTATTGAGATTCTGCTTGTCTGAGCCTACACCTGTGCATCCAAGATACTTGTATTTCACAGATGAGTTAAATTTCAGAAAATATTCATTGCCGTAGCATACAGTTGGCCCTTTTATATTTTACTCATTAATAGCTTTTTCAGTTAAAAACTACTCTCACCACCATTTTATAAACCAAAGGAATTTTAACCAAAAAAAACCCAAAAAACAAAAAACCCTCATGGTTTAAAAATGGAGTACATTTCACTTAAAGAAAAACATACATTGTTTTTATTTCTCCCATTTTCATCACAGATCAGCGCCGCTTTGTTAAGTTAGTTAAGGAAACTACTGTTCTTGGGGACATTTATTGATATTCTAAATACAACATTTATTTAACATTAGAGATGGTATGTGGCAGGATAAGAATGGAAGTTGTCACCAAATGCACTATGTGTTGTTTCACATATCAGAACAAGAACAGAAGGAATATACTTTTTTTAACCAGCAGCATAGTGTTAAATACACCTCATACACTGCTCTTGTATCACCTACTGACTGCTCTCTGTAGAATTATTATAATCAAGCCTCCTCTCACAGGTGGGGAGGGTTGCTATGGTTACCAGTTTTCTCTTGGATGACCCTCCCCTCCTCTCATCACCTTCATAGGTTTTATAGTGTGGGAAACACACTAAAGGAAAAGGCTTGCCTAGGTCCCACGGCCAGGAAATAGGGAGCTGGGGTCAGGAGCTAGCTTTCTAAACCCTTATCCCAGTGCCTCTCTCACTTACAAGATACCCTTTTCCCAGCCAGCACCAGATAGCAGACCCACACCAAAGGCTTCTGAGACCTGAGAAATGCCAGTGCCAGCCAGAAGGAATCGCCTTACCAAAGTTGT
Source organism: Balaenoptera borealis (assembly GCF_965194805.1). Classification (NCBI taxonomy): domain Eukaryota; kingdom Metazoa; phylum Chordata; class Mammalia; order Artiodactyla; family Balaenopteridae; genus Balaenoptera; species Balaenoptera borealis. The sequence continues at coordinate 20,146,732 of NC_138876.1, forward strand.
AACCCTGGAGCCGTCCTGCTTTAGAAAACCCCTGACATCTTGAATAATGCCAGTTGTTTCCTGGAGGTTTTCTATGTGCAAGAGGCTCTGCTGAGAACTGTCCGCCTGTCGAGTACCTAGAACTGTCTGGAACCATTCAATGTTAGCAAATTGTAGCTCTCAATCTTGTAAGCTGTTACAGGTGAGGAAGCAAGGCCCAGACTTCAGTGGGCGACTCAAGCTGAGCGCTTAACATCAACAGGACCTACCACACAGGCTTGTTGGGAGGTGAAAGGAGTTAAAACATACTTAGAACAGTGCCAGGTACATTGTAGGGGCTCAATAAATGTTACCTGTCATCCTCATTATTGGTCTGTGTTTAGTAAGTGAGAAGCATTTAATGAGGACCACCATGGACCCTGCACCGTGCTCACCGCAGTGAGATAGAAAAGCAAGACACCACTGGTTCCATGGTGTCGGACCAGAAGGCACCTCCTCCTGTCTCCTGTTATTCACGTGAGTAAACAGAGGCCCAGAGCTAAACTGAGCTGTGCAAGGGCACACAAGTTCGTGGATTACCAGGAACTGTTAAAAGCTAAGTCACATTGCTATGGGACAACAGGAGACCCATTCTTAGGGAGAGCCCAGCAGGTTGCCTGGCTTAGAAGTAATCAGAGTAGGGGCTCGAAACGATCAAGACTCCCTCTTAGTGAGCGTGTTTTTCCACTCCCAATTCCAGGAGCAGAGTGAAGGTTTTATAGCCACCAATTCGATCTCATACTTCCTTACTTTCAACCAGATCCAGCTTTTCCTTCTCTTCCCCCTCTTTATTCCACCTTTCCAGTTCCCTGTGAGAATGTCACATTATACTAAATTAAATACGACCAAAGGTCTAGCTTCCTTTGCTCCTGACTTTGAACACTGAGCTTTTTACCCTGTCAGAGAAATTAAGTCAATGAAGCACAACCTGTCCTGAGAAGTCCCTGTTTGCTTTTCAGCTTCTGCATCAATTTGATTCCTTTTCTCCTGATGGTTTTGTTAATGACTCTGTTTGGTTTTGCTTTTTACTTTGCGTGTTTTTAGAACATGCTGAAGTCAGATTGTAAAATTGGAGATCCCCTCCCCTTGGTTTTGCTCCCAATCCCTGTTTGAAAGTTACTATACTGTGTACTCCCTTCCTGTCGAGTCAGGTCTCCCATCCATCCGCACAGAGCCCGGGTTGTATGCGCAGAGCCTCTATTGCTGCGTGCTTTTGGGGGATTGGAAATGAGTCCTTTTAGAGGCCACCTGCTAAGTGGACCGATGACTCTCCTCCTTCAGACAGCATTGTTTATGGTGATGGGCGTGAGGCTGTGCATTAACAGAGGGAACTGAAGCCCACACACGGGATTGATTCTCTTTAAGAGCCTGTGGCACTGCTTGCATGAAATACTATTGTCCTCAAGAGGTCTTGGCCAATGTCCTTCTAGGCCATTTGTGTGTGGACTCTCATGTTCCTCATTCAGAGTTCCACTAGATATGTTTTCCAATTCCCATATTTATTTTAGGGTGACGTGGCTGTTAAGTGTTTAATGGCTCCTGACAAGCTTCATATCTTGGAAAGTTATGAAAGATGAGAGAAAGCAGGGGTGTGGAGACCTGTGATGGAGTCCCCTCCGCTGATGAGTCGCTGATGAGTCCCCTTGGCCAAGTCTAACCTCTCTGAGCCTCAGTTTCCCTTTCTCTAAAATAAAATTATGATAATGTACCTTACAAAGTTGGTATCAGTTACTGTTGTTGTTGGTGATCTATAACTGTGTGGACTCCATACACAGGTTTGTAAGAAGCAGAGCATAGAAATTACTTTGCAGATGGTTAAGAATGATACAAATGGATATATGTCTGTGTGTATATGCATATATTTCAATTTCCCCAGCCCACCAAAATTTTGCTTTGCCCCATGCCTTTTTTTTTTTTTTTTTTTTTAATTTATTTATTTATTTTTGGCTGTGTTGGGTCTTTGTTTCTGTGTGCGGGCTTTCTCCAGTTGCGGCGAGCGGGGGCCACTCTTCATTGCGATGCGCGGGCCTCTCCCGTTGCAGAGCACAGGCTCCAGACGCGCAGGCTCAGTAGTTGTGGCTCACGGGCTTAGTTGCTCCACGGCATGTGGGATCTTCCCAGACCAGGGCTCAAACCCGTGTCCCCTGCATTGGCAGGCAGATTCTTAACCGTTGCGCCACCAGGGAAGCCCTGCCCCATGCCTTTTTGAGTAGTACTAATTATTGCAAATAAATATCAACTTATCTCCCAAACAGGTACTTAGCATCAAATACTCCCAAGACATTTCTCTAGTAACTCAGAGCGTAAAGAATTCAGAAGATTTGATTCTTGATAATTAAGAAAATTATCATGGTGTTAGGGAAAACCATATATTATTAAAAATATTTGGGTGTTTTCATGCCAGGCACTCCAATAAGTATTTTACATATATTTTTGTCTTCACAATAACCCCATAAGGTAATATTATTCCTATTTCACAAATGAGAAATATGAGACTCAGAAAACTTAGGTATCTTGTCTTATGTCATACAAGGCTAAAAGTGGCAAAGTCAAGGATTTTTCCAGTGCCATCTGAATCCAAAGCTCATGTTTTGACTATGAAAGATAGCATCATACAAGTGCAGGTGAGTGATACACAAAGGAAGGTTGGGGTAAATACCGAAGTGAACTTGAGAAGGAACTCTTATCTATGAGTCTGGTTTATTAGGAAATCTGCTTGGAGGAGGCTGAATTCATGTACAATTCTAGAAGAGAAAGTCCCTGAAATATCAAATTGTATTTACATATTTTGTTTGATCCTGATAGAATTTTTTTTAATTATTTATTTATTTATTATTTTTGGCTGCGTTGGGTCTTCACTGCTGCGCGCGAGCTTTCTCTAGTAGTGGCGAGCCAGGGCTACTCTTCATAGCAGTGCGCAGGCTTCTCATTGTGGTGGCTTCTTTTGTTGTGGAGCACAGGCTCTAGGCATGCGGGCTTCAATAGTTGTGACGCATGGGCTTCAGTAGTTGTGGCGCACAGCGTAGTGCGTAGGCGTAGTAGTTGCTCCGCGGCATGTGGGATCTTCCTGGACCAGGGCTCGAACCCGCGTCCCCTGCATTGGCAGGTGGATTCTCAACCACTGCGCCACCAGGGAAGTCCCTGATAGAATTTTAGAAGAAAATATAATAGCTTCCGAGCCACGAACCTCACCACTCCCTGTTGCCTCAGACCATGCCTCTTTTTACTCTGTGTTAGACCTGCCTGAGCCTGAAAGCATTTGGGTTTCTGAATCCTGAGGAGGGAACAGTGAAGGAGGTGGAGATAGATCAGAGGGATAGATCGAGAGCTCCATTGGAGAAGGCCTGAGTGTCAGGTTGAAGAAAGTAGATTTTCCTCTCTTGAGTGTCATTCAACACCCATCAGTGATAAAGCATTTTTCTAGATGAGTGAAGTGATAAGCTCAAAGCAGTCTTGGAAAAAAATCAAATATGCAGATGAAACATCACCAATGTATGAGTTGTTGGCCCAGGTGGATTCTGAAGCTTTTTCCCTTTCCCAGTCACCAAAGGTGGTTCCATGCCTAACTCCCTTTCCACAAAGCCCCCATCCCTCTCATTACTCTAAGAGTAGAGATCAGTAGTGATGAATTGTCTCAACATCCCTCCCTGCAATATTATCTGCGTTCTTACCCCTCCTTCACTGTTTCCTTTATGTCTCTGAGGGAAAAAAAATCTCTGTGCCAAATCCAGTGCCCTAACCATACTCTTCTCCCTGCCCACCTACCCTTCCTCCTCCCACACCAGAATGTTATTCATCTGTTTTTCCCTTTCTTCTGGGTTTAGACTTTTTGCCTCCGCTTTTGCATTTCAGTTTGAAAACATGCTGTATCCTGTCTACATCCCCTCCTCACTATTCTTACTCGCATCTCTGTGGTCTAGGTTTTCCGTCTTTCTCCTATGCAATCTCCCATGATCCAACTTTATGGCTCTCTAGGAAATCATTCTTTTGTCATTTTAAACCAGACTCAACCAGGTCACTTCCTGCATTTAAAAAAAATGAAATATGTGTGTGTATATATATATGTGTGTATATGTAGATGTATGTATGTGTATATGTATATATGTATATAAATAAAACCTACTGGATGAAGCCCAGATTCTTAAGCTTGGCATAATCATTCCTCATCTTCATTTTAGCCATTCCTTATATCCATCCTATTCCAAAACCTCAGCAGACCACTCTCGTTCTTGTCCCAATATTCACCTAGTGAACTTTTAGTAATTTTCAAGGCCTAACTCAAATTATTCCTCTCTTTCCTACATTCCTTGGACCTTTCCAAGCAGAATTCATTTTTCTCATTCTGTATTTTCTTTGCATTTTTTTTTACAACAAATGGCAGCTATTATTGTTAATATTGTAAGACTTATCATTTGGTTACACATTCATCTCCCTTCCACCAGCCCAGAAACTCCTCTAGGGTAGAAAGAGCATCTGATTTATCTTACCACCTATAGCTGTGTCAACCCAGTGCCTGGCATAAAATAGACATTTAATAAGTGTTGATTGGATTAAACTGAGTTTGTTCTTCCTTTGATAGGCTTAGCCCTGAATTTAAAGCCGTTCTTCATTTCCATTGATAAGAATATTTTGATTAGTCCTTCAGTTTCCTGATTTGCCTCCTTTTCATGAAACTCATCCTATCCTTTCCTATCTGCAACTTCTTATAATTACATTCCATTGATAATCAAGTCTCTCTTCCTGTCTCATTCTTGGAGAAACCCCATCTTACTTTTTTAAAAAATTCCAATTTTGAATCTGTACCAAGCCCCCAAATGCCATCTTTAAATGTATTGGAATGACAGACTCTCAGAATTTCGCAGGATCCAGAGTCCCATGTTTCCTTCAGACAGGTCTTCCCAAAGATGTTTTGGCAGGCTGTGTCTGGATCTCCGCTCAGTGCCAAGAGTGATTGTCACCATGTCATGGAAGCTTGCTGGACCCACTGAAATTCAAGAGACAGGTGTTATTTTGTAGGGTGGAAAGAATAGTCTTTATCTGAGAAGCTTCTGTTTAGGGTAGCAGGGCAGGAATACAGAATGTCACACCGTAGCTACATTTTGTGCTAGTTTGCCTGTGTTTCACAAGTAACAAAGCGTAATACAAATATAGCATTATGATTTCAGTCGTTCAAATGTCTGGACTTGGGTGCAACAGTGCTAGATTGAATCCCAGCCCTTCATGGCAAATTAGCAAACCCCAAACTACCTTAATGACATTGGTACTATCTCAGAGATTATAACTGACACAGAAGAAATGAGAACAGTGAGTGGCTAAAGTTTCTAATATGGAGCAATTTTGACTAACAAAATTGGCAGTTGCATTAGATAATAGTGGAATGATGTATCTTCTATAAAAGAAGTAGTTAATAATAGGTAGAGTAATATTTTTGAGAGTTTCCTAACATACAAGGAGCAGTGTCAAACACTTCTTATGCATTAATGACTCTAAGGAGAGTTATCCTTCTTTATATATGGGGAAAGTGGGCAGGGAGGTTCTGAATCCCTCAAGCTCACACAGCTAATAATGTGCAGTGGATAATCCAATATCAAGGGAAGGATTCTTCTGACCCAGGGGGTTGGCAAACTTTTTTTGGTAAAGGGCCAGATAGGGCCATTTGGTTTTACAGGCCATATGGTCTTCTCACAAGTACTGAACACTGCCTGTGCAGCATGTAAATGAATGAGGTGGCTGTGTTCCAATAAAACTTTATTTACAAAAACAGGCAGCAGGTCGGATCTGACCCACAGGCTGTAGCCTGCAGACCCCTATTCCAACCTCTTCCTTCCTTCCTCTGCCCAAATATGTTTTCTCAGTGATGGTTATAAAAGAAATGTAGAAGCCATAGTTTTCAAAAACATGTATTACTTTTTTCCTTTTAGTATAGTCAATATAGAAAAATTAGAAAATACACACACAAAGGAAAAATATGTAAAATTCCCTTTTAATTCCAACATCCAGAAATAATCACTGGTACAAACATTTTGATGTGCGTCCTTTCAGCTTGTTGTCTCTGCACACACATTTGTAAGAAATGGCATTTTACCTTAGTGGAATAGCCTTCTCTTTTCCACTTAAAAATATATGGCAAATGCATTTCTATGTCAGTTGCTGAATGCAAGATATTTTCTTTGTCTGTTAATGGTTATTCTCTGGATGTTGTGTATGTTTCCACTTTCCAGATAAATTGTTTATCTGGTCCCATATGCTTCTCTTTCAACACCCCATCCGCCCCTCCCTGGCTATGCCTGTCCTATATTCTTAGTTCTATGCTGAATTCTTCTTCCTCGTACTCTAACACACACACAGGCACGTGCAAAACACTGCACTTCTCTCCATGTCAGTAGCCCTCAGTTGTGCAGTTGTGAGTGTCACAATTTTCTGTCTCTAGCGTTGGTACCTCTGATGTTGATCGGATTCCTTCACCGTTACCCCGCTTGGGGCCAGCACAGTAGTGAAATCAGCCCCGGAGGTAAATGGGCACCAGAAAAATAGTCCATCTGCAAGTCCCTCTCAATGTCCTCTATAGCTGCCACACTTGAGGGCAGCATAAATTCTTTGTTTTCTTTCTGTCGGCCTCCCTCTTCCCCAAGGCTGCTCCAGAAGGGGAGCCTGCACAGCTTTTCTTAAATTCATTAAATTTTCGGTGTCCTTCCCCAGTGGTTGGTACGCAGCAAGTAACACAAGACAGGAGGGCCTTAGAATTCCTTCCAGGGAAAGGATATACCACGAGAGTTTCAAAAGGTCGCATGTTGCCACAGTGCCCTTCAGTCTTTCAAGGGATGCCGAGACATTTCTAGAAGGGGCTCATTGGGACAGCTGTAGTCATTCGGGAAGGATCTTAACTCCAAACCTGCCGTTGGGTGGTAAATTCACAGTGCTGATCAGATGAGCACACAGAAAAAGGGGGACAAGATATAGTTACTTCTGGTTTTGCAAAATATGCTCCTACTAAATTGAGGTCAAAGATTAGTCTCTCTCCCAGCAAACGTAGAAGGCTATAGAGTGAAAGATGCGGTTATAGCTGAGTACAGACAAAAAATGCCCCTATAGAATATAAAAGGAAGACCACTTTGTTTCTCTAAACAGTGACTTGAATGTGTTCAGTTAACTATTCTGAGAATGTCCCCAGAATCTTACAGATTTTGTTACTCATAAGAAATTTCCACTGATATTCATATCACACTTGAAATTTATAAAGTGATATTTCACACATATTATCTAACCTCGGAACCCTGTTGATATAATATTAGTGTGAATCTCTTTTCAGATGAGGAATGTAAAACTCAGAAAAGAAAAATGACCCAGACCACATAGCCAGTAGATGGCAGTACTCAGCTCCTCTGACACCTAAGACTCCATTTTTTCTCCAGTCCAAGGCAATTCCACCTTCCTTACTGCCCTCATTCTGCCCTTGTTAATTAAATGCTAGGCACAGTCATATTTGTCTGTTATAGAACATTCTGTGCTATTCTGTGCTACAGAACATGCAAACTATAGGGAAAGATTTTTGAAGCCAAGGAGAAGATTGTTTTAGCAGATTGAGAACTCTAGAATAATCTATATAGCCCAAGCATGGCTGTTCAAGATCACTTAATACCGAAGCTACAATACTATTCACCAAAAGACATTGTTACCTTTAACTAGAACTAGTAGAGAAAGGAAAATTACAATGAAACTCTTTTGAGATAATTAGTAAAATGTCAGGGACAGATGGACTTGAAACTATGGAAAAACATATGTTTTACTGATCATATTTTAGATGCTACAGTGGGAAAACTTGTCTCCTGATTGGAAAACTGTCCTTGTCATTTTTTTCTGCTTTTTATTGAAGAAATTGGCTGGCTTGCTTTTGGAAGTTTTTGTAGTCTGTGTCCTTCCCTCTTATTTATTTATTTATTTATTATTTTTAAAAAATTTTTGGCCGTGCCGCGGGGCATGTGGGATCTTAGTTCCCCGACCAGGGATCGAACCCACCCTCCCACACCCCCCCGCCCCCCCGCACTGGAAGCACAGAATCTTGTCTTTTTTTTTTTTTTTTTTTTTTTTTTTTTTTTTTTTTTTTTTGCTGTGTTGGGTCTTCATTGCTGTGCGTGGGCTTTCTCTAGTTGCAGTGAGCGGGGGCTACTCTTCGTTGCAGCGCACAGGCTTCTCATTGTCATGGCTTCTCTTGTGGAGCACAGGCTCTAGGTGCACAAACCTCAGTAGTTGTGGCACGTGGGCTCAGTAGTTGTGGCTTGTGGGCTCTAGAGCTCAGGCTCAGTAGTTGTGGCACACGGGCTTAGTTGCTCCGTGACATGTGGAATCTTCCTGGCCCAGGGCTCGAACCCGTGTCCCCTGCATTGGCAGGCAGATTCTCAACCACTGCGCCACCAGGGGAGCCCTGGAAGCACAGAATCTTAACCGCTGGACTGCCAGGAAAGTCCCCCTGTCCTTCCCTCTTTATCACTTCTGGCTGTGCACATTTAAGTTAGATTTTCTTAACACATTAAAAAAGAAAGGCTAACTATGGAGATTCCTTAAAAAGCTAAACTACCATACGACCCAGCAATCCCACTACTGGGCGTATACCCTGAGAAAACCATAATTCAAAAAGAGTCATGTACCACAATGTTCACTGCAGCTCTATTTACAATAGCCAGGACATGGAAGCAACCTAAGTGTCCATCGACAGATGAATGGATAAAGAAGATGTGGCACATATATACAATGGAATATTACTCAACCATAAAAAGAAACGAAACTGAGTTATTTGTAGTGAGGTGGATGGACCTAGAGTCTGTCATACAGAGTGAAGTAAGTCAGAAAGAGAAAACCAAATACCGTATGCTAACATATATATATGGAATCTAAAAAAAAAAAAAAAAGGGGTCTGAAGAACCTAGGGGCAGGACAGGAATAAAGACACAGATGTAGAGAATGGACTTGAAGACACAGGGAGGGGGAAGGGTAAGCTGGGACGAAGTCAGAGAATGGCATGGACATATATACACTACCAAATATAAAATAGCTAGTGGGAAGCAGCCGCGTAGCACAGGGAGATCAGCTCGGTGCTTTGTGACCACCTAGAAGGGTGGGATAGGGAGGGTGGGAGGGAGACGCAAGAGGGAGGGGATATGGGGATATATGTGTACGTATGGCTAATTCACTTTGTTATAAAGCAGAAACTAACACAGCATTATAAAGCAATTATACCCCAATAAAGATGTCAAAAAAAAAGTCTAGGAAATGAACAGGTCTACTCTGCTGCTTGGAAGCAGTATCAATAGAAATGATTGTTGTATGAACCACTAAGGGTAAAACCAGGTCCGGTTCAGAAGGTAATGGATACTATAGCTACTATCTTTGAAACTTCATAGCTTAAAAGGATAGCTGTTACAATCATACCCTCATTTATTTGGGACCCACTACCTCTTAATTCACAAGAACTGGTCTAGCCCATCAAAATGACACATGGTAGGCATTGAAGAAACAGGGATTGAGTTAATGGCAGGCAGAAGAGATAGAAGAAAAGAAAAAGCTGACTAGAAAGAAGGCCAGCTATGTGCTAGCCAAGTAAACTTGGGTAGGTCATACATCGAAATGGGGCTCCAGTTCCGCATCTGCAAAACAATGGAGTTTGAATAGAAAACCTCTCAAGTGTGTTTCAACCATAAGATTCTAAATCGCGCGTTTAGCAGTTGAATATTAAATCTTTGTTAATAACAGGTTATTATGCAAGATGGCATGGTGAATTGCACTGCTCACTAATTTATCTAATTTTGTTTCAGTGCCCATTTATATCTTACAGTGTTTGAAAATAATATTTCTGTTACACATATTCTCTAGTTTGGACCTTTAATCCTTAGGGGAAATCTTCCTTTTTTGATTCTAGCAGTTTGTTTACTTACTGAATATTTTATTTTTATCTCTATTGAAGTTTAATTATTTACTGATTAACTAAATAATTTGTAATTTATTATAAATTGCTAATTTACAAGTCATTCATTACCTGCTAATTGTTTAATTATCTTTAAATTAGTGCTCATTAATTTACTCAATAAACATTTGCTGAGCAATTACTAGATGGCCAGCTCTAGCAGAATGGAGATGCAAGCCCATGTGGGAAGGAGGTTGGGCTCCTTTAAAGAAGGAATTCACTGTCGCTTCTGGGAAACTGAATCTTCTTTAGTGCAACCATGTATGTTCACAACATCTCTTCATTAACCTAATTCCATTTAACTCTGTTTAAAAAAGTCCCCAAGAGTATGATATTTAGAAACTTTCATCTACAGTTGTTTCTAAGATTGGGCAAAGGAAAACACCTTTGATAATCCGTAAGACTGAAAAATCAAAATGAAGTTGATGGAATCATCAAAGTTAGATTTGTGTACTATATAATCACAAATGATTTACATATATTACTCTTCAAGTAAATAGGAGTTAACTGTGTTTGAGGGATGAAAGAAAAGAAATGGATGAAGATATTGAAGGGAAAAACAAACATGGAAAAGTTAATGAGGTTAAATGAGGTTGAAGGATTATCCCATGATTCCCTTGTGTTGATTTTTCTAGGTGGTACTAAGTCAGGCTAATCAAGCCCAAATGAATGAAACTGTAAACCACGAGATCGTTCGATTTTTCACATAGGACAGTTCCTTCAATCTGGAATTTTGGCAGCTACAACATTCAGTTCAACAGCCTAAATGTTATTTTAGATGAAACCAAGTCTTTGTTATTTGATTCTGTCCGAGTTTAAAGATCTCCTTGATTCCAGCTGACTCCCTAGGGCATATTAGAGATAGACTAAGTAAAAGTGTAGCATCATTGATTATCCTTTGCCAGAATTTGAGTAACACACCCTGAATAAAATATTAATGCCTCTTGGCCTAAACTCTTTCCCAGATCTGATTAACTTATTACAATTATGGTTAATAAGAATAGTTGATGCTGTTAATAATAATATAATTATGAAGCTCATCACTTCATACAACATTTTCTCTCTGTCTTTCCCTACATTCAGCATTTAATGCCATCCTACTGTGACTTAGACGGACAGTGCATATTGCAAACTGCCTCCCTGATTGCAGTTTAAGAGGAACTATTAAACTATGATTGGCACTTCCCTGATCTAATAGAAAGAAAACCCTATTCTCCTTTCATAACACTGAGCATTGATGTCTTTTCTTCACTGTGCTGCATTTTTTCATGTCTCCAAAAACTTTAAAGGGAAGAGGGGAAAGCCACACTAGATAAATGAGAATATTGAGATAGTGTTAATGGAAGATCCCTTTGAGTCATCTGAGGCCTCAGGCACTGTTAGTCTGATGAAGCCCTCTCCAGTTCTAGCACAAAACAGGCAGATCCTGACTTGTGAGTTGCCACTTCTGAGTGTGCATTGTGCCCTAGAGGTTTCCTTATTTGACTTACGTGGGCAGATTAGTTAGCGCATTCTTAACGCATACTTGGGAAAGGAGGCTGTCAATCCTAGAGGAGAATGGTTACTGAAGACGCTAGGCTACAACGAAATCTCCTCATTCCTTCTAATCCTTTCAGAACCTCACAAGAGTCAAATTTATGGTGTGCTCATCTTGAACAAAAAACGCACTCTCCAAATTCTCATTCAGGCACAAAAAATGTTTTCCAGTTACTTGCAACCTTTTATCAAGAAGTGTATTTTCTCCCTCACGTCATTCTCAGAACACAAAGCAACTAATTATTGGTAACAATCTACACACAAGAAAGTACTAGCTTAGAACAGGGTTATCTTCATTTTTATAGTGGTTTTTCCTCAAGTTTGTTGAAGGAGATGGGTCTTGGCTGGTGACAGGGCACACGTGGAGGTACAGTTTTTTATATATGTCTTATTTCACATGAAAGATACCAGTTAAATAATAAAATAGATGGAGGCCAAAAAAACCTTTTGTAAAATAGTCTTTTTCAGAAATGTTTGTAAAGGATTTTCTTCTTTTGTCCTAAAAGAGTGCTTAGTCTTTTCTTCTGAAGGACAAGAGCTGGTGATGGAATTTTCCAGTTGAACTTTGCAGTTGGCCATGTAATTTTTCAGTTGAATTGTGCAGTTGTTTTGAGCTCCTCAAGGGGGAGCTTTCACACAAGCTAACTGTAGTAATAAACACCTCTGAGGTTCCACTTGGACTTCTGGTGGGTACCTCCTTATCCATCCATTTAGTCCTGGTAGAAGTCTTCATATGCAAGTTTTACTGTTTTAATTGACATGAGGGAAGTGACAGACAGCCACTGACAGCCAATGATAATCTTTTAAAAAATTCTATCAAATTGTAAATTAATTGTTTTAGTTGTGAATTAATCAAATTCACTGCTAGGTGGTCCTACTATATGTAGGACACATATACATTACAAATGTGGTCTCTCTGGGCAGTGTCCTGCACTGAGTCAAGAAAGCAATGACAACTGGGCCTTAGACATGTACTTTTAATTAGAAAATTCTCTGTAGGGTTATTCAAACCTACCATTTCATACTGCCATATAAGCGTGCCATTTTTTTATGATTAATATGAAAGGGATTACTCTCATCCTTTAATAGATCTCAGGAGGTATTCCTCACCCCACCTCCAAACCATGTCCCTTCAACACAAATCTATTTCAGTGTGGATTACATATTTTATTCTCATTTTTAATGTCTGGATATAAGGACTGAGTAAGTCCTACTCAGACTCCTTTTTCAAAAATAAGAAGGATAAATTAATAACTTTGTTTAACCTCTACTTGGAGTTGAAATTGAAATAGATGGGGTATGTAGAAGAGTATGTAGACCTTATTTTTTTCCAAACAGATGCTGAAAGGTTATTTCCTATTGCTCCCTTTTTTTAAAGAAAAAAATTCAGGTATGATACATTGTCACTAAACAGTGATTTTTGACAGGTGATTATTTGCTCTAATTCAGCCTCCCCCTTTTCTTCCAAGGTAATTTCCCTGGGGAGGAAGTTGGGACAAAGAAAAGATGCAGAGTAACACTTCTCTTTATGATTCTTGGAAATATAATGCCCTTTCATGAGAAATACAACCATTTAGAGGGAAATGGTTCTTCTGTTTTAACTCTGAATACAGTGGGAGGATTTCTGTGGAATATAAATATTTGCAAACCCTTTATGTAAGCATGCTTTAACCAAACACCTGGTAAATGTTGCACAGTTTATTAATGACTTGCAAAACCTCAAAGTTGGGAAATACAACTATGCCATTATGATCAGTCATTTGGCAGATAGTCAAGCCTGACAGCAATTGTTTAATACCTTTTTACCCATAAAGCCTCTGAGTCACTGAAAACATTCAAGATTTCAGAAGATTTCCCTCCCACCCCCCTGACCCTGCACCAAATTGCTCAATTATCTTCCATAAAAAGTTCTATTATTCTTTCAAATTTGAAGTAATAAAAAACGACTGTAAGCAATGTTATAAAATACATATTATGTTGTCTCTACCTGTCTGAGACCCTTTCAAAAGCTATGGCACATTCTTTGCTTTCTTTCTATATTCATTTAACACCTATTACGTGCATGATATTAGATTATGTGCTGTAAGGGCTGGGAAGAAGGGTGAGAAGCAGTATGACATAAGATACCACCCTTCTGAGCTCCTAAAGTACTTTTGTGTTTCATTCTCCCCACCTGTGAGTTACGTAGCATCGCAAAGCAATATACAGTTAATTGTCAAGAAGATGGTTCAAAAGGTGAATTCTCCAGGAATCCGGAGGTGAAGCTGTCGTGGGATGGAGTGGTCTAAATTGATTCTGGGGTTACAGAATTTAAGCTAGACTTAAGAATATGTAGGATTAGGAAAGGCAGAAAGAGGGTGAAAGGGCATCACCAGAAAGAATAGTGGTTTGAATATCCCAAGTGTTTTAGAGACAGTACACAAAACTGTGATTAGAAACTGTGGGGTTTTTTTGTTTGTTTGTTTAAGTATTTATTTATTTATTTATGGCTGTGTTGGGTCTTCGTTTCTGTGCGAGGGCTTTCTCTAGTTGTGGCAAGCGGGGGCCACTCTTCATCGCGGTGCGCGGGCCTCTCACTGTCAAGGCCTCTCTTGTTGCGGAGCACAGGCTCCAGACGCGCAGGCTCAGTAGTTGTGGCTCACGGGCCTAGTTGCTCCGCGGCATGTGGGATCTTCCCAGACCAGGGCTCGAACCTGTGTCCCCTGCATTGGCAGGCAGATTCTCAACCACTGCACCACCAGGGAAGCCCCCGAAACTGTGGTTTTTATTAGGAAAGTGCCTTGAAATAAAAATTCTTGTTGTACTGATTATCTCTTGTTACTAAAGGTATTACATAGTACATGCATACCCTCCAAAAGAGTGGCTTAAAACAAATATTTATTTAGCTCACAAGTTCACAGCTTAGTGATTTAGGCTAGATCTGATGAGCAGTGCTTCTGGTTTTAGCTGGGTTCATCCACTTGTCTGTGAGCCAGCTGGCTGTTCGTTTGCGTGGAACAGACTTGACTGGGATGGCAGGGACGAATGGGACCTCCGCCCTGCTGCCATGTCTCTCACCTGCCAGCAGGCTGGCCCAGCATGTCTTCTCGTGGCAGTGGTGGAGGTGCAAGAGAAGAGAACCCCCATCTTACAAGTGCTGTCCAATCTTCTGCTTGAGTCACATTTGCTAACATTCCATTGACCAAAGCAAGTCACATAGCGGGGTTCACAGGACCACCCCACCATGTAGTATGTCCTAGATATACACAGTGAACTGTGCCGGTTATCTACTGTTGCTTAACGAAATATTCCAAAACGTAGTCACTTCAAACACCACTTATTATACCTCCCAGGTTGTGTGGGTTAAGAATTCAGGAAGGGCTTGGGTGACCTAGTCTTCTGGTCCTCGTGACCTTAGTGGTTCTCATCTGGTAGACAGACTGTTCTGGATGATCCAAGGCAGCTTCACTCATATGTCTGATATCTTGGCCAGAAGTCTGGGCTCAGCTGGACTTTTGACTGTGCTTCATTCCAGCTTGATGAGGTCTTAGGGAGACTCAGAATCCTCACGTGGCGCAGGCTTTTCCCAGGGCCAGCCTCCCGAAAGAACCCGGCGGAAACCACATGGCCTTTTCTGACCGTGCAGTAAGCTCTGCTGTGCTCAAAGGTCAGAGCAGACACAAGCCCTCCCAGATTCCAGAAATGGGGACACAGACTTTACGGGAGGAGTATAAAAGAATTTGCAGACATGTTTTGAAACCACCATGGTCATTCCACAAACAACAAATTACTTACGTTTTCCCTGTGTGTGAATTATACTCAACCCCTCGTAAGACCCGCCCATCCAAAGACCCATCCCATCATGGTATCAAGCTTAGGCACAAGGTCCAGCTTCTTATCTAAATCAGGTGCAGCTGAAACCCCCATCTATTCTTATCAGAATAGAATATTACTGTTACTTTTACCAATAAAATTTTCATTGGAATAAAAAGTACCAGTTTCACCATTTTCTTGGATTTCAAGAGCCATTTAACTTTCTTGTCTATTTTGTGTAAGTCAGTTTAGTTAAAAGTAAATGTTATAAGCTACAAAGCCGTTTACCTGGCACCTGTACATAGGGTATGTCCTAGTACACTGATCAGAATCCAGGGATGTGGGCAACACTGCTATCCCCCAAGCCTATGGAATTCTCACTTTTCTCTTGGGGATACTTTAAATACACCATAAGCTTCCAAATAATGGAGTCTTCTTTTTTAGGTAAAAAAAAATTATGAATATGGAGTCTTTTTCTTACCACACCCTAGGGTACAAACACACCATAATGAAAGCAATTGACATAGAGGAGATTAAATAAATATTTGCTGCCTTAACAAGAGAAAGAGTCTTTCACAAAGTAGGGACTCAGTATTTGTTGAATGAAAAGGACATTGCTGTATCAGCAACAAAAACTAAATTGCAGAAATCTCAGTTGTTCTCAACAACTCATCTCCTCAATGATGGAGTCAAAACATTGTGGAAGATTGAAACTTATTTTCCTATAAAGTGCATTCCCACTGGAGGCTGACTTGAAAAATTAACTTTCGGTATCAGTGGAGATTAACAGCTTTTCCTCCTTTCTACACCCTTCCCATTTGTAACTTCTTCTTGATGCCTTGGGTTTTACGTTTCATAGCAGCCTCATAAATCATTTAATTCCCTTCAACAATTAGCTGAGTTGAGTTTGTAATATTAATATCTTTTTTGTTCTTTTTAATGAAAGAACTAAGGCATATTGAGTTGAAATTTCTTGCTTAAGGCCACCTAGAGCATCAGTAACCATGCTGGGATTAAATTTTTAAAATTCTTACAGGCTTTACCTGTGTTCTTTTAGCCACTATGGCCATTTGATCTTTGCTTGAAATAAAAGAATTCTTGATGATTAAATAAGTGGACTTTCTTTTAAATAAGCAAATAATGGAACTTTCAAAACTAAAAGCAGTTAGCCTAGAGAATTCAATAATACTATTTTATGGAATAGAGTTGCTACAAAACAGCCTATTAAGTTGGAAAAAACAAGACAGCAGACAACGATGGTTCTTCCGAATCCTTTCTAGGAAGGTGGAAGGTGAATATCTGACTGCTCTGTCTGTTGGTTGGTGTTAGAGTAGAAAGTTGAAGGAGTTCTCTTCTATCTACCCCCAGGTTTCTCTGCAAAGCAGAACACTTCTAACAGTGATGGTAGGTAGTGGTTGGATAGGGAAGGTTAGGATATTGGAGAATTCGGAATAGCAGTGGTGCAGATTCACAGAACTGTTGAGCAGGTCTGAGGGTCCAAGTGAAGAGATGGAGACTATGACTTAGATTGTAGTGGCTGTGGTCCACATTGGTGCAACTTCTCTCCAGTAATGTGTAGGTTGATAAGGCAGATGGTTGGTATGATCTTTGATTGGCGTTTAGCTGGTCTTTTGAAGCATAAGTACAAGGGATGCTGAATTTGAGGATATTGTCAAGGGAGTCTGTATGCAATTGAGTATAGGATTGGAGTAAGAAAGTGAACTCACATGGGAATTTATAGATGTGGGGAAAGGGGAAGTAGAAGACACTTGAGTGTGCATAAGGTTGAAGGACAGAATAGCCAGAGTGAGAGAACAACTGGGCAGAGAGGAGGTTGGTGATGAAGCTTGAACTTGAAGAACATGAATAATTCACAGTGATAACAAAGTCCAGAGTGCGGCTATCAGGGTGAGTGGCTGAAGTAGGGTAATAGTAGGATAGTAGATTCATTTATACAGTGGAGAGTAGGATTTGATGTAAAATTGAGTCTGAAATCCAGGTGTCATATTCCTCAAGGGATGTGTGATTGAGAAGGTGGATAAAGATAAGAGAGGTAAGGATGAAATTGGAGGGTGGCATAAACACCAAAGGAAAAGGATCTCTTTTATGAGAATAGAGTAATAATCTGGAAGTAGCCATAGGAAGCTCTTGTCAGCAATCACCCAGATCACCTGTCTGTCCCTCTGGTGACATTTGTCAATGAGGCAAGGAGGAATTCCTAGTTGGTTATTTAGAAAATAATAAAAATTTAAAAATAAAGTTGAGGTTTTTGTCCATGCATTGTCCTTCCTGGTTTAATGAATACAGAAATACAGGGCTGACCTCCCTTTTCTCCCTTCAGAGTTTTCCCCTTAGTTTATTTTATCATTTTGTGATTTATTTTCCTTTAGGAATGCATTGTGTTTATTTTAACCTAATTGCCTCATAGGAAATATTGGAGCCAAGCATTTCAGGGAAGGCTTTGTATATTTTACTTCCTTGAGACTCTTTTCTGGTCAGAGGGAAGTACTTAAATCTGGTTTAATCCAGCTTATATAACCTCGTTAAATCAACATTCCCCAGCCTCCTGAGGTCATTGAACCTTGTAGTATTCATCCATGGAAAATACTTTCCGTGACCAACCATAGAGACAAAACAAAAAAAAAATGTCAGTAAGACTTGTTATCTCTTTGCACATAACGATTTCCATCGATTGTTAAAATTTATTAACAGGAAATACTTACTCCATCTAGCTTTCTTTATAGTCTGGAACATGATGGCTGAGAAAGAACGTAATAAAATCTGTGAAGTCATTAGTGGCAAGGACCAAAGGGCTTTCAGAATTGTTTTCCAAATTTTCAAATTCTAGGACAAAGTGGTTTATCTTTTCTTTCTTCCTCTCTCCCTCCCTCCCTCCTTCTCTCACTTCTTTCTTTCTTCCTTCGTTCCTTTCTTTCTTTCTCTTTTTCTTTCTCTCTTTCTTTCTCTTTCTCTTTCTTTTTCTTTCTTTCCTTCTTTCTCTTTCTTTCTTTCTTTCTCTTTCTTTCTTTCTCCTCTCCTATCCTTTCCTTCCTTTCCTCCCCTCCTCCCTTCCTCCCCTTCCTTCCTTCCTTCCTTCCATACAGTAAAGCACCCAAATCTTAAATGTACAGTTCAATAAATTTTTACATATGTGCATACACTCATGTAAACCTTACTCAGCTCATAACGTAGAATCTTTCTATCTTTCCAACAGGGTCCCTTCGGCCTCCTCCCAGCTGACTATCTTCAGAGTGAACCATTGTTCTTACCCCTGCTATCATAGATTAGTTCTACATATTTTTAAAATTCTTTTATTTCTGGCTTTTTTCACTCAATATTTTCTCTGTGCAGTTTCTCTACGTTGTTGAGTATAACTGTAACCTGTGGTTTTTCACTGTTGAATAATATTTAATTGTATGAATATCTTCTAATTTCTCTATTCCATTGCTGAGGGACATTGGATAATTTCCAGTTTGGGGCTCTTTTGATTAAAGGTACTAAGAATATTCTTGTACATATCTTTTGATAGAAAGAAGCACTCACTTCCATACCAAGGAATGGAGTTCCTGGATCTTTTAGCCTGAATAGATACTCCAAAGTTTTCAAAAGTGATTATTCTAGTTTACACTTTGACCAGCAGTTCATGATAATTCAAGTTTTTCCACATCCTTATCAACACTTGGTATTGTCAGTGCTTTCAATTTTAGCCATCCTAGGAGAGTTGTAAGAAAAGTTTATTCTTGAATTAAAACCAAGACAATTTTAAGATGAATGAATCAAAGTATAGGTTCAAGCAGAGGGCCATTAATCTTACAGAGCTTATTGGAGTGCCACAAGTAGAAAATAGTAAGAGATTTGTTGAGTTGATGTTTATTTAAATATAGCCCCCAGACCACCTGCCTCAGCCTCATTCAGGATGCTTGGTAAATATACATACTCCTGGCTTTAACCCTGATCCACTGAGTCAGAATTCCTGTCCTCAAATTCTACATGTGTACCAAACTCCCTTAGTAACCCTTATAGACATTGAAGAGTGTATGTACACCACTACATACATATTTGAATGACAGAGATCTCAAATGGCAATGTAGAAACTGGGTTAAATCTATGTTGATTGTATTTTGAGGCTAACAATTGAGGTACTCTGAAATCAAGACAGCCTCAGAAAATCTCAGTCACCCTTGATGTCCACAGATCTCACATATGGATAATTGGAATTCCGCGGGGAAAAGAGAATGAGGCCAAGGAAATATTTGAATTTTCTTCAGGAGGCTGAGAATTTTCCAAAGTTAGTGCAGACACAAAACCATAGATCCTAGGAGCTCAGAGAACACAAAACAGGACAAATACCAAAAATCAATCAGTCAAACAAACAAAACACATGTAGAAACTGAGGATAAAGGAACTTAAAATATTGTTCAAATTGACCAAGCAAATACGTGAAACAGCTAGAATTTAACCCCAGGCAATCTGACTCCAGAACTCCTACTCGTTTTCTTTCCATCTTTATTAAGGTATAATTGGCAAATAAAAATTATATATATTTAAGGTGTTTGACTTGATGTCTTGATATAGGTATGTATTGTGAGGGAAAGAAACTTCTACTCTTAACCATTCTGCTGTACGCATCTTCATTTAAAAAAAGAAACCACACTACCGCACACGCACATAAGATCATATATTATGTGTAACATAAATGTGTAGCAGACTTTATTCCCCATTTCCACTGAGAGAGCCCAATTTGCTCAACAGGTTAGAGCCCATTTTATCTCTTTACCTTTGTTTTCATTAACCCTGTTGCAACAGCAACCTGGTTGAAATGAACAAATCCTCTTTAACTCTTGGAGTTGCATTGAAGGAACTGGCAGGCTGGCATGAAGATACAGTATTTCCTACACTGGCAGATGCTAGCCTCATCTCTTCAGTGTGTGGAGAGATGCAATAAATCAGGAAAGAGGCTCTGTACGCAATTCAGAATGCAGGGTGTGTGGGTGGACTCTCGACAGGGATTCTGATAAATTTTAGAGATTGCTTACCAGCAAGTTCCTTTTACCCCATTTCACTGTTTTTTGGTAGGTTTCTCCTTTTTAAATGGCTTGTAGCAACTAGTTACTAGTATCAGAATTTTTTTTTTTAACAAAGGACAACAATAAAAGACAAACAGGACCAGGCCTTACAAAAGATTTGTCTAATCAAAGGTCATATGGTGAAATCTAAAGATGCTTAAAATTTTTAGATAATTTTTAGATAATTCTGCTCTGATTATTTGGGTAAATGCCAGCATCTGCTTCTTGTTGTTTCTGCTGTATCAGTCCAGTGCCCCTACTTCCATATCTCCTCTCTCCCCAACTCACGTGCACACTCAGAAGAATGTTTACTACAAGCCATTGCTCTTTACTAGGAGGGAAACAGGGAAGGAGATTTCTAAGGATTAGGTTACATTCCATAGATGAAAGGTTGTGGTTTTACACACAATAATATCATTCAGCCTTTGACCCCTCTGGCTCTTCTGGCTGTAACAGTTCCCTTGTAAACCCTAATCCCTGGACACTGTCAGTGTAGATACCATACAGGACTTGCATCTCTGTCAAGAAAACTTTCAAAGTTTTATCTCCTTGATGTTTCAGTGTTATTTCTCCATTTGCCTCTCCTGCATCTTACATATTTCTGTCTGATATTCTGATCTATGAGGACTTGCCTTTGATTAAGGGCCTTGCTCCTTAAATGTTCTTTTTCAGTTTCTCCACTTTATCAAAAGATTGGAGGCACCTCTGGTGACCCAACATCTCTGGCATGCTAAATCTGGGTGTCAAATGCAAACTTTGATTTGACAAGCCTCTTCCATTTCTAATTTCAATACTGATTTAGCAATACTGAATTATTTCTTTTTGTAGGCATATGATTTTCTTCTCAAACTTCCCTGTGTTACATAGGTTTTTCATAATTAAAGGCAGTGGATTGTTTAGAATCTAATCTTGGACACATGTGCCTTTTTTCTTATGGAAAGACAAGGAAATGGAACTTCATAAATCAGAATATTCGGCTTAAATGTAATTTATAAGGAACAAATACAGGACATGTAAATCATGCTCAAGAAAGGCTTACTTTCATCTTACAAGTCGGATTGAAAAATCATGTGGCTACATTTCTAAGTGATGAAAAGACATTCTGAAAATAAAATGTCAAGGTTAAATGTAGAGGCACATTTAGTGGATATTTGAGCAATCCCAATGTCCTCAAAAGTTTGTGTGTGTGTGTGTGTGTGTGTGTGTTCCCAGCGATGAATCTCATGACTTAGCTCATTTAAAAGGTGAATTCTCATCAGGGCTAACTTCTGTGTCCTCATGAGCTTTTAACGTTTCAGTATTTTAAAGAAAGCCTAGAGCTGTAATAATCCAATCCAGAAAATATACAGGACTCGAGGCAAAAAGAAGCCTGGAAGACTACTGCTTTACCGTCAAAGAAAATCTGAAAGAACTGTTATAGATTCAAATTTCAACTGTGTCCAGATTTCATAGCACTCTATGATTAAGGGAGAAATCTAGGAATAGTCACTACAGACACTTGTGTTCCTTATGTTAGAAGCAAGATATGAAAATAGTTCAGATGGCTAGGACTGGGATGACATGCCACTGGAAGATGCAGCCCAAACCAATAGAAATTTGATGCTTGGGTAGAGATTCATGATTTTAGAATCGACAATTCTATAAAGTCATTTCTAAGGATGGTATCATCTTATTCTTCAGTTTAGGCACATTTTGAAGCTATTCTTTACTGTAATAGTGAAGTTGTAACATTTGACATCTTTATGTAGAAGACTTAATTTAACCAATATAGTTTTTGTCGACTCCAAGCTGTTGATGTTATGATAGCAATGCGTTTATCAGTTATAAGATGTTTTTTCAATCTCAGTTCTGTTTTTATGGGCTGATCAGTACTCAGCTCTTCCTTTGACAGAGACTGTCTCCTGGCTTGTGAGGGTGTATGTTCTCACGGTCACAACATGATGGAGTGTGTGTGCTGATTTACAGATTTTTGTAGCTGAAGGCATGTATTCTGCTATGCTCCGTTACTCTGCATACAAAGGAAAACATTTCGATTGTAAAAAGCAAGCTCACTTGAGTTACTGAGAAGATGTAGCTTCTGCAAGGGGTAAAGGACAATGCTACATTTCCCTGTGGCTTTGTTGTTTGTGAATATGACTTACTTGTGTATCCAGGTGTCTCCTGATTTAAGGAGACCCAGTATACAAAATCTAAATTTGTAAAATGAGGGATCCATGAGTCTGTATTTGTTCTTCTTATTCTCTTGTTAAAGTCACAGCTTTTTACAATAACTTTGACAATAACTTTTTACAATAGTGCCAAATTAATATTCAGTGTGGTACAGGGCTTGAAGTCTGGGAGTGCCAGATTTGACCCAAAGCATCAATTCTTCTTGCTGGGAGGTTTTTGTCAGGATCTTTAACCTCTCTGGGCTTAATTTTCTCATCTGAAAAAATCGGAGAAGTAATTGTGCTTATATGTAAGAATCTGATGCGATAATTCATGTCAAGCATATAGATATTTGTATGTGTATGAAAATATATGTGTATCTGCATATATACATATGTATTTATGATTTACATAGTGCTCAAATACAGAGTGCGCTATTATTACATAGCGCTCACAGTGTTTTATGGAAAATGAGACACATGTATAAAATCAATAGATGATGTACACATACCATTTTTAGCAGCAGATTTATCTTAGTAATTATGTATTGCAGAGACCACTATTCATTTTCATTCCCTGCACACACACTTACTTACTATGGAGGTGGGTGACCTAGAGGCGTACTGGATGGGGCAGTGAAGCCATCTGGGCTGTTTTAAAATCATCACAGGCAACATGTCATGTTCATGTCAGAGACTCGATCGGGCACCCCTTTCCCCAGTAAATCCCTGTCAGAGTTTGGGTTCCCCAGAAAGCAGGCTCAGAGAAGGAGATCTGGGTGTTAGGAGTTTGTTGGGTGGTGTCCTCCTATTCGCCACCTGCTGGGAAAGTGAAAGATGCAGAATTCAGGCTGTGATTCAGTCATGACAAGATCTCAACCAGCCCCAGTTCTGGAGCTGGGGTTGACCTTTGGAGTTCACTGGGGGCTGGGCTAGCTGGGAGCTGGACTTTTACACCTTCTTCCTCCCACCCACCCCACCAGTCATTGGATCCTGGCTGCTTTCAGGAAGAGGGTCGTGACCTCGGGCAAAGTGGCTCTTTTCAGCCCAGGGCATTGCCCAGAAGGGCCGACAGCTGAGAGCAGTCAGCAGGCAACTCTCACTCCCAGCAGCTGGGGAGTTCTTTAGGCCTTACGGGGGATCTGAGTGACATGGCACAGAGTCTCCCATTCAGTAGAACCGATTATTGTCAGAAATTGATTTGGCCTAAGTTATCTGGTCTCTACTTTTCTCTTGTCTTTCTCCCTCTATTTTTTCCTTCTCTCCCACCCTTCCATCAGTCACTTATCGTTGGCCTGCTATGCAGCGGGCACTCTAGTGAGGTCTAGAAATTAAAATATTTTTAAAGAGAGATTCTCTTCCCTTTCCAAAGCTGCTATTCACATGCAGAGACAAGCCAGGCAGCAAAATGGGCAGAAGCGATGAACTATGGAGTTGGAAAAATAATAATTCAAAATTCTGCTGTCTCTTACCATCTATGTGATTGTGTCAGTAAAATTCTCAAGCCACATTTTCCTCATTTTTAAAATAGGGATAACAGTTAAACCTATCCAGAGGACTGTCCCAAAGAATAAATTAAAGAATGAGAAATTATTCACATTTATACCCAGCCCATCCTAATTGTCCAATAGATTATTGATGTTTTTATTATTGATAATAATGATGATGTCAAAGGTTTATGAATCCATTTCCATGTAACTCCTTTACCTTTGTTGAGTAAAATAAAAGATACCTCAGCTAGGAGGAAAGCTCAGTGATTGAATGACCTGATGTGTTAGACTCTACCCTTCACATACTCTGTACACTAGGGGTGCTGTGCGTCAAGGGCCTTCCATTGCAAGGTATGCTCTAGTGACTACTCCTGGCTGGACTCCTCAGCGTTCAGCACAAATGGTCCCTTCTCTTTCTTGAACCACGCTCATTCTGACACCTCATTCTCCCAGATTTTTTCCCTGTCTCCAGTCATTCATTAGCAGTGTGTCCCCGTTGGCCTGTCTCACTGATCTACCCACTCAGTGCGAGAGGTCCTCAAAGGATCAGCCTTAGGGCCTCTCCTCTGTCCATTCCCCTTTCTCTTTGACAGTGGGTTTATATGTCAACTCTATGATGGTGGCTCCCAAGCTAAACTCCAGACCTGACTTCTCTTTGAAGCTCCAAGCTTATACTCCACGCCCATTTTGCATTTCTCTTGAATATCTCATAGGCATGGGCAGTTCAGATTTATTCCGTGTCCTGACCAGAAGTATTGATCTTTTCCTTCTGACTTGTTCACTCAGTGTTCTCCATGTCAGCAGTGGCCCTTTCTTTTATTTTATTGACCAAGTGAGAAACACAGGGATGATTCTTGCTCTCCATTTCTTTCTTGCCTCAATACCTAATCTACCACCAAACCCTTTCATTCTACATTCAAAATATCTC
Source organism: Balaenoptera borealis (assembly GCF_965194805.1). NCBI lineage: Eukaryota > Metazoa > Chordata > Mammalia > Artiodactyla > Balaenopteridae > Balaenoptera > Balaenoptera borealis. The sequence goes on from NC_138876.1 coordinate 20,171,667, forward strand.
CTCTCTTCACATCTTTATCACCACCTTCTAGTAGAAGCCACCGTCATCTATGGGCTCAACAACAGCTCCAGTTTCCTAGCTAGTTTCCCTCCTTCCAGATGTCACCTAGACCCTCAACTGGGACATTTTTTTATAGCCAAAGAGAGTTTTTAAATATAAATTGTATCCTGTCACTGCCCTGCTTAAAACTGTATTTTGACTTCGCATCACAGTTGGAGTAAGTAATGGGATCCTTGATCTTGCCTCCAAGACCAAGAATGATCTTACACTTGCCTGCCCTTCTATCCTCATCTCAAGCCACTGACCTCTTCTATCCTCATCTCAAGCCACTGACCTCTTCTATCCTCATCTCAAGCCATTGGCCTCCACCCGTCCCACAACCCTACCTCACCTTGCTGGCCTTCTTGCCTTCACTGAAAGTAGTAGTCTACACAGAATATTTGCATATTTTTTTTCTTCTGCCTCCACCCTCTTTCACTTTACTCTTCACTGGTCTTTCTCATCCTTCAGATAGTAGTGTACTTCCCTCACTAAACTGCAGCTCTGTGAGTACAGAGACCATATGGATTGTATTCACTGCTATACCCAGCACCTAGCCTAGTGGCTGCATTAGAAGATCATTGTTTTGTTTGTTTGTTTTGTTGGGTTTTTGTTTTGGTTGCGTTGGGTCTTCGTTGCTGTGCGTGAGCTTTCTCTAGTTGCAGCGAGCAGGGGCTACTCTTCGTTGAGGTGCGCAGGCTTCTCATTGCGGTAGCTTCTTTTGCTGTGGAGCATGGGCTCTAGGCACGTGTGCTTCAGTAGTTGTGGCTCGCGGGCTTCAGTAGTTGTGGCTCATGGGCTCTAGAGCTCAGGCTCAATAGTTGTGGCGCACGGGCTTAGTTGCTCTGTGGCATGTGGGATCTTCCCAGACCAGGTTTTGAACCTGTGTCCCCTGCATTGACAGGCGGATTCTTAACCACTGTGCCACCAGGGAAGCCCCAAGATCATTGTTTATTAAATGAAGGCTGAACCAAAGCAGGCATAGCCTTTCTAGACACAGCGTGAATTTGAATCAGGTGTCTTGGTTCTAGTCTCTGCTCTGCTAATTACTAGGCATGTGACTTTGGGCAGGTCCTTTCACTTTTCTGGGCTGTTTTTTTACTTTCATAATGGGGATGATACCATCTCTTCTCCCTTTCTCACAGGGCCATTCATTCAGCAAAACTTTAACAAATATCTACCATGTGCCGAGCACTGGAGCTACTCAGTTAAATGAAACCCACATTCTCTTTATAAAGAGCCTAGAATTTGGAATGGAAGAGAGTCATGTGAACAAATTCATGATTATATTATAATATAGTAAGTGTAATGCTAGAAACAAGGCACACCTTTATGAAATCTCTACTTTAATTTGAAAGAAATGTATTGAGTCAGGTACTATGCTAGGCACTTTCAAATTTACTGCCTAATTTTACTTTCACATAGAAAGCTCAAAGCGTTGAAAATCCGTATTCTCATTTTACAGATGAGGAAACTGTGACTCAGTGGCCTTAAGTAAGCTGCTCCAGCTCATAGCGCTAACCCAAGCTTTCTACTCCAAGTTCAGGTTGCTTTCCCAAAATCAAACAAACAAACAAAATTAAACTAAGTTGTGATTATATTATTGCTAGAAGAATGAGTTAACTAATATTGAACTGAAGTATTTTATAGCCAAATCTAAGTCAGAAGAGAAAGTTGTAACAAAGAATCTCACTTTTCCTTCAACTTCCACTTTTTTCCTAGCTTTCTCTGGGTCCATTTTTATTATCACTTATGATTGATTATAGAAAGAGTCTATTATTGGCTATAGTGTGTCTTTATTTGTACCCACAGTAAACAAAGTGTTTCCTACAACAATGATTTGAAACTTTCTGAGGTTAGAGAACCCTTGTATGTGACATTTTGCTCCCAAAATACTGACCCTAGTGTGTGGTTACTGGAGAAAACCCAAGTGGGTATTGCTTTGTTTTCTTTCCAAATAATTCTTGAAATGTCTTATTGCACCTTACAGTTCTTTAGAGAGAGCTCAATTAGAGATTAAACATATGAGATATACATCCTATAATAATGGAATTATAAAAAAAAGGAAGTAAGGACAGCTAAGTGACCTGAGCCCTCAAGCAGTGGCTGAGAGTCACAGTGAGGGAAGCAGTGTACAATGTAGGTATTGGTATAATTATAAACTGGCTGTACCGTGCAAGGCGGATGTATAGTACATTTCACCTGTGGGAACAGAGGGACCCATGGCTCATCAGAAACTCACCTGTAGCAAATCCTCAGTCTTAGGACTGGTCATCATCATCATCATCCATTGATAACTTCTGTTGAAAGCTTATGGGCCAGGCACTGTGCTTTCTATGTATCATCTCATTTAATCTTCATAAATATGCCTAGGACAGAGATAGTGTTATCATACTCATTAGTAAGGTGAGTAAATGAAGACTTACATCAGGTTAAGTAACTTGTGTAAGGTAGCATGACATGTAATTGGTGGAGACGTGTTTTGCACCCAAGCATCTGACTCCACGTGTGTGCCCTTGACCATCATAAAGCCATTGGTCCGTGCTGTCAGGGTCATCCAGTTCCCCCTTCCCCTGTGCTGCCAGTCTTCAGGGGTGATCTAATTCATCACAGCAAGAGCTCTCTCCCTTCCTCTTTCACTCTGTTCTTCCCACCTGCCTCCTGCTCCAGCATCGTAATCCCTGGGATGAGAGAAGGGAGAGAAGAAAGCTGTCATCCATGCGTGTCTCTAGTTCCACAGTCCTTAGCACCATCACTCACCTGGGCTACCAGGGGGCTGTTGCAACCCTGAAAGTCTTTTTGCAAAGTCAAGGTACTGGCACTACAGACGTGGCATCACATGTACCTGCAGTTGCAACATGGGACTGTTCCCTTCAGAGTCTACCACAACCTCTAACTCGAGTTTCCCTTGACAAAGTTCATTTTGACACTGTCCAAATCTTATTTCACTAGGTTATTAAGCAGTATTCTGAATGTTGGCAATAGAAAAGTGAAAAGATACACCCTCGCTTTAAGGACCTTTAAGTAGGGGAAGAGACACCTGTAACAGCACCTTATACTTTACCTGTAGGTTCCGAGGGAAGCCAAGGAGAAAGTAAGATCTGAGCCAACCCTTGAAGCCCATCAGACAAGAAGTGGGGAGGGAAGACATGAGAAGGCAGAACATGTAGGGAGACATGGATAAAGCAAACACCGAAGACGGTCTGATCATGCTGCTTACCTTATTCCAGCATAACTTTTAGTGATGTAACCTGTTGACATCAAATTTTGGACTTTAAGTTCGGTGAGCTTATTTTTTTTTTAGTATCTTTATTGGCATATAATTGCTTTACAATGGTGTGTGAGTTTCTGCTCTATAACAACGTGAGTCAGCTATACATATACATATATCCCCATATCTCCTCCCTCTTGCGTCTCCCTCCCACCCTCCCTATCCCACCCCTCTAGGTGGTCACAAAGCACCGAGCTGATCTCCCTGTGCTATGTGGCTGCTTCCTACTAGCTATCTATTTTACATTTGGTAGTGTATATATGGCCATGCCACTCTCTCACGTCGTCCCATCTTACCCTTCCCCCTCCCTGTGTCCTCAAGTCCATTCTCTATGTCTGCGTCTTTATTCCTGTCGGTGAGCTTATTTTTACTCCCTCTTGGAGGACAGAAGGGAACATTATGTAGATGTGCATCCTTTATTGTCTCTTCAGCATTGAAGCAATGCCAGACAGTGTCAATTTTTATGGTCTTGGTTTCCTCAAAATTTTGTCACATCAAATAGGAGAACCTTATTTCACTTCCATTACTCTTTTATTCATGAGGACCCTTCAGTTAAACCTCATTGGAAGTGTTGTGGTTATGGGCTTTGAGGCATTTCAAGATCAAATGCATGGAAATTTTTACTTGTAGAACTGAATTGGGATCCTTGTTCGTCTTGTACGCTTTGGAACTTTATCTCCATGAATGTGTTTCCTCATCCTTAAAATGGAGAAAAGAATGCTTCCCAGGGTGATTTGTGGATTAAATGGAGTAATGGATGGGAATGGGCCTAACACATAGTAGGTGCTTTTCTCAAAAGTATGTTTTGTGTTGGTTTGCCTCCTTATCTACCTGAGTCCCATGAACGTCTCTTGGATTAGCATTTTGAGAATCAGTTAGTTGAAAGCAAACATCTACATCAGTGGTTCTCAACCAAGGGTGAATTTGCCCTCCAGCAGACATTTGGCAAAAATCTGAAGACTTTTTTTTTTTTTTTTGGCCACACAACGTGGCATGTGGGATCTTAGCTCCCTGACCAGGGACTGAACCCTTGCCCCCTACAGTGGAAGTGCGGAATCTTAACCACTGGACCGCCAAGGAAGTCCCTGAAGACATTTTTGACTGTCACAACTGGGAGTAGGTGCTACTGGAATCTAGTTGGTAGAGGCCAGGGATGCTGCAAAACATCCTACAGTGCCCAGGACTGCTCCCCACAACAAGGAATTACCCAGCCCCAAATGTCAGTAGCACCCAAATAGACAAGGTCAAGCAGGTAAGACCCACTCTACTTGCATGTCATATTGATGACTTCTGAAATTTGGGATGTAGTAAATCAAATTTTCTTTTCCTTTTTACCACTACCTCCTGAGAAAGGATACCCACTGTCCTCATGAGGATGCCATCCTTTCAGGTGCTTCCATCATAGTTTCGGAGTGAACTACAGCACTCCCTGTAGGATTTTGGGTGGGACCCTTAGCTTTCTTTAGGTCTACTTCCTAAAAATGGCAATGACACTCTCTATTCTACTGCCTTCATTGAGTACTTAATCAGCACAACATGGGGGAGAGGGTATCATTTCATCCCCAGTTTACAAGTGAAAAAACTGAAGCCTAGAAAGGTGGATCATCACAACAGTAACCGTGGAGCAAATAAACGGTCAATCCAGCCCTGACTTTCAACTCCAAACCCAAGACCTCTTTCTTTTTCACCAAAGCTTTCCTAATAGATCGTATGGTCCTCATGGTCATTGCTATAGGTTTTATCACATAATTGCTTTTAGGATGTTTAATACCTGCAGGTAACTCTTCAGCTCCCCAAAGGCAGGAGCACTGTTTCCATCTCTTCTGCTGAATGTTTCTGGAGCTGGGCTAGTACTCACTTGTTAATCTTTCTACCAAAGAAATCCCTGGTATTAATAAAGTCCAACATTGAAAAGCTTAAGAAAAAAAAACGAATCTCTAGGTATCAGGAAGAGAAAGTCGAAGTAGCTTTGAAACATTTTTAAACATCCCTTTGGCATTGGGTCACTGGCTCAGATGAATTCGTGTGGAGAGGCCAGCAAGCCCAGTGCCTGCCTCTTCAGCAGATGAGCACTGTACATGTCGGGCTGTTATGGCCATGGGTGGAATATCGAGGGGGAGGGGGAGGCTGTCTGCAGACATCTCACGTGCTTCCTGGTAATTAATTTTAAAAGATGCCTGATGCATGGTGGGCTGCTCACCTAGTGACATTCAGTTAACAGAGAATCCCCAAGACAATGCATACAAATTCTGACAAATAAAAGCAAATGTACCAAGAGGTCTGGTTTACCTATCAAAACCAGAAAAGACCTTGAAGGTGGTTTATGATATCATAAATCTTCGGCTATAGTCTCCGATATGTTGATACTATACTTCTTCGCTTGGAAAATCTGCTCTGAGGTACAAGGGAAGTAATTACTGAGTCTTCCCAGGGACTAAAACGGAATCCCCAAACAAAATGTTTTAAGGTTTTCTTAAATTAATTTTTGGAGGGGATTTGGTAACTCTTTGTGTTACCAGCAACATCAAGGATTTAACCTTTAATTTACTGCCTGGAAGCTGTGTATTCCTTCTTGGAGAGCTGAAAAATAGTGCACAGCCATATTTCCCCTCTGTTTGAAAAGCACTATAAAATTTCTTTCTGACTTTATATTTCGGGTGAGAATTAGCATTATTTTAGTTTCCTCCTGTTAACATCATTGGCACCTGAATATATTCAACCAAAAACCTAGATTGTCTAAAACCGTCTTTTTTATCCTGGGATAAAACATAATGGAAAAGAATATAAAAAAGAATGTATGTATGTGTATAACTGAGTCACCTTGCTCAACAGCAGAAATTAACACAACATTGGAAATCAACTATACTTCAGTAAAAAAAAATAAATTAAAAAAATAAAAAAAGTCTTTTTACCCAAGACTGGTTTAAGAAAATCAATATACAGTTCCCATCAGTATGGTAAATTACTTACAGTGATCTCAATGCAAATGTCCATTAACCCTTCTCTTCCTCAGCACAGGGAAGGGGCCTTTAATTTACTGCTAATCGTTCTGAATGTAACCAAGTAAGTGACCAGGCTTGGCAGTGGGCTGCCTTCTCAGGTAGGAGTGAGAGGAGACTTATTGGTCTTGGAAGGTTTTGTGCACATTCTCGCCAGGAAATGAAGCAATGGGTTGGCTGACCTCAGAGTCTGTTCACTCCGGTACTGGTGATTTGCAGTCGCCCTCAGGAAATCAGGCACTGGGTTGGGGGTTACCTAAGAAGATAGGTTTGCGCTGCACGTGAGGTTATAAAAAACGGAAGGCCTGTTCACACTGGTCATCAGCCACCCTTGGTCTCGTTTGCTGTTAATCTAGAACAGACCTCACGGGGCGGAATCTCAGAACCTGAAGTCCATTCCAAAAGTCACTTGAAACCCTGAAGGCAAGGTTGCCTGAATCCCTTTCCATTGCAAGTGGGAGGGACATGGGGGAGGAAAGGTTAAAAGTCAGATGTTGAAAGTGGCAACTTGTGAGTCAAATATGACCCATGTACATGCTTTGTTTAGCTTTCATAATATGGGGGGAAAGGGCAAATTTTAAATTGGGAGGTTTTGTGAAACTTCTGGATTTTCCATTCTTCACTTAAAAATAGGAGCAGTAGCAACACTCAGCCTGTATTCTAGCATAGCAAAAATGGGTTAGAATTGCACATTTTAGAAAAAAACAACGACAAAATATCCCATCCACTGTCATCCACCAAGTCCCAGTGGTCCCTTAGATTGGTCCTCTTCACGCAGTTATGTTATCCTGACGACATTTGAGTTTGTAATAACCTCAGGTGTAATTGGATAAGGAGGTGGCCCCAGGTGCATCAAACATACAGAAGTATGCAGTTGGACTTAAGATGTATTCCACATTGTATAATAATTAAAATACCAAAATTTGCCAGTGATTAACTTTTTGAAAGTAAGTTACCGTGGCTTCTCATTATTCTTACTTGCCTACAGCCTGATGGGCTTTCTTGAAATGATGATAAGCAGAACAGTACAGCAGCTCAACTGAGAATTACAGATAAGCTTGGCTCTGTAAGTCAAGATTCTCTTGAGTACACGTGGTACAAATGAGCTCAACTCGCTCCCCGCCCCTCCCCCTCCATATTGACTCATATAAATGAGAAGCCCAGGGGTATCTGACTTCAGGCAAGGCTGTTTTTAGGAAATCAAATAATGTTATCTTATTTACCTCCCTCTCTCCCTCCCCCCCCACCTCCCTCCTCTCACCACCCCCCCTTTCTCTTTCTCAGCTCTGCTTTCTCTGTTGGCTTAATTCTCTAGCAAATTCTCTCCATATGGTGGCAGAGACAGCCACTGACAGCAAGTCTAAGCTTATATTGCCCCTTGGGACGTGATCTAAGTAAGAAAGGGAGAGAACTTCCCTCTTAGAAACCATAGCAATTCTACTAAATTTTATTTGCCCTGTCTGGGTCACACACCCAGCATTAAGAAATTTGTTCAGTGCCTCCATTGAGTCAGGCTCTAGCTAGGTGGTCGGAAACATCCTTACATGATGGGAGGAGGTGGGGGGGGAATCAGAAAATAAAAGGTAAACATAAGAAGAAAAGTATGTAGTCCTTTAGAAATGAAAAGTCCTGTAGTAAAAGCCCCACCAGTTGAGGAGGAGCAGCCCTCCCTGCCAAAGGCAAAACATAGCCCCTTTCACCAGAAGTAGGCAGGGATACAGTGCAAGGCAAAAACGAGGCATTCGTAATCTGCAAAGGAGTGTTTTATGACTGTGCACATCGTCTTGTGTCTCAGATGTGCTGCTTCAGGTTGGGCAGAAAAAGGAAAAAAAGACTAAAACTGGATGCCCTGTAAGGTAGGCACCCCGAAATGGCATGTGAGACTCGTATGATGTGCTCCCCGCCCAGCCGTGTCAAGCTTCCCAGAGTTCCCTAAAGTGGACCATTTGGTCGTCATTTCCGTCTCTGCCGAAGCTGTTTCCTGTGCCTCCAGTGCCCTTCCCCCTCCTACTCACTCTCCTGACTTGTGTTTTTTTTTAATTCAAGGACCTCAGCTAAGTTAGGTGCCCCTCCTGTGGGCTCTGGAAGAATCTGTACTTGTCCCACTGGCAGGGAAGTTACCTTTCTGCTCCTGGTTCTTCATCGTGAAATGTGTCCAGTCCCTGGTACAGACCTAGACCTTGTGTGATGAAGGAAGGATGAATTTGTTTCACAGCCCCTCGCAAAGGCCCCTCAGTCCCCTGTCGTTCTTCACTGTGGGAAGACTGTAGGGCGGTGGCCATCACAGCCTTGCGCATCGTGAAGTTATGCCCGTGTCCGCGCTGCTTGCCTTTCAGTCCTCAGAGACAGTGACCTTTTCTGGCCCTCAGGCTCCCTACACGAGACTTGGCAGAAGCCTGGTTGGGGAGCATGTCAGGCTATGGGAAGGATTCCTGGGCAGCAGTTTAGAGAGGTAGTTATAGAGCATGGCTTCTACGTATATTTGTCTCCTAGATCTGCAGCTTAGTAAGTATGTGACCTTTAGCTATGTTTAGTAGCTATTGATCAATTATAGATAATAAAAGTGTCTTCACAGAATTGTTGAAAATGAGGTAATCCGTGTAAAGCTCTTAGAACAGTGTTTAACACTTAGTAACGGCCCGATCAATGTTTGCTATTATTATTGTGATGATGAGAAGGAAGGAGGAGGACGCATCCTCAGCCAGCCAAGAATGGTAGTGCCCAGACTGCGTCATCATGGTGGTTCCAATTTACAGAGGGTGTGTGTTTGTATTATGTCATTTGATCCTCACGGTCACCCTATGAAACAGTGTCATTTTCATTCCCATTGTAGAGATGAGGAGATTAAGACTCAGGTGTGATTTCCTGGGCATTTATCTATACCCTTTAGCTCATGATCCCATGCTTTTGTGATTACGCTTCTCTCCTTATATCTCTGTTCCACAAATTCTGATTTTGGAGTCATGGTGAGATTGAAGAAACATGGGTTCAGGCTGTGGTACCCTGATGGTATGCCCAGCATCTGTCACTCTGTTCACTCTGTTGCTCTCGCCCAGCCAGGACTGGGGTAGAGCTGGGGGCATCTACCTGGTGTGTGACACAGACCTTTACCTGGGATCAGATTTGGAGCTAACCCTGTGCACAAATGGCCGTTTGTTTGGGGAACTGTACAGTGACCTCTATTTCCAGAAGAAAAGAGGCCCTGTAACTCACACTCTTTGGGAAAAGTGGCATTCCCCAACCACTTGCAGGGGCACCAAGACTTTCCAGTAGGGTAGGAGCTGAAGTCACATCCTTTGCCCCCCTCCAGTTTACCCTGAAATTTCCTGTTGGGCCTTATAACATGTGGTCATTCATCTTGGAAAGCTGTGACAGGGCTTCTGTTACAATTCTCTGAACAGAATATGGGGGTCATCTGAACTAGAGACCACAAACCAGATTGGGCCTGAAAGTCAGAGACACCTGCCTAGACCCAAGTCTTCCTGCCGTTTCCTGTATGGTTTTATACTTTCTCTGAGACTCACTTCTCCGTGGAACACAATGAACCCTGTGCCATACTCAGAAATCTCAGAGGTTCCTTCCAACTTGTAACAGACTGCATAGTGGCCATTCAGAGATACAGGTCCTAATCCCTGGAACCTATAAACGTTACCTTATAAAGAAAAAGGTCTTCGTAGATGTGATTAAAGATCTTCGCAGGAGGAGATTTTCCAGGATTATTTAAGTGGGCCCTAAATCACATCACGTGTCCTTATAAGAGAGAGGCAGGATGAAATTTCATACACGGAAGAGGAGAAGGTGATGTGAAGATAGAGGCAGAGATTAGAGTGATGTGGCCACGAGCAAAGGAATGCTGGCAGCCAGCAGAAGCTAGAAGTATCAAAGAACGAATTCCCCCCTACAGCCTCCAGAGGGGATGTGGTCCTGCTGACATCGTGATTTCAGCCCAGTGACACCAATGTTAAGCTCTGGTTTTTGAACTACGAGGAGTAAATTTCTGTTGTTTGGAACCCCTGTATTTGTAACGTGTTAAGGCATCTGTGGGAAACTAATACACTGCTCCCTAAGTCTATTGTCAGTTACCTGTTCTTGCCGCCCATCTGCTCAGCAAAGCTTATAGTCTCACTTGGTGCTTGTTCCAAAGCAGAACAAGACACTTGTCTTTCTTTAAGCCTGTAGGAAGGTGAAGTGGTCATTTAGTCTCAAGTTCTCAATGCTGTTCAACTTGGCAGGTGTTCCTGTGTTCGACACCAACAAAATGCCACCTCCTTCCTGTTACGTTCAATTTCTCTTTGTCGGTATTGTCCTATCTGAGAGTCAGTGTCCAATCAAGTCTCTTGAAACAGAAAAGCCACTAATTTAACAACCTTGAGATCATCAGTAGTGAGTAAAGACAACAACATTCATTTAGTGGCTCTAAGTATATCCGTTCAATAAATATTTCTTGTGCACCAGCACGTGGGCAGCAATAGGGAACCTGTGACAGTGGAGAACCTGACAGGAAAGATACTTATTCTTATGGAGCTGGCATTGTATTAGGCCACATGCAATAAAGCTTTTGTGTATATGCTCACGCTTCAATTGCAGCAAAATTCTTATTTCCAAGATTGCTAGCAGAGCGTCAGATCCATGTTTCTACTGGGTGAACCTCCTCTTGGAATATTCCCTGTCTTGGATTTGTACAAGGAGTCCTGGGAAACAGTTTTAGCACCCAAGACAACTGTTGGGGTTAAGCAATACAGACCTTAGGTCATAAGAGGTCCCTCTGATTTCTCTAAATTCCATCACGACGTGCCTGTGCTCACCTTACCCCAGTCAACTCAGAGCTTTGGGATTTGAGGAGAGTATTGAACGAATGAAAACATTCTGGGGAGAGAAGAAGACTATCGTAACTGTCCTCCTTTGTTTAATTCCATACTTTTCATTACTTCTCTGCATCCCAGGTGCTCTCAAAAGAAAAAAAATAATAGCACTAATACTACCATGATTTCCTCCCTCTGGTACATCCTCTCTTGGAGCAGTGACTCAACTTCCTGCCCTGAAATGGTGCCCCCAGCCATTGGTGGCTCAGGTTGAAAGCCTGAGTCATCTCTGATGTCTGCCATTCTTTCATGCCCCACTTCTAGGTATTGTAATTCAGAATTCTACTACTTCTCACTATGTCTTCACCTCCACCCTAGTGCAGGGCACCCTCGCTTCCTGTTTTGACTGCCCTGGTGGTGTTCTGACTCTTCCCATCACTGCTACACCTACTCTCCACCCCCAGTTCGTTCCCCACATACTGACCAGAGGAATTCTTTTCAGACATGAGATTATGCCCAAGTCATCCCGTGCTCAAAACTTTCCCCATTTAGAATAAAATCCAAAGTCTTCACCAAGGCCTAGGAGGCCCTGTATGATCTGGCCCCTGCCTTCTTTTGGACCGCATTTCCTACATACTTATCTTGCCTACTTTGCCCTAGTCACACTAGTCTTCCTGCCATTCCTCTCATTGCCTTGACACTTCTGTGTGTTCCAGGATCACCTCTTCAGAGAGGCCTTTTCTCACCACCCGAACTACAACAGCACCATCCTTCCAGTAGGTGTCCCTGTCTACCCCTATATATCGGTTTATTTCTGTGTTGTCTGCCTCTCACACAAATGATAAGCTCCACAAAGGCAGAAGATACTACTCATCTCTATAGCTCCAATACCCAGAGTAGGGTCAGGCATATAATGGTGCTCGGTAAATACTTAATAAAGGAAAGAAGTAGAAGGCCCGGGTATGATCAATATGGAGGACTTTAAGCTTCTTCCAACTCCAACAATCTATGAGTCTGTGAAGGGCCCAGCAGCCTGGTCACCGAAATGCCGTTTAGAACCAGTTTGGAGTATCAGGAAGTTTAGCTGGTGCTTCTTTTTTTTTTTAATTTTTTTTTTTTTCTTTTTTTGGCTGCACTCCGAAGCATGTGGGATCTTCCCTGACCAGGGACCGAACTGGCGCCCTCTGCAGTGGAAGCACAGAGTCTTAACCACTGGATCACCAGGCCCAGTGCTTCTTTTTTGAGATTGGGTTGACTTTTCTCTCCTTGATCCCTCCCTGTGTAGGCAGCTGACCGCAGAGGCAGGTGGTTGTTCAAGACACTTGTGTGAGAAAAGGCAGGAATGTAAAAGCCATAATAGCACTCCTCTATCTTCTGCCTACCCTAGCAGCCTCCTGCATCTACATGGTTACTGGACTCTTTAAAAAAAATCTTGGCTTTATCCCGTAGTCTTGGTCTAAATCTTACTTACTCCCTAAGTCCCAGGTTAAATATCCTTTGCTCTCTGACAGCTCCTTGATACCCAGACTAGTTTAGCTCACGCAGTTCTGGGCTCCCATATTTGCTCTTTCTTAGGATTGACTCATCACATACCTGTAAACATTGATCGTTAACTGCCTTCCTTATCAGTCTGAAAGCTCCAGGAGTGGCCCTGTCTTGTTCCTCATTATCCCCAGCATGAATAACAAAGTGACAAGGACATAGTGCTCAAAAAGTGTTTGTTGAATTAACAATTGGATTTTTATGATAAGCAACAAAAAGTGACAGTATACATTGAAAAAAAAAAAAAAGATGCAATTGATGATTGACTGCTTATCACCTCCCTGACCCACACTTGTTTGGACACTCTTTATTTTGTGGTCAGCAGGGGGTGGTGGGTTAGGAGATGGCTAGGACGTTTGCTCCTGTAAATGATCTAATGTTTGTGAAGAGTTTTCAGAACCACAGACTTAAATGGCTCTGTAGAAACCATCCAAGAAAGGCAGCAAATCAGATTTTGTTCATAAATTCCTTGGTGTACAGATCACGATCTTTTCTAGAAGTTGTTTTATCAGGAAATTCTTTTATATAATTTCCCTTAATCTTTCTCCTGTCTAAGACTTCTATTTTCTTACCGCTGAAGATAAAGCACACCTAAAGGTGTAGTAGTAAGAATTAGGAAAAGCTCTCATGTTTTCAGTATTCTTTAACTTTTCTCATTTTTCCTTTCTATCAATGGAAATAATGAAAATAACAGCAAGAACATCTTTAGTCTCAGGGCTGAAACAACTTGAACAGTCAAGCCTATAAGAGGTGAAATGTTGATAGGTACAATTGTTTGTACCACACAATGTGAAATGCACAAACTTATATAACTGGTAGAGTTTTGTTACTTGTACATTCAGAGCTGATGCTATTAACCCAGGTAGGAGATAAAATTCTGATAGGGCTCATGTATCCACATTTTGATCAGTCAGAGGCATTGATGGAACGGTTGAAGCTGGAGGTTCCTGGGGGAAGGGGGCATCTTTGTTTCTTTGTCTGCAAAGAAATTGAACCATGCACACTGGAATAAAACCCTCCCTCTGCGCACTAATGATGGACCAACCAACCTCTCAGGACCAAAGCTCCCAAGTGTCTTACCAACACCTCAGCAACTCTGGCTGCTGAATGTCCCAGTTTGTAAAACCACAGCCCAAATAGGACCAGGAAGGGGAGGAGGAAGAGAATTAGATAATCTGAATTTCATGGGTTTTTGCAGTATTTGTTGTTGAGTTGAGGGCCTATAGAAAGAGCTAAATATCTGCTATTTGGAGACCAATTATCCACATAAATGATACCCAAGTCCCATTCAGTGTTTTCTGAACATCACTTCGGGATCAAGGTCTGACAGCAGAATACTTGAAGGCAAGGCTGTCCCGGAAGCCTGGGACTCCGACTCACCACTCCTTAGCTCTGCGCCTTTGAGTGTGCCAGTGCCCAGAAATTAGGAAAGGGATAGCAAAGGAAATCTGAAGCCATCAGTTGACTTTTTATATATATATATATATTTATTTGTTTGTTTGTTTATTTGGCTGCGTCAGGTCTTAGTTGCAGCACACAGGATCTTCGTTGCGGATGGGGCATCATTCATTGCTGTGCACGGGCTTCTCTCTAGTTGTGGTGCGTGGGCTCAGTAGTTGCAGCACACAGGCTTAATTGCCCCACGGCATATGGGCTCTTAGTTCCCCGACCAGGGATTGAACCCACATCCCCTGCATTGGAAGGTGGACTCTTAACAACTGGATCACCAGGGAAGTCCCTCAGTTGACTTCTTAAAAACATGTTAAGTTCCAGTTGCAAGGCCAGTTGCTGCTGTAACAAGTTACCACAAACTTAGTAGCTTAAAACAATGCAAATTTATTATCTTACAGTTGTAGGGATCAGAAGTCCAGAATGGGTCCTATGGGCAAAAATCAAGGTAGAGCTGCATTGCTTCTGGAGAGTGTGGGAGAAAATCCATTTCCTTGTCTTTTCCACCTTGTAGAAGCCTGTCTTCCTTGGTTTGTGGTTGCATCTCTCCAATGTCTGCTTCCATTGACAGATCTCTCCCCTCTTTGGCTCTCCTGTGTTGCTCTTTCACTTATAAGGACCCATGTGATTAGATTGGACCCACCTGAGTAATGCCAGGTACTCTCCCATCTCAAGATCCTTAACAAAATCACATTTGCAGCATCCCTTTTGTCATATAAGATAACAAACTCACAGGTTCCTGAGATGAGGATGTGGACGTCTTTGGCAGAAAGAGCATCATTCTGCCTATCGCAGAAGACAGTCAGAACTACCTGAGTCTGTGTGTGTCCTATGCTTCCTTTCTCATGGCCGTCATGATCTGCCCACTGTTGCCAAGCTACCTCAGGTTCCCCTTCCCCCACCTCTTTTTCCTCTTCCACATGCAAATTTTTTACTGAAGCTTCAGACTACCACCCACCTCCACAACTCCCTGCACTCACTTCCTTGCCAGGCACCGGTCCAGAGCCAAATCGATATGGGTGTGGTTCTCATCAGTGCTGCCCATCAAATATATATCTTCCCCCCTACCACCTTCCTGGCACGTGATGGAAGCACAGTTCATGTGTGGGCCCTTGGTGGGTGGGGAAGTTCATGTGATTAGTTCTGGCCAAAAATTTATAAGTGACTCTAGGCTGAGCATTTCATTGATACTATGAGACCTTCCAGCCCCTCTGTTTTCCCTGTGGTACAATGATCAACAATGTTCAAAATGGATGGACTTGCAGTCGACATGTAGAATAAGCAGGAAATAAACTTTGTTGTAGCCACTGATATTTTGGGGTTGCTTGTTACTGCAGCATGGACCCTAATTTATCCTGACTGATGCATCTAGCAAAGCTTAAAAGTATGCACAGCATGGGTTGCTCTTAACTGGTTCTCCCTGTTCACCTGTCTCTACTCACAGGCCACACAGGCTCCCCTGTTCCTCAGATTAAAATGCCCACTAACCTCACCTTCTGGCTGTTGAGTTTATTTTTTGAGGAGGTAGAGAATTTAGTTCCTGAAGCGTATATCATAGTATACCCTAAGACTTACCATTGATCTCTGGTGGACTCTGTTTGTCATCAATTAAAATGAAAAAAGACCTGCAGGTCTGGTGACTGGGAGTGTTGGAGGGGGAGTACAGGGCCGTGCTATTCTCTTTATTTCTTGTGCAGGTCAAGCACAGAGTAGAGAGAATTCGGGAATTTGATGGAAACCACAGTAGCAAGGGAAGCATGCAGACCGCCCCACCACCACCCCCCCGCCACCACCCAGGAAAAGAAAGAGGTTGAAAGGAAACTATGCCAGGCTGCCCAGGGCCCAGGGTGTCTGTTCTGAGGGCACTCACACCGGAGGCTCCTTTTTTTGCCCACGCTCAGCCCTGCTGGAACTATTGCCTTAGGCCAGTGATTGGGTTAAGGCGTAGCTCCCACCAGCCAAAGATGGAACTCCAACCTAGCACCAGGGGTGCAGCAGGGGAGGTGGGTGCCCGCCGATTAAAAATGGACCTTCAAATGCATGTTTCACAGAAACGTTATCGTAGCCTGGTTAAACACTGCCGGAGTGTCTCTATAACCACAGTTAGAGCATCTAAGTCTTCAGCTGGCTTATCAGTGACAAGGGCTCTTATGGGTGAGCCTCAGAACCCATCACCCAACAGAGAGCATTGTTTCTATGGAAACATGCAATCTGTGACCCAAATACCCAGGTTAAAATGTTGCTGATTTATTTAACTCGATGTGTGAGTCAGTTGGGGATTGCCAATATTAGATAAAAATTGAAGTTCTTTTTTTAAACTTGTGGATTTTTTCCATCCTGCCTATCCATTCCAGTCAGCAGGCATAATGGAGGACCCTCTATTCTAAACTGCCTGTGTTTAGATGGAAACTTCTGTTATGGCAGGATCAGCCCAGAGGAAGATGGAAATCCTTTTCCAGCCATTGTTCATTTGCTTTTCCTTTTATTTCTTGTAAACCCTGCAGGGCGAGCCCTGCTGAGACTTACAGACAAAAAGCTTGAGCGAATGGGGATTGCCCAGGAGAACCTCCGGCAGCACATCTTACAACAGGTGCTCCAGCTGAAGGTGCGAGAAGAAGTCAGAAATCTACAGTTACTCACACAAGGTATTCTGCTGCTGCCTAGTGGGTGGATGGAAGGGGAGATGGGAGGAAAGAAACCCTTACCGTCGTGACAGAAGGGAGCCAGGGAAAAACTGGCTTGTTTTGTTTTGGTTTTTTGCAGAATTTTCTTTCATTAAAAAAAAAAGTATATAGATTTAAAGGCCACTTCCCTCCTAAAACTTCTCTTTTTCTTAGCTCACTAGGGGGAAGGATGTACAGATAAGTAATGGATAAGCAAACAGAATTATCTGAGCTAACTTCAAGGTCATCACATACAGCTATATAGGTTGTGCACTGCACAACCCCCAGAGTACCAGTTACATAGCTCAGTATACGATTGCACCACCTAGAGTTGTACAGTGTGCAGCCTGCACAACTGTACAGTGCAGCCCCAGCTATTTTAGTCTGACTACCAATTTTGAGGGGGCCTTGGAATTTGAGTGATTCCATAGTTCATACGGCCATGGTATAAGTGGAATTTTTTTGTTGCGTTTTGCTTTACTTCACTTTTCACTGAGAGAAAAACATTTTAGAAGTATGTGTCTGTCTGTGTGTGTGTGTGTGTATATATATATATATATATGTATGTATGTATATATAAATGCATACATATATATGTTTACACACACTCTCTAGAAATTTTGAGAACCCTATTTATCATCTTAAAAATAGAATTGTTTTTTAAATAGACTATAGGGAATTTAAAACTGCAGTATTACAACCATATAGTTCTAAACAAGAATCATTAATAATTTCAATATGTTGAAATCACTTAAAAGCCCTATAACTGGAAGTAACAGAATAAAGCTGGATCTTGAAGAAAACCTTAAGTTACACTGTAAGTTATATGTCTAGGTAAGATTTGGTTGCTGTCAACCTCCATTAACTATAACCCTTATTTGTTTTATTTTAATGCCCATTGTACACCATTTTAAATGAAAGGATGATAAAATATATATTTTTGAGAGCCTTGGGTATTTTTCAATCTGCAGACTATTGTTAATTGCATGCATACTGATATTGGAGAAATCTGGATCAGCCAAATTTCATGTTATTGCATCTAGATTAACCCATTAATAGTCTATTTGCCTGGAGGAAGTAATGTACTGCCTGAAAGATGACTGTTCTAGAAGGATAAATATAGACTTCGAGTGATATGAAAATATATTGTTTATTTGATATGCATTGTTTGCATTGGTCTCCAGAGACTTCCAATGGTAAATTCACAGATACAGGTACACTGAGTGACTTAAATGTGAATCTGACGTACTGATATACTTCTAAGTTCTTTTAAGAAGTAAACAGAGGTTCAAAGGTTTATCACAAGAATGTCCATTGCGGTGCTATTTATAAAACTGAAAAATTAGAAACAACCTAGATGTTCAGCAATATGGAGAGAATCAGATAATTCTATTTGAATTCAGAAGATACAATATAATATAGTCATTGGAATTATATCTTCAAGGGATATATGACAACATGGGAAAGTACTCAAGAAGTAATAGAAAGTAGGGGGGAAAGGCCATGTATAAAATGTTATTTATAATATGAGCCCAATTTTGTAAAAAGAACATATTTTTATATGCACACAGAAAAGGGGGATGCAAATGGTTTTGCCAGTATTTTGATAATGGTTCTCTTTGGGTGGTGAGATTGTGGGTGATTTTAACTGTTTCCTTTATATTTTTCTAAATTTTCCAAATCTTCTACTATAAATCCATATTACGGTTATAATCAGAAAATGCATTCACATTTTTTAAGCTTCAGTCACAAGCGTCGTTCTGCCCTGTTCTA
This sequence comes from Balaenoptera borealis, assembly GCF_965194805.1. Lineage (NCBI taxonomy): Eukaryota > Metazoa > Chordata > Mammalia > Artiodactyla > Balaenopteridae > Balaenoptera > Balaenoptera borealis. Next base: position 20,190,205 of record NC_138876.1, read on the forward strand.
TTTAACGTCTGGGGTTTCTTCACCTCTTTTGTTTTCCTCCCTTGGTGATATATAGAATGAGACCTGAACTCATCCCGTGCACCTTGGACTTTTTTTTTTTCCCCTCTGCTACTGTCAGCCTGCAGTGTGTTTGCTTTGCAAAATCATTTTCTACAGCTTTCATTGCCCTAGATTCATAATATATAAGATTTTTCCTGAGATAGTACTCAACTCTATTAAGCTAAATATATGTTTGTGTTCTGGATAGATAATGCTAAGTTCAGCCTTTTCAATTCAGTTGTTGTCATTTTCTTTAGCTTTGAAAAGCTTTGCCTTTAGAATTCTTTCATTCCATTCCCTTTAGAAGAGATCACATTCTCTAGCTCTTGGATATTTTGTCTGCACTCATACTACCTTTTTTTATTGCTTGTCCTTTCCATGTTAATGTTCAAACTCATTTCATGTCAGACAGCTTTTGAAAATCTATTGCCTTATTGAAGTGATGGTTTCTTTTTAAAAAAAGTGAAACAAAAATTGACAAGTCGTTTTTGTGACTGATAGTAGAAGTTCTAAAGACAGCTGGAGTGGCCTTAAAATATTTTGGGTCTAGGTTTGCTATTATAAGAATTGTAACTCCATTCCACCCAAGTGAACTGAACTGAATGGCTTAACATACATATCATAAGGAAGTGTACCAGGGGGGTGATATGTGATTCGGTATTGAATATTTGATTCCTCATCTCAGAAGATATTAATCAGTGGAAATAATATGCTAAATAAGTACAAACAGGTGTCTTAGAATGTTACTTAGTTTTCAGAAATCCGTGAACTTTCCCCTTAAAGAGTGTAACTCACCCCTCCAGTCTCTAGAGGTACATTTTCTTTCCCAGCTCACATGGGACGGTGACTCTGGTGTAATGCAATTAAATTTTATTTGTTTTTAAGAAATATTTTCCAAGTAACACATTTAAATGAGGGTTGTTGCCTTCAAAGTAGCCAGTTTTTGAGGAAAGGGACTTATTTCACAAATGACTGTATTTCTTACATGTTTCCTTCTTACTTTTGGAGGCAATTTCAAAGCTTTAACTGAATCGCAAAGGTTTAGGAAGAACCTAAGTGTCCATCGTTAGGAGACCAGCTAAATGAGTTATGGTACATCCAGGCACTGGAGTATACTTGGAAGTTATAAACGCAAAAATGAAGAATAGTAATATGGAAGGATCTCTGAGATGCCAGGTGAAGTGGAAAAAACAAGGTGCAGAGCAAGGTAGAGAGTATACTGCATTTGCGAATGAGAGAGGGAGAAATAGTAATGTATATCTGCATGTGCTTTGTTTACATAAGAAAATGCTGATGCACAAGAAGCTAATACAAACTCTACCTATGGGACAGGGAAGAAGATGGATAGAGGACATATGCTTTTTAAGTCACTTTGTGTCTTGAAATATGTGTGTGTTAACTATTTAAAAGAGTAAAATGTTTTAAAAGAAATAAGGAGAAAGAATGAATTTTAGCATCAGACAGGCCTGAATTTTAAATCTCGGCCCCAACACTTACTGCTGTGTTATTTCAGGGAAGTTACTTAATCTGCGTGTGTTCCAGTTTCCTGATCTCTGAAAAGTGAGATCAGCAAATCGACTCACCTCATGGGGATGCTGTAAGAGTTAAACGAGCTCAAATATATACATCACTCAGTGCAGTGTGACAGTAAGTACAGAACATAGTTAGTTATCAGTAATAGAAGCCACAAAATTAAATCAACCTCATTAATTTATATGAAAGCTTTATTTTTATAATATCGTTTATTGAGCAATAATTCACAGAATATACAGTCTCCTCAAAGTGTAAATTCAGTGATTTTTAGTATCGTCACAGAGTTGTGCAACCGTCACCACAATTAATTTTAAAACATTTTCATCACCCCCAAAAAGAAACCTGGTACCCATTAACAGTCATTCCCCATTTCCTCCCAAGGCCCCCCCAACTACCAGCCCTTAGAAACCACTAATCTACTTTCTGTCTATTCGCCTGTTCTAGACATTTCCTATGAATGGAATCATTCGATATGTGGTATTTTGCAATTGGCTACTTTCACTTAGAATAATGGTTCTAAGGTTTACTCATGTTGTAAGCATGTGTCAGTATTTCATTCCTTTTTATTGCCAAATTGTATTTCATCGTATGAATGTACCACATTTTATTTGCATTTTATATGCAGTATACTCTCTAACTATACATTCATCAGTTGGACATTTGTATTGTTTCTGAATCTTGGTTATTATTCATAATGCTATTTTGAACGTACATTTTTGTGTGGACCTGTTTTCATTTCTCTTGGTTATATACCTGGGCGTGGAATTACTGAGTCATATGGTAACTCCCAGTATAAGTTACAGGAGCTGCCAGACAGTTTTCCACAGCAGCTGTACCATTTTATATTCCCACAAGCAGTGTATGAGGGTCTCAGTTTCTCCACATCCTTGCCAACACTTGTTATTGTCTGTCTTTTTTATTATAACCATTCTAATATGTGTAAAGTGGTATGTCGCTGTGATTTTTTTTTTTAAGGAAATAGCATTTTTATTTTTTTATTTATTTTATTTATTTATTTTTGGCTGTGTTGGGTCTTCGTTTCTGTGCGAGGGCTTTCTCTAGCTGTGGCAAGCGGGGGCCACTCCTCATCATGATGCACGGGCCTCTCACTATCGCGGCCTCTCCCGTTGCGGAGCACAGGCTCCAGACGCGCAGGCTCAGTAGTTGTGGCTCACGGGCCTAGTTGCTCCGCGGCATGTGGGATCCTCCCAGACCAGGGCTCGAACCCGTGTCCCCTGCATTAGCAGGCAGACTCTCAACCACTGTGCCACCAGGGAAGCCCTGTCCCTGTGATTTTGATTTTCATTTCCCTGATGGCTAATGATGTTTAACGCCTTTTCAAGTGCTTATTGACCATTGTGTATCTTCTGTGGGTAAACATCTATTCCGATCCTTTACTCATTTTTTAATTGGGTTATTTGTTTTTTCCAATCTTTATCTTGGACCCACCATGTTTCTCCATGCTTGATTACCCACTTTATTTACAAGATCTAAAGCTAAATATCGGGCTGCCATTTCCAAAGAGGAACCCCATCCTCAAAGAATGAAGTCTTATTTATCCCCACCAGAGGCGTTCAGAAGAACCTACCACAAACTTGGAAATCAACTCCAAAATGAAACAAATGAACTCTGAAGATCTCCTCTCAAGGAAACAACATTCTTTTGGTTGTAGAAATTATACACACATCAAATCAGTTACCTCAGTTTGTAATCAGACCTCCAAATTAGATACACCCATCGGAAAGCTCATTCTACTGCGTTTCTAGAAGAAATAAGCTAATAGATAATTAAGGCTAATTTTCCAACTTTTAATTGATGTTTTAAAACTTATCTTAAGCTTTTCATTCCACACCAGTCATTGTCACTCAGTTACCAGGAGCCCAATGACAGTAATACGGCCAAGATAGTCACAAATGGACTAGGAGAGCTCTAGCCAGCCACTGTGGATTTTCTGAACACAGGGAAGGTGAAGTCTCTGCCCTCCTTTTTCTTGCTCTCCTCCTTCTGGATACCGACCAAAGACAAAAACTATAAGGTGTTTAAAAAAATGTATATGGTGGATTCATAATAAATACATCAGTTTATAGGCACTATCAATGAATCATGACAAAAATTCCTGAAACAGCTCATTACCTAAAGCCAGAACTGTCCTTCAGCTAAAATGCCGGCCTCTGATTTCCCTGCCTTTATTCACAGTGGCCCTGTAACTACCTGACATTTGCAAGCAACATAATCAGTGTTTGGCCCTGCTTTACTGTCGTTCCCTCTGGTGCCTTTGAGGTAGTTCTTCCTTCATTCAGCCTTTTGGTCTTCTGTGTCCTGTCTGTGGAGTGGCCAGGATGTCCATCTGGTGGTCTTACTTGCTTGCACATTCCTGCAGGAAACTCAGCCGTGTCAGGGTACCTCCAGCTGTCTTTTGGGAAATGCAGTACAGAGCTGGAAACGTCATTATTATGGTTTCCTTCTGCTTAGTTCATGAGCGACAGGGGAAAAAGTTGCCTTATGTAACACGCAGAAGTGGTGCAAGTTATTTTGGCGTCTGTCAAATTAATCCATAATCAAGCATATGTGGGGCATCCTTACCTCTTTAATACTGGATATTTCTAGGAAGAAAAACACCCAGGGATACTGAAAGCTATTTCTCATATAGCTAATGAGTATAAAATGTTTACTGTATGCAAAGCAGTGCACTAATTGTCACATCAACTCCTGACATTTACCCTACCATAATCAGTACTGTTGTTAGCCTCAATTTACATATGGGGGAACTGAGGATGGAGAATTTAATTAACAGACCCAATATCAGACAACTAGTAAAAACGCGTAGTACAGGTCTGTCTGACTTCACAACAAACTTTTATCCATTAAACTTCATCACCTCTGATCTGTCAAATGAGTAATTCCTATTTCATAGCAATAATGTGATGATTACACGAGATTTTATGTGGAAACTATATAGCATAGTTCATGGCATACTCTGTGAAAGTGGGTTGGCCGACTTATTCTATAAAAAGCTAGATAGTAAGTATTTTGGTCTTTGTAGGCCATAGAGTGTCTGTTGTAACCACCCCATCATGGGAGAACAACCACAGACAATCTTAAATGAATTGGCATAGTAGTGTACCAATAAAATTTTATTTACAAACACAATTTCTAGTCCATAGTTTGACCCTGCTTCACAGGGTCAAAAATGTAAACTTTTCTCATCATCATCAAGATTATTGTTTTATTCTTAGTATCTTCCCTTTTGAGCTGTATACTCTTCCCTCAACCCCAGGGACACTATAGTATGGAACCACTCCTGGGGTGTCGTTTTCGGTATCTTTCTTGGCTACAAATGCATGGATAGTGTAAAAATGTAATAGTAACTCTGAGGGTTGGGTAAATGTAAGCAGTAGAAAACAATGTTCCAACTGGAGGATAAGGCAAACGAAGATAGTAAATGCTGCCATCTTCAAAGGCCTTTTTAAATTAGTGCCTACAAAATGAAAAAAAGAAGAGTATGATTGTTTACCAAGGCCAGTTATAGCTCATTAAACATTAGTGTTTCCCGAAGGGCTTTTTCCACATTGTACAAATATATGTGTCAAATTTTAGTTGAGAATTACATGACCAGATGGACTTTCCCAAAGCTCCACGACACAAATTAGGAACACTATTTTCTAATCCAAGAAGGCTTTTCAGAACCATGTGTACAGATTGAGTATTTTAGTCCAGTCACCCTCACAATGATACTTTAGCAACTGAAGTAGGCCATCTGAATTGAAATAGGCCATCTGGTCCACCACCTTGCTTAAAGAAGGAAGTCTTTGTAGAACACAGCAATAGACTCTTTGAGAAAGTTTCCAATCTCACTTTACAGTTTTGGGCACCAAGACCCAAAGAAGGTTAGAGGATAGTCTGTGGTTACACAGCTAGTCAGTGGCATAACTGAAGCTAGATCCCAGTCTCTTAATTCCCAGGCTGATATTCTTTTTTCTCATTGTTTTTATTAAGGTATAATTTACATACAGTAAAATTCACTATTTTTAGTGTACAGTTCTGCAAGTTTTAACAAATGCATACAGTTATATAACCACCACCACGGTCAAGATATAACAGTTCCATAACTCCAAAAAATACTCTCCCTGGTACCCCTTTGTTGTCAACCCCTCTCATTACCTCCAGCCTCTGGAAGCCACCGATATGTTTTCTGTTCCTTTAGTTTTGCCTTTTCCAGAATGTCATATAAAGGGAATCATGAAATCTGGCTGCTTTCACTTGCTATGATGCATTGAGACTTACCGAAGCTGAGGGTGTGTGTCACTTGTTCATTCATGCTCACTGTTTAGTATTGAATTGGTTTGATATACCACAGTTTATCCGTTCCCCAGTTGAAGGACATCTGGGTTGTTTCCAATTTTGGCAACTACTGATAACACTACTAGAAGCATTCACATACAGGTTTTGTATAAACATCAGTTTTCATTCATTAGCTAAGTACCTAGAAGTGGGATTGCTGGGATGAATCATAAGTATACATTAAACTTCATAAGAAACTGCCAGGCCAGTATTCTTAGGATAATAAAAATAGAATAACAGCATTAGAGACTGGCTTTAATACATATAAAAATACTGGAGATTTTCTGAAAATCACTGCGTCTTTGCAGATGTCCTACCTAGCACTTCTTAGAGCCACCATTATTTTAAGAGGGCCCTGCTTTCCTGGGAGTTTCTAATAAATTGTCTCAAGGTAAGTTTAGGTCAAGTGTGTTTACAGTTCACTCATTAATTCAATTAAAAAATTCTAGCATCAATGTACAGGCAGTAGGATATGGTTTTCCCCAGTCGTCATTGAGAAACGCTTCCTTTGTCTCTTTTCTGAGGAAGAAAATCTAATAATATTTGCAGCTCCCGGGAGAGAAAACATGAGCCGGTCAGATTCCCTCTTATGCGTTCATGGGGTATGTCTGATGGCCCTTTCTAGTATCTCTCAAATTACACTATTTAATTTCCAGGCTCCTCCACATCTTTTATTCAGCTGTGCCACTGGTGTTACAAATCTGATGCTCACATATCAGTTCTCTTCATACTCGGCTTTGCTGCTTCATCATTGGATAGCCTTAAGCTTTTCCTCCTTGGTGTTCATCTCTTCCATGAGCGTGATAATGATTCTCTTGGTTCTCCCCTTCTGTTTCTAGTGGCTCCTCCTTGGGCAGGTGGCTTGCCGCCTTCCTCTACCACTCCCCAAATGTTGATGCCCCCTGGAGATGGGTCCTCTCAGCTCTTCTCATTTTGCATGCTCTCTGAAGAGTCTCACCCACTCCCATCGCTTTAACCATCCCCTACTTCAAAGTTACTTTCAAATACATCTTAGACCTCTATGAAGCTTAAAAGATGTGAACCTCTGAATATTCCACTGACATCTCAAATTTAAAATATCCGAAGTCAACCCGATCGTCTTTCTCACCATCTCCCCAGCCAATTCTTCTCCCTGTGTTACTTCTCAAGGTTATTAATGCCTTCCTCACACCATCACCTAAATGAAGAAGGCTTAGAGTCACTCCTTTCCCCACCTACTCATGTGTAATCAGTGACCAAACCCTCTGAATTCTGCTTGTAAAATGGCTTTCCAGTCATTCCCTATCTCATCCCCATCCTTGCCACTGTGTTAAATCATCCCTTGTTGGCTCCTTCCCAGGCCATTAGAATAACCTACTAGTTATTATTTGATCTCTAGTCTCTGCTCTGCCCCATTCACTCTCCTTTAATTAACTTCCCACTTCTATTGCCAGAGTTAATTTAAATATATTTCTGACAACGTTATTTCCCTCCTAAAAGCATTTGATGGCTCCCAGTTGCCTACGGAATAAAATCCAAACGCTTTAGCATTCCATAGAAATCCATTCTAAGGCATTTCATAGATGCATTAACTTTGGGCGAGTTACTTGTCGGAGATTAAGATTCCTTAGTTGTAAAAATGGGGATAGGATCTATTTCACAGAGCTGTTGTGAGTATGGTATAATAAAACTCTTGAAAGGACCAAGCCGTGGTGAGTATGACCTCTTCTGAGAAGCCTTACCTTATCTCTCAGGCAGAATCAATCATTCCCTCTTCTTCATCCCTAAGCACTTTGTTCACACTAATAGTCTATTCATTACACAGTGCCTGTTGAGTATCTATTTGTTCTTCCATCCAGTGAGTAACAGGCTCTGTGGTAGGTACTAGGGATAAAAAGGAACACCCAATCTAGCAGTAGGAATAGGATATCAATGCCGTGGTAGAGATGCGTAGATGTAGAGTCGTGGCACAGAACTGGAACTTAACCTCATCTGGGAATGCGGGGAGACTGGGAAGGAAAACTTGCCGAAGGTATAGCTCATGAACTAGATCTCGAGGGATAAAAGTTTTGACAGATGGACATGAGCTGGCATGAGGCAGGAGGAGAAGCTTGTCCAAGAGCAGGGGGGCATGCAGTTTCTTTGTCTCCCCTGCAGATCATGGGCAACCACAGTTGTCTTCTGATTTTGCTGTGCTCTCCTACCTCCTAGTACAGTGTCCCACAGAGAGTGGATCCTCTGTTTAAATGTATTTTGCTGATTTAAATGTAATTGTTGCCCTTTTCTCTTATTTACCAGCTCTATTTCATTTTCAACGTCATCTTCTCAAAACAGTGCATGCAGTATAATTTTTAAATGGATTTGTAATAAACGAGAGGGGCTACAAAGCCATTTTGCATTATCCATGAGCAAAATTGCCAAAACTATCTTTTATTCCTTTGTGATCTTTTTGTATTGACTAGTAAAAACAATGGCAGTGGCTCTTAAATGTGTAAACCTTTGGCAAGGGCTCTTAAATATATAAGCCACCCCACCTACCTTGAGTTGTTTGGCCTAATATTTTGAAGTCTTCAGTGTTCTCCTGAGTGACACTGTCAAGTGACTGTAGAATGAACCTTTTCTCCTAAAACCCAGTTAATTGCCCAGGGGCTCATGTTGGGTGAGGACGTTGGATTCATAATTTTATAGGATTGTGTGCAAATTATTCTTCTGTCACTGGGGTCTTTCATTGACACTTTTTCACTCAGCGTTATTTGATTATGACCTTTCCCAGTTGCCTCCAAGACAGCATTTCTTCAACCTGCTACCTTCTTGGGCTTTACCCGCAATACATTTCCAAGTCTTCACACCCTGTTACACAAATTTTGCGGCTAGGAATATTTCTAATTTTGTCAGGTCTTTGAGCCTTCAGAAAAATTCTCCTTGGTATGAGCTTTATATTTAAAGACTTAGGTCTTTAAATATAAAGCTCGTAAACACAGACTTCTTTGGGGGAGTATTAAGCTCACACATCAGTTCATTAGTAGGAGTTAGCATTGTGACAGGTACACCGTAGCTAGCATCCATTCCTATTTCATTTTCATTCTGGAGTCCACTGTGGCCAGTTCATTCAAGAAGGTGTTTTGTTTGAAATGAGGCTTGAAGTGGACCCTTGCCTTTAATCTGTTGCAGTCTTCATGGCTGAGAAATAATCTGCTTATTCCGAGTACCGCGATGGTCCCTCTAACTAGCGTATGGTAGAAGTGTTCACACATCTTTCTAATTTGGACATGCTCTATCAGGAATTATCCTTGTCATTACTTCTTCACAACTCAATGTTTTATGGCATCTTTTGCATGGTGAAGAGTTCCCATAAGGGAACCACAAAGACTCCAAATGCTTCATGTCTGCCTCTGCAGAAATCACCAACCTTGAAATTCTTTACCATTGATGCCTTTTCATTAAATGTACTAAATGAAATTAAAAATATATTTGAGGGAATTCCCTGGCGGTCCAGTGGTTAGGACTCCACAATTTCACTGCCGAGGGCCTAGGTTCAATCCCTGGTTGAGGAACTAAGATCCCACAAGCCATGTGGCACAGCCAAAAAATATGTATATATTTGATGTTTCTTGTTTGGACAATTTAAGATGGCCATGAAATTGCATTGTTATGTCACCTTGTGGTTTGACTGTGGATTTGGAGAATCTTCAATGACTGATATTGCACTGAAGAAAGATATGGGTTTTCCACAACTGACATTGGTTCATTTCTGTGGGGTATGTTTAGACTCTGAAATCTTGGCTCTATGGTATTCAAATCTCCTATGGGCCTTTAGAAATGCTGTTGTAGTAAGACAATGGCATGTGGACCTGATGAGAGAAAATCAAAGCCATTTTCAGGGATGCAGTGAGCTGTTTTGGCTTTTCTAAGAAGAAATAGAGAAATGTGCCATCTATGTGCTTTAGAATTTCTGTCCTTAAGATTGTACATGATCTACTTTCTATGTGGCTTTTTTCTTTGGGGCCACTAATTCTCGGTGCCTGGAGTAAAGTTCTACATAGTGTAGATGTTCAAGGTTCTCCTTGCATCCAAGTTTCTACATGCCAATTCTAGAAGGCACCGCATACATACACTGTACTATGAATGGCCCAGCCAAGAATTAAAATCTTCAGTTCATCTCTGAAATAACCCCTCCATTCTTCATATCCCTTTTTTGTTTCTTTATCCCTTTATAGTAGCAATAATCATTCAGTAATTCATCTAAAAAATGTTTATTGAGATTTTACCAGGTACTCAGCAGTATATGCTATGTGTTAGGGATACAGGGATGAATGTGACATTCCTTGACTTTGAAGTCAAGTGAAAGAGACATGAGGAGTAACAGAGGTAAATGTAGAATTCTAGAATCATGTAGGAAGGTCACCTGATTTAGGAGGAATTTTTTTTAAGGAACCTCCATACTGTTCTCCATAGTGGCTGTATCAATTTACATTCCCACCAACAGTGCAAGAGGGTTCCCTTTTCTCCACACCCTCTCCAGCATTTATTGTTTGTAGATTTTTTGATGATGGCCATTCTGACGGTGTGAGGTGGTATATCATTATAGTTTTGATTTGCTTTTCTCTAATGATTAGTGATGTTGAGCATCCTTTCATGTATAGCTGATTCACTTTGTTATACAGCAGAAACTAACGCAACATTGTAAAGCAACTATACTCCAATAAAGATGTTAAAACAAAAAAAAACGGAATGTATCAGGAAAGTTTCCAAGGGTAAGTGACCTCTGAACTAAGCTAGGTGCTATAGTTAGCAGGGTGTGTTTATTTTCTCTTTAATCATAGAGCAAATATAAAATTGCCAAGATGATAAAAGCTTTGGATAGGTATACCATGCCATTAAAGTATATTTACTAACAAATCATAGATTTACTACTGAGTGCCTGCCATGTGTCCATCTTTACTGGATGTTTGTGAAATTCAGGAAGCAAGACAGCCCTGGTTCTCACATACATGGATTTTGTGTTTTAATGGGAAAGGCACTCATCAAAGAAAGAATCATAGTAACATGATGAGTGATGTGAAAGGGGATGTTAATTACACTTTGGGGCGTGAGTAAGCAGAGAGAATTCCCTGACTCTGAGGGATCAGGAAAACCTCCCTCAGGAAGCTGAGATCTAAAAGAGGAAGACGCATTAACTAGGGCAAGTGGGGCTTGGGAAGATGTCCCGGTGGGAGGGAACAGCCTGTTCTCAGGTCAAGGTTGAAAAGGAAGCTTGGTGCGTTCCAGGTGAAGATGGCTGGTATGATTAGAGGGTGGGGAGTGAGTAAGAAGGGAAGAAGCCAGCAGGAAGTGAGGCTGGAAAGGGACCCAGTGGTGATATGAATGCCTTGTTTGTTTGCTCTCCTTAAGGGATTTAGAGACAGTGGGGAGACACTGAAGAGTTTGGGACCAGACACTATCCTGATCAGATTTTTGTATCAAAAGAAGAGAAGATGCGCTGGAGAAGGAAAAACGGGGGGCCAGATCTCCAGTCAGGAAGTTGCTGCATTAATCTGTGCAGAAGGTGATGACAGCCTGAGTGAGGGTGGTGGCAGTTGGGGATGGAGAGAAGTCAACTCAAGAGCCCAGGCAACCTAGGATGGTAGATCGAGACCCAGTGAATGAGAGGGTTGTAAAGTAGCATCCTTCCCTCCTCTGCACCACAGTCTGCCCTCTCAAATCCATGACCCGCCCCCGCAGCAGAATTTTCGGGGCATGCTTCTTCAAAATGTAGATTTCTGGACCTTACCTTGGAACTGTCAAGTTAGGCTCTCGAGCCAGGCGTCAGTATTTTAAACAGCTTCATCCCCAGATGACTCTTACGCTTATGAAAGCTTGAGGGCCATGGCCCAGCACTGTGTAGATTCAGCACACCCAGTGCACCAGGTACTCAGCCCTCTTGTAGCATCAGAGTAAAACTCCCTTTGGGCTTAATGAGTTTGCTTGTTGTAACCATGTGAACTCAGAGGGAGGCTTCGGCCCTTGGAGTGCATGAGGGTTTCTCATCTTAAAGTCCAAAATGGAATGGAGCCCATCTGACACTCTCACCTAACCTTGCAGGTGAGGTCCTCAAGATCTAAGAAAGTGGCCCTTTATCTGCAGTTCTCAGGAGACAACACCACTGAAATCCCTCATCTACAGTTCCCCAGGTGAAATGCAACAAGTTCTCCTGGTCAGTCAATCCCACAGGGCGACAAAGAAGGTACTTTACACAGAGCCTCCACTATTTCCTGCACGTAGCAGGTATCAGGGCAAAGCTGTCGTGGCAGGACCTCCAGTAAAGCTAGAAGAGGGGAGGAGAGACAGGAAAGTACTTGCTTCAGCTCCACCAAGAACAGTTTAGGCATTCATATTGGAAATCATGGAGGTTTCATCGTTGGCAGCCATTTTCAAAATCATTAATACCTAATATTAGTGTTAGATACTGTTTTTATTTCTGTACAGAGGCACAGGTTACCAATTTATCACAATATTATCTCTAATGGAGCTAATATTGATTGTGCACCTATTTGCACATTTGGCATTTTAAATTCCATATTTAGTCCATACAATAATTTTGCAAGGTAAAGATCATGAACCCCATTCTACAGATAAAGAAACTGAGGCCCAGAGAGCTGCAGTGCCACACAGTTAAAAAGTGGGTGCACAGGGTTCTTCAGAGAAACATAACCAATAGGAGATAGATATATAATATTGTATAGGAGGTACATATATAAGCAGGGACAGAGAGGGAGGGGGAGAGAGAGATGGATTGACTGCCTGATTGATTGACTGACTGATTGATTATAAGGAATTGGCTCACATGATTATGGGGGCTAAGAAGTCCCAAGATTTGCAGCCAACAAGCTGGAGACCCAGGAGGGCCAATGGTATAGTTCCAATCCAAAAACTGGCAGGCTGAAAACCCAAGAACAAGTGTTTCAGTTCAAGTCCAAAAGCAGGGAAAAAACCCAATGTCCCAGCTCAAGGCAGTCAGGCAGGAGAGGTTCCATTTTACTTGAGGGAGGATCAGCCTTTTTGTTCTGTGCAAGCCTTTGACTGATTGGTTGAGGCCCACCCACACTGGAGAGAGCAATCTGCTTTATTCGTCTACCTATTCAAATGTTAATCTCATCCAAAAAACACACTCAGAATAACATTTGACAAATATCTGAGCACCCCATGGCTCAGTCAAGTTGACACATAAAATTAATCACCACAGTGGGTAAGATAACTAGTTGTCTTCAAAACCAATGCCCCTCCTTTCCAGCCTACCTGCCTGCTGTGAAGTATCTCTTCTTTCAAAGATGCAATTTTTTCTTGTATAAAAAACTCTTGATGCCAATGCATTTTTAAATGTTAACACTTGAGACTGTTCAAATAAAAGATTTCTCTTAATAGCTTGCTTCTGACACATAGTTATCACTGCCCATCCCCCATTTTCCATTAGTTGGGGCTGCTAGGAATGGGAGGTGCGTGGTTTTGCTGGGCCGCCTCCTGCGTACCTGCGATTTGGGGGCACTAAGAAATCAGATTTGTTTATCTCCCAACTTGACATCATAATGAAGCAGAGATGCCAGCCCAGCATTTCCTGATGCCCCCAAATATCCTGAGTAATCTTAATCTTGTTAGATCAATGACGTGAAATTTCGCTAGTTGCCATTTTAATTGATTTAATTGAAATTGATTTGGCATAAATGAGCGCACAGAAAATTATTAACAGTGACCTCCAAGGTTTCAAGTGTCTGCTATGTAAGACGTGATGGGGCTTTGATTTACACATCTGAAGGCTCACTCTTTCCAAGCTACGCCAGAGAAGTGAAACGGATGTTTAGCACTAAAAACCATTAAACATTGATGAGGGTAGTAAACGGAGGGTCTGAAAACATATGAGAAGCATTTGACTATACTTTTCAGTTCATCCCTTTCCTATCACGTTGGTTGGTTGTCATGAATCATGTTTACTATAAACTACATATGTGGATATTTATTCTTCTAAGTATTGGGAAATTTGATTTTTGTTATTTGAGTCCCTAAAATTCAGACCACACCATGGAAGGGAGGAAGAGATGAAATAATAGTAGAATAAATTTCATTGACTTAAAATTATTTTGAATTTTTTTTTGAAATTAATTGATCCTCTCCTGAGGCTTGGATATTTGTTTTGTTACACAAAGAGTTTTACTATAATAATTTTGATCTAGCAGGATTTGCATATATTTAGGCATAAATAAATGGCCTGTAATTTTCTTTCTAGTTCTGAAATTTTAGATATGCATTAGCTTTTCTGCTTCCTCTCTCCCTTTCCCTCTTTTTTTCTCCCCAACTTCTCCCCACTACCCACTTACTTTTTCACTGGAGACTCCTCTCTGCCCACAGAAGCACTGTTAGAAATTTATTAATTGAAGACCAGTTTCTGCTTCTTTGTCAGGGACAATCATTTTTAGAGATGATTTTCTGGTCTAATTAAATGAACATGTCACTCAGTCAAATGAATTCATTTATATTTATTTATCTCGTTCTTCAGGCTGGAATTTCTTAGCAGGGTCTTGGGCCCATCACATTTGTTCACAGAATGAACTGAAAAATGTCTCTTACATCTGTTTAAAAGGCTCACGAATAATTACTCCTCCCCGTAGAATCTGTATAAACAAAGCCAGGACTAGCAAATGTGCAAATAGTTGTTTTCTCGTGTCGAGGTCATCGAGGGATCCATATTTGAGTATGTCTGTGCACACACATGTGTCTGTGTGTGCTAGGGCAGGAAAGTGAGGAATACCCATCACCACAGTCCCTTCAGACCTTAAGAAAGTGCCAGAGGTAATGTTTTAACCACCTGTGTGTCTTTACTTGCCTTTTCAAAATGCTAATGGATGGTGCAAGGTGTAAATGCTACCCAATCTTTCCCATCAGATTTTTGGACAGATTACCTACTGAGTATAGACTGTGTCTAACATTATAATAGGTGCTTTAGGGTATGAAAATGGAATGAACATACTTATTCATTCACTCATTCAACAACTTTTGTTGAGTACCTACTATGTGCTGACACATAGTATTAGGTACTATTAGGCTAGGTATTAGGACTCAGTGATAAACAGTGCAATCCTTGGAACTGGACAAGTGGGGCAGCTGCAAAAGACTCACCAGAGTCTTTTTGGCATGAGCGAATCATGTTCCCTTTCCAGAAGGCTGACGCACTGGTTCTTAGGAGTTCTAATCCGCTTTTCTAGAACACCTGAAAGGGGTAAATGCCACCTTGAATTCTTCCAGGAAGAAACATGTGCAGTTAAAGCAGTTCTCCACCTCACTGAGAGGACAGAAAAGGACGGTGATGCCCACCTGACCTCCGTAGACTTTTATTTAGACTTTCTGGTGATCTCACAACCACAGATATGAACTCCTTAATCACCCGTCCTTTGTGGCAAAATGCTCTGTGCTAAAAAACCGTGTCCCTCATGACACACGTTGCCATTTTCACTTCTGTAGTACAAACAGGCTTTGACTCCACCTGGGGGTTTTTGGGGTTTTGCTTTTTATCTTAAATGGTCTGGAGACAAAACTGGGTTTAAAGGGCTTGAACGTTGAGTTTCCAGCAGCTTAACGAGTTACTCCATAGTGGAATGGTCACAATTTTAATCTTTAAGTCATCCTTTTGTTTTCTTCTCTGCAGCGTAATAAGAGCTGAAATTATGATGATTTGGCAGTTTTTACTGTGAGAGACAGTTGCACTGTGACCCAACTGGTCCCTTGAGTTAACCCAGCACTGGGGTTAAGAATTGCCAGTACTTGAGTTTCCTCATCCTTAAAATAGTTCCTGGTAGATACAAAGTGCCGTGACAGTAAAGATAATTGAAATAATTATTACTTAGACTCTGGGGAGCCTGTCCTATTCAAGCCCTGGGCTTAGAAAGAAAAGACTGGGAAAGAGTTGACTTCTTTGTCCCTTGACACAGGTGTAGGAAGTGTTGACTGTGGTGGAAATCCCACTGCCCAGGTGGAGAGGAAAAGGTGATTGGGTGTCTCCAAAGGTAGGAGAGTGGCTTCAGCTTAGGAACTCCTTCCCAGACCTTATAAGGGCAGCTCATAAAGTATTCGATTGGATAGTCATTCACTGAGCATATTAGTATATGCTAGGTACTGTACTAGGCCCAAGATAGTGTCTGCCTTCAAGGATCCTTCAGCCCAATGAATATTCCAAAATATATCATTCATTATGTTTCTTATGTATCAGCTCTGTTCTAAGCACTCCATTTACACTGTCATTGTATCCTTCCAACAACTGTATGAGACGGGAGCTATTATTATCCCTGTTCAGCAGATAAAATAACTGAGGCACAGAGAATTGAAGAGACTTAAACCAGGTCACACAGTTTAAGAAGTGACAGAGCAAGGGTTTGAACCCAGGCTCTCTCCAAAGCCCTGCTCATAGACACTGTGCTAAGTGTGTAGCTATAACTGTGGCTACCCTGTGAATATATTTCGTCATTCGTTTGTGCCAAGTTCCATGCCAGGTACTAGAGTTACAGTTGGGAACAGCGTAGAAATGGTCCCTGCCCTAGGTGATTTTTAGAACCTGGGGGGGAAGTAAATGTGAGGAAAGAAAGAAGCCTGCATATAAATATAGTCTCATCTCATTTAATGCCACCCCCTAAGGCACTGATTCATTATAACTACTTCTTTCTTAAATGTCTCCTTTAAAAAGATTGTTTAGACCTATAACTATCCATATAGTATTACTAACCTATATTTTATCCCTTCTCTGAGCACTTCCCCACTCTGTCATCCAGTGGGCTTCTACAGAACACCTTAGTGTACACGCAGCCCGTTAACATGGGACTACTACTCTGGAATATTTTCAACCAATCAGCAATCTTTCTTCATATTCTAAGGTAATTGTGCTCCCTTGGTTATAGTTATTCTGCTTTGGCCTCTCTTCTTGCCATTTATTTTATTATCTGGTGACCAGTTTTGACTATAATGGCAGAAAGAAAAGGCATGCAAGGGAGAGTGTTGGAACTGAAGCAAAAAAAACAACAGAAACCCAAAAAAGTACATCATCACAGGTGTAAAACTTCAAGTTCTATAGAGACTCACATTTGTTTTCAAGGTTTCAGGTTTGCTTTCTGTAGGGACTCAAATTTGCTTTCAAAGAAGCAAAGGATAAAGATTAGCAGGAAATTAGGAATTATCTGGACCTAATGAAAGCCAGTAGGAATATCACAAAGTTGGCCGCTGGTTGTTGGAAACAGTCTACGGCAAAAGTTACATGAGACTTCGTTAGATTTGGAAGAGTGGCCGCCATTGCCCAGTGCCAGAGGGGCATCTCCAAAGGAGCTGTACTGCACTGCCCCCTGCAGCATTGTTCAGTTAGCACATCCCTCTCTGGGGTCCTAGCCACCAGAAATGAGGGGTGTGTGTGTGTGTGTGTGTGTACTGTAAAGTTGTGTCAAGGGTAATGAAGGAAAAATTGAAAATGCAAGGAGAGGCTCTAAGTTAGACTGGGGCGTAACAGTGACATTTAAGTGGTGACAAGATGGAGAAATTAGGGTTGGTAGGTAAAGAGTAGGGGAAGAACAAGGAGGCTGATGGAAAAGCGTGTGCTAAACTCTGGAGCACAAAAGACGTTAACATTACTTGGGAACTGAACACAGACCACAGGTTGGACCTCAAGGGAAAGTCACGTGGCCTGGCCACAGCAAGGGCCAGATCTTGCAGGGCCTCAGAGCCACAGTCAGGATTTGGAATAGAGTCTCAATAAGTGTAATGAGAAGCCATTAAAGGATTTTAAGCAGAGAAGTGATGAGGTCTCATTTACATTTTTGAAAGATCATGCAGGCAGCTGTGTGGAAAATGGATTGGACGAGGGCAGGGATGGAACTGGGAAGGTCAGTGACTTTTGCGTGGGCCTCTCACTGTCGCGGCCTCTCTTGTTGCGGAGCACAGTCTCCAGACGCGCAGGCTCAGGTGATGGTTACAACTAGGGTGGTGGCCACTGAACAGGGACAACAGGGTGACTCTGTTTGCAGGTGGGACCAACAGGCCTTGGTGATGGATTGGGTGTGGCCAAGGGGAAATCCAGGGTGAGTCCAGGCTGCTGGCCTGAGCTGCTACACAGGTGGAGGAGCCTGCAAGGGGGACTGTGAGGCAGAGGCTGGGCTGGGAAGTGAAGAGGTCAGTTTGGAACACGTTAAGTTTGAGGTGCCTTTGAAACCTGGAAGAAAGCGGTCCGGTGTCTGAGTATGGAGCTCCAGTGAAGGCTCGGCACAGAACATGCAGGTTTAGGAATCATGAGAGTATGTGTATCAAATGTGCTGAAGGGGTGGTGCAGTCACCTGACCAGGAAGCAGTCCTGACCTTTACTTACAGTAGGTCTTGTCTTATGTCAAATAAGAGAGCTGCAGGGGGCTTCCCTGGGGGCTCAGTGGTTAAGAATCCGCCTGCCAATGCAGGGAACATGGGTTCGAGCCCTGGCCCGGGAAGATCCCACATGCCGCAGAGCAACTAAGCCCGTGCGCCACAACTACCGAGCCTTTGCTCTAGAGCCCGCAAGCCACAGCTACTGAGCCCGTGTGCCACAACTACTGAAGCCCGTGCACCTAGAGCCCATGCTCCACAACAAGAGAAGCCACCATAATGAGAAGCCTGCGCACTGCAACAAGCCCCTGTGCAGCAATGAAGACCCAACACAGCCCAAAATAAATAAATAAATAAATAAATTTATTAAAAAAAAAAAAAAAAGCTGCAGGGATAGGCTCCAAGTGTCCTGGGTGTGCTTCCCTCACTGGGTCGCCCATCCCGGGTCTCTTTTGATGAAGGTTGTTCAAATGAAGATCAGAAAAGGCTTTGAGAGGGACAAGAGGCTGTACTGAGGAGAGAGATCACGAAGCGACATTGTGAGGCTGCACACCACGCCCTGTCCTCTGCCAGCTCCCCGCTCCCAGCATTACTTTTGTTGATATTAGGATAAACTATCACAAAGTGACCCAAAGAACGAGCCTCAGAGTCAAAGAGTCTAGGTTGTGATCCCAGCTCTGTCCCTCCCCACCTATGAGGCAAATGTCACATCCTCTCTGAAAGTAAGTTTTCTCTGCTATCGAATGAGAACAAAAATACCTAGCTCACAGAGTGGCTATAGGATTCAAAGAGAGATTTTTGCAAAGATTTGTCATGGATCTGAATAAATGGTAGACAGGAAGCGGATCCACATCTAAGAACACATTCTTTCCAGAGATTAGTAAAAGGAGGAAGTATGTGTTTTATGAGGCTGTTCCAATCAGCCAAACACTGAATTTCTGTTAAAAATTCTGTAGTCACCTCAAGCCAGCGAGATGAGCAAGAGGGCATTGTATAAGATATGTAGCTTTATCACTGCCATTAAATTGCTTCTGACAGAGGCCAGTTTCTTTGTCAACCAGAATGACAGTCATTAGTGTACCAATACCTGAAGACAGGTTTTCATTGTCTGTGAACAAGTCTGGAGGATGGTATAGAAGCTTCTATAGATAGCTGTGCGTTTGGGTCCTTTTGATGATTTCACTTGATCAGGATATATAACTTGTTAAAGAATCATTCCTAATGTTTCGAGGTTCCTTATGAGTACGTAAGGAGGACATTTTATAAAACAGAGTTTTTGCCTTTACAGTAAGTACCCTACATATGAACCTTCAAGTTGCGAACTTTCAAAGATGTGAACGTGTGTTTGCATGTCCAGTCACGTAAGTTAGTTCACGTGTCTGGCATACATTGTCACGTGCTTGCATCCTCTACAAGTGGTTGTGCTTTTGTGTACTTTACTGTACAGTACTATATAGAGTATGGTAGTACGGTATCTTTATTTCAAGCTCAGGATGTCCAGAAGCAAGCGTACAAGCAGTGGTGATGTAGCTGGTACTACTGTACTTTTCAAGGTACTGCACTGTAAGATTAAAAATGTTTTCTTTATTTTTTTGTTTGTTTTTATGTATTATTTGTGTGAAAAGTATTATAAACCTATTACAGTATGGTACTATATAGCCAGTTGTGTTAGTTGGGTACCTAGGCTAACTTTGTTGGACTTATGAACAAATTGGACTTACGAACGTGCTCTCAGAATGGAACTCGTTCGTATGTAGGGGACTTAACTGTATTGTGGGACTAGAAGAATCCCTACCACAACTACCAGCAAATTGTCCATTCTCTACCATTGTTATACCCTTGCTTCCATTATTAATGGAATGGAATGTGTTTTAATGTTCCTTGTGTTTTAATG
The DNA here is from genome assembly GCF_965194805.1 of Balaenoptera borealis. Lineage (NCBI taxonomy): Eukaryota > Metazoa > Chordata > Mammalia > Artiodactyla > Balaenopteridae > Balaenoptera > Balaenoptera borealis. Next base: position 20,210,348 of record NC_138876.1, read on the forward strand.
TTCTACTGAGAAATAGTCATGCTCATTACCTAGGTCAGCATGTGTATCCACTAAGCATCTCCTGCGTGCCCAGCACTGTTTGGACTCAGAACGAAGACTCTTCCTTGTTTTTCATTGACTCTGCAACTGGAGAACAATACAAGAGTATTTATGATTTGATGCTCATTGGAATCGTACATAATTAAGTGCTCTAGAACAGCTCTGTCCAGTAGAACTTTCTGAAATGATGGAAATATTCTAGCTCTGCACTGCTCAGTGCAGTAGCCACTGACCACCTGTGGCTATTGAACGCTTGAAATGTGGTTAGTGTGACTCAGGGGTTGAGTTTCTAATTTCATTTTAATTTACATTTAAGCAACCATATGTGGCTACTGGCTACCATATTGAACGGTGCAGCTCCAGTATTTCTAAAGAGAGATGGCTGTGGGCTCCAAGAACTCAGGAAGGAGGTAGGACTGCAGCCTGATCTTAGAAGTAGGGAGGAAACTGGAGGACCACTCCATCTAGAGTAACAGCATAAACAGAGGCTTTGAGGAAGGGGAAAGTGTGCGCTTTGTGAACATTGCAGAGGGAAGAGCACTGAGGGAAATTAGATGAGTGAGACTTTCTGAAAGTGTCAGGGAAGAAATTTCTAGAGTCTAGACCATTCCTCTATTTCACAAGTTTGGTATGAGTATTTTACCTGCATTAAACCTCCCGTATTTGGAATAGGGTTGCATAGTATTGATTTTGTTATGCTTTTTAATGAATAAATGAATTCCATAGAGTTATACCATATAGTGTACCAGGTGTTCATCGAAACTTTCAATACACATCCGCTGAGAATCTAAAGATAATTAAGAAGCGATTACATAGCAGAGGTTAAAGGAACCCACAAGGGTTGTTTAGTCACCCAGAGGCGAACAATGGCAGAAGCCAGAGGGAGCAAAGCAAGGGACTGTATCCAAAGAGTCTGTGGAAAGCCGGAGCCATGGGAGAGGGGTTAGCTGCCCGGAGACACAGCAGCAGAGAGGTGTAGGCTGTGAAGAACCATCCAATCCAAGCAGGGAGAGAACGAGAGAATAGTGAAACCTCTTGCCTGCTGCCTCCTGCTGGTGCCTCTCACTAGATAAAAGCAGCCAGAAGCAAGATGGCCTGAGATCACAGGTAACGCAGTCCACAGGAGTCAGCCTCCCATCAGAGCTGGACAGAAAAAGACGAGAATGGAGCATGGAGAAGGGGCAGGGAAAGGAGGTAGAAATAAACAATTCTCTTTTTCTTAATGTTTAAAAAAGTAGTGTCTTAGTTAGTGCTGCTAAAACAAAAATACCATAGGCTGGGTGACATAAACAACAGAAATTTATTTCTCACAATTCTGGAGGCTGGGAAGTCCAAGACCGAGGTGCTAGCCGATTCGTTTCCTGGTGAGAACTCTCCTCCTGGTTTGTAGACAATTGCTTCCTTGCTGTGTCTTTGCATGATTGGGGGTGGGGGATAGTAGCAGTGTAGGTGGGAGAGAGAAGGAGAAAGCAAGCTCTCTCATGTCTCATGTTATAAGGGAACTAATCCCACTCCTGAGGGCTCCACCCTCATGACCTAATTTCCTCCCAAAGGCCCCACTTCCTAATACCTTCACATTGGGGATTAGAGCTTCAGCATATGACTTTGGGGACAATACAAATATTTAGTCCATAGCAAATGGTAAAGTGGGAACTATATAAATATCTAATATGTTGGTTAAATTATGAAAAAACCATACAATTGAATGTGGTGCAACATTGAAATTATATGCAATGACAAGAGAAAATTCTCACCAGACATTAAGCGAAGAATATGAAAATAGCATATACAGGAAGTTTAAAATGTTATTTTTAGTGTACATTCAGTAAACATACAAATGTGTATTATTCATATTTACAGGGAAAAAAAAGAAAACTGGAAAGAAATACACCAATATTTTAACAGTGGTATCTCTGGATGGTGGTTTGAGGATGCTTTTTATTTTCTTCTTTGCACTCTCCTCGGTTTTCCAAATTTTCTAAAGTGACATAATTACTGCATTTTTCTGATCTGGAACAATGTTCTGTTGTTCTTGAGATATCTGCAGGGCTACACTGAGCAGAGAGCAGTATGTGACCGTGTCCTTTTTATCAGTCATTCACTAACTCTGCAGTTAACTTGAGTCTCACTATATACAGTACCCATTTCTGCAGTGATGACAGGGACCTGAGTTACATTTCTTAGTGCATTAAAAATAGGATGAGTTAATAAAATGCTCTTCTTTTAAAACATGCCACTGAGAAACCCTTAGGTCCTGGAGAATGGCCTGATTTCCTATTAATCTTTTTATTGCCTCAATTATTTCCTCAAACATGGTTAGTTAATTCAGGTCCCCACCTTTCCCCATTGTCTATTACATTTGGCCTCTGTTAAATATGAATCTTTGGTGGCACTTCCTTATTAAATTGACAGTTGCATAATGCTTTATTGGCATCTGTAAGAGTGAAGCGTATTTCTTAGGAACCACGGAGACAGTAGCCATTTCTTTTTTCGGAACCACCTGAGCAGAGCCAGTATTTTGTGCTCTTGTAATCTTCATCTTAAAAACAGCAATTCATCTGTTTCATTGTTTTATTCTTTCCTGATAAGAAGACACTCCCCACTACTGTCCTCCTGATCTATAATCAGCCGACCTTGATGGACTCTTGTAAATTGAATCATCACCAGTGATCTGATGACTTCTCCTGTTAGTTATCATTTCAGGAAATCCACTCCCCCTCCCTGGCTTGCTTTTTAACCTCCAGCTGCTACCCAATTATTAGTTCTTCGGATGGCTGCTTCAGCAGCTTTGCTCTAGTACTTGCTTGTAGTAGATATTAATAATAATAAGCAGTTCGTAAATGTACACACAGTGTTGAATGCACATAAGGATTATTGTTCATAACCCGAATTGTAGTCAGTTTTGCCATTAGGTGATTTAGGATTCTTGTGGATTCAAAGAACAGAAAGCTGGGGACTTCTTGGTGGTGCAGTGAATAAGACTTCGCGCTCCCAACACAGAGGGCCCCGGTTCGATCCCTGGTCAGGGAACTAGATCCCACGTGCATGCCACAACTAAGGATCCCATGTGCCACAACTAAGGAGCTGGCGAGCCACAACTAAGGATCCTTGGAGCCGCAAGTAAGGAGCCCACCTGCCGCAACTAAGACCCGGCACAACCAAATAAAAAAAAAAAAAAAAACAGAAAGCTGAAGTTGGCTTCTGCAAAACAACAGGGCTTGGTGGGGTGTTCCTGATACGCATAGGGAAGAAGTCTTTGACAGGGCTTCAGAGCAAAAAGGCAGCAGGACCTCTCATTTCTCCTTTTCTAGCTACTTCATTTTCTATACAGTTATCTCTACAACTCAAGCCACAGAATGGCAAGTGTCGTCTCACCCCTTTTGAGTTCACTGACTGTGGCCAGAGCCCTCAGAACTCTCCCAAGTGCTCTCAATTTTTCACCTTTCTGCTCCCAATTATTTTCTGCCCCTTCCCAACCCAATTCCTTATTCTCTGGACAGGAACTCTCATTGGCCCGGCTTTGATCCAGTCAACAACAGCCAGCAGCAGGGCTGTAATGTGTCTCCCTCACTGTCCAGAGATATCCCTTGGGGACATTGTGAGGCAGACAGACACCCTAAAAGGTGTTGACCACAGTTGTTATGTGATTGATGCCTTCATGGTACTTAATCAATGACAGAGATATAAAGTTACCAAATTAAAATCTTTTTTTATATTAATATTTAGAGGAAGAAGCATATAGCTCATGAAGATGAAGCCAGAGGGGGAAAAGTGAGCTTTGAAGACTTCTTTCCTACGTGTCAAGAAAGAACAGGTTATGTTCTTGACATAAGAGATTTTCACAGAGAGATGTCAGGGAGATGATGGGATGTGATTAAAGAAACTGAAGTAAAATATCAGAACTAGAAATGACAGCAAGAAAAGTAAAACACGGAAGGGCTAGCTCATAAGAGGCAGGCAGGTTTCCCATAGTGAATATGGCTATTTTGGTACCACGTTTAAGAATCTAGACACCAACTTATGCATATTTTACAAAGCTTGTATCCTGGAAATAAGATCCATTTTGAGGCAAACAAAATACAATTAGCCTTTCTGTGTGGGTCCTATTGCGTTGGATCCCCAAATTGAGACATAATGTAGAACACCCACTAGACTTCAGGCAAATCTTAGGCTATATGGTTATCAAATGAACCTTTAGATGAGTATCAGTATTAAGCTCTGTGCTAGGCACTTGAATAAACACCTCACGTTCTTTAACTCATTTAATTCTCACAAGCACCATCAAATAGGTTCCACAATTCCCATTTTATGGAGAGAAAACTGATAACTCTGAGAGACAGAAATGACATGGCCGAGGTGACAAGGTTAGAATTTGGAACTCAACCCAGATCTGTCTGACCACAAAACGCTTGGCTTTATTTTTTCAGTGTTTGAGTTGCGTTGTTGTAGGTTTTTCAACCTGTTCTATGGATTGTTTGAGGAATTATGTGAGGAACACCCCTGCTGCATCCCAGGCTAGCTCCCAGGCTAGCACTGGCGTGGACCCGTGAATGGTCAGACCATAAGCCACAACAGGATGCTAAATATTCAATACTATGAGGCTGTGACTGAGGCAGCTGGAGAAGAGGCATCTGCACATCCTAGCTATGGAAGCTTGGGCACGTTCCTTTCACCTCTGGGCTTCATCGCCTGCACCTGTAAAAGCAAGGGCATAAAAGGACCTACCTGAGAGGTGATTGTATAAAGAGTTGATATATGTAAAGATGCTAGAGCAGCACCCGAAACAAAGTAAAGGCTCCTACAGTGGTCGCTCTTATTATTACCCACAAAGTGCTATGTTCTGTCAGAATCGGTACTGCCTGCCCGAATGAGGCAGGCAGGATTCAGAGAGAAAAAGGCTTTGACGCATTGGGTATTGCTAGGTAAGGAGGCAAACGTTGAATATTTAAAAGAGAAGGATCTGTGAACGAGTGACTTCGTTTATTCAACACATGTTTTTTGAACCTATATGGTGAGCCAAGCACTCAGCTCAGTGTTACTTAGGGATGGAGAGGCATGGATGGCACAGTGAAAGTATATGGAATGTTCTAGATTCTTACTTCAAAAAAAAGATGAGTCCTAGGAAAATGGCCACAAGGAATTATCTGTGAAAACAATCAGGGGTATGACAGACCTAGGATTGCCTCAGAGAGATAATAATCTAATTTCTTTACCAAGCCCTTGCACAGTTCTTTATTTAGGCAACAGTTTTAGCACACCCAAGTGCACTGAGGGGTCTTCTCCCCCCCCACACACTCTCTATACCCACCTGTGTCTATCGACTCACTACAAAATGTATCACTGTCCTTCACGTTCCAGAATGACACAGCTAACTCGTCATATATCTCAATGAAGGATTATTCAGTTATATAGAACATTCCTCAACTGAAGATAGCTTGAGAAGGGAGAAAGAAGAAGTGTTGAGGCATATTAAAAATTGGCTTTTTCTTGGTGGCAGTTTGTCATTTTTCAATTTAGCATCCTTCCCTGTTCTTTTTTGTACCACGTAGATCTGTCTGGGTCTTGATTCCGAGGGGATTTTCTTGCGAGGTGCCTTTCTTCAACCATATGGATAAAATCACCAGGTTTAATTGAAGGCTGTTTGGAGTCTTGCTCTATTTACAGTTGTTGGCCTCAGTCCTAGACTCCAAGGAAATAGTGCCTCTTGGCTGGTGACGGTCTGCGTCTACTCCCTGGCATGGGCCTTGTCTTTGACTGGCCTTGGGTGTCACAGCTCCCTAGGACCTGGAACAAGCTCCACCTGGGACCCTTCTGGTTCCCTCAGGCCACCCTCATCCTACTGTCCCACCCCTTAGTCTCTGAAGCCACAAGAGTCTGTTGTCTGTGCCCGTCCGTGGTTCGTGGCATAGAGCAAAGGATCAAGACTGCTTGAGCTGGAAAGAACTTCATTTACTTAAACAAATATATGTATCAACAAGCCCATGTGTAGCACTTCCTGTGTATTAAGCACTTTCTCATTTCACAGATAAAGAAACCAAGGCACACCAAGGTTAAGGAACTTGTCATACAGCTGATAACTGGCGAAGCCAGGAAATGATCTCAGTGAGTAATTCAGTGTCTGCACTGTTTCCCCCAACTGTGCCGCTTTACCCTGCGCAGAGGCTACCTTGTCCAACCCCTTATTTGATTGAGTTATTGTATTAAAAACTTTACACACAGTAAGAGCCATGTACGTGCCGGCTGTTGTTATTAGTGTGTTTAATAGCTGGTGAAAGCTGAGGCCAGAGAAGTAATGCAAGTTCACACACTTAGCCCAGGATTTCCCAAATCATATTCTGCAGAATGCTAGTATCCAAAAGGATGTGATAAGTACTGTATTTTTTTTAAAGGATAATGATCAAATAGGGTTGGGAAATGTTGGTTAGAATTTAAAAACAGTCTTTTATACTATAGTACTTCTCAAAGCACTTTCATGTGCTAATGTGTATTATTAATCTCCCAAAGGTGGCCATGGCACACGGTTTTCTAGACTTAATAGACTACTGTATGGGAAAAAATTAGCATAACAGGACTGAGACTGCTTTTCTTAGAAGGTCCTGCCTGTGAGGTTGGCCCCTACTGGATTTCTGGAGAGTCCCCACCACCCCCTGTTCAGAAAGGCCCATGTGCCTAAAGCGTTTGCCCAAACAATATCACTTATGTTAAACACTTGCTTTCTTTCCGGGAATCTAGAAATTTGGTACCTGCCTAGCCAAGGATGCCTGTGTGACCAGCCCCTGATAAAAAACCTTAGGCGTTGAGCCTCTAATGAGCTTCCCTGGTAGAGAGCACTTCACACATGTTTCACAGTTCACGGCTGGAGGAATTAAAAGCATCCTGTGTGACTCCAAGGGGAGAGGTTGCTCGGAAGCTAGTGCCTGGTTTCCTCCGGACTTCGCCCCAGGGGCCTTTCTCTTTGCAGATCTTGCTCTGCATCCTTTTGCTGTGATGTGATACATCTTAGCTGTGAGCACGACTATATGCTGAGTCCCGTTGGTCCCCCCAGCGAATCAGCAAACCTGGGATGTTCTTTAGGACCCCTGTCACAACCAGAAAACCCTTTTCTTCACGATGCCTTTTAATGTCATGTGCTCACTGGGGTTCTACAGCGTACAGTGTGGGCAAGGATAGCTGTTCAGTCCCACAAGTTAGAGGCAGAGATCACCCAACATCACCACTCTGGGCTTCTTGGTGGAAAATGTTAGGGTTCCTGAGGCCCATGTGGAGGTCATTACCAAGTAATCATTTCCTTCCTGGTGGGAATACACAGATTAATTAGACAGTGACAGAGCAGAACTGGCTGGTACTATTTCATCACACTTTTGGCACGGTTGGGTGGCAAGGGTAAGGATGGAACCAATAGCTTCAAGATAGAACCATCTTTCATGTTCTTCTGTTTTTTTAGACTTAGCTCTTTAGCCCAGGATAAAATTATTGATATAAATTTATATTACATTATATTAGCATTTGTATGAAAAATGTATTATATAAAATTATATGTGTGCATAGGAAATTTTTCATATATCTAGTTAGCTCTACTAAAGGGAGGTTTTTGAGCCTCATGGCCGAGCCTGTGGCTTATCCCTTAGTAAATACGACTTCCTTGAGTTCACTGTAGAGAATAAACAGATGCACCAAGCGTCTCCTGAGAGCAGGTAGGCTGCTATGGTGCATGAAAAACCAGATGAAGAGGGTGATCAGCCCCAGTGTGTGTTCCTTCCAGCCCCTTCCCCGGTCTTCCTCCTGCACATTCTTCGTGGCTGACTTGTCCTCCTCGTGTTTTTCACAGCTGCTCAAAGTTATATTTGCATATCCTCTGCCAGGGGTGTACTTCCTGCAGCCCAGCCTGCTCCAGCTCACTTCCCTACATTGTATGTCTAGACCAGCCTACATTGTTTGCCTTTGACCTTCTTCTCACAGCCATGGTTGACCTGTTTCCAGATAACATACAGTCTTATACCAAGAACTGGCCAGTTATTAGTTGGTTTAGCTGGCTACTTGCCATGTTGACTAAACAGTTCGTCATCCTCATGGTCTCAATACCCCAGGCTCATGCTGGATCATGCCTCCGTTTATGTGTTTCTTTATGTGTTTCTTATATCCTTTTTGCTCTTTTTAACCTCTCCAAATCCCAGCTCAGGTCTTACTCTGTCCACCATGAAACTGGCCTTCTCCACTGCACCACTGTGGACCTCCCTGGACCTTGAATTCCCAACAGTATCTCTGTCTGTAGCGTACATGGTTATTTTATCTGCTTATACATCCAAACCCACAGTGGTTGAGCTCCTACGAAGAGGAGTCCCTGCCCCCCAAGGAGCTTTCTGTCTGTCTGAGCTGCTTCGCAGTGTTATACTATTTTTCACACACGAGTGCTAATTCCTCTCTGCATCTCTAAACAGTCTGAGAATAATGAACTCTTCTTGGGTTTTCTGCATTTCCAGAGTGATGAATCTTCAGTAGTAAATAGTGGTTAACAACTCAGGAAAAGGCTCACTTCCTAGCCCATTTCTACAGTCATGAGCCATATTCGTCTCTATTTCCTCAACTGTAAACTGGGAAGAGTCATATCTGTCCGACCGAGTTGTAAGGGCTGAGGTGGGTAATGTTCATAGCCTAGCACAGGGCCAAGCACATGCTAATCCTGTAAGTACATAGTAGCTATAATTCTCACTAAGCAGGCCTATGACACAAGAGTTTGTCATGGTTTTTCCTGGAACTTTGGCCTCAGAGCAGCACTGGGAGATTTTTCCTGGTGGGCAAGATCCTGGCATTGTACCATCCACCTTCCATCAGGTCCAACCTTAGCAAGATGGGAGGAGTTAAAAGAGAAAGCAGTAGAGACTCAGAAAGTCAACAAAGCGTGTCAAGACCTGCCAGGCTTCCTCTGCCCAAGGACGTGCATTTCCACATCCATTTTTGGCATGAAGGTTGCTGTCCCTAGTTTGTTGTGTTTCCTGACAGTCACTCAGTGTGGAATGGAGGCTGGAAAAAAGGGAAGACTTTCCACGTCCTGACAGAATACCGTGTGCCAGGTGCCATGTACGCAGTCTCCATTTTCACAGCATCCCTGCCGAGGAGGTGACCTTACTCTCATTTGAAAGATTTTATTTTTTTATAAGTTTATCTATTTATTTTTGGCTGTGTTAGGTCTTTGTTGCTGTGCGCGGGCTCTCTCCAGTTGCTACAAGCGGGGCCTTCTCATTGCGGTGGCTTCTCTTGTTGTGGAGCATGGGCTCTAGGCGCACGGGCTTCAGTAGTTGTGGCACGTGGGCTCAGTAGTTGTGGCTCGCGGGCTCTAGAGCGTAGGCCGGGTAGGTGTGGCACACAGGCTTAGTTGCTCCGCAGCATGTGGGATCTTCCTGGACCAGGGCTCAAACCCGTGTCACCTGCATTGGCAGGCAGATTCTTAACCACTGCACCACCAGGGAAACCCCTTGAAAGATTTTAAAACTGAGACTTAAAGAGGTTAAGTAACTTGACCAAAGTTGCACAGCTAACCCAACACAGACCCGAAGCCTTTCCCCTTAACACCAAATGCCCTTCAGTAAATCAAATCCTTGTTAAGTCCTGGCTGAGTCTGGGCTGATCTGTCTGCATTTCCCCTTCTACAAGACCCACTCCCACTCTGCCCCAGGGGTCTGTGGTAGAGGTGACAACTTCACAGCAAGCTTGTAACTCCAGAGCCCTAATACAGCCTCTTCAGGGCTGGGACTAGGGTGAGGCAAATGAGGGGCCTGTTGCAAAATGTAAGGGAGACCCTCACTCCCAGGTTCATGTATGTGTCAACCCACAGTTTTGCTCAACCTTATCCCAGCCCTGCCCTTCCTGAAGCCAGCTGTCCTGCAGTATAGCTGCTGGGATTTGCTAAAGACAGCTACACCTAGACCTCCGTCACGGTGAGAACCAGGATGGGCCTAAGACTGGCTGGCAGGCTGTTTGCTCCCCACACCCGCCTCCACCTTTCTCAGATTGCACGTTTCTATTTCTGGTCAACTCCTGCCCCTAAAACTCTTCTCCTTCCTCCAAAACTACCTTTCATGGTTTCTTTTTCACCTGATTTTCCCTCCCAAACCGTAATATGCCTCCCAAGCAGGAGGAGGCCACAGGGATCCTCTGCCAGGGCTACAGAAGTGGTCTCAGCCCAGGTGTCAGCTCCATTCTGTTGGACGTGACTGAGTAGACGAGGACTGGGAGGCCAGGCCAGGGCAGAGCGGAGAGCAAGGCGGCCTGGGGGAGTGGGCTTCACCTCAGGCATGGGATGTGGGTAGTTGTGCTGGCCATTGTTATTACCCGGGTCGCACCTTCTCATCATACAGAAGAGGAAGCGGAGGCCACGAGAAGGGGCATGACTTCCCTGAGCTCAGTCAACTAGCTAATGCAAAACCAGGCTCAGAAACCCTATCTGCTGCTCCCAGCACATTTTCTTCACTGAGTCGGGAGATGGAGCCCAATTCCATTACTACCATGGCCACCAAATCGTAAAAGGAGGCATGATTCATACTTTAGCTGTGCCCAGTTTTGCTCTCTCTCAAAAACCTGCCCCTGTAATTGAGTACCAGCAATGTGGTGTAGGCACCACCTACATCAGAATCATCTGGAGTTTTGGTTCAAAATGCTGAGTCTCGGGACATCCCCTAGTTCTTCTGACTCAGAAGGTGATTCGGTCACTAAAGTTTAAAAAGGACTAATGTGGAGATTAGACTGTTTATATCAGTGACGTCTTATTTAGTTTCTGGGCTTCTCTTTGTTTTCCTTTGGGGCATGAAGTCAGTATCATCATCTTGTATTTCTAGTTCTCAGTCAAATTCAGCAAGAAATGGAAATCACCATATATTTCATCAAACTGTGATTCGGCCAAGATAGAAATGGGAGAAGGGAATTCTCAGAATAGGAGACATTCAGTTTTCTCTTGTGGGGCATGATAGAGTTACATAGAAAGATCCGTCATTTACCTACTGGTGTGTTTTCAGTAAAATTCTGTTGTCAAAGACGGTAAAACGCTCTTAAGATCTTCATTTTCAGTTGTAGGCGGAAAATACATGTCAGTATTTTCCTAAAACTCCTTTATAAGAATTTTGTTTAGTGCATTAAGCCCAGGGTACATACTGGTGGGCACGGCCAGAATCTGCAAATGTGCGTGTTTGACACACACAGTTTTTCAGAAAATTTGAATTCATTGCCAACATTTTAAAATATTTATTCCATCGTCTACTTAACTTTTTTAAAATATTTCATATGGGACCACAGTCCCCCAGTGCAACAACCTGATACCCAGTGGCTGGTCTTTGAAACAGACTAAGGCACACTAAAGACATTTGTAAATTCTTTAACATTCCTCCTATGGAGAGGTGGTGTCTGGGTATCCTCCCCTACAAGGCTGAGTGACTGCTCTGACCAGTATAATGTGGCAGAAACTGGCAGCATCTACTTCCTGTCTCTTGAGACACTTGTTCAAGGAAGTGCACCACCATATAACAAGTGCAACTGCCCTGAGCTCACCATGCTGTGAGAAGCCCAAGCCACAAGAAGACGCCCTAGAAGAGACATCATGGGGAGAAAGACAAAGGTCAAGGAGCACCTGGGTGCCAGACACATGACTGAGGAAGCCATCTTGGAAAGGCATCCTCCATCCCCATGACGGGACATCACATGGATCAGAGATGGGCCACCCAGCTGAGCTCTTCGTGAATTCCCATCCAACAAAAGCATAAGCAAAAGAAAAACCCTTGCTTTAAGCCATCAATTCGGTCTAGAGAACCGAAACAAGAGCATGTGTTTCTAGCTTGCTCTGTTCTGACCTCCATTCCTTCCCCTGGCTTTACTTTCTCAAATTATTTTACATTTTGACTCCTGTAGGTATGTGGGTTCACAATCTGTATGTAAACCTGTCTGGAGACCCTTGAATTATGTGAACTTTTGAAAATTAGAATACTAAAAATAAATAAATGAATGAATGAATGAATGAATGAAAAAATTGGGTTCGGAGGGCAGGAGGGCTGCAGGGAGCAATGGAAATGTCTACTTGAAGTGCTTTGTCTTCCACAGACCACCTTGCTCAAGGTGAAGAGAGCGTAAGATCAAGGATTGGTCCGCTCCTCCTTCCTTATCTATAAAAGCAGGTCCCATTCATCTTTGACATTCAGTGAGCCTAGGAGGAAGATAGCTCTGCTTTTGTATTATTTATTTTGAGTGTGTATTTTTGCCTCTTGTAACATATTAGAAAGTATATTGATTCCATGGCAGTCCAACCTGTGGGGCAAAAGAAATGTCTAATTCTTTGTGGAGGCCTGTGCCTTTCTCATCTGTACCTCTTGCTCTTAGTAAATAGTTGTGGAGTAAATGAATGAACAAGTGAACGTGCGTTAGTCACCAAGGCTACAAAGACAAATGAGATGTAGTCCCTGCCCTTGAGGAGCTCACAGTCTGTCGAACACAGGCAGCAAATTAAATACTGGTTATGCCTCCTGGGTAGCACATTCTTTTATTCAGAAACATCATTTTGTCTGTGTCGAGCCGCTGTTCACACCCATAACCCGATGGAACGACAGGCTTGAGGGAAACATGCTTCAGAGGAGCCCAGGATAGGGCAGGGGGCTGCAAACCACCCACCCTGAAGAGGCACCCTCCCCGTGCTCAGGTCTTAACCTTGGCATGAAGAGGGGAAAGGGAGGTACGTCCTATCAGAGCTGTGGAAGGCCAGGCACGGTTACTCAGAAGCCCCCTCAGGGACCCATCAGAAAAGCAGGAACAGAATCACTGACGCATGGTTCCATCAGCCGCAGCTTGCGTGGACTGCAGAGACGGGCTGCAAGGCCGCTCCGTGGCCGCCACTCCTCAAAGCTGCAGCCAGAGCTGAAAGGTTTCAGGGCAAACACCAGAGTTCTGTTTTGCTTTTTAAGAGAGGTTGAGGAAGTCCCTGATTTTCATCAGCCTGGCCCATATGGGCTTTAAGGAATTATCTTTTTTTTCCACCCCAAGTAAGTTTAGCAAAGTGTCAGTTTGTGCATTTTTTTTTTTTTTTCCTTTTTCTTTCGTTATAATTGAGGACTTTGGGGAAGTGGGAGAGAGGGGAGGTGAACACTTTTGTTTAATCTTAAAGATAAGTGGCTTCTGGTTCTTTATTCAACTGGAGAGATTTGAGTATCAGTGTCAATATATTGATACAATCAACATTGTACAGAGCGTTGATTACCATGCTTTGGGGTTTTGAAAGACTTCTTTTTGTTTGTGTTAAATAGCAAGACCAGGCGGATGTCAGGAAATTGCTGGGGAGCGATGTCGGGGGTCTGGCCAATTTCCAAGCAGCAGAGCTGTGTTATAGCTGGGGAGGCCGAGCCCCACAGGTGAAAATGACTTTGTGTTTGTCAAGTAGAACTTGGTGAAATACCTAACCAGTAGTTAACTTTTTGTGTTCGATAGACTCTGAGCTCCTTCAAGTAGAAATCCCATAAGAAAAGGTAAAAGCAACAACAATGCAACCCAGCTTCTCTCCCATTCCTCACAATTTAAAAATGTCAGTGTCTTAACGCTTTGAGGAGAAAATGTCATCTTTATCAAGGGTCATTGTCTTTTTTAAAGAGTAGCTTTTTCACCATCCCATCATTGGAATCCAAAGTAAACATAAACTCACTGTCTTGGTAATAAGGTACAACTATAAAAAATAAGGATTTTTTTTTAAATTAAATAGCAGCTACAGGAACTGTTGCTAGTAAGTGATGATTAGCTTGTGATTACTAATAACTGACTATGCACCTCATTCAGTTCTGGCTGAAGAGATCCACTTTGAAAGGGGGAAGAACTTTATATATTCCTGAAAGCAGAGCCTGCTTGCTAGTTTTGTTTCTATTCTTTTAAGTTTTGCCACCTTCCTATAATCTGTAAATTGGTTTTGCACTGCTCTTAACCGTGATGAGTGTTTCTGGTGTTATCCACTATCCCTGGTGATTTCATTTAAATCTAGAATCTCATGGCCCACGATTCCTGTCTTTAGATGGGCAGTGTGTTCTTAAGTGAATAAAAAGTTGTATTGCTTAATCTTCAGGAGATGACTAGAAGGTGAAATAAGGTTAAAGAAAGCATGTCAAGATAGCATGCTTGGTCTCCCTGCTTCTAACGGGGTCTGAAATCACTCAGTACCTTGGGACTCAAAGCAATGGAAGAGACACTGGTGTGTAAAAGCACAACTGGCATGTGACGTGGATTACTGGTCCCAAGCCAGCAATTACTAGGGACCCGCTTGGTTGCATAGTCTTGTCCCTTAGTCCAGAGAGCTGAACTCTCAAATGAGGACTACATGGATAAAATTCCTGAAGCGTAAGCTTCCTCCTTCTTCCATTCATGAAGACTGTTCTATGACCATAAACATAATAGACCCAAAAAGAACTTTGAAAGATTGTATTGCCCATGCTCCTGACTTCAGGAAAAATGACGCACAACCTACCCCATACAAGATAACTGTGTGTCCGTTGTTAAGCCTTCAAGAAAATGATGGTAGCCAGCTTTCTTTGCTAACTTATCCTCATGCTTAATTACCCTCCCAGAAGGAAAATCCTGGTATGGCTATAGAATCAGTCGGACACAGCTGGATTCCAATGTCTGTGCAATTACTCTCTGGTTCTGTGATTATCAGCAGATTACCGATCTTGCCAGACCTTAACTAATTTGTAATATGTGAATAAACAGTCTGTGTACATCATGAGGTTTTAGTGGAGTGGAGATCCATGTGACACGTTCCTTTCCTCTTCCTCATTGCCTCACCCAGTCCCCTCCTGCTGCATTCTTTTTTTTTTTTAATCTTTATTGGAGTATAATTGCTTTACAATGTTGTGTTAGTTTCTGCTGTATAACGAAGTGAATCAGCTATACATATACATATATCCCCATTTCTCCTCCCTCTTGCGTCTCCCTCCCACCCTCCCTATCCCACCCCTCTAGGTGAGCTGATCTCCCTGTGCTATGCAGCTGCTTCGCACTAGCTATCTATTTTACATTTGGTAGTGTATACATGTCCCTGCCACTCTCTCACTTCGTCCCAGCTTACCCTTCCCCCTCCCCGTGTCCTCAAGTCCATTCTCTATGTCTTCGTATTTATTCCTGTCCTACCCCTAGGTTCTTCAGAACCTTTTTTTTTTTTTAAATTCCATATATATGTGTTAGCATATGGTATTTGTTTTTCTCTTTCTGACTTACGTCACTCTGTATGACAGACTCTATGTCCATCCACCTCACTACAAATAACTCAGCTTCATTTCTTTTTATGGCTGAGTAATATTCCATTGTATATATGTGCCACATCTTTTTTATCCATTCATCTGTCGGTGGACACTTAGGTTGCTTCCATGTCCTGGCTATTGTAAATAGAGCTGCAATGAACATTGTGGTACATGACTCTTTTTGAATTATGGTTTTCTCAGGGTATATGCCCAGTAGTGGGATTGCTGGGTCATATGGTAGTTCTATTTTTAGTTTTTTAAGGAACCTCATACTGTTCTCCATAGTGGCTGTAACAATTTACATTCCCACCAGCAGCGCAAGAGGGCTCCCTTTTCTCCACACCCTCTCCAGCATTTATTGTTTGTAGATTTTTTGATGATGGCCATTCTGACTGGTGTGAGGTGAAACCTCATTGTAGTTTTGATTTGAATTTCTCTAATAATTAATAATGTTGACCATTCTTTCATGTGTTTGTTGGCAATCTGTATATCTTCTTTGGAGAAATGTCTATTTAGGTCTTCTGCCCATTTTTGGATTGGGTTGTTTGTTTTTTTGATATTGAGCTGCTTGTAAATTTTGGAGATTAATCCTTTGTCAGTTGCTTCATTTGTAAATACTTTCTCCCATTCTGAGGGTTGTCTTTTTGTCTTGTTTATGGTTTCCTTTGCTGTGCAAAAGCTTTTAAGTTTCATTAGGTCCCATTTGTTTATTTTTGTTTTTATTTCCACTTCTCTAGGAGGGGGGTCAAAAAGGATCTTGCTGTGATTTATGTCATAGAGTGTTCTGCCTATGTTTTCCTCTAAGAGTTTGATAGTGTCTGGCCTTACACTTAGGTCTTTAATCCATTCTGAGTTTATTTTTGTGTATGGTGTCAGGGAGTGTTCTAATTTCATTCTTTTACATGTAGCTGTCCAGTTTTCCCAGCATCACTTATTGAACAGGCTCTCTTTTCTCCATTGTATATTCTTGCCTCCTTTATCAAAGATAAGCTGACCATATGTGTGTGGGTTTATCTCTGGGCTTTCTATCCTGTTCCATTGATCTATATTTCTGTTTTTGTGCCTGTACCATATTGTCTTGATTACGGTAGCTTTGTAGTATAGTCTGAAGTCTGGGAGCCTGATTCCTCCAGCTCCGTTTTTCTTTCTCAAGATTGCTTTGGCTCTTCGGGATCTTTTATGTTTCCATACAGATTGTGAAATTTTTTGTTCTAGTTCTGTGAAAAATGCCATTGGTAGCTTGACAGGGATTGCACTGAATCTGTAGATTGCTTTGGGTAGTATAGTCATTTTTACAATGTTGATTCTTCCAATCCAAGAACATGGTATATCTCTCCACCTCTTTGTATCATCTTTAATTTCTTTCATCAGTGTCTTATAGTTTTCTGCATACAGGTCTTTTGTCTCCTTAGGTAGGTTTATCCCTAGGTATTTTATTATTTTTGTTGCAGTGGTAAATGGGAGTGTTTCCTTAATTTCTCTTTCAGATTTTTCATCATTAGTGTATAGGAATGCAAGAGATTTCTGTGCATTAATTTTGTATCCTGCTACTTTACCAAATTCATTGATTAGCTGTAGTAGTCTTCTGATAGCTTCTTTAGGATTCTCTATGTATAGTATCATGTCTTCTGCAAACAGTGACAATTTTACTTCTTCTTTTCCGATTTGAATTCCTTTTATTACTTTTTCTTCTCTGATTGCTGTGACTAAAACTTCCAAAACTATGTTGAATAATAGTGGTGAGAGTGGACAACCTTGTCTTGTTCCTGATCTTAGAGGAAATGGTTTCAGTTTTTCACCATTGAGGATGATGTTGGCTGTGGGTTTGTCATATATGACCTTTATTATGTTGGGGTACGTTCCCTCTATGCCTACTTTCTGGAGGGTTTTTATCATAAATGGGTGTTGAATTTTGTTGAAAGCTTTTTCTGCCTCTTTTGAGATGATCATATGGTTTTTCTCCTTCAGTTTGTTAATATGGTGTATCACATTGATTGATTTGCATATATTGAAGAATCCTTACATTCCTGGGATAAACCCCACTTGATCATGGTGTATGATCCTTTTAAAGTGCTGTTAGATTCTGTTTGCTAGTATTTTGTTGAGGATTTTTGCATCTATGTTCATCAGTGATATTGGCCTGTAGTTTTCTTTCTTTGTGACATCCTTTTCTCATTTTGGTATCAGGGTGATGGTGGCCTCATAGAATGAGTTTGGGAGTGTTCCTCCCTCTGCTGTATTTTGGTAGAGTGTGAGAAGGATAGGTGTTAGCTCTTCTCTAAATGTTTGATAGAATTCACCTGTGAAGTCATCTGGTCCTGGGCTTTTGTTTGAAGATTTTTAATCACAGTCTCAATTTCAGTGCTTGTGATTGGTCTGTTTATATTTTCTATTTCTTCCTGGTTCAGTCTCGGAAAGTCATGCTTTTCTAAGAATTTGTCCATTTCTTCCAGGTTGTGCATTTGATTGGCATATAGGTGCTTGTAGTCATCTCTCATGCTGCTGCATTGTTAGTGTTCTCTGCCTCAGTGCAGAGGACAATGTCAAATGTCTAATCATTCCCTAGGGGAGTAGTTAGTGTGATGTCACTTGAAGACTTGACATAAACTTTAAAGGGAAACGTGCTTGTCCCCTTCAGAACAGCCAGATAAACTAAGAAAGCAGGTAGTATATCGCATTTTGTGTTAGTTTACTAGGGCTGCAGTTACAAAGTGCCCAAAACTGGATAGCTTAGAACAACAGAAATTGCCACATGAATGCCTTAGGGAAGGGCCTGTTCCAGGCTTCTCTCCTACCTTCCCATAGTTTCTTGTATGGCAGGATAACTGCGGTCTTCACATGCCTCTTTCTCTCTGCCCAATTTTCCCCTTTTATAAGGACACCAGTCGTATTGGATAAGGGGACCATGCTACTCCGATTTGACCTCATCTTACATCATTCCATCGACACCACCAAATCAGGTCTCACACTCTGACTTGATGAGGATTAGGACTTCGATATGTGAATCTGGGGGAGTCACATTTCAACCCCTAATACACTAAGTTGTGGGACAGTTCGTGGTTCCTGAAAATCTTTTGCCAGGTACTATTTGAAGTTATACTTGGGACTCAGGACAAAGTAATTTGTGGCCAGCCCCTCAGATATTGCAGAAAGACAATTCCTTGGAAAACCAACCTCAAACCCCTGGGTATTAGGAGAGTATGGAAACATGTCACAGTAGAGAGCCGCAGAGTCACGTGCACAAATGGAAGGGGAGGAAAAGCCTGGATGCAAGTGGACGAGACAGCCACAGAGGTCGTAGCTGAGCCACACCAAGAATGTCACACAAGGGACTTCCCTCATGGTTAAGACTTCGCCTTCCAGTGCAGGGGGTGCGGGTTCGATCCCTGGTCAGGGAGCTAAGATCCCTCATGCCTCTAGGCCAAAAAACCAAAACATAAAACAGAAGCAATATTGTAACAAATTCAATAAAAACTTAAAAAGAAAAAAAAAAGTGTCACACAATAGGTAAAGGGTCTTTGAGACAGTGGATGTACACTCTTCTTAGATCCAGGAAGTCTCTCTTCCTCTAGCCAAGGCTGTGCCTTTACCGGACCTAGGAAGCTTCTGGCCCTGCAACTGTGGCATGTGATGCAAAGGCCTTCAGCAGTCCCCAGGAGAAAATATCTGTAAAAGATATATAACCTTAAAACTGGCCTCCATAGGAATAAAGTTAATTGAAATTCTCAACACCACATTTTTTTGTTAGTTGGAACTAGCTGAGAAAATTTTAGAATAATTTTCAAATATCAGAATAGTGGTGAAGAGCAACATTTTGTCATTTGCAAACCAAGGGAGGATCAAGGGGAAGCTTGAATTATGGGAGGTGTGATTCAGATTAGATATGAGAAGAACTTCCTGATAGTAAGAGCAGTCTATTAAAAAAAGTAAAGAAACTGTGGTATCTTCGTTACCTATCTTAGACACAAAGGCGGGCACCTCTCTGTTATAAAATGAGCATAGTCATTCCCGAATATCAAAGAGCTGAGCTTTATCTTTCCATCATTTTTTATGCACCAAAGAGTTATTGTGCTCATAACTTACGCAGGTGCAGAGCTGAGATCTAGGGCCCCAGGGATGACAGACACAGGCTCCATCCTCAAAGAGCTCACCCACTCGTGCCGCTTACCCAATATCTAGTTGTTGAATAAAAACATAAATGAAGATGCAGAAACAGATAACTTCTCATGCAATGGCATAATACTAAGAGCTGCCCCAGTACTGTGTTTATATGTCTAACTGTGGGCAAAGTCATTCAAGAGTGCTTTGCCGAGGAGTTGGCATTTGGGCAACATCTAGAAAGATGACTGTTGTTTTGCAGGGTGGGCATGAAGGGATGGGACACACACATACAAGAGGCACGGTGATGGGCTGTTTGGACACTGAGTACAGTGTGACTGGAGTAGAGGTGACCTAGTGGAGGCTGAGGGGACCAGTGATCAGAGAGGAGGTGGGAGGAAGGCGAAATGCATAAACCCCAGTTCTTCAGAGGGTCTCTTGGGCTCCTAGTGACTCTAACGCTTTGTAAGTGAGGTCCTACTGTATTCAGTACTCTCCTGACCCAGCCTGAAAATAAGACACTCTTTTTTGTCCTTTGTTTGTAAATTTGTAAAACAAAAGGATTATTGCTTGATCATATTGTAAAACATAGGGCTGGGTGAGGAAATTCTTCAACTTGGGAATATTCAACTTCAACAGGTCAGGTCTTGTGACCATCCCCTCTCTTTCAGTAGAGACCCACTTGGGATCACGATACAGAAAACTGAACAAGCCTGGTGCCAGCTTCTTTCCGGAGAGTGGTGGGGCTTTGGGTAGGAGGTGGATGAGAAGGAAGTACAAAGTAGCTAGGCTCTTCAATGAGGGTGGAGCCGGCCACAGAGCACAGGAGCCATGCCGTTGAACTCTTGCCAGCTTATTTTGTTGCATAAAAATCTCATCTGTGCTCCTCCAGGAGAGAGTGGCCCTGTGGAGCTCAGAGAACAAGGTTTGCCGGACGCTGCCTCTTAGACCCTAAAATTGTTACCTAACCGGACTCGGCTTCACTCACCAATCTACCGACACTGGGTTGTGGTGAAGGAAAGTACAGCATGTATTTACCAAGCAAGGAGATAGGGCAGTTAATGCTCAAAAGAGCCAAAGTCCCGCTGGCTTTCAGACAAGGGTTTTTAAAGGCAACATTAAGGGTGAGCGTCACAGGGTGCGGGATCAGTCCCTGGACATTTTTCTGATTGGCTGGTGGTGAGGTCATAGGGTGATGTTTCAGGAATGTCGGTCATTCCAACCAGCCTGGGGTCTTTGTGCTCGTGGTCAGCATGTGGTCACCATCCTCCACCGGCTGAGGGGTGGGGGTCTTGGTTTTTGTAGAACAACTCAAAGATATGCATCAGATTGTTATCTTTATCCCTTCAGGAGGAACTAGGAGGCCTGTGATTCTGTTGTTCTAATCATTAACTGCTTGAGTCTGTTCTCTGGAATTCAAGAGAATGCCAAACAAGAAGCATGGGAAATGGAGGGGCTTGTACCCAGGAAGCCCCCAACAGGGTCCTGCTCGCTTTCAGTCCCCCTTTTCTTTGATGTTCCTCAGTCCTGAGGGGAACAGGGGCAGGACAAGAAAGGGAATAAAGTTTCAGACGGAGGGCACTCGGTTTTAGGGGGACTGGGTTTCAGGATCTCTCCCACCGAGAGGAGAGGTGTGAGCGAGGGAAGAGGGGGCTGGGGGCTGAAGGGAAGCAGCTCAGAGAAGCTCTCCATGCAGCAGTGTCTGTTGAGCACTTTCTACTTTTTGGGCACTGTGCTAATGCGGGAAGGCAAACACCATACTTCCCTGGCAGCAGGCATCCACGTGGTGAGACAGACATTTCCTCAGCAGATGACTAAAGCAGTCACAATACACGAGGTAAATGAGGGGACAGGCAGAGGGGCCGTGGACCCTTAGGAGTGGCCGTTCATTTTCCCCTAATGTGGCAAAGCAGCCCAGGCATGGCAGCAAGATTCAAGAAATGACTTGCTCAGTGTGGCTGGAATTTGAGGCTTGTGGTGGGGCAGTTATGAGAGCTGAAGCTGGAGGGCAGATAAAAGTGTGTGGTGCGAAGGGGCTGAACAGTGAGCCCTCGCATCCTGACAGGGACTGACCCACAGCTGAGGACCCAGTCTCACTTGGCTAGGAGCCGAGGTCCCACACCTTCTGCACATGCACACAAGCAACACCCAAGGGTGCTTTCCTACCGTTGCAGTGGTTATGTTGAGAAAACCAGGGCAGAGCACAATGGTAAAGAATAATTAGTGTTGTGACTAAATAAATGAACACACCACCTGTGCATCCTGTTTGGGGAAATGAGTCAGATTAGTGAAACAAGTCACACAATCACAGCAAATGCCAATCTCAGCCATGGCAGCTAGGCTGGTCATTTCTAGTTTTAATGAGGGCCTTCGTGATCAGCGTTCATTCAGATGAATGAAGAGGAATTTTCGGTGTATGTTTTATTTTTAATCACATAGATGTAATTGCTGCCAGAAAATTTTTTAAAAATTTAGTTAGTCAAACATTTTAAAGTTAAAGTTACTCTAAACACACCATGCAGGAACAACTGTTAACCTTTTGGTGCATATACTTTCAGACTTTCATAAATATGTTATGTTTATAAAAGTCGATTATTTTGTTCTGTCCTCTTAGCTTACATCTCACTTCAATTTTTGGAGTCCTTTTTGTTCCTCCTTTTTTCCTTTTGTAAATGGATGTGCCTAGTTTTGCTCTACATTATGAGTTTATCTTTGATTCCTTCCCCCCTCTGCCTCCTACTCCAGGAATTTGGAAGGTATGGTACTTGTTTAAAGTTCTTCTGACCATTACTATCAAATTTTTAAATAATATTGACACATGTTTAAAACCTATGTTCTAAACCTCTGTTTCTCAAATTATTAATGTCAAGAATGAAACAATATCTACTGACTCACCCCACATACAGATGAAAAGTGCCCACGCTTTCCTTCCTCCAGCTCCGGACACACACCACCCTTTCCCCCCAGTTTTTGTTATTCTACTTTAGGTTTTTATCTCAGTCTGCAATAGTTAAATTGGGGTTTTCTTTGTTTGTTTGTTTTTTGTTTTTGGCTGCATTGGGTCTTCGTTGCTGCGCACGGGCTTTCTCTAGTTGCGGCGAGCCGGGGCTACTCTTTGTTGCAGTGCACGGGCTTCTTATTGCGGTGGCTTCTCTTGTTGCGGAGCACGGGCTCTAGGCGCGTGGGCTCACTAGTTGTGGCGCACGGGCTTAGTTGCTCCGCGGCATGTGGGATCTTCCCGGACCAGGGCTCGAACCTCTGTCCCCTGCATTGGCAGGCAGATTCTTAACCACTGCACCACCAGGGAAATCCCTGCAATAGTTAAATTGTTGATTGTCACATAATCGGACCTCTTGTTTCAAGAATGAGATAGCGTTTACATTCTCCTTAGAAACAATGCTATTTAACAATGTTTGCATTCCTCAACGCCCATATTGTTGGTTGATCTCAGTTACCGTACAGAACACATCAGCATTCTAAAGCCCTTTCCCAGCTGAGAATGTCTTCTCCTTGCCTTCATTTATTACTGATGGTAGAATTTGGGAAGCATAGCGTAACCGTTCTCCCTGAAAACCACATAGACAAATTAGACTGATATTTTTTTTTTCTTTTATACAGGATCTATTTCTTTTTCCTGGATTTAGGAAAGTTTCTTTAGACTTGATATTCAGTGAATCTAAATATTTATCCGTTTTCACAAAGTCCACAGTAAAACTTTAGTGATTTTTTTTCTCTCACTTCAGAGAGATTTTTCTTCAGTATCCATTTTTTTAGTTTGTGTTTATCCATTTTATTATCCTTTTTCTAGCTTATCTTTTTTTAGTTTTATTGAGAAACAATTGACATACATCACTGTATAAGTTTAAGGCATACAGCATGATGGTTTGATGTACATATACTGTAAATGATTTCCACAGTTGGTTCAGCAAACATCCACCTTCTCATACAGATACAATAAAAAGAAAAAAGAAGAAAAGAAGAAAAAATTTCTCCTTGTGGTGAGAATGCTCAGGATTTACTCTCCTAACTTTCCTGTATATCACACAGCAGTGTTAGCTACAATCATCATGTTGTACGTGACACCCCTAGCACTGATTTATCTTATAACCGCAGGTTTGTACCTTTTGACCACCTTCCTGCAATTCCCCTCCCCCTTTCCCCCCTCTGCCTCTGGTGACCACAATTCTGATCTCTTTCTCTGTTTTTTGGGTTTTTTTTTTTTTTTTGATTCTACATATAAGTAAGATCATAGAGGACTTGTCTTTCTCTGTATGACTGTTTCACTTGGCGTAATGTCTTCAGGATCCATCTCTGTTGTTGCAAAGGTTAGGATTTCCTCGCTTTTTATGGCTGAATAATATTCCATTGTTTATATATACCACAACTCCTTTATCCCTTCATCCATCGATGGATACTTAGGTCACTTCCATGTCTTGGCTTTTGTAAATGCTGCTGCTATGAACATGGAGGTGTAGATATCTTTTCTAGTTAGTGTCTTTGTTACCTTTGAGTATTTTCCCAGAAGTGGAATTGCTGGATCATATGGTAGTTTTATTTTTAATTTTTTGAGGATCCTTTATACTCTTTTCCACATAGCGACTGTCACAATTTACAGGCCCCCCCCCATTATTTACAAGGATTCCCTTTTCTTCATATCCACACCAGTATTTGTTATCTCTTGTCTTTTTGATGATGGCCGTTCTAACAGGTGTGAGATGGTATCTCACTGTGGTTTTAATTTGCATTTCCCTAATGACTAGTGGTGCTGAGTATCTTCCCATGTACCTGTTAGCCTTTCATGTATCTTCCTTGGAGAAATGTCTTTTCAGATCCTTGGCCCATTTTTAAATTGGGTTATTTGCTTTTTTTTCTTACTGAGTTGTATGAGTTCTTTATGTTTTGGCTATTAACCCCTTATCAGATACATGGTTTGCAAATACTTTTTCCCATTCTGTAGATTGTATTTTTCACTCTGTTTAGGGCAATTTACGTTTTTGAAATTGGTTCTCTTGCAGTGGTTCTGATTGCTTCCTCAGTTACTCCCATTATGCATATGCTACATATACTGTGTCCGTGATTTCAGTCCATCTTTTTCTCTTTAGTCATTTTCACTTGCTTTTTTTTCTGTCTCTCTGAGTTCTGGGTGAGTGTCTCAAGTTTGCACTCACCTTAATAGTTTCTAAACCAGATCGATTTTCTGAATCACTTCAGGAAATTTTTGAAGTACAAATTTCTTAGCTTCACCCAAGGCCCACTAAATCAAAATCTCCTATATTTAACCCTAGGAATATATATTTTAAGTATCCGCTTCCCCCCCCAACCATATTTCTATGATCATCTAGGTTTGGAACCACTGTCCTATTTCACTAGTCTAATTCCACTTAATTCAGGAACAATTCTCCTCTTCACTGCTTTTTAGCAGTTTTAAATTCTGCAATGGAATTATTTGCTTCCTTGTATTCTTTTCATAAAATCCCTTTTTTACTTCCGTTTGTTGCCTCATGACCTCTCTTTTTAGCAAGTTTGTATTTTGAGTAATTACCTTGAGAATACAAAGTAGTTACTCTCTTAAACTTTTGTCTTTCTCTTATGGCAAATTTTTTCCAAAGTCTACTATTTTCTCATATGTTTATTTCCTTGGGTTTATATTATATTTATAGTCTGTGGTGTAGAACCTTTTCCTTTAATTCCTTGTTGGGAGCCTATTTCATAACTTACTCTTCATTGGTGCCTTGGGTGACTTCTCTGCATTCCCAGGCACTCTTAATTTGAGGACTGCGTAATATGCATTTACATAATAAGTTTTGTCATTCAGTCGCCTCAGGAGAATGGAGAGTAGCCAATTTCTTGAGTAGACCTAGCAGGAGAGCTTTGCCTTACTCAGCATTTCCTACATGTTGAGGACTCTCAACATGTAGACTCAGCCTGGGGACTCTTGCATCAAGACCCATCTCTCCGTATCTTGGGTACACTTCACTCTACCCACTGTGCTGTGTACCTCGTGTGGCTACGTCTCGTATTTCACATGAATTGTCTATCCCTGTGAGCTGGGTAGAATTTACATGAGTTGGAGCAGTATCCTGTCTAGTTCCAGAATGTTCGTCCTATTTCTTAATGAATGACCACGTTGGTGACAGTTGGGTTAGAGAACATCCCCACTTCACAGGAGTTCTGTGTGGTTGGGCCATGTGCATTATTTTCCCACACTGCATATTCCACATTGTTCCATAAAAATGAGTCTCTCTACTTCCAGCAGACTACCCTGCCTCCAGAACCTCTCCCCTAGATGTCAGAGTAAGTCTACAAAAAAATCAAGTAATAGCCCCTAACTGGAAATAAGCCCACAATCCATCTGCGGTTATGGTTAATAAATTGCGGTACGTTTGTACAATGGAAAGTAAATCTTAATTAGCCACATGCATCAGTATGAACAAATGTCAGAAACAAAGTTGAGTAAGAGTCAAACAGAAGACATTCAGTATGGTCCACTCACATCCATTTCCAAACAGGCAAAGCTCAGCAGTACGTTACTTAGACTAGAGATATATACGTAGGTGGTAGAGGTATTTTTTCAAAAAGCAAGTTAACAATGAACGCAAGTACCGGACAGTGATGCTCACAGGTGGAGGGGAGGGGACGGAATCAGGAAAAAGCCCTCCAGACATTCGAAGGTACTGCTAACATTCTACTTGCTAAGATCAGTAGCTGATGCACTGGTATTTGCTTTACTGTTATTTTTAATAATAATACTAATTTTTAATGACAATGGTTTTAAATAATTATACATCTAAAGTTTTAAGGTAACAATAGATTCAATGATATGTTAAATCTAATCCCAACAATTTTCATAACTTCTTTTTATGAATGACACTTCACAATTTAAAAAAATGAAAAGTAAAAATAAGCCATGTAAGAGAAAAAATAGCTAAGGGTCACCATTCAACTGTCCTCGCTTTCCCCCAGCTGTGGTCCTAGAGGGCTCTGTGTCCATAGTGGGGAAGGGGACTCCATGTGGTGCCCTGTTCCTTCCCCCCACCCACCCATTTAGCCAGGCCTCCTGATTTAGTGATGTTATTTGACTTTCCCAAAATGCCTTCCTCTTACTTGTCACCAAACAACTGTGCTCCACTCTCAGAATGAGAATTTGTATGTCTTCCCTCAGTTTGAGGCTTCTGGATGCTTGTAAATGGCTTTATTAGGTGACCTGGTTCAGCATTAAAGCTAGGCTTTTTCCGTACTCCTGCTTCTCTTTAGATTTCTGAAAGGAGGAAGGTCGGAAGCTTGCTTTCACGTGAGACTTCTCCCCAGAAATAGGAAGAATGGCTAGAGCCATACACAGAGCGATATTAACAGTAGTGTGACTGTGCACAATGCAGAACATCATTGTCAAGCAGCACCGCGTGTATTCACTTTCTTCAGAGGTAGCGTTCATGTCATGATGATTCCAGATGAGGACAACAAGGCTCAGGGAGTTCCAATGACTTGTCCCTGTTACTGAAGCTGAATTCAGAGTCCAGAGTCCACCCCCATCCACTCCATTGCAATGCCTGATGCTTCAAGTCTATAGTCAGCTCTAGTTGAAAGATACTTTGTCATTCAGTAATTATTTATTGAGCACCTATTATGTGCTGGACCAGGTGCTAAGGACACAACAATGAACAAGGCGTACCTTTTCACTGCTACCCTGACACTTAAAATATAGGACAGAATGTAGGCATTAAAGAAAGAATTGCACAAATAACTATGAAGTGACAGTTGTGAAGAAGTGACTGTGTGATAGTGTACAAAGGGGAACCGAGACTATAGGGTCAGGGAAAGGATTTCGTAAGGGAGTGGCCAACCATCTGAACCCCCAATGATAAACAAGTTAATCAAGCAAAGAAGCGGGGAGAAGAGCAACACAATAGAGGTACAGCCTGTAGGAAGAGCCCAGAGTCTGGGAAGAACTTGGTAAACTGAAGAAATTAGCAGAAGGGCCTAGTGAGGCAGGTGGACAGTAGCCAAGACACACTTTGCAGGGCCATGGTCAGGATTTTGGTTTTATTCTAAAAGTAAGGACCAGTCTGCGCAAGGTTTCAAGAAGAGGCGAGGCATCGTCATATCCATTGCTTTGTCTACTAAAAAGAGGGTAAAGAGAGCAGACCAGCTTATTTTAAGCCAAAATATAATCGGGAATGATTAACATATACTAATTATCTCCTATAGTATTATAGACTTGTTTGTAAGTCTATAGTATCCATAAGGCTCTTTAAATGGATAAAAATATGTCACTCTCACTCTACATATTGGAAATTGAAAATAGATCTGGCACACCTTAAAAGACGTTTCTGGCATTCACAGCTTTTCAAGTTGAAGATCCCGTCTTCTGAATAGGAGGTGCCAGGATCTTGAAGCAGCCCAGGGACTCCTACCACAGCCCACCCTTGCCAGTCAGACAACAAAAGGTCAGGGCCAGGAACCCCCAAGACTGCTTCAGCTCTTCAGGGTGCTAAAGAAATGTACCACGTGGTGAAATGAATGGGCCTTTGTTTTAAATCAACATCTTGTGTTTATAAATTCTCACTCAAGGTCTGTAAAGGGCCCATTCAGCAGATCTTTTTAAAATCAGAAAATTAATTTGAATATAACTTCTCTTGATTGCCCGCCAACCTTTCCCTCCTTCCAGTGGCATTTATCCATTGTTCTTCCATAAACTGGGAAATAACTGACTGCCCTCCAGAGTGAGGCTACCTGGAGTGGCGAATGGTGCAGTTCACACCTGTTTGTTGCATACCTGTGCCATGGAGGTACTACATCGTATGCTCTGGAAATGGATGACAGAGATGAGCAAGCCAGGCTTTCTGCCCTCGAGAGGCCTCCAGTCTTAGGAGATGATATCAGAGGATTACAGTAGACTGTGATACAAGTGCTACCGAGATGGCTAACACACTCTGGGTTTTCAGAAGCAAGAGAGGAACGAGGAGAACTTTCAGTTACTCAGATCTCTGGCAGTAGAAATTATGTTTTAGGACGTCATTTTAAAAAAATATATTGAAAGTCCATGCTTCTGAAAAATTGATTACGTTAGAATTCTGGACTGTCTGTTTATGTATTCCCTACAAAATGCCCTTCACTGAGTCTGTCTTTTGAAATGAATCTTCTCTGAACTAGCTGTGCATCTTTGGGGATCACTCGTGTGCATGTTTGCACGCCACTGCATGCTTACTCTATGGAAGGGACCAAAATAGCTATTGTCTAGTTGTTTTCATCTTTGATTTGCTTCACTGTAAATGGGATGTAAAACTGCCTATGGTAAGCTAATTATACCTAAGCATTTATCTTCTGCTGCTAAATGGAATCATGCAGAAGGCATCTCCCCACCCCAGAAGAATGGAACATTTAACCACAATAACTATTTTACATTAGATGAATCACCTTACTAACCTTTAGGACCTCGGTGCTATAAAGTATCTGACTAGCCAGGGAAACATGCAGGTCCTGCAGAATGACATTGTGTATTGTGTTTGATACTCGGTATAGAGCCCAGAGGCCTTAAAGTAGCAGCTCCTTTGTGAGAGGGCAGGTTGGGGATGGGAGGATGATTTCCACTAAATATCAATTCCAATACAGATTTGTAACTTTTAAACTCCTCACAAACATGCATTCCTAAAAGAGGCTGAATTGGGTCTTGTACTTGGTGGCTGTCATCCTACTAGAAATCTGAAGCAACACGAAGCATGCATTCATTCAGTCATCAGAAGAGAAGCAGAGGATGGACCTGGGTATTAAAATACATAATGTTCCCCAAGCCATCCCCTAGCCTGGGTCCTGAGGTTTTGGTCTCTTTTAGGAGGTGACATTTCATTGCTTACTCCTCAGTTTATGGTAATTTTATGCCGATCCAGGTCCAGGAATAATTGCTCCCAAATTCTTTATAAGGAAAACTCAGTTGTCATTTGCATTTTAGATGCCTGAAATGGATTGGCAGGCATTAGAGAGTTAATCCATCTTCTAGCTATGATTCACATATATATATATTGCTTTTCATTCTCCAGTTTGACACAGTAGAGCAGGTTGCTGTTATTGAGAAACTGAAGCAGCAGATGTGATTAAATCAGATCACACATCTCATTCTCTCTTTAATTTCACCTTGCTCTTCAGCAGCTGAATCCATGCGCTACCCCCATGGAGTCAGCCAGCGCCATGCATTCTTAACATGCCCAGCAGAGCAGTAGCAAAATGTTTCCAAAGTCAGCCACCCTGCTGGGCTCTCGTGCTTTCCAATCTGTGTTTGCCTCCAAATAAATCAGTATTGCTAGATCTGGTTTATTAATCCATTCATCTCCCTAGAGACTAAGATTTCTGGTTAATTTGCATCCTTAATGCTCAATTTCAACTAAGAGGAGCTTCAAAAAATAAAGACTAGAATCAAGGATAAAGAAACAATTAGGGGACTTCCCTGGTGGCACAGTGGTTAAGAATCCGCCTGCCAATTCAGGGGACACGGGTTCCATCCCCGGTCTGAGAAGATTCCACATGCCGGGGAGCATCTAAGTCCGTGCGTCACAACTACTGAGCCTGTGCTCTAGAGCCCGCGAGCCACAACTACTGAAGCCCGCGTGCGTAGAGCCCGTGCTCTGCAACAAAGAGAAGGCACCGCAATAAGAAGCCCGTGCACCGCAACGAAGAGTAGCCCCCGCTTGCCTCAACTCGAGAAAGCCCACGGGCAGCAACGAAGACCCAACGCAGCCAAAAAAATAAGTAAATTAATTAATTAAAACCTTGAGGATATTTAAAAAAAGAAAAAAGAAACAATTAGAAGAAGTCTTCAGTCTCTCTCCTCAACCTTCCCTTCTTTCTTCTGTGACTTCCCCATCTCTCTCCCACCCACCCTTATTCCCTGGTTCTAGGAATAGGAGTTGGAAATGGCATTTATACATTTGCTTCGCAAGCGTGTCCTAAGAAGCTACATTTGTGGCATTCCCGTTGCCATCGAAAAATGAAGTTGAAATAAGGAGGCATTTCTCAGATTAGGGTTCAGTGTGCCTGACCCCTGCTGTTTAGCATCAGACAGTTCAGGACCAACAAAAATGAAGCAGTGTCCCAGCACTGAGAAGCGAGCAGTGGTCCTGTGGCATACCCAGCATGGCAATAAGGGCCATCATAGATGCAGTCTCTCTCTCTCGAGACTAGCGGTCCCTTCCCACCTGGGTGTACTACTCTTCCTTTGCAACCAGAGTCCAATGACTATGACCAGTAATGGTCAACTGCATAGCATAATGTGGCTTAATTCATTCCACAAATACAGATGGAATGTATGCATGTTTGTATGTGCCAAGTGCTGCCCTAGGCAGTGCTGAACAAACACCATCACTGCTATGACGAAGCTTTTCTCCTCTTCATTATCTGACCTCTGCTTACTTCTCCCTTCTCATCCATTCACCCTCGGTGTGCTCTATTAACGTCCAGTACGGTAGAATAACCTACAGTCTCGTGAGCATCATTCATTATGGTCCATGTGTCTAGCGGACCTGGACCTCCTTCTACCCATTTGCCTGCCTAGCTTCCAGCCAAACATCAGGTCTCATTTCCTCCAGAAAATGGCCTTGCCCCTCCTCTGAGCTCACCGAAATGTGTCTTCTTGTCTTTCATCCATACTTGAACCTTTTCAGTGGTAGAGACTGTGTCAGTATGGTCCACATTCTCCCTGACACGTAGTGGGCACTCAAGAAACATTTGTGGAATTAATCACTGAATTCATGTTTATCCTTAAATAAGATCCATATATACTCATTTGCCCTTCATTTAATTTTTATAAGACCCACAAGATAAGCTTTTAAAAGGAAGTAGAAAGATTGTGACATTTGTAACCTTATCACCCTAATTGTAGTGAGAATTAACACCACTGTGTACTTTCTTATGAAAATCACCTCCTCTCCCTGTTATGCTTTTTAATAAGAATGGAACCCCTTGGCAAAATTAAATTGGAACTGTTAGAAATATTAGGTGGTTCTTTGTTGGAATCACTTCTGGAGAATTACCAAACCTGTGCTTTCCTTATCAAGTACAAATTAAAATTTATTTTAAGAATAATAATAAGAAACAGATTTACAACTATGAAAAATTGACATGCATGTAGATAAAATTTCTAAGCCAATGGGTAAAAATGAAAGAGTGTGTTTCGGTGGTGTGAATAAGGGTATATTTTCCTTGTTGCAAAATGTCCTTTAATATCTTATAATTTATTTTTGATGGAACAAGTATTAGAAAGAAAAGCAATCTTCTTGAAAAAAGTACATATCCAGGAGGTTTTTGCTTTAATTGTATGAGCTCAAGTGAATCAATTAAAAGTTTTCCCTGAGCAAACAAATATCTTTACCATGCTTTTGTGTTGTATAGACTTTTTTTTTTAATCTCAGGCTTTTCATCAGCAAGATGTTCATTTACTTGTTCAACAGGTAAACATTAAATATCTACTATAGGTCAGGCACTCTAATATGCACTTGTTTTCTCTGTATTAATAAAATGATTTGCAATATATACATGTATCAAATCATCACGTTGTATACCTTGAAGTTACACAATGTTATGTGTCATCTATGTTTCAAAAAAGCTGGAAGAAAATATTGATGACGACAAATTTTTATAGCACTTTCTACCTCCCTAAGCTCTTCCTTATACATGAGAACTACTATCTTTCACAATTCTGTAAAGTAGGTAGGACATGTGTGTCAGAGAAACAATAGTTGCTATAACAAATATATTCCAAAGAGTTAGTGGCTTAGTTCTCTCTTATTTAACAGTCCTAGCTGAAGATTGCAAGTCAGGAGGTGGCTGTGTTCCACACAGTCATTTAGGGGCCCAGGCTGGCAGCAGTTCTGCTGTCTTTAAGATACCATTTTTGATACTACTCCAGTCCTTTCCATTCCCACCTGGAAGTAAAGGGCCTTGAGCAAGAAACAGAGGTGACAAATATCACTTGTGCTTACATTCTGTTGGCAAGAGCTTAATCACATAACCACACCAGCCTCAAGAGTAGTTTGGAATTGTCATCTAGTCTTGTACTCAGACTAAAGGGAAGAATGGATTTGGGGGCATAGCTAACAGTCTGCAGCACAGCAGATATTTTAAAATTGCCATTTGTTAGATGAAAAAACTAAGGCTCAAAGAGGTTGATCTGCTTAAAACCACCCAGTTAAGCATGAACTATCAGAATCTGGCTCCTGAATGCTAGATCAATATCCCTTTCATCACTTCACATTGCCTAAAATTAGAGTGATAGCAAAAGACTGGCTCGGTGAAAGAATTGCCCATGGCTGTCCTGTGCACCAACTTTGTGAACATGAACTGTCATAGCACAGCACAGAATTTGGTATTCTTCTCTTGTTTAATTTGGTTCAGCCTTGACCAGAGAGGGGATCTTCCTAGTGTTAGAAGAAAGACTAAATGCTGCCTTATAAACATTTTAATGCAAACAATATGTCTGGCTTTCCACCAGCTCCAGGACAAGACTGAGAACAGACTAAAAAAATACATACCCACATTGAAAACTGAAGCACAGTCCCCAAACATGAATATAGCTGGGGATCTCCTTTGTATCTTCAGTTGCTCCCTGTCTGATGGCTCATTTAATGAATATTTATGGAGAGCTTATTATGTGGTAGGTACAGGGGCTAGAGAGAGGATCAAGAGAGACACAACTCCAGCCATTATGGAACTCATTATAGACAACAACTAACCAAAACGGTTACAAATTGGGACAAAGGATGCTGAGAGACAGAGAAATGGTGGGAGTTCTATTTCAGAGATGGCTTCTGGAAAAGCCTTTCTAAGGAGGTAACATTTAAACTGAATCCCAAAGGATGAGGAGTCGGTCATGCTGAGAACAGTGGGGAGAGCCTTCCAGACAGAAAAACAGTATATGCAGTGGTTCTGAGCAAGGAAGAATGTTACACTTTCAGAGAACTGAAGGTGTCCCTTTTGCCAAGGGATACTGAGTGAGTGGAAGGTGGTCAAGGTAATACTGGCCAAAGTGTTCTTATGTAACTCTCACAACAACCTGTGAGGTGGGTTACTATTTATCATCCCCATTTTACAGATAAGGAAACTGAGGTATAAAAAAGTTAAATGGTTAAATAACTAGCCTAATGGCACACAGCTAATAAACAGGGGGCCAGGATTTAAACTCAAGGAGTCTAGTTCCAGAGTCCGTCCCTACTTCGCTGCATTATCCTGCCATACTGCCAGAGCAAGACTTAAAACCTTCCACTCTATCATAAACAAAATTTCTCTCCTTTAAAACAAAAATACCTCTCTTCCCTTAGTAAAAGGCTCTTAACCTGAGGTCTCTGGATCCCTCCCTCCTCCAAGGGAACCTTGGCTAGAATTCAGTGGGGCTGATGAAGTTGGAGATATATAATATATATTATTTTTATGTGGAATAAATATTATATATGAAATATATTTCAATCAAAATTACACTTAATTTTATGCTGAATTCAATATACGAATTACACTTAATTTTATTTTTACTGAAATGTAACATTTCTTTCTATTATGACTATAAGTGCGAAAGCTCACTTCTCTTATCAGTTCTTGTGACTTTGTCAGTAGAATCACAGGTAATTTTTAATCACATCACAGTTTGTTGAAGATACCTTGAAATATCATTCGCACTCATCACCACTTTCAAATTATGGTAGTTATTATTCTTGCCAGTAAATCCTACCGTTTAATGCATCAATAAAGAACCAGCTGTATACTTCTATCATGAGATTTTAAGAACTATTTTGGTACGTGTTTTTTAATATAACTTGATTATTTTGTAATCTTGCATATTTTCCCTTTTGCATTTAAAAACATTCTTGAGAAGGACCATGGGCTTCACCAGACTGCCAAAGGAGACTTTGGCACAAAAAAGGGAAGGAGCCCTTCCCCTGACCCTTTCTGTGTTTAAACTTTTGCCCTCCTTCCCTACATAACTAGATTTCTAGAACAATCCACATGGATTGTACTTTCTCACGTCTCATTTTTTCCATAGTCCACTGTTTTCTGGCTTTCGCACCCAACTTCTTTTCACAAGATGGTAACTCAAAGATCACTGGAGTCCTCTGAGGTTTAACAAATACTTTTCAGTATCTCTTTTCCCTGAAATCTGTAGAATTTTGCCACTGTTGATCTCATTTTTCTTCAGGGGACACTCTCTTGCTTCAGCTTTAGGAAAATCACTCTTTTCTTTTCCTTGCCTACTTTGCAAGTGCCTTTACTGACTACTCCGCTAATCGCTCCTCAGAAACTAATGTTCCTAATGTTCTTCTTGGGAAACCACATCTACTCCTAAGACATCAACTGCCCCTGTACACTGATGATTCCAAGTCCAGCCACTTCTTCTAAGCTTCATTTCTGAGTTCCCAGCTGCCCAAAGATAATTTTCACCACCATAGCCCAGAGGTACCTCAAACTCAGCACATCAAAGATGAACTCCTCTATTGCCTCCACCACCAAACCTGCTTTTTTCTCCTGCATCTGCATTTTGTTTATGGACATCAGTCTCTTCTGATCACCCAAACTAAAAACCTTAGGGTTTCCGTCAATTGCTTCCCCTCCCTCACTCCTACTTCTACTGAACCAATAGTTCCTATTGGTCCATTATTGAGGAATTCGGGTTGATACAGCCCAAGGATGATGTGTACTACTGGGAGAGAAATAAATGTTCTAGGTATAAGTTTTATGAGTATATTAATTTATGACCCCCTTGAAAATTATGCTGTAGTTTTTATTGAGATATAATTGACCTATAACATTACATTAGTTTCAGGTGTACAACATGAATAAATACATGTCTATATTGT
Organism: Balaenoptera borealis; assembly: GCF_965194805.1. Classification (NCBI taxonomy): domain Eukaryota; kingdom Metazoa; phylum Chordata; class Mammalia; order Artiodactyla; family Balaenopteridae; genus Balaenoptera; species Balaenoptera borealis. The sequence goes on from NC_138876.1 coordinate 20,245,566, forward strand.
GAAATGATCACCAAAGTCTGGTTAACATCTATCACCACACATAGTTACAATTTTTTTCTCTTGTGATGAGAACTTTCAGAATTTGCTCTGTGACTTTTAACTATCTTTCCCGGGCCCACAACTTCTACCAGGAGTCTAATAGCTGAGTTATGACTTAAGATTCCAATTGTAATGGTTTTCCTCTCTTTCCCAGTGTGGAACGTGTTGAAGAAATAGGCCACGTTCCTCTGCCCAATGTCACATACAACTTCTTCCCTTGCTGACTAGAGGTGTCTAACCTTTTTCCAATGAGAACAGGGTGAGGAAGGCACGGCGGTCGAGAAAGTTCTTACGTGACAAATACTGTCATAAGCCGACCCTTGCTCTTGAGGGTTGACAAGCGTTTACTCTTTGATGGTTCTTCTGAGGACACCACCCCACCACCCCCACTGATGGAAGTGACTCATCTATGTTCCTTTTGATGAGAGCAAATGCATCTGTGTCCTTCGATGAGTTTATGTTTCTTCACCCCACAGTAGTTCAGCAGCACATCAGCTTCTTGGCTTGAGTTGTGTTTTCCCTTTTTAAGTGGCCTCTTAGAGGAGATCTTAGCTCCTCCACACCAGCTCTCTCGCTCAGGATGGCCCAGATCTGATCCAGGGGTAATGCTGATACAGTCCTTGCACAGACAAATGAGGACAGACTGTCTCTAACATTAAAATCTTTTGTTTAGTCTGCCAGCAGAGCAGTTAGCACACCGCAGGTTCTGGCTCTTTAGTTATCTCACTTTGTCCCACAAGCTCCCAGCAACATATGTCAAGTTGTTTGAAAGTTCCTTGAAGCCTCCTCACTAGACTTGGAATCAGAAAGCAGCCCCTCCTCTCTCTCCCCCCAAGCAAATAGAGGCAAATTAGAATGTCAGGGACTCGTGCCCATCTTTTTTATAGAAAAACTCCATCTAAAACTTTTTGATTGAAGTATACATATAGAAAAGGCCATATACATTAACTGTACAGCTCACTGAATTTTCACAAATTGAACACACCCATGAAACTAATACCCAGATCAAGAAATAGAACATGACTTGTATTCCCAGAAGCCTTCCCTATGCTCCCTTCCAGTGGCTACCCCTGCCCAAGGGGTAACACAATTCTCAGTTCTAATGGTAAAGAATAGCATCATCTGTTTTTGTTCATCATATAAATAGAATCATTCAGTATGTACTCTTTGTGTGTGACTTCTTCATTCAACATTATACATGTGGATGATTCATCCATATTGTTGTCTGCAGTTTTAGATGGTTTATTCTCATTTCTCTAAATTGGTCAACATGTGAACATATCACAATTTATTTCTGCATTCTGCAGTTCATGAGTATTTTGGTAGTTTCCAGTTTGCGACTACTCTGTAAAAAGTTCTGTTCTAGATTATATCAGACATATTTCGGTGAACAAAACTATACATTTCCATTGGTACATATTAGGAGTGGATTTGCTGAGTAGGGTAGGGTAGACTGTATTAGTTTGCTAGGGCTACCATAACAAGGTACCATATACTGGCTGGCTTAAACAACAGCACTTATTTTCTCACAGTTCTGGAAACTAGAAGTCTGAGATCAAGGTGTGAATAGTGTTGGTTTCTTCTGAGACCTCCTTCATGGCTTGGAGATGTCTGTCTTTTCCCTGTATTCTCTCACGGGCTTCCTTTTGTATGTCGCTGTCCAAATTTTCTCTCCTTATAAGGATACCAGTCATAAGGGATTAGGGCCCACCCTCATGACCTCATCTTAACTAAATCACCTCTTTAAGATCCCATCTCCAAATATGGTCACATTCCGACGTACTAAGGGTTAGGACTTCAGCGTATGAATTTGGGGATGGGGAATACAATTCAGTCTGTACATATATGTTCAGCCTTAGTAGATTCTTCCAGTGTCTCAAAGTGGTTTTAATAATAAACCCCCCCTCCAGGAGTGTATGAGAGTTCTGGTTGTTCCATATCCTCACCAACACTTGATATTTTGTTTTAAAGAAATCTTTAAACATATGCTCCCAACCTTTATATATGCTCTTGATATGACTGAGGGGTCAAGATAATGAAACTGGCTTCACACCTCTTTTGCAAACCTTGCGTTGTATGTGCAAGGCTCGTGGCATCTCCCTTTGGGATGTGGCATCTGTCGTCTTCACAGAAAACTTCATTCTCAGACCATGTTAACTAGATCTAGAATTTTTGCTTGCTTGTTTTTACATCCTTAGGCAGAAAGGTAAGTTGGCAATGCCAGTGCCTTCATTTAATTTTTGAAATTTGACTGTCTCTCCCACACCTGCCCTAGGATTTTGAGAGTAACTCACACCAAAAAGAAGATGGTACCAGAAATCTCTAAGAAGTTAGATCTCTTGATTCTGATGTTGGGGCCGCAGCTCTCAGGGTGAGCCCTGATAACAGTACCTCTCAGGGGATGTTGACTCACCTGGAGATGTCTTACAGCCCCAAGAGCAGTGGCTGTTCATTTGGGGCTGCAGCAATTTTCCCTTCCTCAGACCCTCCTCCATAGCTGGGCCATGCACGTTTGCTTTTGCACCATCATCTCCAATGGGAGGCTTCTGGAAGGACTTTTCCTAACCTTCTGATGACATTTAACGCACATTGAGGTTCATTGCAAAATAACTATTTTAAAACATTTATCCAAATTCCCGAGGTGACACACGCAGTGAGAATCAGAGCTCGGTTCAAAGGCTGTGCTAATGTCAAAACTCCTGTTCTTCGTAAACTGGACTCACAGATGGACACAGAATGAGTGCAGGGAAACTTAGTTACCTTAGTTTGGTATTAAATGAAGTAATAATATTCCCATATTACTACTAAGGAATCTTATCTTTTCTTGATTTGACTGAACCAAATTGGTAGGACACAACCACAGAAAGAAGTTAAAATTTGCAACCACAGAGAGTAGATTATATCACACAGATCTCAAAACTGTAATTGACCCTTTATCAAGAGCCACCAGTACAAAACCATTAATGGAGGTATTTAAGAGATTTCCTTCCTGTTACATGTCTGCTGTGGATTTAAGGGAGATATTTTCTGTCATAAACATCTACACCCCCAACTAGAAATTTATGTAGAACATAAATCACTTTATGCCCCTGTATTGACATATTAGTTCAAAACACTGCTGGCATGCAGGTGAGAGAGCAGCAGGGAGGAAAATTAGATGATCTGCTGGTAATCTGCTAATTTACAAGTTGAGAGAGGGTATTCTGGCTTGACACCACTTATATTTCTCCACGTGGCCAAGCACAAAACAGCAGCTGAGGTGGTGGTTATGGAATTCCTCCAAGATGGAAATGTGAGACCAGCCCTTCTCTCCTCCCTTCCTGCAGGTACTGACCTGCAGAGACTCTGTCGGCAACTGGAAAGTGCCTTATGTTTATCAAGAAATTAATGAAGAACTTATTCTCTTTTTGTTAATAGAAATCATGTTATATTGGAACTATTTGGGAAAGCAGACAGGATGTATAATAAGTGATTTCAAAGGGCAATAGGGCTCCTTCAGGCAGACGGCAGTGGCTGGGGGTAGAGGTGATGTAGAAAGATCAACTTACCTTTCTAAGGAACATCTCTAGCAACCTCATCTAGTGCATTTTTTGCTAAGTCTGAAATATTTACCACTGGTTTATATGATTTGATGGGAAGAACAAATGCTCAAATTCATCAAGATTTTCACTCCTGACACTAATTTAGTATTCTTGGTTTCGAATGTGGCTTATTTTTTTACTACTATATGAATGAATACACTACACACATATGTGTGTGCGAATGTGTGTGTATGTATACATATAAAGAAGGGAGGGAGGGAGGAAGGGAGGGAAAGAGGAAGAAAAGAGGGGATCCCATATTGGTGAATAATTCTGAATTTTTATTTGAAAGAGACTAAAGGTGAAGTGTCCTAAGTAGGTGGGTTTGTCTTTAATCTTGCTGAAATAAATATAAAAGTATAATTCCAGACATCTTCAAATGTCCCTATTCCAGCTCTCATGATCCCCATTAAGGTAAAATTGACAGGAACAGATAAAGGCTTGAAGTCTTCTATACATTTTTCTCTGCATCTACTACACTATTTTAATTCATACTTTCTATAGAATAAACTAAAATCTAAATGCCATTTTAAAAGTAGGATAGTGGGACTCTGTTGCCAATGGAAACATGAAGAAATGAAATATACCAGCTTTCTTTTTTTCAGCTTTTTATTTTGAAATTATTATCGATTCAGAGGAAGTGGCAGAAAAATGTACAGGGAGGTCCTGTGTACCCTTTACCCAGCACCCCACAATGCTAACACCTTGCATAACCGTAATACAATATCAAAACTAGGAAACGGACATTGGTATTATACAATCCATTAGTTTTACAAGCACACAAGTGTGTGTGGGTGTGTGTGTGTGTGTGTGTGAGAGAGAGAGAGATTTTATCACAGGTGTGGCTTTGTGCTACCACTACTGCAATCAAAATACAGAGCTGTTCCATCAGCACAGGGTCCCCTGTGCTACACTTTTATAGCCACATCTACCCCCACTGCCCACCCCTAACCCCTGGCAATCCCTAATTTGTCCTCCATCCCTATAATTTAGTTACCTCAAGAATGTTACTTACATGGAATCACAGAGTATATAACCTTTTTTATTTATTTATTTATTTATTTATTTATTTATTTATTTATTTATTTATTTATTTATTTATTTTTGGCTGTGTTGGGTCTTCATTTCTGTGCGAGGGCTTTCTCTAGTTGCGGCAAGCGGGGGCCACTCTTCATTGCGGTGCGTGGGCCTCTCACTGTCGCGGCCTCTCTTGTTGTGGAGCACAGGCTCCAGACGCGCAGGCTCAGTAGTTGTGGCTCACGGGCTTTGTTGCTCCGCGGCATGTGGGATCTTCACAGACCAGGGCTCGAACTCGTGTCCCCTGCATTGGCAGGCAGACTCTCAACCACTGCGCAACCAGGGAAGCCCTATAACCTTTTGAGATGGGCTTTTTTCTGGCTTGTTGCCATGTATGAAGAGTTTGTTCCCTTTTATCACTGACTCATACACCATGGATGGATGTCCCACAATTCGTTTAACTTTATAGTCAATGAAGGATATGTGGCTTGTTTCCAGTCTTGGGCTATTGCAAATATCGATAAAGCTGCTATGAACATTAGTGTACAGACTTCTGCACGAATAAATGTTTTCATTTTTCTGGGACAAACATCCAATAGCTTTCTTTTTTAAAAGAACATTGGTTCTCAAAAACAGAAAAAAAAAAATAACAAGAATTAAATGAGTTAATAGTTAGAGAATATTTAGCACATTGTTGGACTAGTAAAGTGCTTATTCATGGCAACATGCACTAAAATTTTTCTACTATGTAAACAGGCACTATTCTAGACACAGAGGGTACAAAGATAAAAAGATACAGACCCTGCCTTCAACAAACTCACTCATCCTAATTAGACAGAAAGAGAGGAAGGGTGCCACTTATCAGCCTTAGGCTGGAAGAGGCAAGAAGACGGAATAGTTACAGGAACTTAGAAGGGGACAGTCATGTGGCAAGAGCCACTGACAAGAGCTGTGGCCTTTGGTCAAAGGATGCAACCCTGGAAACCCGCAGTGAGGGAGGCTGGGGAATCAATACCCTGAACTCCCTCTCCTCCCTCCCCCTAGTCTTCTCCCAGCACTTCCCATTGGCAGGACCCACCCCAACTGGAAGCCAGAGGGCACAGGGCCCTGGGATGCCGTCCATGCAGGTCAGTGTCTAGGAGTACGGAGCATGATGGGGAAGGGTGCAGAGCAAAACTAGAGGAATCAGTAGACTAGATCCACCCCACACACGCACACCCAGCTTTGAATCCACTTTTTAACTTTAGGCAAGTTGCTTAATTTCTCTGCACCTCGGGTTGCTCACTGCAAAACAAGTGTCATAATGATAGTTATGCAGGTTATCGAGAGCATAAACTAGACGATGTCTCGAAAATGCCTGGCAGAGCTCCTGGAACGTGGTAGGCATCATTGAATGTGCTCCAGCCCCACCCCCAGCTGATGGCAGTTCTCTGCACTTGTGGCTGTTTTATAGTCTTCATGTATTTCCCAGGAGCATGGTCTCTCCTAGTGTGGTCCATAGACCATGTGCTTTAGAGACACCTGGGATCCTTTTCATCACACAGGTTCATGGCCCCCACCCCAGTCCCACTGAATCATGAGTAGAAGGATGGGAATCTTCCTTTCGGACAAGTTTCCCCAAGTGATTTTCATGCACAATAAGGTTTGGGAACCACCATCCTGGAAGTCCATATTTCTAATTGACGCCCACTTGGGTGAAGTAGAGGTGAGATTTATCTGTACTTGGCAGCCATTAGATATAGCTCCAGCCCATCAGCTCCGGGAAGAGGGCTGTGAGACCAGGACACTAATGGTCTGTCTTGCAGTGTTAGGCCATGCTGATTCTCCATTTTGCTGGCTTTATTAATACCCAAGGAACAATGTTCCCAGGTTTTTAATTAAAAATTCTCTAACATCCAGACTCTAATCATTTTCTAGGTTGGATATGGGCTTGGTAAGTAGCTGGCTCTGACCCCTACCTTTCAGAGAAAACTTAATAAGCAGAAGCTGTTAAAGGGAATAAAAAGCTTTGTGGTTGAGAACAGGTCAATTCTGAGTATAAACAGGAAGAGGCCAAAACTTAGAATAAGACCAGAGGATCTAGGACCTTGCTTTAGTTTGTTAAGGAAAAGTATAAGGGAATTAATCAGCAGTCCGGGACAGACACTGAGCTCATGGCTTGGGTCTTGAATTGGTTAGATCTCAGATGGGCTGCGATAGAGAGATTGGAAAGAGTAGGAGCTTAGACAAGAGGGAATTTTATTTGCTTCTCATGTAAAACTAGAGGCAGGCGGAGCAGGCCTGGGATGGCGGTTTTTCTCCACAAAGTTCTCAAGGACTCAGGGTTCTGTGGCTTTTGGTCCTGCTCTCCCCCAAATGTGGCCCACGTCCTCATGTTCCAGGATGGAATGCCAGTTGTCACATCCGTGTTCCAAACCACAGGAAAGGGGGAAGAAGGTACAAAGAGTGCGGAGCAGCTGACTTCTAAAGAAGGTTTAGAATCTGCCACACAACACATCTGATTACATCAGTTTGGCCAGAACTCATTCACATGGCCGCACCAAACTACAGGTCTAGCTTGGAAACGATATACTACTAAATGGATGATACATTGAGGACAGCTAAGAGTCACTGCCATTGGTTCTGCATCCTGAGAAACTTTGGACCTTCTTTTCCCAATGGAATGGTTATGATTCAGGTTCCATACAGGAACCCAGAAACCACTCCAGGTATATTTAGAAGAGAAAACTTAAGACAATTTGCAGCACAAGTGCAAAAATGAGACAACCCGGAGGTTAACAGCAGTGGGAAGCTTCTACCTTCCCTGGGGCTGGAGGGATAAACGAGGAGACAGAGTTTAGAAGTCAGGGTTGGTTGGCAGAACTTGGAACCCCAGTCGGCCATTCCAGTGGGAGCTAGAGCCATGAGATGCAGTCCCTGCCCTAGATGCCACCAGTAGCAAAGTGATCCAGGAAGAAATATGCTGGCCTTTCCCTTCTTCTGCCCCTCAGTCTCCTTCAAGTGCCTTATATTGGCTAGAACTGCCTGGAAGCCAGAGGGCAGGGACATCTGGGAAGTGTAGTTTCATGCAAACAGAGTAGGCAAAGAAGAGGAAAGTATGGATCTGAAAGCAAACAGGTGACTAGAGCAGCACCAAATCCAAGTTGTGGACCAGGATAAATTACTAATAATTGATACCTGGCTAGACATTTTTTCTGGATGAAAATTTTGCAAAACAAAAGTGTCCTTCTGTTGAAAGCAGGGACTTAAACAGATCTTACTTAGTACATCAGTGTTCACAACAGCGTTGTTCACAATTGCCAAAAAGTGGAAACAACCTAAATGTGCATCAACAGGTGAATGGATAAATAGAATGTGGTATATACATAAAGCTGAATATTATTTAGTCATAAAAAGGGATGAATTTCTGATACATGCTACAACCTGGATGAACCTTGAAAACATTATACCACGTGAAATAAGCCAGACACAAATGAACAAATACTGTATTATTCCACTTATATGAGGTACCTAGAATAGGCAAATTCATGGTGACAGAAAGTAGATGTTGCCTGGAGCTGGGAGTTGGAGGACAATGGAGAGTTATTGTGTAATGGGTGCAAAGCTTCTATTTGGGATGATGAAAAAGTTCTGGAAATGGGTAGTGCTCGTACAGTGCACAACACTGTAAATGTATTTAATGCCCTGAATTTTACATTGAAAAATAGTTAAAATAGTAAATTAAAAATTTAAGGTAAAGCATAAAAATAATGAGGATCCCTCTGCTTCCCAAGTGTATTTCCTGATCGCAGAACCCTTTATGTGGAAGGTATGATGAATGTTGGTAATCAAGCAATAGAAGCCAACTAATGGACAAAACAGGGGGATCCAAAGACCAGGAAGACTTCAAAACCAAAATCAAAACTCTGTTTCCAAGATGTGTTGTGAAGTTTCAATAATACTTTCTTGGGGGGAGAAATGTTATTTCCCCCTTTTCCTAACCTGAAATTGATATGGTCATGAAGAGTAAGCATAACCCAATGAAAAGGCCAAGGCAAAATCAGAGGTTTACAGAATTGGATGTCACCTCCCTTTCTCTCTCCCTCTCTCTCTCCCTCTCTCTCTCCCTCTCTCTCTCCCTCTCTCTCTCTCTCTCTGTCTGTCTGTCTGTCTGTGTGTGTGTATATGTATATATATATATATATATATATATATATATATATATACACGTATATATATATAGAGAGAGAGAGAGAGAGCATCTGAAGACTTGGAAATAGGTAATCTCACAAAGGAGCAGGAAAAGAAGTGAGAACCCAGAAAGCCTACAAGGGATTCTTTGAAGAAGGGAAATGAATGTGGGACAAGTTCAGTTTCTGGGTTACCTGTTAACAAGGAGCGGGGTCAAGGGGTCAGGATATACTCGACTATGTCTAAAACAGCTCAGAAATGTCCTCAAGATCAAGCACTGAAGATGGTTGTTGACTTTTGCACCCAGGAAGGTTATTGGCTGCTCAGTAAAGGCTGTTGCTGTGAATGGAAGGAGACTCTACACTGAAATGGGATGAGCAGAACAGTCCTCTCTGCATTTCTCCATTTGCTGGCTCAACAGAAGCAGTAAATAAACCCTATTCCCAGAACTATGCTGACAACATTGATGATGGCGGCACACAAATTAGGAGGTAAACAAAAAGCCATGTTAATTTCAAGCTCCATTAGAAACACAGGCAGGAAAAAAAAAAAAAAAAAATTAACATCTGCCAAATAGAAAAGGTCAAAATTGGAAGGGAAAGAAACTTTCTTTTTCAGATCCTAAGAAGGTACTGCCGACGTCAAAGACATGAGAGGATTCTGTTTCCTCGTTGACTTTGTGAATCATAGAATTCTTGTAAAAACTCTGTTGTCAATATCTCCTGGAATCAGATACGTGGGGTGATGAAGGATGAGCTGCATGTTCCTTCTCCTGGAAAAGGAAACCGTACAGTGTTTGGAGTAGAGCCACGAGATTACATTCCAGAGCTGTCTTCTATTTTGTCCCTTACATGTAATTTTTTTTTTTTTAAGAACCTCCAATAATATTTATGGCTTTGGCATAATGCATACGTAGTTTTCTTTTGAAGACTCCACAATATAAGTTGTCTCTGACATGGAATTGGCATAATAGCCTTGTGTAAAAGACCTCGGGCCCTTTAATCCCTTCGTAAAATGTGTTGCATGCCCCAGATCAAGTCCAGGAAATGCACACATGTCTTTCTCTTAGTTGCTTGTGTTGAGGGGGATGATACACAAATAAAAACAGATATTTCTCATAAGTTCTTTTTTATGTCATGGCAGTGCGCATTCTGGGTCTTTGATGATGGATGAGCCTTCATTTGTAAATTTAATGCCATATGTATTAACTTAGTTTCCTTCCAGGCATTTTGTATTAGCGAGCATCACATATGGCTTTATAATGCTCCAATACCAGATGCCTGGTGGTTCTTTGATTCAATATATGCAGGAAGAAAAGATGTAAAAGATGTATGGTTATGTATACCATAACTTTTTGGCTAGGTAATCGGTCAGAAGTTCCATCCTACCTGGTGGCAAGGGATTGACCTAGTTGACTTCTCAGGCTTCTTTCTCTAGATGTTATGATCCTGTGGCATATTTTCCCAGAGGTATTAAATCTGAAGAATCAATCACTAGATGCAATCAAATCCACCCTCCCTCCCCCAAAACCAAACAGGTATTTTTTTTTTAATTTGGACTTTAAATTGATTGATTGATTGATTGATTTTTGGCTGTGTTGGGTCTTCGTTTCTGTGCGAGGGCTTTCTCTAGTTGCGGCAAGCGGGGACAACTCTTCATTGCAGTGCGCGGGCCTCTCACTGTCGCGGCCTCTCTTGTTGCAGAGCACAGGCTCCGGACACGCAGGCTCAGTAGTTGTGGCTCACGGGCCTAGTTGCTCCGTGGCATGTGGAATCTTCCCAGACCAGGGCTCGAGCCCGTGTCCCCTGCATTGGCAGGCGGATTCTCAACCACTGCGCCACCAGGGAAGCCCCAAACAGGTATTTTTAAGTATGCAGCCATATACACATATACGCATTTCAAGAACAACAGAGTTCTCTTTGAGAATGGAAATATAGTCATTGATAAATTACATTACTGAACTGCAGGTATTAGTTACAGTGGAAAGTGAGAAATTGTAGGAAACTTTTAAAATCAGGACGTGGATTATGGCCTGAATTTAATTGTGTTGCTCAGGGCACTCTGCAGGCTGTCACTTGATTATGTTCAATTTACCTCTTTTTATATACCACCACTTACTCTCCAAATGTTTCATCTATGCTCGTTGTGTTTTCTCCAGCTCTCTCATAAGCTCTTTGAGATCAGAGCTAATGTTACACAGTAGAGACTCAATAAATACATTATAAATAAATAAAGGAGGCTGCGGCCGGAGCTGGGCGGCGGCGGTGGGAGCTGCCGGAGGAGTCTGGCGGAGCCCGAGGCGCTGGCGCTATGGAGCCCCTGGAATGGAAGTGTCCAAGTTGGAGAACTGTTACCTTGCAAGATTTGTGGAAGAACATTCTTTCCAGTGGCATCAAAAAAACATGGACCTAGGCTTCCCTGGTGGCGCAGTGGTTGAGAATCTGCCTGCTAATGCAGGGGACACGGGTTCGAGCCCTGGTCTGGGAAGATCCCACATGCCACGGAGTGGCTGGGCCCGTGAGCCACAACTACTGAGCCTGCGTGTCTGGAGCCTGTGCCCCGCAACGGGAGGGGCCGCGATAGTGAAAGGCCCGCGCACCGTGATGAAGAGTGGCCCCCGCTTGCCACAACTGGAGAAAGCCCTCGCACGAACCGAAGACCCAACACAGCCAAAAATAAATAAATAAATAAATAAAGTAGCTATAGAACGCAGCTTTCTTTAAAAAAAAAAAAAAAAAAAAAATGGACCTATTTACCAGAAAACTGCCACTGAAAAACGGAAGACTTTTGATTCAAGCAGACAAAGAGCTGAAGGAACGGATATTCCAACAGTAAAGCCTCTTAAACCTAGGCCTGAACCATCAAAGGAGCCATCTAATTGGAGAAGGAAGCATGAAGAGTTCATTGCCACCGTAAGAGCAGCTAAAGGCCTCGGTCAGGCCCTTAAAGAGGGTGGCACAGTTCCTCCCCCTCCCCCACCTTCTTATGATCCTGAGTATATTCAGGAGAGTTAATGAAAATGCAGCCGATAGACATATAAATTTCTGTAAAGAACAGGCAGCGCATATTAGTAATAAAGGCAAATTTTCTACTGATACCAAAGGAAAATCGACTTCTCAGACACAGTATAAGCCACCTGCACTTAAAAAGTCCAGTTCTCCTGGAACCACCTCATCAGGATCTTCACGATTACCACAGCCAAGTGGCGCTAGCAAAACTGTTATAGGTGTTCCTTCAGGTAAAGTGTCTGAAGTTGGCAGCTCTTTGGGAAACAAACTTCAGACCTTGTCTTCCTCCCATAAAGGGATAGCAGCCCCTCACGTAGGTAAGATGGACAAGTTAGGCCCTCCACTCCGAACTGGAAGACATGTGCAGAGGTCGCATGGCAGTGACGCAAAATCAGACAGTGCCATCAAAAGGCATGAGTTATTACCCATTTAGAAATCCGGCCTCAAGTGTGCTCGCAAGCAAAAGAAAAACATATACTGAGAGCTACATGGCCAGGGTCTACAGATAATTTTATTGAACAAATAACACAACAGCCTTCCTCGATTGAGGGCTACCCTTCCCCAAGCCATTTCTCACACGCTTAAAGCACAGAGTTTGCACAGTAAGGAATTCTTTTTAAAAGTCATTTCTATGTAGAAATCACGCTCTGCCCCAACATCATGGACTAGACTGTTGACAAGCGTTCACATTTTAAGTATTCCTTTATGATTGTTCTCTCCTTTCCGTCCCTACCCAGGGGCTCCAGTCCTTTTCTCTTACGGATCCTGAAGGGATGGGTATGCTGTAGGGCAGGGGGTGGTGGGGTCCTCAGAGCTACTGGCAGCAGCCCTAGGGTGCTGTCCCTTACCACAGGGTGGCAGACGCGTAAGGGCAAGGGGGATTGGACACGGTAGGTGGGATGCGGCAACGCCCCATAGGCACAGGCATCCAGAGCCCTTCCTGATCCCCGTCGTGTCCCCTCTCAACTTGGGGTGGGGTCAACAGCTAGCTGCAGTTGTGGGGGGGGGATGAGCCCAGCCCCGGGTAGAGGGAGAAACCTCCCACACCTATTAACAGCCAGCAAACTGTCCATCCATCTTGGGCGGGGGGTGGTGGACAGACAGGCAGGTAGGCAGGAAGAATCAGGCTTGTTCTGCCCCCAGCTTCGGTCCAACACAGGAGGAATTGAGGTAGCAAACAGGTGAAATGCTCCAACGAGAGGGAAAGGAAGTTCCCCCTGTGTACAGCTCCCACACCCTGGGGCTGGAGGAAGGCAGACCTTGCTTGTAAAGTGCTGTAGCCTCCAGCAGCGCTGGGCCCTGGGCAAGCTTGCAGGAATGCAGGCCAGGCAAGGGCACAGGAGCCAGGCATTCCCGACCAGCACATGCCCTGCCATGCTCCTCGGAGGGATTGCTGGGAAAGGGGGACTGGGAACTCTGCCGTCAGCCCTTGCCGGCCACCGGCCAACTCCTGTCCACATACAAACCGACACCCAACCAGCTCTGTAGGGCGGCCCTGCTCACCGTTGAAGGTTCCGGGCCAGGGGAGTTTATTCAGGGTTGTGGGCCCAGCCTAGGTTCCTCGATGGAAGCCACACCTGGAGCCTGGGGGGTTCTTGCTGGGGCCAGGGGGTGTTTATACCTGCCACCCCCCAGGCTCACACCTCATAGAGGATCGCAGGGAAATCCACGTGGATGCGAGGGGGGATCCAGCTTCGGATGCCCTGAGGAATCAGGTTCTCATGTGCCCGCCTCTGCTTGGCCCGCTTCTGCCCGTTCTTGGTGACGACTGTGTCCTCAAAGAACTCATGAGCCAGATCGCCATCCTCGGCATAGAACATGGAGCCGCGGCGGCGCGTGACTCCGAAGGGCGGCGGGGTGGTGGGGGGGCAAAGCTTGCTCAGCAGCAGCCGCCTCCGGGCCGCCGCCCCCCACCGCCAAGGCGAAGGGCCGCAGGCCGCGAGCTTTGGGGCCGCCGGCGCCCATGTCCGGGCCGCCGGCACATGGCGGCCCCGCGTCCGCTTCGGTCTCAAAGGGTGGTCGGCGCCGCCTTCCATGGGCTCCGCTGTCTCCCACAACGTTTTTTTTTTTTTAATGAAGAATAGGAAAAGGAAAGACGAGAATTAAAAGATACAGTGGGAAAAGGAATGGGGTTAGTCCACAAAATGTGTGGCATGAGACCCTGTAGATGGACTAGCCCCGGGCCACAAAGTGGAGTTTGAACTTTGTTGCAGGAGCCAAAGTACAGGAGAGGATAGGAGTAGTTACGTGATTCATGATGTCTAAAACAGAAAAATAAATCACTTTCTCTGTGAAAGTGCAACTAGTTCTGAGGCCTCAAAAGTTCTCCTTTGATTTCTCATAAGGAGACACTGGATAACTTAACTGTTAGCTTCTTAATTAACATCCCTACTGAATCCATACTAAATATGGCAATGGATTTCATAGGGTGTTTTTTTTTTAAGATGCCCTCAACGCAGGCCTATAACATGACATCCTGTGATCCACCAAAACCAGTTGTGATGGGGGTGTGTTATGTGTAGCTATATATATTGTCTGCTTTTGTTGTAAGTGTGTAACATGTACATATTCATTATTCACATTTAATCCAGGGATAGATTTTCAAGTATCTAAGATGCTAGCCCTCCATCCTGGTTGCCCATTAGAAAGAAGCATCTGTGGAGCTTTCTAAAAATGGACACATCAGGGTCCCTCCCTGAGATTTTGATTTCTTTAGTTTGGAGAGTGGGATCTGAGCATCTGCCATTTGGAGAGTTTTAAGAGTGATGTCTACGCATAACATGAGGATCATAGAGGAACTGGTGAATTGCTGTCTTTTCAGCTAGATTCTTTAATAAATAATGTATGTCTCAAAAAAATAAATAAACATTAAAAATAAATAAATAAAGGAGCAAAGGACTAGATGAACGTGGCTACAGATTCAAGATGCCGCCATTTACATTACAAGATGTGACCTGAGAAATTTAACAACTGAGGATGGTCCCAGTTCTTCCTTGGAGGTCATTCATTTTCCCCTCCTCTGGCTCCCATGAATAATATAGATGTTTAATTTTTCCCCCTTTGGTCCTTTGCCCTTTGAATCCACCCCAGCAAAAACACTCAACTCTATGGCACTAGAAAATGTTGTGAAGAGCTTTACCATCTTCCAACATTTGTGTATTTATATACTTATTTTATTCTTGGTCTTCGTTTGAGCTTTTAAAAATTTTCTCAGTTTCCACTCATTTTCTACATGTGTTGTCTTTGCCTTCTTTCTGACAGCTAAGGTACCTTTTTTTTTTTTTCATAAATTTTATTTATTTATTTTTGGCTGCGTTACGTCTTCGTTGCTGCCCGCGGGCTTTCTCTAGTTGCGGTGAGTGGGGGCTACTCTTTGTTGTGGTGCGTGTGCTTCTCATTGCGGTGGCTTCTCTTGTTGCAGAGCAGGGCTCTAGGCACGTGGACTTCAGTAGTTGTGGCACGACGGCTCAGTAGTTTTGGCTCATGGGCTCTAGAGTGCAGGCTCAGTAGTTGTGGCGCACGGACTTAGTTACTCCGCGGCATGTGGGATCTTCCCAGACCAGGGATTGAACCCGTGTCCCCTGCATTGGCAGGCAGATTCTTAACCACTGCGCCACCAGGGAAGTCCCTAAGGTACCTATTTTAAATGAGATGCTCCTAAAATACAGGTCAAGGACTCCCTACCTGTAGAAAAATTCTCCAAGGATAACATAAGGAACTAGTGGCAATGGCTATGTCTAGGCAGCGTAGAAACGTGGAGCAGAGTGTTTCCTTTTCATTCAGTAACCATCTGTTTGAATCATTTTTGTCCATGAGCGTGCATTGCTTTTATAATTTATAAACTGGTTAAAAGATAAAATATCTATACTCATCATGGCAATTCTAGCAGGTCTTAAAAGTTTTAATGAAATATGAATGCAGTTAGTTTATGCATATGTTTATTCTAAACAAATGAACAATCTCATTGTTCTAAGATACCACACTTAATGAATCCAGTATTCCACCTTTTGAAGCATCTTATAGGTATCTGAGATTAAATACTGGTCAGTGATTCATACTGGGGTACGTTTATGGGTGGAAGATGACTGAGCTGCTTTTGTATCTGTAGCTTTCCGCTTTGAATGACACACCCCCCGGTGAGTATTTTAATAACACAGGAAGTGTTTCCATCAGTGGGTCAAGAGAACCACTTCCATCACAGCTTTCCGTATTTTTATTCATTTTCTTCACTTGTGGCAGTGTTCACACTTGGAACCCGTTTCACATGCTAAGGGTCCTCCACCTTGATTACAGCTTTTTGCTAATTCTTCACATCCCATTTCACTCTTTGCATTTCCAAACTTTCTCTTTCTCTTCAAGGTTTTCATGTCATTTTGGTCCCAGGGTTTCATTCCCATGTCAGTCTATCTGATCCTGCCTCTAATTTGTCATTAGCATTTCTACTCTGGCTTGTTTGTTTTGAGTTTCTGCAAATGGTTCAACCATTGTCAGGCATGTTTTAACCTTCAAGTAAATAAATGTCTGCCTAGAAGTGCATAAAGTTATTTGACTCCATAAAAGAATGCTCACAAGCACGTGCTGTTCTTCATAAACATTCTATGTTACTGTATTAAGTTGATAATTGGTAAGATATGTTTAAATTTGCACATTGTAGAAACTGTAAGTTTAATTCCCAGCAGAGTAAGTGTATAAATGCTCAGAGTCATATACGATTCTATGAAGATGCACTGTTTATCTGTAATCTGTAACATTTAAAAATTAGCCAAAAAGGCTGAAAGAGTGTTCTTCCTATGTTTTCCTCTAAGAGTTTTATAGTGTCCCGTCTTACATTTAGGTCTTTAATCCATTTTGAGTTTATTTTTGTGTATGGTGTTAGGGAGTGTTCTAATTTCATTCTTTTACATGTAGCTGCCCAGTTTTCCTAACGCGTGTATGTGGAATCTAGAAAAACGGTACAGGTGAGCCTATATGCAGGGCAGGAATAGAGACGCAGACGTAGAGAATGGACGTGTGGAGACGGGGTGGCGGGGGAGGTGGGATGAATTGGGAGATTGGGATTGACATATATACACGACCGTGTGTAAAACAGGTAGCTAGTGGGCACCTGCTGTGTAGTACAGGGAGCTCAGCTCAGTGCTCTGTGGTGACCTAGATGGGTGGGATGGGGGGTGTGGGAGGTCCAAGAGGGAGGGGATATATGTATACATTATAGCTGATTCACTTCGTTATACAGCAGAAAGTAACACAGCATTGTAGAGCAACTATACCCCAATTTAAAAAAAATAAATGCATAGTAGGTAGTCAAAAAAAAGGCATGAAAGAGACTGGCTACATGATCCCCTCCCCCAGTGATTCTCCAACTTCAGTGTGCATGAGAACCACGTGAAGAGCTGGTTGAAACACTGATTGCTGAACTACTGATTCAGTCCGTCTTCAGTGGAGCCTGTGAATTTTCCTTTCTAACAAAATCCCAGTTGATTCTGATTCTGTTGATCTGGGACCAGATGTTGAGAACCATCGCTATCCCAGTTCTCCTCCTGAGCACACAGAAACACTGCATTTCCCAGCTGTGCTCATACTTATGTTAGGACCAAATGACTAGGTCCGGCCCAGTGGCATGTGTATGCCACCTCCACATCGGACCACACAGCTCCCTGCGTCGTTCTCCACTCTCTCTCGCCCCTTCCCTGGGCAACAGTGGAGACTATGTATTCAAGATGGTGGCCTGCCGAGATGGAGGGTCCCTAGATCTGTGAGTTTGTGATGGAGGAAAGCTGCCTTACTCACGTAAAGCTGTCACATGAAAGAAGAATAATCCTTTGTTATTTATATCAAGTCATTGAGTTTCAGGGCAGCGTTGCCTAACTCACCCTAATACACATGGCTTTCACGTGGTCATGAGATGAACCAGTTGCCCAGCTCTGAGGCAACTTTTACTATGCAAATTTGAGAGATTGAATCAATCTACCATCTACGCTTCCCCATCCAAAAAAAAAAAAAAACTATTTAAATTGACTTATATGTACTTAGCTTAGAGCCACATGTCTGTAGGCTACAAAGAGATTGTTGCTAATCTTTCAGAACATCTCCTAAAGCCACTTTGGTGCATTTTGGGGTGATGATCTTTCATCTGAACTTTTCCAACTGCCGGCTCCTTGGACTCAATATTCTTACACTCTCAAAATGGTTCTAGGCACACAGCCTTTACTTCACGTTGAATGAGACCAAGGCCCTTTTCCTCTCATTCAAAGCACATTACTGGACAGCTCTTCCTTGTCTGCCTCTGTTCCTCCTCTACCTGTTCTGCCAGTGAAGTCATCCCATAATTTCTTTTTTTTTTTTTTTCATGAAAACTTCCTTTTAATTAAAGAATAGTTGGTTTACAATGTTGTGTTAGTTTCAGGTGTACAGCAAAGTGATTCAGTTATATAGATATAGATATATAGAAACACACACACGTATGCACGTCTATTCTTTTTGAGATTCTTTTCCTTTATAGGTTATTACAAAATATTGAGTATAGTTCCCTATGCTATACAGTAGGTCCTTGTTGGTTATTTTATATATAGTAGTGTGTATATGTTAATCCCAAACTTCTAATTTTTCCCTCCCCCGCTTTCCCCTTTGGTAACCATAAGTTTGTTTTCTATGTCTGTGGGTCTATTTCTGTTTTCTGTATAAGTTCATTTGTGTCATTTTTTAAAATTAGGTTCCACATATAAGCAATATCATATGATATTTGTCTTTTTCTCTCTGGCTTACTGACTTGACTGGGGCATAATTTCCCCTTAGGCATCTTCACAGTTAAGGTTGATGGGCCCTGAGTGACCCACATCTTTCATCGTGGTTATAAGCCTGGAGACCCTCCCAGGTGATCCCTGTTCCTTTACCCCATTGCTGGTGATACTTTGCTGAATCTGACCCACCCCTTTCTGTGGACTCTGCCTGGATGTGCATGACCCCTTCCTGTCCCACCAACCTTGAAGAATTTGACCACTTGCCTACTTGGGCATCTGCCAGGCTCTGGTACACCATTTATTTGTCAGTTCTCCTGTCCAGACCTCCACACATAGTGCGCTCCATGACTAAAGTAGACTCTAGTCAAACTCTCTTCCTTTTTCATGCAAATGTTATATCATTGCCCCTATTAATGTCTCCTTCACACAGAAGTGAACCAAAAGCAAAGATTTTTCCCAGTTATACCTTATGAAAACTGCACTTCCCTCAACCCTTTCCTGGCATACTACCCCACGCTACCTTACGTGAAATCAAAGCCTCAAGATTACAGAATATAAAAGATTCACCTTTTAAAATGGTGTTCATTGTTCTGTTGATAAGTAATCATACATTTATTGAAGAGAATTTGGAAATTCAGAAGAGTACCAGCCTCTATCTAAAGATAATTTCTTTTATGTTTATCTTATTGCCATGTCATTTAAATATACCCAGCTACTTAATATTCTGTTGCACATTTAGGCCATCATTTATTCAAACAATCCAAGCAAATGTTGCTTCTGATTTTCTTATTATTATAAATAATGACAGGCTGCACATACCTGGTAATATTTCTAGATCTACCAAAAATCTATTTCTAGATTCTTTGCAAAGGAATCCCTTGGTATAAGTATATGAACAGTTGATGTAAATACTACAAGAAAGAGCTAAAATATTAAAAGTGGTGTGTCTGACGGGAAGTTTACTAGGATGGGCAGCGATGGGCAGAATGCTTTTTTCAGTTATAAGCACTGCATTTGACTTTTTCTGTTTGTGTATTATTACAATTAAAAATAAACATATTATAAAAATTATTTTATTTTTTCCCAAGTGAAGTTATGCTCTCAAAAAGGTGTATGAACACTTTAAAGAATTCATATTACATACACATATGAACAAATTGCCCTTCTGAAAATTTATAAAAATTTACCCTCCCATCAAGAATGTAAAACATTTACCTTCCTGAAAAAGCCTCTACAAACTAGGTATTTCTTTTTCCTTTTAAATATTTTCTAATTAGCTTTAAAGTGACAAGCAACTTTTATTTGCATTTATCTTACTGATAAGGTTGAATTGCTTTCCTATCTGATTTACGGTCCATTTATATTTCTTCTTTTGGTTGCCCCTGTGACATCTGTCCCTTTAGAAGGTGGTTTCCTTATACCAGTGACATGGCCATGGCTTAAACATTTGGGTAATTCTTCTTTTGGAATGACCATCAGAGTCCGAGTTACTTTTTCTTGGATATTCTTAGGACCAGTTAGTTATATCATCAAGTTATGGACAACTTGCAGAGCAACTGCATGGTGATAACCTCAGTTTTCTTTTGTGGTTTTAAACCATCCATGACAGGAACCGTCAAATGGGCATTCCAGTTACCTGTGGAGCCACGAGAACATGAACAGAATAAATACGTGGCTCTTGAAAGTCACCACAGTCGTTTGACTATATCTATTATGGAAGGCCTCTCACTACATCCACCTCATCATTTTATAGACTTCATATTTAATATATTTATATTAATTAAAAGTTGTCCATTAGTCTGCACGTCAATCTGTCACGCAACGTTATACACATAGTCTTATACGTAGCAGACACTTAGAAACTGGATCAAGACTGTAGACCAAGCATATTTTTGACTAAATGTCATTCATCCTAAGGATTTTTGTCTGTTTTATTCATCGTTGTATTCCAGGCAGCTAGAAGAGTTCCTAGCACAGACTAGGTGGTCAACAAATATTTATTGACTAAATGAATACATAATGAAAATATAAATGAATGAATGAACAAACCAACACTTCACAATTGGGCATCAAGACGCAAGCTTTGTTTACCTTCTTTTGTAATACAACACAAGATGGCAAATGCTTTTGAATAATACAGGTGACAAATACATGATAGAGGCTGAATGGCATTAGAAAAAGGGCAAGCTTCACTTCTAACTTTGGCTCTGTGCCCTCAGGGAATTTACAGTCTAGTGAGAGAGAGAGACATTAATCAAACGTTCCTACAAATAAATAGGGAATTAACAGATTTTAAGTGCCAGGCATATAACAGGCTTACCTAGCCTGGGTGTTCAAGGATGGCTTCCTTCTCTGAGGAAGGGGTATTTCAACCTCACATGGCAAAGGAAGCATTCTGAACACAAATTCAAAGACGAAAATGCATTGGAGAAACAGAGAAAAAACAAGTGCCAGGAAGCTCAGAGAGGGGTAGAGAGTGTTGAGAGATGAAGCTGGAGATAAGGTCTTTGTAGCTCTTTGCTCTGTGATGAGGGAGAGACACACTGACCCTTACCAGCAATAAGGTCTTGGTGACACCTACCTGGTAGGTTTATTGTGAGGATAAAACGTATATGTGTAACTGCTTAATGTCTGGCCCATAGCAATTCCCAGTTATGGTCATTTTTTCCCTCTTTCTTTCCTTTTGTTACCTATATCTTGAGTTCATTAAGAGCCAGAACTTGGTCTTCTATTTCAGTGGGTCCCCCTTAGTGCCTATCCTGGTGTGAACTGCTTGGTAAATGTTCAATAAATGACAGCTGGGGTTACCATTAGTAAGTAGTCTGTTGTATGCTAGGATTTTGTATTTATTTTCTTACTTAGGTTTTTATTTAATAAAAATTGATGTGGATTTATAATACTAAATTGAGTTTCTAACATCTGATACTTTCATATGCGGAATTATGCATCTTTGTTATCCATTTGGGATTTGGGATTTTGGTATTTGGGATTTGATTGTGTGGTTTGGACATGGTTTTATTTTCCAGCAAGTGGAGTGTTGGTTATTTCAGAGCTTCAAAGCATCTCTAAGATTTAGAATGATGAAAAAATGTAATCTATATATATTGAATTGCAACATATATTTGCATCACAGCATTTTTCTGATAGCTATCAGAAAAGCATATAAATACAGAGATTAAATGAATGCATAGAAGTAAAAATATCCTTTCACCAATAATTTGCTGCTCCAACAACAAAGCAATAATTTAGAACTCTAACCTTGTAATTCGGCTGATTAGAGGAATCCAATTCTCTCTTTATTTCACGTTATGTTGTATCTAATTGATGGAGAAGTCTAAGTGAATCAATATGCCAAAAACTGGCCTAGACAAACTCCATTTCTTTTGTGTCTAGATGACATGTATGCCCAGTTTGCCCAATTTTCAAGTAAAAAAAAAAGTCTGTTTTATTTTTTCCAACTGCCAAAACTGCAAACTAAAACTGGGTTCTCCCTCTTTCTCTCTCACATAATTACATAATAAAGTTCCCACATTCCAAACTTAGCTGACAATTCTGTTGACAATACACAAGATAGAGTAGAATGCATCCCAGCCTTCCTTAACTAGATGAGTCTAAACAATTGTAAAAAACAAACTTTAATCAGATTTAATGTACTCAGATCCAGCCAGATGCTCACAGCAGATCAGAGGAGAAAGAACACACGAAGCATCACCTTTTATGGCATGATCCTACATGATTCTTTCCTTTTTTTCTGATTATTGATGGTAGATACAAGATAATATTTATACTCCACATATTACCCACAAGTGCTTTTTTTTTTTTTTTGGGTCTTTTTCATCCTTCATTTTTTATTAAGAAGTTAAGTTCCTGTTTATCTTACCCCTCAGTTCTTCTTACAGATACAGTTTTGTGTACTGGCCTATTCATAAATTATTAATGTCACATTGGAAAAAACCTTTCAGAAACAGGCCCTCCTGACACGTAACTACTGGTAATTTCAGCCAAGCATCAGGGTGCCTGAAGCACACCCAGCTCTACCAGCAAAGAAAGCCTCTGAATCTCTTCTTCCGCTAGTGAAACAATTAATTTTACGTTCCATTTGCCAGCTACGGTGCCCACCTAAGTTGATCATGTCTGTTAAACCCATGTCAGTCTTTTCAGCCTGCTCAGCTCAGGGGAGAGTCAAAATGTATAGCCAGGTTCCCGCGCTTTGGGGTAGAAATGAAAAGATTTGCATTCCTCGAACAAGAAAATGGCATTGCTGGCTGTCAGTCTGGAAGGAAGGGCTTTTCTCTCCAACGTTGCACAGCAGGTTCTGCTCAAGTCCCTGAATGTCAGCTCATGCCTCACTGCTGAGCAAGCATCTTCCCCACCTAACCTGGCAGGCAGATGTGTCTGCCGTGAAAGCAGGCTGCCCTCAGATTGAGCAGGCAGGATGCCCCAAATTGGGGGCCAGTTCTGTTCAACTGAGTAGGTTGCACTGCAGCTTTCTCTAGTGGGAGTTTACGATCAGATTTGAGATGTGCCTTCAATGCCAAGGAAATCGAGCGGGAGAACAGTCTGACAGAGCTGGCTTGTGTCTGAAGACGTAGCGAGGGACACATCATTTCTCCCACTGGCACCCGACACCCCTTCCCTTCTCCCTGCCACATCCCATCCAGCATGGAGACTCGAGTGGGCCGATACAGTGGTTATGAGGGGAGTCGGGATTGCTTGGAGGAGAGGGCTTGGAGCCCCAGGGCCCCAGAAAATATCACAGTTGGGACCTATAATCTGACTGCGCATGGGGGTGTTTTGCATTTCACATCTTCGTCTGGCTTCTAGCAGCACACATCTGGCTCTAATTTTCACTAAAGTGTTAAAAAAAAAAAAAAGGAAAGGAAAGGAAAAAGAGCAAACTGGCTGTGGTAAGCCTGAAGAAGTTATAATTTCCTAAGAGGATAAATCTGCTGAGGAGAACATGTATTTCCAAACCAAATATAAATTGACTTCTGTATTTTCTGTTTTCAGTTGTATACGTTGTCTTTTCATTCACAAATATTGATTAAATGCCTAGTCTGTGCCACCACTAAGGTGAGCAAAACAGACTTTTTTTCCTGGCCCACAAGAAGCTAACCATCAAAGTAACATTCTCTTCAGTTATCATGAATCAATCAGAGTTGGATGTATACAAACCCTTAACATTTCAGACTATTTTACCATGTCTAAATACCTTATGGCTAAATTTCAGCGTCTCGTGTGTAAAATGAGGGGAATTGGTCTGCAAAATCCTTAAGGTACCTGGAAAACGTTCAGCTGGGCTCTGCCATTGGCACCTGTGTGGTCTTGGGGACGGTGCTTAATGTTTCTGAGTTTCAAACCCTGCATAAGTAAAATGAAATAATGCCCAATTTGCAAGGGTTTGGGTTTTTGTGTTTTTTTCAATGGAATGAAGATTGAAGTCTAGCCTGGCCTAATAGTAGTACAGAATAGAAGTAGCTATTATGATATTCTTGCTGTTTTTTCTGTGACTTTGTAAATATGGCTTTCGAGCCAAGGATTCCAGAATGTATTTTAATAGATTTACCAAAATCCCCTGATTCTGGTATGCCGCAGTTTATAGTAGGCAATAGAATTCAGTTTCTAAAGCATCTCTCTATAGCATTTTTCTTCTTTTATAGACCCACATGCAGGAGCATGGATGAAAAGAGACACGTATGTTCACTTTTGCCTGGTAAAGCAGGGTCATGCTTAAGATTGCTATGTGCCTACCAAGTTGTCACCAAAGAGCCAGTGGCTCTGAAACCAAATTCTGAAGTCACACTATTTCGGTTTCAAGCAAGCAAAAACACATGACAGTTAACAGAGATCATTTCTGTTCCTCTAGATTTTTCCTTCCATGTTAGAAAAATGACAAAGATTTTTCTGGGAACTAAATGGTAATAGATGATAATACGGAGACTTCAGGAAGTTAGCAGATATTTCCTATCAGAGCCAAGGACACGTGGAAATCAGGCCTCTGAAACATCAGCCAGACGCTGGAAATGCTCATGGTTTGGTTTCATTAAAGATACCAAAGAATAATTAGACCATGAGGGGAATTCTGTTTTCCGTTCCCCAGGGAATAGGATTAGTAAGTGACTTTCCATGTCATTCTTTTTTCCACTTCCTGTTTTGTTCCTGTTTGAGAAAATTGCTAAATGGCGGGAACAAAAAGAGTGGGAATACCCAAGCACCCCGAGCTATATGGCTGACCCAAGGAATGCTGCTAGTTTTTTTATTCTTGCCAGCCAGATCTAGGCTTTCCTGCAGGCCTGGATGGAGATTCTCTTTTCATCAAGACAGCCAAAATGATAGAACTTTGGGATCTTTCCATTGTTAATCAGGAAAAAAAAAAAAAAAAAAAGCAAGAAAAAAGGAAAGAAAAGATGTATGCATA
This sequence comes from Balaenoptera borealis, assembly GCF_965194805.1. Classification (NCBI taxonomy): domain Eukaryota; kingdom Metazoa; phylum Chordata; class Mammalia; order Artiodactyla; family Balaenopteridae; genus Balaenoptera; species Balaenoptera borealis. Next base: position 20,270,536 of record NC_138876.1, read on the forward strand.
GAAATAAAATGAAGTTACTTTATTTGTCAGTGTCCCTAACAGCTAGACGCAGTAAAACACTGTCACAAATAGGAAAGACTTTCAAGGTTTTCATTGTACTAGGAACTGTACACAATTAAATTGAAATATAAATGTAAGCCAGCATTTCAGTTAAGCTGCTTATTAAAATAATTAGGCCAGTGAAGCAAGGAGTGTGTAAGCCAAGGAAATTGTGAGGTTTGGTTAAAATGCTGTCACTGCAGGTATGTATAGAACTGAACGGGAAAGGAGTTATAAAGCCACAGATTTAGTAAATAAAAACCGTTCTGTGCTGAAAGTCGAAAGACATGGAAAGAACTAAAAAAAAAAATTTTTTTTTTAATCTCTACAGATTTGTAGTAATAGAAATCCTGAGCTGGAAGGGATTTTTGTGAAACCATTTCTAAACTGGCCACCATCAAGTTTCTATTAAAACTTATTTTTCCCTGTGAGCTTTACTTTTTGAAAGATTCCCTTTGCAATTTGCTCTTATTAAGTAGCAACTAACTTGATTTCCCACTAAGTAAAAACCTGATCCTCCAATTAGAGTATTGCATTAGCATGGAATAACTAGTGTTCCCTCTTTCAGTTGCTATTGGATTGGCCAAAAAGTTCGTTTGTGTTTTTCAGTAAGACATTTGGCCAACCCAATATAATAGAAAAAATCAGATAAATGGAACATTTAAATTTTCCTGTGTTACCTTATCATAGATAAAAATGTATGATTTCTGTTAGGCTTTTTCTGAAAAGCAAAAATAGGGCAAGGAGGCCCACTGCCACTTTTGGGGGGGGACTGGTAGGCACCCACTATCCGTTCCAGCCCCTTTGTTGTACGGCAGGTTTAATGGCCTAGCCTAAGCTGTACAGTCTAGTACAAGGTCAAAGCTAAAATACAGGTCTCTTTATTTTCAGTCTAGCCCTCTCTTTGCTAAACACCCTGCCTCTTTATAAACTTGTGAGGCTGAGGAATTTTGAGTGCTATTAATTCCAAGATTTTGGAAGCACAACCGCATTGGAAAGTCTGTAGAAATTGCGCTGTAGTAACCCATTTTCTTCTCTGGCCTTCTCATTAAATTTTCTTAATATCAAATTGGTCGTTTTTTATTTTTGATCCCATGTGCCATGCAGTAATATAAGGGCCACAGTTTCTACTTAGCTGATCCACTGTAAGACCTTTCAAGTCATTGAATCTTCCTTATTTGAGTCACTTAGTTTGAGACATGCCCCCCACAAACCCTTCTGTGTGATCAAATTAACAGTAAGACCTAGAAAAACTCAGAAGACACCTCTCTTCAATGACTCATTATGTTAAGATTGCTTCTTTCTGCTGAGAGCTACATTTGGAATCCAGCTCTATACTCTGTATCTCCAAGCAAGCTGGTAAGCAACTCAGATGTGCTGTTGGGACTTAATCAAGAGTGTGTGAATATGATTTGAGTCCATACTAAATGCGTTGAGAACTGTGTCCTTTCAGAACTTTAGGGAGAGTGGAATTGGCATTAGAAAAGTGATAACCTTAAAAATACAGCGTGGCTAAGAATTACAATCAGTGACAGCCACTTAGGAACCCCTGAATCTGGTTAGCTCTACTGTAACTAGGAAGCCATAGTGAATGACTGGACCATCACACCTGGCAATATCATCTTTTTAGACCACCTGAGCATGCAGTGAATGCATGAAAGGTCGCCGTTGCTTATGGAAGCTCTTTGGAAAATGTGGGCTCCCTGGATGCCACCTAGGCCCCTCATATCATTTAACTTTTTATTTATTTTTGGCTGCGTTGGGTCTTCATTGCTGCACGCGGGCTTTCTCTAGTTGCGGCGAGCGGGGGCTACTCTTCATTGCCGTGCTCAGGCTTCTCATTGCGGTGGCTTCTCTTGTTGCGGAGCACGGGCTCTAGGCGCGCAGGCTTCAGTAGTTGTGGCGCACGGGCTTCAGTAGTTGTGGCTCGCAGGCTCTGGAGCACAGGCTCAGTAGTTGTGGCGCACGGGCTTAGTTGCTCTGCGGCATGTGGGATCTTCCCAGACCAGGGCTCGAACCCGTGTCCCCTGCATTGGCAGGCAGACTCTTAACCACTGTGCCACCAGGGAAGTCCCCCTCATATCATTTAAATTGCATTTGGAAAACAGAACTTTAACAAACTACCATTTTAAGGTGCTGCTGCCGAGGAACCTCTGTCCCAAGGCTGCTTCGGGGAGACGTTTGCAAGATCTAGCGGGTGTCTCTCTTTCAACATATCAATTAGGAAAAGAGCAGAGGCAGATGTGATATATTAAATGGCCTTAAGATGGTTGGCTCTGAAAAAATCTCATATTGGCAAGAGTAATTCAAGTTGCCAGGAATCCAGACTTCGCCATGTGATACCCGCAGAAGTCTGCCAGGGTTTGACTGGTTTACTCTGCTAAATGAAACTGCTGATATGACTGTCGCGAGGTGATTAATAAAGTGCGTAAGTCTTAACTATGGCAAAAAAGAAGATGAATTGACCCACGCATAGATTGGAAATGTAATGAAACCAAATTGAAGCTACCAGGATTTGCTGATAAGAGTACACAAAAACAATACCACGTTTAGTATTCCTCAAGTCCCATTTTGTTGGCCTCATTTGGAAAATGACCAGGAAGACAAGTTTGGTGTTACTTTTCATTTTCCTGGCATAAGAGACCTGAACCAGCAACAGAGCAGGAAAATAATGACATGGTGAATACGTGCCTCTGGTATTTATCATTTATTACTTATTTCCTCCATGTTGAGCTTGAAAAAAAAAAAAAAAGATTGGTTCTGTTTCCCTCAAAGCTGCTATTGAATGCTATTGGTGATCATATACAAAGTTTGGGTAGTTTTCAAAGTAATTAGAACCCTAGAGCAAATAAACACTAAATGGGCTCTCATCTTTGAAGTTATTTTTTCTAACTAAATAGCTCTGTTCTGCTATGATTATATACTAGTCATTATAAAATTAAAAATCGGGGCTTCCCTGGTGGCGCAGTGGTTGAGAGTCTGCCTGCTAATGCAGGGGACACGGGTTCGAGCCCTGGTCTGGGAAGATCCCACATGCTGCGGAGCAACTAGGCCCGTGAGCCACAACTACTGAGCCTGCGCGTCTGGAGCCTGTGCTCTGCAACAAGAGAGGCCGCGATAGTGAGAGGCCCGCGCACCGCGATGAAGAGTGGCCCCCGCTCGCCGCAACTAGAGAAAGCCCTCGCACAGAAACGAAGACCCAACATAGCAATCAATCAATCAATCAATAAATCTTTAAAAAAAAAAGTTATTTTAAGTGAATGGATGCTTTTTTAAGAAGCATTTGTTTCTTGCTAATTGTTATGAGCTAATTTTAGTTTCTGATGGTCTTCAAGAAATCTGAAATCACTGCCTTAGAGCTGTAGTCCCCAGTGGTTGCAAGTGTCAATTCCAGAAGGAAAAAAAAAAAAAAATTGATGGGGAAGAGGGTCCAAAGCAATGAAAATCTGAATTTTCATGACTTTGAAAATACCTGGCTTTCTGAAGGTCATCACAGACAGATGGCATAGAAAAAACTGTCCTGTGGACCAGCACAACTAGAAGCTAACTGTGACCTTTGCATGTTAATTAATGTCTCTAAGCCTCAATTTTTGCATTTTTTAAAGGGAGATAATAATATCTACCTTGCAGCATTGTTTTGAGGATGAAAGATAACATCTATAAAATTTTTCGCATAGGAGCTGACATCATTTTAGTAGCTATAATTATTAGCATCACCTATCATCGTTTCCATTCTTTTCACGATAAGAAAATGTACTACTGCTCAGAGGCCCAAGCTTGCTCTTCAGGACAGTCAGTCCTTGGCTTCTTGTGACAATGTTGTTTTTAATGGCAAACTTGTTTCTACCAAGAACACGGCATTTAAGTTAATCTGGAAAAATGACGGTTTTCCATGTTATTTTGCTACCCTTATGGGCCAAAGCCAGGTGAATGTTGGGAAGAATGTGACTGTACAGGCCGTATGATTTATGAGGGGCTTTCCCATGAACAAGAAAGTTCTTGAAAGCCCACCCAGTCATAATTTCACACAGGCCTACACTTTCTGAATATCTCTCTCGGACAATCAGGAAAGCAAACAGTAAAAGAGGTAAACAACAATAACAGAAAACCAAATCATCAAACAAGGAAAACCGCTACAGATGTGTCTCATAAGTGTCTCTTTTCCCCTAGTTCTCTCTTCCTGTACTCTTCATTACAGATTACTATCATGAGTAAAACAGGTTAATAAAACCGGGGTGCCACTGCAAAGTAAAGGAGCTGTTACAGTGGAGGATTACTGGACTGAATGTCAATATTATGACATAGTATGAGTGTGTTTCATGTTTGGTAATTGCAATCATTGTTGCTTTTGTTGTGGTCATCCATGTACAATGCTTGGTGTCAGTCTATTTATCTCTTGTAAAAATAAAATACAGTGTGTGTGTGTGTGTGTGTGTGTGTGTGTGTGTGTGTGTGTGTAAAAAAAAAAAAAAAAACCGGGGTGCCAGGTGTTTGGTCAGGAGGGAGAGGTGATGAATGTCACCTTCGGGGTTTCCCTCTAACTCCCAGCACTACCCCAACTGTCTTCATCGGTAAACTCTTTCCTTTTACTGACCTTAGCTCTTTGCTCTGACTTCTCATTTTTCATTTTATTGTTGGTTCAGACAACATTCTTCCTAGTTTCTTGGTTTCCAGGTACTAAGTTTGCTGATCGTTCCTTATATTCTAGGCACTGAAATGCTTCACATGTATTATCCTAATTAATCCTCAGAACAACTCAGTATTACAGCTGAGGAAAAAAACAAAATGTCGGGTCATAGAGATAGTAAGTACCAGTTAAGTAAGTAAGGGCTTGAGTGAGCTCTTTCAAGTACATGAGACAAGGCTACCTTCCTAGCTATATTCAACATGGTGGGTACAGATTGGAATATCCTGATGGAATATCCACCAGAAAAAGCAAATTTTGATTCTAAGTGTAGATGGTATGAAGGGCACTTAGACTGTGGATCCTTGGTCTGACTTTTCCAAAGTTCAACGGAATCTATCCAGTTCTTTCGGTGCATAGATGTTGATCAAGAGTCACAAATCCAACTGACTCTCATGCTTTCTTCCTTCCTCCTTGGATCCATCCTCTTCTTACTCACAGCTTCCTGGTCCCACCACTCTGGCTTCCCAGTTAAAAGGAGCAGGAGAACCCTGCCAGCTTATGACACATCACCTCAGGGGTAATGGGAGAACATGCTCTCATCTCAGTGGAAGAAGGGCGTGGTAGTGTAAGCCTTTATTATTTTTCTTAAAGATACTGGAAAGAAAAAAAAAGGTTGGATGGTTTTCAGCAGAGGGATTGATGAGAAACAGGAAACCACATTCAGAGACGAAAAGGCCCCAAAAAAGACAAGAAAATTGCCCTCCCTAACTGCATCTCACTCAGAAGAGTCCAACACAGCTTTCTAACATACGCTTCCCCCCAACCCACTGAACTCGGGCACTACATTTATACAATCAGCCATGGTGTGTCCTTCTCCAAGTATCAGACAAGGGTTGTCACAGGATCAGATTTTTCTAATCGTCATAGCTATCAATTTGTACACCCACTCTGTGCCACATATGGGATTAGGTCCCATTCAGTCTCTGCAGTAACTCTGTGACATTGGCAAATTTTTATTACCAGCTTACACGAAAGCCAAGGCTGAACAAGTTTAAGCAGATTGTTTACTGACATGTAGTTAGAAACGGGCAGATCTGGTATCGAAACTAAGCTCTGTTGTCTCCCAGGACTGGCCATTTCCACTATGCCACATCGTCAGTGACAGGACAGCTTTTCAAGCATGCCATTCCAAATTAGTGGGTCTTTTTTGGAAGGACGGCCATAGAATAGGGAAAAGGGTTTTAGGAAAATCTGTTGATGCCGCAGTAACCTGAGAAAATAGCATTGGTTTCTTTTTTTTTTTTTAATGGCAACATTCAGAGGTCATTAAATACAATAAACCTTCAAGCTGCTCTATGGCTTTTTCTGCTTACCTACTGCTTTTTTAAAAAATCTGTGTCCTCCCCAAAGTTAGTATGATCACTATAACATGGGGACTAGAAGATTTATCAAGGAAGGTTGATTGAAGACTCATGAGTGCCCACAGCATAATTTGGACAAAATGGATTTACAAACCACTCAGAGTTGGGAGATCCAGTCCAGAAGTCCACCCATGCAACCAATATTCCAGCCTCTTTCTTCTGACCATTCCTGAACAAACATGGCTAAGAGCAGAGAAACTGAATAGGAAATCAGGAGGAGCCTGCCTGAATATAACAGGATGTGGTACCACATAACACAGACTCTGCACCCAGATGGCAGTTAGAGGGAACTTGAGCCAGATCATTTATCTCTGCCTGGGATCATGTAGTTCCCAACAACAGATGAATTTTTATCCACTGCTTCTCCAAGATTCTCCTATGGCCTGTTTTCTAGAAAACAATGATGTGGGTATCCATATGTCACCTCTGGCAATGTAAGAGAATTTAATGAATTTTATACCATCATTTCCAGTCAGCCTTGATGTCCCATTGTTTTTATATATTTTTTTTTTATTTATTTATTTTTGGCTGTGTCGGGTCTTCATTGCTGCGCGCAGGCTTCCTCTAGTTGCGGAGAGAGGGGGCTACTCTTCGTTGCGGTATGCAGGCTTCTCATTGCGGTGGCTTCTCTTGTTGTGGAGCACGGGCTCTAGGCGCGTGGGCTTCAGTAGTTGTGGCACACGGGCTTAGTTGCTCTGTGGCATGTGGGATCTTGCCGACCAGAGCTCGAACCTATGTCCCCTGCATTGGCAGGCGGATTCTTAATCACTACACCACCAGGGAAGTCCCCTCCATTTTTGTCTAGATAGAGTAAGAGGGACTATCTCGGATTCCTTACGGATGAAGATTGGAGGGAACAGGGATACATCAGGCAATCAGAATCACTCACTTGTCAATCTAATTGTGCAGATGTTCAAAACAGGATATGCTGCTTCTTGTCCAATTCAGTGTGAAATTTTATGGAATCATATCGCTTGAAGGGAAGTTATGCGATCATCCTAGGCAGTTCTGCCTCAAACCAGGTACACACCGCAACTGTAAAACACAGAGAGATTGGCTTATTGTTTCATCTGTTCTTAAGAAGGGCAAGAAACCTGGAGCTTTCTTCATTTTATCATAAAGGGGGGCAAAAAGTGATCATCAGGGTTGCCCGTAATGAATCTAAAGGAGTATATATGGAAAGGCTTCATTTAATAAGCTTGGTGGATAGAAGATTTGGCAGTCTTTTAAAGTCACCTTTATTTTACCCATTTTCTTGACATGAAATCTATGACTCATAGTCACCTTTGTTCTTTGAAAATGAGCTCCCACACCTTCCAGAATGTGATGCATTTTACTTTAGGGTGCCAGCAGGCATCTACAGACCAGAAAGCACTACGTCTCCATGCTTACAATTTATGAACAGAAACATTCAGTAATAGGGGAATTTTCTGAGTGAAACTCCCAGATAATGAGAATAGAACCCTACTCTCCAACCCCAGGGCAAGCCCTATTCCATATTTATGTCTGTATTCCATATTCATCTCCTCTATTTATACATTGGCTATTTGAAGTCTTTATTCATTCTCTTTCCCCCCCATCTCTCCAAGTTCTAGCCATAATAAGGAGACCCAGGGGAAACCCTTTCTCTTTACAGAAGGCTCATCACTGGAGTCTAAGATGTGCCTCCCTTCCCTAGAGTTCAGTGCTTGGTGGTTCTTACTCTTGTCTTCAGCTTCCGCTCACCAGTTAGTTCAGCTGTAGCCAGTGGGCTTCATCACACATGTCAATTCGGATTGGGTGTGGCTGATTAGACAAAGATTACAAGGCCGCTTATGGAGTCTGTGAGGAGAATGCAGTGATGGATAGCATCTTTCATGAGTATGGACATAGGAACAGAATATTTGGGCTATGTATCTACCTGTCTAAAACTAGCTCATAAACACCTAGAGAATAAGAATCTTTTACTTTGGATTTTGTATCCTTTGCATACCCGGTGTGGCTCTGACATCAGGAATAAGTTCTAAATGAGTCTGGAAAGCAATATCTTACTTTACCCAAAGATAACATTATCTCTGAAAAGTAAAGTACCAGAGAAGGAGTACTGTGTATTTTTCTCCATGACTCCTGGCCAAGTATCAAGATAAAGTGAAATTCCACATGCAGCCACACTTAGAACTAGGTTTTAATTGTGATACATCTGCGCCCAGTGAGATTTTTATTGTTTGTATATTTAATCCATCCAGTTAAATATAGAGCAATTGTCCAGCTCCTTCTAGCTGATGCCTAATTTGGCCTGAAATGATATGCCTAAAGGAAAAAGAAAATAATAAAAATATGTATTTGGCTGATGTAAAAATGAAATGAAAATATTGCAGGGAACCATAGCTAATGAAAATAGCCTGCATGATAAAAAACAGTCATATTTGCTTTGAAAACCTGCACCTCTTCCTTGAATTTCTAGAGGGAACGACTGGGTGGTGTCGACTAAAGCATCCGGATCCTGATCCCTCTCTAGTTTCCGCAGATTCCAATAACATTTGAGGTTCATTCTAATTTCATAAAGAATAAAGACTCCCCTACAGTTACAGCACTTACTGCCAGGGTTAATTGGAATTTCAACTTCTACAATTTCTGTAGGCTTCGAGCAAAATATCGTATGTGTGAAAGACAAGAGAAATAAATTGTAGGAGACTGACAGGTTGGGTTTACACAGAAGTTTCTCATTCTTTGGTTAAAAGTTCTTGAGCTGATAGAAGAAATAGACAGGTGCCGGGGCCCAGCTTTTAACCTGCTCAGCAGACAACATGCACCAGCCTACATAGGAGAGATCAAAGGGAGAGAGAGCCTTTGCCTGCCTTGGACTTCACGTCCTTAGAAAAATGGGAAGAACAGTGGACTTAGTATTAGAAGCCCTGAGTGCAAGTTTCTCCTAGATGTCTGACCTTGAGCATGTGATGTAGCCACCCCAAACCTTGATTTCCACTCTGAAAAAAAGAAAATTGTTTTTACTTATACCATAGGGTCAAGATGGTCAGATAAGAAAATGGAAGTGAAAGGACCTGATGAACTGTAATCAAGGCAAATCAAGCTGTTACCATCCTAATATCACTCAGCTCCAATTGCTTACCCCCATCTCCAGATAACTTGCCTTAAAACAGAGTCATTAAAGTCTTTCTTCAGTGGTATTGACCTTGTTTCTGCCAAAAGCACCTGAAGGATACAATTCCTGTATGTAACAGTGGCTTTCTCTACTAGATGGTGAGAGAGGAGATGGAGTTTGAAATGACCCCCCGGTGAGAACCATAGCCTTTCATGTAGAAAAAATGGATGATGAGCACATTTGGGGAGGGTAGAGGAGATGTGGGCTTAGAAATTGGGGAAGGGTTTTTAACCATCCCTGGAATCATACTCAGTGAGGGGTCTACTGAGTCAGCCTGAGGGAGTCTACATTTAAGATGATTGAAGCTACTCAGAACTCTGCCAGCTTGTTTCATGGCCTGATTCAGAACCCCTGGCCACCCAATGCAGGTTTCTAAACTATTTCTAGGTGTATCATATTTACAGAGACGACTGGCATGTAGATTACATATCCCCTTTTCTCTCTGGTCTAGAGCTTCTCTCTGGTCTAGATTACATATCCCCTTTTCTCTCTCTGCCTGTATGCCAAATATCAGCAATCTATTCCTAAAAATGCCTAGTGTCTAGGCATTAGAAGACACTTATTCATTCACCTAATATATATTGTGTACCTATCACAGAGTGGGTTCTGTGCTAGGAATTGACAATAAAATGGCGAGCAAGATGGAGTCACTGTCACATAGCATTTGCATCCCTAGCTCTACAGCCACTGCACACAGGAAGGCCCTTGAAGGAAGGAGACCACCCCTCTGGCCATGTGTGATGCTGCATTTTAAAAGAGCACTGGATTCCAAGTCTTTGTGGAAGCTCAGTTCTCTCTCTCTTACTAACTTACCATGTGATCTTTCTCATTCAGTTTCCTAATCTGTGAAATTAGAGGCTGAAATGAGTTCCCTTAGGACCCTTTCAATTCTAGAATTACCTGCTTCCTTGGCCTTAAAAAAAAATCTGTGCCTCAATTTCCACATTTGTTAGAGAAATTCTGCTATTTGCCCTGCTACCACCACTGCCTGTTTCTGAAATTGAATTTAGAGAATACGTTGAGTTTGAACAATATAAGGTGCCCAGGTAAACATAAGATACTGCTAAGAATATGATTAGGATGCGATCACTAACAGGACAGAGGAGGGCAGACTTGCAGTTTCTGCTTGGGGCCCCAGAATGTGCACCTCTGCTGCTTAAACTAAAAGCATGGAGCTACCTGCCGCTGTGCAGTTGGCTGACAAGAGCCGGCAATTACTAATAAATCTTATTTCTACAGAACCTCCCCCACCAAAGTGCTTGGGGCACAATACATATATAGTAATACAGTCGAGATAAGTCTCAGTTGCGTAATGAGAAAATAACCTCCTGTCACCATGTATGTGTGTTCCCTAGAAGCTAGGTTCAAACTGGTTTCGTCTCGTTTCTGAAGAATGCTTGAGCCTTTTCTTTCCCTTCTGCTGCTGCTTGGAGCTGGCTTTTGGGAGCAGACCTACAGTTTTTTCTTTCTCCTAAGTTTGATCGTGCAGAGTCACAATCCCCTCTGGGTCATTAAATACCAACAGCAGCATCCTGGCTGCCTTCGCCCTATTTCTGTTGAGGCCTGTAACATGAAATCACCGGGAGGCATCAATGATGATAATTTTGTCCTTGATTCTATCCCATACTCAAGTTTATCCCTGCTCTTGTAGCATAGAGTGGCCAGTGCAGCTAATCAGAGATGAGCTCAGTGCACTTTGAGGGGCTGCGCTCCTCTCTGAGTTGCTTGGCTACAAAATGGCACTAGGAAAATGCTTTGCATTTGCCTTGACACCCTAACAACTGAACTGAAAGGTATATTTTGACTAAGAATGAGGACATTGTGCTGTCATTTACACAGGGATTTGCTCTTGGAATTCCTTGCTCAGCTAAAGAAAATGTTGTGGCTATTGATTTCGTGGTTGATCTGGGCACTCGAGACAGAATAAAGCCTACAGGCATTTATTTTGCTCCTCCTGTCGCCATCATGAAAATGACAAGATGGCCCAGTCCCCTGTGCAAGTGGAGAGAACGTACAAAGGTCAACTCAGAATCTCAGTAGTGCCATTTAGAAGGAAATCATTTGCAGACAAGAAATTTGCCAAGGTTAAGTCACGTGTGTCTGTGCATTTACACGTGCGGTTGTCTGTCCTCAGCGTGTCTGCTTAACCAACTACTTCTTTGGTGAAGTGAGTCCCACAGCACCAAGCTGTCTACCTCCCCTTAGCTGCCCCAAAAAAGACACAGAAATCTCAGACACACGAGGAAAACAGAATTCTGCTGCATGGAAATCAGCAAAATGCACCAGATACGCATGTCCAGATTACAGTGTTAAAACAGACTTTTTACATATTCCCCCTTACGTATATAAAGCACTGACAATGCTCCCCACAATGTCAGAACAAGGAAGTGGTGGGAGAATTAACCATTTCAGTTTTGTATATGACAGCCCTAGTCTTGGCTACAGTTCAAAGCATAATTCAAATGTGAACCAGAAATGAGTGGTTAAAATCATTTTAAAAGATACAGTGTTTGCATCACTTCTCCTGTAACCATTTCTTATTACTGTTAATCATAAGCATTAATGAGAAGCTGCTAATATATGATTATTGCCTAATATTAAAATACACAAGGGCACACCCCCGTTTGATCTAGATTTCCGTTCCAGTTAAAAGCATGGGAAGGTGTTAGGATTTTTTCTTTTCATGTGTATTCAATTAGTAATAAAGAGCTATTGGTCTAACCAGTAGAAGGTCTTAAAAATAATAAAAATAACACCAGCTGATCGTAATTTATGTTTCAGAAAAACAGTTGTTATGCTTTCCATTCCAAGGAGGGAAAAAATTGTCAGGGGTGAGCACTTTTGAGCTTTTTGATCACTTGGAATTCATCTTCATTTTTGCATTGGAGGCTGAAGCAGTCCCAGACCCAGATGTGCAGTTGATTTTCGTTCAATTTCAACTCTTTGGGGAAAATTACACAGAATTGCCTAATTTTTTTCCTGAATGCCCAGATTACGTAAACACACCCATTTCATTTTAATAAGAGAGCTGGAGCTATCCACTGGGAGAACATGCTAGTACCTTGCTTTCTCTAAATTGTATTTGGGGGCAAACCTTGCACGAGGAAGGATTTAGATCCTTTTATATCCTAGAGTGTGACAACATCTCGTGAGCCACTTTGCAAATACACGTGGCTACATATCATGGAAGCAGTGCACCTTTGCTCCCCTTCACTTTATACTGCCATGTTCGTCTCTTTGGTCATGTATGAAGCCTCAGAATAGAAAACTTGCCCGACTTAGCTTTGCATTTGTGATCACTGACTCTAAATTATAGTGATCCAAACTTTAGCCCCTTCCCATACGGCTTGAGAGTAAGCTGTTTCTGGAGATGTTGCTTTCAACCTGGTTTTGAGTAGAAATGGTTCTCTTCCACTGGTAAGGCAGCCAGTGACCAATGAAAATGGGCCCATATACCACCTTTATGGTTTGTTTTCTATGCTGCCCACATGCTGGAGATCTCTTGGATCCACTTTAGACATTCAAGTTCAGCTAGGGAAAGGGGGACCTGTGGAAAGACAGGGAGAGAGGGCCTTTTCCTCAACCCTTTGCCTGTGGTAAATTCCACAGTGATAAAGCACAGAGATTAAATGAGATTAACTTATCTATGGCATTCTTGGGTCATCCATTTTGGCAAGGTTGCTTCCAATAATACTTTAGGCTTAGGTTGCAGGGCTACATGGGCTCTTGCATGAACAAATACGTTGTATTTAATGAGAATGAGAATGTGAACCAACATCAGGAGGTTTTCACGCAAGGCTTAATTACTCTCAGAGGTTTGAAGAGTATGAAATATGAGATACTTGGTCAAAAGTAAAAATGGCAATTAAAAATAAAAGTTGCTTGAGGTTAGGACCCAAACAAAGGTTTGCTTTGAAAGCATTTGTTTACGTTATCACCGTTTATGTTTTCCCACAATCTGGTCTCTTTCTGGAGTCAATAAATACCATGTTTGCTAATAGAATGACTGCTAGCAATTAGCAGAGTTCTAACCAACGCTGGGTAAATAGCTGCCTTGTTTGCTATGAAAATTACCAGTGAAGAACTAACCAGAATTGTTTTTACCAGCTCTGAAAAGAATCCCTCAGAGCTCTTTACTTGAGGAAAAGCAGCAGGAGTCAGGATAAAGGGCATGGACTCTGGAATTCAATAAGCAAGGGTTTGAATCCCAATTCAGTAGTTTAGCAGTCTCAAAATGTGGTCTCATGTATAAAATGAGGATAACAATAATTCTTTCATGGAGTCATTATAAAGATTAAATAAAGTGAGTATAGGAAAATAATATACATAGTAGAAGGGAAAGCATTTTATTAGGGTTAATCCTTTTTGTTTCCTTGATCTCTGAATACTATCATCTGAGAGTAGAATTCTGCAGATTTTATAGGAGACATACAAAGCAAATATGTTACTTTTTCCCCAATTGTCCCAGGCCTGCATAAACCTGTCAAAACAACATAAGGAAATGAATGCATCAGAACCAAAGCATGGTCTTTCATTTCTAGCAAGACGAATGACCAGCTATTTAGAGAAAAACCCTCCCAGTTTGCACTTAAGCATGCTAGATGATGATAGATTGATAGATCCATAGATCAATAGATAGGCAGATAGATATAGAGGTACAAAGTTAAGAACATCCAGAAAGCTCTACTTCACAGGGGTAAGTAAATCATGGAGCTGGCATTTATGGTCTAGGTTTTAGAGCTTTGCACACGTGAAGAGAGATGGACAGGAGTTAAAACCAGAACTCTGAGCAGGTTGGGAGGTTGAATCAGATGTCCGTCACGAAAACCAAAAACCCAGGAGTCCAAAGGGTGACATTCTCAGTAGGCGAATTAGGAAAAATAAAACCCACGCCACAGGGGTAAAATGGACAATCTAAAGACTTGCTTTCCATGACTCCAAGTGATGGAGATTGCACGTAGTCTGATTTCTAAACTTGTGGAAGAAAAACTGCAGAGAGAGAGGAAAAACTTCAAAAATCCTCAAGAGGTCAAGAAGGAAAAGTGCTAATAGAAGTATAGAAATAGTGGAACAGATGCCACAAAATAAAGTTGTGGAAATGTATCCAGTTATTTCAGTAACCAAAATCAATGCAATTGTATTATCCTTCCCTACTAAAAAGACAGTCATTGTCAAACTAGATTAACACACATACACACACTATCAGACAAAATCCAGCTATGTGTTGTTTAGAAGAGACATAGAATGGTTGAAAGTAGAGGTGAGAAAAAGGTATTCCAGGCAAACATTAACCTAAAGGAAGCTTTCATTAATATAATAATAACATCAAACAAAAACAGAATTAAAGCCAAAAAATAATATGCTAGAGATAAGGAGGTGTACTGAATTTTCTTAAAAGTTAACATTCTTCAGGAAACTGTAATAGTGTTGAATTCATATGTAATAAATAGTATAGCTTCAAATTGTAAAGATAAGTCTATAGAATTACAGTGAGAAATACACAACTCCACATCATAGTAGGGAATTTTTACTTTTTTTTTTTAAATTTTATTTATTTTTTGGCTGCGTTGGGTCTTCATTGCTGCATGTGGGCTTTCTCTAGTTGCGGCGAGCGGGGGCTACTCTTTGTTGTGGTGTGTGAGCTTCTCATTGCAGTGGCTTCTCTTGTTGTGGAGCATAGGCTCTAGGTGTGCGGGCTTCAGTAGTTGCAGCACGCAGGCTCTAGGGCATGCGGGCTTCAGTAGTTGTAGCACACTGGCTCATTAGTTGTGGCTCACGGGCTCTAGAGCGTAGGCTCAGTAGCTGTGGCGCACAGGCTTAGTTGTTCCACAGCATGTGGGATCTTCCCGGACCAGGGATTGAACCCGTGTCCCCTGCGTTGGCAGGCAGATTCTTAACCACTGTGCCACCAGGAAGTCCCATAGTAGAATATAGAAAACTGGAAAAAAACAATGAATAAGCTTGACCTCAAGGACATATATAGAACAGTCTTCTGACAACTGGAGAGTAGAAATTCCTTTGAGGGAGACACAGAAAATTCATAAAAATTAATCATATTCTAGGGCATAAAGAAAGTCTCAACAAATGTTAAAGAATCCATTTGATCACACAGAATATAAACAAATCAGTCATAAAAAGATAAATGCATATGTATGGAAGTTTTAAAACCCACTTTTAAATTACCTATGGATCAAAGAATAAATCATAATGGAAACTATGTAAATTAGGTGATAATATAAGTAATACTTCAGAAAATATGTGACAAGAAGCTAAAGCAATACTTAAAGAGAAATTTATAGCCTCAAATGCTTATATTAGAGGAAAAAATGTACTGAGTGAGTCATCAACTGAAAAATTTGAAAAAGAGCAGGAGAGTAAACCCAGAGATACTGGGGGAAAAATTAAGATAACAAAAACCAATGAAATTGAAAACACAAATAGAAACACTATTACTTTTTGAAAATTATAATGAATTAATGTGATTGATCACACACAAAAAAATTGCACAAATAAACAACATAATGGATATAAAGTCTGTAATTACAAATGCATAAGAAGTTAATTAGATAAAGCAAAATTATAAACTACTTTATGCAGATAAATTTGAAAATTTAGGTAAAATGGACAATCTAAAAATACATATAAATAATCAAAACTCATTTGAGAAAAAATGGAAAATCTAAATGATCCTATCATGAGAGAAATAAAATCAGTAATTAAATTTTTTTTCTACTGGAAATCACTAGACCAGAAGGTTTTACATATGAGTTATGCCAAATATTCAATTCCGAAATACATAAACTGTTTTAGACAATAGTAAAAGAGGGCATAATCCCAAACTTATTCTACAAGGGCAATATTAACCGTGGATCCAAAACTTGACACAGACAGTATAAGATAATAAAATTACACACAATTCAAATATCTAGAACATTAACAGGTAAAAAGAACATTAGCAAACCAAATTAAGCAATGGATTCTAAAATGATGTATCATAAATTTGGTTTACCCCTGGAAGCAAGGTTAGTCCATTATTAGAAAATTAATGTAATTCATCATATCAGCTGACTAGAGAAAATCATATGTCACCTCAATACATATCAAAAAATCATTCAGGGCTTCCCTGGTGGCGCAGTGGTTGAGAATCTGCCTGCCAATGCAGGGTACACGGGATCGAGCCCTGGTCTGGGAAGATCCCACATGCCGCGGAGCAACTAGGCCCGTGAGCCACAACTACTGAGCCTGCGCGTCTGGAGCCTGTGCTCCGCAACAAGAGAGGCCGCGACAGTGAGAGGCCCGCGCACCGCGATGAAGAGTGGCCCCCGCTCGCCGCAACTAGAAAAAGCACTCGCACAGAAACGAAGACCCAACACACCCCAAAATAAATAAATAAATTAATTAATTTATTTATTTATTTGTTTATTTATTTAAAAATCATTCAGTAAGATTTTACAACCATTCATGATAAAAATTCTCAGCAAACTAGGAAGCAAATGGAATTTTCTTAACCTAATGAAGTATATCTACAAAAAACTTACGGCGAACATCGTATTCAATGGTGAAATACTTTCAGAAGCCCCTTTAAAACCAGGAACAAAATGAGGAGGCTAGCTATCAGTATACGTATTCAAAATAGCTCTGGAGGTTCTAGTCTAGAGAAGTGTGGCCTAGTGAATAATTTGTATACCAAGAGACATGCACCCGAATGTTCAAAACAGCTTTGATTTTAATAGCATAAAACTGGAAATTACCCAATTATCCTTTGACTTAGAATGGATAAACCAATCTTGGCATCTTCATATAATGTCCTCCGATCACAGCAGGAAAACCAGTGGATCTTATTATCTATTTGTGTCCACGTGGATGAATAGTGTTGAACAAAAAGGCTAATCACAGAAGAATATGTATATAGTATCATTCCATTTATATGAAGTGTCCATAAAGTTTATAAATGGGCAAACTTTAATGTATGTTTTTTTATGTGCTAAACACTATTCTTTTTTGTTAATTTTTTAAAACTTTTATTTTATATTGGAGCATAGTTGATTAACAATGTTGTGATAGTTTCAGGTATACAGCAAAGTGATTCAGTTATACATATACATGTATCTATTCTTTTTCAAATTCTTTTCCCATTTAGGTTATTACAGAATATTGAGCAGAGCTCCCTGTGCTATACAGTAGGTCCTTGTTGGTTATCTATTTTAAATATCGCAGTGTGTACAAAATACATATATAAACTATAAAGAAAAATAAGGAAATAACCCAAAATTCAGAATCTTGGTTACATCTGAGGGGAGCACAGGAGATGAGCTCAGGGAAGGGCTTGTGCACAGTTTTCTGTATCTTAAGCTGCTAAGAGGTACACAGGTGTTTGTTATTATTGGACTCTACATTTTATATTGTCTGTAGTATATTTCATAATGTATAAAACAAAAAAATCCTTATGAATGTGGATGGAATACACATTCTTCTTTGATATAGCGTCCTATTACCCCATCAAAGACATCAATTCTGGAAGAGTGCCAATTTCATGTGCAAGAAACCTCACACAGTAATCATTTAACTATTGTCCTTTGTGTTTATTTGGTCTGTGGCCAAACTCTCCTACTTTATTTTTCTTCACATTTTTCTAAATCCACACTTTGATTTCTTACAACCATAGATCCGTGTCATGCAGTATTCATACCTACATGCTCACTCGGTCATTTACAAATTCCTTAACTTCCCTAAGGTACTTCCTCATCTGCAAAGCAGAAAATATAATACCTGCCTCAGACCATGGGGGTGAGAATTAAGCAAGATGATAATCAGCCTGGAATTTAGTAAGTACTAAATAAATATTAACTATTATTGATTGTTGTTATGAAATGGAATAGTTTATGTAGAGTTCCAGGAAAGTGTTGGGCGCAGTATAAGCATTGCATACATCACAGCGACTCTTAGTGTCATGGATCCAGGCCTTGTTCATTTCACTTTGATGATGACCTTCTGGAGACAAGGCTATACCCATTTCCATGATGCTCAGCCCTATTTCAATAGGACACATTCCTTGAGGCAGGTTCTCTATTTTCCCATCTGTGTATCTGCATTGCCTACTACAGTTTGTTGTTGGGGGGTCCTGAATGTTTACTGGATTCCTTTAAAGGCCATATATTAGCATCTGTTTCACAATGACCATTACCTGGTATCAAAGTTCATCACAGGACCTTCCTGGAGGAACCTATCGCTCAGGCTGATTAATTGACCATCTTCTTTGTCCAGTCAGTCATCACAGGTTCTTCCCCTGAAATAAAATTTAGTGAGGAAACATATAAAAGCTGCTACTACACAAATGACATAAGAGATCTTCAAAAATTAGGTTTATTGCACTCTTTCACAATCTTGTCCTTGCATTCAGGCCAGTTCTCAGAATTCCAACCAATGAATCATGGTTTCTCAGTCTGATAATTAGAGATATGATAACTCACCCCTGCTCCATATGGTTTAAACTTTAAACTCCTGTGATCCCCATTTACCCAATAATTACATTCAGCTGATGCAATGACCCCTTGGCCTGCTGATTGTATAATTTATCTTTATCCTTGTTTGTTCTCTGTTCGTTTGCAATGTGTTCTTCCTCTCTTTAATCCAAGAAATACGTCACTGTTGTTGTCTTTTGGATTATAAGATCAAGTGTATGATCTAGAAGATTGTCAAGGATGTGCAGAGGAGACTGCTAAGAAAGACTATCTCATATGTGTCATTAATTTTCCTCTTAACGGCCAAACTCCAGAAAGTACTAATTCAGCACACAGTGTGTTCCGTGACTCCCTAACCTCTTGAAAAGAGACCAGATAAAAATGAGGAATGCTTCCATTTAATGTGTTGTGTGTACAAATGCAAAAAATTGTAATCCAAATAAACATTTAGAAAAGGAAGATGAAAAAACTCAAATGAGAACATCCTACCCTCTGGGAATTCATAATCTAAATATGGCAAACACATAGAGTGAGATAGGAGAAGAGATAGTGGGTGGTAATGATATTGCTGACACTAATGTCCATTCAGGAAATGGAAATATATAGAAAGAGGAACCAGCTAGTTCTTGGGCATTGATCAAAGAAAAACCCACAAACATATTGAAGGAGAGGAAGGTCGCTTTATTTCTTAACGTACTCCTGCTGATTTTAGGTGGCTGCACAGCTAGTCTACCTCTGCTGCCCCCAGGGTTCTGGGGTATTTTGGCTAACATTATTTGCAGTGTCCGTAAACTCAAAGGAGGTCAGTGCTAAAGGGGATATGAGAGAACAGTCATGGTGTAAAAAACCTCAAGTACATTTAGGGAGCGGAAAATTCATAGGAATTTGTGAAGCAGCCTGGTGATGTTACCATAGTAGGAAGTAGTGATTACTACAGAAAACTGGGGCGTTCTTTCCCCACCCCCCAACCACCACTAAAGACAATCACATTCCAAGAAAAAAAAGTTTCTTTATTGTGCCAACCATGCTAAATATGTCTGCTGACCCCAGCTGACCAGTGAGTCTTAACAGCTCCCGTTACATAGATGAGAGATGCCTATCGTGGTAGTATTTACCTCAGATCACACAAACAAGGGCAGAGATGAGTCTAGGATCCAGACCTATTCATGCTGATGAACTGACTCTGAAACTCTGAAGGATGTGCAGGTGTTTCATGCAAAGAAAACAAATGTGCTAGCTGAAATAAAGTAGATGAGAGTGTAAAAGTTTT
This sequence comes from Balaenoptera borealis, assembly GCF_965194805.1. Lineage (NCBI taxonomy): Eukaryota > Metazoa > Chordata > Mammalia > Artiodactyla > Balaenopteridae > Balaenoptera > Balaenoptera borealis. Next base: position 20,290,496 of record NC_138876.1, read on the forward strand.
GTAAACACTACCAAAGTACTGGGGTCAATAAAAGAGACCCAAAACTTGATTGAATAAAACATCTTGCTTCCACCTCATTGCATCCTTGTCCATATTGATCAGCTGTAATAGAGCATGACAGAGGTATTGATTGCCTGAGGCAGTTCTCAGGTATTTGGGACCTGACAGCACAGCCATAGACTGTCAAGAAGGCAATGCTCTACAGAAACCTAAAATTAGGAAGGTTAAGTGAAAAGGGGACTGGGGCATAAGGTGTTCAATATTTATATCAGTCCAGCAAATGACTTACTTGAAGCAGGATGGGCCTCATCTTCTTCACCTATAAGTTACAGATAAGCATAAGATGGTTATTGTCTTATAAATAGCTGTTGATGAAATGCCTACTTAAAATGTTTGCCTGGGCTCTCAGGCAAATCAATATTGATTTCTAAAACACTCTCAAAAACAGTGAAAGCAGAGTGAATATACACTTCTACATTTGTTTCCTGCTTAAAAAACAAGAACAAACAAACAAAAAAACAAAAACATCAGTGAAGAAAAGTGTTAAGGGCTTAAATCGATCAAGTCATGAAAAACAAAGGGAAGATGACAGAACACAAATTTTGGAAGCTGGAAAGCAGATGGTCACATGGTAACTATATTAGCAGATCAAGATATTAATATCTGAGCTAAATTAAAGAAGATCAATGGAAAGTTTGAGAAATAATCAGATCCCCAGATCCCCTCTCCAACTCGTTGTATGCAGGAGACTCTCACGCCCCTACCCTGGCCAATGACTGAAGCTTTATTCCTGAAAAGGGTAAAACAGTCTCTGGGAATGGGGTACACCAGACACAGGTGAGAGCAAAGATCCAGGAGCAGCCTCTCCAGAAGAGGAAATTGACAGAACACCTGAAGTATGAACCATCTTCAGAGGGTATTTAGACCAGTGGTGAAGAGTTTGGGGCTGAGTTAGTGACAAGTATTTAGAAAAACCAAACAAATTGAAAAACAAGATAATTGCTACCTTTTGGGAAAACAGTAGTCGTGCAGGAAAGGAATTGTGACAGTAGCTTACTCCATCCTCAGTTTTGGATGGCATTAAATAGTGTAATAATGTAAACACTGAATATTGATTGAGTGAAAATTCCTATATGGGGTTGGAGGGGTGATGGGAAGGATAACAAGGGTGATAGAAGTGGAGGGAGGGAGGAGAGTTAAGAAGTCCTCTGTGTTCATAGTGGGAAATTGACTTTTTTAAAGTTTGGAAAAAATTTCAGTAGCAATGTAAGTATATCATTGAGAGAGAGCCAGGTATTGGGTTGGCCAAAAAGTTTGTTCAGGTTTTTCTATAATGTGGGCTGGGAATACCCGAATGAACTTTTTGGCCAACCCAATAAATGCCAAAATAATCAGTTGGGGGAGGGAGGAGTTAGGGAGGAGGGATATTGTCGGATTTTTTTTTTTTTTTTTATAGATCTTGTAGAGCTACTCAATTCTTTAAAATTAGGCCTAGATAACTTTGATTTAATATCTATACATTACATGTAGATTTCAAACTCATTAACAAAAATAGGATGGAAGTACGTGCCAAAAAGCCAAATTAGAGTTCTGTCTCAACAGCCAGAGGTGAGGATGGACAGAGAACGTCCTTCTCCCCGTCTCTGCGTCTTTCCCAGCAAACCACTCTATCCACGTGCTGGTGAGGTGACACCTCTGTCTCAAGCTCATGAAATGATGTATCCTCACTTAGGAATAATAGGAACCAGAGGGCCTCAGCCTTCTCAGAACATCTCACTTCTAACGGGCTTTTATTTATCTTCCCCTTTCGGTTGTGTTTCTTTAGTACATTTTTTGATCTTACCGATAGTAAAAATTATTTTCTTAGAATCAAAGCGTTGTAAGACTTGAAGAATTCTCTGGAATTTATGGAGTCTCCTTAACCACCTTCTTCAGAATAAACAGGGTCTGTGCCTTTTCCTTTAAAAGGCTGTGGCAAGGGACGGGGCAGTCGCTCTCACCTCAGTGTCTTGCACTGTGTGATGTCTTACAGTCTCGGACAGGGAGCTCCATGGTTCTGAACCTTTTTTCGGTCACAAGGATTTTAATCTCATTAAAGCTGTGGAATATGCTCTTAAGAAAAATTCCTCTGGACAGATTTTACATACACTTTAGGAGAATCAGGGAGTCCCGGATGCCCATTCACGGAGCACTTAAGTGTCCTGTTACGGGTCTGATCCGTATGACTTGCTCTATTAATAGATTCTAAGTAAGTGTTGAATTAAATGACTGAATGGACCCAAAGAGAGGGCCTCTGGTTCCAGCTGACGTGCTGGGTGAAAGCAAGGGCACACAATCATTACACTCGTTTATGTCTTTGATTTTCCTCTTGGAATCTGGAGAATTGGTTTCGGAACTCTTTCTCTCCCTGCTGTTTGGATTCTGTCTGCCCTTGTATTGTCCGCAGACCCTCCTTAAAAGGACTGAGTAGAAGTAGTCTTCTCTACTGCCTAGACTCCTGAGTTTCTAGCCCCAACTTGTAAAATATGCCCTTAACAGTATGTCTTGCCATTCTTCAATAAATGATGCTCTGTTATGCCCAATTTGTTCTACTTATTCAAGGCTGCCATATGGCCTCAATGGATGTCTGGTGAAAATGTATTTAATATCTCTTAAAACCTACATAAAAATGTCAAATGCCCATGATTTAAAGACAAATCCTTTTTGAGATATTGCTTTACCAATTAGCCACCTGGAGCTGTCTGGCCAGGTCCTAATCAATGAGCCAATGTAGTGGACATTTTGAAGATGGCCAAGTCCAAAGGAGAGCTGGGAATACTTAGCAAGTTTAGTAGTGATGAGAGTGCCAGGATAACTAAATTCAGGATGTTCTCGTTATGCTAATGCCTCCTTGCAGGACATTCCCACTCCCTCAGGTGAGCACCATCGGAAGTAACAGAGCTGCGTTACCTGAGCCCTGCCCTTTGCAGGGTAATAAAACTTAAACAGTGGCCGTGTGAGGAGCAATATAGGAGAAGTCATGGGAGGTACTTGCGGAATTAACCTTATTCTGTTGGTGGTCCTTTCTTTTCTACAAAGGACAGTTAGGTCTCAGTTTAAGTCCTCACCTTGTGAAGCCGTCAGGTCCACAAAATTTCTCCATCATCCCCTTCTCCAGCAATTCTCCCACCAGGTGGGAAAAGCTGAGCGGAAGGTAAGCTTTGGTGTGTCTCAGAACCTCTCTGGGGACACATGTAAAGCAATGCGGACGCCCATGTCACAGTATCAGATACTCCCGTTCTCACTCTCATACTTTTACTTCATTTTCCATCTTCTCCTGGCCTTCTGCCTTCACCTGTTTCACTCCTGTGTATATGGCAACATATTCTCTTCACTCTAGCACTGATCCTAACCAGCTTTAGAAAACAACCAGCTAGGAATGTCTTGAAGACTTTGTGATGGGTCACCAGGGCTTGCAGAATATTTTCTCTAAAAACAATTTTGTCTCCCCTTTTTGGCTTTAGAAACCAAAAGACTACTCCAATATGATTATTTATGTCACTAAATTGAAACGTGAGGAAACTTTTGTAAAACAAGGCCAGAAGTCCAGGGTTTGAGCGTACCCTTTAGTGGAACTTGGGAGGAACAGGAGGTGGAGGAGGACGTGTCAGTGTCTGTATCAGAAACACCTCATAGGGTGGCAAGGACGCCAATAGAACAAAAGCTACAGGGGTGGGAACAAGGAACCGTTTGCCTTATGGATAGAGAGCTAACTCTAACACATAAGAAGAGCGTGTTGATTTTTGCAGGTGTTCTTAACAAAGCAAGAAAGTTGGACTTAAACGGAAAATAAAATTGAAACTTACGTTAGGAAACAACAGAAAGTAGGACTCTTTCCATTGCAGTAGAAGATGGCTTTACCTTTCACAAAGTACAGGAAGTCTCACGTTACATGATGAAAACCATCTCCTCAGGGCTTAGGAAAGCAGTGGTCTGTGCATTTTCACTTCCTGCAAGCCTTTTAAGGGTTGTTTATGCGTTTACTGTCAGCGCCTTGACTGAGTGCACCAGCTCCATTCCCGCCTCCCCTGTCTCAGCGGCTGAGCCCCTGCTCTCCACCTCGCTGGTGTGCCTCCGAGAGGGACCAATTATTCTGCATCTCCTAAGCATTTACATATAAAATTGTTGCCTTGCATTTTCACACGTCCTCCTCTTTATGGTTGCTGGGGTCTTTCTCCTGCAGTTGCTCTGCCCGCACCCTGGAAGTCTTAACTTCCTAGAAGCTAGCAGCCGTATCTTTCTCCCCCCACCCCATCTTTTGGTTGCATTTAGGGTAATACTGCAATAAAAAGCCAGCCCTGAAACATGTGGATTGATTCACTAATTTTTTTTTTTTTTCTGGGATACATGTCTCTGTACCCCAGAACAGAATTCTGTGACTTCAGTTAAATGCATATCTGAAGGGTTTCACATTTCCCAATAGCTAATACTTAAAACAATGTCAGAGGCCTAAAAGCACCAATTTTCCTGTCCGGTTTTGTTCTGCTCTTGCATTGACAGTGAGAGTCTCATCTTTCCACACCCTCTGCCATTGTTTTTACGTGTCCACATGTAAGAATTAAAATGATCATTGGTTGACTAGTGCTTTCCTTTTGAAGGATTCTGTGCTTAAGAATTGACAGGTGTTCTTCCCAGAATCAACTATAGGAAGTAGGCACCTTTCATAAGGAAACTAAGAAAAAAGCACTTTATCAAGACTGCTTTACAATACCAAGAAAAATAAGTGGAGAGGGAATAAGAGATGAAACAAGAATGGCAGACATTGATGTTTATTGAAACTGGGGTTTAGTTCATGTAGGTTCATAGTACTGTTCTCACTACTTTTGTATACATTTGGAAATGTCCATACAGTAAACGTTTTAAAATGACTAAAATGAAACTGATTAAGTTAAAAACTGGTCAGGAGAAATCACATCTCTTCTTCATCTAATCTTTGGTTAAGATTATTTGGGTGCCTCCCTCTGGTATGGAAAATACTCATAATAACTGAACGCAATTCTAGAAGTCCCTTGAAACCCCGGTAGTTTGTATACAACCATTTTTACCTACCCATGGCTTTAAAGTCTTCAGATTTCCTTCCGCATTCCTCCTGAGTATCCCATGGAAGCCTATTTTGTACACCAGGAAGACATAAGGGGATGTCATTTCAAATGCTAAGATATAATCTTTTTCCTCTGTTCAGTTGTGGTAACGTGTGCGTTTCCCAGTAATTTCTCTCTGGTGTAAACTGCGTAAACTGCTTCTTTTCCGTGTTGTCTGTGCCACCACCTCATTTTCTTGTTGTTAACCAAAGAATTGTTCATCTCTGTTTAGACCAGATCTGCATCTGCTTTATGCTCTTCCATCTGTTCTGCAGTGTAGTGTCTTTGTAATATATTAGGTGCTGGGTAACATTTAAAGAGCCAGTCAAGTTAGTGTGGGCCTTAGGCTTTCTCTCCCTTGGAGGGGAAGATTCTTAGACTATTAACAGAAATATAAATGGGGTTTTACTGCCATGGAGAAACGTTGCCTTTGGAAATCTGTAAAAAAAAAAAAATATTTTTTTGAATTACAGTTAATTTACAATATTGTGTTAGTTTCAAGTGTACAACACAGTGATTCAGTTATACATATATGTATTTCTTCTTCTCCAGATTCTCTTCCATTATAGGTTATTACAAGATATTGAGTAGAGTTCCCTGTGTTATACAGTAGGTCCTTGTTGTTTAGATTTTTATATATAGTAGAGTGTATATGTTAATTCCAAACTCCTAATTTATCCCTCCCCTCCCCCACCCTGGTATATCCCCTTTGGTTTGTTTTCTATGTCTATGAGTCTATTTTTGTTTTGTAAGTAAGTTCATTTGTATCATTTTTTTAGATTCCACATGTAAGTGGTATCATATATTTGTCTTTCTCCGTCTGACTTCACTTAGTATGATAATCTCTAGGTCCATCCAAGTTGCTGCAAATGGCATTATTTCATTCTTTTTTATGGCTGAGTAATATTCCATTGTATATATAGACCACATCTTCTTTATCCATCCATCTGTCAATGGACATTTAGGTTGCTTCCATGTCTTGGCTATTGTAAATAGTGCCACTATGAACATTGGGGCACATGTATCTTTTCGAATATAGTTTTCTCTGGATATATGCCCAGGAGTGGGATTGCTGGATCATATGGTAACTCTATTTTTAGTTTTTTACGAAACCTCCATACTGTTTTCCATAGAGGCTGCACCAATTTACATTCCCACCAACAGTGTAGGAGGGTTCTTTTTTCTCCACACCCTCTCCAGCATTTATTATTTGTAGACTTTTTAAATTAAAAAATTTTTTAAGTCTTTTTCTCCTTACCTCTTCCTTTTTATCATCCCAAACCCACTCTCAGAACTAAGGGACTTGGTCTCCCTGAACAGACTGGTGGATTGAAACTTCAAAAGTACCTATATCCACATGTCTCTCTTTGATACTAGGGGTGAGTGGCTTTTATTCAGAGAAGGGCAGTTTCTACCCACGACTTCTGAGTCCATGTGCTTGGTTTCAGATCCCACCTCTACAAGCAGCCTGCCCCAGGCTCAGCTTTGCCATCCATAGAATGTCAGGATAATACCTGTCTTGTAGTATTGTCATAAAGATAACCTTTGAAAAGTTTGCAGTATGAGACCTCTCACTTACTGCAAAAACTTTATATTTAAATGGTCAAAGTTATAATTACCATTAACTCTCCAAGTCACTGACAGCATGGTAAAGGCTAAATATGGATAATAGCTACAAAAAATAATGTGTTTTCTGGGATGCCAAATAAAGTTGAAACCGATTTTCACATTAACAGCAGGCACTTGCTAACTTAGAAAACACAGCTACCAATGAGGCTCCAAAAGAAGGTCTTTGAGGCTGATGCTCATTTAATGTGTCATATTCACTTTGGGTGAAAACTTCTGCTGAAATGTGAGAGGCTCATTGAATTTATTTACTTTTCCCTCTCTTGTCTACTCAGCTGTCATCATGTGTATCCTCAGAGGTAGAAACTTTCTGACCAGGGCTTGTTGGTTAGGACAGAAGTTTCATGCTTTGATTTTGTTTTGTGTTTGAGGTTAGTAATGAAGAATTCAGGGGAAGGATTGTTGGATGCTCTAGGGAGAATATAGACATCACCTTATTTCTATTTCCTGTAAAGTTGAAAATGACAAAGAACAGTAGTGCTAATGAGTGGTACTGTGCCTAGTCAAGTTCAAAAAATAATTCTCTACTTCTGAACAAAGTGAAGCCTTTGATGAGAGCAGCTTTTCTGATAAATAAAAAATTCTAAGACTGACAGTAAATTTTTGGTATTCCTTCATTTACACGTTTAGGAAACATCTATTGAGCATCTTCTTTGAGCCAGGTACCTGTTAGACCCTAGGATTCTAAGATGAGTAAGACTATTATAAAAGGGGAGAAATAGCTCAGTTAAATTCTGTAATTTTAGGAGAGTTTTGAAAAAGGGCTAATTGCAAATGTATGGACTGGGTTTAGATAAAGTCGCAAGGGATGGTGCAGTACCCCGGGCATCGTGACAGTGGGGAGCTGTTACCACCCCTTGGCCTCAGTGAACAAGGGTGAGTCCTGGAACCTGGAGAGAGGCCAGTATGACTGGGCCTCCCCTGGGAGAGGCAGTGAGCTATAGCCAATTCAGAATGGCCTGCTGGGGAGGGAGCTGAAGATAAACTCCAAGGTCACTCCTCTCCTGCCCCCTGAAACTCCTGCTGGTGCTACCCATTGGAAGATCCCTCCTGAAGCCAGAGGGAAAGGGAGCTCACAGGTGTAGTTCAAAGAGGTCAGTCTCCCAGGTCACAGAGCAGGGTGGAGAAGGCACTGGAATGGGCAAAGGGAAGAATCCAGCACAACTATGACCTCCCTCAAGGTACTCAGTCTAATGGTAGAAGACTAACACACAAGCAGGTAAGTTTCAGTACTCATAGAAATTAACATGATACTGAAACATACAAAATAATATGAGAGCCCAGAGGACAAAGCTACTAGCTCTGCTATTACAGAACATTTATTCTGGTTCTCAAAGAATGAGTACAAGTTTGCTGGACGACAGGGGCAGGAGGAAGAAGAGGAAAAGGCACATAGATATACAAAGCTTGTTTAGAAATCATCAGTGTGACTCCAGCGCAAGGCGTATAAGACATAGGGAAAGGAATTGGGATTTTGTGAGGCTTTGTTGGGATTGCTGGAGAATATTATGCAGACTCACCACAACATGTTTAGTGAGCAAGTGTAAGATACTTGTGACCTGCCAGCTTCATGAGAGGTGTCTCTTCTGTTCACCACTGTGTGTGCAGCCCCGAGAACAGTGCTTCACACCTGTACCTCCCTCAAGCTTTTGGAGAACGAATGAACAAGGGAACAGAAGAACTGTTGTGTGTGAACCTAAGTCCCGTGACTTTGTTTTGACTTATTAAATTTGATACGCATTAGCAAGTGGTACTACTTTGATTCTCCCTTTCTGTTCTAGAAATAAGTAGATCTAAAGAACAGTGGCTGTGTGCAACAAGCACAAGATGAGGAGTCAGGACATCTGTTCATCACCGGAAGCATCATTTAGCCTTCTGTTTCTCAGCTCTCTTGTCTCTAAAGTGGAAGCTGTGCTAGCTCCCTCAGCTATCTCATAAGATTATTGTGAAGATCAAAGCTGCCTTGACAGGTCTAAAGAACTTGACAGATAACATGCAGCGGTGCCTCCTTCTCCTGCATCACTAGCGACTGAGATGGGCCACATAAGTGAATTTTTCAAATAATTAAATTTGTTGTATTAAACAAGGGTTTCTCAATCTCAGCACTACGTACATTTGGGGCCAGAATATCCCTCTGTGTGTGATGGCGGCGGGGTGCTTGTCCTGTGCATTATAGGATGTTTTTACAGCATCTCTGGCCTCTACTCATTAGCCACTGGCACTCTCCCCACCCCACAGCCACAGCCAATTGCAACAACTAAAAATGTCTCTAGACTTTGCCAGGTGTCTCCCAGAGAGCCAAATCATCCCCTGGTTAAGAACCACTGCATTAAGCATTTTTTTTCAATCTTAATCATTCTAGATGGAAATCTTTCTCAAATACATTGATCACATCCCTGGCCTGTTAAACATGGGCTCCTGGGTTGCTCCACTAGAGTACTGGCTGTAACAATCATCCCATCTTTAAGACATGGTAGAACTATGTCCCCGCATCCCTAGTCTGCTGAATTTTTGTAGACCTGTGTCTGCATTTTATCCTTTTAGTTTTCCCTCCCTTTCTCCCTGTGAGGCTGACAGCTGTCATTTTCCTGTAAGCATCGAAGTGTACTAATTTGCTATTTCTGATCTGCTTGGGATTTTAAAAGTGGCCAGCCAGATTTCATAGGATGCATCTAAAATGAGAATCAACTCAGTCCCTGAGTTTGGGTATACAGGAGCCTGGCAGATGGACTTGGTCTATTTGAGCCTTGCAGAGGCCTTCTTAACTCACTTCTCAATGCTCCTCCTCTTAGGGACACCTGCCAGGTCATGTGGTGTCATCACGACTGTTATTAATATGGCCATGATATTGCCCACATCAACTTTCCCACATCCTGATTTAGGATGAAATGTCTGATGGTAGTTCAAACATTCCTGCCAACTGGGTACAAACATTTCAGAGGACAATTAGTTTTTTACTTTCTCACCACCCTCCTCTTGCCTCAATTTAGAAATTATACGAGGGGGTCATATATCATTTATGTCATCTATGAGGCTGCACATAGCCTGGTGTAATGTCAGCCAATAAAATGTTCTTTGATATTTTAAATAAAATAAGTCTCTTGTGTTAGTTAGCACCTAGTATATTGACGTGGTGACAGGCACGTCGTAGGTGCTCAAAAAATGTTTGTGGAAGGAAACACAGGAATGAGTCACATGGCTATAACCTCACTTCCCAGTTGTCAGTATGATGAAAACTCACGTAAGGTGTGACAAGCCAAAGATAAAGACTTCAAAAATCCTACACTAGTATGTTTAAAATAGACAACTAATAAGAACCTGCTGTATAAAAAAAATAATAAAATTCAAAAAAAGAAAAAGAAAAAAAAATCCAGGTGAGGAAAGTGGTTTGTAATGAAAGCACAGGCTAATCTTTCACGTCGCAGATAAAGAGAGAAGTGCAGTAGTCCCAGAGGGGGGAAAATAAAATGACTAAACAGCATTCCGTTTCCTGTTCTGCCCTGGTTCTCTTTTAAGTTTGCAGGCTGGGAATGGCCCAGCTGATTCCAGCTCACAGGGCGAATTCACCTCCTTTTCTTTCCTCCGTTGCAAATGCTTGTGTGTTTCACTGGACAGGAAGAAAGGTTCAGACTCCGTGTCTGCCTGGCCCCAGTGGATAGGCTCTCGGGGATCTCTAATAGCTGCTTGCCCAGGTAGTTAGGCTATTTCTGTCCGCTGTAGCAAGGAAAAATCCCTCACACCAGAATAAAGCAACCTGTCGGGGAACTCTTAGCTGAATTGTGTGCAAGGTCAGAGGAAAGCATTTCATTTAAAAGTGGCTCTGTACATAATAAAAAAGGGATCAGCGTCCAATAAGACTCTGAACACAGGGAGAAAATTGACATTTGACTTGCTGCATTCTCTCAAGGTCATGTCTGGTCTTAACATTCCCCATGGGTGACAGGTTTCCAGATGGTGATTCTGGACCAGCCAGACCCTTGAGAAAGGAGGCCAAGACTGGGCAGTATCCACCTGGGACTGTGAAACGTGAGATCATGCTGATAGCAAGATCACCCTCAGGGCATGGCCTAGAATCCGAGCTAACCCCTGAGCGTCCCCTGAACGGAATGAATCCAGGGATGCTGTGATTTATACTTGTAGACTTCATCTGGTCATTTCAGTGAGGAGTTCTGTTGAAGAAGTGAAGACAATCTGACCTGGCCAGAGACAAGAAAATAGCCAGTCCTGGAAAGATATAGAAATTCTTAGAACATAGTAACAACCTATTTGAATTTTCAAAAAGGCAACATTAGTCAGAAAAGGTCTCTGTGTATCTCTTGGGTTCTGCAGTCTCGGTATTTCAGAAAGGTCACTGGTTAATTGGGCTGGCTTAATGGTTCTTTTTTTGTTTAATAAATTTATTTTTTTATTTTATTTTTGGCTGCATTGGGTCTTCGTTGCTGCACACAGGCTTTCTCTAGTTGCAGTGAGCAGGGGCTACTCTTCGTTGCAGTGCACAGGCTTCTCATTGCGGTGTCTTCTCTTGTTGCAGAGCATGGGCTCTAGGCGTGCGGGCCTCAGTAGTTGCGGCACACGGGCTCAGTAGTTGTGGCTCGCGGGCTCTAGAGCACAGGCTCAGTAGTTGTGGTGAACGGGCTTAGTTGCTCCACAGCATGTGGGATCTTCCAGGACCAGGGCTCGAACCTGAGGTCCCTGCATTGGCAGACGGATTCTTAACCACTGTGCCACCAGGGAAGCCCTGGTTCTTTTTATTATGGTGACTTTAGACCATATTTCTGGCAGAAGGCACCTGGTTAAGTCATGGGCTGCTCTGGGTGAAAGATATCACTTCTCTGGCACTTAGCCTCCCCAGAACAGAGCAGGAATTACATGGGTGACTTTGGAACGTGGTGGGTACTTAGCTTTGTTTTGGCTACATTCACAACAAAGAGCAGCAAAGGGCCTTTTCGAATGAGGTGATTGCACAGGATCTGCAGTCGTTTCTTGAGGCCAGTGTGTCTGGAGTCTGAGCAAACAGGAGGGTGGTGTGAGATGAGTTCAGCTCAGGCAGGGCTCAGCATTAGTGACCTGTTAGGAAATGAGGGATGAAGGGACTTAGACAAAGGTGGGAGCCAGGCCATTGCGGAATTCTGGGTTGAATTCCTGCATTCTGCTTGAATCCAAAGTATCCTAAAAGGTTCATTGGGCAGTAGGTTCTGGGGCTAAAAAGAACATATCTTATGCAAATATATTGAGTTAAGGAGGTCCTGCTGCCCATTTTGTAATTATTTATTGAGTACTTGCTAGGCACTGGTCACTTTTATGTATGTGATTTAAGAGAATTTTTACAAGCCTTTGGGATATTGAATTAGTATTTTTATTTTAAAGATGGGATAATGGGGGGCTGGCCATTTTCATATAGGTGATTTAGGAGAATTTTTACAAGCCTTTGAGATCTGAATTATTATCTTTATTTTAAAGATGGGGAGATGGGCGCTTCATACCTATTAGTCCTGCACACTTTGGCCTGAAACTTGACCTGTCGCAAGGCCTTATTTGGGACTGGCAAAACTAAAATTGGAAAACAGGTTTTCTGTTTTGTCCATTTTATACTAAAGTTCTTATGCGTCATAGGATAAATTAACTTTTGAGGTCTAGCCTAGAAAACGGAACACCAGGAGTAGTTTCATTGAGGAAATATCTTCTCATAGCAAATGTGAAAAGTTGTTAAAATATAACTCATTTATAACTTGTAACCACATATGTGTACACTAGTTATGAAGAATAAGTTCTGTATATAATAAGTAAATATATGTGTATGTGTACAGTTACTTATTTATCTTGTATCCACTGTATCCAGAAAAATTCTGAAAGAATGGGTCTTCAGTAGTTAACAATAGCTTTTTCTGGAAGATAAGATTTAGGGTAACTTCATTTTATTATTTTTTTCTCTTTTTGGAAATCTTTTTTTTATTTTTTTTTAACCATGGGAATGGAGCACAAATTATAATTCTTAGGAAAATGAGAAATAAAGGAGATGGCACACACCTATCTCTTTAAAGATTCAGGTGTATTTGGTTTTTCCTCCTTCTGAAGCCCATTCCCCCATCTGTATTGGTTTCATCACAATGATGAGTTAAGCGATCAACTTGAAGGTGATTCTGTGAGCTTACTAATTCAACGTTTGTGCGCGTGTCAAGATTCCAAAGGCATCATTCGACTCAGCCAAATTGAGCCACATCATGATAATTAGGATTGAGAAAATGTTTGGGGAGGCATTGGGAAGAAATTTGAGAAACCAAAGGGAAGGCATAGAGCTACCTGGTCCCTAGGACCATCCCCAGGAGATATCAGTTTCGGGGAGGGGATGAGCAAGTACGGGGGAAGCTAACCATCCATTGTCAATCACAGCCTCTGAAATCAATTTGGGAGAGGAACAAAGGGCAGATCTCAGAGCATGAGAGGAGCCCTAGAAAGATGGAAAAACACAGGCCAAGGAGACTAAAGAAAGACAAATCCTGAGCTGTGTGCTGGAAAGTTTGAGGAACAGCAAGGTTCTGCAGTGGGCACCGGTGTGTTTGAAAGGCTTGTCATGTGGTGTGAGCATGTAGGAAGCAGAGCGACTCTGATGACTCATTTGTCATGGGAAGAAATGGGGCGGGGAGAGGGAGGAAGGAGCAAGCTCCCAGGACAGAGGGAATGGAAACGATTTAGATACGTGTTATGAATTATTGTCTCCAAAGAGCCTGGTGTGGCAAGGCAGATGGTGACATAGGGGGTTTTACTTAAATCCCTTCCAACAAAGCTCACTGCCTCTTCCCATGCAGCATGAATCATAATCTCTGGAACTTTCTTGTCTCCAACAAGGAGGCTGTAGCATTAGCACTAATAACTGCTATTGGAAGGATTGTTACATCACTGCCATTTCTGCAACTGTTCTACACCCTCCTGTCAACCGTGGCCTGAAAGACCCCAGCGTGGAAATATTCACTGCAACCTAATACTTGACATATAGGGGATTGACTCTAGGATGATTTTTCAAAACTTAAGTTATATTCTCAAATGAGTGGTTTCTGGCCCCCATTCCCACCAGCCTCCTCTACATCTTTCATCTTTTATCCACAACGGGTGTGGCCAGTTTTCCCATAGATGGAAATATGTTTCATTTGCAGGAGACTATGGTTTAAGCATTATTATTGTTATGATGGTGGTGGCTGTCATTGTCATTTCAACTTCACCTATTTCTAAAAAGTGTTTGAGACAATTTTCTTGGATACAGTAGAACCTTTCAACAGGATTGAAATGTAAGAACTTTTTAACAGAAAGGATAGTTATAAACTATAAGCCCCAGTATTGTATTTCCCATTCTGGGCATTTTCTTCTTGGTGCATAGCAGATACTTGATAAATATTTTGGAATTAAGTATAAGTGGGTTTTGATTTCATGTGAATCACCTCTCTGTTGCCTATTAGTGTTATATACATTGGTCAGTTTATCTTCCTTTTCTGGGGCCTGGCCTTGGTTGCGGGATAGGTTAGTTGGTTAATTCATTTGTTCGTTAACTAACTGAACACATGCTAAATGTCAGGGATTATGTGAGGCACAGAGAATACGTCACTATTACATGTTCTCAGCAGCAGCGACATCAGGAACATAAACTTCCCCAAATACCTGCTGTCACCAGCAAGGATGCCAAAGACAAATTGGGGACCAACTGTTTACAAGGCAACTTGCTAGGCCATAAGATACAAAGATATGTCTTCATAAATACAAAAACAAGTGGGACATTCTATTTAAAAATCATAATACAGAACATGATAGTTTATAATTTACTGTAGAAAATTTATTTAACCTTTTGCACAGAAATGGTGCAAAATATGTCTTGCCACTATTCCCATTTTGGCATTGAGCAAACTGAGTTCTGTAACTCAGCACTTAGAAATATGATGTGTTAGTCTGGGTTCTCTAGAAAAACAGAGAAACAGAACCCATAGGAAAAAGAGAGAGAAAAACAGATCATGGGTGGATGGATACATATATATACATACATACATATTAACTGTAAGGAACTGAGCCACACAATTATGGAGGCTGAGAAGTTCAAGATCTATTGTCTGCAAACTGCAGGCACAAGAGAGCCGATGGTGTAGATCCAGTCTAAGTCCAAAAGGCTGAGAACCATGAGAGCTGATTCAGTCCAAGGCTGGAGCCCAAAAGCAGGAGAAGCCCAATGTCCCAGCTCAAAGACAGTCAGAGAGAGAATTCTTTCTCACTCAGGCCTTTGATAGATTAGCTGAGGCCCACCCACACTGGGGAGGGCAGTCTGCTTTACTCAGCCCACTGATTCAAACGTTCATCTCATCCAGAAACACCCTCACTGACACACCCAGAAATAGAGTTTAATCAAATATCTGGGTACCTCGTGTGACCCTATCAAATTGACACATAAGATTAACTGTCACACGTGGCCTACCCGGGATTGTACATCCATGAAGAGGGAGAGCTCATAGTTCTCTGCCTTTTCCACAAGGTTTCTCATTGAAATACCAACCACACCCAACTCTACTTAGTTTGGACAGAAGATTGGGTATGTTTGGACGTGTGTTATCTGTAGTTGGTTCACAAAGAAATGTCCAGGCAGCGTTCCATCTCTCACCAAAGCAGCTACAGTGGCCAGGGGCTCTCTTACCTCTCCGACGGCTGCCGGCTCTCCCCCATCAGAGTTGCCCACGACATGCCTGTGCTCAACTTCTCGCTGCACAGCATCCCTCTTCACTCCTCAGCGGTGCTGCCACACTCTCCTCCCCCCGTCACCACATTCTGCAGGAATTCCCACGGGCCCAGGACTCCTGTGGGGGTGGGCGGGACAGCCAGGGTCCCACAGAGGGTAAAGCCGGGACATGCCTTGTGCCTCTGAAGGCTCAGATTCCAGCTGCATGGGGGATGGGGCTGCTTGGGCCACCAGTGTGTTCCCAGTGCCCAGTCCCATCGCTAACCCATGTTAGGCAGTCAGTCAGCATTTGGTAAAAGAAAAGAAGGAAGGGCAGGATGGGGTAGGGAGAGGCGGAGGGTGTTGAAGAAGGAGGAAAGTAGGGAAAAGAGGGGAAAGTGAAAGAAAAGAAAAAAGTTCAAGAAAGGAGGGAGGGAAGAAGAAAGAAACATGAGAAAATCAAGAGAGGAAAAAGAAGGAGCAGGGGCTTCCCTGGTGGTGCAGTGGTTGAGAATCTGCCTGCCAAGGCAGGGGACACGGGTTCAAGCCCTGGTCTGGGAAGATCCCACATGCCGCGGAGCAACTGGGCCCGTGAGCCACAACTACTGAGCCTGCGCGTCTGGAGCCTGTGCTCCGCAACAAGAGAGGCCGCGACAGTGAGAGGCCCGCGCACCGTGATGAAGAGTGGACCCCGCTTCCCGCAACTAGAGAAAGCCTTCGCACAGAAACGAAGACCCAAACACAGCCAAAAATTAATTAATTAATTAATTAATTTAAAAAAAAAAAAAGAAGGAGCAGAAAGAACCAATAGAGTCAGCAAGAAGGGTGCTGGACTGGACAGGGAGATTGGATGATGGCTGATCCAGGTAGAGGAACACGGCCCCGGGCAAATGGAAAAGACAGGTGACTCCTAGCTCTGCCCGTAGCAAGCTGTGGGACCTCGCACAAGCCAGCCAGCCTTTGTGGAATGTCGGGGGAGGCCTTATTTGTAACAGGAGGGAATCAGACCAGGTCATCAGATGGAACCCCTGTCTCCATCCTGGTCCTCCGAGGATCAGCACAAGCCACCCAGCCACCAGCACTGACCCCGTTCGGGGTTCATTTCCCCCAGTCTTCATTAGTAGATACATAAATGTCCTCGGTGAATTTAGGGAGGAAAACACAATGACAGTTTCCGTAGCAGCTAAATTGCAGAACATGGAGAGGATTGAAAAGGACAAACCTTATTGTACTCAGCCTCCTCTTAAAGCCAAGACACGTGCAAATGCAAACCTCAGGTCTGCCCTCTGCCACGCCCAGGCAAAGCCTGACTAGAAGCTTCAGAAAGAAGAGTGTAAAATGAAATATAGATATTTATAATTGAAGTATCTTTCCCCCAGATATCGCTTTCTTTCTTTTTTTTTTTTTAATGAAAATTCAGTCAACTGAATATTTAGTTCCCCAAGGAAGGCTCCTTGGCTGTCGATTACACTGCACACATAGGGAGCAGCTCTACCAGAAAATGATGCCCGCTCTCAGCTAATGATCACCTTGCTCGGGATCAGTGGGAGACAAGGTCTTTGAGGTCGGCCCCCTTTCAGCTGCGAATTAGGTATTAAGTTCAGAGTATAGCCTAAAGCATTTTATGTGAGCCTGCAAACCAAATGGATGCTGGATCCAATTTTATACATGTACAGGTATATCAAATAAATGTAATTTCTCCATTGAAGGTGCTTGCTTTTAATTCCGGGGCCAGCAGTGCAGAACAGTTTTGAGGATTAAATTTCCATTCCGAGAAAGTAGCTGGGGATAGAACTTCTAAAGCAGGAGTAACCAAAAAGCAAAAGGTTTTCAGTGCTCACAGAGAAGGGGGGTGGGGGGTACAATGATCTAGCGAACACTCGACAGGCAAGAAGCCTTCAGGTGCAAGATTACTTCTGCCACCTCATTTCAAGTCAGATAATCGCCTTATTTATAACCAAAGAAGGCTAGTTTTGATGCCCTGATTGCAGCAGCGGGGACCCTGCTGTCATTCACAACACCTGGTGCCCCTGCTGTCATTCACAACACCTGGTGCCCCTCTGTGTTATATGTGGCCGCCCAGCTTCTTAACCACTACTGCAAAACGCACCTGAATCGGGTATAATTTTAAGACCAAACTCAAAGGCTTTAAAGAATAATCCTAGATCACGTCCTCCGTGAAGCCTTTCCTGATTTATGCCACTGAGCCACCACCACCTGACCACTCCAGCCTGCACCTGGCTCAGTCAGACCTTATGCATTTATCTGTGACAGCAACTGTGAGAAGAGGCAGTTCTACGGTAGGGTTAAGCTCTGCAATCTCAGACAAGTTATTCAACCTCTGTGAATCTTAAGTTTTATGCATTTTAAACGATGACCATAATAATAGGGTTGTGAGGATTGAGTGAGAAGTCCTTAAATCAGTACTTGGCACAGGGTAAATATTATAGGGCTGGGGAGGACAGACCCTGTCTTTGACTCTCTAGAACTCAGCCCAGCTTGGCAGGAAAAAACAGTTGATTGATTGACTTTTGATCTCTTTGTTTTAGGTGCTCTAAGCCTTGGGATATTTGAGGGGGGGTATTCACCAAACTGAACAAGCTTAGCTTGTTCTCGTTGATTGAGTGCCCCCTGCATGGCAAGTACTGTTTCACGCACTTGATATAAAATATTCTATTTCATCCTTATGTAACCCTCTGATTTTTCCCATTCTAAATGTGAGGGAAGTGAGTCTCAAAAGAGTTTAATAACTTGCTTAAGGCAATATTTGATGAGCCAGGATTCAAACACAGTGCGTGCGGTCTCCATGCTATTTCCGCCTTCCCTCAGCCTCCTTCCTCTGAGTCCCAGGGCTCAGACAGTTGGGTCGTGTGCTGACACGCTCTGGAGGGCTCCGCCCAGCCACACACAGCGCCCTCCTCGTGTGATCCGGGGAGTTCCTAGTCGGCCAGACTGGCTGTCCCTCCGTCCCAAGGGCCCGGAACTCAGCCTCAGTTAAGAGACTGGAGGAGATTTGCTCAGCTTGTCCTCCATCAAGCCCCTCCTCCCCAAACCTGGAGTGTGGAATCGCCCTCGTCACCTAGAGGCCGCTGCCTGCTGCCAGTCACCCAGTTAATGACGAGACCCACAGCACGCCATGCCTCTAACGCCTTCTACCCGTGACTCCATCAGAAGTTCATGGTATCCTTGAAAAATAATCCTATTGAAAGTCTACACTTCATCTCAGATCATTCTAAGGGACTAAGCTGCTGCTTAAGGTAAGAGCAAAGGGAACCTAGTATCTTACAGGCAATACACAGAAATCCCTGGTGGCGCAGTGGTTGAGAATCCGCCTGCCAATGCAGGGGACACGGGTTCAAGCCCTGGTCCAGGAATATCCCACATGCCGCGGAGCAACTAAGCTCGTGTGCCACAACTACTGAGCTGCAACTATTGAAGCCCGCACCTCGCAACGACGAGTAGCCCCACTCATCCCAACTAGGGAAAGCCCGCGCGCAGCAATGAAGACCCAACGTGACCAAAAAAAAAAAAAGAAATCTTGGAATTACTGCATGTCTTTTGTTAGGGAGAGGCTACCCTTATTCGAATTATCTTTCTTAATTTTTAAAATACAAAATCTTTCACAAGGTACTATTGTATAGAGTATCTAAAGTGATTTATGAGAATAGGAACTGCAGCGGAAGGAAATTATGTATGTGTGTATATACATGTATACATATCTATTCCTTTTTATTTAAGAAAATGAAATAATTGTCAGTTCAAGTAGTATTTTGACAGCAGGGGCAATTCCATTCAGCAGATGATCCTTGAGCATGAAGAGATTCTCATGAATAAAGAGGTACTCATAGCTGTATTTATCTTAAAATGGGTTTGTTTTAATGAGTTGAGTATTTTAAGGAGAAGTATATATTAATTTAAAAGAGTGTTTTAATAAGACAGCTTTCTGGGGCTTTTTGTCATTTAGCACCGATCATATTTTAATTGACTTCCATGTGTTGCACTTATTTTTTAGAAGAGGGTGTACGCCTTCTGATGTTTAAAAAAAAGTCACTTACTCACTAATCATTTTATCAAATAGTGGCCAAAACAAAGAGTGGGCTAAGGCCAGATTAGCAAATAAGCAGTCATGATTGCCATCAGATCCTGCCCATGCCCAGGGCAGACATCAGAAATCAATCTGAGCCATCATTCTTCTCAACACCACCCTCTGGCAGCAACCACCGGTCCATCAGTGTTGGCCACCAGTGTGATCCTGGGCTAACAGTTCTTTCGTTTCTTCATAGTCGGAGCCAAGGTTCATACAGGATTAGCCAAGAGTCAGAACACGATTCCATGTGGAATAATCAAGATAGAAATATTTACTGTAGAACTCACACCATGTGATTCCTGTATTATGAACAGAAATGGAATAATAGCTTTCCGTGTAGGAAAACAATCATTTGAAGTTAGGCCATATTTAGGGTAAGCACAGTTCCCACTGGATATAAATTTCACGTCTTCCACTGGTGAAACGTCCTTATCCATCTCCAGAAACACTGTCCCATTCTGCCTCCTACCATCTCTTACCTGAACTTCTGTAATAATTTCAACCAACAGTAAGTTCCTGAAGGACAGGGACTATGTCTGTTTTCCGTAATTATTGTTCGTTGTATGTGAGTGCCTCCCACCATTTGGCATAGTGAGTGAATGTGAATGAATTAATGCCCCCTAACTGAGTTCCCTGCCTCCTTAAATTGTATCCTCCACTTTATAGCCACATGTAAATCTGGACACATCACTCCCCTTCCTAAAACCTTGTCTCCTTTTCACCTACTGAGTGAAACCCAAAGTTCTCCCCAGTCACACTGCCAGCCAGCCAAGCTTTGCACTTTATCATCAAGTAATACCAAACTGTTTGAAGTTCCCCAAAAGCATCATGTAGTTTGTGCCTTTGTGCCTGTTCTCATGCTGTCCCCTCTACCTGAAACTCCTTCCCCACCTAATTCTAGTTCATCCTTCAAGGCTCAGTTAAATTATCATTTCCTTAGAAATCCTTCCCTGTATCCCAGAGTTGGGGTCACTGCCTCTCCACTAAAATCCCACATCACTCTGTTTATGTTTTTATTATATCACTCACCATTTGATGTTGGAGTGATCTATTTTTATATCTCCTTAAATGATTGTTTTTACTGCATGTTACAGAAAATCCAACTCAGACTGGATTATATTGGTTCACTTAAATAAAAAGAGGTATACAGCTTTCAGGTATAGTTTGATCCAGAGGTTCACGGGCTCATCGGGCTTCACTTTTCTGTTTCTCTTGACTGTATCATCCTGGCTTTTCCTTCAGACTAATCCCTCATGGTATCAGAATGATTGCCACAATTCCTAGGACAAGTTTCCCCATTGATATCCAGATTGGAAAAAAGAACTTCTCTTCCCCTCATGAGAAGACAAAAGCTCTGAGCTTTCTCTGATTGAATCAATGAAAGACTGGTGCCATCCCTAAACCAATCATGAGTACAAAGGAGATGGGAATATGGTACCTGGCTGAGACTCCAAGACTGGAAAGTTCATGTCCTTGTGGGAAGGGGGAAGGGATAAAGGATACTTTGGAGGCCACCAACAATATCCACTCTACTTTCCGATTAGACCAAGCTCCTAATGGTCATGCATGCACCCCTTACCATATTCATCTTTGGGTTCCCAGCATGTAGCACAGTGCTTGACACATGCAGAGCAGATGATGAATACACACTTGCTTAGCTGAAGGGAATTGAGCCTGCCTAGAAGTGAAAACACATGTATAGCCATGACCACCTTTGTCCGTGCTCCCTTCTTTAGCTCTGCAGATTCCTCCTCCACACTGGCTGCCTCCTCCAGCCACTTGTCACCCTTCCCCTGTGTGAATTCTTCTGCCTAAAGTGTATTCCCACTGCCCTTAGCCTGGGTTATTTTTTTCTCAATCAAAATTCAGCTTAAACCCCACTCACACCCACCCCAATCCCAAAAAGATCTCCCTGTTTAAAGGCTCTCTGAGGCTTCCCTTACAAGTTGAAGATTCTGTGATAAGTGCACGAACATATCACCAGAAATGATGGAAACATCAAAAGAGAATGGTTTGTCAGTCAGTCCTTTTTTATTAAGTATTCCCAGAAGGCAGCTGCTATATATCTTTTGATTATTCCTTCAGAAGAAAGGATAACAGAGTAGAGAGACTAGACTTTGCAAACAGGTCGGGGTCAAATCCTGGTCCCATCACTTCTTAACTCTGTGCAATGTTGGGCAAGTGATTTAACCTCTCTGAGCTCAGCTCCCTCCTGTGTAAAGTGAGGGGATAATACTACTCACCTCCCAGGATCATAATAAGGGTTAAATAAGATGAGCTATGTAACGTGGCTGGGACAGTAGATGTCATTTTCCCCCTCTCCTTTAGCATCCAGAGTGCATTATTGCTGTGCCTAGTATTTTAAGTTCTATAATAATAATCTACAGGGGATCCAGGCAATTAAAGCTGCTCACTGTTACTGGAGAAGCTCTTCTGAAAGCTCCTCTGGCCTCACAGTGTCTAAGAGCAGAAACTTGAGACTCCTTAGTAATCTTTGGTAACTAGTCCAGTTCCCCCCAAAGGAAGTTGTCTTCCTACTTTGGCATGCCCTGGGTTTGTTTTCCTGGTGAAGCAGAAGATAAACAGCTTGCCATCTGTGGTCACTCTGAAGATCCAGCTAGGGTGGGTGTGAAAGTCAGGACAGCTGTGGAGTCTAAGGAGTTTCAAGTGCCCTTGGGGTGCTTTGAACTTTGGGCTCTTGCTTCCTCACCTGCGGCCTCCCTGATATAAACCTCAGCCTCATCTCCTATTTCCAGAAATAAACCTTCCCTAAAATGTGAGGCAGGGAAGAGAAGTTCTTCGTAGACCTCAGACAGCTTCAGATTTATCATTGGACATCCCTGTTTATAAAACCCCATGCCAGGCTATTATCTGGTTATTTCTTCAGACCTTTATACCTCCTCTTGGCTCCTTTCTATATGTTTTCTTTTCTCCTTTCTGAGTTTTTGCTACACTTTGTGGAACAAAACAGAATTTCTCTCACTATCTCCTTCAGGGTATTTTATCACCAACTTTTGTGGTTTTAACTACTAGTCTCCTTCTACCCTGTAGAGTTCATCAACAATTTTTATCGAACAAGGATTGTTCCCTCCCTCAGAGGAATTCTAATGCCTGCTGTCAATAATCATTATTAATAACACATTCATCTTATATATAAGTGTGAATGGATTTTTTTTCCCTGCAAAATGTACAGAAAGGGCCACCCCATGGAAAGGACTGCAAATGTTCTCAAATCCCAGTGATTAAAAACAAAAGTCAATAACTTCATTTGATACCTGAATGGGAGGAGGGCAGATATTTTGTGTGTTCCTTGCTGATGGATTTCTAACAGGGGAAAAAAACCAGTAGCTCTTAGAGACAGTATTTTTAACCGTATACGCTTGAGTTTCTTGGGGAGCCAGTGAAAGAAAATCACTGCCCAATGTGCTGTTCTCTCTCTGTCTCCATGCAGAATTCTTTCTCTTGGTAAATACGACTGCCAAGTGCTCAGCTCTTTAAAGTTTTACCCCT
Organism: Balaenoptera borealis; assembly: GCF_965194805.1. Classification (NCBI taxonomy): domain Eukaryota; kingdom Metazoa; phylum Chordata; class Mammalia; order Artiodactyla; family Balaenopteridae; genus Balaenoptera; species Balaenoptera borealis. Next base: position 20,313,528 of record NC_138876.1, read on the forward strand.
CTCCGTTTTCACGAGAAGCACAACCAGAAACAAGAACTGCAGGTCATCTTTCAGGGCACAAGACTTCAAAGCTCCACACCATGGGCGTGCGTACAGGTTACTAAGCTAGGAAAACATGACACGTCTTTCGGACTTTTAAGTAAAGTTGCTTTCCTTGGTACAAAAGGAGTATATATCCATTGTCTAGAAAGTCTAGAATATACAGATAAGCAAAAGAAGAAAATAAAAGTCATGTCCCATTCCAGTACCCAGCAATAACCACTGTAAAATTTCATTGCAAATGCTTTTGATCTTTTAGGCATATATGTACATCTGGATATATAGTTTTTACAAAAATGAATCAGAGTTTGGGCTTGCAGGTTTTCTTTCTGGACCTCAGCTGCACAGGGTTAAGTTAACTGTACTACTTGGCTCGTGGCACACAATTTTTTCAGTTCTTTCAAGGGACACTTGTGGGATTTTCTTCTCTTTTTTTTTTTTTTTCAATTTCATTTTCTATCCCCACCCACTTAAGCAAAAACTGCAGCGCGTTTGACATATAATTAATATATACTATTGTTTTGAGTGTGAATATTTGTAATTCATACAAATTTTGGAATCTTTACGTGTTGCCATATATATATATGGCATATGTTGATATATATATATATATATATATATCATTTGATCTTTATAAAAACCGTGAAAACTAGGTGAAACAGGTATTTATTCTCCCCATTTAATGAATGAAAAAACTGAATTGACTCACAGAGATATAGTGATCTGCCCAAGTTCACATAGCTAACCAGTGGCCAAGCCAAGATCAACAGTCAAGTCTCTTGTTCCCTAGTAATATCTCCCCATAGGGCTTATTAAGAGTCAGGATTGTTTCCAACAAAATGCAGTCATCTTAAACTTCTCCATGAGAAAGTCGTTCACCACCTGATGAAAGGTCACATCAAAACGTGTATTTTCATAAGTCTGGAGTGACCTATCATTTTTGTCTAAGAAGTGAGCCAAATGGTCTTCTTCTCAAAAAAAAAAAAAAAAAAAGACAGGGGTATCAGTGTGGGCAGGGGTCACTCATCTCTTTGAACACTGTTGTGGGAGATAAGTTTCCTTCTGAAGGTGGTGACTGCAGACAAATTATGGTTTTCACGGTGAGTCATCTCCTAAACCTGCCCTCAGGTTAGCGATGGAATGAACCATTGGGCCAAAAAGAACAGAAACTTGGACATAAAGAATGGGAAGCAGGCAAAAGTTTCTAGCCATTCTCACATCAGAAAATATCTTTTTAGAAAATGAGTGTGTAGTTCCTTTTGACCTCCGTGCAGACCATAAACAGACAAGTTCGAGAGAAATATTGGATTCTGGCCCCTAAAATCAATGAATAACCCATCCCAGGGTTGGGTCTCAGGAGCTGAAGGCCAGGTGATTGTTTGTAGGGGAAGGTAAAGCTGAGCGCTTGGCTCCCACTGGCGAAGGAAAAAGTGATTGAATGATGGGGTGATGGAGGAGTCATTCTTCAGTGTAATTTTAATGACATTACAAAATGCTGTTCCTCAGCATTTTGTGGACAAGGAGAGAAGAGCTCGGTTGGCTGCTGTTTGGTTAGGGCTTTTTAATCTTGGCATGTCCTTCGGCACCACAGGCAATAGCAGGCAAAACCTGTGTCCTCTGAGCCTGTCTTCCTCATAAAAAGATTCCTTTTGCATAATCCAATTGATAAAGGCTTATAGTCGGTATTTTAAGAAGAATCAGTATGTCAAATATTTGCCCAATGAGCTCCAAAAAATTATCATAGCAATAACAATTATAACTCCTAAATACTGACTGCTTACCATGTGCCAAGCACTGTGTTTAACAAGCATCACTTTATCTACTCTGGGGAGAAAAAAAAAAAAGAAAACTCGGGCATAAGTGCTATTATTATCTCCGTTTTGTGGATGAGGAAATTGAAGCTTAGAGATGTGGAAGAAGTTGCCCAAGGCTACAAAACTAACTGGCCAAACTGGAATGCAAATCTTAGAACTATCTGACTCCAAAGATGAATTTCTGTGCTCTCAAAATTTGTATGAGTTATCCATTCCTGTGTAATAAATTATACACCACCATCAACATTCCCATCCCCAAGGCATAAGAATACCCTGGTGTGATGATTCAAGAATCTTCTCAGTCTGTGAACATGAGACCTAATTCCTCTTTCACTTCAGGTACCTTTAATTCACAGGAGAGTCTGTTTCTTCTCCCCATGGTAACAAAAAATATACTGAACTATGTTACTATAGTGTTATTATGGCTCAAGGAAAAAAATTCTTACCCCTAAAAAAACTTAACAAGCCCTGTCACCAGATTCACCCAAAATATCTTGAAGTTATATTCCCCTAGTATTGGATTTCATCTTCACTATTTACCAACTCTGTGGACTTGTGTAAGTTACCAACACTCTCTGGATTTCCATGGCCTCATTTATAGAACAAAACTTACTACCAACCAGATACCAAGAGGGCTGTTACAGGGAGATTCTGTTATAACTGAGAACTCTTGCCAGATTTCTTGCATGTGTCCTTTCCATGGTAGATGCTCAAATAAATATTTATGGAATAAATGTTTTGATGGAATGAATGCTCTAATTCTATTCCCAACTTTGCTGTTCGTTCTAAAACTTGGTTCTGCATGAGAGGAAGAAGAGATCCTTCCAAAATCTAGGGAACTCTGAAGGGATGGAAGATATAGGTTCCAGGACTCAGTGTGACTTTGGGCAGGTCATCAGATGTGATTCAGAGTCTCAGGGGCCTTACCCCCAAAATAAGAGGAACTGATGGCTGCACAACAATGTGAATGTACTTAATGCCACTGAAGGATACATTTAAAAATAGTCAAAATGATAAATTTTATGTTATGTATATTTTACCACAACAACAACAAAAAAAGGAAAATTCTAACTGTCTAGAGTACATTCTGATACTGGAATGCTAAAGCTTGAGACAAATAATACTGGCTAGCATGTATGATCCTTTACTATGTGCCAAGCACTGCTAAGATATCAGATGCTTGATCTCCTGTGACTTTCTCAGTGGTCCTGTGATCAGGGTATTATTATTACCCCCATTTTATAGATGAGGAAACAGCCAAAGCTAGCATTTCCAGAGCTGGGATTTGAACCAATATGTGTCTCACTGGAGAGCTCATGTGTTTACTACTTAGTTTTCTGATTGGGGGTGGGGGGAGGGGCGCAAATCACCAAATCACAGATGCAGGCAGCTCAAATCCTAGCCAAGGAAAAATTTGATTAAACAAAAAAAGGTAGTCTCAAGCCCCATCAGAATTTGAGAAAGGCCTTGGCTACTTCTTTTCTTTGAAGCTCCCAATATATTGGAACAGAGGGAGGAAAGGAAGAAGAGAGTCAGGGAGAAGAAAAAACAAAACCAGACCAAGACATAGTTACCAATATTTTGCTGTTTTGTTTTTTTTTTAATAAATTCATTTATTTTTATTTCTGGCTGCGTTGGGTCTTTGTTGCTGTGAGCGGGCTTTCTGGAGTTGCGGCGAGTTGGGGCCACTCTTTGCTGCAGTGCGTGGGCCTCTCATTGGGTGGCCTCTCTTGCTGCGGAGCACAGGCTCTAGGCGCGCGGGCTCAGTAGTTGTGGTTTGTGGGCTCTAGAGCACAGGCTCAGTAGTTGCGGCGCACGGGCTTAGTTGCTCCGGGCATGTGGGATCTTCCCGGACCAGGGCTCGAACCCGTGTCCCCTGCATTGGCAGGCGGATTCTTAACCACTGAGCCACCAGGGAAGCCCTGCTGGGTTTTTTTTTTTAATATTGATATTTAATTGTTATATTTGTGTGATTTTAATAATGACAAAAATATTTTATTGAGCAATAACATCACAAGTCCCAGTCAAGGTCCTACAGAATTGGAGGCCTGAGCAAACAGTGTCCAGCCTCTGCCTCTTTCTTCCCGCCCTCCAGCTCCTCCAGAGTAGAGAGGCTCTGAGTGCTGTTGTGATGTCACCTCAGCTCGCTCCTCTTGGCACAGCCATGGACCCTAGATGGGGCTGGAGGGACAAACAGGAAGTCCAGGGCTCCCATTGGATCACCGGTATGACACAACCTAGCTCTTAGGACCACAACCCAGGAAAGTTTGCTCCCCCAACCCCTCTTCTATGGGCTTCATTGATTCTTAAAACAATTGCAGTATTCATAGTAGTAATAATGATAGCATCTAACATGTGGAAGGCTTACCATATGTCTGATAAGCACACTGTACGTAACTTATTTCTTCCAGCAATTCAGTTAGGTAGATACAAGCATTAGTCATCGTCTTTTTCCATATGAAGAGACAGCTATACCTAGGAGTTAAGTGGTTTGCCCAAGACCACAAAGTTTTCAACTTGCAGAAGCAGAATGGAATTATGGAAAGTGGCTACCATTTACAGAGCACTTATAGTGGAGTTAGCTTGAGGATTGAATGGAATAATTCATCTAAACATTTAACCCAGAGGCTCACACCAACCCTATGCAGAAGGTTCTATGACTACCATCCTAAATTTACTGACGGGGAAAGCATGGCTTAGGGTAGGCAAGAAAATGTCTGAAAATACACAACTTAAAAGTGGCATAGCTCTGGGGTCTGTCTTATGTCAAAGCACAAATGCTAATCTGCTCTGCCCTCTGACCTTCTCAGAAACTGATTAGAAACCAAGAAGGTAAATTTCTGACTGTTGCATTATCACTTTGCATGGTCTCCCTATTGGCTCTGTGCTGTGAACCACTGTTGTTGTCTTGTTGTTTTTGTTTTTTATCCAGCTGAGGCATAACGCAGGGTCCCAGTCTCCTAAAATCTGTCTTTTCATCTTAAGGATCAAACTTGGTAATGAAGGAAATTGTTCTATTCAGTATGCCAAATCTCTTACAGAAGATGGATGTGGTTTGTGGTGCCATTTGTAGGCATGAGTTGCGATCGCTTCTCAATAACCTTTTCATGTAGCGATGCAGAACCATTCTAAGGCAGCCCAGGCAAGGTTTTTCCCATAATTGTGTCTGTAATAATCTACCATTTTATATTTATTTCATCAGTTTCAACAGTTCATAAGAACACACATAATCTTAGATGCAGTGATCAACTGTTTCAGAAGTGCCCCATCCTAAATTTAGGCCTCGCACTCGGTAATTTAGCTAGAGAGCTTCATTGTCGAGTGCCACTCTTTCACGGATGAGGGAAAGTGCTACTATTTAGGCTGTATTTAATTCTTATTATTTCGCCAGTTGAGCTGGATACCACGGAGTTTAATAATGCAGGGTATAATTGCCGTAATGCTGTGAAGGCACGGGGCTGCCGCCTCCCCTCGTCTTTGCTAGGACTCTCTCGCAAATGGGACACTGCTGCTCAGTGGGGCTTTTCTACTTCAATTTTTTAATAAAACAGATTTTGTTGCAGTGAGGAATTTGTGGAGGAATCGATTAAGGGTATGAAGTAGTCACCACGCAGAGCTTTTCATAACTGCTAAAATTCATTGGTTGAGGACTTAAGTGCCTGGCACTGTATCATCAGCTTATTTCCTGTCACAGCAACCCTGGAAGGTAGGTCCTATTGCTGCTGAGTTTGCAGAGTCTGGAAGGGATTGGTTTGTAGTGGGTCATGTAGTCCGCAGCAGAGGATGCCTCCTCCAGAGTCAGAGGCCTGCAGTTGCTGTTACATTGTCTTCCCAGAATGGACTCCTCTTGGTCCTTTTTGCAGAGCATAAAGGAGGGAATGTCTTAGGTGGGGCACAGCACATCCCACCTTACAGGGGATGGAGAGAGTCCCAGATGAGTTGTGAATTCTGGGTGTTTGTTTGCCTGTTTCCCAGGTGGATTGTCATGGCATTCACTACTAGTCACGGCTGTCCTTGTGCCTGTGTGCCCTACCCCCTCCCGCATCCACTCTTCAAATATGACCCCAACAACTGAGAGTAGAATGAATTTTACTCTGAAGTATGAAGTATCTTATGAAGCTGTATTGTTCTCGCTGCTAAGATCCCTTTCATTTTGTAGTGAGACTCACATTTGATTGCCTGATGAGAAACGATTCTTCCTTCCTCAAAATGTTTAAACCCTATGGACACCAGGACATGTGGAAAAGTAGATTTGTGGTAATCACGTTTATTTAAAGTGTTTATAATACATACGTTATTTGTTAATAGGCTGAGAGTGACATCTTACTGACCCTGAAATGTAAGGTTTATATATCTGAGACAGTTGAGGAGACTTTAAGGGAAATGATGGTAGAAATGACAGCTTATTTGGATAATACCTTCTGACTACTAAGAAATGGGATGAATCTAAAGTGTATGCGGATTTATCTAAACGTCACTTGGAATTCATTGAACACTGAAAACACTGAACTTTTTGTGGATACTAATGTAAGAAAAAGTGGGTAAAAATCAATTCTGCTTCTAAAGTACTTATAAATCAAGAACAAAGGACTATATTTGCTGAGGAATTATCTATTCTTAATGTTTTATTTAATAGCAATAATTAAATTTTGTTTTTACTAACCTTGAAAAATAAAAGCAGCAATCACGATACACAATAGGTATCGCATTGTTCATTGCTTCATTCAGTAAATATTTCTGTATCAGTCATCGTGCACTATAGCCAGTGAGGTACAGAACCTGCCATCACAGGTCCATTTCACTAGGGGAGACAAGTTATGAGCACAAAACCAAATCAATATGTGTAAATTCAGAGGATGATAAATGTTATGACAAACAAAAGTAAGGTAAGGAGGTAGACAGTGCTTCCTCTGGGGAGAGGGGTAGTCAGGGAAGCCCTTTTAAGGAAACAGAATCCCAGGAAGGACTAATGAGTGAGAAAGAATGTTCCAGTCCCTTTCATGTGCAGACTCCTCATCCAAAACAATCGGAACCACCAGTCCCACCTAAAGGAAAATAATTCTCTCTGACCTCCTCCCCCACCATTTTTTTCCTAGTTCTGTTTTCTTCGTAAAATATATTTAGGATAAAAAGATCTCAGTCCATCTTTCTTTAATATTATTCCCAAAGTGAGGCCAAATTTGTCCTGAAGTTGAGCCAAATTCAAGCAACGCTGCCAAGGGACCCGGTTCTATTAACAACTAGCTTGCAGTCTCTAGAAGGCTCTTATTTACTTGAGTCTGACTTGTCCTTTGGACTCTTCAGGTACCCCTCTCCCTAGGGGAAGCGCCTTAACATTGAACAGACCCACCTCCCCGCCACCCCCTTCATATGCTAACCTGGAAACAGCCTTTGTGCTCTGTCCAGGGCCTCACAACCTCTTCTCTCTGCCTTTTGGAGGAGGAAGAAGAGGATGGGACATGCCATTTGATAGGATTCTCCCAAAAGACAGGTACGATCCCAGGCATTTGACACACTTTACCTTATCTGATCTTTCTAATTTACCTGGGAGCTTGGGGACATCCTTATTCTGCAGGTGAGGGAAGACTGAGGCCTGGAGTGCTTAAGCCACTTCTTCAAAGTCACCCACTTCATGAGTTGTAGATCTGGGATTTGACCTCATTTCAGATTTCAAAACCATCTCGTACTCTTTCTGCAACATGGATCCAGAAAGCTGTCAATTTCTCTTGTCCCCCAAGGGAACAATATATGGAACTCTCCCACTACTCGCATAGCCAGAAAACCTTCCACCTAATTCTCATGGTCAGTGCCTGGCAAGTGGACATCAAAGCTACAAATTAAGGTTCCAACCAAAGAAAGTTCCAGTTTCTAGAATACAGTTTCCAGTAAGAGATGATATTGCAGGCAATAAACCGACTACCTTAACGGTAGGTGCCAAAACCCTATGGGTGGTTTATAGAGAAGTTGAAATAAGGAACAAAACAAATACATTTAGACTTCACCAAATTCCTCTCTGTTTGGGAGGAAGAAAAAATATTATTCTTTGCGAATGGGAAAAAAAGATAGATGTATTCCTCTCTGCTATTACATGGGTCCTGCTAAGCAATAATGCATGACCAAGCCAAATGCTCTGATCAGTTTCTCTGAGCTGTTATTAAAGTTTGCAAAAATATTGCTCAGATTCTTCCTGGCAGGGTTTCGATATTGTCTGTTTAAACTGGAATTGGGCTGGTACTCTTCATTTCTGTTAAGCCTGCCATAACTGGTGATCCCACCGCACAAATCTCCCGGTGCCGTGGCCTTCATCCAGCATCAGGGGCGACACCCTGAGAAGCAACATCCTCCGCTCTGTTGGGTCTCTGATATGATTCAGTTCAAAAATGACTGAATCAACTGTATTCCTCTTCTTTCTCTTTGCCTCCCCTTCTCACCCCCCAACATTCATGCACATGCGTGCACATGCACTCATGCAAACACATTCCTGCTTTCACACTGAGCAGGAATGAGAAGGGGGAACTTTACAGCACAGACTGCCTTGGAAGGTATTCCTGCCATGAAGTTGGGACCTCTGAGCCCAGTATTCAGAAAGGACACGACACTCTTCTTTTCTTCTGCCGATCTGGCAGATGACCTGAATCGTCCAGCAACATACCTTTCCACTCCCCAACTTTGTCCTCTCACCCTCTTCAGTCCTACTGAACCTGTTCCATTTCCTCAAACACACCAATCCTCTTTCTTGCCCCAGGCTTTGCTCTGATGGGAACACCCTTTACCCTCCAAGTCTCAACTTGGATGGCATTTCTCTGATCCCCCAGGATGATGGCTTAGATGCCCTTGTTATGTGCTACTGTGGGGAGCTTACCTTTCACACCCTGATTGTAATTTGTCTCCCCAAAGCAGCTGCAAATCCTGAGACACAGAACTAAGTCTGTCATGTTCACAGACCTGTATAAAGGTAGGCTAATTGCTGTAACACATCAACCAAAGAAATGTATGAAAGCTCCAGCACCGTAAACTTTTATTCTTGCATGGATAATGGTCCTAGGCAGGTTTGTCAGGTAGGCAGGGTGGCCCTCATCCGTGCAATCATTCAGCAACCCAGGCCGACAGAGATTCTGCCATCATCAGTAAGTGGCTTTCAAAGACTCCCTGGAGGTTTTCTCCGTACAACCCAGCCAAAAGGAAAAGGAGCGTGAAGGAGTGCCTCATGGGAGGCTTTTATGGACCTGGTCTAGAGGTGTGTACATCATTGTTGTTCGCGGTCTGTTGGCAAGAACTTAGTCGCCTCACCACACAGAATTGCAAGGGGCGCTAGGACATGTAGTCTCTGGCTGGGCAGCTACTCCCGATAAAAGGTATATAGAAGGGAGAACACAAATTTGGGTGGGTAAGTAGCCGATCAATAAGTAGTTGCTAAACAAATAAATGAATCAATGAGTGAAAAAACTGCAAAAGACATCTCCTTAATGTATTCTGAGCTGTGGTACAGGACCACCTTCTCACAGCTACTTCAAATTAAAAAACTATAAACTACCGATGGTCAGAGAGGCAGGTGAAAACCTAGATTGCCTTCAGTTTTTACTAGTAGAATGACAATGCCTGGCACAGTACCCAACATAGACAGTAGGCCCTCCATATTCATTGGTTCCACATCTGTGAATTCAACCACCTGCTGATATGGAGGGCTGACTGTACTATACCATTTTCTATAAGGGACTTGAGCATCCATGGATTTTGGTATCTTCAGGGGTCCTGGAACCAATCCCGCACGGATACCAGGGGAGGATTGTAGTTTATGTTCAATGAATATCAGTTGAATGAATGAGTGATTGGAAATCATAGACTGTTGAGATTGGAAATGATTTAATATCACCATGTTTATATTGTGCTGGCTGAGTGATCGTTCAGTCCCACTACAGAGGAAGCACACTCACTCCCAAAGCGGCACCTGCCATCTTCAGGTCATCCCTGTTAGAAACTCCTGTCTTCCGTTGAGCCAAAACCTGGCTTCTTACACTATCGCAGTATTGGTATCTGTCCCTTCAGGTCATACAAAGCATGTGTCTTCCAGAGGTGCTCAAACCTGGCTGTACATCAGAAGTGCCAGGGATGCTTTTAGGAAACTACGTAGTGCCAGATGGCATACCCAGAAATTCTGATTCCGTATATCCTCTGGGTTGTTCAGGAACCAGTAGTTTGAATAGCTCCCCCAAATGATCCTGATGTGTAGCTGGTCTAGGAGGCCATGTGTGTGACACTTCTGTCTGGGTTAGAATCCTGCTTCCATCACTTAACTAGCTGCAGTCCCTTGGGTAAGCCATTTAGCCTCTTTATTCTTCATCTCTAAAACTGTGACAAGAATAGTATCTGTGTCATAGGGTTGTTGTGAGGACTGAGTGATTATTTCAAGTAAAGTGCTTAGCGTAGTGCCTGACCCACAAAGGCCCTCATTAGACAGAGGCCACCATTGGCATTGTTATCCTCCGATCCTCTTACTCTCCTCCTCCGCCTCCTTAGCAGCTTTTCAGATATGTCAATGTCACCATTACAGAACACTTCTTTTCCAGACCAGTTACTCTCAGTTTTCTTTTTTTTTTTTCCTAATTCCTTTCCTACCTGGCAAATTCATATTTCACCTCTTACAGACAGATTTCATCCCAGGAGGAGGTGTAGTGTTTCTGTACCCCGTAACTCGTAGGGATAGAAGCATCTGATGCAATAAATGTAGGTAATTGGGCTTCGGCTCTGAACTTCAGATGCCAGTCATTACTGGTCATAGGAGGGCAGCTGTGCATATTCTCTTATTCCAGGGAAGTCTTCCCATAGGGCAACCCTAGATGTACTAGTGTCTGTAATGAAGGGGAAACCAGAGAGAGGATATGGAGTTTATTTTCTGAATGCTTTCATCCTGATATGTTCAGTTGAGTCCGAACCCAGCCCAGGTTAACTCATTAAGTTCCTGGAGTTTGTTGTAGATTTTCAGCCTTTAGTCATCATAGTCAAAACCATAGGAACAAAAATAATGAAAATGGTACCTGGGGAAGTAGGAAGGGCCGGTCTAAAAGTCCAATGTGAAGTTAGGAAGGGGAGAAAAGGCCAAATGTAAAAAGCAAAATGACCCCTAGTTAATGATAAGGTATGGTGTAGACTTTGGAAAGACATAAAGAAGTCAAGGAGAAAAACATCTGGACATCTCCTGGTTCAGGAGATACATTTTTCTTAAGTCTTATTTGTTGGTCATGGGTCACTCTTCTTTCACTTAAGATTGAGACCTGTCCTTATATGGTGAGGGACAGTTGAGGAATGGAGAGGATAAATTCATTATGATCATAATAATTTGTATTAATAAGATGTTCCTAAAGCTTCATAAATGTTCAGTCATATCCCTGTGAGTGTGAGGTAAACCATATATCAATATTCTTGTCTAATATATGAGGAAAATAAGTCTCAGAAAGGCATAGTGACTTACCCAGTGTCATACTTCATGTATACCAGGCCCAGGAGGAAAACCCAAGTTCTTCTAATTCCTAGTCCATTGTCCTCCACTCCTAATGCTACCAGTTCTGGAATGTTCCACTGATTTACTCTCTCACTATTCCTCAGTTTTTACACACACACACACGTGCACACACACACATTCAAAACTATCACATTCTTCTAAGCAGCTCTTATTCTCAGCTTATATGTCACCCCCTCTAGAAGTTCTTGACTTCCCCAAGCTGGCCATAGAATGTTGCTTCTACCTCAGTTACAACATGGATATCACTGGATTCTAATTACTTTTTTATAAGACTTCTCCCCCCACCCCCATGATGACTTTCTTGAGCACAAGGACTGTGATATACTTAACTTTATATCCCCAGCAACTTACACAGTGCAAAGCATAGAGTGGATCCTCCTTAAATATTTGTTGAATAGTTGGATATGTGGATGGATGGATGGATGGATGGATGGAAGGATGGAAGGTCTTTCAAGGTTGAGATTTAAAGAAACATACAAGAAGCCAGCTTGCTGTCAACAGAGGGCTTTCTTAACTTTCTGATAAAGACAGAATTCTTCTGACGCTTTTGGTTTAGATCTTCTACCATACTTCCTTATCCATATTCTGCTAGAATTTTCATTGCTGAAGTGTTTATTTGGTATCAATCATCATTGTACGCAAAAGGGAGAGAGCTTGTCCCAGGCAGCAGTGTAGTAACAATAGCACAGTCTTCAGATAGCCAAGACTTGAATCCTGTTTCATCAAGTTCTTAAGTGTATGAATTCTTCTAGAAATTCCTTATTCCTCAATTTCCTCACGTGTTAAATGAGGACAATGATGGTGCCTCCTATACAGATGGTATGTGAGGATTAAATGAGATAATAAATACAAAGTACTTTGTACGCACCAGCACTTTGGACAGCGCCGGACCCAGAGTAAGCATTCCTTATACGTGAACTCTTCTGTCTTCTTACTGCACACATATGACTACTGGGACCCAGAAATTTGGCTGAGTCAAGTCTGTATCTGGAGACCCAGTTCCGAGAAAGCCTGACGAGATGATCAGAGTTACTCTGGAGACTAAACAGGCTGTAATTCAGTGCATCCTTAGCCAAGTTACTTCTCTGAGTTCAATCTTATCATCTCTTCTTACAGACCTGCTTCAGTGTTTTAGTGAGCTAGAGGTCAAGCTCTGAGTAACCCGCCCCCCGCAATTGGCACTTGACATGTGTGACTTGAACTGGAAACTCATTGAAGACAGGAGCTCCTGAAGATGTACCCCTTGCATATCTGGGCCCAACTTGCTTCCCAGGAGTCCCTCTCTATAGGAAGTTTTGCTGAGTGGAAATAAACTTTCCTAAATCACTTAACATGCTCTTTGGGGGACTTAGTTGAGCTCCAGGAAGGTTCTGGCCCATTAACCCTATTCCCCTGCAAGCAGTTACTGAACTTAATGATCCTGCTGCCCCCAGCAGGGCACCAGGCCCACTCCCTGCCATGTTTGCTCCGGGATCCTCTCTGGCAGCCACAAAAGCCCTGGCAGCACAACTTTCCTTGCGGCATTTGGGAAGCTGGGCCAAGTTCTCTGTCAAGTTAATGGAGTGACCTTCTTTTAGGTTCTGGACAACCCAGCCTCATGTTCAGAGGTAGAGGGCTCTCCCTGGAATTATGAGCTCTTAGGTTTTACGTCTGTGCCTGCGTAGCACCTGGAACATAACAAACACTTAACGTGTAGGGAAGGATGGAGAGAGGGAAGGAACGAAGGAAGGAAGGAGGGAGAGAGAGAGAGGGAGGCCTGGTTTTTTGGTAGTATTAGCCTCAAGGTGTGTAGCATTTACCTAATACAGGACGAAGACCAAGGAGAGCTACTTTTACTGTTTTCTAATTTTAAAAAAGTCTTCTCCCATGAGTGATTTTGTGACCTCCATAAGCAAAGGGCAGTGGGGGGAGAAGCCACAGAATCTTCTGGTCATTTCAATATGTGCTCTCTCCAATCCTCTGCCCTTTCAAGAAGTCTCAGTTGAGAAATATCTGTAATAGGTGAGCAATGATAATGCCATTGAATAAAGATTGATGGAAACAGATATAAACCCAAAATGTTTTTCGTGCCAGAAATACTGTTTGCTCAACAATAAGTAACATCAAAGGACTGAAACATTTCCCACAGAGGTCAGCAGTTCTGGGATGATGCACTGAAATTCACACCTCTGCCAGAAGCGCTCTGTTCCTGGCATGACAAAGAAAAAGGCAGATCTGTTCATGTCAATACCCAGAGGAGGCAATTTTACCTTTTCTGATGATTGTTCAGGTGTGTCGTTCTCCAAAGAGCCTCCGGAGTCTCGTTAGGCCTGTTATAAAATTTTAAAACTTTGTTTCAAAATGGATAAATCCTTTTTTTGTTTTGTTTTATTTTGCTTTGTTTTTACTCCCGCAACTAAAACTGTAGCCTGCAGATGTCTGTCCTGTGTGAACCTTAGAGATACTCCTATTTCAGCAAGCATCGCTTTTATTTCCATAATTGGCCATATCTTGAAGCAAACCACCTGGGCTAAACTATATCTTTGGTTTTCTTTGTAATTTTAAAATATTGCCCTTTGTCCCTATAGCGCTTGTTATCTGAGAATCTCGATTCCGGAATCAAAGTATTTGAGATTAGGAATTAAAGATAATAATAGTAACATTTGGGTGCTAAGTGCTTTTTCTTCCCTTACTTCATTGAATCATCACGACAACCTATGATCTGAGTACATTACTATTTACGTGTTATGAATGTGGGAAGTCAGTAGCCAAAGGTACAATCCAGACCTTTCCAGAGCCTGTAACACTCCCATCTACTCTCTGGCTCCAAATCCACCTTAACCACACTGTTTTCCTTTAATATAGCACCTATCAATTTCCCACATACAGAATAATTTACCTATTATGTGTATTGTCTATTGTCTTTGTCCTCACTAGAATATGAGTCCCATGAATGCAAAAGTTCTTTTTTTCTGTTCTGTTCGTTGATGTATCCTAAGCTCAAGAAGAGAGCCTAGTGCATAGTAAGCCTTCACTATATATTGCAATTGTTATTGTTCCCTGTTTACCTGCTATACTGTGCCAATCCTATTCATGTTTTGCTGGCAGAAAAACTGAGGTCAGGAGCCACCTGGTGATTTACTAAAGATGACACAGTGAGCAAGTTGGCAAGAAAAACCAGATCTCCTTACTGCCAGCCCGGTTCTTTGCCTAAATCCCAATTCAATCTTGCCGTACTTTTATTATGCTATAAAATGAATAACTGTTTATGAGTTCATTCTCAGGCACGTTATTGCTTTTATATCACATCAAAGGACTTGAGACAGGCAAAAGATATAGCCCTATTGATTGTTCTCAGAGACTCAACTTTTCCATCCCACAAGGAATCCATGCTTAAAGTTCATTTTGGGGACAGGAGCCAGATAGAAGACCATCTCCAGCAAACGTACCTCCACGTCAGGGCAGGGTTGCAAGAGTGTCTGGTTTTAGGAATCTTGAAGTCAGTCTTCTGAACAGAGGACTGTTTCTGTTCCTCTCCACCAGGCTCTTACAGAACCTTAGAACTGACCTAAAATCAAAATGCTGAGATGTTTTCAGCTCTTGGATACTCAGTGGGTCAATGTCTTCTAGGGGAGATCCAGTAGCTACGGTAAGTAGCATGGGAGTGACTCACCCCTCCTTGAACCAGGTATTGAATCCATGGGCCTGGGATGTGAAGGGGTGAAGTGCTGGATGCTGGCTGAAGAAGAAAGTGGCAGCTTTAGAAGTAAGGGTGTGTTAAAATAAGAGCTGTGTGTTTGGCTTTCTGAAAAAAGACTAAAGAATCCAGAGCCTGTCAGGAGAATCCATTTATTTGAGCATGAGTTGTTTTTTCATTACCAGCAACAGAACACACCTCCTAATCCTCATAGTAACATCTCCCCATCCGCTTTAGAGTGGACTATGTCACTCTCAGTAGAAGACATAGGGAGAGAGGCTCTTCTACTACAGATAATGTGCCTAGACTACTCCGCTGTCACACGAGGCTGTTGGCCAAAAGAGAGGGACTTATTTGTACTTTAACAACTCAAGGGACCCATAGACATTAAAGCTATGCTGTTGAATTGACTAGTACCAAGCTCTATTAAGGGGTGCACTACAGTCTTTCAGGGCAATGATAATAATAATGAGTCCTCATAAAGCTCTCTATCCTTTAAAAATACATTTTTTAAAATACATTTTCTCATGCATTTTTAAACTTTAGCTTAGTATAAAATCATCCTGAGTTAGTTATAGCAGAGATTCTTACCACCTCCATTTCATAAGCTGGAAACCTGAGTTAAGAGGCACTGATGACATGCCCTAGGTCACATAGCTGGTAAATGACAAAGCCCAAATCCGCTGGCTTCTCAGTGTTTTCCACTATGACATTCTGCCTCCTGCCCACGTGATATCTCCACCTGGATGTCCTGGAGGCTTCTCAAATACATGGTGAGAACCAAATTCATTATCTTCACTTCACAGAAAAAAAAAAAAAAAGGCCATTCCTCTTCTCCCTTCTTATTTTTTTTTAACATCTTTATTGGAGTATAATTCCTTTACAATGTTATGTTAGTTTCTGCTGTATAACAAAGTGAATCAGCTATACGTATACATATATCCCCATATCCCCTCCCTCTTGCGTCTCCCTCCCACCCTCCCTATCCCACCCCTCTAGGTGGACACAAAGAACCGAGCTGATCTCCCTGTGCTATGCAGCTGCTTCCCACTAGCTATCTATTTCACATTTGGTAGTGTATATATGTCCATGACACTCTCTCACTTCATCCCAGCTTACCCTTCCCCCTCCCCGTGTCCTCAAATCCATTCTCTACATCTGCATCTTTATTCCTGTCCTGCCCCTAGGTTCTTCAGAACCTTTTTTTTTTTTTTCAGATTCCATATATATGTGTTAGCATATGGTATTGGTTTTTCTCTTTCTGACTTACTTCACTCTGTATGTCAGACGCTAGGTCCATCCACCTCATCAACAATAACTCAATTTCATTTCTTTTTTATGGCTGAGTAATGTTCCATTGTATACATGTGCCACATCTTCTTTATCCATTCATCTGTTGATGGACACTTAGGTTGCTTCCATGTCCTGGCTATTATAAATAGAGCTGCAGTGAACACTGTGGTACATGACTCTTTCTGAATTATGGTTTCCTCAGGGTATATGCCCAGTAGCGGGATTGCTGGGTCGTATGGTAGTTCTATTTTTAGATTTTTAAGGAATCTCCATACTGTTCTCCATAGTGGCTATACCAATATACATTCCCACCAACAGTGCAAGAGGGTTCCCTTTTCTCCACACCCTCTCCAGCATTTATTGTTTGTAGATTTTTTGATGATGGCCATTCTGACCAGTGTGGGGTGATACCTCATTGTAGTTTTGATTTGCATTTCTCTAATGATTAGTGGTGTTGAGCATCCTTTCATGTGTTTGTTGGCAATCTGTATATCTTCTTTGGAGAAACATCTGTTTAGGTCTTCTGCCCATTTATGGATTGGGTTGTTTGTTTTTTTGATATTGAGCTGCATGAGCTGCTTGTATATTTGGAGAATAATCCTTTGTCAGTTGCTTCATTTGCAAATATTTTCTCCCATTCTGAGGGTTGTATTTTCGTCTTGTTTATGGTTTCCTTTGCTGTGCAAAAGCTTTTAAGTTTCATTAGGTCCCATTTGTCTATTTTTGTTTTTATTTCCATTTCTCTATGAGATGAGTCAAAACGAATCTTGCTGTGATTTATGTCATACAGTGTTCTGCCTATGTTTTCCTGTAAGAGTTTGATAGTGTCTGGCCTTACATTTAGGTCTTTAATCCATTCTGAGTTTATTTTTGTGTATGGTGTTAGGGAGTGATTTAATTTCATTCTTTTACATGTAGCTGTCCAGTTTTCCCAGCACCACTTATTGAACAGGCTGTCTTTTCTCCATTGCATATTCTTGCCTCCTTTATCAAAAGTAAGGTGACCATATGTGCATGTGTTTATCTCTGGGCTTTCTATCCTGTTCCATTGATCTATATTTCTGTTTTTGTGCCAGTACCATACTGTCTTGATTACTGTAGCTTTGTACTAGAGTCTGAAGTCAGGGAGCCTGATTCCTCCAGCTCTGTTTTTCTTTCTCAAGATTGCTTTGGCTATTCAGGGTCTTTTGTGTTTCCATACAAATTGTGAAATTTTTTGTTCTAGTTCTGTGAAAAATACCATTGGTAGTTTGATAGGGATTGATTTGAATCTGTAGATTGCTTTGGGTAGTATAGTCATTTTCACAATGTTGATTCTTCGAATCCAAGAACATGGTATATCTCTCCATCTGTTTGTATCATCTCTAATTTCTTTCATCGGTGTCTTATAGTTTTCTGTATACAGGTCTTTTGTCTCCTTAGGTAGGTTTATCCCTAGATATTTTATTCTTTTTGTTGCAATGGTAAATGGGAGTGTTTCCTTAATTTCTCTTTCAGATTTTTCATCATTAGTGTATAGGAATGCAAGAGATTTCTATGCATTAATTTTGTATCCTGCTACTTTACCAAATTCATCGATTAGCTCTAGTAGTTTTCTGGTAGCATCTTTAGGACTCTATGTAAAGTATCATGTCATCTGCAAACAGTGACAGTTTTATTTCTTTTTTTCCAATTTGGATTCCTTTTATTTCTTCTTCTTCTCTGATTGCTGTGGCTAAAACTTTCAAAACTATGTTGAATAGTAGTGGTGAGAGTGGGCAACCTTGTCTTTTTCCTGATCCTAGTGGAAATGGTTTCAGTTTTTCCCCATTGAGAATGATGTTGGCTGTGGGTTTGTCTTATATGGCCTTTATTATGTTCACGTAAGTTCCCTCTGTGCCTACTTTCTGGAGGGTTTTTATCATAAATGGGTGTTGAATTTTGTCAAAAGCTTTTTCTGCATCCATTGAGATGATCATATGGTTTTTTTCCTTCAGTTTGTTAATATGGTGTATCACATTGATTGATTTGCATATATTGAAGAATCCTTGCATTCTTGGGATAAACCCCACTTGATCGTGGTGTATGATCTTTTTAGTGTGCTGTTGGATTCTGTTTGCTAGTATTTTGTTGAGGACTGTTGCATCTATGTTCCTCAGTGATGTCGGGCTGTAGTTTTCTTTCTTTGTGACATCTGTGTCTGGTTTTGGTATCAGGGTGATGGTGGCCTCGTAGAATGAGTTTGGGAGTGTTCCTCCCTCTGCTATATTTTGGAAGAGTTTGAGAAGGATAGGTGTTAGCTCCTCTCTAAATGTTTGGTAGATTCGCCTGTGAAGCCATCTGGTCCTGGACTTTTGTTTGTTGGAAGATTTTTAATCACAGTTTCAATTTCAGTGCTTGTGATTGATCTGTTTATATTTTCTATTTCTTCCTGGCTCAGTCTCAGAAGGTTGTGCTTTTCTAAGAGTTTGTCCATTTCTTCCAGGTTGTCCATTTTATTGGCATATCATTGCTTGTAGTAATCTCTCATTATCCTTTGTATTTCTGCAGTGTCAGTTGTTACTTCTCCTTTTTCATTTCTAATTCTGTTGACTTGAGTCTTTTGCCTTTTTTTCTTGATGAGTCTGGCTAATGGTTTATCAATTTTGTTTATCTTCTCAAAGAACCAGCTTTTAGTTTTATTGATCTTTGCTATCGTTCCCCTCATTTCTTTTTCATTTATTTCTGATCTGATCTTTATGATTTCTTTCCTTCTGCTAACTTTGGGGGTTTTTTTGTTCTTCTTTCTCTAATTGCTTTAGGTGTAAGGTTAGGTTTTTTATTTGAGATGTTTCTTGTTTCCTAAGGTAGGATTGTATTGCTATGAACTTCCCTCTTAGAACTGCTTTTGTTGCATCCCATAGGTTTTGGGCCATCGTGTTTTCATTGTCATTTGTTTCTAGGTATTTTTTGATTTCCTCTTTGATTTCTTAAGTGATCTCTTCGTTATTTAGTAGTACACTGTTTATCCTCCGTGTGTTTCTATTTTTTACAGATTTTTTTTCCTGTAATTGATATCTAGTCTCATAGTGTTGTGGTCGGAAAAGATACTTGATACGATCTCAATTTTCTTAAATTTACCAAGGCTTGATTTGTGACCCAAGGTATGATCTATCCTGGAGAATGTTCCATGAGCACTTGAGAAGAAAGTGTACTCTGTTGTTTTTGAATGGAATGTCCTATAAATATAAAATTAAGTCCATCCTGTGTAATGTGTCATTTAAAGCTTGTGTTTCCTTATTTCATTTTGGATGATCTGTCCATTAGTGAAAGTGGGGTGTTAACATCCCATACTATTATTGTGTTACTGTCGATTTCCCCTTTTATGGCTGTTAGCATTTGCCTTATGTACTGAGGTGCTCCTATGTTGGGTGCATAAATATTTATAATTGTTATATCTTCTTCTTGGATTTATCCCTTGATCATTATGTAGTGTTCTTCTGTGTTTCTTGTAAGAGTCTTTATTTTAAAGTCTATTTTGTCTCATATGAGAATTGCTACTGCAGCTTTCTTTTGATTTCCATTTGCATGGAATATCTTTTTCCATCCCCTCACTTTCAGTCTGTATGTGTCCGTAGGTCTGAAGTGGGTCTCTTGTAGACAGCATATATATGGGTCTTGTTTTTGTATCCATTCAGCCTGTCTGTGTCTTTTGGTTGGAGCATTTAATCCATTTACTTATAAGGTAATTATAGATATGTATGTTCCTATTACCATTTTCTTAATTGTTTTGGGTTTGTTATTGTAGGTCTTTTCCTTCTCTTGTGTTTCCTGCCTAGTGAACTTCCTTTAGCATTTGCTGTAAAGCTGGTTTGGTGGTGCTGAATTCTCTTAGCTTTTGCTTGTCTGTAAATGTTTTAATTTCTCCATCGAATCTGAATGAGATCCTTGCTGGGTAGAGTCATCTTGGTTGTAGGTTTTTCCCTTTCATCACTTTAATAACGTCCTGCCACTCCCTTCGGGCTTGCAGAGTTTCTGCTGAAAGATCAGCTGTTAGCCTTATGGAGATTCCCTTGTATGTTTTTTGTTGCTTTTCCCTTGCTGCTTTTAATATTTTTCCTTTGTATTTAATTTTTGATAGTTTGATTAATATGTGTCTTGGCATGTTTCTCCTTGGATTTATCCTGTATGGGATTCGCTGCGCTTCCTGGACTTGATTGACTCTTTCGTGTCCCATATTAGGGAATTTTTTAACTATAATCTCTTCAAATATTTTCTCAGTCCCTTTCTTTTTCTCTTCTTCTTCTGGGACCCCTATAATTCCAATGTTTGTGCATTTAATGTTGACCCAGAGGTTTCTGAGACTGTCCTCAATTCTTTTCATTCTTTTTATTCTGCTCTGCGGTAGTTATTTCCACTAGTTTATCTTCCAGGTCACTTATCTGTTCTTCTGCCTCAGTTATTCTGCTATTGATTCCTTCTAGAGGATTTTTAATTTCATTTATTGTGCTGTTCATCATTGTTTGTTTGCTCCTTAGTTCTTTCAGCTCCTTGTTAAACGTTTCTTGTATTTTCTCCATTCTATTTCCAAGATTTTGGATCATCTTTACTATCATTACTCTGAATTCTTTTTCAAGTAGACTGCCTATTTCCTCTTCATTTGTTTGGTCTGGTGGGGTTTTACTTTGCTCCTTCATCTGCTGCGTATTTCTCTGTCTTCTAATTTTGCTTAACTTACTGTGTTTGGGGTCTCCTTTTCACAGGCTGCAGGTTCGTGGTTCCCATTGTTTTTGGTGTCTGCCCCCAGTGGGTAAAGTTGGTTCAGTGGGTTCTATAGGCTTCCTGGTGGAGGGGACTAGTGCCTGTGTTCTGGTGGATGAGGCTGGACTTGTCTTTCTGGTGGGCAGTGCTGTGTCTGGCAGTGTGTTTTGGGGTGTCTGTGACCTTATTATGTTTTAGGCAGCCTCTCTGCTAATGTGTGGGGTTGTGTTCCTGTTTTGCTAGTTGTGTGGCATGGAGTGTCCAGCACTGGAGTTTGTTGGTCGTTGAGTGGAGCTGGGTCTTAGCATTGAGATGGAGATCTCTGGGAGAGCTCTCGCTAATTGATATTACATGGGGCCAGGAGGTCTCCAGTGGTCCAGTGTCCTGAACTTGGCTCTGCCACCTCAGAGTTCAGGCCTGACACCCGGCCAGAGCACCAAGACCCTGTCAGCCACACGGCTCAGAAGAAAAGGGAGAAAAACAAGAAAAAAAGAAAAGAAAATAACATAATATAAAGTTATTAAAATTAAAAATTAAAATAAAATTTTTCAAGTAATTTAAAAGAAAAACAACCAAACCAATAAACAAATCCACTAATGATAACAAGCGCTAAAAACTATACTAAGATAAACATAAAAATCGAAACTAGTCAGTCGCATACAGCAAACCCCAAGTCTACAGTTGCTCCCAAAGTCCACCACCTCAATTTTGGGATGATTCGTTGTCTATTCAGGTATTCCACAGATGCAAGGTACATCAAGTTGATTGTGGAGCTTTAATCCACTGCTTCTGAGGCTGCTGGGAGAGATTTCCCTTTCTCTTCTTTGTTCGCACAGCTCCTGGGCTTCAACTTTGGATTTGGACCCGCCTCTGCGTGTAGGTCGCCTGAGGGCGTCTGTTCCCCGCCCAGAGCAGAAGGGGTTAAAGGAGCAGCTGCTTCGGGGGCTCTGGCTCACTCAGGCCGGGGGAAGGGAGGGGTACGGATGCGGGGCGAGCCTGCGGCGGCAGAGGCCAGCGTGACGTTGCACCAGCCCAAGGCGCACCGTGCGTTCTCCCGGGGAGGTTGTCCCTGGATCACGGGACCCTGGCAGTGGCGGCCTGCACAGGCTCCCGGGAGGGGCGGTGTGGTTAGTGACCTGTGCTCGCACACAGGCTTCTTGGTGGCGGTGGCAGCAGCCTTAGCGTCTCATGCCCGTCTCTGGGGTCCATGCTGGTAGCCGCGGCTCGCGCCCGTCTCTGGAGTTCATTTAGGCGGTGCTCTGAATCCCCTCTCCTCACACACCCCGAAACAGTGGTCTCTTGCCTCTCAGGCAGGTCCAGACTTTTTCCCGGACTCCCTCCCGGCTAGCCGTGGCACACTAGCCCCCTTCAGGCTGTGTTCACGCCGCCAACCCCAGTCCTCTTCCTGGGATCCAACCTCCGAAGCCCGAGCCTCAGCTCCCAGCCCCCACCTGCCCCGGCGGCTGAGCAGACAAGCCTCTCGGGCTGGTGAGTGCTGGTCGGCACTGGTCCTCTGTGCGGGAATCTCTCCGCTTTGCCCTCTGCACCCCTGTTGCTGCGCTCTCCTCCGTGGGTCCGAAGCTTCCCCCCACCACCCCTTGTCTCCACCAGTGAAGGGGCTTCCTAGTGTGTGGAAACCTTTCCTCCTTCACAGCTCCCTCCCACTGGTGCAGGTCCCGTCCCTATTCTTTTGTCTCTGTTTTTTCTTTTTTCTTTTGCCCTACCCAGGTATGTGGGGAGTTTCTTGCCTTTTGGGAAGTCTGTGGTCTTCTGCCAGCGTTCAGTAGGTGTTCTGTAGGAGTTGTTCCACATGTAGATGTATTTTTGATGTATTTGTGGGGAGGAAGGTGATCTTCACGTCTTACTTCTCCTCCATCTTGAAGGTTCTGATTCCCCCTGTTTATTTAATAACTGTTCTACCCCAATCAGCCACCTTAGTAACTTTGGAGCCCCCCTTGATTTCCCCTCCTTTCTCCTGCACTATTTTTTAGAGTTACTCCAGGATTTTCATTTTTAAAATGTCTGTCAAAGCTCTTCTCTCTTATCTGTTGTCACTGGTACTGCCCTGATTCAGGCCTTTGTCATCTTTTGCTTGGCCTGCACTAATATTCAGTAGTTTGATTCATTCGACAAGTCATCACTGAACCTCTGCTATGTACCAGGCACTACACTTGGTGCTAGGGAGAGCGTCCTGAGCAAAAGCAAACATGGACCTTGTTTGCATGGCACTCTGTTCTCTAATTAGTTGTAACCAAATAGTCACTCCAACAGATGTAAAAGAGCAGCTATGACAGTTGCTACAAAGGCAAAAACGTGATCATCCTGCCAGCAGTGCCAGTAAAGAATGCTGTTTCTAAACCATAAATATGATCATGGCTCACCCTCTGCTTTAAAAAGGTACATAACTACCCATTGCCTACATGATAAAATCCAAACACACTAGCCAGGCATACATGTCTCTTCATGATTCAGCTCCAAACATTAGATGAGTTTGCAAGCCACCCCTCACTCAATTAACTCATCCTATGACTAAGCCATATCTGATATCGTTTTCACATCTTGCCATTCTGGAAACAACTCTGTTCTTTCATTCTTCCATATCTTGGCTTAAGCAAAACTCCCTTGCTGTAATGCTGTTCCTCTAGCTGTTTAAGGAGATAGCCTACTCACGCTTCAGACTCAGCTTAAATGCCTCTTCCCACTCCCTGGATGCAATTAATTATTCCTTATGTTTTCTAACATGTTTTCTATACCACTCATATAACGTCTCCCATTGGAATATAGTTAGTTACTTTCTCTTTCTACCTCCCTCCCCACCAGACTGTGAACCACTTGTGGGCAGAAATTGTTTTAGTTAATATAGGTTTGAACTGATGTTTCTGTTATTGCATAAGCCAGACCATAAATACATTGTAAGGGAGACAAAAATATTTTGTTCGTTTATTTCTTTTCACTGTGAGTGTCTGATTTCTCATGAGCACTTCTTTGCCCTCAATTTAATTTAAGGAAGGTTTCCCTCTTGGTTTGGGGTTTTTGTAGGAAATCGTATGCAAATAATTCCAGAGGTCTTTATATCATCATATTCTACAATGTGTCACCTCTTCTTTGTGTACAATATGTTCCTACCACTCCTGCTTTTTAAACCTCTGGCATAAGAACAGGCTTTGCATATTTGCATAATCACTGCTTACATGATTGCGAAGTGACCATGTCAAAATATGGAAAAGGTGTTCTTTGGGAAGGCTTTGATCTGTTTGTTTAATGGGGGTAAATTACCAGGAATGGATGAATTAATTGTCAACTGTTTCCATTACCTTTCCAACCTCTGCCAAGTCTAGATCTTGTCTCTCTGTGCTTGAATCATGAGTATTGCCAATTGGTTCCCAGGGTTTGCAACAGGAAATTGGGAAACTCATGAGAATAGTTGAGAATGAATTCTTTGAGAAACTGATTTTACAACACGATAAGAATGGTAGAAGAAAAATGTTGTGATGAACTAAAAATGGGCTCTTGGGAAGGAGTTAAGATTTTATTTAAAATGTACACTTCTTGGGACTTCCCTGGTTGCCCAGTGGTTAGGACTCTGTGATTCCAATGCAGGGGGGGATGCGTGTTCCATTCCTGGTGGGGGAACTAAGATCCCTTATGCCGCATGTCGTGACCAAAAAGCAAAAAAATAAATTGTACACTTCTTAAGGACCTTTAGATTTCCAGGATCTGGCAACTGAAAGGAAACATTTCTTTGAGACTCTCAAATTTCATATTCCACAATCTGATGGTCACAGACTGTTAGTCTATGAGACAAAGTCGTAAAATACAAAATCATGGCCAGATTATTTATGTAGATCAAAATAATGGATAGATATCTTTCTAAAATATAAAATAAAAAGTTAATAGCCCAACAGAATTGCTTCAGAGAAGAAGATATTACTCACCATGTCCATTACTGAAGGATGTGACAGTGGAATTACATGTAAGCAAGTACTCACTCCAAGTGGTGTGTGCATCAGGAAACACTGGTTCTCTCAACAGCAGAAGTCCCAGCCCGCTCACTCCAGCCATGAGTCGCCTCAACCATTTACTCAGAGTGCCAGACAAGCATTAGCACTTTTAATGTATGCCACAATTTTCAAAAGATAAGGACTTGAGTTCTGAATATTAGGATGCTGTCAGATGAACAGTAGAAACGGGGATGATTCTGTTTCGTTTCTTTATTCCTATGTAACAAACTACACCCAAACTTAGTGGCTTAAAACAACTACCATTTCATTATATCTCACACTTTTGAGGGTTGGGAATTGGAGCAAGGCTCAGCTAGGCGACTTTTCAGCTTCACGTGGCATTGAATGTGGTTCCTACGTGACATCAGCTGGTGGCAGGGCTGGTCCAAGATAGATTTACTCGCTTTCCGGGTGCTTTGGCAGGGGTGGCTGGAAGACTTGGCTCAGCTGGGCCCTTCCCCTTTCCATAGATTCTCAAGGCTTTTCCACATGGTCTCTCCTGTAGTGTGGTGAGACTTCTCAACAGACCAAGCTGCCCGCCTCTTACGGGCCAGTCGTAGACCTGATATATCATCATCGTCCCATTCTCCACTGTTCAAAGCAGCTGGAGGCCAACCCAGATTCAAGAGAAGGGGAAATAGATGCCCATCTCTCATTGAGAGGAAGCGTCAAAGAGTATGTAGCTGCCTTTACTCCACCAGAGAGTGTTAACAAAATTACCTTGTATATTTGTTTTAGGATTTGTACTTTAGATTTATAACCTAGGCAGAATAGATCATGCCTTCATTCAGTTTTTCTAAAAGTATTAAGCACATGCTCGTTGTGTGCATAGCACTGTGCTATCTACTGAGAGAGACTTGAGAAGAGATACAGGGCACAGTCTCTCCCCTCCAGGAATTTGCATCTAGATGGGAACACAAGACAAACACACAGCAAGCAATTAGAGCATGTAATAATATAACTAAAGTGGCAAAATGCACATCATAGACCAGTGTGGCCAACACAAATTCCTACAGGGCTCAGGCAAACACAGGAAAGAGAGAGGTGCACTGTCCTGAGAATAATCAGAAGTGTGATGGGCACTTTGGAAAACTGGAGCGTTCATGGCACATCTAAGGAGGCAGCTCCACTCAGCTCCAGCCAATTATTGTCATTTGAGAATACAGGACAATGAGGCCACAACTACCAGTTTTTCAAAGAAGTATAAATCTCTTCATGTTTGCGTGTTGGCAATTGATTAAAGTTTGGCCTACATGCCACCAGTTTTCAGACCCTAAAAAGGATGATAAGTGCTTTAAAGATTCATGAGAAGAGATGAAGTTACACCAGAGCAGTGCTATTTAAAGTGTGGGCTGCAGACCAGGGCCAGGCTGTGAATTGTGTATTACTGATGGACAGTGGAATAAGTCAATAACTTGAGGATAAGCACTTAGGTGTATTACCGATGTACAGTGGAATAAGTCAATAACTTGAGGATAAGCACTTAGGCACACTCTATAGCAATTTAACACCCAAGCCTGTAATTGGTACACTTGTGCTGTTGAAGAGAGACCAACTTTGGTCTTGCAGAACGTGGGCCGTGAGCTGTGTTTGCTGTGAACTGCGTGCTAGTCCTGAAAGCTAGGACCATGTGTGACCAAGCCCCATGGAATAGAGCCCCATGGTGAGGCGCCATGGAGAAGCTGGACCTCAAATAATAAATAGAGTTCAGATAAGCATGAGGGGACAGAAAGCTTTTCTAGGTATTAGAACAGCATGCCCAAAAATCAGAGGAGAGTTTATCTGTGAGGGATGTTGTGGAAGGCACGGATGGGATGTGTAGTGATTACAGAGAACCCCGGATACAGCCTCCTACCCTGGAACTTACACTGTGAGGAAAGTGGAGCCCCAGAGAGTCTTTTAATGCAGTTGGCCATTGCTAACATCCTACAATGCCCTTTCCCCTCTTTTCTCCTTTCTTTCAAGGCCTGGTTCAAATTCCACCCTCTCAGGACCAATTTATGCAACAGCGATCACTTTTTTTTTTTTTTTTTTTTTTTTGCATCAACTAATATCTTATACTATTATTTTTCCGTAGCCATCCCTTGGTATCTGTGGGGGATTGGTTCCAGGACCTGCCACGGATACCAAAGTCCTCAGATGCTCAAGTTCCATAGTTGGCCCTCCATATCCTCAGATGGGGGACCCGCGGATATGGAGGGCTGACTGTATTATTTATTGAAAAAATCCACATATAAGTTCAAACCCATGTTGGTCAAGGGTCAACTGTACAAGTATATTGTCTTTCCTCCCTAACATTTGAAGCACTTTGTGGGCAAAAACTGTCTTACCCAGCTCTGAGTCCCCTTCAGAATCTAGCACAATCTCTTGCCCATAGTGGATATTCCTTTGGCGTGTGCTGATGAACAAGACAGGTAGTTCTGCAGGGGAGACTCGTGCGGTAAGGGCATTTGGAATAGGTTAGAGCAGAAGAATAAAACTATCGCAAGGGTCTAAGAGATGAATGCTGAGGGCAGGCACTGGAAAGGAAAAACTGATGTAGGGGGTGTATACAGTGAAGGAATAGTTACATATACTACTCGTTATGCACAGAAACTCATATCACTGGTTTCCTGAAATCTCACACCACATTCATACATGGCTGATGTTGCATTTATCAAGAAACATTCAGAATAAGCTCCAATACTTAAAAGTTTGGGAGATTATTGAAACTTCCTCCTTTAAGCATTAAATAGATTTCTTAAATGTCTCACTTAATAAGTTTATTAATCTACGGTACATGTGTCCCTATGCTAAATGGCCCCCGACTGCTGCAATTCAGTACTTTTTGTTTCTTCGGTCCTCTACCAGCTCCTACTAAATGGTACCATCTGTGGGTCCTCGTTGCTTTCTATCCTGCTTACTTCATGGAACTTGTCTGAGTGAGGATGAAAGGGTATTTCATGTATATCCATGCAGTAGAGGCCACTTGGTAACAGCTATTTTCCTTGCCATATATAATCTTCTTAAAGCCTTTTCACTAATACTAAATTTATTTTGGTATTCTACATCAGGAGTCAGCAAACTTTTTTGTGTGAAGAACCATAGCAAATATTTTAGGTCTGGTGAGTTATACGATCTCTGTAGCAACAACTCAGCTCTTCCACTGTAATTTAAAAGCAGCCGTGGACAATACATAAACGAATGGACACAGCCATGTTCCAATGAAACTTGATTTATAAAAACAGGTAGTGGGCTGGATTTGCCTTATGGGTGCTCTAGTTTTCCAACACCTGTTCTAGATTATTGAACTTGCCAAATGCTAACTTTTGAAATACAGGAATTTGACTCTAACTTGGTTTATATAAAAAATAACAGAAAGATTTTTCATGTGTAGAGAAGTAATACTTCTCTAGCTTGATCATTCTTATTCAGGTTTTTTTAGAGCTTCAGATAAGTTCTCCTTACATCTAACAACTGCAGTAACAGCCTGACCTCTTGTTTGACCTCTCATCTGACTGGTGTTCCTATCAGACCTCCACCTCCATCTCCAGCCATTGTTCCACTGCACTTTCTACACTTCTCTAATTTATCCTGTTCATATGCTGTAAGGCACTGTCTCCTACACAACTGATTTCATTAAGAAATGGTAGCTTTGTCATCAACCAGCAAGTCATGGGAAAGAATCACAATTTCATGAGTGCTATAGCTTTAAAGCAAAGATAAACACCAGCAATTTATATTGAATTCAACACTAAGTTTACTTTCCTTCCCCTTCTTGATTTCCAGAATAAACACCAAGTTTCTAACATCCATATGGTAGTAGCATCCTTCGTGTATGTCTATTAAAAGCTTCCTGCTTCAGTGATATTTGGAGTTTCCCTGAGACACAGAAGATCTGTCTCCTTAAGCCTCTTTAGCTGAACGTTGCACTGCAAGATGAAATGCTTGACAGCGTTGCCTCTTGAGACACAGATGTCTCTACTAAGGGCACACACTCTTACCATCAGTTCTAACATGTTGCAGACACCATAGCCAGCCTCAGCACACAGGCTGCTAGATGTTAAGACAAAAGATCTTGATGTCCTAGCGTAGAAAGTGAACAGCAGTGTGAAATATACTTGGTGGCTGTTTAAAGTAACATGGTGGTCAGCCAGACTCCTATCTCAACCTGAAGCCTTTCTGACGCAAGGACTGACTGATTCTACTCCGTGTGTTAGTCTGTCAACAAGGTAATCTGTGTCATCTTGGGATTCCATTCTGAATAATCCATGACTGAGATGAATGTGTCCCCATGACTCTTGCTTGTTTCCACTAGGATATTATTCCTTGAGGCCACCACCGGATATCTAAAAAAGCTTGGGAATATCACAAGCTCATTTGTCTCTAATTCATGAACTCCACTCTCAAATTCCAAGTAAGGTTTTAGATTGTGTGGGGAGGGGGGAGATACTGAAACTTTCCCCCTCTTGAGTGTTTTTTAATTCTTCCCTATTTTTTTCCTGAACCCACCAGAACTCAACTCTTTTAAGGATTTCCAGTGATGGAAAAAACTCCCTGAGAGTGAAGGGAAAGGACTCTCTTAGAAATATCATTTATGATCTACAAATTTCAAGAATAAAGACATTGAATTGAATTTTAAGCCCTATACCCCTCTCATCATATAGTCAGATGAGAACTAAGGAGTAAGACAGTCAGAGCCCTACAAGCCCTGCTGAGCCCTGATAACCCCAGTGTACAGAATAATTATGCAAGGGCCTCAGTCCAGGAGTCAGAAGATCTGGATTCACTTCCAGGTCCTGCTTCTTTAAGGTTCTTGAATAGATCTTGCTCAGAGCACCTGTGAAAATTAACAAGTTAGTGAAGTTTGATTATCTATTGCTGCATAAAAAACTGCCCCATATTTTAGAGGCCCAAAACAACAACAGTCATTACTTGGCTATGATTTTGCAATTTGGGCAAGACTCAACCAGGAACTCGTCTTTTCTCCCCACATGCTATCAGCTGGGGCTGAGATCCGCATCCAAGATGGCACACTCAAATGGCTAGCAAGTTAGTCAAGGCAGTTGGCTGGTCATTCAGCTGAGGTTCAGCTGGGAGCCTCAATTCTCCTCCACGTGGGCCTCTCCATGTAGCTCCTTGGCCTACTCATAGCATGGCAACTGGGTTCTAAGGAGGAAGAAGCAGAAGTTCCCAGTTCTCCTAAAGATTAGGCCCAGAACTGGTCCAGTGCCATTTCTGCCATATGCTATTAGACAAAGCAGTCACAGGCCTGGCCCAGATTCAAAGGAGTAGGAAAAAAGACCCCAACGGGAGGTAGGAAGAGGGGCTGTGACAAGATTTTGCAGCCATCTCTCACATTGTTCATGGAAAAGTACTTTGATTTCTATGGAGATCATTCATGGTTTTGTAGTTTCTGAAATGTAAATTTTATCCAAAAAGAGGCAGATTTCAATCCAGTATTTTATCTCTTTGCAATATGAGGTTCAACTTCCCTGCACTCTTTTGAGATGCACCATTCTCCATTATTAAATGGACAGGTATTTGAGATTTGTTGAGCATCTAGTAGGCACAAGACCCCTAAAATATATTCTTTTATTTACTGTATTTCACTGCTTCTGAGATATACTATTTTTTTATATTTTAACATTTCTGAATTGAACATTTTACATTGTAATCACTGTAAGTCATATGGCAGTCTTGGGTGCATGAATTTGGCTGTGACTGTTCATATTTTCATCACTTCACTCAAGTTATATATACTATTAGTACTTCACCTGTTGAGTTTAATTGCTATTTTAAAATGTCTTCAGAAATATTACAGTATAATTTGGCATTGAAGCAAAAATATATCCCTAATGCTCAAAGTCACGGAAATAGAGCACCATTAGCGAGGCAAATGTTTGACATTGGAAGAATGACCTCAATTTCATATATTTTTAAAAAGCAGCAATCATGAGATTTACACTACCTATAGGAAGATACCACAAGAAGATGAAGGTGTGTTGATTTTATTACTAGGATGCATGCAAAAGGATTGCCCATCATACATGAAGCTTGTACCTAAAGTCAGAGAAATTGCCAGGTTCTTCAGAGCCAATGAAAGAAATCTCAAAGAAACTAAAGGCTAATATCATGCCTTGTGCAGGACTGTCCAAAAAAGCATTGTCTCATAGTTCCACGAGCAGTGTTTTCTTTTTTCCTTTCTCAGTGGTACTTTAAAAAAATTGCATTTTGGATTCATTGAAATATAGTAGTTCTCACAAAAACATCTGTAAACCACACATGAATTCCCTCCTTTTACAGATAAGGAAGCTGTGGCTCAGAGAGGTTAAATAACTTGACCAGTCTTAAAACTAGCGAGTAGAAGAATCACTTATTTTCATTACCCCACAGTGATCCCTTAAAATTGTAGGGCAGCACAGGTTGGTGGTCCTGAAAAGAGATGAAATGTTGTGTGATAACAGCCATTCCACCCACCCTGTCTCCAATAAACTTTACAAATGTGAATGCAGTGTTGCTGTAGTACCCCCAAACCAAACTCCAACTTTCTAGAGAGATTTTCAAGGGGCTGGGCCCCTGCCCGGGATTCCCTCACAATCCTTTTGAGAAGAGTAACTAATAAAAAAGCTTATTTGTGCAAAGAGTTTTATAAGAGGTCACATAATAAGTAATCAGAATAACTGCTCTGAAATAGTGATTTTTAAAGAAGAACAATTGCCCAACTCTTGAAGACAGAAGTAGGTTTTAGGAAGGCTTGCCCAAATGATAATTTTAAGGCAGTACATTAAACATTCCTTGGCCCCTTACAGAGGAGAGTTATGGCTTGGGCCATTGCTGCTCACTGACCCTAAGGACACACCGGGAGCTTCCTCTGCCCCCATCCTGTCTGGGCCAGCACCATTGTGGGACCGCCATGGGGGGCAGCAAGGGCCTGCTTCCCTCTTCTGCATTTCCACTGAAAAGACAGAAGGAGAGAAGGTTTCTAGACCCCTCCTACCATAGTGAGAGAGACTCCATCACTTCTCTGACAGGCCTTTATTAGGTATCATATAGTTGCTTAGTTTAGAGAGTTCTGAGTGCTTGGGGCTGAACAAAGATGCATAAAATACAAGCCCTTCGCACATGAAGTTTCCCTAACCAGGAGGGCAGGTGAGGCTTGGGCAGGATTCCCAGCCATATCTGTAAACAGTGATGAGCACCCTTCCTTCTGTAATGTCGTGCAGGACGTTACGTGATAGTGGTTTTCCTGTGTACAGATCTCTCCGTAGACCGGAAGCTTCCTGAGGGCAATGACAAGGGCCATTCATCTTTATATCCCTGGTATTTTGCATATGCCTGGTACAGTGATCAAAAAATGATGTTCATTTCATTTGTTCATTCATTCAACAAAGTCTTGCAGAGGTTCTGAACAGGGAGAGAGACGCTTTATGGGAATATATAAAACCTTGTTGAAGTGGCCTGTGAGCTGGCCTAGTAAGAAGGGGAGAATAGGGGCAGGAGAATGAGGAAGGAACTAGGGACCATGTAAACAAAGGAAAGGCAGGATGGGACAAATTCCATCAGTTACTGTGACTGGAATGCAGGGTGGGTAAGTCTGCAAGGATGGGCTGAAGTGTGATCGTAAAGGGCGGGGAATATTAGGCCAAGTGTTCTTCTCGAATGGGTGCCATTAAACAGAATCCCCTTCTCAGAACACTCAAGAGGTGGCATTGCTCTGGAGGAGAACAGGGAAGAGGAATATAGGGCGCTTCTTGTTAGAAAAATGTGCCTGGGATTTGTCTTCTGTCTTGCAAATGATGTTAAATGAATGCTCCATTAGCACCAACAGACTCCAGGTCTCATCTGTGATGCTAACGATACTTCCTTAGGAGGAGGTAGCACATCATAACTGAGCCAGAGTACCAGCTTCCGTCCTGGCTCCATCAGTTCTCAGCAGTGTGACCCAATCGCTGTGTGCCTTAGTTTTCTGGGTTGCAAAGTGGAGTTGATAATCATATCAACCTCAGAGGTGTTCTAAGGTTTAAAGGAAATGATGCACAGAAACCCCATGGGAACAGTACTTCTTGGCACGTAAGGGTTCCACAAATGTTAACTATTATTATCCCTTCTCTTCTGTGTACCTTAGTTTCCTCATCCAAATGGAGATAATAATGCCTGTCCCAGCCCATTTCTCCTAGACCCTGACAGAATAAAATATAATTGAATGCGTGAAAGCAATTTGGAAGTTAAGCTCTAGCATAGCGACAAGGTGGAGCTAGGGCTGTTAATTACTATGTACGTGGCTAAAACGTAATCCCAAGATCTTGGACAGGAAGGTGGGGCTCACACGTGTCTCCAGGCTACTGGCTACAGGTGTGGGTGCGTGAATGTCTTCTCTAGATGCAGTATGTCAAGAGGAGGACTTTAGCATGTGACTGGTCCAAGATGACATATAGATGGAAAGAGGGAAATTCACTAAGCAAGAAATAAATAAGGTTTAAGCCCTATAGCCTTGTGAGCCATATAATTTCAAACATCATAGTCTTGGACATCTGGGCTCTATTACCTGAAATCCCATTAAACCTTCAGTTTCATAATTCTGTGTAGAACTTGGTAAATTGCGAGATGCTGCTGATGGCCACCAGCCAGTTCAAGCAATTAATCACAAGGGTCCCCAAGCAGGTTTGCAACTCATGCCAAGTGTATTCTTTAAGGGGAAACTGTATACGCAAAAGAAATAGCCCAATCCATACAGTTTCATAGCAACGTGCTTTGTAGCTCTGCCAGCACAGAGAAATTATCTGTTATCATTAAGATATCCAAGCCTGGTAACTTTTTCCTCAATGGAAATTAGTACTCACCAGCCCAGGGAAGATCCTCAAACCTTGTTAACGCTAATGTAGATTGTAACATGCTGAGAGCTGACAAATCCAGTTCAGACAAAATGAAATCCTACCCTTTCCCCACCCTCAGCATTTTCTCATTTGAGGGAACTCAACTTGAACTGAGCTCTCCTTCCTTTTGAACTTTTCTAGAATGCCTGGGACTGTTTGCATTTGCTCCTGTGTTCCAGGCCAAAGGGCCAAAACACAGCAAAGAAATAACCTTGGAGCCTGTCTTCAGAATTCTGCTAGACATACCCCAGGGTGAAAGGGCCCATAACAAAAGAACTATTTCTCCTAAGACATCTTGCTTGTTTTTGCCAACTTAAAAGAGTTTATGTAAACGAGATAATCTTCTGCACTTTAGAACATTTATAAAGCCTTTCCTAATTACTATTTTGTTTAGAGAGAGATTCTGGGAACATGATGGAGAACAGAGGGGAAGCCTTGAACCCTCCCTACAGAGAGCAGAAAGGGAGGAGGGTGGGAATCAGAATAAATTTACAGTATGGGTTTAAGGATTGTGGCTTTGCCTTGCTTTTCAGGTTTCTTCTTTCTGAAACTGTTTTAACTAAATCTTTCAGTCTGTTTCCAATGCTACAAAGCAGCTGTCTAGTATGGTAGCCACTACATAGACGTGACCATTTAAATTTAAATGAATTAAAATTAAATAAAATTTAAAATTAATTTTCTGGAGACACTAGCCACATGTCAAGTGCTCAAAATAGCTACATGTGGCTAATGGCTGCCATATTGGACAAAGCAGATCTAGAACATTTCCATTGTTGCAGAAAGCTCCATTGGACGGTGCTGCTCTAGATGAAGGAACTCTACAGCCTTGCTACTCAAAGTGGGGTGCACAGACCAGCAGCACTGGTATCACCTGAGAGCTTGCGAGACCTGCGTGATCTGCATTTTAACAAGATACCCAAGTGACTCCTAGGCACATTAAAATTTGAGAAGCACTATTCTAAAATACCCTTAGACTCTGTATGGTGAAATCCATCATTGTCCCCAGCATTATTTGTTCATATTTATGTAGCTTGCGTAGCTTTATTTCAGAAAGAGGCACTTTAGCCCCTTGAGACTCGGCATGCAAAAGGAGAAACACTAAGTATATCTTGTATATGCCTTAAAAAGTGGGCTTTTCTCTTTTTCTTGGAAAAGCTGCAGGATCTGGAGAATTTTTTTGAACATACTTTTTCTAAAGAAGTGAATCTTAGAGAACATTTTTCTAGTGGAGAAGCTATTGGATTGGTCAACAGAGAGGCCCTTGAGATGAAAGTAAGATTAAATAGAAAGACAAAGTGGGGTATAGGTGAGCTTTAAAAAAAAAAAGGAAAAGGAACTTGATTTATTCATTCAGTCGACAAACATGAAAGGTGCCATGCTTTGTAAGTGAGTCAGGTGGGGTACAAAAGCAGTGAGAAGAATTAGGAAACCATTCCTCAGAATACAATCTGCCAGCCGGTCAGACACTGTGGAGATGGAGGGGAATTTCAGTGGCAACTTGAATTAAACTTCAAGGTTTTCATGCCCTCTCATGAGATTCACTGTCATTTGTGCCAGTGGACAGAGTTTTCTTCTGGAAGGCTCTGTGAGCCTTTAGAGTGGCTATTAGAATTTAATAACTTGAGAAGCTTGCCTCTGTCTAGTGCAGAGAATGGAATCGCTGGGGTTACCTCTGACTAATAGGCTATACAAACGCATCCCTGCTGAGAGCATCTGGCCTGCGATACTTTCTCCCGGAAATGCATCATCTCATATTCATGTGGTGCAAGGTGGCAGCCACTGTTGTCAGCAGGCTTCTAGTTCAAGTTGACCCTAAAGCTGGGTGAGGTTTTGCCATTTTCCTGGGGGAAATCATGCTCTGAGACTGAGGTCAATAGGTGTCTTGAATTATCACAGAGAATTTATAGAGTTCAGATGCTTGCATCCACTGAAATTCCTAAATCCATTCTCATTTGAGAACAGTACTATGGCCCCCAAAGAAATTCTGTCCTTACTTTAAGATAAACTGCTAACCTCATGCATGTAGGTTTGTCATACATTCATTCATTCAACAAAGATTTCAAGAACCCCTTTGCTATTCTAGGCATTTTACCACGCAAGTGCAGAAAGAGAAGAATAAGCCATACTCTTTGCCTAAAGAAGCTTGGGGTTAGGAGCAGTGATGCTTAAAGAGTGGTCCTCAGACTAGCGACATGGGTGTCCCCTGCAAGCTTGTTAGAAATGCAAATTTACATGGTACAGATGAACCGGTTTGCAAGGCAGAAATAGAGACACAGATGTAGAGAACAAACATATGGACACCAAGGGGGCAAAGCAGTGGAGCAGGGGGGAATGAATTGGGAGATTGGGATTGACATATATACACTAATGTGTATAAAATAGATAACTAATAAGAACCTACTGTATAAAAAAAATAAAATAAAATTCAAAAAACAAAAAATAAATGAAAATGTTAAATTTAATGTTAATTTCACCTCAATAAAAAACATAATAAAGCATTCTAAAAAAAAAAGAAAAGAAATGCAAATTTACAAACCCACTCCAGACCTACTGAATCAGATTCTTTCCATTGGAAAAAATGGAGCTCCAAATCTGGGCTTTACCATGCTCTCCAGGGAATTTCCAAGCACAGCAAAGTTGGAGGAGCATTAGTCTATAGACAGACACATCATCAGGTGATTCTAATACAGCATGATAAGTACAATGAGACAGATATGAAACTCTCCAAGCCTTGCAGCCCCCAAGGCAATGGGGAGCATGTTAGTAAATGCTCAATGGAATAGATATTGCTTGCCTCTTTGATTAATTGATGCATGAATCAGCCTATAGAAACTAAACAATATTGGGATGATGGACCCGGGGCTTTGAATGGGTTGGATGGCTTGCTCGGGTCTTGCCACTCCTGTCGGCCTCACTCTAAAACCCAATATTTGGATCACTGCACTATATCATATCCAGGACTCTTGGTATTTTATTTCATGAAGTGAACAAGACTCTAAAGCAAATTTCCCCCGCAGTCTGCACACTTTTCTCTGTCTGAAGGACAGATAACTACTATTTAAGTCCTGGGGAAAAGATGTAGGTGCGCCCACGTATTTGTGCCAAGCTGGCTTCGTGAGAATCACCGAGCCACTTGTTAAACACAGAGATTTCTAGACCTCCCCCTGGACACTCTGAATCAGTGGAAATGGAGAGAGGCTGGGCAAAATAAAAATTTTATGAAACTCCTTGAGATGAGTCTGATGCGGTCAATTTTGAGAACCTCAGACCGAAATGACCAAGTTCTTAAAACTCTGGAATCCAGAGACTCAACTTGACCCACAGGAACCAGAGTTGATTTCTGAGAGGTTTTTGAGCCTCATAGTGTAGACTGTAGACTAGCAGTTTTATTTGTAGTAGAACAGGAAGGGGATGAATACAGTGTCCGTGGGTTTTTTTTTTTTTCCCTAGGTCTGAGGAAAGGAGAGGGGCAGCTTGAACACAAGTGCATTCTTTCTCTGTCTCTCAGTGTATGTGTGTGTGTGTGTGTGTGTGTGTGTCCAGTTTCACTCATCTCACGAACCCACAAACCCCCTAGAGAGAGGCAGCAACCCAAGCCGATCAGGACAGCAAAGCCAGCTCCATAAAGACTCCACTTATTGTGTCAGAAGCCCATTACATTCTAACTGAAACAATAAAACGCAGGGCCGAGAGGGTGGGAGATGGAGGCCAAAGCCTTCCTACCCAACCTGGGTATAAATGATTGCCTGAAAATCTTCCCATGGGACCTTGGGACCTCCTGTGTCTTCTTAGCACTTGTGGAATCAACAGGCCCCTGACATGTCATAACCAGATTGAGGGTCACAGCCTGGCCTGAAGGCTGCGGCCTGTCTAAGGTCCTTTATCTCCCTGAGCCTGACTTTCTTCACCTGTAGAGTGAGGTTGCGGGATCTACGTCCTTGGGTTGCTGCAAAATGGACAGGCTCTGAGCATGAGGCTCAGCACAGAGTACTTGGTTAGTAATAGTGCTTATTGTTATGGTCGTTGTGGTCTATAGACTGAGTTAGTTGGTGTTATCCAGAGAAACAGAACCAATAGGAGATACTGGTCTCCAATAGGAGATGTATCTATAGATCTATCTATAGATCTATCTATCTAGAGAGAGATGATAGATAGATAGATAGATAGATAGATAGATAGATAGATAGATAGACAGAGAGATGATAGATAGATAGATAGATAGATAGATAGATAGATAGATAGATAGATAATTATAAGGAACAACTCACACAGTTTTGGAGGCTGAGAAGGCCGAAGATCTGTAGTGAGCAAGCTGGAGACCCAGGAGAGCTAATAAATTCCAGTTCAAGTCCAAATCCGAGTCCAAAGGCAGGAGAAGACTGATGTCCCAACTCAAAGACAGGCATAGAGAGTGAATTCTCCCTTACTCAGCCTTTATTCAACTCAGGCCTTCAACTGACTGGATGGGGCCCACCCACATTAGGGGGGACAGTCTGCTTTACTCAGTCTACTGATTCAAATGTTCATCTCATCCAGAAACGCCCTCCCCCACACACCCAGAATAATGTTTAATCAACTATCTGGCCGCCCCATGGCCCAGTCACTTTGACACATAAAACCAGCCATCACATAGTCATCGTGGTTCCCAGTTTACTAAGGGTTATGAGACGTTACAGACTAGTTTGTATACGTCATCTGTTTGATTGCCCTTAACCCAAGTCCTCTGCCACCCTGATACCCATCTTGCCTGACATTCTGACTTCCATCTTCATGCAGTCAGGGGTAGCGTTGATTTCTTAATCACATTCTCAGGAGGCAAACAACCACCCAACCACCCACGCCCACCCCCTGCCCCCACCAAACTATCAAGAGGGCCGAAAAAAAAAAAAGAAAAAAAAAAAAAAAGAGGGCCGGTAGTGGCAGAAATGAAACCAGTGCAACTGAGAACACTGTGACTTCTCCCACCGAAGGGCTGGTTAGCAGAGTTGAGTTTTATCGCCACATAAATCCTCCTTTGTCCTTCTTTTGTCTCCTAACTTCTTCCATACATACTGATTAATTAATTGAGCATACCTGTTTAAATCATCCCATCGTGATTCGTATAATGGTATGCCTGTGAGGGTTCTAAAAGTTAGAAATGATTTAGTATTAGAGGTTTTGATTACATTGAATATAAAATCAAATAAAATGAGCAAATGATGAAGAGGGGAGAGAGGTTTGAAATTAGCCTTATTTCCTGGATACACAAGAGGCACACTTAAGTTGGTTTTCATCTTGGCCTATTTTGGGAGTGATATATTTGGCTCACAACCAGGAATAGAAGATAAGCAAGGACCTCTACCCTCTAAACCAGCCTCAGCACCATTGACGTTTGAGCTGGTTAATTCTTTGAAGTGCGGGGCTGTCCTCTGCATTCCAGGATGTTTAGCAGGGTCCCTGGCCTCTACCCACTAGATGCCGGTAGTAGTACCCCCGAGCTGCGACAACCAGAAATGTCTCCTGACATTGCCAGATGGGGGCAAAACTGCACCCAGTTGAGAACCACTGCTCTAAACATAGAACAGCTTTTAGACTGTTAGATAGAAAGGTACTAGCTTTCTCTAGGTCAAACTTCTTACTTAGGGCACTTTGTATATAGGTTCACACTTGATGAGCATTCTTTTATGCAAACACAGCTACTTGCTTTGTCTCCCACATTCCTGTTGGAGTTTAGGAACTTGCTTTCCTAACACATGTTTCCTAGTGAGTCAGGAAAGCACTGTGGTGAGAACAGATCTGTGTTCCAGTCTCAGCTCTGGGCATTCCAGCAGGATGGCTGTGACAATTTAATGAACTTGGCCTCATTTTTTCCAGGTGTGTTATGAGGATAATGCAATTCAGGCCTCAAAGATGGCAGTCAGGACTCAGTGAGTGACTGCCTGTAGAACCTTAGTTGGCCATCGTAGCTGCTCAATAAATGTTAGTTCTGCTTCTTATTAACTGTTATGTGGAGGTGACTGTGGGTCTCACTCCTTTGGAATGTGCATCTCACCCCTGCTATGAATTGTCAGAGTGCATTCAGGCCTATCCTGAAGTCCTCAACCACAAGTCACGTGAAAGACACTTTCAGACAGAAGATACGGCCCTTCTGTTGGAATGGAAGACACTAAACAACCCTCTTAAGAGATGAGGTCTTCTTTCTTCTTTTAACCCCGGAGGGGCGGGGCTGCCTGCACACACTATATTTTCTTCTTTCCCAAACACACCCTTGCAACTAGAGTGAGGGAAGGTGGCACTGGACACTCTCAGTCCCAGGTCTGTTCTTGAATCCTCTACCAAGCTGGCCTTTGCCTCCCAGGCCAGCTTCTTCCTGCCTTTAAAGTGTCTGGCGTGAACTCTTTTTATCATGGATCTGTCTGTTGGCGTCTGCACTAACCTGGGTGAGAGTGGAAGCCAGCGTGCCTTGACTGTGGCCTTGGCAGGCAAGAGGAGTGTTATCCATTGCTGGAGGGGGCAAAGGCTTGGCCTCGGGGCTATGTTGTTTCTGCTTCCTGGCCCCCAGCTGTGGCATTAGTACATTGACCTCTTTGTATCTCTAGTTTCTCTAGGGAATTTTGGGACGTTTGGGCAGTAATAAAAATAAGAAGCCATCACTTAGCAGATATTGACTATCTGCCAAACACCATGCAAAGTATTTTTTCTATGAGCCTATTTCATCATTACAGCAACCAAGTGAGGTGGGGATTATTATCGCCATTTTAAAGGTGAAGATGTTGAGGTTTGAAGAAATTCATGTTTTCAACAACATGTAGCTGGTAAGTGGTGAGCCTGGATTATCAACCAGATCCACCTGATTCCAGAACCCACAATCTTTAATCACTAATGTTGCCCTACTCATCCTGGACCCTGATGCTGTTAGACTAAAGAGGTGATTGGTTCCCAGAATGCCTAAACTAGTAATGTTGAAAAAAGATTTGAGAAAGAGCTTTTTTTTTTTTTTTTTACTGTTTGTTAGCTGCAAATCCATACATGGCCATTTCCAGGATGCACATGTTCCTTGAGTAGTCCTTAGATGTAGAGAAAGAAACAGGAGCAGTCCTCTCTCTATATGCAGACCTGACTACAGGATTAAATCTCAACTAAAACTAGGTATTGAATTAAGCCCTGAAAAAGAGAAAAATCTCTCCTTCTCCAGCATCACTGCTTTCTTCATTATTTCACAACTATTTACTAAGCACTTTCTGTATACATGGCACTGCACTTTGCATTAGGAAGACATACAACAATAAAACATGGTACCACCCTCAAAAAATTTAGGAGGAGAGATGGATACATTAAAGTGTTCATGGTGGGTTTTGTGGTAAACATTTACGATGCCTTGCTGGCATCCAAGGGTAAGCTGTCAGCTGTTTCGAGAAAGAGAGAAGGCTTCATAAAGAATGTGATGCTTGAAGTAATCTTGAAAAACAGAGGAGTAGGTGTTCACTAGTGTTCCAGGATGTACAAAGAAGGCATCCTAGGCAGGAGGAAAGGTTGAGCAAAGCCTGCAAATAACCTAGTACATATGAGGAGCTAGAGGGAGTCTGGGATGGTGAAGCCCAGAGGATGGAACCCAAAAATTGTGCCATCTCAAAGATCACACTTTTCCCCCTTTAAAGGGCCAGAGCCATCTACCATTTACAACAAACCCATGGCCAACATAATACCTAACAGTGAACACCTGAAAGACTTCCTGCTAAATTCAGCAACAAGACAAGAATGCCCACTCTTGCCACTTCTATTTAACATAATGTTGGAAATCATAGGCACAGCAGTCAGACAAGAAAGAAAGAAAGAAGGAAGGAAGGAAGGAAGGAAGGGAAGAAGGGAGGAAGGAAAGAAGGAAAGAAAGAAAAGGTATCCAGATTGTAAGGGAAGAGATTAAACTCTCACTATTTGCAGATGACTTGATACTCTAAACAGAGAACCCTAAAGTCTCCACACAAAAACTATTAGAACTAATAAATGATTTCAGCAAGGTATTGGGATACTAGATTAATATACAAAAATGCTGCGTTTCTATACACTAATAATGAAATACTAGAGAAAGTAAAAACTAATCCCATTTAAAATCACATCAAAAAGAATAAAATACCTAGGAATAAACTTAACCAAGGAGGCAAAAGACCTATATGGTAAAAACTATAAAATATTGATGAAGGAAATTGTAGATGATACAAAGAAGTGGAAGATATCCATGCTCTTGGATTAGAAGAATTAATATTGTTAAAATGGCCATACTACCCAAAGCAATCTACAAATTTAATGCAAATTCTCTCAAAGCACCCCATTTTTCACAGAACTAGAACAAATAATCCTAATATTTATATGGAGCCACAAAAGACCTAGATTTGCTAAAGCAATCCTGACAAAAAAGAACAAAGCTGGAGGTATAACCCTTTTAGGCTTCAGTATACAGGCTTACTGTACACTACAAAGCTACAGTAATCAAAGCAGCATGGCACTGACACAAAAACATAGATCATCAGAACAGAATAGAGAGCCCAGAAATAAACCCATGCACATACAGTCAATTAATCTTCAACAGAGGAGGCAAGAATATACAATGGAGAAAAGAGAGTCTCTTTAACAAGTGGTGCTGGGAAAGCTGGACAGCTACGTGTAAAAAAAATGAAATTAGAACATTCCCTCACACCATATACAAAAATAAACTCAAACTGAGTTAAAGACCTAAATGTAAGACATGACACCATAAAACTCCTAGAAGAGAACATAGGTGAGAGATTCTTTGACATAAATCGTAGCAATATTTTCTTAGATCAGTCTCCCAAGGCAAAAGAAATAAAAGCAGAAGTAAACAAATGGGAGCTTGTCAAACTTAAAAGCTTTTGCACAGCAAAGGAAACCATCAACAAAACCAAAAGACAATCTATGGAATGGCAGAAAATATTTGCAAATGATGCAACCAACAGGGGTTAATATCCAAAAAATACAAACAGCTCATACAACTCAATATCAAAAAAAGAAAACCCAATCACAAAATGGACAGAAGGGCTAAATAAACATTTCTCTAAGGAATTCATACAGATGGCCAACAGGCACATGAAAAGATGCTCAACATTGCTAATTATTAGAGAAATGCAAAACTACAATGAAGTATCACCTCACATTTGTCAGAATGGCTATCATCAAAAAGTCTATAAATACTAAATGCTGGAGAGGGTGTGGAGAAAAGGGAACCCTCTTACACTGTTGGTGGAAATGTAAATTGGTGCAGCCACTATGGAAAAGAACATGGAGGTTCCTTTAAAAAAAATTAAAAGAGGGCTACCATATGATCCAGCAATCCCACTCCTGGGCATATATCCAGAAAAAAAGAAAACTCTAATTCAAAAAGATACATGCACCCCAATGTTCATAGCAGCACTATTTATAATAGCCAAGACTTGGAAAGCAACCCAAGTGCCCATCAACAGACAGTTGGTTTAAGAAGATATGGTATATATGTACAATGTAATACTACTCAGCCAAAAGAAGAATGAAATATTGCTATTTGCAGCAACATGGATGGACCCAGAGAATATAATGTTTAGTGAAATAAGACAAAGACAAATACTATATGATATCACTTATATGTGAAATCTAAGAAATAATACAAGTGAACGTATATACAAAACAAACAGATTCACAGACGTAGGAAACAAATTTATGGTTACCGGAGGGGAGAGAAGTGGGGGGAAGGGACAAGTCAGGAATATGGAATTAACAGATACAAACTACTATACATAAAATAAGTAAGCAATGAGGATTTACTATATAGAACCAGGGTATTATACTCAATATTTTGTAGTAACCTATAATGGAATATAATCTGCAAAAAAAAAACTGAATCACTATGCTGTACACCTGAAATTAACACAGTATTGTAAATCAACTATACCTCAATTCTAAAAACAAAACAAAACTATAAAGAGCCAGAGCCATCTAATACAAACTGCCATTTTACATTTTGACCTCATGTAGCTTTTACATACCTGAAGGCTTGATTCCTGTTACACATAACAAAAATCTCTAGCCAGGCGATAAAGGCAGAGCCATCACTATACATGTGACAGAAAGACAATGGTCCAAGCCTTATACTAGGCACATCCCTGCACATACAACCTGAGTAAACAGGGGCCTCTTGCTCCCACATAAAGCCCAACTCAACCTGGTGACACATTCAAAGGGAACATAAATAACTGCAAAAGCATCAAAGAGCAATGAATACTGATTCCGTGGAAAGACGGGTCAAGGTAGTATTATGCCATCCGCACTCTTCTCTTTGGCCATCCCTCTTCCAAAGGGCCCACACATGTGTCAGCCATCACCCCAAATCTCCTAGGTCACTCTACAAACCCCCAGTTTGTCTCTCTGTGGCCTCTACTCCTGTGTGTATTCAAGTCTTGTAGGAGTATCTCTGTTCTTTCTAATATCTCCATCTTTCTAATATAAATTAATTTAGCCACCAGTTTTTTTTCCTG
Source organism: Balaenoptera borealis (assembly GCF_965194805.1). NCBI lineage: Eukaryota > Metazoa > Chordata > Mammalia > Artiodactyla > Balaenopteridae > Balaenoptera > Balaenoptera borealis. The sequence goes on from NC_138876.1 coordinate 20,357,947, forward strand.
CCCACTAGGGCCCTTTGTTTTGCTGATGGGGCTTGTGGATAACCACAGAATCCTAGTTAGAAGATAGGAGAATGGGAAATACTCTGAATACTTGATATATTTGTCCCTGTCACTCCTATATGTCACTAGAATGGGACAGACCTAGGTCTGAGTACAGATTTGACCTTCACTAGCAGTGTGACCTTGGGCAAATAATACTCCTGGGCCTCAATTTCCTCATCCACAAAATGGGGATGTTCTACCTATCCCAAGAACCGTACTGGGGAGCCACAGGTGAAAGACCTTTAAGGTCTAATAGGCTCAGCTCATGTCCATGGCTATAAATCTTATTGTATGCTAAAGTTAGACACATCTGCTTTCCATCAGCCTTAGAGGCTCATGTGGAAGACATGGTTATTTGGAGAAATAGCAGCTGTGATTAACCTAGTTATCAACTCCTGACTCAGGATCCAAAGTAGAGTAATTAATTGGCATTTACTCTTTATTATCATTATTCACTTTTCAATTTTACTTTTTAAATTTAGGTTATTCTTAATAATTCTTTTCACACATTTTCCAGAGCTGATTTTAGCAAAAGTCTGGATAATAGAATACGGTATCAGATTCCTAGAAATCTGTTATTCCAGCTGTACTTCGCTCTTACAGGTTGGCTTGGATAAAAGATTTTTACTTGTGTCAGTTTCTAATCCCCTTTAATAATACTGGACTGTTATTTCTTAATGAAATTATAAATATTTATTTTCTTAGTAGTATTAGTGAATGAAAATAACTGTGGATGCTTTAGTTAGTCAATGCTTATGGGTCAAAGCTGCACCCTTGTGAAACTAACTTTTGTTGTTCTTGTGTAAAACATTATGACAACAATAATAAAAATCCTAAAGCCTTCACCTTTCCCTTACATTTCTTTTCTGTACATATGTGTAAGTTTTGTATTGTAGTATATCATAACTGTTCACCATGTTGCTACATAATCATCGTAATTATTACTTTAGTGGCCATGTAATCATCCATCTTGTTAATGCACCATAATTTACTTAACCTAAGTTTTCAACAGTAGGAAACTGGTTGTCTTCTAATTTTTCCACTATTATAAATAACCTCTGGGTTGCATATTTGTGCATATAGCTTCTTTCATTTTTTTAGAATATTTCTTTAGGATGCACTCCGAGAATGGGAACACTGAGTCAATGAATGTGAATTTTTAATCGTTTTTAAATAAATAGACATTATTTTTCCAGTTTACAATACTATCAGCAATATATTAATATTCTACTTTCATTACAACCTTATCAGTAGTGTATATTATTGTATATTGAATGCACTTAAATAGTACCTTACTTTTGTTTCTGTATTGTCTCAAAAATAGTAAGTTTAATGAAACATTTGCTTATAAATTGTGCATTCTCTCATGTTTTAAAAAGTCAGTTTTAAAACCTAGGTAAGTTTTTTGTTTTGTTTTTTTTAACATCAAGAACTCTTGCTTTCTCTCCATTGCCCAGTAGTTCTGTGTATTAAATAAAGCTCATATTGATAATCTTTCTGAGCAAAATATTCAATTGTGCTCTTTTATTAACTAATTAATGAGGACCTGTGTATAAGGATCTGTAGGGAATACTGAGATAAAATAAAAGGAAATTAGAAAATAAAGTTGGAAAAATTAGACAAATATATCTGTACCAGCACTCCCAAGGTCAGAAGCAGGGTTGCCCTTCAAGTAGTTCAATCTGCTCAGATTTTAATGACTTTCTCTACCTAGTCACTGACCTGCTCAGCCAACCTGACTTTTCAACTAGCAAACTCAGGACCTCCACCCACACTGCTTCCAATATGTTTTTCTAGGTTTTATCCTGGGAAAGCTTCTTAATGAAGAATGAAACCCCCCCCCCCCACTATACCCTCGCCCCAAAATGCTTCCACATCATTCCCAGTCTGATCTTGTTCCAGATCAAGTAAATGCACGAAACCCCATAATGTATGACATGGTTTCCCAAACCACAGCCCTGTCATAGGGCTGAATACCAGTTCCAGGGATCCAGTTTTCCCCTTCCTTTCGTGCAACTTCTCCTATCCCTGAGATGGATACCTTCCACGCTCTGCAAAAAAAAAAAAAAAGAAAAGAAAAAAAAAGGAAGGACGTTCCAAGAATACAAGCCACCATAAGTTCATCTTGAAGTTGAGTCACCGTTACCTCCAATAGCGCCTTCTCTTTGACCTAAGGATGTTAAGGTTTGTTTGAATCGGATTATTGCTACATACCAGTACATGGGAATATAGAGAAATAGCTCATCATGTTTTCTTCTTTTTCCTCTTGCAGCCTCAACCGAGGGTTCTCCATAAACGCGGTTAGCCTTCCAAGCTGCTGTCCTGCCAGTCGATATGAACATGGCCTGTTCCTCACAGAAAGACTAACTCATGGCACTGCCAGAAGATATCCTTGGAGCATTGACAGATTAACCAGATTAACTGAAAAACCACCCATTCAGTCAAGATTATGGGCTTTGGGAAATCTTAGTTTACTGTGGATTTTTAAATGTGGTACATAATATACAGTGCCAACTTGCTTCAAGTGGTCATTGGCAGACCATTAGCTGGAAAACTGCTTCCGGTTTTCATCACTGTGCATAACTCAAGCTCCCTTTGGGGAGCTGACTGTGCCCTTCACTAGAAGTCCCGTTTTAGCATGGCAACTACTGGATTATTTTATTATGTGTGCAGACGGCATGATGCGTTAGAAAAAAAATTACGGCAGTTCTGCAATCTCAGTGGAAGTGTTCACAATATTATGCCCTGGTAGGAATGTAAACATGTCTCGATTGTGTTAGTTATGACATCTAAAGGTATTCTGTCCAGCTCTTAAGCACTTTACATGAGAGCCCCCTATACCGAAACGAATCAGCACGTTCAGTACATGTGAGAAAACAAGTCTTTTTTTCTTTCTTATAAATCTTGTCCTATTTCTGGCTCAGACTGTCCAAGACGAGGCTCCACTCCTAGCATATACTCCGTCGTTTGTGGTAGATTGGTAAATATGGCCACAGTACTGTTAGACTTAACCTCTTGACACTTTACTGAACAACTGGATTTCTTACAGCAGCAAAGGGAGGTAAAGGTGGGCCTGGGGAATGGTGATCATTTAGCTCTAGTTTCCTCTTACCTGGGCACAACTTACCACGAGCACATACACACACTCAAACACAGGAGGCTTCTATTTGGCCAATGTATGTAATCTCTCATTCTATAGAAGAGTTCTTTCCAAAGAACCAAAATGGGGGTGTGGCCATATTTTAATCTTAGCCTAGGTGCATTGATGGTAAAGACAGCAGAGTGCAGTTTCCCAGGGTGTGGTCTGCCTTTAACACTTTGGAAACCTCTCTACGTCAAGTTCTGATCACAATTCTTTGAAGAGGAAAAACAGCAAGTGACCGCCTGCATGTCTAGAGGAGCAAGAGGTTCCAACCCCACACTAGGTTTCTTCCTCAGAAGAGAACCTCCTAGTCCTTTTTAATCCTTTCTGGGATTATACCCATGACTAATTTTTTTGTACTATGTTTCACAGCAAAGCACTGTCCTGGGAAACCAGTCAACCCAGTTATTGCTTGTCTTTAGAGAAATGTCCATATTGATTGACCCTACATCATGCTTTAGCATTTTTTTTGTCCTGAAAATGTAAAGTTGACTGAATCAAAAACTCAGCCAAGTATGTTCTGTGTGCCCACAGTCCCAGCCTGAGACCGGCAGACATCGGAGACTTTTCTTTCAAAACATGTAACAACCCTGGGAGCCTGCCAGCACAAGCAAGCTTGGCAGTTCAGAGGGTCACCAGACACACACTCATTGTCAGTTCTCCCCACACCTTGCCTCCCCTGGGGGTATCAGGAAATGCACAGCCCATTAGAAAACTACCCCACCTGAGATTTGGAAACTTGACAGGGAAGGAAAGAGATCCAAATGTGATTCGGGTGAGTCACCCAGCAGGATGACTCACCACAAGCCTGCGGGCTGTAGTGCCAAAGAAGGGGGCTTGCAAGAGGGAACTCAGAGACGCTCCAGTCGCCACCAAATCTGGCCCTCTGCTGGGTCGGCATAGGCACCATCAGGCCCCAAGCAGACCGTAATTCTTTACAAATCCAGAATTAGGAAGTCAAATCCTGGCTGCCAACACCCCTGGGCACCTCAGTCTCCAATGCCCATCTCCTGAGGTTCAATTCCAATTCCAGAGCTCCCTCCAATCTTTCGTTCTTCCCTTCTTTATTCAGCAAGTGTTTATTGAGCATCTGCTATGTGCCAAGCATTAAGCTGGGGCAACAACAGTGTACAAGGTAGACTCTCCTTGCCCTTATGATATCTCCTCCTCCCAAACACTACCCCACCCCACCTTTTCCACAATGCAAACTGAATTCAGACAGCATTCATCCCCTGCCAGAGCAACGTGGGGAAATGGACATGCACAGTTCCCTTGCCCGAGGAAGTGGACAGCGTCAGGCCATGTATTTGCGCCCGTCATGTACAGCCAACCCTCCCAGCACCCAGATTTAACTGGTAGGAGCTCCCCAAAGCAACTTTCAGTTGCTTGATAGCCACCCTGGTCACCTATATTCCCATCTTTTATGCAGAAACAGCAATTCATCATCATGCTGGATTCTCTGAAGCCCCAATTCTGTAACTAGTCCCAGGGACACAAAATCGGGCCTGATGAATTCGAAAGAACTACTACCAGGTGCTGAGATATTATCTGGGAATGAGTTGGTTTAGCCAGGGACATTCTGAGAACAACTGTTAACACCCTTGGAAAACTGGACATGCTTTGTGGTGCAGATAGATGCTCATTAAATGGTGGTGGTTCATCCTTACTGACTTTGGCTTTTGCAAAATATGTTACAAACCATTAAATAAGTAGAGTTTCCTAGCTTTTTTTTTTTGAGTCAAAAGTGTGCTGGGCAATTATTTAAAGATGATGGGTAAAGATGGAGATAGGAAAGGGCAAAGATGGAGACAATGAAAGAGCCCCACTGAAGATGGCTTCTCTAAAAATGCCTTAATTCCTGGCACGTACCACATATTTGCATATGAACTACTGTTTTCCAAACTGTCGACCTCTGTTTGAAATCATCTGGAGGCATAGTTTTGGAAACGTGGTGGCATAAAATCTGAGCAGTCATGAGCTAAACCAACAAAATGGAGAAACAGTTTCCTTCACAGCCTTGGGATTCTTTGTTCTGTGTTGACCCACAGTGACCCATGGTTATTTCCTGCTGTGCTGAACCTTCTTGCCAAGATGTGTGTAGGACATTTTACTCCCAGAACCTCAGAGATGGCTGTGGTGAGTTTTGTTTAGTAGGAAGCAGGAGATGGGGAGGTAAGGGATAAATGCTTTGATGTCTAAGGGCTGTAAACAGTTGATGCATTTATTTTTCCTTTTACTTGAACCTGTGCTGAATATTTTATTAAAAGGCTGGGCCCCTCACTTGCACAGGAAAGGCAGTCTTGGGAAGGAACAGAAACGAATAATTATTAGACTCTCTGGGTTGCCAAGGGGATAAGTTTGTTCCAGCTCCAGAAGTGAATTTAAATACTCAGAGCATCGGTGGTTCTGCTAGGGTAAAAATCAAATCACTTGAGTAGTTTTAAGACATACCTAGGGGGACAGAGACCCTATCAGCTTTCTTGTGGGTAATGGCATCTTCAATTCCCTGCTCAGGCTCTGTGAGGTGTGTAACCGCAGCGTCGATTCCACCTCCCGATTACTGGGAAGTAACCCGGGTCCCCTCCAGGGTCACTTCTCAGTTGCCCAAAGGCTAATAGTCCTTCATTCTGAGGGAATTCTGCCTCATTTTTAAACTTCAAGGGGAAAAGGAATTATCAACCTGACGTGAGAATATAAACGGAGCATTAAAACCTCTAATGGATGTACCCCCTTGTTACTTGCAAATGCTTTCTCTGTCTGCAAATGTCACATAATTGATTTTGGATAGGAACAGTAAACGTCTCCCGGAAGAAAAGTTTTCAAGACCCCCTTAGCACTTTCGTTTCCTCAAAACTTCCTCTTCCAGTGCATCAGCAGCTTCATTCTTTGTGATATTTTCCTCTACGTTCTTTAGAGTAATTTTGTTACTTGACAACTAGACCTAAAGCTGCTGTCGTCTCTTTTTAAAAACCTCACCTTTGAAAATGACATCAGTTCCTTTCTGCCTTAAAGGCTGTTTTTATTCAGCTCTCCCACAACCCCTTCCGCTTTACTTACTTTCTTGCGTTGTTTTGTATTCTTTTTTCTTTTAATCTCTCTCTTCTTTTCACATAGTTCCTTGGGTGGGTTTCAAGTATTCTATAAAGAACTCAAACAGCGAAACATAGTGTGATCACCTTTTTTCCCCAGGACTGACTGAGAATTCCTTCTTAAGTTTGATCTTGGGGAAAGCTTGGTGCCCAGACAACGCTAGGACAGGGATTGTCATCTCCAGGGGGTGGCCGGTCAGTGCCGCTAATCAAAACAAGGGGCATGAGATCGTGAGGGAGGACAGCCCAGGAGATGCAGCTGCTCAGGGCACAGCTGGGGACTCGGTTTCAAAGACAAGTGGGTCCTGCCCCTTGGTCTCCTTGGATGTACATCTAATCCTGTAGCCAGAGAGCGATCTTACGAATTCTGCTTTATCAGTGTGGATTATTCCTGGCTCCACAGCACAGCTTCAAGGTCAGGGAGCTGCGTTTCCATTATTTTGCTCTGGTGACGTAACTCTAGTAAGGAGACAGGGAGCCTTCTTTTGAAGGCGAACCACCTGTGGGAAGCTTGAGGAAAACTTAGCCAAGTGCACAAGGAGGTTACACCAGCCCTCAATAAAAAGAACAAAATAGAGCCTTCCCTGGAGATTCTCATTTGGGAGGATGGCTAGGAGGATGATATTCTGGTTTTCTTCTGCCTATCATCTTGGCCCTGCAGGGAAAATTCTGGGCAAGTGGGGCAAGCACTACGATCTAACATTTTTAAAGTGAAAATTGGCCCGTGACAAATATAGAGGAGAAGTGCCGTTGAGTATGGGGCTAGTTTTAGACCTCCTGTTCAGCAGCACTGACTGAGAAATTACTTCCACAGCACAGCAGAGAAGGGGTATAGAAGGCCTTGTAAATCTGAAGCTTCCGTTCCACGTAGGGCTGTCTTAAAACCTTGCAGAGCTCCAAGCATTCTTACTTCAGAGCCTCCTTCCGCAATTATATCAAGCACTCAAAGGCACCAACAACATACACCTCATAAAATTTCGAGGTAACCATGACTTGCATTGACTTGTAGGTGACTGGTTGACATTGTTACAGATACTTACACATTAATTCTGATTATACAATATCCTTTTCATATTTGGGAGCCAATGGTTCAGGGGTTTCATTGTTTCATTGCTTGTTTTGTTGTTGTTGTTTTCCAAACCTCAAACATTTACAGAAGCCTTAGAAAGGCTCTTAAACCCAGGCCTTTTTGCCTGAAGTGCAGTGATAGAAACAGCCCTCTGACATAAACAAGGAGACTGTTAAATTAAGCCAACGTAGGAGATACTAACACCTGAAATCTTTAAGGCACCAAAGACCCTGCTGGTTGCCTTCTGCATTGTTTATAGCCTTCTAAATTTCAATCATTTGGATCAAAGGAAATAAACAGGCTGCTTTCACGTGGCCCTGGCACATCAGCACACACACAGCTACTACACGTGGAATTCTAAGCTGGGTTGACGTGCCAAAGCACACAGACCTGTTTCGTGTGGTCGTATCTATTCACCACCACCGACCCCCATTTTCTCTGAAAATGTACTCAAATGCTTTACTCCAAGAAAATTCTAAAATGAGACTCTTATTATTTAGATCATTACTTCTCTCAGGGTGGGGGAACTGATTTTGTGACATAACCTTGAAGAAAAATCACTGGCCATTAAATGCCTTGATGTTTCATTCCACAAGCTGACATTGGTCTTCTCCCATCTCCCCAGAGGTCAGCCTGGACTCCCTCTTAAATAGCACAAACGTCATAAAGACACGTTTTGAAGCTCTGAATAGACTCCCTATTCAAGCATAATTCCAAAAATGTGATTTGAATTGAGTACCACCTTGGTCCTTGATTATATGATTCCCTAGATCAATTCTAATTCTTTATATGTATTTTCAGTATTTTTTTTTTAGCACAATCAGCCGCATTTATGTGTTTGCATTGGGAGCTACCCGCTAACTCTGTTGCAGCTTTGGACAATGCCTATACCTAGTTCCCATTTGATGCATTTGAGAGGAGACCAAAAATGTTTCCCTGCATACCAGCTGCAGAGGTTTTGAAGTACGTAACCAGGTTCACTTTCACATCAAAAGGCCCCTGTTTATAGGTGGAAAATTTAAAGAGAAATGGGGGGGCAGGGGGAGTATTCATATTTGAACACTGGAACCTTTGTCATTTTCATTATAATTCCACTCTCACCTCACATCACCCTTCTCTTTCTAGAAGCAGTAGCCTCTTCAGTGAGTGTTGACCCCCACTTGGGGTAGTCAGGATTCCACTTGCTTAAATTCACTCAAAGGAAATTGGAAGCCTCTCTGGGGCTCTGAATGATTCCTCCACCACTACATTTCCTTCACCAGTAGAAAAATGCTATCCTTACAAGGCCATGTTTGAGGAGACCTCTGTTTAGCTGGTGAAAGTTCACATTACAGAGAGCTGAATAATGCCAGGTTCTTGACTTTGCCCTGTAAGTCTCAGTTGTGATTGGCACGGAAACAACTAGTCTGCTGAAAAGCCAAGCCAGCACAAATGTTTTGAAATGGATTCCACTAAAACTCCTGTGTCACTACATCCAACTTGCTGTAGGTCCAGTTAATCCAACTATTTAATATCATTAGGCACCAAATTAAATAGTTGTACACAAAATTTTAGAAAAGCTCGATATCGTAACACAATTACATATTAGCAGTCAAAAGTACTTGAGAAAAGAAAATATTGATCTGTTGTGGTTTCTGTACTTGAGTTATTCTTAGGGCTCTGTGGAGACTGGCACTGCTCTGATAAAGGGGAAGATGTTTTGAATTCAAGAATACTTGAACTCAAGAGAAATTGCCCATCTCTCTGGGCCTCTGCTCATCCGTTTGGGATGCTACCTGTTCCATCTTAGCAGACAGGGTTGTTTGGAGGCCAAAACGAGCTAAGCAGAGAAGCTGTCCTGTACCACCAATATCTGCGTATTCATCATGGTGAGCAAGGATGTGGGCTTTTATCAGTGAGTCTTTCCCCTTATCTTATGCCTTTCCCTATAGCTATTATTACTGAGAGTCCATGCTGGTATTTTAAAAAGTAAAATGATAAAGTATCAATCAACCTTTTTTGGGGGGTACAAAATTACTTTATTTGAAGGAATGATGCTAAGGAAGGAACTTAAGTAGATGTTTTTGTACAACTTATAGAAAAGGTGAAGGTAACCCAAACACTTCATATGTACACACAATACCTGGGGGCTGGTCTGAAGAGCCCATGATTAGGGTGTCCATTTATCTCCACCTTCCAAAGGTTTAGAGCACTGTGACCAAGCTGAGAGAGAGAGGTTTGGGCTGGGCTTAGTGCAGGTGAAGATTGCCAATCCCCGGGTTGAAGAAGACCAATGAAGTTGACAAATTGAGGGTCACAGAAAGCAGAGAGCCACATTGAACTTCCTTTATGAGCTTCTGTACATTGGTCTTTGTGCTAGAAAGAGGAAGAAAAATCACACAGTGTGAATTGAATATAAAACCAGTGCTCTTGATTGCATACGAGGGGAAAAAATCTGACCAAGAAAGAAAAGGGTTCACTGTTTTACAAACACTAACAAACATGGCTATAAAAGCACATTTCATGACACAAAAGCCTATGTAGAGGGTAGACATTTTTATAGCTTCCTTAAGTGAGTAGTTAAACCAGCAGTCTGAATTCTCTTAGTCCCCTAACAGTGGTTAATTAAATAAGTATTTTCCTTATTCATTGCCCACAACTGTGGTTTTTTTCTCTATGCACCCTAGAAAAATTCCCAAGACTTAAGGAGGACACAAGCTGGTTATGTAGTAAAATAAGAGTGCCTTTTCTGTTGGATGTTCATTTTAGTTCCCTGTTTTCCCAGGGCATACAATGTTTAGAAACTTTTTTCTCTAAACATAAGAATTATTGCACACCACAATTTTGAACTACCAATTTCCATATCTTAAGCAGCTATCAACTTGCCAATTCCCTTTGTGTCTCCTTTACATTTTCTTTTAATGTTTCCTTGCGTTTTGGGTTGTGCTCAAAAAGACTTTTGGGGGAGGGGCATGATTCTTTTTAAATTGATAGAAATGAAACTGTACAGATTTTTGCCCCCTTGTATCTGTGAGCATGATCTCTATCAGTCTTGAAAATCTGCTTTATCATTTTGTATATTTGACTATTTTGTATTCAGCATTACTTGATTCCTTACATGCATGGCAATGTATTAAAATGTGGGATTTCTATTACCGTGTAAAAGTGTTTTGATTCTGATTTTCAACATATATCCTTGGGGAAAAATTACATTAAACTTTTCTATTTTCTTCAGCTCATCAGCTTGTCAGAAGAAAAAAGAAAGTTAACAGCATTTCACTTTCCCTGTGTTAGCTAATGATGCAATTCATGGTGGAAAATTGTCCTCAATTATGCTGTGTTTCCTGGAGAAATAATATATGTGGAATGAATTGGTGGCCTCTCTCCAGCTCCCAGCACACAGAATTCCCCCAACACCGAGTCCCACCAGCGTGATGGCTATTACCGTTGAATGCTTTAGCGTTGAGCACAGCTAGGCAAAAGACACAGTTCTCTCCCTCCATAGAATTGCTAACACCCTGGAAAGAGATGGGACAACAGATCTTGGCCCACCAATCTGCTCTCACCCCGAGAGAGCCTTAAGTGCTTATCACAGCATGATTGATGGAATTTCCCATCACCTCCATCTCCATCTCTCAGGTGATGACCAAGTGTCAGCTGTCTGTATTTTATCAGTTGGGATGCTTTCAAGTAACACCTGCCCAAGGGATTCAGGATTAGAGAGCCGCTCTCTAGTTCAGCAAACATCTGGGTATACTCCACTCTACACCACGTATTTGAAACACACCAACATTTTTTTCTCAAATTAAAAAAAAAAAAATCCACTGAGTAATATGCACCAAATATAAACAGTAGACCATTTTTTCTGCTCTAAACTACCATTTTCACCCTTCCCTGTCTCAAGGAGACATCGTAATGAGTACTTAACAACCACTGTGACTTTGCTGAATATGATGAATTGCCTCAACTGGTAATAGAGAAATGCTTCCTTCCCAGAGAGGAAAAGGCACGTGTAAATTGCATGAAAAAGAAGGGAAACACCCACCGCCCTTCTTTATTACATGTTTACAGTGAATCTAGTTTTGGGGGATTTGGGGGGTTTTTTTCCCCCCAGAAAATGTTTCCAAAAGCAAAACCTGTGAGAACCTTTTAGTTTAGTTTACTGACTCACTGTATAAACCTTCTAAATCTGTCTACACACCCTGTAACTCTAAATGTACAATTTTCTCCCACTTTCTATTCATACAAGTTAAGAACATGGAAAACAGGGCAAGTTTCTTTGTCAGTGAACCTCTTTAGAAGATGTAAAACTAGAGCCCTACAAACCCCACATTCTCTTTGTCTTGACTTTTCTTGGATCATTTCTGGCTATTTTTTCTTTTTTTGTCTCTTTCTCATCATTTCCTTCCTTTTCCTCTGTCATTTCTCTGCCTTTAACTTAGCACTCCCTTTCTGTGTGCTTCTCTTTATCTTTCTCTACCTTACCTTCCTCTGCCTCTATCTCATCTCCTCCTCTCTCCCTTTTCTCATTTGTCTCTCTCTTTTAACCCATTTTACCCTTCTCCTTTCTTTTCCCTCTCTGTAGGGTAGGACACTCATCTTATTTGTATTTGTATCATCATCTCTTGGTACATAATAGTTGCTCAACAAATGTTAGGTGAACCAAATTAAACTTGGTGCCTTGTTCTTCCCACCTTATTCCCCTTCTTCCTACTGAGCCTAGCAACTGCCACGAACTCTTTGTTAAGCAAATGAACTCATTGTAATAAAGACTAAAGCCAGATGTGTTTTCAGAGGTGGGTGAAAGCTCTCGGTAGCAGGTTACCTAGGCAGCTTTAGGTAACCCAAGCCAGAAGTAGGTACAGAGAAAGCTTTCTTGCCATCTCAGTGCTTTGGGAACTAATACTTGCCTGGGTAAACGTGGTGGCCATATTTGGATCAAGGATAGTGATGTCATGAGAAGTTTACCATCAAAAGTATGTGTTGATCTAAGATGATTCAGAACTGTATAAAATCCCTCCATGGGACCTAGTAAATGTACTCTGCAGTGCTAGATCTTTTGTTCCAAAGAAAGCTGTCCACCGTTGAGGTTTCTTATGGTGATTATGAAATCATTAGGATTGTTAATACTTTCTCTTTCACATAAATCTATTTTTATGGCATATAGATATATGTACACTGTAAAATAGCTTTCCATTACCTTTCATGATTTTGTACGTATATGGATAAAATCAACTAAAAGAATAAGATTTAATAAGGACAACCACGTTCTTCTGTTTTTGTAAGCAACTGGGGAGATATAAAGTGGGAGTGGATAATTAGAACTGTGTACAGTTGTTTCACAAGTGAAGATGTCCCCCGTCTCATGAGAAATGGAAAACTTGATAGGTTCCTGTTTTTCTCTCATGTCTCTGTCCTTTTGTTAGTGTAACCCTAATATGATTAGGTCTCCCATTGCCCAATCTCTAGAGGGAAGTCCAAGAGGGGAATAAAAATATATACAAAAACTTTTCCAGATTTTATTTTGTCCTTCATGAAACTTCCAAAGCAGAAAGTGTGACAGGGTGTGGGTATGTGTTTTACAGAAAATATCTTAAAAGTCCTTCTTCCCATTTATGCCACCCTCATCATACATCCAAAGACAACTGCTTCCCTTCCTTAGACCAAATCTTTCCCTTCTGCCCGCCAACCAAGAAATCTCCCAGCCACCAGACTCTTCTGGTTCTTGTCTCACATTACACCCTCTTTCCTTCCATTTCCATTCTTCTCTACTAAATCTTAGTCCTTTTCCATGTAATTTTCCCATTTTTGCTTTTCCACCTCTGTTTTTCTATGCCTATTGCCCTGATTCTACCTCACAAAAGCTAGTAAACATTAGCTTTTCTTTAGTGAGCAAAGGAGGGAGAAGGATGTGACAATACAATATTTTTTCTTAATAATTTTCCTTATTAATTTTTCTTAATAAGTCTTGCCCCAGAACTGTGGAATAGATGATCAAAAAAAATGAAGAGTAACACATGGGTGATGTAGTTGCTTGTCATTGATGGCTCAAATTCTACCTCCAGAAAGTAAGCTGTATGGGGCTTGAAATCGTTTTTGTTTATTCATTGAGCAATCATTAGATGGATCTGGTGCTATTTGTTCTGTGTACCAGGATCTGTGCATGGTATTGCGTTAAGTGTTGGTGACTTACAGATGAAGGACATTTTCCCTCCCTTAAAGATCTTACATTCTAAGATACAGAAATAAGGAGCTCAGCAAAAAATAAGTGATAAGAATCCCTTAGGAAAGTCTAAATATCTCTGGAAGGATAATACTTAAGCCTCACTCGTTCTCCGATGCTGGGATTCAGGAGAGATGCAAGAATGTTCCATGTCAAGTAAGCTCGGAAAACATGATATATTTACCCCACTCCTAGTCACACATGATGCACGTTAGCATATTAAAACTTCTGAAAAGGCTTGCAGGTTATAGTTGTATATGTTTATTCAGTACAGCATTTTCAAAATTCGTTCAAGCATCAACTATTTTCCCCCAGAGAATACTAACTAATGCCTCATAGAACAAGCACTTTTGGAAATGCTGTTCTCAATCATTAGCTTGGTGATAATATGTTGTCTCAACCAGGTGAGTATAAAGTCCCTCAGGAAATATGTGATGCAAAAGATGAGCCCCCTAGAAGGTGATAAAGGTCTAAGGGCCAGAAAATGGGCTAAAAACAAATTTGCTGATTTCTATTAATTAATTATGAAGCAACCACTACATAGTCAACCTATGAGGCTATCACATCCTAGGCCTGCCACTAGCCATGATGGGAGAGGGGAAAACAATAATGTGAGTTTGACCAAGTCTCACATATCTCTGGATTTTAATTTTCTGTTTTGAAATATTAAGGGTTTGGAATAGATGGGCTCCAACATGGCTTTGTAGCACAACATTTTAAGTCCAATTATAACTTTGTACCACCTTATCTCCAACTTTGCGTTTAAAAAAATATGCACACATTAAAAAATCTAGAAGCTTCACTCCACTGTACCTTATTTTCCTTCTTAAGACTAAAGAAGACTTTTTATCTTACTTGTTTTTGTCTCACAAGTGTTACGGGAGATTTTCAAAGGAAACAAAAACTTGGACCACGGTTTGAGCAATCACACAAGCACATAGACCACAGTTGGTAACCTCACTGACATGAACAGGTGTTGATTTTTATTGGTTAAGCCAGAAATCTTTTAAACAATTATTCTTGGACACAATGGGAACTAGGGAAAAAAAGCAGTCATTCAAAGAATTTGAAAAAAGAAAATAAGTGGTATCAAACTTGATGCTTTTGGTATTCTTCCTTTGATGACATTCTGTTCAAAAATTAAATTAGGGGAGTTAGAGAGAGGCTGAATCCAGAACTATATTTTAAAGAAGGACTCATAAGATGTACACTAACTCCCAGGAGATGATATTTCTGAAAGTGTGTTGGTGTGTACGTGTGCACGTGTACAGTGATAGAGATGAGGGTGGGAGGGAAAGAAGAAGAAACTGGAAACGTTTCTAACAAAGCCCTGATTCCCCTTTTGGCCACCTTGACTTCCTCTCTCAACCTGGACAAGACGGATGAATCCCTGCCCTTGTTTTCCCTTTGTATTTGTCTCCATAACATTCCAAAATCATTCCATGGTGCATGAAACTAGAATAATCTTTTTAAAGTTGTTTATATATTTTGTTTCATTTTGGAGAACAAAAATTGATATCATGAGAATCAGTCCTCATGAGTATGTGATAATAAGTCTCTGAAATACAATTTAATTGATTGACTAGCAAAAGCAATAGCTCCAAGAACTTAGTGCTTGCCATGGGCCAAGCATTCTTTCTGTTACCTCATTTAATCCTCACAATATTCTGTTAGATATTATTATTCCCATTTCACAGGTGAAGAAATTAAGAGAATTTAAAGGGATTAAATTCTTAGGTCAGATCGCACAGCTGACTCAGCTGTTTCTGACTGGGAAACACAAAATCTCAACCATTAGACTATACACACATTAATTGAGCATGTACCATGCACATCAACTGAGCATGTACTAAATGACTAATCCCTAACATCTACTGTCCTTGACATCTTCAAAGTCAGAAGTACTTTTGAAATTCTCCTGAAAACTATGGATACCCTTGTCCAAACATGTACCCAACATACAAATCTTTACATACATTTTCAGCAGGTTCAAGGACCTTCTGAACCCCATCCCATTTTAAGAACTCTTCCCTTAAGTAATGATACAGAATTTAATTGGTGAAGAAGAGATGATAGCAGAAGAAATGGAGCCAGCAATGGCTTGGCCTTCAGTACACAAATTTCCTCTCACAGGAAGAGGGGAGATAGTCATGACTCATTCCACAAGTAGTTACTGGGTGTCTCCCGTGGGAAGTGCCATTGTAGGCCCTGGGAATACACCAGGAAATTGTGCAGACAAGGTCCAGTCCTCATGGAGACTGTTGTTCAGGAGGGGAGACAGGGAAATTAATAGGCATTAGATCTGTAGCCCTCATGCTGCATTTTTGAGTCTCTCAGTTCTTCTAAGGGTGCCTAAAAGACCGGCTAACTTAGTTTTGGATCTATGTCCTAAAGATACGGCTATTGTACAGTTTCTGTCCCAATGTGTGAAGTTGAAAATATAATGAGCACTTCTGTTAAAAATATTTTTCTTTATTGCCTTTGGTAAAAAGAGGAAGCAAATAGACTCGCTCTTTCAAATGCTGATTCCAACATCTGTCCTCCAAAATCGGTATTAATGTACTCTCTTCAAATTAGAACTTTTGATTTTCTGTGGATAACAAGAATATTAGCTATGCTGGGTTTTGTGCTGTTTCTGTTAAAATTTTAAACACCGTTTTGTTCAATGTATTGTTCAGTTCAGCTGAGGTTGGGGGTAAGAAGTCTATTTGTAGGAAACCAAGTATACATCCTGTGTCCTCATATGGTATCATTTCAAGCTTGTCAATTCTTTTTTTATGTTTATATTAATGCTTGTACTTATTCATAACCCATTTATATCCACAAAGTAGTTGAGGCAATTCACAAGAAAAAATACCATAAAATAGAAAGCTATAAATAAACTAAAATCAGAACCAGAGAAATTGTACAGCAATTAGAAGATTAAGGACAAGGATATAGGCTGTAACCTATCTACTTTGGCCATCATTATTAAAGAGTAGCCATAAATTTCATGTCAACATTGGAGGCAGTCAAAGTAACCTGATACAAGATTTACAACTACCATAAAGATAAACATGGATGTCTAGTGGAGAAGAATACAAAAGTCACATGAATTTTTAACATAAAACAGAAGAAATTGTGCTCACTTTGCTTAGGGTTATGCCTCCAACCCCTGGGAGTATGAGTTCAGTCTTCTCTGATGATAAGAGTGAAAAAACTGGAGAAGGACAACCTTGGGGGATGTCAAGTTTTTCTTCCCACATGAGTCTGAGAAAAATTTCTTAATGCATCTTTTTAGGTAGGACCCTGAGTGAAGCCATAGAAAATGTCCCTATAACATATGCAATAAAGGTTTTCACATAGCAGCTTATCATGTCCCTCAAAGGCAGCAAAGGGCACAGCAACTATGAGTGATCAGGTGGAAACAATTCTATGGCGCCCAATTTCATGTGATCTCAGTTCATGAGCTCATCAAATCTGCAGGCTTCCTAGAGGGCTGAGAATAAGGAATAAGCAAGATAATGTGCTCGTGACTGGAGCCCCCTAGAAACCAACCTCAGTCATGACAGCAATCATGTTTGGAGCGCTTGTAATATGGCAGGCTCTTTAAGGTATTGTATATATATTTTTTTTTTTTTAATTAATTTACTTTCGGCTGTGTTGGATCTTCGTTTCTGTGCGAGGGCTTTCTCTAGTTGCGGCAAGCGGGGTCCACTCTTCATCGCGGTGCACGGGCCTCTCACTATCGCGGCCTCTCTTGTTGCGGAGCACAGGCTCCAGACGCGCAGGCTCAAAAGTTGTGGCTCACGGGCCTAGTTGCTCCGTGGCATGTGGGATCTTCCCAGACCAGGGCTCGAACCCGTGTCCCCTGCATTGGCAGGCAGATTCTCAACCACTGCGCCACCAGGGAAGCCCCTAAAGTATTGTATACTTAATCCTTGTGATAACTCTCCAAGGTAGGGACGTTGATCAGGACTCTTTCAGTTGCAAGTGACTAAAGCTCAACTCAAACTACCTTAAGGGAAAAGAGGAGAGAAAGAGATTGATTGATTGATTGGTTGACTGGATGATGTATTGAAAAAGTTCAGGGCAAGATGGATCTTTCTCAGTATCCACTTTCTACTCAGCATCTGCTTTCTTCTCTGAGTGGGAAAAATGGCATCTCACAGCTCCAGGCTTACACAGAAAGAGACCCTGTCTTATCCAAGCCTGTCCTCAAAGTAGACTCATTTTTGGGTCACTTGCCTACCGCTTGGCCCAGTCTGTGTATCCAAGAGAATGTAGCCCTCTAATTGGCTGGCCCGAATTGCCAGTTCCACGAGACTCTCACAGAGTGGGAGGATGAGGAGCACCGAATTGACAGTTCCACGAGACTCTCACAGAGTGGGAGGATGAGGAGCACCGAATTGACAGTTCCACGAGACTCTCACAGAGTGGGAGGATGAGGAGCACCGAATTGACAGTTCCACGAGACTCTCACAGAGCGGGAGGACGAGGAGCACCGCCCAGAGGGAATGGATGAAGGGCAGACGCGTACACCAGACAGTCTCCGCAGTGGGTAATATTAGCCCCACTTGACAGAGGAGAAAATGGAGGCCAGAAATAACAAATGGCAGAGCCAAGATGAGGTTGTAAGCCCTGCATTAGTCGTAAAATCTGAAATGCTAACAGCTTAGTGCACCAAAACAGTAATTTTTACTTACCCTCCGTGCCTAACTCAAGTTGCTTCGCGTAGTACTCGCGACAGTCCCCAGGGACCCAGGCCGCCAGTGAAGTTTCTAGTATCTGAAAGACCTGGATTCCAGGCCTATAGAGCAGAGGAAGAGGAATGTTCACAGCCATCACTCACTAGCCAGGACGAGTCCCCTGGCTCTGCCCATGGATAGGGACTGACCCGGGGGGATGGGACATGCACGTGGATCTTTGTGAGTATTAACTATCTCTGCCGTTTAGGTCTGTATGACTCAAAACCTTTGTCTCTCACCTGCTATAGCTCAAGTGCCACAAAAACAAATGCGAGTAGTAAGAATTTCCAGCCAGCCTCTCCCTGCCAGCAGCCATGAGTAAGAAGGGGACAGGTCTTCCCGTTCCTCAACTGATCCTAAGAGAAAGAGCAATAGATTCAGAGCACAGCAGGCTGACAGAGCTGGCTGACACCCTGTCCAGAGGGCCGTTTCAGCGCCCGGCTTCCCCACAGGAGCCGCAGAGAAGGGGGCTGACGTAGACCCCGATTGCTACTGCCCAGTCTGCAAGGCTGCTCAGGGCTGAGTCCAGCTGACAGTGGCTCCTTCAGGCTGCCACTCACTGGGCTTAACCTCCAATGCAACTGTGCTTTGAGCCACGAATTGTGTTTCTGAATTTAGCTCTTCACGTGATTTGTATTCTCATCTTCAAGGACGACAGCAGGTGGTGATGGGAGATGCTGGTCTGGACTGCCCAAAGGCTGCCTTGTGACCTTGCGCTGTTGCAGGAATCTGAGAGCGTTAGGAATCATGCACATCGATCCACACCTTCTTTGTACCCACAGTTTTGATCCCAAATTCCTCCCTGACCCCTATCTGCATGAGCCAGACTGTGAACGATATAAACCCTCTCTTGCCTCTGCTGGCTTAAACCAGAACTTGACTTCAGCTATCGGCAGAAGACCTCTTTCACCTGGCGCTACTCTAGTAAGGAGTTGGTCTTCAAAAGGTAGAGGAGGAAACCTGAGGCCAAGGGGAAGGAAAAAAGACAGCTTTCCAGAAGGGAGTGCTAAGAAGAGACAATGCTTTTGATGTCTTTTCTTCTATTCCAAACACTACCCCTACTGGAGTGGCCAATCATATCAGGGGTCCCTGAAGACTTCACTATTGAGAGCTCCCTACTTTCACATATAATACCCGTGGAGATACTGCTGATTCTGACCAATTATCCCAAGGACTCCCCTCTATTGCCCAGTCACAGGACGGGCTGGCACTTACAAACTGTCCACAGAAGTGATGATACTCGCCCAGGCTCCTGGCAGAAGCGATGAACCATCACCAGAGTGCCTCCTTCTGTCCTTCTCTGCCGGGCACCCAAGACCACTTTGGACGCCATACATGCCAGATGGTGAGGCTACAAAGAGATGCTCCACCTGCGTCAGACTTTACATGAGCAAAAAATAGAACTGTATTGCATAAGCCAAGATTTCAGGAGTTGTCTGCTGTGGCACTTAGCATTAGTTACCCTGACTGATTCAATATGAGAAATGTGTAAAAAGTCTTAAGTGTTTGAAAAATCATGTGGTAGGCCCTATGAGATGGTACTTCTTTCCAAAAGAGCGAAAAAGAAGTATGTCATTCTTAACTGCCCTTCACTTTTTCAGGAAACAGTTCTATAATTGTGTATACGATCTTAAATTTTCTTCTCTTCCTTCTCAATGGAACATGGAATTGATTGGCTTAAAATAAGATTGACCACTTTTGACATTATTAGTATCAATTCAGGTCTTAACTACATTATACTGATGGAGCTTACAGGTCTTAACTCTAGTCTCGGAACATTGATTGCTTCATTTTCCACTTATTTTTATAAAATAAGGAGATAAAAAAATAAGAAAAGATTCATGAAATTGCCTGAACACACCTGGATGGTCAAACCTAGATTGCAGATTGACAGGAAGTGCTTCCGTGTGATGGTTTCAAATTTTCACATTTATGAGAGTTTGAATTCAGTGTAGGAACAGGTGGATGAGAGGTTTTGAGAAAAGTGTATGGCAGTGTGGTTACACCAGATGGCAGCATATAAACCTGTATGAATATCTACCACCTGGGCTTCTGAAAGGGCCTCTTGCCTTGCTGTTCTCCATGCCTAGAAGGCTCACATACCAGATCATCACATAACTATTTCTCAACCTTCTGTTTTGTTGAGAAAACAAACAAAAAGTTGGGGGGTGCCAGAGGGGAAGAACAGCGATTGAGGAAGTTTTGAACTTCACTCCGTATTAATGTTATTGTATACGATTAAAATTTTTGAGAGTCCTAATGGCATTGTGGGTATACAGGTAGTATCCTATTCTTGGGAAATATTTGCCGGACTATTTAGAGATAGTTTAGTGATGTCTATAACTTACCCTAAATGGTTCAACACCAAGAACCACATATATACGTACGTGTATATGCATACATACAAAGATGTGCACACATAGAAGAGGGAGAGAGCAAGTGTGGCATAAGGTTAATAATTGTTGCATTTAGGCAATGAGAAAATGGGTGTTAATTGAATAGTCATTTTCAACTTTTCTGTAGATTTGAAATTGTTCAAAATAAAAAGAGAATATAGTCTCCATACCTAATTTCTATCTTTTTATCTTTATTTTATCTTCATTTTTATCTTTCTCAATTCTCTGAAATTATGTATTTATTTATTTAATCAATTATTGGATCTTCTTTTTCCATTAGAATGTAAGCTCCTGGGAGCAGTTTTGTCAGTCTGGTAAACCACTTTATCCCAAGCACCTAGACCAAAGTAGCATTCAATTAAGAGCTGTTAAATGAACAACCCATTCAGATACCCTCAACCCATGCCATATCCCAGGCTCCTTAGGGATGAGTCAGGGACAGGTGCCTTGACCACCTCCAACCCCCCCCAACAATCAAAGGGCCCCCAAACAGCCAAAAAATCAGCAAATCTGACTTGAGTGTCCACAATCATCCCTGGGGAGCTACAAAAACAAGGAGATTTCAGTCTCAGTGGGGACATTAGACAGTCCACATACCACCAAGGTGACTGTGAGGGCTCTTTCCATTTCATAAAGTCACTTTGGCAAACACTGCCCCATTGAAACCCTCAGGTAAATCCTACAAGACAGGTAAAATGATTAGCCTGTCGACAGAGGAGGTCCAACACTTTTAACTGGCAGAGCTAAGATTTGAACTCCATTTCCCTGACTCAAAATAATGTACCCTTTTCACTATACATCAAACCATCTAAAAATATTACAATTACTAGCAGGCAGCATTTTTAATTGCCAAATGACTTATATATTCATATGTATACATATACACATATATATGTCAATATCACATCCCAAAATAGTCTATCACAGAAAACAGAGATTACTTCTCTAAAAGATAGAGCCTTGTAATGCACAATGACAACTTATTTTGTCATTGAGATGGAGGTCCTAGGGGCACTGGTTTTGAGCTAAGCCTCTGGGTCCTTTAAGGCAAGTACTTCTGTTCCTTAATCCACCAGCTTGCCCTTCTGCACCTGCACCTGCATAAAGACAGTCAACCCATTACAGTGGATGGCCCAGAGCTCTAACATTGCACCCTGACAATGCCTAACACCTTGTAAGCTGCACAGAGGCCTGTTTCAGTCAATACTTGAACAGAAAGCAAAAACTGGAAAAAAAATTTCGAGCAGTGCAAGGCGTAGTGTTGTTCACTTAAGGAGGTTGCACTTTTAACCACGAGTCAATACTATACCACTTGTCTGGTAGGAAAAGGGAGCTGGTTGAAAAGCATCATTTCTATCTTAAATAAGGAACAGAAAGCCTAACTCCTAAGAGCTGACACTTATTTTAAAATCCAGGGGGCTTCCCTGGTGGCGCAGTGGTTGAGAATCTGCCTGCTAATGCAGGGGACACGGGTTCAAGCCCTGGTCTGGGAAGATCACACATGCTGTGGAGCAACTAGGCCTGTGAGCCACAACTACTGAGCCTGCGCGTCTGGAGCCTGTGCTCCGCAACAAGAGAGGCCGCGATAGTGAGAGGCCCGTGCACCACGATGAAGAGTGGCCCCCGCTCGCCGCAACTAGAGAAAGCCCTAGCACAGAAACGAAGACCCAATATAGCCAAAAATAAATAAATTAATTAATTAATTAATTTAAAAAAAAATCCAATGGTACCACTAGATAGACTAGAATGCCTTTTGATCAAGATTCAACTCAGGTCATTACATGCCCATCCAAATTTTCAGTGGTCTCCAACTTGTTCAAACAGGCTTGCAGACTTGGCTGTACAATATAATGCTATGCTAAACCAATGCAATGATCAAATATACATTTTATATTTTAGAAACCTATGTTGAGGAATCTGACTAGAAAGTCTACATTCAAGATCTGTTTGGGAGCTTTTTCCTTTCTTTTTTAAAAAGCCTTATTAAGATACAATTGATATACCATAACTTACCTATTTTAAGTACACAATTCAATGTCTTAAAATATATTCAGAGGGCTATGCAACCATCTACCACAACCTAATTTTAGAACATTTTCATCACCCAAAAAAGGAACTCTGCACCCATCAGTAGTCACTCCCCTTTCACTCCAAATCTCCTCTTCCCCCAGCCCCTTACAACTACTAATCTACTTTCTATCTCTACACATTTTCCTGTCCTGGACATTTCATATGAATGAAATTATGCAATACATGATCTTTTATAACTGACTTCTTTCACATAGGATAATGTTCTCAAAGTTCATTCATGTTGTAGCAGGTATCAGTACTCCATTTTTATTGCCAAATATTTCATTGTATGAATATACAACATTTTATTTATCCACTCATCAGCTGATGGACATTTGGGTTGTTTCCACTTTTGACTATTATGCATAACACTGTTTAAAACATTCATCTACAAGTTTTTGGGTGGATGTATGTTTCTACTTCTCTTGGGTATATACCAAGGATTGAAATTGCTGGGTCATATAGTAACTCTATGTTTAACTTTTTGAGGATCTGCCAGACTGTCTTCCAAAGTGGCTGAAAAATTTTACCTTCCCATTAGCAATACGTGAGAGTTGCAGTCTCTCCGTGCCTTCACCAACTCTTGTTATTGTGTGAATTTTTCATTATAGTCATCCTAGTGGGTACGAAGTGGTATATCATTGTGGTTTTGGATTGCATTTTCATAATGACTAATAATGTTGAGCATCTTTTCATATGCTTGTTGGTCATATGTATATGTTATTTGGAGAAATGTCTCTTTGTATCCTTAGACAATTTTTAAATTTTGTTATTTGTCTTCTCGTTGAGCTGTAAGAGTTGTTTACGTATCTTGGATACAAGTCCCTTATCAGAGATATGACTTGCAAATATTTTCTCTCTTTCTGTCTGTTGCTTTTTCACTTTCTTGATAGTATCATTTGTAGCACAGAAGTTTTCAATTTTGGTATAGTCTAATTGCTCTATTTTTTCTTTTGTCACTTGTACTTTCATTGTTGAGTTGGAAAAACTCACTTCACTCTTCCTACTGTGTTTTTGTTCACACTACTATCACCCTCACAACACTTCTAACACCAGATGTGTGGGGGTTTTTTTCCGCATACCAAACAGTTCTCCAACACTAGCTGGGTATCCTACAATTCAACTCAATTCTGACATGATCTACCTGGAGATAGTGTCAGATCCCACAAGCTAAGGGCTCAGTGCCACAAGACTGCCCC
The DNA here is from genome assembly GCF_965194805.1 of Balaenoptera borealis. Classification (NCBI taxonomy): domain Eukaryota; kingdom Metazoa; phylum Chordata; class Mammalia; order Artiodactyla; family Balaenopteridae; genus Balaenoptera; species Balaenoptera borealis. Next base: position 20,381,883 of record NC_138876.1, read on the forward strand.
CACTTCAGATGCCCATCTCAAGTCCAAGTGGTAACCTGTGCTTTTGCTCAACTGGTTATAAATTGGAGGTTCCCACAATCCCCTCCTTGGGTTTGATTAATTTGCTACAGAAGCTCACAGAACTCAGAAAAAAATGTACTTACGTTTGCTCGTTTATTACTAAAGGATATGATAAAAGACACGGATGAACAGCCAGATGAAGAGATACACAGGGCGAGGCCTGGGAGAGTCCCGAGCACAGGAGTTTCTGTCCCCATAGAGCTGGGGTGTGTCACCCTCCCTGCACACAGATGTGTTCACCCACCTGGAAGATCCCCAAACCCTGTACTTTGGGGATTTTTGTGAGGGTTTCATCACATAGGCATGATTGATCGTTAACACAGCTTCCAGCCCCCTCTCCCCTTTCTAGAGAATAGGGGTAGGGCTGAAAGTACCCAGCTTGTAATCATGGCTTGGTCTTTTGGTGACCAACTCCTACCCAGAAACTGACCAAGCATTGTCTCATTAGAACAAAAGATGCTTCTACCACCCATGAAATTCCAAGGGACTTAGGAGCTCTGGGTCAGAAACCAGGGTCAAAGACCAGACATTAGAACAAAAGATGCTTCTAGTGCACTTATCACTTAGGAAATTACAAGGGTTTTAGAAGCTCTGTGCCAGGAACAGGAGGCAGAGACCAGTATATATTTTTTCAATTATTTCATAGCTTCCTATCCAAGAAACTGTTACCTAACCTAAGGTCATGAAGATTTACTCCCATGTTATCTTCAGAGACTTTTATAATTTTACCACTTACATTTAGGTCTGTGATCCATTTTGACTCATTTGTGTGTATGGTGTGAAGGTAGGTGCCCAACTTCATTGTCTTGCATGTGGATATTTGGTTGTCTCAGAACCATTTGTTAAAGAGACTACTTTCCCCCATTGAATTGTCTTAGCATCCTTGTTGAAATCAATTAACCAGAAATGTAAGGGTTGGGTTTATTTTTGTATTAGCATGCCTTACATACTCCTCCAACGTTTATAATTAATTAAATTGATCTTTTTTATTGTTTGGGAAATATCTGATGTATTTCTAGAAAAAAGAATTTGCAAAGTATACATCAACCCATAGAATATGACATCCTAAAGATCACTTTAAGTCCCCTCCGTGTTTTGTAAGGAATATTAGTTTTCAAATCAAAATATTAGATTAATAATACCTGCAATAATTATAAGAAAAGTAATAGTGGGATATATTGGGCCCAGAACTGTGCTAAACTCTTTCAGCATGTGTAGCATTTAATCTTCACAAGAAGATTTTAAGCTCAGTGTATACTTGTTTCCCCAGATAAGAAAACTGAGGCTTCGAAGGGTTAAGTAACTTGCCTTACACAGCTAGTAAGTCACTTGACCATTTCCAAATCTCAGATGAACTGATCACGCTCTGTAAAACAGGTATAACTTGTAGATATTACCTAATAGCAGATGCAAAAGTCTAAATGTTCCCTCAGGGTCTGAGAGCATGGCCAAACAGCCCACTACAAACCTGAAATTTCCTTGAAGGCCCCATGTTTAATCTTTAAATTCATGCAAAACTTTTAATCTCTATAATATATGTGTTTATTTTAACTAGATAATATATGTGTTTATTTAAAATGCAGCTGAGTCCTGGAGGTAACACACAGAAGTAGGGAATTCCTTTTATTGTCTTCCTCATCCTTTTAAAATTACAATTAAAATGTTTCAAGAACTGTACATATTGCCTCTTCTAAAGCCATCGAGAACTATCCCTAGCTCTCCCTGTAAGAGCCCTTGGGGTCATAGGATTCTTCTGATAACATTGCTGTGTCTGACTAATGGACTCCACATGTTCCTGAAGCATGGCTATAAAACAGTTTCCTTTAAGCAAATCTTATTTTCATACTGACTAACATTATGGGAATGAAGATGTATTCCCACAGGAGCAAAGAAATGTAGCCCCAACATGTAATTTGGAAACAATTGCATCTGCAGGAAAGCTTTTTAAAATCACATATTTAAAAAGAAAGTGTATCATTTTTGATAAAACAATTATAGAGCCAAACTAAGTCACAAGGAGAAGAAATAGCGTGCTGAAACTCAGAATACTGTGCCAGGATCTGCACTTCCTCCTGGAGTAGCTTCCTCGAAAGGAAATTTGTCTACTGTGTACTCTGGGCTTTGTAGTCAGTCTGTTCCTGGTTTAAAAAAGAAAAAAACAAACAAACAACCCAATCCAGAAATGGGCAGAAGACCTTAATAGACATTTCTCCAAAGAAGATATACAGATTGCCAACAAACACATGAAAGGATGCTCAACATCACTAATCATTAGAGAAATGCAAATCAAAACTACAATGAGCTGAGTGAACTGATGAGGATGAGTATAATTTTTGTGACTTTCTGTCTGAATTTAAAAAAAAAACAAATCCCACAAGGACTCAGAGGCAAAGAATATACAAATCAGTTTTCACTGCAAAGTAAAGGAGCTGTTACAGTGGAGGATTACTGAACTGAATGTCAATATTAAAAAAAAAAAAAAAAAAAAAAACTACAATGAGGTATCACCTCACACCAGTCAGAATGACCATCGTCAAAAAATCTACAAACAATAAATGCTGGAGAGGGTGTGGAGAAAAGGGAACCCTCTTGCACTGTTGGTGGGAAGGTAAATTGATACAGCCACTATGGAGAACAGTATGGACATTCCTTAAAAAACCAAAAATAGAACTACCGTATGACCCAGCAATCCCACTACTGGGCATATACCCTGAGAAAACCATAATTCAAAAAGATTCATGTACCACAATGTTCATTGCAGCTCTATTTACAATAGCCAGGACATGGAAGCAACCTAAGTGTCCACTGACAGATGAATGGATAAAGAAGATGTGGCACATATATACAATGGAATATTACTCAGCCATAAAAAGAAATGAAATTGAGTTATTTGTAGTGAGGTGGATGGACCTAGAGACTGTCATACAGAGTGAAGTAAGTCAGAAAGTGAAAAACAAATACCGTATGCTAACACGTATATATGGAGTCTAAAATAAATAAATAAATAAATAATGGTCATGAAGAACCTAGGGGCAGGACAGGAATAAAGCCACAGACATTAGAGAATGGACTTGAGGACACGGGGAGTGGGAAGGGTAAGCTGGGACAAAGTGAGAGAGTGGCATGGACACATATACACTACCAAATGTAAAATAGATAGCTAGTGGGAAGCAGCTGCATAGCACAGGGAGATCAGCTCAGTACTTAGTGACCACCTACAGGGGTGGGATAGGGAGGGTGGGAGGGAGATGCAAGAGGGAGGGGATATGGGGATATATGTATACGTATAGCTGATTCACTTTCTTATACAGCAGAAACTAACACAACCTTGTAAAGCAATTATACTCCAATAAAGATGTTAAAAAAAAAAAGGAAAAAAAAGTGTTAAAATGCTTAACATTTTTGAATGTGTTAATTAAGGTTGATTGTTCTCTTAGGTAATCCATGGTTGGAGCCATTGATGGGTTTGCTTAATATTCTTTGTATTTTTTTCCATAGTGAAAATGGGTTTATTCTACATATGGATGTCTTCATAATCCTAATTTTTTCCCTCTGGGACTTGATTTTCACAACTGGTGTGCAGTTTTCTGACTTAGCAGTCAGAAAAAGAAAGGAAAGACCTGCCAGTCTGCTGATCTTGAAATTTAATAATTTCTGAAGGTCCTTCCTAAACCTATTAATTGAGCATCATGGAGCAGCAAAAAAGATAACTTCTCAGAGCATGATCCTGCCCTATCTGGGATGTACCAGGCAAACTGGTGAAGCAGGCAAGCCAGAGGTCTATTTGCAAGAGAACTAAAATGTATCTCGGGAAGAACACATCCTAAGAGAAAAGTGTCAGAGTGTAAAGAGGAGAATCCAGTAAGAATCCAGCAAAAAATTGACAGCACTCTCAAATTGAATAGTTGAAGAGTTTTTAATACAGATGCAATATACAAAGGTGTGGCCAGAACTTAGGGAAACCAACAAGATCTGGTGCAATGTCTCAGGGCGAGACCATGTGGTCACTGGAATATGGAAAGAGAGGACTCCAGGTGAAGCGGGAGGGTATTGGGGGAATAAATACCCTGACCTCATTCTCCTCTTAACTTCCATCTTCTACTGATTCCTCCCATTGGTCAAACCCAACCACATGCCAAAGGGCAAGGGAGCCCGTTGTGTCCACTTGGGTGTCAATGTCCTGCAGCCAAAGACCTCCAGGAGCACAGCTGTAATTGATCAATTGGGTTTATTGCTCGTTGGAGCAGACAAGAATGCACACCCTAGAGAACCTTGGGGAGTCATAGTAAGGGGATGTCAGAAAGGATTTATTTCTAAGATTTGGGCTGGTGGTGGGTAATTTGGGGAAGCACTGAAGGAGGGAGAGGCTTTGCTCTGCGTTGGATGCTGTCGGGAAGTGAGGCAAAACTCCTGTATCTACAGCCTCACGCCTTCGCTCCCTCATTCCCGATAAGATTTATTCAGATACTCAATCATAGACTTGCCACACTTCCTCATCGCGTCCCCCTCCTCTAATTAAAATGATTTGTGGCCGTGTTTGTGGCTCGGATGATGCCCACATTTTTGTGTGTGTTCCGATGTGAGTGTAGATTGCTCTTGCTGTCTTGATCCATGCGGGTCACAGCCCAGCCTGTCTGATGCTGAGGTTCTATGCTAGATTCAAAGCTCTGCCTCTCCACATCCACCCAGCTGTGGAGTCAGGGAGGCTGATCTGTGGGCAAGAGAAAAGCAGCTCCTATTCTCCAGGACCTGGCCTGATTCAATCAGGCCTTGGGGCTCTACAGTTGAACATAACATTTTTATAGAACCTCAACATCAGACAAGACCACGGAAGATGCAAGGTTCTGAGTCCAACGTGATGTTTGTCATCAGGCCACATCTCTGAGCCCAGCTCTGCGTGGGGAAAAGTAAGAAGTGATACAACTGCTTCCCTTGAAAAGCAAAGCCACTTACAAAACATTAGTGTTCCCGATGCCCTGCCTTGGGCTGCCTCCGAACAGAATATGACACAAAGGGAAGAGGGCCTTCTTTCCCATGTCACTGAAGGTCACTGGACACTGTGCAACTCAGGCACCTAGGAGGCGGAGTTAACTCTATGAAGGTTTCTGGCAGGGCAATGGGGGAGAACTGCATTCTGGCACCTGATTGGAAAGTGATGCTCAGTGAAAACAGAGGAAGCCATTGGTCCACGAGCACAGAAGGGATTCCCCCTGGGGACCCCCAGAGACACACAAGGGGATTTGCAGGAAGCTGCGATCTTGAATTATATAGAAGGAAGGAAGGACCAGAGAAATTTGGGCTTACCATTATTGTAACTTTGTTAATATCCACGGTCTGTTGAGGCATAGTGGAACCTAGCATAAATATTTTAAAACACCAAATCAACTAATTTTATATGCATTTAATTAAAGGGAGCTTCTTCCTCAGTTTGGCTATGATGCACAATGCACTTTTTTTATAAATTTATTTATTTATTTATTTATTTTTGGCTGTGTTGGGTCTTCGTTTCTGTGCGAGAGCTTTCTCTAGTTGAGGCGAGCGGGGGCCACTCTTCATCGCGGTGCGCGGGCCTCTCACTGTCGCGGCCTCTCCCATTACGGAGCACAGGCTCCAGATGCGCAGGCTCAGTAGTTGTGGCTCACGGGCTTAGTTGCTCCGCGGCATGTGGGATCTCCCCAGACCAGGGCTCGAACCCGTGTCCCCTGCATTGGCAGGCAGATTCTTAACCACTGCGCCACCAGGGAAGCCCCCACAATGCACTTTTAACAGCTTTTGTGCATCATTTCCAACCTGTAAATGTAGATAATCATGCTTACTTATTTATAAGGTTCTTTGAGGTTTTGGGAGGAAAGACTCTTTTAAAGTACAAAGCATTAATTTTTTGTGACAGAGTGCTATACGAGAAATGAACATGAAGCGATATAAAAATTTTTGTCTTCTTTCTTGCTTTCAGTTTTTAGTTGCTTTCTGCACAGAGACACAAAAGCCAGTCTCCAACAAGAGATCTGGGGTTTGAGATAACAGAACTAATAAAGTACTGTAAGTATAAAATCCTAAATAGGCTTGAATCGGCTACTCCTTTTGAAGATGAGAGAAATAAATTGAGAGACAAAGTATTTTGTACAAATGAACTCATTTCAGTAAGTTGCACTGATAATCCTATGAGTATGTAAATGGACCTCTATTTATAGACCCGTTATATCCATTTTTGACCGGGACGAGCCAGTGAAGCAATCGCAATAGTCAATCACTACAAGTAACTAGACCACAAGAGAAAAATGTGCCAGTTGCTAGGTGATGACTTTCAATCTATCATTTTAAGCAATAAATATAAGATGAAGTTATGAGGAGAGAAGCTATTCATAGCTAAAACTCTAGCTAAAATGGCTATTATTTATTGCACGGAACTGAAATTGGATGAAGTTGAGAAACCCAACATACCAACCCAGAAACCAAGATGCTACACCAGCGGACATCTTTCAAGGACAAACCCAAAGGTCAATAGAGAGCAAGGATTTAGGAGGAGGATGGAGAGGATAAAGGTTAAAAAAAAAAAAAAACTGGACTCGACTGTGTCGCTTATTATCATGCTTCAAAACATAAAAGGAAAAAGTAATTGATTCATTATTCAGAACTTTCCCATTTCTGAAAAAGACAAAAAGTCCCCCAGACCCTATCTATTAGCTAGCAGGTGGCAATAATGTATTTGTCACAATGACATATGCGAATGCTTTGTAAGACCCTGCCCTCTGAGAGCAGGGAAGTCAGTTTGGAAATACAGGTAATGCAAGTGAAGCAATCAGAGAATCACAAAGGCATTAAAATCCATTGGGTAAAACCTATGCCTGGCCTAAAGCAAGTGCTCAATCAATGCCAGGTTAACAATTAAGAATTATGTACTGTCATGTGTATTATTGCTGGTTCTATAAGGCAGGGACCTCAGCTGTCTAAAGCACAGCTGAGAATTCCAAAGCCCAAGGACAAGCCCCACCCCTTTCATTACCCATTTACTTTTGCAAGCCCGATAATCTAGAAGAGTGGTTCTCATACTTTAGTATATGCATCAGAATCACCTGGAGAACTTGGTTAGACACAGATCCCTGGGTCTCACCCACAGAGTTTCAGACCCAGTAGATCTGAGTAAGGTAATTTGCATTTCTAATGTGTTCCCAGGTGATAGTGATATTTCTGATTTGGGGAGCACATTTTGAGAACTGCTGGTCTCAAAGATTTTAAGTAAATTTCAAAACACGAAGGAGGATAATAAAAACAGCTAGTATTTAATGTACCCACGATGTCACTATGCTTCAGTCCTCCATTAGGGGATAGATAGATGATAGATAAAGAGATGTTAGATAGATAGGTAGATAGATGATAGAAAGTCTCTAATTTTCATATATGCACAAACACAAAAATCGGCATGATTTATTTCTAATTTTATAGATAAAGACCTAGAACTAGGCTTGGAGAAATTAAAACACTTGCCCACAGCATGTAAGAGGTAGAACACAGGCTTGAACCCTAGCCTGTCTCAGTTAAAGCCCACACCCCTTCCCCATACTGTTCTGCATCTCTGCGAGGCAGCAGTTACCTGCCAACAACAAAAAAATATCAGCTTACAGTGTTGGAAGAGCTTAAAAATCAATCAAAACCAGAAAGAACAAAAAATGCACAGTAGCCCGGGGTTTTTAAGGCAAGACAAGACAGCCTGACCCTCTGCAAGCTGGAGAGAAGGGACGAGCGTGAGCCGCACAGTTTCATTGCTTGGGGTGACCCCTGACTGGGGTGGATGGCCGGGCCTCCCTGTTGGCTCTAACTTTGTTACAGTTGAAGCAGAAACTGGCTGGCACAACCTTCAAAATCCAGAGAAAGGATAAAAGGAGATGCCTTAAAATTACACTTTCTCTTTGAAGGGCTCACGTTTCCCTGCATTGAACTTGACCCCAAATAATAATTATATGTGGAAGCTGAGAGGGTAAGAGCTATAGAAAGTGTCTCCTCTCCCTCCTCCTGCTTACATGAAGAAGAGCCCTTTGTTTCCCAGGCCAAGAGTGGCCGTGTAACACTGGAAGGGAAAACCCTTTCCCCTCATCCTGTCTCCTAGCCACGCTCTTGCTCCCTGGCTTGAGAGGACTCAAGCCACTCGGGCTTTGCTCCACCCAGATATTCTGATTTGACTCATCACAGCATCAGTGTGGCTTCAAAGCTCTCCCAGGTGGTTCTGATTGTAGCCAAATATGAGAAACACTGTGTAGTATCTTGTCTTGGTTTATATCTACAATCTCTCCTTCTGCTGCTTTCTCCCCCCTCTAAAACATGCTCACTTTATCCAAACTCTAGGAAAAAATACTTACATTGACCCTGCATCTCCACAAATTCCTTGACATCTATATTCTTAAAAATAATGGAGGTTATACATACCTGTTTATTTAGACCCATTCAGTATTTAACCCCTCAAAAGCAGGCTTCGGTCTCTAGTATCCCATCCAAGCAGGGTTTTTTGGTTTTGTTCTGGTTTTGTTTTTTAAACTCAGATACTGATAACCTACAACTTTTTCTCAGTCCTCATCCTCCTCAACTTTAATGATGTGGTTGATACTAGAGACCATTTAATCTTTGAATCCCTCTCAGGCCTTGAATTTGTGACCTCGTTTAATACTGCGTTTCCTACTACATTTCCTACCTTACCAACCATTGCTTTCATGTCACTTTTATTCTTTTCTCATCCTCTACCCTGTATTTGTAGAAATTCCTCAAAGTTCCATGCACTTCCATTTTCCCTTAGAAATCTTATCCATTTTCAGGAATCCAATAATCACTTTTTTAAAGAGTCTCTTGCCATCCTTATCTGCTGCCCAAGACTCTCAAAAAGTCTAGACCTAGATTCCGCTTATATACTCCACCTGTATATCCCTATCAGGATTTCAAAGTCAGCATGTCCCAAATGAAATCATTATCCTCTACCAATCTGTTTCTTCCCCGCCCTTCTCTTTTACGGAGTCACCCAAGGTTGAAACCTTGACATTTTCTGGGAGTCATCTTTGTTTTCTTCCTTTCTTTTCCTGCCAATAAGAGCACATTCCCGATAATTATGCAATGCCTTCATTGAGGTACAATAAGCTACACCTAAAGTGTCTAATTTGATAAATTTTGACATATGTATATATCAATGAAACACACAAGATAGTGAACAGAACCATAACCCTTAAAAATTGCCTCAGGCTCTCCTTCCCAAATGTCCCTGTCCTCCCCATCCCAGATAACTATCTGCTTTCTATCACTAAAGGTTATTTTGCACATTTTAGAATGATGTTGATCTTTTCCTGTGATTATTTGCCATTGTGTTCTTTTGTGAAGCATCTGTTTAATCTTTGGCTAAAATGTTAATTTATTTGTTAAACAAATTTATTATTATTATTATTATTATTATTATTACATTTTGGGGGCTCTTTATATATATTCTGAATACAAGCTCTTTGTCAGCTATATGATCTGCAAATATTTTCTCCCAGTGTATGACTTGTCTTTTCATTCTCATCATGGTGTCTTTTGAAGAGAAGCTCATAATTTTGATGAAATCCAATTTACTTTTTTCTTTTATAGATCATGCTTTTGGTATTGTATCTAAGAAATTGTTGCCCAATCCAAGGTGGCAAAGATTTTCTCCTGTGTTTCCTTCCTGAAGTGGCATAGTTACAGGCCTCACATTTAAGTCTACGATCTATATTCAGTCAGTTTTTGTATATAGCTTGAGATATAGATCAAAATTCCTTTTTTTCTTTTGCATATGGATGGTATATTGTTCCACACCATTTGCTGGAAACTAACAAAACTCTTTCTCTGCTTTATTGAAATCAATTCACCGTACATGCGTGGATCTCTTTTTTTTGGTTTCTAGACCCTTTATTTTGTACCATTGATCAATCTATCTACAAGGATGTCAATATGACACTATCTTGATTATTGTAACTTCGTAAGTCTTGAGACCAGGAAGTGTAAAGTTTGTTCTTCATTTTGAAAGAATTGGTTATTCTAGGTCCATTGAATTTCTTTTTTTTTTTTTTTTTTGAGGCATTTATTCCTCATTTTTTTTTAATTTAATTTTATTTATTTTTTATACAGCAGGTTCTTATTAGTCATCCATTTTATACACATCAGTGTATACATGTCAATCCAAGTCTCCCAATTCATCACACCACCCCGCCACCCCCCGCTGCTTTCCCGCCTTGGTGTCCATACGTTTGTTCTCTGCATCTGTGTCTCAATTTCTACCCTGAAAAGTGGTTCATCTGTACCATTTTTCTAGGTTCCACATATATGCGTTAATATACGATATTTGTTTTTCTCTCTCTGACTTACTTCACTCTGTATGACAGTCTCTAGATCCATCCACATCTCAACAAATGACCCAATATCATTCCTTTTTATGGCTGAGTAATATCCCATTGTATATATGTACCACATCTTCTTTATCCATTCGTCTGTCGATGGGCATTTAGGTTGCTTCCATGACCTAGCTATTGTAAATAGTGCTGCAATGAACATTGGGGTGCATGTGTCTTTTTGAATTATGGTTTTCTCTGGATATATGCCCAGTAGTGGGATTGCTGGGTCATATGGTAATTCTATTTTTAGTTTTTTGAGGAACCTCCATACTGTTCTCCATAGTGGCTGTATCAATTTGCATTCCCACCAACAGTGCAAGAGGGTTCCCTTTTCTCCACACCCTCTCCAACATTTGTTGTTTGTAGATTTTCTGATGATGCCCATTCTAACTGGTGTGAGGTGATACCTCATTGTAGTTTTGATTTGCATTTCTGTAATAATAAGTGATGTTCAGCAGCTTTTCATGTGCTTCTTGGCCATCTGTATGTCTTCTTTGGAGAAATGTCTATTTAGGTCTTCTGCCCATTTTTGGATTGGGTTGTTTGTTTCTTTAATATTGAGCTGCATGAGCTGTTTATATATTTTGGAGGTTAATCCTTTGTCCGTTGATTCGTTTGCAACTATTATCTCCCATTCTGAGGGTTGTCTTTTCATCTTGTTTATGGTTTCCTTTGCTGTGCAAAAACTTTGAAGTTTCATTCGGTCCCATTTGTTTATTTTTGTTTTTATTTCCATTACTCTAGGAGGTGGATCAAAAAAGATCTTGCTGCGATTTATGTCAAAGAGTGTTCTTCCTATGTTTTCCTCTAAGAGTTTTATAGTGTCCGTCTTACATTTAGGTCTCTAATCCATTTTGAGTTTATTTTTGTATATGGTATTAGGGAGTGTTCTAATTTCATTCTTTTACACGTAGCTGTCCAGTTTTCCCAGCACCACTTATTGAAGACACTGTCTTTTCTCCATTGTATATCCTTGCCTCCTTTGTCATAGATTAGTTGACCATAGGTGCGTGTGTTTATCTCTGGGCTTTCTATCTTGTTCCATTAATCCATGTTTCTGTTTTTGTGCCAGTACCATATTGTCTTCATTACTGTAGCTTTGTAGTATAGTCTGAAGTCAGGGAGTCTGATTCCTCCAGCTCCGTTTTTTTCCCTCAAGACTGCTTTGGCTATGTGGGGTCTTTTGTGTCTCCATACAAATTTTAAGATTTTTTATTCTGGTTCCGTAAAAAATACCATTGGTAATTTGATAGGGATTGCATTGAATCTGTAGATTGCTTTGGGTAGTATCATCATTTTCACAATATTGATTCTTCCAATCCAAGAACATGGTATATCTCTCCATCTGTTGGTATCATCTTTAATTTCGTTCATCAGTGTCTTTTACTTTTCTGCCTACAGGTCTTTTGTCTCCTTAAGTAGGTTTATTCCTAGGTATTTTATTCTTTTTGTTGCAATGGTAAATGGGAGTGTGTCCTTAACTTCTCTTTCAGATTTTTCATCATTAGTGTATAGGAATGCAAGAGATTTCTGTGCATTAATTTTGTATCCTGCTACTTTACCAAATTCATTGATTAGCTCTAGTAGTTTTCTGGTGGCATCTTTAGGATTCTCTATGTATAGTATCATGTCATCTGCAAACAGTGACAGTTTAACTTCTTCTTTTCTGATTTGGATTCCTTTTATTTCTTTTTCTTCTCTGATTGCCGTGGCTAGGACTTCCAAAACTATGTTGAATAATAGTGGTGAGAGTGGACATCCTTGTCTTATTCCTGATCTTAGAGGAAATGCTTTCAGTTTTTCACCATTGAGAATGATGTTTGCTGTGGGTTTGTCACATATGGCCTTTATTTATGTTGAGGTAGGTTCCCTCTATGCCCACTTTCTGGAGAGTTTTTATCATAAATGGGTGTTGAATTTTGTCAAAAGCTTTTTCTGCATCTATTGAAATGATCATATGGTTTTTATTCTTCAGTTTGTTAATATGGTGTATCACATTGATTGATTTGCGTATATTGAAGAATTCTTGCATCCCTGGGATAAACCCCACTTGATCATGGTGTATGATCCTTTTAATGTGTTGTTGGATTCTGTTTGCTAGTATTTTGTTTGGGATTTTTGCATCTATATTCATCAGTGATATTGGTCTGTAATTTTCTTTTTTTGTAGTATCTTTCTCTGGTTTTGGTATCAGAGTGATGATGACCTCATAGAATGAGTTTGAGAGTGTTCCTTCCTCTGCAATTTTTTGAAAGAGTTTGAGAAGGATGGGTGTTAGCTCTTCTCTAAATGTTTGTTAGAATTCCCCTGTGAAGCCATCTGGTCGTGGACTTTTGTTTGTTGGAAGATTTTTAATCACAGTTTCAATTTCATTACTTGTGATTGGTCTGTTCATATTTTCTATTACTTCCTGGTTCAGTCTTGGAAGGTTATACCTTTCTAAGAATTTGTCCATTTCTTCCAGGTTGTCCATTTTATTGGCATAGAGTTGCTTGTAGTAATCTCTTAGGATGCTTTGTATATCTGCGGTGTCTGTTGTAACTTCTCCTTTTTCATTTCTAATTTGATTGATTTGAGTCCTCTCCCTCTTTTTCTTCATGAGTGTGGCTATTGGTTTATAAATTTTGTTTATCTTCTCAAAGAACCAGCTTGTAGTTTTATTGAACTTTGCTATTGTTTACTTTGTTTCTATTTCATTTATTTCTGCTCTGATCTTTATGGTTTCTTTCCTTCTGCTAACTTTGGGTTTTGTTTGTTCTTCTTTCTCTAGTTCCTTTAGGTGTAAGGTTAGAGTGTTTATTTGAGATTTTTCTTGTTTCTTGAGGTAGGCTTGTATAGCTATAAACTTCCCTCTGAGAACTGCTTTTGCTGCATCCCATAGGTTTTGGGTCATCGTGTTTTCATTGTCATTTGTCTCTAAGTATTTTTTGATTTCCTCTTTGATTTCTTCAGTGATCTCTTGGTTATTTAGTAACGTATTGTTTAGCCTCCATGTGTTTGTGTTTTTTACGGTTTTTTCCCTGTAATTCATTTTTAATCTCATAGTGTTGTGGTCAGAAAAGATGCTTGATATGATTTCAATTTTCTTAAATTTACTGAGGCTTGATTGTGACCCAAGATGTGATCTATCCTGGAGAATGTTCCATGCACACTTGAGAAGAAAGTGTAATCTGCTGTTTTGGGATGGAATGTCCTATAAATATCAATTAAATCTATCTGGTCTGCTGTGTCATTTAAAGCTTCTGTTTCCTTATTTATTTTCATTTTGGATGATCTGTCCATTGGTGTAAGTGAGGTGTTAAAGTCCCCCACTATTATTGTGTTACTGTCGATTTCCTCTTTTATAACTGTTAACAGTTGCCTTATGTATTGAGGTGCTCCTATATTGGGAGCATATATACTTATAATTGTTATATCTTCTTCTTAGATTGATCCCTTGATCATTATGTAGTGTCTTTCCTTGTCTCTTGTAACATTCTTTATTTTAAAGTCTATTTTATCTGATATGAGTATTGCCACTCCAGCTTTCTTTTGATTTCCATTTTCATGGAATATCTTTTTCCATCCCCTCACTTTTAGTCTGAATGTGTCACTAGGTCTGAAGTGGGTCTCTTGTAGACAGCATACATATGGGTCTTGTTTTTGTATCCATTCAGCAAGTCTGTGTCTTTTAGTTGGAGCATTTAATCCTTTCACGTTTAAGGTAATTATTGATATGTATGTTCCTATGACCATATTCTTAATTGTTTGGGGTTTGTTTTTGTAGGTCCTCTTCTCCTTTTGTGTTTCCGACTTAGAGAAGTTCCTTTAGCATTTGTTGTAGAGCTGGTTTGGTGGTGCTGAATTCTCTTAGCTTTTGCTTGTCTGTAAAGCTTTTGACTTCTCCATCGAATCTGAATGAGATCCTTGCTGGGTAGAGTAATCTTGGTTGTAGGTTCTTCCCTTTCATCACTTTAAGTATATCATGCCACTCCCTTCTGGCTTGCAGAGTTTCTCCTGAGAAATCAGCTGTTAACCTTATGGGAGTTCCTTTGTATGTTATTTGTTGTTTTTCCCTTGCTGCTTTCAATACTTTTTCTTTGTCTTTAATTTTTGCCAATTTGATTACTATGTGTCTCGGTGTGTTTCTCCTTGGGTTTATCCTGTATGGGACTCTCTGCACTTCCTGGACTTAGGTGGCTATTTCCTTTCCCATGTTAGGGAAGTTTTCGACTATAATCTCTTCACATATTTTCTCTTGTCCTTTCTCTCTCTCTTCTCCTTCTGGGACCCGTATAATACGAATGTTGCTGTGTTTAATATTGTCCCAGAGGTCTCTTAGGCTGTCTTCATTTCTTTTCATTCTTTTTTCTTTATTCTGTTCTGCAGCAGTGAATTCCACCATTCTGTCTTCCAGGTCACTTATCCGTTCTTCTGCCTCAGTTATTCTGCTAGTGATTCCTTCTAGTGTAGTTTTCATTTCAGTTATTGTATTGTTCATCTCTGTTTGTTCTTTAATTCTTCTAGATATTTTTTAAACATTTCTTGCATCTTCTCGATCTTTGCCTCCATTCTTTTTCCGAGGTCCTGGATCATGTTCACTATCATTCTGAATTCTTTTTCTGGAAGGTTGCCTATCTCCACTTCATTTAATTGTTTTTCTGGGGTTTTATCTTGTTCCTTCATCTGGTACATATCCCTCTGCCTTTTCATCTTGTCTATCTTTCTGTGAATGTGGTTTTTGTTCCACAGGCTGCAGGATTATAGTTCTTGCTTCTGCTCAGGGCATGTTTTAATTGTTCTCTTTTGACCCTGCCATCCCACTTCCAGTCATCTGTCCTGTAGAAAGGGCTCCAAACTCCAGAACTCCACAGTCCTGAGGCCCTCCTTTCCACCTGCTTCCTCTCCCCATCTGCGCAGGCCCTAAGCCAGTCTATTGAATTTCCATACAAATTTTATGGATTTTGACTGGGATTGTATTGAATTTATAAGATCACCTTGGAGAAAATAGATGTATTGTAATGCCAAGCCTTCAGATCCATGAGCAGAGTATATCTCTTCATTTATCATGTCTGCTTAAATGAACCACAGCAGCATTTTATAATTTTCACTATACAGGTATTATTCATCTTTTGTTAGATTAATCTCTAAATATTGTGAGTTTTACCTTGTTGGGTTCTGTGTATTTTTATACTCCCATAAATATTTGTGAGCTTTGTTCTGGAATACAGTTAAGTTACTTGGAAATTGGAAATGGTTTGATTCTTTTGGGTCTTGCTGTAAATCTTCGTTAGGCAGAAAAACAGAGCAGCACTTAATCCAGGATTAATTTTTCTCCATTAGAGAAGTAAAGCCCTTCTGAGTACTCTGCTTTATGCCTTGTGAATTATGACACTTTCTGCTCTTTCTGGTGTGAGCACACAATCTTCCTGTCCCTGTGAGAGATCTTCGGGACCGTTTCCTTTGATCCTCTTGGATGGTTCTTTTCTCAGCCTTGGGTACTGATGATTACTCAGCTGAATATGCAAGAGATATCCTCTACAGACCCGCAGTGTTCTCTCGTCTCATATATTCTCCCATGAAAACTCTAGAGCCTTGGGGGCTTGACCGTCCTGTACCCTCATCTTTGTCTCCTCAACTCAGGAAGACCACTGGGATCCTCCTGAGTTCTTTTTCCTTTCCTGTTCCAAAGCCTGGAAACTCTCTCCAAGCAATATACTGGGGCCATCATAAGGTTCACCTCATTTGTTTCCCATCTTTCTGAGAACACTGCCCTTCAGTGTCTGATGTCCACTGCCTTGAAAAACTTTTTCATATATTTGTCCATTTTTTCAGTTGTTTTAAGTAGGAAGACAAATCTAGTCCCTGTTATTCCATCTTGGCTATAAGTGGAAGTCCTCCATGCCCCATGATTTTATTCTACAGATTTTATTCTCTTCTCTTTCATTCTATATTTTCTATTCCACCGACCTCATTATAACATTGTAAAAATAACAATAAAATAGCTTTCATTTATGAAACCTTGCTCTATGCCAGGACTTGTGTCACACACTTGTTAAGTATTATGTCCAGCAACCATGGCTGTAAGTTGGGCTTATTTACTTATGAAGTATTTCAAGCATTTAGAACAGTTGATAGTAATGTAAATGTTCTCAACACCTAGGATTGACAGTGCTAATCTTTTGCCGTATTTTCTTCAGCAAAAGCTAAAATTCCCTTTGTATCTTCTTCCCCAGACCAATTTCCAACCTCCCCTCGCTTAAGGTAGCTTTACTCTGGAGTTGGTGTTCTTCAGGTCCATGGATTTGTACATTCAAGGTGGACTTAATATCACCATTTTACTAATGAATGATCTGGGACTTAGAGAGATTAAGTAACATGCACAGAACCATTCAGTTTATAACTGGTGGAACTAATATTGGAGGCCAGGTCTCTCTGGTCCAAAGCCATGTACTTCACTCCAAGAATACATTCATCTTCCCAATGTCCTATTCAAATCACATCTTTTACCAATTTTGATTGCTATCCCTGAATTAAATATGTTTCTCATCTCGACTTTGTAGTCCTGACAAAACATGACTTCAGTGTACCTAGCCATGCATGCTCTGTGAAACCTCTTCCAATCATACAAAACCATGTTTTCCCCCAGTATTAAAGTGAATTTTCTTGCTGCTGTGTCATCGCCTATATTTTTTCCTCCATCTGGAATGCCCTCTTCTTCCCCTTTCTGTAGATTAAAAACCATACTGATCTCTCATAGCTTATCTGACAAAATATATCATTGATTCATTCATTTATTCATGTCAAATATTGATGCCTGTAAAGAGCAAATGACCAATGGCTATTTGAATCTTTGTTCCTTCTCTCCACTGGGTATTCTGCCACTCTACTCAGAACTCTCTAGCAAAGAATTTTTCATCTCTTCCCCCAGCATTTTGCCATATTTTATAGTAATTTGCATGTATACTCTCCCTCTTCTATATGGTAATTTTATCTCTGTATTTCCATGAATGTCTAGCACAGTGCCTTTGTACATGATGTGTGCCCAATAACGTCTTCTTAAATTGAATTATACACTCAAAATCTGGATATCCTGGGGAATGTAGGAACTGATAAGTATAGTAGTATTTGTTTTTAATTTACTTTCAGCTACTTAAAAAATACTGAGTACAAGAGTTTCTTTTTCTAGTACATCCCTAGAGCCTTTTCAAAACATCCAGGGCTCTGGCCCATGTGGAGCCTTGCTAGCCAGTGTTCCTCCAACAAACCCCTGAAACACAAGAGGAAATCTCAGCTCTGTCCTTCCACCCACAGAAAATGGCATTCACATCTTAAAGCAAGTTGGCTGACTTTTGGGTCCAAGCAAGTGGTATTAGGCCAAATGTTCACACTGATACAATCCGATGTTATCTTATACCACAAACGTTTTGCTTGGGCTTGGTGTAAGTGACTGTATGTTATTATTATTGCCGCATAAAGTGCCACTGCCATGAACGGAGTTGCTATCAATGGGTCTTTTTATGGTTACTGAGCTGCAGAGCGACCCTGCTTGAGCTGGAATGACTGATACAGCGGATTCCTCAGCTAATTCCATGCCAGTTTAGTCCCATTTTATAGCTCCCCCTGCCTTCCACTAAAACAGAATAGTGACTTTGAGATTATTCATTACATAAGTCAGAAAATAAATCATGTATTAGCGCTATATATTATAAGGAAAAAGTATGCTATAAGACACAAAAAGTATTTGGCGCTGTATAGAAATGCTTCGATTTACTTCTATGCTTGTGACACATAATTTCGCTCAGCTAGGTGGATTAACTAAAGAATGCGAAGGAAAAAAATATCTAAAACCAGAATAAATATTCCAGGCTACTTCCCTTTATTCAACTCTGTGTGCATGGACATTGCTGATTCGGACACGTACCATTTCCTTTTCATTATTCATCCTCCCAGAAGCTAGACAGACTAGAAATGTGCTAAGATATGTTATGAAAAAGTAATGAATTCTCTGCCATGTGCACCCTCCCCACACCGTGCTCCATTGTAGCAATATAGCAACTCCCTGAGGCTGTGGTCCAAGGAAGAGCCTAGCATCACTCTCCTTGAAGCACATCCATTTTCATCCCAGACCAGGGAGCATCAGTGGGCATCCTTCTGGTACCAATACAATTTAGATCAGTGATCACTGGCTGAGTACATATGGTGTGCCAGACACCGCACTAGGGTCTACAGTGGATACAATGTGATGCCTGGTTTTGCAGCTCTCATAACTAAATAGAACTATAAAGAACTTTAAGATACTGTATTAGGAACTATCATTACATGTGGCCTCCCCAACAAGAAAAACGTTGTTCAGCCACCCCATTCTGTAATGATGTATCTGGCCTGTGTGCTCTGACCGTTAGGTTCTTATTTTAATTTAGAGTTGAGTCCATTCTAACTTTGGTAAAATTCAACAGTTTTCTACCCAGGACTTAATAAAAATCAATGAAAAGGATTAAATAGTCAGGTTGGACCCACAACTTAAAATAGATTTGATGTAATTTACTAAATAGGTACTAATAAATATATGCATGTTGATTATACATGTATACGCAGTATTAAAGTTTAATAACTAAGCCATAACTAGTATGCAGAGCTAACTGAAATTTAATTAGGGTATGAGCAGTCTTGCTAACAGTGTTGCCCAAAGGGATGTCACCATCATGGTGGGGTCTAGTTCTTTTCAGCTTATTTCCAGGTTCTATATCTGTCTGCTCAGTCCCTTCAGTGGGTCTAAAACTGGTCCCATGCTAGGCCATTTGCTTAGTTTTTTATTCCAAGGCTGACATACTGTTACAGAAAATTATTCTCTTTTTCTGTCATTGCTCTCAAGGTTCAAGTCTTAAGTCTTCACTTAAGACTTCACTATATTTCATTATATTTCACTACAATCCAAGCTTTTATTGTTCCTAATTTGCTGTTGTGCAAACGTGTGCTGTGCTGGACTGTAGGATACCCACTATTCTCCAACGTCCGCTCTGCATTACTGTCTGTTCCAGCCACATAGATTCCTTGTCAATACTGAAATTTAGTGATGTGAGGGGTTCTATAGAACACCTCAGGTCTCAGGAAGGGAAAGAACAGTTTCCAGGCTAAGTGCTTTCTGAAAAGTTTTCTGCATTGTGTGGGGGTTATTGATGCACTTCTTTCTTCCTGGGGTTTTTGTGAGTAATTGATACATGCACGTTTATGTGAAGTCTGTAGTGGGATGACATGATGAACAAAGCACCATGGGAACACAGAGAAGAAAATGATGAATTCTGAAACGACAGTGATGTTTGATGATAATAGTTAGAAATTTTGGTCTGGCAGAGGATGTATGGAAGGGCATTCCAAACATAAGGACTAGCAGAGACAAATACAGTAATTTGTTGAAGTGAATGGCATGGTTAAAGAATGTGTGGTCCTCGGGTATGACTGGAGTACAGGTAGATTGAGATGAGATAAAGCTGGAGATGGAGCAAGATTTTCAAGGTCCTTGAATGTCATGGTAGAAATTTTGGAATTTGTCCTTTAAAAAAAAATCTGTCCTTTGACTTTTGCCTAAGCAGGTTTTGACATGATCTAATTTCCTTTTTCCAAAGGAAATTGACTGCAATAGAGTAGGTGGACCAAGATGGTGAAGAACAGTGGCAGGTGGACCAATTAGGGTCACCACAGTAATCCAAATGAGAGACTATGAACATATCAGTGAGGAAGGTAGCAGAGAGAGTGGGAGAGTATGTCATTTCAGATGTAGATTAAAGGGACTTAAAACAAATTGTATGAAGGATGAAGAAAAAGGAGGATCAGCGGTGAAGTTTGGGTTTCTGAATTGGATGACTGGGTAGATTGTGATATCATTAATCCAGATTAAAAATATAGGAGGTGGATGAATTTCTGCTGTGGGGGGATTTGGAGGACGGGGAAAGGTAGAGATACCTCTCTAGCCTAGAGTAATCCTTAGCTCATGGCGTGGCCTCTAGTCATCCCCCTTCTAAAGCAATATCAAGGGACAAGTTCATTTCTATGGCCAATATGAGGGATGAAGCTTAGTTCAGCCAATGCAAGGAGGATGTAGATAGGATTATTGGCTCCGATCCTTTACTCCTTGCTATATCCACACCCTTGATCTTGTATCTTTGCAGTGCCTCCCACAAAAGACACAATGTACTTTCCTTTCTCTTGGCTTTGAGTTTGACCAATGACATGTTAGTAAATGTGACACAAGCAAGGGTTTGAAATGTGCTTGTGCGGTGGGGCTTGCTTGCCCTTTTGTACTTCACCTATCACCATCAGGAGTGCTTTCCCCTGGGTCGCTATTTGCCCTTCACGCAGGTTCTACAGAGAACATTTATGAAGCAGAGCCAATGCAACAGCCACAGCTTGAAGCCAAGCCACCCAAACCCACATGAGGAAATAAATAATTATTTTACGCCACTGGGTTTTGGTGTATTTTGTTATGCAGTGAAAACTAACTGATACAGCCAGTAAGTGAAAAATATGGTTAAGGGTGGTGATCCTCTCAGCTTCTCTTCAGCCCTCCTAAGGTTGAGGGATACTGGCAGAGCCCCCAGCTGATCAAATGCTGGTCTGAACAGCAGATGGTGCAACCACAGATGAGGTTAAACAGATCTAGTCACATTAGTGATGGGACCCTTCATGGGTTTTCAGCCACCATTCAAAAAACATCCATTTATGCTCATGAATGGCAATGTGCTTCTGTTTCACAGATCACTAGGAACAGAAATTCCACTGCTAGTAGTGGATTTTTGCAAACCTTAATTACTCCCGAATCAAGAAGTTCTTGCTATTTTGAATCTCAATTTCTTATTCTATCCTAACTCTTAAATTATTTACACAGCAGGCTGGGGGGAGTTCATTTTCTTTTCTGCAGATATAAACTATCTGGTCAGATACCAACTTTAAATTCTTGAAGACAAGTATTAAGTAGACCTTTGGCCTTTCTTTCTCTGGGTAAACAATCCAAACTCATTTAACCTTTCCTCAGAGGTTCAATTTGCCAATTATGTGACTGTTTCTTTGCTCTTTTCTGAACCCTTTACTACTTTGTTACATCTCTTCTAGGTTGTAAAGACCAAAATTGGAATGATCTTTACATACATCTGAACTGGTGCTAAGTATAATCCCTTTATTCTTGGGTCTTTGAGAAGGTGCCAGGTCAGACACCTTAAGGTTGGATTATCTTCCATTGCACAGTTATAGAGGGTCTGTGCTCTCCTTGGATTTCCCAGCCACACATGGGACTCCCCATCTTGTATCTTTGGCATTGATTCTTGATACTTCAAAGTCTTAATCTGTCTTTTGTCTTTGCCATGATCACTCTAGGTTGTCAATGGTTGTTCTTTGTTTATTTTTATAGTCCTTCTGCTGAAACCATGATTTGTGTAATCTAGATTTAAGATTTCAAAAGTTAAAGACAGACACATTAGGTAGTTAGAATGAAGACACACCACTCTTGTAATACTAATCAAAGATAGTAATACTTAGTGACTTACTAAGTAAAAATATTATGCAAAGATAGTTAAATAATACCATAAGGTATTATTATTAGTAATAACATTTGGTATTTCCTGCCCAAAGGAAAACTGCAAAACGGCATAATTTCTCATTTTTGTAAAAGGGTTCCCCCGCAAAAAATGAGGTGAGGAAAATTAACAATACTCATAATAGCTAACGTTTATTGAGTAATAACAATGTTCTGGGTGCTGTACTGTTTTCATGTCTTAGGTTAGGCTCCCCCAGAAAGACTCAGAGATAAGGAATTTGTGTGAATGACTTATTAAGTTGTGTTCCCAGGACAAACCAGAAAGGAAGTGGAGAAAGTA
Source organism: Balaenoptera borealis (assembly GCF_965194805.1). Taxonomy (NCBI): domain Eukaryota; kingdom Metazoa; phylum Chordata; class Mammalia; order Artiodactyla; family Balaenopteridae; genus Balaenoptera; species Balaenoptera borealis. The sequence goes on from NC_138876.1 coordinate 20,404,177, forward strand.
GGACAGGAAAGGGAAGAAGTCAAGCAAGAAATTTCAGGTGTGCAATTTTCCCCTGGAGGAGCAAGATCACTTCCAGTTGAGAATTACTAAGGTAAGCCACCAAAACAGTGTGGTATTGGTAGCAAAATGGACACATAGACCAGTGGTATGCAATAGAGTCCAGAAATATACCTGTATGGTCAATTGATTTGCAATGAAGGGGGAAAGGTGATTCCACTGAGAACGATAGTCTTTTTAACAAATGACGCTGGAATAATTGGCTGTCAATTTGTAAAAAATAAATAAAAAATGAACTTCAGTTCATACCTCACATTATACACAAAAATATATTAACTAAAAATAGATCATGGGCCTAAATGCAAAACTTAAAACTATGAGACTTCTAAAAGAAAACATAAGAGAAAATCTTTGGAACCATGGATTAGGCAGAGATTGCTTAGATATCACAAAAAAATACAATCCATAGAAGAAAAAATTTTTATATTTTACTTTATCAAAATTAAGAATGTCTGCCCTTTGAAAGACTTCTAAAGGAGGAAAAGTCAAGCCACAAACTGAGAAAATATTTGCAAATCTGATAAAGGACTTGTACCCACAAGATATACAGAACAGTCAAAATTCAACTATAAGAAAACAAACAACCCAATAAAAATGGGAGAAAGTTTTGAAGATATGTACATGGCAAATACTTATGTTAAAATGTTCAACATCATTAGTCTTTTGGTAAATGCAAATTAAAACCACAAAGAGCTATCACTTCAAATCTACTAGAATGGCTATAATAAAAATATAGACAATTACAAGTGTTGGTGAGGATGTGGAGAAAATGGAATCCTCTTCAACTGATGGTGGGAATGTAAAATGGGACACCCACGTTGAAAACTAGTTTGTGCTTTCTTGAAAAGTTAAATATATATTTACCATATTACCCAGCAATTCCATACTGAGATATCTACTTAAAAACCAAAACGAAAAAACAAAAGAAAGAAAAGAAACAAAACATGTGTCCACACAAAGACTTGTATACAAATGTTCATAGCAGCATTATTCATAATTGCCCAAGAGTAGAAACAATCTAAATGTCCACCAACTGTGGAGTGGAGAAATAAAATGTGTTATAACCATACAATGGGATACTATTCAGGACATAAAAGTAAGAAATTATGATTCGTGCTACAACATGGATAAACCTCAAAATTTTTATGCTAATTAAAAGAAGCCAGACACAATGATCACGTATTATATGATTCCATCTATATGAAACCCCCAAAAAGGTAAATCTGTAAAGAAAGAAAATATATTAGAGTTGACTATGACTGAGGGTAGGAATAGGGATTAACTGCAAATAGGCATAAGAGATTTTTTTTTTGTGGGAGTTTGGGGAGAGTGATGGAAACATTCTAAAACTGGATTGTGTTAATGGTTGCATAACTCTGAAGATTTTCTAAAAATCATTAAATTACACACTTAAAAATGGTAAATGTTATGACATGTAAATTATGGCTCAGTGAAGCTGTTTTTTAAAAATAAGACCATATTGTTTTAATATATTTTTATTGATGTATAGTTGATTTACAATGTTGTGTTAATTTCTGCTGTACAGCTAAATGATTCTGTTATACATATTTATATATTCTTTTCCATTATCATTTATCATAGGATACTGAATATAGTTCTATGTGTTATACAGTAGGATCTTGTTATTTAAACATTCTATATATAAAAGCTTACATCTGCTAACATCAACCTCCCACTCCATTCCTCCCCCAAACCCCTCCCCTTTGGCAACCACCAGTCTGTTCGCTATGTTAGTGATTCTGTTTCTGTTTCATAGATAGGTTCATTTTTGTCATATTTTAGATTCCACATATAAGTGATATCATATGGCATTTGTCTTTCTCTTTCTTACTTACTTCACTTAGTATGATAATCTCCAGTTGCACTCAAGGTGCTGCAAATGGCATAATTTCGTTCTTTTTTATGCCTGAGTAGTATTCCACTGTAAAAATGTACCACATCTTCTTTATCCATTCATCTGTCAATGGACATTTAGGTTTTTCCATGTCTTGGCTATTGTGAAGGTGCTGCTATGAACATAGGGGTGCATATATCTTTTTGACTTATAGTTTTGTCTGGGTATATACCCAGGACTGGGATTGCTGGATCATATGGTAATTCTATTTTTAGCTTTCTGAGGAATGTCCATACTGTTTTCCCTAGTGGCTACATCAACTTACATTCCCACCAACAGTGTAGGAGGATTTCCTTTTCTCCACACCCTCTCCAGCATTTGTTATTTGTAGACTTTTTAATCATGGCCATTCTGACCAGTGTGAGGTGATACCTCATTGTAGTTTTGATTTGCATTTTTCTAATAATTAGTGATGTTGAGCATCTTTTCATGTGCCTATTGGTCATGTGTATTTCTTTTGGAGAAATGTTTATTTAGGTCTTCTGTCCATTTTTTTACTGGGTTATTTGTTTTTGTTGTTATTGAGTTGTATGAGCTGTTTGTATATTTTGGAAATTAAGCCTTTGTTGGTCACATCATTTGCAAATATTTTCTCCCATTCTGTAGATTGTATTTTCATTTTGTTTTTGGTTTCCTAGGAAGATCATATTGTATGTACAATTTTACATTCTACTTTTTTCACTAAAAACCATACTATAAGTATTTGTTAATGTCATTAAAGACAATTTGCAAACATCTTTCTAATAACTACTTACTATTTCTTTATATGCACTTGCCCAAGATTTATTGAATAGTTTCCTGTAGATTGTGTATGATTTTTGAAAATAATGTTTTGTTTAACCTCTTTGTGCACAGTAACTGTGTGACCTCAGACATGTTAACCTCTCTGAGCTTTAATTTTCTGATAGGAAAACGGGCATAATTAACAGTTCGTATTTCTTAGGACGATATAGCTATCCTGAGCATTATATAAAATCAAGTGTGAAACACTTAGCATGGTAACAACAAAAGCCATCTAGATGTTAGCCATCATTATTGCCATCAGCAAACATTATAAAACTTTAAATTTATGATTATTCCTCAGAATAGAATAACAACAGTGAAATCTCAGGGCTCGTTTTTTAAAAAAACACTGCTCTCTAAATTAGAAGTAGGCAAACCCATTCTTGGCTCTTTTCCACCCCCCTTCATGATACTGGGAACCCAAAATGATTCTTTGGATTCTTGCTCTGATGCTATGGACAGTTCTATGGCTCTAAGCTTCTTATTTCTCCCACCACAACCCATCAGTCCTGTGATTTCTCTCCTAGTGGGAGATGGACTAGGTGGCCTTGGATAAAAATATTGAACAAAAATGACCATGGGCGACAATGAATTATATGCTTCCTCATAGGTAACATAGTTGCCTTTTCATAAGGATCACTAGAGCCTAAATCTAGAGATGGAACATGGGGTCTTCAAGTTTCTCTAGTAAAGTTGATGGGGAAAATTGTTGGTCACTGAGTCCTTAAATCACAAACCACTTTGCATGTGGTTGTACTGCCCAAATTCCTTAGTGTGGTGTGCAAGGACCTTAGTTATTTACCGCCTATTTATTTCTTCAGCTTCATCTCTTCCTTCACTCTCCCTCCAATGTGATACTAAAATCATAATGTAGGTCTTGCCATTCCCCCCAATGTGCCACACTTTCTCTCCCACAAGGCTTTGTACATCATGTTTCCCTGCCTTGAACTCTCTGTACCTATCCCTACTCCCTTTATTTGACTAACTCCTACTTATAATGCTGGCATTGTCTTAAAAACTACATCTTCGAGAGACCTTCAAGATGGCAGAGGAGTAAGACGTGGAGATCACCTTCCTCCCACAAATACATCAGAAATACATCTACATGTGGAACAACTCCTACTGAACACCTACTGAACGCTGGCAGAAGACCTCAGACTTCCCAAAAGCTTTGCTTTTACCGTTTGTCCTAGGGTTCTGTCTTTTTTTTTTTTTTTTTTAGTGTAGCTTTTAGTGCTTGTTACCATTGGTGGATTTGTTTTTAGGTTTGGTTGCTCTCTTACTTTCTTTCTTTTTTTTATTTTTAATAATTTTTTTATTTTAACAACTTTATGTATTTTATTTCCTTTCTTTCTTTCTTTTTTTTTCTCACTTTTCTTCTGAGCTGTGTGGCTGAGAGGGTCCTGATGCTCCGGCCGGGTGTCAGACCTGAGCCGCTGAGGTGGGAGAGCCGAGTTCAGGACTTGGTCCACCAGAGAGTTCCCAGCTGCACATAATATAAAATGGCGAAAGCTCTCCCAGAGATCTCCATCTCAATGCTAACACCCAGCTCCACTCAACAACCAGCAAGCTACAGTGCTGGACACCCTACACCAAACAAATAGCAAGAGAGGAACACAACACCACACATTACCAGAGAGGCTGCCTAAAATCATAATAAGGTCACAGACACCCCAAAACACACCACCTGCCCACTAGAAAGACAAGATCCAGCCTCATCCACTAGAACACAGGCACTAGTCCCCTCCACCAGGAAGCCTACACAACCCACTGAACCAACCTTACCCACTGGGGGCAGACACCAAAAACAATGGGAACCACGAACCTGCAGCCTGCGAAAAGGAGACCCCAAACACAGTAAGTTAAGCAAAATGAGAAGACAGAGAAATACACAGCAGATGAAGGAGCAATGCAAAAACCCATCAGACCAAACAAATGAAGAGGAAATAGGCAGTCTACCTGAAAAAGAATTCAGAGTAATGATAGTCAAGATGATACAAAATCTTGGAAATAGAATGGAAAAAATAGAAGAAGCATTTAACAAGGACCTAGAAGAACTAAAGAGCAAACAAACAATGATGAACAACACAATAAATGAAATTAAAAATCCTCTAGAAGGAATCAATAGCACAATAACTGAGGCAGAAGAATGGATAAGTGACCTCGAAGATAAAATAGTGGAAATAACTACCACAGAGCAGAATAAAGAAAAAAGAATGAAAAGAATTGAGGACCATCTCAGAGACATCTGGGTCAATATTAAACTTACCAACATTCGCATTATAGGGGTCCCAGAAGAAGAGGAGAAAAAGAAAGGGACTTAGAAAAATTTGAAGAGATTCCCTAATATAGGAAAGGAAATAGTCAATCAAGTCCAGGCAGTGCAGAGAGTCCCATACAGGATAAATCCAAGGAGAAACACACTGACACATATTAATCAAACTATCAAAAATTAAATACAAAGGAAAAATGTTAAAAGCAGCAAGGGAAAAGCAACAAATAACATACAAGGGAATCCCCATAAGGTTACCAGCTGATCTTTCAGCAGAAACTCTGCAAGCCTGAAGGGAGTGGCAGGACATATTTAAAGTGATGAAAGGGAAAAACCTACAACCAAGATTACTCTACCAAGTAAGGATCTCATTCAGATTAGACAGAGAAATTACAAGCTTTACAGACAAGCAAAAGCTAAGAGAATTCAGCACCACCAAACCAGCTTTTCAACAAGTGCTAAAGGAACTTCTCTAGGCAGAAAACGCAAGAGAAGGAAAAGACCTACAATAACAAACCCAAAACAATTAAGAAAATGGTAATAGGAACATACATATCGATAACTACCTTAAATGTGAATGCATTAAATGCTCCAACCAAAAGCCATAGACTAGCTGAATGGATGCAAAAACAAGACCCGTATATATGCAGTCTACAAGACACCCACTTCAGACCTAGGGACACATACAGACTGAAAGTGAGGGGATGAAAAAGATATTCCATGCCAATGGAAATCAAAAGAAAGCTGGAGTAGCAATTGTCATATCAGACAAAATAGACTTTAAAATAAAGACTATTCCTAGAGACAAAGAAGGACACTACATAATGATCAAGGGATCAATCCAAGAAGAAGATATAACAGTAGTAAATATTTATGCACCCAACACAGGAGCACCTCAATATATAAGGCAAATGCTAACAGCCATAAAAGAGGAAATCGACAGTAACAAAATAATAGTAGGGGACGTTAACACCCCACTTTCACCAATGGACAGATCATCTAAAATGAAAATAAATAAGGAAACACAACTTTAAATGACACATTAAACAAGACGGACTTAATTGATATTTATAGGACATTCCATCCAAAACAACAGAATACACTTTCTTCTCAAGTGCTCATGGAACATTCTCCAGGATAGATCATACCTTGGGTCACAAATCAAGCCTTGATAAATTTAAGAAAATTGAAATAGTATCAAGTATCTTTTCCGACCACAACGCTATGAGACTAGATATTAATTACAGGAAAAAAACTGTAACAAATACAAACACATGGAGGCTAAACAATACACCACTACATAACCAAGAGATTACTGAAGAAATCAAAGAGCAAATCAAAAAATACCTAGAAACAAATGACAATGAAAACACTACGGCCCAAAACCTATGGGATGCAACAAAAGCAGTTCTAAGAGGGAATTTTATAACAATACAATCCTACCTCAAGAAACAAGAAACATCTCAAATAAACAACTTAACCTTACACCTAAAGCAATTAGAGAAAGAAGAACCAAAACCCCCCAAGGTTAGCAGAAGGAAAGAAATCATAAAGATCAGATCAGAAGTAAATGAAAAAGAAATGAAGGAAACGATAGCAAAGATCAATAAAAATAAAATAATAGCTGGTTCTTTGAGAAGATCACAAAACTGATAAACCATTAGCCAGACTAATCAAGAAAACAATGGAGAAGACTCAAATCAATAGAATTAGAAATGAAAAAGAAAAAGTAACAACTGACACTGCAGAAATACAAAGGATCATGAGAGATTACTACAAGCAACTACAGGCCAATAAAATGGACAACCTGGAAGAAATGGAAAAATTCTTAGAAATGCACAACCTTCCGAGACTGAGCCAGGAAAAAATAGAAAATATAAACAGACCAGTCACAAGCACTGACATTGAAACTGTGATTAAAAATCTTCCAACAAACAAAAGCCCAGGACCAGATGGCTTCACAGGCGAATTCTATCTAACATTTAGAGAAGAGCTAACACCTACCCTTCTCAAACTCTTCCAAAATACAGCAGAGGAAGGAACACTCCCAAACTCATTCTACAAGGCCACCATCACGATGATACCAAAACCAGACAAAGATGTCACGAAAAAAGAAAACTACAGGCCAATATCACTGATGAACATAGTTGCAAAAATCCTCAACAAAATACTAGCAAACAGAATCCAGCAACACACTAAAAGGATCATACACCATGATTAGGTGGGGTTTACCCCAAGAATGCAAGCATTCTTCAATATAGGCAAATCAATCAATGTGATACACAATATTAACAAATGGAAGGAGAAAAACCATATGATCATCTCAATAGATGCAGAAATAGCTTTTGACAAAATTCAGCACCCATTTATGATAAACACCCTCCAGAATGTAGGCATAGAGGGAAATTACCTCAACATAATAAAGGCCATATATGACAAACCCACAGCCAACATCGTTCTCAATGTGAAAAACCGAAACCATTTCCACTAAGATCAAGAACAAGACAAGGTTGCCCGCTCTCACCACTATTATTCAACATAGTTCTGGAAGTGTTAGCCACAGCAATCAGAGAAGAAAAAGAAATAAAAGGAATCCAAATCAGAAAAGAAGAAGTAAAATTGTCACTGTTTAAAGTTGATATGATACTATACATAAAGAATCCTAAAGACGCTACCAGAAAACTACTAGAGCTAATCAATGAATTTGGTAAAGTAGCAGGATACAAAATTAATGCACAGAAATCCCTTGCATTCCTATACACTAATGATGAAAAATCTGAAAGAGAAATTAAGGAAATACTCCCATTTACCATTGCAACAGAAAGAATAAAATACCTAGGAATAAACCTACCTAAGGAGACAAAAGACCTGTATGCAGAAAACTATAAGACACTGATGAAAGAAATTAAAGATGATACAAACAGATGGAGAGCTATACCATGTTCTTGGACTGGAAGAATCAACATTGTGAAAATGACTCTACTACCCAAAGCAATCTACAGATTCAGTACAATCTCTAGCAAACTACCAATGGCATTTTCACAGAACTAGAACAAAAAATTTCACAATTTGTATGGAAACACAAAAGACCCCGAATAGCCAAAACAATCCTGAGAAAGAAAAATGGAACTGGAGGAATCAGGCTCCCAGATCAGACTATACTATAAAGCTACAGTAATCAAGACTGTATGGTGTTGGCACAAAAAACAGAAATATAGATCAATGGAACAGGACAGAAATCCCAGAGATAAACCCACGCACATATGGTCACCTTATTTTTGATAAAGGAGGCAAGAATATACAATGGAAGCCTCTTCAATAAGTGGTGCTGGGAAAACTGGACAGCTACATGTAAAAGAATGAAATTAGAACACTCCCTAACACCATACACAAAAATAAATTCAAAATGTATTAAAGACCTAAATGTAAGGCCAGGCACTATAAAACTCTTAGAGGAAAACATAGGCAGAACACTGTATGACATAAATCACAGCAAGGTCCTTTTTTGACCCACCTCCTAGAGAAATGGAAATAAAAACAAAAATAAACAAATGGGACCTAATGAAACTTAAAAGCTTTTGCACTGCAAAGGAAACCATAAACAAGACGAAAAGACATCCCTAAGAATGGGAGAAAATATTTGCAAATGAAGCAACTGACAAAGGATTAATCTCCAAAATTTACAAGCAGCTCATGCAGCTCAATATCAAGAAAACAAACAACCCAATCCAAAAATGGGCAGAAGACCTAAATAGATATTTCTCCAAGGAAGATATACAGATTGCCAACACACACATGAAAGGATGCTCAACATCACTAATCATTAGAGAAATGCAAATCAAAACTACAATGAGGTCACACCTCACACCGTCAGAATGGCCATCATCAAAAAATCTACAAACAATAAATGCTGGAGAGGGTGTGGAGAAAAGGGAACCCTCTTGCACTGTAGGTGGGAATGTACATTGATACAGCACTATGGAGAACAGTATGGAGGTTCCTTAAAAAACTAAAATTAGAACTACCATATGACCGAGCAATCCCACTACTGGGCATATACCCTGAGAAAACCATAATTCAAAAAGAGTCATGTACCACAATGTTCATTGCAGCTCTGTTTACAATAGCCAGGACATGGAAGTAACCTAAGTTTCCATCGACAGTTGAATGGATAAAGAAGGTGTGGCACATATATACAATGGAATATTACTCAGCCACAAAAAGAAACAAAACTGAGTTATTTGTAGTGAGGTGGATGGACCTAGAGACTGTCATACAGAGTGAAGTAAGTCAGAAAGAGAAAAACAAATACCATATGCTAATGCATATATATGGAATGTAACAACAACAAAAAAGGTTCTGAAGAACCTAGGGGCAGGACAGGAATAAAGCTGCAGACGTAGAGAATGGACTTGAGGACATGGGGAGGGAGAAGGGAACCTGGGACGAAGTGAGAGAGTGGCATGGACATATATACACTACCAAATGTAAAATAGATAGCTAGTGGGAAGCAGCCGCATAGCACAGGGAGATCAGCTCGGTGCTTTGTGACCACCTAGAGGGGTGGGATAGGGAGGGTGAGAGGGAGACTCAAAAGGGAGGAGATATGGGGATATATGTATATGTATAGCTGATTCACTTTGTTATATACAGCAGAAACTAACACACCATTGTAAAGCAGTTATACTGCAATAAAGATGTTAAAAAAAAACCCCAAAAAACTACATCTTCTTGGAAGATTTTCTGTTCCCAAGTCCAACTTTCGTGCTCTGTCTTTAAGCTCCCATGGCACCCTGTCATTTCCCTTACTGGATTTGAATTACCTGTTTATTTGCCTTCTCCCCAATCACATTATGTGGCAACCATGAGGTTGCGTCACTTTGATCTCCCTTCAAGAAAGAACTTGCTGTTTAACTGCGAGGAGTGTAGTTAGCTGACAGCCTCCGGCTGTTAATGCCTTCAAGATCTGCCCCAGCTTTCAAGCTGAGACCATGACCTTTTCTGGCAGCCCCAGCCAATGACTGAGCATAATAGCAGTTCTAGGGCCAACTCGGAACTCGTTTAGCGGGAAATCTTTCGGTTGGCCAACTTTGTCAGATCTGCATGGTGGTCTCAGGCGCTCTCTGCCTCATCATACTTCTTCCCTCTTTCCCTTCACAGATGTCATATCTGCTTTTTGGGCTGAAGGATTTCCCTTCCCAATCCTGTTTCCTCACCCTTTAACTTTCATGGTATTACTCTCCAGTAAACCTCTTGCACTCCTAAATTTGTCACTGCATCTGCTTTCTAGAGAACCTGACTAACATAGACTATGAGCTTTTTAAAGGGAAGGACCATATTCTTTTCAAACTGTATCTCTAGCTCCCAGAGCAAGTCACAATAGGATCTCAAAAAAATAATCATGGAATAATTGAATGAATGAATGAATGCTCAAGATAATGGTTAACATTGAATGATGTCTTGATCTTACATAATTCACAGATGCCAGTCAACATTCAAGAACATTCTGATTTGAAGAGTCCGTTTCATCCATGAAATGCATTGTAGGAATGACATAATTGTGCATTTTGAGGTGGGTATTTTCCAGTGATTGGATTTATGCCAAATATATAATTTACCCCTTAAGAGAATCCCATGGGCTAATGTAGTTGAGTATGAGTCATAATAGATATTTGGACTTGAAGTTACACAATAGTTATATAATTGTTGTTAACTATCAAAATAGCAAATTTTAAATATTACTGCTTATGCCTCGAAACCTTGTCTAAAGGTTGCTCTATAAAATAAAATCCGAAGGCATTAAAAGTTTTTCTAAAACCTGGGCCCTCTTTATTTGGCACCTGTCACACTACCATCTGCATGAAGGACCTAGTTCCCCAGTAGATTGTGAACTGCTTCTGGGCAAGCATGCCACACACTTCTTTGTATCCAATCCCTCCCACCCTAACCTAACCCCTAGCATCTACAAGAGCTGCTTTGTCCTGGAAAACAATGGATTTCAAATACCTCAATTGAAATGCAAACTTCATCACTTACTAATTTTGACCTTCACCTTCTAAAACGCTTCCTTGTTTTTCTCACCTTTAACTCCATCTCATAAGAATTAGTGAGATTTGGAGATAATATTTCCTCTCTTCTCTTTCTCTCTCTGCTCTCACTCTCTCCTTCCCCGCCCCCCATCTTCCTTCTTCCCCTTCTTTGCTCACCCCTTCCTCTTCTGATTTTTCCTCCTTTCCTTCCTCCCTCTTTCCCTCCCTCCCTCCCTCCCTTCCTTCCTTCCTTCCTTCCTTCCTTCCTTCCTTCCTTCCTTCCTTCCTTCCTTCCTTCCTTCCTTTTATTCCCCAAACACTTATTAAATACTATGCCAGGTGCTTTGGAAGCAATGGTGAATAAAGCAGACAAGGCTTAAGGCTATGTCCTCCTGGACCCTCACAGTGGGGGTGGAGGTTATCAAAAATAATTAACCAGGGACTTCTCTGGTGGCGCAGTGGTTAAGAATCCGCCTTCCAGTGCAGGGGACACGGGTTCGAGCCCTGGTCTGGGAAGATCCCACATGCCACCGAGTAACTAAGCCCGTGCGCCACAACTACTGAGCCTGTGCTCCAGAGCCTGCGAGCCACAACTACTGAGCCCGTGTGCCTAGAGCCCGTGCTCCACAACAAGAGAAGCCACTGCAATGGGAAGCCCGCTCACCACAATGAAGAGTAGCCCCCGCTCGCTGCAACTAGAGAAAGCCCGTGTGCAGCAACGAAGACCCAACGCAGCCAAAAATAAAAATAAATAAATAAGCAAAATAAATAAATTTATAAAAAAGAAATAATAATAATTAACCAAGTGAAGGGGTGTGGTGGTCCACAAACTGCCTCCCTCCCCAAAGACGTCCATATCAAATCCCTGGTGTCTGTGAATGTGACTTTATTTGGAAAAAAATGGTCTTTGCGGATGTGCTTAGGCTGAGGATCTTGAAATGAAGAGACAACACTGGGTTATCTGGGTGGGCCCTGAATGGACACTGCCAACAGTTTGGGCATCTGGCCTCTAAAACTGTGAGAACACATTTCTATTGTTTTCAGCCAGCAAGTTTGTGATATTTTTTTTTTAAATGGGAATTATTTATTTATTTATTTATGGCTGTGTTGGGTCTTCGTTTCTGTGCGAGGGCTTTCTCTAGTTGCGGCAAGCGGGGGCCACTCTTCATCGCGGTGCGCGGGCCTTACACTATTGCGGCCTCTCTTGTTGTGGAGCACAGGCTCCAGACGCGCAGGCTCAGTAGTTGTGGCTCATGGGCCTAGTTGCTCCGTGGCATGTGGGATCTTCCCAGACCAGGGCTCAAACCCATGTCCCCTGCATTGGCAGGCAGATTCTCAACCACTGCGCCACCAGGGAAGCCCCCTGTGATAATTTTTTATATCAGTCACAGGAAACAAACACAAGGGGACATTTAAACAAGGGCCTCTAATCTAGACCAGGGGATCTGGGAAATGGCTGTGCATAGACCTTGGTCCTCCCCATGATTTCCTGCCTTCTGTCTCCTATAGCACTTTAGGATATTGTCTCATTTTCTAGACTCTACATCCTTTCCTCTCTGTTTGGCCCACTCTCACCTTTCCCCTGTCTGGGAAGTTGGAGATGAATTCCTCTAGGTCTGATTTGGACCCTCCTTACTATAGATTCTTTGAGGTCTATACTCCACATTTCTAGAAGTACACCACTGACCTCCATCAGCCTGGGTATTGTTAATTACAGAGAGAAGGCACACTTTGCCAGCAGGCACTACTTCCTAACATAGGACACTGTGATATGTCGTATAAAGGGCACAGGTGAGCATCACATTTTTTTTTCTATTTTTTGGCCTTACCGCACAGCATGCGGGATCCTAATTCCCCAACCAGGATTGAACCCGTGCCCCCTGCAGTGGAAGCACAGTGTCCCAACCACTGGACCGCCAGGGAAGTCCAAGTTCTACGTTTTAATACAGCTTCTGATACCAGTTGATTGTTTGATCTTTGGTGAGACATTTAGGTTATTTATGCTTCAGTTTCCTTATGTGTGAAATGAGGGTTTGGGATGAGTTTAACCCTAAAGTTCTCTTCTGGCTTTAAAAATAATTTTCATTCCATAGTCAAATGTTTTTTACTTTTGTGGAAAAAAATTTTATGCAAATTGACTTGGGATCCTATATAACTAATTCTGTAGATAAGAAGTTCTGAAAGCACATTATCTAAAAGGAAGAGGATATGCAACTCTTAGGTACTGTGTGTCTGTTGGTTTTGCCCAGCCCAGGTAATTCCCCATATCAGATGTACAGGTAATCACAGGTCTTGAGCATGCTCCCAAAACATACAACTCAAGTCAATCTTTGGGAATTCGTTTTTTAAAAATGCCATGTGTTTCATAGTGTCATGTCTATGGGTGAGCTTAAACAAGTAGTATAAGGTAATTTATTCAACCAGAAGAGGTTCCCCATCATACTTCCTTAATAAGATTGGCAATAATCAGGTGCTGGTTGCCTGTGATAGATTATTCATCATTCTAACAAATCTCTGGATCTGTGCTCTAGGCAGACCAAGTTGAAACATGCCTGTTCTTCCCTCGCTCTCTTCCCTCTCTGTCTCTCCCCTACAAGCTATGTGACACTGGATAATATTAGTCACTTATATACATCAATAGGTATATTCATCAAGCAGCCCACTTCTTTGCCTGGCACTGCAGGAATCGGAAATGTACAAGACAGGAATGGTCCATGCCATCAAAGAACTTACCTCTGCAAAGGTAGCCAAGAATTCATGTCAGCAGTAAGGGGCAATATAGGAGTGACTGAATTTGTTGTAGAAACAGAGAGCAGGAAGCAAACACTCTGGTCTGGAATTCAGCCCATGGATGTAAGCTATCCAACTTACCATAGGGATCCTAGCGCCTAGCACAGTTTATCCAATAAAGCAAGCACTCAATAGATATGAATTGAGTGGATAAATGTATGGTCTTTAGTGGGCAGGGATGGTCAGGAGAAGGTTTCTAGAAGAAGAGAAACTTGAGTTAGGATTTAAAGGATTGAGAGGCATTAGATGATATAAGGCAAGAGGAAACTTCTAGAGGAATATAAGCAAAGTTGCTGAAATAGACTCCGCATAGAGATAAAAGTAGGATTTAGAGGCAAAATTAATGCTGAGGTTGATTCTTAAAAGGTTAATGTCATTTCAGCTCATGGATTATCCATTGTTGAATAGTCAGAGTCTGTTTCTAGCATTTGTTAATTTTGGCAGTGGGAACAAGAAGTTCAAGGACCTGGAAGAGATGCATGGCCTCCCTCTGCGGCTGACCTGCAAAAAACTTTCCTAATTGTGTGCCAACATTTTCATGTGTTTCTAAAACTTTCAAATATGTAGTGAGAATCGTTAGTTGGGGGTACCAGATTAGTGTGGCTATCAGCTGCTTAGCCTAAAGAGGTATTGTTTCATGGTAAGAGGAGCTGGAGTTGTTATCCTACGACTTACACCATTGAGAATTGTCCCAGGGAGAGGCTATTTTCCAAAATTTTCTAGAAACTGTCATAAAGGTTGACCAGGACCATGTTCAGGACCATGACTCTTCCTAGCCCTCCTTTATTCTGCTCCTTGGGCTTGGTTCTCTCCATCTGAATGTCCAAATCTGGTCTTTCTTTCTTGCTCACATCTTAATAGTTTGCATGGAGTCAGGTAGCTTAGCAAAGATAAATTAACTATGAAGATGCTCCATTTACAATCCGTATGGTTTCTATTACTCACTGAATCAGAACTAACGTTCTTACTCTTTACATCAAAACTATCACCAGAGTTCTTTGGACCTCATTCCTGTCCCCTTAACCTACATCTCAGTTTCTGTGCTTGTATTTTTGCATAATGAAAAGTTAAATATCAGAGTGTCTATAGGGACGCAGTTTGGTATGTAGAACATTGACTTCAAAGCTGAAGACCTTTGTTTGAGACTAGATTCTGTCACAAATGAGCTATCTGGCCCTCCCTTGTCTAAGCTTCATTTTTCACTATGGTGAAATAGAAACAATAATACTTAACCTGCTATCCTCACAGAATTATGGAGAAGAATCTAGTGGGATGATGCATGTGACAGCCTTTGTAAAATGTAAGGTACATAAAGATGTAGAAAAGTTGTTTTCATTTTTGAGTCTTCTCTCAGCATATGGCGGTCTCAAATTACTAAGTATTTCTGTTCCATTATACAGATAGCTACTGAAATCCCAAGACTTTCATAAAACCTGAGTCAGGTAAGTGTTGATGATGTCTCTTGAATTTCACAATCTCAGAATTTGCTTCTATAGCTTCTTATCTTTTATGCCAATCTCTAAATGTCCTCTTGCCCCTGTGACTAACACTCTGGAGCGCTCAATTATATCTGTCGAATTAACGTATGAATGACTCAATGTCTATTAGTTAAAATGGTCTAGGCTATGCTTCAATAACAGATAAGCTCTGAATCCTCAGTAAGTTAGCCCAGTAAAACTTTATTTCTCACTCATGTTAAATCTGATACAGATCAGTGAGGCAGGGGGAGGCCTCCAGTGACTCAGAGGGTCAGAGTTTTTCTGCGTTGGATCAAGACATAGTTTCCAAGATTGCGGCAGGGAAGGAAAAGAAAGATGGAGAAAGCTCAGAGGATTTAACTGCCCGGGCCTAGACATGACAGATGTCATTTCCACTCACAGCCTATTGGCCAGAACTAATCATAGAGACCAACCAAACTGCAAAAGAGGCTACAGATTTCAGGGGAGCAAATTCTAAGTGCCAAAATATTTGCTGAGTGCTAACTTCTCTGCAAAACAATGCCCTCCATCTCAACAAGAGTCTTGCCCATTACATTCCAGATACTGTTCTGGGCACAAGGAAACAGCAGTACGTAAGACAGACAAATTCCCTGATTTCGGAGGGTAGGTTGAGGTGAAAGAATGAAAACATTCTGGCTGCACTCTCATTTTACAGTATCATGTATTGATACTATCTATTCTTCTACTTCACTTGTGCTATTTTCAAGGGTGTCCAAGTTTTTGAAAGAATAGAACCAGGGCCATTCTGATAGCTCTGTGCTCTTCCCTAGGGAAATGAGACTTGCTTCTCTTGCTTCTGCTGGTCATGAGGTTCAAAAGCCCCTGTGGTTTCAGCTGGGTGGAGGGAAGGGGGAAGGAAAGCTTGGAAGCAGCGCCTTCCAGCTGGACTTGTTTAGATTGGCACAGTCTCTGTAAGCAGCCATGACTCCAGAGCTGCTGGAAAATGTGCTTATCACCCTAGGGGGTTGAGCAGGAAGGGGAAGGTCCCAGCTGATAGAGCCTGAAAGAGAGCTAATGGAAACGGGCTTCAGCCTTTCTGTGGGTAAGCAGGAGTAAGATATAGGGTCCAGCTTCAGGGAATAAGCAAACCGTGATATTATTTTCACTATCCTAGCCAGAGAGAAAGGAAAACTATTGTTAGTTTTCATTGGATGAATGGGAGAAATATGCAGTTATGTTTCCTTCTCTGCTAGTTTCTTGTGACGGTCCTTTCCTTCTATCACTGGAGTTCCCTTCAGCTTAAAGGAAATATTTTTTTTCTTATCTGCCAAAACCCTGACACCAATCTCTGGGCTGACCTCACCCAGCATGACTTGTTCCTCTAATGCAGACTAGCATTTGTTGATTCTCTGTACTGCGCTACTTACACTAGATATTGTAGCATCCCTGTCTACCACCTCTATCTCCAGTTTACCTTCTGTCACACGGGCAGAAAGCTAAAAACTACATTCCCCAGTCTCTCCTCGTTGTTAAGTCTAGTTGCAATGTAGGATCTGTCAATGAGACGTACTCTCGTGAGATTAGCAAGTGGAAGGGAGAAGTACCATCCTCTTCAGGGCTGGCGTTGGCTGATGCACACGATCATCAAATGGGAGTTCGGGCAGTGACCAGGGAAGCTGGTCTGGGAATGAGATTTGAGGCTGTGGGGCAGCTGATGGTGACAGTGCTCTCCTGCAGCTTCCGGAACTGGAGGTGGCAGCTGCAAGAGAAGCCTTGAGGCCTAGAGGTGGCCCCTGTTTTCAGTTCCTGCTGTCCTTCCTGCAATTTTGTACCCACTTATTTCCCTACTTTAAGTCCTATTCTGCTTGAAATACCTAGGGTGGTTTCTATTTCCTGCGCTTATTTCCTGACCTACGAGATACTGCTATACACCATCTCACTTGGATGTTCATTGACTATAGCCGGCCTAAGTCACTCACTTGCTATTGGGTAGTCAGGAAACACCTTCTAAGATCCATGTTCTTATCACCACTCCATGCTGCCTCCTTCCTTATCGTTCAAGGATCAACTTTCACCTCCATTCTCACCCTGTCTCTGATTCCTCCATTCCAAGAAGGTGTCTGTCCCATACCTCTTCTTGTTGATTCATTTTGCCTAATATTGATACTTAACTTTCCTCTCTAATCTTCATTCCACAAAAAGAAAAAAAAATTAGCTCCAAGGGCAAGAGAAATGCTTTCTACTACTTCTGCAACTACCCCTCATTCGTATTCTTTTTTTTAACTTAAAAAAAACTTATAGAAGTATAGTCGATTTATTATGTTGTGTTAATTTCTGCTGTACAGAAAAATGTTATACATATATATATATATACATTCTTTTTCATATTCTTCTCCATTATGGTTTATCACAGGATATTGAACATAGTTCCCTGTGCTATACAGTAGGACCTTGTTGTTTATCCATTCTCTATATAGTAGTTTGCATCTGCTAATCCCAAACTCCCAATCCATCCCTCCTCCACCTCTCCTCTCCCTTCGAAACAAGTCTGTTCTCTATGTCTGTGAGTCTGTTTCTGTTTCATGAGTAAGTTCATTTGTGTCAAATTTTAGATTCCACGTTTAAGTGATATCATATGGTATTTGTCTTTGTCTTTCTGACTTACTTCACTCAGTATGATAATCTCTAGTTCCATCTATGCTGCTGCAAATGGTATTATTTCATTCTTTTTTATGGCTGAGTAATATTCCATTGAATATATGTACCACACTTTCTTTACTCATCTGTCATTGGGCATTTAGGTTGTTTCCATGTCTTGGCTATTGTAAATAGTGCTTCAATGAACACTGGGGTGCACATATCTTTTCAAATTACAGTTTTGTCCAGATATACGCCCAGGAGTGGGATTGCTGGATCATATGGCAACTCTATTTTTAGTTTTTTTGAGGAATCTCCATACTGTTCTCCACAGTGGCTGTACCTATTTCCATTCCCACTAACAGTGTAGGGGGTTCCCTTTTCTCCACACTCTCTCCAGCACTTGTTATTTGTAGACTTTTTAATGATGACCATTCTGACCAGTGTGAAGTGGTACCTCATTGTAGTTTTGATTCCCTTATGTGTATTCTTAATATTTGTTGGATGGCACTGTGCTAACTTGTAGAACATAAGAACACAGCACAGAGGGAAAACCTCTGTTCTTCAGTGTAAGCTGATACGTCTCCTACCATCTGCGTAACCCGATGTCCATAGGGCAATGACAAGCACCACTGGGAGGTGGGGGTGCACATTCTGGTGGAGGAAGAACCCTTATTACCAAAGAAATGGAGGAGAAGAGGAGGCAGAAAGAAACTGTCTAGGAATTTGTTCAAACAGGAAGCCCTGGGTTTTCTTCTTTGCTGACTGATCACACTTTTACTTTACATTTCACATCTCCTCAAGTTTCCTGCCATTATTTCACAGCAGGCATCAAAGTGACTCCCCCTCCCCCAATTTACATAGCTGCAGATGGGCTAGGGGAGCCAGATCCAGGAGCAAAGACATCAGCTGTGCACACCACCAGGTTTTCTCAAAGGGAAACCTCAAATTAATTTTCAAAGGTTAAAGGAAACTTGCCAGTCTGGAAGCTGCTGGAAAAATCCAACACATACTTGATTTCTTTCCAATCTAAGGGGAGAGCCTAAAGGATGGAGAAGCTATACCTCATTGGATCAAGAACACCAGGGAAATCAGAACTCAATGGTGAGCATCTGGATTTGCAACTGAAAAAAGTTCTCTCAGTAGTAAAGTTCGGTCTTCCCCTTAAATTTCACCTTGTGATTTTTCCCATTAGATCCGTTCCATAGTTTTGGTACCGGTTCCGGCCCTTCAGGTCCTGAGAACTGATGTGGGCATCAACAGAGAAGCCAGCTTCAGATTGAAAGGACCAGGCAGGTGAACAAAGTGGGGGTGGGGAGGGGGAGGGAAAGGAAGGAGGAGGGTATCATGTGGCAGGAGAGGGAGAAGGAGGAGTGAGGGTCCTGGGAACACAAGGAGGAAGAAAGCAGATACAAAGAACCTTTCTGCAAAGGAAAGAAAGATCCTCGTCCAAGCTCCTTCAAGGCCCAACCTGATAAACTCTTATAATATTCACTGTTTAGATCTCTTACTTTGTACTGACCAACTGGCAAGTCCTTTAGGATTGTTTGTAGTTTGTTCCTGTGTATACTTGATTTCACGATTAGACTGCCCGCTCCTCGAATCACTTTGCCAGTCGTTTCTGTGTGGTCTCCGGACCAGCAGCACCGTCACTGGGGGGCTTGTTGGAAATGCAGGCTCTCAGGCCCCACTCTAACCATGCTGAATCAGAACCTGCATTTTAACAAGATCTCCATGTGATTCGTGTGTCCAATAAAGATTGAGAGGCAGGGACCTACGACTCCAGAAATTAGCAAGGAAGTGAGAGCGACAGCGAGTGAGGGACTGAGCTTGCTCTCAGGAGGCTGGTATAAAGGCGTGTACTCCATACCCTGAGACACTGATGGAGGTTAAGCAATAAATAAGCTGGTAGCGGGCTGTCACAAACCAGGGAAACCTGGTTATACTCTAAGCCAGTGGGTTTCAGTTTAGTGTGTATCAGAATCACCTGGAAAGCTTGTTAAACCATAGATTGCTGGATCCACCCCCTTCCAGCGTTTCTGATTCAATAGGTCTAGGGTGGGCCTGGGAATCTGCACGTTCCTAGGTGATGCTGATGGTACTGGCCCAGGGACAACACTTTGAGAACGACGTCCCTGAGCAATAAAGATATTCAGATAAAGTAATCACCCTTCTACAAATTATTTGGGATCATTATGATCTCAAATCCCACACTGAGTTTGCCATGGGAGACCAGACCACTTTACAATTACTTCCAGAAAGAGGCCCTCGTGAGAAAGCCCTGATGCATTTTGACCAGCTGTGTTGGGTTGTGAGCCAATTACGAGGAAAGCTAGAATGGTCCTGCTTTCCCAGCCGTGTTATCCAGCAAACCCAGAGACAGTACGTTAGTAAAGAAAATTGTACAGATGAGACCTGGAAGCTGCCATTTCATTGGGGGGAAGGTTTTGTCTTTTCATTACAAGAGAAAGCTAACATTTCCCATCTCGCCCTTCTCCAGAAGTAGGTAAGCATAAGACCAAAGTCAATTTCTTACAATTTAGTAACCTCAGTACCAACCAATTATATTCTGGGACATGAGAAACAGCTGTTGTAACATTAGAGCTCCAACAGTTTCATCTCAGCTATTTAAAGGGATAAAAGAGCCAATATTTTCATTCCCTTATGATATTATCAAGACATGATAAACAACCAGGACTGTAGTATTAATTACATTAATTTGGAGAGGAGAGAGACCACTTTAATTGCTCCAAGCTGGAGAATAATTTTTTATGGGCAGACATTCATTCCATAAATTCACATTAGAAGGGGTACTTTGTCTTTCTCTATCAGCAGCAAAATTTCTGGAGGCAAAAAACAACGACCACCCCCTTTTAAGGTGGATTTCAATAGGAAAAAACATTCTCACTGTTGCCATGTGTCATTCATTGAATGCTGACTTGTTGAGCTATTTGAAAGAAAGAAATACAGGGAAGGTATTTGTCTTGAAATAATTTGTGATCTAAAAAAGGAAGTAGGACTGACGCAGCTAGATTTAAATACTTTCTCATATGTGGAATGGATTTAGAGTGTGTCACCTCCCTCTCAGGGTCAAGAAGACCAAATGAATGATGTACATCAAAATGCTTTGTAAACTATAACATCATACAAAAGCAGCAAAGGAAAGGGAAATATCCTTTATTGAGTGCTTTCTACATGGGGCACTGAGCTAGGTGCTTGACTTCTATGACCCTATTTTAATATTCATAAGAAATCTTAGAAAGAGAAGTAAGAACATAAAAAAGAGAGAATGTAATAAATAGGTGATGAAAATGCCAACTTTGTCAAAGTGGAAATTATTCAGATAAAATTGTACAGTTCCAATTAATTAATGTAATGTATGCTATTCATGACAGGTAATCTCTCTCACCCCAAAATACATAATAAATACATACTGACCTGATAGGTGGTCACATTATGGAATCACCCAAACATTAACTATAGTCTTGGTAATGAAAATATGTCTAAGTAAATCTATCCACTACAGCTCCTAGGATTAAAAACTACATTTGGCTCCAATGGTTGTGATGGAAGGGGAGAATTTAGGGTGGTTCCAGAAAGCAGCCCTGAAGAGCTGTTGAATGTTGCAAGTGTTGGACTAGCCATTTGTAATTTGGGGCTTAGAGGATGCCATCCAGGTTTCTAGAAGTACTTGTTCTAGAAACTCGCTATGAGCCCTGCTAACAGTATTGCATTTTGCCAGGTTCCCCTGCCATTGCCTCAAGAGTTGGTATGGAGCAGTTGTAGGGAATGGGTCTTCAATCCTGTTAATGCTCTGGAAACTTTAGTTGAGGATAGGAGCAGTTCACATACAACTAATAATGTCACGCTAAGGAAGAAGGTATTCAAAGAAATCGAAAGAACACTCTAGAATTGTGCATTCCCCAGTTGCTGGAACCAGGTGCACTGCTATAAATGGGGAGCCTTCACCAGAGTATGAGAAACTCTGAATATTGCAAAGTTCTGAACCACAGGGTCCCTTTTTATGTAGAAATATCTTCATAAGTTAAATGTCCAATAAGGGATTGCTTATGCAAAATGTGGAACAACTATATAAGCAAAAAAAGAAAAAAATCATGCAGTAAAGCTGTATAGGTCAATATGGAAAAATGTGTGAAGTACAGTGTAGGAGAGATTTTCAATTGCAAAATAGTATTGTTCAATATGATCTCACTTTTCTTTAAAAATGTGTTAATATGAATGGAAAAATGTTGGAAGTGTATGTAAGGAAATTTTAACACTGGTGGTCACTTGATAATGGAATATCAGGTCATTTTTATCATCTTTTTGCTTATCCACACTTTCTGAATTTTCTACAATAGTATATATCTTGTTTTATGATGTCCCAGAGAGACAATCATACGACTGTCATCCAAACTTGTTTGGGGTTTGGGGTTAACCCACTTTTTTTTTTTAATTTATTTTTTAATTTAATTTTATTTATTTTTTTATACAGCAGGTTCTTATTAGTTATCCATTTTATACATATTAGTGTGTATATGTCAATCCCAATCTCCCAATTCATCCCACCACCACCACCACCCCGCCACTTTCCCCCCTTAGTGTCCATTAACCCACTTTTAAAAGCTTAATTTTCATAAGCACACAAACAACTGCAAAATAAACTATCTGTGGCCTATCCAATATCCCACCTTTCTTTCTTGTTAACACAATCCAAATTTTGTTTGTCTATTGAGCAGGGACGTGCTAGGAAAAGTAGGCTCAGCTCTGTTGGATTATTCTTAGTCTAAGCTGCTGTGATGGTTAATTTTGTGTCAACTTGACTGGGCCATGGGGTGCCCAGATATTTGGTTAAACTGGGTATGTCTATAAGCGTGGAGATTTAACACTTGAATCAGTTGATTTAGTAAAGCAGATTGTCCTCCTCAGTGTGGTTGGGCCTCATCCAATCCAGTGATGGCCTGCCTAGATCAAAGAGGCAGAGTAAAAGAAAATTCTCTCTCTCTGCCTATTTTAGAGCTGGGACATTGGTCTTCTGCCTTCAGACTTAGACTTGGACTCAGACTGGATCTTATACCATTAGCTCTCCTAGGCCTCCAGCTTGCTGACTGCAGAGCTTGGGATTTGTCAGCTTCCATTATCACGTGAGCCAATTCCTTTTGATAAATCTCTTTATATATAAAAATACAAATATATATAATTATATACACATATATATTCTTTTTCTCTATTGATTCCGTTTCTCTGGAGAACCCAGACTAATACAGCCAACCATGGTCATTGTATTCTCTTTTGCTGGTGATTGGTAACATTGACCCACTTCTGGTCAATGAAATGTAAAGAGAATGCTGGGGAGGGGGTGTTCTGTGTAATTTTCCTCTTTAATAAGAAAGAGAGTGGCACAGACAGAAGCTGTTGTGGCTCCTCTTTCTTTCTGCTTTTGTTTGAGTTATGTGAGAACAAAATGCCTAGAGCTGGTGTAGCCGTACTGTGGCATTATTGCAGACCTTACCGACACATTAAAGATGGCAAAATGGGAAGTTGGAGAAACCGTGGATTCTTTTTTTTTAATTGAGTTATAACTAACATACAGTATTCTATTAGTTTCAGGTGTACAACATAGTGACTTAATATTTTTATGCATTATGAAATGATCACCACAATACTGACTATATTCCCTATGTGTACATTACATCCCCATGTACTGGTTGTTTGTACCTTCCAGTTATTAACTGGAAGTTTGTACCCCTTAATCCCCTTCACCTCTTTCATCTGTCCCCCCACCTCCCTCCCCTGTGGCAACTACCAGTTTGTTCTCTGTATCTGTGATTCTATTTCTGTTCTGTTTTGTTTGTTTGTTTTGTTTTTTACATTCCACATGTAAGTGAAATCATATGGTATTTACTTTTCTCTGACGTTTTTCACTCAGCATAATACCCTACAGGTCCTCACACATATATATATCTCATATATATATATATATATATATATATATATCACATCTTCTTTATCCATTCATCTATCAATAGACAAGCATTTCTTCCATAACTTGGCTATTGTAGATAGTGCTGCAATTAGCATAGGGGTACATAAATCTTTCCAACTTAGTGTTTTCATTTTCTTCAAATAAATACCCAAGAAGTGAAATTGCTGGGTCATATGTTAGTTCTATTTTCAGATATTTGAGGAACCTCTATACTGTTTTCCATAGTGGCTGCACCAATTTACATTTCAACCAACAGTGCACAAGTGTTCCCTTTTCTCCACATCCTCACCAACACTTGTTGTTTTTTGTCTTTTTGATGATAGCTGTTCTGACAAGTGTGAGGTGATATTTCATTGTGGTTTTGATTTGTGTTTCCCTGATGATTAGTGGTGCTGAGCACCTTTTCAAGTGCCGTTGGTCATTTGTATGTTTTCTTGGGGAACGTCTCCAGATCTTCCGCCTATTTTTTACTCCAGTTGTTTGTTTTTGATATTGAGTTGTATGAGTTCTTAACGTATTTTGGATATCAACACCTTATCAGATATACCGTTTGCAAATATTTTCTCCCATTCAGTACATTGCCTTTTCATTTTGTTGATAGTTTCCTTCACTGGGCAAAAGCTTTTTAGTTGGAAGTAGTCCTACTTATTTTTGCTTTTGTTGCCCTTGCCGGAGGAGACATATTCAAAAAAAATATTGTTAACACTGATGTCAAAGAGCATACTGCCTTTGTATTCTTCCAGGGGTTTTATGGTTTCATGACTTACATTTAAGTCTTGAATCCATCTTGAAGTTATTTTTGTATATGGTGTAAGAAAGTGGCCCAATATCATTCTTTTGCATGTAGCTGTCCAGTTTTCCCACCACAATTAATTGAAGGGACTATCTTTTCCCCATAGTATATTCTTGCCTCCTTTGTCATAAATTAATTGACCACAGGCGCATGGGTTTATTTCTGGGCTTTCTCTTCTGTTCCATTGAGCTATGCGTCTGTTTTTGTGTCAGTGCTAAACTGTTTTGATTACTATACCTTTGTAGTATAGATCCAAGTCTGTGAGCATGATACCTCCAGTTTTTTTCTTCTTTCTCAAGATTGCATTGGCTATCTGGGGCCTTTTGCGGTTCTATATAAATTTTAGGATTATTTGTTCTACTTTTGTGAAAAAATGCTATTGGTATTTTGATAGGAATTGCACTGAATATGTAGATGGCTTTGAGTAGTATGGATATTTTAACAGTATTAATTCTTCCAACCCATGAGCATGATATATCTTTCCATATATTTGTGTCATCTTCAATTTCTTTCCTCAGTGTCTTATAGTTTTCAGAGCACAGGTCTTTCACTGCCTTGGTTAAATTTATTCCTAGACATCTTATTCTTTTTGATAAAATTGTAAATGGGATTGTTGTCTTCATTTCTCTTTCTGATAGTTTGTAGTTAGCATACAGAAATGCAAAAGATTTCTATATATTGATTTTGTGTCCTGTAACTTTACTGAGTTAATTTATTAGTTTGTTTTTTGATGGAGTCTTGAGTTTTGTACATACATTTTTTATGTATCCTTTGTAGGGTTTTGGTTTGTGGTTACCTTGAGGTTCATATATATCAACTGTATATATAGTCTTCAATTTTAAGCTGGTATTCGCTTAAGTTTGAAGACATTCTAAAAGCATCATATTTTTACTACCCCCCCCCCCGCAACGTTTCATGTTTTGGATGTCACATTTTATATTTTTTATTTTGTGTATCCCTTAATTACTTGCAGTTATAGTTGACTGTACTACTTTTGTCTTTTAACCTTCATACTAGGTTTTTAAGAAGCTGATCCACTACTTTCACTATATATTTGCCTTTACCAGTGAGATTTTTCCCTTTTGTATATTTTCTTATTTCTAGTTGTGGCCTTTTCTTTTCTACTTAAAGAAGACTCTTCAACATTTCTTATAAGGCCAGTTTAGTGGTGATGAACTCCTTTAGTTTTTGCTTATCTGGGAAACTCTTGATCTCTCTTTCAATTCTGAATGATAACCTTACCTGATAGAGGATTTTAGGTTATAAGCTTTTTCCTTTTAATACTTTAAATATATGCTGCCACTCCCTCTGGCCTGTAAAGTTTCTGCTGAAAAATCAGCTGAAACTCCTATAAGGTTTCCTTTGTATGTGATTAGTTGTTTTTCTCTCCCTTCCCCCTGGATTCTTATTGATATTGCTGACCTGCTTCACCAACCAAAGCCAATTTCTAGACCACTCGTTAAGTGAGAAGCTAATGATAAGACATTTTATTTAAACCACTTTGAGTTTGAGTGTGCTGTTCCTTACATCAGAAACTAGCCAAAGAAAGAAAAAGTATAATCCCTCCCCTGCTATTATCATATTTTGTTAATCTGTTTTTTAAAGGTTGCTCTTTATAATCATTTCAGACGCAAAATTAGAAACTTTAAAAGATATATCATTTACTGTTTGCCTGTAGGTCACTGAAGTAGTCCCTGCAGGAGGACAAGAAATATATAGAAGAGTAGATCCCTTCTGCCAGTGAAGTCGTGTTCACATTGTTGGTGGCTAGACACATATCCGTAGTTTGAAGAGAAAGAGGAAGAGGAGATAAAGGCTCCCTTTTCTCCCACGGGTGATATCAATGCTGCTGAATCACTCTCAGACTTCAGAGTTGTTGGAGGAAACAATCATTCCAGGTTTTAAAGGGTAAAACTGGTTTTCTTTGGCAGTGTAGTTTTATAGTAAATTTCATCTTGTCACGTCTCCAACAAAAGAAACCTTTAAGAGGTTTAAAGTGGGAAATAGTTTATTGATGATATTGGCCATGAAGCCGGAAGAAGCACACATGTACCTACAGCCTTGGGCCTCGGCAGGTTGCCTCCAGGCCTTACCCCTACAGGAGACTTGGGAAAGGGCCAAAAAGATGACTGAGTTGCAGAACTTGATGTTGGCTGCTTGGCCATGGGGCCACTTCATTACTGTAGGGACACTCATTCTGGGATAGTTAATGACCTCTCCCTAGAGCCAAATAAATTGAATACTTGGGTGAAGGGTTTAGTCTTGAAAATGAGACCTCGACAGTAGTAAACCTATTGAGAATAAGGCAAATGGGCTTACAGAAATAAGATAGCAATTCTAGATGTGTGCCTCCTTTTCCTGATTATAAGCAGCACTGAAAAGTGAATGAAAATCAACTTATTGTAACAAAAATCCCATTCTCCTATTGGCCTGTATCATTTCGAAGATGATTTATCAAGCTGATTGATTTTCAAGATGTATTTGTTTCCAAACCTTTAACTTACATTTTTTTCTTTTCTCTTCCCAAACCTCTTGGTAAATGTACATTACATTAAATTAGGGATTCACTCACTCCTTCCTTCCTTCATTCCACATGAATTTTATGAGCACTTAACAGTGTGTCAGGTACTGTGCTAGGTGTCCAGGAAACAGAGGTGAAAAATAGATCAGACTTGTCCTTATGAAGTTAACAGTCCTTCTGAGACTTCTACTGTCTAAGTCAACAGTTGAAATAAGATGGGAGAAGCATTACTACAGAGACATGGACAGGAATGTGTGATGTCAAATGAAATGATCAACTTCACACGGAGGGGATTCAATAAAGGGAGCCTTTCGTTCAAAACAGATTCCTTCCACAGCATTAGTAAACATGGCTGAAGTGATCCATTTTTGGTCAGATTTCAGTAAATTAGTTGGTCTTAAAGCAAGACAGCATGAACCATATATCTACTCCATTTTATTTTAATTAGTTTTTCTTGAGAATATGGCTTTATCCAGTTAGCCATTCATTCAACAAAAATTTTTTGCATTCAAGTATGTGCTGGGTATGCAGGGGAATTCTGGCTTCCAATGTGAGTAAAGGAAAGAAGAGGTAAGGATTGGTGTGAAGGGAATAGTGGGAACAATTGTGGGACTAAGTCAATTCCATATTGGCGGCTAAGAGAATATTTAGGAGCCTGGGCCTCATATATTTAAAAATCAATTTCCCACCTTAGCTTAAAAGACCAACTGGTGCAAGTCACTTTCTTTTCAATTAAGGGGAGGATCTCAGTGCTACATTCAAATCAGTCACTGGGCTTCCTCATAGAAACAGCTCAATCAACATAATATTAATGATCTGATTCAAGGCCCTACTTCTGCACACACACATATGCTACACACACACATACGTGTAGTACATATAATACATTTATAGTTTTCTGGAAATTGATTTATGATTTGGACAGAAAGGACAGACGGCACTAACACCACGGATAACCCGCCTCCATTTTAAAGAGACTTCTTCCCTGGCAATCTCAAGCATGTTACCCTGAGTTCCACCCTGAGAAAGACTGGTGTTGGAAAGAAGCCTGGAAGGCTAAGAGACCCAGAGACCCAAGTGGTTTGTGTAGTGGGACTGGTAGAATGTACCAGAAGCTGTCAGAATGTACCAGAAGCTGTCAGAATGTGACAAGGGGGTATTTATGTTAAGGATGTGGGGAGAGAAATGAATTAGGCAGCAGTTGGATTCTTCAGTCAGGGGGTGAGGACAGGAGTTTAGGGGTACACTGTGCTCCTAAGGAGTTTTTTTTAAAAGAACACCCAAGTGGAGAGCATGGAGAGAGAATTTTTCTTGACACACCAATGTACAATGAGAACATATATTTAGTAACATTCGCCTCCCTGTACCCTGAGCAGCTGTTCAGCTAGCAAACACTCCTCCTTCCAGGCGGGGAAGGGAAAGTGTGCTGCACGAAGTTTCTGGAGTTGCCAGTGAGAGCAAGAGCTGGGGCCAGCATTCCGGAGCCGCCCCTCCCCCTCCCCCCTACCAGGCAGCAGGGGGTCCAGCACAGCCAGTGGTTGGGAAGGGGAAGCAAGGGCAGAGAAGTAGCTCCAAGGGAAGACCAGCTGGAGGGTCTTGTTTAATTTCGGCAGGAAGAGCACTTGAAGTTCATTCCTCTTTACTTCTCAAAAGCAGGAAGTTCATGCCTTCTCAAAAGCAGGAAGCTGGAAAGAGAATTTCTCAAAATTACCCCTCTTTGCTCTGTGAGGCTGGAACTCACTAGGCAGGGTTGGGGGCCATCAGGGAAATATTTTGTATCTCCTGGAGGTGAGACTTACGGGAAGTGGAAGACAGGATTTATCCACTTTGGGCCAAGCCATCCTTTTCCAAGGAGTGACAGAGTGGACACCTGATTTTCTAGGTTCATAGTTACCTTCTTGACAGTTTTTGACAGGCGCCTAGGGCATACAGGTGGCAGTGAGGATGGGCTAGGGTGGGAAAAGGCCCTATGTAACTAATATATGATACAGTCAAAGATAGTGTTCACTGGTTCCTTTGTTTCCTTCTTTCTTCCTTCCTCCCTTTCTCCCTCCCTCCTTCCCTCTCTCCCTCCCTCCTTTCCTCCCTCCCTCCCTTCCTTCCTTCCTCCCTCCCTCCCTTCTTCCCTCCCTTCCTTCCTTCATTCCTTTTCTTCCTTCCTTCCTTCATCTTCCCTTCCTCCCTCCCTTCTTCCTTTCCTTCTTTCCTTCCTCCCTCCTTCTCTCCCTCCCTTCCTTCCACTATAGTGTACTGGTACTACTCAAAGTGTGGTCCTCTACTGGCAGCATCAACATCACTTGAGAACTTGGTAGACATATAAATTCTTGGGTCCCACCCCATACTCCCTCTGTAGGCAATCTCTAAGACAAGGCAAAAGGATGTCACTTCCTAGATGAGGTTACAGAAAGACTTGGCTACAGTCTTGGATGAGCTCTGTCACTCACTCGCTTGCTATGAGGGAAGCCAGCTGCCATATTGTGAGTACCCTTTTGGAGAGGCCCATGGGGCAAGAAACTGATGTCTCTGGTCAATAGCCAATGAAGACCTGAGGTCCACCAACAACCACATGAGTGAGCAGGGAACTGTCTCCCCCAATTAAGCCTTGAAATACCAGCCCCCCACATCTTGATTGGAGCCTATGAAATATTCTGAGCCAGAGAACCTGATTAAGTTGTTACTGACTCACAGAAACTGGGAGATGATAAATGTTTGCTGTTTTAAGCCTCTAATCTTGGGTTAATTTGTTACACAGCAATAGATAACTAATAGAACTACTGAATTGGAAACTCTGCTCGTGGGGCCCTGGAATGTGTATTTTAGCATGTTTTCCAGGTGATGCTCATGCAAGGTAGTTTGAGAAGCACTGCGTGTGACTAAATTAAGAGTGAGGGCTTTAGAGCCAGGCTGCCTGGGTTCCAGTCCTAGCTCAACGACGTCCCAGCTGTAAGAGCTTGAGCAGTTTACTTAGCCTCTCTGTGCCTTCATTTCTTCTGTAAAATGTCACTAACAGTAGTACATACCTTTAGGTAGTGTAAAGAGGATTAGTTGTGTTAATATATTTAAAGCACTTAATGTATTGCCTGACAACATCGAGTACAATACATTTAGTGACGATTCATTCATTCGACAGACATTTACAAGGCACCAACTAAGGGTGAGGCATTGTGCTAGATCTTGGAGTTACGAAGATGCATAAGACATAGTTCACTTCTCCTGGGACTGTCGTCCTAGGAGATGGGCATAGAAAAGAATAAACACAATAAAAGGTTAAAATGCTGAGCTTGACTTCTGGAGCCTGTCCATGGAGGCATTAAGGAGAGGCTTAATAAATGGGGTAGTTGGAGGGATATGGGCTTGATTGCCCTCAATGCCTCACCTTAGTTTTTCTTAGTCTCAGTATCTTCCTTTTTATGTGGAAAACTGGCAAACCTATCACCACAAATAGCCTCCTAAGACAGGAGCTGGTGTCTTGTTCACAAGACGCTAGCCATCAGTCCTGTTTTCTGCTCCTAACAAGGCAGCCTGGTTCATTGGCATCCGCTCTTCCTTCTGTCTGAAAGCTTCCTCCCCCACCTCCTCCTCGCAGCACAGTCTCCTTCTTATCTTCATGTCTCTGCTCACATGCCTCCCCAGGGGGGTCTTCCTGGTCACTCTATTTAAATAGCGTCTCCATTTCAATGCACTTTTCATATCCTGGACAGCACTAGATTCTGGAACGTACTTAATCGGTTTATTTACTGTGTGTCTCCCTGGGTAGCCTTCACGGTCCCTCTGGGCTAACAGTTGGTCTGTTGTATTCACATGGCACACCCCCAGTGCCCTCCCTGGGACATAGTAGGCATTCAATAAATATTTGTTATTGATGGATAAATGGATGAATGGACATGTCCCTTCACAGCCACTGTAACACTTCAGCATCATTTGCTGAAATGCCAATCTTAATCACGAAGGACATTAATTCAAATTCTGGAAGACAAAACTGCTGAAAAACAGAATGTGAAACCAAGTCACTTTAATTCGAAGGGGCTGCTGGAGAACTGGGAAGAGATGGAGAGTAGGAGGCCATTATACCAGTTAACATGTACTAAGTACCTCCTCCTAGGTCCTGGGTACTCTATTAAATGTTTTATATGCGTTATTTCATATACATCTGAAGTGGCTATTATCATCTGGGAGAGCAGATGGGGAAACTGAGTCTTAGAGCCCTTGATTAACTTGCCTTAAGTCACAGCCAGTGTGGTGCAGATGAATCATGACTGAACCCAGGTGGTCAGGTTCCAAAGCTCCTGGGTTTAACCACTCTACTCTCCTGCCCCCAATGGAATGCAGCTCATTAGGTGAATATTCTGCACAAATAGAAATGTACACAGCTGAACTGCTATGTGACACCATGACAACACCAGACCAGACAGGGAAATATCAGAAAGGTTTCTTAAGAGAGGATGTCCACGAAATGGGAGCTGGGCGATGGACCAGCTGTAGGTCATTCACGGGGGCCCTTCCCCCTACCCAGGGGTCCCCTGTTGTTCGGAAGAAAGGTGGTCAGGACTGCAGTGGAGTGTCCCACCACCTCCAATGGATGTCAGTGTTCTCACCCTCAGAAACAAGATTGGTGGTCTCTTCCTAAGCCCCCAAAGGATTAACATTCTCTTCGTCAAGGCAGCTTGTAATTTACAGCAATTGGCAGTTCCTGTTGCAAGGGATTCCAAGATCAGAAAAGCCAAGGAGCGGTGACAGGTCAGATCTCAGCTTAGATGGAGAAGCTGTCTGTCGGGGTGGTGGTGAGGGGCTGTAACTAGGTGGGAGGGGCAGTTTTACAAAACAGCAGGGTCTGGCTGCCTTGCTCCTCGAGCAATCTTTGGCTGGGGGTTCCCATCAACAACAAGCCTCCACAGGCCTAAAAGAATAAGAAAGGAACCAGGCTTCTCAACTCTTCAACGGGACTAAAGTCTGCATTTTCCTGTGTGGTGAGGAATTATTGGCCCAGCAGCAAGGGGAGGCTGCTTCCCAGTAGAAGAGAACAATTAGGGAAAGTGAGAATATGCTTCTGTGGGCAATTCCCTTCTCAAGGCTTAATTAAAGCCAGAATGTATATTTTTAGTCTGCTTTTGCTTTTGTGACATTTAAATATTCAGATTTTCAAAGAGACAAAGCCTATGCTGAAATTTACATATAAATATATTGAAATATATTTAAATATGAGTCTTCTTCATACCTTTTTTTTCTTAAGGTTCCTGAGCTGTCTGCGCTTCCACAATGGGGTCAGTCTCTGGGAAATGAAGAACTGAAGCGTCTGAAGAGACAGAAGTAGAGGTAGAATTGCTGGGAGGTTGATATACTGGGGTGGACTTAACATTATGTACAGTGTATAATTTGAGGAATGATTTTCTTTGTTTAGACGGCAAGTTTTCAGAATGATGGTTTATCTAGGTCAGAGGGCAGTCCCCAGCCATGCAGACTTCGGTAGATGTATGTATGTATTTTTACCTATTTAGAAAGGCTACAGTCTCCCTGAAACTGGCTTGGAGACTTCCTCTTAAGACCTCAAGAATCCAGGATTCATAGAAATAGAGGAAATTTGACCAAAGAATGACCTTGGAGCATTATTCAAATAGCTAGCTTTATAGTCCATATTATGACCATGCTAATTACAAGTTACCGCATATACTATACATGGACCACCAACTTTAAATGATTTTGACAATCATGATATGCATTTAAATCACTGAAATAGAACTGGACATAATTTAACCTCCCTCGAGTGAGTTGGCAGTTACCTTAAGATCCTACAGTGTCTCTCTTGGTTATCACTGCAATCATCAATAATTATGCACCATGAGTAGCATAGAAGTGTCAGAGAATACAAATTTTTCAATTGTTAGATAGAAGACAAACTTGATTCTAATGGTTATCAGAAGTTTGAATTTTTTTTTTTTTGTAGTGAAGAGAACTTGACAGACTATTGCATAACAAAGAATGTTACAATCTAATGGGGAAAATTGGCTTGAATTGTGGGTGTCTTCCTGATTTCATCACCTTCAATAGTTGACATTTCCATTTCTCATTTTCTCTCAGTTACTCATCTATAAATGGATGTACAAATGTTAATAGGGACCTACACAAATTTAGCAACTTCCTCCTCTAGTAAATTATACCATGGAGCCATTTTTATTGTGATTCTTTCTTTCCATGTCTGTTTCTCCTCCTGGAGTTTGGACTGTGTGACACATGAATTGTTAAAGGAATGAAAGTCTTGGGAGAAAACAGAAGCTACCAAGACAAGCCAGCAAGGTGGGGCATCTGTGCCTTCCACCAGGGGTTAGTAAAACTCTTATAAGGCTCCTAGGATGGCATCCAGACTGAGATAAGGGCAACTCCTTTGTCACCATTTGTTCCTCAGAAAACACTCACCAGCAAGAGGATGTCCTATCACTGAAAATAGCTGCCAGTTCCAAGTTGTGAAACACACATGGACGAAACTGCTAAATATAAATATATATGACTTGGACTATATCAACCACTAGAGTTAAGATCATGGAGAAAATTTTCAGTTTAAATGTGCAGTTTTGATAAATACTAAGGCAGGCTATCTTGCCTAATTAGCAATCACAGGCTAATTGTCCAGCGATTAGGCTTATTGGCTTGACTCTGATTGTCATTGTTTCTGTATCATGAAAACAGGACTTAAAGTTCCCCTTCTCTCCTGGCTTGCTATCCTGGCTTACAATAATTGTTACCGTAAGGAATAAAGACTTTCAAAAATATGTTATAGATATATAAACTTGACTCCCTGCTTCCACTTTTGCCCTACTATCAGCTAGAGGGAGCTGTTAAAAATGGAAATCAGATCCTATCACTCCCCCGCTTAAAATCCTCCAAAGCTTATCCACCCCTCCGAAAATAAAATCCCAATACTGTGCCTGGCCTGCAGTGCCAGGACATGCTAAAGTTCCTGCAACTTCTCTGACCTCCTTCCTGCTCCTCTTCCCTGCACTCAGAACACTCCAGAAACAGTAGCCTTTCCGCTGATGCACTAACTCAGTGGTTCTCAAAGCGTGGTCCCTAGATCCGCAGTATCAGCCTCCTCTGGGAAGTGGTTAGAAATGCAAATTCTTGGGCCACACCCTAACTCTACTGAATCAGAAACTCTGGGGATGGGCCCCAACAATCTGTGTTTGAACCAACCCATCCAGTGATTCTAATGCCTGCTGAAAATAGACTCACTTCTGCCTCAGGACCTGGGTACTGGCCAGACACTTTGCTTGGCATACTCTTCCCAGGGCTCTTTCCTCATCAGTTGGAATCAGCCAAAATGTTAGCTCCTCACCTACTATCCTATTTAAAAATTTTTTATTTTATTGGAGTATAGTTGATTTACAATGTTGTGTTAGTTTCAGGTGTACAGCAAAGTGATGCAGTTATACATTTACATATATTCATTCTTTTTAAGATTCTTTTCTCATATAGGTTATCACAGAATATTGAGTAGAGTTCCCTGTGCTATAATGCAGTAGGTCCTCATTGGTTATCTATCTTATATATAGTAGTGTGTGTGTGTTCATCCCAAGCTCCTGATTTATCCCTCTCGACCATCCCATTTAAGGTGAGCCTCTTTGCTCTTCCTCATCTTAATCTATGCCATTAAATTATCCATTATGTTCTCCTTAGAATTATCTCAGATTATCCTGCTTATTTATTTACTTGCTATTTTATTATCTCCCCCAGTAGAATGAGAGCAGACACCCCACCTATTTTTTATACTGCAGATTCCAAGTGCCTAGTGTAGTGCCTTGCACATATGAAGTTCTTCATAAAAGTTTCTTCAATGAATGCCTATGAGATTTTTTGATCTGCTTGTCTTGCAGAAGGGAGATCAGTTAGATTATCTAAAGGCAGCTGCAGTGTTGGGGCAAAGCCTTGGCATGGAGTCGGAAGATGAGGCTCAAATTCTAAGTTCTCCACTTGGAGATCAGCTGACCTTGGGTAAATCATTTAATTGGGATAATGGGTCACCCAACAAGGGGTGGTTTTGTCTCGGAGAGGCATTTAGCAATGTCTGGAGATGTTTTAGTGTCAACTGCCGATGCAGGTGAGAGTGGGGAGTGCTATTAGTATCTAATGGGTAGAGGCCAGGGATGTGGCTAAACATCCTACAATGCACAGGCCAGCCCCCTGCAATAAAGAATGAATGCTCAGCAAAATAGTAACAGTCCCCCAGCTGAGAAAGCCCGAACTAGAGCCTTATGTTCTCACTAGTTAAATAGGGATAATACCCTCTTCCTAACTCACAGGGTTCTGGGGATGCTCAAGCAAAAGTCCTCTCATGAAAGCGCTTTGTAAATGACAAAGGACTATAGACAAATACCCTCAGTGTCTGGCACCACGCCTTACACAGGGTAGCTGCTTAATAAATATTCATTCAAGGAATGAATGAATGAATGAATGAATTGCAGGGACCCCCTTGCCAGGATTGAGTTTTCATTTCCTCATTTGCAATAGGAGATAGGGATAGTACTTGTGTCCTAGGAACCTTGGGAGGGTCGCAGAGACAATGTGTACAAAGCACCTGGCTCGGGATTTGACACATCCTCACTAGAATCGCCCTTGTTTCACCCTTGGTTAGTTTTCCTGCTTGGCTGCTCTGCCGGGCAGGTGGCGGGAGGCCTGAAAGAGCCTCTCACTTCCACTCCATTTTTCCTTCCCTTCTCAGTGGAGTTCCCCCTTCCTCCCTCCTAAGCACCTCCCCTCTCTCTTCTACCCCCTTGGTCTACACAGGGCAGCCTTGACTGTTTCAAGTGGAAAGGTATCACCAAGTCCTGCTCTGTGTTTTTCAGATGAAACACTTAAGGCCTGGCATTCAGAAACCACCAGCTCTGGGTTTCCTTGAGTTCCAGGCAGAGAAGGAACTGGAACCCGGGCTCCCGTCCTGGCTGAGAATCTCTCCACTCCTCCACGATGCCCTAATTTTCCTTGGCCTGCTTGTCTTTTCCCACCTCCTATAAGCAATCAGCACATACCCAGCAGAGTTTCCCAACCTTTCTGGGAACCTGGAATGTTTACTGTTAGAGACCCCACCCAGCACACATCACCAAAACATTAAAATGTGCCCACGTCAAATAAAAATTATGTATAACTTTATGACAATTGGGTTGCCTTGACAGTCAACCTAAAGTTACATTTTAGAGAATTTAAGCATTTTTTAATTTCAATATTTTAGTTTGTTTTTACATTTTGGAGTCAATTATTTTTTCCTACAGCAGATATAATTATAGACCCTTGAAAAGCATTTGTACCTCATACATTACCAAAAAAGTCTTCTTTGCTTTTTGTCCATTGGTGAGTTTCCCTTCTTCCCTTTCCCCGTTTGCTTATAATAGTCAGTGACCATTCCAGAGTCTATAAAGCATCTGGAAACTGTTGAGTGTTTGGTGGGTGATATTTCATGTATGTAATGCTGTTGACTTGCAAACATGATCTCATGCACCAGTGTCCATAATTGTCCAAGAGTGTGACAATCAGATCTTACATTTGCCGTATACATTGTGGACTGCAAAGGGCTTTCTCATCCATTATCCGTTTGTACTCATTTGATTCTCACAGTAACCCAGTGAACTGAGCACAATATACATTATATTACAGTTACTATTGATTTTATCAATAAGCATCCAAAACTTAGGGAGAAGTGACTCATTCAAGGTTATAAAGTAAGTGGCAGAGCCAAGATGAGAATCCACATCTTCTGGGTTTCATGTGTGCCATGCTGCTTTCAGGTCTTTAGTCAGCCCTGGGGAAAAATTACTCCTGAAAGAGGAAATTAAGCAAGGCTTGAATCACTGGGATAGCTTTAGCTTTGTGTGTGTGTGTGTGTGTGTGTGTGTGTGTGTGTGTGTGTGTGTGATACTACAACTCTAGCCTTGAATATTCTCCATTTGCCCTACAGACAATGGGCTCAAATAATTAATTAGCTCAACAAATACTTATTTAGTGATGGGCCCTGTCATAGGTGCTGGGGATATAGCAATGAACTAAAAATCCATGTCCTTGCCTCATGGAGCTCACATTCTAGATGCAACAGGTAAATGATAAATTGACAAGTCAATATATAGTATACAGGTGTCGATTAGTGTTAAGGATAAAAAATAAAGCAATTGAGGGGATAGGAAAACTGGGGAGGAGTTGCTACTTTATTTAGGAAGGTCAAAGGTGGCCTCAGTTGTAAGGTGGTATCGAGAAGAGACTTAAAGAAAGGGAGGGAGTATGTAGTGTGGATACTGGGGTGCATACTAGCTGAGATGAGCATGTGCAAAGGCCCTGAGGCAGGGGCATGTTTGGCAAGTATGAGAAACAGCAAGGAAACCAGCCTAGTTGGAGAAGAGTGGGTAGATTGGGATGGAGGGAGAGAGTTATTGGCAGGAAATGAGGTGAAAGGGGTCTGGTGAGTAGAGGTGGGGGCAGTTAGGGAAGATCCTGTAGGACCTTACAGGGCCTCGTGAGGGCTTTGGCTCATATTCTGAGATAGGGATCCCTTGAGGGCTTTGACCAGAGGAATTACATGATCTGACATACGTTGTTAAAGGATTTACGATGGACTGATTTGCCTTATGTTAAGATATTCCTGGTTTGTAATAGTTCTACCTTGAACAAGAGACTCAGTCTTGCTTTGAGAGACTACAATGGAGGCCTTTCTCTTCAAGCATGTTCAAGTGCTGAGGTGAAGTAGAATTTTAGTAATTCATTCATCATTCAAATCAGTGACCGAGCGCCACCTAAGTGCCAGAACTACCGTAGGCTTTGGGGATTCAGGAGTGAGAAAGACAGATAGGGTTCCTGCTCTCAGGGAGCTCCTTTTACAGTGAAGAAATACAGACAGCAAACAAACAAACAAAGGATTTCAGCTAATGAGAAGGGCTCGGGAGAAAATAAAACCGAGGGAGATGCAATATGATGCCATCATAGGGGGCTACTTTTTTTTTCCCCCCCATGTTTGCAATCACATTTATTGAAGCATCTACTTTGTTCCAGGTGTCAGGTTAGGCGCTCGGGACAAAAATCTGAATAAGACATACAGATCATACTTCTGTTGAGTTCATAGTCTAGATGAGGGATAGACATATAAATAATAATTCTAATGCAATAAAGGCAGTAATAGAAGAATGAATAAATGGGCAGGGTAATAGAGAAAAGGAGCATTCATTTTGTTGAGGCATGTTGGGGATTTGTGGATAAGATGATTTTTAAAAAAAATTTTTATTGGAGTATAGTTGATTTACAATGTTGTGTTAGTTTCAGGTGTACAGCAAAGTGAATTAGTTATACATATACGTATACCCACTTTTTTTTTTTTTTTTTAAGATTCTTTTCCATAAGGGGCTACGTAAGATTCC
Source organism: Balaenoptera borealis (assembly GCF_965194805.1). Taxonomy (NCBI): domain Eukaryota; kingdom Metazoa; phylum Chordata; class Mammalia; order Artiodactyla; family Balaenopteridae; genus Balaenoptera; species Balaenoptera borealis. The sequence continues at coordinate 20,442,783 of NC_138876.1, forward strand.
AGTTGGTTTTTGAAATGTGGAACTTAGGCAAAAAATGTTACACATGTAGAGCAATTTACAGTTTCCAGATTCAGAAAAATATTATTATTATGACTTTTTAAACGAGAAACTGAAATTCAGTGAGATTAAACCACATGCCCAAGGCACTAGTAAATGACAGATCTGGGGTCTGAATCCAAATTTTCTCTCATTTTCAGTACCAAAGTTTTTCTCACAGTATATACCACTATGGAATGTGACAGTAGGGCTGGGTATCCCTGGAGCGTGGGATGAGGGAATCAGTAATGGTTAGGCAAGACAAGAAAAAATGTGTCAAAGCAGAAAGAGATGCAAAAGAGCAAGGGCAGTAGCTGGCTCCTACTAAGATCACACAGGACAACTGTCAGGATATAGAGGGGCTGCAATCCCTACAGCCCCATTCCATAGGGCTGAGAAAATCTGCACCCTGATCTCAACAGAAGGATCCCTGCCTTGCGTGGCTGCTCTCAGCACCCCAGGCTGTGGGGGAGCCCTGGGTCACATGTGGTTTCAATCACTGCATTTATCTGTATCATTGTCATTGCATGTGGAAGATGACTGCAATCTCATCTCTGTCCCAGGCCTGTCCAAATTGTGCAGGGGGTACAAGTCAAATCTGGAAAAGCTACCTCATCTTTGGCAGGCCAGAGATAGGGAGAGACTTCAGGAATGTACAGTGATGTCCCACCCAGGCCCCTTCTCCCCTTTATTAAAAACAAATCTGAAACAACAAATGTCTAAAATTTTCCGCTTGATCATTTCACCCTGCCTTGTTATAACCATGCCCTTTGTCCACACCCACTGGAGGTTTTTGCAGCCTGGGGAGAGCTGGGAAGTGTCTGTCCCTCGCTCTCAGTCACTCCCATAATAAACAATCACTAAACAGCTTGCTGCCCTAGGCAACTGTTTGTCCAGCTTGGCCAGGCCCCTGTGACTTAGGCTGGGGAAGAGGGTGGGTGGTGTTCTCTGTAGAGCAGAATTCAGGCTCTGAGGCCAGAGAGCTTGGTTTGGACCAGAAATACTGTTTGGGAGTGAGCACATCTTTGTGGTCCTGGAAGACCTTTAGAGGGACTCCAGCTCTTTATCTGATTTGTCCAGTGAGGCTCCCTGGGGGGAGCTTGGGGCTGGGGTGTGGTAGGGCAGTTGAAGGGTGGACCAACCATCTTGTACTAATGGTAAAGAAGGTCATTTCCTGCCTCAAGTTTCTCATCTACAGCTGGGACAGCTGGCAGTTCTACTAGTCATCTATCCCTCAGAGACAGCTCCTTAAAAACCACCACCCCACCACGCGCAAAAGAGAATAGCATCACTATGTGCTGGGAAAAGCTTAAATTAACAGGGTTCTCCTCAGCTATTAGAAAATCTCTTTTCTTCCGCTGTATTTGATCTCTTGGAAGCTTTCTACAGAACAGACAAGGGGCTTCGGGATGCGCGGAAAGTTATTGAGGATTTGGGATAGGTGTCTTCTCTTAGGGCACCGACAGACATGAAGGATTGTAATGATTCCTCTTGATTGTAATATTTCCTCTTTATTCTTGGGGCTTGGGGTGTCTCCTTGGGGAAAGAGAAAAAAAAAAAAAAAAAAAAGGATGGGCTATGTAGGGAATAAGGGACCTGTTTTAATGCTTTGTAAAAAGGAAACATTTGGGGCCTCAGAGAGTCGAAGATGGGCGGGGAGAGGCATCCGTAAGGTCCGCGGTCGCTTTCTATGAAGTCTTTCTTTCCTCCCGCATCCCTTGGGCTCGCCCCACTGCTCCAATTTTCGAGCATCCTTCTCCAGGAACCCGAACACTCCCAGCCGCCCGCTCGGGGAGGCGTTGCCGACAGGCAGCCGAGGAGACGGGATTCTCGAGGGCGCCCGAGGCAGCAGGAGCAGCGGGGCCCGGGAAGCGCCGGACAGTCCCCGGTTCCCCGGTTCCCCAGCCGCCGCGCGCCAGCGGGCGTCTCTGGGAGGCGCTGGTTCCCGGCGCAGCAGCACAAGGCGGTGCGGCCCAGGCCGGGGTCCCGGCCGGGACGAGCCGAGGGGCCACGGGGCTCGCACTGGGCCGCCCCCCGCTCCGCCCGCCGGGCCCCGGCAGAAGCGCCCCGGGGTCCGCGCGCCGCCCGCAACCCCCTCGCCGCGCCGGCGCCTCTGCCGGTGGCCGGGGGTTATGAATGGGCGCAGCGGAAGCACCGCCCCCCCCGGACGTGACGCTCGGCCAATGGCAGCGCGGGCTGCGTGGATGGATGAGGTCAGCGCTGTCGTGTCGGGAATGGAATGTGTAAGTGTAACATTCAGAACCGGGTAACATTCGGCGACCGAACGCGGCGGTCGGCAGCAACCGCGCGGGGGCCTGGGAAGCGCCGCTCGGGGCCGGCACTGCCCGCGGGGAGGACGCGCCGCCGCCGTCACCCAGCGCCGCCGCCTTCTACCGGGCCGCCGCGCGTCCCGGGGGCCGGCCCCGCGAGCGCAGGAGTAAACACCGCTGGAGTCTCGGAGCCGCTGCAGAAGGGAATAAAGAGAGATGCAGGGATTTGTGAGGTTACGGCGCCCCAGCTGCAAGATGCACTAGCCGGCTGAACCCGGAGATCGGCTGACTTGTTGGAACCGGAGTGCTCTGCCCCGGAGTGTGGATGAGTTGAAGTTGCTTTCCCAGGGCTCGTTTTCCACGGCGCAGAGAGGAATCCGAGAGGCAAGGAAATCACTTCGTCTTGTCATTGATTGGGCATCGGGAGCTTTTTTTCCCCCCTCTCTTTCTTTTCCTCCGTCTTGTTGCATGCAAGAGAATTACAGTCCGCTGCTCGCCCGCCCTGGGTGCGAAATATTCAGCCCCGCTCTCTCCCGTCTATTGTGCAACCCAAAGATGAAAGACCGAAGGGGAGAAAGTTAAAGAAATCGCCCACATGCGCTGGATCAGTCCACGGCTTGGGGAAAGGCATCCAGAGAAGGTGGGAGCGGAGAGTTTGAAGTCTTTACAGGCGGGAAGATGGCGGACTGGAGCTGAAAGTGTTGATTGGGAAACTTGGGTGATTCTTGTGTTTATTTACAATCCTCTTGACCCAGGCAGGACACATGCAGGCCAAAAAACGCTATTTCATCCTGCTCTCAGCTGGCTCTTGTCTCGCCCTTTTGTTTTATTTCGGAGGCTTGCAGTTTAGGGCATCGAGAAGCCACAGCCGGAGAGAAGAGCACAGCCGTCGGAATGGCTTGCACCACCCGAGTCCGGATCATTTCTGGCCCCGCTTCCCGGACGCTCTGCGCCCCTTCGTTCCTTGGGATCAATTGGAAAACGAGGATTCCAGTGTGCACATTTCCCCACGGCAGAAGCGAGACGCCAACTCGAGCATCTACAAAGGCAAGAAGTGCCGCATGGAGTCCTGCTTCGATTTCACCCTTTGCAAGAAAAACGGCTTCAAAGTCTACGTATACCCGCAGCAAAAAGGGGAGAAAATCGCCGAAAGTTACCAAAACATTCTAGCGGCCATCGAGGGCTCCAGGTTCTACACCTCGGACCCCAGCCAGGCGTGCCTCTTTGTCCTGAGTCTGGATACTTTAGACAGAGACCAGTTGTCACCTCAGTATGTGCACAATTTGAGATCCAAAGTGCAGAGTCTCCACTTGTGGAACAGTGGTAGGAATCATTTAATTTTTAATTTATATTCTGGCACTTGGCCTGACTACACCGAGGATGTGGGGTTTGACATCGGCCAGGCGATGCTGGCCAAAGCCAGCATCAGTACTGAAAACTTCCGACCCAACTTTGATGTTTCTATTCCCCTCTTTTCTAAGGATCATCCCAGGACAGGAGGGGAGAGGGGGTTTTTGAAGTTTAACACTATCCCTCCTCTCAGGAAGTACATGCTAGTCTTCAAGGGGAAGAGGTACCTGACAGGGATAGGGTCAGACACCAGGAATGCCTTATATCACGTCCATAACGGGGAAGACGTCTTGCTTCTCACCACCTGCAAGCATGGCAAAGACTGGCAAAAGCACAAGGATTCTCGCTGTGACAGAGACAACACTGAGTATGAGAAGTAAGTGGCTTAGCTGATGGGCCTCAGCGGCTCAGCCCTGGGCCCTGCCCACCTGGTCCAGGTGTGAAGTTGGGAGATGGGGGTGGGGCAGGGGACCCCCCCCCCCCCCGGGTCCTTTTCCTTTTGCTCTGAGCCTGGGACTGAGCAGCCTGCTTCTGGTGTGTAGCTTGGAGCTGAGGACCCAGAGTTTGAGCTCCTTGGGCTAAGGGAAAATCCTGGAGCACTTTCCTGGGCCAAGTAGGTGACCATGTTTCCCTCTTGCTTGGAAAGCCTTCAGGGTGATGTGTGTTCTATGAAGGGTGTGGGTTTGATCCAAGTTTGGAAACTGCACTTCACCAGTGGATCCAGGAGGGTGTTTGTGAGAGGGTCTAGGGACCCGAGAGGCTCTGAATCCACTCACAGTCTGGGGACCTTACCCCAAGATTGATGCTTTATTTGCTTTTCTCACGAGCAGGGGGAGCAGCTTTCCGCGGAATTTTCCCACCCCTCAATTGTCATCTTTCCGCAAACCTTAAATTTGTGTTAGCAGTGGAAGTCCTTTAATTTCAGCTACTAAACTTTCTGTGCCTGCCTCTTCCCTACTCCCAGATGGCATTGACTTCTATGAAGGGAGACTGTAAACTGGTTAGGGCCTGTGATCTTGCATGCGTGCATGCATGCATGCATTCATTCATGTGTGTTTGTTGGCATGTATATATCCTGCCTCCCTAGGAGAAGCTGTTTTTAAAAAATCTGGGCCTCAGCCCCTCTGCTGTAAACTCCAGTTGCTAATTTAGATTTCCCATTCCCTTTTGTCTTTATCAATTTGCATGTAAATCGGAGACTGTTACTCTCTGAATGGGCTGTGAGATGCCTCTTTACCCTCTGGAGTGAAGCAAGTTTTGTCCAGTTGCTAAGTAACTGAGTTGGGGACTTTGTAGACCTTCTCACTCTTCCTTTTCCTTCCCAGTGACAGTAAGTGACACACTGGGCTTGGGGTCAAAACTAGTTTCTGCGAATCGGCTTTAACCTGAGCTTGGAGGGTCCGTTTCCTCATCGATGGGGTGGGAGCCCCAGACTCTCTCACTTCTGTCTGGCTGTGAAAGAGTTAGTGAGCTCCTACAGTGCCTTTCCACGTTACGCCAGTTAAAAACCAGAGCAGCCTTGTGCTACCCAGGGAGGAAGGGGAACCTCTCAGCTGAGTACAAGAGGAACTGGCAGAGGTTGGCGGGTTTTGCAATTGATTCATGAAATGCAGAATAGGGGAAACGCTTTGCAGACCTGATTGGAACAGGAAGGGGCATGGTGGGGAAAGGACCCTGAAATGAAAGGTTTGATTGTTGTCTGTGGATTTCCTCAGACACTCGGGCCTCTGTAGGAGTGATTGGAAGGGAAATTCAAGTCCTCCTGTACTTGATCGTAGACAGTGAAGGAGAAAGTATCAAACACTGGGATTCCCCAAACCCCAACGCCTCTTGCTTTTCGAGCATAAGCAAAGCCCGAGGCTGTAGGGTCAATTATGAATCTAAATTTTCCTCTGCTTCGGGGGCAGTTATGTGTGAATGTTGGGTGCAGTTGCCATGGATTAAGATTTTCTCACAAAAGAAACAAACTGTGGTTAGTAATGAACGCTTTGTTTACACGACATTTACATTGACCTATTCCTGTGGGTGCTTGTAAGAAAAAAATGCTCATAGCCTTTGAGGAATTTCTTTGTCTGGTTTATGGTGGAGTAACTCGAGATGAAGTCTGACCTTTCAGTGTCTTCTCAAGCAGTTTCACCGAATTTTGTAGAAGGATCATGATGGTCTTCATTCCTCTAAAGGAGCTGGAGGGGAGATCTTAAGAAATTTGAATTATACGTTTATTTGGGAAACACCCTCAATCCGATACAACAGTCACATCTGCTTTACTCTCCTAGTCCCAAAATAAATCGTCTACATTCTCTGCAGAAGGTTTTTCTAGAGATTTTTGGCAATAAGGGAAGGAGGGGTTGTTTCCAAGAAACTTTAATTTTTGCTAATTAAATTTCACTAATTTTTGACCTTTTGTCGTTGCATCAAGAAATCAGACACCCACACCCTTGTTTTGGTTTATGTTTAAAGACCACAAGGGGTCAGGCCCTCAGGACTGAGTCTCATCTGAAGAGTGGCATTTAGTGAGGAAAGCAAGTTGCCTCTTTCTCCTGAGCAGGGATTTCTTTCAGAGTCACTTCTGGATTTTCTTCATTCCTTTTTTGCATACTTTCCAGCTCTAACCTTGTTTCATAGGACGGGATGGTGTTGCAGAACGTTTATATTCATCGGCCTGCTTCACCTGGAGTTTTAACTCCTTCCTCTCACTGGGTTATCTGAACGCTTTATCTCTGAGAAATGGTGCTTGCAAACATGTCTGCCTCTGCGGTTGACTTTGGAAGATATGAAGAATGAATGAGCTCTGAAATGTGGTGAGAATGCTCACATAGCAGGCAACCTGTCTTGTGCTCTGAAGTAAGCACAACTGTTGTACTTTGCTATTTATACTGATGTTTTCTGTAAGTCAGCTGTGCGTGTGTCAGACGCAGAACTCCTTCAATCAAATGCTAATCTCTTCCCAGGGTTTTAGAGGAGGATATTGCAGTTAGGTCTATATAAGTCATCTAAGTTTGACTTCTTATACTGTCTCATGGTGTGACTTTTGATTCATCACCTTGAACCTTAGTTTATCCTTTGGTGGAATGGGTTTTTGACTGCTTTAGGGTTCTCTAAGCGTTCATTTGATAATGGCTTATAAAAACAGGATCAGTTTTCATCTACTTTTCTTTATCAGCAAGGGCCTATGAAAAGCCTTCAGTTTAATTTGCTGCCACAAACAACCACATATAACCTTGCTTTGGACTTAGGGGGTCTGATAATTAGATTGAAAATTTATGGTATCATGGTCAAGTTAGGATACTATAGAATATGTACAAGTGTATCAACTAAAAAAAAAGTTGCTTTTAGCGAAATTTAGCCTTATGTGACAATAAATGTTTAGTTGAGGACTTATCTTTCAACTTCACTTTTGTGAAAAACAGACAGTTACTACTAAAGGTATAGGAGAACTGCATGGAATGAAGGAACAGACTTTTCTCTTGTAATAGAGCAATATTTTTGACCCAGACTTCCAGGATTATATTAAAACATCCATTTTTATGACACCCGTAATTAATTTTCATCAGTTACATATATTAACAGATGTAGATGACACTGGCTAAAATAAGTTGCTGCAGTGATTACATGATTTGTAATGAGGCTTCAGAGAAATTCTATTTTACATCTTTTGAGCTTCTTATGCACCCTTACAGAATTACTGTATTTTTGCATGAACTTAATAGTGCAGATCCCTTCAAAGGGCATTATTGTGGAACTTCAAATTTGGCTTTCTGAAATAGAAGAAAAAGAAGGAAATGAGAGGTGGCTTCTATCTTTGACCCCTTTGAGGAAAGTGGTGGAGAATATTTTAAGCGGCTCTTCTGGGAACAGGCAGGATTCTGTGCAGGCCTTTTGGACACCTTCTCCTGTGTTTGTTGAAGCTGTACCTCACAATCCTGCTGTTCTTAAGGGTCTTGAAGGTAAGTGATCATACAACTTCCAAACATCCTAATTTTACAGACATGGAAACTGAGGGATAGACTGTTAAAGGGATTTGCTTAAGGTCAGAAAACTGTTTAGTAGCAGGGGTAGCCCTAGAAAGCAGGCCTTCTGACTTTTTCTCCTTGACCTACAGTATTCCATCATTAATTACAGACACACCTGAAAGCTCTCCAGCCACTGGAAGGTCCTTATTGATGGTGTTTCTTATGGGATTTCTCTTGGAATCATTTGGGAAGCTGATAAAGGCTTTGGACCAACTTTGTGAAAAAAGAAAGCACATACATGCATAATTTGTCATCTAGTTTTAGGGGTTGACACACAGCCGCTACTAAGGGCATCGTCAGACTTGAGAACTTTTGCTCTAGGGCTTACATATTTCTTTTCATTGCCAACTAAGGTGGAGGTCCCCGGTGCTGTTTAGTCTACGTAGGAGTTTTGGGGACTTTTCAGTTTGGCTCCAGTGAATTTTGGGAATAGGCTGTGAATTCACTGAATGCTAAGCTGAATTCAAATGCATTTATAGCAAAAAGAAAATGTGCACAAGTAAATGATGATATATTGATTCCCCATTTTCCCGAACTATATTCTCAGACACCTTGGGTGAGTTCGTGATCCAACAGGGAACCTTGGAGGAATGAAAGTTGGAAATTGTGCTTCTCAGGTTTTAAATGTAAAATATTAGCACCTTTTTCCCCACAGGTGTATGATAGCACAAAAGCATTTCTAAAATAAACCACATAAGCACAGTTTTGTTTTTTTGTTTTTTTTAACACACGTGTGCTCTTATTTTTTTTTTTTCATTTATTTATTTTTGGCTGCGTTGGGTCTTCGTGGCTGTGCGTGGGCTTTCTCTAGTTGCAGCGAGCGGGGGCTACTCTTCGTTGCGGTGTGCGGGCTTCTCATTGTGGTGGCTTCTATTGTTGAGGAGCACAGACTCTAGGCGCACGGGCTTCAGTAGTTGTGGCATGCAGGCTTCAGTAGTTGTGGCATGCAGGTTTCAGTAGTCGTGGCTCGCGGGCTCTAGAGCGCAGGCTCAGTAGTTGTGGCGCATGGGCTTAGTTGCTCCGCGGCATGTGGGATCTTCCCGGACCAGGGCTCGAACCCATGTCCCCTGCACTGGCAGGCGGATTCTTAACCACTGCGCCACCAGGGAAGCCCAAGCACAGTTTTAAAATAAAGCTAGGGCCAGCCCTAGATGAACTTTGAAGTTAGCAATTGTGTCTTCTTGCACTGAGGTTCTAATTCTTTCTGTGCCCCTCCCGCCCTCAAGTTTCTCACCTTCTCTGAACTTGCTTTCTGGAGGGCTCCTGAGAGCCTCATTTACAAGGAATCCCTAAAGGTTGAGGTTTTGTGGGCTACTTCCAGGGACATTTGCAAGTTGATTGAATCTAGTTCAAAAAATGACGGTTGAAAGTGGAATCTGTGACCTGAGCTGGGAGCCTGTGGGATTTTGTCCTTCAGAGGATGGCTTGCTACGAAGGCTTGGGCGGGCCTCACCAGTGGGAGGCCACCATTGGTCCCCCTGACTGTGACAGCAGCTTTGGGTGGCACCGACTTGGCCAAAAGGGGAGCTGTCACGCCCTCAGGTGGTGCTTGTTCTCTTTGTCCAAAGGCCTGTGGATGTTCCTCCCCAGAACCCGCTGTTAGAAACACCTGCTGACAATGACCTTGAGTACACTAAGGTCACACCAAAGGTTGTGCTTGATAGGGCCCGGCTGCTCTGCTCACAGCCACCTTGCCAGGTGTCTCGTCAGGCCATTTTACAGGTTTGTAAGCTGAGGCCAGCTCTGGAGAGGTGGATTGTCAAGGCTGCACAGCTTGTAAGTAGCTGAACGGAGGCTACAGTCCAGGTTTTCTGGTTCCCATTCCTCTCATTTCTCTGAGGCCCGCTGCTCCCTCATGACCGTCACTTTTCCACACAGCCTCTTCGGAGGGAACCCGTCAGGCTCAGCGGTCACTAGATACTGCAGTCTCCTGAGAGTGTTCGTGTTTGGACGTGAACACCATGAGCTTAATGACTGATTGGTTTTCCTTCAAAGCTCTTCCGTCTGTGCCCAAGTTCCTTTAATGCACAGGGACTCCCTCAAAACTGCAAGATATTTGTCCAGTGTCTTATCTGAAGTCGCCTTTATTAGCTCATTTAAGCCTTTCGACAACAGTGTGTAAAATCCCCACTTTACAGATAGGAGTGCAGGCCGCGAGAGGGTAAAGTTAGGAGCCATGGTCACATCTGGTGAGGAAATGGTGGTGTTCAAACCAGGCATCTTGGATGTCGAAGACAACGCTCTTTCCTCTAAAAAATGTTATCACCTTAAAGGATCAAGCAAAATTTCTACCTGTTCACAGTTTTGTATCAGTGAGTTTAGTGTGATTTGGGTGTTTGTATGTCGTATCTTTTTTTTTTCCCCTACTGCTTTCCTTTATAAACATGCTTCCCAAGGAAAAAATCTGGCTAAGAGATGTGATTAAGACGGCCCTGAGTTGACACTTAAGCATCGAACTCCTTCAGCTTATAACTTTGACTATGTAGATTCTGCCTTTCATTTTCTCCTAGAGCTCGTCTAAGGAAAGTGAGGAAGTGAATCATGTGTGACCTTTGCCCTCCTGCTAGCACCTTGCAGGGTTTGCCCTGTACTAGGTGTCAGTGAACCCATGAGGTGGTGCAGGAGTGACCGTTGCCCCAGGTATAAGGTGTGACCCTGTAGAAATGGGAGACCCACTGGAAGATTCCATTTCTGACAAAACGGGCCAGGTTTCTGGAGTGTAGCACACCACTGCTGCTAGGCCCTGAGGCTCCCTGTAGAAAAACAGTGGTTAAAATATTATAAAAATTGTACAGAGCCTCTGCAGAAAATTAGGAAAATGCAAAAGAGATGAATATGAAAATAAATGTCTTCTCTAGTCCTGACAATGAGAGCTAACCACTATTATTAAACTTCAGTAGTTGGCCTGTTATAACCCACATATACACCTCTGCGAGTGATTATGTCATTCCATGTCTGCATATCCAAGTACCTTGTATAGCTATGTTAATTATTATTTAATTAATAGTAAATAATGAATTCGACACATTTTCCTTACGTGTCTTGTTTGTGCCAGACACATAGGTGTTGGAGCTGGGAGTGAACAAAACAAACTCCTGGCCGTTCTAGTCTGTTGGTTTTATAAAGTTAAAGTCCGACTTTAAATGTATTTTTGCATGTTGCTTTTTTCTTTTTTTTTTTTTAAATTTTTATTTATTTATTTATTTATTATTTTTGGCTGTGTTGGGTCTTCGTTTCTGTGCGAGGGCCTCCTCTAGTTGCGGCAAGTGGGGGCCACTCCTCATCGCGGCGCGCGGGCTTCTCACTATCGCGGCCTCTCTTGTTGCGGAGCACAGGCTCCAGACGCGCAGGCTCAGTAGTTGTGGCTCACGGGCCCAGCCGCTCCACGGCATGTGGGATCCTCCCAGACCAGGGCTCGAACCCGTGTACCCCGCATTGGCAGGCAGACTCTCAACCACTGCGCCACCAGGGAAGCCCCATGCTTTTTTCTTAACATTATCTCAGAGCCTCTTCCTCTCCTACTAAAGAGGAAAATCCTATTAAAATACTAAAGTAGGATTTTTAATGGCTGCACGGTTCTTTTTAGTAACTTATGGCTGTACTGTAGTTGATTTGCATTTTCTTAGTAAGAGATTTGTTTCCCATCTTTTCTTTTATTATACATAAGTCTGTGATGAATTTCACTGTACTGAGGATTTGTTTTCTTCTGGACTAAGGTCTCTCTCTCAGAAAACACAGCACTTCCTCTCTCCTGACCCCCCGCCCCCCCAATCCCTTTTGGAGGAATAGCAATTTTTGAGGTGAGTTTGAGCACCCATTTAGCGAAGTAGCCGGCATGAAATGACTGCTTAGATAAACATCTGTAGGTGTTAATTGGTCCTGCGGAGGGGGTGGGCGGGGGAGGGGGTCTTTGAAGCTCCCACAGCTCTGTTCCCTTTGAAGTTTCATTTTTGCTGGAGCCAGAAACCTCCGTGTGTCTCTTTCCTGAGAAGACTGCTTCCTCTGTGCGTTCTACAGCCTCTCCTGGGATCTCAGAATCTGTGGGCCTAACCTGGGTAGATGTCAGTTTTTTAAGTTAATTGTGTCAGCTGCTCAAAGCCCTCCTCTCTTTTCTCTTTGGCTGTTGAGTCTTTGGTCCTTTGGAGGTGAATTGAGACAAGTGGCTTTACCTCTGGGGCATCCAGGTCAGGTCTGGGATTCTAGGAGCAAAGGAGGCACTATTCTAAGTGATTTAAAAACCAAGACAGAGGGAATTCCCTGGTGCTTTCACTGCCGAGGGCCCGGGTTCAATCCCTGGTCTGGGAACTAAAGTCCCCCAAGCCTCGCTGAGTGGCCAAAAAAAAAATAGAAAAAGAAAAACAAATAAACAAAAAACCAAGACAGAAAACAAGGTGAACCAAACCGTTTACGCCTAGTTAGACTTTCTTCCCATTGTAATTGCTTTGAGCAGCGATAAGATTTGTGGAGAAACACTTCCTCATTTTGTGTACCCTCTTGTCTTCTGTGAAGCCCTTTAGGAGAGGGCGATAACCCTGGACCAGGGAAGTCACTCACCCACACACATTCCTGGACTAGGTGCTGAACCGCTCAGCCTCATTTTCCACATCTGTAAGTGGGGATCATAACACCTCACAGGGTCATTGAAAGATTGAAAGGAGGTGGAGTGCGTAACTGCTTGTAATGCAAAACCTCTTAAACACTGATGTGCTCTACAAGGTGGTGGTGTTTATTAAAAACCATCTTGCTGCCATTTTCTAATCAACCACAGAGGTTTGCTTAGTTTCATAACTTGGCTCTTTACTAAGCCACAGAAATAACTGCTCACCTCTTTCTTGATACTTAATCCCCAGAAAATTGTGGTAGATGCCCTGGAAGGCTAGCCATTATTTCTGTGGGCTGTGGGAAGACCTAGATGGGGCCTTGGAGCTTGCAGGTGGCCTGGGGCAGAGGTGGGAGCAGGTGGAGGGTGGTCTCTGGGGCAGTCAGGCACTGCCTTGACTCTGCATCCCCCAAGTTCCCTGGATGACTGCTCTAGGAATGCACGTTATTGCTTTTGCAAGTGACTTCTGTGCCTCGTCGGTTGAGGGTGATCTTTGGAAGGCTACCTCGTATGAATGGGCTGGTTCGACAGGCCCTTAGGTTGCAAAGAGCAGGATATCACTCAGGCCACCTTAAGTCACAGGATTTATTGTGAAGGGACATGGAACAAAAACTGGACTGGAAGTGTTTCCAGCAAGTTCTCAGGACCCAGCACAATAACTTGGGTCTGCTCCTTTCTTCCCGCTCTGGACCTTCATCTCTCCCCAGACTGGCACCTCTGTCGCGGGGTGTGTCTGCCAACCACTGGCCAGTCTTTCCTGAATTCTCTCCTGCAGGCCCTGAAGGAAACCAGCCTGATTGGCTTTACTGGGGATCCTTACTCCTTTCAGGGGAGAGCCATTCCTGTCAGGCCATGTCTCTGGGTCTGGTGGTGACCTCATCAGTTGAAAGACTGCCCTGTCACGTTGTCATTCTTGATTGAATTGGTGGCCATCCTTTTGCAAAGAACAGCCTAAAGTTGCTTCCTGAAACGGGACTGTGGTTAGGGGAAGTTGCCTGTGGCAGGCACTGTTGAAGCCATATCCTGTTGGCACTGACATATTTGAGCCCGGTTGATGATGATGATAGCTGCTAATATTTCTTGAGCGTGTACTGTGTGCTGGGTAACGGGCAGTATCTTCTTTAATCTTTACGTCCACCCTAGCAGGAAGATACTCATTTGAGATGCAGAACAAAGTTCAGAGAATCTTTAAAAGTGACTTGCCTAAGAGCACACAGCTGGGACACAAACCGAGGGCCGTCTGGCTTCTGAACCTGTGTTCTTCACCACGGCATCGTACTGCTTCTGCACAGCTGGAACTGATGTCATGAAGACCACACACACGTAAACAATAGTGTGATTGATTTATAGGGTATCACTTGTGTTTCTCACCTAGAATTTATTTAATCTTGCTGGAGAAGAGACAGTTCTAACCAGCGTGGTAATCTGGTTTCTCAGCTCACAGCAGATTCAAAGCAGTCAATTTAAAGAGGGAGGGATTCTTGCAGGCGGAGCTGGGAAGAAGGGACAGTTGGCAACCCAAATGGAAGGAAGCAGGCCAGGAAGTGATAAAATGTAACACCCAGAAGAAGTAAAGAAGCACTGCAACTGAAGAGCAGCTGGCCCAGAGCCCGAGTGTGTCCTATGGACTCCCCAGAAGCGTGCCTTTGAGTCCCGCCACCTAACACCGTGCCTGTCACCAAGCAGAGCTTCTGTAAATATTTGATAAACTATACCATGGTACAGCGCTGACCGTGAGCCACCTCTTATGTACGCTGGCCTTTGTTTCAGAAAGTAGAGGAACAAATAATGAACTTTATAACTTTTTTGAACCCTATGGTTAAAATAAAAATATTTTGGTGGCCCTAAGATAAGCTCTCCATTTGAAAGCTTATGTACCAAGCTTAGCAAGTTCCCCAAGGGCTCCGGATACAAGGGGTAGTTGCATCCTTGGAGCTTGCATCAGAGTTCTGGTATTTGTTGCTAACTCAGATTTCTGGGGTTTTATAATACATATCAATACTTTAATGAGAAATATAAAGTTTTCTGGTATTGTCATGTGGGCCTGTGATGCTAGTTATTGTTTTTTTTTTTAATTTTTATTTATTCATTTATTTATTTATTTATGGCTGTGTTGGGTCTTCGTTTCTGTGCGAGGGCTTTCTCTAGTTGCGGCAAGCGGGGGCCACTCTTCATCGCCATGCGCGGGCCTCTCACTGTCGCGGCCTCTCTTGTTGCGGAGCACAGGCTCCAGACGCGAAGGCTCAGCAGTTGTGGCTCATGGGCTTAGTTGCTCCGTGGCATGTGGGATCTTCCCAGACCAGGGCTCGAACCCGTGTCCCCTGCATTGGCAGGCAGATTCTCAACCACTGCGCCACCAGGGAAGCCCGATGCTAGTTATTCTTGACTGACTAGTGCTCCAAATGCCTTGGGCCCTGGGCTCAGGGAAAGAGTGGCCCCGGGTGTGGAATATGGAGGCTGGGAATTAGAGAAGGGGAGGCGTCCATAAGGGGAGGAGGAGCATCTAGTCTGTTGCTTAGAGGCTGCCCTGGTAGGTATGTTGGGGCACATGTCCTGCTTTTTCTGCATTTCTGGGGATGCCCAGGATGGGAACTGATGGGTGGAGATCTGGAATGGATTTCACATGTCCTGTATATATTCCAGCACCCTGAGAGATTGGTGGAAGTCATCCACAGCACCACTGATAAAAATAGGACCATGCCACCATCCTAGTTGAACTCACCCTGGAGGCTTCTCATAATTCATTCATACGATATGAAGGTGGGGTTGGTCCAGCTCTACCTGCCTTTCCATCCCCAGACCCTTGGCAGAGCCTCATTCCTCCTCCTCCTCCCTTTCCCCACATGCCCTCTTCTCTCTCTCAGAAAACTGTCCCCCAGCTTCATTTCATTTCTTCCAGTGTCACTTCCTTGATGCCCCAGACTTGGTCACATTCCCCTGTTAATGGGCTCTTATAGAACAGTTAATACTTGCCACGGCTGTGGTTTTTTCCATTTATTTAACTATCTGTTTTTCTCTCTCCCCAGTAATTGTACGGGCCCTGAGGAGAGAATTCATGTTGTTTTTCATTAAATTTACTCAACAGATACTTATTAAGCACCTACTCTTTCCAGGCACTGGGGATTCAACAGTGAACCAAACAGACACACATCCCTGCCCCAAGATGGTCCCAGTCTAATGACTGGAGGCTTTTACCATGTCAGTTATGGCCTGTGTTAGGAGGTGCTTGGTGCTGGGAAGAAAAGCAGTGTATGGAAAGGGGTGAAGGCAGTGGGTCTCAACCTGGGGAGCTTCTGGAAATGGGGCATGGGCCCTACTCCTGGCCAATCAGACTCTATGGGGATGAAGTTCAGGTTTTTAAAAAGCTCACCAGGTGATGTGGATGCAGAGTGAGAATGGGAAAGGGGGGGGGTTACAGTTTAAATACAGGGGGAAGGAGGGCTCTGTGGCGAAAGTGACATTGAACTCACTCACTGCTGTGTCTTCACAGCCTAGCACCATGCCTGACCCACCCATACTGGGCGCTCAGTTTTTGTTGGATAAATGAAAAAAAAATTACATTTATTTAACCAATCGAAATGCTGTTGACCGTACAAAGTATGGGTTCTGTAGATGTCACTGTCTGGTTTACAGCCCAGGCCTTCCTGTGTTTCCTCCAAGTTCATCTTTTGCTGATTTACCCAGAGTTTCTTTTCATTTTCAAAGGGGATGTTTCTTCCAATAACCTTTTTTTTTTCTTTTCTTCCAAGGTAGTTTCTTTTCTTTCCTTTTCTTTTTTTCCTGTTCTGTTGGATATGATATTGGTAAAACCAAATTAAAATGAACTGACAGGCTTTACTGCATAGTGTGAATCTAAAGAATTTATTGCTACAGGAGAAACCATTATGGTCTTTTTGTCATTTAATTTTAACAGTCTGTAGATATTGGGACTTTTTGTGCCCCCTTAATTGCAATTTTTCTCCCAAATGGTAGGTCGAATATAACTTTTGGCTTACATTTCCTGCTCAGGTTACATCCCAACTCTGTTAACTGATATTGAAGCATTGCCCCAGAGTATATAGTAACATAGCTTAATTGAGCTATCAGGCTTCTAATGAATTCATATTGAGATTTATCATTTAATTAAAAAGCAAAGGGGAAAAAAAAGCAAAGGGAAGGTGTTCAGTTGTTTCTCCCATTGGCCTCCATTTCCTGCACTTAAAATCTCCTGGCTTGTTTGTGTTAGTTAGCTTGTGGAATTGTATGGATATTACATAAACGTATTCAAGGTGTATAGATTAAAAAGGAGAATGCACTGGATCCCAATTACTTGACTTCTTAATAGGTCTTAAAAATGGATTCAGATTTGGTGGCAATCGTATGACACTTGATTAAGTATGAATTATGTTTTATGTTTTTACAAAGCTTGGTAAGGTCATTTTCCAAAATGATTTCTAGGTCTGTGTGTCTGAACCAATCTGAAAATCTAATCAGAGGGGATCTAATACCGAAATACTTTAGCTTTACTGAGAAGCAGAGAATAAATTTTTCTTGAAAACACCATTTCTTATATGCTATGTGCTCCTTTAAAATTCACACTGCATTAAAAAAGCTGCCTTTAAGCAACACCTTTTATGATAACTGCATTTTTAAGTATGCAAGTGTAATGTTGCAAACCTGTAAATGTAGGGCAGTCAGTCTTTTACTGATTCAAAGACTGGAAATGTATGATATTTTCTGTATTTAGATTGTAGAGTTACATTACATGTTTTTAAAAAATTGAACAGTATTTTATATGAAGATAAAATTTAAGTACCTCAATGTTTACTACAGTTCAAAGAAAGAGTAGTATTTTCCTGCACTTATTTTATTTTATTTTTTTATAAATTTATTTATTTATTTATTTTTGGCTGCATTGGGTCTTTGTTGCTGCGCACAGTCTTTCTCTAGTTGCGGCAAGGCAGGCTACTCTTCGTTGCGGTGCGCAGGCTTCTCATTGCGGTGGCTTCTCTTGTTGCAGAGCACGGGCTCTAGGCCTGCAGGCTAAAGTAGTTGTGGCTCGCGGGCTCTGGAGCGCAGGCTCAGGAGTTGTGGTGCCCGGGCTTAGTTGTTACGCGGCATGTGGGATCTTCCCGGACCAGGGCTCGAACCTGTGTCCCCTGCACTGGCAGGCGGATTCTTAACCACTGTGCCACCAGGGAAGCCCCTGCACTTATTTTAGACTTAACTATGTCTAAGGAGTAACCCAAGTAGGATAAATGAGGGCAAAAAGGATTCAGTATCAAAATAAATTTTTTTTTTACATTGAGATATAATTGACGTATAACATTGTATTAGTTTTAGGTGTACATCATAATGATTTTATATATACATATATATTGCCAAATGATGATATGTTATATATAGATATATTGTAAAATATTTTATATATACATATTGCAAGTGATATGTAAATATATATTAGTAATATGTATATGTTGTGAAATGATTACCACAATAAGTTTAGTTAATGTCCACACATTTTTACAAATTTTTTTTCTTGTGATGAGAATTTTGAAGACTTACTCTCTTGTTAATTATAGACACCACTACATCTCTAGGACTATTAATCTCATAACTGGAAGTTTGTACCTTTTGACCGCCTTCACCTGTTTACTCCCCCGACACACACACCCCCAGCCCGCTTCTGGCAACCACCAATCTCTTCTCTGTGTCTGTGAGTTTGGGGGTTCTTTTTTGGATTCGTAAATGGTGTTCAGATGCTGTTTGTCTTTCTCTGTCTGACTTACTTCACTTAGCATCATACCCTCAAGATCTGTGTTGTCCCAAATGGCAAGATTTCCTTCTTTCTTAAGGCTGAATAATATTCCACTGTGTATATATACCATATTTCCTTTATCTGTTCACCCATTGATGGATATTTAGGTTGTTGCCATGTCTTGGCTACTGTTAATAATGCTGTCAGAATAAATTTTGAGTTTCTATAAACATAAGCTCAGAGATTGAGCACCCTTAAATTCCAAGTATGAAGTAGCTATTCTAGGGGGTGTTGGTGACTCTTTGAGCCTCCCTGGGCCTCAGTTTCCCTTAACTGGTTTTCCTGCACAGAGTCCTGTGAGCTCATCACCAATTGGGGCTATCAGGTCTGTGCACACATGTGTATGTCTATGCATCTGTCCTTTGTCTGAGAAGGAACCTGGTGTTCAATCATGCTATCATGGTGTCAGTTTTATCTGGAGGGAGGAGAAATAAGATCATGGAAGTGACCTTAAAGGTCTAGTGTAACTCTTGTATTATATAGATAAGGAAGTAGAGATCCAGGGAAGCTGGGCAGTTTGCCCAAGGTCATGTAGCTGGTTGCGACAGAACAGGGAATGGAGCACATATCTCTTGACTTCCAGCCAAGTATGGCACGGAGGTCATGCACCTGGGCTCTGGAAACTAGGGGCTTGAACGTGAATGGTGGCTCTGCCACTAGCTGGGCACCTTACTTCTTTGCTTCCATTTCTTCACTTATAAAATGGGGATAATAATAACTCCTATTTCATAGGGTTGTTTTTGTGAAGATTAAGTGAATGATATTACGTGTAAGATGCTTAGAACGGTGCTTGGTACATAGTAAGTACTCAGTCAATAACCATTGTTACTGTCATTCATGTTCCTGTTCCATTAAACCACGTTAGTCTTGTCCAATTTCAGATTTACCATTTGTGTCTGTTTATCATTGTTTTCATTTCATTTCTTCCATTGGACCTATCTGTTTACAGCTCATTATAACTATAGTGTGCAATGTGATACATTAGCTTGCTAGTCATATAAAAGTTCAAGGTGGTTTGGCAAGTGCCCAGAATTCCAACCACCTGTTGTAACTGTTGCCAAAATACGATAGATTTTCATTTCCCAGAAGTTGTTCCACCGAGGGTGCAAATTATTAATATGACTTTATGTCTTTAAAACATTTTTTTTTCCATTTACCAAAGTACGTATCATGTTTCCCACCTGTTCCGAGAAGCTGAGCAGTCACGTGGGTCTTCTTGTTCCTGCCTCTTGAAAAAACATTAAAACACTGGCAGATGTGCCAGTGGCATCGCCTGAAATGACTTTCTGAGCTAAACCTGCATGAGACAGAGAAGATAATACGATTTTTTTGTTCTCTCGCAATGCAAGGAGGCGAAGGAGCGATCCCATCACGATGGGGTACTTAGCAAATCGGGAAGTGATAACAGTGGATAACTTTCTACTTTCCGCAATTTGCATGGCTGTTAACAACTGATGGCTTTTCTTAGGACGGGCGTTATCAGCTGCAGCAGGACCCAGACCTCTGGACCCTTTCTGCATGCTAAGTTGAAGCAGTGTGTCACCTACCCTTGATGATAAACTTCTAACAGCAGTCTGGGTTAACGTTAGGGAGGAGACTTAAGCCTGTGTTCTGAAGATCTGGGAGGTTTCAGACGCATTGTAATTTATATTTTCATTCTTGCTCTCGGGAGACACAGCTGCAGTTAGGAACAAACACGTAGTAAGAGCTGTTCTGTAATAACCGTTTCTGCCACCAAATCCAGATGTGATCTGATTCCTACTGGATTCCACACTGGAGCAAGCCTTGCTGTGATGGAGATACACTGCGGGTCGCATCCTGTCCCTTGGCACTTTACCACATTCCCCCGACCCAAAAGCACGTTAGAACAGGATTATATCCTTATTGTAAATCACAGAATCATATAGAGTGTTCCCTAACAGCTTTTACAAAAGAGACTCTAGGGAACAGTTCATTAAGTATAAGTCAAGTGAGACCTTCTACCATAATCTCAAACATGATATTGCTTGACTGCAGACCGCAAGCAGTTGTGTATTTTACGTACAATAGCGACACTAGGGCTGTATTTATTTGTAGGTGGAGGAAATATTCAAAATCCATTTTCTTTTTCTGGGAACATTACTGTGTCAGTGTTGGATATTGTTTTCTACCAAGAATCAGATGCTTTTTTTTTTTTTTTTGTCTCCCTCTCCTTGTCGTCTCATTTCTTCCTCACAAAATAAAAATTGCCCTTCTTTCTCCCCGTAAGCTGACTTGCAGATTCAGGTAGCAGTTGAGATAAAAGTACCGTATCGTATTTCCAATTAACTCATTTAATTAGATGAGGTGAATTAATTGGATTTTTTGACATGTCTCTTAAAGTCTAAAATATTTGCTTTTGGAATTCCCAGGTACCGTGACTTGGGAGCTTTCTCAGTTTGCTCCTTGATTCAGGACTGGTGTAATAAGACCTGTCATTTGAAGCCTGTCATTTGAATTCCCCTTGGGGGTGTAAAAGTGGCCTAGTGATTTTTCAGATAGTGGAGCATAAATCAGCAGGCCCAGGGCATTCCCTGGTTATCACCAGGCTCATCAGCAGAAACCTGGATAAGCATTGCTCTGTCCACACAGCAGATGAGATGGTAATCTAAGGGCTTGTTTCCATCACGTGTGGACGGACTCTCTGAAGTTTCTTTCCCCTCACTATTCTCTCACCCTGTATAATTTTAGGTGTCTGCAAGCTTTGAGAGCCTCCTTATGTCCTGTCATTCAGGGCCTGGGGAAATTCTGGAATTTAGATTGGGGCAGTTTTAAACCTTAGATCATTCTACCTTGCATTATAATTATTTAGTTTTTGTCTCTCTGGGTGTATTCCTGGGTATAGCCGGTTCATTCCCCTCTGTACCCCAGAGCTCACCCCCCACTGCAGTAGTTGGATTGATAGGTGTTTAGTTAAATCTTACTACACTTGGTTAGCCCATTGTAGTCCTTTCTTTGGCTTAGAAATTCCAGAACCCAAACAGATGGAGGTAAGACTATGGCATATTCTGGAATTTTTCATCTTTTAAAACATTTTTTAGTTTTTAGTGTTTTAGTTTTCTTTAGTATCTGTCTTTTTCAAATATAGATCAAGGGGCCAGACCAAAAAATTTACTGGGATCAAAGTACATAACACCTCGTTTCATGGTGGAAAAATACCTGATAGGCTCTTTCTCTGCCATTTGACTCCAAACATCTTTTGATCACAAAGTTATTTGGATGTTTCATACTTTATGTAACATACTTCATACTTGGACTTAAATCCATAAGTCTTATCTCCAGACTTGTGTATTTGTTTTTTATCTGTTTCCCTGGTATTAGCACAACACTGAGCATATAGTAGCCCCTCTAGAAATATTTGTCTAATGAGTGTCTTTTGGTCACGGTGGCCTGTAAGTGCAGAGAGGAAGACTTTTGGAACTTAATAGACTTCTTTCATTTTGTTTGGAATAAGCAACCCACAGGGGATGTTGAATAGAAAAAATAAGTTTACAAGAATTTCCTCCCCCCGCCAGCCACTTGAGGTTCAATATAATAGGAATGAAGTTAGAGATTCACCAAAATCAGGTGATGATTTGCAGCTTTGAAATAACTTGTGCCTTTGACTGTCATTTTAGCTATGAGTAGGTTCCCGGTCATAATTCTGTAATATCCCGAAAAGCCTGCTTTATGGACCTTGAACTGCACTCTATTGTGTAAGGCCTCAGTTCTTGGCCAGGTGTAGTTTCTATTGCTTCAAAGCTCACTTCCTCCTGGAGGGCAGGCCAAGAGAGTGAAGTCCTTGTAGAGACTTGTGGTGGACTCTCCAGGCAACTCCACAAGAAAGAACCCTCTGATCACTCCTTTGGTGTTTCGACTGCCCCCTCCAAGAAAGGGACCAACTGTCCTGGTCCCTGGCCCCAGGACCAGAACCTCAGTCCCCACTGTCTCTTGGTGAACGGGGCACTGCATGCTATACTCAGACAGCTGCTCGTGGTGCCATCAGCTTTCCTGGAATCTAATCCCATAGCAGAGACCGTACAGAGGAGGCCCAGGGTTACAGTTCTGTGGCCTCGTCCCCCAGGGGCAGTTTCCCACAGGTGGGCTGCAGCTTCCCACAGGTGGGCTGCAGCTTCCCACAGGTGGGCTGCAGCTTCCAGGGTTCATCCCTAGGCTACTTCGTTCTTTTTTACAGGCCTTCTGTTGCCACTTGCGTCTCTGCAGAGCAGCTCCTGGCACCTCCCACTCCCACTTGACAAGGATGGATTTTACACACCTCTTTTTCCTGGGTACTCTCTAGCTGTTAACAAGGGACCATCAGAGGCATTTCTTTGTGGCTGTCTAGAAAAGCCCTCCCTGTAGTCTGAGCCACCCCACCCTGCTCTCTGCTGCTTCCTTTTAGTCAGTCTTTTTTCAGTAACCCTCCCTCCCGTGAAGACTGTGTTCACATGTGTGCACACGCGTGCACGTGCACACACACACACACCCACGCACACACACACTCTCTTCCTGTTCCCTGATTCCCTAACCCTACGTCACCCCTCCTACTGCCATTCAAATCAAGCTGTTCTAGCTCTTAAGGGTTCTTATCTCAGGACCTCGAGTTTACATTTAACTTTTAAGATAGAGCCACCCAAGGGTACAGCTTAAACCATAATCCAGTGAATGTTTGGGAAATTTTTTTTGGTGTGATTGCAGAAGTAATATTTGAGCGTTGTTCAAAGTTCAAACGTTACAGAAAGTGAAACTTACCTGTAACACACTCATATATCATCTTGAACGGTTGAGTGTATATTTCTTTTTTTTCTAGGCAGGTAACATATTATTTATTTTCTTGAAAATAGGATTATTTTATACATACACACATATCTCCTCCTTTGTAATTTCTTTTTTTAATCACTGAATTATATATCAAGCATTGTGCCATGTCAGTACCTATAAATCTCTCCCTCATTTTAATAGCTATAAGGTATTCCGTTGTGAAAATAATTCTTTGATTAGGTTACAGTAGAGTATAAACTGTGGCATTTGACTCTTCATCACAGTCTGTCTTTCTGTATATTCACCCTCCATTCTTGGTCTGAGAAAAAGGAGTATACTAAGTGTACGTTTAGCATAATGAGTTTTTTTTGGGGGGATAACTAGTTGAAATGTTTTGTTTTCTCAGTTGTCCATACCTGTTTAAAAACCTATTTTAAAGGCTAAAAAGCCTTAGGATTTTAATTGCTTTCTTAAATATAAAAATAATATACAATTTAGTTTGTCAGTTTAACTAAAGGACCAAAGTCCATGAACCGAAAAGACATAAGTCTCATGTAAAGGAATAAAGGAAACCTTTCCCAGAATGAGGACTGCTCTGAGATTCAGAATTGCAGACAGTGAAATTTGGGGTGTGACCCCTTAAATAAGTGTGATTTGGAAAAGGCTTCTAGCACTACTTCACATAGTGCTTTCAAAATGTCTGTTTATTTTCTCTCTTGGCACAAGTGAGTACAAATCATAACTGGTTAGATGATATCAAAGTCTGGGACCAGGGTAGAGAGTGGGTCTTACTCTGATTTGATCAAAAGCAAACAAAGCAAAAGCAAGTGGAAAAAAAAAGTTAAAATTTTCTCATTGTGGGACTAAAATGCTGCATGCTGAATTTTCACTTTCTGATTAGAACTGACAGTTAAACAGATATGATTTATGTCTTAGGGGTCAGGAAGAAACTGTCAAATTTTAGTTTGACTGTCCTTTTCTCTGTCTTCCCCCACTTTTTTTTTTTTTTTTCTTAAGCATGGCTGTATTAATCAGATAGCAGCCACTGTTTGACATGTCCTTCTGTGGTGTTTGTAGATTAAGTCAGAACCATGCCAAAAATCACTTTGCATTTTTCTGATGGAGGAGAAATGAACCTGGTTCATTCCATCTCAACAGCTTTACCCAAATGGTTTAGAGTAGACCTGCCTGATTTCAAAAAGGAGGGCTAATGTGGGGTCTGGTTTAATAGAGGTGCCATTTTTCCCCCTTCACCTCCAGGTTTTACGTTTCCGTGAACATTGGCTTTAATTTACCCCAAACAAGCCTATGAATGACCTTGCTCTAGTATCTCTTGCTGATTTCAACTCCCAAGTGATAAGCCGGGGAATGTTTTCTTTCTCAGCTCAGCAAGGAGGGGAAGGGGGCTCTTCTGCAGTTGCTTTTCCATGCATTTACTTTCTACCTGCTGGCTTCAAACAGTAATAATTTTTATGTGCTCCTTGTGCATTGTGTTTAATTAAAAGCAGTTCTATTCGCAGAGGTACTTGTATGATTTTTTTTTTCCCTGAAATGAATAAAACAAATAGGCATCTGGCATTTGTTTTGTATAATACAATCCCCATAAAATGAAGAGTAATAAAACATAATTATCTGTAAAGGCTTGTTTTATAAGCCTGAGAATGGGCTTGTTTCTACCAGCCTTTTAAAGTCTACTCATACAGGAAAGAATCCCTTTGTACATTAATACATAACAACAATAACAACAAAAGCTTCCCAATTAAACGCATGAACCCAACTTATTTTTATTAAACACATTTTTTTTTTTCTGTTATAGTGTGGATGACAAAAGTTTGTCATGTGTTTACCTAGTTTACCTAGTTTTCTCTCTAGATAAACACATTAGTCTGAATATTAGGAAATATTCACTTCCTGTTTGACAGTCTGTTCAATTGGTATAGCTATATTTATTACTTTTTCCCCATCATTAAAGAAACAATGTTATATCAGGTGCTGAATTTTTTTTTTAGGTCACAGACCACTCTGTAGATTCTAAAACCTTCCTTTCAAAAAAGTGCACGTCAAACTTTTGCATACATTTTGATAGGGTTTGCAGATTTTCTGATCTTTGGGTAAAGACCCCTGCCAATGCCTGATAATTATTTTGAAAACTGTAGTTATAATCTGAAGCTAAGGGACTTCCCTGGTGGTCCAGTGGTTAAGACTTTGCCTTCAATGCGGGGGGGTGCAGGTTCGGTCCCTGGTCGGGAGTTAAGATCCCACATACCTCATGGCCAAAAAAAAAACAAACCCAAACATAAAACAGAAGCAATATTGTAACAAATTAAATAAAGGCTTTAAAAATGGTCCACATCAAGAAAAAAAATATCTGAAGCTAAAGTGTTAGCTTCAGTATATGAATAGCTGATGAAAGGAATTTGCTCAATGGTTTTGCAGCATTGGATTTAATTTCAGGGTTGGACTTCTTTCTAGGAATGGAGGAGTACTCCTGTCTGAGAAAAAAACCCTCAGATTTTGGGAAGTATAGAAATTATTAGTTCAGAGGTGGACTTGCTGTCAGATTGGATGGTAGTGCCTATATCCCTGGGGGCTCCTGTTCCCAAGACTGTTTTTATTGTTCCTATCCACTGCTGGGTGCGAGCCTTGAAGTGGTGAATTCAGCCTCTGAGGTTGTATGTCCATTGCTGCAAGAATAAAAGCAGCAGTAACAAAATCATGCAGCGCAGTATTTCACGGTGACAGTTTTATGTGGTTGTGTGATGCTGCAGAGTCTTGTATGTGATATCGACCCTTTTCTTTTGAGTCAAAGCCCAGGGTTTTATTGGAGAAGGGAGGCTTCAGAAATAACTGAGTCTACCACAAAATTAAGCCCCTAAATAGTTATCCCATTCTGTCTATTATTAAACTAATTGCTTACAGGAAGTAATAAAGTACATATATCTATTGTATAGTACATATACTTATATCCGGCTTGAGTAATGATTTCTAATTCTAGACTTCTAACCCTTTTTTACTTTACCTTTTGGCCCTGAAATTATACTGAAACATTCATATTATTGTGAGTGTGGGTGAATTAAATAGACTTAATACCTGGTTTCTCTGTTGTCATCTACTGGAGAATGAATAGCTTAAAATAAGAGCGTCAGTTCCTCATCCAAAGGGAGGCTGAATATTCCAATTCTAGATCGGCAGTTACTTTGTGTGCTTATTTGAAATACCATTTTTGAACATACTTGGCACCTTAAAGTACCCAATTAAAAAGCTCTGTGGAAAGAGGAAGTCTGCGGATGTGCAATTAGTTCTTAGGATTCAGAGCATTTCCTTTATGTGTGGAAGGCCATAATATGAAATCACTGGACACAGTAGCTTTATGCCAGGAGCTTAGAATAGAAGGCACTTTCAAGATGGATTATTTCTGAACTCTGGCTCTTAAAATGGTTTACCTAAAGAGACTTCCAACTCCGTAAAAATACTGATGGTGTGAAAAAAACTTGGTTCTGTGCTTTCACAAAATTTTAGGTAATTGTTAACCATAACTAGCCATGTAATGAACAATATGTAACCATTATACAAGAGTTGCTTAAGTTCCTAGACTCTTTATTTTATCTGATTGACAACCTCACTCCTCCCACCTTTTATTTTATTTTTAAAGAGATAAGGGTTAGGTGCCAGAGAATTTGCCAGATATGGTATTGTTCCTTACAAAGTAATGAAGTCTCACTGGGTAGAGCCAGATGAGCTGTATGTTCTGAGATTATTTATAGTGTTTATGATAGACTCCAAACGCACACTAAGCATTTAATAGCTTTCCTTATTTACAAGTCAAATTCATCTAAGGGATATTATTCTTTTATTTTTCTGGTGATTGAACTGTTCCTTTAAAATAGATTATCAGGGAAGATGCAGAGTGACACAAAATTTGTTGGCGGTGAAAATGCAGGACAGATAAGCCTTTTCGTTTTAAATGCTTTGCAACAGAAAAGATTCACTTTAAGTAAAAACACTGCTTTTTGCCTTAGTGAAGTCGCATACACACCTGAGTAACATAGTATAGATAAGTGTATGTGAGCATGTGTCTTTTATTTCCCAATTATATAATAGATGCCTTTCATTAAAGTTTGCAGGAAAGTGAATGTCTATTAAGCAAATTATTTTTCCCTGTGACTTCTATTGTAGAAATGGTGTTGTCTTCCACTCGGCTGTGAATGTAGTATGTTCTCAGGTAAGAATACCAAGAAGAAGGAAAGAAAGGCAGGGGGGCGGGGGAGAAGAGAGAAAAACCCTTTCAATACCATAAATATAAAGGAAACATGAACTTTCTGATGAAGCTTCTGACTGATGCTCAAAGTATAGACTGTCATAGTGTCATAGTTAAGCTATGGCGTGTGACTTTAATAATAAAATGGTGATACACAGTAGTACCCCAATTCTGAAGGTGTTGCCCTTTTTCTTCACCCTTCCTCCCATTGTTCCCTTGGGAGAGAGAACTGTCACCAGGGATTTAAGCTAATAGGTTATTTTAATAACCTCAGCATCCTTGTCTCCATACTGTATAAACTTGACCTCCAAGTGTTGTTTTGTTAACTTGAAGATATAAGTTGGATATACTCACCTCTTTCAAAAAACATTTTCTCCTAACCCTTCACCAATTTGTTCCAAGATCTTTGCATGAGGAGTGCTAGTGGGTGATGCATAATGCCTAGTGGTTGAAACACCCACACTTCGTTAGCAAAAGAGTCTCATCTCAGTTCTTTTCAATTAACATCTGTGTGGTGCAATGTGGATTGTAGAAGGCCCTGTCCTTTGGGCCCCCATCCCAAATACCTGACATGGATTAAACACTAAGTGTGTATCATCGGGAGGGAACTATGCTTAACACACACTGTCTCATCTAATCCTTGCAAAGGCTCTGCATGGTATATATTAGGCCAGCCTCTATTTTACAGGACAGTGAGGCTTAGACTTGTTAAATGATTTGCCCAGAGTCACTCAAAGAATAAGGCAGGGTTAGCATTTGACCCCTGCTCAGATTTGACCCCAGCTCAGATTGGGCTCTGGAACCTGGACACGTAACTAACACCACACCCCGGCTTTCAGCCTGGGCTGTGCTTTCAGAGTCATCCAGGGACTTTGCAAAATACTGATGTGCAGGGATTCAGCATCTCAAGGAGCTGGACTCTGGGCGTCTGTGTCTTGAAGGTTTCACCAGTGACCCTGATGCTCTGTCTGAGGCAGCCTTGACAACGGCTGAATTCTGTTTAACATGCCCAGTTTAGTTTCTTGCTTGGTTGTTGAACTGCTAAACAAAGATCTGATCCCCACAGTCTTTGAGCCTATACTCGGGTCAGGGAGATGGATGCAAGGTGCTTTTTGTGTGCCAGGCTCATTCAGAAGTCTTCAAATTTCAAACTTGGTTCTTAGATGACTCAAGTTCAGAGTTTAGCTAAAGGCATTGTTTAATACCACAAGGAATTTTATCAAATTATATACTTACTATAAGGGGGAAAGTCTCTCTCTCCATCTGCCAAACTCCACCAGTTCTACTACTGATTGGTCTTGCCAATCAGCTCTAGGAGGTACAAAAATTTCTTGAGCCATAAGTACTGTACTCCATTGCATATCCTGGTAACACAGATTAAAACACTGATTGGAAGAGAAGTTTAATCATTAGTGCTAGCCTCACTCTTCTGAGATTTCAGGTTTCCTTCCCTCACCACCAGCTTAATTCTTTGTTCTCTGCTTTCAATTTCGGAAGAACTTTGGAATGTGTGAGAGAAATTATAATGAAGTTGGGAGAACCAGCAAACATGTCACTGGTGATGTGGATAGGGACAACTTGTGAGAAAGTTATTTGAAGCTGGGTTTTTAAAAATGTGGTCAGCTTATTATGCAGTATTGTAATTACATTTAGCTGCAAATGGTGTCTTGCACTGCATTATCTGTAAGTTTGGAACTTTTTGGTTGAAGAGAATATTGACACCCACATTTTAAAAAATTAGCCCATCTCTTTCTTGCTAAAAGAAGCCATAGGCATCTGACAGAAGATCCCTGTTTTAGCATACTCAGTCTCACTATGACTTTATAATGGTTTTCTTTCTGGAGAGTTTTATTCACATTGGTATGATTGAGAAAGAGCAGATAGGTCTTATTGGGGAAAAAATGTAGAATGTTTCAAATAATAAAGTCAGAAAATTTCTAGTTATAATCTTAAGACGTCTTCTCATGGCGTCTAGTTTTAGAAACAGATATTTTTCTGCCAGGTGTGAAGAACAATGCTTCCTAGGACAGTGGTGAGACTTACCACATGAGATTGTCCTTTTCTGCATTGTATTATGGTGTATGATGTGAAGGTTTAGAAATAAACACACCCCTGGACACGACAGGATTCCGTTAAGACATTCACTATTTTTAATGCATTTTGCTATTTTGGGCCTGTCATGTTCTTTTCGCGTGAGAAAAGCCATCCACTTGCCTTAGTCTGAGGTCAGATATAGCCCTCATTTCTCTATAATGGACTTGATGATGTTATAGTTTTAAAATAACTGAAAATTAACATTTCTTGTCCCCAGGATTATGAATGGCAGCCCTCTATCATTTTTATGCTATTAATCACACTCCTCTTTGCAAGAACTACCCCCCTCCCCTGGAAGTTAATGCCGTCATTTAATACACCTAAGTAATACCTGGCTGGAATCCCATAATGTTTTGTTTTGTTCTCAGCTTTTGTGACAGTGTTAAGAGGAAGGCAAGTAGTGTAGAGGTTGGGCTGAAAGAGGAGAAAATGGAGCAGTTGGAATCCCCCAGGGACAGAGTAAGAGATTGTTAATACATTAGTGGTGGGAGGGCTTGTGCAGAAGATACCACTGTACAATTAAATGGGGACTATTAAAAGCACGCCTGCCAATTCATTACATGACAGTTGTGATTTCTTTGTAAGCTCCTTTCCGGTTTTCTCCTCCTGGGACTCAGGAGTGCAAAGACTGTCAGGGAAGAGCCACAGTCACTTAGATGCTCGCTCCCTCACTCCCGACATTGGCTAATTGATGAAAACACTTCATGAGGGGAAAGCCCCCACAAATACCTATTTTCATCTGTAGACAATGGGGATGAAGGCAGGGCATCCTAGGGGACCACCCAGTGGTGTGCTCCAAAGCGCACCAGGCTTTATAAGCAGATACCTGTGTAGAAGAAATCTGCTTGGCGATAAAACCAAGTGAGTTTTGTGGGAAATTTTGGGTTAGAACATTTTTACTCCAAAAGAACACTGAATTTTGTATTTGTCGATATTATGTAAAAAACTGCAAAAATGTTTCTTTTTTAGGAAAATGATGTGTTTTAAAAAACAGTTGGAATCTGATTACCTGTATCACTTAGAACTTTAAGGCATGAGTTTAGTGGTTAAGCATGTTGGATATCAAATGGCATAGTAAAGATTCTGACCTGGCATCTTTTTTTCATGTCACTTAACTATCTAAGAATATCCCACCTCCCACCACCATCCCCTGCCCCGTTTCCTTATTGGTAAAATGGGATTCTGTAATAGTATATGTCTTATTATCGTTGCTTTGTGAGATAAATGAGAATGGAAAGCGTTTAGCACAGTGCCTGGCACAGGATAAGTGCCCCCTAAATATTAACTACTTTTTTTTTTTTAACATCTTTATTGGAGTATAATTGCTTTACAATGGTGTGTTAGTTTCTGCTTTATAACAAAGTGAATCAGCTATACATACACATATATCCCCATATCTCTTCCCTCATGCATCTCCCTCCCTCCCACCCTCCCTATCCCACCCCTCTAGGTGGTCACAAAGCACCGAGCTGATCTCCCTGTGCTATGGGGCTGCTTCCCACTAGCTATCTATTTTACATTTGGTAGTGTATATATGTCCATGCCACTCTCTCACCCTATCACATCTTACCCCTCCCCCTCCCCATATCCTCAAGTCCATTCTCTAGTAGGTCTGTGTCTTTATTCCCGTCTTGCCACTAGGTTCTTCATGACCTTTTTTTTCCCCTTAGATTCCATATATATGTGTTAGCATACTGTATTTGCTTTTCTCTTTCTGACTTACTTCACTCTGTATGACAGACTCTAACTCCATCCACCTCACTACAAATAACTCCATTTCATTTCTTTTTATGGCTGAGTAATATTCCATTGTATATATGTGCCACATCTTCTTTATCCATTCATCCGATGATGGACACTTAGGTTGCTTCCATGTCCTGGCTATTGTAAATAGAGCTGCAATGAATATTTTGGTACATGACTCTTTTTGAATTATGGTTTTCTCAGGGTATATGCCCAGTAGTGGGATTGCTGGGTCGTATGGTAGTTCTATTTTTAGTGTTTTAAGGAAACTCCCAACTGTTCTCCATAGTGGCTGTATCAATTTACATTCCCACCAACAGTACAAGAGTGTTCCCTTTTCTCCACACCCTCTCCAGCATTTATTATTTCTAGATTTTTTGATGATGGCCATTCTGACTGGTGTGAGATGATATCTCATTGTAGTTTTGATTTGCATTTCTCTGCTGATTAATGATGTTGCGCATTCTTTCATGTGTCTGTTGGCAATCTGTATATCTTCTTTGGAGAAATGTCTATTTAGGTCTTCTGCCCATTTTTGGATTGGGTTGTTTGTATTTTTGTTATTGAGCTGCATGAGCTGCTTGTAAATCTTGGAGATTAATCCTTTGTCAGTTGCTTCATTTGCAAATATTTTCTCCCATTCTGAGGGTTGTCTTTTGGTCTTGTTTATGGTTTCCTTTGCTGTGCAAAAGCTTTGAAGTTTCATTAGGTCCCATTTGTTTATTTGTGTTTTTATTTCCATTTCTCTAGGAGTTGGGTCAAAAAGGATCTTGCTGTGATGTATGTCATAGAGTGTTCTGCCTATGTTTTCCTCTAAGAGTTTGATAGTGTCTGGCCTTACATTTAGGTCTTTAATCCATTTTGAGTTTAATTTTTTGTATGGTGTTAGGAAGTGTTCTAATTTCATTCTTTTACATGTAGCTGTCCAGTTTTCCCAGAACATTGATCTATATTTCTGTTTTTGTGCCAGTACCATACTGTCTTGATTACTGTAGCTTTGTAGTATAGTCTGAAGTCAGGGAGCCTGATTCCTCCAGCTCTGTTTTACCTTCTCAAGATTGCTTTGGCTATTCGGGGTCTTTTGTGTTTCCATACAAATTGTGAAATTTTTTGTTTTAGTTCTGTGAAAAATGCCAGTGGTAGTTTGATAGGGATTGAATTGAATCTGTAGATTGCTTTGGGTAGTACAGTCATTTTCACAATGTTGATTTTTCCAATCCAAGAACATGGTATATCTCTCCATCTATTTGTATCATCTTTAATTTCTTTCATCAGTGTCTTATAATTTTCTGCATACAGGTCTTTTGTCTCCTTAGGTACGTTTATTCCTAGATATTTTATTCTTTTTGTTGCAGTGGTAAATGGGAGTGTTTTCTTAATTTCACTTTCAGATTTCTCATCATTAGTGTATAGGAATGCAAGGGGTTTCTGTGCATTAATTTTGTATCCTGCTACTTTACCAAATTCATTGATTAGCTCTAGCAGTTTTCTGGTAGCATCTTTAGGATTCCCTACGTATAGTCTCATGTCATCTGCAAACAGTGACAGCTTCACTTCTTCTTTTCTGATTTGGATTCCTTTTATTACCTTTTCTTCTCTGATTGCTGTGGTTAAAACTTCCAAAACTATGTTGAATAATAGTGGTGAGAGTGGACAACCTTGTCTTGTTCCTGATCTTAGAGGAAATAGTTTCAGTTTTTCACCATTGAGAATGATGTTGGCTGTGGGTTTGTCATATATGGCTTTTATTATGTTGAGGTAATTTCCCTCTATGCCTACATTCTGGAGGGTGTTTATCATAAATGGGTGCTGAATTTTGTCAAAAGCTATTTCTGCATCTATTGAGATGATCATATGGTTTTTCTCCTTCCATTTGTTAATATTGTGTATCACATTGATTGATTTGCGTATATTGAAGAATCCTTGCATTCCCGGGCTAAACCCCAGTTGATCATGGTGTATGATCCTTATAATGTGCTGTTGGATTCTGTTTGCTAGTATTTTGTTGAGGATTTTTGCATCTGTGTTAATCAGTGATATTGGTCTGTAGTTTTCTTTCTTTGTGACATCTTTGTCTGGTTTTGGTATCAGGGTGATGGTGGCCTCGTAGAATGAGTTTGGGAGTGTTCCTCCCTCTGTTATCTTTTGGAAGAGTTTGAGAAGGGTAAGTGTTAGCTCTTCTCTAAATGTTACATAGAATTCGCCTGTGAAGCCATCTGGTCCTGGGCTTTTGTTTGTTGGAAGATTTTTAATCACAGTTTCAATGTCGGTGCTTGTGATTAGTCTGTTCATATTTTCTATTTCTTCCTGGTTCAGTCTTGGAAGATTCTGCATTTCTAAGAATTTGTCCATTTCTTCCAGTTTGTCCATTTTATTGGCATATATTTGCTTGTAGTAATCTCTCATGATCCTTTGTATTTCTGCAGTGTCAGTTGTTACTTTTCCTTTTTCATTTCTAATTCTATTGATTTGAGTGTTCTCCCTTTTTTTGTTGAAGAGTCTGGCTAATGGTTTATCAATTTTGTTTATCTTCTCAAAGAACCAGCTTTTAGTTTTATTGATCTTTGCTGTAGTTTCCTTCATTTCTTTTTCATTTATTTCTGATCTGATCTTTATGATTTCTTTCCTTCTGCTAACTTTGGGGTTTTTTTGTCTTTCTTTCTCTAATTGCTTTAGGTGAAGGTTAGGTTGTTTATTTGAGATGTTTCTTGTTTCTCAGGGTAAGATTGTATTGCTATAAACTTCCCTCTTTGAACTGCTTTTGCTGCATCCCATAGGTTTTGGGTCGTCATGTTTTCATTGTCATTTGTTTCTAGGTATTTTTTGATTTCCTCTTTGATTTCTTCACTGATCTCTTGGTTATTAAGTAGTGTATTGTTTAGCCTCCATGTGTTTGTATTTTTTACAGATTTTTTCCTGTAATTGATATCTAGTCTCATAGCATTGTGGTCAGAAAAGATACTTGATACGATTTCAATTTTCTTAAGTTTACCAAGGCTTGATTTATGACCCAAGATATGATCTATCCTGGAGAATGTTCCGTGAGCTCTTGAGAAGAAAGTGTATTCTGTTGTTTTTGGATGGAATGTCCTATAAATATCAATTAAGTCCATCTTGTTTCATGTATCATTTAAAGCTTGTGTATCCTTATTTATTTTCATTTTAGATGATCTGTCCATTGGTGAAAATGGGGTGTTAAAGTCCCCTACTATGGTTGTGTTACTGTTGATTTCCCCTTTTATGGCTGTTAGTATTTGCCTTATGTATTGAGGTGCTCCTACGTTGGGTGCATAAATATTTACAATTGTTTTATCTTCTTTTGGATTGATCCCTTGATCATTATGTGGTGTCCTTCTTTGTCTCATGTAATAGTTTTTGTTTTAAAGTCTATTTTGTCTGATATGAGAATTGCTACTCTAGCTTTCTTTTGATTTCCATTTGCATGGAATATCTTTTTCCATCCCCTTACTTTCTGTCTGTATGTGTCCCTCGGTTTGAAGTGGGTCTCTTATAGACTGCATATGTATGGGTCTTGTTTTTGTATCCATTCAGCCAGTCTATGTCTTTCGGTTGGAGCATTTAATCCATTTACATTTAAGGTAGTTATCGATATGTATGTTCCTATTACCATTTTCTTAATTGTTTTGGGTTTGTTTTTGTAGGTCTTTTCCTTCTCTTGTGTTTCCTGCCTAGAGAAGTTCCTTTAGCATTTGTTGTAAAGCTGGGTTGGTGGTGCTGAATTCTCTTAGCTTTTGTTTGTCTGTAAAGGTTTTAGTTTCTCTGTCAAATCTGAATGAGATCCTTGCTGGGTAGGGTAATCTTGGTTGTAGGTTTTTTCCCTTTCATCACTTTAAGTATGTCCTGCCACTCCCTTCTGGCTTGCAGAGTTTCTGCTGAAAGATCAGCTGTTAACCTTATGGGGCTTCCCTTGTATGTTACTTTTCCCTTGCTGCTTTTAATATTTTTTCTTTGTATTTAATTTTTGATAGTTTGATTAATATGTGTCTTGGCATGCTTCTTCTTGGATTTATCCTGTATGGGACTCTCTATGCTTCCTGGATTTGATTAACTATTTCCTTTCCCATATTAGGGAAGTTTTCAACTATAAGCTCTTCAAATATTTTCTCAGTCCCTTTCTTTTTCTCTTCTTTTTCTGGGATCCCTATAATTCAAATGTTGGTGCATTTAATGTTGTCCCAGATGTCGCTGAGCTTGTCCTCAATTCTTTTCTTTTTTTTTTTCTTTATTCTGCTCTGTGGTAGTTATTTCCACTATTTTATCTTCCCGGTCACTTACCATTCTTCTGCCTCAGTTATTCTGCTGTTGATCCCTTCTAGAGAATTTTAAATTTCATTTATTGTGTTGTTCATCACTGTTTGTTTGCTCTTTAGTTCTTCTAGGTCCTTGTTAAACGTTTCTTGTATTTTCTCCGTTCTATTTCCAAGATTTTGTATCATCTTTACTATCATTCTGAATTCTTTTTCAGGTAGACTGCCTGTTTCCTCTTCATTTGTTAGATCTGGTCGGTTTTTACGTTGCTCCTTCATCTGCTGTGTGTTTCTCTGTCTTCTCATTTTGCTTAACTTACTGTGTTTGGGGTCTCCTTTTCGCAGGCTGCAGGTTCGTAGTTTCAGTTGTTTTTGGTGTCTGTTCCCAGTGGCTAAGGTTGGTTCAGTGAGTTGTGTAGGCTTCCTGGTGGAGGGGACTAGTGCCTGTGTTCTGGTGGATGAGGCTGGATCTTGTCTTTCTGGTGGGCAGGTCCACATCTGGTGGTGTGTTTGTGGGCTGTCTGTGGCCTTATTATGATTTTAGGTAGCCTCTCTGCTAATGTGTGGTGTTGTATTCCTGTCTTGCTCGTTGTTTGTCATAGGGTGTCCAGCACTGGAGCTTGCTGGTCATTGAATGGAGCTAGGTCTTGGCGTTGAGATGGAGATTTCCAGGAGATTGTTGCTGTTTGGTGTTATATGGAGCTGGGCGGTCTCTTGTGGACCAATGTCCTGAACTTGGCTCTCCCACCTCAGAGGCACAGCCCTGACAGCTGGCTGGAGTACCAAGAGCCTGTCATCCACACGGCTCAGAATAAAAAGGAGAAAAAAAAGAAAGAAAGAAAGAAGAAGATAAAATAAAATAAAATAAAATAAAGTTATTAAAATAAGAAATACTTATTAAAAAAATTATTTTTAAAGTAATTAAAAAAAAGAAAGAAAGAAGAAAGCAACCAAACCAAGAAACAAAGCCACCAATGATAACATGTGCTAAAAATTATACTAAAACAAACAAACAAACAAAAAACCGGACAGACAGAACCCTAGGACAAATGGTAAAAGCAAAGCTATACAGACAAAAATCACACACAGAAGCATACACATATACACTCACAAAATAGAAAAAGGGAAAAGAAAATATATATCCTTGCTCCCAAAGTCCACCTCCTCAATTTGGTATGATTCCGTGTCTATTCAGGTATTCCACAGATGCAAGGTACATCAAGTTGATTGTGGAGATTTAATCCGCTGCTTCTGAGGCTGCTGGGAGAATTTCCCTTTCTCTTCTTTGTTCATACAGCTCCTGGGCTTCAGCTTTGGATTTGGACCCGCCTCTGCGTGCAGGTCGCCTGAGGGCGTCTGTTCCTCACCCAGACAGGAGGGCGTTAAAGGAGCAGCTGCTTCGGGGGCTCTGGCTCACTCAGGCGGCGGGGAGGGTGGGGTACGGATGCGGGGCGAGCCTGCAGCAGCAGAGGCCGCTGTGACGTTGCACCAGCCCGAGGCCACTGTGCGTTCTCCCGGGGAAGTTGTCCCTGGATCACGGGACCCTGGCAGTGGCGGCCTGCACAGGCTCCCGGGAGGGGAGGTGTGGAGAGTGCCCTGTGCTCGCACACAGGCTTCTCGGTGGCGGCAGCAGCAGCCTTAGCGTCTCATGCCCGCCTCTGGGGTCCGCGATGATCGCCGCGGCTTGCGCCCGTCTCTGGAGCTCGTTTAGGCGGCACTCTGAATCTCCTCTCCTTGTGCACCCTGAAACAGTGGTTTCTTGCCTCTTAGGCAGGTCCAGGCTTTTTCCCGGACTCCCTCCCGGCTAGCCGTGGCGCACTAGCCCCTTCAGGCTGTGTTCACGCCGCCAACCCCAGTCCTCTCCCTGGGATCCGACCGAAGCCCAAGCCTCAGCTCCCAGCCCTCACCCGCCCCGGCGGGTGAGCAGACAAGCCTCTCGGGCTGGTGAGTGCTGGTCAGCGCCGAGCCTCCGTGCGGGAATCTCTCCGCTTTGCCCTCTGCTCCCCTGTTGCTGCGCTCTCCTCCGTGGCTCCGAAGCTTCCCCCCTCCGTCACCCGCAGTCTCCGCCCGCGAAGGGGCTTCCTAGTGTGTGGAGACCTTTCCTCCTTCACGGCTCCCTCCCAGAGGTGCAGGTCCCATCCCTATTCTTTTGTCTCTGTTGTTTCTTTTTTCTTTTGCCCTACCCAGGTACGTGGGGAGTTTCTTGCCTTTTGGGAAGTCTGAGGTTTTCTGCCAGCATTCAGTAGGTGTTCTGTAGGAGTTGTTCCACATATAGATGTATTTCTGATGTATTTGTGGGGAGGAAGGTGATCTCCACGTCTTACTCTTCCGCCATTTGAAACTCCTCCCATGCACTCACTGTCGAGGGATCTTGCTCCAACTCAACTACTTTTATTATCAATTTAATTTTAGGACCCCACACCCCCCAACAAAAGACAATTGGTCTCATCTACCTATTGAAGGGTAAGTCTGTGAGGAAGCTGAGACCTAGAGATTATGTATTAATTAGTGGAAGAGCCAGAATTAGAATTCAAATCTATGGACTTCCATGGTGGCGCAGTGGTTAAGAATCCATCTGCCAATGCAGGGGACGTGGGTTCGATCCCTGGTCCGGAAAGATCCCACATGCCGTGGAGCAACTAAGCCCGTGTGCCACAACTACTGAAGTCTGCGTGCCTAGAGCCCAGGCTCCTCAGTAAGAAAAGCCACCACAATGGGAAGCCCGTGCACCGCAAAGAAGAGTTGCCTCTGCTCACGGCAACTGGAGAAAGCCCGCGTGCAGCAACGAAGACCCAATGTAGCCAAAAATAAATAAAATAAAATAAATTAAAAAAAAAAAGAATCCAAATCTATGGCTTCCCATTGGACTATAGTGTTTCCCATAGTATGAGGCTGTTTCGTATTTTGTGAAGGAGGATGTGCCCTAATGAATTCTGCCTCATTTTCCTGGGTATTACACAGCTCATAGGGATTGAATGAACTTCTCCATTTGGCCTCAACCCCTTTTCCAGCCCCTATTATTACATATGACGTATGATTTTTATATATTTAAGAATATAGTTTTAAGTTTTCCATTGCTCAGTTTGTTTTGGGGGCAGAAATCCCCACACTTTTGAAGGTATTATCATTGAGTTTTAAAAGAAGTATCTTCAGAGAAAAATTCATCCTTTTTGATTATGCCCTAGGCCTGCAGAACACCATTTAAATAACAAGTGATAAAAAAAAAAAAGTGCAAGTGTTTGATTAAAACCAATCTCCCCTTAAAGACTAATGTTTCAGTCTCCATCAGGCCTTCGTCAAGGGAACTTCAGAGTGTGTTGCTGATGGCCAGATCCAGTTTATGGGGAGGTAAAAGAAAAGGCAATTATTTTAAAAATTCATCTGTTAACTTATAGACTTGATATATTGTATCTAAAAAGTGATGTTAGATAATAGATGTCCCAGTGCTTAAAAAAATGTATGACATGTATTGGGTTGGCGAAAAAGTTCGTTCGGGTTTTGCCATAACATCTTACGGGAAAACGTGAACGAACTTTTTGGCCAACCCAGTACTTCAGGGAAACAGCTATTTGATCAGATTTCAGGATGGCGTGAAGTTCTCATTGATAAATGGCATTGACAAGTGAGTGACATTTATCAGCTGAATAACTGAGGAAGCACAGATGATTTGAACCAGTGGTGACATCCTCCATACAATTTTCTGCATTGCTTTGGTGACTATCTGAGGTCTCTGCCGAACAGACACTGATATTCATGTTTCCAATTCAGATCATAGCATTTGCTATTTCCACGGCCTGCTGTAGCATCTGCCACTCGCCTCACCCCAACCTAATTTTTTCTCACCTTTATCTCTTTCAAGACTCAGCTATAGCAGTACCCCTGAGGAAGTGTTTCTTGCCTTCCTCTGTTCATTCATACTGGGTTCGAGACCCCTCTCTTTGGGGTTCCATAGCACCCTACTTTTGCTGCTTCTCCTAGCCCTTAGGGTGCAGTATTATAATTACGTTAAAATAATCTGTTTAGTGGTCTCTTTTTCCTATTAATCTTCCAGCTCTTTGGGGACAGAGACCACTTTTACCTTTTTACCTAGTGCCTTGCAGGGTGCCTGAAGGCAGTAGTGAATGTTCATTGAATAAACGAATGAATCACTTTCTGCCAAAGCCTGCCTTCGCTGAGTTTATGGGCCCTGGTAACCTTTTGTAAATGGAACTATTTTTATATAATTAGCCATTTCTCTTCTTCCTGTCTGCTGAAGTAATTTTTTATTTCCACGTAAATCTTGTTGTGCCCACTCCCCTCTGACTGCCCCCCAACCCCATACCCAATGTGGCTCATGCTTTATTTTGCTTTTTTAATTTTTGGAAGGGTGTAAAGTACAAGAGAGAATATAATGTGGGCTAAATCCCAGGGCTATTCAACT
Source organism: Balaenoptera borealis (assembly GCF_965194805.1). NCBI lineage: Eukaryota > Metazoa > Chordata > Mammalia > Artiodactyla > Balaenopteridae > Balaenoptera > Balaenoptera borealis. Next base: position 20,482,390 of record NC_138876.1, read on the forward strand.
CGACTAGACCCTTTTAGCCTTCCAGAATGTTGAGAAAGTAATTAGTGAGTGGGGGGGGAAGTGTTAGAAGAAATGGCCACGGTTCTTTGTATCCGAAAGAATGTTTCTCCTTGGTGATTGTCACCCTTCTGAATAAATCCTTAAGTAAAGTACAAAAACACCAGCGGGCCAAACAATGACCAGCGGCTCTCCCTTTGGGATTGCAATCCCTTGTATGGCTAAGTTCAGAAATGGGTTTCCTGTTCAGATTTTTGATGAGTCATAATTTTGAGTGGCAGGGTAACCTTTGAACTTTCTGCTTTTTTGACATCAAAAGGAATTCTGCGCTTTACCAAAAAAAGTTTTATTCAAGGAATTAATACTCTTAAGGCACAGAGGGAAATTAGCATCAGACTTGTGGACATGATGGAAAAATTAGTATCTTTCATTTGCTCAATTTCTTTGGATTATAGTTTTTTGTTTTTGAAGATGGGGAGGTCAGATTTCCCTAGGTTTTCAGTATGTTGCTTTTAATACCCATAAAATTATTTTTCCTGTGCAAAATTGGATTTGATGAAAGTGGTTGTTTTTTGAATGACTTGAATATTCCCCCGATTCTTCAGTACATCTAATGGTGTTCATTCTACTCACAAAAAATCTTGACTCCGAGGGAAAAGTTTTTAGTAGCATTTTTATAGCATATGACACCTTTTATAGCAAAAATATGAATCAGTAAGTGTGTGTGCTTTTTAGCATAACTAAAAATTTTCTTCATGGAGTTTAAGATCTTAACTCTCATTTTGGCAGCAAATTTTTGCACATAGTAGGTTCTTAACATTGAATTGAATCCATTTGGACTATTCTTTATGTTCTCAGCATCTAATCCATGTTTCAGTGTGTCCTTCACTTCACTCCTGAGTTGTTGTTTTCTATGCATTGGGAGATGTATCATGCTTGGTTTTCCTATTCTTAATTTTTAAAAAAGCTAAACACATCCATCACTCAGCATTTCCTATTTATGAGAAAGAGTGATTTAAATTTTTCCAACATGGTTTGATGTGATGTGTATTGTAACCAGAGGTCATTATTTGTTCACTTTATGTTCTTCTTCACCCTCCATTTTTAGAAAAATGACTTATTTATTATGTAAAATGCCTTCCATAATGACCTTTGGGACTGAGATTTTTTTTTCTTCTAAAATGGTCTTGACCTAGGAAGGCTTATTATGAAAATTTAAAATTTAACAATTTAATCAAATGCCCCTCATCCTTCAACAGATAAATAATAAGATCAGAAAGGGTTTGAAGGGAAACTTGTAGAGTCAAAAGGACTTAAAGGATATGACAAATTTTGTTTTTAAAAATGGGAAAGACAAAATCATCATGTCTTGGGTGATTTGGGAAGCATCCTTGGGTGATAAAACTATAAAGAAATGCAAAATATGATGACTTAAAAGTAATCTATAAATATGTTACCAGTAGTGCATAGAATGAACACTCAGTTTATGACAGAAACATTTTGGTATTTGTCCGTGTTCTAATTTTTAAAGAAAACACAAGTGAAATCAGATTATAGGCTATAGGTACAGATTTTAATTGTTGCTAATATGACAGTGCTGAGTTCTTAACAAAAATATATGGAATATTTTCTGAGGTGTGGACCTAACAGAGATACTAGCTAGAAAAGTGACTATTATTTTTTTAAATTGTGAAGTAAATTTATTATCGCTTTGTTTGCTATTTATTACTAGAGTCTCTATGTTAATTCTGGTTTTATTGCTTTTCAGCATAACTAAGACCTAAGTCTTCTGCTGAATTTTGCTTGATTTTGTGAATTCTTTTGCTTTGGTCATTAGTTCTGTGTTACTGAGCAGCTTCACAATGCCATGCCTTGCACTAGGGCTACAGTTGTTAAATACAACAAGGTGAGCCTGCTTCTAAGGATCTCCCAGGACAGAGTCTTGAATAGTAAGTAAAAATAATGAGTAAGGATTCATTATTTTTGCTCTAAAAGTTTATAGAGCTCCATCTACAACGGCATTACTGGGGTCTATGGCTTTATGCATTTCGTCCCCGTTTGGTGGGATTTTGCCCAGTGTGGTCTCAGCTGAATCTTCAATAGGGAAACCTCTGAGCTGGGCCCTAGGGGATTGTGCAGAGCCTGGTGGCAGTTGTGGACGACTTGTGAAAGCCTGATGCCGGAAGCTCACTGCTCATGGGTGACCTTTTTCTTGTATGGCACAACCCTTGGCATTCCTAACATGCTACCTTGAAAGACAGTTTATTGCCTCTTAGGAATTCCAGACATCATCGGAATCACTTGTTTATATTATTTTTCAAAATAAAATCGAAAATGCACTTTTTGGAAGAAAAATGTCCTGTTTATTTAACTGCGATGGCTTGGACTTTTCTAGGTGTTGTTTCTTTAATTGAAAATTCTGTCTGGAAACGGATTTTTTTGTCTCCCTTTCCTTCTCTCTAGTTTTAAAAGGGGGAAAATTGGAACATTGCTTTCCAAACATTTTAATAGAAACAACCCCCAGAGTGAAATCTATATGAAGTCTTTAATTATTTTTATTATTATTATTCTATTTTTATTTTCCTATTAATAATTGTTGACTTCCTGCCTATAGGAAGTCAAAAACTACAGTATAATTTCCATTTGGTTGCACAGTCACTTTTGTAATCTAAATGCAAGATAAAAATAATTTCAGGAAATAATTAATTTTTCTAAAAGAGAGGTGTCTCTAGCTCCTAAAAATTCCATCGGACATTCATTCATCAGACACTTCTTTATAATAATAGTAGCTCATGTTTTTTGAGCACTTACTCCGTGCCAGGGATCGGGCCTCCTGCAGGATCTACAAGGCATTCAAACTGCTCTTGGGCATGAGGGTGAATAACACAGCTTTTGGCTTCCAAATGCTCAAAGATGGAGAGTATGCTGTGGGGAGAGGGGTCGAGACAGACACATTCACAGGAGGAATAATTACTGAGTGATAATGGAAGTGCATACAAAGCCTTTGAAAGTAACAGAGAAAGAGAGGGACAGGCTGAAAACTCTTTAATGTTTGCATTTGTTGTTAAAATTCATCCAAAGCAGCCAATCATATCTACCTTCTCTGGCATGAAAGTCCAAAGTGATTACAGTGGATGGTGTTCAAAACTCCACCATTGACACCATTTCCTTTCCCTTCTAGAAGGGGAATATAAAGGAGAAAGTGAAATTTGTTCTTGAAAGCAGGATACCTAACATTTACATTTAAAAGCAGCCAAGTTTGTGTTTTGTGGACTTAGGGATCTTACAATTCTTGTATTATCAACTGGTGACTTTTCTACGAGAATCTTTTGGAATGATTTTATGTTTTGTTTCAGAAATATGCTTCCCTTGACCCTGGATTATGATAGTGGGGATATATAAATCTACCTCCAACCTAAAGCATAATGCTGGTTGTATTTATTTTCTCTTTTCAGAATATAAAATGTAAAAGAATACAGAATAATTGCCGCCTACAGTACAAATGCCAACTCCTTCTTCAAAGGAACTTTGTTTAAATACTGAGAAACTTGGGTCCTTAGTACCGTTACTTAATATACAGCATCCCCTCATTATAAACATTTCCATGCCTCCCAGTGTGCTCCTGAGGCTTCCTTAAGATGTATGGATTGGCTTCTTTTCCTTTCGTATGGTCGAAACCTGAGAGTAGAGACACAACACAACTGAGGTTCCTAAAAGTACAGACGCTTGGGTCCAGCCAAGTCTTGATTCAAGTTAGAATTCCCTGGCTCTTTCCTTTGTCAGATGCAAACGCTGCACAGCCTGGTGTCTCAGAGCCCAAGACTTTGGGTGCTTTGTGAACGATTCTTCTGCAGATGCCCCTGGAAAGATGCTGCAGATAAAAGATGATTGGAGCTCCATTTTCTTGGTCAAGATAGATGATCTGTTACAAGAATTGGGACCTGAGTTTAAGCATGACTTAAAATAGTAACATCTGTCAAATGTTAACCATGACATTATATTTGAGAGGAAAAAAAAAAAAGAACTTTTAGGAGAAAAAAAAAATGCCCTTGAAGAGTGTGGGGAAATTGAAACCGCACTATCCCAGTCGTGTTTTATTGTAGTCATTGGAAATGAATGGGACTGGTATACACACCTACTGGAATGGATCGAAATAAAACGCCTAGCCAGCTCTCCTCTCCCCGAGAAGCCCAACCTCCTGTGGTCCAGATTTTCATATTCCTCCCAATTTGCCCCAGAGCATGCTGTGACCCTCATCCATCTTTTTTGCATTTAACAAAGTTGTAAAGGGATTTATATGCTTTCCATTAGTCTTAGCAAAGCTGCTGTCATGAATATTTAATAGAGAGCACAGTTTGTTTTTTTTTTTCTTTCTTTCCCAGCCCCCCGCCCCGACTTGCCCGTCTCTTTCGCCAGCCAGGAGCAATGTAAATATCTCCTCGCACCCCTGGCCCGATCCCAAAGTGGCACTGGGCTCTCTCAATTCAAAGCCTTGACTCCGTAAGGCAAGGACTGGCTTTTCTTTGTTTTTTTTTCTGCACCGGTTCTCCCTCCTTGTTCTCTTTCGGTCTCCTCTCCCCTCTCCCCGCTGGCATTGCTGTCCGTTTCTCGGTGGCTTGGGTGGCGCGGGGACCGGCGTGCGTGGGGCTCTGCTTCCGCCAGGTCTCCCGCGTCCTTCTCTCCCGCTGCAGACCAGCCGCCCCCTAGTACCCCCGGCCGGTCTTTTCCTTTGAACTTCACCGAAGCACAATAGCTGTCCTGCAACTTCGCTGGGGCTCCCTTGGATGCATTCCTGACACTTGCACGGGTCGCTGGTCTTTTTCTCTTTGCAACAGCAAAAAGGATGAATGTCTGGGACAGAAAATGACTTTTGAAGACGCTAAAAGATTTACCGTGTCTAGAGCAACCTCTGAACTTTGTGGTTGTTATCTCAGAAAAATGCACTTTTCCTACTGGTGGCTTAGATCATTTCTCATCCTTCTACCCTCCTTCCCTTCCTCCCCTGATCCCAGCGTTTACTTAGGGAATTTCCCCATTTGGTTCTCACCCCATCCCACCCTCCTTCCCTTCCCCTTTTTCCTTTATGCTTTGTCTCCTCCTGGGCCCCGGGAATGAGAGGCTCCTAAAGGCGAGGATCTGTCGGAGGGAACTGAAGAATTAAATCCTTCTCTGCAGGGGAAGGTTAAGGGCACTGGAGCCCCTTCTCCCTCCCAGTGAAGTCAGGCCTGTCTGAATGCCCCATCTCCAGGTACCTGCCCTAAAGCGTTGCTTGAAAGATTGGACCAGGAAATCCATACAAAATGTTTAACGTAGTATTTGACTATAGTAGTTGCTCAATAAATATCAGCTATATGTTATAATTAATGTCATTATACACATTTACTCATTTTTCTGAAATTCCTCCTTGTCTCAAAGATTCATATGGGTTCTAAATCTTTCCCATTTAATTAATTTTAGTAGAATGGAATAATGTTAGAGGGACTGAGCTAGATTCTATTTATCCTTTACATGTACAAATATAGCTTTTTTTTTTGCATTGGTTAAAAAGCTAAGGAGTATGAACGTAGATTTTTCTTTATTGGCTTCAGACTTTCACTTTTTGGTTTTTCACTTTTTCCATGTATCCTGGGCCTCTCCTCTCCTTCCTTCTGCCTGTTGGATCAGACTTTAATCTTGGTCCTTTTTGATGTGATTTTGCCCACTAAGCACATTTTATAAAACCACAAAAGTAATCTTTCTTCCTGGTCCAGAAGGCAGAGTATTTCGCTGGTCATCATACCTCTCCCACTTCCTCTGTCTCTAACAGTAAAAAGTCACTGTGCCTCCTCGTACTTTTTTTTTTTTTTTAAATGTTGGTGTGTCACTTCTGAGGTTAGTTTTTTATAAATTTATTTATTTATTATTTATTTTTGGCTGTGTTGGGTCTTCGTTTCTGTGCGAGGGCTTTCTCTAGTTGCGGCAAGCGGGGGCTACTCTTCATCGCGGTGCGCAGGCCTTTCACTATCGCGGCCTCTCTTGTTGCGGAGCACAGGCTCCAGACGCGCAGGCTCAGTAGCTGTGGCTCACGGGCCCAGTTCCTCCGCGGCATGTGGGATCTTCCCAGACCAGGGCTCGAACCCGTGTCCCCTGCATTAGCAGGCAGATTCTCAACCACTGCACCACCAGGGAAGCCCCCTCCTCGTACTTCTAATTGCAGACACTATTAAAAGATGTGACATCACAGCAAACACAGTGTTCCGAGTGATAGCTAATTTACCTTTTAGTTTTCCCAGTGAAACTTTTTGTAAATCTCATAGTGGAACCAGGCCTGTGTGTAAGTCAACTATATTTTAGGATATCCAGGGGTTATTTCTTACAGAGTGAGAAAAATTTGCTGCAGTTTAGAGAAGGTTACCAAGCAAATGCTTTAGGAGTCTGTGTTAGTCTGCCCTTAGGCTCCTATGGAATCATTCTGTTTGCCTTCCAAGGAGGAGACTCCTGGTAATTGTTACCTAATGAGTTCAGTGCATCAACCATAGGAATGCACACGGAGGAACTGAATGGGAACTCTAGTAAGATTTGTCTTCTGGGAGCTTATTCATCTGCAAAAGCTAGAAAAACATATGACAGGCCTTGGATATGAGTAGTTCCCTCTCTCTTGAATGAATTATTTTTACTAGATCTTGGATCTTAAGTGCTTATCTATCTCTGATGAACGCCTACCACCTTGTGCTTAATTGATGGGAGTATTGCTTCTTTTCTCTTCGGGTAACCTAAAATTTGAATCAGCTTGCAGGTAACCTTAGCTCACTAGTTCAATAGTGTAGTTGTAATCAACTAAAATCTCTGAAAGATTTCTACAAGGACTACTAATTAAACATATCCACTTCTTTCCTGTTTGGTGGACTTAACTACATACATTTCTAGATTAAATTTCTTCTAAATAGATAAGCCCCCAAATTCCATCTGATGAGATAATTTTGGATTCTGCCCCTGAAATCTATCAGTTTCCTCTTTCTCAGCTTCAGGCTTCCCTCCAATTTAGTCAACATACCACTCAGGTCTTTGATGGCAATGTTGACAGAGCAATGGCAGGTAAGAGCCCTTCAGTTCATCTCTGTAGCCCTTCTTGCCTTGAGTTGACATAGGCCCATTAGTAGGTCCCTTTGCGTTAGTGTTCCATTAAGTGTTTTCCTCTCCATTTCTTTATCATGCTATCAGGCTGACTGGAAAGATCTTTTCAAATGCCTTGCTAAAATCTTGACATGCTTGTGGACAGATGTTGGTATGATTAGGCTGGATGAACAGAAAACATGTATGGCCAGATCCATCTCTAGAATAAACCAATTTCCACATTGCTTTTGATCTCTTCCCGTTCTGTTTTCCGTAATTAAGACTCCTCACTGCAAATAATAATTAATGTGATGTCAAGAAGTTCTGAGGGTCTGGTCACCGGGGACCAGGGAGGAGGGAGAGAAACAAAAGGGGTTTCGTCCTTGGTGTAAGTGAGAGTCTTGCTGGGTCAGACAATTAGGTAACAATGTAAGGCAATATAGAATAAATGCTAAATTATGAAGAGCAGATTATAGGCGTTATGGAATGGGAAAAAAATTATAGGATGTAATTTCTGATGTCTTGAACGAATTTTAGAACTGTTTCGTGCAAGTGTCTCTTCTCTATTCTGAGGCTGTTCACTGCCATTGAAACTTTTCTGCTTTCTCGAAGCAGTGATAACGGTTAACGTGTTCTGAGTACTTACTGTATGTCAGGAGATTGGTCTAAGAACTTAACGGGTCTCAACTAATTTGATCCTCTCCACACACCTTTGAGGTGGATATGCTTCTTGACTTCATTTTATGGCTGAGGAAACCAAGGTGGGGAGGCTCATACCTGCCCAAAGTGAGCTCTGATTAATTCCTTCCTCCTTTTTGCTAGGAGGGTAGGTGGCGACACTGGGGGTTGCATTCTGGGCGAGAGCCTGAATTTTTATATATATATATATATATATTTTTTTTTAATTAATTTATTTATTTTTGGCTGCGTTGGGTCTTCGTTGCTGCGCGGGCTTTCTCTAGTGGCGGCGAGCGGGGTCTACTCTTCGTTGTGGTGTGCGGGCTTCTCATTGCGGTGGCTTCTCGTTGCGGAGCATGGGCTCTATGCATGCAGGCTTCAGTAGTTGCAGCACTTGGGCTCAATAGTTGTGGCTCATGGGCTGTAGAGCGCAGGCTCAGTAGTTGTGGTGCATGGGCTTAGTTGCTCCGCGGCATGTGGGATCTTCCTGGACCAGGGCTTGAACCTTTGTCCCCTGCATTGGCAGGCGGATTCTTAACCACTGTGCCACCAGGGAAGCCCGAGACCCTGAATTTTTAATCCTGCCTTCTTTTCACCTACTTACCTGTGTAGGTAGGACCTTGGGCAAGTTGCTTCACCTGTCAGAGCTTCTTAGTTGTAAAATGGAGCAGGATTGTTTTCTGGATTTAAATACCTCCTATTCAATAGATGCTCAAGGAATGGGAACTGTTGTTTATTAAAAGCAATGATAAGAATATCATTATCACACGCTCCACCCAAAGAGACCTGTTAGAATTGTAGAGAAAAGGAGCATGTCTGTCTTGATAAGTTTTTAAACCCCAGTACCAAGTACAATATTAGTCCTTTGTGGAATATTTGTGCAATGGATGGATGGAAGGACAGAATAGGCCAGGGATCAGAAGCGTTCCTGTAGCAGGCAGAAGCCATGTCATTTTCCAATGGAGTTATTCTTAGCCTTTCTCATCATTTGTTCATCAAAACAGTCCTTTTCTTAGCCTTACCTTCCACCATTTGTGATGGTAATCGTCACCACCTGACTTATTTTTCTTGGGAAAACACAAGCAAACAAAGCTGTCTCTTTCTGTCTTGGAGATTTTAACAGTATAAACTCACCTTATCATTAATTCCTGCCTTGTAATCCAGACGATAGTAAAGGACGTTGTACCATCACAGTGTGTCAACGCACACAGAGAACTATATAATTTTACCCCATATTAATACATTGTTTTAAGGAAGGTACTATCATCAGATGGCAATCTATAAACATGGCCCCTGAGACCAAGCGCTGGCACAGTTATTTATTCTTCAATTATTTATTCCATCCTAAAGATGGGAATGCTGACGGATACTGCAAAATGCACTACCTACCAATTTTTAGGAATTGAGTGACGGGATCTTTGGCAGACTGAAGTAGCTTTTTTATTGACACTACTTTTATGTATTTAAATTTCGCACCTTAAGTATGTTTGCAACACCCACTTAGATGACTGACATGAGAGGCAGTTTTGTTCATAAAAGCTACTTCAAAACAAATAAATTATCATTTAGTCTGAAAGGGTCAGATCGCAAATGGAGGTTTTCAAACAGCCTCAGGAACATTCAAATCACATGCTTAATATATATATATTTTTAAAATTTATTTATTTAGTTATTTATTTTTGGCTATGTTGGGTCTTCGTTTCTGTGCGAGGGCTTTCTCTAGTTGCAGCGAGCGGGGGCCACTCTTCATCGCGGTGCGCGGGCCTTTCACTATCGCGGCCTCTCTTGTTGCGGAGCACAGGCTCCGGACGCGCAGGCTCAGTAGTTGTGGCTCATGGGCCCAGTTGCTCCGCGGCATGTGGGATCTTCCCAGACCAGGGCTCGAACCCGTGTCCCCTGCATTAGCAGGCAGATTCTCAACCACTGCGCCACCAGGGAAGCCCACATGCTTAATATTTTATATGGTTTTATATTTAGATTGGATATTTTACGTAAAGTCTTTTTTCCCTTTTTAGCGCTTGGACCTCTTGAGATCCCTTTTCTAGCTGGTTTGGAGAGAACAGTTACACTTAGCCTCCATTTGCAGTAAGTAATTTCAGTTTAAATTACGTCAAGGGAGATTACCAGAAAGTTCCAGCCTTTGTGTCTTTTTCTCCACTTAACTGCATTGATAGGTACCATTCTTGTGGTTCCAATATATTATTTGTACATGATAAAATATGATTCCAATGAATTTGCACTTAGCAGCCATAAAAGAGTTAGTCTGGACTTAAGTCCTGAAGTTTAAGAGATTATTTATATCTGTATTGATACTGGAATCCACAAATGGAATCTTTCCCCGATAGTATGGCTTTCTTCAGAGATCAGTTTCAATTTTGCTTAAATCAGTTCTTTTCAGTTTTGATTTTTCAAACTCTTGGGTAATCCCCAGTTCATCTTACTTTCTAAAATTTCTAAAAGAAAAGTAATTTTAAGTTACATTTGCTTTAAAATGTCCTTATGCCAAGCACTAATTGATTTGAGGGGATTGATTACATAAACAAAAATCCTAAGAAGGAGAGAGAGAACTTCCAGTGTCTAGTAGATATTTTTTGAAATAACCATAATGCTTACTCTAGGTGTGTGTGTATGTGTACATATACATGTGTTCATTTATGACACATACAAACACACATATAGAAATTTATGGTGTGCTTTACGAATCTTGGGACTATCAGAAAAAAGTCAAGTAAATAAAATTAAAAATTTCAGAATAATTCCTGGAATAAAAGTGCACCTTCAGTGTTACGTTTCTGTATAAATCAAATTTACTGAAATTTAAAAACAATCCAAAGCTTTTATGATTACTTGAAACTTGAGGAGCAATCAGATACATCTACTTTTGATAAAAGTGACAATATGTAAATGATCATATTTTTTCCTTTAAAGCTTCATTCTCATGGGTATAACAGATATGTAAAGCTGTCATCTAGTTCGTAAGGTTCTTGTGAGAATTAAATTAGCTAATATAGTACAAACCTTTGTAGTGGGCCTGGATCGTAGCTAACCTGTAGGGAAAGATCATTGAATTATTACATTATCACCAGAGGTAGGCTTTCATCCTGGGTCTTATCATGAATCATTTCCAAGTCCTGTGCATGGTACAGAGTGGTAGATTAAAATAACCCTTTCAAATGCCTGTGACATCACTACAAAGAATCTTTCAACCCTTCTGTGAAGTTTTTTCCTGACAGTGAACTTGGCCATAGGTTGTCCTTTCTTGGTGTCCATTTGATTTCTGCCATACCTCTTTTCCTGTCTGTCTCCACTAACTCCCAATCTGTAGTCCTTCCAAATTCTCACTCTACCACCTGGACTTTGCCAAAGTGTAATTTTCACTCCCTTTTCAGCTACACAGGAAAATTTTATGATTTGCAAGTGGGAAAGGGTGCTAGGTTTGCGAGATTGGCCTCCAGCAGGAATTCTGAGATAGCCAGTCCAGAGAGGAGGAAATGGAATCAGAATAACAAAACAGGAACAGAGGGAACTGGGCTGAAAATCACTTTGGCAGGCAGCTGTTAGGGACTGATGCTGCGGTCACAGGTGTGAGACTGCCCTTTGGTTCTGTTTGAAGAAACCTTAAGCTGAAAGTGATGATGGGTTGCTGCCTCACTTTGTGTAAAGTGTTACCCGTGGGAAGTTCCCCTCAGCTACAAAATCCTGACCAAGGCAAGTCATGGGCAAGATCTTCCATGGGGAGATCTCCGTGGCTTACTTCCATCCCAATCGTGTGTCCTTTCTCATTCTCTCTTGTTCCGTCACACTGTTTGCTTCTTCCAGCTACTCCAAGCTATGTTTCTCTGAGTAAGAACTGCCATTTAGTGGATACTTGCTAGGAGCCAAATACAGTGCTGGCGGGGGGCATCCGTGGGGCAGTCCTTCCCAGCAGGCTATCTTGGCCTTGTTTACGTGGTGGCAGTGTCCCAAGAGGGCAGGAGTGGAAGCTGCAAGGCTTCTTGCAGTTTTGGCTTGGACTGAACAAATAACAACGGCAAAACAATAATAGTAATAGTAATAATGCAAACAACTCTTCTAGGAAATTTGAGACAAATCTCTTTCTTGTCCATGGAATATCAAAAATATTTACAATTCAAGATTATTTTAAAAATTGTTTTATAAGCAGTGTCTGTTGGTTTTCAGGCAAATGCACTAGGAATAACATGTTTTTGGAACACATTCTGCCACCTATAAAAGAGGCAATATTTTTTTTCAGATACAGGTGTTATGCAAGTTTATCACTTCTATTTTCTGTTTATCTTTAATGTTATAGCATTATCCAAACTATGTAACATGTGGATAAAAACCAGTATGATCTTTCTCTAAGGTATGGTTTCAGAAGTGCATCTACCTTTTTGAGCTTTCTTTCAAGATGCCAAGAAGAGGCTGACCACGTTGTTTAAGAACCCAACTTTGGAGTCAGCCAGACCTAGGGTCCAGCCCCATGCAACTTTGCTGAACCTATTTGCTTAGCTACAAAATGAAATGGATAGCTCCATGAAAGTCTCTATAAAGATGAAATGAGAGTGTGTTTCTACAGATGGGAATACATGGGAGGGGGCCATCTCAGGTAGTCAGAAAGTTGTACTCGCCATTGTTACGGTTACAGAAAATGCTCTGCAAACAAGTCTCGGTGGCTACTTCTTGTAGCTGGTGATTTACGCTCACCTTCCACACTGAGGAAAGAAATGATTTACTTCCCTTTCATAGCTGTCACTCGGTTGATCCAGCCCTGCAATGCTTACAGCATGGGGCTCATGATAACACTGTGATCAACACAAATGTTAGCAAGCTAAAGAGAGTTTAGCAGAAGTAGCCCATGTCAGGATAAGGTCTCTGATTTAACGTGCAATTTCTGAAAACCAGCCTGCATGTAACTGGCCTTATCCCTGCTGAGATAAGATCTCCGGATAGTTGCTTTGCAATTTTAGTAATTGGGGGAGGATAATGGCCATAATTTCCAATTAGTATTGATCGGATCGCTGCTTCAGTCTGAGATGAAACCCCTTTGTCTCGGTCCGATTTCCTTAGCTGTGATGGGCATAGTTTAGTTTAAAACTAGGCTCAGTGATGTGCTGGGTCCACACTGGCCAGTTCACTGGGCAGGGAACAGCCCGTGGGCACCACAGAGCCTCCTTCCATCCTGCTAGCGTGGCCTGTTTCATTCTCTTTTTGTTCCTTGCTTCTTCCATCTAGTCTAAGCTACATCTTAAGTCAGAACTGCCATTTCATGAACATGTTTGCTGTGAGCCAGACATTGTGCTGGTAGGAGCATACAGACTCCAGGAGGAAAGCCTCAGACTGGTCCACGTGGCAGCAATGTCCCAAGAAGGCAACGAGTGGAAACTGCAAGCTTCTCACAGCTTAGGCTTGAAAGTCTTACGATGTCATTTCCACTACATTCTTTGGGTCCAAGCAAGTCACCTGGCTAAACCCAGAGTCAGTGAAGGAGGAGATTTCTCAAGGTCATGCGCGGAGGGAGAGAATTCTCATGACTGTGTCGCAAAACAAACTACCAGAGACTTAGAGGTGGCAGTTACTATTTCCCCACGTGGCTTCATCATTTATGAGCAGACAATTGTCCAGCAAATATTAGATGGCAGAGCATCTACGGTATTAGGTTTTAGTTTTAAAACTTTTTCAGAAAGTTCAGCTCCATCTGCAAGTAGGTGATTAGCACATCCATAAAATTATCTAATTTTCAAACGGGTATGGTAGAGAAAAACTTTTAAGACAGTTCAGGACAGTAACCTTATTAGAACTAGATGTAGACCTAGTGTGGTCTTCAGAATCTTTCAGTCCAGTTTCTTCTCACCTCCTTCTCATGAGCTTTCCTTCTCTCCCAATGTGACAGGTGAGACCTAGAGAGATTTCAGTCCCATGTCCAAGGTCGGGTGGATGTTTAGTGACAGAGCAAGGGCTTCAGCCCCTTTCTGCAGCTCCACCATCCAGTTGGAAGAATTGGGACAAGAGGAGTATTAAAAAAGGCCCACCCACCAAATTTTATCTTCCTAATTTTCTCTATACACCAAATATGCTCGAATTCTTAAAAACTTATCTTCGGCTCTGCTTGGTTTGCAAAATGTGTGTTTAAAACCACCCCTTTTTTTTTAGCAGATCCCCAAGGAGTAAGTTCAAATGTCAAGGTTCTTTTTCTCCCCGCACTGAATGCCTCAACACAGTACGCAGTTTTATGACACGTACCAGATTCTCAGATACATTTGGTGAAGACTGTCGATTCAAACTCTTAAAAATATTCTGACTTGAAGCTGGAGAAGAAAGAGAGAATGGACACAACTTTGTGAAATCATGGTGGTCCTGGTCTTTCTGGTCTGTTTGTTGCTACCATTTAGCTCCTTGTGTCCACTTCACAGAGTCTCTGGAATGTTATTCTTTGAATCCTGGGGAATTGAGAGTCTTTTCAAAGACTCCGTCTGCAGGCATATTTTAAATCATATTTAAAAGCGTGTAGCTCGGTCTTTTTAAGTGTATGCTGTTTGTCTCCATGTAATAATAGTAATGTAAGAACTGAGAAGTAAATCCTTCAAGTAAAAACCTGCAGCAAAACCGTCTCCTGAATTGGGCTTGTGGTCTCACGGGGGAGGCCAGTTGGAAACTGAAGGCCAGAATTTGTAGCGAATGCTGCAGGGTTATGTAAGAGGGCTTTTAGTCTGTCTTGGTCAAGCAGCCTCCTCCATATTCCCACAGAGAAGTCAAGCAATTTGCTTTCAAGACCCAGAAGAGCAAAACATCCGCCTGTGGTGGGAACATCAGCAAATGTAGTGAACTTGGTGGTCATAGCAGTTGCCACATTTCAAATCTGTCCAAACTGTGATGGTGTGATTAGCACTTCAGCTTAGGAAAATGCCTCATCCACTTTTGTGAGAGGTAGAAAAATAACTAAGTAGCTGCTTTCATTGAACATTGCAAGCCTTGTTGAGGTGTGTACCTTTCATACAAAACCCCTCCATGAACTGCAGTGGAAAATACCGGTTTGTGATCATTTTGAATGATGTGTGATTGCCTTGATTAGCACTATAGTTACTAAGCAGATAAGCACTTCTTTGTTTTAAAAGGGAACTTGAATTTTTTTTTTTTCTATAACTGCCAGTTGCTTAATCTCTACCATCTTTAGTCTGTTTCAGAGAAAAAAAAAAAATTCTACCTAATCTGTGCTTGTCAGTGATGGCAAGTTTTAAAAGTAACTCAAATTAAAAAAAACAAAAAACCAAAAACCCCAGAACTCTATAGAAACCATCATTGGTCAAATGTTAGCATTGAATTTTTCCTTTAAGACAGAGATGAGACATTTTCTGCTTCTGTTTTCTAGATTTGCATGCACCCTTGATGTTCCAGAAAGCTAGGCATCCATATTATTTTGAGTTTATGAATTTATAATAACCTAGTAATAGCTATGGGGTGGTTAGGCCTGGAGGGGATGGGTAAGTAACAGAAAAATGGTAAGCAGCATAAATCGCACATTCTTATTTTTAACAGTCTAGCATACAGTTTCCCTGCTTTCTTCAATCCACATATAGTAACTTCCTTCCTGAAAACATTGGTCCAATTAGGCCAGCTTCTTGTTTAAAAGCTTTCTGTGCCTGGCCCTTTCCTGTAGGAAAAAAAAAAATCAAACTTTGAGGAATGGTTCTTTCTAAATTGGCCCCATTCTTCCCAGGTCACCTTTACTTCTATTACTCATGAATGTCTCACATCCCTGGGCTGGTAACATGCTATTCTTTCTGCTTTGAATGCCCTGAGAAATCCCGTCCTTCTACCAGCTGGTAACATTCTGATGACTTGTGTGGACTTAGGTCAAATGCCCTCACTTTGTCGAGTGTTGAGATCATGCCCCAGGTAAGGCTGACCCGGTCAGTGCCTCCTCTGCTTCCTGAGCCCTTGAGGGAGCGTTTTGTAAAGCGTGACTCACTCTGTGTTGGAAGTTTGTGTCTACAAGTCGGCCTCCCTCCTGCAAATACAGCTAATGTTGGAACTGTAGGCCCGCCAGGGCTTGACCCATATTAGACCTCTGCCTAAATATTGAGCAAGTCAGTGAATGACCTTCAGTGGAGTAGTTTAGCAACTCCAAGTTTACTCTGTGTCAACCACGGAAGGATTGTGGAGATGTAGAGACCATTATGACCAGGAAGCTAGAAAAAATTCAGTGAATGTGTGTAGACGTCTCTTCAGTTAACCTCTAAGAATGAATGAATGCTACCTGAGAATTGTTTTTTGTTGTCGTTGTTGTTTTTTAAATGAAAATTGGTGTTTTTTTTTTTTGTTTTTTTTTTTAGTAAAGCGCTACCATTACAAGTTATTTTTTCTTCTCCATGTTTCCTGTGGAATTTTTTTTCTTTCATTATCAAGGTGATAACACTTGGGAGTTTTGAAATCTTAAAATCCAATCAAAGCATTTTATCAGATTTTTGTCCTGTAAAATGGGGATAATGTCCTTGCTATTACTAATTTATCTTGAGGGAGACAGAATGGAAATATTATTTGATCTCCAAATCGTCTATGTAGACGAACAACTCAGTTTATTGGACTTTTTTGCTAGAAACCAACAAGTGCTTTTAAAATCTTGGAATGTTATTCGGCTGATCAACTAAACATATCAGTATTTTACTTAGCTTGCTCCCTCTTAGCTTTTCAAACTACCCCAGAGACCTAGCCAATCCTGCCCCTCACCCCACAATGAGTTGAGGCAGTCATGGCGAATTTACCTTATTTTATGTTTGAACATTTGGGTAGAAAGCTTGGGGTATTGAACCTTATGGGTTATGAAATGGGTTTAGGTGTGTAATGAGCCACACCATGATTCTACACAGATGGATAGTTTTATTAGCACATTTTCTAGGAGATGTATCTGCTGGTTACTCATGAACCAAACCAAACACAAACAATTTCCAAATTGCATCTCATACAACCCCCAGCTTAAAGATTCTTGATTTATAAATGTCTCTGTTTCACCGGAGCGGCTGCCAAGGAATCCCCTGCTTTGGTTGAATGTGCTTTTGATTTTGGCATGAATTGTCTTTGTTGATAATAATAAAACAATAACAGTAATCTGAGCCTCTATTGAATGTGTGTGCCAGCCCCTCTGCCAGGTGCTTTGCAGGCAGGGTTTAATTCATTCTCACTACAGTGCTCTTATAATGACTGATTTTAGATGAGGCAGCCAGGGCAGCGAGGAGGGAGGTAGATTACCCCCAGTTCGCCGGCCACAGTTTGCAGAAACGGACTTTCTGTGTGTGTCTGCAGTGCTGCTTCTTTCTCCTTTCAGGTTCAGGCATCTTGCCTGCAAAATCACTTTCACTTGAGAACATCTGTTGTGTAGCCATTTCTGCTTTTCCTTTCTCCCTCTCATGACGTAAAGAAAGAGAAAATGATACTAGGCAGTATTTTTAATAATAACAAGCAGATATACATATATCTTCATCAAATGGCTCTCCGTGAAGAACAAAAGATGTGCTTCACAGTCTCTGACGGTGTGATTTTCACCTGGAGCAGCTGAGCTGGGGTGGTACATCTTGTTCTTGGATGTGTTGATACAGCCCCTTAATTGCTCAAGGTATGTACCTCTTAATCACCTCTCCTTTGACATGAGGGCTATGCTATATACTAGGACCTGGAAACTGCAGGCCTTTCCAGCAACCCAAAAGGTACATGGCCCTTTCTGCAGAGACTACTCAAAACCATAAGTCACCAACTGAGAGACATCCTAGGGTGAAACAACCGAGAAAACTCAAACATCGTATAAAGGTTACCTCTTTGAGCTCCGAGGCCCATGAGTACTGGCTTCTTAAGAATACAGGTCGGTGGCTGCAATCTCGAATGTTCTCAAGGCCCTAGCAGGTGCTGTGAGTGGAGTGCAGGGTGGGAAGTGAGACGGCTGCTCTGCAGGAAAGTGGGGCTGGGGCAGGAGGGGGACAGGGTCATCGGGTCTTTCAAGGAGAGGCTGGAAATGTGGAATTTTAGGGGAAATCTCCCAATTTTCAAAAATTGGAACCAATTCAACCACTTGAAAAAGTCGGAGGGCCCAACCAAATGCGGCTGTGGGCCAGAATCAGCTTGCAGGAACCCACTTTGTGACCACTGGTTTAAGGCGTGTTGATAAATGGACTTATTGGTACTTGACTAAATGGAATGTGAGAAAGATTTATCTTTTGGGTAGGAACATAACTCATAAGAAGGAAGTCACTTATGCATTATTACTCAAGAGTTGTTGAGGTGCAAAATATTAGAAACTTAGCGGTCTCGGGGCACTTGGTGCCTGGTAGAGAGCCATCGGGGATGTTGATGTTATTTTGTGAAGATCTGCAGGGGTTCAGTGTGGTTCTAGTGTTTGGATGGGTTATATGGGTGGGGCTGTAGAAACATGTTTTTTAATGAATAGTTTTTTGGTCCCTGTGTCCCAGGTGCATGCGACTGCATGTGATTTCCTCAGTGGATCAGTAGTTGGCACAGGGACTGTGGGCTGAGGTCCCTTCTTTGTATTATCCTATTTATCAAACAAGTTTCAGACAAAGGAGCAGAACCATGGTGAGTGTTAGGGGATTAAGGAATTTCTTAATAGAAATTGGCCCTTTCTCAAATACGAGAGGAACTGGGGGGCAGTGAAGGCCTTGTGGTGGGTAGTCAGAGGGTTTAGAGAAAGTTCTACCTGGTCTCAAAAAGGGATCGTAAGAGGGCAGCCCAAGAGGGTCCTCTAAAAGCCATTGCCTCTGTGTCCGTGTAGTTGCCATCTCAGTGGTCTGCAGTCAGGTGCCTAGTGGTGGGCTGGGGCCACTGTTGCTCAGCAGGGCCATTAACTGGGAAGACAAGGGTGTGAGAGCAGAAGCAAGGACAAGCCAGGCCCCACCAGGCACCTTCCATCTGTCCATCGACTTCCTGAGAGTCATGGACCGGACTTCATTCCTGCTTTTCAAATCTCACACAAGCTCCTCATACAGCCAGCTGTAACTGGACCCTAGGGGGAAGGGTATTCTATCAAATTGGAGCTCCCAGTTAACCAAGTTGACCACAGTACTATCAGCATCCTCTATGACTAAGAATGACTACATCCTTAGAAGTGTGCTACTGAGAACTGCTGAATTCTCTCCTCTGCCCCTAAAAGACTTGTGGCTCTGAAACATGGGACAGAAATACCAGGTTTAGGGATTCCCGCTTTGGCCAGGCCAAAGTAGGTATGTTTCTGTTTAGGATCCTTCCAGCATTTTGTGAGCCACTTATGTGTACATGAAGGTTGTTTCATCTGATCTTTCTTCCTGGAAAATTTTAGTCTGGTGGGTTGGAGGAAAGAGGGGTATTTGGGGCCGTGATGCAGAGCAGCAGAGGGGAGAAAGACAGAAACTTTGGAGGTTAGGTTGAGGCAAGCTGAATTCACTTTTGCCTTGGGCCAATACACATACATTTCCTACCTCTTAGTTTTGTCTCCCTGCCTGTCAGTCAGTTAGTCAATCCATTCATCCATCCATCAGTATCTACTTCTATTCATATTGGTCCATATCCATATACTTATCTATATATTTATCTATCTGAATATATATGCAGTATATTTATTTAATCTATATCCAGCTATAAACACATATATCAAAAGCTTTTCAATGGAAACTTTTATGGATCTTTGACTATCTTCTGTTAAAAGTAGTCTGTATCAGGTAGATATAATAATCCTCTTTAGAGAGAAATTTTAGTTCTAGAAATTCTCACACAAAATAAACTCAAAACAGTCTTAGATGTCAGCCTCTTTTCAACCATTCAGTGAGATAATTGGTTTCTCTCCATATGAGGAGATGCGAGGATAAATGAGAACTCCTGCTACCTAATTTGTCCACGTTTTGTCTGACTACAGAGTTGTTGTTAGAGAATTACATCTTTGCAGTCAAGGGAAGCATGTTTGTAAGTTTATGGCTGAAGCTGGCTGGCAATTTTTGCCACAGTGTGGGCTGCTTTTTTTTTTTTTTTTAATTAATTAATTTATTTATTTTTGGCTGTGTTGGGTCTTCGTTTCTGTGCGAGGGCTTTCTCTAGTTGTGGCAAGTGGGGGCCACTCTTCATCGCGGTGCGCGGGCCTCTCACTGTCGTGGCCTCTCCCGTTGCGGAGCACAGGCTCCAGACGCGCAGGCTCAGTAGTTGTGACTCACAGGCTTAGTTGCTCCGCGGCATGTGGGATCTTCCCAGACCGGGGCTCGAACCCGTGTCCCCTGCATTGGCAGGCAGATTCTTAACCACTGCGCCACCAGGGAAGCCCCGTGGGCTGCTTTCAGGTGATACTTCAGCTTCTTATTGAAAAGTTGGCTACTTCTACGTCTCGACTGGTAGTTAGGATGACTGCTGAACAAGATGAGATAAATTGCTTTCAAACCTTAGAACATTAATTTGGAAGTTACCTAGTGCACAGCAGCAAGTTTTCCCTCCTTATTTCCTATAACTGCAGCTAGACTCTTCCCTTATCACCTACTTCCAATTTGGTAGATGCTTTTTTGTCAGTTTTGCTTGCCGCAAAAATGACCAAATTCCATCTTTCCTCCTGTTGTTTGATGTTTCTGGAGTGTGTTGATGTCTGTGTGTGTGTGTGTGTGTGTGTGTGTGTGTATGTGGGGTTATGTGATGTAGAAGTGTAGAGAGAGATATTATCTTCAAGGAATATTCTCCCAAAGCCACTGAACGTTCTGGGTAGAGATAGTGGTTTGCTCAGGTGCAGATCATTCTAGATTATTTCAAGAGAGCAGATATGTAGTGAACTCCTCCGTGTTCTGGGCACTGACCTGGGTCCTTGGCCATCCTAGGTACTCAGTGGGAAGAGTGCCTAATTGTCATGGCTCAGGTGCAGAACAAAAGAATGGAAGTTGTGAATTCAACCCATTACATTCATTCATTTACCACATTTTTATTGAGCATCTATTATATGCCTTAGGAACTGAGCTGAGTGCTAAAGGTTTAGTGGTGAGCAAAGCTTACAGTGCAGCTGGGGAACAGACAGTAATCACATGATTATACAAATAAATATTATACAAATAAATATATACACTTATTGCTATGGTAAATGCTCTGAGGGGCCTTAGATGTTGTGATGGGAGCACGAACTGGGAACGCAGGCATGGTGTCGGGAGAGGTTGTTTAGAGAAGGCAGGGCTTTGGGGTGGAGATATACTGGGAGAAGAGACTAGTCTGTCTGCCGCGGATGCATTAAGCGGTTCCTGTAGCCCTCTACACGCTGTAATCAGAAAGAAGAGCATCCTACAAAACAGAAATAGAGTTACAGATGTAGAAAACAAACTTATGGTTACCAGGGGGTAAGGTGGGGGAAGGGATAAATTGGAAGCTTAGGATTGACAGATACACACTACTGTGTATAAAATAGATAACTAATAAGGACCTAATGTAGAGCACAGGGAACTCTACTCAATACTCTGTAATGGCCTATATGGGAAAAGAATCTAAAAAAGAGTGGATATATGTATATGTATAACTAATTCACTTTGCTGTACACCTGAAACTAACACAACATTGTATATCATCTATACTCCAATAAAAATTAAAGAAAAAAAAAGACAAAAAAAAAGAAAGAAGAGTGTCCTTGAGGGTGTTCTTGCTCCAAATCCCAGGGCCGGTTTGGGGGAAACTAAGTCGCACCTCCAGGGCTGTTTAGTAACAGGGCATAATTGACTTTTCGTCTAAGGAGCTTTTCTCCTCCGGGCTGACCGAGTTGGCCTCCTGAGCTCTCCAGCTACACCTGCCAAGCCCACCAGGTGCTACGTTCCCAGCTGAGGTTGGAAACTCACACAACGTTCCCCTCCAGGCCCTCTTCTCTAGTAGAACTCCTTGACAATCTGCCCTATCCTACCATATTTTTTCAGATTACATCGATGTTGACTTAGGTGCCTGTCCTCTCTTTGTGGGAAGCTTACTGTCTGCCTGGGCCAGACCACCCAGAGCAGGATCTCTTCCTGGCTTCCTGGCAGATGCACACCCAGGCTCAAATCACAGAACGTGTTTCTTCTTCACCTGGGGCCAACTGCGTCTCTTCCGAACACTCCTTTTTTAGACTTGCCTGTACACGTACAGGTACAAGGGGCGGATGGTAGGGGCTGGGTAGATCGGGGGAGGGGGGGCGGGCTAAGTAAATAAGTAGCAAGGAGCATTTATCACAGTCTTCCTAGGGGCTAGGTGGGTTTCGCTAAATCCATTCATTTCCTTCTCGCTGATGAGTGAATAATCAGGTGACTCACAGAGAGCTACTAGTTTGAAGGTTGCAACATGTTCTCACTCGTTCTGTCCTACTAGACCTGGGAAAAAGGCTTCCGTTGGATGTGTTTTTAGGCACAAAGTGTCAATTCTTCTGAGATTTTTATTAAATATGTATTTTTTCCCCCAAAGGAGACGTGGTTTATAAAAGGTTTGAGAAGCACTGTGTTAGATCGTCTTTTGTTTGCTGTCTGCCTTGGAAGTGGTAGAGTGATCGCTTAAGGTAAAATCAGTCTAGAGAAATCTGGCAGAAATAATAGGAATTCCTGTTTGAAGGTGTGATGAGGCTTAGTCATTTTTTGCGATAGATACTCATATTAACAGTAATCTCATCCCATGTTTATTGAATACTTACCATACATTGGGTGCAGGGTTACGATTATATGTAATTATCATCATCATTTAATCTTTACAACAGCCCTATGAAGGAGATCCTTTTATCTTCATTTTATACATCAGGAAAGAGAAATAAGGTTAAATTATTACTAAGGGATGGGTCCAAATGACAAGAGAGGCCATCTACCTGTAAGAACAAGTTTCTAGCTATTTCTGCAACATGCCCTCAGTAAGAGAGGACAGTTTTGTTTCTCATCTCCATTTCTTTTTGCTAGAAAAAGGGTTCAAAATTTAATACGATTTTATGATCTGGCACAGTTTTTCTCTGGATGCAGATGAATTTAAAAGAGAATGGCAGCTTGTACACAGATGTTCGTGGCAACTTTATTTGTAGTAGCCCTAAACTAGTCACAGCACAATGCCCCTCAACATTTGGATGGGGAGACTGTGGCATATCCATACAAGGGAATAATATTCGGCAATAGGAGGGAATGAACTATTGATACACACTAACATGGCTGCGTCTCAAAATATTATGCTGAAAAAAAGAAGCCAGAGGAAAAAAAGAGTGTATGTGCCATATGATGCCATTTATATAAAATGCCGGGAAATGCAAATTAAGTTACAATGACAAAAAGTAGATCAGTGGTTGCCTGGGAGTGGCTGGGGGTGATGGTAAAGAGAGGATTGGGAAGAAACTTTCGAGGGTGATGGATAGATCATTAACTTGATTTTGGAGTTGATTTCATGAGCAGGTATATATGTCAAACTTTCCAAAGTGTACAATTTAAATATGTGCAGTTTATGGTATGTCAATTACACCTCCATAAAGCTGTTAAAAATACATGCAATAGGGGAAAGTAAAGAGAACGGTGAAGTAGAAGAAAGAAGAGCCCGAAGGAGCCCGAAGGAGCTCGAAAGAGCACGAAAGAGCACGAAAGCCTGCTTGCACTTCCAGTAGAAGAGCCCATTCTACTTCTTTAGGATGAAGCCTTTGAACTCCCTTAACTTCTCTTAGCTTCAGTTTTAGTTGTGGAGAAAATGGAGATAACAGTATCTTTATTTCAGGGTTATCTTATATGTATCTAAATATGTATCAAATGTTTGTTCAAAGTCTGGGGCACATGGTAGGAGTGCAATGGCAACGATCATTATTATCAACCCTATGAGCTGGTGGTGCATTGTAACTTGGAAACCGGAGGTGAAAAATCTAGGGGAAGGAAAGAGTTGCTGTGGGCTTGTCTTCTCAGGCAAAACTTCACTTGAAATAGCTTTTGATGGAAATTCCCTGGTGGTCCAGTGGTTAGGGCTCCGTGCTTACACTGCAAGGGGCCCTGAGTTGGATCCCTGGTCAGGGAACTAAGATCCCACAAGCTGGATGGAAAAGAAATAGCTTTTGAAGCCTGTACAGGAGTTAGACAAGTGGAATGAGCGGAGTAAAAATGCAGAGATGGCCCTAGATGAATCAGTTTTGGGGGGCTGGGGTGGGAAGAGCACGAAAGCCTGCTTGCTAAGAGAGGTGTTTTCCTAGATAGTTTTGGGTGCAAATAGCATACAGACTTAAAGGCTATGGTGAAGAAAAGGAATGGAGGGAAGAAAAGATGTGTGTCACGAGGGTTCTTATCTGACTGTTGCAATTATTGGCATTTTGGTCTGGGCAGTTCTTTGTTGTAGCAACTGCCTTATACACTGTAGGCTGTTTAGCAGCACCATCCTGTACAACCACCCCCCCCCCCCCCCCCCGTCTCTACCCACTAGCTGCCAGTAGCACTCCGGCCCCTACCCAGTCATGACAATCACAAATATCTCCAGGCTGTCAAGTATCCCTGGGGGTCACTGAGGACCACTGTGCTAGTGGTTAGACCAGGCTTCATTGAAGATGATATTTTCTTTTTCACGTTGGAAGGGAGGAAGGATTGGAACTTGTACAATAATAGAATAAACCGTTGTAGCTGGTTTAGCAGAAGTAGAGTGGTTCAGAGCATTGATCAGGAGTCAGAACGGATTCAGATCCTGGCTCCATCACTTACAAGCTGCACGGCCTTTCGCAAATAACCTATTTGTGCCTCAGTTCCCTTATCTGTAAAATGGGGGCAATTATAGTACCTTCCAATCGGGTGGTTGTGAGAATAAATAAATTGTAGCTGAAACCATGAATTATTTGCTTGAAGAAAACAGCTTAGCACTCCTTCCGTTATTCAAACGACTGTGAAAGCCACCTATGGGAAGACAATGATGTCTTCCTGTCTCTAGCCATCTTGAGCTGATTTTTAAAGTGTCCATCTCTTGAAAAGACCAGTTAAGAAATTAGTCTGAAAAGAAGGCTTTGCAAGATAAATGTGGAAAACGGTACCTTGTCTCCACGCTGACTCTTCCTCCCTGAACCCATGGAGAGATCCTTGTGTTATTTTGTAAAAGCCAGGTGTTCTTCAGCAGAGCGGAAAATGATGTCTAGGGCATGATGGCTGTTGTTGAGGTGAGTGGCTGTGCTCTGGAAAGGCACTTCTGGGCGTGGCCTTGGCCTCAGGGAAATCTTCTTCTCGGAACTGAAGGAAGACCTTTGCAGATACAAAGGCAGATCATGAAAGGGCTCGGAAAGGGCCTCCATTCCAACTTTTCAGTGACACTGGAGACCCTGTGTGATGGCCAGATTGCCTTCTGGGACCATTTCCCAGCCAGAGCTTTCTGCTGCTTTTATAACTCTTGTGTTAGAGGCTGCTTAGGAAATGCTATTAGGGATGTGTCAGGCTTCAACAAATGAGAACTTCCTTCCCGCCATCCCAGAGACGCGAGAGAAGCGTAGAGCCTGGCAGAATGACGGATGCAGTGGCTTATCAAGGTCATGAGCGGCAGCTGGCCCCATTGTAGCCCACATTCAAAGAAGGCTCCCCCACTACTGCGACAGTCCAGGGTTCTCTCCCAAATTCCTCAGATTCCAAACACAAAGGAGGTACCCCAGCCCTGGACTAATGTCCCCCGGGGGAAGGCAGATTATTTTTTTTTTTTTTTTTTTTTTTTTAAACATCTTTATTGAAGTATAATTGCCTTACAATAGTGTGTTAGCTTCTGCTTTATAACAAAGTGAATCAGTTATACATATACAATATGTTCCCATTTCTCTTCCCTCTTGCATCTCCCTCCCTCCCACCCTCCCCATCCCACCCCTCTAGGTGGTCACAAAGCACCGAGCTGATCTCCCTGTGCTATGCGGCTGCTTCCCACTAGCTATCTATTTTACATTTGGTAGTGTATATATGTCCATGACACTCTCTTACCCTGTCACATCTCACCCCACCCCCTCCCCCTATCCTCAAGTCCATTCTCTAGTAGGTCTGTGTCTTTATTCCCGTCTTGCCACTAGGTTCTTCATGGCCTTTTTTTTTTTTCCTTAGATTCCGTATATATGTGTTAGCATACTGTATTTGTTTTTCTCTTTCTGACTTACTTCACTCTGTATGACAGACTCTAACTCCATCCACCTCATTACAAATACCTCCATTTCATTTCTTTTTATGGCTGAGTAATATTCCATTGTATATATGTGCCACATCTTCTTTATCCATTCATCTGTCGATGGACACTTAGGTTGCTTCCAGGTCCTGGCTATTGTAAATAGAGCTGCAATGAACATTGTGGTACATGACACTTTTTGACCTATGGTTTTCTCAGGGTATATGCCCAGTAGTGGGATTGCTGGGTCGTATGGTAGTTCTATTTGTAGTTTTTTAAGGAACCTCCATACTGTTCTCCATAGTGGCTGTATCAATTTACATTCCCACCAACAGTGCAAGAGTGTTCCCTTTTTAAGCTCTTGTGTAGCCTTCACTACAGACAGATGGGCCTCCTCTGTCCTAAATAGAGACTATTTAATAACATTTGCTTCTTCTTATTAACTTTCTTTACTCACCTAATCTCATGAATCTAAACTGCTTTGGGACATCATTTAAAATGTTCCAAAACAAAGGGAGAATCTTTTGGCTCAGTACTTCCTTTGGAGAGGTGAATGTTAAACGGGGTTTAAAGATTTTTTTCTTTTAACCTCAAAGAGTTGAAGCTTGTTCTGGGGCCTAACACACAGCATTCTGTGAGTACAATGCTTACGTGAGCCCAGTTGTCTTAAAAGTATGCAAAATCCTCCCAGTAATTCAGGTTCATTTGACGTGCTTGTTGAGTTTATTGGGGTTAGGGCTGAATCGAAGGAGAAAAGCTATAGAAGTACAAGCAACCCCAAAAGAAAAAATTTGAATAGCAGATACTGAAGTAATAGGTTATTTATTTATTTATTTCAGCAGATACTGAGATAATAGGTTCAGACCTATTGATTGAAAGTAAAAAGTGCCAAAATTAAAAAAATCAGAATCCGAGTATCAGGAGGGAATGTACTGAGGATTTTTTTTTTTTTTTGGACAGTCTTTCCCAATCATTTCAATCTGATTGACGAAGAATAAAAATGGACCATATTCCCTACTGGCTAACATTTTGTGGTACCTTAGTCTCTAGGTTCTGGGGAGCAGCCTTAATCATGTTCACTTGCAAATCCTTTTCTCATTGTTTCTTTATTTTTTATTAAAAAAATTTTTTTATTGGAGTATAGTTGATTTACAATGTTGTGTTAGGTTCTGCTGCACAGCAAAGTGAATCAGTTATACATATACATATATACACTCTTTTTTAGATTCTTTTCCCTCTTTTCCCATTGTTAAAGGTTGGACAATGCTAAGGGTTAGTTGACATGATTCACATACGACCTTGTTCTAGAAAGACACTGAGAGGGCAAAGACTCCTCGCTTCAAAGTCTCATTTCCTCTATTCCCCTCACAGTTGTTTCTGACACTTAGAAATGCTCCCAAGCCCCTAGCATACATTTACTTTTCAGGAAGCATGCGGTACGGTAACCACCTTTCCAAAGGCCGATGGCACGGCCATGTCTGACTTCAAAACGTGGTTACACTTTATGTTGGGAATGCATAGCAGAAAACAGCAGGCCAGCCATGTGGAGAAATAAAGCCGGAAGAGACAGTATATTTTCAGGAGCAATTTAGTGCATGATTGATCTTACTGATACTGCTAGTGTAGTGTTTATAGCTGACTAGGTTTATCTGCAGCAACTAGCCAGCAGAACTCTGTTTTTGAGAAAAATCATGGGAGAAAATACATTGATTAGCTGGTAAGTTAACTCCACACTCTAAAATTAGGAAATCGGCCTGTCCTTGCTAACTTGGAAAGTTGTTAGACATAGTGTAATAAAGTTTGCTAATCTCTGGCCAGGGTCGCCTTTGGTTTCCTGCCCAATCACATGATCTTCTCTCTACTTTGTTTTCCCTGCTCAACCAAATCATCTCTTACTTTTGTGATTTTTCAGCTGGCTTTATTCAGTCTTCTTTTCCCATCAGAATAACGATGGAGAGGCAATTGTGCCCAGGAAGCAAACTGAATTTATAGGATGCTTCAGAGATTAAAAAAAAAAAAGAATGAATTTCAAAATTGTACGCTAGTATATGAACTGAGTTCATTTTAATTAAACATCACTATATCTGCATGTATGGATTATCCTTTCTCTGCCAGTGTCAACGGCTGGGGGTTTTTTACATCCTCTCTTGTGTGGTGTGGTGGAGAAGACACTTGACGTGTCTTGAAGTGGGAATGAGGTTTTCAACAACATTAAACAACACAGGACATCTTCCCCCGATTCTCTCATCTAATTCTTAGGGCAGTATAATCTCACTTTCTCTTTACCTTCTCGGAAATGAATCCAGATGTTATCTATGAATGCTGTAGAGCACGGCTGGCAAACGATGGCCTGTGGCCTGAGAATGACTTTCACATTAGTATTATTATTATTATTTAAAATATATTTATTTATTTATTTA
This sequence comes from Balaenoptera borealis, assembly GCF_965194805.1. Taxonomy (NCBI): domain Eukaryota; kingdom Metazoa; phylum Chordata; class Mammalia; order Artiodactyla; family Balaenopteridae; genus Balaenoptera; species Balaenoptera borealis. Next base: position 20,510,649 of record NC_138876.1, read on the forward strand.
TTTATGGCTGTGTTGGGTCTTCGTTGCTGTGCACGGGCTTCTCATTGCGGTGGCTTCTCTTGTTGCGGAGCACAGGCTCTAGGCACACCGGGCTTCAGTAGTTGGAGCACGCAGGCTCAGTAGTTGTGTCTCATGGGCTCTAGAGCGCAGGCTCCGTAGTTGTGGCACGCGGGCTTAGTTGCTCCACGGCATGTGGGATCTTCCCGGACCAGGGCTGGAACCCGTGTCCCCTGCATTGGCAGGCGGATTCTCAACCACTGTGCCACCAGGGAAGTCCTCACATTATTAAATGTTTAGACTAATCAAGAGAAGAAAATCGTTTTGTGACACGTGAAAGTTACCTGCGATTCCAATGGCAGTGTCCATGCATAAAGGTTTACTGGAACCCAGGCATGCACGTTCCTTTACTTGTTCTCTCTGGCCGATCTCCCCTGACAGTGGTAGAGAGGAGTCCTTGCAACAGAGACTTCACGGTCAGCACAGCCTAGAATGTCTACTCTCTGTCTCTTCATGGAAGAGTGCCTGCCCCTGGTGTGGAGGCAGATTGAAAATTGAGAACCGTCAGTAAGAGAAAGAGCACAAGCTTTAGAGGCCGGCAGGATGGAGTCCATGCCTTGCTTTCCTCAAAGGTATTGGGTTGGCCAAAAAGTTGGTTCGGGTTTTCTGTAACAGCTTATGAAAAACCCGAACAAACTTTTTGGCCAACCCAATAAAACTGCAGATTGTTCTACTTCAGAGGGTATTGGTGAAGATGAAATGAGATAATGAGTGTAAAGTGTGTGCGTGTGTGTATATATAAAATAATATATATTATATATGATATATATTACTTATATATAAAATAATACATATGTGATATATATAACTATATCATATATAATACTTTATGTAAATATACTATGTATGTATAGGTGAAGTGGAATAATCTATAATATTATATATCTACATCTATTAGTATAATAGATATAATATGTATAATGTAAACTACATATAGCTATATTATATATAATAATATATATAATATTTTTGTGTGTATATGTGTATGCCTCACAGACACTCAGTCTGGTACTTGTGCCTTTCCCTTTCAGTGTGACCAGTTTTTCAAGCTCATTTTCTTACCCCAGGTCACCTGTTAACAGAACTGTAGCTGAAAATACCCTTTCCCAAGGCTGACGGTAGCTGGAGAGTTAGAAACAGCACTTCTCACTCCCACCCTCCTCCTTCTTTTATTCAGCAGCGTCTTTCTTTCCTCCACAAAACTGGTGGCGTTCAGCCCATGAGGGCAGCGAAATGCATTTTACCTTGAAGTGAATAGGTATACAGAATCGGTCTTGACCTTGAATGAAAGGAAAGCACGCCAAGCATCCTCCAGTCGGTGGAACTTGAGGGAAAGCACTGGTATAGGGGAACTTAGAGCATTGATTTCCAGAGGGGAGTTTTGCACGTGACAGTGACGTTCTGAGCCCGGAGCCCAGTGTCTCCCCTGTGGACGCCAGGGAGCCCCCTTCGCGCTCACGTGGCCTCCTCCACCTGCCAGCTGTGTTTTTTTCCAGTTAACACACTTCTTGTTAAGCCGACGTGGTTGCCTTATAAACTGTATCTCCATGGGCCGAAAGGAAATACAAAGCTGCCCCACGTGAAGATGAAGGTTCTTTGGCAGTGTCTTCCTCCGTCTCTTAGCGAGCACAGCAAACAGAGAACTCCCTTCTTTCTGACTTAAGTTACACATGTTTTTCCCCCCCTTTTTTTTTTTACTTTCAAAGCTGGCAGCCTCGTAAGAGCCGCATTCAAGTCAGCTGCGCCAGGGATGGGGGGCATCACTAATGGGGCATTTCTTGTCCTCCTGGCCTTCTTTCCCTCTGTGCTGTCTCTGTACCATGTATTATTAGCCACTTTGCGAAGTCAGAACTTTGCCAACCACTGGCTTCTGGATCCCGTGGGTCGCTGTCTGAATCTTGCTGCTTGTCCGGGAAAAAGTTAGTTTTACTACTGTTTGTAGAAAAAAAAATTGAATCAGATTGTATCAAACTCATTTAGGTTATTAGGATATGTGGTAACTCACCTAAGTAAACTGGGGGTAAAGCTGATGCTATGTGCTCATTACAGTTTGGCTTTTAATGTGAATTTTGTCCGGACTGGTGAATGATGTGCCCATTTGACCTTTTACTTTTCTTACTGTTAAAAAAAATTAACTTCTACCTTTCTATCTTTCTCTTCTTTGAAAGTTATTTTCATGTGACCTACCGTCCTAATTAGTTGGCTGTAAAGAGGTTAAGGGGGTGTAATTTCAAACCTTTTGATACTTGCCATTTTTTGGGGGGGGGGATGGATAATAGAGCTTTTGTTCTTGTTATTGGCTTATGATGATGGTCTGGAATTATTGTGTTTGGCTGCCAGCATGGTGCTTGGGTGTGATTAATTTGTGCAGCTTGCCATTGGATAAATAATATTCATTCCTTGAATCCTTGTTCAGAAGGGATTAGCCAAGTGAACTGGAAACCATGCCTTTGCAGGAGAGCTTTCGCTGTTTGTGACCATCAATGAGCAATCTAGTGGCTGATTTAATTCATTTTTTACAGAATTAGCTGACTGATTGGCGCTTAACGCTTCTTAACTTATTCTGTAGTATTTTAATCTTTAGTTTCTTCCACATCCACCAATATTATAGTGGACATAGTTCAGAACTTAACATTTCCCCAGAGACTTTGCTCTGGGAATTCAAAATAAATACCGTGTGAAATGGGTTTCAAGAACGTTGTTTTCTGATGGGTCTGTTTTTTTCTGTTTTTTTTCTCATAGAAGAAACGTGCTTTGAAAAAGTAAAATAAACTTAGCTTTTTTAAAAGGGAGGGTTAAAACAAATAAAACATGAAACAAAACATGTGACACATTAGAGGTCTGTATTCCACAGAACTCTCAAAGTCCATAACAAGGCTTTGGGTTTTGATATTGCATCATTTATAGGCTAAATAATTTATAATTAAGCTTTTGCCCTGTGGGATGGTTGCAGTGTGTTCCACCAGGAGGCTAGAGTTTCTCTTCAAATCTACAGTTCACTTGATTGATGAATAAGATAAGTGACTGCAAAATAGAGGGGGTCAAGGCTTCCCTGGTGGCGCAGTGGTTGAGAATCTGCCTGCCAATGCAGGGGACACGGGTTTGAGCCCTGGTCTGGGAAGATCCCACATGCCGTGGAGCAACTGGGCCCGTGAGCCACAATTACTGAGCCTGCGCGTCTGGAGCCTGTGCTCCGCAACAAGAGAGGCCGCGATAGTGAGAGGCCCGCGCACCGCGATGAAGAGCGGCCCCCGCTCGCCGCAACTAGAGAAAGCCTGCGCGCAGCAACAAAGACCCAATGCAGCCAAAAATAAATAAAAATAAAAATAAATAAATTATTAAAAAAAAACAACAAAGGGGTCAGTTTGGGAAAGTTTTCTCCCTTGTGGCTGCCCTTTGCCTTTGAATAGTTTCCTCCTGCATTTTGTTCATCTGAACAATGCATTAACTTGCCCGATGTAGGGGAGCTGGCTTGTTGCTCATAAATTGTAGTAACGTGTCTTTTGACTGCTAGGGAGTGAAGCAGTAAAGGTTCAAGGTACTGATTATTTTTGCATGTGTGTGTGTGTCTCCATGGACTAGACTCTGCTTCCCCACCTCAATTTTAACCTAAATTTCAATAACAGGTGAACGTAGTATTTAACGAATAAAAACAGAGTGAAGCTAGGTAAATTTGAATTTCAGATAAACAGCGAATGATTTTTTAATTATATTGTATTTATTATATTTGATCATATTGAATAGGCCCCTGTCTTTTATCTGGCAGCCCTAGGTGAGTGCTGGGGAGCTAGGTTTCTCTACACTGAGGGCCCCCAAGTTAGATCAGGTATTCAGAGATAATTGTGAGTGGAATTAAGAATGGGAAAAGAGAATGCCATTTATTAAGCATTTTTTAAATATCAAATCCTTTGTAGTTAGTCCTCAGCTTGTGAGATAGGTACAGTCATCCCTCAGTATCTGTGGGACTCCTTTGCATACCAAAATCTGCTGATGCATGAGTCCCTTATATAAAGTGGTGTCGTGTTTGCATATAACCTATGCACTTGCTCCTGTATACTTTAAATCATCTCTAGATTACTTAAAATACTGAACACAATATAAATGCTATGTAAGTAGTTATAAATACAATGTAAATGCTGTGAAAATAGTTGCCCGGTGCATGGCAAATTCAAGTTTTGCTTTTTGGAACTTTCTGGAATTTTTAAATTTTCAAATATTTTCGATCCTCACTTGGTTGAATCCACGGATGCAGAACCCGAGGATATGGAGGGCCGACTGTATTGTAAACCCTTTATACCTTTCCTGATTAAAATAGCTAACACTTACTAAGTGCCTTCCATGTTCTGGGCACTGTTCTGAGAAGTTTGATGTATCCTCGTTCAGTGCCGACAATAACCGTATGAGGGTTCAGTACTAACCCTCATTTTACAAGGGGGGACTCTGAACTGAGGTCCTGTACCTAGTAAGGGATTGTTCGGGGTTGAAGAAAAAGGATGGGTGGGGAACGTCTTGTTCCAGGTCACATAATTTGTAATTATGGAGCTAGGATTCCCGTGAAACTCCCTTCACTCCAGCAGGTTTTACTTCAGCTGCACATTGGACCTCCCTGGAGAGCTTTAAAAACCACAGATAACCGGGGCCCACCCCCAGAGAGTTGGATTTGCTTGGTCTGAGACTGGCCCAGCTCTCAGAACTTTCAAAACTTCCCCAGGCAATTCTAGTTTGCAACCAGGGTTGAGAGCAGTGGCTTTAGCCCATTTTGGAGTGAAATGAATTACCCTCCTTAGGACATCAGTCGCTCTATTTGCCTGTTCCTTTAGTTTTCCCTCCTCCACAGAAACTCACCATTCCAAATCTGGCAGCTAATTTTTCATGGTTTTTGTTTCCTCAAAATTATTTTCAGGAAGTCCTGGTGAATATATGTTGGGGTATAAACAAACCACAAAGAAAGACCTCTTGAGGGTATTCTGTTGATGGATTTTCTAAGCGATCTTTTCTTTTTCATTCACCCATTAGACTTCCTGGAGGAGGGAATATCCCTTTGCTCCACATTTAGCTCCAGCTGGGTACCAGGCTGGGTATGTGAGGAGGTCCACAGATTAATAAAACTAGACCACTACCCTCCAGGAGTTTTCAATTTTGGAAGGGAAGTATATAAATGTAATTCTAGGTTTAATTTTTCTAAAAGTCACTTCGGAGGAGTACAAAGTATTAAGGAATTTAGAGGTGGCAGAGGCAGGGGGCAGTGGAGTGAGGGGTGACCTCTGTAGTCTGCTGCCTTGGGTTTTTTTTTTTTTTTTTTTGGCCGTGCCATGTGGCATGTGATCTTAGTTCCCTGACCAGGGCTCGAACTGGCGCCCCTGCATTGGAAGTGCGTAGTCCTAACCACTGGACTGCCAGGGAAGTCGCTCTGTCGCCTCGGTTTGAATTCCTGCCCCATCACTTACCTGCTGCCCCCTCAGTCCCCCTGCCCTCGTTGACACAGTAGATATTCCAGTCCTTTGATGGGAGGCAAGAGTCAGTTTCTGCCTGTGGCGTGCATACAGCTGACCGGCCCAGGGTGAAAGCTCAGTCAGTGTGAGCTACCAGCTCTCTGCATTGCTTTACTTTAGTTTTTAATTTTTAATTTTTTTTTCCTGTGCATCAGTTTAAGCTTTCCAGCTGGCCTTAGCTTTATACTGATGGGCCTAAAGCATGCATACTAGGTCACTAAACTTTATCTATTAGTCCTTGAATTCACAGGGTCAAGAATTTGCCTTCATTTGGTAGCCCGTGAGGAGTCAGGAAGATGTGTGAATGGGAAACTGGACACAGTTCTAGAAGATAACTTGCGACCCAGTAGGAACCAGAGTAGGATGCAATAGGACCCCAGGACCCTGGCTTGGCTAAAAAAAAAAAAATAAAAGGATATCTAAGCCAGAAGGCAGCAGAAATAGAAAGAAGGGATGGCTTTTGGTACAAGGACTCAGATACGCATTACATGTGGTGGATGGGGAGAGAGGGACTGAGCTTCCATTCCCAACGGTGACATTCACAGACGGACAGCACAGGATGAGAGGCTGATTGTTAAGGGGAAAAGGATGGTGAATGAGGTTCCTGGCAAAGTTACATTACAGCCTTCATCACAAGCAAAGCAGTGCCACGTTCCACGTTATTTTGTTTGTGCTGTGATTGCATGTTTGGGGATAATGTAGACTCTCTCTCTAACTTCTGCTGGTTTAAGAGCTTGCATGAAGAAAGGTTCATCCCACTCCTAGCGTCCCATCTGTCCTTTATGTTGAACTTGTGCTTTCTTATCGTAGTTTGTGTAGGTCTAAGTATACTACTTTGCATAGGGAATGGATAAATCTTCTGTTGCTATTTGACCAATGGGGCAATTTCTTTGTTACCAGACAGTTCTGCAAGCAATAAATACTTCTGATATTCCGAGTATATTTATTTCTAAATGGGAGTTGGAGTCGTAAGGCATTTACTAATGCCAGGCTCAACTTATCATTCAGAAACAGAAGGCAGATGACTCGCAAAGACTGTTCCCACTTGAGATTTTTAAGGTCATTGGAAAGCTTCCGTTTTTATTGCAAGCTCTGTACTTTGTGAACTACGTGTTGAGACTTTTAGGAGATTGCTATGACTTAAACATTTTATCTTTGCCAATGTAGCCTGGACCAGGGGTTGGCAAACTTGTTCTGCTGAGTGCCAGATAGTAAATATTTTAGGCTTTGTGGGCCATCGAGCCTCTGTCGTAACTGCTCAGCTCTGCTGTTGGTATATGAAAGCAGCCATAGACAGTATATAAACAAATGAGCTTTGCCATGTTCCAATAAAACTTTGTTTACAAATACATGTGGTAGGCTGGATTTGGTCCTCAGGTCAGAGTTTTCTGATGCCTGGCATAGTATGTGAGCTGTAGGGCCAGCAGTTCTTGGCTTGATTGGCTAGTTCTCAGCTGTGTGACTTAACCTCTCTGAGTCTCCGTATTATCAGCTGTAAAATGGAATCAGTAGAAGAAACCACTTCATGGGGCTTATTTTGATGTTAAATGAGATCACACAAGTGGTTTTGCAGAGTTGCCAAAAATAGTAAGGACATAGAAAATGTTAGTTAAAGGCGGGGGGAAAAATAAAAACAGTCCATTTCAGTCCACATTATACAGTAATCCTGACGTTTGATTGCAATTATTTTAAGGTAAGAAGGAGAGACCAGCGAAGCACAATTTTTGAAGGGCCATGTAAGATCACAACAACTCCACAAGGAACAGATGTAAACTAGTGATATGTTGGCTTTTAACAGGCTAGAAAAAGTTGATGAGATCGTGGAAAGCTCCACATGGCCAATGTTGTTTATTCTTTGGATGGTTTTTCTTCTTGGAAATTTTGTGTCATTCCCTTTCTGGAAGTGAGTTAGACTTTTACCTATTCTTTGGGGTGTAGAGTTGGGCTTCCCCTCCTCCATGATAGCTGAGGTGTAAGGAATAATTTCTCGATATGAAATGTGACAAGCACTTATTGAGCACCTGCTGTATGTTCACATTGTGGGAGGTGTCGTGACTGCAGAGGGTGTTTCTGTAATCGTGGAGCTCCCGGTGGAGTTGCAAGAGACATACACACATGTGTGAAAGAGCCGGGCACAATGCTGAGGCAGTATGTAAATAAGTGAAATAAGTAAATAAATAAGTGAAGGCTTGTGTGATGCAGGGGGGCCATGTAAAGGTACCAATGGAATTCAGTGTGAGAAAAAAAAGTCCTATCCGATGGTGTTAACCAGTGGAAGCTTCGAGAAGAAAAATCTGGATGGGGCCCTTGTGAGTGTAGTTCATCTTGTCTGGGAAGATCTCTTTGCCAGGAAATAATTCTGCCCTGTTCCCTACAGGCATTGAGTTTGATTTTTGATGGATAGTGTCCCCTTGTTTTAAAAATGGTACCAAATCACCAAGGCAGTGATGTAGAGGGTAGGACTTTGTGGTGACAGCCCAGGGGAACAGTCATGGCTCTAGGCATTGGGTTTGCCTCACACTTCAAAGAACCTAAAAGTGAGGGTGATTTATTTATTCATGAAAACATGCCACACACAACTGGTACTCATGCCTGGAATTCTTGTTGTGGGTGGTCAGGGTGATCTGGTGAGAAGGGTGATGGGCAAAGAGGGGTGAGGAGCAGCTTCTCCACTAGGATGGCAGTCCCATAGGCCAGGCAGGCATTTGGGGCCAGGCAGGCATTTGGGTATATTACCATATACCCGGCATACTGGAACCGAGTGTGCCATAGAGTCGGAGCTCAATAAATATTTTCTGAATAAGTGAGCAAAAGAAATATTTGAGGTGGTCCCGTTGCCCTAAATTTGATATTGGGCACTTGAGCAGGGTAGTCTAATGACAGAATGGACATGAACCAAGTGAGAATAATGCAGTAGGTGGGGCTGTGATAAGTTATCAGATGGGAAGAGGTGAGAGAACCAACTGTCCATCTTGTGGTTCAGGAAGTCTTCAGATGTGCTTGTATGAACTTGGTCTTCAAGGATGGGTGGAATTAAACCAGGTATATCAAGGCATGGAGAACAGGGAAGTGCATACCTCGTAACAGGAAAAACTGGGCAAAGGCATGGTGGATTTAAAGAACACGGCAGATTTGGAGGACACTTACAAGCCCTTTGGGATTGGAGTGAAAGGCTCAAGAGAAGGGTCATTGATACACATACCCGGAGCACCTTTGCAGATGACTTTTGGACGTTCGTTGATGCAGGGACCACAATTTCTCAGAATCCCTTCTTGTGCCCTAAGTATCAAAGACCGTAGGGGTGTCCCCACCCTTAATGGGGAAAATAAGTTTTTTAACAGGGCCAGCAGTGGGGAAAGAGAGAGGACAGGCCTCATCCATGATCTCCTCACCCAACCCTGGGTTCAGAGGTGCCAGATGTGGTGCCAGATGTGACATTTGCCCAATGTATCCTTTTTTTTTTTTTTTTTTTTTAGTGCATCCAGCATACTTCCTACAGCTTGTAGAAATTGACATTTCCCGCTTTAAATAACAGCTACTATTCACTGAGGGAGCGTGATTCATGTGCCAGACCCTGTTCTAAGGGCTTCACCTCTAGTACTTGATATGGAATTCTTACAATAGTCCAATGAGATAGGTGCTATTTTAATCCCTACCCTATTGTTTTGAGGCAGGGACTTTATCTGTTTTGTTCCTTGCTGTATCTCCCATGCCTAGAAAGGTTCCTGGCACACAGTAGATGCTGGATTTTGAAAAGATTAATTGAGGGCAGACATAATTTGACCAAGTCATACTGGTTCTGTGTAGGAATTGAAGACCATTACTGAATTATTTCAAAGTCTGGATTCTTCACCCTGCGCAATACCACCTCCCTTCTGCCTAAAGGAGGAAATAGCAATGTTTTTCAGACTTGAGGTCTCCTTTTTAATGTTCTAGCTGTGGAATGCCTCGCACAGATACTTTTGGTCATTCTTTAATTTGATGTGGATAAAGAAGTTAGAATAAATCAGGTACTGTTTAGAAATGGCTTTGTTTTTTATACATTTGCAACAATGTGTGTGTGCACTTTTCCTAATTTCCATCTACTGACAATGCTTGCTTTTGCACAAGAACGGGGTTCCCTGCAATAACCTGACTCCAAAGCTGACAGATTGGGAAACTTGTGGCTTGGAGCCTGAACCCTCTCCTAGAGTCTGGGTCAGGCCTGAGTCTGGACAGGCCCTAGAGTTGGAAATTTAGGAGCTCAGCCGCCAGAACTCATGTCAACAATGGCTGTTGCTCCTTATTGAACAAGGACAGGCCATTCCATCCACAGATGTTTTCTCAGGCCTCGTCCTGTGTACTGTGAGAAATGAGAAAGTTCTTTGCCCCAGGGAGCTTCTTGTCTGCTGGAGGAGGTAAAACTTATGGAAATGGGGCAGAATGTGGGAAGAACTTTAACTGAAGCTACAAGAGCTTGGAGGAGAGAAGGGATGGACTCTGGATGGCTGCCTCACAGGTCCTGGATCTGAAAGAACACTGTAATGTGGGTGATCTCGAAAGAGACCCAAAAGGAAGCGTCCATTGATAAGGATTGAATGTGGCCCTGGTCCAGTAGGCTTGTGATCCAATTTATGGAAACAAAGCAAAACATAGACAAAGGGAAGGAGGTGATGAAGGGAAGATGTTTGAAATAATCAGTAACTCCAACAAATGTGCCCACCATCTCCTCCTACCCCATCTCCCAAGGTAACCAACAGGTAGTTTCATAAAGATACATAAAGATAGTTTGCTACAACCCTCCATCACTTTAATAACACTTGGGGTTCTCATCTCTGGGCAACGGAGACATTTGTAGGAAGAGACAGTTGCTATAGGGGTTTGTGTGAATCTGTGGTTTGAGGACTGGTGATTAGGCCAGCAGGTTTTTTTGACTACAGAGCAATTTGTTAAAAATAATGATAAAAACAAACACACACACACACACACACCCAAATCTGGTTTCTCACCATAACGAGAAGGAAGGTTTCAGAGGTCAAACATTGGCTCCTTCTACTTCTCATTTGAGAGTTTCATGAGCCAGAAAGCTTCTTCATCAAATAGCAGTTTCAGTATTAGTAGACTATGCGTTTTGGGGGCTGTTGTGCTTTCGCAGGATTTTTGAAATGTAACCACACTTCAGGATGAAAATGCAAAATGAAAATGCTAACATAGTAAGCACCAATAACAGAAGTGCTACTATCTGCCTTTCTACTTGAGGGGTTTTGTGGTTTTGGTGTGTTCATTTATTTTTGGAAAAAGACCGTCAAGCCTGCTTAGTCAGTGTCCCATCTCACCAGCCCAACTGAAGGAAGTTTCAAACTCTTTCACCTTCACTCAGAATTCATGTGAATTACTGGCGCCTGCTTGGGTGTTCAGTGAAAACAGTTCATCATCATTTTCTTTAAAAATTCTCATTTTTTTCTGGCATTTTGACTTGATATTACCTGTTGGTGGCTTCCTGGTTCTTAATGTTGAAACAGAATATAGGCTTAACCTTAGAGTGAAAGAAAGAATTAGCACATAAACTATCTGAGCATATCTAGCCCAACGTACATTAAAAAAACATATATATATAAACACACTTCTACCGTTTGGAATGAGATAATGCCACAAAGCCTGATGAGTTATTTATTCATCTCTACAAATATTGATTGAGCCCAGCATTCCAGATAGTGAGATATAGGAGAGTGAACTAGGCATGCAAAATCACTGCACTAAAGGGGCCTGCATTCTTCTTCTTGCTGTGTGTGTGTGTGTGTGTGTGTGTGTGTGTATGTGTGTGTGTGTAGAGAAGATAGATAATTTAATAAATTAGCAAGATCATTTCAGACTATAGCAAGTTCTATGCAAGGAACAAATGGTCCCTTTCAAAGGAAGGAGGCTAAGATGGGGGAACTGCATGTTCAGGTCATGGTCAGTGTTCAAAGGGTCCTTTTCTGAAATGGATGGGGGCAGTGAGTGGGCAGATGTGCTAGGATCTTTTTGGTATAGTTCAAAGAAGAGTACTATAAACGTGTGCCCCCCCAAATTTCATGTTGAAACCTAATTCCCAGTGGGATAGTACTTGGAGGTGTGGCTTTGCAAGGTGATTAGGTCACAAGGGTGGATCACTTGTTAATGGGATTAGTGCCCTTATAAAAGAGACCCCAGAGAGATCCCTTGCCTCTTTGCTCATGTGAGGACCCAGCAAGAACACAGCTGTATATGAACCATAAAGTGGGTTCTCACCAGACACTGAACCCTGCTAGAACTTTGATTTTGGACTTCCAGTTCTCCAGAACTGTGAGAGGTAAATGTCCACGGTTATAAGCCACCCAATCTATGGCATTCTGATATAGCAGCCCGAGTGGACAAAACAAAGTGTAATGGCTTAAAATGAGACAATGCTAACTTCAAATCTCAGCTTTACTTCTTAGATGTCCTCTCAGCAAGAAGGAGAAGTAATCTCTGCCCTGCAGAGTTGTTAAAAGGAGTAAAGACAAGCACAGGGTCCTGGGCACAGCCAATGCTCAGTAAAAGGTCAGTGCTCTTATGAGTGTTAGGTGTCCTATGTACAGGTAAGTCCTCGATGAATACAACTTTGGAAGAAGGGGATGTGGCTGATCATAAATGAAAACTCAAACTGCCGGGTTTAATTCAGCTGCTAGCAGGGGGAAGTCCTGGAGGCTGTGTTGAAATAAGAGTGTCAAACACAGAGACGGCAGCTGGACGTGGTGACTTCTGACTTCCACCCCTCCCCCGGCCTGCCGTGCTGCTTCAGCCCCTTCTAGGGCATCATGCACAGGCCCTGGCACAGACAAAGCACTCCACAAATATGCAGATAGCTGTTGACTTTTTATTAAACTGAATTTTTAAAATTAATTTTTGTTGGACTATAGTTGATTTGCAATGTTGTGTTAGTTTCTGCTGTACAGCAAAGTGAATCAGTTATACATATACATATATCCACTCTTTTTTAGATTCTTTTCCCATATAGGTCATTACAGAGTATTGAGTAGAGTTCCCTGTGCTATACAGTAGGTTCTTTTTAGTTATCTATTTTATATATAGTAGTGTGTATATGTCAGTCTCAATCTCCCAGTTTATACCCCCGCCCTTGGTAACCATAAGTTTGTTTTCCACATCTGTTATTTTAAACTGAATTTATTTATATGTTTAAACTGAATTCATATTTAATCCATTAAGGGAACAAGTAAGCCTCCAATGTAAGTCGTTCTTTTTGTAATTTGTCGTTATTCAGCAAGTTTTTTTGTTTTGTTTTTTAACATATTATATGTTTTAAATACTGTTGGGATTTATCTATCCTTCTTCTTCATTAAAACAAAATGATTTTGGGACCCAGAACTCAAATTCTGCTTTTCCAGCTTATTTTTTTTTTTTTTACTTCCTTTAAAATCTCTTCTCCATATAATGAGAGATCTGGAATCCTTTCAAAGGAGTAAAATTGAAAGGCTAAATAAAAACTAACTCATCCAAGGCTATTTAGCCAGTTGGTTACAGAGAAGAGAACAGATTTGGGACCTTTCAGTTTTCAGCGGGGAACTCATATTTGATTTTAACTAATGTGTAAAATTGGGTAGAGCACACTCAGTAATGTGTATGCAGGCTGCCTAGGAGCAGTGAAATCAGTAAAGTATGCGTGTGCAAGAAAAAGTAAACACAAATTTCCTTCTTCTGCTTTGTTGTAAGAGGGGACGCTTTTAAGCATCTTTTCATCTGAAAATCGTAAGGTGCTTGAGGGCAGACCTTTGGGTCTTGAGCTGTGTGTGCACGTGTGTGTTCATGTGTGTGCCTGTGCAAGCTCATGGCCACCTCTCATGCCTTTACCTAACACACACTTGTGCATCCTGAGGTCAGCGGGGGTTGTTCCACACAGGCATTTTTACTCAGGTTGTTCTGGAGAAAATTCTGAAGAGAGCCATATGCATTGATCATAAAGTTAGGAAATTTGACCTGTAAAGTGATGCTGAGATAGGAATTTAAATTCCCTTTCCCAATTTCTCGTGAGCATTTTTTGAGGCCATTTTTTCCTATTCTTGCTTGAATATAAGCATCACGTGGGGAGCAAAATTTGGATTGTGAGGTTTTTCCCCAGAGATTCTGATTGACTTGGTCTGGCTATGATAAAGCAGATTTGGGACACACAGGAAGTTAAGAAGAGGGGAATAAGATAAAAGTTCACTTGAAAGGTATTGCAGGAATAGGGAGCAGAGTTGGCAAAGTATTGCAGGTTCAAAAGAGCACTGGAGAAGCGGGCGTGTGCCTCAGGGGTGTGGGTGGTGGGGTGGGGAAGATGAACCCCGGGAGGTAATTGACAGACACTTGTGTTCAAGGCTCAAGAGTTGGGTTTTTTTTAAACATCTTTATTGGAGTATAATTGCTTTACAATGGTGTGTTAGTTTCTGCTGTATAACAAAGTGAATCAGCTATACATATACATACATCCCCATATCTCCTCCCTCTTGCGTCTCCCTCCCACCCCTCTAGGTGGTCACAGAGCACCGAGCTGACCTCCCTGTGCTATGCGGCTGCTTCCCACTAGCTATCTATTTTACATTTGGTAGTGTATATATGTCCATGCCACTCTCTCACTTTGTCCCAGCTTACCCTTCCCCTTCCCCGTGTCCTCAAGTCCATTCTCTAATGTCTGTGGCTTTATTCCTGTCCTGCCCCTAGGTTCTTCATGACCATTTTTTATTTATTTATTTATTTTAGACTCCATGTATATGTGTTAGCTTATGTTATTTGCTTTTCTCTTTCTGACTTACTTCACTGTGTATGACAGTCTCTAGGTCCATCCACCTCACTACAAATAACTCAATTTTGTTTCTTTTTATGGCTGAGTAATATTCCATTGTATATATGTGCTACATCTTCTTTATCCTTTCATCTGTTGATGGGCACTTAGGTTGCTTCCATGTCCTGGCTATTGTAAATAGAGCTGCAATGAACATTGTGGTACATGACTCTTTCTGAATTATGGTTTTCTCAGGGTATATGCCCAGTAATGGGATTGCTGGGTCATATGGTAGTTCTATTTTTAGTTTTTTGAGGAACCTCCATACTGTTCTCCACAGTGGCTCTATCAATGTACATTCCCACCTACAGTGCAAGAGGGTTCCCTTTTCTCCACACCCTCTCCAGCATTTATTGTTTGTAGATTTTTTGATGATGGCCATTCTGACTGGTGTGAGGTGATAAGGCTCAAGAGTTTTAACTTCATTGTGGACCCAGTCCCTTACTCAACGTGTACGTTTTTTTTGTCCTTATTTATGATCACAAAAGTAATATTTGTCCATTAAAAATAGAAACATTATATAATAAATTGATCCCAAAAGGAAATGTTCCCATAATTCTACCCTGTCCAACTCCAATGAAATTACTGTTGTAAAGTGTCTGGTGAATCAGATGAGTGATTTAGAGTTATAGCTCTGGTGGTAGATAGGATGGAATGCAGTGGCGAAAGCCTCCAACTTAGAGATAAGATGTGATGCCATTTCAGTATCCCAGGCAGGAGATGAATGAGGCTCTAAACTAAGGCATGGGAGGATGCAGAAAAGGGGAGGCCACCGAGAGATATGTAGACAGTGGAATGGAAAGGCCGTGGAGGAGTGAAAAAGGTGGAGGGAATCAGAGGGACCTCTGCGGTTTCTGGCTGGGTTAACTGGCTGGGCCGTGGTGTCATTAAGGACACTTAGGAATTTGGTGGCAGATCATATGGTTGGAGACATGTCAACTTTAAGGTGCCCGGGGGGATGTGGGGATGAAAATGTCTATTAGCCTTCTGGAATTGTGAAAGTGGAATTTAGGAGTGAGTTGGGATTTAAGAATATGGATTTGGAAGCCACAGAGACATGAAAAAAAAAAAAAAAAGAGATACAGAGTAAGGGAGGCAAGAGAAACAATAGTAAAATGGGTCATAACTGCTTAAGTGCTTTTGTTTGTAAGGCTTAATGAAATAAGGGCCTACACTCAGATTGCGGTAGTGGAGAGGGATGGGTAAGTTACCTCCTTAGGTCACAAAGAGGTTATAGGATCTGTTCTCATGAATTCATCAAATTTAACTTCTCATGCTGAAAAAGTAGAAAATTCCTAAAGGAGCTATCGTGTCAACTTTTTTGTTTTTGTTTTTAAACTTGAAAAATCCAAATACAGAATATTCACGAATTTAGAGAAATGTTCAGTTTAGATTCCAACTATGGTCATTCCCATAGCTATGTGGTGAAAGAAATCATGATTCTGATGAAGATACATTTTTAAATGTTGCACTGAAAAACTGTGACTAATATGAGTTTTGGATTTGCTATTGGGTTTGTGTGTGTGTGTGTGTGTGTGTGTGTGTGTGTGTGTGTGTGTGTTTGAATTGAGTTCATAGAAGTTATATCCGCAATCATTCATTTGTCTTCTGGAGGGCATTTCCATTTGGAAGTAAATTTTTTTTCTATTTATTCCTCTAAATATTCTAGAGTAGGAAGAAATGACAAGCCCTCTATCCTCGTTTACAAAGTTTGAGCTTAAAAAAAGGCAAATTTATTTTTAAAATTTACAATAGCTGTATTGTCAGTGGATTTGTGGCAGAGTCTACATAGTGTGGTTTTGGAAAATACACTGACTTTTCATGGCTTCAGACACGGTTTGCTTCCCAGGGCCTCTGGGCTTTAGCCTCCTGTTTGCAAGTGAGGATAGCAACACACATTGCACGGAAGGGTTTGAGGATTAAGTTACACTCTAGATGAAAACCCAAGCCCAGTTCTAACCTGCCCAGGGTTGGTATTCAAAAAATGTCCCTTCTCTTTCTATTCTTTCCTTCCCCCCAACAAAATTCATGCTCTGTTTCTGTTAAGTCCCTTTTGTAACACTATTTTAACATGATACTAAATATATTGCCAGAAACCATGTTTCCCAAAGCGTATGGTGTAGTTTATAATTTCTAACTTAGCTTTTTCTTTAAAACTTGAAAGCTTTTTAGCTTTATAAACTCACTTTTTGCTGCTAAGGATTATGGTGGGGGGGGCGGGGGCTGGTTTCTATCTCTACATTTCTGGTGGCAGTTGGATCTCTGCTCTCTCAGCAGTGAGTTCCCTGTGTCCAAACAGAGCATGATGAGTGTCATGCTTTGGCAGTTGGTGGAATTATTTCTCCCGCCTCTGGAGCCCGTGGCAAGGATAGAATCAGAGGGGTCCCTGGCGCAGTCCCCTATGCGAATTGGTAGTTATCCTGAATGTCACAGCAGCCTGGAAACGTAGACCCCATCAGGAGCCCAGCGAGAATTCTATCCAGTGCCACTCTGTTCCGTGAATCTGCATGTCGTCAGGACCCCAGTGACTTTGGGAGTGTATGTGAAGCCGAGGCACTGTCACATTCATATCTGTGTGATCTAAATGCCCTTTTGCTTTTCCATCATTGTCAGGGCTGCTGTTGTTTCTGTGCCTAAAAACGTAGCCTCAAACAGCCCACCATCTAGAACTCTGAGAGATGCTGTCGACCTTTATAACTCTTCTCTTTGAGGAGAAGATAGACTCTGCTCAGGTTCCAGAAATGTTGTCTTAAGATAGCTGGAAGGAAGTGTTTGAAATGGCACATATGCTTGTGATGCTGGTAACCAAGGAAACATGTCCCTGATGCAAAGCTTCCTTTAAAAAAACGATAGTACCTTTGGAGGATTGTCTCAGAATCACCCACAGCAAGATTCCAAAGGGATTTGAAATTAAACTAGGTCACTTTCAGAAACTGTATCAAGAATTAACAAAGTACATGAAGAGCTGCTTTAAAAATGCACTGTTTAGAAGAACAACCCAATACATTGTGGGTATAATATTCTAGCATCGGAATAATCTGAGTCTTACATCCATTATAATGGATATTGGATAAATCTTACTGGAGTAAACTTTCCTCTGCTCATGCCTTATTATTTGTATTATTATTATTATTCTTAGTTTACCTCTTATTCCCAATTAATCTTTAGATTCTCTCCACCTCTTTTGTAACAGTCAGTGATTAAAATTATAGAGTGTTGGTTCAACTCAACACCTACCCAGCTTGCATATGGAATTTGCTAATACATGCATCTTGTGTAGAATCGTAGAAGCTGGAGTTGATTTAGAAGATAATCAGATACAAACTTTTCTTTCAACAAATGAGAAACCGAATCGAGGAAGAGTTACTTAGAGGCAGAAGCTTCGCCCTGAATCTGAATATACACATTTTGGTAATGTTCTTGACACAAAGACCTGAGCATTATTGGTACAGATCATGTAGTATGATCACTAATACCATTTTAACATTTCTTTTTGTTACAAAAGATTTCTGAGTACTGGACAACAGGAAAAATATACTGAATTTACAAACAGCAGAAGGATTGGGGTAGTCCTGAATGCTAAAGTCTCAACCTCATATGTTAAAGCAATCAGGCAGTCTTTACAAATATGTAGACTGGTCTGTTATAAAAGAACAGGAAGTGGGCAGGTATTTGGTAAATTGCAGTGGATACAAATACCTAAAGTTACTTAACCTCTGGAAGGACTCTTGACAGCCAAATGGGTAGCAACCCCTGCCTTAAAGCTTCTTGTAATAAGCTGAAAACTGAATTTGTGCTGTATTTTTCTAAAGTGATATGTTTCGTAATTAAAGACATTGAAGTGGAAAGAAGTGTACATGGAATTTTCACTTGAGAGCAGATTTTACACCTGATGCCTCGTTATTAATTAAATTATATACCTGGGAATACAATTTCATCTTAGCTTAAAAGTTAAATTCTCATTGTCTATGAAAGACACTATGAAACTTTGATGGGATTTTAAAGATACTTATATTCTTAGAGTCATGAAAGTGAGCACAGACCCTGACACAAATCTGTATTGTCCGAAAGCAGTGGTTTTCAAACTGCAGCGGGAGCCAGAATCACCTGGAGGGCTTCTTACAACAGGTTGCTGGGCCTCGCCCTGAAATTTCTGAAATTTCTGATTCACTAGGTCTCGGGTGGAGCCTGAGATTTTGCATTTCTAACAAGTTTCTAGGAGATGTTGCTGCCGCTGCTCCAGAAACTGTGCTTTGAGGACCACTGAATTAAAGGAAACCCAACGGTTTACTTTATTTAATATCAGTATTCCATTTAACTTGGTACTTTTATTTTATCCTCAACCTACTTGCTCAGCCAGTCACTTGAAGACTGTGGCCCCTTAGGTAGAACATCATAAGCAGTGGTGGCTGGTCTTTGTTCAAAAATTGGCTTTAAGGTTGAGGAGGAGCCCTAGTTTGTACTGTTGCCAGTTTGAGTGGTGCAAATACTCCCATCTTGGTCAGTTTAAAGCTACCAATATCACAACAATCACCTTGTGTAAAATTTCTGAAAAGTTAACAATCATCTTCAGCACAGCCCTGAATCATAAGGAAGTGTCAAAGGTCACGTTGAAATTTAATCTTAAGGAAAGGGAACCCTTGTGTGCTATTGTTGGGAATATAAGTTCGTACTGCCATTATGGAAAACAGCCAGTATGGAGGTTTCTCAAAAATGAAAAATAGAACTATCATAGGACTCAGCAATCCCACTTCTGGGTATATACCCAAAGGAAATGAAATCAGTTTCTGAAAGAGATGTCTACACTCCTATGTTCGTGGCAGCATTTTCCACAACAGCCAGGATATGGAAACAACCTTAGTGTCCATTAGTGGACGAATGGTTAAAATGTGGTATGTATATACAATGGAATATCATTCAGCCATGAAAAAGAAAGAAATCCTGTAATTTGCAACAACATAGATAAACCTTGAGGGTATTATGGTAAGTGAAATAATCTAGATGGAGAAAGACAAATACTTTATGGTAATATTATACACAGACTCTAAATAAGTCATAGTCATAGAAGCAGTACATAGAATTGTGGTTATCAGGGGCTGGCTGTGGGGGAAATGAGATACAGGTGAACAGGTAGAAGCTTTCAGTTATAAGATGAATAAGTTCTGGGGATCTCATGTGCAGCATGGTGACCATAGTTAATAGTAGCGTACTGTATACTTGAGAGCTGCGAAGACAGTAGATCCCAATTCTTCTTACCGCCCCCAGCAAAAAAGGGTTCATACGTGAAAAAAGGGAAAGGAAGGAGGGGAGGAAGAAAATTAATTTAACCTTATGTGAGACAGACTTTTCACATCTCTTTGAGGGTCAGGTATGGAGAGGTATAAAAAATAAATTCTTGTTTATACCTGGGTGGTCCGATGAAGATGATTCTAGTCAGGGGGGGAGTAGGCACTATAGTTCAAAAGTCATAGACGGGCTGTCCACAGAGGAGTTTTATTGGCTCTAAAGCCTTTTAATTTTGAATTATTTGCTGACTTAACTGAGATTTTGCATATAAAAAAATCTAAATTTCTATCTTTTTTTGGACGAAAAGTTAGCAATTGTGGCAACTCCAGGCCCAGATTCTTACTCATCAGCCATTAGCTGGAGCTGCTTAGCTGCTGTTTCCTCCTCTGCCTGTTCCCCATTTAGAGCAGGCAGGACCTTTGCAGTCCATCCTTGTCCCGAGGCTCTCAGCTATGCTACCCTTGGACCTTCCTCATCCATCGACATTCATACTGACTAGTGCTGGCTAGTTATGCCCTCTGCACCACTTGAAGATGCAAACTCAGGAGAATATACATCCTCCTTCATGGGTACAAATGCCAGTGGGGAGAAGGGAAGCGTTTGGTCACCTTGAAGGACCTTTACAAATTGAAAAGTGAAAGTGGTCAGGTATCTCTCTCTCTTTTTTTTTTTTTTAATAAATTTATTTATTTATTTATTTTTGGCTGTGTTGGGTCTTCGTTTCTGTGCAAGGGCTTTCTCCAGTTGCGGAGAACGGGGGCCACTCTTCATCGCGGTGCGTGGGCCTCTCACTGTACCGGCCTCTCCCGTTGCGGAGCACAGGCTCCAGACGCGCAGGCTCAGTAGTTGTGGCTCACGGGCCCAGTTGCTCCGCGGCATGTGGGATCTTCCCAGACCAGGGCGCGAACCCGTGTCTCCTGCATTGGCAGGCGTATTCTCAATCACTGCGCCACCAGGGAAGCCCTCTCTTTTTTGCTCCTTCTTCTGTGTTTTCATCCCCCTGCTCTCCCTTTAGTTGGGGAGAGGGAGAGAAGGAAAGAGGAGTTATACTTTCTAGAAACAGAATCCAAGACCCAGAGAACCCTCTAATCTCTCTTTCTAAACTATAGACCTGGGATCTAGATGAGGATATTCCTGATAAGAGAATACTTGCTCCTAGGTGGTTTAATTATTGTTTATATGGTGTAAACACTTTTCTGAATCCTGCTATTCATTTGTCACTTCAGTGTTTCTTTTCCCATTTTCTCTCAGCATCTTGAATCTGCCCTGCCCAGGTTGGTTTTTACATCCTTAGCTTCTGTGAGTATGGGAACACACAGAGCAGAAGAAAATCCTTCTCACAAAATCTTTGACTTGCCTGAACCACACTGTAGTTATTTTATTTGAGGGTAATAGCATGAGGAAGATGTTCTAAGGGTCTCAGAGAGAAAAGCCCGGATTTAAATCTGATCATTATCAGATTGAGAGCTAAATACTTTGGCAACTTTCATGAGGAACTATCCTTGGGAATTTTCTGGATAAACATCATTCTTAAGTTTTGACAGTGTGCAGAATTTAGGCCACCCACATTGTGTGGAGTCCAAAATTGTTCAGTGAAATTTAAATGATATGTTTCAAGAGTTTGGTTGAACTTGTAATTTAACCTGGGAGGGGGGAGTAAACAAATACTTGTGGGAAAATATTTGTGCTCAAAATCAATAAGGAACAGGCAGTAGGTTACCCTGCACTCTGAGAGCTCTACTTTTCAGCTGAAGGTAGTACCGGGTGGCATTTGTCAAGAGCAGGGAGAGATGTTGGGCATGTTGACTTGCTAAGGATCACTGCTACTGGCTCCTTCCTTGTCTTAGGATGTTCAAGTCAGGTTTATCCACAGATGAATAATCAGTGGGATTTATTCAGCATTTACTTTTGTGCCACATGGTATAATATAGGAATTTAGCACTGTCAAGAGTCTCACTTGTGAGATGGAAAAACTGACCCTTAGAGGACTCAGTAACTATGTGGTGGTCTCGCAACTCATGTGTGAAGGAGTGCCAGGCCTTGGGTGCAGCTTTACCTGAGTCCACCTTTGCCATCACAAATTATCTGTATACGTCATTGCCCTTGGAAGAGGATTCCTTGTAAGTTGTATTTTTTATACTCATGAGTATTGAATCTACAAATGCATCTCTATAAAAGTTTATTATTTTAAACTCCTAAACTGGCTTCATAAAGCTTTTTGGATATTGCTTAGCACACACAGTCTATCTGACATGGCCTGAATGGTATTTTGATTTTTAATGAATATTGATGTATATATTATGGTGAGTTCATCTTACTTTGTAACACATAGCTTTATGCCTTAACTTTCTTTTTCTTTTTTCCTTCTTGTAGTCGATTTATCCACCAACCAGCCATATATATAGGGAAATAAATATTTTAAGCTCTTATTTAGGAAAATTGGAAGACCCTAGGTTTTCAGACTCCCACCTAAATAAAGTAGGCAGAAAAGGCACAGCATCTGGTGAATGGAGCATGTTAGATTTTCCACTGAGAATTCTCTCATGCATCAGTTTTCTGGTGATTCCTGGTACTCTCGCAGTTAACCTGGAAGTGTGCTTTTATTAAGGATTTCTTTTTCCTCGAGGCCAGACGCGACCTTGCCCTTTGTCTGAGCGGCTCTGGGCCGTGAGTGGAGTGTTGGTACTTCTGGGAAGAGAGCGGCTGCTTCAGGGCCTGAGCACTGGGGCAACCACCATCTGTCCATCTTTGTAGACTTTTCGTGCTTTAGATGTTGTCCTCACCACAAGGGCCTTTGAGGGTTGGGGCCACAACTCTCCCTCTTATTCTCCCACTACAGCTGTATAACTGGTTGTAAAACTTTCACTTGTAGGTGAAAACTCATTTTGGCAACCACGAATTCCCACTATAATTCATTTAGAAACTGCAGTGTTTCTATTAATGGAAAAGTAAGCTCAAGCATCAAACAGCCTGGCTAATACGTGTTGTTAATTGCATATTGTTGGTAACTGTAAACTCTGAGATTGCACTAATAAAAGGTAATAATTCCCAAGACAGCCAGGAAGGGAGCTGAGGATGACTGCAAATTCAGCCCTTGCAGTTTTGCCATGTTTGGCTACGTTTAAGTGAGCGAGAACTGATCTGAGTGCTGATAATGCATTGGGAAATTTTTTTGGACTAAGTAAGGGTGATTGGAGATTGAAGACTTTGTGTCAGTGTGGGGACGTGGTGACTGCTGATGGGGCAGATGGTTTTTTCAGATAATTGCTAAGGGCTCAGAATGCCGTGGCAAGTGCTTCTCAGAAGGTTGCAGCTCAGCGGAAACCTTGTCTGGTCAAACCTTGTATGCTTGCCTTTTGAGTCCACGTTTCATGTAAGCCGATACTCAAAGCGAGCACTTGTAGAAGGAGAAGAGGATGTGGATAAATCAGAAGACTTGGACTTGAGGCTGGCTCTGTCCCTTAGCTGAATGCCCTGAACCAGAGCCATTCAATTCACTGAACTTCCGCTCTTCGACATTTGTAGAATGTAGCTACTTTGTTAGGGCTGTTATGAGCATTCCATGAGATAATGTAGGATATGAAAAACCACTTTGTAAACTCTTTAAGTGTGAGGAAACTAGATACCTGCCCTTTCTTAATTTTCTGATGAGACAAATGGACCCAGAGGATGCATCACTATAAATCTATTCTTTATACTCGAGGTTCTTTCAAAATACCACCCCTGAGTAGTGCTTGTAGTTTCTCTCTTTAAAAAAAATTATTAAAAAGTTACTTTATGACCTACTCTCTGGGGCTGGAAGTGCCTTTTTTTGGTAACCCAGATTCCTGTGGCTTGCATTGGGTCATTACTTTGGGCAATCTGATGCCTGAGAAGATCTTGTTCTCTGTGTTCCAAATAAACCCTCTTGGGCTTGGAAAAGGCACTGTCTACAATGTGTGACTAACGGGCTGTTGAAGGTGTTAGACGTAGCCCAAGAATCCGATGAATCAGCAGCTGACTGTTGTCTTTAGTAGCTCTCACCATTTTCCCCCCAAAGATAAAAGACCCCCCCCACCACTGCCAACAATTAAGTTGACTGTAACAGCACTTATGGCAGAGCTGGAAATCAAATGAAAGTCAAGATGCCGCTACTCTTCGAGGCATTCTTCCCTAGTGGCTTAACACGGGTCAGACTCCTCAAGATGAGGAGGAGGATGAATGTATTGTGTCCTTCAAGGAGAGATCTCAGAAGTTTATTTTACCCTTTTGAAAATTTGACAGTTTAAATACATGCTTTAAAAACCTATAAGTAGGAGGCAGGTTTGTTATGTTTAATTGCATTCAAAGAAATAAAAGTAGCGGAGTTGAAAGAGAAGAGTCTAGAAGAGATTGTTACCTTTTGAAGTCTTTATCAAGATTATACTATAGACTGAGTAAATAAAAAATAATAGCCCAAGCTTTTCACCTTGGGGTGCTAATGAAATAAATACTGTGGCTGTACTGTTTTCTCCTCCAGTCCTCACTTCAGCTGAGCACTGAGGGAGCCCTGGACCGGGGAGTGGGCATCCTCTCTGAGCTGGAGGCTGAATTCTCTTAGCAGAGCCGGCATGGATCCCGAGAAGATTGTAGGGCTTGGCTACAAGGGGTCCCTGTGCCTATTGCGCACAGGTGGAGACCTGCATGTATTTTCACTACGGTGATGGGGACGAGCGGTAGCTCTTAGCCTCTGCATAACTGTAACCTCTGTAATTCACGAGACGATCCTGACCATAACGTGTCATCCTTTCCCGTCCAGGGTGCGGCACCTCTTTTTGGCATGTGCTTTTGTCTTGCATTTTTTGTTCTCTGAAAAACTTCTTCCAGCCAAAGATTGATGTGCCTGGATGATTTATGGCAGTGATTGTCAGGGACTTTTGAAGCCCATCCAATTTCAGGATTCAGCTTCTCATTTCTTGTCATTTATGGCACATTTGATGAATTCTCACTATCAGCTGACATGTTTCATAATTGTCAAAACTTTGATTGAAGTCGTATTTCTGGGAAAACAACAACAACAATGGGAGAAAGAAAAAAACAAGGCTCCTTTACCACATTTTTTTCTCTGTGCCCCAAACTGCTCTGCTGGAGGTTCACAGCCCCATCATTTAGCCACTCAGTGACTTACTGACCTTGCAAACCCATCTCCTCGCTCTCCTTTTACAGTCTTCTGCCTGCATTTACCGTGCCTTGTATTTTGCTTGTTTGGGCCTTTTCTGGTCCAGAGGGTAAAAGCTGTTGAAAGTAGCGCTTCAGAGAAAGTTTCTAAGCTTTTCCTTCAGACGTCTTTCAAGGCACATCTGAGTGGGGCTTGCATAGATAGTATCAAGCTCTTTCCTTAAACCTGGTGTTATCTTAAACCTGGTGTTGGCTTATTTTGTTTTTGTTTTTATTCCACAACATTCTTTGGCTGGAATGTCAGCTCTTCAGGTCCTTGGCTGCTTTCACAACCTAGAAATCTGCTTATGCACTTTGCTGTTCTTTTCATAGTTAAGGCAGCAAACATCAGTCAGTGATGGATCTGGTCCCTTTGTATGTAGAGTTGATTTTGTTGTTGGTTATTTTTTATTTTATTTTCTATTTTATTTCATTTTATTTTGTTTTATTTTTGCCCACCTCAGTCCTGTGCATCTTTCTAATTCAGCGAAAAATATTTATAGCAACTGACTTCTTTTCCTTCCCACTCTGTCCCCAGGGTACAATGACAAAGAAGCCTTTCTTTTACCCTAGCTTATAGTTTCTCAGTTTCCTTCCCCAGCAGCAATCACTAATATCAGTTTCTTTTGTATCCTTTTAGAGATATTGCATGCACATACAAGGATTCATTAATACACATACGTAGAAACACACATACATATACAAACATCAAGATAAAGTTTGAACTCATAAATCTGGACTTCTCATGGTACTGTTTAAAACATATTAATATCTGTCATCTCCCTCCTGCTATTTAGATGAAAGACAGCCTCCTTATGTCCTGCAAGGACATGCCCTGTGTGACCTGGTTCCCCTCTGCCTCTCCAGCTCATTATCACCAGTCTTCCTCTTCCTCAGTTCTCCAGACACACCCCCTGTTCTTCTGTTAGTCCCTCAAACAGAAGCCTTCCCTGCTCCCTCACATTAGCCCAGTTACCTTGCTCTGTGCTGCATAGTTTCCTGGACTGTCCATTTATAGCATGCATCATAATTTTAAAATTCTATATTTGTATGACTATTTGAATAACATCTTTCCTCTTCTGCTAAACTCCAAGTTCCATGAAGACGGGAAGCTTTGCTTTGCTTTCCTTCCTCCCTCCCTCCCTTTTTTTCAAGTCCTTTTATCCCTAGAGCCTGTGCTTTGCCTGAAACATATGTAGTAGAATCACCATAGATCACGGTTGCATGAATGAATAATGAATGACAAACAAATGGCTGATTGCATGGATGAATGTATGAGGTGGAAGCTTCCTTTGGGTAGGGAGGAAATGCTGCCTTCTGGAAAACAGTTGCACTTTACTATCAAACACATTTTTTATCTGTAGACGCTAGGCACTTTCTTTTTTTTTTTTTTGCTTCTAACCAATTCCTAAGAAGTCAGCCATCCTAGAAAGGTTGATCATAAAGCAGTCAAGAAAAACCAGGGTGGTTAAATAGGGTATTTACACCCCTGTTTTTATTTGGAAAATTCTTCCACGTTGTCATTTCTTAATGAGGCATCCAGAAAATAAGACAGGGTAGATTAGAGAGACGAGGAGGGAAAGGAGTGACTTCATACTGGATTGATGGTCCAGTGAAGGTGAGACTCATGTCAGATACCTGTGTTCCTAACATCTGGCACAAGTTAAGTGCTTAGTACCTGTTATGGAGCCGCAATGGGACGACGAACAAACATGCAGGCCGAAAGGAAGAAACGGCACTGCGAATTCCGGAGCTGACATTATCATGAATGAGCCGCTCTGTTTCTTTGCTAAAGTCTTGAGTCTAATAAGCTCCTGGAGATCTATATTACTTACGCTACAGCCACTTTTTCTTTCAAATTTACCATCACTTTTTTCCTTTTTAGTTTTTTCCTCTAACTCTTGAGTTTTAATCTTTTGTCTTGAAAAAAGGCAGAAAATATAGGGAGCATTTGGGACAGAGATGGAGTGATGAAGTTTTAGGTACAGCTCTGCATCTGGATTTGGTGCTCATTCATTTCTGAAGGTTGACCATCCTATTTTCCTCGTAGGCGGGGATTCAGTTTACATTTACATCAGTCCACTTCTTGCATCTCAAATGGTCAAGGGAGTCAAGGTATTCCTATCTGAAGCTCCCCTTCTGCTGACTGAGCTTTCTTCTAAGCCAGAGCCAGGGAAGGCTTATTTGTTGCTATCGCCCATTGTGTGGATTGTGGCAGCGCACCATACTTAATTGCCAATGGTCAGGAACATTCCTTCTTAATAAGAGTTCTTGAGTTATTTATAATTAGCCCATTGCTTGTTTGTTATTGTATTTGAAGTGCTTGAAAATCTCTCTTAAGTAAATTTCTCCTTATTTACCTTATTCCCCACAAACTTCCTTTTTCCTTAGCTAATCACAAATGCCAACCTAACCTTAACTCATCCTAAGTAGCGAAACTATTTTGCTCTTTTATGAAACATGTCGAACACTTATGTCACATTCAGTTACTTTCCAGGAAATAATGGGACCTTACCCTGAAATTTCGTGCGGCTTATGACTTGGTTTATGACACCAGATGGAAGCGACAGACTTGAATCCCCTACCCACCTGTTCCTCTTTTCCTTCCCTTCATTCATTTGACTTTTGATACAGTTCTCACATGTCAAAATATGCCTGGGTGCCAAGCCTCATGCTATGAATGATCCAGGGTTCAAAGTATTTGACCCTCACTGTTTCCCCCAGGCGTTTACCTCCATAAATGATAGGACACTCTTTCAACCATGAAAAGTAATTAGTTGTTTCTTTTAATCTACCCAGCTGCATTCCAGAAAGTAATAAATCTCTGAAATTATTGAAATAATGAGCAACAATTACAGACACTATTGGGTTAACCTTGGGAGCTAATCTTAAGGGAAATTAAGCATGCATCCTTTTTTCTATATTCCTCCCCCATTCTTCTTTCTTTCTGTTTCCCCTATTATATCAATATATTCATATATATCAGCTTCACAGATACCAAATGACTTTAACCCAATGAGGATTTTCTGGTTGGAAGTAGTTTCATAAGACTTCGGGGAGAGACACCTAAAGATCTCATATTTTAGTGGTCATAGCAAAACCTTTGTGATACATTATTAACTGCCCGCCATATGAAAAATATGTTCCTAGAAGCAACCCAAAGTGTATAGTTAGGCAGTCCTTAACAATTAAAGCCTCCCTCTTTTAAAAAAATTTTTAATAAAAGTTCATATTTTCACAATAAATGATTTATAGAGAAATTTTAATGTGTAAGCTTTCCACCGAGTCTAACTGAAATTAGAAAGCTTTGAAATGAACTCATAAATAGTGTTCTAACATACAGAAATATACTGGAAGCTGTAAAGTGTACAGCAGTTTATCACTGAAAAGTTAGGCTACATTAAAGGGTGTAGATTTGGTTTAACTCTGTCTTCCCCACATGGCTCAGTAATAACTTTGATGCTGAACGTTTTGCAAAGTACTTTTTACATATATCGCCTTATTTGATCTGTGGAACTACCCCCTCAGGTCAGAAGGAGGCTAGGTATTACCATCCCTGTTTTATAGGCAAGGGAGCTATGGTGCAGAGAGGCTAAGTGGCTTGGAAGGTCACCGAGACAGCAAAGTGAGGACCTAAGAACACACAGATTCTATGACTCACGAATCCAGGTCTCTTTCCCCTCAGCCATGCTAACCCGTAATATAATACTATTCGATCAGGCAATGCTCCTGAAATAACTTCAGACAGCGCTCAATGCTGAAGGACATATGCTGTGTTTTAATCAAAGAAGACTGTGACATCAAGGATTAGCTTGCCCTCGTTTCTTTGTATGATGCCGGGTGGCTGAAAATTTGAAGATGCTCTATATTTGTATCTTTGATCAGATAATACGCCAAGCATTGTTTTATAGAGGATTATCATAGCATCTGCAGTGTGTTTTAGATAACACAATTAAAACAGCTCTGATTTCACTCGATGCTTTTAAAAACCACCTCTACCTTGGACACCTCCATCAATAACTAGGTCTGGATCAAAATGTAGCACAAAAGTTAAAAGCAGAGGTGTATAGAGAAAAGACCTCCGAGCTGTCTCTTTCTAATTCTAGCAAGGGGGGGGGGAGATTTGTAAATAGAATCTCTCATAGTGTCAGAGTAAACTCAATAGTTAGAGCGAAATGGTTCCATTTTCTGTGGCTGTAGGAACTGAGACCAGATGATTGCATCTGTTGAATATCTCCAAATAAACTTTTATTAAGATTCTCTCCAGACAAGCAGTTTTATAAGGATTACAAATAAAACCCCAAATAGAGATTTTAGGCTTTCTTCCTTTATAAAAACAAAATAAGTTTTTTTTTTTTTTTTCTTAAGCCGTTGGGAGAACACTAAAATAATAAGTGCCAGTAAAGGTGGAAGAGAAGCAGAGACTGTGAATAACCCCCCAAATTGATGAAGTGGGCTGACTAGCTGGCGTTGCTGCAGTATCTTTTCCATGTTGGACTAGTTAGAGGTCTGAAACACGAGACTATAAAAAGCATTCCTCAAGCAGTGGATGTATGGCTTTTGGTTATTTAACCACTGTTTACTAGAAAGCAGTGTTGGTGGTGGTGAAGAGAGCAGAACCTGGAACCTGGATGCCTGGGTTCCAGGTCTGGCTGTGCCGCTTACGAACCAGGGTAAGTAATTTGGGGCAGTTGTTTAACCTTTGCAAATCTAAAAAGGGGATGTTAACAATATTTCACACATATCCAGTAGTTAAAATAGTGCCTGGCACACAGAAACCTTCAGCCTGTTCAGATCACCTTGTTAAGAATGGTTGGGGATGGGGGAAAGAAAGATAAAGACTCTGGGGACCTTAAGGCCTGGGAGATGACCATTCCATCCCTACGAAGATGTAAGGAGTCCTTTTCTGGGTCCAGGGGATGCGGGATGAATAATTATGGAAATGAATCTTTCCTGCCGTAGAACCCACCATTTACTTGTGGTTCTGCTAACAATTTAATGCTGGGTTACTCGTATTAATCATTATTCCTCTTCTGACCAGCATGTCTCTGATTCACATTCTTTTTCTTCCTCTCTCTCTCTCTCTTTCTCCACACACACACACACACACACACACACACAGACACATGCACACACGCTTTTTTTTTTTTGAGCATAGCAGTTCAGAGAACTCCTTGGAGTTACATGTACTCAAGACTTGGGGCCCTCTCTATATACACTTTTGAATCTATTTCTCCCATTTCCATCTCCTTTTTTTTGTTACTGCCTGACCTTACTCCTTCCTAAGTGAAAGAGAAAGGAATTAATTAAAGTTAGGGAAATCATAGGTTTCAGAAATGAAGAAACATGGATTTCTAAAGCCACTCACATTGGACTAGATTATTTTGTGTATATTTCTTTAAGTCTTTTTTTTTTTCTCTCTCTGCCCCTGGAGCTACCGAAAGCACATTGATCACTTTTTACAGCTTTGCCATGATAGGTGCAGTAGTTGCTTTTTTATTGAACCATAGATTGCAGTATTATAAAACACATTCAGAGGAGTAATGAAGGCCATTTTTAATTGCACTTGGGAAGCAGGGCACTATTATTAAATTATACCTGCATCTGTATTGGAAAGAAGCGAGAGAATACCAGATCATGTTTCTCTTTGGGCTTTGAAGTTTCCCAGAGCTGAAGTGAATTCAGGGCTGCATGACAAAATTTGGAACTTCAGCCTTTGGGAATTGTGAGTCAGAACTTCCCCAGTCCTGTGATTAACCTCGTACACCCACAACTATTGCAAATCAGACAACCAAGGGGTTAGTAATCTTAAGGTTATTCACTGGTGGGTAACTATATACGTGCACAGACAAATAGGACACAGGGGCACACGAAGATTTTTAGTTAAAAATATGGTAGACGTACATTGTATTAGTTTGTTAGGGCTGCCATAGCAGGATCCATAAACTTGATGGCATGAACAACATAAACCTCAACGTACTGGAGGCCAGATGTCCAAGATCAAGGTGTTAGTAGGGTTCCTTCTGTGGGCTGTTAGAGAGAATCAGTTTCATGTGTCTCACTTAGCTTCTGGTGGCTTGCTGGCAATCTTTGGTGTTTCTTGGCTTATAGAAGCATTGCCCCAATCTTTGCCTTAATCTTAACATGGTGTTCTCTGTGTGTGTGTGTGTGTGTCCGTGTCCAAATTTCCTCTTCTTTATAAGGACACTAGTCAGATTGGATTAAGGGCTCACCCTGCTCCAGTATGACCTCATCCCAACCTAACTAATTACATCTACAACGACCCTATTTCCAAATAAGATCACATTCTAAGGTACTGGGGTTGAAGCGTATGCATTTAGGGGGACATTATTCAACTGATTTGTCTTTATTGGTATATGTGTATATCATAATGTTCTGCTATAAGTTGTTGAGAATTTCCAAGAAGCGTGGACATGAGTTGCAAGAAGAAAAAAATTCCTTGCGCAATGAACTGCACTAATTTACTTCTTAACATTTCAGGGAAGCGTTCTGGAAGGTGAAATTGCTCTAAGCCAATGCATGGAAAATCATGTGCGAGTGATCATTCCTTTTGTTGCATTCTTCCAAAGATTCTTTTGGCAGTCCTGTGCTTAGTCCAGAGGCCTCCACCTCCGGTGGTTTAGGCATGTGTGTACACTATTGTGTGCAGGGTTGTGTGAAGCCAATTATGGTTGGAAACAGTCGCTTAGCTGGCAGTTAGGTTCCCCGCGGTCTCAAATTATGTTGCTTTAAATTAAGATTGTGCAGATTTGAGTTGCTTTGGTAATTTGCAAAAGGTGTTTTGGGGTTATAACTAGAAATGTAATCTTCCAATTAGGAGGTTTTCTAGCTGATACCTGTTTTGTTCATTAAACTGCAGGCTCAGCTCAAGTATTTTTCATCTACTTTCTAAAGCAATGGTAAGAGTGCTTGCCACCCAGGTGAGCGGGGATAGAGGCAGAATCCTGAATCTTTGGCCCTGACCTCAGCTTTCTTGAGGACCCAATTTTGGCTTTATTACTGTTTACTTTAGCAACCCAGGTAAAAACAAGTATCAAATAACTCTTCCATTGCATCTAAAACCTGAGGTTTTGCAAGAGACAAAACCTTTCAAAAGTGAGATCTGTTGTTTAAATATGAAGTAATATTCTGTTATTAACCCAGGCCAGCCAAGACATGCTCTTTGATTAGCCTACAAAAGAGAGGATAATGTGTAAGGAGAGTGGAGGCTATTTTACTTAGTAATGTCTTGGAGGTTTAAAATTTATCCTAAGTTGATGAGATTTGGATTCAAGGAGACAAACGGATAGAAGTAACTTAAGTTCAAGATGGTGGACATCTCGTCCTTATAAATAGGATCATACCAATCCATCTGGGGGAACAGGGTGCTATGTATTGCATTTTCCCTCTTTCATTAGAAATTTTATAAACATACCATGCATACAGAGAAGTTCACAAGTCACAGGGACTCAGCTTGATGATTTTTCACTAAGTGAACTCATCTGTGGAACCAGCACTCAGATAAAGAGACAGAACCCTGAAAGGCTGCTGTGTCTCTTCCAGTCACTCACTCCAGGTTTTGTGATTGTGTTGAAAACTTGTTTTTACCAGCAGTAAATACTGATGATTTTTTTTTAAATTAAAAAACAATTTATTTATTTTATTTATTTATTTTTGGCTGCGTTGGGTCTTCATTGCTGCGTGCGGGCTTTTCTCTAGTTGCAGCGAGCGGGGGCTACTCTTTGTTGAGGTGCACAGGCTTCTCATTGCGGTGGCTTCTCTTGTTGTGGAGCATGGGCTCTAGGCGTGCGGGCTTCAGTAGTTGTGGCACGTGGGTTCAGTAGTTGTGGCTCACGGGCTCTAGAGGGCAGGCTCAGTAGTTGTGGCACGCGGGCTGAGTTGCTCTGCGGCATATGGGATCTTCCCGGACCAGGGCTCGAACCCGTGTCCCCTGCACTGGCAGGCGGATTCTTAACCCCTACACCACCAGGAAAGCCCCAGGACTGATGATTTTTGAGAGCGCACTTCCATCTTGGTGTTGTTTTATAGTTGTCGGTTAATTTCTACTGGCAGCATTTTCATGCTTCTTGTACACCCTCCTGGAGGTTGGGTTTAATCCTTAGAGTGGAGCCTTCTGATTGGTGTGACACAGAGCAGAAGACGGACTTTACTGCCCCAGGCAGTGTCCTCCAGCCGCTGCCTGCCTTTGCTTCTCCCCACCAGGCTGAGTTCCTGTGGTTCCTTGGGACCAAGGCCATCTTCTCCTTTACCTTCATGTCTTACCTTTGTTGTTATCCCTCCCAGGAGCCTGTCCATCCCCCTTGGCTCACTCCTATTCTATTAGTTTCCTAGGGTTGTCATAATAAAGTATCACACACTTTAAGCAACAGACATTTGTTCTCCTATAGGTCTGGAGGCTAGAAGTCCAGAGTTAAGGTGTTGGCAGGGCCATGTTCCTTCTGAAGCCTCTAGGCTTCTTTTCTCGTGTCTTTCTGGTATCTCCAAGTGTCCTTGGTTTGTATGATTTTCACATGGATATCTTCCCTCTGTGTCTTGTGTTTCTTTGCCTTCACATGGCATTCTCCTCTCTATGTCTTTTTCCTCTTCTTGTAAGGACTCCAGTCATATTGGATTAAGGGCCCAACCTACCCTAGTATGATCTCATTTTAACGAATTATATCTCTAACAGCCTTGTTTCTGAACAGATCGTGTTCTGAAGTATTGGAGTTAGGACTTCAGCATCTTTCTGGGGGACTCATTTCAACCCATAACACCTACTTTTCCCTCCCTCTTGGTTTAGCCGTCACCTTCTCCGGGAAATCTTCTGTGATGTTTCTTTTCCCCAGCGTCTGGCTTTGGTGTCCCTTTTGATACCGCAACTCCCTCTTTTTTTTTTTTTTTTTTTAAAGATTTATTTATTGATTGATTACTATGTTGGGTCTTCGTTTCTGTGCTAGGGCTTTCTCTAGTTGCGGCAAGCGGGGGCCACTCTTCATCGCAGTGCGCGGGCCTCCCACCATCGTGGCCTCTCTTGTTGCGGAGCACAGGCTCCAGACGCGCAGGCTCAGTAGTTGTGGCTCACGGGCCTAGTTGCTCCGTGGCACGTGGGATCTTCCCAGACCAAGGCTCGAACCCGTGTCCCCTGCATTAGCAGGCAGACTCCCAACCACTGCGCCACCAGGGAAGCCCCACTCCCTCATTTTAATACTTCTTAGCATATCTTATAATTGTTTCTTTATTTTCATTCTCTGCTCCACCCTAAGCAACCTGATGTCAGGGATAATTTAGGGTATTTTAGAAATATTTGTTTTTGAATTATTGGAAGTGTTACATTACAGTAATGTGGAAGCATTTATTCATTTTGAGATAACTTGAAATATTGGTACCTTAGTCATCTTCATCGTCTCTCTTTTGGGAGGAGGAAGCACTAAAAGCAAAAGCTTGGGTTAAGCATCACCCCTTCTCTTGAGTTTTTGTCATTGTGGACAAACACGGTTTCTAAATCCTTTTCTTGAAAGCACACGACTGCTGAGCAGATGTGGCATCTGGTTCTCTCCAGGACCCTAAGCAGCTTACTGATCCAACAGTTTAAAGACTCTTTACTGGCCACGGTAACATTACTTCTGGTTGCCTGTCTTAATTCATTTTAGATTAATCTGTCTCGTAGACCGAAGGAAAATGAATTGAGTCAGTAACTTCAAGTGTTATGTAAACTCTGTACAGTGCTAAATAATTGAATAGAGTTTTATATATGGTTTTGAAATTGGAATGTCAATTTGACATAAATACTCCAAAACAGAGTGTTAGATGAGCTGATCTGCTCCTCATATAAAAGCTTTGAAACGTCCATTCCTGTATCATTCTAGAATGTTCCATTGCCCTCCTTCATGGAATATTCAGGGCCCGTTAATTTTCCTTGAGCATGTAAACTTTGGGAAAGGTGAATCTGCTGGTAGAGCTCCTAGGCTCAGGGTTGAGGTTTTGGGGTGATGGTGCCCAAACTTCAGTGTGTTTAAGAATCACCCAAGAGGGCTGTTAGGAAGGATGCTTTTTGGGTCCACCCCAGAAACTCTGATTTGGTAGGACTGTGGTTGGGACCCAGGAAAATCCTTCGTAACCACTGGTGGTTCTTCTACTGACGTTCTCACACCACATTTTAAAGAAATACTGGTTTAGGGGATGTGAGGGGGAGAATATGGGAACTTCTGAGAAGAAACTCAAGGCAATTTCCCATCAAATACATTTATCACAACAAGGCGGACCAAAAGTTACTTTTTTTGAGTGGGAAAGGGGATATTTTGTCAAGCGGCCCAAAATTAGTTATTAAGATTTCTGGAGATCTGTGGGAGGAAGGCTAAAGTATCATTCTTATCAGAAAAAATATATGAATTCTATTACCAATACCCGTTAAGCCCATTTTATGGAGAGAAAGACTTGAGGCTCAAAGAGCAAAGAAAACTGACATTGGTTGAGCACTAAATCAGTGAAGCAGCAGCCATATTAGTAGTTTATCATTATCTTTATTTCATGCACATTATAGAACAGCCCTGTGACGTGTTAGCATTGCCATTTACAGATATGGAATGTGAGAGTAGGGTAGTTCAAATAACTTGCCGGGATTACACATTTAGTTTGTGGTCGAGCTGGGATTCACACACAGCTCTGTTTAACTCCAAAATCCACGGCCTTTTTACTACATCAGGTAGATTCAAGATCTTTATGTGGCTAGAATGGCTAGATAAAATACAGGATGGCCAGTTAAATCTGAATTTCAGATAAGCAATGAATAATTTTAGTATGGCCCATAAAGTCCTTGAGATATACTAAAAATTTAATGGGATATACTTATACTTTAAAAATCAGTGGGTATTGTTATACTAAAAAACAGATTGTTTATCTGAGATTCACATTTAACTAGGCATCCGGTATTTTTTTTTTTTTTAACAGTATCCTCTTTTTTTTTTTTTTTAAACTTTTGGATTTTATTTTATTTTATTTGTTTATTTATTTATGGCTGTGTTGGGTCTTCGTTTCCGTGCGAGGGCTTTCTCTAGTTGCAGCAAGCAGGGCCACTCTTCATCGCGATGCGCGGGCCTCTCACTATCGCGGCCTCTCTCGTTGCAGAGCACAGGCTCCAGACGCGCAGGCTCAGTAGTTGTGGCTCACGGGCCTAATTGCTCCGTGGCATGTGGGATCTTCCCAGACCAGGGCTCGAACCTGTGTCCCCTGCATTGGCAGGCAGATTCTCAACCACTGTGCCACCAGGGAAGCCCCATCCGGTATTTTTATTTGCTAAACTGGCAACCCTGTATGCGGCTCGTGGGCTTTAGGTTGTAGGATCACACTCTCCTGACTTCTGACTCCAAGTCCATTCCCTCCTTTCTAAGTGCCATATCCAATCCTACTATCAAATGTTCTCTGCTTTTCTCTTTGGACCCTAGTTCTCTCTTCCGAGTAAGGCCTAGCTCAGGTGAGAATAGGGTCTGTCTCAAACCAGTGAGCACAAGAGATGGCGTACACTTTCTTCACCCACAGCATGCATAGCTTCATTTGCTTAATTTTAGAGATGAGAGTAAGAACCAGGGTAATTTTAGAGACAAGAGTAAGAGCCAGGGTCAGGTACCTTCTTAGCGATGATAGAAAGAATCAGGCCACCAGTCTGCTACATCAAATTTAGGAAAAGCCTTTTATTTGGGGTATAATTGAAGTCAGAGCAATAAGGGTAAGTTTAAAAAAAATAGCTCCTGGGATAAAACTTTTGTGAGAAAAATAATTATTATTTTTTTGGTTAATGTTAGATTGAGTGCTTGTTATTTGGCAGGCAGTTTATATACATCATTCTTACAGGCTGCCCCTGTGAGGTAGTAATTATTATCTTCCCATTTTAGAGATGAGGCTGATAGAGAAGTGATGTACGCAGCCCCAGGTATAACAGTGGTGACATACAGAGCTGGGATTTCAGCCAGCTGTCTCTACCCTACAAGCCCTGTTCTTAATTGCCCTGTGCTGCCCCCAGTGCTAGAGTTTCCAGCTGGGCACAGTTCTTCCACTGCAGACTGCCTTGTCAAGTGGCCTTGTAGGAATCTGTTCTCTGGGCTCGGGAAGCCCACAGCCCTGAAGGATGCTGTGGGCCCCGCCCGACGTGCTAGCAGAGGACTCAGGACTGAACATGCAGGCACCAGCAGCTTACTGCCTCTAGCTTTAGACATAGTAGCTCCCCAGGAGCAGGGTCACTCCCGAAGTGCCTTTTGATACCTGTGGCACACCGGGAGGTCACAACGACTTCTTCAGGAATTAGACCTTAGCCCAGGAGAAACCCTGTCATATGTCTTCTGTGTGCAGCAGAAGCTTCCAGCAAAGCCTTCTTAATAACGCTTGATGATTGCAGGGTTGCTTTGGAATTAAAACCAGCATCTGGCATGCACTTCAATAATGGTTCCCTGCTTTTGGCCAGAGTTTTTGAAAACTTAACATCTATGAGTTTTCCTTTATTGGTAAATGATAACGAAGTGCTTTAAAGACAAGAAATAATGTTTGTGGTGGTAGTTGTGTGAAGGAGAAATGTGGAGACGGAGAGCGGGTCTTTGAAGCCCGGTCCCCTGTGCTCCTGCGTCCGTGAACATCTCCCTTTGCACCAGGGCTACCAGCGGCTGATGTTCTCTTGTCCTGTCTGGTACTCTGAAGACGACACATGTCCTCCCTTCCAGAATCATTTATAAAAACAGACTTCCCATTTTCTGAAGTGATTAAAAGGGTTCCTTGAAATAGTGAGATCATAGATGCAGTTCGGAATTTATCCTTAAGTGAATATTAACTGTGTGTCTCGGAAGCATGGCAGAGGGAAACCGGATCCTTTGAAACGCAAACGAAAGCCTTCTGAGCCAGAAAAGGGGGAAAGTGGGTGGTAAGAGGTGCAGGGAATTTTGGAATCAGACAAGAAATGTCACCTTCCACATTTGTAATTTGGGGTAAGTTGTCTTAGCTTCTCAGAACCTCAGTTTTCCTGATCTGAAACAGCGTTAATAATGCTTATCTCAGAGAGTCCTGGGAATTAAGTGAAATATTTCACATGAAAGGCCAGGCTGACTTGGGCCCAGTATTGGCTCAGTGCTTTTTTTCCCCCCTCTCCACATCATAATATGGCAGCGGGAAAATGGGTTTTGATTTATAGAAATTTCACTTTATAGGCAGTTTTTTAATTTTAATTTTTAATTTTTTAAAAAAACAATACAAATATATTCTCTTACAGTTCTGGGGGTCAGAAACCTAAATGCAAAGTGTCAGCAAGGCTGTTTCCTTCTGGAGGCTTTAGGGGGAGAATCTGTTTCCTTGTATAGGCAGTTTTTTAAATGAATAAAGTAGCTGTCGTCTAATTTCAGCTGTTCATTCATGAATGTTTCTGGGCGCCTCCTCTGTTCCTGGCACTCTTCAAGCCGCTGGGGATAGAGTATGAATGGGACAGGCACGATTCCCACCCCCTCTCTGCAGCTTCCATACTAGGCAGGGGCACGGTGAATAGGCAAATCAGGTGGAGTGTACTTTTAATGTCAGGTAGCATGTTGAACACAAAGCAGGTGGGGAGAAGGAATCCGAGGGTATTCGGCTATGGTGGCCAGTGAGGGCCTCCCTGAGGAGGTGATGCTTGAGCATCGTAACGCTTTCTTGTGGTGAGTGGCTGCCATGCTGAAATGACAAATAGCCATCACTGGACGGGTAAGTCTCTCCCCCGTGGTGCGTACATTTTCTTTCGTGCATCTTTATGGCTCTCACCTTTCCTTACCCCTCCTCTCTCCCTTCCTCTCCCTTGTCCTCCCAGCATCATATTACTGGGCAGAATTGAATTACCCCACAGAAAGCTTTCATCAACGTGGCTCTTCCATCGGGGTGTCACTGTAAGCCTTGGCACCGTGAGAGTTGGCTGTGGAAGTAGCCTCTGGCAACAAGAGGAACTGAAGCCTGAGATGCGACAGGGTGAGAAAAAGTGAGATGGGAGCTGAGAGAGTTCTTAAAACTTTCATGAGGTTCCATAGAGCCTGCGAGAACACTTGGGGGCCCCTCCGTTGTTCGTGAGAATCGATGCCTTCAGCCCAAGGTAATGGAAGGCTCCTTGCAAGCTGATGGGCTCTATAAATACACTCCTGATGGTCCTCAATGCTAATGTCAGGAGTAACTGCTCTAAAGCTTCTCCTTTTAACTAGGTGAGATGGATTTCGGGATGTCTGTGTAACACATTCAAACAGAATTTATGTTGGTTTTCTTTGTCAACAGCTGAAGTTGGAATTCTTCCCAGCTGGTGGTCCAAGTGCTGTTTTTCCCTTGTTATTTTGCTGAGATCTGGGGGGGAGGTGAAGTAGAGGTTGGGGGCAGGGCGGGCAGGAGGTGGAGTAAAGGAAGCCAAGTCTGCAAATATACACGGATCCTGCCCACTGGAAGCTCTGACATCCATCTTTTGATAGGCAGATGAAAACACAATGGAGCAAAGATTGTTCTGACTTATCTCTCGTATAGCTTCTCCTGCTCAGGGGTTTGCCTTCAGTAGCTCTGAAGCCTGTTTGTAACTTGTAGAACTTGATATTCTCATCAGCCTGTCCCTCCCTTTGTTTTGGACTAAATGTGCTTATGGTGCAGGCAGCTGTGGACTCAGTGTTGGTGTAGACAGTATGCCTTGCATTTGCTGAGCCTGCAAATGTTGGCTGGTGTCTGGCCATTACTTGCTTTGACTCACTCTTTCTCCATGTCCTTTTCTCGAACTCTGTGGCCCAGAGCCACCAAACTCCTACAACCTCATTTTCTAGTACTGGAGATAGGGACATGTGATCTTGGCCAAGTTTTTGATGTTTCCTCTAGGATTGAGAGGTAATCTGGGAAATGTAGCTTGGCTGCCAAGAATCGGGCATTTCCAGGACACTTTGGTGGTTTATGAGAAGAACGGAGAAGAGTTTAGAATCTGGGAGGTGAGGTTATTTTCCCAAAGCAGTTCAAGAGCCACTTTCCCCAGAAAGGACTTGTAGACTTCTGAAGTCCCTGTTGTAACCTTTGGCCTTTTTCTCCCCCAGCGAAGTCAGTGGACACCTCATTTCTCATATTGATTTCCCCAATCTTCTGGGATTTTCACCATTAACATCCCTTCCCCATTTCCTTTTAAATATCCTGGTAGCTCCACTACTGGAATTTATCCTACAGATATACTTACATGGGTATGAGATGACCTGTGTAATTAAGAAAAGCCACACTTGCTGAGCCCTTACCTGATTTCAGGAACGAAGGATTTTGTATATTTTAAACTCATTTCATTCTTAAAACAACTCTGTGAGGTGGGACTAATAGTGTCTCTGTTTCTAAACAAGACAGTGGAGGCAGGAAGAAATTAAGTAACTTGACTAAAACAACCTTTGTTTTTAACAAGAGAAGATTGGAAACAACCTATTCAATGTGTGTCTCAGTTAAGTATATAAGTGCTTCATTTATACCGTGGAATACTGTGTAGTCATAGAAAAATGGTATTGAATATCATCATGTATTCATTTGTAGAAATCTCCATGATACAGTAAGTGAAAACAAGTAAGTCGTATCTAGAGTGTAATATGCTATAATTGTCATGGGGTTGGTTGGAGGGAAGATGACATATTTTTTCTAATATCCAAGAGACGAATGGTAGTGATTCTCCATGGTGGGAAGGGACCAGACTGGCAGATGAGAGACACGATTGGAAAGGAATTTTTTTCCCACTATACTTGGATATTTTTGAACCATGTGAATACATTTTCTATTCATGATTACCTAAATAAATGTAAAAATAATAATAAAAATGTCAACAGCACTATTATGGGCAAAACATAAATGAACCAGCTCAGTCTGTAGTTAAAACAACAGCAAAGTGACAACCATCACAAATGTTTTTTGACCCAGGCACTTGCCATACATGATTTAATTCCACCAACTCTTGCATGGAAGTTGTTATTAGCACCGTTCACGGGTGAGAAACTGAGGCTCATGAGAAACAGTTGATGCCTGAAGGCCCAGCTCTGACACGCGGATTGGTTGATTCTAAAGCCCACTGCAGGTTTTTTCATTCTGTCTCTGTGGACCCTTTGCATCTATTATTAGAAAAGGAACCTGGGCAAATGAAGTTCAATTCATTGGAGCAAATTACAAAAATACACTTTACCAGGTTAATTTGAGGGCTCAGTGATGAGTTAGTGTTGCTTTAAAATGTTTAATCTTGGGGCTTCCCTGGTGGCTCAGTGGTTGAGAATCTGCCTGCCGATGCAGGGGACACGGGTTCAAGCCCTGGTCTGGGAAGATCCCACATGCCGCGGAGCAACTGGGCCCGTGAGCCACAACTAC
The DNA here is from genome assembly GCF_965194805.1 of Balaenoptera borealis. Lineage (NCBI taxonomy): Eukaryota > Metazoa > Chordata > Mammalia > Artiodactyla > Balaenopteridae > Balaenoptera > Balaenoptera borealis. The sequence continues at coordinate 20,551,824 of NC_138876.1, forward strand.
TGAGCCTGCGCGTCTGGAGCCTGTGCTCCGCAACAAGAGAGGCCGCAATAGTGAGAGGCCCGCGCACCGCGATGAAGAGTGGCCCCCGCTCGCCACAACTAGAGAAAGCCCTCGCACAGAAACGAAGACCCAACACAGCCAAAAATAAAATAAATAAATAATAAATAAATAAATAAATAAAATTTAAAAAAAATGTTTAGTCTTAAATTATGAGATTCTCTTGCTAGTGTTTTCTAAAATGAACGCTTCTCTGGAATTATTCTTTAGTCCTTTGAGACTTTATTTTTAAGAGTAAGACTAGGGAGTCCTTTAGTCTGGCTTTTCTGCTCTAGATTGTTTGGGCAAGAGTCAGAACACTGGAAAAATGCTGTCCTAACCTGGGGGGACGTGGGTGGGCTTTGGGGGGTTTACGCAGCTCCAGGGAACTGGGAGCAAACTTTTCTGAGTATTGATTTGCATGGGGGTGTTTTCCTTGAGTCGGGGGGGGCAGTTTTAATCTAAGTTATCAAAGATGCTCAGGGTCTCCTGAGGTTGTTTGGGGCTGTTATCCTCAGAGGGTGCTGCGATTCTTCTGCACCCTGCAGACAAGTTTTCTATGTCTGTTCAATACTTTAAAAAATTGAATTAATTGCAAACTCTAATAATTGGGAGATTTCACATAAAAATCTGGATTCAGTGCTTAGGTAGAAAAATTGGAAGGCTTACAGCACTGGGCTTGCAGTTCGCTGTGGCAGTAGTCTTCTGGGGCACCTTTACTATTCTTTTTAATTTATTTTTTTATTGAAGTATAGTTGATTTACAGTGCTCTGTCAATTTCTGCTGTCTAGCAAAGTGACTCAGTTATACACATATATACATTCTTTTTCATATTCTTTTCCATACGGTTTATCCCAGGATATTGGATATAGTTCCCTGTGCTATACAGTAGGACCTTGTTTTTATCCATTCTCTATGTAATAGTTTGCATCTACTAACCCCCAAACTCCCAATCCATCCCTCCCCTCCCCAGCCCGCCCTTGGTAACCACAAGTCTGTTCTCTACATCTGTAAGTCTGTTTCTGTTTTGTAGATAAGTTCCTTTGTTTGGGGCCCCTTTAATGGGGCGTGTGCTCTCTAGTTTGCCTCAGACCACAAACTTCAAGGTCAGCTGTAGTCTAAATGGCATTGACTTGACCTGAGGAGAAGTGGGTTTTAGTCTCTTTCTTCCCAAAGCAACTCTTAAAACAATGTGCATCATTTTTTGCAGAGGATGAAACTGAGACGGGTTAAATGGCATCACCCCATGTTGCACATTGATGTGGGTTAGGAGAACATGAAATTTGTACTCAGATCATCTGACTCTTTTCTAATATTTTCTTCCATTGAACCGCGATTGTCTCCCATTATTTTTTTTTTGAGACCCCTAGCACTTCTGGCAATAGGTATCGTATCCATTTCACCAAAACTTGGCACAGCTCTGACAAAGGAAGGTGACATCCCACAAGGGCAGAGCTGGCAACTGGTCCCAGGTTTTCTGAATCCAGACACTACATACTTTTAGTTGTTTTAGTTGTAGGTACTTGCAGACTACAGAGATCTATATGAATTCTGAGGTTCTCTGCAGCCGAGATGTTAATGATTCTAACATATTTGATTCCAAACAGAAGCAGGAAAGGTGGAGGGACCCCCCCCCCCCATTGTTGACATTGTTTCAGAACTGGTGGAAAGTTCCTGGGGTTAATCAGACCACAACTTGTAAAAGGCTCATTCCTTGCAAGGCACAAACTGGTCTGGGAGTTGTAGCACATGGCTAAAAAGTAGGAGAGATGTTAAGAGGGATAACAAATTTCTTTCCAGAGTCCTATAATCTTTAATGGGGAACCTCACTGTACACACCTGAAAGGATTTAAGCACCTGTGCAAAGGCTACACCTCAATAAGTACCTGTTAACATTATTTTAACTGTGTTCTTACCTACAACGTAAAAGGGATGTGATGTTGTATGCTGTCAGTTAGAGATGGCTGCTTGAGGGAGCTCTGTCATAGGCCATTGTATGGTGATATCATTTGGAGCATATTCATTTGTACTGTGTATTAGCCACTAAATCTGTAAGGTGGAGGTTCTCTGCCACGAACGAAGAAACGTAGGGTGTGCTGTTTTTCTGGATGCTTCTTTACCCGTTGACTAGTTTGCGCTCAGCCTACAATCTTCACTTACACGTAATATAGAAGAAAAGGTGCAGAGAGGACCAATATCTCCAAAGACAGTAGGTCTAGTGGTGAAGACCCTGGGCTCAGGACCAGACTTCTGGATTTAAATCCTGGCTCTATCACTTTAAGAAGATGAAAAAGGGGTGTGTAGCTGTAGAGATTGTTACATTTGCTCACAGCTTTAATCTTCTGCCAAATGCTTGAGTATACCAGACAGTTCTCAATTTGTCATCCCTACTCCTCAGTTTTCTCTGTGAAATAGAAGTTAGTTAACCTGGCTAAAGTTAATTGATATGAGTAGTTGAATCTATACTAGGAGCAGTAGGGACAGAGGAACACAATTATGCAGATGCTTTTCTTTTACAAGGAAATGAGAGCAGTTTGTTTTACACCATTGAATCTCAGACTTCTTTGGTCTCCAGCCTTCTTTATGCTTTTGGGCTTACTGGAGTCTCTGCAGAGCTTTTGTTTATGTGGGTAATAACCATCAGTGTTTACCATGTTGAAAATGTGAACCTTAAAAATCATTGTGTGGGCTTCCCTGGTGGCGCAGTGGTTGAGAGTCTGCCTGCCAATGCAGGGGACACGGGTTCGAGACCTGGTCTGGGAAGATCCCACATGCCGCAGAGCAGCTGGGTCCGTGAGCCACAACTACTGAGCCTGCGCGTTTGGAGCCTGTGCTCCGCAACAAGAGAGGCCACGATAGTGAGAGGCCCGCACACCGCGATGAAGAGTGGCGCCCACTTGCCACAACTAGAGAAAGCCCTCGCACAGAAACAAAGACCCAACACAGCCATAAATAAATAAATTTTTTAAAAAAATCATTAAGTACATATTTGTCAATTCATCTAGATAGCAACGATGAACACAGTACATTTTAACAAAAATAAGGTCTGGTATATTGTGAAAATAGCTTTGACTTCACAAATCCCATGAGGGAGAACGGCTGACCTAAAGTATTAGTTTGTCTCAGAACATGAAATAATAAAGGATAAAACTTGGACAGTGAATCTTATTTGCTTTGTTTAGAATGACTGAGTTTGTAAAAAACAAAAATAAAATGTGTTAAAATCAAGAAAATTTCACTCAAAAAAAAAAATCCTGGTTCTATCATTTACCAGTCTGTGTGACCTTAGATCATTCATTTATTGGGCCACTTATTGCTTCGGTTTTCTCCTCTGTAAAACCTAGGGAATAAAAAATTCATATGCCATGGAATTACTGTGAAGTCAGGCTTATGTGTGAAAAATACTTAGGACCGAGTCTGGCCCATGCTTAGTAGAGCATAGGTGTTGGCGGCTGCTGCTTTTTATCATTGTTGAGATGCTTTTTCCTGCATTGCTCTGTTGTAGCAGAAAGAGCTTGGGATCTAGAGCCAAGAAACTGGTGGGCACAGATGCTGGGAATGAGCATCCTCTGGGGCTCCCTTTCCTGAGCCTTCATGTGAGCGCATTAGACTAATCTCCAGGAGCCTTCCTAGCTACAAACAAGTCTGGGATACCCTTCCATCACGAGAAGTATTATTCAGTGCTTGATGGTCTGTGAGGCTGGGACAGCCACTTGTACACAAACCCCTGGCTTTCAAAAGACAGCCGACCTTGGGGGGGACCATAGGCTTTGACCTTAAGCTTTGACTCCACCACTCCAACTCTAGGATCTTATGCAAATCACATTTGTTTCAGGGCTTTGTCTCCTCCACTCCGTATAAAAGTGGGATAATGATATCGTCTTTCAGGGTCTGTGTGGGGAGTGAATAGATAGTGTTTGGTAAAGGTCCTGCAGAGTGTGGTGGCCTAGGAGGTGCTCAGGAAGTGGCAGCAGCACTCAGTATTGTGATGAATGAAAAATTCTGATCTCAGATCCCATAAATCAAAATACCCTAACTCCTTAGGCGAGATTGTTGCCTACAATCATCAGCGTCTCTGGAGCAATGAATACTGTAGATTGCATATTACTTGGAGAATGTGGGTGAACTAATTGCATCCAGGCAAGGGGGTGACTTGCTTGAGATTAAATCAAAAGGAATTTCCTGGGTTTGTGATGTAAGGGAAGTTCACAGCCATGGTGGTGGTTAGAATAGCCAGGAACAAGGAACCCCAGATGCAAGGACCAAGAATAGTGATTGCAAGTGATTGCAAAAGTGGTGGAGGGATTGAGCAATGGGCCGAGTTTAGCTGGCTGTCTACACTGTGCTTCACATTCAGTTTCCTTCCTTTAATGGCTGAAAAATTTGGAGGTCAGCGCTCCTTCTTCCCCCCCAGCCAAAAACAGTTTCATTTTTTGCTTTAATTCTGCCCACCCTGTCTTTTCTTGCCTGTATTTGCCAATTCGTTCAATAAATACTTATTTCACTTCTACTATGCACCAGGTCCTGGAGATGCAACAGTAAAACACACATGTGCACACATACATGCATGTGCGTACACATATGCACACATATGTACACACGTGCTCGCGAATCCCTCCCTTTGTGGGGTTTACATTCTAGTTGAGGAAGACAGAAAATTTTTTAAAAAGGTGTTTAGTAAAAGATATAGTTTGTCCTTTTTGGGCCTGTTGTGTGTTTCTCTACTTTTTGTGTTGTTTTTGCCTCTGCTACCTGGGGGGTTGTGTGTTCTGTTTCTTCTTCCTTAACCCGTCCTTTCTGATCCCCTTCTCTAGGATATGCTGAACTCCCAGTTTTTAGTCCGTAGACTGGGGGATTTTGCTGTGTGTGGGTCAGATCGCCTTCTTTGTTTGTATAGAATCTCAGTCAGTCTCTCCTTCTCTCCTCTCCCCGACCTTCCCCTCCTTGAAGATAATAATCTAACTCCAACATCCATGATACGATGACTTGCCAAGTGCTCTATTTCTAGTTACAGTTACTAAGGAATTGTAAGGAGGCGTTGGAAAATGGCACTTGGCCTCTGCTTAGCTTTTATTCAGATTGGCTGTTTTCCAAGGCCCCGGAAGATCAATGATGCATGTCGTGCGAAAGGCAGCTGCAGGGTCAGGGCGTATTTATTGCTTGCTGGGGCATGTTATTGACCAATCAGAAGTTAAACAGCGCCTGGCTACACCAGCTAAGACATTACCTCTGAGCCAGGAAGACAAGAGATCACCTCGGGCCACTTCTGTTTACACAGACAGATGTGCAAACGGACTCGCTGCTAGCAGCTCTAGGCATCTGTGTGTCTGCCAGGATTTCGGCTTGTTTGGTCCTGGGAGAAAGGACATGTCCATGATGATGAGCATTTTTTGACTCAGCCGTCCTCAAGGCGGGCATGAATTGTTCACTTTGAAACCTCTGTTGGTACATCCAAGTTCACTGCAAGGTTTTGCTGGGTGGGATGTAACGGTTCACATTTCCAAAGCTGATCTACCTATTCTTTCTGTCTGTCTATCTAGCTATCTATCACCTATCAGTCATCTATATATCAACTATCTATCTACATCTCTCTCTGTCACTTCTATAATATCTCTATCTCTCTATCATCTATCTTTACACACACAAACCTATTTATAATTTTCTCTCTTTTGAAAGTCTCATTTGGCATTGAATGAGGGAAGGACAGGAGAAACTCAGATAACATTTGATGAGATACAAACACAGTTTGCATGTGCTTGGATGAGTATGGAACCCCAGAGGTGCATTATTCAGGAAAAAAATAAAACTCTGTTAATATATATATATATATATATATATATATATATATATATATATATATATATAAAAGAAATAGGTAGTGAAAATCTCCTTTTAGCTTTACGTTGTGTTCTGAAGCTCAGCTCTGAGGTTTATGTTCTGGCTGTGAAAAATAAAAAAATTTTATGAAGTTTTTAAAGAACATTTCTTTTCCTTTTTCTTCCTAGATGTCAAAAGTACTATTTGGGTGAACTATTGACTGAGGCAGGAAGGCTGGAGCAAGGAAAACAATAGGAATCCAGATGAAAAGGCCCGAAAGCGTAAAACCTAGTGGCACCCCCCCCCCCCACCTACCGCCCCATGAAATAATCCTTTCACTTTGGTTCTTTGAATTGAAATAGCATTGAGGATTAGGCTGGTGTGAGCCTTGCAACATTTGAGATGGATGTGTTTTTCTAACCACTTGCCTTAGAGTGGAAATTTTTAGCAAGTGAAGGATCTGTTTTGTGTGTGGGAGGGTTGATCCGAATGGCGTTAGGAGTTCAAAAGAGGATCTAAAACTAAAGCACAGGTATATTTTGGATTGTACTGTTTAATCACATTTAATGAATGTGCAAGAACGATACATAGTGTGAGTCTGGGTTAAGAAGGCGCGCCAGGGCGGGGTTGCCCAGCTCTGTGACCACCTGTACCGTCTGCAGCTCCTGTCCCTACACGGTCCACGTGTAGGGGTTAAATTGTGGGGCATCTCATATCAGTTTACCCAGCATATCAGTTTACCCACTCTTTACAGTGGGAATCAAATATTGACTTGTTTGTTGGTTGGGCCTAATTTGATTACGTTTTCATCGTTTCAGGTCGTGGGGACCGTTTTGTGCAGAATCTGGTTATTTTCAGCGCTAGAGTTAGGCGCTCTATTATTTATTAATAATTCTGTGAAACGCTGAAGTAGAGCAAGCAACTTTATAAAACTTTACTGCTCGGTTACTGTCGGTTTTTCACATTCGCCTTCAAAATCTGTGTGGCAGCCTTTCATTCCGGAATTTCTGAAACGATGAGGAGGAAGTGAATGAATATTTCCCTAGGCCGTGCTATGTCTCGGGCCTTGTTTTGTGCGAGACAGATGTACCCTGCTTTCTCGGAACCCTTGGAGTGTTAGTCATATTACCTTCCTTTTAACAAGTGAAGAGAGAGGTTTAGCTGATGTGGGCAAGGCCACCCTGTTAGCGAGTAGTGGAGCTGGGATTGGAATGCAGTGCTGACTTCTGTGCCTATAATCTTTCTGCTTCGGTTTCATGAAAATGGGCTCATTCGGACTGATTTGGGGTTTCACCAGTTAGCCTTTGGTAACAAAGGCCTAGGAGCCTTCACCCATGTTCAGCTGTCTTGTATCTGTGTGAAGGGCACAGCTTTCATGTTTATGGTTCTTATCTGCAAGATCGGCATGATTCTACCAACGGGAACAAACTCCCTCCCTAAAAATGCAGAATTTACCGTATGCATGAATGGCAGTGGGTTTCCGCTGTCAAAGAAGATGCTTTGCAGAAGCACAAGACTGCCAGTCACAGAGGATGTTACAGGGAAGGGCTGCACCGGCAGGATGATGTCAGTGGGGAGGGAGGGGTCCTGGGAGCTCCTTGGGGAGTAGAGGTGAGCCCTGGGGAAACAGAGCTTTGTATTAAACCACAGGGGTTCAGGGCAAGGGGGTGGGTGATGGGGAGTGACAAACACCCATCCTGGCCGACAGTTGCTTATTAGCTTAGTAAGAGAATAGCTTATTATCTCTTTTTTTTTTCCAAAGAAAGACAGACTTGTAGTTCATTTTGTGTTTTTTTTAAATAAATACACTTTACATGAAAGAAAAAGGCCTTTGATTTGTACTTTCCACATTGGGGAGAAAGGGAAGAAGAAAAGATTTTTGAGCTATTTGTGGAATCCAAACTCGGCAGTAATAAAGAGTGGGCTTTACCAAGCAGGGCATTTCAGGATGGCAGTGTGTGTGTGTGTCATTTGAACAGCCTTCTGGAATAATTCCACCTTGACAGTGTGCAAAATGGCCCTGGAAAGGCTTGGTGAGGGAGACCGAGGTGGGAGGTGAGATTCTGTGCAACTTGGGAAGACTCCCTGATGCGAGTCTACATTCTGGGGAGGTCCTTGCATGGAAAGAGGAGAACCACTGTAACTGAATTTTTAAAATATTAAGTTTGGGTCTTGAGAACAGCCGTCTGTGGAGGGCATAAGCTTTACCGTGGGAAAGAGCTGGACGAGTACAGAACTATGAGCTAAACAGTGCTTCCTGCGCATTTTGTTTTGTGACTTTGGATCCTGTGTGATCACACAGGCCGCTAGGATGTCACGGAAACAGCATCAGGCTGGGGTGGCTGTATTCACAGATTGGCCAGTGTGTACCTTTGGGTGAAGACCACGAGCTCAAAGTGAGGACAAAGCGAGGACATTGGGTTGGCCCCAGATCACCTGTCAAAGTTCTCACCTAACCCTAAGGTTTCCCTTGTCTCTGGTAAACACAATCTGGGCAGTTGATTAACCCAGTAACCATCCAAACAGTTTTTCTTTTTTATAGACTTGACACCTGAGGGGAAAGGGCTTTGTAATTTTGTGGCTTCATCTGCATTGGGATATTAATGGAACAGGAATTGTGCTTATTAACTTATAAATGATAATCAGAACAATCTAATCTGAGCTAATGCTTTCAGACAAAGGCCAGAATAGGCTGTGTACTATTCTCTGCCTCTACTGAATGATGGAAAACATGTATGTCAGTTCAGCCAGTTTGTTTGTTTTAATTTTTCTTGATCGCTTTCCCAAAGCAATTTCTGTTTGAGGTAATGGCATTAACCCTTTGTCTTTTCGTCCATATAAGGGGTTGGCAGACTATGGTTCAGGCCCTTAACAGGAAAAGTTTATCGACCTTGATCTATATTAATGAATATGGCTTTATTGTATCTGTGCATTTATGGTAAACTGCAAATCCTTCTTGAACAAAGGTGGGCGTAGATATCTACATATAATCTATCGATGTATCTTAGTTGGTCATATTGGGAAGGGGATTATCCCATCCTATGGGGCTATGCTGATTTGAAAAAAAAAAAACAAAAACAACAAAAAACCACAAATGACCACCATACACACTGGGAAGGACCAGTGCCTAAATCCAGGCTGTGGAGAGCCAAGTGAAGGCATTTCAGCATCCTATCTCTGGGTGTGTGCAAGAGCAGGATATGACCACAAAGAAGTGTGCCAGAGTGCAAGTGGTTTTCTGCAAGTCTGCAGCCAGAAGAGGTACTGCTGGAAATTTTAGCGGCTTCTCATATAAAATGTTAACTGCTCTGCTCAGAACAGGTTGAGGGTCAGTGACAGAGACTGAGTGTTCAGTTATGTTACAATAAGTCATTTCAACAATGACTGTTGGCTCCTTACCTGTTGCTTTTCTCTTTCCCCTTTTCAGTCCTGCATTAAGAAATGCAGGAGTAATGGAGTTTTGCCAAGGGTTTCAGAAGTTCTAATAAGAAAGACTGTTTTTCCAGTAACTATGACTGCAACACAAATTACTCCAAAATGTACTGGCATAAACAGCCGTTTATTATGTTGACGGATTGTGTGGGTCAAACATTAAGACGAGGCAGAGCAGAGATGACTTGTCTTTGTTCCTTGATATATGGGGCCTCAGCTGAAGAGCTCAAATGCTGGGGCTGGAATCATCTCAAACAGTGCTGTCTCGTAGAACTTTCCGCAGTGATAGAAAGATTCTATATCTGCACTGTCCAATATGGCAGCCACTAGCCACACATGACTACTGAGCACTTGAAATATGGCTAGTGCACTATGGAATTAAAATTTTAATTTAGTTAATTTAGATGTAAATAGCCACTGGTGGCTCGTGGCTCCCATATTGGACAGTACAAATCTGAAGGCTTGTTTACGTAGCTAGGTATCGCTATGTACTATCCAATATGGTAGCCACTAGCCAGCAGTTGAGAATTTAGTTGGGGTTGTCGCCATTGGAATACCTCTGTGTGATTTCTCCATGTAGTCTCCTCTTCCTCATCACACGGTGGCTGGGTTCCAAGGGTGAGCTTCTTAAGAGAAGGAGCCAAGGAACCTACCAGTGGAGTAGACGGTGTTGCTTCCGCCATGTTCTAGTCATCAAGGTACTTACAAAGTCCCATCCAGGTTCAAGAGGAGGGGCAATAGACTCCATTTATTGATGACAAGTGGCAAGGTTCTGGAAGAGCATTAGGACTGGAAATATTGCTATAGTTATTTCTCCCAAATGTAATCTGCCACTGGTGTTCCAGGTACCCAGTACATTCACTCATTTATTCATACAGCAGACATTGAGTACCTACTCTGTACCTGCATTATGTTTCTTAGGGGAGATGGCAGTTGAAAGTAATGAAGCTTATAACACAGTGGAAGGGGTGAGTGGGGAAGGCACTCATAGGTGTTTCCAAGGCAGTGTGAAATGTGCCATGATAACATGTAGGAAGTAGAGAAGATTCGCTGAGACACCTAGGAGTCTCTTTGAAGAAGCAACATGGAAACTGGATCTTAAAGTCACGCTAGACTGACTAAGGAGTTTGCCAGAGAGAGACCAGTAATTTAGGCAAAAGGACAAGCATGTTGAAAATCTGAAAGGCGAAAAGCTAAGCTTTTCCTGGGGATGCCTCAACTCTGCAGTGCTTGAGCAAGAAAGAAGACTGTCCAGTTGCCCTGCCAACCACATCCTTCATTTCCCCCGTGTGTGTGTCTCCACCCACACCATGCATATTGAGAACCAGCCACACACCTAGCAGGTCACCAATCCAGGAAAATCCATAAACCCAAGGGGATATCACTGATGAATTACCAACAAGTTGCCTGTCAGCAGGAAACATGGATTGGATTAGAGAATCCTCGTACCATGCTGGCTTTTCTAAAGAAGGTCTGGCTCTGAGAGAGGAACAAAGATGCCTGAACACATGGTCAGCATTGGAAGCAAATATTGATTGGCCCCTGCTGGGGAGCAGAGCTAGAGTGAGTTAGAGGCTGATGTCAAAAAGTGCTGGGGTGTGGAAAACCATTAACTGTGCTGATTGACCAGAATAAAAGCTCCATCTATTTTTAAGATCTCAAAAATGAGGGTGAAATATTTAAGTGGGTGGAAGGGCAAAAGGGCTGGTTAGAACCCAAGCCTGGGCTAAGGCACTTTCTCTGAGTTGGCCTCTGTTACTTTGGCCACAGGTCTTGGACTATCCTTCTCTATCTCCTGTTCTGCATAGTGCTTTTCTGGACCTGTGACGATTTCTTAATGCTGTGCAAAATTCACTTAATTGAATATGAATGTCCAAACAGCTGATGTTCAGTGGTGTTCAGATTTAGGATTCAGACCATTTGCTGGGTGTTCTTTTTAAACTGGTAGAAAAATGCTCTGGATGTAACTGATTGCATCTGACTGTCGACTGGGTTAGAAATATCTCCATCACTACCAGATGTATGAAATACTGGAAAGGGAGTGTTTATCTTTAGCAGGTTAGACTAGCTAGCTCTGTGGATCTAGATTGACTAAAATAGCTTATTGCTCCAGGGATAAGGCTGGGTTGTGTTCCATCATTTCTTTTAAATAAAGTCTGATCTAGAGTCTTTTAATTGAAGATTTTCGAAACCTGCTCTTTTACTTTGAAACCTGTGATTTGTTTGTCCTTCTAGAGTAGCATTCTCCGATAGACCTTTCTGCAATGAAAATGTTCTAAATGTGCGTGGTAACCATTAGCCACATGTGGATATGGAATACTTGAAATGTGGCTAGGGCAACCGAGGAGCTCAATTTTTAACTTTCATTTAATTTAATGTAAATAGCCACATAGGGCTAGTGGCTACCCCAACGGGCAACACAGTCATAGGGTCTGATTTAAAAATGGTATTTGATGAGGTGAGCATGAAAGCTTTGCTAACTTTCTAGTTTTTGAACAGTATCTTAACTTAGGAGTCAAGTCTTTCCTCTAGCAGCAATCCATGGAAAGAAGCAACGCTAATGGGGTGCCATTAGCAGCCTGAAGGCTTGGGATGGGAATGGAGGGATAGGGCCACCAGGCCAGTCATGACACTCATTTTCCCTATAGCTTCTCTGCAAGATAACCAGGTTATTGGTAGTAGATTCAGTAGCCAAAGACGTTTGGGGAAAGCCAGGTTAATTGCAATTACGCAGGTTCTTTCTGAAGTTTTCTCAGCCTTAAATATGCTATTATGGATTGTGAGTCTCCAGATAAGGCTTCAGGGCCAAATATATTTGATCCCTGTTTCTCTTTCTAATGTATTCTATGAAATGCTTTGGGAAATACCGCTTTAAGCCATGACACTTTCTGCCACAATAGCTGATAAATTTAAGGTCTATTATAGGCAGTGAATCTATCCATCTTCTGGAGTTCTGCAGAGTTGAAAATCTGCTTTTGTGATGTGAGTCTGATCGTCCAGTCTTTCCTTCTCTGTGTGTGCATTGTTCGTTAACTCTTCAAGTCCAGAAATATCTGGGCTGGCCTGGCTAGATCGTATGCCCTCCAGGCCAGAGGCACAGGTGTCTGCTTTGGACAGTTTTAGCTGCTTGAGCCCAGGGCTGTAACAGGTAGCAGGCACCTGCACCAAAGGCCTCAATGTAGCTTTTTCTTTCCTCTCCTAGGAAAGGCTGAGACTTTATACCTCCGCACTACCGTGCCTTTGCTACTGACTTTCTGAGTGGTCAGGATTAGTTCTTGTAGTTGGAGAAATGCTGGTGTTTCCTGTATCAGTGATTATTCTCTCTTTTCTCTCTCCTTGTGTAGACTTGCATGCGAGTGCATGCATACTTCTTTCTCCAAGGTTTGTTTGTTTGTTTGTTTGTTTGTTTGTTTTTAAATAATCAGCCAGCAGGAGACAAATCGAGCAGATCACAGCACCCTGTTCATTTAATCAAGTGAGTTACTAAAGGAAGGGAAAAGCAAGAAATATGAAAGTGAAAGAGAAATATTTCCTCCTCTTCCTCTTTTTCCTCCCTCTCTCTTTAAAAATTGTCCAACGAGTTATCTGTAGAAAACATCTGTCTCCCCAAGAATAAAAGTAATTTGGTTTCTGATCTTGGCCTGTCCCCCCTCTGGTTGGAGGGAAGAATTTTCGCCACTCGTCTGAAGTGAAATCAGCAAGGTGCTGTCTGTTGTGAAGTTGAAATATTGAGCTTTATGATATGACAGTCAAGTAGCAAAAAGTGTTTTTCTGCTTGACAATGTCACCATTGTGCGATAAGAAAGAATTCCGGGAAGAAGAGACTTGCAGACACCGGGTCTACAGCTGTCTGTCCCCACGTCCTTCCAGGCTCATTGTCATGGCAGCCCCGCTACCTTGGAATGAGTGCCATCTCCAATTCCTCTGCATTAGTGGTTATCTGGCTAGTACTGATTATCTTGTCAGGAGACAAAGGGTCTGCAGCATAGGTGACGGTGAAGAGTGTCAACAGTGGCTCTGCAGGAAGCGGAATGATCCAAAGGCCTGGGGAAAAAATGCAGGGCTAGTGCACGAGTCCTGGAATTCTCCTCTTTGTTAAAAAGATTCCTGGGTCTCTGAGAAGTGGAGTCATCAGGGCTAGGGGAAGATTTGGGGCCAAGCCTTTGTATCCTAGATCTATCTACTTAAAACATTTTTTTTGTAGTTATTCAAAAAGAGGAGGTCCCATTGAGACTGACTTGAACAAATATTTGCTCTCCCTAATCATGTACCCAGAGCGGCTCTCCTGACTGTTTAATGCACACCTTCATATCCACAATAGTATAAGGAAAAGTTTATAATGTGTTTGGGAGGCTTCTGAAGCTGGGGCAATAATTCTTTGCACTTCTGTAAGACTTTCCTTCCTGAGAGACCTCAGCCAGGTTTACCTTAGCCGCTGTTGTTGGAGTGAAGTGAGGAGATGAAATTCTAGAGAAGGGAGGAGTTGCTGTGGGCAGCTGCCAACATGTATTATAGGTAAGACACTTGTCTTTGCCAAAAGTTTTGTGCCAGCCACCATCCTTTCTTTCTGAGTAGGAATAACAGGCAAGTCAGAGCTTACAACTGCTTCCTCGTAGTGGGACTTAAGTGTCACGTCGGGTGGGTGGGGGGCAGACTGGGCTGTTGACCCTGATAATGGTCTTCTGGCTCAGTCCCTCTGTGACGGGCCAAACCATCTCTTTATTAGACTCAAGATCTAGTGAGTCTTACTAAGAGAAGGCTTGAAGAACTTGTCTGTACGTTGAAGACACTGAGGTCTGGAAGAACTGAATTTGAAACCTTCCTCCATCCTGTGTTTGGACCTTGGGACGATCACTTAACTTCTTGGTGCCTCGGTTTTCCCATCTGTAAAATAGGCATAATAAACATCATTCACACATATTTGGAGTGACATTTAGAGAAAGTACGAGTCTAGCTCCTGACCAGGATGGACCCTTGTGTTGGAGTGGTGGTTATTAATCTGACATCACCTCTAGAGCCTTTCAACACCCGAGGGCCACCTTCACGTTGCAGGTTGGATAAAAATGGCCTCTGAAGCGATTTCCAGAATTTTTTCTCCATGCAGTTCATTGCGTCCAGAACAAGTCAAATTGGGTAGTCACTCAGGAGTCACGTCATCCCACAAAATGAGAGATGAGAAAAGGGGAGGTTCTGCCTGGTGCAGGGGAGGTGATAAAGCATGTGAATGTGCCCCAGACCTCTAGGCAATCAGGCTGTGGGCAGCAAAGACACAAATGGAGCCTCCATCCTCCAGGACTGGATCTGTAGATCTAACTCAAGTTCCCCCATCTCAGTATTGCAGAACTAGCTACTGGAATTGGTACAACAGCTACTGAGCATTTTGCTGTCAGGGGAAGCATATATTTAGGTGAAGATGTATAAACACTCACTTTCTAGGAGGCTGGAATGTGTCAAGATGTCTCCTCTGCTGAGGAGTCTACTTTTCCTTCTCCAGCCTTTATGGTTAAATCCGGTTCGACGGATGCTGTGTCCAGCTGTCAGGTGGTCTCAGTTCTCTGGAATTTGTTTAAAATAAAGCCAGTTGTTTCTTATCTGTTGTCATGAAACAGAAGCGCTCTCCTCTTCTTAATTGTTACCATCTTCAAGGGCAGGAAAATATTACTTCCTCTACAGAAAGAGAGGGAGACCCCACCTGGTTTCCAAGGGGCCCTTTGATTTTTTTCCCCATTTTTCCCTTGCGCATATGTGTTTGATCTGTAACATCGTTGGTGTCACGTGAGCTGTGGAGGTGGGAAAACATCGTGCGTCTTCTGGCAGGGCCTGACGTCTCTTGTTTTTGGGCGCTGCAAGTGTGAGTAGGCAACTCTCACCCAGATTGATGACTCTTGATGCTGGTAGCTGACTTCCTGTTTGGACTTTTCTGTTTCGAGTGGTTGAGTGGGTGACTTGGCGGTTTGTAAGTAATGCTCAACAGGGCTTCTTTAAGTGGTTCTTCCGTACAAGAGGAATGGTCACCAAACAGAATGGGCTTTGGAGTTGGCCAGTTCAAAAGCACTATTGAGTGAGTGTGTCAGGCTCTGTTCTGAGGTCTGGGGCCACAGGGATGAACTGGATAGAGCCGGCTCTTTGTTCTCTGGGATTGTGTGGTCTAGTGGGGGCAGATGGACAACAAACATGGAAGCCAAAGTGAACAAACATAAATAAATAAGACCGGGAGAGGGGAGCGGAAGCGGGGAGACCCCTTCGGAGGCTTTTGATGTTCTCCGGACCATAGTAATGCTGCTTGGAGCTAGGTGGGAGCAGGGGAGATGGGCTCTTTGTCTATAGTTTGGCGGTAGATCCAATGGAAACTGCCAGGTCTTGCCTCTGCTGTGGTTTGTTATTTAACTTCTCTTTAAAACCTTCATTTTTCTCCTCTGTAAAAGGGAGATCACGGTAAACTTACTTCACAGAGTTGTAGTGGTTAAAAATGCATGTCTTATATACACTATCAAATGTAAAATAGATGGCTATTGGGAAGCAGCCGCAGAGCACAGGGAGATCAGCTCAGTGCTTTGTGACCACCTAGAGGGATGGGATAGGGAGGATGGGAGAGAGTCGCAAGAGGGAGGAGATATGGGGATATATGTATATGTATAGCTGATTCACTTTGTTAGACAGCAGAAACTAACACACCATTGTAAAGCAATTATACTTCAATAAGGATGTTAAAAAAATGCACGTCTTTTTTTCGTTGTTATTGAGGGAGTTATATGCGAGCAAGCACCTCTCATTGGTTTTCAGGGGGGAGCCCCTCTCCTGTCTCTGGATGGCCGCTTGTCCCTGCTGCCACCTCTGGAGGGACTGCTCCTGACTCTGTGGTGGGGCTGGAAGTGAGCGGCCGGGGATGGGGAGGAGGGCAGCCTCAGGCCTGCACTGGTGTCCCTCTGTCTGGTCGTCCTGCCTTTTCCCAGTTCCTGGCAGCTGCCACCATCTCCCCGGAGAGCAGCGGGTCTCTGTGTGGCCTGAGTATCTTTGGCGACAGAACCACCTGGGATCCTTGTTAGACCTGCGGATTCCTGCTCCCCGCCCCGATCTCCTGAGTCAGCATCACCGGGGCTGGGCCCAGGAATCCACACTTACTGATGGGCTCTCCGTGTCTGCCTTGTATACTCCAAACTTTGAGAATCTCTCATTCAGAAAGTTTGATTTTGTTTTTGGAGTCATCATAGGAGCTAATGATTGTTGTAGGTTTATTATGTGATGCTGCTGAGTGTTTTACATGCAATAACCGTGTCAGATGGATCCTAATTATATACTTGTCTTATTGGTGAATAAACTGAGGCATAGAGGATTTAAGCAGTTTGCTCAAATACTGAAGAAAGAGCCAGTATCTGAACCCAGATCCCCAGCTCTTGTCTTCCGCTTTTTTCAGTCTCCCTTATGTAGTGCTATTCTGTGAATGAAACTTCTTAGTTTAAAATGAGTCCTGGGTGACCTCCTGTTATATAAAAAGTAACAAGTTAAACATGAAATATTTTAAAATTGAGCTTTAACTTACATTAAAGCCTGGAATTTGGCTCAGATTTTGACCTAAGTGTCTGCCCTGAGGAAGTTATTATTTTTAAATATGCCTCAATGGCATTTTTTTTTTTGATATGGACCATTTTTAAAGTCTTTATTGAGTTTGTTACAATATTGCTTCTGTTTTATGTTTTTGGTTTTTTGGCCGCGAGGCATATGGGATCTTAGCTCCCCGACCAGGGATCGAACCTGCACCCCCTGCATTGGAAGGCAAAGTCTTAACCACTGGAGTGCCCAGGAAGTCCCCTGAGGAAGTTATTTTAAGGAAGGTTCCCTTTTGTTCATGTTGGTAAATCAGACCCTGTGGTGTGGCCCTGCTTGCCTTGTAAACCTTTACCTGCTGTGCTTCTTCGTGTGCACGAGATGCATGTGCTGTCCTGGGCCAGCACCTGGAACAGTTTCTGCTAAAGGGCTAGCACCTGTGCAGATTGACACCACTGTTCTCCCTCACCCCCCTGACCACCGATCTGCTTCTTGGGAGGCTGTGTAAAGAGATGGAGAAGCTGGGGTTTTCCCCACGTCTGGAGGTCACTGAAGGTATTTTTTTCTTTTTAACTCTTAGTGGTTTCAGGTTAGTGTCTGAGAAAAGTTGGCCATCAAAATAGGACCAGCCCAAGGAGGCTTGAAGATAAAAATCAATCATTCCATTCATAGTTCTTTCTTACTTCAGATTCCTATTGCTTCCAACTCCAGGGAGGAATTTGCTAAAAAAACAACCTCATACATCACTTAAGGTGGAAAGAGATTTTCAATATGTATAGACTTTAAGTTTATTAGAGACTGTTATTTAGAATAGGATAGGTGGGGAGAGGTTGTGACTAACATTTTATCCTTGCATCTCAGGTTCTGAAACCTTAAAAAAAGAAAGTGTTCTTTGTGCCCCAAACCCGCTCAAAATTGCATTTCTGAAAGCAGTTTTGTTGGTTTTAGCTTTACTTGAGTTGTGATCACATTGAAAATCCAAAGCCTAATCTTTATGAAAAGGTACTTTAAAAATATAGTGGTCTTGCATCCTAAACATTTGCAAGTTTGGTTTGTTTGTGGCAACTTCAAGATTTACGACTAATTGTCCCATTAACCATTTGCCAAATGTTTCCATGTTGTTGGGATGCATTTTACCAGCTGTTGATAATAAAAATTTGTGGCCAGTTTTCAGAAGACGAGCCTATGATCAATGTACAACTTTCTCTGAAACTAGTATCTCATCTTTCATTAGAGTTTCCTCTCCACTGAAGTATGGGGTATCAATTGCACAATACTGGAGAGACATGGCCACGTAGAGACTATACGTCCAGTGTGTCCTCGATTCATGGACTTCGGTCTTTAATCCTAAAGTTATTCTCCATAAAAGGAGAGGTAAAGACAGGCATTTTTAAGGTGAGCCAGGGACACCAGGAAGTTTGCACTTTGTAGAAAAGAGGCGTGCAGGGCACAGAGAAAGACCCATTTCTAGGCCTTGTATCGAGGGCAGAAAGAAGAGGCTTTGAGAAAAGTGTGTGTGTGTGTGTGTGTGTGTGTGTGTGTGTACACATGTACGTACCTAATTGTAGGGTTCGTTTTACGCGTCACAGGAAGTCCTTGCTACCCTGTTATTCCTGCAGCTGGTGTGGGATATTGACTCGACTATTGATTGGTTCCTTTTTTATTTTCACTTAGGACACTTAGGGTTACGAAGAGTCATAAAGGGTTAGTGCCACTATGAAAGGAGTAGCCTAACACTCAGGAGCCAGCACTATCCTTTTTCAACAAGACAAGCCTACAGTAGTTTCTGGAAAAGAAGAAATCCCCAGTCCAGAATCACTGTAATTAGGACATGGCATCAAATTCTATTGTTCAAGCTGAGGAAGAGTAGGCTGATTCCAATAGAACTTATTCCAATATCATAGAAAAGTGATTTGTGAGTCGACTCTAACATTTGAGATTTGTTTCAATCATAAAAATGACAAATTAGCCAAGGCACCAACAATTGATGTCATCTCATGTGACATAAATTTTGACTTACATAAAGCAAATGTAATCAATGTGGCTACAACCCCATCACTTCATCTTTACATAGTTTATAAAGTTAGGAAAAGTAGCTCATGAACAGAGTTTGTTTATTTTTTCAGCTAAAGTTTTTCTAATATTTTCCTTCAAATGATCTCAGTTTTTTTCCCATTCGCCCATTTCCCTGAAGGTCTAGGATCCCTGTATCCTTAGAGCATTCTGATTGTGTAGATTCACTTGTAATGTGTTTTCTCTTTGGACGATTTTGCCACACCAGAAACACTTTCTATTCCTGGGGTCTTATTTCTAGAGATCTCCACCAATAGAGAAATCTGTGAATATTGTACTGTGCCCGTGCTCTATGTGCGGAAGTCTCCCTAATTTAGGGACTGAATTACAGGGCATTCACAGGCAAGATCAGTGCCTGCTAGAGGCCTTCCCCCTGGTACCATGGGTCAGGGAGACTGAAAGGGCATCTGTATGCACAGGAAAAGGGAAGCGTGGGGAGAGCATATCTAAAACAACATCTCCAGCCCCTGCTGCCACCACCCCTGCCTTTTTCCTAATTACCACTTGCTTATTGTTTGTCTTTCCCATTAGAACATGGGCTCCATAAAAGTAGGGTAGTTCTCTATTATGTGAATTAATCTATCCCTGCCACCGAGACCAGGGCCTGGCACATAATAGGGGCTCAGTCATTGCATGGTGACTAGTGGGTTTTTGAGTTTTCCATTTCTCAATTACATACTCTCTGAAAATAACAGTAGGAGGGGAGCCAGAGAAGACAGACAGACACCATATACGGAATAAAGATAGATAAATTCAGAGTATGGAGAACGAGGCAGGATGTATCATCATGACTCAGACTACCTCTGCTTAAATATTATTAGCTCTGAAAAAAATAACATATCCATTTGTGTAGCCTTTTGCAGTAAACACATACATTAAATCATTAGATTCCCCTAAAAGGTCTTATTAAAATGGTGTTTTTTTAACGGCTATAATGTTGAGCTTGTTTTGTAGTAGGACTGTCTCTGGTTTTTTTGAGGGGAAGGGAGGGTGTTATAACTGCTGGGAGATGTTTAGAACATGCATGTGCCATGGGGTCTACTATTACTGAGTTTGCATGTTGACATTTGGAGTTTTCTGGTATTTTTTATTGTGATAGTTAAGGCTGATAGTCATTACTCCTTCTTCCCCGTCCTGACTGGTGTTACTTATGTGGAGAATAGAAAAGAAAGACAGGCTTTGTCAGCTGCCTTCAAAGAGACTACAAATCTTGTTTGCGGTGGGTTGATGGGGGGAGTGGTGTCTTAAAACTATTTTATTGGCCTTGTTGAAGTGTCAGGAACATTTAAGTCAAGAGCAGGAGGATGGTGCTGACTGGGGAGCAAATTTAAGTTTGTTTTTCATCTTGGGAAAAGCATCATTACTTTTGAATAAGTGGGGTTAGGCAGAACTCTAAAATGGCCCCCAAGATTTCCACACCCTGGTATACACATATCTCATCCTAGTTATCTAATCAAACATTAATGGAGGTGCTGCTCTGAAAAGATACGTGCAGACGTAATTAAGGTCCTAAAAAGTTGACCTTAAGACAGGGAAATTATCGGGAGTGAATCTGACCTAATCAGATGAGCCCTTAAAAAGGACTGGACATTTCTTCAAGATAGGATTCATGCCATGACAGGGATTCGACCTGAGGGAGCTTCTTCTTTGCTGGCTTTGAAGATAGGGGGTAGGCGGTGTAGGGGACAGGAAATGTCCCTCTCGGTGTGGCAAGAAATGCAGATGGCCTGGCTGCTAGTGGCCGAAAATGGCCCCTGACTTATGGCCAGCAAGGAAAGGGGGACCTCAGTCCTATAACCACAAGGAAGTGAATTCTGCCACAGCAATTTGTGCTTGGAAGCAGACCCCAGGCTCCAGATGAGAATGTAGCCCAACTGACATCTGGTGAGACCCTCAGCAGAGAAAACATGGGCCAGGGCCAAACTGCTGACCTACAGAACTACATGCTGATAAATTGGTTCTTTTAAGCTGCCACATTTATGGTAATTTATTACAGTGACAATAGAAAACAAATGCAGAGGGAAATCTCATTCAGATTCAGTCTGAAAAAAAAAAAAACTAAACTAAACTTTTAAAAATGAAATGCAGTTTGCCTTCTGAAGGAAAGTACTTCTTTAGGTCCAAGTCACCAACATACACAGCTGATGGGATCAAGCTCAGTGTTGATTGCCTTGCTCCGTTGGGTCCCGGCTAAATGAATAGATTGAAAGTTTTGGTAATTAGTAATCAAGTGTTTATAAATTAATGGGTAGCTCCAGAGTATAAGAGGAGCCCTAAAATAGTTTCTGCCAAGTGTTTTATTTATTCTTGGAACAACCTTATTCATGCATCATCCTTTCTTCATAGATAGTACAGAGATTAGTTCCAGCCCTCCTCCTGTCTGAAGACTGTAGTTTCTGAATTAGTAGAGTTGGAATTCATAGTCTTAAAAAAATAAAGTGCTTAAAATTCCCAGTGCTGCTGGTTTCGTATAAAGAGAGAGCCTTGGTTGAAGATTGTGATGTCCACAGATGTTTTTCTATAAAAGCAGATTTTAAAGTGGGTTTGCATAAATGAGGTCTCTTTCCTGAGACGTGAGTGAAGCATCTTTCCACGAGAAGCTGTATTAGTGCAATCAATACACTCACGCAAGTGACCCTTTTGAAAGGAAGCCCTGAAGGCATTCGCGGGCTGGCTGGCTTTTGCATGAATGACAGCGCAGTCACAGGAAAGCAGACGCCTGCTGCCTCGGCCACTACCGCCACTGGTGCACACGCCGCATGGGGCTGCCCTCCCGGCAGGAGTGTGTGTTTGTCCTGCTGGCTGGGGACTGCGGTTTGGCCTTTTTGTTTACAAGAGAGAGGAGAGCAGCCTCTGTCCTCCAACTGCTGTGAAAACAGTGTTGGAAAACCAGAGCGAAGTTTCCACTCGAGAACTCACCCTGGAAAAAACCCGCCGAATAAACCAACCTTCCTTAATGAAAGACCATCTGGGTTAAAACACAGACCAGTGGGCCAGAACCCAGATGACAGGAAAAACATAATGAGAAGAGTTGTTGTTTAGCAAAGTTTCCGAGTGGGATTTCCATGTATTAAGTTGGTAGAGGGCCCAACGGTGGAAAACAGAGGAAACAGGAAAGCAGTGTGTACAGTTTGTAGTGAAGATTTTAGCGGTGGGATCAATGTGCACGTTGGTTAAAGAACCGCCATGTCTGAAGGTCTTCCCCAAAGTGAAATAGGTGCTCCGCATCTGGCTTTGTATGGCCTAAAATTTGGGGAGGGCTTCACCATGTCCCAGGAACCGGGCTAGGTTCGCAGTGAAACACTGGTGAAAAATACCACTATCTCAACTTTCATGGAGCTCGTGCTCTCCTGGGGGAGCTAGAAAATACCAATCATTTAAAATTGGAATTTAAACATAGTAATCGGACGCTGTAACCTTCTCATTAGAAATTCTGCTGTGATACCCAAGAAACTCACCAGTGTAGTGATACGAAAAGTGCTAGCAATGGACACTGGGGGAAGAACAGTGACACTAAAATGTGCCTCTTAGAGGAGTGGCATTTAAGCAGAGTTGGGAGTTCAGGATGAGTCGGCCTATGAAGAGTTAAGGGAAGAATATTCCCAGTCGGGGAAAACATGTGCAAAGCCTGAGTTAGGAAGGAGCTTGGGGTAGTCAGAGACCTCCAGTGGAGTGGCTGGGACGGTGAACACTAGGAGGGTGTCACCAGATCGGGATGGGGAGGTAAGCTGGGCTTCCTTGCACAGGATCTTCAAGGGGCTTTTACTTTAGCGTCAGGGTGCATGGGAGCCATTGAAGGTTACACAGCAGGGGATGTATCCATGCTCTGTTGTGCATTAAAAAAATCTCTCTGCGAACAAACGTATGGACGCCAAGGGGGGAAGGTGGTGGGAGTGGTGGTGGTGGGATGAACTGGGAGATGGGGATTGGCACGTATACACTAATACGTATAAAATAGATAACGAAGAAGAACCTGCTGTATAAAAAATAAATAAAATAAAAACATTCAAAACAACCTCAATATTTAATTCAATCAAAAAAAAAATCTCTCTGCTTGCTTTTTTGGAGAGTGGTCGGTAGAAGGGAAGGAGCAGGCAGGAAGGCCGGTTTGATGGCTCTTTCTGCAGTCCAGGAGAGCAATGACGGTGACACGAAGTGGGAAGTGACAGCAGTGGTGGCAGATGGGGATGGATTGGAGTAGTACTTTGGAGGAAGACTCAGCAGGATTTGGAAGTGGATTGCATCCTGAGAGTGGGGAATGGGGAGAGGTAAGGGGGAAGGACCAGGACGAACCCCAGGTCATTTCCCTCCTCCACCTTTTCTCCTTTGCCCTGCCCTTTTCCTCTGTTACCATCGCGGGAAAAATGAGAGTAGGCTTGTGAGACAGTTGCTTTGATCAGTCAAGGCAGAATCTAGCAATCTAGAATTCTGTGAGGAGTATCTTGAACCCTCTGGACGTTGGTACGGAGTGTTGGCTCACCATGAATTAATAACATACCCAAGCTATCTTAGATGGGAAACTAGTCATTTATACCATGGGGGTCTCTTCATTACAGCTTTGCTACCTTGTCCCTGGTATCTACAAGCTTCATAGTAAAGACTTTTGTCCCAATGCATCACTGAAAACACCTGCATTAACCCATGGGGCTTGGGGGAGGGGTGGGGGGAATATTGGGACATAGACATATATAGAATGAAACAATTTAGTTAAATGGGAATTTATTTTCTAGCTTTTGTGTGTCACTCACTAAAGGTACAATGGTCCAAATAAATGTTGTTTTGTATGTATGTTTCCCCATGGCACTGTTCTATTACAGAGCTTTGGAAAGGTGAAAAGAGTCCCTTTATCCATTCAAAGGTAGAGATTAGGATCAAAATCTGGAACATTTTGTGGTGGAGATTAGGCATTTAGTGTTAACTGTGTGTTGCCTGGTCTAGTTAGTAAACTGTGGAGGGGAGCTGTCTTTGTGTCTTTGTCATGTTTTTGTTATTCCTTTTTTCAGTATCTCTCTACCAGGATACTCTGGGGGCTTCCACTGGCTAGAGTACGTTTTTCTTTTTTTTTGGCCGCGTTGGGTCTTTGTTGCTGCGCGTGGGCTTTCTCTAGTTGTGGCGAGCGGGGGGCTACTCTTCGTTTCGGTGCGCGGGCTTCTCATTGTGGTGGCTTCTCTTGTTGCGGAGCACGGGCTGTAGGTGCACGGGCTTCAGTAGTTGCAGTGCATGGGCTCAGTAGTTGTGGCTCTAGAGTGCAGGCTCAGTAGTTGTGGTGCATGGGCTTAGTTGTTCCGCGGCATGTGGGATCTTCCTGGACCAGGGCTCGAACCCGTGTCCCTTGCATTGGCAGACGGATTCTTAACCACTGCGCCACCAGGGAAGTCCCTGTTCTTCTTTTAATATTCTTCAAGAAGCGAACTCAGTTCTAGAACTTTTGCTACCTGCCTTACCATGACTGTTCCCCACCCCCCCCACCCCCAGTTATCATAAAAATATGCCGTTGGTATCAATAATGAAGACAAATAAATGGTGGATGGGACTCTTGGAGACTAAATGATCCCATTTGGTTTTTAACCCAACATAGTAATGTCTTCCTCTTGGGGCTAAGGGCCTGGGGGACGGTTGCATGAGACAGGGGAAAAGTCATGTCTCTTGGAGTAATTTCCACAGGGTTCATGCCGAGCTCTGCTGGTTACCCGCAGCAGAACTGTCAGCTCTGGTCTTCTGTTTCTTTGTGTGGAAAATGGTAATAACAGCACTGATCCTGCCTCCATCACAGATTGGTGTGAAAATCAAAGGAGAGGGATAATCAGACCCGAAGTGGCTTGGTCGATTGCACAGCACTGTGTCACCATCTGTGGATGTTAGTGTTAGTTTTAGACCAGTCGTGGTAGTGTTAGGTAGACCCCAAACGAAACTGAGCCTTTCCAGAATCTCTCTTTTCTAGGGGGTAATCACTGCTTTCAAACAAGTACCAGTGGGTCAAAACTAAAAGTGTGAATCATGCAGCTACAACACATTTGAAGACAGATAAACCTTTCTGGGATGTCCTGGGAATGTTTAGTTGATCCTTCCCGTATATGTCATCCAGAGGAGGAAATCTCTCCCCACTCTGCCTACCACGTCCTCATACAGAAACCCAGTCTGTTTTTTTTCCCCTCATTCGTTTAGATAAATTGTGACTCTTTTTTTTAAGGAAGAAACTTCCAGATAAGAAGTACTTTTACATAGTGGAATGTGACCTCTAGATTCTTTCTTGTGTCCTAGCATTTGCATTAAAATTCCAAAGGGGTGATGTACTGACTGAAGGACGCCGATAGATAGGGGATGGGAACAAGTCATTAACTCATTACTCAGTTTTTATTTTGTAACCACTTAGAATAAGTATACGTGTAAAATGTGAGCATAATGACGTGGTATTAGTTGGAGCCAGATGTGGTCGTTCAGAAATAGGTAAGCAAGGGGTTGCCAGACATTCACACTTCACTGGGCGTCCTGTATCGTTACCAAATCTGGCAACATTCCCCATGAAGTAAGGTACAATGTACCTACACCCTTCATCAGCAGAGAGGCTCCTTACGTCATGGGACAGAGTGGATATTGGGTATGTGTTCTGCCCCCTTCATCCAAACAGATACTCCTTTAAAGATCCTAGATACTGAGTTTAGGCAACTTCATTATTAATTACTAATTATTGTGTCAGGGATTCTTTTCCTTGAAATGAAACCCTATCAGCTCTGCCTATGTCCTCATTAACTCTTTAGTTAAATGCCTGGGTTATATATAGCTTAAGGGGAGCTAAGTTTGCTGAAGAAAGAAAACCTAGGGACTAGCTTCACTGTTTGGGTCCTTAAATTTGTCTTCTTTGTTATGTACCTACCAGGCCATTGGTCTTGAATGTTGAGTACAGAGATGTTTACGTGGATCTCAGACCTCTCACTTGATCCTCCATATGACCAAGGCCAGTAAATGATTGAAAGGACCCAAAACCCAACTGAGTGTTTCATTTCAGGCAAGGACTATTCTACCCCGTCTACCATCAATTCCTTGCCCCTTTTTAATGTGTTCTTTGTATCAGGTTTACAGACTTAAAATGGCTTGTGGTCTATTGTGAGCCCCACATCATCTTTACCTCTCAAATTAACTAACTCATTCGAACTTCATCTCAGCGTCAAGTAATTTCTTTTCCCACTAGCACTTTCTTTTACTACTTTGCCATACTGAAGGGGCACTTGGATATATGCCATACTGAAGGGGCACTTGGATATATGATCATCTATATGAAAAATCTCAGGATAAAGCGTCCTCTGGAACCTTAATGTACTATGTAACGGTGAGTTCCATGAATGACCAGTTCCAAAAGATTCTGCCGAGGGATGCAAACACTAGAACCTCGATATCTGGGGCCACTCTTCCTTCAGAGATCAGGCCTGAGATACCAATGCCCTGACATCGCCTTTTCTGATGGCACTACTCAGCTCATCCAAGAGGCTCCCTATCCTTCTCTCCTTACCTCCACCAGGAGCTCTTATCAACTCCCTCTTCCTGCCAGCCCTTCTCCTACTGCATTATTTTAGGGTAAAGTCTCCCATTTGAGTCTGTTAAACAAACTTATACTTATCTAAACCTTCACTGAAGTATAAACTTACATAAAGTGCCAAATCCTAAGTTTTTAGATTTCATACAAATGGAATCTTACTGTATGTATCTTCGTACCTTTTCGGTCTGACTTCGGTAACTCAGCATTGTGTCTGTGGGGATTCATCCATGAAGTTGTGTTTATCTGTGGTTCATTCTTCGTACTTGTTGAGCAGTATTCCATTTTATGAATATCCCACAGTGTGTTTGCCCACTACTACTATGGATGAATATTCTGGCTGTTTCCAGTTTGAGGCTATTTATGGATAAAGTTTGTATAAGCATTCTTACACATATCTTTTGATGTGAACACTTATTTCTGTTGGCTATATAGCCACAAGAGGAATAGTGGTAGGTGATTCACATGAGATTCTTAATGGGAGAGATTGAATTTGATACTGAGAATTATGCTTCATAGTAAGCCTTATGGGGTATCTTTTTCCATGAGTTGAAAAATAGCTCTAATAGAGGTCTGAATATTTTTTTGCTCGATACTCTTACAGAAACTATTTCTCCAAGTTACCAGTGCCATTTTGAACATGAATTCGGGTTTATGTGTGTGTGTGTGTGTGTGTGTGTGTGTGTGTGTGTGTGTGTGTGTTTTAACCCCGAGCCCACTGCTTTAAGCTCATGTTATTATTTTCTTTATTAGCCTTTTTCTCTTTTCTAGCATTCAGATTATTTTTGAAAAAATAGTAACATATGGGTTCAGGGGCAACACTGTCAGAGTCTTTCTTGTAAAATTACTCCTGGCTTGACATTGAACTACAGATGACAAGTTTGCCAAATTATATGAGGTGAAACTAAAACGAAAGTGAGGAGGTTAATTTTTCAAATGGATGTATTTGGGCAGCGGGCATTTATGGAGTGCTGTTGTGACGCCATCACGCTGTCAGGTACCCGAAAATATAGCCATTATTTGCAAGGAGCTGACAGTCTGGTAGTGGGGGGCAGAAAAGGAAACCAGCACTTTTAATGTCCTTTAAATATTGCTTTGCATGTTACAGGGGAGGATGGGAGGGTGGGAGGGGATGGAGGCGGAGAGGGTGGCAACGTGGGAGCATGGGTGTAGGGCGTCTGAGTCAGACTGAGACTCGGAGAGGGCTTCCTAGAGTAGATTTTGAAGGAAGAGAAAAATTTAGATATTTGGGGGAAATGGGGTGGAGTCAAGGGCTTGTATTCCAGGCAAAGGGACCAAAGAGCATATTTAAAGGAATGGAGGCATGAAATAGTATTATCCATGTAGTAGCCAATTTAGGGGATAAAACACGTTCTATTCCATTGATGATGCTATTGCAATATACATTTCTGGAATGCCTCTTTTGGAATGACTTTCAGAGCTAATTTTCAAACCATACCAGAAAATCACTCTTGATACTTTATAGCTTTAACCCAAATGGTATTCCCCAGCTGGATACTCCTCAGATCTGTCTCCTGAATGCTTTTGGCTCATTCCAAAGCAAAACAGTCTGTCTTCAGAAGGTTTAAGACTTACCACTATTGAGAACATTCAAACACTGTGTGTGCCTCAGAACTCAGAAATCAATACCAAAAGGCCAGTTGTGTGTAAAAAGCACTTATCATTGGGATACATCTATAACCTCCTAAGGTTGAGGTTCACTTTCAGCTTTTAACCAAGTTTCTATTTTAGAGATTTTATGTCAAAATTGGATCATTTTGTATGATGAGAGTTAGTGGATGTGCCTCACAACAAGCCCAAGTGCTTTTGGAAGAAGAAATCTATTCTTGTAACATTATAACTAACCCTGGATTTGGTGAAACTGGCTGGTAGACCATGGAATCAAGGGTCATCTGGGAGATAGCCTCAAGAAGTGAAAGCCACATCGTGGTGATGATTGTCTGTGATGTCAGCCAAATTGGAGTAACAGAAAGGCAGATCCATGAAGCCACGGAGCAGATGGGGAAAGGTGGGGGAGGATAGCAGGACAGAGAAGAGGGTTCGGGAAGGCAGGAGGTGGCATCGGAGAGTCAAAGAAGCTGGCCCAGCTCAGGCAACCATCAGTTAAATGCCTTGCCTCCAGCTGTATATTTTGAGTTCATTGACTCCTATGACATATGAGCAAAAATAAACCGAAAGCCTTCCTAGTGTCAATGTAGATCTGATCTGTTATCTCTCATGTATTTAGTTAATCAATGCCAGTTGTTTTTGAAGATAGGAATAGTTTTGTGGCCCAGTGAGTTGGGAGGGGAAAGGAAGAATGATCAACTTTTTATCTTTAGGTAAGGACTTTATTTAATGAGGGACTAAACAACTGGAGCTGGTCTACACCGATCTAAAAGCTTACTTAGGGTCCTGTCGGGTGACTTATTTGTTTCCACTGTTCCAACAGTTCATGTGAGTTGTTATCTTTAATGTGGCTTAAATAAAACCACATATACCACGTGCCTATGGGTAATTAGATTCCAAAATCAGTTTTTACTTGTATCTTTTTTTTCAGATGTATTTGTAGACAGGGTGTAAAGGCCCCATATTAAACTAGCATAACAGCCATTGATTTGCAGATAGCCATAAACACATTTGGGGATGGAAATCCTGAAAGATGCCATAGTTTTCACCTATTTATCCACACACATTACATATTCTCATACAGTTTGACTTAGAACCACGTTAGGATCAACCAGTGCCCTCCGAGCCAAGAGGGTTTCCAATATGGCAGTTGCAGTGGAAAGGGAGGGGCTTACTGGCGATTTTCACTCCCCTGTCGTTTTATCTTGTATCCTGTGTGGGCATCAGTTTCCTGAGGATGTCCACACTGACTCAAGGAGGAGTGTCCAGAGAGATTTCACACTTAAGTGCAGAAGCACCCGCACTTAATTTCTCATGGAAAGAAAATATTTTACGGTGTCCCTACAAGTTCCCCAAACACTGCCACATAGTTTGCGTCTGAAAATACTGTTCAGCCTTAAGGCAACATTGGAACAGGTCTGTTCTTGGTTTTCAGAATCTTTCTTTGGCTTCCAGTGAAACATATGAAAACTATTGAAGAAAAGTTATCGGCATTTGATTGTGCATTTGCCACTATAATATGTGTACACGTGTGTGTTGTGTGAGAGTGTGCTTCCCACCCCAGAATGGAAAAAAGACACTTAGACTGTAATGAACTTGCTCTCCTGGCATGCCTTCACCTCCTCCTACCATCTGAGCGAGAGCGGTTTCATATATTCTCTTCCAGCAATTGACCTTTCCTGTGTCTACCTATTACTTACTAATTTTATTTGTGTCCAGCACCCTTGCCACAAATTTGCTTTTCAAGTGTAAAAAAAAAACAGTAAATATTCCTCTAAAATGTTTATTGCTCTGCAAAATAAATGGGCAGAGGTTATAAAATATTGTGCATCCGGCACAGTGGATTCTTCAGCTGCTCTCTGGAAATCCAGGAGCCTGTACCAGTGCCAAACTCGATTTCATTTTTCTGTTGTTCAAGTTGTCATACGTTATGAACGGTCCCCTTGGTGATTCTGAACACATTGGCACAGACCTCAAGAATGTCTTATTGGGAAAAAAAAAAAATTGAGAAAGGGGGTAGCATTTGCAAAAAGAGTCAAACCCAGGTGATTATTAGGCATCTATAATCTACAGGACCGCCATGCATTCAGTGGGTTTTTCTGGAGTTGAGGGCAGGGGGAGGAAGGACGCTGCACCTTCTTTAGCGCTTCATCACTGATATTAATCGAATGGCTTCTTTACTTCCTTGCAGTTAAACCATTAATAATCATGAAAAGCTTATAAACTCTGGGTTTAATCTTCATTGTTACCTAAAACTCAAAGAGTGATATCCTTTGAATATAAATAGACCTTTTCTCTAATGTATCCTCAGAACTGCCTTTCTCCCTTTAGGTTTCTGTGGTCCCCTTAACTCCGAGAAGGGTGTGCCCTGGTATGACTTGGATCAGGAAACATGCCTCAGGAACTATTTTGTGACTTTTGGACCCCTGCTATGTTTTACGGGTTGGCCAAAATTTATCACGTAGTTTCCACTCCAGGAATGTGCCCAAGTTACTCAGGCTCTGGGGGCAGAGGAGATGGAGTAGTGTTTGTGGGA
The DNA here is from genome assembly GCF_965194805.1 of Balaenoptera borealis. Taxonomy (NCBI): domain Eukaryota; kingdom Metazoa; phylum Chordata; class Mammalia; order Artiodactyla; family Balaenopteridae; genus Balaenoptera; species Balaenoptera borealis. The sequence continues at coordinate 20,582,423 of NC_138876.1, forward strand.
GGGGTGGAAGAGATACATTTTCCTTTGAATTTCTATAGTGAGTGAAGTGGTCTGGTTTGAAATAAGCGCAGGTGAGTTGCAGGCTACTCACTTTGGAAACAAGATGAATTAAGATCCTTCTGCTGTTTCTGGGAGCTGAGGGCAAGCTAGGCGGACACTTGGGGGGCTGGGACAGGCCAGGTCCCTGCAGCGCAGTGCCTCTGGAGGGAGTTGGGGCAGGAGGGGACGTAACAGGGTTTGAGGACCTTCTCTGAACCCAGAACCACACTAGGTAATCCCTCAAGTTTCCTCATCCTTCCTTCCTAGAATCCTATGAGAGAAGCCTTACCACCTTTATTTTTTTTAGTTGGAAAAACTGAGATAACCCAGGATTACACTGCCTATAAGTTACAGAAAGTGGCAGAATTGGAGCCCTTGTTCTCCAGATATAATCCTCTGCGTGTGCCCTCTCTCGTATGTGTTCTCACTTCATTTAAATCTGACTTGCAAGGAATTTTTGATCAATCTCAGCCAGGTCTGTAATTGCTAAATCATGATGTATGCACCCAGATCATAAAGAATTTCAACTAAACCACCCTTTTTTTTTTTTTTAACATCTTTATTGGAGTATAATTGCTTTACAATGGTGTGTTAGTTTCTGCTTTATAACAAAGTGAATCAGCTATCCATATACATATATCCCCATATCGCCTCCCTCTTGAGTCTCCCTCCCACCCTCCCTATCCCACCCCTCTAGGTGGTCACAAAGCACAGAGCTGATCTCCTTGTGCTATGCGGCTGCTTCCCACTAGCTATCTATTTTACATTTGGTAGTGTATATATGTCCATGCCACTCTCTCACTTCATCCCAGTTTACCCTTCCCCCTCCCGTGTCCTCAAGTCCATTCTCTACGTCTGCGTCTTTTTTCCTGTCCTGACCCTAGGTTCTTCAGAACTATTCTTTTTAGTTTGTTTTTAGATTCCATATATATGTGTTAGCATATGGTATTTGTTTTTCTCTTTCTGACTTACTTCACTCTGTATGACAGTCTCTAGGTCCATCCACCTCACTACAAATAACTCAATTTCGTTTCTTTTAAACCATTCTTTCCCAAAGTGTGGTCCATGGACCACACACCTTGAAATCATGTGGGGCCTTTGCTGAAATGCTGATTCCTGGGCCCTGCCGCCAACCAAGTGGATCCCAGGTTCTGAGGGTGGAGCCCAGGTATAAGCACTCTGGGAATTTCTGTTGTGCCCAAAATTTGAGAGTTCTGGGATACAACCTCTTTATAGCGCTGCAGTATAAAAAGGTCTTAGGGATAGGGATGGCTAAACCACGATGTCTGCAGGCAACTAGTACGTGAATTCTGCCTGAAGAACGTCTGGCTCTATCTCCTCATTTGACACAAAAGGAAGTTGTGGTTTGGGGGGTTTAAGTAATGGTTAAAATTCTCCTGGCTTGTTTGCAGTAAAGCAGAGACTAGGACCAGTTCTTTCTCCACACTGTAGCTCGCTGCTTCCAGCCTTTTAAAAATCAGCTAATCAAGGAAACTTGGATCCATTTCAATCCTGTCAGTGACCCTACACTCCACATAAAAGATGAGTCCTGGGAGAACAACCGTTCTGATTCACACTCATTTGAATGTTGAAAAAAACTGTGCATTTCTTCAGAGTTCTCTGTAGGAGGTGGAAAGATTCAATAAGCTAGCTAAAAAGGTTTCCGTCACACACACACACACACACACGCACACGCACACGCACACACACACACACACACACACACACACACATACAGAGCCCCATACAGCCTGGGTCTGTCACAACATATGAAGGGTGGGGCCTGGCAAGCATGCATAATTTAGGCAAGATTTTCATGGATTTTTCAGTATTTGCAGGTGATTTCTTAAACTATATATTAAAACACTTCCATAAAGATGAAGCTGGAATTTCACCGTGGGCTCAAAAGGAAGAGAATTGGTGTTTCTGGGATTCATGTGCATATTTTAACGTGAGGCATTTCACTTTATGTCATGAGGAAGGTCTCACACGATGGCTGACATTTTGAGTTTGTAGGACTGAACACACCGATTGCCAGACAATTCTGGACGAACAAAAGGTGGAAGAGATTGCTTTGGAAAACTGTTCAATTCAGTTAAGAAACATCCCTGAGTAAAATTTACTTGTTTATTATTTATGAGTTCTCATAGAATAGTGCGAAAGATACTTCTTGGGTGGGGGTCCGTCGGGAGGAGACAAAATCCTGCTTGTTTGCATTTTACTTTGGATCCCAAATCATGGGGCTTCTCCTAGAAGGCTTGGACCCTGTCCCAAGGCCTTCCGTAGTAAATGTGGCTGCTTTGTTTTGTTCCCTAATTGTTTCATTTGTAAGAGTCATATCTGCTGGAGAAAGATGGTAAACACTTTTGCACCAGGTCTGCTTTTTGCGTTTTCCTTCTTTCTTTATACATCATCATGGTATAGAACCTATTTTTGCTTAATAGTTTTGGGCACGAGAAGGAGTACATATTTATTCTTTCCACATAATATTACTGAGCGCCTTCTGTGCTCAATATTATAGCGATGCTCCATCCAGATTACTGAACACAGCTGTATACGGTAGGTAGTGTATAGTCAAATATTTATTGCTTTACAGAAGGCAGAACGGGTAGTGTTTAATTAAGAGCACGTGCTTTGGGATGAGGCAGGCTGCGTTTGAACCCCAGCAGTGATGCTTGTTGCTCCTTGTATCATCTTGGGGAGGTTGCTTACCACCACTCTGCCTTAGTTCACTCTTCTATGAGTTAATAGTAACTCTCAGTGATGTTTTGAAGATTAAGTAGCAGACTGCATGAGTAGGCGCTCAGTAACTGACAAGTGCAATGGCTGTTGTTGTTGTTGTTATTATAATTAGCAAGAACCATAACAATAGTCAGTCCGTTATTGAATTATCTAAGTGTTCATCCTACTTGACTTTTGAACTTTGGCAGGAACATCTAGGCTTAATTTCTGGGTTAGGCTTCCCCCCTCCCCCAAATTTGGTTTGTTCAGTTCCTACCTCTATTTTATGATGTTTCCATTTTGATCATATTACCCCAAGTTAACCACGTTGAAATTTTAAGCATGGAAGCCTGAAGAGGTCTCCTTTTCTGAAAGGGTCGTTTTTGTTTTGTTTTTTTTTAATTTAATAACTGATGTTTCTTAAGTTTTTGGTCTGAGGAAAGGGCAGCATTTCCTTGGCTGTTGGCCCAAAGACGTAGCAATAGGAGCTGGTCCCTGAACAGAAATGTGGAGTTTGTGAGTGAAGAGTTGGTCACCCAGACAGCCCTCCTCCCTCAGACATTCAGGTGCATTCTGGGAAAGTTAACTGAATTCAAAACACTCACCTTGCCAGGGTCACCTTTAAGTGCCAGGCACAAAACTGTAATGAGCTTCCTTTCTCATAATTCTTCTTTTCATGATTTTCTCAGCTGGTTTCTTCAAAGGATTATTTGTAAAGACCTTTATGGTGTGTTATGATTTAATCAGATGTAGCTCGAATTTCCCGAGATGTGTTAATTATCATTGCCACACAAGTGCAACAGAGGAAGCAAAATGTTTTTCATCTGGTCAGGTTGAGGGTTTGTTTAAAATGTACTTAGGGCCATTAGGATCAAATCAAAATGTAGTGCACGGTAATTATGCATGAAATAAAAGATTACCTGCTGTTTAAGTAGCCAGTTTCCTGATAATATTGCAATAAAGTCTTGAGAGAAAATTGGTTTCCCAATAGCAGTAGAACACCTTATTTAAGGGGACAAAGTGAACTGTATTAGGTTGAAAAAATGAAAAAGAGATAAGGAAAAGAAAAACAGATTTTACCATTAAAATTATCAGTGGATATTATCCTCAGTCTTAAAGAAAAGTTACTGTTTTAGTCTTTCCCTTGATCCAAGTAGAGAATGATTTGTTGGCGTTTAAATAGCAATGGAGTTGGTATATTTCAGATTTGATTAAATACAGGAAAGAATAAATGTCTTATGTAAGAAGGGAAAGGCATATGTTAGCCTTAGTATATGAGAGTAGTTAAAAGCCTGACTTCAGAAATCAGACAAATGCCAAAGTTGAAATCCAGTCCACATACTCACTAGCTGCATGGCTTCCGCCGTGTTATTTAACTTCTCTGACCCTCAGTTTCTTTATCAGCAAAATGAGGCTGCTAATATAATACACCTTGTGGTAAAGATTAAATGAGAAAATGTAAGTAAAGCACTTAGCGAGACATGTTTATTGTATAGTAGTGATAAATTAATATTAGATGTCATTATCATGTCAGTTGGGGCTCTGACTGATTGAAAATAGTCTGAATAGCAAGGGGAAAATTTTTAAACTTTGGAATTCTGAACACATGTAGTATATATATAAGGTAGAAATCTCATTCCGTGTTGGAATTGGATGCTGCTTTGTGGAACTGCGATGGTGAGGATAATATGAGGTTGACAAATGTGCTGATACGGAGAATTCTCAGCGTCACCCACTGGATCATTACTTTTTACCTTTTGGAGAGAATTAATATGAAATAGACCTGTTCATGATGATTTGGCTAGCAAAATAGGTGATTTCTGCGAAGATTTTCCTGCCACAGACCTGTCCTTGGTGAAGAAGAAATAATTTTCTTGGTTATTCCTCCAGTAGAAAATTCGGACATTGCCCCTTTTGTTCATGGTTGGAGAAGTTTCTAGTTACTCCGTATATCTGAACTATCTGTGTGAATAGTTAACACATACCGAGGGTTAAAAATTAACTAGTTACAGAAAGTCCTTTTTTTTTAATTCTAAAAAAGTAACTTCTTTTGGGGTATTAGAGAAAAAGTTCAAGAGATTCACTGATTAATATTTATTGATCCAGTTATATAGCTGGCAATGTGGTAGCGCTTTCACAGTTTCTATCTAACTTAAGAATAACTGGAGGGGAAGAGGAAGAGAAAGATTCTTGCTCCATATGTATTAGAAAACTATCCTTTAAATTTCAAAGGTTGTATGTGGACTTCTGAATTGCATGATTATCAATCTGCAAGACCTTGAGACTATTTATTTAACCAGAAGTTTCTGACCCCAGAATGCCAGCATCACTTTTGGTGGTCTTTGGAGCGAATGTCCCCTTGTTTTTCATGTATCCATTAAAGAACTGAATGGAGATATTTAGTGCTCTTCTGCCGAGGAATTCCTCAAATTGGCCTCACCATTTGGTTCCAGGTTGTTAATTGAACAGTAGCAATCAGCCTGCGTGATCTTTAATGTTCTGACGCTGCTGACTGATGCCTAGGACATCAGACATTTTGTAACGCACTACGAAATCATTCTGTACTCAAGACCGAAGAAAGCAACACATCATTTGGACCATGTTTTATCTTTATCCTCAAGGTCCAGAGGGTGTGCCTGTTGATCTTTCCGTGGTCTAGTTAACTCTCAAACACCCCATATCTCAAGCCCGACATGAAGGGTACTGAGAGTTAGTTAGCGTGAAATCATTTATTTTTGACTCTTCGTTTTGCTTCATTTGTTTATCCAACAAATACTTATTAAATGTCCACTATGTGCCAGGAGACATTCTCCTAGGCACCTGGAATGTACCAGTGAGTAAAACCAAGATTTCTATTTGTGTGAAATTCACACCCTGCCTGAATGGAGGGGTTTGGGATTCTTCAAGGGGCCCTTTGCCTCCTTTCATTACATTTGGAAAGAAGAATTAAATCAGAAGGCAAAGTACAAATCCTGTTTGGTGAACTAACGTCTATTCCCTCACCCTCTACCCCCTGCCCCCAAAACTACCACACATACACACCTTTCTGGGAGGAGGAAAGGAAAGCAAGATAAAATTTGTTGTACAGGGCAGTGTTTGCTATGATCATACCAAAGGTCTGTATAACTCAGTCTCCCAGTCTTAATAATTGGCATTTTATAGAATCAGCTTTGACTATCTCCTTGTTGCCCCACTGGACAGTTCTTCACTTTCTTGGTGCCAAATGTTCTACCTTCTCCAAGAATTTATGATTATGGTAGTTATTTTTTTCTTTCTTTTTCACGTGCAGTACTTTAGAAGCCAGTGTGATAGCTGTCCTCAGGGGATCCTTATAAAAACTTAGCAGACAAGAATTATAAGCACTTTATTGGAATTCTACTAATTCTGGATTTCACATCAACTGGGAGGGTTGTCTAGATGGAAGCTTATCTTTGCTTTACATTGCTATCTTCAAAGATAATGTAAATTAAAAGGATAGAGGGGAAATATTTAAAGTATATAAGTAAACAAATGATAAAAAGCACTCTAATTCCCCAAAGCAGGTTCTTTGAGCATGCACAATGGTTTGTACTTAAAATTAATATTCCTTGTTTAATAGCTTTCACCAGCTTTAATCAGCATAACCATTTCGTCAAAATTATTAAGACTTTCATCGAATGAACCTGACTCCCCAGGGGTGGGGAGGGGAGATGGGTTGCATATAATAAAATGAATTTATATTTGGGGATAAATAGCCACACATCTCGTACTCTTGGGCATAAAGTAGTTAGCAGTGGCTAAATTTGATTCGCCACATTCACAGAAGCAACACAAGCAGTTTCTGCTTTTCATAGCATAGATTACTAGAAAGAAGAGTATTCCAAATGGATAATGGCTTAGTATAGCCACTGTGTGGCCTGCAGTACCTTCTTCTACCAGGAGGTGGTAGTTCTTTCAATTCAGGAAGCTGATCCTCTGACCAAGATTACCTGGTAATTGATTGAGGGAGAAAGAAGTGACCCAAACTGACAAATAAGGACTTTGATATGACACTATATAAATGCACAAACTTCGAGGCAACGGAAGGAAGGAAATGATTACCTTGCTAGCTTTTTTCCCCTCTGCGTGGATCATTCCTAATGAATATCTGAGATCTCACCAAGACAGATTTTGCATCCCTAACTTCTGGATGATACTTAGTGGGAAATTCATAGTTCACACAAAGAGTTAGGAGATTGATCGCTAAGACCCCTTTAAGGCTGAGGTAGCAGCTCAGCCTACCACGTAAAGGTACTGGTCCAGGTAAATCTTGCTGTAGGGAACCTGCAGTTTCTCTTGGATACACTCCTGAGAAAGTTCTAGCCATCCTTCGGGTGCAAGACTGACGCTTATTTTCTGCAACAATATTTGTTCCCAACAGAAGATTGCTGAAGAATCTCTTTATATGTGATGTTTTGCAATAAGTGCATGTAGGTTGCATGTTTGCAAGTAGCATCCAATTTGAAAAACTCATTTTAAAAGCTTTTAGGAATTCACAGGTATAGACTCATAACATGTCAACTCATCTCATGAGGATTCTTTTGGTACATCCAGATTTCTCTATGCTGGGTTTGCTTAAATTCACTATAAATCTTAATTGAGAAGCATATTCAAGTCAGTGATTAATGTCAAAGATAACTATTTATCCTCAGGCCTGTATGCTAGGATTTTTTTTTCCCTCAACTCCATATGCTCCTTCCTTGACATCTGCTTCAAAATCAAGAAATGCTTTGGACAAGTAAATGCCCTGAAATTTGGTCCAAGTTAGAGTGTCTTCAGTACCACAGAAAAGACTATTTCCCCATTAAAAAAAAAAAAAAAAGTGTGAGTGTCAGGCAGAGTCTTGCACCTTTTTTGGTTTTTCTCACTGCTAGAATCACCAGGGCCAGGGCGGAGCATAGAACATCCCAGGCAGATTTCACCACTGTGGAATTCTTCTTCATTATTATTTGAAAAAGCAAAGAATTCGTTGTAGCCCTTTGGTGCACTAACACTTGCATAGTTTGCCCCAGGCCTCTCGTAAGCAGCAGTATCCAAAATTAAATGTCTAATTTCACTGCTTCGACATCCTTTGTTGGCACGGCATCTGGGATGCTCATTATCACTTCTCCAAGATGGCTGCCTCGGGCAGTCGATTCAGTCGAAACCAAATTGTAATTAAACGATTTTAGTTTTGCACACCCGCCTTCGCATTTTTCTCCACTTATTATGCATGGTGAAAGTTCCTCACTGCCCAAATCCACGTACTCATGGATGATGTACGAAAGACACAGAACTGTTTCCTAAGGTTCACTCTTTTCTCTCGTTTCCTTTTCTATCTCACGTCACTTGAGTACCTCTAAGATGAGTTGGTGATGGCGGTCAGTAATTTGTGTTGGGTCTAGGTGAGTATAAGCCGGAAGAGTCCATTAGGTTTGGAGCTTTTTGTAAGTTTTTGAGGAAAGTAAAGGCGTAGTGAGGGTAAAATGTTTGTGGGTGCGTTTAGATTACTTGTACAAAATAGCTTTAAGTCTTACCATGAAAAATGCCAGTTTTATTCAATTTGCAAATTAATCCATAAGTTACATTTTGTATTTTATCAGGTATTTATTATGTGTACTCATTGTGCTAAATGTAGTCTTCTATTGAATGGACTGGTCCTAACAACCCTGTGAGGTCAGGTGGAAGCTTTGAGAGGTTAAGTAACCTAACCGTGGTTATAGAGAAAGGAAGTAGCGAAACTGGGCTTCTGGGGCAGAGGTGGGAGAGGAACTTAGACATTCAGCCTTCTTCAGTGTGGTTCCTAGCCTCTAACACCAGCCTCCGGGGGCCTGATTCAGGGTGGTCTGGACAACTGTATTATGAAGAAACATTGTGATTCATCCATTATGAGCTTGGGCTCTGGAATCAGACACATACAGAGTTCAACCTCGTTCTTCCCCTTGCTCTCTATGACCTCTAGCGTCTCACCTGTGAAATGGAGATAAAGAATCTTTGCCACGAGGGAGGTTGGGAGTTTAAGGAAGATAATGGAAGGTGTTTAACCAGCATCGCATCCACAGGTGATGGTGACGATAGCGGTGAAGATGTGAGGACGCTGTAGGTGACTGCTTCCCTTCCATTCCCCCCTCCCCCCGCCCCATGGCTATAGCTTGAGGCCACATCTGGTATGGAACGCTAGCTAGCAAAAGCGCAGAGGATGCAACATCTTTACTGGTGGGAGCCTAAAGCAGAGCGGAGTGATGCATGCTCCGTGCCCAAGGCCGTGATGGGTAGAGGCGAGGCCAGGGCAGGAGGCAGGAGCCCGGGCAGGCTTGTGTACAGGCACGAGAGTTCTGTGTCTCCTCCAGGAAAATGGCCTGCCCCCCGATGGCTTTCCCCAGTGAGAGCAACTTTCCCAGGCACGAGCCCATCGTCTTCAGCCATCGTGCCCTCACTCCAGGCGCAATCTGTTTCCCAGGTGCAAAGAGGTGCTAATTGGAGGAGGTGTCGAACATTAGACGTCCTCAGCATTCATCTGGGGCCTTGTGGCTGATAGGCCCCAGCTGATAGTATAGTTAGAACTAGACCCTTGGATAGAAGGCAGTAATGGGGGAACAAAAGAGTCCAGATGAACTCATCCTGTTTCTGGTTCTTGGTGGCTTCAGAGAAGAGACTTCCACGAGGACTAAAATGAGGATGTTTAATAGAGAAGCCAGAGACAGTAAGTGCAGGACTTGTGGAGGGAAACGAATGGTGTATTTAGGAAAAAAAGTGGATCTTTGGATCTATTTTTAACTGAATAATTTAAACTCCAGTAAATTACTTATTTTTGACGGGGCAAATTAAAAAAAGGGGTTCAGTTCTACTTGCAGGGACTAAAGCTGGAGGCTGTAGGTACATAGTTAAATGCTCAGTGAATCTTTGCTAACCAGTGAACTGGAAGATTATTGTGTTGCTCTGATATAATATTTTTAGAGTTTAGTTTATTTTTATTGTTGTTTTAATTTGGAAAGCAGGTAAGCAGTCTGATAATTATATTAGAATCACTGATTTAAATACAAGGAAATATGAGTGTTTAGTCCAGATTTGATTCAGAAACTATTTTGATGACCGAGTTTTGTTTTGGCTTATGTGGATTCGGTATCGATGTTTCTCCACTGTCTAACTCTTGGGGATGATGGGCAGTGATCTGTGTTTAATTCAAGTGTGAGACACACACTTGACACAGGTTTGGTTCTTTTTGGAAGTCAGGTTCTTTGTAGGAGGTTTAGGGTTGTGTAGAGAACTGTGAAGACATCTCTCTGTATTTCATTTCCTGAGCCCTATCCACACACCTCAGTACTGCTTCTCACTTTACTCCACTCCTTCTCCCAGGTACTTGAAAATCTGGATGTTTTCCTATGAGCCTGGGATATTGCTCACAAAGAACTTTTCACTTGAGAAAAGGCTTGAGGGATGCCTCCCCTCTGCTTTAACTTAGTCCCCATTTTAATGTCTCTAAACTTTTGAAAATAAAGTGCATCTATAAAGAAATTTGTTACCAGGAACTCTTGAGGTAGTGGTCGGTTTTGTTAAAGTAATTAGAAGCTGTTCCCTTCCTCTGCTCTCCAAAATCACCACTGAGCTCCACATTTACTAGTTCTTATTTTTAGAATGAGCTGACTGTAATAGTTAAGATAAGATCATTTCAATATCTAAAGGCGTTATTCTAAGGAAGCCCATTTCAACAGAAACACAGTTAAGTATCTTGAACTGCACAGATATGTTTTTGATGTTGAGCTGGAAATGAGTATTTTTATCTTCTTTAAAGACTGGGCAAAGGAGAAGGAAAAGAATGAACTTTTTTCACTCCCTCCACCCCATAACCTCCATTAAAAATTTTCAAAAGAAGTACAGATATTCTCACATTTCCTGAAATTCTGTAGTGCGCCATTAAAATGTCTGTGAGTATATAAGCAAAACAGGGCTTTGCTGTCTTAGAGACTTACCTGGGGGGACCTTGAGGAATCTGCATCTCTGTGACACCCTCACCCCTCATTCCTAAACACACATGCACATACCTGTCTAGGTCAAGTCCCCCATCCTTTTCAGATAAGAGTAGGACCCTGCAGGCACAATTTTACAGTAAGACACAGTCCTGATTAAGACACTGCGTGGCGGCTATTAAGAACTTGTCCCCTTTACCCTTTCAATAAAAGTCTGGATTTTTCATTCCACAACTTTGGTAATGGTCCATACCAGAGTCACGGATTGGTAGGAGTGAACTGGATCCTTGATCTTCTGGGGGAGGAAACTAAAGCCAACTGAGTGGAAGTGACTTCCGCAGGGCAGGGCCAAGCTTGTGCCAAGGGTACCTCGTTTCCCATTTCAAGGTTCAAGGTCTGTCTACCGTGTAAGGCCCCTGCAGGAAAGACCTGCAGCTGAGGAAGAGCAGCCTTTCTCTTCTGGGCAGGGGGCAGCACGAACTCATTGCCATTGAAGGAGTTACTGGCTTTTTATCAAGAGGCCCTGGCGTCGATTTAATTTAGTGGCACTATGTTGTTGGTTGAAGAGTTTGCAATTTTTTCAGAAGTAATGGATTTAACCAGTTCCTCCGCTTTCATCCTGGCATCTTAGCAGTCTTCGGAAAACATTAGCAGTAATGAGGTGACGCAGAATACTCTTAAGACATGCGTGCCTGGGATCTTCTGCTTTTCGTACTCTGCACTCTGGGTATAAGTCTTTGTGACTGTTAACACAGTGTTGTCGCTGAGACACAAAGCAGGGAGAACCGCTTTTCCAGAACTGTCAGGTGGTTCAAATTAAAAAGCAAATTATGGCTGTGTTGTTACAGCCTGGGAAAAGGGAAACAGCGTGTTTCAAACTTGCCACTTCATTTGCCAGGGTGGAAATTGCGTTGGTTGTAGGGTTGAATTTGGCCAACAGTTTCAAATTCTCAGCCAGTGGTGCCCACCCCAGGGAGGCAGGTATTGTGAGCCCGCTCTTCAGTGTATTTCTGCCCCCAGACCCTCTTCTTTCTCTCTTCTCTTTCTCCGCATACGTGTATGTTGATGCCCATTGGTAAGGAACCCTAGCTTGGCATGCAGTTGCCTCCCACTTTAGAATCTGAAGGTGAGAGAGCAAAGGTAACCCTTTTCTCTGTTTTGAAATACTTCCTTGCAATCCTTTGTGCCTGCTCACGGGATGGTAGTCGGGGTCTTTCAGCAGTAGTAAGGAAATACTATTTTTACTCTCTGTTTTGCTATTTAAAAATATCCATGCTTGTCATTTTGGGACCTTTCTCTGTAGCATCGTTATCTATTAATAACCACACTTAAAAGAGATGCAGGGGGGTTCAGATTATCTGTAAACAGCAGATATTCTAACATGATTATGATGTGCTTCTGAATTCGCCACTTTTGTGTTTGTTATTTTAGGATTCCATCTTCTTCGAGTATTGTTGATTATATATAACGAGAGAACTGGCCACGCCCAGGATACCCTCGGGATGGGTTGTGCTTCCAGGGGAGGCTGGGTTGGGCAGTGGTATGCTATTGGTAGCACAGTTGTTTTCAGTAGTTCCCAGGTGCAGGGAGTGTGCAGAATGGTGATGGAGCTTTGAATTATAACCCCGATGAGCCCTGTGGTGGGGTTTAAAGTAAGGCTTCAGATTCAGGCCTGCGTTTGACCCTCTGGTCTATTCATTGTCTGTATCATTTGGCGAGGATGGATATTAATCTCCCTAACAGGAAGTACAGATAATTCTGTGGCTCAGGCATATCCTAGGATTCTAGGTACTTTACATTTTTCCACATTGCCATCTCAGCACACCTGTTTTGGTCACAAGCTGATTCTCATCAGGACCTGGCAACTTCTGGAAGTTTCCTCCTTGGTTCTCCTCTTAGGAGCAAAGGAGACCATTCCTGGAGCCCCTTGACAGACTTCCCTCACTGGAGAGCAGAAGAGCAGCCCCGTGACAGGCTAACCCAGCCGCGAGCCACACTCTGAGGGGAATCAGAACTAGAGCTGAGTTAGTCTCTGCCAAAGCAAATGGCCTGGGGATAAGAGTAGACACACAGTGGGAATTCTTCTAGAAAGGAGGATGGAGGCCAGAAGTGGATGTTGGGGTGATAATGAAGATGCCAACTTCAGCCTCAAGTTTCCTCAGTTGTAAAATGAGGACAACAGTGATTCTTTTTTTTTTTTAATAATTCTTTATTTTATTTATTTATTTTTGGCTGTGTTGGGTCTTCGTTTCTGTGCGAGGGCTTTCTCTAGTTGCGGCAAGTGGGGGCCACTCTTCATCGCGGTGAGCGGGCCTCTCACTATCGCGGCCTCTCTTGTTGCGGAGCACAGGCTCCAGACGCACAGGCTCAGTAGTTGTGGCTCATGGGCTTAGTTGCTCCGCGGCATGTGGGATCTTCCCAGACCAGGGCTCGAACCCATGTCCCCTGCATTGGCAGGCAGACTCTCAACCACTGTGCCACCAGGAAAGCCCAACAATGATTCTTAATGGGATGATTGTGAGACTCAAATGAGTTAATACTATAAAGCACCTAAGAGAGGTCCAGCCACATAATAAACATTCAATGAGCGGTAGCTGTTATTATTACAGTAATGAAAGCATTACAGTCCAGCAGTGTTATAATACATGTTGAATTAAAAAATGGTGATAAACCAGTGCGGGGAATGACCCACTACGTGGCTGCATAACGAACTACAGTCTGAACTGGAAGCAAAGACATCCTTCCTCTGCATCATTTGGGGCTGGTCGTTTGTCACATTGAGCCGTGAGCATTTGGGGCTTTCAGGATCCATTGTCACCAGAAGTATGGGCCACCGGATGGATTTCAGCCAGGAGGAGCTAGAGAGAGCAGGCAGCTGGGAACCCAGGGCGTTGATTAGGTTGTAAGTTTTTTGGGGGTTCACAGCACTGGAAGACACCTTTCACAGAATCATGGGAGCAGAATGACCATTTCTCCCTATAATCTGGGGACCCAGGCCCAGTTTTGCTAGCTGGATGGTTTTATGAGGGTGGAGTAAAGCAGCAGTACATATATTTGTATAGCTGGGCTAAGTGACAGCTGTAGGGCCAGCTGGGTTAGAACTCAATATAAGATCATAGTCTACAAATCCTTGGATGTCCTGGGAAACAAGAGGGAATTGTTATTTGGGACACAGTGGGAAAAGTGAGTGACAAGAAGAAAGGCAAATTAATTAAAATACACACGTCCTTGCCAGAATTAAAAGCGATTACATCCTTGGTTTTCTAACTGTGCTATTCAGTCATTTACTAAATACGGCTTGTGATACGTCAGCTGAGGGATAACCTTTATATTACAGTAAAATTGATGAACCTCTTTGGTGCAGACAGTTCTGTCTTCGGTGGCTTACCTCATTTCAGCCAATGCAGAATTTTTTTTAAAGATTGATTTATTTTCTTTATTTTTGGCTGCGTTGGGTCTTAGTTGCGGCACGTAGGATCTTTCGTTGCGGCGTGTGGACTCCTCTCTAGTTGTGGCTTTCGGGTTTTCTCTCTCTAGTTGTGGCGTGCAGGCTCCAGGGCACGTGGGCTCTGTAGTTGTGGCCCGCGGGTTCCTAGAGCACGTGGGCTCTAGAGCACGTGGGCTCCATCGTTTGCAGCACGTGGGCTCTAGTTTAGGCGCACGAGCTTAGTAGTTGTGGCGCGCGGGCTTAGTTGCCCCACGGCATGTGGGACCTTAGTTCCCTGATCAGGGATCGAACCCGCGTCCCCTGCATTGTTAGGCGGATTCTTTACCACTGGACCACCAAGGAAGATCTCAGCCAATGCAGAATTGAAATGAGGGAAAAGGATCCTGAGGCTTTATTGTACAGCATCTTCTCACCCATATTTTTTTTGAGTTGACTTTGTTTTCCTGATAAATTATAAATTCCTTTAAGGAACTGTGTCAACCTCATCTTCTATCCTTACTCGTTAGCGGAGTATCTGGAATGAAGTACTTATTCTGTAAATGTTTGCTGATTAGGTGCTGCAGGTGTGAACCAACTATATTGTAAAGGTAATATGACACTAATTTTGTATTCAAATAACATTTTAGTATCTCATATTTTATAATCTATACAACTAATGCGTGTGCTACTTCTCCAAGACAAAATGTGGTGATGGGTATTTTTTTTTAAAAGGGTTATTTAAGATTGACTTATGGGGGATATTTGTTCTAGGATGATTACCAAATACGCTCCATCGGAAGCCACTACGAGTCCCACTTTTATGAGTTCTAATAATTTATGATATTGATTTAATTTACTCTTATCTTAGGTCCAAACCATCTAGATCAGGGGTCAGCAAACTTTTTTCTTTCATAAGCCACGTAGTAAATATGTTTGGTCTTGTGGGCCATATGTTCTCTGTCATACCTATTTCAATTCTGCCCTTGCTGCATGAAAATAGCCACAGATAATACTTAAACGAAGGAGTGTGGCTATGTTCCAATAAAACTATTTCTGAACACTGAAATTTGAATTTCGTATATTCTTCTTCTTTTGATTTTTGTTTCCCCCAACCATTTAAAAAACGTGAAAATCATTCTTAGCTTGCAGGCTGTCCCAAAACAGGCCCTGGGCTGTAATTGGGAGATCTCTGATGTAGACCCTAGTCATCTACTAAGTGCACCGTCAGCAGAGGAGATGATCTACATAAAAGAGCATAATTGAAAGAAATCAGGAGTAGGCAGAAGAATGGCTTGTGGGTTGCCATTTGCACATGGCTCTTACGGTCATCATTCCACGGGTTTTTGCTGCATGTCTTTTTTCCATAGGCAGTAGGTATCCCCTGTGAGGGCAGAGCCCTGGCCCATTCTTCTCTATATTCTAAGGGTCTAGTGCCTATGAATGAATGAACAAAAGAATAAAAGAATCAATCCAACATACATGTCACAGTAGGTGCTAGGTTACTGAATCACAAAGGATGAAATTTCTTTTGAGAAAAACACAAAAACCAGAGGCCCACGGCACTGTTATCAGTTTGCCTACAGACACTAAACACTATAAATCGGCTTTGTGTAACATATGGAAGAGTGACTGTGAAGGAGGGCTGTGTAAGGAGGGAAACATGCAAATCATTTCAGAAAGATTTCCATTCCTATGGACTCAGGGGGTTGCCAAGGCATTGCAGTTCTTCCCTTAAAATGATGGGTCATTAATGATACTCTAAAATGTTACATCTTCTCCTTTTTGCCTTTGTAGAGGGACTGCTTAACCCTCAGGAAAGGTTTCCATAGGGAAATAATCTCAAATAAGATTAGATTTTTTAAACTAGGAGTCATCTTTTTATATGTACTGATACTATTATTTCTGATGTTGGTTTAATTGACCCTTAATTAAGGTCTAAAATTCGATTTCTCCCCCAAAATACAATTGCCCCCTTTGTTTAAAAGTTAAAAAAAACCCACATTTTTTTCATCTTCCATTTTTGTTTCTCCATGGATACAGTGGAAAGAGCCAGTAAAACTCTCCTATTAAACATATGAGAAAGGCTATGCTTCTGTCTGGTTAAAAGCTGTGGGGTAGTTTCTACTAAAACAATCAGGGTGAATTTGTATATTATCTTTGAGCACAATTCATAGGCCATCCATTTAATGTTCCAATATACTGATGTGGTTTTTTTTGCGTTTTTCTGTGTCTGTATTTTCAAACCATTTCTTACTCCAGTGTGCTCATTCCTGGTTCTATCAGGTTAAGCTGATGTAAGCTTCAAAGGGACAGTTCAGACTTGAGACGTGCTGCTGGCACCAGCCAGTTTTGTTCCTATTGTGGCCACTTCCGTTTAGCTGTTGTGTTGTGATGTTTTGACAAAGTGAAGGCTCAATGAGACAGGAGCTTAAATAAACAGGAATTGGACTCATACCCCTATTTCCAGGAAAAATGGGAACAGCAGGCATTATCTGATGTAATTAAAGTGTATTGAACCCTGAACAAAGTCCTTGGTGTAAATCCTCATTTGGCCTTTACAACCAGTGGGCTTAGAACCAGGGATGTGAATGACCTGCTGGTTGGAAGGTCTGTGGCCTCTCCAAGGACATGTAGAGTGTATGGCGAGCCTATTAGAGATTTCCTTGGTAGTAATTTTAGAAAGATACTTAGGTGCCATCTGGTCTCCCCTCCCTAAACCCCAGTTACCTTGTCTACAAAATGGGAATAATTTTATTTCCCATTGGGATTGTGATGTTGGTTGGACTTAAAGAAGTATTTTAAGTACAGTACATAACACAGTTTCTCAGATCAGCAGATCCTCAAGAATAAGTGACTGTTACTATTACTTCTTCTCTTTTCTAAACATCCCCCCAAAGTCTTAATTAGTAAAGAATTCTTTCTTACCAGGTTGAAATCTTTACCATATAACCTAGTATGAATTTTATACTATTGGGCACTTTCTATGGTGTTATTACTTATGTATAAAATAGTTTAATCTCAATCCATTTATTTTGTAATTTTTTTCACAAATGACTCATAAGCAAGCCCAAGAGAATAATTTCCAAATATTCAGGTTTTTCTACCTTGATAATTCTGTCATTCATATATATATATATATATATATATATATAGTGCACATATACCAATTATATATATGTGTGTATATATATATATGTATAAAATACATATGCAATTTAAAAAAAACAGGTACTGACATTAGATTTACCCTCAAGTTATAAATATGTCAGCTGTCTCTTTGGGTCGCTGTGATTTTTCAGGTGCCCTCAAATATTTCTAAAGCTATAAGTGTGTAGACTTATGATGGATCTGCTGACTTCAAATGGATATTTGTTATTCAACCTAAATATTGTTCAACCAGGCCCGACTAACTTCTCTTTTATCCAGATTAATTTTCTCTTTCTTCTGAGGATGGTGTTATATATAAATTGCTGATATTTAAGATAATATGAATTGGGAAATTGGGAATTTGCAGAATCATCTCGTTCTGGGTGAGAATGAGAGTTTGGGATCTTTATCTCCCAAGGATACATTAACCTATCTCTTAAACACTCAACAAAGTATATTAGCATCATTAGACAGTGTTTAAAATTCAGGCGTATCTGTTCTTCCGGTTCCAAGTTGTAGTGGAGTTGTCTTCCATTGGGGAATAATTTGTCTCTATTAATTGAGGACAAATGCGCATGCGTGTTTTAATTACACAGTAAATTAGGAGAATTTAAGATGCAGAATATGTGGGAGCCAAGAATTCAAAACCAGCAACTCAAAAACGTAAGTAGATTAAACAGGAAAAACATCTCGGCATACGAGTGCAAGCAGGTCCCAAGATAAAGAAGGGGGAAAAACAAGATCAAGACCAATTATTCAGGTTTTACTAAGGCTCCTTTCAAGCAGAACGATTCTGATTTATGGTTATAAACTATTGTTGGCTAGACATGGCAGGTGGAAGAAAACATTTATCACAGGGTTACTTCAACATGTCTGGCTTCAAGGGCCCTTTTATGCATTCAGTGAAGAATAAATATTGAGCATTTCTTACGTGAATTTAAGTGTTAGAGAACTCCCATAGCAAGTATTCAGTCTATGTCCTTGGAACCCTGAGAGTATATGAAAAAATCATATGATTATGAGCTTCTGTGGGGAAAGAGTCTAGAACTTTCCTTAGATTCTCACTGGGGTCCACGATCCGAAAAGGTAGGAATTCAAAGCTGCTGCTTGAGCAACGCGGACATTTGTTGACTTTGTTCTCTGTCATTTAAGGTTAACCAAAGTTGCCTCTCATAAACTGTTATGGCTTCTGTTTTTTAGGCAAGGAAAAGGGGAATGATTTTTTTTCCCCACCCCACTATGGCCGCCAGAATGCTTTCAACCAAATTTGGTGCTTCCCAGAAAGACCAACCCGTTTGTCACTAGTTCAGAGCATCTTTCTCTTCTTTCTCCTCTTACCATATACATACTTAGATATCTCTTTTTATTCTTTTCTTTTTTAAAAAATGCCCTGGGCATCTGAGTTTTTGTCGTAAGCTACCTTAAATCCTTTTTGGAAGCAGGTCGGATCTGATAAAACCCATGGCTCCCCAGGATCTCAGAGTGCTGGCTGATTGATTACAGGGCAAGGGAAGCAGAGGGTGTAGGTATTCCCTCAAACATCACAGGGGACAGAAAAACAGCCTCCAATTGTTTGTTCTACTGAGGGCGGCTGGGAAAAGTCCTCTTCAAATGAGAGGTCCAGGAAGGGAGGAATGAGAACTTCTGGTTACCCTCCGAAGTGAAACTAAGATAATTTCTGCCTTCCTAGCACAACTTAGGCTAATTACTCAGACGTAATCACTTGCTTTTATGGTTCCAGTAGGGATTGTGTTCTTGCTGGTTCATCTTGTCTCCCCCAGTGGACATTGTGCTCCTTAAGAATGGGGACGCTCACTCCTTTTCTATTTATTATGATTGTTCTTTGGGCAGTGCTTCTCGCATAGCAGGCAAAATGCAATTGATGTTAATGATCAAGACACGACGACCTGGGAACCTAACACTGCTTCGTGGACGATCTTGAAAACATCATGTGGAGATTTGTGGTAAACATGTCATCACCTTCCAGAAGGTTTCAGAACTTAGTGATGATTTGTGCTTTCCTGAGACAATTGACTGTGCCAGCACTCAAGAGAGAAACGTTCCCTTCTAAATAGAGGTGATGGAGTTAAACTCATAGTAGCTGATTGTTGAAAATTATAAGGTGCAGTTGTGTATTTTTCCTATAAACATTATCTCACAAGAAATCGAATGAAAGAAAAGGGTGACTCTGGAAAACTGTCAAGTATAATTTATCTGTTTAAACCCTGAACAAACTGCGAGATCTTTAGGCCCCTGAATACAGAACATTTTACCCCTCTATCACTGGCATGCAAGTGTATTTACCCATTATGAGTGGCTTATTTCCTAGTTTATGTGCATTGTGTGTATAATCACGTCTGCCTTTTCCTCTCCTGCACATCCTAAGGGGAATTAATCACTTATTATGGTCCTTTTAAACAAGACAGAACAGATCTCTGCTTAAAGCTTAGGAGGTTCCTTTATAACAGTGCTTGGCTCAGGTAGCCTTGTGTGTACTTCTGAAAAATACGTCCCATAAACGTCCTGAAATTGGCTTCAAAGGCATCCACTGTGTCCTCTGTGAAAAGCAATGTGGAAGAAGGAAGCATTCTCAAGGAGGGACCAGAAGTCAATTCTTTTTTATTCCCCAATATAAGTTTCACTTTCCCCAAAGAGGAGGAGGGAAACTCCCTCAGGTCCGTGCCAGGTGGCCTAAGGGCCAATGGCGGAGTCCACATGGGAGCACAAGACGTTAATAATTAAAAAGCCCTAGGCCTCCCACCCTCCCCTGGATCGATGCCTGTTTGCTGAGACAAGCTGCAGGCCTGCTCCTGGTCCTCGTGCCAGGGCTCGGCTGTTTTTGTTGACGAAGCTTTTCGTCTGCTTCCCTTGTGATCCCAAGTTACGTGCCGGCTCCTGTGGGTTCTTTGGGTTCCTGGTTGTGTCTCTGCAGGCCCTGGCCTGTCTGTACCAACCTCCTGTGTGACCGGCTTCAGGCACAGGCCCCAGGGGGCACGGAGGGTGCTGGGATTGAGCGCCGCACAGCACTTCTGTATGGCATTCCTGTGTTCTGGTGTTTTGCATTCCCTTTTACTGGTTCTTGCTCAGAGCGCTGATGTCAAGTAAAAAAATCATTACTTGCACTTTAATTCCAAAGGGGAAACAGAGAGAGGTGAATCAAATGTGCCTCGCAAACAGGTCGAGATTAAACTGGGCTCCCTCTAAACCCCAGTCACACTTTTTAATGTTCGATTACAGTTTCTTCAGGCATGACATGGGAATCTTATACATCGACCGACGCTTGCCAAATATTCTGTGACGCTGGAATCTTCTGGGAAAGTCCAACATCTAAAAGAGGAGGATGGGGGTCCCCCAGATCCATTAACCGTGGCCCCCTCTGTCCAAATGGCCTCTGAGGGGAGGCCGTGGAGTCCAGCTTGGGAAAATCTCCAGGGTCTCTAAGGGCTATCGGAGCTCCCAGAGGGAGGGCGATGGTTTGATTGAGGAAAGGTGAAATACAGGGATTGGGACCGCTGGCATCCACGCCTCACTTTGCCAACATGCGTGATCTTAGTGCCTTGACCTCTCCACTCCTCGGTTTCCTTATCAATCAAGTGGGGACAATAAACGAGATAATCTGTTTTAGAGGCCTCTGCCCGTAGGCCTGGCCCAGAGAATGGTGATATCATTGCTAGTTTTGTTATCGTCGTCATTAAAAAAATCAATAATAATTGTTGTACTTTGAATTTGGGGGAACAGGTTTAAAAACAAAAACAGTATCAGTAATAAAAATTGCCGGTTCTTTTAATATGTGCGTTCTTCCTTGGGAGGCATTCCAACCATGATCTGAATTTTTCCAACTGAAAAGTCGTGGAGCAGTTCTGTCTTAAAACCTATCCTGTGTGTCGTTTCTAAGTAGAGTCTTAGGTGCACACTAGCTCTGTAGCAAGGCAAAGCTGTCATCTATTGAATCTTCACTTCTTCACCTTTATCAGGTGGGGAAGAAATACCAAATCAATAGCTCTGAAGAGTAGAAAGAGAACAGTTAAAAGTAACTCAGTGCCAGGACCACATACGGCCTTGGGGGCGTTCTATTCCCTGTACCCCTTTCATTTCCTGTAGTTAAAGGTAGAATTGGGGGAAGATCAACTAATAAAAACAACCCCCCTCCCCATGTCTCTTATATCTATTACATCTCCCTTATACAAAAATGAAGACAGTTTCTGAGAAATGCAATTGGAACTAAAAAGCCAGTTTAATGAGACCATCAGCTAGGGAACGGAGACAGTGGAGGCGAGGCCGTGTAGCTTGGTGAGGTTTGCTGGCTGGAGCCGCTGGAGCTTCCGCATAGGTTTCCCTGCAACCACAGCAGGCATGACACTGGGAAAATGAGGCCTAAAGAACCAGCTGACTGTCCAAGGAGATGGGGATATCACACCCTAGCTATCCGGTTACTGGCCCATGAGAGGTTATTTCACAAGGCAAATTAGAAACCAAATATGCTATTACACATGTAGTAAATAACAACAGTAAAAATAAAAATCACTTGTCATTTTATCGCTCAGATATTCCTGTTGATTGTGATCTGTGTGCCCATATGCGGATACATAACACTGTACGTGGGCTCGTGCACGCGAGTACTTTCTTTTGCAAGAACATCGTCACTGCTTCCTAGCTTCTTTGACCCAACAGTCTACCATAGATAGTTTTCCATTCTATTAAATATACGTCTATAAATTTTTTTTGGTATGTGGCTATGTAGTATTCCTTGGCATAGATGAACCAGAATTTATCAAAGTACTTACTGTTGGTCATTTGGTTATTTGCGGTATGCATTGCTATAATGGATGCTGGGATTATAATAAACATAGACATTTCTTTATGCACCTCCTTGGCTACTTCTCCACAAATGACCTCCCGATTCACTTTCTTTCCAGCAGTTTATAAATTTCTGTTTACCCCGACCCTTGCTGTTATCAGGTAGTTAGCTTCAGAAAAAAAAATTCTTGCCTATTTGTTAGACTGAAAAAGCTCCCTTGCTTTAATTTGTATGTCTGTGATTACTAGTGAGATTGCAAATCTTTTCCTATATTTATTGACCATATGCATTTTTTTTCTTTTGCGAAGGGCCTCCTGATGTCCTTTGCCTAATTTTCTATTATTGTGGCTCTATCTTTCTTATTTTATAAGAACTCTTTTACATATTCAATCTATTTTCCCTGTTGGTCATAAACCTTGGCAGAATTTTCTGATGACAAGGAGGTGATCTTCCAGGAAAGAGAATATTCTGGGCATAGTATGATACTCTGGAAGCAGGAGAAAAAGAAAACCCAAGTACAGCAGATCCCTTGGTTCTTCAGAAATAAGAAGTCTTACTTTGGGGGCTGTTTAGGGATTGGTTGCCATAAAGAAGGTACGTTTCTAGTGAATATTTCAATGTTGTAGTTACATGTATTCAACCAATGTAACTTGAGAGAAGACAGTTTCTACTTTAGTGTTAGGACATTAAGAGCAACGGAGAATTTTCTACCTCTTCCTTTAAATAAAGATGGAGTAAGAGAGCTATATCTGCAAAGCAGTTACAGTGGCATGTCGGGGTATTCATAGTTTATATCTGGATGGTTCAGGGCAGAATATCATGTTTGCATTAAAGATTTAAGCAAGACCATTTTTTAAAATTGCCTGGATAAATGCTTCCTTACTCCATGAATATTTCACACATTTAAGAGAGATGCTAGAGAATTACATATGGACTGTTTTGTTTTAACATAAATGTGTATATCGACTCTAGATTGGAAAGGATCTTTGTAACTACCAGAGAGTTTCTAACCCAGTAAACTCATTTTCTAATGATCCGCGGATCCGGGGGTACTCCATATTTTCCCAGGATCACTTGACTGCTGCATGCCCAGGGCTAGGAGTAGACCCCAAGCCATCTGACATCTTAGCAAATGTAAGTTTTGTTACATCAGCAGAACTTGGTGGATTTTTAAGTGTAGAAGTCTTCTTATCATTTACTCATATCAGCCACCGTGCTAGGCTCTGGGGATATAAAAGACGTGGGCTGGGTCTGACCCGTGCCATTACAGTCTCATAGGGAAGAGACTCAGGAGAGTTACAGTAAATGAATAAATGCCTCAAGGATACAGGTAGTACGATTATGGTCTGGACACAGGTGCATAGGGAGGATGAAGAGAGAAGTGTGATTCACTTGGGCTAAAGACTTAATAGAAGGAGTGAACCTTGAGCTGAGTTTTTAAGAGGTGAGCCCTTGGGGTTTAAGGGATCCATGTGTCCTCCGTGTTAAAATTAGTTAAGTTTGGATAGCAATGAGGAGGTGGAAAGATGGTGGGCTGTGGAACAGTTTGCCCTGTGTGTGTGTCCTGACCCGCTGAACAGTCGGTTTACTTTCTGCGAGCCTCAGTTGTCCCATGTGGAACTAGGATGATACTGTGTATTGAATGTGTGGGACTGGGGTTGTAGGCTCAGCACAGTACCTGGCAGAGTACACGGCAGGCAGAGCTAGTGGGTGTGACAGGGGTGGCGTTAGCAGTGTGAGTGACAGCGCAGGGGACGACTGAGACTCTTCAGCCGCTGTGACCTTTCTTACCTGTGTCATACGTCAGATGGCCTGAGACTCGACGTTGTGATTTCTACCCTGTGTTTTCGTTATAAAATGAGGGGTCCCTTGAAGAAAGGGGGCGGTGAGTTTCGTGTGTGAAGCTTTCTGAATGACCCATTCTGCAATAAGGGGGGATTTGGTACGAGGGTGTGAAATGGAGACAAACAGAGCCCTTCTGTGCCAGCCCTCTTAGGAGGGCTGTATGGGTTTGGGCTGAAAAAGGGTCATTGACGATCAGCCCTCTCTGCACCGTGTGTGGTGAAGGCCTTAGCTGACTGCCACCATAGTGACTCGTTTGCAAGGCATGTTGCTGTTTCCGCAGCTGACCCTTAAGAATCCAACCTGTTTCCTGGTCCCGTTGCCGCTACCCTAGATCCAGCCTTCCTGGAGTTTGCCCAGACCACTAGTTTTTTTAAATGATGAGCCCAGCCCAAGGTCTTTTCTCCCTTCCTTAGGTAATAGTGGCCAAATCTCAGCATTCAAACTTGGCAAGTTAGACACCAATTTCCCTCTCCTTCTCTAAAACTTGCCAGTGGCTTTGCATTCCGCATAATAAAAATCCAGACTTCCTACCAGGGCATTTGATATTCACCTGTACACCACCTGTACAGCAGACAAGGGAGAGAGACTGTCCAGGGGTGCAGGCAGGGATGTGGGCATTCATTAGCAGCCTATACTCACAGCACAGGGATGACTATACCGGCCCAACATAAAGGGGATCTGATCAGACCACCAGAAGCTTCAAATGTACCTGCCAATCAGACTCCTATTGATCCTTCAAAACCCAGACAGATTCTACCTGTGTGAAGTGTTCCCCAGCCCAGAAGTCCTCATTCTGAGCTAATGATGGTATCTACCATCTCTTCTTTTTCTTTATGCCTCATTAGAAGCCTTATCAAGATCCACCTTATATCACTGTGGGTTGGCTTAATGTGGGGCTCCCTGCTAGACTAATGGGTTTCTTCTTGAAGACACAGTATGTTTTAATTCACCTTTAAAGGGCTGCTCCCCAGACCCCAGGACTGTCCCTCTGTAGCTGTTTAGTAAAGGTCATCTGAATTGAAATGACCTGGAACATTCTTCCAGGCTGCCTCGTGCTTTGACCCCAAGGGACTATTTCTCCAATTCTCCATTCCAGGAATGCTAGCTCGGCTTGCTGTTCTTTTCTCCCCAAAATTCCATAGCCATTGAGGTTTTACAACCCGATCTAAGTTTTCTTTCTGGGCTCCTGTTTTCTTCCTCCTGCCCCCCTGAATGTCACCCGACTTCATCTCCCTAGTCAACCCAGGCAGGTAGCCCGCTGTCATCTGCTCCCTGCCTGGGCTGGGCCCCCAGGGAGATGAAGTTGAAATAAGCGTCATGTCTTGGATGCCACTCGGGCTGGCACCCAGAATCTGGCAGTTGGTAAATCCTGGCTCGTGTCATTCATTGAATGTCATGGCTTATTGGTGCAACCGTGAAAATTGTTCAGAGGGCAGCTGAGACATCTTTGGCCGACCCAAGAATCATTTCTGGCGATCGAAAAGGGATACCACTTTGTAGTTTAGAACTAGATTCTGAAAGTTGCATTCACAATCCAGTAGTCAAATGGAAACATTCCTCCCTTCATTCACTTACTCCACAATCTTTTCTTCCTTGCGTTCTATTTCTTGTGTGCTGGGTAGGGGAACAATGAGTAAAATGTGGTTTTTGCATTTGAGGAATTTATAATTCAGGGAAGGAGATGGGACTGAGACGGGTATGTACACAGCTTGCAATAATAAGAGGGATTTTGAGATAGTACCACAAGGAAGGAAGCGTTTGGGGTATTGGTGAAGAATTTAGTCTCTGAAGTTCAAGTGCCCGGAGGTCATATCCCAGCTCCGTTATTATTAGCGTTGGGACTTTGGGCAAGTAGTTTAATTTTCTTGGCTTCACTTTTTTCCATCTGTCAAATGGAAATAACAGTAGTACCCGCCTCACAGGGTAGTTTGTATGGATTAAATAAGATTATCCGTGTAAAGTATATAGCCTGGCAGAATTGATAAATATTATCAATATTATTATGGCTATTATTACTGATGGGCTAATTCCTATGGAGCGGTCCATAGAATAGGTTTTGTTTTAGTGAGGCCTTGAGTTTTCACAAGCAAGAGAGGCTTCCAATGGGAAGAAACAGCCTGAAAGAAAAAATGAGGGGATAGTTTTTTTGGGAATTAGCAAGTAGTTTGGACTTGGGTAGTACTGATAAATACTTGATGGGTTTCTCTGGGAGCTGAAGCTGTAAAATGGGCAGAGTCCAGGACCTTGTAGATAATGAGTCCTCAATAAATATTTCCCAAATTTCTTTGATCTATAGATCTTGAATTACTTTTTTGTGCTCATGCGTTAACATTCATTTAGGTTAAAGGATGCCAGTGGACAATGGGTCCAAATTTATTTTATTGTGAAATAAAAATAATTCTGAGTGTACCTCCTTGAACAGATAGAGGATTTCCAGAGATTGGCCTCCTCCCAAAATCTGCACTGTCCAGCGCACCAGCTGTAAGTCACACGGGGCTACCCAGCACTTGATATATGGTTGGTTTGATGAAGAAACTGAGTTTTTAATTTTCTTTAATTTTAATTAATTTAAGGAGCCCCAGGTGGCCGAGGGCAACCAGACAGCATGGCACCGCAGTCCAGAAATTATTTTGGATACCCATAGAGGCAGCGTGCAGATGTTAAGCATTGGGTTTGGATTGGCGTGGAGCAAGGGAGATGTTTCCTATGGAGGTTTCTGGTACTGTCATTCCAGAAGAGAAGGACCACTAAACCAGCTGTTAATGTTGATCAGTATTGCTTCAGAGAGTCAATCTCTGAAATAGGCAGTCTCTGACTAGAGTAAGCAGTGCTGCAATAGAGAGCCTTGAAAATACAAGGCTGATTACTGAGCCCCTAGGAAGCAATTGTCCTAATCAGGCTCTGTTAATAAACTATAGACCACAAGCCATGTGTGTTTCTCTCTCTGTCTCTGTCTCTCTCTCTCTCTGTCTCTGCCGTGCTCAGTCTGGCACAGAGTGCATAAGAGTTATTTTTCGTCGCAGCCTCAGATTTTAAACAAATGGCAGAATGCTCTGAAGCCCGTTGAGCATGGGGGGAAACCTTATAGCCTTTCTTGTGCGGGAACAGCTAATGAGGGAGCCGCTTGACAAGAGCTGGCTTAGTGTGGTGGCTTCTGGCCTCCAGCCCGTTGATTTGCTTGCTGGGACGGCTACACTCAGGCAAGCAGAGTTGAGCCACGGGGAGGGGGCAGCGTGAAGAAACACAGGCTTCATAAATCAGGACGATTCAGCAAGATTGCATTTGCATTGACTCTGGGCCAGGGGCCTGCACGCCACGGAGTGTCTGCCGTGGAAGTTGACATTTTAATGATTTGATTAGTTTAGGAAGAATATTTTTATGGATTGTGTCGTCGACTATATTAAGTACTGAGTGGAGTTGTTACCTTATGATGAACTTCCATTACCTTGGCTGTGTACGAGTCTGTGCAGTGATTGCAGCCCAAGACCCTAAGGGTAATCTCGTGCAATCCTCTTAAAGAGAGTGCTGTTTAATGACTAAAGCTGTTAATCATATTAAATACACGCAGCTGCTCTAGGAAAAAAAAACCCGCCAAACAAGCATAAATTTTAAAAAAAGCGTTTTGAATTAGCTAAACGGGGTGTTTCTGGTGGGATGTCGGGTGAGGGAGTTGCAGTGGGGGAAGGAAGCAGAGAAAGAGATGGAGGAAGATAGTAGTCATAACTACAGTCAAAGTGCTGTTTATTGATCTATGTGGCAGGCGCTGGTTCAGGTGAGTGTATTGGAACGTTTTGGGCCACACACAAGAGACTGTCCAACTCCAAGCAGTTTAAACAATCAAGAAAATTGACTGTCTCACAGAAAAAGAATTGAGGAGGTAGACAGTTCTAAAGTGGTGTTTCTTGTTGTTGCGTCTTGTTTGTAAATCACCATGATGTCAGGGCTCTGGGTTGCCTTTTTGGGGATGAGCTTGGTTTTCTCTAGATTTGGTCATTGTGGACCAAATGGAGGTTTATTTCTCCATTGGAGTTTCTTCTTCATCAGTGGAGGTTTATTAGGC
Organism: Balaenoptera borealis; assembly: GCF_965194805.1. Lineage (NCBI taxonomy): Eukaryota > Metazoa > Chordata > Mammalia > Artiodactyla > Balaenopteridae > Balaenoptera > Balaenoptera borealis. The sequence goes on from NC_138876.1 coordinate 20,610,424, forward strand.
TAACGAGGTGGCTGAGATGTGAGGAATCCCAAGTAAATCCGTACGGCATCTATGGCAGTGGGATTTGGAGATCCTGGATCCACTGTCCATTGGAGGCATTAGTTGAGAGGATACTCCACACAGAAGGCAAGCAGGGAAATTCAGTCCTGGAGGTTATCCCCTCCCCGCATCAACCAACCATCCATTTTGTTTCCTTTGCACAAGTCTCAGTGGAATTACGTTGCCGAGTCAGACTACCATTCTACCTGAGCAAATATGTGGGTGCACAGTTTTCCAAATACACAGTTTTTGTGGGGTGATGGGCTGAACTGAAGAAGGAACAAGCCGTCTCTTTCCTTAGCCCTTCTGTCGTCTGAGGCAAGAGTTGATAAAAGCGGTTCATTCATTCCCCTCCGCCTGGTGTTCTGTAAACCAGAAACAGGGGGCTTTGAACATAGCATTGAACCGTAGAGGTTGGTTTTCATTAAATATTAAATACCTGCCCTAAAAGTTTACAACCTAGTATTTTGACAACCCAGGTTCTCTCTGTACCTGTGATTTCCTGTGTGAAGAGACTGTTGCAGAGGTCTAAACATTAAAAAATAGAAAGCTATGAGTTACCAAAATACATATTTGCATTGAGATATTCAAGAAAACAGAGTCTGAGCGCCCCGGGGTTGTAGGAGTGATAGGTGACTAAACAGGATTTTGTGCAGAAAAAACACTTGGGTTTGGGGAATGGAAGAGCAAGTGAGTAGAAACGGGGGGCCTAACGGTGGCGGTGACGTGTTGGCCCCCTGCCCTTACAACTGCTGCGTTGTTTCCTGAGAGCTGCCCCGGGGGTGGGTCTCCCTAACGCCCGGGACCATCTAATTCTCACCACAATCCTAGGAAGTTCACAGGTCTTCATTTTAGAGATGAAGAAACTGAGGCAACCAGAGTTCAGTAAGCAACAAAGTGGATTTTCAAGCCCAGATCTGTTTTGATAACAGAGCTCCTAGGCTTTCTCCCTAACGATGCTCTGCAAGCTGTGTTCTGCTGAATCCTCAGGAATCTCTAGGTTAGATGCATGTGTAGGATCAAGTCAGGAGGAAAGGACTGGAGTGGCTTTGCAACTCCCAACCTCTGCTCTTAGTCGGTTTTATATCTTGAGTTTTAACATTTTTGTGGAGGAAAAGGTTCTGTGTTTTAAAAATTAATAACAAAATAAGTAAAAGCATGCAGACCGCTGTCTCGTCCCTCAGTGCTTGATTCGAGTACCCTTTTACTTGCAGAGGGAGCCGTAGTGGGGAAGAGCTCTGGGTTTTCTTCCTTCCTCCTTTCCTTTCCTTCCCTTCCCTTCCCTTCTTTATTTCTTTCCTTCTTTCTTTCTCTTTTTCTTTCTTTCTTTCTTTCTTTCCTTCTCTTTCTTTCTTTTTTTTTTCTTTCTTTTTCTTTCTTTCAAGTATAGTTGATTTACAATGTTGTGCTAGTTTCAGGTGTACAGCAAAGTGATTCAGTTATATATATATACATATATATATATATATTCTTTCAGATTCTTTTCCATTATAGGTTATTATAAGATATTGAATATAGTTCCCTGTGCTATACAGTAGGTCCTTGTTGTTTATCTATTTAATATGTAATAGTGTGTATATGTTAATCCCAAATTCCTAGTTTATCTCCCCCCACACCTGCCTTTCCCCTTTGGAGCTCTGGGTTTTCTAAGCGCCCAGCTGGCTTACTCGCTGGGAATTGACTGCCTACCAGCTTTCATTCTGTAGCCAGAAGCTGAAAGGCATGAGCCCTTTGAAGAGATAGACGAAAGCAAAGAGGGTCATCAAGATGAGACGGAAGGGAAGTGGAGTGTGACATTCCTTGGAGGAAATTTCCCAAGTGAGCGCTGCCTCCAGAGCTTGCCCACTGAAGCGTATTGCGCAGTCACTTCCTGGTCTCCGCTGAAGCCCTGGGGACCTCTTCCTGCACCTGAGCAGCCCCCCAGGCTCTTCCATCTCTCCTTATTAGAGGCTGGGGCTTTCCTGCCTCCTTCTTCTCTTAGAAAGCCAGCTTTGTTCCACCCTATCCCTCTGCTTCTCTGGACCCCTTCTTCCTTGCTCTTCCTGAAGGCAAGTAGAAGAGCTTTTTTTTTTTTTTTTTAAAGGTGTTATGCGCTTTGGGCAAACAGGTGGAGGAAAACAAAACAAGCTCCCCACGATCCTGCTTTTCCTATGTCGGGGGTGCGGGGAGAGGGCTCTGAAAGGGCACAGGTGTGTCCCAGACTGAAGGAGTTGCAAAATGCTGTGCTGAAACAATGCGTGTTGGAGAAAGCACAGACTGTTCTGGATGGAAAAGATAACCTTTGTCCAGAATCCCAGTCGGGAGAGGCAGTTTTGCTGGCAGGATTGTGGCAGAGGTTTCTCAGAGCTGGAGCCAGGAAGGGAGGGTCCATGGCCCTGGGAAGAGGGCAGCTCCAGGGGGAGCCAAGGCCAGGTGGTGGGGACCCCCCTCCCCACCGAGCCTCTGAGCGGGAGTCTGGACTTGGTCATTTGAAAACAAAATGAGAAGTGTGATGTGACACGTTTAGGATGGGGATGTGGGCAGAGTTGGATAGAAGGGGTGGTTGTATCATCTGTCTATGCCCTGTGACATGCAGTCCTTCCTTCATTTGTTCATTTAACAGGTGTTCATTGATTACTTACAATGGGTCACACCTGGTCTAGGCACATGGGACACAGCTGTAAATAAGACCAAGAAGGGCCCAGCCCTCATGGGGCTTATATTCTGTAGACAAAGAATAAATAAACTAGCCAATGCTTAGATTAAAATACACCTGAGTAATGACCTGCTGTATAAAAATAAATAAATAAAATAAAATTCAAAAATTCAAAAAAATACCTGAGTAATGAAGGCTATACAGAAAATTAAAATAGGTTTATGATGTGCTAGAAAGTGATTAGATCTACTAAGGCCAGGAGGCCTCTCTGAGTGGGGCTTTTGAGGTGGAACATGAGTGTAGAATGGTGCCATTCTTGTGAAGGTTAAAGAAGAACATACCAACTGAGGGAGGACAGCCAGTGCAAAGGCCCTGAGGCAGACAAGAGAGTAGTATAGTCAGGGAACAGTGGGAAGGCCAGTGTGGTTGGGGTTGAGTGAGCGAGGGGAGGGGAAGAGTGTTAGGAGTATTAGTTTTGTATCCCTGCTGAGTGTCCTTGAACAAATTCCTCAGCCATTCTGTGCAGTTGCCCCAGCTCTCGGTCTCACATACTGGATTTTGGGTGTCCACGTATGTGATCCCAAGTTCCTTTCTTTCATTTTTTCATTTTGATCATAATCTCAGAACAGTCATAAAAGCATTTTCTGGGTCATCATGACGCTCCTAGGACCGAACAAAGCTGTGGATTTCATAACTATTTATGTTTGTTTTGTACAATTGAATCCAGGCAGTCAGTACCATGTATGTGTTACGAGTGGGATTCCCATTTTTACGTAGCAGCTTGCCTCCTTTCTTAGAAGCAGTCTTAGCTGGTGTCTGCTGTAGCTTTTTTCCCTCTGCTCCCAGACTCAGTAATTGGATTAGCTACCATTTAATGCATCTTTCAGTGCCTCAGAACTAGCCTTATCTTCATCTGAACAAAACACCTCTTCAGATTTACCCAAGTGACTGCTCAGAAAAATCAGCATGATTTCTGGTCTACATTTGAGGAAGTTGAAGTCTGATTATCTTGAGCCTGCCAACAAAACTTTGAAGTTCCTTTTGTTCTTTTGAAGTTTTGTCTTCAACAAAAACTTTTTGTTCAACCTGCTTATGCAAAAGGAAGTTAAAGCACCCCAAAAACCTTAAATACAGAACCCAACCAGAGCTCTGTTTTTCTACTGTAAAACTCACCATAGACCAATCACGTTTTAGCAAAACATGATTTCAGATGAAAATGATTAAAATTTCTTTGGTTTTTAATGTCTTGTATTTGTGCATAAGGAGTAACATTTCAATAAAAATGATTTAAGGGAATGCATTTACTTAATGCACTTTCCACATGGGCATTTCCTTCTTCAAATGTGGTCCATATTACTTAAGTTTGAGATTCAATGCTCCAGTTTACAAACTAGCTACAGAGCATTTCAAGTGGTCAAAAATGTAGGACCCAGATGGGGTGATGTAGAGCTTTGGGATTCTGACTTCATCCCCCAAGGAAACCTTGAGGGATGAATACTATTATTCATTATTGCTATGATGTCCCAATAAAGGAAGAGGTATGACAAAGGGATGGGATTTTGCAGCATGTAGCCGTTCTTCACGGGTATATCCGGGGTCAGGCCCCTTTAGAAGCATATTTTTGAAAATAGATGCCTTCAGCCTCTCCATACCTTTGTTTGTTTGTTTCTGAAAGACCAGTAAACTTGGTAAAATTCATCTTAATATCTAGCTAATAACCACTCCTGGGCGTTTGGTTTTTCTCTCTCTCCTTCCCACCCTCCTCCTCTCTCCTCAGCTCCTTCCCTCCCTTACACAACGCACACGACAGCCACCCACCCCCCATATATTTCAGTGTAGCTTTAAAGATTTATCAGTTCCTAATATCTCAGTCTACCCAGTTCCTAATCATGTCTCCTCTGCTGTGTGTCCAGAGAATGCATCCATATATCAGTCTGCTTGATTGTTGGAGAACACTTTGTCAACTTGTCATTTGCTTCTATAAATATAGAAATATATCTTTAAAACTTGATAGACATTTTGCCATCATATTCTCTTCTCTTCTCCCATATCTTCTAGCCCTAATCCATTTTTGGAAGTGATTTTTGGTTGGAGGGGTGGACCAGATGTGGTTCTTCAGAGATAAGTCTGCCCATTTTCCAAATGAAGATGTCTGTGTGGTCTTTGACACCTTGACTGTGTGGATAAATGTTCTACTCCTTTGAACATATGGGTAAAAGAATTAATTTGCATCCAGTTGCCCAAATCTGTCTTCATAGCCTGGGGAGAAATGATGGTTGTCACTCATGGTTCCCTCCTACCCCCCACCTTTCATTTGGTGCTTCATCTCTTCCTCTGGGCGTGTGAGCATCTCAAGAAAAATGTTGACTGGCCCACTGGTGGGGGTGACAGTGAGCGACAGGCAGTCTTGCACTTCTGGATTAAGGATAAGATCCCCCATTTGGCCAGCTTTCCACACTCCTATCAAACACGTAGCTACAGATAGAGACCCATCTTAAAAGAAGCGTACGGCTGTCCAAGCTTTGCAGTTAGGAATTGCTGGGCAGACCTTCATCTTTGGTGCACTTGCTTCAACCTCGCCCCCTCTGACCCTGATAGGAGCAGTTCTGAGGAATCTGGCATGAATCTTACCAGAAAAATCCATTAAGCCTACTTATAATTCTTTGACTGGTCTTTTCTTTTAGTTTTGGTCATTATTTTCCATCAGTTCATTCATTCAGCAAATACTAAGCAAATACTCCCACTCCGTGTCTACTAACTGCTTTACTGGCTAGTCTGTGAGCATGACAGTGGGAGGACAATGCGTATGCTTTATTGCTGTGCCCCCTGGCACCTTCCACATTGCATAGCATGGAGTAGGTGCTCATATTCCTATTTTGTGCATGGAGTGATCGGGGGAGGTGCTCAGAGAAAGGGACGCTTCTTAGGTTTAGGTCACCTGCCTGTAGATCATCTTTTTTGAGCTTGTGTCTGGTGTCTCCACTACGTGTGTGTTTCTCCACCTTCTCTGAAGGAACTCTCTCTTGAGCTCAGCATCAGAGGCACTACAATACAGAACACTGCTTGGCCGGGCTTACCCCATAAACAAACAACATGTATTGAGCACTTACTGTATACCCGGCGCTCTTCCATGCACTGCATATGTATGAGCTCATTTCCTCCTCCCGGTGATGTACAAGGTATAGGCGTCCACGAGGACCCCAACTGATGAAGCCAAGGAACAGGAAGGATTCAGACTTTGCTCAAGGGACCCACCACAAAGGAAGCTTCTTTAATCGACCTGGGGCTCAGCTATTTCAGTTTTTGAATAGGCCTTGGGCTTTTTGGGTTGTTTTCATGGGAGCATAACTCAAAGTTCTTGGCCTTTTCACACTCATTTTAGTCAACGTCACAAGCACTTGCTCCGTAAAGAAATGGTATCACTTGTACTTTTCTCTTAAAAAAAAAAAAATTCCTCCTCTGTAATGCATTGGTTTAATCTTTTTATTTTTGAAATATCGACCAATGTGTCGAGAACACACGCTTCTCTTGTCACGTCTGGCAGACACTCAGGCCCTGGCCTGAGGTTTCACGTATTTGAGGGTTACCAGGCGAGGAGACTTACTACTAAATTCTGTTGGATGTGAGATCTGAGCCAGTTGTCAGCGAGATCTCTCTGCCTCCCTCAATTGTCGTGTTCTAAATAAATGTTATTACTCTTATTATCATCATTATTATTTTTTACGGTCCCTGTTTGGTGTTTTTCCAGAGAGGCAGTCCTTCCTTGAAAGATTAAAAAAAAAAAAAAAGACAAGATTTTCAAGAAAGTTTGAATAAAGGAAACATCAGAATTTTTAGATTCTGTGCCTCCTGAGAAATAATTTATTTTCTTGCCTTTTTTGTTTGCTCCTTCATTCATGCATGCATACATACACACACGTGTTCAACCTGATATTTACTACTTGCCAGCAGTGTGCCAGGCAGTTCAACAGTTCTCATCTAGCGGCCTTGGTTTTATCCTGTCTTCCTGGAACTAACTGTTCATTCTTTGGTGAGTCACCCCAACGTCTGGCTCTTCACCTCCAAAATGAGGCCGCTGTCCTAGAGGTTCTCTATCAACTCCAGAGGTCTATGATATTTACGGTAAGGGCTAGGCCCACTCAGTTCAGATCAGCAGCATCGTTCATATCAAGCCTGTTCCATAAGGAGGAAGCTGCCTTCTCCACTGGAGGCTCCACGGAACAAATAACATGCCCTCTTCTGCCCCAGACACGCCTTCTGTCATTTGACCGCGGCGGCTCGTATGAAAGGGAGCTGTTCGTAAGAGAGAGAGACAAATGTTTGCAGGTCTTAGCCTGCAAACAGGACCAACTACATAACTTACAGGGTCTAGCACAAAATGAAAATGCAGGCTCCTTGTTCAAAAATCCTTACGAGTTTTAAGGCACAGCAGAGCATTAAACCAAGCCCGGGACCCTTCTGAGAACACAGGGTTTTCTTTGTCACTGCCCGGGCCACACGCTCGTGAAGCCAGCTCTCCCTGCAGATGAATCCGATGACAGACAGAAGTATCTTCCCCTTTCGTAAGCAGATTAAGAGGATACTCCACTGTTTCACAGTGTATAAATTCTTTTTGTTATTATGACTATAATCATTATCTTAAATGACACTGCCCCCTCTGCCCATCTTCCCTTGTGAGAGTATAAACTCCCTGAGACAGGGATTACAGTTTACTTAATTTATGATTTCTCCCAGGTGGATACCTGGCAGGATATGTTTGTTGAATGCAGTGAATGCCATGTTTACTTGTAAGAAGAAATTGTGATTTGTTTTTTCAGAGAGCACTTTTTCCAGAGAAATGGGTTTTAAAAATCCAGCTTAAGGAATTCAGAGTCACGTTTAATACGGTGAATGTGGGAATTAAGATGAGCCATTCCCTGAACTGCTCAGAAGGAAAACCGAGCAGTACAAGAGAGAAGACCCCTAAAACAATGAGATGGATTTGTTTTGGTTTTGTTTGAAACCTTTTGGATGCAACACAAATCAGTGTTTTTGTTGCTAGTTGGGACTTCATGGAAGGTAATAGCCAGATGAGGTAGAGCTAAGAAAATCTGGGAGTGAAATTTACAGGCCTGCAGTGTTTGTAACTCTGCATTTCTTCTGTGTGATTTTATAAATGTGTTCTTATGAAGGGGATGGTTGTTATCATATCGTTATTACATCTCCCACATGGCAGAGAATCCAAAAGAGGGCTCATTGAAGGAGTTATAAATTGCACATGTAAACAGCTGGAATTTTGTGTGTCGGTAAAGCCTCTGAGGTGAGATTGATGAAATACGTTATGACATTCAGGGCTTTAGTTGCTTGTGTTCTTCTAGAATTTTTGGCAGGTCTTTAACCAAGAGACATCAGCAGTGCAGTTATTTTCAATAACCTGGACTCTAGGAAAAGTTAGAAATCCATCCAAATAGAAGGTAAATAAAGATGTTTATTGGCAAAGCCTAGTCTGTAAGTATTTTTGTTGGGTGTGGATCTTCTAAATCTGTGGAGTTGGACTATCCACCCCCTTGTTTCTCCTCATTCTGTTTGACCTTCTATATTGTCCCCTTGGCTTCAGTGACCCCCCATTCTCTCCCCTGCTCCCACCCCAATTTTTTTAGAGGTCAGCTGTATTTATGAGCTGATGTATTTAGGTGTTTGAATTTACTCGGTAATTTTGGCAATTAACGACTTTCTATGGATTCCATTCTCAGGCACCACCACCCCATCCCTGCACCTAGCCATGATTCTCTGCATTAGTGACGAAGCTTGAATGATGAAATGACGTCTACAAAAAAGTAGGGGAAACTTGTCTGAAGAGCAGTCAGTTAGGTGGGCATTGAAGTGGAGGCCCCGTCTGGGGTTTTACCTGGTCCATCTTCAAAAGAACTCACCTGAGTTCTAACCCCTAGGATCACAAACCATAAAGCAATGGTTAGTTTAGATCCATTTTGGGACCAAAAAATGTCTCTAAAATACTTTAAATAGAGAAGGAGAAGTTCTACCACCCAAGTGATCTAAAGAAAGAGATCGAAGTTTGCCCTGACAGTTGCATTGGGATTGTACCGAGGTTATAAACTCTGTTCCTATGAAGAGGCTCACAGTTGCCTCTTAGAGTGAGGGCATCAACATGCTGGAGTGAAAAGAAGACGGAACCAGGAGCAGCCAGGATGGGGTCTAGTTCAGGCTCCTCTGTGAACTTGATCAAGACCTGAGGCAGATCACTTAACCTTCTGGGTCTCAGGTTCCTTAACTTTGAAATGAAGAAGCTCAAAGAAGCAACGTGAGACGTGGCTATTGCAGGATACTAGGGCTGAAAGCAGTGTCTTGTTTTTAAGCTACCAAACTACCTCAGATGTATTCTCATAGACCTGGAGTCATGTGCCTTCTGTAACTGGAAAAGGCTGCAAGGTTATGGTACCATTTGTCTTTTGGAGAAACGATACTCTTCTCTGCAAACTTCTGCTCCAGCTTTGAAATACGCCATCAAGTCTCCCCTTGCGATAATAAGTTGTGGGTTTGTTATGTTTTGTTTTGTTCATTGATCCATTCATTCTTTCAACACTTATGTGCCAAGCATTATATTAAATGCTGTGGAAATAGTGACGAATAAGACAGATATAGCTCCTGTCCTCATAGCTCTTAGAGCCTTCTCCTGTCATGTGGGGAAATCTGTAGAATATAGCTTGGGGGGAGGGGGGTGACATCGTAAAACATTTCAAAAGCATTCTCATTTCTAGTCTAAAGCTATCCACTGTGGCATTGGGGTGGCATTAACATAGTCCCTTCTTACCTAAAAGATTTCAAATCTATCTTCTGGGATATTTTCCTCCATGGGAACATGTCTCTATATTTATAATGAAAATCATTTAAGAGTCAAAAACTAACAGAACACCTGCTTGTGAGTTTATTAAGGAAATAGGTTGCTGAGATTTAGGCATCCTTTAACGAGCCCATTACATATCAAAAATTGGATACATTTCAAGAGCCATTTACTTATATGCTTTATTAATAATTCCAATCTCTGATATTAAAATCCCCTTGGAACTGGCAGACTCCAATATGCAGAATAAAGGGATGTTACTTTTGCCTAATCTTTATCAAACTTGGGTTAGGTTTCGTGTCCTTCTGAACCATACGGGACCTGATTTTTCCTTCTCCCCCTGCTTCTCTTCCGTCTAAGTCTGTTGTGTAGAAGACAGGGTATTTCTCTGGATTTCCTGCTTACTCTACCTGTTTTGGCCTGTAGTGATAATTATTTTTCTCTGAAGCACATGATGTAACCATGGAGGCCAATGTGAGGTCAGTAGTACCCACATGGCACCATAATTACAGACAGCTGCTGATTGTCTTTGTGCTCGGAAGATTTGGAAAGATGTTGCATAAAGGTGTAAGCAGATAATTTCCTTTTAGCTTCTGTTAATAATACAACCTAAAGGGATTCCACTCATTTAGCCTTGCTCCCGTTGGTTTTTATAGCAGCCAAAATACCTCCCACCCCTCCACCCCAGGACACTACTCTGGAGGGTAGCTGATGACATATAAAGTAAATCTCTTAATTATCTGTGAGCTATAGATCGGATCGGTCAGTAGCCCAGTGCCATGCACAGAGGGGGCATTCAATAAGTATGTCACTAATACAGTAGAAATAGAGAAAAGAATTGTGGCCAAAGCAGTCTATATATGAATTGCTTCGTTATTTTCTTAAAATGTACGTTGTGGTTCAGTAGATTTAAGGTAGAGTCTAAAATTCTGCATTTCTGACATGCTCCCATGGGATGTCAGTTCCTCTGATCCCAGAGCCTCCTTTGAGTACAAGTTAGGCAGTGCTGGGACCAGAATCTAGCTGTTTTAACTTCCACTCTGGGAGTACTTTCCAGGACATCAGTGATGGCGAATGCAACTCCCTACATTTTCCTTCTTCCTCTTACATGGCCCCTACCACTGATTGACTGTCGAACTCATTCCCTCTGAGCCCCCAAGATGCAACATCAGAATCTTTCTAATGGGGTGCTTCATGCCCGAACTACCCATTGAGTCAAATTTTATTTCAGATCATACTTGGGGGAGGGAGCAGAGAAGGGGTCATCCTGACACTCCCTGTTGCTTCTCTAAGTCAACTAAACATATCGATAATCCAAAGTCCCATCTAGCATTAGCCTTAGCAAATGTTGCCTCTTTATCCTCTGGTAAGTCCAGTGAAGATTCTTTGCAGCAAACCATAGAAACTGACTGTGGCTGAATTCACCAGAAAAAGAAATTATTGAGGAATACTGGACTATCCACAACATTGACAAGGTGGTGAGGACTCGGCTGGGAATACTGGTTGGAACCTTGACTGTGAACTTCTCAGAGACAGCTGAGACACACTGGGTGTTGGCAGTGCCACCACTGGATCCTGAAAGCTCCATCTGATTGGCCACCTTAGGTTCTGTTTCTAACCCTACCTGGCCAAGGAAGGCAAGGGGAGAGAGAAGCTGGCCTTCTCCTGCTTCCATAATGAAAAGCAAACCTTGCCCCCATCCCAAAGATTCTCACAGTGGAGAATTCCTCGATCATAGACAAGGGGATCAGTTATCGGAGCAGCCAAAGAGGTAGCTGTCCGCCATAACTTTCATGCTCATGGAAAGTTACTTAGCAAAAGTTTCGAAATGAAACTGAAACTTGGCGACCTACCAACTCTAGTAACAGCATCATGCCCCTCTGTTCTTTTAATTGCTATTAATTGATGTTAGAAATCAGTTGACCTCTTCAAATGGATGGAGGCATCTCCTTTCTTTAGGAAGGGAGGCCTTGCAAATTGCAGGTAGGAGTGCTGGGCGTGGAAGTGCTAAGGGCTGTCTGGTTCAGGTCACCTGTGAGTTTCCGGAAGGCATGTCTCCTTTCCAGGAGTTGTTGCCTTTGAACCAAATGGATTACCTCCTCCAGCAGCAAATCCAATTGACAGTTGAACATTTGCAGTTCTTACAGGGATTTAAGTGAAACTCTTGAAGCTGCAATTTTTGTAACTGGGGTTAAAAAAAAAAAAAGAAAACAGATCTGAATAAAGGGAGATAATCCTATACGGAGTTTGAGCGTATAGTTCGGTTTCTTTGAACGTGAATGTTTTCCAGGCAGATGAACAAACTTTTTGGAATGTTGAGTATATGCAAACATTCCAATCAAGGCTAATTGTTGTGTCTGTGTGCTCTGACTCTCATTTTGCTTTCTCTTCTTCTTCTTCTGCTGTATCCTATAGGAATGTGATCACAGACTTAGAAATAGGATTTGCATTGGTATAAATAATGCCCAAGCTGTTTGGAGGACAGGCTTCCTGTCTAGGGCACAGTGTTTGGAGATGGCATGTTCTGCCTGAAATCTAGGTTTGGTTTAGATGATAGAAATAATGCTTTGATTTGTCCAAACATCAGAGTTCACTCGGCGCCTTTACGTCTGTTCTTTCATTTGATCTTCCCTCTAACCCCTTGAAGTTGGCCAAATGGGCGTTATTATTCTCATTTTACCAATGAGGGAGGGATGCGTGGACAAAGGCATCCAGATGAGAGATTTCTAGGTAATGTTCATAATGACATCCTCCAGTGAAATTGTTGTTACCCTGTCAAGTATATAACAACAAGTTGCTGTTCTCTCCCTTTGTGAATGGGATGCTCCTTTATGCCTCTCACAGAGCAGCCTCATGAGACTTAATGAGTAGGGTCTGTTAGGTGCACCAGAATCCTCAGATAAGAGGAACACCTCTTAGTATTTACTATGAAAGAGCAAGGCTTTTTGAGTAGCTGCTCCTGTGTAGTTAATGACACTGGCCAGAGGGGTTGCTGCTTCCTGGGCTTTGTCTTTAGTGGTCATTACCATCAGGAAATGTACCAGGATGTTACTTCATAAGGTGTAAGTGCATTTTTTGAACAGAGAAAGGAAAATAGAAATCACCTTTGTGATGTAACACTTTAAAGGATGACCTTTACTGTTACTGTGATCCTGAGTTCCACAAATTAGAAGGTACATGTTTGTTCCAAATGTTACATCTTATATGATTTAGGGATGGTGGGAGGCGGGGCCCTATAGAGCCGTGCTTGAGGTGGGGTGTTGCTTAATCTTGTGGAGGGGCAAAGTGGGCTCTATTCTGAACCAGCCACTTCTGGTACCCCAGGACAGCCGTGGACAAGTCGTCTTAATAGCCATAGGTCTGTTTCCTCCTCCTGCAAGTAATCCCTAAGATAATAATGCTGACCCTACTTCCTCAGGCATTTGGAAAGAGTGACTAATGTAAAGTAAAGGCACTTGAAGTATATACAATCATGCTGGAAACACGAACTGCAGTAAGGAACAAGAAAGCAGCAGTCCCTCTTACTTCCCAGGAGATTTTGTATGATGATTATTTTCCGTAGTGTTTTCTTTGTTAAGTGAAAAGCTGGCCCATGCTTGGGAGATGACGCAGGGAAAGAACACTCTAGACTAGGATTTAGGAATGTGTTAGTAATTGGTGATTAATTTTGCTGTTAAAATCTCACTGATGCTGTTAAAAAATAGAAATTAGATTTTTCCCTCTTCTGTTTTCGCTCCCTCTCCCCTTCACCCATTCACCTCAGTGCCCCAGTGTCTCCTCCCTCTCACCACCCCCACCATGTTAACTGTCCGCATTAGGTGGAGTGATCTTGCCTCATATTAACCTGAGAAAAATAAACCAGAATTTAAAAACACTTCTTGACACGTAGTAAATATGCAAAACCTACATTCATTGTTTATAAACGATCATATTAGCTGACCTTCTAAATAACATAGAGCGAGTCATTTTAACATGATTCGGAATTTGGATTTGAAATATATATTAAGTGGTTATTCTTTCTTTTTTTTTTTTAAATTTATTTATTTTTGACTGTGTTGGGTCTTCGTTTCTGTGCGAGGGCTTTCTCCAGTTGCGGCAAGCGGGGCCACTCTTCATCGCGGTGCGCGGGCCTCTCACTATCGCGACCTCTCTTGTTGCGGAGCACAGGCTCCAGACGCGCAGGCTCAGTAGTTGTGGCTCACGGGCCTAGTTGCTCCACAGCATGTGGGATCTTCCCAGACCAGGGCTCGAACCCGTGTCCCCTGCATTGGCAGGCAGATTCTCAACCACTGCGCCACCAGGGAAGCCCAAGTGGTTATTTCTTTAAAGGTCAGGTGTCATCTTAATTTTCACTTTAATGAGCATGAAAGTCAAGAGAAGTTCTTGTATTTTATTATTTTTCTGTGAAGTTGAATTCTTGGTTCTCCAAGCATATGCAGGGCAAAAACAAGGGTCTTCTCCACTATAGAAGTAGCTGCACTGAATTTAGCAAACCTGCAGATTTTTTTTCCCTCAAGATTTTTAGATGGTTCACTTAAGGATGAATATTATTCTCATATTCTACTTCCACAGTGTACCTAATGTGTTATGTCAGTGATTATTCACATGAGTAATAAGATGCTCCTAAACCTAGTAGGTTGAAACAACAATTGATAACTTCTCAGAATCCTCTGCATTGACTGGATTGTTCATCTACTTCAAGGGGTGTCAGCTGGGGTCACTCATCTGTGTTTAACCGGTAGCTCAGCTGGGGGACCTTGGTTCATCTCCACGCAGCCTTTCTCTCCAGCAGGAGAACTTGGACTTCCTTACAACATGGCAGCTGAATCCCCTGAGGCAGATTCCCAGAGAGCAAAAGCAGAAGTGCCAGGCCACCTACGGGCTACACTCAAAACAGATGGTGTCATATTTGCAGCAGTTCTGCTGGTTAGAGCAAGTCACAAGGCCACCCAGATTCAATAGGAGGGGAAATAGACTTTTTTTCAGAAGGGAAGGTCAGCATATGCATTCAGGGAAGGGAGGAACTGATGGAGGCCATCACTGGAGACTAGCACATTCCTTATACCTGTGCAGCGTGGTCGTTACTGTATACATTGGACCATATTTCTAGGTGAAGATAGATGGAGCTCTTTTGGGGCAGAAACCCATAGTATTCCTAATGTTACTTGTAGGACCTGGAGCTGTGTGTCATGCAGGGCAGATGCTCACTATCGTTGAATGAAAGAACACGCTGTGAAATTTTAGAAAGTTGAGTATAATATACATCCTAAGAAGTGACCTTGCTGGCAAATAGGAAATACCAACTTCACATTTAGCATAGGGAAGTCTCTTGTGTTCCACTAACTCGGGCTGTTTAAAAGCTGTGTTACAGGAGGTTCTGGTGCTCAGAAAGGAAGTCGTTTGGCAGATAGCAGTGTTCACTGGTGGCTTAAGGAGCATCCTGGAAAGGGCTCAGGGCTCCCACACTAACGTTCACTAGGGCAGGATCCTTGCTGCCAGATCCTCACACTGTGCTGACCAAGCTGTGGTCGTCTGTGCATGTCTGCAAGGGCTCAGAGCACGTTAGGCACTCATTGCCTGCCAAGTTAGTAAGTGACAGTGAGTGAGGGAAAAGAAATGAGGGAATTTCGGTGCTGTACACCTACAGTGCCCCCAGGAGAATACCTCTGGGATGGAATGTATGATTGCTTGTCCAGGCATACCCTCATCGCCTGTTCTCTCTTTTCTACCTACTAGAGCCCATTCTGCTGGACAGACAGAAGCGACATTGGTATTATATGCTCATGAGAATGTGCAAATATGTTAATCACGCCAGGTCCAAGGAGAGCTTTGAGTCTCTGAGGCTATCCCATTAGCTCTGTTAAATGACTATTAGACCATCCACCTCCAAAATTTGGGGTGAGAATTTTATGAAAGCATCTTAACAATGAAAATATTAAAGAAGCATAGGTAGGCTTTTAGATTTTCTAGGAGTATTAGGATAAAGATAAAAAATGATGGTAGCAGTAGGAAGCTACTTATGAAAAGATGTCTTTACAGCGTGGTAGCTTATGAAAATCCTTTTCTTCTCCTTTTAGTTCCTTGCCATCAGTACAATTACTAATATTACTATTTTGGTGATGTCCAGAGAGAGAGGATTTGATTTTGATAGATGTTCTTGAATTATTTGTATTCCCTCTTAGCCATTATGCTCCGAAATAGTTTTCTCTTAAACAATATTGTTAATAAGAGTTAGACAGAAATCTGAATTTTTGTTAAAAGTGCCGTTTCCAGCTTTAGTCCTGTCATTTTAAACTTCTCTCTACCTTGTCATGCCATTTTAACTATGTATATATTGTCATTCCAAAAGCTAAGTTGCAGGCCTCTATCCTGAGAATTATAAATCTCTTAAAGAAAAAGAAAGAAGAGGCCTAGCTGGGTTTCCTGGGTAACGGATGTAACTCTGTGTCTTTGTGTGTGTGTGTGTGTGTGTGTGTGTGTGTGTTTGTGTGTGTGTACACGCGCACGTGCTGGTGCTCCAGGCCCTGGAGACTGGTATCAGAATTACTCTGACCTAAAACTGCACTCTAGATTTTAACACACCTCCAGTTGAAGAGAGGAGAAAACATTTGCAGCATGGAATTATCGGTCCCATTACCACCCAGGTGTCAAGGAAATGAAGCTTTTCTATTACAAGATTGCCGTAAATCACACAAGAGGATGACAGCCTCGTTAACATGGGTAAAGTTACTGTAATTTATGTATAAATAACTTTTCTGTGTCAAGACGTAGTATCATTCAGTCCCTCCAGAATAACATCTTTTCCATGAAAAAAGTAAAATGCCAAAAAAAGCCGTTTCTATCAAAGAAATCCACAGAAGACAGTGGTTTCTGGCTATAAACCTGGCTTTGACACAGCCCACAGCATCTCTGCTTTATAATTTTAGGTTTTCCATTCAGCCAAAACGGAATATTTCAGGCCTTATCTCAAATAGTGATTTGCTATACTGTTGGCTGTGATATATCAATTGGCTGGGAACCAGTTTAGGGCCAGATTAGGTAGGGATCTCTTTGGTGTCCTTAGGAAAAGGGGCTGTGTTGGGTGAAGGGTCTCCACTATGGATTTTATACTCAACTCATGGCAACAGCCAAAAGGATCCTCCATGTGGTTTAAGAAGCGGAGATTTTGCCCAGAGTCCCTGAATGGTGGAAACATCTGAGAGAGACATCCTGAATGTCCATCATGTGCTGAGGCCCCTGGGACTGGAAGTGAGCCCAAGCTGTAGTTACCGAGGTATTCCCTCTGGTTTGGTGTTAACTCCTGGTGAGGGGACAAGCTAGCAAGGGAGACCAGGACCCTTATGTGGGCAGGGTTCCCTTGGATGACCTGACATCTTCTTAACAAATGCTGAGTTTACCAGCTTGAACTCTACCACCCACACTTATTCTTCTCTCTCTTAGTTCTTTTGCTGTGGCTGTAATTATCTGGAACTTATCTCATAGTTTTCACTGTGTTATTAGCAATAGAAATACCAGTTTTGATCTTTATATAAATTCTGGGAAGGAATTTTTCTTAAGATCGGACTTGACTTGGGACACTGTATTTATATACTTTCTGGTGGCCATGTTGTACAGTGACAAGTGATTCACTAGTTGGGGTCACGATCCAGTCTAGTCAGAATAAACTCATTACACTTTGCTATTCCACCTTGGCCTCTGTGACCCAGCACCGCGAGGGTGTCCATGGGGACAGGAGGCTGAGAGAATACGGAGCCCAGGATTAGGAGGCCTGCATCCTAGCCCCAGCTTGTTCTCTCTTAAGCCCCCAGTTTTCTCCTCAGTAAATGAAGCCACTGAAATTAATCACTTTGAAGAGCTCATCTAGCCTTGAAGGAAGATCATTTTTTCTTTTTAATTATTTTTTAAATATAAAATTTTAGTTAAGTTTTAAACACAAAAGTACTACTTGATCATTAAAATAAACAAATGAAAGAGTAAAGAAAGGAATAAAGTAAAAAGCAAAAGTTTTCCTGCCCCCTCTTTTGGTCCCAAAATATACAATTTTAAAGGGGGAAATCTCTGGATCTGGAAGAGATGATCTCTTTAGATTACTCTTAGAGGTAATCTCTAATGGTGACGACGTACAGTCCTGTAAGGTTTTCTGTGCAGTATTCTGCATTGTGTAGGGCTGAACCATTCCTAGGGAACGATTCTTAGTTTCGGTCTTTGTCTCTCCCTTGCAACATGGTGCCACTGTTGATCAAGGAGCCTGATCTGTCTCTATTTCTATTATACCATTTTATCTTCATTAGTCTTTGTTTCTTCTTCATGTATTTAAAAAACAACCCTCTTGGGACTTCCCTGTTGGCGCAGTGGTTAAGAATCCACCTGCCAATGCAGGAGACACGGGTTCGAGCCCTGGTCCAGGAAGATCCCATATGCCGTGGAGCAACTAAGCCCGTGCGCCACAACTACTGAGCCTGCGAGCCACAGCTACTGAACCCTGCGGGCCTCGAGCCGGTGCTCCACAACGAGAAGCCACCGCAATGAGAAGCCCGTGCACTGCAATGAAGAGTAGCCCCCGCTCGCCGCAACTAGAGACACCCGTGCACAGCAATGAAGACCCAACGCAGCCAAAAATAATAAATAAATAAATAAATAAAATAAAAAATAAAAATTGGAAAGTAACAAGTTTTCATGAGGATATGGAGAAATTGGAACCTTTATCCATTGTTTAAAAAAAAAAAGAATCCACCTGCCAATGCAGGGGACACAGGTTCGATCCCTGGTCTGGGAAGAACCCACATGCCACGGAGCAACTAGAGCCCGCAAGCCACAACTACTGAAGCCAGCATGCCTTGAGCCCGTGCTCCACAACAAGAGAAGCTACCGCAAGGAGAAGCCCACGCACTGCAACAAAGAGTAGCCCCCCTCGCCGTAACTAGAGAAAGCCTGCATGCAGCAACAAAGACCCAATGCAGCCAAAAAAAGAAAAAAAAAACAACCAAACAAAAATCAACCCTCTTCTTCCTCTCTCGTCTTCTCTTCTTCCTCCTTCTCCTCTTCCTCCTCCTACCCTTCTCCCCCTTCTCCTTTTCTCTTCTTTTCTGCATTTCTATAGAGGTATCCTAAAAATAACTAAACACTTATTAGTTTTAGTTATTTTTAAACACTTAGTAGTAGTTCCCAGTGAGAAAGGTATGTTGGTATTGCAGATTGTCATTGTCTTTAAAAAATAAAATAATACTATTTGTCAGATCCACAAGATTTACTGAGTGCTTGTTCTGTATAAGACATCAAACTGAGTACTAAAACAGGGTGTAATAATGTGGTATTAAAACCATATTTGTGCCAACCAGCACAGATGGAAATCTTGTTACCAACCAGAGTTGTGTCCATTCATCTTCCACACAGCAAAGCCAATCTACTGACACTGGGTTGTGATGAAGGAAAGTACAGCATTTATTTGCAGGGCACCAAGCAAGGAGAAAGAGCAGCTAATGCTCAAAAGACCTGAAATCTCTGATGGCTTTCCGGCAAGCATTTTTAAAGGCAACATTAGGGGTGAGGGTCACAGGGTGCACGATCAGCCCCTGGATTTTTCTGATTGGTTGGTAGTGAGGTAACAGGGTGATGTTTCTGGAATTTCAGTCATCAACCTTCTGATTCCAGCTGGTCTGGGGTCTACCTGCTTGTAGTCAGTGTGTGGTCACTATCCTCCACCGGCTGGGGGTCTTAGTTTCTATAGAACAACGCAAAGATATGCGTCAGATTGTTATCTGTATCCCTCAGGAAGAACCCAGAAGGCCTGTGACTCTGTTGTTCTAATCAATACCTGCTTTAGTCTGTTCTTTGGAACTCCAGGGAAGACCAAACTAGAAGCAGGGGACACAGTGGGGCTTGTACCCAGGAAGGCTCAGCAGGGTCCTACTTGGATTCAATCTGAGGGACGCTGGGTATCCTGGAACCTGACTATATCCTGGTACTCTTTACTGAGTTCTGAAGAAGAAAGAGATGTTAAAGAGAGTGCTGTGTACAAGCTCCCCCCAAAAGTATATGAGAAATGAAAAATTTGGACCCACCATTTGCCTTCTCCCCAAGGCCAGTTTTCTAAGAAGGTTCTTTATTTGCTCTTGGCTCTTGATTGGCTTAGGGCTGTTGAGTGTTTACTGCTTTCTGTTGATGGTAGTTGTGTTACCAAGTCCAGGCTCATTCTGCTCACGGCAGGACAGGCCAATGAATTGGAGATGAGGTTTTGAGGCAAGGAATACGACTTTATTCAGAAAGCCAGCAGACAGAAAAGATGGCAGACTAGTGTCTCCGATAAACCATCTTATCAGCGTTTGGATGCCAGTTTCTTTTACAGCACAGAGGGGGGAGGAGATGAGGAAGTAAAGTAAAAAGGCCGTAAGTTTTGCGAATATCCCCTGGAATGGCCAGCTTCGGGGAGGGGATGTGTTCATTTCTTCTTTCTTGCGGCCTTCCACAGGTGGGTGGGGTCAGATTGTGTCCCTGTGAGCTGAACAGAGACATTTAGTTTAACATTAAGGCCGAGGGGCAGGGTACCCTGAGGCAGGCCATTATGAATGATTATAATAACAGAAGCAACGAAAAGTAAAGGTTAAAATCAAAGAAACAGATCGAACATGGAGTCTGATTTAGCTCTTCCCTCTTAGAATTGTAGACTTTTGTCCTCATAAGTGCTTCATTTGTGGTCTTTAGACTCAATTACTCCTTGGATGGGGAGTCTGAACAGGCCACCCAGACTGAGTAAGTTTCACCTCTCATGTTATTGTGGCTGGATGATCATGGGTCAGAGTCTCTGCTTTCTTTGATGGTCAGTGGAACATGCTTCCTGACTGCCCCACCATATACCAGGGAATACGAAGGCTTGGCCCATGTCTAAGGCTTATTTAAGGCTTATCTATTCTGTGATCTTTTCCTGCTGTTGGTTTGATTACACAATGGGGGAAATTTAATCGTGAAAGAACTTAATAATTATAAAGAACTTACCGTGTGCTAGGCGGTGGCCTGAGCACCCTCTTGCAACCAGAGACAAGCACTACTATGACGCCCATTGTAGAGACAAGGAAGGTGAAGTTTAGAGAGGACAAGTGACTTTGCCAGAGTCACTCAGCCAGTGAGTCTTGGAGTCAGAAATCAGCCTCAGGCAGTTTGACTCCAGAGTCCAAGCTCTTCCCCCGTCCCTTCCAGTACCTTCCATCCCTGTAGCCTGACTTGTCACAGATTTAGGTAGGCCTCACGAGGCTGTTTGTGGTTGCATTACGTGCACTAGTGACACCTAACAGCAAAGGTATTTCTCAAACACACACCAGAGCACTCATGGACTATATTGTTTCACTAGTCCAGGGTCTTGTGAATCTTGCCATGATCTTGCAGAAAGAGTTCTCAATGGAGAGTCAAAACACTTGGTCATGTAGCTAGACTTTTCTAAGCCCCGGACATCTCATCAATAAAATGAGGACGATGACACTTGACAAGGTTGTAGTGGTAGTCGAACTGTGTAACATACATGAAGCAGAGACTGGCTGGGCTCTCACATAGTTGGTTCTCAGTTCATTTTATTTCCTTTTTTTTACCTCCACCAGTTCCTCTTCTTCCCTCTCTGTATTTCCTGATTTTTCTCCCTTGCTGGCACAATCATTCAACGTATCTATCGCCGGGCTGTAGTTCCAAGTGGCAAGAAAGCAGAAGTGGATGTGTTTATCGCCGTCTCAGGCTCTCAGAGTGAGTGTGTTGTCTTTGGAAGCTGTGGTCAGATCCCACACCAGGTGGACCGTCTTCCCTGGAGTTCCGGAGAGGAAAGAGAGCCTGTTAGTAGACAAATGGGTCACAGGAGGAGGTGGCCAGCTAGTGGAATACACTCTCGTTCTGATATTTCTTTCTCCTGGGAGTGATTTTATCTTCATCAGCAGTTCATCTTGACCTCCCAAGACTTGACTTGTGCAGTCTTTCTGGGGCTTGTGAAAATGATATGAGTCTGGCAAGGCATTTAATCCACTGTGGAGACACCCTGCTTAGAGGAAATGGCATGCAGATTATGCTTATCATGGGAAACACGTATTAAGCCCCATCCTGGACATCTCGTAAATAAATCCATTTTTAAACTTTCTCTAGGAGGACTTTCCAGGAAAGGGAAATGATCTCAGAAATGGTGACAATGTACGAATGATGGCAAATGAATGGAGCATCCAACTGTGATTTTTTTTTTCTTTCTAAATGATTAACAGACTCAAGTTATAAACATAAGAAATAAAAATAAGTTTTTGAGACATAAGTCACCATGAAGTATAGGACTGCAAATCAGCCTTTCCTTTTTTAACTTTTTATTTTGAAATAATTTTATACTTAGAGAAAAGTTCCAAAAATAGTGTATCCTTCACCCAGCGTTCCCTAAAGTTAACATATTATATAACCGTAGTGTAATTATTCAAAGAAATTAACATTGGTACAATACTATTAATTAAGCTACAGACTATTTGGATTCCATCAGTTTTTTTGTTGTTGTTGTTTTGTTTTGTTTTGCTTTTTTTGGCTGCATCGGGTCTTAGCTGCGGCATGCGGGATCTTCGTTGAGGCATACGGGCTCCTCCTTGCAGCACTTGGGCTTCTCTCTAGTTGTGGCGCCGGGGCTCCACAGCGTGTGGGCTCTGTAGTTTGCGTCACGCGGGCTCTGTCGTTGAGGCGTGTGAGCTCAGTAGTTGTGACCACGCAGGCTTAGCTGCCCTGGGGCATGTGGGATCTTAGTTCCCCGACCAGGGGTCGAACATGCCTCCCCTGCATTAGAAGGTGGATTCTTTACCACTGGACCACCAGGGAAGTCCTTCCATCAGCTCCAGCCCCCGCGCCTTCTCTCTTTGTTCCTGGATCCAATCCCGGATCCCACACTGTCTTTAGTCTTAGTGTATTTTTAGTCTCCGCCAATCAGTGACTGTCCTCAGTCTTTCCTTATCGCTCATGACATTGACAGTGATTATTCATTTTAATGCTCCTTTTCAGTCCTTATCACTAACTTGTTTTATAGTCAACATTATCCAACTGTAGTTAAATTTTTTCATTTAGCATCCCAATATGAGACATTTTCAATGTATGGCATATTAAGTGGTTGGAATTTCTCTCTGCAGTAAATTTCAGGATTTGGCTAGTGATTCAGTTCTTAAAAGCTTAATGGTCACAGAATGAACAAGCAAAGGGACTTCTGATAGTTTTCTCCAACTACTCTTGTCTTGACCATAAAGAAACGGAGGGCAGAGGAGTAAGGAGATGTGCTAGGGACACACAGATGGTTAGGGGAGAACCCCAGTCTTACCTTGTTGTCATGTGGTTACCTTGCTTAAAATCTCCAAAGTTTTCCCTTCACAGTTGGAATTAAATCTAGTCACGTTACTGTGTCGACAAGGCCCTCAGAGACCTGACCTCAGCCTGCCTTCCCCACCTCATCTCCACTCTTCCCGCACCTCCTTCATGATTTTCTAGCCGCACTGGTCCCTCTTCCTGAAACACTCCAAGCTCATTCTTCCCTCCCACGTCAGGGGCCCGCTCTTGAAAACTATTGATTCCATTTTGATTTTTCCTAAAAGCTTCTCATGATAATCTGTGATTTTAATGATAAACTATTAGCTAGACAATAAGCATTGCTGTCTCTCCTAATCATAAACTGACCTTGATATGTTCAGTTTGCTTCAGTAAGTCTTCCCTGAATTGCTGTCCCCAGTAGAATGTGAGCTTCTTGAGAGTAAGGACCTCATCCTGTAAGGATACAACTGTATCCCTTAGGTCCAGAACTGTGCCTGGCATCTGAGAAATAGCTCAATAAGTATCTGTGGACCGAGTGAGTACATTTTCTGAGAGCTATGGTTACAGGAAGAAGAAACCTGTCCTTCCCTTTCTTCTGGAACCTGTGAGAAGCATCTTTCCTGGGTCACCTGGTCAACAGGAATTTATTGGAGATCTCCCTGGCCAGCACCACAATAGGGCTTTGTTAAATCTGCTCCTCCTTTTTTTTTTTTTTTTTTTTTTTTCCCTGTTTAACTTGAATAGTGTAAGGGACAGAGAGCAAAAAAGATGAGCATTTCAAAGGCCTTTAAATCAAAGTCAGCTCTGCCACTTGGCCTTTGGTGGGTCCCGTTCAATGAGAAATCCACCCCTTCCCATAAAGGTGTTATAAGAGACCTCTTTCCCAAACATTTGGAGTAGAACTATAGAATCTTTAAAGGATAATAAAATACCAAGGTTTAAATACATTTCTGTTACTTTTCACAACTCCGTTATTACTCTATTGTCTTTGGAGGGGCCCCTGAGGGGCTGTGAAAGGGCCTTTACCAGCAGATCAAAAGAACGGAAGTGCTGACGGCACCTCTGGGTTCACCAGCCTGAAACAAAAGGACAGCGGCTTCCTTTCTAAGACCTGTGCCGCACCCCTGGCTACGCTTTATGTTGTTAGATCTAGATGGAGACCTGTTTGATTTGAGAGCTGGGCAGGCTTTCATTAAAAATGTGTTTTTGCTTTTATGAAGTTTCCTTAGCCAACTCATTTGGTACGAATTACAGAGGCTGCTGTAGATAAGCCTGCTGTCGTGACTAGGAATGAACAAAACGTGTTAGCGTGACCTATTCTACACCGAGTAGGACATTAAGAAATGCCAAATCAGGCCATTCAGATGCCATTAGAAATATAAAACTATCCTTTTCATTTACAAAAAACAACAGCAACAACGGCTTCTAGCAGAGTATCCTTGTAATGGTATCAGTCCATTTACTGATGAGAATGCTGGAATTTAAGGAGATCACGTAGTAGGCAATAAAAGGTGAACCTACGTCTTTAAGAAATTATAATCATAAATGTATTTGATCCTGCTTGTGGAACAGCAGGCATTGTACTAGTTTCATTTAGTGAATTGGATGAGTGATGAATAGGTTCTAAAAAGGCTTTTTGGCTTTTGTTCCCACTTGGTTTTATATTTATTTCAAGTTCACCAAACAACCAAATTTAGGCTGAGCAAGAGTTCCTTGAAAAGGAGGGCCAGATATGGACCCAGGAAGCCCGGGTATTGCCTGCTCCTCTTTCTGTCACCAACTAAACTATTTGTGAATTTGGGCAGTAAATAGCTCTTTAGGCCACAGTTTCCTTTACCTAACTAATTCTAAGTTCTTATTCTTGTCTGACCCTATTATATAATGAATTTTTTAAGCAACTGATTTGTAAGAGATGTACAGTGGCTTTAAATTTCATTTTTTTTTTTTCAGTTTTGGAAAGTAGTTCTCTTAAAAGAACAAATATCATTCCCCTTAATTCCATATTATCGATAACATTTATTTGCTTAAAGAGACTTTTCGGTGCACAGTATTTAGTGGATACCATATAAATGTTGCCTAAATCAGTGGAAACATTGTTTGGCTAATATTAACCAAAAAGTAATTTCTTGAAAGTTTAGACCATATTTCAGAAAAAGAAATGTAATCCATGTTGGTAAGATTGTCCCTTGATCTTACAGATGATGAGGAAGTAGGTATATACCGTCTTCCAAAATGTTTTCTAGCTAATGCTATCTTACTGTTCAAATGTAAAAAACCCATAGGCAGCTGGTGTACTTTATAGGCTTATAAATACCAGAACTTACTAACAGGTTGATCAGCAAGCTTTACAGTTTGCTTTAAAAAGTGAGAGCTTCCTAATAGTGGAGAAATACTTCACAGTTCATTTGTTTTTAAAATGTGAATTTCATCAAGAAGACCTAGGATGGATTTTTACCAAATGAAGTGTGGTATGACGGTAACGGTCACAGCACGTTTTATTAATTCATATGTAATATGGCAGAATGAGTGGCTACTGAAAACAGCAAAGCGAGAGAATATTTCTCATTCAGAGTATCTCATTTTCCATTATTAATAATTAATAGAGCTTTTCATTTTTAAGTGTCACTACTGAAAGTGCCAGTGTGCTCAGCAGTAAGCGATTACAGAATGTTATTTTAAGGTAATGGTGTTCCCAGTAACAACAAAAGTCAGAGGATGGGCAGGAAACACTCTTATTATCAGATATGGGCACCATCCTGAAACAGACAGAGGCTTTGTGGATTGTTCCCCAAGTATTTGCACACGACTCTAATGCAGGTACCTAGAGCAAGCATTTTATGGTGTTCAAAAGCTTGAAAAATTTGTTGGTGGTGAAAATTGCTAAACCCTTACATGGACTGATTGTTTTAGCTATTAAAATGCCAACAATTCGCTGTTACCTGCTTGTGTTTGGGCAAGAATCCGGATATTGGTAGACTTGCCTATGTGAAAGCATTTGCTCCACTAAGGCCGCCTTGTTTGATCTGAGAATTGTTTGAGAGTGAGTGTGCGGGCTGGAGGATGTCAAGAAAGAATTCCGTGAGGAATGCTATGTCCTTTAACAGAGAATTCAGGGCTGTTACAGGGGAATGTGCAGAGTCAGGCATGGTCGCCTGGGTTGCCATCATACTGAGGTATGAAGCAGATGTGCTAAAACAAGCAGTCTCTCTTTCTTTCTTTGTTTCCTGCACTTGGAACTCTCCAAATTGTGGATAGTAATAGTTCTGTATTAGCCAGATAATATAGGATGGGTTTGTGGGTTGGGCTAAGACCTGTGTGACATGACCTTTGCCTTCTGATCTAATAGATCTGACACCTAACATCACCATCATTCTCCTTAAAATAGATATAAAACATATGTACACTGTTCTTTCCCAAGGAGACAAGTGTTTTCCCAGTAAAATATTTACCATTCATTAATTTTTCAGATGCCCGTGTGTTTTTTTGCCTTTTTTTTTTTTTTTTTTTGCCTTTGAGGTATACCAGTTGTATGTATAAAATGTATAAAGCTTAACACACAAAATATGAATGTTCTGGGCTCTAAAGAGTTACATAGGAAATAGTGCATGTGATAGAACAAATTTTGGAAATGTGCTTTGAGGTTATAAGATCTTGGAGAGCTGTCATTTGGGAGGATATTTATCCCTGGGGATGACTAATGGATTTCAACGGATGGCAACTCATGTTAATTGGTAGTGGCTTACTGAACGCAGTGTTGAGAAGGATTCTGAGGACTTTTGAATTCAGTGGGAGAGAAGTCTGTTTCTTATGTCCGTCCCAGGCATCAATCTTGTCATTTGTTTTGCCATTCCTGGTTTATATACTCCTCTGACATGAGACTGAGCAGGGATTTAGTATAAACCACTATTTAGATGGGTTCTGAACCAATGTTTCAAAATTAAATCAAGTCCAAGAATTAAGTCGATCAGAATTTAATCTTTGTTGAGCTCTTACCACGTGCTACATGCTGTGAAGAAAACAAATATGCAAAGTTAAATAGGATGGTAAGACACTGAATGGTGGGGAATGGTCAGATAATAATAACTGCTGAAAGAACTAGAAAGAGAACACCAGGCTGAGAGTCAGGAGAATCAGAGATAATAAAGAATGGCAAAGGAGAAGCCATTCCTTCAGGGAGAGATGGTTTTATAAAAGCAAAGGTAGCGAGTACAAAGTGTAGCCTTTTCAGAGCAATGTGAGGACTCCAGCCTATTTGGAAAGATTGTGTTTTGGAGAAAGTGGGAGCCACCAGCTGGTAGAGGGCCTTAGAAATGGATTGTTTTCATGGTTTTCTTCTTCTTGCTACTTTGTTCTAGACTGTAGGTCCCTAGAAGGTAAGAAACTGGTTATCAGTCACCTGCTTTCATCAGTGATTTATTAAGCGGTCCACCATATGTCAGGCACCATCTTAAGATGACAAGACTTGGTTTGGACTCTGGCCTGGAGGATTTTTCAGAGTGGAGTAGGAATAGGGAAGGAAATGTCTACCAATTCATACCTGCAGGCCTTTTTAAGGAACTCATTGTTAGCTCCATTGTACAGAAGAGAAGACAGAGGCTCAGAAATGCTAATTTGCCTAAGGTCACCCAGCAGAGCTGGATTAGCATTTAGGTCTTTTTTGCACTTTAATTCTGGCTTCTGTTCCCCAGAGTTCTTACAAGTGCTCTTTAATCAAGTGTTATATTTATGGGCCTTTTTATTTAATTTCTCTTTTGCCCAGAGCTGGGAGATACCATGTTCTTATAGTTCTTTTTGAAAGACATTTAAAGTAAGCATTTTTAATGAAGCGTAATATGCATACCAAAAAAGTCCACAAATCATAAATATTCAACCTGACCAGTTTTCACAAAGTGAACCCCTTATAACCACTACCTAGAGGAACTGAATGTATTTCACTTATTTAAAGTGAGTGGAAATTGACCATAAGGTAATGCATTTTTGCACATTTCCTCTTTCTCCCTCCCTCCCTCCTTCTTCCTCTTCTCCTATTCCCCGTTTCTCCCATTCCCCTCTCCTCTGCCTCTTTCCGCCCCCCCCCCCATTTCCTCCAGGCTGAAGTGTTCCCTTGAACTTCTTGATCACAGAACTTTTTCCCAAAGTACATCCTTGAAACCACCTGGTGTGTTGGAGGGGATGATGCCTGTCTTTTGGGAATCACATCAGCTATAGAGAAGGAACAGAAGTGCCAGCAGTGTTGAGTGCTGATTTAATTCTATTCAAGCCACTTTCTCATACACCTAGAATGTACCAGGCATTGTGATATTTTAAAGAATATATCCATGCCAGTCTTCACAGATATACCCATTTTGCATACAAAGACACTAAAATTCAAAGAGGTTAGGTGACTTCTGCAAAGTTATATACAACCTAGTAAATGGTAGATTTCTTTACACTCATCCATTTTCCTTTAAAATGCATCATAGCTGCCTGCTTTTACCTTCACTCTTTGCTGAACTAAGTTTGCATGACTAAAAATAAAACTAAATTAGCGAAAAAGGGCCTAGACACACCAGGTTTGTTACAGGAACTGCTTTTTTGCCTCCCTTTCTTTTTTAGAATAAGAACTCTGATTCCAGATAATTGCAGTCCTGGAAATAGGACACAGTCTCATATTTTGAGAAGCTGTTCTCACGTTTCCAGATCTCTGTAAGAGCCTGTCTTTGCAGGCTTGTTTAGTTACACTGTTGGCTTAAAGCTGATGCAACTGGTTTTCCTAGAACCAGAAGTTCCTGAAGAGATACTAACAAGATAAATCAGCTTTCTTTGTGTCATAGTTAGTTAAAAAAAACAAATTCTAAGAACCTCAGGTCAATTACTGTCCCTCGAGTAACCCATGTTCCTAGGAAGTATTTTAAATGCCCTTTGAATGATACAAATGCAGTTCAAGAGAAGGGCATTGTTTACGAATTTGTTTACAACTTCTGTGATTAGAACAACTCTTACAGTTTGACTTTTTTTGAGGTGAGTCTCCTTTATTATTTTTAGTTCCTTCTCATGCCTTTCCAAACCAGGAATACTTACATGTTGGGATTGAGCCTGTCTTTAGATTATTGATTAGAGGCACCATTTAATTTGGTATTTTGACAAAGAGTGTCTTATGTCAAGTTTATAAGACTGACTTCTTTGTGCAAGCAAGTGTCCAACAAGGAGGAGGAGAAGAGAGTTTCAGTACAGGTCGTTGGAGATAGAAAATAATTTTTTACACTGTATGACTCCTTTCAAGAATGCCATTTTGATTCATGTTTAGTTGAATCTGTGATAAATCTTTGTTTCCATGTTTTTTGAGAGTCAATTCTAACTCGGGGGTGATCTGGGAAATTTCTAAAATGCTCTAATATAGTCATAATAAACATAGTTTTTAAAGTGAAAAATGAGAGTATTTGCTTTCGTCCCATCACTCATCGTGGAGTTTGGGCTCATCAAGGGAGTGTTCTGTTGGTATCTGGGGAATCCTTGGAGCTAAATTAACACCCTGTCTCTTCCCCTGGCCCGTTCCTTAATCTCTTCAGGAGTGCTGGAGTTTTTGCCTTGAGAACTTCCTACTGCTGCTTCTCTTTAGTTTGAGCCTTCAAATATACCTGAACATAATAAAACACTCCCCAAATAGGTGAATATCGGAAGGAAAGATACATGGTTTGATGCTTTCTTTGTGGGGGGCATGGTTTCTAGACAAACACAGTGTCATGTTCATATTAAGAGCTTAATAAATATGGATGGAATGAATGGATGATTTGTGACAGTGAAAATTGTGTATCTCAGTAGTGATGTACACAGATCCTGGATCCATCTCTCTTGTTTGTAGAGTTAAAAAATGGACTTTCCTTTATATGTTTAGAGATTTGATGGAAAAATCAAGGAACACATAAGGGGTTAAAGAAAGAAATCCCTTGCACCCAGATTGTGGAGTGTATCTGTAAGGTCCCTCTCCCTGTCTGACAATAACAAGGATTCTATTTAAAGATTTGTGTGCTAAATCAAGAAGCTGAGAGGCTCCTTGACCGTAATAGAGGAGAAAGGAAAACATGAGTGGCAGAAGATGCAAAATGCATTGTTTCACCTATGGGGTCTCCCTCCTCCTCTTTGCATAGGGTTACTGGAGGCTGTAGCAGGCTATTGTAGTGTTTTCTCGATATGTTTTGCCATCTCCTTTGCTGGGGAGCTAAATTATCATAACAGTGCATGGCCGGGTACTCTAAAAATCAACGCTCTGGTCTTGCTAAGCAGTGCCCTGGAGAATGCTGGACCCAACCCTGCTAGATCTTATTTATTGCAGATCAGAATTCTGGCTTCACTGAGACTTCTTACTGGGTCCTCTGGGCTTCCACACAGTACTGAGTTGTTGCAGAGTTTACACAGCGTCTGCCTCGGTAGGAATCAGAGGATGCCGCCAATGGCATAGGAGGCTTTGGGGTCAGACAGACTTGTACTGGAACCATGGATATTCTGCTCATTGGCTATATGTCCTGAATGTGTTACTTAACCTCTGGACCTCATCAGTAAATCTGGGGAAGGTATTACCTACTTCCTAAAGCAACAATGACTTGAGGAAAAGTAACTACCAATAAACGGTAGCTGCTAGTTCATACTAATATGAACGTTTACTTTTCTTCTGCTTTTCCTAACCCCTCGCTGTAGGAGCCATCAAATCTGTTGCGGAAAGGAATCACACAGGGCTCGTGAGAGCAGGGGGCTTGGAAACAGCAGACCTTGTCATGGAGGTTGGCTCTCCAGCTAACCTAGGCGTCTACTATTGAGGTCATTCACCTTGGCCGCTGCAAGTCAGCAATATATGGTGGTTTTCCCTGTTTGTCAGTAATGGGAGTGATTGCAGGGTAGAATGGATTCCTACCGCAGAATTAGACTTGCGGGGAAGACCAGCCTACAACAATGAATTTCATGGCATCAGCCATAACGCTCAGCCCTGCATCCCAGATGTTCTATGTCTTGAATTGGAATGAACTCAGTAAACAACCACGCCCAGGTATTCTCTGCCAGACAATAACAATACAATGCAATCGTTTTGAACTTGCTTTTAAAAACAAAGAGCTTCCTCATATGCTTTTTCTGTGTGAAAAGTATACAACATTTATCGAATCCCGTGCCTTTGGAGAATGACAGTGCTGACGTTGCCTTAGCGAACGTTGTTCCGCCGAGCTGGGTGCTTCAGAACCAGCGCCTAACTCAGGTGTCATCTCTGGCCATCTTTCTTCATCTCCAGGTGGGACTTCCTCCTCCTCATGCTCCTATAGAACACGTCTGTCAAAGCGCCCGCCACATTGTGTAGGAATGAATGGGTTATGTGTTGGCTTATCCTGATAAGACTTGAGCCCCATGAAGGCGAGGACCTTCCTGGAGTCATCATGGTGCATCCGTCTCCTACGCCAACACCTATCATGGAGCGGGAAGCTTGGTCCATTTTGCTGTGATTGACCTGAACTTCACCAGTGCATTTAAGGGCTTTCTTCTTCTTGTAACTCCAGTTTGAATTTAGACTGTGTCTTAGGGAGCGCACCCAGAGTACAAGGTAAGATATTTTGACATAGAGCGTTCTATGCTCAAATTGCCACGTAGCGAGGACCACTTTCCTCAGACATATGCTTTTCTGATTCTCTAACCCCAAAAGGGGGCATCAACTACAAAACCCCGACAGCTGATAAGCTTTGATTTTATGTTGGTTGCATTTATCTCGCTGCTTCTTCAAAACACGGGCCTGTGTTACCTCTGAGACATCATCTTTGGTCTCCCCCATCCCTCTAGATTGGATTAATTGATTTATGTAGCTATTGAACACACGCTGCCTCAGAACACTTGTGTTTTAACCCAGTAGGAACCCCAGCTGATCCTTTCGAAAGCAACTTTTAAGAGAAACTGATGCCCTGTGAACACGTCAGCAAGCTCGTCTTAGAGCAGCTGCAGACTCATTTTGAGACTGCCTAATTATTTATGCACCCAGATCGCACTCCTTTCCAGTGATAGGCTGAGACTGAGCTGACTCTTAAATACAGGAAGATATGCTATGAATGCTTTATTATTAAAATAGGTCAGTTTTCTATTATGTTTCCCAAAATCTTAAAGCTAGCATTAGAAAATTCTATTTCTGCCAGCTTCTACAGATGCAAAACTGTTCTTTCAAAAACTTGCTTTTTAGTGTTTGCAAATGTGAGCACAACATATCTCACTGTCAGTTTAAAATAAGTGTGTGTATGGGGGGGGTGTTGTGTGTTTAGACAGAGAATGTAAATTTCATCCCAGTAAGTGCTTATTCTGAAGACCATCTTCTCTCCAGTGTAAACGTGTGCTTATCAGTATGGAATAAATGTAGTCCAAAAAAATAGGAGAGTAAATGGCCTTTTATTCAAATTGTGTGGGTTTTTTTTTAATAATAGTAAAAGCTTTATTATCAATCACTTCATTTTTCTCCACCTACAGATTTGGAGGGTAGGAAAAGAAAGCATTTGGGGGCCAGTTTCTTGAATCAAAACAAATCAGGAATTGGCAACACTGTAGTTTCCTGACTATTTACCGACCTGATTGGTATCATTTTCTGAGCTTGGGAGAGCAGTATTCATTCATTTTTATTTTACTTCTACAGACTGAGTTTAGTAGGTAATGTGGAAACCATCTACCATAAATAAATTGCTGCAAGATAACAAACAGAATTGGAATTCGTGCTTACATTTGCCTGTTTTTTTTTTTTTTTTTTTTTTCTTTTTCCTCCCTTAAATCCAGCTCTGTCTGGAAAGGCCTATAACATGCTTTTCAGGACGTTGAATGTTCTAACTTACAAAGCTTCATGCGGCCTTCAACCGTTCACACGTTTTACGAAACCCACAGAGGTGGCAGAGAGGGAGGGAATTCGAATTCAACTTGACATAGAGGCATAATTTAACAATAGCAGAATCAAAAAAGATGTGATTAAAATCACACCTCCGAATGTGAGGACACGAAGATTCTGTCAAACAGACTGCATTTCCGAGCCACCTCCATTGAATTCAGCATTTCTGTGGCTTTAAAGCCCTTAATCCCTTCTGTCCAGCAAATTTGCAAGACTGCAACTAGAAAACCGAGCGAATGTTGAGAACGTCCTCAAGATGGCTTTGTCTGGGACAGTGTGCCTGGCATCCCCTAGGGAAGCACTTCCTCCAAAGAACTGGCTCCCCACACATTGCTTCTGAGAAGGAAATCAGAGGAGAGACTCCAGAATGGAATCATGGAAGCCGCTTGCGTGTACTTGGCTCATTTGAAACTTTGGTTGTAAAACCTAGATACCTCCACTCTTGGTCTTTGTCCTCACGATTTGGCTTCATGGGGAGACAGTAGGGTGTTGTGCTTTGGCGTCGAGACAAATTCGGGAGCCCATTCTTGGCTTTGCTTCCTGGGTAAGTGACTTTACTTTTCACCTGTAAAATGGGTATATCAACAGCAATAGCCACTCAGAGACCACTTCCTTTGTGCCAAGCCCCACGTTCAATATTATTCTTACAACCACCCTAGGAGGTAGCTTCTTACATTCAAAGAGTAGCGAACTTGAGGCTTAAAAATACCAGGCGACTGGCCAAGATGACACTCTTGGAATGTGATGGATGTAGCACATAAGGTCACCACACTCTGTTACCTGGTGACCAGCTACTTTTGAAATCAGCTCCACTCAGGTGGGTGATACGTGTGCTCTGTGCCCTGCTGGATACGGTTTAATCTTCTCGTTTCTCTATTGGGGGCTTTTGACAGGCTGTAGGTGACAGGCGAAAAAGCCACATGCAGCTAGTTTTGTCTACTATGGAGAGAACAACTAGTCCCGGCTGAACTTTTTTTAACTGGCTGCTGCTTTGGTGTCGTAGAAACACAGCCTTAGTCTCTTCCCTGTCGAAAAATTATAATGTGGTAGCCCAGCAGGGCTGGAAGAGCTGGCAAGTGAGGGCACTCTTGGAGCAGGGAGGAGACCGAACATCGTCCTCGAAGGTGACGGGGGCAGGAGCTAGTGGGCTGAGACCAGAGGAGGGAAGAAGTAGTGCACAGAGTTCATCCTTCTCCCTGGGGATAAAAACCTGTAAAAGTGAACCCTTCATTTAAGGGCAGTGCACTTAGAAGGCAGCTAATCTGTTTGTCCCCTGTTCTTTCTCTAAATGTAATTAAGGAGACTTTGAAGAAGGAATATTGTGCTAAAGCCTAGGTAAGAACCTGCTGTCCAGCCACCCCGCCAAATCCCTAAAGCCTCGTTTGATTTTAATATTTTTCTTTTGGATTCCACTCTGCTGCTGTGTGAGGAGCAGCAGGTGGGGAGGGTAGAGAGGAGGGTTCCTGGGGCAGCAGAAATCCTTGTGGAAAACCTTTTTTAATCTGGATGATGGCTTGGTAATGTAAGCGGTGAGAGTTGGCATAGGAGTGAAAACTGTAGGATTAATGGCCTTGAGCCTAATTCCCTGATACCTTTTAAAAGGCCAGCTAACCAGCTGGCTTTCTCCTTTTGCTCCACATATACTCTCTCCCATATCCCGAGGTGTTTTTGTTTGTTTGTTTGTTTTTTCTTTTCCCTTCAGCCATTCTTTAACCCCTTCTCTGAATCTGAATTTTAGCATCAAATATGTGTCAAAGAGAGAGTTGTAGATATGTGATCATACGCGTCAAAGATGCTTAGATGTTAATATCCTAACGAGAAGACTTTGTCATAAAATATGAGATGGTTATTTGCATTACAAAGTGATCTGGGATTTTTTTGGGGGTTGCAAATTTTCAAAAATGTGAACTCTTACTGGCGTGGCTCTCTGCGCGCTCACACGCACGTACCTTCCTGCATATGTGTGCGTGAATGTGACTTTCCATTTAAACCCTTGGAATATGCATTTTCTTATGGAAGTAAGAATAAAGCCCAACAAATGTTACCAATCCTTGTGGATGTTCCAGATACAATATAAATGCAGGACCCTCCTCATACTTTAAAATCTTACTGCTTTACCCAAGTGCCCATCTAATGTCTGGCTGAAACCCATGGGATCTGTAAGACAGGCAGCCCAGGGTAGCGTAAACAGCTGTGTCTCGGCATGTCCCTGTGAACCTCTACAGGTGTAAGTGTACAGGCAATGAGCATTACTTCGGGTGGGAGTGGAGGCGCCAGACAGGAAGCAAAAAGAGTGTGACTGACTCGAGCAAACAAGAACTTGATTAGTGTTTCCAGCATGAAACCTTTGAAGTGGGTCAGCAGGAAAAGAAGAAAAGGCAAAGCAGCCAGACACGGGAGATTTCTTGTTGCCTCGGTTATTCCGGGGGACTCTGAAATACCAGTCCCTATTAGTGTGGTGGGTAAACATTCTCATTATTCTGTAATTTGCATTATTATTGGAAGGTAGTTAATGACACTAACATTTTCCTATAACACTCAGACCTGAATGGGTCTTAAGGACATCCCTCCGGTCTTGCGTGAAGTTGTTTACTGGTTGATTGTTGAGCGCTGGAAACCACTTCTGGTTCGCTCTGGCTGTGAGTGGACTCTGCTGGGCCCACTACATTTTGTAATCTGATTGCATTGGCCATGCCAGTCAGATTGGCTTGATTCTTTCCACCCTAGACTAATGCCTGGCCGGGGGCAGGCACTCAGTAACGATAGCGGTGATTACAGTATGCGTTAACCAAAACATGGGAGCCTTTGTATAACTCTTGTCGTCATGACTGGTTTATGTCTATAGACAACATCTGATATTTAGGGAGATTGTGGGGTGCTTTTCCCAAATCACAGATAAACCTCCACACAGGTCTCTATGAGAGCCGAGCCAAGCCAGCCAGGATGTTATCGAATCACTCCCTATGGGACTTCCCTGGTGGTCCAGTGGTTAAGACTCCACGCTTCCACTGCAGGGGGCACGGGTTCCATCCCTGGTTGGGGAACTAAGATCCCACATGCCATGTTGTGCGGCCAAAACAACAACAACAACAAATCGCTCCCTGTAACTTCACAGCCTTCCTTGGTTTACAACCATTTTGATCATGTCATCTCAGATTTCCCGTCAACAGAGGATTAGTTCACCCACCCAGAGGTTTTGCCAATTTGATACAGCAAGCCCACGAAGCTTCTAGACATTGCATTCACTGGTTGATGGTTGATCCAGTCTTCCTGTTTAGGTTCAGTTAAACGCTCATATTTACACATTTCCATGTTTATTTTTAGCTCCCTTCTCCATCGCTTCCTGTCGTTTCCCTTGGCGGTCCTCTCCCCTCCCCAGATGCTGTGCGGGGATTAAACTGGACGCCATGATAAAAGAGGCAGCATCATTTGGAGCGTTTTTCTTATAATGCATTTAATTTGCCCCAGTCAGGATCAGCCGAGGTCTCTTTAACGACAAGGGACAGACGTGGCAGCCTTGGGGAGGAGAAACATACATTGTCCGGTCTGTGCTTTGAAACAGGGCCCTGGTCATGGTGGGAAGGATAACTAATTCAGAGTCACTTTACATTCATTCCAGACAGGAACGTATTTCTCCTGTATTACTTACAAAGGACTTGGAGGCGGGAATGAAGGCAGCAGGCAGCATTAGGAATGTAAGTACAGATAGGGCTGTCATCTTTGTGGTTGTTCCTCTGGATGGATGCTGTTAATTTTAACAGCATGGTGAAAAAGAGATAGAATTGGTCACCTTGTGCTGCAATCGATTGCTTTGCCTTTCTTCCCGCCTGCCATGGAGGGAGGGAGTCCAAGAGGCTTTTACTGCTCACTGTCTGCTCTCAGCAAACGTGAACCAGAAGCACAGCAACGTGGCGAGAGTTTTACGGCTTCGAAGTGTGGTTAGTTCCATGCTGAGGTGAGAGCAGAAGGCACCAGGGATTAGGGACAGGCGCAGATGTTAGGCAGCACCGTGGGGATTGATCGGCCCGCATGAGTGCCAGTCTCTGGAATTGATGTTGCTGTACCCCAGGGAGGTCAGCCTGGAAGCTTCTTGCCTCGCTGCCCAAATTCCATTTGCACCCAGCAACCCTCAGAGGATTCCAGAGACCTTTTTGTTTCTTCGTGCCGTTCTCCCTGTAAGCGTCCCATATGGCCTTGGCATGGAACAGGTGGATCTAACCCCGTGGTATTAACAACATGGCTTTGGTTGTTCTCAGAGACCTTTGCTTCTGTCCAAATGGCTTTTCTGTGCTGCCTCTCTCGAAAGATTAGAAAACGCTCATGTTTTTCCTTTTCCTTCATCATACTTCTGCTCTTACTTATTTAGCAGAAAGTTCACATAGATAAGAAAGATGGTATATCATAGACATTTTTGTTCTGAAAGAAATGACCCCCTCAACGAAAGAGGAAAGAAGAGTATGTCAACCATCCGTCAATCCATGCTCATTTTTGGTATAGACAGACGAATACATATACATACATATAAATATCTGCACATATGTATATATGCACATGTGTGTGTGTATAAATGTGGCAATAATGTGTCAGATACTATTCCAGGAATGTCCAGAAATGAAACAGGGAACACAGTTTCAAACATAGAAGATTATGAGACTTCCCTGGCAGTCCAGTGGTTAAGACTCAGCGCTTTCACTGCTGTGGGCCCAGGTTTGATCCCTAGTCGGGGAACTAAGATCCCACAAGCTGTGTGGCACAGCAAATAAAAACAACAACAACAACAGAAACAGACTCACAGACTTAGAGAACGAACTTATGCTTACCAGTAGGGAAGGGTCGGAGGTAGGGATAGATTGGGATTGACATGTACATGTACTGCTATATTTAAAATAGATAACCAACAAGGACCTGCTGTATAGTACAGGGAACTCCGCCCAATACTCTGTAATAACCTAAATGGGAAAAGAGTTTGAAAAAGAATAGTAGCCAAATAAATAAATAAATAATAAACATAGAAGATTATATTTTGGAATAACACGGCTCCAGCCAAGCCCCTGTTCACCTTCCCAAATGTGCTACTTCTGCTGTCTTCCCATCTCAGTAAAAAAGCAAGGCAACTCTCTCTTAATTTGCTCAGGCCAAAAACCTTGATCTTGTTCTTGACTCCTTTCTTTCTCTCATAAACCACATCCAACTCACCAGAACATCCTGTTTGTTGTAGCTTTGGGAGACATCCAGAATCCATCCACTTCTTATCTCCACGGCTTCCTTCCGCGTCTCAGCTATGGTCACCTCTCACATGACCCTTGCAGTGGCCTCTTAGTGTGTTTGGGCTGCCAGAACAAAATACCACATACTGGGCGGCTTCGTAACGACAAACATGTATTTCTCACAGTTCCCGGGGCTGAAAGTCGGAGGTCAGGGTGCCGGCATGGTTGGGTGAGGGCACTCTTCTGACTCACAGGCTCCTTGCTCTGTCCTCACGTGGCAGAAGGGGCAAGGGAGCCCTTGGGCCTATTTACAAAGGCATTCATCTCATTCATGAGGGCTCTGCCCTCTTGACCTTATTCAACTTTCAAAAACCCCACCTCCAAATACCATCACATTGAGCATTAGGATTTCAACAAAAATTCTGGGGGGACACAGACATTCAGACCACAGCAGCTGCCTAATTATCCTCCCTGCTTCTCCCACCACCTTTGGCCCACTACCAATTCTTCTCCACCCAGCAGCCACCAGAGGAAACCTTGTAAAAGATAAGTTAGCTCTTTCCCATCCTTTGCTCACAATCCTTAATGGCTTCCCATCTCACTCACAGAAGTGTCCACATCCTCTCCCTGGCCTACAAGATGATGTCTGATGTCATCTCCTAACACTTCTTTACCTCACTTGTTTCCCAGTTGACACATATTCTCCGAACAGCAGCAGCAGTAGTAGAAGTGGGAGTAGTAGTGGAAGTAATTTTCTTACCAGACTTAAGCTGGCTTTTGCTGGCCAGAATCCTCCCATCAAAAGTATCCTTATATAAGATCACTTACTTTGGGTTCATGTTTTTTTGAGCATGAGCTACCCATACTCCTTGCTTGGCACTGCAATAAAACTTTCTCTGCTCCAAAAAAAAAAAAAAAAAAAATCACTTACTTTGGGCATTTTCCTAGGTGGGTGCATTTGAGACCTTGTTGACAAGTCCTGGGGCCTCACTTAGTAGTGGGCTGTGCAGTTTTGAGGTTACTGGGATCTTCCACTGAGTGTCCAAAGCTCAGGAGATGATTAAACTGGAAACAGAAGGCACTGTCAGGGGTCAGCCTCTGCCATCAGTGAACTCGTGCCAAGAAGGCCTCCCCTGCCCCTCACTCCTGCTCAGGACAGTGCCTTCAGCCAGGGTCCCTAGGATGGGGGAAAGCCCTTCTGAATATTTTTCTGTCTCTGGATTAGTGAAAAGCAAAATAGACACTGTGGCATTTGGTGCTTCTGCTACATACAAGAGTACTCAGCGACTTCTTTTGACTTCATATGAGAAGCATCTTTAAATATATTGAATCCAGGGCCATGATGTTGATCACACCCACTCTGTCTTCCTGACTTGGAGCCTTTTTTTTTTTCCCTCAAGGGCATTTCCAACAAAGGAGTATGGCTTTCAGATTTGTAAACTGCCACCTTATTATCCTATTAGTCAATTACAGCTGCTGAAGAGCAGGGTAAGTGACAGTATGGCAGATTACAGCAATTTATTTGCCATTCTCATCATCTTGTTCAGCATATCATCAGGCTATTTAAATTTAATGATAAGACTTTTACATGTGTCTTAGAGCAGTTAAAGTTGTAATCAAAATGTTTAGGAA
This sequence comes from Balaenoptera borealis, assembly GCF_965194805.1. Classification (NCBI taxonomy): domain Eukaryota; kingdom Metazoa; phylum Chordata; class Mammalia; order Artiodactyla; family Balaenopteridae; genus Balaenoptera; species Balaenoptera borealis. The sequence continues at coordinate 20,649,948 of NC_138876.1, forward strand.
AACCTCTACTGACCTGCTTAAGTGCCGCCTCTTTTAACATTGCTGGTAATGCCTTATCGTCATTTTTGTTAGCAAAGTTGACTCTCATTAGGAGAAGCAACCTCTTTTCAAAAGAAAGTACAGCTTTTTGGTGTGTACAGAGCTCAAGAAAGATGGTGAGGATGGAAATTTCTTACTTCGGTTGGTGTGAAAATGAGCACCAAGTAGCTAAATCTTCCTGAGAAACTTGATGGAGTCTGGGAATAGAAGAGGTTGTGGGCGTGAGGTCAGGATGTGTGTACAGCATGGCGCTGGGAGGAGCTTGGAGGAAGGAGAGCTGTGGGTAAGGAGGAAAAAATAACTGCCCTCTGTGATGTCTGGTTCTCTTTCAAGCTAAGGGCTATCGGTTTTCTGTAGTAGTGCCTGCAGTGAAACAAAAAGAAAATCTGTATAAAAAGAAAAAGAAGTTTAATGCTTAGATAGAATCTTTGGATCTTATGGGACAGGATGAGACAGTGGAGGACCTGTTACCTTGAACTTGTTCACACCTTCAGCTTCATTGGTGGACGTGAGGGGCTGTTGTAATTAACTGAATAATGGAAAGACCTAAACCTTGGGTATACCCAGATTATGCTAAACTTCACTATACTCTCTGGTCCTCACTGATGGTTACACACTCGCTTCATTATTATGGAGCTCTCAGGATACCGTGTCAATTGTAAAGTCAACAATACCTGGCCTCCTATGAGTTTAAGCTCAAGAGTTTAATATCCATAACCTCAGGCAAAGGTAAGAACAGGGTTTCTCAACCTTGACACTATTGACATATTGGGTTGGATAAGTTGTTGTTACGGGGGCTGCCCTGTGCATTGTAGGATGTGTGGCAGCATCCCTGGCCTCTATCCCATGGATGCCAATAGCACCCCCCCATCACCCAGCTGTGACAACCAAAAATGTTTTTAGATAGTACCAAAGGTCCTGTGGAAGGCAAAATCAACTACTCTTGATGATTCACACTTTACGTTATCACTGGCAAATAACTCAGGCTTTTGGTGTATACTTAACAACTATGTAATGAATCTCTACTCTGTGTAAGTCAGCACAGAAGAGACTGAAATAAGATACTTTTTGTGACAGAATATAGTACCTGTTAGTGTAAAAGATGCATCCCAAATTTCATAGTAAATTTGGTGAGGCAGTGTTTTTCATTCATATTTTAAATCATATATTCTTTGAAAGTTATTTCAAACAGTCTTCTAAGAGAAATCACTATTTTGTTATATAAAAATTGTACATTATGTGACAGGGTCTAGCTGTAGGTTTTTTCCAAGTTGGCAGAGTAATTGAATAGTCTGGGCATTGTATGTTCTCAAGCAGCATGGTGACATTGCTTGAACTTTCTTAGGCAGTTAGACCTAAAGATGATTTCATATTTTTGGCACATTGCATTCCTTCTATAATATAGGACCATTGAATGCAAAGTATTCTTTGCATACATTTTTCTGGAGATGGATTGGGTCATTAATAGTGGAAAGAGAATGGGCTTAGGCAGCCTGCATTACTTAGTAGTTTAGGGAACAGAAGGTAAGAAAGTGCTACGTGACAACAGATGGTACCAGAATTTAAGCAAAGCATGATATCAGGGTCCAAGGCAGTCAAGGAAGGCAAAGAGGAAGAGTTGGGACTTGAGCAGGCCCTGATAGAAAGACAGAGCTTGGATAAGCAGAGAAATAGGGAAACCAAACAGAGTCCACTGTAAAGAGAGACATCAGCTTCTGTCTTCCTTAGAAGCCATAGTTCAAGGGCATTTAGCTAAGACCTGAGAACAAAGAAGGGCTAGGTACCTTGGGTTCCAGCAAGCATTCAGTTTTCTCTAGACCATTTACAGCACCCTTAACTAACCCATATTGCCCTTTAGAATATATAAATATGGTGGTGTGACTATATGTGGTGATGGCCTTTAGGATTTTGCAGAATGAGAAATATTATATTGGGCTGGCCAAAAAGTTCGTTCGGGTTTTTCCAGAAGACGTTACAGAAAAGTCCAAATGAATTTTTTGGCCAACCCAATATAACCTTATTCAGCCTATTTCCCAAGCTGTTAAGCAACTAAAAACTCTGAGACTGATGCTCTCTCCATCTACAAGGATCATGAATCTATATGAATGTAATTGTATTATTCAATCTATCATTATATCATCTATTTTTATTATCACCGTAATCTTGAGATAGTTCATTACAGCATAAAATGATAACCTCCATGAAAATGACTTGACATGTATTTCTACTAACTTAATATGTTTAGCTAGGTGTGCAGAATTTTTGCTTTTAGTACTCTTAAAAGTAAGTATTCTGAGAAGTGGCATTACACTTGTGTAGAATAGTCTTATTGTTATCAATTTTTTGACAGTATCCTTCAAATTGTGGATATTTAATCAAAAAGAGAAGTCAGTTGAGCAATGAGAAAGAAATTATTGAATGAAATGAATAAGAAAGGGATTGGAGATGTCCCTGAAAACATGTTTTGCTTGGTGGTAGGTCCTTGCAATATTTCTGGAAGATTGAATGTAACATGGTCTTTCTTAGTAGCGGCAAGATAAAGAAACATCTCTGAGTCGTATAAATATCATTCTGAATGAGCCTATAGCTCTATCTAAAGAATTATTAGCCAATAGGTATCTTAGAAAATTAAGGTATGCCCTGGAAAATAAACATAACAGTATTTCTTATACATTACAAAGGTAAGACAAAGCTGAGCACTTTTCATGACAAGGAAGCTTTCTTGGTTGAACAGTTAAGCAAAGATTATATTTTTTGTGTTATCGGTAGCATGCTTCCAGTGATTTATTTCATTCCTATTTTGTAAGTGTGTAGTGGAGGCACAGAGATTAATTAACATACTCAAAGTCACAAACTAGTAAGTTACAAAACTGGGATTCAAACTCTGGTGAAGCAACTTCAGATCCTAAGCTTTTTTTTTTTTTTTTTTTTTTTTTTTTAACTGTCGGAGTTTTAACCTCTGTCCTATATCATATGGTGTTTCTAACTAGAAATATTGAAGCCCTTGAGTTAATTTTGCCCATTTAATCCAGGTGAGTGTGTAAGAAGCCCACCTTCTGAAACTGGGAAGTGAGATGAACATAATTGGCTTGGTCAGCTTGAACACAGAATGAGAAGACACAGCAAAAGGCAGTGATCTAGGTGTATCTACAGGGTCTTGCCCAGTGACTGGATAAATATATAGTTTCTGTCTCTAAGGGATAACTTTCCTTCGGAATTTGACTTTTTTTTTGTGCTCAGCCAATTTGCAGGTGAATCCGTCACATCGTTGGCTTGGCGCTGGCTTAGTAAATGTGAACTAAGTCAACAGCCTAGCTGCTTTGTCTTTGAGGGTAGGAATGCTTCCACTCATTCTTATATGGAGGACACAATTGGTAGCCACCAAATATTTGTGGAATCAAATTGACTGACAAGTCACTTGGGTGGTATTTCTACTAGAGCTCACACTGAGATGGAAAGAAACTAACACTGAAACTCTAGTGACTGGCATTCACCAGCAAACTGAAGTCAGTGCAGTATAAGGTGGTCCATTTGGTACTATACCCAAAAGGGTTTAATTGCTGACACATCAAAGGAAGTTTATTCTGAAGCCAGCTCACTTGAAAGTTATAATTTTACGTATAATGTTGCCATTTAGAAAAAAATCTCTATATTAAATGCCTAGTATTTAACAAATATAATCCTCTCATAACAACCTCATGAGGTGTATATTAGATCCATCATGTAACATAAAAACTGAGACTCAGAGAGGTCACACAGTTGAATGTGTACACAGTCACACAACTTTCAACTGGTATTTGAAACCAGGTCCAATGGACTCAAAATTTTAAGTTCATTCTACCATTCCCAGCACTGGATTAAGGACCGAGGGGGTCATCACATCAGCTAACTCTTCAGTCTGAAGTGTATGTTGATGCGTAGTCTATTCCTTGACACCATTTTCTGAACTTCGGGTAGCTTTCAAAATCCCCTGTTTGTAGCTGTGTTTTTAGATTCATCCCTTAATGTAGCACTCAAGGGGAAAAAAAACCTCAGCAGACCCCATATTAACTGGGAAGCCCCTTCTGTGTTGCATTTCGATCTGTTTATGCTGAAGCTGATTAGCACTTTTTGAAAAGTGCATCTAAATCCTTGTGCTAATCAAGGGAAATCGAGCCGTGTTGTTACTGTGGAAAGCTGGAGAGAAGAATGGATGTATGGGCAAGTTTCTTTTTTATTAATCATACAGCATATAGCTTGGTGCCACACCTACCCCCTTCCCCAACAAACACCGCTCCTGAGTGCTTATTTAATAAAGCAACCCAGCAGGTGAATATTTAAGTGTTAGTGGATTTCAGGCAGTTTCAGTTCAGTGCAGTAGAGAGAACAGAGGAGAATTTGGGGGCGGGGTCATGTCCAGCATGCTATTAAAGGAAAGTGTGCAGGCTGGTATACATTAATGACACAATCGTAATTTTGAAGCATGATGTGAACTGGCTGTGTGTGTTTACTGTAATTAGTGGCTGTTCATCTTTGGGTGGTGTTTTCAGATGTAGGTTTTATTATTATTCAGGTACGGTGAGGCCCACAGATCAGGCGATGATTGCTGTTGAAAAGATAATTTGTTATTGACAATTCCCAAGGGGTGGGGACATGCCTTGCCACTCAGGGCCACGTGGGGAAGCACTCGGGTTGGTTAGGAGGCAGAGGTAACAAGGGGGAAACCCGGACAAGAGTTTTTTGTTGTGGTTTTGGTGGGAAGGAAAGGGTGAGTCAGAGTAAACAGGCTTAGGATTGGCTGGTTTGAATAATTTCAGCCGACTCCAGAGCATATGGGCTATCTCTAGTTGTCTGGTACCGGGCCCTGGAATAGTGGCATGGGGTATAAGAGCCTAATAGAGGAGGGGGTTGGAGGTGTGGGTTCTGGGCTGATTGTTTTACTGTCTCTAGGAGTTAGCTAGCTCTGGGAGGGGCAATCCCTCCAGTGTCCGCCAGGTCCCAGATGCCAAAAGTACCAGCATTAAGATGTGCTTAATACAGGTGGTGTGAAGCTGACTGCTCCTTGTATCAGTACATCTGGCGTTGATGAGTGCATCTAAGAAAAACACTCATCTACCTCTGCCGCCTGCAAGTAGGTACAAATGCCAACAGCTGTGCAGGCTGGGGGTAGACTTGACTTGCAGCTGATTTTATTCTTTACCAAGCAACGACACCAAATTGGCACTTGCTGATCCCTTCCCCCCCATCATTTTTCTTTGGGGGCTCTTGGGGATATGAGATTCCTCTTTGTCTTCCTGTTACCTGCTGTGGAACAAGGAGTGATGCCAAGGAATGGGGTGGAGAAGAGGGAGGGAGGTATGATAATATTTAGTTTTGTTCGTTTCATGCTTAAACAGATTTAAGGAATTTTCAGAGCAGAATCTTGTTTCAAGTATATGGCCATTTTTCAATGAGAGTCACTTATTAACCTCTACTTCCATGAGCAGAAGCTCCTGAGTCTCTCTGAAGACACAGAGCAAAGATTTCCTTCCTCCCTCCAACCCTCTCAAAATCCCCAATGCTACTTACTCCTAAGCTGGCTGAGAGGCTGTAAAGCTCACAGTTGTGAAGACAGAAACAGATTTGCACCTTTATGGCATGAAAACTTTGATGTCATCTTACAGAGAAACTACCCTGTGTAATTCAAAAATTTAACATTCTAGTCTGACTGCAGTTTACCTGCTAATGCTGTGAAAGTAGCATCTGGCCTAGACTCCAGCTGGTCTGTGGTCTCTGAAAAGACAACCACATAAAGCCGTTCACTTAGCTCCCTGCCCTTCAAAAGGCCTCTCCAGGGTGTACTCCATTGAAACCATTGCTTAGCTAGGGGACTTTCCTGAGGATAGCTCTAGTTTGGGTTTGTCTAGTTGTGTACTGTCAAGGTAACAAGGGATCTCAGAAAGCTAGAAAGAGAAGTGGTATCAATAGAAATGCCTTTATTATTTTTTTAATAGATCTTTATTGGAGTATAATTGCTTCACAATACTGTGTTAGTTTCTGCTGTACAACAAAGTGAATCAGCCATATGCATACATATCCCCATATCCCCTCCCTCTTGAGCCTCCCTCCCACCCTCCCTATCCTACCCTTTTAGGTCATCACAAGAAGAGGGACTGAATTGACTCAAGCATCAGCTCCAGCCATTCAGAATTGCCAATGGTTGTTTCACGGCTGTGATGATTTTGATGAGCTTTTATTGTTGCTTTCACTGGCAGCACCATCCAGGGGCAATGAGGATAAGCACTGTCTGGTGAAGAGCAATTCCTGTGATTATTTGTAAGTGAGTTGTAATCTCAGGAGTTATGGCACAGAGGCCACATAGAAGTTTATAAAGGAAGTAGAAGTTGACTACGAGCTGATGCCAAACAAATGAAACCTTGAGTTGATTTTTTTTTCCAAATGCTGGGTACCCAGGACCACTTTTAAATGTTTCTAGCACTTAAAAGGAAAATTCAAAATCACATCAGTAAATACCCCTTTTAAAAAAAAAAAAAAAAAATATATATATATATATATATATAGTGATTGTAAACAACATGCATGCCTTTGGAGTGGGTTAACTGGGTTAGAACCCTTCACTGAATATTGAGTGTTTTTATCTTTATTGCTTTATTTCTTGATATTTCCCAGATGGCAAAACCTCTTTAAAAATTATAATGTGTAATGCCATATCATATTTTTATACCCAGAGCACCTAGCACACTGATAGGCACAAAGGACTGATTGAGTAACCCTGCTTTAGAGGAAATGAGTTGACTTACAGAACCTCTAAAGCTGCAAAGTAATGATCCATGTCCTTTTCCTCCTCCGGAGATTTTACTGAGGCTAATTGGGAGTTGGTGGAACTGGGTATTGATTAGGGTGGAAGGTCTTAATAGCAGTGACATTAAGACAATAGGAAATTAAAGCAGCCTGCTAGATATTGCCTTCCCCCCTGCCCCCACAAACAAACAAACAGACAAACAAACCTGCCACTAGCCATTTAAAATAAACTAAATAACACCAATACAAATCCAACTCACTTGGTTTTGTCTCGTTACAGTTTCCTTCATAGGCTTAGGTCTTGAGGTAAGTGTTACCTGGCAAAAAATTCCCATTAGATTTATCACTGCTTGATTTCTTAATAGTATATCTCATCGGAATAATGTTTGGGGAGGCTACTTTATGCCAGGACAATACCAGGGGATCTCTGGAAGAAGACCTGTATTTTTTGTCTGCAGCATTAACTACAGTTTGGGAGAAGCACTGGGCTGGTTTTGTGGTTTCCCTCTTTTTAGGGCTGCTCATCACTTCAACCACAAAATCACTGCTAACCTTCAGAAGGGGAAAGAAATATTGGCCAACCTACGTTTTCTTTTCGTTTTTTAATGACAAGCAGTGACTTGGGTTCTTAGAGACCAGACAGCTGAGTTGTGTTTGGAGTTCCCCAATATAGTCTTTGCAGAAATGTGGGTTGGTTTCTACGTTGCTACAAACCAATCCTCTGCATTAGGGTTGGCCTCTGTCCTGGAACCACAGAAGTGGTTTGCTCTACCAGTTGACTCATCCTGCTTAACTTCCGTATCACCATGAAGATCCAGCATCTCTTACCAGCCCATGAGGCTATGAGACAGTGAACGTTGAAATGAGTGGTAAAGACTGGCCAGCCTGCATTAAAACCCAAGTCATTCATTCATTCATTCAACTAGTATTTATGGAATTCCCCAAATTAGCCAGGCATTGCTCCAGAAGCTATGGATACAGTAATGAACTAGACCCGCAGTTGCAAACTTTTTCTTTGAAGTGCAGATAGCAAATATTTTAGGCTTTGCAGGCCTTACTATTCCTATTACAGCTCTTCAACTCTGCCTTTTTTAAAAAATTTATTTATTTTTGCACAGTAGTAGCCATAGCAGCATATAAATGACTATCAGCTGCGTTCTAATGAAACTTGATTTATAAAAACAGGTAACATGTGACCCATAGTTCACCACCCCTAAACTAGACCATTAATATTCTTGCCCTTGTTGGGTGTACATTCTAGTAATCTGCATTTAATTTCTACTAGGTAGTTATATTTTATGCGGAAGATATGTTCCTAAAGGCCTCACCTAATTCAAAACAAAAAATTCAAAACTTGAAAGCTTAGGTTCATTAGGTAAAAGACTCCTAAAGAGGTTAAGATGTCAATATAACCAGCAAACAAAAAGACTCATCATGTAAGAGTCAAAACAAAGCAATATTTTAAAAAACACACTTTTTTACTAGTTCATGATTAATAATGGTTGGTAACTATGGAATATAATTCCTAGATATTAAACATCCACAAGAAAACTAAATCATCTGTAGCTTTTGATGAATTGACCATTCCTTTAATGCTATGAAGACAAGATGGAAATTTGTCACCAACTTCAGAAATCTAAAGTTTTGGAGATCACCCCATCCCATCATGTCAAAACTACTGCAGGCTCCATAAATAGCTTAAAGAAACAAGTTGTTTAGAAATTTGGTGAATGCAGAAAATTGTTCACTTAGTATGCTATCTTTCGTGAATTGGCCATTCACTGACTTGGTAGCTAGGCATGTTGACTTTTGGCAAAGGAACCTAGAACAGGTGAGCATGGTTCTAGGTACATGCTGTGACTCAAAATGCTCTTTGGATGGATGGCTGCATACATTATGAATACATGCATGGTCAGACTTGCTCATAGAATAGTATTAATTGTTTAAGTTAGAGAACTTATCAGATTCCTACATAGCAAGGGGATTTCATTCATGATTCTAGATAGAGAATGTTGCTTTTGGAGTTCAAAAGCTGATTCAGTTCTAGGCCTACTTACAATTTTCCCCCTAACATTTTATTTATAAATTAACATTTATAAAGTTTCAAACACATAGAAAAGTTGGAAGAATTGTCCAATGAACACCTATATGGCTTATGAATTTTTAATAAGTGATAGGCTCTCTGTTTCCAAAGTAGGTAAAAGGATATCAACTCAAATCTTATTTAGGACCACTTCTTTTCAGGAGTGACCAGAGACTGAACTGAACCATTTCTAGTTCTGTTTTGTGTTTCTTAGGAAAAACCATGAAATGTCCCTTAGCTCTAGGTTGTACCTGCTCTTGAACTTGCTCATTCTCACTTTCAATGAGTCTTTTTTTTTTTTTTTAAAAAAGACAACCTTAGATTTCTTTAGTGTCATAGAATCACCATTGCCAAGCCTTACAGGAACTGAAATCAGCATCAAAAATTTTAATGCTGAGTATGGACCAGTGTGGCTGAATACCGAATACTGAAATTTATTTCTTGTGTTGCTAAGAAACTGGAAGGCCTGGGATGCCCTTTTGAATTGCTAAGGTATGTCTTTCCAGTGTTATAATTCCATTTAATTGCTGCAGAATGAAAATTCAAGAGGTCTGTGTTACCCCAGCCCTGTCTCCTTCCACATGTCAGTGTAAAGTATCACGTGGATCTCAGGAAGAATTTACTAGCTGCAAAGTAAAATGCCGTCTTCCACACTGTAATTTCTTGAGTTCCTTTTCCTTCATGTGGAAAGGAATGATTGAGGGGGAAAAGAAATTGTTTGACATCTAACCACAGAAGGAAAAATTAGTCTCCTCCAACTTCTCCAGGGTCTGTTTTTGTTTCATTCTACAATCTGTGTGCCTCTGGTCCGGTGAGGAATTATGATGTGAAAGGGAGTTATTTCCTTTTAGAAGATTTGGTCTCCATTTAATAGTAATCACAAGTTTGGGAAAACTGAAGGGCTGCAAATATTTTCTACGTCTTTCTGAGTGTCGGCTACACTAATGAACGCTACAACCAACCCATCACTGATTGTTTTGTTAGCCACTCCTGCCTGTGCGATAATAATATATTCTTGCCCTGTTGACCTCTGGCTGTGTTACCTGTTTTGGCCAATGAAATGTGAGCTCAAGTCACCTGTGCCACTTATGAGGAAAAGCTTTAAGAGCCATTGAATGATTCCACCATTGTCATTGTTCCTTCTGACCTGAAGGCAGTAACAGCATCCTAGAGGCAAGCTGCCTGGGTCGCCTAGTGAAGGTCTGGAACACAACCCTCAGCTGACAGCCCATGGCCATGTTGTTGAAAGCCATTGATCTCGGTGCTGGGGTCGTTTGTTACTGCAGCATAGCTTAGCCAAGCTGACTGGCATCCCACACTTACCATAATCTAGTGCCTGTTCATACTTCTCTGGTTCTAAAATGGATTCATTGAAAGATTGTAAACCTTTACTTGTGTGACTATGAGAGGAAGAGAGGGCTCTGGACCAATTACCTTCAGAACAATGGATTTTTCTGTCTACAGTTATCATTGTTTTCAAAATCCTCTTTCCCCTTCCCTGATTATCCGCAAATTTGCCCTTTGAGAGACTTTAAACTGAATCACAAGCAGCTTGTCCCTCATTAATTAGAATAAAGCCTCCTTGCGGGCCAGAGTTTGTTTTCAATGGTGTATCTCAAGTGCCTGGCACACAGTAGATGCTTACCGAATATTTGGTGAATGAATGAACAATATGATTTATTTCCAGTGGGTTTCTCTTTTGATTTTTTTAGTGAAGCGTATAGTCAGGATAATCACATTCCTGAACTATGTTTCTGTGCCTCTAATAGAAAATCAGATTCTGGTTAATAGGTTGAATATTTCTCTTAGTAAATTAACTGATACCACACAAGATTAAATCACCAGGGGTCATGACCCCAGTTTATTATAACCAAGGTGTCATCAATTACTTGAAACACTACCTTTGCCTCCTTTGGGGGGAAAAGTTAACTTGTAGTTTAAATGAAAAAGTTGATTATGAAATAGTAGCTTCCCAAAATAGGAGATTCTGCTTGACTTCAGTATTCCGACAACTGAACTGGACCAGAAATGAAACACATCACCATATTGTATTCATGGCCTCTCTGAGCCCTGTCCCAATTTCAGGGTGAGGGTATTCCCGCAGACTTAGCGCATTTACTCATCTCCTCTGCTTTGTCATTGTCAGGCTGGATTTAGGTAGCATTACTGTAAAATTGCCCACTGAGAAATTTCAGCACGAAAAGGTTTTCTGATCTCTTTAAAATAAAACGGTTAAAAATAGACCTTGTGGGAACAGCTTTCCACTTCAAGAACAGAATCCTGCAAAAATGTTTTAATGCAGATTGGGGACCTAATTACTTTTTCTCACCTCAGCTTAGCCGTAGTTGCGCTATAGTGAGAACAACAAGTCTTGGTTTTATAGAATGTGGCCAGTGAGCCCTCCACATCCTGCAGAGGTTCTGTGTCGACTTGGCCACGGCCTGCTTCTCCTCCCCTCCCCTCCCCTCCCGTCCCCTCCGTGGGGCTTTGTTTGGGACAGTGGGTCCAACTTTGCCCCCCCTACATCTAGTTCCTCATTAATTCACTGACCTTCCCCTAGGAGGCCAGGAAGGCCTAGCCAGTTTAGCTACACTGGCCTCTGGTGATTGCAAGCAGTGAAGTCTGCTCTGAGCAAAGGGGAAGTGACTAAAAGGAGAACTAGCCATGAAAGAGGCTCTGTAATTAAGATCCAGGGTCTTCTATTCACTGGGTCATTAGGGCTGGTTAAACCCAGCCTCTGTGACATGCCCAGGGCCTTGGTTAGTTTGTGGCACACGCGGAGTGTCTATATATAACAAAGTAGACTACTGACTGGCCGTGTAGTTTTCTTATTTCAGTGTTATCCTCTTTCCCACAGCCTGGGAGCTCCCTTCTCTGTGAGTGTTTGCTTGTGACATTCCTTTACAGTTTTTGTTTCTGTTCTTTACTGCTGTAGATCTGATACCTTAGAACAGTGCCTGGGACTTAATACATGCTCAATAAATAGTTGTTGAATGAAGAATGAATGACAAACTGATAAAAGCATCTCCAGTATTACTGGTGACCAGTAATTGTTTAATTTTGTGGCAGAGTTTAGTATTTTACTGCCTTTAACATGACCTACATTCATCATTATTATTTTCATTATTATTATTTAACCCATGCCCTTACTTCTACTAGCAGATAGAAAATTCTCTTTAAGAAATTGTTACCGGACCAAACTTGAGTCTGCTTGCCTGTGCACAGTACAGCCAATCTACTGACACCGGGTTGTGGTGAAGGAAAATGCGGCCTTCATTCCAGGGCACCAAGCGAGGAGTCCAGGGCAGCTAGTGCTCAAAACACCTGAACTCCTCGCTGGGTTTCAGGGAGGCATTTTTAAAGGCCAGGTGAGGGGGGGTGGGGGTCGTAGGGTGTGTGATCAGCTCGTGCACAATTCTCTGATTGGTTGATGGTGAGGTAACAGGGAGGTGTCACAGGGGTTAACATGATCAATCCTTAGGCTCCAGTAGGTCTGGGGGCTACGTGCTCGTGGTCATCAAGTAGTTAACTTCTTCCATTTGGTGGTGAGTTTAGCGTCTGTAAAACAACTCAGGAAATGTGCATCAGATACTATTATCTAGGTCCTTCAGAGAGGAGCTAAAGCAGAGGATATGGGGGAAGGGTCTGTCCTGGGAAGGCCCCATAGGGTCCTGCTCGGTTACAAAATGACAAACCATCTAAACTCTAGCAACAAGACAAGGAATGGAATGCATTTCTCAAAATTCCCATTGGGCCATCTGTGTAGGGCATTTTTAAAGAATCCATCCCTAGCCTATGGGTCTAGGGTCTAGAATCTCTTAAAATGAATTTGAATGTTTCTGAGATAAACTGCTCATTGCTTCTACCTGTTTCTGCTGCAAAGTTCTCACTTTTCTTGTGCTCTTTTTGCACTCTCCTTCCACGTGTCTCCCTGCACATGCATATTCTTCCTGCCTCTGTCCCAATAATCCTATCATTTTTTAAAGTTCAAGCGTCACTTCCGCTGGATACGGACATTCCCCCCCAACCCCCCCCCCGCCATTGCCATGAATTAGATGCTTCTCCTTCTCAAAGCACCTGATGGGCCCTGAGTACATTTCCAGCATATAGTGCTTAATCACCCTTTATTGCTACTGTCTGATTAACAGGTAGATAGACGGTTGGACTCTTAACTCTTCTAGGGCAAGGCAGGAATACCATTCATCTCTGTTGGTGCGCCGAGATGGCATAGTGCCTGGCACCAGTAGGTGCTCAGAATATTCATTGCATGAATTTAATTGTTTATGTTCTAAAGAAAGCTTCAGGTAGGTGCTTACAGTCTTTGGCATCTCTCGTTACACAAGCCAGTTGCCCTTCTCACTGCCTGGGCGGTTTGACTTTAAGGCCGGATTCAACCTGCTGTAGCAGAGCCCATGGCCACTGCCCACTTCTGTGTGGGAAGAAGGGCCAGAGGGCATTTGTTGAGCAGGAATCCTGGAATCCCGGGTTCTGGAATCCCATGTTTTCTCAGTATCCTATTATATTCTTCCCTGTCCTTTTTTCTGCTCCCTTCAACTCCTCTCCCCTAAAGGCAGGACTTGGCAACTGATTGTTTTGCTCACTTAAGCATCGTGGAAATATAGCAAATAAAAGGATGACCCTGGCAAGTTACTCGAACACAGTTGGAACGTTGCCTAAAAGAGTTATGCATGTGGAATTAGCCATCAGGACTCTGAAATCACAGCTGTTGCTTGAGAAGCAAGAGGCTGGAGGGACCAGATACTGAGGCTTCTTCCTCCTCTGTTCCCTAACCCTAGCTAAACATCCGAGGCAGCTGATTCCCAGCCTTAATAGCAAAGCATAGGGAAGAGTACAGCTATTCCTATTGACAGTGTCTTTAGATGTCTCATGCATAAGAAACCTGACCAACATCTTAAGTCTTCTTTCCACAAAGCTGCAGCTTAAAAATCTTTCCCTCTAGTAGCTTCCATATGTAGGAAAGAGAACAGCTGGCTGACCCTGCTGTCAGATCTCCTACTGGACCATTGGAAAGAAGGAATTCAGGAAATAAAGCAATGTTAAAAACTGGGTAAAGTAAATTTTAAAATGCAGTCACCTGAATCTGTGATGTGACACTCAGGACCGATGGAGAAGGAATGTGTTGATATTTATTAGTTTCTGTGATCGTCGGTATTGGAACCCATTTGGATGAGAGACCTTTTTTTTTTCTTTTCCATTATTGTTTATTTCAGGATATTGCATATAGTTCCCTGTGCTATACAATAGGACCTTGTTGTTTATCCATTCTATATATAGTAGTTTGCATCTACTAATCCCAAACTCCCAGTCCAGCCCTCCCTCTTGGCAACCACAAGCCTGTTTTCTATGTCTGTGAGTCTGTTTCTGTTTCATAGATAAGTTCTTTTTAGATAAGTTCTTTAAGTCATATTTCAGATTCCACATAAAAGCGGTATCATATGATATTTGTATTTGTATTATTAGTAAGTCTGTCTGACTTAACTTCACTCAGTATGACAATCTCTAGGTCCATCCATGTTGCTGCAAATGGCATTATTTCATTCTTTTTTATGGCTGAGTAATATTCCATTGTATATGTGTACCAGATCTTCTTTATCCATTCTTCTGTCAATGGACGTTTAGGTTGTTTTCATGTCCTGGCTATTGTAAATAGTGCTGCTGTGAACATTGAGGTGCATGTATCTTTTCAAATTGTAGTTTTCTCCGGATATATGCCCAGGAGTGGGATTGCTGGATCATATGGTAGCTCTATTTTTAGTTTTTTGAGGAACCTTCATACTGTTTTCCATAGTGGCTCCACCAATTTACATGTCCACCAACAGTGTAGGAGGGTTCCCCTTTTTGGAATGAGAGACTTTTTGAAGTTCATGTTGTCAGTGAAGGACTGCTTACATTTTTATGGACATGTGAGTAAGAGAGTTAGCAGATCAGTTGGTGGGACTATATGAGAGTTCATTTAGCTAACTGCCCAGGATAATTGGGGAATAAGGGATGGGGTTCTTCTTTTAAGGCTGTAGTGGGAACAGCATTGAAAAATGAAATTGTCAAACAAACTCGACAGTATATATCCATTTCATATCATGCATTATTCAATAATCTATCAAAACCATTTTGTACCTCTCTGCTCATTTCTTATTTAAAAGAAGTGATGATTTAAAATTTAGGAATTTCTCACAAGCTGGACTGACTCATTCTATCCAAATTTATTCACCTACTGACTTACACTTAAATTAATGCTGAGGTTGAGGTTGACAAGGGTGAAGAGGATTAAGGTGTCTCAAGCAAAGGAGATACCTGAGAAATTCTCCCAGGCCACTTGTAACCTTTTGTGTGCCATGCTACCTGTCTTTCAGGATGAAGGAAGATAGTCTAGGAGTGTTAAGTTTTGGTGGCATGCTAAACAAAGAAACAAACCAGATATGCAAACCAGAAATACCAAATGAATCTCTTTTGAATATTGATGCGCTATACTCTGTATGAGTGTCAAGAATCACTCTGATCCTATTGGCACATCTGTAAATATCCCATTAGTTTTCTCCTTACAAGTGAGAGAGAGAGAGAGAGAGATCAGTATTGGTCCTAACTGTGCTTACTATTTTTTCCACTTCCTTAACTCCCAATTTTAGTGGGAATTATAGTTTTCCCTTCAAAAAGAGTTTTGCATTCACAGATCACTCTTTTAGGGAACTGTTTTGAACTCACCAACTGAAGTGTCTCTTCTAAGAACTCTGAAGCCCTCCCTCTAACTTCTCCCTAATTCTTGTTGTAGAAAAAATTCAGAATCTATTATATAAAATTCCATCTTGGCTTCCTCATCCCTAAACTGGACATACATTTCCTTTTAGTTTTTCTCTCTTTGCCCATTATTTGATTTGCAGGTTTTTAGAGATCTTAGAAACTGAGTGAATAGAAGAATTTCTAGTATATAAATTAGATACCAAACTGTGTCGCATGATATTGCCATTTCTTTCATCTCCTTACTGCTAGGATTAAAAATAATTATCTTTTGAATAAAATACCAGTAACAACAACAACAACAAACCCACCCAGCTTTTCTTTTTTTTGTTGTTTTTTAAACTTCTTAAATGTATTTATTTATTTATTTATTTTTGGCTGTGTTGGGTCTTCGTTTCTGTGCGAGGGCTTTCTTTAGTTGTGGCGAGCGGGGGCCACTCTTCATCGCGGTGCGCGGGCCTCTCACTGTCGCGGCCTCTCTTGTTGCAGAGCACAGGCTCCAGACGCGCAGGCTCAGTAGTTGTGGCTCACGGGCCCAGTTGCTCCGCGGCATGTGGGATCTTCCCAGACCAGGGCTCGAACCCGTGTCCCCTGCATTGGCAGGCAGATTCTCAACCACTGCGCCACCAGGGAAGCCCCCAGCTTTTCTTTTAATGCTGCGCAATTAGCGGCTATCCAAACATCTCATGGTAAACATATTAAAATCCACACTCCATATTTTTAGGTAACAAAATGTGCATCGAGATACTCTTCATTTTGTAAATTAGGTAATCCTGGTAACATTTGATAGTGTTATTCTCAATTCTTATCTGTAGCTATACAGTCATTGAGCTGAATAAAATGTCACAAGGTAGCAATTAGGAACATCTTTTTTTTTTTTTTTTTTTTTAATCCACAAGTTCAGTAAATTACAAGTTGATTGTCTGAGTAAACCATGTTACCTGCTGTGGCTGCTTTGTTAAGAGAATAGAGTTCTGCATGCAAATTACCAACAGTTAGTAATTCCCAGTATGACAGAGGGTATTTTTCCTATAACTTAAAACTCCCTTCACCCACCCCAGGAAAACAGATTAAGATAAACACATTATCCATATTATCCTCTTTCTCCAATTTCTCAGCCCCAGGCAACCGTGCCCACCCTAGCCCTACCCCAGTGGAGACTGTGGAAGGACACCCCTCTGGCCTCACAATTGCATTTAGCAATGCTTCACCGAAGTGTACACAGACTAATCAGGATGGAGGAAATGCCCACTCATTTTCTCATTAGGGGACAGAAATTTGTGTGGACCAGACAGAGTGTGCATAGTCATTCTTGCATTGGGGTAACCTGTGGTATTTCAGGGAGGTCCTGCTCTTGTGTACTGCATATGGTTCACTGTCAGATAATTTAACACCCAAGAAAATCTCCCTTGAATAAATTAGAATGTATTTGCAAATTAATTGGTTAATTAGATTTTAGACATCTCTGAGGGACTGATCCGAAACAGATGTGTGCAAAAGCCCCTCACAGACCTGAGGATGAGGGCTTCTTACTGGGCTTTCTGAAGGAAGAGCTGCCCTGTCACTTGATCCTATCCTATCCAGAGGATTCCAATATATGCGTTTACACAGAAAGCAGTAGTACTACATTCCTGCCTTGGAGTTAACTGTGATAGGGGCATACTCAGCAGTGGTCCTCTGTTCAAATAACTGTACCATAAAATAAAGCACTATTGGAATTGATGCTTTCTTGATTATGTTAGGAAACCATATGGGAATCCAGTTACAGCTAAAGGAGGACAAATTAGGGAATACTTTTAAATACTTCTGTAAGACATGGGCAGTGCCTATGAAAATACCATAAAAAAGCCAGAGCTTGAGCTCAAGCCTTGGAGTTCAAAAGCAGCTGGTATTTGTCCTTTTCCCTTTTTCTCCCTCTGTTGCTTTACCCTTTTGTAGAATGGAAACTCAGTTGGCATTCCCGTTAATACTGTACGTAATACTAATGTGATGTTTCTAATTGGATCATTGGAGTAGATTCCATTTTGTCCCTCTGTTCATTTTTTTAATGAAGCTTTTATGATGGACCCACGGGGTCCTGAGATGGATGCTGGACCCAAAAGAGAATGCCACTGTCCCTGCTTTCAGTGATCTCTTGCTGCTTTGTGGAACGGTGAATTTGGTTTGTGTATTTCCTAGCACTCGCAGTGGGAAGAGGCAGCCCAGTGGAGCAGCTTGCAGGACAGGAGAATAAGTGTCGACTTAGATTGGTTATGGGTGAGCCACGTGTTCATAGTTACGTGAACTCAGTGTTGGCAGGAGCCACTCTCTGGGAGCCAGTGTAGACCATTGGGCAAGGTGCTAGAATTTGGAAACAAATGGTGTATTCAAGATGGAAATATCAGTATTCGGCCTCTCCTCCCTCTTTCCATTTGATGCCCGCTTGTTACATCGATTGTCAGCTCCCAGAGGACACCTTTGTGTCACCTGTACCTAGAAGAGTCCCTTGCAAAGAACAGACTGACAGCAAATGTTGAATGTGAGCAGATGTGCCAATGGAGCGGTTCTCAGATATTCAAATAAAAGAGCCACACCTGGAAAATCAGAGGGGAATATTAGGGGTCCAAGATGGATTTTTTTTTTTTTTTTTTTTTTTGGCCATGCCGAGCAGCTTGTGGGATCTTAGTTCCCCAACCAGGGATCGAACCCAGACCCACGGCAGTGAAAGCACCGAGTTTTAACCACTGGACCGCCAGGGAATTCTCCAAGATGGATTTTTAATAAGACTGTGCATCCCATTTTACCCTGAGATTTGAGAGATATGTTGTATTATCATAACAAATTGCTTCACTTTTAGTTTTGCTTACATGTTAAGAAAAGTGAACCATCACAGAAATAACTTATGAATAGTTGGGTCATCTTTAAACAAAGTTTTTTCATGTCCTAAACCTGTTATTTTTTTTTTTAAATAAGAGACAAAGTCTTAAAAGTACAGAAATGATAAGAAATGATATTCTCATTCGAAATTAGTATTGTTTCAAGCTTGGGGTCCATTGCTTCTTGTAATAGGGGCAGTGTCACTTTATAGTATTTCCTTGCTTTATATCCCATGGTAAATGGGTTTTTTCCTAAATCTTAAAAAATTAGTTCATAGTCTAAAGGATTATTATATTTGATTTGATTTTCTCAGAACAACATTATTAAAAGCACTATGCACCTACCATAACCTTATTTCAAGGAGAAAAAAAAATTTTATATATATATATATATATATATATATATACACACGTATTTTTAGTGTGAGGGAAAATGAATCTTTATGGCAAAATAATTTAAACTCTACCTTCCTTTTCCAAACAGAATCCATTAAAATGTAGTTTAATCAAATAGGATTATTTTTAAATCAGAAACCTATATACTGGTATTAATGTTCAACACTGAGATAGAGATACCATAAAATGAAATGTTATTTTGAAAATGGACTTTGTTCTTGCTATGCTGTCCTTCAGTAAGAGCCAATATTTCCGTAAAAAAAAAAAAAATGAGAAATTTACTAAGTTTGTTTTATTTTAATTTCCAGGCATTGTTTACGAGTGGGAGGTGTATGTTTTGAAGGATTTCAAAAGTTTCTGGTAATTGACTCCATCAAACACTTGAGACCAGAATATCCCCGTACATCCTCTCCTCCAGGACCTGAACTGCCCTTTAGCCAACCCTGACCTAGAGGTGAGCTTATAGCTCATCCTTGCAATCCTCTGAGTTGAAGAGACGAACTGCTGTTTATGGGCAAGATCCAGCTTCTTCACCTATTGGCATTACTATGCAAATACTGTGGATTGGCAGACCGCGTTCCTTTCCTCAAGTTCTTCCCCATTCTGGGTGTGGAAGCAGGCACACACGGGTTCACCAGGGTTCACGGGGCAGACGGGAGGATCTGGGCCTGGAGGGAAGCCTTACCCACTGGAGTGGGGTCGACGCTGGGCAGGAGTCTGCGAGCGCTGGCAGGAAGTCCAGCCCGCCAGGCAGAACTCACACAGCAGGGAACACAGAGTTGTGCAAAAAGTGAGCTTTTTTGGCAGGTACTTGGCACTGGGGAGGTCTTGAGGGCCCCAGAGCAGGTGCAGGTGAGTGGAGGAAGGCTAGGAGCACACCTGTCGGCAGAGCTTTAATGCCGTCTGAGCCCGGTATCAGGCCCTGCTTCTTGGGCTAGGATTTTGGCAGGACTCTAGAATTTGCCCTGAAACATGTTTTTATTGTAACGTACCACTTGCTGGTGAGGATGTGTGGAAGGGGATAGATAGTTTTTAACTGCCTACGTCGCATAGACTATCAACATTGATTAAAAGAACCTAGCCAGAGGAAGCAGCCATATTGGCTTAAGTGGCTCCCAGGCCTTGTGTAAAAAAACTGTGGCCTAGGGAATGGGCTGATGTCTTACACTTTTTTTTTTTTATCATACTGTTACAGTTTTTAATGTATGAAATCTGAAACAATTCAGATTTATCACTGACAAAGTGATAAATACATACCTAGATCAATTTCTTAGGTTAAGTTGTGGCTAAATTCACTTAAGTTCAAGGTTCTAAGTGGCTGGGGGAGTCCTCTGTACCTTGAACAGCCTTCTGTCCCAATGAGATGAGCCCTTACTATAACAGCCTGTGCTAATTCCATCAAATTTATCACATTGTATTTTAATTATCAGTTAATCAGTCTCCCATCAGATTGGGGATTCCTTCAGGGAGAGACTATCTTGTTCACTTTGTCTTGAAATAGGTACCAAATTATTTGACAAATGAGTAATAAACAACACTTCAAATGGCATGCATTTATCCATAATTATTGAGTATTAACCTACAAATATTCTATAATCCGATTTTAAATCCTCAAGTTTATACCTAGGCTTTGATTTAGCTTATGCTAATTTTTAAAATGTGTAGCTTTGAGGCATTCTATTATAAAAAGCTGGTACTCATATACATAAATGAGTAAGAACTTAAAATTCATCATATATTTACTTCATTTTTTTAGCTTGACCTTCTTTTTATCTTCATTAATTTTGGCTGCTGTATAAGGAGATCCTCCCTTGTCTGGGTGATTTAAAAGCATAATTCATCGATGAGCATCTCTTTTTTTTTTTTGAAAGGAATGGGTTGGATTTGAGGCTGATGCTTTTTTTTTTTTAATTTATTTATTTTATTTTTATTTTTGGCTGTGTTGGGTCTTCGTTTCTGTGCGAGGGCTTTCTCTAGTTGTGGCAAGCGGGGGCCACTCTTCATCGCGGTGCGCGGGCCTCTCACTATCGCGGCCTCTCTTGTTGCGGAGCACAGGCTCCAGACGCGCAGGCTCAGTAGTTGTGGCTCACGGGCCTAGCTGCTCCGTGGCATGTGGGATCTTCCCAGACCAGGGCTCGAACCCGTGTCCCCTGCATTGGCAGGCAGATTCTCAACCACTGCGCCACCAGGGAAGCCCAAGCATCTCTTATTTTTCCCTTATTGGCAGTAGGGCTTACACCTAGTATTAATGCTGCTTCCCGTTTTGTCATTTTGGGTTCAAACCCACCTCTGTAATAGCCACCACTGAGGGCAGATTTTGGTAGACTTTGAAAAACTTGTCTTACTCGAGGCTCCATAATGCCTCATGGCTTGCAAAGCGTAACGGCGTGCAAATCCGGTAGCAGCAATGGTTAGTCCAACTGCTACCACTGTACTGGCCATGGTTCCCGCTCGGCCCCTCTGCTTCCACTGGTGGCTTACACTTACATCACATGCTGCCTTAAGGCTGGGAGTGGGGATCAGTCCCATCCACGCCAAAGGGAGTGGGTAGCTCCCCAGAGGGGAAATAGATGCAGGGAAGGGTGCAACAATTACCCAGTGTTGGAACCCACAGACGCCACGTATGTTTGGGCTGAAATCCGCCTTGGGCTCTTTTCCATGAGGCTGTTCACTGTAGTCTAGGGCCCCGTTTGCCTGGAGAAGAGTGTGGGCAGAGATGCTATTGGCC
This sequence comes from Balaenoptera borealis, assembly GCF_965194805.1. NCBI lineage: Eukaryota > Metazoa > Chordata > Mammalia > Artiodactyla > Balaenopteridae > Balaenoptera > Balaenoptera borealis. The sequence goes on from NC_138876.1 coordinate 20,671,582, forward strand.
AGTGATAGTCCTTGGAGCCAAGTACCTCTGGCGGGAAGATAAAGTATGGACTTGGTGTCTGGAACAAGGGAAAAGTCCAGTTATAAGAAGTTGAGACAAATAATTAAAAGGGCGAACGGCGTCGGTCATGTGCTGAAACCCTGAATCTGGAATCCAAGCTTCTCAGGCCTTCTCTCTCCGAGGTAGACTGGTTCTAGAACCTCGGGTGGAATTAAACTTGCAAAGTGGGTGGTCATGTGTTTCACCACGGGGCTTTGAAGACTATGAGTAGAGGGGACCAACAAATTTATATAGTAGAGCATACAAATTGCTTATTACTGGGTTGGTTGGTTAATAGGTATGTTTACGTGCAGAAGAACATGCAGCCTCCCAATTAGCAAGAGGGCTTTTTAAAAAATAAAAGCTAGGAGAGGGAAAAAAAAAAGAAAACGATGTATTTAGGGAAAGTGGGTAGGTTTGAAGGAATGAGTCTCTCTGAAGATTGTTACAGGTAAAACTCCAAGTCTCCGATCCAGCCAGGGTGTTAGTGACTGGAAATCATTATCATATGACCATTTGCTGTTTGGTGGAGTGTTTGGAATGAGCTAGTTAATCCCATTCCAATTCATAATGGGCAGGTAGCCAATTCATACAAAACACCTTGACAATCCATACTAATTGGTTTGTCTCCATGGAGCTGCCAAATTGAATTGCCCATGGAGATGGACATTTCCCTCAACCCAGCCCCCCCCCATTTCAACTCTCCCTCCTCTCTCCTACCACCACCACCACACACACACACACACACACACACATACACACACACACACACACACACACGGCACTGGAATGATTTTGCTTTTAAATAACATCATTTTATCCACCCATTTTTCTGGGCTCTAAATTTCCCCATGCTTTCTTTTTAAAAGAAGGAGTGGATTCAAGGTAAGGAAAGTAAACTGAATGCCCTTGGAACATTTTCAGGGTCATTTGTTATTTTCAGAGTTGGTTTCATTGCCAAGGGTAGTAAGAAAAAAAATGTTATCTGTGAACAAAACAAAAATGCAATTCATGTTTTGGAAAGCCAGGGAAACAAATTCCCAGACAAAGATTCATACAGCCTAGAAATAGTTTCAGAAAGATCTACCGACCCACAAAAACTTCTACCAGCCCACAGAATCATTTCCAAGAATGGCTAATCATGTACTATTGAGAAATACCCCCCAAAAAAGGATAAAAATACGGGTGTATGTAACTTTGATTGATAGCTGGGTTTTGAATAAATAATTACCCTTTACACCTGAAAGTTGGCTTCACCAAGCAAGCACTGACCACCTCTGGGCTCAGTTGATTTTCTGGGCATTTCTAAGGGGCAGTAAGATGGACAGCAGTCCCTCCATTTGGTCAGTGTTCTGTTCCGTCGGCTGGCTGGGCAAGCAGGGGCACTTGGTAGCGGTTAATTTCGAGTTCTGGAGCTGGACTGAATCCTGGCTGTGTTCCTCACAGCTGTGTGACCTTGAGCAATCACTTAACGTCCCTGGGCCTCAGTTTTTTAATCAACCATCCTTACCATAGGCTCTCTGCTTAAATGAAAAGCATATTTTATATTTAAATAACATGTTTTTAGTTTTCAGTTTTAAATTACTTAACTTTTGGTGCATTTGGGTTTTACCTAAGGAAGGGAAACTTCCGTGTAATGAAATCCTGTAATACCCCCTTCCTTTATTAATGTGACATTGCCCACCCCCTCATCCCCCGCAACCGAGGGTAAATTAAAGCAGTATAACCCAGTGTAAACATTTGTCAGCCCAAATGCATTTATAGACATTCAGTGTGTGCAGACACCTGGTTATTTACACGATTTATACCATTAGTGCCGTCATTTCTAGATAGGATGAATTTCAAATACCTGTTCCTCGTAAGCCTTGCTGTGAGTTTTGACAGTCAGAAATAAATAATCTTACCTTTAATTATCTCTGTCTGTAGAATGTGGTAGATAGGGAACAATGGGTATGAAATACTCATCCTCCTAGGGTCCAAGAGGGATGAAAGAAAGTTTTCGTAAAGTACAAGACAGAAGGAAGTCATTTCTGAGTAAGCCCATTAGATATTTTTCTTGCTCCGTCATCACAAAGCCTAGACACCACTGAAAGGAAAATGATCTGATAGGCTCCTGTTTACCACTGCTTGAGGATAGAGGGAGATTTGATTTGAGCCTCCTGGCCTCCATGGAAAGTCACATAAATAGGAAGTGAAATTTACAAGGGATTCCAACAGACTCCACAGAGGTTTGCATGGGGTGGACCAGCACATCTCAGGCACTCATGCTGGCTCTCAGATGTTCGTTTGGGCTTCCATCATGGTAATTCAGCTTCTCTGCAGATGAATAATTAATGCTAGAGGCATGAAATCTGTAAAAGAAGCCCCAGCTTTTAGTCTTCTGAAAAGTCCTTGTCTCTGGAGAAGTGAGAGGAAAGTAGGGAATCTCTACAGACTGCCCTACAGAAAACCTGCAAGAAGGCTTGGCAACCCAGCGCTGTCCTCTGGGCTTTCTTATCATCCATGTGCACCAATTACTAGATAATGTCAGGGATACTCTTAATTTGGGGAGAAAGCAAAGCATGTAAACCTGTTCCTTGGACTGAGAAAGAATGGAATTTTAAAAAATTTTTCCTGATTTTTGTGTTTTTGCGGTAGGGTTGAAACATGTTCTTAAGGATTTTTTGTTTTTTTTTAAACATTTTGGTGGAACACAGTTTTCAGCATTACTCCTCTCCCTTTTGCGAGGATGGGTAGGTATGGAATCATCTTGCTGTTATGCCAGTGTAGTAAAATTCTCTGCAACTGGTTGCCTGTGGAAGAGGTTGGAATAAATTGTTGCAGACCCAGGCTGACTGGCAGCAGAAACTTTTTCCGCAACACCTATGACAACTTCGTCATTCGGAAAATTGTATCCAGGTAGTAAAGGCTGGCAGTGATTTATGCTGCCTCAGGTTACGACTCCTACTATGCATGCGTGAAATACCGCCGGGTTCTACGGGGCTTCTTAAAGAACTCCACTAGATCCACTTCTTTCATTCTTCTTCTTCAGCCTGCCTTACTGACATGTCTGAAGTGTGATTTGAGGGTCTGCGGGAGGAAGAAGCCAGGATTTGGAGCCATCTGGAGCCTGGGCGAGTAAGCACTGGGTGAACATCTGTTTGAAACTTTGTGGAGATATCTAGCGCCACTGATTTACAGTCCTTCGGGGAGCCTGTGTACAGAACCCAGACTCCAGAGGAAGCTGGCATCTGGCAGGAGTCGGGGTACACAATTGTGCTTGATTATCAGGATATGATAAGTCTGTCTGGCCTTATATTCATTGCCAAATTGTAGATTTCTTATTGGGGCCACATCAGTCCTCCCTGCCACCAAAACCAAAAAAAACCAAAAATACAAAAGGAAAAAAAAAAGCCCAGTCTTATCATACTCATAGCAAAATATATGTAGTCATACAGAAATATCACAATAAAATGATGCTTCTGAGAATCATTAGAGTATAGAAGCTAAGAGTATGCACTTTGGAGTGCATTGGAGTCAGATGACTTGGATTCCAATCTAGGCTCTGGCACAGAAGTAGCTGTGTGACTGTGGGCAAGTCACTTAACCTCTCTGTGCTTTTGTTTCTTCATCTCTAAAGAGGGGATGTTAGTAATAGTGCTTACTTTTTAGGGTTATTTTGAGAAGTAGATGGAGTTTATATATGTAAGGGATTTAAAATAGCACCTGGAAAATGAAGCACTATATAATGGGGTGTGTGTGTGTGTGTGTGTGTGTGTGTGTGTAGTATATGAGTATGATCACAACCGCGACCACCCACTGCCCTGTCAGAAAAATGCCTTTGGTTGTGTCATTTACCTTCCTTCCTCTACCACCACTTGCCCCTCCACCCCACCCCACCCCACCCAGACTGGCTTGGTTTCCCTTGTTCCTTGAGTGTGTCAGGAATGTTCCACGTTGGAGCTCTGCACAAATGCATCCCCCTTCCAGAACTGTTCTTCCCACACCCCCTTTAGGAAGCTGCCTTCTCTTCAGCTCTCAGGCCATGTCAATGTTGCTTCTTCAGAGAGGGCTTCCCTGACCACCCAACCTTGACTCAGTTTTGACCTCCTACCCATAGTCACTCTAATGCTCCTGTTCTTTAGCCCCCGTCAGGGTTGATAGCTACACATGACCATTTGCATTTCTTCAGGGTCTGTATCCCACGGTAGACGATGAACTCCACAGAGCACATCTCATTTCTGAGTGAGTCACCATTGTAGATCCAGCAGCCAGCCCAGCGCAGGGCCAGCACATGGTAGGCACTCAGTAAATATTGCTCCAAAGTAAGTGACTGGCTGACTGATGAGCTTTTTTAGATTATATCCAAGGTGCTGTGGGCAGTGCATTTCTTCTGAGCTGGCCAACTCCAACTCCCTTCCCCCCGCCCCCCATCTCACTAGTTACTACCCCTTTTGTTTATATTGTAATAAAAGTGAAAGAGAAGTCAGGGAAATCATCAAAGGGCTCTTTTAGAGATGAGATAGGGCCTCCTTTTCCCTCTTTGGTATCATTTTGACCATCTGGTTGGGAGCTAAGGAGGAGGAACCAGGACCTGATCTTCCTGATCAGGCGAGTTGAGTGGGGACACTTGGCACGTGGACATGCCCCATCTACTGGTTGAATCGGGTGGCTACATCCTTAATGGGTGGTGATGCCCTGTGCAGTGAATTCTTGCCTCCAGTCTCTTTCAAAGCAGCTGAGACTGGGGTTTCTACCACACGTTATTATCCTGCTGGCAAGAGAATTAACGGCAAAGCATGGTTTGCTTGTGGAGCACACATTTTGCATCTCTAGTGTCTAAATTTGCATCAGGATCACACACATTCTGTTGTGTGGGTTTTGCAAGTTTGAAGTGAAGGGTTTCACACTTGTGTCCAAAGGTTAAAATCTGTAGTTTAACATCAGTGTTCACTGTTTAGTTGTTCCTTGTGAATATTATATTGACCAAATTTGCAGCATGTAGAGAATACCTTCTCTGCAAGACAACTGAAGGAGATGTGGGCACCACACCCATTTTTCAGTCTGCCCTTAGGGATCGTGGGTTCTTAAGATAAAAGTTTCAGGGAGAAAATAGAATCTCCTTGTGGTCCTTTCTCTCTCTCTCTCTCTCACACACACACACACACACACACACACACACAACTCGGGACTTACATTGCCTGTAAGGCTCAATAAGTAAATTGGGGAAGATGGAATTTGTCACTCTGCTTAAAGAAACATAATTATTTTAAAATGACAAATGGTCCCTTTGTCAATAAATGATTTATGTCTTAGCTTCCATGCCTGGATACCTTGTGTGAATTATGAATTCGCTTGTAAGTAGATTTAGCAAAGGGTGCCCAGCAGGTCCCTGGGCTGAGCACTAAGTGGGTAGCACTTCTTTCATTCTGCTGCTTTTCCGCTGCCATTGTGTTGGGGATGCAGATGTCTGAACATGAATTCAGGTGGGTATAGCTGTAATGTGCTGCTTTACAAGGATTCATCTAGCATCTCCATCGAAAAGAATCTCCCCTCACCACCCCCTCCAAATTTCAACATCAGAAGTAGCGAGAAGATGAAACCATCTTAATTTGGTTTAAATTTTAAGGTCAATCACTCTCAATTACAGGGATTTTTTTCTTTAAAAAAAATTAAGTAGCTGCTAATTTATTCTTCCTTGCTATTATTCCACAGAGTTTCCACTCAGCCTCCCAAGGGGAAGGCCTTGAACAAGTAGCTGGGTTTTGTGCCTGTATGTTTGATCACTGAGTTATTTACAACTAGAGGATTTCCCAGTGACAAATAAACTGGATGGACCTGTAGCTTAATTTGGTTTTTCTCCATTCAGGATGATTTCAGACAGCTGAGCACATGTACCTAGCACCCTATCAGAACAGACGTGAAAGGCAGACTATGAATGCATTAACTTATCTGGAATATAACAATCCGAAAAGCCTAGATGTCAGCCATTTAAATGTCTGCATACATGTCAGTTCTGTATGTTAAGGTCTAGTGGTACTTTATTTGAATTACCCATTGGAATGAGCACCGAAATATCTTCAGTGCTCAATACTTTGAAAGATCTCATCTATGCCTCTTCTTAAGACATCAAGAACTGCCAGTACAAAATGCCAGTGAAGCCCAGCAGCTTCTCATACCTCAGGTGCAGACAGACCATGTTTGGATTTTTTTTTTTTTTTAAGTATTTGTTTATTTATTTATTTATGGCTGTGTTGGATCTTCGTTTCTGTGCGAGGGCTTTCTCCAGTTGTGGCAAGCGGGGGCCACTCTTCATCGCGGTGCGCGGGCCTCTCACTATCGTGGCCTCTCTTGTTGGGAGCACAGGCTCCAGACGCGCAGGCTCAGTAGTTGTGGCTCACGGGCCCAGTTGCTCCACGGCATGTGGGATCCTCCCAGACCAGGGCTCGAACCCGTGTCCCCTGCATTGGCAGGCAGATTCTCAACCACTGCGCCACCAGGGAAGCCCCCATGTTTGGATTTTAATTGTCCTTCTCTGCTGGCTGTGTGACTCTGGGCAAATTATTGGAACTCTTTCAGCTTCTGTGCTCAGTTGTGAAATGGGGATAATAGTATTAACCTCAGATTGTGACCCTGAGATGGTGATACTGTATGTAAAGTACTTAGCACAGGGCTTAGCATATGAGTGTGCTAAAAATTGTGGCAGTTGTTATAGCGTTATCATTATTATTTCTACATGTGAAGGTACTATTTTATAAATATATTTTATGTTTTTTACCAAGAGCCTTTCCTTGGACTCTCACGTCAGCTTTCTTATTCTAGGAGAGACTATGATTTAAAGAATGGAAATGTGTTTTGTGATATTTAAATATATATACATATATATTTTTCCCCGAACTTTTTCTTCTAATTTATTTTCTGAGGAATTAGCAGCCTTCAAGATACAGGTGGCAGTGGTTTGCTCTGGTCTGACCTCAATATACGATCTTCAGTTTGCTTTGTCGGAGGTTGTGGGCAAGTGCTGTAATCCCTAAATTAGTCTAAGAGGCAGATGGATGGAAACAGTGTCTTCGTTGGGTGAACCCAGTTGTGGCTTTTCTTTTGTTCCGGGCTCCAATCCAAACTAATGCCTTAATAACTGAAATTGTCTCTTTCACCCCTCTCACCTTAAAAACTATTAAATTCAGCAGGAAGGACTCATCATTGTGGCAGAGAGATGCCCTCTCAGGGTCTCTCCGGGCCAGTGGGTCCCGGGCCAGCACAGTGGTCAGTACTTGAGGACGAGCGGGAGCCAGAGCTCCTGGGTAATCCTCCTGAGCAGGTCGTCCCGACAGAAGCTCCAGCTTCCTTTCCTCTTGGGCCACTTCTACCGCATCCTAAGGCTGCCTCTTTCTGCAATTAAGTCATTTCATTCCTTTCTCTCAGGCTTTTCCTTCACCTTAGAGACGTTCAGTGTTAGGGCAAAACACAGGCATTCAAGCTGCTCATTGCATTTAGGGAGTTGGGGAATTTGGCTTTTAATTACTGTGAAAATATGATTATTTAGGGATTCAGCACCATCTCTACTGAGCCTGTAGGATGCTGAGACAACAGGAAAAAGGGCTCATAAATAAGTTTAAAACAGGTGAGTTGGCAGGTCCTGGGGGTGGAGGGCAGAGCACGTGAAATGAACTGGCATGATCCTGAGTATCTTTGCTTAGCTCTAATCAAGATGTCAAGCGTCTTTTCTGCCGCAGCTTTCCTACCTGTAACGTGGGTTAAGGTCTGCTGCCGTCAGCTACTGCTCGGCAGGCATGTGGAATCTGGGATGCTAATAATATGATCAATGTGCTCAACAGAAAGTGAGTGTCTGTCCAGACATCCAGGCTTGAATACTCATTTTTCCAGGCAGCAAGCAGCCCCAGCCTGTGTTTTACATACCATCCAATGGATTTCGTCTGTGTCGCACTTGTTGGAACAATTAGTTGTGGTGTGTGTACTTTGCTGGCTCAAAGGTATTTTCCATTTCTTGATGGTCTTTGACAGTTTGTCGTCAACACCGCTCGCAGTAATTCGTCTTCACCCCGGTCCTGCTTGACCGATACTTATCCTTTAGGCCTCAGCTTAGTCCCCTTCTCCTGACTAGGTCAAATTCCTCTTTCGTGTGCCCCCATAGGACGATTAGTCTCTCCTTGGAACATTCGCCACAGCTGTTGATTTTATTATGGTTAATTATTTAATATCAGTCTCCCAAAAAAGACTGTCAATTCCATAAGGTAAAGAAACATCATCATCATCATTATTAAAGTTATTATTCTTATTTTTGCTCACCATTGAATTCCCCACTCCTGACAGTAGCATGCCTGGTACTTATAGGTTCACAATAAGTATTATTGTTAGATGGGTGGATGGCTGGCTGGATGAGTACACAAGTGAATGATTGAAATGCCAGTGTCCCCGACAGGATTTCTCTCTTCCCTGTCCTATTCATGTGGCCTCAGGGACCCACACATGTAGTACAGGCTCCCCTCAAGCTTCTAAGACAACTAAAGGGCATGATATAGTTCTTGGTGCCAAAGCCCCACAATGGACTGGGAAAGTAAAAATTATATAAATTCTTAGAAAGAGGGCTTAAGGTTTCTGTGTTCAAAAGTGGTCTTGTCTGGGATAAAATATAGCAAATGAACAGCAATTTTTTGTTTTTTGAACGGCATGGAAGGCTACTAATTTCATCTTTCAATCTAGTTCCCTAAGTAAGTAAATAAGTAAGTACCTTCTTGCAGACCAGATATTTGTAGCATTATATGTTCTTGCATTTTTCAGGGTATTTGCAAATATTTTATGAACAGCAGTTTGTTTCTCACCTGTTCTACCTACTCCCCAGGACCTGGGAGTAGTACTTTAAATGTGGGCTGACCTCGGGAAGGTTATCCTTTCTGAATCTGAGCCGGATAAAAGATCTGGCTCAGAGATATACCAGGCATATCTCTGGTTAGAAGATCCTAAATCAGTCCAGTAGATTCCATAGTGGTTCTCATGGTGTCCCTCAAGACGGAGCTCACTGGCTAGTCCCTGCGATATCTCCATGAAGCATTATAGAAAGGAGGCAGTGTGCATACTATAATATATAATAACTTGGGCCCTGCAGTCAGAATGCCTGAGTTCAAATCGCACCTGCCTACTAATTAAGTGAGTTTAGATAAATAAGGTATAATCTTCAATTTCCTCTTCTATAAAGTAGGAGACATAATGTTACCTACTTCACAGGGTAGTTGGAAGAACAAATGGCCAAACAGACATAAAGTGCTTTGCAGAATGTTGGGCGTGCAATAGGCCCAATAAATGTTAGCTGTAATTATTATCGCCATTTTTCTTGATTGCAGCAGTTTCCATTGTGATCCCAAGCCAGTCCCTATGAATGCTTTTCCATCCTATGCCTTTCAGACTATTCTGGGAGCCACATTTTCCCCTGCCTTTTCTGCCAGCACGCCTTTGGCTTGGGTTTTTACTAGGAGGACCGAAGTACAGTGTCCAGGAATGGCACCAGTTATACTGCATCTTGCCTTATATTACCTTAACCTGTACTGTAAAGGCCAACTCGAATTGCCTGAAAATCCATGCTGTACCGTGAGTGATTTGGGCGGTGCACACACTCTGTACACCGGCATTAAATAAAGTGAATAATGCTGACTGTGTGTGTGCACCCAGCCAGATTGCCCAGCTTTCTTAAATCATTTAGGCACACTTAATCTAATGGAACATGTTATGACTTCAACAGCTTCTGAATAAAAGTTGGAGGAAAGAAAAATCTGAAACGTGGCACCAACTAAAATCCCCATAACAGTTATTTAAGGCAGCTGAAGCACTTCCACGGAAACTGGGCTCTGTTGGAGAAATAGCCACTCCTCTTACAGAATGAAACCTCATTGTTTTTTTTTTTTCTTTTTGCCTTTTAAAAAATTTCCTTCTTTTATTTTTAGATTTTGGATGAGAATGGGACTCCAAATCAATTTTTAGGCTATTTCTTCCTTGTTCTGCTTGCTCAGAACGGTCCTTTTTATCTTGCTTCTGCCCCTGGTGGTGTCATCTTGGGCGAGTTACTTGACCTCTCCTGGCTTTGCTTTCTTCATTTGGGTGTTTGTGCTGGGCGATCTTTGTGGTACCTTCCCGCTGTTAACATTCTTTTGATTTCATGATTTCTCTTCCTTATTATTACAGAAAGCACAAGTGTTGTGCCTTAAGCCTAAGATAGGACAGTATTTATTGATCAAGTTGAAAAACCTCTACTTTCCACATTCCAGGGCTCTGAGTTTGGGCTCAGAGAGTTACAGTGGCTTTTAGGCAGTTTTTGTGCGAAGGGTGGTTTTGGATTTCTTTTCTGTTTTTCTGTAGACCTTATTTGGACGTCTGGCCTTTTGATCTTGGTAGAGAATACTGTGTCTTGACACACACCAATGCCTTAACCCTTGGCATGTTTCGGAAGCCCACAGGCAGGGTCCTGAGGTTGCCTGAGTCACCATTAATGAACCAAACTGCCTGCAATGCTCCAATGGCTGCCTTTTGGCACTTGGCAGGAAAATCCTTTTCATGTTAGTTTCAAGGTTGTCAGACATCATTATCCCCAAGTATTAAAAATTTCAAAGAAAGGAGGCACTGTGTTTGATTTATAGAATAATTATCTAGCTTTAGCTCTAACTTGGCTTTGGCAATGGTTTTGCAAGCACTCGAAAATTAAATCCATTTTTTATGGCACTACAAGGTATTATCTCACAGCAAATGATAATTAAACACCTGTGAAATCAATTAGCCCTTTAAGCAGGGAAAAAAAGTTTTCCAATTATGTTTTCGCACCTCAAAAACTTTTATAATTCCAAAACCGGCGCTCGTGGAGAGGGATATGGTCGATCGGCATTACTGAGTCCACTTTCCATTAAGATCATCCCTAAATTTTGCTTTGACTTAATCCTGAGGAAGGCAGTTTGTGGTACCCTTTCCCTTCCAGAGAGGATGCAGTCGCCTTTGGAGCTGACTCTTAGCAGCTATCTATCTGACACACAGCTGAGCTGTCAGCTCCTCTGCAAAGGAGGTTACTCACTTTGTGTTTTGATGCCAAGTTTTACTTGACAGTTTATTTAAAAGCCAAGATTCCTTAATGGAAACCAAGCAACAAGACGTTCCATGTGACAGAATTACTCTCTCTTTAAGGGCCCTGTAGCCAAGAGTTCTGAGCCATCTTCATTCCAAATTCATAACCTGAAAACAGAGTGGTTAATAGCTGAAAACGAACACAGTGGAAAACTGGGAATCATGGCGGGCCTTTCAGCCCCACAGGATCATGTGTGTTTCATCACTGGCTTTGGTAACAAATTAGCTATTCCAGATGCTTCTTTTGGAAAATGATCTGCACTTCTGAAGAATTGAATGGATTTAGGAGAGAGGACATAACAATTTGAGACTCAAAAAGAAGAAAAAGAAACAGGCCTTTGACATCCTCTACATTATGCCTCATATGTACAAAGGCCATTCCAGAAATATGCTTGCTTCATCCTTATTGATACTCATATGTGCTTTAATTTGCATAATACTGTCATCTATACTGTTTCATTACATCCTCAGTAGACTTCATTATTAGGTAGGCAAGACTAGTATGTTTGTCCCATTTTATAAATAAGCATGGATTCAGAACCAGAGTATAACTTGCTTAAAATCAAAGTGACAAAGTCGAGACCAGAACCTATATTTTCTAGGTGTTACTTTATGTAGGCTTCATCCTATCACTCTACATAAACATCTCTTAAAGACATTCCTTTTAAAAAAAAAAATTTCTAAAGACATTTTTAATGGGATCTTGCTTTCATAGCAGATGGCATTTGGAGAAGTTGATGAATCTTAATGTTAACCAGAGACATCAGGCAGATATTGCATAAAGCAAAGACGAGAGAGAACTTGTCTTATATCCTTTTAGAAACTTGTCCTACAGAATTACCCTTGTGAATGTGGCCAGCGTTTTTGGACACTTTATGACCTCACAGGCATTATTCGCTGAGGAATAAGGAGATCTGGCATTCATTCAACAACTATTTCTTAAAAAATGACTATGGTCCAAGCACAAGTCTAGCGGCTGGGGTCACAGCAGTGAATAGGAACAGTTGGCCAGAAAGACAAATATGTGTGTGAATTCAGACAGTGGTAAATCCTAGGACAGAGACGAAATGGGGAATTGGGACAGTGAGTGCTGGGAACACAGGCTGGTCTGCGAGGGCCTCTCTGAGGAGGGACTGTTTGTCTGAAGGCTGATGTGCATCTTGAGGTAGATCTGGGAGAAGAAAAATTCCAGGGAGAGGACATGGCAAGTACAAGTCCATGAGATGGTAATGTGTGTGATGTTTCTAGAAACTGAGAGAAGGACAGTGTAGCTGTAGATGGTGAGTGAGGAGAGGAGCAGTCAGAGCTGTCGGCAGAAGCCAGTTCTCAGGGAGCCCTGTCGGCCAGGGCAAGGGACGTGACTATTATCCTAAGTGCCATGAGGAGTCGGTGGAGGGTTTTCAGCCTGGGAGTGATGTCTTAACGGTATCTTTGGTTGCTTTATGGAAAATGGATTTTAGGGGGATAAGATTGAACCTATTCTGACCTGAAACTATTAAGAACAAGAGTATGCTTCCTGTTGCTCTGCTCACGTGGAAACCCAAAGGAGGAGTAGAATTAAAGAGATATAGGAAAGAGGGGCATAAGGAGACTCTGGTTCCCATGGAATTACAAAACCCAGTAGGGGGCAGCTCCTGGAGGGCTTCTGCATCTTTGTTTCCCCAGTGCTCAGTGTGTCACTTGGCACATAGGAGCTGCTCAACTTTCATTTGTCCAGCAAATAAATATCAGAGCAGGAAGGCATCTTAAGAGCCATCTGGTCTACCTCTCTCCCATCAGATGCTTAAATTATCCCTCTGTCCCACAACCTCTTCCCAAAGTGAGGCCACCTAGGAGTTGGTAGCTGTTTAGCTGCTTCTCAAGGGGAACAGTGCTGAGCAGAGCTGGCTGGAGGAGAGGCAGAGGTGACTCAGTGTCACAGACTCTTTCTCCCAGGGCACTGTTGTGGTTCTGCCAAAGGAAATGGCAGAATCTAGACTTACGGGCTTTCCCAATCTCCAGTGACCAAACCCCTCATGGAGGCTGATCTCGTCAGTAAGCCATATGTGGCATCAGATTGTTCATCATAACAGATTTTTATGTCTCATGGAGGCACGTATGCACCTGTACAAGTATATACTCATACCCAGGTGAGAGAGATTAAACTTTCCATAGACAACTAGCTTCATGCAGCTTTCATATTATGTTGGCGTCCTGTAAATTTTGAGGATGGGCCATCGCTGCCTATGCAAATTTCTGAGGTCTCATTTGCTTGTTCAGTGCAAAAGGCCCAGAGGTGAGCTGGCCCTGACTGTCAAAGTCAGAAGGTGGCGCCCAGGAATGGCAAAGGTAGGAAAGGAGACGGGAAGTGAGGGTAGCTGAAACCAGCATCATTTCATTAGCTGTGTGTAATTGGATTCTCAAGGTATTTTATAATCACTTAAGTGCAAGGAGCAGATGACAGGCTTCAGCACTGACCAAGAATGCAGGGTATGTGAGATTCGCCACTGGACGGCCCCTACGTAGTGTCTACTCTGGTGACGAGAACAGCCCAGCAGGAATTCCAAACATCCTCCTAATCCCAGTGCCGACCGGCTGGTTGTGCAGGGAAGAATGTCTTGGCTCAAGAAGGAAAGGGGTCAGAACATTGGGGTGAGCCCAGTTTTCTTTGGGGGATGAGGAGTCTTCGCCTTTGCACCGATGCAATGTTTATCATGGCAGAAGCCGGGAAGAGGTTCCCCAGTTTTATTTTCTTTAGTCAGACGTGGAGGAAAGCCAGGAGACAGTTCAGTTTGAATAGTGCTGTGCATACATTTAACTTGATTTGCAAATAATGCTGTTTAGCAGGGCTGGTGAAACACACATTCCCCCCCCCCCTTCATCAGTGTGCAGAGAGGACAGAATTTTTAACAAGATGCCAGGCCTTTGAAAATAAAGACAGAAAAGGGATACAAAATGTACAAAAGGAAGACACTATATATAAAAGACACTCTTTTCCATTCTCCAAGTCAGTTGGGCTCAGCCTAAACACAGGAGTGAAGATCATCCTAGGAAGGATTGGCATAATCAAGAGCCAGACATATTGTTATTAGCTAAGCAGAGGTGGTTGTAACGAAGGTCTCATGTCTCTTCTTTGTGTCTCTATTGTTTCTACAGCCCCTCCCGCCCCCCTGCAAACCAATTCACACTGAGCACTTTTCATCTATTTCATACCTATGTTTTGAGTGGCTCCTGCAGGCCAGGCCCTGGTGGCAGGTGTTGGTTCAACAGAAAGTAGGACCATGGTCCTCCCTCCTGGAGCCCAGTGGAAGGAAAACAAGAAAATGGGCAACTTGATCCAGAGGGAGTAGTAGACAGGGAATCCTGGGTGCCATGTGAGCAGCAAGAGGGTCTCTGGGTAAGACTTAGGGATCGGGGAAGGTTTCCTCCAGGGTGGAAGGGAAGACGGGTGTGTAGGGAAGTACCCTGTCCACAGGCTGCTTCCTGGGACTCGGCCTGTCCCTGGGGAGTCGCCATCGAGGCTCGACACCCCACGCTGCTGGCCCCGGTACTGGGCTCCTCAGCTTCAGTCCACACTTCCTGGCCCTGCCGCACTTGGCTTGTCTTCATGGCGCAGAGCCTGGTGAAAGGTTAATGGTGAGATAATGACCTTGGGCTTCCCAGTTGCCCTCGGGTCTGTCCCAGACATATAGCTCCCGCAGTCAGGACCTTGTTGTGCCTTTGGTGGACCCATTTATCCATCTGAGGTCACGGCTGCTCCTGGCTCCTTAATTGTCACTCCCTTCCCTTTCCCCCCTGTACCCAGAGAGCCCCTTATTTAGCACTTTCAGAAATGCTCTATTTCCAACCAGAGAATTTAGACCCACACGTCCTGGAATTGCATTTATCTCAGAGCACTTTGAAATTTGGTATTGCTGAACAGAAAAGCCGGTGCTCCAAAATCTCGCCTCCTTCCGACAGCTTCCTGAGGTTCATGTCCCCTGGCAAAATATATTCAAAATCTTTCATTTCCCCCTTTTCTGGGGAAGTTACTCCTTCCTTCGAGGCAGCTCTGGGAGACAACAGAGCCCTTCTTGTACAAGCCCCACAAAGTACAACTCTGCTACTCGACTTCATCATCTGTAAAATGGGGCCACTTCATGGGTGGTTGTAGAGAGAAAGGGCAGGAATGAACACGGATTGTTGCCCCACCCATGGGAAACATGTAATCAGTGGGGGGATGATTATTATAATTGTTATCATTAATGGCTGTCCTATTTTTGTCACTTGCTTTTACATATTAGCCATTGAGCTGCTATGAAATGGGCGGGAACCAAGGTGGTCTTCTGCATGGTGTACCTGGTACCTGTTAAATTCATTAATATGTGCAGGTGAGGGTTACCACCTGGTCCAGGTTTACAGTTCTTAGCTGTCAGTGGATGTTTAGGGTAGAGATGGGGTGGGGGAGTTTAGACTTGATATGGGATTATGATCCAGTGTGTTCAGACGCAGTGTTTGATTCCAAGGATCCAGCCAACTCTTTCTTCTTCCCTGTGAAAAGCAGGTATAACCATATCCACCTCCTGGGGTGGCTGTGAGGCTTAAATGAGATAATGTGTGTGAAAGAGTCAGTACCTCCTCTGGGGCCTCCCGCCCCAGCCAGAGCCCACACACTGTTCCTCCCTCCCTTCCCGATATTGAAATGGATTTTAAATGGGCATTAAAAAGAAGATGGTCTTCCATGGAAAGCCAGGAAGTGTGAAAGGGTGGACAGCTTGGGATCGGCAGGGTCATTCAGAGGAGCACCACAAAGAAATCATTTCCTAATCCTTGGCCTGACCGGGTGCCCCAGAGGTTCGAGCAGCCGGCAGTGCTCAGGGCACAGTGGCCTGTGTTAGGAATCTCACCATCTCCAAATAGCGAGGGCCTTCCCGCTGGGAGCTACTGAGTCCCTGAGGCTGCAGTCACTCTGGTCACCAGCACCACACACTAGGATAATCCATCTGCGTTTCCCTGACTTCGGAACATAGAGTAGCTCATTCGTGGGCACAGACACTGTATGAGCAGGTGGCGTGAAGAAACTGAGGCTCAGTGAATCCCGTGAATTCACAGAGACCACTGGGGCCTATACTTTTCTGTGTGTAATTTACAAGACAACAAATAGAGATAGAATGGTGACCAATGGACCCATTTTCCAGCTAAAAGATTGGCTCCCACTCATGGGTTTCTCGGTTCAAATCTGTGCCTTGGGCCAATTTCATTTTATTACATGCTATGGATTTTGGGGTTTTCTCAAAAATAATTGAACTTTTAAGCGTCACATCTGGGATAGTCCAAGAAAGGGCCTAAGGCAACATAGATATTAAATAACAGAGCACCATCTTGGACTGAACTCCTGGTGTGACATGGGGTGGAGTTTTGAGTAGAGGAGAAAGAGTCCTTTTAAATGGTAGCCTTTTGTTGCCAATGCTTGAAATTAGGTGGAAGGTTTAGGACTTCACCGTGTGAGAAACATAACTTTCAGACACTCCATTTGTGTGAGCTGCCGAGGAGACAGTATCATGTAGTAGAGAGCAAAGGCCCTTTAGAATCAGAAAGCCTAGAGCTGGAGCCCCGGTGGCTCCGCAGCTGTGACCTACGTTGGCGAGGTTATCGGGCTGTGCGAATGTAATGTCTGCCTGTGAAGTTGGCTTATATCAAGTCCTAAGCGTTCCTTTGGTGACATGTCACTCTTCTGCTTGAACCCTTCAGGGAGTCACGACCGCCTGCACAGGGTCATGTCTGAGGTCCAGGAGATCCTCCCAGGGGGACCCTGCCTGTACCAGCAGCCTCATCGCTCCTCCCCGTCTGGCACACCCCAGACTCTGGGCAGTGTGTCTCACCTTGGTGTCTCTGTTCCTGCTCTGCTACCTCTACCCCCAGAGATGCCTGTCGCCTCCTCTCAGCTCTTTGCCGGACTGATTCTTGCTCTTCCTTTAATATTAGCTCAGAATCTCCCGTCCTCCCAGAGGCATCCCTGCTTCTCACTTTCCCCCCCGAAGCCAAGCTGTGCCTGTTGTTTCTCTTCTCTACGTAACTCCCAGCCCTTGCCTCCATCCTCCCATTTCCCTCACCGAATGACAATCGTTTGATAACACATCTGCCTTCTCCCTGGACCATCAGTTCCTTGAACAGTATTTTGACACATGGTACTAGGCATTACTAGGCATTAGGCATTCAACAAATGTTTGTTGAATGAATGAAAGAAAGCACAGAGGAAGTGCCAAGGAAGCTATTTTATTTCCCTTATCCCAGAGCACTTTGTGTAGCTACAACAGTCATATAAGTCGTTTTTGCGTTCTTTGTTTTTTTCTTCAGGGATGTGATTCTAACCTGGGGGTAAGCAAAGACGATTAAGTACTTATGAGGATGGGGGCTGAGAGGGAGCATATCAGCTGTAGATGTTCACTTACTTTCTAAATCAATACGTGAGACACACTGTAGCAGCATCAGGGGGCGACTAGAATTGCGTGACTACAGGGAGGACGGCCTGGCTCACGTCTTCCCTATCCTCTTTGATTAGCAGAAAGCAGGCTCGCATGGAACTGAGCCTACCAAGGAACTGTGGGAAGCACAGGTGGACCCGTGGGCACACTGCACCAGCATCATCCGTGGCTACGGAGCGTTTGATAATAAGGCAAAATCCTTTCAGTTAGAAGCTGCTGTTGTGATTCACAGCTTCTGTTTTCATTTTATTTTCAAGGGTCTGCTCTACACATCTCCCTGGCTCTGTCTTGGGGCATCCGTTCCTCTTCCGTTTGTTTGTTACGTTTTAGAAATGTTTGTATTCCTCTTGAACTGCTGTAGTTTATACAAAAATGTACGATCACGCAGTGCCTTGCAGCTTCTACTGTATGCACGCGATCTCATTTAATCTTCACATCTTTGAGGCCCAGAAAAGGTAAACAATCTGCACAGGGACGCACAGAGAGTGGTAGATCCAGAAGCCAAGTTCTTCATCCCAGGTTTTCCTACTTAAACCGGCTGTATTTTCCGTTATATTCGGTCGCCTCCCTTCCAATCATATCTATCATCTATGGATTGCTTATAATGTGCCCAGGCTTTAGTTAAAATGTACCATTTAATCCTCACAGTAGAAGTATTATCCCCATTTTGCCAACCAGGAAACTAAGATCTAGACAAATTAAAAACTTTCCCAAGATCATTCAGCTTATGAATAGCCAAGATGAAATTGGAACCCAAGTTTGGCTGGGTCTAAAGCTGCTTAACCACTAAGCTTTTAATCACTAAGCTCTTAACCACCGTGCCAGTGGTTCTCAAAATTTAGGGTGCATCTTAATTATCTGGAGGGCTTGTTAAAACACAGAATTCTGGGCCCTTCCCCCAGAGTTTCTGATTCAGCAGGCCTGGGTGAGGCTGAGAATGTACATTTCTACCAATTTCCCAGACAATGCCACTAGTTGGAAGAGTGTACTTTGAGGACCCCAGCGCTAATGCCACATCGCCCTCCGCCCATATGCTGGTTGCACTGAATTGCTGCCAGCCAAAAAAAAAAAAAAAATGTGTTTCATATGGAGGGGAAGGGCTTCAATTATGCATTATTGTATGGCCCATTTTAAATGGGGTGTATCCCATACATTATTCACTACAACTTTAAGGTTGTTGTAGTGAATTATTTCGGCCGTAGAACGGGTTTGGTTTCTAGGTTAAATACAGGGTCATGTTATTTTTATTGTGTTTTTCATTGAAGTAGTTTATGGAAACTGTTCTGTCTTCTGCGTCATCACTTATACAACGGGGGACTTAATGGCCATCTGAAAAGGGTAACAAAACCATTATTAATTAAAGCTGAAAGTTCTCTGAGATTAGTTGCCTCCCTCATCTACTTACCTTCTTGCTTAGGATCTCATATGTTCGTTATTTCTTGTTTTTAAGAAGTTTATGATTTTGATGTGATTTATATTTCTAAGCTTAAGTCATAGGGAAGAATTAGTCTCTAAAAAGACTGTCCCCCTCCCTTGACTTGTTGTCTCCCCATCTTTTTCCCCAGTCCCTATCCACTGGTTACCACCAACCTGTTCTCCGTCTCTGTAATTATGTTATTTCATGAACACTATATAAATGGACTAATTCAGAATATGTCCTTTTGGGATTGGCTTTTTCACTTAGGATAATTTTCTTGAGGTTGTTGTGTGTATCAATAGTTCATTTCCTTTTATTGCTAAGAAGTATTCTAAGCTATACATGTACCACAGTTGGTTGAATGATTCACCCATTGAAGGATATTTGGATAGTTTCCAGTTTGGGGCTATTAAGGATAAAGCTGCTGTGAACATTCGTGGACAAGTTTCTGCGTGAAAATAAGTTTTCATTTCTCTGGGATAAATGCCCAAGAGTGCAATTGCTGGGTGCTAAGCCCATTTTTAGTTCTAAGAGAAACCGCCAAACCATTTTCCAACGTGGCCGCCGCATTTTACCATCCCACCAGCAACATACGAGTGTTCCAATGTCTCTGCAGCCACATCAGTGCCTGTTGTCATGTGTCCTTTTGATTGTAGCCATCCTACTTGCTGTAAAGTGATACTTCGTTGTTTTCGATTTGCATTTCCCTAAAGACTAATGGTTAAGTATATTTTCATGTGCTTATTGGCACTTTGTATATTTTCTTTGGAACAATGTCTATTCACATCCTTTGCCTGTTTTTATAAATTTATTTATTTTTCTTCACACACACACACTGTATTTTATTTTTACAAGAGATAAATAGACTGACACCAAGCATTGTACATGGATGACCACAACAAAAGCAACAATGATTGCAATTACCAAACATGAAACACACTCATACTATGTCATAATATTGACATTCAGTCCAGTAATCCTCCACTGTAACAGCTCCTTTACTTTGCAGTGAAAATTGATTTGTATATTCTTTGCCTCTGAGTCCTTGTGGGATTTTTTTTTTTTTTTTAAATTCAGACAGAAAGTCACAGAAATTATACTCATCCTCATCAGTTCACTCAGTCCCATGTAATTAATTTTTTTTTTCATCTTGATCTTTTGTTAGCACTTTTATAAGTTCATCAGTTTTTCATTAGAGTTCTGAAAATGCTTATTCATTCAGTTCAGCAGTACAGTCAGTTACCAGAAACCTGTACTTGTCAGAGTCTTTTCCATGAATTTCTTGAAGATGAAACCCTTTTATAGGAACATATTTGCAAAATCATCAGAGTACACCCAGAACTGTCTGTAAATGACAAAAGACTTAAAAATGACCACGGTTAAAGATTTGATGAAAGTTCATAATAATGCAGTTGACAAGAAAATTAGTTATTTCTGAGATATACATTTTAAAGTAATAACTAGGATTATGACTTATAACATTATACCAGAACATATAAGATTTTTAGAAATTTCATGTAATGTCTGAAACATTTATATTAACATATTTCCATACATATTTCCATACAAATACAAATATAAGATTTTTAGAAATTTCATGTAATGTCTGAAACATTTATATTAACATATTTCCATACATATTTCCATACAAATACAAATATAAGATTTTTAGAAATTTCATGTAATGTCTGAAACATTTATATTAACATATTTCCATACAAATAACCCAATGAAAGTTTAGTATTAGTTGTTTTGTTTGTTTTTTTATACTGCAGGTTCTTATTAGGCATCAGTTTTATACACATCAGTGTATACATGTCAATCCCAATCGCCCAATTCAGCACACCACCATCCCCACCTCACCGCAGTTTTCCCCCCTTGGTGTCCATATGTCCATTCTCTACATCCGTGTCTCAACTTCTGCCCTGCAAACTGGCTCATCTGTACCATTTTTCTAGGTTCCACATACATGCATTAATATACGATATTTGTTTTTCTCTTTCTGACTTACTTCACTCTGTATGACAGTCTCTAGATCCATCCACGTCTCAACAAATGACTCAATTTCGTTCCTTTTTATGGCTGAGTAATATTCCATTGTATATATGTACCACACCTTCTTTATCCATTCATCTGTTGATGGGCATTTAGGTTGCTTCCATGACCTGGCTATTGAAAATAGTGCTGCAATGAACATTCGGGTGCGTGTGTCTTTTTGAATTACGGTTTTCTCTGGGTATATGCCCAGTAGTGGGATTGCTGGGTCATATGGTAATTCTATTTTTAGTTTTTTAAGGAACCTCCATATTGTTCTCCATAGTGGCTGTATCAATTTACATTCCCACCAACAGTGCAAGAGGTTTCCCTTTTCTCCACACCCTCTCCAGCATTTGTTGTTTGTAGATTTTCTGATGATGCCCATTCTAACAGGAGTGAGGTGATACCTCATTGTAGTTTTGATTTGCATTTCTCTAATAATTAGTGATGTTGAGCATCTTTTCATGTGCTTCGTGGCGGTCTGTATGTCTTCTTTGGAGAAATGTCTATTTAGGTCTTCTGCCCATTTTTGGATTGGGGTGTTTGTTTCTTTGATATTGAGCTGAATGAGCTGTTTATATATTTTGGAGATTAATCCTTTGTCCGTTGATTCATTTGCAAATATTTTCTCCCATTCTGAGGGTTGTCTTTTCGTCTTGTTTATGGTTTCCTTTGCTGTGCAAAAGCTTTGAAGTTTCATTAGGTCCCACTTGTTGATTTTTGTTTTTATTTCCATTACTCTAGGAGGTGGATCAAAAAAGATCTTGCTGTGATTTATGTCAAACAGTGTTCTTCCTATGTTTTCCTCTAAGAGTTTTATAGTGTCCAGTCTTATATTTAGGTCTCTAATCCATTTTGAGTTTATTTTTGTGTATGGTGTTAGGGAGTATTCTAATTTCATTCTTTTACATGTAGCTGTCCAGTTTTCCCAGCACCACTTATTGAAGAGACTGTCTTTTCTCCATTGTATATCTTTGCCTCCTTTGTCATAGATTAGTTG
This sequence comes from Balaenoptera borealis, assembly GCF_965194805.1. NCBI lineage: Eukaryota > Metazoa > Chordata > Mammalia > Artiodactyla > Balaenopteridae > Balaenoptera > Balaenoptera borealis. The sequence continues at coordinate 20,693,621 of NC_138876.1, forward strand.
ACCATAGGTGCGTGGGTTAATCTCTGGGCTTTCTATCTTGTTCCATTGATCTATGTTTCTGTTTTTGTGCCAGTACCATATTGTCTTGATTACTGTAGCTTTGTAGTATAGTCTGAAGTCAGGGAGTCTGATTCCTCCAGCTCCATTTTTTTGCCTCAAGACTGCTTTGGCTATTCGGGGTCCTTTGTGTCTCCATACAAATTTTAAGATGGTTTGTTCTAGCTCCGTAAAAAATGCCATTGGTAATTTGATAGGGATTGCATTGAATCTGTAGATTGCTTTGGGTAGTATACTCATTTTCACAATGTTGATTCTTCCAATCCAAGAACATGGTATATCTCTCCATCTGTTGGTATCATCTTTAATTTCTTTCATCAGTGTCTTATAGTTTTCTGCATACAGGTCTCTTGTCTCCCTAGGTAGGTTTATTCCTAGGTATTTTATTCTTTTTGTTGCAATGGTAAATGGGAGTGTTTCCATAATTTCTCTTTCAGATTTTTCATCATTAGTGTATAGGAATGCAAGAGATTTCTGTGCATTAATTTTGTATCCTGCAACTTTACCATATTCATTAATTAGCTCTAGCAGTTTTCTGGTGGCAGTTTTAGGATTCTCTATGTATAGTATCATGTCATCCGCAAACAGTGACAGTTTTACTTCTTCTTTTCCAATTTGTATTCCTTTTATTTCTTTTTCTTCTCTGATTGCCGTGGCTAGGACTTCCAGAACTAAGTTGAATAATAGTGGTGAGAGTGGACATCCTTGTCTCGTTCCTGATCTTAGAGGAAATGCTTTTAGTTTTTCACCATTGAGAATGATGTTTGCTGTGGGTTTGTCATATATGGCCTTTATTATGTTGAGGTAGGTTCCCTCTATGCCCACTTTCTGGAGAGTTTTTATCAGAAATGGGTGTTGAATTTTGTCAAAAGCTTTTTCTGCATCTATTGAGATGATCATATGGTTTTTATTCTTCAATTTGTTAATATGGTGTATCACATTGATTGATTTGCGTATATTGAAGAATCCTTGCATCCCTGGGATAAATCCCACTTGATCATGGTGTATGATCCTTTTAATGTGTTGCTGGATTCTGTTTGCTAGTATTTTGTTGAGGATTTTTGCATCTATATTCATCAGTGATATTGGTCTGTAATTTTCTTTTTTTGTAGTGTCTTTGTCTGGTTTTGGTATAAGGGTGATGGTGGCCTCATAGAATGAGTTTGGGAGTGTTCCTTCCTCTGCAATTTTTTGGAAGAGTTTGAGAAGGATGGGTGTTAGCTCTTCTCTAAATGTTTGATAGAATTCACCTGTGAAGCCATCTGGTCCTGGACTTTTGTTTGTTGGAAGATTTTTCATCACAGTTTCAATTTCATTACTTGTGATTGGTCTGTTCATATTTTCTGTTTCTTCCTGGTTCAGTCTGGGAAGGTTATACCTTTCTAAGAATTTGTCCATTTCTTCCAGGTTGTCCATTTTATTGGCATAAAGTTGCTTGTAGTAGTCTCTTAGGATGCTTTGTATTTCTGCAGTGTCTGTTGTAACTTCTCCTTTTTCATTTCTGATTTTATTGATTTCAGTCCTCTCCCTCTTTTTCTTGATGAGTCTGGCTAATGGCTTATCAATTTTGTTTATCTTCTCAAAGAACCAACTTTTAGTTTTATTGATCTTTACTATTGTTTTCTTTGTTTCTATTTCATTTATTTCTGCTCTGATCTTTATGATTTCTTTCCTTCTGCTAACTTTGGGTTTTGTTTGTTCTTCTTTCTCTACTTTCTTTAGGTGTAAGGTTAGATTGTTTACTTGAGATTTTTCTTGTTTCTTTAGGTAGGCTTGTATAGCTATAAACTTCCCTCTTAGAACTGCTTTTGCTGCATCCCATAGGTTTTGGGTCGTCGTGTTTTCATTGTCATTTGTCTCTAGGTATTTTTTTATTTCCTCTTTGATTTCTTCAGTGATCTCTTGGTTATTTAGTAACGTATTGTTTAGCCTCCATGTGTTTGTCCTTTTTATGTTTTTTTCCCTGTAATTCATTTCTAATCTCATAGCGTTGTGGTCAGAAAAAATGCTTGATATGATTTCAATTTTCTTAAATTTACTGAGGCTTGATTTGTGACCCAAGATGTGATCTATCCTGGAGAATGTTCCGTGCGCACTTGAGAAGAACGTGTAATCTGCTGTTTTTGGATGGAATGTCCTATAAATATCAATTAAATCTATCTGGTCTATTGTGTCATTTAAAGCTTCTGTTTCCTTATTTATTTTCATTTTGGATGATCTGTCCATTGGTGTAAGTGAGGTGTTAAAGTCCCCCACTATTATTGTGTTACTGTCGATTTCCTCTTTTATAGCTGTTAGCAGTTGCCTTATGTATTGAGGTGCTCCTATGTTGGGTGCATATATATTTATAATTGTTATATCTTCTTCTTGGATTGATCCCTGGATCATTATGTAGTGTCCTTCCTTGTCTCTTGTAACATTCTTTATTTTAAAGTCTATTTTATCTGATATGAGTATAGCTACTCCAGCTTTCTTTTGATTTCCATTTGCATGGAATATCTTTTTCCATCCCCTCACTTTCAGTCTGTATGTGTCCCTAGGTCTAAAGTGGGTCTCTTGTAGACAGCATATATATGGGTCTTGTTTTTGTATCCATTCAGCCAGTCTATGTCTTTTGGTTGGGGCATTTAATCCATTCACATTTAAGGTAATTATCGATATGTATGTTCCTATGACCATTTTCTTAATTGTTTTGGGTTTGTTTTTGTAGGTCCTTTTCTTCTCTTGTGTTTCCCACTTAGAGAAGTTCCTTTAGCATTTGTTGTAGAGCTGGTTTGGTGGTGCTGAATTCTCTTAGCTTTTGCTTGTCTGCAAAGCTTTTGATTTCTCCATCAAATCTAAATGAGATCCTTGCCGGGTAGAGTAATCTTGGTTGTAGGTTCTTCCCTTTCATCACTTTAAGTATATCATGCCACTCCCTTCTGGCTTGCAGAGTTTCTGCTGAGACATCAGCTGTTAACCTTATGGGAGTTCCCTTGTATGTTATTTGTCATTTTTCCCTTGCTGCTTTCAATAATTTTTCTTTGTCTTTAAGTTTTGCCACTTTGATTACTATGTGTCTTGGCGTGTTTCTCCTTGGGTTTATTCTGTATGGGACTCTCTGCGCTTCCTGGACTCGGGTGGCTATTTCCTTTCCCATGTTAGGGAAGTTTTCGACTATAATCTCTTCAAATATTTTCTCTGGTCCTTTCTCTCTCTCTTCTCCTTCTGGGACCCCTATAATGCGAATGTTGTTGTGTTTAATGTTGTCCCAGAGGTCTCTTAGGCTGTCTTCATTTCTTTTCATTCTTTTTTCTTTAGTCTGTTCCGCAGCAGTGAATTCCACCATTCTGTCTTCCAGGTCACTTATCCGTTCTTCTGCCTCAGTTATTCTGCTATTGATTCCTTCTAGTGTAGTTTTCATTTCAGTTATTGTATTGGTCATCTCTGTTTGTTTGTTCTTTAATTCTTCTAGGTCTTTGTTAATCATTTCTTGCATCTTCTCAATCTTTGCCTCCATTCTTATTCCAAGGTCCTGGATCATCTTCACTATCATTATTCTGAATTCTTTTTCTGGAAGGTTGCCTATCTCCACTTCATTTAGTTGTTTTTCTGGGGTTTTTTCTTGTTCCTTCATCTGGTACATAGCCCTCTGCCTTTTCATCTTCTCTATCTTTCTGTAACTGTGGTTTTTGGTCCACAGGCTGCAGGATTATAGTTTTTCTTGCTTCTGTTGTCTGCCCTCTGGTGGTTGAGGCTATCTAAGAGGCTCGATGGGAGGCTCTGGTGGTGGGTAGAGCTGACTGTTGCTGTGGCGGTCAGAGCTCAGTAAAACCTTAATCCACTTGACTGTTGATGGGTGGGGCTGGGTTCCCTCCCTGTTGCTGTGGCGGTCAGAGCTCAGTAAAACCTTAATCCACTTGACTGTTGATGGGTGGGGCTGGGTTCCCTCCCTGTTGCTGTGGCGGTCAGAGCTCAGTAAAACCTTAATCCACTTGACTGTTGATGGGTGGGGCTGGGTTCCCTCCCTGTTGGTTGTTTTGCCTGAGGCAACCCAACACTGGAGCCTACCCGTGCTCTTTGGTGGGGTTAATGGCAGACTCTGGGAGGGCTCACGCCAAGGAGAACTTCCCAGAACCTCTGCTGCCAGTGTCCTTATCCCCACGGTGAAACAGAGCCACCACTCGCCTCTGCAGGAGACCCCCCAACACCAGCAGGTAGGTCTGGTTCAGTCTCCCCCAGGGTCACTGCTCCTTCCCCTGGGTCCCGATGCACACATTACTTTGTGTGTGCCCTCCAAGAATGGGGTCTCTGTTTCCCCCAGTCCTGTCAAAGTCCTGCAATCAATTCCCACTAGGCTTCAAAGTCTGATTCTCTAGGAATTCCTCCTCCCGTTGCCGGACCCCCAGGTTGGGAAGCCTGATGTGGGGCTCAGAACCTTCACTCCAGTGGGTGGACTTCTGTGGTATAAGTGTTCGCCAGTCTGTGAGTCACCCACCCAGCAGTTATGGGATTTGATTTTACTCTGATTGCGCCCCTCCTACCGTCTCACTGTGGCTTCTCCTCTGTCCTTGGTCGTGGGGTATCCTCCTTGGTGAAGTCCAGGGTCTTCCTGTCAATGATTGTCCAGCAGCCAGTTGTGATTCTGGTGCTCTCGCAAGAGGGAGTGAGAGCACGTCCTTCTACTCCGCCATCTTGGTTAATCTCCCTATAAATTTATTTATTTATTTATTTTGACTGCGTTGGGTCTTTGTTGCTGTGTGCGGGCTTTTCTCTAGTTGTGGTGAGTGAGGGCTACTCTTTGTTGTGGTGCGTGGGCTTCTCATTGTGGTGGCTTCTCTTGTTGTGGAGCATGGGCTCTAGGCACGTGGGCTCAGTAGTTGTGGTTCGCAGGCTCTAGAGCGCAGGTTCAGTAGTTGTGGTGCATGGGCTTAGTTGTTCCGCGGTATGTGGGCTCTTCCTGGACCAGGGCTCGAACCCGTGTTCCCTGCATTGGCAGGCGGATTCTTAACCACTGTGCCACCAGGGAAGCCCCCATTTGTCTGTTTTTAAATTGGATTATTTGTCTTTTGATTGTTGGGTTGTAAGAGTTCTTTACCTTTTCTGGATAAAAGTCCCTTGTCAGATTTATGATTTGCAAATATTTTCTCTCTTCTATAGGTTGTCTTTTCACTTTCTCGATGGGAACTGGGGATAGAGGGAGACCAGTCTTCTCAGCTGTACTCACCTACGTTAGAACTTCTATTAGGCAGAGCTGATGGGAGTTGTTGATGGAGCAGATCTTGGCTCAGATGCTCCAGACGCTCTCAGTTCTTGCCGAGATTTGGTAGATTTTCTTGAACAAATGTTTTTCCATTTGTCATCATGACCTTAGGACAATTTCCAGAAACTTTCAATGAATGCTCTTATAATTTGTACCAGTTAAATTATTGTTTTGCTGGGAAGAGTGTCCACAGAATTCCTTAGTGTGTCATTTTGGAAGGCCAGGCTTCCACAGTGTACTTAATACAAATGCCCTCAGGAGATGTTACACCTGAAGTCCTCATCAGTCTTTCTAGTTCTCCGATGAGTCTTTGGTAGATCTAGCAGCTGAAGAAGCATCTTCTCTACACAACATCTGCAAGACTAGAACAGTGCCTGGAACATAGTATTTCTTAAAGGAATGATTGAATAAATGAACAAGTTTAAGCACCTAGAAGGAGGTAGACATGGGGCATGGGAGAACATCAGAGAGCTGAGTGAGAGGGTACCAAATACATACGTGGCTCAATTAGAAAGATTGTCCCCTTTGCAGGCATCATTACTTCTTCAATTGTAATACACAGTAATTCATAGGCTCACTGTCACTAGAGCCCAAGAATGAGGCTGGTTCATGGGTTGAGCATGATTAGAAATCCTAAAATCATTGTTTCAGGTTATGAGTGATTATGTTTCTGTATGTCTTTGTGTGTCAATATAAATACACACATTACACATTGTGTACACGAGCAGATTTCTGTAGACACATATACACACATACATACATACATACAATGGTTATGGAGACTTTTGGAGCAATGGGATACTCTCAAAGGGACATTCTTCTTTCTTACCTAAAAATGATAACATAAAGAATAATGGAATGTTCAAAACAATCTTTAGTCATCTTGCCCAACTGACTCATTTTGCAGATGAGGAAACTGAGGCCCAGAGAGCCCATTGTTTTGTTCTTAATCTCACAGCTTACCTAGTGGGTTCCTGATTCCAGCAAGAATGATTGTCCCCCATCTCCTGTTACCTATTATGTGAATGAACACAAGTTTCAATCATGAAGCTTTATTCACTGCATCAGCAAATCTTCCTATACAACCACTTAAAAATCAACAGCTTGAATAACTGTCATTTGAATTTTTCCTACAAGTTTTCTACCTTTCCTCTCGCTCCACTCCTTCCCTACAGTAAATTTTGCAACTGGCAACTTTGAAACTTGTTACAATCCAGCACGTTAATAGGGTTTTACATTTTAGCAGCCTAATGATGAGGAGGTAGGGCCTTCTGTTCTAGCCCCTCAGGGGTTTCTATTCTGGGCATTTATAAAACTTTGCTGTAGCCTCAAGTATATTTGACCTTTTTATATTAAAAAAAAGTTTCAGTTTAAACTTTATACGTATATATTATGTGTATGTACATATTTCACTCTTCTCCACTGATTAGGTAGATAATCAGACATTATCAACAGTTGAACTTGAAGATACTTGTCAATTATTTCCCTATGTTTGGTAAGGAAGAGAAGCCATTACTATCATAATTTATTAGTATTTTCATTTAGCTAGATTTGAGCCCTCTTAAAAATCTTTTCTGCTTTGAGGTCTATTTTGCAGTTTAGTTAATGCAGCAAGGGTTTTCTTTTTTCTTTTTCTTTTTCTTTTTTTTTTTAAATTTTACTCTCAATGGAGATAATCTTAATCCATTCACGGTGACCTTTCCTTGTGCAAATTAGTTGTACATGCTTGTTTAAGTAAATGGTCCTTTGCATGATGTCTCTTCTTAATGATGGGTTTATAATCAAAAATTGACTTATTCCCATATGCCTAGTTTGTGTGAGAATATAAAAATAGATGTGGACTTGAAAAATATAAACGTATATATCAGTATACCCAAAAGAGGAGGGAAGAATCCAATGCCTTCAGGCTATGATTAAATTAGACTATTAGAGTCAGAAAATGCTGGTGACATATGCTACTGTCAAAGTCACCTGTCTGCCGAGCCTGGGAGGCTCTTGAAAAAGGAGAGTGATTTCTTCCTGGCTCTGAGAAACTGGGCCTTCACAGGACCTGGGCCATCTCCAGTTTCCCAAGTTTTCTGAAGCTCCAAATGAACTTTCAACTGTGTGTTTAGGAATGTATTTGTGGAAATCATTTATATTTATATTTATTTATTTATTTTTAAAAGATTTCTAGTTTAATTAATTAATTAATTTGGCCATGCTGTGCGGTCTGCGGGATCTTAGTTCCCTGACCAGGGATTGAACTCATGTACCCTACATTGGGATTGCAGAGTCTTAAGCACTGGACTGCCAGGGAAGTCACTGGAAATCATTTTTATAGTGCTAGCCCTGAATAAAATGAGATGCTTGTTACCCTTCCTGCACTTCACCGGTATAAAGAGACAGGTGACGTTCATATTACATTTTGTATTTTTTCAAGGGTAGAAACAGTGTGATACAACTAAATGGTGTTTGAGGAAAAGAAACAATCATCTCTTCTGCTGCTCAGGTTCCCACAGACCCCACCGTTTTTTTTCTCCTGTTATTCCTCTTTCCCCATTTCTTGGTCTGGCTCCTTCTCTCTCACCTCCATGCCAACCATTCTTATACAGGAGTGTTTGTCTGGGGTAACCAAATGTTCTTGGTTAAAAGTAGAAACTCCAGCTTGAAGGAGAAACTAAATGTTTTGTGCTTGGAATGGAGGTTTCCTGAGTAGGTTTTAGTAGCATGGGTTCGTGGGGTAGGAAACAAGAACAGCCTTCATTTTACTCAATGACATGGCATTAAAAAAGAACAACTAGCAGTGAGTACTTTTTAAGCTTATGGGGGCAACCTATTTTCATCCAACACAAAAATCTGACTTGGGAAGCAAAAGCTGGGCAAGCCAAAATTTTGCTGGGACCATCAGACTTGTCTTTTATGTACTGTTTGCAAAAGGCCCTAATTTCTTTGTCCAATGTGATGGTTCACATTTCTTCTCCTTCATGCAACAACCCTGCCCACCTCCCGCCCTGGAAAAGTGAGGCTTGCCTGTGTATCGCCGAGTTGCTCTGGGTAATTTCTGGTAGGTGTGCACCCACCCCAGGTGTGTTCATTCATCCTCCCTGACCCTCTCCGCTGCCCCATTCCTAAGGCGTCTTTGTTTGCTGATGGCTCCTCCTCTTTTTCTAGGTATGATTATCGGGAAATGCTGCACAATGCCACTTTCTGTCTGGTTCCTCGTGGTCGCAGGCTTGGGTCTTTCAGGTTCCTGGAGGCTCTGCAGGTAAGAGACCCTGATCCTCCCCAGAATAGGGCTGAGGACTCAACGTCAGACTGGGGCGGAGTTTAACCGTAGCACTTCTCCTGGGGTCTAAGCCGAACTTGCCTTGAACACGTGAAATCTGTTTTCCCAAGAAAATCTGCAACATTTTTATGAGTGGGGGGCGGGGGCGGAGGGAGGATTTACTCCCTGCCTTTGGACATGAGGAGATTCGATGGGAATCTCAAGGGAGGGTGAGTTCTTCAGAGATGTGTTTACAAACAGAGGGCACATCTGCTTGCCCACCAGGCAGCCGACCTGGGCTCCACAGAGACTCAGACCTCCTCCTGGAAGCCAGTCTCAAGAGCAATGAAAATGGCTGATGGGTGGTATTTCCCAAAAGCAAAATCGTTGGTTCTGTCCCCATCTCCGTCGTTACTCAGTTCCTCTAAATGCTGAGCGCGATACCCAGCAAGGTGGAGGCACTCACTCAGCCCACCTCCTCCCAGGCTCTGAAGTTCAGAGCTCCTGGAGCTGCTGGGTCTCTGCTATTAACCTTCACTTTGCAGAAATGCCTTCACCTGCTGAGACAGTTCTCCACACTTCCCACCTGGAAGTTGCAACCAGCCTTCCTTGTTGGCGAGAAAGCACGCCTTCCACCTCTCTCCTCCTCAGCTCCCGGACCCCTTGCTACTGTGTCCTTTCTTCCTCTGTGCTCTGCCCCTGGCTGAATCTGTGCTTTTGTCGCAGTGCTTCTTAACTGCCATCATTCTGTCCTGTCCTCTGACAGGAGAGCTTCCTTCCCTTGAAAGTCTTTTGTGGCACGTTCTACAAAGCATACCATTCCTGACATTCCCCTAGCCTCTTGGGATGTTGCATGGAGCAAATTGTTCTCTGCTTTGGATTCTGAGTTATTTGCAATCAGAATTTTGTCATCAGCCTGGTGTTTCTTGGCTCTTAGGTCCCTGTGCAGGTAGTAAATTGGTACGACAGTGGTTGGGATCCCTCCACACTGAAGGGAACAAAGTTCAGATGTTTACATGGCTAGGGAAAGGTGGGCACCCGGTAACAGTTTAGTCCACAAAACGCTTTATCAGGAATGCCGAACTGTTCTTTGTTGCTCAGGACATTGGGGTGAACCACTTTGCAAGTGGACTGTGGCAGTTACACTGACAAGGCTGTTCATGTTCAAGGTGGGTTTTACGCTAGGATTTTGTTGGTGAGCGATTTTGTTACATCAGTAAAACTTCTTCAGCGGAGGCCAGTTGCCTCCATAGAGGTAAGGTCAGCCAAACCATGTACAAGAATAGAAATGGGGTTTTCGCATTCTAGGGCAAGACTTGCAAATAGCAAAATCTCAGCTGGATACAGACAACCTTCATGTGACTTGATAATTCATAAAAGCCCACTTTTCTTCTGACCTCCGCAGTCCAGGATTCATGCCAGTAATTGAATTTGTACCAATTTCACCTCCGATTGGAAGGGTTCCTGCTGCCGTATTCCTCACACTCACGAAGTCCCCTTCTTTGTGCAGGCCGCCTGTGTCCCTGTGATGCTCAGCAATGGATGGGAGTTGCCATTCTCTGAAGTGATTAATTGGAACCAAGCTGCCGTCATAGGTGATGAGAGATTGTTATTACAGGTAAGGAAGGGGTGGTGGTGGCCTTCAACAGATCAGTGGATTACTGTTGCCCCCGTCCAAACTTTCAAAGAAGATGAATCCAAAAGGTCAGCTCTGTAAAAGAAATTTTATCAGGAGAAGAAAATTGCCTGGGTCATGGTGAATATGAAGTCATTTAACATGACATCGTTCACTTCCCAACACACAATCTGCTCAGGTCCAGGGAATATATTCAGAGAAGGAGAAGTTGCAGGTAGACCACACTGAACTTTGATACTGAGAAGAGGTGTGTATCTACCCCCCTCAATATTCAAAATGTTTAGAAATGATAGCAGAGAGTTTTTGTACCATCCTGCTGCCACTTTGTACTCCTTTCCCAATTCCGTATCTGCCTTCAGATTAATTTTCAGAAAGAGAGAGGTCTCTAGGGCTGATTCTTATAATTAGTGTTATCATTGCTCAAATGATCTAGTCTGGGTACGTGAGTGAGTGTTATCTTTAAGATGTATATTTAAAAGAGCAGCCTCAAATGAAAATGTATGTTTTTTTAAAATGTATTTTTGGCCATTTAGATTTTTTCCATTTAATTTTATTGTTGTAAGAACATGTAATATGAAATCTACTCTTTTAACAAATTTTGACGTGTACTCATTATGGTTGAGTGTAGGTACAATGTGCTACAGCAGGTCTCTAAAGCTTATTCAGCTTGCTTAACTGAAGCTTTATGCCCACTTATTAGTAATTCCTCACTTCCTATCCCCCAACCCCTGGTCACCACCATTCTACTCTTTAATTCTATGAATTTGATTATTTTAGTATCTCTTATAAGTGGACTCATTAATTATTTGTCTTTCTGTGACTGGTTTATTTCACTTAGTATAATGTCCTCAAGGTTCATCCATGTTGTCTTCTGTTGCAGAATTAAGACTTACTAATTATTAAAATGTCCGTATTACCCAAAGTGATCCACAGACTCAAGGCAATTTCTGCCAAACTCCTAATGGCATTTGTTTTTTACAGAAATAGAAAAACAGCTCTAAACTCCATATGGAGCCAGAAAAGACCCCAAATAGCCAAATCAATCTTGAGGAAAAAGAACAAAGCCAAGGCATATAGTCCCTAATTTCAAAATATATTATAAAGCTCCAGTCATCAAAACAGTATGGTACTGGCATAAAGACAGATATATAGACTAATGGACCAGAATACAGAGCTAAGAAATAAATCCACACATATACATCAACCAATCTTCCACAAGATTGGTTGATGTATATGTATATGCCTAATTAAAGTTTGAACTTCTCAAGAGCTGCCTGGGAAGGGGGATATGATACTCACAGAAAAATCCTGGGGCAGGAATAGTCAGTCACTGAGGATTTCTAAAGACCCTTTGTGCAATAATGTTTTAGCTTCAACATAAATTGCCATACTCTTTTCTCTAAAATGATGGAATATTTTAATGCTTTTATTTCATGGCATTGTACTTTATCTTGAACTACCACAAATATTTGTAAAATGATATTTTTTAATGTCCTTTTTTCGATATTCAGGAAATTCACTTTCTAATTCTATCATTGATTCTACTTCTGTGCTGCTGGCCAGTCTGCTAACTGGCTGGTGAAATAACTCAGTACTCTCCCTAAAGTAACAGTGGAATATCTGTAACCAAGAGGGCCATGAATTAGGCAAGCCAAGCTGAACGCAGCTCCTAAAACATGACTTGTGTCTGGTACTCAGATCTGTGATTTCCAAGGCCCCTGGGACCTCAGAAGCAAAAGGAGGACATGTGATCTAGTAGAGTTCTCCCCACACAGAGATGGTGTGTGCCTAAAACATTCACTCATGACAGGCCAAACAAAAGTGATAGATGTGGTTCTTTTCCATGTTGCCTTTTTCCTTCCTCTTATGATTTTTAAAAAATAATGCATGCTCATTAAAGGAAATTTAGGAAAGAAAGGGAATAAAAAATACCAGCCATAATTTCTCCATTTATGTACCAGTGCTCCTGTGAATTTGATGTGACTAAGTTGGGAGTTTGTCTTTGAGAACGGAGCGTGTTCCAGGATACTGAATTGTGGTTGTCTGGTCTCTACCATTTCAGCAGAGTTGATTCCCCAGAAGCATTTCACCTTCTGAGGCAACACTTTGGCTTGACGCTGGAGATGTTTTCATTCTGCACCTACTCAAACTTGCTGGCATTTTCCTCTCTCATATGCAGTCTGTCTTTGCACACCTGCCTCCATATTGAATGATGACTGCACTGTCATTGACAGTGGTTTTAAAGAACTGGCACCCAGCCCAAATGTCTGCTCTGGGAAGTGTTTTTGTTATGTTACCATTTTTCATTTCCTGTTTTAGAACAGCTCAGGTGTTTTTATTTGCATATATTCTTGTTGTCATGTCACCAAGAGAGCTTACTGTTGCTTTCCTATATCTATCTTGGTAGATTCCATTAGTTCCGTTACCATGCATGACCTTTTATTAAGACTTCACTGAGTTCTGCAACTTTGAACAATCCGGCCAAATTGGAATTAATTTATCACTTTCCCATACCTGTCTCTCGGGACAAGCAGATTAATAACCAGTAGCCAAATGCCATTAAAATTTGGAACTCTGTCTTTTCAATCAATTGGAATTATCTTCCAGAGCACTTCGAAGAGTGCTGTCAGACACTTGTATCATATGCACAAATGGGTAGGATATATTTCACTTGATGTAGTAACATCAAGATGTGGCTAATAGAAGAGAAGGGTTGTATTGGTAAGCTCATCTGTGCTATCCCTTTCTGCCTTCATAACCACAGCCTACTCAGTTTTCCGGAGAGCACATAGTGATGATAGATTTTGACATTTTTCTAATGGACTGGTTCCTCATGATCATGATGAAACTGTCTACCTGTATGACTCTTAGAAAGTACCACTGACGTTCAGAAGAGGGTATGATTATGAAAATTGAGGAGGGTAATTTTTTTCTAGTCTTTCTTTGGCAATCTGAGTAATTTTCTCAGTAAATAAAAATAAATGTTCTTTGGCTTATGAAGGATCCATGATCTGAATGGTTTCTCTGCCTTCTTCAAGGATATTTTATTTCCACTTGACCTTGAGCTCTGGTTTCAGGCTAATGTTTCTCCTTTACCTGTTGCCTCCATGCTGCTTCAGTGTTGGGAATCCAGATACACACTTTGGGGCTGCAGATTTAGTATCTGCTTCTGGACGTTGCCAAAGCAAGTGAACTTGTCCTTATGTAGATACTGTGAAGCAGTTCTATGGCTTCCCGTAAGAGTGGTCTTGAATCAAAAAATATGCTCCTACTTCCTTCGCCACCACTGGAAATTCAGACGTAGTCTTAGTCACAATGCCATGGGTAACTTTCTTACTAAAGCAGCTAGTGGAGCATTCCTGCTTCAGTCCAGGCTCCCATGCCTGACTGATTAGTTACACATTAGGGAGGCAAGCATGCAGAAAGAGGTGAGCACAAAAGGACAGTTGCTAATCACAAGGAATCTCCCCTAAGTATAGACTCCATAAATGAAATAGCCTTTGAGCTATAGGTGAAGGTAGGGAGCAAACCAAGGAGACTCACCAGACACCCAGGAAGTACATTTCAGAGCTCCAGACCCAAGCAAGTTCACATGCAGACATTAAGCAATTGGTCTGTCTTTGAATATCATCACCCCTAAGTCAATAATAATGGTAGCAGTAATAATTGCTTTGTTAATAAAGCTTCCCATGTGCTAGGCATTGTGCGAAGCACTTATGTGATCTTCATAACAACCTTATGATGTTAGTACTCTATCCCCCTTTTATAAGTGAGGAAATGAAATCTTTGAGAGATCATGTAACTTGTCCAAGGAAGCAGGGCTAGTAAATGGCAGAGCCAAGACTCCCACTGTGGTCTAACGCCCATGTTCCTGTGCTTAACCATTGAGTTATACTGCTAGTGAAAATAATGATATCCCTTTGGTGGCTTCAGATGGCCATGTTCAATTCCACTTCTATTTATTGAATAACTACTACAGGCATACCTCGCTTATTTTATGCTTTGTAGATGCTTTTTTTTTTTTTTTTAACAAATTGAAGGTTTGTGTCAACCCTGTGCTGTCAGATGATGGTTAGTGTTTTTTTTTTTAGTAATAAGTATTTTTAATTAAGGTACTTACATTGTGTTTTTAGACATTATGCTATTGCACACTTAATAGACTATAGTGTAAACATAACTTTTATATGCACTGGGAAACCAAACAAATTTTGTGTGACTCGCTTTATTGCGATATTTGGTTTATTGTGGTGGTCTGGAACTGAACACACAGTATCTGTGCGGTGTACCTATACATAAAAGCCACCCTCCTAGCTATAAAATGTGTAGCAGGATGGACAGGGCATAGATCCCCCCTTTAAAATTGTGCAGCCTGGGAGAGGGCAGTGATGGTTAAACAGGCATGACAGATTGTGTTAGTTTGGGGTAAGTGCTGGAGCCAAAAAGAGAAGTCTGGGGAGCAGAAAGCTCTCAGGGAGAGGTAGGAGATACATGCACATAGAAGTGACTACCCCAGCTGCATATTAAATGGAGAGACTCAGAGACATTCCCTAAAAAGCCTTTTGTAGATCATTTATAGTCCCTGGCGTGGTGTGTCTTAGAAGTGCTTGGGGGATGACGTCTCTCAGCCTTGCTCCAAGGCTGTATGTAGCTCCTTCTCTGTAGAATTTGGTTGTCCATGGGCAGGATCACGGATGTGTGGGAATCTGAGAAGGGAAAACAGCAAAGACTACTATAGGAACACCCTAAGCAACTGATAAGCTGCTACCAAATCTTAGAAGTGAGCTCTAACTCTCGTGCATTTAAGGTCCTTAAAGCTGATTCCCAGTAAGTGCTGTTTGTAGCTGACACTTCTGAAGAGCCTTTCAATTTAGGGGTTGGTGGTTTTTAGTAGATCTGTGTGCTAGAAGCTGAATGCTGTGAAGAATAAAAGCCTAACCCAAGTGGGTTATTTTGATCAAATGGCATCTTATTGTTTTCCCGTTATAGTTATTATGTGTTCACCTTGTGTTACAGATTCCTTCTACAATCAGGTCTATTCATCAGGATAAAATCCTAGCACTTAGACAGCAGACACAATTCTTGTGGGAGGCTTATTTTTCTTCAGTTGAGAAGATTGTATTAACTACACTAGAGGTAAGTGAGGCCACTTGGCTCTCGGTCTTGAATAATGGTCCTTTATATGTTTCTCTCAGCCTTCTCTTTTGCTAGTAGTGATGTGTCAAATGAGGCGAAACCGAACTTTCTGTACTTGAATGTGTCAGTTAACCCCTTTTTACCTGCTCTGCCGTGCCCAAGCAAAGACCTCCATTCTTGACAAACTCCACTGAGGAAAGCTGACATAAGAGAAATTAAACTCCTTGACACAGAGATCGGCTCTGTCTTACATCATTTCAGAGACAGGTAGCTAATGACTGTCTTCCTGTCATTCACACTCAATGGCATCCTTTGAAGGCATATTTCTGGAGCCCACTTAGGAAACAGTTAGTGACCAAGTAGGGGAAAATCTTCTCCCATTCTAAAAATATGAATAGTTTACTGGGTACTATAGTCCAATGGCATTAGGATACAGCCACATTTATTCTCAAGACATATGCAGCCCAACTAGCGTCATTGCTGCAAGGATGTGTTAAGAAGAAGATCAGGATGGCACCCATCTGGTACAGAAAGTGTTAAACTTTATGAGATCAGAAACTATTCTAGACAGATGGGTGCCTATCTTCAAGTTGCCTTTTTTAAGGCAGGAGGAAAAAAGGAAAGGGAAGCATGGAGATGATTAAAACCTTTGGAAGTAGAGCAGAGAGCGATGGCCTGAGGCTACTCCAAAGTAGCACAAAGAGCTGAGAAAAGATTTCTGGATCTGCACACTCATGAATTACAGGAAGGAGAGCAGAGGTCCTCAGGTGAAGCACAGCATCAAGGTGATTCTGAGGTGTCCGCCACATGAAGTAGGGGCATTTGCGGCCTCACTTTTGAAATATTTTCTTTGGAGAAGTTATTACTGCTCCAAAAGCTAATGTAATTGGGAGTATACACTATGCTAAGTCTGAAAAATACCAAGAAAACTGAAGTCATCCTGTTTTGTGCCATTGCTGTTGCCTTGCTATCCTGGGTACCAGAGCCAATGCTGGTCCTATCCCAGGCACACTGTGAGGCTTACCTACCCTGAGCCTAGCCTGGGCCTTCTGCTTTTGTGGGGCCAGGCTCTATCGCAGTGTCCCCTTGTAAATGGGGTGTGTCGTTTTCATCCTGGAACTAAGTGAAAAGGGCTATTTAGGACCCAGGTCGCCCCATGAAAGGGGACAGGGTAGAATGCCTTCCAAGGGCTTCTTTATTACAAGCAAATTTCTCTTATTCCTCCAAAAGCACTCTCCTCAGTGAAAACTGATTGGGTTTTTACTTCTGTACATAGCAGCAGATTTGAATATGTAATAAATTTGAACCTTTTCTTTGATCCTGTCTTCCGTCTAAGACCCTTCCTAGGCCCTTCTTAAGGAAAGTTGAATGTCACTTGTTTTGGGGTTTTTTGTTTGTTTGTTTGTTTGCTTTTTGGAATGAGTGCTTTTTATCAAAGGAGTGTATATTCCTTTTAGAAAATAATAGAAAATACTTATGGCACAAAAATAAAATCATCTACCCATACAAATCACTATTGACATATATACACACACATAAACACATACATATTCATTTTTTTCTATGCAAATGCATAAATATGTTGTCATTTTTAATTTAAAGAGGAGTCTTTCTATACTTAGTTTGTAACCTGTTTTTTCTGCTTAACAATTATTCCTAGTATCTCATTAGATTTTTTCTACAATTATTTTAATGGCTATATAATATTCCATTCATGATGTCACTTAATTCCGTTAATTAATCCCCAGTTTGAGGCTATTAAAATTGTTTCTGGTTTTTCATTATTATATACATCCTCGAAGCTAATAGCCTCAGGGCCAAGTTGTTGTGCAGATTCAAGATTACTTCCTTAGGATAAATTCCTTGAATTCAAAGTCCTGGTTCAAACAATATGCCAAATGCTAAGATTTAGAATATGAACTGTCAATTTTCCTGCAATAGAATTCAACTAATTTATATTCCCTCCAGCTTATATGAGAGAACCTATTTTAATTTTTTTTTTTTCACTTTCACCATATTGGACATTATATCCTTAAAAATGATAAATCATTATTTTCTTAAGGTCTTAGTAAGAATGCATATTTTTTGTATGTTTCTTGCTCAGGCAGCTCACAAAGAAATAGAAATGGCCACAATGTTGTCCCACTTTTCTCATTAATTTTTAAGAGCTTATTAGATTAAAAAAGATTAACCTTTGATTCTTTTGTAGCAAATATTTCCCCCCAATTTGTGGTATGCTTTCTGTTTTGTTTAGCATGGGGCAATCTTTTCATCTGCAGCTTTTCCATTTGCTACTGTTTAGAAAGGGCTTTTTGACCCATAATTTTATTTATGTACAACACACATACACATTAGTATTTTCTAGTACTTTCATGGTTAATTTTTTACATTTAACTATTTAATCCAATTTACTTTTATATATGATCTGTGTTGAAAAAGCTAAACTTTGTTTTTTTTTGGACAAATTTTTCTGTAGTTGCTCCAATACATTTCCTTTTTTTTTTTGCCATGCCACACAGCTTATGGGATCTTAGTTTCCAGACCAGAGATTGAATCCAGGCCCTCGGCAGTGAGAGTGCAGAGTCGTAACCACTGGACTGCCAGGGAATTCCCCTGATATATTTCTTAAGTTATTCTTTCCTCAGTGTTTTCACATGCCACATTTACGCATCTTTGGCTATACACCCAGACCACATGTTTTCATTTTTTCACCCTATATTCCATCCCTTAGTGAACCTCTATTTATTTAAGCCATCTGCTATTGTTGACTATTAATGTTGTTTCTAATTATTTCTTTTTTAGAGATAGAGATATCTTTATCCAAGCAATGCCCTTCTACATGTATCTTAGACTACGTCTTTATTTCTTTAGATGGAGTCCTTGAAATGAGATTTCTCAACCCAAGAGTCCAGGCATGACTAAGACTCATGATAGGTATTGCCAAATTACTCTTCAAAGAGGTTGAATCAATCTAGATTCTCACAGGCCATCTGGGGGACACCCTCTCTTACTGTATCCTTGTCAGCCTTCAGAATCATAATTAAAACACACACATACACAGCTTTGTTAATTTGCCAGATGAAAGATGGTATCTCATTAATTATATTTCTTTTGAGTATGGTTTATTGCATAGCTCTGGTCTCTTGCCTATTAAGTTAGCAGTACTCAATTATCTTATAATAACAGTTGGATGTGTTATATTCATCAGCATAGGATCGTAAGTCAAGCTGTTTTCATCTCTGTGCCTGGAAAGCTGTCTTCCCCTTCGATTTGAGCCATGCAGTTCTTTAGGGACACAGTTTTTTTGGGTTTTTTTTTTTCTTAATAGATCTTTATTGGAGTATAATTGCTTCACAATACTGTGTTAGTTAGTTTCTGTTGTACAACAAAGTGAATCAGCCACATGCATACGTATGTCCCCATATCCCCTCCCTCTTGAGCCTCCCTCCCACCCTCCCTATCCCACCCCTCTAGGTCATCGCAAAGCACCAAGCTGATCTCCCTGTGCTATGCAGCTGCTTCCCACTAGCTATCTATTTTACATTTGGTAGTGTATATAAGTCCATGCCACTCTCTCACTTCATCCCAGCTTACCCTTCCCCCTCCCTGTGTCCTCAAGTCCATTCTCTACATCTGTGTCTTTATTCCTGTCCTGCCCCTAGGTTCTTCATAACCTTTTTGTTTTTTTTAGATTCCATATATATGTGTTAGCATACGGTATTTGTTTTTCTCTTTCTCACTTACTTTACTCTGTATGACAGATTCTAGGTCCATCCACCTCACCACAAATAACTCAATTTCGTTTCTTTTTATGGCTGAGTAATATTCCATTGTATACATGTGCCACATCTTCTTTAGCCATTCATCAGTCGATGGACACTTAGGTTGCGTCCATGTCCTGGCTATTGTAAATAGTGCTGCAGTGAATATTGTGGTACGTCTCTCTCTTTTTTTTTTTTTAATTTTTTAATTTAATTTAATTTTTTTTTTTATACAGCAGGTTCTTATTAGTTAACCACTGTATACATATTAGTGTATATATGTCAATCCCACTCTCCCAATTCATCCCACCACCCCCCTCCACCGCTTTCCCCCCTTGGTCTCCATACGTTTGTTCTCTACATCTGTGTCTCCATTTCTGCCCTGCAAACCGGTTCATCTGTACCACTTTTCTAGGTTCCACATATATGCGTTAATATACGATATTTGTTTTTCTCTTTCTGACTTACTTCACTCTGTATGACAGTCTCTAGATCCATCCACGTCTCTACAAATGACCCAATTTCGTTCCTTTTTATGGCTGAGTAATATTCCATTGTATATATGTACCACATCTTCTTTATCCATTCGTCTGTCAATGGACATTTAAGTTGCTTCCATGACCTGGCTATTGTGAATAGGGCTGCAATGAACATTGGGGTGCATGTGTCTTTTTGAATTATGGTTTTCTCAGGGTATATGCCCAGTAGTGGGATTGCTGGGTCATATGGTAATTCTATTTTTAGTTTTTTGAGGAACCTCCATACTGTTCTCCATAGTGGCTGTATCAATTTACATTCCCACCAACACTGCAGGAGGGTTCCCTTTTCTCCACACCCTCTCCAGCATTTGTTGTTTGTAGATTTTCTGATGATGCCCATTCTAACTGATGTGAGGTGGTACCTCACTGTAGTTTTGATTTGCATTTCTCTATTAGTGATGTTGAGCAGCTTTTCATGTGCTTCTTGGCCATCTGCATGTCTTCTTTGGAGAAATGTCTATTTAGGTCTTCTGCCCATTTATGATTGGGTTGTTTGTTTTTTTAATATTGAGCTGCATGAGCTGCTTATATATTTTAGAGATTAATCCTTTGTCTGTTGATTCGTTTGCAAATATTTTCTCCCATTTTGAGGGTTGTCTTTTTGTCTTCTTTGTAGTTTCCTTTGCTTTTCAAAAGCTTTTAAGTTTCATTAGGTCCCATTTGTTGATTTTTGTTTTTATTTCCATTACTCTAGGAGGTGGATCAGAAAAGATCTTGCTGTGATTTATGTCAAAGAGTGTTCTTCCTATATTTTCCTCTAAGAGTTTTATAGTGTCCAGTCTTACATTAGGTCTCTAATCCATTTGGAGTTTATTTTTGTGTATGGTGTTAGGGAGTGTTCTAATTTCTTTCTTTTACATGTAGCTGTCCAGTTTTCCCAGCAGCACTTATTGAAGAGGCTGTCTTTTTTCCATTGTATATCTTTGCCTCCTTTGTCATAGATTAGTTGACCATAGGTGTGTGGGTTTATCTCTGGGCTTTCTATCCTGTTCCATTGATCTATATTTCTGTTTTTGTTCCAGTACCATATTGTCTTGATTACTGTAGCTTTGTATTATAGTCTGAACTCAGGGAGTCTGATTCCTCCAGCTCCGTTTTTTTTCCTCAACACTGCTTTGGCTATATGGGGGTCTTTTGTGTCTTCATACAAATTTTAAGATTTTTTGTTCTAGTTCTGTAAAAGATGCCATTGGTAGTTTGATAGAGATTGCATTGAATCTGTAGATTGCTTTGGGTAGTATACTCATTTTCACAGTATTGATTCTTCCAATCCAAGAACATGGTATATCTCTCCATCTGTTTGTATCATCTTTAATTTCTTTCATCAGTGTCTTATAGTTTTCTGCTTACAGGTCTTTTGTCTCCCTAGGTAGGTTTATTCCTAGGTATTTTATTCTTTTTGTTGCAATGGTAAATGGGACTGTGTCCTTAATTTCTCTTTCAGATTTTTCATCATTAGTGTATAGGAATGCAAGAGATTTCTATGTATTAATTTTGTATCCTGCAACTTTACCAAATTCATTGATTAGCTCTAGCACTTTTCTGGTAGCATCTTTAGGATTCTCTATGTATAGTGTCATGTCATCTGCAAACAGTGACAGTTTTACTTTTCTTTTCTAATTTGTATTCCTTTTATTTCTTTTTCTTCTCTAATTTCCATGGCTAGGACTTCCAAAACTATGTTGAATAATAGTGGTGAGAGTGGATATCCTTGTCTTGTTCCTGATCTTAGCGGAAATGTTTTCAGTTTTTCACCATTGGGTATGATGCTTGCTGTGGGTTTGTCATATATGACCTTTATTATGTTGAGGTAGGTTCCCTATATGCCCGTTTTCTGGAGAGTTTTTATCATAAATGGGTGGTGAATTTTGTCAGAAGCTTTCTCTGCATCTATTGAGATGATCATATGGTTTTTATACCTTAATTTGTTAATGTGGTGTATCACATTGATTGATTTGCATATATTGAAGAATCCTTGGGATAAATCCCACTTGATCATAGTGTATGATCCTTTTAATGTGTTGTTGGATTCTGTTTGCTGGTATTTTGTTCAGGATTTTTGCATCTATGTTAATCAGTGATATTGGTCTGTAATTTTCTTTTTTTGTGATATCTTTTTCTGGTTTTGGTATCAGGGTGATGGTGGCTTCGTAGAATGAATTTGGGAGTGTTTCTCCCTCTGCAATTTTTTGGAAGAGTTTGAGAAGGATCGGTGTTAACTCTTCTCTAAATGTTTGATAGAATTTGCCTGTGAAGCCATCTGGTCCTGGACTTCTGTTTGTTGGAAGATTTTAAATTACAGTTTCAATTTCATTACTTGTGATAGTTCTGTTTATATTTTCTGATTCTTCCTGGTTCAGTCTTGGAAAATTGTACGTTTCCAAGAATTTGCCCATTTCTTCATGGTTGTCCATTTTATTGGCATATAGTTGTTTGTAGTCTCTTATAATCCTTTGTATTTCTTTGGTGTCAGTTGTGATTTCTCCTTTTTCATTTTTAACTTTATTGATTTGCATCCTCTCTCTTTTTTTCTTGATGAGTCTGGCTAAGGGTTTATCAATTTTGTTTATCTTCTCAAAGAACCAGCTTTTAGTTTTATTGCTCTTTGCTGTTGTTTTCTTCATTTCTATTTCATTTATTTCTGCTCTGATCTTTATGATTTCTTTCTTTCTACTTACTTTGGGTTTTCTTTGTTCTTTCTCTAGTTGTTTTGAGTGTTGGATTAGATTGTTTATTTGAGATTTTTCTTGTTTCTTGAGGTGAGATTGAATTGCTATAAACTTCCCTCTTAGAACTGCTTTTACTGCATCCCATAGGTTTGGGTCGTCATGTTTTCATTTTCATTTGTTTCTAGGTATTTTTTAATTTCTTCTTTGATTTCTTCAGTGATCTCTTGATTATTTAGTAGTGCACTGTTTAGCCTCCATGTATTTGTGTTTTTTACAGTTTTTTTCCTGTAATTGATTTCCAGTCTCATAGTGTTGTGGTCAGAGAAGATGCTTGATATGATTTCTGTTTTCTTAAATTTTCCGAGGCTTGATGTGTGACGCAAGATGTGATGTATCCTGGAGAATTTTCCGTGTGCATTTGAGAAGAAAGTGTATTCTGCCACTTTTGGGTGGAAATTCTGTAAATATCAGTTAAATCTATCTGTTCTATTGTGTCATTTAAAGTATGTGTTTCCGTATTTATTTTCTGTTTGGATGATCTGTCCATTGGTGTAAGTGGGGTGTTAAAGTCCCCTACTATTATTGTGTTACTGTTGATTTCTCCTTTCATGGTTGTTAGCATTTGCCTTATGTATTGAGGTGCTCCTATGCTGGGTGCATAAACATTTATAATTGTTATATCTTCTCTTGGATTGATCCCTTGATCACTGTGTAGTGTCCCTCCTTATCTCTTGTAACAGTCTTTATTTTAAAGTCTCTTTTATCTGATTTGAGAATTGCTACTCCAGCTTTCTTTTGATTTCCATTTGCATGGAATATCTTTTTCCATCCTTTCACTTTCAGTCTGTATGTGTCCCTAGGTCTGAAGTGGGTCTCTTGTAGACAGCATATATATGGGTCTTGTTTTTGTATCCATTCAGTCAGTCTTTGTCTTTTGGTTAGGGCATTTAATCTATTTACATTCAAGGTTATTATTGATATGTATGTTCCTATTACCATTTTCTTAATTGTTTTGGGTTTGTTTTTGTGGGTCTTCTTCTTCTCTTGTGTTTCCCACCTAGAGAAGTGTCTTTAGCATTTGTTGCAAAGCTGGTTTAGTGGTGCTGAATTCTCTTAGCTTTTGCTTGTCTGAAAAGCTGTTGAGTTCTCTGTCGAATCTGAATGAGATCCTTGCTGGGTAGAGTAATCTTGGTTGTAGTTTTTTCTCTTTCATCACTTTAAGTGTATCCTGCCACTCCCTTCTGGCCTGCCGAGTTTCTGCTGAAAAATCAGCTGATAACCTTATGGGGATTCCTTTGTATGTTATTTTTTGTTTTTCCCTTGCTGCTTTTAATATTTTTTCTTTAAATTTAATTTTTGTTAGTTTGATTAATATGTGCCTTGGTGTGTTTTTCCTAGGGTTATCCTGTATGGGACTCTGTGCTTCCTGGACTTGGGTGACTATTTCCTTTCCCGTGTTAGGGAAGTTTTCAACTATAATCTCTTCAAATATTTTCTCAGACCCTTTCTTTTTCTCTTCTTCTTCTGGGGCCCCTATAATTTGAATGTTGGTGCTTTTAGCATTGTCCCAGATGTCTCTGAGATTGTCTTCAATTCTTTTCATTCTTTTTTCTTTATTCTGCTCCTTGGCAGTTATTTCCACCATTTTACCTTCCAGCTCACTTATTTGTTCTGCCTCAGTTATTCTGTTATTGATTCCTTCTATTGTATTTTTCATTTCAGTTATGGTGTTGTTCGTCTCTGTTTGTTTGTTCTTTAGTTCTTCTATATCTTTGTTAAACATTTCTTGTATTTTCTCAATCCATGCCTCCATTCTATTTCCAAGATCCTTATCATCTTTACTATCATTACTTTGGAGTCTTTTTCAGGTAGATTGCCTATTTCCTCTTCATTTATTTGGTCTTGTAGGTTTTTACCTTGCTCCTTCATGTGTGACATATTTTTTTGCCCTCTCTCTCTCACTCTCTTTTTTTTTTTTTTTTGAGTGGGATTGTGTTCCTGTCTTATTGGTTGTTTGGCCTGTGGATTCCAACACTGGAGTTTGTAGGCTATTGGGTAGAGCTGGGTCTTGGTGCTGAGATGAGGACCTCTGTGAGACCTCAGTCCGATGAATATTCCCTGGGGTCTGAGGTTCTCTGTTAGTCCAGTGGTTCAGACTCAGAGCTCCCACCGCAGGAGCTTCGGCCCAATCCCCTGCTTGTGAACCAAGATCCCACAAGCCATGTGGGGTGACAAAAAAAAAGAGAGAACATAAGAAAGTAAAAAATAAAATTAGACTAGGAAACTAACAGATATGTTAGAAAGAATATGAAAATAAAAATATAGGTGAATCAACAACTGGAAGGTACAGCAGTACCACAATAGTGAAAAAGAGGAGGAGGGGAAAAAAAAATCAGGGGAGGCCTTGGCTGTGGAGTGTGGGGCCTAAGCAAGGGTGAGGTTTGGGCGGTGGGCAGGGCCAATGCTCAGGACCCACAGGGCTGGAAAAGGCCCTGGGGCCTGTGGGGAGTTGGGCTTAGGCTGAAGGAACAGAAGGGGCCCAGCTGTGCCCCCCACCCTGGTCTCAGAGGACAGAGGACCTCACCTGGGAGCCCAGCAGGCTTCCTGGGCTTGAGTGGGTGGGGCAAACTCCCTCCTCTCCTCTCCTGCTCCTTAGGTCCCATAGGGCCCCTCCCGCCTGCCTCTCCTGATCTCCCCTGGCATCCCTCCTATGCCCCCAGGACCAATGTGGCTGGGGGGAGGGGGGACTTTGGAGGGCAGGGGACCGGCCTGGGAGCTCAGCAGGTTCCCCAGGCCCGAGTGGGCGGGGCAAACGCCCTCCTATTCCCCCAAGGACCCATGCGGCCTGGAGCACAGTTGTTTTTAGAACACTATAACCATATACTTCATTCAAATTTATTGCAACTGACAAAATCTCCTCATATATTTCCAAAATTGGATTTTAACAATTTGACCTCTCAACTGAATTGCATGAGAGATACCATCCAGTTTCCCTTTTTAATTCAGAGCTTAGATTACCCCAGGATCCAATGTAAACAGAAAAGCAGAGAAAAATAGCAGAAAATGCCATCCACATACCCAGATAAACAGCCAATATGTTCATGAGAACGATTTAACTGTCACAAATCAAAAATTCCTACTTGAGATAATATGTCCTTCAATTCCTGCTGGAGTGCGTATGGTCAGGGTAATGCAGCATTACCCTTGGACAACATACATTTGAAGATCCCTTGCTTTGGGGATGATCTACCTGGAGACTCTTTCTTCCTTACGTGCTGTATTCTGAGTCACGGGAAGGGAATTACTTGCTCTTTGGTGATTATGAGCCTTAGAGTTGTAGGTAGTGCTTAGATACGGTTGGAAACAAGACACCTCATCTTTCTTTCCAACACCAGGGTCAGGTTGTTAGTACACTCAACTGTGCTGCATTCTCTCCTACTTGGGATTTGCCTAGTATTTCTAGTCTGCTTGAAACTTCCTAATTCTGCATGTTGGAATTAAGGAGCTCTTTAATAAGAGCTAGGCTCTTAGGAGCTCATTTTTTGGTGCAAATTGAGAAGTAATGATAGGGATAATGATCAAATACTGCAAAGACAGTGTTCTTGGATTCCATTATTTGTCAGAATACTGCACAACCGTAACCTGGCACTAAGGATTGAACCTGAGGAGCTCAGTCAGAATCAGGCTGAGCAAAAGAAAATGGCATCCAACGGTAATGACATATGAAAACAGCTCACAGTAGCTTGGAAACACAATTTTAAGTGACGTTTTACGAAGGGTTCTCTGTTTCTCTCTTCACTTATCTAACCATATGCACATTCAGACCATAGTATTATTGATGCCGTTGTATAATGAAAGTTTGAAATCAGTGAGAGAATAGAAATAGGAGATTTTGCTTTGGTTTGGAATGAGGTAGCGTATGGTGGCGCTGCGTGTATTAGGCAACATAGTATTGGTCAAAAGACAGAGTCAAGGCCGCCTAGAATGACTGGAACCTATAATCAATTGTCCATTATTTTAAAAATAGATGGCACATAAAAATGAAAAATAAGGAGCCTGTCATTCTTCCCTTTGAATTCATGTTAATAAGAAATATCATCCTTATTGAGGGTGCCATTTGGGGCTGTAAGGAAAAAAATTTCGTGTAAATTTTGTGTGCCTGTGTTTGCACATATGTATGTGTTGATTTTCTTTATAGTGTCCAACCTTTCAATATGACGTCTTCGTTCACAGCGTTCGAGAGTGAGTACTAAGGGCCCTGAAAGGCTCCTGGGAGCTGTCCAGTGTAGCAATAGGGAGAATTGGACATTAGGAGAGGGACAAAATGACCTTTCTATTTGGTGAAATGAGATCATACTCTGTCAAACTTTTGGAAGGCAAGTTGATATCAACCTTTCAGAAAGACATTTGGTAATACATATGAACAGCCTTTAAAGTGTTCATACCCTTTGACAAAATCCTAAAGCATCGGTCCTAAACGTGGAAAGTTTTAACTCATAAATATGTTCATTGCTTTGCATGGAAATAATTGCACTATTGTTGGACATTTAGGATAAGTAAACCATTAATGCTATTAATAATATGGAAAGATCTATAATATATAATATCTGTGATAGTAAAGCTGTGTAAAAATAGAAATGGAAAAATCCATGCCTAGAGAATGAACACAGGAATGAGATTTTTTTAAAAAATCAAGTCTTAAGTATGAAGATTTAGGCAACCTTTCCTAACAGATTCTGAAACGTTGTTATAATTAATGTGATATTTTACTGCTTATTACGTATGAGGATAGTAAGTCATAAAGGTGGCAAATTGCTTGACCCGGGTTAAATTCAACATTTGCTATTGCTCTTATATCTTTTCTGATATCGCCCTGTTTGAAGAGAATATAAAATGCTTTTTGATACTTCAGAGGAATACTATAACTTATCATATCCTTGACTTCAAAAAGATGACAGTGTTGTGATACTGAATCAAAAAGAGTCAATGACATTGAGAATCACACCACCCGGAGACCCAAAGTGAATAGGGACCCAATTTGTGACATCTGTGAGTTCCATGTCACTTGTGTGTAGATCGGATTTATGACACCGTCCATTGTCAATGTTTTCTGTGTCTTGATATCCAAACTTATTTAAGCAACCACATGCTAGAAGGGACATAAATTTGGAAAGCAAAAAAAGGGAGGATCTAAATGAAAACCTATAAAGGAAAATAAGTAGAATTGGAAGGTACAAATAATTAAAAACTGGAATAATTGGTGTACAAAGTGAAATTGCTAGCCATGTAAAAACCCTTCACAACCATGACAATTTTCTTACAATTAATGCCTAGACAATAGCATTTTAACACATCTCTGTTAAACCACGAAGAGCAAACATTAACACTTGAGCAAGGTTCCTAAAATCTTCCCCAAATTGGAAACCTCTGCCAATCCATATAAAATGAGCAGTTTTGATCTGGGGAAAAGAGAAAATGCAGAAATCATTGAACTAAGATCTTTGAGTTCTTCTAAATTTCCTCCTTGCTTCCTTCTCTCTCATTAAGAAATATAAACACAATAAGGTTTGCAAAGATAAATGCAGCTGACTTTATTACTTGTCTAGTCACCGTGTGGGATGAGATGAGGGTGGTAATAACCTTAGCAAATAATACAACTCCATTTAAAATGGTCTGTACTTAAAATCACATTGCATTAAATGGGGACCTGGAAAATGATGATTTAGGTCTTAAATCTCTAAAGATATATGCCAGGCTTTTGTTTTTTAAGTACAAAAAAATTGCTGAAAACATGAAATTCTGTATCAAGTTAATTATTTGCCAAATCATATCTTAATGAGTGGATGGTATAATTACAAGAGTTTGAAAGTCCACTGTAAAGTGGACTAATCACATTCATCTGACAAATGATTCGGGATGGGAGAATGTTTGACTCGAAATGTAGAATTTAATGATCTGCGAGGTCTTCAAGTCCAAAGAAACTAATGAACTAGCTTGGCTATCATTACTCTCCATATGCCATGGTTCTTGTCCTGTTATGCAGGATGTTTTGAGCAATTGTTAAGTCACTACTTTTTGAGATGAAAGGTAGAAAAAACTTCAGCTAACTAGTACCCCAAAGTCCTACACTTGAATTTGAAAGGACAATGAGATATGTCAAGCAAATAAATCTGCCTCCGGAATTAAAGGAACAGATCAAAACCTCAGCTGCTTCGGGAATGTGCCGTGCCTTCCATATGCTCCCAGCTCAGTCTCCATATGGACATCTATGTGCCCTGAGAACAGATCTTCCTGATGTGGATCTGGAAGCACTGCTAGATCTCAGCCATCAGGGAAACTCTTCTACACACTCTGCTTTGACATGAGAGTGGACTTATTATTATAGAAAGACAAGATAGAATTTATGGTAAACTGCAGTTTAATTAGGAAATTGGATTAGCCATTATTCATCTCTTTCTCTCTCTCTCTCTATCTCTCTCTCTCTCACTCTTTTCCATTGCTCTGTCACTCTGTGTCAGAGAATCAGTGAAGAATCGGGTTGTTTCAGTGAAGAATCAAGTTGGGGGTGGGGTAGGAGACTCACCACTTTGAGTGCCATCAGCCCTCAAATTTGGATTGACTGTGTTCCTCATCTGATACCGTCCGTCTCCTCTCACCATGTGCCATGTTTTCATTTTCTAGATTATTCAGGACAGAATATTCAAGCACATATCCCGTAACAGTTTAATATGGAACAAACATCCTGGAGGATTGTTCGTCCTACCACAGTATTCATCTTATCTGGGAGATTTCCCTTACTACTATGCTAATTTAGGTAAGTGAGTGCCTTCCAGGGAGCTATTCTGGTTTACCCGCCAGGTGTCATCCAGAACTAAAGTCCCTTGATTTTTCGATTCCACCGCGGTGTCTTTGTATCATCCTATGTTGGAGACTGCTTTCTAGAGCCCTGTCCTGAACGGTGTATCAAGGTCAAGAATTATAAATCCAGCAGAGCATTGCAAAGTGAAAAATTCCTTTCTTACCTGAGCCGTTGTACTTTACATTTAGCAGAGTCATTTCTTTTTGAGAAATAGGCTTCCCAAATTACAGATCATTTTGAACATGACAATGGGTTCACTATAATTTTAAGTCTCATCTTATATAAAATGGAGCTAGGAGAGCTCTCCCTACTTTTTTTTTTTCCTCCACAATCCCAACTTCTCTGTCTCAGACCAAAGAAAAACCGAACTAATAAAGGGAAAGGAAAAAGATTTAAGAATATATGATAGGGGAGAAACTTATTCACTTCATTCAATATTTATTATGCCCCTCTTCTGTGCCATGTTAATGCAATGCTAGGTGGTAGAAATAAAAAGTCAAAGGAGATACAAGCTCTGGTCTCAAGCAGCTTTTAGTCTAGTCATAATGGGGAAAAGGGAACCGGCAGAGGGACGAAGCTTTGCAAAAGGCTGTTACCGCCATAGATGTATACGTATTTGGAGCCCCATTCGCTCTAGGGTTAGTAACATCTTGGACACGTCTCCTCATTCATAGTTCCAAATTTGAGAAACCCTGGGATAATAAAGCATCTTTCAAGTCGATATGGCAAAAAGACTGCAGATTTTTGTGTGGAGTTAGCAGAGCTAGCACATTAGAAGTGTGTAATTGATGCTTCTTAAACTGTTAGAGGAAAATCTTAAAGCACTGACTTGTCCTCACTGCTAAAAAAGGGAACCCCCTCCATCATATTTATTCTTCTTACTTGGCAAAGCCTTGAATGTGTATCTAGATAGTGGGAAAGCTAGCTTCTTTCTAACATGCAATTAAAGTACTAGTCAGATGGTATAATTTGCCCTGCAAAACGTTCGTATAATCCTTTGAGATATATATAGTCTGATTCTTACCTTTATCCAGTCACTACCAAAGCTTAACTTGAATGTCCCTGCACTGTCTTGTTCATATTTAAACTACTAAAATGTGAAATTAGTGGCTCTAAACTAATGAAGTTTTGGGAGGCTTTTTAACCTGTCTCCAATTTCTTAGTGGGTTCTCATGGAAAAACTCATTTGGGGGGGAGAAGGCATCTCACTGCTCTCTCTTTGGTGGCAGTTGTTATTTTGTACATTTATAGTACCTTTTCCACCTCGGGCCTCAGAGCGCACAGTTGGCAGAGGTCTGGACCACATACTTTTCCTCTCAGCTGTGTCACTGGTACACAAAGAAGAGATTCTTGGGAGTAGAGCAGCTTCTACTCTAAAATAGTGATGATGGTGATTATGATAGCGGTAAGCTCACGCTGAGTACTTACTGTTTGCAGGTCCTGTTCTAAGTGCTCTGTATGCATTAACTCATTTAATTTAATTCTCATAACAACTCCATAACTTTGATCCTGTTGCTATCAGCCCCATTTCACAGCTGTGGAAACACAGAGGGTTAAGTAATTTTTCCAAGATCCCACCACCACTCAGTGGTGGAACGGAGCTTCAGACATAGACACTCATGCTCTGGATGTTGTTCTTTTAACCTTTACCACTTGCTAGTTATTATCTGAAATAGTATCAATCAGGCAAAAACCCCTTAACTACATAATTCAGAGTAAGACAGATGCAAATATCCTGGAAGAGAGAACACATTTACAAAAATCCATCCTAAGACGTAAGTGACTAGAGTTAGACCCTTTCTTGGGTAGAGAGTGGTGAGTAGTGGTGTGTGTGCGTAATTAGACTTTGGGTGCCTAAAAAGCGGAAGGGAGATCAAAGATGCATCCCCAAGGGAGGAAGGAAACGACTGTCAAAGGAAGAATCTGGAAATGGGCATTGAACTGTAAATTATCCAGGTCCCTAGACTCAGGCAGCAGTTAACTAGCAGCTTTTCACCTTGTTTTTGTTCCGTCAGGACACAAGAGGCAGAGGAAAAATACACTAGAAGGGAACATCATCAGCTCCAGGGTGAGGCAGTGGAGTGGAGAGGACTAATTTTCTAAGTCTTGTTTTTCAGTGCTTCATTAGGCCTCTCTGCCCTTTCTGTTTCAGGTTTAAAGCCCCCCTCCAAATTCACTGCAGTCATCCACGCGGTGACCCCCCTGGTCTCTCAGTCCCAGCCAGTGTTGAAACTCCTCGTGGCTGCAGCCAGATCCCAATACTGTGCTCAGGTGAGTGGAGGTGTTGGCCACGGTGCCTGCCCCCTCCTGCTCAGTGGACCAGAGACCCCCAACCCTCCCTGGTCCTTCCCGGCTACGCGCTGTGCCCCCAGGGACTCCTCTCGCGTCGTGCCCCGTTACTCCCCTTTCCTTTGTCACACCTCGTTACGCCCATTTCGTCAGCTTAGAGGTTCTTGAAAGTGAAATCTGGTACAGGTAAGGGGTGGATTACAAAGAGATCTTTGCCCTGGGATAAAGTTAAATATTGGGTTGGCCCAAAAGGTCATTCGGGTTCTTCTAACATCTTTTGGAAAAACCTGAGCGAACTTTTTGGCCAGCCCGATATACACCAATACACTCTTTAAAGAATACAGAGGCACATTATTTCATTTTTACGTGTCAGAGTGATAAAGGAACATCAGAAAGGCCACGGAGAGGACCCAGAAAACTAGGTTTCCGCAGCAGAAACCAATTCGTTGGTGTCAGGAGGCGTCAACTTTTCTTTCACGGCCACCGTGACTAATTATAAAATTGGGAAAGGAAGATGATACCTATGGTAATAATGTTTTCCAAATTGGTATCGCTGTCGTACTCTTAACGGTGGTTTTTCTGAATTGTAAATTACACAAGAAGGTTTACACACGACAAAAGAATGGAATCACGTGGAAGTATGCATTTTGGAGCTAAACGTCGTTTTTATTGGAAATAACAGGATCACAGGAAATCAGCAACCATCCTGGAGAATCCAAAACACGAGCTCACGCCAGTCCTGTCTTGAATTCTCTTCTTTCTCCCATGTTGCCTGGTGTAGCGTGAATGCATAGCCGACGTTCAGTGTGCATTTTTATTCAATTTGATCCAGGTTGTTATCTTACTCGTCATCATAAGACATCAGAATTTAGGAAAACACTTTGTTAAAAACCAGCAACCCTGAAATGACTTCTTTCCTCCCCAGCTTTCTCCTACCCCCTTGACACAGTTTTTCTTAGGTTACTCTTTTTGTCCCCTCTCTTTGGTTGTTAGAGTGATCGGGTTTTGAGGGTTGTGTAGGAGTGCACTCACTTTTATTTTTTTAATTTTTGTTGGAGGATAGTTGATTTACAATGTTGTGTTAGTTTCAGGTGTACAGAGTGGAGTGGACTCACTTTAAATTCAGTTTTGAGGTCTGCCATCCTGCCTTGCTTATATCCCCATCTCCTCTCTCTCTGTCTGTAAGAAGAAACTTTGGGTTGGAGGCCTATGTAAATCTAGCCTTACCAAGCCATCTCATGACCCCCTGTCCCTTTCAGATCATAGTTCTATGGAATTGTGACAAGCCTCTCCCAGCCAAACACCGCTGGCCTGCCACTGCCGTGCCTGTCATCGTGATTGAAGGAGAAAGCAAGGTAGGACCAGAGGGGACCTCACTGTGGAATCAGTGTGGAAGCTTCGTGTCTTCGGTGGGGCACCATGCGTGTTGGTCTTAGCCATCTTCCTCCTGTTTCTGGGAGTGCTGGCCTGGACTGTTTTTCCAAAACCATACCTGTCTCTGAATGTCCTCTGCTTTGACAGCCATAGGCTTTTTTTAAAAACTTTTTTGAAGTATAGTTGATTTACAATGTTGTTTTAATTACTACTGTACAGCAACATGACTCAACTATACATAAATATATTCTTTTTCATATTCTTTTCCATTATGGTTCATCACAGGATATTGAATATAGTTCCCTGTGCTATACAGTAGGACCTTGTTATTTATCCATCCTATAAATAGTAGTTTGCATCTGCTAATCCCAAACTCCCATTCCTTCCCTCCTCTATCCCCCTCCCTCTTGGCAACTACAAGTCTGTTCTCTATGTCTGTGAGTCTATTTCTGTTTTGTAGATAAGTTGATTTGTGTCATTTTTTTTTAACTTTTAAAAAATATTTTATTTATTTATTTTTGGTTGTGTTGGGTCTTCATTGCTACGCACGGGCTTTCTCTAGTTGCGGCGAGCAGGGGCTACTCTTCGTTGAGGTGCGCGGGCTTCTCATTGCGGTGGCTTCTCTCTTGTTGTGGAGCACGGGCTCTAGAGCGCAGGCTTCAGTAGTTGTGGCACACGGGCTCAGTAGTTGTGGCTCATGGGCTCTAGAGATCAGGCTCAGTAGTTGTGGCACACGGGCTTAGTTGCTCTGTGGCATGTGGGATCTTCTGGGACCAGGGATCGAACCCATATCCCCTGCATTGGCAGGCGGATTCTTAACCACTGCGCCACCAGGGAAGCCCCTGTGTCATATTTTAGATCCCGCTTGTAGGTGTTATCATATGGTATTTGTTTTCCTCTTTCTGACTGACTTTACTTAGTATGATAATCTCTAGGTCCATCCATATTGCTGCAAATGGCATTATTTCATTCTTTTTAATGGCTGAGTAGTATTCCATTGTGTGTGTGTGTGTGTGTGTGTGTGCGTGTGTGCGCGCACACACATGTATCACATCTTTATCCATTCATCTGTTGATGGACATTTAGGTTTTTTCCATGTCTTGGCTGTTGTGAAGCCAAGTGCTGCTATGAACATAGAGATGCATGTATCTTTTTGAATTATAGTTTTATCTGGATATATGCCCAGGAGTGGGATTGCTGGATCATATGGCAGCTATATTTTTAGTTTTTTAACGAATCTCCATACTGTTTTCCATAGTGACAGCCGTAGGCTTTGGAATTGGGTCCTAATACTAACTCTTCAGGAGATGTGTGACCCTGACTATACTTTCCTTCTCTGAGCCTCAGTTTCCTCATCTACAAAATGGAAATAATAACACATAACACATGGGGTACTATGAGGAGTAAATAAATTCAGGGCCTGGCAATGGTAATCTTTCTGGAAATGATGAGGATGAAGATGAGGCTGCTGATGGTGGTGGTGATGCATGAGGTTTGCTTAGCTGATTAATCTGAGTTAGTTGTGTCTTTGAGAATAGTGGTTCTTCCTAACATTTATCTTTAAAAGGACATTTCCACCTTACTTTTGTTTTGAGGTGCCCATCAGAGAATCTCAGGAGTGCTGGGTGCCTAGCTGGCCCCTGCTTCCCTTCTCCAGTTCATCTTGCCTAGAACGGAATGATCCTCTTAATCATCTCATGGCCCTTAAGGGAGTCTTTTTGCTAATGCTTTCAATTAACATCAGAGGCCGTGTATAATCTGGCCTTAGCCGGCCTTCCCAATCTTCTCTCTCATTGCTTTTCCTCTGTAGATTTCATCAGTCACAGTTAACAGCACTGTGTCCCTTCCTACCCCTAAGTGTTGTCTTTCCCATTTGCTGTAAGTCTTGACCATCCTTCCTCAGCTGTTCATTTCTGTTATTGAAATTCCCATATATTCTTTAAGCCCTGGTTCACATGCTCCCTCCTCTTGGAAATATCTTCCACTCTTTGCTGCCAGAGGTGAATTCTTTTTTCTCAAGCTTCTGCTGGTGGCTTTCTTGTAGATCTTATACATTGTGAGGAAATTAGTCTCTTATTAAATGACACTGAGATTGTCATCTAAGAGACTTCCTCCGTCAGTCCCCAAAGAGTTAGGTCATGAGAGATTGTCTCACACTAAGTAAACCCTCTTTGAGCCAGAATAAGAACAACCAAGGTATTAGGTTGCACCATTTGAAATCATCATTTGGGTGGCTGCAAGTGGGCATTTCATATAGTTCAACAGGATGCACTGAGAATTGTAACTGTCACGTGCGTGGACAAGGTGATCCGTGCATTATCTATTGAGTTCCAGTGTAGGCTGCCTACTGTGTGCTGGGCAACATGAGGGAACACAGTGGTGAATGTGACACATACAGTCACAGCCTTCATAGGACTGGAGTCAAGCAATGTGGTTATCAGAGAGCTGATTGGTAAGCACTTAATGAGGAAAGGGAGGGATGAGAATAATCACATGCCTGTTGGCATCGGTCTTACTTACCCTTATGAATTCATCTCACCAATAGGTATGGTTTCACAAAAGGGACTGGCACAGAAAAATCTCCTGCCTACAACCCCATATATCTGTCTCCCCAGTTCCAATGCCTGAGGCCCTGAACAGTGCTCAGATGGGTTCTCTTCACTTTGAACTTGGAAATTCTTTGTTTTTTTATGCTTCCATGGGTGACTAGGTATCCTTCTGGTAGATAAGTCTCTCTTTGAATATGTCAGGATATTCAAATAGGATCCATTCTGACTGACCGACTGGGAGCCATTCTGACTCCTATGGTTAGTATTGCATTTTTATGCACAGACGCATTGACTGATTTTATACTCTCACTCCCAGCTAGTAGTCCCAGTTTCTTTATTTCTAAGATGATGATGATGATAATAGTACCTTTCTTGTAGGCTTTATCAGATGTGTCTTATAAGATACCTACCTCCCATTCTCCCAGCCGTATTTATGTCTGGGCTTCTGGCCATTTGTTGAGTCCTAGACTTCACCTTGGCCACTGAATCCAGTAGGTCATGTGGTTCCTTTTCCCTCGTTGGGACCGCACCACCTGGTAAAGCATTTGCACGTAAGTCTTGCTTTAGACTCTGTATTCTAGGGCACCTGGACGCTAAGACTTGGGCCCATTTTGATGATGAGATGAGATACTGCATTACAGGTGCTCAGCCCTGTACCTGTTATACACTCAGGATTCAGTAAATGTCAGCTCCTCTTCTGGGCGGGGGGCATTGTAAAGTGATGGTTTGTATTATGGGCTTTGGGGTCAGACTTCCTCTATGTGACCTAAGGCAAGTTATTTCATTCTGTGTGCCTCAATCCCTCCTTCAGTAAATGGAAGAAATCGTAACACCTAACAGGTTAGCTAAAAGGATCAAATGGTTTGATACTGTACATGTAAATGTATTGCTGCTTAGGAGTGTGGATGCACATGGTAGGTGCTTGAAAAATGTCAACTCTTATTGTGCTTTGTATTATTACTTATGAACATTTCTTATCTTCCCTACTAGACAGGGAACTTCTTGAGCCTAGGTCATTTCCTAGTTGTGTTTGTTCATTCTAGAAGGGTTTGGGCTGTTACATGGTAGCTAAGTATTTCTTAAATGAGCTAACAAGGAAAACCCAGCTCCCTCAGGATTGACTTTGTAAGTACATTGGCTCCTTTCATGCTAATCCACTGAACTTTTGGAACGTAGCTGAGGCAGGGTATTTGAAAGAGAGCCTCTAGTTTCTACACTAGATTTAGAAGTGGCTGACTTATGGGCTCTTAACTCTTATTGATGAAGCAAGTTCAGAAAAAGGAAATGGATCCTTTTAAACCCAGTGGTTGGGCCCATAACGGGGAAAGAAGTCATATGTCCTCCTCCTTCCCCATTTTAAATGTCCATGTCTAGCCTTGAGTTTAAAATTGATGTGTTTGCTGCTTTGGCTGGAAAATTCTGTTTTGAATTTATGGGCCTTGTCTCTGCAGCTCTCCCCTGTAGGCTTAACAAGGGAAAGGTCAGGGCATCACTAAGCTGGCAACTAATAACTTCTGCATTAGTTAGTGGGCATGTAAACAGTGTCAGGAGAATTGCTTCAGGCTGAGATTTCTGAGCCCTGTGTATACGGGGTTGCTGATCGCTTTTGTATTTTATTTTGGAAGACTGAGAAAGAGGAAAAAACACTTGACCCAGTTGTCAGATGTGTAGGAGCAGAGCCTGGAGTATAGGTATATCCCTTGAGCTCCCACAGATGGGTTCTAGTGGGCATTTTCCGTCCTTTAATGATGTGAGCCCTCCAGTAGCTTCTCCGGCACGTAAACCAAATCTGAGATGAGGCTTGCGGATGAGATGGCTCCCTGATGTAAATATGGCCTGGGCTTCTTTGGGGGGCGTGGGGAGGGGTCCTTAGATTTTGAGCCTTGGCAGCCGGGCTAAGTGCCTCCCTTTTCCCTTTATCTCTAGCATTCATTCCCTGGCCTTTGTGCCTTGAAAGTTGATGGCAAGTGTCTTCTCTCTCAGTCTCCGCGTAGGAATTGAGAGAGGATGGCACAACAGTTACTATACCTCCCAGAGGAAGTGGTGAATGTGGGATTGCCCTGTGTGCCCACATTCACTTTTGAGGTCCTTTCCACCCCGAGACAGGTATAGCATAGGGCTGAGGTGCTCTATAGAATCACACCACCTGGGATGGTGTGCTGGTGGGTCCATCCTAAGCAAGACACAACCTTTCTGTACCTTAGTTTTCTCACCTATAAAATGGGGTTGTTATACAGATGAAATGAGATGATGTACATAAAGAACTTGGAACATTTCCGGGACTTCCCTGGTGGTCCAGTGGGTAGGACTCCGCGCTCCCAATACAGGGGACCCAGGTGCGATCCCTGGTCGGGGAACTAGATCCCGCATGTCGCAAAACGAAGATCTTGCGTGCTGCAACTAAATAAACAAATAAATAAATAAGAACTTGGAACATTCCCTGACATAGAGTAAATGTTTTAAAAAATGTTAGTTATTCTTATATCATCATTCTTATTAGGTATTCTACAGAAACTTCAACACAGAAGTTCATGCTGGGACTGTCATAGGGTAGTCTCTTCAGTCTCAGTTTTTCAACTGATCCCCTCATCCCCCAAACCCTCACCACACACACATACACACACACACACACTCACACACACACTCACACGCACACCCACACACACACACACGTACAACTCACCTCACCATGCCTTATCCTGGTGCTGCCCAAACTTTATACTACCTTCACAGTTTTCCTAAATCCATGGACCACGTGTTCTATTGTCTAGTATTTTTCTTTAAATCAGCTTACTTTTCACTTTAATGAAACTATTTTTGAATAACTCTACTAGTACCTTTTATTGCTATAGCTACTAATATATATGTGTATATATTTTTGCTTCTCTGAGCTAAAATTAATAAAGAGTAGAATTTTTAAATGTTTGTCTCTGCACCTCCTAAAATGACCTGGCCTTCCAGTGGTGTGTGTCCCACACTTGGAATCACTGCTCCTTCCATCCACTCTTCCCTGGCCTCAGAGTGCTGGCTCTCCCCTCTGTGCCTTTGCATCTACTGAGCCCTCTGTCTCTTAGGCCTCATTTCTATTTATCCCCAGTGGATTCCTGGCCATCAAGGTCCTGATTCAGTGTGACTCTGAGGCTTTCGTTGCTCTTCCAAGCAGCTGGTTGCTGCATCCTCTGGTCTCCCGGCATTTCTCGTATCAGGCGAGGACCGATCATCCGCATCTTGTTCTCTTGGTCATCTTGGTCTCCCTGCAGACTATGAACTCCTCCAATCTTACTCGCCTCTGTACTGCCTTCGACTAGCAAGGTGTCTGTACACAGTAGGTGCCCAGTAATGGTGGGACCAAATGGATCTGCACAGATGGGAAACGGAAGCCTTCTGTTTTGAGAGGTGACATGGTGGTGGAGCATCCTTTGTGAAGATGACAATGGGGGAAATTTTCCTGAAAACAAGACTGTCCATTTACCTCTCTTCTCCCCGATTCCTTCCCTCCTGCCTGCTTTCCCCCGCCTCCCAGGTTATGAGCAGCCGTTTTCTGCCCTATGACAACATCGTCACAGACGCCGTGCTCAGCCTTGACGAGGACACTGTGCTTTCAACCACGGAGGTAAGCAGCCTCACCAAGGAGGGGCGGAGGGCCCTGCGGGCAGTCGCCTCAAACCCCAAGGTGCCGGCGCCTCCTTTGCCCTTGCCTGGGCCAAGCCCAAAACGTTTTTCAAAACTTCCTGCAGAGTCGGTCTGAATCAACCCGGTTCCTGTGAGCACCTTGCCGCCACCTGGCACCCTGATGAGGGCATTTTCCCCTTTGTTTCCTCTGCTAATCGGTTCCTCATTTGCAAGACTGTGCCTCACCTCACCCCTCCCTCCTGCCCTCCTTTTGTTTGTTTGTTTGTTTGTTTTTAAACAGTGCAGGTGCAGGCAGGTGTGCAGAGGGACCCAGGGGAGGCGGGCAGGGGCACCTGTTTAGCATTTTCTTGAAACCACGCTCTGGGAGCCCATCTTTCCTGATTCTGCCAACGCCTGTGCGGGTGTGTGTTGACTCTGTTGGGGAACACTATTCTGGGTTCTAAAGGCAGCTTTTCCATCTTGGTTGGAAGTGTGCATTTTCTTTAACCCAGACGAGAGCAAACGGTTTCACTTGAAGGCTGAGATGGAGATCCCTGCTATTTCAGATGTTCAGGTATTTGTGCCAAAAATAAGATTGCACAGAGCAATGTGTGAGGGGGAGGGAGAGAAGAGGAAAGATAGCTATGCTAGAAAACCAATTTTTACAACTCGAATGAGTATTGATCTCTGAAACCGCACTTAAAACCGTAGAGGGGACCAAAGACAGTTACACAAAAATGTAGTAGATCACAAATACATTATTCATGGTAGCTGCTAAAAAGCTTGGAGACTTAGCTACTTATCCTGTTCCCCTTCTTTTATTCCTTTTTATTCATAATCATTTTCTTTTCAATTTAAATGTCGACACTTACCAGCAGGCGTTTTCCTGGATGCCAGTCTGATTCTAACGGCCTGCTGCCCACATAGCCAGGACTCATGGTAACTTGGGCTAGCAGTCTCTGTGTCGCTTCAAATTCCATGGATGCTCCCAGTTTCCCTCAGATGGAGTTGCGCAGACGTTCTGTGTAAGGGCAACCAAAGTCACCCCAGGACAAAATGTCCTGGGCCTCACCTTGGTTAAAGGCTTTCTATGCAACCAAAGCTCTGTAAATCCTTGGTGAATGAGTGATGTTGGAGGCATGCGTGCCGCGTGGATTAAAGTGTGAGCACACAGCCAATTGTGTCATGTGGGAGTCGGCAGGAGAAAGAGGTGGGGGGAAGGGGAGAGATGCTTAATGTTCAAAGAGAATGACTGCAATGGAATACAAGGAACGGGACGCTCCAGCTTGCGTTTTTCTCCTGCTTCCTGCAAGGGAGGCTGGTATCCCCGGAGCAAATTGATTCACCAAGTATTTATTGAGGGATGTCTTTGTTCTGGTCTCTGCCAGGTACTTTGATTACACAGTTCCTGCCTGTAGCCGCCAGAGTCCTGGCAGCAAACGATTCAAATCAGGTGACTCAAATGAAGGGATTTAGGATGACTTAGGGAGGTGAGTGGGGTTAAAGGACGCCACAGGAGAGGGAGAGGCACCTGGGGAGTGGCACGAGCTTGAAGCAGCTCCCACTTCTAGGCCTGAAGAAGTGAAGGAAGGAAACAGTGTTTCCGGTGTCCCTGAGAGGGGGAACTAGGAAGAAGAGGCTGCCCTACAAGAGCTATGACCATGGAGGAGTGTGGCACCTACCAGAACTCTGGGGCCGGAGCTGGGGTGGGGAGCAGGGGAGAAATACTGTCCTCTCTCTGTCCCACCTCCGTTTTCCTGCCAGCAACTCCCATTGACCTAACCCAATCAGCCACCAGCTGGCAAGGAAGACCAGGTTATGCAGTCCATAGAGTTCCATTGTCTCAGGCGTAGGGCACGGCAAGAAGAGCGGAGAGTGGATCTCGGAGAGCAAACAGGAAAGGCAGCACGTTGCCATGTGAAACGTATAGTCAAGACTACAGCATATACCTGAATCGTTACCCTATGACCTGAAGTATTGATTGATGTCTCATCTTCCGCTGGGCACAGAGCAGTTGATCTCACACTCGGGTTTGTTTCTCTCTGCCCCACGGTGAAATAACTTTCAGCTGCTGTGATGTAAATTCACGTGCTGGTGAATTTCTTTTCAAAGAATAGCAATTCCAGCCTCTCAATGCATGCTGGGAAGAACTTGTGCTGTATGTGGAGCAATTAGAAGTCAGCGTGGGTTGAGCATGAGATGGAAGTTTAAGAGGCTGGCCGTCTGGTTTGTTTACTTTTCTGGCTGATCAGTGGAGCAGTCGTGTTGCCTGACACGGTGGAGGACAAGGGTTTCTCTTTTCTCTTTTTTTTAGGTGAATAGATGTTGGTTCATTTTATTTCCTCTCTAAGGATTCTTAGCTTGTTTAAATGCCTCTCTGTAGTATTAAGGATAGATTTTTAAACAGTGTCCTATAAAGGGTATTAGATAGAGTTGGTTTATAGTTATTTACATTTATCTGGGTTGCTTCAAATCCTCGAAAGAAAACCGATGTTAGTTTTTAAGAGAAGAGGCCATAAGCTGACCTTTGCCTCCTTTGATGTGTTAATGAGCTGCGTGAAAGCAGAACTATCACAAGAATCATAGTTTTATTGGAATTTACTTTTGAGCTGCTTTGAAATGACTTGAAACGGCTTTGAGATAGTAAGGAATTCATGTGATGAAAACACCCCATCGGTGTATGCGTCTCCTTTTCAAAGGATAATGGAAAACTCCGAAGAGTGCTGACAGCCAGGCTGATTCTTTGATGACGGGCTGCATAATGTACTATCCCGTGAGTTGGCACCATTAGTATTGAACGCCAGTGATGATGTGCAGGTTATCACGACCTGCTTTCGGTTTTTTGGCAAATACTGTCCACTCCCCTGCTATCTTTTAACTTTGAGACGCCCCTTACCCCACCACGCTTCCTTAATGTGTATCCCAACAAGCTACTTTTTTCCCCCCAGGTATTATAGTTTGGGGGAAAAAGCTATATTGTTAAGGCTTTCTTATCTTGAGTCAGGGCACCAAACTAAATCTCCATAAAAATTTAAATTCATGGCTGTTTACAAAAATCATGTCTTCTAACTAAGCCCCAAGAATTCAGAGATAAAAGGACCCTTACAGATCACCCAGGCCAGTGTTTCCCAAACCTAGGATTTCACTGATATGTTTACCTAGGATGAGGCTTAAAAAAAGAAAGAGTATGCTGTTTAAAGAAAAATATTAACTAAGTTATTGAATATGTGGTGGGAATGTGGGAAAAGGAGCGATGATGGTTATGCATATGGTGAAAACTTGGGAAATACTGATCTAGGCTTATTTGCTTTGTCTTGTAATTGAGGTAAAATTCACATAGCATAAAATTAACCATCTTCAAGTGTATGATTCAGTGGCATTTAATACCTTCACCGTGTTGTATGCCTATTACCTCTACTTCATTCTGAAACATTTTCATTACCCAAAAAGGAAACCCATTAATCAGTCACTCCCTATCCTTTGAAACCACTAATCTGTTTTCTGTGTCTATGGATTTGTGTATTCTGGACACTTCATGTAAGTGGAATCACACAATATGGGGCCTTTTGTGTGTGGCTTCTTTCACTCAGCATAATGTTTTCAAGGTCTGTCCACGTCGTGGCACGCATACGCATCAGTGTTTCATTCCTTTTTATAGCTGAATAATATTCCATTGAATGGATATACCATGTTTGGTTTATTTATTGATGAGTTGAGGGCATTTGGGTTGTTTCCACCTTTGGGCTATTGGGCACGGTTATTTGCTCTGCTTTTGAACCCCTGGGAGGTCAGGAACTGGACTTGCCAACATCACTCCCCAGCCACCATCACAGTGCCAAGACTTGAAATATCTGTGGAATAAGTGAAAATTCCGTTTGCATTGCTTATCAAGAAGAGATAGGGCAAAGGTTGTTGGGTGCACGTGTAACCTGTATAAGATAAATTGTTTTCAACACTGTAGCAACAGAGCTAGAAGGGGAAGCTATGATAACAGTAAAAACAAAAATCACACCAAAAAAATCACACACCAAATCTGAAACCAGATGGCTTGGGTTCAGATCTTGGCTCTGCCACTTACTAACTCAGAAAAATTATTTGAACCTCCATATCCTTAGCTTCCCTCTCTGTAAACTGGAGACTCTAAAATTACCTACTTCACAGGGTTACTGTGAGGATGAAATGAGTTAAAATATGTAAGTTTTTTTTTTGTATCTGAAATGTCTTCATTTTGATTTCATTTTTGAAAGAAAATAGAACTGAAAGAAATAGAGTTACAGTTATTTCTTTCAGTATTTTAAATCATTTGATCTACAGAATTCTTGCTTGCATCATTTCTTTTGTTTTTCTCCAGGTTTATTGAAATATAATGATGTATAATATTGTATTAGTCCAAGGTGTACAACATGATTTGATATATGTATATATTGCAAAAGGATTACCACAACAATTTTAGTTACTATCAATCACCTCACATGGCTATAATAAAATATGTAAGTTCTTATAACCATGCCTGTTGTATTATAAGCATTACACAATTATGACCATTATATGATGGTTTGCTGTTACTGGGTTTTTGGGGGGGGGTTGTTTTGTTTTGTTTTTACTTTCTGTATGTTATTTTATGTGTCATTCATCAAAGAATCATAGAAAGTCAAAAGT
This sequence comes from Balaenoptera borealis, assembly GCF_965194805.1. Classification (NCBI taxonomy): domain Eukaryota; kingdom Metazoa; phylum Chordata; class Mammalia; order Artiodactyla; family Balaenopteridae; genus Balaenoptera; species Balaenoptera borealis. The sequence goes on from NC_138876.1 coordinate 20,737,247, forward strand.
GAGTTTACACATTTGAAAACAGACTATTTGCTAATTACACATGTTAGTTTGTAGCAGGTTCAGAAGTACCTGCTTTGGGTTATTTTGAGCACTAGGAAGTCATTTCACTGCATTTCCTTTAAAAATAATCTTGGTCTGTCCCCACTTATTCCTAGTGATTTTTCACTGTGGATGTGTTTTCTAAATTCCCTTGCACTGAGTATCTTCACACCTGAGAGGCCTGAATTACTGTTCTTGATGATACCTGCTTTGTATTCCCGTTAGAACTTGTGTGCTTTTAAAACATCTTTTCTCTGGCTCTTAAGTGGATGCTTTGATTTTAGTCACTGTGGCTTTGCTGTGTGCTGGTGATGATGTATGCTATATATTCATATGGTAGATGTATACAGAAAATCTGCTCCTGTTTATAAAACAGATGCATTTATGCCTCCCATCAATCAGTGGTCACATATCTTTTGGAGGTTGGGGGGGAAGCAACTGATTTTTTGACTTTTTAGCTTGAATAGACTGGATTTCTAAAGGACATATCCACCAATGTATTTTTTTTCCTTCTTTCATTTCCACACTAATCTGAAGTTTCTTTAACAGAAAACATTAAAATGTGCATAATTATGGGGCCAAATGTCAAGCAGTCAGTTTAATTTGCTGCTGAATACATGGAATTAATGTTACGCAACAGTCCTGGGATTTCACATTACGAATTAGCAGGGGGAAGGTGATGTCTTGTTGACATTTGTTAACACCGTTGATTGCTTGTTTGGCTTGTGTTCTGCCTGCAGGTGGATTTTGCGTTCACCGTGTGGCAGAGCTTCCCCGAGAGGATTGTAGGGTACCCTGCACGCAGCCATTTCTGGGATAACTCGAAGGAGCGGTGGGGCTACACGTCCAAGTGGACGAACGACTACTCCATGGTGTTGACGGGAGCTGCTCTTTACCACAAGTGAGGAGTTTGGACACCATCTTATATTGTTTTTTATATTAGTTTCTGGCTGCTGCAGAGATGGGAACTTGGGCCAAATCTTGTTAACAACCTTAATGGAAATTAGTTTGAAAAATCCCCATTTCAATTCTGTTGATGTGGCCAGCGTGTATGTTTGAAATCAGTAAAACCTCTTGGCTTATGGCATCTTTAGAAACTATGGTAGAGCAGCATCTTCAGTGACTCTGAGGTGTGGAGACGTACTCAGAGTGTATTGAGTAACTGAATGTGTAGAAGAACAACAAAGTAAACACTTAATTGAGCACCTCCCAGCACTGTTCTAGGTGCTTAGGATTTACCACTGAGTAAAATAGGAAAAAAACTATCTGCCCATACAGGTTTTGTATTCTAACAATATACATAATACTTCTATAATATATTAAGAGAGGGGCTTCCCTGGTGGCACAGTGGTTAAGAATCTGCCTGCCAGTGCAGGGGACACAGGTTCGAGCCCTGGTCCGGGAAGATCCCACATGGAGTGGAGCAACTAAGCCCGTGCGCCACAACTACTGAGCCTGTGCTCTAGAGCCCATGCTCCGCAACAAAGAGTAGCCCCCGCTCGCTGCAACTAGAGAAAGCCCGCGTGCAGCAACGAAGACCCCAACGCAGCCAAAAATAAAAATAAATAAATTTAAAAATATATCTATGAGGAGATAAGACAAAGCAGAGCAGGGCAAAGGTGGAGAAGGGGCAGGTTGGGGGTGATCCTCATTGAACGGATGAGATTTGAGTGGAGACTTGAAAGGAGAAAAGAAGTCAGCCAGGAGAATACCTGTAGGAGGAGTGCTCTGGCGTGGGGAGCAGTGTGAAAGGATGCCCTGAGACAGGATGCTGGAGGAATATCCTGAAGACCGATGTGACCAGAGTGGAGTGAGGGGCAAGCAGGTGAGAGAGGTCATGGGATCCCGGATGCAGGACCCTGCTTTCCATCATGAGGACTTGACCGTCTTCTAAGTTATGTGGGGAGCCGGTGCAGGGATGTGAGCAGAGCAATCCTTCTTATGTTTTAGGCATCTACTATGAAGGCTGTGGTGAGGATAGACTCTAAGGGGGCCAGGGGAGAAGCAGGGAGACTTACTAGGAGGTGACTGACATTATCTAGGCAAGAGATGATGGAACCTGGGTCAGGAAGTGAGCAACAGAGGTGGGAAGGTAGTGATCAGATTGTGGACATATTTTGAAGATGCTCCAGCATGATGTCCTGACAGATTGGGTACAGAGTTTGATGACTCTTAGGGTTTTTGACTTGAAGAACTAGAAGTATAGAGTAGTAAGCCATCAACAGAGTTGGGGAAAGGCGTAGATGGAATAGGTATTAGGGAAAATACAGGAGTTCAGTCTTGAGCATGTAGGGACATTTAACAGAGTGTGTTGAAAACGTCAGGGATGGAGATATAAATTTGGGAGCTGTTTGCATAGATTTGATCTTTAAAGCTAGGACACTCAGGTAAGATGGCCAAATTCATGAGTGTAGAAGGCTAATGTTCCTGACTCAATCATTATTGAAATCCCCTCCTTAGTAAGGTGAACACAGCAATCTTAACCTGGTCTTTTTTAGTAAAATATAGAGAATCCTGTCGTCTCAAGGATGGAGTTGGAAATGCACAAGGTATAAGCATTTAGGGTGACTGAATCTTGATGTCAAGACTCCACCTCTTTCTTCCCGCCACCACCATTCAGTGAACCAAATTCATTCAAATGATTTTTCCAATAAATATATGCTATATATTCCTCCAAAAAAAATACTAGGGTGAGAAATAATTCAAATAAATTGTGGGTTCTCCATAATGATTGACCACCAGATTGATTGGGGTTTTGAAACACAAAAGAAGTGTTTTGTGTTGAAAACACTTTGTAGAAGTGTTGAAACACATGCCTTACAGGCCAGAAAAAATGGAATGGTTATACTGTTGAACTCAGAGTTATGGAATAGTATTGAATACAGTTCTGATTAAACCAATAATTAAAAGTGTAAAGCAACTTGTAATGATATGTGGATCACATGTAAGTAACTTCTCTTGCCATCTAAGTATTCGGTTTCTAACCAACCAGCCTGATATTAAAGTTAGCCTGGGCAGACAATAGCTGCATCTGTGTGCTTCTCTGTACCTTGTTTCCTCATCTGTAAAACAGGGATAATACGAGTACCTACATCATAGGTTTCTTATAAGGATTAGATGAGGCATTTCTTGTAAAGTACTTTAGAACATTACCTGGTATATAGTATGTACCATATAAATGACAATTGTCATCGTCATCATCAACCATGATATGTTTAGGGATTCAAAGAATGAGTATGTGGTTTCTGTCAAAGAAGACCACCTGTTATTTTATAATGATGACCCCTGCTGAAACCTGTCTTTGGTTTGTACAGATATTATCACTACCTTTACACCCATTACCTGCCAGCCAGCCTGAAGAACATGGTGGACCAATTGGCCAACTGTGAGGACATACTCATGAATTTCCTGGTGTCTGCTGTGACAAAATTGCCTCCAATCAAAGTGACCCAGAAGAAACAGTATAAGGAGACAATGATGGGACAGGTAAGAGAAGGAGAACTCTCCCCCCTTGCTTTGCTCACTGGTGACTCAGTCTGAGGTAATGAGGACTCACTGTTCCTCTAGGAAGCATAATGAGAAGATATCAGGAAACAAACCACATCCAAAAGCTCTGAGGGAGTGTATGTTTGGACGTGGGTAATTGGGAAGATGTAAGTCAAGAGTATCGTTATGTCAAGAGTATAAAAGCTGTCTAAATTGGTGCAGCCACTATGTAGAAAAGTATGGAGGTTCCTTAAAAAAACTAAAAATAGAGTTACCATATGATCCAGCAATCTCATTCCTGGTCATACATCCAGAGAAAACTATAAATCGAAAATACCCATGTACCCCAATGTTCATAGCAGCACTGTTTACAAAAGCCAAGACATGCCAGCAACCTAAGTGTCCATCGACAGATGAATGGATAAAGAAGATGTGACTATATATATATATATATATATATATATATATATATATATATATATATGCAATGGAATATTAGCCATGAAAATGAATGAAATAATGCCATTTGCAGTAATATGGATGGACCTAGGGATTATCATACTAAGTGAAGTAAGTCAGACAGAGAGACAAATATCATATAATATTGCTTATATGTGGAATCTTAAAAAATGATACAAATGAACTGATTTACAAAACAGAAGTAGACTCACAGCCGTAGAAAACAAAGTATGGTTACCAAAGGGGATAGTGGGTGTGGGGAGAGATAAATTAGGAGTTTAGGATTAACAGATACACACTACTATGTATAAAATAGGTAAACAACAAGGACCTACTGTATAGCGCAGGGAACAATACTCAGTATCTTGTAATAACCTATAATGGAAAAGAATCTAAAAAAGAATATATACCTGTATAACTGAATCACTTTGCTGTACACCTGAAACTAACACAACATTTATACTTCAATAAAAGTTGAATAAAAAAATAAAAGTGCTCATGTGACCTACCAGGTGGCATAAGAAAGACGTCTCTTCTCCAGAGTTAAAGACCTAAAGAGAATTTATGCAAGTTTATTTTAGATGTTTTATTGAATCAATAGCTAATAATGCTCTCAACACAGCCTTCTAGTGGTTGCTCTTGAGTTGGATGCGCATTGTGGAGGCAGATGAGGAGTCATAGTACTTGATTTTCAGTTCTAGAGCAAGCACTTAGTTGCTGTAGGCAAGTCAGTTACCTTCCGAAACTCAATTGTCCCATTTTTAAAATGGAAATGGTGAAATCTACCTCACAGCGTTGAGGTCAGATGTATGAAAGCTTTTGCCAAAGTAAAATACAGCGTTGAGTCACAAATGATTACTACTAAAGATACTTTCAGTGAAATATAATCTAACTTTCTCTTTTTACAAGTAAGAAAACTAGGACCCAGAGAATTTAAGCATATTGCCAGAAGTCACCCAGGATTAGAGACAACTTGGAGTTGAATCCCGGCCTCTGTTTCTTCCACTATTTATTCTTCTACACCCCAGGGTCCTTTTATTCATCTTGGACAGAGCCCAGTACTCTATGTACGAAATCAAAAACCATAAGACCATTTAGATCTACCCAAGTTAAATCATGGAGAATCCAGCAGGATTTGAGTCAACCTAAAAGGACATACTTATGTAGTTATATCAGTTCAATCTGGGGGATTTTCCATGTACCTTGTTCTAACAGTTATTGAAAATGACATATAAATCTAGCTTTTGCAGAGGAAAATGTAACCAGGCCTCATGTTAACACAATTGATGGTTTTTCATTCTCTGAATTTAGTAAAAGCAAAAAATTTACAGGATTTTAAGTTTATAAAATTTAATAATTTAATATTTACCAAATATGTACAGGTTATCAGGCATTGTTCTAGGTACTAGGTACTGGACAAAGTAAAGAATCTAGTGGAAAATTCTATTTCCCTCTAATTACTAAAAGGACGGGCGAGAGGATTTACAAGAATTTGTCATTTTTAAGACCGAAAGACTTTTCAAATTCAAGTAAAATGTATTGAGTACCCATGCATATTCATATTTATTATCTCATTTAAAGATACACCATTCCTTTAATATTGTTAACTCAGAGTCCTCTGGACTCCCCTGAGGTTATACACAAATTAGGGGTGGAACTCATAACGTATGGTTTCTTAGGGGTTGGTTTTTTACTCTTTTCATAGATTTGCCTAATTCTACCAAACCAATATTTCTAGTGACTTTACACATGTTTTGGAACAGATCTAAGTTTAGGCTTAGGTCTAACTAGACGTATCTAGCTAGATATGTGCTATATTTGCCCCCTTCTTCCCATCATATACACTAGTTTATTGAATGTTTGTGTGACTGGTGAAGTAAATGGATATCGTGCTCTAAAATTATGCCTTTGTAACACAGGAAAGATATCTTCTGTAATATGTTGGTTGACCCAAAATAAATGTTAAAATCAAGAGGCAAAAAAGAGACTTGAATGATTCACTTGGACTCTTTTCTTTTTCATTTGTAAGAGAATAAGAATGAGCTTAGGCTCTTGATAGTGTTTCCCTTTGCGGATGTGAGCACTCACCGGGATGTAGTGGGTCTAGCCCTTTGGGAATAAGTGGGCCAATCAGAAATGGCCTGCAAGCTTATCCCAAATTAGGAGAAAAATGGAGGTACCTTTGGGACTTTCGGCTCTGATATGGACTCAACTGGTCAGCTTAATTTGATACTCTCTCTGATTTACCAAGCAGAGTTCCTCTAGTACAAAAGGTAAAGAATGAAACCTGAGTTCTGCCCCTTTCTAGCCCTGAACAAACAATTTTAACTTCCTTGAACCTGCTTCCTCATCTGTAAAGTGGAGATGCTATTACCTGGGTAGATAACTCGACCAGGTTGCTGCGAGGCTCAAATGAGCTCATGAAAACACTTTACAAATAGTGTTTTGTTTGTTGTTCTGCTGCTCCAAGATAACTTGACATTTTTATTTACCTTCGATGCTTTCTTTCAAGCATATTGACACTTGTGGTTTTAAAGTGACTCTGAGTGATTCTCACAGCAAAATGTACCTTCCTATGAAAGTATTTTCTAACAATGCATGAGGATGCAAACACATTACACACACACACACACACACACACACACATATATACACATACATATATATACACCATTCAACAGTGGCCTATTGACATAAATGAGTTTGTGGGTTTTTTTCGACATAATTGGGCAGCCCACCTTTTCCTTGTTTCATAAAAACACGATTTTAAAGACATTATGCTTAGTTGATCTATTTAAATTTCAGCACTCAAGTCACTTAAGGCATTCTTTTAAATCAATGTTAGTCATTTAGATGGTCTAAAAATATTTAACCAACCTTAGGGTCAACATGGAGAGCTGAAGAGATGGCAGCCATCTTTCTTCTTACCCAGAATCAACCAAATTAACAGAGGGGTTTCAGAAAATTATCTGTGAAACCATAAACACATTATTAGTCATCGCATTTGCTCCCAAGTGCAAAGAAAAGTTTTATGTTTAGTGACCACAGCAGTTGCGATTCAGTTGGTGGGTCCTTCACGGACCAGAGAATGTGTCAGTCCCTATGGATCTTTGTATGTTTGGGGCTTTGGGAAACGTGGCAGGTCTCGGGCAAATCTTCTGGCGAGGCTGAAAATCCGGATCCATGCTTGCATCTTCACCAGGCACGTGGATGGGGCCGGCGTGGTGGCCAGGCCAGACCCTGAGGCCTACTGCGTGCCCATAAGCCTGACTTCGTTTACGGCCGTGTGTCCATCTCACCTGGCACCTGTCTCATCGTCTTCCCTCTTTCTCTCCCTTTCCCCAGACCTCTCGGGCTTCCCGCTGGGCTGACCCTGACCACTTTGCCCAGCGACAGAGCTGCATGAATACGTTTGCCAGCTGGTTTGGCTACATGCCGCTGATCCACTCTCAGATGAGGCTCGACCCCGTCCTCTTTAAAGACCAGGTCTCTATTCTGCGGAAGAAATACCGAGACATCGAGCGACTTTGAGGAGCCTGGCCGAGTCGGGGGAGGGGAGCAAGAAGGGCCAGAGGATGGGGTCAGTGGCTCTCTCTTCCCCGTGCAGATCCGCTCAGCGGCGGAGCCAGATTGTGCCAAGTATCCAAATAAACTAAGATGATCAAAGTGACAAAAAAAGAAAATAAAGGAAAATAAAAAGGCCAATGGAAACTCTACGCCTGACTCGTGGGACTGCACAGGACTGCTCCAGACTCACCTCACTGACTTCTATGTCCCAAGACTAGGTTGTGTACAGTTTAATTATGGAACATTAAATAATTATTTTTGAAATGATTGCTATGCAGGTTTAAACTTTTTTAATGATCAAAACTATTAAAAACCAGAGTTCTTTCTTTAATCAAAATTGTGTTGGTTGTGAATATTTCAAAGCTGCTGTTCCTCTTCCCGCAGACAGCATTGCCGTCGGTCGCGCGGGGTGCCCTGCAGCTTTGAAAAGCTCGGACTTCGTGGAAAAAACCATAAGTCACTCTACCCCATGTCAAGAAATAACCAAGCATAAATAAGACAAGTTCATGACTCAGCTTTGCCAGAGCAAATTGTTTTCCATTTTGAATTTGCAGCTCCACTTGAACTTTTATCTCTAAAATGTTGCTGCATGAGAAAAAGTATAATGACCTCCAGGTAGACAGTTCTAACTGAAAACTTTATGTTTGGGATAAAGAAGTATGATCATCTTTTTCATTGGGGGGGGGTGTGGGAAGTTAGTACCAAGAAAACGCTAGTGTAATTAAGAAGTGTTCAGTTTACGCAAGGAACCATGCAAACAATGCACCAGCATATTAGTGAGATGGAAGTATCGACCCACAATAGTAACCTAGTGCTTTTCACGGGGGTGGGTTAGATTACGCATTCAACCACTGACACACGTCTGCTTAGGTAGGGCTGGGGAAAGGCTTTGGTTTCAAGGCAAAGGAAGAATGAGTATATCGTTGGCTCAGCAGGAGTCACAAGACAAGCTCTTTTCATGGTTGTGAAAACCTCGTTTCAGAAGCTTCTCTGTTGAAGAAGAAGTAATAATGTTGAAATTCCCACCATTGAACTTGAGGATTGCTGAGAAGTAAACGGAGTGTGTATCTCACCATTGGGACCCTGATACCACTTTTAGCCAAACAGTGTTTTGAGCAAGAATCTGGCAAACAAAATAATCAGAAACAAATGTGAATACTGTTTTATTTCATTTTAATTTTTAAATCTGTAGAATCTGTAGTTTAGTTGTGCTTCTTGTTAAAAAGAACATTTCTATCCCTGGAAATGCTGCTTTGAGCTTCTGATTATTATAAAATTGCAATTACAAACTGAAAAAAATATATATATCCCTTAACTCCATTGTAAAAGATGGAGACTTCTGAGATTAAATGCTTGCTTCTACTCGGAAGAGGCAAGAGAGAATAAAGAAGAGAAAGACATTATTGGGTCCTCTTATGCTGAATAAACAAGAAGCACTTGAATTTTTTTTTTTTTTTTTTTTTGCCCCTAAACTCTCATACATCTCATAAATGTGTTTCCAGCATTGGGTTAGAAGAAAGTCTCATCACAGAATTATGTTCAAGTGCCTGGCTTAGGTCAGTGGAAACTAAATCCAGGAGACTTTAACTCATCCTTGTTCTGTAGACATCTGGAAGAGAGAAAGGAACTTTCAAAGAGAATGCAAGGAGGGAGAGAGCTTTGAGTACTGGAGAAGTGACTCAATATGCTACCTAGTGACAGCAAGGACCAGAGCCCACGTGTCCTGATTCTGTGTTGTGAGTGGTGCACAGGCAATGAACTTCAATGAAAGACGGGCTTTTCTCTGCAGCCTGGTGACTCAGAAGAGCTCCTTAAATCTCTCTCTTATCCAATTTGACCCAGCCTTAGCCCACTCTCATACATGTGACATTTTCTGCTAAGTGGATATGACTATCTCTTAAGTATTTGTTGAAAAATAATTCTTAGGTCCATGGTGCTTGCACTCGTTTCCTTCTATAAAATGCCCAAATAGGTTTCATGCCGTTTAAGTTGCAACACTCAGCAACTTAAAGGGTTAGCAGTTAATCCTTATTCATCTGGCCTTTGCAAATTTGTATTTAATTCTTTAGGTTTGCCGAATTATTCTTGTATCTTTCTCCTTTGCAAAAATGAATGTGATGTTTTTGTTAAACGACCCCCAAGCCGACTTGCAACTCATGTTGTCGTCTTGGCTTGCAGATCTGTGTCCTTCATTGTACCAGTTAGTCGCATGAATGGATTCAGGGAACTGTTTTTGCCCGATTTACTGTCACAAAACTCACAGGGCATATTCTCCACAAACAATGTATGTTATGTAGAAAGAAAAAAAAAAGGATGGTAATTATAAATGAGAACAGGGTCTGACATACTTTTCAGCCACTTGAAATCTCCATGGTTTTATTTTATGTCATTCTCAGAGCACATCTCTTTGGAATGCTGGCCAGTATGTTCTTTTCCCATTTTGAACCTACATCTGGGAATAGAACAATGCTTAGCAAATCAGCAAGGCCCAACAGTAAGATGTAATTTTTATTCACTTAGGCAGGAGTTGTATTTCACTGCAGCAAGTTGACAAATCATAACCATCTCTGTAGGATGTCAGGAGTTATCTCTCAGTCAACTTCAATGATAATCAGGGGTCCCGAAGTCAGCCAACATGAACTGGAAAGAAGCCAAGACCAGAGAGTACAGTGCCTGCCAACCACGTAATGAATTTCATGCAGAAACTCCGTAGAGGACTCGGCCACTTATGATTTCCACGCAATATCTTTTTCCAGCTCCACATTAGGACGTATGATCTTAAAAATAATTTTTTTAAAGCTGACTTAGGTGTTCATGCAAAACGGCTTATACAAATCAAGTTTACATATACATGAACCATATCACCTTTGTTGAAAACAACAAAATGACCCAAAATTGAGGCTGTAGAGAAAAATCCATGAAATAATCATTGTAGTCATGTCACAAAAGATAACCTAGCTAGGTAGGCCTACCTGGACATATCATATTGGCACACTTTGCAATAGGATGCTTCAGAAGAAGTGGAATATCTGCTAGGTGGAATTTTATGTGCATTACACGTTAATTTTTTCTTGTTCCAAATGGTGCTCAAAGAAGGATCAATCTCAATTGCTTCCTTCAATTTTTCTTTTGGAGTGATTTTTATTTTTCATTTATAGTAGGCTATGTTAGCCTTTATTTTAACAATTCTGGAAACCTGGGTACTTGAAGGGATATTATGCTGGTAGCCTTTCATAAAGGTTACTAAACTTTAATTATCAGGGGTGAGCTGAATGAATGTGAATAGATCTAGATACTATTGGGGGGAAAAAGAGAGCTCTTGATTTAAGAAGTAAAGAAATATTAATCAAACCTGTTTAAAGGGCGGGAGTAAGGAGAAGGCAGCCCACCAGCTTAGAATCTGAATAAGACTTGCTGGACCAGCTGAATTATGGATGCAAAAGCCGAGGCAAACTTCCCAGACCTGAAAGTGTCTTATGTTCCCTTAGGTCTCTGAGAGCTCCAGTTTTAAAAAGGACCAGTTATTACCATGAACTCTCAAATTAAAATGTCCTGTCTTCTAATAGTTAAGATCATCGATGCACAGCCAGTACCTCAGGGCTTCAGTTGCTGAATTCCTTTACCTTGTTTCCATTGGCAGTGATGATGGACGAGAACCTTTCGGGTGGCTTTGTCATTCTTGGCCAGATTTAACCAGGAAAGCTTTCACTGCTGGCCTCATTCTCTCAGGCATGATTGAGGGGGACATAGTTGTTCTGACTTGAGTTCTCAGTGAATAAGTATTAATACCAGACTGTGCCGAACTTGCCTCCTTCTGTCTTAGAACTTCAGCAAGTACACAATTACTCCTTGACTCCAATCCTACTTTAAAAGAATGGGATCGAGCATCCTAAGAACACCATCTCACCTGTCAATTCAGTAACGCTGTCCAGAAGCTGTGGCTAGAAAAGCTGCTATTTACAGTATCATCTTTTTTTTTTTTTTTTTGGCTATGCTGGGTCTTAGTTGCGGCCTGTGGGATCTGTAGTTGCAGCATGTGGGGTCTTTAGTTGTGGCATGCGAACCTTAGTTGCAGCATGTGGGATCCAGTTGCCTGACCAGGGCTCTAACCCAGGCCCCCTACATTGGGAGTGCAGAGTCTTAGCCACTGGACCCCAAGGGAAGTGCCTACAATATATTCTTGATAATAAAGGTGACCCCTGGAAACCATCTCCCCTTTTCCCCCTTTCCAAAAATCAAAGGATTTTATTTCCATATTTTTACTTAGCAGGGATTGACTGTAGTTGTCACTAATATAAAGTTCCAGGATGTTCCGTATCAGGAGCCTAGATGAGCTACCCAGATTTTGCCCAATTAAATAGGTGAGGGAGGCTGTAATATCCTCTGGGAAAGAGACGAGCGGGAACCATCAAGAAAGCCGTCAGATTAGCAGGGTCTCACCCTTGTTTAAAATCAAGTCAAGCTAGCCTTTCAGTCACTCTGTTTTTGTAATGATTTGCCTTTTAGGCCTCAAAGGCCATTTGATTTCTGCAGTAGTTCTCTGTTCTCCTCTTATAGGAATACATCCCTTTCCTTTTGATTGTAATTATTACTAAAATTAGGGCCATGCAGATGACCTGGTTACCATGTAATGAACCTTGTATATTTATTTTGAGAGAAAAATATGTATAGGATATGTTGAGGGGTGAAAGAAAGATGTGGAAAACTGGAACTATTTTAGGTGGCAAGTTGTAAAGAAAAAAAAAGTATACCTTATTTTGTATACGATGTACATTTGGGACAGTTTTCTAATATGTTGCCAATGTTTTTGTAGTATCACCACAGGTCTTTTCTGAAGTGTTTTCCCCACTTGTTACAGACAATTAATGAGTTAGTGCAATTAAGCCCTGAAGTGTGTGTGTGTGTGAGAGAGCCTGTGAGAAAATACAAAGCCATAGATCTTGATTTACTTCACTGACCTGTGTAACTTTATGTCTGGGTTTTACCATCCGAGATAGATTGTTTTATAGAGAGTGTCACCAAAGAATATTTCCTTCCAATTTATAGAAGAAAAAAAAAAAGAGAGACATTATTAATAAATGACATGACTTTTCATCTGCGTGGTTTTCATTTCATCTTTTCTGTTGACTACAGAAAGATGTCAGTTCTAAGGAGGATTCGATGTGCTGGGGAACACAAAGCTCGTGTGGAGATTCTGGGGGAGTTTGGAAGATGAGGTTGGACCACGTGTGCTGGGTGGAGGTCCAACTCTTGCAACCTGGCTGCAGCCCAGCACTCAGCCTCCTGGGGAACATGATGCCGCCAGCAGCAGCCACCTCCCAGGCCAGATGCAGCTGGTACTGTTGCAGGCAGGCCAGGGTGAAAAGTGGTGCTATGCCCAGTTCTCAGCGTTCCTCCACATGGACGCTGGGACAACGTGGCAGGGCCAGGCCCCAGAGCATCTGGAGCCTGACAGCTGTGGCCATTACCCCCTTTGGTTTCAACTGCTGCATAGGGCTCATGAATTACTGGCTGGCAAAGCATTTATTAGACTGGCATTTCTCAAAAGGGTTTACAAATGGTTCCAGGTGTGAATGCAGCTCCCTGATTCAGGACCGCTGTAGTAAGATTTTATGACAGTAATAAACCTCCTCATTCTACTCTATCCTCCATCCCTTTGGGGGCTCTCCTCCCCTTCCCTCAGCCCTCTTTCTTTGGACATTTTTAGAGAAAGGATATCAGTCACCAGCTTCACGTATTTGCAGAGAAGCAAATGCCAAATTGTGCTTGGGGGTGTTGATTTGTTTTAAGACATCAATCAGGTCATATGTTCAATATTTTAGTTTGTCCCTCTGAATGGTGGCTAAAATGGTGACTTCAGAATATTAATTGACAAATATTTTCTGAACAACTACTGTATATAGAGCACTGTTCTATGTGCATCCGAAGGAATGAAGATGAAAAAATCCTACTTCTTGTTCCCAAGCAAGAGAGAAAGAAGTCAGGGTGAGGTCAGACAAGGCGTGTCTAAGGCCAGTCATCAAAGGAGGCTCAGAAAGAGGTTTGCCAAGTCCCAGGTTCCAAACTGGAACTTGGTTGTGACAGTGCTACTTTGTACAATCTGGCCTCACAATGTGATGGATGATGTTGTAAAATCATTCCCAAGTGTGATGACAAATGAGAAGGCTTGTTGTAGAAGCAGCTTTTAAATTCGGTCCAACCCAGCCTCACAGATGTTTCAACAAATGCCATAGGGTGCGAAAATACCTTGAGCAAACCTACTTGATAAATCAAAGATGGTGTTGCTTTATCATCTGAGCATTTCCACCAAGTCTACTCATGACAAGAGAAAAGCAGAAGTTATTTGTGGACACCTGAGTCATTCTGCATTGGTCTCCCCTAACACTGTACTGACTCTCTGATTTGCAGGAACTCAGAACATAGGGGGAACAAATTAGGCTACGTTGCCTACTGTTTGAGGCTCAACTATGCTTTGGAGGACACAGTGAAGACACGTCCCTACTGCAGTGGATTCAAGGTTTTTATTTCCTTTTGATCTCACTTAGATGAACTGCCCAAGTGTGCTATGTAAGGTCACAGTTTTGGAACACAGCTAACTACCTGGGTTTGAATCCTGATTCTGCCTCTTGGTAGTTCTGTGATCCTACAGAAATTACCTTTCCTCTCTGCCTTGATTTCCTCAGAATAGTACTGGTCTATACCTTATAGGGGTCTCATGAGGAGTAAATGAGTTAATCAATAAGACGTTCTTAAAATAGCACACGGTATATAATAAGAAGTATATAACTTTTTTTTTTATAAATTTATTTATTTATTTATTTTTGCTGTGTTGGGTCTTCGTTTCTGTGCGAGGGCTTTCTCTAGTTGTGGTGAGCGGGGGCCACTCTTCATCGCGGTGCGCGGGCCTCTCACTGTCGCGGCCTCTCTTGTTGCGGAGCACAGGCTGCAGACGCACAGGCTCAGTAGTTGTGGCTCACGGGCCCAGCTGCTCCGTGGCATGTGGGATCTTCCCAGACCAGGGCTCGAACCCGTGTCCCCTGCATCGGCAGGCAGATTCTCAACCACTGCACCACCAGGGAAGCCCAAGAAGTATATAACTCTTAGCTATTATTATTAGTCAATAGTTTTCCAAAATGGTTTATTTTAGGAATCTTTTCCTTAGCCTGTTAAAGAGGAAACATTCTTAGTTTAATGTTCAGGATGTTGATACTGACAAACTTGTTTTTCTAGTGTCACAGGCACCCCTTGTTTTCAGTTGCAATCATGTTTTAATGTCTTTCATCATGAAATCATCCTAGCATCCAGGAATGGGCAGTCCATCAGCGGAAATTATGCAAAGTTGAGTTTTTATTTTCTGGCTGAACTTTGAGGGATCTTTTTTATTCTCATTTAATGGAATATAGTTGAGGTAGCTCAGGACAAAAATGAAGTTTGGGTGCCAATTATTATCGTTTTTTTTCCTGGTGGCTTCAATTATATTAAGAAAGAAAACATGCTCTTGCCAATATGTAAATTATTTGCCAAGTTTGGATTTCTGTTCCAAACTGAACTGCAAATAACCTGGTTTCCTTGGCTAAATCTACTTGTGAAACAAACTTAAAATGTATATTTAATCAGATAGGACCAGATCGTTCCATCTTAGAGTAGATGAAAAAAGTTAAACTATGAAGAGGGAACTTGGAGGCTATTTTAACTGCTCCGCAAAGATCCGTATATACGTATTGTTTCATAACATGCTTTTAAAAATTTAATATATAGTGAACATATTTCCATGCATTAAATCATCTCGAACAATCAAATTGTAATGGATGCATAGAACTCCATTGTATGGCTCTTCCATGTTTTTTTTTTACCTAATTCCTAACTGTTGGATATTTAGGTATTAAGTTTCTTACAGTTATGTGGTAAATATTGTAATCATCATTTGATCAATGTGATCCATGCTGTGGTATATATTCTTTTTTTTTTTTTAATTTTATAGCTACTTTATTTATTTATTTTATTATTTATTTTTGGCTGTGTTGGGTCTTCGGTTCGTGCGAGGGCTTTCTCTAGTTGCGGCAAGCGGGGGCCACTCTTCATCGCGGTGCGCGGGCCTCTTACTATCGCGGCCTCTCTTATTGCGGAGCACAGGCTCCAGATGCGCAGGCTCAGTAGTTGTGGCTCACGGGCCCAGCTGCTCCGTGGCATGTGGGATCTTCCCAGACCAGGGCTCGAACCCGTGTCCCCTGCATCGGCAGGCAGATTCTCAACCACTGCGCCACCAGGGAAGCCCTGGTATATATTCTTAAAGATAAATCTTTGTTCACACCCATGACCATTATTTCAGGATAAATCATAGACATAAAATTGGCAAGTCAAATGTTGTAAACATTTTAGAGATGTTTGCTGCATATTCACAAGATATTTCAATATATGATAATAGCTACTGAAAGAAAATTTCAGTTAACCCAATAAAAAGCTATCTAGAAAAAAATCATAATAATTGCAATTTGGCGGCTAAAATGTTTTTAAAAATGGGGTCCATGGAGGCAAAATAACAAAGGGTAATCTTCAGCGGTTAAAAAAAAAAGTTGAATATTATTCTTCTGGAGGGACAAATTTATTGGTACTAGCCCTCTTGTTGGATGTTGGAAAAATTTTTTGCAGATGACATGTGCCTTATGTCTTGTCTTCCGGTTGAAAGAGGGAGTTAAAATAAAGCTTCCTTCTCAGATAGTGTCTTCTTCCTTCTGGCAATATCCACATCAATTAAGTTTTAATAAAAAGCATTTTAAATATCATTCTCCCTGGCAGCTGGTGAGTCTTCTCTTCCAGTATCAGCTTGTTTTTCTTTAGGGGAACGCAGCCCTCTTTCCCTCCTAGGTTCTATGATTTGTATGACGCTGATCCCACCCTTTATCCTGACTCCAGGGGAGTTATGTACCTGTCAGGTCATTGAGACCCAGTTCCAGATCATGTATGGGCACTTTTAAGAAGGAGGTACCAGGACTTCCCTGACAGTCCAGTGGTTAAGACCTCGCCTCCCAATGCAGGGGGTGTGGGTTCAATCCCTGGTCTGGGAGCTAAGATCCCACATGCCTCATGGCCAAAAAGCCAAAATATAAAACAGAAGCAATATTGTAACAAATTCAATAAAAAGTTTAAAATGGTCCGCATCAAAAAATCTTAAAAAAAAAAAAGGAGGTACCATCTTGCCTTTAGCATTATGTGCATAATATACTGCAGTAAGGATCACACTAACAATCTAGCAAGGATAGATGTGTTGGAGAGGAGTCGTTTAGCATATCTCAAGGGAGACTTCATTGAAGATGTGCATTTAAGTGAGATCTTAAGAAATAAGTAGCAATTTAACAGAAGAGAGTAGAAAGGGCACTACTTACAAAGGGACATGGACCTAAACACCTTCCATCCGAAGTATGTACAGAGGGAAAAGCGAGAGCCTAGATCTGTATGAAAGACATCATCATAACACAAAGATATGGTTGGTTCAGCTCAGGATGACTGCTTGGCTAACAGCATGTATTCCCAGCAAAAAGTAAAGTACGTAAGTGAGTAAGTAATAATAATAATAATAATAGTTCCCTTGAGTCGCATTTTCTTTGCTCCTAATGCAAAAGTTTCAGTGCAAAACACTGGAATTGAGGGTCATATCTGATTCTACTGCACTTACCAGAGAAAGTATGCAGAGGGTAACGGAAAGCACGTGCTCTTCAAAATCTGTAGGAAAGATCTGGCTCTAAAGACTTTGAAATGGAAAAATTAACTTCCATTTCTGGTTAGGATGTAGAAAGTTGCAAAAGATTGTCACACTCATCTTTGCAATGAGTACAAGTCCAATAAGCTACAATATCATGGTAATTTAAAGCCTGACAGAGAGACGAAGATGCAAAGAAAGTTAAATGAACTAAATCTTAGGAAGAGATAATCCGTTCCTAGAAGAAGAGTATCCCATGGCTGCTTTCATTCTAGCAACACCAGAATGTTACTCCATCCGAGAGTGGGGTAAGGAGAAACCAGGTGTGCTGCTCATAAACTTTTAGTGGCCATGTGTGGGCTGGTATGAGGGGTTCAAATTCCTAGGTGACCCAGTCACATGTTGATTTGTGCCCATCTACCAACTCTTTACCGTGAGATCCTCACCAGTTGTATGTAGCAGGAAACTGAATGCTGAATACAGAACAGAAGGATTGAGAGAAATCCCCTTAAGGCACACTGGGTCTTCACTGGGTAGAAGGTAGTGGCCCACCAATATCTAAGGGAAGGGCAGGAACACTGAGAGAATCCCTTCCATCATCCTGAGATGTAGAGAACCATAACAGTGCAAGGCAGTGGCCCACTGAAGGTAGGAGGGAAAAGCAGGAAAGCTGAGAGAGATCCCTCCTGAAGTACACAGAGAGCCCCTTGAGAGCCCCCTTCAAGATCCACTGAACCTCCACTGAGTGCATGGCAGTGGCCAACCAAAGGCTGGAGGCGAGACAAGAAAGTTAAGAAAAATCTCCCTCAGGTTCATGGGACCCCCACCAAGCGCAAGGCAACTCCCCAGATCCTTGCATAGACATAAGGTAAGTGATATTTAATATAAAATTAATATGTTAGTTTTCTTACTGCCTTATAACTTGGCTTTCAGAGAATCACCTTACTGTACAGTATGCTTCTCTCTCAAAATTGGAGAAACTACATATCAGCCTATCATCACAGGTAAGTGTTTTCCTTTTTTTTAAACTATATATATATATATATATATATATATATATATATATATATATATATATATATATGCACACACACTTCAATACAAGTGTTGCATATATGTTCTACATGGATACTTAGGCAGTGATGATGATGATAATGCAGAAACACCTCATACAGTTCTTGCCGAACAGTTGTTAGATTTTCACGTGAAGACATCCACACACACGCAAGCAAATACGTTTATTAACTGTGTGGTATGATAATTATTTACTACTCGTGAAGTAGAAGTGGATCATGATAAAGGTCTTCATCCTTGTCTCTTCATCCTGGGTGGGCTGAGGAGAAGGAGGAAGAGAAGGGGCTGGTCTTGCTGTCTCAGTGGTGGCAGAGGTGGAGGAGATTCAGGAGCAGAAAGGGGGAAAGGAGAGGCAGACACGCTCAATGTAACTCTATGGAAATACGTCCTAATTTCTGTCCGACATTTTTACTTTTTCATTTGACTAAAAATGTTTCTATATAGTACCAGTCCTTCTTCCTCCATCATCTGATTTCATTTCAGTGCCGTATCATGGGAAGGTCCGTGTCATAAAAGAAGTCAAAAGCAGTCTTGAATCACCAGAACCCTTCTGCCAGATTGTCTAAATGTCCATTTGTTTCCTTGCTCTGCTTCTTCTACACCTTCTTCCTCATCAGCTGGCACTGGTTCAGAAGTGCCCATCTCCACCAAGTTGACTTCTGTTCATTCCTCTGGTGTGGTGTCTATTCGCTCTTGAATTTCTCCAAGATCCATATCTTGAAACCCTTTACACACCCCCAACCCCCTTTTGCCACATCTACAATCTCTTTCCTGATTTCCTCGACTGGCTCTGTTGTAAATTCTGTGGAGTCATGCACAACATCTGGACACAGTTTTCTCCGGCAGGAATTTATTATTTCAGGTTTGATGGCTTTCACAGCTTTTTCTATAGTAACTATGGCATCTTCAATGGTGTAAACCTTCCAGACCTGCATGATGTTCTCTCTATCATGGTTCTCTTTCATAATGTTGACCATCCTTTCCATAGAGTACTGTGTGAAATGAGCCTCAAAGCTCCTTATGACCCCCGATCTAGAGGCTGAATTAGAGACCTTGTGTTTGGGGGTAAAGTAGGCCACTTCGACATCTTCGGTGTTGAACTCATGAGGTTCTGGGTGACCAGTTGCATTGTCCAGTATTAAAAGAACTTTAAAAGTCAACCTGTTACTGGCAAGGTACTTCCTGACTTCAGGGACAAACATTGATGAAACCAACCCAGAAAAAGTTTTCTCGTCCAGGCCTTCTTGTACAACCAAAAGAGTGACAGCTGGTGTTTACCTTTTCCCTTCAAGGCTTGGGGTTTAGCAGCTTTATAAGTAAGGGCAGTCCTGATTATAAACACAACTGCATTTGCACAAAACAGTAGACTTCTCTTATTCCTTCCTGTCTTAAATCTTGGTGCTCACTTTCTTCCTTACTAATAAATGTCCTTTGTGGCATTTTTTTCCAGAACAGGGCACTTTCGTCTGCATTAAAAACCTGTTCAGGCAGATATCCTTTCTCCTCACTGATTTTCTTCATGGCGTCAGGGAACTGGTCTGCTACCTCTCTGTTGGCAGAAGCTGCTTCTCCTGTCTTGATGTTTTTTTTTTGAAGCCAAACCTCTTTCTAAAACCATCCTTTGCTGGCGTTAAATTCTCCAGCTTTAGATCCTTCGCCTTCCATTTTGCTTTAAGTTACCATGTAATGACTTTGTTTTTTCTCAGATTGTGTTGAGTCTGTAGGTATGCCTTTCTTATAGCAATCCTGCACCTACAGAAAAGCTGCATTTTCAATACGAGATAAAAAGATACTTCATAAAAGTGCAAGGTTTTCACACCTGCTGGCATAGCTGCAGTGATAGCTTTACGAATTTTCTTTTCTTTTTTTACAGTGGTCCTTACACTCAATTCTTTTATCTTGAAATGGTGGGCAACCGCAGCTGCAGACCTCAATCTACAGTATAGGTCCTCAAAACATTAAAAATAGAACTACCGTATTGTCCAGCAATCTCACTTTTGAGTCTATTTCTAAAGGAAATGAAATCAACTATCATAAAGAAATATCTGCACCCCCATGTTCACTGTAGCATTAGTTACATTAGCCAAGATATGGAAACAACTGTGTCTAATAATGGATGAATGGATAAAGAAAATGAAATATATATCTATATATCTGTATCTATCTATCTCTCTATATAGATATTATATATAATGGAATATTATTCAGCCTTAAAAAAATAAGGAAATCCTGTCATTTGCAACAATATAGATGAACTCTGAGGGCATTATGTTCACTAAAATAAGTCAGAGTAAGACACATACTGTATGATCTCACTTACGTGTTGAATCTAAAGAAAAAAACTCATAGAAATAGACAATAGAGAGGTGGCTGCAAGGTAGGGAAATGGGGAAAAGTAGTCAAAGGTAAAAACTTCCGGTTATAAGACAAATAAGTTCTGGGGATGTAATGTACAGCATGGGGACTATAGCTAATAATACTGTATTTTATATCTGAAGGTTACTAAGAAAGTAGATCTTAAAAGTTCCCATCACACACACACACACACACACACACACACACACACACAAATTGTAACTATGTGAGGTGATGGATGTGTTAACTAACCTTATTATGGTAATCATTTTGCAATATATTACATATATCAAATCATTATATTTTATACCTTAAATTTACGCAGTGTTATATGTCACTTATATCTCAATAAACCTGGTGGGAGGGAAGGTCAACATATCAAAATCAACAGCATTTAAGAAAACACTGGAGAGAGAGACCTTCAAGATGGCGGAGGAGTAAGATATGGAGATCACCTTCCTCCCCACAAATACATCAGAAATACATCTACATGTGGAACAACTCCTACAGAACACCTACTGAACGCTGGCAGAAGACCTCAGACTTCCCAAAAGGCAAGAAATTCCCCATATACCTGGGTAGGGCAAAAGAAAAAAGAAAAAACAGAGACAAAAGAGTAGGGATGGGACCTGCACATCTGGGAGGGAGCTGTGAAGGAGGAAAAGTTTCCACACACTAGGAAACCCCTTCACCGGCGGAGACTGCGGGTGGTGAAGTGGGGGAGCTTCAGAGCCACGGAGGAGAGCGCAGCCACAGGGGTGCAGAGGGCAAAGCGGAGAGATTCCCGCACAGAGGATCAGTGCCGACCAGCACTCACTAGCCCGAGAGGCTTCTCTGCTCACCTGCCGGGGAGGGTGGGTGTTGGCTGCGTGAACACAGCCTGAAGGGGGCTAGTGCGCCATAGCCAGCCAGGAGTGTGTTCGGGAAAAAGTCTAAAACTGCCTAAGAGGCAAGAGACCGTTGTTTCTGGGTGCGCGAGGAAAGGGGATTCAGGGCACCGCCTAAAGGAGCTCCAGAGACGGGCGCGAGCCGCGGCTATCAGCGCGGACCCCAGAGACGGGCATGAGACGCTAAGGCTGCTGCTGCAGCACCAAGAAGCCTGTGTGCAAGCACAGGTCACTATCCACACTGCCCCTCCCGGGAGCCTGTGCAGCCCGCCACTGCCAGGGTCCCGTGATCCAGGGACAAGTGCCCTGGGATAACACTCGGCACACCTCAGGCTGTTGCAACGTCATGCCGGCCTCTGTCAGTGCAGGCTCGCCCCGCATCCATACCCCTCCCTCCCCCTAGCCTGAGTGAACCAAAGCCCCCTAATCAGCCGCTCCTTTAACCCCGTCCTGTCTGGGTGGGGAACAGACGCCCTCAGGCGACCTGCACGCAGAGGCGGGTCCAAATCCGAAGCTGAACCCCAGGAGCTGTGCGAACAAAGAAGAGAAAGGGAAATCTCTCCCAGCAGCCTCAGGAGCAGGGGATTAAATCTCCACAATCAACTTGATGTACCCTGCATCTGTGGAATACCTGAATACACAACGAATCATCCCAAAATTCAGGTGGTGGACTTTGGGAGCAACTGTAGACTTGGGGTTTGCTTTCTGCATGTAATTTGTTTCTGGTTTTATGTTTATCTTAGTTTAGTATTTAGAGTTTATTATCACTGGTAGATTTGTTTATTGATTTGGTTGCTCTCTTCCTTTTTTTATTTTATATATATATATATATATATATATATATATATATATATATAGTACTTTTTCTGTTTTTGTGAGTGTGTATGTGTATGCCCCTCTGTGTGATTTTGTCTGTATAGCTTTGCTTTTACCATTTGTCCTAGGGTTCTGTCTGTCCCTTTTTTTTAGTATAGTTTTTAGTGCTTGTTATCATTGGTGGATTTGTTTTTGGTTCGGTTGCTCTCTTCTTTTTCGTTCTCTTTCTTTTTTCTTCCTTTCTTTCTTTTTATTACTTTTTAATTTTTTTAGTTTTAATAATTTTTTTATTTTTAATATTAGTAACTTTATTTTCTTTCTTTCCTTCCTTCCTTCCTTCCTTCCTTCCTTTCTTTCTTTCTTTCTCTCTCTCTTTCTCTCTCTCTCTCTCTCTCTTTCTCTTTCTCTCTCTTTCTTTCTCTCTTTCTTTCTCTCTTTCTTTCTTTCTTTCTTTCTTTCTTTCTTTCTTCCTTCCTTCCTCCCTCCCACCCTCCCTCCCTCTCTCTCTTTTCTTTCTTTCTTTCTTTCTTTCTTTCTTTCTTTCTTTCTTTCTGTCTGTCTGTCTTTCTTTCTTTCTTTCTTTCTTTCTTTCTTTCTTTCTTCTTTCTTCCATGTGGCTGACAGGGTCTTAGTGCTTTGGCCAGTTGTCAGGCCTGTGCCTCTGAGGTGGGAGAGCCGAGTTCAGGACATTGGTCCACCAGAGACCTCCCAGCTCCACAGAATATCAAATGGTGAAAGCTCTCCCAGATATCTCCATCTCAACGCTAAGACCCAGCTCAACTCAACGACCAGCAAGCTGCAGTGCAGGACACCCTATGCCAAACAACTAGCAAGACAGGAACACAAACCCAACCATTAGCAGAGAGGCTGCCTAAAATCATAATAAGGTCACAGACCCCCCAAAACACACCACCAGACGTGGACCTGCCCACCAGAAAGACAAGATCCAGCCTCATCCACCAGAACACAGGCACTGGTCCCCTCCACCAGTAAGCCTACACAACCCACTGAACCAACCTTAGCCACTGGGGAAAGACACCAAAAACAATGGGAACTACAAACCTGCAGCCTGCGAAAAGGAGACCCCAAACACAGTAAGTTAAGCAAAATGAGAAGACAGAGAAACACTCAGCAGATGAAGGAGCAAGGCAAAAACCCATCAGACCAAACAAATGAAAAGGAAATAGGTAGTCTACCTAAAAAAGAATTCAGAGTAATGATAGTAAAGATGATCCAAAATCTTGGAAATAGAATGGAGAAAATACAAAAAACGTTTAACAAGGACCTAGAAGAACTAAAGAGCAAACAAACAATGATTAACAGCACAATAAATGTAATTAAAAATTCTCTAGAAGGAATAAATAGCAGAATAACTGAAGCAGAAAAACGGATAAAAGACCTGGAGGATAACATGGTGGAAATAACTACCGCAGAGCAGAATAAAGAAAAAAATGAATTGAGGACAGTCTCAGAGACCTCTGGGACAACATTAAATGCACCAACATTCGAATTATAGGGGTCCCAGAAGAAGAAGAGAAAAAGAAAGGGACTGAAAAAATATTTGAAGAGATCATAGTCGAAAACTTCCCTAATATGGGAAAGGAAATAGTCAATCAAGTCCGGAAAGCACAGAGTCCCATACAGGATAAATCCAAGGAGAAACATGCCAAGACACATATTAATCAAACCATAAAAAATTAAATACAAAGAAAAAATATTAAAAGCAACAAGGGAAAAACAACAAATAACATACAAGGGAATCCCCATAAGGTTAACAGCTGATTTTTCTGCAGAAAATCAGAAAAGAAAAAGAAAAAGAAAAAAAGAAAACTCTGCAAGCCAGAAGGGAGTGGCTGGACATATTTAAAGTGATGAAAGGGAAAAACCTACAACCAAGATGACTCTACCCAGCAAGGATCTCATTCAGATTCGACAGAGAAATTAAAACCTTTACAGACAAGCAAAAGCTAAGAATTCAGCACCACCAAACCAGCTTATAACAAATGCTAAAGGAACTTCTCTAGGCAGGAAACACAAGAGAAGGAAAAGACGTACAATAACAAAGCCAAAACAATTAAGAAAATGGTAATGGGAACACACATATCTATAACTACCTTAAATGTAAATGGATTAAATGCTCCAAGCAAAAGACATAGACTGGCTGAATGGATACAAAATCAAGATCCGTATATATGCTGTCTACAAGAGACCCACTTCAGACCTAGGGACACATACAGACTGAAAGTGAGGGGATGGAAAAAGATATTCCATGCAAATGGAAATCAAAAGAAAGCTGGAGTAACAATTCTCATATAAGACAAAATAGGCTTTAAAATAAAGACTACTACAAGAGATAAAGAAGGACAGTACATAATGATCAAGGGATCAATCCAAGAAAAAGATATAACAATTGTAAATATTTATGCACTCAACATAGGAGCACCTCAATACATAAGGGAAATGCTAACAGCCATAAAAGTGGAAATCGACAGTAACACAATCATAGTAGGGGATTTAACACCCCACTTTCACCAGTGGACAGATCATCCAAAATGAAAATAAATAAGGAAACACAAGCTTTAAATGATACATTAAACAAGATGGACTTAATTGATATTTATAGGACATTCCATCCAAAAACAACAGAATACACTTTCTTCTCAAGTGCTCATGGAACATTCTTCAGGATAGATCATATATTGGGTCACAAATCAAGTCTCGGTAAATTTGAGAAAATTGAAATCATATCAAGTATCTTTTCCGAACACAATGCTATGAGACTAGATATCAATTACAGGGAAAAATCTGTAAAAAATATAAACACATGGAGGCTAAACAATACAGTACTAAATAACCAAGAGATCACTGAAGAAATCAAAGAGGAAATCAAGAAATACCTAGAAACAAATGACAATGAAAACATGACGACCCAAAACCTATGGGATGCAGCAAAAGCAGTTCTAAGAGGGAAGTTTATAGCAATACAATCCTACCTCAAGAAACAATAAACATCTCAAATAAGCAACCTAACCTTACATCTAAAGCAATTAGAGAAAGAACAAAAATCCCCAAAGTTAGCAGAAGGAAGGAAATCATAAAGATCAGATCAGAAATAAATGAAAAAGAAATGAAGGAAACTACAGCAAAGATCAATAAAACTAAAAGCTGGTTCTTTGAGAAGATAAACAACATTGATAAACCATTAGCCAGACTCATCAAGAAAAAAAGAGAGAACACTCAAATCAATAGAATTAGAAATGAAAAAGGAGAAGTAACAACTGACATTGCAGAAATACAAAGGATCATGAGAGATTACTACAAGCAACTATATGCCGATAAAATGGACAACCTGGAAGAAACGGACAAATTCTTAGAAAAGCACAACCTTCTGAGACTGAACCAGGAAGAAATAGAAAATATGAACAGACCAATCACAAGCACTGAAATTGAGACTGTGATTAAAAATCTTCCAACAAACCAAAGCCCAGGACCAGATGGCTTCACAGGCGAATTCTGTCAAACATTTAGAGAAGAGCTAACACCTATCCTTCTCAAACTCCTCCAAAATAAAGCAGAAGGAGGAACACTCCCAAACTCATTCTACGAGGCCACCATCACCTTGATACCAAAACCAGACAAAGATGCCACAAAAAAAGAAAACTAGAGGCCAATATCGCTGATGAACATAGATGCAAAAATCCTCAACAAAATACTAGCAAACAGAATCCAACAGCACATTAAAATGATCATACACCATGATCAAGTGGGGTTTATCTCCCAGGAATGCAAGGATTCTTCAATATATGCATATCAATCAATATGATACACCATATTAAAAAACTGAAGGAGAAAAACCATATGATCATTCAATACATGCAGAAAAAGCTTTTGCATCTATGATAAAAACTCTCCAGAAAGTAGGCATAGAGGGAACATACCTCAACTTAATGAAGGCCATATATGCCAAACCCACAGCCAACATCATTCTCAATGGTGAAAAACTGAAACCATTTCCTCTATGATCAGGAACAGGACAAAGTTGTCCACTCTCATCACTGTTATTCAACATAGCTTTGGAAGTTTTAACCACAGCAATCAGAGAAGAAAAAGAAATAGAATGTATCCAAATCTTAAAAGAAGAAGTAAAGCTGTCACTGTTTGCAGATGACATGATACTATACATAGGGAATCCTAAAGATGCTACCAGAAAACTACTAGAGCTAATCAATGAATTTGGTAAAGTAGCAGGATACAAGATTAATGCACAGAAATCCCTTGCATTCCTATACATTAATGATGAAAAATCTGAAAGAGAAATTAAGGAAACACTCCCATTTACCATTGCAACAAAAAGAATAAAATACGTAGGAATAAACCTACCTAAGGACACAAAAGACCTGTATGAGGAAAACTATAAGACACTGATGAAAGAAATTAAAGATGATACAAACAGATGGAGAGATATACCATGTTCTTGGATTGGAAGAATCAACATTGTGAAAATGACTATACTACCCAAAGCAATCTACAAATTCAATGCAATCCCTATCAAACTACCAATGGCATTTTTCACAGAACTAGAACAAAAAATTTCATAATTTGTATGGAAACACAAAAGATCCTGATTAGCCAAAGCAATCTCGAGAAAGAAAAACAGAGCTGGAGGAATCAGGATCCTGGGCTTTAGACTATACTACAAAGCTACAGTAATCAAGACAGTATGGTACTGGCACAAAAACAGAAATATAGATCAATGGAACAAGATAGAAAGCCCAGAGATAAACCCACGCACATATGGACACCTTATTTTTGATAAATGAGGCAAGAATATACAATGGAGAAAAGACAGCCTGTTCAATAAGTGGTGCTGGGAAAACTGGACAGCTACATGTAAAAGAATGAAATTTGAACACTCCCTAACACCATACACAAAAATAAACTCAAAATGGATTAAAGACCTAAATGTAAGGCCAGACACTATAAAAGTCTTAGAGGAAAACATAGGCAGAACACTCTATGACATAAATCACAGCAAGATCCTTTTTGACCCACCTCCTAGAGAAATGAAAATAAAAACAAAAATAATCAAATGGGACCTAAAGAAACTTAAAGCTTTTGCACAGCAAAGGAAAACATAAACAAGATGAAAAGACAACCCTCAGAATGGGAGAAAATATTTGCAAATGAAGCAACTGACAAAGGATTAATCTCCACAATTACAGCAGCTCGTGCAGCTCAATATCAAAAAAACAAACAACCCAATCCAAAAATGGACAGAAGACCTAAATAGACATTTCTCCAAAGAAGATATACAGATTGCCAATAAACACATGAAAAGATGCTCAGCATCACTAATCATTAGAGAAATGCAAATCAAAACTACAATGAGGTATCACCTCACACCAGTCAGAATGGCCATCATCAAAATATCTACAAACAATAAATGCTGGAGAGGGTGTGGAGAAAAGGGAACCCTCTTGCACTGTTGGTGGGAATGTAAATTGATACAGCCACTATGGAGAACAGTATGGAGGTTCCTTAAAAAACTAAAAATAGAACTACCATACGACCCAGCAATCCCACTACTGGGCATATACCCTGAGAAAACCATAATTCAAAAAGAGTCATGTACCAAAATGTTCATTGCAGCTCTATTTACAATAGCCAGGACATGGAAGCAACCAAAGTGTCCATCGACAGATGAATGGATAAAGAAGATGTGGCAGATATATACACTGGAATATTACTCAACCATAGAAAGAAAAGAAATTGAGTTATTTGTAGTGAGGTGGATGGACTTAGAGTCTGTCATACAGAGTGAAGTAAGTCAGAAATAGAAAAACAAATACCGTATGCTAACACATATATATGGAATAAAAAAAAAAAAGGTTCTGAAGAACCTAGGGGCAGGACAGGAATAAAGATTCAGATGGAGAGAATGGACTTGAGGACACGGGGAGTGGGAAGGGTAAGCTGGGACGAAGTGAGAGAAGTGAGAGAGTGTCATGGACATATATACACTACCAAATGTAAAATAGATAGCTAGTGGGAAGCAGCCGCATAGCACAGTGAGATCAGCTCGGTGCTTTGTGGCAACCTAGAGGGGTGGGATAGAGAGCGTGGGAGAGAGACGCAAGAGGGAGGAGATATGGGGATATATGTATATGTATAGCTGATTCACTGTGTTATAAAACAGAAACTAACACACCATTGTAAAGCAATTATACTCCAATAAAGATGCTAAAAAAAAAAAAAAAAGAAAAGATTGGAGACTGTCTTTTGACCTTGGCCTTAGAATAAGCAAAAATTTCTGGGGATTAAAAAAATTACTAATTATAAAAAAAAAAGTTGGTCTTCATCAAAATTGGAAGTTTCTGTTCATGAAAAGACGCCATTAGGAAAATATTTCTGTCAAGTTTGAAATAAGTAAAACTAATATATGGTGATAAGAATAGTGGTTGCCTCTGGGTTGGGGAACAGGTGAGAAATATCTAGAAGCAGTATGAGAAAACTCCCTGGGGTAATGGAAATCTTTCTATACCTTGATTTGGTAAGTGGGTATATCAGTGTGTATACTTTTTAAAAGCCAAGGAACTGTACACCTAATATTTGTGAATTTTATTGTACGTTATTTATACCTCAGTTTTTAAAAAATGTTAAGAATATGCAAATTCACTAACAATAAGAGAAACACAGTTTTGAAAATGATTAAAATAACATGCAAAGATTCCAACCCTGGCTAATGGGGACCTCAAATATTAGCCAATAAGAAGACAAAGCAGCACCTTTACTAAAAGTAGAGTGAGTGTACCATAGTAAGACTTTGGGACTTAGAAATGTAGGTTTTATGCTACTATGGGATGAGAAGGCAATTATTTTCAACTATTTTGGGTCTCAGATGCCTTTGAGATTCCATCAAAGTTATGATCTCTGGCATATATATATATATATATATATATATATATATATATATATATATATATATATATGCTATATGCACACAATATTTGATGTACTGTAAAAGTGTTTCATGGAGGTGGGAGTTTCATGGATTCCCTGGAGGCTATCCCTGGACTCCTGGGATTCCACTGATACCAGGATGAGACATGTTTTCCTAAATCCTCAAAGCCATAGAAATTTACAGCACCAAGAACATACCTTTTACTACTAAATAAGATGGTCATGTTTCTTAATAGTATTTTTCTATAACAGCTTTAGATTTATGAAAGAAAAAAGGGAGAAGGTTAGTAAGGAGAGTTCCCATACATCCCACATCCAGTTAACACCTTCCATTAGTATGAAACCAGCATTGATACATTACCACATTACCATTAACGAAAACCCATACATTACAGATTTCTTTATTTTTTACCTAGTGTCCCTTTTTTACCCTAGGATTACATCCAGGACACCACATTACATTTAGTTGTCATATTTCCTGAGGCTCCTCTTGGCTGTGACTGTTTCTGAGATTTTTCTGTTTTCAATGAAGATGGTCACGTTTATTTTTTTTAATTTTTAAAAAAATTTTAATTAAGATGGTCATGTTTCTTAAGTGGTCTTTCCAAATACTGGATTACAGTTTTGTAAGAACATTTCATCTTCCAGTTTATACAACATTTCCACTAACTATAGTATGTCAAATCCCACCAAACCTGCCACTGTTTGCTATCCAAACTGGTGGGAGTGCCAGTGGCTGATGAAAATTATCCATTACCTGTGGTCCTAAAACAGGGTTGAATTCATTGGCCTGGGGAATTTAGTGGGAAAATGAACCCACTTCTAAATCCAAGCCACTCTGTGTCAAGGGATCAATCAGTGTGTAGACATTACCAAGAATATGATTCATGCCATGAACCACTTGGTAGAAATAATTGCCTGCATGGTCATGGTGTGTAAAACTGCTCCTGAAGATGGGAAGAGAGATCAGGGCTACAGGATAGTAGACATTTGTATTTTTGGTAGATGTGGAAAAAAATGTGTTTTTCTTCATGATCCCAAACCATTGGCCTAGCTCTATCTTAGACTATCTATGAATGGATGTAATCTGACCTAGTTTTTCCAATAAATGAGTACATATTCCACCCCCTGCCTTAGGTAAGGAAGAGAACATTCTGATTTTTCACTGAATATTATATCTACGACCTATGTAGATATTTTTTTTGAAGAAAAAAATCTCTTTTAGCTAAGCACATTTCAGAAGCATTACACCCTAGTTTCTTCTTTTTGCTTCCTAACTCCTTATTTATAGCTTCAAGATACTGGCAGAAACAAATTCCTTCAGCTATTTTTTGCATAACATTGTCTAAATACTTTATTTTGAGGCCCCTTTTTTTCCTCACCCATCTACTTATAGTGTCTATAAAAATATAGCCTCAAGCTGCTTAAACTCAATGACTCTGCACTATATGCCTGAATCTTTAATTACAATAACAACTGTCCTCGTGTTATTTAGGTGAACACCTTAGAAATGGATGCTTAAAACTACTCCCAAGTTGGTCACTGAAAAGCTGAGTACCCTTTGCTAATTAGCATGGGTCACAGGTCACTCAGGAAGATAACTCCATTGCATTACTCAAGGTGAGTCATGGCTCTTGCATGAAAATTATTCAGTTATGTTTACTATATTGTAGTCTTCAAGAGTAAGGCCACATTCTTATGTAGAGTTAGGACCTCACTTGAGGGGTGAGGTCACTTATGATGTGACTAAGTGAAAGGAAACAGAAAATGGAAGCATGTGGATGAGTCCTAGATCGGCAAAAGTGAAGGTCTAGCCCTCGTAGACCTGACCGGTGGCTCTTGAACTTATCTGCCTATCAGCACTAATAAAGGAGATTTAAGAATATACATGGATTTCTAAGCCCATGTCCAGAGTCTGATTCAGTAAGCATGGGGTGAGTTCTATCGTCTGAATATTTTAAAATATGACCAGACATTTCTGATGCATGTTCATATTTAGTATTACTTCTTATACCAGTGTCCATAATCCTTTTGCATCATTGATGCCTTTCAGAATCTGATGAAAGCTATGGGCCAATTTCTTAGAGAAATGCATATATACCCCCCAAAAATGTATTGATATGTGGAGTGGATCATCTAAATAATATGTCTGATAACACCTCTCTGCTGTCTGCAAGCACTCAATGTTTCTCGAATACCTGATTGAGGTGAGACTCCTTTATGTGGCTTTCTAGGTCTCCCAAGACCCCCTTACCCCTGAAGCCTGTTGTCCTTTCAAGTTTCCTTTTTTTTTTTTTTTTTTTTTAAAGCAAAGTGAACTGTTTATTGCTACATTCACATGTTTTGCTGTATTTAACCTCTTTGCCTTCGCTCATGCTGTGCCTGTTGCCTGGGATCCTATTCTCTTTCCTTCTCCAACCTATGTCAGGTGATTATTCATTGATGTTTTAAGATGGAACTCAGCCAGTCCTTCCTCCAGAATTTCTGATCTATTCTCCCTAGTCCCATTCCCAAAGTGTATTGGGTCCTCTTCACCTGTTCTATCATAGCATCCTGTGCATATTTCTTTCTTAGCACATAGCATGCTAGGCTGGACTTTTCTGTTTAGGTGCCTGTCTGGCACAAGATGGGGAGATAAGTGAGAGCAGGGAGGGTGTCTTTGTCATTTTGTCAACTAGTCATTAGATAGTGCCGACCCAGAGTTAGCATTCAATGAATGTTTGTTGACTGAATATCTGGGAAGAATTTGGAAGACTTGGGAAGATACATTCAGGTAGGAGTGGTTAAAAATGCCCTTTATAACATGGAAGCAGAGTAGGCAGTTGGAAGCACTTTTTTGGTGAGGATCATGTGTTAATGTAACTGAACTTTTGAAAGCAGAGGGAACACTTGTCTTGCCAATCAGAATACCTAATCTCATGCTTCTTTCACTTTTCTTCTGTTGTCCCCCAACTTCAGTAAAATCATTTCTAATCATACTGGCCCTTGTTTCTACTGTGCTGTGAGAAATCAAAGGCAGAATCTACAACTAGGGCAAAAGGTTAAAATGGATATTCTCCACCCTTCTACACTCCCCAACTGGACGGTCTCTTTTCTGTGCTAGTCTTGGGAGAACTGATGTTTTGTTTTGTGTTTTGATTTCCATTAAAGGGGGCATGCATAGCTCTACTAGTCATTCATTTATTCACACTCATTCATTCAAAAATTATTTGTGAAGTGTCCATTAGCACTAACCCTTGACTAACTTAAGTCTTACCCTCTTCTAGAAAAAGCCCTCAAGCTACAAAAATTAATTTAAAAATCATCAGAAGCTTCTTTCTCATCTACCAAACCACTAGTACACACACATACACACACACATTAACTGGATCTGGCTGCAGGAGGTGTCACTAAGGAAAGACTTTCTTCTCTGAGGCCCTGATGCTTTTCTGTTAATGTAGAAGAGTTCTGAGGCTGCATCTGACATCAATCTTGGCAAGCCTAGCACTCAGGGAAGAATGCTAACAGGTGAAGCAGGAAGCCGAGGCTCTTTTACCTCTTCTGTTTTTTACATTTACTTTCCTCTTCATACCACCAGATGGGTAGTGGTTCATCAGTTGATATATTTAGCAACCTAGAACAAAAATTACTCTGGAGAGAGGAATGGGTGAGTATGGATGGTATTTTTTTTAACTCAATTCATTATTATTAGAGAGGTTAGATTTTTTTTTTTCTATTGTGGTAGTTATGCAAAGCAGCAACCTTAAAACCATGCAGTGAATTATGAATCAGAGTATAAAAGCACAAAGCAGTCTTCTAGATAAGTCTGGGACATGTTTCATTGTTTTCTACCTCCATGGGAGGGATGTGAAGGACACTGATGGTGGCTTATACCCTCATCCTGCTCCACTACCATGGTGAGCTATGAAGGAATCTCTATCTTAACTTAAGGCTGGGGACTAGATGTCTCCTAGCAAGGTATTTGTTTGGGGAGGTCAGAAGAAGCATAGACAGTGTCCATATCATGCACAAGGGACATCATGATCTTGGTGGACCAGGCATATTGTGATCAGTGTCAAAACTGGAGAGTGGGTAAAAGCACAAGAAGATTCCATGTTATGAAAATATGTCAGAAGGTAGGAGAATAGGATAATCAGGAATGTAACATACAGTGGTATGTGTGGTGAACCAGGACACTTCATTCAAATAAAAGTCTATGGACTTCCCTTCTGTCTATGGTGATGTAGCTGGTAGTGGCCCAAACCTACCATCAAGACAACTAGAAAAGCACAAAAAATCTGTTTCAAAAAAATGGGTGAGGGGCCTAGATTGAGAGGAAAGGGGAACTTAATGAGGTAAGCACACTAATTCTGTGCCCCACTTTTCCCTGGGGAGCATTTGCCTATTCATTAAGCTTTGCAGGGTAAAGGGCTGAGAAGCTGGGTAGAGAAATGCCAAAAGAAGCAGAGATCTGGCAGAGCTCTTGGAAATCTCATGGTGTTAAAGAGAAAAAAATCAGGTTTGGACCATGAAGGCAGTCATGACTTGAGACAACAGGAATCTGAAGATAAGATGCTGAAGGGAGGAGACAGTAGGTAATAAACTGAGTGAAATTCACAGGATGAAAACCAAGTTTTGGTAGCCTCCCAGTACTGAGGGGACACAGATTATAATCCAGGCACAATGAAGGAAGAGGGGCCTCTTAAATATCCCACATTCTTAGTTGGGACCCCTGAAGTGCTAGACTCTAGGACTAAAGGCAAACAGAAATCGAGAAGACTATCAAAGTCTGAAATCTAGATTTGAGACTGCTAATGGGACTGAGACAATCTACTTCACCAATTTCACCACTCTTCTCTCCTTGAAACTGCCCCATCAATTGATGCAAAGATACAAGTGACTCTCTGGGACTTTTTTTTTTTTTTAAGATTTATTTTCATTTACTTATTTATTTTGGCCACGCCAGGTCTTTGTTTTAGCATGTGGGATCTTCTTTGGGCCATGTGGGATCTTTTTTTTTTTTTTTTTAGTTGCGGCATATGGACTTCTTAGTAGCGGCATGCATGCGGGATCTAGTTCTCCGACCAGGGATCGAACCCAGGCCCTCTGCATTGGGAGTGCAGAGTCTTACCCACTGGACCACCAGGGAAGTCCCTCTCTGGGACTTCTGAGGCTAAGGCAAAATAGTATTGTACCTTCCACCTGGGCCTTTTGGAATGTTCTCTACTGGCATGCCCACTCTTTGGGAAGCCAGTTGCTTCTCAAGACGTCCTACTACCTTGATACCACAATGTGTGGAAAGTGATTCCAGCTACTCTCATCTGTACCAGCTATCCCAGCCCAGGGAACAAACGTGAGTAAAGGAGCCAGCTCCCTAGCAGATACCACATGGAGAAGAACAGAGGCCCCAGACATATGGTTCTATTTGATTATCTCAATCATCTCCAGCTATCTGAACCACCACAGCTATGACCCTAGACAGCATGGAACAGAGGTGAGGCATCCCTGCTGGATTCTGCCTGAATTCCTGGCCCCAAGAATCATGAACATGATAAATTCTTGTTTTCTTACGCAACTTACTTTTGAAGTGGTTTTGTTTAGCAGCAATAATTAATGGAAACATGTCCTATTTGGCTACCTGCCATATGACTGGGTGAGTAACATCATCTCTGCAGAAAAATAACATCATCCAAAGTGTTTACAGTTATTCATATGCAATATCTGGCATTCAATCAAAAATTGTAAGTCCTATCCAAAATAGGACACAGAGAAAAATGAATAATAGGACAGAAATACAGGTGATCCAAAATTGGAACTAGTCAGATATAGACTTTAAAATAACTGTCATTAATGTGTTCAAGAAAATAAATGACAATATGGAAACTTTCACCAAAATCCTGAAATCTATTTAAAAAAAAGGATCAAATGGAAACTATAAAACCAAAAAACACAATAACTGAATTTAAGAATTTAAAAGATTAATTTAGCAGCTGATTGAGCATAGGTGAAGAGATTAGTAAACAGGAAAATATAAGTAAATAGAAAACCTCAGATTGAGAGTGGAGAGAAACAAAAATGTAAAGTATGGGAAAGAGCATAAAAGACATGAGAGACAATAAAAACAGCAAATATATGTATAACTGCCATCTTACAAGAAAAGGAGAGGTAAAAAATGACCATCACAATATCTGAAGAGAAAATGGTTAAGGATTTCCCAAAATGGATAATTGATATCAACCCAAAGATGCAAGAATGTATGTGAATCCCAAGCAGAACAAATATAAAGAAAAGCACATCTAGACACTTCAGGATAAGCTTCTGGAAAAACAAGAAAAAGAGAAAATCTGAAAAGCATCCAGAGTCAAAAGGATCAAACTTCAATTATCACTTCAATTAGGTAATCAGCTGACTTTTTAACAGAAAGCACAGAAGCCAGAATGCAATGGAAAGAATCTTTAAGTCTCTGAAAGAAAATGATGGCAACATAGAATACTTAACCCTGAAAAAAATATCCTTTATAAGTGAAAATGAAATAGACATTTCAACACCAATAGAAAACTGAGGAAGCTGATTTCCTGTAGGCCTGCATGAAAAGAAGTAATGAGAATTCTTAAGGAAAAAAAAAAGAGTCCATGTATAAGTGTAAAAATGAAAAAATGAATGAAGATATTCATTAATTCAGTCAATATCATTTCATGTCTACTTTGGAGGAAGATTCTACTGTATGTCCATCTTTTCCTTCAAACACAGTCTCTGTATTCAGGGACACTCTGTTACTCAGCCTTGATTCATTCCATTCATGTCTCATCTCTTTTCTTTGAACATACCAGGCAAATTTCTGCTTCAAGGGCTTTGCATTTTCTTTTCCTTCTGCCTTGAGTGCTCTTCTCCCAAGATATCTGCATGGTTGGTTCCCTCACTTCTTTCAGAATTTCACTCAAGTCACCATCATAGTTGGTGCTTTCCTGACAACTATATCTAAAATGTCAAGCCCTTCCTGTGAAGGGTTCCTTGCTTTATCATTCCTCTTTACCACTCACCACTATTCAATATATTACAGATTTTTCTTTTTAATATTTTTATTTTCCCCTCTAATAAAATGTAACCTCTAAGCAGGGTTTTTGCCTATTCTGTGCATTCATTATTGTATCCCTAGTGTCTATAGCAACAATAATAGTCTACTCAATAAATATTTGTTGAATTAATGAATAAACGAGTTGAATACAGTGGGAAAACTATGGCTTATATTTGAAAAATAGAAGTGTGAATGCAATAAGAGAAAGGTAATGCCTTCTGGATTTTCAGAGGATGGCAAGGTCACAACTGGTAAGTGTGACCTCCAAGGCCATGGCATTGGAGCTGGATCTTAGAGGGTGAATGGCAGCTGGAAATGGGAATTTGAAGGGTTCCAGGTGCAGGCTGATACCTGGGTAGCGGCTGGAGAGGGAAATGGGAAGCATGCTTGAGCAATCCTGAGAAGCCCTGCATGAATGATTACAAACAGAGGAGGGTTAGAAGATGAAGTTGGGGATGTCAGAACACCGAGGATCTCAAATGCTAGGACAGGGGTTGGGGTTTATTTTTGTAGGAAAAGAAGACTCACTGAAGTCTTTCAAGCAGGGATATGACAGAATTGGAGCTGTGCTGTCTGAATATCAATTCAGCAATCAGGAGAGTGGTTCGGACAGCAGAGAGATGGGAGGTGGATAGACCAGTTATGAGGCCATTTCAATAATCCAAGCAAGAGTTAATGAGGGTCTGAATTAGGGTGACAGCAAATAGAATGAAGAGGAAGAGGCAGAAAGAAGAGGTGTCAAGGAGATGGAACTGACAGGTCTTGACAGCTGATTAGGAATGGAGGACGAGAGACAGGACTCCCTCATCCTGACTGTGAGGCTTCAAGCTTAAGTGATGGGCAGATGGTGAAGCCATTAATAGAATAAAAGAACTGAGGGGAAGAAACTGCTTTGAGGGTGGAATTGGGATTTAGGTTCTTGTCTGGATTTGGGATTGCTTGTGGCAACTTTATCTTTTGGGGGACTTTGCCCCTTCTCCTTCCTGAAGGAGAAGCCTGCTCTGTGGAAGGCCACACTTTTGAGTCTAACCTGATATGATAGGCGCTCAAGTGCTGTGGGTTGTATGTGGGATTCTCTCAGTGGGCCCCTCTGGGCTGGGGCTCAAGGTTTGGTGAAGCCTGAGTATGGTTCTGATTTCTTCATTTGTCTCACTTGCTCTCAGCTGCTGCAGACTCTAAAGACGATCATGATTGTCTGAGCCAAACAATCAGGATCTGTTTCCTGGAGTGCTGGGCTCAAAGAAAGCAGCCTCCTGTGCCAAGACTTCTGGAGGAAGGAGCTAGAGCTTCCCCAGCATGCCCCCACCACACCCCCCGGGGATACTCCTCAGCTCAAAGCACAAGGTTGGCAATCATGATGGTCTCCTCCTGAGAACCCTGGCCGATAATTGACTGAGTTTTCCTTAAGTGTACTGTATCTACTTTAATGAGCAGCAAAATACTCTTTGTAATAAAATAGTGGCTTCTAGTGTTCTAGAGTAGCCCCAATTACATTTAATG
This sequence comes from Balaenoptera borealis, assembly GCF_965194805.1. Lineage (NCBI taxonomy): Eukaryota > Metazoa > Chordata > Mammalia > Artiodactyla > Balaenopteridae > Balaenoptera > Balaenoptera borealis. Next base: position 20,775,141 of record NC_138876.1, read on the forward strand.
TACAAAAGGTTGGGGCAAGGGAGGAGAGGGTTTTTATACAGAAGGATCTTGAGTTATTCTTGAAAGTTCTAGGAGAATCAGAACTTTCTATATTGTAGCCTCTTTTTAATAGTGAGAAATTCACTAAAGAAACCATGCTGCCATTCTTGTGTAAGAAAAAAGTTGTTTAACAATGGGACTAACCATTTTTTCATTTACTTGGCTAGTAAGTTTTAAAGTTTTTTCAGATAAGAAATAACATGGTAGACAAGAAAGAGCATGGCCATTGGTAGGAGATAGACCTTGTTCAAACTCCAGTTGGGTCACCCTCGAGGACATTGTTGATTGCCTATCTCGCATACTTTCTGCCTTCCTCCTTAAGAGAGCAGCATTTTTCTGGTTTAGGAATATGCCTGGTTGGCTTAAGACAATCCTAACCTCCTTTGCCAAGAACAGGTTGATCATGTGAATGCAAACTGGGCTACTGAGAAATGAGGTGAAGTCTGCTGGGAATTCTAAAAAAGTTCTTGCTTCACCCTTTAGGGACACTTTCTTAAAGTGATTCTTTTTGACCACTAAATGTGAAAAAGGAGCCACCATCTCATGACCATGAAAGGAACTATCTTTAGGGTAACACTGAAACCATGAATGGCTGACAGAAGGAATCTGAATCCTGGAGCATACTTTGGGGCTTCTAGATAGAGTAACCCTAAATTATATATCACTTCTGGACTTGCAGTTCTGTGAACCAGTAAGTTTCCTAATTGTTTACAGCTGCTTGAATCATTGCTGCTTTTATTTGCCTGTGAAAGCAGCTTAATTGATACCACCGCTAACTAATTTAGGACCTAGGCAGATTGCTTCACCATACTAGCCTCAGGATGCACATCCATGAAAGGGAAAAAGAAAAGGAATGGAGACTTTTAGAAAAGATGGCCATCTACCAGTTGAGCTGTGGTGCTTTTGGGAGTCATCAAAGTTGACTGCTCTCATGTTGCATTTCCACTGATGCCCATGGGTGCTTCCAAATAGTTTGAGAGGTTTCTAGTTGGATGAGACTCAGTGACGTGACAATAAAATTGGCATCTTTCGCTTCAGAGATGAGAAGCAGCTGCTTCTTTTTATGTTCTTGATTCCCTAATTGCCCTGGTCCTGACTCCAGTGGATGCTAGAAAATTCTTCTGCTGGAATAACGCTGCCTTTGCCCCGGAGACTTTTTGTGCAAAGTATCTTCTGAGTCTCAGGAAGGATAGAGCTGGAAGTCGGCTGAACTTCCAGACCTGCCTGTGTGGCTGTTTTCTGCTGGCTGTAAATAACTATCTAGTGTAGCTGGATGTGGTCTGGGATTAGCTTTCTTTAAAACCTGGATGTTGGCTGCCAACTGTTCCATTTATTCTTGTATTCATTTAACAAATAATTATTAAACACCTACTGTGTGCCAGACACTTTTCTAGGCCTTAGGGATTGTATTAGTTTGTTAGTGCTGCCATAACAAAAACCACAGACTGGCTAGCTTAGACAACAGAGATTTATTTTCACACAGTTGTGGAGGCTGGAAGTTCAAGATCAGGGGCTGGTTGGCAGAGTTGATTTCTTCTGAGGCCTCACTCCTTGATGGCGATCTTCTTCTGTCTTTATGTGGTCTTTCCTCTGTGTACATGTCTGTGTCCAGATTTCCTCTTCTTGTAAGGACACCAGTTATATTGGACTAGGCTCCCCCTAAAGACCTCACTTTAATTTAATTACCTCTTTAAAGACCTTATCTCCAAATATGTTTACATTCTGAAATACTGGGGCTTAGGGATTCAACATATGAATCTGGGGGGGAGGGCAGGGCTACTCAATTGAGTCCATAACAGGGGACAAGAAGGACAAAGAGGCAGCTCCTTTTGAATGTGAGCTGTTTGCCCATGATGCTCTCTTGGTTTGTTTCCTGAGCCACCTCTCAGTGAAGTGATGGACTGAAGGTTTGCAAACAGATCAATTTTCAGCAGCAAAGGCGTTTTTCTAGATGGGGTTCTGAATCCTTCCATTTCTTTGCAAGAAACTCTGATTCTTCCATTTTTTGCAAGAAACTCTGATCCTTCCATTTCTTTGCAAGAAACTCTGATCCTTTACAAATATATGCCATTACTCACTGACAGTACATCCTATTACTGTTTTTGCTGATTCTATGCAAAGTGATAAATTTAGCCTAACTCTTTCCAAGTTGTAGGTAACTTGCATTTAGAATTACAGAAGAAGAAATAGCAAGCTGTCTGCAAAAATGTATTCAGTGACAGGATGACTAATCCGTGGAGATTACGTTCTGCTGTAGCTATAGTACAATTGTGGATAGCCTTCATTAAGCATTTGTTCTATTACAGGCTCTGTGTTAAATGGGTTATGCACGCTACCTCATTATCCACAAAACAATGCCTTGATATCATTATTCCCATTTTTCAGATGAGAAAATTGACACTCAGAGAAGTGAGGGCACTTCGCTCAGGTTTGGGACTCTGCGTGGACCTATTAACTACCAAGCAGTACCGCTAAGAAAAGGTGGCATTGATTTTTTGTTTAGGGAGGTGTGGAGAGGGAAGTGATAGCTAGTGATGCTCTGCTAAACTTTAAATTATATAACTTTAGAGCTGGAAGGGCTCCTGAGATCATCTAGTCCTTGTTCAATGACATACCTTGAGTGAGTTGAAAAGTTAGAACAATAATTCTGGTTTTCTGATTCCAGGAGGTCCCATTGATTCTCCATTTACTGTATAATAATAATAATTATAACAACAAAACCATCATGTTGTTTTTAGAGCCTCTTTTTGTTTTCAGAATGTTTCCACATACTTCAAATTAAAACAGAACACCGGGCTTTAATTGGCTAAACAGGAAATGGCCTGGGCTCCTCCAGGTGAAGAAGAATTTAACCGTGATGAACAGGAAATGCCTTAGCAGCCATGTTTCTCACCAGCACTGGTTGTTTTTTAGCCTGGATCACACTCGTTAAGATTGACTAGAAGGGGCAGGCTGCAACTCTCTTGGTCATCGCCCTGAGGCAAAGAACCCAGCTCTCAGAATCAGGACACAAAGGATTCGATGTAAAAAGCAGGACTTCTGCACGGAGAAAACACAAAGGAAGCCATATCCAAGGTAAAGCGAGAGATTAATGTATCACTGAGTATTCTGGGTAGCAAGCAACAGAATCCTATGCTGGCTAAAATCGGGAGGGGGAAAAAGAAATGCTTTGTCCTGCTATAAGGTACTTCACAGGATGGAGAAGAGGGCTGGAGAAATCAGACTTAGAAGAGAGAGGAACCAGGAAACTCCAGATAGTCTCAAAAACTAAAATGAATTTCTTCTGTCATGGTTTCATTTCATTTGAGAATTAAAACTCCAGAAGAGAAAGTCCATTTGGCCCAGCTTAGGGCATGTGCCTGCCCTAGACGGTCTGGAGTGGTTAATGAAAGCATCTGTAGAGGTAGCCTCCAAGGGCAGCTTTGGCTGCCAAAGTGCAAGGGCAGGCACCTGGGTTTTCCACCCTTCCCACCAAGAACGCAAAATGATCTCAGGACCCTCTTTTTACTCTTTCAAATTATTGAGGACCTCAAAGAGCTTTGGTTTATGTAGATATCTTATTAGAAATTACAACTGATAAATTTTAAAAAATGTATTTATAAATTTATTTAAATATCTCAACAAAAAACCTATTTCATATGAACATAAATGGTATGTTTTAAAACTGAAAATGATTGTATTCTCTGAAACCAGAAACCTTAGTGAAAAACACCGGTGTTGTTTTATATTTTTGCAAATTTCTCTTTATCTGGCTTAATAGGAGACAGCTAGATTCTCATATCTGCTTTTGCATTCACTTTGTTGTAATATTTCATTTTGGTTAAAGTAAATGAAGAAAAGATGTGAAGTAGGAAAAGGGGGGAGTATTTAAAAGTCTTTCAGATTATTGTGGAAATTCTTCTTTGATATTATGCCCAAACTCAACAAGTAGTAGTTTTTTGAAATCTGAAAACTTGATAATAAATTTTCATGCTCAGATACTTTAAGATCCATTAGTATCTCTTGCACTTTGTCTCTTACCCATGCATGATTTTTGTATCGTCGTGCATTGGTCATTTGGGAAATATTGATTTACTGAGTTACGCAGATCTTCCAAATGTTCCCACACTTCACTAACAGTATACAAAATCATAGTGATCAATATCACCACCCATCTCCTCAGAAAAATATTTAAGCACTGGGGCACTGTCCAGCTCATGGTGGCACACACTAGGTTTTCTATCTTAATTTTCACATGAAAACTTAAATTTTATTAGTAGCAAAAATACTGTCAGTTATTGTCTCTGAAATGACATTCTCATTTCATTCATTTTTGAGAGAGTGCCCAATATTCAGGTCTGAATAACCACAGTTTGTCTGTCATTCTTTCAGCCAAAAGGGAATTTTGTGGGGAAAAAAACCAGTTAATCCAGCTCACTCACACACAAGCCATTGCACAAGTGCTTCCACTCAAGACAGCTATCATGCTTCTGCATGCAGCAGAAGTGCTTTATGCGGACTTCCCATTTCATCACAAAAAATATTAAAATGACATGTACCCAGGGGCCAAGGCTTAATAAATTAATAATTTGTATTGCTTCATCAATGACATTTTAAGATGAAACTGGCTTTTAAAAGAATTGTGAGTATGTGGTGGTGAAGAAGGTAATACAATGGCTACTAGTATCATTTGGTGGCACTGCCTGAATTTACATAAAAGTACCAGAGATTTGACTTATTATTGCTTTTTGGGGGGTCACTTTTTACCTGGAAGTAATTTTAAAATTCAAAAAATTTCAAAAATGATAATCATACCAAGAACACATATACTTTTTATTTTGATTCACCATTTTTTTGTATTTTGCTCCTTTTGCCTTATCATTTGCCCTCTCCCCCACTCCTTTTTGTTTTTTCCCTGAATCATTTGGGGGTAAGTTACATATATAATTGTCATTTATCCCTAATATTTCAGTCTACATTTCTTAAGAGAAGGATATTCTCTTAAATAACTACAGTACTTTTATCAACTTTATAAAGTTACATTAATACAGTATTTTTATTGCCCATATTCTGGTTTTGTCAGTTGACCTAATGAGGTCGTTTATTAAATGAGGAGTCAGATATTAAATGCAATACCTGACTCCACAAGATCCAGTGTGGAGTCAGGTATTGCATTTAATTCTCTTATCTCTTTAGCCTCATTTAATTTGGAATATACTTCCACAAACTTTTTTTTTCTTTTAAGACACTGACATTTAAAAAAAAAATTTATTGGAAGTATAGTTGATTTACAATGTTGTGTTTCTTCTGTACAGCAAAGTGAATCAGTTATATATATACGTATACTACGGTGTTTTAGATTCTTTTCCCATATTGGTCATTACGGAGTATTGAGTAGAGTTCCCTGTGCTCTACAGCAGGTTCTTATTAGTTACCTATTTTATATATAGTAGTGTGTATATGTCAATTCCAATCTCCCAATTTATCCCTCTTCCCCCTTTCCCGCCCCTCCCCCCACTGGTAACCATAAGTTTGTTTTCTACATCTGAAGACACTGACATTTTTTGAGAGTAAAGGCCACACTCCTCTATGCCTCCTTTAAAAAAAAAAAAGATCTTTATTTTGTGTTTGTCTCATGTTTCATTGTGATTAGATTCTGATTATGCATTCTAGGCCTGAATCCTGCATAGGTGTCCTCAGGAGCCATGTCTTGGGGCCCACCATAGCCATATGTCTTTTGCTAATAATGTTAACTGTGATCACCAGTTAGGGTGTGGTCTCCACTGTATAATTACTGTGCTTTATTTTTCTCCTTTACCTCAATTAGTAATCTGTGGGGAGACACCTTAAGACCATGCAAATATCCTATTTCTTATCCATTGATGAGATTTAGCATCTATTGGTGATTCTTGCTTGATCTAACCTTTATTATGGTGGTTACAAAATATATATGTATATGTCTATTCTATATATCTCCTCTATCTATCTACATTTTATTGATATAAACTCATGCTTTCTTATTTTTCCAATTGTTTACAATACATTCCTGTACTTAGTTATTTGGGTGCTAAAACTGTCCCAGCTCTTGCCAGTGGCAGCCCTCTGAGCTCCTTCCTGTGTCTTTGTGACATGTCCCAGTCACTTTCTCTTTTCTTGAGCACTTCCTTACTTTCTTTTTTTTTTAAATTTTTTTAAAAATTTATTTTATTTATTTATTTTTGGCTGTGTTGGGTCTTCATTGCTGCACGCGGGCTTTCTCTGGTTGCGGTGAGCGAGGGCTACTCTTCGTCACAGTGCGCGGGCTTCTCATCGCGATGGCTTCTCTTGTTGCGGAGCATGGGCTCTAGGTGTGCAGGCTGTAAAGTGCAGGCTCAGTAGTTGTGGTGCATGGGCTTAGCTGCTCTGCGGCATGTGGGATCTTCCTGGAGCAGGGCTCAAACCTGTGTCCCCTGCATTGGCAGGCGGATTCTTAACCACTGCGCCACCAGGGAAGACAAAAACTTTCTTACTTTCTGGCATAAGTTCTCAGCTCATCTTGTACCTACCTTGCCCCAGTCCATGACTCAGCTATTTCTTCAAGGAAGCCTGATGCCTTTTAGATCCCATTGCTTTTGCACCATCAGTGCCAATGTCAAGTGAAAGGGGCAACTAAAGTCTTAACGTTATTATGAAAATAGTTTTGACCTCTTGGACTCCTTGAAAGTGTCTCAGGGACACCCAGAAGTCTGTGGACACTTTGAGAATTGTTACTGAATATAAATTATGTTTAAGTATATGGTCAGGTGTTCATAATTTCTCATATAATGGTTGTTAAATTAGCTTAATTGGGGAGCTAAAGATCCCCACTTAGCAGCTGTGAAATCTTAGTTACTTGGCCTCTCTGGGCTTCATTTTCATCATCTGGAATTAGGGATAATATTACTTCCCAGGCCTGCTGAGGATTACATGCAATAACTCACCTAAGTGCTGGATGCAGGGCCTAATATAGAGTGACTGTTTAATAAACGATGTCTTTAGGGGGAAGATAACTTGTCTCTTTAGTTTACACATCATCAGATAGAGGAATGGTACTCAAAGAGGCATGCAAGGAACTTCACTCACAGCTAAACCTTTTTTAGTTGATGAGCTCCTGGACTTAGAGCAGATGCCGTAGTGGTATGAGATTAGGTGGTCTTAGGAGAAGGGGTAAATATATTTTGTATGTGAGAGAGAGGCAAAATGTGGTCAGAGAGCAGATTCTGGTGGAATATGTAGTTTCCAAGATGGTCACAACAAGATCTCCCATCCCACATGCCCCTTGTGCAATGTGAAGTGCCACTCCTTTCATCGAGAAGTGAGGTCTGTATTTCCTCCCCATGAACCTGGGCAGGATTTTGGCTATGGCAGAACTGATGCTCTGAGACATTTGACGCTATGTCATAAAAATCAATGCAGCTTCCACTAGGGTCTCTTGGAATGCTCACTCTTGGAACCAGCCCCATTCTGGGAGGAAGCAACAGTCACAGGGAGGGGCCATATGCAGATGTTCTGGCAGACAGTCTCAGGTGAGGACTGCCCAGCTCAGCCCAGTTAGCCCTCAAAACCGTGAGAGATGGTAAGAGAATGTAGTTGTTGTAAGCTGTTACATGTGGGGGTGTTTGCTTACACAGTGACAGATAACAGTGCCTATACATAGGTGGGCACACTAGAAACTAACAACGGGTCATCTCTACCCCAAACATGAGCTATGAGGTAGGTCATAGGTGATGCGTAGACACTTGTCCACACTTGGCGAATGCCCCAAAAAGAGGCCTGATGAAGAAAGACTCTTAACAGACTTATGCATAATAACTCTTGCTGTTCTGGAACCAAATTGCAAAGTGTGGAGTAGGTGGTCTCTGGCATTGATGACACCCCCTGGGTTCACTTGAGGCAGCTGTAGAAGTCCTTCCACTCTTTCCTTCCTTCCTGTTTTCTTTTCCTTTCCTCTCCTTTCCTGAACCGTCTTCTCCTCTCCTGACTTGTCCTCACATTCTTTCTTTCTTCTCCACCCAAAGCAGTTTGATGAAAAAAGGAAAGAACATGAATTTTGAAGGTAAGATGGCCTAGGTTTAAACCCACTTATTAGTAACTTGACTTTGGGCAAGTTCTCTCTTCTCTCCTAGCCTCACTTCCTCCATCTGTAAATTATAATTAATACTACAGAGAGTCATTGAGATGGTTAGGTGGCATTATTAAAGCATTCAGCACATTGCTAGGCACGTAGACGATCACAATCCACAATCCATGTTGATTTGCTTCTCTTTCTTTAATCACAACCAGAGTTTTCTCCTTTGCTTACTCCAAACTCCTTGGCCTCTTTCCCTAGATAATCCCATTTCACAGATGCTGTTTTGTTTCCGCTCTTGGTTTGCTCTGCCAATGCGCCCAGCAGACCTACAAATTCCAGATGCTGAGAGAAAAGCTCTTGATTCAGGCTGAATGCAGGGATGATATTCGCTAAAATGCAGATGACACATTAGGTACCTGTGGGAAGCTTGTGTGCTGGATCGGAAACAGGCAAAAACAAAATCTCTTGGCAAAAATGGGCTCCTGGTAGAGGGTAGGCAGGAAGGAGCAGAGACAAATGGAGATTGACTGATAGCGCCACGTTACTCTTCTGGAGCTGAAACGTGCAACCACAGCCCAGGTACAGGTGGAGTAGTTGCCCCCTGGGAAGAAGGGTGGTTTGTCTGAAGGATATGAGAAGGAGAGCTGGGATTCGGGGAGAGAATATCTTGGAGAATAGAGTTACCCATCTTTGTTTCAAATGGTTGTGCGGGTTAAATGGGCCTGATCCTGCCTTTAATGCGCAAAGTCAATGGGAATTTTGAGGGCAGATCAAATGCACCACTAGGAAAACTGAACTTTCCAGCCAAACATGGACAAAGACTGAGCCGAATGATGTGATAGCTGCGTATATCTAGACATTTCTGAAGGAAAAAAAAATGGTAAAAGAGGAAATTGTGTTTATAAAGACCATTGCAATAACCACCAGGTAGGAAATAGGACTCCAGGGTAGAAAGCAAGAGCTGTTTTTGTCCAAGGAGCCTTTCTGACAGATAACTTGAATTCTTATACAAATCTTTTCCTTTTGGCACTGGTTTCTGTTTTCAAAACCCAATCCAAGGGTTCACAGATTGGACTCACAGATTGCTAGTAATAAAGAAATCCTTAGAGATCACCTAGTTCCACCCTGTCATTTCTTGGCGAAGATTACTAAAGCCCAGAGAGGTCTAATGAATTCCCCAAGAACACACAGCTAGTTTGGAGTCGGGCCAAGGCCAGAAGCTTGGCTGCCTGCCTCCCAGTGCAGAGCTCTTTTCCAGCCTCTCTTTTCTCCATATCTTCTCAACAATTACAGGTTCTGCACTTTCTTTGGTCAACCACTACTCATGAAATATATTTATTAGATGCCACCAGCCAATCCTACATCCACATTTTTGCTCTAAGTGAAGTCACCTCCCCCTTCAGGGAGATTCCTAATAATCTGAAAGATGAATACTCTTTAAATACAGGGTATAGTTCAGTGAAAACTAGTTCAAAATTGCTTATACATCCATTCCACAGACATTTATTAATCACCTACTATGTGCCACATATGTGTTTATGATCACGGTTATGAGCAAAACAGACAATTACAGAGAACAGAGAGACTCAACACATACATATCTGGTAGAAAAAGATCCGGCATTCAGAGTTGACCACACATTTAATACATTGTGGGGAAATAAAAAGAATATGTTCTATGAGGGCTGGGAGGTGGTTATTTTTGCTATGAATTAGTCAGATCTTATAATGTCATATTTGGCTCATATAAACTGTTGACGAATCAGAAAAAAAGATTATTATAGCGATTTTTAAAAATGACTCTCGTATTCCTATAAGGACAAAAATAAATGGGCGTGAGGTACTTAAATTAGAATTTAGAAACTTAAGGATGACTTGAAACTAACTTGAATATGGGAAAATGTTAACTGGCCATGCTCTATCTTCATAGAGAACTTTGCAAAAGAAAATGAGTTTAAGGCACAGTGGAAGAGATTGTGGTTGGACTTAAGGAAACCTTTCATAACACTCAAGGCGGTACACCTAGACTTGAGGATCAGGGCAGAATCTGTAAAGGGGGGGAAGCTCCTTTTCTTGTTGGTCAGTTCTCTCCTTCTAAGTTCTTGGTCAGAAACTGTGCCAGTAATGTTTTCATTCTTTTCCCCAAGGTTTAGGCAGGGTCGTGGAATCCTTGAGGTCCTGCAGCCCCTGGGTTCCTGCTCTGCCCATCTGGGCCTGTCCTTAGGCATCCTGTGCCATCAGACTTCCTGTGGTGAGAGCTGATCCTCCAGCTCACCGTGCCCGTGAGTCTGTGGCGGCCACCTCCAGCCATGTGCCCCTAGCACAGGCATTTAAGATCTTGTTCTCCAAGTGCGGTTCTGGGCTTAGCAGGATCAGCACCACCCCAGATCAATTGAGTCAGAATCCATTTCATACAATCCCCAGTGATTTCTATGCATCTTAAAGTTTGAGAAGCTGTGTTCTAGAACACTGGCCACTGAGTCAGACAGACGTGACTTCAAAGTTTGGTTCTGCTATCTTCTGACTCTGTGACCTCAGCTAAGTCACCTGCTCTACCTGAGCTATCTGTAAAATGAGTACAAGAGTTCTTGCTTCTTAGACTCTGAGGAAGGCCCTTCCCGGCTACCTGACTTCACATGGATCTTTCCTATTACATTCACCTCAGTTTATTATGTTTCTCTGGGAGAGCAATTATTACAACTTGAAATTACTAGTGTCTGTACTGTTTAAATGTAAGTTCCATGAAGGCAGGAACTGTCCCTCTCTTTGATATTTGATATTCTTGGGACTTTGCACAGTACCTGGCACCTAAAGGGTGGCTCCATATTTGTTGAATAACTGAATAGTATTATGGTTAAGTTACGTAACACAAGAGAAACATTAGCTCACGTCTGACTTGGAGAAAATGTTCACTAAATGGTAGCTATTGATGAAACCGGGTGCCTAATTGTGGGACCCAGTGTAAAATGCAAATGCAAGGCCCCTTGTTAAAAAAATTACTAACAATTTCAAGATGGTGACAAAAGAGTATTAAACCAAGGGCCCTCCTCAGAGCTGGACCCTTTGTGATTATACAGGTTGCATGCCCGGAAGGCGGCCCTGGGTATTGATAGTATTACTATTATTGTGGTTATTCTGTGGTAGATGTTTTCACCACCCAAGGACGCTCGTCTCCCCCTTCTCCTTGCAGTGTGACATCAGGCCAAGAGCCCCCCAGGCCACCTCGCTTTCTGAGACTCAGCTTTCTGTCCTCTATCTGCTCTGATGAAGAGACTAAGAGATACCCTGAAACTTGACAAAGTGCAAAATGGACCCTGTCAGGTGGACCAGGTCTAAAGTATTCCTCACAGCAAAGTGATGATTTACACCTGATTAGTAAATGTGGCATTCATTGAATCAGCAGAAGTTCTGCAAATGTGCGCCGAACAGAATTTTAAATGAGTTTCCGTAATGCACGTACACGTAATGTATGGCTTTTAATTTACTTGATAATGTAAAAATACAGTCCGAGGTGAGGAACGAGGCAGACAGAGTCACTCAATTCTAACGTAACAACTTTTCTTTATGGGAAACTGAAAATAGGGGCAGGGCTCAGAATATAAAACAGTCATGAGGAATTGAAGCTAAAAACGGAGAGAGATGAATTTGCTCGAAAACAACCAGCTTGGCGCTGCTTCCAGGGTCAGTTGAATTGTGGGAGTGCAAAAGCAAAAGCAAGGTGTTTCCACGGGCCCCAGCCCTGCTGGGTTTAGAATGACATCCTTACTGGGCTAAGTTTATCCTTTCAGAGCCTGGGTGCCTTTAGCTGTTAAGCAGGGAGAATCACCCACCTCCTGCCTACAACGTTGTAGGCAGAGAAAAAAGAATGTTGCTCTTGTCAAAACGCTTTGTTCAACATTATGGGATACAAAAACAAGGTGGTATGCTCTGCAGAAAGAGCACTAGCCTGGAAATCAAAAAACCCAGTTTCTGACACAAACTTGCCCATTTATTAATTACCCATCTTCAGTGCTTTGGAACCGGGCGGCTAGACCTGGTTGAAAATTCCAAAGCTGTTACTTTCTGGCTGTGTAAACTTGGGGGTGGGGTGGGGGGATACTTTAACCCTCTCCGAGCCTCAGTTTTCTCATCAGTAAAATGGGGTTGAACTAAATTCGAGGGAGTATTTAGCACACCCGACACATGGCAAGACCTCAACAACTCTTTCTGAGCCATTTTCTCTACTGTTGATTGGGATATTAGAAAACTTAAAAGCACTGTCCTGCCATACAACACTTCTGTGCTACATTCAAGCTGGAGACACTTTATTGACCCTGCAGCTCCTCATCCTCTCTTCCACCAGCCCCAATTTCCCAGGAGTTTTCTGGTTCTGGTGCTGCAGGGTCTTTTTGTTCAGAGTTATTTGTCAGCTACACCTTCCAATGGTATTAACTTGTAACTGTGGTGGCAGCCCTCTCCTAGGGGCTTGTGCTTGAATTGAAAGATTCTGAAACCAAAATGCTTTCCAGAGACAAAAGAGCAATAGATGGGTGGAGTTAATATTCAGAGACACTGGCCCTACTGGGTGTACCTTTCAAACATACAGCTTAGGCACCATACATTTGTGAGGTCCATTTGATCCAAGGTCTTAACTACATATTTGGTTAGAAAGGCAAGTATATCTTAATATTTCTGTTCAGCCTTAATGACTGTGTGATTTTGATAATGACCTCAATTTTGCCATCTATTATTTTATTCTGCACCATTCTCAGCATTACATAGAAGTCTGCTTAGGAGACACAAATCACGGTGGCTGCATTGTTCATGATTTTCCCAGCAGCTATGTATGTGTTTCCCTAGCTTCCTCTAGCACAGACACTGCCCCACTCTAGCCAGCCCTGTGGACCCAGGACCTAGGCTGCCCCAACTGCCATAGCTTCTCCCACCATAGTAAATGGCTCAAGAGGTGGCCAGGTGACTCAAGGGAGGCCAATTTTGTCCTTCTTCTAGGTTTTACCAACAAACTGCTGAACACGATGAAAAAATGTGAGGCCACAGTGGTATGCAGCCCAGTTTCCCTGTTGGCACGCAGCTATGGAAACAAGATAGATGGATAGTCATGTAGATCGTTGAGGACGTTCTAGCCAGTGCATTCCTGCCCTTTCCAAGGTCACGTCACTCACAAAGAGAAGTCCTTGTTGTGCAATCTGATACAAACATCCATACAGACGAGCAACAAGACGTCATTTGTCTCAGAGTCCTGGTAACAGAGGTGATGCCACAGTGGGTAATAGAGCACAGGGTGTGATTAAGTAGAGGCTGGTGGTACAGATTACTCTTGCTAGATTGTTGGTGGGGAGAGGAAAGAAAGAGGTCAGGCAATAGCAGATGTGATGCTGTGATACGCTAGGAAATACCTATTTGGGCTTTTTCCCCAGTTCCTGGCGTAGAACTTCTAAAACCTTTGGAATTTGTGAGTGACAGGAGTGAGAAGAGTGTCTTTTGTTATTCTTAATAGGGTTTTAAAAATATACCTGGGTTTATACTAATGAGGTCACTCTTGGTGGTCTCCTCGGTAACTTCAGGTTGGGTGCTGGTTAGCAGAGGAACCAGCCATGTGATTAAAGGGCAGACACCTTCAGCCCCATCCTCTGACCTCTGGAGAAGAAAAGCGGGCTGGAGATTGAGTTAATCACCAATAGTCAATGATTTAATCTACCATATTTACAAAATAGAACCTCCATAAAAACTCTAAAGAAAGGGGCTCTCAGAGCTTCTGGGATGGTGAAACGCATCCCCGTGCCAAGAGGGTGGCACACCCCAAACTCCATGGAAACAGACGCTCCTACACTTGAGATCCTTCTGGACCTTGTACCTCTTCATCTGGCTATTTATTTGTATCATTTCTATTATCTTTTATTATAAACCACTACTAGTAAGTAAAGTGTTTCCCTGAAATCTGTGAGCTGTACTAACACATTACTGAGCCCAAGGAGGGTGTCATGGGAACCCCTGATTTATAGCTGGTTGGTCAGAAGTACAGGAGGCCTGGCCTTGCAATTGGCATCTGAAGTGTGGGAAGTCTTGTGGCACTGGGCCCTTTAACTTGTGTGCTCTAGCTAATTCCAAGTAGTGTCAGAATTGAATTGAATCATTGGACACCCAATTGGTGAACTGAGAATTGGTTGTTGTTATGGAAAAAACCTACACATTTGGTGTCAGATGTGTCCTGGTGTTGTAAAAACAGCAAATCTTATTAGTAGGGTAGCAGGCTCAAAGGAAGGTAGGTTTTTCAGGCTAAAGGAGAATTTTAGCTGCCTGAATTATCTCTCTTCTCTTTAAGACGGGGAGAGGAAAACCAATGGAGCAAGGTCTCAGCAGAAATGCAGAAGAGAGCGCCAGAAGGGGCAGTAGCATTGGTCAGTATGGGAGATACTTCTCCTTTGAGATTACAGTAGAGGAAGAGACGGTAATAATAGAGAAAATCTGAGAGATGGAGAGAAGTCATGGGAGCTTATGCTAGGGTGGCCATGATTTTCTCACTGCAAGAGAAGATTTGGGAGATTAAATTGCTGTTTGGACAGAGATGGGTCCCTGTGGGGCTGGGGCTATGCTCCCATGCCCTCTGGAACCACCCAAGGGCCAAGGAAAGGAGAGGGTGGTGGCTGAAACAGATCTCAGGAAGGACAAGGCCTCTGGGGTTGATGTCTACATTATAATTGATGGGTTGTCATTGTCTGTCATAACCCAACCTCCCTACCATGGCAAGGGCATCTGTTGAGGCTGTGGGAGCTTGCTGTGCACATGGCTGTGGAGAAAAGACAGAGTCTGTTAAATCAGTGAACCTGACAGAGCAAGGGAATCAACGGGCTATTTGCCCATGTAATCTTTCTTTCATCTCTTAGTCAACTGCTGTAATGACATTTCCCAAGGGGAATTTTTCTGATGTCCTGGTCCCACTGGGGTTGTGGAGAGTGATTGTCCTATGGTGTCAAGACTATTATTCTCTGGTCGCCAAGACAGCAGACTCATATGAAGCCTTAAGAATATTCTAGGGTATACTCATTGTTTGCCAACTTAGCTTTCTGTTTTTATTTTGGCTTCATATATCTAGATAAGAGAACATAAAATGTAGAGGGTAAGGGCTCTGGTCATACAGGTAGGTGGACCTGGGTTTGAATCTCATTGCTGTCTCTCATGATCTTACACAACCTTTACAAAGTTATTTAACCTCTTTAATATTCCATTCTTCATCTGTAAAAAGGCATAATAAGAGTACCTACTTAATCTGCTATGAATATTAAATAGAAAAACATACGTAAAATTCTTAGATTGTTACCAGCTCATAGTAGGTACTCACATAGCTGAATTCAGAGATGGCTAGAGAGAGAATCCAGGGCTCCTTATTCCTTCTTATATCATGAGGTTTTTGCATTTTTTTGGTTGGTTTGTTTTTGTTTTTTTAACCTGTCACAAGACTGCAATGTACTTTGGGCATTTCTTTATACAATTAACCAGGGAGGTCAATTTAAATCTTCTGTTATTAGCTTTATTTTTAATTAAGTGACTTGTTGAAAGGTAGACCACTTGGTCTCTCTGGTCAGTAAGTTTTATAATATGCTAAATCTAATCCACTGGTATTGACTACCTGGGGCATGGTAGTGAGGATTTTCTAGGCCAAATTGAAAGGAGTGCTGTGATTGATTAGTGATGTCTGCCCAGGACACGGTTAGGATTGTGACTTAACCTGTTCCCCCTATGTGCTGACTCTGTATAGACCCTGAGGTCATGGGTCACAGATGCAAGTCAGAGGCCAAGGAATGTTACATAACTTGCAGAATTGCCAATGCTTATGGAGAAGGTACCTGCTAATTTGAAGAGGCTAGAGAATCGAAAAAAGTGCCAATCACTCAACTTGTTGATGACGTCAGGACTTGCCTGATTTCCTGCTTCATGTCTGTTCCTCCCCAGAGCTGGAACTACTTGAGTCCCGCCTGCAGCTCAGCTGGTGCCACCCCATACCCTGAGCCTATTCCTTCCTGCCGTCAACAGAGATTTTAAGAACTCTAGTGGGCTTCTATGTAACCTAGTACCGCCCACCATCTAAGCCAGCTCTGGTCCAAGTCTGGTCTTTTTGCCTTGAGCCTTTGAGTGCTGGGATCCACCTTACTGATGTCCTTGAATGCCCTTTCGTCACCCTGTTTGTCCAGATCTCTAAAATGATTTTTCTACTGGATTTTACAAACACCTGTCAGGATGTCCTCTTACCTCTTCCTTCCACATGTCAAAGGCTTTTTTTTTATACAACCTGCATATTATTAATGAGGCTTTTCACTTCCACAGGGGTGGTTATGTGATGGAAACAAGGTGAGCTTTGAAAGTAGCCAGACCTAGGTTCCAATTTCAGCTCAGCTTTTTCTTAACTATGTGGCATTAGACATATGGGTCAATTTTCTCATCTATAAAATGGGGATGGTAATAGCATAGCAGGCTGTTATATCCTATATTGTCAAAGTAGACAAAGATGTTGGAGGACCTAGCACATAGGAGTTGCTAACACATGAACAACAACAACAAAATAACACTAACAATAGCTATTATTTATTGAGCACTCATCATGTATGAGGCATTGAGCCAAATACTCTCCATAATAAAATTAATACTCTGATTCATATTTCACAGACAAAGAATCTGAGGTTTAGCAAGGTCAGTAACTCACCCAACATTACCCAGAGAATCAAGGGCAGAGCCTGGGTTTAGCCAAGGTCTGTTTAACCAACCTAAAGCCTGACCTTCTTTAATCACACTATATGGTCAACAAATAGTGTAAGCATCTTGCACCCATTTGGATGAATGTTCTCCTGTTCTCTGAAGCTGGGTTTGTCCCAGGCATTTACTATGCCCCTCCAGACATAAATGATGACAATTTTCCTCTTCCCACTCCCCCCAGTATGCCTCTTTCTGTTCCCATGGAACACTTTATGGCTGACCATGTCATAAGATATGACATCCTCAAGTCTATTATGCCAAACACATTTGAGTTTTAAAATATTGAACTGGTTTTAGATACAGCCCTGGGAGTAATTTTCAAATCTGGGCTCCCAACCAGCAAAGTAATTTCCATTTATTAATGGGAAAATAAACATCTCCTGTAAATGGGTTCTTCCTTCCATGGCCCTTGTCCTCAGACATACAGGGCGGGGTGGGCATCATTCATGCCTGAGGATGTCATGTGAGACTAGGTGAGCGGGTTGTAGGCCTAGAACAGACCTTATGTATGTGTCTACTTGGCCCTGCCCTGTGATTGTGCTTCCTGCTCCCTCAGTTCCTAATGAATGTTGTCTTTGTCTTTTTATTAAAGATTAGGCTGGAGTCATGGGGGCAACTCCTTTTGTAGGGTGCCTGTAAGCAAGCCAATGAATTATGAGAAAGTTGTTAAGATCTGGCCACTGAAATACCAAATGACCATGAGGGTGATCTGGCAGCGGAGAACAGAAAAAACTGTAATTTATTGATCCAAATATTATTCCAAGTACTTTGTATACATTATCTTATTTAATTTTCCAATAATCCTGGATGGGAGTCATTATTATTTCCATTTTTATGACACTGTGACCCGGAAAATTAAATAACCTGTTACTAAACAGACTAAACAGTTACTAAATAGTGGTACAACCCAACACATTTTATTATGAAGACCTACCTTTTGAACCCAAGGTTCGAATAGTGAATAATGAATGTAAACTCTCAAAACTGGTGTCAGAATTTCTCACTGATTCAGTACCTATTATACCAGATGCATAATTAGAATCTACCCAAAACTGATGTGAGTTTACAGCCAGAGCCTGAAATTGAGAAATGCCATTCAGTTATTTGCATACAAATAGACTACAGTTATTATGAAGGATAGTCCATTACAGAATTCAGTTTAGCTTGCATTTTAGGTAAAACCATAAAGTCAGCTACGAAAGAGTTAGCTTTATCAATTACATTTTTTGTAAACCCAGTTTTTGTTTTTTTTAAGGTTTTTGAATTGATGTGCTCAAGGGAAAAAAAAATACCCATGGGCTAAAATTATATAATCAACATTGTGGGAAATGAGATTGAAGTTTTTGAAAGTTTGGGTCTCTTTCTAAGGAATGTGCCAGAAATCTCAACCATCATTTGGATCTGGCTCTGATCTCAGCATTGAATCTGTGCTTGACTGTCAATCTGTGGGACAAGCTTTAGGTAGTATAATCTCCTTGGAGCGTCAGAAGATTTCTAGATTCCAGACTCACCACTCTGGCTCTTTCTTTTTCTTTCTGGACAGTCATGGAGACCATTCTGCCAGGAGCTACCATAAAAGATAATGTATGGGATTTAGAGATTTAGAAAAATGTGGGTCTGAAAACTATGTCATTACTTACCTGTGTATCTGTGAAAAATTTCTTTTACCTCTCTCTGTTTTATAGCCTTGTCTGAAAAAATGAGAATTATAATGGCATATACCTCAAAGGGGTGCTGTAAGAATTAAGTAAGATAAGAAGATAAAGTCCTCAGTATAGTTCATGGTACACGGTAAATCACTCTGAGTTAAAATCATTATAATTGTTAGAGGATTAACTTTTAATGCACATAACCTAATAAATTCAGTGACGCATGTGGTCTAGTCAAAGAGTTGTGTGTCATATCCAGGGTAACACAGTCCTACATTAAAGGCAGTTAAAAGCAATAGAAATCTTCTATTTGCATTTAGTGGAGAAGATCAAAGAGTATCCCATTACTAAGCCACCTTGACATTTTGTAACATCACTTTTCCTTTTTTTCTCCCAATCGCTTACACCCTGTAGCTGCCCAAGTATCTCTTTCTTTATAACCACAACTGCAAAAGAACTCTTCCTTGATAAGTAGGCTACAAAGTTTTTTAATCTCTCATCTCCTTACCCCTCTTTCTATCACTTTATTATGTAGGTCATCTCAGCTTCTCTCTCAGTAAGCAAAAATCCTTTCTTAGTAGGATTGGGAAGGAGTGGGAACTGAGCAGGCAATTCAGGATTATTTTTAAGGGGCTGGAGGTGGACTGGGGGTGGCTGTTAGCACTCATGGACCAAAAACTTTAGTTACACCACACAGATATAATCTCCAGAGCAAGGAAAGTTCTGGCTTCTAAGCTGTTTACCCTATACCTGAAGCCATACTTTGTGAAGAATGTTGTTACGTTTAACTATGTGGAGAAGGAGAGATCCATAAGAAAATCTTCTGTGTCAATGAAAGAGCATTCCATATGACCTGGCAAAAGAAAAACTCAGGGATGCTATGACTTTAGATATTAAAAATATGCCTTTTTAATATGCCTTTAGATATTAAAAAAATGGCAAAAGTAGAATCAACAGAATTGAGAGGAGTGGACTTGCAGCTCCGTTGAATGAAGAATGTTCATATAGTCAAAGCTTTTGGAAGACAGAATGAGCTTCCTTAGGAGGCAATGAGTTATCCGGCACTGGAGGTATTTAAAATAAGGCTGATGACTTCTAGGCAGATATATTGTAAATGGTGTAAAGCATCTGAAGGGGGTTGGATGAACCATAGAGGTCTCTTTCCATGCTGAGATTCTATAATTCTATTAATCAGAACAGAGTTCAGTACATACTTCTGATATTGACAACTTGTAGCTCCTAATCTGAGGTTCATTCACTCATGGCATCTGAGAAGTAATTTATTTTTTTTGGTGGGATTCTGTGCTCTAGTGCCTTCTCTGGCCCTGCCTCTTCTTTCCTTGGCTTTAGTAACGTAGTTCTCATTCTCACTCCAGTCCCAGTCTAACTCCTGTGAAATGGTTGGTGTGATTTCAAACATCAGTGGTCTCTTCCTGCCAATCTAGAGGGTCAGAGGAGGCGTGCGTCCATCAGAGAAGGGTCATATAATGTCCACATGTCTAGACCTTAGGAGCTCTGAGCTCTTGCCCAGGGTCTGACACTAATTCTGTAAGCCTCATCTCATCTCTGTGTCTCCATTTCCTTATCTTTAAATGAGGTACAACATAGCTTCTTTCTAAGGTTCCCATGGTTCTTTCAGCTCATGACACTAAGGTGCTAAATGCCCCTCTGATAGGAAGTGAAATGACTTGGGAAAATTGTGAATAAGCTGAAGCAGCATTTGGAATCTTAGTATGGTACTGTTCAACTAATATTCATTATGCACCTACTATATGCCGCATGCTCTGATAAGACAAAGAGGATGTAGCAGCTGACAGGGCAGATAAGGTTCCTGCCCTCACAGAGTTTACATTCTGGGGGGCTATAGAGCCAGGTAAGTAAGTAAACAGCTCATTTCATATTATGAAGAAAATAAAATAGGATGTTATGTTTGACCGACCGTGGAAGTCAAGAACAGCCTGTCTGAGGAAGTCCATTAGAGCTGATTTTCTAATTATGACAAGGGCCAGCTATATGAAGACATGGGAGAGAGTGAAAAATAAGAACAAAGGCTTTGGTTTCTTTAAGGGGCAGAAGGAAGCCTGCTGTGTCTAGAGCATGATGGTATGGAGGGACCAAGATTCTAGAAAAAGTAGACAACACCCAGATCATCAGAAATATGAGAAGAGTTTATACTTAATTTCATGTTGACTGGGCTAGTGCATTTCTTGGAAGCATCACAGAGAATCCCATTACTAACCACCTTGACACTTTGTAACTGGCCAAGATGGCCGTAAGTTCAGATGAAGGGCTAGGACTGGCATGATAGTGACTGGACTAGATGGCAGCAGGAGAAGTAGAGAGAAGAGGGTGCATTCTGCAAACGTCACAGTGGAGCCAGTATGACTTAGGTTGGAGTAGATATGAGGTGATGGGGGGGAGGGGCATGAGGCAAACTAGAAATCTAGAATTACTTTTTGCTTTTTCTCTCTCAGTACTTGAGAATGGATATATCATGGGAGAGGAACAGGTATTATTAAAAATAACAGTGGCTATTATGTACTGGATATTTATTACACGAGATCTGTGCGGGTACTTTTGTCGTCTTTATGTCTCCAGCTCAATAAATTTGTTGAAGGACATTGTATGTCAGGCACAATTTTAAGAACCTTGCCTACATTATTTAATTCTTAGTCGGTATTTGTTTACATAGTGATTTAGGAAGATTAAGTAACTTGCTCCAAGGTAACATAGCAAATAAGCTACAAAACTAGGATTTAAACCCAAGTCAGTCTAGTTCTGAACCCTGGTGTCTTTTATATCTTCACATTTATTTCCAAGCATACCAGACACTATAAAGGGAGCTGCTAACTAGTTCTGGGAAACTGAGTGGCCTCCCGAGAGACCTCCTCATATAATACCAGCACAGAAGCGTGGCTACTAGGAATGACTTCAATAAAAATTGAAGAAAGATGGAAGTTAATCTGAGGATCTGAACCAAACAAAGCTTCCATACTATGGATCCTCCTATCCACAACAATAGCAAGACTCTAACGTTGTTTCCAAAATCTGGTTTGGAATTCACCAACGTTACAGGCACACAATGAAGCACAAACCATCTGTAAAATAAATAATGACAAGTCTAGTCAAGGAGTATCTGGCTTTTTTAACTGACAGAAAACACTTTTTTAAAGAAAGGTGGCTGAACACGTAGTTTCAGCCATCTGATATCAAAGAAGGAGAATTGTTTTCTTATGTGCACATAATTACCAAGATCTATGCACACTGGGTAATGTGTTCTGATTTTCAATAATTGTGTAGCCAGTCACATCTTCAGAGATCAAAAATAGCCTTTAAGGGGGAAACTTCCAGGCTGATTCCAGGAGCAGGAATCAATGTGAAGTTACATGTTTAGCACATTAACTCTTAATTCTAGATAGATGTACTCTTTTCCCTTTTTTAAGATGTCTGGAATGACAAAAATTGATGAAGACATGAGAACTAAGCCAACTTCCATAATGATAGGTTGGGTATATTGCCAGTTTCTCACTGTTTTACCATCATTCATTGACTGCCCTTCAAGGACTAATTAAAGTTGGTGAAGCTACCTCTCTTATGTCTTTGCCAACTCCTCCTCCTTCTGATCTGCCTTTATTTCTGGAACGTTCTTCTGGTGTACTCAACTAATAAATTGCCGTGCTATATGATTACATGTTTGTCAATGCTAGGCTGTGAACTCTTTGAGGGTTGTTCATGTCTCATTTATCTTAACTGTTCTATGAGTTAGAATGTGTAAGCACACAAGCAACAGACAAAATAAAAAACCTCAACCTTAAACTTAAGGAAATGTGCTAGATTACATAACTGGAAACCCAGACATAGAGCAGAAAGCTGAGTTAATCTGGTGGTACTGACCTTGTTTCCCTATAGTTCTTTTGGCCCCTGCTTTTGTTTCTTCAATCTGGTGGTGAGATGTGAGCAGCAGTTATGAACTTCACATCCATACATGGCCATAACCAAAGGAAAAGGGAAGTGTCTTGCTGTGATGATTTCTTCAGACCAAGGAAGAGCTTTCCAAGAAGCCTCCAGATAGCCCTTCTTAGTCTCAATGGCCATTTAGGAATCAATCAAGATGAATGAGTTTACCATGATTGGCTTAGATGAATCAGCTCCCCTAGCCATATGGCTGTTATCCCATGGAGGACTGTAGGGAAGAAAGATCATGATGTCCTCCACCCATGTCCAAAGCCTAGTACAGAACTTGGCACTTAGATAATGTTCAATGAGTGTTTTTTGAGTAAATAAGTGAATTACATGACCCACTGCCTGATATGCCCTTTTCAGAACTTCTGTATTTATAATCAGCACCATTCACTTGGCTTGGAACTTAATTATATGCTTTCTCTTGTTCTTTGATAATGTCATGTGTGTTAGTCTTGTTTTAAAAATCAGATATTAACTATCTAAAGGCAGGGTCCGTGGCAAATAAATGTTAGTTGACTGAATGAGTCTTGCTTTCTTGGTGTTCTCTCAAGTGTGGAGACCAGGAATGGACACGTTAGACATACAGTGGTTTATTTGTGAGTTTAACTCTGTAGTGAGGAGCAAGGCACATGTTTCTTTGATAGGAAACCAGTGAAAAAGGAGAAAAATACCTTTTGTGTTTAATTTAACTAAGGCTCAGTGGAGCTCAGTTTAAATAAGCTGGAGCCAGCAAGAACTTACTCACTGGGTAAGAACATTTTAGCAGTCGCTATAATGCCTTGCTCTGCATTGGGCACAATGTGTCCGCATAACGGAAGTGCATGCTCTCTTCTCTGTCTGCTGGAATGAACCCAGCGTGGGTCGTCAGATGTAAAGTACCTGGGAGAGGAACAGCACTGAGAGGATGAACTGCACCGTTTTGACCAAAGTGTCCACATGGCCATAGAGGTGACAGAAAAATGCCTCAAAATTGCTAACATTTAGTGAGCAATTCTAAGGTGTCAGGCATTGTTCTGTTTTTTGTAGAAACCACTTTGTCTTCTCAACAGCTCCAGGAAGTAGGTGCCATCATGAGCGCCACTTTGCAGTTGAGAACATTAAGGTTTAGAGAATTAAAATGGCTTGCACAGGGTCATACTGTTAGTAAATGGTGTCAGGATTTGAATTCAGGAAGGCTGTCTTCAGA
This sequence comes from Balaenoptera borealis, assembly GCF_965194805.1. Lineage (NCBI taxonomy): Eukaryota > Metazoa > Chordata > Mammalia > Artiodactyla > Balaenopteridae > Balaenoptera > Balaenoptera borealis. Next base: position 20,798,793 of record NC_138876.1, read on the forward strand.
GTCTGTGCTCTTACCCACTGCTGAAGATGGTCCTGAGTTCAAGGCTAAATATAAGGAGCAAGGAGAGGTAAAAAACCAGGTTTAGAAGGTTAAAACCAGGAGAAATAGTTCAGGAAGAAAGGTCTGAGATGAGTAAGAGCAAACGGTTCAGGACTCAGTAGCGAATAATGCAAAACATTGAATGAAGGTGGTCTTTTATTTGAAGCCAAATGTATGGCATATTGGAGGAAGCTGTCCTAATGACTTAAAGTTATTATCTAGAGCTGATGGTCTTTGCCTTCATACAACTTTTGATCTAGCTGAGAAGATAAAGATTACATATATATGAAAAATATTAGTAAATTATATAAAAAAGTAGATGCTCAAGGGCAACGGAATGGGCATGTGGACTATATAGAGATTGTATGAGAGGTCTTTTCCTCTGTTGTCATCATTCTGTATTTTCTACGGATTGGATTCACAGGCAAAAGCTGGGCATTGTCTTCCCTGGAGTCAGAAGGCCCAAGTGCCAGGGTCTACCTCCCTGCAGTCTCCAATGGTGCTGCATCATGGAAGCCTTCTCAGCCTGTTTAAAGTGTTACCTGACCCTGCTTGTTGAATGCCGTTCATGTGGGCCTTCTGTGAGAAGGCTTATTTCCTTTACTGTATTTGGCTAAGACAGCAGTACCGTGGGTGGCTTCAGTATTAAGTTTGGAACAGAGGAAGTATTGCAACACATGCCAAGAATTGAATTTTATTTTTAAAAGCTGCTTTTTACAGAATTGAATATCTTGACCCTCCCTGGTTACAGCAGACCCACACACGGGAATTGTTGTAGGGTGGGTGACTTGGGCATCCTTTAGTGACAGGTATATATTCTTTATAGGAGTAATCTCAAGGGATAATACTTCCTTTTGAGAGTCCTTATAATCTCTCAAATTCTTTCTTATGGCTCTTCTCCCTGTCCTTGTTTCTAGCACTGTGTTTTAGCATCATGACAATCTTTGTGGCTGAGGTAGATTGCTTTGCTTCATGAAAGAGAAGGTGTATTTTGTTGTTTCACAATCAAGTGTCCTGTTCCTCTGTGTGACCACTGGGAGGAAACAGTTCAAATGTAAATCTGGGAAGTGGGGCTGGTGGAGCAAATTGAGACCACCAACAGCTTACCCTGTGGCTTCAGAAAAAGCATTCCCTTATCCTCCCCTTCAGATGGTTCTTGATGATACAGGATGAGAGCATCCTTGGAAGATGTGGTGAGGGAAAAGATGCAGCATATAAAACACCGAAGATGTCTGCATGAAAGAGGTCTCGAAGCATCAATGGCACCATTACCCTCCTATCCCACTGATCCTCATTCTTAATTTCTTAGTTGCAACAACGCCCTGCTTTACAGGAGATGAGTACACTGGTGACTTAGAGGCCAATGGGTGGGAATTCCAGATCTCAAGAATGCAAAGGCAAAGCTGACCCACTGAGTGTGAGAGGAAAAGGCATATCTGTTTTTTTAACTGTAGCAGGGGGATCCTGATGTAGCTCTGTAAAGGCTACAGGCATGATCAATGTGCTAGTGTGGGTGTGGCATTAGGGAAGTGTGACATAGTGTTTTTGCTTGTGAGTGGTCTCCCTTCCCCTTCCTCAGCTTTGTCTCCTGGACCCGGAGGCATCTCTCTACAATAAGACTGTGGACTGCCAAGCTGCCTGCTTAGAAGGACTTCGGAAGAGTTACAAAGCAGTGTCTTCATCAGACACCCGACAGGGCAAGCTTTGCTCAGGACTGCTATCCAGTTGGCTGTGTCTTCCTTTGAAATGTGCTTTAAGAATTGATGTATTTGATTTTTGACTTTGCTTAACGTTGGGTATTAACTCAATGGCTGTTAGTCAGTGCTCTGGAGACAGGGCTGACACTGTTTTGGAGAAAGGTCTCACAGTGAGGACTACTTCCCCACGATTTAAACATCAGTTTTAGACATCTGGCCTTACCCAGGTGCTTGAAATGGAGAGGGGAGTGAGGGGCAAGGAGAGGCACCTTTGCCTCTTCCCTTGAAGGTGTAGATGTTTCAAAACTTTCAAGTGATTTCAAGGATACTTTAAATTCATATAAAAAAGATCACAAAAAGGTAGAGCCCAAGAGAATAATGAGCTCTGAGTCCAAAAATCATAACTATCAACTAAAGGCAAAAGGATATGTGTAGCTTTGATGATTATTTGTATATGTGTGTATTTATTTATTGGTATCCACCCTCCAGTGGATTTGCTTTACCTCTTCATGGTTGTGGGCCCAGGGGCAGAAGAGGAGACGATCGCCTTTATCCTAGACAAGCCTTCACATTGTCCAGTTTTGCTCATTGGGAACTGGAGATGGAGATTGATGTTGGAACTAAATTCTCATGTAATCAAATGTATGTGTTTTACTCTTTTTCTCTGTACATATCTTCTTGGGTTCCTTGTGGAGGGAGTTTGTAGGAGGGCAGGATTCAAGGATTTGGGATTCTGTATCTTGGCCAAATACAATTTTCTCAATGTCTTCCTGTCATGTCATGATTTATGGCCCACAGTAACTGAAGAGGCAGAACAAAGAGTTTGGACACAAGGCACGGATGCCAGCAACTAGGAGAACCATAGAAATTAAGAAAAATTGTTCATCCATTCTCAATCATTCAAAAAATATATATGTTGGCACTGTATACAATGGAGTTTCAAATTTACCTAAGATGGGATCCCTTTTGTCGAAGAGCTCACTATTTAGCAGGGCAAGTAGACTTACAAATGAATATTTATCATCAGTGGGAGGAGTGCCGTATTGAAGAGGAGTATTGTAACATGTTGCAACCATTAGGCAGAACTCCAAAGTCTCCCTCCTAAAACCCCATCCCCATTCTCCACTCCTTCTTGTCTTGCCCTCTTTTGTCTCTTTGTAGTTATAATTTTTAATATTTGTAAGTATATAACACATTTCAGTGGATGTAGAAATTCGATTGCTCAAAGCATTCCCAGAGCCAACGTGGGGGTAGTAGATGATAAAGACCAGTCCTACCCTGGGCTCCATTTTCCTTTGGTCTCTTCTTCTTGGACTTCTTTTTTTTCCTTCAGAAGCACTGGTAAGACACACAACCAGTGGTCCGTGTGGTTCTAAGGGGAAAAGAGGAAAGGACACTCTAAGGGACTTTAAGGCCAGCACAGGCACATTCTTGACATGTCGTGTGATCTAGCCCAGCTCACCAAGAGTGAGTACTGGCATCTGAGGACCAAGCCTCAACCAGTAATAACACTGCCTTTTCCTGGCCCCATCGTCTATGAACGTCAATTAGTATGGCTGTGACAGGGTAGGGGTGGGTGTTTCCCCCGGGGACACCAGCTCCCTAATGGAGCAGAAGTGGGTGGGTTGTGACTAGAGATAAACCAGGGATGAGAATGCCTGTGAAATGTGATGTGTTGAGGAGAATCGTTTTTGTTTTCTTTCCCTCCCAGAAAAGAGAAGTTGTCTAGTACTTGACATGTATATTTCAAAAAAAAAAAAAAGGTATGCTTGGGAGGTTGGGAAGATAATGTCTAAAGACTCTGGAAAGATTAATAGAATCCCTTTATCCCTACTGGCCAAAAAAAAAAAAAAAAAAAAAAAGTAAGGCCCAATCCATCAGCATAAAGTTTCAGTGAAGCAAGATGAATAAGCTTTAGAGAGCTGCTGTACAACTGTACATGTAGTCAACAATAATGTTGGTACACTTAAGCATTCAGGAGGGAAGATCTCATGTTAAGTGTTCTTACCACAATAAGAACACTTAAGCATTCAGGAGGGAAGATCTCATGTTAAGTGTTCTTATCACAATAAAATAAAATTTAAAATAAATAAATGCCTAAAGACAAAGGGGAGAAAAAAAGAAATGCAAGACCCAGGCTGTGAAGGTGGGTCAGCAATGCCTTCCTGGTGTAGAGGCAGCATGTCCTGGGTAGAAGGGACTTTAGTAGTAGAGGACTGGTTGGAAGCCTAATTCTACCACTTATTGGCTGGAACATCTTGGACAAGTGACTTAACTTCTCCAAGACTCAGTTTCCTCATCTATTCTACAGAGTTATTTCTTTTCTCAAAGAGCTGTTGCATGGACAAAATGATATGCTATATACCTATGCGTATATACCCCTGGTACAGTCTCTGGCTTAGAAAGAGCTGAATAAATGATGCTTTTGTGGTTGTGACTAAAAGACAGCCTTGCTGGGAACAGCAGGGCATGAGTCAGCCTTCTCAAACTCTCAGTGTAGAGGAAGAGGCAGGCTGTCTTCCTCTTGATAGTTCAGAAAGGTGAATATTGGACTGGAAAAGCAGAGTTCACTTTGCTGGGTACTATGCTCAAACTCCTGTTTTGGTTTTCTAAAGCTACATAACAAACCATCCCAAAACAGTGACTTAAAATGACATTTAATGACTTTCATTATTCTGCAATTTGGACAGAATTTAGCAGAATCAGCTCGTCTCTGCTCCATGTCACATTGGCTACCATGGCTCATCCAGAGAGGCTCAACTGGGGCTGGAGAATCTTCTTCCAAGATGGTTCACTCAGCCAAGATGTCTAGTGAGTTGATGCTGGCTGTTGGTGGAGAGCTTGGCTGGGACTCTCAGTGAGGACTTCTGTCCTCCTCTGTGTGGTTAATTTGGGCTTCTCAGAGCATGGTGGCTGGGTTTTGAGAACGTGTATCCCCAAAGCATGCATTCCAAGAGGACAAACCTCTCTTTACACCAAGCTTGCTGATGTCCCATTGGCCAAAGCCAGTTGCATGACCAAGGCCAGGAAAGTGAAGGGGTGGAAGAAGTAGGGAATGACACAAGTCATGGATGCCATCATGCATGGTTTGTTAGTGGCCACCAAAGTGAGGTTCACTTAAAAAAAAAAAAAGTGAGATGTAAGAATTTACAACCAAAATTCTGTGAGTTCAGAGCAGATTCTCTGTCCACTAGCTTCTATTCTTCATTGTAACAGATTCTCATGAATTATTCTTTGGATCAATGCACACATGATCTTCAAATAGCCCTGGAAGGTGCCAACAGCCTTTGCTAATATGTTGCTTCCTTCACCCTTTATTTTCCAAAATATTTATAAACATTTTAGATTAATGTACAAGGAGTCCAGAGCCGGGTGAATCAATGATTTAGGTCTAATATGTGCAGTTTTTGTGAGTCTGAGCTGAACCATCTAAAAATGTCGCTCACCTCCCCCTGTTCACCCTGCATGAACAACTTTTTTAAAAACTTTATTGAAAAGGAATGAATTCTCTGAAACCAGCAGCATTGTATTTTACTGATAGGTGCTCATTACCTGAATAAACAAAAGTCTTTATTTGCAAGAGAAAAAAAATCCATTTAGTGATTGAAACAACTTGCTCTTTTATAGCTTGTAGTATTAATTAACCTCCCCCTTTCTCTCCCCTTTTAAAAAGAGCGTGTTTTAATTGTTGGCTTTTCCCATATCCCTTGTTTTGTGTCTGTAGTTTCCAAATTGATACAGAGACTGCTAGTAAGATCTTAAAAATAGTCTTGCATTACTTATGAGAAAGACAATTTTCAATTAATTATAAATGATTTCATTTCAAAACTTAGAAACCTACTGTGAATCCTGAACCTAATACTTATCTTCTCTAATTGCATGAAGAGGAATGCAGAAATATATTTGGTTGAATGTGTAATTGGCATGCTTGTATTAAGGTTACTGTTTTAGCCTATTATGCTTCCCAGGGAATGTAGTGAAGTCTTTACTCCCACCGAAAGCTTTTGAATTTTTTGGCATCAAATGGTTTAGGAGTGGAAACGTGCAGAGGGCAAGTGGGGCACCCACAGGCGGGCTGAAGGAAGAGAAGGATGGAGCAACTCTCCCTTGGGGTCCTCTCCAGATGTCTTTGTGTAGATGAAGGAGTGCTTACAAATGTTCCATGCTGATTTCTCCTGGAGCTAGAGGCGTGAAAACAACTGTAACATTTCCACACAATCAAAATTGTGTTGCTTTCTCCTTTTTTTCTCCAGCTGAACCTCCTTCTTTGTCCTAGACCTGCCTCAATACATGTTACTCTAAAGGATGGTATTATCGATTAAGCCTTTATGGTACCGGAGGGGGACCCATCCCAGGACCCAAGAGTGGGCTCTTGTCTAACACTCAGAAATGAATTGTCTGAGGAGACACACTTGCTGACAACGCAAAAGACTTCGTTGGGAAGGGGCGCCCTGGTGGAGAGCAGTGGGATAAGGGAACCCAGGAGAACTGCTCTGCCACATGGCTTGCAGTCTCAGGGTTTATGGTAATGGGGTTAGCTTTCCAGGTTGTCTCTGGCCAGTCATCTTGCTTGTGCTCATATTTGGTCTGATTCAAGGCCCTTCCTGGTGGTGCACACATTTCTCAGTCAAGATGATTTCCAGCACAAGGGTTTCTGGGAGGTTGGTAGGATGTATTATGGGCTGGTGTCTCCTCCTTCCTTAGGCCCCTCCTGAATTCTTTTGGCTGGTGGTAGCTTGTCAGTTCTGTGTTCCTTATCGGGATCTCCTGTTGTGAGATAACTCATGCAAGCGGTTATTATCCTGCCTGGCCAGGGTGGGCGGTTTCAGTCAGTGGGTCCCGAACACTTACGATGTGCCTGGGACTGGGCAATGCTACTTCCATGCAGTATCTCCCAACTCTAAGAAATACTTGTCATTATTTTTCTTTTACAAATGTGGAAATCAAGATGTAGAAAGGTTAATTGGTCTAAAGTCACACAGCTTGGTTCTGAGCTTAATTCTAAAGTCCATTTTTTTCAATCATTACTTTTTTGCCTTTCATGGAAGTAAGGAGAAAGTTACCAGGGCACATAAGGCTAATTTCCCTTGTGTAGGTAACGTCTCCAGGGAAAGACATGCTTTGGAGGCAGTGTAGCAAGGTTTTGAGAGCAGGGTTTTGGGATCAGCAGATGGCAGATCCGTCTTTGGTTGTCTGTCTGACCTTGGGCAAATTATTTCATTTCTCTAAGCCTTGGTTTTCTTGTGTACAAAATAAGAATAGTAATACCAGCCTCAGAGAGGAGCACAGTGTAATGGTTAAGATTGTGACCTATTTGAAAAATAAAATGAAATGAAGTAATAATACATGCTACTACATGGGTGAACCTTGAAAACATGATCCTAAGAGAAAGAAGCCAGTCATAAAAGACCACCTATTATATGATCCATTTATATCAGATGCCTAGAAGGGGCAAATCTATAGAGACAGAAAGTAGATTAGTGGTTACCTAGAGCTGAGGGGAATGGGGAAGATTGGGAGGTGACAGCTAAAAGGTATGGGGTTTCTTTTTGGCGTGGTGAAAATGTTCTAAAATTGATTACGGTTGTAGAACTCCGTGAATATACTATTGACCACTGAATGGTGCATTGTATGGTATATGAATTATATCTCAATAAATCTGTTATGTATAACAGAGTGTGGTCAGGGGGACAGAAGCCTTGTTGGTTCCTGTCAGACCTCTCCTAGTCAATACCCAGTCAGTGAGGTGACAGTGACCTCATTAAATAACTCTATGCCTCAGCATCCTCACTAGTAAGATTGGGATCAAAGTACCTACTCCATGGGGTTGTTGAGAGGATTGAATGCATTAAAGTACACGAAGAGCGTGGAACGGTGCCTGGAGCCCGTAAACTCTTAATAAATGTCATAATTTCTATGATCATTATCTTACTCTTCTTATTATCATTTATTGAGTACAGCATCTGACCTATGAGACATGCTTCATAAGTGGCAGCTACTGGTAGTAGCAACTGGGACTATTTAAGGGAATTGTCTGAATTTTAGAAATTCTGTGATGGGACTGCTTTTGGAAATCAACCATGATGGACCTAAAGGATACACTGCTCATCCTGCTGCAAAGCCCTGAGTTTGGGGTTCTAGTCCTTCTCTCTTGGCTCCAAGCCCTCAATCACGTGATTTGGACAGACATTCGGAGGTGTTTGGCGTCACCCATCATCATCAGGAAAATCCCAGGGGTGCTTTCATCCTGTCACTCGCCAAGGCTTTGTGCCGGTGGACCTGCCCACCCCGAGGTTGGACGGGAGAGTCCTCTCACTGCCCGTAAAGCTCTCTCAGGAAAGAGATGCTGAAGGCCGCTTCCCAGCTTCTCAATATTTGAATTCCTCAGCACTGACTTGCACACACTTGCAATCTGTTCCTTTTTCTGGCTTAGCTTCAGGAAAACTTGAAGCCAACATTTTGCCCAAGAATGATAATCAACTCAATTCAGGCTACGAATAGCACTTATCCCTTCTGTTTCCTTCAGATGAACTGTCCTCTGTTTTATTCTTAAACCGTTAGCATTGTTTCTCAGATCCTATCAAGAGCAGACGGTGATAAGAACCCGAACTTAATGAAAACATAAACACTAAGAAATCCCAACTATGTAATATGTGGAAGTCAAAATGATGTAAGGAGAGTTATCTTTAAATTCCTTAACACGAAGTTCATTCAGAACCTACAGAGATGACTCAAAGCCAAAGAAAGTTTAAGGAGGAGGAAAAAAGATGAGGACCCAGTTCCTCCTCTGTGTTCATGAAATTTTTGGGAGACTTGAACATCCGAGCCAAGAGAGGAAATGTACATCCTTAGCTACTTGAGAGCAGAAAGACAGAGAACCGCTGGAAAGCTATGCCTTTGGCGAGGCTCATCACTTACCTTGTTATTTGCCAGGGTGAGAAGTTAAGTGCTGCACACATGATTGACAGAGCTGGGCCTTTTACTGGACAGCATTTTTTTTGGTTTAAATGGGGCAAGTTCCTGTGAAAACCTTCATTCCGCACATGGCAGCTATGCATCGTCACTGGAGCCAGATCTGTCATGCAACGCCAAGAGCCTGATACAGGCTGATGTGTGCCTTGGCCAAGAAATCTGGGGAAGCAGCATTGTGATAAAGTTACTTCTTATTTGACTGCCTTTCTTTCAAAATAGAAACTTCTGTTACTCACAGGAACGTGCCAGAGGCTGTTTGCATCTCCTTCTTCTGGGCAAAATGCTTGATTTTTAAGCAGCCTATTTTTATCATCCTTTCCCATCATTACCAGGACATCATAATGTTGTTTTGAGGACATTGGAGTAATGTCTCCTGAACTTGAATAATATTGGTGGGCTGTGAGGCTGAGGGCAGAGGGCTGGACCATGCGGTTTGCTCGGCTTCTGTCGTGTTGGGAAACTGGAGAAGAAGTCACATTCGCAGTGCAAATTAGAGTAGCTGAATGTTAAACAATTGCTGGAACCATTTCCCCTGAAACTGCATTCATTTCAAGCACTTGTATTGAGTAACTAGTAAGGGCCAGGTGCTGTACTAGGGACTTGGGAAATTCAAAATTTGATGGAGTCACTGTGCTCCAATGAGGAGCTTATGGGGAGGCTGGAAAGGACAGAGGCATGTAACTAATATGTATGTTATATTTGGTGTGCAAAGGAAAGGGTGGTCAGTTCTTCTTATAGGGTGTCAGGAAAGTCTTCATATTGGAAGTGATACTTTGGAGCTTTAAAGAGGACTAAGTGTTCTTCTCATGGACAGGCTTGGAGGGCATTTTTGCTTCAGTGATTCATCCCAGTATGATATCAGGGAATTTCTTTTTAATGCAACAAGGATTCTCCAAAATAAACCACAAGGACAGTACTTGACGTATCATTGGATCCCTGACATATTAGATGGGAATCAAAGATAAACACTAGGGTTTGTACATGGCAACAAGATAGGATCATGGCACTATTGACATTTGGGCTGGATAACTTCTTTGTTATGAAGGGGCTTGTCCTGTGCATTGTAGGATGTTTAGCAGAAACCCTGGCCTCTACCCACTATATACCAGTGCTTCTCCACCTCCACCAGGTGTGACAACTCAAAAATGTCTCTTGACGTTGCCGAATGTCCCCTAAGGAACAAAATTACCCTCAATTGAGAAATGCTGAGCTAGAAAGACATTTGGAACAACTCTGGAGCTGAAGAATGATAAGGGTGGTTAGCAGAACTTTAGAAATACTAGACACATGCTGCCTACAGGGGGTTGCTTGGGAGAATTGTTGATTATTATTATATAAATAACTCCTTGGAGCTATTCACCTGGAGAACTGCTAATCACCTGGAGAGCAATGTGGAGTATGAGAAACAGCTTGATAAGATATTAACACCTGCAATTCAGAACATCTGTCCAAATGACTTTCCATTTGGAACTCATAATTGAAACCACCTTTGGTTTCCTTAATCTGTGGAATCTTAATACATGGAGTAGGTCTGTCCCAGTTGGCAGCCAAACCCAGCTTTGCATCGCATTCCACATCAACTTCTCTGAAATCTCCAAGCCTTTCTTTGTGAGGTGACCCCAGAGTCTCACCAAATGAATTTCACTTCTAAGTGAGACTATCAGAAAACGTACTCACCAGAAGTGCCCAAATTCATCTGGCCATTTCTGCAGGACTTGGTAAGATACAGAGAGCAGTTCCATTTTATTAAACAAAGTGTTAAGGTCGATTCAAAACATCGAGATGGAGGCCCTTTTTTTAGAGCCAACCCATTATGGGGCATGCAAATATGAGGGACACATAGTCTCCATTATACAAGGGCTCTGGGAGCAAATATTAGAATTCATGGTGATCTGAAAGAAGTTAATTAATCTCTCTGTGTCATTTTTTTTCCTTTTGTAAAATGAGGTAATATAAATACATGTTTTCTTACAGGGTTGATGAGAATTGAAAGGAAATCATCCAAGTAAAATATCAGCAGAGTGCCTGGCATACAGTTAGTACTTTACACATGTTAACTGCAGTTTATTATCACCAATATTTAAATGCTGTCATAATATGCTTGGAAGCTCTGAGAGCATTGAGATGGGATCCTTAATTGAGGACGGACAGCTGGACTCAGCAAAGTCTGTCCGTAATGGGAGAGACCCCAATAGGAGTCCTGAAGGATGAAAACTTAGAAGCTGGGCAGAGTGAGCAAGACAAGGAGGGCTTTTCAGCCTTGCTGTTCCCTCTGCTGGAACAACCATCCCCAAACCTCCGAAAGACTCACTGCCTTCCTCCAGTGAGATTTTGCTCAAATTTTGCTTCTTTCTCATTAAGCCCTTCCACCCATATCCTGTGTAAAATTGAACTTCTCGTTCTTTCACACTCTATCTCCTTCCTTTATTTTTCTCCTTGGCACTTGGTACCATCTGACATTTTGCTTATTGATTATGTTTACTGTCTGCAAGAAAGTAGGCTCCAGGAGAACAGAGTTTTTCTTAAGTCTGTTCACAGCTTTGTAACTACCATCTAGGTTCTAGAACAGTGCCTGGCATAGGGCTGGAGTTTAATAAATATTGGTAAAATAAATGAATTGCAGGCACATGGGCAGAAGCATAAGGGTGAAAGAGAACATCTATTTAGGGAAATGAAAGTAAATTGATACGGCTTAAGCACAGAGTATATGCTTTGAAGAAAGAAGAAATTAGGCTGGAGAAGTAACCAGGGACTTGATCATAGAAAGCCTTCTTTCATATTGGCCTTTAACCTGAGGAACCATTCAAAGGTTTTAAGGGAATGGTCATATTTTCATTCTATAAAGCTCACTGTAGCACCAATATGAAGAATGCAAAGAAGAGGAAGCCAACTAAGGATAGAGGAGCAGTCACTTGGCCCTTGCCTGTTAAGATGAAAATGGATGAGGGCCTGACCTGGACATAGAGAATACGGATGAGGAGACATCTTTGAAACGAGGAGGTTGGTGTGGCAAGATGTGACAGTTAATTGGATGAGGAAGGTAAATGGAGAGTGAGGAACCCAAGATTATTTCAAGATTTTAGACTTGGGCATTTCCCAAACAGGCACGTGCCCAGTGCTGAATCCATCTGGTACTTTATTCTGAGACCTTAAATCTGGAGTGAGGGGCACAAAGACAATGCACCTCTGCAATGTTTCAGGACCCCTGAGTCAGCAAGAGAGGTAGCCATCCTGATGAGATGTTTCTGTATTATTTTTTCTGCTTATTTGCCCTCTGACTCTGCCTTTGTCTTGGTTTGGATTAGTCCCAGAAGCAGATGTTGAGCTTAGGATTTGAGAGCAAGTAGTTTATTAGGGAGACGATGCCTGAAAACACTGGTAGAGGAATGGGAACACCTAACAGGGAAGGGAAAGAAGTCAAGAAACAGTGCGCTATTGAGCAGGTTACCATTGTGAGCATCTGGGGCTCAATTCACTGGGTACCTCTGGGAGACTGGGTAGAAGGTGGTTCTCAAAATATGGTCCTAGGAGCAGCAACACTGGCATCAGCTGCGGACATGTTAGAAATGCAAGTTCACAGGCTCCCCTCTGACCTACCATATTAGAATCTCTGGGGAATGGAGTCCATTAAACTATTTTAACAAATGCTCCAGGTGATTCTTATATATATTAAACTTTTGGAACCACTGGTATAGGATATGCCTTAGAATTAGTCCCCATGGACAGCAAAAAGCTGGGTATATTTTTCTACCAGCTCTGGTTCCTTTGGGCCTTTAAAAATAAAAGGAAAGAGTAAATGGGAAATGGAGGTTATACTATAACCTTGAGTGAATTGATTTTTAGGCACATAATAATTCTGTGCCATGAAGTGCTTTCCAGGATTACACCCAAATTCGGCGTACGAGGCAATGTTTTCAAAGCACTGTGGGAAAAGTTGAAATTGGTCTTATTCTACTTTTTCCCCTCTCTGGAGCCCTGCTTCACCAGCTGTCACATATTTCTTCTCACGCTGAGACCTCTTTTCCTTCTGCTTGACCTGTGGTGAGTTGGGCATCATTTATAGTCATAGAAAAAAAAAAAAAAGAGAGAACAGGAATAAGTACATATTAAAGTTGGCATACTTGAAACAAGCTGAATGACAAAGACCCACTAGCTCTTGATGTGAAGTTTTAAGTAACCCTTGGTTAGACTTCTGAGAAGTTTCTGAAAACGTCATAGACTCAGAGGTCTTTGAAATGAAGACACCGGTTGCTGCCTAAATACCAACCTAGGGACTGGTGTGCTGTTTGGAATTTGGCTCTTCCTTTTGTGATGAACTTACTGAATTTCCATAAAGCTTCTGACTGATAGGATTTGATCACTACTCTGGCTTCTCGCGTGAAGATTTCACTTGGTTAAAGGGCTATTGAGAACATTAACACTACAGATTTGCAGATGGCACTCATGGGGAGAAAAACCTAATACCCAGAAGTAAATAACACACATCCAAGAGGGTATTTCTCTACTCTCACTTAGCAAGTCTTCTTATGTCCCAGTGTGCTGTACTTTTGTGGATGAATTTTGGATTCAGGAGAGAGAGGAGATGGCAGCTGCTGAGGTGGCCTGGAAAAGTCCTAGGCATCCTCCCTTCCCCCACATCCTAATCCCATCATTTTAACTGAAAGAAAATCTGCCCATTATTCTTTGAGGACTCAAAGCCAAGCTCTCCCAGTGACAGTTAACAGTAGTTAATTCTGGTTGTAACCGGATCTCTCTCCTTCAATCTCTTCTCTTCACCATTTTCACTCTCCCTAGGGGATCTCCTCACTCACAGGTCTTTAAATACCACCTAAACGTTGATAAATTCCAAATTTATATCTTCATCTCAGTCATCTTTTTCTCAGGTGTCCACCTGACTGCTGCCAGCTCCTGTAGCTGGCTCCTAAAACTCAACTTGTCTAGAAGAAGGCTCCTGGTCCTCCTCTAGGGTCCTGAATGTGCTCCTTCTGCAGAGTTTCCCATTTCTAAGAGGCACACATCCATCCACGCAATTGCTCAAGCCAGAAATTTGCGAATCATCTGTCAGTTTCCTTTTCGTCATTCTCTGCATCTCTTCAATTACTTAGGGTTGTAGATTCTACCTACAAATGTATCTTGAAGACATCTACTTTTCTCCATCTCCATTGCTCCCACAATAGGGCAAGCAGTGGCCCCTCAACTAGACTCTCAGCAGCCTTTCTGCAATCCACTCATTACATGGCAGCCAAGGTGAACTTTATAAACGTAGAACTTATTGCGTCCCTTTCCTGCTTAAAATTCTTCAGTGATTTTCCGTTGCTTTTAGGATCAAGTTCTAAAGATCCAGAAGGCCCTGTGATATAAATCTCCAGCCTCAACTCCTGTTTCTCTCTTACTCAAATTCTGTCCTGACTCAAGGACTTTTTTTTCCCTACTCTCAATCTGGATAATTCGTATCTCACTCTAAGTGGAATTTTTCCAAAGGAAGCCTTCCCTCATTCCACTGAACGGGTTAAAATTGTCCTGCTTATGATGTCGTGCTCACTCGACTTTTCTTTCACAGAATGTATCAAAAGTGATACATTTTCCATATGATTATTTATTTACTAACAATTTCCCAGACTAGGCTATGAGTTTACAAGGATGGAGACCATATCTGTTTTGCTCCCTGCTGAATTGCTAGAACATTTTACAGAGCTAGATACTAAGTGAATACTCAAGTATCTGTTGAATGAATGGATGAATTATGTTGACAGTAGTTAAATTCCAGAATGATTAGAGGTGACAGGATAATTAAGGTGTCCAGAAAGACTCAGGAAAGAGGACTGGCCTGGTGAGCCAGTGTGAGTGGTTAGAGATGGAGAGGGAAAGACTCTTCCTTCCTCTATTCTGTGTACTAAACTGCAGAGAAGAGATGCAAGGATCACCAGACAAATAGGACCAGAGTGTCTACTTAATGAAGCTAAGCAAGAGTCAGTCATCTCCTATGATTCAGAGCTCCTAGTAACACTGTTAGAGAAGCTTGCCTACCTAGAACCTTGGGCCTGATTCACACACCTGGCAACTGGCACAAGATGGGGTGGAGATGGAGAGGAAGATGGAGATGGAGGTGGAGGTGGAGATGGAGATGGAAATGGAGATAGAGATAGAGAAGGGAGGGAGAGGCCATAAGGAGAGTGGGAAAGAGAGATCCTATATGGTGGGGAGACCCTTCCCACACTGAGACAAGAAGCAGAGAAGAAAGACCCTTTCTGCCTGAGAGCCCAAATGCCCAAGGGAGTAAGAGGCCTCTTTGAGGGGGCTTAATGAATGGCAACTGATTACCCTGGCTACTCCCTCTTTTTTGGGGAAAAGAGTAAAGCAGCAGTTGGTGGAATAAGGGGGCTAAGTGCTCATTTTCATATGCCCCCCCTTATTGGAAAGAAACAGAAGCTCCTCTTCTAGAGGAAAAGAAGTAAGATTTCTCCCCTTGAGGCCAGGAGGCTGAATGTTATCACATGCCCTATTAGCACCTGTGGAGAGGATCCTAAGAATTTCCTCCTTTGAACTATTAATATGGTGATTTCCCATTGTACCTTGTATTTACATTATTTATATCCCTTATATTGTTAGACAGTTATTATCTCTTTATGACTCAGTATCTCCCAATAGTCTTTGAGCTTTTTGGAGGAAAGATCATGCTTTTTCCACTGTTGTAACTTCTAGGTCTATGAAGATTTTGGGGGCACATTTTATACTCAATAATATTTGCTAAATGAATATGCACATAAAAGAAAAAGTGGTCAGGATCTGAAGATGATGAGATACTATTCATAATATTCCAGCTTTTAGGAGGCTCTCTGTCTTTGCTGGTACTTGTGTAGCTCCCATACTGTTCTGAATCACTAAAGTTAGTCCATGATCATTACCATTCTGTATTTCTCCAAATAATCCATGAGTATATATTTTAATACCTTTTTCTCCCTAAATAAATCCAGGGAGAGACAATAGGAAGTCATGATTCTAGATAAGCAGAGTCCACATAGGTTTGCAGAACCATTCTAAGTTTACAAAAATATCTCTGGGGGTTGTTGCATTGTTTACAAATAATGAACCAAAGTGACTAACCTATTCATGTGTATTTGAATGAGATTATCCTTTTTATTTTTTAACCCAGGTTTTGTGTGTGTGTGTGTGTTGGGAGACACTTGGAAATTAAAATAACTAGTACCCTGCTTTTAATGAGGACCCAGAAATAATGAGATCATGGAACCAGCATGAACTTGATGCTACACAGCTAATTTAGTCCGAGAATTTCCATGCTACATAACAAGGTAAAGGGCTTAAACTCCACTGAGGTCTCTCTCTTTTTCTAATGATGGATTTCCCAAAACACATAGATGTATGACACAACTGCTCATGTTTAAACTAAAAACTATGTTTTTCTCTTTGCTGTATGATCAGTGAAATGTGTCAGTCCCCAAGACATGACCAAACAGCATCAAAGCAGGAGTGAAAATGCAGACGTTGTCTGCATAACACTTCTTAAAGCCACCAGGAGGCTATTAAGAGATTTGAGATAAAACACTACAGTAGTAAGAGTCCTAAGAGGGGAAGCTTAGTTGTTAAGAGAGTCACATCCACATGTTTGGGGAGTAGAAAATTGCTGCATGTAGAGCAAAGAGAGAAAAAAAGCATATTAAGGTATTCAAAGAGGGGTTCTCAGGGATTTTTTTGAAAATTGTTGTTTTAATTTTAGATTTTTTTAGATATTGATACATTAAAATTGTATTTATTACATATTAGATATTTTTAGATATTTTAGAAATTAACATAAGAAAGGATTGGGAAGACACTGGGACGCTGAGTTCTATGAGCCAGGTGTCTGTACTTCTGTGTGTAGGTTGAGGGATGGAGGTCTCAGGTGAGCCTAAAAGAAATTCAGGATATCTGGGCATATCTGTAAAGTGGTGGGGGCAGTAGCCTTCAGCCCTCTATTTATCAGAGGTGATTTATGTGAGGTTTAGACAGCTTCTTTTTATTTTTTTAACATCTTTATTGGAGTATAATTGCTTTACAGTGGTGTATCAGTTTCTGCTGTGTAACAAAGTGAATCAGCTATACATATACATACATCCCCATATCTCCTCCCTCTTGCGTCTCCCTCCCCATCCCACCCCTCTAGGTGGTCACAAAGCACCGAGCTGATCTCCCTGTGCTATGTGGCTGCTTCCCACTAGCTATCTATTTTACATTTGGTAGTGTATATATGTCTATGCCACTCTCTGACTTCATGGGGGGAAGGGTAAGCTAGACAGCTTCTTTTAAAAATAGATAGATGCCTCGCTCCATGGAAAGGAAGAGGATTGGGGGACATGAGGAAACATTGGAGTGTCTGAACCCAGACCCATGAATTCATATTGCCCTGGGGTGGGGTGGGGTGGGGTGGAGGTGGGGAGAGGGGCTGCTCTGCTAGAAGTTAGAGGACCCGTTTCTACCAGTGAGACTTGAGAAGAAGGTAATCCTGTTTGGGGGAAATATGAGATAATGATATGATGGAAACTGTGAAAAAGAGATAGCTTCCTACTTCTGAAAGACATTGCTTTGACATTATAAAGACTTGCTTATGGATCACAAGGAATTAATGCTTGTCATGGATATCAGTGTTGACTTGCCCCTGGACCACTTATTTATGTTAGAGAAAGGAGGATCTCAGTAGAGACCAGATATTCTTGGAACACTGTGACAAATGAATGTTCTGTAGTCAGAACTCCGTCCCTTGGACAAGACTGTATGGACCAGGTCCACACTCAGCATGTCACCATGCTCACACTTTCTTTCATGGAAACTCTTAGGGTGTCTCATAAAACTCCAGGTTGAAAATCACCACAATCAGTACAATTTAGGATGACCATTGCTGGTGATACTCGAGGGAAAACGTTAGTTATCTAAGTTCAACAAGTGTTCTACACAGATTGAGAACATCACAATATTGAGAAGGACCTCAGCCTTCTTCAGCCCTGTTCTTCTTCACCATCCTCTCCAAACAGGAGGATGTTGATGTGAATATTAAAGTGGAGGGATTGTAAGTGGGCAGTGTTGGGCACATGGTCTCTTTCTTCCTTGGGATTCTTCTCCTCTAACATGCAGTACTCCTGAGATGGGTAAACTATTTAGTCATTAATGCTGAGGACATAGGATGATAGGGGAAAAATGGGGCACTTGATGAGGAAGAAAGAATGCAGGAAGAGAAAGGATGGGACAAATCACAAATTTCACTGACAACACAAGTTGGTGTGGGGCAAGCTTTGCTCACAATCATCCTTGGTTTTTAGTGTGCTACATCCATTTTTGGTGTCGCCACCTCAAAATGCAGTTTTGCCATCTCTGACCTTACGTATTCAGAGTAAATGGATTCCTGTGAAACTTGAAACCAATATATTACAACACCATGCGGATTTCCCAACATGATCAATTCTGGGTGTGCGCTGGCCATAGAGCAGGATCTTTCAACCAAGCGTGACAAAGTGCTTTATACCCAGTCTATATTTTTCTCCACCTTTTGCAATTAAAGGAGGGTAGAGAGATGGCTGGCTGGCTGGCTAGAAAACAGAGCCAGAGCCAGAAATAGAACCTAGAAGTCTAACTTCTCTTTTTCACACTCTTTCTAGAATTATAGGACCGTTTCCTTCTTCCTCCTCCTTGTCCCATGGCTCCTCCCACTTGTAACTGTTGTTCACACCAGTACATTACAGAAATGACTTCCCTGGAAGTCAAAAAGATGTAATTGTGAAAGCAAAGTTCTGAATTTTCAACAGCCTATATTCTTGGAATGCCTGGATAGGATATTTCTCATCGTTGAGAGAGCTGTTCAGAGCTCATTATGAAAGTGTTACCAAGAGATTTATACTCATATCTGTCAGATATTATTGGACTATGTTTCCTTATGTTAAAATTTGTTGTTATGACCCATAAAAAAGAGGGTAAAGTTACATCCTTGGTAGGATTTTTCTGAGGATTAAGTGGGATAATTTATATTAAATGCTTAGCTACTTTTTATTTTATGGCTGTAGACGAAAGGGAAAAAAGGTACCATGTTGAAACCTTCAGTTTAACACCATTCAAATAATTTGAGTTTCACAAATATTTCCTGTGTACCTATTCTGTGTGAAGAAGTGCCTTCTATTCCCGATAAGATGAAGTGATAACTGAAATACATCACATTTTAGTTCTATGTGGGTGGTTACGGGCACCACTGTGGAGGAAAACAATATACCAACAATGGTATTGATACCATCTTTGTTAGACATTTCTTTAACATAATGGCTCAGAGCATGGGTTCTAGAACTAGAACTGCCTTAGATCAAATCCTGCCTCTGACTCTTTCTGGCTGTGTGACCTTGGCAAGTTTCTTGATCTGTGTTGCAATCTCTTCATAATAGTACTTATTTCATAAAGTTGTTGTGGAGATTTAAAAAGTTCAGTTATGTAAGACATTAAGAGTTATGCCTGGCTTGGTGCTAAGTGCGTATTTACTGTTAACTCATCCTTATTCATCGCAGTGTGACCAGTCAGGGTGTACTGTCATCTGGATGATTTGGCTAGCTATCCATCACAGCTTCACAGGATGAAGCACCTTGGTGGGGCACGGTGTTCTAGAGTCTAGTCCTCCATTTACACGTTCAGACTCACAGTTTCCTAAATGCACTGAAACTTAAAAATCTGAAGGCTGATTTATTAATTTGCCACAAAAAAATATAACCACTGTGTACTGTAGTGGTTAAGAGTATAAACTCCAGAGATGTGTTCTAACTTAGCTTTGGCTCAGACATAGCTGCCTATTCTTGGGCAAGTTATTTACCCCATCTGAGCTTCATTTTCCTTTCCTGTAAGATTAGGATTCCTTCTGAGGAATGTGATGAGGATTCCATGTTATAAATCATGTAAAGCACTTAGTACATGGGGCAGAAACTATGAAGACATGTCAATTCCTAGATTCTCCTTTCTGAGTACTCAGGAAGACATTTCTCAGCTTTCCTTGCAGTTAAATGTGATCATGTGACTGAGTTCCAGCCATTGGAATGTGAAGGCAAGTGATGCGCATCAATTCCAGACTGACTCAACAAAACTCCATGTGCAATCTTTGCTCTTTTTCTCTATTCACCAGTTGCCTTAATAATCTCTGAAGACTTAGGGGACAAGACTGCCAATGATAGAAGAGGCCAAGTTTCCTGATTAAAAGTGTAGATTGGAGCCTCCCTGTTCTTTCCAATCAAAACCCGCAATTCAGCATAAGTGAGGGAGAAATTTTAAAACTTTTATTAGGTTAAGCTGCTGAGATATAGGGTTTTTGAAACAGGACTTTTAGCCTAGTGTGTGTAGCACAGTATCTGGCTGATCAAAATGATCAACGAATGTCAGCTAATAACCGTCGTCAGCAATCAGACCATGATGCTCATGGTCACAATTCTCTCCCCATTTGTGGCTCCACATGAGAAATTAAATAAGGCCTCTGTACATTTCTCAAAACACTTATGAACAAAGGAATCAGAACAAAGGGACGTGGTTGTTAGACCCAAAAGCAATTTCATCTAGGCAACAGTGATACTGACAACTGACAAACAGTAATACAAACCCCACTTGTTCCTCAACAGTGAACTTGCATTGACCATCATGCTTCTACTTTCTGATCCAGTCAAGACAGGGCTAGATAAACACTGATACATTTGTTCCCTTTGGAATAGCCTTTTAGAGGTGGCATGCCCATCATCCCCATGGTGCTTGCACAGCCATTCTTCAAATGAGATCCAAAGCAGTTGATACAGTAAAAGCTCTGACCAAGTTACCAAGAATCAATTTTTTCTCTGTTACATTGATTCACCCTGATGTGCCAAATTGATGTTATGTGTATGCAGTTGGAGATATGTTAGTATAACTTATGCTTCCTTGAGGCTATTCCCTAGTCACCTTGATTGGAACTTTGAGCATTTCCCCAAACTCCTTAAGAACTGATTGGTTTACATTGACAGATGGCTTGGGTCATATTTGAGGGATAGATATTAGCAGTTAATTTTCAGAGAATAGCCTTGTTTTTAAGTTTTTAAAGTCACCTGACTTTTGCCCATACTGTTGTCTCCCTGCTTTGATTTCCAGTTATATTTTGTGCCCTTCAAACCTTTACTGAGCCCACTTGACATCATTGGACATTCTTTTACATCTCAGCATTCCCAGGTTATCTGCCGGCTCCTGGGCTTATTAGGGGTTGGTGCTTTCAGAAGCTTGACTAACTCCATGTGATAGCTGGCATGATGTATTGGCACAGCATAGTGGAAACAATGGATTTCTAGAGATTTACCATCTGGACTGCACCATCAGATGAGCTAGAGTACTCCAAAAGGGAAAACATGATAAATTTATGCCCTCACATTACTGTAATTCTGTACCACTCAACAATTACATATTAAACATATACTAGGTGCCAAGCAGTAAGAGTATAATTATGAATAAGTTGCAGTTTTGTGCTGGGGGAGCCCATAAGCTTATAGGGGAGAAATAGGCGTATTATTATTATGTGACTATTGTTTTTAACAGGTAACTTGTTTTTGTTCACTTAAAGAATGCCTGAGTAATGCACAACTTTTGCACCTTTTAACTGAGACATGATTCATATACAGTGAAGCACACGAATCTTAGGTATAATGCTCATAAATTTTTACATGTACACTCATGGAACTATCACCCAGTTCAAGATATAGAACATTTCCAGCACCCCAGAAGGCTTAATCATGCCTCTTATTAGTCAATATGCACCATCATAAAGGATACCTCTGACAATATAGATTTGTCTTGTGGTTTTGAATTTCATAGAAATGGACTTACATGAACCTGCTTGTGTTTGGCTTCTATTGCCTAATATTGTCTGTAAGATTGATGTTATTGAGTGTGGCCATAGATTCATCCATCTTACTCTTGAATGTTTTGGTTATTTCTAGTTTGGGGACTTTATAATAGAGCTACAGTGAACATTCTTGTATAGGCATTTGTTGGCTATAAGCACTCATTTTTGAGGGCTTATACACAGAATTGGAATCACTGGGTCATAAGGACACTTATGTTTGCTTTAGTAGGTACTGGTAAATAGTTATCCAAAGTATATCAATTTGTATCCCCCCCTAGCAATGTTTGAGAATTCCAGTTCCCCATTCTCACCAAAACTTGGTTTTGTTAGTTAGTTCTTTAGTTTTAGTCATCTTCATGTAGGTGTGATGGTATTAATCATGGTTTCAATTTTCATTCCCTGATGACTAATAAATTTATTTGTTTATTGACATTTTTATATTCTGTGAACTGCTTTTTCAGTTCATATATTATGTGAACTGCTTTTTAAGAATTTTGCCTTTTAAAAAGTTGAATTATTATTTGTTTCTTTTATTATTTGTAGAAATTCTTTATACCTTCTGACTATGAGTATTTTACAGTATATAGTATTTATTTATATAGTATTTGATATCTATACTTATGTCTATATATCTATATCTAATGTCCTTATAGTTTCTGTAGGAGCTGTAGTGATGGCTCTCTCTTTTGTTTTTCTTTTTTTTTTTTCCTTGATCAGTATTGTTTGGAGTATATCAATTTTGTTAATCTTTTAGAAAATTTTTTTTGCTTTTGTTGATTTTTCTCAATTGCCTTTCTCTTTTCTATTTAAAGGATGTCCATTTTTATCTAATTGATATCTAATTTTATTGTTATTACTTAATTGTTTCTACTTACTTTGGGTTTAATTTTTAATTTTTTAACTTCTTGAAAAATGAAATCTTAAAGTATTGGTTTTAAATCTTTTTCTACTACATGCATTATTTTAGCTTTATACTCCACATTTTAACATGTGGTAGCCTCATTGCCGTTTGGTTCAAAATAATTAATTTTCCTTATGACTTTTCTTTGACTCTTGGATATGGTTGCAGATTTGCTTACTTCTCCTTTTAGTTCTGTCAACTTTGCTTTATATATTTGGATGCTGTGTTAATTGTATATAAATTTCAGAATGCTGTATCTTCCTGTTTAGTTGTCCCTTTTACTGTTATGAAATGCTCTTCTTTAATTCTTGCCTTGAAATCTACTTTACCTAATATTAACGTAGCAACCTCAGCTTTCTTTTGATTAGGTTTGTATAGTATATATTTAAAAAATTCTTTTACTTTCAAGTTTTTTGTGGACTTATATTTAAGTCTGTCTCATATGTAATTTTGGTTAAATTGGCTAAAAAATATATGCCTTTTAATTTGACTTTTAAAAACCATTTACATTTAATGTAGTTGCTGATATAGATTTTAGGCTTACCATCTTCCTTATATTTTATTACATCTGTTTTTTCCTTATTTCTTTTTCTTGTCTTCTTTTAGATTAATCAAGTATGTGTTTTGTAAATACATTATATGTTATAGACTCCACAAGACATTACTATTATTGTTACTTTAAATAGTTAATATGTATGTTTATATTAATAGTTGTTACCAGATTATTTCTGATAAAAGCTTGAGGTCTGAGTGGGGGCAGAATTACTCTGTTACTTGCAAAGTAAAGGCTTTGCTTAATGCTTGATGAAGGAAGACATGAAGAAGAAAGAGAGGGAGAGTGGGGGTGGAACAGGAGTTAGTGAGATGGCAGAAGGCCAAGAACTCTCTGATATGATTTCTCCTTGAAACTCCTAATTGCCAGATCTTTTGTAACTGCTACAGAAATATTGAAGTGCTTGCTAAGTATGTATTGTTTATAGAATAATTTATTCATTTATTCAACCATTTTTTCATTCATCTGTAAAACATCAACTGAGCATGTATTTAGGTACTGGGCTAATTGCTTAATATAAAATGATGAAAATAAGATAGACATAGTTCCTGGCTTCAAGGAACTCATAGTCTAGTAGGCAAAACATCTGTATAAACAGATATGAAGAAGTTCTCATTTTATTCAGAAAAATGTTTTGGTAATTTGATTAGGTCACCCATGTCTCTAAAATCTCCAATAGATTTCCATTAGACTTAGAAAAAATCTAAATCTTTGATGTGATCTGCCACTACCTGTCTCTCTCTTCATCTTTTATGGCCACTCTCTCACATAGCTTTGTCCCAGGACACACAAAATTCATTGCTACCTCAGAGTTTCTGCCCTCATAGTTCTTTCAGTTTACAACATTTGTCTCAAGTTCACCACAAGGCTGATTCCTTCATATCTTCAACCCTCAACTCTATGGTAATTGCATGTCCATAGACAGTCCACACCTGACCACTCTGTCTTAATTCTGTCCACCCCACCAAGTAAATTTCACATTACCACAACCTGAAATCATCTCATTTATTAATTTGTTTTGTGTTCCCTCTACTAGGATGTAAGTTTCATAATAGTAGAAATCTGTTTTTCTTCATTTCTGTGTTCCAATTTCATTGCATATAGTGGGTGTTGACTACATGAGGGGTTAGATTAGGATGTGACCGGTGGGGCCCCCCCCCCCCACATACTCTATTCTCATTCTCCTGTGGTCCTTTCATTCCAAGGCCTTGATAATAGTTGGTGCCAGGATTCTGGGGAAAACTGCTTTGCCATAGACTGTGTGAAGAATTCGGTGCATTATTCTACTTATAAGAGAGAGGGGGAAAGTGGTAAGGGTTGGAGTAAAGAAGATATTAGAGGCAGAGTGCTACACTACTTGACTCCTTTAGATGCCCTTCCCTCCAAATTATGAGACTCATGAATATCTGGTACTGATTATAGAAATCAAAGTGTTGAATTTCATCCCAAAGTTGTCTAATGATGGACAAAAGCAATAATGGAGGAAGCTAAAGCTTGAGAGATAGAGCAGAGAAGGAGATGTAAAACCCTTGGAGTTGGGCTGCACCCCACAGGCTAGCAAGCCCTGTACTTGCCCAGCCTCAAGACTGAAGAGCCCAGAGTCAGCGACAGAGACATCAATGGTTTAAGGGATAAGGAGGATCTTACATGTCTGAAGCAAGGCCCTGGAGTGATACCCCGGCTGTGTGCGGCAGATAACAGGCAGGACATGAAGATATGGCAACAGTCTTCCCTGGGGTGGGTTGGGGGTTGGAGAGAGAGGTTATCAGTTATAGGGGAAACTGAAGTCAGGTTGGCTTATCAGTTACCAGGGAAACCAGCAGAGGAGCAAGCCTCTCACTGCCCCTTTGATAAGCTATCCTGGTAGGGATGTTCTGATCTAAAGATTGGAAAAATCACTGGCTGGGACTGGGGGCAAGTGTGTAGGCATTTACTGATTAGGATCTGTGATTAAGAGGGAAGGTGAGGCATGTGAGTAGGGTGTAGGTGAGGCAGGGACAGGTCAAGCGGGGATGTACAGAAAGCAAGAGAATAGTCATCTTTAGTGACCTGATCATATGCTTGGGAATTAGCAGAAATATTGAGAGGGCACTTCCCGAGGCCATGGAAATGGCAATTCAAGACAATTTTGCCTAGCTTTCACGGGGTAGGGAGATAATGATAATTAAAATCTGTGATACATAAAGGAATTGTGCCATAAAAAGATATTCTAAAATGTGGAGCAAATGACTGAGAAATGATTAAGACTGTCCACTGGATGTGAGAAGGGGACTGTTCTGTAAAGTCTTTTCATACCGTATGTAATGACTAAAATAAGTCTTGAAGAATCAGTCGATATTTTCCAGGTAGACAGAGTAGTTGTGAGTGAAGAGTGTTTCAAAAAGAGACATGTGTAAAAGCATAGTGGTGTGAATCAGTATTCATTAAAAAAAAATTCATTCAGTCACCTTTAGTGAGTTCCCACTAATTGCCAGACTCTGGACCAATCATGGAACTGCAAGGATTTAGACTGGCTGGCATGCAGGCAGCAGAACTGGGTAGAAGTTCAGAGCATAGGTTTTGGTGTCGGACAAACTTGACTTCAAATCTCAGCTCTACTACTTCTGAGTTGTGCAAACTTGGGCAAGTTATTTAATCTCTTTGTGCCTTGGTTTCCTCATCCATCAATACTTGCTGTGATTATACAGGAGAAAATGAATGTAGAGTACTTTGCCCAGTGCCTATATGTGACCAAATGTCAGCCACTAGTATTTCTTCCATGTTGTTAATTTGGTAGAAATGAGTACAGAATACTTGCATGGATGTACAAGATAATAAACTTTTTGTAACCACTGACAGGGTCTTTTTTGTACATCATTATGGGGAAAACAAGAAGCTTTTCCAAACTCCTCTCCTGGGACCAGGGGTAGGGATTCTTGATCTCATTCCATTGGTTATGAAGAGTTTTCACACAGAGGCAAAGCATCCTTTTACTTCTCTCATGGGGGGTAGGGAGAGTTGCTGGGGAGATACATCTGCACCACAGCTTTTCTGGGTAAACTGATCACTCCCTACTGATTTGTTATCATGCTAAAAGCATCTCCTCCCTTCCTTTCTGGAGCTTTTGCAGCTGTTCCTGGAGGAAGACCCAGTTGAAAGGGGTTGTTACGGACCTGGAACAGCTGGGATCTTTAATGATCTGTCAGCAGCTCACAGCAAAGTTCCAACACCCTGAGGTAATGATGAGGGTGGTGGAAGACTCAGAGGAGGAGCTGATTCTGCAATAAGCTGAAGCTTCTTTGAAATCTGGTGACACAGCTATTGAGAGACCAGCAGGCTGGAGAAGGACATGGGTTTGGCTGAGGAGAGGAGAGATTCTTCTCTATGGATGACTTGAGGGCAGACACATGAGATCCTGTGGGAGACTTCCAATATGGGTGGTGGGGGAGAAATCCTGGGGCCAAGAAATTACAGGCTCATAATTAGCTGGTCAGAGCAATCAATAGTCACATCGATTGTCATTTGCTTGCAAATTGCCCACCTGGAGTCCCTCAGAAAATCTTGGCCACAAGACTTAGATTGCTGATTCTGAAGGTTGTGAACAATAATTACTCTCTGTCCAATCACCTGTCACAGTATCAGCCCCAAGACCCTTGGTCTCTGGATTCCAAAACAGGGTACAAAGGGCTGAGTAAGTTAGTATGGAGAGGTTAGTATGGAGAGTGGTACTTCCTCTTGCAGGCATGCATGGTCTGATGGCCCCATTTGTTTGGTTTTCAAGAAGACTAATAATAAGTTAAGAGATCCAAGGCAAAAAAAAAAGAGAGATCCAAGGCCCTGCTGTTTTTAAATTGCTTCCATAACCAGGGATTACCACCCTATGTTTTTCAGGCTTTTTTTGTTTTTGTTTGTTTTGTTTTCTTTGGTTAGGGTTAATGAGAAAAGCCCAACTCAAATGAATAAATGAGAAACTGTTTGTGTCAGTGAAAATTTAAGTCAAAAGGGATTTTGTTTGGTGGTAAATTCAGAGGATGACAAGCTTTGGACATGGCTCAATCCAGAGGCTCATGATGTCTTCAGGACTCAGTATTTCTCTATTGTCATCCCTCAGTTTTACATTTTTCTGTGTTATTCTTTTTACAGGAGGTTTCCCCCAGAAGGTGGCAGAGAAAGCCACTAGTGGCTCTAAGCCTTTATTCTACTAGCTTCCACAAGCCCAACATAAAGAGGGAACCCCTTTCTCAAAGGTTTCAGTGTAAAGGACCCTCATCAGTTAGACTGCCATGTGTACCTCTTGGAACCAATCATGGTGCCTCTTACTAGCAAAGCCTGAGTCACAGATGAGTCTGTCCTTGAAAGGGATAATAGGGTCATTGCCATATGAACACCATGAATAAAAGTGAATGTTGTGATGGTTCCCTAATGGCACATTGGGGTGCCGCAAGCAGAACCTGAATGAATGTATGTTGGGGAGGCAAAAATTCCAGATGTTCTACTCCATGCCTAAACCAGGTTTCAAGTCTGTACTGCTCTTCCAATCGTGAGTCCCCACAACAGAGGATAGAAAGTCTGGTTCAATTCAATTCCACAAACATTTACCAGGCACTTACTACGTGCCAAGATCCATGGGAGGCCCTGGGAAAGCAAAGATGAATGAAACATAAACTCTGCTGTCAGAGATCTCACAGTTTGATGACTAAGACTAATAGTATGGATGAGGTGCTATAGTGGTGGGATGGACAAAATCCCATAAAAACACGAACATCAAACACATTGATTGATAGCTGGCTGGGGCCTGAGAAGACCCCCCTCAGAGGGTCTTCAGGACTTTGAGTCTCGAAGTGTGAGGAGGATTCTGTTGGAAGAGTTAGAAACAGGGGAAGCATTCCAAGCAGAGGGACTGTCATGTGCAAAGGTATAGAGGTGTGTCGTGTGGTTAAACATGGATGAGACAGAACAGGGAAGGAAGGCTTGTTAGGTTGTGGCAAAAGCTTAAGTGAAGTTATGAATTCCCAAGTTTGGGAGGGGAGTGGGGCAGGCAGATTCTAGGATGAGCCACGGTGATCACTTCCCTTGTATAGGCTCCCCTTGGAGTGTGGGTGGACCCTGTGAATATGAGCACATATTACTCCCTGATGAGGTTATGTTACATGGCACAGTTGACTATAAGAAACAGAGACCTGCAGGGCTAGGCCTAATCACCTGAACCCTTTAAATGCAGAAAGTTTTCTCCAGCTGGCAGCAAAAGAGGAAGTCAGAGATTTGAAGCTGGCTGTAGTCACAAGGAAAAGTCCTGAGAGTGGCCTCTGGCAGCTGAGAGCACCACCCAGCTGACAGCCAGCAAGAAAACAAGGACCTTGATCGTATAACAACAAGGAACTCGAGTGTACCTACCCTGAAAAGAGCTCCAAGGTGGATTCTTCCCCAAAGTCTTCAGATAGTAGCTCAGCCTGGCTGGCACCTTGATTTTGGCCTTTCAAGACCTTCAGCAGAGAGCTCAGTTGAGTCTGCCCAGTTTTCTGAAATACAGAACTGTGAGTTAATCAGTGGGTGTTGCTTTAAGCCACTAAGTTTCTGGTAATTAGTTCTGCATCAGTAGAAAACTAATATACATGAGAACAATGAAGAATTCATCATGAGGTTGTACCTAATTGATTCTAAGACTCTCACAGAAGTGTAGGCTCCTTGGGGCTGGGATTGTGTCTTGTATTTACCACTATATAGCCAGCACCCATCACTCTGCCTGGTACACAGAAGACAAACAAGAATCAGTTGAATGAATGAATATGTGAACGATCAGTTCTAACCACTATTAGACAAAGGCTACACTTTTCACACCCTCTAGATGCTAGTGAGCATATAGCCTATCTGTGTGTGCCACCCTGCCTGCTAGCCTGAATTCTCAAGATGACCCAACAGCAGGCAAATGCCCATTTCCTAAGCCAACAAATTATTTTGCAATACCAGTCCAGTGCTGTGCTAGCCTTTCTGCAGGTGCAACCCAGCAGCTGAAAGATATGCCTCCTATCTTCAGGAAGATTGCTGACTTACTGGGGAGTGAAGATCATCAAATGGAATATAATTAGAGGCAGTGTGTTATGGGAAGAAAAGCAATGGATTTATTTTGTTTTGTTTGCTTATTTTACTTTATATTTTTTTCTCAATTTTATAAACATCAGTGTATACATGTCAATCCCAATCGCCCAATTCAGCACACCACCATCCCCACCCCACCGCGGTTTTCCCCCCTTGGTGTCCATACATTTGTTCTCTACATCTGTGTCTCAACTTCTGCCCTGCAAATCGGTTCATCTGTACCATTTTTCTAGGTTTCACATACATGCATTAATATACGATATTTGTTTTTCTCTCTCTGACTTACTTCACTCTGTATGACAGTCTCTAGATCCATCCACGTCTCAACAAATGACCCAATTTCGTTCCTTTTTATGGCTGAGCAATATTCCATTGTATATATGTACCACACCTTCTTTATCCATTCGTCTGTCGATGGGCATTTAGGTTGCTTCCATGACCTAGCTATTGTAAATAGTGCTGCAATGAACATTGGGGTGCATGTGTCTTTTTGGATTCTGGTTTTCTCTGGGTATATGCCCTGTAATGGGATTGCTGGATCATATGGTAATTCTATTTTTAGTTTTTTAAGGAACCTCCATACTGTTCTCCATAGTGGCTGTATCAATTTACATTCCCACCAACAGTGCAAGAGGGTTCCCTTTTCTCCACACCCTCTCCAGCATTTGTTGTTTGTAGATTTTCTGATGACGCCCATTCTAACTGGTGTGAGGTGATAACTCATTGTAGTTTTGATTTGCATTTCTCTAATAATCAGTGATGTTGAGCAGCTTTTCATGTGCTTCTTGGCCATCTGTATGTCTTCTTTGGAGAAATGTTTATTTAGGTCTTCTGCCCATTTTTGGATTGGGTTGTTTGTTTTTTTAATATTGAGCTGCATGAGCTGTTTATATATTTTAGAGATTAATCCTTTGTCCATTGATTCGTTTGCAAATATTTTCTCCCATTCCGAGGGTTGTCTTTTCATCTTGTTTGTGGTTTCCTTTGCTGTGCAAAAGCTTTGAAGTTTCATTAGGTCCCATTTGTTGATTTTTGTTTTTATTTCCATTACTCTAGGAGGTGGATCAAAAAAGATCTTGCTGTGATGTATGTCAAAGAGTGTTCTTCCTATGTTTTCCTCTAAGAGTTTTATAGTGTCCGGTCTTACATTTAGGTCTCGAATCCATTTTGAGTTTATTTTTGTGTATGGTGTTAGGGAGTGTTCTAATTTCATTCTTTTACATGTAGCTGTCCAGTTTTCCCAGCACCACTTATCGAAGAGACTGTCTTTTCTCCATTGTGTATCCTTGTCTCCTTTGTCATAGATTAGTTGACCATAGGTGCGTGGGTTCATCTCTGGGCTTTCTATCATGTTCCATTGATCTATGTTTCTGTTTTTGTGCCAGTACCATATTGTCTTGATTACTGTAGCTTTGTAGTATAAGTCTGAAGTCAGGGAGTCTGATTCCTCCAGCTCCATTTTTCTTTCTCAAGATTGCTTTGGCTATTTGGGGTCTTTTGTGTTTCCATACAAATTGTGAAATTTTTTGTTCTAGTTCTGGGGGGAAAAATGCCAGTGGTAGTTTGATAGGGATTACATTGAATCTGTAGATTGCTTTGGGTAGTAGAGTCATTTTCACAATATTGATTCTTCCAATCCAAGAACATGGTATATCTCTCCATCTGTTGGTATCATCTTTAATTTCTTTCATCAGTGTCTTATAATTTTCTGCATACAGGTCTTTTGTCTCCTTAGGTAGGTTTATTCCTAGATATTTTATTCTTTTTGTAGCAGTGGTAAATGGGAGTGTTTTCTTAATTTTGCTTTCATATTTCTCATCATTAGTGTATAGGAATGCAAGAGATTTCTGTGCATTAATTTTGTATCCTGCTACTTTACCAAATTCATTGATTAGCTCTAGTAGTTTTCTGGTAACATCTTTAGGATTCTCTGTGTATAGTATCATGTCATCTGCAAACAGTGACAGTTTTACTTCTTCTTTTCCAGTTTGTATTCCTTTTATTTCTTTTTCTTCTCTGATGGCCGTGGCTAGGACTTCCAAAAGTATGTTGAATAACAGTGGTGAGAGTGGACATCCTTGTCTTGTTCCTGATCTTAGAGGAAATGCTTTCAGTTTTTCACCATTGAGAATGATGTTTGCTGTGGGTTTGTCATATATGGCCTTTATTATGTTGAGGTAGGTTCCCTCTACGCCCACTTTCTGGAGAGTTTTTATCATAAATGGGTGTTGAATTTTGTCAAAAGCTTTTTCTGCATCTGTTGAGATGATCATATAGTTTTTATTCTTGAATTTGTTAATATGGTGTATTACATTGATTGATTTGTGTATATTGAAGAATCCCTGCATCCCTGGGATAAACCCCACTTGATCATGGTGTATGATCCTTTTAATGTGTTGTTGGATTCTGTTTGCTAGTATTTTGTTGAGGATTTTTGCACCTATATTCATCAGTGATATTGGTCTGTAATTTTCTTTTTTTGTAGTATCTTTGTCTGGTTTGGTATCAGGATGATGGTGGCCTCATAGAATGAGTTTGGGAGTGTTCCTTCCTCTGCAATTTTTTGGAAGAGTTTGAGAAGGATGGGTGTTAGCTCTTCTCTAAATGTTTGATAGAATTCACCTGTGAAGCCATCTGGTCCTGGACTTTTGTTTGTTGGAAGATTTTTTAAAAATTTTTTAAAATTTATTTGTTTACTTTTGGCTGCGTTGGGTCTTTGTTGCTGTGCGTGGGCTTCCTCTACTTGGGGCTACTGTTTTTTTGTTGTGGTGGTGGTGTGCGGGCTTCTCACTGAGGTGGCTTCTGTTGTTGTGGAGCACGGGCTCTAGGCACACAGGCTTCAGTCGTTGTGGCTCACGGGCCCTAGAGCTCAGGCTCAGTAGTTGTGGCGCACGGGCTCAGCCGCTCTGCGGCATGTGGGATCCTCCTGGACCAGGGCTCAAACCCATGTCCCTTGCATTGGCAGGTGGACTCCTAACCACTGCGCCACTAGGGAAGTCCCTTGTTGGAAGATTTTTAATCACAGTTTCCATTTCATTACTTGTGATTCATCTGTTCATATTTTCTATTTCTTCCTGGTTCAGTCTTGGAAGGTTATAGCTTTCAAAGAATTTGTCCATTTCTTCCAGGTTGTCCATTTTATTGGCATAGAGTTGCTTGTAGTTGTCTCTTAGCATGCTTTGTATTTCTGTGGTGTCTCTTGTAAAATCTCCTTTTTCATTTCTAATTTGATTGATTTGAGTCCTCTCCCTCTTTTTCTTGATGAGTCTGGCTAATGGTTTATCAATTTTGTTTATCTTCTCAAAGAACCAGCTTTTAGTTTTATTGATCTTTGCTATTGTTTTCTTTGTTTCTATTTCATTTATTTCTGCTGTGATCTTTATGGTATCTTTCCTTCTGCTAACTTTGGGTTTTGTTTGTTCTTCTTTCTCTAGTTCCTTTAGGTGTAAGGTTAGAGTGTTTATTTGAGATTTTTCTTGTTTTTTGAGGTAAGCTTGTATGGCTATAATCTTCCCTCTTAGAACTGCTTTTGCTGCATCCCATAGGTTTTGGATCGTCGTGTTTTCATTGTCATTTGTCTCTAGGTATTTTTTGATTTCCTCTTTGATTTCTTCAGTGATCTCTTGGTTATTTAGTAACGTATTGTTTAGCCTCCATGTGTTTGTGCTTTTTACGTTTTTTTCCCTGTAATTCATTTTTAATCTCATAGAGTTGTGGTCAGAAAAGATGCTTGATATGATTTCAATTTTCTTAAATTTACTGAGGCTTGATTTGTGACCCAAGATGTGATCTAGCCTGGAGAATGTTCCGTGCGCACTTGAGAAGAAAGTGTAATCTGCTCTTTTTGGATGGAATGTCCTATAAATATCAATTAAATCTATCTGGTCTATTGTGTCATTTAAAGCTTCTGTTTCCTTATTTATTTTCATTTTGGATGATCTGTCCATTGGTGTAAGTGAGGTGTTAAAGTCCCCCACTATTACTGTGTTACTGTCGATTTCCTCTTTTATAGCTGTTAGCAGTTGCCTTATGTATTGAGGTGCTCCTATGTTGGGTGCATATATATTTATAATTGTTATATCTTCTTCTTGGATTGATCCCTGGATCATTATGTAGTGTCCTTCCTTGTCTCTTGTAACATTCTTTATTTTAAAGTCTATTTTATCTGATATGAGTATAGCTACTCCAGCTTTCTTTTGATTTCCATTTGCATGGAATATCTTTTTCCATCCCCTCACTTTCAGTCTGTATGTGTCCCTAGGTCTAAAGTGGGTCTCTTGTAGACAGCATATATATGGGTCTTGTTTTTGTATCCATTCAGCAAGCCTGTGTCTTTTGGTTGGAGCATTTAATCCATTCACGTTTAAGGTAATTATCGATATGTATGTTCCTATGACCATTTTCTTAATTGTTTTGGGTTTGTTTTTGTAGGTCCTTTTCTTCTCTTGTGTTTCCCACTTAGAGAAGTTCCTTTAGCATTTGTTGTAGAGCTGGTTTGGTGGTGCTGAATTCTCTTAGCTTTTGCTTGTCTGTAAAGCTTTTGATTTCTCCATCAAATCTGAATGAGATCCTTGCCGGGTAGAGTAATCTTGGTTGTAGGTTCTTCCCTTTCATCACTTTAAGTATATCATGCCACTCCCTTCTGGCTTGTAGAGTTTCTGCTGAGAAATCAGCTGTTAACCTTATGGGAGTTCCCTTGTATGTTATTTGTTGTTTTTCCCTTGCTGGTTTTAATACTTTTTCTTTGTCTTTAATTTTTGCCAATTTGATTACTATGTGTCTTGGCGTGTTTCTCCTTGAGTTTATCCTGTATGGGACTCTCTGTGCTTCCTGGACTTGGGTGACTATTTCCTTTCCCACATTAGGGAAGTTTTCAACTATAATCTCTTCAAATATTTTCTCTGGTCCTTTCTCTCTCTCTTCTCCTTCTGGGACCCCTATAATGCGAATGTTGTTGCGTTTAAGATGTCCCAGAGGTCTCTTAGGCTGTCTTCATTTCTTTTCATTCTTTTTTCTTTATTCTGTTCCACAGCAGTGAATTCCACCATTCTGTCTTCCAGGTCACTTATCCATTCTTCTGCCTCAGTTATTCTGCTGTTCCTTCTAGTGTAGTTTTCATTTCAGTTATTGTATTGTTCATGTTTGTTTGTTTGTTCTTTAATTTTTCTAGATCTTTGTTAAACATTTCTTGCATCTTCTCGATCTTTGCCTCCATTCTTTTCCGAGGTCCTGGATCATCTTCACTATCATTATTCTGAATTCTTAAAGCAGTGGATTTGTAATGAAAGGACCTGGGTTTGAGACCTGGCTCTGCCTTACTAGCCATGTGACTTTAAGCTATTAGATAATCCTTTTTGCGCCTCAGTCTCCTCATCCCTTGGGGCATAATGGTAATGTTTATCTCTCATTGATGTTGTGACACTCATACAAAATGTTTGAGAAAAGCAATTTGCAAACTGTAAAGTTATAAGTCCATATTAGTAACAAAAGGGTTAGTTAAAGATAACCCTAGAAATTGCTAGAGAGTCTGGCTTGGGTTGCGATTTCAAAGAAGTCATGGGTGTGATTTGACAGAAGGCAGCAAGGGCATGGAAAGGGGTAGGGTGGCTTAGAGGCAGAATTAAATCCAGAATTCATTGTTTTTGAACCATTTAGTGCACAACCTTAAATGGCTTTTCTCCTCCTGGGAATCAACTGTGTTCAACAAGTGCTGGAAAATTTGGCAAACTAAGAACAAAGAGACCTTAATATTCTTGTATTATTCAAGGTTTCCATCTTTTCACCATGGCTGGAGCAATCCAGTGCTTCTGAAGATTTTAGAGAATAACTCTGATCTCAATAAAAATGCAAATTGCTTGCTTAGGGTAACTACCAGATGTTTTCTTGACAGCCTGATGGGGTCAGTCAGTAAGGTCAAAGTAAATTTCTTTCCTGCCAGAAAGGAATGACTAGAAGCAGAGTCCCCTTGTATGGCATTTCCAGGGACTTGCTCCAATTAGTCTAGACCCTCGGTTTGAGATAGTCAGGAGGCAAAGCAGCTTCCAGAGTCTTAGGATCCCTACTCCTTTTCTGTTTGGTAAACTCCTAACCACACATTGATGGTGCAGGGTGGGGCTGGGGCAAGGGGAGATGCTGAGGAAATGTTTTAAGGTCACTGCAAGATAATAACAGTGACAAGAAGATGATAAGAAGACATACAGAATGGTGTGAATCTCAGCCAAAAGCCTCGAGCAGGCTGAATTGAGGTGGAGGTACCAGCTATAGGATGGTGATAGACATCTGTTGGTTTGTCTGCGTTATATCCTTTCCCTCTTCTTCTGGTAATATAACTCTTCTTTTCTCTGGAGCCTGAGTAGGGCTAGCCCATCTGGCCCTCTGCTCTAGCCACAGTGGTGGGCATGTGACCTAGATACGTCCAGTAAATTACCCAAACCTTTTGGCCATAGTGATTCAAGAATGGATACATGTCCCAGGTTGAACCAATCAATCACAACATTCCCTGATCCCCTTTTGACCTACTTATCAGGGAACATGTCTTTTTAGGCTGCTGGGCTTGCTAGGCTAGATCCTGGGCTCTTGGAAACCATCATTGAAGAGACACCATAGGAGACATACCTAAAACATGGAGAGGGAGGGACTGAGCCCTGATGCCTTATTTTGATCCTCTGGGTCCAGTAACATCTGAAGTCACTCATTTGACTTCCCCGTTATAGACACTAAAATTCTTTTTTTGCATAAGTTAGTTTGTCAAACCTCTATTCCTTGCAACTGAAAGTGTTTTAACTCATATAAATACCAAGTCCAAAGATCAAAAAGCTTCCCACTTGGCAATACACACATTAACTCATTAGTCTAGAGCCATCTAGGCATTAAGTACAGGGCATTATTCTAGATGTTAGCAGCTACTAAGATTCATTAAACTATCCATCAATAAGCATTACTGGGGTACATGCATCAATCAGATGCTGTGGAGGCAGAAGTTATTATGTCACATTCTTTTTTGCCCTTGAGGACATCACAATTTAGGAAAACATATAAACAAATCACTAAAGTAAAGTCTGAAAATGTTTTGAGAGTTCAGAGCATAATGCTTCATGGTTAAAGATTACTTCCAAAATCGGATAGGGATACAAAAATCTAAAACGTGGCTCTTGCTGTTACTAAGTTTGCTGTTAAGATAAGGAGGAAAGGCATTCAACAAAAAGTGAAAACTCATGTGCTAGAAAACAGTGTGGGATTGGAACCCAGTGGATGGTGGTATAGTCAGTGGCTATGGAGCTTAGACAAGGGAGAGATCCCAGAGAACTACCATTCATCCGGGAGGACTTTGTGGAAAAGGTTAGCCTTGGAAGGGGCTTTCAGGACCAGGTTGGATTCTTACTGGTTGCACATGATGCAGCTGGGGACTTTAAATATGGATAGGCAAGTCAGTAATAGGGTGTACTGGTGGCATCAGCCAAGAAGATCAGTCTTTTGTGGTGGCTGGAAGCCCTTCAGGGGGAGGCTGGAAATCCTAAGGTGAGGATTTGTCATTAACAAAGCCTGGATATTCAGAGATCTCCTAACACCTCCATATTAGATCAAGTTTACTTTCATCTGCAAGGATGAAAAAAACAAAGACCTAAAATATCAGTGGTTTAAACAAGAGAGATGTTTATTTCTCACTCAGATGACTGCACATAAGCTTTTGGGGGCTGACGTGGTTTCTCCAGGGTTCAGGAAATTAAGCTTCTAATATTTTGTCATCTCCTTTCTAGAGGGTAGTGCCCTTGTCCACGTTGTTCAAGATGGCTCACTACTATGTTTGAATCTCATACAGGGAGTGAGAAAGAAGAAAGAGGGGACTCACATCCCTCTCCTATAAAGGCAAGACTTAGGGGTGCATTCATCATTACTGCTCATATTCCACTGGCTAGAACTCAGTCACATGGACACAGCTAGCTGTAAGAGGGGCTGGAAAATGTAGTTTTATTCTGAGCATCTGTGTGTTAAAACCCAGGGATTCTAGATTTGAGGAAAAGTGAAGCATAAATATTAGGACACAACCAGTCTCTGTTACAACTTCCTTTTCCAGGAGGCTATTGAGGGGTTAAAGACTAAGAAACACATGCACTGAGACCCTTAACAAGGGCTAATCCATTTTCTTCCTTTTTCCAGCCCCACCCATTAGCCTCCTAATGAAATTGGGAAAATGTAAGGAGAAGAGAGAGAATATTTGTTGAACACTGTTCCAGGAACTTTCTGCAGCAATTTAATCTTCACACCACCATTATGAAATAGGCATGATTATCCCCACTTTAAAAACAATAATCTGAGATTCAGAAACAAGATATAGAGGTGGGGAACTAGCATTATTGACCCATTAGAAAGAATCAGACACTTTATATTCATTAAATATGCCCAACATTTAATGTTTGTTAACTCATTAAATCCTCACAATTCAGACAGATAAATATTATTATTCCTTTTGCATATGGGGAAACCAAAATTGGGAAGATAAGCCTGGAATTTGAATTTACTTCTAACTCCAAAAGCCAAAGTACTTCTATGGTACAAACACGCTACATCCCACCATTGTCAGCTACAACTTTTTCAGTGTGAGTTGAATACTTTATTTGCTTACTAATTAATTAATCAATCCATCACTTCAACAGAAGTTTTTTAAGCACCCAGGATGTGTCAGGCTCAAGTCTCTGACCTCTTATGCCTCACATTCTAGGTGGGGAAATTGAATCCCCATTGAATCCATTGAAACAAACCCTTATTGTATGCCTATTATGACTAAGACTGGTTTTATAAAGACAAGTACAATGCTTGGCATATAGCAGCACTCAATAAATATTGAATTAATTAAAGACGTAACCCTCAGGGAAGGACTTCATGGTCTATTAGTTCAGATTCAGAACAATGTGAATTTGGGAAGGGATGCTGCTTGCTACAGCTGTGAACTGAAAGACTATCTTTAGATGTGCTGGGTGTGAAGAGCTGCCGGAGTCAGGACCGTCTTCTCAATGTCTCCCATATACACTCTGCTTCTCTGAGTTCCCTGTGAGTAGCAACTGCTCTAAAAACCAAGCACACGCAGAAGCCACGCAAGAAACAGGACTGGAGCTTAGAGCCAGTGACTAGCAAGTGAGTTCATTCCTTGGCCTGTCGGCGTTGCCTTTTTGTACTAAAAATCTGGCCGTGATTTCAGGGTGACTGAGGGCAACTCGAGAAAGAAAAAAAAAAAAGAACAAGAACCCCTTAAACACATCTGTATCAAATTATCCATAGATTTGGTAATGAACACAAGGCATTCCTGAATCCGATGGGCCCAACATGGGGGGAATGTTGCTGAATACATTCTGTTTCTTGCCTTTTCAGTTCTTCCCTCCACCTATCTCCCTCCAGGGTGTACTTCTGAACCACCTATCTAAGACTTATCTATGCTAGAGCCAAGGGAGAGGATGGCTTCCTGATGGAGATTTCTTGAAAGAAGATATGAATTTTAATGTCTGGATGGATGCCCAGATGGAAAAAAAAGTATGAAAAGGAAGAGAGAGCCCTGAAATAGAATGTTTCTAGAATGGAAAATGAAGTGAGAGGGTGCAGGAATTCTCATTATTCTAGGCACCTCTGTGGACCTGCTGGCTTTTTAGTGGAATGATCACTATGTCTATTCCTATTTGATGGTTGGGCTGTTGACAGTTGACAAGAGAATCTCTGATTCTGAAAGAGGAAAAATGGAGGGTAATAGTAATTCTTGTTGAACTTTGGGGTCTTCTTTTAACCCATCTCATAATGCGACTGTGTTTTGAGTTGGGGAAAGAGCTAAAAATGATTTCTTTAGGGATAGAAACTTTTAGTTACACTGTGAGTGCACACCTCCAGAGTGCTATCCATTTCGGAAGATCTGTAGGAGAGGAGAAAAAGAAAATCCACCAAGCAAAGCAATCAGTCCAAATGTTTATATCTAAAATCAGTGGTACCAGTAACTTAGCCACCTCAGAAATTTACACACCGATTCCTATGTAGCTACCACTGAAATAGGATTTTTGGAATCTTTCTTATTTTCTTCAAAATGCCTTTACAGCCATGATTTGTGCTCCTCAGTAAAGTAATTCTAGTTCTTCTTTGTTTGAAAATACATTTGCATATTAGGAAGGGTGGTAAGGAAATAGAAAAAAAGAAATACAGTTGATATGTTAGCATGAAAAAATAAATTGCATTCTTTTAAATGATCAAACAACCTATGTTTATTGTAGGAAATGTCAAAAATTACAAAGAAGAAAAAAGAATTTTCCTGTAATCCCAGCCACAATGAAAAACACTTGTAACATGTTTCAGGCTTTTTAATACCTACATATGTGGCAGGTTAGATGACTCATTATCACAGCTGAGGTGGGAGAGAATAAAAAGGTAATTAATTTCCCCATCTTTCCCATTCCACCCCTTCCATTTCTATCCTCTTCTCTCAAGACGCTCATTTTCTTCTGAGGAAAAAAAAAAATCAAAAAACACTCTTGCCTTTGTCTTCCAAGGTTTAAGCTCATTTGTGTTTGGGTTTGTGTATGTCTTGGGTGTGCATGTGTATGTGAATTGGGTTGGAGGGATGAAGATTGAGAGTTTATTTGGGTCTTAGGGGTCTTCAAAGAAATAACCAACCAAGGCTTTAGTTTGGAAGATTAGGCTTGTCATGGAATTAAGGCAGAAATGTGCTCCATGGGGAGGAGAGAGAGAAACTGGAGCTTAAGTATAAAGGGTAGAGTAGCCCTAGAAGAGAACTGATGTGTCCAAAGGAGGTTGAAAGGAGAGACCGGAGTTTGAAAGGGTCAGAGATCTGCACCCCTCCCACCAGCACCCTGGAGTGGCAAAACCTCTGGTGATGTGTCCCTGGGGAGAGAACACTGAACATCACTGCTTTGAGATCAGGGACAGAAACTTCCTGTAGCCAAGCCTATGACAAGTCCAAGGCTATGAGGGGCACCCCTCTTTCCACCTCCAGAACTGCAGCCCTTGTCAATATCAAGATGTCCTATGAGGAACTGTGGCAACAGAGGCACTTGACCATGATCTAGAGATAGGCACCTCTTCCACTTCTTGGTACCACATTAGCCCTGGATTAGTAGGAAGATCCAAGGGAAAGTGTGTATGTGTGTATGTGTGTGCAGGGGAAGGGGTATGAACCAACAGTCCCTGACATGGTTCTTCCTTTCAGCCAGGTAGGATGGGACTCTAAGCCAGATTTCATCCAATTTAGAAAAATAAAGATAAGTGGTAATTCTTGCATCTGTATGGAAGGAGCAAATTCATGCCTGATATAGATGTGTTTTTCAAACACAGTAAGAATGGAGTCACACTGTATAATGTATCATGATCATTCCATGCTGTTACATATTCTTTTGCAACATAATTTAAAGTAGCTGCATAATAACTCGTTGTGTAGCCAAAGTATAATTCGTCTACTTCCCTATAATTAGATATTTAGGTGGTTTCTACTAGTCTTATACAAATTTCTAAGATAAACAATGCTACTGCTATATGTCTTTACTCACATCCCTTA
The DNA here is from genome assembly GCF_965194805.1 of Balaenoptera borealis. NCBI lineage: Eukaryota > Metazoa > Chordata > Mammalia > Artiodactyla > Balaenopteridae > Balaenoptera > Balaenoptera borealis. Next base: position 20,839,449 of record NC_138876.1, read on the forward strand.
TTTCATTAAGATAATTTCCAAAAGAATTCCTGAGTCAAAGATTTTACAGAATTCTAAAGTTCTTGAACTCTTGATACATGTTAATAAATCTTCCCACAGAGGAGAGTATCCTACTTTTCACCAGTAGTATCTTACTTTTCCCACAGAGGGAGTATCTTTACTTTTCACCACCAGAAATTGCCCGTTTCCTGGCACTCTGTTCAAGCCTGGGAAGTAACATTTTTAAAATGTTGGAAGTTGGATTGCTGAAGAATGGTATTGCCATCTTTTAGCACTCTTTTTAAAATAAAAGGGCCATCATTTCTCTTCATCACTCACCTTAGTTTCAGACTTTTGTCTACTTTATAGACCTGATCTTTCTTAATAGATCAGGGATTGCCCGGCTGAGGACAAATCACAGGATGTGTTGTATGCCTTCTAGTAAGATGGCTCCACCTAGATGCGAAGGAGTTGGGGGCTGGGGGCAGGATAGAAGTGTTCCTGGCTTAGCAACTACTTACCAGCCAAGGTTCTCCATTATAGAAGAGGAGGTACGTGTCTTGGGGGGCAGGTAGCCATCTTTGTAACAACTACTTGCAAACTGTATGCACCTGGATGGGTTACTTCACCTCTCTATGGGTCCATGTTCTCATCTGTCAGATGAGAAGATAATCATTTAGAGAAGATAATCATATCTACCTCACTGGCTTGTTGGAAGACCAAATGGGACAGTTCTTATAATGCTCTGTGCAGAGTGGTGGCACATAGTAAGATCTCAGGAAGTGTCAGCTGTTCTTATAAATATCTAAGTCTTTATTTGGGGATCCTATGTTGGGATTTCACCTTTTTTAAGATTGTAGGCATTATCTGTGGTTCATTTAACTGTATACGTATGATGACTTGTTTTCCTTAATAAAATTTTAGTTTTTCAAGAAATGTACACGACAAAAATTTAGAAGTTTAAAATAGAGAAAAAGGAAGAGAAAAAGAAATCCAAAACTGTGATTCTTTTCTGTATTCTTTCTAGTCTTTCTTTATTTGCATGTGTTCACATAGCTATAATCATCATGTGTATATAATTTGTACCCTAGTTTATGCAATTATGTTAATTTTATATCGACATTTTATCTTTATATTTGGCCTTTCTGGTGTTTCTATATTATTCCCTTGAGTGAATGTCTGGTAGTTTCTGTGATGATTCTTTTAATATTGAACATTTGGGGATGTTTCTAATTTTTTGCTATCATAAATAGCATGATTGTAAACATTGTTTTCACATGGTGTTTTACATATTTTGACTTATTCCTTAGGGTTTGGGACCAGAAATTAATTGCCAAATTGCATTTACCAACTGACAATGCCACCAACAAGGTGAAAATGCATTTTACTGCACTCTAGGTAGCAAGGCTTTCTAGCTTTCAGTTATAAATATCATGCAGACTTGCAAAATGTAACCTTTTGATTTGCATGAATGAATAGTTTTGTAATGAATAGTTTTCTCTTTTACTTTCTAGAGCTAGTTATTCTTCCTCTTGTGATTTTTTGTTTTAGAACCATTATGATAGCTTCTTGAATTATCTTAAAACTAGTTTTCTCTCTACCTCAGAACACTATTACATTGTCACCAATGGTTATTTAGTACCTACCTTGTGCACAGAACTGTCTGGGCATTTGGTCTGGGTATAATAATGGGAGAGAGCTGGATTGGACAGTAATGTGCAGAGGAGTGATGGAGAGACAAGGCTTGGGCTGTACAGCAGATGCAACCCAAAAGCAGGACATAATGAGGCTGAATATCTTTTTGGATATTTATTGGCATTTGATTTATTCTTTTGTGAATTGCCCATTTAAGTCATTTGTCCATTTTTCTATTTTTTACTTTAATACTTATTGATACTCTTTGTATATTTTGATTATGTTTTGAAATGTTTTGTTGTATGTGCATGAGAGAGACAAAGAAATCTATATATAGATAGGATTAAACTATTTTGTTATGGTGCTGCCATAACAAACTATCACAGATTGAGTGGCTTAAACAACAGACATTTATTTTCTTACAGTTCTGGAGGCTCACAGTCCAAGATCAAGGTGTCTGCTTGTTTGGTTTCTCTTGAGGCCTCTCTCCTTGGCTTGCAGATGGCTACTGTATAATAATAGAAAAAATATATTATTGGTCTTTGTCCCCAGTTACTGGCACAGAGCTCCTAAAACCCTTGTAATTTCCTAAGTGATAAGAGTACTACAAGCATCTTGTTCTAATATTTGGTCTTTGACCTTGGTTGCTGACACAGAGCTCCTAAGTCCTTTGGAATTTCTTGGGTGATAGGAGTGTCTTTTGTTCTAAAGAAGCAACTCTTGGTGGCCTCCTGGATGGCTTCAGGATGGGGGCTGGTCACCAGATGGACCAAACCATGATTAGAAACTTGGAGATTTCAGCTCCATCCTCCATCCTCCGGAAAGGGGAGAGGGACTGGAGACTGAGTTAATGATTGATTATGCCTACGTGATGAAGTCTCCACAAAAAATCCCCAAGGTAGGGGGTTTGGAGAACTTCCAGGTTGAACACATCTGTGTGCAGGGAGTGACACACCCTAGCTCCATGGGAACAGAAGCTCCTGTACTCTGGACTATACCAGACTTTGCCCTATGTATCTCTTCATCTGGCTGGTCATCTTTACCCTTTTCATATCTTTTATTATATAATAAATTAAGTATAAGTGTTTCCCAGAGCTCCGTGAGCTCTTTTAGCAAATAATCAAATCTAAGGAGGGGTCATGATAACCTCCAGTTTGTAGCCAAGTCAAACCGAAGTTGTGGGTAACCTGGAGACATACTATTTGGGATCTAAAGTCGGGGGAAGTCTTGTGGGAATGAGCCCTTAACTTGTGGGGTCTAATCTAACTCAATCTAACGTCAGAATTGAGTTGACTTGTAGGACACACAGCTAGTGTCAGAGAATTGGTTGGTATGGGAAAAAATCCCACACATCTGGTGTCAGAAATATTGTGTTTGAGAAAAAGGAGAAACACAGGGAGTTTTCCCTAGACAGCTGCCTCCTCACTGTGTTTTCAGATGGTCATCCCTCTGTCAAATGTGCCCCTGATGTCTCTCTGTGTGTCCAATTTCCTCTTATAAGGATGCCAGTCAGATTGGATTAGGGACCATGCTAACAACCTCATTTTAACCTAATTGTCTCTTTTAAGGCCTTATCTCCAAATATAGTCACATTCTTAGATACTGGGGGTTAGTACTTCAGTATATGAATTTTGGGGTGGGGTGACACAATTCCACCCATAACATACATAAATATATTTTATATATACATCTATATATATGTAAAATATACACATACATATATGCATGTATACATAAATAAAAACATTTAAAAATATATTCATGATATTTTTCTACGTAATACTTATTTACATGCTTATTTAGTTAAATCAGGTATCATAGTTGAGTTTCCTAGAAACAGAGGCTGAAATGGCAATTTGTATACACGTGCTTTATTAGAGAAATACTCTCAGGAGAAAACTGTAAGTGCAGTGAAGGAATTAGGATGGGGAAGGGGAAGAAGCAAGGATGTGATTTGGGGTTAGGTCTAGCCTCAACTTTAAGAGGATGGGAAGAGGAGCTCATAGCAACTTTGGATTAAATTGACAGAGGTCGATTCTCCAGAGAACCTTGTGTAGCAGTACCTGCAGAAGCTGGGCTATGGCACTCCAAAGGGAGAAAAGATCCCGGGGACCCGGACCAAGTACCAAGAGCATCTACAACATTACCTTTTGCTTCATTCTGCCCGAGACTTGGCCCATAGTTAGAAAAATGGTCTCCCACATTTGCTCCTATTTTCTTCTAATATTTTTTTAAATTAATTAATGTATTTATTTATTTATTTATTTTTGGCTGTGTTGGGTATTCGTTTCTGTGCGAGGGCTTTCTCTAGTTGCGGCAAGCAGGGGCCACTCTTCATCGTGGTGCGTGGGTCTCTCACTATCGTGGCCTCTCTTGTTGCGGAGCACAGGCTCCAGACGCGCAGGCTCAGTAGTTGTGGCTCATGGGCCTAGTTGCTCCGCAGCATGTGGGATCTTCCCAGACCAGGGCTTGAACCCGTGTCCCCTGCATTAGCAGGCAGATTCTCAACCACTGCGCCACCATGGAAGACCACTTCTAATATTTTTATGGCTTAAAAAAAACGACTTGGAATTTATTTTCCTGTCTGGTATAAGGTAGAAATATCATATGATCTTTTCCTAATGGCTAATGAGTTTTCTCAATACCGGTCACTGAAATAGACCACCAGGGCTTACAGAGGCCAGAGTAAATGGGAAAATGCTATTTGGTGCCAATCTGGGTAGAGAAGTTGAGAGAACAGGCTTTTTAATTTTTTTTTAGTATAATGCAGTATTTGTTGTGTCTCAAGTAACTACTATTTGAGGACACTTACAATATTTATAATATTAATGGAACTTAACCTAAGAGAAGTTCAACTTACATTTTTTTAAAAATATATTTTAATACTGGGTATTAATCAGAGAGATAGTCAAAATAATTACGGTCAAAAGTATTGGGTCAGGGCTTCCCTGGTGGCGCAGTGGCTGAGAATCTGCCTGCCAATGCAGGGGACACGGGTTCGAGCCCTGGTCTGGGAAGATCCCACATGCCGCAGAGCAACTGGGCCCGTGAGCCACAATTACTGAGCCTGCGCGTCTGGAGCCTGTGCCCCGCAATGGGAGGGGCCGCGATAGTGAAAGGCCCGCGCACCGCGATGAAGAGTGGCCCCCACTTGCCGCAACTAGAGAAAGCCCTCACACGAAAACTAAGAGACCCAACATAGCCATAAATAAATAAATAAATAAATAAAGTATTAAAAAAAAAAAAAGTATTGGGTCAAAAACTTATAATAAATATTTGATGTTAGTCTACATACAATTCAATTTTTGGTGTATAGTTCTTTGGCTGCAAGAAAGAACATTTGCTTTACTCCATTAATAGGAATATCTCAATGTTGGAATGACCTCCTCTTGATATTTCTTCTGCTATTGATTTTTAACATAATTATTTGTGATTGTATGAATAAGTTGAGTGGAGAGGCACTCACTGTGTTTATTCCAAGTAAGAGAACATAACCGATTACTATAGTAATGAGGAGGTAGATGGTCAGTGCAACTGCCCAATATTTTTGAGGCCAATAGGTTAAGCCTAAGAGGCTCTGACTAGTTATTCTTGGTCTTGGACCAAGTGTTCATCCCAGCTATGCTCCCAGAATGAGCAGGTAATAGAGGCAGAAGTGATGAAACCGGCAGTAAGGAGGGGGTTTATATCCAACCTTGACGTTCAGCTCAAGCAGTGAGGTCCTATCATCATGTCTAAGAAGGTTTGTTCTTAGGGGGGTGTCTGGTCCCTGACCTCCTGGAATTGAGACTCAGAAGATGGAAGATTAAGTCTCTCTCCATGGCCCTTGTGCCCATCACTTCTTCTCTTCCTCTTCAGGAGAGCCAGTCTACATGGACTTCCAGACTCTCTTCTTCCTGGAGATGTTCTTGCCCCAGTGGTTGTCACTATAGCATTTTTTTCCTTAAGGAAAGCACTTCTGCCTTGGCTCACAGTGTATTTTGCTCCCTGGTGAATGCTGAAAAGACACAGTCATCCATCTTTCCTGCAACATCCAACTCCTCTGGCAAGTGACCTTCCTTCCAATCTTGGCAAAACCCTGCTGAGGCCTTAGTTCACCTCTTATTCCTTTTACAGTAAAAAAAAAAAAAAAAAAAAAAAGAGTTGTTCTATTATTTATCTCATAAAATCTTCATTTTATTCTCTGCTTCACTGTTTTGTATCATTTTCATGCACTCCCTTCACCTTCAGTAAACTTCCGCTTCCTCCCCGGGAAGGATACCTGATGTGTATATTTTTATAATTCCTGTGGCTTTTTCTTATCTCTGATTACTTCATGTTAAATTAACTCAGTCTGGCTGGGGACACTCACACACACAATTGCTTTAGTGCTACAGCAACCTTGCTGCAAAGATCTCCTAGTATTGCTGATGAACTATCTGAAAAAAGCTGACTTCAGCTTAGTGTATGAACTGTCTGGGATGGGAGTGGGACATATCCCTGACTTCAGACCTGTAATTTGCTTGCTCAGTTTAGTCAGAAGCTAATGTAGAAGGGAATGAGGTCTCCTAGCTATAGTAAAGAAGGAAGTAGGGTTGCTTTCCATGGTAAATTATACCATGCAACCATTAAGTAGGAAAATGGTAAGAGAGGTTGGTGAATTTCCAAATTGAAGCTTGGTTCCTTTGAATCAGCCTACAAATGGCTTTGTCAAGGTCATAATCAATGGACAAGACAGGGTCAATGATCTTTGGGTCTAGCCATGGGTGCTGAATACCAGCCAAGCATATACTGGGCGGCAGACGTTCTTCTTGAAGCTGCTTGTTGTGCAGCTCCAGTAGGTCAGAAATGTTTGGAAGATGAGATCAATACAACCTATTTGATCCAGTCTCTAACGACTTAGATCTGTTTTACTCGTTCATTCATTTGTTCATTCATTCATTCATTTTTCCATCTTTATGTAACAGGTCCAGGTTAACCCTGGACCAAATTGTGAAGTAGGTAGTTAATTATTCTTGGGCCTATCACCTCCTCTTTAGTTGAAGTGCTCTGCTTCTTCCCTCCATTCTCAGGTGCTAAGGGCCATCATATCTGCTCTCTCCTTCCTTCTAACATTGCATTGCTTCTCTTGACTCTTGCTACTTCTCCAAAACATACCCCTCCCTGTTTCTGTTCCCGCAGAACACTGATGAGTGACTCGCTTTCCAATCTGGTTAACCATTCACCTAAGGTGCTGTAATATTGCAGACTTAACAGTGAGTTACCAATACAAGAATTTCTGGCATCAGGGTAGCTGTTTGGAGAAGTTTTTTTAGAGGGTGCTCATATTAGAGGCAAATTGAGGGGGTCAGTGGAGAATGTGCAAGTGGCTGCCTACTTTCAAAGCATAATTGTTAAGAAGTTTTAAAAAAGATTTTCACATAAAATACTATGGATTTGAGTTAGAAATAGACTCTTAGATAAAATACAAAACTGCATAATATCCTATAGGGCAATATAACCATAACCTTAAGGGTTATCTATAATACTGGACAGAAATCATTTGCATGTGTATTATATAAAAATGTACAGGTTAACTTGTGAAAATGCGCTCTAATCAATAGCAAGTACAATGTCAAATAGAGGTATGTTCTAGGTAATTAAAAAATCTTTGGGTAGGCCTGTGAAGCAGTGTTGTAGTATGACACTGACGAGGACATACTTTCTTTTTTCCAAGTGTTGAAGATACACACACACTGATGTTTTATATCTGTGTATATGTATATATGTGTATATGTATGTACTATATATATTACATACAGTGTTATATATGCTATGTATATATACACATATATAATGATATGTATAGTATAAATATATATTTATACAAATGCACGCATATATTTCTCTCTCACTCTCTCTCTCTCTCTATATATATGGCCTACCTAACCTCTTTTTTTAATTGAAGTATAATTGACTTATAAAATACATATTTGTTTCAGGTGTACAACATAGTGATTTGATATTTTAATACATTACAAAATAATCACCATAATAATGCTAGTGACCATCTGTCACTATACAGTTATTACAGTATTATTGACTATATTCCCTATGTTGTACGTTACATCACTTTGACTTATTTATTTTATAACTAGAAATTTGTACCTATTACTGCCTCCCCCTCCCCCAGCCCTCCTCCCTTCTGGGAACTACTAGTTTGTACTCTGTATCTCTAACTATATCTCTATCTCTATGAGTCTGTTTCTGCTTTGCTATGTTGTTGATTTGTTTTGTCTTTCAGATTCCACATATAAAGGAAATCATATGGTATTTGTCTTTCTCTGTCTTATTTCATCCAGTATAATACCCTCTAGGTCCATACATATTGTGGCAAATGGCAAGATTTTACTCTTTCTTATGGCTAATATGTATATACACACACACATATATCACATCTTCTTTATCCATTCACCTATCAATGGACACTTAGGTTGCTTCCAAGTCTTAGCTATTTTACATAAAGCTGTAATGAACATTGAAGTGCATATATCTTTCCAAATTAGTGTTTTTGTTTTCTTCCAATAAATACCCAGAAGTGGAATTGCTGGATAGTATGGTAGTTCTATTTTTAATTTTTTGAGGAATCTCCATACTCTTTTACATAATGGCTGTACCAATTTACATTCCCACCAACAGTGCCCGAGGGTTCCCTTTTTTCCACATCTTTACCAACACTTATTATCTGTTGTCTTTTGAATAATAGCCATTCTGACAGGTGTGAGGTGATACCTCATTGTGGTTTTGATTTGTATGTCTCTGATGATTAGTGATATTGAATATCTTTTCATGTGTTTGTTATTTTTCTAGTTACTTTTGGTAAAATTCTTTTTTGTTTCTCGAGGGAGGTCTGTTTCACCATGAACTTCCCTCTTTTTCTATGTTCCATAGATTTTGGATTACTGTGTTTCCATCTTCATTTGTCTCAAAGTTTTTAAAAAGATTTCCTCCCTGATTTCTTCATTGACCTATTGATTGTTTAGTAGCATATTGTGTAGTCTCCACATGTTTTTGCTTTTTACAATTTTCTTATTGTAATTGATTTCTAGTTTCATACCATTGTGGTCAGAAAAGATACTTGATATGATTTCAATCTTCTTAAATTTGTTGAGACTTGTTTTGTGGTCTAACATGTGATCTATCCTGGAGAATGTTCCATGCGTACTTGAAAAGAACTGTATTGTGTACTTTTGGTATGGAAAGTATTATATATATCTATTAAGTTCATCTTGTTTAAGGTGTAGTTAAGGCCAATGTTTCCTTATTGATTTTCCGTCTGGATGATCTAATCACTGATGTAAGTGTGGTATTAAAGTCCCATAGTATTATTGTATTACTTTCTCCCTTTACATCTTTTAGTATTTGCTCTTTTATATTTAGGTGCTCCTATGTTAGGGGCACAAATATTTATAAATGTTATATCCTCTTGTGATTGACCCCTTTATCGTTATGTAATGACCCTCTTTTTGTTTGTTCCTGTCTTTGTTTTAAAGTATATTTTGTCTAACATTAGTATTGCTACCCCAGCTTTCTTTTGTCTCCATTTGCATGGAATATCTTTTTCTTTTTCTTTTCTTTTTTAAATTAATTAATTTCTTTATTTTTGGCTGTGTTGGGTCTTCATTGCTACACGCAGGCTTTCTCTAGTTGTGGCGAGTGGGGGCTACTCTTCGTTGCGGTGTGCAGGCTTCTCATTGCAGTGGCTTCTCTTGTTGCAGAGCATGGGCTCTAGGTGCACAGGCTTCAGTAGTTGTGGCACGTGGGCTCTAGAGCACAGGCTGAGTAGTTGTGGTGCATGGGCTTAGTTGCTCTGCAGCATTTGGGCTCTTCCCAGACCAGGGATTGAACCCGAGTCCCCTGCATTGGCAGGCAGATTCTTAACCACTGTGCCACCAGGGAAGTCCCTGGAATATCTTTTTCTATTCCGTGACTTTCAGAATGTGTGTGCCTTTAGATCTGAAGCACATTTCTCATAGGCAGCATGTATATGGGTCCTGTCTTTTTTATCCCTTCAGCCACCCTATGACCTTTGGTTGGAGCATTTAGTCCATTTACATTTAAAGTGATTATTGATAGGTATATACTTATTGCTGTTTTGTTAGTTGTTTTCTGGGTGTTTTTGTAGATCTTCTCTGTTATTTTTCTTCTCTTGGTCTTCTTGTGGTTTTATAATATTCTTTACTATTATGTTTGTGTTTCTTTCTCTTTCATGTGTGTATCTGTTGTATAGTTTTGGTTTGTGATTACCATGAGGTTCATAGATATCAACCTATAAATATAGCAGTTTATTTTAAGCTGACATTTACTTAAGTTTGAATGCATTCTAAAAGCACTACATATGTCATATGTACCCTCCCAATGTTTTATGTTTTTGACATCATTATTGACATCTTTTTATTTTGTGTATCCCTTGACTATTTATTATAGTTATAGTTAATTTTACTACTTTTGTTTTTTAACCTTCATGGTAGCTTTTTAGTGGCTGATCCACTGCCTTTCCTGTATATTCGCCTTTACCAGTGAGATATTTTTCCTTTTATTTATTTTATTGTTCCTATGTTATAGTGGAAAAATGGCCTTTTATTTTCCACTTAAAGAAGATCCTTACCATTTTTTGTAAGACCTATTTAGTGGTGATGAACTTTTTTGGTTTTTGCTTGTCTGGGAAACATTTTGTCTCTCCTTTACTTCTAAATGATAACCTTGCCAGGTAGCACATTCTTGGTTGTAAATTTTTTCCTTTCAGCACCTTAAATATATTGTGCCACTCCCTTCTGACCTACAAAGTTTCTGCTGAAAAATCTGCTGATAGTCTTATGGGGGTTCCCTTCCATGTAACTAGTTGTTTTCTCTTGCTGCCTTTAAAATTCTCTATTTTAGCTTTTGCCATTTTAATTACAGTATGTCTTGGTGTAGATCTTTTGGGGTTCATTTTGTTTGGGACCCTCTGTATTTCCTCAACCTGGATATCTTTATCTTTTCCTAGGTTAGGGAAGTTTTCAGTCATTATTTATTCAAATAAGTTTTCTGCCCCTTTCTTTCACTTGTCTCCTTCTGAGACCCCTATAATGTGAATGTTAATATGCTTCATGTTGTCCCAAAGGCCCCTTAAACTATCCTTATTTAAAAATTTTTTTTTAAATTTAAAAGAATTTTAAAGAATTTTTTAAAATTCTTTTTTCTTTTTGCTGTTCTGATTGGGTGATTTCTATTCTTTCTTCCAGGTTGCTGATATGTTCATCTAATCTGCTATTAATTTCCTTTAGTTTATTTTTTACTTTCATTTATTATATTCTTCAGCTCTGATTGGTTCTGTCTTATATTTTATAAATCTTTTTTTGTTGTTGAAGTTCTCACTGTTTTCCTTCATTCTTCTCCTGAATTCAGTGAGCATCTTTATAACCATAATTTTAACTCTTTAACAGGCATATTACTTCTTTTCTCTGTTTCTTTAGGGTTTTTATTTTCCTGGGGTTTTATCTTTTTCTTTCATTTGGGACATATTCCCCTGTCTCCTCATTTTGTTTGACTTTCTATGTTTGGTTCTATGAAATAGGTGAAACAGTTACCTCTCCTGATCTTGAAGACATGGCCCTGTATAGGATCATCTCCTGTGTAACTGTGTGCTGGGTGGTTTTGGCATACTAACTGGAGCTAGAGCAGGCCCAGGCTGGGAGGCCTCTGGGGTGTGTCATGTTGGGCCATCTTGGCAGGATGGCTGGACCTGGAGCAGGTATAGGCTGGGGGTACTCTGGTGCTACATGCCAGTGCCACTCTGGTAGGATGGCTGGAGCTGGACCAAGCATGGGAGAGGGGTCCCAGGATGTGCTGCACTGGTGCTGCCCTAGTGGGGCAGCTGGTTACCTACTTAACTTCTAAAGCATCAGTACTGGTTGTTGGTAGTGCGCTGGTACTGCCCTCAGAGATTCTGCTTTAAATGGTTTGGGATGTAACCTGGGCATCCAAAATTCCAAAGTCTGCCCGGATAATGACCTTTATCACTTCTCCTAGGGGATACTTTCTGTAAAAGTGTGGAGAGATTGTATTTTTACTTTATGGGAAAGGAATCCTGTGCTGTGTCTGGGTAGTTCATGTTTCATGCACCTGGATTCTCCTTAGTCTCATTATTCTTCATTATAAGGGGAAGACATCCAAATAGCTCCTTACCTGGCTGGCTAAAATATCAGAACTCCAAACCAGCATAAAATTAGTATTTCCTGTCAGGTATCTGGTAGCCTATTAAGATGGTTAGCCAGTTTGAAAAAGGCATGTGGCAGTACAAGCCTCCTTAACTAGGAGAAAGATCTTCATGTGCAGCTGGTGACAGAAAGGGCAGCCTGTTGAACGTTAGGTTTCCCAGGCATGCTCTTTGTACAGATAGCTCCACTTTGGTCCCATTTGTGTCCTTTATGAAGAGTTGCTACTTGCTTTCTTCTTGGGAGAGAAGCTTTAAAGCCTTAAGCCTGCCTTGATCCATTTATCCTGTAATTTCTCGGCTAAGGATGTTATTTTCACCTCCCCACCACACTTTCCTCTTTCCATCCTGTTCTTCAATCCCATATTAGGTGGCTGGCTCAGTTTTCTTCAGGGTCTTTTATCCTCTGACCTGGCTTCCAGCACTCCTGTGGCTTTTCCTCTTGACCCATCCCATGGAGGTAGAATGGGAGGAGGATGTCAAAGGAGAAAATGAGACACAAGCATTGATAGTACAGTGGAAGCAGGAGACTGTTATGAGTTGAATTATGTCTCAATTCATATGCTGAAGTCCTAATTCCCAGTGCTTCAGAATTTGATCTTATTTGGAAATTGAGTCATTGTAGATGTAATTAGTTAAGATGAGGTCATTAGTGCGGACCCTAATCCGCATTAAAAAAGGGAAATGTAGACACAGAGATAGTCTCTCTCTCTCTCATAGAAACACATACACACACACACACACACAAACACACACATACAGAGAACACCATGTGAAGATGAAGGCAGAGATTGGGGTGATGCTTCGACAAGCCAAGGAACACAAAAGACTGTCAGTAAACCACCAGAAGCTCGGAGAGAGGCATAGAACAGATTCTCCCTCATAACTCTCAGGAGGAACCAACACTGCTGACACCTTGATCTCGTACTTCTAGCCTCCAGAACCATGAGACCATAAATTTCTACTGTTTAAGCTCCTCAGTTTGTGCACTTTCTCATGGCAGCCCTGGAAACTAATACAGGGAACCTAAGAGGATGGCCCATGGCTCCTCTTCTGTTTGTCCCTCATGCACTAGAGCAGTTTTCTCCAGAGTGTGTTGCTTGGAGATGGGAGCTTCCCTGGAGCTGCCTCAGGGGCCAGAGGAGGCCAAACCAATGGGTCTACAGCCTCCCTTTTCAACAGAACAGCCCTGAATTTGTGTTTTTACACCTTAGGCCTCCATGTAAAATTTCGCTTGCAAAAACAGTTCATCTGCCAAAAAAGCTAGAAACCCCTGTAGCTACCCTAGCAGAGGGGACTCCTTTTTTCAACACTTTGTGAACCTTCCACATGTTCTTGTATTAAGTGTTTTCTTAGTCTGTGCTGGACTAAGATAAATTCCCTCTCGTGATCACTGTTTCCAATGATCTGAAACAATGGACTGAACAATGGACCTGCTTCTGGAAATGTGAAGTCAGGAAAGAGGAAGTCTCCAGGCACTGAAATAACGGGGCTGTTTTCCCCTGCTCCAGGAGGCCAGGTTTCCACCAAGCCCTCCCCAGAGAGCAGGCTCTGCGAGCAGCATGGCTGGGGCAGGGAGGTGGGGGTGATTCCAGGCTGGAAGAGGAGAATGAGAATGGCACGACTTGTCCTGACCCTACGATGGTTTTCAAAAAGCAGTCTTAGCTGGCTTGAATTCCTGCCTAGCTCCTCTGGTCCAGGGTCGTGCTTACCATCTTTGCTATCACCTGTGGATACTGCCCTCTTCTCTCCAGAAGCAAGGACTCATTTGCTCCATTGTGTGGTGGGTACTTTGGGCCACCTCCACTGTGGGCTGCTTTGAACTTTGAGGCATACTCTACCTTTCCTGCCAGCCTCCCAGAAATCTTCACTCTTCTCCTTGCACTGTGGTCCAACTACTCTGCATCACCCACTCACGGAACAGCTGATGAGGTCTTCATGTCTAAGGGTACTTTGGTAACCGTGCCTGTAACCACAGGCCATAAAAAGCTGAGAAGTAGAGCAGTCTCAGTAATGAGATAAAATTTAGCCCCGTGCCATGCATGGTTCTGAGTGTCCTTGCAACAATTCTATTAGGTAGGTACTACTATCCTCATGTAACTGATGATGAAATTGAGGCTCAGAGAGGTTTAGTAAGTTGCCTAATGTTACATGATCCATAAATGAGAGAGCAGGAATCCAGCCCAGGCAGTCTGGCTCCAGAGCCCTGCTCTGAAGCACCATGTACATCACACTCAATGGAGATTCACAGTAGAAAGCCTCAAGTATAGGCCCAGGAGAACGTATTTTGGGTGTGTTTCTGAGGTCTAAGCCAAAGCACTGAAAATAGTGGGGAAGGTGCAGGTTAATAGTAATTCACAAATTAACAAGGATGTTGCCTGTTAATACAAAGAGCATAATAAGGACTACAGTAAGTACTGAGCTAAATTTCCATTGTGACTTTTTTTTTAACCAAACACAAACAAGTGGCAGATTATTACAGCTTTCCCTTGGGCCTTAGGCCAACCTAAAGGAAATGTTAAAGTATTGACAGGGACCCTTTGTCTCAGCCACAGTAAGGGGGCTCTATATCACTAAAGGTGATAAATATCCAATGCATTTTGTTGTCATTTCCATGTCTAATTTCCCTGAGAAGAGTCTTTGCCAAGAACTTCCTAGAAATGAATGCAAGCAAAGAATTCTTTCCTATACTTAGTACATATTTTTAATAATATGCTGGTTGTATGGTCTTTCCTTTCCAGGTTGTGGGATTGAACTACTTTGCTTGGACAGTAGCCTTTGCTGCTTGTGGGGTTAGCTGTCCCAATTCTCCTCTGGGGACAGGGTTTCAGTGTGATTTCCATGGCAGGGTCCAGGCTTGACCTACAGCTGAGAGCCCAGGTTGCACTTGATTGATGGCCACAGCTTCCTGACTAATTGGTGTGTGGTCCTTCCTGCCTCCTTGTCATACCGGGCTCTAGCTTTGTGGAATGCCATTCTTTGCTTGTCCTTTCACTGGTGGAAAGTGCAATTTCCAGCTTCAACATGTGGGGCTATGAGCTCCAGTTCAGCCCGGCTATGTGCCCATGAAGTAATTGAAGCCGGAGCCTCTGTTGGACTCCCACTGCCGGGCTGACCGGAAGGTTAAAAGACGCAACTGCTAATAGGCACTGAAAGCAGCGATGTCTCCCTGGAGGCATGAGGCACTCGCACAGGAGATCAATATGTCAGAGATTATCCTGCTTCTATCATTGTCCCTTTTCACCAAGGCTAGATAATGGGAGGGATGTCCCCGGAGTCCACTATTAATATTACATGGAGAATTGGAGGTGAGACCAGAGGAGACCATAGCCCCCCTTTCAAAGTGCCTTCTGCTGTGGACTTTTTTTTAATAAATTTATTTACTTATTTATTTTTAGCTGTGTTGGGTCTTCGTCTCTGTGCGAGGGCTTTCTCTAGTTGCGGCGAGCGGGGACCACTCTTCATTGCGGTGCGCGGGCCTCTCACTATCGCGGCCTCTCTTGTTGGGGAGCACAAGCTCCAGACGCGCAGGCTCAGTAGTTGTGGCCCATGGGCCCAGCTGCTCCGTGGCATGTGGGATCTTCCCAGACCAGGGCTCGAACTCGTGTCCCCTGCATTGGCAGGCAGACTCTCAACCACTGCGTCACCAGGGAAGCCCCTGCTGTGGACTTTTGATTGTAGGACTAGTGACCAGTCTGTTCTTCTAGACAGATGATTTTCTCTTTAAAAAAATCCTCCATGAAAATTCAGTTTATGAAACAGAGACGAGCAAATGTAGCAGGAGCCATTGATGCCTTGTTCCATGTTGCCTTGGCCCAGCTTGAGTTCACCAGCCGGGGTGGGCAGTTTGTGTACCTCCTTCTCTGTCCAGGATTGTTCTTCTGCAGCCTCTATAGAGGCTCTTTCAGCTGGCCCGCAGGGTCATAGGGAATTGAGGGGTTTGTGATACCCCGGGGGCCACCCTCAACCAATGAGGTTCCAGACATGGAAGAAAACTACTCCAGTTTTCTATCACTCAGTGGGAAATATTTGCGGTGAGTTCTACACGAATCTTCAGAGGGTCTCCAACAGATTGTTTCCCTGCTGTCCTCAGAGATAATGTACTTATGCATATGCCCTTCGTGGCTTTTCTCCCTTCCCAGTTTCTCCTTCCCCACCTGTGCTTCCTGGAATCATCTTTCAATATACTGCCTGTGTCTTAATCCTTTCCTCAGAGTTTGCGTCTGGGGGCACCAAATCAAGACAGCAGGGTAAGGGGCCCAGAGCTAGACCATTTGGCTTTCTCCTTTCCCCTGCCCCTGGCCCCAGCCTCCTCATGCAGCTGGGCCTGAAACTCCTATGGAGCTCCAGGCATGCTACCCAAGGGCTATCTATCCCTTTTCACTCTGAAAATCCCCAAGGCTGAATTGATATGTTCCCCCAAGTCCTGCTCTTTTCCTTGCTCTTTTTAATCTCTGAAAATGGTCCCATCATTCCTTTAGTTCACCAGGGCCAGAAACCCTAGTCTGGTCTTATGCTTCTTATGGTCCATCAATTAAACTCCCCTTGCTCCCCATGTACAATTAGTGTATGTCCTCCCAATTCTATCATCTATATAGTTCCTGAACACATCCCGTCCTAACCACCTCCACTACCATACTTCCTTCAGACCCCAAATGTCCTGGGTAGGGTGACGGTCTGATGTTCTCTGTGGTAGATGTTTTTGGTGCCATGTTCAGAGCTCCTTGACAGCTGCTCTGGGTGAGTTCAGTGAGTGCTGCAGCTAACAGCTTACACCTGTGGACTTCTGCAAAGAATTACCCTCGGCATACAATCCAGCTAATGCAGGGATGCTGGGAGGTTAGACCCTCTTAATCCCTAGAAGCATCTGATGACTGATGCGGAGTTCAGTTATGTCCAGCCCCTCATGTCGAGGTGGGACAATTATGTGATGCAACTTGGACTCCAGCACACTCTGGATCAGATCGTGGATAGACTATCTGGGACCCTATCTTTGCTATGTTTCTATCCTTTCCTTTTTCTTTTCTCGTTGCTCTCTTATATGTTTTTTCCTGGAGAGCAGTCCCTTTAGCAAATCACATGCACCAGAATACCTATCTCAGGCTCTGCCTCTAGGTAGCCCAGCATAAAAAACTTCATGAACTAGGCTACAAGGACCCTTTATAAAACGCTCTCCACTTCAATCAAATGTTTGGGAAATTCTTATAGGCAGTATTATTCATTATTTGCTTCAAACCTTCTTTGGAGTGAGTTTCTCACATTTCCTTTTTGCTGCTGCTTTCTTGAATTTTCTTCTTCTCTCCATCCCCTTTGGATCAGTAGCTCTGTGGAACCATAAAATTTTGTTGCTAAACTGTGTTAAGAATTTTTGTATCTATTTTCAAAATATTGATATTGGTCTATAGTTTTCTTGAAATGTCCTTTTCTGGTTTTGTTATCAGAATAATGCTGGCCTCGTGGAATGAGTTGATAAACAATGTAACGTTAGTTTAAATTCTTCCTTAAATATCTGATAGAATTCACCAGTAAAACCGTTTGGGCCTGGAATTTCCTTTCTTTTCTTTTTTCTTCTTAGTTTTTTTCTCCCTCATAGTCCATGGGCAAGTTCTGCCCACTCTCCGCTCTCTCCAACTTAGGTCTTAGGGTATAGGATTTTCTTAGCCTCTGGATTCCAGGGAGTAACGCTTGTCCCTCTCCCAGAGGAACAGGGACATTCCCTTTCCACTCCCACAGTGCTCCATACATAAGTTCCACTCAACTGTGTGGTTGCCAGCTGTGTGGAAAGCAAATTATGGTAAGCACGTCGAATTTTCTGCTCTGGATTCCCAAGTCCCTCTCACTGTGTCTGCCCTGAGGCTTCCACAGCCAGGTGTGGAGATGACAATGGTGCACTAACGTTGCCTGCACCTGAGCGGTGTCCGCCAGCCCTGGGCACTCTATGTGCGGCCACAGCTGACATGGATTTGAGACCTGGGCCCAGGAAACCCAGGGCTACTAGCACCCATGTTCACTGGAGAAACTCAGCAGAGAACAAACCACCCCATCCCTCTTCTGTATCAGGAGATACTAAAATCAAGTTCCTGGCTTGTGTTTCATTCTTGGTCTTGGTGGACAAGGCAGTGAGGTGGTGATGACCCTGCTCTGGCTGTTTGAAGACAACCTGGGATTTTTAGGAGAGGTGAGTTACTTCTGAGTACCTCTCCAGGTGCCAAGAAGATTTGCCTTTACCTTGGTCTACAACCTACCAATGGAAAATTGATATTTCCTGCTCAGGGTGAACCAACTCCTAGGATGGTCTACAGTGTCAATATCCATTCCCTTCTGAAGAAATGCCATCTTTTCTCATAGCAGGATGGTGGAGGCCTGTGGGCAGACAAGATGTCATACAATCGTCCAACCCTGGTCCAATTTTCAAAGTCTGCATTATTCAGTCTTATGTTTCCATATAAATGTTTCTACTTAGTTCAGTGCCAGCTAAGACCATCATGGTAAATTCTAGTCATTATTACTGATTTTTTTGTTGTTGTTGTTGTGGTGGTGGTGATGATGATGATAATGATGATGATGATGATGATTTTTAAACAACAACCTGGTTTTAGCCACTATATACCTGGCTTTGCCATTCCTATCTTTTCTCCCTTCCCAGCATCCAACCTGACTCTGAATTCCAGGATGCTGCAAGGCCTTCTACAGCCATGTTATAATGCTCTGGGACTTATTTTCCACATTTATAAACTGAGAGTGGTAAAAGCTATAAATAGCAAAATCCCTTGCCGCGCTAGCATTCTATATTTCCAAGATGGATTTACATGCCCCTTACATTTTTACCTATTTAAAGAGGAGGATTTTCCATTTACCCTTGGTGACCGAGAGTCCTGTTATTTCCTTGATAGATGTAATAGACTCTGCAGACACACAGCAAGTAAAGATCAAACAAATATACATTTCTAATGAATTATTTATGTTGTGTATAAGCATTAGTGCAAGTGGTTTTGTTGAAATGGAATTACAAGTCAAAAATCAGTGCTAGATGAAGGGAGGTGAATCTTTCTCATTTCCAGTTAGTTGGAGGAAAAGATTTCTGGGAAAAGCGACGTTTTAAGGACTTTTGTACCAGGGCAGAGAGAAGGCCTGAAGGCATTTTGGCAAAGAGAAAAATCTTCCAGTCACAGGATGTAGAGCAAGAGAAAAATTAAGATGAGAGAGAAAGATATGTCTATTGAGGTCTTCCACACATTTTTTGATTGGGTTGTTTGTTTTTTTGATACTGAGCTGCATGAGCTCTTTGTATATTTTGGAAACCAACCTATGGTTACCAAGGGGTAAAGAGAGGGAAGGGATAAATTGGGAGATTGGGATTGACATATACACTCTACTATATATAAAATAGATAACTAATAAGGACCTACTGTATAGCACAGGGAACTCTACTCAATACTCTGTAATGACCTATATGGGAAAGGAACCTTAAAAAAAGTAGGCATACATGTATGTATAACTGATTCACTTTGCTGTATACCTGAAACTAACACAACATTTTAAATCAACTCTACTCCAATAAACAAAAAATAAATAAATAAATAAAGGAAAAAGAAAGATAAGAGAGAAAGCAATGGTGGATTTGGTGGGCTCTGTGTCCAACCTAAGCAAAGCAAAAACCAGGGGCTCCCCCACTGTAGGTCATGTTGCATTTATTTTGAGGCCCAGGAGTTATTACATGCTTTGTAAAGAAAGTGAATGGGAAATATTGTGGCGATAACAGTAATAATGAACATAAGTATAGCCAATATTTACTGAGTGCTTACCATATACTAGATCTTGGGCCAAGTGCTTTGCATGTATGACTGTTTAATCACCCCAGCGTGGAGATGCAAAAGGTAATATCATGATTTCCCATTTATCCACGAAGAGACTGAAGTGTATTGTTGCTAGCAGTTTTCTGAAGGCCATGCAACTATTCATTGTTGGAGCTGGAATTCAAATTAAGGTTTGTCTAACTCTAAAATACAGTACTAAAATAAAATAAAATAAAATACTGATTCTGATGCACTAACATAAATACTGAAATAGATAAATAATATATGCATATCTAGAACAAACTTAACCCTGAGGATATTAACTGAGTTCTCTGGTTGAGGTGACCTCAGTTACATAATCTTGAGATTTTTCCCTCTTCTGAACATGAACTATTTAAATGCTCGGACATTCTAGAGATTCAAACTATTTTCTCAGAAATCGACTGTTTCATTTCCTTGCTGAGAATTATAATTGGGGTAACTTCATCAGTGGTAGCCACTCTTTGAATTACATAAATATAAAGATTGGGGCTTCCCTGGTAGCGCAGTGGTTGAGAGTCTGCCTGCCAATGCAGGGGACACGGGTTCGAGCCCTGGTCTGGGAAGATCCCACATGCCGCGGAGCAACTGGGCCCGTGAGCCACAATTACTGAGCCTGCGCGTCTGGAGCCTGTGCTCTGCAACAAGAGAGGCCGCGACAGTGAGAGGCCCATGCACCGCGATGAAGAGTGGCCCCCGCTCGCCGCAACTAGAGAAAGCCCTCGCACAGAAACAAAGACCCAACACAGCCATGAATAAATAAATAAATAAAAATTTAAAAAATGGCTAATACTCTCTTAAAAAAAAAACGAACAAAAAAACAAAAAAACACATTAATTTGTTTGAAAACAAATAAATATAAAGAAATGTTGATGTGGTTTTCTTTAATATTTTTCCCTCCCTTCCTCCCTTCCTTCCTTCGTTCCTGCTATGCCAATCTGAATAAAGTCTATCATTTGCCTTTCATGTCCCAAAATACGTCTTGCCTTGCAAAAGAAATAACACCTGCAAATTCAAATTTTTACCCTGAAATGATATTAGAAGGGCAATTTTAAATAACCAAATCTGATATCATTCCTTGTGAAATCCTTATTAATAATTGAGCTTTTTTTTATGTGTCAGACATTGTGCTTAGCACATACATTGTTTCACAACATCTTTTGGAAGTAAGCACTATTATTCTCATGAGGTTAAGTGATAGTATTCTTCCCAGTTTAAAAAAGAATGAACTGAGGTTGATGGAGGATAAATCACTTATTCAAGGTCACACAGATAGTAAATGGTGGAAGCAGGATTGAATGTAAGCTGCCTGATTCCAAGGACTGTGCACTTAATCATAACATCACATTGCATCTCACCAGAGGAAGAGCCATTCCTGCCAAATCCATAGGAGACGTGAATAATGGTTAGACATCTATCCATCGCTTTGTCCATTCTTTCATCCATGCATCCATCTATCCAAAAAGTATCCATTATGTACAGACAATGTACTGGCTTTCCAAACAAGCAGGGAAATTAGCTGCTTGGAGTTTTGCAGCCCTTTAGTATCCTGTGATGTTTCTAAAAGATAGAACTAGAGGAAGGATGTTCTAGAAGAGAAAAGCCTTGTTTCTCCAAATAATTAAGACAGCATGTGACTCAAATAAGCACAAGATTAAGGGGCTGGGCAGGACGTTAAAGGTGGGGTCAGAATGAGGCATCTCTTACTCTCTTGGCACTTTCCTTTAATGGGGACAGGAAAACTTGTGTGACTTACTCTGTTCCGCTTTCTTCCTGCTGTAGCAGGCTCGACAGATTTTTCCTTGCAAACCCTTGCTTCTATGGAATCCTTCAACCCAGAATATACTCAACATTTTGTACCTGCTATGTTCCAGGTACTGAATAATACAGAGTCCCTTCTTTTCAGTAGAGCTCAGTAATTGATCGTTTTCTACATGTTTCACCGTGCCTTGCTTTCCAAATGCCGGTCCAACTGGATTCATCAGAATCACCTAGGGCACCTTGTAGCCACCATTTTCTGTTTTTGAGAATCAATAGAGCAAAGTGATTAAAGACAGACTCTGAAGGCTGACTGCCTGTGTTCAAATCCCAGCAGTACATGGCCTTAGTCAAGTTACTTAGCCTCTCTGGGTTTTAGTTTCCTCAACATAAAGGGGAATAGTTCCTAATTCATAGTTAGGATGAGGATTTAGAGAGTTAGTATTATACATAAAACACTTAGAAGGAGTGTCTGCCAAATAGTAAGTGTTATAGATTATTAGCCCTTGTTATTATTAAAATTATAAATCATGAAACTGCTCAGATGGACTGGATGAGAATTTTTGGAGGTGGGGCTTGGGATCCTTTGTTGTTGTTGTTGTTCTGCTTTCCAGGTGATTCTGTTTCTGGGTCTTGTTTTGGACTCACTGACATAGAGTGAAGTATTCTTAAATGTGAGTTTGGGTCCTAAGTCTCTTTATCTCTCTTTTTAATCAATGCTTTTATTCCATTACGTCCTATTGGAATCTCATTTTTTCCAAACATCTTTTTCTTGTCTGGATTCTATTGAGTCCCCCTCTTAAGATATGAGTTGATCAGGGACTAATACTCAGAAACTAGCAGCTGATTAAATCGTTCCCCTACATATGATTCATCTTCCCTGGTTATTATTTGTGCAGTTTGGTTGCCCTGTGAGATTATAAATCCCTTGGTATAGACCCATACCTATGGAGTTATACACAGAGCTCAATAAGTATCAAGTTCAGTAATGATCCAGACACATAGTTCAAGACAGTATTCTCATTATACGTGCCACAGTCATTTACAAAGTTTCCCTTCAACTGATAGGAGTACTTTTCTTGATATTAGCCATGACAAATCAGTAACTATTCTATTTTTATGAATCTTAAAAATATAAAACCAATGTGAAAAAAAATCACATAGTGAATAAAAATATCACGTAGTTTGGTTTACCTGTCCCATATATCTAGGACTCATTGTCTACGTAATGTTGACCACACAGCCTAAGTAAGACAAAGAAAATTGGGAAAGTTCTATGAAAAGCAAGTAAATTGATTAAACATGCTTGCAGACTATATGCCCAATGACTCCAGGGTGAAAAACAATAACTTTAGAAGATACAGATTGGCTTCCTGGTCAACAGTGATCCCCCTAGGGCTATGGAAAAATTGTTCCTCTCTTGCTCCAACCATTCTAAGGGGCTGCCATTCTAATTTGTCCAAGGTGTGGACACGAGACCCATGTTGGGTGTCTTAGTTCGGGCTGCTATAACAAAGTGGCATAGATTGGCTGGTTTATAAACAGCAGATATTTACTTCTCACGGTTCTGGAGAGTGGAAATCCAAGATCTGTGTACCAGTGTGGCTGGTTCTAGAGCCCTCTACTAGACTGCAGAATGGCTGACTTCTCCTATCTTCACATGGCAAAAAAAAAAAAAAGGATGAGAGATCTCTCTGGGTACTCTTATAAGGGCACTAATCTCACTTATGAGGGCTCTACCCCCATGACCTAATTACCTCCCAAAGGCCCCACCTTCTAATACGATCACACTGGGGGTTAGAATTTCAGCATATGAATCTGGGGGAGACATAGACATTCAGTCCATTGCATTGGTCAAGTAAAGACCTCGCCTGGGAGTTTCTGAATTGAAACTGCAGATGAAGATTACCCATATCTGTTACAGCCACGACTAGCTTCATGCAGCTGGTGGCTTAGAGAATAAATCCAGCAGGCAGAGAGATGCCTTGATGAGAGATAGTAAAGCAGAGGGATGGAGTCAGAACAGCATTTGAGGCCCTGATGTGAGTTCTTCAGCCTCACTCCAACCCCATCTTCTCTGTAGTGTAGCGTGTGCAGTCACTGCTCTCTCTCTTTGGCTTATGTTACTGTGAGTTGGTTTCATGTGAATGTCATGGAGTTCTGACTTAGTAGAGTGGAATTAAGTTTAGAGTTGAGACCCTGTAAAACGTATTCTTCTATTAATATAGCTGTATTAGTATACGTTTCTGGAGTCTAAACAGTGTCACTGTTGGCTCACAGCAAAGTAGGGGTTAACTAACACCCCCAGATATTTTTCGGATAAACTGCTCTCTAGTTTTATCTCTACCTTTCTGCAAAGGGCATTTAATTCAGTTGACTAGATGCAAGATTTTATCTTTATCTTTCTTAAATTCCATCTTGGTGATTTTAATAGCCCCGTATTCTAACTTACGTAAAGTTCAAACACTGATTTTTGTCAACTATCATATCATCTTTCCCTTCTGAGTTTGTGTCATCTACAAGTTTGATAAATGTGTGTTTTACATCTTCAAACATGTATATCAGGAATACAAGTTTAAGTGTTGAAAAAGTTGAGTGTTTTTGACCTTGCAGTTTCCCTTCTAGGTATATATCTTCTCACATATGCATAAGGAGACTTGTTGAAGGCTGTCCCATGCAGCATTGTTATAGAGAAAAGTGGGAATAACCACAGTATCCGGTAATCAATAAATAAATGTGGTACATTCAAGGAACTATATTACTACAAAAGAAGTAAAAAGTTAAAAGAAGTGAAGTAGAATGCTGAGTATAAACATTGATTGTTCTTAAAACATTGATGACAAAGGCAATGTGCAGAGTGGTATGTACAATGCAATATGATATTAAAACAAAATGTTAAAAATGACGAATTCTGGCAGTAGGAACATGGGTAATTATGATTGCTATAGACTGAATATTTGTGTCCCCCCAAAGTTTGTATGTTAAATCCTAACCCCCAATGGGATGGTATTTGGAGGTGGGGCCTTTGGGAGGTGTTAGGTCATGAGGGCAGAGCCCTCAGGAATGGGACTGGTACCCTTATAAAAGAGACCCCAGAGTGCTCCCTTTGCTTCTTTCAACCATGAGAGATTATAGCAAGAAGACAGCCCTCTATGAATCAGGAAGTGGGCTCTCATCAGACACAGAATCTGCTAGCACCTTGATCTCAGATTTCCAGTCTCCAGCATTATAAAAATAAATGTTTGTTGTTTAAGTCACCTGGACTATGGTATTTTGTTATAGCAGCCCGAATGGACAAAGACAATTTATACTTATATTATACTTGTGATTTTCTGTATTTAAAAATTTCTAAAGTATAGTCTTTGGCACTCCAATAGCAGCATCCATCAATGTGATTGACCTACTTAATAAACTTACCAAGAAAGTAAATGAACATGGTTTGACATGACAAGTTCAGTGGAGACTGGCTAGTCTGATTCCCAATTTTCTTCTTGGGCATAGAGGAAGATTACATTTACCAATGTCCCTTGCAGTTGGGTCTGGGCCACATGACTGTATTCTGGTCAATGGGATATAGATCTGGCCATCAAACTCCCTGCATGATCCTCTATGCTCTCTCCTCCCTTCCACAGTGACAGTGAGGCCAAAGGATGAAAGGGATAACAAATCAGAAGACAGCCATCCAGGGAGGCTGCCTCTCCTGCATCAGACTATGATGTAAAGGACTGATAAACCTTAGTTGTGTTAAGTCACTGAGAAACAGGGGTAATAATTCAGTGGTTAGTGCTGCTTATCCTTTAGATGCACTAGCTAGTCTTCAAAGATTTATTTATTGAGAGAGTAATATTAAAACGTTAAAGGAAAATAAAACAGATAACTTTCTACTATCCTAAATCAGCTTTTAATATTTTTCCCTTTTCACTTTCCATTATAATCTGTAGACACACTTAGAGTTGGAATGTTCCCTAGGGACAACATTTTTGAAGAAATCTTTTTTCATTCTTTTGAGAGTAATATACATTCTCAAGGTACAGAAATATTTAGTTTTTTCAAAATAATTATATCAATTTGCAATACCATCAGCAGTTTTCCTGCGGTATTACAAGTATTAGCTTTTAGCAATTTTGTTTTTTAAATGAAAATGGTTGTACCTTTCTGTATATTAAAAAAAATATTACGATCTCCTTTGGGAACTTCAGGCAGTACAGAAAAGTTTGAAGAAAAAAGTAAAAATCATCCGTATGGCCACTATCCAGTACTCTTTGATGACATTTTGGTGTAAAATCCCCAGTTATATGTGTGTGAACACACACACACAAATGTTAGTTATAAATCTCTATATAACCTACCTTAGCAATATATTATGGACATTTTTTACACCAACAAATACAGATCTACATTATCATTTTGAATATGAATTGTACTGTTCAGAAGCCAGTAGCCATTGTGGCTATTTAAATTAAAATTCATTAAAATTGAATCAAATTAAATAACATGAAATATTCAGTTTTCTGTCACAATGCCACATGTCAAACGCTCAATAACCACATGTGGGTAGTGACTACTATATTGTACAATACAAATGCAGAACATTTCTATTAATACTGAAAAATCTGTACAGCACAATTATAGATTTATAAAGGTTTGCATAGGTTTACTGAACAAATCCTTTATTTTTGATATTGTTATCCCTAGTGTATTCTTTTTTTATGTAAATGTTTCACAGCAAATCTTATGCTTTAAGTGCAGTTTTTGGTTCTTATAATTTGATGATGTTTGGTTTTTATGATTTTTTTTCTTCCAGTTTTATTGAGATATAATTGACTGCACCACTGTATAAGTTTAAGGTGGACAGCGTAATTATTTGACTTACATACATCATGAAATGATTGTCACAATAAATTTAGTGAACATCCACTGTCTCATATAGGTACAAAATTAAAGACATAGGAAAGAATTTTTTTGTGTGTGATGAGAACTCTTAGGATTTGCCCTCTTAACAATATTCATATGTAACACACGGCAGTGTTAGTTATCTTTATCATGTTGTACATGACATCCCTAGGATTTATTTCTCTTGTAACTGAAAGTGTGTACCTTTTGACCACCTTGATCCAATTTCTTTTCCCCCCAACCCTCCTGTCTCTGGTAACCACAAATCTGATCTCTTTTTCTATGAATTTGTTTATTTTTGAAGTATAATTGATCTACAATACTATGTTAGTTCTTGTTACACAACACAGTGATTTGGTATTTCTATACATTTCAAAATGACACTGCAATAAATCTAGGTACACTATGTCACCATACAAAGATACTATAGTTATTGACTACATTCACCACACTGTACATTTCATACTCATGACTCATCTATTTTGCAGCTGGAAGTTCTTTGTATCTATGAGTCTGTTATGTTCGTTCATTTGTTTTGGTTTTTAGATTCCACATATAAGTGAAATCATGCAGTATTTGTTTTCCTCTGACTTAGCATAATACCCTCTAGGTCCATCCATGTTGTTGCAAATGGCAAGATTTCATTCTTTTTTATGGCTAATAATCTATTGTATAACCTACCACATCTTGTTTATCCATTCAGTATTGATGAGCACTTGAGTTGCTTCTATATCTTGGCTATTGTAATAATGCTGCAGTGAATATAGGGATGCATATATCTTCAAATTAGTGTTTTTGCTTCCTTTGGATTAATACCCAAGAGTGGAATCGCTGGATCATATGGTAGTTCTATTTTTAATTTTTTGAGGACTCTCAGTGCTGTTTTCCATAGTGGTTATACCAATTTACATTCCCACCAACAGTGCACGAGGGTTCCCTTTTCCCCACATCCTTACCAACACTTATTATCTGTTGTCTTTTGGATAACAGCCATTCTGAGAGGTGTGAGGTGATATCTCATTGTGGTTTTGATTTGCATTTCCCTGATGATCAGTGATGTAGAGCATCTTTTCAGGTGTCTGTTGGCCATCTGTATGTCTTCTTTGGAAAAATATCTATTTGCATATGTTTATTGAACAAATCCTCTGTTTTTGATATTAAGTTATCCCTAATGTATCCTTTTCTCTATTCTAAACAGTATTGCCAGGAACATTTTTATAGCAATCTTTGGGCAGATCTGCGATTACTTTCAGAACTCTGAGATGGCGCCTAACGCCAACAATGAAGGCACATGCCAGTTTCATCTCTGACCCAGCTCTTACTACATTTATTTCCTGATTTTCTTTCTTTGACTTTGCTACCTCACTGTAAATCACATCTGGATTCTGTCTTCGTCCGTTTGGACTGCTATACCAAAATACCATAGACTGGCTGGCTTAAACACGAACTACTTCTCACAGTTTTGAAGACTGAGAAATCTAAGATCAAGGTGCTAGCAGATTCTGCGTCTGATGACAGTCAGCTTCCTGGATGATAAATGGCTATCTTCTTGCTGTAACCTCACATAGTCGAATGGGGGTAAGAGACATTTCTGTGGTCTTTTTTATGAGTACTAATCCCATTCATGAGGGTTGCATCCTCATGACCTAGTCACCTTCCAAAGGCCCCACTTCCAAATACCATCACATTGGAGGTTAGGATTTAACGTATCAAAACTGGGGGGGAGGGGAACACAAATATTCAGTCTAGAGCAGATGCTTTGTAATCTCATCTTTTAACTGTTGTTTCATAGACCTATTGACCTTTAATGTCTCTAGGTATAAAAAACAACTATTGTCTACTTCCTGCTTTTTGCTGGAGATGAGTTTTCAAAAACATTCTCCTTATTTACTTTTCACTTCTGTATAAGTCAGTATAGGCTAAGTTGTGCTACAGTAACAAAAACCTCGACTTCTTAGTGGCTTAGTACAAGGTTTTATTTTTCACTCATGCTATACAGCAGGTGGCTGGGGCTCCGCTTCAAGTTATTCTTACACCAGGATACAAGGTGATGGGGGAGCCACCATCTGGAAGATTCCTGATAGAGGGAGAAAGAGGTTGGCAGGTTCACACACTAATTCTTAACTTTGCCTCCCAGAAGTGGTACATATGATTTCCACTCAATTTCAGTGATCAAAACAACTCACAGCATCCTGCCTAATGCTAAAGGAGATGGGAAGTACATGTGCCTGGGAGAACAACCAGAAACACTCAATAAAAAGCATTAATGATGCATCCAGTATTATTTCTATTTTACTAGTTACAAAATGTTTGCAAAGGCATAATATAATAGCGATGACATAATAATACCTAACATTTACCAGGTGTCAAACATTTTGGTAAGTATTTTACATACTTATCTCACTTAATCGTCATAATCTTCATTTTCTTTATGATGATTACACTCATTTTATAAATGAGGCATAGAAAAAGCAAGTGTCTTGTCCAAGATTTCATGGTTAGAAAATGGTTGAGCTAGGATTCTGATTCTAGAACATGCATGCTTAAATGCTGCGTACTTTGTGTTGTTTTTTAGATTCATAGTGGTGGTTTTCTCCTTACTCATCTTTGAATGGGGGAAGTTCTATGCAGACCTGCTGTCCCTAAATAATGCACAGGTAAGCTTCCTTTTGTGGTTATTTGGGTGCTACCTGGTTTCTCACCATAGAAACAAGCAGAAGCCTGGATGAAACAACATCATACGAACAGGTAAGTCTTTATCAACCTAAAGAGGGAGAAAGCCCCATGAGCCAAGGACATTGGAAACCTGGGTACTTTGCATAATTTTTCCCTGTTGAAACGACTGCAGAAGTGGTGGCTTCACCGGGCTGGGAGAGAACCTATTTCCTTGGGGAGGATTTTTCCAGTTATGTATTGAGCTCAGGCTTAGGGCAAAGGGACACTATTAGAAATAGTTCAGTTAAGAGAAAAAAATCTTTGGCCTATAGGTTTTTTGCTTGATGTGACTACAAATATATTCTCCCAAACAGCTGCCTTTCTTTGTTATTTATAGTTGATTAATCCCCATCTCTCTCACAGTGTGCCTTTGCTGCTAGACCTTACTCCTTCAAATTGCGAGAATTTTCCCCCTCAAGCCTATAGTCATCTGACTAGTGTCACTATGAAGTTGCCAAATATGAGATAAATGGCTAGGAGTGACACAATGATTTCTCTTTCCTTAATTGCCAGTGGAGCTGTGGCCTGGCCGTAGCTACAGAGAAATTGACTCCAAGTGTGGCCATCTTCCATCTGCTCTTGACCTGCTCATGAGCATTATCATAATTTCCCTCCTTTCCTTCCTGCAACTGCCTTAGAGGAAAGGTAGTTATTGCTTTTCACAGTTGGTACTGAAGCTGGCAGGCATTCCTCACTTTGTGGTTCAGATGGGGTTGGCACCATTCCCTGGTTCACAGCGGGTGACTCTATGTTCCTACCCCTGCCCCATCTCCCTCCTCCATGGTCATTTCAGTGATTTTCCTTGGTGAGGAGTGGAGACTGTGTTTATGTTGTCATCCTTCCTGTAAGTCTGTTTTCTATTTTTTCAAACTATTTTTTTTAAACTTAGCAGATGTTACAAAGTTGCTTAAATTTGCATTTCTTGATTACAAGTTAGCTGGAACATTTTCCCAGACATTTGTTTTCTATTTGTATTTTCTCTTGTGTATATTTTGTTTGTTTGAGACTTGATCATTTAGCTATTGGAGTCCTACGGGTAGTTTCTAAAAATATGTGTATGCATTCTGAGATCATTAAGGAATCGCTCCTTTCTGTTGTTTCTGATGGAAATATTTTCTTTTCAATCATGTTTCCTTTTCATTTTATGTACATTTTATAACGGCCTTTTGATCAAAACTCACCAGAATTGTTTTCTTTCCTGATCTGTTTACCTGTTTAGTGCCTGGCTCTTCTCCTTAGAATGCAGGCTCCTTGAAGGCATGGGCCCTGGGTGACCTGCTTACCACTGACTCCCTAGTACCTAGAATAGTGCCTGGCAGTATTAAATTAATAAATGTTTATTACATAAAAATATATTTGATGGCTTCAAATCTTTTGAAGTAACCATCTCTTCTTAATGGCATAAATCTTTATAAGCTGCTTTTTCCCTGATTATTTGATTAAATGAAAACATTTAGGTTTTTTAGTTTTACTGGAAGGTATCTATTTTTTTTCCTTCATACTATTATCTTAACCCCATATATTATGGTTTTTTCTTCTTGTTTTAGAAGTATTATAGGAAGTATTTTAATATCATATATTAAATTACTGTGTTCCATGGATTAATTTTTCTAATTTTGAAATATTACCATATGGGTTCCATTATTATTGCTTAAAATAAGTTTTAAAACAAATCTTGTAAATTTCATCTTTTGTCATCATTCTTTTAAGAATATTCTTTAATGTCAGTACTCTTGTTCTTTCTATTTAATTTTAGAACCTTTGGGGGGTTATTACTGATGGCTTCTCATAATTACTACCATCTTTTCTAAATGCCGAGAAACTAGATATTTGTTAATTTGGTTGTGGGTTGGCATCAAACTTATATGTTATTTCCAGTATCCACCTTTCCCCACTTCTAAAACTGTAAATATTTCCCCATCTCTGACTTTTGAAGCCTCTTCCATTTTTCACAATTGATTGAATGTTAATAACAGTAGCTTTGAGATTGTACTTATGAGATTCTTTAGCATCCTGTAATGTAGTTCTCTTTGTATTGTTGATTCAAATGTATTAAATGAATGAGGTGCATTTTAAATTGTCTTCATTGATATCTTAAGTTGTAATTTCCACCCCATATGCATTTCCACCCTTGTACTCTAAAAACTTGAACCATAGTTAAATCAGAAAACTAACTCATTCCTCTTTTATATAATCTATGTAGCCATCCATTCACTTTCTCCATTCATTCAATCAAAAAAGTACTTATTTTCCAGGCTTTATGCTAGGCTCTGGGGGTTATGACCAAAATGGACATTATCCTTGATCTTATGTGAAACATTGAAACTTTTCTTTCCTCAGTCCCAAAAATAACTAGAAGAAGGAATAAAAAGGGATAAAAGTGGGGCTTCCCTGGTGGCGCGGTGGTTGAGAATCTGCCTGCTAATGCAGGGGACATGGGTTCGAGCCCTGGTCTGGGAAGATCCCACATGCCACGGAGCAACTAGGCCCGTGAGCCACAATTGCTGAGCCTGCACGTCTGAAGCCTGTGCTCCGCAACAAGAGAGGCCGCGATAGTGAGAGGCCCGCGCACCGCGATGAAGAGTGGCCCCCACTTGCCACAACTAGAGGAAGCCCTCGCACAGAAACGAAGACCCAACACAGCCAAAAATAAATAAATAAATTAATTAATTAAAAAAAAAAAAAGGGATAAAAGAGAGAAAACCACTGGAGTTTTCTCATCTTCAGATTTCTAACCAGGACAGTAGAATTTTTAGAGACACATTTCAGTTGTTTTTTTTCCCCCCAATTTTGTCATTTATTCCACAGTTAATCATCACAAGTTAGTAGCAATTTGTGGGCTTGATGAGCCTTGTCAGCCCCTCTGCCACATCTTGGATATATGTTCCAAGACCACAAACCTACACTTGGTTGGTCAGGTCTGAGCACCATAGAAGGAAGGGAATTTCCAACCACCTTGATTAGTCTCTTGCTTTTCTGAGGAACTAGCTGTGTTCTCCCACAAAGGATGAACCTTTGAATTCTTCTTGGCAGTCGGTACAGGATAGTCTTCATCAGGAGTTTTGAAATTAATCTCCAAGAGGAAAGTCTATTGTATTTTCTCCACTTATCTTTCCTTCAGTCTCTCATTCTTCTACTCTCCTAATCCTTACCATTCATTTCTCTGTTCCTTACTGGTGGGGACTGCTTTATTGCTTTCTGTTTGCGTTCTTTCTACCATTCCGTTTCAAGAATCTCTCACCCTCTCCTATAAGGGTAGTATGGAAGGGCATTCCCCAACCCTTTCAT
Organism: Balaenoptera borealis; assembly: GCF_965194805.1. Lineage (NCBI taxonomy): Eukaryota > Metazoa > Chordata > Mammalia > Artiodactyla > Balaenopteridae > Balaenoptera > Balaenoptera borealis. The sequence continues at coordinate 20,871,765 of NC_138876.1, forward strand.
TCATTTTCTTCTCTAACAGATTATATAAATAGCAAATGCAGTTAAGTCTTCAACATGAACTTTGAAGGTCCCTAAAACAGTTTCTTTGGTATTCATAATTTTGCTGCTCAGATTAGTGAATTCTCCCCCTGCCCACTCCACTGTACCCATCCCCACCACAACACACACACACACACACACACACACACACACACACACACACATATGTTCCCAGGAGCTCTTTCTGTAAAACCTACAAACAGAATTTAGGAAAATCAAGTTGTTTATCATGGAGGTTATAAAGCTGAGAGAGACAAATACAGACTGGGCTTCTGGTATATGTAGGAGTTGATAAAGGAAGTTAGAAGGCGGTTTAAGCTGTATAAAAATGACACCATCTAAGGGAGAGGCCAGATGAATCTGATACGCTTAAAAGGCCAAGGAGAGATTTATTTTGGTCATTGCCCCAGGGATGACTAAGCCTAAAAATTATTTGTACCAACTAAGTCACTATAGAATCTGAGGCAGACCCACAACCAGAATAATTACCACTGGCCTGATCAACACTTCTCCTTTCTGTAGTCAAACTGTGTTCATCAATTCAACCCTTTTTCATTTAGCATCTATAATGTGCCGGACACTGTGCTGGGTTCTGAGGCTAGGGGAGACAAAAGAAACACCTTAAGGAGGTATCGAAATACTGAGGAACAGATGATAATAAACTGGATAAGAAGGGCAATGATAAAGGAAGTGCAGGATGCTATACAAACCTACAAGGGAGGCATCAAATCTACATTAGGTATGTTGGAGAAAGCTCTCTAGGAGGAAATGACTTCTGATCTAAAACCTGAAGGTGAAAAAGTCCTTAGCTAGTCAAAAGTGAGATGGCGATAAATTTGAGTGGTAGTCCTGGTTGAGGGAGCAGGGGACTATAGATATCATATACCATTCAGCTATATGATATTTGGGCCTCTATTTCATCATAAATAAGTTGAAACTGAGATCCACTTAAAATCTATTGTTTCTATCCAGCTCCATATTGGAATTATATTACCCTACAGACTAGAATACTCTGAGTCCAATGGCCAAGACTCTGTTCTCCCCGGACAGTGTTTGTCTGGGCACTGCCAACATTGGTCTAGAAGACTTTTTTGTTTGTTTTCATAATTGGCCAACTTTCCCCCTTTCTCCATCCCCAATCCCAAGAGTGACATACTCTCAAAGCTATGATAATACATTCCAGTAGGTTACCTCAAAGTTCTAGAAGCTATCCTGCCTCCATCAAGGGTCTCTACATATGTGTGTTCTGACCAAGAGTTCTTATTTTGCAATCTGACTCTCAGAAGATCTATTTTTCTGTTGCTGGGAGTCACCTTATTGTGGCTTTCCATCTTCTTGTACTCCTAACTTATTGTTTACTGTCTTTTCAGTAGACAAAAGAGAGCACAAATTTAATTTGGAATCACAGAGATCTTCTACCCAAAGGACCACTGTCCAGTGATGGATGCTGTGCACCACTGAAAATATTCATTCATATTCACATATTGTGATTATCTGTAAGAAATGGTACAAATGTGATTCCAGGAGTTGAGAGGAAATTGCTTCTGTTTTATTAAGATCCTTTAAACCTTAGACTCTTGCTTAAAACTAGAAGATAAGTCATCAGAAGATAAATATAAGAGCTTGTATAGTTCAAAAGCACGCAGTCTCTGAAATGAAGATAAAAATGTCAAGAACAAAAGATTATAAAGGCTATTGCTCTCATTGTATGGAAGGGGGAAAACATATCTTTATGAGACTCCTGGCTCACTAATACTGCAGAAAAATCAGGTCATGCTACACTTTAAAATCTCTTAGATGACCTTTCTGGCCTGTCAGAATTAGTGGAGAAAATTTTAATAATACTCAGATCTATTGACGTTTTATGTGCTGAACTTTCTTGGAGAAATCAGGGGACAACATGCCATTATAAGTTTCAGTTCTACTTCTCTCTTACTGTCATAACTTTTGATCGCACCTATTTTTTTCTTTTTTTTTTGAAATGAAATGCTTTAGAAAATGTCATCCTTGAGAGTTTTGGTTGATGTTTTCAGGGTTTGTCGTTTTTGTTAGTCATCAGATGGCTCTGTGTCGTTTATGTCAATATATGAAAGTAACTGAGCAAGAAATTTCATTGACTGATAATGTGGATCATTCATACACGAGTGTTTAGACCTCTCTGCCATAATATTTTTTAGAAGTAAGCTTTCCCTAACTTCCTATTTGCAGCCCCTGAGAATTAACTTGCTCCTTAAGAGTTACATGACTTTTGACCTCTCTGCCTGAGGGAAACATAGAGTGTGGGTAACCATGAAATGGTCCCTTGGTTATGAACTCATCCAGAGTTGACTGGCCAATGTTTGTGTAATAGATACACAGGGCCTCAAACACTGTGGGTGTATTGAGAGGTATCTGGGAAATGTAATGTACTTTAAATTACCAAGAAGTAATTTGATCTGAATAAGACAACTCCAAAGAGAGCTCATTATGTTTCACCAAAATGCAATTGCAAATTGTAATTGGATTTCTTTTTTAAGATGAACAGCAAACCCAGGGAAGTGGTGCATTTATCATTTTTGTCAATCCCTTTCTAGAACTTGAGCACTAGGGATGATGGCACACAGTGTCACCCCCTAAGGAACAGAGAGTATTCTCTAACTCAGATGGGGTAGGCAGACCTGGCTGTCGCTCTTCCTGTACACAATAGCCATTAATGTGTTTTGAGTGGAGGAGGAATTATTCAGTGGACATTTTCAGAAGGTTAATCTGAGAGCAGTGTTTAGAGAAAATTGGGGGTAAGAAAAGAAATTTGAACATGGTAGAATATGAGACTGTAGTATTATCCCAAACTTGTAATGTTGGGGGTCTGGACCTGGGAAGAGGTGGTGGGATTGGAACGGAAGATGCGGGTATGAGGAATAATTCAATGTGACTGCACCCAGAGCACTTAATAACTAGTTGCATATTGGAGATAGTGTGTAATGGCAATAACCCTGGTCTAAGCATCAGGAAGAATAAAGAGGTTTTCAGAGCAAGGTTGAGGCTTAGTTTTCTATTTTATGAAAGAAAGGAATTGAAGTACAGTGATCTCCAATTCCTTTCCAGGCCTGACATTTTAAAATAGGAAGATTTTAAGGCATTACAACTTTGCCCCTCATCTCCATCAGGAGGCTTGACATCAGGAAGAGTAAAAGGTACAGTTGCTGTTTGGTGTATCTCTGAATTCTCATTGGCACTTGCACCCCTAATAGATCCCTGGCTAAGCAAAAACCTCAGTTCTACAACCATACCACACTTTCTGATCCCTCTCCAGAGTCAAAGATCATCTGTCTTAGATGTACTCATGTTGGTGGATGGCATCTCATAAACTAATTTAGCAGTAAGGAATAAATAGCCTATAATGGCTAAAGCATTTTTTTTGTTTTGTTAGAGATGATAATATTTAATCTTTGTATAGTTGGCCCAATTTTCAGAAATACATTCCATTTAGACTTCTCGGAAACACTGTGAGGCACATCGACATTGGGGGTGTCAGTATGTCTGTTTTACAGATGAGGAAACTGAGATTTGGGGCAATTAAGGAGGTTGCACAAGATTACCCAGCTACTAAGTGGCAGAGACAGACTGAAATGCAGGCTTTCTTACTCCAAGTCCATTGCACTTTCCGTTCCGTTAGCATATTCATGGACATTTTAAGTCCCTGGGCAAGAATATAAAGAAGTATTTTTGGTCCAGGGACATTTGAAACCATCCAATGATCACCATTTGGTCTATTTTTTCTACTTTCAAATATAATCCCTGCAACCATCTCATTTGGAATAGTTCCAACAACATTCTATTTAGTAATCCATAGCAATAACGATCATAATCACACTTTCTCCCTGACCATCCCAAAGAACGTTTAGTGTATTAATGCTGTTAATTAATCCTCATGACATTTTAGCAAATGAAGCAGATTGCAGGTAGGATGTCCCACTTGGCTGACTGGGAAGCTGAGGTAGAAAGCAAGGGTAGAGAGTTGCCTCAAGGTGAGAATAAATCAGCAGAGTTGGTGAGCCAAGAATAGCCTTTTTACAGCTGGAGCTTAAAAGTCTATTGGGAAGGGGTTTGTGCTATTTATTCTCCTTAGAAGATTACTGTTCAGGCACCAGAAAAAATTGCCATTTTAAAGCCAAGCTTTTCTTTGCTTAGTTATTTTTCAGTGCTTTTGAATTCACTGTTCTCTTCCTTTGGGGTCCCCACCTTTTTGCAACTGAGGCGACTTCAACTTTCTCTCTTCTGGGAGAACATGCCTAATTGTCCTGCAGATGACAATCTCCTTTACCCCTGCAGTGTCACCTCCCCGTTACCTCCTCTGAGACCGGAGCACTCCACTTTTCAATGGTTTCCCGGGAATTTGTCCCACGGGTCTCCCTTTCCTCTATTCAGGGACCTGGGATGGAGTCTTGTCTTTGCAGCACCCACGTCTCCATTGGGAGGAAGAGTGTTTGTTTCTGATGTTGTATTTCAATGTTTTATTTTCATCAGAGAGAAGATTGAGTGACTTCATCTCTCTGTGTTAAAAATGATGATTGTGTCCGTGACCACGTGCTCCGTCCAAGCTCTGTGTGGTTTCTGTAGTTACTGAAGCACTGGGGACAGGCTGGGGAGCAATGACTGATTGCCCTGTGGCAAAGCTAAGGAGGAGAGTATTGTTTCTCTGCGGCAGGGAGTCTGGTTACACTGGGGGAAAGGGAAGGGGATTCCTGTAGGCTGACAGGAAGACCATAGTTATCTGGGGGAAAAGGCACGATTATGTTGCTCTGTTGTTGGGAAATGTGGTCGCCTTTAACCTTGAGCCAAACCAGAGAATCCTGCTGTGATTTACTTTAACACTGTATTTATACTCCCCACAATAATTAACCATGTTTCAAACATCATCAGGATGTGAGTTATCAAAATAATATTACTCTGATGGTAAAAGTGTCTTTAAAAGCCTAAGCCACTTAGCTCAGCAAAGATAAAAAGGCCAAACAAAGCCCACGCCAAAACATTACCAAAATATTGGCCATACGTCTTTTCAAAATCATTGTCTGTGACGTTTTCTTAAAAGCATCACAAGATCCAGACAGGTAGTACAGGCATGGGCAAGAGCCTAAGTAAGCTTTTTTATAAAGTATTTGCTCAATACTTATCTTCTGTGACTGGAGACAAATGAAATGGTAGAGGAGAACATTAAAATGCTGGCAGAGTTCTAGCAGCTTCAAGGCAGGGAAGGGAAATAAATGCTATACATGTTGCCACCTGCCATTCTCAAGTTCATGGCAGACATCACCAATGGATCACATCACTCTTCCCTGTTGAGTCTGTTCTCAGTTAACGGTCTTTCTCATCATGGCACTGAACATAGCCACGATCAAATTTTAGGACTTGGTTCCACAGCTGAAAACCTTTTACCTTCCCTGTTTTAGAGCAAGCTGACTTACCCTGCTTTCCTCCAGAGTAGAACCAAAGTTACAGAGAAACTGGGCATGTGTGGTGGGCGGGGTGGATTGATATTAATATAATTCAGGTATTTTCCAAGAGAGCTGGGCTAATCTGAAGTCTGCAGCTGTGGTCGAATTATCTCCAAATTTAGGACACTTAAAATACTGCATCACTAATGAAAGAAATACAACTTAAAACACCAGTGTTTTACATTTTGAATTAAAATTTGATAATACAAAGAGTTTGGGGAAGAATTGTGGAAACATGTAACCTCATTCACCTTGGAAAGTATAGATTGATACCATAATTTGGAGGGCAATTTAGAAGTATCCGCCCCCAAATTAAATGCATATACCATTTGTCCCAGTAATTCAACATCTACAGATGTTTCCACAAGTATTTAAGAATACGTATTTAAAGGATATGCATGATTTTGTAATACATTGATTGCAAAATAATTTAAAAATTAAAAATAAAGGTTACAATCTGTATATCTCTCAGTAGAATACTATGCAGGCATTCAGAAGAATGGGATAGGCACAAAGTGGTAAATGGCATTGTTTCTTTACAATTATTCAGTTTCTTCTCTTCCTAGCTATATTTCTTTGCCCCACTGTCTTCATGCTTGGTCAGATAACATACCTTGCCCATGGGATGTGAATGGGCATGATATTTGCCGCATTCTAAAATATGATTGCCTAGCTTGGCTGGAACTCTTTAGCTCCAACTCTCTATCACATGAGCATAATGTCACATAGTGGCTATTTTATCAGCTTGGGTACCAAAATGAGAAAATTAGTTGAACAGAACTTATTGGAGCAGAGCCAGATGAACCCAACTAAGTCAAGCCAAGCCCAAGAACCACAGCCGATCTACTACTCTCATGTAACGTAAGCAATAAGTAAATATTTGTTGTAAGCCACTGAGATCTTAAGGTTGTTTGTTTGTTATATAGCATTACTGCAGCAAAACCTGCCCGATATATCTAATGTAGAAAAAAATGTCAGGAATATGCTAACATTTTGAAAAAATGAAAAAATGAAAAGAGCTAATTACATAACAACATAATCAATATGATTGGCATTTGAAATTATCTATCAGTCGATCTATCTATCCATTCATCCATCCATCTTTCCTTGTATATATATTTTAAAAATCTGAAAAGATATGTAGAGAACTACCAGCCATAGGTACCTCTGGTTGTGGGCAGGAGGAATAAAGAGAAGAGGAACTTAGTATTTAATTCATGTTTTTACTATTTGAATTTTTTACCAAAATGGGTTACTTTAATAATAAAAATATCAAGCAAAGTTTTCATTTTTAGTATTTTCTATTTCAGGTATTTGTTCTAGTTTTGAGCATTGCTTTTATTATGTCATTATACCTTTAAAATACTGTGAGTTCTGGTGGAAAAAGAAAATCCACAAGAAATGCCCAAGCACTGATAAACAAAACACAAATGTGTTCTGTATCCATTCAACAATACGTAACTAACTTGTGACCTAACCTCAGAGATAGTCCCCAAAACTAAGGAGGTCAGTGGAGAAGCATGGGGAAAGGTGGCAGTGATAAGTTGCTACATGGGTTTGTGTTCCTTTGTGACCAAGACAAAGGCAAATACTGAGAAATCTGAAGGCAGAGTGGCAAATGCTTTCTCTCTTTCTCTCTGTCTCTCTGTCTCAAGGCTAGAATTGACTTTCCCTGTGAAAAGCAAGGAATCATATTCATAGCATGTTTAACATTTTTTTCTAACTTAAAAAATTATGAAAAAGGCTGATCCCAGATAAAACTGAGAAGTAATCCTTTCCCTGTTCTATCCCAGGCCAAGAAAACCAGTCTTTCCTTTGTCCTATTCCTTTGTGATTCATTTGTGGGAAAAACAAAGATCTCTTTCCCCTTGAGGCCATTGCCCCACTGTTTCCTCTTAGAATATCCCTCCGGCACCTTTACCTTTCACCTCACTAATTCCTGGTGGCCTTCATGGCTCAGATGTCACCTCATTTAGACACCTGCTTTGTCCCCCAAGGCCAGGAGTTGCCCTCCTGTGTGTCCCAGTATTACTGTGTCTGTAACAGAAGTATGGAACTATCATGTTCTGCTGTCTGTGCCCATTTATTTGTCTTTCTCACCCATTAAGCTCTTTAAGGTCAGGCACTGTGGCTTATTTATCATCATATCCCTAGTAACCCATCCTGTGCTTGGTGTGTAATAGGTGCTCAGTAAATATTTGTTGACTTGATTAAAAAAAAGAGTGCTGATTCAATAAAGTAATCTGTACCCAGATGTTAATGTCTTGTCCTTTAGGAATGTTTGCCTTTTAATAGAAAAGGGCAGGCAGGAATTTTAGATTCTTCTATTAACAGGCTGGTAGAGGACCTATTTTTTCCAGAGGAGTCTTCTGATTCCTAGGGTGACCAAGTGTGTCTGCATTTGGCTGGAACTGAGGAATTTCTCAGGGTGTGGGACTTTCAGTGCTAATATGGGGATAGTCTCGGGCAAATTGGGATGACTAATCACTCCACTTTTAGATCAATCACATTAGAATTACCAGGTCTTCTTATACACAGATCAAGGCAAACTGTACCATCCTCCTCTCAGAAAGAATACCACCATTAATATGTTATTGCCAATATTTCCATTTCTCCTACCACGCAGGGATCATTGCATCTTCATTGATAAAACTCATGTGGTTTCTCAATGGACACATAAAAGATATAGATTAAAACCTTCCATCCTTTCCTGCTGTGTCCACAGAAGGTTGTCAGTCAGCGTGAGGAATTTATTAAGAGATTAAGTACTTAGAGGGCAGGGACTATGGCTGTTTTTATAGTGACAGGAATAGTACTGAACCAATGTTCATTTCTTATCAGAGCCTTTTCTTGCCAGTAGTGGTGTTGAGAGAGCAAAGGGTCTCAAGATTATTAGGCATACCCTGAGTTACCACAAGTTATTCAGTCTGGCTAAGAGTCAGGACCCTTATGCAAACACATCTCAAGTAATCCTCCAAGGAATGTCTGTATGCTGGAGCTAAACAGACAAGCTCTTGTCTTTGTCGAGTCTGCAAGTTTCTACCAGAAGTCAAACTGCTTTTGCCCCAAAAGTAAAGGGTTGGCTAAGGCAGCTGGTGGGCACAGCTGTGAAATACAGGGATTTCCAAACCCAGACTCTGTCAAGAAATCAGCTCTCTTACTGGCAGCTGTGCTCCAGCTGTGATGAAACACAAAGGGCTCCCCCAGAAGACAGCTGAGACTGAACCAGATCCCTGCTCCCAACTGCTCAGTCTTCTTCAGAACACTGTAGAAACATCAGATTACACCAAGTAGGGATGTTCTCGAAACTGTGCCTTGGCCAACCTTTGACCTCTCCACAGTCTTTCTCTCTTCTCTGTGTTTTCCTCTGGAACTTGTGTTCTGGACCAGTTAGAGACCTGGGTGAAAAGGGAGAGAAAGAGCACATTAGTTCAAAAAGAACAGTGTCTTGACCATCTACTCAGTCAGCAAATATTAGCACATACTTTTTTTTTTTTTTAAATAAATTTATTTATTTATTTATTTATTTTTGGCTGTGTTGGGTCTTCGTTTCTGTGCGAGGGCTTTCTCCAGTTGCGGCGAGCGGGGGCCACTCTTCATCGTGATGCGCGGGCCTCTCGCTCTCGCGGCCTCTCCCATTGCGGAGCACAGGCTCCAGACGCGCAGGCTCAGTAGTTGTGGCTCACGGGCCTAGTTGCTCCGTGGCATGTGGGATCCTGCCGGACCGGGGCACGAACCCGTGTCCCCTGCATTGGCAGGCGGATTCTCAACCACTGCGCCACCAGGGAAGCCCGAGCACATACTATTAATTGTGGTTCTCTGTGGCAGTGGACACATAATAGGCAGTTCGATCTATCACTTTCCTCACTTCCATCCACTGAGTGAGGCTCTTAAGCATCCTTGGGAAGAAACACCAAGGTGGTGTGTTTCTAGGTGGAAGTACATTCTACAAAAGGGATGCATTCAAAACACTGTTTTAAAGATAACATGTTGACAGGATGATTATTAAAACTGTGATAATAAGATGTTAGAAGAAGCAGTATAAATGGAAGATAGTGAAACACAGAGAGCAGGAGGCGAAGGGAAGGACATTAAGGACTGACTGTATAGCCCATCCCTTCCTGCTTTCCCTACCTTATAACCTGGATAAGCCTCTTATTCCAGGGCTGCTTATGATGCCTGCCTTTGTTTGCTTCTCCTGTAGAAGATGGGTAGAGATGACCCCTTAGAATGGGAGTGATAACTAACCACGAATGGTGTCATGGCAAGCAACATCTGTCCCCACAGTAAGAGAAAAAGGAATATCTCCTGTGCTAGCTACTATTGCTAAGTAACAAACCACCCCAAAACTTAGTGGCATAAGACAACCTTTCTTTTTTTAAAAAAACTTTTTATTTTATATTGGAGAATAGCCGATTAACAACGTTGTGATAATTTCATGGGCACAGCAAAGGGACTTAGCCATACACATGCAACAACATTTCTTTTTGCTCACAGATTCTGTAGGTCAGGAATTAGCACCAGTCAAAGCAGGGGTGGCTTGTTTCTGCTCCATTATGTCTGGTACCTCAGTTAGGGAGACCTAAAGACTGGGAGTGATATGATAGATGGAGGCTGGAATCATCTGGCAGCATCTTTACTTACATCTTTAGAGGTTGATGCTGGCTGTCGATAAGACCTCAGCTGCGCTGTTGGCTGGGGCACTTACATATGATCACTTCTCCATGTGGTCTTCTTGGCATGCAGTAGTTTGTGTCTCCTTGCCACGTGGTGGCTGGTTTCCAAGACTGAGTGTTCCAAGACAGCAGGAGTGCATGACATTTTTGATCTGCCCTTGGAGGTCACTTCTGTCCTATCCTATTGCTTGAGGCAATTACAAAGTTCTCTTCAAGCTCAAGGTGGAGGATACTTGATGAGGGAAATTTTAAGATCACATGTTAGATGGTAGGTATTGTTGTCATCTTTGGAAAATATTATCTGCCACATCCTCCTAAGTTAAAAGTTTGAGAAAAGGGGTTAGAAGTTAGCAAGTTTGGGGGACTGGAAGTCATGATTCTTTTCTTTGAAAATTCTTCTGACTTTCTGAATATGCTCTGCTGATTAAGCCTCCGTATCTTCGCCCTTGAAGATCACCCCACCATGAGGGCAATTTCCCATCTTTTTTGTCAGACATTCTTTGATTTAACGTTCCAGACACAATTCTATTGGTAACTCATTGGTAAAATCTTCTCTGGTGAACCAAGATAAAATTAATCACACATTTCTCTGTGCTCCAAACAATAACTAATATGTAATGAGCACTTTTCTATGTACCGGGCACAGTTCCAAGTAACTTAACATGGTTTAAATAACTTATTCTTCACAGCAAGCCTGTAAGGTAAAGAACATTATTACTATTTTAACTTTATGGATGAAGAAACTGAGGCACAAAGGATTGAATAACTTGGCTTAAGGGCATACAGCTTAAAAGTGGTAGAGCCAAGATTGAAGGCAGAGCCAGCCAGTATGCCACATCTAGAGGGACTACTGGGAGAAAGACTTCAGAATCAGGTTTATAGAAAATATCTACTAAGTAATTTGCCCAAAGAGTGTAGGTAGGAAGTGGAACAAAATTCCTGACACTTCGGTCAACTCAGTCTTTCCGGTAACCTTAGACACCCACTTCCTCCAATGAATTAAAAAAAACCCAATTAAGATCAGACGTTGAAGTACTTACGGGAGAAATTTTCCAACAATGTAAACCAACTTTTAAAAGAGGGGCATATAGGAAGTCTGAAAACACACAATTTAAAAATCATTATTTCATAAACGTTTCTGTGAAGTCGGGGAAGGGTTAAGGATGTGGTAGTCTCTCTTCTCCTCATGGAAGAGAAGCAGAATTTTAAATAGCTCCTCTTCCCCAGCTTGGCAGTGCTCTGACTTCCGAGGATGACTCTAATTGCTCAGAAGCACAACCTTCCCTCCTTGAGAAACTGGGGAATGATTTAGGTGCTTTGTTTTTTCTTTGCAGCCTTCCTGACCACCACCCCCCCACCATCCTTCCACCCAACACACATCTGTGCGTTCACTAAGCATGAACGTGGGTTTGCCTGACCTCAGACTCCAGGCACCTTTTTGTGAAGAGTTTCTAAGTGAAAGGGGCAAGGGGTGTTCCAGTGTCATCGGGCCATTCTTAATTTTTCTTGAGAGAAAATAATGTTAACTGTATCGTCTGATTACATGGTGCTAACTAGCATCAAATATGCATACATCTGGTTTGTTTGGAGAGCGTTAGTCCTCAAGATGCCAGGGACTGCAGAAGCTCCAGGGAGGAGAAAATTCAAACTTCTCAGATGCAGAGAGTTCATTCAGAAGTAATCCTAGACTTTTATTTCTTGTAAGAGGCTTTCCAAAGCCTGCCTCGTCCCATTTTTTCTGCTGTCCTTACTGGTACCACTGCCACAGTCCTGGCTTCCCGCTCCAACATCTAAGTGAGGCTACGGGAAACCATGAATTGTGTCTAACTTTGGAAACCCAACACTCACTCTCTGTCCGAGGTCTGCGAAGTGATCCAGTACCCAAGAGGCAGGTAAAATGATAACCTGCATCCATGCTGGAGGAGAGCATCAAGAGGACGTGCGAGCCAGTTGACACCGGAGCTAGACCTGGGCAAGCAACCTGAGGTTCCTCACCCACTCCCCTGTTCTTGGAATGTCTGTTCTGCCACAGTGGGAGCTGTTCCGAGGATGTAACCTTGAGAGAGTAAGGTGTTGTTGAAACCATATGGACGGTATATGTGACTGAACCCAGTTAAGGCCGCTATATAAACTTTTAAGATTCTGCTGGGCAGGCACAAACATCTCCTCATCTTATGGTGCCCAAGACAAGCCTTGTATGTGAGTTCCCTTGCTTATTAAGACTGCCACCTACCAATCTGGACTGGCCTCTTTCTTCAGTCTTTCCTTGCCCTCTGTGTGTGGGGCCAGTTTATGAACCTACACTCCACGTGACCAATTTACTCTCTTTCCCCGCAAGCCCAAGGTTCCCAGCACGGTGCTCATCTGAATACCACACTAGTAGCCTCCAATTCATTTTTTTATAGCCCCACTTTCTACTATTTGCCTGTGATTGAACAGTGGAAGTTTGTAGAAATAAGGTTTCTACTCAACTGTGGGTTTTTTGTTTTTTATTTTTAATTTATTAATTAATTTATTTATTTATGGCTGTGTTGGGTCTTCGTTTCTGTGCGAGGGCTTTCTCTAGTTGCGGCAAGCGGGGGCCACTCTTCATCGCGGTGCGCGGGCCTCTCACTATCGCGGCCTCTCTTGTTGCGGAGCACAGACTCCAGACGCGCAGGCTCAGTAGTTGTGGCGCACGGGCCTAGTTGCTCCACGGCATGTGGGATCTTCCCAGACCAGGGCTCGAACCCGTGTCCCCTGCATTGGCAGGCAGATTCTCAACCACTGCGTCACCAGGGAAGCCCAACTGTGGGGTTTTGAGACAGAATATGTAAGACTTCAAGATTTACAGAATTTTCATTAAGTCTTCCCTGAGGGAACTGTTAGCCTTCAACAGTGATGTATAGAGACCAGCGTTTTCTTCTTGATGAGTTTCAGTCCAACATGGCTGTCTTAGTCATTTTCGTATGCTCCCTTTCTGGGTCTTTGTGAATTGACTGATTGATTGGAAATTTGTTCTTTGGTCTAAATATCATCAATGTACTTTTGTTTCCTGTCTTAATTTTTTTTGCTATTCATTTGAACCTCAAGAAGAATTTCAGATATGTCATATTGGCTCTGCCTGTGGCTACTTGGTGCTCAACTCAATCCAAAGATCCTGTTTTAGAAAAGGGACACATGGCAAGAAATGTAAATTGCTGTACTCTGCTCCTCAGCCATCAAACATCCTTTGTTAACATTCTTATTTTCCACTAAATGAGCTATTGTTGCTACAAGTCAGTGGTTCCACTACAGAATTTGTAGGACAATAAACAAAGTGTAAAATATATGTAATGAGGACTGCCTCTAATTTCCCCTTAATTGCACATTGAATTATAGCCAGCACGACCCTGACACCAGCATTACTTCCTCAATACATAGCCTTGATGTAGAGCAAATTTTTCTTGTATGACAGGTTTATTTCTTTGTTGAAGAACTGTTTAAGAGGTATTTCATTGTATGTTGCAAAGATGTAATTGGGCTCTGGCTGGTTTAGTCGTTTAATAGGTATGATCATAATGATATGTCACTTTTTAGTATATGGGCTCCTCATTCCTTTCCAGGTTGATTGCTTTATCTAGGAGACATCAAATGGAGTCCCTACAAAATAATATCTGTGGGAAGATGAGCTGCAGATTTATATCTCCCTTTAAGTTCAGGGCTTTGGTATGTTCAGAGAAGAATGGCCGCTTCATATCAAATAAGGCTGAAAAAAGTAGTGAAATCTGCAAATAAAATTTTTATCACTTAATATTTAAAGTGTATTTTTCTTGAATGGCAGGGAAAATCTGCAGAGGTATTGACTACTCACCAACTGACCACTGGACACAAAAACTCTGAGGTGCTTTGAGATTAAGTTCCCAGAAGAACATTTATGGTGCTAGGTGATATCACCTGCAGCATATCAATTAATCCAAAATTATTTTTTATTTTATCTTTTGTACCTCCAACCATAATCCTAATTTCTAATCCATTTTGAGTACTGTTCTTCTTATCCTATTTTCTGTGTTTCCATTTGCTTTCTTAACTGTGTGTTGAACCCACGCTGTATTCATCATAAAATTCAGAAATATCAACATAAGTGTTGAAGATGGGTAGATTCGAGAGAAGGAAAGATGTGGAAGGTTGAGAGGGACAGGTGATTCTGGGCATAGCGCAGTAGGACTCAGTGAAGAAACCCCCAGCAGTGATCTGATCCGAAGGGACACTGGCTTAGGTGATGACAAAGTGGCATTGTTTGAACAAGCGTAGCTACAGTAACATTGGTGGCGACAGGAACATGCCTGGCTGTGGTCATCCGCGGTGGCTGCTTCAGTGACCTTGTTGCTCCATATTTATATTCAGCGGTAGCAGCATCTGCAGCAGAGCCTTTGTCAGACAAAAGCAGTTGCCATGATGTCTTCAGGGGGTACCAATGACATGATTGGCAGTTTTAGTGTCAGGAGCGACTGAAGATGTCACCATAGCAGCTAAAGAAAGTCGGTGGGGCGGGGTGGGGGGGGAGAGCTGAAACACTGCAGTCTCCAATTAAACTAGTGTTCCAAGGAAGACACCTGCTGTGGATTACCAGTGGCTGCGCGCAGGTATGGGGTGAAGAGGCTATTTTTCCAGGAGAGCTGATAGGAGTAAAGTCAGAGAAGACTAGTATAGATCTTGTAAGAATTGTTGTATTAAATGCAATAGTAAGGTGTAAAGCAGCTAAAACAATGCCTGGCACATATTACAGATTAGCTAATTTTATTAATATAGTACAGTAATAATATTATTATTACAGTTCCCTCTTGTTAAGCACTTATATTAAGTCTAGGGGCTGAACTTAGGTCTTTATTTGTATGATACAGACAGCATTTTTATGCCACAACTTTAGTTTATATGCTGTTATAGACTGAGTTGTACCCTCCCCCCTTCCTCCAAATCCACTTGTTGAGGCCCTAACTTCCAATAGAACTGTATTTGGAGGTGGAGCTTTTAAGGAGGTAATTGGCTGAATGAGGTCATAAGGGTGGGGCCTTAATCTGATAGGACTGGTGTCCTTACAAGAAGAAGAAGAGACACCAGAGTTCTCTCTCCGCTCACACAGAGAAAAGCCCATGTGAGGACACAGTGAGAAGGCACCGTCTACAAGCCAAGGAGAGAGGTCTCACTAGAAACCAACCCTGTTGGTACCTTGATCTTCAAGCCTCCAGAACTGTGAGAAAACCAGCTTCTGTTGTTTAAGCCACCTAGTCGATGGTATTCTGTTGTGGCAGCCTGAGCAGGCATAAAAACCAACCCTTCCCCCCAAATCCTTTATTTTCCATAATTCAGTTTACTTTCTATGACTTTACTTGCTTGCCTACCCTAATGATGGGAAGAACACTTGATCTTGCCAATTAAAGCTTTCTCCGCTTTCTGGTTTAAAGCAAACTGTTTGGATACTTACACTCTCCATTCTCCTTCCCCAAGATGGCGTCTGGGAGCAGACGGACACTTTTTTTTTTTAAACCTGAGGGTTTTTTTTTTTTGAAGTAGAGCTGATTTACAATGTTGTGTTAATTACTGCTGTTCAGCAAAGTGATTCAGTTATACATATATATACATTCTTTGTTTTTAAATGTTTATTTTGATTTAATCCAGTTTCTAAACTGAGTCATGTGATATGTTGTAATCTTTTTTAAGATTTATTATTTATTTATTTATTTATTTTACTTATTTTTGTCTGCGTCGGGTCTTTGTTGTGGCACGAGGGATTTTTGCTGAGGTATGTGGTATCTTTTGTTGTGGCGCGCGAGGGCTTCTCTCTAGTTGTGGCGGTGGGTTTTCTCTTCTCTAGTTGCGGCGCGTGGGTTCCAGAGTGCTTGGGCTCTGTAGTTTGTGTCATGCAGGCTCTCTAGTTGAGGTGCAGGAGCTCAGTAGTTGTGGCATGTGGGATTAGTTGCCCCACGGCATGTGGGATCTTAGTTCCCTGACCAGGGATCGAACCCGTGTCCCCTGCATTGGAAGGCGGATTCTTTACCACTGGACCACCAGGGAAGTCCCTATACATTCTTTTTTTTAATATTGTTTCCCATTATGGTTTCTCATAGGATACTAAATATAATTCTCTCTGATATACAATAGGATCTTGTTGTTTATCCATTCTATATATAAAAACTTACTTCTGCTAGCCCCAACCTCCAACTCCATCCCTCCCACCCCCTTGGTAACCACCAGTCTGTTCTCTATGTTTGTGATTCTGTTTCTGTTTCATAGATAGGTTCATTTGTGTCATATTTTAGATTCCACATATAAGTGATATCATGGTATTTGTCTTTCTCTTTCTGACTTACTTCACTTAGTATGATAATCTCTAGTTGCATCTATGTTGCTGCAAATGCATTATTTCATTCTTTTTTATGCAAATGCAAATGCATTATTTCATTCTTTTTTATGGCTGAGTAGTATTCCATTGTATATATGTACCACATCTTCTTTATCCATTCATCTCTCAATGAACATTTAGCTTGTTTCCATGTCTTGCTAATTGTGAATAGTGCTGCTATTAACATAGGGCTGCATGTATCTTTTTAAATTATAGTTTTGTCTGGGTATATGCCCAGGAGTGGGATTGCTGGATCATATAGTAACTCTATTTTTAGTTTTCTGAGGAACCGCCATACTGTTTTCCACATGGCTGCACTAACTTACATTCCTACCAACAGCGACACTTACTTCTTCTTGAGGTGTTGGGGCAAGAGGTCCTTCTGGTCTTCTCTTGGGAGGGGGTTTGTGCTGTATGCACTGCTGAAGTGTCTGCAGTGGAGTAACTTGTTTGTATGTCACACTTAGGGCCTGGTGATTTCCCCCATGGTGGACCTGGGTCTCACCTTAGCTATCCCTGGGGCTGCTGGTCCTTAGGGGCTGGCTGAGACTCCTGTCCCATCACTAGGTCTCCTGGGAATGTCAGATCCCCCCGCAGACCTTGGAAATGGGGTGGAGGTGGGGTTGTGGGCAGAGGCTGGGAGAATAGTCTCTCAAGCACTTTCACCTCGTGCTTTCCTAGGTCATTTCTCCTCCAACATCTGGACGCCATGTTGGTCTTGCTGCCTATGAACTCAGGTCATCTGTAAAACCATGAGCTCTGGGGAGGCAGGGAATAAGAATGTTACTTTGCTTCCCTTGACTCCAACTAAAGGCTTTATATTCCCCCCAACATTAACCTCAGACGGCCAGGGAAATGAGTTCACTTATATTGGTCCTCCGACTTTTCTTCTCCCATTCTCAGGCTCGATCTGCTCATTTTCCACTTCAACTCCAGTGACAGAAACGGCCCTTCAGTCCAGTCCTTTCCCTTTCCCACCTCAAGGCTTACACTAAAACCCTAGGCTCTGGTCTTTCTAGCTCTGGCTCTTGATTTACAAAGCTCAGCTTTTGGAGTTCAAAGAAAACACCTCATCAAAACCCTAGATTCTGAAAAATAAAGGAACTTGTCTTTAGCCTATTGTCCTGCCATGAACAACAACAACAAATCTATATCTTAAAGCTCAAAGCCAAGTAATGACTTATTTGATCTAGGAGAGTCTACCTTCCCCCTGAAATATTGAATGTCTCAAGGGTGACAGGGAAATGAGCAATAATTAAGGGTTTAAAAGAAAAGACAATACATTGATTAAATATTTTCAAAATACCCTCACTGCTGTACTCTCTTGTTAGTAAATCTTTCCACACTCAACCCCTCCCCACAAAGTTATCTTTGCCTTTATCTTGCCCCTCCCTTCAAAGAAAGTGGGAGCTAAGGTCTTTCTACGTTCTGTTTTGATCCCTCTCTTCTCCACTGAGTTCAAACAGCAATAGCAGGCAGAACTTTTTTGGGGGAACAGAGATAAGCCTTGAAATGACCTTGAATTACTAGAGGGTGTTAAGCAAGTTTTTCGGTTAAAATCTAGAGAGAGTGAAGCGTGCTACTCTGACCCCAATCTCCATCACCTCCCAGCCTCAGTTACTGTTTTGTCTCCGGTCTCAGGAAGCCAAAAGGTAGCACTGGCTGAACAGGGGCCACCAGAGAGTGAGAGAGATCAGCCTCCATGCCATAACCTGAAACTTAACCCAAATCACGGGTTGTCTTTCCAGCCTGACTTTGGAATCTAGTTTCCTTCCCTAAGACACAGCCTGTCCAAATCACTCAACTAATGACGTGGCTTGCAGCTGCTAGTATCACCCTTCCCTTTCCAAGAAAGGTTTTGGTTCTTTCAAAGATTTCGATTTCAAGAAATCAACTTTAATGTTGCTTCCCCTGCTCATCCTTTTCTGCTTTCTCTCGGTTACCTCTGTACACTGTTCCTCAATAGGTAAAGAGGGTGGTGTAGGGTTTGTGATTAGTCCAGAGTCCCTACTTCACTGCCTGGGGAGAGACTGCAGAGATTGACATTCTCTCAGAGAAATCCCATTATTGGCAACATCCAGTGTCCAATATGGGAGAGTAAGGGTGGAGAAGCAGTGACCGAGGGCTGGGCATGGGCGGGGAGCAGCAGGTAGCCTCCCAGGGTCTTATGTGCTCTAGTATGGTATGAATGAAGTAGCTAAGAGTTCTTCAGGCTCTCAAGGGGGCTACAGAATTGAAGAAAGGACTGGTGGACAGGAAAATGTCTGAAGTCAGGAGAAAGAAGCTGAAGAAGGCAAGGATCTTTTGACAGAGGCATTGGCTGACAGTGCCAGCAAGACATCACAAAGATCAGGCAGGACCAGCTCTATTTGAATGGATGCTGGATCAGGATGCCCAGGGCTTGGTGGATCCAACTTTGCCAGATCAGATGAGCAAGGAAAGAGGCCAGCCGCCAAAGGTCACGCATAATGAGATGCCTCAACTGCAAACCAGCAAGGGTTAGAAGCTAGGACATGATATAATACTCCTCTCCACAAACTTATTCACCCTCAGATAGAAGGTGAGGTGCGGTAAGGGGAAGCTTAGAAAGAATTAATTCTTACCCAAAGGGTCTAAGATTTGAATGGGATAAAGACTGAGAAAGTTATACTTTAATTTGGATTTATAAAAATCACTGAATAAGAATGGAGTGTACTAGAATGTGATAAAATATATCTTTTGCTATAGACAGACTGGCAGTTTATACATTAAGTTGGATTTGCCAATTCAAAAAAAGGTACTTTTTTTTTCAAATCTGAGTTTTTATACTCATCCACTGTACTTGTTTAATACTTTAATCAATCCTGTAAGGAAATTAGGCTCAGAGAGATCAAATTATTTGATCAAGAGATTAAATAATTTGGTCATAGTTAGCAATTAACAGAGCCAAGACTTTAATTTATCTGGATCAAAGTCTGTGTTTCTAACTCCTGTGCCTAAACCTCAGAGTTATATGGCTGTTATTTTTAGCCTCTGTATTGTTTTTCATCCATAGGAGGGTGTGGCCTTAAAAAATAAATCCTGTTGTAAATGTTCTTTATTTGCCTTTGTCCTTTGTTCTCGTTTTTCCCTCCCTCTACTTCTTTAATCTCTGATTTTGTCCCTTTTATCTTATTAGTCCTCTATTTTGTCCTTTTTTTTTTATCACTCCAATGAGCCCCCATGGTTGACGATCAGTTCCTCTCAAAGCCTTATTTGCCTACACCAAGCTGTGTGGCCCTCAGGATACAGACTCTATCACATGGGGCCACCTGGCCTGGCACCTTCCTAGACCTCAGGAAGCAGGACATGAAGACAGCACTGCCTTTGGATTTGGAAGCCTACAAATTAAGAGTTCATTGTGTTTGGGAGGTCCAGGAGGATTGAGTTTCAGATGAATGGAATAATCATCTTCCAGAGAAGTAAATTTACTTGGCAGGTTTCCACTAAAATGGATTTAAAAAAATGTCAGATGGAACTAAAACATTTAAGACATATGGTGCATTAACTAAATGTTTAAACATTTACCTTTAGCTGCGTGAACATACCACTGATGAGATGAGTTCAGTGAGCTATGTTGAACATCTTTGACGGAATCACTGTCCAGTAGAGAGCTCTATTTCTTGAATTTATTTAATATAAACCACCCCCAGATGCTTACAACAGATACCAAATACATGTTATAATTTCACTGCTGAATGCGAATGCACATAAAAATGAAAGATCCAAATGAGAAAATCTATCTGTAATCTCAGTCATTACCTTTTATTTGAAATCGGTTCTCCATGAGAAGGGTGCAAAGAAGAGTATCATTAGGTACGAAGCAGTGAAAGTCACTGGGATGCCATCAGCCCATTCTACTGTCTTCCAGAAAATCCCTTAATACTTTATTGCAGGGTCAGCAAACATGTAGCAAGTGTGGGAGTGCTCCCCTCACCCCCTGTCTGTAGCAGACATTGTTAATCATTCACAACACTTAATTTTCCTGCTGAGCCTGCACTTGGCCTGAGACTTTTTCTGCACCCAGCACTCCAGGCAACCACTGCCGATTGATCCAAGTTGGCACTTAAAACGAAACCTATTTGCAATCTCCAGGCATAGAACAATGATAGAGCAGTGGGGTGTTTCTATATATGATGTATCTAAGAGACGTGATAATTGTGGTAGTAGGCCATTGGATGCTGTTAGGATTTATTCCTTTAATTAAAAGGATGGCTGTGGGGCTCCTTGGGTTCTGGAAGAATCCACTAGGACTTGGATTAGCCTCTATCTAGTTGTATAAAGGGCTGGTATTCTGTCTTCTAGGCAGACAAATTCCACACATACCTATATCCTTTTCTCTTTCACACTCTGAGTTTCAGATCCTCAAACTGAGAATTCTAAACCCATTTGAAATAGAATGAGTCAGGAACTAACAGAGACTCTGAAACTAAGGTAATCACTTAAATTCTGGATACTGCAGAGAACTTCCTGGAATAAAGGTGTGTGTATGTTGATGGGGTGGGGGGAGGTGTGGAACTTGTATTTAAGATCTGATCTCATATGTGTTCACATTTCCTATGTAGGCTGTAAATAATAACAGCTACTGTTTATTTACCTGACAAGGTGTTAAGCACCAAAGGACACGCACTTTCTGTTTTTAAAATCAAAATGTGTAAATACGTCAGCCCAAATATTTTTGTGAATGCTCTTTTTTGCCTCCATTCAGAATATCTTTCTTTGAAAAAATATTTTAATCAAAGTTCTTCAATTAAGTTGTCTCTATGATTCTTTTGAATGTTTCTCCAAACTCAGATGCTGCAAAATCATAGGCATTGTTACTTTCACTCCATTCCAGTTCAGAATATAAATTTATCTAATAAAAGTAAGAGTTCCATCGAGAGTCTCACCACAAGTTGAAACATTCCAAGCTACATTACAGAATTTCAAATTTAAATATTATACACAGCAGGAGGATTCATCTTTTTATTTGGTCACTTCTTTCTTCAATATTTTAAAGATAAATTTAGTGATGTTTCTTTACATCATTACTTTCTGCAAAATCCACAAAAAGTAACTGTTAGCTTTTGAAATCAATGCTGATGTTTTTCCAGTAGATTAGCACTTTATAGTTTCACATGGTCACAGATATCATTATGGCTCCCAAGTTAGATGTCAAATGCCGGCAAACATTTTGTGCAAGTTACGTGTTCATCAACTTTCTTAAGAAATTCAGTACTTAAATTTTTATTAAACATGTGATTTCTTTCCCCTAGAATTCACTGCTGCTAAAGAGTTATCTTTAAATTTTTAAAAAGTTACCAAAAAATAATATAAATAAAAAGTTGTAGATTTAGAGCATATAATATATGATAAAACCGCTGTAGTACAAATTATTCTCTACATACTCCATAGAAGGATTCTCAGTCTCTATTTCCCATACATTTTACATACACCAAACCTACAGTTTCCAAGTTTCCCCTGCCTCTGTGCCCTGGTACTCCGGTGGCTTCATGCATCTTGCAGCCTGTAGCACTGGCCATGGCACCATTTGCACATGTGCTCATTAGCTTGGAAGGGGCAGTGGTATTGAACACTTCTGTCACTAACGCCACCAAAGACTGAAGGAGTTTGCTTCCCAAAGCCTAGTGTACAAGATCACTCTATTTCCTTCCAAGAGAGGTATTATTATACTGCATCTAGACAGGATCAAGAGAAGAAAGAAGGGTCATCTCTGGTTGGTTTCGAATACAAGCAAGTATTAAATTGAGAAGTCTTTTTATGGCATGTGCATTTCACATACAGACTAGCTGAAACCATGGCAGAAGCTAAAAGTAAAAGTGGAAGCCTAGAAAGTTCAGAATGTTTTAATACAATTATTAATAATAATACTTTTATAAAAATGAAAAACGTGAGGCACATGCTAAAGCAGATGGAGTGCCAGGATACTAGACATAAATAGAGACAGTTCAAGGCAAACCTGGATATATGCTTCCCTTACTTGGCATTTAAGAGGCCGATCTTCAGATCATTCTGGACCCAATTCTGGCTGTATCAATTAACAGCTGCATGACTATAGGCAGATATCTACCTTCAACCTTCTTGTTTGCAAACTGAGAGCTAAAATGCCTACCTCACTGGGCCGTTGTAAGGAGAAAAATGTATGGAAAGTGTCCCGAGCAAGGACCAGGTACACAAAGCAACGGCTCACTACATGAGACAGAGATGTTGTTATTATCACCATGCTCTTCTTAACAATGACTTATTGCACACAGAGGCCATGGGATGATTGCTACTCAGGCTGATTTTTCCCTTGAAAAATGAAGCAGGATCAGAAAGAATCAGGGAGAACAGAAAAGGGAAGCAAGGAAGGTGGTCAAGTCGTATAACAGCCCTGCGGTATTGGTAAGATGGTTTAGATTTGTGCTGTTATCCCTTCAAAACAAGAGAAGAACTACTATTTATCAAGCCCTTCCTCTAAGTCCAGCCCTGGAGCAAATATTTACTCCTTTTTATAATGGGGCTGTATCATTCACACTGGTGCTTTCCTTATAATTGCCACACGGGGCACTATTATTATTACCTCCATTTTACAGATGAGGAAACTGAGGCTTCAAGAGGTTAGAGAACAAGAGCTAACACGGAATAGTTAGATATAAAACACATGCTCCTAAATCCATGCTTCTTATCTACATTACTTCTCAGAAGTTACAAGTGTCCCTAGTGGACCCACATCTGGAGTGTCCAACATACAGTTCTGTTCATCAACACTAAGTAGCATTTTATGAGAAGATGAGGTTGTCCTTTCTTATTAAGAACCTCAAAAAATTAGAAATTCTTATAAGATGGTTCATTTCTAAATTTATCTAAACAGTTTTCAGAGCCTATTTGTAATTTTTAGCTATTGGCAGTAGCAAGTTCTATAATGTCTTATCCAATAAGTATAAAACTAGCCTATGCTGCAGTAACAACCCCCAAATCTCAGTTGTTTAAGGTAGCAAAAGATTATTTCTTGGTCATGTTACCTGTCTATTGCAAATCCTCAAGGTAGGAACTCAGGAAATCAGATTGAAAAGATAGTCACCATCACCAGCCAGAGGGACGAGCGCTCTTGAGGCTCTCACATTGCATGATCTAGCTCAGAAGTGATACACTCACATCCCCAGAAAATCCACTGGGCAGAACTAGCTGCATGGCCTCACCCAAGTATAAGGGAGCTAAGAAGTACAATTCTGCCATGTGTATGGGAAAGTAAAAATAAAAATATTTGGCAAACAGCAACAATCATTGATACAAAGTTACTACAAATGTTGTAAATTTTTACTTTTAATTTTTATAAAATGCTCTATTTGCCCTATTTCAAGTTTCAGGTGGTTCCCTCTACTCAATATATTCTATTATTAGGTAAAGAAATACTTGTTCACATATTTTAACAGAATTTCCACCTTGTTTCCAATGGAAGAACATCAGATTGAAGAAGAGTCTGTCTTTTCTAAAAAGTTCTTTAAAAAAAAAAATGACATCAACTCCTAGCTAAGGGGGATTCCTTAAGGAAATGTGTCATTTTCTTGTCTAGAAGTCAATGAGCTCAAAGAAAAATAAAGGTAGGGCTGAAAGGATGTGGAATAAAAGACCCAGTTAATGCCTAAAAGACGCCAAATTGGAAAGTGTTACTGCTCCTTGTATCATCCATCACTGCAAATGGCTCAGCAGGAAAAAGACTATCTCAAGCTGGCAGTCTTGCCGTAGAAATAGATCATTGTAATACGGGTGGCAGAATTGCGGAGCTCAACATGGCCAGTGACATTCCATTGACTGGTTAAGAACCAAGAAGGGTAAGAACTGAGTGAATGAAAATTCAATCAAGTTCTAATCAAATTAACATTCAATAAACTGGGAAATATTCTTGTGTTGGGTTTTTTTTTTTTTTTTTTTTGGTCCCTAAATATTAATCAGCTGTAAGTTACTTTCAAGTTATTCATTCAGCTTTAAAAAATGGATTGGTCTTTTCATAGAAATCTGTATTCAAAAGTAAAGATGGAATTTAGTGTCCTTGGCTTAGATGTACTTCATAGAAGTGAGCAGTCTTTCATGGCTGCATTCTTAGCACATAATAAAGACTGAGAGTGGAGGAGACATTACAGGTGCATGGGGCTGGAGACATGCAATGTAGAGATTGGGAACAAACTCAGCTTTCAGGGTGTTCAATGCCACCCACAGAAAATTCTTCATCGTGTCTTTATTAAACTCCTATTTGGCAATCAGGAAGAAGTAGGATAATTCAGTTCCAAAAATAATTATTGAGCACCTGCTAATATGCCTAAAAGTGCTTTGCATACTTCAATGAACCATATGAGAGGAGAAGTATTTTTTTTGTTATGGCACCATACTTGAAATTGCACAGACAACACAGGTCAACAAGATCAGGCAATGAAGAGAAAAGTAACAAAATAATCAACTGTTAGATTGAAGTATTGATCAAGGTTTATATTTTGCAGAGTAAGTGTAAGTCCAAAGTAAGTATTGGTTAAAAATCAGTGGCTTGCGGAGCAACTAAGCCCGTGCACCACAACTACTGAGCCTGCGCTCTAGAGCCCGCGAGCCACAACTACTGAGCCCATGTGCCACAACTACTGAAGCCCGCGCACCTAGAGCCTGTGCTCCGCAACAAGAGAAGCCACCGCAATGAGAAGCCCGCTCACCAAAAGGAAGTGTAGCCCCTGCTCGCCGCAACTAGAGAAAGCCCGCATGCAACAACGAAGACCCAACACAGCCAAAAATGAAAAAAATTTTAAAAAAATAAATAAAATAAAAAGATAAAAAAAATCAGTGGCTTAATTTGATGTCTATATCAAAGCACATTTAAAATATTACAAAGAAAACATTTAAACCTAGTTTTATACCTATGTAATTCTAATTTCTAAAATACTTTATCACATCAGCTGATTAGTTAAGAAGGTTCTTTTTGTGATGTTAATTAAGTCAGCATTCATTTGCAGCAACATGGATGGGCCTAGAGATTATCATACTAAGTGAAGTAAGTCAGACAAAGACAAATATCATATGATATCACTTATATGTGGAATCTAAAATATGATACAACTGAATTTATTTACAAAACGGAAATAGACTCAGAAATAGAAAACAGACTTATGGTTACCAAAAGGGAAAGGGGGTGGGGGAGGGATAAATTAGGAGTTGGGATTAGCAGATACAAACTCCTATGTATGAAATAGATGAACAACAAGATCCTACTGCATAGCACAGGGAACTATATTCAATATCTTGTAATAACCTATAATGGAAAAGACTATGAAAAAGAATATATATGTACATACATAAATGAATCACTTTGCTGTATACCTGAAATTAACACAATGTTGTAAATCAACTGTACTTCAATAAAAAAAAAAATTGTCAGCATATTTAGGTATCATTCAAGACACGAACATGATTGTGTGTTGCTTAGCAATTCATAATTATTAGAGGTTTTTAGAGACTTATAGCAATATCAGATGCTCTTGAATAAAATATTTTAATGAAAATTAAAAATTTTCACCTTATAAAATTTAAAATTCCCCCAATTATTATTATTGATATAACAATGGTACATCAAGTGTAAAAGAATCTTAATAAACTTACAGTATTGGTTGAAAATATATATGATTTCACCTAGCTGATACAATTATATTAATGTCTGACAAAATACATTTTAAGAAAAAAGTATTACTGGAGATAAAGATGACCATTAAGCAATGATAAATTATTCAGTTTACCAGGATGTAATAATTCTAAACTTGTACACACACAACAGCCTCAAATATATGCAAAAAAATCAATAGGACTACAAGAAGAATGTGGCAATTTCACAAAGTCTGAAATTTTAATATTTTCTCTCAGTTGTCAGAACAAGCACATAAAAAAAAAAAATCAGTAAGGGTGTTGAAGATTGAATGAAACCTGATAGAACAGGTATAGAACACTGTATCCAACAACTGCAGAATATGTATTATTTCCAATTAAACATAAAAGATTGATGAAATTTTCCATGGCTAAGCCACAAAATTAGTTTCAACAGATTTCCAAGGATGGGCATCTGTGGCAAAGATTAGCTAAATGTTCGCTAAGTATGCTTCCTCTTCCTGGGTCCACAGCTAAACTACATTTTACAATCTCCTTGTACCTAGATGGGAATATGGAATTAGCTCTGGTCAAAGAAAAGTAGGTGAAAGTGATTATGCTATTTTCAGCCCTGACCCCTGAACATATCCTATATGACCTCTACCCACTCTCTCTTTATTCATCAGCCAACTCAGTGTAGCAGGGTGTCCAGTGAGGTCCTGGGTGGCAAAGCTACTAGATGTTGCCTGGATCCCTGAGTTGTTACTTGGAGGAGAGCCACTCAGGAGAGTCCACTGACCAGTAGCTTGATGTGAGAAACTTTGTGTGTGTGTGTCAAGTCATTGAGATTTTAAAGCTTCTCATCCTATCAAGTAGCTGACTAAAATAGTATTGTGCAAACTGCATTCTCTGACAAAATTGCAATTAGGTTAAAAATTTAGCATAAGTAGTAATAATGAGAAAATAGCTATAAGCTCGGAAGTTTAAAAACACATTTTTAAAACAACACAGGTAACAAGAATAAATAATGATGAAAATTAGAATGTACTCAAAACTGCATAATAATTAAAATACTAATTATCAAGATGTGTACTAGCAGCTTAAAACAGTATTTATAGGAAAAAATATCACCTTAAATATTAACATTAAAAACAATGAGGGATCCAGAAATAAACCCATACAGCTATTGTCAATTAATCTATGAGAAAGGAGGCAAGAATATACAATGGAGAAAAGGCAGTCTCTTCAACAAGTGGTGCTGGGAAAGCCGACAGCTACATGTAAATCAATGAAATTAGAACATTCCCTCACACCATATACAGAAACTCAAAATGGTTTAAAGACCTAAATACAAAACATGACACGATAAAACTCCTAGAAGAGAACATAGGCAAGACATTCTCAGACATAAATCGTATCAATATTTTCTTAGATCAGTCTCCCAAGGCAAAAGAAATAAAAGCAAAAACAAACAAATGGGACCTAATCAAACTTAAAAGCTTTTGCACAGCAAAGGAAACCATCAACAAAAATAAAAGACAACCTATGGAATTGGAGAAAATATTTGCAAATGACATGACCAACAAGGGATTAATATCCAAAATATACAAACAGTTCATACAACTCAATATAAAAAAAAAAAAAAAACACCCAATCAAAAAATGGGCAGAAGACCTAAATAGACATTTCTCCAAAGAAGACATATAGGTGGCCAACAAGCACATGAAAAGATACTCAACAACACTAATTATTAGAGAAATGCAAATCAAAACCACAGTGAGGTATTATCTCACACTGGTCAGAATGGCCAACATCAAAAAGTCTACAAATAATACATGCTGGAAAGGGTGTGGTGAAAAAGGAACCCTCCTACACTGTTGGTGGAAATGTAAATTGGTGCAGCCACTATGGAAAACAGTATAGAGGTTACTTAAAAAACTAAAAATAGAGCTACCGTATGATCTGGCAATCCCACTCCTGGGCATATATCTGGAAAAGACAGAATCTAATTCAAAAGATACATGCACCCCAATGTTCATAGCAGCACTATTTATAATAGCTGGAAATGGAAACAACCCAAGTTCCCATCCACAGATGATTGGCTTAAGAACAGCCAAAGAAAAGAATGAAATATTGCCATTTGCAGCAACATGGATGGACCTAGAGAACATTATACTAAGTGAAGTATAGAGAAAGACAAATATTATTTATCACTTATATGTGGAATCTAAAAAGTAATTCAAATGAATCTATATACACAACAGAAACAGACTCACAGACACAGAAAACAAACTTACAGTTACCAAAAGAGAAAGGGAGGGGGTGGGGATAAATTTGGAGTATGGGATTAACAGATACAAACTACTATACATAAAAGAGATAAGCAACAAGGATTTACTGTGTAGCACAGGGAACTATATTTGACATCTTGTAATAACCTATAATGGAAAATAATCTGAAAAATATATAACGGAATCACTTTGCTATACACCTGAAACTAACACAATATTGTAAATCAACTATAATCCAATGAAAATGTAAATGTAAATCAAATCAATAAAATGTTCTGGAAGGAGAAATAATAATGAGGGCTCAGACATAACGAACTAGGTTTCTAACTTAAGGAATTAGAAAAAAAACACAGCAGAATGAAGATTGGAGTGGTAATTAATGAAATAGAAAACACACACATAATAGGATCAATAAGCCAAAGGTTGATTTTTAAAATTGAAATATAATTCACATACCACAAAGTCCACCATTTTAAAGTGGACGATTCACTAAAGTTTTCTTTAGTGTAGTCACAAATATGTGCAACCATCATCACTAATTCCAGAACATTTTCATTACCCCAGAAAGAAACCCTGCAGCTACTGGCAGTGATGCCCCACGTTTCCCTCCCCTCAGCCCCTGGCAACCACTAACCTACTTTCTCTCACTAAGGGTTCGCCTATTCGGGATGTTACACATAAATGGAATCATACAATATGTGGCCTTTTGAGACTGTTTTTTTCCGCTTTGCATAATGTTTTCAAGCTTCATCTATGCTGTAGCAAGTATCAGTCCTTAATCTTTTTCATGTTCAAATAATATTCCATGTATGGCTATACTACCTTTTGTTTTTCATTCATCAGTTGATAGACATTTGGGTTATTTCAGCCTTTTGGCTACTGTGAATAATGGTTTTATGAACATTCATAAACAAGTTTTTGTGCGGACATATGCTTATATCTGTATATATCCAAGGGTGTATAAGGGTGTATATGTTTAAACGTACATATACCCAACTATCTTGGGTATGTACCTAGGAGTAGACTTGCTGGGTCTTATGGTAATTCCATGTTTAACTTTTTGAGGAATTGCTAAACTGTTTTTCAAAGCAGCTCTACCATTTTACATTCCCACCAGCAATTCATGAGGGTCCCAATTTCTCTATATTCTCACCAACACCTGTTACTTCCTGTCTTTTTTATCATTGCCAGAGTGAGTGTGAAGTGGTATCTCATTGTGGTTTTGCATTTCTCCAGTGAGTATTGTGTTGAACATCTTTTCATGTGCCTATTGGCCCATTGTATATCTTGTTACGAAAATATTCAAATCCTTTGCTCATTATTAAATTTGGTTGTCTTTTTTATTATTAAGTTGGAAGAGTTCTTTATAATATTCTGGATACAGACCTACAAGAGATATATGACTTAAAAAGTAATATCTACCATTCTATAGGTTTCCCCTTTGCATTACTGATGGTATCATTTGCAACATAAAAGTAGTTTTTAATTTTGATCAAGTTCAACTTACATTTTTTTTTTTTGGATGTGCACACTATTTAATGTGTTGGTGTATCCAGCACCGCCTGCTAGGCCTCTGTCCCTCCTCACAAAGCTGTGATTCTTGGCCCCAACACCCTTAACCCAGATGTGGTATAAAGACACTGGCTGGAGACCACTTTATGCAGCTAGAGAAACCGGAAGACACTGCCCGCCCCTTCCCCAGGAAAGTACACTTTAAAACGTAAAGACACTGAAAAAAAAAAAATCGGAAGAGGAAAACTATTACAAAAGGGGAAATGAGCACCCCTAAAACCAAAGTGTTGTATATGCTTAAAATAAAGCATTAAGTAAAAATATTATATCAAAAAATCCCTTAAGCCAAAGGGTACAAATTTCAGGATGCTTCCACGTCGTGGGCCATGGGGTCTCCCTGCTTGGCTCCAGTGCCTTGGGGCCCGTGTGGCAGAGAGTGGGTGCGCCGCTGGGCCCACCCATCGTGCCAATGGGCCTCTTCTGTCCACGCTCCTCAAACACACAGCCAAGGGGCAGCCTGCCTACTCCAGACTGGAGAGCGGGTGGGCAGTCCTTCAGTCCATCCTGGGGGTGCTCGGGGAGGGGGGGGCACTGGCAGAGGCATTGCATCTCCCCTACAATGTCCCCAGCTCTCTGCCCTGTGGTCTCCCCTAAAATTTAGAGCCCCCATCTCCACCCAGTGCCAATGGACAGTCGCGGGGGCTGGAGTGAGGGGAGGCGTAGTCACGGTGCCCCGGCTGTCCCTCCCCGCAGGCCTCGTTGGAGGAGCGGGTCACGGCGGCAGTTCCTTCCGGAACCCGTGGGCAGCACGGCTGCGGCGGCAGCGCAGTCTCACTGATGCTCAGCCCCAGGAGGCCCCTGGTGGGCTGCTTGGTCATCCTGTCCTCGGGCACCTCGGGAGCCAGCCCGTGAGGTCCTTTCACGTCGGGCTGGGTCTCAGCGAGAACTTGTCGCGGCCGTGCTGGCTCTGGCACCAGAGCAGCCAGAGCAGACGGACGTCGGCGACGCCACGGGTCTCCATCACCGCCTCCTGCGCCATCAGGCCCTTCACCAGCAGGCTGACCCACGAGAACAGCAGCCCAGAGGGCGTGGCCACCAGCCGGTGCCGCTGCAGGCGCCGCGTGAAGGTCACGTGCTCCAGCGAGCGCGGAGCGAGGAGGGCGAGGAGGTCGAGGAGGGCGAGGGCGTCTCACTGTAGATACAGGGGGGGGGCACGCCCGGCTTGCGCGCTAGCTGCGTGCTGGGCGCCCTCCCCCAGCGTGCTGCAGGAGCGGAAGGGCGGCTCCGTGGCCCCGAAGTCGAAAGGACTCCCAGCCCTGGCGCCAGGCCGGCGGCCGCCAGGTAAGCCGCGTCCTGCAGCCGCTCCTCAGGGCCTGGCAGCGGGAGTTGAAGAGAGCGTCGCTGGTCAGCTCACCCAGCGGCTCCGGTTCCCCGGAATTCAGGGACAGGGTTGGGCCCCTCCGGTCACACACCCGCAGGATCCAGGTAATCCTGAGCTCCTTAGGGTTCTGCTTGAAGCGCTGCAAGATGGCCGGGAGCTCGGTGTACGTGTGGTAGCGGTCGCTTGCTCCATGTGGGTGGGCGCCAGCGCTCTCGCAGTCAAGGCCGCCGCCACCCCGGGCAGGGAACCTCAGGGAAACCGGGAGGAGCCCTGCCACAGGAGCAAGAGGGATGGCGGGCCCTTCGACTCCCGAGGAGCCACCAGTATGGGTGGCGGGCACCTCCTCAGTTTGAAGATATACCCAACCCTCACTTTCTCCACCGTCCAACCTCTTTAATTTTTATTTGGTTGCCTGTGCTTTTGGTGTCATATTTAAGAACCGTTGCCTAATCCAAATCTCAAAGATTTTTACCTGTTTTTAATCCTACGACTTTTAGAGTTTTAGCCTTTATATTTAGGTATTTCAATTTTTAAGTTAATTTTTGTATATGGTATGACATAGTGGTCCAACTTCATTCTTTTCATCCAGTTGTCTCAGCACCATTCATTGCAGAGACTATTTTCCCCCATTGAATTTTCTTGGTACCTTTGTTGAAAATAAATTGACCATAAATGGGTCTATTTGTCAAAATTCGATTCCATTGTTCAGTTTGTCTTATCCTCTTGCCAGCACCAGTCTTGAGAATGGGAAGTGAGAGTCCTTTAACTTTGTTCTTCTTTTTCAAGATTATTTTGCCTTTGCTTAGTCATTTTCATTTCTATGGGAATATTAGGGTAAGTTTGTTACTTTCTGTAGAAAAGCATGGCTGAAATTTTGATAGAGAGTCCATTGAACTGGTGGATAATTTGGGAAGAATTGCTGTCTTAAAATATTGTCTTTCATGAACACAGGTGTCTTCCTTTGTATTTAGGTATTCTTTAAATTCTTTTGATGAAGTTTTGTAGTTTTTAGTGTACAAGTCTTGTACTTATTTGTTAATTTTATTTCTAAGAATGTCATTCTTCTCATGCTATTGTAAATGAAATTGCATTCTTAATTTCAGTTTTGGCTTTTTTATTGCTAGTGTGAAGAATGCAGTTGATTTTTGTATGTTGATCTTGTATCCTGCAATCTCGCTGAACTAGTTTCATTAACTCTAATAGCTTTTTTTAGTGAATTAGGATTTTCTGCATGCAAGATGATGCCATCCTTAAAAACTTTTCTTGCCTAACTTTCCTGGCTAGAACCTTTAGTATTATGTTGAATAGGCATCTTTGTCTTGTTCCTGATCTTAGAGTGAAAGTAATCACTGTTTCACTGTTAAATATAATGTTAGCTGTGGGTTTTTCATAGATGCCCTTTATCACGTTGAGGAAGTTGCCTTCTATTACTGTTGGGTGTCTTTAACCTAGATGATGATAATATTGGATTTTGTCAAATGCTTTTTCTACATGTATGGAGATGATTTTTTTTTTTTTTGGTCTTTTATTCTATTAATTTGGTGTATTCCTTTGATTGATTGATTTTTATGTGTTGAACCAACTATGCATTCCTGGGATAAATCCTTTTTCATGTTGCTGGATTCAGTTTGCCACTATTTTGTTGATACTTTTTGCATCTATATTCATAAGGTATGTTGATTTATAGTTTTCTTTTTTAGTGATTTCTTTGTCTGGTTTTGGCATCAGGGTAATACTGGCCTCAGGTAATGACTCGAGAAGTGTTCCTTTCCTCCTATTTTTGGGAAAAATTTGTGAGGGATTCTTAATAATTCTGCTGTAAACATTTGGTAGTATTCACCAGCAAAATCATCTTGGCCCTGGGCTTTTCTTTTTGGGAATTTTTTGATTACTAATTCAATCCTTTTACTTCTTTTAGCTCTATTAGACTTTTTCTTTTGAGTCAATTTTGATAGTTTGTGTCTTTCTAGGCCTTTATTTTATCTAGGTTATCTAATTTGTTGGCACACAATTATTCACAGAATTTCCTTATAATTCTTTTAATTTTGTAAGGTTGGTAGTGATGTCCTTTCTTTCTTGATTTTAGTAGTTTTAGTGTTACTTTTTTCTTTAGTCAGTCTAGCTAAAATTTTGTTAGTTTTGTGGATCTTTTCAAAGATCCAACTTTTGTTTTATTGATTTTTCTCTATTCTTTTTAATTTTTGGTTTCATTTATTAACACTCTATTCTTTATTATTATTATTATCATCATCATTATTATTATTATTTTCCTTTTACTAACTTTGGGTTAGTTGGCTTTATTGTTTTATATTTTTAAGGTGGAAGTTTAGGTTATTAATTTGAGGTCTTTCTTCTTTTTAAATATAGGTATTTATAGTTGTAAATTTCACTTTAATCACTGCTTTATCTGCATCCCATAAATTTTAGTATGTTTTGTTCTCACTTTTATTAATCTCTTTCTAATCTCCCTTGTGATTTGTTTTTATTTGATCCGTTGGTTATTTAGTTTTGTACTGTTTAATTTCTGCATATATGTGAATTTCCCAAAATTGCTTCTGTTATTTATTTTTACTTTTATTCCACTGTGGTCTAAGAACATATCGTATGATTTTAGTACTTTTAAATTTACTGAGACTTGTTTTATGGCCTAACATATGGTCTGTCCTGGAGAATGTTCCATGTGCAGTTGATAAGAATGTATTTTGCTGTTGTTGCATCAAGTGTTCTATAGATGTCTGTAAGACCACCCAGAATGGTGGTCACCTCTGGAGGGGAGGAAGGAAAATATGATTGGGGTGGGTTCACAGGGAACTAAGGGGGTTGTAATGCTGGATATCTCAAGTCTTTGGTGAGTACATGAGCATTTTATTATTTCTCTGTAAGATGTATGTATATATTTTTATTCATGCTTCAATACACAGATTTTACTGTAAAATATATCCAGCTAGCCATGAGACTATATTGTGTCAGTCCCATGTTCTGCTTACAGAGAATATGGCTTAAGGATCAGGATAGGCTGCAGTCGTTCTGGATTTTCAGGGGTGTCAGGAAGAAAAATAAATGTTTGCAATGAGCACAGAAGTGGCTTTTGCACCTGCTTTCTCACAGCTAAATGAGATGGTGTTTTAAAAAGTTAGCTTTAAGAAAAGAAGGGCATGTTAAAGGAGATACTCAGTGAATTCTTGCAGTAGGATTAGAATCTGAGCAGACCTTACTGTCCCCAGGAGGATTTGGTGTCAGGTAGCATATATAAGGCTGTGTCACTCTACAAGTCCCTCTGCAGGTGCAGAATGATAACCAATGTTTGGTGTTAGAATTTTGTATTTAGATTAGTGACCCCACTTTCCAAGTGTCTACACACAAGTGGCATGGACATATTACAGGTTTAGAGAATGATTTCAGAAGCAACCGAAACATTATAGACAGAGGCAAGACATGTTTGCAGTGTGGCCAAGAGAGTATGGACTTTTACATCCTGGGCCAATCAAGAACTTGATCCTGAGAAAATTGATATCATAAGGAAAGATGATTTCCTGAAGTGACTTTTGCAGGGTGAAAAGAATTGAAATAACATAGGACATTAAATGAAAATTTCTGAATAAATATCTAAATGGGCCAGAGATGGCTTTGCATGTCGTTTCTAGGAGCAGTCTCCGCTCACAGTTTTTTTTTTTTTTTTTTTTTAATTTATTTATTTTTTTGGCTGTGTTGGGTCTTCGTTTCTGTGCGAGGGCTTTCTCTAGTTGCGGCAAGCGGGGGCCACTCTTCATCGCGGTGCGCGGGCCTCTCACTGTCGCGGCCTCTCTTGTTGCGGAGCACAGGCTCCAGACGCGCAGGCTCAGTAGTTGTGGCTCATGGGCCTAGTTGCTCCGTGGCGTGCGGGATCTTCCCAGACCAGGGCTTGAACCCGTGTCCCCTGCATTGGCAGGCAGATTGTCAACCACTGCGCCACCAGGGAAGCCCTTACAGTTCTTTTCACTGCCATGATCAAAGGAAAGATCTTTCGACAAGCCAAGAAAAGTTTGGTGCAGGCACAGCTTAAGAAATGTTAATGAGTTACTGGACATGCAGATGTGAAAATAAAGGCTACAGTTGGGCTTCAGCACAGAGCTGGAAATTTTGCTTACAAATTACACAGACAGAAAAAAATTCTCTGTGAAAAAAATTGTGAATCAGGAAAAGAGAGTAACTAATATGGAGGTTGGTTTCTAATTACGACGCCACAAATTAAACAAGAAATCTTTATTTACAGCAATGTCTAGGGCAAGTCAGTCAACTCTATTGGAGGGAAAGTTTGGCAAAATTAATGCGAAATGACAGAAATTTTAAGTATTATATTGTAGTAACATTTAAATGTGGGTTTTTCCAGGTTTCTGGGGGAAAGCACAGACAAATCACGAGAAAACATTTTATGTACTCAGCACTCTAGTAAGTAGTGTGACAAACCAGATGAACGATGCAATATGTTTCCTGCCCTTATGGACTTTATATAATCTAGTTAAAGAGACACCATCAGGGTGAAATAATGAGATAAAAATATGAGGCAGAATCAAGAGTACTTGCCCTTGTGGACAGTTCTCAGCAACCTCACTCTCTGGGTCCTGGTAAAGAAGCAGGCAGTTGGAGCATCTACTTCTTGACCACCCAGGGATCCTCATTCATTCTTACTGATTCCTATCTGTGCCCCCTTTAGCTTATATGCAGAAATTGCAATGACTCCTAGCAGGGCTTTGTTATGGAGCTTTCTACAAATTAAAAACAGGAATTTAAAGGAATGAAAATTGCTTGGAGCAAGAACATTGAAAATGATAAAAGGGCAACTAATAGTGAGAAAGGAAATATAAAGCCTTTCATACACATGACTTTGAAAGCAGAACCAGCTGAGAACATTTAACAGAGGAGCAAGCAAGCCTTCCCCTCCCAGGCCTCCATCTGACTGTGATGTTGCGCAGTGTGATGGCTGATAGCCATGTGCTGACTTCATCATTAACAATATGTATATATTTGGTAAAGCCAGAAATTGTGTAATACATTTGGGAAATCTTTCCATCAAAAATTAGTTCAAACACAACCTTTTGGTGTACAAAGAGAATAAGCCTCAGTTCTCAGGACAAATCACAGTGGACTACCTCATTACCCAACCATCCTGGATAAATGAGGCATTACTCTGTATTACTGAGTCTGCCATTGTATGGTGTAGAACATATTTTCTATATTATTATAAAATAAAATTATAATATTATTTTTGCAATATCACAACTTTTATAGTGGTTCCTAAGGCAGCAAGTTAGCCAAATTTCAGACACTGTAACGGAAGGATCTTCTGGATCAAATGGCTTATTAAGTAGATAAACTCAAATGAAAATAAGAATATATTTCAAGTAGGTCTTCTGTTTTGATATTTGCATGTGTAGTTTTTCAGTGTTCTGGGGTAGTGTGCAGCACAGTAAAAGGCAATGGTAATGAATATCACTACGCACACATATTTGTATTATAAAAGGAAAACTGTGCACCTAGATTTGTGATCAGAACAGAATCTGAGGGATGTGTATCACGATGGCAACACTGATTTTGGAAAAACAAAAAAAGACGGAAGGAACAGTAACCCAGGCTTAAGCAACAGCAGATTTTTCTTTTTTTGATTATTCATTTATTTTGTGGGATTTCAACAGTGAAAGAGACCCAAGGAGCCATAAAATCAGTCCCTCAAATTGAAGTTGAAAAAAGTGAATCATCTCTTGCACCCACCGATTGGTAGTAATTAACTTGAGAGCATCTCAGTTACTCTTCTATTAAGCAGTTCTAGGGAATCAAATTTATTTTAGTTTACTTATTGGATTCATCCTAAGCACTCAAGGTGCTTTTGAAGGATATGATGCAAATTGATAGCATCATTTAATATTTATTGAATTATAGCATCACATGCCTTAGAGCAGACACTAGACTTAATGAGAAGAGCAAGACATTCCCACTTTATAGAGAGAGTAACCAAGACAGGTGGGTAGGGGAAAGACTTGCTCAAAGTCAGACAGAAAATACTGAAAGGAGATTAGGTAGGACCCAGTTAGGTAATCCTTGGTAGATTGCCGTTTTCACTTGTACATAAGCTGAATTTGCTGGGGAAATATATATCAGGAAGAAATAAAATGTATTGAGAAAAAGAAGAGTTAATTTTTGAACTCTGGAATGGTAGTTGGGATGCTTAAGCATAAACACTTGGAGGGGTGGTGGTTAAACTCCTGTATTTACTTAGCTATCATGCTGTTTGCATTTCTCAATCCGTCTCTGCCAACTGGTATCTGTCACTAGCCAACTAGAGAAGGGAGAGACAGGAAAGGGAAATATTAAGCCCAGATTATCTTTTATAAGTGTATAAATTAATGGATATGATAGATTTTTTCAATGTGGAAACTCAAAGTTCTGTGCCTAGTTCTGTATTTTGGTTGTGTCAGTAAACCCAGAGCCAATGGGTTTATTTACAATCTTCTTTCCTGATTGGAATGAATAAAAGGGAAGCCTAGATCACAGAGGATTTTAGTCTCCCAGTTGGGATGCTCCACACCCCTAACATACATAGACAGAGATGACTCTGAGCTCTTTCTATGCTGTTTCCATGGTCATGGCTGCCCACTGCTCTGTTCCAACCCAAACTCTGCTGTGATTTTAACCCTATGTCTCTGGCTGAAGCAGCCTGCTTAGAGTTCTGGGTTGAGGTTTGTGTGTGTGGAGGGGCATACTTTCTTTCTTCAGACTTGGCCCTGCCAATAAGTCTATAGATAGGATTCTAATCCTCTGCACTTCTTCCTGTGCAATTCCAACTTTGGCTGGAATTTTGATTTTAGAATTTTCTGTCCATAGAATTAAGTCTTTCTGGCCTCCTGTTCTCTACCCCCAACATCTTGTTTTATCCTTTTATTTCCAATAAAGACATTTCTACTGAAGGAGAAAGAAAGTGGGAATAGGGAATGATGAATACTGAAGGTCGATTAATGTATTAAAACCCAAAATGATTATTTTTGATTCATGACTTCTGAAAATATATGTGATAGTTCTTCAACATTAGGAGAAAGATGAACAAAGAGCAAGAGAAAATCTTTGTTGTTTTATTGATCTTCCTTAATTATATTCTTTTATCTCAGGAATAAGCTTGCACAGAAGCTTCTGCTTGTACCTGCTGGATAGATGGATGCTTCTGAATCTACATCATTCCCATTGCTTTTGCCATTCCCCAGCCCTTGTTAAAGGCAACCTCTTCTTTTTTTTTTTTTTTTTTTTTTATAAATTTATTTATTTATTTTTGGCTGTGTTGGGTCTTCGTTTCTGTGCGAGGGCTTTCTCTAGTTGTGGCGAGCGGGGGCCACTCCTCATCGCGGTGCGCGGGCCTCTCACTATCGTGGCCTCTCTTGTTGCGGAGCACAGGCTCCAGACGCGCAGGCTCAGTCGTTGTGGCTCACGGGCCTAGTTGCTCCGCGGCATGTGGGATCTTCCCAGACCAGGGCTCGAACCCGTGTCCCCTGCACTGGCAGGCAGATTCTCAACCACTGCGCCACCAGGGAAGCCCCAAGGCAACCTCTTCTAATGCAAACAAAATCATACAAAAAAATCTAAATTTCTCTTGGTTTCTAAATGGATAAGAATTTGTTTCTGAACTGAAAGGAGCTTTTTTTTCCTGACAAAAATCTGATCATTTCAGGATAAAACATATGACAGGTCAATATTGCTTTCCTGGTGATAGCCCGGAGTGGGGTGACCCAGCAAAAACATCCAGAGACAAATTAAAGACAAGAGTAAAAACAGTTATGTGCTCAAGCACAGGAGGGGTGGTAAACATACCAGTAGTGATTATTTATATTCCAAGTATGATTAATATCATAACAAATTGACATGTATTTGCCTTGGAGACATGATTGGAGGAGAAAATCTGAATGTTTGGTGAATCAAGGAGACTTCATGGAAGAGACGGCTTTAGAGAAGGGTGTAAAAAGTGTCTGAGAAGGAAATAGAGGTTGGTAGTTCCAAATACAGAGGTGGTCAAGGTGAGTGTGTCTGGGAAAAACAAGTTGTCTGACTGTGGGATACATGAGAGCGTGGGAGAGGGGGCCAGGAAAAAAGAGCCTTATTGTGGATGCCTGAAATGTTTATACTCGAATTGGTAGGCAATGGTTTTTAAGCATGAATGTTAATAGGTTTGAAGTTTAAGAAAATTAAATTGTGGACCAGAAAGACTGGAAGGGAAATAGAATTAGCAATCAGGAGAATTTTGTAGTAGCGGAAGTGAGAAATCTTGAGAATCTAAGCTAAAGGAAATAATCAGACTTCATTGGCTGTGTCTTCATGAAGCTAACATATCAAGTGATTGAATAAGCCATAGATCCCTTAGTAAATTTAATAAAAATCTCTGGAAATCCTCCAGAAAAATATCATATTTCCACATACTCATAAAAATGTTGCTTATAATTTCAGGGAATTGCTTATAATTTCCTGGGAACCAGAGAGCATTTAGGAACCTATGGGCTACAAGTTAAGCACCTTTGAGTCTGACTGATTTGATTGCATTTAAAAAATGAACCAATCAGTTATATAACAAATATTGTTTACCATTTTGACATAATGTAGATTGGCATTTCACACTTTTTTTTATAACTTAGTACAGAGGTTGTGGTAAAACAATTTTGGCAATTACTACATACTCTTATCATCCTCTGGAAGATGAAATTACATATCGTCATGTTAAATGTTCTACAGTAAAGAACACTGGCTTAACTCTGTTTACTCCAGTGCTTCCAGCCATTAATCCAATGGTTGTCAGAACCTGTCTTTGCAGTCTTCACCCAGAGACCCCTGCTAAATTGTTTCACAATCTTCAGATATAAATGGAACTTAGGCTCCAAGGACATAAAGTCCCTTTGCATCTGCCTTCACCTCTCTCAACCCTCCTTCCTGTGAACCAGGAGGTAGACGTTCTGGTCTTTACTAACCAGTAGTGTGATCTTGGAAAAATTATGGCCTCAGAATTCATTTCTGGAGAAGAAGGGTGTGAATCTCTATGCCCTGTATTGGTGGTTCTCAAACCCTAGCGTTCATCAGAATCATCATGAAGCCTTCTTAAAGCCCCACACCAGAGTTTCTGAGTGTGAAGGCTGGGCTGGGGCCTGAAGAGTTTGCATTACTGTGGAGTTAGTTCCCAGGTGATGCCGATGCTGATAGTCAACAGACCAAACTTTGAGAACTGCTGCTCTAGCATTTTTAAGATCCTGTAAACACTTAAGACTCTTTCCCATTTAGGTCATTTCCTCTCCCGAGCTGGC
The DNA here is from genome assembly GCF_965194805.1 of Balaenoptera borealis. Taxonomy (NCBI): domain Eukaryota; kingdom Metazoa; phylum Chordata; class Mammalia; order Artiodactyla; family Balaenopteridae; genus Balaenoptera; species Balaenoptera borealis. Next base: position 20,912,425 of record NC_138876.1, read on the forward strand.
GACTCACTGCCTACCTGCTCCTGTTTTGGGTCTGCAGGGCCACAAATTCTCCATGCATTATTTTGTGTGATGGTTGCTGTTGGTGTTTTCTGAGCAAGACTGTATCATCATTGCTGTTGCTCTTGCCATTCCCCAGCCCTTGTCAAAGGCAGCTTGTCTAGTACAAACAAAGTCGTACAGAACATATAAATGCTTTTTAAAATTTCAAATGTGTATAGAGGGCACTAATGAAATGTGTCACTATGTTGGCTGACATGGTTTAAAGCAAACTTTTTTGGATACTACATATTTGATGAATCAAGCCAACATGTAGTTAGACTTGGTTGTACAGAGGACTTATTTACATGGCCTTTCTTTTAGGGGAACACTGCTCTGTTTAACGTGTATGTTAGTGTAGGTGCTGCTTAAACATGGAAAGGATTCCCTCTATTCAGAATGCATGGGAGCAACTGCAGAGCTAGTGCTGGGACAAAATGATGACATTGATAAAATTTGACTTTGGGATCCCTTCGCTCTGTGTTCAGTCACTTAATAAATATTTACCGATCGTTGGCATATAAGGCATTAAGCTAGATGCTTTGGCGGATACAGAAATAAATCAGATCAAATCCTTGCCCGCAATGGAATTTATAACCTACTGTAAGACTTAAGATGTGTACATTCATGAAGACAGTGAGCAGGGCTGCTGCTTTATTGGCTGGGCTCAAATGACAGCAAATCTATTACTAGTTATGTGACCTTGGACAGTTTGTGTAACCCTTTGAGCCTCAGCTTCATAATGGTAGGTAAAGTAATGCTGCATAGGATCACTTATGGCCTCATTGTAAAAACCCATATAAAATGCTTTCTACCATGTTCAGAATATATTATGTATTCAATAAACGTAGCAGTTTTAAAAACTATCATCATAAAAGTAGAGTGATAAATATAATAGATAGTTTTGAATGCTTACTATGTGTTGGATATTGAACTAAGAGTTTTTCATGTATTACTTCATTAGTCCTACACCAACCCTTAATAAACTGATAGTGTAGTTTTCTTCATTTTGTAGATGAGAAGCAGAACTCAGGAACCTTAAGACATTTTCCTAAGTAATATAGCTTGTAAATGCCTGAGCTTCTATTTCAACAACAGCATTCTGGTTCCAGGGCTTGCACCCTTAACCACTATGTGTACTGCTACTTAACAAATGCTCCAAGAGGGATAAACAAGATACTTGAGGAAGTCAGAGGTAGGAGCGAAAACTTCTGTCTAGGAGGAAGTGCTACTATGATAAAGGCTTAAAATTTGAGCTAGAGCTTGAAAGATAGGGGGATTTTGGCTTTGCACATTCTCACCTGCCCTGTTCTTATTCAACATATTTATTTATTGCATAAATATTTACCCAACACTTCTTTTGCACCAGGCCTTGTGGTGGGTGCTAGAGATGCAGCAGGAAATAAGAAGGGCACAGCATCACTGGTTCAGTATCCATGCCTTCATGCAACTTGTGATCCGGAGCTGGAGGTGGCAACCCAACAGGCACTTAATGAGCAATTATGAGGGAGAAGTTTAGACTGCTGTTTAATTCAGGAACTATCAGCTGAGGGCTTACTCCATCCTGGGCTGTGCTGCATGCCACGGGGGACACAAAAGTGAAGATGTGGTTCTGTTCTGCTCACTAGTTAGACTCCCCGGGAAAAGCTTTGTTTTCTTCTTCATGTTTCTTGCTGCTGTATATATTCTGTCCTGCAGTGGAAATCTCTGATCTGAAATCCATTCATTCATAGTTATTTGTGATCTCTTAATTTTTTTTAAAATAAATAAATACATAAATAAATAAATATATTTATTTATTTATGTATTTATTTATTTTCGGCTGTGTTGGGTGTTCGTTGCTGCAAACGGGCTTTCTCTAGTTGCGGCGAGCGGGGGCTACTCTTCGTTGTGGTGCACGGGCTTCTCATTGCGGTGGCTTCTCTTGTTGCGGAGGCTTCTCGTTGCGGAGCATGGGCCCTAGGCGCGCGGGCTTCAGTAGTTGTGACACGTGAGCTCAGTAGTTGTGGCTCGCGGGCTCTGGAGCGCAGGCTCAGTAGCTGTGGCACACAGGCTGAGTTGCTTCATGGCATGTGGGATCTTCCCGGACCAGGGATTGAACCCGTGTCCCCTGCATTGGCAGGTGGATTCTTAACCACTGTGCCACCAGGGAAGCCCGATCTCTTAATTTTTAAAAAATTTTTATTTTAATTTAATTTTATAGTGGAGTCTAGTGGATTTACAATGTTGTGTTAGTTTCAGGTGCACAGCAAAGGGATTCAGTTATACATATACATATATCCTTTCTTTTTCAGATTCTTTTCCCATGTAGGTTATTATAGATTATTGAGTAGCGTTACCTGTGATATACAGTAGGTCCTTGTTTTTTATTTAATATATAGTAGTAGGTGTATGTTAATCCCAAACTCCTAATTTATGTGATCTCTTAATTTTTAAATAAACTAATGTGATTGGATAACATTTTTAAACTATTGACCCATTTCTGCCCCTCCCTCGCTTTTATTTTTTATCCCTCTCTTCTGCCACATACCTCCATTCATGCAGCTAAAGTTTGGTTCACACATTGCCTAAGGAGAAGGATATTACAGGGCAGAAAATTGAGGGAAGGGTCAGTCTTTCTGGCTCTAGTTTCTAAAAGCCTGTGCCCTGAAAGGAAGGAATAGGACTCCTGACATAACCCACTTCAGTCGGAAAAGGCTTCCTGGGCAGGGAATGCCTTTAGCAATGTTGGGAAATGACTGTGATTAAATTTCTGCCACCTCAGCTGTGAATGAGGAATTGAAAAAAAATTCAGTTAAATTATAGAAAAATAATTGGAATCCACTGCACTGATTCATGCTAAGATTTATAATCCTTTCCAGTTAATTTTGGATTTCAGTGAGGACTTTTAATATCATATTCACTCATTCAGCAAATATTTACCGAGCATCTCTCTACCATGTGCCAGGGAAGTCAGAGGCTAGTATTAGAGTGTGGAGTAAGAATAGACACAGTTCTTGCTGAATATTACCTTCAGGCAGAAAGTCATTAATCAACTAATTACACAAATAGATGTAAAATTACAAGTGTGGAAATTGCCACTGAGGAAAAAGATACAGGGAGTATTCACAAGGGGGTCTGACCTCTTCTGGGGGCATCTGAGAAGTCTCTCTGGGAAGTGACATTTTAATTGAGACCTGGAAATGAACAGGAGCTAATTAGGTAAAGAGGAGAGGAGAGAGTCAGTGTTCCTGGCAGACAGGATTTCAACCCCTTCGTGTGGTGGCAGAGCCACTAGAAAAAAATCTTTATTGGAGGGAAGAGAGAGAGGGACTGTTGATCACAAAACGAGGGCAGCTACTGACATTAAGTGCTTTCCTGAGTGTGAAGGCATATTCTGTGCATGGGGGCTGCTTGTGTGTGTCTCCCATTATCTTTGTGCATGTCTCCCTGAAGCCTCAAAGCTCAGAGTGTCGAAGGCTAAACTCTTCATCTTTCCCCAAATCTGCCCCTGCTCCTGAGCGTCCCATCTTGACAAATGATGGCTCTGTCTTTGCATTTTGTATAAGCCAGAACCCTCAACATCATCCTTTCCTCATCCTTCTTCCTCATCCCCTGTGTCCCATCAATCTCCAGGTTCCATCAATTCTGTCTCATTAATTTCTCTCACAGCTAATTCACCTCACTCCACTCCCACTGCCTTAGTGGGGGTCAGCACCCTTCCCTCCGGGCTCTGTGCATACTGAGCTACTTTACATTCTTTGAGGAAGCTGCACCTTTCCCTGTCTCCAGGTTTTTATGCATATCTTTCCTCTGTCCAGAATCCTCCTTCCCTCCTCCGGTATGCCTGTCCTTTGACAAACCCTCCCCGGCCATCAGCCACAACCGCTAAGGAGATGAGGTTGGCTTTTCCTCCATTCTTGTTAGGGATAACAAGTACTAAGTACCTCGTGCTTATCCCTATCAACTACCTGTTTATTCATCTATCTAGACCTGGCTATCCAACATGGTGGTCGCTAATTACCCGTGGTATGAAACACTTGAAATGTAGCTAGGATGAATTGAGATACACCATGTGTGTAAAATACCATATTTTAAAGACATAGTACAAAAAATGCGAAATATTTAATTACTAATTTTTAACGCTGGTTGCATGCTGAAATGATAATATTTTGGATATCAAGTCAAATAAATACATTAGTAAAGTGAAATTCACCTGATGCTTTTTACTTTTTAAAACGTGCCTAGTAGAAAATTTAAAAGTATATATATATGACTCACATTTGTGCCTTGCATCTTTTTCCTGTTGGATGGTACTGGTCTAGACGCTATAAACAACTAGAGCAGGGGTCAGCAAACTATGGCCCATGGGCCAAATCTGGTCTGCTACCTGTTTTAGTCAATAAAGTTTTATTGGAACACAGCCAGATTCATTCACTTACATATTTTCAATGGCTCTTTCCCACTTATGATAGGAACTATATGGCCCACAAGCCTAAAATATTTACTCTTGGCCCTTTTCAGGAAAAGTTTGCTGACCTCTGTTCTAGAAGGCTGATATTGTATTTTATTCATCATTGTATCTCAAATCATTGCACAATACCTGGCACTCAATAAATGTCTGCTGAGTAAATAAATGTCTAACCAGTAGATGTTTGTTGAATGAATACAAGTTTGAGAATTGTATTGGCAGGATCATCGCTAGCATCATTTTATAACCCACAGCTGTGGTGACCATATGACTAAAACTAAAAATTGAATATGACTTGATAAGTAGTTATGTAACTGGACAGAAGTCATATACAGTATTTAAAATTGGAACACCCTGTAAAAGCCCAGAATACATGGTCCGCACTTCCATCATCATGAAATATCTTGATTTTGGAGTAGACAGAGATATTTTAATTATGCCTGAAATAGGATGGAGTGTTGTATAAGTGAGAAAGAGAACTGTCTCAAAGGTTGGATATTTGGGATTAAGGGTTTAGGTCATAACTACCTTTAGTGTGCCATGTGTGCTCTATTGATATTGTAGAAAGGAATCTGAAAACTAGAGGGCAGAGTGATGATGGAGGCTAAAGACCAACAAAGAAGAGACTCCCGGGAAGGCAATATTTCAGTCTTTTTGCAAGAGATCCTGATCTTCCAGAAAGGATTCCTACATTCAACTTTCCTGTAGGTTCCTCCCATACAGGCTTCCTACAGGCAGTTTTTGCCTGGAAATGTAAAGCAGTAAATCACATGGAAATCTGAATTGGTTTGCATACATGGGAATTAATTCTTATGTCTTAAAAATGGCGCTGAGAATGAGTGTTGGAAGAGAGTTAAGTACATCTTCACACTTTGATCCAAATATACTCCTGTCATTTACTCTCTGCTCACAAATCTACAGCTGTTAGAAGGCACAAAATCATTTTCTTTTGCTTTTCTCTGTCAAATTGTTGATGAAAATGATTTTACAAAATTGAAACATCCAGAGTTACCATAGATGAGAATCAAATTTCAGGTCTTGGTTATGCAACATAATCTCATCTCATAAGAACCACTCATTTTTTAAAAATCATAACATTTCTCAGTGTTGAATTGAATCTTTTCTTTTTGAGTAATTAAAGTTGTAAAAGCAACTTGATATATTCATTGGAGCAGGTAGATTCCAGAGGGCTTTTCTGAAGGGAGGCAGAGAGTTTTCTTTTATTAGAGCATATTTGGGAAGCAAACAAAAGAAGAATGAGAATAATATTCATTAGTGGCATATGTGATCAGTATAGAAAGAGAATATTAAATATTTGATAATTTTTACTTTAGCTGGTTCAGAGAAATGAGGGATTATAAAGTTGATAAGATCATAGAGCTGAATCTGTCCATCCATCCGTCCATCCACCCACCCACCCACTCATTTATCAATCTACCAGCAGTTGCTTATTGAATTTATTGAATTACATTTATTAAAGTACTATTTGTCCAGCTCTGTAGTAGGTGTTACGGGAGATACAAGGGAAACAAAAGACAATTCTGTGAATCTAAGGAGATTCATAGAATGCTAGGTGTGAAGATGACATTATTTTAATTCAACACTGTCTCTTTCACATTAAGAAACAATTGTTAGGTGATTTGTGTAATGTAATACTCGAAGAATTGTATGGTGAGCCACAGAACCCTGGTTCCTAGTCTAATAATTTTTCTACTGATAGCAGTTGGGTAAGTCAGATATATATATCTACCTAAAAGGCTAGAGAGTAAATAATTCTAGGTCATCATGTAAGCAAGTGTGGGATCACTGGATGAGTCTGATCTATGGGGCTTTGGAGAATATCCAACATTGATCAAGGTGAAAGGAAGGTTGAAAGGTGGAGTGGGGTGTGGAGCTGGACTTAAAGGAAATACAGAGCTTGGAATCATAAACGGTAGAGAGAAGACATTCCAGAAGACAAACAAAAGAGACAAATGCAAGGGGAGAGGAACTAAGCAGAATAGAAGGGAAAGAGAAACAACTAGGTTAGACAAGAGTCGACAGAAGTGGTGGAGGTGGCTTGGTGTGGAGCAGAGGCCACTGTGGAGAAGCTGGTGGGATGAGGTTGGGTCAGTGAGGTGAGAGCATCGATGTTAGAAGGTTGAATGCCTTCTGGAGAAAATTTTTTCTATTAGTAAGAGGCTAAAGTGTAAGCCAGGTTTTGGGAAGATTTATACACTGCACTCCCACTCTACAGAAAGACAGAGTATTCCTCAAGGGCCCAGCAAGAAACCCAAAAGGAAAGAAAATCATTCTGGCAAATTAAATAAATATGGCAGTAAGTGTATCATGTTTCCTTTTTCATATCTTTATATTGCATACCACTTCCTGATGTTTGATCAAAATTTACTAGTTTGGTGGGAAAATCTAAAAGAGAATATTTGAGAAAAGCCACAGGAAACTAATAACATTAAGGATATGCACACATTTATTTTCAGAAATAGTCAATTTGTACTCCACTGGGGTTGGATTTTTTTAAGGTTTTGATATACTGCTGAAATTATGGTTTAGGTAGGATGAAATGCATTCTTAAACATTACATTTTCACAGTAATATCTACATATCACTCAGAACACCATCACTGGCAGATAGTAAATATTTTATATCTTATTGAAAAATAATATTTTTTCTTATAAAACATTGGAATCATATTCCTTTTAGGCTCTTCCCAAAAGTTTCCCTTGAAAAGGTTAAAAAATAATCCTGCCTAAATCTTCATCATACAAATTTGCCAGTGAATTTTGAGGGCAGGAGTTTTTGGTTTGGATTTTAACTGCCATGGATTCGGCATACCAGATTCTGTTCTGTGTCATCACTGTGCATTGCCACTGCATGTACATGTGGAATTGGTATGGAAAAACAATCTGTAGCTCTTTACTTCTTTTTCTTTGTTGTTTCTTATAATGTGAGTAGAAATTTTATATCTACATAAATAATGCCAACCTTCAGCTATTTATCCAACTCTTTTTATGAGTTTGCAAAAGATGACCAGTGGTCAGGCTCTTTCAACTGCACAACAGTTGCTGCCTTTATCTGCATAAATAACTTGCCTTTCAGTGAAGTGGAATGATAGGAACAGAGGAAAAACATGGGCATTCATTGCCTGTTTTTACTGACAAAGTGAAGTTGGAGAGTATAAGCATGGATGTGATTTACCCTTTATCTCCTGAAGGCTTGGCTTGAGTAATTCGCTACCTTAATACTTCCTTAAACATTGTTCCTTGTTCTTTATCAAGGACTTGATAATCTAATGAGGGAAACAGACATGAGTAGACAACTTGTACAATGGAAGGAGTGCTATAAAGTGGATTAAACAAAGCACTATGAACATGTGAGATTTGCCCCCTTTTCCAAGTTCATAGAGAAGATTGACTACTCATTTTAGTTTCTGATGCACACTCTTCTGAAAATAAGCATATTTTTAGACCATGACATGAGGTTACTATCATTCTCCTCATCTTCAAATAGGGGCAGGACACTCTGAATAGATATTATGGATGGTAGTAAGATGTTTCTATGCTCATCCTCAATGTGGCTAAGGGTGTGGGAAAGTGGGCACTCATACTTCGTTGGCAGTAGGGTGTATCGGAGGATATCAGTTGACTTTCTCTGGAAGCAGTTGGGTAATATGCTCCGTGAAGGTGCTGTGTATCTTGATTACTACTCAATCTGTAATGCCTAAAATTCAACTTGAATAAATGGATAAATTAATAAATCCTAAAATATTTAAAATTTTGTATATGCTTTGATGCCCAAATTTTAATTATAAGAATTAAAAATCATATGAAGCTACTATTAAGATTTAGCTATAAGAATATACATTATATTGTTATTTATCATACTAAAAACTCAAAACAGCTCAGTTAAGTTTAACACTATGGGATTTAGTAAAAATTACATAACATCCCTACTGTGGACTATTGCACACCCACAAGTGATAATGTTGCAAAGTATGTATATAAATGATACAGAAGAATGCATGAGACTTTTATAAGTAGGTCATAAAACAGTGCATAGAGTATTACTCCATTGTTATAAGATGATAAACTAAGAATTTTTAAAAGGATGTCAAAGAAAGGAGTTTACCGGAGACTTAGGTATTGCCTTATAAACTCCAAAATTTTAGTGGCTTGAAACAGTACTATGTAGCCAATTGGCTTTTGTGAATCAGCAGGGAAGCTCTGCTTATCGTAGCTGCTCAGGTTCCCAAAATGAAGCAAGCATCACAATCAGTGCTGATCACTGTGCCATATAGAAAAGACCTGTGGAAGGTTTCACACTAGGAAATAAATGCTATAACATAGAAGTAAAAGATGACAGTTCTGCTCACAACTCATTGGCCAGATCTAGTCACATGTCCCACCCACCCAAAAGGGAGCAAGGAATTATAATCCTCCCATGTAATTGGGGGGAGAGAATTAGAAATGTTTGGTGAGCAGCACTAAGGATACCACTTATGGTATCAATATTCAACTCACTTGGTCTGTCTCTGAGGAGACAATCCAAAAGTCCTATCCAATCAGGGCATCAGAGTCCAAGCTTGTGATGTCTGGGTGGTGCCTGATGGTCTGGATATGGCTCCTTTTGATCTTCAAACCAACTGAAAAAATAGATTATCTCTTCCCCGAAACACATAGTACAGAATGGTAGAATAGTGGCAGGGTGTCTACAGCACTCCCATTTGGAAAGGGGAAGTCGCTGGTCCATATCAATCCTGAAATCTAACTGCAGGTCCTAATCCCCTGGAGATAAGGACTGCTTCATGACTAGGTTCTGACTGGGCTCCTGGGAAAGGGTTTTCCAATCAGTTGTTCCATGTAGCCCTTGGATCTGCCCTTTAGAGGTCTTTCTTTTTCTATTATTTGCCTTTGCTCCATCTGAAAAGTGCACTACAGAATGTGCCCCCCTTCAAGGATGAGAAGCTTAGCCTGAAAATGCTCTCAGAAGCTCACAAGCCCAACTATTGTTAAAGTTTCTGTCTTTAGACTACAAAAAACTGTCACAAACATTTTTGGAAGGCTCATAGTTTTCTTTGGCTGTACAACTTTCTAAAAAATTTAATCAACTTTTTTTTTTTTTTATTGTTGATTCTGGTTAGTTCCTCCTGCTAATAGCCACATACACAGCTCTTTATTGAGACATCCCTCTCTCTGTTTCATCTTTACTGCAGTTATATTAAACCAACCAAGCTTCATTGGAAGAGCCACAACTTCAGGCTCTTTTTGTTTGGGCTATTTTGTCTAAATGAAAGGCTAAGTGCCATCTTAACTCATTCAGAAGTTTGACAGTGGGTGTGAAAACCATACCCTTGATTTATTCTTTGACACAAGGCTGTGTTTTAATCTTCTAGTCTTTCACCAATTGCTGATAAGAAACAATTGCCTCTTCTGCTTTCCAAATTCTCTGGACCATCTCTGTTACCTTCCATACTTGCTTACAAATCAGTTAATTGTGTCCTTAGCCCATTCTTTTTATTGTAGTACCTTTTCAAAGGCGGCCAACAACAGTCGTCATCTGCTAGAAAAGTTCTGTTTCCCAATCACTTCCTGTAAAGCTACAAGTTCACAAAGTTTATCACCTTCCTTTCAAATTACCACGGGTGACATTTTCACAAAATAGATTATCTGTGCATAAATTGTTATCTTTTTAGCTGCAAACTAAAGACTCTTTGCTGCCTGTCACCTGACCACTCATCCTATGCCACATACCTTAGTTTTCTGATACGCTGTTACTCCAATTCTAGGCACTTATTTTGTATTGACCAGAATAAGAGAGATCTGGTCCTCAGTTTTGTAGGTCCCTGAAATTTTATTGTCATCAAATGATTTTGTCCCATTTTGAATGGAAAACACATTCAAATTGATAAAAGATGATGGGTAAAAGTGTTGATTTGTTAATTTAAAATTGAAAGTCTATTTAAGTAGCTAAAATATCTGTGTTCTCTAACCACAACATATTATTCTGAGTCAAGAAATTCTAGAAACCATTACTTTAATCTGAATGTTTCTTGGTTACTAAGTGTTAATGGAGTGCTTGATCATGAGTGGATATCATTGTGGAATAATTCATCCAGTCTCTATAGAAGCTTGACCTCCCTTGTATCACAAGAGAGCTCAGCACTTCATTGAGAGGGACACATTCAGACAGGGATCTCATCTTGTAGCTTATATTCTAGGAGGTAGAGACAAACAACAAATGGTGAACACAAAATAATACTTATGACATAATGCAAGTGCATTTTAAATAATAAACCTGGGTGATGGGATGTAGTGTAACTTGGAGGAGTGCATGGAGGAAGATATTGCAATATTTTAGCTAAAATGGCCAGTGAAAATCATTCTAAGGTGGTGACATTAGAGCCAAGACTCAAATGAGGGTAAAGGGGTAATCATAGAAGATCTGATGAAAGAACATTCTCTGTAGAAGGAACAGCATGTTCAAAAGGCCAGTGGTGTGAATGGGCTCAGTGTGTTGGAAGAATAGAAAGAAGGCCTGGGAATGAGGAGAATGGTGAGTGGGGAGGTATGTGGTCATGTCTGAAAGATTGGCCAGGGATGTATCATGTACAGCTTTGTTAGTCATGTTGAGGAGTTGGTGTTTTCCTCTAAGCCCAGTGGAACCACTGGAGACTTTTAAGCAATAGATCAATTTGATCTGTTTTATGCTTTAAGAAGATCACCCTGGCTGGCTGTTTGGAGAATGAACTCTGGCAAGAAACGAGTGGAAACAGCCCGCTGCAGCCAAGGTGTGAGACACTGGTCATTTGGATTCGAGCTGTAGCAATGGAGATGGTGTTAAGTGGTGGGATCTTGAAAATATTTTGGAGATAAGAGTTGGCAAGATTTGCAGAGAGATTGTTTGAGAAACATGAGGAAAAGTAGGAAAATGAATGTTGTTTCAAGTTTTTTGGCCCAAGAAACTTGGTGGTAGTGATATCATTAACTGTGATAAGGAAGACAGCTAGGGGTAAATCAAGAATTTTATTTTGGACATACTAAGTTTGAGATGTCTATTAGACAGCTAAGAGATGATGTCAAGTAGGCAGTGGGATATATAAAACTAGAGCCCAGGGGGTGTTAAGAACTAGGGATAGAGATTTATGAGTCATCAGTACAAAAGTGTTATTTTAAGCCATAGAAGAGGTTGAGATCACCTAGAAAAGGAATTCGAACAGAAAAGAGGGTGGACGACGGAGTTAAGGGTTAGCAGAGGAGGAGGGACCAGAAATGGAAATTAAGAAGGAGCAAAGTTGAGGTTGGAGGAAAATCAGGAGTGAGTGGTGTTGTGAAAACCAAGCAGAGAGATTTCTGCGAGAAGAAAGTCAAGTGCTGCAAGTTGATTAAGTGCCCTAATCCAGCTTCCTGATTAATATTTCTTCCAAGCACCTATAATACCATGCCACTCTTTCTAGCATTTGATCCTACTGGAAAGGAGGCTAATTATGGAATAGTAATTGTTTGTAGTATTATTCCCTTTTGGTCAATTATATTAAGAAGTGGGTGAAGTGGTATTTTGGTTAATGAGGAGGAGCTTGGGTCTCTTCTCCAACATTGACATCACTGGTGGTAACTACTTACTTGCTGTGGAAAGGTTACTTAACTTCTCAGAGCCTTGGTTTCCACTTGTTTTCTGGGGATGACTACTCATATCAGAGTCTTGTTGTGGGAATTAATTAATATAATGTATACAAGGCAGTAAGTTCAGTGCCAGTCAAAATGTAATTAGATCACAAATGGTAGCTTTTATTATTTTTTTCCCCTGATGCTGATTGGCTAATTACAGAAATGGGTCACTATTGAGTAATCCTGTGAAGATGCGCTGGTGGTTGTTTTTAGGATGATGCTGGAGAGGTAATGTCTACATACTGTTGCAATAGGATAGAAGCCAGCCACTCAAACTATATATTTAAATGCCTCCTGCTGCTCCAGCCCCCACTACCACGTACGCGTCCTTTTGAGTCAGGACGTGTAAAACTCAGACAAGTGATGTTTTAAGAGATGGAATGATAGAAACGTACCTCTGTGCTTCTCTGCGAAGAATTATCCAGGCCTGGCGGTGTATCAAGCTGCCAGTGAGCAGATAAAGTAGGGATAGGGGCCTGTGCAGAGCCGAGAGTGGGTCATGAACTTTGTTAAAATAAGCAGGCATTTCCCCACCTTCGGGCAGCTCACAAGCCTATCTTATCCTCTGAAGCCCAAGAGAGTGGGTCAGGGATATAATTGAGCAAGTGTCTCGGATTCATTTTCCAGAAAATGAGGCCATTAGCCCTAGCTGCTCTCTGAGAGGTTTTTGTTAAACATAACAATTCCTCTGAAACTGTTACAGTTCCCCTCATGGTCCCTCTGTGCCAGGCACTTTCATCTGTGGAGGCGGTGGGGTGGCAGTGGCCACCCTGGAGTTGGGTAGGCAGTCAGCGCTGGTGGAGATGGAGCAGCGCCCTTCCTCCAAACCGACGCCCCCTCGCCTCTCTGAGGGCATCTCATCTCGAGTTTTGAAATAATACCTTCACCATACCCCCTCCTTCAACACAAACACCTATTTTTCGGTTCCAATTGACCTGTTAAGCTAATTTTCCTTGGGGGAGTCATCACTTTGGCTTAATTGTCAAAAAGATAGTAAGCCAGCTGTGGAGCTGGACTACCTCTGTTTGAATCTTGATTCCATTGTTTAAGATCTCTGTGATCTTGATGAAATTGATTAATCTCTCTAATCCTGGATCCTCATCTACAAAACGAGACTGATTACTGTTGTGTAGCCTATTGTGTAGATTAATGAATTAATTCATACAAAGGACTTACTTAGCATTATTTGCTAACTTAGTACTATTAAGTCTTTAATAATAAACGTTGATGGGATATTTTGTCTCTGTTATGTAGGAACACTGAGAAGCTCGTTTTAAGAGGCTTCTTCATGTTGTTATTTTCACCAGTGGTATTTTGCATATCGTTGGTGGTTTCAACATTTTATTCCACCCTCTCTGATGCTCTGAAGAAAGAGATACCATGTTGGAAGCATCTAGGAAGCTAGCTTTATGATATAGTAGAGGATAATGACACCTCCTCTAGTTTTATATTTATGAGAACAGCTAACCCATCAAACAAAATGTCAACGCGGAGCTGGAGTCATTTAACTGAGTATGTTTATCTTTAGGGTGTTTTCAGCTGCATGTAATAGAAAACTGACAGAAACTTGCTTAAGTAATACGAAAATGTATCTCACAAAGCTAAAAGTCCAGAGGTAGGATAAACTCAGCCATGTTCTGAAGGATCCACTGTTTCTGCATCTATGCCATGGTATCCTCAGAGGCTTGTCCTTCCTTTCAGACTTGTCCCTCTCTGGTCACAAAAGGGCTGGTAGAGTCCCAGGCATTACACGTCTAGAGAAAGAAGGGCCATTTTTCCTCGTGTCTTTTTCTCATAGGATCCTACTGATAACTGTAAGAAATCACTACGTTGCAACCTTCCGAACGATTCCTGTGCTTTCCATTCACACAACAGCCTCCTTAGGCATGTAGATGGTCTCAAGAGTTCAGCGTAAATAGCTCAACAGCTTACCAGCCCACCATCCCAGGTCGTCTCTTCCCTCTGCCTCCACCCTTTCCCACATGGGCAATTGCACATTTTAAAGTCTATTACTTGTAGAACCTCATTCCTGGTTCCAAGTGTTTTTATCAATTTGGGTTATCTGTCGCAAGCAGCAGAAAACAACTCTGGCTGATTTAGGCAGGAGGTAAATTTATTTAAAATGTACTAAATAGTTCCAGAATGATCCTGAATTTTCTTCTGCTATAAAGGACATCATGGAGACACTTGGCAAATTCTGAATAAAGTCTGCAAATTAGATAATAGTATTGTATTTGTATTCATTTGATGATTTTGAAAATTGTGCTGTGATTATGTAAGAGAATTTCTTTTTATTAAATACACAATGACATTTTAGGGCAAAGATATCATGTCTACAATTTACTATTAAACAGTTTAGGAAAAATACACACACACAGAAGGATAAAGCAGTGTCTAATAATATTAACGTAGGGAAACTGGCTGAAGGGTATTCAGGAATATTTTGAACTCCTCTTGTGACTTTTGTGTAGGTTTTTATATCCAATTAAAAAATTGTCTTTTAATGATGCAAAAAGATATGAGGTAAGGTTGCAGTGCTGTATCAAGTCCGGCAACTTGTTTTAATAAATCGCCAAAGACAATGAGGAAGATATTTAGTGAATAGCTCGAGAGTGGCCTAGATTGCAAGAGATTCGGGCCAGAAGGCTTCAGAGCCAGTAACAGTGCTCCAGATCACTCCATGGAGCTCAGCGCTTGTGGACAGAACTGCCGCCTCCATGATGTGCTGTTGGACGTCGTAGTTTGCTCTGCTGCTGTGGCTGGCGCTGGACACTCTCACCACCATCAGCACAGTGGCTGCTGCTGCTGCTCCCAGATGGTCTTTTTACCACGGCCACCACTGCCAGGGACTTGTCTCCAGGACCTTTGCGTTTTAGCCTCACTTTCAATTTCAAAGTCCGGGCTGCAGGAATCAGACTGAGAGAGCCCAAGTCATGGGCTTTTACGTAGGCACCAGTTAGGCTCGTAAAAATGAGTATCAGGAATTTTCAGTCTCTAGAGTGACACACAAGTCCTGCTTTGCCACAGAGGGAGGGATTCTTCAAGAAGGAGTGGGTTTCAGACACCACACAACCCACAAAAATGACAGATGTCCATTGCAAGGTGGTGTTTGCAATTCTCTCTCTTAGGATGTCAAAATACATTCTGGGTGTTGTTCTGTTGAAAGGTAGGAGCAAAAGAAAATGTATTTCTTTCAACGTGGAAGGAGTAAAATACTCACAGATGTTGGGTCCTAACTCACACATACACTCATAGTGTGGGTTAATATGGAAAATTATCCTCAATGAGATTTAACCACCTTCTGATGTTACATGGAAAAGTTGGACCCTTTGTTTTCAGTTGGATTGCTTTTATTCTCAGTAGTCTTTATTCTGAACATTGATTTTTTTTTTTTGTTCTCTCTCACACGCTTTTTAAAATTTTCGCCTCTTCTATTTCTTTTTGTAAAAATGATTGGGTAATTTGATATAAGGTTGCCATTTTTGCTTCAGAAGATATTCAGTTCCTGTCTCTCGAGAGGAAAATCCTGTCCTCAGCTCTGGTCCCGCATCTAGTGCAAAGCGGAGACTCAACATACTTTTGTTTCTCCCTCAAACCTTGTTTTAGTATGTGATATAAATGTAATTATATAACATAATAGAATATTGAGGTGTTACTTCTGCCTAGTAGTGTGTTAAGTGCTGTTTGTGCATTGAATAGTTTTTGTGCTCCTAATATCTAATTGGAAAAGAAAAATATGCTTCGCTTAAGGAAAAAACAGCAGTGTCATATAATTCTTAAGAGCATAATATTTTATTTTTATAAATGTTCCCCATAAAAACATGATTAGAGGAAAGTAAAAAAATATGAGAAATTGTACTCTAAAAGTATTTGACATCTGGTTGGAATTGTTATGTTATTTGATTGTCCAAAGTTTCTTCGGAGGGGTCGAGGGAATTTTAACGTTTCATTTGGCAGTCAGATCTGGAGATGAATTTAACTGGCCTTCAGTAGTGCTGGCCTGTTCCTGAGAGAGAGAGAGATGATTGAGAGGGAGGGGTGGAGAAGGAGAAGAAGCCTTTACTTACACTCCTTAAGGGATGACTCGGGTGGACAGTCTGAATTATGGGACTTACTGGCAGCAAGCAAGTATTGCCAGAGTGGATTACTGCAAAATGCTTCAGCTGGGGATGGTTTTGAAAACCACTCATCAATTACAGATGGTACCTGGCATAGTAGCATGGATACCCTTGAGGGCTTTTGTCCAGGAAATTTGAAGAAGCCTGTTATCTCTGACCTCCTCAAATCACCTCTTCTTTCACGGGTGACCCTTCTTACCTATGGACCTCACCTGTTTCTCACAGAACTACAACTCCAAACTGTATATCAATTATTAAACAATGTCCAGTGCAGGACACTGACTTTCACTAGTTTTGGAAATGATCGAGACCAACATTAGTCTTTGTTAAATCACTGAGTGGTTTGGTGGTCTCTAGTCACAAGTGAAAGGATCAAATTTAGGATTTCTAGATAGCAGAATCACACTAGGGTTAAGCAAATGTCCAGATTTTCCCAGAGTTAATTGGGTTCTAGTTGTTGCTTATTTGAGACAGGAAGTAAGATGAAATGTCCTAACATGGTTAAACTTGGTGGGCAAATGAACTCATCTGGGGCAGCAGGTTATAACTGTCCCCATTTGGGTTCATGTAGTGACCCATGGTAACTTGGGTCCATGGATAGATACCTGGAAGGTCCATGGAAAGACTTCAGGATATTCCTGAGTCTACTTCAAGTATAAGCAAAATTTTATTTGTATTTCCTTATTGCATTTATTTTTTTCTGAGGAATGTCCGTACTTTCTATTGGATTCTCAAAGGGATACAGGATATGGAAAATTTTGAATATACTGCCCCATAGTGAATGGCACAAATCTCTCTCAATCTGTAATGTCTCTAGCCCTAAGCAAAGCTAGGTTAAAGGGTAGAACAGAGTCAACTTCCTGGAGTGCCCTCTACAAGGAATACTAAGACAGTACTGAATTAAGTTGAAAAATTGTGAATTTATCTCACTCCTAGACATTGACCTTAAGTGAAATTAAAAATGGAAACTTTTAAAATTTGTCTTTTGAGCATTTTTGCAAACACCCATGCAGTCATAGCCAAAATTCTGGAATTAAGTGATGTTCAGAATGCTAAATATCCTGGAGACCTAAGTGGCTGTTTCTTCCAGGAGTCAGAGTTAAGAACTCCAGCTGAGTAATCACAAATGAGAAAAAAAAAATGTTTTTACTCATATGTCTCATAAAAAGGAAAGAATATCCATGTCATATCTTATTCCTCATAGCTTCCAATTCCTTCATCCCACAGCTGTTCCTTCCCAGGGCAGCTCTCCATATTCTCTATCCCAGTCCAGGCTACGTAGTTTCCTCTTTGTGGCCTTCTCCCTTTAGCCTTGCTCTTTATTGTGCGGATCAATTTAGTTGCTTTGGCTTAATCCTTCCTCCTGCCTTCTCTTTCTGAGCCTGCCCCTCTTCAGCCAAAGCCCAGATTCTGCATCACAAATGTTCTAGTACCTGGGCTGGAAAAAGACACCCTTTGTGAGTGGGAGAGGTGGAATAGGGGGGAAAACAGGAAACACACACTCCTAAAGCTTGTTGTGGTTGCACATGGCAGAGTGTTGATTACAAGAAATGAGTAATGTTTCTCATTTCTTAACTTTAAAATCATTTAATATGCCTCCCAGATAGTTTTCTGATTTGGAAAACCACAAAAGAAAAAAAATAGTTTAATGCTTTCCAGAATTCTTTTTTTCAGAATTCTGCTTCAAATTGTGGAAACAAATTTGTCAGTGAATCTGATTCTGGATGTAGTTTTCATTAATAGAAAATCTGTTTCTTCTATCTCCACTCAGAGTTGATGGGCTCATATGAGTCTTTTCACATGTGCCAGACAGCATGCTAGACACTGGTGAAATGGAGATGAAAAGGCTCATCCCAACTTTAAGGACTGATGGACAGACAGAAATAGGGATGATTACAGTATGTGAAGATAAATGTACCTGTAGGGTTGTGATGGGAAGCATCTACATTTGTCTATAGGAAGTGAGCCTTAAACTAACTCCTGAAAAATGAATAAGCTTTAGGTGAAGGTGAGAGTATAATTGCAGAGGGTACACAGTGCACACAAAAGGAAGGCACGAGAGGACATAAGAGGCTTGAAGAGGTGGAGCTGGAAGAAAAAAATTGAAACCAAATGTGACTGGTCAGGTTCCCTTTAGTCTACACAGTAAGGGATCTTGGTTTTCCTCATGGGGAATTCAGAGCTTTTGAATCACCTCTATAGCCACCATGGCAGTGGTTCTCAGTATGGCATGGTAGCTAACTGGGTAGGCTTAGAGGTCAGACTGCCTAGGTTCCTTATTCTTGCTAGTAGAGTGCCACTGGACAGTGCACCTGGCTTCCCTGTGCATCAGTTTTCTCATCTATAAAATGAGGATGTCTCTTTCCCAGGATTGTAGTGAAGATTTAATTCATCCACGTAAGATGTTTAGAATTGTATCAATATCTAGCATAGGTATCAGAGTGCAAAAACAAACAAACAAACAAAACAAAACCCATGAACTGTTTTGTGCATTCCCTTTCAAACATCAGTAAATTGAATGAATGTTCTGCAGCATTCCAAAGTTTGATCTTCTAACAAGGTTGGCCTTAGGAGTAATTAGGTGAATCAGACACCTCTCTATATGTTGCAAGAAGCATAGTGTCACCTATTCTCTGTTCTACCATATTTCCCCTACTTGGGAAAGTCTTGATACCCAGTGATTAAACATTACTAGTATCTGAAGATAGTTGATAATTAAACTGTTATTAAGCACGAACATCTGGATGTAATACAGTTATCAGAGATGAGAGGATGGATCACAAACCTGGTAAGCTGAAGGCCCAAAATGAAAAATAAAGGAATAAAAATTAATTTTTGTCTGTAGCATAATATATGATTTAAACTTTGCTCTCAATATAAATACTGTTTATTGTTTATGAAACACTTTAACATGTTATCTCATTGGATAGTTAAAATTATCCCAAGAGATGCAGGTAGAGCATCTTTTACTATTAAGAATGTATCCAAAATAAGGAAACCAAGGCACAGGTGAATACAAGTGTGGCAACTTTTGTTCTACTGCCCCTTCTCTATATGTAGCTCTACAATGTTTTTATTGAGAAGGAAGAAAAGTCTAAAATCCACTTTGGAGAGTTGTATGATTTCTGGTGGCGCACTTGATGTATTTATCAAGAAGTTGTAGTCACTGGTAGTGTCTGCTGCCTAGGGTGGAGAACTTGCTTGGGATGTGTGTATTATTCATGGTTACTAGACTAACATGGCTAACCTGTTATAACAAGGCTTTAAGGTTGCTATTCCATGTTTATAGACACATAGCAACAACAACGAACAAAGAAATGGACTGGGAATTTATTCCATGAATATTTTTATAGCCTATACTGTATGTAGAGTCACCATGGAGTGACTCAAGGACCTTACAGACAGGTTGAGGAGGTGTGAACTGCACATATAAAAGGTTAAATAAAAGTAAACGAAGATGAAAAGAAATAAAACAAGTGAAAATATCTTTAGGTAACATGTTTTCTATAGCTACTATCAAATAAGTGGTAATGAGTGGCTGACAGAACATCTCATAAACTCAATTCCCACTTAAAAATATGCACCTTAAACTCATGAGCCTACAGATAGATCTCTTATGACTGAACAAAACGCTTATAGAATAAGCATGTAGAGAGGAAAGAGAAAATAGAGACCTAGATGGAGACACCAGAGCATAAGCTCCATGAGTTCAGGGACAAAGCTTGAATTATTTGCTGAATCTCTAGGGCTTAGAATAATACATTAATAGATGCTCAAAAAATATTTGCTCATTTAATGAATGAGTGGATACATGGATAAATGCCAGAGAAAATCATAGAACTGAAAGAGTATATTTAAGGTACTCCAAGGTGGGTGCAGTGTATTTTCATATTTTTATACTTGGCATGTAGCACATAATAGGTGTTCAATAAATGTAGTGGAAGGAAGGAAGGAAAGGAGGGAGAATGGGAGTTAATAGCATAGGATCATAAGACTGGAAGGAAATTTGTGAAGTCATTGGTCCTTCTCTTAAACTCAAGAAAAAGTCTGAGTATAGAGCAAATCTAACCAACCAATCAAAGAGAAAGCCTCGTAGAAGTGACATTTAAAGGTGTTAATCAGTCTAATAGAAAGAAGCAAAGGGCTAGAGTTTGAGAAAGAGTTCTGAATTGAAGTCAATTTGATTCCTAGCTTTGCCAATTTCTTTGTCTGTGACCTTACACAAATTGTTATACTAACTGGGTCTCAGTTTTCTCAGCTCTTCAAGGGGAATTACTGTGCTACAGAATTTTTATAAAGATTAAATAAGATAGTGTATTAAAATGTGTTCAGTAGCTTAGTACATGTTTATATAAAGAAAGAAATTCCTCAAATATGTTGAACTGTTAAATGTTAATAAAAATGCTAAGGAAAGATTTTTCTCTGGAATCTTTTAGAAGGAGAAATGCTAACTAAAATTACAAGTATCTTTTCTTAAAATTTAATTTATGGAAAATCCTAGTTCTTTTGGTTGGTGGCATGTCTCAGAGGATTTTGCATACTAGGGAAAGTGCTTACAAATAATGTAACGTGATAATGTAAATTATGTCATGCCACAAAAATTCTTCAATATTTAATTAAAAACTCCAACAACTTAAAATTCAAGAAGTGTCAAGAAATTAATTGAGGGTATAGACTAGTGGTCAGAGGACTTTGGCTGTCAGCTCCAAAGCCATACTTTCTCCCCTGGTTCAGATTACTGGGAAGACTTGGAAAGAATGGATCCAGCTGCTATAATACATGCTTATGGTTACAGCAGGAAGTGTAAATATTAGTGCCTGTTTTGATGTGCTGTCCCTGAGTTCCAGGATAGGGTTTTTTGGAGAGTCAGTAATGGAAGGAAGTGAGAAGCGTGTCACAGCTAACAGCCAAGGAGTCTCTAGGGGTCGTATCAAGGGTTGCCTTCAATCCTGCAAGGGTTACAGCTGTGCCAGGAGATATGTAAAGTTTAAAAAATATTAAATAAATGAAACCAGTCCTTTTAGTTTCTTATACTATACACAGTGCCAGCTCTGGGCTCAGGGTCAAATCCACTGACAAGTCATTAATATCAGGGGGAACCACCCAAATCCAGAGACATGCATAATTCTGCCTCCGTCTGTTCTTAGTCGACAGTCAATTGGGTAAGACACAGTCACTTGATTTTTTTTTTTTCCTTTTTCTCTTTTCATGAGTGTGTATGTGTATGCTTCTTTGTGTGATTTGGTCTGTTTAGGTTTGCTTTTACTATTTGTACTAGGGCTCTGTCTGTTTTTTTTTTTTTTTCTTTTTTTTTCTTCCTTTTCTTCTGAGCTGTGTGGCTGGCAGGGTCTTGGTGCTCTGGCCAGGTGTCGAGCCTGAGCCTCCAAGGTGGAAGGGCCCAGTCCAGGACATTGGACCACCAGAAACCTCCCAGCCCCACGTAATATCAATCAGCGAAACCTCTCCCAGAGATCTTCATCTCAACACTAAGGCCCAGCCCCACCCAACAGCCAGCAAGCTCCAGTGCTGGATGCCCCATGCCAAACAACTAGCAGGACAGGAACACAACCCCAGCCATTAGCGGAGAGGCTGCCTAGAGTCATACTAAGTTCACAGACACTCCAAAACACGCCACTGGACGTAGCCCTGCCCACCAAAAGGACAAGATCCAGCCCCACCCACCAATGAAACACGACGACCCAAAACCTTTGGGATGCAGCAAAAGCAGTTCTAAGAGGGAAATTTATAGCAATACAGTCCTACCTCAACAAACAAGAAAAATCTCAAACAAACAACCTAACCTTACACCTGAAGCAGTTAGAGAAAGAAGAACAAAAAAAAAACCCCCAAAGTTAGCAGAAGGAAAGAAATCATAAAGATCAGATCAGAAATAAATGAAAAAGAAATGAAGGAAACAGTAGCAAAGATCAGTAAAACTAAAAGCTGGTTCTTTGAGAAGATAAAATTGATAAACCATTAGACTCATCAAGAAAAAAAGGGAGAAGACTCAAATCAACAGAATTAGAAATGAAAAAGAAGTAACAACTGACACTGAAGAAATATAAAGGATCATGAGAGACTACTACAAGCAACTATATGCCAATAAAATGGACAACCTGTAAGAAATGGACACATTCTTAGAGAAGTACAGCCTTCCAAGACTGAACCAGAAAGAAATAGAAAATATAAACAGACCAATCACAAGCACTGAAATTGAAACTGTGATTAAAAATCTTCCAACAAACAAAAGCCCAGGACGAGGTGGCTTCACAGACGAATTCTATCAAACATTTAGTGAAGAGCTAACACCTGTCCTTCTCAAACTCTTCCAAAATATAGCAGAGGGAGGAACACTCCCAAACTCATTCCACAAGGCCACCATCACCCTGATACCAAAACCAAAGATGTCACAAAGAAAGAAAACTACAGGTCAATATCACTGATAACCATAAATGCAAAAATCCTCAACAAAATACTAGCAAACAGAATCCAACAGCACATTAAAAGGATCATACACCAGGATCAAGTGGGATTAATCCCAGGAATGCAAGGATTCTTCAATATATGCAAATCAATCAATGTGATACACCATATTAACAAACTGAAGGATAAAAACCACCATATGATCATATCACTAGATGTAGAAAAAGCTTGCAACAAAATTCAACACCCATTTATGATAAAAACTCTCCAGAAAGTGGGCAGAGAGGGAATCTACCTCAAGATAATAAAGGCTGTGTATGACATACCCACAGCCAACATTGTTCTCAACGGTGAAAAACTGAAACCATTTCCTCTAAGATCAGAAACAAGAAAAGGTTGCCCACTCTCACCACTGTTATTCAACATAGTTTTGGAAGTTTTAGCCACTGCAATCAGAGAAGTAAAAGAAATAAAAGGAATCCAAATCGGAAAAGAGGAAGTAAAACTGTCACTGTTTGCAGATAACATGATACTATACATAGAGAATCCTAAAGATGCTACCAGAAAAGTGCTAGAGCTAATCAATGAATTTGGTAAAGTAGCAGGATACAAAATTAATGCACAGAAATCTCTTGCATTCCTATACACTAACGACGAAAAATCTGAAAGGGAAATTAAGGAAACACTCCCATTTACCATTTCAACAAAAAGAATAAACTACCTAGGAATAAACCTTCCTAAGGAGACAAAAGACCTGTATGCAGAAAACTATAAGACACTGATGAAAGAAATTAAAGACGATACAAACAGATGGAGAGATATACCATGTTGTTGGATTGGAAGAATCAACATTGTGAAAATGAGTATACTACCCAAAGCAATCTATAGATTCAGTGCAATCCCGATCAATCTGCCAATGGCATTTTTCACAGAACTAGAACAAAAAATTTTACAATTTTTATGGACACACAAAAGACCCTGAATAGCCAAAGCAATCTTGAGAAAGAAAAATGGAACTGGAGGAGTCAGGCTCCCTGACTTCACTATACTATACTACAAAGCTACAGTAATCAAGACAATATGGTACTGGCACAAGAACAGAAATATAGATCAATGGAACAGGATAGAAAGCCCAGAGATAAACCCACGCACATATGGTCACCTTGTCTTTGATAAAGGAGGCAAGAATATACAGTGGAGAAGACAGCCTCTTCAATAAGTGGTGCTGGGTAAACTGGACAGCTACATGTAAAAGAATGAAATTAGAACACTCCCTAACACCATACACAAAAATAAACTCAAAATGGATTAAAGACCTAAATGTAAGGCCAGACACTATAAAACTCTTAGAGGAAAACATAGGCAGAACACTCTATAACATAAATCACAGAAATATCCTTTTTGACCTACCTCCTAGAGAAATGGAAATAAAAACAAAAATAAACAAATGGGACCTAATGAAACTTAAAAGCTTTTGCACAGCAAAGGAAACCATAAACAAGACGAAAAGACAACCCTCAGTATGGGAGAAAATATTTGCAAACGAAGCAACTGACAAAGGATTAATCTCCAAAATATACAAGCAGCTCAATATCAAAAAAAACCCAACCCAATCCAAAAATGGGCAGAAGACCTAAATAGACATTTCTCCAAAGAAGATATACAGATTGCCAACAAACACATGAAAGGATGCTCAACATCACTAATCATTAGAGAAATGCAAATCAAAACTACCATGAGGTATCACATCACATCAATCAGAATGGCCATCATCAAAAAATCTACAAACAATAATTGCTGGAGAGGGTGTGGAGAAAAGGGAACCCTCTTGCCCTGTTGGTGGGAATGTAAATTGATAACAGCCACTATGGAGAACACTATGGAGAGTCCTTAAAAAACTAAAAATAGAACTACCATACGACCCAGCAATCCCACTACTGGGCATATACCCCGAGAAAACAATGATTCAGAAAGAGTCATGTACCACAGTGTTCATTGCAGCTCTATTTACAATAGACAGGACATGGAAGCAACCGAAGTGTCCATCAACAGATGAATGGATAAAGGAGATGTGGCACATATATACAATGGAATATTACTCAGCCATAAAAAGAAATGAAATTGATTTATTTGTAGTGAGGTGGGTGGACCTAGAGTCTGTCATATAGAGTGAAGTAAGTCAGAAAGAGAAAAACAGATACCATATGCTAACACATATATATGGAATCTAAAAAAAAAAACAAAAATGGTTATGAAGAACCTAGGGCTGGACAGGAATAAAGATGCAGACGTAGAGAATGGACTTGAGGACACGGGCAAGGGGAAGGGTAAGTTGGGACGAAGTGAGAGGGTGGCATGGACTTATATATACTACCAAGTGTAAAATAGCTAGTGGGAAGCAGCTGCGTAGCACTGGGAGACCAGCTTGGTGCTTTGTGACCACCTAGAGGGGTGGGATAGGGAGGGTGGGAGGGAGATGCAAGAGGGAGGAGATATGGGGATATATATATATGTATAGCTGATTCACTTTGTTATAAAGCAGAAACTAACACACCATTGTAAAGCAATTATACTCCAATAAAATGTTAAAAAAAACAAAAATTCAAAATGGATTAAAGACCTAAATGTAAGGCAAGACACTATAATACTCTTAGAGGAAAACATAGGTAGAACACTCTGTGACATAAATCATAGCAAGATCCTTTTTAACCCACCTCCTAGAGAAATGGAAATAAAAATAAACAAATGGGATCTAATGAAACTTAAAAGCTTTTGCACAGCAAAGGAAACCATAAACAAGACGAAAAGACAACCCTCAGAATGGGAGAAAATATTTGCAAACAAAGCAACTGACAAAGGATTAATCTCCAGAATATACAAGTAGCTCATGCAGTTCAATATCAAAAAAAGAAACAACCCAATCCAAAAATGGGTAGAAGTCCTAAATAGACATTTCTGCAAAGAAAATATACAGATGGCCAACAGACACATGAAAAGATGCTCAACATCACTAATCATTAGTGAAAACCACAGTGAGGTATCACCTCACACCAATCAGAATGACCATCATCAGAAATCTATAAACAGTAAATGCTGGAGAGGGTGTGGAGAAAAGGGAACCCTCTTGCACTGTTGGTGGGAATGCAAATTGATACAGGCACTATGGAGAACACTATGGAGGTTCCTTAAAAAACTAAAAATAGAACTGTCGTATGACCCAGCAATCCCACTACTGGGCATATACCCTGAGAAAACCATAATTCAAAAAGAGACATGTACCACAGTGTTCATTGCAGTGCTATTTACAATAGCCAGGACATGGAAGCAACCTAAGTGTCCATCGACAGATGAATGGATAAAGAAGGTGTGGCACATATATACAATGGAATATTACTCAGCCATAAAAGGAAACAAAATTGAGTTATTTGTAGTGAGGTGGATGGACCTAGAGTCCATCATACAGAGTGAAGTAAGTCAGAGAGAGAAAAACAAATACCGTATGCTAACACATATATAGGGAATCTTAAAACAAATGGTTCTGACGAACCTAGGGGCAGGACAGGAATAAAGACGCAGACATAGAGTATGGACCTGAGGACACGGGGAGGGGGAAGGGTAAGCTGCGACGAAGTGAGAGAGTGGCATGGACATATATACACTACCAAATGTAAAATAGATAGCTAGTGGGAAGCAGCCGCATAGCACAGGGAGATCAGCTCAGTACTTAGTGACCACCTAGAGGGGTGGGATAGGGAGGGTGGGAGGGAGACGCAAGAGGGAGGGGATATGGGGATATATGTATACGTATAGCTGATTCACTTTGTTATACAGCAGAAACTAACAACATTGTAAAGCAATTATACTCCAATAAAGATGTTAAAAAAAGAAAAAAAGACACAGCTGCTTGAATAGAATAGGCCAACCAGGTCAAGTGTGGCCATGGCAAAAGTTGAGTTCCAGTTTATCCTTGCTACCAGTTTTCTGTCATTTAAAGGATCCCAGAGGGATGGGAGATCTGTTTTCTCAGACTCTGTGAGCTAGGATGACAGTTTCTCTCTCTTGACCCTTTAATGCAATTTGGTCAAGTCACACAAGGAAATATCCATCCACCTTGTCCCCAGGTCTTCCTCCACCTACTCTGACCTTAAGTTACCCCAGCACTTAACTAAAATCAGAAAGATAGAAACAGAAAAAAAAATGTTACAGCTAGCAAGGTCCATTATGATGATCTAGTTACCTACTCACACCTCATTTTACAGATGAAAAAGATGAGGACTTGGGAGGGATGTAATCACGTAGCTGGCTTATGATCAGAACCAAACTAGAGCCCCAGACTCTTGACATCCTGGCCAAAGTATTTTCTAGCATTCATAGCTTGAGAAGCAGGCTGCTCCAAAGATGTAGAGTTGAGCAGCAGGAATGAAGGAAACTAGGAAAAGCCTACAAAGTTAAAGTCTGAGCAAGGTATATTTTTGCAGACTGAGTACAGTTTTAAGAAATAAAAAGAATTTGATATGCATGTGCATAAAGTAAAAATTAAAGGAGTCTGTTAATGTTTAAATGATATTAAAAGGAGTGAACACTGATGGTCCTCAAAGGAGATGAATGAATGGACCAAAGATTTCTTTGTTTTGATATTTCTTGTCTTGGAAAATCTGGTACTGAGCTAGGTGAGGTATATAAAAGAGAGGGAGGGTAGTGAACTTCTGTGTGATCCTCATGGGCTTAAATCCATTAGAGATCAGACGCATGTACCATTATGGGGAGCAGCTGAGCTGGATCCAAAGATTTGAGTCTGTCTGCATAGGGTTTCTCTAATGTGAAGAAAAAAAAAATCAATGGAACTGAAAAGATAATGGAAATTTCTCTTTGTGCTTATCAATAATTGCTGAAGGTTTGAGTCATATGAGAATAGCTTTGAATTCCCTGGGATAGGCTGACCAGTGGAAACATCTCAAGCCCTCTGATTGTCCATGAAGCCTATTCAGTCAGCCAGCCAACTAGTCAATCATTCTGTTAATGGTCAGTTCAGTCCAAATGGTTAACTGGTGGGATATGATGAATATAGCCATTGTGTTTCCTCATTTGTAGGTTCTGGGCAATGCCAACTTCCCCTGCTAGTCCTCTTAGGTTATGATGTTGAGATGTGCTGACTCATGTGGTACATCTACAGAGTGACTTTTTTAGATGAAGTAGTAAAATTTGGCAGTAATCGGTATTGAATAAGGAAGACCACTGAACTAGGTAGGCTCCAGACTAGACAAATCATGAGAAAATGTGCTTTAGAGTAGTGCCTAAGGTTGCAGGCTTCACACATAGACTGACTAGTTTAAATTGTGGCATCATCCTTTACTGGGTCTTTGAACTAGTTATTTAACCTTTTGTTGTGCCAGTTTCCTTCTCTGTAAAATATAGGAATAATAATTCCCCTCTCATCAGAATACTGTAAGGATAAAATTAGGAAATATTTATGAAGGGCTCAAAAGAGGGTGTAGCACAAAATAAGTGCTCTATAAATATTAACATTATTAATTAATGCTAATGATTAATACTAATTAATATTATGTAAATGTAGAAAACCCTGTTGACATAAGGAAATGATGGATGAACATGCTATATGCTTTAACACATATTCAATGATACATAAATATGATATAAGATTGTTAATGGTAATAGTAATATTACTAGAGACAGTGATTGAAGAAATACTTGCAAGAAATCTTTTGGGTTATTTAGTCTCCTTAGAACACCAGGTAACAATTAGCTGGAAACTTGGCATTATCTAGCTTTTACCTTGAGGTTTAGGCAGAAGGTAGTTGACTCACTGGTTCAGTGGGCACAACAGTATCGCTACAGATATCATTGAACCTCTGCTATAAGCTCAGAGATGGAAGAAATATAGATCAAATATGGTTCCTGTCATCAAGGTGCCATATGAAATAATGAGGGAAAGAACACATAAACCACTGCCTATAATCCAAAGAATAAGAACAATATTATTTTCTCAGAGAAACCCATCTTTGGCTTTTTAACTCCCGTGTTTTTCCTCCCTTCTCTTTCTCCACCTAGTTTAGGAATCTTTATTGTACATCCCCTAACCCCATGTTTTTATCTTTTGTAGCCTTTATCATCATTGTAATTTAAAAATATATTTTTGCAGTTTACAATTTAATACCTGTCCCATCCCACTTGACAGTATCCTCCTAAAACTCAAGACCATGTCTTCCCTTCTTACTGCTTAGTCTTCAATGCTTAGCACAATGCCAAACACCAAAGTACTTTGTAACTATTTGTTCATAGCATAAAAGAGGAAGGTCCTACCTAGTAGTACTGGGGAAAGGTCCACAGGGGAGGCACTGGGTTTGAAGGTACAGAGAGATTCAATGGAGGAAACACGTATATGAACCTTTAAAACCAACTGCATGCTCCCAAAAAACTAAACTGTCTGACTTGTTGCTACCACATGAGCCCTTGTTCGCCTGAATTGTGTAATCATTTTGACATTTTGGAGAAATATTTACTAGGCAAAATAAGCGGACTGCTACAACGGGGTCAGGCATCTGAGTTCAAGTTCTACTTCTGCCAGTCAGGAGCTCTGCACATGTAACTGCACTCATCTGAGCCTCAACTTCCACATCTACATGAAGTAGCAACATTCATCCCCACTGAGCTGTTGTGGGGTTTGAGCTGGTCCATGAAGGGGAAACCTTTTGTAAACTGCAAGCATATATGAGACCTGCTTATTAGTACACTTGGCCATAACTGTACTGGCAAAAGGAATAACCACAGTGACACGAGCAGCTCTTTATTTATTTATTTTTTAAACATCTTTATTGGAGTATAATTGCTTTAACACACAGCTCTTAACAACTGCCTTTCATCAGAGGAGGAGGTCTCATGGAAGCCCCAGCAAGTGGCAAATCTCTGTGTTTTACAAACCCAGGTTCTCCATTAAAGGGAATCAGCTCATCAGCAAGACAGGAGCTTGTCAGCTCTCCCTTCCTCTGAATCTGGGCCAGGTCGGTTGCCCGAATTTCATGCACAGTAATAAAGGCATTGACATTAAATGTGTTGCCGGGAATCAACAACCTATTCAGGGTAAGATATTATGGCACAGCAGTCCCCAAACAATATGTGTTTTTAAAAATATGCTTAAAACTGCAAGTGCTTTTGTGTGGCCGCTTTGCAAAATCACTAGAGCTTAAGTATTTGTATTTTAATGTTTATCCCCAAACTGGCCTGCTGTTTTTAAATTGCCCAGGAAACGAAATGTCGAAAATGGAAGGAAACCAGCACAAGCTACATTTAGAAAAGCAGTGTTAGTGAAGCAAGCTGCGGGGTTCTGATACCTTAACAGCACCATACAATGCTCATAATTAAATAACTGTTTTTCTTAACATAGCTATTCCTATTTTTCCCCCAGCCACTTATGTAAAAGCATTTAATGTTCATTCTTTCATTGCCAAACAGAGACTCTTGTAAAGAGGTAACTGGTCCCCGAAATTGTTAAAATGTTTTAATAATGTTTTACAAAGGGGAAGAATATATTAGAAAACAAAATCAGGCTCTAGATACTTTGTGGTTATTTTTATTGGCAGTTGGCCCACAAATAATGATTTATGTGGAGGAATGTCATGCCATGGAGCTACTACGTGAACACTGGTAAAAGCAATAACAAAATGCATTCTGCTTATCAGTGTCCCAGACACAGTGGCAGAGCAAGAGGCTGCCGGCAGCTGAAAAAAGAGACAAGTTTGCTGGGGAACCGTAAGATGGAGCAGCTAGGCTTCCAAATACGGATGGTCCTCAACTTAACGATGTTTCGACTTATGGTTTCTCAACGTTATGATGGTGTGAAAGTGATATGCCTTCAGTAGAAACCATACTTCCAGTTTTGAATTTTGATCTTTCCCCGGGCTAGCAATGTGCAGCACGATACCCTCTCGTGATGCTGGGCAGCGTCACGATCACAACCAGTACGCTGGCAACCGTTCTGTACCCACACAACCATTCTGTTTTTTCACTTTCGGTACAGCATTCAATAAATTACATGAGATATTCAACACTTTATCATAAAATGGGCTTTGTGTTAGATGATTTTGCCCAACTGTAGGCTAATGGAAGTGTTCTGAGCAGGTCTAAGGTAGGTGAGGCGAAGCTATGACGTTTGGTTGCGCTTTCGACTTACGGTACTTTCAACTAGCGATGGGTTTATCTGGATGTGACCCCATTGTAAATTGAGGAAGATCTGTAATTAAACAGGAGGAAAGAGGGAATGGGACCAAAAACAACTAGGATTTATCGTGCTCCTACCACGTACCAGCATAATTCATACGGTATTTTGAAAGCCTCACACCAACTGCGTGAGATGAATGTACAGCTGAGGCTGCGATAGCTTAAGTAACTATCTCCAGGTTGCACAGGTAGGAGTGGCAGAGCTGAGAGTATGTCTTATATCTGTGTGACTCTTAATCCCATTTGTTCTCTATTAATCAGTGAACACTGCTGAGAGAGCAAGTTAAGCTATCAAGGCTGGAATGAAATGGGGAAGTGTTCTGAGACTGGAAAAAAACAAGGGGAAGGAAAAATCCTATACAGTGGTTATTTCTCCAAGTATGGTCCTGGGTCACCTGCCTCAGAATCACCTCAAAAGTTTGTTAAAAATGAAAAATCCCAGGTACACATATATACACTACCAAATGTAAAATAGATAGCTAGTGGGAAGCAGCCGCATAGCACAGGGAGATCAGCTCGGTGCTTTGTGACCACCTAGAGGGGTGGGATGGGGGGGGTGGGAGGGAGGGAGATGCAAGAGGGAAGAGATATGGGAACATATTGTATATGTATAACTGATTAACTTTGTTATAAAGCAGAAGCTGACACACCATTGTAAGGCAATTATACTTCAATAAAGATGTTTTTAAAAAAATAAAAAAAAATAAAAAAAAAATGAAAAATCCCAGGTCTTACTACTTTCAACTACAGAAATAGAAGTTCTAAATGTGGGGCTCCAGGATATTAGGGTATTCATTTCCCCCCAAGAACCTAAAGATATTCTTATGCACTTTTAGGAACCAACCATAACCACCAATGTGTCTTAATTTGTTCTCTGTGCTTAACTTAATGGGGGTGTTCTCCGAGGAGATATCTCTCATGGCACTGTTGTTTAGTGAAACACATTTTGAGAATAGCTGGTTTATACTTATGCAGTTGCAAACTCCTCTGACTCATCTATTGTGTGAATAGAAATAGGAGTTTGAGGTTATTGTAAATTTCTTTTCTGAGGTATGATGGACATTTATAAGAGCCATTCAGTAAGTGTTCATGTTCCTATACCCAAATGGGAAATCTGTTTTCAGCTCGTACTCTAATCAGGATTTAATTTTTCCCACAAGAGTGATTGTATTAGTTACTTATTGCTGTGTAACAAATTACAAAATTTAATGGCTTAACAGAAAACATATGGATATGAAGGACACTGTGAGGAATGAAAAATCCAACTTGAAAAGATCATATAGTATATGATTTGAATCATACAACATTTTTGAAATAACAAAATTATAGAGATGGAGAACAGATTAGTGGTTGCCAGGGGTTAGGGATGGTGTGCAAGCTGGATGTGACTGTAAAGTGGTGGCATGAGGTATATCTTTGTGGTGATAGAGCAGTTCTGCATCTTGATTGCTGTGGTGGTGATACCACATACACAGTGGGTAAGATGGCATAGAACTCTACACAGTATGGTACCTGGTTTTGTTTTCGGTTTTGATGTTGTGCTATAGTTATGTAAGATATAACCATTGGGGGAGACTGGGTGAAGTGTACAGGAGACCTCTCTGTACTATTCCTGCAATTTCCTATATAATTATTTCAAAATAAAAAGTTAAAAAAAACCCATAAACAGTTGTTATCTCATAGTCCCCATTGGTCCGAAGTAGAATGGTGGGTATGTCTGGCTCAGGGTCTCTCGTGAGTTTTCAGGGAAACTGTGGGCTGGAGCTGAAGAATCACCCGCAGCCTGGATTGGAGGATAATCTGCTTCTAAGCTCATTCATGTGGCTCTTGGCAGGATTCAGTGCCTCATGGGTTGTTGGACTGAGGACCTCAGCTTCTCACTGGTTGTTGGCTGGAATTCCCCGTCTGTTCTTTACCGCTTGGGCCTCTCCATAAATCCGCTCACTACGTGGCAGCCAGCTTTTCTTAAAGCAAGTGAGAGAGAGTAGATGAACACCCAGATGGTAGCCACAGTCTTTTAAGAAACTAAACTTTTTAGAATCTAAACTCACATTCTCTTCATTAGAAGTGAGTCAAAAAGCCCAGCCAACACTTAAAGGGAGGGCATTACACAAGGGCACGAACTTCAGGGGGTGGGGATCATTGGGACCCGCTCTAGAGGTGTCTATCACAAAGGCATTTTAAAGTATCTTTCTTTTTGACACAGTATGGAGAAATGATAGAATACACACAGTGATCGTGTTAGAGGAAGAATGATACGGCTCTAGCCCCGAGTAGCCATTCTGCGGTTAATAACTGAGGCAGTCAACTGGGATTTTTCAGTCTATTTGAAGAAGCAAGCCTCCACAGCAATAACAATGTCAAAGGCTCTACTGGGAGGGACATCAGTAAACACGCAAATTCATAAGCAAATGTCAAAAATTTCTTGCAAATAGTAGTGAAGGCCCTGATATGAAGAGTAAATATTATGGATATTTATTTCAAGATATGCTTTGCAGGTTGGGGAGGCCAGAACAAGGGTGAGGATAACCAGAAAGGAGTGTATCCCCATGCTTAATTTGCTGCAGTTGTTCTCATGGGAACTGGTCTCTGCAGCAGAGGGCAGGCCGGTTGTCTGCTTCAATCAGATGAGAGACTTGTGAAGCCTTACAGTCTTACAGGCAAGATTGTCCCCTCTAGGTCCCACCGAGACATAAACCACCGTTTGCTGTGATCAGAATTGAACTTGGGCTGAGAATTGGCATAGGGCTGTCCTGTCACTGATAGGCTAGGTGGGTCCCTGGTAGTTATGTGCTGTACTCATGGGCTGCTGATAGAGTATTTGGGCTTGTCCCCAAAACTTGTCCCCAGACTTTCACTGTATCGACTCCATGGGAAAGGCTTTGTCCAACTCTTTATCCCCAAGATGCTCGATCAACAGCATGGCAGCCTCACCTAACTGTTAGCTAAATGAATTCGGAACAGCCTGCTCTGGAGTATTGAGCATTGACGAACAGCTCGTGAATTTTCTCCAGAATTTTCTCTAGTGTTGCCAGAAGTATTGGATATACTACAGTGATCTCAGTGGGGCTCTTGAGTGAGTCTTGTCTTCAGTCAGTAGGTGCTGAATGCAGTGGGGAAGGGACTTGCTGGCCAGGGGAGCCAGAGTCATGGTGGTAATGATGACAAATGGATGTTTGAGTGTGTGTGTGTGTGTGTGTGTGTGTGTGACATGCACGCCCCATGTCAGCCATTGTCCACCCTCCCAGGTGGTAATAGTTGGGATGTAACTAGACACTTAGTGGTTATAGGCTCCCAACTATGCCTGGAAATGCCATGTGAGAACTGGCCCCTGCTTATCCCTCCACCCACATGAAATACCCCTTTCCCCTCACCCTTGCACATTATGCTCCAACCATAACCATACTCCTCTGGGTTTGGTTCCTCAGACATGCCAAGCTTTTCCTAGCCTCTGGGCATTTCCAAATGATGTTCCATTGTGCGTTTCTCTTACAGTCTTTATCATAACTTACAATGCTTTCACTTGTGTGCTTACATTTCTGAGGGAGGGGTGTTTCTTCCCTCATAGGCTGTGAATTCTGTGATGGTAGGACTATGACCCTTTTGTTTATCATTATATTTTGGCATATGTTAGACATTCAATAAATAAGCTGAATATATTCTTGAGAGTTTCACACACAGTTTCCATTCTTTTAACACACAGAGGCCGAAGAGTCCAGGCCAGGTAGATAATTGATGACTGAGCTGTCCATCCTAGTGTGGATAGGCAATGAGATGGGTAGAAGGTATAAAACCAAATTAGAGACAGATAGAGGGGATCCAGTGAAGGAGGAGGCTGGGCATACATTGTCAGGGTATTTCCTGAGCTAAATGCAGCGTGTCAGCCTTACCTTCTGGTGATGGCAGACATGGTTATGAAGGGTGTATGTAAAGGCCTGGCCAGAGAAAAAGAAATGACAGTTTAGTTAAATCAGACTGTTCTCAAGCAAAAGAAACTTATTTCGTATCAAACTGTGTTGAGCCAGAGGTGTTGAGAATAGCAGAGGTGTTTTCAGTGTGACAGTTGTGAATTGTGTTTATCACTATTAACAATGACAGGCACACCTTGGAGATATTGTGGGTCTGGTTCCAGACCCCGGCAATGAAGCGAACATCACAGTAAAGTGAGTTACATGAATTTTTTTGGTTTCCCAGTACATATAAAAGTTATGTTTATACTCTGCTGTAGTCTGTGATGAAGTGTGCAATAGCAGTATGTCTAAAAACAATATACATACCTTAATTAAAAAGTGGTTTATTACTAAAAAATGCTAACCATCATCTGATAGCGCAGGGTTGCCTCACATCTTCAATTTGTAAAAAACTCTATTTGTGAAGCGCAAAAAAGTAAAGGGCAATAAAGTGAGGTATGCCTGTATTATGATCAAAGCACCATAAAAAGTAATGTACTGCCAAAGTTTGAGAGTCTAAACAGTTAACCGGTACTATTTTGATTCCAGAATGGTGAGTGTTAGAAACACCTGTTGCTGAGAGCCGTTTGTCTCCGCTGCTTAGCACTGCCACTGGTAAAGACAGTGTGTATTTTGGAGAAGAAAGGAGAATCAGCTTCCTTGCTACAGCTGCCCATATGAATGTCCTGGAGGCACTAAGGAGCGTGATGGTTGAGTGGAAATCTCACGCTGGCAGAGGCAGCGGCACTCACCAGCATCTTTGTGTCTCCCTTTCCTTCTGACCCCAGTATTAAATGACATATCCCAGACCCTTCTCATTTAGGTGGAGCCACGTGCCATAGTGTGGGCAGAAGGGAGGGATGCCGTTTCCCGCACTGGCCCATAAAAATCTTCCACACACGATCCTCCGCCTGTGATGTGAATGGGAAACAAACAGTTATTGTGATTTGGGGATATTTGTGACAGCAGTTAGCCTTCCCTGACTAATACAGCCATTGTTCCACAAGACAGGGTCTAAAATCAAATATTTTTCTAACATATCTGATGGTTCCAAGGTCGTGCTTTATTGCTTGAATACAAGAACACACTGCAGGATGTCCCCCAGCTTCTATTTGCAAACAGAAGACAGTTTAACATAAGAGAGTGAAATGAGTCTGTTTATACTTGAACACTATCAAGTAACCCATGGTTTCAATTGTGTGTGTGTGTGTGTCTGTACTCATGTGATGCCAAAATACTGGTTTGATTAAAATGTAGGCATTTCACAGTATTTGGTTACAGGCGGGTCAGTCATAATATTTAGTGTGAGAGACATTGTTCTCCTCAAAATGTCCTTTCATCATTTCATACCCTTGCTTATATGAAAAATACAAAGTTGTCTTGAATCTAAAATTCAGGTGTAGTAGGAATACTGGTAATAAACAAGCCTCTCATTTCAGTGTAAAGGGAACAGTGTTAAGGTAGAGGGAAATTCAGACACTAAGGGCACTGGAGCAAAGACTTAGCTCATTTTGTACAGGAGGGCAGGGCAACTGTACAAAAAGTCTTAGCAATGGATGTTCATGACGAGTGGTAATAAGAACTACAGGAATAGAGAAGTGAGTATCCTAGGTCCAATTCCCTGGAGGCCATGTCTGAGCTGGGGATTCTTGTGTAAGTGCGTTATTGAGGCTATTCTCTTAAAGAAACCTGTAAGGAAGTGGGAGAAGCGAGATAAAGCAGAGGAAGAAGCTAAGGAAAGATATGGTTTCAGGGGAAGTCTGGCCCCATCTGATCTCATGGAGAGCTCTGAAGCATGAATGGTACCCCAGAATTATTCCACCTTGAGGCATCAGTCAGTCATTTACTGTGGACCATCACCCAAGGTGAGGTGTATAACTTTCCAGACATTCCTGTGCAAGGTGGCTCCCATTGACCAATGGCAGTTCTCCAGAGAAGGATATAGCTAGGAATTATCAATAGCCATCATTCACAGTTTCTGGGAGATGAGTGCACTGCCCCTATGAAAGGGATGTAAGTGGGATCCCCATCGTCTTCACCAGTCCCCTGCTTGCATTGTTCAGATCCACTTGATTCTCACGTTATGTTTATGCCACTCATGCAAAGCTCCTCTAGGTTTCTGACTGATCATAGTTTCTAGGGAAACTTATAAGACTGAGAGTTAGTGAAGGTAATATCCCAAGATCATAACTGGCACACGTCATCTCTCCTCCACTGCCCTTTCTAGATTCCCCTCCCTCTCACCTAGCATCTCTGCTGGTCAAGATGGCGCCTGGTAGGGTGACCTAGATATACGTGCTTGGGGGTTCTAAGCCTTGGGTTCCCAGGCCCTTATCTAGCTATGGTTGCTGTCCTTGCCTATTTACAACTAAAATTGAGCATGGTAGTACCAAGAGGTGCCCAGTTTATCCTCTGAGTTATAAACATATTCTTACCTGCTCTTATTATGTAGCTGCAGCTCTGTCTCTTCATGATAATCAGGGTCAGCTCTTTCTGTCACATAGCAAATCCTTTCTGTTTCTGTTGGTCTATTGGAACAAGGAGCCCAAAGTGGGCAGGAGCAATAGTTTTAAGTTTAGTGAGATTCTTGATGTTTCCCTGATGGAAAACATCCCCTCTCTGGGAAGTGGGACCTCTATAACCACACAAACTAAAGTTACAGGGATGAGAAGCACAAATTCCTAACTAGGTCATTGGGAGTGATGGAGAACAAGACCATTCATGCTACATTCCTTGGTTCCTGGACCCAGGTATATTCGACTGGTTGGACACAAAGCATTGTAGCTCTTTCTGTCCTTGCCCTGGGACTTGATATTGTTTTTTAACTGCTATCTTGGCTGAGAGGTTTCTGCCAACTGCTCAATATGTCTATTCTGATTATACATTTGAGAACCAGGTAAATAGCACTATGTGGTTCCAGGTTTCCAGTGGACACATTGTGAAACTGCCCTGTGCCAGGAGTTCACTTATTCTCGGTTCCCTGGGAAACCCTGCACTGTTATGTGGACCACGATAGTGCTCTGGGTCTCCAGGTATCAGTATCAACTTGAACTCAGACCAACAACCCTCAAAAGATACGGATATTTTCCTTTCCACAGTATATTATGACTCAAGGAAATAACTCTAGATCACATTGGGGAAGGACTGTATGCTCTTGGTGTGGTGTCATAGGGTCCTTCTCCTTCAATTGCTGCAGTCTAGGTTTGAGAACGGGCTCTGCTCTGGAAACTGGGCAAAGGATTGTGATTTTTCTTTGAGGCAGCCGACCTCAGCCTTCTGCTTATCCATCCTTGATTTAGTTTGATTATCTATATAAAGCAACATCCTTGCTGGTCGTCCATCTATTTTGCCCTTAATAACACATGTTCTTTTAGCCATATCTCTAGATCCCTGCGTTCCTGTGAACCTCCTGGCAGGAATCGACCTGCGTACCAATTAAGGCAGTTATGCCCATCTTCCTTCTGATGGTTAAGTGCTGCCACCTGGCCTCTGTCATTCTGTACCGTTATCATCCCCATTGCTTCGAGGGAGCCCAGTTCTCCAACAGCATGTCCCGCTGTCAGTCCTGATCTACAGAAGACAGACACTAATGAGCTTCTCAACAGTGCTGCTCTCCCCATCATCAGAGCCTTGGAAAGAAAACGAATTATTCTCTGAGCCCTCCAGAGGAACATAGTCAGCTGATGGATTCCTGGTCGTATAGAGTAGATACATTCTTGCATGCTCACTTCTCTGAGCTTTTTGATCCTTTCCTTTATACTTTGCCACTGAAATTCTGGCATCTCTTCTGCATTTAATATATCCATTACTTTTCCCAAGGTTCTGAGGGCCATCCCTGCCCTGTATCAGAAACAGTGCTCAGGCTCTTACCAAGATGTTAAGTCTTGTGTCATGAGAGGTGTCCCTCTATTGATAAGTTATCCCTATCCAGCTGTGTATGTCACCTCCCAGGCTTACTCTCAGTATCAAGGTCTCACATTTTCCCTGTCAGTGTCCTGACTTTGGTTTAGGACACCTTGTCAAGGCTGATAACTCAGTCTCCTCTGAAGTTTTCCAACTCTTACAATTAGGTTCTGGGCTCAATTTCCAGCATAATTGGCCCTCCAGAGACAGGAGATGGGGGTCTTTTTAAACACCACCAAAGAAGCTTTCTGACATTCACACCTTGCTTTAAACAGATGATTAATCCACCTAAATCTGCATTTTCTCTCTTTACAACGCAGCTGCCCAATTCTATAGTCCTTATGATTACTACTTCCTCAATACCTCTAAGATGCCAGGGATATTACCCAGAAACCTGTGCATGCCCTTCTACCCATATCACAGCCCAATTCATTCTAGGTGAAAAATGATAGTACACAGCTGCAAATGCCAAGACTCTCAGTAATCTATCTACCTCTGAGGATGGGGCTTTTATTACCATCCAGAGCTGAAAATGGGATTCTTGTGTAATTAATTTATTAAAGAAGTGCTCTCAGGAGAAACCTATAGAGAAGTGAGGATGCAGGATAGGACAAGGGACGAAGCCAAGCAAAGATGAGGGTTCAGCTAAGATTGAGTCTAATCCTGTTCCCACAGGGAGCTGTGGTGACTGAATGACAGCACAGAATTGCTCCACCTTGAGGCAAGGGGACCAGACTTTTGTATCCTTGAATCATTCTGTCATTGGCTGTCTGCCACTCCCAGGGAGGAGTTATGTAACCTCCCAGACGTCTACAGGTGAGGCAGCTCTTGTCAGCCAAGGACAATTTTCTAGAGGACAGTGCAGCTATGTGCCCTTAGAGACTGACACTTGCAGAAGCTGGAGGACGGGTGCACCAGCCTTGTAAAGAGATCTGGGCAAGGTGCCAATGAATCTGTTGTAGTAAGAGAGGTCTCTGCAGGCTGAATGGTCAAAGAAGCTGCCATAAATATGGAGAGCCTCAAACTCTGTGCCCGAGAAGACTGAGTATTATGACCATGATCCTTCATGGGCTAGTTAGTCTGGTGTTGCATTAATTCATTCATGTATTCACTTACGCGTTTATTCAGCAAGTCCACATTGCATGCCTGTTATATGGCAGACACTGCCCCTCGCTGCACTGAATATACAGCAGTGAAATAGGAAGATGTGGTCCCTGCCCTTAAGGGACTCACAGCCTGGTAGGGGAAATCACTGCCCCACCACCTCAGTGGAGTTGCACTGTGTGTGCATTACGCAACACCAGTCAAACTATATGCACTCGGAACAAAAAAGATTTCACAATTTAGATAGGGTGGGCTGTTTTGCCCAACAACAACTCAGCGAATGCGTTCCCTGAGCTTAGTAGGAGATGGGAGGTGTGACATAGCTGTTTTCTCAATCACAACTTAGCCTAAACAGAACCTAACTGCTGTGTTGAATATTATTCTATTGAAATTAATTTAAAAATTTTTTCAGTTTAATTTTTAAGATTAGCACATTACAACTACTGTTTCTAAAAAATGAGAACACAGATTATGAGTGCAGGGGTCCCCGTTTCTGGACTCTTCTGAGTAGGTCTAATGCATGTAGCTGGATGTAAAATTTAAGCTGGATCTAGGTGTCTATAATCTAGTGTACCAAATTTTCATAGGTGCCAGCCAGGCCCATTGATCTGCATTTTTCTTTAAGTGCAGCCTATGTGGAGCAATTTGAGCCCTGGAGTGGGCAGACTTTGGGTGGCGGGAATGCTAGCTTCTTTAAGAGCCCACGTACAAATAAGCCCTCTTAGCTTTGTTCAAGCCCAGACTGATTTGCTGATTCTGAGTCCTTGGCCTCTGTTTTCACTGGAGGGAGAGAGCTCAGTCTTTATATTGATTGGTTAAAGGCGAGTTTGAGTCAGCTCATGTGCAGCAGTGGCAGTATTGAGTTGTTGAGTTGTATTTGTGGCTTGCCTTGAAATGAAAGCTTTTTATTGGATTATTGTGAGGATGGGTAGTGAAAGCAAGTAGTCATCGAAGTTACTGATGGCTTTGTGTTTGGAATCAGTAACTAGAGTACACAGGGCTGGTTGATTTGCTACGTTTAGCCGTAAAGTATGAATGAGAATTAGTTGGTGAAATGCTTGTTAATAGATCATCATAATGCATTCTTTCCTTGTCTCTTGGAGAAAATTTCAGCCCTTGAAAAGGAATTTAGAAAGATCAATATTCTGTATGAAGCATGTTTTTACAAAAAAAAAAATCTATCAGGGTCAGAGAAACTATGGAGTTACATGACATCTACTGACGGTGGGGAGTATCACAATTCAGTCTGTGCTGAGAGATTATCTCCCCCACCCATAAATATTTGTAACAGATATCTGCATGTGGAAATATTGTGGCTCTGGCCTATGAAACTAGAAACCTAGTGCCGAAGTTCCCTAGTCAGCTCTTACTCTTGCCGGGAATTGGCTGGGAAGTTGTCGGGCCCAGGAGCTAGTTTTCGATTTAACTTCTTTCAGGTTGATGCATGGTGCCAACAACCTGCTTCTAGCCCTGCCAAAGAGCAGCCTGCAAGAGATTTGTGGGCTGTATTGTACACAGGAGCAAAACACATCACTGTCTTTCTACCAGAGGGGCGTTGCTCGCTCTCACAAGGCGAAAATCTAGTATTACTCAGATAAAGCTCTAGACTCTGTATCTAGGCAGAGAAAGTTAGAGTCCCAACATAGGAAAGGGATTACCGTTCTTGCTATATCAGTTATCTATTGCCGTAGTAATGCTGCATTAAAAACAACTACAAACCTCGGCGGCATGTATTAATAAACATTTCGTTTTGCTCACGCATCTACGGGTTAGTGAGGTGGCAATGCTAATCTGGGTCAAGCTTGGCTGAGCTCAGCTGGGCTCACTCAGCGCTTGTGGTCAGCTGGCAAGGTGTCGGGGGCTAGATGTCTGAGGTAGCCTTGGCTTTGCTCCATGTGGCCTCTCATCCTCCCCCAGACTAATCCACGAT
Source organism: Balaenoptera borealis (assembly GCF_965194805.1). Taxonomy (NCBI): domain Eukaryota; kingdom Metazoa; phylum Chordata; class Mammalia; order Artiodactyla; family Balaenopteridae; genus Balaenoptera; species Balaenoptera borealis. The sequence continues at coordinate 20,954,235 of NC_138876.1, forward strand.
TGTTTGCCAGGGGAGGCAAGGTCTAAGGGAGCAAAGGGAAGCGCTCACAGCCTGTAGAGGCATAGGCTTGGAACTGGCAGGTGTTTATCTTTTGTGTGTTCTCTTGGCTGAAGCGTATCACAAGGGCAACCCACATTCAAGGGGATGGGAAGAGCTTCAAGACCACCTGTAAAGGGCATGGAATCACAAAGGGATGGAGAATTGGAGCCATTTTTGCAGTCAACTTATCATACTCAGTTGTGCATAAAAGTTCCAGGTGAAAGGATAATTGATTACTAAGTGGTCCATGATAAGCCAGTCAAAATCAGAGTAGACCTTTGTAAGAGGGATCAGTACTTCTGTGTCAGTTCTTCCTGAACTGAGTTTGTAGAGTGGTCACTCTCGGACATAGGCAGAGTTTCTGTACTCTGCTCATCTGTCTTTGATCTATCTGTTAGTTATTTTTCACTTTCTAGATCTGCTCTTTAGCAGTGTTTAGCAAAGAAGCTTGTAAAAATGGGGGTAAAAATGACTGCTAAAGGCAAAATGCATTGAGTCTCACTATGCCTTTTCATGGAGTGAACCAAAAGGAATGGAGTGCCAGGTGTAGAATTTCAGGCACTGGACAATGAGTTGCTGCTGGGCAGGAAGTGTCCTTCTCCTGGAATTGCCTTCCTGTGGAAGAGCAGGGCTCTGCTGTCTGAGATATGGGTTCTGATGGAACTGAACTGCTCAGGAGATGCGTACGCTTTGGGAATTTACTTGACCTCTTTGAGCCACCTATACCTTCATCTATAAAATAGGAATAATAATATATACTTTAAGACAACGTAAAACCCAAGAAGGTAATATAATGGATTCTTTGCTGCTCCTGGCCAAAAGTAGATTTATAGCAAAGTTCCTTCCTGTATCACCCCATCCCGTATGACCGCTTTGGCTGCACGTAAAAGGTTGACTCTACAGTTCTGGTTGAGAATCACTGCCAGGGTAAGAGAGAGCAGCAAATCTACATGGGCTGTCTCCCTGTTGGCATACACTGTGTTTATTGGTCATTGAGGGTATGAATATGTCTATGGTGCAGTCCCTGCCAGAGAAGAATTTATAATTTGGTGGTGCTTAAGAGTGAGACTGAGAACTTGAGCCTCTGGCTAAAGAGTTCAATGTCCCATCTCTCCTCAGTGACTTTTCCATGACCTTCACTAAGAATCTGATTGTCTAGAGAACAAAATGCCTCACACTGAGAACTGGCTGAGTCCATTCCTGAGTTCAGTAATGGGCAGGGCCACAGAGATGGAAGAGATTTGCTGGATATACATGAGCAAATGTTTCCTGTAGTGGCCTCATCTGAGACTCAGGAACATCAACTTTAGTCCCAATATAACTAATTAAAAGCTTTAAAATGCCCAGTCATTCAAACAACTCAACTGTGGGTTCTTTGAAGGCAAAGACTTTTATTTTTCTTCTATGTGTCTTTGGAGTTGGCTTCACATATAATTTTTTTTTTGAAGTTGTATTATTCTAAAGGATAGCATGAGAACGTTCTTTTGTAGTGATAGAACAATTCTGTATCTTGATTGTGGTGGTTGTTACACAATGTGTACATGTGATAAAATTGCATAAAACTATACATACACACACATATACAAATGAAAGCATGCAAAAATTGGTGCACTCTGAATAAATTCCATGGATGGTACTAGTGTCAGTGTCGTCACTTTGATATTGTACCATATTCATATAGGATGCTACCATTGGTGGGAGCTGGATGAAGGGTGCACCAGACTTCTCTTGTACTATTTTTGAAACTTACTGGGAGACTATAATTAATTCAAAATGAAAAATATTTTTTAAAATGTATTAGTATTTTCTGTGTGCTCTTATAGGAACTACATTACTTCTTCAGTATGACTTAACCTACTGTTTGTGTATCTTTCCCTCTTGAGGACCAACCCCGTCTTGCTTACTGCTGTATCTCCAGGTAGAACCTGGCATTCAGCAAATAGCTATCAAATTATTGAATGTGTACTTTAATGAATGAATGAATGAGCGAGTGAATCTCCCTTTTTGGGGAATCTAGGGCTTGGCTTAATTAATTAAGTCCAGTTAACTAAAATATGTTAAGGCCACTTGCCTAAGTTCACATAGTTAGTGGTGGTTTGAGGGTTTCCTGGCCCTACTGCTCTATACTGTCCAGGAAATGACTGCATTAGGAAGGCAGGTCAGTTACATGGTATCTAATGACTATGTATGAGTACCCATGCTGACTCCTCCATGGGACAACATTCATCTGAAATTAAAGTGAAGCAAATAAACCCTTACTCATGCTGTTGTTCTCTTCCCCCAGAATGGTCTGTGTTTATCTATAGCAACAGGCAGGACTAAATGACCTGACATGGGGAAAACACCACAGAAGAAAAGCTTGCCTTGAGGCTCCATCACCTGCCACTACTCATGCCGGGTCATTTTGATAATATTTTCCGTTTTGCTTTCCATCCGCAAAACACTTTGCAGCCATTAACTAATTACTCTTCTCTGATCAGAGTTGATAGCTGTTCAGCGCGTTGCCTTTAAATATTTAACTGTGTTCAGAAAAGAACAACAAAAGCCCCAGATTGGCAATCACATGACATCATCAAATGCCAGATAACACTTTCCATTTTTCTCTAACCAAGATTATGATGCTTTGAAGAGCAAAGCTTTGATAGCTTAGGAGATGCTATAGGAAGCAGGGGAAGATTACCCCATGATTATCCTACTCCCAGCTTAAAGCTCTTAGTGGCTTCCCTTTGTTCTTAAGGTGTAAGTTTCTTGCCAAAGCTCACAAGGTCATAAGTTATCTGGTCTTTGCCTCCAGCACCAGGTTTTTCCTGTGTCAAACTCCCAGTTGTTTTCCATACACTGGACACATTGGTTTTTTCCTGGCTTCCCACATCCCCTGTCCCCTCCCACATCTGAGCCCTTTCCCTGGGATGCCCTGCTGTCTTTTCCTTCTCCTCCTACCGCCTTCTAAGACCTCACATTCCCAGCTACAACGGTATGTTTTCAGGAAAGACTTTTCTGAGCCATCTTAGGCTAGATGAGCTTATCCTATTTTGCACTCTCAGAATAATTGATACTTCTTTTGTAGCCATTATCATAATAGTATTTAAACAAAATTAATTATATAATTAGCTGTTGGTCATCTCCCTTCTCCTTTATACTATGCGTTCCATGTAGTTCTGTGGAACTAATGTGAACAATAAGTATTTACTGAAAAAATGGATCAGTGAATGAACCAATGAATTAGTATCATGGATTAAGAAAGAGGGTGGGGGTTTCCCTGGTGGCGCAGTGGTTGAGAATCTGCCTGCCAATGCAGGGGACACGGGTTCGAGCCCTGGTCTGGGAAGATCCCACATGCCGCGGAGCAACTAGGCCCGTGAGCCACAACTACTGAGCCTGCGCGTCTGGAGCCTGTGCTCCGCAACAAGAGAGGCCACGATAGTGAGAGGCCCGCGCACCGCGATGAAGAGTGGCCCCCGCTTGTCGCAACTAGAGAAAGCCCTCGCACAGAAACGAAGACCCAACACAGCCAAAAATAAATAAATAAATACATAAATTAAAAAAAAAAAAAAAAGAGGGTGGAAGTGGGTAATGACCTCCAAAGTGATGTTTCACTTATCCTCTTAAGCTACTGAGTCAGCTACCTATAGAGAAGTTAAAATACTTCCCCAGTGAATGCACAAATAAACAGTGAATGCATAAATAAATTGTCTGGTACATCCAGACAGTGACGTATTACTCAACACTAAAAAGAAATGAGTTATCAAGCCCTGAAAAGATGGAAGAAACTGAAATGGGTATTACCAAGTGAAAGAAGCCAATCCGAAAAGGCTATTTACTCTATGATTCCAATTATGTGACATTCTGGAAAAGGCGAAACTATGGAGACAGTAAAAAGATCAGTGGTGGCCGGGGGTGGAGAAGGGGGAGGGGTGAATAGGTAGAGCACAGGGGACTTTTAGGCCAGTGCAGATACTCTGTATGATGCCATAGTGGTGGATCCATGTCATTATATTTGTCCAGATCCATAGAATGTGTGACACCAAGAGTGACCTGTAAACTGTGGACTCTGGGTGATTATGATGTGTCCATGTAGGTTCACCTTGTAACAAAGGTACCCCTCTGGTGGGGGATGTTGATAGTGGAGGAAGCTAAGCACCTGTGGGAGCAGGGGATAGATGGGAAATTGCTATACCTTTCCCGCAGTTTTGCTGTGAGCCTAAAACTGCTCCAAAAAATGGTCTTAATTAAAAAAAGCTGATTGGTGTTTGCCCCAGAGGCTCGGGGGAAGGAGGATTCCCCTGAGCCCTAAGTAGCTGTGGCTCGTGGGCTCTAGAGCGCAGGCTCAGTAGTTGTGGTGCACGGGCTTAGTTGCTCCGTGGTACGTGGAATCTTCTTGGACCAGGGATCAAACCCGTGTCCCCTGCATTGGCAGGTGGATTCTTAACCACTGTGCCACCAGGGAAGCCCTTATAATTTTTAAAAAATTTATTTATCAAATCATACACTTTATTTTTTTTTAACATCTTTATTGGAGTATAATTGCTTTACATTTTTGTGTTAGTTGCTGCTGTATAACAAAGTGAATCAGCTATACGTATATGTATATCCCCATATCCCCTCCCTCTTGTGTCTCCCTCCCTCCCACCCTCCCTATCCCACCCCTCTAGGAGGTCACAAAGCACCGAGCTGATCTCCCTGTGCTATGCGGCTGCTTCCCACTTGCTATCTATTTTACATTTGGTAGTGTATATATGTCCATGCCACTTCCTCACTTTGTCCCAGCTTACCCTTCCCCCTCCCTGTGTCCTCAAGTCCATTCTCTACATCTGTGTCTTTATTCCTGTCCTGCCCCTAGGTTCATCAGAACCATTTTTTTTTTTAGATTCCATGTATATGTGTTAGCATACGATATTTGTTTTTCTCTTTCTGACTTACTTCACTCTGTATGACAGACTCTAGGTCCATCCACCTCACTACAAATAACTCAATTTCGTTTCTTTTTATGGCTGAGTAATATTCCATTGTATATATGTGCCATAAATCTTCTTTATCCATTCATCTGTTGATGGACACTTAGGTTGCTTCCATGTCCTGGCTATTGTAAATAGAGCTGCAATGAACATTGTGGTACATGACTCTTTTTTTTTTTTTTTTTTTCAAGTTTATTTGTTTATTTTTGCTGTATTGGGTCTTCGTTTCTGTGCGAGGGCTTTCTCTAGTTGCGGCGAGCGGGGGCCACTCTTCATCGCAGTGCGCAGGCCTTTCACTGTCACGGCCTCTCTTGTTGCGGAGCACAGGCTCCAGACGCGCAGGCTCAGTAGTTGTGGCTCACGGGCCTAGTTGCTCCGCGGCATGTGGGATCTTCCCAGAGCAGGGCTCGAACCCGTGTCCCCTGCATTGGCAGGCGGATTCTCAACCACTGCGCCACCAGGGAAGCCCCATGACTCTTTTTGAATTATGGTTTTCTCAGGATATATGCCCAGTAGTGGGATTGCTGGGTCATATGGTAGTTCTATTTTTAGTTTTTTAAGGAACCTTCATACTGTTCTCCATAGTGGCTGTATCAATTTACATTCCCACTGACAGTGAAGGAGGGTTCCCTTTTCTCCACACCCTCTCCAGTATTTATTGTCAAATCATACACTTTAAAATGGTTAATTATATGTTATATATGTTTTACCTCAGTAAATAATAATAATAATAATAATAATTATAATAATAAGTGCTCCCCAGAATCTTTCCTAGCAAAAATGGTCCATGAAAACAGTAGTTGTCTCATGCTATTGTATATGTGGAGATGAAGGTAACCTATAATTTTAGGGGAGAATTAAGAAAAGAAAAATGCAGACTATCATTATAAGAAATTTTCTGTAGTTTCAGACCTCTTGGCCTATTTCTCAAAGAATGAGTTAAACACGCTGACCAATATTTTCACTTATAATTTTATACTCAGTAAAATAGTCTTAGATTTAGGAATATAGTTTTTTAACATGAGTCTCTAAAGAGTTATTTTTATTTTGAATGAGAAAATATAAAGCATATGAATTTTAATTTTTCTTGAATTGGCACTGATATAAAAGAGGTTGTTCACTAAACTCTATAGCTTTACACACAGTTTCTTCCTGATGGCACTTGCCTTCTTTCCAGCCTCACTTTGCATCTTAGAAGTCTTACACTGAGTTCTATCCAGGGGTCACTGTGTCACTGGAGACCTTTTCTTTAAAAAAAATTTTTTCTATGCATTTCATCTTCTTTCTCACGTCTCAAAAATCCAGTTTTGTTCCCACCGAGGATTTTTATGACAAGGGTAGTTTCATTCTCATGTTTCTGCCAGCTTTCATTTCTGAATGCCCTATCTCAACTGGAAAAATATAAATAGAAGCATGGATAATGGTATTAACATACATGGATGTCTTAGCTCAGGCTGACATAAAATACCATAGACTGGGGGGCTTAAACAACAGACATTTATTTTCTCACAGTTCCTGAGGCTGAAAGCCCAAGATCAGGGTACCAGCATGTCTGGGTTCTGATAAGGACTCTCTTCTTGGGTTACTTCTTGCTCTGCCCTCCCATGGCTTTTCCTCAATGCATGTATATGTTCTCCTTCTTGTAAGAAGAGGGAGAGAAAAAGATCACTGTCTTTCTCTTTTTATAAGGCCACCAATCCCTTTGGATTAGGACCCTGCTCTTATGACAGCATTTAACTTTATTTACCTCCTAACAGCCCCATCTCCAAACACAGTCATCTTCAGGGTTGGGCCTTCAACGTATGAATTTGAGCAGGGGACACAGTTTAATCCATACAATGGATAAGAATTTAAAGTTCCCCAGCAAAGTCTCACTACAGTCTTTATGTGGTTCTACTTCATTAGATATTTCCAAAGCACTCACATACATTATCTTATTTGATTAATGATTGTTTATGCATTTCAGATTTCAAAACACAGGGACCTAAGAGATAAAAGTGACTTTTCGAAGCCATCTGGCTAAGAAGTGCAGAGAGGCCTCAGGTGGCCTCATTGTGGACCATGTTCCAGCCTCCACAAGTGGGCAGAGCCCAAGCTCATTTGCCCTATTTCAGTCTCTTGAACTGGAAATTCCCAAAAGGAACTGAAAACCTACTCTCAAATAAGAGTTATTTCTTTGTGAATAATGGATTGTATGCTATAAATTAAACATTACCCGTCTTACTAAATAGTTAAGTCAAGCATTATGACTGGTTGCAAGCTTAGGACCTGAGTGTAATCCTGATTTGGGCGGCCAGTCTCTCCTTTCTAGGTCAGGGTCTCAGCCCAGTTTCTGTGACCTCTTGATCTTGAGTGGCTTTTCTCTTTTCTCCACATTGTGGAGAAGTGTTACAGAATACTTCCCACTTCCACCCGGATCTAGCCAGTACACAGGTTTTGCTCTCATAATCTGTCCTGAGACAGATTTGCACTCTCCTTTTGCCTGTGCTCTTTCTTTCTTCTTCAGCATTGGCCTCCCCGAGCCTTCCAACTCTCCAGCCACTGCACTCACCGTGTATTACCTTATATGACTTAGCTTTGTCTTCCTGTTTTGGATTCCATGTGCCTCCTCATTTTCTTCTGGTTCTCTTTGTGATGCTGGACTCGATCCCCATGACACAGCATTTATTTTCCAGCCTTCTCTGGGGTCCTCCTTGGCACAGAGGCTGTCTCTTCAGTCTCCACTTGCCCCAGGGACAAGGCTTCGCTGCCAGATCCCACCCTGGATGACCAAGCCCCTCTGGCCATGGATGACTTCTGTTTACTGTATCCCTTTATCTTAATGGGATGGACTTTTTCATTGGGATGGAATGAACCAGCTTTCTGGAAAAGGACCCCCAAGAAAACCCTACTGAAGCAAATACTTCATCGGAGATGCTTATGAAAGTCCTTGAAATGACTCTTTGTAAAAGGTTGACAGGAATCAAAGGACCAGGAAGGCCAAATGCAGCAATAGCATGAAACTTTCCATATGTATAACCCCTTTCTTATCTACTTCATATGGTTTATAAATGCATTTTGGACAGAAAAAGGAATATGCCAGCATAGTTGTTTCGTCCACAGAGAATCATTTTTGTATGAGAGATGAGTCAAATTTTATTTTATTTTATTTTATTTTTTATTGATATGCAAAAAACTTCACATTTTTAATGTATATATTTTGATGAGTTTGGCCATATTCATAAATCCATGAGAATCATATCTGTTTGTGAAGATTGTACTTGGGGGAAGAGGGAGAAGCAGAGAAGCAGAGAAAATATTTGGAAAGAAAAATCCTCAATTTGACTCTTGGCTCAGAAATAGAATTTCTGTTTTGGAGAAAGTATCAGGTGTCCTGACTTTACAGTCTTCCAAATAGGAAAAAAAATATACATTCTCCACTGAGTTGTGATAATGACTAACAACGTGTTGAGAGCTTATTGTGTACCTGACAGTGTCGACTGGGCTTACCTTCTTATGGAAGTTTAAGTTTTACTTGAAAGACTGCTGTCGCTCTAGCTGCAAATTCAGATCCTCTCAGTTGGCCTTGGGTAGTCAGCAAGGCTTATGGGTACTAACTCTGCAGAAATCTGGTAGTGTGCCAGTAGGCAGGGCCTGTCTGTGCAGCTTTGCTTGTTCATAGTTGGGGAAGGGGCTGGCTGGGCTGGCTTACACTATTCTCATTTTGTCTTGTCATTTTCCTTGGGTGGAGTGTCCTGCCATGTGATGCCCTGATATGGGAAGCCGAACCCGAGGCTCGAGTTTCCAATGTCATGACTGCCAAATGCACTATCCCCAAGATGTTAAATCAAGGGAAAGTGACTACGTGATTGGGAGATGCTTCTCCTTGTGGTCCCTGAGACTGACACTAATCCAAAGGCAAGCTGTAGGCAGCTATTTTGGATTTGATGCAAATGTGAATCACAGTTTGTCAGGTACTTTCTCATTGTGATTGACATATTTACTGTTGACAATACAAGGTGAACCCTGCAGTCCTCTTAGATATGTGGCCCTTTGCCTCAAGACAACGTTCAGGGTGAGAATAGAATGTGGGATTTTGTTCCAGGTGCCCATCTGCCTGGGTATTTTTTTAAAAACTCTCTTGAGAATTCTCCAGGCTTCTCTTGACTGACAGCACGGAAGTCTTGTCATCTAAATATGTAAGTCTTCTGGCAACTGGCACATGTGTTGTTTATAGACAGGGTTTAAGATCTCGAGTGTGAGGGCTCTTCATATCTGTTGGTTCCTTGTACCATCACAGTTTTTTGTAAGTTTGGGTTCTTCATTGACCAATGAATCCTCTCTGACCAGAGCTGATGAAAGGGCACCAATTCCTGAAATCATAGTAACAAAGGATGGTCTGGAGAGGTTTTTTTCTACTTTGGCAAGGTCCAATATTCTGGCTAATCTAGACGTTTCTAACATTGCATTCCTCAGGACACGTGGTTTGCAGAATGTTAATGGGTGCCAGGAAAGAACTCTGTAGTCAAATGCGTCTGGAACACGGGAGGCTCACGATGCCTCATTCTTGGAGTTTCTTGGTGCATAATAAAAGTTCTGAGCTGCTCTGCAGCCAAGATGCTTGTATAACTTCAACCACATGACCCCAAGTAATTGACTGTGAATTCTTTCCAGTAGCATCTATTGTATCCTTTAACATCTGTTGACATTGTGTAGGATGCATTTTGGAAAGTACTCATATAGGAAAAAGGCTTTCATTCCCTAAACCTGGTTTCCCAAATATGACCCAGCAACTCTAATTATGGAACGAGAGGAAAAGAAAGATGTGGGGCTCGCCTGGAAAAGGCAGGCCAGGAGCCTTGCAAGCAAGTGAGAGGACAGCTGGTGATTTAGCGGCTGGGCACTTATCTGCAGGCCCCAGCTCAGATCCTCCCTGCCCATGATGGCTTCTCTGGTGACCCCATCCCAGAGCCACATCTCTTTCCTGTTCATACCACTCATTGGCTACTTGACTACACTGAATGTTATATTCATGATGAATAAGCATTTGAAACCGTCTTGAAAAACACAAAATCTAGCCCTTTTGTTTTAAGTGATGGAGAACCAGAGTAGATATTTTAGGTTACTTTTTACATGCGTAGATCACTTCACTACATTTCTGTCCAGACTTGCAATCAGTGGGTAAAGGGGTATGAATTTTGTGAAGACTTTTGATACCTATTACCCAAATTACCTTTCAGAAAAGTTTTACCAATTTTCACTTCCAGTTTACACACTTGGCTATGTATGGAAGTGACTGTCTTGGTGGACAGGACGTACCTTAAAGTTGTTATTATTATTAACTCATTATACAATCATTAGTTTCTGAGAACAGGGAGGAAAAATAGGCTCCCAGCATATCCTAGAGGCTGCCCCCTCCCAACCCCTAGGTAACTCTTGGGCTTTCAGCTGTTGATGGCTGCTTGGTGATGGTTACTTGGTGATGGCAGGCTGCCATCAGCTGGCTTGGGAGTAACCCAGTGTAGCATCCAAGAGCTTCTGGCACTTCTAGAAAAGTGTTTTCCTGGCCAATTCCCACCTACACACTTTAACTGGGTCTGCACATGGCAGCTTGACAATAGCCTGATATTTACATGTATGATCACCTCGCCCTGCAAATCCAGGGACTACCATCACCAAGGAGGGCGTGCCCAGAAGCCAGGTCTGTCGGATTCTGTTATTGATGTGGGCAACCCATTTGTCAGTCATGCCAGCCCTTCTCATAAAATAGGGCCGAGAAAAGGATTTGTCCTGTGGATCCTGGTATTCCCTAGACCCTATAACACCAGAACTACGAAAAATAATAAGAATAAAGCTAACATTTATTGAGGCCATCCCCTATCCAAGACCTGTCTAACCACTTTATATGCATTATCCAGCAGCCAAAGGATCCTTTAAGTCATGAGATTGTGTCACCTGCTTATGAAACTTTTCAAAAGCTTTCCATATCACTTAGAATAAAAGCCAGAGTCCTTCTTATGAACTTCAAAGGCCCTACATGGTTCTCCCACCCAGGCTCCTACCTACCCTACTGTAACCTGCATGAACTCATCCCTCACTCTGCTCTGGACATACTGGACCCCCTCATCTTTCCTCAGACATCTCAGGCACACTTTTGCCTCAGGACCTTTGCATGTGCTCCCTCCCCTCCACCTAGAATGTTTTGACAACAGATATCTCTGGCTACAGACCTACTTCCTTCTGGTCTGTACTCAAAAGTGATCTTCTCAATGAAGTCTTCTCTGGACATTTTACCAATCTGTTACTCAAATCTTCCTTTCTTGATTGATTGATTTTTTTCATAGCACTTAACATGATTTACATGCTTAATTTATCTGGTGTACTGTCTGTTTTCCCCCATTAGAATGTAAGTCCCTGAGGGGCTTTGTCTCTCTTTGTCACAGTGGTATCACCAGCACTTGGAAGAGTGTCTGGCATATACTATAGGTGCTCAATAAGTATTTGTGCATAATGAATAAACTCACCTAATTCTCACATCAGCCCTAGGGGCAAGGGACTATTGTTTTCCTTAGTTTTTCGGATGAAACAACTTAGACTTGGAGAGGTTAAGGAATCATCCCCGCAAGCAGTGGCACTGGGGTTTGAGCCCCCCGCTCTTAGCCACTCTCCTCCATGCCCCTCAGAGACGTGTGAGAAATTGAAATCCTCCATGGGCACCTCACGAGGTTCAGCCTCCAGAGCCAAACAGCCAAGACTCCTCGAGCCGGCCCCAACCTAACTTTCTAAACACAGTGTCTTATCTGCCGCACGTTTCAGCCAAACAGACCATGGTGTTGCCTCTTCTCTGGTTTTGCTTACACTGCTCCCTTCCTCTCACCCGATTCAAATCCTTTGCGCACATCTAGGCTCAAGTCAAATGCCACGTCTCCACGAAGCCCTCTGATGATCGTTTGCTTGTTCAAGATAGTTGCGCGTCAGGATCTTCTTTCTACAGTTCTTAACGCAGAGGCCACATCTGTTTGAGCTTTGTCTTTTCCACGATGTTGTGCGGAGACTCTCAAGCCCCAAAATCCGTTTACCAAACACACAGACGCCTCTTGCCACGATGGAGTAACATATTCTGAGTGGGGAGTATTTTCAAACATGGACGTCCTAATCCATGAAAATAGAGTTTGTTGCTGAACACAAAGCTACATTTAGGCAAGAGAAGAACTAGGTGGTTCGTTGATTACATAGAAACCGCCAATCCTCTTAATCAGCACAGTCTAGAAAATCAGTCAAGCCAGGTGTTCGGTTGTTCGACATTTGTAGACAGAACAACAAGTAGTAGATTGAATTTCCTCTGCTCTGTATGATGGTTTTTGCTGTTATATAAAATGCCCTCAGACATTGAAGGTATTGTACAGATACGCACCTGTTATTTCTTTCAGAAACACATAATCGCTTAAGAGTGTGGGGTGGAGAATGAGAAGCAGGAGAAAGGGAGGGCGTATTGGAAACAGATACACATCAAATATTTCACACACTCATAAATAAGAATGCACTTTAAAGCCATATGTGTAACTTTATTTTGCATGTAACAATAGAATTTTAGCATATTGGGTCAGAAGGAGGACTTGGGAGACTCACCCTTTCTGGTGGCTCCCTTTGTAACCTTGGACTGTTGACTCACTGAGTAAGCTTTGTGATCTCAGTGACCAGATGAGGACACTAACATTCACACCCAAATGGGACAGGCATCTTTTAGACATAAAAGATATTTTAAAATAAAATAAATTATATATGTGTATATATATATATGTATGTATGTATATAACATTTATGAAAAGACCTTAAGTTTTTAGCATCAAAAATACTGTAAGGAGCCAAATGTAGTTCTTCCCCCTGTGAGGTATTACTTGGCATAATTAATTAATTAACTGATTAATTGTTTAATTTAATTTCCTGTCACTTTAATCCCATCTACCTACTCCTGCATTGTTCTCACTTCTCCTTCAGTGCCTTCCTTTTCTTGCCCTCCCATCTTTTGCCTGTTGCCTCCTTGCTTCTCCCTCAGAACCCAAACCACAGACTGGTGACTGCGGAGGATAAGGATGGGGACGCTGGCTGAGCTGGAAGGTGGGGAGCACGGTTAGACTTCGGCTTCCCAAGAAGTCCACCACAGACCCTGCCTAGAGGAACTATGAAATCAATGATAAGAACTTTTATGAACTGCATTATTATTTGTATTGCCAGCACTATTTTCTAAAACTGTGTTTTCTAGTAAATCAAAATACACATTTACAAATGTCTCGGCCAAGGTCTTATGCTTCAGGCCAGGAAACCACGAAAGCCAGTCATTTTCAATCCTGACACACCTCTGAATCAAGTTGAAGGTCTTAATGAAACCAAAGTAGTCTTGCCTGAAGCACAAATGCTGACATACCATTAATACACTTTTAAATTGTTTTTCCTCAGCTCTGGGCATAAAGGAAGCTTTAGCATCTGTCTCTGAAACTAGATCCAACCAAACCTGGGTCTCCAGACTGTGATCTTTGTGGACTCTTAATAAAGGTCCATGAAGGAAAGTATCTATTGACAGAGTTGATTTTTGAAATACTGGGTGAGACTCAGTTAAACAGGGTTTTTGTTTTTTTTTTCTGCTAAACTTCTCTGAGTCATTAGCATGCTATGCCAGGCATGGAGGGGAGAATGTAGCATGTAATGTTTCTCAAAGTTACTTGACCATGGAATCCCCACTCTTTTTTTTCAGGGCATCTGTAAGACTAGTTTCTATGGAATACATTTTGGAGAATACTGGTGAGAAGTATAAATTAATGTGAATGATTTCTGCATGAGAAATATGAACATTAAACACGACTCTTGTATAGGGGAAGGGGACATCCATGAAAGAAAACTCCAGGCACCCAAGATCCTTAGGAGGCAGATTTGAAATGTGAGCCAAGAGAAAGCCAAGTGAAGAGATCCTGACTTTCCTAACAATGCAAGAGAGGAGACAGGACATCGGGTTCAGTTTATTAATTGAATCATAATTAATAGGGATTTAATTATAATAAGCGTAAGGTCAGAAAGATTTTCTCATGAAGAATAGAAGACTGTAATCTGTTTTTACATTAGCAGGGTGGAACCAAACCTTTTAATTCTCATCTTTCTTGCAGAAATTAACTACCACTCACTTTCCATTGAAATTCCATGTGATGACAGCTCTAGGATCTTCAGCTTCAGCGTCTACTTAGATACATTGCTATTGAGACAGATGCCTTATGGGCATCTTTTTGTGTCTCTAGTTGCGACTGTTCAGGGTGACTGTTCTGAGAGGCTGCTGGAGCTGTGACAGCTCACTACGAATGCCAGATGAGCTCTGGTCTGCAGCTCCTCCATTCCTAAACTAGTGATTTCACACCTTTCAATTCCCTATGAGTAACTTAACTAACTACTTAAATGGTCCTTTTGAAAATAGGTTCATTTATTGGCTTAATGGCTTAGGGTGCATTCTTTGTAAATTCAGCCCTAAGGGCCCAATCAGAAGATGAAATATGTCTGGCTTGGCCACTGCAGGAATTGATTAAAGGAGGCTCTTGCTTGCTTCCTGGTACTCTGCCAAACAGGAATTAAAATGCAAGCAAGATGTTGTCCTTAGCTTTAGCAATTCCACTGAGAGGTTTTCCTCCCACTAAAGTGGAAGGGACTGAGGCCAGTTCTAAAGCAGCACCTCAGCTTAAGAAACAAACAAAAAATAATAAAGGTTTTCAACAAGGTGTTATTTTGAAACAGACCTATGTGTTTCCAAATATGGCCACCTTGCAGGGATTAGAATAAAAATTGTGCGGTGCAAAGACTGTCTGGCCAGGTAAAGTTGGGCAAGGTTACTTGGGGTCCTTCTTTCTCTGTAAAAATTGGGAGTAGGATTTGACTGTCTAGAAGGTATCCTGGCCACAAGGACTCTGTGACGGAAGCTGTAGGGAGTGAGCTTCCCTCTCTTTGTGGCTCCTGTTGAGACCAGAGGAAGTAGACATTTGTGACTCTAGCTGAAGCAGGGCTCTAAAGACCTCACCCGCCTCTTCTACCACCTATCCCATCTCCACTGTGATTATGAACTCTGCTTAGCTTCTCAGTTCAATCTAATCCACAGTGTTTGAGTGGACCCAAGCACAGAGACAGTAAAAGTTAGGACTCTGAGTTTCAAGTTCAGAAACTCTACTCAAACTGATTTTAAAAGAACAATCATAACAAGAGCAATAGAGAGAGAAAGAGATTGATTTTATTGTCACTTGTAACTAAAAAGTACAAAGAGTAAGTTTCCTTCAGGCACAGCTGTATCCAGGTGCTAATATGGCTTCAACAACGTTTTCATATGGCTCTTTTGTCCTCTGGTTTGGATTTATTTTCAAGCAGGTTCTCCCTTCATGGCAAGAAAATGGCCACCAGTAGCTCAATACTTATATTCCAGTTTAGCAACCCCAATGGAAGGGGAGTGCTTCTTTCTTCCTCAGTCCCAAGATTCATTTAACATTCCTCAAATAAGTGGTAGGAGACACAGCAGTGGGCAAGACGGGTGAAGCCTCTGACCTTGCTGGTTGGCACTTCACTGGAGGAACTTAGATGGAGTGTGTATCCCTGAGTCCGTTGCTTTGTTCAGGGCATTGGGATAGGCTATCTAGCCAGGTTAATCTTGAATGACTCCTGCTGCCATCCAGCAAAGCTGATATTTTGGAGGACAGCTCTCCCTTGTCCCCAGTGTCTCACTATCTAAATGATACTTTCTATCTTCATCATAAGGCTAGAACTGCATGGGGCAACCTTGTTATCTACTCCAGTTTAGGAAGTAATGATAGTAAATGTTTACTGAATGGCTTTGCATACATTAACACAGGTAATCCTCGCCACAAACCAGAATTTACATACTCTTTATGATGTCCATTTAAGGTGGAATAAATGGAGGTACAGAGAGGTAGAGAATGTAGCTGTGGTGCCCAGGCTATAGGGAACTGTGAGGCTGGTACTTATTGAGGATAACCTGGCAGTTATTACTCCTTTCCTCCCATCTGATTCCTTTCCCATAGCAAGAGGAGAAGGTGACCTAGACAGAGTTCAAGGGAAAAAGAGGGTCATCCTTTCTAGGCAGCAACCGCATGAGGTGTATTTCACCTCATGTAATGGGTGTGTTTCTAAAATGTCTTTGAAAATCTCCCTTCTACAAATCAATTCCTCTTTTCCCTTTATAGTTTTTGATAAAACACCCGATGAGTATCATAGACTCTTTCCCTTTAATGGAATTTTCTTGAATGGATGATGACTTGAAATAATTGGACACTGTTTGGAGCTTGGGAGTCTTTTTATGAGATGGTGGTTTCTGTTACAATGGGTGCTGGTTAAAAATGGGTTCTCACCTATAAGCCATCTAGCTCACCCTAACTGATAAGTTGACTCTGTCTTTTATGACTATTGTGCTTGTGTTCTTATAGAATTGGCCACCCTCTAATTTACTCAAAAGGAATAGTATTGATTTGCACCAGTTTTGTGGATTTTTAGTATCTTTTTCCTCAGCTAGGAAACATACCAGTTTCTTCCTAGCCTATCTGTAAAGGTCACTTGTATTCCTGGGATGCTTTTACTAGAATGAACTTGAACTAAAGATCAATCAATGTGATGCTATTCCTGACTAGGTTTTGTGAACCCAGGTGACAGCATCATCTTGAAGTGGCCAATTACTGAGCCTCTCAACTAGTTAACGATAGAAAAATGGGGGGCCGTGGATTGTTAGATGCCCACTGGCTTTGACTTACTCTTTGAAATATTGATTCTAACAACTTATTTTTGTATGTTATTGATACAGCAGACCATTTGGATGTGCAGTAAGCCAGCCATCAGATGTGAGGTACTAACCCAGATGAGTAATCATTTTGTGATAGATACATTAAAATAATTTTGTCCTTCCTAAGACTTTTAGAAAAGGCAGACAGAGGTTTTCAAGAAGAACTTATGTTTGTCAGTGGATTAGGAAAATGAAAGGTATATCCACTCTTCCTTTAAAAGAGTTGATGTTTCTTGGAGCTTTGGAAACAGAAGACAAAATGCCTTTGACCATCAGGTCATCCATTTCAGAGGCTGTTGTTTTCTGGGTAGAGTTCAAGATTTGTTATGTTTGACAGTCATTTGTAGCTTCCTTCTGAGTAGAATAGATTTCCAAATTACAAACCATCAGGCAAGCATCAAACTGAATGTGAAAATCAATGACCCATCACAGTTACAAGCATGTAGATGGCCATGGCATGGTGAGTAGACCATTGCAGAGAGGGACATGCTTGAGGAAGAACAGACAAGGGCGGCTTTATTTACCCACTTCTTACCTTTGCCTTCTGCTTCTACCACCCTGACCTGCCATTGAAATGTGTCAGTGAATTTAAGTCAAGTAATAACCTGTGACTAATCTGTACGCAGCTTCTAAGCCATTTCCTCTATTTCAGTTAGCAGAGGCGTCTGCCTTCAACAACTGCCCTCCCTTCACAGAATCCCTCCTGCCATCCTCGTTTACATATGGGCTCATCCTTCCAACAGCTTCTTGTAACCCTGAACCTCTGTTGGCAAGAAAACTGAGTGCTATTTTTTAAGATCTTCAACTGGAAGCTTGTGGCTGCACAATAGGAAAATCCAACCTTCTTTTATTATTATTTGTAACAACGGCTACTGTTTCTGTTATGGAACCAAACTTGGGTCCGCTTGCCCATGCAGTACAGCCAATCTACTGACACAGGGACGTGGTGAAGGAAAGTGCAGGGCGCCAAGCAAGGAGTCCAGGATGGCTAGTGCTCAAAAAGCCCCCAATCTCTGATGGGTTTCAGCAAAGCATTTATAAAGGCCAAGTGAGGGAACGGGGTCACAGGGTACGTGATCAGCTCGTGCGCAATTCTCTGGCTGGTTGATGGTGAGGTAACAGGGCCGTGTCACGGGGTTAACATTATCTATCCTTAGGCGCCAGTAGGTCTGGGGGCTATTGCTCATGATCATCAAGTAGTTAATTTCTTCCACCAGTGGTGGTTTTAGCATCCGTAAACCAACCCAGGATATGTGCATCAGATGCTGTTACCTGGGTACTTCAGACAGGAGCTACAGCAGAGGATATAGGGGAGGGGTCTGTCCCGGGAAGGCCCCATAGGGTCCTGTGACATTTTTGTGAACACTTTCTATTTGCAGGCACTGTGGTAGCATTTTTAAACCTTGTCTCATAGATTCTCTGGAGGTGTCTGTGAGGTAGACATCGTTCCTCCCATTCTACAGATAAGGAGGAAGAGCTTCAGGGCAATTAACTTCTTCAAAGTGATTTAAGGCCAGGTGTGTACTCTCAACAACAGCACAAAAATTAAATTAGAGAGTTACAGTTTTCACCTAGAGATGAGTGTCTCTCTCAGAAGGAATTGGGAAATCCCTCTTTATGAGATCTCTTTAAAAATTTGTTTTTAAATAAGTGTTTATTTTAGAATACTTTTAAAGAAAAGTTGCAAGGATAAGACTGGAGAGTTCCTTTATACCCTGACCCCAGTTTCCCCTGCTGTTAACATCTTACATTGGTTTGATACATTTACATAGTATGATACACTTTTCATAGCTAATGAACCAATATGGCCGTATTATTATTCACTAAATCTCCATAATTTATTTGTATTTCTTGAGTTTTTGCCTGATACCCTTTTTCTTTCTCAGCATCCCATCCAGAATAACACATTTTATTTAGTTATCATGTCTCCTTAGGCTCTTCCAGACTTTGACAGCTTCTCAGACTTTGTTTTTGATGACCTTGACAGTTTTGAGGAGTAGTGAGCAGATATTTTGCAGAATTATCTATTTTTTAAAAAATTTTTATTTATTTATTTATTTATTTTTGGCTGTGTTGGGTCTTCCTTTCTGTGCGAGGGCTTTCTCCAGTTGCGGCAAGCGGGGGCCACTCTTCATCGCGGTGCGCGGGCCTCTCACTATCGTGGCCTCTCTTGTTGCGGAGCACAGGCTCTAGACGCGCAGGCTCAGTAGTTGTGGCTCACGGGCCTACTTGCTCCGTGGCATGTGGGATCTTCCCAGACCAGGGCTTGAACCCGTGTCCCCTGCATTAGCAGGCAGATTCTCAACCACTGCGCCACCAGGGAAGCCCCAGAATTATCTGTTAATATGGTTTATCTGATGATCTTCTCTGGTATCTCAAGACTGTTACACAAACACATGATAGCTTCACCAGGAGAACTTCTTGAATTAGCTTTAAATTGTCAGAGCCTAGGCACGCAGATGAGGACAGGAATTTAGGCAAAGTATACATACGTACAGCAAGGACAACTACATTCTTTTGGGTGAACGAATGGGACACATTTCATCAGAAATCCTTCCCCCCAGAAATCTCTCTCTCTCTCTCTCTGTCTCTCTCTCTCACTCACATACACACACTGTGTGCCAGATATTTATGAGAAAGTTAGAAATTTACAGAATAATAAGGTAGGTGAAGCCATGATTTCAGTTAATGATAAAATTGTCATTGTAAATGGCATGTTTGTGGCCAAGAAAAACAGATGTCCGTATAACAATTTGGAGCCATCCAATGCATAAAGCAATTTGTAGATAATCTGCTAAGCAGATATAGTATCAAAATGTAGTCATTGTCAATCGGACGTACATCCAGGCTGTATGTCTAATTGACCAGTTAATTTCCAGTCTGTCTCAGGAGCTACTAAACATGGTTTGAAATGGAGCCCTTGGTGCTTCACCTAATGTCGATAAACAAAGGAGCAGGTTCCTCAGCATGTTCAAAGCACAGAGAGTTCAGGGTGCTGTGGTCTGTATGTAAACTCAGGTGCCTCATCAAGCTGTTGTTGACCCAGTCTGAATTGGTAATGCAGTGGTGAAATAATGTATCATCCCATTTAAATGGCTGGCAACTAAAACTATTGTAAAAAAAAAAAAAAAAAAAAAAGACCTCTGTCACCAAGACTGGAGACAGAGAAAAACACCTCATCAGTAAAGCATTTTATGATGGTTTTCTATAGAACACACCTGATTTTGGCCATTTGAGCGGATGACAAGGTCCCTCCCTGTCTTTCTTCCCCAGCTCCTGGCTTCCAGGAGATTCTGTCTCAACTCTTGGTGTCCAGTTGAAAGTTCTTCTCAATTTCAACACTGGACCATGTCCATCCATTGTCTCCCACTTTGATAACTACAAATAAAAAGAATGATCCCAATTCCTTTCTGAAAGACGGAAGAATATGCATTAGAATAAATAGACAAGATTCATTGCAAGAGGAATATGATCCTCTGAAGCAGCAGTCAAGGTGACTTTTCTGAGCACCCCACTGACAGCCATAGGCTCCTGTTTGCAGTTCTCTGCCACCGCTCCCCAGCTGCCCTTGGCTCCAGGTGTATCCATGGTCCTGGAATGCAGCCAGAGAAAGAGCTGGAAGGGGTGGGAGTGCTCTGATGGTAGAGCGGTGTGAGGGCTTTATCCTCCCCTAGGGGCTCTAAATATTCTTCGTGGCACTTGGTTTTTGAAGCGCCCCATCGTCTGGAAGCCTGCACCGCATCAGAAGTTGGAAGCAGCCTGTTATTGATTGCAGCTGCATCCTGATTTGGCCGAGGAAGAAGGGTGTAGAAAGCAAATGTGGTCCCATTTGGCAAGGACACCTTCCAGGTGAACAACAATCAGGAAAGATGTCTAGAGGCAAGGTTATGAGCCACAGAGACAGAACTGACAGGCCCAGGGTAGATAATAAGTGCCTTGCCTTTTTTTTTTCTTTTTTTAAATACATTATTTAATTTTTATTTATTTATTTGTTTATTTATGGCTGTGTTGGGTCTTCGTTTTTGTGCAAGGGCTTTCTCTAGTTGCGGCGAGCGGGGGCCAATCTTCATCGCGGCGCGTGGGCCTCTCACTATCGCGGCCTCTCTTGTTGCGGAGCACAGGCTCCAGACGCGCAGGCTCAGTAATTGTGGCGCACGGGCCTAGTTGCTCCGCGGCATGTGGGATCTTCTCAGACCAGGGCTCGAACCCGTGTCCCCTGCATTGGCAGGCAGACTCGCAAGCACTGCGCCACCAGGGAAGCCCAAGTGCCTTGTCTTTTAAAGGGAACCTCCCTCTCAGAAGTTTTGGGAACCAAAACCAGATTTCTGTGTACCTTTTACTTATTAGGTCCTAGGACAAATGTGTGTGTTTGTGTGTGTGTGTGTATGTGTGTGTGTGTGTGTGTGTGTGTGTGTGTGTGTGTATGTATTATAAGCCCTTAACAAGCTTGCCTCGCCTCCACACACACTGGTGTGTCAGAGGCTCAGTGTATTTCACACACGTCATCAAATGCTGTCTCGCTTGTTAGAGAAAACAAGTATTATAGTGTTTGTGCTCCTCCACATCTGAATTGGGCCTGTAGACTTGTATCTGGGGCTTCACCATGGAGGTGTTCACCACTCACAAAACCCCGAAAGATTCCTGAGATGATGATCTGCCCTTTTGCTGAAGCACACAATTAAATGTTTTCCTGCAAAGTTTGAATTACCTGCTGAGTGAACTTAACTGCCAGAGCAGCAAGCACATCACGGTAAAGTTTTGTTATAGAAGAACAGCAGCTCTTAAGATAGAATCATGACTTGATTTCTTTGTTGGAAACAAGAAGTCCTGAAATGTATCCATTTGCTGGATTGAAAATGGCAACGTAGAGAAAGTCAAGAGGACTTAAAGTTAAATGTGGAAGATTACATATAAGTGTGTATCTTCTTTCCTGTTTTAAATGTCACTGAAACCGAGGAGGGAATTTACAAAGTGGAAACTAATAAGAACCAAGAGAACAAAAGAAGAGACAATAGGAGGCAAAAGATGGTAACAGATTTTTGAAAAATGGGAGTGGCTTAAGGAGGAGTGACTGACTGAGCAAAGCAGAGGAAGTTATGTGGTGTGCGCCCGCAGATGTCTAACTGCATGAGTTAGACACCCAGTATCCTGGGAAGCAGGAGAGAGGCATAGGACTGAAAGCAGGTGGGTTGATAGAAAATGTTTTACTATGCATCTGGATTCCTAGGTTTCTTTCCCAGTCCTTAAAACCAGGTGTTTTCTCCTCCACCTGCCCCAGCATACGCGTGCACACACACACACACACACACACACACACACACACACACACACACCCACAAACAGAAGTTTATTCCTTGGAAAAACTTAACCATAGGAACAGAACGAAGCAAAACAGAACTGAACCACAAAGTGGAACCAAGCATAGCAGAAAAAGTGAATGTAGGTGAGGCTGAAATTGGGGCAGAGGAGCTAAGTGAAAGCCTGCAGAACTGAGAGACCCAGTCCTAGCTCTCCACAGACAAGCATACAGCCAAGTAAGAGATGCAAGGATTTGCCAGTAAAGAAACTGAACAGCTACAGAGAAAAGACTTACAGATATTGGTACACAAAGACCCTGAAATGTTTTCACTCAATTCACTGCTCAATCACCCTGTGGTAAAGACTGCCAGTCAACAAGCCCCACCTACTTACACAAAATTGAAATTTTAGTGCCTCCTCCAAATATTGCCTAACATTTGAGGAAAATCTTCAACATGAAAGACTGAGGCCAAAATAACAAACAGAAGAAAGGAACTGGGATGAGAGTGATGCCACATCATGAGTGGAAAAAGAAATGCTGAAGAAAATACACACAAATACACACACACATTTACCTCAGGGAGATACAAGGATATATTGCCTCCCTGCCCTGGGAACAGGAACAATCAATTAAAAAAAAAATGATTTCTAAAAGTAAAAATTCAATTCAAAGTTTTGAAAATAAAGTTGAGAAAATAGCCTAGAAGACAGAATAAAAGGACAATGAGAAGAAAATTCAAGAAAAAAATATAAGAAAATTAGAAATCCAATATTACATTTAAAAAATTCAACACATAGAAATTCCAGAAGAAAAGCGAGTAAATGAAGAAGTAATACAAAAAAATTGCCCAGAACTGAGTAACATCAGTTTCCAGATTGAAATGGCTCATGGGCAATGCCCAACACAGTGAATAAAAGAAAACCCACACCAAATACAGTATGATAAAATTTCAGATACCAGATATACAGAGAAGATCCTAAAATCAGAATGAAGTGGGCTCAGAAGACAACAAAGGGACATTCCAAACATTCCAAGGAAGCTTGTCTTCACCTTCAAATTCCAAATCCTCCCAGGTCTTTTTTTTTAAAAGATGTCTTTTTTTTTTTTTTTTTTTTGATGTGGACCATTTTTAAAGTCTATTGAATTTGTTACAGTATTGCTTCTGTTTTATGTTTTGATTTTTTGGCCGCGAGGCATGTGGGATCTTAGCTCCCCAACCAGGGATTGAACCCACACCCCCTGCATTGGAAGGTGAAGTCTTAACCCCTGGACCGCCAGGGAAGTCCCATCCTCCCAGGTCTTGATCAAGTGAGAGAGTAGCATTAAAAATGTTTTCAGATATGCAAGGACTCAAAAATCTTACCTCCTAGGCCCTATTACTTAGAAAAGTACTGGAAGATGTGCTCTTGCTAAACAAGGTAGTAAACCAAGAAAGCTCAAGACATGAAACCAAGAAACAGGCCATTGAGTATAAAATGAGATGAAGAGAAGTCCCAGAACAGTGAGAGACCTGGCCTAGAAGGCAACTGCTCAGATTTGGGCAGGAAGATGAGGGCTCCAGGAAAGAGTTGGAGCTGATAGATTATCAGATGCATTTGACAACGTGGAGAATTGTGTGTGTGTGTGTATGTGTGTGTGTGTGTGTGTGTGTTGGGGAAGGGGTGGTAGAGTAATCTGTCAGAGCTGTAGGGAAGAGGTACTGATTGGCACATAAGAAAATTAATCAAGTAAAAAAAAAAAAGACAACATAAACTCCAGGAAAAATAAAAAGAAAGGAAAATTTCCTGAGCAGAGAACAATATTCACATAGTCATAAAATATAAACACACAGTCTGACTTAACCAAAATATGTGGATAGAAATATTTTTAAAGGACAGGCGTATGAGTGAGACTTTGTGTGTTAGTGTCTGTGAGGAAGGGTGCTAACCTTTATCTGCTGGAATATAAGTAGTCAGTGCCTCAAATTGATAACATGAAAAAATAAAATCTGTGCGTTATGAAATTAAGGAGGTATATTCTAGAAAAAACAGCTAATCGAGTCAAAAGTAGTTGCTCTTGGGAAACAGAATAGATACTTTCTCTTATAAGCCCTTTTTTACTATTTGGCTTTTAACGGTGTTTATGTATTGCTTTGATAAAAATCAAAGTTCATTAAAAATAAAGAGCATGGATAAAAGTTTTTAAAAAGGTATTGAATAGATCTATGCAACTGATGACTGGTTCTTATCCACAGCAAAGAAGTCCAGGATAAATTAAAAAGTGGAATATGCTGTATTTTTAAAAAACAAGCATCTGAAGATGTCACTGTTCAGTCATACTTTGCTGAATTTTATTGGGGCAGGAAGCAAAGAATATGTTATAATGACCTTTTTGCATTTGGAAATTCTTGAAGATCTCTGATTATATCCCTATGAATGTCAAAGATTCATTGAACTAAATCCAAACTAACAAAGCAGATAAATTATGAAGAGATTTTTTGGCATTAGGGAGAATTCCTTTGTTTTTTTGAAGTGTTTGTGAGAATTCCTTTAAATAGCAGCCTCCTCTGGTACACTGAAGTTTAGTAGATATCATCCTCTAGCAAGAATCTAGGGAAGATCAAAAGAAGAGGTACTTAGATCTAAAGAGCTAGGAGTTGCTGCTGTTCCTTGATTTCTCAGGAGATAAGATAAAGCAGCTCTGGCACCGCAGTGTGAGTTAGCAGGAAAAGACTTTCTTCGCCCAAGTTTGACATCTGTGCCACTTGTGAGGAGCAGGCCCACGGCTTTATTAAGCAGGGTGCATATTTACAATCGTTGAGTGCAGTGACCAAACATGTGAACTCTTCTCAGCTTGACTTGGAAACTGCTGAGATTAAGAAACTTCCAAACCACTGAAAACATTTGTTAAAGAAAGAAAAATCAATCCCCTTGAACAGAGCTAAAGGTGAAATTTACATCACTGTCGAAAAATTTCTGGCCCTTCTTTTTGCAAAAATAATGTAACTGTGAGAGTTGCCTTCACTGGCAGGAAAGTAGCAACCTGTACTGTCCTGAGGAAGTAAGCATAAAGGGTAGGTTGTCTTGAAGCCTCATTAGGCAAAGCTCGCTTAAGGCTAGGTCCCCAGGGCTCTGTGAATGGATGGCGACAGCCAGCCCCTTTTCTGTCACCTGAGCCTGAAAATTCATCCGCAAGTGATAAGCTGACAGAGCTGGTTAAAGAGCAAGGCTGAGAACAGCTCCCTCTCGGTGCATCTTCTCACCTTTGTTGACGTCTGGAAAGCTACCGCCTCTGCCATCAGTATCTCCAGCACGTCCTAATGTCTACTCGAGGCATCCCCGTCCCCACCTCCAGGTGGGCCGATGCATCCAGTTCCCCCAGAGTGTTTGGGGAAAAGGAGAACAAGAAAATCGAAGCAACAGCCTCTTTTGTTGCCATTCCAGAACAGAAGGACATTTCAGAGTCTTTAAGGCATCTCACCAGGGAGAGAAGATTCCAGTGTAGCAGAAAGGAGGCCGGCAGTGTTCTGCGGCAGATTTATATTTACACAGGGCCAGGGAGAAACAGCCGCTGGCTCTGTCAGTGCCGACAGGATGTATGAGCCCTGAGCAGCAGCTGGGCAGCCTCTTTTTGCAGGGAACCTAGGAAGAGGCCTTCCCGCATATTTTCCCTGTGAACCTGGGCAGCCCCTCCTCCCCCCACCCCTTCCCTTGCTCATTTCAAAGGCCCTCACAGATGCCGAGGCCAGCAGCCAAAGCTTGCTGAGAAACTTCAGCAAGAGAAGAGCTCGAATGATTCGGGATGACGATTCCTTCTCCTTCGTCTGCTGGGTATTAATAATAGTCACTGCTTCATGGGGTTGTTGTGAGGATTAAAGGAGTTATTAATTAAGTGGAAGATGATTAGAAGGATGTGTGACCCAAAGAGTGTTAGCCGTCTTTAGTCATAGTAGTTGTGGTAGTATTCAAAAGATCAGCAAGAACGTGAGAGATGAAATTACACTTTATCTAAGGAGGCAGTTGGGTGACCAGATGACTGGATATTATCTGATTGAAGTGAAGTGTCACAGCTTTGAATGAGGACTTCTGTGTTGGAGGAAATGGGTCAACAGAGCCCTGCAAACGAAGCCTAGAGAGGTTACAGAAACTGAACCCATGGCAAGTTGGCTGTTGATTACAGAACCATTGAATGTAGGAGAATAAGTGTTACTAATTTATTCATTTATGAATATTTTGGCGACTTTGGTCCAAAGCCTTCTTGAACAGTTGAGAACATTGAGGGGTCAGGTTAGATCAACTTTTCCTAAGGACATGCCCCCCAAGAAGGTAGGAGACCCTCAGAAAGCCTTTGTCCTTCATTCCACAGTGTCCTCCTATGAAAAAAAGGTTGCAGGATGGAAGGCCCACTCTTCCTCAGTTTGTAGCCAGTTTTGAGGCTTGACAGTGATACAAGTGGGACATGGTCTGGCTCCTTTAAACAAAGGTAGAGCAGGTGATTTCGTTACACATGTAAAACTTGGTCAAGTATGCTACCTACCTCTTAGAATTGTGAGGAGTCAAAGGTGCTTGACCCAGAACCAGGTAACTGATCAATAAATGTTGATTTATCCCCTTCCTGGGAGGGGTTCATAGTAGTTTCTGTGGAATGCAAATAGTATTGTCAGAATTGAAATTTGCACACAGTACTGTCAGACTCCAAAGCCTGCTCCCAAACTCGACTATAACGTAGGCAACTGTGGTGCAAAGCAGAATTAAAGCAGAGAGAGAGATGTAAAAAAGTTGTAGCTCTGTGTCCCAAGTACTGCTCAAATGCTCACATTAGATTCCAAACTTAAGAGAGTAAATTAAATTCTTAAGTTGGCACTGTGGTTGCAATGAGACGCTAAATATATTGCTTTTGTATCCATTCTGGACTAGTCTGAATTGCCAGTATCCTGTTCAATGCACAGGGAGCCCAAGGGAGAAGCCCCAAGTGAGGGAGATTGGCCCAGGCATGTTGGGAGGTAGAAAGTGGGAACTGGTTCCTGATCTTCAGGGGCGAT
Organism: Balaenoptera borealis; assembly: GCF_965194805.1. Lineage (NCBI taxonomy): Eukaryota > Metazoa > Chordata > Mammalia > Artiodactyla > Balaenopteridae > Balaenoptera > Balaenoptera borealis. Next base: position 20,981,342 of record NC_138876.1, read on the forward strand.
GCCCCAGGCAGTCACTTAGCTTGTGAGAACCACAGTGCATTCAGCAAAAGTCTTCTTTTGTCAAGGATAAATGGGAACAGTCCCTCTGGAAAAAGATGGCAGCTGAAGAATAGAAGGGGAAATCAGGACTCTTAATATCAGGAGCTGCAGAACTGGTGTGCTGAAGAGGTGAAAAAAACCTCTTATGTGCAATTAAACAGTTTGCATCCTTGGAAAAGGGCTGGATCCAGAAACTTCTAATATATATTTCTGGAGATTTGGTGTCTTTCCCACAAATGCATGTGCCCCTCCCCTACCATAGCTCAGCATTCATTCATGCAACAAATACTGCTACATGCCAAGTGGAGTTCTAGGTGCTAAGGAAATGATAGTGTTTCGTTGTTGTTTTCTTTTGTTTCAATGTGGACAAAGCTCATGGGTCTTATATTCTAGAGAAGACAGACAACAAACAAGTAAAGAAATACATAATAAAATACCAGGCTATGGTGTAGAGAAAAAGTAAGCAGGGTAAGACATAGGAAATGTTTGGAGATAGCTGTCATAAATTGGGCTGGCAGGGAAGGGCTTTCTGATGGATGATCTTTGATCAGAGAATGATGGGAATGAGCAAGCAGGTATCTGGGGAAAGAGAATTCCAGGAGATGGAAAGGCAAGTGCAAAAGCCCTGAGGCAGACACGTGAGGGATGTGGACAGGGGCTGGGGTAGTCAGAGCAGAGAGAGCAAGAAGGAAAATGCAGGAGATAAGATCAGACAGATGCAGGAAGCAGAGCAGGCAGGACTTTGATGGAGGGGAAGCTTGACTTGTTTTCTGAGAGAAAAAGTCTCACTTCTCATTTATGTTTTAATAGTATCATTTCATCCAAGATGAAGGCCAGAATGTTTGGTTCCTAAACATTCCAAAAGGAACAGTTCATTAGTGCAGAAAAGGAGACAATAAAGAGGAGGGTACCTTGTAGGAGAGGTGTGTTTACATTCCTTCAAATTTTAAGTGAACATAATTCCTACACAATAGAGGTCTGCTTTCAAGCACGATAGGATAGCTGTCCATCAACCCCTCTCTGCTGTGGGGATAGAAAAGGAGGAGAAATTGTACATAAAAAATGCAAAATAAGCAGGGGTTTGTTTGACTAATGTCTGAAAAAGTCATATAAAAATTAACTAGTGTCGATGGTAGGGCAATAGATAAAGGAGGCAGGAGCCCAGTGGTTGGCCTGGGAAAGTCACACCAGTATTAAAAACTTCCCAGAAATGGCCCACAAAGTGGATAATCCACAGGTGAGTAATAAGTGACTGAAATACAACAGTTAAGACAGCAGTTTTGATGAAACAACCTCCAAAGCTTATTAAGTGATTTTCAAAAGAAAACAAATTGGCTTGAGCCTCCTCCTAAAATAGGCAGGTATGTAGCAAACTATTGATATAATGATCTTGGGAGGTTAACACAAGCTTTGCTCTGGCCTTTTCCTTCTTGTTGCTCTACTTGTAAAACCGTGGTCTCTGGATTGTTGATTAGGAATAGCTTTGCTTTTAACGGTTCAGAATCCTCCCAATACTGTGGCCTTGATGTGGAGAAACACTTCGTATTATGACACCTTTGGACCTTTGAATCTCAGAGCCACCAACATGTACAGTCCTGATACCTGGACTCTTATACTATCATCATTCTCAGTCCTGAAACACAGGCACTGGGTCTACAGAGCCCAGACTCTGGAATCGAACTGCCCATATTTAGACCTTGGCACTGAACCCTGGCTCTGTATTTACTGGTTGGGCTTGCATGTACCTAGATTTCCCCATGCATAAAATAAGGGAAAATAATAGAGTACTTGTAAGAGCTCAGTGTAAATACACACACACACACACACACACACACACACAGAGTAGTGTGTGATAAAAAGAGTTCCTTAATGCCAGTTATTCATATTATTAGTGATATCAGCTTATAGTTTGGTTATTTTTCTTTCTTTAATTCCTTCCTTCCCTTTTTTCTTTTCTTCTTCTTTTAAGATTTCTCTCTTGTTGTTTGTTTCTTCTTTTCCCTTATTACCATCATTAATCTTCATCCTGTCATTATTGTTATTGTATCCCAAGAATAGGCTGTAGACACACTTGATTTTGGCAAATAATATGGCGGCATGATGGTGAGTGGAATGTAGGCGGAGTCAATGCTAGTACTTTACAGATGATACAAAGGCTAATAAACACACCTTCTTACAACCCCTGGCCCAGAAGGAAAGTGGGTGGAGGAAGGGGCAAGGGGAGGGGAGGCGTGAAAGGGGAGGAAGGTGGGGGAGGATGGAAAGAGAATAGAGTGAAGAAGAGCCACAGAAAATCCTGAGGGGGACAATACCCACAATGTACAGAACATAAACATGAACTATGTCCTGAAGTGCTTTACCATCTTATCATGGGGATAACTTATCCTTGATCATAAGCACTACTGCAGTTAACACTTCAATATAAATACGTGCATCAGGAAAACCTGCTTTTGTACGAATGAGGCCCTTATGGGCCACCATAAAGGTTGGGAAGATGTAAAGATGGAGTGGGAGGTGGAGACCAAGAGAACAATGGAAGGTTTAGGGAAATGGATGAACAGGTTGATACAATATCAGCTAATGGGGTGCATCTGAGGCAGATAAAAAGAGCACTGACTCACAGGAGGAAAGTCAGAAAACGCTCCATCTTTGGGGAGCCGCCGTGTCGTCTTGGCCATGACAAGCTGCAGTATGTCTTGCTGGCAGTACGTTTTACAGTGCTGGATGGCATTGGTGAGAGTGAAGAATCCTTATTTTGGTTTTCAGGTGACACCAGGGACTGCAGAGAGAGACGTTTTCTTCTGGAACTGGGGAGATGGACCTGAAACCCAGAAAAAACTGAGCCATTACCTAGAGATAAAGGGATGAACTCCCTGGCTGGGAGAGGGGTAGGGAGATGGACAACCAGGCCGGGACTCAGCCTCACATCATCCCACTGAGCGCCAGTGTGCTTCACCCATCTCCTGACCGGAGTGTGCAGCTTCTCGCTTGCTTACGTCCTGGTCCTGGAACCTGACCTGCGGCCGAAGGAGAGGTAAGGTTCTGCCCCATCTCACCCTGTGAACTTGGGCAAATTGCTTACCCCTTCAACAACTCAGCCTCCTAATCTGCAAAACGGGCGATGGAAGAGTGCCTTCAGATCAGGTTAGTGTTATTAAACTGTGTCCTTTGGAAGCCCTTCAAGGACAAAGGTCTCAGGGGACAGGGAGAATGGGAAAAGGTTGTTTCAGTTGTCCTTACATCCACATTCATCTCCTGCCCCGCCGCCACCGTGGAGAACAGCTTTTTCTTGCATGAACTATGCGTTTGCACTGCAGGGCAATATTAGGTCTGCAAAGGGCTTTTCAAGGCTAAGATTGAAAACCCACTGGCGTCGGCCATCTCTAGGATTGCTTCTGCCTCTTATCTTCTGTTTCTGTTTTTCATGAGGTGACGTGAGAGTACCTTGTGCTGAACACACGGTGGGGAAAAGGCCCAGAGAGAAGTAAATCGGAAAAATGGGTGTGTGGAGGGTACCAGGGCTTTGGCTGAGGGAACCCCCAGGGCTTGCTTAGGAGGAGGCAGAGGAAGGGTCTGCGTCTCGCTGGAAGGGGTTGTTCTCCCCTACCCCCCTCACAGTGGTCTCTCTCAAGTGCAGAATTAATTCCTTATACTTTAGATTACAGGAAGAATCCACTTTGGAGCACTGATTTCTTACTAAGAGTGTGCTATGTAGTCTGTAATTTGAGATATATTACCAAAGACAGTATGATGAAAATAGGTGCTGCTAATTGCCCTAATTGGGATACCCATTGCAGGGCTGGTTCCCTGCAGTGATGGTTGCTGTAAATGCTCAGCTTTTTTTATCTCCAATTGGCTGCAGAGCTTCAGATATTAGCATATTGTTATAATAGGTTAACGTTGAGATTACTGGTGTTCAAAATATGTGGATTCTAGAAATCTCATATTATAAAAACCCCTCTTGTATTTGCATAGAGCACTGCAATCCAGGGAACTCAGCAGTCTGTACTCTTCACAGTGGTGCCTGAAGCTTGATTCTGAAACTGCCCTTTATCTGGCAGTTGATTCTGCGATTGCCTGATTCATCCTCTAAAATTAACAGAAACTCTGCTTCCAGAACACTGTCACTTTGGTTTATGCAAGGGCATGGTCAGAACAATTAAGAGGGCAAAGTTTTGGGAGTTCATCCAGTTTATAGAGCAGGTTGTACGCCTCTTTTGTTCCTTTGCAGACTTTTGTTTGAGGCCTGTTTCTGATAGAACCTGGGAGCAAAGTTTTGGGGGCAGAAACTTACATGTTTGCCACTCAAAATAGTGAATGCAGCCAGCAGCATGGTTATCACCTAGGAGTTAGAAATACAGAATCGGGCCCACCCCAGACCTACTGAATCAAAATCACTATTTTAATGGGATCCCAGGCGATTCATGCACATTCTGTTACAGACTTCACCTACCTCTGACTTTAGTTGTTGATACCAAAAAGAATCCAATAATTGTGAAGCATGAGATTGGTTTAGGCCAGTTTGCAACAGAAAGAAGGAGAATTTCCAAGGATTTTATGCCGAGAGGAGCTGGGAAGGAAGAGGGAAAGAGAAGCAGGGACAGAAGTAAAGCTTAGTAGAGGTTGCAGACTCGCATGCTTCCATGGACAAGGCCAGTATGGGAAACAAGGAAAGCGGGCGTGATAGGAACTATACTGCGACCTGGAGAATTTGTGCCGCTTTCAAACACAGCCATCACTGCTCCGCTCTGGACGGTGGCCGCACAGAAATGTGGGCCCAGCATTGTCAGACCTTCTGACTTTTTCAAGAGCCTGGAATATACATTTTAATGGGAAATTCTCTGATTTTTATTCAGTGAGGCCCAGTAGACTAAACCTAATTCTATCAGCTAATAACAGCTGAGCTTACACAGTCACTAACTGCTTAAAAGGGCCGTGGCAAGTCACTTCTCTCTATATCTATTTGTGCATTCCTTTCATGGGTTATTATTAGAGAACATGTAATTTCCCAAATCCATTAGGATAATAATGACATGCTTGGGAGACCTGAGTCAAAGGCTCTGAGAATACATCGCTGGTTTCAGTTGGAGATGATATTCCTTGGAAAGCCGGAAACCTGCAGTTTTCTTACGGGGTCTCAATTTTCTGATGGTGAATCCAAGGGTTTGGAAAACACGCTACTTAACCATGCGTTGCTATGTGAACAGGTGGCTACTATAAGCTTTGCAATTTGGTGTTACGTAACTGAGTTCAGAGTTGAGGTGTTTGATTGATAGAGTTTTCTTTCTCTAGGGAGACACCAGGCATTGGGAGTGAGCAGTGGTAGAGGGTGGGAGAGCTCGGAACCCCCAGGTGAATGCAGTGAGCTGCTTCCCTGGGGATGTGCCTCAGAATTGATCATTTTCAAGGCTTTGTCTAAAGATCCCCTCCATTAAAATCGCTTGGAGTGTATTTTGAAATTCAGAATCCCAGGTGTGATTACAAATCTGCTAAATAAAAATCCAGGGAATGAAGCCATGAAAAAATTTTAACAGATACTCCAGATCATTTTTATAAAAATTAAAATTGTAGGGCAATAGCATTTTAATGAGAGAATGCTAGGTGGTAACTGATTATTCTCCATATCTACTGAAGATAGAGTAAAAAGAAATGCACTTAATCTGCTGCAAAAAGAATGAGACCGTATTGGAAAGGACAATAGGATTGAGACGCTTGAATGTGACAGTATCATGCCAGTGAGAGAGCATCCCTGATTTAGACCAGGTCCATATGTTGTCCTGTAAGCCAGTTCTCTGGGAGGAAAAAAACTATGACTTGTAGTGTCTCCCTATTTCTGTGGTGCAAATACTCCCATCATGGCCAATTTCTTGCTACCAACATGTCATCACTGAATGGGAAGTTGGGAAGGGACATGAAGAATTGGCTCTCATGAGCCTGTGCCAGCTGGCTCTAGCTGACCACAGGCAGCCCTTCACAAAGCAGTCCCAGAGGAAAATGTAAGTGCACGGAACAGTTAATGCTATCAATACATACAGGAATTAGATATAAATGTAACTATATATCTAAATATATAATTATATATATAAATGTAAAATATATATATATATATATATAATTAATATAGTTTAACCACATAGAAATTTATATGAACTCCCACTGTAGTGTTCCAGATAGCTAGGTTGGACTAGGTGCAAGGTTTCTTTACCTTAATGAAGGCAGTTTACACACCTGGGGCTGTGCTTCCCAAAATGTCCATGTGAATCACCTTTGGATCTTGTTAAAATGCAGATTATGGTTCCACAGGCTGTGGGGCGAGGCCGGAGAGTCTGTGTTTCTAACAAGCTTCCAGGTGAGGCAGTCATGCTGGTCCATGGACCACTTTGAGGATGTCAGCCGAGAGTCAAAGCAAGTTGACTCCTTTTGCCCCTTTCCCTTGAACACAAATCAAAGCCTCAAAACTTACATTCCAAGGGGTTGAAAAGTCATACCCTAGTTAGCACCAGCGCAAATGGAGATGGAGAGTTCCAAACATGAGAAAAATTGTCCTGGTGTTTGGTTAACCAGTTCCACAGTGTTCTTCCTCAGGAAGGGAGTAATTGGAATGGGTAGAGAGAGTTCTTTTGCCTAGGGACCAAACCCAAAGGGCAGTTCCCTGCCAGTCTGTGTGCCTGAAAATAGGGATCATAAACAAAAGCTGACTCTGAAATCTGCTTTACTAAAGATGACTGCAGACATGATAAATCGATTGCCTATAGAGGCCACATTGGACTTGGGAGGACCAGGGACATCCACTGTAATGAGGGGTTCTGCCTGATGTCCCTCTTTTATATGTACCACTTCAGGGTTCCTAAACAGTCTTTTAAGGATTGGGACTGGCTCTTGGGGCCAAGAAAACCAAGCTTGATAGTGAGACAATAAATCTCTCTTCCGGTTGAACAAGAATAGAGTGTTTTGAGTGTTTATGGGTGTTCAGCATTGTGCTAGTGTTTCACCTGCTTTTTTTTTTTTTTTTTTTCCAAACCCCCCACCAATTATACACGGAAGGTATTACTGTCCTAATTCTCAAGTGAGAAATTGAGGCACAGTGAGATGATTCAATGTGCCTGATGTCGAAGGGCAAGTGGTAGAGCCAGAATTTAAACCCAAATCTGTTTCTGCATTTGCTGTGTATATTTGTCCTTTTTGCTTCTTATCTGTAAACTTTTGTGAATAAGGATTATGCCTTCTCTCTTTATTTCATCATTGAGTACCCAGGTAGGATTGTGTCTGTGTGTGTCTGTTGTTTATATACACAAAAAGTCTATACACAATGCTTTGTTTCTTGGAGCTCTTGGGGACTGATAACTGTGCAAATGAAAATGAAAATGTTAAATCCACATTATTTATATGCTTATATGTTCACACAGTCAGTGTGTTACAAATAACTCCAAACTATTCAATAATTATTGTATATAATTTTCAATATGCAACTGATAGAATTCGCTAATAATGTACAAGAAAATGTGTATGTGGTATGGTATGAGCACACATAAGGACCACTCAGGGAGAAGTCAACAAACCCAATAGCAGAACGGAGCTGGAGAAGCTCTGTACATCGCAATGGGCACACGAGAGAAAGACATTTAAAAGCCTGGCAAGGTCAGATCAAGATGATGGAGTAGGAAAATCCTGAGCTCACCTCCTCCTGCAGACACACCAAAACTACAACTACATATAGAACAACTGTCTCTGAGAACAACCTGAAGACTAGCAGAACAGATTTTCTATACCTAAGGATATAAAGAAAAGGCCCCATTGAGATGGGTAGGAGGGGCAGAGATGTGGTCTAATCAGAACCCACACCCCCGGTTTGGCAACCCACAAGCAGGAGGGATATCACAACCACAGAGGTCCCCACTGAGGGGCAAGGGGTCTGAGCTCCATGCCAGGCTCCCCAGCTTGGGAAACCTGCACTGGGAAGATGAACACTCATAATATCTGGGTTTGAAAACCAGTGGGGCTTATGTCTGGGAGAGCTGGAGGGGTGTGGGAAACTGAGACTCTGTTTTTAAGGGGGTTGCACACAAACTTACTCTCCCTGAGTTCCAGTGCAGAGGCAGCAGCTTGAAAAGCACTTGGCTCATACAAGAAGGAGAGTCATTGACTAATTTTAGGACATGTGCTAGAGGGACCAGGATCTACTGGAACTTTCTCTGGGTATGGAGACACTGGCAGGTCACATTTCTTTTTGCTCTCCTTCTACCTAGCTGGCCCAGTGCTGGTGGATATCATTTCTGACTCTCCCCATCTACCTTGCTAGCACTGCTTGCCCTGTCCTGTCGCTCACCTGGGGACTTGCCCCAGCTGGCATTCCTCCAAAGTGTCCCCCTGCCACATCACACCTGGTGGGCAGCCTTAGACAGCACTGGCACCCCTCCAAAGCAGCTCCCACTCTAGGGGGTTCAGCGCTGCTCACCAGTGCCGCCCACAGCAGCCATAGCCAGACCTCATAGACAGCTGGGCCAGGGACCAGCCCTGCCCACCAGAGTGTCTGCAGCAGTTGTGGCCCAACCACAATGAAAGCATTCATGCAGCCCACACAGGGGATACCCCTAGAGCCCCTGGCTCTGTTGACCAGGGGAGATTGCACTACTGGACCCCACAGGACACCTTCTACATGAGGCCATTCTTTCAAGACTGGGAGACTTAGCTGAAATAACTAATGCATAGAAACAAACACAGAGAGTTAGGCAAAATGAGGAGACAGGAATACCCTCTAAAGAAAAAGCAAGTCAAAACCTCAGAAAAAGAACTAAACTAAGTGGAGATAAGCAATACCAGATAAAGAATTCAAAGTAATAAACATGTTCACCAAATTTGGGAGAAGAATGAATGAACTTAGTGAAAACTTCAGCAAAGAGATAGAAAATATTAAAAAAAAAAATTGAAGAATACAGTAACAAATGAAAAATGCACTAGAGGGAATCAGCAGCAGATTAGGGGATGCAGAAGAATGGATTAGTGATCTGGAAGACAGAGTAGTAGAAATTACCCAATTGGGATAGCAAAAAAAAAAATTTAAAAAGAATAATTGAAGGGACCTCTAACGACAACATCAAGCATACTAACACTCACATTATAAGGGTTCCAGAATGAGGAGAAAGAGAGAAAAGGACAGAAAGCCTATTTGAAGAAATAATGGCTGAAAACTTCCCTAACCTGGCAAAGAAAACATATCCAAGTCCAGGAAGCATAGATTCCCAAACAAGATGAACCCAAAGAGACCCAAACCAAGGCATATTGTAATTAAAATGGAAAAAATTAAAGATAAAGAGAGAATCTTAAAAGCACCAAGAGGAAAACAAATAGGTACATGAAAGGAAACTCCCATAAGACTATCAGCTAATTTTTCTGCAAAGTTTGCAGGCTAGAAGGTAGTGGTATGATATATTGAAGGTAATGAATGGAAAAAAACTTACAGCCAAGAATATTCTACCCAGCAAGGATATCATTCAGAATTGAAGGCGATATAAAGTATTTCCCAGAGAAGCAAAAGCTAAATGAGTTCATCAACACTAAGTTGGCCTCACAGGAAATCTTAAAGGGCCTTTTTTAAACAGAAAAGGCCATTACTGGAAACAAGATAATTATGAATGAAAAAAATCTCACTGGTAGAGGCAAACATATAGTAAAGGTAGTGGATCAACCAGCTATAAAGCTAGTATGAAATTTAAAAGACAAAAGTAATGATCTATATCTAAAATAATTGATACAAAAAATAAAAATACATAAAATATGACACCAAAACCACAACACATTGGAGAGGGATTAAAATGTAATGCTTTTAGAATGTGCTTGAGTTGAAGTGACCATCAACTTAAAATAGACTGCTATATATAGGTTGTTATATACGAATCATGGTAACACAAACCAATACCTGTAACAGATGCACAAAAAATAAGAGAGAAAGGAATACAAACATAACACTTAAGAAAGTCATCAAATCACAAGGGAAGAGAACAAGAGAAGAAGAAAAGAACAGAGAAGAACCACAAAAACAACCAGAAAACAGTTAACATAATGGCAATAAGTACATACCTATCAATTACTTTAAATGTAAATGGATTAAATGTTTCAATGAAGAGATATAGGGTGACCGAGTGGATGCAAGACCCATCTATATACTGTCCACAGGTTACTTCAGATCTAAAGACGCACACAGACTGAAAGTGAAGGAATGGAGAAAGGTAGTCCATGCAAATGGAATCAGAAAGAAAGTTGAGGTAGCAATAACATATCAAATAAATAAATAAAATTTTAAAAATAATAGTAAAAATAAAAGCCTGGCAGGTGCCTTGACCTAGTGAAAAGTCTGAATCAAGCCAGCTATGAGATGCCCTTCTCAGATCCCTACCCATTCTCAGACCCCAGGAGTGTGGGTTCAACTCTGGCAAGGCCTTCTCAAGCGGAGGTCTGCTTGGCACCCTACAGACTTCAAACTCAAGTGACACTCGGGACAGGGAGTCGGATCACCCATGCTCTGGAGAAGGAATCTCAGTTCCACAGCACCATCAGTCTTCTTGGTAGCCTTTCATTTTTTCCTTTAAGAACAGAGCACTGGTATTAAAAGTTGTGGGCTGCTCCCATCTGAGGAAGGGTTTTCCTTCCTTATGCTTCTGCATACTGTGGGGTAAACGGTACATGCTTCTTGAAGTGAGAGTCAGCTCTATCAACCTCTAATCTTTGTAAGTGTGCAGACACTGTGTATGTTGGCCCAATTCTTCTTCTTCTCTGCTTCCTTCCTGGCAAAGCCATCATCCAATGCCAATGACTAAAATGCTATACACCCACTTGCCCAGTATCCCTTATGGCTACAGGTGGTCATGCCATTCATTCCTGCCAAATTAGATTTAAGAAGTGTGTTAGGGAGTTCAGGGTAAAATTTTCTTCCCTGATGAAAAAGGGTGCTGTAGCCAAAGAAGTCCCAGCTCCCCTCTATCTTGCTTGTGGTCTGGTGGTGTAAACATATGGTGCCTGGAACTACAACAGCCATCACAGGCCTAAAGACTGTAAGCCAACAGGTCAAAGATGGAGGAGAGGAAGGATGGATAGAGCCAGGGTCCTTGATATCATTGTTAATTTAATGACCCGACCCTGGGACCCAGACTTCCAGACTCCTTGTTCTCGGGGATAACTTGAAGTGTTTTTGTTTAAGCCGTTGTTAGGTATTCTGTTGCTTGCGGTTCAAAGCATCCTAAGTGATACACAAGTTATGTGATCTCTCTGAACCTAAACTTTCTCATCTAAAAAGTGTGGTCAGCACCACCTAGGAGAATTGGGGGTAACTAAATAATTTGATCTACATAAGTCACCTGACAAAATGCCATCTCAGAATAGATACTCAGCACATTTTAGTTAAGTGTAAAGAAAAATTGGAAGTGTGGTGCACTGCTTTTGGCTGAATATGAATATTGCTACAGCTATTTTATGAACCTTCTAAGGTATAGAGTGAACAGTACAATGATTTTTTTTGCTTTACATTCCTTTATATTATTACTTTGTAAATATCATGTATGTGTAAATATGCATACCCACACTTACATGATTTTTTTTCTCCTAACATCTTTTTTACTGCTTAGTTGGGAAGCAGACTATTTCTCCTTTCTCTGGGAAGGAAGGGAGATTATCACAGTAGAGTTCAAAGGCTCAGAAAACAGTCTGGGTACTTAACGATAGCTCTCCATTTAAGAACTCTTTCTACAGCTGGCTAGACTGGTTTAAGCCTCATCATATCAGATTTTCCTGGTAACATTTTCCAAGTTTGTATAAGCTTCAGCAGGCTACAGACTTTACCAGAACCTTGGACAGGATGCTCATTGATCTACTATGAAAACACTGTGAAACCCATCTTCCTCCCAGATGGAGGAAATGCGTTCGCTGGTAAAGCTTCCTCTCTTTTGTTTCTCGTCTCTTTGTCATTTCAGAAGTGGCTGCTCTCACAGACTCTTTGGTGGTTGCTGAAATTGGCTTTATTTGTCTGCTTCTTAGAAAGCAATCAACTTGTCTATGAAAATCATCTTCCATTGTCAGGCCAACAATGGCTCTTGCAGCCTCCTCTGTATCTTCAAGTGGAATTCAAAAGGCATTGGTCTCTTCCAATTCCAAAGGGCCAGAAAGCGCCCAAGGCTCGGCTCTTGAACTGCCTGACTAAAGTACCCCTGTGTCTTCCTTCCTTCTCAAGGAAGTGTGCAAAATGGCCCTTCCTCCCTGGAAATTTTCAAGAGTGCTGGAGTGGACAACTTCTTTTATGCTCCTCTTACCTACTTTTTTGCAGTACACTGTACTGCAAGATGCAGAGACCCATGTCTTTGGTAAAAGTGTTTGCAGGCTGATCTGGCATAGGCTGGTGCTGAATTGGACCATCTGCCAAGGAAGGCAGCCCTGGTCCCCATACCCACATTTGCCTTGCAGACTGAGGTCATATGGTTGTGACATCTCACCAGATTCAGAACCAAAACATTGGTCAGGATGCAGCTTTCATGAGTAGTGTGAACTGGAGGCAGATGCTCAGTACAGACGGTCCCTGACTTACAACTTTTAGACTTTATGATGGAACGTGATAGGCATTCAGGAGAAACTGTACTTTGAATTTTGATCTCTTCCCCAGGCCAGGGATATGTGGTACGATACTCTCTTGTGATGCTGGGCAGTGGCGGTGAGCCCCAGCTCCTAGTCAACCGCGCAATCACGAGGTAAACAACCGATGCACTGACTACCATTCTGTCTGTCACTTTCGGTACAGTATTCAGTAAATCACATGAGATATTCAACACTTTGCTATAAAATAGGCTTTGTATTAGACGGTTTTGTCTAACTTTAGGCTAATGGAATGGTTCTGAGCAAGTTTAAGGTAGGCTGAGCTAAGCTATGATGTTTGGAAGGTTAGGTGTATTAAGTGCCTTTTTGACTTACAATATTTTCAACTTGTGATGGGCTTATCTGGGACATAACCCCAACAGAAGTTGAGAAAGTTCTGTATTTACATTCCAGAACATTCTGGAACATAGTCAAGCAAAGCTGCTCCTTCAAGAGTGGCAATGAAGCATGATTCTTAGGAGCATATGTTGTTTTTTAAAAAAATTAATTTATTTTATTTATTTTTGGCTGCACTGGGTCTTCATTGCGCACGCAGGCTTTCTCTAGTTGCGGCGAGCGGGGGCTACTCTTCGTTGCGGTGCACAGGCTTCTCATTGTGGTGGCTTCTCTTGTTGTGGAGCATGGGCTGTAGGCGCGTGGGCTTCAGTAGTTGTGGCACACAGGGTCAGTAGTCATGGCTCACGGGCTCTAGAGCGCAGGCTCAGTAGTTGTGGTGCACGGGCTTAGTTGCTCTGTGGCATGTGGGAATCTTCCCGGACCAGGGCTCGAACCCATGTCCCCTGCATTGGCAGGTGGATTCTTAATCATTGCGCCACCAGGGAAGTCCCAGGAGCATATGTTTCAATCTAAGATTATCTGAATGTCTCCCGGGCAAGCTATTTCACCTTAGTTTCCTCATTTGTAAAATGAGGGTTTTAATAAAACCTACCTCATAGTAGTGTCTATAAGGATTAGGTGAGGCAGTGGTTATAAACCACAGGGCACAGAAGTTAATAACTGTTGTGTATTATTTTCATAAATTCTTTATAACCTTATGAGTCATTTATTCAAGAAATACCTATTGGGTGCCTATTATGTGCCAGGAAGATTCCCTTCTTGTTGATGTTCAAAATGATGCATTCACCTTGAATGACGTGTGGCCGACAAGCCCCATCACAGGTCAGTTGTTCATGTCCTCTGAGATGCTGCTATTTCTTCAGGAGTTTCCTCCAGAAAGCACTGCCCTGGCTGAAGAAGGCAATCCACTCCGCCCCCCCCAGGAAGTAAAACCCCCTCTCGCCCAGCTTTTGTGCTCTGTAACCAACTGTGGCTTGTAAGAGCATTTCGGACTCTGCCAAGAGCCCTTGGAGCACAGGTCTTACTGAATTTTAGCTAACAGGCCTCACAGAGTGGAGTGCTGTGCTCAGCTGAAGTATTGCTCTGATTTGCTGGATGCATTTGGATTCTCCTTATGGTGAAATGCCTGGTGGCTTCTGAACAAGTATGTAACTGGAGACAAGGAAAATAGATGAAAGAAAGTGCAAAAGATATCTAGGGGCAGGAAATAAAAAAGGAAGACGACGTTAGCTCTGTTTTTTCAAATATTACTTTCTTTTTCCTTTCCATGACCTGCCTGTTCAAATAGTCCTTTATAACACTGCAGAAGGAGAAAATAAGATAAAGGGTACTGCATCTCCTTCTGTGAAAGCAAGCAAGATTCCAGTCTCACGTTCTAGGGAGTCATAGTTCTGAAGTGGTGCTGGTCCTTCCACGGCACCTGAAGGGAAAACAGTGGTGGCCATGGCAGGAGTGCCTGACATTTACCAAGCGCTTGTATGGACCAGGCCCACGCTAAGGGCTGTACCAATATTATCACATTGTGTGTGTGTGTGTGTGTGTCTGTGAGGGGTCAACTGATTGCTAAGAGGAGCTCAAGGTCTAGATCTTCCAGGGGCATTCAGATTTTTATGCCATGCACATCTGTCTATGTTCTACCCATGTTTTTGAATCTTCTAGTCTGTGTACTGGTTAAGAATGAGGACATTGGAGCCAGACTGAGATTTGAATCCAGTTCAGCTACTTTCTAGCTGCGTGGCCTGGGGCAAGTGTTTTAACTTCCCTGGGCTTCCATTTCCTGATCTGTAAAGCGGGAGAATTAATAGTTCCTATTTCACGAAGTTGTGCAGGTTAAATGAGTTATTACATGTAGAACAGGGCCTGGCACACAAAATCTGTCATTTTTGTTCATCCTCTATGATTAATTCTCCAAGGAAAATATATTCTTTGCTTTCAGTCCTCACCCCCTTTCTAGCCCCTGTAAAAAGGGAATGATTCATATGATTGTTTTAATGACTTAGTGACTTAATGTATAGAAAGTATTACCCTCTGTACTGTCTGTTCATAGATGGCACTCCATAAATGAGTTTGAACTTCTCTTGATATTGTAGTATAGAAGCTTATCCTAAGATTTTTGGTTTATCTTTAATTTTATGGGTGCCAATCATTATTAATAATGCATTCATTAATGTATAAACTTAATCATTAATATGTAAATATTTTGACCACAAAAGTATTGTTTCTTGCATCAAGTATAGTGAAAAAAAAAAGAGAAATAACTGCTTAAGGTAACGTACAAAGTAAAAAGATCCATTTCCTAATCAGTAGAAATTTACGAACTAAAATGAATTTTGATTCAAACAAGCTTGAACACTATTAATTGAATATCTGTGATGGTTATAGCATTGTGCTGGGTGGAGGAAGAGGGAAAATTAATCTGAATCCCAGGGAGTTTTCCATCTACCTGGGCAGACAAAGCACACACATGAAGCTGGAACATAAGAGCAGAAGGTAGGGTGTGATTGACCCAGGAGTCTGCAGAGTTCAGAGATGGTGGAAATCAGTGTGGAAAGATGTGAGGGCCAGCAGTGGGTTCACAGGAGCCTTGAAGGATTGTTAAGGATTTAACCAGACAGAAGGAAGGGAGGACAGGGCATCCAGGTTGAGGAAGAGGCTAAGCCAGTGCTGGATTCGCCAGCGTGTGACATGGAAAGGCTGGGAGCAGAGCCTTCTGAAGGGCGGCCATCAGCTACCCGGGTCTGTCTCAGGCAGGTTAGCGTTTAGAATAAAACATAGCCAGAAATTGGAGACTGACAGGACAGAATTGATAGAAGCAAGAAGATGGGATCAAAAATAGCTCGGGGTAGGGTGAGGAGTTAGGGCTTTGCAGACAGACAAATGGCAATGGCAGTGCATCTAGTTGAGTTTTGAGTTTCCGCTGTGAGTGTGAGGAAACTTGAGTGCCGCTTACTGGAGGCTGGAGTAAGCATTGGCTGTAGAGAGGGGGTAACAAGTGGTGATGAGTTTATTCTTCACGCTTGATTTTAGACTGAATTCCAAGTAGAGATAATGGCATCTGACATCTATGTATTTCTTTACCTTCTCCATCCTTATAAATGACCAAGTTGATTGTTAGGTGAGGCAGTGGTAGATTTTAAGTATATAGCTTTTTTTTTTTAATGGTATTTGTCTTTCTCTTTCTGACTTATTTCACTTAGTATGATAATTGCTAGTTGCATACATGTTGCTGCAAATCTCAGCACCAGTTTTTAAAAAAATTTTATTTATTTTATTTTTATTTTTGGCTGCATTGGGTCTTTGTTGCTGCACGCAGGGTTTTCTCTAGTTGCAGCGAGCAGGGGCTACTCTTCTTTGCGGTACGAGGGCTTCTCATTGTGGTGGCTTCTCTTGTTGCGGAGCACAGGGTCTAGACGCGTGGGCTTCAGTAGTTGTGGCTTGTGGGCTCTAGAGCGCAGGCTCAGTAGCTGTGGTGTACGGGCTTAGTTGCTTCGTGGCATGTGGGATCTTCCCAGACCAGGGCAGGCGGATTCTTAACCACTGTGCCACCAGGGAAGTCCAGTATATAGCTTTTGTAAATATAAACTTTCCAGTTTTCAGAGCTATCTAAAAATATGATCTACATAACATACTATGTGTCCCTTTTACAGAGGGGAAAACCAAGTCATAAGCAAGCTGAAAAATTTGCCCAAGGGAACAGCTGGTAAGCAGCAGAGCTGGGACGTAGGGAGTTTGTCTTTAGGGTTCACACCCTCGCCCACTATTCAGGACTCAGTCTCACAGAGTGAGAATTCTCTAAGAGCCGAGATATTTCTCTCACCATCGAGAAGCAGAAGACCCTTTCCTATCTATGCCCATCCTCCTCCCCCACAAATACAGAGTCTTGTAAACAAGTAAATAACCCAGTACTTATACAAAAATCCTTCAAAGGCTCAGGAGAAAATACATCCTCAAAACAGAAGCTAGCAGCTCCAGGAAATGCCCCAAACTCTCTGACCTCACTAGGCCAACAAACTGCATTGCTACAACCTTGCATGGATTGGCAAGAACAAGCAACATGTAGGAATCCATCAAGACGAGCAAGGAAATACACTCGCTACAACTCTGTTTCATGCTTTAGTTATTTCTCACCTGGACCGTTGCTGGCACCTTGGCAAGCCCTTTTCGTTCATCCGTCTTGCTTTTACTGTCTATTCAAAACACAGAAACACATTTATTTTTTCCCCACCAGCTGTAATTCTCAAACCACCCTTTACTCAGGCAATTATACCAGTTTTCTGTTTCATCAGAGAATTCAATTTAAAATTTTAGTGTCAGTGGTTAAAATACTTCATACATAACTTCAAGTTTGTATGGTTTTAATTCACATTTATGTTTCCATTCACACCCTGCATTCTTTAATTGATTTATTTGTTAGTGATGCCATCTGTAGATTTTGAGTACTGAGCTTTCACAAATGACTTTTCTTCCCCCTCCCAAAGCTGTTTTGAAAACTATTTCCCTCACCTTATTGCAATTAAAGCTGTGCTACATTCTCATTTGCGGACTTGAACATTTTTATAGCATTGCCTTTTTGTGTCTTTAGATTGTTACAGGTCTGGGCATATGTAGCAGTAACTTTCTAACCACAGAGATAATTTTTTTGTGTGGAACCCCTGGGAAGGAGACCTCTAGCTTGAGCTCTGTAATCTGCTCTACAGGCACCAAGATAATCTAAGTCCCCATGGAATAAAAGCAGGCCACTGGTTCTTTGGGTTGGTTGGTGAGCATCCAATTTGTAAATGTGAAGAAGTCCCCTGAGAAGCCTAGAGTTTGTGTATAGGGACAGCTGTCTTCTAGCTTATATTCCATAACCTTTGAGCAAAAGGTCCTTTCCAACTTGGTATATCCACCTCCTAGCCTGGTGCCCAGAGTCTGTAGGTGATCAACAGATGGCTGTTAGATGAGTAAATCATAAATCCAGCTTAGTTATTTTATCAGTCTAAAACAAGACGTGGCTGGAACTTCCCTGGTGGCGCAGTGGTTAAGAATCCGCCTGCCAATGCAGGGGACACGGGTTCGAGCCCTGGTCCGGGAAGATCCCACATGCCGCGGAGCAACTAAGCCCGTGCGCCACAACTGCTGAGCCTGTGCTCCAGAGCCTGTGAGCCACAACTACTGAAGCCCGCGTGCCTAGAGCCCGTGCTCCGCATCAAGAGAAGCTGCCACAACTAGAGAAAGCCCGTGTGCAGCAACGAAGACCCAACGCAGCCAAAAATAAAAAGATAAATAAATAAATAAATTTATTAAAAAAATAAATAAAACAAGATGTGGCCATGTACAGCATGAAACAGGGAACAAGGAGAAATGCCATCTTCCTTTTGTCTTCACTCAACCTCTCAAATGTCTTGAAATTATTACGATCTATAAGGATGGAAGATAATGCATCAATCCCCTTTGCCTCTAAAAGTTGTTGACTGGGTGGCATTCTCTCTTCAGTTTTCTCCTGAGCGGTATAATTGTGGTTGATGACACCCACACCCCTGACACCCAAGAGTGTACAGTCAGCCAGCTATCCTTCAAAACTACATTAGTGTATAGGTGAGTTATAGGACTTTTTCCTCTTGAAGTTCTTTGCTCCAAATATTTAACTATTACTGGAAAAATCAGTCCTTCAGGATTCTTTCCATGCTTTTAAATCTGCATACAGCAGTGGCTCTTACCTTGGCCGACCGTTGGAATCACCTGGGGAGCTTTAAAACACATTGTTGCCTGGATCCCACCCCAGCCATTCTGATTGAATTGGCCTGGGGCATGGCTTCACAGGGGATTTTGACATTTTCCCAGTTGATTCTAATGTTCAGCCAAGGTTGAGAACTGCTCCTATAAAGTATTATTTTTAAGTTCTTAAAAGGCTAGAACTTTAAATATGGCACAAAACTTTTCATTTTGTATCAATACTGCTACTTTTTATACAGTTTTTCATGTTAAAATACTCATAATGACTATCACTAAACTGCATAGAAAAATATTTTTCCAGTGTTGGTGACAGATCACCTGGCAAACTTGTTTCTAAATATGCAAACCCTTAGACCCTACTTTAGAGATTCTGATTCAGTAAACTTGTGCTAAGTCCAAAATCTGTATTTTTAAAAGTGCACCCAAGTTGATTCCCGTGCTCGCTAACCTTGAAGAGGTACTGCCTCAAAAAGACATCTGAATTAAGTTAAAACAGGTTAAGGTAGTTCTAACAAGGACATGCCACTTGGTGATCTTGTAATCCTGTGTCATAGAATAAGATCTCAAAGTACAGAGAAAATACAGGTTTACATTTTCTTTGTAAGCTTTGGGAATGCAAATTACATATTGACAACAGCTAGAATTTTCAAAAAAAAATGCATGAATCATCAGTGCATTCATACATTTACTGATGTAAATGCATTAGTGTACAATTCAACCCTATGTAATAATATAAACTTAAAGATATTAACGTAAATATATTAACTCTACTTCTTTAAGTTAAAAAAAAGATATGAGAGAATTCACGACTGCTACCATGTTAAAAATATATATACATCTGGAATATCTTTCAGTTTAGGCTTAAAAAAAATCAGTCCTTGGTCCACAAATGTTTTAAAGGAATAGAAAAAATTTTAAGGCATCCAGTTATGTTGGACAAATTTGATAACAAAGTCTTTGAGCTTTAGGACAAAGCACACATTTTAGTTTAAGGCTGAAAGACTGCTCTCTCTAGCTTAAACTTCCTTGGGAATTTAAGGTAAGAAAATGAATTACTCAAACTGGAACTACATCAAAATGTCAAGTTAACACATTTTGTCTTGTAATGGTGCCAAGGGATCTAATGTCTGAATGATGAGGGCCTTCGGTTTCCAAATCATTTTAAAGATAATTTCATTACCAGGATGCTGAAGTTTTCATTTTATTTTTTTCTTAGCTCTTTCATATCTCTGCTTTAACCCATGCGAGGCTAACCAAGACCTGATAAGATCACATTGCAATTAATTGAAAAAGCTTCAAAGAAAAAAAACAAAGGCTGCAAAGAAAAATGTCAACACAGAAGTCCACAAATTGAGAAAAAAATTAAAATTAACAATTTTCTCATGATAGTCAATGATGCATTTAGTTTTCTCTAAAACTTTTCTTGGGGTTTGAGAGTTGAATAACTGATGTTATCTGAGACAGTATTAGAACCAAGGAAGAACATCAGTGGACTGTGGTTGCCATTGTTGTACGTTTTTCTTGCAAATTTTTCTGATTGGTATTTTTTTCCCTAGTATTTGTTCCCTGCTCAGTAACTTTTCCATGACTCTCACACCCAATTCCTAGCCACAAAGATGGGCTTATAACCTGGCTGATCTAATTATAGAACCCACAGTGTACACACAGTTGGTTCAAAGGTTGGTTACGTGACCCAAGCTGCGCTGATCAGGGTCCACTCCAGTTCTCAACGCAGAGTGGGAGGAGAAGGGGCCCAGCCTCTGGAGTCAGGGCGTGGAAAAGATGTAAAGGTAAGCTGGTGGGAGGCCATCTTTCCCACCATTTGGAGAAAGCCTGTCTACAGTAGGAGAGAATGGAGCAGAGAGAGAGCGGAAATTAGGGGTGGGCAAAGAGAATCCCGGGGCATTGAATCTTGGTTCTAATTCTTGAAGTCTTGGTTTCTGCAGCTTTTCTCTGCTTCTGTGAGCTCTTCTCAAGCATCCTTTCTTGGGACATGAATTAATAAATTCCCTTTTTGGCTTAAGCCATTTGGAATTGGGTTTCTAACATTTGCAACTACAATTCTAACAAAGAATATAAGATCAACTAATCCCACCTATCATTTTACAGACAAGAAAACTGAGATTTACTTGCCCAAGGCCACACATGGTGATTGAATTGCCTTTCTGGCTCTTCAGTCTCCCGGCATGCTCTCCCTCAAAAAGCTGAAACTTTGTTACTGGAGTCTATGTTTTTATAACCCCAACACATTCATAACAAGCCTCAAGTAGACTAGTGAGTGACTGTATAAACCAGCATCAGTTTTGAGGACTTCAAGAACACACAGAATTTGAGGTTCCCAGAATTTGGGGCTACTGCTCTATGAGAGTAGCTGCATCGATTAATTTCTCCACATTGAGATTCCCTATAGAACCAAGCCCCCAAAGATACAATTTCCACATTCAAGAGTTGAGTTTGTGACACCTTGAATGATCTAAGGAGTTGAGTGTGATTAAAACAAAACAAAACCAAAAAACTCCATTTGGTTAAAACATTTTTTTATAACTGCTTTACAAGTTGTCAGTACCAAAACACTAAATTCCCAGTAGTCATCAGCAATCTACCATGCAAAGAACATACAGTGAAAACCTGTAAAAAAAAAAAAAACAAAACAAAAACCCTCCATGTCCAACTGGTGATAGGCTAAATAAAATAGATACTGCAGACTTCTGGGGTAGATTGAATTATTGGTCCTAATTCTTCTTGTCATAGCTTCATATACCATTACCTTCTGCCTTATAACTGCTGTGCTTCCCACCACGGGGTCATTTCCCCATTTGACTAACACTGGGCTTGCTCAGGGGAACTTGCTCTGATGAATGTGCAGTTAGAGAGTCTAAAGATGTCCCCGTGGTTTGGCTTGTCTTGTCGTGCTTCTGCCACTTGTTAGAGGTGGGAATCTGTATAACTTAAAATGAATAGGCAGTGTTTGCACATGCTGGAAAATTCCACAGGTACCAAAGGGTATACAATGAATAGTAAGCATCTTCTGTACCCTTATCCTCAACCACCCAGGTTCCCTCCCCAGAGGAAGCTGGTACCCTTCCGAGAATCCATATACTACAAAGTCAAATAGCAGTATTTACTGAGTTCGAACCAAGGCCAGTAGGTAGGGGCTTCTGGATCAGGCTGGGAGAAATCTTTCCTGAGAAGGATCCAACTCTCTTATTTGAGGATACATTATTTATAATCTGAGAAACCAGCTCCTGTAGGCAGACCTGTAAAGGACTTATTACTGTAGACCAACTACCAGTCTACAGAAGCACTGGTCATACAGAACTATCTCACTTAAACTCTTAAAAATTCACTGTTTCTAAAACATGCTTAAGATTACTTAGGATATATCTGAAAAATCAGATAGGGGGTTGCTTCTTGGCCTAAAGCAGGTAGCAAATAAGCACATAGTTGGGATTTCAACACATTTTTCTCTCCTTTTAGGGACAGATCATTCCAATTAAGGCCAAACACTTGAAGAACCACAATAAAAACAATTTCAATTTTCATCTGCTTACAACAATAGAGAAGTTAACTGTTTTCTCATTCTAACTTCCTTGGGACTCAGACTAAATTTTAAAAATTGAGCTGAAATGGTAACTTATATGTTTAATTTGTACCACAGATGGACTGAACTTGATATTTTCATCTGCAAAAATGTTTAAACCTTTCATTTTCTCCTAAGAGGGTAATGAAATGAACAAAACAACCATTGATCAAATTTAGAAATTTATTTACAAAACTTAATTACTTTGCTTTTAAAAAACAATTATTTAATTCATGAAGATTAACCAAAAACAAACCCCATCAAAGTTTACTACCATAATCTTTCACAGAATCAAAAGCTTAAAGAAAAACCACCAATGAATGCTTTCATGTAAAACCACAGTGTAAAAAATAGAAACTTTCATTCTAGTGACTAGAATAAAAGCAGATAAATAATCTTCTTTAAAGGGAAAAAATGCTTGAGGGGAAAAAAATGGTATAACATGTGTAATGCTGGACATTTAAATATCAGTTTAGTTCCTCATTGCTAACATGGCATTTATATCCCAGATGAGATTTCGTAATTGATCCATAATTTGCTTCAGCTGTTGATTCTTCTGTTTGAGTTTCTGTACAAACAAAAGAATTTATCAAAAATGTTTCATGAAATACATACCATGAAGGTAGAAGACTAAAATGTCATAAGTTAGAACTCTCATGATCCAGACAGAAATTAAGCTAATTTCCTTAAAGGCAGAAGGTCTCAAGCCTTTTCTGGCCGCAAACATTCACTGCAAGGCATGATGAATTCTAATTCAGCCCCCAGAGGCCTACAGCTCCATCCCCCACCTCCCTTTACTCCTCCCACTGCTACCACCAAAGAAAATAAGCTCAATATTTACTTGTTATAAAACCTAAGTACATAGATTTTCCAAGAGGCAGCGTAGCATAATGGTTAAGAGCACAATCTCTAGAGCCAGACTCTCTGGGTTTATACTCAGGTCCTTCACTAACTAAACATATGACGTTGGCCAAATTACTTAAGCTCTCTGTCCCTCAGTTTCCACAACAGAAAAATGGGGAAAATCACTGAACCTACCTCATACGAGTTTTTATGAGGATCAAAAGATTTGATTCATGTCAAGTGTTAGGACTGTGCCTGGCATACAAGTAAGCGTTCAACAAATGTTACTGGTCGGCACAGAACGTGAACCGTCAATGGAGAACATAAAGTATAATAAAAATGCAATGCCTATGAGTATGGATGTATGTATATACCTGTGAAACCATTGCCATAAGATAATAGACATCCATTACCTCTAAAAAAAAAAAAAAAAAAAAAAAATGCAATGCCTGATGGAACTGGTCTTCCAAACATGCGGCAGAAGTCACTGTTTGCTCTCGGCATGAAGTGCAACCTAATGCTGAAAACTGAAGACAAGATGGTACAGCCCTGATATAATCGTCTTCCTAACTGAGATCTGCTGGATGCCCTGAGTGCCCATGGCAGGTGTCTCTGTATCTCTAGATCTGGGTTTCTACTAGACCACGGTTTGTAAACTTCTTTTTAAGCATCCTTTCTTCAAATCCTAGGTAGTAAATGTCTGTGTGGATAAGACAAGATAAACATAGAGAATTTCAAAGCGTTTACTAGTTATTATAATAATCATTACTTTTAAGTAACCTCTTGGAAACATTACATTTGGAAGTAATATATTTAGTTAGATACTTTTAAAGATACTATGTTAAAATACCTCCAGATCAAGTAGTACCTGTTCATTATAAAGAGACCTAAAAATCTTAATTTTGATTTCATTAAAGAGCAAACTAAGACTAAATAAATCGCTCATATTCTATCTAGAGTTAGAGAGGTAACAGGAGGTAAGAAGCTAAAAGGGAGGAAGAAATTCTTATCAGAAAACAGAAAAGCAATTTAAAGAGACTTCAACATTAATTAAATTTAATTCATATTTGAAAAGAGAATTAACACAACACAGTCAGATTAAAACATATGACCGTAGAGTATACAGGGTAAGCATACAGTATTCAGTACCATAAAGCTCACTTTAACATAGTTTTGGGGAAAAAGATACTATTAGTACTTCAGGTACTCAGTCTCCTTGTTCAGTTTTCACACGCCCGATCTTCTAAGTTCTGTTGTCGTAAGTATGTGGTAGCTGCCTATTAAGTCTCTGTCATCCTAGAGACCAAGAAACTTCTGCCAGCAATCAAGGGTGGCAGCAAAACAGGAATATACGAATAAAGGTGTATATTGGGAGGTCAAAAACCTTAGTTCCAGTTCTGACTTTGCCTCTAACTTGCTATTTGATCTTAGACAAATTCCTTACCCTCAGTTTTCTTTTGTAAGAAATTGGATTATATAATCTATTAGGCCCTTGCCAGTTCTGATTTCTTTATACCCATACATAAGATGAAAATCAGTTACACAGACACATGTAATGAAAACCAGTAAGCTTAGTTCAGGGAACTAATTCAAGGCTTCAAAATGATTCAGTCAGCTGCCCTTTTCCACCAAGCCATCATTCCTCTAAGCTGTGAGAGACTTCAGCTACCATGATTCCCTGCTCAATTCTCATTTTTCAGGTGGAAAGTAGAGAAGAGCAACTTAATAAGAATAAAAGGAAGAGAAAGAATATGAGTTGATTTTTAAAAAATTATTTGAATTGGTACCTTCTGACATATCTTGAATATGGTCACTTTAAAAAATTTCAGAACTTCTCTTTGGAATGGAATTCTTAGCCTGTAACACATTTTGTTCCATAAATATTTACTGAGGGTATATTATGTGCCCGGCTCTGGGTTAGGCATTGTAAGGGAAGAAAAATGAGTAAGAAATGGTCTGTTGCCTTGAAGAAACTCAGCATGAAGTAGGAAGAAGATATACTGCCCAAACGACCTAGACCATAACCTGGTTAAGGCAGATGGCAGGGGAAAAATATCAGGTGCTGTGGAACCCCAACTGGTAGGGTCAGCAAACAAGGAAAATATTTTTGTTTGGGGTCTAGAAAAGTTGGTGGTGAGCAAAAAGTGGAAGGAAGGATAAATTTGGTCTTGTTAGTAGACAATGGGGATCCATTAAAATTCTTGAAGAAGAAGAAGTATGATTTAAACTGCAGTGAAAAAGGTTAACTGGGCAAATGTGTGTGATGGGTTCTCCTAAATAACTTCAATAGTGACAAATCTGTATCCATGGAAAAGGAGAAAGAGGAGGTATTGTAAGTTTTTGAAACAGCTGAAGACCATTCAAAGGCCAAGTCTGGTGAAAGAAGCTTAGTGATCACATTTCAGTATAAATTAAGGAGTAACTAGAAGTAATGAAATTATATTCTTGAGTGGTTAAAAACAGACTTTCAAATCAATATCAAAACAGAGGTTACAGATGGCTCCCACAATGGTTACATCACTGGAATAAATGCTACTTTCAAGAATACTCATTTGGAAATATAAATTCTGATGTACTCATTTAAAAAATTTAGCGTCATTAACTCTTAAGTAAGAGAACTAAAAAATGTGGGATATTTTCAAGGTAATATTCAACTCTAGGGAATAGTAAAACTTTTTTAAAGTATGATATGTCATAAGGCATTTGGACAGTTTGTCTCAAAGAGGCCACAAAGTTTTACATTAAAAGAATTAGCATACAAGTAAAATACCTAGAGCCAAAACACATCATGAAAATATCAACAGCAAAGCTGACAGTTATGCTTATTAGTGGTTAAACTGTAAATAAATTTTCATGACATGATACAGGATTTAATATATACAGTCTTGCCACTGATTGATTTTAACAGAGGTTGACAGCTGCTGTTATCAAAATCCATCATCTGTGCCTAATTTGTTACGTTAACAGGTGAATGTGTAAGTAGAGTAGATACTTAAAAAAATATGTTTATGCTAAGTCATACCATGTAATTTACTATTCATACAAAGGCTGTGACAATTGGTAAGAAATGCTTTAACTTCTAACTGCTTGAACTCAATTATATGTCAACTCTGTAAAAACTACCCACATATCTCTTTCAGTTTCATTTTACCATTAACAGAATACTTTAAAGCAAAATAGAACTCATTCTGATATCCTTAAAATATAGTCTCAAACAAGTGTTCATCCTTTACTTGGGTATTAAGGCTTATGGATTCAAGGACATATGAAAAGAAAATGAAGTATTTTAAAAAGCTAAAAATTTGACTATTAAAATTAGGCCATTCTGCATCTGATGATTTATATCAAATACTGATTACAAATTTCATGCCCCGAAGTTTCATGCCACTATGGTAGACATTAGTGATATATATGTTGTTAGAAACCAGACTGACCATCAATATGTTCTGTACAATTTCAAGTACACAGTGATATTCAGCTGACCCTTAAACAATGTGGGGGACTGGTTCCAGGACCTGCCGTGGTACCAAAATCTGAGGATGCTCAAGTCCCCCAGTCTGCCCTCTGTATCCATGGTTCTGCTTCCGCAGATTCAGTCAACTGCATATTGTGTAGTACTGGAGTATTTTATTGAAAAAAATCCGCATATGAGTGGATCTGCACAGTTCAAACCTGTGTTGTTCAGGGGTCAACTGTAGTTGAAAAATTAACTCAATTAATTTAAACTACTTTTAATAGCATCTTTGTGATTATGTAATTAGGCCAACATTTTACCATCTGAAGGTAGCTATTTAAAATAAACATATTTTTCACAGAAACATTCAGGTATGTGTGCCACTAAGGCAGAAAAATATATATCAATTGATCATGAGTTTACTCAGTGTTTTAAAATTTTTCAATTATATTTTAATCTTATATTCTAGAAGGGAGGTACAAAGTTGGAAGAAGTGGGAGAAAAGAAAAAATAAAATACATTAGTACCACTAATTATACATAAGATAACTTGGTTAACAGTCAGAATATGTATTATAGTCAATTCACATTTATAATATTTTATTTAAGGAATGAGTCAAAAACCTCTTTGGGTCAAAAAATCCACTTTGGTTTTCAGCTGTTAACTTTATTCTCTTCTGCCTTTTTTAGGGGAATTTCAATTTGAGTTAACCAAATCTTAGTCCTCTTCCTCTTTTTTTTTTTTTGGTTTCTGTTTACTGCTTAATTCTTGAGTACTGTCTCAAATTATAGTAACAATTCCCAGGAAGTAAGAGCCATGAGGCCAATCAAATGAATACTTCCTCTGCCATTCAAGAGAAGATATTTTCTCTCTAAATTCTCTTAAAAAAAAATTCCCATGGAAATATAGGGCTAAGCTTTAAATCTGTTTAATTTAAAACATGTAATGGATTCTTTCCTCTTTGTAATAATCTTCAGTTCAATACCATGTTAACTAAAACAAGTTTTATCCCAAAGTTAGAAGTATGTACAACAGCAAATTCAACAGATTCAAATGGTTTATTCAAAATCAAAACGAGTTCTCAAATGCCTGAAGTATAAATGGGAACACAGAATTTAAAATATGGGCTTTTATTCCATAAATAGATGAACGTTCAGAAATACTTTGTGCATTGAAATAAGCCTGTTGCAGAGAAACACTGCGGACTAAACACATGTGTTTATCTTTTCTTTTTTCTCAAACCCTAATAAAATGGCAGGAGAGGAATGTAAAAGCTATAAATCCATGTGGAGAAAAATGATCAGAAAGGAGACAACAGTAGATGTCAGGTGGCACATTTTAAGAATGAAAAGTAGAAGGGGAGCAATAAATGACATGGGAGGAAACTACTGTACAGCCCAGATGGATGCAGGAAGGATGCCAATGAGAACGGGCTGATCCTCCACGGAGAACTGGAGACAGGTGCCGTCGCAAAGTCAGCACGTGAGGCCCAGGGGACAGAAACGGGAGGGAAACAGCTACAGGGACTAGCAGGGACTAGCGAGAGCCCCAGGTGCTCACTCCCACTCCTCACCAGCAGGGGACTGAGTACCCTCTCCCGTGTCCTGTCCCACGTTTCAGGGAACGAGAGGTTTGTTTCCTATGAAATTGAACCAGAACAGCTGGGGATTCAGTGCCACCAGCACAGCAGACGGCAAGAAGACATGAGACTATACTCTACGTAGGGCACTGGAAGATTCTTCTCTGAAGAAACGGAATAGCCCTAAAGAAAAAAAGCCTCAGTAAATGATAGTTGGGGGTCCCCCCAAAGAGAAGAGCCAACTTGCTTCCAAATCTCGCTATGATGAAGCCAACTCACAAAGCCTGTGATAGGCTTTCTAGTGCTTCCCTCCCAAATATAAATGGCTCATGTTTAAGCATCAGATGCTCAGCAGATCTTTTAGAGCCTCCATCTGCAAAGTCAACAAAGCATAACGGGTTGGCAATCTATGGCACGTGACCTGTTTTTGTAAGGCCCATGAGCTAAGGATCGTTTTTACATCAGAACAAGGACCATGGGCTTCCCTGGTGGTGCAGTGGTTAAGAATCCGCCTGCCAACGCAGGGGACACGGGTTCGAGCCCTGGTCCGGGAAGATCCCATGTGCCACAGAGCAACTAAGCCTGTGCACCACAACTACTGAGCCTGCGCTCTAGAGTCCATGAGCCACAACTACTGAGCCCACGCGCCTAGAGCCCGTGCTCCGCAACAAGAGAAGCCACCGCAATGAGAAGCCCGTGCACCGCAAGGAAGAGTAGCCCCCGCTCGTAATGAAGACCCAACGCAGCCAAAAATAAATAAATGAAATAATTAAAAAAAAAAAAAAAAGAACAAGGACCACATGTCTCACAAAGCCTAAAATAATATTTACTATCTGGTCCTTTAAAGTTTGCCAAACCCTGTATGAGAAGATGATGGAAGAATACCTTCCAATTTCTGAGGGAACTTAATTTACAACATAGAATTTTATATCTAGCCAAACGATCAACTGGACAGATACGTGAAGGCTAAAAACTTAAGTCCCTGCATTCCTCCTAAAGAAGCCACTGACATCTGGACCTTACTGAGGGAGAAATAAACCAAGAAAGAGAAAGATGGGAGATTGAGGAAATAGTGAAACCAACAGAAGAGGTGAAGGAAAGCCCCAGGGCAATGGATGAAGAGCAGGCCTAGGGAGCATTCAACCCAGACCTGACGAGATGGGAGGACTCTGGTGTGTGTGTGGGGGGGTGGGGAATAAACCTGTAAGTCGTCTGATAATTTGATTCTGGAAAGTTGGAAAACAGTACTGAGGTGCGGCCACAGATGTATAAAGAACTAACTAAAATTTTTCAAAATTACAGAATTATTAACTTTAGGAAAACAAAATAATTATTCAAGGAAATGTAATTCTAGTTTACTATGTGGCTTAGCAATAAGCAGTATTTATGTGCCATAATAATATGAACACAGAATATTTACTGAACCCCAATTATGACAACGGCATTGAAAGGACTGGGGGAAGGAAAGTATGTAGGTGGGTCCAGGACAGAGAGAGACTGTACAGAGAGCTACATCCTCATGTGGAGAAAGAAATGCTTTTATACATCATAGTCTTGGTATCAATTACATCCTTTACTTAAAATTCACAAAATTCTACGTCAGTAGCTAGTAAGAGTTTTTTGATTACACACTGTCAAAGTATTACTATACTCTGATTATATGATAGGTCTTTAAAAAAAATCAAGAATAGCTTATGACTAAATCATCATATTAGGAAAAAAAAGAGGAACTTAGAGAAATGGAAAGTGAAATGAAACTTACCTTTAGAAAAATTACATCTTTCTGAAGTTACACAAGTTTCCCCCCACCCTCCCCCTGATCCCCCCACAAATATCATGATATCTTCTATGGTAGAGAACAAACTATATGTATGTCACATGTGGTACTCTGAAATCAAAGTTACCATCACAATTGTGTTTTATTTATATATACATTTCATTGTATTTTATAAATAATATCCTTACTACAGAGAAAAATAATAGAACACATCCATTGTGAATTAATACATAGATTATCAACAGAAACATGTAACGCTTAATAAATGAATGTCTCATATCTCTGTACTACCAAACACCACTTATTCTTCAAGATCTAAATTAAAAGTTCCCAATCCCCTCCTAATCCCCTCCTAATTTCCTACTGTAAATTGTTTATACTTATTACTGTCAAATTTGCTGGAACTATTCTTCTTAATTTATATTTCACCTCTTAAAAATTGTTTTAAATGTTATTTTAGAAAAAGCTATCCTTTTTTCCTGAGTTTTGATATAATTTTTCTTTTAATTTTCCAATATTTTGTTTTGCAAGTCTTATTTTCAACTCTGAAATTCATTTTGACACATGGTGTAATATAAAAGCTAGCTTAATTTTCCCTAGAAGTGTCTCTTTTTAAAGACTAATTTTCCACACAATCCCTCTTATGTCATATTAAATTCTCATATACAATAGGAAGACTTTTTCTGGCTATTATTTTACTAATCTATTTTTGTGCTGGTATTTCACACTTAATTATTGTTTTTACAGTATGCTTCATATCACATTTTAGTTTTTGAAGCAAAGAGTTCTTTATTTTATTACTCTTGTAGGAATTGTTTTATATATGTATTTTAGTATGCTCTCAAGAAAAAAATTCCCATTTGGATTTTATTTGGATTTGTTTTTTGATTGGTATTGCACTAAAATCTTACTATTTTTGTGCAGTTTCAAGAGAATTCATATTTGGATTTGGACTGTTACTGTATTAAAACTATGAAATAATCACGACTGGCATTTTTAGAATAGTTATTGCCCATATAAGAACTTAATGTGTTCTTTCAACTATTCAAAACTTCTTTTATGTATCTTAATAAGTTTAGTTACATATATCATGGAAATAATTCCTAACTAAATATTAGTTTTTGCAATTGTGAATAGTATCTTATATTCTAATTTCTTTATGGCATTATAGAAAAATGGTATCAATCTTGTATTAAGCTCTTTTTTCAAACACTTATTGACTCATTAATCAATGAGCTGCTTTGCGCTTGAGTTAAAATGTTATGTACAAGCTTAAGGAACTTAACAGATTTGTACATAATATTATAACCCCTGTTTCCTAAAGTTTATTTCTGTTTCACTGGCTATAACTTCTAAAATAGTATTAAACACAGTGGTGTAAGGCACCCTATTTTATGCCTATATTTCATCTCTATGAAAAATGTTGGCTATTTATCTGAAATAAGTTTTTTTTTAAAAAAGACTATCTTGTTAATAGTTTTAAGCATTCATTGAATCAGCAGCATTTGAAGTCTATCAAATGTCTTTTAGATCTGAGAAAAATAAATTTTTTTTTCAATTTAATCTACTGATATTACATATTATATATGTAAACTGAGTCATCCTCCTCTACCTCAGAAAACCCTCTGTGGCTGTGGTGGATTAATTAATACCCTGATGAATTCTATTAACTAGCATTAAGAATTTCAGGAGTGGGGCAGGAGGTGGGAGCGTGTATTTGGAAGTGAAGGAGCGAGATTGGTAGTTTTATTTACTGTGCTATTTGTTAGGTTTTGGTAAGCCATGTTTCCACCACAGAATGAACTGACAACATTCCTTTTTCCCTATGTTTCTAGAGAACTATCTGAACATTATCTTCTGAACTTCTAAAAGTACTCAGCAATAAATTCAAGTTAGGAACTTTTGGGGGGTGGAGGGTGGTGGGATGGGGTAGTGCTTTGATAACTCAATTTCTTATTCAGCTGTTGAGACATTCACCTCTCCTACTTGTAAATTTTTATCATTTGCTGCTCCAAATATGCTCTAAGCTAGAGAGCTACAGTTCTGCCTAGAAAAGAAAAAAGTAAATGGGTTGTGACTGAGTGCCTATGAGGCTTTTCTAAGAGCTTTATTGCCTGAATTCTGTGATCTCTCTTCTGACTATTCAGATGGCATTTCTGCTTACCTTTTAGTTCTGGGTTGTACTCTAAGTAGGTTAAATTTGTCACAGAAAACAACTTCAGGTAATTCTATAATTCAAATTATGTTTTTGAGTTACACAGACTCCCTTGTAATTTGTATCAGTAATTCGGAAATATAAAACATACAGACTAGCAACTCACTTTATTGACTTCAGCAATTTCTCGCCTCTCTTCACTAGCAAAACGAGGTGGGCCGGCCCGGTCATCATTCTTTGAGCCATCTTCTTCCACGTATGGAATAAGTTGCTGGGAGTGACAGACAAAAGTTAAAAAAGTCAAACATATGATGCACAATTTCCAATTATACTGGTATAGATAATGCATCCGATTAAGATCAATTTTTATACTTTTCTCTTAATAGTACAAAAATACATTTTAATTCAAATGACGGCCTAAAATAAAAGCCTTAGAAGTCTGTCATTTCAGTGCACTCTAACATTAGCTTTTCAGGTTTCTTTTGCAAAATAGTCCTTTTAGCAAAATTAGTCGTCACATATAATTAAGTAATATCCTAATTAAGTAATATCCTACTCAGTCAATCAGCAAGTATTTAATTGGCAGATAGTGGGTGAGGAGACACTGCAAAAATAATGACAAATAAGATACAAGTCCTACCCTTAAGAAATTTATAGTTCATTGAGATGGAACAGGCTTTCCTTCATCTATACTAAAAAGAAAGGAACTTCATGGTTGTGTATTATATAAATGTGATTTACTTGCTATCTAGTATCTGTGCAGATTTCTAGATGTCTTTTAGTTAGGAGAAAGTTTTTTTTGTAAGAGAAGAAAATTTATATAGCAGTGAAACTTCTAGCAGGATTATAATTAAATACGTATGATTTGTGATGAAGTTTATTTGATGAAGCCTCTTGTGACAGAGACTTCAGGAATTATCTAGTCCTTCCATCTTTTATTACCAATGCAGGAACAGGACAGAGGTAAATAACTGGTACAATCAGGAGTCAATCTGGCCAAACTTCTATGAATTCTTGGGACAAATATAAACTTGCCCACATTCACAGCTACTTTCTTCCTTTCCTCTCTCCTAACGCAAGCAGAGTGGTCCTTCCTCCTGAAGACACTTAGTCTCCATTCCTGTGCCCTGATTCCTCTGCCCTCCTGTCTTCATTATTTATTTCCCCCAACCTCACCCTACCATTCTCTTCCTTTTTTATCTAAACATGTTCTCCCATTTGGAGGAAAAAATCCCAAACCCTCAACTCTATCCCTCCTTCCATCTACTGCTTTCTTCCCTTGCTTTTAATAATCTAAGCTTCTTGAAAGATGGATATCCACTTTCTGGCTTCAGTTCCTTATTTCCTGTTTAATCTTCAGCTCACTGTGATATGACTTCTTGTTGCTACCTTTCACAGACGCTCTGCTCAAATATACCAACAATTAATCTGGTGGACAGTTTTCATTCTTTATTTTCCTTGACTTCTCTGCAGCATCTGTCAATATCAACCACATTTCCCATCTTCCACATCTCTGACCACTTCTTTTCAGGCTGTATTGCAGTTTACTCTTTCACTGTTCACTCTTTACATGCTGATCACTCAAACAAGAAAGCACTGATCACAGGAAACTGTTCCTTATATGTAATGAGAGAACATCCAAACCTTCCCAGCTACCTTTGGTGGCAGAGATATAACTTGTCAACAGGAAAAGGGCACCTATAAAAATATCATATACCTAATTAACTAAAATATATCTATGATCTGAGATTAAATTAAAAAAAATATTTAAAAACTAGAGTGATTCCACTAAGATAATTTAATAATGATGAAAATAGTTATAACCTTTTATCTGTAAAGAACTTACATGAAAACCACTTTAAAAGGATTTTACAATACTATTAATATGCCTACTAAAACATCATGCACTGATTTAATTAAAATGAGACACTGGAAGCAATAATAAAAATTGCCACAGACAACCCTCTCCTCCCAACAACAAAAATTTACTATCAGCCTGGATGTTAAAGTCTACTAGAAATTATTAACATGAAAAGACAGTAATAATTCTATGCATATATATATATATATCACAATTTCATCTTCTCTAGTCAAAAGCAAAACCAGTGTGTTTCATAATCTGGAAATATGGTGAAAATAGAAGAGAGAAAGGAAAAAATTACAAATGTCCTGAGACTATCTTAGACTCATCCTCCCTCTACCACTAAAACTTGCCTCTACTGGAATGGGATCCATCCCGCCGCAGTTTTCATTGCATTTATCATAGACCAATCTCAGCTTCCTGAAGAGAATAGAGAGTTGGCGAAGATGATCCTGTAGCTTTGCTAAGCGGTCTTGATATGTTCCAGTATGGTAAGTGACACCGTTTGGCAGCTTCTCAACAAAAAAACAAAAATATAAGGTAATGAAAATCGAGATTTTCTTTCAGTAAAGCTAGCAAAACGAAACAATCTTTAAGCAATGCATAAAAGCAAGCTGTTCCTCACAGTTAATCAAGTGCAATTTTAAGAATTTAAGAGTAATACATGTTCATTTATTAATTAGCTCCTTGGCAGCTCTAGAAAAGACTTTGTGATAAGCCTCTCTGATCAGTTGAAATGCTTTCCACCTCTAACTTTTGATTATATCACAGCTTTGTATTATAACTTTAAAAAGAATACACAATTTTAATATCACTTACTATTATATAAAGGCAGCAAGCTTCTGAACTCAACCAGGAAGTTAAAAACAAAATACAATTTAAAGGAAAAGAAGAAGAAAAGAAAAAAATTAAGATCAGGACTTTTCAGCAGAAGAAGAAGAGTATGCTGCCACTGTTGTAAAAATAATCTCAAAATACCTTAAATATAAGATAATTAATATACTCAAGGCATGCATTAAAACATAAAGCTGTCACCAGAAGTTTTACTTTAAAAGGAAATCAATAGCAGGAGATAGGTGCAAATCAATCTGTACTTGAACATCATTAATAAATTATTACAAGTAACTGCTATGATCATAACTCTGTGTTGGATGCTTATATATTTTTAATTCAGGAATTTTATCAAAAGAAGCCAAAAATATATACTGAAATGACAAAAATCACAGATAAATGGAAAAACTACTACTTATTTAGAACTAAATGCACCTTTTGTGCAGTGCTGAAACTCACAAACAAAATCTTCCTTTCTCTGTACATCTTTACATTATTTTATTCCCACAATTTGAGCTGTGAAATCATCCTGAAATTAGAATTAACAAAATTTGTACCATGTTTTCTAGTATACGAGGTAATTTCATTATAAGCACTCATACATACACTTACCCTGGGGAATAAAGTGACTTAAAACCAAGACCCAAACTACTAATAGCTAGAAAATCAGTCCAGTCTTTCTAAACCTCAGTTCATCCTTTTTTTCTTTTCTAAACAGATGAGGTAGGAATGCAAAAAAAAAAAAAAAAAAAAAAAAAAAGCCTGATAGAGTGTTCAGAGAAGAAAGAAAACAAGACACACTATCATTACAAGTAGGTAAAACCATAAACACTAAAAAAAGAAAAAAAAGAGTGTAAAGGCCTATACGTAGTTGTTAAAAGGTGTAATAGTTGATAAAAGATGTAATAGGAAGACAGGCTTAATTCATTTTCTTTTCTCTCATTTCCAAATTTCCTGTAATGTTATGTTTATAAGTTAAGGAGATGGATCTTCTGAAATTCTTTGAAATGAGTTTTATTAGGATTTTTGGAAATTCTCAAGAATTAAAACATCCTGAGGATTATATCTCAAAGAAATGTGATAAAAGTACTAAGGACTGAATTAGTGAAAACAGTTTAAAGGAGAAAAGCATTAAGAGTTCACCCCACAATACAACGTAGGATTTCTCATGACCTTTCAATTTATGAACTTTCACAAACATTAACAAATAAGAGAAAAGTTTCAAAGGGTCACTGCTTTCTTGTTTGGGTGGTAATAAGTATAATGATTACATCTTGCATACAGAAGCAGGCTCTACCTTTATTATGGGACTGACTACGTTGAGTACTTTGCCCATATTTTGTACTTAATAAAGACTAGAAGCAACTGGCATTTATATCCCTGTATTTGGAATAGTGCACACACACACAAAGTTTTAAAGTACAGTCTGGATTATTTTACTTTCATGAATTATTTTTTCCATAAATCGACACTTAAAATTCGCTAAGAATTCTGTGTTATGCAAAAGAACTCTTGATAAATCCTTTCATAAAGGAAAACAAAATCCTTCGAAATACAAAGAACCACCCTCCTCAAATTCACCCTCTTAGCAAGTCTGGGTATTAGTTTTCACATAGAGCATCAGCTTCTCAAAGAAGGAAGCAATTAATTCTTCAAAAAATTTACTGTACACTTTTCATGTGTCAGACACTGTTCTAGAATCTGAGGTAGAGCAGTGAACATGAGAGACACAAGTTTCCTATACCATAGAGTATAAGTTATAATAGTGCCTAGGAGCTCTTGGGATATACTATATAATGTAGATGTTTAGCTAACAAGCTCATCAATAACCATCTCACTAATGAATACTGAATATCTGTAAATAAATATGTGATCATACCGCTAGACACTAAAAAGGCATTCAACTAAATTCAACATCCATTCTTAAAACAAATACAAAACTCTTAATAAAAATTCCCCAACACGATAAAATACATTTATCTCAGTTAAAAAGTCAGCACCGGGCTTCCCTGGTGGCGCAGTGGTTGAGAATCCACCTGCCAATGCAGGGGACACGGGTTCGAGCCCTGGTCTGGGAAGATCCCACATGCCGCGGAGCAACTAGGCCCGTGAGCCACAATTACTGAGCCTGCGCGTCTGGAGCCTGTGCTCCGCAACAAGAGAGGCCGCGATAGTGAGAGGCCCGCGCACCGCGATGAAGAGTGGCCCCCGCTTGCCACAGCTAGAGAGAGCCCTCGCACAGAAACGAAGACCCAACACAGCCATAAATAAAAAAAATTAAAAAAAAAAGAATAGAAGCAACCTAAACTTCAATTTGAAAAAAAAAGAAAAAGCACCATGATTAATGTGGAAATATTACAAGCATCTGCACTAAAGTCAGGAACAGAACAGGATGTCTACTAAGACCACTAATACTACCAGTGAACACTGTTCTGGAGGTACTGGCCAATGCAGTCAGAGAAGAAAAAAATGTTGAAATATTAAAAAGCTGTGGTATAATCGTCACTATTTACAAATGATATAAAGTGCTGCTATCAATAAAGGAAGTCAAGAGAGAGATGGGTACAAACTTAATACACAGAAAACCATAGCTCTGCTTTCATATATAAAAACAAAAGAAAATGAGAAAGGAAAAAGACCCCATTTACAACAGCAACAATAAGGATAAAATATCCAGATAAAATATTTGACCTAAAAAATGTCAAGATAAATATGAAAACTTAAAATACTTCATAGAGACACAAAAAAGGATATTTTGTGTTCTTGGTTAATAAGACTCAACATCATACCAATATAAAGTCTCTCTAGGTTAAATCAACCGAATAAAAGCACTAACAGGATTTTCTCAGAACTATTAAGGTGATTCTAAAGTACATGTGGAAAGATAAGCAAGAATAGCCAGGGCAATTTTGAAAAATAAGTGTAAATACTTTATAGAGCCTCAATAAATATAAGAAAGTTTGCCATTACTACATAAAAGAAGGCAGCTAAGTGGAATAGAGCATCCATAAATTGATTCGTTTATATGAAGTAGCATCTGAAATCAATGGGGGAGGAAAACAAATTATTCAATCAACCTTTCGGAAAAAGTAAAGTTGGGGCCATGCCTTACACTTCATACTAGGATAAATTCCATACGGATCAAAGTTGAGGTATAAAAATTGAAACAAAACTGAATTTTTCCTGATTTTGGAGTGGGGAAGGACTTCCTAACTTAGACATTGAACCTAAAAAGACTGATAAATTCAGCTACCTTAAAAAAAATATATGTATGGCAAAAGGTAAACAACAGACTGGGGGAAAAAATACTTGCAAGTTATACCATACAGAGCAGGTTTTTCTAATATGTAACTAGCCAAATCTTAAAAGTTGGGGGAGAGGGTAAAAAAGACCCAAAAAAAAAAAAAAAGATAGAAAAATCGGCAAATAATATGAACAGGCAGTTAACGGAAAAGGAAACAGAAATGATTCATAAAAATATGAAGAGATGCTGGGACTCATTAAGACTAGGAGAAATGTAAAGTAGATTTTCACCTATCAAATGATCAAAGGTCCAGAAATATAATTTGCTGTGTTAGTCACAGCCTGATTGTTGGTCAGGAAATGGTAGCATAAGCTGGTACAACTTCCATGGAGCGCAATTCATCATAATTTATCTAATTACAGAAGCACAAAGCCACGTCTAAGAATTATCCTGCAGGTATACTTGAGCATTTATGTAGGAAGGTATTCACTACAGTATAGCAGAGATTAAAAGCAATCTAAATGCCCTTCACTAGAGGACTGGCTAAATAAAGCACCGTATGTCCATGCAGTGGATTACTATATTATACACCTTAAAAGGAAAAGGAAGTATTTTCTGTATAGATATGAATAAACTCCAAAAGGTACCAAATGAAAAAAGCAAGGTGCAAAATGTGTATAATATACTAGTATTATCTGTGCAAAAAGGGAGGAAATGAAATAATATACATATACATTTGCTTAAATATGCACAGACTATCTGGAAGGATATACTAGGATAGTAATAAAAATCAATAATAATCATCACCTGTGGAGAGACGTTAGCTAGCAGATAGTGATGGGAGGGGGAATGTTCACTGTAATGTCCTTTTTTATTTCTGAATTCTGAATGTATTATATATTCAAAACAATTTTTTTTTAAGATTTAAAGCATAACAAATAGAATCAAAGCAATACGTTCTTATGCAGGGAATCTTAATCTGGGATCTAGCGATCTTTGGGGAGACATCTGTTAACCCCCTGAAATTTTATTCAAAATGTTTACATGTGCATTTTTCTCAGAAGAGAGTCCATAGTTATCATTAGATTTTCAAGAGGCTAAAGGACAACTAATAACCATTTCTCTAAAACAAATGCTCAGAAATAACCTCAGCAGTTGATATTTATGGCACTTCATCCTTCTAGATTAATAATATAGAAGATAATTTTAAAAATTTGAATACTTAAAGAAATGCATTAATAAATAGCTTATATGTAGTCTTGTTTGTACCACTTCTCTCAGCTTTTTATAAATGAAGGAGCACATTGTTGCTTCATTTCCAGCCAATTATGATATGGCCCACAGGGTCTTAGAGGAGTTAAATCACAGAATTCACAATATAAGAAGCACAAAGAAATAACTATTGTAGTCCCTTACAAATTGGTTTTGAATATATGTCCACATGTAATCTAGTTGTTAATAATACTTTTTTGAAAGAGTTCAGTTCTTTCATTGTTGGTTATGGATGTGTATTATATCTCTGTTAATAGTACAAATTGTTTGACAGCAAGTTAGTATCATAAAGAGGTTAGTAGGACGAGCTACCAGTCATGTGTGATGTTGGGTAAAATCTTCTCATTTTAAGCCTCAGTTTCCTTAATTGTAAAATCGGGATAAAAATACTTCTTAGAACTGTTCTTATAACAGTATACCTGACCAAGGAAAGTATTTGATAAATGTAAGCTATTAGCTCTACTAGTCCAATACAGCAGGTTGAAAATAAAGAAATATTTGCTAAATTCTGAGATCATTTAACCCATACTTTAATCATCTTATATATTAATCTATTAATTTTTAAAACAATAGCCAAAGATTTCATATCTTCTCTTGGATTCCCTTTGTATTTTATTTCACACTGGCTTTACTGACATGGTCTTAAAAGATTTCCATACAACTGTATTACTTCTAGAATCAAGAGAAAAAAAAAACTCAACCATTAAAAAAAAAAAAGGCAATAAAACATTCTTTAGTGCACCAATTGAAATAAGAGTTCTAAAGTTCTAAGAGTCTGAGGGCCTGGTTTCAAATTTACCCTACACTGACTAGATTTGGACAAGTCACTTCACCTCTCAGAATCATAGAATCCTCATCCATAAAACAAGAATGATACCCACATCACATAGTAGTAAAGATAAGCATTAAAAATGGGTTAGCAAAATGGTGCTGGAATAATTGGATATCCAAATGCAAAAAAAAAAACCACTCAGATCCATATCTATCATCATATAAAAAAATTAACTCCATGCGGATCATAGCCCTCAATGTAAAACCTAGAACTATAAAACTTCCAGAAGAAAACATAGGAAATCTTTGCCACCTTGGGTTAGACAAAGATTTCTTAGATATGGCACCAAAAGCAAAATCTGTAAAAGAACAAATAAATTGGATTCCATCAAAATTTAAAATACCTGTTCTTCAAAAGGCAACGTGAAGAGAATGAAAAGACAAGCCACAGACTGCGAGACAAAACAAAAAGACATACAATGCAGAAAAAAAAGAAAAGACATACAATAACAAGTGCTGGCAAGAATGAGGAGTAACTAGAAGGCTCAAGCACTGCTGATGAAAATGTGAAATGGTGAGGCCACTTTGGAAAAGTTTCTTAAAATGTTAAACAGACATTTCCCTTATAACCCAGCAATTCCACTCCCAGGCATCTATCTACTCAAGAGAAATGAAACACATGTTCACACAAACATTTGTAGCTGAACACTCATAGCAGTATTATTTATAATAGCTCCAAAGTGGATACAACACAAATGTCCATCAACAGATGAACAGATACGCTAATTGTGTTATATTCATACGGTAGAACACTGTTCAGCAATGAAGAGGAAGGAACTACTGATATATGCTGAGTGAAAGGAGCCACACCACCCGCCCGCACCAAAAATCATAGTGTATGTTATATGAAACTCTATAAAATGCAAACTAATTTACGGTGCCAGAAAGCAAAGCAGAGATTGGCTGTGGATGGAAGGCCAGAAGTAAAGATTTAAAAGGGGCACGAGGAAACTTTGTGGGGTGATGGATGGTTTCACAAGTACACATGTGTCAAAACTTTAAATGCATTGTACTGTACGTCAATTATACCAAAATAAAGCAGTTTAACAAAATGCTTAGCAGAATCTGAATTCAACACCTTGGACCCTCAAAAAGTATTCTGTGGGAAAATATGAGATTAAAATAATCCCAAGAGCATGGCGGAGTGAGACTCACCTCTACCTTGAAAGATAAAAGAGTTCGCCTAGAAACCTGAGAACCCGGTCGAATCTAGAAAATGTGGCTTCAATCTTCCAGAAATCCGCCATGGAAAACATCACCTCCACATCTTGGGGACAGACACATTACTGGGGAACGCTTCTGAATGTAAATGGGGGCGACCACATACTCGAGGTTTGGCCAGGGCAGCCGCGTCGACGCCCAGGGGCCCCACGTAACAAACCAGCAGCCCCTTCCCTCGCAGAAACATCCCGCTTTCTCCACGCACGGCCATGAGCGGAGCCCTCCTTCCTTCCCACCTGCATGTTCCTCAGGAGCTGGAAGATCTCCATGGTGCGGTACACGATGTCCTGGACCGTCTCCTGCCCGATCCGGCAGAGCGATGCGGTGTTGACCTCCCGGGCCGCCTGCTGGGCCTGGGGCCCGGCGAAGGGCCCGGGCGCCATCCCCGACGCCGCCAACGGAGGGGTGGACATGGCGTGGCAGCGGCGTCAGGTCAGCAGGGCTGCAGAGTAGGCGTCAGGGCGTCCGCCCGACGCTCGGCGGTCGCTGGCCTCGGCGCGAGCAGAAGCTTCCAAGACTCGGGCGGTCTGATTTAAACACAGCTGCCGCGACTTCCGCCACCGTGACGTAACACGTCGTCAAACGTCACGGGGACTGCGCACTCGGCGGGGTCCCTGGGAACCTGTGTCAGCGCAAAGTCGGCCGGGATTGGGCTGGACGCGCGGGCGGGGCGGGACGGACGGGTTGAGTAGCCAATCACCGGCTGTACTCTAGCCAGAGGGGGCGGAGCGCGTGGAGGAAGGCCGGTGGGTTTTCCCACCAATTCGTTTCCCAGTCTCAGCCAGTGGTTAGAATTCTTGATAGTACGCTTACTTCGTCTTAATTTCCTTGCTGATCATTTTTTTTTTTTATAACAAGCGTACGAAGTTTGTAGTAGTATTGTCCTTTCACAACTAGAAGGCAGGCCCAGAGGGGCTAGTTTGACATGTTTAATCGCATACAGCTTGCAACTGATAACCTGCGATTTGAGTTTTTGATCTTCATGCTTCAGTGTGACCTGACACCAACTCCCCATTTGTTGTTGGTCCCTGCTGAAAAGTTGGTTTATTCGGGAAGCTCTCCTGATCACCGGAAGTATAAAATTAACACTTCTGTCTCACATACACTATCCCCCCACCCCCTTCCCCTTTCTGACTTCGGCACTATGTTGTATACAATTTTCAGTTTGTTTACATTCTGACTTCTCCTCGCCTTATTCACACACACTAGAATGCAAACTTTGTAAAAACAGAAACTATGTTTTATTTGCTTACTCTATTCTCAATGCTTAGTGATTGGCACATAGAAGGTGCTCGATAAATACATGTTATGACATTATAAATGTAAGAAAAATTAGAATAAAGCCATTCTCTCTCCTACCTCTTCCTGTCCATTTCCAAAGGAGGGGGAAAGTCCAGAATGTGAAAACTGGTGATAGGCACTAAATTACTGTGTTTTAAATAGTATCTGAACACTCCATTGGTGAGGACTTAACAGGAAAATGTTATTAAAAATGACATAGGAGCCATTGTGGAGATTTTAAGCATAGTGATTTACAGCTGTTTAGTGAGCAATTGCCATTTGACAAATATTTACTGAGCACCTACTATGTGATGGGTGCTAGGAGTGGAGATAGAGTAGTGGACAAGTCAGACAAAAACTCTGCTCTCCTGGGACAGACCACTAAATATTGTGATGAGTGTCTAGAAGCAAAAGTTCAAGGTCCTAATATCTAGGTGCTAACAATTTAGGGGATCAGGGACGATCTGAAGGGAATAAGTTGGGCCCTGATGGTGAATGGCAGAGGGTGCAGAACACTGGAGCCTCTTCTGTGAGGGGATAATGGGGCAAGGGTACCTCCAGATGCTTCCAGGGTCAGAAGTTTAGCATCAGGGTGTGTCAGGAAATAAGGCTGAAGAGAGGCAAACCTTGGAGGACCTTCTAAGACATGTCAAGCAGTTTGGGCTTTATTCTGAGTGAAAGAGCAAGGCATTGAAGAGTTTCAGGAGACAGGAATAATTGCCAGAAATATTCAGCTTAGAAGGTTTATTGTGGCTGCTAAATGGA
Source organism: Balaenoptera borealis (assembly GCF_965194805.1). Taxonomy (NCBI): domain Eukaryota; kingdom Metazoa; phylum Chordata; class Mammalia; order Artiodactyla; family Balaenopteridae; genus Balaenoptera; species Balaenoptera borealis. The sequence goes on from NC_138876.1 coordinate 21,024,762, forward strand.
GAATGGTGAGTATGTACTGTCTCCTTGTTCCCTCCCAAAGGAAGATGATAATGATGGTGATGGTCTGTATTAGAGAAATAGTACAGTGGGTAACTTTTGAATAAGTATTTGGTAAGTAGTATCTGGAGAACTTGATGTTGACTGGATTGGGAGTGTGAGGAGAAGAAGAAGAAGATGGCACATGTTTCTGCCTTGAACAAACAGCTGATGTGTATGCCATTTACCAAGGTAGAGTACACTGAAGAAAAACATGATTCAGTGAAATTATGACTGGTATCAGTTTCCTATTGCCGCTCTAACAAATCACCACAAACGTAGTGACTTAAAACAACACGAGTCAATGCAATCCCTATCAAATTACCAATGACATCTTTTTTACATAACTAGAACAAAAAATCTTAAAATTTGTATGGAGACACAAAAGACTCCGAATAGCCAAAGCAATCTTGAGGGAAAAAAAACGGAGCTGGAGGAATCAGGCTCCCAGACTTCAGACTGTACTACAGAGCTACAGTAATCAAGACAATATGGTACTGGCACAAAAACAGAAATATAGATCAATGGAACAGGATACAAAGCCCAGAGATAAACCCATGCACCTATGATCAACTAATCTATGACAAAGGAGGCAAGGATATACAATGGAGAAAAGACAGTCTCTTCAATAAGTGGTGCTGGGAAAACTGGACAGCTACATGTAGAAGAAAGAAATTAGAACACTCCCTAACACCATACACAAAAATAAACTCAGAATGGATTAAAGACCTAAATGTAAGATGGGACACTGTAAAACTCTTAGAGGAAAACATAGCAAGAACACTGTTTGACATAAATCACAGCAAGATCTTTTTTGACCCATCTGCTAGAGTAATGGGAAAAAAAAATGGGACCTAATGAAATTTAAAGCTTTTGCACAGCAAAGGAAACTATAAACAAGATGAAAAGAGAACCCTCAGAATGGGAGAAAATATTTGCAAATGAATCAGCAGACAAAGGATTAAGCTCCAAAATATATAAACAGCTCATGCAGCTCAATATTAAAAAAAGAAACAACCCAATCCAAAAATGTGCCGAAGACCTAAATAGACATTTCTCCAAAGAAGACATACAGATGGCCAAGAGGCACATGAAAAACTGTTCAACATCACTAATAATTAGAGAAATGCAAATCAAAACTACAATGAGGTATCACCTCACACCAGTTAGAATGGGCATCATCAGAAAATCTACAAACAACAAATGCTGGCGAGGGTGTGGAGAAAAGGGACCCCTCTTGCACTGTTGGTGGGAATGTAAATTGATGCAGACGCTATGGAGAACAGTATGGAGGTTCCTTAAAAAGTAAAAATAGACTTACCATATGACCCAGCAATCCCACTACTGGGCATGTACCCAGAGAAAACCATAATTCAAAAAGACACATGCACCCCAATTGTTCATTGTAGCACTATGTACAATAGCCAGGTCATGGAAGCAACCTAAATGCCCATTGACAGACGAATGGATAAAGAAGATGTGGTACATATATACAATGGAATATTAGCCATAAAAAAAAATGAAATTGAGTTATTTGTAGTGAGGTGGATGGACCTAGAGTCTGTCATACAGAGTAAGTCAGAGAGAGAAAAACAAATACTGTATGCTAACGCATATATATGGAATCTAAAAACAAAAAAAAAATGGTACTGATGAACCTAGTGGCAAGACAGGAATAAAGATGCAGACGTAGAGAATGGACTTAAGGACATGGGTGTGGGGAGAAGCTGGGACGAAGTGAGAGAGTAGCATTGACATACATACACTCCCAAATGTAAAACAGATAGCTAGTGGGAAGCAGCTGCATAGCACAGGGAGATCAGCTCGGTGCTTTGTGACCACCTAGAGGGGTGGGATAGGGAGGGTGGGAGGGAGGCTCAAGAGGGAGGGGGTATGGGGAAAAAAAAAAGAAATGCATGAATTAAATCACTACTTCACACCAAAGAATGGTTTCTCCCCCAGGTTTAGAGAATTTGTATGTCCTGGTCAACTGTTTTGGGTATTTAAGCGCTTAATGTCTTTTTTCCTTAAGTGTCACAGTTATCGCCAACCAAAGTCTGCTATTCAGGTACACTTAGCCAGGATCAGGAGATATTTGTAAACACCGTCAATGAGAGCACGAGGCTTTAAAGAGACAAACATGTTTTGGGATGAAAAGGCTCAAACTCTATATGAATTTGCCTATTGTTTGTGGTTGATTGTCTCACAACCACATGTCCTGATGCTGGTTGTTCCTTTTTTGGGCTAGAAGTAAATATTCTACTCCTCCTTTTCAAGTTTTATGGTCATCAAACAAACTAGTAAAAACTAGCTCTAAGGGCTTTGTGATCATTGATACTTCAAGGTGAGTAGTAAATGAGGCAGAATAAAGTGAATAATTCACCTGCCAGAATTTTCTGTACCCTTGTCTACTACGACTTCTCTTGAAGATTTTTTGTTTTAAACTTTTTCATAGAGTACTGGATGGAAAGCCTTCTGCATTGCTGTTAATGGTCTAAAGCATGGTCTTCAGATTTCTTAATACATTAGAAGATTGGATACTTGTTTAAAAATACCAGTATTGACTACATTCACCCTGCCCCAAACGCATAACATCTAGTGCTTCAGTATCTAAGGAGATGCCTGGAAAACTATTTAAAATTACACCTTTTTTTCCCTCTCTCTTACTCTTTCTTCCCTTGGCCTCTCACTTCCATTTGTATTTTGATATAATTTCTTTCCCCCACCTCCCACCTTACTCTATTGAGAACTTCTGATCTAAACAACAGAGCCCTTTGTCAGTTGCTTTAGCGAGAATCATCTTACAACCAATTTTGTTTAGTTAGGATGATGATGTAAAGTGAAAAATACCTACATTTAAAAATATTTACACACATTCTGAGGGGCAAAAAAATAAAGGTATGGTAAGTCAAGGCATTTCTCTTAGGGGGACATCATGTACAGCCTGAATTTTGAGCAGATTTTTGAGAGAGGAGTAACAGGTAATGGTGCAGCAGCAGAGGAGGGAGGCATCTCGTGTATTGGCAGAGGATGAAACAGACAAAACAGGGGTGAGAAATCACAAATCTTCAGGATAGAAATAATGTTGGAAGAAAGTACTTGCTTATCACTGGCCAAATTTTCGGAAAGGACCAATTACGAGAAACAGCTCCTACTTTCATTCACTCTTTCCCAAGGTCAGAGAGGTGATTGTGTGATGAGACTGGGTCTAGGATCAGTCAATCAGTCTCCCCCCTGCCCCCCACCTTCTTTCTCTCCCTTAGGCTAACCCTCCCACAGTGCAGTGTCCTCACTTCCTCTCCCTCAGGCGCTGCCCCTACCCTGCCTGGGACTGGCAGATGATACAAGAGAAAGGCAAAGCTAAAGCATATTCTATGATCTAGCTTTACCAAGGATAAGGCTGATATTTTACCTTCATCCCTTTGATTTTTCTGTATGTATTTCTCATCACATCTGATCTGCTAGGTTAAAAGAAAGGCAATATTATGGCCTTTAAATCTCAACGTATGGTCTAATTGCAAAAGAAGTAGAGAATTAAGATAAACCCCCTGTCTTCCTGAAACTCCTCTTTCATCGTGTTAGTCTCTGTTTATGTCCTTCCTATGATTCCAATCATCTCCATAAAAAGTCTCAGTTTCTCTGACTTCTCAAGGCCTCCCATTGTTTTACTTCTATTCTACTTGAGCAACCTTATTTCTCACTGTCTTGAGCAGATCAATCATGGACCTTGCCATCCTCAGGGTCCTTTCTAAAGGAAACTGCTCTTCCTACTTAGGTGGCAGTCTTAGGTAGCCATTTCTGTACCATATGACTCCTCGTCTATCCTAATACTAGGGATGGACATGTGACCCAAGGGCAACCAACTTATAAACTGGCCAGCAATGTATCGCTGGCTTTGTATGCAAAGCTCTGCCCAAACAAGGATGAAGGTAATCAAGTGGGATGATCAGAAAGTGTTTCTCAGGACTTTGAAGGGGAAAGAAAGAGTGAATCAGGCAGTAGTCAAAGGGAGCAGGATGGTTGGGAGCTTGAGGAGAAGTGAACCCAAAGACAGGTAGAGACTGAGAGGCTGCTGGTGTTGGGAGGGGTGATTGGAGGAAGCTTATGCTTCAGGACCATACAACCTCAGGTACCATCTTTCTACTGTAATTTATTTGACCTCAGAGGGCATGCTTTTTTTTACACAAGTTCCTCACAAATTTGCACATGAAATCTGGACTCCTGGACATGTCTGGTGGGGTCCTGCATATCCTGTCCATGTTCTACCTTTTCTCAGCTCTTGCCTCTCTTGCACCCATGCACTGTGCATTGTCACATTGTCCTTGAAGCTTTTCAAAGGTACCAAGTACTTTCTGTCCTCTGAGTTTTCATACAAGTTCTTCTCTCTCTGTGGATTGCTTTAACCCATCCCACTCACTCCCAACCCTTTTATTTCTCTGCTGGCTTCCCTTCATTTAAATCCCAGGTGAAATGTGGCTTCCTTGGACCCTCCCAACTGAAATATGATCCCTCTTTTATTCATAGTACTTCCTGTTCCATCCTTTCATAGCACTAACCATATTTTGCAATTATATATATATTTTTTAACATCTTTATTGGAGTATAATTGCTTTACAATGGTGTGTTAGTTTCTGCTTTATAACAAAGTGAATCAGCGATACATATACATATATCCCCATATCCCCTCCCTCTTGCGTCTCCCTCCCACCGCCCCTATCTCACCCCTCTAGGTGGTCACAAGGCACTGAGCTGATATCCCTTTGCTATGCAGCTGTTTCCCACTAGCTATCTATTTTACATTTGGTAGTATATATAAGTCCATGCCACTCTCTCACTTCGTCCCAGCTTACCCGTCCCCGTCCCCCTCCCCGTGTCTTCAAGTCCATTGTCTATGTCTGCGTCTTTATGCAATTATATTTTTATTTGCACATTTATTTATTTGATGACTGCTCCTTCCAGTAGTCTGTAAACAACATATGGGGTAAGGAGTATATGCATATTTGTTCACCACTGTGTTCTTAGCATTTAGCTCAGTGCCTAGGACATTGTAGATTTTTAATAGCCAATGCATGAAGGAAGGAAGGAAGGAAGTATATTAAATGGTTCCCTTACTTCTCATTCCCATCTACTTTTCTCAAGTCCAGACATAAGATCCTTCACTCCTTTCTCTATCTCAGTGCTTCTTTTTTCTCCTATCTTTTAATTACATTTATAGTTTAACCACTACAAGCACATTTGACATTTATTATTATATCATCTGTTATTCCTTAATTGTTTAATGCACGCTTGGTTAATTTATCCACTGATGAAAGCAGGGAGTGTCTCATGCCATGTATCCCCTCCTTCCACAAAGTGCCTAGCACAGTACCAGACACGTTATGAAATTTAATAAATAGTTGACAGCCTAAAACAAGTCCCTTTCAGTGAATGCACCAAAAGATGGAGATGTGGGGTGCTATGAAGTTCTAGAGACTTACTTCTAAGTCTCACACATTAGGAAAAAAAGCTCTTCAGGAGAAGGAACTGTAGTTTCCATCATCATTGTCCTCATGACTGAGAATTAAAGGCCCGCAGATGCAGAGCTCTAGAGTAAGCACAGGGGACGTTTTAAAGTCCATTTACAAACATAGTCCTAATATGTTTTTCAGTTAAAACTTAAACAGACAACTGAGACCTGCTTAATGCTTTGAATATTAATAATCAGATTCTTTGGTTACCTTTGCGTGAACAAAGTCATAAATGGTGAGAAAGCCCTGCTGATTCATCTAAAAATTAGACTTTAACATTTACTAGCATAAAATTATTTTTTTTATGTATACTGCAATTTTATTTCAATTGCACAAAGCATGTAGGAAATTTAAATGAAACAGTACGGTAAAAATAGCAGAGAACCAAAAAAATCTAAAAAAGGAAGTACACCTAAAGCATGAGAATTCAACATTCATTAAGTATTTCTTTTAGTTCTACTTTTTGGACCTAGCCACCTTAATTAGTAAAAATTTTACTGTTTCATCTTTATCTCATCTCCATATCTAGCTTACAAAAGTCTTAGAGAGTAGGCACCATATCCTCTTTTTTCAAGCAAGTAGTGTTTATTAATTTAGTTCCACTTATTATTAAAATAAAACTTATATACAATAAAGTGCACATATTTCAAGTGTACAATTTGATGAGTTTCGACATATGTTTACACCCCAGAACTACCACAATCAAGGTACTGAACATTTCTGACACCTCCAAAATTTCTCTGTGCCCTTTTACCTCATGCCTCACTTTATTCCTTGTGTTATGCAATCACTGATCTATTTCTATCATTATAGGTAAAATTTCATTTTATAGGCTTTTATAAAAATGTAAACATACAGTACATGCACTTTTTGTTGCCTGGATTCTTTTATTCAATATAATAATTTTGAAAGTCATTCCATGTAGATGCAAATTTTAGTAGGTGGTGCCTTTTGGCTGTTGAATACTATTCCATTGTATGGTCATACCATATTTTGTTTATCTGTTCACGGCTGATGGATATTTGCATTATTTCCACTTTTAGAATATTACAAATGAAGCTGCTACGATCATTTGTAAACATGTTTTCATATGGAATTGGGTAATAGTGTAATCACTGGGTTATACATGGTGTATGTTTAAATTTTTAAAAATCTGCTAAAATGTTTTCCAAAGCATTTGTACAATTTTACATTCCTACCAGCAGTTTATGAGGACATATCACCCCCAACACTTGGTATTACCTGTGTTTTAAATCCTGGCTCTTTTGAAAGGTGCTTAATTTAGGTATATCATTGTTTAATTTTTTTCTCTTTATGACAAATGATGATGAACATTTTTTTCCATGTGCTTATTATGCATCTGTGTATCTTCTTTTGTGAAACGTCTGTCAAATCTTTTGCCGATTTGTAAACTGGCAAGTTGGTAGAGTTCTTTATGTATTCTGGATTCAAGTCCTTTGCTCGAAGTAATTTTCAGATTTTAGCTTCTTGTGGTGGAATTTTAGGTCATTGAGAATGTGTTGTATTTTTCTGGTTCTTTGTATTTTGAGACATTTTGGATTCTATCATGGGCATTCTGAAAGTTTTGTTGTATAGACTCTGGGTTCTATTATATTCCTCTGAGAAATTTTGTTGATGTTTCCTTTTTCGCCATCAATTAACCTGGTACGACATAAGCTATAACTCTTTGATTACTTTCTGTGGACAGTCATCTAAATTTTAGTTCAATTCTTTAAGCCATTGCTGTATTGCTTTAAATCTGTCCCACATATGCATGGTAACAGGGTCAACCTTAACCTTTTAAAAAAGTTCTCATGCATAGAATTAGGGGATTTACTCCTCTGGCTTTCTCCCTCTGGGATTCTCTTCCCACTCTCCAGTGGTGGCTGTTGTCCAGGCTCTTTCCTTGGTTCTTCCAGCAAGATGGTGGGGCTTCTCTTATAGTTTTAGCTTCCTGAGTTGCAATAAACTCTGTTACTGCAGCCCAACTTTGGGGCAAAGCCATAGGAAAACACAAAACTCACCCCCATGCTTGTTGCTGCTCCAGATTTCTAGTTCCCTCCATAATCTGCCTGCTTTTGTTTACTCTTAAAAATCTTCAGGTTTAAGTGTTTTTTCCAGAGTCTATAATTGTTATAAGTGGGAGGACTGGTCTGTAAGGGAGTTACACCACCATACCGGAAGGGGAACTCCACCATATATTCTGTTATCTCTTTTATTCCTTGCTTGCAGTCTCTTTAGAGCCAGAGCAGGAGCTTAGAGATCAGGTCACCATTTTTCTTTCTGCTTCTACGTGACTATACATAGCCAAGACAATTGAAAGGGCATACAGGAGACAAACAGAAGTTGGGAGGTTGGGGACGTGGCTGAGGGAGAGATCAGAAGTGTCAAAGTTTTCCTAAGCATCGCAAAATAGATATTTTGGATCATAGTTTAGAAGTAGTGGAGCACAAATCCTTTTCTTTCTGTTACCAAAGCCCTGTCCCTTTCCTCTCATCACCCTACTTCTCAAGCTTGAATTCTGTGCTAGTGTCTCTGCCTCTCCATGTTATTCTGACATGGCATCATTTTCTTTTGTTGACTTAGGGAGCTGTTGATCCCTCCCAGAGGGGTTACCATCTATGCACTGTATGTCCAGATCTAAACAAAAATTGGGAGCTGAAAGGAAATTCTGTATTTGCATTACAAAGGGAAGGCCAGTCTCATTTCCCTTTTTTTATCAAAAAGTGCACTCCAGGTATTTGCTCACACAAGCCTTCAATAAATGCTTGTTGAAATGAATTGAGTCCTTGGAAAAGCGTTTAGGGAGATTAAGTGAATCACGGAAATAACCATGACAGTAGAAAATCATATACAACTTAAGATCTATTAGCACCTTCAACTGTGCCTTAACACATACATTGTAACAACTTGAAACTCATTAACAGCTTGTTCTCTGTCTTGTATGATCAATGGTTTGCTTTTCACTTACAAGATTTTTTTTTCTTGCTCTGCTTCACAAAAGAAGAGATGAGGACTAATGGATAAACATACCAAAATCAGGGAAGTTTTATGCATTCTTAAGAAGTTTCTTAACATTTCTTAACATCTTTCAGAGTTAAAAACATAGGGGTTTATGTCCAGGAGTTCTTTTCTTTCCCTAACATTATCATTCTGTTTGTGTCTGTGAACCCGGTTATTTCTGAAGAGGCTAGGGATTTTTCTTTCTATGACTCATTCATTGTTCATTTAACAACATTTATTGAGTGCCCAATATGTGCCAGACGCTGTTCCGAGCGCTGGAGCTAAAGCAGTGAAGAAAATAGAGAAACATCCTTGCCCACATGAGCTTACCTTCTAGTGGGGGAGACAGACAATAAACTAACAAATGAATCAAATAACAAACAACAGAGGGAAATATATACTATGTCAATGGTGATAAGGGCTATGGAGAAAAACAAATCAGAGAAAGGAGATAGACAATGCTGTTTAATTAAACTAGTCAGAGAAGACATCACATATTAGATAATCTTTGAGTCAATACCTGAAGGAGATGAGGAATCAGGCTCTGATGTACTGAGTAAAAACATTCCAGATGGCTTGAGAGTGACAGCTTGTCATCTCTCTTACGTGACCAATGGTTTGAGGACCCTGAGCAGGGAGGCACTGGGAAGGGAGCTGCCTGGTACGTTCAAGACCCAGCAAGCAGGCCTATGGGGCCCGCACATTGCAGCCGCGGGGGTGGGGGAGGTGGAGAGAGGTGGCTGGTGGAGGGGGGCGGAGCTGGTGGACAGAGGTTGCTGTATCATGTAAGGCACTTATGCTAGAAAGACACGGGGGTGGAGGGCTGGTTTGAGCAGTGGAGGGAGATGGTGTGACTTTTATTTTAGCAGGATTTCTCTGAATAGAATAGACTGTAGAAGACCCAGATCAGAAGGGGAAAAACAAACAGACAAACAGTGGAGGTGATTCAAATAATTCAGAGGCAGGATCCTGAAAGGATGGACGAGGGTTGCAACAGGGGAAGAGGTGAGGAGCGCTCATACACTGGATTTGTTTTGAAGGGAGAGCTGGAAGGAACTGCTGAGTGGAATGAGAGCAAAAGAGAAGTCAGGGATGCATCCAAAATTTTGGCCAGAGCACCAGGACCAATGTAATCATCAGTAACCGAGAGAGAGAGGGCCTTGAGAAGAGTATATTATGAAAAAATAACAATGTAGTTGTTACATGTAAAGTGTGAATGAAATGTCCATCAGACACCCAAATACTGGGCAGTTGAACACAGGAATGCAGGGTTTAGGGGAGAGGTTGGACTAGAGACATAATGGTGAGAGTTCTCAGAATATAGGTGATGTTTAATACCCTGAGGATGGTTAAGATTGCTGCTGATTTCTGGAGTGCAGTAGAATTAAGAGATCCAGGAGATGGGGAACGATAAGGACAGTAGGCTGAGAAGGTAAGGCTAGTGAGGGAGGAGGCCAGCGAGGAGAGGAGGGTGTCCTAAAACCTGAACTAAGAGGGTATTTCAGGGAAGTGAGCAATCAGCGTGTCACATGCTGCTCACGGGTCAAGTAAGGTGAGGAACAGCAACGTGGAGGTCACTGGAGATCATGATCACATTAAAACAGTTTAATTAGAGTGAAGACTGGTTGCAACGTATTTTAGAGATGATTGGAAGAGAGGAACTGTCGCTGGTGAGTATAGAGAATGTTTTCCAGGAATTTTCCTCTAAAAGAGGGGCAGAGAAATAGTGGGTAGCTGGATGCAGCTGTAGGGGCAAGAGATTTTTTTTTTTTTTTAATTTAAAAAGATGGGAGAAATTACAACATGGTTGTATGCTTCTAGAAATGATCCAATAAAGAGAGAGAAATGGTGGTGCAGGAGTGAGTGGGGAAAATTACTGCCAAAAGGAGCGAGAAGGGATGGAGTCTAGTGCACAAGTGGAGGAGTTGGCCTTGGATAAGAGGATGGGCAGTTCATCCAGAGTAAAGAGGAGGGAAGACTGAGTGCCTTGGCAGAGATCCAGGTGCATTTGGATTTTTCCTTCTAATTGCCAAAATTTTAGTTGGTAGGAGGAAGATTAAAAAATTTAAAACCATGTTGGCACATAACATAAAGGCATAGTAAATATTGTTGTTTTTACTGGGAAAAATCAAAACTGGAAGGGGTCAGCTTCTCAGGTCTTTAATATTTCAAGATGAGGAGACAAAGGCCAAGACGTTAACAAGCTAGTTGTTGCTAGAATTGATTTCATCTCATAATCCTGTGCTTAGCTCATTACATTGGTTACTTAAAAAGGTACCATCCCCATTGTTATACATAGTATATTAAATGGAGTATCTATGAAAAAAATTTACATCAATAAGCAGTATATACACCAAGTAAGCATATAGTAATAGGAAATCATGAACTACAGTCTTTTATATTCTTTCACCCAAGCATCACAACAACCATGAGTTATGAATTATTGTTACCAATTTTGCAGATAAGAAAATTGGGATCTCAAAGTATTCAATAGTTAAGTAACTTGGCTAAGGTTACACAGCCATAGGTGGCAGAACCAGATCTGAAATCCAGGTTTTCTGACTCAAATCCAATATATTCTGTAATATATTTTGTTATTTCTAATAATGAAATCTCAAATCATATTCCTGAGTTATCCAAAAGTTTCTATTATTTTCAATGTCTTCTATTAAGGTAGGAAAATAAATAAGTCAAATGCAATTACAATAAATGTTTTAACACTTTAGGGAGTAGTTTCAGTTGACTGAAGATATCACTCATCCAAAACTCCCTTTTTCCCAATGATAAATGAGATGTGGAAACACAAAAGAGAACTGATGATTAGAAGGCAACAGATGAAAATAAAACGTTGGGGATGAATTCAACTTAAAACAAGCTAGTTTAAATGTCATTGATCCTTTGAGGTATGGGAATATTTTTAATATTTCTTAGACCTTGAGATCATTGGTGGGAAGAAAAGCTGGTATTTGAGAGATGTGATTTAAAAGATGGTCCTGACTCATGTAACTTGCAAACCAATGAGCTGAAAAATCCAAATATTTCAGAATCAAAGTTTTTACATTAGTATTGTGCCCGATACCCATGAACCAACTAATAACGTGAGCAAAAGTGATTTTGAAGCTAGTTTTCTCAGGACTGCAGAAGTAGGAAGTTGACTGGATAACATTGCCCTACTTCCTCTCAGTTAAACTTGGGACACATGGTATTACCCCTGGGCCAATTTATCCCAATCTGGGTGCTAGACTGTTCCTCTGGATCTCTTCGTAGACTTTTTGTTGTCCTCTGGGTCAGTCAGTTCTCTCTCTGAAACTGAGGTTTTGCCATCTCATTGGTAGGAATGCGTCTCTTATCTACTTTCTCATCTTGGACTTCTAGCAGCTTTTCACTGTGGTGAAATGTTTTCATCAAGAAGTAATAACAATCATGACAATTTATGGAGTATTTACCAGATGGTAGTCATTTTACAGAACACTTTAAAAAATGTGTTTGTACTCATTTTGTTCTACCAATGACTTTATATAAGTACTATTTTCATCCTACTTATTATACACATGAGTAATCTCAGGTTTAGAGAAGTTAAGTAAATTGCCCAGGGCCCTATAGCTAGTAAACATTTCTTATGTAACTCTGGGCATTCTTTCACAGGTAGGAGGACTTAGGGAAAGGCTTGGAACTGTCTTGTTTTTGTGAGGGAGGCCTTGGAGGGAAAGGTGGAAAGTGAAAGGTAACAAGTTGACAATACAGTGTTTCTAGTAGTTGAGAGTCTCCTTCTAGCTCAAAATCTCCATTGTCCTCAGAAAGAGAATTGTTATGGGGCCACCCACGGGGAGATGCACCAAGAAAGTTTTGTATGGCCTCATCTATAAGCTGAGGATCATGTTCTAATTGAGTGGATACTTCAAACTCATGTTGGTATTGTAGTCAATGCTTTAATAGAAATGAAGACTAGACAGAAGTCCAAAACCAAGTGGTTTGGGTTCTATTAACATGTTACATTGTTTGCTTTCCTATCTCCTGAAAGTATCTAGTTAATTCACAGTGACATGAACAGAAATATACTGTTTTTATCCCTTTTCTGTTTCAAACTGAAAACACTGGGTTGGTTTCCCTGAGTCTGCTCACTCAGAGTGGGGCCCACTGAGCCTTGCCCTTGGTTCCCATTCATATGTACTGTTACTGGCCTCCTTTGTCCTTCCTTGTTCCTTAGCACTGCAAACCCATCTTACATTTGGTATCACATCTTGGAGTTTCTTCCAAGGGATCTTGATCTTTCTGGGATTTTCAGGTCGGTTTCCCTATACTGGTACATTTCAATGCTTCATCACTTCATTTTGGCCTTGCCACCCAGCTGTCCAGGGCCATAGTGGGTAGCTCTAATTTCAGTATCTATCTACTCTCCCTTCCTTGACTCTCTTGTTTTGGACACAGGATCATGTTTCATTTATGCAGCCTGATCATTCATTCATTCACTCTTCATTTATTTAAATCAACAAATCTTTTTTTGAGGGCTTTCAAGATGCAAGGCCTTTTGCTGTGTTCTAGGTGTATATTAGTGAATAAAATAGACAAGTTTATTTCCAGTGTTGAGAAATTCCTTTATTGGTATTTCTTACTGAAAATCTCTGTCTACTATAGTGTTTCAATCAGGTTGAATCTAGATGAAAATATATCCTGGTGCATTTCAAGCATTAATAGAAAATCTTAAGGAATCAAAATTTGTTTGCAAGCACATTTCTATGAAAAGTCAACTAAATGGAAAAGTCAACTAAATAAGAATAAAAGGGAAAGGGAAAGCTAGTTAAATAAATGCACTTTTAAAGTCTATTATATCATTTTCAGGTCTAAATATAAGGAAATGTGCAAATTTTCATAATTGCTTTGGATAGAGTGTGAAACCGAGGGAATTGCTTGAATTCAACTTCCACCACCATCCAGTGGTTATCTCGCATTACATCATTTAAAGTATTTTCTTGTTTTAGGGGCACTTATTTTTCAAATGGTTGAAAACATACCCATGTTTGCCTTTTTTTCGTTTGCTGGGAAGAGAAATTATGTATAGGCTGAAGACAATTTTTTAAAATTCACAGTTCCCCTTTCCTTCAGTTACTCTCATTGTTGGAACCATTGTAGGTTTGTGACATTGTCTAACTGGGCAAGCAATCAGGAGAGAGCATTGATGTGTTAGGCACGTTTTAGGAATTAAACATCTTTGGTTCAAACTATGAAGTTAAAGTGGATAGACTACATTGAAACTGATAGCATATGCATAATTTTTTGTAAAACGTGTGATGTTTAGGATCTGGAGAAGGTAAGCAAGAGCCTTGTAGTGGTGCTTCTGAAGAGTGAGAAAAAGCTAATAGGAAAGCGTTTGGGGACAGAACACACAAACCTGCCACTGAAACTAAGCAGTTGTGGCTCATATTTTTTTTTTCAAGAACAGATTAATGAGGAAAAAAGTCTTAAATATTGTGCTGTTAAAACATGCACACACATGCACACACACACACAAGCACACACACTAAAATCTCAGAGCCACTTTGGTTAACAATAATTTGATTTTTAAAAGACCCCCAGTCATGGCACTGTGCAATTATAATTTTAATAAGTAACTACAAACTTTAATTAACTAGCTGTGAAATGCAAACTCTCCTAAGCTGCATAAGCATTATGTGTTAAACACGACTTCAGAATGAAACTATCCAACTTAATTCTAGTAATCAAGTTAATACATAAGAGATTCATTGAGTATTATCTTTTCCTACATTGTATTAATGGTTTGTGTAAAACTCAGCCACATAAAATACAGAATTGCCTCAAAATTACAGGCTACACGCCTAATTGAATCAAGAGAAAGTAAATATTAATAAAAGACAAACTCTTGGAAACAATATACACGATTCAAATATGGTTGCTTGGTGTGTGTTTTGGTCATACATTTTCTTCTTCGTGTTCACTTTGATTTCTGTGTTTATTTTGGAAGTCCAGAATTTATACTTTGGGGATAGTATATGTATAATGGTGAATCTGAAGTTAATGACTTACTACTCCAGAAAATCTTTTTTTTCTTTAGAATATAATATATAGGACAAAGTGAGAGAGTGGCATGGACATATATACACTACCAAATGTAAAACCGATAGCTAGTGGGAAGCAGCCGCATAGCACAGGGAGATCAGCTCGGTGCTTTGGTGACCACCTAGAGGGGTGGGATAGGGAGGGTGGGAGGGAGGGAGACGCAAGAGGGAGGGGATATGGGGATATGTGTATATGTATAGCTCATTCACTTTGTTATAAAGCAGAAACTAACACACCATTGTAAAGCAATTATACTCCAATAAAGATGTTAAAAAAAGAATATAATATACATATTAATACTTTGGCATAACTCATTATGATACCACATTTAGTATGGCGGCAAGAATGTAGTAGGTATTCAATAAATATTTGTGAAACTGAACTTGATCTTGCTTATCTCTATCCAAATGATGATTGTTCTATATTTACTCCCCCTTTCGCTGTCTATGCAGTAAAGCCTATCCATATTTTATCTATGATGTCCTATAGGATACTCAAAACTCAATATATCCAAAGAGAAATTTATCCTCTTTGATCCATCCACCTGTGGTTCATGTCATCAACATCTGCCTAATCATGCAAGCCAGGAACCTTGAAGTCATCCTTTCTTTGCTCTCTTTCAACAACCCCTGTCCATCCATAACTGTCAAGTTTGTCACTACTTCTCTACATCCATGGCTACTACCTTAGTTTAATGCACTGTATCTTTATCTAGGCTGCCACAATGTGCTCCCAAATGGTCTCCTTGATTTCTTTTTGCCCCTATTCCCAGTCATTCTATACATTGTTATTAGAGTTATTTTTCTAAGATATGATTTTCATCTCTTTCCTGTTGGGAATTCTGTCAAGTATAGGATGGGGTCTAAACTCTTCAGCATAACAGTTGGGAAACTCCGTGATCTTCAGAAGTCTGTGTCTTTCACTCCCATCTATAGCCACTTTCTCCAACACTTCCTTCAAGCTCGCTGAAATTCTTGAAGTCCCAGGAAGATGCTATAAACATCTCTGCATCTATTCTTTGCTCATACTGTTTTCTCTGGCTAGCGAATTTCTATACTTTATCCCAGCCTTGGTTTAAATGTTACCTGCTCTGAGGATTTTCTTCTCTGCTCCAGAAAGGGATAAATATTCTAGGTTATCTGCTTTGTAAATTATTAGTTGACATTCTATACTGTTATTTGTTTAGATATCTGAATCATCTGCTAGATAGTAAATGTGGCTCTAAGAAGGCTTCCAATGATCCCCACTTCCATGTACTCATGCCCTGGTGTAACTCCTCTCCTTGAGTGTGGGCTCCACTTAGTGACTCACTTCTTTTTTTATGTTATTTTATAATGCTACTATTTCCCTTATATCGCATTTACAAAATGAGATAAATTTTAAAAATTCAAAACCTGTTCTTTGCAGTTTTATATGACTCTTTGGTGATCATGGTTTGAAGAGTAGAAATCAAAATTGGGAGATGATGGGGATGGTGGCTCGGGTGGAAGGGATGCAGGTTATATTAAGGTAATTAATTTAAATAGTCTTTAATCATTTCCACAGCAATCATTTGCCAATATTTGCTGGATACTCTCATCATTTCACATCCAAAGCAGAGGTACCTTCCCTATCCATTGTCTTCCACCCAGTTCTGTCTCATCTCCTCCAGGTTCTAAATTGCTGGCCCATCACTGTTCTCCCTCCCTGTGCCCAAGCCTGGAGGGCATCCCTGGTAGACGGGGGAAGAACTTCTGTCTGTTCTTGGTGTTCTCACAAGGTACCTGACATAATGTTGTCCTTTTTTCTTAGACTCACAGGGAAAAAAAATCACATAATTCTAATTTGTGACCAAGTGTTTGATTTGGGAAAGGATGACTGGACAGTACAGAGGGAGAAAACCAAAGCTCAGTATTTCAAAAATTATTCTGTCCTGCTTTCTTTCATATTTTGTATTGCTTTCTTTCTTCCTCAAAAATGTCTACTACTTAAGTAGTTTTCTATAATGACACAGGATCTGTGTTCACATGGGTAATTAATTTAGTCTTAGTTGGGGAGTTCAAGAAAGATTTGTGTGGAATGTGTTATCTGCTGAAGAGCAATAAGAAACCAGCTAAAATGAAAAAGGGCTATTTGGGCCATGTGGTCTGTCTGTTTGTGAAAGTATTTCCTTTCTACAATGGATGTGATGTTGAATGTGGCTCAGCCAACACTCACCTCATTATTTCCGATGACCCAAGGAGTGTGTCATGTGGATGTATCAAATGGATTCAGAAATGCATTCTGAGAGACTCAGCTTTGTATTATGTGTCCTGGGCTTCCATTGGTTCACCTTTGGACATCATCCCTGGGATATAGACGTGAGACCCAGCCACCAATGGGCTGTTGGACCAAGGATTTGAATGGGTATATTACTCAAAGGAAGGGTGAAACTTGGTTATGAATGGCTTTGCGAATGCCACCACTTCCAACTAGTCTTGATTGTCAGGACTAGGCACAGGCTGGTTGTCCTAATATGACCTTGAGGACGGTGCCAGTGACTCACTTCTAAAGAATAAAAGTGTGGCACAAGTAATGGGATGACCTTTCCAAGATTTGGTGATACAAAACTTTGGTTTCTGTCTTGGGTTCTCAACCTCTCTTGCTCTCTCACTTGCTTGCTCTGAGAGAAGCCAGCTGTCAGGTTGTGAGTTGCCTTATGGAGAGGCCCGTGTGACACGGAATTGAGAACAGCCTCTGGCAAACAGTCAGTGAGAAAGTGAGGCTTTTTGGTCCAATAGCCTGTGAGGACCCAAAGCCTATCATCAAGCATGTGAGGGAGCTTGGAAGAAGATATTTTCCCAGCAGTAGGAAACCAACACACTCTCTTTGATACCAGGGCATCACTGCACCACAGTGTCCTTAGAGAAAGATTTATTTGAGGTCTCCTACCATGGGCTACCTAGTCACTGCGCTAGGCGGTAATTCAAAAATCAAAAAAGACAGGTCCTGGGACTTCCCTGACGGCACAGTGGTTAAGAATCCGCCTGCCAATACAGGGGACACGAGTTCGATCCATGGTCCGGGAAGATCCCACATGCCGCGGAGCAACTAAGCCCGTGCTCCACAGCTACTGAGCCTGCACTCTAGAGTCTGCGAGCCACAACTACTGAAGCCCGCGTGCCTAGAGCCCGTGCTCCACTACAAGAGAAGCCACCACAATGAGAAGGCTGCGCACCGCAAGGAAGAGTAGCCCCCGCTCGCCGCAGCTAGAGAAAGCCCGTGCGCAGCAACGAAAACCCAAGGCAGCCAAAAAAAAAAAGACAGGTCCTTTCTTCTTCTCCTTCTTCTGATTGTGTTTCTCTCCAAAGCTATTTCCTGTCTGCCTATAGGCATGCTCAGTTCTTAACCCTTCCCTCAACACCCATACTTTCTTAATCTGCTATCCTCTCTCTTTTCAATGCACGATGAGTCCTTAGAACAAAAAAACTGCCAGTGTGACTTGGACACAGTAATAAATGGAATAGTACATGAGGTGGGGTCAGAGGAGATTATTAAAATTCATATAGAGCATTATAGATCATGGTACAAAACTTGGTTTTATACCAAGTACAATAAGAAGACAGCATCATTAGTGGTAACCAAATGGCAGTTTTATCCATTAGGCACTACAGCTTTAGTAGTAGTTGCCATAGACTAGTATATGAGCTTGTCAATAGCCTTTTTAAGATCTGGAAAAAAATTCATAAAAATTTTAAAAACCTTTCAAAATTTTTAGAGAAGCTATATTTAACATGTGACATGGGTGTATTTTTATATGTTTGAAATTATACGGGGTGGGAGCCTCTAAACTTTAGAAAGGTCTCATAGTAGCTGTGGACCTGTTTGCAAATATCTAAAAAGAGCATAGTGTCTCAGGGGACAAGAATGAATCAAAAGGTGAATAATATCCATGTATATAAGTATGTGTAAATAATATCCTGTAGTCTTCTGAGATAGTAAGAATGCATGCATATATATAATATTGGATATTAAACATCACACATTAAATATATATTTCAGGCAGCTGTTATTTTTTAATTTCTATACAAGATGTATGGAATCAAGATTTCAGCTATAATATATACATCACTAATATATAATCCTGCCCCTTGAGTAAGGATCAAGTTTATTTTCAAAGTCATAACAAGATGTATCTGGCAGTTCTTAAAACTAGACCCAATAAATATTTACTTGATATTTTCCTTGACAAGTATCTGAGAATTTATTTCCTAGCTGACTTGCAGACTGGGTACTTTTTCCCTTTGTTAATTTTTATATCATGTTTATTAGATACCTACAAAAACACACACTCATGCACAAACACACACAAACATACATATAAAAACACAATTAGGCATCAAGCATCTCACATTGCCAAAGAAAATTGAAGTGAGATTTTTGCTTTTTCTTTATGTTCCAATATAACCTGGAACCCTGCCAGCCATATCAGAATTGGATACATCTGTGAAATTAATTTGAAATTCACTAAGTTTAATTTGCTTGCCTCTAAATCAACCATGGCATCCTTCCAAATTTATTTCTCCAAGTTTAGGCTTTAATTTTATTCTGAGATCCTTCTCCTGAGTATATTTTGGTCCCTTTCACTAGAGAACTGTCCATTTTAACCATTAACCATTTATATTTCCTGTCTTCCCATTATTTGAGTTAGTAGTTTGTGTCTCAGACTAAGCCTTAATGTAGTTAAGAAGGAACAGTGTTTTTTAGTTCAAGGAAATAATTCCCAAGTCATTAAATAAAACTTTAGTTGCTGGTTTTTACAAATGTTCACCCTGATTTGGAAGTTGTACATGGCAGGGAAGATGATGAAGGGTGAGAAAAAACCCAAAGCAGCCTTTTTTAGTCTTTTTACCCCAGAAGAACCTTTGAAACAATTTTCAGGTCTCAGGGAATCCCTGTATAAAATTATTATATCTACAGCTCTCAATACATTAGTGGGATCAGTGAGTTGTACATATAGTAATCCAATAATAACCCTCAACACTCTTTTGAGTGTAGAAAGATATTTTTCTGTAGATAAGTTTATTTGACCAACTTTTGAGATATTCTTTTTGTATGGTTCTTCCTTCTCACACTCTTATACTAGTCAGTAGTGAAGGTGCAGTAAACATCAGTTCTTTCGGTTTTTAAATTCTTGCTTGATTTTTTTTAAAACCTCATCCCAGTAGGCTTGAAAGTCTTATCACCACCCAGTTGCTGAGGAGCTATTGTATATGGTAGATGACATGTACAAGAGTAGGTTTACTCCCTACTTGAAACTGAAAATATCTTTGTAGCCAAACTTTCTTAAAAAAAACTCTAGTAGGTAAGCTCAGCTTACCTTTTTTGAAGTTATTTTTTTCTTTCCTTTTAACAATTTTTTAAAAAACTCATAAGGCAACGATAATACATTTCTATTAAATAACTGACTTAAGCAGAAGAAGAGTTTAATTTGTTAAAAGGTAGGCTTGGTAGATTTAATGAAAAATCCAAATAGATTTTTAAAAATGTTATTTATATGTGAAAATTATTGACAAGTGTTACTAATATATTGACTTATTGTACTGACAGTGAAACCTTTTCAACTTCTGTTACTGCATATGTCCTAGCATTTTATTCACTTGAATATTACATGCTGGCATTATTAGGTTCTTTTTTTTTTTTTCACACACACACACTGTATTTTATTTTTACAAGAGATAAATAGACTGACACCAAGCATTGTAAATGGATGACCACAACAAAAGCAACAATGATTGCAATTACCAAACATGAAACACACTCATACTATGTCATAATATTGACATTCAGTCCAGTAATCCTCCACTGTAACAGCTCCTTTACTTTGCAGTGAAAATTGATTTGTATATTCTTTGCCTCTGAGTCCTTGTTGGATTTTTTTTTTTTAATTTAGACAGAAAGTCACAAAAATTATACTCATCCTCATCAGTTCACTCAGTCCCATGTAATTAAATTTTTTTTTCATCTTGATCTTTTGTTAGCACTTTTATGAGTTCATCAGTTTTTCATTAGAGTTCTGAAAATGCTTATTCATTCAGTTCAGCAGTACAGTCAGTTACCAGAAACCTGTACTTGTCAGAGTCTTTTCCATGAATTTCTTAAAGATGAAACCCTTTTATAGGAACATATTTGCAAAAGCATCAGAGTACACACAGAACTGTCTGTAAATGACAAAAGACTTAAAAATGACCACAGTTAAAAATTTGATGAAAGTTCATAATAATGCAGTTGACAGGAAAATTAGTTATTTCTGAGATATACATTTTAAGGTAATAACTAGGATTATGACTTATAACATTATACCAGAACATATAAGATTTTTAGAAATTTCATGTAATGTCTGAAACATTTATATTAACATATTTCCATACAAATAACCCAATGAAAGTTTAGTATTAGTTGTTTTGTTTGTTTGTGTTTTTATACTGCAGGTTCTTATTAGGCATCAATTTTATACACATCAGTGTATACCTGTCAATCCCAATCGCCCAATTCAGCACAACACCATACCCACCCCATCGCAGTTTTCCCCCCTTGGTGTCCATATGTCCGTTCTCTACATCTGTGTCTCAACCTCTGCCCTGCAAACTGGCTCATCTGTCCCATTTTTCTAGGTTCCACATACATGCGTTAATATACGATATTTGTTTTTCTCTTTCTGACTTACTTCACTCTGTATGACAGACTCTAGGTCCATCCACCTCACTACAAATAACTCAATTTCGTTTCCCTTTATGGCTGAGTAATATTCCATTGTATATATGCGCCACATCTTCTTTATCCATTCATCTGTCGATGGACACTTAGGTTGCTTCCATGTCCTGGCTATTGTAAATAGAGCTGCGATGAACATTGTGGTACATGACTCTTTTTGAATCATGGTTTTCTCAGGGTGTATGCCCAGTAGTGGGATTGCTGGGTCATATGGTAGTTCTATTTTTAGTTTTTTAAGGAACCTCCATATTGTTCTCCATAGTGGCTGTATCAATTTACATTCCCACCAACAGTGCAAGAGTGTTCCCTTTTCTCCACACCCTCTCCAGCATTTGTTGTTTGTAGATTTTCTGATGATGCCCATTCTAACTGGTGTGAGGTGATACCTCATTGTAGTTTTGATTTGCATTTCTCTAATGATTAGTGATGTTGAGCATCTTTTCATGTGCTTCGTGGCCGTCTGTATGTCTTCTTTGGAGAAATGTCTATTTAGGTCTTCTGCCCATTTTTGGATTGGGGTGTTTGTTTCTTTAATCTTGAGCTGAATGAGCTGTTTATATATTTTGGAGATTAATCCTTTGTCCGTTGATTCCTTTGCAAATATTTTCTCCCATTCTGAGGGTTGTCTTTTCGTCTTGTTTATGGTTTCCTTTGCTGTGCAAAAGCTTTGAAGTTTCATTAGGTCCCATTTGTTGATTTTTGTTTTTATTTCCATTACTCTAGGAGGTGGATCAAAAAAGATCTTGCTGTGATTTATGTCAAAGAGTGTTCTTCCTATGTTTTCCTCTAAGAGTTTTATAGTGTCCAGTCTTACATTTAGGTCTCGAATCCATTTTGAGTTTATTTTTGTGTATGGTGTTAGGGAGTATTCTAATTTCATTCTTTTACATGTAGCTGTCCAGTTTTCCCAGCACCACTTATTGAAGAGACTGTCTTTTCTCCATTGTATATCTTTGCCTCCTTTGTCATAGATTAGTTGACCATAGGTGCATGGGTTTATCTCTGGGCTTTCTATCTTGTTCCATTGATCTATGTTTCTGTTTTTGTGCCAGTACCATATTGTCTTGTTTACTGTAGCTTTGTAGTATAGTCTGAAGTCAGGGAGTCTGATTCCTCCAGCTCCGTTTTTTTCCCTCAAGACTGCTTTGGCTATTCGGGGTCTTTTGTGTCTCCATACAAATTTTAAGATGATTTGTTCTAGTTCCGTAAAAAATGCCATTGGTAATTTGATAGGGATTGCATTCAATCTGTAGATTGCTTTGGGTAGTATACTCATTTTCACAATGTTGATTCTTCCAATGCAAGAACATGGTATATCTCTCCATCTGTTGGTATCATCTTTAATTTCTTTCATCAGTGTCTTATAGTTTTCTGCATACAGGTCTTTTGTCTCCCTAGGTAGGTTTATTCCTAGGTATTTTATTCTTTTTGTTGCAATGGTAAATGGGAGTGTTTCCATAATTTCTCTTTCAGATTTTTCATCATTAGTGTATAGGAATGCAAGAGATTTCTGTGCATTAATTTTGTATCCTGCAACTTTACCATATTCATTAATTAGCTCTAGCAGTTTTCTGGTGGCAGTTTTAGGATTCTCTATGTATAATATCATGTCATCCGCAAACAGTGACAGTTTTACTTCTTCTTTTCCAATTTGTATTCCTTTTATTTCTTTTTCTTCTCTGATTGCCGTGGCTAAGACTTCCAGAACTATGTTGAATAATAGTGGTGAGAGTGGACATCCTTGTCTCGTTCCTGATCTTAGAGGAAATGCTTTCAGTTTTTCACCATTGAGAATGATGTTTGCTGTGGGTTTGTCATATATGGCCTTTATTATGTTGAGGTAGGTTCCCTCTATGCCCACTTTCTGGAGAGTTTTTATCATAAGTGGGTGTTGAATTTTGTCAGAAGCTTTTTCTGCATCTATTGAGATGATCATATGGTTTTTCTTCTTCAGTTTGTTAATATGGTGTATCACATTGATTGATTTGCATATATTGAAGAATCCTTGCATCCCTGGGATAAATCCCACTTGATCGTGGTGTATGATCCTTTTAATGTGTTGTTGGATTCTGTTTGCTAGTATTTTGTTGAGGATTTTTGCATCTATATTCATCAGTGATATCGGTCTGTAATTTTCTTTCTTTGTAGTGTCTTTGTCTGGTTTTGGTATCAGGGTGATGATGGCCTCATAGAATGAGTTTGGGAGTGTTCCTTCCTCTGCAATTTTTTGGAAGAGTTTGAGAAGGATAGGTGTTAGCTCTTTTCTAAATGTTTGATAGAATTCACCTGTGAAGCCATCTGGTTCTGGACTTTTGTTTGTTGGAAGATTTTTAATCACAGTTTCAATTTCATTGCTTGTGATTGGTCTGTTCATATTTTCTGTTTCTTCCTGGTTCAGTCTTGGAAGGTTATACCTTTCTAAGAATTTGTCCATTTCTTCCAGGTTGTCCATTTTATTGGCATAAAGTTGCTTGTAGTAGTCTCTTAGGATGCTTTGTATTTCTGCAGTGTCTGTTGTAACTTCTCCTTTTTCATTTCTGATTTTATTGACTTGAGTCCTCTCCCTCTTTTTCTTGATGAGTCTGGCTAATGGCTTATCAATTTTATCTTCTCAAAGAACCAACTTTTAGTTTTATTGATCTTTGCTATTGTTTTCTTTGTTTCTATTTCATTTATTTCTGCTCTGATCTTTATGATTTCTTTCCTTCTGCTAACTTTGGGTTTTGTTTGTTCTTCTTTCTCTACTTTCTTTAGGTGTAAGGTTAGATTGTTTACTTGAGATTTTTCTTGTTTCTTTAGGTAGGCTTGTATAGCTATAAACTTCCCTCTTAGAACTGCTTTTGCTGCATCCCATAGGTTTTGGGTCGTCGTGTTTTCATTGTCATTTGTCTCTAGGTATTTTTTGATTTCTTCTTTGATTTCTTCAGTGATCTCTTGGTTATTTAGTAACGTACTGTTTAGCCTCCATGTGTTTGTCTTTTTTACGTTTTTTTCCCTGTAATTCATTTCTAATCTCATAGCATTGTGGTCAGAAAAGATGCTTGATATGATTTCAATTTTCTTAAATTTACTGAGGCTTGATTTGTGACCCAAGATGTGATCTATCCTGGAGAATGTTCCGTGCGCACTTGAGAAGAAAGTGTAATCTGCTGTTTTGGGATGGAATGTCCTATAAATATCAATTAAATCTATCTGGTCTATTGTGTCATTTAAAGCTTCTGTTTCCTTATTTATTTTCATTTTGGATGATCTGTCCATTGGTGTAAGTGAGGTGTTAAAGTCCCCCACTATTATTGTGTTACTGTCGATTTCCTCTTTTAGAGCTGTTAGCAGTTGCCTTATGTATTGAGGTGCTCCTATGTTGGGTGCATAAATATTTATAATTGTTATATCTTCTTCTTGGATTGATCCCTTGATCATTATGTAGTGTCCTTCTTTGTCTCTTGTAACATTCTTTACTTTAAAGTCTATTTTATCTGAGATGAGTATAGCTACTCCAGCTTTCTTTTGATTTCCATTTGCATGGAATATCTTTTTCCATCCCCTCACTTTCAGTCTGTATGTGTCCCTAGGTCTGAAGTGGGTCTCTTGTAGACAGCATATATATGGGTCTTGTTTTTGTATCCATTCAGCAAGCCTGTGTCTTTTGGTTGGAGCATTTAATCCATTCACGTTTAAGGTAATTATCGATATGTATGTTCCTATGACCATTTTCTTAATTGTTTTGGGTTTGTTTTTGTAGGTCCTTTTCTTCTCTTGTGTTTCCCACTTAGAGAAGTTCCTTTAGCATTTGTTGTAGAGCTGGTTTGGTGGTGCTGAATTCTCTTAGCATTTGCTTGTCTGTAAAGCTTTTGATTTCTCCATCAAATCTAAATGAGATCCTTGCCGGGTAGAGTAATCTTGGTTGTAGGGTCTTCCCTTTCATCACTTTAAGTATATCATGCCACTCCCTTCTGGCTTGTAGAGTTTCTGCTGAGAAATCAGCTGTTAACCTTATGGGAGTTCCCTTGTATGTTATTTGTCGTTTTTCCCTTGCTGCTTTCAATACTTTTTCTTTGTCTTTAATTTTTGCCATTTTGATTACTATGTGTCTTGGCATGTTTCTCCTTGGGTTTCTCCTGTATGGGACTCTCTGCACTTCCTGGACTTGGGTGGCTATTTCCTTTCCCATGTTAGGGGAGTTTTCGACTATAATCTCTTCAAATATTTTCTCTGGCCCTTTCTCTCTCTCTTCTCCTTCTGGGACCCCTATAATGCAAATGTTGTTGCGTTTAATGTTGTCCCAGAGGTCTCTTAGGCTGTCTTCATTTCTTTTCATTCTTTTTTCTTTATTCTGTTCCGCAGCAGTGAATTCCACCATTCTGTCTTCCAGGTCACTTATCCATTCTTCTGCCTCAGTTATTCTGCTATTGATTCCTTCTAGTGTAGTTTTCATTTCAGTTATTGTATTGGTCATCTCTGTTTGTTTGTTCTTTAATTCTTCTAGGTCTTTGTTAATCATTTCTTGCATCTTCTCAATCTTTGCCTCCATTCTTATTCCAAGGTCCTGGATCATCTTCACTATCATTATTCTGAATTCTTTTTCTGGAAGGTTGCCTATCTCCACTTCATTTAGTTGTTTTTCTGGGTTTTTTTCTTGTTCCTTCATCTGATATATAGCCCTCTGCCTTTTCATCTTGTCTGTCTTTCTGTAACTGTGGGTTTTGGTCCACAGGCTGCAGGATTGTAGTTTTTCTTGCTTCTGCTGTCTGCCCTCTGGTGGTTGAGGCTATCTAAGAGGCTTGATGGGAGGCTCTGGTGGTGGGTAGAGCTGACTGTGCTGTGTCGGACAGAGCTCCGTAACACTTTAATCCACTTGACTGTTGATGGGTGGGGCTGGGTTCCCTCCCTGTTGGTTGTTTTGCCTGAGGCAACTCAACACTGGAGCCTACCTGGGCTCTTTGATGGGGTTAATGGCAGACTCTGGGAGGGCTCATGCCAAGGAGCACTTCCCAGAACCTCCGCTGCCAGTGTCCTTGTCCCCACGGTGAAACAGAGCCACCTCCCGCCTCTGCAGGAGACCCCCCAACACCAGCAGGTAGGTCTGGTTCAGTCTCCCCCAGGCTCACTGCTCCTTCCCCTGGGTCCCGATGCGCACACTACTTTGTGTGTGCCCTCCAAGAGTGGGGTCTCTGTTTCCCCCAGTCCTGTCAAAGTCCTGCAATCAATTCCCAGTAGGCTTCAAAGTCTGATTCTCTAGGAATTCCTCCTCCCGTTGCCAGACCCCCAGGTTGGGAAGCCTGACGTGGGGCTCGGAAGCTTCACTCCAGTGGGTGGACTTCTGTGGTATAAGTGTTTGCCAGTCTGTGAGTCACCCACCCAGCAGTTATGGGATTTGATTTTTCTCTGATTGCACCCCTCCTACCGTCTCACTGTGGCTTCTCCTCTGTCCTTGGTCGTGGGGTATCCTCCTTGGTGAGTTCCAGTGTCTTCCTGTCGATGATTGTCCAGCAGCCAGTTGTGATTCTGGTGCTCTCGCAAGAGGGAGTGAGAGCACGTCCTTCTACTCCGCCATCTTGGTTAATCTCCCTAGGTTCTTAACAATTGTGTTACCTTTACTTTTCTGGGCAATTCATACTAACACTAAATAACTTGGCTCCTGAGCGTTTGCACTGGAAAAAATTATCTATATCTCTATATATGTATAGATGATTGTTTTAAACAAAGCATTGGCATTTCATTGCAGTGCCAAACGTCGTGTGTGTGTGTATGTTTGTTTCACTAGTGCAGTGAAATGACTCAGAAAATTATAATTCTTCATCAGTAGACATATCAGACTTGTTTATGAACCAAAGACTAGAATCCTTCTCTTCCATCTTATATCTGCCTTAAAAACTTACCACATTATATCATCAGATGTGTTTTTAAACACAAACATTAATAATATATAAAATATAAGGGTCTAAAAAACTAAATGAGAAAGTCACCCAAAGTGTAAAAACTTCATAACAAAATTGAGTTAGCATTTACACAGTTCATATTTTGCAACATTCACAGCAATAGCAAAATGGCAGGGGGTGGCTAAGCCATGGCATGTGAAAATTCCTTCCTTAAGATAGAAATTTCTCATAAGTCAGTTGGTGACACACGATGGGCGACTGGGCGAGGTAAGCTGACACCATCAGCCTTCTGTCCTCTTTGCACTTTTGTGCAATAAGGTGTTCACCAATTATCAATGACCTCCTTTATCCCACATCAAAAACTGAAAATTGACTCAAGCAGATGAACATGATCCTACTGAGCCTCCTCATACAGGATCGGAAGACCTTTATCACAAACCTAATAGGGCCATTCAGTCACTACTTACCTCTGCAAGCACTAACATTGAGTGGCCCATTAAGTTTAAAAGGTAATGTGTTTTATTTCCAATCACAATCTGTTGTAGAACCCCTAACCACAAATCTGAAATCCCTAAGATACCACAAAGGCCTTCTGAGAAACACTGTCTTACAGTTAAACAATCCCACTTCTCCCTCCCTCCCTACTTTGACTAAGAAGTCAAAGATTCTTTTGTGTATCTGCTGAAGACACAGTACAGCATTTATCTTGTGATCTAGAGCTTGGCTTATCACCCCTTAAGCATTTGTGTGAGAGGACATAAGTGTGGCAGATGTGGAGATGTGCTACTCAGTTCTTTCAAGAAAGGACTCCCAGACCAGCTGCAAAGGGTGTGATTAGCTGGCAGTCTGCAGCTCTGTGCTTCTTCCTCATGCACCTCAGCCTTTGAGCCAAGGTCTTGATACTCTCAGGTCAGTCCCTGGCCAATGACCAAGCAGGGTGGTGGAATGAGGCCCTGGCCATTTCCACCTGATGCCTGGTTCCTCCAATGAGCAATCTTTGTTCCAGAGTTCTCCTTTGGGCTAGCAGAGACTTGTGAGATCTGTATCACAGTCTAATGGCTCCCCCTGTCCAATCCAGCTTCCTTCTTTTTCTTTTTATAGAAGTTAGTCTCTAAGAAACTGCTTACATTCCAAAGTCCATCTCAGCCTTTCCCTCCTGGAGAATCCAACATAGCACAGTTGGTACCAGGAGTGGCTGAAAAAACAGGTGTGTAAAATGGTACTTTGGAAATGGACCACTCACTGACTGGCTGACGAGGATCCTATCCCTCACAGGTAGCCCCTAGTACAAGGTAGTTGCCCAGTTGTTAAAATGTTCACCCATGGGGAGCTGGGATGTTGAGATGGGATGAGACATGTACTGTCCAGGGCAGTAGATCAGGATTTGACGTGTACCAAGAAATAATAAAGATCAAGACAATGGAATTGGATGGTTATTACTAAGTTGCATTGAATATCTTTGCCAACTTATAAAGAAGCCTTTGTCTTACCCAGAAAAAGCTGGCAGTCAAGTACAAGATTTGATACAGTGTTTGAACTCCAAAGATGAATGAATGTTCAAATGAGGCAGACCTGCTATGTCAAAGTCAAGAGAAGTTGGTAAAACCTAGGACCCTGACACATAGGTTGGGGACATTTGGCCTGAAGATTTGATTTCTCAGACTTATCTGCTCTTCTGGACTTGAAGAAGTTACCCAACTCCTCTCCTTAAGAGCTAGCACCTGCCTCCCCCAGCTCGTGCCAAACTAGAAGACTAGACAGTAAGTATTCCACTGCAGAAGCTGCTCCCACTGCTTTCCTGATTCCAGGTCCTTAACCAGGGTTAAGGAGCAGTATAACTCAGCCAGGGATAAAATGCATCACATAAGGGAAAACAGGGCTACACTCCAAAGGAGCTATAAGACCAGCCATCGTGGACCAGCAGGGGCTAGGGTGAGTCCTTTCTTTCTTTCTTTCTTTTTTTTTTTTTTTTTAATAAAACTAGGAACATTTAAAACAAAGAATTACAAACTAAATTATAGTGTTAATAGCAAGAACACTCAAGGACAAAAGGTGGGAGAAGAGAGACAAAATCATTAAAAGAAAAAAATACTTATTAAAATATTCACATTACAAACTGCAAGGTATGCATGGCAAACACCCACTCCCACTTAAAAACTACTATAACCTGAAATATATATATAATTGTTCTTCCTTCTTTCAAAGAAATATTTTTTCCCAGTGCCCCCATTCAGTCACAGCCCTGAGTATGTGCTGGAGGCTGAGGGTGCTTGAACAAGGGAGTTCAAACATAAGATTGATTATTGGAGAGTTTATTGGTTTGGAGACACTTGTTTGGGGTACAGGATTGAACCCCCTGACAAGGACCCCAGGGGATGGTGCAAACTTGTGGCTAGGATGGCTCCTACAGCCTAGATAAGGCAATGGCTTATACTGAGTGAGGTTGAAATACTTAACATTGCCTAGTAAAATAACTAGAGAAAGGAATTAAAAGGCTGAGTGAAGTAGACAAGCTGGAATAGGTATATTATGTGAGGCAAGAAGAATCAGCAGAGGATTATTTCCATAGGTGGGTCCCCAAATCAGACTTTCACCTAGGCAGTCAGGAATTCACTGGTGAGAAGGACATCAGCATCACCATGGAGCCCAGTGTTGGCTCTCTTCTGTGGACCAGAGCTGAAGGTAGAAGAGACTGTCATTGACATTGGCTCACTAATAGCAGTGGGGATAATTGGGATCCAATGTAATAGAGGCCAGGAAATAGATCTTAACACCAAATGCCAGGAGATCATTATTCCCCTGAGCACAGATAAGATCAGAGTGGTTCTCAAGGGAGTTTAACCCACAAAGAACTAAGAAGATGGTTAATAAAACATTATATTTTGCCATGGGAAAATAGATGGATTGCCTACACAATCAAAAGAAAACAAGAATTAATGATCAGAAGTCTGAGGTCTGATGCCCAAATAAAGTCACATTCCCTTGTCCAGTTTCCAGACCTGAGCCAGTTTGCAGAGTAGGTTCCACTGATTCAAGAGGTGTGGGGTCCTCACAGGGAAGGACTCTATTATATACTGTAATGGTTCCCCTGTCCTTTTCCAAAAGAGCCAACAGACTACTTGAGTGACTATATATTGGAGAAGGGGTGACACTCAAACATATAGAGGCCTATTGGACATAGGATGAACACTGATATCTAGTGACCTGATGCTTCACAATGCGTCCTCCATTAGATTGGGGCATATGGGAGGTAGGTAATAAAAAGGGCCTTGGACCCCTGAACAGCCAAACCAATCTTGAGAAAGAAGAACAAAAGTGGAGGAATCATGCTCCCTGACTTCAGACTATACTACAAAGCTACAGTAATCAAAACAGTGTGGTACTAGCATAAAAACAGACACATAGATCAATGGAACAGAACAGAGAGCCCAGAAATAAACCCACGCATCTATGGTCAACTAATCTATGACAAAGGAGGCAAGACTATACTATAGAGAAAAGACAGTCTCTTCAATAAGTGGTGCTGCGAAACGTGGATAGCTACATGTAAAAGAATGAAATTAGAACATTCTCTAACACTGTATACAGAAATAAACGCAAAATGGATTAAAGACTTAAGTGTAAGACTGGAAACCATAAAACTTCCAGAAGAAAACATAGAACACTGTTTGACATAAATCATAGCAATATTTTTTTTGGATCTGTCTCCAAAAGCAAAGGAATAAAAGCAAAAAAAATGGACAGGAGAACTGAATAGACATTTTTCCAAAGAGGACATGCAAATGGCTGAGAGGCACATGCAAAGATGCTCAACATCACTAATCATCAGGGAAATGCAAATCAAGACCACAATGAGATATCACCTCACACCTGTCAGAATGGCTATCATCAAAAAGAACACAAACAGCAAATGTTGGCGAGGGTGTGGAGAAAAGGGAACCGTCCTACTCTGTTGGTGGGAATGTATATTGGCGCAGCCACTGTAGAAAACAGTATGGAGGTTTCTCAAAAAACTAAGAATAGAACTACCATATGACACAGCAAGTCCACTCCTGGGTATATATCTGAAAAAAATGAAAACACTAATTCAAAAAAACACATGTACTCCAATGTTCATAGCAGCAATATTTAAAATTGCCAGAGTATGGAAACAGCCTAAGTGTCCATCAACAGATGAATGGATAAAGAAGATGTGATATGTATATATACACACACACACACACACACACACACATGCACAATGGAATACTTCTCAGCCATAAAAAAGAAATTTTGCCATTTGCAACAACATGGATGGACTTGGAGGGCATTAAGCTAAGTGAAATAAATCAGACAGAGAAAGATGAATACTCTATGGTATCACTTGTATGTGGGATCTAAAAAATAAAACAACTAGTGAATATAACAAAAAAGAAACAGACTCACAGATATAGAGAACAAACTAGTGATTACCAGTGGGAAGCGGGAAGGGGGAGGGGCAATATAGGGTAGGGGATTAAGAGGTATAACTATAGAATATTATGTATAAAATAAGCTACAGGGATATATTGTATAACATAGGGAATATAGCCAAGATTTTATAATAACCAAAAATGGAGTATAACCTTTAAAAATTGTGAATCACTATATTGTACACCTGTAACTTACACATCAACTATAATTCAATAAAAAAGGAATATTACAACAAAAAAAGAAAAAAAGGGTCTTAGCCACATGCTAGCTCTGGTTGGTCTACTAGGTCTGCAGACACACTCAGTGATCATTTCCCCATTCCCTCAATGTATTTTTGGGATTGGCACACTTGGCTTTTGGAGTAACTGCCACATTGCATCCTGGTCCTGTGAGATAAGAGCTCTGACAGTGGGGAAGGTCAGGTGGAAGCTTTTGAAACTGCCTCATTGTACCTTGCCTTGGTCAGGACGGTCAATCAAAAACAGTATCACATCCTGAGAGCAGACATTGGAGATTAATGCTACTCTTAAAAATCTAAAGGATTCAGTGGTATTTTTTGTCATATCTACGTTTAATCCCATTTGCCCATGTAAAAACCAGATGGATCCTGGAAAATGACTATAGACAACCACAAAATAAACCAACTTGTAGTTTTGATCATAGCTGCTATACATTATGTGGTTTTATTGCTATGACAAATTAATAAGGACTCTGGTACATAATACAGAGCCATTGATTTGGCAAATGTGTTTTCTCTCGTATTTAAATCAGGAAAGAGGATCAGAAACAGTTCCCCTTCACATGGAACAAAAAACACTATTTCATTTACTGCTTTGCCCCAAGACAAAGCTCTCTCACTCTCTTGTCATGTTATAATCAGAAGAACTCTGGACTCTGTGGACATCCTGCAGAACATGACAGTGAACCATCACATGGATGGCATCATGTTGATCAGACAGAATGAGCAAGAGGGGGCCAGTATGCTGGAGACCTCAGAAGGAGACACGCACTCCAGAGTGTGGGAGATACTTGTGACACTGAAGGACCACCCATTCACTGAAGATTTTAGGGGTCCAGGGGCTAAGGGTGTCCTGGGTCATCTCCTTCCAAGTAAATTGCTGCATCTTCTACCACGAAGGAAGCACAATGCCTCGTCGGCTACCTCAGGATCTGGGGGCAACCAAATCTGTACCTAGGAATACTGCTCTGAGCTTTCGAGTGAGTGAGATGAAAGGCTGCCTATTTTGAATGAGGCCTAGAGCAAGGAAGGACTCTGTGGCAGGTCCAGGTTGAAGCCACTTGGGTTGCAGCCCTTTGGGTGGGGCAGAGAGCACATGGGGTGAGGAAGGGAGACAAGGCAGGAGAGGCAAATGAATGGGCCAAAAGTCGGAGGTTAGAGCCTTCAGTGGTCTTCTAAAGAATATATTCATTCTGTAGTAGGCAATAGGGAACCATTAATTTTTAGTTTTGTTTTGTAAAAGAATAACTTAGCTATAGACGTTTCTATAGGAAACTTGATAAGGTCCCATGTACACAGTGGACTAAAGGATGTTGGGTGCTCTCGGGAAGATAATTTAGCCTTTTATGTTTCCTTGTTCCTCCCCCCATCTCACCTCAGATATGCTCACCCAAAACATTTGTCGAATTGAGGGCTTGGAAGAAGAGGAGTGAGGATAGGATTGTGTACACAACCCTTTCCATTTTGTCCCTGCTAGATTCTAATTTTTTCTAAGAGCTAATTTCTGAGAGCCAATTTTTTCTCACTTGTTAGTTTGCCACGGAGCGGCGTCCCCTGCTCCAGAAGACTGGGAAGTCATTTCTATCAATGCCTTTGTTACTACACAGATCCACTACAGTCAAATTGCAAGTCTCGGGGAATTTATTACAATGAGCTTTTACCTGTGTATTTTAAGTACTACGTTGCCTGTAAAGGACTCTTGAGTTCCTTAGAGAAATAATGTTAGTATTTATTTTTTGCAGCTCTTTTAGAACCTCTTAAAAGTGTTTGACTTTCAACAGACTGGAAATATTACTAACAGGAAAGTAGTGAAATGGTTTCTAGACATAATCAAGATAATCAAACCAAATGAGGTCTTTTAATACAAAATTTTGCTTCCATGATCAAGATAATGGAATTAATCCAATAGTTCACTCGCAATAATAAATATTTGTGGAATTAATATATTTATTAGTCATATAATTCATGTTAGAAAACAGTAACACAGTTTGCAAAATATGGCTTAATTGAGGCCGAGAGAGAGAGAGAGAAATTACACTTAGCTCTCCAAACTCTCCTTTGTCTTTTAGTGAAATCTTGTATCAAACAGTATATAAATATAGGACTAGAGGTGACTTTGTAGGTTGGAGCTTCTTGCATTTTTCTTAAATGTAGGTAGAGTCAGGAATTGCCTTTCAGGTTTCAGTGTTTCTCCTGAGTAAGGTCAAGTTAGTCCTTGCATAAGAGCTCCCTCCAGTGGAGTCTGAGCTTTAAATCTCTTTTTGCCTACTATTTACCTTCCTTCAAGATGCTCCCCTTCCTGCACCCCACCTAGTGCTGGCAGATTGAAGCAACACAACACTGAATAATGTCGCTCAGGAAAGCTGCATGTAAGCCCATTGATCAATACAAGGAGGCTGAACTGGAGAGAAAAAGGACACCTCATACAGCTCTTCCTGTCATTCTCGAGTCACATTGGCTGCACAGAATATGTTCTTGGAAGCCTAGAGCATAAGCTCACTGTTACCACATGCCTTCAAGGTCTCAGCCCGGTTTTTCATCAAATGCACTTGTTCATGAATTATTGCTTTCAAGGAAAAGTTGGAGATTTACATCCTCAAAGCTCTACCCCAGGGTCACTCTGCTTTCTTTAAGAAAGCTGACAAATTTGGGCTGTATTTCTAAAAAATGAAAACTTACTATATTTAATGTTGTTTTATGGCATTTGGGTTAATCAAATATTCTAGTTAATCCTGAGTGACCCCTTTTGTCATACTTGGATTGCATATTTTCAATGGATTGGAATAAAATAAGACCAGGCAATTAACACAAACTATATAGGTCATGTTCAACCATTCTTATGAGGTCTAGGGTTCACCATTATGAATATTCATTACTAGATGTGTAACCTTTATTGAGTTACATAAGCATTTTGAAAATGTTTCTTTATCTAAAAATGGGGCTCTTAACACTTTACCTACCTCAAAGGTTTGTACCAACAAACCATAAATGAAATAATGAATGTGACAGTGCTTTGTACATCATGAAACCTATAATAGGACATAGGGCTATGAGATAGATGTTTTCAGAGTGACTGCCTGAACTTTGTAATAAAATCTGTGAATGAGTGTCATATGTGGAATTAATATCCTTTCTATAGAAACATACTACATGCCATAGACTGTACAAATACTGTACTGGTTAATAGAGAGAGGTGGCTAACCAAATAATATTTGCAGTCTCCAATTGCAATAGTGAGCATTATCTTTTCACACAATAGACACACACTAATGATTTTTTTCAACTGATGTTATTTTTCTTTTTTTTTTTTTTAAATGGTTTACCTCTATTAAATTATAGCTTTTTTTTAAACATCTTTATTGGAGTATAATTGCTTTACAATGGTGTGTTAGTTTCTGCTTTATAACAAAGTGAATCAGCTAAACATATACATATGTTCCCATATCTCTTCCCTCTTGCATCTCCCTCCGTCCCACTCTCCCTATCCCACCCCTCTAGGTGGTCACAAAGCACAGAGCTGATCTCCCTGTGCTATGCGGTTGCTTCCCACTAGCTATCTATTTTACGTTTGGTAGTGTATATATGTCCATGCCACTCTCTCACTTTGTCACATCTTACCCTTCTCCCTCCCCATATCCTCAAGTCCATCCTCTAGTAGGTCTGTGTCTTTATTCCCGTCTTGCCACTAGGTTCTTCATGACCTTTTTTTTTTTTTCCCCTTAGATTCCATATATATGTGTTAGCATACTGTATTTGTTTTTCTCTTTCTGACTTACTTCACTCTGTATGACAGTCTCTAACTCCATCCACCTCACTACAAATAACTCCATTTCGTTTCTTTTTATGGCTGAGTAATACTCCATTGTATATATGTACCACATCTTCTTTATCCATTCACCCGATGATGGACATTTAGGTTGCTTCCATGTCCTGGCGATTGTAAATAGAGCTGCAATGAACATTTTGGTACATGACTCTTTTTTTTTTTAACATCTTTATTGGAGTATAATTGCTTTACAATGGTGTGTTAGTTTCTGCTGTATAACAAAGTGAATCAGTTATACATATACATATGTTCCCATATCTCTTCCCTCTTGCATCTCCCTCCGTCCCACCCTCCCTATCCCACCCCTCTAGGTGGTCACAAAGCACTGAGCTGATCTCCCTGTGCTATGCGGTTGCTTCCCACTAGCTATCTATTTTACATTTGGTAGTGTATATATGTCCATGCCACTCTCTCACTTTGTCACATCTTACCCCTCCCTCTCCCCATATCCTCAAGTCCATTCTCTAGTAAGTCTGTGTCTTTATTCCCGTCTTGCCACTAGGTTCTTCATGACCTTTTTTTCCCCCTTAGATTCCATATATATGTGTTAGCATACTGTATTTGTTTTTCTCTTTCTGACTTACTTCACTCTGTATGACAGACTCTAACTCCATCCACCTCACTACAAATACCTCCATTTCGTTACTTTTTATGGCTGAGTAATATTCCATTGTATATATGTGCCACATCTTCTTTATCCATTCATCCGATGATGGACACTTAGGTTGCTTCCATGTCCTGGCTATTGTAAATAGCGCTGCAATGAACATTGTGGTACATGACTCTTTTTGAATTATGGTTTTCTCAGGGTATATGCCCAGTAGTGGGATTGCTGGGTCGTATGGTAGTTCTATTTGTAGTTTTTTAAGGAACCTCCATACTGTTCTCCATAGTGGCTGTATCAAGTTACATTCCCACCAGCAGTGCAAGAGTGTTCCCTTTTCTCCACACCCTCTCCAGCATTTATTGTTTGTAGATTTTTTGATGATGGCCATTCTGACCAGTGTGAGATGATATCTCATTGTAGTTTTGATTTGCATTTCTCTAATGATTAATGATGTTGAGCATTCTTTCATGTGTTTGTTGGCAATCTGTATATCTTCTTTGGGGAAATGTCTATTTAGGTCTTCTGCCCATTTTTGGATTGGGTTGTTTGTTTTTTCGTTATTGAGCTGCATGAGCTGCTTGAAAATTGTGGAGATTAATCCTTTGTCAGTTGCTTCATTTGCAAATATTTTCTCCCATTCTGAGGGTTGTTTTTTCGTCTTGTTTATGGTTTCCTTTGCTGTGCAAAAGCTTTTAAGTTTCATTAGGTCCCATTTGTTTATTTTTGTTTTTATTTCCATTTCTCTAGGAGGTGGGTCAAAAGGATCTTGCTGTGATTTATGTCATAGAGTGTTCTGCCTATGTTTTCCTCTAAGAGTTTGATAGTGTCTGGCCTTACATTTAGGTCTTTAATCCATTTTGAGTTTATTTTTGTGTATGGTGTTAGGGAGTGTTCTAATTTCATACTTTTACATGTACCTGTCCAGTTTTCCCAGCACCACTTATTGAAGAGGCTGTCTTTTCTCCACTGTATATGCTTGTGTCCTTTATCAAAGATAAGGTGACCATAGGTACGTGGGTTTATCTCTGGGCTTTCTATCCTGTTCCATTGATCTATGTTTCTTTTTTTGTGCCAGTACCATACTGTCTTGATTACTGTAGCTTTGTAGTATAGTCTGATGTCAGGGAGCCTGATTCCTCCAGCTCCATTTTTCTTTCTCAAGATTGCTTTGGCTATTCGGGGTCTTTTGTGTTTCCATACAAATTGTGAAATTTTTTGTTCTAGTTCTGTGAAAAATGCCAGTGGTAGTTTGATAGGGATTGCATTGAATCCGTAGATTGCTTTGGGTAGTAGAGTCATTTTCACAGTGTTGATTCTTCCAATCCAAGAACATGGTAGATTACTATGAGCAACTCTATGCCAATAAAATGGACAACCTGGAAGAAATGGACAAATTCTTAGAAATGCACAACTTGCCGAGACTGAACCAGGAAGAAATAGAAAATATGAACAGACCAATCACAAGCACTGAAATTGAAACTGGGATTAAAAATCTTCCAACAAACAAAAGCCCAGGACCAGATGGCTTCACAGGCGAATTCTATCAAACATTTAGAGAAGAGCTAACACCTATCCTTCTCAAACTCTTCCAAAATATTGCAGAGGGAGGAACAGTCCCCAACTCATTCTACGAGGCCACCATCACCCTGATACCAAACCAGACAAAGATGTCACAAAGAAAGAAAACTACAGGCCAATATCACTGATGAACATAGATGCAAAAATCCTCAACAAAATACTAGCAAACAGAATCCAACAGCACATTAAAAGGATCATACACCATGATTAAGTGGGGTTTATTCCAGGAATGCAAGGATTCTTCAATATATGCAAATCAATCAACGTGATACACCATATTAACTAATTGAAGGAGAAACACCATATGATGTTATTTTTCTAAACTCAGTTCTTTTCCATTTGAAAAGAAACAGAAAAAATGAAATTTCACCTTGCAGGGTTTATTGTGGTTTACTTTTTTGAGTGAGCAAATGTTTCTAATTCATCATAGTTTGATAGGGTCCGTGAAATTTGAGTATCTTTGCATAAATTACACTGTCAAAGTCAACATAAACCAATTGATGCATACAGTCCTCCAAAAATAAATTAGATTGTGTGATCCCAGTGCTGCATGAATGTGTGTACATACTCATTTAAATTATCTACTCCCCACCATGTTTCTCCTTTCCCCATGTCACAAATCCAGTCACATCAGTAGGAGCTCAATAAATCTTGGCTGAAGATTGTCATTATACTTACATATGATAGAAATATCAGGGTGCCTGGAAGAAGGTTGAAATTAAATATTAGAATTTTTCAAACATTGAAAAAAATCAGTTGCCTAGCATGTGGGCTACCAAAGTATACTTCAGATATTTTTTTATAGAGTGAATACTTCTTATCAACTGGAAATCATTATATAATTTGCTCAGTAAATGTTTGCTGATGACTCTGATATTGAATTTATTTCTTTTCTTATGACCAAAGAAGGTGAGAACCAAACAATCTCTCCTTAAAGGTTCAAATTTCATTATAGTTATGTACTTATGACAGCTGCATCTCATTACCTCCATCTTTTCTTTCTTTCCTTGTCTTTCCTGGTAGAGTTAATGTCTTCCTTCTCAGTGTTCAAATAATTCTTTGTATATTCCACAACACATGGATCTTTTTTTTTTTTTTTTACTTCTTTTTCAAGGAGACTCTGACTCCTTGAAGATAT
This sequence comes from Balaenoptera borealis, assembly GCF_965194805.1. Lineage (NCBI taxonomy): Eukaryota > Metazoa > Chordata > Mammalia > Artiodactyla > Balaenopteridae > Balaenoptera > Balaenoptera borealis. The sequence goes on from NC_138876.1 coordinate 21,063,833, forward strand.
TTTTTATATTTTTAGTACCTAGCACAGTGCCCAGTATCACCACCATAAAGCATCTCAATATACTGTTGAATAATGAGAGAGTAACAAAAGAAAATACTTTGATTCTCATGCTGCCTTGTTAAGGTCCTTGAGATGTGACAAGGTGGTATCCTCGAGAAAATATTCTTAAACACAGGGGCAACTGCTTGCTTGATTTAACAATTTGCCTATAAAGTCTATCAAAAAAATCTGAACTTCCCAGAGGATAAAAGTAAATATAATTTTTTGTTGTTGTTTAGGGCTGGAACATTTGAAGTAAGCAGCTGGGACGATAACCTCCTTGCACTTTGTTCATACATAACGATAAGTGAAAATTCTGAAAAGACATCTGTATTGTAAATCAAAATACATTGCTGAAATCAATTTTGAGTTGACATTCTGCTTGCAAATATTCTTTTGAGATTGGTTCTTGTAAATCTCTTTCCCATCTGGCTTTTATGTCTGCTCTGGGACTTGTATGCACAGAATTGTCTAGGATCTGCTCAGAATGTTGAAATAAAGTATGTGGTTTTTAATAAAAAGTTAGCTGGGAGGGGAAGATACCTTCTTGGTCATATCTAAACTGCTTATATATCTTGTAGTTCTCCTTAACTTTTAGAAACTTTGGGACATGTTTTCTTGGAGAAAGAAAACTTATTTGAAGTCATGAAATAATCCTACCCTGCAACTTGTATCTTTATAAAGAACATTTTCTGGAAGGATAATTTTTATTTTTAAACACAGGAAGAGTGAGCAGCAGAGAAGAGTTGGTGATTGCAATTTCCTCTCTACCATAATTGCACTATTTCCATTAAATTAATGATGGAGGAGAACAATTGTTTACAGAAAAATTTCTTTCCTTATTGAAACTTAGCTAATTTGGGAATGTTTACTACTTCCTAAAAGACAAATTCAATGATGACAAAGAAAAACAAATCAATCTGAGATGTGTCATGATTTTAAAAAGCCAATGATTATAATTTAACATCTGGAATTGATATTCCTCCTTGAGTTTTATGAAGGAGTGGTGTTGTGAGGGGACTCTTCCAAGTGCGAACATAATCACCACCATCATCACATAACATTTACTCAACTTCAGTCTCCAATTGCAAGTTGATGGTTAATCTTTTTTTTTTTTTAATTTATTTGTTTTATTTATTTATTTTTGGCTGAGTTGGGTCTTTGTTGCCATGCGCGGGCTTTCTCCAGTTGCGGCAAGCGGGGTCCACTCTTCCCTGCGGTGCGTGGGCTTCTCATCGCCGTGGCCTCTCCTGCTGCGGAGCACAGGCTCCAGGCATGCGGGCCTCAGCAGTTATAGCACGCGGGCTCAGTAGTTGTGGTGCACGGGCCCAGTTGCTCCGCGGCACGTGGGATCCTCCCGGACCAGGGCTCGAACCCGTGTCCCCTGCGTTGGCAGGCGGACTCCCAACCACTACGCCACCAGGGAAGCCCGATGGTTAATCTTTACGCAGCAACACATCTTGGATTTATGCAAGGAAAAAGAGACATCATCCTACTCCTTAGAAGTATGAAGTTGTGTGTGTGTCAGGCCATCCCAGAGGCAGTTGGGAAGAAGAGAAAGCACTGAGGAAGCTCTACACAACCCTGAATATCCTCTCCAGTGGGGAAATAGCTAAGCAAAGCTACCAGAGCTAGGAGCTTTCTCTTTGAGAATAAGGATAAGGCTACTGATGTCAATTTGGTCATTTTGTGGTGGGGTTGGGGGACCGTGCTTTTTCACTCAAGCAATATAGAGTAAGAAATCCTAGAAGAAATAAAGGGAATTGAAACATTTCCCCTTATAGACCTTTGGGGACCGTTGTTGTATCCATTGGAGGTATAAGAAAGAGAAGGATATTAAAGTGAAACTCAGCATCTTCTTTCCAATGGAGTCCCCTCATACGTGCGTTTAATGTCCAACCCCCTCTCTGCTCAAATCTCATAGCAACAACAAATGCTGTCATGTATTAAGACTTTAGGCTTAATTTTAAAACAAAATGGGATAAACCATTGGCAAAGTGAAATATTTTAAAATTCTCTACTGAGCCCTTATTTACCACTAGGGATTGCACAATTATCTTCAAAATAGAATGGCTTTCATGCCTTGACATCTAATTTTAGAGTTCTCTTTTCTTTCTTTAGTGTAGATCAGTCATTTTCAAACTCTGAGATCAATAAGAAAGAGATTTTTCAATGGCAATTTTGTCTACATATGCTTTTTTACTTGTTGCCTTAAGATGCTCATTGTAACTCTCCATGTTACACTTTCCCAGGCCTCTATATTCTAGAAGCAGATTAATATCTGCTTCTGTGCTGGTCTTCAGGAGGGATTTTATGGCTGTTATCCAACGTGAGACCGTGCTGCTGTGTAACTTTACAGTCCACTCTCATTTACTAACTACCTGTGCGTAACAAATACTAGCTTCTCCCAAGCTCAGGAGTAAGCCCAGCGTGCAGTGGACACTTCCTTCATTAGCCTAAAGACAACAGTATCACTACACACATCATATTCTTTACAGTAAGGGTGCAAAAATGTCAGTTATACTTAGACTCTACAAAGCATACCTGTTAGATTATAAATACTTACAATGTCCTAATTTCCAACATTACACAGTATCAAACTGAATGACAGTGTAGGGCTTTCATTCCTAATTTCTAACCACTTCATCCAGATATCTTGTGAAGTAAATATGTTTCCTTGTGGTTACTGCTGCATTCTAATTCCCCCTTATTCATTTGTTAGTCTGCCTTCAACTTTGGACTTTATTCACCTTGCCTTTCTCCTATGAGTCCATCCACTATGTAACGTGGAACTTTCTTAACTTTCTCTTGTCCATCATTAGAGCCACCTGCTCATTGCCCAATAATCTCTAAATATGGTGACACCTGCTATGAAATAGAAAAGTTCCTTGTTATTAGTCACATTACCATTATCTGATATAGTGAGAGTGCTCGTGAATTTGTGCTCCAGTGGGTGAATGATTGAATGTTTGTATTTGCATATGTGTGGTGTGAGGACACAGTATGCAGTAGTGTGCCTCTATTGGCTTAATTAATGATGTTCTAGAACAGACTCTGTGTCTGTCTCAGGAGTTGTTTGAGATGGAGTTTGTACAAACAAGTCATTTTAATGCCAGCCACTTTCTCTTTCTATTACACCGTGACATAGCCCCATTACTATGGCTATAAAGACAATGAAGGCTAACTTAATATAGATCATGTCACTTCTGAAGTGGTCCCTATCCAAGATAATTGAAACCTCTCTGGCCCATTGGGAAGAACCTTCATGCAGTATAAATGGTGCCAAGGGTTTACCACTTTGCAGAAACTGATTTATTTAAATGCATTTTATAGAATAGAAACACATCTTCAAGTAAGTTGATGTAAAGAGCGGTTTGTAAACTGGATCCTTTTTTCCTTCCTAAACACCTGAATAAATAGGTAAATATTCTGCCCTGCTGAGCCTCAAACATCTGGGTTAAGTGTGTAGGTTGGTGAGAGGCACTAAAAGGTAAGCACTGGGGTGGTTCTTTTGTTCAACAGTCAGCTTCAAAGGATGAAGATTGGCATCCAGTGAATGATCCAGCTATCACAATATTTATTTTGACACAAACAGAATAATGGTGTGGAAAGGAGCAAAAGGGAGACTTTATGGGTGTCTCATCAGACATATAGACAAACACCAAGAAAAACCACATAAATACAGGGCAACTTTTTATGCAGACTTGTTTTACCAGATGTCATTGCTTCTAACAAGATTCTATTGGTGAAGATGCAAAGGATATTTTATCTTCCTAGATTGATCTGTATATCAAGAAAAAGTAGAGCCCAGACAATCTCTGTAATAACTTCTGGAGAGACTCATTTGTCTCATGTCACAGAGCTTGGTTCCTGTGAGAGAAACAGAGGTGAGGAAAGGAGAGGAGAAGGGAGGGGAAGAAATCCCATGATTTTCTCCATCACCACAGCCTATCGAAGTGCTTAAGACTTTCTTTTTGTGTGAAGGCTTTAAAGACATTAGTGAAATACATGTGAAAAGCTAAGGACAGACAATCAATATATAGCAATCTGAATTCTAAGAGGTCTGCATCCAAGCTGCGATGTGTGTGCACACATGTGCTCACATGTGTGCATATGAATGACAGGGTGTGCATATAGTTACTGTCCTGTGGATTTTAAAGCTCTTAAGATGAAAGGGAAAAAGTTGTTATTTACTTGTTTCATACACAAAGACAGATATACTTTGTAGGTTTAGTAAATTTAGTAAGTTAGATTTTTTTAGAGCTTTAAGAATCATGTTAAGAATTTTACGTCTCTTCATAAGAGACGTACGGTATCTTTAAATTGTTAAGTAGGGCTGTGAAATAATCAGATATTTATTTTAATACCATACCCTGGCTGCTGAGTAGAAAATAAATTGGAAAAGGATAAAAGTCAGTGAAGAAGAAGTGTTGGGAAGTTCTTTGGTGACGGTGGTTGGCTTGATCTTAGGTGAAAGGATTGGGAGTTTTGAGAAGTGAGTAATTGTGAGATGTAGTTAAGAGGTGGAATGGACGGGACTCAGAGATGGGTTGGCTGTGGGGCTAAGGGACAGGAAGGTGCCAAGCACGGTTCCCACATTTCTGGCATAAGTAACTGGACGAATGGTGTTGAGTGATGGAGAAAAGCATATTTGAAATTTGGGTGGGTGTTTAGGAAGAAAAGTTCTGACTGGAGCACATTCAATTTGTGATACTGGTGAGACGGTCAAGTGGAGATTTAGAAGGAGTAGTTGGTTGCATTTGTCTAGAAGAGGTCTTGGAAGGAAATACAAAGTTTAAATGGTATTTGAAGTCATAAGAATGGATAAGATGATAAATGAAAGTGAAGTAAGACACAAGTAAGAATTGATCATGAATGGAAGTGAAGACGCAAAGAGGGCCAAGACTAAACCTTAATGAATGTCAACATTTGAAAGGTACAGTGAGTGTGAGAAGTTTCCAAAGGAGACTGAAATGGAGTGGGAAGGTAGGAGGCAAATCAAGAGGGCTTATCATTGTGGAATCCAAAGGAAGAGAATATTTCTAGCAGGAAGGAGCCGATGATAAGTGGCCTAAGATAAGGCTTGGAAAATGTACGTTGGGTTTAGCAACATGGAGGGAGGTGATTTGTGACCTAAGCAAGAGCAGGTGTAGTTGAGTGGTGGGAACAGATGCCAGAATCCACCTGACAGGAAATATGACATGTGGACGTGAATGCTGCCTGCAAAGACATTCTTTGGATAAAAGTTGTTAGAAGTAAAGAGAGGGTTCAGTAGCTTGAGAGACATGGATGATTCAAGGAGTTGTTTTTTTTTTTCTACTGTTGTTATGCTGTTTATTGTTTGTTTTTTTAGTGGGAGAGACTGTAACACTTCTGAGTGCTAAGGCAAGTGTCCAGGAGGTAGCAAGAATTTGATGATGTTACCAAAGTGTGGAGAAAGCACAGAAGCAGCTGGGCAGAGACATAGATGCCAGAGGCAGAACAGAAAGCTCCAAGGCAACACACACACACACGCACACACACGATTTCTAAGAAAAGAGTATCTGGTAAGAAGCGTCCCGCAGGACACATGGTTCATAGCAATAGTTACCAAATGTGCCCGGGCCATGCTAATTTATTTGTTTACATCAGCTCAATCCCCACACCACATTAGAATGGAAGCTCCATGGGGCCAGGATTTTTCTACACTTTGCTCTTTGTTGTGTTTCTGGTGCCTAGAACTGTGCTTGGCACATAGCACACCCTCCATAAATATTTGTTGAATAACTGAATGAGTTAGGTTTTGTTGTTCCAATTGTGTAGGTGAGAAGACTGAGTATCAGAGAGGTTAACGTGCCCAGTCACAAAGGCAGCAAGTAAGATCATCTGGATTTGTACCTAAACAAGGGTCTTGATTAACATGCGAAGTTGCCTCCCTTTTAAAAATCATATTAGATGAAGCAGATATTTTTTAAAAATTCTTGTGTTCTCACATGTTACCTCTATCATGCCAAGAGATTTTCAAATATTAGAATCAAGCTTATCAGAGTTTTAAGAAACTGTTGATATTGATGTCTGTCCAACATTAGTTGGATTACCTATGAAGAGAAGGCATTACCAAGCTATACAGGCTCTTACTTCAAAAGCAACCAGCAAGTATAAGCCCTGCCTCTTTTCCCTTCAAACGACGTGCCATGCTACATTCAGGCATCCCTTTGATTGCCACATTCTCTCTTGTGCTCAACTGTGGATGTAATTTCTTCTTTCTCCTTTCTCATCCAGGCCTTCAAGATACCTTTGTCTACCTCTGTTAACTTGTACCTGTAATAATCATTGTCTTTCTTTTTTCTTTTCTCTTTCCACCTCTGCCTCAAGTACTAAATCCCAGCTTTCATCCAGCTTTTCAAAGAAGCTAACATCTCATAAAATTGTAAGGTCCTGGGAACTCCAGAGAACCAGAGATTCTGTCACACTGAGCAATAGACTTGATCATTCTACACTTAAAATATGAAATTTGAGAGGCAGAATTGAAGCCGTTCTTTTTTTTTTAAATAAATTTATTTATTTATTTATTTATTTTTGGCTGTGTTGGGTCTTTGTTTCTGTGCAAGGGCTTTCTCCAGTTGCGGAGAGCGGGGGCCACTCTTCATCGCGGTGCGTGGGCCTCTCACGGTTGCGGCCTCTCTTGTTGCGGAGCACAGGCTCCAGACGTGCAGGCTCAGTAGTTGTGGCTCACGGGCCTAGTTGCTCTGCGACATGTGGGATCTTCCCGGACCGGGACACGAACCCCTGTCCCCTGCATTGGCAGGCGGATTCCCAACCACTGCGCCACCAGGGAAGCCTGAAGCCGTTCTTGATAAATACAAATAGCCATTTCATCAGAGGACAAAATGAGAGGAAAATAGTTCAAAATACAAAGAAGAGGGTCAATGAACAGTGAGACATCCTGATAAAACAAGAAGAAAAATATTCCCTTTAGACATGCTGGGCTTGTTTCTAATGAGGAATATTTGGAATTTTGAGTATTATTTATAGCTTATATGATTATATAGAGATGAATTCTATAGCAAACTATATTAGTTCTCCTTCTCAAATTTGAGTTGAATTCTCACAGTCCTTGTTCATATTGATAAAGGTGCATTAGAGATTTCTTCAGGTACTGTACCTATTGTACATATTGTACCTTTAACAGGCTTCTCTCCAACTGACTCCTGAAGTCAAGACACTTATGATTAGTCCAGTGGACCATGTAAATAGTAATCTTACAAAATTCTGCATGAGAAAGTCTTATTTCTACCTGGATGTACGATGGGCCTCTTTAGACTTTCGTAATCCTCTATTTCTGAGGTAGTAAAAATGGACTGCTTATTTCTCCCTGTTGTCTTAACTCTGCTTTTAGAACCTCTTATTTTAATGGCCATACCTCCCACTCCTAGGTATTACTATTGTGATACTCATAAAGTTTTACAATGAAAGGTCTCAAATCTTCTGGAAAGGAGAAGAAAACTGCTTCCTTCCTACCCGCTTAGCTTTATTGAAGTATAATCGACAAATAAAAGTTGTGTATAAAAATTGTATATATTTAAGGCATACAGTGTGATGATTTGATGTACATACACATTGTGAAGTAATTACCACAATCAAGTTAATTAACACATCTGTCACCTCACATAGTTACTTTTTTCCTCCCCAGTGGTGAGAATGTTTAAGAGCTACTCTTTTAGCAAATGTTAAGTATACAATACAGTATGATTAATTGTAGTCACCATGCTGTACATTAGATCATCAGAAATTATTCATCTTATAACTGAAAGTTTGTACCCTTTGACTGAAAAATTGCTTACTTTTAAAAAGTATTAACTCTTCATAGCTGCCAGACTAGAACTTACAAATTTTATAGTTTTTGTGCTCCTGTGGTTCAGTCTTTGATCACTAAATTATCCGAGAGAAGATTCAATTGCATTTCTAATTCAGAGATTTCAAGATGGTTAAACGCCTAGAGCTGTATTAAATTCTATTATATGGCATCTTCTCCCTAGTTTCTGATATGATCCAGTGGCACTGTGTGTGTGTGTGTGCTGATTGTGAAGTAGATCATCTTCTCTAAGAGGAAACCCAAGGCTACTGGTTTTTATGACGTATTTGCACAAGCTGGTGTAAATCCACCCCTGGATAATTTGGCTCATGAGAGAAAAAAAAAACAGCACACTTCTTCAAGTGAACAGATGTCTATGCATAGATATATTTTTGAGGCAAGGTCATGGTGAGGCATAATATGCATACCTCTGTAGGAAATATATCTATTTCATCGTGAAAACTTGGCATATGAAATCCCTTAGGACACAGGACAGAAACAGAGAAGGGAAGAAACAGAGAGAAATAGAAGGGAACCAGGAGATTTGATGTTCAAGGCCTTGGGGATATTAAGATTATACTTCTAAAACAGAGAATGGATTATACAATTTTCAGGAAAAGTTTTGTAATTATGACAGACCCAAATATGAAATTTGGTAAATGGGCACTACTGACTCCTATGGGATATACGGATGTGGTTGGAGAATGTTTGTTGCCTACCAGAGAAAAATTATATCTTCATTTAAAGCCAGAAGACCTAAGTTCCTACCTGACTAGACTCTAGAGAGGTCAGTTCAGATATTGAAACAACACATATTTTCCTTGCTTTCACATCTTCCCAACATAATCGGTAGCCAGACAAAATATTTGTTCGTTTTTAGCCAGAGACAGTGGCATAAAAAAGAGCTATGGACATTTCTGTTACAATGCCGGCATTTGTGCTATTGGAAAACCTTCCATTCTGCAAAACTGAACACTAAAAAGAACAGAGCCCATGGGGAAAATAAAACAAGGGGAGACCACTCAAAACTGTGAAATTTGAAGAGTAGAGCACTAAAAAAAAAAACAAAAAAAACTTAACCATCAAAAAAAAAAAAATACACACACACACACACACACACACACACACACACACACACATATATGTATAAATATATATACTGGAATCATTAACCCACTAACGGCATTTGCACCTGCCTTCAAAGTAAGTTGGTTATTATCAGTCCTAAGTCCTGGAGCTCCTACTTGTTCCTCTGAGCCGTAGGTTTTCCAAAATGAACAGTTTTTCTCAAAATTAAAAATGTTATCCAATATGTAGACTTTTTCATTAATCCATAGTTTTCATACAGGGATTAATGTCTTTACAGCTTCTTAATCTGTCTTGGTGGCTTCGCCAGTGAGTTTAACATAGTTGCACATGTCGAGATGTTCTTGAAGCACCAAAGGAAAGGGCTTTTGTAGATTTTTAGGGTTTTTTTTCCTAAAGGTCTTCATGTATTGCTGTGATTTTTCTTTAATTGTGACAAAGCTTGCTCTGGATAACTTTAAAACATTAAACTACCAGCAAACTATATAAGAACCAACATTACTTCTGATATTTTAAGAACATCTTTCTCTATTTACCAGTCATACATGGGGTAATTTATATCAAAGAATCAGCTGTTTTACAAAAACAAATCCTCCTAATTCATGTGATGTGTAAGTTTCCAACATCATGTAGTGAATGCCAGATTAGTCAGTATAAAACTCTGTCTCATTCGCTATATTCAGAACCTGTTTCATCAATACATGCCAGGGTCTTACAGTAATGATACAGTAAACAAGATGTTGTTTGTCAACTAGCGGTGTAGAGTTGCCATGCAGGGTGGAGGTGTGCTTTAAGGAAGAGTGAGGTGACACCTTAGGAAAGAAGAAATAAACAAAAACCACCTCTATAAGCCTAACAAGTAGTTCTAACTGTGTAGTTTTAACTGTGATGGTAGATTTGTTTGACATCAAATGACCATTGACTGCAGTGTTTCTTCTCCAATTAGATGTTTCTTCCTTTCTTCTTTTCCTCTTTCTTTCCTTGTTTTCTCTCCTTTATTTTTTTGTTCTTTCACTGATGTTTTCTTTCATCTGTGTCTTTTTGTTCTTTATGTGCTACACATTAAATATCTACCATGTGGTAGGAGCATTGCTGGGTTCTAGAGATGAAATGGCGTTTATCTCTAAAAACAGAGTTTAGAGTATTGTGGGAAGATACACATTAAACATATAATCACACAAGTAAATGTAAACTAACAGGTAATGAGTGTTACCAAGAAGAGGTGCTATAAATGCATGTCAGAGTGAGAATATACCTTAGTCAGATATGTCACCTAGGCTTCCTTAAGGAAATGAACTCAAAAAAATGAGTGGGATTAACAAGGCTAAAACAGGAGAGAAGAACATTCCTGCCAGAGGGAACTCCTTGTGCAATGACCTTGCAGCCCTAGTGGAGACACTGCTTATGAGAAACTGAAGGAGGGCCAGAGTGGTTGGATGACAGAGCACTAGGAGTGGATCTGGGGTAGAGCCAGATCATGCAGGGCCTGGCTGGCCTGGGTTGGGATAAAGATCTGCATCTTTAACCCCAGAGAAATAGGAATCATTGAAATGTTTCAAACCATGGAATATATAATATGATCAGATTTGCATTTTGAAAATGTGTCTCTGATTATAATATAATAAGGCCAATATATAATTTTTGTGCTTGCTGCAATTTTGCATCTTCCAAATATCTCTGTAAGGAAAGAGCAACCCTGATGTTTGCATCCTTAATTCCATTTTGTAGATAGAGAGACTGAGGCACAAAGAAGAAATCATCCTTTGCTTAATTAGGCCTGCATTGTTCCTTACATTTCTTCTAAGGGATATCAGTATCACGTGGGGTGACATGATAGCTGTGAAACAAAGCACATAGGCATAATCATTTGACATTTCTTTGAACAGAAGTCCCTGAGTCCCCCCTACTTTCAATCCAGAAAACAGCTTTTACTCCTGCCTAAGCTCTCATTTACAAGCTACTTCTGTTTCCGTTTTACTGGAGGTGTTTGTAGGTTTTTCTGCCATATTAAACATACACATCTTTAGGGATCTATCACCAAAAGGGAAGTTTGAAAAGATCACTAGAATTAGCAAAAGAAAAAAAAAAAAAGAAGTTGGCGTTTTGGCAGTAAATTATCTATCTGAGGCCACATTGCTTCATTCCCTTGGCAACCATGCTTACGATGAACAGTTTTTATAAATAACTCAAGCCTCCCATTTACACCCTCCATAATCCCTCTTAGGGAGGCAACAACACAGTGTGCGTCTTTATTGAAGGGTTTCTGGCTAGGAAAGTTATACTCCTGTCCCTCCACCTTTGCACAAACCATTAAGGCATAGTATTAAGAGCTCCACCAATATGCTAGGTGTTGTGCAGAATCTTAGGGAAACACTGGATACTTCCCAGTAAATTTTATATCCAATTTGCCACCTAAGTTTCTGCTCTGAACCACCTTTAATGACACGTTCTGTCTCTTAGAAAGCAGAGTTGCTCTGAGAGGGCGCCATCTTAACAACAAATGGTTTCTGTACAAATAATGGTAACAGTCTACTTGGCAAGTTCTGGCTGGCAGCAAAACTTCTCGAGGTAAAAGTGTGAGAGATGGGTCCTGGGCCAGAAGCAAGAAATTGAAGGAGAGGGCACCAGCTGTACATTTTTCACTTGTCTAATAGACTGTATTTTTAGGGTCAAGAAGCAGAGAAGCTGGTGAGGAGGAACTGCATTTTTACAAAAGTGTTTGAAACAAGAGTTCTCCTCAGTCTTTTTTTTTTTTTAATTAATTAATTAATTTATTTATTTATTTATGGCTGTGTTGGGTCTTCATTTCTGTGCGAGGGCTTTCTCTAGTTGTGGCAAGCGGGGGCCACTCTTCATCGCGGTGCGCGGGCCTCTCACTATCGTGGCCTCTCTTGTTGCAGAGCACAGGCTCCAGACGCGCAGGCTCAGTAGTTGTGGCACACGGGCTCAGCCGCTCCACAGCATGTGGGATCTTCCCAGACCAGGGCTCGAACCCGTGTCCCCTGCATTGGCAGGCAGATTCTCAACCACTGCGCCACCAGGGAAGCCCCCTCCTCAGTCTTTAGTCATGATCAAATCTTCAAAACTCCCAGATAATTAATGGGCATCATACAAACTTACCTATGGTTTAATCACTTTGAATCTGAAGTATGATCATTCCCTTTTCTCCACATCCTCTCCAGCATTTATTATTTGTAGACTTCTTGATGATAGCCATAGAATTTATAGTTTTTAATACTTGTATCTAAAATTAGTTATCAAAATTTTCACTATAAGAAGCTAGATAAAAAAGAGCAGAGTTAACCAAAGTAAGAACTTGGGGGCAAAGTAACCATAAAGCTACAGTAATCAGAGACTGTAGTACAGGCCTTAAGATCTACAAATAATCAGTAGAACAGAATAGATAGCTCAGGAATGGACCCCCACTTGAATGGTTATGTGATTTTTTTTTTATGGGTTTTTTCGTTATTGTGATAGTAACACTTAACATGACATTACCCTCTTAACAAAATTTTAAGTGCTCAGTACAGTATTGTTACCTATATGCACAAAAAACTAAAAATAAAACTACCATATGATGAAGAAATTCCATTCCTTGGTATATATCTGGAAAAAACGAAAACACTAATTGAAAACGATACAAGCACCCCAGTGTGTGTGTGTATGTGTGTCTGGAACACTACTCAGCCATACAAAAGAATGAAATTGTGCCATTTGTAACAACATAGATGGACTTGGAGTGTATTATGCTAAGTGAAATAAGTCACACAGAGGAAGATAAGTACTGTATGATATCACTTATATATGGAATCTAAAAAATAAAACAAACTAGTGAATATAACAGAAAAGAAACAGACTCACAGAACAAACTAGTGGTGACCAGTGTGGGGGGCACGATAGGGGTAGGGAATTAAGAGGTACAAACCATTATGTAGAAATTAAATAAGCTGCAAGGATATATTGTACAGCACAGGGAATATATCCATTATTTTATAATAACTATAAATGGAGTATAACCATTAAAGTTGTGAATCACTATGTTATATACCTGTAACTTATATAATATTGTACATTAACTATACCGCCATAAATATATATATATGTGTGTATATATATTTGTTTGACAAAGGGCTGGAATTCAAGATGTACATAGAACTCATAAAACTCAGTAATAAAATAGACAACTAAATCCAGTGTAAAATGGACAAAAGATTTGAAAAGACATATAAAAGAAGATGTATGAATGGTTCATAATTATATGAAAATATGTTCAACGTCATTCACCACATAATGCAAATTAAAATTGTAAAAAAATAACACTTCACACCCACCAGAATGGCTAAAATTTAAGACCGTAAACACCAAATGTTGGTGAGCATGTGGAACAAATGGAACTCTTTTACATTGTCGGCGGGATTCTGATAATTTACCATCACTTCGGAAAATGGCCTGGCAATTTCTTATGAAACTAATCATACACATATTCTATGACTCAGCAACTCGACTTCCAGATATTTAACCAACAGACATAAAAGTATGTTAACAAAAAGAACTTGTGTAATAATGTTCACAACAGCTTTATTCATATTAGTCCCAAACTCTCCCAAGTATCCACCTATATGAGAATGGATAAACAAACTGTGGAACATTTATATAATATGTACAATAGCACTTCATGTAAAAAGGAATGAATTACTGGTACATGAGAAAATATAAATATATGTAAAAAAATTATGCTGTGTGAAAGGAGCCTTACACTCTGTAAAACACAATGCATTATGTGTACATACTGCATGATGTCATATTTATTAAAACTGAAAAAATCTAATTTATGGTAGAATTGATATGCATACTATTCAGATATTAGAATGTTCATAATCAAATGAAGAAATCAACCTACTGCTTTGTTATTTGATATGCAAGAAGGAGTATTGATACTCTGACATGGACCTTTGCCTGAGTGGAAGACACTACTGATGCTATATGTGGATAGGCTGAAGAGGTGGTTTGAAACTGCACAAACCCTTGGGTTAGGACGCAACCTAGACTTTATGGCTCCTCACCAACATTGGAGAGCAAATGTTGCCAATTGTTCACCCCATCGTAGAACTTGAGCCTGTGTCGGATTGTGATTTTGAATAGCACATTCGGATTGGCCTCTTATCAGGATGAGTTTGCCACAGAATATGTCAAGCATTTGAATATTTCAAGCTAGTAGATGGGATATATCAGTTCTGTTCACTTAGATGAAGGTGTTTATCTGCTGAAGATAGCAGATCCAATTTTAAGCATACTTGGTTTATCGGTATCATACCTATGTCCTTAGTAAATGTTTTTCTTCCTCTGGGTCTGTATCCAAACATAGCCTTAGGTTTGTGTAAAAATCTATGCCAATGTAAAAATATTAGTTCTCTTAACTCTTCTATGTGTTTTAATATTTACTTACAGAGCAATTTTTTGCTTTTTTCAGCAAACTCCTCTGTGAACCAAGGCCTGTGATCCTTGCCAGATATTTATAGTCCTGTGAGCTGGGACCTTGTCTGGATTGTACATTTCCTTAGTGCCTAGAACAGTTCATGGCATATAGTACATTGTCAATAAATGCTTGTTGAATAAGTTAATAATAAAACATCTATTTAAAAATATTAATTAGATGTTGTCAGTATTCCTTACCCTCTCCTTCTAGAGGAGGGTAGTTAAAACCTGTGCAACATTTTTAGATTGCAAGTTTGGTGAAGCCCTCTGGATATCATATGTAAATTAGCATTGATGAAAAGCCAAAAGTTAGTTCATAAACAATGTCCTTCCACTCTTGGCCATAGGTGGTATTTATTACATAAAAATTCCTCTGCAATAGAACAAATGTTACCAGTTAATAGTCCAGAAAAACAGATACTCTCTATAAATAAGTCTTTTATAACAGTCATAGGTATAAAGAACAATACCTGACTTAACCAGGAGTCAGATCTCCAGCGATCTCAAAGCTGTCATAAATACTTAAAGGTAAGGAAGTAGGCTATTAATGGAGAGAAAAAGAAAAAAACAAATCAAATGCACTTTAATCTAAGGAAGAAGCATATAGAACCTAATTGACTTAGAGGGGTGAAAAATTTGGGTTACTTATATGACAAGTCTGTATGTCTATTTTCTTATAGGAATTTTTTGTTTGATCTAGGCTAAAACACAGGAGTGGGGAAACAAACAACAACTGTAATTGACAGTGAAGCAGAAGGTAGAGAATCACTCTGTAAATCCCAGAGCCTGGAGGCATTTAGTAGAAGGACAGACACCCATAGGTGAAGATGGCCTCTGAGCATCAGGGCACAGTATAATGATTGCAGTTAATAATGAAGACCTTGAGTTATCGAGGAGTGACTGAGATTGTAGACAAATCTACATACGTGTTTCCTTTTCTTCCTGGGCTTCCAGCTACTCTATCTTTCCCAGCCTTCCTATGCCCATAACACTGTATTTTTTCTAGTCAGTAAGATGTTAACAGAAGGGAAATATATTTCCTATAGTTCTGACCCATCAAGTCTTCTACAAGACCCTCCAATGCTCTTCCCCAATCTACTGTCTGGGTATTGATGCTTAGTATGATTTGGAAAGCCACATTTTGAAGATAGCAGAGATTCTGTCAGCCTGGATTTTGAATGACTGTGATAATCAAACTTCCATTGCCTCTTATCTGGAACTCCTGTTTTGGCCTTTACTTGAGTGAGTGAAAGACAAACTTAGGTTTTGTCAAGCCACTGAATGTGCTGTAGAGTCCACTAGCCACTAGCTACATATGTCTTATAATATTTCAGATTTAGCTAGTTCAGCCAAGGAGGTGAATTTTTTAAAATTAATTAATTAATTTTTTATTTTTGGCTGCGTTGGGTCTTTGTTGCTGCGCGTGGGCTTTCTCTAGTTGCGGTGAGCGGGGTCTACTCTTTGTTGCAGTGCGCGGGCTTCTCATTGCGGTGGCTTCTCTTGTTGTGGTGCACGGGCTCTAGGCGCGCGGGCTTCAGTAGTTGTGGCACATGGGCTCAGTAATTGTGACTCATGGGCTTTAGAGCGCAGGCTCAGTAGTTGGGGCCCACGGGCTTAGTTGCTCCGCAGCATGTGGGATCTTCCCGGACCAGAGCTCGAACTTGTGTCCCCTGCATTGGCAGGCAGATTCTTAACCACTGTGCCACCAGGGAAGTCCAAGGAGGTGAATTTTTAATTTTATTACATTTAAATTTAAATAGCCGTATGTGGTGTGTGAGTACCATGTTAGCGCAGTTCTAGTAGGGCTTGGCTACATTTATTTTTCCATTTGAAGAAGGCTTGGACTAAGTAATGGCAGTTTTACCCAATAAAACAAGAGCCTGTATCTTATACGTGGCATAGAATATCCTCAGTAATGTGTCCTTTGTGAACTTCCCCAGCATCCCTTTAACCATGCTTCACCTCATACGTGGTGCCACATTCACTCCCAAATTATTAATACTGTTTTTCTAACCCGTGCCCTTCCTCTCTGCCTCTTCTGCCTGACATGCTTTTCTCCTTCATGGCCATTGGCAAATCGCCTCTCATCTTTCAAAATTTAGAGCTCACGTCACCTTTCCTAAGAATACTTCTATTTTATTTTTTTTGGTTGCCCTGGGTTTTCGTTGCTGTGTGCAGGCTTTCTCTAGTTGTGGCGAGCAGGTGCTACTCTTCGTTGTGGTGCGTGGGCTTCTCACTGCAGTGGCTTCTCTTGTTGCGGAGCACAGGCTCTAGGCCTGCGGGCTTCAGTAGTTGCAGCACGTGGGCCCTAGAGCACGTGGACTTCAGTAGTTGTGGTGCATGGGCTCAGTAGTTGCGGCACAGTGCTCTAGAGTACAGGCTCAGTAGTTGTGGCACGTGGGCTTAGTTGCTGTGCGGCATGTGGGATCTTCCCGGAACAGGGATCAAACCCATGTCCCCTGCATTGGCAGGTGAATTCTTAACCACTGCACCACCAGGGAAGTCCCATGAATACTTTTGTGACACATTCCAGGATGAATTGCTCATTTTCTCCTTCGTGTTGCGCTGAAACCTTCTAGATTTCTATTATGTCACCTACAACACTTCATTGCATTTATTTGTTATTGCATTTCTCTCTTTTCCTATTAGACTGGAGGCTTTTGAGAATGGACTATGTCTATTAATATTTGTTCTTATAGCACTTCGGACATCAATTACAATGTAAATCATCATTAAAAGATACATGAATAGGAAGTTTGGGAAAGAGAATTCTATAATAATCTTCTACTATTCCCCTTCTTTGATTTGCATTATCTCCTAAGAAGTTAAGAACTGATTAAGGCTGGACCAGTGTTTTCTGCCCTGTATTTATATTCAGAAAGATCTACCTCTGATACTTTACCCTCAGTGAGCACACAATCAATGGTTATGGTTTACAGAATGAAACTACAATTGCACATTGCATTTCTTTCTCTGTTAATCTCAGACTACATGTCACAAAATCTCCAAGTCTCTGATGTAACTAAAATGAATACTGGAAATTAGCAGATCAGATCATGACATATACGGCATATGATCAATATGTTGTATGGGTCAATTTCATTGATATATTTTATCTTGTTACTAAGAAATGGTTGTAATGAAAACAACACATTTTAAAGCTTAGAGAAAGACTTGAATTAAAATTTCTGGTTATATTTCAATATTTCCCATCTTTTGGTGCAATGGCAAATCTTTGAAAAAATGGAGCCACTCATTGAATGCTTCACTATTTGATGAACTTGAAGAATAGCTCAAATCTTCACACTTTTCTATTATTTCCATTTATTCCTGTAGGTCTGTGCTTCCCTCTGAGATAATGTCTTGTATGTAAGTCTGCTGGCAATAAATTCTTTCAGGTTTTGTCATTTGTATTTATTTTATTTTAGCTTTTGTTCACTTTTACCCTTTTTGTATTTGCCTTTATTTTTAAAGGTTATTTAATGGTATAGACTTCTAGGTTGGCAGCTCTTTTTCTTTCAGCTCCTTAAAGAAACTGACATAGTTTCTATTCAAAAGTCTACTATCACTTTTATTTTTGTTCATTTGAAGGTAATATGTGTTTTTCCTGCTGATTTTATTTGCTCTTTTGTCGGTGAACTAAAGTAATTTGACTCTATTATACCTATTTATTTATTTTTTAGAACTCTTACATGGGGCTTGCTGAATGTCTTGCATTTATGTGTTGTTGCTTTTTATCAGATTTGGAAAATTTTCATCCCACTTTTATTTGAACAGGGGACATTTTCTTCTCCTCTTCTGAAACTCCAATGACGTTTGCGTTAGACCTTTTGAATACGTCTCACATGTGTCTTATGCATTCTTCTGGTTCAGTTCTTCAGTTTGGATATTTTTCTGTTAAACAGTTTCTTTTACTAATCCTGTGTTCCACTGTGTTCAATCTTCTCTTTAATTATCCAATGAGTTTTTAGTTTCAGATATTATATTTTTTAGATCTTAAATGTCAATGTGAGTCATTTTTTTCTAATGTACCATAGAAATATTTTAACTTTTCATTCATTTTGCCCATCTTTTCTTTTATATCATTGAACATGCTAATAATAGTTATTTTGAAAACCTCATCTGCTAAGTCTATTATCTTTAATATCCCTAAGGTCTTTCATTGATTGTTTTTTCTCTTGGTTAATATTTGCTGGTTTTTCCACCTTCACTTATCTGGTTAATTTTTATTTTACCTTCTGGACCTTGTGGATGATATATTGTAGATGCTCTAGATTTTGTTATTAATCTCTAGAGAGAGTTATATTTTGTTTTGATAAGAATTTCAGTTGTGGGAGGATTACCTTGATTCTGAGACTTGCTTTTAGGCTTCATTAGGATGGAGCTATTGCACTTTTGTTCTTACTCTTAGAGAGCAGACCTTACTTCTTTTTTAAAAACTTTACTGAGATATACTTGACATATAACATTGTGTAAGTTTAAGGTGTACAGTCTATTGATGGGATACATTATATATTGCAAAATGATTATCACCCTAGCATTAGTTGACACCTACATAAAGTCACATAATAGTTATTTCTTTTTTGCGGTGAGAACACTTAAGATTTACTCTCTTACCAACTTTCAAGTGTATGACACATTATTGTTAAGTATAATAATAATGCTGTACATTAGATCCCCAGAACTTATTCATCTTATACCTGGAGGTTTATACCCTCTGATCAAAATTTCCGCATTTCTCCTACTCTGCTCCCACGCTCCCTGCACCCCCCATAACCACCATTCTGCTCTCTATTTTTATGAGTTTGGCATTTTTAGATTCCACGTATAAGTGATATCCTACAGTATTTGTCCTTCTGTGTCTTGTTTCACTTAGCATAATGTCCTCAAGGTCCATTCTCTGCAGTTGTAAATGGCAGAATGTCCTTATTTCTCATTATTATACAATCATATTCCATCGTATAAATATATACCACATTTTCTTTATCAGTTCATCTGTTGATGTACACTTAGGTTGTTTCCATATCTCGGCTATTGTGAATAACGCCACAGTGAACATGGGAGAGTAGATACCTCTTTGAGAGCCTGTTTTCATTTCTTTTGGATATGTACCCAGCAGTGGGATTGCTGGATCATATGGTATTTCTAATTTTTTTGAGGAACCTCAATACTGTTTTCCATAGCTGCTGCACCAATTTATATTCCCACCACAGTGCACAAGGATTCCCTTTTCTCCACATCTTCACCAGCACTGTTGTATCTTGTCTTTTTGATGGTAGCAATTCTATCAGGTGTGAGGTGATATCTCGTGGTTTTGATTTGATCACTAATCATTTCTCAGATGATTAGTGATGTTCAGCACCTTTTCGTCTACCTATTGGCCATTTGTATGTTTTCTATGGAAAAGTGTCTATTTGGTTCCTCTGCCCATTCTAAAACCAGACTGGTTTTGTTTGTTTGTTGTTTTTTTGCTATTGAGCTGTATAACTTCCTTATATATTTTGGATATTAGCCCCTTATCAGGGGTTAAATTACTAATTTTAGCTTTTGTTTCTTGTGCTTTTGGTGTCATACCCAAAAAATTGTTGCCAAGACTAATCTCAAGAAGCTTTTTCTCTATGCCTTCTTCTAGGAATGTTATGGTTTCAGGTTTTATGTTTTAAGTCTTTAATCCATTTTGAGTTGATTTTTGTGAGTGGCATCAGATAGGGTTCCAATTTCATTCTTCTGCATGTGGTTAACCAGTTTTCCCAGCACCATCTTTTGTAGAGACTATCTTTTCTCCCATTGAGTATTCTTGGCCTCCTTGTCAAATATTAGTTGACCATACATACGTGGATTTATTTCTGGATTTCAATTCTGTTCCTTTGGTCTTGGTGTCTATTTTTATGCCAGTACCATGTTGTTTTGATTACTATAGTTAGTAGTATAGTCTGAAATCAGGAAGTGTGATGCCTCCAGCTTTCTTCTTCTTTCTCAGGATTGCTATTTGGAGTCTTTTGTGGTTCTATACACGTTTTAAGATTGTTTTTTCTATTTCTGTGAAAAATACCATTGGAATATCTGAAAAAGAGATACAGAAAACAATCTCATTCACAATAGAATAAAAAACAATGAAAATTTTGGAATAAATTTATGCAAGGAGGTGAAAGATCTGTACACTGAAACCTATAAGACGATGATGAAAGAAATTGAAGAAGACACAAATAAATGGAAAGATATATTCATGTTCATGAATTGAAAGAATTAATATTGCTAAAATGTCCATACTACGCAAAGCTATCTATAGATTCAATGCTATCCCTATCAAAATTCCAATGGTAGTTTTTAGAGTAGACTTTACACCCAGTGCATGGTCATTACTCCTACAGCATGGTGCTTCCATGGTCTCAACTGGAAGCCTGAGATGTTTGCAGAGATCTCTTTGCCCTGGTTGGGCCTGAAATCCAAAATTTTCTCAGCACTCTGCAGCCTCAGAAATCTCTGCAGAGCTCTCCAGCCTCCCAGTGGATTTTCTCTGCTAGATTTTTTGGAATCTTACCTTGTAAATATGCAATTTAGGAACTAACCAAGAATCCTAGGGGGGATGTTTTGATAGATTTTGATGCTCCTTACCTTTGGACCCTTCCTATGTAATAACCTATCTGCAAACCCCAGTGTCTTGGAAGCTCCAAATTTTAATCTCTGTTTACACAACCCAGCAAGAATACCACTCTTCTTGGGCTTTATTTCTCTGTGCCATAGTTTAGGAAGTCTTCTCAGGGAGAAAACCAGGATAAATGTGGTACATTCACCTTCATGCTTCCCTTCTTTCAATGACCAGAGCCTTGTGTTGATTGTTAAAAACTTAGTTATTTTAATAGTTTAAATAAAATAGTTATTTAATACACTTTGTCTAGTTGCTTATGGTAGGAGGTAGATTTGATAACAGACACTCTGCCATAACCAAAACCAAAGACCCTACCAATATCTCTTATTTCCATGGCCGTTCCTTGTCTATGCCAAGGTTTCATATTTTCTTTCTTGTTTCTTAACATTTTCCTCATTCTTCATAAGATTTACTTGCTTTCTCTCAAGAGTAAAAGCATTGTACCCACTTTTTCTATGAATAGGTGACCTTAGACAAGTTACTTAACCTTCCTGATTCTTATTTTATTCATCTAAAACAATCGCATAATAGGCAATGTTTCTCACATTATGTTCCATGTACCACCTACATCTGAGTTATCTAGGAAAGACTGTTAAAAATATAAATCCCTGAGGTCTTTCAAGATTTTCCGGAACAGAATCTTGGCTAGGTGGACCCTGGGGATTTGCCTTTTTACCAAGCTCTATGGATGGTCCTTATGTAGACTAAAGTTTGAGAACACTGTGATAAGGCCACTGTGAAGAATAAATAAGTCATATTTTATGAAGCACCTGAAATATAAGTGCTTAATAAATGCTAGTTTTCATCTCACTATCTTTCAACCCATACATTTTAGAAAAATATTTTAAATAGATATGCCAATATATGAAATATTTGGAAGCTAGTCAGAGAATAGAATTATATACAAATGATTGCTGCTATTAACTAAAATATTCCATAATCCAGCTTTTTTTTTTTTTTCCTAATTCAAAACCATTTTTGATATTCTAGTTCCTTTGAATTTGTATATAAATTTAATTTTTTGGCTTTTTTAATGACATACAGTTGACTTACAATATTATATTAGTTTCAGGTATACAACATAGTGATTAGATATTTTTATAGACTAGACTCCAAAAAAAGGTGCTACAATATACTGACTATATACCCTGTAATCCAGCTTTTTTTGTTATCTATTGTACCATGCAATAAAAGAGAAGTTCAGCTTTAAATTTGATATAAAATATTGAACTGAAAAGTCAGTAGTCAGAATCCATCAAAATATTTAAACCTGGTGATATATATTGAAGGGTTACTATTTCTTCTCTTCCCCAGAAAATCGAAAGGGAAACTAATATTCAACAAGAACATACACAGTGTATGAAAAAAGGGAGCCAAATACACGTTGTTCTGACTTGTGATTTTTCAAAGTGAATTCTAGTAAAGGAAGAAAATAACAGAAACTGAAAGAGTGGAGTGAGGTCCAACTTCACAGTTCCACACAGAGCTAATTGTCGTAATTGTTGTAAGTGATTTAGAGGTTCTTAACATTCATTAAAGTAAAATAAAAATGAATAACCCCCTAAGTAATATCCTCCTTGGCTTAATGACAAAAAGAATCAATTATATGCAACATTTAACATGCGTTTTTAGAAAATTGGCTTCCTTTTTAGAAATGACATCCAGGACATAGCTGCAAGGCAATCACCATCAATTACCCAATTATTTCTGTTTTAGTTATAGCATAATTCTCACTGGAAATAGATTACACTGTTGGGGCTTTAAGGTGATAATTAATCGTGCAACTCCTGCCCCCAGTACAAGCTTGGAATCAAATGAGAATATTTGCCAGGGATAAGATGGACAGGGATCAAAATTCTAGACTTATTTTTACTTTTTATTTTTTTAAAGGAATTCCTTTATTTTTATTATTTATTTATTTATTTATTTTTGGCTGTTTTGGGTCTTCGTTTCTGTGCAAGGGCTTTCTCTAGTTGCGGCAAGCGGGGGCCACTCTTCATCGCAGTGCACGGGCCTCTCACTATCGCGGCCTCTGTTGCTGTGGAGCACAGGCTCTAGATGCGCAGGCTCAGTAGTTGTGGCTCACGGGCCCAGTTGCTCTGTGGCATGTGGGATCTTCCCAGACCAGGGCTCGAACCCGCGTCCCCTGCATTGGCAAGCGGACTCTCAACCACTGCAGCACCAGGGAAGCCCTAGACTTATTTTTAGTAAACATAGATCAGGAAAAGTTTCTTGGATCTATAGCCACAACTGGGCTTTCTACTACCTTTATCCCAATTGGAACAATATAGCTGAAGGAGAATTTGGATCTGTCAAATAGGTTCACTTACCCAGGATTATTGCCCCACACCTGTTGAACCCTATTAGTGGTGACTGAGAGAGGCAGGCCTATAGACTTGCATCGAGAAGAAATTTCTTAGTCCTGACCTATGTGTGCTTATCTGAAGGATGTAGGCACAGAGCACAATTTGCCCCTCATGGGCAGGGGTATGAATAAACAGAATGAGGTAGCACTTGAATCAAACATGTTTGTTTCCTTTACCAAATATCATGCCATACATTTTTACTTTAGGATCAAAGTAGGAAGTTGGGGTGTAAGGATAATAATTTATAATACTTAGGATTAAATATGAAGATTTTTTTAGGACAGAGCACTGTACTTCCTTGTCCACCTCTCTACTTCCCATAGATCTGTCCACTCTACTGCCTAGTAGAATTTAAAACAACTAAGAGAACTTAGAATAAATGTATAAAAACTAAATGGTATCATCATAATACACAAATACTCATGCCTATACTGCATCCATACTTGGACAGACTTAAATGTAGATATGTATGTGCGTACTACTATTTACAATAGCCAGGACATGGAAGCAACCTAAATGTCCATCGACAGATGAATAGATAAAGAAGACGTGGCACATATTTACAATGGAATATTACTCATCATAAAAAGAAATGAAATTGAGTTATTTGTAGTGAGGTGGAGGGACCTAGAGTCTGTCATGCAGAGTGAAGTAAGTCAGAAAGAGAAAAACAAATACCGTATGCTAACACATATATATGGAATCTAAAAAAAAAAAAAAAGGTACTGATGAACCTAGTTGCAGGGCAGGAATAAAGACGTAGACATAGAGAATGGACTTGAGGACACGGGTGGGGAGGGGGAAGGGTAAGTTGGGTCAAAATGAGAGTAGCATCGACCTATATACACTACCAAATGTAAAACAGATAGCTAGTGGGAAGCAACAGCATAGCACAGGGAGATCAGCTCTGCTTTGTGACCACCTAGAGGGGTGGGACAGGGAAGGTGGGAGGGAGGCTCAAGAGGGAGGGGATATGGGGATATATGTATGCGTATGGCTGATTCACTTTGTTGGACAACAAAAACTAACACAGCATTGTGAAGCAATTATACTCCAATAAAGATATATTTTTTAAAAAAGATATGTATGTGCATACTATATTACTAAAGCCCTCTTACGTGGACTACAGTTATATGTGTAACCCCCATATGCATTTACCTTTGAACTTCAAATGAAGTTGGCTGAAACCGCATCGAATGATCAGTGGCAGAGAACCTGCATGTGTATATATATGATTGGGCACCGATGTTGGGGAAGTGATGTCTGCATCATCCTGGTCATCTCTGGTGCTGAGATCTGTCTTCTGATCGATCAGTTTAGTGGCTGGATTATCCTATTCTACCAAGCATGCTGTCCCATTCCATGATACGTACATTGAATGCCACATCTTTCTCTCATTTCCACCAAAACTATAAAAATGAAAACATTCCCATGAGGTATTTTAGTGGATTCAGTCTTGGATGCTTTTCTGAGAGTTTGTGAAGATGGAGATGGTTTATATAGTCGTGAAAGTAAACTAAAATTGAATATTTGCTTTCCTTCTTTTACAAATCTTTTTATTATCAACACTACCTTAATTTCCATTCTCCTCTCCTCCTTTCCTTTTTCTCTTTTCCAAGTGTCCTTTCCCTGAGGAATAAACTCTACTCCTCCCCAAATTATTTTTAATTTTTTCTTGAAGTTTTCTCCAGCTCCCATTCTGAAACTCATGCCCAGGCCATCAAAGTCAAGGCTATGGGCTGCTTCCTTATGGTCTTATTTCTCTGAGCATCTGCAAGGATATGAGAGCAGAGGAACCACATGAAGATTCGTTTCCCCAGTGATATGAACTATACCATAAGTAGGTAGAAGCAAATTCCCCCTGTTTAGGTTTAAATGTTAATCTTTTTCAACTTTATTATATATAAGTTGGATATCTATAACTCTATTATTAAAGGGTCGTTAATTTCCACTTGCACACAATTAGCCATAGCTCTATAATTTGATAAATGTAATCACAAGCCCCTAAAGTCTCCATAGGAATATGATTCCTTATCTAGTTTTAATTATATTCCTAGGATAAATTGTATGATCTCAGCATATCAGGATGCCTCACCATTATGGGACAGAACAACAAAATTGCCATAGCCTGACATATGATTCTTGATATTTCTACAACTACAACTAGAATTATTTCTTTTACATGGAAGTGGTTTTCAGACAGACATCTCTAAGGTAAATAGATTATATGATCTTTTTCTAAGAGCAGGTTTTGATCAGGAAATAGCAGAGCAGACTACAAGAACTCTGAATCCTTGAAAGGAAATGACATCTTGAAAGGATGTCGTTCAGTAAGAAGTGAGTTAAGGAAGCAGTCAGGAGTGCTATGCCAGATTTCTCCTGCCATACAATTGGGCTGAAAGCTGCCTTCATCTAACTTCTTAGCATTTTTTGGGTAGACTTAACTCTAGTCTCTTCACTTCTGATAATAGAAAGTTTTCAAACATAAGTCTGGGTTATATTTTCACTCAGTAACTTTCGATAAATATTTTCTTTCATCTTTGCATTTTGTAGTTTGATCCAAAATCAATAATTTGGATACAGACATACCAAACCACATAACTGAGAGGGTTCCTAAAGAGATTGGCAGAGTAATTTCCTAAAGTACCTGGTAACTGCCAAGAAAACACTTGCTGTGTCTGAGAATGCTGATGAGAGCGTCCTTTTCTAACCCTATCCTAAACAGAATGGAAAAAAATGTTTCCTCTTGATTGGAGAAAAAGGTCAGTAAATTTGTAACATTCTTTGGCAATTTTCAGCTTTCCTGTTGGTTAGTTATATCCCTTTGTTTTTAATATTGTATATGTAGAGATTAGATGGAAAAAGAAAAGAAACAGCTTTGGTAACTTTTAACTGTCAGTGGGATTCCAGAACGAAAACTAGTATTTTTCTATCAAATGTTGAGAAGTAGTTAAAAAGCCCCAAATTGGCAGCTAAGAAATAAGTAGCACAATTGCTTAAAATTCAAGACTAGTTTTAAAAGTTTTTCTAAAGCTCTGTTAGCATGACGCTAAGAATCACCTGGATGTTTATTAAATATACAGATTTGTGGGTCTACCCCAGGCCTCCTGAATCTGACCCTCCAGTGAAAGGGCCCAGGAATCTGTGTGTTTAACGAGCATTCCCCATGATTCTTATAAGGTAAATTTTTAATACACTTTAAGAGTGAGGGATGCATAAGAATCTCTTGAGTGTGTCCCCCAGATAGATTACTCCTCAAACCAAGATACTGACACATATTCCCCCATACCTAAGCAAACCACTAGCACTAATCGGATATATTGTGTCCCTCAGGTGTTTTGCTGGTTAAATCTAGGATGTCAGCTGCTATTGAGTAAGATTAATACTAGAAAGAGCTCTAAAAAAACCACTAGAGGCTAGGAAGGAAAATTATTTTCCATATTTTTTATTTTTCATGATGTTTATTCTGAAGTATCACTACTAAATTTAGCATCCCTTCTTTGCTGCCCCCGTTACTTTCTAAACTCTTTAAGGGTAGAGATAGTTCTCTAGTCATCTTTGTATCTCCAGCCCTAACACAAGGTTTGGTACATTTGTTATTGAATAAGTGAATGACTTGGTAAATACTAAAATTGCTGTATTAAATAGTTTTAATGAAAAAAACGTTGGTGCCTAAGGGTGAGATGTTCTTGGTATACGTGCATAAATAGCAAGTACGTACCAAGTGAAGGCATTGCAAAACTGAGGCTTAAACTGCAAAAAGAAAAGGCACAAGGTGACAGTTTTGTGACAGTGGCTATACACACCTGATTCTATTGCTTAGACAAGTGAAAATTTCCCCATCTGGGTCTTTACTTCAAATTAACCTTCATCTCCAGCAGCAGGAGCAATTATTTGGACCTGCATTTAGAGACAGGAAAAGGAAAGAGATTCTTCTTTTATGCCTCATTAGGCCACAGAATAAGTAACACAATACAAATGTCCCTGAAAGGATTAATGACACAGCTCAAGATAGCTACTATTTGTTCTAATTGGAAATAAGATCATCATTTTCTCTGATCTTCGGATCTGGGGATGAGCAAGGATCACAGCTGAACAGTAAGTAAAGAGGCAACTGGAGAGAGTTGAAATCATCCTGAAGTCGGCTATTACCAGTTCATCCAGCACTGCTTCCCAATTTTACACCTTCCTGGAAGCAGTAGTCACAGGGCTGCATGGTACAGTTCCAATATTGAATGGTAAACTATTGTCCTAAAGACTATGAGTACTTTGGGCATGTTAATAGAATCATGTAAGGGGCCATTTGGAGATTTTGAGAACCTAAGCAGTTGTGTAGATATTGGGTGAAATTGTTCTTGGCTGGCGTGCTCCAGTTCCTACAAAATTCTCCCTATTTAGCGATACAGATAAAAGAGAGCTTAATATATGCAAGGATAATTATTCACAAGAGAATCCACTTAAAGCTGCAACAAAAATTTCATGGTATAAAAGGAGAAAAGGTTTCAATTGAGACTTTATCTTGAAAAAATAGAGTTATAGTAGTGAAAATAATGTCTTTCTCATAAATAAAATAATTTTGGTTATAAAGACAACTAGGGCTAGTTATAGAAAGTAGCAAGTTTTTCTTTTTTAAAAACCATGATTCTGCCAAAAGTGTATGAGAGCACAATGCAACGTCCTTTCATGTTTAATTAACTTTCAAAGGATAATCTTTTTGAAGGTTACTTTTGAGAAATATTCATGGATGTATCAGTTTTTTCAGTGACTTTTATTGTTATGTTGATATTCGAATCTTTCTCCTTCAAAATGCCTGCTGTGTCATCAACCTCGCCTTTGCTCTCTTCTACAATTTTGAGCTGCCTAATGAGGCCAAGAATCTTATATGTCAGTGGCTTTGTGTGTGGTTTGCACTGTTTTGCAGTACTACTCTTGTTCATCACTTGAAATTCTGAAACTTTTCTGAGATGTATAGGTTTGGTTGGCAAAGGATTTGCGCTATATTTACAGACTAATGATCAAATACATTCATTTAATGGTTAGAGATAGATATGAATTTTCAGAGAGAAGGGATGTGGAGAACAGACTAATTTTATAAATGATCAACTCAGTAGACCATTAGAGAAAATTTTCATGTTATGATGGCTTTTGCTTTCCTGTTGTGAAGACTCAGATAATAAAATTGATAATGAGGAACTTCTGTATTATCACTGTCTTCACTTTATAGGTGATTAAAATGCAGCTCAGAGAAGTTCAGTGACTTAAGGCAACACAGTAAGTAAATACTCTCCCCTAATCCATGCTCCTTATGCAAAGGAGCGGATAGAATGGGGGGCTAAGAGTGAATCTTTTTCCCCTTGGTTGGCAGCAATTTGGATTACTGTAATAAGAAACAGTTTCTTCATAGGCCCCATCACTCTGTACAGATGTTAGGATTTCTGAGTAGTCTAACGTTCCAGACTCATGTATTTTCTTCTGCAGTTGATTTTGGCCTCCATAGAAACTGAATGCTGATCCCATGTCCGAGAATTCCTCTTGAGAAGATTGAATAGATTAATGGAAAGAGCTTTGAACTGAGAATCAAGATTTATGGGGTCTAAGTTTAGCTCTGATGCTGACGAATTGTCAAAAATCAAGTATGACCTTGGGCAAGTTGCTTTCTCATTCCGAACCTTGGTTTCCTAAACTTTGAGATAAAGATCCTGAACTCATTTATCACTAAAGCCCTTTCCATGGCAGAATTCCACATGTCTGCCTATCACCTGCAATCCACCACAGGCCTGTAATAGACAAATACTGGCTACTAGTAAGTACTTAATTTGTTGATATGTGCAAAACATTTGGTACATAGGAGAACTTCAGTAAACACTGGTTCCTTCTGTCCATCTCCACCTTCTCCACACACACAAGATGTAAAACACATTTGCTCTCCCTTCACTGGGAGAACTTAGAGATGCAAGTGGTTAAGAAAAAAAAAAAAAACTATTAATTGAAATGGGCTTAGATACCTACTTTTAAGCAATGCATGTTTAAAAGGGCAAATCTTGAGACTGTCATCAGTTGTATATGCAACCACTTGGAAGTCCCTGAACAAAGTGCTAGTGTGATTATGTCTAACTTGGCATCTTTTTACTGACCTTGGACTTTAGGCCATCACTTGGCTCTCTTGTTATTCTCAGAAAGCTTGGTGTTTGTATTTCCAAAGATAATGTAGGGGATCAGATCTACTTTTTAAAAGATATTCTTAGTGTTCCACTCTCTCACTTCTTTCAGACAGGCCAAACTGAGGATTCCCTTAGGAGGACTGGATATTGGTCCTCTTGGCTGATGTTCATGGCTTCTTCTAGACTTCCTTTAGCAGCTCAGTTCCTATTATTTTTATCTATCTATCTGTCTGTCTATCTATCTATGCATCTATCTATCCATCTACCTATCATCTATCTGCTACCTACCTATCCCTATCTATCTGTGCCTGTACCTAACACTGATACCAAATATTATTTTCTTGATCTGGACCTGTGTAGAAAGCTCACAAATAGGTTTTCAGAGAGAAAAGTAAGCCAATTACTTTAGCCATTTTGTTCAGTTATCTTTCAGAGTATCTTAATTAAATTCGATTTAATGAAGTGAGTTCCTACCATGTGCTCTTGCATATGATTTCTTTTGAAGAGATCCAGACAAAATGGTTCCTGTTCTCAGAGCTCAAATTCTAATTACTCAGAAAATGTAAAGCTGTCCAGGGATGGAATCCAAAGCCAGGTCAGTCTCCAAGTGGGCACCATTCCACTTCACTGTCTCTTGTCACTGCCATTCTGCGATTCTGGCAGCTGCATAGCAGGGTTCTTTAGGCAGGATTTGGGTTGAAAGACAGGAGGTATGCCTCTGGTCTGGCAGTTGAGTGGTTTAAGAATCTGCTTGTCTTCAAGGTTTGGGATAGTGACCAGTTACAAGTGACCAGAAACCTAAAAGTGGTCAGGAGTAGAAGGGTCCATTGAAGGTTGGAGAAGCAGATAGACCTCAGAAGAAGAGGTCAAATTGGAGTGGGAGGTGAGTTTTAGATACATTAAGATCCAGGCACCCAGAGTACAGAGTCTGAAACTAGTATAAATGGGAAGCTGTTTTAATCTAGGTCCTTCAGACAACCATCCTTGCCATTACTGCCTTTGTTGCTCACATGATTAGGGAATTTAAACCTACTCCATAATCATGGTGCAAAAGAATAGATAGTAGCTCCTGAGAGTGGCTATTTTTTGTTTGTTTGTTTTATACAGCAAATGTCAAATATCACCTGCAATATTTTAAATGGTCATCCAAAGACAGACATTTTCCTGTTTCAAATAAACGCATCTTTGACACATACATGGACTTTAGCGTAAATCATTATTTCACTACATTGAGTGAGGGAGTCCATAGAGCAAAGCTGTTTCCTTCTCCTTTGAATGCTGTGGTCCCTGGCATAGACCCATAGGCCCTGGCTCGCGACAGATTCTCTGTACAAATTTTTTTTGAACTGAGATGATTAGGTTCTGATTGTTAAGAGCAAACCAGATCAAGCCATTTCTGTTATGAAACACTGTTGTTGGCCTTAAGCCATCACTTTCCCTGAGTTGGAAACTTTACTTGAGCATTAATGACTTTCGGGGAAGCTATTAGCCCAGAACCCTGTAGAGCAACTTCTGGGGCTGCTGGGCCCTGCGCATCTGTCACTCCTCTTTGACAATCTGCAAGATGCAACTACAGCATCTGTAGAGAGTGGGTTAATAACTGTCCTGCTTTGTGTGAGAATTACCAAGGTAGAACGGGAGGCTCAACACAGAGTCTGTACTTGCTTAGCATGCTGGCTGGAATTAAACACCTCATTTGAAAACCAAGACACACAAGGAAGGAAATGGAACAAATCCCTTGCTTTCAACTGCATTGCAGATAGGACAGAGTGAGGCTTAAGTGTCGAATTCTGCCTGGATTGTTCTGAATCTAAATGGTTCATCTCTTACAGGAGAGTGGTTGAGTTACTTTGATGTTTGAGACTAGGTAGAAATACCAACTGTATCAGCTAATTTATTCTTACATTCAACCACTCATTTGCCAAATACATATTTGACACCCATTACATGCTACAGATGAAGCAGAGAGTAAGACAAACAAATCCCCTATCCTCATGGAGCTCATATTCTGGTAGAAATGAATAAATAAATATATCACATAATGTCAGCAATGAATAATAACAACTCAGAGTAATGCTGATATGGTGGTAACATAATGTCTGGTATCAGATATTATGATGACAGTGATAAATAGTGGTCAGGGATGGCATTTCTGAGTAAGTGCTTTTTGGGCAGAGACATGAATGAAATGAGGGAGAGGACCATGCAGGTATATAAGGAAGAGATTCCTAGCAGCAAAAAGAGAACATTGAGAGGCTCTGAGGTGGGAATAAGCTTGGCATTCTGGGGACAGCAAGAAGATTGGTGAGACTGCATAAAATTTAGTGGGAAAGGGAGATGGGAGGTAGAATAAGAGTAGACATGCGCAGTTCACACAAAGCACGTTTGCTGGGGTAAGCATTTTGCATTTCTAAGTGTGAATAAGAAGGCAATGGAGGACATAGAAAGGGGGAAATGAAATCTGATTTATGTGTTTAAAGATCACACTGTATGGTAGGCAGAATAATGTTACCTTACATGACAAAGGGAAATTAAAGTTGCAGATGGAATTGAAGTTGCTAATCAGCAGATCTTCAAATAGAGAGATTATCTCGATTTTTCTGGGTGGTCCCAGTGTAATCTCAAGGGTCCTTAAAAGTGGAAGAAGAAGGTAGAAAAGGTCAGAGTGATGTGATGTGAGAAGGACTCGATCCACCACTCCTGGTTTTGAAGATGGACGACTGAGGTCTCAAGCCTCAAGAGTATGAACAGCCTGCAGAAATTGGAAAGGAGAAGGAAGTGGATTCTCCACCAGCTCCTCCAAAAGGGAATGCAGCTGAACAACACCTTGATTTTGGCCCAGTGAGACTCATGTTGGATTTCTGGCTTACAGAAGAGTAACATGATAAATTTGTATTTTAAAAATCACAAAGTTTGTGGTAATTTGTCATAGCAATGATAGAATATTAATACACTCTGGCTTCTGTATGGGGGGATGAACTGTACAATCTAAGCGTGGAAGTAAGGAGTCCAATTAGGTTGCTACTGTAATTTTATAATCTAGAGAAAATGAAGGCGTAGATTAGAGTGACAACGGTGGAGCTGGTGGGAAGTGGTCAGACTTGGAATGTATTTCCAAACGGACAGAAATTGTCTTGAATTATTCCTGGGATTTTGGTCTGAGTCATTGAGTATGAACAACTGGGTGAGTAGCAGTGCTATTTGCTGACATAGGGAAGATTGGGGGAGACATGGTTTAGGGGAGAAAAGCAAGAGTTCTATTTTAGAAATTTAAGTCGGAGATCCCTTTCAGATATCTGAGTGGAACTGTTGATTAAACAACTGGATAAATTAGTCTGAAGCTCAGGTGATAGGTCAGGGCTAGAAATATAAATTTGGGATGGCAAAACTGCAAAATAGAAAAGACTTTTGTCTTAGGTATTGTGGTGCCACCATATCAACCCCAACTGCTTATACTTGAAATGTTATGTGAGAGGAAAGGATGGTTCTATTTTGTTGAGACCATTATTATTTGGAATTCTATAGTAATTGAACTGATATCCTAACTAATCTCCCAAACAGTTCAATCATTTCATATTCAACATAATTTGAACTACTCAAATTGCCCAGATTAAGTCCAGAGAACAGGGGAATCTAGCTTATTGGGGATAGAGCCATATATCTTTCCTGATCATATGCTCTTGTCTATATTTGCCCGGGAAAACTGGGTGACCAGGACAACTATGGCTTCAGTGGTTGGTGGGTGTAGCCTTTATCTGCACAGTTGAAAGTGGCTTGTCACAATGTTGACATTTTGAGCAGCTTGATGAAGAAAGAGATGGGAGGATGCACCGCTTCAATTTTAGGACACGCACACATCTCTTCCACTCTTACCCCATTGCTCAGAATTAAGCATGTGGTCTCACTTATCTATAAGGAGATTTCTAGTCTGGGTGGCCATGTGTGCAGCTGAGATGGGAGGGTTCTGTTACCAAAGGATGAAAGAGGAAGTGGACGTTGGGAGACAGTAGTGATTCTCATCCTGGTCCGCTTCTCTGGCCACCCTAACATTTTCATGCATCCTTCTTCCTGCTCCTAGAACACAGCCCCCTCCCCTTGCGGGTTGCATCAGCTCAAAGCCCAGTATCTGCAGGTGGTGCATAGTCTTTTCACCACGACTTGGTGCTCTGCTCCTGGCCCAGTGAACTCTAACCTAAAAGACCAGTTAATTGACCCCTCACCAATGTAAAATAGCAAATTTTAGCTGCATAGCTGCAATAGCTCTGTATAGCTGCAATTAAAATAAACAACCCCGCCCTCCCCACCAAATCTCCCATTTAGAAAAAGGCATAATACAGTAATCACTTTAAAACAATTATCAAATACCACCTGTGAAGGAATACCAAAGACTCCTGTAATAGTTTGCCAGAGCTGCGATAGCAAAATACAACAGAAATTAATTTTCTCACAGTTCTGGAGGCTGGAAGTCCAAGATCAAGGTGTCAGTAGCTTTGGTTTTTTCTGAGGCCTCTCTTCACTGCCTTCTCACTGTGTCCTTTCCTCTGTGCACGTGCATCCCTGGTGTCACTTGTGTGTGTCCAAATTTCCTCTTTTTATAAGGACACCGGTCAGATTGAATTAGGGGCCCACCCTAGGGGCCTCATTTTCAAGGAGGCGTCTAATCACCTCTTTAATAGCCGTATCTCCAAATAGTCATATTCTGAGGTACTGGGGGTTAGGACATCAATGTGTGCATTTTGTGGAGACACAATTCAGCCTATAATTCCTTTCCCCGTCAGTGGAGTAAACTCCTTCTTTAGTTCATCTGGCATACCTGGTTCTGCTTTCTGGGCAGAACTTTCTGGACTAATGTTCTCTGTGTCTCCTCCAGGGCCCAGCTTAGAGTGAGGTGAGGGAGGAGAGGCAGACATTTGCCTCAGACGTAAAGTATAAGGGGGCGGGGCTTCCCTGGTGGCATAGTGGTTGAGAATCTGCCTGCCAATGCAGGGGACACGGGTTCGAGCCCTGGATCTGGGAAGATCCCACATGCTGCGGAGCAACTAGGCCCGTGAGCCACAATTACTGAGCCTGCGCGTCTGGATCCTGTGCTCCGCAACAAGAGAGGCCACGATAATGAGAGGCCCGTGCACTGCGATGAAGAGTGGCCCCCACTTGCCGTAACTAGAGAAAGCCCTCGCACAGAAACGAAGACCCAACACAACCATAAAATAAAATAAATTAAAACAAAACAAAACAAAACAAAACAAAAAAAAAAGTATAAGGGGGCACAAAAAATTTCAATAATCAAGATAAAAATATTTTAATAATATTTTAAACAAATAAAAATAATGCAAAAGATCCATGATGAACAAAATATCAATTTTTAATAAAGATAAGATTAATATTACTGGTTTTTCCTTTTGCCTCAGGCTCCAATATGGCTTCCTATAGCACTGTTACTGATCCTGCCATCATTAAAAACTCTGATATTTTATTCAAGGATTTTTTGCACTAATTTTGATTGTCCAAAACATTGCATTAAAATATTATTTATCGTGATTACTGGCTTTTTTTTGCAGCCCCTTATATTTTTTGTACCCGAGGCCAGTGCTTCTCCCTCATTCTCCTCCCTCCTCCCCCAAACCCTGGCTTTCTCTTCAGGGAACTTTGCCTTGTCCGTTGTCCTTCTTCACTACATTCAAAGTGGACACTGGAACGATTATCTTTCTTGGTGGCCAAACCACCTTCTGCTGGTGCAGGTGCAAAGATCTATAGGTGTTTTAGTGTATAACAGGCTCAAGCTTTGGCCAGCTAGGTTTCCCTTCATTTGGTAGCATAATTCCTTCAAAAACCAAGTCAAATTTCAGTTCTAATTGCTTTCAATCAATCGCATAAGATAGTAGCCAGCAGTCTCGCGTAACAGATTTTTTAAAGCATGAAAATTTTAGTCTTTTATTTTCTGTCCTCTCTGCTCTGTCCACCACTACACTGGTCTTTTTCTGCAAGGCACTGAGGCAGTTAAAAGACAGACTTGGGTAGGACGGAAATATCTTTAGTCCAGTTTGTGCCACTGTGCCCCCTCCCATCATCTGGCAGAAGGCACTTACTGGGAAGTACTTGAGAAAAGCTTGGGCTTACCTCCTGCTTAGGCTGCTTCTTCAGAATCACCAGAGTAGAGAAGCTACTACCTTTTCAACCCTGTGTGGGTCCAAACACCTAGACCCTGCCCCAAGCCAATTAAAAAGGAAAAAATTTTTAAAAAGCATCTTCCTAAACAGAGCTGAACTTCCATCTCTACTTTCAAGTAGGCTGACTCTTCCTGGAAATCAGCTTACTCTTGCAGGGCTTTGTTGAAAATGGCAAGAAGTAGACAGCATACACTAACATTCTGAAAAATTTCAACACTTTCCTATAGTAGGCTCAGTTAGCATGGGTTTTGATTTCCAAGTTATCACAGGAGACATTGTGGTAGGCAGAATAATGGCCCCTCAAAGATGTCCATGTCCTAATCCCCAGAACCTGTGAATATGTACCCTTACCTGACAAAAAGGAATTAAGGTAGCAGATGGAATTAAGGTTAATAATTAGCTGACCTTCAGAGAGGAAATTTATCCTGGGTCACAACAGCTCTTAAATGTAGATGAGAGGCAAGAAGAGGTTCGAAGTGACTTGACCTGCTGTTCCTGGCTTTGAAAATGGAGGAAGGGGCTAGGAGCCAAGGAATGTAAGCAGCCTCTAGAAGATGGAAAATGCAAGGCAACAGAGTTTCTCCCAGAGCCTATAGAACAGAACACAGCTGTGCCCACCCCTTGATTTTAGCCCAGCAAGTCCCATTTCAGATTTCTGACCTCCAGAACTGTATGATAAAAAATTTGTGTTGGTTTAAGCCATTAAATACATGGTAATTTGTTATAGCAGCCATAGACAATGATGAAACATTTTTATTAAATGTTTTACTATTAGGTTTCTAGCCTCAAATTTTTATATCCTTGTTGCCTGCTGCTTAACCATTAAGCCAATGTAATATATGTTCAGTTGTGTTGCATCATTACCCTACTCCTAGGTACCAAATTCTGTATTCATTAGTTCATTGCTTCATAGTGCTGACAAGACCCTAAATAACTGTGGCTTAAACAAGATAGAACTTGATTTCTATTTTACCTAAGTCTGATGAGAAGCATACCAGGGCTGTTACGGCTGCTCCGTGGATTAGTAATGCAGATTTCTCTCTTGTCCCTCTGCCATCCCCAGGCATTGCTTCCATTCACATGGATGAAGGAGATTCATCATCATATTTTAGTTCCTGAGATGAAGAAACAGGAAGTAAAGGACACACACCTTCTCTTTAGGGCCACCAATTGGAAGGTGCACACATCACTAACATTCACATGTTATTGGTCTAAAATTAGTCACATGCTGCATATAACTGTAAGGGAGGATGGCAAAAGCAATCTTTATTTTGGTGGCCGTGTGCCCAGACAACATTTGAGGATTCTATTACTAAAGGGAAAAGGGGATAATGAAAATATTTCCTGCTACACACAGGAAGTGGCATCACATTGTGCAAAGGAGGGATTGATTTCAATTTGAATTACAAGTAGGAAAAAAAAATAACAGGAAAACTGGCTTTAAAACTTTTCCCATGGGCACTGGAGCAGCATGAATTCACCATAGAATCAGCGTTACTGCAAAGATAGTTTAAGTATAGCATGTTCAAATAAGACACTGAGAGCTTCAAAGGTGCATGGACAAATAAGTATTCAAATCAAGCAAAATTCTCACGTAAACATAAGGCTTAGTAAAAAGCTTCTACACCAAGAAGTGGGCATCCCAGAGCACACCTTGTGATAGGAGAACAGTGTGGAACACAGAAAGGAGGCTCCAGAGAAGACCAGCCGTCAGGCTTTTGCCTTAGTCACTGTGGTGAAGCGTTATTATCCACCCCTCCGGGAAGGAGCAACCAGAGACTGATGCCAGAACCCACTGTGTATCAGTTATAGATTAAACTGTGGCGGGTTTTCATTTCACAGTATAGATTTAGTCATTCTCAACAAATCCTTTTTGTGAAAATCTTATGGATATTATCATACATAGATACTTTGAGTAGTTAGACCACACGTATTAGAGACCAGATTCAGTTGTCCTGAGAAGAAAAACCCAGGCAGGACGCTCCCGCAGAGCGTTCAGATCAAATGTGTTACCCAGGGAGCTTAACTTTTCCAAATCGCTGAACAGCAGAGAAGTGTCCTGGCAGTTGAGGTCACTGTGCTTTTTAACCCATGGAAATTCTGACATTTGTGTTAAATATCATTGGTTATTTGCTCACTGTTCTATGAAACATCAACAATTCAAAGACATCTCAATGTCTTAGAACCTAGAACTTTCATGATCTTCGTTAGCCAATGCCTTTGTACTTTAGCTAAGGGAGGAAACTGGTGCCCAGAGAGAGTAAGTGAGTTTTCCTGCTAAATGGCTAGTTAGGGACAGAGTCCTGCTTGGAGTTTCAGTCTTCTGATTCTTACTCCACTGTCATATTCTTCATGTTATGGTTGCTTTTCTAGTTGATTCTTCCCCCTTCTTTCTAAAGTTTTTAATTACCCAGGTAATACATGTGTTTATTATTTTTTAAAACGTTACATTATAAAGTTAGTGCACTATTCATTTTAGTTCTTTACCCTTGTCCTCAGAAATAATCACTCTTATGAGTTGTGTATCCATGCTCTTTTTTAATATGTACACACCCATGTTTGTGTGTGCTTTTCATAGAAAACATAGAGTATTG
This sequence comes from Balaenoptera borealis, assembly GCF_965194805.1. NCBI lineage: Eukaryota > Metazoa > Chordata > Mammalia > Artiodactyla > Balaenopteridae > Balaenoptera > Balaenoptera borealis. The sequence goes on from NC_138876.1 coordinate 21,102,204, forward strand.
CTTGTAGTTTTTGCTTTATTGTGTAAATTAGATCTTACTGTACCTGTTGTTCTGCAGTTTGCTTTTATTCACTCAACAATATATTTTTATGATAAATTCATATTGATACACAGATCCAATTTTTTGTTTTTATTTGTATGGTATTCTATCAACCAAATAGACCACATTTAATTTATGTTATTTATCCATTTCCCTTTTGGTACATATTTTTATTTGTTTCCAATATTCACTACTAAATCTAATTAAATGTATGCATTCAATACTCAAGATTTTTCTAATCACTCAAAAAAAAAAAGCTCCTGAAAAGGGATTGCTATTGTCTGAATGTTTATATCCCCCCCCAATTCATATGTTGACATTCTAACCCCCAAAGATGATGGTATTAGGAGGTAGGGGCTTTGGGAGATGCTTAGATTCTGAGGATGGGACCCTCGTGAATGGGATTAAATGCCCTTATACAAGAGGCTCAGACAGTTCCCTAGCCCCTCCACCAAGTGAGGACACAGGGAGAAATTGCTGGTTATGAACCAGGAATACAATCATGCTGGCACCTTGATCTTGAACTTTCCAGCCTCTGGACTGTGAAAAATAAATTTCTGTTGTTTATAAGCTATATTATGTTATAGAAGACAAAACAGACTGTGGTATTTTGTATAGCAGCCCAAACAGACTAAGACAGGGATAAACTGCCATTTAGAATTGTGGCCCATAGAAGAAGAAGATTTGGATTTCAGTTACTTGATTTTACATAAAACGTGTTAGGAGTCTTAGAGGCATAGGTCATTAAAATTAGAAGAAACATCAGAAATCCTCAAGTTTTCCCTCTTCCTTTTTTAAAAGCAGCAGTAGGTGTGAAGAATTTAGTGATTTTCCCCCCAAATTACAGAATGACAGTTGTTGGTTTGTGCCCTCTTTTCATCTCTGTTTTGTGGGTCATTTTCCTTGTCCTGTTCCAGGTTAGAATTCCTTGAGTTACCCTTGGCTTTTTCCCTGTGCTTTCCCCTTTTTTACCCCTGAGAAACCTTCAGTGATCCAGATAAGTTCTAGACTTCTGTCTTCCATCGTGGCCCACCCAGGACCACTACTCTGTGATGTAAATCCTTACTCTCTAATGTAAGCTCTGTGATGGCAGAAACCAATTCTGCTTTGTCTTGCTCATGACAGATAAGAGTACTCTATGATACTGTTGTCTTCTCAGATGAATCTTCACAATCATCAATACAACCCTAGGATTTTTCTCAACATTGTTCTACCAAAAAAAAGAAAAATCAAATTAGCAAGTGTGATGGAACCTATTTTTTGTCCTTAATGTGAAACTTTGGCTCTCTCTAGGCCAGTCACTCATGGTTCCCTGCAGATGGTGGTTTATGGTTCAAGCATATCACTTAACTTCTACCTTTGCTTCATTTTCATTATCCTTATCTGACATATCCTTCCCCATGCGCTCGAGCTATTCAAACCCTACCCATCTCCAGGATCCAGTTAAATTCCCTCCTCTCCTTGAAGCCTGCCTCGGCTATTCCTGCCCACAGTGCCCTCTTTTCTCTTCATTCCTGTATTACTTACCTTATTCTGGTGTATAAATCACTCATGCATCTCACTCTTCTCCAAGATGCTCTAAAGATAAAGGCCATGACCTTCATTTTCCCTATCTCCCACACAAATGCGCTATAGTACTGAGAACCTAATAGAATCCAGTGACTTATTGCATGAGTGAATGACAATGGGGTTGAGAAGGCATTAAGTGTAATGTCTTCCATATGGAAATGTGTGCAAAGGACAGGTGATAATTTGTCAAAAATTAGTACCATGTCCTGGCAAATGACTTTGGCATTTTGAAAAATGCACTATTTTAAATAATTTCCTTCCCTCATAATAAAAGCAATGTATGTTCATTGTAGAATTTTTGGAAAGTACACAGGGAAAATAAAAGTAATTTCTAATTCCATCACCTGGAGATAACTTCTGAAGAGTATTCAGTTCTGTTTTTCCCCAAGGTTATGCATCTATATAGTTATTTGTTTTGCTTTAGGACAATCCGGAAAATTCAGCAAATAGTTTGTATGTTACTTTTTGCAATTAATATTACAGTTGAACCTTGAACAACATGGGTTTGAACTGTGTGGGTTCACACACTTTTTTCAATAAATATGTACCACAGTACTACACCATTTGTGGTTGGTTGAATCCCTGGATGTAGAAGCACAAAAATGGAGGGCCAACTGTGAAGTTTTATAGATTTTCTATTGCACAGAGGGTTGGCGCCACTGATGCTGGCATTGTTCAAGGGTCAACTGTATATCATCATCATTTTCTCCATTTAATAGTTAATAAAAAGGGTTTTATGGCTACATAATATTATAGTACATGAGATGTTTCATAATCTCTTCAATCACCTGTTATAGAACATTTAGGTATTTCTAGTTTTTCACTACTACAAATTAATGAGCTAAGAATTATTGAGCACTCACTATGGGCCAGGTACTCTGTTGACTCTTTTATATTTACTGACACTTAAAAGATCCATAACAGCGTTTCATGGGAGGCACTTTTATCATGCCCATTTTTTTGGATGAGCACACTGATGTCTGTAGAGTTGGGTTCCTCATCCAAGATCACGGTAAGTGATAAAGCCAGAATTCTAACCCAGTTAGAATGTTTCAAGAACCTATGCTAACCATTGTGAATATAATCATGATAAATTCTAATACAGAATCCTTTGTCCATGTCTTTAATAATTTATAATGAAAAGCGGCAACAGTAGAATTACTGAATCAAAGGATATGAAGAAACTTCCTATTGTCAAATTGCTTTTCAAAAAGATTATTGTACTAAATGTATGTATGTACCAGATGTATGTAGTATATGAGCTTGCCCCCTTTCCCTGAGAGAGACATGGAGTCCTTAGTCCTACATGTCTACTTTTTTTTTTTTTTAATTTATTTATTTAATTAATTAATTTATTTATGGCTGTGTTGGGTCTTCGTTTCTGTGCGAGGGCTTTCTCTAGTTGTGGCAAGCGGGGGCCACTCTTCATCGCGGTGCGTGGGCCTCTCACCATCGCGGCCTCTCTTGTTGCGGAGCACAGGCTCCAGACACGCAGGCTCAGTCATTGTGGCTCACGGGCCCAGCTGCTCTGCGGTATGTGGGATCTTCCCAGACCAGGGCTCGAACCCGTGTCCCCTGCATTAGCAGGCAGATTCTCAACCACTGCGCCACCGGGGAAGCCCTACATGTCTACTTTTAAACCTTTTACTCTAAGTATACTACAGCATCTATCGCATTATATGTCTTTATTCATATTTCACTCTGTCTTGCTATACTGTGAAATCTTTGAGAGCAAGACTATCTCATTTGTCTTTTAATTCATAGTACCTACCATTGGTGCCATATACATAGTAGATTCTCAGTATGGCTTTTGTCAGAAAAAGTGCACCATGACTTGCAGTTTCAGGTGCCAGTTGGCTGTGTGCAGGTAAATGTCACCTCACTTTCCTTTCCAGTTCCCATGCTTCCTTAATACGGAGTTTCAGCTCTAGAAATTCTGGTCCTTTCACTGTTCTTATGTGGCTTCCACCTCCTTCTTTCCTGCAACCTAATTCCCAACTCTCCAAATCCATGTCAAACATCACGTCCTCCTGGAAGCCTTTGCTCTTACCATCTTCCTCTCCAGTGCTGAACTCTCCCCTTGTAGATTCCCATAAAGGATTGACTGTTTATAATATATAATATGGTAGCAGGTTTGATTGAATTTAGCAATTAATCAGGTAATTCCTTTAATGAATCTTTAATAGTGTAATCTTAATGTCACTTATTCCTCATGCTTCTTATTTCCTGCACACCTTAAGCACATTTTAAGACCCTGGGCATTTGCAACCATTCTCCAACCTTTATGGAGGTGGTCTGCTGGAAGCACTCAGAACTCCCCCAGGCATTCGGCAATGGGCCAAGGGGCTGTCCTGCTTCCAGCCTTCTCTCTAGATGGGTTTGTGTATCTTCTGCCGTCGAGGTATTTTGGAAGAAATTTCAGGAGTGTTTGATTTTTCCCATATTCTTCCCATGAAAATATTTCATCACAGTTCCAACTAGAGGCTCCTAGAATCCTATGGGTGAGTCCAGAACATTTTGCAACCAGAGTGGTTTAGGGAGACTTTAATTAACTGGTTTCCTTGGCAATCTACTAGAACCTTGATTATTAACATCTTTGATCAACATAAAATCAGAGTTTCCTGTGGCTGAAAAAATACTGTCAGATAATGAAAGCTTGCTCCAGTTTCACGCTCCCGTCCCCATATGAGGCCGATGTATTTTGTTCCCCATCAGTTTCCACTGCAGTTCTTGTGAACGTTATTTTTAGCATAGTCTGCATTTCACAGATTACCATATGTTTTTTTTCCTCTTGGTATCAACACAGCTTTTAAAGTTAAAAATTATTTGGCATGTTAATATGCCCTAATAAATCAAGTACATATGTCTTTAAACCACAAACATAAATACTCCATTTGCCATTAAATTTGTTGCTATATTTGATCTGATAATATTTTTCTATTTTACTGTCACTACGACTTGCCAACTTGCCTTTTGAAATCTGCACTTATGGAAAATTAATATTTAATGTGGAAATTGTAGAGCCCGGAGGTTGGTGGGTATGAAGAGACACAGAAGGGACTATAGGATTTTAAAAGAAAAAAAGCAGAGGAAAGGAACATCTGAAGCTAGGGTACCTTTGGGTTTTCGGCAATTTTAACACAGTGGAAATGAAAGAGGTAAAGACACCGCAGGAAGTAAGGGGCTGAGGGTAAGAGGAGCCAAAAATGAAAAAGAAGCACTAGAAGCGATGGAAAAGTTCAGAAGAGCTGATGGAAAAAAGGGATGATGGTGAAACAGTTGGCAAAGGTGAAGGTCACAGCCAGAATGAAAAATCATTAACAGAGAAGAATAAAAATTCAGAACTTAAAGAAGAGGCTCTACACTTCTCCAGCCTCTAAATTCCACCTCTACTTTCAGTAGCGCTTAGGAATTTAACAATAGCTTTCAGAGCTAGAAAACTTTATTAGACAGAGGGGAGGTGAGTCAGGAATGAAATTGTTTACTGACAATTTCAGTAAAAATGCATTCAGATAAATGCTACGATTCCAATAGTTACTATGGCTCCTTTAATGAAAGATTGATTCCAGATTTTGGCAGAAAATAGTCTGGCAAAAGCAATAACAGTTCTTTGGGCTTGGCATGAAACTCCACCACTTTCTCGGCTCCCTCTGTCTATTATGTTTTTCCAGGCCAATTCCATGCTTAGAAAGAGAGGCAAGAAACTACTGCTTACACAGGATTACACAGGAGGGAATGTTCATGTTGGAACAGAGAGAGGGAATCATGATTTAAACACTTATTTATTTATTTATTTATTTATTTATTTATGGCTGTGTCGGGTCTTCGTTTCTGTGCGAGGGCTTTCTCTAGTTGCGGCAAGCGGGGGCCACTCTTCATCACAGTGCGTGGGCCTCTCACTGTCGCGGCCTCTCTTGTTGCGGAGCACAGGCTCCAGACGCGCAGGCTCAGTAGTTGTGGCTCACGGGCCCAGCTGCTCCGCGGCATGTGGGATCTTCCCAGACCAGGGCTCGAACCCGTGTCCCCTGCATTGGCAGGCAGATTCTCAACCACTGCGCCACCAGGGAAGCCCCTAAACACTTATGTTTTTTGTTGTTATGTAATTCACTCATGCAACGAATTCTTACTGAGCACCTTATAAGTGTTAAGCACTGAACTTGATTCTAAGAATGAAGAGCTCATTGCTATTTAAGGAATTATGGTGAATTAATTCAAGGGTCGGCAGACTTTGACCTTTGAGCCAAATCTACCCACTGCCTGTTTTTGTAAAGTGTATTGGCCCATTTATTTATGTATTGTCCGTGGCTCCTTTTGTGTTGTGATGGTAATGCTGAGTAATCAGAACAGGGAATGTGTAGCCTGAAAGAGTAAAACATGTTTATTAGCTTGCTCGTTACAGAAGTTTGCTGACTGCTGGATAAATACAGTTGTTATAATGGAGTTATATTGGAGTTCAGTAAGTTATAGGAGAAGGAGCCAAAGATGTTAGTGAAAGCTTCAAAGAAGAGTTGATGTGTGACATTTGATTTCAGTTTTGAAAGAGTTTTGAAAGATTCTGGGCATGAGAGAGGTGGTTTGGGAACAGCCATGACAAAGCTAGTACTGTGACATAGTTTGTGAATTTTAGGAATCTACCCACTGTTTGTTCTGGCTGAAGCATATGTTGGGGTGGGTGACTAAAAATGGGGGTTTGAGGCTAGAGGGGCCAGTCGAATCTAGATCCTATATGGAAGGGCCTCAAATTGAGAACTTCATATGCAAACACTCAGCATGGTAAGATACCCAATATTAATAGCACACAATCTCTGCCCTCATGAAACTTAATCTCCAGTAGGATGTATAAGACTTACTAAATAAATCACAAGACAGAATGAGATACATACTATAGAAAAGTCCAAACAAAATACAATAGGGACTTTTTTTTAGTACGGAGACACAATCACATCTGATTGGAGAGATCAGAAAATTAATTTGTTAATGTTAAAAGTGTGCCTTGAAAGATGGCTGTAATTTTTCTGGGGGTGAGGGGTGGTAGGACAGGTGGGCACAGGCAGAGAAAACAGCATAAAGAGATACAAGCAAAAAGGAATGTTCAGAAGTTCAGGATGTGCCTTAGCCCAGCTTCCCTAGAAAACAGACTCTGAGGCCCAAACTTTCTGCTAATGCTTTATTGGGTAGTGCAGTCCTGGGGAAGCAGGAGGCAGGAATAAAGGGGAGTGAGGCAGAGATGGAGGGAGAGCAAATATGAGAAGAGCATCTCCCAGGTTGGCCACAACTGTGTAAAAAGCCCAGCTGCGAGGCTGGATGCATTTTCATGTCTCCGAACTGTTCATATGATAGGGTAGAGAGAAGAATGAGGGAAGAATTTACCCATTGTTCCCTCTCTTGTACCACTGACCATTTCACACTTTGAGGCATTAAATTCCCTGCACTGTTGGGTTGTGTCAGCAGCCCTCCTGGGAAAGTAAGAGCCTTGTGTGTTCAGTCTAGCCAGGGAGACTGCATGCCAGTCAGGGTCATGGACAGAGCTCTTAGTCTGTAGTGGTAGCCACAGTGGCAGCAACAGTGACCCGGCTCCATGACCTTGGGGACAGTGCAAAACATTCCTAGGGCCATTCCAGCCAGAGAACAAGTGGGCGGATTTGGGGTGGCACATAAACCGAGTCTGGTACAGAGAGCATCAAATGACTTGTCTGGAATATAGGATAGGGACATACAGGAATGTAGGATAAAGGCCAGAAAAGTTGGAATGCCTCATGGAAGACATTGGTTGTTGGGTGGGGACCATGTAATTAATCTATTAGCAAATGAGAAGCAATGGGAAGTTTTCCAGAAGGAGATGACACGATCAAAAGTATGTTTTGGGGGGAACTTAATCCAGAAGTGGTATGTGAAATGGATTTAGAGGGTATAGAAATTGGAAGCAAGATTATTTGTGAGTTAGAAAGAGTCTTGGCAAATCAAACTATTCAGTTCTATACTCCAGACGTTTAGAATGGGCCAGTGGACTCCCTACAGAGGCCCCTCCCCAGCCCTGTACTATGAATCATCCCTGTTCTTGAGGGAGGTTGAATAGATACACGTGTCTTGTTCCAGGAGACAGAATGACACTCAGTCGTATCTATTTCTAAGCAGCATATGGTTTTTACATGCTTATACATTGAAGTGCTTTCATTTTTAAACACACAGTAATCAGGCACTTATTATTCAGACTATACCTGTATAGAGAAATACACCTAGTTCTCATTTTATGATCTAGAGCTCCTCCAGCCATGGGAGACTATTGAACTACACAGTCAGGTGGGAGAGAAGGAGGCAGTCTGGCCATTGAACATAAATAGACCCTGCATTTTCCTTCTCCTTCCATGGCCTTGGCTCTGACTGAAGGCCTCAAAGAAAGTATTGGTCAGTCTATCAACAAGTAAATAGTGGCGTGATTTTACGTCATTCAGTCTATGTACCGTGTTCCTCGTCTAAAAGCCCCAAATTTCCAAATTCTGAAACTCAGTTGCCCAAGAATTTTGCATAAGGGATTGTGCACCTATATTACTTAGACATGTGAAATGACAATATAAGGATTAGCACTGATATCTCCTATCCATCCTATAATAAAATTTCTCGAGAGACTTTGAATTGCTTTCAAAATATAACCCAGTATGTAAACTTTTGAAAACTCTGTTTCTATACATTTTTAACTAAAAGAGAAAATTTTTTATCATCTCCCCATCATTTTGCTCCAGTCTCATCCCATTGATGTAACAACCAGTGGTAACACTTTGGGATATGACTTTTCATATCTTGAAATATTTTTAAGGATATCCCGTCAAGATAAACTACTTTTGGAACATGGTTTGGACTCAAACATGGAAGACTAGTAACTTAATGATAAGGTCTTTTAAAAGATTGCATTGCATTTGAGAAAACCTCATTAAGAATTAATTCATAAAAGTTGTTCGATTTCTATCCTAAGGGAATATTTTTGTATAAATTTTAATGACATTTCTTAAGTCTACATATATAGAGCAGAAGGCTTTCTTTGAAATAGACCTTTAAAACCTATATTACTTTGGTTATATAACTTCTGTTTCTTTTCAAGAAAGAACCATTCAAAATGTTGCTGAGCAAAACAGCATCTCTGAAAACCTAGTGGTCAATTTTTGGATTCCTGTACTACAGCCTGCCCTCAATAAGCCAGGAAGGGGGGTACGGATTAGTTCCAGGATCCCCCACAGATACCAAAATCCATGGATGCTCAAGTACCACAGTCGGTCCTCTGTACCCATGGATTACACTTCCAAGGATTCAACCAACTGTAATCATGTAGAACTGTATGTATTCATTGAAAAAAAAAAATCCACGTATAAGTGGACCCTGCAGTTCAAACACATGTTGTTCAAGGATCAACTGTATTTGCTGCTTTATCTACCTCAAAGCTGTATTAAAGCCTATAGATGGTGCTTTTTGTCCATCTAAGTTGTAGTTTCCATATCAGCTGCCAAATATGTGCATTTTCCAGCCTCATCAAGCTAGATATGGGATGATTTTCACTCCAGAATGCTTTCTTATATTTCAGCTTCCCTCCTAATCCTTCTAGTTTCTGGAATACTTAATTGATACTTAGGATTTTACCTTTCATTTTGTAAATTCTCACAGCTTTAAAATCTGAATTTTATCTTGTAAAGAAGTTAAACACACTTTGATTATTTTCTATAAATTTACATTTGGCCAAATTCTCCAATTATTTTAGAGTTACTCTCTGATCATTCATCAGACAAGCCTTAAAGGCGTCTACCATTAATACTTCCAGACAATGGATGCCTTATGACTAACAAAAATAAGGTGATATTATGAGAGGAGAGAGCATAGTAGGACTACATCATAAGAAATGTAATTGTAGGTGTCCCCTGCTTTTCAAAAGTTCGCTTTATGGCTGGGTAATATTCCATTGTATATATGTGCCACATCTTCTTTATCCATTCATCTGTCGATGGACACTTAGTTTGCTTCCATGTCCTGGCTATTGTAAATAGAGCTACAATGAACATTGTGGTACATGACTCTTTTTGAATTATGGTTTTCTCAGGATATATGCCCAGTAGTGGGATTGCTGGGTCATATGGTAGTTCTATTTTTAGTTTTTACTCAGCCATTAAAAGAAACAAAATTGAATTATTTGTAGTGAGGTGAATGGACCTAGAATCTGTCATACAGAGTGAAGTAAGTCAGAAAGAGAAAAACAAATACCGTACACTAACACATATATATGGAATCTAAAAAAAAATGAAAAGGGTTCTGATGAACCTAGGGGCAGGACAGGAATAAAGATGCAGACGTAGAGAATGGACTTGAGGACACGGGGAGGGGGAAGGGTAAGCTGGGACGAAGTGAGAGAGTGGCATGGACATATATACACTACCAAATGTAAAATATATAGCTAGTGGGAAGCAGCCCCATAGCACAGGGACATGAGCTCGGTGCTTTGTGACCACCTAGAGGGGTGGGAGGGAGACACAAGAGGGAGGGGATATGGGGATATATGTATAAATAAAATAAAATAAAATTCAAATGGTATCTCAAAAAAAAAAAGGATGTTAAAAAAAAAGTTCTCTTTACGTCACTTTACTTTTACAGAAGACCTACATTAGTACCTGTTTTTGCAAATCTAAAGAAATGCAAAGAGGTTTTTCATTCTTATGAAAAAAAAGGCAAAATGAAAATAGCATTCAGTGTGAACCGCTATAGAGGGAGTGCGCACTCAGAGCCGTGAGAGCGGCGCCGCCCAGCTCCTTCCCCAGGAACTACACTCAGCATCTCAGCATCAGGCCCCCATAGCTTTGAACTGTGTCTGTGAGCATCTGTGCTTTATCTTGATTTATTTTGTGCATTTGTTAGCAAGATGTGTCCTAAGGTAATTGCTTCTTTGCTTTACACCATTTCAGCTTATGAAAGGTTTCATAGGAATGTGCTACTTTTGGATGGTGGGGGGAAACCTGTATCACCCTTTAAAGCAGTATTTATGGTGCTGTTTGGGCGTTTGCTACAGGAGAGAACTTGGCAAATCTATACAATGTGAAAATTATTGATGGCATACAGTGGGGTTTTAGGCAGCCCGATAGAGTATGTTATTTTGTTTCTTGCCTGAGTTCTGTACTGAGAAAGACAAGGAATAAGGCAGATGGAGATTACAGTGCCTGGTTCATTACTGATGGAGATTTTGGAAAATGAGGCTTAGGCATAAGGCAACAAAGGCTTCCTAATACTTAACCCTGTTAATACAGGCATAGTCACTCAATGTCAGGTCATGCTGGTCAACCACAGGCCTTCTACCCAAAATGTTGGGGCTACTACTGTGAAACTCATTGAATGACCTAGAACAGGGTAAAGTGTATGTTCCTAAAATCAGGTAGATCCAAAGAAGAGAAGGAGAAGGGAGGGGACTTAGTCATACTTGCCCAGTTTCTTCTCCTAAATTTATAATTCAGAAAATTGAGTCCTTCTCCCATGAAGAAAAGTCAGTGAGGATGTAGAGGAAGCCAAGAATGTGACACTGATTGTTGTGTCTCTTCATAGAAACATGAATCAAGAGTAAAGGCAGTATCATTCAATAATACATGCTCCTAATAAAATAACAGAAAGGGTATAATCAACACTTACATTGGCATTCCTGCCTCTGCCCTTCCCATCCAAGGACACATGTAGATGGCCTGGAATCAAGCATTTATCTTCTAGGGCAAAAATTTGAGGGACATGCTCTGAAAAATTGCACGAATTGTCAGAGAATACTAAATATACGTGCTGCAGAGTAAAACTCTCCTCTTTTAGAGACTTAGCCATGTAGATCACTGGGGACATACTTTAGGATATTTAGACCTCAAATTTCAGCAGCAGAATCCTAGTTTGCAGTCTATACACCACATATATTCCTTTGTCAGGGTACCACAAAGAGAGAATCTTAGCAATATTTGGCTCAGAGAGTGAGAGTGGAAGCTTACACCAGGGCCCATCAAAAAGATACATGCACTTAGTGCGAGAGGGACCCACCACCGTCTAAACTACCAGATTGTATCTCATTCTCCCAGCCTGACCACAGCTGTAATGAAAAAATGGTATTGAGGAGTCTGGTTTCTGCTCTTTCTCAGGAGACATTCTTTTCTCCTTTGACATCAAAACCACACCAATAAAATCCCAAAGCAGAATATCAAACCCAATGGAAGATGGATGCACTTATATTTTCGAGGTAATACCAGCATTCTCATTTGGTTGAACCATCTCTGGCATAATCCATGGCACAAATATGAGGCTATTGCCATGGAAGGTGATTCACTCTATAAAATTGTGGAGATCTATCTCCAAGGACTGCATGCCCCCTTTTTTCTTGAAAATAGTCTTTTGTTGTGCTATAGAGGGTAAAAGAAATGAAGGACACACAGAAAAGGGGACATGAAAAAATTTAGTAGATTTAAAGTACTAGCAAAGCCAATGTGTCAAGTTTAACTGAAAATCACAAGTAGCATGTCTGAGAGCAAAACGAGGTCCCAGAGAAATACCATGATCAGAGAAGAAATTATTCTCCAGGATAGTTTTATTGCTCATTCAGATAGAGTAGACACATGAAATAACACACAACTACACATGACAGGTTTGTTCTTGTAAAGGACCTTGCTATACATCTTGATGCCATTGTTCTCTATTCTGTTCGATTCAGAAAAATATGTGCTCTATACAATAACTGTCTATGTGGTTGCACAAACAAAATTTCCATTCTCTTAATTAGGTGAACTTATCCTGCTCTAGTAGTGCCTTAAACATACTAGAGCTTCTTAGTAGGTAACTTTCCAAATCTTGATTATCAGAAATGCCATAGTCTTCTACAGCTTCCCACTTGTATTTCCTGGAAAAAATGAGATAATAGATATATTTAGTCCAGTACCTGATACATAGTATATCCTCAGAAGGTAAGAGCTACTAAGCCCCATTTGCTGAACCCAGGTTTATCTCAGACCCTGAGATATTCCTGATGAGGGCAAGAGGTATTTGGGCAGTCTTGCCCTCTCTCACCCTACACAATGGCCCTGGGCACTAAGTCTCATTTCTCAGACCACAGATCCAGTGTCTGAGCAATGATTGGGTGTCACATGCCCTCAGAGTCACCTTAATGCCAACCTGACTCCGGACCGTGTGTACCAGGAATGAGCTCTGAGCATCTGGAGAGCCCTATACTCTTTCTCTATTTTATGGTTCCTAGTCATGGGCTCTTTATTTTTATTTTATCTTTCATGGTTTCTTCTTAGTTTTCTTGTTGAGTACACAGTTCAGCTAAGGATATTTCTCTGAATTCCAGCCAGCATCTTGCCTGGCTCTTGGAAACCTTCTTTCCCAAAGCTGAATTCTATTCCCCTCATATTTCTACCTGATAATGATACATCTACACGGACAAACCTAGGTCCAACAGCTGTTCACCTCTCCCAGGTATCATTCACCTCTGGGATCTCCATTCCTGCATGCAACCGGCCAGATAGGCACTGAAAATTAAATCTTCTCAGTTCTCAGTGTCTGAGATGCTCTCACTCACACCATTCTGTATCCTGGTGACACTGATGCTACTGAAATCTGGCTTCTCACCTCCCCACGAAAGATTTATCAGTGGCTAACTTGCATCTCACCTCACCTTGTCTGTGACAATGCTAATTTTCCAGACTGGGCTGCAAGTTAACTGAGGATCTCAAAGTATGGGGGACAGAACTAGACTAGAGAGAGAGTCATAAGGCTCATCACTCAAAGATGTTTATGAGTTGAATCCTGGCCCTCGAACCCAAACAAGCTGAGGAAGTGATTTTCCCTTTGTCCCTGGTTTCTAGAATCACTTCAATATTCAATATTTTATTCGTTAGATTTATTTTCCTTATGTTTTCTGAACTCAGAACTTCTGTATAAGATGGAATGAGAAAACTGCAAACCCATTCAGGCCACAGATCAGGAATTGTTTCAATTACTCCTTTTCTTGATGCAGCCCAGGATATAGGTCCTGATGACGCTATATCAGCACTTTTTTCTGTTTTCCTTGCAGAACAGATTGCCAGAAGGGTTCCTGTTTATGAGGGTAGGAATTGCTTATACAAATTTCCCATAAGGATTCTGACAGAAGCTTCTCTCTGCTAAGGCAAAGAGCTTCTGTATCACTGATTTGGGGCATCAAGCCAGAATAAGTCTGAGATCCTTTATGTCTACCAAGATACCCTTCCCCAAAACTGTACACTCTGATTTGTTTGAGAAACACGGTTTATTTCTGTAATTACCTCAGAAGGGAGAAGTCTAAGTCTGCATAATTATGGTGTTCATGCATATTGAGGATTTTCTCGAGGTTGGATCACAGCAGGGTGCCCAAGCAAGGGCTGAATGCTGAATCGAAGTGCTAAGGCTGCAAGCAGGGTGGAGTGGTGGAGGCCCCATAATGACATGTTAAGGCCCAGTTGCATACTGATTAGTGCTGCTGTGAGAGACTGGGAAGAGCAGCAGCGGTGGCAAGACCAGCCATCCTGCCTAGGCTAGTTCACCCTGAACAAGAGTATGAGTGAGGAGGCTTCTGAGGTGACAGCCAAGGTTAGAACAGTGACAGTGCGACTAAGGAAGTCTTCATATGTGGCACACAGTATGCATGAACAACAACAGTGATAACCTTTTTGTAAAGGATTGAATATATTAAATGTTCCGTGTACATTGCGTCTGCAGTATTGTTTCAGGCGTCTTCTAATTGCCAGATGCTCTTTTAGACACTAGGGATTCAGCAGCGAATAGATAACATCGACAGAAAACAGATAAAGTCACTGCCCTTGTGGATCGTTTAATACTCATTAAAATACCCTCAAAGTACTTCAAAGTCTGCGGAGCCGTGGCACCTCCTCATGGTTAAAAAACATTGACCCCACGTGTAAGCAATGTTACTAGTGGTGGTATTTTCAGTTGTGAAGAGCAAGGATATATCAGCGTCAGTTTAAAACAAAGTATTGTCCCCAAGCTGGTAACTTACTAGGTCTTCCCATCATTATATTAGTCTGGTTGCTCCTGAGTGATATGGAATCTGGTAAGATTTCACAGATTTTATGGTCAGTGGCCCACTGTTGTAACTTCTGTGCTGTATCTTCTTTAACAGAGAAAGCTGTATGGGATGTCATGCCTATAAATAGGCATTCTGCAAGCTCTTGGATGGTGGTACTGGGGGAAGCACAGCAGGCAGGGAAGGCTAAGTAAGACGTATCTGGAATAAGTGTCTATTCATTTAAGGATGAAATGATACCCCCTCGATGATGAAAGAGGTCTGATGCAATCAAATTCTGCAAAGTGACTGGCAGATATTTGGGGGAGATGGTGCCATACCAAGGGATGAAGTGTTGGTCTTTTG
The DNA here is from genome assembly GCF_965194805.1 of Balaenoptera borealis. Classification (NCBI taxonomy): domain Eukaryota; kingdom Metazoa; phylum Chordata; class Mammalia; order Artiodactyla; family Balaenopteridae; genus Balaenoptera; species Balaenoptera borealis. The sequence continues at coordinate 21,117,211 of NC_138876.1, forward strand.
ATGGCAGTTCGGGCATTCAGCAGTTTCAAAAGCTAGGTCAGCCTAGATCAGAGGAGCCCCAAGCTTCGGGCCCGTGCATGGCCTCTATCTCTGCCAACATGGCTGCTCAGTTCATGGGCCCCTTGCACAATAGCAGGGGTGACCAAGGAGAGAGGCTGGCTGACTACCACTGGATGACGCATCGTCTTCTCTGCCCAGTTAAGCACTTCCCCTGCAATGGAGGGTCTCTGGTGGACATTAACAAGGAATAACAAGGTCTTCATAGTTTCTGCCCACTTCCATTGGTGCATCTATATGTTTCTTTCTCAGGTCCCCTGGTCTCTGATCTAACCTTGCTTCCTCCAGTTCTCTGACCAAGTAGACAAGCCTTTCACCACTACTCAAAGATCTGTGTATGTACTTATTTTGGGTCACTCCTAAATTCATACGAAGTGAAGGCTCAAGTGTACTGCTACACACCTCTGTCCATTTGGAGGATTTACCTCACAGCTGTCCTTTAGATCCATGCCTGAATGGGGCTGTGCTGAAGTAACAGTCTATTTTCAATTCACACCAACATAGTGGGAGAATAAAGACACCGTGAACCAGGTTCCAGTTCTTTTCTGCCTCCATCATTTAGTCATAGGAAACCCCCCATGATGTGAGGTCTTACATGTAAACTGCGGGAGAAGCATGACTATTATATTAAGAGACATCTTCATGTAACTGACGTTACATCTCTAAACCTCTTTGGGCTTGATCTTGAATATACAATTTCTACTGTTCAGTGTCTAGTAGATCGCTGCTGTGCCCACTCAGTATTAGGATTTGGAGGATATGATAATATCCAGCTCATGTTTGACAGCTTCACTGACCTGATAACTATTGTTAGCTCAGTCTTTACTAGGACTCAGCAGCACTCCAGGGGGTGCTTTTCCAATGGTAAGTAGTTCTCTGCTGTGGAAGGAGTCTGTGTCGTGTCTTACCTATTGGTTTGACTGAGGTTCCAGACAGCGTCCTTATCTATCGCAAATAGTTCTAGAACCATTGGTGCTGCCATGTTTTACAGTTCAAGTAACAGGGCATCCAGCACCACAGCTTAGACCCATTACAGAGTTTTCTCTTGCTCTGGGCTCTGTTCAAAGCTATCAGTCTTGCAAGTCACCAGATAAATGCATTGGAGAACTATTCCCAAATGCTTTCAGAAATCCAAAATCCAAAGAGGCACACTAAATGCTGTACCTCCTTCTTAGTGGTAGAAGGTATAAAGTACAAAAATTGTCCTCATCCTTAGAAGGGATGTCCTAGCATGTCTTAGACCATTGGACCCCTAAAAACATCACTGATCTAGTGGGCAGCTAATTCTTCATGAGGTTCACCTCCAACCCTCTGACTTGTATCTATCTTGCTAGGGATGCAGAGTATTTACTACGTCCTGTTCACCAAGTCTTATTTGCATGATATGATCAATATTGTGGGCTAGTATGATTCTTGAGCAAAGTCAATATGATCAAGGTTCCTGCTGACTGTGTTGTGACAGAGAGCAGGAGATTTAATAGAGCCCTGGGAAAAGAAAGTGAATGTATAATGTTATCCTTCCCACATAAAAGGAAACTGCCTTTGATCGTCCTTCCTGATAGAATTAGAGAACACATTTATAAGATCAGTAACCTCATACCCAGTACCAAAGTCATTGTTGTCTGTTTCATAAAGATTTTACATCCATTACACCAGGTGAGTTAGGATGGCTATAACACTTGGTTAAATGTATGAGTCCACTGTCTTCCAACACAACTCATAGGCTTTATTTTTTCAGGGTCTATACAGATGAATTTAATAAGGATATGTAGGGACCATCACCCTTGCATCCTTTAAGTCTGGTGATAGGACTAATATTCAGATTTCCTCCTGTAATGCAGTATTACTTATGCTTAAGTTTCTTGGCAAGGGGGTATAGGCAATCTCAGGACTTTCCTACAGTTTTGATTCATACTCCATAGGTCAAGGAATAATTAGTGTTCTGCCAGCTAATAAGTATATCTACCCCAATTTTACAGTTGGGAATTGGAAAATGGATCTCTGGACTCAGTGAACCCTCTGTGGGATGGAAGTGGATTGGAACTCTTGTTTATCACCTTGCCTCCATCAGTATCTGTCTGGAGTTCCTGGATGGTATTTTGGATTCTTTCTAACAGTGTCAGCTCAGACCCTGTATTCAACTATTCTTGAAAGGTCTAACTATTCCATTTTCCTTTTGCAGAGTTACTCTAGTAAGTCAGTTTTGGAGAATATTTACTGTGTATACATATCATGATATTATAACATCCTTCCTCAAGAGAAACAAGCCTCCCCTTCAATTAATAACCTCTGGGTCTGTGAACTAATTTAGACCTGGAATTTGGGTGAAGGACTACATTTTTTTCATTGCATTGGATCTTGATTTTTTGTGGGGGCAAAGGGGGTTACATTCATTCAAGTTGAATAACACCTTTGTCGGCTGTCCATCTGTCTTGTCCGTTGGAACCTTCTAATCTGTAAGCTATTACCATAGAACCCTTTAGGTCAAGGCACCTTGATTGCTGTCCTGGCCCTTCCCATAATGATAGTCACATCTACTTTGCCTCTGAAGGTTAATTGCTGCCCCTTTGCTTTTGCTATCCTGAGATCATTTCTGCAGATACAAAGCAGTTCAATACCAAGATGGCACATTCTACTATTATACCAACAGATGGAAGTCTCCACTGAGCTTCTAAAATCCACCCTTCACTGGATCCTTCGTTATGGCCCTAGTAAAGGAGTATCTACGAGTCCTTCTAGTGAAGAGTCAGTTAGTGGAGTTTTCTGGTCTCACATAATAAATCTACTCTAACATGCTCACGTCCCTTAGCCTTTGGCTCCTTCTTCAATTTTCTATCTAGGCAGTTCTGGCATCTCCACCTCGTTTACTGTGCACCATCATTCTGAACAACCTTCAAGGAATCTAACAGTGGGTTAGAACTGATTCCAGGTCTCTTTTCCAGAACAGTATATTCTGAATCTTTGTTCACACTGTGCTGAGACAAGACCCAAGTTATTGGTCCTGGCCAAAAAAGGTTGAGTGGTAGTGGATCTCGAGGAGAAAAAGCAACATCTTCCTCAAGGTTTCTAGGCAATGGGCAGTTGCTCTTCTCTAATAATGGGGGAGTTCCATCTATAAGCATGGAGTGTTTAGGAGAACCGAGGTGTTTAATTTAACAGTCTCAGGTTCCTTCACTATTGGTTGAGGAATGCCCTCGGGGCGTTAATTTTCCTTCACTTTCAGGCTTTACATGGGTGCAGAGCACTTTTCTCTAATACACCATGCCACTATAACATGTCAGAGAAGACTTGGGACAGCAAGTGAAAAATAAAAAATGGGTGGTATGTGCGTAAGGTAAGATATTTCCAGTGAGTCAAAACCCATAAGAACTATATGCTATAATCATAGTTGGAGTCATAAATGAGGTCAAGAGAATGTGAGACAGGAAACAGAGGAATCTGGAATAAATAGGAAGAAGAAGAAAATGAAAAGGGGTCTAAGTTAAGCAGATTGTCCCAGATGATACACCTAGTATCTGGTAGAGAGTTGGGACAAAGATCTAGCCTCTCGTTTCCTCCCGAGGCCATCTCAACCACCGTTACTTTTTCTGCGCACATCAGACAGAAAATACGAGAATGAGCACTTTGACCTTCAGGTAGAAAAGCAGAGATTAACTGAGCAGTCATCTGTAAATGCTTCACCTTTAGCTCCCAAGAGTATAGCTGCCTAGAATGCTACTGATCAAAGTTTCCTCACCTTCTGGAAATTCTGATAAGCACTTCCTGTCTCTTATGGTGAGATCCCCTAAGGAGCCTCATGGTCGTCACAGCCTTCCCTAATCAAGCCTAAGTATTTGTCCTTTGAACACCAAGCTTGCTACAACTCCAGAGTCTTGTTCTACTATTCACCTCTGTCAGGAACTTTCTCTCCCTGTCTCTTTGCATGGTGTACTCCTTCTTATCCTTCAAGGATCAGCTCAAGTGCCATCTCCCAGAGAGAGTCCCTGATTACATCATCTAAAGAAGCACACACCACCTCTCTTCTCTGTTACCCTCCACTACCTTGATCTTGTCCTTCATAGACCCAGCACGGGCTTCAACTATTTTGTACTTGCTGATAAGCTTATTGTTTGATCTCCTCACTAGAATACAAACACCTTGAGGACAGGCATTATGTCTATTTGAGTTACCATTATGTCCCTTGTTCTTAAATTGTACCAGGCACATAGGAGACACTCCAGACATATTTGCTGGATGAAAGAAAGCCATTAAATAAACAAAATAAGTAATTGTTTTCTGCCTAATACCTATGTATGGCTTTCCAGGAATTACCAGATCACTTAGAGACCATGAGGACATGAAAGCATCAGTGAACTACGGCCAGTATCACCAGCGTACTGCACAGAATGCAGAACAGACTTTATCCTCTACTACATGCTCTTCTATCTAAACATGACAAAATATTGAGCAATTATACCAATGATAATATTACCCAAATATACAGACAAAGATTCAGAAGCTTAACAAAGAATAGCAGCCTTTCAGAAGTGTGGTGCCAACTCTTCATTTATTCCTTCCTCTGGAAAAGTGTTGTCCGTTAACAGGTGACATCATTGTCTTTGGCCCTAGGAATGAATTACAAGACTGAGTTGCATGCTAAGAGGGTCAGCGTGCTCTTCTGTCCCTTACTTTTTAAATCCATTCATACCACCTTTGACATTTCTTGCTTGAAATTGGTCCTTTTAGCTTTCTTTATTGGTTTCCGCCTCAATTCTTCCTTTGACTTGGTTTACAAATGGGCTCTAGACCATGTGCTTCATGATTGCCTTTGAAATCCCACAGAAGTCTTCAATGGAAAGTTACCCTAAACCTCATAATCTAGCTGAAACCCCAGTCTAGCTGCTGGTGCTCAGTTTCATACAGCAGAAATGCAGTTTGTCCTGATAAATAGATACGTACTTTAAAATTTTAATGCCCATGTAGTGACTAGAACACTGGGGTTCACATTCAGAGACAACCTTGTCCAACTGATGATAAGCTTAGAAAACAGATCATGGGACTGTTGAGCAAACATCAAATCAAAAAAGGGAATGTTATTGTTGTGGGAGATATTTCGTTCAGGGTGAAGAGGGCCAGAATTCCAGTCTAAACTGCCACTCATTAGCTGTATGAACTTGAATATAGGACTTAACCTTTTGGGTTTTTAAAAAATATTTTAATTTTATTGGAGTATAGCTGATTTACAATGTTGTGTTAGTTTCAGGTGTACAGCAAAGTGATTCAGTTATGCATATACATATATTCATTCTTTTTTAGATTCTTTTCTCACATAGGTTATCACAGAATACTGGGTAGAGTTCCCTGTGCTATACAGTAGGTCCTTGTTGGTTATCTATCATATATATATTAGTGTGCCTGCGTTCACCCCAAACTCCTGATTTATCCCTCCCCCCCACGTTTCCCCTTTGGTAACCATAAGTTTGTTTTTGATATCTGTAAGTCTGCTCCAGTTTTGTAAATAAGTTCATTTGTATCTTTTTTTAAAATTAGATTCCACATATGAATGATATCATATGATATTTGTCTTTGTCTGATTTATTTCATTTAGTATGATAATCTCTAGGTCCATCCATGCTGCTGCAAATGATATTATTTCATTTTTTATGGCTGAGTAATATTCCATTGTATATATGTACCATATCTTCTTTATCCATTCCTCAGTTGATGGACATTTAGGTGGCTTACATGTCTTGGCTATTATAAACAGTGCTGCAGTGAACATTGGGGTGCATATATGCTTTCGGATTATGGTTTTCTACAGATATATGCCCAGGAGTGAGATTGCTGGGTCATATGGTAGTTCTATTTTTAGTTTTTTAAGGACCCTCCATATTGTTCTCCATAGTGGCTGTACCAATTTACATTCCCACCAACAGTGTAGGAGGGTTCCTTTTTCTCCACACCCTCTCCATTTATTGTTTGTAGATTTTTTGATGATGGCCATTCTGAACAGTGTGAGGGTGATATCTCACTGTAGTTTTATTTGCATTTCTCTGATAATTAGAGATGTTGAGTATCTTTTCATGTTCTTTTTGGCCATCTGTATGTCTTGTTTGGAGAACTGTCTATTTAGATCTTCTGCCCATTTTTTGATTGGGTTGTTTGTTTTTTTGACATAGAGCTACATGAATATTTGTATATTTACAAATATTTGTATATTTTGGATATTAATCCCTTGTCAGTCACATCATTTGCAAATATTTTCTCCCGTTCTGTGGGTTGTCTTTTCATTTTGTTGATGGTTTCCTTTGCTGAGGACTGATCCTTTTGAATTTTCAATTCCATCATGTATTAAAGGAACAGAGTAAACATAGCATCTACCTATTAGGTGATGAAGATAAATTGAACAAATGCACATAAAGCCCTTAACGCAGCATGTAGCCATTGAAAGTACTTGATAAATGTTAGCTGTTAATGATAACAATAAAAATGTGCTTAGTAGGAGGACCTTCAAGATGGCGGAGGAGTAAGATGTGGAGATCACCTTCCTCCCCACAAATACATCAAAAATACATCTACATGTGGAACAACTCCTACAGAACACCTCCTGAACACTGGCAGAAGACCTCAGACTTCCCAAAAGGCAAGAAACTCCCCACGTACCTGGGTAAGGCAAAAGAAAAAAGAAAAGAGAATAGGGATGGGACCTGTACCTCGGAGAGTGAGCTGTGAAGGGGGAAAAGTTTCCACACACTAGGAAGCCCCTTCACTGGTGGAGGCGAGGGGTGGGAGGGGGGGAAGCATCGGAGCCAAGGAGGAGAGTGCAGCAACAGGGGTTCAGAGAGCAAAGTGGAGAGATTCCTGCACAGAGGATCGGTGCCGACCAGCACTCACCAGCCTGAGAGGCTTGTCTGCTCACCCGCCAGGACAGGCGGGGGCTGGGAGCTGAGGCTCCGGCTTCGGAGCTCAGAACCCAGGGACAGGACTAGGGGTGGCTGCGTGAACACAGCCTGAAGGGGGCTAGTGTGCCACAGCTAGCCAGGAGGGAGTCCAGGAAAAAGTCTGGAACTGCCTAAGAGGCAAGAGACCATTGTTTTGGGGTGCACAAGGAGAGGGGATTCAGAGCACTGCCTAAATGAGCTCCAGAGATGGGCATGAGCCGTGGCTATCAGCGTGGACACCAGAGACGGGCATGAAACGCTAAGGCTGCTGGCGCAGCCACCAAGAAGCCTGTGTGCAAGCACAGGTCACTGTCCACACCTCCCCACCTGGGAGCCTGTGCAGCCCGCCACTGCCAGGGTCCCGTGATCCAGGGACAACTTCCCCGGGAGAAAACACGGCGCGCCTCAGGCTGTTGCAACGGCATGCCGGCTTCTGCCGCCACAGGCTCGCCTCGCATTCCGTACCACTCCCTCCCCCAAGCCTGAGTGAGCCAGAGCCTGGTAATCAGCTGATACTTTAACCCCATCCTCTCTGGGCGGGGAACAGACGCTAGAGGGTGAGCTACAGGCAGAGGCGGGGCCAAACCCAAAGCTGAACCCCAGGAGCTGTGTGAACAAGGAAGAGAAAGGGAAATATCTCCGTGCAGCCTCAAGAGCAGCGGATTAAATCCCCACAGTCAACTTGATGTACCCTGCATCTGTGGAATACCTGAGATGAATCACCTGAAAATTGAGGCGGTGGACTTTGGGAGCAACTGTAGACTTGGGGTTTGCATTCTGTATCTAATTTGTTTCTGGTTTTATGTTTATCTTAGTTTTGTATTTAGAGTTTATTATCATTGGTAGATTTGTTTGTTGATTTGGTTGCTCTCTTCCTTCATATATATATATCTTTTCCTTTTTCTCTTTTTCTGACTGTGTGTGTGTATGCTTCTTTGTGTGATTTTGTCTGGGTAGCTTTGCTTTTACCATTTGTCCTAGGATTCTGTCTGTCCGTTTTTTTGTTTGTTTTTGTTTTTAGTGTAGTTTTTAGTGCTTATTATCATTGGTGGATTTGTTTATTGGTTGGGTTGCTACCTTCGTTCTTTCTTTATTTTTTTATTGGAATTAAATTTTCTTTTAATTTTTAATAATTTTTAAATATTTTTCTTTAATAATTTATTTTATTTTATTATTTTTTATTTTTCTTTCTTTCTTTCTTTCTTTTTCTCCCTTTTCTTCTGAGCCGTGTGGGTGACAGGGTCATGGTGCTCCAGCTGGGTGTAAGGCCTAAGCCTCTTAGGTGGGAGAGCAGAGTTCAGGACGCTGGTCCAACAGAGATCTCCTGGCCCCTCGTAATATCAGTCAGCTAAAGCTCTCCCAGAGATCGCCATCTCAATGCTAAGACCCAGCTCCACTCAACAACCAGCAAGCTCCAGTGCTGGACACCCCATGCCAAAAAACTAGCAAGACAGGAACACAACCCCACACATTAGCAGAGAGGCTGCCTAAAATCATAATAAGTTCACAGACACCCCAAAACACACCACTGGACGCAGTCCTGCCCACCAGAAAGACAAGATCCAGCCTCATCCACCAGAACAGGCAACAATCCCCTCCACCAGGAAGCGTACACAACCCACTGAACCAGCCTTACCCACTGGGGGCAGACAACAAAAACAACGGGAACTAGGAACTTGCAGCCTGTGAAAAGCAGACCTCAAATGCAGTAAGTTAAGCAAAATGAGAAGACAGAGAAATACACAGCAGATGAAGGAACAAAGTAAAAACCCACCACAAAACAAATGAAGAGGAAATAGGCATAAGCAGTCTACCTGAACAAGAATTCAGAGTAATGATAGTAAAGATGATCCAAAATCTTAGAAATAGAATGGAGAAAATACAAGAAACGTTCAACAAGGACCTAGAAGAACTAAAGAGCAAACAAACAGTCATGAACAACACAATAAATGAAATTTAAAATTCTCTACAAGGAATCGATAGCAGAATAACTGAGGTGGAAGAACGGATAAGTGACCTGGAGGAAAAAATAGTGGAAATAACTACTACAGAGCAGAATAAAGAAAAAAGAATGAAAAGAATTGAGGACAGTCTCAGAGACCTCTGGGACAACATTAAATTTGCCAACATTCGAATTATAGGGGTCCCGAAGAAGAAGAGGAAAAGAAAGGGTCTGAGAATATATTTGAAGAGCTTATAGTTGAAAACTTCCCTAATATGGGAAAGGAAATAGTTAATCAAGTCCAGGAACTGGCAGAGAGTCCCATACAGATTAAATCCAAGGAGAAACATGCCAAGACACATATTAATCAAACTATCAAAAATTAAATACAAACAAAAAATATTAAAAGCAGCAAGGGAAAGGCAGCAAATAACATACAAGGGGATCCCCATAAGGTTAACAGCAGATTTCTAGCAGAAACTCTGCAAGCCAGAAGGGTGTGTCCATCGAGATGAATGGATAAAGAAGATGTGGCACATAAATACAATGGAATATTACTCAGCTGTAAAAAGAAATGAAATTGAGTTATTTGTAGTGAGGTGGATGGACCTAGAGTCTGTCATACAGAATGAAGTAAGTCAGAAAGAGAAAAATAAATACCATATGCTAACACATATATATGGAATGTAAAAAAAGAAAAAAAGGTTCTGAAGAACCTAGGAGCAGGACAGGAATAAAGACCCAGATGTAGAGAATGGACTTGAGAACACGGGGAGAGGGAAAAGTAAGCTGGGATGAAGTGAGAGAGTAGCATGGACATATATACACTACCAAATGTAAAGTAGATAGCTAGTGGGAAGCAGCCCCATAGCACAGGGACATCAGCTTGGTGCTTTGTGACCACCTAGAAGGGTGGGACAGGGAGGGTGGGAGGGAGATGCAAGAGGGAGAGGATATGGTAATATATGTATACATATAGCCGACTCACTTTGTTGTACATCAGAAACTAACACACCATTGTAAAGCAATTTTACTCCAATAAAAATGTTTTTAAAAAATGCGCTTGGAATATTGGAATACCTTTCCCTTTTCTCCATCAGGAAACGTTTCTTTTATTCTTCAAAATTGTTTTGCTCTGCTTTCCATACAAATGGCCTTAGTCACCCTCCTTGCTGTGACACCATTGTTCATACTTCTATACCACTGATGATATTGTTATTCATTCTTACACTGTAGGGGTTAACCTGTGATAGTTATTCAGTAAAGTCTGATTGAATGATGCATACCCTCTCCACATTACCCTTGACCTCACCTGAATCTAACAGTGGCGTATTACAAAGTGAGATTTCTGAAGCTGTAACTTGTTAGAGAAATGACTGTTGTACAGAAGCCAGAAGCACACAGAAAAGCCTTCACACTTAATGCCTGGACCAACTCTGTTTGTTCTCCAGGCTTTGCATTGGTGGGAAGAGATCTGTGTTCAACCCTGAAATCAAAGTTTTAACATTGCTAACATGTTTTGAAAAATGCTGGCCTGAGAAGTAAAGAGAGGATCTTGGATCTACTCTTAGTAAATGCTTCTGTTTGGAATTTGAAAAACAGTTGCAGGGAAAGTGCCAGTAACTCTAGTAGATAACTTAAGCATCTTCTAAAATACCTGCTGCTAAAGTCACCCATTAGCTCACTCATTATAATATTCTTAATATTTAATTTAATCAATTAACCACCTGGCTAGTAAGTGTCTCTGTCGTCCTAAATCTATTCTCCTGGGCTGTCATAAGAGTCTCACAGGTTCAGGAACACATAAAATTCCTCACTCCCCACAATGCTCAGAGCAGAACAAGAACTACTCCACCTTTAGGACCCTTTAAACGCTGAAATTCTATGATTCCTTGGTTCTTTCAATCAGATAACGTTTTGTTAGTTTCCACAATTCTGGATAAGAAAGGGCCATCTTACCCATTCAGGGGTAAATTGTGATGCTGTTAAAAAATCTATTGGGTAATTCAAAAGGAGACGACACAGAACTCTTTTAATTGTGCAGCTACAGCAATTTGCCAAGAGGAAGATTGTAGAAGGCCCCAAACTCAAACCCTCAAGGATTATCGAGTACAAATGAACTTCCCCTGTATTATCTCGAGACAAGTTCCCATCCAGTATGCTCAGCTAACCAACTTTGTGAACTTTGCATGTCAACATCACTTTACCTCTCTTTAGACCATATTGCCTAGAAATAGCACCAAATAGAATGATCAGTAACAAATAAATCTGATGAATCACTTTGATCTCTATCTCTCTGTTGGTCTCTTTTTTTTCCCAAGAGATTTTATTTCTGACAGTCTCCCTAGGAGTCATCTCATGAGTCATCTTAGTTCCTTTGAGAATATCTGCTCTCAGAGGCTGCAAACCCTCCAGGGAAACTTGTGTCTGGCTGAGGTACAGGCTGTGCAAATCATGAAAATGATTTAGCTTTAGCTGAGAAAGCACTGCTCAACCTGCAACACCACCTCTTTCCTGGCTGCTGTGTTCAGCCGTTGCAACTTTGCAGTCATTCATTTATTCATACCTTCATTCATTCTTTCATACACCTTTTACACGCTCATTTACTCTTTCAGAGTTCAACGTGAAACAACTCCAGAACCTTTCAGTTCTTACATTACTCAAATATTACTTGATTTACCATTTTGCTTAAAACTGGGTACGCAAAATAAATGGTGCATTTCTGCCTCTTACATCTTTTTCATACATTATACTAGTAATGTGCCTTTTTAAAATATGCAATATATGTGCTTTATTGAGTCATTGTTGGGATCCCAACCACAAGCATCTTACTATGTGCCAAGTACTCTGCTCAGCTTTTCTTATAGGATCTCCTTGATTTCTACAATAATCTTGTGAGAAGTCATCCTTATTCTTTGTTTCCTTATTAGAAATTCTGGCAAGGGTAAGATCATGGCTTGTTTCTCATCCTATCCTAGATGGCTGCACCCAGTGCCTAGCAAATAGTAGGTGCTTATTTAGTTATACATACATTTATCAAAAAATATCACTAGTCCACCATAAACCAGGTACTATGTTAGCCCCCAGGGATGAAGTTAAGTGCAAGGTGGATGTGGTCCCTGCCTTTATACTCTAGTAGAAGAGATAATAAATGTTTGATGAGTGAGTAAATGAACACAGAGACTAAGGTTAAGAGGAGTTAAGTAACTTCTAATTAGTAACAAAATTGAGATTCACACCCAGATCGGTGGAACTACAAGTCCTTCCATGATACGTCGTATAGAACAATTTTAGGCAGAAACCTTGACCTCAAGGAGATCACAGTGTAGAGAAGAGGCAAAGTGTAAGGAGGTGGGGGAGGAGGAAAGCAAGTAACCAGATATTTACAGTATTTGACATTTAGTGAATCCCTGCTATGTACCATGTACTGTTTGAATAGCTTTATGAATATTGACTCATTTAAGTCTTATAACAATCTTTGGCACAGGTAGTATTTTATCTGCATTTACAGATGATGAAAAGAGGCACAGAGAAGTTAAATAAGTTTCCCAAGATTGCCCAGCCAGTAAGTGGCAGAATTTGAATCCAGGGAGTCTGATGCAACAGTGGAGGCTCTTATCACCATTTTATACTACACTTCTCAGTGTGACAGTGTGCTAGGAACTATTCTAGCCTCTTTGGATTCAAAGACAAAATATTCCCTTCATTCTTTATTTTTAAAAATTTTTATTGAGTATACTTAATATACAAAAAGTTTCACATATTTAATATATACATTTTGAGGAGTTTGGACATATCAATACACCTCTGATACTATCACCACACACAAGGTAATAAACATATCCATTGCTTCCAAAATATTTCTTGTGTCCTCTTGCTTTTTTTGTGGTAAAAACACTTAACATGAGATCTGTCCTGTTAACAAATTTTTAAGTGCACAGTACAATGTTGAAAACTATAGTCACTATGTTGTACAGCAGTTCAACAGACCTTATTCATCTTATATAACTGTAACTTTATACCCAAAAAATAATAACTCCCCAATTTCCCCCCACCCCATCCTCTGGCAACCATCATTCTATTCTCTACTTCTATCAGTTTGACTATTTTTGATATCTCTTTTAAGTGGAATCATGCATTGTTCGTCCTTCTGTGACTCACTTATTTCACTTAGTATAATGTCCATCGGTATTGTCAGAAATGGCAGAATTTCTTTCTTTTTTAAGGCTAAATAATATCTGATTGTGTGTATGGATATACCACATTTTCTTTATCCATTCATCTGTCTGTGAACATTTCATTTGTTTCCAAAAATCTTGGCTATTGTGAATATGCTGCAGACATCTCTTTGAGATCCTGATTTCAATTCTTTTGAATATAAACCCAAGAGTGATATTTCTGGATCATATGGTAGTTCTATTTTTAATATTTTGAGGAACCTCCATACTGTTTTCCATTTACATATCTACCAACAATGTGCAAGAGTTACTTTTTTTCCCCATAACCCTTGCTCTCTTTTGTCTTTTTGATAACAGTCATCCTTACATATATGAAGTGATATCTCATTGTGGTTTTGAATCAGATTTCTCTTATTATTAGTGATATTGAGCACCTTTAGTATATCTGTCAGCAATTCCTATGTTTTCTTTGGAAAAATATCTATTCAAGTCCTTTGTCTACTTTTTAATCAAGTTTTTTGTTTTGCTCTTGAGTTGTAAGAATTCCTTATATATTTAGAACAACAAAAGACCCAGAATAACCAAAGCCATCTTGAGAAAGATGAACAAAGCTGGAGGCATTACACTTACTAATTTCAAAATACATTACAAAACTATAGTAGTTAAAACAGTATGGTACTGACATAAAGGCAGACATATAGACCAATGAAATAGCACAGAGAGCCCAGTATATACGGGCAACTGATCTTAGAGAAGGACCCCAGGAATACACAGTGGGGAGAGGATAGTCTGTTCAGTGAATGATGTTGGGAAAATGATATCTGCATGAAAAACGTTTCTGAGCTGTAACTGACATACATTGACTCCCACCTATTTTTCCACTTCTATGCCTTTTAAAAAGTTTCCCCATTTATTTCTTAGTTGGGTGAATTTGTTCTCCAGAAGATTCTTTATAAAGGGCACATGTTCAGTATCCCTTGATTCTTGCATGTCTTAAAATATGTTTCTATAACCTTGATAGCTGAAGGACCACTTGATTTGCTATGAAATCTTTGACTCACACTTTCTTTCCTTGAGATTTTTGAAAATGTTTCTCAACTGTTGTCTGTCTTTGCCTGTTGCTATAGGTAAATCTTATGCCAATTTGCTTGTCTTTCCATTGCAAATGACATGTTTTTACTTACTTATTAGTTTGTGTTGGTGGGGTTTTTTTTCTTTTGTCTTTTTTCTTTTAGCTGTAGGCCATGAAGTCTTTGTTTGTAAAGTCTAATAGTTTTATTAGGATATGTTTCAGGTATGGCTAATCTAGATTAGATCAATTTTCACTACACAGTCCATTTGATATATGAAAATAGGCCTTCTTTTATTTCTGGAATAATTTCTTGGATTATAGTCTAAAATGTTATTCTGTTATATTGTTTTATTTTTCTTCAGAGACTCCAATTATATGTATATTAGATCTTCTTTGCTTCTAATGATACTTTCTCTTGATTCTTTTTCTTTATTTTCATTCTCTGCTATTTTTATTCTCTTAATCATCTATTTGTCCTTCTTAAAGTTCAATTCAATGTTTTCTTGCTCTGGCAATTTGTAATGTTGTTTTCAATTCTAAGATGAATTTGGCTCTTTCTACTATTTCTTTCCTGAGTTCAGTCATTTTACATCTTTCTGGGGTTTTTTGTTCATATTTGTTAGGAGTTTTTAATTTCTCATTTGAGGTATTTATTTCACATCTGCAAAGTTCTGTTTTCAGGTATTTCATTCAGGTGAGAATATTATGTTACACTTTTCTTCTATTTCATGGTTGACATTTTGAGGATCTTTTTCAGCAGTGATATATTTCAAGTCTCATTTGGTTTCTTTTATTCTAACTTTGTACGTATATCACCTACTTTTTCTTTTTGAGTGTCTAATTTCTCAGACCTGCAATGGCAGTTACATAGACCAAAGTGAAAGTTTTGAGAGGTTTGCTCGATTCCTTAGTTCAAGACTACCCTCTTCTGTTGGCATGGTAAAGTGCATTTCTCTAATTGATTTTGCAATTTGGGGGTGGAAAGGATTCATATTTATTCTGATTTGTGATTCATTCTCTCCTTCTCTCTCTCTCTCTCTCTCTCACACACGCACACACACACACACACAGAAGTGTGTTCCCTTTTCCTTTCACTGCCAAATACCCAGGGGCCATGTCCCCTTCTCAAGTCACTCCATTCTCCTTGCAGAAGGCTTGCTTCCCAACACTGTTGCTTTGGGTTCTGCTTACATTCAACTCCCTTCCTTTTGATTTTCTTGTAGCCAGCACTCTTATCTACCAGATTCTAAATTTGTTCTTAGTGTTTTCCAACTCTTGGCGGAGCTTTCATGGTGGAAATTACTTTAGGGCATTTGTATTTGGATTCTTCCTCCCCTGTGGTCCTTGCTCCTTTTTCTTTTGATCTCTTTAATACCTGTGCCTGGCTCTCCCCCAAAATGGGATTTTTAAAAAATTTCCTACTTACCAATGTTTTAAGCTCATAGTGTTGTATTTTCCATTCCTTAGATGTGCAGAAAGCCTAGATTATGGTTAGTTTAATTTGCTGTTCTTATCTGTCCAGATGAGTTTTGGGAGAATGTTTAAAGAGAATCAGATTTCAGAGGCCAGCATTATTCTATGTCAAACCAGAAATACCAGATGATTAGAATTTAAGGAAAAGAGTGTCAGAGGTAGGATTTGGAACGATAAAGCTTTTGACAGGGCTCAGAAACGTGTTTGACTACCCATTTGCACCTCTCAGATAACGAACAAATGAGCTGCTTTCTTCTTTGTTCAGGTGCAAGCTATCCTCCAGGGCACCCACTCTTACTCACCACATCCATCTTAACCTCACCCTGGCTCAGAGGGTGAGGCAGAGAATTAATCACTGGTAGGGTTTTCATGAGTAACAGTACTTCCATTATGCTCATGCCTGACTGTGCATTTTCTCACCTGTGCACTTTTTCTCTTCCCAGGCTAATATTGCCCCCAATTTTCTCAGGTCCTTTCAATGAGAAAATTTTTACTCACTTTAAGATTCTCTTTAAGTATCAGCTCTTTCAGGAAGCCTTCTATGACTTCCTGCAAGCTGGATTATGGGTCTTTCCTCTGTGCAACTAGAGCAAACCATACACATCCCTGTCACTGAACTTGACATGTTATTCTGCTTGTGAGTATGCCTTCACCTGTAAGGTATGGATGCTTCATGATTCCTTCTTTGTCTTTGCATTTCCCCAGTGTCTCTCACAGAGCCTGACATTTAGTAAATGCTCAATAAACATTGGTAGAATGAATTGATGGATTAAGAAATGAATGTACAATAAATGTTCTAGAAGTGCCTGAACTCTGCATGGTCCTAGTCAATGGGAAAGGATCTACCTTAACTTTTTTTTTTTTTACTATGGTTGAGGATCATTGGTCCCTAAAGAACAGTTTCCTACCCTTGCATCCCTGGCACCAGGTCCACTTGGACATAAATATTGACCAGACCTCCCTCAGAGCCTGGAGGCATGGAGCATTTTGCCGAGGGAGCTCTCAGGTGATCTTTCTATTCTTGTCTCCATCCATGTCCTATTTGGGACACACAAATGATTATCTCTTCTCTATATAAAGATAAATGGGAAGAGCGAATGTATCCCCAAAGTCTGGAGAAAGAATTTTTCTCTTCAGGTAGAGGCAGAACAAAATTCATGTAAGCTAGTTTTCTGCCTTCACTCACTTGATCTTTAATTGTATTTTAGATGAATATTTGATAGTGAAGGACTACCTGCTTTTGTCCAAGATCATTATAATTCTTCAAATTCAAAAGTCTGTTTCTTTCCTCTTCTCTAGAGATACTGAGACTCTAAGCATCACCAAAGCATAGGATTTAGGAATCAAAGGGACATTGTGATCAGCAGGCCTTCTCGTTCGACAGACAAACACTGACTTGCCCATAATTATCGAGCTAGTTAATGGCAGAATGAGTAGTAAAATCAAAGTTTCTCAACTCATAGTTTTATGTTCTTTCTGTACGTATTGGCTACAATTATGCAGGCAGAGTTAATAACCAATTTGGGGTCTTTCTGGAGAATTTGCCATCTCAAAATACCACCTACTTTTTTCCATCTGGGCCTTCTCATAAAGGGGCAATTCCATTTTCCTTGAACATAGAAAATAATTCACAATCTCGGTTTTGCCACACTCCAGGGTGTCTTCAGCCATAAAGCAGTGTCAAGAGATTGTCAAAACAAAATTAATTGAAATTGAAACAATAAATTCCTGCCATATAATGTCTTCAGAAGGTGAAAGACAAGGTGTGTCTCACAATAAAGCAAAAGGAGAGTGCCCTAAAGGGTGGGAATTGTGGATCCAAAGGGAAGATGAAACTTCTTTTACTGTAACATCTTCCATGTTTTTAAAACCCTGCAGGTTTTAGAAGGAGGAAAACCAGAATTGTCAAAACAAGAAACCACATCTTCTTACAAGTCAGGGCCCTCCACAGAATTTCTGACAGTTTGAACACCAACTAAGTTGTTTTAATACCAAATTTAACATGCACAGGCATTTCAGATCTGTCACTAGAAGCAGGATGATGTCAGTGAGAAAATCTGGTGTTGTTTCTTTTTCACAAGTTTTTCAGGATCCGAGATGGAGCTGTTTGTTGAGCGTGTCACCGCAGAGAGGGGGTAATAATTAGTGATCTGAGAAACAAGACTTGTTGCGAGGTTAAGAATCAAAACCAGAAAGCTTATTAACAAGGAGAAGAACTGTCAAAGGGAGGAATAAAGTGAGAGAAGCATAGTGCTTATCGCTCCTAGAAGCTCCAGTTTATTTAGAAGCTTTGGAATTCTGTTCTGCGGGCCATGCATGTGGTATGAGTAGGGTCAGAAATTCACACGTTGTGGGGATGCTGTTAGAGTTATGCTTGAGAAACATGTCACGACATGGGCCTCTTTTCATCCTAAACCATTTGTACCTTGCCTTTCAGACAAGGTTGCTTCTCAACTTTAAGTTTTTAATTGAAACATGCATGAAAGCTCTCTACTAACGAAGACACTTTTGAAATATATAAGATGATAATGAGATTTTACAGAATCTTTCATTATTCTGTGCCCATTCAATTCTCGGCTTCATGTTAAGGAGGAACATTCTTCCCTATTAAATTTCCTTTCCTCTAAATTAGCATTTAATTATTTCAAAATGGCTTGATGTATGTCAGTCTGGTATCCTTATGAAGAATTTGGAGTTTCACATAATTTAGCTAGTATCTTTCTGTGTAAAAGAGGAGTTGGTGGCCACTCAATATCCATTAGCTTCTTTTCCTTAGTAACAGAATTCAAGTTGTATTTCAGTGTCAATGATTCTGGCTACAAGAAAACATTTCCCAGCCCACGACATTTTTCAGCTAAGTGTGACCATGATGTGCAAACAAAACAGTCGCATGAAGGTAGCGTAAGGTTTTGAAAAGTTGTTAACTCACTTGCAAATGTGCCCATTTAATTCACCTTTCTTCTGCCTGCAATCTGGTATTTGCTTCAGATGGCTGGAGCTCTAGCAGCCAACTTGATCCATGAGGTGGCTTTGAAGATGGAAAGCATGCTGTAGGATGATAAAGCAGAAGACAATTTCATAGCATGACCATACTCGTCCTGGACTACTAAACTCTGGGGCCTCAAGTTATATGAGAAAATAAATGATTTGTTTAAACACTGTTATTTCTGCTCTTTGCATTTCTGGCAGCTAAATGCAATTCTTAATACATACGCTTGCTGCACATAAGCTCAGTGAAAGCAGCTGACCAACAGTTAAACCTGTCCTCAAAAATCAGGCCTTATACATCAAAAGATGGGCAAATGAATGTACGTTTTTACATTGATAAAATGTATCATTTTATAATTCCTCCTTTTAAATGATTTTAAAATCTACTACCAGTTCCATTTACCTCTGATGTGAGCCTTTCTATGTAAAATTAGTGTCTTCGACATTGGCACTTGTAATTTAGTGTTGGATTCAGATATTTACATATATAATGATGAAACAAATGCATAAGTATTTACATTAGGACCCTTTCAGTCGGAAGTATAAATAACCAATCTTAGACATATTTAAGCTGAAAGGTAATTTATTAGCTCAGGGGCTGGAAAGTCCAAGGTCAGGTGGGCTTCCAGCATGGTGAGATCCAGGTGTTCAAACTGTGTCATCAGATATAGTGTCACCATCTTCTAGCTCTGCTTATTAGTTTTGTTTTTTTTTTCCTTTTAAGCCTATTGGCCTCATTCACTCTGCTATGGAGAGACTCCCTCTGTGTCGTGGAAAACTTTTCTTTAGGCAATCCCCCCAAGCGGACATCCCTGTCACTCATGTTATTGAGAAGAGACAGGCAGTCTGTCCCAAATTTTATTGGTCCCGTATGGGTCCTGTGTTCTTGGACTATTCATTGTGAACAGATTTGGGTCACCAAGTCTATGCACTCTGATTACAGTCATACCAGAACCACTTGGGAAAAGGGGATGGTGGACCAGTCCCAACCTCCCCACTGTTTCAGGAGTTTGTATCCTGGGCCTCGGAAACACTGCTCTTATCCCTCTGTGATCCTCTGTTTCCTCTAAGATGCTGGGACTATGTGAGGCTTTATTAGCCCGTGTGAGGGTGAGCAGAACGCCCCTCAGCTGCACATCGGAGGACCTGTGAGAGAGCCCTGTGGCTCTTTAACTGGCTTTATATCCGTAAAAGTTACTTACTCTTTCTGGATTTCAGCTTTCTGGACCATAAAATGAAGACATTGGACTTGGTAATCTTTAAGATCACTTCAAATCCTAAAAATCTACAACTATGACTCGACACATGTGCTTAAGCCATATATCCTGCTCTAGGAATATTTCTGCCTTTGCAACTTTACATATGTAAACTCTGTCTTTGATAAATAGCCTGGTGCCCTGCATCAATCTACAAACTCTAGGAACAGTTTTTGGGTTTTTTCCTTCGCTATTTTTACAACTTTAATCTGAGAAAAATGGTGCCCCCCTCTATAAAAAAACTTATGTTTTCTAAGTGAATACAAATTAAACATAAAAAAATAGTCATTAGAGAATGAACCATTACAGGAGATGAGGACAGGAGTATTGGCAGGTTGGGAAAGGAGCTTACATATGCTAAAGGTGTGAAGAGACTTGAACAATTATCAATCCTTCCGCTTTAGAGAGAGAGAGATTTATTCATCCAAAGACACTCAATATGAACATTGGGCTTTTTTGAAACAAGAAAAGAAAAATTAATATTTACTATTTACTTTATGCCAGGCACTGTACTAAGTTTTATGATGTGGTTTTTCCAATTATTTTTCATGACGACTCTATAGGTAGGTATTGTTTTTTAATTAGGATCACTCAGATGAGGAAGGAGGCCTTTGGTAAGTAAGTGGTACAAGATCAATTAAGCAATAAATGGTAAAGGTGGATTCATACTCAGGGAGCCTCACTCCAGAGGCCAACCTCAACCCAGAACCACTTCATGGTTCGGAGCCTATCCATCACATTTTCTCCTTGTTCTCCTCTGCTTCCTGGCTTCCTTCTCTAGAAAACAGCCCAACTCTGTCCCATTGAAAAGAAGTCTTTGAGACACACACATAATTAGAAAGCTGGACTTGAAGTTCATAAATAAATGTGGCTGCTTCATTATAGCTAAAGAAAATGAGTGAGTTTACTACAGGGTTGTCCAACCAAGGGCAAGAGAAAGGGGATCTTGTTGATAGCTAAGTGGTCTTTTTAGAATTTATTAATATTTATTTGGAAGCTATTTTTTGGAAAGAAGGAGGAAAGAATGTTTCCATGAGCCTTGCTCTCTCCTTTAAGGTCCATCTGGTATTGCAGGTATGCATGCCAAATCACACTCTTAAAATAACACTTACAAAGGGCTGTTCCTTTTATAAGTTGAAAAATCTGTCTGATTTTTCACACTTGCACCAAATCAATGTCTAGAGAAACATTTTATAAGTTAAAATATGTCCTCTGTTGCTGCTGCTTCAAGTTATGATTAAATTAGTCATAAATCTCATTTGGAAGTTTAAAATTTTTCCCAGATAGGATTCCACAGACATTAAGAGCTAAGTCTTCCCTAAAGGTGGACATTTAAGCCTTTTCTTCTGCAGATCAGCAAGTCGCTTCCTCTGCTATTAATCCCATAATATGCTTTCTTCTTTTAAAATTCCCCAGTCTCAAGATCATCTCCCATGATGCCAGCTGTTCTCCTTTTTCTGGACTTTCTCTTGTTACATGTATCGCTGAGTACCATAATGATTTGTCTTCCTACTGAGGGACTATGAGCTCCTTGAAAAGAGGGTCTGTTTCTTGTTCATCACTATCCCGAGTGTCTAGCACAGTGCCTGGAAAATAGAAGGTTCTCCACCAGTGTGTGTTGCATTGAAATGATTCTAAGACAGAGTTTGCCTCCATGACCAGAAGGGATAGAGGAACACATGAACAATGGTTGTGACTATGGGTCAGAATTCAAAACTAATCTTAAGAAGCGCATAAGAAGGAATGACTGTATTAACGTCAGTGAACTATCAGCTTCGTTTAGCTGAACTCTAGTCATAAAATTATTTCCCCTGATAGGAAAGCTCAGGAAGGCACTTCCTCCATTCTGTGGTTCAGGTATTTGCGAATGTGGTGGTGGGAACAGAAGAAATTAAACTTCATAAAAACATGGAGAATGGATTTTTACTGTTTTTGTTTGAAGTGATATGTTTGGCTAGTGATTACAGAATTGAAAGGATTCAAGAAAGAGAGTGACCCAAACCACAGTGATTTTGAAATTTCCATTTAAACATCTCTTTAAACATCATGTAGGGAACAATCTTAAAAACAGTGTTTGCTCCCCATGTTATTTCAGGACTTGGGATTCTTGTCCCACATATGAAGCTTTATATCATGAAATAATATTTAAAAAATATTTTCCAGACTTCATATTGCCTCATGATGTATTTGTGGCTAATTTAAAGGCCATGATAAAAGAAGTTTTCTGTTCTGTTTTGTTGGTTTTATAAATGTCAAATGCTATTACAATAAATACCAAGGAACAGCCAATTTTTTGTAATGTCAGTTTTTAATCAAATATATTTTCTCTGATAATAACCTGTTTAATCAACTGAGTTCTATAACTGCCATCTTCTAAGTGACTAATTCGGATAAGTGATTTAACTTCTCCAAACCTCAGTTCCCTCTTTTGTTAAATATGGTTCTTACTATGATAACGTGAAAGAATATATGTAAAGCCCATGGCACAATACATAAAATGTATTAAAAACTCAATAAATGTTCCCTTTTTTCTCTCATAAAAAGAAAAAAATATTTGGAATGACTACTATGTCATCCCTCAGCCTTCTCCCCTTTAACTAAATAATTCCTTTTAGATATTCTTCCAGGTCTCCACCATTCTTATTATTCTGTTCTATCCTGAACCCCTTTTTTTCCTTCGTTGATGTGAAATTTCATAATCAAAAAAAAATTAAGACAGAGTTTTTAGTCTTTAGACAACTAAGCTTTTTGTAGCCAAAATTGAAATTAAATAAATTGCCCAAGTGACTACACTTCAAGTAAGTTAGTGTTGGCTAAATCAGCATTTAGGAGAACTGAGCAAACCATCTTTTTTCTAAATAACAACAATAAAATGTATTGTATGAATTTACATTCTAGTAATTTAAGTACCTTTTCATCCCTTCTCCTAAATTGGGGTCACAGAGGGTCTAGAGAACTATGAGGCAAGCCCCCCAAAAAGATGATATTCCTGGCCCCTGGCTCATAATGGAAAGGGGGAATGAGTGTGTGTCTGTGTGTGTGTGCACACGTGGGTGTGTTCTACAGTAGAGACAAAATCTATAGCCAGCCCTTTCATCCAATCAAAAACACCTGTGACAACAGTAATGATTTAATGCCTTATTCTACCTCAAAAATGCTCCAGGCAGCCACCAGCTCTGTAGAGGCAGTTTATCATTATGTGTTGTAGGATGTTGTGAAATAAGAATAAAATCACTCAGAGACACAACACTTTGGTGAGTAACATTGTGTTTCAAGTCCTCATAATGATTTCTCGCAGACCATCTTTGCTCATTTCTAGCATTCAGATGATTTCTATGTCTTTGGCAGATTTGAGACAGCGTGATAATTTAGCGAATTGTTAGTGAACTTAACAATTATGCTGAGTACCAACCCTTCGCGCAGGGAAATTAATATTGTGTCAGTTACTGCCATATCCCTAATGTAGAAGAAGATAGTATGTGTCATGGAATAAAAGCGATTAATAATAATTAGCATTAATTGACTGATTTTGATTACATTATTCTAGATACTGTTTCAAGCTCTTTACATGTCTTATTAACTGAATCCTCAACACCCCCATAATTAATATAACCCCCATTTTATTTTTTTAATTTATTTTTTATTTTATTATTATTATTATTTTTTAACATCTTTATTGGAGTATAATTGCTTTACAATGGTATGTTAGTTTCCGTTTTATAACAGAGTGAATCAGCTATACATATACATGTATCCCCATATCTCTTCCCTCTTGCGTCTCCCTCCCTCCCACCCTCCCTATCCCACCCCTCTAGGTGGTCACAAAGCACCAAGCTGATCTCCCTGTGCTATGTGGCTGCTTCCCACTAGCTATCTATTTTACATTTGGTAGTGTATATATGTCCATGCCACTCTCTCACTTTGTCACAGCTTACACTTCCCCCTCCCTGTGTCCTCGAGTCCATTCTCTAGTAGGTCTGCGTCTTTATTCCCGTCTTGTCCCTAGGTTCTTCATGACATTTTTTTTAAAAATTCCATATATATGTGTTAGCATACGGTATTTGTTTTTCTCTTTCTGACTTACTTCACTCTGTATGACAGACTCTAGGTCCATCCACCTCACTACAAATAACTCAATTTCGTTTCCCTTTATGGCTGAGTAATATTCCATTGTATATATGCGCCACATCTTCTTTATCCATTCATCTGTCGATGGACACTTAGGTTGCTTCCATGTCCTGGCTATTGTAAATAGAGCTGCGATGAACATTGTGGTACATGACTCTTTTTGAATCATGGTTTTCTCAGGGTGTATGCCCAGTAGTGGGATTGCTGGGTCATATGGTAGTTCTATTTTTAGTTTTTTAAGGACCCTCCATACTGTTCTCCATAGTGGCTGTATCAATTTACATTCCCACCAACAGTACAAGAGGGTTCCCTTTTCTCCACACCCTCTCCAGGATTTATTGTTTGTAGATTTTTTGATGATGGCCATTCTGACTGGTGTGAGATGATAACTCATTGTAGTTTTGATTTGCATTTCTCTAATGATTAATGATGTTGAGCATTCTTTCATGTGTTTGTTGGCAAACTGTATATCTTCTTTGGAGAAATGTCTGTTTAGGTCTTCTGCCCATTTTTGGATTGGGTTGTTTGTTTTTTTGATATTGAGCCGCATGAGCTGCTTGTGTATTTTGGAGATTAATCCTTTGTCAGTTACTTCATTTGCGAATATTTTCTCCCATTCTGAGGGTTGTCTTTTCGTCTTGTTTATGGTTTCCTTTGCTGTGTAAAAGCTTTTAAGTTTCATTAGCTCCCATTTGTTTATTTTTGTTTTTATTTCCATTTCTCTAGAAAGTGGGTCAAAAAGGATCTTGCTGTGATTTATGTCATAGAGTGTTCTGCCTATGTTTTCCTCTAAGAGTTTGATAGTGTCTGGCCTTACATTTAGGTCTTTAATCTATTTTGTGTTTATTTTTGTGTATGGTGTTAGGGAGTGTTCTAATTTCATTCTTTTACATGTATCTGTCCAATTTTCCCAGCACCACTTATTGAAGAGGCTGTCTTTTCTCCATTGTGTATGCTTGCATCCTTTATCAAAGATAAGGTGACCATATGTGTGTGGGTTTACCTCTGGGATTTCTATTCTGTTCCATGGATCTATATTTCTGTTTTTGTACCAGTACCATACTGTCTTGATTACTGTAGCTTTGTGGTATAGTCTGATGTCAGGGAGCCTCATTCCTCCAGCTCCATTTTTCTTTCTCAGGATTGCTTTGACTATTCAGGTTCTTTTGTGTTTCCATACAAATTGTGAAATTTTTTGTTCTAGTTCTGTGAAAAATGCCAGTGGTAGTTTGATAGGGATAGCATTGAATCTGCAGATTGCTTTGTAACCCCCATTTTAAAGGTGACAAAATGAAAAGCAGAGAATTTAAATAATTTTCTCACAGTGATATAGTAATTAAGTGGTAGACTTATCATTCAAACCCATGTAATCTGCCTCCACAGGCTAATTTCTTAATTTTCTTTGGCAACATCAAATATTCTGTATGTTTTTCACTGCAGGGATCTAGGGCTTAATGTGCTAACTCAAGGGGTCAGTTAGATTCTCAAAGGAAAAAATTCTGAGAGACCTCTATGCCTAGTACCAACATAGCTTTCCAACCTTATCTTGTAAATCTTTCATGAATGGGATGGTACCAAAGTGGGTTATTGACTTTTTCTCAAATCCTTCCTAGGCCTTTCATATCCATTTTTTAATGCCTTTTGCTCTATTTTATATGTTTTTCCTTTATAATCTCTATCAGTATGACTCCTACCCTAATCTATAAACCCACTTTAAGTACAAATGCTATGTACTTACAAATGCTATGAACTCTCCCAGGTCTTTTTTTCCCTGATGAAGTGAATTTCTCCTCTTTGACCTTGCATGGACCTCTCTTGATTCTGTGGTCTACCCTTATTTGTGCTCCTGTCTGATCTGCTTTACTAGATTATAAATTCTTTAAAGCCAACACTGCCCCTTAGACAGAGTCAGTACCTAATGACTGTTGAATTGATGCTGAAGATCCTGGCTCCTGTGTCAGCGAATGAGTCACACAGGCAGTGGGAGAGCAGCTGAGAAAACAAGGCCAGGTCCTAATGTGTAATGGGCCAGAGCAGCAGGTCCTTGTTCTTGTTCAGGGGGCTTTCTCAGTCCAGGAGGGGCTGTTTCTCTTCCCTGCAGCACACAGGGAACATAGTCTACTTTCTCCTCTTCTTTAATGCTGCTGCCCTATCTATAATTCTATCCCTGGAGGTTCTTACATCACCAAGAAAGAGATCATCTCCCTAGACATTATCCTCTTTGTTGCACCCAAAGACAACCTCACAGTATCTTTTCCCTTTAAAGGTCATTAGTTTGGAGAATACAGGGGATATAAGAGAAAAGTGAAGAAAATTAAAAGCTTAAGTAGTCTGTTGTATATTTTTTAGTGCAATCCCTGATGATGGGTTGTCTTCTCCCTGACTGAAGTTAGAGACTCAAAGTCACCTTAGACTTTTCTCAACCTTTATTCTTGGGGGGATGTTTGCTAAGAGATATAATCATGGCGGAATGTAGATATCCATTCAGATGCCCATCCATATCCAAGGAGGTAGGATGGTGTGGTGATTAGAAGCGTGAGTTTGGGGACTTGTGTTTGAATTTCAGCTCTACCACTTTTGTAGGTATGTGACACTGGGAAATTTGTGTAATGACTCTAAGACTCAAGTTCCTTATTTGTAAAAAGAAGGTAATATGGTGTTTATATCACAAAGTTGTGAAAAGTTTACATGAGAAATGTATGTAGAAGGCTCCAGGTAGGCATGGCTACTCTTCACCATTAACTAGTTTTCTATTTCTAGGCATAGGGAAGCTTTGCACTTGCCCAGGCCCTTGAAACTAGGAGTGGTTATGTGACACAGTCAATGGAATATGAGTATAAATAATGTGTGTCACTTCTAGAGAGAGATGTTTAATTGCTGGTGCCGGTCTTTCCTGTCTGTCTTTTCCTGGGCACATATTGGTATGATGGTGCCATGAGGTTGAAGATGCCGGGAAAACTGAGAAGCCCAGAGAAGACTTTGTATGAGCAGGAAATAAAGCTTTGTTGTCTTTAGCGTCTAGAATTGTGGGCTTATCTGTTATCAGAGCATAACCTAATCTATCCTAATACAGTGCTCAATAGAGTCTAAGACAGAGTAAATACTAAAAAATTGATAGTTTTTAAAGTAGGTAATTTGCATTTCCTGGACCTCTATACTGGGAAGTACCTATGTTAATGGGCCCCCAAGCCAGTCCCACACAGGAGTATTTCCTCATACTTAGCATTGGCAAGCTTCCATGAAAACCTCACCAACACAGCCCATCAGCATTATATAGCATATTCCCTTGTAACATTCACCTGCATAGAATTTCTTTACTTCAGTAAAATGATTAGAAACCTTTTGGGGTAAACCTTCCTCTAGGAAGACACAGTAACTTTTTCCTTGCACACACAGACTAATGGCCATTAACAGTCCTCCTTACCATGTCTCTCTGGCAACATCATTCCACGCACTCCCCAATTTAATCTTTTTCTTCTTTCTTCATATGAAAAAGTCATTATGTGTCTACTCGCCACAAACATCCTTAGTAAATCATGTGTTTCATTCTTCTTGTAGATGAAAGTGATTTTTAAAAATCCTACAGAGTTCAAAATTTATATAAGTTAATGGATTTCATGACTGGAGTTTGGTCACTCTTTCAAGTGAGCATTATGGATGGTAATTTTGTGATAAAGTATGGCTTAGAGGGAAGAGCAGTGGCCTACTTCTCAGTTTCAGGTTATAGGACTGATCCTAGCACAGTCTTGCTATGTGACTTTGATCAATTTCTTTCTTCCTTGAGCTACCTGGAGTTTTTCTCATTGAATTGTAAAATCTTTAACATACTGTGGATTTTAACTCCTGACTCCTTATATTTCTTGCAGTCTCCCACGCATATATGCACCATGTAATTTCCTTTCTAATAATGTTTATATTTTTGTATATACAAATCTTGTTTCACATCCTAGCTCTGCCTCTGCTAACATATTTAACCCAAGACAAGCAATTTAACCTCTGAGTCTTTTGATCCATCTATAAAATGGGAATAATAATACTTAACTCACTAGACTGATGGTAGGGGTAGATGGAATGACATTGGAAATTACCTGGTAACATAGTAAGAAGTCAACACGTAGTAGTTTTTCTTCTCTTTACTTCATATCTCTCCCGGCATATCAAGATTCTGGACCTCCATATTCTATATGGTCTAAAGAGGATGATTACAAAGGATTGTTCAGTTTAAAAAAAAGTCTTCGATATTTCTCATTTCAGAAAATGTAGGTAGACTTAACTGCCTCCTCCATGTATAGTTCTCACTTTCTTGGTGCCTTGCATTTTGCAGTTAGGATGCACTCCAAAGTCAGCCAGAACTTTTCCACATCAAGATGCCAGCTCTAAGCAGTGCTATTATTAACATTACTGCTAATAAAATAGCCAATATTTATTAAACATATACTAAGTGCCATATACTATTCTAAGTATATTATATAAAGATATGTTTATATGCGTGATATATAATTATAGAGAGAGAATTGTTTAGAGATTTAGAGCATATAAATTTAGAGCATATGTATTTTACACACACACACACACACACACACACACACACACACACACACACACACACAATTCTATGAGACAGGTGTTATTATTGTCCCCATTATCTCCGTCTGGGTCCACTCAGGAGAGTTACTTATTTTGACAGAGAAATTTTAATATAAGGTATCAAACCAAAAAAAGTGACACTGATGAATTGCAGTAACTGTACCTCTAAGGCTGTGGAGAAGCGGGACTGGAAGGAAAGAAGTTGAAATTATTAAAACTAGAGTTTGAAGGGAGGGCCTTGTGGATCTGAGACTCAGAGCTCTGTGGAGGGGATGCTGTTTCAGGTTGTATTTGCATTCTTCTTGAGAAGGTACGTGAGGCTGATTCTGGGAACTGGGAGAACCGCGCACCGAAGGCAGTGCTGCTGCCGCAGACTGTTACTGAGGAACCATTGTTGCAGCGGCAGGTCAGGGGCAGGACGCACAGCAGGAAGGAGTCGGTGCTTCTTCCTCCCCCGTCTCCCAGTCTTCCCTCTGGAATCCCCCTGTGTAGCGACTAATGGAGATGCAGCCGGCAAAGGAGACGTGTGGCTCTCAGAGCCCCAACTCTAGCATCAGAAAGCAGCTGAGAGACAACTCTTAACAATCAACAACTCTACCCCTGTAGCCATTTGCAGCCTCTATGTACACCCTTGTCCACATAGTTAGATTTCAATACAACAATACAACAGCTTTATGCTTCCACTTAAGAAGGTGCAACTATCTCTTTGTACAAACAAAGATGCTCTCACCCTCTCAATAGAGTGAGGAGATGCAGAGTTCTGACGGTTGCTGTGTGCATCTCTGGGAGACGGTCACAGTATTCATCTCTGAAGTTCGGAAAAGCAAGCAAGGTAATTTCCATTGAGTTATGCCAAGGCACCTGCATACACTTTCAAGAAAAGCATCCAGTGAACTGTGATGGGAAGTAAAACTCTTCTTCCCAATGATTTCCCTTGTCCAT
Organism: Balaenoptera borealis; assembly: GCF_965194805.1. Taxonomy (NCBI): domain Eukaryota; kingdom Metazoa; phylum Chordata; class Mammalia; order Artiodactyla; family Balaenopteridae; genus Balaenoptera; species Balaenoptera borealis. The sequence goes on from NC_138876.1 coordinate 21,146,754, forward strand.
TGACTTATCGATAAGTTGAAACACTTGGTGAAACTCTTCAGGTCATTCACTTCCAGACCTATTTCCAGCTCCATGTCATCCCCAACACTGTCATTGCATCTACTCCTTTTCCTTCTTCTCCTCCCCTTCCTCCTTCCCTTCTTGTCCTCTTCTTCCTCCCCTTCATCCTCTTCCTCCTCCTTCTTCATGGTCCTCTTTTTATATTGTATATCGTTTTAATCAACTTGAAATTTTTTTCTGGAACAAGTTAATGGATGAATATACAGAAAACAAAATCTTGCTGTTTTTTCCAGAAAGGTTCTATGTTTGCATGCACACCTAATGAGATAAAAAATGTTTATCTCACTATAATCCTGTCAATAGCATTTTTTCACATGTTTACTACTATGATGGGTAAGTAAATTGTATCTCCCAAGTTCTATTACTTTGATTATTGAGTTGTACACTTTCTCATGTAAATTTCATTTTTCTCTTTTCCTATTCTAGAATTTTTATCTTCATATCCTTTAAATACTTTTCTTCTGAGGTCCTTGGTGGATTTTTATGAGTTCCTTTATATATTACTAGTTTTTATGAGTTCCTTATATATTAGAAACACTTATCCATCATACCATAGTTGCAATTTTAATCCCAAATTTCATTTCTCTTAAAATTGTATTTCTACAGTTTCTGCTATTAGATTTGAGTCTTGGATCCATCAAAGCAGTTGAAATTTCTAAGAAGCTATTGCTGATATCAATGAAAGGATTTAGAATAGGTTAGGAATCACCAACCAGGTATTCACCTTGTCCTGAAGACTGTCAACATGATGCTGACAGACATGTTACCCATTCAGATATAGTTTTCTAAGTTCTTGGTCTATCAGTGGGTGACATTTAACCATATAAAGGGAAGCTTACATGTGACTATGTGGGTCCATCTTTTAGAGTGATAACATAGCAACAGCTTTTGTTAGTCTGCAGGAACCAGAAACAGATTGAATTCTTGGCAAGATATAAGAAAAGAGCTTTCACAAACTCAGCTGGCTATGGTGCTCCCTATGTTGTAAATGCTATTGCAGACAGACCCTGTGAGTGAGGCTTCCCACACTGTGAACAACACATCACTCAGCAACAACCATCTTCTCTCGGGTCTGGCAGGGAGAGTGAAACATGCCAAGGTGAAGATACTAGGAAAGAGGGCAGAAACACTGGCAAATTGCTTTCTTTTCAAAATGGAACACTTAGGAGCAAGCAATAAAAAATAAACAAACCTACACATCACCACTTTATTCTCACCAAATTCACAACAAGGCTATCCATAAAACTGAGTGCCTGTTTCATTGCAGGCTAGATGTTGGCAGAGGTGAAAAAGGTGATTCAGTTTCCAGATCAGGATTAGGTCAGCAATATTGAACAATATTGAAAGATAAACTTAAGTTGGTTTGATTTCCCTGTCAGTGACTCATTTGATAATCTTGGGTGCCTATTTCATGCTCACTCAGTGGCCACCTGGCCACCCCTTTTCAGTAATAGTATATATCTACCTATCATCAATAATTCATTGATCATGTAAGCATTTGTTACCTATCTTAAGTAGGTACCTCTATTATGCCAGGTATAGAGGGTTCAGTATTACAGATATTGTGTCAGAAACCCAACTCAAACCCTTTTCTCATAAATATTCATGACTTATAACTTGGAAGCTGAAAGAATGGAGTTTGCTGTAAGCCAGGTAAAATTCCAGGGTTAAACTATGCCATCAGGTCTGTCACTCCATTTCTTTTTCTCTCTCTCTCTCTATCCCTCCTTCCTTCCCTCCCTCCCTTCCCACTTCATCTCAGGAAGTCTCTATCTAGATGACAACAAAGCAGCTATGTATAATGATGTACAGGAAAATTAAAAAATTTACTAGGTGGGCTTAACAACACAATGGAGATGACAAAGGAAAGAGTCAGAAGAAGAGAGTGCCTTGAGGCCTGAAGGACAATGTCAGAAGTCTAATGTATGCATAACTGGAATTGCAGAGGATAAGAAAGATACAATGAATCAAAAGAAAACTGAAGACACAAAAGCACAAGGAGCAAACAAAAAGATAAAATAGATTACATCAAAATGAAAAACTTTTGTGCATCAAAGGACATTATCAAGAAAAGTGAAAAGATAACCTATAGGATGGGAGAAAATATTTACAAATCATATATCTGATAAGGGTTTAATATCCTGAATATATAAATAACTCTTACAGCTCAACAATAGAAAAACAAATAACCCAGTTTTAAAACGAACAAGGGACTTGAAAAGACATTTCTCCAAAGAAGATATACAAATGGCCAAAAAGCACATGAAAGGATGCTTAATATCTTTAATTATTAGAGAAATGCAAATCAAAACTACAATAAAGTAACATTTCACACCCACAAGGATGGCTATTAAAAAAAAGAAAACAATAGAGAATAACAAGTGTTGGTGAGGATATGGAGAAATTGGAACCCATGTTCATTGCTGATGGGAATGTCTAATTGTGCAGCCACTGTGGAAGCATATTAAAAAGAGATATTCCAACAAATACCTGTACATGAATGCTCATAGAAGCCCTAGTTACAATAGCCAAAAGGTAGATATAACCCAAATGTCCGCCAATGGATGCATGAATAAACAAAATGTGGTATAGCCATATAACAGAATATTATTCAGCCGTGAAAATAATGAAGTACTGGTGCATGCTACAACATGAATGAACCTCAAAAACATTATGCTAAGTGAAAGAAGCCAGACAAAAAGGTCAGTTGTTGTACAATTTCATTTATATGACAGATCCACAATAAATAATCCATAGAGACAGAACCACATTAGTGGTTGTCAGGGGCTGGGTAGAGGGAAGCCTGCGGGGAGGTTGCATAATGGGTACAGGATCTCCCTTGAGGTGATGAAAATATTTTGGAACTAGATAGAGGTGGTGGCTGCAAAACATTGAGAATATAGTAAATGCCATCAAAGGGTACACTTTAAAATAGTTACTATTATGTGAGTTTTACATTGATATAAATTTGAAGAATAGAAGGTGGACATTTTCCCAAATTTTGTCAAAAACATAAATATGGCAATTCAAGAAGTTCAGTGAACCCTTAGGAAAATAAGAAGTAAATCACGGCTAAGAATCATATTCAAACTACGGAAAACCAAAGATGGAAAGAAATCTAAAAAGCAGCTAGAGAAAAACAATACACAACATTCAGGGAAGCAACAAAATTCAAAAGACTGAATTTTCATCAGAAACTAAGAAGGGAAGACATCTTTAAAGCTTGAAAAAAAACCCAAAATGGTCAATCCTGAAATCTACATCCCTTGAAAATAACCTTGAAAAATAAAGGCAAAATAAAGACATTTTCAGATAAGACTAAAGAGTATTCATTACCAACAGACATAGACTACAGGGAGTGTGAAAAGACATTCTCCAAGCTGCAGGAAAATGATACCTGAAGGAAACTCAGATCTTTTATAACAAAAAGCATTAGAATGATAAATATTCTACAGTTTTTTCTTATTAATTTTTTAAAATTACATTTGACTGTTGAAAGTAAAATTTATAACATTTTTTATCAGTTTTAAAATAGAAATATATGTAACACATATGATTATAGCAAAAAGAACAGGGTGGGGTGGTAAATAGGTCTATACAGTTTTAAGCTTTTCACATTTTACATGAAGGGTACAGTAGTAACTCAATTAGACTGTGAAAAGTTAAGGATATATAGTATAACTCACAGAGCACCAACTTAAAAAAATTACAAAGAGGCATAGCCAAAAAGCCGATAGAGAAATGGAAATGAAATTCTAATAAAATATTCAAATGGCCCCAACGAAGTCAAGAAGTGCAGAACAGAGATTAAAATAGAGAAGAAAAAAGAAAACAAATAATAAAATGGTAGACCTAAATCAAATCACATCAATAATTATATATGCTATTATGAACTAAAAGCAACTAAAAGGCAGCAATTATCAGAATAGAAAAAAAAAGAGCAATAACATCCCCTCTTTGGCTGTATGCTGTATAATAAATGCTATTTATATATAAAGAGATGGATTGACAATAAATGGGTAGAAAAAATTAACTACAAACAGCAGACATAATGAAGATTAGTAGCTATATTAATATCAAGTAAAAGAAAGATGTAAAGACAAAGGGATAAAGGAAGGGCATTTCCTAATAAAGGTCAATTTATCATGAAGACATGGCAGCTCTAAACATGTATTCACTTAATAACAGCTTCAAAATAGATGAAGCAAAAATTAACAAAGTTAAAGGGACAGAGAGAAGATTTCAAATAATATTTGGGAATGTTAACACCTGTGTTAGCAACTGGTAAACATATAAACAGCAACAAATCAGGTAGGTAATCTGACAAACACTGTCAACTACCTTGACCTAATTGATATTTACAGTACAATACACTGAAGACATACAGAATACACATTCTCTTCAAATGCATATGACACATTCAACAAGACAGACCATGTATTGGGCCATAAAATGAATTTCAACAAATTTAAAATTATTGAAATTGTACAGAATATGTTCTCTGATTATGGAATCAAAGCAGAAAATAACAATATAGGAAAACTCTGAATATTTTAAAATAGAACTACATACTTCTAAGTAATCTGCAGATCAATAAAGAAAGCATGAAGGAAATTAAGAATTATTTTGAACTGGATGATAAAAATACAACAAATTAAACTTTTTGAGATGCTTAAGAATAAATGTATAGTGTTAAATGTTTATATTAGAAATTAAAGTTCTGTAATTACTTAAGTTTTACTTTAAGAGACAAGAAAAAGAGAAGCAAAGTAAACACAAAGAAGGAAGATTTTCTAATAACTATTACACTAAACATCCAAGAAGTGGAAAGCAGACAAAGAGGGAAAGTTAACTAAGTGAAACAATGGTTCTTTGAAAAGATTAATGAATTGGTAAACCCCTGGTTAGACTGGTAGAGAAAGAAAGATCAGGAATGTAACATAATAATATGCTTTCAGAAATGATAGTAGGATTATCACTGCTGATTCTACAGATGTTAGGTGAACAAATAAGAGAATATTATAAACAATCTTTAGTCACAATTATGTTGAAACAAACACGTTCCTTGAAAATGAAATTTACCCAAAGTAACACAAGATGAAACAGAAAATATCAGTAGTCCTACATTTATTAAAGAAGCTGAGTTTGTTGTCTACAACTCTTTGTCACAACTTTGTAAGCCATTCTTTTCCAGCCTCTTCTGACCCTTCACATTTATCTAAATTAGACAGACTACATAGTTTTCAAAAAATTCTCTGCACTTTCCCACCTCTGCATCTTCAAGCTCACCATCTCCTTCATCTAAAATATCTTTTCTTTTCTTCCTGTGGAAACCCTAGACATGACACAAGTCCCACTTTGACTGATACTTTCTCTGTGAAGCAATGTGATGTAATAGAAAGAATGAGGTCCTTAGAGTTCAGGACTCCAGCGTGGGGCTCTAGATCTTATTCTTCCCCTTGTAGAGATGACTGACTATGGATAGCTTACTTAAAACATTTCTCTGCTTCAACTTCCCCACTTGTAAAATAGGGAAACTACTACATACTTCATAGGACTGCTATGTAGATTTTATGAGATGGCAATTACTTCATGCTGAAAAGGCCAGCAAAAAGTTCACTCTACATCCAGGCTGCCTCTCCTCTCTTATGTTTTGCCTCATCCATTTCCTTCAGCCCAATAGAATCTCTCTCTTCTTTCAATAAAATCCCATAGTGTCTCTTAAGAGCGTTTTTAGGGCAATTCTCCTGTTTAATCTGAGCAATAAACCTGGGTAGGAATTATTCAGAAGTTGCTTTCTTGCTCAAAAAGGTGCGTGCTTCAGGAAAGAGAATGATATTAGTACTTAAGCAAGGGCTTTGGGGTAAAAATCTCAGGGTTTGAGTCCCAGATTTGCTACTCGTTAACTCTGTGATTGTGAGAAATTTTCATAACCTCTCTGAGCCTCAGCTTGCTCATGTCTCAAATGGGAATAATTTTAGTCTCTAACTTAGAGAGCTGTTGCAACAATTAAGTATGATAATATATCTAAACCATTTAGCACAGTGTCTGATATATTATAAGAGCTCAGTAACCATAAGGCTTATAAAAGCAGAAGGAATGAATGGTATTCAAACAATGGTGAGAGTTATCACCTCCCATGCGCTGTATTCCTATTCTCCATTGCACAAATGGTTTTTCAATCTCCAATAATCTTCAGCGTTTTCCAGAACTCTGAGTATTGCATGCTTTTGGATTTTCTCCTAAATCCCTAAATCTCCTTGGTCGACTGGCAGAATCAGATTTCTGTTGAGCAGATGTTTTTTGTTCTAGTAGTCTAGGTTCTTTCAGTGCTTGAGGACCTCTATTTTCTTATGCAAGTCGATTTTTTTTCTCTTTTGCCCGCCACAAGGAGCACATCAGGGCTGGCATGGGGCCAAAGTTCCCAGGTGGGGCCTGGCATATTGGCTGGGACCCAGCCAAAGATTGAAGACAATCTTTAATTTTTCCAGGCCCTCTCCCTCAACTACTAACCCTGCAGCTCTGTAATTGCTTAAGTATTTTTAAGTATTAATTTTTTAATTAATTAAATTTTTTAATTTAATTTTTATTTTTTTAATTTAATTTATATTTTTTATTTAATTTTTTATTTTTAATTTTAATTAATTTTTAATTTAAAAAATTAATTAATTTTTAAATTAATTTTGTAATTGCTTAAAAATTTTTAAGTATTTTTATTTCAGTTCTTAAGGCAACTTTTCTGTATAGCCCAAATGGGCTTCACACATTATTAAAATGCTCATACAGAGCGATTAACCTATGTTGTCTGGTCTCACAGGACAATTGTGTGTCCCATTTCTTACCAGTGGGTCTGAAGTCAAGTTGATGAACACCAGTTTAAACCCTGAAGTTCACTACCAAGTGATTCTAGGTGAAAGGCATCTTCAAAATTTACCCCTTCCTCTCCAACTTCATGTCAGACTCCACCTGTGGCCCTTGCTCAATCCACATTCTCGATATAATGTAAAAGGATGATTGCAATTCAGCTTCAGAAGGAAGCTCTTCTGTGGTGCCTAATTTCATGTTGTCAGTGTTTTGTGCCTGACTTGGCTTCCTTGTTCTTCCTCTCTGTCATCTGCAGACTGTTAGATACAAGTCACCATTCAGGCAGAATGAAATAAATTAGGAAGGCTTTATTGGCATTTTAACAGGAAGCTGCTGCAAAGCAGACCCATGAATTTCCTTGCTAAGCCTCTACTTTCCATTCTCCACTCACGCCACAGTAATAATGCTTTGTAACTACATAATGGCGCTCATCCTTCAATCTCCAGTGACACTGCCCACAGCTAATTGGCTCTTACAGCATCCCTGTAGGGTGAGCAAGTCCCCGATTTGCCAATAATTGAGACGCAGAGTGGTCAAGTGTCTCTTGTAAGGCCATAAAGAGTGTCACTCCAGGAATTTCTTGACTGTTATCCGTTTGCCTCCGTCACTAAGTTTCCCTGTAACTCATAACTTCTGATGAAAGCCTGCTAATCAGGGAGTCTCTGGGCAGACAGACCCAGGGGATGAGAATTTGAAGAATGGATGCTCCTCAAAGTCCCTTAGTTTTTGTTGTTTTGTTTTTTAAAGTTATGGTTTCCTGTTGTTGGAAGCTTCAAAAAGGACATAATCTCTCATTCTCAACTGCTGCTTTATTGTAAAAGGAGCTACTGAAACTCATGGGAAGGAGATGTATTTATGACAGCTGGGAGAGGGAGACTCATTTTCCCAGAACCCAGAACGACGCCTGGCCTCTGTCCTGGCCCCTGCAGCTGTTCTTCCACCACAAGATTAGCTCTCTCGTCCAACCCAGCCCAACTCGGATCCCCAGGAGCAGTTGTGCCAGCTCAAGCCTCCAGGACTCAGCCTCAGGTTTTTCTGTTTATAGTCTCTTTGTTTGGGGACCTTACCAAAATTTCAGTGATTAAGAGAGGCCAAGTTTGATTCTTTCAGGACACCGAGATACAAAGACCAGTTCATGAGTTATCTATTCATTCTTAGGAGTAATAAACGTCTATCAAAAATTTCCTATATGCCAGGCACTATGGAATAAGTGTGAGTAACACACACAGTGTCTGCACTCATGAATCTTAAATTCAGTTCTTCCCTTGTTTCCTTTATTCTCTCATTCCGGCAATGCTAAGTAATATTCAGTCATCCCAGAATTACCTTTCTGTCCTCTCTTGAACGTGGGAATTATCTCAAAATTCCAAGCGCTGTAAGAAGATGGCATGTGTAATGGGTTGAATGATGACTTCCAAAGAGATATGTCCATGTCCAAATCCCTGGAACCTGTGAACATAACCTTATTTGGAAAAAGGGTCTTGGCAGATACAATTAAGGATCCTGAGATGAGATCATCCTGGATTACCCAGGTAAGCCTAAATCCAATGATAAATGTCCTTATAAAATACAAACGAGAAGAAGACACAGAGAAGGAGGCAATGTGAAGACGGATGAAGAGATTGGAGTAAAGCAGCCATAAACCAAAGAGTTCCAGAGATTACCAGAAGCCACCAGAAGCTAGGAGAAGAATGTGAAATAAATTATCTTCCCAGAGCCTCTAGAGAGAGAGTGGCCCTGCTCACACCTTGATTTACGATTTCTGGTTTCCAGAACTGTGAGAGAATAAACTTGTGTTTTATACCACCTAGTTTATGGTATTTTTTTTTTTTTTGCACTAGTTACAGGCAATTAATACAGCATGGCACATTGGTCTTAGAAGATGTACCCAGAAACATTTGTCTTTAATCTATGACCAGTGGGCACACTCGGGTGACTTTTTCAGAGTCAGAGTCCTGACCCTTTTAACATATGTCCTGAGGCTGCTGTGATGAGCCACAGTAACATCCAATTGTAATTTTGTTCCCTCTTTTGAGGGAAGTTCTCTCACTTTGCTCTAAGAGCAACATAAAAATAGAAAGTAAGTAAAATTTCAAACAAAGTTACTAAGAAATACATATTCCTTTTGCTTCAGTTTGCATAAATTGTTCTCTGGGAAAGGTTCATACAGATTACAGTACAAATTATGTAACAGTAATAGGCAACACCCACAATTTGCCAGTCCCACCCGTTTGTGGTCCAAGAGAAAGGCAGAAAATAAATATTCATGGGACAAAGTTTGGAGAGCTTCCATGTCTGTAAAGGGGAGAGAGTGTTTGCCAGTCTCCCAGAACACCCCTCTGTGGATTGAGGAGAATTGTCTGGTCTTGTTTCTCACCAAAAACTAAGTCCCAAAGGTGCAGGCATCCAAGTTGCTTATCATTGTACCCCTTCCCATGCCTGGTATAGTTTCCAACTCTTGGTACTAACAATGATAACTATAGCTAACCTTTATTGAATTCTTAATATTTCAGGATTTATTCTAAGTGCTTTACATATGTTGACTAATTTGATCTTCAGAGAAATCATATGAAAGAGCTACTTATATGATCCCTATTTTACAATGAGAACACAAAGTCAGGTTAATAAATATTTCTTTTGTCCATGATGCAAGTTATCTCACTGATTGAATTTCTAAGCATCTCTAGCTACTAGGTTGTGTATTGCTTTTTACTCTCTCAGTTTATAGACAAAATCTCTCCACATATTTGTTTTGCTTTTATCAATTTTATTGCAGTAAAATTTGTAGACAAGAAAATAATCCAAATTTACTTGTGCAGTTTAATGAGGTTTGAGAAATGTGTTTGGTTATTCCAGCACAATAAGCATAAAAAATATTTTCATTACCCTTAATTTTTCACTCATGCCTCTTTGCAGCCAACTGCCTTCTCAAAACCCAATCCAGACCACCTTTTCTGTATCTAAAGATTAGTTTCATATAAATAGAATTGCACAATGCTGTTGTATCTGGCTCAGTATGGTATTTTTGAGATTCATCTATGTTGTGTATATCAGTATGCTTCTTTAACTGCTGAATAGTAGTTTGTTGAATGAATATACCACTTCTGGATGCACGTGTATGTTGCTTCCAGTTTGTGGCTATTATGAATAAAGCTGTTGTGAACACTGTGTACAAACCTTTGTGTAGACAACCATTTGCATTTCCCTTGGAGTGGAATTTCTGGGTCATACAGTAAGTGTATGTTTAACTATACAAGAAACCGCCAAGTTGTTTCCCAAAGCAACACAATACATTTAACACTTGCATTGACAATGTATGAAAAGTTCAAGCCTTGTACATATGCAGTATTGTCTGTCTTTTAAAATTTCAGTCATTCCAGTGAGTGTGTAGTATCACTGCAATTTCATTTGCATTCCTTAATGAATAGTGATGTTGAACATTTTTTTCTTGTGCTTATTGGCCCTTTCAATATATTACTTTGTGAAGTGTCTGTTCAACCTTTTGCCAACTTTTTATTGGCTTGTTCATCTTATTACTGAGATGTAAATTTTACATATTTTGAAAATCCTTGTTGTTAGATATTGCAATATATGTTCCAAATATCTTTTCTCAGCCTTCAGTTTGCCTTTTCATTTTCTAGACAGTGTCTTTTAAAGAGAAGGTTTTAATTTTGATGAAGCTCCAATTTATCAATCTTTTCCTTTTATGGTGAGTGATTTTTGTAATCAAAAAAGTCTTGCCTACCCAAAGGTCAGAAATATTTTCTCTTATGTTTTCTTCTAGAAATTATACCATTTTAGTTTTTTTTTATTTAGTTGTAATCCATTTTAAGTTTTGTTGTTGTTGTTGTTTGAGATAATTGTGGTCTTTTTTTTTTTTTTTTTTTTACATTGTTATTCAGTTGTTCCAGTACAGCTTGTGGAAAAGAGTATTCTTTTTCCATTGAATTAACTCATAAACTTTCTGCAAAATCAGTATTCTTTACTACTGATCTATATTGCTATGCTTACTTCCATACCACAGTTTTGATTTTTTTTTTTGTTTTGGCCATGCCCCCATGCCCCGCAGCATGTGGAATCTTAGTTCCCTGACCAGGGATTGAACCCGCGGCCCCTGCATTGGAAGTGCAGAGTCTCAACCACTGGACTGCCAGGGAAGTCCCTAATGCCACAGTCTTTTAACTAGTACAGCTGTGTAATGAATCTTGAACTTAGGAAGTAGAAGTCCTCCAACTTTGTCTCACTTTTTCAAAATTGTTTTAACTTTTCTATGGTTTTTTCATATCTAATCAAATTTTATAATTAGCTTGTCAATTTCTAAAAAAAACGTCTGCTAGGATTTTAATTGAAATTATATTGAATTTAGACATCAATTTGGGTAGAATTGACATTTTAATATATTGTATTGTCTGATCCAGGAATGTGGTCCATTTCTTCATTTATTTAAGTCTTTATTAATTTCTCTTAGGAGTGTTCTGTTGTATTCAGTTTAAAGGTCTTGCATAACATTTGCAAATTTATCCCTAGGAGCTTCATAGGGTTCCAAGTGGCCATTGCCAGTATATGGAAATACAATTGATTTTTGTATATATAGTCACCTTTATTCAGTAACTCACCAAGTGGTTCTAGTAGCATTTTGTAGATTACTTGGGATTTTCTGTTGTCTGTGAATAAAGATAGCTTTACTTCTTTCTTTCCAATCTGGTTGCTTTTTATTTTTTATTTTTTTATTGCCTTATTGGACTGACCAGGACCACCAGTACACAGTTGAATAGTGGATTCAAATTATACTCATGTTAGATCACTTGATATTGTTCTGTGGTTAGTGAGCCTGTATTAATTTTATTCTGCCTTTTGTACCTCTGTGCTTCAGTTTAGACAATTTCTGTTACTCTGACTTCAGGTTACTCTGATCTTTTCCTCTGCAGTGTCTAATCTCTTAAGTACATTCAGTGAATTTTCCAATTCAGTGTTGTATTTTTTAACGCTATAAATTTTATTCATTCTTTTATATAGTTTTGACTTTTTTATTGTGTTAATGTTTCTCTTTAAATCACTGAACATATTTAAAATAACAGTTTTAAAATCCGTAATAATTCCATAATCTCTGTCGTTTCTTAAGCTCTTTTTATTGACTTTTCTCCTGTTTATGGATCCTGATTTCCTGCTTCTTTACATGCCTACTAATCTTTTAATTTGAAACTGAGTATTATGATTGTTACCTGGTCGAGTACCTGCATTTTGCTTTTGTCCTGAAAAGAGTGTCATATTTTGCTCTGGGAGCCAGTTACTTTGCTCCTAGGTCAACTTGACCCTCCCAAGGCTTGTTTTTAAGCTTTATTAAGGCTTGTCTAGTGAAGTGTCAACTCTTTGGCTAGCGTAACACTGTTCTTAATTCGTGGCCATTATGGCATCTCTCTACTAAATGCCCTGAGTGTTCAGTGAGGTCTCTCAACTCTTATTGGTCAAAACTCAAAATTTTCTCAGCCTTGTGCAAACCAAATTAGTTGTTTATTTTACAACTAGGGTGCACCTCATATGTTTTCCTTTGTTTGGGAATTTGGGAATACAGGGCTGTGCTGTTCTTTGTCTAGTGTCTGAATATTGTTTCATGAATTTAGTGCAGTTTTCTAGTTATTGATGGTGGAATGAGGTAGTCCAGTCTTCTCATCATAGTCAGAAGCAAAAGTACTTAGCATAATTGCTGAATAAAGAACCTCAAGTTCTCATTTCATGATCTAGAGTAAGCTTAACACTTTAGCCCAAATTCCCAAAGTTTTCTGGGGAGTCTACTTATTTTCTGGGTTCCTTATCTATTTACCTTCACTCCTGAGGAATGTTTTGGTCTCTCTCAATGTCATTTCTTTTGTCCATTTCCCAAAATATCACCAAGACAATATATTGTGTATGACAGTATATTCTGAGTACTGGTTAACAGAGCAACATTACACTATACCAGAGGACAAGTAGATACTTAAAATAGAGTACTTGACATCAAGAGTCTTGAAGATACTTGGCCATCCATGGCAGGGAATTTCTTCCTGTACCTCTGCCCCACAGAGGCCTTAGTCTAAGCCATTCTTTGAGATCCCCTCATTTTTCTTTTCTAATCCCTCTGGCTATATTCTTTCTTTATCCATTTCCATAATTCCTAGCCCCTCTCTCTCAAGCTATCAACCCCAAACTAGGAATTCTTATAACTTCCTTGAATAGAGCAATTTAGATTTTTCTACTTAAACTTCTCCGTCTAAAACAGTGGTTTTCAATTCTGACTGCTCTTTAAAACTCACCCAAAGAAACTTATAAATTCTGCTTCCTAGGCCTTATCCAAGCCCAACAAGATCAGAATTTCCTGGTGAATACTGAGCATCTCTATGTCTACTTTTAAAGATTACCTGGTGATTCTCAGTTGAGAACCACTGCGGGATATTCTACCCATAGGGCTGTCTTTCTCAGCTGGAAAGACCTTTTCAGTTGTTTTCGTCAACAAAAATCACCATGCCCCTTGTCTATCCATCCTGAAGAACACAGTGAATCAATCACAAGAAGGCTTGAAATTTTGTTTCTAAACTTACCTTGTCCCAGATCAAATATTTAAGCTGAGTATCTTCTTCTAATGTTCTGAAAATGAGAGAAAGGGAAGAGAAAGATTTATTTCTACCTACACAGAGTAAAACCCATAAGTCATCTTTTTTTCGTATCTTTACCATCCTCATGTCTTTTAATGTTTGATGCATTCTAAAATGTAAACAGATTCAATTTTAGCACCTCAAATTCGACCAGTTTTTGTCACTCTTAGTCTATAAAAGAAGTTGATGTAATTATCTCATGGTGAAATTTTCTAAAGTTGCCTAATCCTTGATTTTATCCAAAATCAAAGAGGGCATATCCATGTCTCTCTTTTAATCACCTACTTTGTGGCCACTTTCTTAATCTGAGTATAGTTTAGAGCATGGGATGTAAAGTCCTTGAGCTGCAGATTCTAAACCTTGACCCTTAACTTTCTTTATCTAGACTTTTAAATTTATTTCTAAGAGAAGAAAGTGTGAGTCTCCAGATAACTGTCTTGTCAAATTTTTGCACTATTTCAAAGGCTCCTTGGAGATGTGTCAGTGTTGGCAACAGTAGATAGAACATTCTTAAGGATTTATACCAAGGAATGCACATTTCCTTCACTGTATTTCATCTACGAAGAGAGGCCATTTGGACTCTAGAATTCAACTGCACATTAACTACTTCTTCACTGGAAATTAAGAGAAACATTGTTAATTGTTATCAATATCCTTCTTAAATTTGGGGTTCTTACTCTATTACCTGATGGTAATACTTAAAAATTCTTAAAATACTGAAGAAAGCTGAGCTTCAAAGTATCTAATTAACTTTGTTCTTGGTGTCTCATGTGGGTATTGGGAAAGTTATCAGATCTTGTAGCTCCCAGATAATATTCTTTCCACTGTAAAATTGTGATATTCATTTAACAGATATTTTTTAAAAGCTTAAAATGTGGCATAGTGGTTCTTAAACTTTGGCATCTGACCAAACTATGGTCCTCCTTCACCAAAAGCCCACACATGCACACAGCATATGTATGCCTTCTTACAATAATTTGCACATACTTTTGGGGAGTTCTGGGGTCCTAAGACCCATTCATGGATTCCTCATTAACAACTCCTCATTTAGATGTAGGTTCAGGGAAAGAACAGAATATCGGATATTTCAGCATTGACTTTCTGAAAATTGTGCTGGAAAGGGTTACTTTTCCAACATGGTCACTTTAAGAGCCAAGCAAATTTTCTTCCCAAGAAGGCAAAACTGATTTTTTTTTTTTTTTTTTTTTGCTGTTTTAACCTCAGCTAATTCCTTAAATATTAGCCAGCCTAGAAACATCAGCCAGCCAAATGCTGTCAAGATAATTCCTGGCTTAGATTGTGTACATCTTACAGAATTTCCTTTTCACACGTTTGTTGGCCCTTCTGTGCTTGCACATTTTTTCCTTCTTTTTTCCTATTTTTGTTTAAGTAAAAAGTAATTCTAGTCTGTATTCCTAAATGTAGTCTATCTTCATTGGAAAAATTTCCTCAAGGACATTTACTAATGAAAAATCGAAAAGACAAGATTAAGAGTCTATTTCCCTCCACTGAAGGCAAGAACGATAGTATTTCCTCAGTAGATGTGTTCTGAAATGAATTTGAGCATGTATCAAGTTTTTCGCACAAGATATTAAACACTATCAATGTGCCAGAAAAGAAGTAGATTCTCACTTTAAAGGTGACTAAGATACAGGTAAAGAGCATTTTGAGGACACAGGATAGAACAACTAGCAAGATAACCCTCCTTAGCACTTCTAGACACAGATGATTGGATAAAGAAGATGTGGTGTATACACACACACACATACACACACACACACAATGGAATACTACTCAGCCATTAAAAAGATTGAGATTTGCAGCAACATGGATGGACTTGGAGGGCATTACGCTAAGTGAAATAAGTCAGACAGAGAAAGATATCAGACAGAGAAAGACAAATACTTATATGTGGAATCTAAAAAACACAACAAACTAGTGAATATAACAATAAAAAACAGACTCACCGATATAGAGAACAAACTAATGGTTACCAGTGGGGAGAGGGAAGTGGGGAGGGACAATACAGGGATAGGGGATTAAGAGGTACAAACTTTTTTTTTTCTTTTTAACATTTTTATTGGAGTATAATTGCTTTACAATGTTGTGTTAGTTTCTGCTGTATAACAAAGTGAATCAGCGATATGTATACATATATCCCCATATCCCCTCCCTCTTGCATCTCCCTCCCACCCTCCCTATCCCACCCCTCTAGGTGGTCACAAAGCACCGAGCTTATCTCCCTGTGCTATGCAGCTGCTTCCCACTAGCTATCTCTTTTGCATTTGGTAGTGTATATATGTCAATGCTACTCTCTCACTTTGTCCCACTTACCTTTCCCCCTCCCCGTGTCCTCAAGTCCATTCTCTAGCAGGTCTGCATCTTTATTCCTGTCTTGCCCCTAGGTTCTTCATGACCATTTTTTTTTTGGTTTTTTAGATTCCATATATATGTGTTAGCATATGGTATTTGTTTTTCTCTTTCTGACTTACGTCACTCCGTATGACAGACTCTAGGTCCATCTACCTCTCTACAAATAACTCAATTTCGTTTCTTTTTATGGCTGAGTAATATTCCATTGTATATATGTGCCACATCTTCTTTATCCATCTATCTGTTGATGGACACTTAGGTTGCTTCCATGTCCTGGCTATTACAAATAGAGCTGGAATGAACATTGTGGTACATGACTCTTTTTGAATTATGGTTTTCTCAGGGTATATTCCTAGTAGTGGGACTGCTGGGTCATATGGTAGTTCTATTTTTAGTTTTTTAAGGACCCTCCATTCTGTTCTCCATAGTGGCTGTATCAAGTTACATTCCCACCAACAGTGCAAGAGGGTTCCCTTTTCTCCACACCCTCTCCAGCATTTATTGTTTGTAGATTTTTTGATGATGGCCATTCCGACTGGTGTGAGATAATACCTCATTGTAGTTTTGATTTGCATTTCTCTAATGATTAGTGAGGCTGAGCATCCTTTCATGTGTTTGTTGGCAATCTGTATATCTTCTTTGGAGAAATGTCTATTTAGGTCTTCTGCCCATTTTTGGATTGGGTTTTTTGTTTTGTTGATACTGAGTTGCATGAACTGCTTGTATGTTTTGGAGATTAATCCTTTGTCAGTTGCTTCATTTGCAAATGTTTTCTCCCATTCTGAGGGTTGTCTTTTCGACTTGTTTATGGTTTCCTTTGCTGTGCAAAAGCTTTAAAGTTTCATTAGGTCCCAACTGTTTATTTTTGTTTTTATTTCCATTTCTCTAGGAGGTGGGTCAGAAAGGATCTTGCTGTGATTTATGTCATAGAGTGTTCTGCCTATGTTTTCCTCTAAGAGTTTTATACTGTCTGGCCTTACATTTAGGTCTTTAATCCATTTTGAGTTTATTTTTGTGTATGGTGTTAGGAAGTGTTCTAATTTCATTCTTTTACATGTAGCTGTCCAGTTTTCCCAGCACCACTTATTGAGGAGGCTGTCTTTTCTCCATTGTATATTCTTGCCTCCTTTATCAAAGATAAGGTGACCATATTTATCTCTGGGCTTTCTATCCTGTTCCATTGATCTACATTTCTGTTTTTGTGCCAGTACCATACTGTCTTGATTACTGTAGCTTTGTAGTAGAGTCTGAAGTCAGGGAGCCTGATTCCTCCAGCTCTGTTTTTCTTTCTCAGGATTGCTTTGGCTCTTCGGGGTCTTTTGTGTTTCCATACAAATTGTGAAAATTTTTGTTCTACTTCTGTGAAAAATGCCATTGGTAGTTTGATAGGGATTCCACTGAATCTGTAGATTGCTTTGGGTAGTATAGTCATTTTCACAATGTTGATTCTTCCAATCCAAGAACATGGTATATTTCTCCATCTGTTTGTGTCATCTTTAATTTCTTTCATCAGTGTCTTATAGTTTTCTGCATACAGGTCTTTTGTCTCCTTAGGTAGGTTTATTCCTAGGTATTTTATTCTTTTTGTTGAAATGGTAAATGGGAATGTTTCCTTAATTTCTCTTTCAGATTTTTCATCATTAGTGTATAGGCATGCACGAGATTTCTGTGCATTAATTTTGTATCCTGCTACTCTACCAAATTCATTGGTTAGCTCTGATAGTTTTCTGATAGCATCTTTAGGATTCTCTGTGTATAATATCACGTCATCTGCATACAGTGACAGTTTTACTCCTTTTCTGATTTGGATTCCTTTTATTTCTTTATATTCTCTGATTACTGTTGCTAAAACTTCCAAAACTATGTTAAATAATAGTGGTGAGAGTGGGCAACCTTGTCTTGGTCCTGATCTTAGAGGAAATGCTTTCAGTTTTTCACCATTGAGAACTATGTTGGCTGTGGGTTTGTCATATGTGGCCTTTATTATGTTGAGGTAGGTTCCCTCTATGCCCACTCTTGGGAGAGTTTTTATCTTAAATGAGTGTTGAATATTGTTGAAAGCTCTTTCTGCATCTATTGAGATTATCATATGGTTTTTATCTTTCAGTTTGTTAATATGGTGTATCATATTGATTGATTTGCCTATATTGAAGAGCCCTTGCATTCCTGGGATAAATCCCACTTGATCATGGTGTATAATCCTTTTAAAGTGCTGTTGGATTCTCTTTGCTAGTATTTTGTTAAGGATTTTTGCATCTATGTTCATCAGTGATATTGGTCTGTAGTTTTCTTCTTTTGTGACATCTTTGGTTTTGGTATCAGGGTGATGGTGGCCTTGTAGAATGAGTTTGGGAGTCTTCCTCCCTCTGCTATATTTTGGAAGAGTTTAGAAGTATAGGTGTTAGCCCGTCTCTAAATGTTTGATAGAATTCACATGTGAAGCCATCTGGTCCTGGGCTTTTTTTATTGGAAGATTTTTTAATCACAGTTTCA
This sequence comes from Balaenoptera borealis, assembly GCF_965194805.1. NCBI lineage: Eukaryota > Metazoa > Chordata > Mammalia > Artiodactyla > Balaenopteridae > Balaenoptera > Balaenoptera borealis. The sequence continues at coordinate 21,165,173 of NC_138876.1, forward strand.
ATTTCAGTGCTTGTGATTGGTCTGTTTATATTTTCTACTTCTTCCTGGTTCAGTCTCAGAAGGTTGTGCTTTTTTAAGAATTTGTACATTTCTGCCAGGTTGTCCATTTTATTGGCATATAGTTGCTTTAGCAATTTCTCATGATCCTTTGTATTTCTGCAGTGTCAGTTTTTACTTATTTTTCATTTCTAATTTTATTCATTTGAGTCTTCTCCCTTTTTTTCTTGATGAGTCTGGCTAATGGTTTATCAATCTTGTTTATCTTCTCAAACAACCAGCTTTTAGTTTTATTGATCTTTGCTGTCGTTTGCTTCATTTCTTTTTCATTTATTTCCGACGTGATCTTTATGATTTCTTTCCTTCTGCTAACTTTGGGCTTTTTTTGTTTGTCTTTCTCTAATTGCTGTAAGGTTAGGTTGTTTATTTGAGATGTTTCTTGTTTCTTGAGGTAGGATTGTATTGCTATAAACTTCCGTCTTAGAACTGCTTTTGCTGCATCCCATAGGTTTTGGGTCGTCGTGTTTTCATTTTCATTTGTTTCTAGTATTTTTTGATTTCCTGTTTGATTTCTTCAGTGATCTTAGTAGCCTATTGTTTAGCCTCCATGTGTTTGTATTTTTTACAGTTTTTTTCCCTGTAATTGATACCTAGTCTCATAGCGTTGTGGTCGGAAAAGATACTTGATACGATTTCAATTTTCTTAAATTTACAAAGACTTGATTTGTGACCCAAGATATGGTCTATCCTGGAGAATGTTCCATGAGCCCTTGAGAAGACAGTGTATTCTGCTGTTTTGGGATGGAATGTCCTATAAACGTCAATTAAGTCCATCTTGTTTAATGTATCATTTAAAGCTTGTGTTTTCTTCTTTATTTTCATTTTGGATGATCTGTCCATTGGTGAAAGTGGGGTGTTAAAGTTCCCTACTATGATTGTGTTACTGTCGATTTCCCCTTTTATTGTCGTTAGCATTTGCCTCATGTATTGAGGTGCTCCTATGTTGGGTGTATAAATATTTGCAATTGTTATATCTTCTTCTTGATTTATCTCTTGATCATTATGTAGTGTCCTTCTTTGTCTCTTGTAATAGTCTTTATTTTAAAGTCTATTTTGTCTGATATGAGAATTGCTATTCCAGCTTTCTTTTGATTTCCATTTGCATGGAATATCTTTTTCCATCCCCTCACTTTCAGTCTGTATGTGTCCCTAGGTCTGAAGTGGGTCTCTCGCAGACAGCATATATGTGGGTCTTGTTTTTGTATCCATTCAACCAGTCTATGTCTCTTGGTTGGAGCATTTAATCCATTTACATTTAAGGTAATTAAGAGGTACAAACTATTATGTATAAAATAAGCCATAAGGATATATTGTACAACATGGAGAGCATAGCCAATATTTTATAATAACTGTGAATGGAGTATGACCTTTAAAAATTGTGAATCACTATATTGTACACCTGTAATTTATATAATATTTTACGGCACCTACACTTCAATTAAAAAAACAATAAAAAATAAAATGTAGATGAAAAATATAAAAAAACAAAGAACGTGGAACAGTTGCCCTGACCCTAATAGTTCTGGGATCCTGTGAGTTTGTAGTGACAGGTGGCCAGTGAATCAGTAATGGCCACAGGAAGGGGAGCTCGTAACTCAGTTAGCTGGTGTTCCAGGGATCTGAATCTTACATATAATGCACTTCTTGCCAGGCAATGGTGGCTTCCCTAGCCCCCTTTTTCTTTATCCCTAGCCTCAGGCTGATTGCTGGTCCTTTGATTTCTTTCCTTATTTAAGGCAACCTTCCATGGTTCGTTTGTATCAAGCTTCACCCTGCAAATGAGGTGAAGTGCCTCCTTAAACTTTGGCCCTAGGTACTTGGGTTGTCTTACCTATTCCTGGCCCTGCCTAGAATAAAAGAGCTGGAGAGGAAGGGTGAGAAGGGACATTTTTCTGTCTAACACCATGTAGCTAAGGTTTATACCCTGTAGCTAAGGTTTACGGAGGACAAATGTGTGTTCACAGATAAAAGAACTGCTTCCCTTTTTCTTCCTACTATGCCCTCTTGCTCTGCCCAAGCTCAGTTTCTCCTTAGGCATTCCTGCCACAAAGAGCATAAAAAGAGGCTGATGTGGAACATGCCAGAAATTTGCCAAGATGGTTGTTGCCGGCCTCTCCGTTGGCTTTGGATGTCTTGGGTTTGAAGCAGCATCTCAAAGACCCTTCTCTACCCCTTGATAGGAAGATTGAGGTTGCATCAGGTGCTATAAAGATTTTTTTTTCCACTCGAAAGAAAATTCTTTTTCCATAAATCTAAACTTGGTATGGGAAGGCCCTAGATAAGTCTTTGAAGCCTTTGGTGCCCAGGCCCCCTACACTGGATCAAGGCCATTTGACTCCCAGAGGAAATTGGTGGCCCTCATTCACACCAGGTGATGGGAGCATTGAATGTTACCATTTCCCAAGGTAATTTACAGTTTAGAGAAAGCAGTGCTTAGCCCAGAGGTGGGAAAGTAGATTACTATCATCATCACTACACCTCATTATTTGTCTCCTTTTTAATTTTGCTCTTTTACTTGAATTCTCTCATTTTATCCTCACAATAGAGCTTGATATAAGTTATATTTATCCCTATTTTACAGATGAAAAAACTAAGGCAGAGAGAGTTAAAGCATCTTGTCCAAGGACACACAATAAGCAGTAGTGTGGGGAGACCTTGGATGAAGTGTTCTGAGCCAAACACTTGTTCTCTTTCTGTTACTGAGCTCTGCCTCCTATGCTGAGAAAGGGCCTTCGTGACAGGAGCTTTCCTGGTGTCCTTTATCCCCCACAAATGGGAGCAGTAAGCTGACTCCAGTGACATTTACAGGATTCTTACTTTGCATGTGGTGTTATGCTGGGTGCTGAAGATGAAGTGAAGAGTGAGATCATATTCCTTGTTCTCAAGGAATTTACAGAGGAATAAACAACCACCTTTTTTTAGACTCATTAGGTTCCATGAATTTATTGATGTATATATTGCCTGGGCCAAAAAGTGCCTTTGGTTTTAAAAAATAAAAGACACATTTTTCATTTTCACTGAGAACTTTATTGAACAACGTATTCACCCTTTTGTTCCACTACCTTCTGCCATTTTTCAGACAACTTCATAATTCCATCTTCCCAAAACTTTTTATCTTTTTGAGCAAAGAATTGTTCCAGGTGCCTTTTACAGTCTTCCAGGGACTGGAAATTTTTTCCATTAAGAGAATTTTGTAAAGACCAAAGTAAATGGAAATCCGAAGGTGCAATGTCTGGTGAATATGGCGGACGAATCAGAACTTCCCAGCCAAGCTTTAACAGTTTTTGCCTGGTCATCAGAGAAACATGTGGTCTTGCGTTATCCTGATGGAACATTATGTGTTTTCTGTTGACTAATTCTGGACGATTTTTGTCGAGTGCCGCTTTCAGTTGGTCTAATAGGGAGCAGTACTTGTTGGAATTAATCGTTTGGTTTTCTGGAAGGAGCTTATAATAGAGGACTCCCTTCTGATCCCACCATATATACAACATCACCTTCTTCAGATGAAGACCAGCGTGTGGCGTGGTTGGTGGTGGTTCATTTCACTTGCCCCACAATCTCTTCCATTCCACATTATTGTACAGTATACACTTTTCATGGCCCGTCACAATTTGTTTTAAAAATGGAACGTTTTCATTACGTTTCAGTAGAGAACTGCATGTGGAAATATGGTCAAGAAGGTTTTTTTTTTGCTTAACTTATGTGAAACCCAAACATCAAGGCGATTCACATAACCAAGCTGGTGCAAATGATTTTCAGCACTTGATTTGGATATTTTGAGTATGTCAGCTATCTCCCATGTGGTATAATGTTGATTGTTCTCAATTAATGTCTCGATTTGTTTGCTGTCAACTTCAACTGGTCTACCCTACTGTGGAGCATCATCCAGCGAGAAATCTCCAGCACAAAACTTCACAAACCACTTTTCACACGTTCGATCAATCACAGCACTTTCTCCATACACTGCACAAATCTTTTTTTGCATTTCAGTTGCATTTTTACCTATTATTTTACTTTGAAATAATAAAGCATAATATTCCAAAAGTGGTGCTTTTTTCCCTTCCATCTTCAATATTAAAATGGCTACACAAAAATTCACCAATTTTGATGTCTTTTTTAAATGCGTGCTGATAGGACAGCTGTCACATACAGTCTAACAAAATTGTTTCGAAGAAGTTAAAGACAACTAAGTGCTACTAGAGCCAGCTTACAGAAAAAACCTAATGGCCCACCCAATAGCATTTCATCATCCATGGGACTTTTGCTGTTGATGATAGATTCATCTTTATGCTGGACTTCATGCATTTTGAGTCCAAGGACTGTCTCCTGAAACCTTACTGTGCCCAGCACAGTCATGAAACAAGGCAGGTGCCCATAAATATGTATGAGTAGATTGATTGACTAAAGGACAGTACCAATAACAACAATGGTGTGTTTTTGCATATGTAATAATAGGGGAAGTCCTGCTTTGGGACTTTTTAACATTCTAACGAATTTCCCTAACCCTGTTTCCTAACTCGCAACTGTAAACAAAGGCATCCTTCTTGGTTCTAGGAGACACAGAGCCACTTTCAGCCCAGTGATGGGCGGCCAGAAACACAGCCTGCTCTTGCTGGTCTGGGGCACGCAGGGGTCCGGATACCTCTGCTCCGGTTCTGGTGCACCTTCGTGGTGCTCACACCCCCCATTGTACCAGCTCTTCCTCTGCCATGCACCCTAGTTTCAGTCTTACCTGCCAGCTCCTATTCCTCATGTTTTATACATCCATTTCTGGCATTGCCGCCCTTATCCAGCACCTCTGGAAACCGTAACTAAAGGAGGCCCGCCCCAGGAGTACCGTGCCACATCTTCAAAGAGTTCTCAGAAAGGAAGGCTGTGAAGGGCAGGATGGCTGGGTCATTGCAGCTGTTCTTCCGTTTGAGCCTCTAAAGTAGATTGTAAGTGTGACTGCTGGGCGTCTTTCCCTTGAACCCCTCCCCTCCTCTTGTTTTAATGTTATGCCGGTTACTTCACAGCCTGAGCTGCTTATGTGTTTCGAACTGGGATGGGGGAGTTGGGGGAGAGGGGTAGGCTGGGGGCTGGGGAGGAGGAAATGTTGAGAGAGAGAGGCCACACGGCGGCGGCAGGCCCATCAGGATTCTCAAATCCTTTCCTCTGCATCCACCTCTCCCTCTGCTACTACCCACAGGGTGTGAAAATATCAAGGAAAATTCCTCCACTTCTAAGGAACTGCCGTCCGACAGTTCTAGAACCTCTCACCTGGGTTTCAGGTATTATTGGCACATTCTTTAATTTGTCCTCCGGGATGTGGGTAATTAAAAGTTATGAGATTTGGGCAGCTATCCAGCGTCTTCCTTCCCGGCGCAGACAGCACATATTAAAACGCCAACCCGCTCTCGCCTCTCTGCCATCAGCCGCCGCGTTCCCGTTCACAGGGGTCACATCCTTGAATGCCACACTTAACTGGGAATAAAAGAGCCCTTTCCTGCTCTCGTGCACCTCGCTCTGATTTTTGTACCCCCTTTTTGTGTCCCAGGGGAGGCGTGTGCACGGATTCAGTCTAACGCTGTGTCGGCCCTCACCGTCCCCTGGGTGCTGGCTGGCCTTGCTGTATCTCGTTGCCACATAAACACGTTGCCTTTGAGAGGCTGTGCGTGCAAGCAGGCCTTTCGCTTTTGTTTTAAGAAAGCTCCTCATGTGCCCAGCGTTAGGGTTTTGCTCCTGGAAAGTGGAGGCGGCACACATTTTAATCAGGTCTTAGAAGTCCTGCTGCCGCTCTGCCCTGAGGCTCGCTCTCCCATGTCCTCTGGCCACATAATCGCCTGCAGGCTCTTCAGCTGTTTTTGAAAGTATGGGGTGATGCCTTTTTGTAGCAGACTGTGAGCCCCACCTACCCGCCCATTCCTGGTGGCTCTCTCCAGCCCATCAGCAGATGAATGAAAGAAAAGGCCGGTTGGGTTGTAATTAACTGAGTCATTATCCTTTATTAGCGGGTATTGTTTATTAAGCTAATGTTGACAAGCACTTGCATCGTTCTTCTCAACTTTCCTACTAGATAGGCATGTTTTGCCTCCATTTTACAGATGAGAAAATGGAAACGGAGAGGAGGAATAATTTTTGCAGGATCTTACAGTAAATGGTGGAGCTCAGAGTCAAATGCGGGTTTCCTCCACCAGCCCCGAGATGACAGAGGCAGCAGCGGGGGACGTTTCTGTATCGACCCCAGACATCATATATTTCTCCTTAGAATTTCATCACGGGGCTGAAATTTACTCTTCGTGTCTGACATGTACAGAAACTGTAACTTTTTCTTTTAAATAACAGATCTCACCTTGCTCTGAAATTCTCATTTCTGATGATGATTGTGTGTGTGTGTGTGTGTACTTGAAGGATGAGATATGGGAGGGAATGCTTAATAAAGGTAACTTAGTCTCTCCTGGTTTAAATCTCTCTCTGTGGTGAAAAAGCATACACACACACACACACACACACACACACACACACACAGATACATACATTAAATGATGTATGTATGGTGTGCTGATCAGTGTTTAACAATCAGCTTTTGCAGGGGGAGTCTCTGATTTGTAACATTTATCAACTTCTGTGGTGTAAATACCCCCACTGTGGCCAGTTTCAAGCTGTCAGTGTGATGTTGCTAAGTGGGTAGCTGGGAGAAGATGCTTTCAATTGGCTTTCACTAGCCAGTGCAAACTGGCTTCATAACCACAATAAATAAACACACGCACACACATATGTAGATATATCTGTATAGGTATATATATATGTATAACCTCTGTAAAATATATATATTAATATTTATACACACACATATACGTGTACCAACAGCCCTCCATATCTGGTTGAACCAACTACAGGTTGAAAATATTCAGAAAAAAATTCCAGAAAGTTCCAAAAAGCAAAACTTGACACACCAGCAACTATTTACATAGTATTTACAACTATTTACATAGCATTTGCATTGCATCTACTACCATTTACACAGCATTTACATTGTATTAGGTATTATAAGTAATCTAGAGATGATTTAAAGGATGGATGATTTAGAGGAGGATGTGTGTAGGTTATATGCAAATACTATGCCAGTTTATTTAAGGGACTTGAGCATCCTCACATTTTCGTATCTGCCTCCTTGGATACCAAGGGACGACTGTGTATATGTATATGTATGTAAATATATATATATATTTTTCCAGTCTCAAGTTGAAACTCCCTGACAGAGCTGTTCACCTTTTTCAGGGGTTGTTCTTCCTCTTCCTCCTCTGAAGATATCATCTGGGCACAGACACAGGTTAAGTGCGTTCAGATGAGCAGAGGGACACGTGGCCTCCCATGCAGGGGTCTTCCTCTAGGAAGGCTTGCACTGAGAGGTCCCAGGTCCTTCATGGTCACTGCTGTTCTGTGTTGGTGTCCCCAAAGTGCCACTCGTTCACCCCTCTGTTGACTTTTATGCTGGTAGTCAGGCATTCTGCCATTGCCTCCAGTTATAAGGTCCTTGCTTTCTGCAGCTTTATTTTCCTGCCCTTTTGGTCCACCAGCCCTTTTAGGTGCTCTCTGTACCCAACGCTGCTGGTGCTATAATCTGTGAGGCACCCTCAGGTCTTCCCTTAGCTGCTGCCACTCTGGGTCAAGTCACTGTGGCACCTTTCTGAACTTTAAGTTGTTCTGAGGGACTTTTACAATATCTCAGGTTCAGAGATGGAACACCCACCAACCAAAACCCACCCAGATATTTCTATCCCAGCTTTTGATTTCTAGCCCCAAAGATGGGGGAGAAGTGAGGCCATTTGTTCCTAAGGGTATGCCCAAAGCTCCTCCCCATCCCGACATCCAGAGGGTTAGACATCCTCTTTTATGTCTTACTCTGAATTCTTCCCTGCTGTGTGATCTGTTCTAGTGTCAATTCTCCAATGTCTGGCTTGTTGCAATTCTAAAATCCTTTCATCACTCAGCAAAACTTTGTTTTTCTTTTACAATGTAAAAACACTTACTTTCTGACTACTGGCTGGCTGTAGACTTCAATAATTTCATTTTGAAACCCAAAGCTTAGGAAATGACTTCTTTATTCTCAGTGGTGTTACCTTCCCCCTGAGTGGATAAATGCCATGTCTGTTATGGGTGTGAAATGGCAGGGCAGCAGATTTCACAGGGGTTGAAAAAAATCCATCAATGTAATATTACTAAGGATATTATGGCCTCTAAACTAATCATGATGAGAGCAGATTATTACTTGCTTTTGAGAAAACAGGGGAAGGGCTAAAGGTGAAAAACTTCCCTAGATATTATTTAATTGTGCATGATGTATTAGAACCCCAGAGCTGACAATATGGAGAATACTTCTGACAAGTCCAAAGTGGGTGGGTGGCAGCCATAGGCTGGTTGGATTCCCAAGAAAGAGGGTAATCCAATAACTGAAAGCATTGCACACATAGCGTGTTGTTATTAAATTACTAAATCACCTGGTGCCATACATTGCTATCCAGCAAACCCCTCCTCTCTTGGCCCCACTATACTCTGTTCGGCCTGTTTCCTCTGTAAGGCTATGAGAGTTTTGAAGGTGGCCATCAAGTCTTCTTTGTCTTTATAGTTGAGCGTCTAAGAACAGTGTTGGACACATAAGTATTTGTCAAATAAATGTCCCACACAACAAGAGAATGCTGGGATCATTCTGAATCATGTCTCACAAATTGTAAGAATTTAGAACAGAACCAGCAATCCATAATAAGGCAAGAAGGGAGAGTAATAGTTCCAGGGTCAACTCAATATAGAACAGGGAAAAAAATCAAAATTTTGACCTACTCTACTATGTGGTCCCCTCCAGCTGCCTGCCTGTCACTCACAAGCTGCCTCTGGACTTCTGAGGGTCTGTTGGAGACTCATTCTTTAATCTCCTAGGGTCCATTACTGTGGACATAAGACAAAGCAAATGCTTACTGTCTTGTTATGGAATGGATCAGGAAGTTTCACACACTCAGTCAGAGCCAGCAGAGATCTCTGGGTCTCATGATCGTCTTTCCACACCCTTAAAAACACATACACAAGATCGAATTGAAAGCTGATTTTACCATGGCATATATTTGCATAATCAATCCATTGGTGAAAATATTTTCTCAGAACGTTAAACCAAATGGTCCCTCCAAATACATTAAAGTTAAAGTATAATTTTATTCATATTTGTGTGTGTGTGTTTAAGCAATTTTTTACAACTTGGACTAAATTCAGGAGAAAAATCCTACTTTTAATTTGGAAAGTCTTAGGCGGGTTTGAGAGAGCCTGTCTTTCTCCCTAGCTGCCAGTAGGCGGAGCTCGCGCACAGCTCGGGGACCAGCCTGCCTTCCTGCTCGAGCCCGGGAGCAGGGGGTGAGTGCTGAGGGGGTTAGGAGAAGAGAGATGAGATGCACATTTGCCCGGGGGGTGGGAGGGTTGATTACAAAAAAAAAAAAAAAACACCTATTTCTCTCAAATGTCACCACTTTAGTGAATGAAGCGTTTTTTGAACGAGAAAATGTGTGCTATCTACGGAATAAGCCTGTCTCTATCCATCTCCTTTCTGCCCTTTTCCACGCAGGAGAAAACTTCTTCCTGCAAAGTGTAGTTTTTGCTGTAATCACATGTTTTTCTGAACTGTGTGTTGGAAGTTTCTTTGTGACATTCACCAACGAGGTGCTAAGTGCTGCTTTGGTAACGTTCACCAAATGCGCTTAAAAACAGGAGGCTGGCACGGAAGTAGCATCAGAGCTGGCTTGGGTGGAGGTGCAGCCTTTGCCTGCGAGTAGGTTTCAGGAGACGGGTCAGGCAGGAGCCTTCTCTGCCGGGGGACGTGGAGCCCAGCTCGTCATGATTCAGGTTATCCGAAGATCAGGCCTGTGTGTACACACGTGTGTTTGTGTATGTGTGAGTGTGTTTGTAAATAGTGAATGTATGTTTTCTGAATCAACAATCGAGGCCCGCTAAAAATCTGTAGTAGAAACTCTGCCAACTAGTTCATCTCCCCAGCCCCAAAAGAGAAATAAATAAAATTCATCACAAGCCTGGAGAAATTTCTCAATAGAAAAAGCATCAGTTGGGCTTCCCTGGTGGCGCAGTGGTTAAGAATCTGCCTGCCAATGCAGGGGACACGGGTTCGAGCCCTGGTCCGGGAAAATCCCACATGCTGCAGAGCAACTAAGCCCGTGTGCCACAACTACTGAGCCCATGTGCCACAACTACTGAAGCCCGCGTGCCTGGAGCCCCTGCTCCACAACAAGAAGCCACCGCAATGAGAAGCCCGCTCACAGCAGCGAAGAGTAACCCCCGCTCCCTGCAACTAGAGAAAGCCCGCGCGCAGCAACAAAGACCCAGTGCAGCCAAAATTAAAATAAATAAAATAAAATAAAATTTTAAAAAAAGCATCATTGCCTGCTTTTTCATTGACTCAGGGAGACTGTCTCAGAAACAGAGCATAAAATCTTTCTTAAAAGTAGTTTGCAGTTTTATTCTTTTCAATAGTGAATGCTTCTGATGCCATGTGTTAAAGGATCTATGATTAAGTATTTACTAGAATTCAGGATGAAGTAGCTCATTATTCAAGCATTTAATTTCCTTTTGTCTGAAGCTTAGTGTATCATTCAGCTGAGCGGGGCAGCGGGTAAGACAGTGGGACCCTCCCTGTGTCTTTAAGAAGTTTTTTGTGTGCAGCGCTTCTATGCACCTGGGGCCCTGCCCGGTGCACTGTTAACAGTTGGAGAGGAGCGCCATCTCGTGGCCCCACTAAAAACTAACAGGTGGCAAACAGTGACCAATATTTGAAGTACCTGTGACTTGTCAAGTATGCAGGCAGGATCAATGGCGTTACATCCTCTCTTAATAGCCTTGCTAGGAGACCCTATAACTAGGGGACTTGGGCACCTCTCACCAACTCTGGGGACTAGCCTTTCACTTATGTGGATTAGTTTTGAAATTTTCCCATTTATTAAACTTGTACTATGAAGCTGACTCATTAGGCTTTAAAAGCCACTTTCTACTTAGTGTGAGTTAAAAATCTAGTCCTGACAGTAGTTTCTGATAAAAGGAGGGGCTTCCTGCGAAGTGGGAGGAGACCCAACATATTTGAATTGGTATAGAGACCTGAAAGCCGACCAAGAAAAGGAAAATCCTCCTCAGATACTGTAGCAGGAGCTGTTGTTTCACTGTTCATTTTACTTGGCCTATTCGTTGCCTCTTTTTTTTTAAATCTGAAAACTGAACCGCAGGATTTTTTTTCTCTCTTAAGTGGCCTGAAAGTGGGAGGTTTGTAAACCGATATTGTAAAGTCATTCTTAATAGTTTGTATTTTTCAGATTTATTTATCTCACCTGATAATATTTGTCATCATTATCTACAGTAGTTTTCTGGGACAGGCTACCTTCCCATGGAACCAAGGAATATTTAGAAATCTTTGGAGAACACACCCTTTCTTTGTGAAAGATGTTAGTAACACATTTTCTGATTTGTTCTACTGTATTACAAGTGTCTGGTCTTGAAGTCATGAGACTTATTTTTGATCAGCAAACAATATTTTTCTTAATGATTGCAAATTTTAAAAGTTTTGTAACTAGGTGTGGTGATGGATGTTAACGACTTATTGTGGTGATAATTTTGCAATATATACAAATATCAAATTGTTATGTTGTACACCTGAAACTAATGTAAAGTTGTATGTCAGTTGTATCTCTAAAAATTTGCAAATAAGGGGAGATAAATGAGAGCCTTTATCTTCATTTAAAATATGTTCCTATATAGACTATAGATGCACATAGGTCTCTTGGAGAGGTGAAGGACTGGTGATACAGCATTTGAATTGCGTGGAATCAGATGAAACCCATTCAGATCTCAGCTCAGCTACTGACTAGCTGCATAAATCTGGACAAATTGTGAAAATGTCCAGAACCTCACTTTGTAAAATTGGAGCAATATTGCCAATCACAGAGGGCTTTTGTGGTGATTAAAGAAGATAACCCTGTGAGTCAAACACATAACACTTCTTTATTATACGATGGAAACAAAGTCTCATTAGTTACTGATGTGGATGATTTTGTTTCCTAAGGCTATTTCAATAGCATCTGGCCCTATAGGAACCTTAGATGTTCCTTATTCCATGTAAGAATCATCCCAAAAGACAAATGGCATTTGCAGTTTGGCTAAGTTACAGTGAACGCTTTTGCTTTAACCTCAGAAGGTAAGAATTTGGGCCTATGACTTATGTCTTCTACAAGGACATAGCTGTCCTTAAAAAGAATTCTAGCACCCTCTTAGGCCAGCACTTTTCATACTTTTTACACACAACCCACAGTAACCCCAGACCGCCCCTGTCTCTCTCCCCTTTCATTTTGTGTATGTTAGTATAGTGGATAGTGTCCCGCAGGTCTCTGAAGCTCTGATAATATTTCTTCATTCTTTTATCTTTCTTTTCCTCAGACTTTCTCCTCCTCTTTCTTCTGCCTGTTCGAATGTGCTAGAGCCCCTTTAATGAATTTTTCATTTCATTTGTTTTACTTTTTTAATTCCAAATTTTCTATTTTGTTCTCTTTCACAATTTCTGTTTCTTCATTGATATTCTGTTTGGTGAGGCCTCAATCTCATACTTTTGTTTACACATAGTTTCCTTTAGTTATTTGAGGGTATTTAAAATAGTTGATTAAAACTTTGTCTGTGTGGCAGGTTAAACCATGGCACCCAAAGACATTAGGTCCTAATACCTGAAACCTAGAAATGTTACCTTTTCTGTGGGAAAAAAAAGGACTTTGCAGATTGATTAAGTTAGGGATCTTGAGATGGGAAGAGAGTCCACCTGGACTATCCAGGTTGGCCCTAAATGCAAGCACAGGTGACCTGATAAGGGAGAAAGAAGCAGAGGGAGCTTTGACACCACACAGAGGAGAGGCAAGATCATGACAAAGGCAGAGACTGCTGAAGGCCCAGTAGGAGAGTGGTCTTTCTTCCAAGTGACCATGGGTAAAAATTTTACCAATTTTTTATCAAATGAACCTAAAAGAGGTCTCCGGATATATAATCTGTTGTATCTTTTTCCTCACCACCCATCGCCTGACTGCTAAGCCAATGCCATATCTTCTAGTTTGGGTCATTGTTTTTATTTATTTATTTATTTATTTATTTATTCATTCATTCATTCATTCGTTCATTCATTTTCATTGCAACATCCAACATTAAGGAATGAACTTCTCTATTAGTTAAGATAATGCCAGCTTCTATAACAGAAAAAACTTCCAACCCTTAATTCCTTAAAGAACAAGCATTTATTTTTCCTGAAACAGCCCAAAGAGGGTGGATCTAGTCACATGCTTCAGTGATCCAGGGTTTTAGGCTTAGTCCATTTTGTGGTTCTGTCATGCTCAGAATTCTCTGAAGAATCTCCGCTTAGTCAAAATGTGGTTTAAAAGACAGAGTGGATAATTATTCAGAAGGTTTTTTTTTTTTTTTTTTTTTTTTGGCTCAGCCTGGAAGTGATACCCATGTCTTCCGCCATATGTCATTGATTTCATCTGCAGAACTCAGTGAGTTGGCTACAGAGCGGCAAGGGTGGAGGTGCCGACACACAGTATAACTGTGTGTCCAGCTGGAACGCAAAACGAATTTTGGTGATCGTGGTGGTTTAGACCAAGCAAACTCTATTTTCTTCACGAAATACCATTTTTTAAAAAACTTATTGAGTTATACTTGGCATAAAATAAACTGCATGTATTGAAATTATGCAAGTTTATGAGTCTGAGATATATGTGTACCTGTGAAAACCATCAACACGGTCAAGAAAACAAGCGTATCTATCACCTCAGTATGTTCCTTGGGCCCCTTTGTAATCCAGTTCTTCCCCATTCCCCGTAACAGGCAACTAACTACTGATCTGCTTTCTGTCAGTATAGATTAGTTTGCATTTGCTAGAACTTTATGTAAATGGGATAATAGAGTACACTGTCTTTTTGTCTGGCGTTTTTCACACAGCATAATTATTTTGAGATTCAGCCATGCTGTTGTACGTATTCATCATGGTTTGTTGCCTTTTATTGCTGAGTAACGTTCCATTACGTACATATATCACAATTTGATTATCCATTCATTTGTTGATGAATGTTTGGGATTTGTCCATTCTTTGCTATTACAAATAAAGCTGCTGTGAACATTTGCGTGCAACTCTTTGTATGGACATGTGGTCTAATTCTTTTGAGTAAACACCCAGGAATGGAATAGCTGGGTCATAAGGAAGGTGTCTGTTTAACTTTTAAAGAAACGGATACACATTTCCTGACCGTTTTATATTCGCGTCAGCAACGTATGAGAATTTAGTTGCTCTGTGTGTATTCTCATCAGCATGTGGTATGGTCAGTCCTTTTAATTTGAGCCATTCTAAGTGGGTGTGTAGTGGTGTGTCACTATGGTTTTAATTTACATTTATCTAATGAATAATGATGCTGAGCATATTTTCATGAGCTGTTTTGCCATCCGTATATTTATGTTGGTAAAATGTTCAATTTATTTGCCTCTTTTTTTATTAGACTGTTTCCCTCTTCCTACTGAGGTATAAAGACCTTTATATATTCTAGCTGCAAGTCCTTTGGCAGATATATTCTCCCATTATTATCTTCTCATTTTTGTTACACAGACTCCCGAAGAACAAACATATTTAATTTTGATGAAGTCCAATTTATTGATGCTTTACTTTTATAGTTTGTTCCTTTGATGTCCTATTTAATATAGCTTTGCCAAATTCAAGGTACCTAAGATTTCCTCCTATGATTTCTTCTGGAAGTTTTATAATTTTAGCTCTTATATTTAGGTCAATGTCTCATTTTGAGGAAATTTTAATATAGAGAGGGAAGTAAGGGTTGAGGTTTATTGATTTGCGTATGGCTTCCTAATTCTCCCAACATCATATTGTTGAAAAGATTACCCTTTCCCCATTAATTAATTTAGCACCTCTTTTGAAATTCAGTTAACCAAATGTAAAGTGGGTCTATTTCTGGACTCTATTTTGTTTTGACTAATCTAGGTCCTTTTGCACTTCCACATAAGTTTTAGAAACAGCTTGCTAGTCACACATACAAAGCCTGCTATAATTTTGATTGAGATTGCATTGAATCTATAAATCAATTTGGGGAGAATTGACATTTTAATAATATCGAGTTTTCTAATCCATGACTATGACATAACTCTTCATATATTTAGGCCTTCTTTAATTTCCCTTTCCAGTGTTTTGTAGTATTCAGTATATAGGTTGCACACATCTTTTGTCAGATTTATTCCAAGTATTTCATATAATCTGTTGACATTGTGTTTAATTTCACTTTATGATTGTTTCTGGTATACAGAAATACAATTGATTTTTGTGTATCGACCTTCCATTCTAAAATCTTGCTAAGCTCCTTTATTAGTACTAATAGTTTTTTGGTGAAATCCTTAGGATTTTCCACATAGATGATCATGTCATCTATGAGTAAAGACAGTTTTTACTTTCAGATCTTTTACTTGCCTTATTGAACTGTCTAAAATGCCTAGTACAGTGTTAAACAGAAATAGTGAGAACAGATATTCTGCCTTGTTCTTGATCTCTGTTCTAGCCTGTATTCTTTCACCATTTCATATGATGTTACTGCAGGTCTTTTGTAGGCATCCTTTTCCAGGATGAGGAAATTTCTTTCAATTCCTACTTTGCTGAGATTTCTTATCACGAATGAATGTTAGATTTTGTCAAATGCTTTTTTTACATTGAAATTATTTTATCAGTTTTCTAGCTTTTTTTTTTAACATCTTTATTGGAGTATTATTGCTTTACAGTGGTGTGTTAGCTTCTGCTTTATAACAACGTGAATCAGCTATACATATGCATATATCCCCATATCTCCTCCCTCTTGCGTCTCCCTCCCACCCTCCCTATCTCACTCCTCTAGGTGGTCACAAAGCACGGAGCTGATCTCCCTGTGCTATGTGGCTGCTTCCCACTAGCTATCTATTTTACATTTGGTAGTATATATAAGTCCATGCCACTCTCTCACTTCGTCCCAGCTTACCCTTCCCCCTCCCCGTGTCCTCAAGCCCATTCTCTACGTCCACGTCTTTATTCTTGCCCTGCCACTAGGTTCTTCAGAACCTTTTCTTTTTTTTTAGATTCCATATATATGTGTTAGCATACGGTATTTGTTTTTCTCTTTCTGACTTACTTCACTCTGTATGACAAACTCTAGCTTCTTAATATGGTGAATTGATAAATTTTTCAAATGTTGAACCAAACTTACATTAGTATATCTTTTTACTTTCAACTTATTTGTGTCATTATATTAAAGAATATTACTTGTAGGCAGCATATTGCTGGGTGCTGAGTTTCTATCCAATCTGATAATCTCTACCTTTTAATTGGAAGGTTTAGATGCTTCACATTTAATGTTATTATTGATATGGTTAATTTAAATATAACATTCTGCTATTTGTTTTCTATTTTTCTCATCTGTTTTTTGGTCCCCTTTTCCTCTTTTTACCTTCTTTTGGAATAAGTCAGTGGTTTTTTAATGATCTCATTTTATCTCTCAGTGGTTTTTTAATGATCTCATTTTATCTCCTTTGTTGGCTTACTAGGTAAACTCTGCTTTGTTTTTATAATGGATGCTTTAGGGGTTATTAGATGCAACTTTATCTTACCACAGTCTGTGTTCAAATAACATGATACCACTCCCTGTATAAGAAACTCACAGCAGGTTTGTTTCTGTTTCCTCTCTCGAGACCTTTGTGCTGTTGTTGATACGCATTTCACTTCTACATATGTTACATGTCTCACAATGCATTACAGTTGACCCTCGAATAACACAAGTTTGAACTGCACAGATCCTACACAGATTTTTTTCGATAGTAAGTACTTCAGTACTACACAATCTACTCTTGGTTGAATCCATGGACATGAAACCATGGATAGGAAGAAGTGTGAATACCGAGGAACCATGGATACGGAGGGCTGATTATAAGTTATTCTCAGATTTTTGACTCTGAGGAGGGTCGGCACCCCTAGCCCCCAAATTGTTCAAGGGGCAACTGTATTATCTTGTATT
The DNA here is from genome assembly GCF_965194805.1 of Balaenoptera borealis. Classification (NCBI taxonomy): domain Eukaryota; kingdom Metazoa; phylum Chordata; class Mammalia; order Artiodactyla; family Balaenopteridae; genus Balaenoptera; species Balaenoptera borealis. Next base: position 21,182,320 of record NC_138876.1, read on the forward strand.
AAAACAATAAATTGTCTTTTAGAGAGCTTTATACAATTAAAAATAATGTTTTATATTTACCCAATGTATTTATATAGTATTCTGGTTTCCCTCATCTTTATGTAAATCCACATTTCCATCTGGTATCATTTTCTTCTCTCTCAAGGTCTTCCTTTAACATTTCTTATATTTGAGATCTACTGATAATGAATTCTTTCAGCTTTCATGTTATCTCACAGAGTTTTTATTTCACCTTCGGTTTTGAAAGATATTTTTCACTAGGGATAAAGCTCTAAGTTGAGAAGTTTTTTCAGGTCTTTTAAGATGTTGCTCCACTATTGTCAGGCTTGCATTCTTTCCAATGAGAAGTCTGCAGTCATTTTTTTCTTTATTTTTGTTTTTGTTCTTTGTTTTGTTTTTCTGTTTTGAACATGTCTAGTCTCTCCGTTTTTAAGATTTTCTCTTAATCACTGAATTTAATTACTTTCTGTTGATGTGCCTTGGAGTAGTTTTATTGTGGTTGGAGTTCATTGAGATTCTTATATCTGTAGGGTTATAGTTTTCATCAAATTTGGAAAAAATTTGGCCATTATTTCTTCAAATATTGATATTTTTTCTAACACTCCCACTTCAGGGATTTCAGTTACATATATATTCAGCATCTTGAAGGGGTCCCACAGCTCCCACAGTGGTTTATTATTTCTTTCAGTCAGTTTTTGTCCTTTCATTTTGGATAGTTTCAATTGCTATGTATTCATGAACTTTTTCCTGCTTTGTTTATCTACCATTGACCCTATTCTTCATTATAGACATTTTACTTTTCATCTTGAAAAGTTTACATTGGGTTTTTTAAAATACCTTCCACGTTTCTGTTTAATATTCTCATGCTGTATTTTACCTTTATGAATATCTGCAGTATCATTATAATAGATGCTTTAATGTTGTCTACTATTTTTAGCATCTGTTTCACTAGTCCATTTTTATTGATGGATTTTTTTTGCCTCATGATGGGTCATATTTTCCTGCTTCTTTGCTTGCCTGATAATTTTTTATTGGATTCCAAATATTGTAAATTTTACCTTGTTGGTTGTAACATTTAAATATTCTGAATTTTTTTGTTGTTGTTCTGGGGCACAGTTAAGTTTCTTGGGAACAGATTGTTCTGTCAAGTTTCAAATTTAAGGTGACATCAGATCAACCTTTAGTCAAGGACTAATTGTTCTTCAGTATGGAGGTAATACTCTTTGGAGTACCCTACTTGATGGCTGTTGTCCCTATAAATTTGAGCCACCTTGAGCTGCCCAAATTTTCAAATCTGCCCTGTCACCTCAAGGAGACTTCTGGATACTCTTTGGATTCCCAACCTGAAAACTTTCTCCAGACACTAAGATGGGAAATCCTAAGGATCCTCTCTTTTGTTTCTCTTTTCTCATCAATCACTCTCCTGCACTGCCTATTGTCCAATGTTTGAAAACAGGTTATTTCGTATATTTTGTCTATTTAGTTTTTTAAGGTAACAAGGTAAATCCTCTCCTTCATACTCAGTAATGGCCAAATATCAAATTCCTTAAGTACCTCACGGATATTAATAGTTTGAGGAACATGATAGCCTGAAAGTAGCTCTCTAGAGAATGTCCCATAGGTTGGTGCTGCATATGTGACAATCCTATCTTATCCCTGCTGCCCATTTGCAAGTTGAAGTACATACTCAGAAGCCAGCTTGTTCACTTCAATATCTACTCTCTCTGGAAGGTTCTATTTTATTTGCACTCTCAATACATGCTATAATGGCTTGCATTTTTGTTCACACTTTGCTGCATGAAATCACCCTTGCTCAGCTTGAATTGGGCTGAATGCCAACCCTTTGCTTGGATCATTGCCTACTTCGATTTGGCTGTAAATATAAATAAAATACTGGTTTCACACCTGGTTATTTTGGCCACTATAACATAAGCAGATACAATCTGCTCCTGGCTAAGTATTCTGATGGTCACTATTCACTGTAAAATGTCACTATGGTCATGCTTTATAGAGATGACCTTAGTGTGCATAACTGAATTTTTCTGGCATCGTGGAACTGGAACACATCTGCAAATCACAGCTGGCAACTTCTCTGGTTAATCTAGTCATAAGAACAGCTGGGCCAGAGAATGAACATCCAAAAAGAAAAAAATCCAAAACAAACAAAAAAACCCAAAACATAACCAGAACCAAGAATTGATATTGAAATTCCAGTTTATTAACTCACTTATTTACCCAACATCTCCTTGAGTTAATATGCATAGAATGGTAGAATATATGAAAAACCCATCATGATGAATACACAAATTAATATTTAACAATATTGTTTCTTGCATTCCACAAAACAAGTACATACAGCTGTGAAGGAAAATAGTTTTGAAATATCCACTGATGTAGGTTTGTGGTTGTTTTTCTTGAAATTGCCTGTTGCCCTTTGACTCTTTAACCAGCCTAGGCCACAGTAAGGATTTTGCATACTCAGTGTTTCAAGGTAGTGATTATCCAGGAAAAGAAAGAAAAGGAAATTTTGTCAAGGCTTTTGAGTTTCAAAAGTCTAAGTCTCTCAGATGATGGAAAGGAAAACAGCAAAGCTCTTCAGGTCTGATAGAAAAAGTCCCCCAGAGTCAAAGAAATGAGGAGAGTTAGAAAGAAAACATTTTGAGTAGCTATTTGGGCTCCTGAGAAATGGGACATTGGACCCTGCCATACTCCATGCTCAGTCCAGGCAGAGGTCTCAGAAGAAGTCCTAGAGAATCTACATGCAGAGGGACCCATACTGTCTTTTCTGTGAGAACCTGGAGAGACAATAAGAGCCTGGAGTGGAAATGTCCATCTGGCACTTCTAGACACACTTCAAGACCAATGCAGTGTATTCCCCTTCACCCCGGTGAGCTGCATGATGCTTTAGAACAATCCTTGCATGTCTGTGAGCAGCTTCAAGGTTCCTTCAGTTGAGAATAATCATAGGCTTCCAAAAGGAGGTTAGCCAAGAAGGAATCAGACCGTGGGTTCTTGCTGACATAGACCGAGACATTTCAGCAGAGACCTGCAGAGATTGACAACCAGGTACTATGAGGTCTACACTGTCCCTCCCAGTCCCTCGCTCCTCCTCATCATGCTCTGTGAAAAACTTCCAAAACTTAAATACAGCCCTGGAGGGAGAAGAAACCCAGCATTGATCTAGAGATGTTTCTGCTACCCAGCAGAATAAGGGATTTGTAATAAAAGTGATACAAAATAGCTCTCATCATAACAAAGCTACTTTTCTTGTACATCTGAGTTTGGAAATTAAGATTTCAAAACCAATTATACAGCAGAGGTTTCTGTGATACATTTATGATTACTATTTTCCAAGCCTAATCTGTAATATTAGCATTGCAAAAGATAGTCATTCAATAAGTCCTGGGCAGAGATGCAATTATAACTCAGAGAGGGAATTTGAGATGATACATCTGTGAGATATTGCAGCCTAAACTAATTGACCTCAAAACTCAGTGGCTTCAAACAATCATTATCCTCACTCAGATGTCTTCACGTTGGATGGAGTTTGAACGCTCTGGGCTGAACTTGGCTTGGTGGCTCTGCAGATGGGCTGGGACAGCCCTGCTCGAGGTCTCTTTCATCTCCTTCTTAGACCGGTGGGACAGCCAGTGTGTTGTTCTATGGGGAAGGTGGAGGTGCAGAGGGCAAGTAGAAACGTGTAAGGCTTCTTAAGGCTTAGTCTCTGAAGTCACTGTCACTGCGGCCCACATTTATTGGTCAAAGCAAGTCATGTGGTTAAGCCCAAAGCAAGGGGTGGGAAAGTGCACTCTGCCCAAGATGCAGTCATGACAGTGGTATGGATTCAGGCAGGGTGAAGAATTGGAGCCAGTTATTCCACTGACCACAGATGGGCATGGACATTTTTTCTGAGTGCCTACTAGTAGCCAGACACTTTGCTAGGTGTTTTACATCTGTGCACCTAAATCTGTAAAACAGTATTATGTGTACAGTTTGCATTGTTTTACCTTTTTTGTCAGCATGTAAGGAAACTGAGGCTCAGAGAGGTCAAGTGACTTGCCTCCTGTATACAGTTAATTTGAGACTGAACTGAGATTTCAACCTGTGTCTGTTAGAATGCAAATCTTGTGATTTGGAGGAAGCATGATGATGGCCAGATCTCAGGTTTCTTGACATTCAGTCAAGTCCCTTTCTCCTGAATGACCTTGACTCTTGATGATTAGGTAGCTCTGAGGTTCCTTCTTTTTCTTCTTTCATGCACAGTCCTGCTTCCTTTCCTTTTTGACCTGCTAATTAATTCAATTACTTTTCCTTGATTCCTATTAGTAGGTAACACCATGATTGATACCATCTGGAAAACATTTACCCAAGTCTTGAGTGGAAAGTTTTACAGAATAGGAGACGTAAAAGGAGACCCTCAAGAGGAGGTCTGCCTGTGTAAGTGATAAATTACCAGCCCTTGGATTATCTGCCAGGAGCTTTCCCTCCAGGCTCAGGAACAACACCTTTCCTGCTGCAGTGCCAGATGTATTATTTACCACATGTTCAGTAACACATGTGCCCTCGGAACAAAGTGGGGAGGGAGGAACCACTAAGCTTGCATAAACGAGCTTTCAACAGAATCTGTTTTCTTCCAATTGTCTCAAGTGCCTTCTCCTTGGATAATCACGCTTCATAGTTTTAGAAGCCCAGATCCCAACAGCTGGAGGTAAAACTCCTAGTGTAATGGAAGAAAACATGTTGATACTTTTAATTGGTCCCTGAAGGGAAACCCAAGGAACAATTTATTGGTTGATGGATTTGAAACTTTCAACTTAGCAGAGCTGAGAAGCATTTGGTAAAGATAAACACGTTAGAAATTTGTGGCTAATTATTAGAAAGTTAATTTTATTTCATTCAGGATATGATAATCAAGTGAAAAATCACTTTAATTTATTGCTATTGAAGTTAATGATGCATCCACTTATATATAAGCATGACCACCTGCATCTTGGACCACTCTGTGATTTTCCACCAGTCTTGAATCCTCCGAGGGTCCTGAACTCATGGATCAAAATAAGCAAAGCTTCTATTCCCAGCCATACTCCATCACTCAAGTAGGAAAGATTTGGTGAGGCTGAGGATCTCTGAGAGCGCTGAGGGGCTGGCCATCAAAGATGCGTGAGAACTTCAAATACTACACACCTGTAGCATTAGTCAACAATTGTTGCAATAACACTGCATACAATGAAATCTCCAAATCTCAATGGTTTATAACAACAAACATAGCAAATACTCATAAATATTTTCTTACTCGTGAATATGTAAATCAGTTTTTTGCTTACAGGACTGCAGGTCCACTGAGCCCAACTCCACTTCAGGTTAAAGGTCAGATTCATGTCAGTTCCTTGCACCTTTCCTTCCAGGATCCAGGATCATGGGGCAGCAGCTACCTGGGTATGCTCTTCCCATGGCAAAATGCAGCAACACACCAAGGCTGCAAGAAACTTGCTATGTTTTTTAAAGCCTCAGCTTGGAATAGGTACATTGTCACTTTTGCTTATATTCCTTTGGACAAAGCACATAGCATGGCCTTGTATCAGTGGACCAGGAAAATATACTCCACCCCAAAGGAGAGGGAGAGTGAATATTTGCTGAAAAATAATTCAATAATATGTACCTTTATTCATTTTTATAGACTATGACCTTTGTTTTCCTCTTCTACACAATTTAGGGTAATTGAGTTTACACTAGTAGGGATATATGCATTTGAAGTAATTTAGGAAGAAATAAACAGAGTAAGAAATGTGTAAACATTGTGAAATGTCATACTTGTAATTTTCTTTTTTTGTGGTGTCTTTGTTTGGTTTTGGTATCAGGGTAATGGTGACCTCATAGAAAGAATTTTGGAATGTTCCCTACTCTTCAACTTTTTGCAATAATTTGAGAAGGATAGGTATTAACTCTTATTGATGTGTTTGGTAGAATTCCCCTGTGAAGCTGTCCTGTCCTGGACTTTTGTATGCGAATTTTTTGATTACTAATTCACTTTCACTACTAGTGATCAGTCTGTTAAAGTGTCTGTTTCTTCCTGAATCAGTCTGGGAAGATTGTATGTTTCTAGAGATTTATCCATTTCTTTTAGATTGTCCAATTTGTTGGAATATAGCTGAATATGGTATTTTCTTATGATATTTTGTATCTCTGGGATTCAGTTTTAATTTTTCCTCTCTCATTTCTTATTTTGTTTATTTTGGTACTCTCTCTATTTTTCATAATGAGCCTGGCTAAAGCCTTATCAATTCTGTTTATCTCTTTTTTTTTAAATTGGAGTATAGTTGCTTTACAATGTTGTGTTAGTTTCTGCTGTACAGCAAAATGAATTAGCTATACATATACATATACTCCCTCTTTTTTGGATTTCCTTCCCATTTAGGTCACCACAGTGCATTAAGTAGAGTTCTCTGTGCTATACAGTAGGTTCTCATTAGTTATCTATTTTATACATAGTAGTGTATATATGTCAATCCCAATCTCCCGGTTCATCCCACCCCCCCTTCCCACCTTGGTATCCATACACTTGTTCTCCACATCTGTGTCTCTATTTCTGTTTTGCAAATAAGTTCATCTGTACCATTTTTCTAGATTCCGCATATAAGCAATATTATATGATATTTGTTTTTCTCTTTCTGACTTCACTCTGTATGACAGTCTCTAGGTCCATCCACATCTCTGCAAATGGCACAATTTCGTTCCTTTTTATGGCTGAGTAATATTCCATTGTATATATGTACCACATCTTCTTTATCCATTCCTCTGTTGATGGACATTTAGGTTGCTTCCATTTCCTGGCTACTGTAAATAATGCTGCAAGAACATTGGGGTGCATGTATCTTTTTGAATTATGGTTTTCTCAGGGTATATGCCCAGGAGTGGGATTGCTGGGTCATATGGTAGTTCTATTTTTAGTTTTTTAAGGAACCTCCATACTGTTCTCCATAGTGGCTGTACAATTTACATTCCCACCAACAGTGTAGGAGGGTTCCCTTTTCTCTACACCCTCTCCAGCATTTATTGTTTGTAGATTTTTTGATGATGGCCATTCTGATGGGTGTGAGGTGATACCTCATTGTAGTTTTGATTTGCATTTCTCTAATAATTAGTGATGTTGAGCATCTTTTCAAGTGTTGGTGGCCACCTGTATGTCTCCTTTGGAGAAATGTCTATTTAGGTCTTCCTCCCATTTTTTGATTGGGTTGTTTTTTTGATATTGAGCTGCATGAGCTGTTTGTATATTTTGGAGATTAATCCTTTGTCAGTTGCTTCATTTGCAAATATTTTCTCCCATTCTGAGGGTTGTCTTTTCATCTTGTTTGTAGTTTCCTTTGCTGTGCGAAAGCTTTTAAGTTTAATTAGGTGCCATTTGTTTATTTTTGCGTTTATTTTCATTACTCCAGGAGGTGGGTCAAATAAGACCTTGCTGCAGTTTATGTCAAAGAGTGTTCTGCTGATGTTTTCCTCGAAGAATTTTATTTGCATTTAGGTCTTACATTTAGGTCTTTAATCCATTTTGAGTTTATTTTTGTGTATGGTGATAGGGAATGTTCTAATTTCATTCTTTTACATGTAGCTGTCCAGTTTTCCCAGCACCACTTACTGAAGAGACTGTTTTTTCTCCATTGTATACTCTTGCCTCCTTTGTCATAGATTAGTTGACCATAGGTGTGTGGGTTTATCTCTGGGCTTTCTGTCCTGTTCCATTGATTTATATTTCTGTTTCTGTGCCAGTACCATACTGTCTTGATTATTGTAGCTTTGTAGTAAAGTCTGAAGTCAGTGAGCCTGATTCCTCCAGATCTGTTTTTCTCTCTCAAGATTGCTTTGGCTATTCGGTGTCTTTTGTGTTACAAATTGTAAAATTTTTTGTTCTAATTCTGTGAAAAATGCCATTGGTAATTTGAGAGGGATTGCACTGAATCTGTAGATTGCTTTAGGTAGTAGAGTCATTTTCACAATATTGATTCTTCCAATCCAAGAACATGGTATATATCTCCATCTGTTTGTGTCGTCTTTGATTTCTTTCATCAGTGTCTTATAGTTTTCTGAGTACAGTTCTTTTGCCTCCTTAGGTAGGTTTATTCTTAGGTATTTTATTCTTTTTGTTGCAATGGTAAACGTGTTTATTTTCTTAATTTCTCTTTCTGATCCTTCGTTGTTAGTGTCTAGGAATGCAAGAGATTTCTGTGTATTAATTTTGTATCCTGCAGCTTTACCAAATTCATTGATTAGCTCTAGTAGTTTTCTGGTGGCATCTTTAGGATTTTCTATGTATAGCATCATGTCATCTGCAAACAGTGACAGTTTTCTTCTTTTCCAATTTGGATTCCTTTTATTTCTTTTTCTTCTCTGATTGCTGTGGCTAGGACTTCCAAAACTATGTTGGATAATAGTGGCAGGAGTGGACATCCTTGTTGTATTCCTGATCTTAGAGGAAATGCTTTCAGTTTTTCACCATTGAGAATGATGTTTGCTGTGGGTTTGTCATATATGGCCTTTATTATGTTGAGGTAGGTTCCCTCCATGCCCACTTTCTAGAGAGTTTTTATCATAAATGGTGTTGAATTTTGTCAAAAGCTTTTTCTGAATGTATTGAGGTGATCATGTGGTTTTTACTTTTCAATTTGTTAGTATGGTGTATTACATTGATTGATGTGCATTTACAGAAGAATCCTTGCATCCCTGGGATAAATCCCACCTGATCATGGTGTTTGATCCTTTTAATGTGTTGTTGGATTCTGTTTGCTAGTATTTTGTTGAGGATCTTTGAATCTATGCTCATCAGTGATATTGGCCTATAATTTTCTTTTTTGTGATATCTTTGTCTGGTTTTGGTATCAGGGTGATGGTGGCCTCATAGAATGAGTTTGGGAGTGTTCCTCCCTCTGCTATATTTTGGAAGACTTTGAGAAGGATAGGTGTTAGTTCTTCTCTAAATGTTTGATAGAATTCACCTGAGAAGCCATCTGGTCCTGGACTTTGTTTGTTGGAAGATTTTAATCACAGTTTCAATTTCATTACTTGTGGTTGGTCTGTTCATATTTTCTATTTCTTCCTGGTTCAGTCTGGGAAGGTTGTACCTTTCTAAGAATTTGTCCATTTTTTCCAGGTTGTCCATTTTTCTGGCATAGAGTTGCTTGTAGTAGTCTCTTATGATCCTTTGTATTTCTGTGGTGTCAGTTGTAACTTCTTATTTTTCATTTCTAATTTTATTGATTTGAGTCTTCTCACTTTTTTTCTTGATGAGTCTAGCTAAAGGTTTATCAATTTTGTTTATCTTCTCAAAGAACCAGCTTTTAGTTTCATTGATCTTTGCTATTGTTTCCTTCATTTCTATTTCATTTATTTCTGCTCTGATCTTTATGATATCTTTCCTTCTACTAACTTTGGATTTTGTTTTTCTTTCTCTGGTTGCTTTAGATGTAAGGTTAGGTTGTTTATTTGAGATTTTTCTTGTTCCTTGAGGTAGGATTGTATTGCTGTAAACTTCCCTCTTAGAACTACTTTTGCTGCATCCCATAGGTTTTGGGTCATCGTGTTTTCATTGTCATTTTTTTCTAAGTATTTTTTTATTTCCTCTTTGATTTTTTCAGTGATTCATTGGTTGTTTAGTAGCATATTGTTCAGCTTCCATGTGTTTGTGTTTTTTACAGTTTTTTTCCTGTAATTGATTTCTACTCTCATAGTGTTATGGTTGGAAAAGATGCTTGATATGATTTCAATTTTCTGAAATTTACCAAAGCTTGATTTGTGACCCAAGATGTGATCTATCCTGGAGAATATTCCATGTGCAGTTGAGAAGAAAGTGTCTTCTGCTGCTTTCAGATGAAACTTCTCCACAGAATAAGCAAGGACAGAGTGGGTGCTTGGCTGTGACTGGGGCGTGTGCTGGGAGGTCATGACACTGACCAGAATCCCTAGCAGTTCACTCTGCTTCCTCTGCCTTGTTTCAGGAGTAAGCAAGTGTGTGCACACTATTTACGAGTAGAGTCTATGTTTCTTACAGCCCTCCTGTTAGTCACACTGGTTTTAAAACCAGCTAAGGAGACTTCTCTTCCTGGTGTTGGACCCCAGGCCTGGAGCACCTACTATGAGGCTCAAACTGCTAACTCCCCAGGGAAGATCTCAGAGCCTGTGTAATTCCACTCTTCTTCTGTGTTCCCTCCTAGGGGTTCAGGTCCCTACCTGATCAATTCTCTGCCCTTCCTACCTGACTCCGTTTGTATATTTTTTTTACAGCCTTGGTTGTAGGAGAGTCTTTCTGGCAGTCTCCAGTTAGTTTTCAGTCAGAATTGCTTGACATGTAGATGTATTTTTGATGTGTTCCTGGAGGGAGGTGAGCTCATGTCTTCCTACTCTGTGATCTTCATCTCTACTCCAACTCACTTTTTTTTAAACTCAAATTTTCTATTCTTTTTTGGAGGCAAAAAGGCTCTTCACTGTTTACAAGTTTATTTCTAGTTGCAAAAGTTCCCTCTCTTTGTTTTTCCCTGTGTTGTCATGATTTCCCCCTTTCTTTCCCCATTCAATCTTGGCTGCCACAGTCAGACAGACAGGAAGCACAAGGACAATCTTTTTTCTTGCATCTTGGTAGAAACTTTAGGAGACGATAGTAACTGCTCCAGGTTTATCGAATAGATAGATTTTTTTATTAATTTTTGAATTTTCAGCATCTATAACAGTGCCTGATCCATAGCAAGTACTTATAAATATTTGATAATAAATTTAATGAGATACTTGGATGCCTAGTAGGCTTTGGGGATATGAAAAACATTAGAATATATACATGGAGTATCTTGGAGTATCTTGAAATCTACTCAGGAATAGTTATATAAGTAAAAAGATTATAATAAAACATGAAAACATCCATAATAAAGGTAGGCAAACCGGTAAATAAAAATATATACTATGAGAATAAATGAAAGGAGGTTAGGTGGACGGGAATCACAAGGGCCAAGGAAGATTTCCTGAAGGAACATTTGCACTGGACCCTGAAAAATGGATAGGATTTTTCATAAAGAAATGTAAGCTCATTTGAATGTTCAGAGGTTTTTTCCCTGTCCTGTGAATGTCGTGTGACTTGCCTCAGAAAATTCTATGTGATAGGATCTAGTTGCAACCTTTCCTGACTATTTGTCAAGGAATAAGTTAATTTTCAATCCAAAAGATCAGTGCCTTTAGGGACCAGCAGCTCTGCAGCATTAGTGACAGAGAAAGAGCAGCCTGGAAGGAGCCCATGGCCATGAAACAGAAATTGTCAGTGTATTCCCGAAGGTGAAAACTGCATAGTGAGTAAAAACCTAAGTAAATAAATCTGAAAACAACTGGGAAAAAATTAGAGCAGTCTTCATAGGGTTCCTTTTTGCATGGGTAAGTGCAAAATTACTGTGGGAAACTATTATAGAAACTACAGGAAATTCAGACAGTGCTGTAGCAACCCACGCCTCAAGAATCCCAGAACATCCTATCAGTGGGATACAGACCTATGCTGAAAAAACCTACTTGGAACCAAATTCAGGTTGCCTAAGGTGGGAACACTGTTGATCCCATTGATAATGCAGATTCAAATACTTGTGAGACAGGAAGAGATCCAAAGGGCATAGACGAAAAAAGGACTGTAAAAGCAAATACAGGTAAGGATAACACTTTGGAAAGCAAAGTCCATAGAGCTTTAGAAAAGAAGATGATAGAAATAGGAAGCTTTGCTGAATCAGGCTTAGCTCAGAGAGGCAGAGAAGTAGATTGAAAACAACGCCACTTTTAAAATACTCCCCTGTAACCATAGAAGAGGGATCCCTTGAGCTGTGAATGCGAGAATGCTTCCCTGGCCTACCTTCAACTTCTACAAAAGAACTTCCTCCTAATAGTCTATTAAAACAAGGAGAAAGAAAGAGTTATGCAAAGATATTATAAGATAAAAGCTGAAAATGAGGCACAAACCTCCATGAAATAAAAACATTGGAAAAAACCACAAATTTTTGTCTGCAAAGAAGATTAAAATTGAAAACAGATATATCAAATTCAATAAAAAGTAATTTAGAATATGACTAAAACAGTGTAAGGATAACAGAAACAAGACTTAAAGCATTTCAGAAATGAGGTAGTTGGACAGCAGAAAGAGATAAAAAAAAGAGATGGAATAAATTAAATGTGAACTCTTTCAGAAGATAAAGACTGAATTAGAAGGAATACAAAAGCAAGTAGACATTATAGAAAGCTTAATGTGGGAAATATATGTTCAAGGGAATACAAGTGAAAATTATGAAGTAGAAATAGAGACAAAAAGCTATTCAAGAAAATGTGAAAAATAGGCAGAATTAGAGCCAACATATGTGCAATTGAAGATACCAAATGAGCAAAAAAAAAAATCATTGGTACAGAGCAAATATTTACAACAGTATGTCAAAAAAAACTTTCCTGAAATGAAATCAATCACAAATCTACTACTAAAAGAACATTTTATGTGTGATTAGAGACTTTGTAGTTTGAGTCCAGACAAATTAATTTTTTATTAAAACAAAACACCAAACTCCTCAGAAGCTCATACCAGAATTCAGAGTTGCTTTAAGGTATTCCATAAAAGATAGTTTTCAACTAAAATTAGTAACCATATAAAGAAATAGGGAAGGGTGACGCATACCTAGAAAAAAAGGCAGGCTGCAGAAATAGACTTTGACAGGGCCCTGGTTGGATGTAGTGAAGATTAAAGCACCTGTTTTAAATATGTTTGAATAATTAAAAGAAAACAGGATCAAAGAATTAAAGGAAAATATAGTTTTGATTGAACAGGCAGGAAATTTCAACAGAGCTATAGAAACTATAAGAAGAACCAAATGGAAATTCTAGACCTGAAAAGAAATTAAATAAAATGAAAAATTCACTAAGTGGTCTCAAGAGTGGTTTGGAGATAGCAAAAAAAGAGTCAGTGAATTTGAAGATAAATCAGTAGAAATTAGCTGATTTGAAAAGCTGAGGAAAAAAATGGAAGAAAAATAACACAGCTTCAGAAATCTGTGGGACAATATCAAGCATTCCAACATATATGTAATTGGATTCCAGCAAGAGTGGAGAGAAAGGGGCAGAGAAATATTTGAAGAATTAATGACTCTGAACTTCTCCAAATTTTTCTAAATTTACATAGCCAATAACCTCACCACAACACAAATTATACTGAATTACTTTATCGTCAAACTGCTGAAAGTAAAAGGTAAAAAGAATAGCTTGATATTACAATTACCTACAGAGGAACAACAATGTGATTAATAGATGACTTATCAGAAACAAAGGAGGCCAGAAGACATCAGAATAACATATTCAGTGTTGAGAGACAAAAAGTGTCAGTCAGAACTCTATATACCAAACTATCCTGCAAAAATGAAAGAGAAATAGATATGTTCATATAAACAAAAACATGAGATTATTTATTGGTATAACATCTTCCCTAAAAGGAGTGCTAAAAGGAGGTTTTCATGATGAAAGGAAATGACACCAAATGGTAAAGTAGATCTATATGAAGGGAAAAAAGTACCCTGAATGGTAAAGATGGGTGTGAAAATAAAAGGATATATATTTTTTTCATAATTACATTAAAAGATAAATGATTGATTAAAGCAAAAATTATAGGGGGCAAATAAAATTATTTTTTGCACAGTTCATTTATTTTATCGAAGTAATTCACTGGGGATTGAAGGGGAAAGGAAAAAGAAATGAAGAATTTCTAGAAAATAAATTTCACAGAAACCCAGCTTATCAGTGCCTGCAGAATAGATACACCTACAATAAGCAGTAAGAGAAAATTTCATAGCATCAAATACCAAAATCAATGAAAAAGAAAATATATTAAAGATATAACCCAAAAGCCAGAAAATGAATGACAATTAAACAAAGTAGATGGAAGAAATTTAAAATGATAAAAGCAGAAATTTATAACAAAACAGAAAAAATATATTAGGTCTAGTAATAAAACACAAAGCTAATTGTTTAGAAAATCAAGAAAATAGGTAATCCACTTGCATTTGCTAATCTATCAATAAATGGTAAGGAGGTTAGAGAGAGAGAAAAAAAGAGATAAGGGAGAAGACTCTTGTTTCCTGGTAGAAGGACTGAGGGATATCCATTAGTGTAAACACTCCTAGCCTCTGCCCCATGGAGAGGAACGACTTGCCTGATTGGTGACTTTGGAGAGAGTCAGAACTCATTTGACACCACTGGAGATGGCTACGTGCTAATTATTACTGTGAAATTTAATAATCAGAGGAAGAGCATCAAACAATTACCTTGCCTTTCTGGTTTGAGGTGTATTTCAGAAGTTAACACGTAGCTTTCATGGATAAAGGAAAGTTCTTCTATACAGAATAATTTCCACAAATAAATACAAACCAAAGGATAAAATTAGAAAGTCATCATTTTACACACCCAGTGAAATGACTGATTCAGACAGTAGTAATCAGTCTTTTCACAAGTGGCTTTCAAATTGTGTTCCCCTGTGAGCATCACCTGAGAATTTCTCAGAAGTGACAAATGTTGGTCCTTAGTCCAAACCTACTAATCAGAAACTCTGGGGGTAGGGCCCAAAAATCCCATTACAACAAGCTCTTCAGTTAATCCTGATGGACGGTAACATTGAGAACTGCTTTATGCCACACTGGCTCACCTGATTTCATTCTTCAGAGAATTCTAGGAGGATTTGGGCTAATCCAAGGACATCCAAGTTTCCTCTCCAAACCCTTGATTTTATTGCTTTCTTATTTTGGCCAGGGTGCAGGTTCAGAGGTGATAGAAACTTCTTTGTATTTTGGAGGTTCAATAATGCTATTATGTCTCTTCTTCTGTTGGCTCTGACCCTTCAGGTAAGATTGCGTCTCAAAAACAAGCGCAGAAAGGTGAGAGAGGTCTTTTCAATCCAAATTTACTACTTGGACTATTAAATAATCATTTTGATTTCTGAAGCTTCCCTAAGGAACTGGGGCAAATTGAGTTAATCAAATTTTCTAGACTGCTTTGATTCGCCTACAGCCATACAGACTTGGCTCCTGTCATTTTGAATTTCTGAGCTTTTATTTTTGTCAAGAAAATTGGATAATATATTCATGTGCTTAAAAGCAGCTTGCAGTCCTCTTAGCAAAGTGACCTATATGTGACAGAAATGTTGCACCAACAATCCGTGCATTGCTTTGAGGTTTTTATTTGGCTGTTACGGTGTGTACAGGTATTCTGAATTTGTACACACTCCTGGAGGGCTGAGGCTGAATTTTGCGGTGTTCCTTTTGTAGCAAGCCAAATGCTGTATGCCTTCATGTATTAAATTAGTATGTTTTGATGATCAAGCTGCTATGAAGAGAATACTATTCGTCTTTTGAAATATGTTTTGTTGAGATGTGTGTTTCACTGGTAGTCCTTTAGGTTGAATGTCCTTGAGTTAGTAAAATCTTCAAAATACCTGCACCCTGAATTTCTCCATCCTTATAGATAAAGCACACTAATACAATAGCATTTCTTCTCAGCCCTCCCCAAATGCTTGGCAGAAATTCCTGCACATGACCCCAGTATTTCTCCTAGGTACTTGTGTGAGTCCCCAGCTGGTGTTTCACTTGTGAGTGATTAACCTTGTTCTCTTCTGTGTCCTGTGAGGTCTGCCATTTATTTGCCTCTTACATCCTACTCTAGCTTCCTGTGGTGACGTCTCCCAGTAGAGCCCATCCCAAAGCAGCAGCTAAGTGAAAAGGATGGAAGGTATCAAAATAGCTGCTGCTAATCTCTGCTCTTCACACCCACCCTGCCAAGGAGCCTTGCTGACCATGTTGATAAGGGTGGCATTTCCCATTGCTGCCCAGTGCCCCCAGTGCTTGATACTTGCACCGTATCATGATTACTTTATCGAATTAGCTTTTTGTAGTTTTTACTGGATCTTCCACTGTAGCCCACTTGCCCTTAGAAGTTGGCATGGGACTTGAGTGACAAATTCAGTGTTCATGGTCTTACCTCCCTTCTATTCTGACTAGTTGCCTTAGATCCAAACTCTTGTACTACTCAGATCTCGTGCTTTGGGTTGAAATTCTCAGACCCACTTCACCAGTCCTCCAGATGTGTCCAAATGTGCCTGAATGCTAGGATAAACCCAGCTTGAGGGCAACATATTTTTATCCCTGCTTTAGATAAAATCGGAGGGTAACATGATGCATCTAAATTAAAGAACCATGTTGGATCTGACTCTTTGGAATCCATCTGAGAAAACACTAATAAATAAATAAATAAAAAGAAGACTCTAAATGCAAGGGAGGAGAGGAGCAGTGAAGTCCCATGATCTCTAGAAACATGACTTAATTTATTTGTGCGTTCAACAAGTATTTATTAAACGCTTACAATGTTCTAGACCGTTGCAGGGATTGCAGGTAGATTCCATCGTGTGTGCCAGCTCTGATCCATTGGCGGTTGCTGTCTGCAGCATCTACGTGTGGGCTCAGCGGGGAAGTGTCGTGAGTGATGAGTGAAGTCAGCTAGGGATGAGGGAATAGCAGCAGTGGCAGCAGACACGCCAGCTATCTGCAGTTCCTTTTCCAGTCCCTGGAGATACGGCAATAAATAAGACACACGCATATTTTTAAGTAGCCAAAATGCCCTGAGCAACTGAATTCACAGGATTTTAATAGTATTTTTGCTTGTATTCCTTTTCCAAGAGACGTCCTCAGTTATTCAAGCCAGCTCTGTGCATCTTGGCATGCACCTTTGTTTGTCTCCTACTGATTCCACATTTTCATCCAGCTCTACAGCTTCTGCAGCCTGTCATATAGCCTCACTCCTTGCGGTTAATGCACAAGACTAGTTCATCTCCTGCCCAGAGGAATTGGAAATGACATTACAAAGAAAAAATTGCCCCCCACAACTCAAGAAACGTCTGTCCTGGAACAATCTCAAAAAGTTCAGCTCCCTGCAGTATGATACAATTTGACATCCTAATTAAAGTAACCACGAAGGAGAGTCAAAGAGGGAATGAGAGGAAGAGCTTCATATTTCAAGCAGGAAAGGAAAATCTTTTCGTTGACTTGCATGCAGATGAAAGAGACCTCAGAGCCCAAAGCTAATTACCTACAGCATTAATTCAGGATGTGAGAGACAAAGGATGCACCTTTATAAAAATGCCCCAAGACAGTCAATTGAAGCTGATGAGCAAAAGCAAAGCTGGTGGGGAGGGCTGGGGAGTATGTGCAGGGAGTTGTGATTCACGATGTCTTGTCTAGTTTTGCAGAGAAATTGCCAGCATGTGAGTTCTATAAAAACAGATTAATCATTTGAAGCCAGATGCATCCTTTATTGAACCTGGCTCTTCCTTATTAAATATAGTGATTAGAACCAGAAATAAGGAAATAATACTCAGAATGATCCATCATTATCCTTATATACTTCACTGCTAAGGAGGTAAAACTACTTTTTTATTCAATAGGTATTGAGATAATCACATATAAAACCAAAGCATCTCTTCAATTTCCTGTTACAATTAATGGATAAATACAATGTTCATTTAAAAGCAAGGCTCTCCTTCACCTCCACAATCAAAGTAATTAAAGCATCTGGATTACTTTCCTTTTGATTCTTAATAAGGGAAAAAAAAATCATCCTGGTTTTGCAGATGGCAAAGTTCCATATCATGCTTGATCTGCTTTATAAGAAAAAAAAAATGTCTTTGCTAATGAGTATGTGTTGTCCGTGTTATGTCATCACGCTGTTTCTTCCATGAAAATTTACTGTTTTGTTTTCCTAGCTTCTCTTTCCTTTTGTCCTGGGATGGCACCACCACTGTCCCTTTTCTTGGAACTGGCCTTTCTCCCCGCTTCCAACCTTGCGATTTTCAGTAGGAATGCCCTGTTCAGTCATGATCCTGCTCCAGTCTCGTCTCCACCATAGCCTCAGGGGCAGCGCTGGACCCAGGAGGGGTCAGAGTTCCTTCCCTGATTTTTTAACATCTTTATTGGAGTATAATTGCTTTACAATGTTGTGTTAGTTTCTGCTGTATAACAAAGTGAATCAGCTATATGTATACATATATCCCCATATCCCCTCCCTCTTGCATAACCCTCCCACCCTCCCTATCCCACCCCTCTAGGTGGTCACAAAGCACGGAGCTGAGCTGATCTCCCCATGCGATGCAGCTGCTTCCCACTAGCTATCAATTTTACATTTGGTAGTGTATATATGTCCATGCCACTCTCTCACTTCGTCCCAGCTTACCCTTCCCCCTCCCCGTGTCCTCAAGTCCATTCTCTACCTCTGCGTCTTTATTCTTGTCCTGCCCCTAGGTTCATCAGAACCTTTTTTTTTTTTTTTAGATTCCATATATATGTTTTAGCATACAGTATTTGTTTTTCTGACTTCACTCTGTATGACAGACTCTAGGTCCATCCACCTCACTACAAATAACTCAATTTCATTTCTTTTTATGGCTGAGTAATATTCCATTGTATATATGAGCCACATCTTTATCCATTCATCTGTCGATGGACACTTAGGTTGCTTCCATGTCCTGGCTATTTTAAATAGTGCTGCAATGAACATTGTGGTACATGACGCTTTTTGAATTACGGTTTTCTCAGGTTATATGCCCAGTAGTGGGATTGCTGGGTCATATGGTAATTCTATTTTTAGATTTTTAAGGAACCTCCATACTGTTCTCCATAGTGGCTGTATCCATTTACATTCCCACCAACAGTGCAAGAGGGTTCCCTTTTCTCCACACCCTCTCCAACATTTATTGTTTGTAGATTTTTTGATGATGGCCATTCTGACTGGTGTGGGGTGATACCTCATTGTAGTTTTGATTTGCTTTTCTCTAATGATTAGTGATGTTGAGCATCCTTTCATGTGTTTGTTGGTAATCTGTATATCTTCTTTGGAGAAATGTCTATTTACATCTTCTGCCCATTTTTCAATTGGATTGTTTGTTTTTTTAATGTTGAGCTGCATGAGCTGCTTGTATGTTTTGGAGATTAATCCTTTGTCAGTTGCTTCGTTTGCAAATATTTCTCCCATTCTGAGGGTTGTCTTTTCGTCTTGCTTATGGTTTCGTTTGCTGTGCAAAAGCTTTTAAGTTTCATTAGGTCCCAACTGTTTATTTTTGTTTTTATTTCCCTTTCTCTAGGAGGTGGGTCAAAAAGGGTCTTGCTGTGATTTATGTCATGGAGTGTTCTGCCTATGTTTTCCTCTAAGAGTTTTATACTGTCTGGCCTTACATTTAGGTCTTTAATCCATTTTGAGTTTATTTTTGTGTATGGTGTTAGGAAGTGTTCTAATTTCATTCTTTTACATGTAGCTGTCCAGTTGTCCCAGCACCACTTATTGAAGAGGCTGTCTTTTCTCCATTGTATATTCTTGCCTCCTTTATCAAAGATAAGGTGACCATATGTACATGGGTTTATCTCTGGGCTTTCTATCCTGTTCCATTGATCTATATTTCTGTTTTTGTGCCACTACCATATTGTCTTGATTACTGTAGCTTTGTAGTAGAGTCTGAAGTCAGGAAGCCTGATTCCTCCAGCTCCATTTTTCTTTCTCAAGATTGCTTTGGCTATTCAGGGTCTTTTGTGTTTCCATACAAATTGTGAAATTTTTTGTTCTAGTTCTGTGAAGAATGCCATTGGTAGTTTGATAGGGATTGCATTGAATCTGTAGATTGCTTTGGGTAGTAGAGTCATTTTCACAGAGAAAGATGTAGGCTGTCTTTCCTTATTGGGTGAAGTTCTTGGAAGGTGTGTTTCCTGCCAGGGGACAAGCCCCAAAGCAGGAGCAGCTAATGTACAGAAAGAGAAGAATGAGAAAGCTTGACATGAAAGGCAGACAGTCTTGACTGAACCCCACTTTCTGTAGAAGCCTAGCAGTATCCATTCCTGCAGCTTGAATACTAAGTACTTGTATGAGATGCTCCAGTACTTTCCCTGTTAATTCTTCATTTTGATTAAGTGAATTCAATTTGAGTTTTAGTAGCAAAGAACTCAAACTATTGAACTTCCTACTAAGCGTGGTAACAATTCACCTGGTATCAGTAATACTCTGTAGTTGGGACTATTTCATATAAACAGTGGGTATTATTTGGTCATTAGGAAGACTCTTAGGAATGGTGAGGATTTGGGGACATTCTCAGGGATAGCTGGGAAAGGGCAGGGAAGCTAGGGCAAATTTTTCTCCAAGCACAGCATGACAATTGGCATCCAGGTGACCAAAGCCCAGGCCCTGCCCATTTCAGGATTAGTAGGGAACCCCTAGCTCAGGATTGACCCAGGCGAGAAGTCAGCCTATTCATCTCTTGCCTCCTGTCCCTCCCCAGTAGCTTGTCCTCCGTACCTTCCTCTGCATTTGGCATCACTTGTCAGATTTGACATCCAGATTCCTCCTCAGCACCTCCTTTGATCAAACCTTACCTTTCCCTGACTTTCAGCTTCCGGGGTGTATTCCCCTCAGTTTTCATGTCCATGACTTCCATCCACAGCCAACAGACCTTTGTTCTAGAACTGCACTCATCAATATTGTGGCCACTAGCGACATGGGTCTATTTAAATTTACGTTTTTATTAATTAAAAAAATTTTTAATTAAAAATAATCTACTCAGCTAGATTTCAAGTACTCAATAGCCACGTGTGCCTAGTAGCTATTGTATCAGATATTTTCATCATGGCAGAAAATTCTGTTAGACAGCCCTGTCCTATCAGGTAGCCCTTGTTTGACTAGACTACCCTTGGTTGCTCTCTAAGCAGCTACTGAGAGAAGATGCAGGGTAGAATAATGAAACAGAACAGCCAGAAATTCCTATGTCTTCCCTAGGGAGAGCAAATACAAGTGCCTCCATGCCTCACCTGTCAGCCCTTGGCAAACATCACTAGTTAATCACAGCATTATTTCCCGCGGAACCAAGACTTGGCTTTTGCAATCTTTTTGAGCACTATGCTCCTGTTAGAAGCTTCTAACAAAAGTGATCAGGGTGGGTATTTGAGATAAACCATTTGGAACCTGATTCTAGTCATTAGCTAGAACTAAAGAAGAAATGAAGGCCCAGCGAAGCAAATGAGTAATAGAACCCAGGCTAGCATTTACGTCTTCTGATTAAAAGCAGGGAAGCATGTGGTAGGCAAGTAAGTTCTAGAATTAAACTGCTGGGGTTCACATCTCTGTTCTATCTTTTAATTTCTGTATGGCCTTGAACTTATTACTTTTGAGCTCCGGTTTTCTCATTTATGAACTGGGAATTTTAGCAACAGTACTTTCCTTATAGGATTGTTTTGGGGAGTTAATATGATAATTAGTGTAAGGTGCCTGGCGTATAATAAGTACTGAATAAATGATAGTTACTGTCATTACCTGTGTGGCATTTGGAGCCTCAGTTATTGTTGCCATCCATATAGAAGAGGAAGCAGAAAATCAAAGAGATTAGACCACATGTCAAGGTCACACAGCTAGTTTGCTGCAGAGTAGGGGTTCTTACCTATTTTTATTCCAAGTCTAGCGCTCTATTTACTAAAAGATGTTCTCAAAATAATTCCTGCTTCTTTAGATACTCTAAATTTTTTTCACCCTTCCAGTGCAGGGTACTAAAAAATCCATGCATTTGTGTACTTCCATAGCCCTTTGACACAGCTGACAAAGATCCTGACAGATAAATTGGTTGTGAACCTGTCTTGTTGAGACCTTCTTGCCTGATTAAACTTTTTCCACAATTTGTCCATTAGCTGGTTAGAAATGGACATTAAGGTCTAGGTCACAGTCAGCTTTCTCCATTGCTTCCCAGGTCCATGAAAGTTGTGACTTACTAGGTAGAACTAATAAACTGCTGACATTTGATAGTTCTGGCTTACAAAAATTGCATTTTCTAACCTAACAATTATTAATTTTATCTTACAAATAAGGAAAACAGGCACAGAAGATGTCAGTATTTTGACCATAGACAAACAGCTAATAGCTAGTGGAACTGGGATTCAAATCTAAATCGGCCTGACTAGGTTAACCACGGTTAGCTGCCATGTGTGACCTGGAGCCTGGGCACCCTATGACCGAAACCTTAAGGGTGTCATGGGGGGGAGGGGGGGAGTGGTCGGTCTCAGCAGGAGAATATCATTGATTCTTTGATGTCCACCCGCTATCATTGCAAAAGGAACTCAGACCTCATGCCTGACAGCCTATTCGTTGAAAATGTCATGTTAATAAAACTATATTTTAAGCCACTTGTTCATTACCTGCCAGAGAAGCCTAAAGCTTTCCCAATTTGGAGTTTGTTATTTAAGCAGTATTTTGCTTCCTTTTGCATTTCCCTGAAAACCTTAATCCAGTCTTTATATTCTTACTGGAATTTCCTTTTGACCTTCCTGCTTAGTGGCAAGTAGTACCTACTGCTCTTTAGGAGGAAGGCTGTTTGCCCCCTGAGATGAATGGTTGATTTATGTTTATAAAAATGAAACTTTCTCTAAGGTGTTTTGTGAATATGAGTGCTTTTTAAAACTGAACATCAGCCATCATCTTTTTTTTGTCCAGAAAGATAAAGTAGATAATCTGTCCTGTAATTGTATATCCTTACCTAGCTGAATGACTTTCCTAGAGAAAGGAGACATTCAGCTTGCTCCAAAAGAGTGGTTTTTATACGAAATGGAAGTATCATCCCTCAGGCAGTTGCCAACCTAAAGGTAGTTCTTTCTGACCTAGGCTGTGTCAACATGGTAACACAGCTTATTTAAAATTTTTTAATGAGCAAGTGAATTGATTCTTTTATATGATATCAAACACCTGGATTAGCTGATTTTTTTCTCAGAAACATGTCTATTTTTTAAACTCAATTTACAGATTCTTGCATCTTTCAGGCAGGGCCCACCCCCCTTTGTATGTTTTATCTAAACAAACAGCAACCTTGTTTCAACACAGTGTAGAGGAGACAGGAATCTCCTGAAAGGACCAAGTGGCGTTTGTAAATGTGAGTCAGCTGTTAGTAAGTTGCAGCTGTAGGTCACGTTACACTATTGGAAGCTGTGATATACATACAATGAGGAGGGCACTGGGAAAGAGGAAAACAATTCTTAAATCAGTTGCAGTATCTCTCAGTAGTTCATTTATCTTTGCCCACATCACTGCTCTAGGTGTTGGTTTTTTGTTGAGGCAGGATGTAAGTTTTATGTGTATGTAAAAATCTATTTTCTGCCTGAGAAATTCTGTTTTCCTCCAGCTGGTGGTGAAGACTCTAGTCCCTTCTATGTGGCTCTAGGCCGACAGCTGCTCTGTTGTCTTCAGAATCACTTAAGGACCGATTTTCTCTGGCATAGAGTGTGTGTAGATGAGACCTGTATCTCCCACGTGTTGATGTGCTTCTGTATAGCTGGATCTGTCCCAATTTACTGCCCCAGAGCAAACGAAGACTGTTAATATTTTAATGAATTACCTTAAGGGCACCATGAAGGAAAAAGACAGTAAGAGCACCAGCTTCCCTCAGAGACTGAAACCAGGAGCATTTCCTCCCTTGCCAGCCAGCCCTGCTCCCTGAAATGTTTTCCTTGTTAAATCTCAGCACTGTCATCTTTGGCTGTTTTGACATTTACGTGCTCAAAGTAACAGAGACATTCTTGGCTTTGTTTCTTTCAGTTTTAAAGTTCTCTAGTTCATTCGTTTATTCAAACAACATTCATGGATCATGAATTGGGGAAAATGATTTCTAGGCAATGTTTGTAGCATATTTAGAATCATTTGAGAGAAGGAGGAAAAAGCATATTCAACCCATGATAAGCTAAAATCATTTCTCATTTCCCAGTGAAATACAAGCTAGTTCCAAACGTGATGTCAGTTTGGCCTTGGTTGTGAAACAGCCTTCAACCTTGTATTCCGTTGAACACGGGTCAAGATGATCTCTTCTCAAAAGATCACAAAAGGACAAAGGAACAGAAATAACATTGTGGTTTTCTATTTAGATTTTGATGGTACTTGGGCTCACTTTTAAGTCTGCCTTCCTGGTTTGGTTTTGCCTTTGCTGGGTTTTCAGCACTTGAAATCCATTTCTTCTAAAGGCATTTTGGAAAGTGTAAGGGAACCACTAGATGGCAGAAGTGCACTGCCTAAAATTGGAAGAGCCATTGAAGTAGCATTCGTCTGGATGCTGGCGGCGAGGGGGTGGGGAAGAAGGTGCCCTGATGATTGACTGATCCACTGACCCCTGTCTCCTCCTCCTCTCCTCCAACTCTAATTGCAGTCCTGGTGCTGTTCTCCTATAGCTTCTCAAGCGCACTGCCAGGATGGGTGGCCTTGGGGCTGTCCTCTGGATTCCAGCAAGCAGATCTGTAAGATGACAGTGCAGCTTTAGTTTAAGGTGGCCTGAAAGTCTTTTTAACTTTCCCCCGCATCCCCAGCAATGTGGTTTTGGCGACTGTTTGAAGAAGGTCCTAAAGATGCCTGGGATTAGGATTCTTAGCTTCCACTGGGAGTAAGGCAATAGGTCGATAAGGCTACTTCTAATAAATAACTCCTGTTCTCTGCCACACATGCGGTTGTTCATTCATTTTTCTCTTTCCTTAAATGTGTGTTTAATTCCTACCATGAGCTAAGCACTAAGGATACAACCTTAAACAAGACATATTCAGGCCACTAGTTCAATAATGAGAGACAGGTGGGCAGTTAATAGACAATTAAGACAGGTGATGGTTGCTACAATAAGGGTGAATACAGGACACATTAGCATCACAGATGAGCTTTCTATCGGGAGTGAAGACTAAAGGGAGATCTCAGGGATGATTAGGAGTGAACAAGGCAGAGCCAGGCAGAGTCAGGGCAGAAAAATCCCCGGCTGGAGTCTAAACTAGGGATAAGAAGACGCTAACCCAACTAAGATGGGAGAGAGTGCTGTCACTTGGGGGCTTAAGAAGCTGTCTGGCTGAAATTTAGAGTGGGACGATGACAATGGAAGAGTAAGGTAAGCGCATACCAGATTAAGAAGGGTCTTTTATGCTATACCAAGGAGTTTACTTTAGCATCAGTGAGAAGCCATGAAAAGTTATATAAAAGGCAGTGTCTTGATCACGTCTGCTCTTAGGCCATTCTGGTGGCATTTAGAGAATGGATTGGAAGGAGGCAAAGGGGAGCAAGTTAAGGTGAGCATTTCTGATAGTCACAACAAGATAGTGGCAAGGGATAGAGAGAAGCGACTGAGTGGTAGGTAAACTTATTAGGAGGGTAGAAAAGCTGTGTGCAGATTTACTGTACATGTGGGGCAAGAGAGCGGTGGACTCAAGAATAATCCCTTACCCTTTCTCTGGGGTAACTTCAGAGACTGTGTTACCATTAATCAATTGTAGTACTGGGCATGAAGTTCATACTAAACCCCAACAATGTGCAAAGAACTAAATAGCGTGAAACTATAATTATTTAGTATTCATTGATCCATTAATTTATTCAAACAACATTCATGGATCATTTGGTTTACATAAGGCAATATGCCAGATCTTGTGTATAGTATAGGTATGAACACAAGTGATGTGTTTCAGTCTTCAAGAAGTTTAGAGAACATTTTTCCTTCTCACCATATTTTTCCTGTTGTGTTTATTGCTTTTATTATACATTTTGGATTTGGGCCACATACTGTCTTATTTTTAAAATTGTTATTATATAAATCTCGCCGCTTTAACAAGACTAGAAGCTGCTTGGAGGCAGGTCAGCAACCAAACCCTTGGTGGTTTCACAGAAGGAAAAATTGAAAAGTTTTGTCGAATGAAATGAAATATAGCCCTAATTCCTAAAGTTACTTTTGACACGCAGTTTGGAACACTCCTGCCATTAGTATTATCATGAAAAATATGTCATGAGAATGTTCGCCGAGCTCCTGTGTGTCAGCACTGGTGATACAAGGGTTAACAGAATAGGCACAGGCCTTCTCGGGAGCGTAGGATCTCCTGAGGACAACAGACCTTAGGCGAGAAAACACAGGGTAATGTATTCGCGTAATAACATGAACCTGTGTTAACTTACCGAGCTTTGTCTTCCTGTGACAACACATTTGTGGAGGAAATGTGCAGTTACGCTTAGGAGACAGGGAAAAACTGACTGGGTCCTGAGGACATGAATCCATCGCCTTGGTCATTATTACAGAGCTAGATTTTGGCTGAACTCATGGTCAAACAAAATCAGCACCTAATGAGAAGAGACAGGGAGTCTCCTAGGTCCTTAGAAAGAGCCTCTGCACCAGAGGTGGCAAACACACTAGACTTCATCTCGTGTATCAATTCCAACTGGTTGGAAGTGGCTGCCTGGGGGCCCTGCTGAGCAGGACTTAGTGGGAAAGAGGGATTGTTTTCAAATGAGCGATTGCTCAGGAAGGGAGGGAGGGTGGTGACACCCGGTACATATTGGTGCATCCTTCACTACACTGTGGCTTCATCAATAATATTGACATATTTAGAGAAAGAAGGCATGGAGAAACTGAAATGTACCGTCTAGAAACATGGGGATCAGAGAAGGAGCTTTGGGTAGGAACTGCTCATTTCTGAATCTGGGAGACCCTGACAGTCAGGTCTCTGGGCAGGTGAAGGCTATCAAGGGTCAATCATATTTGATGAGTCTTTTCATCATGGCATTGAGACCCTAGAGAATCTACTTTTCTTTGCTCAAATCCTGTGCTCAGGAGGGCCTTTGGATTCAACTGCCAAGCTCACCAATACCAGGAAGGAAGATAGTCGATAAGAGGTTTAGGATCGTTAGAAACAGCTAAAATCTGGTTTCTGGAATTGTAAGCCTGAGGATTTAGGCCCATGGTTATAGTAAATTTATCCTAAGGTTATGTTCTCCTAAGGTTTGTTGGCCAACCCTCCCTGGCCACATGCCTTACCTGAAAAGTGCCTTTCTTTTGACATTGATGAAACCCACATAAAGTTTTATCAGTTAGCCAAATCAGCTAATTTGTGAAACTTATATAACCCATGTGCAGAAAACTGATAACAACAACAAATTATTCAAGAAACTAGCAGTTCTATTTTGGACCAATATACTCTTTAAAAATAAACAAATGTGACAAGTAAAACATATATAAATTTAAATTTGATGAGTTTTGGCAAGAAAGTACTCTTTTCTTTTCACTGGCATCTTCCCCTGATCTACTTGCAAGTTCTGCAGAAATTTTTGTTTTTGAATGTGTTTAAATGCAAATTTTAAGTTTACCCACACATTCTGTTAATGATGTTGACAGTTCTAATGTATTTTATTTCTGGCTTAAAAGATGAAGCAAAATGCAAATTTGAAGAACACTGAAGGAGTTTTCTTTCTGCCTTTTTAAATGCCTCCAACAAGGAGGCATCCTTCAGGTTGAAATACACAGAAAAAAATGCCTCATAACAATTACTGCTTGGCCTTGACAGTTGGCATTGTGTTTCTTGCAAATGAATATCTCAGGATCGAGTCACAGGAGCTATTTGCCACATAAAAGTGCATGTATACTAACTTCCTCCAAGGGAAAGAAAGACTTGAAAACATTGTAGACTCAGTAAAACACGGATGTTACATTGGCTCAGCAATCTGTGAAGTTCATTGGGAGGTATTCCTAGAATGGAAAAGAATAGGAAGGGGAAGACAGTTGAGAGGAGAAAGGCAGCTAGAGGCAGAAAAGAAAAAGAGTCATAAGCTGAACTACCGGGTGGTGATTGAGTTAGGCATTATGGAATATTTGACAGGTGAAGATCTAAACTTTAAGCATCAGGCTAAGAGATTGAATCAAAGGGTTAAGATTTTCAAAGCAGAAGCTAAGCTACTCACATAGAACATACTGTACCCCCTGTGACAGATTTGTTTAATAGCCACAATTTCCTCCCATCCCAATATGTAAGCAATGAGACTTTACCACTTTTCCCATCAAGAGGTGAAGTCAAAGTCCTTCTCACATTGACTCTGGGCTTGGCCATGTAACATGTTTTGGCAAATGGGACTTCACACAAGGAGAACCTTGAGAAGTGTGCAATGTCACTGGCTCTCTGGAAACACTGCTTGAGACCTGGTATAGCCTATAGAGGATAAGAGGCTGTATTAGTTTCCTCTTGCTACTGTAACAGATTACCACTAACTCAGTGATCTAAAAAAACCCCAGAAATCTATTGTCTTATAATTCTCAAGGTCAGAAATCTAAAATGTGTCAGCAGGATTGAATTCCTCCTGGAGGCTCTAGAGGATAATTCATCTCCTAGCCTTTTCCAGTTTCTAGAAGCCACCTGCATTCCTCGGCTGGTTACCCCTTCCTTGCATCACTGTGACCACTGTATCTTTGTCACATCACCTTCTCTGATTCTGACTCTCCTGCCCCCTTCTTAAGATAACTCTTGTGATTAGATTGGACCCATATACATAATCCAGGATAATCTTCCCATCTCAAGATCTTTAACTTGATCACATCTGCAAAGTCCCTTTGCAAAGGTAACATATTCATGTTCACAGGTTTTGAGGATTAGAACATAGATGTCTTTTGGGGACCGTATTCTGTCTACCACAAAGGACAAGTACAGGAGAGCCACGGAGCCCCATCCCACAGCCAGCAACAAGGTACCAGATGTGTGAGTGAGGCCGTCTTGCCTCTTCTAGTCCAGTTCAGAAAGCAATCATGTCCATGAACCAGCAAAAGAATTACAAGGAATGATATGCCATTGATTTTTAATTCAAGTTTTTTGTTGGTGGGCTATACAACCTTCAAACCCTAAGTTAAATCATTTATTTTCGCAGTAATTTAAATCAACCTCCTGGAATCTAGACATTTTACATCTTTATTGGCAAGGGTGAGGTTTTTTTTTTTTTAAGCTATTTATTTATTCTTGGCTGCGTTGGGTCTTCGTTGCTGCGTGCGGGCTTTCTCTACTTGCAGCGAGTGGTAGCTACTCTTCGTTGTGGTGCGCAGGCTTCTCATTGCAGTGGCTTCTCTCGTTGCGGAGCACGGGCTGTAGGTGCGTGGGCTTCAGTAGTTGTGGCACGCAGGCTCAGTAGTTGTGGCGCACGGGCTTAGTTGCTCCACGGTGTGTGGGATCTTCCTGGACCAGGGCTTGAACCCATGTCCCCTGCATTGGCAGGTGGATTCTTAACCACTGCACCACCAGGGAAGTCCCAAGGGTGAGGCTTTGAAGAGGGAAAATCGTTTCATGATTTCCACAAATAGCTCCTCTCCTCATGGTGTGAGAACTCATCCCTTTCTTATATTGGACTACACCCATTATATTTTCCAACCTACCTCTGAATATCATCAGACATCAGAAATGGAGAGGATTTTTTAAATTCAGCATCCTAATTGATTCCCTAATGAATACCTGATTGTTTCCTTCAATCTTTTTCTCTTTTCTTGATATAGTTTGAAATGTCAAAAGGTGTTTGTGGCTCTTATCAGTACCATTAGCAGTTGTTCCAATTTTCCGATTTCTGAAACCACAGATGCTTGAAAATATTGCCTTATTCATCTCAACTCTTGGAGTCACAGAAGTCTATACTACAGGCTCCTTGGTGTTTTTATGGACTAAGACATTTATGGACTACTCTGTTCCAATTAAATCGTCTATCTGAAATTTGTTAAGCACTAGCCTCCACATTGGGCTCTATGGAGTGTCATACAAATCAAGTTAAAAAGACAGAGCTACCACTCTCCCAAGAAGTTCCTTAAAATTTAATTCAACAGGCTCATTGAGGGCATGATAAAAGGTCTCCTTTGTCTTTCATTAACTCAAATGTGAAACACTTGATTTGCAACTCCAGTTGAAGATTATTATTTTGCCTTCTAGGTCATCTCCTTTTTAGAACTTTATCCTGAACGTCAATCCTGTTGTCTTGGAAACTAGGCAAAAATGAATTAGTCACTCTTAATTACACTTTGTAGGGTGTTAGGATGATAAACAAATAGAGGAGCACATGTCCTGTTTTCCAAAGTTGCTCTGATGGGTGTAGTGACTGATCCGTTCTTCTATCTTTATGTTGTATCTCCTAGCTTACCTGAGATTTCTCTCTCCGTGACCATGTGGCAGTTATAAGACATGTCTACAAATTATTTAAAACTATTCACACCAAGAAGGGGGTTCCCTCTTCTTCCTTGTATCTAAGCAGGTCTTAGTAACACCCTTGTAACAGAAGCAATTGAAGTGAGGGTGCATTGCTTTGGAGAAGTGATGTTGTGGAATTCTGAAAAGGCTTAGCACCCCCTTCCCAGGATGACTCAGCACCTTTGCTCTGGGGCCAGCCAGGCACCACGTGAGAGCATTTGAGATGAGCATGAGCATCCTGGAGAGGCCACGTGCAGATCCTCTGGCCAGCAGCCCCAGCCAAGCCTCCAGAAGATCTCTGCACTAACTGACACCCATGTGAGTGAGCCCTCTTGAAGGATGTGCCCAGTAGACCATCAGATGGCAGCAGCTCCAGCCTGTATTAGACTGCAGCTGTATGAGAGACTCCAAGTGCCATCTACTCAGATAAGCCCTTCCCAAATTCTTGGCTGCAACACCATGAGCAAAAGAAAATGATTATTGTCTTATGCTATTACTTTACAGGGCAATTTATTGTGCATCAGTGGTAACTACAATCATCTTAAAAAGAAAAGCTTGAATAGATGTTCAGCTGTATCTAAATCAATTTCCCAGTCAAAGATGGCCTTGTGAGAAAACACTTAGCTCAAGTTTCAGGTTGGGGAACCTGTTCTCTGGGGGAGGCAGCTTATTGAGAAGAGGCACTGAAACTGGATATTAGGAATCTAGGGTTTTAGACCAAGTATTGCCACTAATTGCTGTGTGAGTCTGGTCAGATCATTATCTCTCTAGAACCTACTTTCCCCATCTCTAAAATAAAAAAATTGAGAGTAAATTATATGTAGGGTTTCTTCTATACGTTAAAATTTTATATTCTAATGACTTTTGAGAACATTGAGATAGTCAAATCAATAAAATGAATTGACTTGTAATAGCTCCTAAAAGAATGCAGCCAGTTTCTCGGTGGAATGGTTCACCTATAAACCTGTGGGAAGTTCTGTCCAAAAGTATTGAAAAGCTTGACTCCAGGTTTAGAAAATAGTGATGTTATCTTCAAGATTTTTATTGAACTGAAAACAGTGAGATTTTCAGGTGATAGTAATTAGGAAAAGCTTTCCTAATTCCACTGTCATTAACTCAAGAAAGGTGCTATGTGTTATTTGAAATTAGTTCCGTGTAACATTTGCTTGAATTATTTGTCATAACTAACAGTCATTCATTTTCTTACGTATAAAATAGTTGAGGCCTCCTTTTTCCAGATTATTTCTATTTGCTTTGGAACATTATCTTCTTGTTAGGGATTGAGATAATGTGGTGTGAGCAGTGATTCGTACCCCTAAACTCTAAGAATGTAAGAGCAAGTGGCCTTTTAAATTTTTTATATTAAATGTTTCTATAATATTTATAACTGTGTTATAACAAGTAGCCATTGTTTTTGTAATGAAAACAATAAAGACTTAAGTATATATCCTTCAGATAAGGAGAGAAAATAAAGATGATTTTTCATGGTTTTTATTCATCCTTAGTACTGCTTGCCACTTCACATTTAATAGAGTTTTTTTGTTTTTCACCTAAGTATATTATTGCCTAACGTTATCTTACTGTCTGTAAAGATTAATCAAAGTTTGGTATAAAATGGCTGTTTGATTTAAGGATGTTGTGTTCTGTGACAAGGGAAATACTATATAGAGATGCAAAATTGCTCAGGGAACACAGAAGAGGAGATAACTAATTTTGAGTGGAGGAATCAGGTAAGGCTTCTGAGGGGAGGTGACATATGAGTTGGGCTAGTCAATGGCAGAGCTAGGATTTTAACCCAGTTCTGTCCACTCCCCCCACCAAAAAAAACCACTCAGGATCTTACCCCTGCCCTGTACTGCCTCCTCAGCCAGCCACCCCACCAGATCTACTGTCTGAGCCTATCTGCCGGTCAGAACCAGCTTCATTCTTATTGCCTTTATGACCATGGCAGGTAGGATTACACTAATACTAATATTTTAACACTAACAGTAAAACTAATACCCAGCACTCATTAAGCACTCCCTATATGTTAGGTCCTTTATTAATAGGGAGAGCTAATAATTTATCACCAACCAGAGACATCTTTTTTTTTTTTTAAACAACTCTGTTGGGATATTGTTGACATACAATAAACTATGTATGTTTAAAGTATAGAATTTAATAAATTTTGACATATGTATTCACCCTTGAAGCAATTAACCACAATCAAAATAATGAACATTCTATGACCCATGTAAGTTTCCTCATGCTTTTTTATAATCCCTACCTACCCCTCACCTCTGTCCCCAGGCAACCCCTCATCTGCTTTCTGTCACTGTGGCTTAGTTTTCATTTTCTAGAATTTTATATACATGAAATTATGCAGTGTTTAGTTATTTTTTGTCAGACTTTTGTTTATTCACTCTAAGTTGTTGTGGGTACCAATAGTTTATCCCTTTATGTTGCTGTATTCCGTTGTATGAGTATGCCACGGTCAATTCATCCATTCACCTGTTGATGAGCATTTGAGTAGTTTTTAGTTCTTGATTGTGGACAATAAGGCTACTATGGATATTCACGTAAAAAAGTCTTGGATTTTTATAGGCAGAAAAGACTAGACTCTTCTTAGCCCCCTGCATCCATCATTTCCATCTTTCTCTGGGTCTTAGCAGATGCCGTTTTCCATGCCTAGAACCCTCTTCTCCAAATGCCTCCCCAGCCCCACTGTCATGTGACATTCACCATTTCACTTTTCATGTCTCTACATAAACCTCACGTCTTTCTAGAATCACTTCCCTATCTGTCATCAGTGAGTTGGGTACCACTGCCTATGTCCTCCCGTAGATATATCTTGTATCTTCCCCCATTATAGGACTTATCACTGGCTATTGTAACTGCTTCTTTACATATCAAAGTTTCTCTAGAATTTAAATTGTCTGGCTAAATACATGTTAAATGATTGAATAAATAAATGAATGAATGAAGAGTAAGGAGTAGGATCAAAGATAAGCATGGAAGAGAATTAAGAATCTTCTATAATTAGATTGTGGTGATGGTTGCACAGCTCTGTGAATATACTAAAAATCATTGTATTGTACAAATCAAGTCAGTGAATTATGGTATGTGAACTATATCTCAATAAAGCTGTTTATAAAAAGGGAATTGACAAATAGTAAGTCATCCTGATGGAAAATATATTACATTAAGGAGTGACCAAAAATAAGGCTGGAAAGAATTCTTAACATTTCAGCATCAATTCTAAATGTTATGGAAGACTGAATCATCAAAACTCAACTTACCATTAGGTTTTTATCCCAATATTCTTTTCTAATTTGATTCATTTACTTATTTATTCATTTTTGCTAGAAAACTTCAACGTATGTTAACATTAGTTTTCTAACATCTTTTGTGTAATTTTTCTGCTGTGAATAGCAATCTAATCTAGAATGGATAGCATAATAAACTAGGAGCAAAGAGGAGTGCATTCCATCCTTGGAACCATCCCTCTCCAGGAGACCTGATGAACCCTTATTCCCTGTGTCATGAAGAATAAGTGAGGATTTACCATGATGATAAAATTGAGAAGTGCATTTGAGGCAGAGTATAATCTGCAAAAAAAAAAAAAAAAAAAAAAAAAAGAAAGGCAGAAAGGCGTTAATCATCAAGGTAATGATTGGAGGACTTGTCCTGTGGTGTGAATCTACAGGGTGAGGTGGGTAGGGGCAGGAGTATGAGACTAGAGAGGTGGGTTGGTGTAAAATCTCTTCGTCCTGGAAAGAGTTTTCGATTTCATCCTATGGTCAGGGCAGAACCAACATTTTAAAAAATTAGGTTCGTAAGAAGGAATGAAGGACCAAATGGGTCATTGTGAGGATAAGTGCAATAATAGCTATGAAAGAATTTTGCACCCCTGGGAAGAGAATGCAATATAAATCAAAATCTCTTTTACTCATGTAATTTGACCATAGCATTAAGTTAGCCTCTCATTTGGATTCAAGCTTTCTTATGCCCATCTTTGTTCTCTCTCCCACCTTCCCTGAAAGTCTCTGCTTCCAAGATTAGTTTTGAATGTGTGCTCTGCTTAACTCGTCTCAGGGGATCTTATTTTGTGTGTTCAGGATCAAGAAGTGAGGTGTACCTTGGGTGGTCTTTTGAGAACTATCTTTTATCACCTCAGAAATCCTACCCTGAATTGAAGCTTATCCAAAATGATCTGTCTTGGAGGGAACAATGTTTTAACCACCATGATTTTTATCTATTTGAGACAGTTTGATTTTTATCCATAACTATGTCTTGATTTCAACACTTTGTGGGAGATACATTTCATACCTGTCAGTAGGCTATGTGTGAGACAGTGTATGTGTGTGAATTTATGTATGTGTGTGTGTTTGTATGGGTAGTCGGAGGATTGTATTCAGTTTTTATTGCTGCCTAACAAATGACCACAAACTTAATAACTTCAAAGAACATCCATTTATTAGCTTACAGTTCTGAAGGTCAGAAGTCCAGGCAGACACAGCTGGTTTCTCTCCTTAGGATTTCATAAGACTGAGTTCAAAGTATTCAAATGGGCCAGGTTCTTATCTGAAGGCTCTGGGGAGGAATCCACTTCCAAATTCATTGTTGGCAGAAATCAGAACAAGGACATTCTCTTACATAACCGCAGTGTAATTATCAAAATCAGGAAATTTAGTGTTGATCAAAGTACTATTACATCATCCACAGTAATATTCAAATTATTTCATTTCTCCCAATAGATCCATTATAGCTATTTTCTTCTCCTTCAGGATCCTACCCAGAATCAGCCATTGCATGTAGTTGTCATGTCCTTTTAGTTTCCTTTAATCTGTAATATTTCCTCAGTCTTTATCTTTCTTGACACTGACATATTTTAGAGAACAGTTATTTTTATAGTATGTTTCTCAATTTGGATTTTTCTGATTTTTTTTTTCTTCATTAAATTCAAATTAAGTATTTTTAGCAGGAATGGCAGACATGCAATGTGTTCTCCTCAATGCATCATATCAGAAGGCTTATGACGTCAGTTTGTCCCAGTTTGGTGATGTTTGCTTTGATCACTTGGTGACAGTGGTGTCTTCCATGTTTCTCCACTGCAAAATGTCTGTGTTCCTCTTTGTAAGTAATTTGTGGGGAATTATTTTGATCTATGTAAATATCTGTTCCTCATAACACAAATTTTAGCATCCAATGATGACTTTTTTTAACTCCTTCATTTTCTGTTTATTAGTTAGCATTCTACTGTAAGAGAAACTGATTTATTTATTCATATCAATATGGACTCATAGATTCTTATTTACTCAAATAAATTGTTAATAGCCTCATTTATATTGAGGCTCAGTTTCACCCAGATTTGGCCAGTGGAATCCTTTCAAGCTCACTCGCATATCCTGTTGATACATTCTCATCATCTTGGATTACTTCCTTATTTTTAGGAATGATAATTAGGTGTAGGAAAATGTTCCAGGCTTGTCTTGCACTTGAGCCCTGGAATCAACCTTTTCTCTAAGGAGACCTGTTGCTTTTCAGAGGAGAATGTAATTTAGAAACCAGTCACTGGTATGCTTATTGCTTCTGGAATGTTATTACTTTTGTGACTTCTCAGTAGAGAAAAAGCTAGGATATAATACACAAATATACATATGTATTTCTTTGTTTCAACAAATACAAATATTAGTAGCTTTGCTTGTTTAATTCTAGAAAATGGATGGGTTTTTATTTCCACATTACAGATGGGAGAAATAATCAGAAGAGTTGGAACCACTGCTTTTTTTAAAAAATTAAATTAAATTTTTTTATACAGCAGGTTCTTATTAGTTATCTATTTTATACATATTAGTGTATATATGTCAATCCCAGTCTCCCAATTCATCCCACCACCACCACCCCCCTTTCCCCCCTTGGTGTCCATATGTTTGTTCTCTACATCTGTGTCTATTTCTGCCTTGCAAACTGGTTCATCTGTACCATTTTTCTAGATTCCACATATATGCGTTAATATACAGTATTTGTTTTTCTCTTTCTGACTTACTTCACACTGTATGACAGTCTCTAGGTCCATCCATGTCTCTACAAATGGCCCGATTTCGTTCCTTTCTATGGCTGAGTAATATTCCGTTGTATATATGTACCACATCTTCTTTATCCATTCGTCTGTCGATGAGCATTTAGGTTGCTTCCATGACCTGGCTATTGTAAATAGTGCTGCAGCGAACATTGGGGTGCATGTGTCTTTTTGAATTATGGTTTTCTCTGAGTATATGCCCAGTAGTGGGATTGCTGGGTCATATGGTAGTTCTATTTTTAGTTTTTTAAGGAACCTCCATACTGTTCTCCATAGTGGCTGTATCCATTTACATTCCCACCAACAGTGCAAGAGGGTTCCCTTTTCTCCACACCCTCTCCAGCATTTGTTGTTTGTAGATTTTCTGATGATGCCCATTCTAACTGGTGTGAGGTGATACCTCATTGTAGTTTTGATTTGCATTTCTCTAATAATTAGTGATGTTGAGCAGCTTTTCATGTGCCTCTTGGCCATATGCATGTCTTCTTTGGAGAAATGTCTATTTAGGGCTTCTGCCCATTTTTTGATTGGATTATTTGTTTTTCTTAATATTGAGCTGCGTGAGCTGGAACCACTATTTTTTTTTTTTCATCTTGAAGGAGTTTTATTCAGCAATCAGTACTAAATCTATTTTTTCATAAGCACTAATTTTTAGAACAGTTTTAGGTTTACAGAGAAACTTAGATTTGAGAAGATAGTACAGAGAGTTCCCTTGTGTTCCATGCCCATTTCCCCTACTATTAACATCTTACGTTACTACAGTGCATGTTACAATTAATGAACCAATGTCTATACATCATTGCTAATTAAAATTCATAGTTTATTCAGCTTTCCTTAGCTTCACTTAATGTTCTTTTTATGTTTTAGGGTCCCATCCAAAATACCATATTACATTTAATTGTCATGTCTTTTTAGACTCTTCTTGACTGTGGTGATTTCTCAAACTTTCCTTATTTTTTTATGATCTTGACAGTTTTGAGGACTACTAGCCCAGTATTTCATAGGATGCTCCTCTATTAACATTTGTCTGTTTATCTTATGAATAGTCTGGGATTGCATGTGTTTTTAGAGAATGACCTCAGAGGTCCATCTTCATCACATCATGTCAAGGGTATATATTAGCAATACAATTTTTCACTGTTGACATTGACCTCAGTCACCTTGCAGAAAAAGTGTTCATCAGGTTTCTTCACAGTAAAGGTATCTCACCCACCCCTTCTGTACTGTACTCTTTGAAAGGAAATCACTACCCAAAGCCCACACTGCTTCCCCTTCTTCACGGTGGAGTATCTACGTAAATTATTTGGAATTGTTTCATGAGAGGTGTGTCTCTTCTCCTTCATTTACTTACTTACTTATTTATATAAGCATGGCCTCATGGATATTTATTTTGTGCTTTGAGTTATAATCCAATACTACTATATTTTGTTGCTCAGATTGTTCTAGCCTTGTTCACTGCGAGCTCCAGAAGTTGGCTCCTCTGTCCCTTTGACATACCCCTATCAATGTGGTTTTTGTTTGTCTTTGAGCACTTCTTATTTTCTGGCACCACCAGATGCTCCAAGCTCATTTTGTGTATTTTCTGCCCCAGCAGGCTTGCTTTTTGTAATGATATTTGTTAGTCATTTTGAAACTATATTCTGTGTAGGTGTAAGCAAATGAGTAATATTTGGTGGGGAATGGGATCCAGGTTTCTCACTCTTGGGGAAGGGAGTTAGAAATATGGAAAGGAGGAAGAAAGGAAGGTACCAGTAGATTTGGACTGAAATTTAACATTTCAGTATGAACTCATTGTTTTAAATTTACAGATATCACTGGCAATACTCCTTGTCTCAAAGTCCATTTTGTCTAATATTAAAATGGCCAATCCAGCTTTCTGATGCTTACTGTTTACCTAATATCTCTTCTTCTGTCCTTTCATTTTTAAACCCTTTTTGTCTTTATATCCAAAGTGGATTTCTTATAGATGGAAATAGTTAGGTCTTATCTTTTTAGTGGAAAATCTCTGCTTTTTAACTGAAGTATTTAGTCCGTTTATATTTTGTATAATTACTGAATCCTCATGCAGTCTTTATTCCACCCCCACCCCCTTTTCCTCACAGCTCTCTTTTATCGGGTATCCTGCTCTGTAAATTCCAGCCACTTCAGAAACTGGCAGTTCCAGTCTCTGCCTCCTTAGCTCAATGAAATCCCTACCTCACATGGGCTTCTTCTCCCTGTTCTGCAACAGGGAGAAAGTCTGGTGATTGTGGCATAACAATGATACATATCTTATGGATTTCCCTTCTCACAACGATTGCAATACTGTACTACTTGTTGTTCAATTCCTAAGGAAAAAAAAACAGTGGTATCACATATTTTCATCTATTTTATTTATTTTTAATTTTAATTTCCTTATTTGTAGCTATTTTTGTTGTGAGAGCAAGTCTAGTACAGCTACTCTATCATGCTTAGAAGGAGAGATACCCAAAGAATTCACTAAAGCACATCAATAAAAATACCATAGACTATAATACAGTCAGTTATTCTGTAGCTTGTGTTTTCTTTTTAAAAATTTTTTCCAGCTTTCTTGAGATATGATTGACAAACACTGTATTTGTTTAAGGTATACATTGTGATGTTTTGATATACATATGCATTGTGAAATGATTTCCCCAATCAAGTTAATTAGATAGGTTGTGTTTTGTAGATAAATTGCAAATAAATTTCCACTGCTGTATTAGCTGAATATCCTCAAATAAGGTTTCTAAACCTTTCAGATAACCTAACTTCTGGCCAAAGACAGAAAAATAGAAAGATGTATGGTGAGACAGGAAATAGAAATTATATAAGAACACAATGGCACTTTGTGCTTTCCAAGTTCTTTCACACACTTTTCTGTAAGGATTCTGTTGGTTACAAGTGACAGAAACCTAACTCAAAGTGAATTAAGCATAAAGGAGAATTTATTGGCTTATATAACTGACATCCCAGGGTATCTGGCTTTGGTTATACTATTGGGAATCTGTCCCTCTCCATTTCTCAGGTCCCATTTCTCCTGTTGGCTTTTTGGCTGACAGTTTGATGCTAGCAGCTCCTGGCTTATATCCTGCCAGCTTAAGAGAGCTCCAGCCAAAGAGAGCTCCTCCTTCAGTCAACAAATAGTTATTTAGAGCCTGATACATATGGAATAGGGGATATGTGCAATGGTGAACTAGATAATTAGTATTCTTGCCCTCAGAGAGTTTACATTCTGGTCACATGAGAGAATAAATAAGTGAACAAATAAAATCATTTGGTCTCTGGTCATTAATTTGAAAAAATAGTACAGGGCAATGTGGTAGAACATAAATATGATGGCTATTTTTGTTTCACTGTCCAGGGATTCCTATCAGCTTAAGGGGCATCTGACTTTAGACATGAGTTATTATGAGAAAAAGGCAACCAGGTGATCTAGGGAAAGAATATTGCATGGAGAAAGAAGAGCAGGTGCACAGCTTCTAAAATGGAAATCGGCCTAGCCTCTTCTAGGTAGAGAGAAGTGAATGTAAAGAAATAGCAGATGATAAGATACATGAGATAGGTAGGAGTTAGATCACAGGGGCCATGGTAGGAGTTTAGATGTAATCCTGGTTACAGTGAAATGAGGACAGCTAAGAAATATAATGTGACCTTTTAGAATGATCATTCTGGAGGCTATGTAGAAGATTTACCAACACTGAACCAAGATTGAGAGTGTTAGTCTGGCCTTGATGATGTGCCCATACCTAAATCAATCTCTGTGGCCAGGGTGATGCAATGCTTTGATTGGTCCATCTCAGGATGTCCTAACTCCTGAGGCCAGGTGGTGAGGTCAACTCCATCTGAACTACATGAACTAAAAGTAGGGTTGGGGCTGGCCCTCTCACATTGAGGTGTTATTTCCAGAAGAAGGGTTAATGGGTAGATACAAATAACAAAACACCTGTCCACTCCATTTTCCAACTTAAGCAAAGAGTAGTTGCAG
This sequence comes from Balaenoptera borealis, assembly GCF_965194805.1. Taxonomy (NCBI): domain Eukaryota; kingdom Metazoa; phylum Chordata; class Mammalia; order Artiodactyla; family Balaenopteridae; genus Balaenoptera; species Balaenoptera borealis. Next base: position 21,222,401 of record NC_138876.1, read on the forward strand.
TTATTGGAAAAGTGCTGAAGCCCTGCTGTGCTCTGGGAACTAGCGCTTCCCAAGTCAAAAGGGTTTTCCTCACCAGCTTCAGGGGTAGCATCTGAACTCTGGGCAGGAGTCTGAACTCTGAACAAGGTCATTCAGGTCCTAAAATAACATGTGAATGTAAAATATACCATTAAAAAGGTGAAGATATGTTTTCTAATATTTTATTTTTGTAAACTATGGCCAAAGATTCCAGGAGAGACCACATTTGGGGGGAAAAAACATGTTTGGCACTATGTTCTAACACCATGAGTAGAAGACGAAATCTTTACATTTCTATAACACAAATATTCTTTATGGAAAACTCGACCGTGTCTTAATCTCTAAGGATTCACTTCTTGAGGAACTTTGAGGAACTCAAATACAGTAAATCACTAGTATTCCCTGGTATTCATCTGAGAATTCTTGAAGGAAATAAACTGTGAGATAGTGGCACCACCAGTCAGGACACAATATGTCCTCTATAAACAGCAGTTCTCAAAGATTGGAGAAAAAATTGCTAATGCTTCACCCATCAGGGAGAAAGGGGGGAAAATGAAAGGAGATTCCAGAAACTTCAGATCATTGAATCTCATCATTTCAGTTCCCAGGAAAGTGATTAAGGGTTTAATTAAGTTTGGATAGTCGAATAAGTATAACCAGAAAGAGTTTCACTTGCAGAATTTCCATATAACTTTTGGATTTGTATAATAGAACCTGTCTTAAGGGAAAACCTCCTTCCTGGCTGGGAACTTTTATAAAATTAATCATAAAAATGTATATAAGAATTTCTGGTTTCTTTTATGCGGTCTCTGCTGCTGCGGCTGAAGTTAGAGCATGGATATTTCTCAACCCTTTTTTTTTCTTAATAAACAAACTGTTTGGGATGGCAGTGATTTGGGTTGTTACATTTGCTAAAGCTCCTTGTCTGTTATAAACTTGCATTATCTAATGGTCAAAACAGGTAGTTATCAATTGCCCACACACATTTATTAAGTACAGATCCATGCAAAGCATTGTATTAGATACAAAAGCACGAAGAAATCTGCTCCCTGTCCTTAAGAAATTTGGTGACAAAATCAGTGCATGTACAGCATCCTGAGAGGAGAGAGTAGCGTGGGTGTTGGCAGTTATGTGAGTGTCATTGAGAAGCTGGGATATTATTTAGGTCTTAATGAATAACCCTTCAATCTAAAGATAGAAGCAGGGTAGGTGACTGGTGCTGTGTCATCCTTGCTTTTTCTCCAGTTTCTACCTGCTCCTCCAGGATTACTTCTTTTATTGCTACAATTTCAAATACTCTTTACATGTTCTCATGATGCCCTACTTTATATTCCTAACCCAAGCCTCTCTCTGGAGCAGATTCACATTCTGCTTCCTAGTGTACATTGCTACCATAAAAATTTTAATGGTATGGCCATTATGGAAAACAGGGTGGAGGTTATTTAAAAAATTAAAACTAGAACCACTGCGTGATCTAGCAATCCCTCTTCTGGGTAAATATCCAAAGGAAATTAAATCAGTACTTCAAAGAGACATCGGTGCTCACATGTTCATTGCAGCATTATTCACAATAGTCAAAATATGGAAACAACCTAAGTGTCCATTGATGGATAAATAGATATAGAAATTGTGGTAAATATTTTAAAAAGGAGATTTTGCCCTTTGCAACAACGTAGATGAACCTGGAGGACATTATGCTAAGTGAAATAAGCCAGAAACAGAAAGAAAAAAACTGTATAACCTCATTTATATGTGAAATCTAAAATCTCATTTATATGTGGAATCACAGAAGCGAGGAGTAGAATGGTGGTTACCAGGTGCGAGGAGGTAGGGGAAATGTGGAGATGTTGGTCAAAGTGTGCAAAGTTGCAATTATATAGGATGAGTAAGTTCTAGAGATTTAATGTACAGCATGGTGACTGGTTAATAATATTGCATTGAATACTGGAAATTTGCTCAGAGAATAGATCTCAGGTGCTCTCACCACACACACACACAGAGTAACTGTGTAAGGAGATTTAACATTAATTAGCTTGACTGTAGTAGTCTTTCACTATGTATATGTATATGAAAACATCACGTTGTATGCCTGAAATATCAATATATACAATTTTTATTCTAAAAGAGAAAAGAAAAGAATGACTCAATGTGCCTTTTCTCTTAAAGTTGCTTTTCCTTCTGTATTCCATATTTTGGTTGATGGCACCACCAGTCATTACCAATTTAAGCTAACAACCTCAGAACCTCATTCTAGGTTCTTTAGTCTTCCTATATTTCCTTAACGCATCACCTTCCAAATTTAGCAACTTGACTTCCATTTATTTCTGACTTCATCCTTCCTTTGCATTTGGTATTTACGTGTATTGACACACTAATCATGTGGTGTTGCATATACGCATTTATGCATGTGTGTGAGCTCTGGGTAGCATATGGCTTCTTAGTCTTTGATTCCATTTCCAGTGACTAATGCCATACCAACGCCATGCCCAGAGACATAATGCATGTGGGATGTATGCAAGAAATGTTTGTTGAAGGAATTGTGTGTTAGATGTCTATCATCTATTCAATCATTTATTTAATAATTCACCCAACACACATTTATGGAAGACTTGCTGTGTGATTGGGACTGTGCCTACTTGATACTGAGAAGACAAAGATGAAGGAGACACACCATCCTTGCTCTCTGGTAGCTCACAGAGGACAAGGAAGAACAAACACATAAATAAGTAATATTGAAAAATTAAAGTTAAGATAGACCCAGTAATCTTAACCATCCACCATTTTCAGTCTCAACATATGTGTATATGTGTGTGTCATCTTATTATTTGATGGTGATGTTGCAGATTTTGCAGTGATATTCTCTCTCTCTCTCTCTCTCTGGCATATTATTTCAATGCATAATTAATTAAAATTTGGTAAACTATCAACTTGAATTATCACTAACAAAGTACTTCGGAGAATAAAAACATTTCCTCTTAAAGAAGTGTGTTTCTAAGAAGAAGAATATGACCCCTGCTAGGAAAACAAAAACATCATAGGATCCTATGATTAAAGCCAGTCCTAATAGAAATAAAAATTCACCACAGCTACCCAGGCTTGAGCATAAATCAAGATACAGTGAACTTAGGGACTGTAGCCAAGAAGCTAGTGATAAAAATCTGAGAATATTGATTATTCCAGGTAGACTGAAAAATTGACTTAAGAAAATTAAACACCTCAGAAAGGAAAAAAAAAAAGAAAGAAAGAAAAAGCAAACCTTTCAGTTTTCCCCCGAAATCATCTTATCTCAACCACTTTCTTTTAAGCTGATGGAGAAGAGGCTGTTTCAGGAAAGTGCTAATGTTTACCCCAAAAGTTTCACTTGTTGTCTGACTGCCACCAGATCCACTTTGAAGATTTTTGAGGTCAAGTAAGGCTTTAGTAGCTCTTTTGAAGTACAAAAAAGGAAGAATGTTCTTCAGGTTGAACCAGCTTGCAGGTTATTACTACCACTGAAAAATTGAAAAGGTTCACGATGAGCTTTCAAAATGGAATTAGTCTGCACAGCTACAAAAACCAAATGTTCTTTATGTTCAGAAAGGGAGAAATGCTATCCAGTGTTTTTCAAAGACATGTTTTTTTTTTTTTCTTTTTTTAATGTCTGAAACATTTATATTAACATACTTCCATACATATTTCCATACAAATACAAATATAAGATTTTTAGAAATTTCATGTAATGTCTGAAACATTTATATTAACATATATCAAAGACATGTTATAGCACAAAGTAGGCAAGGTACATTAGATCAGCAGTTAGTACAGTATTTCATTTTAGCACACCATTAAAGTGATTAAAAATCTCCTTTCTTCAAGCCCTACCACACTCAGTCTCTGTAGACATTGCCTCTTACTTCATCCTAAAAGTTGAAGCCATCAAGTTTAATCTCCCTTAACTGTCCTACCTCCCTCCCCAAAACTTATCAATATCCACTTCTGTCTTTTAATCCTTTTCTTTCATTTCAGAGGCTGTGGGAAGGGAGCACCACATTGGGCACTGCTTTGACTATTTGTATAGAGTCCAAAAAAGCAATGGCTGAAACAAGTTAAGGCATTCTTTCCCCTCATATCACTAAGATTAGGAAGAGGCATTCTGGGGCTGGTACAGAAGCTCTGTAGTGGCAACAATGACCCAGCCTCCTTTGATCTTTCTGTTCGTCCTTGCTTAACACTTGCCTCCCTTCCAAAGAGCTGCCTCTCAATCAAAGAATGGTCACTGTAGCTCCAGCCATCATGTCCACATGCCTGGAAGTAGGAAAGAAGAAAGGGGGAGGGATGTCAAAAGGACATCTTACAGCTTAGATAGTCATCTTTTAAAGGATTTTTCCTAGACCCAACAATTTCTGCTTCTATCTCATTGCTCACCATTCTGTCATAAGGGCAGTACTATCTCCAAGGAAAGACGAGATAATTCTTCTAAAGCTTGGCACATTGCTTCCTCCAAAAAACCAGGATTCTGTTAGAAAGGGAAAAGATGACAGTGGATTTGAATAAACAACTCAGTCACTGTCATGGTATCTTAAATCATTTCTTCTATCTTCAATTTTTTCCCTTGTTGAAATGCTACAAGAAGGGTAGTGAGGAAAAGGAGCTGAAGCTTGGGCATCAGACAGATGTTCAAATCCTCAGTTCATTGCTAATTAACTCTTGGATCTTGCTCAAGTTATTTAATATTCCCAAGCCTTAGTGTATCTATAAAGTGGAGATAAAAATACCTATTGTGAACACCTGTTCGGGGAACTAAGTAAGTGTAAAGAACTGCTATAGTGCCTGGAACACAGTAAGTGATCAATCATTTATAGATATATAGATACCATGAAACAATGCTTTGATCTTCTTTGAAACAACTATGGCTTCTTATTGCCCCTGTAGGTACCTTTTTTTTTTTTCTGTCTATCAAATAAGTATTGATATACCAGATTTTATTCTTGGCTTCCTGATACCCCTCATTCTGTGTTTCTCATCCATTATCTTGGTTTCAATTGCACTCAAATGCTGATTATTCTCAGCTTACTCAGACCCCTTCTTCAGCTTCTGACTCACCCCTGGCTATTCTCAAAGTATCTGTAATGGGTTGAATAGTAGTCCCCTGAAAGATATGCCCACCCAGAAACTCAGAATGTTACCTTATTTGGATTAAGGGCCTTTCCAGATGTAATTAAGGTAAGAATCTTGAGATGATATCATCCTGGATTAGGGTGGGTGCTAAATTCAGTAAGCGTCCTTACAATAAACAGAAAAGAAGAAGACACACAGAGACATAGGAGAGAAAGCCATGTGAAGACGGAGGCACAGATTGGAGTTATGTGTCTACAAGCCAAGAAACACCAAGAGTTATTGGCAGCCACCAGAAGCTAGGAAAGAGACATAGAACACATTGTCCCTGAGAGCCTCCCAAAAGAATTAACCCTGCCAACACCTTTATTTTGGATTTCCACACTCCCAACTTTGAGAAAATAAATTTATCTTGCTTTAAGCCCCCAAATTTTTAGTAATTTGTTGTGGCAGCCCTAGGAAACGATTCCAGTGTCCCAGACTGAACTCACTGACCTCTCTGAATGTTCCTCTGCCCGTATTTTCTAACTTACGGCACCACCATTCACAGAGACAATCCAGCTTGTCATCTTCAACTTCACCCCACCATCTCCCTCCTCGTCCAACCAATTACCAAGCCTCATATCTGACAAATTCTAGTATCTGGCCTTCATTCTCCACATTCATTTGCCACTTTTTTGGGTTTGAGCTACTGTCATCTCTTATCTGGAGTTATACAAGCCTCCCAGTGTGTGTTCCTGCCCCTTAGATTATCCCGTTGAAAGAGATCCAGCCAAAGTGCAGAACTAATCATGAGCCTGACTTGCTCAAAACTCTGTGATGGTGCCTGATTCTCTGCAGGTGAAGCCCAAGAACCAGGCTGGTGATGACTCTGTTCATTCCCTCTTGCCTGCGTGCCTTTGTCCATGCCATCCCCACTGTTGGTATATACCTCTGCGCACCAGCGTGTACCTATGTTGGCAACCAATGCCACTTATTATCCGCTACCATTCCATGTGTGCCCCACTCTAAGAAGCCTTCTTCATTCCTGTCCCAAGTAGGTGCCTTCCTCTGAGCTCCTATAATACCCTGAATGTTTACCATGAGCTGTAAGTTTTGCACATTGTATAAAATTTAAGCAAATTCATTATGGTGAGAATTAAAAGAAAGAGTCTAACTCCCCTACTGGTTTGATCTCCTTGAAGGCAAAGGCTGCTCTCCTTCACCTCTCCAGAAACCTGCACAGTGCAGGCTTATCCTCAGTAAATGGTAGAGACATTTATCCTCAGTAAATGGTTGTTGAAGGAGTGAAGAGCTTAAATGTTTCTCCTGTGAAACTACCAATTCCCTTTACATTGTTTTACCATCATTGGTAATCGTGTTCAATTAGTAACCTTGAAGTGATCTTAAATCCTTTTTCTTATTGGCCACTGCAGTCAATTCACCCAAGTCCCTCATTTCTTCCTTAATCACACAGGGTCTCTGCAGAGACCTAAAGCCACAGTGGTTAAATGTACAGCTCCAGAGTCAGTGGGTTTGGGGTCAAATCCTGGCTTTGCCACTTTCTAATTATGTGACCGTGGCCGTGTTATTTAATCTCCCTGAGCTTTATCTGTGCATCTATAGAATGGGAATGATCAGAGCATCTGAATCATAGGGTCACTACCCTTTACTGGTCACTAAAAAAAATGCATGAGATAAAGGTAGAGAATATATCAGATGAACTGAGAATCACACTGCTCTGCTGGCTTCAGTTCTCTAAGTTCAGCAAGGCTGTCACATAGACATGGGCTTTGAGCTAAATGTTAGATTTTATGGATTAGTGTTTTCCAATGGTGCATAGGTGACTACTACATGCGACATCTCTTCTTCTATATGGTCTTCTAGCCTTCTTGAGGTCGAAGCCTTTTTTTCCACAGAGTGATTTCAGCGGACTCCAAGGTGTTCTACCTCCCCTTACTATGTTCCCTTCTCATCCTCAACAAGATTCCTGTTGCAAAGTGTCATTTCGATCAGGATACCCCTCTTCATGGAAGTGAACAAAAGTTTCTGGTTCTCCATCAAAGAAAACTCAAATGCTGCCTCACAGGCTGCACGGTCCTCACCAAAGTGTTTTTCCTACCATACTGCTCTCACCTGCTCGTCCCTCTTAGTTTCTAGCCAAGCAAACTTACCTATGGTCCACTTCAAACAGCATGCCTGATGGTGGCCTCAAAGCCACTATACATTTTTAATCAGGATAATGTTTTGGAAAAATATTAATGTGCTTTTCTCCTTTGCACTTTCAGGTTCATGGGCCTCTCCCTTGTGAGGCTGAGACATCCATCCACCAAGAGGAAGTCACATTGTTACCGCGGGAAGGAACTGAGAAGGAACCAGGTAATGCTGACCTTCTGACATTTAAAATAGTAATTATCAGGAGGGAGATAGCTTGTGACCAGGTTTTCTAAGAAAGAAGGACTTTTCAAAATTCCTCTAGTTTCTATTTATTAATAAGACAAACGAAGCCTGAAGGCTGTGTGAAGCATCTTCTGTGATGGCCAGGCCATGAGATTTGCTGCTCTGGCTAGAAAGAACATATAACAGTGAAAGACGGAAAAGCCCATCTTTTCTGGCTTTAGTGGCTCCTGGGAAATGACTGGTAGATGGAGCTAAAGCAGTCCATTGAGGCTCTACAGTTTCGACATGGGTTGGAAGGAGGTATCTCATAAATGAGGGATATACAGCCCTGGCCCCTGGCTTCAGTTCTCTGAATCACTTTAGCAACTCCGTCACATAGATAGAGCTTTGGAGTTTTGTCTTTTCAATTTCATTCTCCTCCTTCTTGTAAAGCTGTAACATCTTTTAGGGCAAAGAAAAAACTTCCCACATCCCACAGTTTGGTTTCTGATTTACTGGTGCCAAAGAATGGGGAGTTCTTTCCAATAACCATGCAAATCATCATTGAACTACTAGGTAGAGGCTTGAGATGAAAATACATCTGTAAAACTTGAGAGAAAAAGATGCAAGGTTCTCATTTACACCTTCAGGCTAACAAATGTTCATTGCCTTCCAAAGAATTATGGTCATGATGCGGCATATGAGGAAGGACCATAGATTGGTTTAAATCTTACTGCAAAGCTATTTCACATGTTGCATTTAAGAGCCTCAAGACTGACCAAAAATCAAAACAACTATTTATGCTAAGAGTTGCCGAAATGATTATGGGAACTGTGGCCAGACAGATTCAGTAATACGTAATTTATGAAAAAGCAAAATGGGGAAAACATATTTTGAGTGAATTGATTAACTTTTTATTTGCTGAGTGTGAACTATATGCCAGGAACTGTGCTCAGGGTAAGCTCACAGAGATAAATGATGTTCAGTGCCTTCACATAGCTAATATTTATTGAATACCTTTCTAAATACTTCATGCAAATGAATTTGCTAATACTAACAACAACTTGTATGAACTGTTATTACTGCTTTTGCCAGATGTTCAAGGTCATATATTTGGTAATACGTGAAGCCAGAATGTGAACCAAAGCAACTGGCTTTGGAGTTTGTGGTCTTTACCATATGGTTTACAGTCTGTAATGTGGTTTTATGGGTAAATGCATAGGGTTGGCATCAGAGAGAACTGGGAAAACACCAGAAGAAAATTTAGGAGAATATTTTTTATATCTTGGAATGGGGAAGGGCTTCCTAAGCATGAACCAAACCCCAAAGCCATGGAAGAAAAGACTGGCATATTTGGCTATATGACAAATAAAAGCCTTTGTATATTCAAAGAAACCATATATAAACTTTAATGTGTAAATACCTGCCTGGGGAAAAATATTTGCTATATATTAAACATACAAGAGAATCCTATATGTTTATAGGAATCCTACAAATCAGTGAGAAAAAAAACTCATCAACTAAAGAGGTAAGAAGTAGGGCTTCCCTGGTGGCACAGTGGTTAAGAATCCGCCTGCCAGTGCAGGGGACACGGGTTCGAGCCCTGGTCCAGGAAGATCTCACATGCCGCGGAGTAACTAAGCCCGTGTGCCGCAACTATTGAGCCTGCACTCTAGAGCCCATGAGCCACAACTACTGAAGCCCACACGCCTAGAGCCCATGCTCTGCAATAAGAGAAGCCACTGCAATGAGAAGCCCACACACCGCAATGAAGAGTAGCCCCTGCTTGCCGCAACTAGAGAAAGCCCACGCGCAGCAACAAAGACCAAACACAGCCAAAAATAAATAAATTAAATAAATAAATTTAAAAAAAAATAAAGAGGTAAGAAGTAAATTATGAAAAGGCAAATCACAGAAGACAAAATACAATGGTCAGTAAGCAATATTAAAAGATGCTTAATATCAGTAGTAATCAGAGCAATGCAAATTAAAGCTTTGAGATACCTCCAACTGTTTAATTGGAAGTACCCAAAAGTTTATCCAGAAGTTTGATAAGAAATAAAAGGCACATCCCTGTTTGAATTAGAGATAGCAAAGGCCTCCATCAAAATCTTAGGGATTAGGCAGATTGCAGTGATTTTGAAATTCCAGGGGTACTTGTTGAAAGAGCCATGTTACAAAATACAAAAATTAAAATATACTCAGAATGCTTACTCCAGAGTTTCCTGGGAACCCACTGCTTTCTGTCAATCGTGATGTGCTTCTTCCACATAGCATGCCTTCATGGAGAGAACATTTGTAACCACAGGCTGTTTTCTATTTTATTTTTATTTTTTGTTTTGTTGTATTTCTCTACAAAAGACATTTGTTATCCCAAAGACCTAAATTAATCAGAAGGTTCTGAAAATCTGATGAAATGTGAGGAAGATGTGAGATTGGCACTTGTTCAAGTTATTCTGAATTACAAAATCTCTTGAGTTTTTGGAAGGAAGGTAAGAATGCACTTTAGGTAGGGGCCTTAGAACCATTTTCTCTAGGAAGCAGAGAAAACCAGGGAAGAGAAAAAGTTGGGCACAGCAGAGAACTTTGAAAACTGCTCCAAACAGATAAGTAATCACTATGTGATACTGCTGCATTTCACAGAGCAGCTCTTTAACGAGATTCACTTTCTGCTGACTCATTCAGATATACCTAGTGGTGGAACTTAAAAAATAAAAAAATTAAGAGAATTAAGGCATGATCCCATTATTCTCCTGGGAGAACTGCTGACTTCACTGGCATCAATCCTCTAAAGACTTATGCAAATTTTCAATTATGTAGCTAGAATTCATTTTTCTTTTTCTGTAAGTATGTTACTGAGATTCTCTCTGGATAACTTCCATCTTCTAACATTTTCTGGAGGAACACCCTCAAGAAGGATCAAATGGCTTTTATTCAGTATGACTTTCTTCAGGACTTAAAAAAAAGTAACCCTTTTCAAGATACATTAACTCTTTCCCAGCACACAGGTATCACTGGGCAATCATAGTAACGGAAAAAGCTTCTTGAGTGTAGGGTTAGAAAGATGCTAGGCTGCAGGATGACAGATCGGGTGTTTAAGACCAGTTCTGCCCTTGATTTGATGAAATGCCATGGGAAACTCAGCTACCTGCTGTGAACCTCATATTTTTTCTTCAGTAAGATAAAGAGGTCATTCTTGATGACCTTTGGGATCTCTTTATACCTGAGGTTCTGAAGGCTGTGAGAAAATGAGCTCTAACAAAATATCCTGGTACTCTGAAATATGAATATCGTAGCTTCAGTTAGATGTACTTTTAATTGTGTCTTTATACAGCAACAATAACTTGTTCTATGAAACTGGTAACATTGCCACATTTTATCCAAAGCGTTTTCTCTGTTCAAGTTTTTTTTTTTTTTTTCTTGTCCTTGACATTATTTCTAATTAGTTTGAGCCTGGTTATAAAGTCAGCAATTTCATATGCCCGAAAGATGATTTTCTGTCCCCCAGTTTTTGTGTTACGAGGGGCAGGGTAAGCTTGGTTATGCTGCAGAAACAAATTAACTCAATAAAATCATAGCTTTTTCAAAGTCTGGTGTGAGCCTTGTAACTCCAGGTCAGGTTTCTTCCCTGGAATGACTCAGTCTTCCTGGATGCTCCCATCCTGTGGCTCTTTTGTCTCAACTTAGGTCCTCCAGTTATTGCCACAGGGCAAAAGACAGCAAGAAAGTCACTTACTGACTCTGGCTCTTAAATACCTTGGGGCAGAAGTCACACACATCACTTCTGCTTATAGCTCATTGGCCAAAACTAGTTATACAACACTGCCCAACTGGAAAAGGGCTGAGAAATGTGGGTCTGGGAGCAGAGAGATAGTCAGTGAGCAATATATCTTTTTCTTCCGTATCTTTCTTCTTTTTTATACACCATCACCTCAAGCTTTTCATTTATTACCCATCAATCCATTCATTGTCTCATATTTCTTAAACACTAATTTTCTGCCAGGTACTTACTGGATAACTTAGGTACCATAAAGATGAATAAGATCCATTACCTTCACTTCGACAAAGGAAGAAGAAATCTACCATGCACTATGCAGATACCATCTCATTTAATCTCTCCATTAATGCTCGTAAGGCATTGATATTTTCTTCATCTTTACAGATAAAAAGCTGGGACCCAGAGAAATTAAGTAGCTTGCCCAAAATCACATGGTGAACATGTGGCTAGCCTATAATTCCTACTCCGGTCTGTGTGACTCCTGTGGCTTTGCTTTTTCCATCATAACCCCTGACTTGTCAGTCTTTGGTTAATTAACAGGAAAGACTGGCTTGACTTGGGAGTGAGATGAGTAGATTGCTCTGTGTTTCTCTCACATAGGGACACAGTAGAGTGGGAGTCAGGACACTGAAGTCATTAAAAGGGTGACCTCTGAAGTCAAAATGCCCAGAGTTTTAAACTTACTAGCTTTGTTTACTTGGGCAAATTACTTAACTTCTCTAAGTTTTATTTTCTTCATCTGGAAAATGGATTATTCAGATAATTAAATGGAAAAAATCATCGTATGTAAAATGCTTGACACACACTGAGTGCTCAGTGTCGTCATCGGCATCGCTACTATCATCACCTTTTCCATTATCACCATCACTGTAATTCAAACTCTTGCCTAAGGTGCAGGGCAAAGGGTCCTCTGCATGTGATTCTGTACATCTCAGTTGTGACCCAGTTTCTTATGGTTTTTTTTTTTTCCTGGAGCCAAGACTCAGCTTGTTATTGCACGGGGCATTGTTAATTTATTTCAGGTCCTTAAGTTCAGGTAAAGGTCCCTACTGGTCTTTAAAGACTTTAAAAAAATTAAGATTCATCTTCTATTATCTGGTACCTCACACTGGCTTTTATTTATTTTTGGTTGATTTCTAATTCAGTCTTAAATCTTTATTCTTTTAAATAGGTAGAAAAGAAACACTAATATAAGAAGGCATATGGAAATCTTGACTCACAAGCACGAGGGGGCTGGGGTCTTTTTACTCCAACTGCTTCACAAAGACTCTGAACAACCTGAAACTCTTTTAGGGACATAATTTTGACCTCATCCTCACCAACCGCCCAGTCTCTGACCCACTTTCTGACCACTTTCTCCTGTACTTCCAACGCCCTTGTACCAAGACTCTAACTCTGCCCATTTCAGATCTTACTGAAATCTCTAATCACAGACCCCACCATGTGTTCCTATAACCCTCTCATGTTTTCACACCTCTCCTTTCTAGCTTCCATTGTTCATTATTACCATCACATCCTTGCAAATACTTTAACTTCTTGGCAGCTCTTTCCCCTTTTCCTACATTGTGCTCACTTGGCAAAGTCTCAAGACTAATTAAATCAAACTATCTACCTATTTTTGCTTGCATTGTGGAACATTTGCGGAGAAAAAACAAACTTGCTGATGAGTGCTTTCATCTGAAAATCATGGTTTCAAATCACGTGTGGGCATTCAACATTGCTGTTCAGTTTTACATCACTTTCCGAGGTTTTCCAATTTCCAAAATGGCTATTTCATAGCTTCTCTCACCTCAAATCCTTGCACCTCTTCTTTCTGATATCACACTCTCAGCTACTGACCTCACTTCACACGTTATTGAAAAATAGAGGATTTGCCAGTGAGGAACACTGTCTTTTCCCTACTCCAAAAGCTACAGTGCCACTTGCTTCTATTCTTATGACCTCTGCCTTCTCTTTTCTGAACTCTGGATGAGATGCCTTCACTTCCATCAAAGGCCAAAGCCTCCGCTTGGGCGCTGGGTCCCATTTTCTATAGGTTTTGCAAGGACGATATGTCTGAAATTTTACACCTTCCCTCTGCATTCTCAATTTATTCCCCTCTCCTGAATCACTTCCATCAGCATACAAACCTGTTGTAATATAACCTATATTTGCTTTTGGATGTCCTCCTGAGAATTACACATCTTGTTGACAGTTTCCTTTGATTCTTCCATGCGTGGATTTTCCAAATGCTGCATGGGGCTGTCTCTGATTTTTGATCCCAAAGCCTTTCAAAGGTTTTGGAAGCCTCTAATTCCCTGTATTAAACCCCATTCTGCTTGAAATATCTGGAACAATTTTTGGTCTCCTGTCCAAATTCTGAGTGTGATGTATATGTCAACCCTTTACTGCCTTACAGCTTCACGCTGTCTCACCTTTCTCTTGAAATGTTTTGTTTTTTCCCTGATCTTTACATAACTGGTTGCAAATGACAAAAAGTCATTTGGATTGCACTTTAAGTAGTACTGCCTCATCCAACCCATTCACTATCACATTATCTTAATTCGTGACATAATATTTATAACTATATATTTTTCTTGTTTATTTGCTCACCAGAAGATAACTGATCTAGTTTATCTGTGTATTCCCAGTATTTAGGATAGTATTTGGCACCCAGCAGGCACCTAATAAATATTTGTGGAATGAGTGAATGAAAACTGACCATCTTACAGCATTTTTCCTAGGTATATCAGTGATTGAAATTTTAGGTTCTTCTGATAAATTTTAAGGGAAATCTATTAAGGGCAAAAGACTATTTTAGGTCCTGTGAGAGATACAAAGTTGAATTAGAACTCAGTCCTGCCTTCGAGGAGCCAGCAGAGGAAATAAGAAATATGATGCCTACATGGCCATTGTGTAACATAGAACGTGGTGTCCTTCTGCACATGTAAAAGCTACGGGAGTTCAAAAAGGGATATACTGCCTCCATTTGGGAAGACAGGGAAGGTTTTCTGAGGGAGGTGATATTTGAATTGGGCCTTGAAGGATAATTAGGACTTATGCATGCAGAATGGATGGGAAGAACATTCTAGAGCAAGTGTTATTAATGGCTCCAAGTGGAGGTAAAGCAAATTCAGAATATAAGGCATTGGGGATAGTTTCCCTTGGCTGGAAATTAGGCTGTGAAAAGAGTGTAAGATGAAGGACTATATTCAGAAAACAAAACATCTCACATAAATCCTCAGACAGGCAGAGGCGCCACCATGTTTCATTTAAAAACTACTTACTCAGATATACATGCAGATTTTACATTTATTTAAGGTGGGTATTAAGTTTGCAGTCAGAGAATAGCTCTTTTATGCTAAAAGCCTTGAGGCTGTAGGAATTCTGTTTATTACATTAGAAGCCACGCCATGTTTTACATTCTAAATTCTCTGGTTCGGATTCCATGTTGTAAATCTCTGCTCCCTCTCTGCATGCAAATGCGAGCTTTTAGCATCTCTCCCCTTCTCTGAGGGTGAAATCAGTGTACATTCTGCTTCTTAAGACACGTCAGTCATCTTCCTGGAGATAGCAGAAGATGATTAAACTTACTCTAAATCATTATAAGCCCGTTGAAAGGCATTCTCCTCTTGAACTTCTGCTTTCCTCTAAAACAACCCAGCAATTGAATTGGAAAGTGTCTCAGGGTGAAGTCAAAAGAACATAGAAATCTTCCTTGATGTTCTTTAACATCTAATAAGAAGGGGATTTTTGCTGTATTGTGGCTTTATAGCTTCTTAGACACTCTCATTGTCACCACAAATAATCGTCCTTCAAACGTGCAATTCTCCCGCCTTATCGTGCTAAACAGATTCCCTTCAGCACTTACATTACCATGCTGTTCAGTTAAAACAGTGGTTCCAAGTCAGCTATTTGTTTAGAGTTATGGAGTTAGAATAGAGCAATGTATTTTGTTTCCTGTAGGCTCTTATGTCACTGGATATGAGTAATTATATGCATATAGACAAAATTCACAGCTAAGATTCACAGGTTTTAAGTTAATCACCAAAGATCAAGTACTCACTTAAAAAAAAAAAACTACTTAAAATACAGTATCACTGGTAGTGATAATACTAGTAAAAGAATACAGGTTCTGTCCTTTCTTTAGTGCAGGAAATAGGGCAGTCAATTATATATTCAAATACATGTACATTTTCTCATGTAAAGATGCATTTGGTCATAATAACCAGTGGCGGGGGGGAAGGGACGATCAAGACAAGCTGGCTATTTGCTTGTGTAATGCTGAGTTTCCTAAGTCCAGGGAAGAATTCCAGGGAGTCATCAATACCACAGAATTGTAGTTTCCTCCTTGAAAGCAATGAAACATGATTCATGGTCTTAAAATGACCTTTTAGAGACATTCCATTCATCACCCTCCCTCTTAGGCTGTAGTGTAGATAGGCTATATCTTTGATGATCTCCACTGTTCAGAAACTGTAAGAATTTTTGATTCTCACAAAACACCAGCAATAATAGGCAAATTGAGCTCTGTGAAAGGGAATCTATTAAAGTCATTTATTACAGACAAGGCCCATCTCTGATGAATCCTAGAAGGAAGAAACTAAAAAGATCATTGAAAGTGGAGGCCGCTGTTTGGACCACCTTTTTAAAAAAATTTGTATTAGTTGCCAACATAATATCATACCCACCTGGCCCCCTTGCCTCCTTAGCCTTTGGTCCCTGCAGCTATTTCAGGTTTTAATCCCTATAATAATACGTTTAAATTTTCTTGTTGAGAAACTAGATTCTCAGAGAATTCAGGTGTTTTGTTCCAAGTCACACATCCGATTGATAAATAAACAAGGAGTTTATTGAGATGGGAAACATTTAACATGTTTTATTCCATCATATTAATCCCCAAATTCACACATGTCTACCACTTGAATTACATAACTGTGAGTTTGAATATCTGTAATTTAGCAATAGGTTAGGGAAAGTTGACTGCTTTTCCAGTAATCGTCACTTGAAATATTCTTTTCCCAAAGGAAAACAGAAAGCCAACTATCCTTTTCTAATTTACCACAGGTCACATTTTAAAAATATTTATTAGAGAAACATGATGGGAGATATATGAAATGGCTAAACCATGGGGAAAGAGACAAGTCAGCACAGCAAAGAGATAAACACAGATAACACACAGAGTAAATACCTGCTTAGTTCAATCTCAATTATTTTGGCATTTAGGAAAGCTGGGACAAGACTTGGCTTAAAAATGGAAAGTAACATCTTAAAATTTTCCACCAGCTGCTAGGCACTGTGAATATGTTATCTGATTCACACAACAATCTCTCAAGGGGGGGTATTTTGCCATCATTCCTACAGAAGAGGAATCTGAGGTTTCAGAGAGGTTAAAGAGCATCCCTGATTCCACCCAACCAGCCAGGGGCAAAGCTGGAATTGAAACCAGGTGGGATTCCAAAGTGTGCCTGATTTCCAGGACACAGTTTCCTTCTTCCCATACTATATTCTTAGACACAAATTTTGTGCGGTTGAAAAGTGTAAATAAGTTTGTAAAAGGAGTATTTTTAAACGATGGTGAAACAAAGCATGAGTCATTTTGTTGAAATAACCCCGAGAAAATATGTCCTATATTACTTTGAAGTTAATCTAATTTTAAGCAATCCTTTTTACCCCGAAAGCAAATTCCCGTGGGACTGTCAATTAGGCACAGTTTTCTTAATCTGAATTAATTTTGTGCTGGGAAGTAACAAAGGGACGTTTCTTTGGTGCTGAATAGTCCTTAATTCAAGCTCTTCTGGAATATTCAGGGAGCCTTATTCAAATTTATACAAAATTGTGATTCTCTTCTCCTGAAATATTGAAGTGATGATAACACACACACACACACACACACACACACTTGTTTCTAAGCACACACAAACACACACGCATATGTTTCTGAATTTCCCGAAACATCTCCAACTTACAAAAACAAGTAAATGTGACCCATTTCTTTAGAGACTGCAAAACATCTCCCTTTCAGGACTGCTGAAAATCTTTTCTTTGAAACTCCTTTGACTGAGAGCTAAATCTCTCCAGACAGGCTAAGGAGGATTAGAGTGTATTCCTTTGAGTAGCAGCCTAGCAGGGTCAAAGGAAGATAAAGGGATTTTCAAACAAGGTTCTGATGAAGAAGGCAGTTGGAATGAGTGGTTGAGGGACATGTAGCACCTAACCTAGGAGACTTTCAACCCCAGTCAAACCCCAGAGGGGCTTCTTCTGCAGAGAGCTCCGTCCTTTCTCCGAGCCTGCTGAAATAAATTCTGTGCCCCTTTCAGAATAGATTTGAATGGTAAATTACCTTGCTTGGAGGTGGAAAAAAGAGAGTAGGGAAGCTTTTCTTTTCCCATGAGGCAGCATCCCTATTTATAAACGGTAATGAAACTGACACAGGTAAACTGATTACGCTAAGTATGCTGGGTACACAGGACCTCTGAATACTGTTTCCTTTGCCTGCTCTTTGGGGTTTATATAGAAACTTGTGATTCTGGGGCTCAGAAGCTCAAGTCCCAATCAGTGAATAATTTATTAACCTTTAATAAGTTTAAAGGTAAGTTTAATAATTTATTAACCTTTAATAAGCTGATCTCTTTGTATCTCGGTCTGAATTACAAAGTAATAGCTTTCTTAGTAAATTGTTTGGAGATCTCTTGTTGAAAGGATACATATGTTGTAATTATGAAGCCTTTTTAGCAACATTCTGACAAGGGGTTCTAACCTAAACCCCAACGGACAGGAACTGTTTATTTTTTTCAAGCCGTAAATAAACTACTTTGAAATAATGAGGAACGAGGCACAGTTGGAGTGATATTTTCCAATAAAAAATTCTATGGAATAGTTGAAAGCAGAATGTACAAGAAAAGCAATGTTAGTTATTGGGCACTGACCATAGGCTAGATGCTGCAGTTAAAGGTGGATAAGACACCATCCCTGACCTCAGGGAGCTCACAGTCTAGAAGGGCTGACAGGCACACAAGCAAGTAGGTACAACAGTAGGAGCATGTACACACCCAGCACCAACATAGAGGACACAGTCACCAACTGGTAGAGCATGCTGACCTGTTTTCGTGTCCAAATCCAAGAATTTTAGAGCTGGCAGGGATCCTAGAAATATTCAGTCCAACCATTTCATTATCTGAAGGAGGAGTGTGAGAACTGAGAAATTAAGAGACTTGAAAAAATAGAGAAACCCACATCTTCAGACTTCCAGCTTAGTTCTTTCTTTGTTACACAAATTGAAACCAAATCAATTAGTCAAGTCCGTGAAAAAAAAATACAGTATACATATTGAAGTATACTGATGTTTGTAATATCACAAATACATATATAAGTATTATGAATATATATTTTAAAGGTCTCTGTAAAGTACATTTATATCAAATTATTTATAGCATATATTATATATTACATAATATACTGTGCCTTACATATTATGTGATATATAATGGATATTAGTTTTATTTGCAATATATTGCAAATTGCATTGTACTATGTATTATATATAAATGTTATCATTAAAATGAATAAATATGCAACAAAAATGTTGCTTGGCAACCCAGAGAAAAGTTACTAGGCACTAGCCTGGATTCCTCATTTTTTCCCATTATTTTGGCCTGAGAAGACACCCCCTCTTTCTGTTTAAATCAGGGGCTTCCTTCTAACTCCCAGCATAAATGACAGCTCTTCACCGTAACCTCTCTTGATGACCTTAAATCACTACTGGCTGTCAGCAGCCTGTCCTCATCCCACACCACTAGACAGGTGAATGCCTAACAAGCCCCTTAACTGAGAAGCAGTCCACACGATCACTGAGAACATGACCTTTAGAACAGGCAGATGCATAGGGGGGGCCCACTCTGCCTTATTCTAGGTGTGAGGGTTAAGAGTAGTTTCCCTCACGTCTCTAAACCTGTTCACTTCCATCTATAAAATAATAAAAATTGTACCTACTACATTATGTCTTTGCAGGATTCAAGTGTATATGAGAACCTAGCACTCAGTAAATATATAGGCTTTTAGTCCTGCTTTGTTTTCTTGTACACTGTGACTGCTCAATAAATATTTGTTAGGCCACATCAAATTTTATGTTTTTCTTCAAATATTTTTTACACTTCTCCCTCTTCAATCTTAGATTTATTCCTTTAATTTTGTCACCCAGAAACAGACAGATAGACCATAAAAGCTATTTTAAATTATTTACATTCACCTTTGGGTCCTCCAAGAAAACAAACAGCCAGCTGCATCAGATTTTGCCGACAGCATTTTCTTTCTTGTCAACGCAGAGCAACAAAGGCAACTCTGGAAGTTTGTAAAAGCAGTTTTTTGGTTTTTATTTCTGGTGACTCATCAGCAGAGATGAGAGAGAAGCAAACATCAAATGGTAACGTGAACAATCTAAGTAAGAAACAAACTGTGGAGTTTCTGAGTCTTTCTCAGCACAGAAGCCCATCGAGTGAAGGGATGCTTAGCTGCAAGAATGCCAAAATGAAAAATTTCCTTGGAAATTTCCAAGTAGCAATTTAAAAAAATGGTTTGGGGCTGTTTTAGCCTGAATTTTCTAACTGCCCTCATTCCCCTCTTGATTCTGCGCTAGAGACTTCCTTCCCTCTCAGCTCCATTTTTCACCATTATTATAAGGCTAATTCCTATTACATCCACCCTCAGCTTTATCATTGCTCCACCCACTGTCTCAGCTTCTTCATCTCATAGAATTATTGTCTGAGCAAATGATCATGTCCTTCTAGCTGTGCCTCTACAGACATCCCCAAGCCACCCCTCTCGCCCCACGCAAGAGCTAACCACTGTCATCTCTGACCTTCTTCAGGAGCCTCCTGTCTCTACTCTTGCCTATTAACATCTGTTCTCCACTTAGCAGCCAAAGCAATGATATTTAAAATATATAGAGAGGCTCCCCATTATTTTTAGAATAACAGCAAACTCGTTACCATGGCCTCCAAGGCCCTACGTGATCAGGTCCCTTTCTGTTTGACCTCATCTCTTGTTGCTTTTTCCCCCTATTGTTTCCAGAAGTTTCTCAAATGCACCAAGATCTGAGCTAGGGCTTTTGGCCTCCCTGGCTTTTTGCATGACTCACATCTTTGATAATTCAATTGGGGTATAAGGAGGGGCTTTAGTTAGGATGTTCAGGGGAACACCGTAAACTAAATGCCTTTCCCTGTGCCCTCATTCCCCTTACCTGAGTTTATTTCCTCATTATCATTTGTTTTCTGGAATGAATTATACATATTGATATTGTCTGTGTCTGCACTAGCCCATCAGCTCTCTGAAGGGTTAGCCTAGAACCGGGGCCTAGAACAATGCCTGCCACATAGTAGGTGGGCAAAAAAATATTTTTTGAATGAATGAGATATTTGTCAAGTTTTGTAAAGCAGTACTTGTAAAGCTACAAATGTTGAAATATTTGTAAAGTGCTTAGTAGAGTGTTGAGCATATGCAGAGAAATAGTTCTTTAAAAATTAGGCAATTTGAAATATAATGTAAGATCAGAGAAAATCCTACCAGGGTAGGATGACCTTGAATATCAGGCTAGAAAAATCTCCAGATGCCAGTAAGTAGAAAAAAGGCCACTGATGATATCTCTGTTTATATTCATTCCTATATGATCTGGATTCCACACAGGCTGTACTAAATCCCACCAGACAAATGCTTTTGTATCTTAGATGTTGACCGGGGGTTAAATCTGATAACAGAGTTTGCTCAACTGTGTCTGGCATGTATTGAGACAGCTCCTGGGCTAGACCTGACTCTGATGCTGCTGGTAGGAAACCAGATGCTCAGATCATCTTCAAGGCCAAAGAAAGTTCCATCCCGGCACCCAGATCTTCTTGTTTTATGTAGACACTTCAGAGATCTAACATCGAAGGCATTTGGGGACAATGAACAAAGGCTCAGAAAATCAATTTCTATCGCCGAAGATGAAAGAGTACATTTTTACCAATTGTGAGCCTGCAAATGACATTTCCTCTCCTGCCACCATGTTTTAAAGCTTGTTTGCCCTGACATGCAGGCAGAGGCTATTATTTCAGTTTTCATTTCTGGAAGACAACACTGACCTAGATTTCCTTCTAGTACAGAGTCCATGTGAGGCTGTGATTCTGCTGGCTGCTTCCTTAAGCCCCTGTAGATAATTAGCTACTTCTCAGCCTTAGACAGAGAAAAAGAACAGGTAGGGGGAGAAAAAAAGAAACTTGGCCTTGCCTCATGCTAACTCTGGAAATGAAATGTATTTGTTTCTTTGAAAAAAAAGGTCTCCCAAGTCCTTGGCAGAGGGCACCAAGTAGACTTTTATGTATGTGCTGGAAGTTGTCTTTAGTCCAAGACCCAAGGACTGCAGTTCAGCGTGCGCAAGATCAAACACAGATGCAGCCGAGATGCTGTGCGGTTCAGCCAGTCACCCTGGGGGGAGAGCCAGGCGGAAGATTGGGGGAGAAAGCTTTTCATATTTTAAAAGATATTGAAGTACTACTGCCTGGAGATTTGAAGTATTTAAAGGACCTCTTGGAAAATGCCTTTTCATAAAATGCTGGGGATACGATGCAGATTAAGAATCATTCCTTCAGAAAAGTTCTGTTTTCACCTCCACTACAACCCTTGAGGACTCTGAGGTAGAAATAAACCCAACTAGTGTGAGATCCCACAGTGTTGTAGGGAGAGATGGAAACTTCATTCCAGCAATATAATCACTTTTGCTTCCATGTACTTGTGTTCATTAAGTATTTTTTCACTGCCTACTATGTGCCCATATGTGGTGGGAAGCAAAAATTGAATTTCCCTCATGGAGTCTACGGTCTAGTTTCAAAATGGTGAATGTGCCTTTGCCTGCTTGCCCCAGCTGTGGAGAATGACTTGATGAAATGCGAGTGGGAATCCTCTCCTGGCATGTTAGTGTCCAGGTACATGTAAAGGAATGGAATCTTAGTTCTGTTTCTCCCTGCTTCTACTATCATTCCTCTGCACCAACTTCTTCCCTGGCACTTGCAGATGTTAAATTCAAATACTTCCTTCAGGAACCTTCCCTCCTTGCTCCAGTGTACTCCCAGAGCCCCTGGCCGTACCTCAGGACACAGTAGAGAGAACGTGGACAGTGGCATGAGACAGAGCCAGGTCCAGATCTTGGAAGTCTTCAGAGGTTTCCACTTACATGCTATGGGACTATGAATAATTTAGATTTGAATCAATGAACAATTCTTCCAGTGTATAAACTCTGGCTGCATTTGAATCTTGTTCCCATGTATACCAGAATTATTTTTTAAAAACAAACTTTCATTGAGTCCTTACCTTACCCAGGCACTGGAAATACAAAGCTAAGTAAGACACATCTGGCCTTGAAAGAGGTCATTATGGTCCAGTGTGGTTAGTGGAATCGACACTGACAGGAATTCACAATTTGCAGTGTGGCATGTAAGGGAGAATAACTGATTCTGTCATTATGAGGGGACAGTGGGAAGGGCTTAGGGCTAGGAGAAGTGAAATCAGGGTAGACTTGTAAGAGTTTATCTTATGGACAAAGTGGAGAAGGACGTTCAAGGCAGAAGGAACAAGGTGGACAGAGACGTTGGAGGTTGAACAGCCTTACATATTCGGAAAACAGCAATATTTGAGTTTGGATTCAGTGTTTATGTTCATCCTCTGTTTCGCAGGATTTCACCCAGTCACTATATTTGTAATCATACATATACCTACAGGTCTGCAGTTGTTAGCTCCTTTATTTATTAAGCAAATATCTTTGAGTATCTGCTGTGTGTTAGGCAATGAAGCAAGTTTGGGCCTATTGGTATAGTCAGATCTCATAATAATAGTCCAATAGTTAAATGAATAATAATTGTAAAAATAATTTTTCAGAGTTTTCTATGATGTTTCTGCCTATGTGATTCTATTCTAGAGGTCAGAATCATCCTAGCACTTTCTGGGACACATTCATTCTAGCACAATAAATGTACTTTGAGCATGAGCATGTATGCATTGAGCAAAGAGTAAACTTAATAGCAATCTTCTCCAGAGGGTTTCACAGAAGACTGATAAAATAACTATCAAGTATTTTTTATAAGATAGAATGCTCATTAATAGCAAAAATCTCATCCTCTTATGAGTAAAAAAATCCCCTTCTGAAGTGAATATTTCTAATCAGATTGTGGCATCTTTTCAAACAAGACACTTCAAGGCCATAAGCCAAATATGTGTACTTTCCAGTCTCCCAATGTGGTGCAGAATTTCAGCGAACAAGGACCCAAGATATTGTTCTTGGGTCTCACTTAGAAATAAACAACCAAAGTATCACCCTCCCAGGCCTGCAATTTTGAGACATTAATAACTCCTCAGGTTGTGTCAACCTGACATTGTGGAGATGAGGACTAATGATAAATTATGTACATGCTAGAGAGACAGAAATGGTTTGTCACCATGGCAATGGTTATCATGACCTGACTTTGTTATTCATAATGGTGAGTTGCAGCCATCCTCCCACCCTTCCTTATTGCCTACCACAACCCCATATACAAGATATATACCAAGTTCCTGCTGTGAGCATCTCTGTAGAACCAGATCATTAGCTGGCTGTTTATGCCTCATGAGAATCTATATGGAAGACTCTTTATTGATAGATATTTCTTTGTAGTTATCTGGGAGTACAGAGCAGAAGATCCCTGCCTTCTGGACCTCAAGTATTAAGGGGGTAGTGAGTTGATCTGAGGGTTATTTAATAAACACTGAATGGAACTAGGAGGTAGCAATGACCCTCAACTATGGCCCAGTCCCCGGAAATGAATTTTGTCTTTGTATGTTAAACAGCCTCTCTCATCTGTCTTGTACCCAACCAGGCATGAGATTAGTTGTAAAGAAGGAAGGGTCAAAGACTGCACTGTGTAACTCCACGGTACCAGCCAATTCTTGGTAGCAAATAAAGTCTTGATAGAGTCATCAAGGGTGCTCCATACATAGCTTTTTTCCCTTCATTTGTTCACTTAATTATTCATCCTCAACACTCATTTATTTATCACTTACTGTGTGTTAAGCACCATGCTAGTCTCTGAAGATGCAGTGATGGACTCTCCACATTTAAAGAGATCAAACTTTAGTATGAAAGGAAGTTATGTAAAGGTACATCCGTAATACAAGAGGATCAATGCTATATTTGTTTCAGCAAACATCAATTTGAGCATCTACTATGTGCGAAACATATTTTAGACAATGTGGATAAACTCAAAGAGTTTAGTAGAAAATATATAAGGAAAGAAAGACATAATAGAGTATTGCAAGAAAACCAATGAAAGTACATGAAGTGTAAAATAGTCTCAATGAGTAGTGAGTATCTTTATTTAGAGACGACTAGACAAGACTTACTAAGACAGGCAACACCTGTTTATTTTAAGAGATGCATAGGGATTCAGTTCTGGACTGCTGGGGGAGGGGTCCAGCATGTGAACAGCACAGATGCAGGAAATCGTTGCATCTTTCACTCCAGTGGTGAAAGTGGAGGGAAACACCAAACCTTGCTCATGAAGGACAAAACATCCTGAATTCTTTTCTGCAGATGAAGGAGAAGGTAAGGACTTAAAGATGAGGAGATACAATTGTAATTCTATTTTAGAATAATTTCTCTGGTGAAAAGGTAGAAGTTGGACTGCAGAGACAATCCCTTCTCTCTAGCACAGTAATTGGTTCAGAGGTCAAAGTAGGCACTTGATCCAATTAAGAACAATAAGAATCATTTCTGGGATGATTTTATTCTGAAGCTAAGGGAGATATCTTCTCTATTCTCTTGCCTTGTTCTAAGGGAGATATCGTCTCTATCCTCTTGCCTTGTTCTAAAGGAGATATCTTCTCTATCCTCTTGCCTTGTTCTAAGGGAGATATCTTCTCTATCCTCTTGCCTTGTTAAGTTGGGTCAACAGAACTGGGTTCCACAATGTCCTTCTGCTCTATAGAACAAGACTGTCTGCAGTAAAAGAAAGTAAGACCAAGAGAATGTCAAGGATGAGAGAAAGAGGGGTGGAGAGAAAGAGAGAGAGAAAGCTAGGGGAAATCATTCTAGTCTGCGGATCCTATTGAGTCTCAAGACAGCTCCATCTCTGTCTGTAAATTCCTTTCTGTTTAAATGATTCAAGTTATGTGTCTGTCACTTGCAACTAAGGGTCCTGACTCATCTAGAAAGGTTGGACTTGATTGATGAGTAGAAATTTAGCAGCAAACTGAGAATATAAAAGGCATTCCGGTCAGAAGGGCCAGCATTTGTAAAAGGACAGTGTGTGTGATTTTATATGGCTAGAACACAGTGCTGTGAAGGGAGAGGAGTGGCAGGTGGTGAAGCTGAAGAGTTGGGCGGGATCAGGGCACATCTGACCCTGTAGATCATACAGAGAGCTGGGACTTTATCCTGTCAGTCAGCACTTCTCAAACTTTTTTGGCCAAAGACCCATTTTTATTTTTTAAAATTTTTATTCCATCACAGGCCAATCAAATATATTTGTAAAACACAGTAAAATGAATAATTTAAAAAAGGACACAAAATACTAGCCGAATCTTTAATCATGAGATTAAACTCATATAAAATCACTCTTTCTACTAACTATACTTATTCTCAATTTCTGTACTGACTTGATAAATAAACAGCTTGTCATACTGAGTGAAGTCAGAGAAAGACAAATATCATATGATATGGCTTATATGTGGAATCTAAAATAGGCTACAAATGAACTTATCTACAAAACAGAAATAGAGTTACAGATGTAGAAAACAAACTTACGGTTACCAGGGGGTAAGGGGCAGGGGGTAAACTGGGAGAATGGGATTGACATATACACACTACTACTATATAAAATAGATAACTAATAAGGATCTACTGTATAGCACAGGGAACTCTACTCAATATTCTGTAATGACCTATATGGGAAAAGAATCTTAAAAAGAGTGAATATATGTATGTGTATAACAGATTCACTTTGCTGTACACCCGAAACTAACACAACATTGTAAATCAACTATAGTCCAATAAAAATTTTTTAAAAAAAGAAAATAAGCAGCTTGCAGTCCAACTCTAGTTCATAGACCACACTTTAGTTACATGACTGGAGATGATGAGAGCCATTGAAATGTTCCAAGCAGAAGTGTTGAAATGTAAGTTGAGATTTTTACAATGACTATACCCATTGTATCGATTAACAGAGATGTCTTTAGAGGTGCACTACCAGCTCTGCTCTGAGTCATATCCCATCTAAGATTTTTCTCAGGACCTTGTATGAACACGCAGAACGCATCCTGATAAAAGACTGACGATACAAGTTGTTAGATCTTGCTAAGATTTTGAATGACAGAGTTAGGATTTTATCTTTTTAACAGTTAGAGCTACCCAAGCTCTAATGGAATGAGCTGACTTGTGAAACTGCGACTTTATTCTTGACACTGACAGTAGAAAGAGAAGAAAGGGGCTGAAAGGAGAAGTGTGTGTTTTGTGTGTGTGTGTGTGTGTGTGTGTGTGTGTGTGTGCAGGCACATGTTTGCTAAAGCTAGAGGATGGAGTCCTAGTGAAAACAAATGTAGTCTCTTTTCAGTTCTGCTTTTGGTCAGCCTGACTAGGAAGCCATTTAGTCAAGCGTGAGGGGGAGAAAGAAGGATCCTCCATCATATACGTCTTCCAGCCCTGATC
The DNA here is from genome assembly GCF_965194805.1 of Balaenoptera borealis. NCBI lineage: Eukaryota > Metazoa > Chordata > Mammalia > Artiodactyla > Balaenopteridae > Balaenoptera > Balaenoptera borealis. The sequence continues at coordinate 21,249,331 of NC_138876.1, forward strand.
TAAGTATATGTGTCCTTCTCTCAGGGCTGAGAAACATGAGCAGTTGGTCTGCATCCCTAGTACCTGGTTATTTGAAATAGATCCTTCCTTATACCAGAACCAGTGCCTCAAAATGGCCACTCTATAGTACAGTTTCATAAAAGTTATTGTTTATTCTGTGGTATATATTCTATGTTAAAAAATGTCTGAAGGGCAAAGAAATACCCCAAACCCCAGAGACTGAAACACACATCTTCTTGGAGTGAATTTTGAAGATATATTTTCAAAACTCAGCAGGTAACAAGAAGAATTCGTCCACATGGGGTTATCACATAACATCCCACTTGTACAGGACTCATAATTCAGAGAAAATGATCCCTCTACCTGACTCCTCCTACTCCCAAATGCTAACTGCTTTCCTCAGCCACAAGCTGTCAGATATATTTTCGGAGTCGTCTTTGAGGATGATCTTGATTGAGTTAATCAATCAGTTTCCCACAGTGCTGATATTCTGACTTCCCACTAAAGTCTTTAGCAGGAAGGCACATAATTAAACACAGGTAAACTGCATTATTGCACTAGAATACACAATCTGCTTCTCAAAATTTTTCAGTTAGTAGAGCGTCTGGAAAGATTTTCAAATCATTTATAGTAAATATACAAAATGTTAGTAATAATCACAATCTCCTTTTTATGGGGTGTTTGCTATGAGCTACACAATATGCTGAATATCTGAATGTGTTAGAAATATTATCTGATTAAGTTCTAACAGCAACTCTGTTAAGGAATATTTTACTCTCAACTCCTTTCTACAGATAGGGAAATTCATATATACAGGAAGATTAGGCAACTTGCCCAAGGTGAAAACACTAAAATCTAAATGGGAATGCATTATAAAATGTGAAACTTCCAAGCCATTAGAGGAGGGAAATAAGTGAAGAAAGAAAATGGAACATTCTAACAGAGGGCAAAAAAAAAAGAAAAAAATTTTTTAAAAAGCCCAAAATGTGATGCAAGAAATAAACTCATATTGATGGGTAGCAATTATGAATGTATGTAAAGAGCTATATATTCTTTTAAAGAGGCACAGTTAAATATAATGACCCCCAAATATTGAAATAAACTATTTAAAAATATACTTAGAAAACACTAACATAAATAAAGCTGATATGACTATATTATCAAAATATTACTTTAAGGCAAAAAGCAGTGTTAGGGATAAAGAGAATTATTATATACTAGTGAAAGGAGTAGTTCAGCATAAATATATATATGAGGTGCACAAAAAAGAACCTTGAAATGTGGGAGGAAATAATTAAAATAATAGTTAAGAAAATTTCCACAACTGAAATATATCAGTTTTTAGTTAAAATGGGTCATCAAGTGTCTGACACAATGGACATAAACAGACCCACACCAAGGTACATTACAGAGAAATTTCAGAACACTGGGGACAAAGAGAATATCCTATAAATTTCCAGAAGGAAATAAAAGGTCATAGTCAAAAGATTTTATTGAAAGAAAGGCTGGTAACCAGAAGATGATAGACACGTGCCTTCAAAAATCTAAAGGGAAATTATTTTCAACTTAAAATTTGATACTGAGCCAAATTATCAGTTTAACATCAGGACAGAATAAAAATACTTTAAGACATACGAAGTGTCGATAGACTTATCTTCCATGCAACGTTGCTCTGAAAACTATTGGGGAATATGTTTCACGAAAGCTATAGAGAAAATCTGGGGTTAAGAACACACCAGATACAGAAAACAGAAGATCAAGCATGGGGAGAGAGAGATTAAAGGAATGCCCAGGTTGGTAACTTAGGCAGAAGCTGCATGACAGACTTACACAGAAGGGAACAGATCAAATAGGCTCTTAGATAAACTTCTTCAGGAAAGTAAAATAATAGAGTTCCTGATGTATCTGAATATCATAGGATGAGATTTTAAAACCTGGAAAAGGATTTGAGGTCAAATTATAACAAGTATATAAAAAATTAAGCAAACAAAACCAAACTCATTATTCGCTGTAGGGAAAACAAAAAGTGATCATAAATGGCTGAGCTGTGAATAGCATTTACATAGTCATAATATGTAAACAGTGAATATTAATGCTAACAAAAGGATGATATACTTATAATGAGAGAATGGGAAAATGTGGAGGGTTCATGAAAGGTAAAATATCTAGAGAGAACCAAGTCCTTACTTCTTATAGTGGTGATTCAATAGATAAGGCATAAAACTAAAAATGTAAGAAATGGCAATTCAAGGATGTTATTTTGAAACATGGAGAGAAATAACAAAATAATCAGATAAAAGATTAAAATTTTGTCTCTGAGAAAGGCAAAGAGAGAAGATGGACATCATCTTTTGGGCTCTAGAGAGCCACTGAAGTTTTCAGCAGGGGTATAAATTATCATATTTGTGTCTTAAAAGAGATCATTGGCATAAAACAGGCAATGTACAATGGTGACCTGAATTAAAATACTCAGCACAGGAATAGGCAACAATGGATGAATGCAAAAGAGGCTCAGGAACCAATCTACAGCAGTGGTTCTCAACCTGTGGTCTCCAAATTGAAGCATCACAAATACACATTTGTTAATTGTTGGAATTTGTTACAGACACACATTCTCAGGCCTTATTCCAGAAATTTTGAGGCTGGGGCCCAGTAATCTGTGCTTTAACAAGCCCACTGGGTGATTTTGATGCACAATAAAATTTGAGCCACTGAGTTGTGGGAATTGGTGCTTGATTGGATGTTTGGGCTGAAGAAGAGGAAGGGAAAGGAGGACAATGTCCAAAATCTGGCTTGAGCAACTGGGCAATAAAGAGGAAAATAAAACTCAAGATAAACAGTGCTCAAGTGCTTTGTAAGTGGAGTTACACTCACAGCCCACTGATACCTGGGCAGGGACCCATTTAGTCTTGAGCAGTCTCTGAACAATAGTCTACCTTCAAAGCCCATGGAAATGCTGGAGGTTTTACACCGTCTTCCACATTTGACTTCCCCCATGCTGACTTCTGTTGAAAGTCAATTTTTGTTTTATCACAAATAGCTATGAAACCAGAATCCTTTACTATTCCTATTCCGATGTAGGTTCTGACCTGCTGCTAAGATGCCACATGAGAAGGAGTTTAAAGAGGAGGGAGATTGTTAATGACAAAAGGAAGCAATTGCCATGAAATTGATCTCCCTTCTTTCAGCTGTCTGTCTTGGGCCTTTAAATGTGTCACATAAATCTTTTCTAGCCCAGTAACTTTAGGGCACCAAAGAATGAAAAACGTATGAATAAATAATTTATTTGTTTTAGTGACTAACTCAGGTTTTAGTTAACAAATCACTAAAATAATTATCATTTTTAAAGCCTGGTGCAATAAGCATCTCTGAGCATTGCACCTCATTCCTGGATTCTTGCAAATCCTCTTCAAACCTGGCTTCTCACCACTTCATCCATCTAGCACACCAATCCAGATTAATCTTCTGGAAGCTCCTGGAACACAATAGTGGAGTTATTCTGACTCTTCCCTTTTTCTGAACACATTAAAATGGGGGAGAAATGTCATATGTCCTAATAAGTGGGGTGTAGCCCTTGAGGAAGACTCAGTGGGACAAATAAAAAGAGAGAATTTAATTCTTAGCACTTTTCTCTCTTACTTACTTGAAAAATCTGTTGGAAAAATCTAAAGAAAGGTTGGTTATAAAAGTGCTTTGAGCTTTGTAAATTCATATGCAAGTGTAAGATGGTCTGAGACAAGGTGAGACATGTGCACCTGGAAGACATTTCTGCCTTGGGCAAATTGGTCAAGCATGTTGCAAAAGTATGGAGTAGACAACGCTTGGGTCTGGGGTTCTGGATGCTAAGGGGAGGAGGTGTCTATAGGGAGGGGGTAGATAGGGGCCAGGCAAAGTCTCAGGGCAGAGAGTGGAGTCATTCCTTTGGATTCCTTTGGGTGATCTAGGAGCAACACGCCGGTGCCTATCAAAGGACAGGAAATGTAGCTTTGAGGCAGCGACCATTAGGGGTTGACCATCCCAGAGGACTCAGGGTGCTGCCGCAGCTTCCCAAGGGCTTCTATCCACAGATGATGGGCAGTGCCCTCGTGAGGCGAGCCTGGTGACATGCACATCTAGATCTTCTCATGACCTGGGTTCCCTTCAGATCCAGCCCTCTCATCTCAGACCATCTAAACTTATACACGTGGATTGGCTCTAATCCCTTTAGCTCTGTTCCTCCCCAACCTTCTCCTGGGTCTGATGAATCTTTTTTTTCCCTCCCAGACAAGAGAGTGGTTTTTTGTTTTTGTTTTTGCTCTTGCCTAAAATGTTTTTCCCCAAGCTTTTACCTGTTCCTTAAGTTTATTTTTTCCCTTAAAGGTTCAGCCTTTTGAGACCTAAAACTGCAGAAAATATTCTTTTTCTTGTGGTTTCTATTATCACCTTTTCATTTGGGGGCTGAGGCAAGCAGTTAGCTCAGACCAGCATAGTTCCTTGAATGAGAGGAAGGGAAAACTGGGAAAGAAACAATCTCTACAAAACAATGGTTAAGATTGAGCCGACCCATATTAAATTGCTGATGTTCAGCCCTTTTCACTTACAAAATATTGATTTCAAATTGTTTAATATTTTAAAAACCACTTCCTACTACATAAAGGTGTATCCAAAAGCCTTCACTACAGTAGCTAAAATCACTATTTTTCAAAAATGCAACCCAACATGTGCAAAGAATTAAGAATTAGTACAAACTAAGAATTAAGAACCTCTTAGTCTAAAAGTGGGGTTAATTAAGGTAGAATTAATCAAGGAGAACTTTCTAGAAGAGGTGAGCTTTACAGGTCTTAAAGTTAGGGATATGGGCTAATGGGAAAAATCAGGGCACAGTAGGGGCAGGAGTGGTCTTGGTGGGGATGAGTTTCTTGAAAGGTAAATTGATAAAGTGAGAAAAGGGACTTTGCATTTAATACTATCAAAAGACGTGGTTGGGGGAATTCCCTGGCGGTCCAGTGGTTAGGACTCCACGCTCACACTGCCAAGGGCCCAAGTACGATCCCTGGTTGGGGAGCTAAGGTCCCACGAGCACTAGATGAAGAATCAAAAACCTGATTTTCAACCCCAAGTCTCATACAATGAGCTGGGAAAGCTCGAAAAACTCATTAGGCTTTGTAAATTTATATTACCGTAGCTACTGAAAAAACAGTGACGGTAATAACACCTCTTCTTGCCCCTCTCACAGGGTTCTTGTCAAGGTCAAATAAAACCATGTAAAGAGCTATAAAAATACAAGTAATTTTTTATTTACAGCAACGGCTTTTGAAGCCTCATTTAGGCATTGTGGCTTTGTGCATATTATTGATATCAAATTCAGAAAAGATGAAAATAAATTAAGCTCATCTTCAGATGCCCAAGAAATGTCGATAACGTTTCAATTATGAATGATAAAAGAGAGACATGAGCAAAACCTCAGATTATTACCCCAGGCTCTGGCTTGATAAACATTCTTCTGGTGGGAAAAAAATATAGTGTGATGGTTTTGCTTACAAATCTCTTCTTCCTCCTCCACCTCCTCTCACCTTGTCCTCCTCCATCTTAATTTGTTGAGCATCACATGAAGCCAGAGTCTAGCTTAAGTACCTTATGTAATTCTTCACTTTTAATCATATAGTAGTCTTTTTTCTGTGATGTTTCATGCGTCAGCCTGTTGTGCTATTTACTTCAAGATGTAAACTTGTGTAATATAAACTTGTGGAAATAATATACTTAATAGGAAGAAAACATCCTGTTTTAGACAATCCATCCATCTCTGCCCCCGACCAAAACCCTACATACACCCTATGGGTTTCTCCAGTCAATAGGATTTTCAGGGCCCATAACTGTCTCAGTTCTGTTCTGCAAGCCTGACTTTCCACCCAATCAGGGGAGCTTGGCCTGAGCTCTCAGGCATCAGCCTGGCCGGCTTGGTCCGGGTCCCATCCTCCACAGCTGTCCTATGAGCACTGTGGGCAATCCTGCTGTTGTGAGGTTATCTCATAAAGCCCTGGACACAGCCCTCTCCGTGTTATTTCTCTTCCTACCTTATTTAACCTTTCATGTTGGTGACAATAAGACTCTCTAGGATGTGGAAGGCCATCTGTGAGGGGCTAATTGATTTCCCTCCATCATTCCATATTTTTTTCCTTCTCCTTGCCTCCAGAAGCATGCTCTGAACCAAAGGCCATGGCAGCACCTCATGCTGGCAAAATCCTGCTTTTATTTTTTCTTCCCTGGCAACAATTCTTTATCCACCTTGTCAAGTGACTGAGGACATCGCAACAACCATCTGTTTCCCTCTGCCAGAATCCTTTCATGCAGTTCGACTTCATTTTCAGGACCGTCTCACTAGTGCTGCTTGCATTGTTCTCCATTTGCCCGTGCTACCTTTGGCAGGATTTCTTCACTGGGGTTGGCATTTTCACTTCACACTTGTTCATCTGATTAGCATCCTTCGGTTGTGTATTAACCGTTTAGCTTCCAGCAGGTGGTCTCTTGGTTAGCTTCCCCTTAATCCTTGAAAGGGTTGCTTTCATCTCATCTCTGCTGACACCATCTTTCTTCAGAACTGAGTGCTGTGGGTTTAACCTCCTAAGGAGCTCTCAGTTCCCCTCCTGCTCTCCTGCCGTGGCCTCAGGTCAGGCTGTCTTCTCTTCCTGCGTGGAGGACTGATACAGCCTGTTCTCATTGCAGACACGCCTGACCCCCTGCGAACCACCACTGCCAAGCAATTTTCCCAAAACACAAGGCTGTGTTCGTGGCACTGCTCTGTTTCAATCCCTCAAGGATTTTCCACTGAGCTCAGGCTAAGCCCATCCACTTTGGTTATGACACACATGTCTTTTGAAATCTCCCCTCTGCTTTTCTCTCTAGCAGCATCTTCTGTTATGTCCTCATAATTTTTCTTCCTCACTCAAAACAAACAAAAAAAACCCTGGCAGGCTCTTTGGTGGGGATAATGGCGGACTGTGGGAGGGCTCACGCCAAGGAATATTTCCCAGAACTTCTGCTGCCAGTGTCCTTGTCCCTGTGGTGAGCCACAGCCACCCCTGCCTCTGCAGGAGACCCTCCAACACTAGCAGCCGTGTGGCTAACAGGGTCTTGGTGCTCTGGCCGGGTGTCAGGCCTGAGCCTCTGAGGTGGGAGAGCTGAGTTCAGGACATTGGACCACCAGAGACCTCCCGGCCCCATGTAATATCACTTGGCGAGAGCTCTCCTAGAGATCTCTGTCTCAACGCAGAGACCCAGCTCCACTCAACGACCAGCAAGCTCCAGTGCTGGACACCCCATGCCAAACAACTAGCAAGACAGGAACATAACCCCACTCATTAACAGAGAGGCTGCCTCAAATCATAATAAGGGCACAGACACCCCAAAACACACCACCAGATGTGGTCCTGCCCACCAGAAAGACAAGATCCAGCCTCATTCACCAGAACACAGGCACCAGTCCCCTCCACCAGAAAGCCTACACAACCCACTGAACCAACCTTAGCCACTGGGGGCAAACACCAAAAACAACGGGAACTACAAACCTGCAGCCTGCGAAAAGGAGACCCCAAACACAGTAAGTTAAGCAAAATGAGAAGACAGAGAAACACACAGCAGATGAAGGAGCAAGGTAAAATCTCACCAGACCAAACAAATGAAGAGGAAATAGGTAGTCTACCTGAAAATGAATTCAGAGTAATGATAGTAAAGATGATCCAAAATCTTGGAAATAGAATGGAGAAAATACAAGAATCGTTTAACAAGGACCTAAAAGAACTAAAGAGCAAACAATGATGACCAACACAATAAATGAAATTTAAAATTCTCTAGAAGGGATCAATAGCAGAATAACTGAGGCAGAAGAACGAATAAGTGACCTGGAAGATAAAATAGGGGAAATAACTACTGGAGAGCAGAATAAAGAAAAATGAATAAAAGAATTGAGGACAGTCTTAGAGACCTCTGGGACAACATTAAACACACCAACATTCAAATTATAGGGGTCCCAGAAGAAGAAGAGAAAAGAAAGGGACTGAGAAAATAGTTGAAGAGATTATAGTTGAAAACTTCCCTAATATGGGAAAGGAAATAGTCAATCAAGTCCAGGAAGTGCAGAGAGTCGCATACAGGATAAATCCAAGGAGAAACATGCCAAGACACATATTAATCAAGCTATCAAAAATTAAATACAAAGAAAAAATAGTAAAAGCAGCAAGGGAAAAGCAACAAATAACATACAAGGGAATCCCCATAAAGTCAACAGCTGATCTTTCAGCAGAAACTCTGCAATCCTGGAGGGTGCGGCAGGACATATTTAAAGTGATGAAAAGGAAAAAACTACAACCAAGATGACTCTACCCAGCAAGGATCTCATTCAGATTCGATGGAGAAATTAAAACCTTTACAGACAAGCAAAAGCTAAGAGAATTCAGCATCACCAAGCCAGCTTTACAACAAATGCGAAAGGAACTTCTCTAGGCAGGAAACACAAGAGGAGGAAAAGACCTACAATAACAAACCCAAAACAGTTAAGAAAGTCGTAATAGGAACATACATATTGATAATTACCTTAAATGTAAATGGATTCAATGCTCCCACCAAAAGACATAGACTACTTGAATGGATACAAAAACAAGACCCATATATATGCTGTCTAAAAAAGACCCACTTCAGACCTAGGGACACATACAGACTGAAAGTGAGGGGATGGAAAAAGGTATTCCAAGCCAATGGAAATCAAAAGAAAGCTGGAGTCATAATTCTCATATCAGACAAAATAGACTTTAAAATAAAGACTATTACAAGAGACAAAGAAGGGCACTACACAATGATCAAGGGATCAATCCAAAAGAAGATAAAACAATTGTAAATATTTATGCACCCAACATAGGAGCACCTCAATACATAAGGCAAATGCTGACAGCCATAAAAGGGGAAATTGACAGTAACATGGTAAAATTAGGGGACTTTCACACCCCACTTTTACCAATGGACAGATCATCCAAAATGAAAAGAAATAAGGAAACACAAGCTTTAAATGATACATTAAACAAGATGGACTTAATTGATATTTATAGGACATTACATCCAAAAACAACAGAATACACTTTCTTCTCAAGTGCTCATGGAACATTCTCCGGGATAGATCATATCTTAGGTCACAAATCAAGCCTTGGTAAATATAAGAATATTGAAATCGTGTCAAGTATCTTTTCTGACCACAGTGCTATAAGACTAGATATCAATTACAGGAAAAAAGCTGTAAAAAAATACAAACACATGGAGGTTAAAAAATACACTACTAAATAACCAAGAGATCACTGAAGAAATCAAAGAGGAAAAAAAAAATACCTAGAAACAAATGACAATGAAAACACGATGACCCAAGTCCTATGGGATGCAGCAAAATCAGTTCCAAGAGGGAGGTTTATAGCAATACACTCCTACCTCAAGAAACAAGAAACATCTCAAATAAACAACCTAACCTTACACCAAAAGCAATTAGAGAAAGAAGAACAACAAAACCCCAAAGTTAGCAGAAGGAAAGAAATCATAAAGATCAGATCAGAAATCAATGAAAAAGAAATGAAGGAAACAGTAGCAAAGTTGAATAAAACTAAAAGCTGGTTCTTTAAGAAGATAAACAAAATTGATAAGCCATGAGCCAGACTCATCAAGAAAAAAAAGGAAGACTCAAATCAATAGAATTAGAAATGAAACAGGAGAAGTAACAACTGACACCACAGAAATACAAAGGGTCATGAGAGACTACTACAAACAACTATATGCCAATAAAATGGACAACCTGGAAGAACTGGTCAAATTCTTAGAAAAGCACAACCTTCTGAGACTGTACCAGGAAGAAATAGAAAATAAAAACAGACCAATCACAAGCACTGAAATTGAAACTGTGATTAAAACTCCTCTAACAAACAAAAGTCCAGGACCAGATGGCTTCACAGGCGAATTCTATCAAACATTTAGAGAAGAGCTAACACCTATCCTTCTCAAAGTCTTCCAAAATACAGCAGAGGGAGGAGCACTCCCAAATTCATTCTACAAGGCCACCATCAGCCTGATACAAAAACCAGACAAAGATTTCTCCCAAAAAGAAAACTACAGGCCAATATCACTGAAGAACATAGTTGCAAAAATCCTCAGCAAAATAGTAGCAAACAGAATCCAACAGCACATTAAAAGGATCATACACCATGATCAAGTGGAGTTTATCCCAGAAATGCAAAGATTCTTCAATATGTGCAAATCAATCAATGTGATAAACCATATTAACAAATTGAAAGATAAAAACCATATGATGATCTCAATAGATGCAGAAAAAGCCTTTGACAAATTCAACATCCATTTATGATAAAAACCCTCCAGAAAGTAGGCATAGAGGGAACTTACCTCAACATAATAAAAGCCATGTATGACAAACCCACAGCAAACATCATTCTCAATGGTGAAAAACTGAAACCATTTCCACTGAGATCAGGAGCAAGACAAGGTTGCCCACTCTGACCACTGTTATTCACCATAGTTTTGGAAGATTTACCCACAACAATCAGAGAAGGAAAAGAAAAGGAATCCAAACTGGAAAAGAAGAAGTAAAACTGTCACTGTTTGCAGATGACATGATACTATACATAGAGAATCCTAAAGATGCTACCAGAAAACTACTAGAGCTAATCAATGAATTTGGTAGAGTAGCAGGATACAAAATTAATGCACAGAAATCTCTTGCATTCCTATACACTAATGATGAAGAATCTGAAAGAGAAATTAAGGAAACATTCCCATTTACCATTGCAACAAAAAGAATAAAATACCTAAGAGTAAACCTACCTAAGGAGACAAAAGACCTGTATGCAGAAAACTATAAGACAGTGATGAAAGAAATTAAAGATGGTACAAAGAGATGGAGAGATATGCCCTGTGCTTGGATCGGAAGAATCAACATTGTGAAAATGACTATACTACCCAAAGCAATCTACAGATTCAATGCAATCCCTATCAAACTACCACTGGCATTTTTCACAGAACTAGAACAAAAAATTTCACAATTTGTATGGAAACACAAAAGAACCTGAATAGCCAAAACAATCTTTAGACAGAAAAATGGAACTGGAGGAATCAGGCTCTCTGACTTCAGACTATACTATAAAGCTACAGTAATCAAGACAGTATGGTACTGACACAAAACCAGAAATACAGATCAACAGAACAGGATAGAAAGCCCAGATATAAACCCACACACATATGGTCACCTTATCTTTGATAAAGAAGGCAAGAATTACAATGGAGAAAAGACAGCCTCTTCAATAAGTGGTGCTGGGAAAACTGGATAGCTACACGTAAAAGAATGAAATTAGAACACTCCCTCACACCATACACAAAAATAAACACAAAATGGATTAAAGACTTAAATGCGAGGCCAGACACTATAAAAGTCTTAGAGGAAAACATAGGCAGAACACTCTATGACATAAATCACAGCAAGATCCTTTTTGACCCACCTCCTAGAGAAATGGAAATAAAACCAAAAATAAACAAATGGGACCTAATGAAACTTAAAAGCTTTTGCACAGCAAAGGAAACCATAAACAAGTCAAAAAGACAACCCTCAGAATGGGAGAAAATATTTGCAAATGAAGCAACTGACAAAGGATTAATCTCCAAAATATACAAGCAGCTCATGCAACTCAATATCAAAAAAACAAACAAACCAATCCAAAAATGGGCAGAAGACCTAAATAGACGTTTCTCCAAAGAAGATATACAGATTGCCAACAAACACATGAAAGGATGCTCAACATCACTAATCATCAGAGAAATGCAAATCAAAACTACAATGAGGTATCACCCCACACCAGTGAGAATGGTCATCATCAAAAAATCTACAAACAATAAATGCTGGAGAGGGTGTGGAGAAAAGGGAACCCTCTTGCACTGTTGGTGGGAATGTAAATTGATACAGCCACTATGGAGAACAGTATGGAGGTTCCTTAAAAACTAAAAATAGAACTACCATGTGACCCAGCAATCCCACTACTGGGCATATACCTTGAGAAAACCATAATGCAAAAGAGTCGTGTATGACAGTGTTCATTGCAGCACTATTTACAATAGCCAGGACATGGAAGCAACCTAAGTGTCCATCAACAGATGAATGGATAAAGAAGATGTGGCACATATATACAATGGAATATTACTCAGCCATAAAAAAATGAAATTGAGTTATTTGTAGTGAGGTGGATGGACCTAGAGTGTGTCATACAGTGTGAAGTAAGTCAGAAAGAGAAAACCAAATACCGTATGCTAACACATATATATATGGAATCTAAAAAAAAAAAAATGGCTCTGAACAACCTAGGGGCAGAATAGGAATAAAGACACAGACGTAGAGAATGGACTTGAGGACACGGGAAGGGGGAGGGTAAGCTGGCAAGAAGTCAGAGAATGGCATGGACATATATACGCTACCAAATGTAAAATAGACAGCTAGTGGGAAGCAGCTGCATAGCACAGGGAGATCAGCTCAATGCTTTGTGACCACCTAAAGGGGTGGGATAGGGAGGGTGGGAGGGAGACTCAAGAGGGAGGGGATATGGGGATATATGTATACCTATAGCTGATTCACTTTGTTATACAGCAGAAACTAACACAACATTGTAAAGCAATTATACTGCAAGAAAGATGTTAAAAATAATATTAAAACTCAAATAACCTGATGCTTCTTCAGAAGGCTTGTGTTTCAAATGCACTTAAAATTCTCCCATTTCTCCCCATTCTGATTCTTTCTAAATTAAATTTCTTTAAATGGGTATCTTCTATTGGTTTCTTTAGGCTGTTCACTTGTGTCAGAGGACATAGTGCAATGATGTCAGTAGTCATGTGGAAAAAAGTATTTTCTTCCACATGACTGGAAATTCTCAAAGATGTTAAAACAAAGAAAAAAACAAAAAAACCCTGGCAGTGGTTCTGAATTGGTAGGGGGAGAACTTTTGGCAATATCTGGAGATGTCTTTGATGGTGGTCACTGGTGCGGGGAATAGGGGATGCCTCTGATATCTACTGGGTAGAGGCCAGGGGTTCTGCTAAACATCCTACAATGCACAGAACAGCTACACACGGCAAAGGATTAGCCAAAATGTCAATAGTGCTGAGGCTGAGAAACCCTGTTCTAGCCAGATCAACCTACTTGGTTATGCTTCCATATCTTTGCCTAATGACCTTTCCTCTCCAAAGCGTTCCTCTCTCCCACCATTTGCCTGTTAATGTCTAATTATCCTTCAAGGCTCAGCTCAAGGATCACCTTGTTTTGGTGCACAATGGCTGGTGCCCCTCTTCTGTGCTTTTAGTCATCCAAAATTTCAGGCAATATATATTTATAGGACATCTACTAAGGACTAGGACTGTGTTAGGTTTTAGAATTAAAATAGTAAGCCAAATTAGCATGGGCACCACACTGATAAAATCAACAGTCTGGTGGGGGAGACAGAAAGTCGTCAAATAAGCACACAAATAAATGTGGTGCCCACCTCCCTATGCTCATCTCCTCTGTGTGTGGAAGGACCCCTGGCCTTTATTTTATTCTTGAGTTTTGTTCAGGGGTCTCCCCTAGGCCGGCCTGATGTTGGCAAAGTTTTTGTTTGCTTGGTTTTTGATCTTGTGTTATCTCTTCTTATAAACCTCTCTTGAACACATGACCAGAATCCAAATTCTATACCATTGTGTCCCAGGCTATTCCCAATGGACCTGCCCATTTCCATCACCTCTGCCCACCATCTGCACCCACAGTCCTATCAGGTCATGGCCATACCTGCATGGTTTTGAATGCTTTCCCCTCCCCTTTATTCTTTGGCTAAGTTTTCCTTCTTCCATCAAGACTCAGCTCATGTATCACGTCCTATCCACAGGTTCTGAAAATATAGTCAGGCCCTCTATTTGTGGGCTCTCTTAGCACATGGTACATATTTGTTTCTCAGCATTCAGTAAAGAAAAATGGTAAAAAGCATAGTTTCTGGAGTCTGACAGATCTGAAGTTACTTAATCTTTCTAAGCCTTAGTTTCTTCATCTGAACAATAAATAATAGTGTCTACCATATACGTTTCTGAAACTGTTAAATAAAGCAATCCTGTAAAATGCCCAGCACAGTATTAAGGACTCAGTAAATGTTAATGGTTATTACTATCTCTAACCATATTGTAGGCTATATAACTGATTCTGTAGCTCTCCCCTGGACTAACTGCTTTCTCTCTGAGGATAGGAACTGTATTTTATTCATCATTGTAGCTCAGAGACAAGAAAAGCCTGGATAGTAGATGCTTGTTGCATATTTGAGTCAAGGATGGGGATCCAATTTACAGTGGTCTCTCCTGTAGCAGTTAAATACTTAACATTAATTGAGCACTTACTACATACAACAGCGGGTGGGTAATCACACAGATGGCCTCATTTAATCCTCATAATCACCCTATGAGAATGGTACCCTTATTATTACTTCCCATTTTACAGAAAACTGGGGCACAGAGAGATAAAGAGCCTGCCCAAGGTTACACAGTTAGCAAGTGGCAGAGTCCAAATTTAAACACAGGGAGTTTAAATCATTAGATCTTTTACTAAAAATTTAGATAAAGTTAATATTTGTTTTAAGAATTTATTGATGGTGTAGTACAATGGACACAAAGCAGCTTTTTGTCTAGATGCAGATGGTACAAAAACACCTGCTTCTTTCCCAGAGCCACCAAAATTATTTCAAGCTTTCAGAGCCCTTCCTGGTAAGACTCAGTAGGGTGTAGGGTGGTGGGATTGGGGTGGGAGATATTTAACTTCTAATCCAAACCAGACACTCGCAAACAAGGCAACCATTCATGTTTGCCTTCTCCATTTTCCAAGATCTTCTATAATAAATAATGTGGGGAATATGTAAATGAGAGGAGGAGAGAATTAGAGGGATGAGTGTGCCGCATCAGGAAAGTTGAGAGAAAAATGGTTTATTCGCAGATGAATGAAGAAACATCTCAGTGGAGTCCCTAAACAGGGATGACATTGTCCTCCAAGAATATAGGCCACCTAATGGCCGGTTTCTACTGGGAGGTGGGGGAGAGAAGTATTAATAAAGTGTATTAAAGAAGCAGTCTCCACAGCATTTCGGTCACCGGTAGTTCCTCCACCAGGAGCTTGTAGAGAGTAACTCAGCTGTAAAGAGGACCCGGGGAGTTCTTAAGCTACCTGGCCTCTTAAGGCACCTATTTAAATTCTTAATTTTAACCAAATGAGAATTATCCCTGCAGCAAAGTAAGGTGAGCTACTGAGTTTAACTCTTTACCTTAGAGAAAACTGCAATTAATCGTCTGAAAATTCATTAATTATTAATTAAAAAATTAATAATTTAATTTAATTTAAAATTAATTAAAAATTAATCACTGGGGTGTAAAACTTGCAATGTAGAGAGCAGATGTTATTAAAGCGTCAAGCGTTTCCCATGGCTGAATGATGCTGCCACCTCCTCCTAAGACACAGTTCTGGGGTCCAGGCTTGGGTTACAGGTGACACTGGTATTATGAGGTCCTTCGGGCTAGCCTGGTGGCTGAATCTCCCAGCTCAGGGAGAACAGAGAGCTCAGGTATATCCCCAAACCTACCAAAAAACTGCAGAAGAGGGGAGCTTCAGGGATGTGCCTGTTTAACAGGCTGAAGTGTCTCATGCCATTATCAACTTCCTTTGTTCTTTACTTTTCTGACTGAGGAGAGTAAAGGTCATAGACACCAGTAAACCAAACACAGTGGAAATAATGAGCTCTCAGAAAAGGAGGGGCAAGGCAGGTAGAGATGAAAAGAAACTGCTTGGATTATAAACTTGAGAAAAACATTGCCCCGGTGGCCTCAATGTAATTGATTTGTGGGGAAGAAAGAATGTTGTTGTTTTTCTTTTTTTAATGTGTGATATTGCATGATCCCAACTCCCAATTTTTTTTTTTTATTATTTATTTTTTGGCTTTGTTGGGTCTTCGTTGCTGCGTGCGGGCTTTCTCTAGTTGTGGCGAGCAGGGGCTACCTTCATTGCGGTGCACGGGCTTCTCATTGCAGTGGCTTCTCTTGTTGCAGAGCACAGGCTCTAGGCGTACGGGCTTTAGCACTTGTGGAGCGTGAGCTCAGTAGTTGTGGCTCATGGGCTCTAGAGCGCAGGCTCAGTAGTTGTGGCACATGGACTTGGTTGTTTTGCGGCATGTGGGATCCTCCCGGACCAGGGCTTGAACCTGTGTCCCCTGCATTGGCAGGCGGATTCTTAACCACTACGCCACCAGGGAAGTCACAAAAAGGAACCACCTGACCTGCAAACAATCCAAAAGGAAAAATAAGTAAATTATTCGTGGAGACTATTTGATTAAACATATATCCTTTAAATATATATTATTTCGCTGCTTGCAGTGGGGAGGGGTAGTTCCCCAAAGATAAATTGGGACACAATTCACAATGAGGAAGAAGACACACTGGGCAGACAAAAGCAGCAGATGTATCAATACCTTGTACAGATTATAATATATCAAATCATATATATCATTCAATATACAGCATTCAAGAAACAAGAAAGAAAAACAAAATCTGATCCTGTACGTATATACAAATCTTTAAATAATTAAAACACAATAAAATATTCTTAACATGGGAACTAACTGAACACAATTTGGTATTCCAGGTTCTTTTGTGCAAAATCTTTGATGAATGATGAATGGATTTCTTAAATTATTAGAGATGTGCTTCATAGTTAGTTTAACTGAAACACAAGTTCTTTATTATGACTATATGTATTACATATTACTTGTTACATATTCAATTTTACTAGCAAAGCACCAATAGTTATATTTTATACATGCAACAGATATAGCATATGCTATATATAACTATATGATATAGCACATCCATACTATATGATTCTATATCATATAATTACATATACATTACATATAATATATATCAAATTATACTAGCAAAGCACCAACAATAGACCTTTCTGGCTAATAGAATTCTCTAGTTGACAGAATTTTGGTAAGAGAGGTTATATTTTTATCATTGGCCAATGAAATATATGATGGTCAAGTATGCGTCTGGAATGACCAGGGAGTCTGGGAAGGTAAATTTTACTCCAAGATTTATTTATTCATCCCAGTTATACCTGAGTGTGTAACTCCTTCAGTATCCATTGACTCATTTTTCCCTGGAAGCAGCACATTTCAGCTCTGAACCCAATTATCTTCCATAGTTCAGCCTTTGCTTTGGTTTCAGAGCTCATCCAGGCAAGTGCTTTCTCTCGAATCCATTTATTCCCTTGTAAGTATGAACAAAATGAATCGGCAATCAGAAAGACAGCCAGGGTATGATTAGCCAGAGTGTACTGGATGA
The DNA here is from genome assembly GCF_965194805.1 of Balaenoptera borealis. Lineage (NCBI taxonomy): Eukaryota > Metazoa > Chordata > Mammalia > Artiodactyla > Balaenopteridae > Balaenoptera > Balaenoptera borealis. Next base: position 21,266,737 of record NC_138876.1, read on the forward strand.
ATAGCGTTTTAGTTCCCCACATGTTGACAAAATTTACAGTATTGCAAATTACAAAATTCACTCTGGGTTATTCAGGAGAAATTAAAATTAAATACTGAGCACCATGACTTTACTGCCCTCCTGGCCAGACTTGAGCATCCAGATGGCATTGATTCATCTGGTAGTACATCATCGTGGGTCTCACAGAGCCCTTTACAGGGGACTACGGCCCTCATACTAGCACCATCGGTAGCACTTGGCTCCCATATTTATTCCAACAGCGCCCTTATGTTGTGACCGTGAGACCCTGATGTGAGATGATAGTTCTGCAACAAGCATTAGTATGGCGTTTCAGTCCCTATTTAAAACCTTCAAACAAGGCAAAGGCCGAGGGAACTCGCTGGAAACAGTCGGATGGAACAGAACCAAGCTGGCGATCAAGAAGGCTCTTCCGTCAGTAAGGAGGCAGGAGTGGGAGAGGGGAGAGAAGAAAGAGATGGAGAGAGAGGGCTTAGAAGACAAGCAAGGGGAAGAAAAGGCAGGAAGAGATTATAAAACGGAAAAGGGAGAGGAGACTAAGAAAAACCGGTTCTATAAGGCACAGGAGAAAACGCCAAGACTGAGACCGCGAGACAGAGTGATGCTACGGGAGAGGGAGGTCAGAGGAACGAGACAGCTCTGACTCAGCCCGCCTGCAGGAAGGAAGTCTGGGCGCTCATCTGCGCGCGCGCGTTTGTGTGCGCATGCGCGCCCGGGCACCAGCTTGCTCACCGGATAGGCCGTCAGGCTGGGACTGGTGGCTGGGCCCGGGCTGGTGGTGACATTACGAGGAATGGGCAAGTGAGAGCATAGTGCAAATAACAACAGTAAAGCAAAAGCAAAGCGGAGACAGATCGTATATGTTTCAGTGCAGAGAAATGTAAGAGCCTGGAAGAGGCGTGAGGAGGCCTCTAGTCTTAATTCTGCCGTTAATAATAAGAACAGTAATGGCAACATTTATTTGGGACCGCTGTTTTCCAGGCATGGTGCTGAGGGTCTCACATACACTCTCTTGTTTAATCCTTGCACCAGTTTCCTGCCGCAGGCCCTGCCATCTTCCCTTGTGGGCACAGGAAGACACTGGGGGGGCATTCAGCTACTCGCCCAAGGTCACACAGCCAAGTGGTGAGGGGAAAAGGGAGTAAGGGGGAAGCTGGGACAGGGGTCAGGACCATCCACAGTTTCAACCCACTTCACTTATTAGAATCTGGGCTACGGTTTTTGTCTGACAAAATGCTTAGCAGTTGCAAACATCTTGAGATCACTAACCAGACACCTGCTGAGATTCCTTCTTGCTCTTTAAGTCAATGCAACGCATAAAGTCCTTTACTTCCAACTAAGGAATGAATGATACTGAGATTGTAGGTGGCTCAGGGGTCCTCTTCTAAAGCCTTTCTCTTTAAAAACAACTTTCTATATCGTGGGGAAGAGGGTGACATACACACAAGTAAATACCAGAACCTATAATCCTGAATTTATTTTATTCAGGAAGGATGATGAGGAGAAAGGTTTTTTCTAGAACTGTAAGTGGCCAAGTTGATACACAAGCTTTGATGGGCAGCCGATAAGGCTTATGGGCCTTTTGCCAGAGAGGAGAAAGAGAATTCCTGTGAGTGAATGAGTGTGGAGGGAAGTATCACACTCATACCTGGCAGCTTTGGTCATGCCCACTCTTTCCCAAATCTTGTAAACAACTTCCTTAGCAGAGCAATGAAGTCCTGCCTGCTGCCAGAAGTCTAAGCCAATGCAACAGCGGTGCCTGCAGCAGGCACTGAACCATGAGTACCGTGTCTCTAAAATAGACCCTCAATGAAAATGTAACCCAAGACAATTCCTGTCTCCTGTGGGATCTTTTCTTATTGGTGTGGGCGGGCAGGGCTGTTCAGTAGCAGAAATTGTGTAAGGGCTGTGAAGGGAGTCACACGAGCGAGAAATAAACTCCCTCTTTACTGTAGATTTTATTGAAGAAAGGACTCAGCAAATTGTAGGAATGCATCCTAAGATTTCATGTGCCCATCTTCCTGAAGTCTTCTTGGGGGTTGCTCACAAATCTCTTCTCCTAGATTCTCTGGTCTGGGTCCACACTGTGCCCCCAGCGTCCCTGGGCATCCCTTCTACTTCTCGCTTATGTCCTGCTCCCTTCCAAAGCCCTGACATTGACAGCCACATTGCTGACCTGGGGCTGTTTCCAGCGCTCAGGAAGTCTGGTCAGGTCTGATTGCTCATCTCTGTCTGGGGGCGGCCCCCTGGAATACTGGTGAATATAATTTTAAGCCTCATCATAGAAAGAAAGGAAGATGCTAAAAATAGAAACTGGTAAGAACAAGACTTGGAATTCTGGGAGAATTAAGACGTAAGAGGAGCAGGAAGGCTTAGGATCAAAACTGATATGCAGATTAATGGGTGTTTTAATGAGTGGTTCTTTAGGAAATAGGGATAAGGCAGAGAAGAGACAGGAAGAAAGACCAGTTAGGGTATTTTAAACATAAAACGAAGCAAAAAGAGCTAGAAAAATTAATGTCTTCTTATTTGTTTATCTTGAAACAGATTAAATAAAATGACTAAAATTTTACATAATGTAAAATACCAACTATAAAAGTTATTCATAATATCCAATGGAGAAATTATATTTTAGCCCAAGTGCCTTTAGTGGCATTAAAAAAGATGACCCCACAATTTGCTACCTTTGAAAAAAGATTTGTAAGAAATAGAAGAATCTAAATGACACAGAACCTACACTTTGCAGGGGGGCAGGGGTGGGGACCACATCTTCCCTTAAGTACTTCCTCCTTCCTCCCTCCCTCCCATCTCTGCCAAATGGAGATCAGACACATGTGTCAAGGGGACTCGGTCACTTTGTCTGCATATTAACTGTTATATTAAGATTTGCTGCAAAAAGACAGTCCATTAAAGTTTTGCCTCTGAAGAGGGAAAAGAGTGGAAATAAATTATCAGCTGAAGGACATTTTAGAAGAGATCTTTTAGCATTCATTATTACTATTTAAGACTAATTAAAATCAATTGTTCCAGTGCCTCGACTCTACCCAGTTCAGTTTTGCCCTTGGGAAAGCTTTATTTCTTCCCGCATCTGGGTCAACAAATAATGTTCTGATTTGTTAGCCCTGTAAAAATATCCAAGAGGCCTCAATGAGGTAATTCAGCTTTCAAAACAGACTGTTTTCACAAGAGTGCAGAATTGGGGTAGACTCCTCTTCTCATGAGAAGCAGGGGCAGGCCAGAATGATGCTTTGGGCTAGGATGGAAGCAAGACACTCATTGAGAAATAAAATTGGCCAGACTAATGGTGCACAAAGCTGAGGGCAGTTTTCTGAAGCAGCATCTAGATGATACTAAACAAACCATTTGCAAGGGAAAAGTTATTCATCCACAGCTCTACCCAGGAAAGTACAGCCCAGCATCATCGAGTCTTTCTGTCTTTACACTCACTGTACTCTAAAATTCATTTTCCTAGTCTGATGTACAGTTGGATTAGGAGATGTGAGAGCACTGGGAAAAGGCTTACAATTGAAATGTAACCTACATGACCCTTCCTTTGTGCCCGATTTGTTGTTAATTGAAGCTGAATTACATTTTCATATTAATTATAGGAGAGACCAGGATGAAAAAGAGTGGGACACAGGATAGATCAGTTTTGATGGGAAATTAGAGGGTTATGTGTTTCCAGAAGAGTGGGTTAATGGAAAAAGCATTGAACCAGGAATCAGGTCTAGGTTTTGAGTTTTTTCTTTGTTTCTTATTAATTACCTGACCTTGGGTAATCCATTTGTAATATTAGAATCTCAGTTTTCTCATTATAAAATTAGGATAATAGCATCTCCCCTAACAACTTTACAGGGCTATTGCGATTATAACTCAAGGTGGTCAAGGGAAGATCCAGGTCCTGTGGAGTCTGAAGCTTACAGAATTTGGGGTACCCTGGTTAAAAAAAAAAGAATTACAAAGTTCTAAAAACAAAATTAGGTATAATGTGGAAATTTAGAAGAAGAAACCACAATATGTTATGAAAACTGTATTCCTGCCTCAAGTTTATTTTAGCCAGATGTCAAAAATATTTCAAAGAATGTGGCCCGGAAGAGACACTTGAGAGAGGAGTGAGAGTAAAGTGAGAGAGTGGTCATAACAAATTGCAGTTAAAATACCTACTTTTGCAAATTTTACAGAAACACAGAGCATGTGAACATATTGCCAGGGTCTCGGAAGGGACTTGTACCTGTGGCAGACCCAGCAGCCAAAGCTTTTTGAGCTTCATGGTAAATCAGTTTCTTAGATGATGTTTGTTAAAGATCTTTTTGAACTGTAAAGCATAGTATAGATGAAAGGCATTGTTTCCATTTTTCCATTTCCAGAGTTGTTGCCTGCTAGGAAGTCTATTTAATAGGCTACTGTTATAATTCTATTACAGTAAACTCGATGCAAATTGGGGTTTAGATGATTTGTATCACAGCTACAACCTAAATTATCTGCTTCAAAGAGCATATTTATTTAAATTTCTTTTCTCAGAATATATACACCCAATTGCATTTATAAAGCAGCCTTTAGATTTATAAATGACTCATATATAGTTTCTAAAACAGTTTTTATTTGAGCCTTGTATTATCTATTGCTAGGTAATAAATGATCCCCAAACTTCATAGCTTAAAACAATAATAATCATGTATTATTTCTCATGCTTTCTGTGGGTCAGTTATTTGGGAGTGGTTTGCATAATTCTGGCTCAGGGTCTCTCATGTTGTTGCAGTAGGATTTTGGTTAGAGCTGCAGTCATTCTGTAGGCTTAACTAAGACTAGAGGATTTATTCCAAGGTGCTCACATAGTTGGCAAGTTGGTGCTGGCCGTCCAGGAGAGAGAGAAAGAGAGAGCCAATAGAAGTCATCTTACCATTTATGACCTAGCCTAGGAAGTCATCAGTGTCACTTCCCTTGCATTCTATTGGTTCAGGAAATTAGAAGTCAGTCCAGATTCAAGTGAAGGGAACAAAGGCCTCTCCTCTCAGTGAAGGATTATCAACATCACATGGTCAGAGGAGAGTGTAGAATGGAATATAAATTGGTACCACCATCTTTGGAAAAGATGTATGTACAAGCCTCATACAAACTTGGGAGATGGGTAGGGCAAACATTTTCATCTTTCTTCATCCAGAGGGAAAACTTCAAAGCACTTTGTTAGGAAGAAACCTAATATGCCTGGGTCCAAATCCACCCTCTATACTGTAGCTTATTCTCTGAGTTATTCTGGAAGAAAGTTACTTAACCTCTCAGGATTTCTCTTGACATGTTTGTTAACTCTAATATGACATGGTTCTCATAAGGCTTAAGTGAGATAAAGTCTATGAGGGGGTCAACCCAGTGCCTGGCACACAGTACATGCTCAATAAATGGTAGGTATATTTTGGAGATGAGAAAACACCAACTGAAACATTAAATAATTTCTCAAGGTTATAAACTATAAAAAAAGCAAAGTATCAAAGCAAAATCTTTTAACCTAAAGTGCAGTAATTTCTTCATTATAATAGGGCACTTTGCCAAGCAGATAAGTGACTGATCCTTTGTGTTTGTATGTAATTCATATGTAATTTGTACATATAGCTTGATTATAAATAAAAGCCCTTCTTTTAGTCTAACTTCAAATACCAACTGTAAAGTTAAAACTCTTCCAGTTCCAGATGCCCGTTGTTTATTTTTGGATGATAAATGTGATCCACATTATTGATGGAAGCACTGAACTTGTGAATTACTTTTTAATTATTCAATTTGATAGGATACACAATATGTAAAATTAATAGGAGCCTCAGTCAGGAACAGATTTCCATTTTTTTCGCTTAGTTAACAGACTTAGTTATAAACAATAACATAGCTGAATTTAGCACACAGGAAAATGTGACCATAGTTTTCAGTTGTTATGCATATTGACTAATTGTTTTCTCTTTTTCTTGAATATTAAAGGTGATTAAGGTGGTTTGTTTACCCAGAATTATTTGGGCCATATTTGGTGGGAGGTTGAGGAGAAGGGTTAGCAGAAAGTGTTTAATGCACTAAGCATAAGGTTTCCATAATTCATTAGCTCCACTTTTGTACACCTTCCTATGCATTTATAGAGACTGCATACATTATACAGTGATGGATGGGATGCTGATTAAATAAAATTTGTTGCTCTTGCCCAGAATACATTTTTTCACATTAATTTAAAAAATTCTAAATGGTGTCCTTAAAAATGACTAAATGTTTATACCAGCATTCAACACCAGAGTTAACCAGAGTTATCAGGAATTTGGCAAATAAAAAGTTTGCTTTCCCTTGACTTCTGCTCACTCTTTCCCATTAAGACTAAGAAACAAAGCAAATGAAAGGATGAAGCCCTGTCCCAAACTTTCAGCAATTCTTGAGTTCTTCACAGTGTTCAAAATACTGTGCAAGGGTATCTTCCATCCCCCAAGGAAGTTAATGATACTCAGAAACTTGCCTATTCTGTCTCCCTTTAGGAGAATCACTACGTACCTTCACATATTAAAGGTTCTCAGAAATCAAGTAACAAAATCCATTTAGCTTGGTTTAACTCAGTGTTTCTGAAGTGTATTTGAACAGGGAGTTCTTTTTTGTTCTTTGCTTTTTCAAACAACTTCAAATGACATCTCATGAACTCTCATCCTCTTTTGCAGGCTACACACTAACTATTTCAGCATATGTATATAATACCATTTTACTTAGCAAAGTTCCTACTGATGGATATTTTAGTTGTTAGCAAGCTTTGCTACTTTCAACCCCCCCATTTGTAAATAGTGGCACCTATTCATAATTATTGTCTTTAGACAGAGTTCTAAAAATGGGATGCATGGTCTTGACCTGGTCTAGATGTATAAGCCACAAATCAACCTCCTTGAACATCACCAAAATTGCTCTGTGGAAACCCAAGTGCAATGATCTCCCTTCTGCAGTAGAAATCTTATGGTGGCCCCATAGTGGCAATTAGAGCTAGAGGCCCTGATGTTCAGGGACAGACAGAGCCTCATCTGCTGCATTTCTATGGAAGCCAGCTCTCTGCTTCACCCTGCTTTCACTCTGGATCTGGATATTTTGTTTTCATCAATTGTAAAATCTGCCACAGAGGTATCAGGTGAGCACCTCTGACTTCCTGGCTGAGAAAACCTTGGGATAACGTACCCTGAATTGCACTCAAGTAGCCCATGGAATGGTTGAGTTAACTGCACAAGTCATCCAGTATGCACTCTTCTGCATTGCCCTCTGTCCAATACTTTCTTATTCATTTTCTTCTGTTGGCTGGTTACAAAAAGAGCAGTGCCTAGAGCTCAGAGAACAACTCTCCAAAGACCATCTGTTTCCTAGGGCCCTAGTGAGACTTGTCTCTACTTAGTTTTCAGCTCCTCTTTCCATTGGTGAATATAATTTCTCAGTGAACATTTGACCAAATGATTTGCAGTTGGGAATCAGATATATTTTTGTGTATAAACAGGATCATTATTCACGTATTTTGGAGAAATTCTGAGTCCATCTAATTCTCATTATGACTATGACTTTGCATAAACCCTGACCTAACCATATGACTGATTACTTTCCAGAACAAACTCCCTTTGTGCTGCTGTGTCCAAAATCACTAGCTAGTGTTGTACTGACTCTTGTATCCAAGCATCACTAGCTGATTCCATTTGTCCTTCCCGAAATAGCTTCCATTCTTCATCCCCTTTCCTCACCCCTATATCCTTTCTCTCCAATTTTAATGAATTTTATCTTTCCTTCAGGACTTAGATCCTGTCCAAAACCTTCCAGAAGCCTCCCCTGTTCCCCCTAGCCCAAGAGGATCTCTGTTTTCTCATTTTATTAGGTGAATTTAGATTTATATCCCCATTTATCTTTTAAAAAAAGCTCTGTGTGCTTTGTCTTCAGCTGCTTGTAAGCAGTTTGAAGTCAGTGACTGTCTTTTCACCATTTCAGGTTTGAGAAACACACATCTCTCATTTTCTAGAGACTATAGGACAAAGACACAGATGATGTATGCGCAAATAGGCATAGAACCTGATGAGTAACTCTCCTCAACTTCTGTGGCTCTGCTCATCCGTGTCTGGATATTTTAAAATAACATAAGGCATATTCCCACCAAGCCACAGTATTTAGAATTTTCTTTCATTTTCCCCTAAGGTGGCAAATACATTTCTGTCCTTAAAAGCTGTGTGTTTATACATTTGGAAAATTGGAATGTCTCATTACAAATAGTTCTCAGAATTTTAAGCAAAGAGAGTGCCTGGGGTATCTGTCTCAGGTATTGATTGATGGTGAATAATTAGAGAAGAAAGATTGTTTCCAAACATTTATTGAGATCCTGCTGTATATCAGAACCCATCCTAGGTTCCAGAATCCAGCAGTGAATAAGACAGGCACAGTCCCTGCCCTCATGAAACAAATGCATTGAAAATCTTTTGCTCTTGAAAAAACTATGATCCCAACCTTGAAAGCTGAGAGAGAAAAGAAATATGAGTGGTCATTTGGAATTCTGGACATAAAATGTATGCATCACCTATTTTATGCAGACATGCTAGTATGTGGTTGTATAAAATGGGGCCTTTTTTATTATTCTTTTATGGATTGGCCATAGACTATGCAATAGAAGTGGGACATAAAAGAATAATGGAAAAGATGAGACCTGACTAAATAAATCCCTTGAAAGCTTTTTTTTAACACTCTGTCATGAGAATAAATTCCACTTGCACCGTTTTTTTTTTTTTCTTTCTTTCTTTTTTTGCTTCTGTTCTTTTCCAGGTCACCAGAAATGAAAATATATTAGGAGAATGGCATGTGCATTAAAAATCTTTGCAATGTCTCTAAGTCAACACCAGACCTTTAAAAACCAGAAGGAAACACTCAAAATGAATACACTGGGGGAAGGGCACTGGAGAGCATTTGGAAAACCTGAAAATATCTATGCATTTGTCTAGACTGGCAGTTATGACTGTAATAAGCAACTGAAGCCAAACAAATGAGACCATTTTTTGTGGCAGCTTTCAGATTGTAATCATGCACATTGAGAACACGTAACATGCATTAGATAATCCTCACGATGAGGGGCTCAGGGAAGACTCTGCAGGATAAATAAAAGGAGGGGTTAGAGTAAGGCAACACTTACTGTAAACTTGGGTTTATACATATGAAACAACAGGCTGCAGATGTGTCATTTCCATAATATGCTAGAAAATAATTCTTCAGTGTTAGAAATTTCCAAACCACAGTGAATGATAGATGAACGATTGAGAGGTAGAATCAGAAAGCTCTATGGTAAAAATGAGGTATTGATTCTGTGAGATTCTAATTTAGCTTAGTTTGCTTAGAAAAAGTAATATATTGATATGTACTCGACACAGCTCACATTCGAAATGACTTATCAGGATTCCAAAATGAAACCTTAAGCAAGCAATAATTTTAACTGTAGTTCTCCCCCAAGTCGCCCACACTAAGTTACAGCGTCTTTGCAAATAATTTGGACAAGAACAAGGCAAATAGTATATCTCTCGATATACTCTTTGATGAGGAATGGGAGTTTGAGCTTCAATGCCAGAAGAAAGGATGGGAAAAGAACTGGAAGTAAGTGTCTGGCTGTAATAAATTAGGAAGCCAAACATCTGAACTATTAGAAAAGTGATTCAACGTAAGCCATACCATATATTTGCTCGATGCCTAGTTCAATTTGGTGGTTTCAGACGGTCAGATGAAAGGCATTATCTGTAGGTAAATATAGAATTGGACCTTTTTGATTCATAGCTAGATTTCTTGAGATTTTAATTTGTTGATGTTAAACTTCATTTTGAAAGAATTTTTCATTCAGTCTTTTTGGCCTTTATTATAGGCAGTTAAATAGCACATATAAATTTGCTAACACAAAGCTTGGTCTATAGGAAGGTAATAATAAGGATAGCTAACAATGTTTGAGCTCTTATTATAAGCTGGAAACTAAGCTAAACATTCTTATTATTGCATTTATTGTGGAGTTCAGAAAGAATTATGTCCCCTTCTGTGCAATTATGTCTCACTTTCGCATTTAGTTTTACATTTTCTATACTGAAATCACGACCATAGAACTAGAAATTCTTTAATGTTGTATTTGCATTCTGCTAAATGAAGGCTCTAGTGTGACTTCCCGTGCATTTATTGTGCTCCATTGCTTTTTCAGTCAATTCATGCCATTTCCAGGATGAATATTTTGCTTACGTGGTGCACACATACACACACATGCACACACAGATGTTCTTACAAATCTTCCCAATTTAAGTGGGTTTTCCTCCTGACCCTTTCTGAGGATCTGGCATTTTAAGATTCACTCTTTTGCCAGAGGACCATGATTAAGTGATTTTTCCAGGATACACAATTTGTAGTCTCTATCTCTGGAATTGTTAACCGCTCTTAGTAAAGAATGACTTAGTTTCTGTTCTGGCTGTTTCATAATAGCTCAGCTTTTTAATCTCCACTTTAAAGAATTTCTCTTTTGTAGGTTCAATACTTAACCTCTTAGAAGTGAAGTTCTTTGTTAAAGGTTTAGCTTCTGTAGCATCCCGGGATGCTTTGGGGGCCATTAAGCTTAATGAGTTAAGAGGTTTTTTTTCTGAAGTGTATATGAGGTGCCTACAGAAGATAACTTTAACAGGTCCTCCTAATTTATTACAAAGAAAGTCTCTTTCAACAAAAGCTTTCAGGCTGAACTTTCATTCTAGTCTAGGAGAAGCAAACTTTTGGTCTCAAGTGCTGCATAATACATCACATGCCATGTCTGTATTCTTGGGCTATTATATAACCAAGCTATCAGTTACATCAAAGCTTGTCTCCCCACATAAAGATGCATTGACAATAGATAAATCCCCTTTCTCTCCAGTTGGGTTTTTTTTTTTCCAAAGAATTCCATTGAACGAGGATCACTTTTTCCCCTTTGAAATGAAATTTTAAATTTCACACATATTTATCACGAAACAGTCAAAGCAGAGTAGGTAATTTTTATTATAAAGTTTTTTTCTCATAGAGCCTCTAAAAGGCAAACCCCATGGAACCATCAGAGGAGCTTTTCAGAAACAAGTCTTCAAAGCATTCCTTTAGTCCAGTGGTGCCCATCTCATAACAGAGACCCCTGATGTCCCTCACATCCTACCCACCCTATTTGAGGCTTCAAAGGGAACTCCTGACCCAGAGGAGGGCAGAAGCAAAGTCTGTGCATGGAAAAGGCAAGAAGAGTCCCTGTCCGGCTGGTTGGAGATGACACCCATGTAGGCAGCTCTGTGGGGTCACCGTCCTACCACCTATCATGACAAAGGGAGTCCATGCTTCCAGGTCCCTAAAGGACCCCACTGACCTTTGTTACCCCTTCACTCTGATTTCAGGCTGTAACATTTCTAAAAAATGCAGCCCAGCATAAAGACTTCAGAGTCATAAATTTTGTCTACCACCTGGGAAATAGCCAACCAAGATCAGTATGGCACACAAGTCTTTGTAGCACCTTGAGCAAGTTTCTTATTCCCTCTGTGACCCTGATTTGTAAAATGGGGACAATATATTCACTTCTTGAGTGTATATTATATGTCAGAAAATATTTTAGGTACTAAGAATACATCAGTGACCAAAAGAAAAAAAAAAAAAAAGACCAAAATCTCTATCCTAAATTAGCTGACTTTCTACTAAGAGGCTTTAGCCAATTTTTGTAAAAAATCAATGAATAAAATATTACAGGGAAGAGTAAAGCACAAGCATATAGGTGAGAGTTGCAGTTTTAAATAGGGGGGCCTGGGAGCCTGTCTTTCTGAGGCTATGACATTTTAGCAAAGACTGGAAGGAAGATGAAGGGATGAATCATGGAAATTTCTGGGGGAATGGCAAAGAGCCAGATGTGGGAGGATGTCTGAGTTCCAGGAAAAGCCAGGAGCCTGACGTGATGGGAGAAAGTGAGAAACTGGGGAGGAATAAGGGGTGAGGTTGAAGAGCTGATGCAGGGACAGATTTTATAGGGCTTATCGTCCTTTGTACTGTTGGACATTGAGTGAAATGGGGCCATTTCAAGGTCTTGAGCAAAGTGATACGATCTTAGGGTTTAAGACGGTCACTCTGACAATTAGTTTGGGAGCAGAAAGGGACAAGCCAGGACAGAAGCAGGGTGATAGCTTAAAGGTGGCAGTAGTTATCTAGACAAGAGGTGATGGTGGCTAGGGCCAGGAGGTTGTGAGAAATGCTGGAGGCTGGGCATAGTTTCAGTGTAAAATCAGCAGGATTAACTGACAGTTAAGACACATGATGTGAGAAAAAGAGAGGAATGGAGAATGACTTTAACTTGAGCAACTGAACATATGAAGGTGCTCTTTACTGAGTCACAGAAATCTGCAGAAGCAGCAGGTGGGCGGAGGAGGACAGGAGTTTGGTTTTGTACACGTTGTTTGAAAGGCCACGTCGACTTTCAAACGCAAATATTGAGCTGACATTTAGATAATAGTAGTGCTTATTATTAGTGATGGTTTTGAGGATTAATGGGCTTTATCATCTAGCCCTGCCTACTTCTCCAATCATATCTGCCACTACATCTTACCACCCACCCAGTACTCAGTCATGTCAAACTATTTCATGCTTTTTCCTATCTCCATATCTTTTCACATGTAGTTTCCATCCCAGGATGATCTTTTCTCCCTGCTCACTCATTCCCTTCCTTCTACCCATTTCTGATTAGCCAATACTTACATTAGTTCTTTCCAGTTCTTCCCTTCTTGTACGAGTCTGAGAGAAACACACAAATGGTATTCGTTAAGACAAAACAAATATTACCTCCTCCAAGCAGCCCTCCATGGCCTCTCTGGGTAGAGGTAAGAGATGTCCTCCTTTGAGCACTCATAGGGCTTTTTAGAAATTTAATGACAACTTTTATCATATTTATTATTAATTAATAGTTTATTACTTATCACTGTACTTTGGTTGATGTGAAGTCTCCCCTAATAGGCTATAAGCCCCAGGGAAGATGAAATTGTCCCATTTCATAGTAAGCATTTAATAAATATTTCTTGAATGGATGAGTAAACAAAGGAATGTTTTACATGGCAGAAATAAAATGGAGAATTATCACTTGAAAAGAATTCTGGTCATCAGAACATTTGCCGTGAAATTGATTTAAGAAGTGGCAAGTCTTGAGTGGTCATTGCTGCTCAAGCTTTCCCTGACCCAATCTTAGCTCTGGCATCTGGCACAGTGCCTGGCACTGAGCAGACACTTATTAGAGTTTGCTGAAAGAGGGATCGAATGTGCTCTAGAAATGACTGACAAAGGAAGATTCTATCCCCACGGTCTCTGTAAGTGTGGCAGATGAGTCACCGGCACGAAACTCGGAACTTAAGTTTCCACCACTGTGATAAAAAGCAGCCTTCAGAATGGTTTCACGACAGTACAGTTCCCTTCTAAGAAGAACTTATTCTTAAACATTTCTTAAAAGTGCCAGGCATCAAAGTCACCTGTCACCTGTCAACATTGATTTGCCCACATCAGATAGTTAAGAAGCAAATGCTGCCAAACATTTTTGAAAGAGGGGCCCAGGTGTTCTGATGGAGGCTGAGCGGTAGCTACTCTCCATCCCTAAATAGGCCGTGTTTTTCCCCTTGAGCCACTCACCTACCTGGAATGCCCTTCTCCTCCAGGTCACCTGGCTAACTTCTGCTCCTCCAGGCTTCAGCCTAATGTCACTTCCGCTAAGAGTTTTTTTTTTTTTTTTTAAACATTAGCTTTTTTTTTTTTTTTTTTTTAAACTTTGGGTTTATTTATTTATTTATGGCTGTGTTGAGTCTTTGCCTCCGCGCGAGGGCTCCCTCCAGCTGCGGCAAGCGGCGTGCCACTCCTCATCGCGGTGCGCGGGCCTCTCACCATCGCGGCCCCTCCCGTTGCGGAGCACAGGCTCCAGACGCGCAGGCTCAGCAATTGTGGCTCACGGGCCCAGCCGCTCCGCGGCACGCGGGATCCTCCCAGACCAGGACTCGAACCCGTGTCCCCTGCATCGGCAGGCAGACAGACCCCCCCCAACCACTGCGCCACCAGGGAAGCCCAAGAGTTCTTTCTTGATCCTCCAAGACACATGTGGGGCCGTTTCTAAGCGTCCTCACAGTACCTGCACATATCTCCCTATCGAAACAATGATCCCTCTTGCTTATATCTTCTTGGTCACTTGCCTGCATCTTCCCTTTTTTATGATTTTAACACACTTAACCCAAAGACTGGAATATTGGAAGTGCACAATAAAGAGTCATGAAGTAAACCAGTAAGTTTTTATGGGTGAGGATGACTGGAAAAGCATTGGTGGATAAGGCTCTTTGGAAGGATTGACTTACATGGAAGGCCCTAGAAATAAAATGTTTCAGGCATCAGAAATCATACTTCCCCTATCCTATAATTCAGCCTGGGCCAGTCCCCCTAATAATGCGCTGGTAAAGTCATGGTGGCTGAGTCATGCTATTATGAAATTCCTTAGATCTCTTTTAAAAGTTATGCTTTGCCTTAATTAGAGAATGTGAAGGCCTAAGCCATGCAGTCTCTCCTTTACAGCCCCTCAGGGTTTTCAAGAGTGAATAAGAATATCTTAAATTCAAATTTGGCAATCTCATTGTCTCTCCTGAAAGGAAATTTTATAATCGCACCCACAAAGCTTCAGCCATTTCTGAGACTTTCTAGCCACTCCAGAGAGGAGTGTTTCCCCTCTTTTTTGTTCCCCTTCATTACACGGAGGGTCATTTCAAACTATAATTTGGGGTGAAGTAGGGGAATCATAGTGGATTTAGTCAGATTCCTTTTCCTGAATATCCATATAGCTTCCAGAAACACACCTGAGCAAAACTTGTCTTTGTGTTTCTTTGCTTCTCTGCCAAGATCCTTTGTGTCCACAGCAAATAATGTATGAAGTCCTTGAAACTACTGAACTCACATTAGTTGTCAAAGCAGTAGGTTGAGTACAATTGCAATTAGAGCACCACCAGAAAAAGAAATCAGTTATAAAGCAACCCTAAATCCATTTAACATGCAGCTAATATTCAGTGTTTAATATAAAATAGGCAAAGTCATTGCCATGTTGCACCAATCATCTCATGATTCATGCAGGAAATAAATGGACTCAGCCAAATAATACCTTTCAAAGTGGGCTTTCACAAGAAAATTCCTATTAGACAAGCCAAAAATTCCCACATTTTGACTATTGAATAAAATTTAAATTAGATAATAAAAATTTATTTGCCAAATTTTATTTGATTCTCAGAAATCTATTCTTTAAATAGGCATTGTTAAACACATAACACACATGCAAACACATATATACACACACATACTACGTGTGCTAAAAATCACTAAAGCCTAATATGGAATAAATAATCCAAAATTAAATTCTAATTCCTGCATTACATAGATTAATACTGACCTCTAAATTGATAAAATTTTATTTTCAAGTTAAATATGATATTTGGGTCTATTGCACCTCAAGAGCAAGAGAAATGGTAGATTTAAAGCTTTCTAAGAATGATATTGTAAAACAGAGAACCATATGTGAAATTATTGAGTCTGTCAGATCCCAACTTTGAAATATATGATCTCAAAATTCACACATTTTTTATAAATTAAAATTTTTATTACTTTATAACAGACAGCAGTGACTTTTATGAAATGGAAAACTATAGTTCAAAAGAAATAAATAATGGTTAATTTAAATTAACTGCTAAATATAATGTTTTTCCCCAGTTAAAATAGCCATGGAAGCTTTATCTCAGGTTTTTGAAGACTAACCTGCTGCTTATTTTGTCTGCCTACTGTTTTTCATTTGAGCTTTGTAATTTTGGATTGTGAGCACATCTTTAGAAGACTCATTTGTGAAAATCCTGGGAGGTCTAGATTTAGGATGTGTCCCAAGAAATAGAAATGAATGTGTAAATAGTTGTTTTATAATAAAATTTTATTTATAAAAATTAGTGGCTGGCTCATGGGCCAGAGGGGTCATAGCTCATGGCCTCTAATTTATATCATTATATTTGAAATGAGTTTCTAGTATATAACATATAGTTGAGTCTTTTTTATTTTGAAGCAGCTGAAACTAGAATTTCTAAAAACAGCTTTATTGCAGTATAAACTGCACATAGTTAAAGTACACACTTTGATAAGTTTTGACATATATGTGTATGGAACCATTACCATCACCATAATCAAGAAAATGAATGTCATCATCCTCCAAAACCTTGTGCCTCCCACCTCTTCCCACCCACTACCCACCTCCAGACATCGATTGATCTGCTTGCTGTCACTTTACATTAGTTTGCGTTTTATAGAATTTTATATAAATTAAGTCATAATATGTATTCTTTTTGTCTGGCTTCTTTTACTCACACAATTATTTTGAAGTTTATCTATATTGATGAATGTATCAATAGTCCATTCCATTTCATTCCTGGGGAGCATTACATTGTATGAATATGCCACAGTTTGTTTATTCACTCACCTGTTAATGGAAATTTGGGTATTTCTCATTTGGGGCTATTACAGATAAATCTGCTATAATATTTGTGAACAAGTCTTTATATGGATACATGTTTTTATTTCTCTTGGGTAAATAGCTAGGAGTGAAACGTCTGGATCATGTGGTATGTGTATATTTGATTTTTTAGAAACTGCCAAGCTGTATTCCAAAATGGTTATACCATTTTACTTTCCCACCACCACATTTAATGTGAACATTGATAAGTTAGGTTCTCATCTATCATCTTGCTATGTTTTTTCTATTGGTTTCATCTGTTTTTGTTTCTTTTTCCTCTCTCTCTGCCCCTTTTTAGGTTAGTTGATATTTTTATACCTCCATTTTATCTTCTTTTTTGACTTACTAGCCTTAATTCTTCATTTTACTGTTTTAGTAGTTTCCTAATAGTCTACAGTATGCATCTTTAACTTATCATAGTCTACTTTCAAATAATATATAGGATTTCGCATTGTAGTATGATCGGCAAAATAGTACATTTGCATTTTTCCCTTCTGGATTATTGTGTTTTATTGTCATGCATTTTACTCTTATATATGTTGTAAACTTCATGCTACATTATTGCTATGTTGGTTTAAACTATTATTTATTAATAATTAGAAAAAATGTATATCTTCACAATGTCTTTACCATTTCCATTGGTCTTCATTCCTCTGTGTAGATCCATATTTCCACCTGTAGATCATTTTCCTTCAGTTGGAAGACTGTTCTTCAGCATTTCTATAGTATATGTCTGCTGGTGATAAATTTTTTTGTTTTGTATGTCTGAAAAGTCTTTAACTTTCTTTTTGAAATATATTATCACCAGGTATAAAATTCTAGTTTAAAAGTTTCATTCTTTCAGTACTTGTATTTTGCAAAGAATGAGTGTCCTCTAACTATTGGATACTGGATTCCAATATATGTTATATATTGGAATATATATATATATTCCAATATATGTTCATTAGATCTAATTGTTAATTGATTCATTCAAATATTTTATTGTATTTTTAAAATATTTCACCCTTACTAATTTTTCTCTATTTAACCCATCAATTCCTTTAAAGCATGTGTGAAAATCTCTGTCAATGGTAGTAAATTTGACAATTTTTTTCTTTTAAATGTGCT
Source organism: Balaenoptera borealis (assembly GCF_965194805.1). NCBI lineage: Eukaryota > Metazoa > Chordata > Mammalia > Artiodactyla > Balaenopteridae > Balaenoptera > Balaenoptera borealis. Next base: position 21,284,402 of record NC_138876.1, read on the forward strand.
AAATATTACTTTATATGAGGGCATGTTGTTAGGTGCATAAAAGTTTAGAATTGTTCTTTTATAATTATGATAGAGGTTTCTAGTGCTCACCCATACATGGTTCTTCTTTGGGTATATTGGAAGGTTATTCTTTCCTGCCTCTTTGCAGTAAGGCAAGGCCAAGTGACCAATTTACACCAAGGGGCTGTGAGATGAACTGAATGTCACTTCCAGGATGAAGCATTTAGTTCATAGCATGTGACCCTCTGGTGCTCTTACTCTCCATGGCAAAAAAAAAGCTATGTCTTTCTGAGGTGGTTGCTACGAGATGATAAAGACTATCAGTCTGGGTCCCTGAGTGATTATGTAGAATAGAATACCACACTGACCTATTACAGATATAAAATGTGAGCAAAACATGTTAAACAACTGGGATTTGGGTTAATTTTTACTGTAGCAAAACCTAACCTGTCTGACTAATATTTGTAGTGATATTCTATCCCTAATGGTGCTTTCATCTCTAAAATTTTTTAAAACTATATTTTGTGTTATTCATATATCTACATTAATTTCCTTTTTATTAGTTTGGGGAATATTTTACTTGTCCTTCACCTTTATCCCTTTTTGTAATTTGTTTCATTTTAAATACGTCTCTTGTAAACAGAATATAATAGGATTCCAATCCAATTTTCAATTATTTCAGTAAGCATTAAAGTATTCATTTAGCTCCTTCTAAATAGTAGGCTCTAATTTCTGGATACTAGAGATAAAGCAATGAACAAAGCAAATTTTTTTCTTTAATAAAGCTCTAAATACCTTTTATAGTAAGCTTGATTCACTAACACTTTCCTATTGGTGTTGTATTTTTATTTATTATCTAATTTTTTTACTTTCAATTTAGTGGGTTTTTTTAAAAAATTTTGCTTCTTTTATTCTCCTTTCTGCCTACTAATGTACTGATCCAGTTTTTTTTTCTCCTTTATTCACTTAGATATTATACATTTGATTTCTGTTCTTCTGGGATGACCATTAAATTTTTAACATTCCCTCATGTTTGAAAAAAATATAATATGCCTTTATTCTTCTTCTGAACTATGTATGGCTTAGAACATTTGTAACTAAATTTGCTTTCTTCTGATTTCATGTAATTGTTGTTTAGTACTTCAGTTATCCCTTGGTTTTATATAGTCCAATTAGTCATTAATTTTGATGGCTTAATGAAGCCGCTGGTTGTGGAGATGTCAGCCTATCCATGTTAAATTATTTCTTTTTTCAACTGCTTTCTGCATTCTTCTCTGTCCTCTGACTTCAGTTTCTTTTTTCCTGAACTATAATCTCTCTGCAAGGATTTTGGGTGAAAAATTCTCAGTCTTTTTTCTGAAAATGTCATAATTTTACCTTCAAAATTGAATAAGAAGTTGTCTGAGTAAAATCTATTCCTTGGTTAAACTGTATGCTATTGCCATTTTGCAGGAGTAAGGCTTTAATATCTGCAATTTTATATGGTTCAAGCTCACTACATTATCAGTTTTTTTCCCTCAGCATCTAAGATCTTTTACCTCTGTTACTGGTATTGAAAAGTTCTATTTTAGTGTAAATATTTTTGTCTAACAGAAGTAATTTATTTTTCTCTGATTTAAAAAAATATATTTGTTATTCTTCACTTTTGCTCTACTTTTGAATTTGTGGATTCTTTCATTAATTTTGGAAAATCAGCAGCAATCATCTCTTATGACGATTACTAGTCTCCTATTCTCTCTAGGGTTTCCATTTGAAATTCCTGTTAGGTGTATTTTGGACCTTCTCATTCCATCTGCTTTGTTTTTCAACATTGCTTTCCTATTTTCCATCTCTTATCACTCATGATGCATTGTTGATTTTTTTCTCAAACACACGTTTCTGTCCATTAGTTCCACGTGTTTATCTGATGTTAAACACATCTATTAAGTTTTTTAGTTTCAGTAATTGTATTCTTATACTTCCTAAAGATTTATTAACTTTCCCAAATCTTCTTATTCTTCTCATGTAATACCTTGTATGTGTTTGGAGATTTTGATTCCTTCATTTAACTTTTATCATCTTCAATATAATGACTTTATTTTCAGATTGACATTCTAATACCTCAAATTTGCATGAGACCAATTCTGTTGTTATTTTGTGTGTTGACTCTAATACATTTGAATTGATTCTTCACCTGCTTTCTTAAACAGGCTCATGTAACTGATCTTTTTTTTGTTATTGTTGTTTTAACTGACTATATTTTGTGACCTAGATTCTAAAAGCATCTTTTAAGAGTTAGTTTCCATTTGTTTTTGGCAGGTACTTCCTGGAGCCAGTTTTTGTGTGTGTGTGTGTGTGTGTGTGTATGTGTGTTGGCAAGTTTTATTCAGCATAAGTGATTTAACTGTATGTTCATTGGCTTGTCCACAATTTTCATGAGTACAAAATAAAACAAGATTCAAATGAGAATTTCCGGTTATGTGGAAGAAAATATTTTTTTCCACATGACTATGGACGTCATTGCACTGTGTCCTCTGACACAAGTGAGCAGCCTAAAGAAACCAGTAGACGATACCCATTTAAAGGAATTTAATTTAGAAAGAATCAGAATGGGGAGAAATGGGAGAATTTTAAGTGCATTTGAAACACAAGCCTTCTGAAGAAGCATCAGTTTATTTCAGTTTTAATTTTCTTTTTAACATCTTCCTTGGAGTATAATTGCTTTACAATGTTGTGTTAGTTTCTGCTGTATAACAAAGTGAATCAGCTATATGTATACATATATCCCCATATCCCCTCCCTCTTGCATAACCCTCCCACCATCCCTATCCCACCCCTCTAGGTGGTCACAAAGCACCGAACTGATCTCCCTGTGCTATGTGGCTGCTTCCAACTAGCTATCTGTTTTACATTTGGTAGTGTATATATGTCCATGCCACTCTCTCACTTCGTCCCATCTTACCCTTCCCCTCCCCGTGTCCTCAAGTCCATTCTCTACGTCTGCGTCTTTATTCTGTCCTGCCCCTAGGTTCTTCAGAAATTTTTCTTTTTTTTAACATTCTGTATATATATACGTGTTAGCATATGGTATTTGTTTTTCTCTTTCTGACTTACTTCACTCTGTATGACAGACTCTAGGTCCATCCACCTCACTACAAATAACTCAATTTCGTTTGCTCTTATGGCTGAGTAATATTCCATTGTATATATGTGCCACATCTTCTTTATCCATTCATCTGTCGATGGACACTTAGGTTGCTTCCATGTCCTGGCTATTGTAAACAGAGCTGCAATGAACATTGTGGTACATGACTCTTTTTGAATTATGGTTTTCTTAGGGTATATGCCCAGTAGTGGGATTGCTGGGTTGTATGGTAGTTTTATTTTTAGTTTTTTAAGGAACCTCCATACTGTTCTCCATCGTGGTGTATCAATTCACATCCCACCAACAGGGCAAGAGGGTTCCCTTTTCTCCACACCCTCTCCAGCATTTATTGTTTGTACATTTTTTGGTGAGGGCCATTCTCACTGGTGTGAGGTGATACTTCATTGTAGTTTTGATTTGCATTTCTCTAATGATTAGTGATGTTGAGTATCCTTTCTTGTGTTTGTTGGCTATCTGTATATCTTCTTTGGAGAAATGTCTATTTAGGTCTTCTGCCCATTTTTGGATTGGGTTGTTTGTTTTTTTGATATTGAGCTGCATGAACTGCGTGTATGTTTTGGAGATTAATCCTTTGTCAGTTGCTTCATTTGCAAATATTTTCTCCCATTCTGAGGGTTGTCTTTTTGTCTTGTTTATGGTTTCCTTTGTTGTGCAAAAGCTTTAAAGTTTCATTAGGTCCCAACTGTTTATTCTTGTTTTTATTTCCATTACGGTAGGAGGTGGGTCAAAAAGGATCTTGCTGTGATTTATGTTATACAGTGTTCTGCCTATGTTTTCCTCTAAGAGTTTTATAGTGTCTGGCCTTACATTTAGGTCTTTAATCCATTTTGAGTTTATTTTTGTGTATGGTGTTCTAACTTCATTCTTTTACATGTAGCTGTCCAGTTTTCCCAGCACCACTTATTGAAGGGGCTGTCTTTTCTTCATTGTATATTCTTGCCTCCTTTATCAAAGATAAGGTGACCATATGTGCATGAGTTTATCTCTGGGCTTTCTATCCTGTTCGATTTATCTATATTTCTGTTTTTGTGCTAGTACCATACTGTCTTGATTACTGTAGCTTTGTAGTATAGTCAGCTGGGGAACCTGATTCCTCCAGCTCCATTTTTCTTTCTCAAGTTGGCTTTGCCTATTCGGGGTCTTTTGTGTTTCCATACAAATTGTGAAATATTTTGTTCTAGTTCTGTGAAAAATACCATTGGTAATTTGATAGTGATTGCATTGAATCTGTAGCTTGCTTTGGGTAGTTATAGTCATTTTCACAATGTTGATTCTTCCAATCCAAGAACATTGTATATCTCTCCATCTGTTTGTATCATCTTTAATTTCTTTCTTCAGTGTCTTATAGTTTTCTGCATACAGGTCTTCTGTCTCCTTAGGTAGGTTTATCCCTCGGTATTTTATTCTTTTTGTTGCAATAGTAAATGAGAGTGTTTCCTTAATTTCTCTTTCAGATTTTTCATCATTAATGTATAGGAATGCAAGAGATTTCTGTGCATTAATTTTGTATCCTGCTACTGTACCAAATTCATTAATTAGCTCTAGTAGTTTTCTGGTAGCATCTTTAGGATTCTCTCTATATAAAATAATGCCGTCTGCAAACAGTGAGAGTTTTACTTCTTCTTTTCTGATTTGGGTTCCTTGTATTTCTTCTTCTCTGATTGGTGTGGCTAAGACTTCCAAAACTATGTTGAATAATAGTGGTAAGAGTGGGCAGCCTTGTCTTGTTCCTGATCTTAGTGGAAATGGTCTCATTTTTTTCACCATTGAGAATGATGTTTGCTGTGGGTTTGTCATATATGGCGTTTATTATGTTGAGGTAAGTTCCCTCTATGCCTACTTTCTGGGGGGTTTTTATCATAAATGGGTGTTGAATTTTGTTGAAAGCTTTTTCTGCATCTATTGAGATCATCATATGGTTTTAATCCTTCAGTTTGTTAATATGGTGTACCACATTGATTGATTTGCATATATTGAAGAATCCTTGCATTCCTGGGATAAACCCCACTTGATCCTGGTGTGTGATCCTTTTAATGTGCTGTTGCATTCTGTTTGCTAGTATTTTGTTGAGAATTTTTGCATCTATGTTCATCAGTGATATTGGCCTCTACTTTTCTTTCTTTGTGACATCTTTGTCTGGTTTTGGTATCAGGGTGATGGTGGCCTCGTAGAATGAGTTTGGTAGTGTTCCTCCCTCTGCTATATTTTGGAAGAGTTTGGGAAGGATAGGTGTTAGCTCTTCTATAAATGTTTGATAGAATTCGCCTGTGAAGCCATGTGGTCCTGGGCTTTTGTTTGTTGGAAGATTTTTTAATCACAGTTTCAATTTCAGTGCTTGTGATTGGTCTGTTTATATTTTCTATTTCTTCCTGGTACAGTCTCAGAAGGTTGTGCTTTTCTAAGAATTTGTCCATTTCTTCCAGGTTGTCCTTTTTATTGGCATATAGTTGCTTGTAGTAATCTCTAATGTTCCTTTGTATTCCTGCAGTGTCAGTGGTTGCTTCTCCTTTTTCATTTCTAAGTCTGTTGATTCGAGTCTTTTCCCTTTTTTTCTTGATGAGTCTGGCTATTGGTTTATCGATTTTGTTTATCTTCTCAAAGAACCAGCTTTTAGTTTTATTGATCTTTGCCATTGTTTCCTTCATTTCTTTTTCATTTATTTCTGATCTGATTTTTATGACTTCTTTCCTTCTGCTAACTTTGGGGGTTTTTTGTTCTTCTTTCTCTAATTGCTTTAAGTGTAAGGTTAGGTTTTTTATTTGAGATGTTTCCTGTTTCTTGAGGTAGGATTGTATTGCTATAAACTTCCCTCTTAGAACTACTTTTGCTGCATGCCATAGGTTTTGGATGGTCGTGTTTTCACTGTCATTTGTCTCTAGGTATTTTTTGAAATCCTGTTTGATTTCTTCAGTGATTTCTTGGTTATTTAGTAGTGTTTTGTTTAGCCTCCCTGGAGCCAATTTTTATGTTAAATTTTTGGGTTGGGATTCCCAGACCACATTGGTGGTGTAAGTTCAAAATATAAGCCTGAAGGAGATATAAATCTGGAGTTTTAAATTTTCCTACCATAGGCTAGGCCTAGATAGACAAAAACCTTTTTTTTCCCTCCCTTTTCCAAGGAGTAGAGGTTTTCCAAGTCTAATCCTTTACAGTGAGTCTAGTTCTTCAGGGTTCCCAGAATTATACAGCAGTCTTAACTTCAGTTCAGAGCCCTATATATTATATGTATCTGAGGACTCATTGCCTGTGACTACCAGGGCGATAAAACCACAAATAATAGGTTACTGATACTAGTATCTCCCTCCTTCTACTCTCTACTCACAACTGTATCACACTAGCTTTTAGTTCTTCTTTGTTTCTGGTACCTGGAGATTTCGTATCAGTGTGTATGTGTGTGTCTATGCATGTGTGTATAAACTCATGAATGTATTTTAGAATGTTGTATTTTATTCAACTTTCCAAGTGTTTGTAGTATCTGTTTTCCAGTCTAGACATAGTACTTAAAAATAATGCAAAAGAGAGAGGAAATGAATAAGGGGAGGTAGATAAGAGGGGAAGAGGGAAGACAACTCATAATCCTGCGGCCAGAAAATCGAGAAGTGGACAAACAGTTAAATTTGAAACAAAGATGTGAGGAGATAAAATGCTGCCAATTGATAGTACAGGATTAAAACAAAGGGAACAGGCTTTGCAAAGTTGGTTTAGGCAGAGTTTACTTGGATAGAACACAAAAGGCACAAATTATAAAAGAAAAAAAATAATAAATTGGACTTCATTAAAATTAGAAACTTCTGCTCTTTGAAAGACAGCATTAAGAAAATAAAAATACATTCCCACCGATGGGTACAGCCACTGTGGAGGACAGTATGGAGGTTCCTTAAAAAACTAAAAATAGAGCTACCATATGATCCAGCAATCCCACTCCTGGGCATATGTTTGGAGAAAACCGTAATTCGAAAGGATGCATGCACCCCAACGTTCATTGCAGCACTATTTACAATAGCCAGGACATAGAAGCAACCTAAATGTCCATCAACAGAGGAATAGATAGAGAAGATGTGGTACATATATACAGTAGAATATTACTCAGCCATCAAAAGGAACAAAATAATGCCATTTGCATAGATATGGATGGACCTAGAGATTGTCATACAGAGTGAAGTAAGTCAGAAACAGAAAGACAAATATTGTATAATATTGCTTATGTGTGGAATCTAGAAAATGGTACAGGTGAACTTATTTGCAAAGCAGAAATAGAGTCAGAGATGTAGAAAACAAACTTATAGTTACCAAGGGGGGAAGGTGGAGTGGGATGAATTGGGCGATTGGGACTGACATATATACACTAATAAGTATAAAATAGATAACTAATAGGAACATACTGTATAACACAGGAAACTCTACTCAGTGCTCTGTGGTGATCTAAATGGGAAGGAAATCCAAAAAAGAGGGGATATATATATATGTATAGATGATTCACTTTTTTGTACAGCAGAAACTAACACAACATTGTAAAGCAACTATACTCCAATAAAAATTAAGTTTTAAAAAAAGTTACAAAAGAAAAGAAAAGAAAAATACAAACCACCGACTAGAAGAGTATATCTGAAATGCATATATCTGACAAAGGAATTATATCCAGAATCTATAAAGAACTCATACATCTCAAGAATAACACAAAAATGGGCAAGATTTGAACAGATTTCACAAAAGAAGATAAACAATAAGCTAATGAAAAGATGCTCAATATCATTAGTCATCAATGAAGTGCTACTTAAAAGCAAATTGAGATACACCTATATACTGATTAAATGGATATGATAAAAAGGATTTATAATACCATGATGTAGTTATGATATATAGCAACTCCAATACCCAAATATTGTTGATAGGAATGTAAAACGGTATACTCACTTTGAAAAAGTATTATCAGTGTGTCTTACATAGTTAGACATACATATGACTTAATAATTCTACTCCTAGGTTTTTCCTGAATAGAAATGAACACATGTCCAGGCAAAGACTTATATTGAAGTGTTCATGGCAGCTCTGTTCAAAATAGCCAAATGATAGAAACCACTTAAATGCCTGTCAATAGGAAAATGTATAAAGAAAATGTGGTGAAAGTGTTCAATGGCATACTGCTCAGCAATGAGATGAACACACTACAGATCCACACAATAACATGGATGAATCAGAAGAAGCACAATGTTGAGCAAAATAAACCAGAGCAAAAGAATACATACTATAGAGAACTTCAAGATAACAGAAGAGTAAGACGTGGAGATCACCTTTCTCCCCACAAATACATCAGAAATACATCTACATGTGGAACAACTCCTACAGAACACCTACTGAATGCTGGCAGAAGACCTCAGACTTCCCAAAAGGCAAAAAACTCCCACATACCCGGCCGTGTGGCTGACAGGGTGTTGGTACTCTGGCTGGGTGTCAGGCCTGAGCCTCTGAGGTGGGAGAGCCGAGTTCAGGACATTGGTCTACCAGTGACCTCCCAGCTCCACGTAATATCAAACAGCAAAAGCTCTCTCAGAGATCTCCATCTCGGCGCTACGACCCAGCTCCACTCAACGACCAGCAAGCTACAGTGCTGCCAAACAACTAGCAAGACAGAAACAACCCAATCCATTAGCAGAGAGGCTGCCTAAAATCATGTTAAGGTCACAGATACCCCAAAATGCACACGGGACGCGGTCCTGCCCAGCAGAAAGACAAGATCTAGCCTCATCCACCAGAACACAGACACTAGTCCCCTCTACCAGGAAGGGTACACAACCCACTGAACCAACCTTACCCACTGGGGGCAGACACCAAAAACAACGGGAACTACAAACCTGCAGCCTGTGAAAAGGAGACCCCAAACACAGTAGCTTAAGCAAAATGAGAAGACAGAGAAACACACAGCAGATGAAGGAGCAAGGTAAAAACGCACCAGACCAAACAAATGAAGAGGAAATAGGCAGTCTACGTGAAAAAAAATTCAGAGTAATGATAGCAAAGATGTTCCAAAATCTTGGAAATAGAATGGAGAAAATAGAAGAAACGTTAAACAAGGAACTAGAAGAACTAAAGAGCAAACAAACAATGATGAACAACACAATAAATGGAATTAAACAGTCTCTAGAAGGAATCAATAGCATAATAACTGAGGCAGAAGAATGAATAAGTGACCTGGGAGATAAAATAGTGGAAATAATTACTGCATAGCAGAATAAAGAAAAAAGAATGAAAAGAATTGAGGACAGTCTTAGAGACCTCTGGGACAACATTAAATGCACCAATATTCGAATTTTAGGGGTCCCATAAAAAGAAGAGAAAAAGAAAGGGACTGAGAAAATATTTGAAGAGATTATAGTTGAAAACGTCCCTAATATGGGAAAGGACATAGTCAAGTCCAGGAAGTGCAGAGTCCCATACAGGATAAATCCAAGGAGAAACACGCCAAGACGCATATTAATCAAACTATCAAAAATTAAATACAAAGAAAAATATTAAAAGCTACAAGGGAGGGCTTCCCTGGTGGCGCAGTGGTTGAGAATCTGCCTGCCAATGCAGGGGACACGGGTTCGAGCCCTGGTCTGCAAAGATCCCACATGCCGCGGAGCAACTAGGCCTGTGAGCCACAACTACTGAGCCTGCGCGTCTGGAGCCTGTGCTCCGCAACAAGAGAGGCCGCAATAATGAAAGGCCCGCGCACCGCGATGAAGAGTGACCCCCGCTTGCCACAACTAGAGAAAGCCCTTGCACAGAAACGAAGACCCAACACAGCCATAAATAAATAAATAAGTAAATAAATAAATTGTATAACTTTAAAAAAAAAAAAAAAAGCAACAAGGGAAAAGCAACAAATAACATACAAGGGAATCCCCGTAAGGTTAACAGCTGATCTTTCAGCAGAAACTCTGCAAGCCAGAAGGGTGTGGCAGGACATATTTAAAGTGATGAAAGGGAAAAACCTACAACCAACATGACTCTACCTAGCAAGGATCTCATTCAGGTTCGACGGAGAAATTAAAACCTTTACAGACAAGCAAAAGCTAAGAGAATTCAGCACCACCAAACCACCTTTACAACAAATGCTAAAGGAACTTCTCTAGGCAGGAAACACAAGAGAAGGAAAGACTTACAAAAACAAACCCAAAACAATTAAGAAAATGGTAATTGGAACATATATATTGATCATTACCTTAAATGTAAATGGATTAAATGCTCCAACCAAAAGACAGAGACTGGTTGAATGGATACAAAAGCAAGACCCATATATATGCTGTCTACAAGAGACCCCCTTCAGACCTAGGGACACATACAGACTGAAAGTGAAGGGATGGAAAAAGATATTCCATGCAAATGGAAATCAAAAGAAAGGTGGAGTAGCAATTTTCATATCAGACAAAATAGACTTTAAAATAAAGACTATTACAAGAGACAAGAAGGACAGTACATAATGATCAAGGGATAAATCCAAGAAGAAGATATAACAATTGTAAATATTTATGCACCCAACATAGGAACACCTCAATACATAAGGCAAATGCTGAGAGCCATAAAAGGGGAAATCGACAGTAATGCAATCATAGTAGGGGAGTTTAACACCCCACTTTTACCAATGGACAGATCATCCAAAATGAAAATAAATAAGGAAACACAAGCTTTAAATGATACATTAAACAAGATGGACTTAATTGATATTTATAGAACATTCCATCCCAAAACAACAGAATACACTTTCTTCTCAAATGCTCATGGAACATTCTCCAGGATAGATCATATCTTGGGTCACAAATCAAGCCTTGGTAAATTTAAGAAAATTGAAATCGTATCAAGTATCTTTTCTGATCACAATGCTATGAGAGTAGCTGTCAATTACAGGAAAAATACTGTAAAAATACAAACACATGGAAGCTAAACAATGCACTATTAAATAACCAAGAGATCACTGAAGAAATCAAAGAGGAAATAAAAAAATACCTAGAAACAAATGACAATGAAAACACGATGACCCAAAACCTATGGGATGCAGCAAAGGCAGATCTAAGAGGGAAGTTTATAGCAGTAGAATCCTACCTCAAGAAACAAGAAACGTCTCAAATAAACAACCTAACCTTACACCTAAAGCAATTAGAGAAAGACAAACAAAAAAGCCCCAAAGTTAGCAGAAGGAAAGAAATCATAAAAAACATCAGAAATAAAGGAAAAAGAAATGAAGGAAACAATAGCAAAGATCAATAAAACTAAAAGCTCTTCTCTGAGAACATAAACAAAATTGATAAACCATCACCCAGACTCATCAAGAAAAAAAGGTAAAAGACTCAAATCAACAGAATTAGAAATGAAAAAGGAGAAGCAACCACTGACACTGCAGGAATACAAAGGAACATTAGAGATTACTACAAGCAACTATATGCCAATAAGTTGGACACCTGGAAGAACTGGATAAATTCTTAGAAAAGCACAACCTTCCAAGACTGACACAGGAAGAAATAGAAAATATAAACAGACCAATCACAAGCACTGAAATGAGACTGTGATTAAAAATCTTCCCACAAACAAAAACCCAGGACCACATGGCTTCACATGTGAATTCTATCAAACATTTAGAGAAGAGCTAACACCTATCCTTCCCAAACTCTTCCAAAATATAGCAGAGGGAGGAACACTACCAAACTCATTCTACGAGGCCACCATCACCCTGATACCAAAACGAGACAAAGATGTCACAAAGAAAGAAAAGTAGAGGCCAATATCACTGATGAACATAGATGCAAAAATTCTCAACAAAATACTAGCAAACAGAATGCAACAGCACATTAAAAGGATCACACACCAGGATCAAGTGGGGTTTATCCCAGGAATGCAAGGATTCTTCAATATATGCAAATCAATCAATGTGGTACACCATATTAACAAACTGAAGGATTAAAACCATATGATGATCTCAATAGATGCAGAAAAAGCTTTCAACAAAATTCAACACCCATTTATGATAAAAAACCCTCCAGAAAGTAGGCATAGAGGGAACTTACCTCAACATAATAAACGCCATATATGACAAACCCACAGCAAACATCATTCTCAATGGTGAAAAAAATGAGACCATTTCCACTAAGATCAGGAACAAGACAAGGCTGCCCACTCTTACCACTATTATTCAACATAGTTTTGGAAGTCTTAGCCACACCAATCAGAGAAGAAGAAATACAAGGAACCCAAATCAGAAAAGAAGAAGTAAAACTCTCACTGTTTGCAGATGACATTATTTTATATATAGAGAATCCTAAAGATGCTACCAGAAAACTACTAGAGCTAAGTAATGAATTTGGTACAGTAACAGGATACAAAATTAATGCACAGAAATCTCTTGCATTCCTATACACTAATGATGAAAAATCTGAAAGAGAAATTAAGGGAACACTCCCATTTACCATTGCAACAAAAAGAAAAAATACCTAGGAATAAACCTACCTAAGGAGACAAAAGACCTGTATGCAGAAAACTATAAGACACTGAAGAAAGAAATTAAAGATGATACAAAGAGATGGAGCGATATACCATGTTCTTGGATTGGAAGAATCAACATTGTGAAAATGACTATACTACTCAAAGCAATCTATAGATTCGATGCAATCCCTATCAAACCACCAATGTCATTTTTCACAGAACTAGAACAAAAAATTTCACAATTTGTATGGAAACACAAAAGATCCTGAATAGCCAAAGCAATCTTGAGAAAGAAAAAAGGAGCTGGAGGAATCAGGCTCCCAGACTTCAGACTGTACTACAAAGCTACAGTAATCAAGACAATATGGTACTGGCACAAAACCAGAAATGTAGATCAATGAAATAGGATAGAAAGCCCAGAGATAAACCCACGCACATATGGTCACCTTATCTTTGATAAAGGAGGGAAGAATATACAACGGAGAAAAGACAGCCTCTTCAATAAGTGGTGCTGGGAAAACTGGACAGCTACATGTAAAAGAATGAAATTAGAACACTCCCTAACACCATACACAAAAATAAACTCAAAATGGATTAAAGACCTAAATGTAAGGCCAGACAGTATAAAACTCTTAGAGGAAAACATAGGCAGAACACTCTATAACATAAATTACAGCAAGATCCTTTTTGACCCACCTCCTACCGTAATGGAAATAAAAACAAGAATAAACAAATGGGACCTAATGAAACTTAAAAGCTTTTGAACAGCAAAGGAAATGATAAAGAGGATGAAAAGACAACCTTCAGAATGGGAGAAAATATTTGCAAATGAAGCAACTGACAAAGGATTCATCTCCAAAATTTACAAGCAGCTCATGCAACTCTATGTCAAAAAACAAACAACCCAATCCAAAAATGGGCAGAAGACCTAAATAGACATTTCTCCAAAGAAGATATACAGATAGCCAACAAACACATGAAAGGATGCTCAACATCACTAATCATTAGAGAAATGCAAATCAAAACTACAATGAGGTATCACCTCACAACAGTGAGAATGGCCCTCATCAAAAAATCTACAAACAATAAATGCTGGAGAGAGTGTGAAGAAAAGGGAACCCTCTTGCACTGTTGGTGGGAATGTGAATTGATACAACCACTATGGAGAACAGTATGGAGGTTCCTTAAAAAACTAAAAATAGAACTACCATATGACCCAGCAATCCCACTACTGGGCATATACCCTGAGAAAACCATAATTCAAAAAAAGTCATGTACCACAATGTTCATTGCAGCTCTGTTTACAATAGCCAGGACATGGAAGCAACCTAAGTGTCCATCGACAGATGAATGGATAAAGAAGATGTGGCACATATATACAATGGAATATTACTCAGCCATAAAAAGAAACAAAATTGAATTATTTGTAGTGAGGTGGATGGACCTAGAGTCTGTCCTACAGAGTGAAGTAGGTCAGAAAGAGAAAAACAAATACCATTATGCTAACACATATATATGGAATCTAATAAGAAAAACATGGTTCTGAAGAACCTAGGGGCAGTATAGGAAGAAAGACGCAGACATAGAGAATGGACTTGAGGACACGGGGAGGAGAAAGGGTAAGCTGGGACGAACTGAGAGAGTGGCATGGACATATATACAGTACCAAATGTAAAATAGATAGCTAGTGGGAAGCAGCTGCATAGCACAGGGGGATCAGCTTGGTGCTTTGTGACCAGCTAGAGGGATGGGATAAGGAGGGTGGGAGGGAGATGCAAGAGGGAGGAGATATGGGGATATATGTATATGAATAGCTGACTCACTTTGTTATAAAGCAGAAACTAACACACCATTGTAAAGCAATTATACTCCAATAAAGGTGTTAAAAAAAATGAATACATACTATATTCTTTCCATTTGTATGAAATTCTAGAACAGGAAAACTAATGTATAGTAGTAGAAAGTAGATCAGTGGTTGCCTAGGGCAAGAAGTATAGAGCGTATATTCCCTGCAACTCTGTACCAGGGAACTTTGGGGAGTGATTAAGTGTTCTTTGTCTTGAGTATGGTAGTAGTTATATGGTGTGCACCTTTGCTCAGATTCACTGAATTGCATAAGCCATTGAGACCCAGAACAGCCAAGATAAGAAAGAAAAGCTCCTTGATAATGACAGATATTGGCTATCCCATCGTGGCTCTGTGGTGCTCAGAACCAGATTTAATTTGATTATGGAAAACAAAGCAATGAAATGTTTCAAGTGCCTGAATATTGTAAAACAAATATCTGCTCTATACCATTGATTGATACCATCTTTCCTGAACCAGAAAAGGACTAATCCAAAAGCAGGATACATACCCCACACAATCCTGTTATATTCTTCAGACCATGCACTGTCTTGTAGCCAGGGCAACTAGCCCCAAATGAGCAAAACTCAGTGTTTTCTGTGGTTTTCCACACTCTCTGTTTCCTTCAGAATGAAAAGGGCTTTGCAAATTTTAAATGGCATTATAACTATCATGGTATAAAAGTGCCATCCAGCTTCTCATGATATTACAGTAAAGCAGCTTCAATCCTTTCTTGTCAAAAGCATCTGTTAGCCTATACTCTGGTGGATGCTTCTGTTTGGGGGCCTTATTATTTTTCTTGCCATTATTGAAAATGTGCACCCCTCCATCACAGCCTTCTCTGGTGTTTGGTAGATTCTGCCATGGAGACCACACTGGCAGCTTGAAACCTGATGTGTGCAATAATGTGTCAGTGTCCAACCTTGCTTGGCAGTGAGAACTGACATTTCTAGGAGCTCAGATTCTCCAGAGCCAGAGCCTTTTAACTGAGAGTGGACAAATATATAGATGAGAAGAGCCCTCATCACTCCTATTCCTTATCTGTTTGATTGCATATTGTATTGTTTTGATTTACAGCCCACTGTCAAATTCCTGGTTTGATAGTATCTATTATCTGTGGTTGTCACTTGCAAGGATTGAATTTTATTTTCTTTTGCTCTTACATACCTGGGGTGGATGAGAAATGACCTTCTCTGTGCTTTCATTTTCAGAGACGATTCATAAAAATGTTGACAGGAAAGTCCCTCAAATGCGCATATGTAGTGTATATAACTAAGGGGTGGGAAAGCCTGGAAGGAAAAATAATGAATAGACCTTGAGCACTGAAATAAAAGGAAAGAAGGAAAATATGCTGCAGTCAAGTTTTTATAGTTAGAAGCAAAGAAAGGTTAGATAAAGGATTCAAAATGGAGTGTCAGGCTACCTGCGCCCCCTGCTACTTTCTAAGTTAATTAACATTTCAGAAATGAATATTCTTCATGTTTAAAGCAGTGATTGTAATTCCTACCCACAATTTTGTTTTGAAGATTAAATCAGAAAATGTGCAGTGCCCGGCATTTTGAAAGTACTATTTCAGCTTTACCCTGTTAGTAAACAGGTAGCACATCAAACTGAGTCACTGGGGAACGTCTAATCATCAGACACATCACAAAGGTGAGGGTAAAAATATAGGGAGTTAGGAAGGGAGAGTATAGAGTCCCAGGACTAGCAAGTGGGGGGAGCCATTACCAGTCCAGCCTCCAGCAGGTGAGGGGTGGTTACTAGTGCTGAGTAGAATAGAGACTCCCCTAACTGGAGCTGGGGTGTAGTAGAAAGATCTAGTCGACACATGGCAACCTGATAAACTAGCCCACCATATTCCACCCTTTTTCATCTTAACTTTTCTGAAAAGGGAAATCATATTTTATTTATCTTTAAAGCCAAAGAAATTTCTCCTAATCCACACCTAGGAAAAAGAAGTTTTCTCCTCCCCTATTACTTAGTTTTTATTTGATTTTATAGCACTGACTATATTTCCCCCTGCATTGCTATATGACTGTCTAGTTCTAATCTTTTGGATTTTAAATGATAGGGACTGTGTCTTTCTCATCCATGTATTCTCTTAAGTGTCTAACAAAATAAGTGCTCAATGAGTTGAATTGGATACAAAAATTTGATTTACCCACTGGCCTTTAAATGATCTCATTGAGTGTTATGTCAAGACTGATGAAAAGATAAAGGCCACAGACAAAATAACTGGGCATAAAGTAGCAAAAATGAGGATTCATTCACCAGAGATAACGCAAAGCAAGCTATCTATTTTATTGAATACTATTTTTGTGTCAAGTACGCTTTTTTCCAGTTTCCTATGGGGTAAGACAAGTATATTGGCAATCCATTCATCAATTTTTTATTTTCACTAATATTTATTTATATGATCAAGATAGAGAGCAGGAGCTAGAGTACTGTCTATTGTGGATCAAGTGTGATATGGGTTTTATTTCACCTGATGAAGACCAGAGGTAAAGAAAGAGTGCAGTGAACTCACATAAGAGGGGCACCTGACCCAAACTAGAAGGGCATGACAATTAAGACCAAAAAATTAACACTTCTTGTGGAGGATAGCTCTCTCTGAGTATCCATGATTAACAACTGAGGAAGAAAACCAACAGCATTTATCATGGAGACAAACCAACCACAGTCCCTATTAACTTAACACAGAAAAAGGGCAAAAGGAAGAAGCTTCCAGTGGTAATTCATGCAGAAGCAAAGAGAGAAGCATGGCTGACAGAAAAACAGACAAACATATTAACAAACAGCAACAACAAAACCTTCCAGCTGTAGAGTGAAATTTCCTGAGTAGGAAAAGGAACACTTCCAGAGCACTCAGATGAGAATATTCTAGTGTGCAGGAGGCCTAAGTTTTGAAGTGCTGAGCGGGTGAGATAGGCAGCTAATTCATTTCTGATGTCTGAGTCACTTTTAAGGACTAGAGACCCTGGTGAAGAGTTTCTTTGATACAAGTTGTATCAGGAGAGGGTGTCATAAACAAGATTTATATACAAATCAGGTTTTGACTGTAATTTAGACATCATGCTTAGAAACAACTAACTTGGGTCTAGAGGGAGTCCTCGCTCTGAGGAAAATAACTCCCTTATCTCTGGGGTGAAAACGCTTTGTTAATAAGTATTTTAAGGGCTGGAGTTTCCCATTTACTGGTCAGCAGAATGAAGTTAATTTCCCATCACTGAAGATGAATTCACTCAAGGGTAATGACAAACATCCTGGTTTCTGGCCTTCTTGAGAGAATCAAATGGAAAAGCTGGCTTTTGTGGGAGAGTGCTAATGTCAGTCATCCTTGGTTGCTGTGGAAGTGACAAACAGATCATTTAGCCTGGTGCAGATCATGACCTCCGTGCCCTGAAATAGAGAGAACTTCTGAAAACAGCCAATTGAGCCTTCCTTCTGTGAGAAGCAGTGTTCCTGGAAAGAGAAATGGTATGATAGCCAGGCAGACATGGGTTTGAATTCTGACTCTGACACATTCAATTGTTCTATAACCACAGAAAATGACTGGCTCTCCTCTAGGGCTGCTGGGAATATTAACCAAAGTAAGATGCTCATTTAGTCAACTTCTGTTTACTTAGTGCCTGCTATGCACCTGATATAGTTGGTGCTGGGGACACAGTGATGAACAACAGAAAGGCTTTAAAACACCCTTATGGAGCTTTTATTTCAATTTCAATCAGATATCATGCAAGAAAGTAAATAATTATGATGGTGCCTAGAGCCATGAGCAAGAAGATGTGCTCAATAGTAACTACTTAGGGGTGGGAGGAGGGGCACCACTTTACCTAGTGTGAGCTTAGCTGTGAAGAAGCAAATCATGGAAAAGAGTGAGGGGAAGAATATTCTAAGCTAAAAAAAAAAAAAGCAGTAATTCCAAAGATGCCCTGAGGAGAAAAGGGTTGTCTACACTGAAGGAACTCAAAGGAAACCAGTGTGGCTAGAGCATGGGGAGCATGGCAGAGAGTGGTGTAAGATGAGGTTATTGCAGCAGACACTAATTGTCTCCCAAAACTGGAGGTATTACATTTCCTGATTTCAAACTATATTATAAAGCTACAGTATTCAGAACAGTATGGTATTGGTATAAAAACAGCTATATAGACCAATGGAACAGAATAGAGAGCCCATAGACCCACACATACATGGGCAACTGATCTTTAATAAAGGTGCCAAGAACACACAATGGAGAAAGGATAGTTTCTTCAACAAATGGTGTTAGGAAAATAAGGCCCCTATCTTTCACCATACACAAAAATCAACTCAAAATGGATTAAAGACTTAAACATAAGACCTGAAAATGTGAAACTACTACAAGAAAACAGAGAAAAAGTTTCATGACATTGGTCTTGGCAATGATTTTATGGGTATGACATCAAAAACACAGATAACAAAAGTAAATGTGGTCAACTGGGACTACATCAAGCTACAAAGCTTCTGCACAGCAAAGGTAACAATCAGTAAAGTGAAAAGGCACCTGACGGAATGAGAAAATGTTTTCAAACCATATATCTCATAAGGAGTTAATTTCCAAAATATATAAAAAACTACAACTCAAAAAATAATGATCAAATGAAAAAAATGGGCAAAAGACTTGAATAGACATTTTTCAAAAGGAGACATACAAATGGCCTAGACATATACAGTGAAGTATATGAAAAAGTGCTCAACATCATTAATCATCAGAGAAGTGCAAATCAGAAACACAATGAGATATCACCTCTCACTGTTAGGATGGCAATTATCAAAATAACAAAAGATCAGTGTTGGCGAGGGTGTGGAAAAAAGGAAACCCTTATACACTGTTGGAAGGAATGTGAGTTGGTACAGCCACTTTTGAAAAAAGTATAGAGGTCCTCAAAAAATTAAAAATAGAACCACCAGTTGATCCAGCAATGCCACTCCTGGATATATATCCAAAAAAACTGAAATCAGGATCTTGAAGAGTTATCTGTACTCTCATGTTCATTGCAGCATTATTCACAATAGCCAAGACATGGAAACAACCTAAGTGTCTATCAACAAATGAATGGATAAAGAAAGTGTGATGTATATGTAGTGGAAATATTTTTTAGCCTTAAAAAAGAAGGAAATCCTATCATTTGTGACAACACGGATGAACTGGAAGACATTATGTTAAGTGAAACAAGCCAACACAGAAAAATGCCTACTACATGATCCCATTTGTATCTAAAATAGAAACTCATAGAAGCAAAGAATAGAACGGGGGCAGGAGGAGTTTGGAAATGGGGAGTTGTTTACAGTTATACAAGATGGAAAATTGAAGAAATCTGCTGTTCTATAACATGGTGCCCATAGTTAACAAAACAGTGTTGTGCACTTAAAAACTTGTTGAAGGTAAATCTTATGTTAAGTGCTATTGTCTCTCACACACACACACACACACACACACACACACACACACACACAAAACCAGAAAAGTAAGAGGTCATAAGAAGTCTTTTGGTGGTGATAAATATGTTTATTACCTTGATTTTGGTAATGTTATCATGGGTGTATGCTTATGTCTGAACTCAGTAATATGTATACATTAAATATATGCAATTTTTTGTATATTTAAGTTTATGCCAATAAGCTATAAAAAAAAGAAAAGAAAATTTTTAAAATTAAAAGTAAATGAAATAAACAATTACATTTAATAGCACATTTCAGGTTTTTAACAAAAGATTAATACTACGATTACATTAATAATATATGTATATTTAATTCCAGTTTAGAAAAAAAAAAGTAAAATAAAAATCTTAGATCAGATTTTCACACTACTACAGATATTTTTTTTCTCCAAACTGTTCTGCATTCTCGTTTCCAAAGCAAACTCTGAGAAAATTACCCATAATGTACATTGGGTCAACACTAGTGTATCATGCTACATTAGGTGCCAATGAGTAAACTGACACCATCTGGACTGAAACACGTTGTCTTTGCTTGCTGTCAAAAGAGCAAAGACAGCAGAAGTCATATTTAGTGTGCTGAAAACTTCTAAGTATCAATCCACAGAAGGCTTCTGAGGTTGAAAAAGCCAAATCCTAATAGTCACAAATAGCTGAGAGTCCTGGAACGGGCCAGGAAGCTTGTTGGAAGAAATGGATGGAGAACACATCTTGCAGTCTTAGGAGACATCACTTTCCTACCCTATAGGAAAGAAGTGGAAAAGCTGCATTTGTCCTCAACGCCTGGCACAGACAGCCTCCAAGTGGGATTTGTGAGAGAAGGGGCAAAGTGGAGGCCTGAATCTCCATAGTTATGATAGGGGGGCAGGGCATCTAGAGCTTGCTTTGGGATTACTGCCAAGCTGTAATGACTCCAGGCCCCAGTGGGCTTAATCCAGTGTGTAGCAGCTTCTGTTTCCCCATCTTGGTTTGAAATGGTTTTAAACATGTTTTATTGAATTTGTAATAAATAAATAACCTCTTTGGTGTTTATTTTATACGTGAAGAGCGTTCCACTGTATCAGAAATCTCTGACTTCCAAGAAGGTAACTTCTGAGTCATCAAAATCATGTATCCCTCTGAGCAATTGGTCAAACACGCATTAACTTCCCCATGAGACTCTCATGGCCTGTGCTCTAGCATGAACATTTTTGAGAGTGTCTGAGTTTTGTACAGTGGGCAGGTACATACACCAAATCATAGACAATTCTTAGAATCACAGAATGGAGCACACATTAAACATCGCTTCTCCAAGTAGCCCATTTTAATTTTATTATTTTTTTAGCAATCAGTAAAAATTTACTAATTATATTACATATTTTTACACCATTAGGAGCACATTGTATGTGCAATTTCATGTCATATTTTCACTTTCCTTAGTATTATAACGTATATTTTCCTGTGTAATTTTTTAAATTGAAGTATAGTTAATTTACAATATTATGTTAGTTTCAGGAGTACAACATAGTATTCAATATTTTTATAGATTATACTTCATTCAAAGTTATTATAAAATATTGACTATGTTCCCTGTGTTGTACAATCTATTCTTATAGCTTATTTACTTACTTATTCATTTATTTGTTTATTTATTTATTTATAATTAATTAATTAATTAATTAATTTTTGCTGTGTTGGGTCTTCGTTTCTGCGCGAGGGCTTTCTCTAGTTGCGGCAAGCGGGGGCCACTCTTCATCGCAGTGCGCGGGCCTCTCATTATTGTGGCCTCTCTTGTTGCGGAGCACAGGCTCCAGACGCGCAGGCTCAGTAGTTGTGGCTCCCGGCTCCAGTTGCTCTGCGGCATGTGGGATCTTCCCAGACCAGGGCTCGAACCCATGTCCCCTGCATTGGCAGGCAGATTCTCAACCACTGCGCCACCAAGGAAGCCTGCTTATTCATTTATTTTATTGAAATATAATTGATATACAATATTATATGTTAGAGGTGTACAGTACAGTGATTCACATTTTTTAAAGGTTATACTCCATTTATAGTTATTATAAAATGTTGGCTCTATTTCCTGTGCCGTACAATATATTCTTGTAGCTTACTTTATTTTATTTATTTATTTATTTTTGGCTGCATTGCGTCTTCATTGCTGCGTGCGGGCTTTCTCTAGCTGTGGCGAGTGGGGGCTACTCTTCGTTGCGGTGTGCGGGCTTCTCATTGTGGTGGCTTCTCTTTTGCAGAGCACGGGCTCTAGACGCATGGGCTTCAGTAGTTGCGACACGCAGGCTCAGTAGTTGTGGCACACAGGCTTGGTTGTTCTGCGGCCTGTGGGATCTTCCTTGGTTGTTCTGCGGACCAGGGATTGAACCCGTGTCCCCTGCATTGGCAGGAGGACTCTTAACCACTGCACCACCAGGGAAGTCGCTGTAGCTTATTTTACACAGTACATGATAGTTTGTACCTCTTCAACCCCTACTCCTATATTGCCCCTCCCCCTTCTCTCTCCCCACTGGTAACCACTAGTTTGTTCTCTATATCTGTGTCTCTTTTTGTTTTGTTATAGTCATTTGTTTCATTTTTTTAGTTTCCACATATAAATGATAACAAAGTATTTGTCTTTGTCTGACTTATTTCACTAAGCATAATACCCTCCAGGTCCATCCATGTTGTTGCAAATGGCAAAATTTCATTCTTTTTTACGGCTGAGTAATATTCCATTGTATATATGTACCACATCTTCCTTTATCCATTCATCTGTTGATGGACAATTAGGTTGCTTCCATATCTTGGCTATTGTAAATAATGTCAATATGAACTTTGAGGTGCATGTATCTTTTTGAATTAGTGTTTTCATTTTCTTTGGGTTTACACCCAGGAATGGAATTGTTGGATCATATTCCAAGCAGCCCATTTTTGAAAGTGGTAGTACTTAAAAGTAATTTTAGTTATTGGGACCCACATTCCTCTCTCGTTTTACATTCAACATAGTAGAAAACTACAGGGTTTTGATGATCAGCTACCCCACTGACAATTATATTTTCTATCTTGTTTATAGCTCCTTCTCCAAATTTCTATACACTTGTATATATCAATATTGCCACAATAATGCTGTACAGAAAACTTAGTAACTCGAAACAAGCATTGCTATTTCTCACAAGTTTGTGGATCATCTGGGAATTTCTCCCTGGGCTTGGCTGATGGTGGTTGGCCTCACCCTGAGTCTGCAGTTACCTGGTAGGTTGTCTGGGGACCTCTGATCTAGAATGGCCTCTCTAACGTGATCAGTGCTTCACTGAGATAACCAGGTTGGCTGTTCTGCTCCGTGTGTCTCATCCTCTAAAATAATAGCCTGGGGAAAGGAGGAAGAAAGAGAGCAGAAATCCACAAGACCTTTTAAGGCCTAAACTTGGAACTAGCATTTCTACATTTCCAGGACATTCTGTTGACTAAATCAAGTCACAGGGTCAGTCCAATTTCAAGGACTGGGGGAAGAGACTCCGCCTCTTCACAGAAGAGTTGGAACAGATTCATTGCAAAGGCCATGGTTATCATAAACCATTGATAGGTGCTACAGTTGGTAATGTTATCCTTTTGTATACTGGATATCTTTACAACCATCTTTTATTTAGAGATTGAAACATTTTAGCTTATTTTGACTTTAAGAGTGACTTTTCAGAATGGGACTTAACAAATCCCTAAGGCTCACACTTTATTAGATCCCAGAGTGAGGCATCCTGATTGTGCTAAGCAAGATTCAGATGAAGCACAATAGATCAGACTGCCAGGGCCCTTAAGAGAGAGAACTTCTCAACCAAACCAACAGCTTCTAGCCTCCAAGTACTACTGTGCTTGAACAAGAGTGCTCATAACAGTACAACCTGACTTAAAAGTTATCTGTAAGCTTAAGTACAAATCAGCATGACGGTGGGACCCTTGTCCAGAGAAGGTTAGCAGGGAAGCCCCACAGGTTGATAAGGTAAAGCTGACCCTAACCTGAGTCTCACATCTGGAATAGGTATTCAACACTTGAGCCAGTCACTTTACCATCACACTCATGCCCAACTGAGCAGATTAAAACTTCAAACAAGCCATCCAAGATGGAGAATTCTCTGTGTGCCTCTCTATCTTGAAATTCCATAAGAAACACCCTTACTAGTGACTCCTTTGCTTAGGAGCCTAAAGTGCTGCTTGGACCTACCCTGTCACCAAGAGGACAGTCCTCCATTTGAAAGCTACAAGTCGGGAGTTGACAGGAGGGGAGGGTAACAACCACATGTAAAGAAGGCCACCATGCCTCTGTCTCTGTTCTCCGCTGGCCCCAGTAGCCTTGGGGCAAAGTTGTCTAGTGCTAACAAATGATAATTTAAAAAATCAACCCCCATATAGGAGCCTATATATTGATATTTGTACAGAAGGATATATCATATGTGTGTTTATATACTTATGAAATTGCAGTATCCATAAGAAATTCACCAAGATCTTGCTTCCTGCTGACTGTTATTTGGTGGAGTTAAGCTTTTTGGAAATTTAAAAAGCAAAGTAATTTGCAAAATAGATAGCAAGGGCTTCCGTGTTATTCTCAAGTATAACTTTCAATTTACAAGTCTTTCATCTGTCCTCACTTTTTATCTGCCCTTCTTCCTTTCAACGTTATTTGAACCACAGCATTTCCATCAGCATGAAGATTCTGAGGAATTGCCTGAAGGCTTCCCTAAGGAGTACAGAACCATCTATTCAGATATTTTAGGGTACTTTTAACTGTAGGACAATGGTCTCTGGACACCTGCCATATGCCGTATCAATCGGTGAAATCCAATCAGCTCAGGATTTACCTGAAATAATAATAATCATAGAACATAGTAATAGTAGTAGTAGTGGTGGTAGTAGTAGTAGTAATAATAGTAGTAAGGGTAATAATAATAGTAATAGTAGTAATAACATTCACCACCATCTTGATCCCTTTATACACATTGTCTCACTAAATGCTTTTGACAAGCCGTAAGATAGCTCTTTTAAAAGCCGAAGAAACTGGCTCTGATTTTTCAAAACCATGCAGCTAACACATGGCAGAGGCAGGATCGAACCCAGGTTCATCTCACACTCTTAACTGCTTCTCTGTGTTGTTCCTAGAGAGACAAAAATCATGCTAATTTGCATTTGCACAAGTGCTAGGCTGACATACTGGACCAAGATTATTGGCGGCTTTACCTAAAGATGCTCAAGCTGTGGCTCATAGGGAACAGAAAGGACACAAGGGCAGGCCGAACACGGATAAAGGAGAACCACACACCTGGCAGGAAGCCCCATAATGGAGCATAGATCACGCCTGGGCAGAAAGACACATTGGAGTGTGTGGAAACTTGAGACAGGCTGACTCTGAGCGGAAAGCATTTTCACAGCTACTAGGGCAGAGGAGCAGAACAAAGTGACAGGTGACATGCCACAGCAGCCATGGCTGCTTGCCGGGAATGTGGCGTAGGTAGGTCAGGTGCCACACTCTTAGCCTTGGGCGCTATCAGCGCTCAGATAATTGTAAGTCACAACACCCCCAAAGTGCCAGCTTCTAATTGAGAGCATGCATATTAGACATGCATTCATAGCTGTGATTGTTGTTCACTAGGCCAGGTGGCTGTGTAGAACAAAGCATAATCAACCCTTTTATTATTTTTCATTAAACACTTTTTCATACTTTATGTTAGATTCAATGTATTTCCACCACTGGCTTCTGTCTTTGAAGACTGTAGAATCTGCTGGGGAGTTAGACACATAAACAACTACTGGGATCTATAAAGCATGTTAGAAGTATTATAGTTGAATTTTTTAGAACCACGTTCTTGAGTTATGGTTGACATACGAATAGCTGTACATATTTAATGGATACGACCTGATGAGTTGGGAGATAATTGTACACCCATGAAACTGTCACCACAATTTATGTAGTAAAGCTGTCTGTAATCTCAAAAACTTTCTCCAAAGACTTGTAATAACAGGCCCATGTTTTTTGTTTTTTTTAAATTAAGCTGTTGTCTTTTTTTTTTTTTTTAATTATTATTTATTTATTTATTCATTCTTGGCTGTGTCGGGTCTTCGTCTCTGTGCGAGGGTTTTCTCCAGCTGTGGCAAGCGGGGCCACTCTTCATCGCGGTGCGCGGGCCTCTCACTATCGTGGCCCCTCTTGTTGCGGAGCACAGGCTCCAGACGCGCAGGCTCAGCAGCCGTGGCTCACGGGCCCAGTCGCTCCGCGGCATGTGGGATCCTCCCAGACCAGGGCTCGAACCCGTGTCCCCTGCATCGGCAGGCAGGCTGTCAACCACTGCGCCACCAGGGAAGCCCAACAGGCCCATGTTGATAAACTGGGAACCATATTTATTATTGCAAAACACCAACCATAGCCAAATAGCATTTATTTATTCATTTATTCAGCCAATACATATTTCTCAAACCTCTATTAAATGTCAGATACTATGTTCGTCACTGGTGTATACTTACAGTCAACATAGGGTGGCAGGAAACAGACATTTTAAAAGTCTATGTTTAATTATAGATGTGATTAGTGCTACAGAGGAGAAGTTCAGGATGCTATGGGAATGTAGTGCAGGGGATCTATACCAGGCCTAATTGTGTGTCATTTAAATCAAGACTTGGATGAGAATTTAGCCCTTTTTTATAAGAAAGAAGGTAGGAATCTTCCAGGCAAAGGAATAGAATATGCAAAGTCCCTGAAGGAGAAAGTTGGGATGAGTAGAAATATGGCTGGAGAGAGGGAAAGAAAAGAGGTGCCAGTTGAGGCCGAAGATATGGGTCATGGAAGACATTGGCAACCATAGTTTATTCTGTGATTGACATAGGACTTTATTCTAAGGACACTTTATTTATTTATTTATTTATTTAAATTTTATTTATTTATTTATTATTTATGGCTGTGTTGGGTCTTCGTTTCTGTGCGAGGGCTTTCTCCAGTTGTGGCAAGCGGGGGCCACTCTTCATCGCGGTGCACGGGCCTCTCACTATCGTGGCCTCTCTTGTTGCGGAGCACAGGCTCCAGACGTGCAGGCTCAGTAATTGTGGCTCACGGGCCCAGTTGCACCGCGGCATGTGGGATCTTCCCAGACCAGGGCTCGAACCCGTGCCCCCTGCAT
Organism: Balaenoptera borealis; assembly: GCF_965194805.1. Lineage (NCBI taxonomy): Eukaryota > Metazoa > Chordata > Mammalia > Artiodactyla > Balaenopteridae > Balaenoptera > Balaenoptera borealis. The sequence continues at coordinate 21,311,431 of NC_138876.1, forward strand.
TGGCAGGCAGATTCTCAACCACTGCGCCACCAGGGAAGCCCTAAAGACACTTTATATACATTAACTCTACAGGTGGAAATCTGATCTTCCCTCTTTTATACCTGGGGAAGCTCAGCCTTAGAAAATTTCAGAGAGAACTTGGATTCACACCAAGGCAGTCTAGCTCTAGAGCCCAGCTGAATTGTTACCTGACACGGCCTCTAATGATTAGCTTTGTGTTTCAGAGGGGAGTGAGTGCATTGGTAAGCATGGTCCATACATCAGTCATATCAGTGGGATACATGAGTGAACAGGAGTAGACTAAGATTTCAAGAAGAAATCACTGGTCATCCATCTGCCTTGGGTACATACAGCTGCAGGAGGCGTTTTGACAAATGCAGCCATCACTAGCACAAGTACTTTCTGCACCTATTAGACATTTTGCACTTAAGAGGCTCTGCAAAAATGGGAGGTAGAGTCCATATTTCAGCAACTTCCATTAAGCTGTCATATACCTTCCCTGCATTCCCTGCCTTATAGCAGACCTTGGATTAATAAGATCTTTTCCACTCAGTAAGAGTTTTCCCCTCTCACCTGCGCAAACATCCTGCATTCTACTCCTATCACAGTCTAATAATTTTAATGTGAGATGCACAAGGTCAAACCCAGATCTTGGGCCCTTGGGTGATTGTGAATCATTTAGCAACTATACCCAATCTTTAGTGAAGGCTAGAAAATATTGAGAGTATTGAGCTTTTCTTTTCCCCAGAATGAACTGTGCAATAGAGCAGTGATAATCACTCTCACAGGCAAATGTGCCTTTTCTGAAATTCTAGGTAAAACTCTGTCCCACCCAATCCCTGAGTATGAGAAACAAGGGGAATATAATAGTAGAAAAAGCTAATCATTTAATTTTGTTTTGTGTATTTTTGTATACGGAAAGTTGACAGACTATAGATGTAGAACTCTACAGATGTAAGTGTATTATAATTCAGCACTTCAAACTATTGAGAGTGACTGGTTTTCAAAGTTTATTTTTAAATAAGTAATATATTCACACAAACACAATTTCCCACCCATCTCACTGAAACATTATATGTATATATTTATATCTAAATACATTTATGTATATACATATGTACATAAACAAAATTCTAGTTCCTCATTCTTTAAGTAGAAAAATTGAGGCATATTCAAGATCAGCTGGTTTCTTAGGACATTCAGTGTTCTCAGGACATTGCATGTGTGAGTTGCATTTATAATTCTATAGCTAATGAACCTTATAATCTTTTGAGTATTATTCGACAGCTGAGAAAATTTTCTCTGAAGCTATGTGGTCATCATCATCGCCATTATGATTAGTATAACTGCCATTCTCAAATGAGGCAAAATTCACTACTCCTCAGGGTAGTGGGTCCAAGAGACAGAATGCAAAAAAAAAAAAAAAAAAATAGCATCACTTGACTTTTTTCACTTCTAGTCTGCTCACTTCAGCCCCCATCTCATCACCTCACCGAGAAATTTTGCTCCTTTGGTGACAAATGAGGGAATTGAAGGCCCCCTCTTGACCCTCAAGTCATTTTTCATGTTATTCATGTAGCCATAATGAGCTGGGGCGGGGGGAGGGTTATAAAGTAAAGTTTTAGAGCATGTGTTTTGGAATGTCACAAACCTGGGTTTGCATCTTAGTTCTATTACATGTTAGGTTTGGGAAGGTCACTCATACAGTTTGGGCTGTTTCCCATCTGTAACGTGGAGGTTATCATACATACATCATGAAATTTGGTTGAGGGTCAAATAAGAAAATGTATTTAATTTCTCAGCCCAGTACCTGACACCTTGCCAGGCCCTATTAATGTCATTATCGATATTATATCAACAATATATCACTATTATGATTATCCTTTATAATGAGGAAAAGGTTGGACCCTGTTCTCTCCTTCCAGCCGTCAATTCAGTATCTCCTGTCCCCTGTCCAAGACTTGTGAAGGGATATGCCAAGTTTGGGCTGTTATTGCTATTTCGATTATTTAATATTCACTGAGCACGGAGATGGTGCAGCATTTGTGGGGCACACGAGGAGGTAGCGGCAGCCTCTCCTGCTCTGGGTTGAGCTGGGAGCATGAAGCTGGCTGGATGAGTGGTTGAGGGCAGCACAGCCAAAAAAGACCATCTGGACCAGTGCAGTCAGGGCTCCCAGGAAACCTGTAGGGGCTCCGACTAAGCCAAGTTATTTGGCTTCTAATCAACTTAACATTAACATTCCCCCAGCCCTCCTGTCTAAGATGCTAATTCCTCCTAAAGAGGTATGTGATATATAGAAGCGCACATCAATCAGGATGCTGATTTTTCTTCTGCCTCATCTCACTCCTGTCAGCTGGATTGATCCACTGGAAAACAGAGACTTTTCTTTTATAATAAAGCAAAATCCTAATTTGAATAAACACCACTGCTAAACTCTCACTTTAAGAGACGCATTTGGCGGTTTATGGCTTTGTCACTCCGATAATACTTCTCCTGGAACAGATGCCAGATTCCTTTTCTTGTTAGGAAAGTGGTCAAGCTTTTTTGAACCAATCGTACCTTGTAGAACCACCCAGCCCTCAACTTCCAACACTTCTAAAAATTGTCTGAAGGCCAAGCGTGTCCCAAATTCCAACATAACTGTAGTACAGGGCTTCCCTGGTGGCGCAGTGGTTGAGAATCTGCCTGCCAATGCAGGGGACATGGGTTCGAGCCCTGGTCTGGGAAGATCCCACATGCCGTGGAGCAACTAGGCCCGTGAGCCACAACTACTGAGCCTGCGCGTCTGGAGCCTGTGCTCCGCAACAAGAGAGGCCGCGACAGTGAGAGACCCGCGCACCGCGATGAAGAGTGGCCCCCGCTCGCCTCAACTGGAGAAAGCCCTCGCACAGAAACGAAGACCCAACACAGCCATAAATAAATAAATAAATAAATAAATAATAAATAAATAAATTTTAAAAAAATAAAAATAAAAAATAAAAGTGAGTCATGCATTTACAAAAAACAAAAACAAAAACAAAACAGTAGTACAGAAGCTGTCTCCTCTATCATGTTTATCATGTGATAAGATTCTATTCTAAGTCACAAAATGCATCCTGTAATTGCTTTCTTTACTTCATTACCTGCTTCAGGTAAACGGCATTCAGAGAAGTCTAATTGTGCCAACATGCTCACAAAAAGTTAAGCAGGACCTTCATATTAAAACCCTGTATTATAAAGTTGGCCTACAGTGCTGGGGCAGGGGCCGGGGGACTTGAGATCACTCTGCCTTATTTTCCATTGAATTACCTTGAGTTCCCAAGATACAGTGCCAGGCGTATAAAGCTGCTCGGTCAGTGTTTGCTGAAATGAGAACAACAGTTACTACCAGAAGAATTATTTCTCAGCCTCCATGGATTTGTATTTGCAGCCCCTCAGTCAAGTAGTCTTACAGGAAGATCTCAATAAGCGATTCTCCACAACTCAGACAAGCAAAAAGTGTGTATGTGAGTGTGTGTGTTTTCGGTAGTTGAAGGTTGGGGAGGGGAGGCAGCTATACTCTTGTGGACACAGGTAAATCTATTGTATAATTTCTACAATAGAGTGCCACGCAGTAACCACTGCAGTTAGTAATAATAATAATAATAATAATATCTGCTGATTATATGATGGTTTACAGTTCATAAAGTGCTTTCGCCTATGCTATCCCATTTGGTCTCTGTAACAACTGAAGGGAGATTCTTATTCCCATTTTACTTGTGGGGAGACAGAACTCCAGAGTTCGCTGTGAGTAATTTACAAGGACAGAACTGGCTCTGTTGACAGCTGTCCTGTTACACTTCCTATTACCTGTTCTCATCTGCTGTCTACACTCCACTTCCTTAAGGGCTTGATCAGAGATCATGAGCTGCTCCTATGTTTCAGAAGTTGACATATTCCATTATTATTCATTCGACAAGCTATCCCACGATTACTTAGATGCTAAGCACAATGACAGTTTCTAGGGGAGGATACAAAGCTAAATAAGATAAAGATCACTGCTTTTGAGGGGCTCAAAATCTAACTGGGAAAGTCAACATTTAAATATTTAAATATTTATGTAAATAAATATTTTTTTGTGGAATGTGATAAGTTCCTACAAAGTGTTGAATAAACAAGGAAGATGGAGGAACTAACTTCTGAAGGAGGAAGGCAGAGAAACTTCAGAGTCAATCTTTTGCAAGACTTTGGAAGATGAATAGGAGAGTTTTTGTTGTGGTTTTCTTCCAGTTTTATTAAGGTGTAATTGACATACAATATTTTATAAGTTTAAGGTGTATAACATAATGATTTGATACATGTATAGGTTGCAAAATTATTACCACAATAAGTTTAGTTAACATCAATCACTCCACATAGTCACATTTTCTTGTAATGAGAACTTTTAAGATCTACTCTTTTAGCAGATTTCAAATATACAATACAGTATTGTTAACTATAGTCACCCTACTGTACATTACATCCCCAGAACTTATTTGTCTTATAACTGGAAATTTGTAGACTATGAGATTTTTGGGGAGGAGGAAAAGGGAAGAGAGGGCAGCTCAGGAAGGGAAATGAGCCAAAGCATAGAGCCGTGACCTGTGAAGGCCTGCTTGTGAACAGGTGAGACTCTCAGTATAGGATACTTGTGGGCAGTGATCATAGATGAAACTGGAAGGTGAAATCAGGCCAGATGACCTCAACTGCGCAGTCTAGCTTTTAACCCTGTGTATGATGTATATGTTCAGAATGTAATTGTTTAAAAGGCAACAAGGTTTGTAAATAATAAACTTTAAAATACCTTCTCTGGAGAAAGGCCAAGATTGTCCCAGATCAGGTATGGACAAGATATGGGCCTTGAAGTCAATGGTGGGGATTGTCTTGGTACCATGGCTTTTCCTTGGTGGCTGCATGAAGGAAAGGGACAGCTCCTACAGACCCAGAGGAGGAATTCATGCCTTAAAAGCCAAAACAAAACAAAACAAAGAGAAAAAGAAAACCAACTTTGGGTTTATTTTATCATAATCTTGTTTAAATGTTGGTGAAGGCAGATAGGAGAAAAGCTCCCATGGAGAGATGCGTCCCAGGAGCGTGGAGTTTTACTAATCATCTAGTCATCGCATCTCCCCCCGCCACCTGGTGATTCTCCTCACACTGATCGTGGGGTGTGTTTCCCTGAGTGTAGTGTTTCCCTTTCTCCGTGTGTGTGTGTGTGTGTTTAAAAATGAAGCACTTCTTTACAAAGGATTTTTTGATACTTGGTAAATCTTTGATGAATTTGTCTAAAAATGTATTTTGCAAAAACACAAAACGCAGAGCTACAGAACTGTAGCAGACCAAGTTTCTGGTGTAGTTCCCCCTTCCATCCAGTGGAGATCTTTGCATTTACTAAAATTCCAGCTTTTTTCCTTGACAGCCCAGCCCAGCATGTCCCTCTTTCCCTGGCCTTGCTTATATGCTCAGGCATACTGACTTCTTTTCTTCAAACATGCCAAGTTCTTCCTGCCTCGGGCCTTTGCACGTGCTGCCCTCCCCTTTCCTCCACCACTTTGCATGGCTGGCTCCTTCCTAACATTCGGGCTCAACCCAGATGCCATCTACTCATAAAGGACCTAAATGATCACCCTGTATAGATAACTGCCCCCCTCTATCCCACACCAGTCATTACCATATCATCTGCTTTCATTTTCTTCTTACTACTTACCCCTATCTGAAAAATGTCTTATCTAGGTCTTTGTTTATTTCTTTATTGTCCATATCCCCTACTAGAATGTGAGTATCATCATCAGTCCTGGATCCCCATGTCTGTCACAGAGCCTGGCACATATTAACCATTAAAATCTCATTAAATAAACAAGTGGATGAAAAAGCGAAGGCAGTTTTAGGTGACTTAAATTCTGCCCTACATTGGCATTAGTATTTAAAATACCCCAATTTCTATTTGACTTTGCTAAGAATGGAGGGAAACAGCCATCTTTTATTACACTTGCATCACATTATTTTGATGTCCTCCATCCAGGATATGTGTAACTTATGAATCAGTTTTACTCGATTATCCTCAACCTCTTACCCTTCTCTCTACCATATCCCATTCTCCACCGCATATCTCCATTTTCCCAGTTTATTCTATTTCTGTGCACAATAGGAAAGTAATTTACACTTATCTTATTATCTGGGCTAGTGCCATAGCAAAACAGGCATTGTGCTAAGCATTTTAGATGCATTATCTCAATGCAATTTGCTTTAAATACCTTCCAAATATTGTCAGGTCCTATAAATTTGCATTATAACTCCTTTTGAGGTTATATCCAAAAAAGTTATTGCCCAAACCAATGTCAAGCTTTTTCCCTATGTTTTCTTCAAGTAGTTTTACAATTTCTGGTCTTACCTCTAAGTCTGTAATCCATTTTGAGTTGATTTTTGTACACACTGTGAGATAAAGGTACAGTTTTATTTTGCTGCATGTGAACCTGCAGTTTTCCCAATATCATTAAAGAGACTATCCTTTCCAAATTGTGTGTTCTTGGTACCTTACCGAAGATCAGTTGACCATAAATGCATGGATTTATTTCGGGGGTCTCTATTCTATTGCATTGGTCAAATGTCTGTTTTTATGCCAGTACCATACTGTTGATTCCTGTTGCTTTGTGATATATTTTGAAATCAGGAAGTGTAATGCCTACAGCTTTGTTTTGCTCAAGATTAGTTCGGCTCTTTAGGCTCTTCGGTGGTTCCATATGAATTTTAGGATTGCTTTTTCTATTTCTGTGATAAATTGCAATGGAATTTTGATACTAGTTACATTGAATCTGTAGATAACTTTGGGTAGTATAGAGATTTTAACAGTGTTAATTCTTCCAATATATGAACACATGATATCTTTCCATTTGTGTCTTCTTCCGTTTCTTTCATCAGTGTCTTATGGTTTTCAATGTACAGATTTTTTCACCTGCTTGGTTAAATTTATTCCTAAGTGTTTCATTATTATTTATTCCAGCACTAACATTCCAAGCCTATCTAACCCTCAAGTCATTGCCCAATAATTGCTGTTGTACAGTGAGAGACACTGATATCTCAGTAATTGGAGAAGGAAGTAAAGTGAAATACTTCACCAAGTTTTAGACCTGTCAGTAAAATTTCATTAGGAAATGTGACTAATTTCATGATTTGATTGCACCTGAGCAATATCTTTATAAAATACATTTTTTAAGGGAGAAGCAATGCAGGTGTGTTTACTTCTCAGAGTTGATGTCTAGCATATGAATATTAGGATTTTTTCAGGACCGCCAGGGTTTGGTTATTCAGTCATTTCTTAATCTTTGATATAAATAAAAGTCTTCTAGACTAATATAAATGTATCTGACCAATATCGTACTCCCATACACTGTGCCTGACATGTATTTGATCAATAAATATTAGTAAAATCAGTTGAAAAAATGAATTACATGAATTAATGAATTAATGAAAAGGTTCAGGGTAGGGAATTAGAAGTTTTCTTTAAAAATCTATATACTGCAGTATATATTGTGCAAATATTTATACCCAGGTAAAACATCCTCCATAGTTGGTGTATAAGTGGTAAAGTCTAAGGTGTTTAAAAGCTATCAAAATAATATTAATTATGAGAAGAAGAAGAAGGAGAAGGAAAATAATTGCATATTCTCATCAGCTATGTTTGATCATAGTGCCTCCTTCAGAATTTTGTCTTTAGTCAACATTAAAGATGATCTCATCTAAGATCCTGAAAAACCTTCTCCATGGTTTTCTGTTTATAAAGGATTGGAGATTGAATGGAAAAAGAATCTGCTTCTTATTTATGAATTCAGGGCTTACTGAGACAGGGAAATCTGAGCTGTCCTTTCCTCATCCAGATTCATACAAGGTGCTGAACTGTATGAGAAAGTGGAAACTGGAAAAGGAGGCTTCATCTTTCTGGGCTATTAATTACTCATAGAAGGTATTGCTCTAATGAAATGTCAACACAGAGTACTCATATTTTTCTGGTTGTGGCTTCTGCCATGTCAGAGACACATTTGGAGTGGAGAACGGGACAGTAAAAGAAATTCTTTTTGATAAATCCCATGTACAGGCCAAAGAAAATCCCCTATTCATCTCTGTAAAAAAAATAGGGGAGGGGATGGAAAAGAAACAGGGTATTAGTTTATGAAGTTCCTGCTGAATCCCATTTGAAGAATTCGGTTCAACTTCAAAGAAGACCCCAAGGTCACATCTGAAGCTGATTCCATTGTACAGGGTAACTCACCATGGTTTACAATATCTTCAGTGCAGCTGGCACCCTTTCTTCTTCTGTAGTACCCCAAAACACTCCTAGACTCCACAGGTCTAGGGAAATAGCATGTGACGGTGCCATTGGACTGTGTACATCAACCACGTGGTTTTAATGGCTGCAAATAGGACAATTATGTTTTCAACAAATGGGTACCCCTTTGAAGAAAGGAAATATAGGGCAATTATATTGATACATTATCTCCTGGGGCTTGCTTGACGTACCTGAAAAGGGTGCAATTCAGTTTGACATCTCTCATCACTTCCTGGCCTTTATGGTTGAAGAAGCACAAGTGTGTTTGATTTTTTACAACTGTCAAGGGCTACCATAGCCTCTGACCACCATCCTCTTCCCCCACTGGGGTTTCATAGCAATGACCAGGGTGATTTCAGAAGTGCCTCTGATTCTTAGGTCACCTTTGATCTCTCTTAGACCAATCTGCTCCTCAAATGGGGCAATAAAAGACTGGGCTCCAATAAAAGACTGAGAGTGGACGTGTGTATTCTCAATACAGTCCTGATTGGTGTCATGAGAAACATTTTCTGTCATGATTTTAGTGATCAAAAAACGATGACTTAACCCAAATTCTCTTTTTCCTCATTTTGTTTTAAACATATATTAACATTTTAAAATAGAATTTAAACAGATGCCCAGTAACAGAATGACAAACATGAAGTGTGAAATCTGAAAGCTAGGAAACTGAACCACATATGGTCACCATTTTTTTCTTAACATCCGCCTGCGCTGGACTATTAGGTGGTTTCATCACTTTCAGGCCAAGCAGGACTTGTAAAACTGGGGAGGTGGGTATTCAAAGACAACATTTGCTTGGTGCCTTTAATGATTTCTGTAATTAGTCATTTAAGCAGATTGCCCTGTGATCCCAAACAGGGAGTACAGGGAGATGAGCTGAGAAAATCATTTCCTTAAGGTACTTGAAAGCTAATTGCAGAAAATGAGATCTGTCTCTTTGCGGGTTCTCTGGCTCCTGTTTCATTGGGTGGGGATGGCGCAGGAGAGCAACATTCTCCAAGAATCTATAAAATGTATATGCCCAGGAGCACTTTTTTTTTTTTTTTTTTGACACCAGAGTGCTAAAGGCCTTTGTTGGCTTGCGAAATTTAACAGGTAAGTAAATGATCCGAATATGGCAATGACAATTTAGAGACCAGCAGAAGGAAATGCACCTGGTTAGAGCAAGTCTCAACTCCATGAGAGAAAGAGACACCAAGAAACCAAGGAAGTGATGTTTCATAGGAACAGGGTACAAGGTCTAGGGGGTCTATGACTCTGCCTTCATTGAACTGGACAGTTAGACTTTGCTAACAAACGCACTTTGAGTGACTCATTCAGCTTTTACTTCAAAGATAAAAGTAGAAGTTTTCAAAGCATGTCAGAAAGGGACGTAACTATTTTAATGAATCCAGGACTCCCTTACTAGGTAACACTCTCTCAGACAAGCCTTCATCTCAGCAAGCCTCAGTCGCTCCCTGTGAGAGAAAGCCCTGTTTAATTCTCACCAATAATTGGGCCATTCTCTTGTGGGAGTGTGTTGATGACTCAAAACCTTTTAAAAGTTGGCATGATATAGGAGATACGGGGATATATGTATATGTATAGCTGATTCACTTTGTTATAAAACAAACTAACACACCATTGTAAAGGAATTATAGTCCAATAAAGATGTTAAAAAAAAAAATCTCTGTGCACACATGCATACATACTCACTTTGTACATAACAATAAATAACAGTTAAGATTTACTGAGTGCTAACTACCTGCTATGCACAAATGCAACTTCCTTAAGTGTCCTCATTTACTAAATTCTCATGCCTCTGTATAGGGAAGTTTTGCTGATCAGGAAACAGGGACAGAGCATTTAAGTAACTAGCTTGAGGTCACAGAGCTAATAAAGGGAAGAACTAAGATTCAAACTCAGGCAGTTGACAGAACTGCTGTTCAGAGGATAAGCATTCTTTCCTTCATGTCCTTCAACATTCCCATTTTCCATCTCTAACCAAACATATGGAACCCATAAATTTCTTTTATGGGCCCTAACATCACCATGGAGTCCTAGATAAATCTTGACCGGCTACTGGATGCCAGTGAAGCATATTAAGGATGGAGGGGGGCAGCAGTACAATTGGCCTGATTTTAGTATTCTGCTGAATAAAGCATGTTGCTTTGAAAGTCATGAAAGATCGTTAATGTTTCAATAGCCAGAGAGAGTACAATGCCACGAAGTAAAGAATTCTTCTACACTATTCCAGTAACTTCAATGGCCTGGAGTTCTGACCATGCCAAGGAGGGGGAAAAGGGAGCAGCAGACCTTCAACAGTGATGCCTGGCACATGAAGTCCCTTGGTGGCAGCTGCTCTTTCATCTCAAATCCTTAAAATCCCCATTGCAGATTGTCTTGACTTTAACACAAAAACATCTACCATCCAGAGTTTTCAATCTAGTCAACTAAAGAAGTAGAATTTCAGGGGAATAGTAGAAATGGCTTGGAGCCATGGGCCATTCCTTTGGTTGACATACAAGTCCATCTCCCTTATGATTACCTGGCATTCAATGTGTTTCTGACATAAAATCGAAGATTAACACGATTTCAAAAAAGAGCAGAGCAGACAGTGCCACTAGAACTTGTGTGTTTGCCAGGTCATCTGTCCTTTAGAACTCTGTCCTGTACAAAATATAGAAAAGCGAAACCATTCAGCGGCCCTTCAGACAGGAGACATGAGTTGGCGTGAACCATCCCTTCTGTTCCGAGAGCCAGCTGAGGCAGGAGCCACTAAGAACCTGAGTGCCCCTCATTCTGGTTGCCTAAGCGTGCTTCCTGAGGTGTGGGACAGGTCTGTTTGTCTCCACCGAGGAGGGCGAGCCATCAGCAGAATGCTAAGTAGCTCTTTCAGCGGCGCTGACTGATTTGCAGAGATGGCACAGATGTGACCTCCTCAGTCAAAGTCAGTGTTTTCTTGGCCCTCACAATTTCAGAAAAATACAAATGTAAATGAAAAATAATGACAAGGCCCACATATAGCCCCAGAGTCATTGCCTCAGCAATTATTGATGCCTGCTAGGTTTCCAGCACCCTGCTAGATGCTGACAATGACATAAAAATCATCAAAGGCAGAACTCCTGTTCTCCTCAATATTAATAATGACAAAGTAGCAAAAATTACATCGTTTTAAACATCACAGAGTTAATCGTTTTCTTTGCCACATATATTCTGCTTTTCAAATTAAAAACCAGCAGAAAAACACAAGCATGACTTACTCATAGTCTTCCCTTTGTCTCAAATGCCCTTTTATTCATCTGCCTGGAGGACCTCCATATATAATTCAAAGTCTAGCATGGCTGTCAGCTCAATGGCATGAAGTCTCAATGGCCATGTCCACACTGCAATCCCCACCACTCTATGGTCCCTTCGTACCCCATCCACATGGCTGCAACTTAAGAAATTATTATAGGTATCTGGGTATGTGTCTGAATCCCCCACTTAGTGACCCCCTTTGGCTGAGGTTCTTCTAGACTCTGGCTGTTCTTTAGAATCATCTCCAGGTATGTTAAAAAATACAGAAGTTCAGGTTCCAAACCAGACCCACTGAGGCCTGCACATCTTTATTTTACTCTCCACAGGTGAGAGCCACACAAAGAATAATAGCAGAATACAAATCAAAATAGTACGTCCTTAATATCTTAGGCAAGATCCAATAACCCAGTGAAATGTTTCCACATTCAGAACACAGGGCTCCAGCTGGAGGCTGAAGTGAGCCTTCCATTTCCTTCCTACTACTTAAATCTAAATCTTGAGACCAGCACATTCAATTCCCCCTGTGCAAAGACGGGGTGGGAAGGCAAGATGGATGGCCAGATCTGCACAAAAGGCCTTGGCCTAATTTACCCACTCAGCTCTCTGCTCAGGGGAGTTGGAAAAGAAAAGAAGAGAAGCATGCCTGGCCTGGACCAAGGAGACACACTGTGCCTGGGTTTATTTACCATGAGGCAAGGAGAGAAAAAATGAGATCATGTGTCCCTGGCTATAAGACACAGTAACCCTGTCTAGGAGAAAACCACAGCCCAAAGAACGTCCTAGTCTCAGACAAATCATGTTAAATACTCCTGTCCCCTTGTTGGAGGATCTGGAAAGTGAACAGAAGTGGACCTGGAATGTAAGGAGCAGCCTCAAATTACTTCCTCTTATTCCATTGGCTTCTTGTCAAGAGGCAGCCATCCTGAGTGCCAAGACCTCCATGCCCCACTCAACTGCTATATTTTCCCTTTTAGTCTATAAGTGTGTGTGTGTGTGTGTGTGTGTGTGTGTGTGTGTGTGTGTGTGTTGTAGAGTGCTAGTAGTAGCTAGTGGGTAGAGCCCAGGGATGCTGCTAAACATCCTATGATGCACAGAAACAACTTTTTGCTGTTGTGTTGGAACAGTTCGTCCACAACAAAGAGTTGATCCAGCCCCAGATATCAATAATGCCAAGGTTGAGAAACCCTGGATTGGAAAGAATATCTATGGAGCACTCACTTTTTACCACACAAAGAACCTTGTTCTTTTTTTAATATTTATTTATTTATTTGGCTGCACCGGGTCTTAGTTGCAGCACGTGGGATCTTTGTCGGCACATGTGGGATCTTTTAGTTGCGACATGCGGGCTTCTTAGTTGCGGCACGCGGGATCTAGTTCCCTGACCAGGGATTGAACCCAGGCCCCCTGCATTGGGAGCTCGGAGTCTTAACCACTGGACCACCAGGGAAGTCCCAAGAACCTTGTTCTTTACATTATCCCATGTAATTCTAACAGAAACCCATTGATGAAAATATAATCCCCATTTTCAGATGAAGAATCTAAAGCTCAGAGAAATGGAGTAGCCCCTGAAGGTCCCAGATCTGGAAGGTAGCAGAAAGGGACTCACACCAAGGTTTCTAATTCCCTCTCACGTTCATTCCTTCACCACAGAGTCCCCTGTTTCCACCATGTCACTCCTCTCTCCCTTTCATGTCCCCATTGCCACTGGTATAATTCAGGGTCTCTGGGGGCAAGGTCTTTTGGTAGGTCAGCCTACAACCACTTCCATTAGTTTAGGTTTCCTCTTTCTTTCGCCAGACTTTTGTATAGACAAGATACAAATTTAGTGCTACCTAAGACAGGATATATTACAGAAGCACTGTCATGCCTTTACTTTTAAACTCAGCAATTTATTCATCCCATTCTTGGAGGAATGTAGGCTCGTCTTTAGCAGGCACTTCTGAAATAATGGTTGATTGTCAATGCAGATTACTTGGTCAAAAAGAAACAGCCAAAAAAAAAGTGTTCAAAGGGAAAGTGTAGATGGGATTTTGGCCAAATTAGATCTGGTTTCAGCTACTTTCTAACTTGGACTTGCATATTCCTCCTGCTCTGGTCCTTCATATTGTTTAACTCATCCTTCACTTAGTATGCTTCAGCCACAGGGACCTTCCTCAATTCCTCAAATGCACCCAGTTCTTTCTTCAGGGTATCCACTCATTCTCTGGCTTCTTCTAGAATGTGCTTCCCTCTACAATGCATTTGGCTATCACCTGTCTTTTCATTCAAGTCTCAACTTGGATGCCATTTCTTCAGAGAGGCCTTCCTTGACCTCCCCCAATCTCAATCAGCCTCTTCTTTCATATCACTTGCTGCTATTTGTAGTACATTCTTGGTGGTGTTTATTAGAATAATGCCCAGCTCCCCACATAGGGGAAAGAGTCCTATGAGGGCAAAGGCCATGTCAGCTTGGTTTAACCAATGCTCAGCCCATAGCCTGCATCGAAAAATATTTTTAAATGAATGAATAAATGACATTGGTTACTTTACTTAACATTTACACCCCTATCTATACAATGATGGTATTAATTTGAACTTTTTAAAGTTATCATTAGAATGAAATAAGAGGACATATCTAAAGAGCCAACTAGGACAATAATTGGTTCTCCATAAATATTATTCAAGACCTGGGAGCTCTTATCTTAATTCTTTGACTAAGTTATTTTCCATGTGACTTGGGGTAAATACTCTGCCTCTCTGTGCCTCCTCGTTTTCTTTTATTATTAGGCCACACCATATGAAAACACTCAAAAAGCAGCAGTTTCATCATTTTTCATTTGTACAGGTGCCTTATATACAGGGAAGTAAAATATAATTCAGCAGTTTCAGACATATCACAACATAATGTGCAAGCAAGATAAAGAGAGGGAATTCTATCCCATTTAGTGAATAGTGATATTGATAAGGAGTAGAAAGATAATGCCCCAAATTATATTACCGCTTAGGGGGGAAAGTCAAGCTCTAATGGAGTATTAGACCTCCAAATTCTCTTTTACCCCTGACTTGGCTCCTCTCATTTTTGCTTTTCGTGTTTCGGAAAAAATTTGTGACTCTTTCCTTGCCACTGATTCCTGATAAGGCTTTCCTGAGTTCAACTTTACCCACTCAGCCTCGGGATGTGTTATTGAACTTTTTATTACCTGTGGTTACAAACAGCTGTTATTTCAGCCCCAGTCAGGAATAATCTATACACACATTCCTGGAATTGAACACAGCTACTGATGGGTTGATAATCCAATGGACTGATGAATCTAAACACATTTTCATTCATGGTGGATGGAGCTAAATAAAGAAGGATAAAATGTGCATTGAACTGTATCATGAATTTCTCAAACTTCTTCCTTTGGTTTCTTAGAAACTGCGGAGCAGCACGTAGTGGCCTGTCAAACTTGGGGAGCTGGCAGTGCGACTGAGCTAGTCCCGGGGATCTTCACAGAAAAGGCAGTCGGGGTCTTGGTCGGCTAGAGGTTCCATCTGAATGGTGAGTGAGTGCACAGGAAAGCTACTGCTGAGGGCTTTCGCAATTTCTCTCCGAACCACCTGGCTGTCCCGGCTGGCTGCTGTTGATAAAGAACCACAGTGAGATTGGCACTGATTATACACACAGGGGCGACGTCTCATCTGCAGCTTTTGTCTTTGACCTGGTGGGGTGGGGCACAGGCAGTGCACTCAGAAGGAGCCATGATGGCTCTGACCATCAGCTACATTCACACAGACAAGACAGGGGACACCCTAGTGCTGCAAAGCACCCCATCACCATGGGAACTCTTCTCGCCCACAGCCTCTCTGGAGTCTGGCGCTCCTAGGAGCTGAGTATGAAAGTGGAGACAAGCCATGAAAAAGCCAAGTCAAAACTATTATTTCTTATACAGCCCTGCTCACCAGTTGCCTGGGTTCTCTGGGTTGCCACCCTTATAGCTAATCAGAATTTATATCAAAGATAGTGACAAGAGCCAGGAAGCATTTAGAGCAGCAAACCGCACTGCCATCTTTTCTCTTGTCCCAAAAGGTATCAGGAGGCTGTAAAGTTCCCTCCGTAGTAACCTGATTGTTTACTAGATTCTTCCATTTGCAGTGAAATATTGGTGTAGTAGAGGCTGTAAATTCCCTGCAGCCAGGTCCATGCCTCTCAGCAAAGATGAGGATGTCTGAGAAAGCACAGTCCTCAAATGACTCTTCCTGTTCCCTGCCTCTGAGTAACTTCATGAGTTATTTCTTAGCAGCCTAATGTGTCATCCTTAGCCTGAGCTGTCTCCCGAGGCAGTGCCCATTTTCTCAGCCCTAGGACGTATCACGAACAAAATCACCTTCTACTTGAAAAAGTAGTTTTTAGGATAAACCCCAAATCCTAAGAGTTATCTCACATGGTTACAGAATTTCTAACCATTCAGTAAAGGAACCACGATTAATTCTGACTAGAATATCTTTTAACTTTTTAGAACCTTAAGGATGGGACCACATTTCTGTCTTTGGTGATAGGCAAAGCATTTTACACACCAAAGATACTCAATGAAGATTTCTTCTTAAATTCTTCCTCTTATTTAACCAATAGGACATCAAGTCAAACAGAGTTTAAGGCCTTGAAGTTTGGGTGGCATTTTAGCCTTTTGTTCTACTCTCTAACCCTCTGCAGTCGGCCTCCAGGGTTGTCATAAGTATCACTGTTGCCATGACGACACTGGCAAGGGGGATGATTTTCACAGGCCCTTGGTCACACAAAACACTTTACAGTTGTTTTGTCAGGGGCAACAGACACTAAGGGCTACTCTACCAAAAGGAGGGAAACTACGGACTTTACAGGACAAGGACTGAATTTCGTGCAGGGTGTTTACAAAACTCACTGACCTGCAGTAACGTGAGCTGAGAGGATCACCTGGTTCATTGTTAGCGACCAGACGTGCAAGCTGTGCACAGACACCACCCCATCCACCGCTAAAATGAGCTCTTTCACACCATTGTAACTCAGGTTCTTTGGCACACCTGCCAAGAGGACAGAGTGGGAGGCTGTTGTTATTTCACTAAATACAGCTCAGTGCAATGGCCAATCGAGGATGCAAAGTCCTTAGTAAAATATTAACTTGCCCTTTCCATTTATGGTTTCTTATTTCAGATGTTTACAAAGCAGATTCACCTGACTATTTCAGAGGTTTTACCATCAATCACAGGTTCACAAAGAATATTTGCAGATTTAACTAGGCAATCATCAACAACAGTCATCACCCTTCATTTTCAGAGTGTATGGTTTACCCAGTTATCTTTGAAATTATCTGGAAAGGAAAAGGAAATCACATGGGATTTGGTATCAAATTATCCCGGGTTGGCATTCTGACTACAACTATTGTGAATTTACCCAACTCTTGGAACTTGTCTAATCCTTAGAACATTTGTAGTAAAATAAGGATGATAAGAACAATATGTAGTTAACAGAGTCCTTTGGGGACTCTGAAAATATCTCAGAAAATATCTGTCCTTTGTAAACTCTACTGCTATACAAATGTTAGTTATCCAACAGGTCACTTAGTGAACGGTGTTAATAGGGGATCCTAATGTTTTAATACCATCTCATTATTCAGTCTGTAGAATTTCTATTATTTTAGGTATCTTAGGGTTTAATATTTGGGCCACAGAATGCAGTAGTTTGACTTTCATCCTTGTTTCTAAAGGAACAGTGTGGGACACACAGGAAGGTGGGAAGTCTGGCAGCCAATCAGCTATTCTTTGGGGCTGAAGGAACTGGGGTGTCTCTAGCCTCGAGATGAGAAGGCTAAGGGAAGTAGGATCACTGTTTTCAAACATTGCAAGGATTGTCACATAGAAGATGACAGGATATGAAAGTGTAAGGGCCTGAGTCAATGGTTGGTTAAAATCATAGAAGACATCAGTTTGATATAAGAATTAAAAAAAAAAATCAACTCAACTAGTACAACCGTGGTAAAGCCATTTGATGCAATAGGTAAATCCTTGTCAACTAAAGGTGATCCAAAGAGGATGCTGTAGAAGAGATTTCTCAGGATAAACACTTTTTAGCTTCCACTTCAATTGTATACATACATCACAAACACCTGGTGTGTTTGTTAAACATAAATATGCCTTGGCTCCATTAAAATGCTCCTGAAGAAAATGTCTATGGATGAGGCTCTGAAATCTATATGCTTTCATAGTGGTTCTTGACCTTGGATGCACATTAGTGTCACCGGGGATTTTAGAAATCCTGATGATTTCTAAAATGATCAGGAAATTTAGAAATTTCTAAAATGAATTGTTGGGTTACACCCAAGACCAATTAAGTCAGATTCTCTGGGGATAAGACCCAGCATCAGTATTTTCTTAGCTCATTTAGTGATTCTAACTGAGTCAAGGTAGAGGACCATTACACTAATATTTACCAGCTACTGGGCAGCTCTACCTTGCAGTGGTTCTCAAGCTTGGCTGCATGTTGAAAACATCAAAGCCAGCCCCTATTAAATCAAAATCTCTGGGTCTAGGGCCTGGGTATAAGTATTTTTTAAAAGCTTCCCGGATGACTGTAATGAGCAGCTAGTAGAGAACCACTTACTTAAAAGGAATAGGGAATCTTTAACTCTCCTTTTTCAGGATTTAAGAACCTTGCTCATGGGGATTTCCTCCTTGAGGCTAACTTAAAATTCACTACAGTTTGAGTTGAGTTTAGTCCCACTTCATATTTCATAGAACTGGTCAACATGGCTTTTTACTCTATGAGCTGCACAAAGCTCAGGGTACTAGAAACAAAGAAGTTCTTGTCTCAGATTAGCCATAGAATGTGCATGGAGTCATGGGTGAAAACGTTACATCATAATAATAATAACACCTTTATTGAGAAGCTACATGTCAAGGTTTGTATTGAGCACTTTATTTATAGTGATTATTTTATTTAATAGTTATAAGAACTTTAAGAGCTAGTTAATGAGTGTTACAACTCCTGTTTGACTGGAGAAGAAAGTGGGAGTCAGAGAGGTTAAGAAGAATTGCTAAGGCCACATAGGTAAGTGGGATGTCAGATTCTAAGGTATGTGCTCTGGGTGTGGAGTGTCATGCAAATGCTAGACTCCATGTACTGTAACCCAAAGTTGACTATTATGCCCAATGTGTCATCTCTGGAGAGTTTCATTTGACCCTTTGAAGACCTGCTGTCATTCATCTAGGACCCCTTGAGATGAAGCCATGATCCCACTACCTCTTTTTCTCTTGCCTCCTTTATCACTTGAGTTTTATGGAGAATGCAAGTCCACTGTTAACTTATTTTACTCTATGAAATAATATTGACAAGCAAAAGGATATGTTCCCATTGGCCTCAATGTTTCATCACACCTTAGAAAACTTTTTCTTTCTGGGGGAGAGCCTGCAAAAATATTAATGCATCCAGGAAAATACCCAGATTCGTTTTCAAAAAAATAAGTACCCAGGCTAATAAGTATATGAAAAACCACTCAGTATTCTTCATAATTCAAGACTTGTGTATGGAATCAATAAGATAATATTCACCTATCAGATTAGAAGAGAATCAGCAGTTTGACAATACCCAGTGATGGTGAGGATGTGAGGAAATAAGCACTCTCATATGCTGTCAGTAAAAAAGAAATTGATATGGTATCTTTGGTAGAAAGGGCAATATCTATCAAATTTTAAAATGCACATAACTTCTGAAACAGCAGTATACTTCTAGGAATTATTCCACAGATATACAAGTGCTAAAAATGTAATTGCAGCATTATTTGTAATGTCTGTCAATAAGCAGGTATTGCGATACATGCTTACAGTAGAATAGAATACTATGTATCCGTGAAAAAGAATGAGGTGTATCTATGTATGTACTAATATGGAAAGATCTCCAGTTGAAAAAAGCAAGGTACAGAACAAAATATGTATGTAATCCCAGTTTGTATAAAAAAGACATACACACATGCACTATATATATACACACATATACACACATGTACATATGTATATTACATGTACATATATGTGTAAATGCATAGATATTTTTGGAAAGATATATGTCAACTTATTAGTAGGTGTTACTCCTGAATAATGGGACTGAGAATTCAAAGGTGGAAAAATGGAGAGACTTCTTCTTATCATTTTATACCTTTCCATCTTTTTTTTTAAATTTTACCAAGTACAAGTATTATTTTATGCTAACCTAATTTGAAAACCTAATTTAAAAATTAAGCATCTTCCAGACAGGAGTTACCTGCCAGTTTCAATAATTAGCTACATTTTTGCTTAAATAAAAAAAAGATAATCATGAGAGAAGGGCTGTACTGAGAGATAAAGTGGAATATGGTCATCTCACATTGTACACACATTTGTCTTTTCTCCACCTTCAAGTCAGTAAGTTCCGTAACAGCAGTGACAGCTGCAGCGCAGCACTTGGCCCTCAGAAAAGGAAATGGATGCACCTGTGACTTGACAAACCAAATATTGTCCCCTTCTGAGCGAGGACATTCACTTGTTACTCTGTGATGTTTGACTCTGTTTTCTGTTTCACTGTGGTCAATCAACATTATCACCTACCAACGATTATCATGCCCTCTGAGAACAAAACCTTTAAACGTGTACTGGGCAGTGAATGCTAAGCTAGGGAAGGGTGACCTGTTGTGAAGGCAGCTGTACTCTTGAGACTGTGTCTACCTTCGGTCAAAATGTGCTGGACAGGAAAGAGAAGCTCAGCCGACGTATGGCTATTTTTGATCATCTGAATGTTTGATAAGATGCAAACCTCTGGTTGTGATTGAATTTTCTAAGTGCCGCTCCCAGTGCCCTCATGGAAGAACCCTTTCAGGGGTATGAAGAGACTAGTCCAGTGGTTCTCAAAGTATGGGCCCCCGCCCAGCAGTGGCAACGTCTTGTTAAAATTCAGATTCTCAGGTCTCACCCCAGGCCTGCTGTCTCAGGAACTGTTGGGTGGGCCCAGCAGTCTGTGTTTTAACAGACCCTCCAAGTGGTTCTGATGCCACTGTCTGAGAACTGCTGGCCTAGTCTAATGAGCATTTTAGGCAAGTCTTTCATAGTAGCTATAATGCTGCCTGAGGGATAGATTTATTCAATATTTCTTAGGTATGTGCCACATATTTAGGGATAAATTTATATTTTTGCTGTATCTCCCTCACTGAATCACTCATTCTAGTGTTTGTAAGTATTGTTTTTATACTATGCCATATCATTTAACAGTTGCTGAAGAAAACAGAAGCCAATCCTTTTTATTTATGTATTCCCATTTGAATAAAAATCATAATTTTTTTCACAAAAATTTCTTGTAAGTTTACATTTTCCCTATAATGCAAACTTACAGTGAGCATGCCTTGAGGCCATTCCCTTTTGTGATTATAAGGAAGAGAAAACACAGATGCTGGGAATAATAGGGAAATCATTCCTACCTTCCATGAGTAAGATGGAGAAGTCCTTTAAGATAGTGATGGTGCTGGCCAGAACCAGGATGGAAAAGACAAATGTGCAGATCGGGTCAGCCATTTTATAGTCTGGCTAGAAAATATGGGGATTTCAGTTAATTGAATCCAGGCTTCCCATGCAGAAAGTCTGATTGATAAAATAAGTAAACCTTCACGCTTCCTTCCCTCCCTGTCACCCATTCACCCTCCTGACACCGAACATCCAACTCAGAGGCAAGACTTCCTGAAGACTCAGTCCTTCTTCTAAGCTTTCAACTCTCAGTGACTCAAGAAAGGGAGACCATAGGACATGCTCTCCCCACAATTTAAGAAGTAAAAAGAGAGATATCCTTGAGTGCTCTCTCAAAAGGCCTGATTTAACTTCTCTCAAATTAATAGAAGTACAGAGAATGTGATGAAAATATGCACACATTTGTACAACATTCAATGACTTTTCAGCCTTAATTATGATGAAAAGAAAGGATATCATTTGTTCAGAGGTTGCATGTAACCAAGGTATAGCCAGAGCTTGGTCTTGGCAGACTGGGTTAGTTTACTTCTTTCCCTCTTAAATATGACACATACTCAAGGCAGGCATCTTTGATACAGTCCAAAGAATATGTACTGAGGCCTCATTTTCGTGCTGTATCACCACTGGAGCCCTTGGCCTCAGGGTGAAACACCTGCTCTTCTGCCCTTGATGAAGTTTTGTGCCACAGAAAAATTTGTGCCTCATTACTTCTAAGAAACCCGGGAAGAGTAACCTTGGTAAGAGTACTCTCAAACTTCACTCACCCTACAATTTTGAAGGATTTTGTCTTAAACTTAAAAGCTTTTAGTGAGGATTTGCTCAATTGAATTCAGAAATGTCTTTGTAATTTTTATTTACATGTTTTCATTTTCCAGTAAAAATAATAGAGTCCTTGCTAACTGGGCAGTCGTGATGCGAACAGACAGAGCTATACGCTCCTCTCCTCCATTACCCCCCTACCTCCACTCTCACCCAACTCTGTTGGTTCTTGGTATTACCAAATAGAGATCTGTAGTGAATATTTGTTTGGGGTCAGAGGCCCACTCAGGATCTATTCCAAGTTTCAACTGACACCCTGACTTTTTGGAAATAAGTTACCTGTCTCCCATGGTGGGAGAGTCAATCAGGTGCTCTACCATCCCCAGCCAAACAGCAGATACAAGACCCAACCTATGTCAGTTGGGCTCCATTTCCCAGAAATATGAATCTTCAGCAGAGTGACAAGAACAGGAAAAAAATTAGTTGAGTCACATTCATTTCAGCATGGTGCCTAGGACAGAAGTTGGATAGTTTCTGAAATCTAGATACCAAAAGTTGCTCTTTATTCTACCTTGATTTCTGTAGAGGAGTACATCCAATAAATTTCAGCCAATGAGTCTACTTTTTGCTTAAGTGAGCTACAGATCTTTCCTGTTGCTTACAACCCAAGAACCCTAAGTTATTCATGGTTCCATTGCAATCCATCTTAACCGCAGAACAGAAGGAACTACTTTCTTGAAAGACTGGCAGCCCTACAGTTAAAGACATAGCTCTTAGGAATTTGGAAAGTCTAAGGTTTCAAGCTTTGAAAGTTTCTTTGTTTAAACCTTGTAAAGTAGTTTGTGTAGGCAAACCAGCTGTCCACCCTCATTTAAGTTAATAATGGAGGGTCAGCTTCTGTACCACCTAATCTATAAAATCACTAAGACAGTGAGTAAACTCAAACATACTCACCTTAAAGTAGATAATAAGTGCACTGATTAACACACTGATGCTCTGAAATAGATCTCCAAGGGCATGTACAGAAGCAGCTCTGACACTGGCATTAGCTTGCACTTCTTTGTGATTGTGGCCAGGGTGTCTCTGGTGCAAAATCACACTTAGTCTGGAAGAAAAAACAATGTCCTTGGCCCACGAGATTAACCCTTAAAAATCTATGCAGCATAATGAGGGAGTTGACAACAGCATGTATTACCCAAAATGGCAAAGAGTTGAAACATTAATGCTTTATAGTGGACTATTTTGAACTAATTTTGTACACAAGGGTATCATGGAATTTAAAAAATTTCACACAAGGATAGACAATGAAGATTCACCTCAGTTTTCTTTTCCATCTAATTAATGTTACTCTGTTTCATTTTAAAACTGGAAACCATCACCTCTTAGGTAAATGCCAAGTATTTGACAATGAGGAGGGGAAATATCATTTATTGAGGGTCTACTGAATGTCAGGCACTGAGCTAGGCTTAAAGCTGAGCTTTGGTGGGAGCCTAATTAAATGTGCTGGTTTCAAATGCAAAAAAGCAGCAGAAAACAATAAAACAAAATAAGTACTGAATTTCATCAAAGTTGGATTTTTTAATCTTTTATTTTACTTAATTTTGTTCATTTCCATGAGAATTGGAAATCTGAATAATTCCCTAGTGGCCAATGATGAGAGTACTGTGCTTATGTATATATAGCTATTTATCAAGAGACTGAAATATATTAATGTATTATAATGTATATAAATGTTATATGTATATATAACATATCGCAAAATTTAACAGCTCCAATCCAAGTCAAAGAGACTAATAGTGGGCCCTATAAATTATGTACCTGATTCTATTTACCCACAACTTTAGGAGTAATATCTCTTATGTTTTGCCTAGAAACGCTGTCTGTACATTTTGGAACAAAGGTTTAAAAAAATAATTTTTTAGTACCATGTATCCCAGTCTATTTGCAGGTAAAGTGTCTGTTAAATCTCAGGCCATCATCACAAAGCGGAGAGACTGCTATCCACCAAGATGTGAACATTACATAATTTACAGTTTTTAGATTGTCAGTGTTTGGGCAAAAATTCACCCTCAATTAGGAGTTACCATTTGAAGTTCTTCAGACAACCTAACATGCCTGGCAGTTAATAGACTTTCTTTCTAGGTCTGCCATGTATGCTCATCACATTGTTATTCATTCTTTTCCTCATTTTATATTAAAAAAAAAACTTACTTAGGGATTCTTATATGCCAGGCACTATTAAATGCTTGGGGCATAAAGGTGAAAATAGACGTAGTCCCTCCCCCATTGTAGCTTTAAGTATGATGGAGATGGCAGAGATTTTAGAAAGACACACATAAATGGAAAATTCTAATTATACTAAGTCTATTAAGAACTGGTGCTACAGATAGTACAACAGGGGACTCTGATTTAGTTAGACAGACAAGGCAATTGAGTTGGATTTGAAAGGATATACTAGAGTTAAATAGGCTAGGAAATGTTGCAGGCAGAGAAAAACTTAGCCTTAAGGCGCTGTCAATAATCTTCATCCAAGAATCCCTTAGCAACTTCTGTTAGAACTTTCTGCCTTGATTTTGGGCTCCCAAGGAATAGATTTATTCCCGAATTATGGTTCTGATATCTCTGTGGTCAGACAATACAGCATCTAGCAGCACTTGAAACCTGTAATCCCAGTTCTGGGAGTAAACATTTAAGTCACTCAGTATCCTTATCCATAAATAACTGCCTGCTTGCACAGGGAAGTCAATGCTTTTCAATTCCCTGGTCTTTGTAAGTATGAAAAGCACATGCAATATTAGGGTCGAAGTTCGAAAGCAGTTGCAGTAAAAAGAAAATTTGGATGGTGTATCTATTTAGAAAGTCACACTCGATCATCAAGGTGCCAGATTTATGTGGTAGTTAGCTGGGTGCATTCTTCATGTTTATGCAGCATACACACTACCTATGTGACATATGACTCGGGAAATTATTAACATTTTTATTGTTCCTGCTGCCCTGGGGACATATTGTTCTTCTTATGCAAAGATGATGATATTGACTCCCAGTCAGCAGGACATGTGGTCTGGCTTATTTGTCTCCTAGTAGTGATAGATTTGCATTGATCTTCCCATACTTTTTCTCCCAGTGCCAATATGAAACACATTTTCAAGTTAACTGGGTAGAAATAGTGATCTAGTCAGAGCCAGCAGATCAGATACCACTCTTCTAATTGTTTAGCTTAGAGATTTTGAGCAATGGGTCCCAAACTAAGGGATGAGGAACTGAGGCAGGTACAAGCTAAGGACATGAAAGTGCCTGGAGGAACTTATTCAAAGTACACACACTCAGACTACCCTCTAATTCCAGGGGTTCCTTTGTGCCCACTCTCAAAAAACAAAAACAAAAAAACGCTGTTTAAAATGCCATTCTTCGTCACTATCTTCTTCACTTTCATTCGTGAACCTACCTCATTGAATGTATCATGTTACATTGCAACATAGACAGACAGGTGATACATAGATGGTTTTCTATTGCTGCTGTAACAAATTACCACAAAGCCTTTGTGGCTTAGAACAACATAAGTTTATTATCTTATAGTTCTGGAAGTCAGAAGTCTAAAATGAGTGTGCAGGACTGCATTCCTTCTGGAGACTCTAGGGGAGAATTCATATTCTTACCTTTTCCAACTTCTAGAGGTCACTTACATTCCCTAGCTCCAGGCCCGTTCCTCCATCTTCAAAGCTGGCAATGCAGCATCTTCTCTCCCCTCTGACCTCATGCTTCCCTCTTATAAGGACTTTTGTGGTTACATTGGGCCTATCTGGATAATTCAGGATAGTCTCCCCTTCACAAGATCCATCCTTAACCACATTTGCAAAGTTCCTCTTACCATGTAAGTTGACATATTCAGAGGTTCCAAGGATTAGAATGTGGAAATCTTTGAGGGTAGACATTATTGTGTCTACCACAGATGATAGGTAGGTAGGTAGATGGATGGATGGACGGACGGATGGATGGATGGATGGATGGATGGATGGATGGATGGATGGATGGGTGGGTGGATGGATGGATAGATAGAGTTTTAAGTAATGTTGCCCAAAATCAGACTATCAAATAGGAAAGATCAAATCAACCAAAAAGGATCAAAGCCCTGGCTTCAACTCCGCATTGTCATGAGCAATCAAATAGTTCATTTGGGAAGACCAGACCAGTATGGCAATGATCACATGTCCAGCAGGGCATGATCACATTTCCTCTAAGAATGATTTAAGACTGCTTGGATGAGAGAATGGACCAAGAGATGGAAACTAAAGAGAGAGTTTAGCTAGCACAGCTTAAGAGTTTTCATGCAGTCATAATGATGCAAAGATAAGATAGACTGCTTTTGAGAGAAATAAATTCCCTATTATTCTGTTAAAATATATGAAACTAATGACCACTTTATGGGGATATTACAAAAGAGAATTCAAAAGTAGAAAGGGGACTGAAGTAAATAAAATTTGTGATCTCTTCCAACCCAGGTCTCTGGGAACTCATAATGTGTTCATGTAACAAAAAGAATAGGAGTAAGTCACATTCCACATGGAACCATCAATTTGTGTGAGAGAGTAGAACGGCTAGAAGCTCAATTCTGCGTTTGGTGGGTCTATTTTCAAATCCTGCTCTGCACTGTCTCATTGGCAGTTTATTTAACCTCACTGAGCTTCAGTTTCCTAATCTGTATGGTATGAGTGTTGTGAACATTGAGCTTGATAATGTAAATAGATCAAAAGGTCTCAGCGCAGTCTCTGACACATAGGAAGCATTCAAAATGGTAGCTATTAGAAGCCAATATTAAAACACACTGTAACTTAAACTAGCACAACCAGCCCTATTTTCAGTCTTAGAGCCATTTGAACACTCTGTCAGGTCTCTACCATCCTCACAAGTGGAGGAATTAAAAACAAACAATAACAACATCAACAAACCCACAAATCTATGTCCAGACAAGCTTCATGGGCAGTGTGTGGGGTGACTTACATAATGTTCACTGCCACCGCACAGCTCGAAACAATGATCATCACGGTCGCCTGGATCTGGTAATTGGAGTACAGCAGGCGTTCACACGCTAGGTACACCAACACACCAGTCACCGCCCAGACACATAGGATGGACAGCAGGGCACCAAGGATCTCTAGGGATTCAAGCACACAGACACGCATAAACAAAGAATTTGTGAATCACCTTAACCTCCCCAAGAGTCATAAGATATTAATGCTCCATCCCCCGCCCCAAAAAAAGAGAGGCTTCACACTAGCTCACTCGGTGATTCACAAAGCAAAAGTGTGGATGGATTTTAGCACTAAGATGAGACACTTTAATGTTGTATTCATAAAACACCAGTGTCTGAGTTCATTATGCTCCATATTACTAAGTAATTTTCAGCAAATTTTTAAAGCATATTAATGGCTGCCTGCCCTTGCTGTTTTCCTGAGGGATTTTAATTTAAACAGGTGCTAAAATGATTGAAACTTATTAGGAGATGAAATAACGGGACACAAAGAGTAAAATGTGTTTAGAAACTCTTAATTTTGCCATAAAACATTTACAACTTGCCAGCACTGTAAAATAGTAAAAAGGGAAGCCTTCAGAGACTTAATGAAAATGAGTTTCACATGCCAACCCAACATATTATAAACACAGAGGCAAACTCCAAGGTATAGCAACGCTCTAACTGCATTTTACAAGCAAGAGTAAGGAAAAGAAGTGTCAGAATGGAGACATTTACATGAACATTTAAAGATAAGATAGTGTTCAAGCTTCCCACTAAGTGAAGTATGTTTGCTCACTTAGAAGTTCCTTACACCTCACCTTGATCTTTCACTCAACCTTGTAAATAGGTTCTAAAAGCCTACAAGGCTCTAGAAACATTCTGTGAGTCAGTGGTCAGGCACATTTCATAATTCTGACCTTCCCCCTTTTAAAGCAGAGCAATGTAACATATTATTTCCCAGACTTCAGTCATTTACATACACTTTCATGATTTTTTCATATTCACATGCCCCCTGTCTCATTGGCCACTTAACACTTTTTTTTTTTTTAATTGAGGTGTGGTTGATGTACAATGTTATGTAAATTTCAGGTGTATGAGATAGTGATTCAAAATTTTTAAAGGCTATATTCCATTTATAGTTATTATAAAATATTGGCTAGATTCCCTGTGTTGTACAATATATCCTTGTAGCTTATTTATTTTATATATAATAGCTTGTAGCTCTTAATCCCCTACCCCTATCATGCCCCTCCCCGCTTCCCTCTCCCCACTGGTAACCACTAGTTTGTTCTCTAAATCTGTGAGTCTGCTTCTGTTTTCTTATATTTACTAGTTTGTTGTATTTTTTATATTCCACATATAAGTGATATCACATAGTATTTGTCTTTCTCTGTCTGACTTATTTCACTTAGCATAATGCCTTCCAAGTCCATCCATGTTGTTGCAAATGGCAAAATTTCATTCTTGTTATGGCCAAGTAGGATTCCACTGTATGTGTATGTATACGTATGTATATATGTGTATATATATACTACATCTTTATCCCCTCATCTGTTGGTGGGCAGTTAGGTTACTTCCATATCTTGGAAATTGTAAATAATGTTGCTATGAACATTGGGGTGCATGTATTAGCATTATCTTTACATAAACTCACTTTTTGTACTTAGCTTCTTCCTAAACAATGTTAACCATGAATTTACATGTTTGATGTGCTAGCTGATTTTCACCTATATGTCTATGGAGGTGCTGCCTAATATGGTAGCCATCAATCACATGTGGCTATTTAAATTTAAAATAAGTATAATTAAAAATCCAGTTCTTCAGTAGAACTAGCCATATCTAAAGTGCTCCATGACCACATTGTATTATCTATTATACAACATTTCCCTTGAAGCAGAAAGCCCTATTGAACAGGCCTGGTCTTCTACAGTGTCAATGCTCATGGACTTCCATCACCAGGATGAGAAAGTTCAAGCAGCAATCTAAATTCTGAGTCTTCCCTGTGTTTACAAAGCAGCTTTGACCAATGGTATGAGAAAAAGGGTAAAATACATGTAAAAATTTATGCAGATAAATGATAGGTGCTCAGCCAAAGGTACATGTTTTCCAAGTGTAGCCCTATTCAGGGACTGAAAAGCATCTTAAATCACATTGTCACCAAGTCTTTTTATTGATGTTTATTGCCTCACCCCTCTCTTTCTCTCTCTCTCTCTCTCAGTGTTAAAGGAAAGGCAATCCAAAACACCTGTGTTGATAAGTTGTTTGACATGAAATTAGAACTTCCTATCATTCTAAACTTGAAAAACCACAATCCACAATTGTCAGCCTATAAGCTGTGGTCTCTGTCTATTGGCACCTTTCGGTGAAGGCTGGCCATGTTAGCATGTTGCCCAAAGCTCTGCCCTCAGATCTCCTCCACATTGATTTTCTCAACTGGTGTGAAAATACAGAATTGTAACTCTTTGTACACATGATTTGTACATTCAGCCAGTAGCTCCTCCAGCTGATATAAGGAATAATACAGAGGAGGAGAAGTGGAGTGACAGTATGTGTTGGAGAGAGGGGTGGATTGTAAAAATGAGCCAAAGTAAAAGCTTCCCAGGTAATAAACCCTCATCATACCTGGGCCCATTCCTAGACAAGAGCAAGCCATAACTCGTCAAAGAACCAGATCTAAGAAAGAGGAAAAATAAACTTTCATTTCCTCTTCCTCCTCTTCCTTCTCCTTTTCTTGTTGTTGTTGATGGCTGATTGAACAAGATATCCAGCTGAGCCATTCACTGAATGGCTAAATGCTGTGTGAGCAGGAAAGTCCATATTCTATTCCCAACCCCCCATAAGAAGTTCTTCAATCTCTCCAACTCTCTTGGGCTCTCTGTGCTTTACTTTGCAAAATGGTGGAAGCTTCACCCCACCCTGTCTCCCAGATGCCGGGTCATTTAATGAATAATATCATGGCTGTTACCACACACTGAGATTCTTGGACTGGGGTGGTTGCTAAAGTGAGGTATGTGTTCCTGTTGTCCCATTGGAGTAGAGGTAGCGCCATTAATCTGGCTCTTAGCGGAATTAGTGTTGAGAACACACATTACCACGTACACATCTATTTCACTCTGTGAACCAGAGATGTGCCTCCAAGGGATTTTCAAACAAGGCTTTGCACTGTCCCTTCCATTTTTATCCTCGGTTTAACTCTGCAGCGTTACTCTGTGTCAGTGCTCAGTTGATGAACGTACCTGCTCGGTGCCATCCAAATGTTAGCCGCTTGGAGGGGGGTTTCGATGACAACCACAAGGAGAAGAGACTGAGCAGGAAACTGGTCAGGTCAGTTAAGAGATGGGCAGCGTCTGTGATGACAGCAAGACTCCCAGCAATGTGTCCACCTCGGGGATGCAGAATAGGATATGGGGTTAGGGCCCCAGAGTGCAACTAGATCATATACATACTAACCGCAGCTGGTGAAAATGCCACAGACTCACAGAACTGAAGACAAGGAAGGGTCTTAACTTTGATTTAATCCATCTCTTTTTCCCAATTTGACAAGTAGAGAAACCACGATCCAGAGAGTGGGTAGGATTTGAACATGTAGAAGTGAATTACACAAGAGAGGCCATTCCTGGGAGAGCTAAGGTACAGAGATAAGAGAATGTGGGGAACATTTGAAGAACATCCCGGTTAGACTGGGGCATGAGGATGCAAAAGAAATATAAAAAGAGGAGGCTGGAGAGGTGCAGGCCAGATTGAAAGGGTCTCCAGACTGAGGACCTGGACTTTGGTCTGTAAACCAAATGACACAATCTGGCCCACCGATGTGCTGTTATTTGACTTGTAATTTTACCATAGTCTTTACCGCTTCCTTCTGTTCCGCTAATTTATGTTATCCGCCTGGTTTTGAGATCGCTGTTATGAATAGTGGGGAGGAGTAAGAAGAAAGGACAGGTACCTTCCAATGAGATTCTTTTTTTTTAATTTCTATTTTATATTGGAGTAGAGTTGATTTACAATGTTGTGTTAGCTTCAGGTGTACAGCTAAGTGATTTAGTTGTACATGTACATATATCTGTTCTTTTTCAGATTCCTTTTCCATATAGGTTATTGCAGAACACTGAGTAGCATTCCCTGTGTTATACAGTAGGCCCTGGTTAATTATCTATTTTATATATAGTAGTGTGTATATGTTATATATAGTAGGTTGTATATGTTATATATAGTAGTGTGTATATGTTAACCCCATACTCCTAATTTATCCCACCCCCTATCCCTTTGGTAACCATAAATTTATTTTCTATGTCTGTGAGTCTGTTTCTGTTTAGTAAATATGTTCATTTGTATCATTTTTTTAGATTCCACAGATAAGCGATATCATATGATATTTGTCTTTCTCTGTCTGACTTACTTCACTTAGTATGATAATCTTGAATGCATCAACAGTCCAATAAAGCACAGAAAGAGAACCCAAGCCATGGGACACCTGCCTTGTTTTTCTCTCCATTTGGTGTGTTCCCTGTACTTCTGTCTAGTTCTTCTTTGTGTTTCACAAAGACCTCCAACCTCTAAAATAGAAGTCAAAAGGACAACCTTGTCTTTTCCTTCTCGAACAGGGCTTGTTGTTTGAGTGCAATAACCTTTATTGTTCTTACTACAATCTCCCAACAAAGAGCTTCCGCTGACTGATTAGTCCTCCCAGAAGCTGTTTATTGCCTTGTGTGCAACAAAGCGACGGAGACTGTCAGTCATCAGCCCCTCCATCATCAGACTCACCTTGTCTCAACGAATGATTTAAAAAAATTGCATATAAGGTTCATAATTGCAATAAGCCCCACAGATCACTGGCTCTAGCTATAGTTAATATCTGGTTTGTCAAAGTTTAATGGTCTGAAGCAAAGTGGTCTTCAGGCTTGTTACTGAGCTGTCAGGGCAAAAATCAGAATGATTCATTAGCCAAAAAGCAACATTTTGCTAACAAATCAGCTGTCCTTCCAATTATCCTCTAATGTTGCTCTGTCTGCCAAACTTGGGCCTGATAATAAAGCTGTGTTAATAATGCATTATTTCTTGCCCAGGGAATGACTACATGCAGATAAGCAGCATGCCGCAATCTTAGCAATGAATGATGGTGATGAATGATGGTATGCTGGGCTAAAATTTTAGCTTAAGTCAAGGAAATGAAATCTTACAGGGGTTCTTCAACAGGCTTAGCTGAGTCAGGAGGTAACTGGGAAAGAAAAAGGACTTGCTTTGGAAGAAGCATGTTTATATGGAGACCCGGGAACTGAGAACCATTCTGCAACCATCCAAGCTGCTTATAAGAACAATCCAAAAAACTGTGGGCAATCATGCTGAATCCTATGGAGTAAACTGTTTGCAAGTGGTAGTCTGTGACTGAATTTGCATTTGCTTCTGAAAGCATGGGGTATTATCGACAATTAATTCAATCATCCAGCCAGGATGTATTGAGACCTTACTGTGCACATCACAGGGATAGGGTACACAAAAATAAATAAAGTTAAACAAAGCACAGTTCCTCTCTTCAGTGATCCCATTGTCTAACACTCACTGTATAGAAAACAGGCATCATGGTCTAGGGGTCTAGGGGATCAGAAAGCCACTCTCACTGGGAGCCCTGAAGAACTTTCCACAGGAGGGAGGGGTAAGAATTAGCTAGAAGGGAAGAGTTTTTCAGAAAGAGATAAGAGCAAGAACAAAAACAGAGAGAAATGAAAGAACAGCGCACCTTTGTGGAAAAGTAGGAGGTGTGGTGTGTTGGAGAAATAACGGGAAATGAGACTGGAAAGGTGGCTTGGGGACCCTTGTGTACGGTGTCACACGTAATGCTAAAGGATTTGAATGTTATCCTGTGGGACAAAGGGATCTTTTTGTGATTTTGAGGCAAGGTTGTGACATGTTCAGATCTGTATTTAAGCGGGAGATCTTTGCCAGCAATAGGGAGGATGACTTGGGCTGGGGGCGGGGGAGGGAGAAGCTGGAGGTTAAGACACAGCAGAAATAGCCAAAGGAAATTGAGATAAAGGCATGAAGTAAGGCAGTAACAGACATGTTCCTGGATTACATGGCAAAATGCAGAGAGTCATGCAGTTAGAACAAGATAGGAGAGGCACTAAGGACTGGAAACAGACTCTTCTAGGGTCTGTGGGATGAAGAGGACAGTAGGAAAGCAGGGGAGCCACTGGCCCTGGGTCTCATATTCACCCCAGCTTTGGAGAGTTGCTGTTAAGTACATGTGACGTTTTCTGTGGAGAACAGACATGCTAACAGGATTGGGAGAAGTAAATGTTCATCTGACAATTGTAGTCTTGTGTCCCATTTCTAGACAACCCCAGTGTATGCTATTAATTCATATTTTTAAAATTCTTTGTTTTATGAATAGTATTATTACACTAGATATGATGTTATGTCAAAAACTCATGAAGTCATTATTTAACATGTATTTAAAACACACCACAGTTTGCATTGGCACGTTTTGACATTTCTTAAATTTTTAATACCAACAACCTCAAAAAAATAAGTAGCCTAAGCCACTGAGACGCCCTGGCTCTAGTACAAAATAAGCACCCTTAGCAATAAAGCTTGTGGTTATCACATCACTCAGCTTTAGCTTTCTCTTACTACGAGAGAGGTTTTTTTTTTTACTCTGAGATACTTACCATCTTCCCCAGCCTGCTCCCAGATCTGTACGCCTTTCCAGCAAACCAATGCTTCCTCCATTCTTGCTTAACTCTAAATAGTCCTGCTTCAAGATGTCTTTTCCTGACTACTCTCATTTTCTTCCAGAAATGGCCATACTTGAGCTTGTTTTTGTGAGTTCTCGGTTTCTGTATGTCTGTCTTCTTAAAAAGGGATGCATGTTTACATATGTAGTGTAACTCCTCTTTATGGCCTTGCTACAATAGGAATTTTCACATTCAATCAGAAAGTATCCCAATTCAGTAGGTTCAAAGCCTTAGCCTCCTTTAATTCCCTCTTCCTATCTGCTCTGCACCCTGTGACCAGTTCTTTCTCTAAACACAGCTCTGTGACCTGGTTCTCCCCTGTTCTAAACGCCAGTTACTCCCCAAAGCCTACAGAATAAATCCAGCTTCCCCAGCCGGGCCTCACAGCCTCCTAGAACCCTCAGCCACCATTCTAGTTTCATTCCTCACTAACCACGTTTTACCCCACACCACTGCCTTAGGTTCTTTCAGTTGTAAGTCATAAATGCACAACTCAAACTAGCTTAAACAACAACAGAATGATCATTTATTGGCTCAAATAACTGAGAACAAATCTGGGTGGGGTTGGATCGGGCACAGCCTAATCGTAAGGTTCAAAAAATTTTTGTTGGGGCTCTGCTCTGTCTCCAACTATTGCTATTTCTTGTTCTGCTGAAGACAGGCTTCCTCCCCCTCAGCAAAAAAAAAGGTGGGCCTCTGGGTTTATATCATTTCAGCATAGTATTTTAAAGGAAAGAGAGAGAGAGCTTTTTTCCCAGTCTCCCTATATAAAGACCCAGAGACTCCGATTAATCCAGCTTGCTGTCTCACAGCCAGCCATGCCTGTGAGCATGAGGGACTTGGGCCAGGAGGACCAGAGCTGCAGCCAGGACAGTAAGTATGAGAACGCTTGCTGGGCAGGCAGTGCCAGTCCACTGCAAACGGTGCCACCCAAATGTGGCTAACACATCAGAATCACTTGAATTTCCTTCTAAGAATACAGATTTCTTGTCCTATTGCTGACCTAAGAACTCAAAATCTTTCCAGGTAAGGCTGATATTTACTAACTCCTGGACCGCATTCAAGCCCCTCCATCTGAAAGGCCCTTCTCATCTCCCTCTTAGTCACCTCTCCATTCCTACTCATCCTTCAAGGCTTTGCTCAGATCCCATATCCTGCAGGAGGACCTCCCAGATTCCTAAAAGTCATCTGAGAATACTACTTGCTTTCTCTGACATGGTCAAAAATGGTTTTAGGAAGGAGGTGAGTTGTGGGTTGGGGTCTTGAATGATGGTCAGGGTTTTGATGGCTATGGAGAATGAGAGGGTTTTCCATGTAAATCAAAAGGCATAAGCAAAAGTTACAGAGACCTTAAGGTGCAATGATTATTTTGCATAGAATGAATAAATAGCTGAAACAGAAGAAGAGTCATATAGGGAAGTAGTAAAAGAAAAAGATTGATAGTCAGTTTGGCAGGCAAATGGTGGAATAACTTGAAAGCCAGAGTAAGAATTTTTCATTTTGTGCAGGATGCCAGCGTTTTCCAGTATATTGATCTCTCTTCACTTGGTGCAGCTGAGTAGGGCCTACCACAGAGAGGGCCCCTGAACCAGCCTCTTTCTGCTACGAGAATACTTGTCAGTTTGCCCCTGTGCTCAGTAAAATTTCCTGTGCTTGACATGATGGGGAAAAGGTTGTGAAGGACTGAAATGGCAAAGGTGAGCCACTGAAGAATTTTGAAAACAGAATTAACACGATGAGAGCAATGTTTCAGGAAAATTAGCTCAACATCAATACAGCTCAAATTCCAAATGATTTTCTGTCAGTATCCACTTAATTCCTTTACTGACAACATCACTTTCTTCTGACCCTAAAGCCAGATTTGAACTCATAGACTAATTATTAGGAATGAGAAGGAAAGGAGGAGATTGATTTGCTCACTCCAAGTGAATAGCTTCCCATTTCCCCTCTAAAAATTTTAGAAACAAATTGACAGGGCATACGGAAAGGTACAAGGAGAAAACTGAGTTTT
Organism: Balaenoptera borealis; assembly: GCF_965194805.1. NCBI lineage: Eukaryota > Metazoa > Chordata > Mammalia > Artiodactyla > Balaenopteridae > Balaenoptera > Balaenoptera borealis. The sequence goes on from NC_138876.1 coordinate 21,347,025, forward strand.
GTGAATGGGAGGCCATGTCATTTCAGAATATTAATTAGATATCAGCTGGGGAGAATATGCGTCTATTCTCAGCATCCACATGTTTTCCGGGAAAAGCAAGAGAAGAAAGTTGTGCAGAAAACAAGCCAGTTTATACATCCTGCTGAGCTGTGTTTGCATGGGGTTGTGCCAGTACTTTATTTGGAAGGCTATGAATGTCCAGAACATCAGCTTTTCAAATCATGTTTCAAATGGATTATGTTTTTTAGATTTTCTGTTTTGTTGATCTCTTATGTGAGCAATTGAAAATTGTCCATAGTCTCATGACTTTCAATAATAAAAAAGAATGCCCCTCTAGTATAGATATCAATGGAGTTCCAGAGGGAGTTTTCCAGATTGGAGCTGCTAAAAGTAAATTCTTTGCAGCTCTATCAAGCTATTAAGTCATTCATTCAAAAGACTCACCCTGGCTCTAGAAATTGTGTGGTATCAATTTTTTAAAAAAATTTTAACTGGAAGGTTATTTACCAACTCTGGATTCATCTTGGACCGGATTGGGTCTAAGCTCTCTTCCAGTTTCCAAAAGCTATAAAAGTATATGTGTATAGGTCAGAAGACTCCATAACTTGAAGAAACTAATTCTAATTGCTTGCTATTATAGTGCTAAAAAAGAAAAAAAGCTTAACAGATTCTCCTCCACTATCAGATTATCATTAATTTAGCACTCTTTTGAGGTAATAAAGAGAAAATGAAGCCAAAATATTGGTAACAGAGTGTAACAAGTTATAGTGGTAAGAGTGGTAGTAGCCTATGGTACTTATATAGGTAGCTTATAGTGTTCTTGTTAATTTTTTGGTAAAAAAATTATAAATAAGATACCACAGCATACCAAAACCTTTAGATTAAGTTTAAAGCTCTACATAGCTTTATTATTAATAAAAAGAAAGGATACAAATACATTAAATAAAGATATAACTTAAGATATTAAAATATGCAATAAGACTACAACTCTGAGAAAAGAAAGAGGAAATAAAAATATTTTTAAAGCCAAAATTATGAATTAGAAAACAGAAGGAAAATTAAAATAATAATATATTCAGTAAAAAATATATATATCAATAAAGTAAAGGGAAGTTTTATCAAGGAAAAGAAGTAAAAATATACAAACAATATTAAAATGAGAAAGGAGCTAGAATAAATAAGAGAATACCAATATAAGACTATCATATTCCATTGTATGATAATAAATTTGACAATTTCAGTGAGATGAATGACTTGGGAGATTTATAAGTAACCAAAATTTACTCAAGAAGTAGAAATTTTGAGTATGTCCATGAATGAGGAAGAAGCTAAAATATATGAAAAAATTATCTCCAAGAATGTCTCTGAAGTCAGACAATTTATCAGGGAGTTCTTAAAAAGAAAGAATAATTACAATGTCATATAAATTGTTTTAGTTTTTTTATAGAGTTGGCCAAAAAGTTCGTTCTGGATTCTCCTTAACATCTTATGGAAAAACCCGAATGAACTTTTTGGCCAACCCAGTATATAAAAAGGAAATTATTAAAACTAAACTTTTCATTTTAATATGCATAACTCAGATTCAAAAACCAAGAAAAATAGCTCCAAAACAGAAAACTATAGTTAAATTTCAATGATCAAAAAAATTACAATGATTTTTCAATGTAAAAATCCTAACAAAAATATTAGTGACTCAGATTGAGCAATGCCTTGAAAGAATGGTCCACCGAGGTCTAGTCACCATAGTGAGAGCCTAAGAACATGAGCTCTGGAATTCAGACCACCTGCTCACTGATAGGTATGTTGTTAAAGTCAAGTACTTTACTCTTTGTGCTTCGGGTTTATGGTCTATAAAGTGCAATTCATAATAGGACCTACCTCTCAGGAATTTCATCAGGATTAAGTAAGGTGATACGTAGAAAGCACTCATCACAGTTCCCAGCACATAGTAAGCATTAAACAAATATTAGCTGTTGTCATCATAATACCAGAAATGCATCATGATCTCTTAATATAATACACATCAACAATGGGTAAAAAAGTTTTAAAACAGAATGAATTTAAAAGATAAGGTTTTTGATAAAAGTCAACACTCATCCTCGATTATCCGTTAACCATTAAAAAACTAGGACAAGGAGAATACTTCATTAACATAATAAAAATACTTAACCCCTCAGGAAACATTTCACTTAACAGCTAAATAGTTGAACATATGATTTGATTTAGCATATTATTTAACATGATAAAAATATGAAACATACAGAAGAGACATAACTATTGAAAGCAAGGAGAAATATAATTTTTTTGAACAGGAGATGATTATCTCCTAGGAGGAGAGATGAGAGAGGAACAAGGAAAATTAACTGAGATACATTTAGAATGACGATAGTTATTACACTGTTGAGTACAAAATGAAATACACTGTTGAGTACAAAATGAATATACACTGTTGAGTACAAAATGAATATACAAAATGAAAACTTTCCAAAATCCAAAAAGTAACCATTTAGAAAGCAGGACATGAGAAAAGGAAGACCCTCCTCACCTCTGGAAAGAATAAACCAAACACACAAAATAACTATAAATAACTCTAGCAAGAAGTAGGTTGTCCTTGTGTTAAAACAAGCAAACTAAAAACATAAAACCTTAACTTGATGAGAGATGTAGAATATCTGGATAAATGGAGAAACATACTGTATTCCTGGAGGGAAAAACTGAGTATTTTAAGAAGATTTGTGTTCCCAAATTTATTTATATACCAATAAAATCAAAATTAGATTTTGGAGGAAACTGAACAAAATTATTCTCATGTTTAATTAGAGTAATAAACAGGAATGAACAGCCTTTACCTTTTTTCTGTTAAACAAAGGATAATGAGGAAAGAACAACAGATATTATAACATGTAAATCTACATTAAATATGTTACTACTGACAGAGATCAGCAGCACAGATAAAACACCTTAGAACCTAACTCTATTATTTATAGAAATTTGATAAATGATAAAAGTAATATGGAGAAAAATCAATGGAGGAAATAATGAATTATTCCATAAATGATGTATAAATCTTTGTTAGCTCTTTAGAAAGAGAATTTTCAATGCTAAGAGCATAGATAATTTCACATTGATTTAAAATTAAATGCAAAAAATTGAACAACAACAAAATGATATTTATCTTCTCAGTAGATAGGAAAGGCTTACTAAGCACTAAAATAGTGAAAGAGTAGTAAAAGAAATCAGCTCAAAATGAAATGTTTGATACAATTACCTCTATAAAATTTGAAACTTCTCTAAGTCAAACCAAAAATTAAACAAAAACTAAAAAGTAAACAACAAACTAGAATAGTACTTATAACAGATATAACAAAAGTTTAATAACTATATAAAGAGCTCCCAGAGATCAATATAAAGAATTACAAATTATCTGAAAAAACAAATGAGCCACAGATATTAAGAGGCAAATAGGAAATGCATTAACAGAGGGAAATACAGATCATTAATAAACATGCAAATAATAGTAACAAAGGAATGCATATTAAAACATATTCATCTATACATTAGCAAAGATTTTTGAAAGATTAAAATAAGTTCTGGGAAAGATTTGGAGAGAGAATCATTCTCATGTAGAGCTGGCAGACATAGGAATTGTTTCAAGCTTTCTGGGTAGCAGTTTGGCAATGTGCATAAAGTAGTAATAAAAATATTCATGTCCTTCAACTAGTTATTTCCACTTTTAGGAATCTCTTTGAAGGAATTATCCAGAAAAGCAAGCAGAGTTTTATTCCAGATTTTTCATTGCAGCATTGTCCATAAGCAGGAAAAAACTCCCAGAATTTCTAACAATAGAGAGATGGTTATGTAAATCACAGTAGAGCATATTATAGAATATTGTTCAGGCATAGAAATGTTTTTGAAGAGTATTTGATGGCATGGCCAAAAGCACTGTGTGCTCTCAGTTATGTTAAAAAAAAAATTGTGAGCTATGAATAGAAAATATACTGTAGAAAAATACTCCATAATGTTATTGAAGATTATCACTCAAAAGGGGATTGTGATGAATTTTATTTTGTTTCCTTCTGCTTTCCAACTTATCTACAATGAGCATATTGTTACTTTATATTTACAGAAAATATTCAGTCTTTTTTTAAAAGAACTTAGGCAACTCTCCTGTAATGATGCAGGGTTTTGTTGGTTTGCTTGTTTAATCAGAGAAGTCTTGAGAAATACTCACCGATGACCTCTGCAATCATGAAAACTAAGCATGTTCCTGAAGCAGCACAGAGTTTCCACTTGGCATAGACTTGCTCCTTTGCCCTGTTCTCTGTGGCCTTGGAGTTGCTGTGGCAGTGATACATGGTTCCTGACTCTGGCTCCTCTGGCTTCTCTCCAGGACGTTGATCTTTATTCAAGGGTTTCTGCTGGAGTTCCATGCTGAGGATGAGTTTGACAGAAGCAAGAAGTGAACATGGTTGCAAACAAACCTCTCACTGACAGCCCTACCCATTACCAGAACTGCTATGAGGACATTGGCTGACTAGCTAGGAACTTATCATTCATGGCTCCTTCTACAAGAAATATCAAATGTAAGGAACAAGAGAGGAATTTCCTTCTGAATTCTCAACTACAAACAGAGTTTTGCTTTTATTTAGGCAAGCTCTTATTCAGTCTATACTACCAGTGATTAAAAGAAAGTAAAGGAAAAGGAGAAAGGAAGCAGATACATTTTGGTGCATTTCCTTCACAGTCACTTCACTTTGAAAACATTTTGGACCTGCTATAGATTTTAAAAGGGGCAGTAATGAGGTTATTATTATTAACGAGTAATGTGTGTACGAGTCAGCCTGGTGATTCAGACACTCACTATTGCATGGCAACACTCTCCCTTTCTTCTGCGCAACAACATTGTTAATAGATCATAGCACTTTTTCCTGCTGAGTCCATATGAACCCTCAGAAACCTTCTTAACACAGCTTTGCAGAAATCTCTGCCAATCTATCAAAGTTGTAATGAGAGTTAAACCTACTTATACTTCCAAAAGCAGGCAGTGCCTATCAGTTCTATTCAAATATAAAGCATTTATAGAAATATAGAGCCATTTATAGAAATATAGAATTTCACAAATGCAAAGATTGTAGATAACATTTAGTCCAACCCACAGTTTCTTACCTGAAGTAAAGATTCAGAGAGGTTAAGTAATTGCCTGAGGTCAAATGGCCAGGAAATGGGAGAGCTGGGACTCCAAGCCTAGTGTTTTTTCCACTATGCCCACACTGCCTCTCTACCTGAACATCGGTACACCTAAAACCAATTTTTACTGATGCCATGATCTTGAACTAATCAGATTTGTATTTTTTAATAAACTTATTAGAAGACATTAATAAGATTCTTAGGAGTAAGAACTTTACATTCATGACTTTGAAAGGTATAAAAATGGAAATAAATTATTTTCCTCCACTTGAAGAGTTACTTTGTCTTATCACCATCCACAAAAAGATCTGATGGTTTTGGCTTAAATGATGATTATTATTACAATTCTAATTATCCTTATAGTTGGGGGGTTTTCCTGAATAAAATAACATACATATTCATTATAGAAAACCTGGAATTACAGAAAGGCACAAAGCAGAGGGAAAAAAATCACTAATAAATTACCACCAAGAGACAACTATTATTGATAGTTTTTTGTTTAGCTTTGTAATAAATAAATACTGTTTTTACTTAGAGTCCATATTAATTAGGATGTTTTTGATAGCAAGTACAGGAAACAAAGCTCATGCTAGGTAAATTAACAAATGGGAATTATTGGTTCTGCAACTGAAAACATCTAGAAGTATCAGGCTTCAGCCTGATTTATCAAAGTTCCAGATCCATTGCTCTGCAGTTCTCAACTACTCTTCAACCTCAGGCTGGTTTTCCTCATGTAGTGGAATAGTTGCCCAAGATAATCAGGACTGTGTACTTGTTTTTTCTTATACAGCAAGAAAGAGTGTTCATTCTCCCAACTGCAAAACAGGAGTCCTGAGTTGCATGCTGATTTGGCCAGCCTCTGTAGCCAGAGGACTATGGATGTGCTAATTGGCTTAGACCTTGTTACAGCCAGAAGATTGGCTAAACCCAACAACGCTGACTCCTGGAGCTGAGAGTGGGGTAAATGCTACCCAAATCACATGACTGCAACTCAGTGGGGATGGGCTGGAATAGATTGTGGATGAAATGACAGTGTCACAATAGGATTCCACCAAAGATAGAGCTTTGGAACCTAATTTTTAGCTGTATATATTTTTAACATTTTCTCAATTTATTAAATATTCTATATCATTAGTTTAACATTCAGAGAGCATTATATTTAGTATAGATATGTCATAACATAAGTAACTATTTTCTATTATTGAACAATTGACTCTTTTCCAATTATTTGGCACCACTGTGATTCATATCCTTATAGTTATCCTTCGGTAAATATATTATTATCTCCTTAAAATGCAATCCTGAAAGGGGAATTACTTGGCTAAAGAATATCTACATTTTGGGCTTCCCTGGTGGCGCAGTGGTTAAGAATCCGCCTGCCAATGTAGAGGACATGGGCTCGAGCCCTGGTCCGGGAAGATCCCACATGCTGTGGAGCAACTAAGCCCGTGTGCCACAACTCCTGAGCCTGCGCTCTGAAGCCCGTGAGCCACAACTACTGAGCCTGCGTGCCACAACTACTGAGCCCGCATGCCACAACTACTGAGCCCTCGTGCCGCAACTACTGAAGCCCGAGCACCTAGAGCCTGTGCTCTGCAACAAGAGAAGCCACTGCAGTGAGAAGCCCGCGCACAACAACAAAGAGTAGCCCCCGCTCGCCGCGACTAGAGAAAGGCCACGTGCAGCAACGAAGACCCAACGCAACCAAAAACAAATAAATAAATAAATTTATTTTTAAAAAAAGAGTATCTGCATTTTTAAGGATTTTGATGTATATTGCCAAATTGGCTTCAGAATGTTTTTGCCGATGATGTTAATAGCACTCAGGATTTTGAGCAATTCCAAGTAATCTTCATATTGGAATAAGAACTATTTGGCAAGAGGCACATAGAGTACTCATACCTATAAATTTTCACCTTTGTAATGTGATACATACCCTGATAATAAACAACATATATAAGGTAGTAGTGTTAGTCACCAATGGTCATCGACTCAGAGGAGCCAGAGAACTAATAAGAAAACATGGTGGAGGTTTCCTCTTTCCTTGTGCTGAGAAGGCAGTGTGAGCAGGACAGGGTCACCAAATATTCTGGCATTGTTCATATGACCACTCTGGCCATATGAAGCTTTACTTTATTTTCTATTTTTCGTGAATCTTGTGGGCAGAGAAAACCAGGTGGTGAGTGACTGAGAGAGAACTTATCCTGGAACAGTTTAGAAGGCAGACCAAGGCAGGAATTCCACCAGGGGAGCAGCCTGTGAGCAATGCCACAAGAGGAAAAGTGCAAGAAACCTGGCCAATTTTTACTTTTAAATGCTGCTACCTTGTCCTAGACCTAAGATTAACCAATTTGGATACATTTTGAGCTGAGATTGTTCCTTGAAGCACTAAGCCAGAAATCCAAAACAAGACTGAAATTGGATACAGTGTGTTCACATGTGTATGTATGTGTTTTATGAGGGGAGGTGGGAGTCCACCATCTTCGCTGGGCTCCCCAAAGGGTCTATGATTCCAAAAGAAGTTAAAAAACTGAAGTTAAAATATATTCCTCATCATCTCATAAGAGCAAAGTGGTCTAAGTGTCTCTAGATGCAGTACAGGCTCTTGATCTGAAAAGTGATGCAAATTCTAAGAAGAATTTTAAAACGAAGGTTCTAAAAAGCAAATGCTAGAATGCATCAAAATATGAAATGTGAATTTACTTTCAAAGAATAAATCACCAGAGGTCACCACACACTCAAATATGGCTGCCGCTTTGAAGAGTAGGAACAATAGGCCAGAGCAAAGAAACTTACTGTAGCATCAAAAAGAAAAAATGGGGAGAAACAGAGAAGAAAAATAGGGAAATATTACAAAAGTTGATGTCAATAGCCTAGAACTTAGAGTTCCTCTCTTAAAATAAGAATTATAAAATGGAGCTTTATTTTGTGATCTTGGAGAAGCATTTTTTTTTTTAATTTTGTATCTTATTTTTGTCTGTTGGTAGAAGTCAAACCCCTTTGGTTCTATATCTCTTAAGTGGAGCTGGTAATATTTTTCACACTCTTACTTCCCATGTTGACTATATAAAATCACTTAGTTTTTGTACTTTCACATTACCTTTCCCAAGAGCCTTAAATCACTCTTCCTGTTGGGAGAGGAGATAAAATCTTAGGTCCTGCCATGCATTTCCAACACTTCATGTATTCATTCATTCAACAAAAGTATTGCATGCCTGCACCATCAGAGGTGCTAATGATACCATGCCTTTGAGACAAGCAAAGTTCTTGACCTAAGAAGCTTATATCCGAGCAGAGGGGAACACAGCAAACCAGCGGATAGTAACAGAGGCTGTGTAGTATCATGGGCAGTGACTGGGAGAGGAAAGGTGAGGCTACCTGCAATAGAGTGGTAGGGGAAGGCACCTCTGTAGATGATATCTCAGCAGTAACTTAAAAGATAACCAGGAGCAGACCCACATGAAGGAGGAACATCACAAGCAGAGGGCATTGCTGGTGCAAAAGCCCAAAGGCAAGAAAGAGCTTGTCTTGTTCAGAAGCTTGTCGTGAACAGAAAGGAAACTACATAGTGGGCACTGTAACATGAAGAGAGAGTGAAATTGGATGAAGTCAAAGAAGGAGGCAGAAGTCGGGTCATGCAGAACTCTGTGGGCCATTGTAAAGGGTTTCATTTTCTTCAAAATGTAAAAGGAGGAAGTTGGAAAGTTTTGACTAGGGAAGTAACATTATGTGGTTCACATTTCTAAAATCATTTTGGGTGTTGCTTGGAAGGCTAGAGTATAGTGAGCAAAATATGGAGACCGTTTATTTGATTAAATGTTATGAGGGAGTGGGGAATAGAAGTGTTCACCTAACAGGTGTAACTTCTTGTCCCAGACCAGCTATCCAATGTTCCACCCCTTTTTTAAACAGCTTTATTAAAATATAATTCATATACCACAAACCCATTTAATGTATACAATTAATGGGTTTTAGCATATGTACAAAGTCGTACAACCATCACCACAATCTAATTTAGAACATTTTCATCACCCCAAAAAGAAATTCCATATGCAGTAAATCCCCAGTCTCCTTACACACAATCCTACCTCAGGAAATCGCTAATCTTATTTCTGTCTTTATAAATTTGCCTATTCTGGACATTTTCTATAAATGGAATCATACATTATGTAGATTTTGTGACCGGCTTCTTTCACTTAGTGTAGTGTTTTCAAGGTTCATCCATGTTATAGCAAATATCAGTACGTCAGTACTTTATTGCTTTTTATTTCCAGATAGTACTCAGTTGTATGGATATACATCTAATGGATATTTAGGTTGTTTACATTTTTTCAGCTATTATGAATAATGCTGCTTTGAAAATTTGTATACAAAGTTTTGTGGAAGTATGTTTTCATTTCTATTGTATGTTTTCATTTCTATTGTTTTTCTATCTGTGGAATATTGAACTCATAGAATAAGTTGGAAAATGTTCACTCTTTTATTGTTTGGAAGAATTGATATTAATTCTATTTTACATCTTTGGTGGAAGTCATCAGTGAGACATCTGGGCTTTCTTTATGTGAAGCTAATACAATCTCTTTACTTGTTATTGGTCTACTCAGATTTCTATTTCCTCTCGAGTTTGGTAGCTGATATCTTTCTGTGAATTTTTCCGTTTCATCAAAGATCACATGCATTTTATTTTATGTGATTTATCTTTAAATCAATTAAGAGAAAAAAGGAGAGTAAATATTCTGTCTTTTGTAATTATCTACATAATTACCTTTACTGATGCTGTTTGATTTTTTGTGTGTTGACTCCAGTTAATGGCTGGTGTCATTTGTTTTAAGACTGAAGAATTTCCTTTACTATTACTTGTAAAATGAATCTGCTAGCAAAAAGTTCTCTCAATTTTTATTCATTTGGGGATTTCTTTGTTTCACCTTCATTTTAGAAAGATAGTTCTGTTGGATAAAAGTTGATTGATTGGCAGGGTTTGTTTTTTCTTTCAGTACTTTAAATATGCTGTCCCACTGCCTTCCAGCCTCCTTTGTTTCTGATAGAAGTCAGCTGTTAATCTTACTGAGAAACTCTTGCTCACGATGAGTCTTTTTTCCTCTTACCGCTTTCAAGATTCTTATGTGTGTTTTGCTTTCAATATTTTAACTATGATGTGTGTGTCAGAGTATAGATCTGTTTGCCTTGATTCTTCTTAGAGTTTGTTGACTATCATGGATGTATAAATTAATATTTTCACCAAATTTTGAAATTTGTTCCTTTGAATGTTATTCTGCTCCTTTTCTGCCTCCTCTCTTTCTGGTATTGCCATTATGTATATGGTAGGACATTTAACTATGTATCACATTTCTCTGAGGCTCTGTTAATTTTTATTCATTCCTTTTTCTCTCTGTACTTTATGCTGCATAACTATTGACCTGTCTTCACAGTCACTGATTCTTTCTTCTGCCAGCTCATATCTACTGCTGAGTCCCTTTGTTCTATTTATTGTACTTTTCAACTTCAGAATTTGGTTCTTTTTTTATAATTTCTATCTATTATTACTGATATTCTCTATGTGATGAGACATTGTCATCCTGCCTTTCTTTAATTCTTTAAACATGATTTTCTTTAATTCTTTGAACATATTTATAATAGCTGCTTTAAATCTTTGAATGCTAAGTTCAACATGGGGGCCCTTTCAAAGGCAGTTTCTATTACCTGCTCTTTTTACTGTTTATAGGTTATTCTTTCCTGTTCCTTTGCATAGGTTGTCATATTTTTTTGGAAACTGGATGTTTTAGGTAATATATTGTAGCAATCCTGAATACTGAACCCCAGTGGGCTTGTTATTGTTGCTGTTTACTTGTTTGCTTTTTTATTTGGTTAGTGAATTGGCTTGTCTAGTTCAGTGGAGTATTTTCTTTGACCTTCCCTGCTGTGTAGCCTCTATTGCCATTCCTCAGAGAGTGCAGCCTTGGACATGTGCACAGTTATCCTTACCTCCCCCTACCCCCTTTCCCAGGGATGGTGATCATTTTCATCATGTTTGCTTTGACTGTCTTTTTCCATGCTCTCACTGTTAAGCTTCTGGCTGCTCTGCCTGTGTTGGTATCACACTCAGCTCTTGTCCTCCTTAATCACTTGCTGATTGCACTAATGTTTTCAACAGCATCCTGAGGCATAAATTACAATATTATCCAATTAAAGTTGGGCCATGTATTAGTCTACTGTAGCTTCTATAGTAAAATACTACAGACTGGGTAGCTTAAACAACAGAAATTTATTTTTTCATAGTTCTAGAGGCTAGAAATCCATTATTAAGGTGCTGGAACATTTGGTTTCTGGTTTTGGTGGTCCTGGCTTGTAGATGGCTGTCTTCTTGCTATGTTGTCACATGGTAGAAAGAGAGAGATCTCTGGTATCTCTTCCTCTTTTATAAAGATAGCAGTTCTATCTATCAGGACTTCACCCTAATGACCTCATTTAACCTTAATCATCTTAAAGGTCCTGTTTCCAATATAGCCACATGGGAGCTAGGGTTTTAATATATGAATTGTGGAATGACAAAAACGTTCAGTCCATAAGAGCCTCCTTACAGGGATAGTATTTGAGGCTAATCTTTGTGGCTTGTGCCAACTCCAGGAGGGCTCATTTTACCTGTCTTTCCCTAGCTGTTTCTGTTAAACTTCTAACTGGTTTACCATTTAGCTTGTTGCTCTGATGAAGCAACCAGCCTGCTCTTGATTGCTCAACAGCAAAATCCTCATTGTTTTTGACAGTGCCCTTATGCTTGAACTATCCCATGTTCTGTTCCAAATAAACTTTTAGCTGATGTATCATCAGTCCTCTAAGGGAAAGATGCATAGCTCTCTGTTCTTATAGCCTGATTCTCCCATGGGCAGAACCTCTGCATCACTTCCCCAAAACTGAGAGAAGGAACAGTGACCCACTTATCCTGGAGTGCCACCTCTGCTCCATAAGTGGGTGGTGAAGAACCTCAGCCTATGTGTCAGCCAGGGCAGGGGTGTTCAGGAGCTTGCTGCTCCTGGACCGTGAGCAGGGATTGGGTGAAGGAAGGGGGCCCCAGTCCTCTTGGCCATGTCTGTATTGAATACAGGTTCTATAATATGGAGCTGGGGCCATTAGAGATTCCAGCAGCCCTTTGCTCTAGGGGTGAACTGTAGCCCCAGTTGGAAGCTGGGAGAAAAAATAAATTTCTGTTATTTAAGCTACCCAGTCTGTAATATTTTACTATAGAAGCTGGGAGAGAGAGATCCCTGTCTTTTGGCCACATCCAACCAGAGTAGAACTTCCATCACAACAAGCTTGGAGGGGAAAGAGGTTTGTGGGGCAGATCATGGCTCAAATGCCACAGACTCTTGCTTTTTACTGAGATTTAGTAGCTTTTCTTGAATAAATCTCAGTTTGCTGTATGCCCTTAAGACAATTTCCAGAGACTAAACTGTTGGAGTTTTTTTAATATTATTTTTACCAGTAAAATGGTAAAAATGTTTCACTGGGGAAGGAGGTCCATTGAGCTACTTGCACCACCATTCCAGAAGTCCTGCCATCCCAAACACACATACACACACACACACACACACACACACACACACACTTTAAGGCTTCACATTGAAAAGATACCAGTACTTTGTCCCTACCACCTGGCCCTGCCCTCACATTCCCTGCACTTATTTAATATACAACTTGGGAAAAAGAAAAGCTTGTTTCCAGTACCAAGAAAACCATATTGAGTATGTAGGTCAACTTTATACAACTATCTCTTTGCTACCATGAGCCCAAGCATAGGGAATCACATCACTGGAAAGAGAATTGGAGGGACTGGTGGGGGAGAGATTACACAATAATACCTACAGGGCCTAATATTACTACTTCCTGTGGTAAAATGTCTCTAAAATTATGTCCAACAATTCCTGTCATCTTATATGCACATGCCAGCAAGAGATGGAATCCACTGTGCCACCCCTTGAATCTCAGACTTGGGACTTGCTTTAACCCATCAAATGTGGTAAAAATGGTGCTGTGCCAGTTCTGGTCTTAGGCTGTCTGACACCTGTCAGCTTCCACTGCTTCTCTCTTGCTCCCCTGAACTGCCATATAAAAAAGTCCAAGCTAATCTGATAAAATGAGACACCACACAGAGAGAGAAGCCATGGGAAGGAGAACGAAGACCAGTCAAAGCCAACACAAAGACCCCAGACAAGTGAGTGAAGCCATCCTTGACCTTCTAGCATATCCCAGACACCAGCAGAATGCAGCCTCACAAGCAAACCTCGGTAACTCCACATGGAGTGAGAACTGTGATTAATAAAATGATTGTTGTTGAAGCCGCTACATTTTGGGGGTAGTTTCTTGCACAACAATAGATAACTGAAGCACTCTTGTTGTGTAATTAGAGAATACATATTCCTTCTAGATAAGTGTCTTAACAGGTGATAACAACTTAAATAGAAAGCTGATGATAAGTAGAAAAAAAGAGAAGGAAGGAGAAAAGAGAAGGACCTTCAGGGGACAAAGTTACCTCTGAAATAGAGATAGAACAAAATATATGAGAAAGGAGATTGGGAGAGGTGAGGAAAAGTGAATTAGTGAGGGGATCAAGGTTCATATGAGCTCAGAAGGAAAGAGATTAAGGACCCAGGAGGCCACATGGTGAAAGTGGTGTGTGCAGGAGAGGGGGAGGGGAGCAAAATTCACAAACAGGAGGCATGATCTACATCCCAACTCTGCCATAATTAGACATCCAACCTTAAAAATGGCATTTATTCTCTCTGGAATTCACTTTCCTAACTGGTGGAATGAGGGATCAGGATAAATAATCTCATCTAGGTTCAATTGTTTTTATTTGGAAAGAAAATAAAAATGAGTTTGACAGTTTTTATCATCACTGTATCCTGAAAACCATACCAATTCATAAGGTGAATGAAACCCTATAACCATAAACAGTTGGCTTTATTTGCATAACAGAGTGCTAATGGTCTAGTTTCATGAGAAGGGAAATACTGCTATTTTAATAATGTAGAGATGCTCTATTAATAGTGTCCACAGGGTTAACAATTTGTTGTTCAAAATTTCTGCCTGACCTAACGTGAGGCTTTGTCATTTATGATCTCAATAAATCACATCTAATATTATTTTCTTAGAAAAATAATTCTTACAGTGTGAGATAATAGATGTGCTAGACTCTTTGTCATATATATTTTTTAAGCAAAGTTATAAATATCCTAAGAAAAAGTCCCTTTGCAGTTGCTTAAACATTCGATGCTGTCAAACACAATGCCGCTACTCTTTGGAATATTAATTTGTTTTCATGAAACACACAAAAACATTACACATATTATTAATGGGTAAGTATTCTCTTAAATTCTGCTTCTAACATGAATTTATTTCAGATTCTCATTCATTTATCTATGTATTCTGAGTGTGTCTCTCTTTGCTCCCCACTTGGATTGAATTCCCCAGATGCACCAAAGTCTCATTCTTATTTGTCTCTGTCTTTACCAGGAAATTATCTCAGTCAGGAAAACTTTCCTAACGCTACTTCCTATGTAGGGTTTCCCTAACCCTATTCTAATTCCTTTTTATTTTTTCAGTTCTCAGCCTATCACTTCTGAAAAGCTTTCTCTGACTCCCAAAGTCCAGCGAAGACTTAAGTTCCCTTGAGGTATTCTTACTGTATACCCCCAGAATAACACACATGCTATTTTGTAATTGCCTGTTTCTTATATGCATTCCACATTAGACTCAGGCTTTCAAGAGGACAGAGATATAGGACTAGGAATATTTTAGTCTCCAGTATATATACACATGTTCAATCAATTATTGTTAAATAAGGGGGAAATGAATGAATATATTGCACATGGCACTGTAGGAGATAGTAAAAAGAACTAGAGCTATGTAGAACATTAAGCTCAGCTATATTTATTATAGGTGTGTATATGTGATAATGATATTATATACTTAAGAAAATAGCAATTAACTTAAGATCAGTGTGACCACAATTTGCCACATAGTTGAAAAGCCTTAATTCTTTCTAAATATAATTTAATAATTATAAAATTATATTTTATATAATATAATTTTATATTATATAAATTGAATAATTGAGGAAAAGAAAAGGAAACATATCAGATTGTGTATGTCTGTTTTTTAGAAGAAAATCTACAGATGAAAAATATACTAATAAAATATGTCCTTCGTACACTCAGGATATTTAAGGAAGCAAATCAACTATACAGAGTATTGCCTTTCTCAGGATAAGAATTATATAAGTTGGCCAACAGTTTATAAAATTTTACAAAACGCCCCCAAGTTGCAACAGCAAAAGTGTCCAATTCTGAAGCAGTAGGCTCTAGGGACTTAGTGAGTACTCAAGACACAGAGAATTGTGAAGCAACATCAGATGTCTGTTACCTGTCTAGTGTGAAGGCGTACATCTTGGTGGCTCTGTCAGTCACAAGATAAGTTCTTTCAAGAAACTCCATGGTGTCCAGGATAGAAGATGTTGGTGTTGGTGGTGGTGATGGTGGTGCTGTTACTGTGACGACAGCTGCTGCTCTTTAACTCACTGTCCAGTTTTGGAAGCAAAACAGCGTTACGATTATTCACACACTTTCCAAAGAAAAAATGAAAAGACTTCTGGGATTACATTAACAAGCCTCCCACGTCAATGTTCTTGATAGATCTGCTAAAACTACGGTCTGTTTGGAATGTTACCTGGCTTCATTCTCTCACCCACAGGAACTACCTTCCGGCAGGTAGGATCACATGACGTGTGTGTGTACGCGCGCGCGTGCTTCCCACGCCATCTGATTCCACTGTGCTGTCTAGGAGGTAGAGGAGCTCAAGGGTTACCTGCTAATTGCTGATGTAGGGGTTTGGTCTTCAGAACACACCTGGGCGAGCTCAAACAGCTGCCTTTCTGTACACTAATATTTTTTCCCTCCCTTATTTTTTTTTTTTTTTTTGGCAGTGGGTGGGGAGGTCTCTGAACCTAAAAGCATTTCTCCTAGGATTTAGTTCTAAAATGCCCTCTAAGCAGCTGTCAAGATTTACTTCTCTTCTCCTAGGACCATTTGGGGGTTTCACTACTGAAGAGAGGACATGGATCATTAGTTACTGAAGTCTCTAATCTGAAACAGTTCCTGGTGCAGCAGCTTTGAAACCCTTTTGACAGACAGGAGAAGGGCAGTCTCGGCTTCTAAATAAGTAAGAGCCCTCAAGCACAAAAGAACCAGAATGAGCTGTGTTCTCCTTGGCCAGGGTACCCTCTGCTGAGGACAAAAGACCAGCCCAAGGAACCCCTACCAGGCAAACCCATCACAACTCTTAGAAATGGGCTCTTCTGAGTTGATCCCAAGAGACCTTCAACCCCCAGACTCCTATGAATTTTATTTCATTACAAAGAACTTTCCTTTCCAAATAAGAGAAAGGACTGTAGTCCAAGGACAACAGCCTCGACACACGGCAGGCATTTACATGTGGGCCAAAGAGCATCCAAGACCTATAGGGATGCATGCAGGGGCAGGCGAGTGCAGAGAGGAGAAGAGGGCGTAGACCCTCCACCTCCGAGTCCTCATTTCCTTCTTCATCTGTTGACACTAACTCCCTAGGGAGAGCACTCAGAGTGGTGTAGTCCTGGAGTAGCCCAGTGGCCCAGCATCTTGGAAATCTGCCCATACTGCTGAGCAGAGATCACCCACAATGACCTAGTAGAATAAATATTGTCTCCTGGAAGGAAAGTGGGGTTCAATGGCAATGGCTGTAGGCAGTGAGGGGAGAAGTCACCTTTGGCTGAGCGTGGGAACGCCAGGTCTTCTATCATATCTGTCGTGAAGCTGTACCTCTTGTTGATTTTAACATTTCAAACTCTCTCCCCTGGAACATAAATTCTTAGGTCTTTTCGTATGGCCCTATTGCCTACCTGGTCATTAACTTTGCTCTGACAGATGAAAACTGGAGACATGGCTCTGGGAGGCCATTTTTCTTTGCAGGAGAAATTCTGGGTCTAGTAAAGTATTTCCTTCTCTTATATTCTTACTCTTAACTTCGCAAAATAATAGGCTATTCTGTGGAGGCAAAAGTAAGAAACCAGAAAAGAATTACTAATCTATCATGTGACGTGTTGCCATACTTTACAGCTTGAATCAATTGTGAGTAGTTTCTAGCACATAATAAGAGAAAAAGAATTCGAGTGAATGAGTGTCAAAAAGTGAAGAAACTACGTAAAACCAGGCTGAAATCCATTAAAGATTAGTGCAAAGCAGAGGAGATAAGTATTATTTAAATGCAGGAAAGAGAATATTTGGCTATAGATTTCAACAGGGGAAAAGCAATCTGGAAGTTTGAGGTTCCACACCACAAGTTTGGTCACTAGCCCATATATAGCTGCACATATGTTTATGATTCTATAACTATGAAGATATATACTATTGATAGTTTGTTAATGTGAATTGTTTGTGAGACGAGGATAGAGTGAGGATATATGAGAAGGGCAGAGTAGGGCTGATATAGACAGAGTAAGGTGGAGATGGGAAAAGAGGAAATGGGAACTCAAGCAAAAAAGGACAAGAAAAAAAATGTATTCTATGATCTCTCCTGTTTATAAGTTGAAGTATATATATATATATAAAATTGCCATTTTTGTAGACCCAATATAGTCTAAAATCAGCAATTTCATATGATTCTACTTAAATATATATGCACACATGTATACATACTTATAAAATGTATATGTGTACATGTGTGATACATTTAAAAATAAAAAATTAAGTGTGCATGCTTTAAAACTATAGGGAAATTAGGTACTATTTTCCTCAAAGCTTTGTGAATTTCCAAGTGCTACCCTTGGAGATAACTACTTTACTGTAAATCAAAGCTTCTGGTGTAAGAGCAGGGGACAGTGGATTACAACAAATAAAACTTTTATGTTAAAGAAAAGTAAGTTTTGCTACTACAAATTTAAATGTAAAGTTACGATAAGAATTGTAAGCATGTAATGTTATGTAAGATACTCATCTGTTGATTAGCTTATCTTATAAACCCCTTTTTAACTGCACCATCATGCCCTTTCCCCCCAGTATTTTGTCAGCACAATGTTTATGAAAAATTACCCATCCTCCCTGACTAACCTTTGGCCCACTTTGGCATACACAGCCCACCAAGGGCTACTGGCCCAAATCAGACTCCACATGAGTCACAAAATATGTATTCAGAAAGCAATGCAGATCAAAAAAGAAAATCCCCTATCTTGTTGACAAGTCAGTTTTGGTCGGCATTTGCTGCTCATCCCAGTTTCCTAGGCAACCAGCTTCCAAACCGTCCTGAATTACAGGTTGTCCTCTCTGCCCACTCTCCATCACAAGCTTGTAGCAACTGAAGGGGCAACACAATTTATATTAGTTAACTCTGGGAAGAAATATTCTGTCAGCCACAAGAACATAACTGACACAACCAAAGATCTCGTTCTGCTCCCCAGTGCTGACTATTGTCGACAACAATTTCTTAATAGGATTTTACAAGTGGTGGCTAATACGTGTGCAAAAATAATTCACACACATGTCTTACACATAGTTTGCTATTTCACTTGCAGAAAGGATGTGTGTATTTATGCAGAACCATTGTAATCATCCCTACACACTAAAGTACTGAGTTCTCACTATTTGCATTCCCAAAATTTAAACTCATATTTCAGGAATACTTCATCTTGTCATTGTTTGCATATGACTATTCCTTAAAAAGACATTTGAAAACGTGCTTGTTTTAAGTAATAAGTGTGGATTCTCATCCTGTTTGTATCTTTCTTGTTTATGTGTAGAGGCCATGGAGTGAAGTGGTTTAATGTATGGACTTTCAAATGTACAGACAGACTTAGTTTCAGTTTCTGGTTTGGCCATTTTCTTACATATATGACCTTGAACAAGTTGCCTGACCTCTATTGTTTTCAATTTCTCATCTGTAAAATGGGGACATTAATAGAATCCATCTTACAGACTTCCTGTGAAGAGTAGAAGAGATATTGTGTATAAAAGTTCTCAGCGTAGTATCTGCCATGTAACCAATTTTATCTAGATGTGAGTTGCTATGTACTTGGCCATGTCTAAGTATAATACCTTGGCTGTCCCTGAGAAATTGACCCCAGCCTTAGTAGAGGCTAAGAATTATAAAGGAATGAAAGTAGAGGTTTCTGAAAACAAGACCTGGGAACTTGAACCCGCCATCAGCTGTATGACTTTGAGTAGCTGCCTCAAATTCTCAGGGCTCAACTTTCTCAAATAATAGATTTGTGCCTGCCTTATGCTCCCCACTTGGTAGTAGAGTGCCATTCAGAATGTGTCCTCAATAAAGAGGACACAACAGGAGAGAAAATGCAGACTCAATCAGTATAATCACCTACTAAAGATTCTGGACTTACGTATTCCCACACAGACTATAAAGACATTATTTCTAAGTTGGGTAACATTTTCTTAGCAAGGTGGCTTTATGGTTATTACTACAGTATGAGCTTTTCAAAAGTTCCACCTAGGAACTTGTAAACAAAGACACTGGAAATTTAATTGGATTGTATTTTAAAGAACATTATGAAAATTTCATTTTAATCTAAAGTGAACATGTATAAAACAGACCATCTGATATTTCATACTTTACTTGAAAATGGACTGAAAGCCATCTGAGTTTTATTTTCTTCTTGATAAATTGGCACTAACTCTTTTTTTTGCGGGGGGGGGGGGCATTTTTATTTTTAAAGAGATTGAGCTACAGAAATGTTCCAGTGCAAATACAGCTTGTATTTGTTGAGAAAAGAAAGACTTGATAAAATATCAATACTAAAACAATAAAAGAAATATTTTATTAAGGCTGATAGATGCAAATAAATAATATAAAAATAAACAGTGTTTTGGTGGGGAGAAATATTGGGGCTAGGTGGTTAAAATGTTTACGAAGTGTATATTTTATTGATTAGTCTCCATGCCTCATGCTTCCTTTTCCAAATATTCTGCAACTTAAGCTAATTAACCCTTAAATGCACCTTCTGAGCTAGATATAGTTGACTGTGTCTTGCAAACTCCAAAGCAGTTTTCTGCTGACTTCATATTCTCACCACAGTATGTGTCTCTCTTCTTTATTTTATTTACATTGGCAAGCAAGAAAAGGTTCCAAGGACCTAAGCCATGATTTTAAGGCATTGGAATAAGAAAGGCAGACAAGAACACGCTTCCTAATATTCCAGCTCCTTGATCTATAAATGCACAGAGCATCACTGAAAACCAAAGCACTGAATTCCTGAATTTAAAAGAGAGAGGGCTTCCCTGGTGGCGCAGTGGTTGAGAATCTGCCTGCTAATTCAGGGGACACGAGTTCGAGCCCTGGTCTGGGAAGATCCCACATGCCGCGGAGCAACTGGGCCCGTGAGCCACAACTACTGAGCCTGCGCGTCTGGAGCCTGTGCTCCGCAACGGGAGAGGCCGCTACAGTGAGAGGCCCGCGCACCGCGATGAAGAGTGGCCCCCGCTTGCCGCAACTGGAGAAAGCCCTCGCACAGAAACGAAGACCCAACACAGCCATAAATAAATATAAAGATAAATAAATAAATAAATGATTACTAAAAAATAAAAATAAAAAAAATAAAAGAGAGAGAGAGAGCACCCTCTTGTCATTATGTGGAATGCCACCATTTAATTTTCATGAGTACAGTTTCCTTTCCTTTAGTGAAAGTCTTGAGGGGCTGATGATTCATCTTAGGCAAAGGATTTTCACAGCAAGTCCCCAGATGACTGCCAAGAGAGCAAAGGCATAGCTTATCTTCTCCTCCGAATCTCAAAGCCTGGATTTATTTGACTCGAAGCTGACAAGCCTGCCTCTCAGGAGATAGTCCAGGAGATAAGACAAAAGCTGCCTCGAAGCTTTCCTCTGAAAGGCCAGGCCATCACTTTTTATGTCAAAGCCAAAGTGCATCAGAGGACAGCAGCAGGGTTTTCTGCTTGGAAGCACAACCACAAGACATCACAACTAACTCACCTCTTCTTTCGGTATCAGTGAATTTGCATCCAGTGAGGCCACATTTTTAAATGCTGCTAATTCAACTGTAGCAAATTTCACCACCACCGCCAGGGGATGAGTTCTTTGAATTTGCATCCAGTAAGACAAGTGAGGCATCATATTACCTTTTGCACCCCAAGACTCTCAGTCACCCAAATATTGGTCAGTGAGAAAAAGATGGGAATTTCCATTTCCTTCACAGTCAGCTAACTCTGAAAGAGAAGAAAAATATTTAATTATAACAAGCTAACACATAACACATCATTGAAAATATTATATTTGGCAACAGATTTTTTATGTGCCTAATATTCCCCTTTACCCTTCAGAATCTGAAACTAAGATTTTTCTGAGTCTTCACCAGAATTGTGATACTTCATCATTCACTGAATAAGCATTTCATTTTAAACATTATAAACATTCAGATTAAACTGCTACAAAAATGATACCCAAGACACAGACAATGGCAATCAGTGTCCTCCTATATTTTAAATATTATTTATGCAACAAGAATCAACATGACAAAACAGTATGAACAGTTTTTGATACAAGTTCGCTAGAGTGGGATTTGTCATAACCTGCATTTCCTAGTCACAAGTTAGTTTCCGAGAAAGCTGGTAAATAATAAACTCAGATGCCCCTTGGCCATTTTCAGTTGAAAGAAACAGAAGGAGAAACCCATTCTGTGATTAACGTAATGTCCCAATGAGTACTAATTCTCCATCACTTCGTAGAATCATTGTTACTATGGATGCTGCTGTCGGCAGATGGGGAATAGTTCTTTTTTTAATTTATTTTTCATTGACGTAACATTGGTTTAAACATTATATAGTTTTATGTGTACAATATTATATTTTTATTTTTGTATACCCTACAGCATGCTTACCACTAAAAATTTAGTTTCCGTTCAGCACCATATAGTTGATTCCCGTTTATCCATTCCGTCCTCCCCTTGCCCCCTTTTCCTTCTGGTAATCAGTACTCTGTTCTCTGTATTTACATGTTTGCTTTTGTTTGGTTTGTTCATTTGTTTGTTTGTTTGCTTGTTTTTTATATGCCATATAAAGTGAAATCATATAATATTTTTCTTTCTCCATCTGACTTATTTCCCTTATTTCCATCCATGTTGTCACAAATGGCAAGATTTCATCTTTTTATGGCTGAGTAGTATTCCATTGTGTACATGTACCACATCCTTTTTATCCATTCATCCACTGATGAGCACTTAGGTTATTTCCATATCCTAGCTATTGTAAACAATGCTACAGTAAGACCTGAAACCATAAAACTCCTAGAAGAAAACACAGACAGTACGCTCTTTGACATGTCTTAGCAATATCTTTCTAGCTATGTCTCCTCAGGCAAGGGAAACAAAAGCAAAAATAAACAAATGGGACTATATCAAACTAAAAAACTTTTGCACAGCCTAGGGAACCATCAACAAAACAAAAAGACAGCCTACCACATGGAAGAAGATATTTGCAAATGATATATCCAATAAAGGGTTACTATCCAAAATATATCAGGAATAATTCTTTTTAATCTGCTTTATAATACATAGTCATTTCTCCTTTTTAATAAAGACCAGGCCCCCAACTAAATTGAGGTATACTGGTTAGACCTAATATCTGAACACACTGGATTCATTGTCTGCTCAAATATACCCTTTCCACTATTGGTTGGCCAGATTACAGGCCTCAGGCATTCCACTCTAATCCACATGGTCATTTGCTACTAATTCAAACTCTTTGCTAGGAAGATGCAATTATTTAATTTCTACCTAATGGCTTAGACAGCATGGTATACTTCCCCTGTGTTGAACTCTTCTCTGAGGATATTGCTCCTCAGGGCTGGCTTCTTTGACACCTGGATCCAGCCCAGCCACCCATTTTTAACTGATGCTGCTGCTGCACTGACCACGCTGTCATGCTGAATGCGCCCAGTTTGTGATTTGGCTGCTGCGAGTTCTAATTCTGTGCTTTTTACAGATTTTCAGTGCGTCAGTGAATATGTTTGCTTCTTTCTGCCCCAATTTCCTAACCAGAAAATGCTGAATGACAGTACTAAGCTACTTCAGAAGACTCTTCTGAGTAAAAATAATCCCCTTCCTCTTTCAGAGATAAAAAAAGCACTTCCGAAGTATTTAATATTGTTGAATACTCACATTAAATATTGAGAAGTCATTTACGTAAAAAAAAATCAAAGAAACATACCTTAAGGTAAATATCACCTACATAAAAATTTTAGCCTATTTTTAATTTAAAAAGTAACATATATCCACAGCAAAATAGCTTTAAAATTTAAGAAGGTAGACATGGACAGTAAGTCCTCCTACCTAAGATCCTAGGCTAAGATACAGGGAATAAACCATTTTGAAGAATATCCTGAATATCTTCATGGAATTCTTTGTGCATTTATGGGCAGACATACACGAACTTTTTTTTACAGTCCAACTTAATGTGTATTTTAGGAATGACTTGTAAGCCTGTCAGCAGTTAATTATTTACATGTCATTTCTTAATTATTAATAGACTTTCTTTTCTACAACAGTTTTAGGTTCACAGAGAAATTGAGTGGAAGGTACAGATTTCCCATATACCCCCTGCTCCCACATACCTGTAGCCTCCCCCATTATCAACATCCCCACCCAAGTGATACATCTGTAGTACACCCAAAGTCCATAGTTTCCATTAGGGCTTGCTCTTGGTGTTGTATGTTCTCTGGGTTTGGACAGATGTATAATGACATGTGTCCACTCTTATAGTAACATACACAGTAGTTGCACTGACCTAAACACTCTTTCACACACACCTTTATCCACCAAATTTGCCCTATTTTTATGAGGTTGCTGTCTGGTGAATCCTAAGGTAGCATCAAAATAAAGGTCTTTTCTTTCCTTCTGCTCTTGCCGGGAGACTCCCAGGCCTGTCCACCACCTTCTGGACCAAGATGATTTGATGGTTGTGGCTCCTGTCCCACGACCTCCACAAGTCAGCAAGTCCAGGTCCATGTCCCACCTCATGTCTTGTTTACCAGCAAATTGAACAGGCTAAAATTCCCAGCAGTTGCTTTTCGTTGGGAGGAAAGTTAAAGAAGAAAGCAAGAAGCCCTCGGAGATACCTCAGCTTTTTGTTCAACCCAACATTTGGCATCCATCTCATCCTCCCCTTCCTCCCAAGCCTTGATGAAATTCCTGCTGCTAATAGCTAAGCTTCAACCTTATCCTAAGCTCTAGTGAATTATACAGACAAATTACTGCTCTCTGAGAATGTATAATCGAGGGTAGAACTGCCTTTGCAAAGCAATCCATTCAGTACAGTACTGGGTGACATACTATAGGTCATCACAAACCAGCAAACATGTCCCAGGACTGCCAACATATTTATACTTGAAGAATATATATAGCATTTGTTCACAAAACCTGAACAGAGTGAATATTAAAGTGAATATCACCAGCCCCAGTCACTTTCCTTGCCAACATTAAAAATTAGAACTCCTATCTTAGCCCCTTGGACTATCAGATCTGGCTCTGTCAATCAAAAACAGTATCACACATCATGCGTTATCTTACAGTTGCTCAGGGCTTTCAAAGAAAATCTCACTCTCTAGAGCCTGAAATTACAGACACTGACACTTATAACATTGTTCTGAAGAGTTAGACAACTTAAAATGAAATGTTTACTTTGTCATATGAGTCCAGATATTTTCCTGTCTTTCAGGGAAATGTCACAAGAAGGTGAATCTCGTCTGGCTTAGTCTTATTGCGGAAGTAATGGCAGTGCACAAGATATAATATCTCTTCCAACACCCTAAGGGCCAAATTATCCTTGTCACTCTACATTGCACATCTCTTTTATGGAGAATTTCAGTTACTACTCTTCAGCATAGTGTTTACAAACACTCAGCAAATTATTATTCAGTAGATGAGAGGAAATGGGAAGGATACCAAAAAAAGTAATTTAACTAAGACATTAAGTAATGTGAAAAGACTAATTAGAAGTGTGACTTGCCCATCATTTTCCCCAAGAACTTCCACATGAGACTCCTTTCTCCTAAGTTTCAAAAATAAATGTGGTACATACAATAAATAGACTTGAGAGTTATCTAAAATGAACACCTGAAGATGTAATACTGGCCTTAATGTAATCAACAGAAACCAGAGGACTAGTCCAGTGACCTCTCTTCTAGAAAGCAGCATGGTGTGGTATTGATTGTGGATCATTTCCACTGAACTAGGTACCTTGTTTTTTAAATAGGCACTTAAAAGAGAAGCTTCCATTACCTGGAATTGGCCCTCTTAGACACCTCCCCGATACTGCATCCTCTTCTTGGGACACTCCTCCTTCTGGCCATGAATGTGGATGCCACCTTCTCATCTTGAGGGTCTCAGCTCAGATATCCCCTCCTCAGAGAGTCCTTCTCAGATCTTTTTGTGAAAAGCAGTGGGGTCTCAGCCATATCCAGTTTCTCTCCTCCATAGTGCACTCTTCATTCCCTTCAGAGCCCTTATCACTATCTGTGTTACCTTCTTTGTTTTTTGTTTCTGGCCTCATCTATTCCTATAAGAATGTAAGCTCTTGGGGGAAGGGGCTTTGCTGTTTCACACTGTTGTATCCCCAGTTCTTGGTACACAGCATCTGGTATATCATGGCTGAATAATACAATTTTTAGAAATCAATAAATGAAGGAATGATTGATTGAATGGATGATTGGATGGATGGGTGGATAGAAGATACTAGTAAGAACTACATTCAGAGTAATGTACTTACTAGTGATTCAGAGTAAACCTTTTGCACTCATGTAGACTTGTGTATCTCCTCAGTAGCTGGGTTATCATAACATTTCTTAACCTGTTTTGTTATCTGTAAAATGGGGATAATTAGATTTTTCTCATAGAACTGTTATAAAGATTAAATGCAATAATTTATATAAAATGAATTTCACATATAAAGCTAATAGTAACTGCTTAGTAAATAAAGGATATCCATATTAATACTTCATATATAAAACCAGCCTGTAGTCACACAGGAAATTTTTGTCTTATCAAATATGAAAAAAAATCACAAAGTACTTTCAGATCTAGTTGTCAAGTTTCAACTAAGTCGGAGAAAAAGCTATAATAGACTGGACTTCTCTACCTTAAAAAAAAAAAATTGGAGCTGGCAGGGGTATTAAGCTTGAAATTGCACTGCTAACTGGTTAAGTCTTAGATATATCTATGCTTCCTTTGAATGCGGGTGGAGACAGCAAGAGGGAAGAGAAGATCATGCAAGAACATATTATGGAAGCAAAAAAACACAACCCTGACATTTACTAAATTATTATACACCTAGATCCTATTATAATTATTTTTCTTAAAATTCAGAAACTTTATTGCTTATTTCTTTTAATAAAACTTGCAGAATATATTTTATCCCAGTGCTATTTAAATTTCTAAGTACATTTGGACAGTATATATGCATTTTAAAAATGTATGTGGAAAGAGCCAATTTTATTATAAGACGCGAGGAGTTCTGCGTTATTTCTCATTGGTGCAAAACTAATTGGCTTTTCCCATTCATTGCACAAATATTTGTTTTTCCATTTTATCATCCTTATAATTGCAGTTGAAATTAAAAGAGGGCACAACCACCTGGCAAAATCTGGAGCAGGAAGCTTTGCACTTCCCAGCACCCTAGCCACATTGGCTTCCCAGCCTCAAGAACCACTGTGATAGAAGTCATTGCTCTCCATAATGTCACCCCATTGACGGCAGCAGTTTTCCATGTGCATCTCCAATTATACCAGCATTTGCTGAATTTTTTTTGAGCTGAAAAGAAATTCCTAAAATATACTTATCTAAGACTCCAGAAGTAGACATGAATATTGGTGGCATAAACTCCTGGTTCCTCCATTGACCACATTAGAGTCATGCAAATCTGGGCTGGTGTCTCTTCATGTGAGGTAGAGAAGGAATAATGAAAGTATAGGAGAATGGAAACATTTAAAGGAAAGAACCAAAACCCATAAGACAAAGTTACATACCCAAATTTGGGGACTAGATTCAAGAATCTCAAAAAATGCAAGGAAGAACTTTCTTAGACACCTACATATCTTATCCTGACAAAATCCCTGGGTATATACTGATATAACCAATTTGGGATCTCCTGGCTCCTTGAAAGATTTGGCTTTAACCCCAAATTCCATGGCCTATGGGCATCCAAAGTCTTCCCTGTATCTTGGCAACTTTCTTGGGCATAAGGAGTAGGAGGGTGTCTGCCTTCAGCTCCTGTTTCAATGTAGCCATGTATTAAACCAGAAAAGAAACTTTCCTTCATTTTTTCACAGAAGAAATCTGTGCACACAGTGCATTGATGAACGTAGCAGACTTATTGAAGACTGCAGGCTAAAATGAAGAAGTTAAATTGCAGCCATGTAAAAAATCTAAACTGGACCTGTAGTCATCATTGTTCTGAAAAGATACATCAGTTATCTTACTAAAGGACTTAAGGTTTTCCATGATCTTTTACTCCTCTTGTCTCAATCTCTGCATCTTGCTGACATCTATCTCTTTATTCTTTTTCTTTTCTTTTCTCTTCTTCCTCTTGGAATCACAGCAAATTCTTAAATTTATCACACTCAGAGTAATTCAGGGATAATCTTCTATTGCCTGATTAGTCAGCTCTCAACCCTCACACTGAGATGCCTATCAAGATATTTTCCCAAATGAGAAGAGTTTTCTCACTGAATATAATTCTGATGCTAGAATTTTAGGATCACAACTCCCCCCTCCCCATTTCATTAAATAGTGCTATATATGTGGCAGTCTTTACTGCCATTCCCTGATTTTTATTCTCCTCTGTTTCTGGACACAGGGGAGGACTTCTCTGCCCTCTTGAGACTGGATGCTAATTCAGCCCAATGGGCTGAGAGTGAAAGTTACATGAATTACTTTCTGTTTGAGGTATTGAAATGTCAATGTGAGATCCCCCAGTATTGATTTTGCCCCGTGATTTTGACAACCACAAAAATCTGCGTAGAAGTTGAGTCTGCCTCATCCTGGGTACCTGAATGACAACAGTGAATCAGCAGAGCCTCCCTACTGACCTGCACTGGACTTGTAAAACAAAGAGAAACAAATCTTCGCTACTGTGAGCATCTAGGATCTGTGGCTTGTTTGTTTTTACAGCATAACCTAGCCTCTTCTGACTTATACGGTGTTCTTATCACAAAGGCTTGACACAAACCTCACTCACCTCTCCCTGCAGTAAAAGACTGCATCCCCTTAAACCAGATTTTACTCTCAGGGGAATGAGTACTTTAAAACAGTTTCTACCTTTTGACAATGTTCTCTTTGAGTCTTAAGGCCTGAAAAGGCATCATTTTTGGAGAATTTGCTCACGGGGATTAGTGGATCTTTTTGCCCATCCACTCCCCGCTGGAGCTTTGCCTCTGCTTTGGACATTGCCTACCAAGAGCCTATCAAGTTGCAACTAACCAAGCACTTGCTTCTCAACTGTGAACAGAAGGGACGTTTCCCCACAGCAAGTCAATATACATTTTTACTGGCCAGTAACACCCAGTGCAGAGTCTTTGCTCATTTTCTTCATCAATAGTTCCCAATGTCTTAGTGTCCTTTCTGTACCACCGCATCTCAAAGTGAATTGAGAAATTAAAATAAGCAACTATCTTGTATGTAAGGTATATTAAGAATGACATGTTATGTTCTAAATTAGAAAGTGACGATATTGCATATCTGTATAGATGTACTAAAAAGCCTTGAAGTGACTACATAAAAGAAGTGGTAAATCAAAGCTCAAAATATCTTAAAAATGACAAAGTGAAATATATGATTTCTTTAAAAAAATTATAATTTTAAAAACCAAATACTGCTTTATGTTATGAAACTTTCATATTACTTTACACACAAAAGATACCATAAACTTTCATTTCAGTATTTCAAGAAGTATGCTCATATGCCCCAGGTATTAATGACTAGTAATGAAATTAGTTCAGGTTTCTAATTAATTTACATTTAAAGATTCCATCCATCGTGTGTTATTTTAATATTGATGGCCTATTTATGTAAATGTCATCATTAGTCTTATTCCGACGTCTGTTTATTCGTTGCATAAAATCAGGGAGGTCACATTTGTAAAAACATGAAGGCTTGTGGTCAGGGGAATAGACCTTTAGTCTCTGTGTCATGTGAGTAAAATGGGAAAGCTTGGGCTTCCCTGGTGGCGCAGTGGTTGAGAATCTGCCTGCCAATGCAGGGGACACAGGTTTGAGTCCTGGTCTGGGAAGATCCCACATGCTGCAGAGCAGCTAAGCCCGTGTGCCACAACTACTGAGCCCACGTACCACAACTACTGAAGCCCACATGCCTAGAGCCTGGGCTCTGCAACAAGAGAAGCCACCTCACCGCAATGAAGAGTAGCCCTGCTCACCGCAACTAGGTAAAGCCCGCGCGCAGCAACGAAGACCCACTGCAACCAAAAATAAAATAAATACATAAAAATTTTTTTTAAAAATGGGAACGCTTACATGTTGGCACATTCTGTCTATTGTCATGTTTTAAAACTTAGGCCCAGGAGAGGGTGGTTAATTTCTCAGTGGCAAGAAGCAAATAGTGTAGGTAGAGGAGACAGAGCCTGGCCTGAAGCCTGCCCTCTAACTTGAGACAGAAGATGCAGAAGCTTCCCTTTCGTTCATTTGACAAATGTCTGTTGCATGCCTACTCTATGCCAAGTAATGTGCTCATTGCTGCCTGCAATGGTAACCAAGTCCAGCAGGTCTCTCTCCTATGGAGTGTGTATTCTAATGGTAAAGAGGAATGCCCAGGACAATGTCAAAAACCATGCAAACTTAGTCATGATTTAAGGAGCAATTGATTCAAGGATTCCCATACAGAGGAGCAGAGCCCCATGGAGGGGAAGGGAGACTGAGGTCCTCTGTGGAATAAAGGCAGAGCGTGATCCTCAACAAGAACACAAGGCTCTGTGGTCCTCACTTGTCAGAAGGGAGACTTAGACTTCGATGAGGGATCAGGCAGGGATCAGGCAGCTCAGAGGTCTTCAGTGGAACACACAGAGATTGAGCGTGGTGTAGATCCTAGTACCAAGTCCTACTAAATGAGAGTGTGAGAATCTTTGAATTTTCCTGCCTCAACTGTGACTTCATCTGGGTCCCTCAGTGGATGTCAGACCTCAGATGTAGAGTCCTTATAGATGGTGAGCCTAGCTGTTGGAGGCTGTGATGAGTACAGACAAGGAGGGTCTGTATGGCAGTGGTGAAGGGTATGAGCCCTGGGGGCAGAAAACCTGGGTTGGAATCCCAGCTCTGCCACACGTGAGCTAGGCAACTTTGGGCAAGTGGTATAATCAGTGTCTTTAGGTGTAAAATGTCAATGATTATAATAGAATCTAATTTATTGATTATAATAATAGAATAATAGAATCTAATTTATTGGATTGTTGTGATTATTAAATGAGATAATATATGAACAGTGCTTAGAATATTGCCTAACCCTCCACAAACTCTTAATGTGTTGCCTGTTATTAAAGATGCCAGGGCCCAATCTTTGAAGCAGCAAATAGATCTCTTGATCTCATTTCCCCACGTTAAGATCCTACTGTAAACCAATTAGAGTGAGTCTTCAGGCCAGACAAAAGCTAGTCTTATCATTGCTTCTAAACCTTAGTTACTAATAAGTAATTAGCTTGAGTATAAATACCCAATGACTCATGTCAAATGTAAATGACAACTCTGATACCCTGCTTTCCATTTCAGTAAAAGTCCACATGCCATAGATGATGCTGTAAGAACACTTGACATTTTATGTTCATATAGCACTGTGCCTTCCCAGTACTATAGCTTCTACCACTTCTCAAGACACTAGGCCTCCTGAGAGCATCTTAAGGATGGGAGTGTAAGTCATGCAGAATGAAACTTAGGCTTAATGACCACACTTATGACCAGATGATGTGAAATAACACTGGGGGGCAGGGAAGGTTGCAGTACAGAGGAAGGAAGAAGGGCTGAATGGGTGGTCAGGTTAAGATAGTAGAATAATTCTTAAGAGAATGTATTCTTCTCACATTTCCCTTAGCTTCCTCTTTGACTAAAGTGAATGTTGCAAATGAAGAGGGTTACTTCAGCAGCCAGAACCCAGGCATTGGCCAGGAGTCTTCTTTCTTGTTTGCAAACTCTGTCTAAATTATGAACACGGAAAAGAGGCAGCATGGACTGACTCCCAAAGAATTCTAGCTCAGAGCTGGTCTCAAATGTTTCCTTAACACAAAGTGAATGAACTAAGGGGGTGAGAGACAATAGCTAATGCTGTGAAGTGCTTTGTGAATACGGTGGAACTCTGAGATTATTGTTTAGAAAACACTCTTAGCTGCTAATCTCACAGTTTATTATACATTCAAGTTTCTCTTAGCTTGTAAATAGAACCTGGCTGGAGACTTTTCAGAACACTCTTACTGACAAAGATGATCAAAACTTGGATCTGTCCTTTCCAAATTAAGGCTTCAATATTGCTTGCCATGGAAGCCAAGAAAAGGGGGCTGCTATACTTGACTTCTACCAACTTTGAGTCTCTGTGGACGTTGGGCCTGTCTCAGAGGCTCAGAAGTATTTGCCTGATTTCCAAACTCTGAGTGACTTTCAACTTTAACTGAATGATTTCCACTATTTTCTCTCTATAAATTCAGCAAAATTTTACCTTCACCTAACAGCAGTGAGAAGATGAATGACTCAAATTATTATTCAGGTAATAAAAGACCAGGCTGATGAGTACTTTCATACATCAGAAGGAAATGATGTCTTTCAAGTGAGGAGGTATGCTTAGAGAATGAACAGGAATGTTTAGAGACATTTACACTTTGGATGGCTGATCTCTTTTAATATGTTTGTGCAAAAAATGTGTGGGGGAGTAGAGGACTTCCCTGGTGGTCCAGTGTTTAGGATTCTGCGCTTCCACTGCAGGGGACACAGTTTCGATCCCTGATTGGGGAACTAAGATCCCGCATGCTGCGCGGCGCAGCCTAATAATAATAATAGTAATAATAATAATAAAAAGGGGGGACCTGCTGTAAAATATTACCCCAAATCTACATTAGCTTTGGATTGCTGTAGGCTTTCAAGTTCTGAAAATATGACTTACCCAGTCTGGTAATGCATTGAGAATACTCTGTGGTTTAAAAAAAATGATCTATTGATCTTAGAAGATTTTAATTTAGATTAGTTCACTTAAAAGTGCAATAAACGGCAGGTTCCTGTGTTGAATCAGTAAGACAGCAGTTATATTAAGAGTATCAGTCATCTGTGCTTTGAATTTAATTAAATCTCCTTATAGAGTTTTTAGACAGTATTTGAAGTAACCACGTAACCTGTCTGTGAAAAGATGTTTTGAGTTGTATGTCAAAAGTTGAAGAGAAATTAGAAAGACAACTTATAGT
This sequence comes from Balaenoptera borealis, assembly GCF_965194805.1. NCBI lineage: Eukaryota > Metazoa > Chordata > Mammalia > Artiodactyla > Balaenopteridae > Balaenoptera > Balaenoptera borealis. Next base: position 21,379,694 of record NC_138876.1, read on the forward strand.
TTTAAAAGACCAATAATGACAGATGGGCAGTTGCTTTTATTTTATTTGTGAGCAACTGTTGTTTTGAAAGGCTTTTTTTTCCTTTTTTTTTGAGAGAGAGAGAGAAAAAGGGAGAGCGGGTACAATATCTGGACCCAGAAGGTTTCTGAGTTACATTTGCAAGAGTTAAAAGTCTTTACAAAGGTAGTATAAAAGCAATTACACAATTTTGGTAACCTCTAGGAAATGAATTCTTGGTCATGTTCATAAGGAAAAGGCAAATATCATAAAAAGAAAAGAAATGAGACATACCTTGCTGTTAGCATTAACTTGCAATTTTCCCTTAAAAGCCAAATATTTAGGTTGAAAGGCCTTGTACCTCTGACCTTTTCAGGTTTCAGTGAAGATTTCATCATCTTGGTTCTTGAGATGCTGGTGGCTCCCTGCTGAGATGAAGCCAGAGGGCCTTCATCGCTAAGCTGAGACCTCTAGCTCTCCCTTAGTCCTATAAAGCTCGTTGAGAGCCATCTTTCCTGACTTCTGTACATAAAGCAATATAAAACATTACAATATAAACTACATCTGAGGGAGTCATCTGAAATTCTATTTCACTGGTTAATAATTAAAAGTCAAAAACCTCTCTGTAGCTTTATAGCACTCTCTATCGAGAATAAATTTTCTTGATAAGGCATCCTCCTCCCAGGATGGGAGGAGCCGTTGGCATATTCTGCAGGAATGAGTTTAGTGATGAGTAAATCCTATCCTCCAGGATGTGACTCCATGGTTGAAGCTCTCATGGAGGTGACATTACATATTCAGAGTTCCCAAATTATCCACCCATTTACAAGTGTTGGAATTTAGCATAAGTGTCTCTATTTTTTCATTCATAAAATGGAGATGGGCAGTAGTACCCACTACACAGGATTAAACGAGTCAATATGAATGAAGTGCTCAGAATAGAGCCTGGCAAACAGAAAACACTACACATGTTGGCTATTGTTAAAATTGTTATGTTTTTGCGTTATTCAGCAGAACCTTTTTACTTCACACGAATGAGAAATTCTCCAAAGGAAAAGCCCTTGTAGGAGGACAAAAATGATGATAGCTAAAAAATTGTTTTTCATTACTTTATGAATCTTAAGCATTTCTAGAATGACACAACATTAATCTTCAAGAGCCTAAAGCCCACAAAGTAGTAGGGGGAAGGAGCAGTGTTCTAAAACGTTAGCATCGTAGGCAACACTGTATGGATGGAAAAGAGCTACAGGACGTAGTTTCAGGAGTTCTAGGAAGGACTCTTGCCCGAATATTGGTCTTCTACAATCCTGACTTATGTGTGAACTCACCCATGTCCAAACACTTTCTGCTGGTCAAACCATTGTCCCTCTTCAAATACATATATTTGGAGAATGAACATCTTCAGTCACTATTTCCCAGGACACCTGAGTGCAAACTAAGGCATCAGAATTTTTCCAGTTTCACTGTAATAGCTACCTGAGAAGAAATTTTAATGGCGGCAAGAAAAAAGAGTGATCTAGAGGACAGCCAGACTACCTACCGGTTTGTGAGGTATGCTGGGAATAATGTGTAATTAATAATTCTAATTTTTTATGTAAAAAAATTAGAGGCACACTTGAAAGTAATACCCATAATTATGCCACTCATGCATTCTGGTATTTTTTTGGAGGAGATCAGAAAAGAGCGGACTTTATAGCTTGGACACTTGGAATGGCCCATATTCTACCCTGTAGTATATCTAAGCCATAGCCCTTCTGAGCAGAGGTCACACATGTGTCACTGACAAGAGAGCTCTTCCCTGCTCATAAAAATCTCTATAAATCTTCCCCAAGCCACTCACAATAAAAGCACACAATCAACACAATATAAGCAAAAAGAATGTGTTTACTCTGCAAATGCAGCTTCCAGTAAATCCTGAAACCCCCCTTCCTATCAGCCTACACCCAAGCACTTTCTGTATTAAAACCAGCCAATGGCTTTGCATCTGCCATTCCTCTGTCTGGAATGGTTTTCTCCAGGTCTCAGGATGACTGGCCCCTTCTCATCATTTACTTCTCAGCTCATCTCCCACAGCCTCAATGAGTATTTACCCAATGCTCTAGAAACTGGCTCCCAACCCATACCCCATCTTCAGTCAAAAGAACTGTCTTTCTTCCACTTGTTGCTAATGAAATGAACTGATTTCATCTGTCGATTTATTTGGCATCTGCCTCCCTTGCCCAGAAAGAATCTCAGGGAGAGAAAGGACCTTGTCTTCTAACACTTAGTAGGTGCTCAATGCCTACTTGTGGAGTAAAAGAAAACTACAATCATGAAAGAATGCTTGTAACACGAATACTTACTTCTATTAAAAAATAGTGCAAAGCTCTTGGAGGACTTCGGGGTGTGACCAGGAGGATCCAGGGTGAAGGGTGCACAGGGGAAGAAGTAAGTACCCTAGAATGAACCAAGAGAACTGGAACGGAAGACTGATGGGACGGCAGAGTGGCAGGTAGGGATAATACTTGGCAAAGATAACCTTTAGCTGTTTACAAGTTTGCGTTCAACACATGCTCACTAGAGCAGTTCCTCTTGCTGGTTTTCCATTTAGAGAAACAAAGAAGGTGGTTATCTCATACAGCCTAGAATATAACTCAGATCTCCTCATTCTTATTTCTGAGGTCTCTCTAGCCGTCATTGTGGAGGGCTGACTTTGTCATTTTTCACACAGCTATGGGATAGTCTATGGCCGGAGAAGCATAGCCTACAAAAGGATGGCTTTCTGTCACCCCCATCCCCACTTATTTTCTCAATATCCTCCAGTCTCTGGGTCTCACATGGCTGAGAATCTGCTGAAGTAGGAATCATGAGCCTCTGGCTCATGAAACAGCTAATTAATTCACTTTTTTAAAACAAAACACTGTGTAATAGGAGGGCTAGGGATTTAAAGCTGACAGGGTTCAGCTTAACCTTTGATGGGGGAATTCGCTCTAGTTGATTACCCCACAGCTTAAGTGTTCAGTCACAAAACTTAATTCCTCCAGATTGATTTTCCAGGCTCTATCATCACCAGATCATTGCTACTCCACCAAGTATACTCCCTTGGGTTCCAGTGCCCTGCTGTGGAATCTGATTAGCAATTCAGAAGAAGGGCAAGGGGGAAGGGGGCTATGAACCGGGAATGCAGGGGTTCCCCAACAGTCCTTTCAGTTGAACATGAGCATTGTTTTTCTCATCCAAATCCTAATCTAATTTCCTCTAACAATCATTTCTAGCTGTAGACAGGCAGTATGACAGCACTTTTTCTGCAGAAACTTTATAAATCATAGGAAAGAAAAGAGCCCCTGTTTTTAAGTGATATGTGTTTGAATTCTCTAATTTAATGATGGCTAAGACAAGGTATCCGTTCCCACCTGGAGCTGGGTCATCACTTTCTAGTGATCTAGTGATGGTTTTCTCCAGCACCTGTGGATGTCCTATGCCCCATCTGCCCTGAGAGCTTGCTAAAGAAGCAAGTGAGGAAAATATAGTCTTTAAAATCTGTCATGTTCTGGTTTTACAAATCTCTTTGCTTTATTCATCTACCGGTGTCCTCACCTATTGTCTGAACCTCTCCCAGAGCAACTAAATTATTGTACCATGAATTTTAATTATTTTGTATATTACATCACCATCCTAAAATAAACTTTCCGTGGGGTGGCGGGGGGGCGGAAACCAAGCCTGCCATACCCAACAGTTTTTCCCAGTAGTCAAGCCCATAATAAGTTTTACAAAAATGAGTTGAATACATAAAATGTCTACCACGACAATCTCTGTATATGTTTGTTAAAAAGCACTAGAACCTGACAGCACGCTGGCACCTTAACAAACCCATTATTCACATCTCTGAATCCTAGAAATAAGAATGCTTTAACATAGAGTCATAATGCAGGAAATTGTTAAATCAGAATCAAATCCCAGTTCCTGGCAATAAGCCAGGCACGATACACAGAAATTTCTCCAAACCTTCAATGTCATATATAATAACAATACCTTGCTTTTGGATGGCACTAACACTTTTGCAACTATTTTCTCATCTGATCTTCACAATAGCACCTGAGAGAGGAAGGGCAGATATTATTATCTCCAGTTTGAAGATAATATGTTGAGTCATAACATAAATAAGTGACTTGTTTCAGTTCCATAGCAAACATCAGAGCAGAAAGTTGGCAGCCAGTAGCACCCAGGCTTCTGGACTAGTAGTCCATTCTTTTCCCGCTAAACTCCATTATGACATATGCCTTCCTAATGCTGCACTTTTCATAGTTTCACGTGCATACAGATTGCCTGAGGATCTTGTGAATACACAAATTCTGATTCACTATGTCTGAGGTAGTACCCAAAATTCTGTATTTCTCACAAACTCCTAGGGGATGTTGATGCCGCTGGTCTTCACATCTTCATTTCTCCATTGCCTGGCACGTAGTACGTGCTCAATAAATATTTGTTGGCTTAATGAAATAATGAATGACCAACCTTGCTTGAGCTACTTTGGGTGTCTCTAGTGCTGCATAAATAGTAAAACACTCAGGAAATAAGTAGTGAATTAATGAATTAGTGGAGCAGTCAATGAAACAAAGTGCTGACTGTGTAGAACTCCATGTGATCATAATTGATAGAAAAATAAAGTACTTCTAGAGCAGGAGCATTCTGGGGACACACCCCAGTGTTCTCCCTGTGCTAGCTTTTGAGTCCATAATAACGCATTTTGCTTATGTAATTGCATCCATCAGAATATCTTCTTGACCCCATAAGTAATGTGAAGGTTTTTTTTCCCAAGTTCTTTTTGTGCTTTGAAGACACTGTCTCCCTAATACTTCCTGCCAAGGCTCAGTGAAGTAAACCAATTTCAGCATTCTCCTTTTTGCTCTGGAAAAGAAGTCTGAGCTGTCCCAGCCTCTCAGGCAGTGCTGAAATTAGAGCCTGGGCTTTCTGCCTCTCATCCCAGATCATGACACTCGGCTGAGTCTCAAGGAGTTTTTCATATACCCCAACTCCTTTATCTGCACAATAAGGCAGGGTGGTGAATGGGGGATTGCACTTCAAATGAAATATTTAATTGTTCTGGACTGAGTTATGAAATAAAGGGTTTTAGTAAGAGTAAGGGATGCATACAACAGAGCTTAATTAAAATGCTCTTAATAGTTGGTGAGATAAAACAATACAAACCACATTAAACCATTTTCTAGGAATCCCATTTCTCAAGGTCTGGGGCACAAGACAGTCTCACACTTGGAGTCTGTCTCAGGAAATCATGAAAGCACTTGTCATTTATAAATTAACCCAGGAACAGTGTTACTTTCACAAACTCTTAGTAGCAGATACATTTTTTTCAGGAAATGGGGTTGGCAGGGTCAGGGGGAACAATAAGTAGAAGAGAGTGGGTGGAATGTCACCCCCTCTTTACAGAGGGGCCCAGTGTGGGTGCTCCTGCTGCTTGGCTGATCTCTGCAGCCTTCCTCTCACCCACCTGGCACACAGACTAGCCTCATTATCCAGGACATTTCCAGATGATGAGCAAGAAAGACATTTTGGAACTGAGAATCAAAAACTCTCCAATTATAGAGAGGAAAAAAAAAGCCTCAACCAGGAGCAGAGCTGGTTTGCTGTCTAGCTGCCTCGAACCGTGTAATCAAGACTCAGTTTCCTTACATCTGTCAGCTCCACATTTCTCCAGGTTGACCTCACTATCAGGAAGGTGTCCCCTCGGGTGGCAAGGTGGCCTCCAGCCCCTCAGACCTATGTTGTACTAGCTCGGCAGCCCCAGTGGGAGAGAAAGGGCCTCTTTGTCTAGTAGTTTGCACAGAAGTCCCAGGACTCACTCTAATTGGGTTAGCCTCGTCCACCTGCCCAAGGCTAAACCCATCACCAGAGCCAGAGAGCGTGGCTTCTATTTAGTTGGTCCTGGGGGAATGCCCCCTCCAGGGCTGGAGTGTCGAGCCCCACTGAAGCACAGCCACCAAGAACTTGGAAGGAGTAGTACCCCAAAGGATACTTGGGGTGCTGTGACTAAAAGAAGAGGGAAGGGATGGTGCACAGGCAAGCAAGAGAGGTCTACTACTAAATCTGATCTTACATTTTGTCTGAATTCCGATAACTAGGTTTCTCCTAGGTTCCAAAACCCAGTACCTAACCTGAACACCATTTCTGATAACTGACTACCTCTCTTTCCTGTATCTGGGTGCCGTCTTGGCAACCTGCCTGCAAACAACAGTAATAATAGCTAGTCATGTTTACCAAATACTTGCTTTGTACCATAACTTGTGCTAAGTGTATTATATAGTATATGTAATTTTATCATTACGAACACCTGAAAATGTGTTTTTCATAACTCCATGTTTAGTTGAGACAACTGGGGCTCAGACTGAGGTAGCTTTCCTAAGCTAACATGACAATTATGGGAGAACCAGGATATAAAGTTCTGTTTGATTTCAGAGTCTAAGTAATTAATCACCGTGCTGTGTTGCCTGGCTATGCTTTCATGGACTTGTCTACAATTAATGCTGGCAAATCACTTAATGTCCTCAGACCTTAGCATCCTCACCTGTAAAATGAGAATGGTGGTACCTGCCCTGATCTGCCTATCTCATATCTTAGGGCTACTGTGAGATCCAATAAGGTGATGTACATGTAGCATTGTGATTATGATTATTCCTTATATAATCAAGCAAAATTACAGCTATGGGTATAAATTTGAATATAGAAATACATACACCCCACCAGTTCCCATAGTCACTTCTAGCTTTGCCGAGAACACACACCCTTTTCAGCCAGTTCCCTGATCCTCGCAAATACTCTGGGACTCAGTGTACTTTATCCCTCTAAGAGGAGAAGCTTCATTGTATGCCACATGTGTGTCCTGGTGTCCCACCGCCTCCTGAATATCCCCCACTCTCAGCTTTTCATACAATCCTGCTCTGCAAGTCTGATGTCCACCCCTGGGAGAACATCTTGCTGTTCTCTGGGTCACCATGCTCTGCCCCCCAGTGCACCGGGACACACGGTAACCTTATGCCATTGCTCCTGCTTGTGTTGTCTTTTTGGCATTTATACCCATAGGACTGGAAGGAAGTCCTCAGTCTGTCACCCTGAATGAGCAAGTGACAGAATACCCATGGTTAGACTACAGTTTCCACCTATTTGATGGCTTTTCTTTAAGTGAATGTTGCTGAATTCCTATAAAATTCACAGGAGTAGACAGAATTTGGACAAGTCTCAGCATGTCTCTCTGGAGTCCACCCCAAACATCAATAGCAGCCAGGTCTTCTGTCATCTTCTCTAGGAGGGTTTTTAATCAACATATTTTTATTCTAATAATCTTACCAGGTATACCTATCTTACAAGCTCTAATGGGGATATAAAATTTTTCAGAAACACTTTAAGTGAACAAAATGCTTTGTACTTCAGCTTAGTTTTTCAGAACAGAGAGGGCTTGGAAAAGTCAATAAAGAAAGGGTAATTGTAAGCATCTTAATCACTATAAATGCTGAGCTGGCTCTTCTGTGAAGCTGTTTCCTGAGTGGTATCCAGGGTGGTAATTCTTCTTAGATCATCCCCTCAAAAGAATGTCTTCTTTGAATTCTCAGTATTTGTCCTTAACAGCACTAAGCCTTTTTGTTAAAGACTTTTTACCTTGGTAGACAAAGTTGAAAGCATACAAGACTGTGGAGACAGCAATTTTTCAACTTAATAACAGCGTGTCTTCAGCAAACGTAAATACAGATGTTGTAGTTTAAATGAGTGTTTCAGCATTGTCAGATAAGTGGCCATTCACTAAACACAAGTGAACAAACAGCTTTTCAGCCAAAATAAATTTGAGTATCAAATATTTATAAAATCTGATTAGTTACTTCTCTTGTTTTTTCCTATTTGCAGTGGATGGGTTTAAAATGTGAATAGAACACTTTTTCTTAACCTCAGTGATCAGTGATGTGATGGATGCTCTGGGAAGATTTTCTCAAGAGCTAGAAGTTAAGGACTTTGTCTCTACTGATCACCACTGTCCTTAGTCAAGCTACTTGACCTCTCTGAGCCTCAGTTTTCTCATTTATAAAATGAAGACTGTTTTAACTTACCTCTAGAGGACAGTTATTGCCTGCCCATCATTATATCCTCCTTTTTCTGATAATGATACCTTAATTTTCTTTGGAGAATCATTCCTTCTCCATGCTAATGAAATTTATATGGGGCTGTCCCCATACACCCTTCACTTAAGGATAGGTGTATGACACAGGCCTGACCAGTCAGTGTTCAATCCCGCTGACCACTGTGATTGGTTCAGGTATGAGCATATGATGCAGATCAATCCAGTAACATTCAGCCTCAGGACTTCTACTGGAATCATCAGTCAAGACACATTCTCTTTCCGTGCGTTACCCAGTTTAGGAGAATGAAGGCTAGAGCCATGGGATGCCACCTCATGGAGAGGGCCTGCCAGAGAGTGACACTGACACAGAGGAAAGAAAATTATCAAATAAAATGGTGACACTGAAACCAGAAATGTAGATTTCAAATAGCCAACATCCCCTAGATAGGATTGTTCACAGTAGATACTCAATTTGTTAGTAGAGTCGATAAGGACATTTTAAATCTTGTGTTGCTCAACTCTTAGAAATTCTGCTCAACATCCTGAGAATTGGTTTATCTTGTACGGTGGAGCCAACAGGACTAAAAGCCAGAGGTCCATGCTTATCCACCCAACTTCAAGGTTTCTCAGCAACTTTTGGAATCCTCTATCTGTCGCAAAGAAGCTGTATGAGTGAGGCAGACTACATACCTGACCTTCACTTTGGCTTCATCATCTGTGAAGGAGGGGTAGTGGTGGTTTTCTAAACATTTTTTAGGACAGCTGGGAGGATCTCATGAGACGGTGAGGGGAGGAGTCATTCTCCATCCATCAGTTCAGCTGGGCACCCCCTCCGAGCATCCTGCACTCCCTTGCCAAAGCAGCACTGGCAATTCACTCCCTGAAGCCATTTCTGGAGCTTCTATACAAATAAAATTGGAAAAGTCTGCATATAACATATTAGACCTGCTGTGGCCATTGTTGTATATCACTCTAAACACCATTCTGTTTATTCTTGTCATCTGGGAGCATCTGATTTTAATTTGCCTGCTTAAATATTGGCCTCTATAGATTGTCCATCCAGCAGTCCTTGTGCAGGCAAAGCTCCCATTAACTTCTTTTTTTTTTAATTAATTAATTAATTTATTTATTGGCTGTGTTGGGTCTTCGTTTCTGTGTGAGGGCTTCCTCCAATTGCGGCAAGCGGGGGCCACTCTTCATCGCGGTGCGCGGACCTCTCACTATCATGGCCTCTCTTGTTGCGGAGCACAGGCTCCAGTCACACAGGCTCAGTAGTTGTGGCTCACGGGCCTAGTTGCTCCGCAGCATGCGGGATCCTCCCAGACCAGGGCTTGAACCCATGTCCCCTGCATTGGCAGGCAGATTCTCAACCACTGCGCCACCAGGGAAGCCCTACTAAAAGTTTTAAACATGAAATATTGTTAGGAGGTGGCTGATATTTTATGCTTACTACTGATGATTATTTTAAATGTTGTAATTGTTCCACTGGTGCCCCAGGGCTGGTTTAGGGAGAAAGGTAGTTTTAACTCATCAAAATAAAACTTTATACAAATATAAAATGATGCTGATAAATATTAAACAATAAACTCTCTTAAAGCTTTTTTCCCTAAAATGTCAGGCACCCTATACCTCACTAACTCTTTATTTCAGAGCAAGCTGGTTAGTAACAGAATGAGTGAAGGAGAGGTCATTTGAATTAACTTGGTTTTGCTGTACTTACTATAACTCTTGAGCCTTTTCTATAAAAACAAAATAAAAATAATTATCCTAACCCCAAACTGCTATCTTTAAATTGTAGTTGATTTTGTAATGGCTTGACTTATCCCATAGATTTTTTTCAGTGTTAGTTATTGCTTTTTTTTTTTTTTTTAGCTGAGCAGATTTGGAGGAGTTGAGCCTATGGCTCAAACATCCAATCTAAATTTGGTTCTCTGATAGCCATGGATGGACAACTCACCTCTGAGAGGATCGATGGAACTCGGATCGTTGTGTCAATCACAGATAGTGGATTGGAAAGTCGGGCCCCAAATAATAAAACTCTGCACCAAGAGATAGTATTGCCTCCTTCCCTTAAATTACAATCCTCATTTCTATCTGGTGTAAGAATTTCATCTTCAATAATGGATCACTGTGACAGAAAGTCTGTTGTTGGCAAAGCATGTTTAAAATGATATTATTCAATCAGTCTCATCCCAGAGACACTTTCCATCTGCTCCTCAAATCCAGTGCCCATTCTGAGACATGGGCCATTCATGCAACTACTGATTGCCATTACTTTTTGAATTTACTTTATCTAAAAAGAGCAAAGGCAAACTTTCCTCTGAGTGCTTCATGGCCTATATTTTATACTTTGATAAAAATTAAATGCAGAGTCAATATGACATCCTGCTTTGGTACAGTGCAAAATGGTTTCAAGCTTATTTTAACAAGGACAATGTCCTGGCAAACGTAAACTGTCAATATAAGTCTGTTTATTTTGCACAGTGGAAATGAACACAGAAAGATTCATAGTACAGGAAGGTCAACCAGTGGCCATGTGAAAAAATCTTAGGAGAATCACAGAAAATCTGTCCTGTCTGTTTCTGTCGCCTAGAGATTTATCAAGGAAAGTACCATGTCAAAAATTGTATCATGTGGGTCAAGTGGCATTTTCCTCCAAAGAAAATACTGAAGACTAAGTGCAATGCAGATAAAATGGTTTTCTGTCTTCAATAAAGCATATGGGGGTCATAATGACTGGAGAGAACATCCCATTGGCAACAATGCAGAGGTGATAGATGTGTCATAAGCCCACTGACTTCTGAAAGAGGAAAATGCCAGATCATTCTGCCACAGCGCAGGCAAAATATAATCATTCTGAAACCATGTGTGTGGTTGAGTTCCATTTTTAGAAGCATTTGTTAATTATAGTCAAAATGGACTGGAGATTCCAAGTGGAAAATCAAATGGTCTAATTAGATGGGGAGATAGTACAGACTAAGGGAATAAACACTGGGCTGAGACTCAGCCAATCCAGGTGCTGGGTCCTGCACTGCCGCTAACAAGCTCTAACCTTCAGCAACTCATCTGACTTCTGTATCCCCATCTATAAAAGAAGGTTGGCCAAATGACCCCTGAAGTCCTTTCTAACTCTGACATTCTCTGGATCAAAAATCAGAATCCAATTTATGCCTAGATCTTAGTAAAAGAAACACAATAATTTAGAACTACATTGCCTAATACAGTAATCTCATTTGGGTATTTGAATGTAAATCTAAATTGAATAAAATTAAATGGAAATGAAAATCCAGTTTCTCAGTCATACTAGCCACACTTCAAGTGTCCAGTAGCCACATGTGGCTAGTGGCTACCATAGTAAATAGTGTGGATTATAAAACATTTCCATCATTGCAGAAAGCACTGACTTATAAAGACTATTTTCCACTCCCTAGAGCCTGGTCGCATTTTATAAGTATTTGTGGAATGAATACATAAGAGAATGAGAGATGAAAAAAGCCAATACCAATACCAGCCCAACAAAGAGCTACCACTGAAAAAATATCCCCAAAATGGTGATGTGCATTGAAAATGGAAAGAAATCCCTCTTCTATTCTTAGATTCTTGGTGAAGTCACTCCTGAACTGTCATGTATGGTTTTGCTCTTAACTTTACAAGTTAAGAAAAGTAAGCAGGAAATGGAGAACATACAGAGACAAGTACCTATGATGGTTAGTTTTATGTGTCAACTTGTGTAGGCTCTGGTACCCAGTTATTTAATCACATGCTAGCCTAGGTATTGCTGTGAAGACATTTTGCAGATGTGTTTAACATCGACAGTTGATGTTAAGTGAAGGAGATTACGCTCAATAATGTGGATGGGCCTTCTCCAGGCAGTTAAAAGGCCTTAAGAACAAAATGGAGATTTTCCAAAGAAGAAATCGTGCCTCAAAACTGCAACATAGAAATCCTGCTTCAGTTTCCAGCCTGACAGATTTCAGGTGTGTCAGCCAGCTCTCACAACTGTATGAACTAGTTCCTTAAAATAAAGTGGATAGTTAGAGAGACAGTTATGATATCATATATAAAAAATATATATATAGTAACATCATATATGTATGTTGTGATTATATATATGTGATTATTTCATATTTAACTCACTTCCTGGTACCAAAATTTATATCAAAGACTGATGATTAGCTCTCAGGGATCCTATTTATAATGATGTTGGTAAAATTTATAGAAAGCCCATCCATTTGGCATTCCCTAAACTGGTGGCTGTCACAGGACCCTGTCCATTTTTGCCATAAAGCTTTCTTCAAGATACCCCAGATGATGACTTGTGGTCACCAGGTACTCTTTCTCTTTGGTTGCCCTTTCCCAGACTTATGGTGGGAGGCTGTTACATCTCTGTCTCCTATGATATCAATAAACTATTTTTTCTTTAATTGAAATACATACTTCTTATTAAGTAAAGCAGTATTGAAACTGGATAGTTTGGGTTCTAGGGTGAGACACTGTGATATTTGTCAAGTTACTCAACCACTCAAAGCCTCATTTTAAAAGACAGGAAGGTGACATTTTAGCTGAGGCATGAGACCTGAATAGGAAGAAGAAGCCAGTCACTCAAGGGAGAGGGAGAGGAGGTAAACAAGCACTAATCTAGACAAAAGAAACAACAGGTGCAAAGACCCTCAGGAGAGAACAAATATTGTTCAAGAAAAAAGAAAATGGTTTGGTTGGAGGCATCCCATAGCTGAAAGTTTATGAGAAAAGATACGTATCTTATACTTTATATAAGGCTGCTCCTACTTCTAGCATGGCGACTCAATTTGCTGATAAATTGATTCTTTCTACTAAAACTTTAGCCCAAGTGTAATCTATTTTCTGATATTTTTAACCATATGCAATCATTTTCCACCAAATCTCTGTGCATACAAGTAATTTCACTCCCCACTTGGTGTCACTGGTTTCTAGCATTGTAACAGGGAACTATTAGGACAGTCCCTCAAAAGCATTATACATTTTCAGGGACTTCCCTGGTGGCGCAGTGGTTAAGAACACGCCTGCCAATGCAGGGGACATGTGTTCGAGCCCTGGTCCAGGAAGGTCCCACATGCCGTGGAGCAACTAAGCCCGTGCGCCGCAACTACTGAGCCTGCGCTCTAGAGCCCGCGAGCCACAACTAGTGAGCCTGTGTGCCACAACTACTGAAGCCCGCGCCCCTAGAGCCCGTGCTCCACAACAAGAGAAGCCACTACAACAAGAAACCAGCACACCGCAACGAAGAGTAGCCCCCACTCGCCGCAACTAGAGAAAGCCTGCGCCCAGCAATGATGACCCAACGCAGCCAAAAATAAAAATTAATTAATTAATTAGTAAAAAAATCACTTAAAAAAAAAGCATTATACGTTTTCAGAAGCCAGTTATTCATCCCATTCATTGCTCTGTTCAGAACTTCCTCCAATTCATCTCTATCCTTCTGCTGCTGAGCTAACAAATGGAACAGCCTTTTGTCTCAGAAGAGTATTACCGAACACCAGAGGGACAATCTCCCCAGTGTGCTGTGACTTGGAGTTTTATTGTGCCCCATCCCACACTGTATATTTTCTGTGACTGGATCCCATTACAAACACAAATGTGTTTTCCTGCCCACGACTCTCATGCCATTCTTGCAGCTGGCTTTCCAGGATTTTTCTTGTCCACTTAGAGTCTGTTTCAGATATCCTTTCCCCAGATGGTGGTGCACTTTTTCGAATTGAAACTCAACCTCAATTCAGTCCATGCTTTCTGCCATTTTATGTCTGGAGGCATTTCTCAATTATCTCTGTATTCAGTAGTGTCTTAGGGAATCCAGCCAACTGTGAGCATATAATCCTAAATTAATAAAATCAGAAATTCTTAACTATGCTGTTCCTCAGACAGAAATCCACTAGAAACACTGCTTTTCCTGAGATGAGATAGAGGCCTGAGGCAGATTATTTTTAGGACAGAACTCCAAGTGCCTTTCTAGGAGTCCAGAGACCTGGGTTTGGCTTGTGTCTCACTCTGCATTCTGTGTGGCCTTAAGTCAGCTGATTCTCCCTCTCTGGTGCTGTTTCATCTTCTATAAAACATGGCCTGGAACTCTTAGTGATTTCTAAACATTCTTTTAGCACTGGAAATTTTTTAGTAACACATTCACATGTAATTCCAGTTGAATTCAACAGACCAAAATGGCACTGTTGGCATTTGGATTTGGAACTGCTCAGTCCATCTATCTGTTCATACTCTGGATAGTCCTCCATGGGTCCCTGGAAACCCTCAAAATATAATTTATAAACCCCTGGACTAGATGATCCTGTAGGCCCCTTTCCACTCTCAGGGTCTATAAGTCATAGGTTATATCTGGGGAAAAGAAATAAATACAAGGGTGAACTAAAAGATAAAGGGTAGGAGGGGCAAGCTAGCATTATTTGAAGATTTACTATGTCCAGGCATTGGTAAGCTTGAGAGGTGGCCACATGGCCTTCACTAATAGAAGGAGATTCATGTGGGTTGATTCCCAACAGAAATTTATACCATTACCATGGATCTCTCCTAACAGATAAGCCAAACATCTCTGATGTGAAACCTAAATTTTGTCTCAATTACATGTTCACATGTTTTCTTGATTACAATATGCCATGCACCCTTCCCCATAAGAGCATTGCTGAGCATTTATTGTCCATGTAGTATATTCAATAGCAGTTTAATCCCTGACATGGGTTTGGGGCAAGGAGGAAGCCACGTTCTTTCCCGAGACTCTGGTTCCATATGAGGACAAAGGTTTAAGTAGGACAGATGCAAAACAGAGTTTCAGCCTTCATGGAGCTCAGTCAGCTCATAGTCTAGTGGGAGGCACATACAATTTTCAACTGATCATAAATTGAAATAATTACGAACTGTGCTTAGTTCTATGAAGTAAATGTATATTAAATGAAAAAAAAAAACCTGTAGTATCATAGAACAGATGGTCAGGCTTAGTAGAGGGAAGAGAGTTTAGGGAAAATTTTCCTAAGGGTGTGTAATGAGCTAAAATACCGAGCTGTTGTGGAGGAAGCAACTCTCAACTCTTCTTTTGCACATTTTTGGGCTCATCCTTTCATCATCTCTTTCTCTGTGGCCATATTTGTGGCCAGGGATTCTGAAAAGAAGGAAGGGAAATGATGTTTTAGTCTCTCTTCTGTGTGGATGGGATTTGAACTCTGCCCTTTTCCAGCAGCCTGGCTGGGAAGAATTCCTCTTCTCTGCAGAAGCGCTAGGTTTGGTGAATGAGTTAGGAGACCACTGCTCATCCACGTTTGTGGCAGACATTGCTAATCGATAGAGATACTTGTTCTTGCTGAGCTGAGTGGTTCTTATAAAATGTCCAGGTTGTTGCTTCCAAATGATTAGAGTTGTAATGAGGAATAAAGCCTAGGTATCATCCCACATCCCACATTTTGCCTTGCTTGGAAACTGGAACACAATTGATTCCATCTAGGCTTGGGACAGCTTGTTGATTTCAATGTTGTGGGTCTGCTCCTGACTTATGCTTCATCTAATCTGGAGGTCAAGGAAGTCTCTTCTTTCAGATTTATGCAAATCAGACTCTGGCACAGTTCCAGCCTCCAGGGAACACATACATAAATTATTAAATTAGTAGTGTAAACTGCTTAGAATAGTATTTGGCACCTAGTATGTGATAAATTGACATAAGTAAATACTTATTAAAAAACAATAAGTAAATATCAGTTTAAACTCTCATCATTATTAGTAAAATTATTGTAAGAGAAAGGGCATTACTCCCAGAGAGCAGTGAGAATAGGGATCTAAGGAAGAACTGTAGCTAAGAGTGAGGGAATGGCATATTGTCTGTAAGCACAGACAGGGTTTTCTTAGCAGTATTTTTTAAATTAATTTTTATTGGAGTATAGTTGATTTACAATGTTGTGTTAGTTTCTGCTGTACAGCAAAGTGAATCAGTTTTATATATATATATATATATATATATATATATATATATATATATAAAGAGTGGATATATATATATATATATATATACACTCTTTTTTAGATTTTATTCCCATATAAGTCATTACAGAGTATTGAGTAGAGTTCCCTGTGCTATACAGTAGGTTCTTATTAGTTATCTATTTTATATATAGTAGTGTGTATATGTCAATCCCAATCTCCCAATTTATCCCAACCCCCTTCCCCCTTGGTAACCATAAATTTGTTTTCTACATCTGTGACTCTATTTATGTTTTGTAAATAGGTTCATTTGTACCATTATTTTAGATTCCACATATAAGTGAAATCATATGATGTTTGTCTTTCTCTGTCTGACTTACTTCACTCAGTATGACAATCTCTAGGTCCCTCCATGTTGCTGTGAATGGCATTATTTCATTCTTTTTTTTGGCTGGAGTTGTATTCCATTGTATATATACACCAAATCTTCTTTATCCATTCCTCCATCGATGGACTTTCGGTTGCTTCCATGTCCTGGCTATTCTAAATAGTGCTGCAATGAACGCTGGGGTGCATGTATCTCTTCAAATTATGGTTTTCTCCAGACATATGCCCAAAAGTGGGATTGCTGGATCATATGGTAGCTCTATTTTTTGTTTTTTAAGGAACCTCCATACTGTTCTCCATAGTGGCTGTACCAATTTACATTCCCACCAACAGTGTAGGAGGGTTCCCTTTTCTCCACACCCTGTCCAGCATTTATTGTTTGTAATGATGGCCATTCTGACTGGTGTGAGGTGATACCTCATTATAGTTTTGAATTGCATTTATCTGATAATTAGTGATGTTGAGTTCTTAGCAATATTTTAACTTCACATTCTACTTGTCCTTGAAGCCTGCACCTCTCCCCACCACCCGTCCATGCATAAAACCATGGGTCCTGGATCTTCTGGCCTCTATGCTTTACCAGGGCCACCAGGAGCTGGGGATACTAAGGAAAATTACCCTAGTCCCTGTCTTTAAGGAGCTCATATTCCAGTACAGAGGCAGAGAAGTAAAGGAAAATAGTGAATTAATAGACACTGTTCTTTCCTTCATGGAGCTTGCAGTCTGGAAAAGGAAGAGGTGTTAAATAAATAAACACATAATTTAAAATGTATGTAATTTCTAAGAAGCTCAGTAATGGCGTGCAAGAGAGGGAAAGACAGGGAGGTCTAATCTAAAATTGGAGCATCTGGTAATGAAGACTTCTCTGAAACAGAATTGAGCTGAAGATGGTCTCATTTTGCTATGAATACATGCTTTGTGGGATGACGTTTTCTCCAGGTATTTCAATAATTTTATCACGTGTAAGATCATAAACATGCATTCTGATCACCAGGACAAGTCAGCAGACCCAGCTCTCTTTGTCCTGCCCCTGGTGTTAAGAAATGGGAGTGTTGAAAACACTCTACTAAAAAGCTCTGATAGAGTCTGAATACCTTCCACTTCACTGCCCAGCAAGCCCTCAATAAATATCAAGTATGTGACTAAATGAGTGAATGAAGCAATAGAATTTTGGAAATGCTTACTGAGAGGTTTGACTGTCTCACTATCTCATGGGACATCATTTGTACAGTGTCATTGTTTTTGAATTCACTTTGTGATTAACTCAGTTTGGGAGGTGAGGAAACCAGAATGAATGCCAAGTTTCCTTATGTCAAGCAAATACCCTTCTAAGAAAAAATAAGAGCATTTTTCTAACAATAAATCCTGACCTCAAGAAAGTTTTAGTTCTTAGTGTTACTGAAAATTATTTTAATAGGACAAAACAGTTGAGCAAATAAAAATAGTCCCCCACTAGCAATGATCAAACCTTAAAGGTGTATAAGCAAAATGATATAAGTTCCTGCAACTGATCCAACAGTTCTGGGGCATATGGGCCACTGAGGAGAGAAATACTCTAGAAGATCAATGACTGGATAGGATTTGATAAGAATGGAGACACATTCAGCTTACTTGGTTGAGGATTCAAACCCCATCTCAACTCCTTGAATTTTCTTTCTAAGTAAGCTGCTGAAGTTGAGGTCCCAAAGCTGCAAGCCACGGTCTAAGAGGAGAGTCACGTAATTGTCACCAGCTACTTTCATTCCAAGAAAAGGAGGATATCTGGGCCATAAGAGTATCTCACTTCGTGACCAAGTGTTACCAACCAACATTCTTGAGCTTCCCTAATTAATAGAAGTTGATAAGAGAACAGACAAAAAATCTAGGCAAGGCTTCACTGGGGCCCCTGCTGCAGCAGGAGGGAGCGAAAACAAGTACGAGGTTTCCTTGCTCGCTCCCCAAGGGGGCACAAGCTGGTTCCTTAGATGGGGTAGGGGTAGGGGCGGCTCCAGGAGTCTGGCCAGAGAGGTGGCTTAGGTGGTTTTCCCACCCTTTGGTGGTGCTGTGTACAGGGGGGCATGTCCAGTACCCTGCTTTTGCTCCTGGCTCTTCGGAAGTGGCAGTTGGGTTTCTGGTCTTTCTGTATCTTGTTGTCTGTAATTTTCCCCAACTGGGCATGTACACAGCTATTTTTAGTCCCACATGGTTACTTTGTATATTGTTGTGCTAGGAGACATTTGTCCAGGTGCAAGCACTACAGCAAAGGGTCCCAGGTCCCAGCCTGTCTCACAAGGAGAAGAGGGGAGAGAGGAGGCTGACTACCAAACTCAAGGAAGCAGGGTCCTGTCCGTTTTTGGAAGCGTGGCATTAAGAGCTTGATTCTGTCAGCTCCTTGTAAGGATAGGTTAGGAAGGACTGAGATGGGTCAATAGCCCATGTTGATACCTTGATACCTTTAGTTAACCTAGGAGACATCTGAAGCACATCTCCCAGGGGGATGCAAGCAATGCTAGGAGCAGAGTAGAACCCAGAATAATCAGTGAAAGACAATGAGTATTCAGGTAAGTTGTCTCTCATTCCAGTCCCAAACAAGGAGACACAGCACAGATTCCAACACGAAATGGAGCCTTGCTCCAAGCAGTACCCATGGGAGTCTTCGCCCAGTGTCTGCCAGGGGCAACAGAGCAGCCTCCCCAGCTGGTGCCAGTGTCTCACCTTAAGGGCACTTGTCTGTGCCTCCCAGGTTCGGCTTCTCACTTTCTACTTTATAGATTCAGCTCTCCTCTATCTCATCTATCTCTTTAGGCCTAGGCACTGGCAGGCACTCGTTCAGTATCTGCTGAATGAATGAACATTCTCATCGTCAGCCTAGTAACCTGGGCCAGCAACATCATTTGCAAGTCCCAGTGCAAAATGAAAATGTGGGGTCTCTTGTTTAAAAACCTGAGGGAAGATGTTGTTGAAAGTACTGAGATGCAAAGTGTTCCCTTCCTACCATGTCTCCTCTCTCACTTTGTCATGATGTTTATTCGCTACATAATTTGTTCTCAGCAAAGAGAAATTTGAAATTGAAATTATTTACTGTTTATCTTTTATGGTGCAATGACAGTTTTAAATGCAAATATAAGCACATTTAGCTCATACATAGAATCACTGAAATTACACAGTTCCTATTTCCGTAGGTCATACAAGCACTTGTATTTTCTTTTTAACAGAACAGTGGAAATAGTGCATAAAATGAACTCAACTGTTTTATTTCCCTCCATGTTATAATTCTACCAATACTGTCTACCTTAGGCTTATAGATGATTACAGATGAGTAAGGAAACTGAAAAGAAAAAGAACAATGGGTCATCCTATCTTTCCCAGTTCTTCTGTGTTATCATTTTCAGCATAGGTGATTGCCTAATACAGAGAAGTATAAATGAGCAAAAAAAGATATAATAGGATTTCTTAGTCTTTTATGTTCTTTGAATCCCCATTGCCTGTCATAGTGAGAACCCTGTGAGCATTCACTCCAATGCTCTGTAACAGGCACAGTATATTAGCAATTGAATCAGCCCCCAAACTACCACGAAAGTCTAATCAACTGCATTGTTTTCACATAGCCCTTAGAAATACCTTCATTATTTTATAAGATTTGTCTATGTGGCTAGAGGTAAAGAGGAGAAAGACAGTGAGGGAAATACATTAAAATAGATTGCTGTGGCCAATTTTTATCCATCATATTTCTAGTCCCAAGGGTTCCAAACTGATTAAATACAAACATAGCTCCTGACCAATGTGGCTTTTGGAGCTCTACAGAGTTCATTTCCCTTACCACCAAGATAATTCAATTCAACAAATATTTATTGAGTTTTACCATATGCTTGCTGTGACAATGCCAAGACCAGCTAAGGAGGCAAGGCAGAAACAGAGCTGGCTGTAAATCAAGCTTTTCTCCCTAGGAACCACATGAATATTTAGCAAAGAGGAATAAAAAGCTTCCAAAAAGGAAAGCCTTTAAATTACAGTAAGAAAAGGGAACCTAGGGGCATGTTAAGAGAGCTTTGGCTTTCTGTCTTTGGACTCATTGAAGCTAGAGAGGTTACATCAGGAAGAGCTGCCTAGAGATTCTGGAAGGACTGCCATAGATTTACCTTGAGGGCAGGTGGTCAGGCTTTGCTGAAATGAAGGGTTCTCCCAACCTAAATGCAATAAAAAAGAAAAAAAAAAGGCATTTTCAGATTAATTGTGAACATAATCTGATTGTTTTATGTTCTAGAAGTAAAGGAAAGATTTGAGAAGAAATGGTTCATTCATCCGTTCATTCTAGAAATAATTTCTGAACACCTAACCTGTATGTCAAGCATTGAGCTGCATGTTGCAACAAAACTACAAATAAGACATTGTGTTGGGAGGAGCTTCAAGATGACGGAAGAGTAAGACTCTCACAGAGAGTCCCGTACGGATAAATCCAAGGAGAAACACACCAAGACACATATTAATCAAACTATCAAAAACTAAATATTAAATATAAATATTAAAAGCAGCAAGGGAAAAACAACAAATAACACACAAAGGAATCCCCATAAGGTTAACAGCTGATCTTTCAGCAGAAACTCTGCAAGCCAGAAGGGAGTGGCAGGACATATTTAAAGTGATGAAGGAGAAAAACCTACAACCAAGATTACTCTACCCAACAAGGATCTCATTCAGATTTGACAGAGAAATTTAAACCTTTACAGACAAGCAAAAGCTAAGAGAATTCAGCACCACCAAACCAGCTTTACAGCAAATGCTAAAGGAACTTCTCGAGGCAGAAAACACAAGAGAAGGAAAAGACGTATAATACAAAACAAAAACAGTTAAGAAATTGGTAATAGGAACATACATATCGATAATTACCTTAAATGTAAATGGATTTAATGCTCCAACCAAAAGACATAGACTGGCTGAATGGATACAAAAACAACACCCATATATATGCTGTCTACAAGAGACCCACTTCAGACCTAGGGACACATACAGACTGAAAGTGAGGGGATGGAAAAAGATATTCCATGCAAATGGAAATCAAAAGAAAGCTGGAGTAGCAATTCTCATATCAGACACAATAGACTTTAAAACAAAGACTATTACAAGAGACAAAGAAAGACATTACATAATGATCAAGGGATCAATCCAAGAAGAAGATACAACAATTGTAAATATTTATGCACCCAACATAGGAACACCTCAATACATAAGGCAAATACTAACAACCATAAAAGGGGAAATCGACAGTCACACAATCATAGTAGGGGACTTTAACACCCCACTTTCACCAATGGACAGATTAGTCAAAATGAAAATAAATAAGGAAACACAAGCTTTAAATGATACTTTAAACAAGATGGACTTAATTGATATTTATAGGACGTTCCATCCAAAAACAACAGAATACACATTCTTCTCAAGTGCTCATGGAATATTCTCCAGGATAGATCATATCTTGGGTCACAAATCAAGCCTTGGTAAATTTAAGAAAAATGAAATCGTATCAAGTATCTTTTCCGACCACAACGCTATGAGACCAGATATCAATTACAGGAAAAAATCTGTAAAAAATAAAAATGCATGGAGGCTAAACAATACACTACTTAATAACCAAGAGATCACTGAAGAAATCAAAGAGGAAATCAAAACATACCTAGAAACAAATGACAATGAAAACACGACTACCCAAAACCTGTGGGATGCAGCAAAAGCAGTTCTAAGAGGGAAGTTTATAGCAATACAATCCTACCTTAAGAAACAAGAAACATCTCAAATAAAAAACCTAACCTTACACCTAAAGCAATTAGACAAAGAAGAACAAAAAAACCCCAAAGTTAGCAGAAGGAAAGAAATCATAAAGATCAAATCAGAAATCAATGAAAAAGAAATGAAGGAAACAGTAGCAAAGATCAATAAAACTGAACACTGGTTCTTTAAGAAGATAAACAAAATTGATAAACCATTAACCAGACTCATCAAGAAAAAAAGGGAGAAAATCAATAGAATTAGAAATGAAACAGAAGTAACAACTGACACTGCAGAAATACAAAGGATTATGAGACATGACTACAAGCAACTATATGCCAATAAAATGAACAACCTGGAAGAAATGGACAAATTCTTAGAAATGCACAACCTTCTGAGACTGAACCAGGAAGAAATAGAAAATATGAATAGACCAATCAAAAGCACTGAAATTGAAGCTGTGATTAAAAATCTTCCAACAAACAAAAGCCCAGGACCAGAAGGCTTCACAGGCAAATTCTATCAAACATTTAGAGAAGAGCTAACACCTATCCTTCTCAAACTCTTCCAAAATATTGCAGAGGGAGGAACACTCCCAAACACATTCTATGAGGCCACCATCACCCTGATACCAAAACCAGACAAAGATGTCACAAAGAAAGAAAACTACAGGCCAATATCACTGATGAACATAGATGCAAAAATCCTCAACAAAATACTAGCAAACAGAATCCAACAACACATTAAAAGGATCATACACCATGATCAAGTGGGGTTTATACCAGGAATGCTAGGATTCTTTAATGTACACAAATCCATCAATGTGTTACACCATATTAACAAATTGAAGGATAAAAACCATATGATCATCTCATTAGATGCAGAGAACACTTTTGACAAAATTCAGCACCCATTTATGATAAAAACCCTCCAGAAAGTAGGCATAGAGGGAACTTTCCTCAACATAATAAAGGCCATATATGACAAACCCACAGCCAACATCATCCTCAATGGGGAAAAACTGAAACCATTTCCCCTAAGATCAGGAACAAGACAAAGTTGCCAACTCTCACCACTATTATTCAACATAGTTTTGGAAGTTTTAGCCACAGAAATCAGAGAAGAAAGAGAAATAAAAGGAATCCAAATCGGAAAAGAAGAAGTAAAGCTGTCACTGTTTGCGGTTGACATGATACTATACATAGAGAATCCTAAAGATGCTACCAGAAAACTACTAGAGCTAATCAATGAATTTGGGAAAGTAGCAGGATACAAAATTAATGCAAGAAATCTCTTGCATTCCTATACACTAATGATGAAAAATCTGAAAGAGGAATTAAGGACACACTCCCATTTACCATTGCAACAAAAAGAATAAAACACCTAGGCATAAACTTACTGAAGGGGACAAATGACCTGTAAGCAGAAAACTATAAGACACTGATGAAGGAAATTAAAGATGATACAAACACATGAAGAGATATACCATGTCCTTGGATTGGAAGAATAACATTGTGAAAATGGCTATACTACCCAAAGCAATCTACAGATTCAATGCAATCCCTATCAAACGACCAATGGCATTTTTCACAGAACTAGAACAAAAAATTTCACAATTTGTATGGAAACACAGAAGACCCCGAATAGCCAAAGCAATCTTGAGAAAGAAAAACGGAGCTGGAGGAATCAGGCTCCCTGACTTCAGACTATAGTACAAAGCTACAGTAATCAAGACAGTATGGTACTGGCACTAAAACAGAAATATAGATCAATGGAACAGGATAGAAAGCCCAGAGATAAACCCATTCACATATATGATCACCTTATCTTTGATAAAAGAGGCAAGAATATACAATGGAGAAAAGACAGCCTCTTCAATAAGTGCTGCTGGGAAAACTGGACAGCTACATGTAACAGAATGAAATTAGAACACTCCCTAACACCATACACAAAAATAAACTCAAAATGGATTAAAGACCTAAATGTAAGGCCAGACACTATCAAGCTCTTAGAGGAAAACATAGGCAGAATACTCTATGACATAAATCTCAGCAAGATCCTTTTTGACCCACCTCCTAGAGAAATGGAAATAAAAACAAAAATAAACAAGTGGGACCTAATGAAACTTAAAAGCTTTTGCATAGCCAAGGAAACCATAAACAAGACGAAAAGACAACCCTCAGAATGGGAGAAAATATTTGCAAATGAAGCAACTGACAAAGGATTAATCTCCAAAACATACAAGCAGCTCATGCAGCTCAATATCCAAAAAACAAACAACCCAATCCAAAAATGGGCAGAAGACCTAAATAGACATTTCTCCAAAGAAGATATACAGATTGCCAACAAACACATGAAAGAATGCTCAATATCATTAATTATTAGAGAAATGCAAATCAAAACTACAATGAGATATCATCTCACACTGGTCAGAATGGCCATCATCAAAAAATCTACAAACAATAAACGCTGGAGAGGGTGTGGAGAAAAGGGAACCCTCTTGCACTGTTGGTGGGAATGTAAATTGATACAACCACTATGGAGAACAGTATGGAGGTTCCTTAAAAACTAAAAATAGAACTACCATACAACCCAGCAATCCCACTACTGGGCATATACTCTCAGAAAACCATAATTCAAAAAGAGTCATATACCACAACGTTCATTTCAGCACTATTTACAATAGCCAGGACATGGAAGCAACCTAAGTGTCCATCAACAGATGAATAGATAAAGAAGATGTGACACATATATACAATGGAATATTACTCAGCCATAAAAAGAAACAAAATTGAGTTATTTGTAGTGAGGTGGATGGACCTAGAGTCTGTCATACACAGTGAAGTAAGTCAGAAAGAGAAAAACAAATACCGTATGCTAACACACATATATGGAATATAAAAAAAAAGAAAAGAAAAGCAGTACTGAGGAACCTAGGGGCAAGACGGGAATAAAGACACAGACCTAGTAGAGAATGGACTTGAGGATACGGGGAGGGGGTAGGGTAGGCTGAGACAAAGTGAGAGAGTGGCATGGACATATATACACTACCAAACGTAAAATAGATAGCTAGTGGGAAGCAGCCGCATAGCACAGGGAGATCAGCTCCGTGCTTTGTGACCACCTAGAGGGGTGCAATAGGGAGGGTGGGAGGGAGGGAGATGCAAGAGAGAAGAGATATGGGGACATATGTATATGTATAACTGATTCACTTTGTTATACAGCAGAAACTAACACACCATTGTAAAGCAATTATACTCCAATAAAGATGTTAAAAAAAAAAAAAAGAATACACAGTGATAAGGTTGAAAAAATAAAAAAGCCATTGTGTTTTCCCTGGTGGTATCCCCAGCCTAGTGGGAGAAACATTTACATAAAAAGCAAATGTAATACAATGTGACAAGTATATAGAGCTAAGCAGGGGTTTTATGGGACATCCTGGGGGGTGACATAAAACCCTTGCCTAGGTTCCTAGCACAGAGTGGATGTTTAACAAATATTTGGTGAATGCATGAATGAATAATTGAAGAAAGAGCTTCTCATAGGAGTTAGTATATATGGCTAGTCTTTCAAAAATATATTAGGAGTTATCAAGATTGTTCTATGCAGAAAGAACAAGTGCAGAATCCCAGGTGCAAAAGACAGCAAGGCATGTCCAGGAAAGTCCAAAGAGATCACTGTGGCCAGACTGTAGGGTGTGAGAAGGCGAGAGGTAAGAGACATGCCTGCAGAAGTGAGCTTTAGATGTCGTCTTGGGCGGGGATTGGACTTTACACAATGGGCAGTACAGTGCCCCTGAAAGGTTG
The DNA here is from genome assembly GCF_965194805.1 of Balaenoptera borealis. Lineage (NCBI taxonomy): Eukaryota > Metazoa > Chordata > Mammalia > Artiodactyla > Balaenopteridae > Balaenoptera > Balaenoptera borealis. Next base: position 21,405,680 of record NC_138876.1, read on the forward strand.
GAAGCAGGAAAGGCATGTGATCAGATTTGTTATTTACGAAACTCACTCTGGCTGCAGCACTGGGTATGGACTTTTAAAGCAGAAGCCCGTTATTGGAATGCAAAGGACAAAATGTTACAAGTGGTATAGGCCTCAATTTCCTCTCCTAATCTTCTATCCAGGAACTAGAGCACTCTTTTTTGCAGCAGAGCCCTAGCAGGAAGCCCTCTTCTTCTCTCAAAAGGATTAAGCTTCCTGACCCTTGCTGAGCACTTACAGTTATTAGTTCCCAAGAAGATATAAAAGAGCTTCAGAGGAGTGATCTTGGGGTCTCTGGGGTTGACAGACAGTTAAGAACCAGTGTTATAAACCCATCCTTCCAACAAAATTTGGTTTGGGAAATGGAGTGTCTGATTTTAGTTAATCCTCTATTTCTTGACATCAAATATGAGAAACATTCTCAGAAGAGCCATGACTTGACTCAATTCATGTGCAAAGAAGAGAGAGCAGTTCCAGACTCTTCGTTTATCCATCATCCCTTCTCGAAAATCCTCAGACTCTCTTGGAGTTACTTTGTTCTTCATGCTTGCCCAACAAATATCATAATCTTCTTTCTTATGTAACCACAAGAACTTTTAAATTGTCTTTGATACCCTTGTACAGTTATCCTACAGAAGCTCCTTATAACTAAGGGCACGCATTTGGAGTTAGACTGCCCAAGTTCAATTCCTGGCTCCACCTCTTATTAGCTCCATGACCTATATAATTCAACTCTCTGCATCTCAGTTCCCCTATCTGTAAAGTGGAGATAATAATAGTCCTTATCTGCTAGGAATTTCCTGATAATTAAATTAGACAATTCATAAGAACCCTTTAGCCCAGCATCAGCCACCTAAGAAAGGCTTGGTAAGTGAAAGTTATGCTGCTGATGGTATTTATCCAGATAGGACTCTCAGATTTTTCTTCATATTTTTTCTGTACATATTCTTCTGTCCTATGACATTCTAAAGATAGTTTTATAATAAGTTGCTTCAGGTCTGAGTAACTCTAATTGTACTTCTCGCATTCAGAAGTAACTTGAAATCCCATTTAATGTAGACATCAATAATGAAATCTCTAGAGGATGAGTGATTCCTACAAACTTTTTATTCATTACACAGAGAGATGAGTGGGTATAATGGTGAGAAGGATTGATTAGCAAATAAGAGAAACATGGGTTTAAATCCTCACTATGCTGAGGACTATGAATAATAGAGTGATCTGAAGAAATTTAACTAACCTCTGTTTTTTCCCATCTGTAAAAACGAGTTGTTGTGAGTATTTAATAATATGTATGTAAACTTCCTGGCATATAGCAACTACTCGATAAATATGTTATAATTGTTTTTTAACTTACTGAAGAGCCAAGGGAAAAATGAAGAATTTGTAGCCTAAGCTATTTCTTTCTCTGTTATATACATATTTGTTTCTGAGACAGGATGAATTCCCGAAACCTCATCAAAAGAAATATTTGAATGTAGAAAAATAATAAATCTCTTTGGCGTTGATATCATTTGTTTCACGTAGCTCAGAGCTATTTTGCTTAATCTGAACCTTTATAATGTCACCAGGAAGGAATCAGACACCCTTAATCCAGTGATTCCTTGGCTATTATTTCACAAGGAGGGGAGTCAAAGTCAGGTTCACATAAGGACTCTCTCTTCTTCCTTACTCCATGTGGTAAGATGTGCTTGATTCTAAGTAGCTCACGTGGAAGCCAGTTATAAGTCTTTGGTGAGGCGACTGTACTGGAATCAGAGGATCTCCCTGTGGGTTTTAACTTTCCCACCTACCTACTTTGGAGCAACCATTCACACCTACAAAAAGACTAAAATGCAGGCGTTTACAAAACACAAGGAGAACCGAAGGGCCAAACTTCTACCTGGAATAGGTAGTCCTTCCTAAGGGGACAAGAATGGAATTCCTAGAGAACACAGCTTGGTTTGACCAAGATTATACAGGGAAGATGGGGCAGAGGTGGGGGGCACCTACCAGGGCAGAGCAAAGGAGAAATGGCACATTCCCTTGGAACATCCTAATAAAATGGCAAGTTCTTCCTTATTTCTTCTTTTATGTGATACAAGGATCAAATTAGATATGTAAAGTCATAATACCCCATCTGTACTGCTCAGGAATTTGGGAGTTCAGCCTACTACAAAAGTTGGGGATGACTTACTTCTGTCACTCCCTGGTGAATGGGATGGCTCAGGAAGAAATTCTGACTGTCAAATTCCATAAGCATGAGGGTGTAGAAGCCAATTCTCTATTCCTCTCCTCTTTTCCACCTAACCTCCCCTCTCCAATAGACTTGGGAGAATCACATGATATAAAACAGAAGAAGAGAGCCCTGCTATACTTCGTTGGCCTGAAATAGTCTCATGTGTTAAATAGATCCATCATGTTGCTCTCAGAGACAATTACAGCCAAAAATATTTGAAGTCTCGTGGCAGAATTGAGTATATAAAGGCTCTATTACTTAATCTCTGTATTCTTGTCCTGGCACTGGCAAAGGCCAGGGGGACCGTTCTGAAAGTGGCCTAAAGACAGGGACTCAGATGCTACTGGCAGAAGCCCATCCAGAGGACCAAGGACACAGATGACACCATGAGTGTATTTATTAGTCAAGATAGGCAAGATTAGGCTGTGGTGGCAAATTAACCCCAAATCTCAGTGGTTTAATACAATAAAGGTTTATTTCTCCCTTATGCCACATGTCCACTTCAGGTCTACAAAGCTCTGTTCCACTCACAGACCCAGATTAACTGAGGCTTTGCCATTTCATAGCTATATCGTCTGGAACACTTACCTCTCTAATCATCAAGAGAAGTGTCTCAGGTCCAGCTATATAGGAAACAGCTCAGGATAATTTCTGTGCTGAAAGGTTATTGGGGAGTAAACTCAGAGTTGACATCTATGAGAGAGAGGGAAATTGGCTGGGCAAAGAGAAGTATTGAACTATGATAGGGTAACAACAAAGGTCTTGGCAACCCCACAGGGAGTTCTGGAACTGAAATGGTAGTTCAGAGTTGTCTCACCTTAAGGCAAGGAGGGATCTAGGCCTTTATTCACATCAATCCTCTCCATTAATTCAGAGTCCTGGACCCTACATTATTCTAGTATATCCTATTACATGGCATTCAGTTCTCTTCTAGTTGCCTACTCTCATAATTCACGTCATCATGATGAACATCTTTGGTTGGACACCTACCAATTGCCTCGTGTTGGATCTTTCAGACTGGTTTCCCTAACCACGTACCTAGTTGAATTTCTGGTACCCCAAACCCTGAAGCCCCAGGATTCAGCCAAGACCACTAAACTGGGATAGAAAGAAAGAGATAACTTCTCAACCTTAAAGTTCTTTGAAAGTACATTTCTGTGATCACCTAGTTTTTTCTCTTTTAATCACTTGATTCTTTCTCACTACCCCTTTACTGTTTAAAACCTGCTCTGTAAAAAAAAAAAAAAAAAAAAAAAGCCTCTCTGACTTCCTGTTAGTTATTTTAATGAAAAGATTTAAGATTTCTTCTTTGGATGAAAAATTGAGCTAGTTCAAGCTTTAAAGTTCACAGGATGGGATGGTGCCACTGTCTGACAGATACAACCACCAACATCTGAAGATGCATGAGGATAGACAGGTCTCTTAAATGCCACATCTGTTAATAACTTTGCAGAGTTCAGAAACATCCCTGTAGTTGTCTAAAAGTCTTATAATTAGCTATGTCAGCCGAGAAGATTTAGAGAAATAGAACATATCCTACCAAGACTTGCTGCAAAAGTAGAACGTTTCCTCTTTTAATGATAAGATGTCCCTTCAAGGGATATTTCACAAACCTCAAGGTCATGTTTATCCATTTCTGCTGCATTTCATTAATTTAGTTCATCAATCAGTCAGTCAACCCGTCAACAAACATCTTTAAATTCCTATTCTTAGCCAGGCACTGTCATAGATGCTGCCAAATAGAAAAAGGACTAAGACTTGACCCTTCTTCCTTAAGAGATCAGAGTCTAGTGGAGACAGATAAATAAGATAATGATTTTAAAGGAGTGTGATGTGTAGTTTGCTAGAAAGAAGCAGAAGAGGAAAAGAAGTAACTGACCCCAAACTTATAGGTCCATCGTGGAGAAGAGAATACTCCCTATGGTTAATTATAGCCTGGTTCTTCCTGGAAGCACGCAGTCCATGTTTCCCGTCTTTCATAGGTAATCAGTATACAAGACAAGTGGTATGATGACTATTTGCAGAAAGCTTTGCAATTTTCTTCACTCCTCTTGGTGAGTAACTCTATTTCTCAGAATTCACTGTGGTTTAAATTTTTGAAGCACCAAGAACAGGAGAGGGAACCAATTTCATATCTGATTACCTTTGGGTTTTTGGCCATGCACATTTCAGTAAATACAGAAAAGTAGACATTCTCCTCCTCTTGAGACACTTATTTAACCAGAAATGTTAGGAACGTTTTGTTACCTAGATGTTTTGATAAGAATCACTTGGGATGAACTTTATTAGCATACCTGGCATGATATTAATTGAATACCATTTAAAAACCAAGGGACTCTGGATGAAAAGGATACAGAGATTGTTTTGTACTATTTTATTTTGTAACTGTTTAAAGTCTGAAATTATTTCAAAGTAAAAAGTTTAAAAGATACAAAGGAAAGAAAAGAAAAGAAGAAAGAATAGAGCAGGATTTCACTGGGATGGCAAAGGCAAGAGAAGGTATAGTAAGAGAAGAAATTCAAGGCACGGGTACAGAGACATAAACTGACATGGTGTATCCAGGTGACTGCAAGGAGTTTGAAATGCTGGAATATGAGATATTGAAGGCAGAGTGGATAGGGAAGAACACGGAAAAGTATAACAGAGACAAGATCATAGAGGAACTTATATACGATGCTAAGGGGTTTTTGTTGTTGTTTTTCATCGTGAAGATTACCTCCAAGTAAATAGTCTTCTTTTTATTTTTTTAACATCTTTATTGGAGTATAATTGCTTTGCAATGGTGTGTTAGTTTCTGCTTTATAACAAAGTGAATCAGCTATACATATACATATATTCCCATATCCCCTCCCCCTTGCGTCTCCCTCCCACCCTCCCTATCCCACCCCTCTAGGTGGTCACAAAGCACGGAGCTGATCTCCCTGTGCTATGCAGCTGCTTCCCACTAGCTAACTGTTTTACATTTGGTAGTGTATATATGTCCATGCCACTCTCTCACTTCATCCCAGCTTCCCCTTCCCCCTCCCCGTGTCCTCAAGTACATTCTCTATGTATGCGTCTTTATTCTGTCCTGCCCCTAGGTTCTTCAGAACCTTTTTTTTTTTTTTAACATTCCGTATATATATACGTGTTAGCATATGGTATTTGTTTTTCTCTTTCTGACTTACTTCACTCTGTATGACAGTCTCTAGGTCCATCCACCTGACTACAAATAACTCAATTTCGTTTCTTTTTATGGCTGAGTAATATTCCATTGTATATATGTGCCACATCTTCTTTATCCATCCATCTGTTGATGGACACTTAGGTTGCTTCCATGTCCTGGCTATTGTAAATAGTGCTGCAATGAACATTGGGGTATATGACTCTTTATGAGTTATGGTTTTCTCAGGGTATATGCCCAGTAGGGGGATTGCTGGGTCGTATGGTAGTTCTAATTTTAGTTTTCTAAGGAACCTCCATACTGTTCTCCATAGTGGCTGTATCAATTTACATTCCCACCAACAGTGCAAGAGGGTTCCCTTTTCTCCACACCCTCTCCAGCATTTATTGTTTGTACATTTTTTGATGATGGCCATTCTGACTGGTGTGAGGTAATATCTCATTGTAGTTTTTTTTTTTTTTTCCCTTTCCAAAGATTTTTATTTTATACATATCTCATTGTAGTTTTGATTTGCATTTCTCTAATGATTAGTGATGTTGAGTATCCTTTCATGTGTTTGTTGGCAATCTGTATATCTTCTTTGGAGAAACGTCTATTTAGGTCTTCTGCCCATTTTTGGATTGGTTTATTTGTTTTTTGGATATTGAGCTGCATGAGCTGCTTGTATGTTTTGGAGATTAATCCTTTGTCAGTTGCTTCATTTGCAAATATTTTCTCCCATTCTGAAGGTTGTCTTTTCATCATGTTTATGGTTTCCTTGGCTGTGCAAAAGGTTTTAAGTTTCATTAGGTCCCACTTGTTTATTTTTGTTTTTATTTCCATTTCTCTAGGAGGTGGGTCAAAAAGGATCTTGCTGTGATTTATGTCATAGAGTGTTCTGCCTATGTTTTCCTCTAAGAGTTTGATAGTGTCTGGCCTTACATTTAGGTCTTTAATCCATTTTGAGTTTATTTTTGTGTATGGTGTTAGGGAGTGTGCTAATTTCATTCTTTACATGTAGCTGTCCAGTTTTCCCAGCACCACTTATTGAAGAGGCTGTCTTTTCTCCATTGTATACTCTTGCCTCCTTTATCAAAGATAAGGTGACCATATGTGTGTGGGTTTATCTCTGGGCTTTCTATCCTGTTCCATTGATCTATATTTCTGTTTTTGTGCCAGTACCATACTGTCTTGATTACTGTAGCTTTGTAGTATAGTCTGAAGTCAGGGAGCCTGATTCCTCCAGCTCCATTTTTCTTTCTCAAGATTGCTTTGGCTATTCGGGGTCTTCTGTGTTTCCATACAAATTGTGAAATTTTTTGTTCCAGTTCTGTGAAAAATGCCATTGGTCGTTTGATAGGGATTGCATTGAATCTGTAGATTGCTTTGGGTAGTATAGCCATTTTCACAATGTTATTCTTCCAATCCAAGGACATGGTATATCTCTTCATGTGTTTGTATCATCTTTAATTTCCTTCATCAGTGTCTTATAGTTTTCTGCTTACAGGTCTTTTGTCCCCTTCAGTAAGTTTATGCCTAGGTGTTTTATTCTTTTTGTTGCAATGGTAAATGGGAGTGTGTCCTTAATTCCTCTTTCAGATTTTTCATCATTAGTGTATAGGAATGCAAGAGATTTCTTGCATTAATTTTGTATCCTGTTACTTTACCAAATTCATTGATTAGCTCTAGTAGTTTTCTGGTAGCATCTTTACGATTCTCTATGTATAGTATCATGTCATCTGCAAACAGTGACAGTTTTACTTCTTTTCTGATTTGGATTCCTTTTATTTCTTTTTCTTCTCTGATTGCTGTGGCTAAAACTTCCAAAACTATGTTGAATAATAGTGGTGAGAGTGGACAACCTTGTCTTGGTCCTGATCTTAGAGGAAATGGTTTCAGTTTTTCACCATTGGGAACAATCTTGGCTGTGGGTTTGTCATATATGGCCTTTATTATGTTGAGGTTAGTTCCCTCTATGCCTACTTTCTGGAGGGTTTTTATCATAAATGGGTGTTGAATTTTGTTGAAAGCTTTTTCTGCATCTCTTCAGATGATCATATGGTTTTTCTCCTTCAGTTTGTTAATATGGTTTATCATACTGATTGATTTGCATATATTGAAGAATTCTTGCATTCCTGGAATAAACCCCACTTGATCATGGTTTATGATCCTTTTAATGTGCTGTTAGATTCTGTTTGGTAGTATTTTGTTGAGAATTTTTGCATCTATGTTCATTAGTGATATTGGCCTATAGTTTTCTTTCTTTGTGACATCTTTGTCTGGTTTTGGTATCAGGGTGATGGTGGCCTCATAGAATGAGTTTGGGGGTGTTCCTCCCTTTGTTATATTTCGGAATAGTTTGAGAAGGATAGGTGTTAGCTCTTCTTAAATGTTTGATAGAATTCGCCTGTGAAGCCATCTGGTCCTGGGCTTTTGTTTGTTGGAAGGTTTTTAATCACAGTCTCAATTTCAGTGCTTGTGATTGGTCTGTTTATATTTTCTATTTCTTCCTGGTTCAGTCTTGGAAGGTTGTGCTATTCTAAGACTTTGTCCATTTCTTCCAGGTTGTGCATTTTATTGGCATATAGTTGCTTGTAGTAATCTCTCATGATCCTTTGTATATCTGCAGTGTCAGTTGTTACTTCTCCCTTTTCATTTCTAATTCTGTTGATTTGAGTCTTCTCCCTTTTTTTCTTGATGAGTCTGGCTAATGGTTTATCAATTTTGTTTATCTTCTCAAAGAACCAGCTTTTAGTTTTGTTGATCTTTCCTATCGTTTGCTTCATTTCTTTTTCATTTATTTCTGATTTGATCTTTATGATTTCTTTCCTTCTGCTAACTTTGGGGTTTTTTTGTACTTCTTTCTATTATTGCTTTAGGTGTAAGGTTAAGTTGTTTATTTGAGGTGTTTCTTGTTTCTTGAGGTAGGATTGTATTGCTGTAAACTTCCCTCTTAGAACTGCTTTTGCTGCATCGCATAGGTTTTGGGTAGTCGTGTTTTCATTGTCATTTGTTTCTATGTATTTTTTTATTTCCTCTTTGATTTCTTCAGTGATCTCTTGGTTATTTAGTAGTGTATTTTTTAGCCTCCGTGTGTTTGTATTTTTGATGCTAAGGTTTTTCACTTGCTTTTTGTAGTGTTCCCAACCTGACTGAAGGGTGTGGAATAGGAAAGTGATTTGATTATGTCTGCATTTTGAAAAGAGCAGGGTGTCAATATGGAGAATGAATTGGAGGAAGGTGAAGCTAAGGATGAGGAAACCCATAAGAAGGCTATTTAAATTTTCCAATGAAATATTATGTGGCAATAGAAAATCATAAGACCACCCACATTTTGATTCAAATTTGATTAAAATTGCAGCTGAAACCATAGAGCACATCTCACAATGGCATTTTATGAGAAATCTCAAGAGGAAGGAACGTTTTGGCATAAGAACCCTTGAGATGGCAAAGCACTGGACTAGACATCATGATTTGTTATAAAAATATGGAGGAAAGTTGAAAAATATTTGCAAACCCACTACCACAAAAACATGATAAATACAAAGAATTAGTCACCGTTGTAAACAAAATTAAACCTATAGTATTCCATATATTGTTACCATAATATTGAGATTCTGGCCATTTTGCTAGAAGGGGGACAAGAATTTCCTGTAATACTTTGCTTTGTAACCACTAAGATTTGTAGCTTTCTCCCATGGAATATAATCCTTAATCTCCAGGTTACTGCAAGCTTGTTTTGCATGTTTGTGGTTAGATGTATTCTACTCACTGTATATTTGCTATAGGAATTTGCACTTGCTAGATTATGTTAGTTGTAGAAAATTGAGTTTACTCACTGAAATTTTAATATACATTGACTTCTTTCTGGAGCTCCTCCACTTACATAAGAGGCATGAATTTGAAAATGTTGATCCTTGTTGTTGCCTTTTTCCCTACAGACATAATTGTTTTCAAAAAAAAAAAAACGAATGCATAATTCCAAGTGATTCATTCTAAACAAAGAAGTCTATTTATTCCACAATGACAAGGATTATAACCTAGAACACAGATGGTAATGGAGAGGAACAGATGGAGTTAAGTGATGTTATAGAGGCAACTAAGTGGGTCTTACTCATTTATAGGCTATGAATGATGAGAGAGAGTGGAGGATACAGCCCAGATATCTGTTTCAAGTGATGAGGAATATAGTGGTGTCATTAACCAAAATACAGGAGAAAGAGAAACTTCAAAAGATAACACATATGGTTCAAGGCATATCAAACTGAATATGCCTTTAGTTACTACCATTCAAGGGGATGTTAAACAGGTAGTTGAAAGTATGGACCTGAGCTCAGCAGGGAGACTGGGGTTGGCAATGAAGATTTGAAGATTGTCAATGAATCCATGATAGCCATAGCTGTGACATCGATACCCACTGAGGTAATAATCCTTCACATTTGTATGGCATGTGGTGATTTTCTAAGCACACTTACCATATAATATCTCATCTGATGTAGGTAGTTCAAAAGCAGTTGTTCCCATTTTACAGATGAATACACTAAGGACAAACAGGTTAAAACTTGCCCAGATTCACAAGTCCACCCCAGAATTCAGATGCTCCGACTCCAATCCTAGTGTTCTTTCTGTTGTTCCTTGTTGACTCATAATGAAACCATTGTGTGCAAATCCATGGGAAAGGCCTTGGGGCTAAATACTGTGCTCTCCAACTTAGGTAAACGTAATCACTCAGAAACAAATTTCAAATTCTCCATTGCACTAAAATCACAGCCACTTAAACACATACAAACTTACCACATGCTTCATTCCGAAAGGACTACAGATAATTATGTTCCTCCCACAGTTGACATCTGCCTTCTTCACATTGTATGTTAGAAATCTCCCACCTCCTGTCACAGGGAAAAAAGAGTTTCCCAATTAACCAAGTGTTATGTTGCCTTCTACTTGCTCTCCTATGGCAAGAAGAATTCAGTTGTTCTATGCCATGTACCTGATTCATAAACATGCAGAGAGAACAGAATGAGTAGACGGTCAGATCCCATGTACCATCCTTCTGGACTATTCATGGAGGTTTGACAGGGATCTTAGGTGGGCACAAAATCACAGAAGAGCAATGTCATCAACTGTACCATTGGGGTTTAGGATCCAAGTGACTCATCAGAATATTCTCTAACCTAAAATATATCTCACAAGAAACCGGTTACAACTCTTAAGGAAGAGCCAATTTATTTTCCAGAGGGAAAGAGTTTTGGATATTTGAGGTGAAATGGTATTGAATGGGATGAATAGGATTTCGGAAGAAAATTTTAAAAGAATATGGCCTATTTAAAGGCAAAAAGCAAGAACTGTTTGTGGAGTAGGAAGAAGTAGTGAAGGAGCCTGGAGAAGGAAACAAAAGCAATACTACCCAAAAAAACCCCACTAGTCTTGGAAGTAGTGTGCGCTCAACCATGAAAAATTACATCTACTTTCAAAGGTGCAAAATGAACATTTTTCAAGTAGAGCCACAATGGTGGCTATTGAAATGCAGTAAAATGATTGAGAAATCAAAAGATATAAAGCAATCTCAGCAACTGAAATAAAGCTCCAGACATGACACTACTCTCACATCACACATAAATGTCAGACACCATATATTTTATACCCAAATATGCCGTTAAATTTAATGGGAATTTTACATGTACAAAGACTCTAGCATTTGGATACATGAAAGGAAGAATTGAATTGCTAATGCCAAAAATGGATCGGAAGGGCCCCTACAACCTTGGAAAGGTAGGATTTAGGATTTGAGCCATTCTTTCTTGATAGGGGCGGAGTGCTATTGGTTTATTAGGATATTCTCAATTGGACTTCCTTTTATGTCCCTTTAATGTAGACACTGACAAAACAGCTCATATAGGTGGGTTCCTAAAACATCTGGGAATGAACGAAGAGAATAAAATCAAAGTTAGGTGGTGACAAAAAATAAAATACTGTGTAGGGAAGAGTATTACATTTTGAAGGGGAGTCAGAAAAAGGACTTAAGTAGGGATCATAAAGAACTGGACAGTCTTTTTGGGGTGATCTGGTAAATTTTATCCTTGATTAGACATTTGATGGTATTAAAGAAGAAATAGTATCTCTTTCAAAACACAAAAATAAGTGTAAGCGTATTCTAATAGTGTCATTAGGAACAGACTTTTTTAAAATGCTTTCACTATAGCTGCACTTTACAAATGAGGATGTTTGTTTCTCATGGGAATGAGAATGGGATGGGAATGAGGATGGGAAAATGACTTAATTTAAATATACATGATTACTTTCTAAGTAAAATCTTAAACTTCAAGCATCATCAGCTTTTATAATAATAGAATGGCCCACAACTTCAGCCTACACAACTTCCACATTGCAGAAAAGAACTGAATATGAGTTAGAAGATCTAGCTTCCAATGCCTATTACCAGCTATAGAATTTGGACAAATCATTTTCAGTCTCTAAGCTTCTGTTTCCTAATAGGTAAAATCAGGACAGTGATGGTTACCCACTCACTTCACAGAGTTAGGAAGAACAGATGATAAGCTGTATTTCCAACTACAGTGACATCTACAGAGTGTTAGTTGTGGTATAAACAATGCTAAAATGCACATTAGCTCAATTTCATCTAAAAGAGTCAGTTTATAAAAATTTTTATCTCATTTTATTTTTATAATGCATTATAATATATTCTTATTTAAAATAAAAATGTAAAAATATAAAACATATATAGAAGGGAATAAAAGTCAACCATAAATGTTGCCATCAAAAAAAAAGAAAAAAACTACGGTTCATGTATTCAATACCTATATATATTTCATGACTATCTATGAATGTTGTATCTGTCAGAGACTTGGTAGAAAATTGAATTCAAATAAAGATGGTTCAAATAAAGAGACTTAATGAAGGGACTGCTTTCAGAAGTGTGGGCAGGGATAGTGAGAGAACCTCTCACAAGGGATGGTGAGAGGACCTCTCACAAGGGATGGTGAGACACACAGGAAATAGTAAAAGTGGAAAGGTGTCACAACCCCTTAGCCAAAGGCCAAGGGAAGAGAATACAGTTACTTGGCAGGAGCTGTAGTCATAGAGAGTCATAGATTTGGTGCCAAAGGGGAAAAATCAAACACCAGACCACTTTCTTCTCCAACCATCCAATCTTAAGCTAGTAACTTCCATTGGCCACAACCAATTGGAAGACCACTGATGAAAAAACATCTGAAATACAGTTTATAGGAGTCAGCCCTTCAGGGCACACAGCAAGGCAGAAAAGAATGGAAAATCAATCTGATGGGAGGCAGGCAATTAAAGATCAACTAGCATGTATATTAAAATGGGAAATATAATATACTGACAGCTTTGCATATTACACTTTCAGTTAACATTACCTCAATGACCATTTTTCTATATTATTAAAAGTTTTCCTGTGGCATAAATTTTTATGACCTTGTAGCATTTTGTCAACAGGATATGTTATAATTTACTTGAAGCATATAAATTATTTTTTTCTCTTCCAAATATTCTCCTTTATCAAAATTTCTGTCCTTATCTCATAATTGTATTATAACTTCCTAGAGTTACTAGATCACAAGATCTGACCACAGTTTAAAATCCTTGGTACATATACCAAATTCTCCTCCTCACAGTACATGAGAGTGCCCATTTCAGTACAAACTCACCAATACCAGGCATTTTTATATTTTTAATTTTGCCATTTCAGTTGGTGAAAAACTTGATCTTATTTTAATTTGCATTTTTTTATTACTGGTAATATTAAACGTGTTTTCAGTTTCACTGTCTATTTCTTCTCTAGGGAATTGAGTTCCTGTCTTTTCCTGGTTCTTCTTTTACACAAGGAATCATTTGAAATAAGTTGTTCTGGTGTCAATTTATTCCCTAGGTGTTTTAGGTATAAATGTCTTGCTGCCACAAATTATTTTCTACCATTATATTTTTTAGTGTTCAAAGCATAAATTTGTAGGCGACTTCCAATTTTTAGAATTCCTTATTGTTTTGTAATCATTAAATCATAATTTGGCTATTGTAATCCACCACTGACATCTGAAATGAGTTATTTTAAATTTAGGAGGACAGACAGAAATATAGAATGATGATAGGAAGGTGATTTGCTGAAACCATCTAAATTATACTTTTAAATAATCTACTCTTCAAGTAAACAAAGAAAGAAACTAAGATCCTATGGCAGATTGGAAAAACATGGCCACAGTATTTTGCAACTGCTCCCATCTAAAGGTGGAACATATTTCCCCACCCCTTAACTATGGGCTGGCCTTGTGCCCTGCTTTGACCAGTAAATAGAATGTGACAGAAGTGATGTTACGGGAATTCTAGAACTAAGAGTTTAGGAGACTTTGAAGCTTCTGCCTTTGCCTCTTGGGACACTGCCCTGACCAGCCATGGAAGGAAGCCTAGCAAAGGCTAAGGCTCCTCATGTGGAGGAGAACTGGGTGCCTCCGTCTGCAGCCAACACCAACAGCCAGGCATGTGAGTGAGGCCATAGTGGACCGTCCAGGCCATCCAACCCTGCAGCTGAATGCAGCCACATGAGCAAGCTCAGTCAAAACCAGCAGTGCAACCCACAGAATTGTGAGAAAAAATAAGTCATTTTTGTTTGAGCCACTCGATTTTGGAGGGGACTGTTTCTCAGCAGTCATTAACAGATATAGATCTCCTAAGAGGACACATCTCTGAGTCACCGATTAATTTCAGTTTTCTCCTGCAATACAGATACAGGAAGCAATAGATCATGAAAGTTTTCTCCCAAAAGTAAATGAAGAAACTGAATGTGAAAGAAGCATGTAGAAGCAGATAAAAATCAAAACGTGTTAGTTTTTGAGAGGAAGAGGTGATTAGTAAACTTAATTGTATGTGTAAACCACACCACAGCTAAAGAGCAAACCCACTTCCAGGGCGTGTGTGAGCTTCTTGGGGTCCATCCCCCACGAACAGACCACGCTGCCAGTGCACTCAACCCTGGGCAACCAAGGTGCCTCAGAGCACAGGACACAACCACTGTGGAGAGACAAAACAAGTGACTCACGGATTTTCCCAACACCATCAAATTCCAGAGCAGAAGTCTGAAGAATTTAAGAATTCTAAATTCAAATCTGGCCTTGCAAGTTATGATGAAGGGGTATTAACCAAAATAACATAAAACATTTGATGTTTGTTAATTTGATTTAAAACTAAAATGTTTAAACTTATGTTTTCTAGGCCTCCATTGTACTCTTCTCCGGGACCCCACAAATGTTAGAAGTAGTCCCTAACCCTCTAAATGGGGGTCCACTGACCCCTGAGTGCCCATCAAAATATTATTTCCCATTACACATTCACGTGATAATTTTTCCATCATTTGAATTTCAATTGAACAAGTATCGTCCTAGCACTTGCTATGTGCTGAAGACTCTGAAAGGTGGTGCTCAATAATTACTGAAATAACTCTTTGGTTGAATATAAATATCCCCAATATCTTAAATTTTGGAAAACTGAGATGGTTTTGCAAACCATCAACTTTACATCAACTTTATATCAAGTTACATCAACTTTAAGCAATTTTGTTTGTTTTTTATACTCTCATTTCTAATTCTTTTTAAAGAGGAATCTGAAATGTAGATGGGGTTATAGCTGTTCTTTATAGTCTTCTATTACTGTGTGTATTTTCTTGTGTGTTCTTTAAGAATGCATTCGTATTGCTCTGTAATAAAATAAAAAGGTAAAAAACACTCAAACAGTATACAAAACTATGAAAGTATTCTATGGCTAATTCCCTGAGCCAAGAAAGTAGCAAAATGGATAGCAAGAAAGGGAGAATTCAAGAGATATTGGGAAGAAATTTATACACATCTTGGAGATAGAATAGAAGGTCAGAGTTGAAGAGGAGAGAGAGGAGGAACCAAGGGCAGTTAATAAGATAGTGTCATTCATTGAAATGGGGACGACCATGAGTAGGGAAGCAATTGAGAAGATAAAGATAATAATTATATGCCCAAATGCTGCATGTGGAAAACAGATGAGGTGGGAGAGAATGGCATCACAGTATGATTCATCTTCCAATTATGTAAAGACATGATCATCCTTGTTTTAAAGTAATCGCCCCATTTGCTCACTTTTAACAAGTCTATTTGGATCTGAAGCCCTTTCTTGCTTTTATTTTGCCCAACATTAGATTTTGCTAGTGAAACACTCCTCCTACAACACTACAGGCAGGCTCTGAGGAGTTGACTGCTAGGACCCCTGATGGAAACACTACAGGGAATGAAAACTGGGTTCAAGTCTGGCTGGCCGCAGTGCCTTCCATTAATGGGTAGAAATGTAATATTCATTAAAAAGAATTCAGACTTCAATCGTTCTAACGATCATGAAACTTCTTTCATTAATGCATAAGAGAACAAAAAGATTGATTTTCATTAGGAATGACTTTCAGCATTTTTTTTACTTCTTATATAAAAAATAAATCTGTTCAAAGTCTTATAAGGTCCAAGCTATTTCTGATCTGCTTGGAAACAGTAGGTAAGTTTTTATAGAGCTGTTCTCTGCTTCACCATTGTAGTCAATTTGGAATACTCCATTATTTGGTGAAATTAGTCACCTAAAATTGCTTTCAATTAAGAAGCCCCTCACTTCTCTCCCTCAGATCAATAAAATATTATTTTTAAAAGGACATTTGGTATGACTAGGACATTACATAGTTTCTTTTTTTCTTTTATGGGAGAAATGAGGAACAGGAGATAGTCATCAATAAAATTACTACACTGCCCATATGTAGCCACCCAAAGTTAGAGAATGATTACTTAACATTTTCTGAGTATCAACAAAAGACCGAATAGCTTCATTAGAATAAGACCTTGCCCATCAGCATCTGCATTTTCAGGGTGTCACAGAAATGTGAGTCCTCCAGAGTGCATGACCACTTTAGATTGTATAGACTTCCCTTGTGCTGGTAAAGTGGATTTTCGTTCAACTTGAAAGCCAATCTGTTTACAAACTTAAAAGGGTAGAATAGAAGGGCCCATAGAAATCACACAATCTGACTTGGTCGATTAGAGCATCACATTCTCCTGGCCATAGTGAGTGATCCAAGGAGAGGCATGTGACCCAAATCAGTGAAATACATGAAGACTGAAACTGGGACTGCTGGGAAGGAATCACACATGCTGTCCTCTTCAGTTTACAAACCTTCTGAGCATAGGGAATGACTAATGTTTGTTGGTATGTACTGATGTTTTATACATTGAATGAATGACTGAAAAAATTGAGCTCTACAGAGATTGCATACTTTTCCCAAAGTCACAGAGAGATGGTGAACTGATAAGACTTTTTTAAAGAGATTTTTTTTTAAAGTAAAAACAGCCCTCCAAGTGGCTCAGGCATGAATGTCATCTATTGATTTGTATGACTAAAATCCAGTAGAGGAGGTTTTCAGGAAAAACTGGATACAGGAGCTCAAAAGATGTCATCAAACATTGGCTTCTCTTTCTCTCTCAACTTTGCTTCTCCAGATCATTGTAAATTAGCTTCGGCCTCCACAGAGTGATCCCTAGAAGTCTAGGCCAGCTTCTTCCTTATTGCCAAATATCCCAGAAGGAAAAGGAAAAAAGTATGCATCATCCCCAGAAGTTCTAGAGCAACCTTCACTGGATCTCATGGATACTGGTGGGTCAAGTGACCAGTCTTCAATCAATCACTCTGGCCAAGAGATTGGATGTTCTTATTGGCCCAGTCTGTGTCACACACTCACCTTGATCCAGTGGGAATCAACTGTATCTGAAATATGTGGAGTGAGAGTGGGATCAGAGTGGTTCTTCAGAGGAAGATCATTATTCTGTTATCAGGGAATGCTGGGTGGTAAAAACCACAAATGCCCACAACAGCAGCCAAACAGCATCTGGGTCACTGGCCCCTGACTTCAAGAAAGGAGCTATCTCCACCAGCTCTCCTTGTCGTGTAATTAAAAATCTCTGAATAAGCTTTGAGAAAGAGAAGACAGCAAATCAACAAACAATGGATAGAGTAGGGAGACTCAGTGGACTAAACACAAAAACCGCAGAGCTTTCTAAGCAGCTTGCTTATTCCTCAGGACCATTGAGCAACAGGACAGGGAGAGAAGGGCTCTCCTTCTTGCACTCACTGCCCAGTCTTGGTCTGGCTGGAGTCTCACTGCCCAGTCTTGGTCTGGCTGGAGTCTCTTCCTCCGTATTGCTGCTCCACTCAACGTGAGGCTGAGAGTTTGACATCCCAAGGGTCTACGAGAGATAGAAAGAAGATGATCCCCTTATACCCAAGGTAAAGGCTTCCTGTGTTCTGTATTATGTGTTTCACTAACACACGAATTAACAGCAAAAAGTAGAGACTAAAGTCAGTTAAGAGCAAATGGGGGCCCAAATGAAGTGTTGAGGAAAGTAGTAGTGCCAGAATGGGGCAATGGGACCCATCAGTGGCAAACTTCCCAGTTTTCTCAATTTTTCTGAGGGCCAGTCAGACCAGGCTCTGCCAGCCCTAGTCTTATTTATAATTGGGAGTTCTATATTCCACAGGACATCTTCTGCAACCTCTTCATCTGATCCCATGTGCAGATATGGGATCATCTGCTAACCTGCTTCTTAAGGCTTATATTAGCCATACAGACAAGACTGACCTGAGTTCTCTCTTCCTTCTTGGTTTCAACATTCCTGGAGAAGGAACCAGTTGCCCCAGCTTGTATTATTTGTCCAACATGGACCATCCAATTGTAGCCAGAGAGTGAGAAAATGGGGGGAAAATTGGCTATTCTCATGGTGACAGTGTAAATCAAGGGGAGAGGGTTCCAAAAAAACTGGAATGAGGGGAGAGCAGACAATACAACAGGTGTCCAGGTCAGGGTAATTCCACTGCCTCTAGCTGGTGCTCCTATTGCTGCTGCCAGCAGAAAACCCTAAGTCTTAGGACAAGATATGCAGGGGCACTAGCAAGCTAATAATTTGGTGTCCATTCATTTATTTACTGTAAAAGGAAATAAATATTTTGTATTAATATAAATCATATTCTTCCTTTTTTATGTTCCAAATAAGAAATTTATTGCATGACTTTTTAACTCATTTCACTAATTTTTCTATCAGTAATAACTCAAATGTTAGACACACATTCTTGCTAAGCATGGATGTATACCTGTATAGACATGTATTTCTATAAGTATACGGTTTTTTTAAACTTCGTTTCCAGGTTTAAAGTTGGAGCACCTTTCTCACTTTCAGAGGACATATCTCTCACTTTTCTGTAGCTCACTGTCTCCAGTTTACTTTTGCAATTTTTCTGACCCAGGTAACTTCTTAGGAGACATAGTAAAGTTCTTAAAATTTAGATGATAAAATAAAATAGAAAAATAAATAGAAACCATAATTAACATAGGTCAGAATTAAACATTCAGATGTATAAAGACACTGAGTTTCCTCATTTCCCAGAGTTAATCTAATCTTCCTCACAAGCCCTTACCTTATTGGATAGTAAAGGGGAAACAAAATCAATTTCGTCTCTTAAATTTGGCCCAACCCAATAAACTAAACAGCCTCTTTACATGATCCAAACTTGTTTAGGTAAAGTTCCTTCCCCTTGCAGATTTCCTTCCCCTCCCCTTGCTTCTCTCCAAGATGGCAGGTGATCATTGCGGGCATGGGGAAGGAGGGCTCACATGGCCTCCTGGTGGCAGGGAGAGGAGGTATCATTTCCCACACAAAAGTCCTTGTGTTCTCTGGCGACCTTGATGACTGGGATAGAGGTCTTTGGCAGCCTGGTTATGAATCATCCTGCTAGCCTCAAATGATAAAATCTGTGGCGGGTTCTCTTACTTTGATCAGTATCCTATTATCACCCCTGCTGAACTTGGTCTTCCTTGGTAATTGCTGGTGTTGTGTACACCCCTGAGATCTCACTGTAAGTCCCTGTTGATCCCCAGCGGAATGGTCTGCTCCCCAGTAGTCAACGGTTAGGGTCACTTCACACCCTGTGACATCCCTCCTGGTTAGTTCACCAACAAGCACCACCAGCCATTTCCCACATCTCTGCAGAATGTGTAAGAATGTCTTGATACCTTCCACACTGCAGAGATGGAGTCCTCTCTCTGCATAAACACTGTACATCAAGGATTTTATTTTGAGATGGTCACCACAGATGGCATGGGAGGAGTTACTGTGAAAGTTGGTCTCTTCTCAGACCCTGTAATGGAAAAGTAAGTCAAAAAGTACCTCAACTTTTAGACCTTCCCTCAACTCACCTAATACATCTCTGTATTAGTCTGTTAGATTTTTTAAAATTTTTTCTTTTACTGAAGTATAGTTGATTTACAATGTTGTATTAATTACTGCTGTACAGCCAAGTGATTCAGTTATACATACATATATGTTTCTTTTTAATATTCTTTTCCATTATGGTTTATCATAGGATATTGGATATAGTTCTCTGTGCTATACAGTAGGACCTTGTTGTTTATCCATTCTCTATATAAAAGCTTACATCTGCTAACCTCCACTTTCCACTCCATCCCTCCCCCAGCCCCCTCTCCCTTGGCAACCACCAGTCTGATCTCTAGGTCCATGATTCTGTTTCTGTTCCGTAGATAGGTTCATTTGTGTCATATTTTAGATTCCACATATAAGTGATATCGTATGGTATTTGTCTTTCTCTTTCTGACTTACTTCACTTAGTATGATAATCTCTAGTTGCATCCATGTTGCTGCAAATGGCATTATTTCATTCTTTTTATGGCTAAGTAGTATTCCATTGCATATATGTACTACATCTTCTTTATCTATTCATCTGTCAATGGACATTTAGGTTGTTTCTTAGCTATTGTGAATAGTGCTGCTATGAACATAGAGGTGCTATGAACATGTAATTGTGAATTATAGTTTTGTCCAGATATATGTCGAGGAGTGGGATTGCTGGATCATTTGATAATTCTATTTTTAGCTATCTGAGGAACCTCCATACTGTTTTCCACAGTGGCTGTATATGTCTGTTAGATTTTTAATGCAGAATGGGAAAGTCAGGACAAATATGTCTCAACTCTTATTTTGACTAACTTACATTCTCTTCTCCTTTTGATGATGAACTGGGAGGTGAAAGAATTAAGGTTTCTATATTCTCTACTTTTCAAATCAGAATTTTCTCTACACCACCTCTTCTTCCTTACCAAGCTAGAATTTTCAGTGCCACTTTCTCTGAGTCTGTACTGTCAGGTGGCTACCAGGGAACAAGACATGTGAGAATGAGGAATAAAAAAACCCCACTATTTAATATGTTCAAGGTATTATCCCGTTTACACATGTATGTTTGCTCTCAGAGTTGCCTTTTCCATTTCATTTGAAGTTGTTGCCTCCTTTGGAAGAAGCTGGCCTGATTTACATTTTACCTGTTCTGTAAGGAGTCATATGTAGAATCCTGTATAAAAGAGACCATTTCTGTTTTATTCCCGTGAGGTTTTCACATCCCTTCATAAATGGACGCCAAAGAAAAGTCCTCTGACTGACCCTCTCTTACTCCAGCTCTTCCTGGCTCATAACTTCTCTGATAAAAAAGAGATTTAGCAAGGGCTAAAGAAAAAATGAGACATTCCCCCTACTGTAATTAAATGAACTGAGAAAAGGAAGCATTTTGGAAAGAAGGTGAGCAGCCATCCAAAGCATTTCTGCCAAGAACAAATATTTACAGATTTGTATATTGATGGGAAACTCTAGCCCCTGATTATAATCTGGCTTGTGTTGGTCTCTCAGTAATTCCATGAGCTCACATTGTTGGGCGTGAAGTGATTAAGCATTATGTCAGGAGCAGCTGTTACCTGGAGACGTCTAGTGGTGCTACGCAGGAAAGGTCTCACACTGGGAAAAGAGAGGATCCGTTTTAAGTGAAGACTTCAATCAGAAAAAGATTATTTCTGCCAAAGGAGCTTTAAACTCCCTTTAACATCACTACTGTGGACCAAAACCATAGGTTAAGTCCAGGAAGAGATCACAGGCATCCAAGAGACTCAGCCCTGAAGCAAGAGAGAAGAGGATAGCATCCCTCAGCCACCCCCAGGTCTAACCAGACTCCAAAGGAGCTTTTAACTCCCTCTAACATCACTACTGTGGACCAAAACCATAGGTTAAGTCCAGGAAGAGATCACAGACATCCAAGAGACTCAGTCCTGAAGCAAGAGAGAAGAGGACAGCATCCCTCAGCCACCCCCAGGTCTAACCAGACTCCAAAGGCCACGTGCCTGCTGCCTCACCTCCCTCCAGTTTTCCTAGTTCTGACCTCAGGTTTATGGCCACACCTCTGACTCTGGCCACACAGAGACTGCTCCTTTCCCATGTCATTCCTGCTGCCATTCTACTAACTCCCTGCCCTGCAGCCAACGAAATTCACATTCACCCCTAAGCCTGGCTATCTAGATCCAGTGGTTCAGTATCAACATTTACCTGCCTGATCCTGCTTGGGTTTCTTTACGGAAGACCCAACTCCTTCCCAGGCGATGCTGCTGCTTTAATAACTCCTATTTCTAGGACGCATCTGAATGGCTTCAAGCACATGGGGAAAAGTGTGAAGGTAGATGGGGGCCAAGGCCAAGAAAGAGTTGGTCCGATTCTCAGTAACATAACACCCTGCCACAGTATTCACACCACCCTGTGAAGATGGTGGTAGTCGCTCTGCTATTCTGTAGTATGTTAGCATTCTGTACCAAGAACTTCAGTCTTGGCTTGGCGGTAATATAAGAAGTGTAAATTTCAACTAACAGTATATCCATTGTCAGTGCAATGTCTGCAGATTCAAACTGTTTAGGGAAAAGTTAGTCGTGCTGTTGGATATTCTGTCTTCCATAAATGTACCTCCATATAAAAGAATTGCACATCTTATTTTATCGTGCTGCATTACAATTATGAGAAGCAGGGACTTAGAGGTTCCACAGTGGGGCGAGACTTCTGCCTTCATGACTGGGCTGGTGAATTTGGCTGAAAGAGTAATAAACCATTCTGCAGACTCCTCCACACAGCCCTGTGTCTGGTCTTTCCTCTTCTTATTCGTGATACCCAGGTGTTCTTTCTGATTCACGCACAGGCTTTGTCCCTCATTTGGGTCTCCTCTTGCCTCTCTTACTTGGCGATCGCACATGATTCCGAGCTCAGCCCTGCCGGGATGACTCTCAGGGACTGGACAAGTAAAATGCCATTTGCTGAAACGGCCCTCTAGATCTCAGACAAAGCTGGTGGCTGAACACACAGCCAGGTCTCTGCCAAGGGTCTTCATGGCCCAGTGCAGCCCGCAGCTTGGGCAGCCCCGATCTTGGCTTATAACTTAAAAACTTATGACTGATTATGACAACCTAGCAGAAGGTCATTGTCCAAGGGGCCTTTTCATGTTTTGATATTATTTAAAAATGGAAATAATGCTGTTTTCATCTTTACAATGGAAAATGCCTAGGGTATATTTTATGAGCTGCTGAAGAGCTTCTTCTGAGATGATCTTTATTTTAAACATGTTCATATCTATAGGACTCATCTGCAGAGTAAAGATAAAGAGACAACAACTTGGTCTGTGAATTTTCTGTAATGCGCCACTTATCAGTAATAAGAAAGCTGAGAAAGCTTATCTGGCTAGGTTTGCACACATCTTGCCACTGACACCATACACATGCGTGCATGCTCACACGTACTTGTGTGTGTGTGTGCACGTGCACACACGTACTTTCCTAATCCACTGAGTATAAGCAAATGGGTGATGGGTAGTTAGATGGCTTCTGGTTTTGCTGTTTGGACTTTTATCACTGAAAAATCAACCTAGAGTTATAGTGAGAACAACTGAAAAAGGACTTTAATCATGAAAACCATGATCTGATGTAATTGACCAGAAAGTTCATCAGTTTCTGCTGCTTCATCTATCGATTAATAACAAAACAACACTAGCTATCTCTCTGAGCAAAAGAGCAGGCTTGCTGAGTAAAGCATGGTAAATAGCACGACCAAAAAAGTCTTCTAATTCTTTACAGACCCAGAAACCCTCAATGGTCACTCAAAAAATAGGGAATGAAAAAAAAGGCAAGCGTAGAGAAAGAAATATAAACGTGAAGTTCATTTGTAATATTTTCGTTCCCAAAATGTATTCCGAGCTAAAGGAACAAAAATAAAGTGTTTACCTGGGGAAAACAAAGCCTGCTATGAATTACCTGGTGGTTTGATAGAGGAAAAGGAATATTTTCCTTTAGAAAATTTGCTTCCCCAGCTTTTGGCAGCCAGGAAACGTATGTGATAAAACAAAGACGTAACTGAGTCAACAGGGGATTTCAGTCTAATCAGATTTAAGAAAAGCCAAGTTGTCTCTGGAGAGGAGAAATGGAAGGAAGAAGTTTTATAGAGCATATTGGGAGAACATTATTTACTTCTCTCTGGAACACTGACGAGCTACCAGGTAATGAAATTTTTATTGCAAAGTTTTACTACAAACTGGCTTTGTTTCCTGCATCTATATTTTGGCTTTGTTGAGTCCCTCTGCTGACTGATTTTTGTTTGGCCTTGTGGTCTTTACAGCCTCTCCCATGCCATCCTCTCCTCCATGATTTCTCTTTCTGATCAGCACTAACCCTACTTGCTTGTCTTTTGCTTTGTTCAGTAGACTTCTTAAGATGAAACCCTGAAATCTTTATCTGGTTTCCTAGATTGTTCCCACTCTCTTTCTTCCTGTCTTGCTGTCGACATCTGAGCTCAGTGTCAGAGTAGACGTGCCCCTCCTTTTCCATCTCCTGACATCATCTCCTGGGCTCTGGAACAGTATCTCCATCCTCTGTTTTGACCACTCAACCTGCATGTCCTGCTGACACTTTCAACTCAACATATCCAGAACTAAACTTACTCTCTCCCTCCCAAATCAGCAACTCCTCCTAATTTTCCTGCTTCCATTAATGGCGTCTATAGCTCAAAGCTCTTCTTCTTTAGCTCCCACATTCAATCAATTGCTTCTGCGGTGATTCTTCTGTCTGTTTTCTCTGTCTTATCCCCTTAGGCCCCACACTAGCTCAGAGCCTCATTAGTCTTTGCCTGGTCAACCGGGAAAACTACTCCATTGATCTTTCTGCCTTCACCCATTCCAATCCATCCTACACACACAGCTACCAGATTAATCATCCTGAAATACAGCCCCAATTTCCTTGTCCACCCCCAGCTGTAAAACTTTAAAATACCTCACTGTCTTTGGAATGAAGCACAAACACTTCATCCTGCCATTCAAGTAACTTTACTAGAACCTCGACCCATCTATTGAGATTTATCAACCACTACTGTCTATGGTCCAGCTACACCAAGGTGATAGGGAAGAACTCAAGAAAGGTCCAGAATTGGGCTTTTGCCTAGAAGTTCAGGTATGAGTATTATTCATGGGTAGGGGTGTGGGAATGTCAAGCAGTGGCCCAAAGGCAAAGAGGGTTGTCCAAGACAAGACCTGCCAATTGCATAGTTCTTTCCACAGCTCATTACTCTGGAAATAGTAGATGCTCCATGAATTCTTGCAAAGCAACTTGCTTTTACTGCATTTTAAGGTAGAATGTTACATTTGAGATTTGATTGACAAATCTCAATCAAAGAGCAGTTATTTTCTTATGCTTTTATAAATCAATGTGGCTTATTATTCTCAGCTTTCTGCTAATATACACTCTGTTACAAATACATTCCCCAGGCGAGGACTCAGCTATATTTTTGATGGGGAGGAAGGACCAACTTTCACTGCAGCCAGATTAAAAACAGCAGTCCTTTTCTCTTTCATCTCTCAACTAACAAGTCATGCAGAAGTCAGTGAAAAGTCTGCAGAATCAAATTGTTTAGGGATCAGTTAGTCATACTGTTGGATATTCAGACTCCCATAGATGTGATTCCAATATAAAAACAAAATAACAATAATAATCATTTCCCAGGGTTGTAAGTGCTCTGTACTATGAAAAATTCTTTCACAGGCTTTACAGACTTTTCTTCCAACAACTATTTTTTAAGTTAGGCAAAGAAGGTATAGTGAAGGGATTGGCAAACTTTTTCTATAAAGGGCTAAATAGTAAATATTTTAGGCAGTAGTCTCTGCCTCAACCACTCAACTCTACCTTTGTAGCACAAAAGCAGCCATAGATAATATGTAGATATGGGTATGTCTATGTTCCAAAACAATGTTATTTATAGATGCTGAAATTTGAATTTAATATGATTTTTATATGTCACAAAATATCATTCTTCTTCTGACTTTTTATTCAACCACTTAAGAATATAAAAAAACTATTCCTAGCATATGGGCCATATGAAAAGAGGAGGTGGGCTGGATTTGGCCCATGGGCCAGAGTTTGCCAACTCCTATTTATAGTGCTTTCCTCATTCTACAGATGAGATTCTGTAGCTCAAAAGTTGAAATGACTTGTGTCTGAAATCACACAAGATGATACCAGGATTATTAGTGAAAGTTTAGGCCATGTCATCTGACCAGAAGTCTAATGCCCTTGCTCTACAGCAATGCCTCCCTACATTTGTAAACATCTAAGAGTAGCCGCCCATTCTTCCAAGCAATGAACACTGCATCCAACATGGAGAAGAGTGTCTGAAATAAGACCAAAGAATCACGACATTTCATCTTCCCCAAAGGGCTCATGGGTGGTCTGTGACATCCTCCCCAAAACTAAATGCAAAAATTATGTGTGGGTTTTCATTGACAAAGTCTCCCTCCTTGACCAAACTTTAGCCCAGCTCCTCCGAACCCTCTTCTCAACTAGACCTCATTCTTGGCCTGCAGCCCTTGGACTGCTGTGTCCAGTTTTAGCAAAAAAAAAAAAAAAAAAAAAAAGATTGAAGTTGTGCTATTCCTGGGACCTACCCAGTCTTCTTGTCAGGATGGTGCTTCTTAGGGAGGGTAAACTCACAGATCCATGCCCTACAAAGGGACTAGAGCGTTAAAGGCACAAATAGCACAGAGCCCTGACTTTGGCCAGAAGCCGTTCCCTTTACAGTTACCCGTATGGTGATGGAGAATGAGCGTTGACGGGGACAGCAGCGGAAGTGACCGGTTAGCATCATCTTGGATGACAGTCATGGTGGCTGGGGGAGGAGATTGGGAGAAGTAGGATTCCAGAAGCGCCCTGAACCTGAAGGGTTCCCCTTGACAGTACTGATTTTATGGTTCATGGTCAGATGCTACACTATAATTTGAAAGCATGGGTTGGTAACATGGAGAATGCACCAATATTCTTTACTGGTGGGCTTAAGTCAACAAAAAGAGGGCTCTCTAGAGAAACTGCTCAGTTATATGGCAGCTGAATGGACTGAACAGACCGTGGGTACACTGCACAGCTGTGTGAATACAAAGAATTAGTTTCTTGAAACATTTGTTGTTTGGTCCCCAGGTTAGTACCATTTATGAGCATAGAATTATTGTAAAAGTCATAACGGGTCAGATCACCGAGAAGAACATCTAGACTATCCAAGTCTCCAGATCCTTCTTCATTTACATCTGTGTTAATTTTAGAGTTTTTTCTTTGAATGGAGGAGCTACTGCATGGACTCATTTTGTTATCCATTCCTTCCACTTTGGCATTTTCCAGAAAAACAGGCTTCCCTAGACCATGCTGTCACCTTTTTGCGTTTTAAGTAATCTACCCACCTATTAATGGCAAGTTTATGCCAAGTAGCATGGGTATAAATTTTTAAAGGTCAGGAAATGAGTTCTAGCCAATAAAGATCTTAGTGATATCCAGTGGCCTATATCAGGACAATGAACTATTACTCCATAGAGCTTGATAATATTATTTTAATAAGGAAAAATGCTTGGACATGTTTAGAGCCTGAATAAGTGAATTTGGGTGTCAGGGCTGTGTGTGTGTACACGTGTCTCGGTGTAGAGAGTATTGGAAATGGTGTGGTCCTTCTCTTGGTCATGCCCAAGAGGTCCTCTAATTAACTTTGGGCTTGCTTTAATCTGTGTCTCTCTGGACCTGACTGCTATCACACACTGAGAAAACTGAGGCAGTTGCTAGAATCTCCTGACTTTCTATTTCTGGCTTAGACCCGACAAGAGATTGTTTTTCCCCTGTGTTGACCCTTAGTCTTCTCTCTTGGTCAGAGTTTTGTCCTTGACCTTCATCTGCCTCCAATCAGATATGGATCCAGAGCCTATTCTCTTCCAGACCCACCTCTC
The DNA here is from genome assembly GCF_965194805.1 of Balaenoptera borealis. Taxonomy (NCBI): domain Eukaryota; kingdom Metazoa; phylum Chordata; class Mammalia; order Artiodactyla; family Balaenopteridae; genus Balaenoptera; species Balaenoptera borealis. The sequence goes on from NC_138876.1 coordinate 21,433,255, forward strand.
ACCCTCAGTTGCAGAGGGGCTGGATGGACTTCCCTTCCCTCCATTGCATGTATTTCCTTCCTCACCTAAGATTTAGTCACCTTCTGCGTTTAGGAAACTTCACATTTGAACTTTCTTGGCCATAACTTTGACTACATTAGGCCCTAAGGGCAGGCACCAGTTTTTTCAGGTAGATGCTAGTACTACAAACATTCAATAAGTAAAACTAAAAACAAGCTTTCAATTGCATTGTGCTTATATTCCCCAGTCTGTTTGATAAGTTTCCAGTGATGCTTACAGGATAGAGGAAAATCTGATATTCTACCTGTCTGAAGGAAGCTTAAGCTGCAGCTAGGAGGTCAACGTGAGAGTGCATTAAAATGTATATATGTGGATTTAATCACACGGTAACTGATCTACGTTTTAATAACCACAAATATATGTAGAATTCCTTTAGTCTTTTTCCTAATACCTTTGTACCCCAGACCCTAGTACATGTCCTTACTGAAGGACATATATACATACATTCTCTACACATTCATTCATATTAGTGGTCATTTATTTTTTTTTTTCGTTATTTCAACATTTCATGTGGGGTACTCAAATGACTCCAACAAGGCCTATTGAACTGAAACTATAATGCTGATCACATTAGGGTAAGAATGCACAGAATAATAGAAACGAAATGCTTACTAATTGAAGAAGTAGCAAACAAGGAATGCAGATTTTAAGTGACATTTGGAATCTAAATCAAAATGACATCCTAAAAAGAGCTGGAGAGGGGAGCCTGCTGGTCCTGTGATGACTGCTGCTGAGATCAGAAGTCATGCTATACAGCCCAGCAACTGCTGCTGTCTTTGGGGGAGCCAATTTAGGATTTGCTTCAGTAGCTGTAATTTAAGAGTAAGAGCATTGGGACTTGAAGCTGAGCACTCCACACACATATAACCAAGGAGATTTCTATCCACAATGTGGAACCTATGGGCTCATGCCACAGCTTTTCTATTCTCTGTCATCTTTTTGCAATTAGAGAGAAGACCAAGTAGGAAAAAAAGATCACTAATCAGCCCTATCTGAAAATTATCAGCTCTGAGCCCCTGTGTTAGCTTTTTGAGTTCTACTCCCTGGAGAGGGACTGGTAACTGGGCATTTCCAAGCACTGATTGAAGCTCATTATCACCAAGGTGTTTCTGTAGTTCAGTTTTATCCGCCCCATTTCACAGATGGCCAAATTAAGGTCCAGCGAGGTTAAATAGCTGGCACAGTCTCCCAGAGACTGAATTTCAAGGACCTTGAACTGGAGATCAAGGTCTGCCCTTTCCACACCGAAAACTATTTTCTCTCCCTCATCAAAACATTTTGAGAGAATCAAAGTAAAGTAAAAAATGTGGTATGAGTCTTAGGTCTCCGAATAAAACGCTCTGCAGAATCCACATAAGATTTGGTAGCAAACATTTTTTGTCAAACTATCGAAAATAGATTCTTGTGACTATGACTAGCTCTGGATAAAACTCTTATTTTCCTTCTCCTCTGCAACCCTTTACCATTTTCCTGGCATACCTCATATCTAATTAATATTTTCTGTAGCTCTGACCATTTTAACGCTTTGCCTCTGTTATTCTAGTCTCACCAAGATGAAAGGGGGAAAAATTTCTCACCAGTCACACCTAGAAACTTTTTGAGTGTTGTTCAGTCCAACAAGGCAGGGATTTGGGCACTGTCCTGTCTGTTTGCATGTTGATGATGATGAATTGAATTCTATTAAGAATTTCACATCATTTGCTCTTATTAGTTACCTCACCTACAAAATGAGGTTCCAACCCATAGGGTTGTTTGAAGATTAAATTTGATGGTACATGTAAAGGATTTAGCAGCACATCTGATATACACTAGGCATCTTTCAAATACGTATTACTTTTTAATGAATCTTTCATGCATGCAGTATGGTAGAAAGAGCATAAGGTTAGAATTAATCCAGAGATTTATGTTTCAATTATGGATCTAGCATTGAGCGCTCATTTGTATAACTCCCAAAGACCTCCTTCTTCTGTCTAACATGGGTATTAATACCTGTTCGGTCTTCTCAAATTTATAGAAAGGATCAAATATGCTGGTGGTTTTCAGTATACTTGAAAACATTAAAAGTCTATGCACAAAAGTGTGAGTAATTATTTTAGTCATTCTTGCTGTGAAGTCACAGCTATGTGATAACAGTGAGTTCATTGCCTTCATATTGAAGGGTGTGAGTCATGGTAGAATAATGTAGCAAACTTGGGCTCCAGAGAGAATGGAGTTCAATCCCAGTTCTACCACCCACTGATTTGCTTTAAGACCTTGGGAAAGTCATGAACCTCTCAGAACCTTGATTTCTACGTATGTTCAATGGGGATAATAAAGCCTATTGTAGTAGAGGTTCCTATAACAGCTGGGTTAGGGCTAAGGCTCAGACATCCCAGAATGTGAATCTGGGCAACATGGCCCTGTTTTCTGTCTGCATCCTCTATTTGCCTGAGACACAGAGAAAACTTGAGTCTAGTCTATAACCAGGGTTTAAACATACACAGTTTTGATTCTCTGACTGGATTGGTATGGATGGAAGTCAGATTATAGAAAAAGAATATCGAACCCCTAAGAGACAAAAATCTTAGTGAGAAAGAGCCACTACAACTGACGACTAAAAGAAGACTTAACACATCCTTTATTATCCTGAAATGAAATTCAGAGATAATAGGACCTATCTACATACATAATGTTTTTTCAAGTCAATAAAATGGCTTAACTATAATATGAAGGAGAAGTAATAAGAAAAGTAATTTATAATAAAATCATCTGCACTTCATAAAGTAACAGCTGGGAGGTGATAACACTGGGATAGTAAATGAAATAATCAGAAGCTTGTACCTTTTTATAGAATCATGCTGCTACAATCCAGCTGACCTGCAAGTCTGTAATATTGGCAGTTCACACATCCCAAGTGGTGTTGCCATTGATGATGTAATTTTCTGAAAAGAAACATCCTAATGATGTTATGAAAAGAGGAAATATAATGTTCTCTCAGTTTATACAGTTGAATTATAACTCATGCTGAATTCTTGGAAAATTCAGTGTATTTTAAAAGTATGCAAAAAATTGTCATGCTGACAAAAAAATAAGTTAGTTGCTAGGCTTAGATAATGATAAATAGGCCTTCTTTATCTAATAAATGTCTAGGTAGACATTCAAAAGTTAGACGGGTATGGGATAATTCGTTTGGGGCAGGACTATAACACACATCACAAGACTTCTAGTATTTCTGCCCTGATCCACTAAGAGCTTCCCTAATTGTTGTAGTAACCAAAACAGTTCCATAAATTTCAAAAACACTCTTTAGGGGGTGGCACCATATCCACTGAGAACTACTGTTGCAAAAAGTTAGTATAATCTTAACAAAATCATAAAACTATAATAATCAACTTCATAATCTGTCCCTTCCTCTGTGCTCCTGTTTCATCCTAAAAATCCCAGACCACTCTCCCTCTTTTTGTCTCTACTTTTATATTAAATTATCTTTTTAAATTGTGCTCTGGCCACACTGAGATCAGATTTAGCAAGAATACTGTGTCTTTTCTCTGACTCGTGCATCCACTATGATCAGTGGGTATCAGAACCCAAATTCATCAGTAATTTTAGTCCCATTTCACAGAGGAGAAGACTGAGCAAAATGAGTGCAGGTAACTCACCCAAGGTCATGCCACAACCTGTCTGCAGGGATTGACTAGAATCTCTATCATTCAGGTCTGACCACTGAACCCCTTTTCCTCCCAATTCCCTCATAGACCTATGACTTCATTAGCCTTTTAAGAAGGGGTGGGTGGAACAGCAGGTAAAACCCCAGTCTCTCTGTTTGGCTGTTGGTCAACCTGTCTGGTAAGAAATCAGTGGTGGAGGAGGAGACTCCCAAAATGGGTTTCCATTCATCCAAGCTCTTGCCCTCCCTCATTTGCACGATTAATTGCACCCTAGCTCTTAGAGAACTGCTGGCCACCACCAAGGTTGCTCCTCCATTGAGTGCAAATCCATCATTGAACCTGCCTAAGAGGAGGAGCGGTTGTTGAACACACCCAGACAAAGATAAAGCAGGGTCAAGCCACAGACTCGTTCAGCCAGGGGACAAGCTGTGCACCGTGCTTCCTGTCTCCCTCCTTTGCAGAGATGTGTCAGGGAGTGTAATGAAAAGTAATGACGTGGAAGAAAGCATGCTGTTGCCTTCCAAGGGTCAAGTCAGTACAGTTTGTGCAAGGTCCTGACATTTTCACTCATTCTCAGTACAGAAATACTGAACTAAAAAAATACAGTGCCCAAGGAAAAAAAAACACACAAGCCAGGGTCACTTCAAGCACTTTAAAATAGATCCCATGTGAAACATCCCAATATATCATGAAGATTGTTTTGCAGAGCGGGCAAGGAAGCTTGTAGGGATTGCCACACAATGCTACCTCTGTGAGTGACGATGGACTCATTCTTCTTAATCACTGTGGGCCATTCTCGTGAGCAGCTATACATCAGCTCTCACTTTTGGAAAAGCCATTTTCTAATGGGGCAGGTGGGTTCTTGCTAATTCTGATCAAGAGACCTGTCATTTCATGAAGTGATTCAAAGGATTTATTCAGTGTTTTCAAAAGGAGAAAGGCACAGTGCCCACTTGGAAACACACATCAGACCGTAGGTAAAGAAGATGGCAATTTGTAAAAACATTTTCAGAGCTTCCAAGCAACTGATGTATTCCTGAGGGCTCTAAAATGATAAGTGGAACTTTGCAGCCTCCAAATTGCAATGATTGTAGCTGGGACCTCCCTGGATAGAAGGGGGGTATTTTAGAGGCTTGACTACAGGGTTTATTCAGGTATTATTATCACCCAGATGGTAACCTAGCTTCTAAAAGCCAATAGAACATACTATTTGCAACCTTAGGAAAGTTAAATAATCTCTTCATTTGTTTCTGTAACTATATACATACCTACTTCAGAAGGTTATTGGGAGAATTTCATGTCACAAGTGTCTAATGTGTGGAAAGCATTATGTAGTGACCACAAGGAGAGCTAGGGCACAATTAAAGGCTGATGTAAGGTAGAAAGAATAGAAATACAGCTTTATGTATTTTCATTTAAGGAGTGCAGAGAAACCCTACACACACCAAAGATCTCCCGAGTTGCAATTGTCATTATCACTGATATTGTTAATACCCTACATTTGCTTAGTGACTTCTAGTTTACAAAGCCCTCATTTTCATCTTATTTAACCCACCCTAAAATTCTGTGAAGCTATCTAATATGATACTAATAGGTAAAAATCTCCAGTCTTTTAAATTAAGACATATGTTTCTAAAAGCCCCCTTTTAGGGGAATACCCTGGCCGTCCAGTGGTTAGGAATCTGCGCTTCCACAACAGGGGGCACGGATTTGATTCCTGGTTGGGAACTAAGATCCCACATGCCATGCAGTGCGGCCAAAAAGTAAATAAAAGCCCCCTTTTAAAATTTTCAGTAAGGTCCACATCAGTGGGAATTTAACTATAGCCATGAAGGCAGCACATTAGGATCAAGGTTTATTTCTCTTTTTGCTATGCTCATGTTCACTCTATAAAAGAAATGGAACTGAGATTGTATTTTAATCCAGTAGGAAATGTTACAAGGGCAATGATCTTAGAATAACCCAGTCTTATTTTTAGCAATGAACACTATGGTTTTAGGTGAAGATTTATTGCATTCCTTCATTCAACAGATATTTGTTGAGCACCCATGCCAGGCACTTTACCAGGCAGTAGGGACAGAATGGTCAGCATTTTTGTCCAAATATTTATTATCTGATGAGCCATCCTACTAAACCAGATAGAAAAAGAAAGGAAGAATAAGGTCGGACTGTTTTAAAGACATTGAAAATAATCACAATCAGCTGGATCTAGTGATAAATGAGGCAATTAAACAGAAGGATGGGAAGCATAAAGTGTTACCACAGTAGGTACATAAAGATGCATTTTTCAACAATTATGGCAATTAAAGCACTTGAAATAAAACTTTAGGGATATAGGAGGAGAGCATGAGAAAAGAAAATATCTTGATGTTTTTCTAGTCTTCGTTTCTCTCCCTCCACCTCCACCCCAACCGCCCCCCTAACCCAGCCATCTGATCCTTGTTCCAATAATCATCCATTTACTCGCCTCCTGACAGCAAATCTGATGAACACATGCAATCAATTCTTTCCATCCTGGTCAATCACACTGAACATATTCAATATGACCGCCCTTGGGAGAGAATGATCTACCAAGGTCACATGAGCTCTAACGATCTGTGGCCAGCAGATCCAGTCTCATATCCTGATCTTTTTGACTTCCTAGCCATAAAGATAGTGAGGGACCATATGCACTACTTTCCAAGGTCATCCTACTTGTTGGGCTTCGGAACTGATGTCAGTCACCCTGAAACTGTGCCAACTCACACTTATCAGCAGGGCTTTCAGCTTCTGAACCTCCTGGACTACCTGAGACCCAAAAGCATTTTTATAAATATTATTTTCAGGAGAGCCTTCAAGATGGCAGAGGAGTAAGATGTGGAGATCACCTTCCTCCCCACAAATACATCAAAAATACATCTACACGTGGAACAACTCCTACAGAACACCTACTGAATGCTGGCAGAAGACCTCAGACTTCCCAAAAGGCAAGAAACTCCCCACATACCTGGCCGTGTATCTGACAGTGTCTTGGTGCTCCAGCCAGGTGTCAGGCCTGAGTCTCTGAGGTGGGAGAGCCAAGTTCAGGACAGTGGACCACCAGAGACCTCCCGGCCCCATGTAATATCAATTGGCAAGAGCTCTCCCAGGGATTGCCATCTCAATGCTAAGACCCAGCTCCACTCAACGACCAGCAAGCTCCAGTGCTGGACACCCCATGCCAAATAACTAGCAAGACAGGAACACAACCACACCCATTAGCTGCCTAAAATCATAATAAGTTCACAGACACCCCAAAACACACCACTGGATGCAGTCCTGCCCACCAGAAAGACAAGATCCAGCCTCATCCACCAGAACACAGGCACCAGTGCCCTCCACCAGGAAGCCTACACAACCCACTGAACCAACCTTACCCACTGGGGGCAGACACCAAAAACAACGGGAACTACGAACCTGCAGCCTGTGTAAAGGAGACCCCAAACACAGTAAGTTAAGCAAAATGAGAAGACAGAGAAATACACAGCAGATGAAGGAGCAAGGTAAAAACCCACCAGACCAAACAAATGAAGAGGAAATAGGCAGTCTGCCTGAAAAAGAATTCAGAGTAATAATTGTAAAGATGATCCAAAATCTTGGAAATAGAATGGAGAAAATACAAGAAACATTTAACAAAGACCTAGAAGAACTAAAGAGCAAACAAACAATGATGACCAACACAATAAATGAAATTAAAAATTCTCTAGAAGGAATCAATAGCAGAATAACTGAGGCAGAAGAACGGATAAGTGACCTGGAAGATAAAATAGTGGAAATAACTACCACAGAGGAGAATAAAGAAAAAAGAATGAAAAGAATTGAGGACAGTCTCAGAGACCTCTGGGACTACATTAAAGGCACCAACATTCAGCTTATAGGGGTCCCAGAAGAAGAAGAGAAAAAGAAAGGGACTGAGAAAATATTTGAATAGATTATAGTTGAAAACTTCCCTAATATGGGAAAGGAAATAGTCAATCACGTCCAGGAAGTGCAGAGAGTCCCATACAGATTAAATCCAAGGAGAAACATGCCAAGACACATATTAAAAAACTATCAAAAATTAAATACAAACAAAAAATATTAAAAGCAGCAAGGGAGAAGCAACAAATAACATACAAGAGAATCCCCATAAGGTTAACAGCTGATCTTTCAGCAGAAACTCTGCAAACCACAAGGGAGTGGCAGGATATATTCAAAGTGATGAAAGGGGAAAACCTACAACCCAGATGACTCTACCAAGCAAGGATCTCATTCAGATGCAACGGAGAAATTAAAACCTTTACAGACAAGCAAAAGCTAAGAGAATTCAGCACCACCAAGCCAGCTTTACAACAAATGCTAAAGGAACTTCTCCAGGCAGGAAACACAAGAGAAGGAAAAGACCTACAAAAACAAACCCAAAACAATTAAGAAAATGATAATAGGAACATATATCTCGATAATTAACTTAAATGTAAATGGATTAGATGCTCCAAGCAAAAGACATAGACTGGCTGAATGGATACAAAAACAACACCCGCATATATGCTGTCTACAAGAGACCCACTTCAGACCTAGGGACACATACAGACTGAAAGTGAGGGGATGGAAAAAGATATTCCAAGCCAATGGAAATCAAAAGAAAGCTGGAGTCATAATTCTCATATCAGACAAAATAGACTTTAAAACAAAGACTATTCCAAGAGACAAAGAAGGACACTACATAATGATCCAGGGAAAATCCAAGAAGAAGATATAACAATTATAAATATTTATGCACCCAACATAAGAGCACCTCAATGCATAAGGCAAATGCTAAGAGCCATAAAAGGGGAAATCAACAGTAACACAATAATAGTAGGGGACTTTTAACACCCCACTTTCACCAATGGACAGATCAACCAAAATGAAAATAAATAAGGACACACAAGCTTTCAATGACACATTAAACAACATGGACTTAATTGATATTTATAGGACATTCCATCCGAAAACAACAGAATACACTTTCTTCTCAAGTGCTCATGGAATATTCTCCAGGACAGATCATATCTTGGGTCACACATCAAGCTTTGGTAAATATAAGAAAACTGAAAGTGTATCAAGTATCTTTTCCGACCACAACACTATGAGACTAGATATCAATAACAGGAAAAAATCTGTAAAAAATACAAACACATGCAGGCTAAACAATACGCTACTAAATAACCAAGCGATCACTGATGAAAACAAAGAGGAAATCAAAAAATTCCTAGAAACAAATGACAATGAAAACACGACGACCCAAAACCTATGGGATGCAGCAAAAGCAGTTCTAAGAGGGAAGTTTATAGCAATACAATGCTACCTCAAGGAACAAGAAACATCTCAAATAAACAACTTAACCTTACACCTAAAGCAATTAGAGAAAGACAAACAAAAAAGCCCCAAAGTTAGCAGATGGAAAGAAATCATAAAGATCAGATCAGAAATAAATGAAAAAGAAATGAAGCAAACGATAAGAAAGATCAATAAAACTAAAAGCTGGTTCTTTGAGAAGATAAACAAAATTGATAAACCATTAGCCAGACTCATCAAGAAAAAAGGGGAGAAGACTCAAATCAATAGAATTAGAAATGAAAAAGGAGAAGTAACAACTGACACTGCAGAAATACAAAGGATCATGAGAGATTACTACAAGCAACTATATGCCAATAAAATGAACAACCTGGAAGAAATGGACAAATTTTTAGAATACCACACCTTCCAAGACTGAACCAGGAAGAAATAGAAAATATAAACAGACCAATCACAAGCACTGAAATTGAAACTGTGATTAAAATTCTTCCAACAAACAAAAGCCCAGGACCAGATGGCTTCACAGGCGAATTCTATCAAACATTTAAGAAGAGCTAACACCTATCCTTCTCAAACTCTTCCAAAATATAGCAGAGGGAGGAACACTCCCAAACTCATTCTATGAGGCCACCATCACCCTGATACCAAAACCAGACAAAGATGTCACAAAGAAAGAAGACTACAAGCAAATATCACTGCTGAACATAGATGCAAAAATCCTCAACAAAATACTAGCAAACAGAATCCAATAGCACATTAAAAGGATCATACACCATGATTAAGAGGGCTTTATCCCAGGAATGCAAGGATTCTTCAATATATGCAAATCAATCAATGTGATACATGATATTAACAAACTGAAGGATAAAAACCATATGATCATCTCAATAGATGCAGAAAAAGCTTTTGACAAAATCAACACCCATTTATGATAAAAACCCTCCAGAAGGTAGGCATAGAGGGAACTTAACATAATAAAGGCCATATATGACAGACCCACAACCAACATCGTTCTCAGTGGTGAAAAACTGAAACCATTTCCCCTAAGATCAGGAACAAGACAAGATTGCCCACTCACACCACTATTATTCAACATAGTTTTGGAAGTGTTAGCCACAGCAATCAGAGAAGAAAAAGAAATAAAAGGAATCCAAATCGGAAAGAAGAAGTAAAGCTGTCACTGTTTGCAGATGACATGATACTATACACAGAGAATCCTAAAGATGCTACCAGAAAACTACTAGAGCTAATCAATGAATTTGGTAAAGTAGCAGGATACAAAATTAATGCACAGAAATCCCTTGCATTCCTATACACTAATGATGAAGAATCAGAAAGAGAAATGAAGGAAACACTCCCATTTACCATTGCAAGAAGAAAAATAAAACACCTAGGCATAAACCTACCGAAGGGGACAAAAGACCTGTATGCAAAAAACTGTAAGACACTGATGAAAGAAATTAAAGATGATACAAACAGATGGAGAGATTTACCATGTTCTTGGATTGGAAGAATCAACATTGTGAAAATGACTATACTACCCAAAGCAATCTACAGATTCAATGCAATCCCTATCAAACTACCAATGGCATTTTTCACAGAATTAGAACAAAAAATTTCACAATTTATTTGGAAACACAAAAGACCCTGAATAGCCAAAGCAATATTGAGAAAGAAAAACGGAGCTGGAGGAATCAGGCTCCCTGACTTCAGGCTATACTACAAATCTACAGTAATCAAGACAGTATGGTACTGGCACAAAAACAGAAATATAGATCAACGGAACAGGATAGAAAGCCCAGAGATAAACCCATGCACATTTGGTCACCTTATCTTTGATAAAGGAGGCAAGAATATACAATGGAGAAAAGACAGCCTCTTCAATAAGTGGTGCTGGGAAAACTGGACAGCTACATGTAAAAGAATGAAATTAGAACACTCCCTAACACCATACAAAAATAAACTCAGAATGGATTAAAGACCTAATGTAAGGCCAGACACTATAAAACTCTTAGAGGTAAACATAGGCAGAACACTGTATGACATAAATTATAGCAAGGTCCTTTTTAACTCACCTCCTAGAGAAATGGAAATAAAAACAAAAATAAACAAATGGGACCTAATGAAACTTAAAAGCTTTTGCACAGCCAAGGAAACCATAAACAAGACGAAAAGACAGCCCTCAGAATGGGAGAAAATATTTGCAAATGAAGCAACTGACAAAGGATTAATCTCCAAAATATACAAGCAGCTCATGCAGCTCAATATCAAAAAAACAAACAACTCAATCCAAAAATGGGCAGAAGACCTAAGTAGACATTTCTCTAAAGAAGATATACAGATTGTCAACAAAGGATGCTCAACATCACTAATCATTAGAGAAATGCAAATCAAAACTACAGTGAGGTATCACCTCACACCAGTCAGAATGGCCATCATCAAAAAATCTACAAACAAGAAATGCTGGAGAGGGTGTGGAGAAAAGGGAACCCTCTTGCACTGTTGGTGGGAATGTAAATTGATACAACCACTATGGAGAACAGTATGGAGGTTCCTTAAAAAACTAAAAATAGAACTACCATACAACCCAGCAATCCCACTACTGGGCATATACTCTCAGAAAACCATAATTCAAAAAGAGACATGTACCACAATGTTCATTGCAGCTCTATTTACAATAGCCAGGACATGGAAGCAACCTAAGTGTCCATCAACAGCTGAATGGGTAAAGAAGATGTGGCACATATATACAATGGAATATTGCTCAGCCATAAAAAGAAACAAAATTGAGTTATTTGTAGTGAGGTGGATGGACCTAGAGTCTGTCATACAGAGTGAAGTAAGTTAGAAAGAGAAAAACAAATGCCATATGCTAACACATATATATGGAATCTAAGAGAAAAAAAAAAAAGGTCATGAAGAACCTAGGGGCAAGATGGGAATAAAGAGACAGACCTACTAGGGAATGGACTTGAGGATATGGGGAGGGGGAAGGGTAAGCTGTGACAAAGTGAGAGAGTGGCATGGACATATATACACTACCAAATGTTAAATAGATAGCTACTGGGAAGCAGCTGCATCACATGGGGAGATCAGCTCAGCTCGGTGCTTTGTGACCACCTAAAGGGGTGGGATAGGGAGGGTGGGAGGGAGGGAGATGCAAGAGGGAAGAGATATGGGAACATATGTATATGTATAACTGATTCACTTTGTTATAAAGCAGAAAATAACACACCATTGTAAAGCAATTATACTCCAATAAAGATGTTAAAAAAAAAAAGAGTCATGTACCACAATGTTCATTGCAGCACTATTTACAACAGCCAGGACATGGAAGAAAGAGAAAAACAAATACACATATATATGGAATCTAAAACAAAAAAATGTTTCTGAAGAACCTAGGGGCAGGACATGAATAAAGATGCAGACGTATAGAATGGACTTGAGGACACGGGGAGGGGAAAGGGTAAGCTGGGACGAAGTGAGAGAGTGGCATTGACATATATACAGTCCCAAATGTAAAACCGATAGCTAGTGGGAAGCAGCCGCATAGCACAGGGAGATCAGCTCGGTGCTTTGTGACCACCTAGAGGGATGGGATAGGGAGGGGGGGAGGAAGACGCAAGAGGGAGGGGATATGGGGATATATGTATACATATAGCTGATTCACTTTGTTATGCAGAAGACACTAACACAACAATGTAAAGCAATTATACTCCAATAAAGATTTTTTAAAATAAATAAATAAATATTATTTTCATACCATTCCCTCTGTTTAGGGAGTAATTAGGGAATAGAGTTTGAGCTTTGGATCAAATCCAGGACCTGTCACTTAATAGCCTTCTGGTCTCAAGCAGGTTACTTCACTTAGCTGAGCCTTGCTTTCCTCATCTGTAAAGCAGAGCAAACTCGGCTACACTCATAAGATCATTGTGAAGATTAAATATGTTAATACTTAGGAGAGTAATTTCACCAGAACTTGGCATCTAGGAGTTTTCCAGACATGCTTAAAGTACCTATCCTCCCACAGCCCTACCAAAGGGAAATTGGGTCCCTGTAGTCTCTGCTGTGTAATGTCCATGTTGGTGCTCTGGGATCCCACCTTCTACTCAGCCACAGTGATTGGACCAAGGTAGTCACCTGACCCCAGAGCAGACAACGCACAGACCAGTCAGCAGCCACAGCCAACTGGCCTGGCTCAAAAACAAACAAACAAATGAGCAAGTTGGGCTGATCAAATTCTTCTTTCTGGATTTTAGATAGAAAAAGAGGAGGCTGAAATAGTTAACAACGAAGGAGAAGATAAAAAAAAGAGCAAGATGGCCGTTTTGGTGGTATGACATGCCAAAATCATGGGTAGGCATACTTTATGAGCAAGTAGAAAATTTAGGAGTGGAGACTAAGACCTCTATATAAAAAGGAGAACAAAGCAGATATGCAGAAAAAGGTACAATTTTCTCTCAGTTCTTGAGCTTTCTGTTCTGATTCCATTTCCAGTCCATGGGAATCCTTAGAACAGCCTCCTTTTTAGTGAGATAACTTGGGTGGAACAAACGAGGTCTGATTAGGCACTCAATACGTGTTAGTTCCCTTGTCTTATTTACTTATCCGGTTATTTGTCTCGTCATTTATCCATTAATTTATGTAATGAGTTAAATAATTCTTGACCACCTACTATGTTGCAGTTACATCATATCTGCCATATTTATACTGAGGCCTTAAATTGTATCCTTCCCAAATACTATTTTTGCATTTATCTAGGCATGGGAGAGAAAGACAAGACACACAGGAGTGACTGTCACGGTGAGGGAGATATTTAGGGAATTAGTGCAAGGCTCATCAGATGTTCCTGGAAGGGGCTGCCCTCTCTTAATTCTGAGCAGCTGAGCCCAGTGAGCTCCAGCATCAGCCCCAGAGCCCAGAGTAAACTACCAGATTTTCAGGTCTGAAATCGCTCTTTCTTTTATGTCGGCCCACATGCTCAGACTTGGAGACGGACCTTCACAACATCTTCCGCTGGTCCTGCCCTCCGTGGCTCATGAAATGTGTTTCTTTTCTCCTGCTCATTCCTTAGACTTCCTCATATACCATCATCTGGCACAAGGATGTTGACAGCTCAGAGTAAACGAGCTTTAAATCTGTGGGTCATTTTCCTCTTTCAGCTTAAAAAAAAAAGGAGAAAAGTGGAGGAAAGTCTGCTCAGTCTCTCTTAAAGAAGGGTGAAGACCGAGATGCACAAAGAGACAGTGTCAGAGATCTTGGGGCAACTGGCTGGTCTGAAGAGGTCTGCAAGCTCAGGTTCACATTTATGTCCAAATGTTAAACAAACAGATGGCTTGTCTCGTGAATGTTGATTCGTTTCACGCTCCACATTAGGCATGTTTTCAAAGAACTGCCGCTAACAGCAGAGTAGGTGTCATGTTCTTACCCGGCGGAGGCCTGGAGTCCACTCACCTGGTCAGGCACTCCAACCTGGTTCTTCAAAGATGCCAGTGGGAGAGGATGGCCTGTTCTCAGTATCTCTGCAGCCTAACAGATCCTGCCTGTTTATCCACAGTAAGACTGCACAGGCTGCCAGAACATCAAACCTCTTCTCTTTGGCCTGAAATAGATATTAACCCAGGCTGGCTGTGTTTGTCATTCCCAAGTAACTAGAAACCTGACTTGGCAACAGGGACCTCTTTGATTAATACCAGACAGGCAATCAATGAATCTTTTGATTAAATAAAGCTAATTTGGTGGATAGGTGAAAATCTTTCAAAGATAAGATGGGGAAAATAAAAGGTGAGCTTGGTGGGGAGACAAATGGAAATATTCTTGCAGGACTTTATTGATAGAGCATTTCAGCTTTCCTGCATTCAGGCTGTAAAAAAACACCCTCAAGAGGTCCCTGCAGGCAAAACACTAGGGCCTTCCTAAGGGGGGAAGTTAATGGTCCAAACTACCACCCTCCAGCATGCTTTAAAAGGTCAAATTGTGGCTTCATCACGGCTGGGCTGGCTTCCAATCAGGCTGCTAAAAGAATGAAATTCTGCTTTTTCAAGAAGAAAGAGGATGAAGAAGGGAATATTGTCAGTAGGGAATTTAATTCCTGGCAGGCCATGAAGTGTTAAATCCCCTGTTGGATTCTGTGCCTCGTACTTGTTTAATGAATCTTGCTGACGGAGCCATAAGGAGCGCAGTCAGAAACCAGACAATTACCAGCTGGTGCTGAGGTGGAGTGAGCCTTTCCAACACGCGATGGCAGCACAAGCCTGCGTTGGAAGCAAAGGCTCTACTTGAGGGCAGCAAAACCCCTCCGCCCCAAGAGGTTTTTATTCCCCTTGAATTTTAACCAATTGTATTTCATCTTTTGTCTCCAGAAGGACAGAAATATGTTTCCTCCTTCCCTCTAACTGATTTTAAGTTTCCTTTTGTTCAAGCTCTGCTAAAAAGAGGAGAGAGCCCTATTTCAAGGGTTGACCTGCTTGAGACTTCTATTAAGTAGGCCAAATAATTATACCCCAAAGACAAACCTGTTCTCTGAAAACCACTCTCAGTATTGTCAGGAGCAATGCTTGTGCTACGTTAACCCGCTGACAGGCCTCCAGGGAGCGGTCCTCTTCCCCTAGGGAGGTTTTAGCTTTCTAGTCCAAACCTAATTGTTTGTTTATTGAACAAGAGTCACCTGCTGTTACCTTCCTCTCAGGACTAGTTGGCATATTTTAAAAGGTGATAAATTTGCCCTTTGGCTTCAAGGTCCTATTACTAGAATGTTCATTGTCATTTTTCAAGTAATAACATCACTTAATGAAGATACACAGCCTCAAATGTGTATTTGGTTATTTGTTCAATAAATAAACAGTATTACTGTTCTCATGGTCTTCCTTCCATACTGACTCCCCGTGCTTATGACAGCAGCCCCCAAAACAATGAAGAATCCTTGGACATGGCTCTCTCTAGCTTCCAGAACTTTGTGTGTGTGCAGTTACACTCTGCTGAAAGCACTCCTGCCCCCTCTCTTTACTTGGCTAATGTCACTACCTTCTCTAGTTCTCAATCTAAGTGTCACTTCCTTTGGTAAGTATGTCAGTTGTCAAGGCCAAGTCCACATGAAATGGCCTTCCCATGGTTCCCGTACCAGCCTAAACTTTCATCATTACAGTCCTTCTAGCATTACGGAATAACCTCAGGTTGATGAATCAGTATTCTACCCCCTCCCCTACCAAAGACTATAAGCTCCTCAAGAGCCACATCTCCATCTGGCTTAGTTTACCCTACAGCCCTTAGCATGAAGGTGCTTAATCAATATTTATTGAATTAAATAACTGTAGAATTAAAAGCATACTAAAATTCGTGAACTTACTTTCTTAATTTTAAGAAATATTTTATTTTGGTAACCTATTTGCAGCCCTCATGCTTATTCTCTTACCTCCTAATCGTTTTATTCTTTTGTGTAATTTTAATAACGAACGTAATGTGATGCAAAGCCTAATGTTGCCTCTAATTACAAGCTCTAGGAGAATCTGCTGTGACATTTATCCTTCTGTGGTGAATTAAGATCACTTGTGTTCTGCTGCTTGTTTTGAAGGATCCAGTCTCCTTTCCCCTTGATGTCTGCCCAGCCATAGCATCGGCCAACTTTGCTGGTTTCAAACCTCAGGCAGAGTTGTCAGACCATTTGAAAAGCAATAAACTGTTAAAGTGCGTAATAATAAGGGGCCAACTCCCAATTTTGAGAGTTAAGAAGTCTCAGCGTATGTATTTTTTTTACCCTGTTTTGCCAGCATGGAGGGATCTACTGTTCGCCTTCCTGAAATGATTGTCCTTAAGAAGAAACGCAAGGCATACTTGTAACTAGATGAAGGTCACAGCATCGGGGCTCTGGGCTGTACAGGTCCAAGTGTGGTGGATTGCATTGGCCTGGATCCTGAGGATGTGGACGCTATGTTGGAAACCCACCAAGGGCTTTGGTGCTTCTGAAGGATACATGGGAGACAAGAAGGTAAGTGGGCTGTGAGAATGAAGGATATAGGTACTGGCTATGAGATTTGGGAACTCACCTTTAGCGTAGAGCATCCTGATGTGGGATGAGGGAGTCTTGATTGTGTTTGTGGCTTAGACTCATGGTGTTTGTGGGCTTCACACTTCAGCTGCCTGGTGGTGACTGGTGAATTAAAGGCTGGTTCTGTTCATTGTTGTTTTCTTATTGGAGCTTTATTCTAAACTGCTTGCTGGTCTGAGTAGAGAATACCCTCTTGTCTGAAAGAATACAGCGTGGCACTGCCTGTTCACCACAGTCTTCTGCTGGGTTTGAATTGTCTCACAATTTCAAAAGTAGTGGGGTTGTCGTGGCAGCCATGGGAATAGGATACCAGTCCCCTTGCCCTTGGATGCAGGTGCGTCTTGAGTGAGCATAGAGACGGGAAGAAAAAAGATCATTTTGCTAGTTCTGATGTATTACAAGGTGTCGTATTTTTCAGTTTAAAAATATGGAGAACTTTGAGGCATTTGAGAATCAATGTGGCATGGTGGAAATGGTTGAACCATGAGACAGAGGCCTAGGTGTGAATATTTCTCTGCTAACTTTGTGAGTCCTTGGGCAAAGCATTTATGCTTTCAATTTCCTTATCAGTAAAACAGATAAGTATGCCTAGTTTATAAGATTGTAGTAGGGTTTAAAAAATAATGTATATCTATGCTACAAATGGATGAACCTTGAAAACACCATATTAAGTTCAAGAAGTCAGTCAACAGAAGGTCACATTTTGCTTGATTTCTTTTATACGGTATATCCAGAATCTGCAAATCATAGAGACAGAAAGTAAATTAGTGGCTGCCAGGGGCTGAGATGTTGGGGAAAGTGGAAAGTGACTGCTAAAGAGTATGAGGTTTCTTTTGAAGGTAATGAAAATGTTCTAAAATTAGATAGTGATAAATGTTGCACAACTGTGAATATACTAAAAATCACTCAATAGTACACTTTTCAAAAGTTAATACTATGGTATGTGAATTATATTTTAATAAAACTGTTGTTTCAAAAACTGCAATGTAAGTCAAGTATTTGTATGTGGCACATGGTAGGTGTTCATAAATGTCTTTAATTCCTCTTTTTCCAGTTTTTTCTTATTTTTCTATTGAGGGGTAGTTAACAGATTATATATTATATTAGTTTCAGGTGTACAACATAATGATTCAATGTTTGTATACATTACAAAATGATCACCACAAGTCTAGTTAACATCCTTCACCTTATGTAGTTACAAAACTTCTTTTTACTCTCTTAAAAGTTTCAAATATGCAATACAGTATTATTAACTATAGTCACCATGCTGTACATTACATCCCCATGACTTATTTTTTTTAACATCTTTATTGGAGTATAATTGCTTTACAATGTTGTGTTAGTTTCTGCTGTATAACAAAGTGAATCAGCTATATGCATACATATATCCCCATATCCCCTCCCTCTTGTGTCTCCCTCCCCTCCTCCCTATCCCACCCCTCTAGGTGGTCACAAAGCACCGAGCTGATCTCCCTGTGCCCATGACTTATTTATTTTATAACTGAAAGTGTTTACCTTTTGAACCCTTCACCCATTTCACCCACCCCCACCTCTGGCAACCACCAATCTGTTCTTTGTATCTATGAGCTTGTTTTTTCTTTGTTTTTTATGGGTTTTGTGTGTGTGTGTGTGTGTGTGTGTGTGTGTGTGTTTAAATTCCACATATAAGTAAGATAATACAGTATTTGTCTTTCTCTGTCTGACTTATTTCACTTAGCATAATGCCCCCAAGGTCCATTCATGTTTTCAGAAACGTCAAGATTTTATTCTTTTTTATGGCTGAGTACTATTTCATTGTATAGGTAGATAGATTAGATAGATAGATAGATAGATAGATAGATAGATAGGACATTTTCTTCATCCATTCATCCATCAACGAACCCTTAGGTTGTTTCCATATCTTGGCTATTGTAAATAGTGCTGCAATGAACATGGTGGTGCGTGTATGTTCTCAAATTAGTGTTTTGTTTTCTTTGGATAAATCTCAGAAGTAACACTGATGGGTCAAATGGTAGTTTTATCTTTTTATTTTTCTTAGGAACCTACGTACTGTTTCCTATAGTGGATCACCAATTTACATTCCCATCAACAGTGCACGAGAGTTCCCTTTTCTCCACATCCTCACCAACACTTTTTATTTGTTGTCTTTTTGATAATAGCCATTCTAACAGGTGTGAGGTATCTCATTGTGGTTTTGATTTGCATTTCCCTGATGACTAGTGATGTTGATCATCTTTTCATGTGTCTGTTGGCCATCTATATGCCTTCTTTGGAAATATGTCTACTTGATCTTTTTAAATTAGATTGGTTTTTTTTGCTATTGAATTTTATGAGTTCTTTAAATATTTTCAGTGTATCAGATATATGATTTGCAATATTTTCTCCCATTCAGTAGGTTGTCTTTTCATTTTGTTGATGGTTTTCTTTGCTGTGCAGAAGCTTTTAATTTGATATAGTCCCACTTGTTTATTTTTGCTTTTCTGGATTTTGCTTTTGGTGTCAGCTTCAAAAAAATCACTACCAAGACCTATGTCAAGGAGATTACTGCCTATGTTTTTCTACTAGGGGTTTTATGGTTTCAGGTCTTATGTTCATGTCTTTAGTCCATTTTGAGTTAATTTTTGTGTATGGTGTAAGATAGTGGTCCAGTTTCATTCTTTTGCATGTGGCTATTCAGTTTTCTCAACACCATTTATTGAAGAGACTGTCCTTTCCCATTGTATATCCTTGGCTTCTTTATCATAAATTAACTGACCGTATATGTGTGGGCTTATTTCTGGGCTGTCTATTCTGTTCCATTTATCTATGTGTCTGTTTTTATGCCAATACTATACTGTTTTTATTACTATCGCTTCATAATATAGTTTGAAATCAGGGGGCATAATGCCTCCGGCTTTGTTCTTCTTTCTCGAGCTTGCTTTGGCCATTTGGGGTATTTCATGGTTCCATACATATTTTAGGATTGTTTAATCTATTTCTGTGAAAAATGCCATTGGAATTTTGATAGGGATTGCATTAAATCAGTACATTGCTTTGGATAGTATGACATTTTAACAATATTAATTCTTTCAATCCATGAGCACAGAATATCTTTCCATTTATTTAGGTATTCTTCAATTTCTTTCATTAATGTCTTTTACTTTTCAGTGTGTGGGTCTTTTATTTCCTTGGTTAAATTTATTCCTAGGTATTTTATTCTTTGTGATGCAACTGTAGATTGAATTGTTTTCTTAATTCCTCTTTCTGATAGTTCATTAGTAGTGTAGAGGAATGCAGCCAATTTATATATATTAATTTTGTATTCTGCAACTTTACTTTTTTTTTTAACATCTTTATTGGAGTATAATTGCTTTACAATGGTGTGTTAGTTTCTGCTTTATAACAAAGTGAATCAGTTATACATATACATATGTTCCCATATCTGATTTCATGTATTAGTTTTAATGGTTTTTTGATGGATTCTTTAGGGTATTCTGTAACATCATGTCATCTGTGAATAGTGACATTTTTACCTCTTTCTAATTTTGATGCCTTTTATTTCTTTTTCTTGCCTAATTGCTCCAGCTAGGACTTCCAATACTATGTTGAATAATGTGGCAAGAGTGAGCATCCTTATCTTGGTCCTGAGAGGAAAAGCTTGAAGTTTTTTACTGTTGAGTGTGATGTTAGCTGTGGGATTGCTATATATGGCCTTTATTATGTTGAGGTATGTTCCCACTATACCCACTTTTTTTGCAAGTTTTTAGCATAAGTGGATGGTGAAGAACTTACTTTTTCATATAACATAACTATGGATCCATTGTTGGTTTTGAGACCTCTCTTTCACTTGAATTTCAATATACTGTTTCAGCTGAGTGGGGGGATTATAATTAGAATGTGTAGAGAATTGTGAAAATCTCTGAGTAACTCATGGTAATGTGTCACAATGTCATCTGTATTATATTTTTCTGTAGGGTAAAAAATGTCTGAGTATCATAGCTCACAGGATCAAATAAATATCCCTGCTTGGCAGTTGATTTGTTCTAAAATCTGGCCCTATTTTTACCTCCACCTTTATTGCCCAGTTGGTACTTTTCTTCCCTATCAGGTATGTGTCTCACTTTTCCAGACATATGCCATCCTCCTCTCACTTTTGTGACTTATTCTGACCACCTGATTTTGGATGACTTCCCTGGTGTCTCTTTATTCATGCAATTCCCACTCAGCCTCACAAATGCGCTTAGGTCCTCTCTTTGCCCAGAAGTTTCTCCCCACTATTGAAGTCCACAGTGATTCTCCATCTCTGAAAGCCAACCCCCAAGGGCCTGTACCCAGAGACCATGACTTCTGAAACCAAAATCACAACTAGATTAAAATGAATTATGCTAGGATACCAGAAAATGCTGTATTCTAACTGAAAGTATAAACTATACATTCTGCTTATTCTCCAATTATTTCCTGTCGTAAGCATATTCTCCCCAACCAAAAAATAAGCTACTCAATGAAAGCTTTGTGTTACGTGTTTTTGATATCCAGGAAGCTCCTTATTTGAGTCTAGGCATGAAGTAAATACTCCATATGTTGATTTGTGTAGAGAAGGCCACTCTGTAAATTGACTGATTAATATGAAAAAAAATCTATAATTATTTAACCTATTCCAAGTCTCAGCAGCCTTATCACAAGAACAGATTTGCACCTAAGAACGTGAGAGGTCCCAGGCCTTTTCCTGATCCCAGGAGGACTTTGGGCTAGCACTTTAACAGGAATTCAGTGTTTCCCAGAGGGCAACATTCAAAGGACTTCAAAATCAAGGAGTGAAACAGCACCGGATTCCATGGAGACAGACCAGAGGGCACCTGAGAATACCTTTCCCAATCACTACCCCACCTCATACATACATATGTGTGAGAGTCTGCAAAATCCTTTCTGATTTATGCATTGGCCTAATAATTCTGCCTGTTGGTGGGATAGTCACTTAATTCTACTCCATTTCCTGAGCACTCAATCAAAGGAAGATGACAAGTGTTCTCACCATGTTTCTAGATAGCTCACAAATTAAAAACCTTAAGGTTTTCTGCAGTTCCCGAAGCAAAACCAGAAAAGCTGAAAGATGACTGGTATGATTAATACATTTCTCAGCATTAGGACATTGTTATTTTATTGCTGGTACCAGTGACATCATTTTTCATAAAGACACCATAATTGTCTTTGACTGTATTAAAAGGTAAAATTCATTCTCATGGAAATTGAAGAGAACATTGCAAAGCTTCAGTCAAAGGGAGACTAAATGATACAGATGATAAAATGTCCTGGCTTTAAATTTCTGTCTGTAAACCAGGAGTGAAACTACAGAGAATTAGGCTTGAGATGAAGATTGTAATAACCTGGAATTAGTTTAGGCATCCCTCTAATCTCATTTTTTCATGGTGTAGAACTATTCATTGGGAAATCTGTTTTCCTTCAGTGGCCAATATTTCAGCTGTCTACTTCCCAAATGAAAATACTAAAAGCGGGAGGAGACGAAGATACTAACTGAAATATATCTTATTGGAGATGGCAGAAGCAACTCACTTCTCGCTAAATCACACAAAACTGAAGATATAAAGCAAACGATATGTAAAAGTCCTTTGCTCAAAATATTGAGGCTCTTGTCTACTAAGCTGTCAGAAATTCTTAAGGACAAATCCTAGAACCATCACACACAAATTTCTTTTCAACAGACTGAAATGAGGAAGCCTGGACACATATTTAGGAATTCCCTGCTATGATGTTATATGTCAAAGTTCCTTCCTCCTCCACTCCCACCTCAATATGAGCAGAAGGAAATTCCTTCTGCTGCCAAGAGCCTTAGAAAACCTTTACATTATTAATTTTTCCATGGATTCATTGTGTTTTGGAAACCTCACAAGAAGCTGAGTGCAGAGTTTGAGGGCAATGAAACAGCAGAACAAATGGCAAACCTTTCAGCTTGGCACCATGGAATGGAGCATGCATCTGTGCATTCCTCTCTGTGCGGCTGGAAGGCTGTAAACTTCTCAAATCTGGTCCTTGGTTTATGTTATTCATGCAACTGGTCTTTCAGTTACCGTATGGGAGAAAGCCCTTTAAAAAAAAAGGCAACATTATGGGCCGGTGATTCTCAATTTTCACGTGCATAGATATCGCTTGGGAGTCTTGCTAAATGCATATTCTGATTCATTAGGTCTGTGTGTAGGGCCTAAGACTCTGCATTCCTAACAAGCTCCCAGATGATGCTGATGATGGAGGTTCATGGACCACACTTTGAAATGAAAGGGGTTAGCTCAACATAGGGTTAACTCACCCTATACCAGACTGGGCTTCCGGCAATTAAGTCAATGCTTGCACTTGACTTAAAACAAATTTGAAATTAGTCCAATTCATAACGTTTGTGAAAATATCCATGTCATTTCCATTTGGGGCCAGTACTTGCTAGGCAATTAAAACAGATTATCACTTAACCCAGGGAAGGAGGTAGGTGTAAAAGGAAGAATTCTTTGATCTTTTACTTAGGCATTTTTCATTCTCACTTTGCAACTGTGTATCTTGCTTCCTTGTTAAAAGTAGCTAATGCCGATTTTATCTTGCAGTTTTATTAAAAAGCTCATCTTAGCTAAGCACAAATCAGTCTCAGAAATGTCACTGTAGCCCATGTGCATCAGGCACAAGGATTAGACAGAGCAAAGCTTTGCATGGCCTGTTTTATTTTGCTCACCCAAAAGGAGTCTCATGTTCAGTTCCAAGCCAGAAGTCATTTGGGGTGATATTATATAGAAATTCCACTAATTAAACTCACTAAACTATGACCAGCTGGTATTAACCCTCTTGTTAGGTCACAAATTGCTTCCTTCTCTTGTATGAAAAGATATCTAAGAGCTCCTCTGTGTTTTGAATTAGTTACAAGCTCTCAGGAAAATGACCTCAGAAGGCGTGAGCTTGGCACGCAGCAGTGATCAGAAAGGGATTTGTGTGTGTGTGTGTCTACTGTCCATGGGTGAATGCGCATACCAGGCTACATGTGATAGGAAAAAAACTGTAAAGCCTGAATTTCAGATGTTGGTGCAAAAATATCAGCATCATAACCTAAAGGGAGCATCTTCCCCAGGGGAAATTAAAAAAAAAAAAAAAGTAATTTACCAAAAGATCTAGTAAGGTCCAGAAAAGGTCAGAAGAAATCCAAAATCCATTAAAAAATGGTATGGGAGACCATTTTGCCCCATATTCCAGGCAACACTTAAAAAGTGTAAATATTTACTAAGCACCTGTCATATACATACTAGTCATTCAGAAGTCATTAGGAGAGCCAAAAGCAGAGTAGGGTCAATGTATTCATTCAGCTAATATTTACTGATGCCTGCCTTCCACTAGGAATACAACCATTGCTATTAAGGGACCTCTTGGGTAGAGAGTATTGTTTAAGACCTCAACGATGTCTTCTCCTGTCCTCTGAAATTAAAGCTCAGGGGAGGCAGGTGTTCAAGACAGTTGTGTCACATGTTTGTATAAGGTTTGGGACACACTGTAATGTGGTTGCACATGTCAAAAGAGGTTCATGAGTGAAAGAGGACTTGAACTCCATAAAATGTGTAGAGTAGAAGTAAAGAAGTAGCAAAAGTGTTAAGAAATATTTGCCCATTTGGGATAGTTTTATCTATTAAGAAAGACAAAAATAAAAATGCATACTACAAAACATATATTTCTAAATAAATAACATAATATGTATGTGTAAATAAACAACATACACATGTAAAGTATGTATTGATATAACTAAGCACTGTTACATCAGAAAACAAGTATGCTCTCTCCTAAGAGAAGCTGAAAGGATGAGCAAGTAAACTGATGGCAGGAAATATATCTTGTTCACTCTTCTAGCCCCAGCATCCAGCACAGGGTCTGGTTCATGATGAGTGCACAAGATTGTCTGAATAATTAACATATAAATCTTCATTTATTCATTGAGTTCCAGGTCAGAGGTGAGATGCTCCATGAGTATTTCTGGAATCACTCCCCCAGGTCTCCCCAACCTGTGCACTTCTAGCTTATCTGTCTACTATTTTAGCTGCCACTGCCTTGTCTTCATCAATGGCAGTTTCAAATACTCTCCAACCATGCTTGAAAGTTCTGAAAGCCAAGAATGATTTCTAATGCTTCCTCAGAGATCCCTTCAACCACAAGAGCGAAATGCTGGTGGAGTGATTGCAGTGACCGAATAACCTGCTGTCTTTTAGTTTAAGATCATTTGATTCACTGTACAGGGAAACTGTCTTGAAAAATACAGCAGATGCAGAAAGAAAATAATTCTGGTCAATTGGGACAAAGTAATTTAAGGTTGGCAAAGGTGTAGACCATCATTCTCAAACATGATTGATAGAATAGCTTCATCACCCTGTTGTGCAGTTTTACTACAACTACTACAAATTTAAATTCATATGCCTTTTAATATTTCCACTTCTAGAAATTTTTTCTACAGTTATGCCCGTGTGTGCAGTGATCTATGGACAAAGATATCTATTGCAGCATTGCTTGTGGTAGCAAAATACTGAAAGTAAACTAAATGTGCATTAGTATAAGAATGATTCAATGAGGTCTGGTATATTCATCTAGTAAAAGACGATGCAATCAAGAAAAGGAAGAAAACGAGCTCCAAGACACACTGTTAAATGAAAAGAAGTCAGAGTACAGAACAGTAGGCATCATTGATGGTTTCAAAGGAATGTTTGCAATACATAACTAATTATAGGTGCATAGAATCTCTTTTAAAAGATGTACAATAAACTGGAAACAATAATTGCCTCTTGTAAGGGAAACTTGGAGTAATAGAGACCCTTAAATTATCATGTAGACTTTTCTGTATCATTTGTATAGTTTTTACCATGTAACCACATTGGTTTTTAAGGTAAATTTTATAAAACTACTGTTTAGGAAAACAGAACAGCTTAAGGGTATTCCGATACTACAGTAGGTGCCAAATCGGGCTACAAACACTCCAGCAATACTCCAATCACCGTTTCCTAGCATTCTGCCTCAGGATGGCAGTCTAGTTCTTCCATTTTTTCTTTCTCCAGCAAAAATTTAATTTGATTTCCTCTGAGTGTCCTCTGGCTTCACCTGCAACTTCGGAGTCCACAGTGAATTTAATTATTAAGGAGCTCCTTCCCCAGAAAAAAAGACTTTGGTTTTATTATATTTAGTTCACCTGATCTTTTTCTTGTCTAACTTTCTTTCTCTTTTAAATTCTCACAACTAGTATTTACTGATGCCTGCCTTCCACTAGGAATACAACCTGGTACAACAGTCTGGCCTCCCCCCACCACAGAATGCACAGTGGAGTTTTCCCCTTACCAGCTTGATAGGTGGTCAGCTTCCAGAATCTTGCCGTAGCTAAGGAATAACGTTTAGACGCCCACCTTAGATGGTTTGTTTTCTTATCATTCTAAGTGATGTTTTTATTTTATTCCCTTCTAACCCCAGTTTCTCTGGTTCTATGTATTCTTCTTTACCCACTATGGTATTTTTTTCTCAATAAAATATTTTCTTCCTACAAAATACTGTGGGAAAATCTGTAGGGTCAACGTGGGCTTCTCTGGGTTAAGGAGAGATGGGGACGCTGACCCACCTGCGTGTCTTTTCTTCCCCTTGCCCATTTGTCCCTGACTATCCACTCTCCTCACCCCAAACCCTTCAGACAATTTTGAAGTATCACCAAGGGTACCTAAGGTTGCCCAGTAGAGTTTGAAAACCTCTCTGTAGAACAAGGAAAGCCAGCAGTAAGGGAAACTTAAGCTCAAGTCAATATTGTCAGAAAGAAGGCAAAGTTACTCTGGTGTGGTTGGAGAAGGAGTAGCTCCAGGACCCAGGTCTTCTAGTCTGAGCTACAGAAAATGCCTAAAAACACTTTGTGTACCAGCCTTCCAGGACAACCACAACACAAACAGTTAAAGGGCACCTGAACAGATTTCTGCTTTCCAAAAACCTATATTTTTAAAGAGAAAATAAAAAGGATTTTAATTTTTTTATGATTCCAAGAAAATACATTATCAAAAAAAATTAGACCTATAAAACCTGTTTTTCTGATATTTTTTTTTAAAAAACACGTTTTTAAAAAATGATGTGCTCGAAAGCTCTGGTTTTGGTTTTTGTTTTTTCTAGAAAGCTCTGTTACTTTCAACCAACTCTCCCTCACTAGTCCGAGGCAGGGTTAAGACAGCCATGGGTCGTATTCCTTCAGTGGACAAGCTCCCTTCTGAGGCAAAAGATTTAGCAGAAAGCACCAGGGCCTTGGAGCCTAGCTGGGCTCAGATCCCAGCTTGGCCATTAACGTGGGCGTGCTGCTTGGCCACAGTGAGCCTCATACAACAGAGCTAGTGCTTGTAAGCAGTGTGGTGTCGTAGTTAACAGCATAGAGTCTGAGCCACATGGTCCTAAATCCCAGTTCCAGCACCTTCTAGGTGTGTTATGTTGGGCAAGTCTTAACCACTCCATACCTCAGTTTCCCCACCCGTAAAGTAGAGCAAATACTAGTACCTACCTCATAGGGTTGTTAGAAAGATTCAATGAGTTATTTTTGTAAAGCACTTGAGAAGTACCATAGAAGTATTTGTTAAATATCAATGCATAGTAACATTATACAGTAATATTTAAAGTATACCAGAAAGGGAAGAGGAACTAATAAGTGCAGTGGATCAGGACTGGGTTTGAGGTATATTAGAAGTGGATGGTTTTCATCTTAAGTCCTTCTATCCTCTATGATGTGATTTTTTATTATTGTTCATGTGCCTTCATTACTTTGATATTTTTTAAATACTTAAGAAAATAAAACTCACAGTATTAGATATGAAATATTGGTCAAGTTTCTTAATTTTAGTGAGTCTGTTTCTTCTCATAAGATTAGGACGATAACCCCATTCAGTGTTTGTTCCCTTCCTATCTACTTCGGGAAGGAAACACTGTTTTTGAAGTAAATAGGACAACTAGCTATGTGACCTTGGAAAGGAGTGCAATCTTCCTCACCCTATTTTCATCATGATTGCACTAGAAGATCTCGGAAGTTCTTTTCAGCTGTGAAGCCAAGGCATGATATTTTGTTACCTTTTTTAGCTTTGAAAAATACAAATGTATTATTTTACAGTTCTGTAGATTAGAAGTCCAACACTGGTCTCACTGGGCTAAAATCAAGGTGATGACAAATCTGCGTTCCTTCTTGGAGGCTCTAGGGAGGAAATTGTTATTTGCCTTTTCCAGCTTCTAGAGGCTGCTCTCATTCCTTGCTTCTGATCTTCCTACATCTTCAAAAGCAGTATTATCTGGTCAAGCCCTTCTCACAGCATAACACTCTGACCTCCTTTTCTACTGTTTTTTTTTTTCTTTAACCCCCTCGCACTTTATTTCTTTTAATTGAGGTCAAATTCATGTCATGTAAAATTAACCATCTGGGTTTTTTTTAAATTGAAGTATAGTTGATTTACAGTGTTTCAGGTGTACAGCAGAGTAACTTAGATATAGATATAGATATATTCTTTTTCAGATTCTTTTCCATTATAGGTTATTATAAGATTAAATATAGTTACCTGTGCTGTACAATATGTCCTTGTTGTTTATCTATTTTATATATAGTAGTGTGTATGTGTTAACCCCAAATTCCTAATTTATCCTCCCCACCCCAGGGTTTCTTTATTTTAATTTTATTGAAGTATAGTTGATTTACAATGTTGTATTAATTTCTTCTGTACAGCAAAGTGACTCAGTTATACATATATACATATATATTCTTTTTGATATTCTTTTCCATTATGGTTTGTCATAGGATACTTAATATAGTTCCCTGTGCTATACAGTAGGACCTTGTTGTTTATCCATCCTATATATAATAGTTTACCTCTGCTAATCCCAAACTCCCAATCCTTCCCTCGCCTACCCCCCCATCTTGGCAACCACTAAACTTAACCATTTTAATGTAAACAATTCATTGGCATTTCATGCATTCACAATGTTTTGCAATCACCACTTCTATCTAGTTCCAAAACATTTCATCCCCCAAAAGG
This sequence comes from Balaenoptera borealis, assembly GCF_965194805.1. NCBI lineage: Eukaryota > Metazoa > Chordata > Mammalia > Artiodactyla > Balaenopteridae > Balaenoptera > Balaenoptera borealis. The sequence continues at coordinate 21,462,378 of NC_138876.1, forward strand.
AAATCCCATGCTTATTGAGCAGTTGCTCCCCATTTTCTGCTCTCTCTACCCTTTGCAGCCATCAGTCTGGTTTCTATCTCTATGGATTTACCTATGCTGATACTTTATATAAATGGAATCATATAATATTTGACCTTTTGTGTCTGGCTTCTTTCACTTAATATTTTTGAGCTTCATCCTGTATTACCATGTACAAGCATTAATTCCCTTTCATGGTTGAATAATATTTCATTGCATGCATATACTACAATTTGTTTACCCATTTTTCAATTGACGGACATTTGGACTGTTTCCACCTTTTAGCTATTGTGAATAATGCTGCTATGAAAATACTTGTGCATGTGTTTGAGTACCTGTCTTCAATTCTTTCGGATAGTTACCAAGGAGTAGAATTGTTGGGTCACATGGTAATTATATGTTTAACTTTTTAAAGAGCCACCAAACTGTTTTGCACAGCAGCTGAACCATGTTACCCTTAATTTTAACACATCTCCAGAGAACTACACTCCCTCCCTTTCATGGGACCCCCTTCAGCTAACACCTCCCAGGATTGCAGGGGTTCCTCTGACATTTACTAAAGCAGGAAGCCACCTAAAGAACGTTCTGCATGTTAAAAACTGCCAGAAACTCCCAGGAGACTGGCAAGGCTTTCTAAAGAGCTGTAGACCTTTGGAAACTTGGATGAAGCTGCCCTATGCTGTCACAGACACAGGCTCAAAATATGGTAGATGTTTTGTAAATGTGAGAAGTAGTGTAAGGTCAAATGAGCCAGCTGGCTTTTAGAAGTTGAAAAGAAAAGCAATTGCAATTTCACAGTCTTCATAAAGTATTTCTTTAAATCGAACCTTTTATTCATTTGAGAAAAGCATGTTAACTGCCTGCTATGTGCCTAGCGTCATGCCCTGATTAAATAACATGATCCCTGTTATCAGAGAACCCGTGAGCTGGCTAGGAGAACATATGGTAAACAGATAATCATGTTAGAGCCTGACAAGTGCTAAGAACAGGGTTGGGCAGAGTGTTGTCAGGGTGCAGGAGATGGAAGAGTTAATCATACCTAAGAAGCTGAAAAGGGCTTGACAGGAAAAATTTTCAGCTCAGCCATCAAGCATGAGTAGGAAGGTGGTCCTCAGAGACGGGCTGAGGCCTAGGCTGCTATGATCAAAGGCTTGGGAGCACACAACTGCAGGGCACAGTAAAGGGAATCTTGAAACAATCAAGTGTATCTAAAAATAATAGGGCGTGTGAAGGTGGGTATGAGAGGGTGTAATTGGAAAGTAAATTGGTCTTATTCCCAGCCAAGATGAAGTGACCCTGCCAGCATGAGACTGACCCCTTAGAAAGCAGCCCACCCCTGACAATGAGAGGCCTCTGGGGTATCACTTACTCACACTGGCTAAGCATTGGCATCAGGCACATGCAGCAATGTGTGCCTTACTTCTGGGGGTACCATTTAGAAGATTTCAAGACCTCAGAAGGGCATTTCTCTGAATTTCTAAACGTATTTGTCAAAATCCTAGAAAGCTCTATTGTATAGTATATAAGCATATAAGCTTTGCAATAAAATAGCCTTGGGTGACTGTTTTTTCCCTCTAAGTATCAGTTTTCTTACCTATAAAATGGGCCTCATGAAAATATCTGCCTTGTGAAGTTTTGAGAGGATTAAATAACCAAAATGTGCATACAGTTCTGTTTTTTTTTTTTTTTTTTTTTAATGGCTGTGTTGTGTCTTCATTTCTGCGCGAGGGCTTTCTCTAGTTGCGGTAAGTGGGGGCCCCTCTTCTTCGCGGTGCGCGGACCTCTCATTATCCCGGCCTCTCTTGTTGCAGAGCACAGGCTCCAGACACGCAGGCTCAGTAATTGTGGCTCACGGGCCTAGTTGCTCCACGGCGTGTGGGATCTTCCCAGACCAGGGCTCGAACCCGTGTCCCCTGCATTGGCAGGCAGATTCTCAACCACTGCACCACCAGGGAAGCCCTACAGTTCTTAATATAGTACTAAGCACATAGTAAGCGTTTATAAATGTGACTTAAGATTATTCTTAATGAGAAGCTCTAGGGATTCAAACTGATTTGGTATCTAGGGAAAACTGTATACTTCGACTTCCTCTTATGAAACATTTGGGTCAAGGGGTCAGTTAAAGCGACAAAATCTTTATCACCAAAATCCTGAAAAGATCTGGACTTTTTTGTTAGTTGGCTTGGAAAGGAAAAAAGTGTATGCTTTCTGGTTCTTGGTTGCACCCTAAACAGATTGCTTCTCTTGGGAATTTCCCAAGAAGTGATCTCAGCAGAGACAGCACACATCTCTGTGATGATATTTCCCTATACTTCTTGAACATGTCCCTGGAAAAAAAAGGTCAAGAGTGACTAAGGGAGAGAACTCAAGATTTTAATAACAGTAGTCTCCTACTGGCTGACAGAATTTCATGTATATTACATGAGTGCTTGCTATTCAAAACCTTGCAACTTCTCCAAGTTTTACATTCCGGACTGTCTAAGTAACTCAGCAAAAGCTGAACCTACCTTGACGATGCTCTATCCTGAGGTGAAATTACATTTAGAGAAATGGAGATGATTCTGACACAGCTTAAAGACTTTTCTTCGAAATCTGTCACATTTGACAACTGTGTCCGGGCAGATGTTTACACTTTTCAGCATGACAAAGAGGAAGACAGACCAAAGTGATCAAGTTCAGACATTGAACATACCTTGGCTTCACTCAAAAAAGAACTGGTAAGAACATTGGAAATATTATTAAATTTACATAAAGAGAAATATGGGAGGCAACATAAACAGATCAGGGAAACCATACCTGGGAATTAGGAAACATGCCTGGTCAATTCACAATAAGTTTGAGAGAGCAGAAAACACTGTATTTTTACGTGCAGAGCATCTTTTCCTAAGGAAAAGTTTTTCTTTTTTATTGGTCTTTGTTTTGTTTTTAACAAAAGCAAGAAATGCCCGCCATAATGGCAATGTATGATTTGCTTAAAATCTGACAATTTATATAGTCATTAGCAATTATTTGCCATATAACTACATTTCCTCTGATAAACCAATGAGTGACTCAGGATCACTTCTTCATGTGCTCTACTGCTGTTTCTAGGCTATTCTTAGCTCTGTAATCTGTAGGGAACTTCCTGTGCTCTGAAATTGTCTAAGATCTCCCCTTATTAGATGCTGCATTTTCATCAAACTTAAAAAAATGAGGCATATGGACTTCACTTTAGAAATCAAACAAACGTTGCAACCTTCTGGAACTTCCCTACTTTAAATCTTGCCATTGTATTTGGAAAATCATCGCCTTCATCTTGTTTAATGATTGGTTTCCAAATGACTGCTCAAAGAGTGATTTTTTCCTACAATGTCAAATACTCTTGACATTGGACTGGGTCATTTTGAATCTGTTCATGGTGTTAGATGACTCCAAACAAACAAAAAAAACTTTGTACAGAAGAAAAACTGTGTCCTAAAGTTGGTTTTCCGTTCCATTCCAATAATTTACTTCTTTATAATTATCGTTCCATTACATTGGCTCTTTGTCTTTATGTGAGAGACACTGAACTTCATTAGCTATCGCAGTGAGTAAAGAAAATGTAGAACTATTGATCCACCAGCAAAGCATCGGAGTGCTGCGGGGGGTGTTATGACTGTGGTTTGATGAATTTTAAAACTTTCACTTTAGTTTTCAAGGCAAGTCAAAAATTGTTAAACGCAATAGTTTCTGTGGTTGTCTTTTTTTTTTTTTTTAGCTTTGCTCTGGTGTCCTAACCTTGAATATTTATCTCTGACACTAAATTTCTGATCATACTCTAATTCTCTTTTTAAAAAACTAAAATAGTCTATGTGCTAGACGCACTGAAATCTCACAACTGAAAGGCGAATAGATTACCAGAATACAGTGTTAAATTTCCTATGACAATTGCAAGGGCCTGAGTATCAAAAATCAGTAATATGTCCACCTTTTAGCTGATAGAAACATTCATGTCTTATCTGTAATTCTTATCTATCTTATAAAGGTTCACATCTTATAATTCAGATAATTAAATCATTGGATGTTGCTACCTGTAAATAAATGGAGAAAACAGTGAGTAATTCTGGCAGAGCCAATGCAATTTACCTTAGAAAAATGAATAAGCTCAACACCATGGGCAAGGGACACCCACCCCATTTTAAAATGTTGGAAATAGCAGTTTTGCCCTTACTTGGCCTTGCTATCTGGTAGTCCTTGAAATGAATGTGTTTTTTCCATCAACATTGATTTCTTTTCCAGTAGGTTATAGGGGATAAAATAAAACAATACTGACATTATTTGCTCAAGAGGAAGTAATGTGGCAATTGAAAACTAGTTCTGATTATCTTCTAAGTTGATACTATGTCAGCTTGTCCTTAACAGTGTCCTCTACTATTACCTTAGACAAAGTTACCAGTAATTTATAACCTTTATCTATTAATTATATTTGTTCTTTATTATTTATAAACACATATATCATATGCATTTTTCTTTATATATGTCTATATAAAGACATGTCTATCATGTATAATTCTTTCACCTGTTGATTTAAGCTAAGAGAAAAGGATTCAGACACTCAAAGACTTGAGGTTTTTATAGGTTCAGTGTTGGAAGAATTATCTTTTTTCTACTTCAACAAAAAGAACATCCCTCTCTTTAGTAGTCTTCCTAATCTAGTACTACGTACAAGAAAAACAAACTGAATGTGTTAGGAAGATGCAGAGATCCATACATGTCAGAAAACCCCAGGAAAGCATTAAAACTGGCTCAAGTTTTTTGTTTAAGTTTTATCAAGGTATAATTGATATACAAAACATATTGTATGCATGTAATATTGTATGTATCTTGATGAGTTTGGACATATGCATATACCTGTGATACCTAATTCCAAGGTTTCCAGTACTATACAGCAACCCTTTGGGATCTAAAGACTGTCCCCCAAAACTGGGAACAGTAATGCTGTGTTTGTACTTCTTAAGCTTTTTTTTGAAACCATTTCATAAAATCTTTGTTGTATTCATATTTTAGGGCAGCAGTTTAAGTGGTTCCTTACACAAAAGATTTGAAATTTTAAGGGTTTTATTAAAAATCACTATCTAAGTCTCTCACTATCTATTTTTCCATGACTACTAATAGCCTAACTGGTATCGGTGATGTCGATATGAGGGCAGACAAAAAACCTTGTCCTCCAGAAGATCATGACATCATCTAAAATATCCATCTGCTCTGTCTCCACTTTTTGTTCCCCTCCAACATTTGCAAACTAAACAATGGCCAACTAACAGGCAGCATCCTTCAAGATCAAAATTTATTTTCAAGCAAGTTAAATTCCTTGGGAAAAAGAAAAAAGAAACGGTTTGCCAGACACCGTTATGAATGCTTCACAAACATCTTATTTAAGCAAAAATAATCCTGTGAAGTATTTTATACATGAAGAAACTTAGGCTCAAAGAACTTGAGTGACATACCCAAGTTCACACACGGTAAATGATAGAATTAGGATTTAACCCCAGTTCCATGTAACTTCAAAGACCCTACTACTCTTTCCTATAACTTACACCTTCTCCAAGGACAGTGGCAGGAAGCAGGGTGGCACGTGAACATTAGAATGGAAGGAAAATCTATTCAGAAGTGAAGAAATGAGAATTCATTATCTTGTTCTTCCAATAGAAATGATCAGTAGGAATCCCAGTGAGACTGAAGAGTATAGGTTAGCATGCCCCAGGACCCAGGTTTCACTGGTCTCCTCTAAAGCAGTCATTAATTTCTTCACTCAACACTAGTTTATTGGGTGCCTAATAAAAGCCTAACACTGTGCAGGTCACCAATGTAGCCCAGTGAGCAAGAGTCTCTGTTCAGAATACCCAAACAATTAACAGGTAGACAAACAAAACCATAAACAAAATAATTGGGTTATCTGGGTTTCTCTATGAAGTTGACTTTTGGTTTGAGATCCGAAGACTGGGAAGGAACAGCTGTAGGTAGAATTTCGTAGGCAGAAAGAAGAGCAAATGCAAAGGCCCTGGGGCAGGAAAGAGCTTGACTTAGAAGAAACTGAAAAGCAGGCTACTGATGTAGCCTTGTGAGCACCAGGGTGGGTGATACGAGATGGTGCTGGAGTGAAAGATGGGTGCTGACTAGGCAGGGCCTTCAGGCTAAGATGAGGGTGTTGTTCCTCTCCCTATATTCTACTTTCTTCCTTTTGTCAACAGCCAAGCTCAAAGCCCTTTATTCTGTGCAATGCCCCCAGTCAGGAAGCACACTGTACTCTCGTTCTTAATACCTCCTGTAGGACCAAGCCCTCAGTAACTACCATGAATGCTACTCAGTGCTAATGCCTCACATTTTGTGGGATTTGTAAATCACAGTGAACTTTCTGGCATCCTGTTTTCATTCCTCATGACAACCAGAATATTAGTGTAGTGTAACAGTCATGGGCCTGGCTGTCACACCTGGGCACAGAGCAAAGTTCTGCTACTTCATAGCTGTGTGACTTCAGGTCACCTCACCTTTCTAGATCCCAGGTTCCTCATTCCAAAAAGGAAACAACTATCTTGCGGCATTCATTCTGTGAGGAATAAGCAAGATAAAGTATCAAGATTGCATAGCATAGGGCCTGGCAGGTAGTCGGTGCACAATACTTGTAAATATTTCCACTCCATCCCACCCCATCTGCAGATAGTGACTTGTCTAAGCTTGCACATTTAAGAGATGCTAGAACCAAAACTTTGGATACTTCATGTAAGTGCTTTTTTCCCTCTACTGCCGTGAATCACTGCAAAGGGAAAGGAGCTTAATAAACCTTTTTCCACCCTACGGGAGAGGGTTTCATGTACAGCGAGAGGAAGGTCAATTTCTGGAAGCATGGGATTAGTTTGAGCATTGATCTAAAAACTCTTACACAAGAATTTCTTAAGGGCATACTTCTATTAAACATTACTCTTTGCTATTTCTGCTGAGCAAAAGAAGAAGGAAAAAAAACCCCATCCTGCCCTATGCTGCCTTAAAAGGAAAAAACAAAGGGAAGTTTGATGAAATCATGTGGGTGCTCTTGACTTACCTTTATCCATCACCGTAAAATGTGCCCACATGGAAGATAAATAGTGTTATTACATCCAGTGCTCAGTACTAAGTTCCAGAAATGCCGACAAGACACTAATCCCAACAAAATGTATGGAAGTTAATTATAACTGAAGCACACAGAAGTCAGCCAGAAGATTGCAGTCACCACGATTCACTGAATGAACACTTTGTTCTTTGCTGTGAAGGAGATATGCACATCTCTCTCCTCATTCCCTTTCTGCATCTCCCTTCTGCCTTGCCTACATAACTCCTAAAGTGCAACTCCATGCTGGGAACAAATGTGCTGTAAGCCTGAGAAAGAAAGGAAACCTTCTCAGTGGCTCGTGCCCAGGGGACATTCATAAAGCCCAGGGACTGCAGAGAGCCTGGTGCTATCTCTGTAACCTTAAGCTTGAGGCCATTCACTGACACTTTCTTCTCCCAAGAAGGGTATCCATCAGGCATTCAGCATAGTAGCATCTCTCCCTGAAATATGATTGGCTGTAAGGCCACCAGAAGTTCAGGTTTGCTATTAAAGCCTTATTAGGAAAGCTAGTCAGATTTCAAAGGCTGTGGTTCTTGTGAAAAGGTAACTAAATTTTCTGCCATAGAGAGATAGGGTCAATCAGCCCTGCATCAAAGAAAAATATGGGCCAAGAAAATGTGAATGGAACTGGAAGTAGGTATTTGAGTTTCTGCTGCTTATTCCCTTTGACCCTCTGGATGGAGAATAGTGATACCATTGTCCCTAACTCACTATCAATTCATTCATTCATTCACTCAAAGTACATTTTATTACATTCCTAACCATGCAAGGGTATCACAAAGAACATCAGTCATTCAAGAAATTCATTGAGACATCTATTATTGTCATTTAAAAAATAAATTTGGCAATGCTGACTAGTCTCCTTCAGAACCCTACTGGCGCAGTGGTTGAGAATCCACCTGCCAATGCAGGGGACACAGGTTCGAGCCCTGGTCCAGGAAGATCCCACATGCCGCGGAGCAACTAAGCCCGTGTGCCACAACTACTGAGTCTGTGCTCTAGAGCCCGTGAGCCACAACTACTGAGCCCACATGCCACAGCTGCTGAAGCCCGCGTGCCTAGAGCCTGTGCTCCGCAACAAGAGAAGCCACTGCAATGAGAAGCCCGTGCACCGCAACGAAGACCCAATGCAGCCAAAAATTAAAAATAAATAAAGAAATTAAAAAAAAACAAAAAACAAACCCTCATCTTTTCTGCATTCCCTCCCCAGCCAAGAATCTTCTTAGCAAAGTTTTCCCTAGCCTGGGAAGCCAATCAAATTTGAACTTCTCTCTGTGATTCAGTAACTGTCATATCATGTTTCTCTATTTTCTTCACAGATATTTCTGGAATTTTCATATTTTTTGGTTCCTGACTTATTCTCTGCCTCCCTGAATTAGAATGTCAATTCCACAAGACAAGACCCCTTTCCAACCTTCTTCACTATGGTTCCAGGTCAGGTTGGCCATCTGGTAATGCCTTTTGCCTTGCTTGCATTAGGTCTAAAACTATGCCAGAACAGAGTAAGTGTTTAGTAAATATTTTGATTGAATGAAAGAACTATAAACGTGGCAAATACAGAAATGAGATGCTGTTGAAAAGACTGAGATAAAAATTAAGGGGAGGCATGAGGAAACCTTGCTTTCTAGTTATTATTCGGCAGCTTCAGAAACTGAAGCAAAGAGCTTGCAAGCAACTTGATATTAGAACACAAGACAAAGTTTACCCAAGCCATTGATCCTTATGACTATGTTCTTTAATAATAATAATAATAAAAGCAACAACAACATTAGTACTCTGGTACATTTATTTTCTGCCAGACACAGTTCTAAGTGCTTTTCATATGTTAAATAATTTAATCCCTAAAGTATCCTGTAAGAGAGACACTATTATTACCTTCTTTTCACAGATGAAGTAACTGAGGCATAGAAAATGAAGTGATATTGTACAGCACAGGGAAATATAGCCATTAATTTGTAATAATGTTAAATGGAGTATAATCTATAAAAATACTGAATCACTATGTTGTACACCTGAAGCTAACATATTACTGTAAATCAACTATACTTCAACAAGAACATAAATAATAAATTGAAAAATAATTTTTAAAAGAGAAAGAAAGTGACTTACCAAAGGTCACAAAGCTTATATGTGTCAGAGGCAAGGTGTAAACCCAGGCACTCTGATTCTCTTAACCATCTGGCTATACATTAAACCTCACTGTGTTTCCCTGATTTTATTGGCTTTATCCTATTGTGACCATGCTAAAAGAGTATTGCATAGCATGGATTAGAAACATAGATCTTTTACAAATCTATTTAAAAAGTGGATGGGACTATTATTGTAACAATGAACAGTAAAGCTTCAGAATAAATGGAGAAAGAAGAATAACTGTTTTTCATACTGTCTTAAGCAGCCACCCTCATGACAGGGGGAAAATGAGGCAAATTTTTTCTGTTTAGCCTTAAGTGTATTTATACACTTTAATATCTTGTATGCTCATCAGAGCAATTTGTCAGTTGGTTGTAAGCTTTCTACATAAATATATGTGAAACTTGTGGTATCTACAGATATCCCCTATTAAAATGATGAATATATCTGTTTTAAGTCTACCCAAAGTAGAAAATAAACTAGAGCCTCTGAGGCACATTTCAACAGGAGAGAGGAGAGATTTATGCATTTGCAGGTACTTCAGCCTCGACGTTCAGTTGAGAGCCTCCTTTCTCCCTACCCCTTTCCTCCCGGACTCAGTTGAGATAACCTGATTGTCCTCTTCCTGTAGAGCCCAGACCACCCACAGACTCATATCGGCAGATGAATGGATAAAGAAGATGTGGCACTGTATATATACAATGGAATGTTACTCAGCCATGAAAAAGACACGAAATTGAGTTATTTGTAGTGAGGTGGATGGACCTAGAGTCTGTCATACCGAGTGAAGTAAGTCAGAAAGAGAAAACCAAATACCGTATGCTAACACATATATATAGAATCTAAAAAAAAAGATTCTGAAGAACCTAGGGGCAGGACAGGAATAAAGACGCAGACGTTGAGAATGGACTTGAGGACGTGGGAAGGGGGAAGGGTAAGCTGGGACAAAGTGAGAGAGTGGCATGGACATGTATACACTACCAAATGTAAAATTGATAGCTAGTGGGAAGCAGCCGCATAGCACAGGGAGATCAGCTTGGTGCTTTGTGACCACCTAGAGGGGTGGGATAGGGAGGGTGGGAGGGAGACTCAAGAGGGAGGAGATATGGGGATATATGTATATGTATAGCTGATTCACTTGTTATAAAGCAGAAACTAACACACCATTGTAGAGCAATTATACTCCAGTAAAGATGTTAAAAAAAAAAAAAAAGCCTTCAGTTAAATATCAACTTCCATTAGCCCATCCATGGTGCCCATCCATTCAATGAATATATACTTAGCATGTGCTGTGCACGAGACTAGATTTGTTGCCTAGATTCTTAATCCCCAAACTATTTTCCTTAGCACCTATTCCTTTTTTTCTTCAGTATCCCAGTTTGGATTTCTGGTTTCTTCTCCCTGGTCTGGACAGACAGCCTTGGGGGACTTCTCCAGGATCACTTTACCTGATTTAAGATGGTCTATACTCCCAGCATTATCTCCCTTTTCTTCCCAATGTCTGCTCCCGGTCCTTCTTAACCAAGTGCATTCCATTACTCCTCCTTCCTCTCAACCAAAATCATTACACACCCATCACTTGGGCCCAAAGTTGACTTACTAAGCAATAAATATTTCTGTGTACTGTTCTGAATGTTCTGTTAATGACCCCATGGCTATTCCAAATGTACCCATTTCTAGAACACCAGTGAAATAAAACATAATACCAGTTAGGACCATTTGAGGAGAAGAATGTGGCTTAGAATCATCTGTGATATTTACTATTTCCTGCTTAATGCAAATTATTCTACTTTAGGCATGTGTCCCAAAGTATATCCCAAGAAACTGATCCTAAGAGAGGTACCACATGAAAAAAAAAGTTCTGTGCAGGAAATCCTGTGTTCTACATTCCCTTCTTGTGTCACAAACTGGTTTGACACAGGAAACCCATTTTTTTAAATAACATCCATGATGTCCCCATTGAATCCACTTTAGGAAATGCAGCTTTCGTAAAAGGAGACAAAGATGAACCAGAAATATTTTCCACCTTCAAAGGAACTTTACCTTGGAATAGTGCAGAGAGAAAGATGCACAGCACAAAACAGAAGTAAACAAAGCACAAATGTGTGTGTTTGTGTTTATGAGTAGAAGGTAAAAAATAAGTATGAGCTGATTGCTTAGTTTCATGGTAAGGTGATTGGCCTTTCATTGGAATAATGATGTAATATGTCCTGAATCCCTATCCAGCCTAGGACATATAAGGAAAGTCAGATGCAGGGCGATTTTTTAGAAGTTTTATGTGTGATAGAGAGATCCTTACTTCTGTTTATGCTGCTCGCAGCTCCCCTAAGCTCCCCTCGCTAACTTCTGATCCCTTTAATTGTTCCCAAGAATTTGTAGCTTCATCCCAAAGTCTGGCTCCACGTCAGTATCTATATGGTTGTGATACTGAATATTTATTTTGCAACCCATCCTCTCAAAGACATGTGTTTTACTCTAAGTCTGAAAGAGCCTAAAAGACCATCCCATACTCATATTTTATAGGCTCATCGTATTTATGTGACGTGGTCATGTTTCAACAGCTAAATCATGGCAGGTGAGGGAGTAAGATGAAGGCATGGGGACTCCCAGCCATAGAGCTAGGCAAACATGGTCCTTCCTTGGCCAGCCCAGTGAGGGTGTCCTCAACGCTGATAGGCTGATTCTGTTTAAAGACTTCATTTGTCACACCCTCATTACTCTCACCCACACTCTGGGAGCTAAGAAGGACTGGCCAGGAGCAAAAGGTCAATATGATCACACACATTCACTTCCAAAAAGAACCCCACCAAGTTATTGATGTAGATATCAATTTATTCTAGCTGTCTGACCACCTCTTCAGAATCATTCCTGGCCCCTGCATGTTCAACTCTCACAAGCTCAGGTACAATAGCAGTGCTTGAGTTCACCAGGAGGCAAATGAAAACATATTGCTAGTCTGTACCATCCTTTTTTTCCAAAATATTCTAAGCTAGAGATTCTGTAGCTATGAAGGCCCAAGGGTTTCATTAACTTAATTGCTAACAATTTATGCTTCAATCTACTGTCATTGAAAAATGGTGGATAATGATGAGCTAATTCTCACATGAACTGCAGTGAGGATTTGTTCTTTTTACACATCTATATACAACTAAAATCTTTTTTAAATGAAACTAGACTAGGAAAGAAAAATTTTAAAAAGATTCACGTTGGTTTGAAAGACAACACTTCTCGTCTCCTCACCTCTATCCCTCCTAAGACAATTCTTATGTCTCTTTAATCTCCCCTAAGAAGGATTTCCAGTTTTACCAAAAAGTCTGGCTCCAAATCTAGGTATATTTATGGTTGTAATTTTCAAGCTGTAAAGTGCTATATAATACACCTACCACATTACGGGCAACAGATAAATATTTATGTAATGAAAAAAAATGGGTGAATAGTATTATTATTTTCCTTCTTTACATGTGTATTTTCTTCTTTTATCCTACCTAGAACAAGACTAGGGGCTGTTCAAAAAGGGATACCTAAATGATTTGGTCATATTTCCTACTTAATGCCTCTGCTGCTCAGTCCTTGTGTCCCAATTTTTGTTACTAAATACTTTGTGCTTTGCAAAAACTATTTCAGGTGTGGAAATGAGAAGGCCTCATGCAGTGGAGACACTGCTTACTGAGTTCCTACAAAGTGCAAAGTACATTTTTTGGCACTGGAGAGTCAAACGGTTACATGAAATCTGTGATTTCTGCCATCAAAGGTTTACAGTCTATTTGAGGATCTTGTGTATATGTGTGTATACATAAGCATATATATGTATATAATTTGGGATTATATATTATATTTAATTATATAATTATAATTATATAATTGGGATATATATGTGTGTGTATATACATGATGATAATTGGGAAAATTAAGTTTGGAATTAGAAAATTAGATTGGGCAGATTAACTAGTAAAATATTACAATAGGCTATCATTTAAAAATAATATTAACAGAAAATACAGAACAAAACAGTCTGTACAAATTAAAAATAAGAAAGGAACTTATAGGAAAGGAAATCTGTGTGTTTTCTGACTGCCTTTAATTTTATATATATTTTTCTTTGCTATATACCCTTCAAATTTTTAAAAATAAGTTAAAAATGTAAGAAGCATATGCTAAATATAAAATGAGTGATACGTGTACAGGCAACTAGCACAAAAGTTCAGAAGAGAAAGCAGCCTGGGGATTATTCTGGATTCTCTCCAAAGTAAGCTAAGTACTTACAATTTCTGTATGTTTTACAGAGAGTGAAACTGTTTACTCCATACTTAGCCACTATGGAACCAGAAAACCTTCTGATTTATTGAAATCTACATTGTACATAATCTTTTGAAATTATTCAATATTAATACTTCCATAAATATACATAAGCTAGAAGCTTTAAATGTATTTACAGATAGTATCCTCTTTATGTTTTATTGAATATTCAAAAATCATTTGCCATTAGATGATTATTAATATGTAACAAAATGCCATAAAACCTCTTTAAGAAGCTTTAGAGGATTGGGTATTTTATTTCTCCCAAAGAAGTCCAACATCAACATCATCCCTAGTTTTTCTCCCCCTCAATAAGATTGCGTACTGTTTTTTGCCAGTGCCCAAGGATAGTGCAAAGTTATCCACAGTACCTCCCAGAGCTACACAGAGTCCACCCCAGACTCTGAATCAACAAGTCTGAAGCCCTGAGGCTGGCAAGGAGTGACTTCTGCTGTCAGCTCTTCAGGCTTTTCTCTATCCCAGGCTTGGAATGCAGAGCAGGGTGGAAGTGTTTCATTTGGAAGCTATCTACTTCTTAGGAAGTTTACCTCGGGGGTCTCAGAAATATTGAGCTGCTTGGCACTTGAAGGAACTTCCCAATAAGAGGGCAGACTAGAAAGATTAGTTTCATTCAGGCAAGGAGGACAGAATCTGAAACATGAGACACTGGTCAAGACTCTTGATCTCAAGTGACAGAAACCCAATTAAAACTCATTTAATCACAGAAGGAAATAAAACAACAAGCCTTCATAAAACTTTCATTTCTTTTTAATCTCGCAGAAAAAATATTTAATTATTTGTATAAAAAATAAAAACATTGCAAGTAAGAAAAAAAAAAAGAAACTTGTTGAATCAGAAAGAGAACTGGTTCATGTCACTGAAAAGTCCAGGAGAGAATCTGGCTTCAGGGTCTCCAGATCATCAAAACTTTTGGCTCTCACTCTCTCTGGCTCTCTTTCTTGCTCCTGTTCTCATAGCTATTTCTCCGTATGAATTACCCACATTCTCTTAGACCGTAGCCTGAGGATGGAGTAGACAAAGAGTTGAGTATACGAGAGTGGAGTTTGAAGAAACTGTGGCACAACCAGATATCAGAAGTCAATCAGTGATCAGATATATGAGTACAGAGCTCAAGACAAAGGGCTCAATTAATAATTTTCATAGAGCTCCATGAACTAATGATAGCAACATTTATGAGCATCACCTGTATGCCAGGCAGTTTACTAAGCAATAAACCTCACTGAACCTTCAGAATTCTGTGAGAGAGTCTCAGAGATCTAAATGACGTGCCCAAATTCACATAACTACTAAACCATGGCGCTGCCGTATTTGAAAACCCAGGTCAGTACATATGACTCCTGTGCAGGACACTCTGGACATTAACCAAAGTGTTGGCTGCTGGGGACTCATAACTGTCCTCTCCCCAAATCTCCCTTCAGAAAGGGAGCTCCCTCAAGAAAGGGAGGTGCTTCATCCAAGGTTGTGCCCCCTTGATAAAAGGTACCAAGACCCAATCACCTCGCCTCAATTTGGGAGACTGCAAAGAACTTCCCATGGGATCGTTAGATGCCTCGGTTACAACTGCATCACAGTTAAACTTTAGCTTCTGCCCAATTTTACTTCCCCCACTTCCTTACATGTGTTGTTCCCAAGTGTACCCGTGGCAAAACTCACATGCACAAAACTCCATTTCCGGTTCTGTTTCAAACAAGCTCAAAGCCTGAGCTGTTGACCTTTATCATAAACTACCTCTTCAAATCAAGTTTGTTGACTTTGCCTGCTTAACTCCAAAGAGATATTGTGAAATGAATTATGAAGTTTTGAAAATGAGCAGTTTCCAAACAGGGAACAAAAAATATTCCCATGACGTACTCAAAAAGGTAGCATAATTTTATGTGAATTGTGGACCTAGTCAACAATTTTTCATGTCCTCTATTACAATATTTTATGTTCTCTATTACAAAGCTGAGCAGAAGACCTTCGTCATATTGGTTTACTCTTTCCTGTCTTCCTGGCAAATTAAACTGTTTGATGAACAGCCTGCATTTAGCAGTTTCTCCTGTATGGAGTTTTACAACATGGAGCTCGCCTGCACGTCAGAAACGGTTTAGATACAAATTGTTTCCTTGAGGAGTAACCATGGAGTCCTGCACTCCTAGGTTACTGGGAATTTGTTAGTATTCATTGAGTCCTGTGGTGTGTCAAATAGACACAAAGTTGCCAATCCTCAACTTCAAACTGAGTTACAACAGAAACCACAGTAAGAAAGACAAGAAACAAAGACCACTTTGTCCATCCTTGAAGGATGCCTTAACTTCATCAAGTCCTTCTAGAAAATGGTAATATTTTTTCCTTATCTCTCAGTGTTTTTCAATAGGAAAGACTGGCACCCATGTTACAGTTTCTGGAATTGCAGAAAGGCCCCCATGCTCTCCCAAATACATCCCCTCATTGACTTGAGGATATTTGCAATTCCACCCTTAGAAATTCTTTCTCTAGTATCAGTCAAAGGTGGCCAAGGCAATAGCAAGCCTTAAACCTTTTCAGTCCACTGCAGTTCAGTATAAGTATGACTGAGTTTGCCAACAACTTTTGAAAGCAGGTGGTTTTGATGACTAAGTTGTTGGGTAGAGAGATGGGGTAGGAAACCAGCACTGGTAGAACAATTATTTGTTCAAGACATTTTACAGGTACAACCTCATTTGGTCCTCATTTAACCCTATGTTAGCCCTGTATTATCCCTCCTTTATTGGTAAGGAAACTGAGTTTTAGAAAAGTAGATAGATTGTCCAATATCACGTACCTAGAAGGTACCAGATGTGGGCTCCATGTGTGGGCCTGCCCAATGGAACAGCACGATCCTCTAAAGACACCGGACTCATCAGGGGAGAAGATCGTGTCATTAGGGTAGAAAAGTGAAGAATGAAGAGGAAAAGGACTAAAACACAGGTGCTTAGCCTCATGATCATCACTGCACCTGGCCGTGGGACCTAAGGTAACATGGTACTACACAGAGCATGACATGAACCTGAAGGGGCCCCGGGATAAAGGGCTCCTTCGCAACAAGTAGATGAATAGTCCCCATGAAGTAGAAGGCCCACCTCCTCTGCAAACAAGGCCAAGAGCATATGTAAACTCATTAAAACCTTTGGTGCTAGAGAACGTCCACTCTGGACTGTAGTTTCTTTTTTTTTTTTTTTATAACCTTAAGTGGAGCATTAAATTTTTTTTTTTAATTTATTTATTTATTTTTGGCTGTGTTGGGTCTTCGTTTCTGTGCGAGGGCTTTCTCTAGTTGCGGCGAGCGGGGGCCACTCTTCATCGCGGTGCGCGGGCCTCTCACTATCGCGGCCTCTCTTGTTGCGGAGCACAGGCTCCAGACGCGCAGGCTCAGTAGTTGTGGCTCACGGGCCTAGTTGCTCCGCGGCATGTGGGATCTTCCCAGACCAGGGCTCGACCCCATGTCCCCTGCATTGGCAGGCAGATTCTCAACCACTGCGCCACCAGGGAAGCCCTGGACTGTAGTTTCTTAGCTGTTTGGTACATCAGTCTGACCAACAGTTTCCTCAGCCCACACTCAGATCGAGTTAGGTGGCTCTGAACAGGACTTTTGGAGACAAGCAGAGAGGGGAGTCACCTGAACGTACCATATATGTAGTTCTCTATGTGAGGCTACAGATTGATTCCCAAATAAAACAGGATCTCTTTGGGATTATCTACTGCTATAGATTGTCCACAGTGCTTCTCCCTGCAATACCAACAACTCTTAGGAGTTTGAAGTAGGAAATGTACTCCCAGGTACAACAATTTTAGTTCTCCAAGTATAACAGGGCTGCGTTTATATCACTGGGCTTAGACAAAGTTGATCCAAGTCCCCCCAGATTTATACTAAGTTATCTATTCATTAACCGCAATTCTAGTACTAACCTTTTCTCATCTTGGAATGTTAGACATGGAGCTCAAAAGTATTATGATGTACTGGGAAAACAGCATAAGGTTAAGAACATGGGTTTTGGAACCAGACAGTCTTTGATTCAAGTCCCAGTTCTAGTATTTTCTAGTGCATGGCCTTGCACAAGTTACTTAATCTCTCTGCACCTCAGTTTTAGTGAGGGTAAAATGGAGATCTATCCAGTAAGGCTGCTGTGAGGGTCAAATGAGATAAGGTATGTAAAACCCTTATTGTTATCTCTTTAATTCTCACATTATGACCCTGTATTTGAAGAAAGCCATTGAAAATGACTTACCATGAGATTTTGCCCATCTGCCAGGTGAACACATGGCTGTTTAGAAGGAAAATACATTAGTTTGGCTGAAAAAAATACTAAAATCAACAACTTGTTGAAGTCAAATGTTCAGAGAAAGATGGTATTTGGTGCTATTATATAGTTTACCCAGAAAGATTACAGCAAAAAGTAAATGAAAAGCAGTCAACATTCTTGTTTTAAATAGTACAGAGATTCATAACCTTCACTGTATTAGATGTAAGAGAAAACTCCCTTTTTCACATAATTTTTGATCTCTGTTTAAAAATAACATTTCAATCAAACCTTTTGATGATTGATGATTGATTATTCACCATCAAATATTGGTACCTTGTGAAGTGGATTTGCTTTTATTTTATTTATTTATTTATTTTTTAAATAAATTTATTTATTTTATTTATTTATTTTTTAAATAAATTTATTTATTTTATTTATTTATTTTTGGCTGCACTGGGTCTTTGTTGCTGCGCACAGACTTTCTCTAGTTGCAGCGAGCGGGGGCTACTCTTCGTTGCGGTGTGCGGGCTTCTCATTGTGGTGGCTTCTCTTGTTGCGGAGCGCCGGCTCTAGGCGCACGGGCTTCAATAGTTGTGGCACGTGGGCTCAGAAGTTGTGGCTCACGGGCTCTAGAGCGCAGGCTCAGTAGTTGTGGCGCACGGGCTTAGTTGCTCCATGGCATGTGGGATCTTCCCGGACCAGGGCTCGAACCCGTGTCCCCTGCATTGGCAGGCGGATTCTTAACCACTGCGCCACCAAGGAAACCCGGATTTGCTTTTAGAGCTCCTTTTCTGGCACCAGTTTTCCTCGGAAAAGAAGGAGTTTCTGTCCACTGAGATGGAGACATATTTGTGGATGCTGTCAAAAGCTCTTTTACATTTGATGTCTCATGTCAGAGAAATCAAGGATCCCGAGAGGAATTACTTTCTACCAAGAGTCATATGTGCTCAGCTTAGTATATATTTTCCAGGACTTTCTTCAAAGACTGGGCATTATAATGGAACTATTTTGAAGAGGACTGGAAAAGATCCATTCAAAATGTATCTCCTAGCTCCTTGTCTAGTTAGGTTTATCCTACAATACCTTTTTGACATTTTAAATCACATATCCTTTAGCTGTGATGGGAATGTCATGAGGAAATCTCTTGAAGAACAAAGAAATGAGTATGTGTGACGATTGAAGAGGCAATTTAAAGGGCTATTGTGACCATGAATATCCCACTGAACTGGATACAGCTGTGTAAACCCAGGATGGGAGGTATGTAAACAGGGATTTGACAATGCTATGCTGCTGAGTTTGGCTAGAGCTCAGATCACACATGTCAGTTTTAATTATCAGTATCTCCCACCATGTCTTTGACCTAAACAAAATACATAGTTGTCTCTTCAGACACATCTGTGTAAAGTCATATTGGATAAAGTGGGTATTTTAACATACAACATCTGAAATTTTGGCTTTAATGGAGGCATTCTTCTAAGGCTCAAAGATTAACAAGAGGGGAAAAAAACTTGTAGAGAAGAGTAAGCAAAGGCAGAGATGCCATAAATTTTCCTTCTGGTCCACTAATCGACACCAGCACTCTGCCAGTGAATTATTGTAAATAAATTAATAGGGAAACCCATTTGTCATCACTTTGTATGCTAATGAAATTCTAAAGAGCCTGAAGGATAAAGTGCTGATTGATTTCATTTATCAAAATCCTACGCATCCTTTAAGACCCAGATCAAACATCATCCCTTCCATGAAGCCCTGAATGTCCATGCCCAGGAATGGGTTTCCGCTGCCCCAAATCCACCGTGCCGGTTTTCTCTGTCATACGTAAGAAAATTGGCTGAATACAAAGGATATCTTAGTAGACTTTACATCAGAGTTTGAGTCCTGGCTCTACCACTCCTAGCTAAGTGACTTTAGGCAAATAAGTTTGCCTTTCAAATCTAATGATGACATTTATTGAAACCTTACCATGCACAAAGTATGCAATACAGTATTTCTAATCCTCACTACAACCTACAATGTGGTTATGATTGTTCTCCACTGTAAAGCCGAGGAAACTGAATAGTTCAATAACTTAAGACAACACATTTAATAAGCTAGTCTTCAAGCTTCAACAAATATGCATATTCCATTTCATTATCCTACCTTTCTCACTTCATCTACCACTTAGGAAGCACTTAACAAATAGTAGTTCTTATTACATACATGCTGACAATACCAGTTTATTGACTGACCAATATAGTAGTTTATTGATTGACCTAATGGGAAGTTTTAAAGACCACATTAACCCCTGTGACCTCAGAGGGCCTGGGTTTTTCATTTACTGTAGACAACCTGGACCTTGAATTTTACACTGAGCAGCAAAAGCTACAGCATAAAGTATCAAAGGCTATAAAATTCAACAAGATTTGATATATGCCATTTCTCTTTTTTTTTTTTCTTGACAAAAATAAGGCCACTCTCCATAGACACAGAACACTTTTGACCATAATTTACTGTATGAGTTCGAAGTTGATTAATCTGAGCATGATAATATATTTCAAAATATTGTAATCTCACAATTAATGGATGCTAAAAAATAGAATATATCAATACCAACATTTACTAAAACATTATAAATTGAATATTTTTATTCTAGATAATTTTTTTTTATTTTAAGAAAAATTGAAAGAATAATTATATTTTTATAGTCATTTCAAAGTTGGGTAAGAATTCCAAAACTTTATTTGGAATAACCACTCTTCGGTCTGGAATACAAGTTTTCAGCTCTTTTGAGGAAACGGGGAGGGGGAAGGGTAAGCTGGGACGAAGTGAGAGAGTAGCATTGACATATATACACTACCAAATGTAAAATAGCTAGCTAGTGGGAAGCAGCTGTATAGCACAGGGAGATCAGCTCGGTGCTCTGTGACCTCCTAGAGGGGAGGGATAGGGAGGGTGGGAGGGAGCCGCAAGAGGGAAGAGATATGGGGATATGTATATATATAGCTGATTCACTTTGTTATACAGCAGAAACTAACACAACATTGTAAAGCAATTATACTCCAATAAAGATGTTAAAGTCCTTGGGGCAAGGTGTGAATGTCAATTTAAGACATGTAATTTGTAACAAAGAATTCCTTTGAGGGCTACAAACTACTTGAGCTTAGCAACCTGGAGTTTATATATCTTATCTTGCTCTTGGCGATGATCTAAGAGTCTAGCTTCTGAAAAGGAGGTAAATGTGTCAATTAAGAATTGACCCTGATGAAGCTAAACTTTCTCAATTGACAGATACTTGCCTTAGATACCAATCCAGTAAATTAGACCAATGGACACACTTTTACTAATAGCAGGACAGAACTGTTGATGCATGAAAGCAACGTAGTACAGTGACAGGAGCAAAGACTTTGAAAGAAGACGGGTCTGCACCCTGGCTTTAACATGTACTTGAGCAGTTAATTAGCATGCCACAGTGATTTATTGAGAGCTTGGTGTGTGCTGGGTACTATTTTAGGTATTAGGCCCTGAAACCACTCTCTAAGCTTCTGTTTTCTCACGTTAAATCTAAGAAAGAATGAAAGAAAATATAAGCAAAGCACTTAGCAGGGTTCCTGGAATACAGTAGGTGACTGATAAATAGTGGCTGATATAATATTATTGTTTCTGTGGCAATGGAGTTTGGATAAATCTGACCTTTACAGTTTGATTTTCATTCTTCTTCAACTCCCAATCAATGTGGCTAAAGCTCAATTTTATTATTTCAGAAATATGACCTTATTATTAAATTTAAATGCTCACATGAAAAAGGAAAACTTAGTCACCTGAATATTTTTCCAACAATATTAATCTGAAATAATATTTTGCCAATAATTATCATCATTTTAGAATGAGTCAGTTATATGTCATGTTGCAATAATAATACTTGGATCAGGATGCTTTCAATTGCAATTAAGAGAAAAACTCCACTCAGAACAAACAATAAGGGAAATTTATTAGCTCATATAATTGAAAGGTAGAGACTAAACACTGTATATTATCACATATAATTCTTACAATGTATCCATTATCATCTCCATTTTATATGAAATAAATGAAGCCTAGAGAGATTAAATAACTTATCCAAAGTTCACACAGACACTGTGTGAGGAGTCAATATTTGAATCCAGGCCATCAGACTCCAAAGTCCATTCTACTTTTTAAACCATTTAGAACAATTCCTGGCATAGACTACCCAACCAACATCCACTTTTCATAATAACCACTAGACCTTTTTACTTTCCAAAATATGGTGACTTTTTATTCCATTTTTCCATTTTCTATTTTAACATGAGAGTGTCATATAGATATAGCCAAAGAATTTGGATTAATATACTACATCACAATCAGTTTCATTTTTCAGGTCACCAAATGCCTAGATCCAGGCACAAAGCCAAGTGCATTGAAGGAGATAAAATACTTGCTCTTCACTTTAAGTTTACAATGCATATACTTCTATAGTTCTTCAGGGTTGACAAAGGCGTAGGGCCTGCATTAGCTCCTTTGGTCCTTATAACAAACCTGGTCAGAATTTCTATAAGCCTGACCTGGACTGTCAGGGGTCAGGGCCCACCGTAAGCATGGGCTGGCTAGAAATCTTTACACAAAATATGAATAGGTGCTGGAGCCCAGGACCAGACCCCTGGATCAGGGTAATTAATTTGTGCCAGTTTCCCTCACGCTACCCACCCCTACCTCATCGGCCCCACTCCTGTCTCTAAGGCTAGTGCTAAGTTCAAGAAATGCCAAGTGCTATCTGTAACACAAGAGTAAAGCTAACACTCCTTGGGTCTGAGGCAGACACTTAAAATACAGCAACATGTTCAAGCAGCTTTAAATGGAAGCTTGTTTCATCATTTCTTTTCCTTTGCATGGCTATGAAACCTTAGTTTGTCTCTTTAAGCATCCTAAACATAATTATTTTAAAGTCTAGGTCAATATAAACTCTCCCAGACTTTATGGTGTAAATGTGGAAAACCTCATATGTTAACAAGATAAATAAGTAATGTCTTTGTCAGACACAGCTCTAGAATTCATTGCATCTGGAGTACATTGATGTCTCCATAGTTGATTCTGTTGCTGTTTTTCTTAAAGCTAGTTTTCTTCATGTGTGTATGAATTTGGGCTTGCAGGAGCATTTTGAACGGAAGCCTTTTGGGTTTGGGTTTGGGTTTGGGCTTCGGTTCTCTGACATCTGCCTGTGAACACACTCTCACTCACCTTCCGTCTGTACCCCCTGCTCTTGCTTCCTGCGCGCATCTCTCCACATGCCCCCCACGTGCCTCCCTCTACAGTTGCCTCAATATGCCCCCCGCACAACCAGCCCCCAGTCCAGAACCGGGTCTTTTAAGGTTTGGAGGTTTGGGGTATATATTTGTTTCCTAAGCCTGCCATAATAAATTACCACAAGCTTGGTGCCCTCAAACAACAGAAATTTACACTCTCATAGATCTGGAGGCCAAAAGCCTGAAATCAAGGTGTCAGCAAGTCCATGCTCCTTCTGAAGAGTTTAGGAGAGAATCCTTCCTTGCCTCTTCCCAGCTTCTGGTGGCTACTGGCATTCCTTGGCTTGCAGTAGCTGCATCACTCCAATCTCTGCCTCTGTCTTCACGTGGCCTTCTCCCCAGTTTGTCTCTATGTGTGCTGCTCATTTTATAAGGACATCTCGGTCATTGGGTTTAGGGACCACCCTAAATGCAGGATGATTTAGTGTCCAGATTCTTAACTAATTACATCTGCAAAGACCTTATTTCCAAATAAGGTCACATTCTGAGGTTCTGGATGGCCATGGATTTTTGCAGGGTTGGGGGGTGTCTGTTCAACTCACTGCAAGTCACAGACCCTATGATTCTATGGAGGAGAACAAAGACACAGTTACCAAGCCATTGGATGGTTTCATTCAGCTCCCAGTCACAAGGCTGTTTCTAAGTTCCTTGACCCAGACAGTAATCTACAGTATTTTTTCCCACTTTACAAAAATGGTGTTGGAGGGACATCTTCTCCCATGTAGAAGACCCTCAGTCCCCCGAAGAAACAAAACTCCTGGACATCACTGCCAGTTGAGGGCACAGTGCATCTTCACTCTAGCCCTACCACCTGTTCGTGTGTCTGTTCCATTGCTAGTTCTTAAAGATGTTTGCATTGTTTTTGAACCTAGCTATGCCTGCTAAGCTTTCTATTTTTACATTTTATCTCTCATTGCTATATGTTTGGGTACATCAAAGTATCAGTTGACTACATCATCTTGATGGGTTTCCACTTCCATTTTTTTTTTAATGCATACTGTGTAAGTCAAACAAAGTAAGCATCTGTCACTTTGCAACATTTGCTTAGGTCAAGCGTCCCTATAAAATGGTAATGGGGGCTGCATAGTTCTGACTTGGTAGATAGTGCAAAATAGTTTTCCAAAACAATTGCATCAATTTACACTCCCACAAGCAGTATATGAGAGGTCTAGCTGCTCTGTATTCCCTCTATTTTATGTTCTCTTGAATAATTTCTGTAAGGTTAGTTTTATTTCTTCTTTAAAAGTTCTGAAGAATTCACTAGTGAAGCTATCTGGGCCTGGAGGATTTTTGTTTTTTTGTTTGAGGAAGATTTTTAATCACAGATTCAATTTATTTAACAGATGTGGGACTGTTAAGATTTTCTATTTCTTCTATCAGTTTTGGCACATTGTGTTTTTCAAGAGATTTTTTCCATTAACTCTAAATTTTAAATGTATTGGTATTACATTTTACACAATATCCTCTTATTATCTTGGTATTATCTGTAGGTTCTCTACTGATGTCCCTTCTTATTTTTGCTATTTAGTTTTTTCTTATCAGTCTCAATTATTAATTTAATAAGATTTTCTGATTAAATTTTTACTTTATTGATATTCTCAGTTGTGTGCCTTTTTTCTAGTACATTGGTTTCTGCTCTTATTTTTATTATAGTCTATACTTATTTGCATTTAATTTATTCTTTTCTAATTTCTCAAGTTGGATAATAGATTATTGGTTTTATGTTTCTTCTTTTATACTATGTACATTTAAAGCTATTCATTTCTCTTCATCACTGCTTTAGCTACATACTACTAGTTTTTATATATTGAGTTTGCTTCATTATTTAGTTAAAACTCTTTTTCATTTGGTTAATTTTTAACTTCATATATTTTGAAGCTGTGTTATTAGGTGCATTCACATTTAACATTATTACATCTTCCTGTTGAGTCAACCCTCTATTATTATCAAATATCTTTGATTATTTCTTACATTTCTCTGCCTTAAAGTCCACTTTGAGTGATATAAATGTAGACATAATACCTTTCTTCTGCTTAGTGTAGTATATGTTTTTCCATGCTTTTAAACACAATCTATGTCTTGATTTTATATGTGGTTCTTGTAAACTACATGTAGTTTGTCTTTTTCTTTCTTTTTGTTACTCAAATCTGACAATTTTTGGCTTTTAATTGGTGTGTCTTAGTCCATATACATTTAATGTAGTTACTGATACAGTTGAATTTATGTCTATCATATTGTTATTTTTTTCTCTGTTCCATCCGTTCTTTGTTCCTTTAGTTCTCCTTTCTGCATTCTGTGTATTAATCAAGTCTTTTACGTATTCTATTGTCTCAACTATTAGCTATTTTATTATACCTTCTAGTAGCATTCTTATAGCATTCTTATAGTAGCATTCTTATAGCATTCTCCTTTCTGCATTCTGTGTATTAATCAAGTCTTTTACATATTCTATTGTATCATCTATTAGCTATTTTATTATACCTTCTAGTAGCATTCTTACAGTTGTAACACTAAAATTACAGTATACTTTCTTATTCTATTATAATATACTTTAAATTGTTACCTTTACCACTGCCCAAACAACACAAGAAATGTAAAGAGACTATGTCCATTTTTCTGTTCTCATGTCCTTTGTGCTATTGTTGTCACATATTTTACTTTTATTGATGTTATGAGTTAAAGAAGACTTTATTGTTTTATTGTTTTAATCAGTCAACATTCATTTATACTCACATTTTACCTTTTATGATATACTTTATTCCTTTCTGCACTTCTGTGCTTTCATCTGGGATCATTTTCCTTCAGCAAGAAGAATTCTCATAATGTTTCTTGCAGTGTGAGTCTGCTACTAATGAGGTTTTCAGTTTCACTTTGCCTAAAAATATGTTTATTTTGCTTTCATTTTTTCAGAAATATTTTCCCACGTATGGCATTGTAGGTGATTTTTCCAGTACTTTACAAATGTTATTTGATTGTTTTCTGTCTTCTGTTATTTTCCTTAGGAATTTAGCTATTAATTGTAATCTATTTTTTCTCTCTGATTGCTTTTAATATCTTCTCTTTGTTTTTGGACTTTAACATCTTGACTATAGTTTGCCAGGTGTGGTTTTTTTTGTATTTGTTCTGCTTGGTATTCACTCCACTTCTTAAATTAATGGGATAGTCTTTTTATCAGATTTGGGAAATTCTTGGTCATTATTTCTTCAAGTATTGTTTCTGTTCTATTTTCTCTCTCTCCTCTTTTGGGGACTATTAGTACAGTTATGTAAACTTTTTGATTATATTCTCATTAATTTTATGTTTTATTCTTTTTTTACATACTGTCTTTTTTTTTTTTAAATTAATTAATTAATTAATTTATGGCTGTGTTGGGTCTTCGTTTCTGTGCGAGGGCTTTCTCTAGTTGCGGCAAGCGGGGGCCACTCTTCATCGCGGTGCGCGGGCCTCTCACTATCGCGGCCTCTCTTGTTGCGGAGCACAGACTCCAGACGCGCAGGCTCAGTAGGTGTGGCTCACGGGCCTAGTTGCTCCGCGGCATGTGGGATCTTCCCAGACCAGGGCTCGAACCCGTGTCCCCTGCATTGGCAGGCAGACTCTCAACCACTGCGCCACCAGGGAAGCCCCCATACTGTCTTTTAAATTGGGCATTATCTGTTAACATGTCTTTGAGTTCTGTCCACTCTGCTTTTTTTTTTTTTTTTTTTTTTTTACACTCTGCTTTTTAAAAAATTTTATTTTGTTGAAGTATAGTTGATTTACAATTTTGTGTTAACTTCTGCTGTACAGCAAAGTGATTCAGTTATACATATATATACATTATTTTTCATATTCTTTTCTGTTATCGTTTATCACAAGATGTTGAATTTAGTTCCTTGTGCTATACAGTGGGACCTTGTTGTTTATGCATTCTCTATATAATAGTATGCATCTGCTAATCCCAAACTCCCAATCCATCCCTTCCCCACCCCACCCCTCCCCCTTGGCAACCACAAGTCTCTTTTCTATGTCTGTGAGTCTGTTTCTGTTTTGTAGATAAGTTCATTTGTGCATATTTTAGATTCCACATATAAGTGATATCATATGGTATTTTGTCTCTTTCTGACTTGCTTCACTTAATATGATAATCCCTAGGTCCATCCATGTTGCTGCACATTCTGCTTTTAAATTCATTCAATGAGTTCTCAATTTCAGATATCATGTTTTGCAGTTCTAGAATGTCAATTTGATTCCTTTTTTTATAGATTCTGATTATTTGTTTATAGTCTCCATATTGTCATGCATTTTCCATCTTTTCTTCTATTTTTAACATAATATTTATAGTCATTTGATATGTTCAAATGCTAACTACAACATCTGGATTATTTCTGGTTCTAGTTCTGTCTTTTCTCTTGATTATTGATCACTCTTCATGCTTTTTTGCATGTCAGTAATTTTTTAGACATTGTAGATACTTTGAATGATGTTCTCTTCCTCTCAAGAGTATTAAGTTTTTTGGGGGTAGACAGTTAAATGACAAGCAAATCATCTAGATCTTATCAAGCTTAGTTTTAGGCTTCATCAGTGTGGGTCTTAGGTTTTAGTTTTGCCCATACTCTTAGGGCATTGTCTTTACTCTAAAATTTGACCTTCCTGCTATCTAAACTGAAGTTCCAAGGTGCTCCTAAGGTCTCTCCACTCTGTCTCGGTTTTGACTCCAAACTCTGTCTCCATAGCACTGTACAGCTTCTGAAAGTCTTTGCTTGGCTGTCAGCCTCACAACAAGTATTCTTGGCTAAGCATCTCAGAGTTGTACCCTGTGCCTGTAGTTTAGCATCAACCCAAAGATACAAGGGGTCTATTTACTCAGATTTGGGGAGCTTTCCCCCTAACAACTTGGCTGCCTTTACTCTGGAACCATGTTCCCAAATCGCAGTCACCTTGGCAGTCTAAAATTTCAATCTCTGTCTTTTTTTACTTAGCAAGACCACAATTCTCTATTCAGGCTCCATGTTCTTGCTCTGTAAATTGGAAACTACTGTCAGGGAGAAAGCATCAGGAATATGGGGATTACCTCTTATGCTTCCTTCTCTCAAGGATTAAAGCCCTATGTTGGTTGCTCTCCAATGGCTGCAAATAGTTATTTTACGTATTTTATCCACCTCTTATATGCATTTATAACAATAGGCTGAGTCCAATACCAGAAAAGAGATGTCTCTTCTCCTTAGGTATTAGCCTCTTAGCTGCCTCTCTTTTAGTTTCTGAGCATCTTGCCCCGTGCATGCATCCTTTTATAACTAGTAGATGCCTCATGGGGAGGCTGCATACATATTTTGGGGCTCACATTTTTGTGACTGCCTTGGTAGGCTTGTTCTCCAATTTTTGTCTTCCCTACCCATGAGACTGCCACAAGTTCTAGGACACCACTTTTTCTTAGCTTCTAAAGCTCATATTAAGTATAAGCAAATGCTCTTATGAGAGGATAAGACCATGATAAACTTAGGGCTTATAATGTATGTTCATTCCCTGTTGAATCATGGCCCCATATTTCTTCTGGTCATCTTAGTTGATTTCTAATACTTTCAAACATCTGCTTTTTCCTTTGTTTTGTGCTTTAACTCAACTTACGTAGTTATTCTCAGCAGAAGAGTTAGTCTGATACAAGTTACTGTCAATGCAAAAATCCCTCACTTGTGTTTTCATTTTGACTGTCTAAAAGAACCATTTTCTAGTTCTGGCCTGGAAGTTAAAATAAACTAAAATCAAATCAAGGGAAGAGATGGCGTGACTGGTTTTTCTAATCTTTGTTGTCTTGTTATTTTTGAATCCCCTCCTACATAATTTATACCGAGTTTCACCTATAATATACTTCATTGATGCAAGTAATTTCAGTGCATTTTAGTCAAATAAATCTCCCCAGTGAAATATTCTTAGTTAATAACTAACATATTAAAAGCCAGAAGTACTTGCCAGAACCATAAATTTTGAATTAATTTTATAGCTGTTGAAGAGCAGGATGTTATTCTAGGCTGTAGACCCTGCACTGCCAGTCTTAAGGGCCACAGGACACTTACTGTGGAATTAAATAGACTTTGATAAGCATCATCAAATGTGGCCCTTGTGTTCTCCTTTTTCCACATCAGCAGCAGACCCTTGCATGATTTCTCAGGCTACAAGTCAGAGGGAATATATTTTCTAGTCAGGGAAAGTAATTTAAATTCCAATATTATGAATCTGTACCAACTAATATCAGGAGGAAAATAAAGGATAAAAGGGCTGAATTTACATATCTGTTGTCCCG
Organism: Balaenoptera borealis; assembly: GCF_965194805.1. Taxonomy (NCBI): domain Eukaryota; kingdom Metazoa; phylum Chordata; class Mammalia; order Artiodactyla; family Balaenopteridae; genus Balaenoptera; species Balaenoptera borealis. The sequence continues at coordinate 21,491,763 of NC_138876.1, forward strand.
CCAAATCTTTTATTTTGCTTAAAGATTAAGATTCACATCTGATGCCATGAGTGATAAAAGTGTGTCTGAGTTTTGCAAGTAAATTGGAAGAAAATAGAAAGTAAAGCAGTTCAGAAAAACATATAAAAATGTAGGTAAACATCCAAAAAGGAGAAATTTTTTTTGAATTTTATTTAATTTATTTTTTTATACAGCAGTTTCTCATTAGTTACCCATTTTATACATATGAGTGTATATATGTCTACCCCAATCTCCCAGTTCATCCCACCACCATCACCCCCCGCCACTTTCCCCCCTTGGTGTCCATATGTTTGTTCTCTACTTCTGTATCTCAATTTCTGACCTGCAAACTGGTTCATCTGTACCATTTTTCTAGGTTCCACATATATGTGTTAATATATGATATTTGTTTTTCTCTTTCTGACTGACTTCACTCTGTATGACAGTCTCTAGATCCATCCACGTCTCTACAAATGACCCAATTTCATTCCTTATATGGCTGAGTAATATTCCATTGTATATATGTACCACACCTTCTTTATCCATTCGTCTGTCGATGGGCATTTGAGTTGCTTCCATGTCCTGGCTATTGTAAATAGTGCTGCAATGAACATTGGGGTGCATGTGTCTTTTTGAATTGTGGTTTTCTCTGGGTATATGCCCAGTAGTGGGATTGCTGGGTCATATGGTAATTCTGTTTTTAGTTTTTTAAAGAACCTCCATACCACTCTCCATAGTGGCTGTATCAATTTACATTCCCACCAACAGTGCAAGAGGGTTCCCTTTTCTCCACACCCTCTCCAGCATTTGTTGTTTGTAGATTTTCTGATGATGCCCATTCTAACTGGTGTGAGGTGATACCTCATTGTAGTTTTGATTTGCATTTCTCTAATAATTAGTGATGTAGAGCAGCTTTTCATGTGCTTCTTGGCCATCTGTATATCTTCTTTGGAGAAATGTCTATTTAGGTCTTCTGCCCATTTTTGGATTGGGTTGTTTGTTTTTTTAATATTGAGCTGCATGAGCTGTTTATGTATTTTGGAGATTAATCCTTTGTCCGTTGATTCGTTTGCAAATATTTTCTCCCATTCTGAGGGTTGTCTTTTCGTCTTGTTTGTAGTTTCCTTTGCTGTGCAAAAGCTTTTAAGTTTCATTAGGTCCCATTTGTTTATTTTTGTTTTTATTTCCATTACTCTAGGAGGTGGATCAGAAAAGATCTTGCTGTGATTTATGTCAAAGAGTGTTCTTCCTATGCTTTCCTCTAAGAGTTTCATAGTGTCCGGTCTTACATTTAGGTCTCTAATCCATTTTTAGTTTATTTTTCTGTATGGTGTTAGGGAGTGTTCCAATTTCATTCTTTTACAAGAACCTGTCCAGTTTTCCCAGCACCATTTATTGAAGAGACTGTCTTTTCTCCATTGTATATCCTTGTCTCCTTTGTCATAGATTAGTTGACCATAGGTGTGTGGGTTTACCTCTGGGCTTTCTATCCTGTTCCATTGATCTATATTTCTGCTTTTGTGCCAGTACCATATTGTCTTGATTACTGTAGCTTTGTAATATAGTCTGAAGTCAGGGAGTCTGATTCCTCCAGCTCCATTTTTCTTTCTCAAGATTGCCTTGGCTATTCGGGGTCTTTTGTGTTTCCATACAAATTGTGAAATTTTTTGTTCTCGTTCTGTGAAAAATGCCATTGGTAGTTTGATAGGGATTGCATTGAATCTGTAGATTGCTTTGGGTAGAATAGTAATTTTCACAATATTGATTCTTCCAATCCAAGAACATGGTATATCTCTCCATCTGTTTGTATCATCTTTAATTTCTTTCATCAGTGTCTTAGAGTTTTCTGCATACAGGTCTTTTGTCTCCCTAGGTAGGTTTATTCCTAGGTATTTTATTCTTTTTGTTGCAATAGTAAATGGGAGTGTTTCCTTAATTTCTCTTTCAGATTTTTCATCATTAGTGTATAGGAATGCAAGAGATTCCTGTGCATTCATTTTGTGTTCTGCAACTTTACCAAATTCATTGATTAGCTCTAGTAGTTTTCAGGTGGCATCTTTAGGATTCTCTATGTATAGTATCATGTCATCTGCAAACAGTGATAATTTTACTTCTTCTTTTCCGATTTGTATTCCTTTTATTTCTTTTCCTTCTCTGATTGCTCTGGCTAGGACTTCTAAAACTATGTTGAATAATAGTGGTGAGAGTGGATATCCTTGTCTTGTTCCTGATCTTAAAGGAAGTGCTTTCAGTTTTTCACCATTGAGAATGATGTTTGCTGTGAGTTTGTCATATATGCCCTTCATTATGTTGAGGTCAGTTCCCTCTATGCCCACTTTCTGGAGAGTTTTTATCATAAATGGGTGTTGAATTTTGTCAAAAGCTTTTTCTGCATCTATTGAAATGATCATATGGTTTTTCCTTCTTCGGTTTGTTAATATGGTGTATCACATTGATTGATTTGCGTATATTGAAGAATCCTTGTATCCCTGGGATAAATCCCACTTGATCGTGGTGTATGATCCTTTTAATGTGTTGTTGGATTCTGTTTGCTAGTATTTTGTTGAGGATTTTTGCATCTATATTCATCAGTGATATTGGTCTGTAATATTCTTTTTTTGTAGTATCTTTGTCTGGTTTTGGTATAAGGGTGATGGTGACCTCATAGAATGAGTTTGGGAGTGTTCCTTCCTCTGCTACATTTTGGAAGAGTTTGAGAAGGATCGGTGTTAGCTCTTCTCTAAATGTTTCGTAGAGTTCACCTGTGAAGCCATCTGGTCCTGGACTTTGTTTGTTGGAAGATTTTAAATCACAGTTTCAATTTCATTACTTGTGATTGGTCTGTTCATATTTTCTATTTCTTCCTGGTTCAGTCTTGGAAGGTTATACCTTTCTAAGAATTTGTCCATTTCTTCCCGGTTGTCCATTTTATTGGCATAGACTTGCTTGTAGTAGTCTCTTAGGATGCTTTGTATTTCTGCGGTGTCTGTTGTAACTTCTCATTTTTCATTTCTAAATTTATTGATTTGAGTCCTCTCCCTGTTTTTCTTGATGAGTCTGGCTAATGGTTTATCAATTTTGTTATCTTCTCAAAGAACCAGCTTTTAGTTTTATTGATCTTTGATATTGTTTCCTTCATTTCTTTTTCATTTATTTCTGATCTGATCTTTATGATTTCTTTCCTTCTGCTAACTTTGGGGGTTATTTTGTTCTTCTTTCTGTAATTGCTTTAGGTGTAAGGTTAGGTTGTTTATTTGAGATTTTTCTTCTTTCTTGAGGTAGGATTGTATTGCTATGAACTTCCATCTTAGAACTGCTTTTGCTGCATCCCATAGGTTTTGGATCATCATGTTTTCATTGTCATTTGTCTCTAGGTATTTTTTGATTTCCTCTTTGATTTCTTCAGTGATCTCTTAGTTATTTAGTAATGTATTGTTTAGCCTCCATGTATTTGTGTTTTTTACAGTTTTTTCGCTGTAATTGATTTCTAATCTCATAGCGTTGTGGTCAGAAAAGATGCTTGATATGATTTCAATTTTCTTAAATTTTCTGAGGCTTGATTTGTGACCTAAGATATGATCTATCCTGGAGAATGTTCCATGCACACTTGAGAAGAAAGTGTAATCTGCTGTTTTTGGATGGAATGTCCTATAAATATCAATTAAATCTCTCTGGTCCATTGTGTCATTTAAAGCTTGTGTTTCCTTATTAATTTTCTGTTTGGATGATCTGTCCATTGGTGTAAGTGAGGTGTTAACGTCCCCCACTATTACTGTGTTACTGTCGATTTTCTCTTTTATAGCTGTTAGCAGTTGCCTTATGTATTGAGGTGCTCCTATGTTGGGTGCATATATATTTATAATTGTTATATCTTCTTCTTGGATTGATCCCTTGATCATTATGTAGTGTCCTTCCTTGTCTCTTGTAACATTCTTTATTTTAAAGTCTATTTTATCTGATATGAATATTGCTACCCCAGCTTTCTTTTGATTTCCATCTGCATGGAATATCTTTTTCCATCCCCTTACTTTCAGTCTGTATGTGTCCCTAGGTCTGAAGTGGGTCTCTTGTAGACAGCATATATATGAGTCTTGTTTTTGTATCCATTCAGAGAGCTTGTGTCTTTTGGTTGGAGCATTTAATCCATTCACGTTTAAGATAATTATCGATATCTATGTTCCTTTTACCATTTTCTCAATTGTTTTGGGGTTTGTTTTTGTAGGTCCTTTTCTTCTCTTGTGTTTCCCTCCTAGAGAAGTTCCTTTAGCATTTGTTGTAGAGCTGGCTTGGTGGTGCTGAATTCTCTTAGCTTTTGTTTGTCTGTAAAGCTTTTGATTTCTCCATCGAATCTGAATGAGATCCTTGCTGGGTAGAGTAATCTTGGTTGTACATGCTTCCCTTTCATCACTTTAAATATGTCATGCCACTCCCTTCTGGCTTGTAGAGTTTCTGCTGAGAAATCAGCTGTTAACCTTATGGGAGTTCCCTTGTATGTTATTTGTCGTTTTCCCCTTGCTGCTTTCAGTAATTTTTCTTTGTCTTTAATTTTTTGCCAATTTGATTACTGTGTGTCTCGGTGTGTTTCTCCTTGGGTTTATCTTGTATGGGACTCTCTGTGCTTCCTGGACTCGGGTGGCTATTTCCTTTCCCATGTTAGGGAAGTTTTCAACTATAAGCTCTTCAAATATTTTCTCGGTCCTTTCTCTCTCTCTTCTCCTTCTGGGACCCCTATAATGTGAATGTTGTTGCGTTTAATGTTGTCCCAGAGGTCTCTTAGGCTGTCTTCATTCCTTTTCATTCTTTTTTCTTTATTCTGTTCCGCAGCAGTGAATTCCACCATTCTGTCTTCCAGGTCACTTATCCGTTCTTCTGCCTCTGTTATTCTGCTATTGATTCCTTCTAGTGTATTTTTCATTTCAGTTATTGTATTGGTCATCTCTATTTGTTTGTTCTTTAATTCTTCTAGGTCTTTATTAAACATTTCTTGCATCTTCTTGATCTTTCCCTCATTCTTTTTCCAAGGTCCTGAATCATCTTCACTATCAGTATTCTGAATTCTTTTTCTGGAAGGTTGCCTATCTCCACTTCATTTAGTTGTTTTTCTGGGGTTTTGTCTTGTTCCTTCATCTGGTACTTAGCCCTCTGCCTTTTCATCTCATCTATGTTTCTGTGAATGTGGTTTTAATTCCACAGGCTGCAGGATTGTAGTTCTTCTTGCTTCTGCTGTCTGCCCTCCAGTGGATGAGGCTATCTGAGAGGCTTGTGCAAGTTTCCTGATGGGAGGGACTGGTGGTGGGTAAAGCTGGCTGTTGCTCTGGTGGACAGAGCTCAGTAAAACTTTAATCCACTTGTCTGCTGTTGAGTGGGGCTGGGTTCCCTCCTTGTTGGTTGTTTGGCCTGAGGCGACCCAACACTGGAGCCTACCTGGGCTCTTTGGTGGGGCTAATGGCAGACTCTGGGAGGGCTCACGCCAAGGAGTACTTCCCAGAACTTCTGCTGCCAGTGTCCTTGTCCTCACGGTGAGACACAGCCACCCCCTGCCTCTGCAGGAGACCCTCCAACACTTGCAGATAGGTCTGGTTCAGTCTCCTATGGGGTCAATGCTCCTTCCCCTGGGTCCTGATGCGCACACTACTTTGTGTGTGCCCTCCAAGAGTGGAGTCTCTGTTTCCCCCAGTCCTGTCAAAGTCCTGCAATCAAACTCCACTAGCCTTCAAAGTGTGATTCTCTTGGAATTCCTCCTCCCATTTCCAGACCCCCAGGTTGGGAAGCCTGACGTGGGGCTCAGAACCTTCACTCCAGTGGGTGGACTTCTGTGGTATAAGTGTTCTTCAGTTTGTGAGCCACCCATCCAGCAGTTATGGATTTGATTTTATTGTGATTGTGCCCCTCCTACCGTCTCATTGTGGCTTCTCCTTTGTCTTTGGGTGTGGGGTATCTTTTCTGGTGAGTTCCAGTGTCTTCCTGTCAATGATTGTTCAGCAGTTAGTTGTGATTCTGGTGCTCTTGCAAGAAGGATTGAGGGCTCGTCCTTCTACTCCCCAAAAAGGAGAAATTTTTGTTAGAAGATAGCAGAATTAGTATTTGAAAGTAGAGAAAGTACAAGAAAAAATAAGGGAAATGCTAACTATTCTTCTAGTACTTCATTTATAAAGAGAAAAGGAGGAAGAAAAAGTCTCATTACTGTAAAGTGAGGGTAACTTAAAAATAAAATGGTAAATATAATAACTAAATAAGTTGCCAATAGCATTTCCCTGGCAAAATTCTCCCCAGGTAAAATCGTATTCTGAAGCCTAGGTTTCACATATGTTATTTGAACAAGGTTTTAGTACACACACCCACACACACAGACACACACACACACACACACCCCAAACAAATATACATATACCTCACTAACAAATTTTGTGTAGTTGGTTGGTTAAATAAACTTTTCATTTTAGAATAATTAGAGATCTACAAAAATGTTGCAAAGATAATAAGGTGTTCCTGTGTACCACTCACTTAGTTTCCCCTAATATTAACATCTTCCATTATCATGATACATCTGTCAACACCAAGAAACCAACACTGGTACATTGCTATTAACTAAACTTCAGACTTACTTGATTTCAGTGGTTTTCCACTAACCTTCTTTTTCTGTTCTAGGATACCACATTGCATTTAGACATCATATCAGCTTAGACAGCTCTTGGCTCTGACAGTTTCTTAGTCTTTCCTTGTTTTTGCATGATTTTGACAGTTTGGGGAAGTACTGGTCAGATATTTTGTACAACGCTCCTTAATTTGGGGTTGGCTGGTGCTTTCTCATAATTAAACTTGGAGTTACAGGATTTGGGGAGGAATACCACAGAGGTGAGGTGCCCTTATCATCATAAGAGAGAGTACATGGTATCAACATGGCTTATCATTAGAGATGTTCACCTTGATTACTTGGTTAGGGAGTGTTTGCCAGTTTCCTCCACTGTAGAATTATATATATATATAAATTTTTTTTTTCCTTTCCATACACTATTCTTTGGAAGCCAAACTCAAGGGGAATGGTAGATATTAGGCTCCACCTCCTTACAGGGGCAACAAATGTTTCCAAAACCTAGATTTTAGGAATAAACATGAAAGGGCAAATAAAAACAAATCCAAAATCTTTTACTTAGTGTTTTATAACACCAAAACTACTATATAGTATACCTTATGACAGAACCCAACAGAATAAGAACTTAAATACCATGGTTTCAACCTCAGGAATTGGAAATTAGTTTTCAGTTCTTGCTATCCAATTGAATGACAATGTAGATGGCACAGTTCTGAGATGGTAAATATATGGGCATGCACTCCTCATCCTTATGGCAGACATCACTAATCAATCAAGTAATCTTTTCTAATTTTATCCAGTGTAGCTTTGGAGTTCTTTCATTATCAGTTGTGCTGGCAATAGATATGTAAATAGAAGCCTAACATCATTTCTTATTTTGTTTCTAGCACTAAAGAACACTGTCAAAAAATTTACCATTGTGCTTCAGCAAACATTTTAGCATTACCCAATGGTCTTTCTTGAGGAGCTATAATTGTGTAGCACATTCAGAGTTACCTGAATATCTCTATTCATCCCCTCCTCCACGCTTAATTCAGCAAAAATATGCTATAATTTTCAGAAATCAACAAATGTGATCCTGCTTATTATCTATTTTTTATGCATTCAAAATTATTTTTTGAATGGTTCTGAAGAACCAGGGGCAGGACAGGAATAAAGACGCAGACATAGAGAATGTACTTGAGGACACGGGGAGGGGGAAGGGGAAGCTGGGATGAAGTGAGAGAGTGGCATGGACATATATACACTACCAAATGTAAAATAGATAGCTAGTGGGAAGCAGCCACATAGCACAGGGAGATCAGCTCGGTGCTTTGTGACCACCTAGAGGGGCGGGATAGGAAGGGTGGGAGGGAGATGCAAGAGGGAGGAGATATGGGGATATATGTATATGTATAGCTGATTCACTTTATTATACAGCAGAAACTAACACACCATTGTAAAGCAATTATACTCCAGTAAAGATGTTTTTAAAAAAAAAGTGTATTCTCCGGTTGGGGGTGCATTGTTCTACTACGTATATATCTTAAATCTTAATTATGCTTGCTAATTTTTTAATTATGTAATTAAATCCCTTCTATATTCTTGCTGACTTTTTATATTCTTGGTCTATCGAATATAGAAAGATTTGTTAAACTGTCACTGTATGATATTGGATTTATCTATTTTTTCTGCTAACTTTTGCTTAAACATTCTGAGGTGGTGTCAAAATTTGCATGAAAATTTAAAATTATTTCTGTTATACGAAATGTACCTTTTGTCATTATGAAGTGACACTCTATCTCTAGTAAAGCTTTATGCCTTAGAGAAAAATAAATTATTTTTTGAATATCTACTTCATTCAGTGACTTGTGTTAGGTTCTATAGGGACCATATTTCATAGAATAGCATTACTGCCCTCAAGGAGTTTATATGTTATATATGGAGACTTTGCATAAATCGGGGGACAGAGTGAAAAGTCTGTATGAATGGGAGAAAGTATTACAGGCATTAGGAAGATGGGGATCACTTTTCTCTGAGATAATCCAGAAGAAGCTACAGAGAAGGAAAGTATAGTTCCCAATGCAAGCCTGAGTTAATCCAGTCATTCTACAAATATTTATCAACTTCCAAGCATATACCAGTGGCTTCATTAGAGGCTGGGGATTATAGTACTAGAACAATAACAACTACAAATAATATGAATGATTACTTTTAATTCCAGCTTTCTTTGTGCTGGATGAACAAAATTACAGGCATGGTCTTTGACAAGTGTTCTGAAAGAAGCATGCATAAGATGCTAAGGAAACACAGAGGAACATCATCTAAAAAGGACTTCATGGATTAGAAAGGCAAAAATTCTAGCACATTTCCTAGAGCAGTGACTCTTCAGCCAAGTTTTAGAAGATGAATAGGAGGTAACTATATGTATGGGGCCAAAACACCACTCCCAAAGAGAGAAGGGCTGGGAGGAAGGCCCTAAAGCAAGAGAATTCGTGGTGCATACTGAAAGAGGCTGGATGTGGTGAGAGGGAACGGCACTACCCAAGCAAGATGGGCCTGGAGGACAGGGCAGTATATGGAAGGAAGAATGAAGGCTTGAGCTTCATAGCATTTAGCCATGTCAGCTGACTATGTAGTACAGTGTAACAACATTCAAAGTGAAGCTTACACTAAACTCCTCTGGATTACGATATTGCCTCCAGATTGCCCCTTCAATCTGTTGCCCATCAAGACCACCCTTTATCACACGTACATAGATGAGTTTGTCAGAGGAAGAGTGAGCAGAGCAGGGACCTGGTGGGATAAGATGTGGGACCGGGAAATCCCACTGGTGAGGAATGTCATCCTGGGGTATAAGTCTGAAAACATGGACCTCTGTCCCAACTAGTAAAGTACCAAATGCAGATATCTCAGTTGAAGAGTGAAGAGAAAGAGATCATCCACCAAAAAATAAAAATTAAAAATAAGTAAATGAAAGTATTAGATCAGACTTCACCTAGCTCGCAGGCAATAGATATTTTCTTTTTGGCAGATGGTGATGAGATGCCTGGATCAGATGCTAATTAAACAGCTGATGGAAATTCATGCTGGAATTCAAGACTTGAAAGAGGAGTACAGAGACTTCAAGGGTGTGGAATTCAACTTCCCTAAGTCCAGTCTAGAAGATGTTTATTATAATCATCCGTTCTTAACAGAGCCATTGCCTCATATTAAAAAGCCTTTCAGAAAAATACTCTATAGAAGAAGTTCTATTCCATGACATGAATAGAAATTGGATTCTCAGACTTAGGCAATACTTATCCTATTTCTCACCCTAACAGTGAATTTTTCTCCTATGTCAATGTCAGTGGGGTATCATACTTAGAGATGTGTTTCAATATATAAAGACTACACAGTGATAATACAGACCTGTAAAAGACTGCGTGACATATCGCTTTATTTATCTTCTCTCCTTAGAAAATGAAAGGTGGGAAGAGGAATATCAAGTAAAAAACTTTGATTTTTCTCAGGTCTACATTTTTTCTTTATCATAACCAGTTTTTTGAAAATAGAAAATACTCATTTGTAAAGACCATCCTTATAAGTTGTAGTAAAAATACACTTTATACCATCTATTTATTTATAAACCCCCTGTGTGCCTGCCTTGCCCTTCCCCTAGGCTGCACTTATTTGCTGATAGCCGAGAAGGTGGTCATTGTTTGTCGTGCAGATTTCTTGGCTTGGGTATTGCCAGATGAGCTACTAATTGTGTTTGTTTTTAGGTCTGTCTTCTGACTTGTTGATTGATTCCTCCTGCAGATCATCAATGGAAATTAAGTGTTTTGGTCAGGGTCTTAATTTGAATTTTAGTTAAGTTTTCCATCCAGCTTCCAAAATCTCCAATAGGTAGAATTGCCCTTTCTATCTACTCGTCTGCTGATCAGTATGGAATTTAAGCATATCCTGCTCTGTCTTTGCCTGACTCCCTGTGCAGGAGTCTTTGGAGGCTCTTAGCGGACATCTGTGCAGACCTGTTTGTTCTCTCTCCACCCATACATCAGACTGTGGGTCAGTGGACACAATCCTTATATCTCCAGTGCCCTAGGCCAATGCCAATTAGGTGGTAAATAAATAGTTAAATAAATAAATGAGTGGATGGATGAATGGATGACTAAACCATAAAAAAAAGCTAAGATGAAACTATTTATTCGATATTTCTCTGTTTACAGACAAATCTTCCCCCACTTGAAAACTACTGGGTGATAGTCAAGACTTCTAAAGTTATGTGGTGGGTGGGATATTTCCTAGTAATGACACCTCTGATGAATCCCATCCTCTCCATTAGCACAGCAAAGTAGAAAGTTGCTGACTCAATAGAGCGTAAAATTCACCTCACTTGGCTTTAGAAGCATATCCTTTCTTTTATTTTATAAAACCTTAGTCAGCACATATTCCAAAGAATTTGAATTTTATAGGGTGAAATGTAAAGCTGTGTTTCTTAACAATCTTATACTGAGACACACACACACACACACACACACACACACACACACACACACACACAAACTCACCATCTCTTAAATGTATTTAGAATTCAGGAAAAAAAAGGGACTTCCCTGGTGGTCCAGTGGTAAAGAATTCGCCTTCCAATGCAGGGGACAGGGTTCGATCCCCATTCGGGGAACTAAGATCCCACCGGCCATGGGGTAACTAGGCCCACGTGCCACATCTATTGAGCTTACGTGCCAGGACTAGAGAGAAGCACGCGTGCCTCAGTGAAAGATCCTGTGTGCCACAACTAAGACCTGATGCAGCCAAAAAAATTAAGGAAAATAAATAAATAGAATTCAGAAAAACAAGAGAGCATTCCTTACTTCTCAAATAGTCAGAGAATTAAAAATTGTTGTAATTCCAGAGTAGGTGAGGATATTGGGAAATTGGCATTTCCATACATTTTTAGCAAGAGTATATTCTGATACTCCATTTTTAAAGGACAATTTGCCAACAGTATCAAAATTATAAAAGCACATACTCTGTAATTTAAGAACCCCATATCCAGGAATGTAGTTTTTATAATTACCTGTACAATAATATGTACAGGAAAATTTATTACAGCATCATTTCACATAGCAAAACTCCTGTAAGTAACCTAATTGTTTATTATTAGGAGAAAAGTTCTATAAACTATGGTTTGTTCCTGCAGCTGTTAAAAATAATGAGAATGATCTTTACATACTGCTATAGAGAGATATATCAAGTGGGAAACATTATTACAAAATAATACATACATTATGATCCCCTTTGGTTTAAAAAAAAATAGTTGTGTGTGTAAGTTTGTGTGTGTGTGTGTGTGACTGTGTGTGCTGAGAGAAATTCTAGAAAGATACACAAGAAATAATTGACAGTGTCTACCTCAGGAAGTAAAACAGGCAGAAGTCAAGGCAACTTTTTCTTCAAAGTTTACCTTTCTACATTTTGAACTTTTTAATGTATATGTGTTACTTCTATAATTTAAAAACAAGTTAGTAAATTTTGGAGATTAATCCTTTGTCAGTTGCTTCATTTGCAAATATTTTCTCCCATTCTGAGGGTTGTCTTTTGGTCTTGTTTATGGTTTCCTTTGCTGTGCAAAAGCTTTTAAGTTTCATTCGGTCCCAACTGTTTATTTTTGTTTTTATTTCCATTTCTCTAGGAGGTGGGTCAAAAAAGATCTTGCTGTGATTTATGTCATAGAGTGTTCTGCCTATATTTTCCTCTAAGAGTTTGATAGTGTCTGGCCTTACATTTAGGTCTTTAATCCATTATAAGTTTATTTTTGTGTATGGTGTGAGGGAGTGTTCTAATTTCATACTTTTACATGTACCTGTCCAGTATTCCCAGCACCACTTATTGAAGAGGCTGTCTTTTCTCCACTGTATATTCTTGCCTCCTTTATCAAAGATAAGGTGACCGTATGTACGTGGGTTTATCTCTGGGCTTTCTATCCTGTTCCATTGATCTATATTTCTGTTTTTGTGCCAGTACCATACTGTCTTGATTACTGTAGCTTTGTAGTATAGTCTGAAGTCAGGGAGCCTGATTCCTCCAGCTCCGTTTTTCTTTCTCAAGATTGCTTTTGCTATTCGGGGTCTTTTGCGTTTCCATACAAATTGTGAAATTTTTTGTTCTAGTTCAATGAAAAATGCCAGTGGTAGTTTGATAGGGATTGCATTGAATCTGTAGATTGCTTTGGGTAGTATAGTCATTTTCACAATGTTGATTCTTCCAATCCAAGAACATGGTATATCTCTCCATCTGTTCGTATCATCTTTAATTTCTTTCATCAGTGTCTTAGAGTTTTCTGCATACAGGTCTTTTGTCTCCTTAGGTAGGTTTATTCCTAGATATTTTATTCTTTTTGTTGCAATGGTAAATGGGAGTGTTTTCTTAATTTCACTTTCAGATTTTTCATCATTAGTGTATAGGAATGCTAGAGATTTCTGTGCATTAATTTTGTATCCTGCTACTTTACCAAATTCATTGATTAGTTCTAGTAGTTTTCTGGTAGCATCTTTAGGATTCTCTATGTATAGTATCATGTCATCTGCAAACAGTGACAGCTTTACTTCTTCTTTTCTGATTTGGATTCCTTTTATTTCCTTTGGATTTCCTTTTATACTCCAATAAAGATGTTAAAAAAAAAAAAGACAAGTTAGTAAAAAAAAAGACGTGTGTCTAAAATAATACATGCAAATAATTTTATAATTTTGGGGTAGAGAGGCCTTCCAGTGGAACACACAAACCATAAATGAAAAGATAAGCATATTTGACCACATACATTTATTTTTAAATTTTAATACCAAGAAGAAAAAATTAAAAAGTATTGTCCAAGGCTGGGTGAAGAGTTTTTAGAGATGACACCACGAGTAAGATTCATAAAAGAAAAAAATGATAAATTGGTTTATATCAAAATTAAAAACTTCCTCTGTAAAAGACCCAGTGAAGATGAAAAGATTAGCAGTAGACTTGGAGAAAACATTTGCAAATTACATATAGGCCAAAGATTGTATGTAGAACATATAAACAGCCCTCCAAGCTCAACAGTTGCTTTTTTTTTAAGAAGAAAGCAAATAATCATATTAGAAAATGGGTAAAAGATATGAACATACATTTCTCTGAAGAACATACACATGAAAATAAATGCATGGAAGATGTTCAACATCACTAGCCATTAGGGAAATGCAGATTAGAACTGCAGTGAGATATCACTACATACCTATCAGAATGGCTAAAATAAAAAATAGTGACAATACCAAAGTTGGTGAGGGCATGATGAAACTGAATTACTCTGTTGCTGGTAGGAATGGAAAATGGGACTGCCATTATGTATGCCTCCATATTGTTTTCCATAGTGGCTACACCAATTTACATTCCCACCAAAAGTGTAGGAGGGTCCCTTTTTCTCCACATCTTCACCGACATTTCTTATTTCTGGTCTTTTCAATGATAGCCATTCTGACATGTGTGAGATGTTATATCATTGTGGTTTTGATTTTCATTTCTCTGATGGTTAGCAATGTTGAGCATCTTTTCATGTGCCTGTTGGCTATCTGTGTATCTTCTTGGAAAACTGTCTCTTCAGGTCTTCTGCCCATTTTTAAATCAAGTTGTTTATTTTTTTGATATTGAGTTGTATAGCTAATTATATATTTTGAATATTAACCCATTATTGCAAATATTTTCTCTCATTCAGTAGGCTGCTGTTTCATTTTGTCAATGGTGTCCTTTGCAGTGCAAAAGGTTTTAAGTTTAATTAAGCCGCATTTGTTTATTTTTGCTTTTGTTTCCTTTGCCTTGGGAGACAGATACAAAAAATACTGCTACAATGTATGTCAAAGAGTGTTCTGCCTGTGTTATTGTTTCTGGTCTTACATTTAGGCCTTTAATCCATTTTGACTTTCTTTTTGTATTCAGTTTGAGAAAATGTTCAAATTTCATTCTTTTACATATAACTGTCCAGTCTTCCCAGCCCCACTTATTGAGAAGAATATCTTTTCTCCATTGTATATTCTTGCCTCCTTTGTCATAGGTTAATTTGACCATAAGTGTGTGAGTTTATTTCTGTTCCATTGATCTATGTGTCGGTTTTTTTGCCAGTGCCATACTGATTTGATTACTATAGCTTTGTAGTATAGTCTGAAGTCAGGGGGCATGATACCTTCAGCTTTGTTTTCTTTCTCAAGATTTCTTTGGCTATTCAGGGTCTTTTGTGGTTCCATATAAATTTTAGGGTTGTTTGTTCTATTTATGTGAAAAATGTCATAGGTATTTTGATAAGGATTGCATTTAATCTGTAGATTGCTTTGGGTAGTATGGGCATTTTAACACTATTAATTCTTCCAGTTCATGAACATGAGATATCTTTCCATTTCTTTGTATCATCTTCAGTTTCATCAGTGTTTTATTATTTTCAGAGTATAGGTCTTTCACCTCCTTGGTTAATTTTATTCCTAGATATTTTATTCTTTTTGATGTGATATTAAATGGGATTTATTACTTGCTTCTCTTTATGATAGTTCATTATTAGTGCATAGAAAAGCAACAGATTTCTGCACATTAATCCTGTATCCTGCAACTTTACTGAATTCATATATTAGTTTTGACAGTTTTTTGGTGGAGAGTTTAGGGGGTTTTCTTGATATAGTATCACATCAACTGCAAATAGTGACAGTTTTACTTGTTCCCTTCCAACTCGGATGCCTTTCATTTCTTTTTCTTATCTGATTGCTGTGTCTAGGACTTCCAATACTATGTTAAATAGAAGTGGCGAGAGTGGGCGTTCTTGTCTTGTTCCTGATTTTAGAGGAAAATCTTTCAGCTTTTCACCATTGAGTATGATGTAAGCTGTGGGTTTGTCATAAATGGGCTTTATTATGTTGAGATATGTTCCCTCTATACCCACTTTGATGAGAGTTTTTATCATGAATGGATGTTGATTTTGTCATTTGTGTGCCTCCTGTTTGCCCCCTTAGCACTCTGAATTTCCCCCCACTACAGCATTGATCACATTATACTAGAGTATCTTATTGACTTATCTGCCCCTCCTCCCATCCAGGACATAAACACCATGAGAGCTAGAACCCCATCTTTCATGTTCATTGCAAGATGTTCATTTCAAAGTTGATGCTCAACACATGCCTAGAATAGTGCCTGACACCCAGGAGGCACAACAATAAAGCTGAATAAAAAAGGGAAGAAAAAAAGGGAAGGAGGAAGTGTGGGGAGAGGGGGCAGAGAGAGGGAGAAAGAGAGAAACAAAGAATGTTTGGACTGTTAGATTCATGCTGCTAATTGAACTTAAGGCAAAATTATAAGGTACAAAGTATTTAAATTTGGTATTTTTTTTCTTTTTCTATTCCCTTCCATTGTTTAATTATTCACTCTAGACAGTCTAAAGCAGGGGTCCCCAACCCCCAGGCCACAGACCGGTACGGGTCCACGGCCTGTTAGGAACTGGGCCGCACAGCAGGAGGTGAGTGACAGGGGATCAAGCGAAGCTTTATCTGCCGCTCCCCATCACTCCCCATCACTGGCATTACTGCCTGAACCATCATCCCACCCCCACCCCCGTCCGTGGAAAAATTGTCTTCCACGAGATCAGTCCCTGGTGCCAAAAAGGTTGGGGACCACTGCTCTAAAGGTCAGTGTTTTCATATCACAACCTAAAATAATTCATACTAAAGAAGTGATGACAGCATTGTTTCAGAGGGTGATTCCAAAAGCATTAGTTGGAGACAATAATGCTTAACCCAAAGAGTCTTAAAGATCATTTTGAGTTCAATCCCTCACTTTATAAATGAGGAAATTGAAGCCCAGAGACTCACCAGATATCACACAGCAAGTTCAGCTCAGAGCTGACACCCACAGCTGGGTCTTCTAACTTCCTAAACTGCACTTCCTCCTGGAGGAAACACCAGCCACTTAGGGAGAGTGATGTCTTGGGAAGCAGGATGAGGGTGATGTTCCCAAAGTCAGGCAGGCAAGCTTTCTTTCTGCCCCTCAAATTTCAACAGCCTCAAGCATCACCTACCCCAGAGGGTTATTGTGGGTTTAATGAGCTATTGGCTATGACAGCACCTGGTATATTGTCAACTGTAAAGCACTGGGTAAGCTGTAGGGTTGGGGGTAAACAGTAAACCATCAAGTCATAGTAGACTGAGAGGACATTGGTCGTGTTCTCAGTAACCTGACAATCTCACCTAGAAATCTTGAGAAATTTCTTTGCTTGACAATTCCTAACTGAATCCTGTAGAAGTTTAGAGAGACAAGCATCCTTCATACCAATTCAGAAGCAATTTTTGTACAGACTTGATTTTAGGCTGTTTTTTTGACAGTTCCCTAAACTTCCCTGATATAAAAAATTGAAAGCTGATGAACACTTCACTGTATTTTACTGCCAGTTCTCTCCTGAAACACTTTAGGAAATTATTTCATCCTAATTTCTTTCAGTTGCTGAAAAATAAAATGGCTTCTGTGACAGAATCAGATAGGTAGTAGGTTCCATAGGCATTTGGATATCCTTGATGGAGTGTGTTAAAAGAGAAACCAAGGTATATTAAAATTTTTAAGTTTATTTGAGCAAACATTGATTCAAAGCAGGCAGCATCCAATCTTGCAGATAGAAAAGGGTTCTGAGGTGTGGTGTACAAAATGAGAGACTTTTATAGCCAGAAGGAAGTAGGCACAAGGAAGCTATACTAGGCCAAAAAAAGTGGGTTGGTTATTGCAAGATCACTTTCTTTTAGGGGATGGCAGGGGTCTATCAGGCAGATTACCTGACGAGTGCTGATCATATGATTACTGGTTGACTGGTTTAAAATTCCATTTCTGGGAGAGCCAAAAGTGTAATCAAGTTAAATCTCAGTTTGGTGGCGTGGGGCTTAGCGTAAGTGACTCCATTTTGGACGTGTTGTCTTTCTCTTAACAAGTGTGAGTATGTGGAAATGTTTTTTTTTGTTTGTTTTTTAAATTTATTTATTATTTATTTATTAGCTTTTTTATTTTTGGCTGTGTTGGGTCTTCGTTTCTGTGAGAGGGCTTTCTCTAGTTGCAGTGAGCGGGGGCCACTCTTCATCGTGGTGCGCAGGCCTCTCACTATCGTGGCCTCTCTTGTTGCGGAGCACAGGCTCCAGACGCGCAGGCTCAGTAGTTGTGGCTCACGGGCCTAGTTGCTCCGCGGCATGTGGGATCTTCCCAGACCAGGGCTCAAACCTGTGTCCCCTGCATTGGCAGGCAGATTCTCAACCACTGCGCCACCAGGGAAGCCCTGTGGAAATGTTTTTAATAGTCAGAACCTTTACTGTGGAATTCCAGAGTCTCCACAGGGTTCAGAAGGGGTTTTCTCTCAGATACATTTCCCTCCAATATGCTTTGATTGGTCTCCTATTGCGTTAGATGGGTCCTAAGTGACCAAATGATGTTTCTGGAGTCCTTTGCCTATAGTTTCTAATATCCACAGTTGCAATCAGACAATGCATCATCCTGAACCTTCATCTCAGGAGGTTGTCGGGGTTCAAGTGTGTCAGTTAGTGATGCTTCGTTGGGTGCATGGAACTAAATACTTAAATAAAAGTGGCTTAAACAACTGAGTTTTATTACTGTTGTTCCTTAGAGAACAAGACTAGCCATAGGTAGGCAGTCTCAGGGTTGGCTCAGGAGCTCAGTGTTGCCATCAGCGACATTACTTCTCTTCATCTTTCTGTCTTCCCATCCTCAAAGTGTCCGTGTATCTCCTACCTTGGTCACAGGGTGGCTGCAGCAGGTGCAAGCTTTACAGCCTCATGTGACAGTGTTCCTAAGCAAGAAAGAAGAGAGCTTACCTCCTCTTTCTCCTTTTGTAGGAAAAGAAAACGTTTCTCAGAAAACCCCCAGCAAACTTCCCTTATGTCTTATTGGACAAAACTGGATTCTGTGGCCATTCTGAGCTCCCAGAAGGGCTGAGAAAAGTGAAGCTGTCATTCTCAATCTCTCCTGGAATCGGGTGCTTCCAATAGACAAGAAGGATGAGCAAAATGTTTGTTAGGTGGGCTGTCATAATATTAAACACTACTTGAGAGCATTCTAAACACTTAACATACATTAATCCATTAGATCTTCACAACAAGTCCCTGGGGTGGGTAGGTGTGATTATTATAATATTACTTTACACAGAAGCAAACTGAACTTCAGCGATAATAACATAGTGAGGCAGTGAAGGAGCCAAGATTCCAACCCCATCGCCGGACTCCAGAGGCTGCACTGCTAACTACATATTACACCGCTCTCAGCCTGCAGTGACCGCCTCGGCAGGCAATCTGCCAGGCTGCTTCCAAAAGTCTAGCACATGAAAGGTCTGAGCCATGCTTATCTCCTCGTGAAGTGCAAATGTGACATTTTCCCCTGGCTGCAGTCACGGTGTGGGTGAGAAGAGCAGAGAGGCATCCAAGAGTGACAAGAATTGCTTTTCATCATCATCGAGGCTGCAACAGCCAGGGCCATGATCAGGGCCAGGGCTGGGACCAGGAGAGGACAACTCATGGTCAAGGGCCAGTGATAAACAGACAGCCGCCCACCGCACCATCACAGGTGTCAGGACATCTGGGCAAGTCAGAGGTGAGTGATGGAGAGTCCAGTTACAAGCAGGCAGGATTGGAGTAGAAGAGAGTTTCCCAGTTAGAGGAATGTTTTAGAGGCCACTCCACTCTTTCTCTCATTTTCAAATGAGTAAAGTGAGGCCCAAATAGAGTGGAGTAATGTCTTCCAGATCACCCAACTTGTCTATGTAGAATGTGAGGCACAAAATGAGGGCCTTTTTCCAGGTGAAACAGAAAGAACCTGGGGGCAGGTCCTCAAGGAAGCCTTCTTTGTCTGACCCTTGTAGAAAGCATCCCTAGTGCTTCATACAGGGTTCTGTTACACTTTCTGTTATAATATCAAATTTATTCACTTGTGTCTGGGTCTCCCTGATTACCTTGGAAGGGTCTCAAAAGCCAGACTACACTCAACTCTGGACAAGAATCTTGACAGCTCCACTTGCATGGCCCCTTTGATTATCATTTCCTCCTTGATAAAATGGAAAAAGCAATAGTTCCAACCTCACAGTGTTGCTGGGATGATCGAGTTTTAAACGCACATGGCACTGTGTGCCAGGCAGATTCAGCGGTTGTTAAGTAGCAGTTATTGGCCATTTCATATCCCCCTGGTGCCTCCTCTCAAGTTTAGTAAATCAATTTATCAACCAGCAGAAGAGTCAACATCACAACAGAGAGCAGGTTGGCAGAACGTTAGAGAGACATAAAGACGCGATGAAGAAAGAAGCAGGCACAGGAAAGGTCTGAGTCCAAAAGGGTAGTGAGATCACATAGAACTGAAGATGTAAAAGAAACACACAGAAAGTGGAAGAGCCTTCACCACGAACTCCGTCTCCCAAACCTGCTTCGAGGTTCCTCAGCTTGGGGTCCTCAAGATTTCAATAAGACAGGTACCATTGTGACTAGCTTCTTTAGACAGATCTAAAGAGATTGAAGCAATTTGCTTTAGGTTATAAAGCTGGCAAGTGGCCACGCCAGGACTAAATACAAAGGCCAAATGACTTCAAAACCATATTCTACGTGCATACAAATCATCATGGGATTAAATAAGCTAATACATGTGGCATTTTTGGCCCAACACGGGGCACAGGAGAGGTGGCTCATGTCATTGCTGGTTTATCATTACATTCCAAGGGTCCCCCCCCCCTTCACTGGTCCCAGAAGAGAAGGATGGCGGCACTGTGGTCCCTAAGGAAGAAGTGGAGCCTCGTAAGTCCCAGCATTTATTGGAGGCAGGACCCAGAAGCAATGGTGCATGGCCCCCTTGGTCCAGGTGAAACAAGAGGCTGCCAGATCCAGAGGTAGGCAGAGTGGCATAGGTGCAACCCGAAACCTCCCCATATTTCTAATCCTTCCATAACACTCATGGCAGTGATGGCAGCAGCAAAAATGAAAGAGAGGAAGCAGCTGGCACCGGAGGGCCTTGTGCCAGACTCACGGCCGGGAGGGACTCCAGCAGTGATAACAGCGGTAAATAAACAGAATTGATGGCTGCAGTGGGGCCCCGTACCCCGCCTGGGAAGGGACCAGGGGAGATGGGATTCTTGTGCATCCCATCCCACTGGTGCAGGCTCAGCCATCACGGGTTTACCCACATCAGACTCTGATCCGTCTCCCGGCTAGGCGCTCCAGAAGCACCTGTTAACAGCAGAAGTAGTTTGGCAAGCCAAACAAAACGTGGATTCATCCAGGCCACCTGTAAAGGGATGTAAAGCCTAACAACCTGTGCAAAGCTCCTAACTGTCATAATTAATTTGGCACCTCTTCAGTGGTAGATGCTAACCGAGTACCATAGAGTGAAAGCCCATTCCCTGCTAACATGATTAGCCCCCCCATAATTAAAGCTGTGAGAAATCGTCATTTGAAAAACCTAAATGCCATATTTTCCTCACTAAGCTGTTTTTGTCATTTTCTCTTCTTTGGTCCTCTCTATCCACTACTGGGGTGAACATTTTACTTTCTTCGACTTATCCAGTTACTGCTTCCCTGTTGCATAATTTAGGTTATAATTATTTTCTCATTTTCCCCTCCAGCTGGCAGTAGTTTGGTCCCTTCCACCTCGTATTTCTTTAAAATGTCACACTGTTGCTCTAGCTTATTTAAACACTCTGGAAAGTGAAGAAGTGTAGCCCTTGGAAGTGCATCCCCACATCCCTTAGAAGAGGGTCCCTGTTGTCTTTCCACATGCAGCAGACAGGACCAGAATCCAGCAAACTAACAGAAACAGCTGATTGCAGTCGCAAAAAAAAAAAAAAAAAAAAACCCACAGTCTGGCTTCTACGTAAAAAAAAAAGAAGATGAGGGATATGGTATGAGAGCAGAATTGACTTTATGAGGGGAAACAAAGCAAAAACATTTAATAGCAATAGTGTTCCATGTATCAAGTTCTCACTGTATCTCTCTACCGACAGCTAATATCACAGGCCACCTCCACTGATGAGGGCTTCCAAACAAAGACTTTCTTATTCTGTTTCTGCATTTGTCACTCCTAAAAGATACAGTGATGCAAAGTTTATCGCTGAAAGACAGGACAAAAAACTGGTGACAAAAACTTTACGATAAACGGTGGACTTTTTTTTTTTGTCTGAAAAAAGGGAAAAATAATGCATCCATTTTCAGAAGTTCTCTTTTTGTTTCTTTCTTTTGATTCCCAAGAGAGCACATTTTTAGTAGAATTGAATTATTCACATGAATGCTAACCAATGTCAGCTACTCTGTATTCTGTAAGGAATTGAGCTTATAAAATGAATCATCTTGAGTATTTGCTAAACACAAAATCACAAGAATTTGTAAATAATAAATTGTAAAATGTACTTTAGAATGACTGCTCCAACATTTGAGTAGACTCTTTTTCGAAGAAAAGATCACAGGAATTCCACTGCCTCTTTCCTCAGAATTTCTAAAACTTTGAGGAAGAGACTTATAGGAAATCTCTTTTACAAGTATAAGTTAAGAAACCAGTCTGTATGTCTATAAGCCAAGGGCTTATATGCAGAATTTCTCAAGAAATCCAGGGGTTAGATATCAGGATATCACCGACAGCTCATTGACAATGTCCTGTAAGTTGAACATAGTAATACCTCAGTTGTACAGAGGGAAGAAATTAAGTACCAAAGAGCTGAAATAATTCACTTAGAGTGACCAAAAAAAGTTAAGGACAAACTAAACTTGGTTCAGATAATCCTCAAACCCTCACACACATAAAACAACTTGTATTTAAGAGAACGACCATGTCCATTCTGTTCTCCTTTGTCTTCCAGAACTAATTTTTATTGTTAATTAAATATGCAAATGACTAACATTTTATAAATTTTTATTTTTACAGACAATGACCATTATGAATATCGCTGAGATCTGCAACTTTTTTTTATGAACTTTATTTTTTACATTAAGAAGGAACCACTTTTAAGGTAGAGGTAGATATTCTAATTCAACATGAACTATTTTAACTCCTAAAAGCTTAACAAAGGAATTGTGTTAGTTGGGAATCTTTTGCGTACAAGTCATAAAACTCCAACTCAGTTGACTTAGGCAAAAGGAGATTGTATTAGGAGGCTATTAGAGGATTTTCATGTATCCAAATGACAGCAAGGGCTGGGGATTTAAGCAGCTGCACCCCTGAGACAAGGAAGAGCAGCTCTCTCCCTCCCCTTTTGGGCTCTCAGTGGTGCTGTTTCGACCTCCTATATTAGAGATTCCATTCTCTCACATGGTGGCCACCGGCAGCTTCCAAGCCCCTCTGTTCCACAGCTTCTACCGTCTGCTTCTAATACTCATCTGCTCCCTTAGTTCAAGTTCAAAAACTCGTGAGGACAAGTTGATCAAACTGCCTCGATCTGCGTGACTATATCCAATGAGGTGAGACACCCTTAATGGTAGACTCTACCTGAAGGGTATGGTTGGAATCTAGGCAGAAGTAATTCTCCAAAAAGGGGATGGGACGGGAAGGAAAGGCTACTGAACAGCTAACTGGGCAGACAAACCAAGAATAATCAAGTAGAACAAAAACAAACACAGATTCTGAAAGTTCAGATAACATCAGAAAGTTAAGATGGCACAAGATAGAATGCTGGAAATTGGCATTAAGGCATTCTTCAGTACATTCTTTTTACTTCTATTTCCCAGCCAAAACAATGAATACATAACTTTAAAACTTGACAACATACCATTTTCTCTCCCTTCTTGTAGATGTTTTCTGTCACTTCCCCGTGGCATTGAAGTTTTTGGCCTAAAAATTGCCCCTAAAGTCTGACACAAAGCATCCATAATGTTACTGTCAGAATTGTTTCGGAGTTGTTTATGTTATTTTTAGGGTTCAGATCTT
Source organism: Balaenoptera borealis (assembly GCF_965194805.1). Classification (NCBI taxonomy): domain Eukaryota; kingdom Metazoa; phylum Chordata; class Mammalia; order Artiodactyla; family Balaenopteridae; genus Balaenoptera; species Balaenoptera borealis. The sequence continues at coordinate 21,515,248 of NC_138876.1, forward strand.
CTTCTGTGCATTTCCTCATTCCATATTCACGACATTATCTTCCAAGCTTTGCAATTCTGATGCAATTTCCAGTTCATACTCCTTTTTCAATTGCTGCATTTTCATGTTTAAATCCAGCAAAGTTCTGGCCAGCTGGCAATTTCGGAAACGCATTTCCAGCTAAAAGTTAGAAAAAAATAAGGATTTTTATTAGCCTGAGTTATGGATCAAATGAAACTGCTCTCTGCACAGGAAAAATAAGGACTTTGTAGGAAAGGAAAATAAGATATCAAGAACATGTATTTCTCATCTTATTCTCCAGTTCTGACTGTTTGGCCTGACTATAAAACTGACTTTCTATATGACAAGGTAAAGTCCAGATATACAAATAGCTTTTGAAATGGCCTTGCAATGAAAACAAAAAAAGCTCATGCACAGAGCCGTCCATTTGAAAAATTCCTGTGCATAGAAGGCTGTTTCCGAGCAATGGCATGTGATCTGCGAGGAAATCATTTATCTTTATGAGCTTTCTGAGCTCCAGGATAACTGCTCAGGGCCACCTGAGCTTTCAGGACCTGGGCCCATTTACTTGATTACTTGTCATTTCAAGTTTTTAGGATTTTAAATGGTCTCCCTGTTGAGCAAAACATTTAACGACCCCTTTATGTGTACTTATAGAATCTAACAATTTTCACTGTAGAGTGAAATCTGTTATACAGCAAGGCTGATTTATACCCTCCCTCCAGGGGCGTTTGTGAAGGTCCCCATGTATTAAGAAACAGATCGATCTCTTGGGCAATGTACCTAAGAGGCAGTCTGACAAAGCTTAGTCCAACATAATCTTTGCATTATAGTTGAAAATTAGTAATCAACTATTTGCATATTTCTTCAATTAGGGTCTTGTTTAATGCAGTTCATGAGAGCCCTGTTCTCTCTGCTGAAAACCCCTCATCAACTCACCAAAAGAAACCACCCCACGGTGAACCAGGACATTCCGCTGGTAAAAAGCAACTATGGGCGGTCCCCTCCTAATCTGCAAAATAAAGTCACTGGATAAAATTTCTTTCAGTTTTCCTCTGACATATTTTTCTTCATTCTTCAGCACCTGGAACCATTTCTTTGATAGCAAGAATTTGCAAAGAATAAAGTAAATGAACATCCAGCAAACAGACAGTAACAACACAACCCCTAGCACAAGAAGCCCTGGCACCTTGCCTACAGGAAGCTTCCGTTCTCCAGTGTGGCACGGACGCCCTATACACCTGCCCTGCTCTTCCAGCTTTATTTCCTGGCCCTCTTCCCACACCAGCTCCCACTGCAGCTGGTCAGAAACTTTGCCTGTCCCAGAATAAACACGTCGCACTGAGCCACATCTTCTGCCCCCTCTGCCCCTTGCCACCCACTTCCTGTTGAGCTCAGCCAGATGCCAACTCTTCTTAGAAGCCTTCTCTGTCTCGCCTTATCTGTGCTTCCACAGCGTTCTGTACATGTGCCTCTCCTAGCACGCAGCCTACACTGGACTGATGATTTTGAGCAGTTTGTTCCTGTTCATAACTGTATCCCCAACTAGAGGTGCACTGCCTGCTCACGCAACATGGTGGGTTCTCTGTGTGTTTGCTAAAAGACTGAGTGAAGGAATGACTAAATGGAGAAACTGATGAACACCCATCCTATACTTTCATGCCACGAATCAAGCAGTTAAATTATTGATAATGGCTCACCATCTAAGCAAAAAAAGTATGTGTAATTCACACCTGTTTAGGAAAGTCAAACACCAATGATTCCTTAATTTTCTTTCCTCATGGATCCCACTGAGAATCTAATGAAAGCTGTGAACCCACTCTGAGGAAAGAAGTGCATTTTATGTGCATACAAAATTTGGCATACAATTTTACGTATATAGAACCCCTGGAATTCACTCACAGGCCCTGGAATTCAATGCAAGCCACTAAGAAGACCCATTCAAACAACAAATAATAGCATAAATAACATTTCGTAAATAGCAACATGTCTCTAAATTAACTGAACCTGTTCATCATTGTTCCTTACACAAATACCACCCTAACAGATGATGTGTGGACATACATGTATGGATGGGTGCCAGTTCCTACAGAAAACAGGCTAATGGCCCATTATCAAAAACTGCTTCTTCTAGTGGTGATGTAAGTGTTAAGGATCCGCATTCTTTTGCTTCTTCATGACTGGTCACACACAATGGTGAAATGGTTGGCCAAGATGTTGACCATGATCTACATCTCAGGAACACAGCATCTGTGTTTGTGTGACATTCTTTGCCTCCTTTCCAGAAAAACCCTTGATCTTCCATGCCTATGTATCTGTCACTTTGGGGGCACAACCAAAAAGCAGTAAGGGCCACTGAGTAGTGTCTATGTTCTATGCACTTTATATGACATTATCTCATATAATACTTACAGTGATCCTATGAGTTTATTTCCATTTTACAGATGAAACCCAAACTTGCTAATTAGCATTCCTAAAGTAATAGGAACAGTGAGAGCAGAGCCTGTAAATGTTAATGCTGGGATTTGAACCCTCATCTATTTGGAATTTTATTCTCCACCTCCTCCCCACCCCTAGTACATTACTTGCTTAAAACTCCTACTCGTGGAACGACGAGTTAGAATATGAAGGTTCAAGTGCCTCGGAGCTTACTGAATATGATTTCTTCACTTGATTTAAATGAGTCAACTGCGGTACGGGAGGGATGGTGACACCCCAGGTCAGCAGCACAGGGTGATGAGCCCGGTCTCGGCCTTCCAGTGGGCATCCTGACCCACAGCACACCCCTCCGGGCCATCTCTACTAATGAGGGGTCTCACCCAGCCACTGCTCAGGTATCTGAAGAAAACCATGTGTTTCTCCGATATGGCTGGGTCAGAATTAATACACACCTTGTCAAATTCAAATTGTTAACACAGGTAAAATTAAATTTACTACCTTCTTGCCCTTCTTAAACTCAGAAACAAGACAAACTGTTAAGGTTCTTAAATCAGACAACTGACTGATGGTTGAATCCGTTCTAAAGTAGTGGTTAACATTTTATTAGTATTCAATGCAAAAGACTAGAACTTTCCAAATCTCCACTACACATATTCATAGGCAGCACCGTTTTAAAGCTTAAATTGCTCTTATTCATTTTGTCCCTTTCAAATTTTACCTAACTTGGAAATTGTTTCAATCACAAAACAGTAACTAAAATATTTACCTACAGTTCCTCCTGCCTAATGTTAAAAAGCTACGATTTTACAAAATACCTTATTATCATTTCCTGTTTTCTGAATTCTTACCCAGGGGAAAGATAAAACTTGTAGAATAAAAGAAACAGTTGCTGGTGGACTCGCTCCATCCATCCCATGAGTTCATTTCATTGAAACTTCCGCCTCCGAGCCCCATAACATGCACGTACTATGACTTCCCTAGAGGGAACTTTCTATGTGGTAGAAAAATATAGAACAAGCTGGGGAGGGGTGGGGACGGAGGTCTTGGGTGTGTCACTAGGGGACGCAGCCCTCGACAGCCAGCCAGCACCTCGGGTCCTGCCGGACCCCTCCCCTCCCCCGCTTCCCTCCTGGATGCTGCCTGGGAGGCAGGAGCATCGGCGCGGTCGGGGAAGATCGACGGCCGGTGCCCAGCTCGCCCACGCTGCACGGCCAAACCCTCTCCCTGGGAAAAGCGGCGCTCGGCCTCCCAAGTCCTCGGTGGGGCACGTGCGCGGCCCGCGGCCCGGGGCCCCGGGAGAGGACGAAGGAGAGGCGGCCCCGAGAGCCGGCCGCCAGCGCGCTCACCAGCTCGGCGCGCAGCCCGGCCAGGGCGCTCTCGACGCGCGCCCGGCTCTGCTCCTCCCGCGCCGCCTCCGCCGCCTCCTCCTCCCGCGAGCGCCTCGAGCCGCCGCGCGGCACCGCTCGCTGGAAGGCGCGCGCCAGCCGCCGCCTGAGGTCTTCCAGCAGCGGGCTGGCGGCTGGGGCCTCCTCGGGGCCGGCCACGCTCTCGCCGCCTCCGGGAAAGCCTCGTGAGGGAGGCAGGGTTGAGGGCCTGAGCCCGGCGCCAACGAGGATGCCGTGGGGCCCCCGGGAAGTTCCCTCTCTGCGGCGGCTGGAGCCCCCCAGGGACATGTCGGAGACGCCGGGTTCCAGGCTTCCAGGCTTGTATTGCTAAGGGTTTGTTTCCAAGTGCGAGATGAGGGCGGGTGAGGTTGGGGGCGGGGTAACTCATGGAACCGGCGGGACCACTGCCAAGTGGGACGGGGCTATTGCTCCGCCGTGCAGAGGCGCTCCATTCCCCCGGCCTCATCTCTGTCCTTCTTCCCCCCTTAGCAACAGACGAAGGAAGTGGTTCCCATAACTCCGAGAAGAGGTTTCAACTGGCTCCCTTTTTCTTGCTCCTTGGAGTGTCGTTCTAAGGGAAGACTTGGGTCCATCCAGGTAGGTGGAAGTTGAGGTACGGATGGAAAGTTTGAGGCCCTGGTTGCTTCGATTATTAATATTTCAGCCCTGTAAAATATTTTTCTCTGGCTTTCTACCGACTGTGCGGCACTGTGACAGGTGTTGTGGATATAAAGTCTGATTAGGCCTCGTACCAATCCCAGGCGTTGCTCACAGTCAAGTGGGAGAAGCTTGGCCCTGTTTGAAACTTAGAGAGAATGATCTTTCCACAACCCCAACAATGCAGGAGACACTTCGATTCTGAAACTCCGTGTTCTTTTCTATACTTGACACCTTTCTGCCACTTTCACATTATGAAGGGGTTAAAATGAAAAATAAAAATTCCTCTTACTCCAGAGTGTGTTATTTTCTAATTCACAATTCAGTGTAATCAGGTGCCAATATTACTTGTATATCCTTTATCAATGAACAGAATCAGCTGCCTCTTTTGGATCTAATGGAGAATTTCTAAAAAGGAATAAACAATCAAAATTTTTGTGTGATCATAGAATGCAAATCCCTACCCTCCCCATCCAAAAAGGGGGCAGAGATGTCCATATAGTACTCCCAGAATTAATCATTCGTTTAATAAAGATTTACAAGTCACCTGCAATGTTCCAAGTCCGTGATTGGCATTGAGGGCAATAAGAGCTAATTGTGATTAGTATTTACTGTGTGTCAGGCACTTTTCATATATTAACCCATTTTATCTTCACAATAACCCTGTGAGGAAGGTACTATTAGTCTCTGTATTTTACAGGTGAGGAAACTAAGGCAGATGTTAAGCTGTAAGGCAAAGATCACATAACTGGTAAATGGTGGGCCCGGGATTTGCACCTAGGAAGTCTGGCTTGTGCTCTGAACCACTGAGACACACCTTGGATACACACTACCTCCCAAAGAGGAAAAGAAGTTGCTCAGTTGTATGACTGAATGTTCAAATTCCCTGTGCTCATAAAATTCAACTCTACAGAAATGGCTTAAGGCTTAACTGGATAAGGAGGAGTGCAGGTTACCAATTCTGCCAATAATCTGCCAAATTCAATCTGCCACCTTACAATAGTTTACAACCTAAGCACAGTCATATACCTATCATTGTATATTTATCATAAAGATTCTTTATTTATCATAAAGAATATTTATCATATTCTCTAGAAACATTTGAAGATGTGTTCTATTGGTGGAAATTATGAAAATCCATATGGTCAACTAGGAACTAACTGAATATAAATTTAAATATTTAAGTTTTTTAAATTTGTGGGTTTTATGCATGTATGTGATAGGTGGTGGGGCTTGAAAACCAGCACCAGTCATTGTGCAGTAGAAATATTTTTTTATATATAAATTTATTTATTTATTTATTTATTTTTGGCTGCATTGGGTCTTCGTTGCTGCGCACGGGCTTTCTGTAGTTGCGGCGAGCGGGGGCTACTCTTCGTTGCGGTGCGTTGGCTTCTCATTGCGGTGGCTTCTCCTGTTGCAGAGCATGGGCTCTAGGCGCGCGGGCTTCAGTAGTTGTGGCTCACGGGCTCTAGAGCACAGGCTCAGCAGTTGTGGCACACGGGCTTAGTTGCTCTGCGGCATGTGGGATCTTCCCAGACCAGGGCTCGAACCCATGTCCCCTGCACTGGCAGGCGGATTCTTAACCACTGCACCACCAGGGAAGTCCAGAAATATTTAAAATTAGTTTTCTGCTGTGATTTTTCACTTGTTTCCAGATCATTTTCTTCAACAAGAATTTCAGTTAAGTTTGATTTAATTCAACAAACAGTGAACGGTGCATGTTCATTTAAGCACTGTCCCATGTAAGGGAGATAAAAAGGTGAATACAGCACAGTTTTTGTCCTCCAGAAGCTTAAAGCCTGAAAGAACAAATTCATTCATTCATTCATTCAGCAGTAGTTATTTAACATCTTATTTATATACCAAGTATTATACAGAGTGCTCAGGCTGTGAAAGTAAACCAGTAAGACAAAATGGTGTTTTAGAATAGATTGGTTTTATCACAAATTAATTTTTTTCCATAGATCAATTTTTTCAGCCATGGTGCATCTTGAATTTTACAATTTTTTTTCTTTTATACAAGTAAAATGAATGGAAGCATTGGTGAATCAGAGTGAATATAATATGCAGAGACATTTGTGTTAGGAAATGTATTAGTTATCCATTGCTGCATAACAAAACAACAATAAACATCATTTCTTATGGTTTCTGTGGACAAGAGTTTGGGAACAGCTTAGATTATGATCTGGGACTTTCATGACATTGTAGTCAAATGTTATCCGAAGCTGGATGTGATTGGAGCTGGAGGGTCTGCTTGCAAGGTGGACCATTCTCATAGCTGGCAATTGGTGCTGGTGTTTGGTGGGAAGCCTTAGTTTCTCTCCATGTGGACCCTTCACCAGGACTGCTTGAGTGCCCTCATGATGTAGTGGTCAGCCTACCTCAGGACAAGACAGAGAGAGAGAGAGAGAGAGAGAGAGAGAGAGAGAGAGAGGCAGCCAGATGGAAGCTCTTTATATGTGTTCTGAACCATATTTTTATGATCTAGTCTTGGAAGTCACATGGCATCACCACATTCTGTTTATTAGAATCAAGTATCTAAGTCTGGACCCCATTTAAGTGGAGGGGAATTAGGCTCTGCCTTTTGAAGTAAGGAGTATCAAAAAATTTGCAGACAGATTTTTAATCTGCCACAGGAAAAATATGGTATATACATGTAAACAATGAATCAAATGACTGCTGACTTCCTGTCAGAAAAAAAAAAATGAAGTCCAGAAGATATTAGAACAATATATTTTTAGATTCAGGAAGAAAAAAATTAACATAGATTTCTATATCCAGCAAAAATATCCTTCAAAGGCAAAATAAACGTGTTATGACATAAGAGAGAATTAGAAGAATTTGTTACCAGCCAACCTATGCTGTTAGAAATACTAAAGGAAACACCTCAGGCTGAAGTAAAATGATAATAGAGGGAAACTCAAATCTTTAGGAAGGAGTGAGGAGTATAGGAAATTGTAAATACCTAGATATATACATATAAATGACTTACAGTCCTCTTAATTTTTTAAAAAAACATATGACTGTTTAATGAAAAAATTATAACATTGTCTTCTGTGCTTTATGATGAATTTAGATGTATCAATATAATATAGCAAGTATAGAATAAGTAATCTTGAGGATGAATAGAGCTATACATTTTATATGAAGTGGTAAGGTATTAAACCTAAGTACACTGTAAAAGATTAAGGGTATATATATTTTAAAGCCTAGGGCAATCACTAAAAAAAAAATGGTGCAAAGAGGTATAGCTAAAAAGCCATTAGAATGAGTGTCTATGTAGAAAATCTGAAACAATTAACAAAAAACACCCTTCTGGTACTAATAAACAATTATATCAAGGTTGCAGGGTACAAGTTGAATATACAAAAGCTAATCACTTTCCTATATACCAGCAATAAGCAAGTGGAATTTTGATTTTTTGGGGGGGGCCACACCGCATGGCTTGTGGGATCTTAGTTCCCTGACCAGAGATTGAACCCAGGCCCTCAGCAGTGAGATCACAGAGTCCTAACCACTGGACCACCAGGGAATTCCCTGGAATTTGATATTTAAGACACACATTACCTTTTACATTAGCACCCAAAAAAGAAAAACACTTAGGTGTAAATCTAACAAAATATCCATATGGGGAAAACGACAAAACTCTGCTGAAAGAACTCACAACTTAACTAAGTAAATGGAGAGATACTCCATGTTCATAGATAGGAAGACTCAGTATTGTCAAGATATCAGTTCTTCCCAACTTGACCTATAGGTTCAATGCAATGCCAATCAAAATCCCAGCAAGTTTTTTGTGGATATACACAAACTGATTTTAAAGTTTATGTAGAGAGGCAAAATGCCCAGAATAGCCAACATAATATTAAAGGAGAAGAGCATTGAGGACTGACAGTACTTGACTACAAGGCTTACTATAAAGCTACAGTAATCAAGGCAATGTGGTATTGGCAAAAGAATGGACATATATAGATCAATGGACCAGAACAGCCCAGAGATATACCCACATAACTGATCTTTGACAAACGAGCAAAGGCAACACAATGGAGAAAAGACATACACACAAGTGGTGTTGGAATGACTGGACATCTGTATGCAAAAAAAAAAAATGAGTCTAAACACAGACACCCTTCACAAAAATTAATTCAAAACGGATCATAGACCAAAATGCATAACTATAACTCCTGGAAGATAATGTAAGAGAAAATTTACATGACTTTGGGTATGTTGATGACATTTTAGATACAATACCAAAGGCATGATCCATGAAAGAAATAATAACTTGAACTTCATTAAAACAGAAAACTTCTGCTCTGCAATATACGCTGTCAAGTAAATGAGAAGACAAGCCACAGACTAGGAGAAAATATTTGCCAAAGACATATCTAACAAAGGACGGTTATCCAAAATATACAAACTACTCTTAAAACTCAACAATAAGAAAATAACCCAATTAAAATGTGAGCAAATGACCTGGACACCAGACACCATCAACATATATGAAAAACAAATAAGCATATGAAAAGATGCTTAACATCACATGTCAGTAGGGAAATGCAAATTAAAACAATAATGAGGTATCATTACATGTCTATTTGGCCATTCTGTGGCCAAAATTTAAAACACTGACAACACCAAATGTTAACAGGGAAGTGGAGCAATAGGAACTCTCATTCTTTGCTGGTGGGAATGTAAAATGGCATAGCTACTTTGGAGGACACTTTGGCAGTTTCTTACAAAACTAAACATACTCCTACCTTCTGATATAACAATCATGCTCCTTGGTATTATATCTAAAGGAGTTGAAAACTTACGTCCACATGAAAACCTGAACACAAATGTTTATAGCAGATTTCTTCATAATTGCCAAAACTTGGAAACAACCAAGATGTCCTTTAGTAGGTGGATACATAAACAAACTGTGGTAGATCCAGACAGTTGGATATTATTCAGCTAAAAACAAATGTGCTATCAAGCCATGGAAAAACATAGAGGAATCTTAAATGCATATTGCTAATTGAGAGAAGCCAATCTGAAAATAGTTCATGCTGTATAATTCCAATTATATGACATTCTAGAAAAGGCGAAACTATGGTGACAGTAAAAAGATCAGTGGTTACCAGGATTGGGGGGTGGGGAGGAATGAATAGCCAGAGCACAGGATTTTTAGAGCAGTAAAACTATTCTGTGTGTTACTGAAATGGTGGAAACATGTCATTATACCTTTGTCAAAACTCATGGAATGTATAACACCAAAAATGAACCCTAATGTAAACTATGGACTTTGAGTGATAATGATATGCCAATATAGGTTCATCGATTATAACAAATGTACCACTCTGGTGCAAGGTGTTGATAGTGGGAGAGGTTATGTGGTTGGGGAGAGGCAGGGGGTAATGGGAACTCTCTGTACTTCCAGCTTAATTTTTCTGTGACCCTAAAACTGCTCTAAAAATAAAGTCTATCTTTTAAAGCCAGTAGATAAACTAAAATGTGCTTCTAAAAACATTAAATTAATCCAAAATAAAGCAGAAAAAGAGATACAGATTAAAACACAGAGAGAGCAAATAAAAAACATTTGGTAAATGGTAAGCCTAAATTAGATCATATCAAAAATTACATTAAGCCTTAATGTACTAAATATTCCAGTTAAAAGGCAGAGATGTTCAACTGGATTAAGCAAAAGCAAGAACCAAATATATTCTTCCTAAAAGAGATATACTTTAAATACAAATACAGGACTTCTGTGACCTGTAAAGATGGAGTAACATGAACTGGATTTATCCTCCTATCTGAAACAGCCAAGAAGCACCAAATATATTATTGAACTGACTTCAAAACACTGAACATCAGGCAATGAAAGACAGTGATCCCTGAAATAATTTTTTTCAAGCAGCCTTCTCAGTCTTGTTTACTGATTCCTCTCATCCTTGAGGACTTTAGAATTCAAAACACTGAACAACAGGCAATGAAAGACAGTGATCCCTAAAAGAATTTTTTTCAAACAGCCTTCTCAGTCTTGTTTACTGATTCCTCTCATCCTTGAGGACTTTAGAATTCAAAACACTGAACACCAGGCAATGAAAGACAGTGATCCCCGAAAGCTTTTTGTCAAACAGCCTTCTCAGTCTTGTTTACTGATTCCTCTCATCCTTGAGGACTTTAGAACGTCTCAGGCTGTGTCCTTGGACCACTTCTCTCCTCTATCTCCCTTCACTGCAGAGTGATTTCGTCTTGTTCCGTGGCTTTTTATTTTTGGTTACTGAGTTGTTTGAGTTCTTTATATATTTTCAATATTAACCCTTTATCAGGTTTATGATTTGCAAGTATTTTATTTCTTTTTTATTGAAGTATAGTTGATTTACAACATTGTGTTAGTTTCAAGTGTACAGCAAAGTGATTTGGTTATACATATATGTATATATCTATATTCTTGTTTTTCCATGGCTTTTATTATGATCTATATGAAATGCTGACATCTCAAAATCTTATCTTTAGGTCAGACCTCTCTTCTAACTCTATCTCTACTTGGATGTTCAACTTAATATATCTCATTCTTAAACATTGATTACCTGCATCCCTTAATATATTCTTTTTTTAGTACCCCCACCCAATTCAGTAAATGGAAATTCTATTCTGTCAGTTACCCAAACCATAAATCTTAGAATCACCCACAATTTTCTTCTCCCTCTTTCACCCTACATGCAATTCATCAGCATATCCTGTAGGCTCTACCTTGCAGTATATCCAGAATCAAAGAGCATCTAACTCCTATCATCCTAATCTTCCCACTTCCTTTCCCCTAGACTATTGTCATAGCCTCCAACACATCTCCCTACTCCATAATTGCCCTCTTTTTCTTCCCTATTTTATTCTCCTTGCGGCAGATCATGTCATTTCTTCGTTCAAGATCCTCCAGTGTGTTCCCACCTTACTTAGAACAAAATCCAATGTTCTACCATAGCCTACAAAGCCCTTTATAATTCATCCCAAATGGCATTCCCTCCATTTCTCTGATCTCATCTCCTTCCTCTCTCTCCTTTGCTTACTCCATCTTGCCACCCTGGTCTCTTTACTGTTCTCATTTCAGGGCCTTTGCTTTGTTATTCCTTTTTCCTAGGATTCTCTTCTCCCAGATACATGAGTGGCTAGTTCCCTTACTGTGTTCAAGTCTCTGCTCAAATGTCACTTCATCAGATAGACCTCCCTTGATCTAAATTAGCATATATACACCCCTTCACTCCCATCATTCTCTGTGTTTTTGCCCTTCGTTTTATTCCTTAATACTTACACCAACTGTCATACTGTATATTTATTTGTTTTCTCATCTATTTTCTATTGTCTGCTAATAGAATATAATCTCCATGAGAACAGGTACTTTCTTTCTTTTGTTAACTGCTATATCCCTAAAATAGTGCCTAAAATGGTATCTGGCATTTAGTAGGCGGTACATAAAACTTTGTGAAATGAATGAAAAGAAGAGAGAGAAAGAAACAGAAGGCATCAGGACAAAGAGAAGGATGAAGGGGAGAGAGATAAGGAGGAAGGAGCTGAGTAGACCAGTCAGGCAGCTGAAACAAACGTGGAATATCATGTCAGTTTATGAAATTCTCCAGAGTGACTCCAAAATGATAAATCAGACCTGCTTGAAAAGAGCACAGTATCTGCTAATGAAAAGGAAAATAACTCCTGTCCTTGTAGCATATTTCTTCAATGCATTTGTGCAAAGTGCACGTGATGCAATGACAGGTCATGACATCAACCCCAAATCCAGCCAGCTGACAGTGCCTGAACCCAGCAGTCTCAGCTAACTTTCTGAAACCATGTGATTTCTGGAATCATGTGGTCTGTATGTCTGTTTCTCTCTTTAGCTTCTTAAGGACAGCGTCTGGGTCTTCATCACCTTTTCATCACCTCCATGCTGGCATGAGACAAGCACTTAACAAATACTGGTTAAATTCATTAATAAATTGATTAATACAGCAAGGCAGAAGGCAATTAACATTCATAGAGCACCTCTTAAATACTATATAGCTATAGATATAGACATGGACACAAGTATAGATGCAGATATAGATATATTTATAGATATAGACAAAAGTGTAGATATAGATACAAATATAAATTGTATACAATTTACTTAATCTTCACGAAAATCCTGTGTTAAGTTTGTTTTGTTCTATTTTTCATATGGGAACCTGAAGTTCAAAGAAAGTAAGAGACTTGCTTAAGGTCATATAGTAGACAAGGAAATGGCTGAGAGGAGTTGATTCCAGATCTATATGTCTCCAAGGGTTATGCTCTTTCCTTTATACCGTATCAGGCAGTATACAGTTGCAGAATCATTAAAAATCAGCTAAAGAAGGTTAAAACTTTGTATTTCTTTTATTCCAATTACCTAAACCACTTCTTCCCTAGCCTAAGTGTCATCCTGCTTCCACCCTTATGTTTAGCAAGGACACCTTCTCTCAGTCCTTTTGAAAAACAGAAGGAGGTTGAATGCACATGTCATACTCCTAATTCATGCAGAACAGCAGCAAAACAAAAGTCTGAAATTCCTTACGCAGAATCCTAATCTCTCTAAATGTTTTTGCTTAAATTCATCAGTTAATATCTACCTTTGTTGCAACTCATTTCTACTTTTTTTTTTCCTGCCTGTTCACTGTTCCCTGGGAAACCTGGATCCCAATTCTTTTATGTGTTCTTTAGCTGTACCTTGGGAACTTTAGCTTTAATTCCACTTCTTCGCTTCCTCTTCAACCATCCACTCTGAACAATTATTCTTTTAAGCAATGGGTTCCATGTGTTCCCACTGCAAACAGAATGTCCCCGAGTGTTCTGTGCAAAAAAGAAACAAATATCTCTCTAGGCTTTAGAGAAAGGAGATTTTTCCTTACAAGCCTTAAAATAAATATTTGTAATTTTTTCAGTGAACAGCTTAGTGCTTTGAATCATTTGAGAGTCTGTGGGGAGCGTGGTCCTTCTGTTTTCTGGCTAATAGTTGGCAAAAAGTCCTTTTCGGTTGTAGAATGTCTAAGATATAGTCATTGTCTTTCTAGCTTAATTTGCCAGAGCTCTGGAGTCAAAATGCTGGTTTCAAATCCCAGTTTCACTCGTTGCTGGCCATTTGACTTTGTGTTAGCTCTCTGGGTCAGTTTGTTCACAAGTAAAATGAAAATAAGCTTTTCCTCCTCACTCAGTTGCTGAGTAGATTAACTAAAGCACACAGGAGTGCACTGAACCAAGTAGGCCCTTCATAAATGTTATCTCTGCTCTCACGTAAGGAATGTGATGGGGTTCTTGCTGTAGAGACATGTTTCTAAACATCGCATCAGTGGACATCATAGTACTGTGTACCTAAAAGATACAGGAGAATTGGTATTAGGATTGCAAGGGAAACTGAGTCAGGTCTGAACTGCAGCAGTGAATCCAGGCTGGACAATGCTCATTCCAATCAGTTGGATGACCATTTAAAATTGTCAGTGATCATATGGAACAAGTATAATCATTTCAATCACATCTCCTAAGTGTGTATGGTGAGTTGTATTATTGTTCACAATATTCTCTGCCTCTTGGCAGTGGGGAGATTATATTTCTCCACTCCGCTGACCTCAGGCTTGGCCATAGGACTTGCTTAAGCCAATGAACTGTAAGCAGATGGGGCATGTGTGATTTCCCAGCGAAATCGGTAGATGCCATCACACAATCTACCCTCTTCTGTTTTCCAGCAATGTCCCAGGGCAGGCAGTTCCTTCACCCTGGGTCCTAGAATACAGATATCATGGAGCAGAGAGGAAGCTGGGCTATCTTGGGTGTGTAGTTTGATTGAGAAATAAATGTAGAAATCCAAAAAGACTAGTGTGTTTGCTTTTTTGAAAGCCTTGATATCTGATTATCCTTTTGATTTATTTCCTTTTTCTAAAAATAGAATGCAGATGTAAGCATCCAGAGGACTGAGAGTTCTGGTAAATTGAAATTTTACTGTATCGTTTCTGAGCAGAGATGTGCAGAAGCTTACTTGCCTCAAACAAGAAAAATCTAGTTGTTGAAAGGTACAGAAAATTTCTAGTAACTGTCCAAATACATTTGCTCTTTCATTAGGTTAAATGAATTATGAGTATATATGAAATATAGATAACAGTAACTTTTTTATTGACAGAATATATAAAAGCAGATATGCAGGACACTGTATAATTTTAGACTGTCAGTTTATAGTCTGAGAAGAACATCACAGCTTTATTTCCACACTAAATATAAAAGGAGATACATTTACTTTAATATAGTTTTGACTAGTTTGTCTTCATGCTTTGTATCTTGAAGACATTTCAGTTACAACCTTCTTTTAAGATTCAACTAAACGTGACACCAGAAAAATGCAGAAACTAGAAAACTTATGGCACTTTTCTGCAGGGCCTTTTATGTACTGTGACATTCAAGAGTTTTGAGAAATAGAATAAATGTCAAATTTGTCCAAACAGCAACTTTGAAACCCATTCCAATAGATACATTTATATTTTAACATAAGATACACAAGTTAACTATTTTCTTTGGCAATTTCAATTCTAAGAATAGTTATAAGTACCCAGGAGGTACTCAGGAAGCAATATCTGCGGGAGAATATTATTACCTTCTTTTAAGATTGAACTTTCCAGTAAAATTGAAATATTATCCAGTCAGTGAGCGTGTTTGTTGAACTTAGTGCAATGCGCTGTTCAAAGAACACCCAAGCAGAGAAGTGTGTTAACAGATGCATTCTTTTTGGGACTGACGACACAGATTTAAATTGAAATGCTGGTAATTGCCAGAAACATTTTTAGTATTTGGGGGTAGGTAACCTCTAAACTGGCCCCTTGAAATGGGATGTCACTTCTTAGATTAGGTATAGAAAGACTGTGAGTTTCATCTTGCTCACTCTTGCTTGCTTGTTCTGAAGGAAGCCAACTGCTATGCCATGAGTTGACCTATGGAGAGCGCCATGGAGCAAGGGATAGAGGGAGGCCCCTGGACAGCAGTGAGCCCTCAGTCCAGTAGCCCATGAGAAACTGAATCTTGACACAACCATGTGAGGGGGCCTGAATGAGAATCCTCCCTTAGTCAAGCCTTCAGATGACACTGTGGCCCCGTCCAACACTTTGCTTGCATCCTCATGAGAAACCTAGAGGCAGAGGACCTAGATAAGCTACACCAGATTCCTGAACACAGAAATTTTGAGATAATAATGCTTGTTATTTTAAGCTTGTAAGGTTTTTTTTAACTGTTTCTTTTATTTTTTAAAAAAAAAAGATTCTATTGAGGTGTGATTCACATACAAAAAGCTGTATACAACTTGATGAGTTTAGAGATAAGCATATACTCTTGAGCCGATCACCACAATCTATGCCATAAACATATCCATCACCTCCAAAAGATACCTCCTTGACATAAATTGCAGCAATATTTTTTGGATCCATCTCCTAGAATAATGAAACAAAAGCAAAAATAAACAAATGCGACCTAATTAAACTTAAAAGCTTTTGCACAGCAAAGGAAACTATAAACAAAATGAAAAGACAACCAATGGAATGGAAGAAAATATTTGCAAACAATATTGACAAGGGATTAATTTCCAAACTATACAGCTTATGTAGCCCAATGTAAAAAAAAAAAGTCCAATCAAAAAATGGGCAAAAGACCTAAATAGACATTTCTCCAAAGAGGGCATACAGATGGCCAACAGGCACATGAAAAATGCTCAGCATCACTAATTATTAAAGAAATGCAAATCAAAACTACAATATGGTATCACCTCACATTGGTCAAAATGTCCATCATCAAAAAGCCTACAAACAGTAAATGCTGGAGAGGGTGTGGAGAAAAGGGGACCCTCCTACACTGTTGGTGGGAATGTAGATTCGTGCAGCCACTGTGGAAAACAGTATGGAGGTTCCTTATAAAAACAAAAAAAGAACTACCATATGATCCAGCAATCCCACTTCTGGGCATATATCTGGAAAAGACGAAAACTCTAATTCAAAAATATACATGCACCCCAATGTTCGTAGCAGCACTATGTACAACAGCCAAGACATGGAAGCAACCTAAATGTCTATCGAGAGAGGAATGGGTAAAGAAGATATGGTGTATACATATATATACAATGGACTATTAGCCATAAAAAAGAAAGAAAGAATGCCATTTACAGCAACATGGATGGACATAGAGATTATCATACTAAGTGAAGTAAGACAGAGAAAGACAAATATCATATGATATCACTTATTTGTGGAATCTAAAAAATGATACAAATGAACTTACACAACAAAAATAGACTCAGAAATAGAAAACAAACTTACTGTTACCAAAGGGGAAAGGAGTGGAGATGGGATAAATTAGGAATTTGGGATTAACAGATACACACTACTATATATAAAATAGATAAACAATAAGGACCTACTGTATAGCAAAGGGAACTATATTCAATATCTTGTAATAACCTATAATAGAAAAGAATCTGAAAAAGAATACATGTATATATAACTGAATGTAGAAATATATAGGTAACTGAATCACTTTGCTGTACACCTGAAATGTTGTAAGTCAACTGTACTTCAACAAAAAAAGATTTTGTCATCTGCAAACAAAGATAATTTTAATTCTTCCTTTCTAACTTGGATTATTTTCTTTCTTTTTCTTGCATAATTTCTCTGGCTAGGACTTCCAGTATGAGTGGGCATATTTGCCTTTTTCCAGATCCTACAGGAAAAGCTTTCAGTTTTTCACCATTGAGTATCTTGTTAGCTGTGGGCTTTACATATGTAGCCTTTATTATATTCAGATGAGTTCCTTCTATACCTGATTTGTTGATATCTTTTATCATGGAAGAGTTTCAAATTTTATCAAATGCTTTCTCTGCATCTATTGAAATGATCATGTGATTTTTATCCTTCATTCTGTTAATGTGGTATATCATATTGATTGATTTGCATATGTTGAACCATCCTTGCATCCTGGGGCTAAATCTGCTTGGTCATGGTATATGACCCTTTTAATGTGCTATTCAATTCAGTTTGCTAATATTTTGTTAAGGATTTTTTGCATCCTTGTTTATCAGAGGTATTGCTCTGTAATTTTCTTTTCTTGTGGTGTCTTTGTCTGGCTTTGATATCAGGGTAATGCCGACCTCATAAAGTGAATTTGGAAGTGTTCCCTCTTCTTTTGTATTTTGTAAGAGTTTAAAAAGGATTGGTATTAATTCTTTAAACACTTGATAGAATTCAGCTGTAAAGCCAGCTGGTCCTGGGTTTTCTTTGTTGGGAGGCTTTTGATTACTGTTTTAATCTCCATATTTGTTGTTGGTCTGTTCAGGCTTTCTATTTCTTCTTGATTCGGTTTTGGTAGATTGTATGTTTCTAGGAATTTAACCATTTCTTCTAGGTTGTCATTTGTTGGCATATATTTGTTAATAATAGTCACTTATGATATTTTTATTTCTGTGTTATTTGTTGTAATGTTTCTTCTTCCATTTCTGACTTATTTATTTGAGTCGTCTCTCATTTTTCCTTAGTCTAGCTAGCTAAAGGTTTGATGACTTTATCTTTTTAAAAAACCAGCTCAGTTTTGCTGATTTTTTTCTGTTTTTTTCCTGTTCTCTCTCTCTCTTTTTTTTTTTTTTGTTTGTTTGCTTTAATCTTTAATGTTTCCTTCCTTCTGCTTAATTTGGGCTTAATTTGCTTTTTTTTTTTCTAGTTCCTTGAGGTATTGATATAATTTTAGGTTGTTTATTTGTCTATCTTCTTTTTTAATGTGGGGATTTGTTGCTATTAAATTCCCTCTTAGTACTGCTCTTGCTACATCCCATAAGTTTTGATATGTTGTGTGTTTTTTTTCATTTGTGTTGATTCATTTTTTTGACATTCCATTGATTTTCATTTCTCTTTGGAGCTTCATTAAGTATTATATATAGATGGACATAAAATACAAATATTTAAACTATTCATTAATCTATATTTTTTGTTCTTGTTTCTGGAATGGGTCCTAAATTTACATATTTTAAATAGGTATGATCCAGAAACTTGGCAGCTATATTCTGCTAGACTGCTTTTCTACTGAATCATTCCTGTTTGGCATGGACACCAATGTAAACAATAGGAGAGATTTACCTGACTTGGAAAACTCAGCCAAAATGCTGTGGGCTTGGTAGAAAATATATGTAAATGCATCCCTTTTGAATTTTTGGTAAATACAAGAAGCAATTAGAAACTTTCAATTTCATTAGTGCCAAGCATGTAATATCTCCATTGTTTAATTCAAACACAGAACCTGCAAATTTTATATGAGTTGATTTTTTTTAAGGCAATACCAAATATACTTTGTATGTTTGTCTCCACAAAAACATTCTCAAAATTCCTTTACCATGTATCAAAAGGACTTGGGGAATCTCAAGATCTGAGATACTCTTTTTAAAGCCCTTAATAGAGAGGGAAACATAACTTGTATTTTTTTATTTTTCTCTTTATAGAATCCATCCTGACTGAGAAAATCAAATTATAAAGATCCTAAACACAAGATTTTATACAAAAAATATATATTCCTTATCATTAATATAACATTAAACATTAAATTAAAATTAAATGCAGGCATACCTCATTTTATTGTGCTTTATTGAGCTTTACAGATACTGCGTTTTTTACAAATTGAAGGTTTGTGGCAACCCTGCATCAAACAAGACTATCAGCACCATTTGTCCAACAGCATTTGCTCACTTCTTGTCTCTGTGTCACATTTTGGTTATTCTCACAATATTTCAAGCTTTTTATTATCAGTATATTTGTTATGGTGATCTATGATCAGTAATCTTTGATGTTACTATTGTAATTGTTTGGATTGCCACAAACCACACCCGTGTAAGACAGCAAACTTATTAAATGTCGTGTGTTCTGACTGCTTGGTTGACTGGCTGTTCCCCCATCTCTCTCCCTCTCCTCCGGCCTCCCTATTCCTTGAGACACAACAATATTGAAATTATGCTAATTAATAACCCTACAGTAGCCTCTGAATGTTCAAGTGAAAGGAAGAGTCGCATGTCTCTCACTTTAAATCAAAAGCTAGAAATAGTTAAGCTTAGTGAGGAAGGCATGTCAAAAGCCAAGACAGACCAAAAGTTAGGCCTCTTGCACCAAACAGTGAGCCCAGTTATGAATTCAAAGGAAAAGTTCTTGAAGGGACATTAAAAGTGCTACTCTAGTGAACATAGAATGATAAGAAAGGAAAACAACCTTATTGCTTCCATGGAGAAAGTTTTAGTTGTCTGGATAGAAGATCAAAACAACCACAATGTTCTCTTAAGCCAAAGCCTAATCCAGAGCAAGAACCTAATTCTCTTCAATTCTAAGAAGGCTGAGAGAGGTGAGGAAGCTGCAGAAAAAAGTTTGAAGCTAGCAGATGTTGGCTCATCAGATATAAAGAAAGAAGCCATCTCCATAACATAAAAGTACAACATGAAGCAGCAAGTGCTGATGTAGAAGCTTCAGCAAGTTATATAGAATATCTAGCGAAGATCATTAGTGAAGGTGGCTACACTAAACAACACATTTTTGTTGTAAATTAAACAGCCTTATATTGGAAGAAAATGTCATCTAAGACTTTCATAATTAGAGAGGAGAAGTCAATGCTTGGCTCCAGGCTGTGTTAGGGGCTAATGCAGCTGGTGATTTTAAGTTGAAGCCGGAGTTCATTTACCATTCCAAAAACCCTAAGGCCTCTAAGAATTATGCTCAATCTACTCTGCCTGTGCTCTCTATAAATGGAACAACAAAGCCTGGATGACAGCACATCCAGTAAACATGGTTTACTGGATGTTTTAAGCCCACTGTTGAGAACTACTGCTTAGAAAAAAAGAAAAAAAGATTGCTTTCAAAATATTACTGCTCATTGACAATGCACCTGGTCACCCAAGAGCTCTGATGGAGATGAACAATGAGATTAATGTTGTTTTCATGCCTGCTAATACAACATCCATTCTGCAGCCCATAGATCTAGGAGTAATTTAGACTTTCAAGTCTTATTATTTAAGAGCTACATTTCATAAAGCTAACACTACCATAGATAGTGATTCCTCTGATGGATCTGGGAAAAGTAAATTGAAAACCTTCTGGAAAGGATTCACCACTCTAGATGCCATTAAGAACATTTGTGATCCGTGGGAAGAGGTCAAAACATCAACATTAATAGGAATTTGGAAGAAGTTGATTCCAGCCTTCATGGCTGACTTTGAGGGGTCAAGACTTCAGTGGAGGAAATACCTGCAGATGTGGTAGAAATAGCAACCTTGTTTTTTTCCATTATGGAGGTTCCTCAGAAAACTAAAAATAGAATTACCATATGATCTAGAAATCCCACTCCTGGGCATCTATCCAGACAAAACTCTAATTCAAAATGTTACATGCACCCCTATGTTCACAGCAGCACTATTCACAATAGCCAAGACATGGAAACAACCTAAATGTCCATCAACAAATGAATGGACAAAGAAGAAGTGGTACATATATACAATGGAATACTATGTAGCCATAAAAAAGAACAAAATAAGGCCATTTGCAGCAACCTGGTTGCAACTAGAGATTATCGTACTAAGTGAAGTAAGTCAGAAACAGAAAGACAAAAGTCATATGATATCACTTATATGTGGAATCTAAAATATGGCACAGATCACCCTATCTACAAAACAGAAACAGACTTATGGACATAGAGAATAGACTTGTGGTTGCCAAGGGAGAGGGAGTTGGGGAAGGGAAGGAGTGAGAGGTTGGGGTTAGCAGATGTAAGCTATTATATAGAGAATGGATAAACAAGGTCCTACTGTATAGCACAGAGAACGATAAAAAAAACAAAAAAGGCATTATGCTCCTACTCTGGCTGTACTCTGCAAATAGAATCACAAAGCCTGGATGACAGCACATCTCTTTACAACATGGTTTACTGAATATTTTAAGCCCAGTACTGAGGCCTATTGCTCAGAAAAGAAGAAAAAGATATCTTTCAAAATATTACTATTCTATCAAATTACCAATGGCATTTTTTACAGACTTGAACAAAAAAATCTTAAAATTTTTATGGAGACACAAAGGACGCCAAATAGCCAAAGCAATCTGGAGGGAAAAAAACAGAGCTGGAGGAATCAGACTCCCTGACTTCAGACTATACTACAAAGCTACAATAATCAAGACAATATGGTACTGGTGCAAAAACAGAAATATAGGTCAATGGAACAGGATAAAAAGCCCAGAGATAAACCCACACACCTATGGTCAACTAATCTATGACAAAGGAGACAAGGATATACAATGGAGAAAAGACAGTCTCTTCAATAAGTGGTGCTGGGAAAACTGGACAGCTACATGTAAAAGAATGAAATTAGAACACTCCCTAACACCATACACAAAAATAAACTCAAAATGGATTCGAGACCTAAATGTAAGACCAGACACTATAAAACTCTTAGAGGAAAACATAGGAAGAACACTCTTTGATATAAACCACAGCAAGATCTTTTTTGACCCGCCTCCCAGAATAATGGAAATAAAAACAAAATTAAACAAATGGGACCTAATGAAACTTAAAAGCTTTTGCACAGCAAAGGAAACTATAAACAAAATGAAAAGACAACCCTTAGAATAGGAGAAAATATTTGCAAACGATTCAACAAAGGATTAATCTCCAAAATGCATAAACAGCTCATGCAGCTCAATGTTAAAAAAACAAACAACCCAATCCAAAAATGTGCTGAAGACCTAGACATATCTCCAAAGAAGACATACAGATGGCCAAGAGACATATGAAAAGCTGCTCAACATCACTAATTATTAGAGAAATGCAAATCAAAACTACAATGAGGCATCACCTCACACCAGTTAGAATGGGCATCATCAGAAAATCTACAAACAACAAATGCTGGAGAGGGTGTGGAGAAAAGGAAACCCTCTTACACTGTTGGTGGGAATGTATATTGATACAGCCACTATGGAGAACAGTATGGAGCTTCCTTAAAAAACTAAAAATAGAATTACCATATGACCCAGCAATCCCGCTACTGGGCATATACCCTGAGAAAACCATAATTCAGAAAGACACATGCACCCCAATGTTCATTGCAGCTCTGTTTACAATAGCCAGGTCATGGAAGCAACCTAAATGCCCATCAACAGACGCATGGATAAAGAAGATGTGACACATATATACAATGGAGTATTACTCAGCCATAAAAAGGAATGAAACGGGGTCATTTGTAGAGGCATGGATGGACCTAGAGACTGTCATACAGAGTGAAGTAAGTCAGAAAGAGAAAAACAAATATCGTATATTAACGCATGTATGTGGAACCTAGAAAAATGGTACAGATGAACCGGTTTGCAGGGCAGAAATAGAGACACAGATGTAGAGAACAAATGTATGGACACCAAGGGGGGAACCGGTGTTGGGGGGGGTAAAGAATTGGGAGATTGGGATTGACATGTATACACTGATGTGTATAAAATAGATGACTAATAAGAAACTGCTGTATAAAAAATTAAATAAATAAAATAAAAAATTTAAAAAAATATATTACTACTCATTGACAATTCACCCGGTCATCCAAGGGCTCTGAAAGAGATGTACAATGAGATTAGTGTTGTCATCATGCCTGCTAACTCAACATTCATTCTGCAGCCCAAGGATCAAGGAGACTTTCAAGTCTTATTGTTTAAGAAGTACATTTTATAAGTGTGTAGCTAACTTAGATAGTGATTCCTCAGATTGATCCAGGAAAAATAAATTGAAAACCTTCTGGAAAGCATTCACCTTTCTAGATGCCATTAAGATCATCCATGATTCATGGGAAGTGGTCAAAGTATCAACTTTAACAGGAATTTGGAAGAAGTTGATTCCATCCCTCATGGATAACTTTGATGGGTTCAAGACTTCAGTGAAAGAAGTACCTGAAGATGTGGTAGAAATAGCAGGACAACTAGAATTATGAGTGGAGCCTGAAGATGTGACTGAATTGCTGCAATCTCATGATAAAACTCTAATGAATGAAGAGTTGCTTTTTATGGGTGAGTAAAAAAATGGTTTCTTGAGATGGAATTTACTCCTGTTGAAGAAGGACGCTGTGAAGACTGTTGAAATGACAACAAAGGATTTAGAATATAACAAACTTAGTTAATAAAGCAGTGGCAGGGTTTGAGAGGATTGACTCCAATTTTGAAAGAAGTTCTGCTGTGGGTAAAATGCTATCAAACAGCATTGCATGCTACAGAGAGATCATTCATGAAAGGAAGAGTCAATTGATGTGGCAGACGTCATTGGCGTCTTGCATTAAGAAACTATCACAGCCCCCCCAGCCTTCAGCAACCACCACCCTGATCAGTCAGCAGCCATCAGCATCAAGGCAAGACCCTCCACCAGCAAAAAGATGACAACCCGCTGAAGGCTCAGATGAAAGTTAGCATTTTTTAATTAAGGTGTGTATACTGTTTTTTTCAGACATAATGCTATTGCACACTTAATAGACTACAGTGCAGTGTAAACATAACTTTTACATGCACTGGGAAACCAACAGATCCATGTGACTAGCTTTGTTGGGACATTCACTTTATTGTGGTGATCTGGAACTGAACTCACAGTATCTCTGAGGCATGCCTGTAACATTAAATGTTAAAAATATAACATTATGTTTTTAGTAAGGAAAAACCAACTGGTATGTAAGTGCAACTTATAGCAATGTTCATAGATCAGTAGAACCAAGTAAGGTTTATTGGGAGCACATGGGCTTTCTCCATTGGGCAGAAATGGGCCATTTCTTCTGCCAAGAGACTACTGCTACCTGACCTATATCAACTGGATCAGAAAGAGAACAAGAATTTCTAAAAGAATTATATTACACATTCTTTTACTTCCTTTCTATTGAATGAAGAAACGAAAGGCATTGTTGCTTACAGTTCGTTTACACATCAATATTACTTTTTATGGGATCTCTCCACAAATGAAAAGTTAACAGAGTTACAACAACAGCTGATAGCCTCTGGCAGGCACAGAATAGAAAAACACTTGAGAAAAGATGATGCATATAATAGAGGAAAAGAGCCAGATATTTTAGATGGACATGAAGATAAGAAGAAACAAGTTGTACTTCAACTTACAGTTTGTTGTTCTAAAAAAAACACCAAGACTATCAAGTGGACGATCAAGACTGTATTAGTCTCTGTATAATATTGAAACAGCCTAGCATCTAAAGTCACGTGCGCCAACACACACTGAGTTTAATGTGTGTGGAAGTGAGGGGCAGAGCACCAACATTCATTCATTCAACATTCATTCATTCATTCAAGAAGTATTTTGGAGTATTTATCTGTGTATTAATAGTGCCAGATGCTAGTGTGGACGTTTTTCTTGTTACTCTTGCCTTTTTTGCATTAGATTGTCCCTACTAACTGTTTATTTTCTTCCATCTTTTCAAATCCACATTCAATGAAGAACAAAGGAATTTCCAAAAAATACTAATCCTGGAAATTAATGTACATGCCTGAAACGACTCCATTAATAAAACAAAACAATAACAACAACATCTCTCTTGCTTTTAAATTACTCTAATGATTAGAGACAAGTTTTCATAGATACCTGGCTTCTTGGTTGAATTATGAATTTCTTTGACTACAGGTACACTCACATTGCTTAGGACAGTAAGTGCTAGGTGTGAACCAAGATGATGAAAAGTGAGTAGTACCTGGAGTGGATGCTGCTTGTTTGCTATTTTAGGGTAAAGATTACACAGATATCCACTTTTCAAAGAACTCTTTTTTTAATTACAGAAAAATCTTTAAAAAAAAAACAAGAAATCAGAATCAGAGGAAGGAAAGTGACTTCTGAGATGTGATTCTTTGAAGAAGAAAGAAAATAATTACTAACTAAAAAAATACACTGGTAGAAATACTACGTCTAGAAATTGCAGAATTAGTAACTTAATGACACAAAGCTCTATTACCCTATAGTGAGAAGAAGAACAGTGCGGTGAAGGGAGAAGTGTATTAGAAATCTATAGACATGTGCTCTTTACTCACTTGGATTTGACTTCTCTTTTCCTTGTTACTTTTCTACAAACAATATTTGCTGCTCCTGAATATTTCTCGGACACTTTCACTGCTCCATGACTTCACATGTGCAGTTCCTATGCATGGAATATCCTTCTCACCCTGCCAACAATTCTAGTGAGTCTTCCCCAAATTCCCTAGGCAGGAATAGAACCTCTCTCCATTGTGTGTTCCCACTGCTGTGTCCATAACTCCAGCTCTTAGTGCTTTTTATGCTAGACTTTATTTCTTTGTTATCTCCTTTAGTCCATGAGTTTCTGATGCAAACATCTTGTCTTATTTATGGGATCTAGCCCACTGTTCCATAAATGCTGTGGGAAGGATGGATGAATGTCAAGCTAAAGACTGACATGTACCCCATCTCCATGGGATTTGAGTGGATTTCAAATAACTAGTAGAGAAAATTGTACATTTATGATTCTAGGAATACAAACTGTTTTTAAAAAAAAATTCAAAGTCATCTATTTGCCTTGATTCCAACTTTAATTATTATTATTATTACTATTACTATTTCCTCCTATTGAGAAAATACTGAAAGAAAACATGCCAAGACACATTGAAGCAGTAACACATAATTTTGAGTACAGTGATTGTAGGGTATCAGTGAGCATTATTAATATTTTGCACAATGAGGTAATTAATGATTTTTCTTTCATTCAGTATGTTTTTCTTAATGACAATGCTTTCTTTTTACATTCAGAAAATAATGAAATTTTACTTTAAAAGTCAAGTGTGATTAATAATAAAATGGCTATTTACACAAATATATTGAGTTAAGAAGGAAAGAGTCCTATGGGTTGCTTCTGTTGCAGTTTCATAAAAGAGAAGGGACTGGAAGGTATAATGGAAAAGTAAACATAAAAGTTCTGATAGATGGAGGTGAATACACAACTTTTTGTAATACACAACTTTTTTTTTTAACCTCTTTATTGGAGTATCATTGCTTTACAATGGTGTGTTAGTTTCTGCTTTATAACAGAGTGAATCAGTTATACATATACATATGTTCCCATATCTCACAACTTTTAAACCATGGCATCAAATGAGGCTAGCTCGCTTTTGCCACCAATAAGAAAGTTAACTGAGCAAAGTGGGGAAAACAGTAGGAGCCTTGCTCGCTGCTTTCCAGTACCTGGGAGCCCCCTGCTGTCCACAAAAAGACACTGCAACCTCTCCCCAGGCTAATAGGGCAGTGTTGGGCACCTAACATGCAACCTTAAAAACTTACTTTTACCATTTCATACGCCAGATCATCATTATCATATGCTTTTATCATCCTCATTCTAAATCAACCAAGTCCTCTTTCTGGGTCTTCAGTTTTTCTTAATGGTACCACCATGATCTTTTACCACCATCCTGGCTCAAACTCTCCCTCCTGCTGCTGCTTCTCTTCTTTTTCAGCAGTATCATTACCATGTATTGAACTTCTGCTGTGTCAGGCACTGTGCTAAACTCTTCACATGCATTACATATCATTTAATCTCACAATAACCCTTATGAGGCAGGCAATTATGTTCCTTTTAGTGAAACATAATTTAACAAAAAAACAAAAGTTTTCCTTTTAGTGAAAGGAAAACTGAGGCTTAGGATGGGTTAAGTAACTTGCCTTAAGTTTTTGAATTCTTAAACTGTTTTACTAGCAAAATGCGTTAGTAAATGCATGCTGGTTGAATATAGATTGAACAGTTATTCACTTTGTTAAATTTTAACCTAACATCTTTTAGCAGATAATTTCCAACAAAGGACTAGCACACACACTTGAGGAGCATTTTGATTTGATTTTTTTTTTATTTCTATAGAATATACATTTCAGTACACTTGGGTATGCTGAGCTAATTCTCCTTCCTCAATCCCCAAATGACCTTCCCATTCCCATCACGCATACCAGCGTGGCTCCAGATTTCTCACACCTAGCCAGGAAGAAGGGGTGGGGGATAGGAAAGAAGGGAACAAGTGATGGACAAAGACGGTCTGAGCCTCTCACATAGCAGACCCCACATAACTTTCCTGGCAGCTGATACAGGTTTGTTTTAGAGGCAGAAACCAACCTGAGAACACCTCATTGATTCTAAGGTTGCTCAAATGTATTATAATGAAATTGCTAGTATTGAGTCTAGCTCTTCCATCTGTGGTTGTCTATTTTAAAGCACCTTTGGTTAAAATTGTATACCTAACTTTTGTTTTCTTATAGACTGACTCCAAAGGAAGAAGACTTGGATGAAGAGAATATTGGACAAGGACCCAGTATACATGTGAAAACTGTATTTGTTTGATGTTTTTTATTGAGAAATACCTTCCTGATGAGTGTGTTGTTGGAATGGGGACTGGAAAGTAGAACTGAATGTTGCATAAGTTGGAACTTGACTTGAAGCTTAGAGTCAAATATCATATGGTCATTTTTTTATCAAAAAAATGCATGAAAAACAGTGTGAGCTTTGGGTGATGTTTACTGCTCAATAGTGATACCTATTCATCATTAAAACCCCATCTACTTCCAGAAAGAGGCAGCTTATGAAGTTGGTGAGTTTCCACCAATAGCACTGTGAGAAATCTCTGATGGCAGTTCACTGGGTTCTAGGAAAATACAAGGAGGGAGGAAAACTAATGCAGACTGAACGAGGGTCGGGAACTTAGAAGAATTGTGAAGAAAAGTCAAGGCCAGAAGAGTAAGCAGAGGCCAATCATGAAGGCGCCTCTCTACCAAACCAGGAAAGTAACATAAATAAGCAGTATGCAGAAAATGCTTTGATTAATAATCAGAAACCAACTGTGTTTGCCACTTTTTATTTATTTTTTATTGAAGTATAGTTGATTTACAATGTTGTGTTAGTTTCTGGTGTACAGCAAAGTGATTCAGTTATACATATATATATTATTTTTCATATTATTTTCCATTATGATTTATTCCAAGATGTGCTATACAATAGGACCTTGTTGTTCATCCATTCTATGTATAATGGATCTTGTTTGGATTTTGATTTTGTTTGCCACTTTGAATAATCCTCAAACCGGCAAATAGCAAGATAAAAGTATCTCCCAGTGGTCAGAAATGTCTTACTTTCCTAAACGTCCATATTGTGTCCTGATCATGCACGATCAGAAACCTAAGTTTCCACAGGTTCAAGGACTCACCATCTTCAAAGAATACTAAAGCTGTTTTTATCTGCTCTGCCTGTTAACGTACTTCACCAAGGAGAGGGAAATTGGCTGATGTATTTTCAAAAGATCTTCAACAAGGATTTTTGAGTTTTGTAGTTAATTCTAAGTTAACAAAAAATGTTTCAAGGTATCTGGCTACCTTATTTTTCTAGAAGGAGTTCATCAAGGTTTTATTTCAGTGATTCAAGGCTTTAAGCTGAAGCAGTAAATATTCATCTAAGCTAGAATAATGGGGAAGATTCTTCATTACAGGTTTCAGTTATCAAATAATTAGGAAGAAAATGTTATTAAAAAAGAAGTCAAGGTACAGCATGGTGAATATAGTAATAATATTGTATTGTATATTTGAAAGTTCCTAAGAGAGTAGATCTTTTTTTAATTGAAGTACAGTTGATGTACAATATTATATTAGTTTCAGGTGTACAACGTAGTGATTCAACATTTTTATAGATTATACTCCATTGAAAGTTACTACAAAATCACGTCTGTATCTCCCTGTGCTGTATAATATCTTTGTTGCTTGTTTATTTTATGTGTAGTAGTTTGCATCCTAGTCCCCTACCCCAGGGGTCCCCAACCCCTAGGCCACGGACCAGTAGCGGTCTGCAGCCTGTTAGGAACTGGGCGGCACAGCAGGAGGTGAGCGGTGAGTGAGTGAAGCGTCATCTGCCGCTCTCCATCGCTCCCCATCACTCTCATGACCACCTGAACCATCCTCCCACCCCGGCCCGTGGAAAAATTGTCTTCCACGAAACTGGTCCCTGGTGCCAAAAAGGTTGGGGACCGCTGCCCTACCCCTCTCTTGTCCCTCTCCTCTCCCCTCTCCCCTCTCCCCACTCCCCACTCCCCACTAATAAGTACTAGTTTGTCCTCTATATCTGTGGGTCTGTTTCTTTTTTGTTACATTCATTCGTTTTATTTTTTTAAATTCCACATATAAGTGATAACATAGACTTTATATTTCTCTTTCTGACTTATATCAGTAGCATAATATCCTCTAGGTCCATCCATGTTGTTGAAAATGGCAGAATTTCATTCTTTCTTATGACTGAGTAATATTGCATTGTGTGTGCGTGTGTGTGTGTGTGTATATACATATATACACACAAATACATATACAAAAGTTCTCATCACAAGAAAAAAACTGTAACTAGACTTACTGTGGTGATCATTTTGCAATATATAAAAATATCAAATCATTTCGTACCTCCGAAATGAATACAATGTTATATGTTAATTATACCTCAATTAAAAAAAAATTTTTTTTAAAGTGCAATTTTACCCCCAGTGGACATTTTGCAATGTCATTTTTGATTGGCACAACTGGGAGAAATGAAGTACTACTGGCATCTAGTGAGTTAGAAGCTGGGGTGCTGCTAAACATCCTACAAAGCACAAGACAATCTCCCACAACAAAGAATTCTACAGCCCAAAATATCAAAGTGCTGCCATTGAGAAATCCAAGAATGTGTCAGAATTTTTTTTTTGAACCAACCCATTCTTAGTCAACATTTAAATAATTTTTTATTATTATAAATAACACTGGAATGAAAATCATGGTAGTTCCTATTTGCTGAGGCAGTTCTGTGGTCTGCATGATAATTTATGTTAAGTTGCATCAATATAAGCATTTTGGGGTGTGTGTGCGTGTGTGCATCTGTGTGTAGGCTTGTACGTGAGGGCATAATGCACATTATCCCTAATCCACATCCTAGGGACAGTTAAATAGCACTTGAAATGTCCTAAAAAAGATGAACATTTTTAGAGTAGATTATCTGGTACTTAAAGTAGTCTTATGGATATCTACACCAGAGGGTGTGTTAATTAGCATAAGTGACATTAAAAAATTTTTTCATTGGTCTAATGAGTGATGTTTCCTGTTAAGTGACTGATAAGGAGTAAGTTAGAAGACACACTGCTCTTGGATGCCAGAAGTGTAGGAATAGGACACAGCCAGGAATCCAATGCCATCAGTAAAGTATTTCAGGTCAAGATTCCCTTTGGTCACTAGTCCCGCCATCCATGACAGACCTTGAAGTCTGTTGGACTCTACACTCACAGTCCTGCCTTCAGGCCATTGTCGTGTTAGCCTTTCAAGCAAGTGCTGGTGACCATACATAAAACAAAGAGCTGGCCTCTCCGAGAAGATTGTAGATGCAATGTGTTCAAACTGGTTTTGGGGAAATATAACTGACGTTCAAACCATGATTTCCCTGATATTGTTACTTGGCACAAAATTACTTTGAAACACACACAGACACACACACACAAAGGTGGAACCCAAAAGACTGCTCTTTGTGAAAAAACTGGGCATAGGCAAGGTCATCAGATAGATTTTGCGTTGATCTAGACTCTTCCTTCCTAGATTCATGTCTTGGGGCAAGCTCCTGCTCTGAGCCTCAGTTTCCCTCGTAAAGTGAGGATTATATCACCAATCTCAGTAAGTACATTAACTACGTAGCAGAATAGCTGGCACATTGTGAACATGCTACAGATGTTTGTATTATTTGTATGTCTTTATACCCAACTCTACTTCATTCCTTAGGACAAATTTCTAGAAATGCAATTTCTGGTCAGTATATCACCTTTGAATGTAACATGATCACCAGTGTTTTCTCAATAAAGCACTCATTGCTTCAGCGATTTAATGATTTTTTCTTTTTTCTTTTTTTTCTTCATTTTGTTCTTTTAGGGGAAGAAAAGGCCAGTCTTTGGTTTGTTCTTCTCTTTTGATGGGAGTCAACTCTTCTATTTGATTTCAAGAATGTATTTTGGGAGCCTGGTATTCCCAGTTGCCTGTCACCCTCCCAGTATTCAAGTACAACCACTCCCACCTGGCGCCCTTCCACCAGCTTCCTAGGATAATTCTAGAAAAGTCTCACACCAAGCCTTGCCCATAGCAGGATTAGAGTTTCTGGGACTAAGAGAAGCGGATCCTCAGAAACAAACGATTATTTGCCTTTTATAACTAGAAAGACAAGACACATTATACAGTTCTTGAAAGTCACGAAGCTAGTAATGAAAATGTTAAGGTATGTAAGTGTATAATAATGTGTCAATGTGGGTTCATCCATTGTAACAGATGTACTGCTCTAGTAGGGGACAGTGATAGTGCGGGAGGCTGTGCGTATGTGGGGTAGTGGGGGGTGGGTAAAGCGTATATGGCACCTCTCTGTACCTTCTGCTCCATTTGCTGTGAACCTAAAACTTCTCTAAGAGCTAAAATCTATTTTTTACAAAAGTGAGCAATACTACCTCCATCATCGGCTTTGGGAAAAATGGAATGCGATTAAATATGGGCAAAATTCTTAGCATAATGCCAAGCATGTAACTGCTCAGGCAATGTTTATCACTGTTGTAAGAGAAAACATAAACGATGGCAGGAATTGCTTTAATCTATACATCTATTTCCCCATAATAATAATGAAATAATCTATATACTTGTTTAAAAAAAAAAAAAAGAAGGGAAAGGAGAGGGCACTTCATGGAGTACTTGGTACTAAAACTCAGATGTCCTGCCTTTAAATGCCTCTATCATTTAACTAGTTCTTCACTCAGTAGACATTTGTGGCCTCTCTGCAACGTCTAAGGCACCCTGCCCGGTACTGGGAATACAAAGATGAGGGAGACCTAACCAGCCCACAGGGCAAACGCGGATGGGCAATCAAGAGTCACAGGGAGGGGCATCTATATTAGATCGACTACATGTTCAGAGACTAATCATTTTAAGATATCAAGGGAGAAAAGATCTGATTCAAGTAACTTAGTAAGAAAGGGGGAGAAAGCTCTGATACTTTACTAAGGGATATAAAAGAAGACAAATACTTGGCCATCAGCACTCCCTAAATTAATCCATAAAGTCGATGTAATCCAATCAAAATATGCCCAATGGATTGGGGTATTTTTAACTAAACCAGTTTTCGAGTTCAATTGGAATCATAAACCTGTGAAATGTCTAGAAAAAATTAAAACAAGCATTGAGATAAGTTTAGCTTTTATTAAGTATACACTGTATTCCATTAAAAAAAAAAAAAGGCTGAAGCCACATGGATGTAGCCATGTGGATTTATGCACTGTCTTGATTATCTTGATTAATCTTTAAAGTAGGCTTCCTAGTTTGTTTTCTCTTTTTACCCTAGGGGCATTGCAACATAGTATGATTTGGAATGGGTGGAAAATATGCCTCTCCGACTTCCCTGGTGGCTCAGTGGATAAGAATCTGTCTGCCAATGCAAGGGGACCAAACATTGTCTGGTCAGGGAAGATCCCATATGCCGCGGAGCAACTAAGCCCGTGTGCCAAAACTACTGAGCCTGCGCTCAAGAGCCCGCGAGCCACGACTACTGAGCCCGCAGGCCGCCCCTACTGAAGCCTGAGCGTCTAGACCCCGTGCTCCGCAACGAGAGAAGCCACCACAATGAGAAGCCCACGCACCTCAACGAAGAGTAGCCCCCGCTTGCCGCAACTAGAGAAAGCACGCACGCAACAACAAAGACCCAACGCAGCCAAAAATAAAGAAAATTAAATCTTTAAAAAAAAAAAAGAAAAATATGCCTCTCTCTTACCCCCTCTCGTGCCTCCCCCTCCTCCTTCTTCTAATGTAGAAGTATTATTTTGAACTTGGACATGTTATCCAGAAGATCAGCTTGAGGATCTGGACTCTGACCATCAATATATGTTCCCCAGTTTGAAGACTGTTAACTTAGATGAAAGAGAGGCTGCTGTGCCAAGCAAAGGGATTTTCAATTTATCCCATTTACAGAGGTTTCTGAAACCCCACACTATTGACATTTTGGAAATTGGGGGAAATTCTTTGTTGTTTGGGGAGGTCATCCTCTGCACCGCAGTAAAGAATGTTCAGCAGCTTCCCTAGCCTTTAACCACTAGATGTCAGTAGCAGCACTCCACCCCCTCCAGTTGCAACAAACAAAATGCCTCCAGATGTTGCCAGATTTCCCCTGGGGGACAGGATCGCCGCTAGTTGAGCACCACTGCCCTAGACAAAAGGTAAGTCATTGAAGGGCTTGAAGCAATAAGACACAACCAAAATTGCAAGATTCTTTTTATTGCTTTTAGAAGTAATTGCAATGTTAATATGGGGGAAGGCCTAATAAACTTTTTATAGACCTGGTGAAAAAGGAGGAATCTTTGGGGACATTTGCCTGTACAATATCAAAACACACTCTAAAGCTTTGTTATTTAAACTGTAGTACTTGTGTACGAATTGATAAAGAGATCTAAGAAGTGGAGCAAACAGCCCAGAAATAGACTAATGTGAGAAAGAAGAGTGAAATAAGCACTCTCACACAATATGATGGTGTCATCATGGTGTAAATTGGTACAATCCTTGGAAAGCTATTTGTTTATATGTATCAAGTTAAGAAAAAGTTTTATATCTTTTGGGACTGTATCCACTTGTCAGAATACTGTGAACTTGTTAAGAATTATCTTTATCAAGAGTGTTATAACGTGCAAGCATGCTTATGTTATACTAAGTGAATAAAAATACAGATGACAATATGCATATATATATATATATATTGAATACAGGATACAATATACATTTTGAATGTATATTCAATATAGGCACAATTAAGTTAAAAAAACAATAAAAGTTTAAGAGGGTGTAGAATAACAGTGCTTTTCTCTAAGTAGAAAACATTTCACGGGCTACTTTTCTGCTTTTGATTTCTCTTTATTTTAAATTTTTTTCTATAATAAGCATATACTTTCCCCTTATTAATTAAGGGAAAATTTTGCAAAATATTTGAAATAAATTATAATTTAAAATTGAATGAAAAAAATTAAATAAAAATAGCCCAGTGTAATTTTTTTGCTTTCATTGAATATATCTTTTGACAATTTACCATTACTGCCATAGCCTGCTTGGAGAGACATTAGTTTTCTGTTGGAAAAACCCCATGTTTACTGACAATTGAAAATTGAAAAATATATAACACACAGTTTACTTCAGCCTGATTAGGAGTCAGTGTTTTGAGGATGCTGGTAACGTGCATTAATTTTAGACTGAATTTGTCTTCTTTTCCCTCACATGCCTGGCACCCTATCCCAGGAGGAGCGTCCTGATGGTTTAATTCATCTTCCATTGTCATTCTTGACAGTATTCATCATGAAATGGAGACATATTGCTGCAGCTCAGGGTAAGAAAAAGTCTAAAGGGAAATTTGTTCGTTTTGAAGTTAAGTCTAGTAATAGTTATGAGTTTAAAACTTTCTTTATCTGGATCTCAACTCTATTCATCCACCTTGCTAGATGTAGAATGCAATTCCTCTTCTTTATTTGACATTCACATTTTTTTTCAACCCATGTAATTTATTTTTATGCTTGACATCTTGGTTAGATTAATTTTTTTCATTTACTCTCAGATGTGTTAATGCTTACACATAACTTTATTATTTCCTGCCTTGACATAGTACAATTTATACTTAATTAATGAAATATCCTACCTAGGCTAAATGATATTCATAGAGAATTATAATAAAAGTATCAGAGAAATGAAATATATCAAGAGTTATTTTTAGAAAGTGAATCAAGATAAATTTTAGTCATGAAAAGCATTATTTTATATATCCACCTCATCCTTAATAATACTGTCTGATTCCTATTACTATTCGACATGTCACTACAGTGTCTCTTAATTAATATAATAAATTATTTCTACTGGAATTCATAATCTCAAGTAGTTATTAGAAAGACAAAATTTGATTCCATAGTCCAAGAACCATAAATATCTACTGAAAGGTACTTAGTAATTAAAATAACTCCTGGAAGAATATCTTTGGCTTTTAGCTTTTCTGTTTAAGTAGAAATGTTCCCATTCTGGTGAAAATGTTTAAAATATAAAATAGAGCCTTTTATAATGCTGGCAGTGGAAGAAAGACTCACAATTAATAAGTTTATATATCGTGTTTAGAGAGAGATGCTGTACAAAAGGAAATTTATTTGATCCTCAAACTGATTCCATAAAATATGAGCCACATTTTTGCTTTCTGATTTGATAAACCAAGAGTCACCTGTTAATTTGCAATAAGAAATACAACTATCAAGCCAATTAGAATGTTCTTATCAGTTAATTTGTCATTTTCCAAGAAGAAAAAGTCTAGCCAGGAAACCAAACTGTCAGATCTTTTCTACCCCACGCGGCAGCCTTGTAGTGAGGTTTTAAAAGTCCAATAAATGACACTACTTTCTTCCAACTCTTGAGCTTGGCGCCCACTAAGAGACGGGATTACTGACAAAAACTTCATTGGAGGACAAGGCTTGGAAGTGCAGCCACGATGATCTTTCTTCAACTGCACTTTTCAGTGCTCACAAGCACCCTATAAGGTAGTCACTCTTACTCCCCTCATTTTATAGATGAGGAAACTGAAGCAGAGAGAAGTCAGGAAATCTGCTTATTTTCAAAGATGTACCAGCTGGTGGGCTGTAAATGTGAAGCCAGGCATTTTGACTCTAGAACCTACATTTAAAACTACTGTCTGCCTCACTTCACAACCTTTTCTTGGTGTTACGGGGATTCCAATAGCTTGAGAACAGAGGTACAAGCATTAAGTTCTTCCATTGCACCACGGAGTCTCAGACATTTTGACAGTTGACATTTCCTCTGAGAGAGTCACTTTCATTCAGTGGTAACAACTCAAGCCAGAAATTATGAGAGCCACCAGGTCTAAATTGACCATGTTACGACCATAGCCATCTGTGACTCTGGCTACATGTTTGTACAGGTTCCTTTCCCTTAATCTGGACTGAACCCTCCTCCCTTGTGTACCTCACAACTCTCAACCCTTCAAGACTCAGTTTAAGAGGATCCAGTTGCCTCTTTTTAAAAGCATGCTCTGATCCTCTTGGGAGATGAAATGTGTCACACCATCCACTTGACTCCATAGAATTCCAGGAGCTTCCCTCATCTAGCACTCACTACATGTATTTGAGACGATACACCTACTTGCCTACATATAAGCTCCATGAAGACAATACTGGCATTTTATTTATCTTGCTCCTCCTAGGATTTAGCCAGTTATGAACCTTCAAAGAATGTAAGCTCTATAACAAATGCTGTAGAATCATAAAATCTAGTCCAGTCTTATTCTGTTTGAATTCCTTCCACAGCTCTACAATTCTAGTATATCTCTTGCAAGCTAAGTGTGGGCTTAGGGTTTGGAGATTAGGTATTTAGCTTTGGGTATGAGAAAACTTAGGAACTGGAAAGCAACTAAACTTCAGGTGTAAGATAGTTTTACAAATTTGTATATAAAAAGTAACGTAGTCTAGCTGTAGAAAAATATAAAAATCATAAAACACAACTTTAATCGCATCACCTTGCTTTAACATCAATATATTCCTCTAATCTTCTTAGCAGCTGTTGTTAAGCCATTAAAAAATAGAAAAGGGGGAGTAATACAGAAAGTATCAATAAAATATTTTAGTTAAAATGATACATTAAAAAGAGAACAGGAAATGTAAAATGTTATGGCACCTGAAACAGGAATAAGGAATGTTCGATTTAAATCAGCAAAAAAGTATTGAGTGGTAACTAAAGATAAGACAAATACGGTAATAGTGATGCAACCACCTTTGTGACCTCAGGATCCTCATCTCTCAGATGGTGACCAACAGATAATTCTATTCATTCATTTACTCATTCATTTATTCATTCACTCATTCATCAAAGGACTCGGCACAGTAGCACATACTGGTTAGCCCCTAATAGATCAAACAGACCTGCAGAACACATTTTATTCTTTATCCAGTAAGTTCACCCAACAAAAAATTTCCAACTGCCTACTAAGTAAAAACAAATTAAGCGTGATCCTGGCCCTGCATAGTAATATCTTGTCAACCTTGGGGTCTACCTTCCTGAAAAGTCTTACTTAATCAAACTGTAGGTTGGCACAAATTAAGGTCTCATATAAAATAGGGAGTTAAAATGATTTAAATGTCATTAAATATATTTTTAAAAGAATAAATATTCCAAAAGAGATCTTCTTCTAAAACAAATCAGATTCATAGAATTAAAACCCAGTCATATTGGATAAGCCTTCTTATTAATTGCCTTCTTCTGTGGTTCAGGATACATTGCTGTGGTATTGTCTGCTTAAGGCAAAATTGATTTCCCCACAGTTTTAATATCGTGCAGGTCTTTCAGGTCTTCATATTTTTGAACTAGTCCTTACTGGCTTGAAATGTAATGCTATTAACACTTGCATTCTTTCTGTTTTGTTTCAACATGCTCCATAACACCTGCTTTGTCATAAATGATCATAGTGCTTGAGGGCACGGTCTTCCTGATCTTGATTCCGTAGATAGAAATGTGTAGCATCCACACACACACAAATTCTCTCTCTGTAATATCCTTATAAATACATACCTGTGATCTCCCAAGAGTGGGGAGCTAAATTTGGGTTCATTAACAAGACTGAACCAAACCACATATTTTTTTTTAATCAGGCTTGTTTATATATACAAGACCCCATTATGTCTGTAAAAAAAAAAAAATTGTCCAAAGCCTGGTATGGTACAGAGCCCTATTTTGTTATATTATTCCAACCCTTCCTCTGGGAAGAAATTAGCCCCCCTGATAAAATGCATAAGCAATTTTAGGGCTTAAAGGGTTTAATACTGAGAAACCAGTCATCCAGCCTCCCAGCTGACTCTCACTTGGTGATTGTTATGAAACATTATTTTCTATAGTTCAACAAATATTAGACAACCATCCTCTTTTCCTATAAGTGCTCTTGCCAACAGTGAATCTTTGAACTGGCCTTCTAGAGGCCTTTTTGCTTGCATCATGCTCATAATTAAATCCTCCAAAAACTTTTTAATGTCTCTAAACCTCCATTAGCAAGTCAGAGTTTACAGAAGATTCTTCTAGTAAGGAAGAGAGCAAAATAAGTTGATAATTACAGTGCAGTGTAATAAATTCCACTTCGTAGGTGTACCCAGCGTGCCATGAGGATGGAACAAAACTGTTGAAAGCAGACTGGGACCAGCTTACCACAAGAGAAATTGAAGGTAGGACAATTTTTGTGAATATTTTATGAACAAGTTTTCATTCAATGTGTTTATTTTGTTTAATTATTAGTTTTAAGACAGCTACTATTTCCTATCTGTTTTTGCTAAAAGTTCATTGTTTTATCCACATTACAGCTCAAACAAGTTTTATTGGAATAGCTGGGAATTTAACCACCATGGTAATATCATTACTCGGGGAAAATAGGTTACAAATTCTAACCCAAAAAATCCCAAATTGACATATGATACGCAACCAATTGGTAAATCAAGATCTCTTGATAATCTATATGGGTGCATACAAAAAGATGAAATAATTCTTAGGTAAGTTCAGCTTGATTTAGCTCTGCAAGATCATTCTCAGAAAGCTTTTTTCTGATTATTGAGTTTGAGTCCCAGATATCTTGACAATAGGAAGAAGAATTTCAGCTGGCGGATATGATGATAACATTAGTCACAGCAGTTAAATCTTCTGTTACAAATCAATCCATTGGCCTTCTGGGGTATGAATTAGTCTTTTGTTAGAAAAGTGTACATCAATGCTAAGGTTGAGTCCATGTAAATATACACATGGTAACAGAATCAATCCAACTGCTCTAACTATATATTGACTCTGTCCTTGGTGCTGGCTGGTTAATATTTATATGCTTCATTGTTTATTGTTAATGACT
Source organism: Balaenoptera borealis (assembly GCF_965194805.1). Lineage (NCBI taxonomy): Eukaryota > Metazoa > Chordata > Mammalia > Artiodactyla > Balaenopteridae > Balaenoptera > Balaenoptera borealis. The sequence continues at coordinate 21,554,695 of NC_138876.1, forward strand.
TGGATAAAGTTATACCCAAAAAATTTCCAGATGACACTGTTGACAAAATCAAAACTAAAAAATATCTCCATGTACTAAGATGAAACAAAAATACACCAATAAGAAGTTAACTAAGGATAAATGTAAGAAACAATTGCACAAATATAGGAAGATGTGACTTAGCAGCAGCAGGTATAATAATAAACTTTTTAAAATCAGAAGGGCTTTTATTGACAGTAAGCTTAGTGTGGGTTAAAAGTCCAAAACACTAATATGAATGCAACCTATTTTCAAATGCAATTAACATTCAGTCAGTTCTTATTTTGCACTATGTTTGGGTCTTCCATATCATCATTAAAGGTTTATAATGAGAGAAGGGATCAATAAGGTTTATTCTGTGAAGGTTGGACCCCATCTGGAGAACAGTGCTATGTTTAGAACAGAAGGGAACAGTTTTGTATGTTGGAGTTGCATGTTTGGGCTTGCAACTTTTTAGTGAAATAAATTTTCCACAGAAAATTTTTAACAGAGTATATATTATAGAAAGTTTTTAATAAAGAATTTCACATTTACTATTTGTTTTGAATTCTAAAATGTGAAATTGTAATATAAAGGGAAGAACTCATATGGAACATTGTTCAATTTTTACCATCTGAAGAGTGCTCTTGAAAAGTATCTCTTAATCTCGGTCACTTCAGCCTGGCAGTCTAATGACTGGATCAACAATCTCTGATATTAGCTAATAACTAATTCCTGTCTGCATCATATCTCTGTTAAAAAACATTCACTTCATCCCATAGAGACATCATCTTAAAGTAAAACAGAATGAGAATCACCTAATTAAATCAATGTGCAAAATGCAATCTTGGGCAAAACCAATCTCAGCACAGCAGTGAAAGTTTTTCCATCAGAGAGAAGGACTTTCATTCTACCGTGAATTCAGGACAAACCCTACAGTGCATGGAATTCCATGAGCTATTAATTTAACAGATAAGAACTAACTCCCAGATGTTTCATGCTATTTAAAGTGAAAGATTCATTTGCCCCTGAGCTACACTCAGAAAACTTCAGATAGTAAAAGGCTCCTCAACTGAAATGAGCTAAGAAAATTACGTGAAAGTCAATTTGCTTTCCTGCTTGGAAACTTTTGATTTCTGAGATGAAGAAAATGAGTATAATTTTCGATAAATTTATGGATTCAACTCTATGAATGCAAGCACCAATAATACATCTTCATGGAAACATGGGAAGTTATTGCTGGCATCCTCCACTTCCCCGTTAGAAAGCCGAAAGTCTTCTGCTGCTATCCCGTATTTCATGAAGCAGACTACTTGGTCTCTGTGGCCTGTATTTAAAACAACAGTAATGAATGCAATCTGTGATGGGTTGAACAATTTAAAGGAGACGTTGGGATTTTGATCCTCTCTTTGGACCCAGGCAAAGAGTTGTTTTATTTCCCTTTCTTAGTAAGGACCTGCAGGATGCAGCAGAGACCACTGGCAAAACTAAATTTCCAAAAGTTAAGTAAGTTATTAGCTGACAGTTGAACCCATGGGCTAGGGAGTCAGACAGACCTCTGTTCAAAGAGTGCGTCTGCCACTTACTAGCAGATACTAAACCTCCCTAAGTCTTAGTTTCTCCATCTGTGACATGGGATAAAATATATTACCTATAGCATAATAAATAATATATATGCAAAGATAATATAATATTTAATTCTAGAAACTAAATGGTACCATGTCTAGTTTCACTCACCACCTATCAAAATGCCTTTAATATAGCAAATGCTCAAGAAATAGCATTGATTATCAATATCATTATTATAATTATTGGCAAGAATTACCAACATTAGCCCAGCAGTTAGAAGTACAGTCTACATGGGACTTCCCTGGTGCTGCAGTGGGTAAGAATCCGCCTGCCAGTGCGGGGGATACAGGTTCAATCCCTGGTCCAGGAAGATCCCACATGCTGTGGAGCAACTAAACCCATGTGCCACAACTACCGAGCTTGCACTCTAGAGCCCGCGTGCCACAACTACTGAAGCCCGCGCGCTTAGAGCCCGTGCTCCTCAACAAAGAGAAGCCACCGCAATGAGAATCCCGCGCACCGCAACGAAGAGTAGCCCCCGCTCGCCGCAACTAGAGAAAGCCCACCTGCAGCAACAAAGACCCACCACAGCCAAAAAAAAAAGTACAGTCTTCAAAGCTAGACTTTCAGGGTTTAAGTATAACTTCTGGGACTTCCCTGAAGGTCCAGCGGTTAAGACTCCACACTCCCAATGCAGGGGGCCCAGGTTCGATCCCTGGTCAGGGAACTAGATACCCCATGCCACAACTAAGAGCCCACATGCCGCAACGAAGATCCTGCATGTGTTAACGAAGACCCCGCGTGCTGCAACTAAGACCTGGAGCAGCCAAGTGAATAAATAAATAAAAAATTTTAAATAAATAAATAAGTATATATATATAAATAAATAAATATAAATTCTACCCTTTCCTAGTGATCTTGGATATTACTAAGCCTCTCTGCTGTCAGTTTTCACCATTCAACAAATGGTGCTGGAACAACTGGATACTGTATCCACATGCCAAAACAAAAAAAAGTGAAGTTAGACACAGACCTTACACTCTGCACAAAAATTAACTCAAAATGGATCACAGACTTAAATGCAAAACACAAAACTATGAAACTCTTGGAAGATAACATAGAAGAAAATAAAATGACCTTAGGTTTGGCGATGACTTTTTAAAGATTTATTTATTATTTTATTTATTTATTTATTTATTTTTAAAATTTTTGGCTGCGTCGGGTCTTAGTTGTGGCACACCAGATCTTCGTTGAGGCATGTGGGATCTTTCTTTGCAGTGTGCGGGCTTCTCTCTAGTTGTGGCATGTGGGTTTTCTCTTCTCTATCTGTGGCACGCAGGTGCCAGGGCGCATGGGCTCTGTAGTTGTGGCGCTCGGGTTCCAGAGCGCGTGGGCTCTGTAGTTTGTGGCACGTGGGTTCTAGTTGAGGCGCACGAGCTCAATAGTTGGGGCATGCGGGCTTAGTTGCCCCGTGGCATGTGGGATCTTAGTTCCCCGACCAGGGATTGAACCCGTGTCCCCTGCATTCTAGGGCAGATTCTTCACCACTGGACCACCAGGGAAGTCCTGGTGATGACTTTTTTGATAAAGCAACAAAGCACAATCCATGAAAGAAATAATCGATAAGCTGGACTCCATTAAAATTAAAAATTGCTGCTCTGCAAAAGATATTATTAAGAAAATAAAAAAGACTAGGAGAAAATGCTTGCAAAATACATATCTGATAAAGGGCTTTTATCCAAAATATACAAAGAACTTTAAACTCAACAATAAGAAAACTACTCAATTAGAAAATGAGCCAAAGACCTTAACAGATACCTCACCAAAGAAGATATATAGATGGCAAATAAGCATATGAAAAAATGCTCCACATCATATGTCATCAGGAAAATGCAAATTAAAACACCAATGAGACACCACTACACGCCTATTAGAATGGCCAAAATCTACAACATTGACCTCACCAAATGCTGGTGAGGATGTGGAGCAACAGGAACTTTCATTGCTGATAGGAATGCAAAATGGTACACCCACTTTGGAAGACGGTTTGGCAACTTCTTACAAAACTAAACACATTCTACCATATGATCCAGAAATCCTACTCCCCTGGTATTTACTCAAGAGTTAAAAACTTATGTCTACACAAAAACTTGTACACATATTAAACTAATGATTATTACCAATAATTATTTAACTGGAGTTGCAAATCATACTAAAATTGCCTCTAAGATTTAATTTTAAATTCTTTAGGTCTCCATTCAGTGAGTCCTTTTGTTCCCAGATCTGTAGGTGGAGCTGTCTCTTCCAGATTTCAAGCTCAGATCAGTTTTTTAAGTTGTTTCACTCTTCTGATTCTAAGTCAGTGGTCCTCAATCTGGAGACTTTTTGGGTTGTCACATAAGGAGGAGGAGGGAGATGTTACTAGTAGACAGAGGCCAGAGATGCTGCTGAATATCCTGGATACCGGACAGCTGCCACAAATGGCACAATGATAATTATACCAAGTTGGAGCAACTGTGCTCTAATACCGTCGTCTCTTAGACGTCTTTTGTGTAGTTTTCTCCTCAGCCCACCTTCCATGTGTTCCTCTACATCCCTAGGGTAACACATGATTATAATGACAGTGCAATGGTTTTTACAGTAAGATCAGTTGTGTCTCAGACAAAAACCAGTATTCTTAGAATATGCAAATTATTTGTGAGGGTAAAGTATTTTGTCAAAGGAAGGTAAATGTAAGTTTCTATCTCCCACAGAAATGAATTTATTTTGTTCACTTTTAGCCTTCCATTGAAAAGTGTTTGTCAAAGCCAGCCTACTCATTATTCTTCATCCTTAAGATGTGTTTCAGTGATGCATCTGACAACTTATACTCAGATTTTCTTTTGGATGTAATAGTTGTACTATAATAAATATGAAGCCTATTGTAAGAATCTTCCAAAATGTAGAATTCAATCATGTAACTCATTAATTCTTCACACAAACATGTTGCATCAAAGACAGATACGTGTTTTTAAATTTTGTATGATGCTAAAAATCTAAAAAATGTAAAGAAACAATGCCAAACTAGATATGACATCTTTAATAGCACAGAATATTATTTGAAAGCAGTAGCTTCAAATGTATTAGTATGAATAGATCTGTTCTTTCATTTCAAGAAGAATGTATTAGTTTAAATTCTATTCAAGTCTTTGATATCCTAGTTCAAAATATATACATGGTCTATATAGCAAACCAAGCAATAAATTACTTAAGAAACCTCTTAAGAATTTTGTACTTTGGAATAAGTGTAATCTCTGATAGAGGGCTCATCCCCTAACTGACTCCACTTCAACCAAGCAGATCTCCTTTCTTTTCCTTGAAACTTCCAGGGAACCTCTTGTCTCAGAGCCTTTGTACTTTCTGTTCCCTCTTCCGACACTTCTTCCCTAGGGACTCACAGGGCTAATCCTCTGGTTTCCTTCAGATCTTCACATAAGTATCATTTTCTCAGGGAGACTTCCTTCACCCCCTCAATACTCTCTACTCCCATCCCCTTCACTATTTTTCTTCATGGCAGTTGTCACCTTCTAATGTACTATGTATTTTACTCATTTGTTGTAATAAGTACTCAGCAAATATGTGTTGTGTTCATTTAGTAAATAAAAGGAAGGAAAGGTGGGGATGCCAATAACATGGTTTTTCTGGAGTGGATTTAGTAGGCATGGTCTGTCTCTGGAGCTCTAATGCTGGTGGAAGCTTCTGACACCGGTCCATAGCTAAGGTAGTGTGATTCTGGAATGAAGTGTACCAACAATGCCTTCCTGATTCCCCAGCTTCCTGACAACTGCAGAGGTAGCCCTTTCTTTAGAGGGTGGCTCTCATTTGATATTCTGGGAGTCTCTCCTGGAGACCCAGAGAGAGTCAGCTCTTCTTCACAATCTATCTCATTCATCTTAGTTTACCCAAATGTTTCCTATTATCTACAACTGAGCCCTGACTATGCCCCCATTTTACATCAAGAAAACTGATCATCAGGAACACTAAATGACAGCAATGAGTCAAGCCTGAGTTTATATGATCCCACAAACTAAATGAACAATTCTAGATTCCTCTTCCAATGACTCAGAAACACCCACGCAGTTCCAGAAATTTCTCCTCCTAATCCCTCAGAAAGATAGATTTCTGGAACTGATGAAAAAATATATTCTTTCCAGCCCAACCCTCTGCCTGGAATAGTTTGCACCTGCTACGGATGACTGTTAAGACTGCTCCCAAGGGGCAAAAAAATCTTGCATCTCAATATTTGAGCATTTTGCATAATATATTCTGTATGATATTTTTGTGCAATTTTCAAGATATGTTGTACCGGGTAACTCAAATTAAGTCACAAAAATCGGCTGTTTGGTTATAAACCATCCATTGTGGGCTTACAGTGCATATTATGGATTCAAATCTTCTTTCAACTAAAAATGGCTTGTTTTCCTTTTCTGATTACTCAGTTGATGACTTGTGTGATTTGGGACAATCAGAGCCTGAGAATCTGGCTGTTGCTTCCTGTCTTTTGCACATTCTGTTGAAGCAGCTAAACTCTGTATCTAGTTGGGTTTTTTTTTGTTGTTTTTTTTGTGTGTGTGCATCTGTGGAGTTTGTTTTTGAAAGTGAAAACATTTTTCAAAGAGAAAACCATCTCAGAAAAACATCACAGAGGGAAAATCCTCTCCATTATTTGTATAATATTATATAGGCAAGCCAAGGACAGGCTACTCCTCTGAAAAGACAAACCTGGTAAGAGGAGATTCCATAATATAGAAAGCAGATGAAGCTGAAGGAATCAGAGGATGGAAAGGACCAACATATTTTCAGGGGTATGAAAGTTAGTAATACAAAGTTATTAAATAACCTGTGAGTTAATTATATTGCACTTTTAACACACTGTGTTTTTTTTTCTATTTATTTAAAGAGTTATTCCATAAGTTTTTAAGAATTGGTTCCCAGGGAATTCCTGGGTGGTCCAGTGGTTAGGACTCGGCGCTTTCACTGCCAAGGGTCCAGGTTCAATCCCTGGTTGGGGAACTAAGAACCCACAAGCCACGTAGTGTGGCCAAAAAAAAAAAAAAAAAGAATTGGGTCCCAAAACGTACAGAAGGAACTGTCCCTTACAAAGTTGTAAGTTAGATCATGAGAAATTGTCAATATTATTGAAAGTTATTTTTAAAAAGAGAGTTTCTCTCTTGGTTGTCAAAGTCAGTACATTTCCCACTACTCAGATGGAAATCAGACCTTTACCACAAAGAGAATGCTCCTTAAAAATGGCGGTCTCATAGCATCTAACATAATAGCTTATTAGGTTTAAAAGAGAGAAGAAGAGAGAAAGAGGGAAAGAGAGAGAATAAATACCTTGGCTACCATCAATAAAAATTATATCTTTAAAAAAGGTTTTATATTAGAGAATTCTGTCACAAAACACTGTTAGATAAAATATTATACTAAACATATGATATAGTAAGTATAAATAAATAGGGTAACTCCCAGAATGTACCAGGTGGACTCAGGGCAGAGGAACTACGGTGAGTGTGCAGGGGTTGGAGAAAGATTCTCCTTTGTGCAGAATCAGGCATGAGCATTATGGAAAAGGAAACCCTAGGAAGGAGAAGTCTCATATTTGAGTCTGTAGGATTTGCTAAGGGGCCAGGAATATACATTTTTTTTATTAATCGTTAAATTCCACAGCCTGACACATTGCCACACACATGACGGTTCAATAAATATTTGTCAAGCAGTTTGATACCAATGATGTCTGTTGAGCACGTACGTAGATGTCAACTCCTTTCTTGCTTCTTCTTGTCTTAAATGGTGAAATGATACCTAGAGCAACAGGCATCATGTTCCAGCCATGAAGCCAGTATTCCAAGGATGATAGGGCAGGAAGATGTAAAAAATGTGGGTCTTTGAGGTTATCAAGGAACTGTTTCTTCCAGATGTTTTGTTATGTGAGTACTTAAATGTTTTATTCCCCCTTTTTTTTTTTGCTTTTGAGTGCAAATTTATATTTGGGTTTTTTTTCCTCTTTTTTATTGAAGTATAGTTTCTGTACAATATTACATGTTACAGGTGTACAATATAGTGATTCACAAATTTTAAGGGTTATGCTTCCTTTATAGTTATTATAGTTTTATAATATATTATAAAATATTGACTCTATTCCCCATGTTGTACAATATATCCTTGTAGCTTATTTTATACCTAACAGTTTGTGCCCCTTAATTCCCTACCCCTATATTGCCCCTCCCCTCTTCCCTCTCCCCAGGTAAGCACTTGTAAACTAGGTAAGCACTAGTTTGTTCTCTATATTTGTGAGTCTGCTTCTTTTTTGTTATATTCACTATTTTGTTGTATTTTTTAGATTCCACATATAAGTGATATCACACAGTATTTATCTTTCTCTGAGTTATTTCACTTAACATAAAGTCCATCCATGTTGCTGCAAATGGCAAAATTACATTCTTTTTTTATGGCTGAGTAGTATTCCATTGTGTGTGTGTGTGTGTGTGTGTGTGTGTGTGTGTGTGTGTTTGTGTGTGTGTGTGTGTGTATATGACATCTTTTTTATCCATTCATCTGTTGATGACACTTAGGTTGCTTCCATATCTTGGCAATTATAGATAGTGCTGCTATGAACATTGGGGTGCATGTATCTTTTTGAAATAGTGTTTTTGTTTTTTTTGGATGTATACCCAGGAGTGGAATTGCTGGCTCATATGGTAGTTCTATTTTTAGTCTTTTAAGAAGCCTCCATACTGTTTTTCACAGTGGCTGCACCAATTTACATTCCTACCAACATCATACAAGTTTTCCCTTTTCTCCACATTCTCACCAACATTTGTTATTTGTAGACTTTTTTATGATAGCCATTCTGACAGGGATGATTTGATATCTCATTGTGATTTTGATTTGCATTTCCCTGCTAATTAGCGAAGTTGAGCACCTTTTCATGTACCTGTTAGCCATCTACATTTCTTCTTTGGAAAAATATCTATTCAGTTCTTCTGCCCATTTTTTAATTGGGTTGTTTGTTTTTTTGATGTTGAGCTGTATGAGCTGTGGAGGTAAAAGACCTGTACTCAGAAAACTGTAAGACACTGATGAAAGAAATTGAAGACAATACAAATAGATGGAAAGATATACCATGCTTTTGCACTGGAAGAATCAATATTATTCAAATGACCATACTACCCAAGGCAATCTACAGATTCAGTGCAATCCCTATCAAAATACCAATGGCATTTTTCACAGAACTAGAACAAATAATTTTAAAATTTGTATGGCAACACAAAAGACCCCGAATAGCCAAAACAATCTTGAGAAAGCAGAACAGATCTGAAGAAATCACACTTCCTGGCTTCAGACTATACTACAAAACTACAGCAATCAAAACAGTATGGTACTGGAGCAAAAACAAACACATAGATCAATGGAACAGGATAGAGAGTCCCCAAAAATAAACCCACACACTTATGGTCAATTAATCTATGACAAAGGAGGCAAGAATACACAATGGAGAAAAGACAGTCTCTTCAACAAGTGATGCTGGGAAAATGGGACAGCTACATGTAAAAGAATGAAATTAGAACATTCTATACCACCATATACAAAAATAAATTCAAAATGGATTAAAGACCTAAACGTAAGACCAGATACTATAAAACTCCTAGAGGAAAACATAGGCAGAACACTCTTTGACATAAATTGTAGCAATATTTTTTTGGATCCACCTCCTAAAGCAAAGGAAATAAAAACAAAAATAAACAAATGGGACCTAATTAAACTTAAAAGCTTTTATGCAACAAAGGAAACCATCGGCAAAATGAAAAGATAAACTACTGAATGGGAGAAAATATTTGCAAATGATATGACCCATAAGGGATTAATATCCAACATAAATGTTTTATTCTTTGTCCCTGAAACCACTGTTATTTATTACTTGTAGGAAAAAAAAAAAGGTTATTTATTACTTGCAGAAAAAAGCATTCTTCATTGATACACCCCTAAAAGGAAAACTGTATCTTTTTTCCAGGTCCTGAAAAATAGGCCTGGTCTGATTTCACAGCAGCACCCCCAGATAAACAAACAAACAAACAAACAAAATCACCTGTTTGCTGATGTCTGCAATTCTTCATGCAACAGAACACTTTATCTAGAACATGTGATATTGACTCATGCTTAATTGTATAGCACCTGCTTTTGGCATTATCTTTGGGTCTGCTCCAAGAGAGAATTTCCTGTTTTAGGAACTTCTGGGCTCGCAAATTCAGATAACCCTCAACATATCTATTTTTCAGTTATTACAGGTTTCCTGGTTCAGCCATTGCTAAGCTTTTGTTCTCAAACTAATCACTCTGCTTCTTTGTATTACATAAATAACCACCTCTAAAACTTTTCCTCATAAACCATAAACCTGGGTTCTTCCCTCAAATAGTCATAGATGACCATCTGTGCCAGTTATCAATTTATTGTCTCTGAGCTCCAAGTTCACCTTTGTTTTGCTTTGTCATACAGGAGCTGGACCATGCAAATATTTCCCCTTGTCAGCTAGTGCAATGTTAGGCTTTGTCAGCAGGGGGCGTGGAACAGAAAGCAGCATATGGGACACCCCGTGGCACTCATGCACCAACAAGTTTAGCCAGCACCATGCAGAATCTCACTAGCAGCTCAGGAAGTGACTTCCCAGTGAGCTTCACGAGCATCCCAGAGGGCTGATTCCCAACTTGTTTTACTAGGGCCCCAACAGGTGGTTTCCAGCCAGACCTGGCTGGTGGCACTTCAGCAAATTCTCTGTTATTAAGTAGGCCACAGCCACACCCTCTCCAACAGGGTCTGGATGTCAGTGTTGGCCTCCTTCCAAGTCTTTTCCTTCCATGGGTATTAGACTCAGCTGTAGAAGTAGTAGCTCCTCCCTACCTCTGCTATTCTTGTGTTCTGTTGAGTTCACTTTATTGCTAAGCTGTAATCACCTGTTATTTAGTTAACTTAATTATTTATCCCTTAGTAGTTACTCCCTGCTATTAGTTCATTATTAGAAAATAATTCTTTATATTGAAATGTTCCACTCAATTTACTGCACGATTTCTGTCTCCTGGCTAGACCCTGACTGACACATCTTCTTTAGGTCATTCATAGGAATTCTGCATGGACTATCTTTATTTTACAAAAATGTCAGGAGTCTACTGACTTCCAAAATGAATCAACCTGTCAGTTGTAATGTTAAACATGTAAGGCCAAGTTTCCAAGCCTGGTAATCCAGTACATTAAAATTAAATAATATATGTTATTTTGCAAAGGTCCAGGAATCAGGAAAGATTCAAAGACATTGAATTTCTGTTGTGGTAGCCTTCCTTAAACCCATTAACATTTATTTTAATTGTGGTTCCAAGGTAATATTTCAAATAGTATGAGAACGAAATTGCACATGTAAATACTTCAATGTTTAGGGAAGTATTTGGGTATTAGAAATGGACTCTAGTATTGCCTACAAGTCAAGGATTTGAAATTTTTTATCTCTACTAATAATGAGCCTATAGGCAAACTAAATTTTTAAAAAGCTGTACTTTCAACCCACACAATTGAATATCAGAACATTTGAGATTTTTAGGTTCTGTGCTATCCTTTGTCAAGTATGACCCAAGTAGAGAAAATATTTACAAATAATATACCTGATAAGAGTCGTGTCCATAATATATTAAGAATTCATACAATTCAACAACAAAAGGTAAACAACCCAATTAAAAGTGGACAAAGTATTTGAATAGACATTCTCCAAAGGGGAGACATAAATGGCCAACAAGCATATGAAAAAATGCTCAATGCCATTAAAGAAATACAAATCAAAACCACAATGAGATACCATTTCACACCCACTTGAATGGATAGAATTAAGAAATAATAATAACAGAAAATAACTAGTCATGGTGAGGATCTAGAGAACTTGGAACCCTCATACATTGCTGGTAGGAATACAAAATAGCACAGACACTGGATAAAGAGTTTGGCTATTACTCAATAATTACCATATGACTCAGTAATTCCACTCCTAGGTATAAACCCCAAAGAATTGAAAACAGGTGTTCAAACAAATACCTATATGCAAATGTTCATAGCAACACTATTCACAATAGCCAAAAGGTGGAAACAACCCAAATGTCCATCAACTGATGAATGGTTAAACAAAATGTGGTATATCCACACAATGGAATATTATATATCCATAAAAAGGAATGAAGTACAGCTATACACTACTATGTGGATGGACCTAGAAAACATTATGCTAAGTTAAAGAATTAGGGACAAAATGTCACATATTGTATAATTCCATTTATATAAAATATCCAGAACAGGAGAATCCAGAGATTAGTGGTGTCCAGGGGCTGGAGGGAGGATGGAATAGGGAGAGATAGCTGAATGGGTATAAGTTTTCCTTTTTGGGTGATAAGAATGTTCTAGAATTAGATAGTAGTGATAGTTGCACAACATTGTAAATATACTAAATGCCACTGAACTGTATAATTTAAAGTGGTTAAAATGGTGAATTCTGTATTATATATATTTTACTGCAATGAAAAGATTATGGAAGGGAAGGAACTGGAGGTAGAAAACATGTACAATTCTTTAAAGAAGTTTTGCTGTAAAGGGTAGTTGAGAAGTGGTGCCGTAGCTGGAGGGGGATGTAGAGTGAAAGGAAAGTTTTTAAAATATTGAAAATAGTGTTATATAATAATTATCAAATAGGTACTTGCTGAATGGTAATGTGGTGTATGGTTACCAGACAGACATAGAGGGTGGCAGCATTGGATTAATAGCCATTGATCTGTTAGATCCTAAACAGAAGATACCATGACCCACCTTTGCCTCTGATACTCATGGTCTCACTGTGCGAAAGAATTGAATGATGACAGTCGGGAAGCTAGATAAAATATGGAAGACCATAGAGACTAACTGATGTGTTGCTTAAAATATTAATTAGATTTCACCTCAGTTTGTCTTTCCAAAGTGAGATAGTGGATAAAGCTCACTGATTTTGTGCTACCAGTAAGATGTATGAATGAGAAATCCCATTTCCAATTGATTAATCATTGCCAAATAGAATAGATGAATAACTTGGAGAATTGGATGGTTACATATAAATATACTTTATAAATTCCAAATGTTCTAGAATAAATGCTGGTTTAAAAACATTCTGTGAATCTTTGGAAATTTGCTTAAGATTAAAATTATTCTTCATGTCTTGATTTCATTTAAAAAATTTTTTAAATGTTTTGTTTTGGAAAATTTCAAACATATGCAGAGGTAGAGAGAGTGATTTCCTCATGTACACTTCACCCACCTTCAACAATTGTCAACTCACTGCTAATCCTGTTTCTATCCCCTCACCCACTCCTCTTTCCACTTCTTGAGGATTATTTTATAATACATCCCAAACATCTTATGATTTAACCTGTGAATATTTTAGTATGAATCTCTAAAGGATAATGGCACTCTTTTAAAATATAACCACAATACCATTTCACACCTAAAATAAACAATTCCTTGGTATCATCTTTTTGAACCCTACCTTCCATTAGCTAGTGGATAAAGAGTTTGTCCAGTTGGAAAACGCTGCTCTTTTTAAGAAATCTAGGAATGCCCACATAACACTGAGCAAGACATATTAACCTGGCCACACCTAGATGCATAGGAGGTTGGTAAATGTAATCTTTTAACTGGGTGCCATATGCCAATCTAAAGAAAAAGGGAAAGATATTGGGAAGTAATAAGCAGTTTTTGTCATGGAACTCAATATAGAATAAAGATCAACAGTGAAGGAGAAAATCAGCAGATCTCAGGAGAAATGAATGGTGAATGTGTTGAGGAAAATAAGTATGTCATTAGATATCCAAATATCACTAATAGTAACTACAATAATATTAAAAGAATAACTACTATTTACTGAGCTCAAACAATGTGCCAAGCACCATTCTAGATGCTCTAGATAAGTCATCTCATGTAATGAACACCACAGCTGCGAAGGTGTAGATATAAGTAGCCTGATTTTACAAATGAAAAAACTGAGGCTCAGAGAAGTTAAGCAACTTGCTCAAGGTCACACAGCTACTAAATGGGAAGAGCCATGATGCAAACCCAGGTCTACCTGGTTCCAAAGTCTGTCCTCTAAAAATCCTTTCCCCTTGATGTGGTCCACGTACCAACAGCTTCTGAATTGCCTGGAAGCTTGCTAAAGGAAGGAAAAAAAAAAAAAAAAAAAAAGAGCAAAATCTTGGGCCCCATCCCAAGCAGCTGAATGCAAATCTGCAACTTAACAGAATACCAAGATGAGTTTTAAACCCATTAAAATTGGAAAATCACTCTCTTCCACCCTACTATGAATATACCAGGCCTCACTGATAATAAAACATCAACTCTAGTCTTAGGGAAAGAATTTTGATCTATTTTGTTACAGTGTGAGTTTCTATAACAATATTAATTCCTCACTTACAATTAGCAGATAGGGGAATGATTTCCAAATGACATGGAAGTTATGTCAGTTCAGATGTGACTTCTTTTTTCCCTAACACATTTTTTGCCCCCGTCAAGTTAATGCAAAGCCCATTAACACAGGACTGTGCATGATGCCCATTTCCTTCCACTCGGCTCTTGGCTCCATTGAGCCCCGCACTGTGTCTTTCCAGTGCTTACTGCAGGAGTTTCCCTTATCTCATAACCTAGCAGCTTCTATCTTTCTTTACACCTTTTCCATCAAGCTACTTTCACCTACTTTTTAAGTACTGTATCTGCTATATTACTTCCTTGATTAGTGGTAATTTAACATCTTTGAAGTTTGCAAGGATTTTTTATTAAGATGTTACCATTTTTGTTCTCTGCATTGGTTTTAAGAGCTCTACCCCAACCCTATTTTCCTGCAGTTTGCCCTACTATTTTTAGTAAGCAATTTGCAGGATGAAAAGAACAATGTATATTACGTTATAACAAAAACACCTGCATTCTGGAATGGCTGGAGGGGTTCAGAGGAAACACTATCCATCTGCTTTTGGGTAAGCACCCATTATTGTCAAAGATGCCTCATTATTACAGAAGAGATCATGGGCTTGAAAGTAGAGGAAATGCATCAAAATAGTCAATGACAAAAACGTCCAGCTAAGGAGTTAAAAGTGCTCCCAGCATGGAAATGTTGTTAGCATAATGAAATTTTCTGAGAAAAGTCAAAGTGATTATCATAGACCCTGACCCAGCTTCTGCCTCTGCAGCTTCCACTGGCCTCAACCTCAGTGGTTGACAAATTCACATTCCCATCAGGCCCAGAGACCTGCCGCATCCCTGAGGCCACTCCTGGCCCCTAGTGATTTTTCTTTGCTGACATCTACCTGTTTGAACAGACCTTAAGTGCAGCCTTGACTGGGATGTTTGCAGCCCCTCTCCAGAGCAGAATCCTGATTCAAAATGACATGCCTGAAGCTGAGCATGTGACTATGAATGAAATCTACCATTTCTATGATTTATAAAACCCTCTCTCACACATGCCGTTATCACTAACTTATTTAATATCTAGAATATTAAGAATTGAATACCAATGTTTTGTCCTTAATCCCGCCGCTTCTTAAATATAATGCATCTGATTATAACATTTTTGACTATGACTGTTGTCCTTAAAATGTGTTCCCTTTTTGATCAAAATATTACCATCCTTTTTAGGGATAAAAAAAATATTGTTGACCGTAGAAGAAAAGCAAGAATCTACAATTTTTTTCAGTCATTTTCTGTCCATTTTTCTCTATTTAGCCCAAAATCTTAAAGGGGCTAGTCACTCTTTCTGGACTTTTCTTTAATGAACTTTAGAAACCACGTGCAACAAATATTTCATACTTTGATTTTTCTTTATTTAAATAATTTTTAAATTCTGGTGCAACATACTTAATACTCATCCATTATTAATATTGAAATACTCCTGAAAATCTATCCATTTTCCTTATTCCTCTCTTAATCTAACCCCTCCTACTTAAAATATATTTTTTATGTCATAGAGCATTATGTTTTGAAAGTTTAGCAATTCAGAGAAACAAATCTATGAAACTGTGTTTAAATCTTAAACAACTCTGTTACTATGTGTTGATCATCTATTTCTGTAACAGTTTTTATCTCATGAAAAGTCTCAGTTGTGTGAATGTGTGTGTGTGTTCCTGAAATAATAAGACATAGAAAGAACACAGCTGCTTTATAAACATGCTTAAGACAGAAGCAGCATCCAGTTCTTCAGACAGTGATTATCCCACATCATACAAGTCATCAACTGAGGAAGCAGAAAAGAAAAGCAGAGTGTTCCAACTGGAGGAAGATTAGATCTGCAATTCAAGTCTGTCCTGCCACGGTTTTAGTCAAACAAATTCACAACTATTAAAATTGCAAATTTTACATTGCAAAATTGCACACTCACCAAATAAGTATTTCCAGGTAAAGGAGATATTAACTGCAGCTAACTTCTGTAGCAAGAAAAATTAACTAGCTCAACGTTGTGTATAAGGAAATGAATGAACATGTTGATAGGATGGGACTTCAAGCCAGAACAGAATATATACCTTGTTCAAAAGAATCAAATCCACAGATTTAGGGAATTAGGGTTGTATGTGAAGAAAATATTAAAGAAATCCATGAAAGGGAAAGTGGGCTCCAGTGGAGAGCTACTGGGTAAGAATAAATGGTTCAAGAGAAAAGAAGTGATAGTACCTTGGGAGTTCAGTACTGGAGAGAGAGAGAGAGATTACAATTGTAATCAAATAAGGATTACAAAATGGGCATAGAGCAAAGAATAGTTAAGAGGGACATTTAGAGTATGCAGGTATTTACTGATGTTCTTAAAAGCTGAATGTTTGATAAATATTTGCCATACCTTGCCAACTATTTCATTACTCAGAAGCTAGAAGGTTCAAGAATAATAGTCACAATTTATTGAGTAGTTACTCAGTTTCAGCCACTAAGTATTTCATATATATGATCTTATTTAATTCTTTCATCAGTCATAAAGAGTATGGCCTCCATTTTTGTAGATAAAGAAATCAAAACCCAGAGAAGTTAAGTATAATAAATTGCATATGGTAAAACAGCTGGGAGGTAGAAGAGATGGATTTGAACCCAAAGCCCATATTCATAACCATCCTTCAAAGATAGAGGGAAAAAAGTCTTCGATAAAAAAGTAAGCTGTTGATTTAAATGTTAGATTTGTTATTAGAAATTAGTAAAACAGAATTGTTTTTATTCAGATTAAGAGGAAATGTATGTGGTCCCACTGACAAAAACTCTAAAAACTAATGTAATATAAGAAAGACAGGTAGTGGCAATGCATATTCATCTGACCATATTTTGAAATGGAGACAGATTTAAACTGAAATTTAATATTAACAATGAAGAAGGATTCACCATGCAATGTAGTCTTATCCATGTAATCCTTAACCTGACTCAAGACTCTTCCCAGACGATTAGTTTTAGATCATTTTGTAGCTGATACGCTTAAATTATTTCGAAGTGTTGAATTAAATCGTTCACTGGCAGAAATTGAATTTTTCTATTGTAAAGAGTTTCTTAATGAACGAGTGTGTGTTTTTGTTTGTTTGGTTGATTGGGTTTTTGTGGGTTTTTTGGAGATGATGACACAATTGCCAGAGTTGAGTTTATGAAAAGCCACACCAGCAGGAAGGATTTAAATGTTTTAAACATTTAATCTGTACTGGTTGAGGGAAATCACAATGAAAATGATAAAAGTGCTTGCACCCCTTCCCTACTTAGCTTGGGATTTCAACAACTATCCTTAATGGCAGCCTTTAAAGTCCCCATTAAAAAAACAAAGAAAAGAACAAATAAACAAACAAAAAATTGCCCAACTAAAATAGGATAGTCACTTGATGAAGCTTTGAGTTCCAGCTGCCATGACCACTTGGCTAATGGACTCCAGCCTGTGAGTTGAACCCCGCCCCAAGCAAAAATCAGGTGACCCAGGATAAGTGAAGCACAAGGCTGCCCACTTTCTTATCCACCTGTTGCTACAACATAGGAAGGTTAAAAGTGAGTTGTGTTGTACAGTGTTAAAACCCTCGAAGGGTCCAGGGCAGTTGAAAACTAGCATACAACTGGGCTGGATTAAAACTGCTAGGTGTCCACATCAAACGATGGTAATCTTATCCTCTACTCTGGCTAGGAGCATTTTGTCTAGCTCGGGGTGCCATTCTTTAGGGAAAAAACAAAATTTATAGGGGAGAATAATTGTGATAGTGACAATGAAGATAGTAATAAAAATAACTTAGATTACTTGTAACATGCCATGCACCATTCCAAATGCTTCTACATGTATTAATTCATCAATCCTCGCAACAATCCTCAGGTGAGAAACCGAAAGCACAGAGAGGCTGTTACTCATGGTCATACAGGCCGAAATTGGCAGGGCCGTTTTGTAAAGCCCTTAAGTTTGGGGCGGGATGGGGACCTTTTTTTTTTTTTTTTTTTTACAGTAATAGTGTTATCCTAAATATCAATAATACAGAGGATCAGGGAAGACTCTCTTGTGGGAGTGACTTTTGAGCTAAGAGTGTAAGATTAAGAATTAGACAAAAGGAGAGGGGATGGAAATGCAAGACTATTCTAAGCACAGAGAACAGTGAGTGCAAAACTCTTGAGCTCTCTTGGTGCGTTTGATGACTGGAGCACAGTGAGGAAGAGAGGGGCAAGAGAGGGAGCAAGAGGCAGGGGCTGGATCGTTGTATCATCTTAAGTACTTTGGGTAATAGCACATAGGCAGATACTATCTCACTATATCGTCATTATATCCCAGACCCTAGCTATCATAGTATGTGGTTCAGAGAAGACCGTCTATAAATATAGGTTGACTGAATGAATGAACCCCTACATTTTAGAGAACTTATTCAAGGGCTTTATGTTACATTCGTTGCTACAGAACCATTTAAATGAATTTTTATGTAAGGGGCACACGAAACTACACAAAGACAGGTTTTTTTCCTTTAAAACAAGCCCAAGGATAAAGCTACATCCAATCAGCGCTTCCTTGGCAAGCACTGCGCGCGCGCCGCTTGCCAGTTCCGCGACGCTCGAAGACCCTCTAGCAAGAGAATCACCTTTGCGCTTGCTCAGTTCGGGGCTGCTCAACCAGAGGGCGGGTGCCAAAGAGAAGGAAATGGTCGCTGAGCCTGCGTCGCTCCTTCTGGGGCTTAGGCTGGCTGCGCAGGCGCACAGGTACCATTTTGACCGTAAACATCCTGCCGATTTGAACCGAGGATTTGGGCGGCAGGAAGAGCCGCGGCGTAACGGCAGCCATCTTGTTTGTTTGAGTGAATCGGGAAGGAGGCGGCGGCCGTGGCGGCGGCGGGAGCTGCTCCGAAGCTACACCTCACAAGGGCTCCCCCCTTTCCCCGCCCCCTCCCCCGACCCTTTTCCCCTCCCCAGGCCACCCAGCCCGCCCAACTCCCGGCGGAGAACAAGGTAAGATAGTCGGCCGACCCCTTCTTTTCCTCCGGCTCTCTTCCCCCCACCCGTTCCCCGCCGTCTTGCCGTCGGGGAGCGGGACTCCGGGGTGGGGGGGGCGCGGGAGGGCGAGGGAGACGTCGGCACTGCCTGCGCCCCGGGTCGGGGCAGTGCTGCCACCCCTCGAGCTCCCGAACTGCAGCGCCGCCCGCCCAGGCCCCTTGCCCAGGTGCCCGCCCTCGGCCGGGACCCGCGCAGCCTGGGCCCGCATCATCGTCTATTGGGTAACAAATGGTTCAGGTCTATTTCAAGACCAAAGAAGCAGTTACTCGGTCGGTCTCTCGGGGAGACGCGGCTCCCCGAGGAGGCAGAAGGAACCCCGGGCCGCGGAGGGCGAGGAGGAGGTTTGAACGAGCGCGCTCTGGGCACAGGGCCGCCTACTCTTCGGGTGAAAATGGCTGTCTGGGAAGACGCGGGATTCGGGGCGGGAGGCGGCGGCGGCGGGCTGGCCGCCCGTGACGCCAGCTCCGAGGGGCCGCGGCCGTCCGCCGAGCGTGGGTGCGGGGGTAGGAGACACGCGGGCCCTGCCATCGCGGCCACGGTGGGGCCGGAGGACGGGGCGGGCCCCTGGCTAGGGACCGCTGTTGCTCCCCCTTCCCCTTTATTTTTTTTTAATAAAGGAAGATGGTTACGATGGGGATATCAAATACTGGCCAGACCCATAGAAAACGCGACCGAGGGAAGTTGCCTCTGATTCTTAGGAAATTAGCATAATTGGTTTTCCTCCCTGGCTTTCCTAGCGATTGAGGATATTGAGTGTTGTATTTGGGCGGGGGGGGGGGCGTTTCTGACAAATGCCTGGTGTCTCTTTCCTCGCTGAGAAAGGCTTTGAGAATGATCTGCTGTGATAGTGTGGGGTGACACTGTCTAGCTGTGCTGCTGCCAGACTTAGCGGCCTTCTTCAAATTTGAAAGAGGGAAACGCTGGAGGGTTTGGCCACCTTACGATTTGTTAGGCTTTCAGTGTTCGAAAACGCGCTTGAGTTTTTAAGGGTTTCTGGTAAAGGCTACTGTTATCGGCTTCCCTTTGCAAGCGAAAGTTAACATCTGCTCTCCGTATATTGTTTAGAATGATCATTGAATTCCAGAAACAAATTGCCGTTTTCTTCCAACGAATGTAAATGCTAGGGAGCTGTGTGGTTGTGGAGAATGTTGAAGACAGGCTGGAGAAGCTTTCCTAAGTTGTAGAGTCATTAAATTTCTTTGTTTCATGTTGGGAGCTACTAATCAATTACTTTTAAAAAGGCATTGATGAGGACGTATGTCATACCCAGTGATTAAATTATTACCAGTTTGTAGATGAGGTGACAGCAGTGCATAACTCAGTGGACATAGTGCCTTTTTATATACAAGTCAGAATTACATTGATAGAGCATAGCTTTTACCTTTCTTGTGTTTATAGAGGCAACACATTAGTACAATCTAGGATTAACTTTTCTTAAGGATGAGAATGTCTTTCCTGGTGAGGTCCTATTTATTGGAACATAAAGATTCTGAGAGTTTTATCTTTTATAGTTTGGTACAGAAGGGAAATTTCTAATATCAGAAATGAAGATTTTGTGGTTTTTGTTTAAATGTTGTGATGTCAGAATTGTTAGGCATGGTCACGATAGCTGGTATGTGCTCTGTGGGAGATTTTTTTTCCAAAGTAACTATTTGTGTCTGTAGTGGCATTGTGTTGGGTATGATATGATGTTCTGTTTAATTTTCATAATACTGTTCGGGAAACATCCCCATTTTATAGATGAGAAGGCTAAGACTCAGATGTTAATTCACTTTTAACCCTTACAAAACAACTGTGGAGGGAGCTGAGTTTGAACCTAGGACTGTCTGATTGTAAAACTCTCCTTCAAAGAACATTAGTATCAAAAGGGGGAGGGGAGCTCTAGGGTGCAGGGGTGGAAATACCTCCTGTCCCTGAGACACTCCCCTAGCACCCCCAAAGAGATGGTTCCATTCTTATCTGAGTTCCATGTTGATGTTTTCTAAGGTTAGTAATCACTGAATTTCCACCTTCCAGTTTTTAATAGTTAGGAAAAGTGAACTACACAGATTAAGCAGCTTAACATGCTAGTTACTGGCAAAGCACTCCCAAAATAATTGTTTTTACTTTGAATAGATGACGTTCGTGTATGCCATAAGTTAAAAAAAAAAAAAAAAAGTCCAACAGTACACAAGGGCAGTCCTCACTTTCTCCCTGGACCCAGGTTCCAAAGGTGACCGGTGTCATCAGTTTTATTTGCACTCCATAGATATTTTTTGCTTATGCAAGTGCATGTTTGTATACATGTATAGAGAGAGCTCTCTTTTATCATTGTTTAAGAGTGCATGGGAATTCTATTGTATGATTGTATTAATTTGCTAAAAGTCACTTATTAAGGGCTAGGTAGGTTATTTCTAGTACTTTGCTGTTAAAAGTCATGCTGGCAAGGCAACATAGTGTTTAGACTTGTGGGCTCTGAAGTTCAAGTTCCACTTGCATTAAATACTGGTGACCTTTGCCACATTCCTTATCCTCTCCTTTTCTCTTTTTCCTGGTCTGTAAAATGGGCCAGTATTTATCTTTTAAGACTGTCACGAAGAGGATGGACACATAAAATACTTAGAGCTTAGTAAGTTTTGGGGGTTTTTTTGAATTATTATTATACATCCTCAAGTATACTTTTGGTTTATTACTGGAAGTGCAGTTTCTTGCTGGAGAGTATGAGATGTTGCCACATTGCCCTTCAAAGAGGTCATACCAATTTATGCAACCAGTATCCTGCCCTGCTTTTTAACAGATGAGTGAAATATTACAATGAGTTAACATCATTGTAGAAACATGAGCTGTAATTTGACTTCGTTTTTTTAGAAACATCTTAAAGAAATTGCCGTTTTTGCGTTCCTGAATATGTTCTAAATTATCAGTCTGTCATTTCACATCAGATTTAAATTACTTTTTAGGATCAATTTTTAAAAGTTGTTTGCTGCTTTAGAAAAAAATTGATTGAGCAGTCATGAAATTGGTAAGCTACGCTTTTTGACCAAATGCAGGCTTTCTGCTAAGATCTTTTGTAAAGGATTAGCAAAATTTAGAATCTTTAAAACTTTCAACCAATCTTCTTTTGAGATTGGTTAAAGGTTTGGTATTACTAAGGGAAAAAAAATGGTTTAAAAGGCAACAATGATTACACTTTACTCTTATTTAGGTATAAGCCAATAGTTGATCCACTGCTGTACATCAGGCTTCCTTTAGTTATTAAGGTGATTTCCTCTTGCTAATGGGTTCCCAGATTAATTTTAGCACCACTCTGCTTTAGTTACTCCCCATCCAATGCCAAGAAAGCATCTGTTTAGGAATCTCTGCCTGGGCATAGCTGGGATATTTTAGGCATGGTACTCTTGACTAGCAGCTGAAGTGCTGGCCATGAACTGCTGACACCTGTTGAGACGTGCCAGTTTCAATTTCTAAAATTTCCAGAATTTTTTACATGTATCAATTATGAGATAACTTGGTGTATTTCATTTCCTTATTCATTAAGCACTTATTTAGTAGTTGACACGCAGCAGGGAGTATTCTAGGAGCTAAATAGTAAGAGTTTTTTTACTTATTTGGAACATGACTATCTTCTATAGTGATACTTGGAGCTTGTTGTGTATGACAGTGATTGTATTTCTGAGAACACACAGCTATATTGGATTTCTACAAAATCCTGTAGATTGTATTTATAATGCTGTAGAGGCAGCTTAATTTTTATGCTAACAAACTTTAAGGCTTGAAGTAGAAGCACTGCAACATAGGAGGCTCTCTTTGATTATGGGAAGCAAATTTTGATCTGCTAAGTGGAATAGAAGGTGCACTTGAGGTGGTGTTGTTTAATGCTTTTACCTTAGAGCATTTGATCTGAATTCTTCCTAGTTTAGTATTCCTTAGTTCTTTTCTTAACTCCACATTTGAGAGAAAAAGTTCACATCATTAGGCAGTTGATGAAGCCTATTTTATTTTTGTCTTTAGAGAAAATTTTCCTAGTGTGAATGAATGATCCCCTGGAAGCATCTGGTTCAGAGATTGAAAATTCCATTAAGTGATGGAAACTGGAGATGAGGCAGACCTGACTGAATTACTCTTGCACCACCACCCTCCCAAACATTTTTGACAGGCATAAAATCTCTTGCTTGGGATACATTAACTAATATGTATGTATTTTCTGTACCTTATTGGAAAGAATGAGCATAGTTTTTAATTGAAAGTACAATAAGCAAACTTCTTGTTTAAAATTTACAGTCTCTTTGTAAAAACATGAAAATTCGAGTTAACTTACTCTGGATCTTTTTTCTTAAGCTAATTCAAAAGAAATTTTGCATTCCCAATAGCCGTGTATGAGAAATGCAGCGTCTCTGTATCCCCACCAGCATTTGCTTCCTGTTGCCGTTATTTTTTATTTTAGCTCCTATAAGAGGTGTGCAGTGATATCTTATTGGGTCTTAATTTGCATTTTTCTAATGACTAGTGGTGCTGAGCATCTTTCTTGTTTTTAATTTGCCATCGGTATATTCTCTTCCTTGAAATGTCCTTTTTTTTTGCCCATTTCTAGTTGGATTTTTTTTTTTTAACTCTTTAGTTTTGAGAGTTCTTTGTATATTCTGGATCCAGGTCCTTTTCAGATATGTGGTTTGCAAATATTTTTTCCCATCTTCTATCTTGTCTTTGCATCCTCAATGGGTTCCTTCATATTAGGTTCTTTTCCTTTATAGGACATGTTTTTGGTACAATGTCTAAAAATTCTTACCAAGCTTTAGGTATCAAAGGTGTTCCCTTGTGGTTTTTTCCTTAAAATTTTATAGTTTTACATTTAAGTCTGATTTATTTTGACTTAATTTTTATATAATGTGTGAGGTTTGGGTTGAGGTCTTTTTTTTTTTTTTTTGCCTATGGGTGATGTCTGATTGCTCAAGCGCCATTTGTCAAAGACTAAAAGACTACCTTCCTCCTTTGAATTGCTTCTGCATCTTTGTGAAAAATCAGTTGGACTTAATTGTGTGGATCTATTTCTGGGTTCTCTACTCTGTTCCATTGATCTGTGATTGATCTGTGTGTCTTTTTCTTCGCACAGTATTGACTGTTCTAGCTATATAATAAGTCTTAAAATTGGGTAGACTGATTCTTCCCACTTTATTTTTCTTTTTCAAAATACTTTTAGCTATTCTAGGTCTTTTGCCTTCCCTTATGAGTTTTAGAAAAATCTTGTCAGTAGGTATTAAAAAACCTCATTAGAGTTTTGATAGGAGCAGTGTTAAAGTTTCTTTAAAAGCTAAAGGAACACTTATCATGCTGTCCAGTAACACTGCAGAACATTTGTCTTGGAAAAATGAAAAATTAACATTCACCAAAAGTCTGTATACACTAATATTTATAGCAGCTTTATTTGAAATAGCCAAAAACTGGAAACAACCAAATGTCCTTCAGTAGGTAACTGGCTAAGCAAATTGTGGTACTATAACCGCCCCCATGGAATGCTACTCAGCAATGAAAGGGAACATACTGTTAAGACATGCAACAAACACCTGGATGAATTTGTAGCATGATGCTGAGTCCAAGAAGCTATTCCAAAAAGTCACATACTGTATGATTCCATTTATATAACATTCTCAAAATGATAAAATCTGAGTAAAGAACAGAGTGGTGGTTGCCAGGACTTAGGAATGGTAGGGAGCAAGGGATAGGTGTGACATAAGTTTTAAAAGTTTTTAAATTTTAATTAGTTTTCATGTGTTTTGGGTGTGCTTGAGTTTCTTTCTGTAAAAGCATGACTTACCTTTTTTAAGTGTTACAGACATTTTAGAAAAAGTTCACTTGGCAAAATAGATTTTCTAAAATTTTCTGTGGAAAAGGGAAAATACATGATATAAGGGAAATTATCTTTTTACACCGTTCACATGCTCTCCAAGCTGGAGTTTTTCAGGCTGCCTTTTTTTTTCTTAGGTATTAATACATTAGCTTACTAAAAGGAAAATAAAAGAATAACATACTTGTGTTTCTACTAAGACTATTTTAGTCACGAGATAAATTGTATACTGTATCATTGTCCTGAATTTAGTAATCAAGTGCTTTTCAGATTCCTGAGTTGAGAAAACTATACAATGCTTCATCTTTTTAAGGCTCAACTTTTCTAAACTACTTACCTGTAAAATGGGGCCCACCCACTTACTTATCTGCTTGGTGAAATATGAAATGCTTGTCATGAGGTAGCAATTATTATATAATGTATTTAGCTAAGAATCTCAGTTTTTAATGGGGTTCTAAACATGGAAATTTCCTCATTGATTAATATCTGTGCCTGAGTGTTTTTCTTCTTGGACATTCTTTTCTTGTCATGAAGAATATATTTTCTGGCTTTTGGCCAGAAGCAGACTTATTTTTACAGTTAGTAATCAGGATAGGAATGGAATTAACACTTGATGGAACTTCAAAAAGAATAAGAGTTTTCTGAAGACAGTTTTTACTTAAAGGAAAAAAAACAAACTAGCACTTTTATTTTAAGATGACAATAGGGCATGGAAGTGACTTGACTTGTCCCCTTTCCTTTCAGCTTAGTGTTTGGGGGGATCTTTTCTTACCCTCTCAAAATTAAACAATAGATTATTTTTTATATGCATACTATACTTCACTCAAGCCTTTCATAGTTTTCATATTTAGAAGAATAGGGGACTTTTATTTTCAGGTTTCTTGTATGTCTTGATAAATAATTCAGTTCTCATATGGTGTTTGCATTAATTTTTTGTCCCCTTCAGGTTTCCTCCTGTTTCATAGTCAACCAGAACAATGTTCTACGCACATTTTGTCCTCAGTAAAAGAGGGCCTCTGGCCAAAATTTGGCTAGCGGCCCACTGGGATAAGAAGCTAACCAAAGCCCATGTGTTTGAGTGTAATTTAGAGAGCAGTGTGGAGAGTATCATCTCACCGAAGGTATGTTTGATGTTGATATTTTTATTCACTTTGTTGATTGTTCATTGATGTGTGAAATAGAATTCTATAAAAACAGCTTCTTAGGTAGGCGCCTATGTATATTGGAGGTAAAGAAAATCCATAGATTAGCCAGAGTTTCAATTTGATACTCTCTTCTCTTTAAAAATTCTGTTGAGTACACAGATAACTTCATTTGCCTCTTTTAATGGCAGATAAGCATGGCTGGGCAGTACCCAAATATTTTATATTTAACTTTCTAGATGTTTTTATATTAAATATGTGTATAGGTGTTCCTGATTGAGGAATTTACAGACTTTTCAAAATAAGGACCCATTAATTAGAAGATGTTGCAGGGGCCAGATCTGACTATTGATACTTTATCCACGTAGCAAATAGGACCCAGGACACTTGCTCCACCTCAGCTTCACAGGCCTACTTGCCGTTTCCAGAACTTTTTCCCATCGTAGAACTTTTGTACTTGGCCATGCACTTTCCCTAAATATTTAATTACTGTGTTCCCCTAGAATGGCAGCCTCATGAATGTCCTTACCTTATCTGCCTTGCTTACTACTCTGTTTCTAGAGGAGGTTTTATTGATATCCTCTGAAACTTCTGAAGCAGTGGTTTCCACCCTTGGATTTCACAAATTGAATGACTTAATATGTGCTTTTTGTGTTGCCAAGGAAAGACCATTCAAACAAACAGACACAATTATAGCTGCTAACATCATGAGCATTTCATTGAGGAACAGACAGGTTGACTTTAAAAATGTATGAAGGGCTAATCTCAAAATAAAGGTATAGTCCTTGAATATAATTTTTATACACACACACACATATATATATACATATCACATCTGTGTTTTAAAGGTCCTTTCCTGGGCTTTGTATTTATGCATATGCATACACACATACATGTACCAATTTTCCTATTTTGAAAGCATTCCAGATTGCAGCTCTCTGGATCAGCATTGGGAGCTACTCTTAGAATTAACAGTTTGGACAATGCTGGTATAGTGTGTTAAATAAGAGTAGTTCTTTATTGCTGAAAGAGCAAGGGGATCCCAGGAATAAAGCTGGGATGTAGCGGAGACTTGTTCAGAAAAGTTATCTGGGAAAATAAATGTCTTACAGGAGAGAAGTGGAAGTTTGTATTTGGAATTAGAGTAAATTATAAAGTTTCTATCTGTATATGGAAATTCAGCTGGTTTTAGAGTTATAGTGTAGAATTTATTGGTGTTAAAGATGTTTCTATTACATTATTTCTAAGACAATACTAATTAGAAAACTTTACAAACAGGGGAAAATAAGTGACCTGTAGTTCTACCACCTAGAGAAACCTTTAGTATTTTGGTATGTCTTCTAGACTTTTATGGGTGCATGTGTTATACACGTAATTTTTCTCCTTTTTTATGCACGTATAAAAAAAACTGCATTGTAAGTTTTGTAACAGGACTGCATTCAGGAAAAGCTCTGTTCATAACTCTGCCATCATTTTTAATGGTTGCATTGTACATTGTCATAGTTTCTTATCCACAGAACTTAAATACACAAAAAAACCCAGAAACACACTTGACCAAAATTGAAGTGAGGTCATTTGTGTTTTCATAAATTCACTGTAGAAATACTAATGTGTATGGTTATGGGGAGCTGCTGCAGACACTCCTGGGAATGTTTTAATAAACGGCATGTGCACTGCATTACCTTTATAATATTCAAAAAGCTCTGAATTCCAAAACACATTTGGCCCCTAGGACTTCAATAAAGGATTATGGACCTGAAATTTATC
Organism: Balaenoptera borealis; assembly: GCF_965194805.1. Taxonomy (NCBI): domain Eukaryota; kingdom Metazoa; phylum Chordata; class Mammalia; order Artiodactyla; family Balaenopteridae; genus Balaenoptera; species Balaenoptera borealis. The sequence goes on from NC_138876.1 coordinate 21,582,544, forward strand.
ATTTTGATTGTGTATGATTTATTTTACCAGCTTCTTTTGGGAGGGAGGGAAATAATCCATATTTTTTCCAAATTTGAATTTAATTCCTCTAGTCTGTATAATGCAACCATTAAAAATTATGATAATGCTATGAACAGAGCTTTTCCTGGATGCAGGCTCATTACAAAACAATATAATACAGTTTTTTGTGTACACATGCACACAAAAAGAAAAATTGTGTTTATATATAAAAGCCTAGAAGGCATATTAAAATATTACTAAAGGTTTCTCTAGGTGGTAGGATTACAAGTTTTTATTTTCCTCTTTTTAAAAAACAGCCATTTAGTAACTGTTACTTGTCAAATCTTTTGTTCTGTGTCTTTCCTTAATGTTGATGTTTAGGAATATAATTATTGGAGCAGGTGGTATACTTACTTTAAGATTTCTGATGTGCATTAACAATTCGCTCTGTGGGGAAATTGTACCAGTGTGCACTGCTGGTCGAATTGTTTGAGAAGATGATATTTTCTTTTTATAGGTATGCTTACTGAGTTAGGTGAATGGAGAAAGGAGAAATTGAACTCTTTTCTTGAAATTGATATGTGTGGCTAATCTTTAACATTCATAAGCAAGTATTGAGGGTGATTTGGCTTAAAAGGATAACAAACTTTTTCATAATATGTGCAGAGTACTTTGTACCCCATTAGGGACACTGCAACTTTAAAAACCATTTCTAAGTGTGTTTTTCTTTGATTGGTTGATTTTGTTTTATTGTGATAGACTATATCACAATAGATATCTCCACAGGGTGAAGTGACCTGAAAATTTCTAATGTCTGCTCTTGTTGTGCAGTTCTTGTGGTGAAATGTTGGTTTAGTCGTTTAGAACAAGTGTCAGACAAATTGCTCCTTGCAGCTGCATACGTTATCTCTCCCCGCTTCCCCTCCGTCTCTAGTTGGAACAGCCCCTCTTAATCCCTGCAGAGTTTTCCTTGGACGTATAGCCTGTGTTCTTGATTATACCTACACTCTTCACATGAGCTAGCTCAACAGCAAAAATGCCACACCTCATTTTACCTGTTCCTGGACTAAACTCTGAACCAAACTAATCCAGAAAGAAAGACTTTGCCCAAACACCACCTTTTTTTTTTAATGAGGTGACTACTTTATTATCTGCATTTTTAAGGAATTTACTTTGAGGTAACGTTCATTTATAACATTATATAGGTTTTATGTTTCTACTTCTGTATACCCCACAGTGTGCTCACCACCAAAAATTTAGTTCCCACACATTACCATACAGTTGATCCCCTTTAGCCATTTTGCCTTTTCCCCCGTCCCCTTCTCCTAAGGTAACCACTACTCTCTTCTCTGTATCTCCATGTTTTTGTTTAAACACCACCTTTTAAAAGTTGCTAATTCTGGACAAGATAATGGCATGCCAAGATTGGGGTTTTTTTCCCTCCTTTTTTCTTAGGTGAAGGTGCAGTCAGTAGTAATTTTAAATTTCCTGAGACTACACCATAAAGGGAGATTCTCATTTTCCATTAGGAGCAGTATTTTAATTGGGTATTATTTTTCATATCAGGGATTTATCATCAGATAAGTCCTAGATTTAGTTATAAATTTATTACAGTTTTAGATACTTAAGAATTTATAACACTAAACTTCATAATTTATGCTGTTATGAGATGTGACCATAAATATAGAGCCTGAGAGTTATTGTAAATAGGATTCTAGACTGCTATAGAGAGTACCCATATTAAATAAAACAACACATTGTATTTGTAAGTTATAAGTAACATAGTGTACTAAGCATAATTTAAACTTTAAGCAAATATTTAACAGCTTTCTTTGCTACTTAAAAATTTGATGTTTTTATGGTGTGATCTGGAAAACAATCTGGTAAAGTTGAGCTCATGTTTTCTTGTTCTTTAAAAAAAAAAAATTCTTATTATAACCAGAGGAATTTTGAATCATTCTATTTAGATTGTGTATTTACTTCTCTCATTCTTTTCACAACTATTCTGTCTCATCCCACATACTGGATCCCCCGTAAGCACTGATCAAGATCTACCTTGTTAAAATACAGGCTGAGGAATGTATTTTCTTGTGAAGGAAGATGGATGCCATTATCCTTTATCAGTTAGTATGCTTTCCAGTCAGGTAATAAAAACTCAGTGAAAAGTGGCTTAAACAATGAGGAAATTAACAGTCTTATTTAACTAGAAGTTTAGAAATAGGAAGATCTAGGATTGGTTCAGCAAAGGACTCACCTTTCTTCGTTTATTGGCTTCTGGTCCTCATGCATACGGCCGCCTCGCAGTTACGGGAGGACTGCAGGCAGCTCCAAGCTCCACCTACTCACAGTGCAGGAAGGGGAGAAGGAAGAGAGGGGTGTTCGTTGTGTTGTGTTTTGTTTTAATTGGGAAAATCTTTCTCAGAAATTCTCTGACCTACTTGACACTTCTCGTTGGCTGAACTGGGTTACATGCCCACTCAAAAACAAGCGCCAGCAGAGGAGAATGAGACAGTCATCCTTCAAGACTGGGGACATGCACTTCCCAAATAAAATCAGAGTTCAGTTAGCCAGCAAGGAGCAATGACTAGATTGGCAACCAGAAGTGCCACATACTTCTTAATGTGCTAATGACAACAATTCATGGATTGCCTTAATACTTGCTTCATAGCTACCTTCACATCTATATTAATTCATGAATTTCTGCCAGTCTGTTCTTCAGGTATACTCAGGAAATTTACAGGTAAAGGCAGTGAGAAATAAAATATACATGATTGTGCGGTAACTTCAAATAAATGGTTAAAAGTATGGAGAGATATGAATTGCACAACATAACAAGCTTTGAAGTAGTCTCTAAATCCGGAAAATTAACTTTATAAAATAGAGTAATGTTAATTCACAGGTGAAGATGGCACTCCGAACGTCAGGACACCTCTTACTGGGAGTAGTTCGAATCTATCACAGAAAAGCCAAATATCTCCTGGCAGATTGCAATGAAGCGTTCATTAAGATAAAGATGGCTTTTCGGCCAGGTATTGTTGACTTCTTTGTTTTGTTTTTAACTTTGGAGTTAATCGTGTTTAGTTTAAAAACTGCTAAGCAAATATGCTAGATGAGCGTAGTTTGTTTTGTTTTAATTGCAGTACAGGGAACCCTTTAAAAACGGGGCAGAACTTAGAGAGGCAGTGTTTCAAGGGAAAAAACCGATTTTATTTTTGTTCTACGTATGGAATTATGACAGTTACACCTTTTTCGTTATTCCTTTGGAGCTGCCTTTTTTTTTTTAACCCCTTTTCCAGCAATCATCAGAGGTTGAAGTGTGGAAAACTAATTGTTCTATGATTTTTAAAAATAAAGCTCAGGAAAGAAAATCTTAGAATTTTAATTTTTTCCCGAATAATTTTAGTGTAGTCTTAAAATCAAATTCACTTTTAGCTTAAGTTGTTGAGACTTTATTAAATGTTTTCTATAGTTCTTCGTTGTTGTTTTGTTTTAGGTAATAGTTGATTCTGAAATTGGACTCTAGCAACCAAATTTCCATCTGCATAGATAATTACTATTGTATAATTTTTTAAAGCATTGACAAAATTTTATTCTGATTAAAATAATCTCAATGTGTAGGAGAGATGCCTTATACCGTAATTTCTACTGTTGTTATATTCTTATGCTTCCATTTATTTTAATATATAAATAGTGAAATCTTTGAGATCTAAGATTTGGTTAAAAGTAAAATATTTAGGTGGGGGCCATGACACTTTAGGCAGAGGCCGATGATTTCTCTTATGTGGCTACTAAGTGTATTTTGCTTAAATAACATGTTTTGTTTCTTTTTATCTTTTAAAGCAATGCATTTTTATTATAGACCACTTGAAAAATATAGGGGAAAATGTAAAGAAAATTAAAATAATTTAATCCCACTTTCCTAAAATAACCAGTTCCTCTTAACATTTGAGGTATTCTTTTGCAGTCATTCCTTTTCCTCATAAATTTCATGCTTATTTAGAAAACTGTTATTAATATTTATTTATTTGTTGATACGTCCTTTTAAAGACTTCTCAGTTTAATGCATAATTAGTGCTTTGACCTCTTGTAACACAAGTAGTGTGGCTAATGATTATTAAAAAAACAAAAGTACTTGAGCTTCAGTGATACTTTGCAAATATTATCAACCCTTCTGGAATATAACCTTAGGAAATTATACTGACTTTTTTTTTTTTTAACATCTTTATTGGAGTATAGTTGCTTTACAATGGTGTGTTAGTTTCTGCTTTATAACAAAGTGAATTAGTTATACACATACACATGTCCCCATATCTCTTCCCTTTTGTGTCTCCCTCCCTCCCTATACTGACTTTTTACCTTCCTTGATCCCTTGATAATCTTTGGTGTAGCCAGGTCTTCAAGCTTACCGTTTCTTTTCCAGGTGTTGTTGACCTGCCTGAGGAAAATCGAGAAGCTGCTTACAATGCTATTACTTTACCTGAAGAATTTCATGATTTTGATCAGCCACTGCCTGACTTAGAGTATGTCTCTCTCTCTCTGTCTCTTTTTCTTCTTCTTCTTTTTTTTTTTTTTTTTTTTAATTATTGACTTGGCGTACAAAAAACATTATTGGCTTACAAATGCATAGTTTTCTTGGGATGTTTTTGACATTGCGTTAACATGTAGCTAGAATGCATGTGCTTTCATTTAGGGTAGTATATAAATATGAAACATATAACCTAGAAGTGTTTCTTCTATAAGGTCATGTAGAAGATGCCAGCTTTAAAACAGCTAAGAGAATTCTGATTTGCTTAGGCAATTGTGTAAACTGAACAGCAGTCTAGCTGTTTGCTTTACATAATGATATCAGTAAACTTGAACTGTTGCTTCATGATTTTTTTCAGAGGTATATACTAAAGTCATCTACCAGTTTATCATCTTGGCCAAGCTATACTCAGCCACAATTTTTGTTCTTTTATTAATAAACATATGAGATAACTTTCTATAAAGAGCAAGACAGGGTCATTGTCACACAACATTTAAGAAGAGAAAGTTGTACAGAGATGGCCATTACAGCAGAATACTGTGGTATGTTGTTTCCCTCTTCTCAAGTCTTCAGAATTCAGCTGTTATTACCATGACAGGGAATGTCACTGTCACTTTCCAAGCGATTGAGTAGCACGGTTAGTTATCCGAGAAACCCTCTACACCAATCCCCATTTATTTTTTGACAAATTTGTCTGCTTTTTTAAAAAATGATCTTTGACTTTTAATTATAGGAGTAAGTTTATGATTTATTTTGAATTTATTGTGTTAATTAGTGCTAGGCACTATTTGGCTGCTTTACTTTTTCCTCCCTTTCTTTATACTTGCTTTATTTTAAAAAAATTCTTATGGTGGCATTTTTTAACATAGCTAAACAGTAGAGAGATTAGTAAATATTATGAACCCCAGGTGCTGATCATCCAGCTTCTTTCATTATCAATGTATTGCCAGTTTTATTTCATGTGTACAGTTGACCCTTAACACAGGTTTCACCTGGGAGGGTCTACTAACGTGCAGATTTTTTTTCACTAAATACATTCTACAGTACTATGCAATCCTAGGTTGGTTGAGTTAGTGGATGCAGAACCACAGAGGGCTGACTGTAAAGTTATATGTGGATTTTTGACTTCAGGGGGAGGGGTGGGTAGGTGCCCCTAAATCCCACGTTGCTCAAGGTTTCAGCTGTATTTCCCCAACTGACCTTCTAACAATGGATTATTTTAAAGCAAATAACAAATATTTTATTTCATCTGTAAATACCTCAGAATGTATCTCTTTAGAGGCAAGGAATTTTTAAAACAAAGCCATAATAATATCACAGTTTTTAAAAAATTACAGTAATTCCTTAATATAATACACAATCAGCAGTCAAATGTCCCCAGGTGACACATAGGCTCCCCCCGCCATGCTTTGTTTCAGCTACGGTCTGTACAGAGTCTCCAGACTGCATTTGGTTGATACGTATCATAAGTCTCTCTTAAGAACCTGTAACAGAGCTACATGTTTTTTGTATGTTTGTCCTTGCCATTTATTTGCTGAACAAACCTGGTGATTTGTTTGGAAGTATTTACATTCTGAATTTGGTCGATGGTATTCCACATTTGTACTAAACAAAGACTCAGAAAAGCCAGTTAACTTCAGTGTTCACACAGCCTGTACGCTGCAGGGCTCTGATGAAAACCCAGGCCTGTCTAGCCCACGCATCGCTCAGTTTTTGCTCTGTATACCATGTTGCCTTATGGAGTGATTTCAGCATATTATATTTTGCTCGCTGGTCATTAACAGGTTTAAAATTTAAATACAAATTAAATTAACTTCCACATCATTTAGATTCTTGGATTGTATTTATTTAATATTAAATATTTAGGTTCCATAGGTTGTATGTATGGTTTTTTTTCTTGCTTATATAAAGAATTGAGATGTGTTTTCTCTTACAAATACATTACAATGAGACTTGAGACTACAGTGTATTTGAAATTCTTTTAAAGTGACATCGATGTGGCCCAGCAGTTCAGCCTGAACCAGAGTAGAGTGGAAGAGATAACCATGAGAGAAGAAGTTGGAAACATCAGTATTCTACAAGAAAATGATTTTGGTAATAGAGAAACAAATCATTAGCCATTAGCTATAATGTTAAAATTACGTTACTCAATATATTTAGGGTAACCTAAATTTGGATCTTATATTTGAATTTTCTCATTATGCCCCAGAATCAGCTTATGAAATACAATAGATGCTAAAGATTTAAAGTTTAAACTAGATGTTTTAATATTCAAAGATAAATAAGACTTCAGTAAGCAAATGTGACATTATAATTAAAATAAATCATTAGCCATTTTCTTTTGATTCGGTGATGTTTCTAACTTTTCTCAACTAATGACCAACTAAAATGTGTTTAGGTGACTTTGGAATGGATGATCGTGAAATAATGAGAGAAGGTAGCGCTTTCGAGGATGATGACATGTTAGTGAGCACTGGTGCTTCTAACCTCCTATTAGAGCCTGAACAGAGCACCAGCAATCTGAATGAGAAAATTAACCATTTAGAATATGAAGACCAATATAAGGATGACAATTTTGGAGAAGGAAATGATGGTGGTATATTAGGTAAGTCACAACAAGGTGATTATTCTAACAATTTCTTTATTTAGTTGCGGGGTTTTAGAGCAGTTGCTAATTCTTAGTCTTGAGCATCTCTCTAGGTATGTATGTGTGAATTGTCACCAGTTGGTTCAGTAAAAGTTTTCTGTAAACCTGTAGCCTAAAAATGTTTTAACAATACCTAATTTTGTTTAACACTGCTTGTCTTGGAGTTTTAAGTTTTACTAATTCTTCGAAGTGCTCTATTTGTGTTTAAGTAAATACGTGTTTTAAAATTGAGATTTTCTTTTCATATGTTAAGTGTTTTATACTTTTGTATACTACCTTGAAGAGAACAGATGCATATTGAAAACAGATTTAAATTTTTTAATTTAATCCATTTTAACATTATTTTTCCAGTGATTGGCTATTGTTCTTTTAGCATTTCTTTTTTAAATTGTAACCAAATTACATTCCCTATTTCAGATGACAAACTTATTAGTAATAATGACGGCGGTATCTTTGACGACCCCCCTGCCCTGTCTGAGGCGGGGGCGGTGTTGCCAGAACAGCCTGCGCATGATGATATGGATGAGGATGACAACGTATCAAGTAAGCGGGTCACGTTCAGTGATCCTGGGCATGATGTGTGGCATCCAAAAAGACACTCACTGCAGAAGACCAAAAGCTAAAAGTTTCAGCTTTTGATGAACTGTAAATCTCCTTAAAAGCAGTGCTTATGATTGATTCTCTTTAACCCTGTGCTCCTTCCCCTTTTTGGGGCAATAGGTCAACTGGAGAGACCTCCTTATAACTAGAGAAGTGTTTTTTCTTTGGAGCCAGTGGGTTTCTTTCAGTTACTCAAAGGGATTTTTTCCCCTCATTTGCTGGATATATATTAAATACCCAAGCCTTTTGTGACCAGATTTCTGCTTTTATAGTGGGTGGGCCTGATAGTCCTGATTCAGTGGATCCTGTCGAACCGATGCCAACTATGACTGATCAAACGACACTTGTTCCAAATGAGGAAGAAGCGTTTGCTTTGGAACCTATTGATATCACTGGTGAGCAAACAAACTTTTTGACTTAGAACTTTTTCTAGTTCTGGCTCACGTCCACTAATCTGCTGCTCATTTTCAATATAACTAAACTTCTTTTCTCCTTTGTTAGTCATCTATTATAGAAACTTTAATTCACTTATAATTCGAATATCTTACAGAGTATCTTTACAAGTTGCTGTGAAATAAAAGTATGGAACAAGCTTTCTGCTAATAAATATCTTAGTCTTTGGGGGTTACAAAAATGCTAACAGGCCACATGTGTAACAGAAAGCATTGCAAGGCATTTTTCAGTAAAGTACAAGATTGACTAATCCGTTATCTTCCAACATTCTAGATTCTGTGTATGCTTTGGGCTACAATCTGGGAAAATCTAAAAATACTTTTATTTTTAACTGGAAATAACAAAGGTTCTAAAATCAGTATTTTTCTTATGCTGCTTATTAAGAAACACAGCAAAGCATATTTAATTGGGGGTGCTGCTTCTGAGTAAAAGAGGCAGTATGTAATTTGGATGTGAAACTTTAAAATTTCTAGATGGTGTATGGGTACAATGGGGTAGAATACCTTAAGTCATTTACAGTATAATTCAAGATACTGTTATGACTTCTAAGTAAAACAAGATTAACTTTTTGGGTTTCCTACTTAGAATCTGATCACCAAAAATTCTGATTTGGGCTTCTGGTTTAAAAAGAGTACTTACTGTGTAGCTATATTTAGGAACTAAAAATATAAAAATGAACAAGTCTTTATCCTCGTGGAACTTAAATAATAGGGGAACATGGGTAATTAAGCAAATTATATACTATATTATTGACAGATATTACAGAGATCTATAAACAAGGTAAGAGGGACGTATACTGCAGTGTTTAAAATAGGATAATTGAGCTTAGCCAGCTGTTAACAAAAACTTGAACTTTTTAATTTCAAGGAAGGGAACTCAGTAGCTGGAGGACAGGGCCTGGACAGAGGCTGTCACTGCATAACATCTTTTTGAATCTTGAATTTTGAACCACACGAGTATTTTATCTATAAAAACCTATGGGGTATATAACATGTATGACAATGAAATCTTGAGGAATTTATTTAATACCATGAGCTTTTCTGTATCTTAAGAAATTGAGATAATGTTACCTCTTTGTAAGAGTTTAGTAAGGATTAGAAATGAGGATACAAAAAGTGTATAGGATGGAGTTCAGGGTTCATCTGACTGGGTTTGCGCTTGTTTCACTTTATCAAGCTGCTTGTGCAGCTGCCATATATGAATTGTAACTCTTCCAATAAAAATCATAGTAGTTGCAACCATTTATGGAGTCCTCAATCTATGTCAGACATCATACTAAATATTTTACAATCCCCTATACGTGGTTGGCCATATTTCAAATGAGAAAATGAAGAGGTTAGCAAAATGAAGTTAACTTTTCTTAACGGTCACTCACTTAATAAGTGGCAGAACCTAGGACTTGAGCCCAACTCTGAATCAAGTGTGATGTGTTTACAATATAAAGCTACATGGGCAAAAATGAATCGGCTCTTGCCATTATTTTGCTCATTTTGTGCTAAAAGTCAATATTCATTCATTCAGCAAATTTTTATTGAACATCTATTGTATGCTAGCCTCTATATGGTACTTGGGAAACATGACTTAAAACAGATTCTACCCTCATGAAAGCTTAACTTCTCTTCTAGGTGTTTAGAAAAGCAGGAATATAATGAGACCAAATCTGGTAGTTGTATGTTTCATGCTGGCCTCAGAAAAGATGACCTTATTTTCTTTTATCATGCCAGTCAAAGAAACAAAAGCCAAGAGGAAGAGGAAGCTAATTGTTGACAGTGTCAAAGAATTGGATAGCAAGACAATTAGAGCCCAGCTTAGTGATTACTCTGATATTGTTACTACTTTGGATCTGGCACCACCCACCAAGAAATTGATGATGTGGAAAGAGACTGGGGGAGTGGAAAAACTTTTCTCTTTACCTGCTCAGCCTTTGTGGAATAACAGACTACTGAAGGTAATATAGTTTGCAGAATTTTAAATTTCATATAGATTTTGACCATTTTTAAAAATAAACTTTAAAAACTTGTTTGAATCATTTTTGATCAGGTATTTTTCAGTGATATAGCATCTTCTCTTTTTTTTCCTCCCTTAAACCACAGTATACTGAACATAAACCTGATCTGAAAGATCAAGATAAGTGACACCTGTATTTCTAAAAGATGTAGAATGAATCTTCCCTATTCTAAAAAGACACTGATGTTTTTAATAATAGTTCTCGCTCCTCAACTTGCTATGATATATTACAAGTTCTGTTGCCTTAGTGTGTACTGTGGTTCCAGTCTACAATCTTTAGATGTTGCTTTCTGGCTAAAACAAGGGGTGGTTCTACTTTTCCCACAGTACAGAAATCTGGCTTTATGAGAATTTTTTTTCACTTACAGGCCCTTTCTGCTCACTTTAGGTTCCAGACTATTCTAAAGCAAAGTTCTGAGGCGTCATAGAACCAATTGATTTTTACTATAAAGTGTTTAAAGCAGCAAGGCTTTGGTAAAACTGCTGTATATTGGAAGCACAATCGTATAATCATTTGGAAGAAGGTCTTTAAGTGTTTTTTTTTGACTCAGTGGTCTCATTGTTAGGAATTTTTCTTAAGGAGGTAATTCAAAAAGCCACTTCTATAAAGATGTTCATTAATTATTATTTACAGTTAAATTTTTTAAAAGAAACTTAAAATATTGAAGAATCATTCAGGTGTGGCATATATATATATATACACGCACATATATATTTACTTCCACTCAGTGGAATATTCAGTCATTAAAAATACTAGAAATGATAGTTAATGAAATTACCATACAATATTAAGTGAAAAGGGCACTATGCAAAGCTGTTGGGTATGATTTGTTAGATTGTTTTAAGTGTATGAATATGAAAATAAACTGCAGGTAAATAAGTTTAGAACTTTAGTGTTATCTCCAAGTTATGAGACAATGGTTAAAAATTTCATTCTCAACTTTTCTAAAATTGCTGCAGTGAAAATTTTTACATAGAGGATTTCAAATTATAAAGTAGAATGAAGCATGAATATGATATAACATTAAGTAGAAATCATGCTAAATTATATATACACTGATTGTTAAAGCATACTTGTAATGCCATTGGTAGGTTTTCGGTTCATGTGATTTATAGTAGAGATTTTATAATTGATTTTTTTTTTTTTTTTTAATAGCTGTTTACACGCTGTCTTACACCACTAGTACCAGAAGATCTTAGAAAAAGGAGGAAAGGAGGAGAGGCTGATAATTTGGATGAATTCCTCAAAGAATTCGAAAACCCGGAGGTTCCCAGAGAGGAGCCGCCCCCGCAGCAGCGGCAGCGCGATGTTATCGGTCTGTCCCGTTGCAAGAGCTCCCTGAGCAAATCTAAGTGAACACTTGGCTAAAATTTACCTGTATATCGCCAAAGTGAAAGAAGAAGTCAGGAACAAAGACGTATTCTCAGATTTTTAGACAGGGAAATACATGCCTTATAGTCTCTGATTCCTTTGTTAGATGGGAAGTTTTCTGTTTTCAGAAAGGTCTGAGGTTTAGGACTTGGCCGAGTGATAGTCTGCTAAAGGATTGTCCTGCCTTGGACTGGAGGTGGGACATGTCCTTTTAAAAACCTCTTCCCACCTTGAAATGTATTATAAATTTAGTAACCTTTGTGGAGGTGAAATTTTATTCAGCCTTCTTCATTAGGGAAAGTCTTAGCATATTAGTATTAAATGGTTCTAAAATGTTGTTGAGGACTGTATGACCGTAATCCCCTCTTCGTATGATCGATTGCAGATGAGCCCATTTTGGAAGAGCCAAGCCGCCTCCAAGAGTCAATGGAGACCAGCAGAACAAACCTGGATGAGTCAGCCATGCCTCCACCACCACCTCAGGGAGTTAAGCGAAAAGTGGGACAGATGGACCCAGAACCCATGATCCCTGTAAGCACAGCTCTCCAAGGTGTTTGGGGTGTGGGTGTTCGGGCAATGTTTTAGATCCCTAGTAATAGCAAGTGTTGTTTAAGGAGACCTTTTGAAGTATCTTGGTTTGGGCAGAAAGTAGTAAGGAATGGGTCCACAAAGAATGGCAGCTGAGGATCACAACACAGTGTGCCGTGAGTGGGAGGCATTCTTAGGAGTTTTTGGTTTTTCTGACTCTGGGATAGAGTCTTGCTTCACAGTGGCCTAAAGTGAGCATCCTTGGCTACTGTGGAATCCTTGACTCTGAACTTGGTTCTGGTTTTTATTTCAGTTCTCAAACGTTAGCCCATGGTGAATCTGACAGTTCTAGGTAGAATAAGAAAAGCAGCATATGGAACCTGTTAAGTACGTTGTGAGTAAAATGAAACAAACTTCCTGCTAATAAATAACTTTGTCGGCAAGATGGAACATTTTTCCTCCGGTTTTATTGAGATATAATTGACATGTATAAATTGAATTAGTTTCGGGTGTACAATACATAATGATTTGCTAGATGTGTACATTGTGAAATGATCACCATGGTAAGTTAACACCCATCACCTCGCAGGATTAGATTTTTTTCTTGTCAGGAGAACTTTTAAGATCTGCTCTTAGCACCTTTCAAGTGCATAGTATATAGTTGAACCTCCTTATCCATGGATGTATACTGAGGGCTGTCTGCAGTACATTGTTTTATGTAAGAGACTTGAGCATCTGTAAATTTTAGTATTCAGAGGGGATCCTGAAACCAATCCCCTGCAGATACTGAGGGACAGCTGTATTGTTAATTGTAATCATCATACTGTGTATTAGATCCCCAAAACTGACTTTGACCAACATCTACTCATTTCCCCCATCCCCCAGTAACCACCATTCTACTGTCTGCTTCTGTGAGTGTGAGCTTTTTAAGATACTTGATTCCACATGTAAGTGATTGATATATCTATCATACAGGATTCAGCTTTCTCTGATTTACTTCACTTAGCATAATGCCCTCAAGGTCCATCCATGTTGTCACAAAAGGCAGAATTTCCTTCTTACGGTGAATAATATTTCATTGTGCGTGTATATCATATTTTCTTTATCCATTTATGTGTTGATGGATACTTAGGTTGTTTCCATAGCTTAGCTATTATAAATAATGCCGCAGTGAACATGGAAGTGCAGATATCTTTTCCAGATAGTAATTTTATTTCCTTTGGATAAATAGTGGCTGCACCAATTTACATTCCCACCAACAGTGCAAGAGGGTTCCCCTTTTCTCCTCATCCTTGCCAACACTTGTTATCTCTTGTTTTTTGGGTGATGCTTTATTGTGGTTTTTATTTACATGCCCCTGATTGATTAGAGATGTTGAGCACCTTTTCGTGTACCTGTTGGCCATCAGTATTGCTGTCTTCGGGAAAATGTCTGTTCAGATCCTCTGCCCCTTTTAATCAGTTTGTTTTGCTCTTCAGTTGTGTTGCGTTCTTTATATATTTTGGATATTAATCTCTTTTATAAATGATTTGCAGATATATTAGTTTGATGAAGTCCTACTTGTTTATTTTTGCTTTCGGTGTCAAATCCAAAAAGTCGTCAGGACCAATGAGCTTATCACCAGTGTTTTCTTCTAGGAGTTTTATGGTTTCAGGTCTTAGATTCAAGTCTTTAATGCATTTCAGTCTTTTGCATGTGTCTGTCCAGTTTTCCCAACACCATTTATTGAAGAGATTGTCCTTTCCTCATTGTATGCTGCTTTGTGCTAAATTAATTGACCATATATGCGTAGGTTTATTCCTAGACAGACACTCTATTCTCTTCTGAGTTCTGGTTTATTCTTTATAAATATTCCTGTATATCTTTAATACTAAGCAGTTTTAGGCTCTCTTATTAAGAAATCAGAATATGCTCGTCCAGTTGCTGAAAAAAGGTAAAGCGACGTCTTGCTACTTCATTTAGACTGGCTACCCATTAAAGTTCACTTAGTGTTCCTATCCTGAGTGTAAAGGAAGGAGGTGGTCTGGTTTAAGGCTTCCCAAGCTTAAGTAAGTCTATAGAATAAATTAATTCTGGGCAAAGGGAGGCTTTTTGGTACCTTAGGCTCTTGGTTCAGCCTCCATCATCAAGACATTGGCAAAAGAATATTCTTTGCCAATTTTAACAACTAGTTCTCTATGGCCTCTGATGGTAAGGAGTTGTTAAAAAAAGAGCGTTTTTGAGTTCAGGAACGGGAACAAGTAATTAGTGGGTTAGTCTAGTACCAACCACTCTCCAGGTAATTGTTCCCTTGTCACTCTTTTAATGTTCTCATGGGTTTGTATTAAGTCAGAGAAGAAAGAAATTCAAGAAATGGACCCAGAAAAATAGTCTCCTCATTCCTAATATTTGCTGCTGGAAGAGCACAAAGGCTCTTATTTAGAGCTCAAGCTGAGTTGCAGTAGCCTTATACAGCAGTGGTCGACAGTACCAGGCTAATTAACGTTAGAGCCTTTTTGCATTGCCCAGGAGTCGTCAGTGGGTTCTGTTCAGTCCTAAAATGCTAATACAGAAAGTGTTGAGGGTTTTTTCTTGTTTGCAAATTCCTCACATAGACTTTAAGTATTTGACTTCTAAAAAGTAAGTATAAAAAAACACTTTTGTTCTAGGGTAATAAGATAAGATAATGAATGGATTAATTTCCTTTGTAAAGTACTTTAATGTTGTGGCTTTACAGTAAAAGAACAAGATGTGTAATCAGGTTTTGATTATGAGGAAGTGTGAGAAGTATTTCTTTTCATTTTGAAAACTGCAGCAACTACATGTTTGCATAGTTAAGAGAAGCTACCCTTAAAATGTGCATCTTAAATTGCCTTATCTTTATTGCTTTAAGCCTCAGCAGGTAGAGCAGATGGAAATACCTCCTGTAGAGCTGCCCCCAGAAGAGCCTCCAAATATTTGTCAATTAATTCCAGAGTTAGAACTTTTACCAGAAAAAGAAAAGGAGAAAGAGAAGGAGAAAGAAGATGATGAAGAGGAGGAGGTAAGGAAACGTTGTAAAAAAAGATCTGATGAATAAATTCCCATTCTAGGTTTAGCGAAAATCTTCAACCAGCTCTTATTATTTTTCATCTTGGAGCTGAGTTCAGAGTGATGAAAAATGTTTGAATATAAGCAAAACTTAGCCAAATTCTTAGTGATCTACACCATCATTAAGAACTTCAGATGTTGTGCTGTGTTAGCTCTCATTTGGTCCCTTGGGGGCTTTTCAAGGACATGGGACTTGCCCTTTCACTGATTCCTTGACTTCTAAATTGTTTGTAAGCTGCTTTTGTTATCTTGTGGTCATTGGTCAGCTGTTAGCATCTGCCTCTAATATAATCTATTTGTGTGGATTTTGCTTTTTCATTAGACTGGAGTGGTTTGTGACTTGGCTAATAAAATAGAGTGATTTTTATTTTTGACTTTGGGAATGGATTTTCCTTTTCCTGGGGCATGCTTTGGCTGTTCAAGTTTTTTCTTTCCCTGGATCTTTAAGGTTGTATATTAGAATATGTATTCTTCTATTTGATGTTCTGTCAGATATTTTATTTAAACCTTTATGTTTAAAGTTTCTTCCAATTTTCATTACCATCTGTTCGTGTTTGTAATTTATGCCAGCATAGATTTCATAACCAGTTAGTGCTTAACGTGAGCCTTACACACTGTTTTAAAGTCAGAATGTAGCCCCAAAGCTCTTCCAGCCTGTGTGCTAGAGTATCTCAGCCTTAGTGTTCAATTAGCATTTTAAAATTCTACTTTCTAATACATGTTAAGCTGTTGTTATTAACTCCTGGTTCTTTGGATGTGGTGATAGTTGCAGCACAGCCTGGAAGCATCTCGGCTGTTGCCCTGTGCCGGCCGGCTTAGGACAGTCTTGTAGGTGGCAGGTGACTGGCAGCCAGGCCCCTCCAGTTAAATATATATTATAAATTATAGCCCATTTCTTTTAAAACACTGTATGGAACAGTATTACTTACTTACTCATCTTTGCTAGTCTGCAGGCTCTTTGGTAGTGGTCCACAGTGAGATTAGGAATTTTCTGGAATACCATCGTCCAGAAAATCATGCTACCAAAAAAATACATAAATATATATTCAGTTAAAATAAACAGTATGCTTAGTGACGTAGTTGGTTTATTTCCTTGCTTCAGTTTCTTACCTTAGCAAGGGCCAGTAACGCATAGCTCGCCAACCAGCAACAGTCCGTGGACCAGACTGTGTAGATCACACACTTACATACCAGTACAGAGTCATATATTCAGCTAAATGCTTGCAGGTACAGAGGATTTTCTTTTGTAATTTAAGAAGGGATGTCGAACTAGATGCTAAGTGATTTTTCCATTAGTCAAAATACACAATTTAGAGCTTTCAGGAGATACGGAAATGCTTCATTTTGTAGCAGTTTTGTCAGTTTTTTGTTTTTGCACGGGGGTCCTTTTCACTCAGGATGAAGATGCCTCAGGGGGTGATCAGGATCAAGAGGAAAGAAGATGGAACAAAAGGACTCAGCAGATGCTTCATGGTCTTCAGGTATGCCTGCGAAGTCCTAGAGAAAAAATTTCATCAAAGGCTTTTGGCAGTGTTTCCTTTAAAAAAAAAAACAAAAAAAAAAACGTTACATGCTATAACCAGAAAGTCTACCTTTGGTGAAACTTTTTCCAAAACCGCACACCTTAAACTATTTTAATACACAAGCTGTTGGGCTAAGAGTAAGCCTGGAAAGCATCCAGGTGAACAGCTTCCCTGCAAAGCAGAACTCCTTTGTGTTTGTACATTTTCTTACTTTTGGTTGAGCAAATTTAATGGGTTGAATCATTAAATTTGTCAAATCATTGTACAGTGTCATTTATCCTTGGGCCTTAATGTGTCAGATACAGAGGAGATATCTTGAGTGTTTATGAAATACCAGGCAAGGTGCTCAGGTCTCCTAAAATAAATTCAAAGGATAGTTAGGTTGACAGTTTTCAGAACTGTGTGCTAGATTTTACTATTTTATCAATTAGATGAAATTGATAGATGAATTGATTAGATTTTATTAATTAGAAAAAATGAGTCGTCTATATTAGGTTGTCCCAAAAATGTTAACTTTGTCCCCTTGCCTTTTTTAATGTGAGAAACACTCTCGTACCATTCAAAAATCTACTCCTAGCCCCCAACAGAATATATACAGTAATACTTTTCTCAGTATCCAAAAGTAGTATCCTTTTAAAATTACTACTTTATTGTGTAGACGATTATTTTCATTTAATTCTTTCTTTTATTTCAGCGAGCTCTCGCTAAAACTGGAGCTGAATCTATCAGTTTGCTTGAGTTGTGTCGAAACACGAACAGAAAGCAAGCTGCAGCAAAGTTCTACAGCTTCTTGGTTCTTAAAAAGCAGCAAGCTATTGAGCTGACACAGGAGGAACCATACAGTGATATCATTGCAACACCTGGACCAAGGTTCCACATTATTTGAGCAGCTAGAAGCATTATAGCTAGTGTTCGTTTCACTAGTGTGTACAAATTGCCCCCATGTGTAGGGCACACAGAACCCTTCAAGAAAATTTAGATTTTTGTGTGTACAAAGTCCCTGCCTCTTTCTTCATGTTTTCTGGTATTTTTAAATTTGTCAATTTCATCTTTTAAGGGAAACTGCTTGTATGGTGTTTGTGTTCTGATGGAGAAAACAAGTACCCCAAGTTTATTTTAACAGTCCAGAACAGATTTGTGCAATATTGGCGCATATAATAATGTTGAGTAGCAGTGGAAAGTCAGGGTTTTTATCTTAGTTCTCGATTATTGCATTGTAAAGGAGAACTTTTCAGGAAAAAATGCCTGACGGTTAATAACTATAGTGTGAATCGTCTTTTCCCATCAGCACCTGGCAGTCTTCTTCGTAACCATTGTGCTTTAGGGATGGTGCCCAAAGCAGAGATTGTCCTCTTAAGTTTTAAAGTATAATTCCACACTTGATCATGGGGTTGTGTGAAATTGTACTGTAACTAATCCCTTTCAGCTACAAAAAAATAGGGCTTGGTTTAAAGTGCCCTATTTTGTAAATCATTCCATTTGAAACTTTTTAATGAATCTTACTATCCTGAAATCTTTTGTTTTAGTGAGGCTCTAAAATGAGCAGAAATAGACTTTTTAGAGTAGAATGAATATAAAAAGCATTTATAACTTTCCAGGAGCTATAAATCAAAGTTTTAAAAAGATGTTTGGATATATTTGAGTATTCAGATCATGAAAATAGAAATTGCTATGCCAACTGAAAGGACAGACTGATGGGAAATCGTACAACTGGTTGACTTAACCTTTAAGCAGACAGTGCTGTAAAAACTAATGGCTTCTCTGATATTTATTATGTTTTAGTACTGATCAGTTTTTCCAGTGCTTGCACACTCTCCTGTGTTTGGAACTCTAATAGCTTTGCAACAGAAATCCAGTATCCGGTTTCCTATAATTTAAGTGAAGAAAAACACATCCAAATAAAGGCTTTAATATTAACAGATCAGATAGCACCAGAAATTATGTGACTGTTATGATTATCAATACATGTCTTAACATTTTAGGGCAAAATTACACACTGAAAGTTCTAGCTTTTAAGTGTTGGCACTTTTGTGGAAAACAAAAATCACTCAGACTTCAGTGTATACCCAGTAATTTTAAATTATGTGAGATGTTTTAAATTTGTGAACTCGTAATTACTGTTTTGATGATTCAGTTTCTTGAGAATGGTAATTGTATAAAATTGCTGTTGCCGCTTTATTTTCACTATGATGTGCCTGTAAACCATGGTTTTTTTTCCCCTTTGTATAAAGACATTGTAGATAATTGAATGTTTGATTATAGAAAGGTCATTAGTTTCTTGTTACACATTTTGTTAGTCTGGTTTTTGTTGCTTATCAGGTTTAATATTGTTCTTGAAAATAGTTGATGCTATGTTATGTATAACTTTTCTAATAAAAGTTGTGTTATAAGCTGTAAATTTTGGAGTATTGGTATTCAGTTGGTGGGACTCCCCAAGAAAACATTGCTTCATCTTTTTTGCCTTATCTTGAATAATTATCCATACAAATAGTAAGTGAACTTTTCAAGAGGTCTTAGAGTGTATTAAGATTCAAATGAGCCCAGTAAATGGCTGGTGCTGAGGAATCTTTGGGGCATAGATACAGCCCTGTAACTGCTAAGTACTATGACATGCCTATGGGTTCTTGGGGCCCTAAACAATTGTAGCCCATGAGCAATGTCCTGCAGATTTTCTGGGTCCATCTGAGAAGCCTACTTTAGCCAGGGCTTTCGGTAGGTAACTTGGAATGTATCCACCTTTGCATTCAAGCATCTGACTTGTCCTGCCACCAGCTGTGAGCTTTAAGACATTGAAGACTTTATGGTTTAAGTAAGCCCTGCTGTATCTTCCGCATACATAGTTTAATACTGTTTATAATAGAAAAACCAATGTTTACTAAACACCAATTAGCCTCAAACCCGAAGATGCTTTAATATGGGGCTCACCACCTGTGGTAAAGACAGCCTAGTAAAGAATTACAGTCTAATATGAAAGTAATGGGAGCCTAGAATACAGCATGCCAAAGTACCTGCAGGTAGTGCAATGAGAAAAAGCTTTTGCTAAGATTTGAAAGATAACTCAGTGTGGTAATGGTTTTATTTCAGGTATAGCAGAACCATGAGTATTCAACTTGGGACTGAAAAGCCTAGGTAGAGATGTGAGAGTGGAATCCTGCCCCTTGACTTCCTTCCTCAACTTAGAGCTAACAAAAGGGTGCACTAGGGCTTTCCTGGTGGCACGGTGGTTCACCTGCCGATGCAGGGGACACAGGTTCAAGCCCTGCTCCGGGAAGGTCCCGCATGCCGCAGAGCTA
Source organism: Balaenoptera borealis (assembly GCF_965194805.1). NCBI lineage: Eukaryota > Metazoa > Chordata > Mammalia > Artiodactyla > Balaenopteridae > Balaenoptera > Balaenoptera borealis. The sequence goes on from NC_138876.1 coordinate 21,602,561, forward strand.
CTAATCCCGTGTGCCACAACTACTAAACCTGTGCTCTAGAGCCCACGTGCCACAACTACTGAAGCCCGCGTGCCTAGAGCCCATGCTCCGCAACAAGAGAAACCACCGCAATGAGAAGCACACGCACCACAACAAAGAGTAGCCCCCGCTCGCCGCAACTAGAGAAAGCCCACGTGCAGCAACGAAGACCCAACACAGCCAAAAATAAATAAATTAATTAATTTTTAAAAGGGGGGGGGCAGTGCAGTAGAGCAATGGGCCAGGGGTGTAGAAACTCAGCTTCAAAATCTTAATTTGATTATGGAGCCTGAAGCTCAAGAAGCTTTATTCTCTATCTGGGCCAGATCGTATACAGCAGAGGTTCTCAACCTTGCTGCCCTTTGTGGTCACCTGAGGAGCTTTAAAAAATACTGGATGTCTGGGTCCTATTTCCTGCAGAATGTTTTTCTGGATTGCTGATGCCCACTGAATACAAAATAACTGAATGGATGGAAGGAAATAAAGTAATAGATCTCCCACAACAATCTTCGAGTAAACATTAGTGCTCCTGCAAGGCATATCTTATTTACTGTGTGGTTTGGAGTAATGCCTGACATGCTGCCACCAGTCCCAGAATTTGAGAAAAATCAGTCAAGTGAAAAGTATACTGGTATTTACAGTTAAATAGCCCAGGGTTGCCTTGAGACTCCATTTACTCAACTATCAATCTGGGTGGTTGGTACAGAACTTGCAGAGTGTTTGTGAAGGGTCCCTAAAAGTGGGCACTCAATAAATGGTGGCTATTGTAAAAATGTTTAAAGCAAGGGATTCATATTAGAAAATGGAGTTCAGGATATGAATCTGATAGAGTGGGATGCAAAATAGGATTATGAGGAGACTAAAGGTCTTTGTAAACACTAGGGAATCTGAGTAAGATGCCAGAAGGAACCTAGAAGATGGTCTCTCTCTGAACATTCCCTCCCTTGCAGCACATTACCTTCCTTCTGCCTTCAGTGCCCTATGAGATGAGCAATCCTGGCTGCAAAGATGGTGACATAGGAGGCTCCTGAACTCCCCTCCTCCCATGGACATACCAAATGTACAGCTGCACATGGAGCAATTTTCTTGGAAAGAAATCCAGAAACCCTAAGCGACTCCTATGCATTGGGTGAAACCAGAACATACCCACGTCAAAGTGGGTAGGAAAGGCTGAGACATGCTTGACATAAACCTCACCCCCGGCACAGCAATAATCAGGAGAGAATTCCAACTTCCAACTTCTCCCTGAAGAGTGGAGGACTTGGACCCCACATTCACCACCACAACTTTTAAGACCCCACCCAAGGGACAGGCCCCCAAAATACCTAATTCTAAAAGCCAGTGGGGCTTGCATCCGGGAGACCCACAAGACTAGCAAGCATTTGTAACAGGTGTGCGAGCACCCGCCACAGCTATCCTCCCAGGGTTCAATGCAAAGGGAGCAAAGACAGGCTCTTATTTGTGTACTTTAAAAGCTGATTCCTAAGGGTCAGGTTTCTAACTGAGCACACTTACAGGGGCTGACTGCAGTCCTCCTCAGACTAGGGAAACCAGCAGACACTCCCCTGCTCTCTCCCTCTAGCTGGCTTCAAGTCACCAGTATATCCCTGAAAGGAGCTTTTACAAGTGTCTTATGCCCCAGCTTTTACGGCTGCTGCCTGAGGGAAAGACCCCTGGATCACCTGACTCTGATAGCCAACAGGGTTCACAAGTTGACATTCACAAGTCCCACAGGACTGCAGCAAACAACAAAGGAGTTCTTAGACTCAGGAGCACGTGCACTTGCACACACACCCCACCCCCCACTGCCATAGACCCAGGCCCAAATCAGAGGGAGCAGGCAAAACGCCACCTGGAAGGTCTAAATACAAACTTCACCAGCTGCTGCCTAAAGGTCCAGCTTCCAACCAGCCTGTATCTATGTGTTGGTCGCAGTCCTCCCCTTTGGGACACTGTCATATCTGGGTACACCCTCAACCACTGAGAGCCAATAAGAACAAAGAAAGCAGCTTGGACCATCACAAAGGCTTGAGAGACAACTAGGAGCATGGGCCAGGCTTACTGATGAGGTTCATCTCTTAACACAAGAACACTTTGTCAAGACTGGGAGAGGTGACTGTTTTGTCTAAGCACAGAAACCAACACAGTCAAAGAAAATGAAGAAACAGAGAAATATGTTACAAACAAAAGAACAAGACAAATATCCAGAAACAGATCTTAATGAAACAGATATAAGTGATTTACCCAATAGACATTTCAAAATAATATATAGATGTTCACTGAAGTCAGGAAAACATTGCATGAACAAAGTGAGAATTTCCATAAAGAGAAAAAATATTTTAAAGTACCAAATAGAAATCACAGAGTGTAAGAATACAATAACTGTACTGAAAAATTCAATAGAGGGGTTCAACAGCAGACTAGTCAAGCAGAAGGAAGAATCAGCAAACTCAAATCCAGGGAGTAGAATTCATCTGGGGTGGGGCTGGGGAACAGAAAGAGAAAGAGAGACAATAGTGTAAGGGACTTATGGGAAATCATTAAGAGGATCAATATACATATTATAGGGGTCCCAAAAAAAGGAGAGAGAAAGAGGCAGAAAGCTTATTCAAAGAAGTCATGGCTGAAAACTTCCCTAACCTGGTCCCACTGGACTGTATACATTTGAATACTTTAAAAGCTGCTGCCTGAGTTTCTGGCTTCCAGTCAGCCTAAATCCAGATGCTGACTGAGATTCTCCTCTTTGGGACACTTACAGGTCTTGGCACACTCTCAACTACTGGGAGCCACTAAAAATAAATCTTCTTGGACAATCACAGAAGTTTGAAAGACAACAAAGAGCTAGACAGGGTTAAACGGTAAGGTTCCTGTCCTACATGAGGCCACTCCTTCAAGACTAGGAGAAGTGACTCATTTACCTAATGCACAGAAACCAACACAGAAAGTCAAGGAAAATGAAGAAAAAGAGAACTATGTTCCAAATGAAAGAACAAGATAAAATCTCAGGAAAAAATCCTTAATGAGATGAAAAGTGATTTATCTGATAAAGAGTTTAAAGTAATGGTCATAAAGGTGCTCACTGAACTCGGGAGAAGAATGGATGAACCCAGTGAGAACTTCAAAAAAAGACAGAAAATGCTGTATAAGAAAGTACCGAACATAAGTCATATTAATGAAGAATACAATAACTGAACTGGAAAAAATCTACTAGAGAGGTTTAACAGCAGACTATATGAAGCACAAAAACTCACCCCATCAGAGCAGGAAAAAAAAAATTGAAGATAGTTTAAGGGACTTATGGGGCAACATCAAGCAGACCAACGTTTGTATTATAGAGGTCTCAGAAGGGAAGAGAAAGAAAAAGTGGCAGAAAATGTATTTGGAGAAGTAATGGCTGAAAAATTTCCTAACCTACTAGAGAAGGTTAAAAGACAAAAGTTTTAGTAAAAAACAATTATAACTACAATAATTAAGGGATACAAAAGATAAAAAGATGTAAAATGTGACATCAAAAATATAAAATTTGGAGGTGGGGGAGAGAATAAAAATGTAGAGCTTTAGAATGCACTCAAACTTGTTATCAAATTAAAATAGACTGCTGTAGATATAAGGTGTTATATGCAAGGCTCATGGTAACCACAAAGCAAAAGTCTATAGCAGATACACAAAAGATAAAGAGAAAGGAATTGAAGCATACTATTAAAGAAAGTCAAACCACAAAGGAAGAGAACAAGAGAAAAAGAAAGGAACAGAGGAACTACAAAACAGCCAGAAAACAATTACCACACAATAAACACACACATATCAATAATTTCTTCAAATGTAAATGGACTAAATTCTCCAGTAAAAAGAAATAAGTCTTTTTTTTTTTTTTAATCCATTCAGCCACCCTATTTCTATAGTGCCTATAGGAGACTCCAGATATAAGGACATACACAGACTTAAAGTAAAGGGATGGGAAAAGATATTCCATGCAAATGGAAACCAGAAGAAAGCTGAGATAGCTATAATTATATCAGACAAAATAGACTAAAATAAACATTATTTAAAATAAACATTTATTTAAAACAAACATTTAAAATAAACATTGTCTCTTCATTAAGAGACAAAAAGGACATTACATAATGATAGAGGTCAATCCAACAAGAAGACAAAACATTTGTAAATATTTATGCACCCAAGATAGGAGTACCTAAATATATAAGACAAATTAATTGAACTAAAAGGAGAAATAGACAGCAAAACAATAAAGGTAGGGACTTTAATACCCCGCTTGCATAAATAAATGGAAAGATATTTCATGCTCATGGATTGGAATAATTAATACTGTTAAAATGTCCATACTACCCAAAGCAATCTACAGATTCAATGCAATCCCTATCAAAATTCTGCTGCCTTTTTTTTCTTAACAGAAACAGAACAAACAATCCTAAAATTTGCATGGAACCATGAAAACCCTGAATAGCCAAAGCAATCTTGATAAAGAATAAAGCTGGAGGCATCACACGCTGTGATTTCAAACTATATTACAAAGCTATAGTAATCAAAGCAGTATGGTATTGTCATAACAACAGACACATAGATCAATGGAACAGGATAGAGAGCCCAAAATTAAACCCATGCATATATGGCCAATTAACTTATGACAAAGGAGCCAAGAATATACAACTGGGAAAGGACAGTGTCTTCAAAAATGGTATTGGGAAAATTGGACAACCACATGCAAAAGAATGAAGCTGGAAATTACATGATAATTAACTATAAATCAATTAAAGTTTGAGTGTAAGACCTGAAACCATAAAACTCCTGGAAGAAAACATAGGTGATAAGCTCCTTGACATCAGTCTTGGCTAAAATTTTTTAGATCTGACCTTAAAAGCAAAGGCAGCAAGCAATACTAACAAAGAGGACTACATCAAATCAAAAGGCTTCTGCACAGCAAAGGAAACCATCAACAAAGTGAAAAGAAAACAAAAAGAATGGGAGAAAATATTTGCAAATTATATATCTGATAAGGGATTAATATCTGAAACATGAAGAAATCATACAACTCAATATCAAAACAAACAATCTAATTTAAAAATGGGCAGAGTGTCTGAATAGACATTTTTCCAAAAAAGAAATACAAATGGCCAACAGGTACATGAAAAGATGCTCATCATCACTAATGATCAGGGAAATGAAAATCAAAACCACAATGAGGTACCACCTCACACCTGTCAGAATGGCTATTATCAAAAAGACAAGAAATAACAAATGTTGGCGAAGATGTGGAGAAAAGGGAATACTTTGTACACTGTTAGTGAGAATGTGAATTGGTGCAGCCACTATGAAAAACAGTATGGAGGTTCCTAAGAAAATTAAAAATAGAGTTTCCATATGATCCAACAAGTCTGCCTCTGGGTATTTATTTATGTGAAGAAATCGAAAACATTAACTCAAGAAGATACACACATGTCCAAATTCATTGCAGCATTATTTACAATAGCCAACATATGGAAACAACCTAAGTGTCTATGATGGATGAATAAAGAAGATATGGTGTGTATGTGTATATTTTATACACAAACACACACAATGGAATATTATTCTGCCATAAAAAAAGAAATGATATGAAATCTCGCCATTTGCGAAAACATGGATGGAACTCGAGGACATTATGCTAAATGAAATAAGTCAGAGAAAATCAAATACCATGTGACATCACTTATATGTGGAATCTAAACAGATAAGCAAACAAAAACTCCCAAAGTCACAGATATGGGGAACAGATTAGTGGTTGCCAGGGGTAGGTGGCGGGGGAGGGGTTGGTAAAATGGGTGAAGGAGGTCAAAATGTACAAACTTTGAGTTATAAAATAAATAAGTCGTGGGGATGTATTTATTTTATTTATAAAATATGTAAGTCACGGTGACTATAGTTGTTAATACTGTATTGCATAATTGAAAGTTGCTAAGAGAGTATATCTTAAAAGTTCTCATCACAAGAAAAAAATTTGTAACTGCGTATGGTGATGGATGTTAACTTGTGGTGATCATTTTGCAATATATACAAATATCAAATCATTATGTTGTATACCTGAAACTAATACAATGATATATGTCAATTATACCTCAATTTAAAATAAGGAAATAATAGCTGAGAACTTTCCAAACCTGGGGAGAGAATTATACATCCAAGTTCACAAAGCTAATATAACCCTATTATCTCAGTGCAAATAAAACCTTATCCAAGACACATTATAACGAACCTGTCAAAAATCAAAAATAAAGAGATAATCCTAACAGCAGCCAAGGAAAAAAAGATAGTAACGTATAAAGAAAGTCCCATTAGGCCTGCTCTCAGCAGATTTCTCAGCTAAAACTCTAGGTCAGGAGAGAAGCAATGATATATTCAAAGTGTTGAAAGAAAAAATTGCCAGCCCAAAATATTCCATCCAGGAAAGCTATCCTTCAGATATGAAGGAGACATAAAGATTTTCCTAGAGCAGAAAAAAAAAATCTGAAGGAGTTCATCACCACTAGACCTGCTTTGCAAGACATGCTAAAAGGGGTTTTTCAAGCTGAAATTTAAAGTTGCCAATTAGTAACATGAAAGCGTACAAAAGTATACAGCATATGGGTAAAAGTAAATATTCAGTCAAACTTAAAAAACTAATTCTGTAGTAGGATGGTGTGTTCACCACTTAACTACAGTATAAACATCAAAAGAAAAGAGTATTAAAAATAATTATAGCTACTATAATTTGTTAATGAATACACAATATAAAAAGTAAATAATGAAAAAAAAAAAAAAAAAGTAAATAATGCATCAAAAACTTAAAAGAGGGAAAGTAAAAGGGTGAAGCTCTTGTAGAAAACTGAAGTTGCTATCAGCTTAAAATAGACTGTTTTATCTATCAGATGTCTTATGTAAGCATCATAATAACCACAAGGCAAAAACCTATAGTAAAAGCACAAAAGATAAAGGGGAAACAGAATATACTATCATAAAAAATCACCAATTTACAAAGGTAGCCAGAAACAGAGGTTAAAAATAAACAATGGAAATATAAAACAAACAGAGAACTATTAATAAGATTCCATTAGTTAAGTCCTTACATATCAGTAATAACTCTAAATATGTGTGGGTTGAATTCACCAATGAAAAGACCCATAATGGCTGGATGGATTAAAATCAAGACCCAACTATATGCTGCCTACAAGAGACTCACTTCAGGTTTAAGGACACACATAGGCTCAGAGTGAAGGGATGGAAAAATATATTCCTTGCCAGTGGAAACAAAAAGTATGTGCAGGTAGCTACACTTGTATCAAACACAGTAGACTTTAAGCCAAAAACATTAATAAGAGACAAAGAAGGTCAATATGTAAGGATAAAGGGGCTTGATTCATCAAGAAGATATAGCAATCATAAATACACATATACCCAACATCAAAGCACCCAAATATATATATTGCTATATAGCAAATATAAACATCTCTGAAGGGAGAAAGAGACAGTAATAGTAGGGAGCTTTAGTACCCCACATTCAACACTGGATAGATCATCTAGACCAAAATTCAAAAATGAAACATTAGACTTAAGCTATACATTAGACCAGATGGACTTAGACATTTACAGAACATTCCATCCAAAAGCAGCAGAATACACATTCTTCTCAAATACACATGGAACATTCTTCAAGGATAGCTATATATTAGGCCATTAAGTCAATAAATATAAGAAGACTGAAATCATATCAATCATCTTTTCTGACCACAGTGGTATGAAACTAGAAATCCATTACAAGAGGAAAACTACAATATGCACAAATACATGGAGATAAAACAAAATGCTCCTAAGCAATCAATGGGTTGAAAAAGAAATTGAAAGAGAAATCAAAAATATCTTGGGGCAAATAAAAATTGGAAATACAACATACCAAAACTTATGGGATGCAGCAGAAGCAGTTATAAGAGGGAAGTTTATAGCAGTAAACACTTACATGAAGAAAAAAGAAAGGGCTTCCCTGGTGGCGCAGTGGTTGAGAATCCGCCTGCCAATGTAGGGGACACGGGTTCGATCCCTGGCCCGGGAAGATCCCACATGCTGCGGAGCAACTAAGCCTGTGTGCCACAACTACTGAGCCCATGTGCCACAACTACTGAAGCCCAGGTGCCTAGAGCCCATGCTCTGCACCAAGAGAAGCCACGACAATGCGAAGCCCACGCACCACAACAAAGAGTAGCCCCCACTCGCTGCAACTAGAGAAAGCCCGTGCACAGCAACGAAGACCCAACGCAGCCAAAAATAAAAACAAACAAATAAATTAATTAAAAAAGGAAAAAAGAAAGATCTCAAATAGCCAACCTAACTTTACATGTTAAGGAACTATAAAAAAGAAAAACCTAAGTCTAAGGTTAGTAGAAGGAAGGAAATAACAAATTCAAGTGGAAATCAATGAAATAGAGACTAAAAAAGACATTAGGAAAAAAATCAATGAACCTAAGAGCTGTTTTTTTTGAAAAGATAAATAAAATAGACAAACCTTTAGGTAGGCTAACTCATAAAGAAGAACTTATTAGAAATAATATAAATAATATTAGAAATGAAAGGGGAGATATTACAATTGATAACACAGAAATACAAAGTATTATAAGAGAATATTATGAATAATAAACACATGCCAACTTAGAATAGTGGATAAATTTCTACAACCTACCAAGACTGAATTATGAATAAATAGAAAATCTGAACAGAAAAATCATGAGTGGTAAGATTGAGTCAGTAATCAAAAACCATCCGATAACAAAAAAAAGCCCAGGAGCAAATGGATTCACTGGTGAATTCCACCAAACATCTGAAGAGGAATTAAAACCAATCTTTCTCAACCTTTCCAAAAAATAGAAGAGGAGGGAACACATGCAAATTCATCTTACCAGGCCAGCATTACCCTGATACCAAAAACAGACAAGGATACTACAAGAAAACTATAGACCAATAACCCTGAGGAACATAAACACAAAAATCCTCAATAAAATATTAGCAAACTGATTATAACAGCATATTAAAAGGATCATATGCCATAATCAAGTGAGATTTATTCCAGGGACGTAAGGATGGATCCACATCTGCAAATCAATGAATGTGATACACTTCATTAACAAAAGGATAAAAATCAATAGATGCAGAGAAAACATTTGACAAAATTCAACATCTTTCATTATAAAATCTCTCAACAAAATGGGTATAGAGGCAATGTACCTCAACATAATAAAGGTCATATATGACAAGCCCACAGCTAACATCATACTAAATGGTGCAAGGCTGAAAATTTTTTTCTCTAAGATCATGAACAAGGCAAGAATGCCATTACTTTAATTACTTACTTACTTAACTTACTTTACTTACTCAATTTACGTACTTACTTTGCTTACTTACTTACTTACTTAACTTACTTACTTACTTTACTTACTTACTTTACTTACTTTGCTTACTTACTTACTTACTTTACTTCTTTCCTTCCTTCCTTTACTTACTTCCCTTCCTTCCTTTTTCCTTCCTTCCTTCCTTTTTCCTTCCTTTTTCCTTCCTTCCTCCCTCCCTCCCTCCCTCCCTCCTTTCTTCCTTCCTTCCTTCCTTCCTGCATTGGGTCTTCATTACCATGCACGGGCTTTCTCTAGTTGTGGTGAGCAGGGGCTACTCTTCATTGCAGTGGCCAGGCTTCTCATTGCAGTGGCTTCTCTTGTTGCACAGCACGGGCTCTAGGCACATGGGCTTCAGTACTTGTGGCATGCGGGCTTCAGTAGTTGTGGCTCGCGGGCTCTAGAGCACAGTTTCAGTAGTTGTGGTGCATGGGCTTCGTTGCTCTGCAGCATGTGGGATCTTCCCGGACCAGGTCTCAAACCCATGCCCCCTGCATTGGCAGGTGGATTCTTAACCGCTGTGCCACCAGGGAAGCCCTCTTTTTTTTTTTTAATTTTTACTTTATTTTTGGCTGCATTGGGTCTTCGTTGCTGTGCACGGGCTTTCTCTAGTTGCGGCTAGTGGGGGCTACTCTTCATTGTGCGGGCTTCTCATTGCGGTGGCTTCTCCTGTTGCAGAGCACGGGCTCTAGGTGCACAGGCTTCAGTAGTTGCGGCGCACAGGCTCAGTAGTTGTGGCTCGGGGGCTCTAGAGTGCAGGCTCAGTAGTTGTGGCGCATGGCCTTAGTTGCTCCACAGCATGTGGGATCTTCCCGGACCAGGGCTTGAACCCGTGTCCCCTGCATTGGCAGGCAGATTCTTAACCACTGTGCCACGAGGGAAGCCCAGGGAAGCCCTCTTTAAACTTTTATTAAAAATAGTACTAGAGGGCTTCCCTGGTGGCACAGTGGTTGAGAGTCTGCCTGCTAATGTGGGGGATGTGGGTTTGAGCCCTGGTCTGGGAGGATCCTACATGCCGCGGAGCAACTAGGCCCGTGAGCCACAATTACTGAGCCTGCGCGTCTGGAGCCTGTGCTCTGCAACAAGAGAGGCCGCGACAGTGAGGCCCATGTACCGTGATGAAGAGTGGCCCCCACTTGCCGCAACTAGAGAAAGCCCTCGCACAGAAACAAAGACCCAACACAGCCAAAAATAAATAAATAAATAAATAAATAAATTAAAAAAAATAGTACTAGAAGTCCTACCCAGGGCATTTAGGCAAGAAAAAGAAAGAAAAGGCATCCAAATCAGAAAATAAGAAGTAAAGTTTTATCTATTTACAGGTGACATGATATTATATATAGAAAACCCTAAAGATTCTCCCCCCAAAAAATTGTTAGAATAAACAAATTTAGTAAAGTTGCAGGATACAAAATCAGCTGTGTTTCAACACACTAACAATGAACTATTGGAAGGAGAAATTAAGAAAACAATCTGATTTACAACTGCATCAAAAAGAATAAAATACCTAGGAATAAATTTTACCAAGGAGGTGAAAGACCTATACATTGATAACTATACAATATTGATGAAAGAAATTGAAGAAGACATGAAAAATGGAAAGATACTCTGAGCTTATGAATTAGAAGAATTAATATTGTTAAATATCCATACTACCCAATGCAAAATACAGATTCAATGTAATCCTTATCAAAATTCCAACAGAAATAAAACAATCCTAAAATTTGTATGGAATGACAAAAGACCCTGAATAGCCAAAGCAGTTTTGAGAAAGAGCAAAGCTGGAGGCATCACACTTCCTGATTTCAAACTATATTACAGAGCTCTAGTAATTAAAACAGCACAGGATTGGCCTGAAAACAGACACACAGATCAATGAACTAGAATAGGGAGCTCAGAGATAAACCCACTCATATACAATTATTTGATTTACAACAAAGGAGCCAAGAATACTCAATAGGGAAAGGATAGTCTCAATAAATGGCATTGGGATAACTGGGTAGCACCTGCAAAAGAATGAAAATGGACCCCTATCTTATACCATACACAAAAATTAACTCAAAATGGATTAAAGACTTGAATATAAGACCTCAAACTGTAAAACTCCTAGAAGAAAACATAGAGTATAAACTCCTCGACATTGGTCTTGGAAATGATTTTTTGGATTTGACACCAAAAGCAAAGGCAACAAAAGCAAAAATAAGTAAGTGAGACTACATCAAAGAAAAAACCTTCTGCACAAAGGAAACCATCAAAAAAATGAAAAGGCAACCTACAGAATGGGAGAAAATATTTGTAAATCATCTATTTGATAAGAGGTTAATATTCAAATTATACAAAGCAATCATACAACTCAAGGGCAAAAAAAAAATTTTTTTAAAAGGACAGAGGAACTGAATAGATATTTTTTCAAAAAAAAACATACAAATGGCCAAAGGTACATAAAAAGGTGTTCAGCATCTATAACTATCAGGGAAATGTAAATCAAAACCACGACGAGATATCACCTCACACCAGCTAGAATGGCTATCATCAAAGAATAAGCCAAGATAAGAAAACAACTTAAGTGTTTGTCAACAAATAAATGGGTAAAGAAAATGTGGTAAATACACAACACACACAGTGGAATATTATTCAGTCATGAGAAGGAGGAAATCCTGCTGTTTGCCATAACATGGATGGACCTTGAGGGCATTACACTAAGTGAAATAAGTCAGAGAAAGACAAATACTGTATGATATCACTTACCTGTGGAATCTAAAAGAGCTGAACTCACAGAAGCAGAGAGTAGACTGGTAGGACCAGGGGCTGAGAGGTGGGGGAAAAAGGGAGATGTTGGTCAGAGTATAAACTTTCAGTTATGAGATGAATCTGGGAATCTAATGTGTACTATGGTGATTATTGTTAATAATATTTTATTATATTCTTGAAAGTTGCTGAGAGTGTAGATATTAAATGTTCTCCCCACAAAAAAGAAATGGTAATTATGTGAAGAGATGGAGGTGTTAGCTAACACTATGGTGGTAATAACTGTGTACTAGATAAGTGTATCAAATCAACGTGCTGTGCACTTTAAATTATACAATGTTATATGTCAATATTATCTCAATAAAGCTAGGGGAAAATAAAACTAAAAATGAATGAAGTGAAAGGAATGAATGATTGTTATAGTTAATTGGCAAAACTTTCCCTCTTTCTTCTAAAGAAATTGCAGGCTTTAATATACATTCTTCTAAGGATCTTTCTCCAAAAAAATTAAACTATATAGTGCTAAATAATTGAAAAATAATCACACTTTTTTAGAAGTCAGAAGGGGTCACCTGTGATAGTCCTAATCCAAAGGCAGGTAAACACCCACACCATTTAGAAAAATGCTGTTAAATTTCTAAGGTGGCATGACCTACTGGTTAGTATAATACAATCCAATAAGTACCATTATATATGTCTCCTGTCATAACATGTCTCTCGAAACCATGTAAAAAAATGAGAAAAGGGGCTTCCCTGGTGGCGCAGTGGTTGAGAATCTGCCTGCCAATGCAGGGGACACGGGTTCGAGCCCTGGTCTGGGAAGATCCCACATGCCGCGGAGCAACTAGGCCTGTGAGCCACAACTACTGAGCCTGCGCGTCTGGAGCCTGTGCTCCGCAACAAGAGAGGCCGCGATAGTGAGAGGCCCACGCACCGCGATGAAGAGTGGCCCCCACTTGCCGCAACTAGAGAAAGCCCTCGCACAGAAACGAAGAACCAACACAGCCAAAAATAAATAAATAAATTTTTTAAAAAAGAGAAAATATCACGTGAGACCCCCTAGTAGAAAAATTGCTAGCTTCACAATCAGGCACAGTTGGATTTAAAGCCCAGCTCTGTCACTTACCACTAGTGTGCCTTGGGCAAACCTCTTCCCTTCCCTGAGCCTCAGTTTCCTCATCCATAAGGTTGGGTAGCAAGATCTACCTCATGGGGTTTGTGAGGATCAAATGAAATACTCTATGAATGCAACAGGCATCAAGCCAGGCTGGTACCTAGAAAGTATCAGGAAGCATGTAGCTACATCCATCTAAGCATTTCTTTCTTTTGTCACTATACGCACATTATCACAAAAAGCAATTAATTTCTACAAGTCTCTAAGTTTCTCCTAGAAAAGTAATTTAAGAATTTATCGCTTATAAAACCTGGAGGCTAAGGGCATACACAGACAAATAGCTCTGTTCTGTAAACATAGGAAGCAATCCCTGGACATGACCTCCCAGGTGGAGTTGGGGGCCCTGGGGCATTAGTAGGTAACTGGAGCCACTTATTTTGACTACCTTCTTTTCTTTTTAAAAAATTTTGTTGGAGTCTAGTTGATTTACAACGTTGTGTTAGTTTCAGGTGTACAGCAAAGTGAATCAGTTACACATATACATATATCCACTCTTTTTTAGATTCTTTTCCCATATAGGCCATTACAGAGTATTGAGTTCCCTGTGCTGTTCAGCAGGTTCTTATTAAAGTTATCTATTTTATATATAGTAGTGTGTATATGTCAATCCCAATCTCCCAATTTATCCCTCCCCTTCCCTTTCCCCCCTAGTAACCGTAAGTTTGTTTTCTACGTCTGTGACTCTATTTCTGTTTTGTAGATAAGTTCATTTGTACCCTTTTTTTTAGATTCCACATGTAAGTGATGTCACTCTGTTCCTGCCTTATAGTCTTGCTTTCATGCTGTTTCCTCTAAACATTCTTACGTTATTGTCAACTAGTAAATCAACATAGGAATTTAAAATGGTGGGAGGGGAGGGAGGCTCTTATATCAAGAACATGCTTCCAGGAGCGTCTTCTTCCTGTTCAGTATTCCGCCTGCTTCTCTCCCAGCCGTGCTTCTGTCAGGAGTGCAAATGCTTAGCCTCTGCAGGTAATGGAAATGAGTGAAGTGGCCGGGTGTGCAGCAATAGAGGGAGGGGAAGGACAGTGGCGGATTGGATAAACAGAGGTGGGAGGGGTGGGCGGTGTCTGCTAAAATCTCACCAACTGCTGGTTCAGAAAAGACCCAGCATTGCCACATTTGGGGGTTTGTCAAAAGAGGCCAGGAATCCAGATTCTTATGTGAATACTCCTGATTTTTAAATGTGATATATTATCCAAAATTGTTTTCAACCTCACACAGACCCAGCCCATTACCCTCAGGTTTGTGGCTTCTGTTGAGCTGAGTATGAAGGCTGTTAGGAAAGCAATTTTGAGCCACTAAAGCAAAGCTTCCAGGGCTCTTTTCTCTGTCACAGCTTCAAAGACCACAGGTTGGCTGCTGCTTCTTTAAAGTACACTGTCTTCATTTTTCCCAAGGCCTTTATTTGATTCTCTAGGCCCAGAGAGAGAATTCTTACTTGACTTTATGCTTCAACTTATGGCCTGCTACTGCCTTGTGTGATAACCATTGTATAACCATTATACGAGCATATAACCTAACGGAAACCTCTTCTCAGAAGCAGGGCTAGAAAAAAATTAAACCTAGGGACAAAAGTCTCATCCTGTCAAATTTCCCAAAGCCCAACGATGCAGTGATTCTCAGATGTTACGAATGAAGGAGTCGTGTGGGAGACTGTGAATCTGCAGGCTTGAAATTTGGCCCAGGTATCTGCATTTTTAACAAGCATTCCTGTGGTTCTGAGGCAGGCAATTCCCAGATGACATTTTTAGAGGCCACAATTTAGCTTTATCCTCAGAGTTGCCGTTTCAAACACTTGGCCAGCATCTGGAGCCCCAACTGGAGAGAGGAGGAGCCCTCCGTGATCAGTTATTATTTATGCTCTAGGACTAATTAGTTCTCAATTGGCCAACAGCTGTTCAGTGGGAAATTCCCATACATTTCAAAGAGGGAATGAAGCTCCCCAAGTTGGGCAAACTGATACAGTGTTATTTCCAGAGGGCATCTGGTCAAAGGGGTTCTCAAGTCCCTCTCTAATTATCCCAGCTGCTGGCAGTCTCCTACATGCTAGGAGAATGAGTAAGAGGGCCAGTGGATGGATAATAATCATGTCAACGGCAATCATCAAAACATCGATAGGTATACTAAGTGAAGTCAGAGAAAGACAAATATCATATGATATCACTCATATATGGAATCTAATTTTTAAAAATGATTCAAATGAATTTAATTACAAAACAGAAACAGACTGACAGATTTCAAAAATAAACTTATGGTTACCAAAGGGGAAACGTAATTGGGAGGAGGATAAATTAGGAGCTTGGGATGAACAGATACACACTACTATACATAAAATAGATAACCAACAAGGACCTACTATATAGCACAGAGAACTCTACTCAATATTCTGTAATAGCCTATATGGAAAAAGAATCTGAAAAAGAATGAATATATGTATATGTATAACTGAATCACTTTACTGTACACCTGAAATTAATACAACATTGTAAATCAACTATACACCAATAAAATTTTTTAAAAATTGATAGATTCTCTTTATTGAGTTTGGCCTAGCTGAGGGCATGGGATTGGAATAAGCAGAAGGTGGGTTGAATAACAGCTCTGTCTCTAATTAGAAACCATGGGGACTGCCTTAACTTCTCTACATCTTGCTTCTCTACTGCAAAAGCTCATAAGGATCCCATGAGGATTAAATAATATAATGCAAACAAAGCACTTATCATAGTGCTTGGCCTGTGGTCACTGCTCTTTATCTATTAGCTGTTGTTCAGGCTACAAATATTTGAGTGCTTTACTCTGAGCAAGGCATGATTCTAGTTGCCTGGTATACTGACATGAACAAGAT
Organism: Balaenoptera borealis; assembly: GCF_965194805.1. Lineage (NCBI taxonomy): Eukaryota > Metazoa > Chordata > Mammalia > Artiodactyla > Balaenopteridae > Balaenoptera > Balaenoptera borealis. The sequence goes on from NC_138876.1 coordinate 21,618,756, forward strand.
AAACATGGTTCCTGGCCTCACAGAGCTACGTTTCTGGTAAGTTCAAGGGAATCAGGACAGCTTCTCCAAAGAAATAAATCCTTCTTTGATTTCCCCAAAGGAATTATTTCCCCTGTCTTCTCTGTTTCCACTATATTTTACTTATACATTTTTTTTTTTTTTCGTTGCGCCGGGTCTTAGTTGCAGCAGGCGGGCTCCTCAGTTGCAGCTCATGGGCTCCTTAGTTGCAGCAGGTGGGCTCTTAGTTTTGGCATGCATGTGGGATCTAGTTCCCTGACCAGGGATCAAACCCAGGCCCCCTGTGTTGGGAGTGCAGAGTCTTACCCACTGCGCCACCAGGGAAGTCCCTATACCTCTTTTATGAAACATCACAATATACTGTAATTTACCTGCTTACTTGTCCTTCTTCTGACTACTTGACATGAACTTCCGGAGGACTTGTCTGTAATCGCAGAACTCCCTAGCCCAGTGAGGGACTCTGAGCGGGGTGTGATCGTTTTTATTGTATTCAGCATCACCAGTGGCAAAGGATGAAAATAAAGTAACTCATCAAGCCAATGTCTGTAGATATTGGTCTTAAGAGTAGAATATGAATTCTTATGGTTTTTAAAGGCTCATAATCTTGCCTTAAAAAGTAAGGAAAGAAGAAAAACTAACAGGAGGGAAGAATAATTTATCTGCCAGCTTCCATCTCCCAGTGGGCAACGGTTTGCTCCATGGGACATTAACTACCCACCCCTTCTGGAAAAAGCCCCAAGGCAGGAGGCTGGAGGCTCTGGTAGGGTTTGCGCCTGTAAGGTTGGTGCAAAGCCCACCTAGCAGAGGTAGCTGGATCACAGCAAAGAGCCAAAGGCCCAAGATTCAGGTAATACTTTTACTAGTTTAGAAGAGAGCCCTTCAGAGTTTAAATAAGTGGTCAGATACAGAAGAATACTTGACTTGGGATTCTAAATCCCCACAATAATTTTTTGGGGGGGACAAATGTGCTAAGTACACTGGATGGGAAAACAGAGCAATTCCGGTGCTCAACCAGAAGAGGGGTGGCAAGATGAACAAGGAATCAGCCTTGCCCGCTTCCAGAACAATGTTTCCCAGGCCCCCCACTGAGTAGACCAGACCTCTAATGCCTACACAGTCTTGCCAACCCCGGGTCACAGTGACAGCCATCAGGGTGTCAGAGAGAGGCTTTCTTCTTGACACACATAGACTCCCAGCACCTTGGGCCGTGCAGATGGGTGTCCAGGAGGTCAGCACACACAAAGACTTCTTGAAAAAGACTGACTCCATTTTTTACAAGTTGTTTTACAGACATCAAAACAGTCCAAAAAGTGATTTATATATTTTTTTGCATCATAAATAAAGATGCTGTGTAATGAAAAAAACAAAAGCAGCTTTGCTTTCTAGGAAACAACAGTGTCACTTCCTTCACATGCCGTTTGAAATGCAATAGCAGGTCGTAAATCCTGAGTTTCTTACCCAAGCAATCCCAAATGTGTTTAGATTGACTCTGCTGAAATAACAGAGATGGCCATATTTGCTTGATTATAAAAGCTGCATATGAAATGTTATCCCCTACTTTACCAAGCCCCCTGATCATGATGGGCACTAAATGAGGTTACGTATGTGCACAGACTTTGCTATCTGGAGAGCTCCACAAACGTAGTTAAAATAATAACACAGCTTCCTCAGGAAGAAGAGAGAGCATATTAGGTGAAGATAAGGTTAGGTCTTAATCTACAAGTCAATTTCACAGAAGGTAAGAGGATACCACATAGTTAAGGTTGAGTTCTCGGCCAACTATTTCAAGTATTATAAACGTAATAGTTTGGGGGAATTTCAGCACTTAATGCTTTTCCTGATGAGACTCTGGGGAAGCAACAACTTTCCACAAACTTTTTGAAACTTTGACACAGTCACTGGCTTCAAAAAAACATACACTAAAGGATAAAATTAATGAAGAGGGATATTTTCAACTTGACACATTTATTGAACATCAGACACTGCTAATAGCATATAAAAACATAATCCTTGCAATTACATCTTCAAAGACGTCAAGGAACTAGTGAGTGGCATTTGAACCAGACCTTGAAGAATGAGTGTGATTTCATTTGGCAGGTGGAATACAGAGGCTAGAAGGGCAGGGTGTTCCAGGAAGAAAGAACAGCACAGGCAAAGGCATGGAGGTAAAAAGGAGCAGGGTTGATCTGGGAGCCAAATGTAAGGAAGCAAAGCCAAGGTAGCAGGCAGTGGACAGGATTAACTCTCAGGCTAAGCAGTCTTGCTGGACTTTCTAGAGAGTTTAGGCTGAAGGATCACCTGGCATTTTTCCTTCCTAATCCGCACTCCTATATTTACCAACAAATAGGGCCTCTCCACAGACCTTTCTGCTTTTAATCAGGTCACATAGGATCTTCATACCTTGACAAACCAGATAGAGAATAGAAAGCTGAAAAACATTTCCAGACAAGAGCAAGTCTGCTTGTTGAGTATGACCATTTTTATAAGTCCTTCTGGTTCCACTGTTTACATGGGAGCCTTACTGCCAGGAAAACTGAGCTGTCCCAGCAGCCGCCCGTGTCTCACACTCTTAGAGCCTGGATGTGTAGGAATCACTCTGGGCCCTGGAAAATCATTTAGGAGGAGAAAGAGCTGAAAGCTTCCAATGTCTTCAGACTTCTTCCTGGGTTGCTGACAGAGGCATTCGTGGCCAGGAGTATTGGCAAAAGGGGTAGGCCAGGGGTAGAGGGTAAAGAGAAGCCTCCTCAAATTCCAGTTTTCCTGGAATTTTTTTTGTCAGTGGCCCTTGTCTTGATCCTGAGCCAAAGTTCAGGGCAGAATGACTTTGTAATGGTCCAAAGGTGACAAATGGTTAAGAGTTTCGGCAAAATCACTTTTGCTTTTAGGAGAATCATAAAATGACGATGATAATAATAATAGTAGTACAATTTGTTGCCCACTTAATAATAATAATAAATTTATCATGGCTAGAATTTGTCCACCATTTGCTAGGAGTCAGGCTCTACATTAAGCATGTCACCTGTATTAACTCATTTAATCCTCCTAACATCTCTGAGATAAATAATAGTATTATTATGATGAGATAAATAATAGTATCTCTATGATAATAATAATAGTATTACTATTAACCTTATCAACAGATGTAGAAAATGAGTGTGACCTAGACTACAATGGTCAGTGAAGATTTCATTTGTTTCTCTACATTTCACGGCTCCGATGGTCGTTAGGTGAGGTCATGTAACTAGCTGTGACCAACCGGCTCTAAGCAGAAACAAAACACAGTTCTTCAGAACTGAGGCAGTGAAAAGCCCATACGAACTTTTCTCCCCTTTCCTCTCTTCCCCCAAACTCAGGGATTAAGGAGGGTGGGAGTGCCACAGACGCTCCTAGCTGGTAGATCTCCATCAGCTCCATCAGGCTGGTCCCTGAGTAACTAAGGGAAGCAGAGCCTGCTCATAAACTTGGGATAAACGTATACCAGGAGCAAGGCATAAGCCTTTGTTGTGTGAAGCCACTGAGACTTCAAAGTTAATTTATTAACGGCTGCATAATCTAACCCATCTTGATAGTACACTGAGGCCCTAAGAAGTTTAGTAACTTACCTTAAATAATAGATCTAATTAAGTAATTAAGTTAGAACTGGAACCAAAATTTTCTGGTTTCCAGGCAAGTCTTTCTCCTGCACAAATTCCAATCTGACTGAGATAAGGGCCATAGTTTCTACTGCACCATTCACCATGTGTGTGGCAATGACTCCAAAAACCTATCCATGAAAGACCCAGCCCATATGGGACATCTCTTAAAGACAGCTAATAGAGTAGCTCTGACAGGGCAGGCTGGTTAGAGGCAGATGTGAGGACGGAATTCGCAGGCAGACCCTGCACGTGACAAAGCTAAAAAGTCACTAAAAGCAGATACAAGCAGAGGGATTGCCAAATCACCTCACAAGGTCACATGAATTTACTATAGTCCAAGGCCTGGCCCTCAGTCTTACCCAATTTGGTCAGCAGACCCAAAGCAGAGTCACTGCTCTGAGTCCAACTTGGAGTATCCAACTCACAGAAGACTTAAACCAGAAATCCAATTTGTCATTTTTTTCTCAGAAACATGATTATCACATGATCAATAATGATTTTGTTGTCCTAATTAGTGCATTCTCTCATTTGATCACTGGGTTCATCCTTGAAATACATTCTTGACCTGGCTTCTGGGATATTTCACATTTGCTCTCTTGGCTGTTTGTTTTTCCCACCTCACTACCAGCTCATTCTCACATTTCTTTGTTGATTCCTCATCTCCCTATCCTTAACATTGGAATGCCCCAAGGCTCAGTCCTTGAAAGTTTTTTTTCTATGTGCACATGCCCTTGGTAATTTCTTCCAGTCTCATGGCTTTAAATAGCATCCACATGCTGATAACTCAACTCTGTACCTCCAGCTGACTTTAATCTTGAACTCTGGCTACCCGCTTGATCTCTCCCCTGGGATATGTATTGAACATCTCAAATTTAACATGTCCAGAGCTGACCTCCTGATCTTCACCTACAAGCAAGCTCCTCCTGTAACTTCACCATCGTAGTCAATGAAACTACCATTTCCTCAAACCCACAACCTTGGAGTCCCTCCTTGACTCAATTTCTCTCACACACCCTACTTCATACCCTCCAACAAATCCTGCTGCTTTGTCTTCAAAATATAGCCAGAATTCAACCACTTTTTACTACCTTTATTGCTACCATCCAAGTTACCATCATCTCTTTCCCTGGATCACTGCCTCTCAACTGGTTTCCCTTTCACTTTAGCCAACTCCCTCCTTCAAACTCTCCCCAATGCAGAAGCCAGAGTGATCATGTTCAAACCTCTGTCAGATCACATGACTCCTCTGTTCAATATCTTCCAAAGGCTTCCCATCTCACTCAGAGTAAACGCCAGTCATTACAATGGCATTGGCCCCGGGCAAATTCACTCTCCTCCACTACCTCTTTGATCACATTTCCTACTTCCTTTTACTTCCTTTCCCCTTGCTCATTGCACTGGCTTCCTTGCTATGCCTGGAACAAGCTAGGCCCATCATACTTCAGGATTATTATACTGGTAACTTCCTTTGTCTGGAATGGTCTTCCCTTAGATGTCCACATGGTTCGCTCCCTCACCTTCCTCAGAAATTTGGGCTTGATTCAGTTAGGATGGCTCACTTCTACTCCATGTGGTGTCATCTTTGCTCACTCATGTTTTTGCGGTGAGCTGGTGGTCCATGTCTAGTATTTGGTTGTCTGTTGGTAGGAATGATGGGTATAACTAGGCCATGTGCTATTCATAGTCTAGCTGGCTAACCCAGGCTTAACAGGGTTCTCAAGAGCAGCAGGTGAGGGCATGCCCCAACGCCCACATTTCAAGCTTCTGTTTTGTAGCATATGTATTATTGTCCCACTGGCCAAAACAAGTCAAACCGCCAAGCCCAGAGTCAGTGTGGGAGAGGACTACTCAACTAGTGTGGATTGAGAGAGGGTGATTATATCAGACTTTTTAAAAAAAAAATCTAATATGGTGTTGTTTTAGGGAAAAAAAATAAATGAACAAACTTGTAGTTGGGAACCCCTGTACTATAATACTATAATTCTTCTCTTCAAAGTTAATTTTTTAACTGTAAGGGTAACTACAGAGGAAGAGATTTCATCCTTGTGTAATTATGCAGGAAAAAAATTTTTTTGTTTTTATTCTGCAGTGCTTATACACTGTTTTTATCATCCTAGCATCCTTTCAAGAACCACTCTTCTGCCTGTTGATGGTTCTGGTGGGGTTGTTAGTGCCAGATCCTAGTCCCTTGCACCCCACCTCCTCATGACACATGACTAATCAGAATCACTCAGATGCCCTCCCTGGGAATGATATATGGAACTGGGGTTGGAGGGGGTGGGCAGGAGAAAAAGGAAGCCCTTTGTCTGCTGGAGGATATGAATCTGGAGCTAAAAGTCAGTAGCCATATTTCCCAGCACTTAGGGGAAACCTGCCTGCAGAAAGAAACATCAAAAAAAAAAAAAAGTGGAGAAAAGGGAGGCAGTGACCTAGTGGCACTGAATTCTGATTCTAGTTTGTGAAGTCCAGGTTCCTATGGTAATTCCTCCCACCCTGCTTTACCTCTTCTGATATGTGAACCAATAAATTCCCTTTTTCTTAAGCTAAGTTGAGTTGATTTTCCATCACTGACCGCCAAGAACTCTAATGTGAAACCCTGGGATTGCTGTTCAATAAACTCATCTTCTCATTCCAGCCCCATCACCATCTTCAGCTGCCAACTCTTGAAACGCTTCAAAACTTCACTAGCGAAAGTGCTGTCAGGAAGGGGGTGTGGAGGAGGAAGGAAAGGGAGCCTGAAGAAAATGAATGGATCACTGGGATAAGGAAACAGACAGGATGAAAAATTACCACTCAGAATGGCTGGACAGAAGAAAAAGGAGACAGATAAATGGGAGCCGCTTGGCAGCCAAGAAAGCAAATGGAAGAATAAGAAAGGTGACATGGGTACTAAGAACAGTATTACCTGAAACACTCATAGGAGTCAGAACTCAGAACAATGGCTTTGGGGTTGTCAGTGGTTGTCTTTTGGAAAAATAGACTTAGGATCGTCATGAGAGAGAAAAAAGAAAGAGTAATGAGCAAGCCACCATACAGCACATTAAAATGAAAAATGGATTTTGAGGAGAATTACTTCTTGATAGAAGCACAGCCCTGTTACTTTTAAATGTTGGTATTCTATCAAAAATCCATGAAGATGATACAGGCTTATCCTCACACAGAAACTATATTATATGCAGCTTGCCTACAGGATCACATTGTAAAGTATAATCTGGGGCAATTATGTTCCAACTCTCTGTTCCCTTTGGCATATAACTAAATTCCTTTTCAAACTATCTTGTTTTCTAACCCTACCCTCAATTATTTGCTCCCCAACTTTTACATTTGATGATGTTTCCCATGATCTCAGTACCCTCACGCTCATCCACCAACCAGGTCCAGACCAACTTTTTACTTTTGCCACCACAGCCTCGGTCCCACCCCATGCCACTTCCACAATGATCCTCACATAATGTCAGTACTCTAGCAAACTTATTTTTACTATGAATACTATTAAGTGATCTTTTAAAATATTTTTTTTTCTCCCATCATTCCTCTCTTTTTAAAATTTTTAAATTTTTTGGCCGCACCATGCGGCACGCGGGATCTTAGTTCCCCAACCAGGGATTGAACCCACACCCCTGCAGTGGAAGCGTGGAGTCTTAACCACTGGACCACCAGGGAAGTCCCTATTAAGTGATTTTTTTTTTTTTTTTTTTTTTTTTTACTATGTTTTAGTAGAGAGGAAGGGGTTCTTGAGAGGCTAAGGGGAGCATAACATACAGCAGCTATTAACAATCCCTGACCCACTGGAAGTACAGAATCTCTGCTTATGCTAGCTATAGTACACATACCTGAGCATGAAATAAAACCATATATACAAAACTGCTTTGGAAAGTAACTCTAAAATGAAATGAGTCATAATTATTCATTGAAAGATACTTCCTACCTTTGTTTATTAGGTGTAGTTTGTTTCCAAGGTATATGGGAGTGTTTCATGACCAGTGACCCTCTAGATTATGGCACAAGGATCTCACCTGATCTGTCCACAGGAGGTGAACCCTAACATCATGGAGATGTGTCCAGCACACCTGCCCCAGCCCAGCAGCCTCCGTGTGGCAGTTCCCGGCAGGTGCCCCCAGCATCTAGAGCTAAGCCCCCCCAGTCATACTCTCCTCACATTAACTGCACCCCACACACTGGCTCTAACCTCAGGAGACCTGACCTGGACAAGGTCTTTATTCAATGAAATATTAAGAAAAGAAGTATTATGGGAACCAACACTGGAATCAGTATCAACTTGGGGCCCAAGGGAGAAATGGAAGAAAGCCCTAGAAAAACAGAAAAGCTTCACAGAGCTGGTGAAATGCATGGATTTGAGAATCAGAAAGTCAGATTTAAATACTAGCTCTGCTGCTTATGTACTCTCTGACCCAGCACGTGATCACTGCTCAATAAATAGAGGTTGAATGAATAAACAAAGTTAACTTAATTTGCAGAGCTCCAATTCCTCATATCTAAAACATGGAAGTAAACATCTGCTGCTGGGGGTTTTTGTAAAGATTAAATAAGGTAATGTACAGAAAATGAATAGGAGACTGTGTGACTCAGAATTATTGCTCAATAAAGAGTATCTACTACTGCTACCATTATTATTATCCAAAAAGGAAGGAAAGAAAACATATCCCTGATTCCCTTAAATAGCTGGACCAGACAACAGGGTATCCAACATTATAACTGATTCATCCTTGATATAAGAAAAGTGGTAGCAAATAAATTACAAGAAAGTCCCAATGTTCCATGTTTACCTCAGGGCAAAACAGAAATATTAATCCAACCTAGGCCATCATGATCTTGTTTAAAAAAAAAATTCTCGAACTACAATCCTGCAGCCTGTGGAACAAAAACCACATTAACAGAAAGACAGACAAGATGAAAAGGCAGAGGGCTATGTACCAGATGAAGGAACAAGATAAAATCCCAGAAAAACAACTAAATGAAGTGGAGATAGGCAACCTTCCAGAAAAATAATTCAGAATAATGATAGTGAAGATGAGCCAGAACCTCAGAAAAAGAATGGAGGCAAAGATCGAGAAGATGCAAGATATGTTTAACAAAGACCTAGAAGAATTAAAGAACAAACAAACAGATATGAACAATACAATAACTGAAATAAAAACTACACTAGAAGGAATCAATAGCAGAATAACTGAGGCAGAAGAACGGATAAATGACCTAGAAGACAGAATGGTGGAATTCACTGCTGCAGAACAGAATAAAGAAAAAAGAATGAAAAGAAATGAAGACAGCCTAAGAGACCTCTGGGACAACATTAAAAACGACAACATTCACATTAGAGGGGTCCCAGAAAGAGAAGAGAGAGAGAGAAAGGACACAAGAAAATATTTGAAAAGATTATAGTCGAAAACTTCCCTACCATGGGAAAGGAAATAGCCACCCAAGTCCAGGAAGTGCACAGAGTCCCATACAGGATAAACCCAAGGAGAAACACGTCGAGACACATAGTAATCAAATTGGCAAAAATTAAAGACAAAGAAAAATTATTGAAAGCAGCAAGGGACAAATGACAAATAACATACAAGGGAATTCTCATAAGGTTAGCAGCTGATTTCTCAGCAGAAACTCTACAAGCCAGAGGGAGTGGCATGATATACTTAAAGTGAAGAAAGGCAAGCGCCTACAACCAAGATTACTCTACCCGGCAAGGATCTCATTTAGATTTGATGGAGAAATCAAAAGCTTTACAGTCAAGCAAAGGCTAAGAGAATACAGCACCACCAAACCAGCTCTACAACAAATGCTAAAGGAACTTCTCTAAGTGGGAAACACAAGAGAAGAAAAGGACCTACAAAAATAAACCGAAAACAATTAAGAAAATGGTCATAGGAACATACATATTGATAATTACCTTAAACGTGAATGGATTAAAGGCTCCAAGCAAAAGACACAGGCTTGCTGAATGGATACAAAAACAAGACCCATATATATGCTGTCTACAAGAGACCCACTTCAGACCTAGGGACACATACAGACTGAAAATGGAGGGATGGAAAAAGATATTCCATGCAAATGGAAATCAAAAGAAAGCTTGAGTAGCAATACTCATATCAGATAAAATAGACTTTAAAATAAAGAATGTTACAAGAGACAAGGAAGGACACTACATAATGATCAAGGGATCAATCCAAGAAGAAGATATAACAATTATAAATATATATGCACCCAATATAGGAGCACCTCAATACATAAGACAACTGCTAACAGCTATAAAAGAGGAAATCGACAGTAACACAATAATAGTGGGGGACTTTAATACCTCACTTACACCAATGGACAAATCATTCAAAATGAAAATAAATCAGGAAACAGAAGCTTTAAATGACACAACAGACCAGAGAGATTTAATTGATATTTATAGGACATTCCATCCAAAAACAGCAGATTACACTTTATCTCAAGTATGCACAGAACATTCTCCAGATAGATCACATCTTGGGTCACAATCAAGCCTCAGTAAATTTAAGAAAATTGAAATCATATCAAGCATCTTTTCTGACCACAGCACTATGAGATTAGAAATGAATCACAGGGAAAAAAACGTAAAAAACACAAACACATGGAGGCTAAACAATACGTTACTAAATAACCAGGAGATCACTGAAGAAATCAAAGAGGAAATCAAGAAATACCTAGAGACAAATGACAATGAAAACACGATGATCCAAAATCTATGGGATGCAGCAAAAGCAGTTCAAGAAGGAAGTTTATAGCTATACAAGCCTACCTCAAGAAACAAGAAAAATCTCAAGTAAACAATCTAACCTTACACCTAAAGGAACTAGAGAAGGAAGAACAAACAAAACCCAGTTAGCAGAAGGAAAGAAATCATAAAGATCAGAGTAGAAATAAATGAAATAGAAACAAAGATAACAATAGCAAAAATCAATAAAACTAATAGCTGGCTCTTTGAGAAGATAAACAAAATTGATAAACCATTAGCCAGACTCATCAAGAAAAAGAGGGAGAGGACTCAAATCAATAAAATTAGAAATGAAAAGGGAGAAGTTACAACAGACACTGCAGAAATACAAAGCATCCTAAGAGACAACTACAAGCAACTCTATGCCAATAAAATGGACAACCTGGAAGAAATGGACAAATTCTTAGAAAGGTATAACCTTCCAAGACTGAACCAGGAAGAAATAGAAAATATGAACAGACCAATTACAAGTAATGAAATTGAAACTGTGATTAAAAATCTTCCAACAACAACAACAACAAAATCTTCCAACAAACAAAAGCCCAGGACCAGATGGCTTCACAGGTGAATTCTATCAAACATTTAGAGAAGAGCTAACACCCATCCTTCTCAAACTCTTCCAAAAAATTGCAGAGGAAGGAACACTCCCAAACTCATTCTACGAGGCCACCATCACCCTGATACCAAAACCAGACCAAAATACTACAAAAAAAGAAAATTACAGACCAATATCACTGATGAATATAGATGTAAAAATCCTCAACAAAATACTAGCAAACAGAATCCAACAACACATTAAAAGGCTCATACACCATGATCAAGTGGGATTTATCCCAGGGATGCAAGGATTCTTCAATATACGCAAATCAATCAATGTGATACACCATATTAACAAACTGAAGAAGAAAAACCATATGATCATCTCAATTGATGCAGAAAAAGCTTTTGACAAAATTCAACACCCATTTATGATAAAAACTCTCCAGAAAGTGGGCATAGAGGGAACCTACCTCAACATAATTAAGGCCATATATGACAAACCCACAGCAAACATCATTCTCAATGGTGAAAAACTGAAAGCATTTCCTCTAAGATCAGGAACAAGACAAGGATGTCCACTCTCACCACTATTATTCAACATAGTTTTGGAAGTCCTAACCACGGCAATCAGAGAAGAAAAAGAAATAAAAGGAATACAAATTGGAAAAGAAGAAGTAAAACTGTCACTGTTTGCAGATGACATGATACTATACATAGAGAATCGTAAAGATGCCACCTGAAAACGACTAGAGTTAATCAATGAATTTGGTAAAGTTGCAGGATACAAAATTAATGCACAGAAATCTCTTGCATTCCTATACACTAATGATGAAAAATCTGAAAGAGAAATTAAGGAAACACTCCCATTTACTATTGCAACAAAAAGAATAAAATACCTAGGAATAAACCTACCTAAGGAGACAAAAGACCTGTATGCAGAAAACTATAAGACACTGATGAAAGAAATTAAAGATGATACCAACAGATGGAGAGATATACCATGTTCTTGGATTGGAAGAATCAATATTGTGAAAATGACTATACTACCCAAAGCAATCTACAGATTCAATGCAATCCCTATCAAATTACCAATGGCATTTTTTACAGAACTAGAACAAAAAAATCTTAAAATTTGTATGGAGACCCAAAAGATCCCGAATAGCCAAAGCAGTCTTGAGGGAAAAAAACGGAGCTGGAGGAATCAGACTCCCTGACTTCAGACTATACTACAAAGTTATAGTAATCAAGACAATATGGTACTGGCACAAAAACAGAAACATAGATCAATGGAACAGGATAGAAAGCCCAGAGATAAACCCACGCACCTATGGTCAACTAATCTATGACAAAGGAGGCAAGGATATATAACGGAGAAAAGACAGTCTCTTCAATATGTGGAGTTGGGAAAACTGGACAGCAACATGTAAAAGAGTGAAATTAGAACACTCCCTAACACCATATACAAAAATAAACTCAAAATGGATTAGAGACCTAAATTTAAGACCAGACACTATAAAACTCTTAGAGGAAAAAATAGGCAGAACACTCTTTGACCTAAATCACAGCAAGATCTTTTTTGATCCACCTCCTAGAGTAATGGAAATAAAACAAAAATCAACAAGTGGGACCTAATGAAACTTCAAAGCTTTTGGACAGCAAAGGAAACCATAAACAAGATGAAAAGACAACCCTCAGAATGGGAGAAAATATTTGCAAACGAATCAATGGACAAAGGATTAATCTCCAAAATATATAAACAGCTCATGTAGCTTAATATTACAAAAACAAACAACCCAATCCAAAAATGGGCAGAAGATCTAAATAACATTTCTCCAAAGAAGACATACAGATGGCCAAGAAGCACATGAAAAGTTGCTCAACATCACTAATTATTAGAGAAATGCAAATCAAAACTACAATGAGGTATATCACCTCACACCAGTTAGAATGGGCATCATCAGAAAATCTACAAACAACAAATGCTGGAGAGGGTGTGGAGAAAAGGGAACCCTCTTGCACTGTTGGTGGGAATGTAAATTGATACAGCCACTATGGAGAACAGTATGGAGGTTCCTTAAAAAACTAAAAATAGAATTACCATATGATCCAGCAATCCCACTACTGGGCATATACCCAGAGAAACCATAATTCAAAAAGACACATGCACCCCAATGTTCATTGCAGCACTATTTACAATAGCCAAGTCATGGAAGCAACCTAAATGCTCATCGACAGACGAATGGATAAAGAAGTAGTGGTACATATATACAATGGAATATTACTCAGCCATAAAAAGGAACGAAATTGGGTCATTTGTTGAGACGTGGATGGATCTAGAGACTGTCATACAGAGTGAAGTAAGTCAGAAAGAGAAAAACAAATATCGTATATTAACTCATATATGTGGAACCTAGAAAAATGGTACAGATGAACCGGTTTGCAGGGCAGAAATTGAGACACAAATGTAGAAAACAAACGTATGCACACCAAGGGGGGAAAGCGGCAGGGGGGTGGTTGTGGTGGTGGGATGAATTGGGCGATTGGGATTTACATATATACACTGATGTGTATAAAATTGATGACTAATAAGAACTTGCTGTATAAAAAAATAAATAAAATTCAAAAACAAATTCTCAGGAAATCCATGTTCAAACCCTATTTTGTCTCTATCTCTTCCTACATTTTGGTTTTTTGGATGGAGAAGCTAGAAACAAGGAGAGAAAGTGACTTCTCAAATTTTCTAAATGATTTCTAGGTCTCTTTCAGTGTGAATCAGGATATGGTTCTGTGAATTCACCATGGGTTAGTGGGAATCAGCAGTGATATGGTCTCCTGATGCCCCTTTTGTTGGTGACCAAATAGGGCCAAACCAGTGCATCAACTGATATTCCACTTATTACAAACTCCAAATGGACTATTTTCACCTGACTGCCCTGGGCTGTCAGTCAGTTTCCAGCTTACCTGGGTTTCATAGCATTGGGTTGTTGAAGGAGCCTTAGGGGAAAGTGGAGTCTGCTTTCCATAAGAGGGCTTCACAAATAAGGAGCCATGAGAGTTAAATCAGTGGCTTCATAATCAAAATAATCTAGGGAAATTTTTAAATTGCAGAATCTTGGGGCTCATGCCTGAAGATTCAGACTCAATGGGTCTGTGGTATAGCGCAGAGTCATGTATTTTTTCAAATCTTCCAAAATGTGTACAGTGGGCATCCAGATTGGCGAACAATTGTCTCCATAAGGAATCACAAACTCAAATTCCTACAGGACCCAGGAAAATCAGGCTAAAAATAAAGTTCTCGAGGTCTAGATTTTACTTTCCCACTTTTGAGATATAAGTGAGTTTAAGAAATGTTTTCCTTTCCTCTTAATTCCACTATAAGAAAAATAGAACGAAGAGAATAATAAATGACAACAGATATTCAGCCTCAATGCTGGGGCCCAATAGGGAATGGTGGGGACTGTGGCAATCTAGATAATTCACACACCATCTAACTTAAAGCTTTCAGGGCTCAGACATCTCATCTGTCAAATGGGAGCAAGAAAACTTGATGGACACAATTGCCCTGAGGATAAATGAAATCCTAATTAAGAAAGCACTTCATACACTGTGAAATGTTAGTTCTCATTACTACAGTTAAAACAGAAGATGGAGTTGCATGTGGTAAAATGTTCTTAGGTAGCAGAGACTGAAAAATTTTGTTTTCAGGTTGATCTTCAGAAAAGGGAGTTCTGGGTCAGAGACTTTTGTGTTTAAAAAACGATAAGATCAGAGACGTCAACTCAGCACGGCCTTTGCTTTCGGCCTGATTTTGTTTCCATTCTCTTCTTGTCAAATGGTGAAAGCTGATAGCTGGTCTCAGCAGGGGTCTGCAAGTCTTGGATGCTGGAATCCTCCAGCCTCCTGGCACCATCAACTGCCACAGCTGGAGGGGATGTGGACAGAGAAGGAGTATTGGGAGGGCACAGGCAGACCCAGAAGTGAATGAGAGGAATAGGCCCTGTGCCCTGAATGTAGTGGATTCAAAGACAGGATGGAATTGGTGCTGATGAAATGAGAAGAGCCCCCAAGCCCAGAATGTCAGCTTTAAAGCTATTTCACTGATATGTAAAGTCAGCTTGGCACCAGCTCATAAGTTAAGAAGAGAAGCAAATCTATCATCAGCCAAGCCTTGCAGAGAAGTTTCAGGCCCTCAAACCTAGTAAGCACTGCTCCTGGTGGAAGCTGTCAAGTCAGACAGATAAACTGCTGGCTCCTGCGGTTTATTGAGCCTGAAATGACTGTAGAAGGTCAGTTCCTCTTAGAGTTAAGTTACATCCTTAAATCTTAGGAGCTGGAAAGGAAAAGCTGGTAACTGCCTTCTTACTATCTTGTCCCTTCTTTAGGTGATTCGAGCCAGGAATTGAACCAAACAGGGGCTCCTAACTTGTTTTATGCCAAGAACACATTTAACTATCTGTTGAAGCCTATGGACGATTTGTCAGGATAATGTTTGTAAATGCTCAAGATAAAATATATGATTACAAAGAAAACGAATTATGTTAAAATATAAATTATCAAAATAGTAAAAATATTTGTGATATAGTAATAATAGTGCTTCCTTATTAAATAAGAAAATCTAGCAATAAGTCTTAAAACTACCATAATTTTGAAGTACTGTTGAGTAGTAATGAGTAGCAAACAGTATATTGAGATACAGTAACCGTATCATGCTATGATAATGTGTGTGGGGGGGAGGTCTATTTTTGATGAAATTATATTGCTAACATTCCTATGGGTTTGTTGCCTACATTTATAATAGAAGAAAATTCTATATTTCAATTAGAAGTTAGTAAAGATGTAATCTTTTTTGGCTTCCAAGTTCCTAGGGATCTGAGGGACCCCTAAGGGATCTAAAGACTTCAAATTAAAAACCCTTGTGAGGGACTTCCTTGGTGGTGCAGTGGTTAAGAATCTGCCTGCCAACGCAGGGGACATGGGTTCAATCCCTGGTCCAGGAAGATCCCACATGCTGGGGAGCATCTCAGCCTGTGCACCACAACTACTGAAGCCGGCGCACCTAGAGTCCGTGCTCCGCAACGAGAAGCCTGCGCACCACAAGGAAGAGTAGCCACCACTCATAACTAGAGAAGAACCCGTGCGCAGCAACGAAGACCCAACGCAGCCAAAAATAAATAAATACATTTATTTAAAAAAAAAAAAAAACCCTTGTGATAAGGTGATAGAAACAAATTCAGTTGACCTACCCTCCCCCTCTTAGCAGACAAGCAAATGAATGCATCTCTTCAAACACCTCACTTGGGAAAGCTACAAATTTATATTAACCATTGCTCAGAATATTTGTTTAAAAAGTAGATCTCATCTAAATGTATAAGCTGAAAATGACACAACATTGCAAATCAACTATACTTCAATAAAATTTAAAAAAAAATTTTTTAATTAAAAAATAAATGTATAAGCCATATTTATTTTCTATAAACTAAATTTCAAATTCAAGACTCCACACAACCAGTTGGTAAGACATCTCATGTCAGTTATTCTTGGTGTTTCTACCCAACCAGTTGGGGAATTTGTCATGATTCCAGGTTCTTCCTCAGTCTTTCATCATCTGGCGGGGGTGAGGCTCTCTGTGTTGATAATCTGTCCACACAAGCTACCCAAATAACGTCCACTGTTCCTCTCTGATGGCTTCTTCGGGTTCAGTGGTTCTCTGTTGCTTGACCATAGAAACTCTCCCGTATGTCTGCCTAAGTCTTTTCTTCTTAAAGGTACCATATAGCTATTTCTCTCTAGAGCCTTCAACTTCCCCATGGTTGCTCATCACATATTTCCTCCAAGGCCAGAAAGTATAGAACAGATTCCTTTCTTTTTTTTTTTTTTTTTTTTTTGCTGCACTGTGTGGCATGCAGGATCTTAGTTCCCTGACCAGGGATTGAACCCGTGCTCCCTGCAGTGAAAGCATGGACACTTAACCACTGGACCGCCAGGGAAGTCCCCAGACTCCCTTCTTAAATGGGGAAAGGGAAAGAAGGAACTACAGTAGAAGGGAAAGTTATTATTTAAAAATATTATCCAGTCACATATTTCTAAAATTCCACTTTGGAATCAACTTCAGAAAAATGTATGCATTTGGTATGAAAACCAATCCCTTAACTACACAAAGAATTTATGATTTAATCAAAATTGTCATTACTCAATTTCGTGTCCCACTTTATTCACCAGATTTTATTCCAAATAATTTTAGGCTACTGGCAAACATAAAATCCATCCTCAGCAGGCAAAGAATTTCAACTCTGAGGATATTAAAAATATGCCACAAGAAGACCTCTCTAATATGATTCAAAATCCAAGTGTAATAAAGAAAACATTAATAAATTTTACTACATAAAAATGAAAACCATATTTATGGAATAAAAAAACACCATAAACAAAGTGAAAGCACAAACAAGGTACTGGAATAGGTTTACAAAAAAGAGGGGGCTAATCACCATATCTAATGAACTCCTAGAAATGAAGAAGGAAAAATACCAACTCCTCAATGGGAAAAAAGTCAAAGAACAAGAACATACAGAAAGGCAAAAGAAATACAAATATAATACAAGATTTTCAATCTCACACATAATAAGAGAAAAACAAATGAAAAACTCATTGAGAGGTATCCCCTTCTAGCCAATAAGGAACATAGGTACTGGATTTATCCTCCTACATGAAATTTAAAAAACAGACAACAGTTATGATACAGAAATTTTCAGATATTGACCATCAAGCTGCTCAGGACAGTGGTCCCTGAGAGAAGGGAAACAAGTGGGATAAGACCCCTGAATGCCTAGGCTTGGAGAGAGATTCTTTGCTGCAGTTCAGAGAGGGGAAACCCAAGTGGAGCTTTACAGTCTCCCTGAGTTGAAAAGATGGCGCTGGTCATCCAAAAAGGTCAAGGTGACTAGAATTCAAGGGCCACCTATGAGAAGAGAACTACACACAAAAAAAGAACTTCAACATTCTGGAGAGTTGAATCTTCAGGTGAATACTATTCAATAAATGCATGTAAACAAACTACTTGAGATTATGGAAAGAACTACACAAAAGGAACAAGGTGTTAATGCCCAGGAATCACACAAAGATGAGAAGTTTGTGTTCCATTATTCACGGTGGTAAACCTTATAATCAAGGGGACTGCATAGGGTCTTCATAAAATTGTTGCCTCAGCAATGGGAAAAAGTTAGCCTGAGAATGAAGACTTTTCTGCACATGCATAATAAAGTTTAAAAGCAAGACTTGAAAGGAGCAAACTGTTTCCAAAGAATATAACTGCATCTTATTTAAAAATCTCAAGAATACAGGAATACAAAAATATCCAACAATGTAAAATTCAAAGTGTCCAGGAGCCAATTAAAAAATTTCAGACATGACTAGAAGGAGAAAAATGCAATAGATAAAGAGCCATAAATGACAAAGACTATAGAGCTAGTGGACAAAGATGTTAAAACAGCTATTATAACTATATTCAATAGGTAAAGAAGGTAAATTCAATGTGTTACATAAAGACATTTAATTTTTTTTTAGAAAATCAAAATGGAACTTCTAGAAGTGAAAAATACAATTACTGTAATTTAAAAATTTACTAGGTGGAATTAACAAACTAGACACTGTAGACAAAAAGATTAGTGACTTTGAAGAAATAGTAATAAAAACTATACAAAATGAAACATAGAAAAATGACTGAAAAAAAATTGAACAGAAGATCAATGAGGGGAAAATTCAGGCAGCCTAATATACCAATTGAGTCCATTAAAAAGAGGAGGAGGAAAAATATTTGAGAATATAATGACCAAAAATTTCGCAAATTGTCAAAGCAATCTTGAGAAAGAAGAACAGAGCTGGAAGTGTCATGCTCCCTGACTTCAGACTATACTACAAAGCCATAGTAATCAAAACAGTATGGTACTGGCATAAGAAGAGACACATAGATCAATGGAACAGAATAGAGAGCCCAGAAATAAATCCACACATTTATGGTCAATTAACCTATGAAAAAGGTGGCAAGAAGGGGGGAGGGTGAGGGATAAATTAGGAGGTTGGGATTAACATATACACACTACTATATATAAAATAGATAATCAACAAGGATATACTGTATAGCACAGGGAACTCTACTCAATACTCTGTAATAACCTATATGGGAAAAGAATCTGAAAAAGAGTACTATATGTATATGTATAACTGAATCACTTGGCTGTACACCTGAAACTAATACAACATTGTATATAAACTATACTCCAATATAAAATTAAAAAATTAAAAAATATGAATAAAACAAAGGAGGCAATAATATACATTGGAGAAGAAACAGTCTCTTCAATAAGTGGTGCTAGGAAAAGTGGAAAGCTATGTGTAAAAGATGAAATTAGAACATTTTCTTACATCATACACAAAAATAAACTCAAAATAGATTACAGACCTAAATGGAAGCCCTGAAACCATAAAACTCCCAGAAGAAAAAATAGGCAGAACACTCTTTGACATAAATCATAGCAATATTTTTTTGAATCTGTCTCCTAAGGCAAAGGAAACAAAATTAAAAATAACCAAGTGGGACATAAGTATACTTAAAAGTTTTTGCACAGCAAAGGAAACCATTGACAAAGTGGAAAGACAACATACTGAATGGGAGAAAACATTTGTAAATGGTATCACCAATAAGGGGTTAATATCCAAAATATATAAATAGCTCATACAATTCAATATCAAGAAACAAACAACCTGATTTTAAAAATGAGCAGAAGACCTGAATAGATATTTTTCCAAAGAAGACACACAGATGGCCAACAGGCACATGAAAAGATGCTCAACATTGCTAATCATCAGAGAAATGCAAATCAAAACCACCATGAGATATCACCTCATGCCTGTCAGAATGGCTATAACCAAAAATACCACAAATAACAAATGTTGGCAAGGATGTGGAGAAAAGAGAACACTTGTACACTGTTGGTGGGAATGTAAATTGGTGCAGCCACTGTGGAAAACAGTACGGAGTTTCCTCAAAAATCTAAAAAAAAATAGAAGTACCATATGATCCAGCAATTCCACTGCTGGGTATATATGCAAAGAAAAGAAAAACACTAATTTAAAAGGATACATACACACTGCTAATGTTCATAGTAGTATAATTTACAACAGCCAAGATATGCAAGCAAACTAAGTGTCCTTCAACAGATGAATGGATAAAGAAGAGTGGTTTATATATACAATGGAATACTACTCAGCCATAAAAAAGAATGAAATTTTGCCATTTGCAACAACATGGATGGACCTGGAAGGTATTATGCTTAGTGAAATAATTCAGACAGAGAAAGACAAATACGTTATCATTTATATGTGGAATCTAAAAAATGAAACAAATGAATGAATATAGCAAAACAGAAACAGACACAGAGATACAGAGAACAAATTAGTGGTTACCAATGGGGAGAGGGAAAGGTGGGGCAAGGTTTGGGGATGGAATTAAGAGGTACAAACTACTATGCATAAAATAAATAAGCTTGAGCACAAGGAATATATTGTACAGCACAGGGAATATAACCAGTATATTATAATAACTTTAAATGGAGTATTATTAAAATTTTGAATTAAAGAAGTCCAAAAATTTCCAAATTTCATGAAAACTCTAAAGAACCTCAACAAGCTGCAATAAAAGAAACATGAAAAATCCTACACTAAGGTACATCATAGTCAACTGTTTAAAACCACTGATAAAGAGAAAAATCTTTAAAATAGCCAAAGAATAAAGACATACTATACAAAAAGGAATCAAGATAAAAGTAACAGCAGAATTTTCATCATAGACACAGCAAGCCAATTTTTTGGCTGCCTACAAGAAACCTACATTCACTATAAAGACACAAATAGATTAAAAGTAATAGGATAGGAAGAGATATAACATGTAAACACAAATCAAAAGAAAACTGGAATGACTATATTGATATCAAATAAATCGGATTTCAGAGCAAAGAATATTACCAGTTATTTTATAATAATAAAGGGGTTTATTCATCAAAAGTATCTAGAATCCTAAATATTTATGCACCTAATAACAGAGCTTCAGAATACAAAAAGTAAATCTGACAGAGCTCAAAGAGAAATAGGCAAATCTACAATTAGAATTGGAGATTTCATCATCCCTTTCATAAAAACTGAGAGGAAAAAACGTTAAAAAAATTTTTTTAATAAGGGTAGACAAAAATTCGGTCAAGATGTGAAAGATTAACAAGACTACCAACCAACTTGACCTAAATAATATTTATAGAACTCTCCAAGCAACAACATAATACACATTCTTTCCAAATGTACATAAAATATTTGTCAAGGTAGACCATATTCTGGGTCACAAAACAAGATTTAACAAATTTTAAAGGATTAAAAATAAATTAGAAATTAACAGAAAATGTGATGAAAATCCTCAGATCTAAATAAAGGACTTCTAATAATCCATGGATCAAAGAAGAAATCAAAAGGGAAGTAGAGGTTATTTTGAACTGGTAAAAATGAAAACACAAATTATTGAAGTTTATGGGATTAAGCTAAATAAGTACATAGAAAAAATTTATAGCACTGAAGAATAAGGGTCTGAAGTCAAGGATCTAAAGTTTCACCTTAAGAAACTAGGAACTGAAGAGCCAATAAAACCCAAAGTGAAAATAGGAAAGGAAATAATAAACAGCAGAAAATAATGAAATGGACAAGAGAAAAATAACAGAGAAAATATTAACAACAACAAAAAACTACAGACCAATATCTCTCATAATCATAGATGCAAAAATTCTCAACAAAATTTTAGTAAATTAAATCTAGCAACATATAACAAGTACAGTACACAATTACCAAGTGGGGTTTATCCCAGAAATTCAAGGTTGTTTTAATATTTGAAAATCAATCAATGTCATTCACCATTTTAACAGGCTAAAATCAAAATGTCATATGATCGTTTCAATAGCTGCTGAAAAGGCATTTATTTGAGAAAATCCCCAAGCTAGTCCTGACAAAAATTCTCAGCAAACTAAGAATAGAAAGAAACTTCCTTAACTTAATAAAGGGCATTTATAAAAACCCTACAGCTATATTCATAAGTGATGACTCTCCATGTAAAAAAATCCTAAGAAATATATTTTTAAATGCTTTGATAAAGTTGCAGGATACAAGATCAATACACAAAAATTATTTATATTTTTATATGTGAGCAACATACAATCATAAAATAAAATTTTAGAAAATATCTTTGACAATAGCCTTTAAAAATATGAGAAATTAGCAGTGTATTTGGCTATAGATGTGTAATACCTGCGTGCTGAAAACTACAAAACATTGCTAAGAGAATTTAAAGAAGACATAATAGAGAAATACACTGTGTTCTTGGATCAGAAGATTTCTCATTGTTAAGATGTCAATTCTCCTCCAAATTGATCTATAAACTCCATGTAATCCCAACAAAAAACCAACAGGATATGGAAATGCAAAGAACTGAGTATAGCTGAAACAAGTTTACAAATGAATTAGAATGTTAAAGGATTTACACTTTCTGATTTCAAGAATATTGTAAAGCTACAATAATCAATACAATGTTGTGTTGGATCAGGATAGACAAATAAAATAAGTGAGGAGAATGGAACAGAGAGTCCAGAAATAGACCAACACATATAGTGTAAATGGATTTTTGACAAAGGTACAAGGGCAATTCAATGGGGAAGGATAAGCTTTTCAATAAATAGTGCTGGAGTAATTGGCTAGCTATATGCAAAAAAAATGAACCTCAACGGTACCTCGCACCATACATAAAAATTAACTTGAAATGAATCATAGACTTCAATAAAACTATAAAACTTCAAAAAGAAAACAAAGGAGAAAATTTTAATGATCTGGGGTTTGGCAAAGATTTCTTAAATACAAAAAGCATGAACTATAAAAGAAAAATATCAGCAAACTGAACTTCATCAATATCATAAACTTTTGCTCTTCAAGAATTGTTAAAATCAGGGCTTCCTTGGTGGTGCAGTGGTTGAGAATCTGCCTGCTAATGCAGGGGACACGGGTTCGAGCCCTGGTCTGGAAAGATCCCACATGCCGCGGAGCAACTGGGCCCGTGAGCCACAACTACTGAGCCTGCGCGTCTGGAGCCTGTGCTCCGCAACAAGAGAGGCCGCGATAGTGGAGAGGCCCGTGCACCGTGATGAAGAGTGGCCCCCGCTTGCCGCAACTAGAGAAAGCCCTCGCACAGAAACGAAGACCCAACACAGCCAAAAATAAATATAAAAATAAATAAATAAAATATTAAAAAAAAAAAAGAATTGTTAAAATGAAAAGTCAAATCATAGACTAGGAGAAAATATTTTATATATACACACATAGAGAAATAGACTTGTAAATAGAATATACAAGAAACACAACTCAACAGTAAAACAAGCAACCCAGTTAGAAAGAGACAAAAGATTTAAATAGACAATCTACCAGAGAAGAGAGATTTGGAGAACAAATGATGCCATGAAAAATTGTTCAACATAATTAGTCATTAGGAAAGCACAAATTAAAACCACAATGAGATACAACATATGCCTTCTAGGGTGGCTAAAATTAAGATTAACTACACCCATTGTTGGCAAGGATAAGAAGCAACTGGAAGTCTCATTCACTCTTGGTGTGAATGCAAAAATGCAACTTTACTTTGGAAAAGTTTGGCAGTTTCTTTAAAAGTTGGACAGTTACCTACTATATATCCAAGTCATTTCAATCCCAGGTGTTTACCCAAGAAAAATGAAAGTATATGTCAATCTATAGACTTATACACAAATGCCCACAAAAAGTTAATTAACAATGAAAAAAACCCTAATGTCCATCAACAGCTGACTGGATCAACAAATTGTGTTATTTCTGTGCAGTGGAATACTATTCAACAATAAAGAGGCTTTAACTATTAATACACATGACAGCATCAATGAATCTAAAATCATTAGGTTAAGTGAAAGAAGAAACAAAATGGAACATACTACAGGATTTAATTTTTATAAAATTTCCCAAAATGTAAACAACCTATAGTGACAAAGCAGATAAGTGGTTGCCTTATCTGGCTGGGGGCAAAAGAAAGGATGGATTGCAAAGGTCCACAAGGAAAATTTTTGTTGGGATGGCAATTTTCTGTATCTTTATTTTGGCTGTAGTTTCACAGGTATGCACATTTGTCATAATTCATCAAAATGTATACTTTAAATTCAATTTATTGTATGTAAATTATACCTTAATAAAGCTGATTTTAAAAAAGAAGAGATGTAGCAGACTATTGTATGAAGAAAAAATAGTCTTAAAACTGAAAGGCAAAAGTTGAACAACACCCTGTGTTGTTTTTATCAAAACATAAAATTGCTGAGGACAACTGGCAAAATGCCAATATATTTTAGCTAAATCATAATGTTGTGATTTGGGGGAGGAAAAATTCCCCAAGGTGGCCACTGTGAGGACAAAAATATTCAAAAGTTTTTGTAACTATATGGACACATTTATTTATAGTCTACTCACTTTTTTAGGCATGTGCTTCCATGTGTGGGTGAGTACACACACAAAATCATCAGATCCACCACAGAATCAGACTTTAAAATCTTAATACTCAATATTATCCCCTGAATTTCAAGTTCAAGTGTAATAAAGAGTCTGACTCCACTTTTGGTAGTTGATAGCTGACAGTTTAAGCCCTACCACTTCCTTTTCCCCTGCTGCTGTACATCTGGGAAAACTGATAAGAAAGCCCACAGATGGCCTCCTTTGCTGTCAGCAGGCAATTCAAACCACACAAGCCTTGACCCACACACAAGGACCCGCATCCCAGACCCACCACCTAACCACCATCAAACTCTGCACCAGTCTCTTTTCCTTGCTCTTTCAAGCCTTTTTTGGACCAGCATGGGAGCCAGCCCTGATCTCCCCAGAGAGCCTTATTGTGTAATAAATCATTTCATGTCCTCTTGGTTCATGTGCAGTGCCGTCAGTTTCAACATCTGAACCAAATTTGGGGGGTGAAGGTTGGGAGAGTACCTCCTGTCTATGCAGAGTGACTAAAACAATCAGCTATAGCTGATTTACAACAGCTGGTTGGTGGGGGGAAGACACCAACGTGAGTATGGCAGGCAGCTTCTAGGATGGTCCCCAGAGATCCTCACCTCTTGATATTCAGGTTTCTCTCTTTACTTGAATGTGGGCTGGACCTAGTGACTTGCTCCTAATGAACAGAATACGGCAAAGTGATGAGATGTCACTTCTAAGATTAGGTTACAAAAGACCCTGACTTCCATCTTTCTTGCCTTCTCTTGCTCACTGAGGGAAGCCAGCTACCAGGTTGTGAGCTGCGCTATGGAGAGACCAACTTGGAAGTTGATGCTCCCACAGTAGAGCTTTCAGATGAGACTGCAGCCCCAGCCAAAACTCTTATTGCAGCCTCGTGAGAAGCCCTAAGCCAAAGGCATCAACTAATCTGCTCTCAAACTCCTGACACAGTAACTGTGAGATAATAAATGTTTGTTGTTTTAAGCCTCTAAGTTTGGGGGTAATTTTGTTACTCAGCAACAACTAATACAAAGAGTGAGTTCTTGAGTACGAGAATTCCTGGAGAACAGAAATAAGTATCAATAAGAGAAGAACAAGAAAAGATTAGTGTCTCAGAGACTATTGAAAAGATAAAGGGGGCAGAAGCAAACTTCAAGTAATAAACTGGAAGCAGATCTTAACGTTGACTAGAACAATGTAGTTGGTGATCTTAGTAAGTGCAGCATCTGATTGCCACAAGTAACCAGGAATCACAAGTGTCCTCCTGGTCTGAGAAAGTCAGTGACTACATCATTTTGGGAGGGAAGATGTCCTTTTTCCAACTGTCTTGAACCTTTGGTTGATCCCATATGAACATCAAGGCATGAAGCAACTGCTTTGTTCTGATAAAAGTAGTCAATGAAAACAGTGCTAAGTCAGTGCTCTTTTATCAAACAAGATTTCCTTTTATTAACAGTGTCACAGAGAGCAATTTCACATTAATTACAGCCCAGTCTTGATTACCTGTCATTGTTACTGATTGCCTGCATGAAATGAATGTCTTAAATGAGATGAAATTCAGTCCCCTATTCCCTGTTTCAGGAGTGGCAAACCATCATTCTATCTGACATCATTTTTTTAAATCAGAATTTTCTTCAGTATCATCTGTAGATACCTTCATCCTGCTATTATCCTGGGAAGATCAGGGACATGCAATAGGATCTTTCTCAATTTCTCTGTACTTCAAATCTCTCTGCATAATTACCAATCTTCCCCTCCTTTTGCCCTGTTTCAGAAGCAGCGGCAGTCTTCCACTTTCTCCAAGTTTGACCCCTCCACTAGCACTCTTAACCCAGCTCCTCTCTCCCTTTGCTGAGCCATCAATCACCTCCACTCACATCTTCCTTCCTCTTAGTCTGTAAATCTTTCCACCCACAGATTGTGTTCTTCCACCACTGATACCCCTTCCAGCTACCATCCTATATCTTTCCTCCCCTCAGCTGTGTTACTTCTTGACTTCTTAATCATTCTTAAGCCTAGAGAAATTTGTTTTACATACCTACCATTCTACTATGTTGTATTCAAAAACACTACTACAAGCAGAATTATAGTGGGATGGATCCTGAATGGTGACCAGTTCTGATGAACTTACAGATATGCCCATGATTCAATCATTCTCATTCAGTGAAGAGCTATTCACTGCCTGATATGTGCCAGGCACTGTTCTATGTTTACCAGTAATTCATAGATGTGCCAGGAATAACAATGTCAGGGATATAGCAGTAAACAAAGAAGACAGAATTCTCTGCCCTCTTGGAGCTTACATTTCTAGCGTAGGAGGATAAACCAAAAAGGAAAACAAAATAACATAATTAAACAAGTATAAAGTATGTCAGCTCTGAGAAATGCTATGATAAAAATAAAGTAGGGAGGGGCTATACAGTACAATGGAAGTGGGAAAAATGGTGAGGCAGGATTTTATAGAGATGCTTCAGGGCACAATGGTTAGGGGAGAACATTCTGGAGCCGAAGGACCTAGGTTCCTATCCTCCCTCTCCCATCTTCTAACTGTGTGTTCTTAGGCAAGGCATTTAACCTCCTGGTACCTTAGATTCCTCATCTGTGAAATGGGAAGGATGTTAGAACCTACCACATAGGGCGGTTGTAAGGACTAAATGTGTTTACAATATATAAAATATTTAGAACATTGCCTGAGTTCAGTAAGGGCTCAAAAAATGTTAACCCTATTATTCATTCATTCAATAAGTATTTACTTAGCACTCATTAACCTGTTAGATTCTATGAAGTATATTAAAATCAGATGCATTCCTGACCTCTCAAAAAATACGGTATGAGTACATACACAAAAGCACAATACAAGGTGGTATAAACCCTCTACTCTTTCAGAGGGAGACATTATGCTCGTATTGTCACTCTTTACATAATATCAAGGTGCTCTGAAAGTATCTTCTCATCTAGGATCTCTCCTGGCCTTCACCACAATCATGAGAGATACTACTGCCCTCATTATACCTGTTGGGTAAGTAACACATAGGTATCCACTGAATCCCTACCCAACAAATTAGTGGCTCAGCCTGGAGGCGCAGTTAAAGTGGCAAGTGCACTGACTCAGAGCATGACCTTTTACACCACAAAAGCCTGTATTTAAATCAAGAACTACAAATTAAACTGTGTGATCTTGGACAAATGCTTTCACCTCCCAGAGCCTCAGTTTTCTCATGGGCAAGATGAGGACAAACAATTCTAGCTGCATCAGTCTCATGCAAGGGTGAAATGAGGTATATGAAGGACTTCGCAAATCTTCCAGCCCTTAACAAGTACCCTATAAAATGGTACTTTAAAATGGTGGCTTTAAAAGAAAACAAGGCAAAGCAACACATTTCTCCCGCGATTCTGTCAGCCTGTACTTGCATGAAGCCTCCAAATCACCTTCAGATTCACAGGATGACACAACAAACATGTCAATGTGTACAAAAATGAAATACAGGAACTATACCTGAGTCCACAAGAATTCACTTCCTCTCAAGCCAAAAATTTTGTGAACTTCTTGTTTGCTTGTAATATAGAGTGCCATATTGCCATGTGCAATATAGGGGGGGGGGGTTCTTTTTTTTTTTTTTAGATCTGCATTTAAGCTATGCTAACCAATGATTTCAAATGCAAATTAACAGTGCTTTACTCCAAATATGAGCTCTTGAAAAGTTTTGTGTAAATTGGGTTTTGTAAATCATCTCAAAGTTTCAAGGAAAGATTTTAATGTAAAGAATCTCTGGGGCGAATCCTTTCAGATAAGACATGGATCGTTGCTAGATTGACCCAGTTTACCTATTTTATCTTCTTTTAACGTGTAGATTTTCAAATATCCAGGAGCTAACGCAGCACACATGACTTGGGTGGGAACCAGATTTCTTTACCCAGGAGAAAATGACATGAGAGACTGCTGAGGGTGGGAGTGTCTTCGTGAGAAAATGAGGGGTTTGATGAGAAGCTTAGAAAACTCAACTTCTACAAACTTAGGAAAGTTGTGCATAGCAGACTTTTGGGCTGGAACGGGTCCTTAGAAATATGAGTCTGCTCTGAGATTATAAACAATGATCTGTGATGGTGCAAAGTTCTCAGACTTCAGCACCCTGGAAATAACCTATATCAATAATTTACTCCTGAGTTCCCCCAAGTGTCCCAGCTTGCAATCAAAAAAGACAGCGTGATTAGTAATATTTCACACTTGTAATGAACAAACTGTGATCTTTGTGCATCAGAGAAAGCTTCGTTGAAGATGGCAACATTTGTCTGAACCCTCAGCAGTATGTGCGGGAAACTAACTGAAAGACCCAATGAAAGATGACGCCTTATATTTACCAAGTTCCAGCAGGACATGAAGGTGATGGCGTGGAAATGGATAAGCTGAACATACAGGCGACGTCTATTCAAAGTATATTCTCCTCCAAGCGGCTTGTATGGTTCAACTAAAAGCAGTTGAGGCAACTGCGATTTGAAATCTTTTCTAGATCATATTCTTACAATGTTTTGCAACCTCCTAAATTGGATCTTTTGTGTCGAGATTTCTACAAGCAGGTCTAAATCCCTGAAAGAAAAGGAGAAGAGACGATGGTGGTGGGCAGGATGGCTGGGAGAAGAGATAAAGGAAGAAGCGGAATCATTCACCTGCACACTGAGGGAAGGACACCTGCTAGGTCGCACTGCACCCTCCTATGCGGCTCTGGACTAGGCCCCTAGAGAACCAAGGTGGCTCGCTGATGGAGTAATGGACCCTTCCAGCCAGTGTCCTACTAGAAACAACTTGCTGCTCTGGTCACTGGTTGCCCTAGCAACAGCCTGGATTATGTCCACGGGCATTAAAGCCAGGCAGTCCTGGGTGTTTGGATCCTGGTTCCTCTACTCACCAGCTGTGGGATTTGGGGCAGCTTGCTTAACAGCTCTAGTCTCTGTGTCTTTATCTGTAACACTGGATCATGATACTGTACCCAGGACCTCATAACTCTGTTGTGCAACTGAAGAAAGGAATACACGCACAGCCATGACACAGAGCACGGGCTCTGCATGTCAGCAGCAGGTACAGCTGCCATTCAAGCAGCATCAGGGACCCTTAGAGGACTTGCTTTGTGGAGGTGTTTTTGGCATGATCATAAGAGGTAACAGTCATAGAGCACTCACTATGTATCAGGCAGGCCAGGTTGTAAGTGATTTACCAGGAATCAACTCATTTAATTCTCACAATGCCCCTATGAGGCAGGTTTAAGTGTTATAAGTATTTTATACAGGCAGAGAGACTAGGGGAGGAAACAATGTTATTTCTGGTCCCAGGTCAGCCTGCAAGTGAGGGTTGGATGCAGGATTTGTGCCCAGGTGGTCTGGCTCCAGAAACCATGCACATCACTTCACACAGTACTGCTGCAGTAACACGTCATTTTAAAAAAACAAAACAAAGTGATATCTATAAACACATGCGTGGTCACTTAAATAAGTGTGGTCAGTATTATGTCAGGTCACAGATATACATACAGTATACATACAGGTATATATACTTGAATATATGTCACAACTATCTTCCTAGCCTAAAAGGACTTGCACAAGTCAACCAGCTGTCTGTCTGCACCCTGCACAGGGATAGCTTCTTCAAACAACCTGAACATTAGCAAAGGAACATCCAGGGTACTTTCGTATGGTCTTCTTATGGCACCATCATGTATCCACAACTTAAGCCACTGAAAGCAGAGACCTAGTAGTCACTTTGAATTCCACCCCTTCTAATACTTCTGAACCAATTCTCCAGCAAATATTCTATAGGTCTACAGATTTTATAGCCAAGATTTCTCTTGTATCCACCCCTTCTTCTCCATTCTCAATCCCACTGTTTTCAGTTCAAGCACTTATCAATGTCCTTTTGGATAACTGGATCAGACTCCTAACCTTTCTTTCTGACAACATTCTTGCCCACTCCTGCCCCCAAGAAATCCATTTTCCTCACTGCTACTGAAAAATCATTTTAAAACACAAGTCTTAGAATGTTGAGCCTCTGCATCTAGAGAATGAAGTCTAAACTCCTTATTAAGGTACCTAAATCCCTTTCGATCTGATCTTTTCATCTCTTCCCACTTCCCCCAGACTCAACCACACATGCATTGGCAGCCGCTGTTTCCTCTGATCGGTAAGCCTTCTCCCTCCCATATACCCTCCCCCCTAGCTTCTACATCCATAGCCTTCATTTGGAAAGACTCGCCTCAATCATGAAAGCTTAGCTCAAATATCACCTGCTCTAGGAAGCCTTCCATGATTTCCCCATGAAAAGTTAGCTGCCTTCACCTCTGTGCCTATAACCGCCAAATCATAACTTTTCCCCTGACACTAGCATATAAGCTCCTGATGGCAAGTGCTGTGTGTACGCAATATGTTCTCAGCCCCCAAACAGTTTCTGGCATGTTGGAGGAGCTCATCAAATTGTTGTTATATTATTACCTCAGCCCTATCATATTAGAGTTGCTTGTTGACAAGTCTGCCTTCTCCACAGGAATGTGAGCTCCTGGGGGCAGAGTCCTTTTTGCCTCTATCCCAGCAATTTTTTGCCTCTATCCCAGCACTTTTCACAGTGCCTGGCCAAAAAACAAACAAACAAAAAAACCCTCAATATTTATTGAACAAATCAATGCACAGGCTAATAAATGAATTAACCACAGAAGCTTCCAGGATCTCCTTTCCTGTCAGCATAATCTAAAATTATGTTTAGTCGTATGTCTACAGGTCTAGTAGTTTGTCTGATATATCTACTAGTGTTTAGAGGGAATTCTCACCAGAAGCAAATCAAGTCCAGCTGGAAAATGCTGTTATAAAACAAACTAGATTCCAAGAGACCAAAAGGTGCATTGGTTGCATATGTCATGAATATAAATAAAAATATTTATAAGCAAAATATAAATTTTAATTTGGAAAAAGAAAAGCTCTTGCAGGATGTCTATTCAGGTGTACTTACTCAACAAAAGGAACTTGAAAAAGCTGTGATTTGATGTGTGGTCTACAAAGGACAAAATTCCCACTCAGGTGAGGGTTTATAAAAAAACTCATTTCACACGGCTCCTGGGAACTTTCGTGTTCGTTACATCATTTCCCCATGTGGTGGCTGTTAGGATCATCACTACTGCAGACAAGTAAATGAAGACACAGAGAGCTTCGGGTTGCAGAATAAATTCCTGGTGTAGCAGACCCTAGGGTTCTCTATTACTTAGAGTGGACCAAATATATCCAGCTATGTTATCCAAACTCCAGAGTGACAGGTTGTTTGGTGGAAAAGGTGCCCTAAGATGGGACCTCATCTCCTGAAAGAGGCCTTAGAACATCTGCCAAATGCATTCCTGACTTAACACCTGAGCTCACTGTGGAGACAAGTGAATTGTTCAATTCCATTTACTTCATTGAGCACCTACTGTGTTCACTAAGCACCTACTGTGCCCAGCACATAGTGTGATTTCTATAATCTGAGAAGGGCATAAATGGCCCTGAAAGACATGAATGTTGCACCAAAGACTGTGCAAGATTCCTGGTAACGTATTGCTGGACAGGCAAAGACAATCTTGAGGGAATATTTAAGGATAAGGGAAATTTTTAAAATTAGAAAAACAGGGGTGTGTTGATAGTACATATGTATTTTTTTATAAATTTATTTTATTTTTGGCTGTGCTGGGTTTTCATTGCTGCACGCGGGCTTTCTCTAGTTGTGGCGAGCAGGGGCTACTCTTCGTTTCGGTGCATGGGCTTCTCATTGCGGTGGCTTCTCTTGTTGCGGAGCACAGGCTCTAGGCGTGTGGGCTTCAGTAGTTGCTGCATGCGGGCTCAGTAGTTGTGGCATGCGGGCTTAAGTTGTTCCGCGGCATGTGGGATCTTCCCGGACCAGGGCTTGAACCCGTGTCCCCTGCATTGGCAGGTGGATTCTTAACAGCTGTGCCACCAGGGAAGCCCGATAGTATATTTTTAAATGAAAAATTTGGTAACAAATCTGTGAGCACAATATTGTTATATACACATATACTGTACAAACACAGATGTGCACACAAACATAATGAAAGGAATGGAAATGTACACACCAGAATATTATCAATGCTTTCTCTATAGAGTGAGATTGATTAGTTTTTTAGTGTCTTCCATAGACTTTTGTACAACATAGTGCTTTAATGATCTGATCATAAGTTTTTTAAAAGTTTAAAAAATAAAACAGTTTTGCTTTTAAATAAAGGGGGGAGGGGCTATAAAAATGTAGAAAATGTTTCTGAGAAGGGGAAAGAGAGAAAGATAAGCACACACATTTCATGTTTGTAACGTTATGCTCTCCTTTGCTTTCCTGCTAGGACCAGGATCAACCAGACTCATCCCCAAGATGTGGGATTTGAACTTCCAGGAGAGGTAAATCAAGTTTCTTGGTTGATTTAGTGAACCATGTTTTCTCAATTGCTACGTCACCAGCCTGGTGTATTAAATCGGAATCATTGCCAATGGCCAGTGCCCCAAACTCTGGAGTAGAGACCCAGCTCCAGCCTGGCAGTAGAGTGTGTACTTGAAAGGCTTTAGGCTCTCAGGGGATTCGGTTTTCCTGCAGTGCAGTCGGCTTCCAAAACAGGAGGCAGCTGGCAGTGCTGGGGGCACTCAGAAATCAGAGATCCATCACGGAGTTTGAGGAACCTTATGGCAGAGGGTTTTATACTTTATGGTTTCTTAGTAGTGATCAAGAGACACCAGGTTTCACCTTATTGTCCTTTGACATCATGATTTTTTACAAAAGAGCTGAGAGGTAGAACAGAGCAGGGGACACCTGCTCTATAGGGCCACCCTCTGTCCCATCTTCCCACAGAACCACAGATCTGCTCTGAGCTCCAGGGTCATTCATTTATTCAACAAAATTTGCCGAGTCTCTGCCCCAGTTCATGCCCTCTGCTAGGTTTGGGAAACATAAAGGCATCTAAAATATGGTGTGTGATTTGAAGGACTCGCAGCCTGTGAGTGAAGCAGGCTTGGGGGAAAAAAAAATCAAGAACAATATAATCTGTGGGATGTGATAGCAGAGAGGTAAACCCAAAGTGATGGAGACAAAGAGAGGGAGTGATTTATATAAGCCGCCACTGTCAGCAGCCTTGAGACAGCATGACAGTCTCTACCCTCCTGAGGTTTACCCCTGAGGATTCATGCTAACTCTGAAAACACGCCAGTCAGGATTAGCTAGACGTCTACCTTGAGACGTCTGCCTAGACGTCTCAATTTTCTAGGAAATTTTGTTTTATAACAGGTGAATACATACAATGATTTGAACAAATTGCCAGAAGTGTTTCCCAGCAGACATTCTCTAAGTTACAACATTTGAAGGGAGTAGGGTTTTGGGGGAGGGGTGAGAAGTACTCACTATATTATGATATTTAGTTGTATATATTTAATCGGCATCTCAATCTCCTTACTGCGTTATCCAGCGCCTCTCAACGCTGACTGTACATTAGACTAACTTGAGGCTGTTCAGGGAAATACTGACGTACAGGCTCCATCCAGACCACTTGGGTTAGAATCTCTGGACCACAAGCCTTGGCCATATCTTTAAAGTTCTCTGAGTTATCCTAATCTACAGCCAGGGTCAAGAACACAAGTGTAATCCTTTGCACCCCAGATTTCTCACATCCAAAATGAGAGTGATAGCTCCTGTGTTAGCATCTAAGAGTTACTGTGAAGGACCCATGAAACAGTATTACGTGAAAGCACATGGAAAGGAATAACGTTTTATATAAACCTAAAGCCATATTCTCATGTTATCAATCAATGGGTAGCAATACTTTAAAAAATGTTTACTTCTTGGATGGTTGCTTAGTTTGTTGTAGACTAAATATGACCCAGGATCCTATAAATTCCTTGGTGAGTAGGCAGAGTAGGCTTGTCATTGGCCCAGATCAAATCGGCTTTGCTATCGAGAAACCCAGAGTAATAAGTGATGAGTTTCTTGAATTACAAAAGCTACATAAGCATTACACATACAGATGTCATAGAAATGTGAAGTACAGATTGTAGCTAGTTAAGTCTGGCTGCTGGAGGAGGAAGAAGGAAGGGAGCTCACATTATCTCACCACCTTCTGTGAGCTAGGCTCTTGATGTATATTACATCTCTTCATGGGCAGATGAACCCACAATGGCATTTTTGAAACATTAAGTTGTGAAATCAGTTTAGTGGGTCACAACCAGTATTCCTTAAATAAAATACAATGGAAAAAGAATAAAAAAGGAGATAAATGTTTGAAAGCTTTGTTTTGGTTATACAGGTATGGGTTATGTGTATATGTAACATACTGCACTGTGATAAAAGACTATTTCTTACTCCAGGCTGCTGCAAAAATATTTGAAAATCACCACCTAAAGAGACAGTTATTACGAAATTCAATTTACAGAGGCTCAGAGATCTTAAATAATCCACCCAAGGCCTCATGGCTAGCAAGTGGCAGAACCCTTTTTACCAATATACCTTAACCTCCTGGAAAGGGCAAGCCTCACTGATGAAGAAATAATAGATATCTGCAGAAGGAAGATACACATGTTTTCATAATTATTATTTTTAAGAACACTAGCTGAATGACAGTATTGCTGCCTAATTTTATCGTTGAGATGTAACACTTTCCAGATTCACTGATTTATTAACTGTCATAACACTAGCCACAGTTTGAACCCCAGCTAAAATTTTCTTTTCACTTTCATCACTTCTGAGCTTGGTTGGAACTCCTATGCTGCGGGTTCGTTTTGATTTCTTTCCTTTGCTATTCCAGGCACATCATTTCTCCACGAGGAAGCACAGGCCCCCTCCCTGGATCCCCCTCCACTTCCTGCGAGGTGCAGCCACTCCCAGGCTAAGCCCACCAGCCCAGGGCACACCTGGCTGTCTTAGCAGACCCTAGTGGCAGAGCGGCTGAGTGGACAGATTTGCACACGAGTGCTGCACCTGGACAAATAGGACTCAGACCCTTCAGGTCCAAGGGCAATATTGCTCCACTGGATCATTTTACTGGCTACAACGTCAGCTTTCTCACTGAGAAATTCCTTCCCAACTCAGGGTCTGTAAAATCCCAAGAATGCTTCTCCTTAGCAAGACAGACTTCAGAGTGGTTTTGACAACTTGGAAATAGCACTGAAGTGATCGTTTAATGATTTTATGTGTTTTTCTTCTTGAGCCTCCTCTGTTTCTTCAAGACCCACAGATTTTTTTTTTTTTTTTTTTTTTTTTTTACTCTGGCTAAGCAGAGCCCTGATCTTGTCCACAAAAATCCTTCGGCCTAATAAGAAAATGATCAAGCGCAAGTACCCAAACCCACAAAGTTGGAGGAAAACCTTCTACAGACCAC
The DNA here is from genome assembly GCF_965194805.1 of Balaenoptera borealis. Classification (NCBI taxonomy): domain Eukaryota; kingdom Metazoa; phylum Chordata; class Mammalia; order Artiodactyla; family Balaenopteridae; genus Balaenoptera; species Balaenoptera borealis. Next base: position 21,654,662 of record NC_138876.1, read on the forward strand.
CCCACCCATACTCACAAAGCCAGGGAGGTTTCCACTTAAGGGCAGGCATTATTTGGGGTTGGGGAGGGGGGGTAAGTGGGGAAGTATCTTTCAATGAGGAGAGATAGGGTCACAAAGAGATGGGGTCATGGTAGAAGAGGTCTGGGAGTAGAACTCCCTCTACTCGAGTTGAACCTATTTCCCAGGCTGCTGGGCTATTGGGGAGAAGTTTCAGTCTCCTCTATGCTGGAGAGGTGGCAGTGGTTAGTCAGTCTTACTTTATCCAGGGGGACATGGGCTTTGATTAAGGGGGGGGCAGGTCTGGCTGCATACATTTTGGGGCCATTGCAAAAAACGGGGCTCCTTGTTGAAAAATTAATAAGAATTTCAAAATGGTGACCATAGAACATTAAACCAAACACGGGACCCTGTGAGACTGTCCATACAGGTCACACGCCCATGAAAGTGACCCTGAGGGGGAGGGTTACATTTTTAGCACCATATCACCTGGATATTGAGTCATTAAATAAAATGAACCTTCCTTCTAACCCTATCCCCTGCTACCACGTGTACACATTTTTTACATGGATGCTCGGGTTACCACGTTCCAATAGGCTGTATAACAAACATTTAAATAGAATTTACTAGGTACCGGGCCCTAGACTAATCATTAATATGCATTATCTTGTTTAATGTTGACAAAAACCCTAGGAGGTAAGAATTACTGTTGTTCCTATTTTGCAGATGAGGAAACTAAGGCTTAAGGGACGATCATTTATTTGCCTAAGGTTATTTACTAGAAAGTGGCATTCAGCCTGTGTGCCTTGGGACTGGGAGAAGCAAGAGGGGCACTTGCCATGGGAGAAAAATTCAAGGGGATGTGAAAAAACCTAGTAATCAAGATAAGTACTACTTTAATGCAGTCTTTTAAACTTTTTGAGATCATTGTAGATTGATATGCAATTGTGAGAAATAATATTCTTGGTACTCTTTACCCAGTTTCTTCCAATGGTAACATCTCACAAAACTATGGAAAATATCATAACTAGGTTATTGACATTGAAACAGTAAAGATACAGACCATTTTCATCTGCACAAGGATCCCTCATGTTGCCCCAAATTTCCTTTTTTTTACTCTGTGACAATACAGATATATCAGATGCCAAAGTCCATACTGCCCCTGTGTTGACCCATATACATGTTACTAATTATTTATTATACTTTGGTATCATTCAAAAATCATTCTGCAATTTTCCTTCTAGGCATTACTCAAAGTTGGACATTTCCTGGCTAGCAACAGTTTGTAAACTACACGCTTCTTATTAGGAAAAGAATCACAGCAGTCCCAGATAAAAGTCCCCACAGGTGATTTGTGTAGAATGGGAAAAAGCCTCACGGGTAATCCGCAAAACGATACTGCATCACACTAGCTTTGCCCTTGACTACCCATCGTGTTACTTTAATAACAAACATATGGGAGGACCAATTAGCTGATTCTCTGGGGTAATCCAGGCAGGGACAGAGCCCAAATGAGAGAGATCCCAGATTTACTTGACAAGGCCATATTTTCCTGGGGTGCTTTGGACAATGTATGGATGACACAGCTGCAGATCTTGGCTATTCTAGTTTAGTTCCCCATGGTGCCAGAAAGTGTCATGCGGAGGTAATGATCAGTTGGTATGAGTGTGATTCTCAATGCCTGTGCAGCTACTTATTTTCACTCTTTCCGGCCCATCCTCACCCATTCCCCTTACAGCTACAGATCTTGATTGCTGGTCAGTCAACACAGGCTTTGTCAACATAACAGAAGGGTAGAAATAAAACTGTTACTAGAATAGTGCTTCTCAAACATCCATGGGCATGCAAACCACCTGGAATATTGTTACAAGGCAGATCATAATTCATTACGTCCTGGGTGGGGCCTGAGTTCTGCATTTCTAACAAGCACCCAAATGATGCTGATACTATTGGTCCGTGAACCACTGTTCGTAGAAAGAACCCATATCACCAGGACCTGCAATTGAATTCCCTGAGATTAAATTCAGGTTATAATGAGACTGGGGTTTTGCTTTTTGTTAGGGGACTTTTATTGGCCAGGTTAGACAGAGAGCTTTTGGTCATTCAGCCCCCTCTAGTGGATGAAATTATGACACAGGGGAAAAAAATCAGGCTTCAATGAGAGAGCATCAAAAGGACAGGCAGATGGAGCACGTCCTGGCACTATTGGAATCCCTGGTTTCAGAGGCTCCTGGAGCCCTGCTGAATCCCACACAGCCTGATTGTTCAACTCTTCATTCTTCAGATTGCCAGAGCAATAACTTTCCTCTCTTTGCTTAACCACCTAGAGTTAGCTTTCTATTATTTACAAGCAAGATTCCTAACAAAAATTATAATGTGATGGCTAAATAAATTATGACATTTCCCCATGGAAGAATCACACAGCTATCAACAACCATTATTTCAAATATATATATATATATTAAGATGGACAAACAATATAAGGTTAAGTGAAAAAAGCATAATACCAATGTAGACATAGAGAATAATCTGAACTATATAAATTTTTGAAGAATATTAAAAGTCAATCCTGAAGAACATAAACAGTAGTTATGGTAGGCTGAATAATGGGCCCCTGAATATGTCCTAATCCTCAGAACCTGTGAATGTTACATTACTTGGCAAAAGGGACTTGCCAATGTGATTAAAGATCTTGAAGTGGAAAGATTATCCTGGAGTATCGGAATCAGTGTCATACAACCACAACGGTCCTTGTAAGAAGAAGGCAGGAAGGTCAGAGTCTGAGGAGATGATATGAGGACAGAAGCAAAATTGGAGTGATGTGCTTTCAAGTGGCAGGAAGGGAATCACAAGCCAAGGAAACTGGTCACAGAAATTGCGAAAAGCAAGGAAACATTTTGCTCTCAGAACCTCCAAGAAGGAATCAGCCCTGCCAACACCTTAACTTTAGCCCAATGAAATTGATTTCAGATTTCTGACATCCAGAACTGTAAGATAACAAATTTATGTGGCTTATAGCCATTATGTTTGTGATAATTTGTTACAGCAGCAATAGAAAACAAGTAGTAGTTGTCTCTGTACTTTCCTTTGATCAACATCTTACTTAAAAGAAACACAAATCAATTTAATAGGATTAAGTATAGCTTGCTATAAGAGGTGGTATTAATAATATTTTTTTCCATTTCAACATAGCTTGGTTACTGTCTAGGACTGTAGAATATAATCAGAGTGAAGCATTATTTCAATGCATATTGCAGGAGAATCTCACTTTGCACTAACAGAATTCTGATCCCATAATTCTCCTAGAAAAAATTCCTGACTTCTGCTGTTAATATCCAATAGGTGACTTCAAATGCATTCACAAGATTGACACCTGATAAAAACCAAAAGGCCCACTGACGTACTCAAATCACAAAGCACATCAAAGGCAGAGCAAACTCTTAACACCACTTGGAATTCTCCATTCTCCTCTCAGTGTATTCCCAGCAGTGTGACTCTGGAATCACATACGGAATCACCAAGAACAACAACAATAAAAAAGTGGCATGACTGCTACACGCCTGGGTAAAGAGTGCTAGTTTGATATTCCCAACCCAAGGCCAGGATCACTGGCCCCTCTTCTGAGCCCTCATAGTCCTCTGTGTATATTTATTCTGTTGTACTTAATTCACCCTCTCAAAATTATTTGTTTATGCATTTACCTCCCCAAATAGACTTTGATTTCCTCTAGCGTGTGGTCTATGTCTTGCTCCTCTTTGATTTCCCAGCCTAAGACGGTGCCCGGTGTAGATAGAGCATTTATAAATGTTTACGGAATGAAATTAAATTGAATCCTAGCCTTAACCAACAGAACCTTTGAACTCTTACTTACCCAAGGTAATGAGAATTCAATTTTTTTGATTCTATGTTCAAAGAACTTGCTAAAGTAGAACTACATGACATCTTGACTGACTCTCCCCCAGGCTTTGGAAAAACATGAGATGCCTTCTAGAGGAAACCTGACGATCTCTGTTTAACTTGAGTTTAGATTTCAAAGGGTAAAATTCAGACAGTGCCCTGGACCTCCAAATGAATTCATGATGAATGAGAGCTCCATCAAGTCCCCTAGCTTCTCTTCTCCAGGATTGATTGAAGCCAGGCCAATACTGGTTGATGGAAATTCTATCCCTTCCTCCTCATGATGCTTTGCTGAATTTGGGTACCAAAAAACCTCTCAAATTCTTGGTCCCTTAGCATCTTCTCCAGAGACAACTAAAGTAGCTGGCTGAAGTAGTTCCTTCAGCATACCATAGTATGTAAAGGCGTTTTGGCTTTGGGATAATTTTGATGTGGGTTTAAATCCTAACTATAACTTTCAATAACTAAGAGACATTGGGCATTTTATTTATCTGAACTTTAGGTTCCCTCATTTAGAAAGTGAGGACAAAATATCTACCCAGAGAGTGTTGTGTATTTACATAAATTGTGTAACATACAAGAATTCCTGCACATAGCAAGTACTCAAGAAGTAATAGCTGCTATTGTCATGAATAATAATTATTATCCCACACAAGTGCCTCTGAAGAGGGTAAGGCCTGATGCTGCATATACCCAACTGCCCCAAATTTGAAAGACACTTCTCAGGTATTTTTTTCTCCCACATAGCCCCATCTAGTGGTGAGGCCACAAGTAAAAATGATTTCATCTTGGTCCACGGAACTTGCACCATCAAAAAGAGAAAACTCACTCCTAATACCCAAATAATCCTAACATTCACATTTGGACTCACCTCATGCATATCCATATATTTCTTCCCATTCTTTGGAAATTAAACCATGATTGACCTCGTTCCTCTAGCTATTCCTTTACAAAGTTTACTAATGTTTTAGGATTAAAGTCTCAAAAGCACTACAGTCAAGAAACTTCTATTTCTCTACTCAGCCATAAAAAAGAACAAAATAATGCCATTTGCAGCAACATGGATGCAACTAGAAATTATCATACTAAGTGAAATAAGTCAGAAAGAGAAAGACAAATACCATACGATGTCACTTACATGTGGAATCTAAAATATGGCACAAATGAACCTATCTACAAAACAGACTCACAGACATAGAGAACAGACTTCTGGTTGCCAAGGGGGAGGGGGGGAGGGAGAGGGATGGACTGGGAGTTCGGGGTTAGTAGACGCAAACTATTACATTTAGAATGGATAAACGACAAGGTCCTACTATACAGCACAGACAACTATATCTAATCTCTTGGGATAAACCATAATGGAAAAGAATATAAAAAAGAATGTATATATGTGGATAACAGAGTCACTTTGCTATACAGCAGAAATGAACACAACATTGTAAATCAACTATACTTCAATAAAAAAAAATTAAAATAAATTAAAAAAAAAAGAAACTTCTATTTGTAACCAAGATGGAATGACAGGAACTAGACTTACTCTTTTACCTGAAATAACTGAAAAACAGGACAATATATATGAAACAATGGGTTTCAAGTTATTGTACATCAGCAACAAAGGACTATATTCCCTGAGAGGTGGAAACAAATGTTTCCTACAATTGCTACGGCTTTATGCCTGGAGACACTTACCCAGCTACAGAGCATGGAAAAGGAACCCAGGTTGAACCTATCATACTCCCTGGAAGGAAGAGATGACTCTGGGAGTCCAGAGAGGATAAGGTGGCTAGAATTCAGAGGATGGAGTACCAGAGATGAATGAGTTGCAGAGAGCAAGCTTCAGAGATCTGCAGAGGGTATTCCTTGAGTCTTCAGCTGAGTATCAATCAGCACATGTAAGTAAATAAACTACCCAGGCCAGGAAAAGAACTATCTGAAAGCATTATAAGGAACAACACTTGGAATTCAAACAGGGCTGAAATATTGTTTCTGTTCCTACCAGCCAGAACAGAGAATATCATAATTTATAGGATACTGTGCTGATACTCAAAACAGATCTGTCTCAATAGTGGGACAGAATTAGCCTTAGACTAAATATTGCTCTGGTCTTACCTAACACTGTTAAAAAATATACTTAAAAGGATTAAATTTCTTCCAAGGAATTTAACTGCATTTAAAAAATATTTGTAGGAATACAAAAATATCTAGCCATTCAACAAGGTATAATAGTCAATGTTTGGAATCCAATAAAAAAATTCTAGGCTTGCAAAGAAGCAGGAAAATATAACCCATGATAAGGAGAAAAAGAAATCAATGGAAATAGGCCCAAAATGACATAGATATAGAATTAGTAGAGAAGAGCATTAAAACAGTTACTAGAATATACCCCACTATTTCAAGAGCTAGAGGAAAGATGAAGCATATTTAGCAGAGACAGGGAAAAGAATTTTAAAGACCCCAATCAAACATCTAGAAATGTAAACTATAATGACTGAAATGAAAAATCAGACAAGCAACCAAATGGGATTAACAGCAGATTAGACATTGCAAAAGATAAGGCTTATGAACTTGAAGCTGTAGCAACAGAAACTATCAAAATGAAACAGAAAAATAGAGTATTATTGATCTGGAGGACAATATCAGGGAGCCCAATATATGTGTAACTGGAGTCTAGCAAAGAGGGGAGAGGGTCAGAAAAAACATGTAAAGAAATAATGACTGAAAACTTTTCAAATTTGATGAAAACTGTAAATCCACAAACCCCAGACCTTAACAAAACCCAAGCACAAGAAACATGAAGAAAACTGTACCAGTGTATATCTTAACTAAATTGCAACTGATTTGTTATAAATAGAAAAACCTTGAAAAGCAGTCAGATGAAAAAGATGCATTACATATAGAGAAACAGAGAAAAGAAGATGGAAGATCACACATTGGAAACAATGTAAAGCCAGGAGAATATGGGTCAAAATATTTAAAATCCCAAAGGGAAAAAACTATTACTTCAAGAGAATTAGAAGACAAGCTATGGATTGGCAGAAAACATTTTCAAAAGATACAGCTAATAAACGACTGTTGTGCAAAGTATACAAAGAACTCTTAAAATTCCATGTTAAGAAAACAACCCAATTTAAAAAATGGGTCAAAGATCTTAACAGTCACCTCACCAAAGAAGATATACAGATGGCAAATAGGCATATGAAATGATACTCCACATCATATGTTATCAGGGAAATGCAAATTAAAACAACAATGAGGTACCACTACACACCTATTAGAATGACCAAAATCTAGAATACTGACACCACCAAATGCTGGTGAGAATGCGAAGCAATAGGAACTCTCATACATTGCTAATGTGAATGCAAAATAGCACAGCCACTGTGGAAGACAGTTCGGTGGTTTCTTATAAAACTAAACATATTCCTACCACATGATCCAGCAGTTGTGCTCCTTGGTATTTACCTAAAAGAGCTGAAAACATATGCCCACACAAAAACTTGCACAAGGATGTTTAAAGAAGCTGTATTCATTATTGCCAAAACTTAGAAGCAAACAACATGTCCTTCAGGGGTGAATGGATAAGTAAACTATGGTACATTTAGACAATGGAATATTATTCAGTGCTAAGAATAACTGAACTAACAGCCATGAAAAGACATGGAAGAATCTTAAATGCCTATTACTAAGTAACAGAAACCAATTTGGAAAAGCTACATACTGGATGATTCCAACTATATGATATTTTGGAAAAGGCAAAACTATTAAAAAATCAGTGGTTGCAGGGGGTGATGAATAGGCAGAGCACACAGGACTTTTAGGGCAGTGAAAATACTCTGTATAATATCATACTCTGTAGGATAGGCATACCTCGTTTTATTGCACTTCACTTTATAGCACTTCACAGATGACACATTACAATTTGAAGGTCTGTGGCACCCCTGTGTCCGGCAAGTCTACCAACTCCATTTTTCCAACAGCATTTGCTTGCTTCATTTTTCTTTGTCACATTTTGGTAATTCTCACAATATTTCAAACTTTTTCGTTATTATTTGTTATGATGATCTGTGATCAATGATCTTTTTTTTTTTATACAGCAGGTTCTTATTAGTTATCTATTTTATACATATTAGTGTATATATTTCAATCCCAATCTCCCAATTCATCCCCCCCCAGCCACTTTCCCCCCTTGGTGTCCATACGTTTGTTCTCTACATCTGTGCCTCTATTTCTGCCTTGCAAACTGGTTCATCTGTACCATTTTTCTAGATTCCACATACATGCATTAATATACGATATTTGTTTTTCTCTTTCTGACTTAGTTCACTCTGTATGACAGTCTCTAAGTCCATCCATGTCTCTACAAATGACCCAATTTAGTTCCTTTTTATGGCTGAGTAATATTCCATTGTATATATGTACCACAACTTCTTTATCCACTCATCTGTCGATGAGCATTTAGGTTGCTTCCATGACCTGGCTATTGTAAATAGTGCTGCAATGAACATTGGGGTGCATGCGTCTTTTTGAATTATGGTTTTCTCTGGGTATATGTCCAGTAGTGGGATTGCTGGGTCATATGGTAATTCTATTTTTAGTTTTTTAAGGAACCTCCATACTGCTCTCCATAGTGGCTGTATCAATTTACATTCCCACCAACAGTGCAAGAGGGTTCCCTTTTCTCCACACCCTCTCCAGCATTTGTTGTTTGTAGATTTTCTGATGATGCCCATTCTAACCGGTGTGAGGTGATACCTCACTGTAGTTTTGATTTGCATTTCTCTAATAATTAGTGATGTTGAGCAACTTTTCATGTGCCTCTTGGCCATCTGTATGTCTTCTTTGGAGAAATGTCTATTTAGGTCTTCTGCCCATTTTTGGATTGGGTTGTTTGTTTTTTTAATATTGAGCTGCATGAGCTGTTTATGTATTTTGGAGATTAATCTTTTGTCCATTGATTGTGATCAGTGATCTTTGATGTTATTATTGTAAAACGATTATGAGCCACTGAAGGCCTGGATGATGGTTAGCATCTTTTAGCAATAAAGTATTTTTAAATTAAGGTATGTACATCGTTTTCTTTAGATATAATGCTTAACAGACTACAGTACAGTGTAAATATAACTTTTTTTTTTTTTTGGCCACGCTATGTGGCTTGCGGGATCTTAGTTCCCCAACCAGGGATTGAACCCGCACCCTCGGCAGTGAAAGTATGGATCCTAACCACTGGACCACCAGAGAAGTCCCTAAATACAACTTTTACATGAACTGGGAAACAAAAAAAATTCATGTGACTCACTTTATTGAGATATTCACTTGATTGCCATGATCTGGAACTGAACCCACAGTATCTTCGAGGTATGCCTGTATGTTTTTCTAAGCCATAGAATGTACAACACCAAAAGTGAATTCTAAGGTAAACTATGAACTTTGGGTGATTATGATGAATTAATGTAGGTTCATCCACGGGGGGAAAAAAAAGTATCATTCTGGTGAGCAATGCTGATAATGAGTGAGACTGCACATGTGAGGGGGAAGGGGGTATATAGGAAATCTCTGTACCTCCCTCTCAATGTTTTAAAAAGACTTATATATGTATACATATAGCTGATTCACTTTGCTGTACAGCAGAAACTAACACAACATTGTAAAGCAACTATACTCCAATAAAAAAAGACACACACAAAAAAACTATCACCTGAGAATTCTATACCTAAAAAAAATATTTCAAAAATGAAGATAAAATAGACATTTTAGACATACAAAAGCCAAAATAACTCATTACCAGACAACCTGCACTTAAGAAATGTTAAAGGAAGTTTTTAAGGTAGAATGAAAGTGATATCAGATAGAATCTGAATCTACACAAAGGAATGAAGATCAATGGGCAATTGATGTGGGTAAATATAGAGACTTTTCTTACTATTGAATTTTTAATTTACTATTTAAAGAAAAACAAATTAACAATGTATTCTAGGGTTTACAACATAGAAGTAAAATGTGTGACAATAATAGCACAAAGGCCAAGAAGGGGGAAATGGAAGTATATAGTTGCAAGGTTCTTGTACTATACTTGATGTGGTATAATATTAGTTTAAAGCAGGTTGTGAATTTTTAAAGTTATATAATGCAAAACCAAGAGCAACCACAGAAGTAACACAACAAAGAGTTATTGTCAAGAAACCAATAAAGGGGATAAGATAGAATCATAAAAATACTCAATTAATACAAAGAATGAAGAAAAATAGGAAAAGGAGAACAGATGAGGCAAATGGAAAGCAAATGTAGTCATTTAAATTGGTAAATTTAAACCCAACCACATAAACAATCACATTATATGTAAATGGTCTAAACATCCCAACAAAAATGTAGATATTGTCAGATTGAATTAAAAAAACAAAATCCAATTTATGCTGCCTAAAAGAACTCACTTTAAATAAAAAGACTTGCATAGGTTAAATGTAAAAGGATGAGATATATATATATATATACACATATATACCATAATAACACATCAAAAGAGAGCTGGAATGAACATAGTAATATTAGACAAGTATATTTTAGAGCAAATACTTTACCAGGGATAGATAAGGTCATTTTATAATGATAAAATATCAACTGATCAAGAAGATAGAAATTCTAAATATTTATGAACCTAATAAGAGAGCTCCAAAATACATGAAGCAATAACTAATAGAACTACAAGGAGAATTTAGATGAATCTATTGGGTTGGCCAAAAAGTGCCTTCGATCTTTTAGTAAAAATAAAACACATGGGACTTCCCTGGTAGTGCAGTGGTTAAGAATCCACCTGCCAATGCGGGGGACAAGGGTTCGAGCCCTGGTCTGGGAAGATCACACATGCCACAGAACAACTAAGCCCATGCACCACAACTACTGAAGCCCACGTGCCTAGAGCCTGTGCTATGCAACAAGAGAAGCCACAGCAATGAGAAACCCTCACACCGCAACGAAGACCCAAAGCAGCCAAAAATAAATAAATATTTTAAAAATAAATTTTAAAAAACACACATTTTTCATTTTCACCAAGAACTTTATTGAACAATGTCTTCACCCTTTTGTTCCACTACCTTCTGCCATTTTTTCAGGCAACTTCATAATTCCATCTTCACAAAACTTTTTATCTTTCTGAGCAAAGAACTGTTCCAGGTGCCTTTAACAGTCTTCCAGGGAATTTTTTTCCATTAAGAGAATTTTGTTAAGACGGAAATAAATGCAAAATCCGAAGGTGCAATGTCTGGTGAATACCACGGATGAATCAGAGCTTCCCACCCAAGCTGTAACAGCTTTTGCCTGGTCATCAAAGAAACATGCAGTCTTGCATTATCCTGATGGAAGATCATGTGTTTTCTGTTGACTAATTCTGGAAGCTTTTCGTTGAGTGCTGCTTTCAGTTGGTCTAATTGGGAGCAGTACTTGTTGGAATTAATCATTTGGTTTTCCAGAAGGAGCTCATAATAGAGGACTCCCTTCCAATCCCACCATATACACTACATCACCTTCTTTGGATGAAAACCGGCCTGTGGTGTGGTTGGTGGTGTCATTTCACTTGCCTCACGATCTCTTCCAGTCCACATTATTGTACAGTATCCACTTTTCATTGCCCGTCACAATTTGTTTAAAAAATGGAACGTTTTCATTATGTTTCAGTAGAGAATCGCATGCAGAAATACGGTCAAGAAGGTTTTTTTCACTTAACTTATGTGGAACAGAAACATCAAAGTGATCAACATAACCAAGCTGGTGCAAATGATTTTCAACGCTTGATTTGGATATTTTGAGTAGTCAGCTATCTCCCACATGGTATAATGTTGACTATTCTCAGTTAATGTCTCAACTTGATCGCTATCAACTTCAACTGGTCTACTCCGACTGTGGAACATCGTCCAGAGAGAAATCTCCAGCACGAAACTTTGCAAACCAGTTTTGACACGTTCGATCAGTCACAGCACCTTCTCCATACACTGCACAAAACTTTTTTTGCGTTTCAGTTGCGTTTTTACATTTCTTGAAATAATAAAGCATAATATGCTGAAAATGTTGCTTTTTCTCTTCAATCTTCAATATTAAAATGGCTACACAAAAATTCACCAGTTTTGATAAGTTTTTTTTTTTTTAATGCACGGTAATATGACAGCTGTCACAATACAATCTAACAAAATTCTTTCGAATGAAGTGAAAAACGACTAAGCTCTACTAGAGCCATCTTACAGAAAAAACGAACGAACATTTTGGCCAACCCAATACAATTATAGTTGAAGATTTCAATGCCCCCTCTCTCAGTAATCGATAGAACAAGCAGACAGAAAATCAGCAGGTGGGGCGGTTAATCTAATGTGCCAACTTGACTGGGGTAAGGGATGCCCAGATAGCTGGTAAAACATTATTTCTGGATATGTCTATGAGGGTGTTTTCAGAAAAGATTAGCATTTGAACCAGTAGACTGAGTAAGGATTTCACCAATGGGGATGGGCATCATCCAATTCCTTCAGGGCCCAAATAGGACAAAGGGTGAATTCCCTCTCTCTTCTTGAGCTGGGATATCCATCTTCTCTTGCCCTCAGACATTGGAGCTCCTGGTTCTCAGGCCTTCAGACTCTAAGACTTAAAACAGCAGCCTCGTTGTTCACAGGCTTTTGGACATGACTGAATTATACCACCAGCTTTCCTGGTTCTCCAACTCAAAGATGCAGACTGTGGGGACTTTTTGCACTACATAACTGTGGGAGCCAATTCTCTTAATAAATCTCCTTTTATGTGTATCTTATTGGTTCTGTCTCTAGAGAACCCTGACTAATGTATTATTAATATAGAAGACTTGAACAAGACTATCAATCAACTTGACCCAATTGATATTTATAGAACACATGACCTAACAACAGCTGAAAACATCTTTTCAAATGCACATGGAATATTTACAGAAGTAGAACACATGCTGTCTCGTAGAGCAAGTCAATAAATTAAAAAATTTCAAAATATACAAAGTGTGTTCTCTAAACACAATAGAATTAAATTAGAAATCCATAAAAAAAGATATCGAGAAAATCTCCAAATATTTAGAAACTAAAAAATTTGGAAACTAAATAACACATTCCTAACCTAATCAAGTGGGAAATTAGAAAGGGTTTTGAAATAAATGAAAAAGAAAAACAACATATCAAACTTTATGGCATACAAATAAAGCAGAACTTAGAGGGAAATGTACAGCATCAAACATCTATACAGGCATACCTTGTTTTATTGCGTTTTGTTTTATTGTGCTTTACAGATTTTTTTTTTTAAACAAACTGAACATTTATGGCAACATTGTGTTGAGGAAGTCTATTGGCACCACTTTTCCAATAACATTCACTCACTTTGTGTCTCTATGTCACATTTTGGTAATTCTTGAAATATTTCAAGCTTTTTCATTATGATTATATTTGTTATGGTGATCAGTGATCTTTGATATTACTACTGTAATTGCTTTGGGGTGCCACAAACCACACCCATATAAGACCATAAACTTAATCGATAAATGTGTGTTTTCTGACTGCTCCACCCACTGGCTAATCCTGTCTCTCTCCCTCTCCTCAGGCTTCCTTATTCCCTGAGACACAACAATATTGAAATTAGGCCAATTAATTACCCAACATAGTCTCTAAGTGTTCATTGAAAGGAAGAGTCACATGTCTCTTACTTTAAATCAACAACTAGAAATGATTAGGCTTAGTGAGGAAGGCATGTCAAAAGCTGAGACAGGCCAAAAGCTAGGCCTCTTGTACCAAACAGTGAGCCCAGTTATTAATGCAAAGGAAAAGTTCTTGAAGTAAAGGAAAAGTTCTACTCCAGTGAACACACAAATGATAAGAAAGTGAAACAGCCTTATTGCTGATATGGAGAAAGTTTTAGTGGTCTGGATAGAAGATAAAACCAGCCACAACATTCCCTTAAGCCAAAGCCTAATCCAGAGTGAGGCCCTAACTCATTTCAAGTCTATAAGGCTCAGAGAGGTGAGTAAGCTTCAGAAGAAAAGTTTGAAGGTAGCAGAGGTTCATGAGGAAAGTGCAAGGTGAGAAAGCAAGGGCTGATGTAGAAGCTGCAGCAAGTTATCCAGAAGACCCAGTGAAGATTATTAATGAAGGTGGCTACACTAGACAACAGATTTTCAGTGTAGATGAAACAGCCTTCTGTTGGAAGAAAATGCCATCTTGGGTTTTCATACATAGAGAGAAGTCAAGGCCTGGCTTCAAATTTTCAAAGGACAATCTGACTCTTTTGTTAGGGGTTATTGTAGCTGGTGACTTTAAGTTGAAGCCAACACTCATTTACCATTCCAAAAATCCTAGGGCCTTTAAGAATTATGCTCAATCTACTCTGCCTGTGCTCTATAAATGGAACAACAAAGCCTGGATGATAGCACATCTCTTTACAACATGGTCTACTGAATATTTTAAGCCCACTATTGAGACCTACTGCTCAGAAAAAAGAAAAAGATTTCTTTCAAAATATTACTTCTCATTGATAATGCACCTGGTCACCCAAGAACTCTGATGGAGATGAATAACGAGATTAACGTTGTTTTCATGCCTGCTAATACAATATCCATTCTGCAGCTCATAGATCTAGGAGTAATTTAGAATTTCAAGTCTTATTATTTAAGAGACCAAGTTCGTAAAGCTATGGCTACCATAGATAGTGATTCCTCTGATGGATCTGGGAAAAGTAAACTAAAACCTTCTGGAAAGGATTTACCACTCTAGATTCCATTAACATTTGTGATTCATGGGAAGAGGTCAAAACATCAACATTAATAAGAATGTGGAAGAAGTAGATTCCGACCTTCATGTATGACTTTGAGGGGTTCAAGACTTCAGTGGAGGAAGTACCTGCAGATGTAGTAGAAATAGCAAGACAACTAGAATTAGAAGTGGAGCCTGAGGGAATCCCCTGGCGTTCCAGTGGTTAGGACTCTGAGCTTTCACTGCTCAGGGCCCGGGTTTGATCCCTGGTCAGGGAACTAAGATCCCACAATGTGCGACAAAAGAGAGAGAGAAGGAAGGAAGGAAGGAAGGAAAGAAGGGAGGGAGGAAAGGAGGAAGGAAGGGAAGTGGGGCCTGAAGATGTGACTGAATTGCTACAATCTCATGATAAAACTTTAACGAATGAAGAGCTGCTTCCTATGGGTGAGCAATAAAGTGGTTTCTTGAGATGGAATCTACTCCTGTTGAAGATGCTGTGAAGATTGTTGAAATAACAACAAAGGATTTAGAATATTACATAAGCTTAGTTGATAAAGCAGTGGTAGGGTTTGAGAGGATTGATTCCAATTTTGAAAGAAGTTCTACTGTGGGTAAAATGCTATCAAACAGCATTGTATGCTACAGAGAAATTGTGCATTAGAATTTTTAGATTCCACAAAGCTGGAGGCATCACACTTCCTGATTCAAACTACACTACAAAGTTATAGTAGTCAAAACAGTATGGTACTAGCATAAAGACAGACATATAGACCAATAGAACAGAATTAAGAGCTTAGAAATAAACCCCTGCATATATGATCTAATACTATTAGACAAGGGAGCAAATAATACTCAACAGGGAAAGGACACTTTCCTCAATAAATGGTGCTGGGAAAACTGGACAACCACATGCAGAAAAATGAAATTCAACACTTATCTTACACCACTTACAAAAAATGAACTTCAAATGGATTAAAGACTTAAGTGTAAGACCTGAAATCATAAAACTTGTAAAAGAAAACATAGGAGGGACTTTCCTGGTGGTGCAGTGGTTAAGAATCTGCGTGCCAATGCAGGGGACACGGGTTCAAGCCCTGGTCTGGGAAGATCCCACATGCTGCAGAGCAACAAAGCCTGCGCGCCACAACTACTGAGCCTGTGCTCTAGAGCCTGAGAGCCACAACTACTGAAGCCCGAGTGCCACAACTACTGAAGCCCATGCGCCTGGAGCCCATGCTCCTCAACAAGAGAAGCCACCGCAATGAGAAGCCTGCGCACCGCAATGAAGAGAGTAGCCCCCTGCTCGCCGCAACTAGAGAAAGCCCCCGCACAGCAACGAAGACCCAATGCAGCCAAAAATAAATACATTAAATAAATAAATAGTTTATTGGGAATTCCCTGGCAGTCCAGTGGTTAGGACTCGGTGCTTTAACTGCTGTGGCCCGTGTTCAATCCCTGGTCGGGGAACTAAGATCCTGCAAGCCACGTGGCATGGCCAAAAAAAAAAAAGTTTACTTAAAAAATGAAAAGCAAACAAAACAAACAAGAAAATCTCATTTTATTCATCTCACTTCCATTCCATTGTCAGTAGTTGAGTACATTTCCCTTCCTGTTTCTATGCATGTATATACCTTATATGTGTACATATATACACATGCATCTCTGTTTTTTAAACAGATACAGAATCATACTGTAGTAATGTCCTGATACTTGCTTTTTACCTTACACTCCTTAAAGCTCTTCTTGTATTAATACATACACCTTTACCTCAATCTTCTTAATAGCTACATAAAATTCCATAGAAGAGAAATGTGCTATATTTTACTTAAACTCTCCCCTGCTGAGGACATTTAATCCTTGACTTTCGTTTTCCATCTCCTATATCTATAATGTTTTAATTTTCCTTATAAATGTATAATGCTTTTTACGAATTAAAAAAAAAAAGGGAAAAAATGTTTTAAAAAAATAAAACCTCTCTCAAGAGCTAGCAGTCTGGTCTTCCTCAAGCACTGGAGATGTCACTGCCCGGTACCCCAGGGATCTTAGTCATGCCCACCCATACGCCCTTCCTCTGCAAGCAAGTCATTTAGCACAATCACTTAACATCCCTCAAATCAGACCCTCCAGTTCTAAGGGCCTTGAGCTACATGTGAATTTTAAGAGCACTCAACCTGTTGTAACCAATTGTGT
This sequence comes from Balaenoptera borealis, assembly GCF_965194805.1. NCBI lineage: Eukaryota > Metazoa > Chordata > Mammalia > Artiodactyla > Balaenopteridae > Balaenoptera > Balaenoptera borealis. The sequence goes on from NC_138876.1 coordinate 21,671,485, forward strand.
CATTTATAAAGCATGGTTAATAACACATCACAGAGTTATTATGTGAAAAGAGGGCTGAGGTGAAGGTTGGCCTCTAGGATAGGGGCTGCCATACAGTTGGCCATTTCCCAAGAAAATCAGAAACTACAGAAGGAAAGTGTAAGAAGCTCTTTTCTCTTTCTTAATGGATCTTAGATTTGACGTACATAATCAGAGTCGCCTAGGGCGCTTGTTAAAATTGTACATTCTAGGCCTCACCTACAATGGTTTTTATTTAGTTGGAATCTGGACTTATTTATTTAGATTCCTGGCCCAGCATTTAGTTGGGCCAGGAATCTGCATGTTAAGTAGGCAATGCTCCAGGTGATACTAATGCTGCTGTTTCACCCCATTGGAGAAACACAGTTTGGTCCCACTGGAGCTAAGTCAGAACAGGAGCTACTCTGCTGCTATGGCAACGCCCAAACTTAATGAGGTGAGAATGAAGAAAAGAGTGGCCCAGCTCTTGTTTTGGTCCTATCCTGTGACTTCATCAGGAAGGGCCTGAAAATACTCAGAAAAGTAGCACTAAAGGGCAGTTAATCTTGAGCAAATACTGAGAATGTAACCTAGGAACGTGTTAAGTCCTTTATATCTTGGGTTAATTCTAGAAAGTCCTTAGAGATGATTTAATGAAAGGCTGGGGGCCTGAAACCAAGGCTGCTGGGCCCTGATCATAATTGTTGAGGCTCTAGGGCAAGCAGCATAAATCCACTTGGCTTACATTTGGTAGCTTATGCTACATTCATTTATTCATTCAGTTAGCTAACTGTGTCTACTTTAGACTGAAGCTTCAAAAGGGCTTTTTCTACCAGAGTAGACATAATTTAAATAGAATATGGGGGTAGTGGTGTGATGAATTAGGAGACTGGGACATGTATACACTGATGTGTATAAAATGGATGACTAATAAGAACCTGCTGTATAAAAAAATAAAATTCAAAAATTCAAAAAAATATGCATAACACACACAAACAGGCATGCACTCAATCAATTAATCCTCTTTCCTATTAAAAAATAAAATAAATAAATAAATATTGGCTACAATAAAGAAAAGAAAGAAAGAAATAGGATTGTCAGCTTTTATAAAGGCTCAACACTATATATACTGGCATCAAGAAAGACTGGTACATCCTTATGTCACTGGTTTATTTAAGAAACGTTTATTGAATACCTCTTTGTCTCTGGCATATATTTTTATTAGGCTACTTTGAGTCTTCAGATGTCACTTCCCCTGTCAAGCCTTTCTGAAAGCCCTCAGGTGGAATGAATCTTTAAAAATTATTTATAAATAAATTTATTTATTTACTTATTTATAGTTATACCTTGACTTGTGCCTCCCCCCGCCGAAATTCAGATTGATGTTACATGTTATACAATCAAAGAATTTTGTGGCTGGAAGGAGTTTTATTATAACACTAGTCTCAATGTAATAAAATTCACTATTTACATATCTGTTCCCCAGGCAGGTCACAGACTTCAGGAAAGGAGACTGTATCTCACTCACCACTGAATCCCAACACATAAGGTGTTCAGCAAATGAATACACGTACGCATATATGAACACCTCTGTATGAATGCTGTCCTTCAAAGTAGTACCTTGGGAAACAGTACGTTTTTCCAGTAGTAATGACACTGCATAGAATCCCTCCCTAGAATTTGAAATGATCTTCAGAGCAAGTGTCAAAAGCACATAAAAGAACAAGAGGGCTTCCCTGGTGGCGCAGTGGTTGAGAGTCCGCCTGCCAATGCAGGGGACATGGGTTCGAGCCCTGGTCTGGGAGGATACCACGTGCCGCGGAGCAACTGGGTCCGTGAGCCACAGCTACTGAGCCTGCGCATCTGGAGCCTGTGCTCCACAACAAGAGAGGCCACGATAGTGAGAGGCCCGCGCACCGCGATGAAAAGTGGCCCCCGCTCGCCGCAACTAGAGAAAGCCCTCGCACAGAAACGAAGACCCAACACAGCCATAAATAAAAAAATAAATAAATATTAAAAAAAAAAAAAAAAAAGAACAAGAAATATTTTAATTTTCCCTTTGATTATTCCCCAAAACATCTTTTTTCCATTCATTAGAAATTATTTTAGGTCCTTTCCAGAAGTCAAATTCCTCCTTAAAGGATTAGGAATCTCCCCAGTTGAGGGTGTAAATCTTGTTGTAGATGACCTCTAAACATTTTAATCCTGGCCTGCCTCAGTGACTCTACCCCTGTCTCACCCTACCTGTGCCCAGAGATACTTTGACTTAGAGACTTGGGTTCAAATCCCAGCTCTGCTGCCTGTTATCTGTTCATACATGGGCAAGTTATTTGAGCTCTCTGAGTTTCAGTGTGATGTGTAGTTTATTTTTTTATCAATTTGATGGAGCCATGTGATACCTAGAATAATGTTTAATCAAATATCTGGGTGTGTCTGTGAGGGTGTTTCTTGGTGAGATTTACATTTGAATTGGGAGACTAAGTAAAGCAGATTGCCCTCCCTAATGTGGAGTAAGGGAGAATTCACTCTATCTGCCTGTTTTCTAGCTGAAATATGGGTCATCTCCTGCACTTGGACTGAAACTACACCACTGGCTTTACCGGGTCTCCAGCTTGCAGATGGCAGGTCACAGGACTTCTCAGTCTCCATAATTGTATGAACCAATTCCCTTATAATAAATCTTTCTTTCTCTCTCTCTCTCTATATATATACATAATCTCCTATTGGTTCTGTTTCTCTAGAGAACTCTAATACACTCATTCTCCTTATATGTGAAACAGGGAAAATAAGAGCCATATATGTTAGCACTGCGCTAAACATTGTATATATATCTCACTTAATCCTTTAACCTCGAAAGAGATAGGTACTACTGGGACTTCCCTGGCCATCCAGTGGTTAAGACTCCACGCTTCCAATGCAGGGGGTGTGGGTTTGATCCCTGGTTGGGGAACTAAGATCCCACATGTCATGCGATGTGGCAAAAAAAAAAAAAAAAAAAAAAGATATAGGTACTATTGATAGGATTATCCCCTGCATACTCTAAGTCCTTGCTCCCTTGTGGCACTGACATTCCTTGGGGTAATATCCCCCCACCACCAAGGAACCAATTCTTTTTGCATCTCAGTCAAATTCCAAGGGGAGAGAATCTGATGGCTTCAAGTTAATGACTGGTCCCTGTTAGGCAAAATTCTCAGAAAAGCCTGTTCTATCATCTGACCTACAGATGGGCTTGTTTGATCAGATTCCCACACCTGGGCCATTCAGCTTTGTTCAGGGGAAATTAGTGGGGGGAGCCGTTGGTCATATGTTAACACAATGACAATTTATATTTAAGAACCACCTTTGAGTGGTAAAGGCCAGGACTCCCTGGGATTACTAGGAGGCTTTGGACCTGTCAAGCTTGCTAAGGTTGGACCTGTATTTAGTTTCTTTCTAAGGACTAAGGCAGAAAGGGTACAATACCCCAGGGTGTGCTCTTTAGGAAACAGTGATCTCCTATCACTTGTTTATTGCTGAATTCCAAGCCTTAGAACTGTGCCTGGCACCTGGCAAGCATTCAAATAATATATATTAAATTGATAACTAAATCCAACAATTCAAGGCCTTCCTGAGAGAGGCAGCTCCAAAGATCAATAGCCGTGAACTAGTCTTTCTGTGGCTGTATGATCTAGAGAGAAATCCACGCCCCTAAATACATGTCCAGGATATGCTTTTGCTGTTAAGAGATTTTCAGTTCTCTTTAGGCAGGGAATAACAAAATCCTGGAGGAAAGTACTGATGAGGAGACCTCTAGAGGAGGTGGGAGCTCCCTCTAGGGGCCAAAGAAAATATCCTCAAAAATGCAGCACTGACACTGTAGGCAAATTTCTTTAAGAAAAAACGTTAATGCTTTAAAATATAGCAACATCACCAGAACAACAAACAGAATGACAGCTTTAACAATTCTCCTTTGACTACACAGTCACCCAGCAAATAAAGTAACTTTTATATTCCAGGTTCTGTGTAAAGTATAGGATATTTGGATGAAGTTGAGGATGAGGGAATGTGTAGAAAAAAGAACCTTTGTACACTATTGGTGGGAATGTAAACAGGTAAAGCATTATGGAAAATAGTATGGATGGTCATGAAAAATTAAAAATAGAATTGCCCTATAATACAGCAATGCTCCTTCTGAGTATATATCCAAAGGAAATGAAATCAGTACCTCAAAGAGATACCTGCACTCCCATGTTCGTTGCAGCATTATTCACAGTAGCCAAGATACAGAAACAAGCTATATGTTCATTGACAGATGAATGGAAAAAGAAAATGTGGTGTACATATACAAAGAAATATCATTTATCATTCAGTCTCCAAAAAAAGGAAATTCTGTTATTTGTGACAACAGAAATGAACCTGGAGGACATTATGCTAAGTGAAATAAGTCTCACACTTAAAGACAAGTCTCACACTTAAAGACAAGTACTATATAGTACCACTTATATGTAGAATCTATAATAGTCAAATTCATAGAAGCAGAGAGTAGAATGGTGGTTGCCAGGGGCTGGGGCAGAGGGGAAAATGGGGACCTATTAGTCAAAAGGTACAAAGTTTAAATATGTACTGGAGATTTAATGTACAGCATGGTGATATAGTTAATAATACTGTATCGTATACTTGAAATTTGCAAAAAGTAGATCTTAAAATTTTTTTGTGTAACAACAATTAACTATGCAAGGTGATGGATACGTTAATAAGCTTGATTGTGGTTATTATCTCATGTGCACGTGATATAGAAACATCACGTTGTAGATAGGGTGACAGCATCATGGTAGCATAAGGCATTCCTCTCTTTGTCCCCCTTTTTCAACAAAGAATTAGACATCCATCCATGAACCACGGTACCTTGGTGGGAGCTGTGGGATCCAGCAACATGTGCCAAGGGACACAGGAGGAGTCTCACTCACCTGTGTATCCAGGAATAAGCAGACAGACCTCAGTACAGGATGGAACAAGCAGGGCAGCAAACTTGCCGCAACCCCTGTCACGTGGTCAGGAAAAAGCCGGGAGAATAAACTGGGCAGATACCCGTAGTCAAGAGAGAAATTTTAGAAGTCCAGCCTACCTGAGAAAAGATTCCAGTACCTCATTAAAGGAAAGAGAGTCTGAATGCAGCCAAGACAATAAGAACTTTACCAACACCAGTGTGTCCCCCCACCCCCCTCCGCCCATGGCAACACTGCACGGGGCTGACCTATCAGGCGGCGGTGAATTCTCCTGCAGGAAAAAAGGAGAGTGGTGAGTGACCAAGGATGCAGGACACAGCTGAAGAAACTCGTTTCTCTCCAGCAGCACCAAGAGGACCAAGGTAGAACCTCCATGACTGGAGGAGAGAGGAGATTGGGAAACGGACAGGTAAGACTGTCAAAGGGCATTAAAGGGAACATAGTCAGCAGGAAGTCCATCCACAAGCCTCTGGGAGTCCCACAGCCAGGGCTCTCCCTACCAAGTCCACAGGCACCCCCAACACCTTGAGGGCTAAACCCATACCTCCCTCCACTCTGCAACTGGCTCCTTGTACACTCCCAAGTGTGGCGACAAGAGAAAGCTTCCGTAGATGGTGAATGTGCTTAGAAAACGGGCGAGGCTTTGTGGGCAAGGAAGAAATTAAAGCTCGAGAAAACAAAAGAGAGGTTTCCAGTAGCCAGCCTGCTGAGTTGTGAGAACCAGGGAAGACTTAAAAGCTTAAGAATTCTGCCACAAGAGGGAGCAAGATGAGTGGAACAGGTATATCTACACAAAGGCAGAGAAAACTCCAGAAAATATCAGCACCAGTGAACTGAATACCTATCTGAAGGCAACTAGCAAAGATTTAAAGAGGCGTCTGCTTCTTCAAATGCAAAAGCAGCAAAGCAAAACTACAAGGAATATAAAGGATCAAAGAAACATGTTATCACCAAAAGATAATAATAATCCTCTAATAACAGAGCTCAAAACACAAAATTTGCAATGTGGTTGATAAAGAATTCAAAATAACTGTTATGAAGAAACTCAATGAGCTACCAAAAAAAAAAAAAAAAAAAAAAAAACCCTTAGAAAGACAATTCAATGAAATCACACACACAAAACAGCACAGGTTCAAAATGAGATATTTACCAGACATAGAAATCATAAAAAAGAGCCAAGCAGAAATTTTAGAGCTGAAGAATTCAATAAATGAAATGAAAAAATGCAGTACAGAACATCTGCAGTAGAGTAGAGCACCTGAAGACAGAATAAGTGAGGTAGAGGGTAGGAATTCTGAAATAACCCAGTTAGAGGGAACAAAGAAAAAGAATGAAAAAAAGAGAAGAAAGCATTCATGATCTATGGGACACCATTAAAGAACAAATATTAGAATAATCAGGGTCCAGAAGGAGAAGAGAGGAAGAAGGCGACAGATTTAAAGAAATGGCAGCTAAGAACTTCCCAAACCTGGGAGAGAATTAGACATCCGAGAGAGTGGGAATGATATATCCTTAGTGTTCCAAGAAAAAAACTGCCAGCCGAGAATATTCTATTTGGCAAAGTTATCCTTCAGATGTGAAAGAGAAATACAGACTTTCCTAGGCAAACAAAAGCTGAGGGGGTTAATAACCACCAGACCTATAAGAAATGCTGAAGGAAGCTCTTCAAGCTGGAATGAAATGACATAAAAAATACAAAAGTATACAATACACTGGTAAAGGTAAATATAAAGTCAAACTTAGAAAACTCTAATTCTGTAATTGCATGGTGTGTTAACCACTTAACTATAGTATAAAGGTCAAAGGAAAAGAATACTAAAAATAATTATAGCTAGTATAATTACAACTAACACCAATATTAAAAGAGGTGTAATTATAACTAATACCAATAATGACATCAAAAAAATAAAATGGGGGAGTAAAAATCTGAAGCTTTTGTAAGCAAAGTTAAGTTGCTATCAGCTTAAAATAGACTGTTTTATCTATGAGATGTCCTAGAGTAGATGCACAAAAGATAAAGAACACACCACCATGGAAAATCACCAATTTAAAAAGGTATGCAGAAGGGGGAGGGAGTGGAGATACAAAAGAACCAGAAAACAATGAACCAGAGGAATGAGCAAGTCCTTACATGTCAGTAATAACTCCAAACATAAACAGGTTGAATTTACCAATCAAAAGGCACAGAATGACTGGATGGATTAAAAAAAGACTCAACTATATGCTTCATACAAGAGATTCACTTCAGCTTACAAAAGCTCAGGTAAAGAGATGGAAAAAGAGATTCCATGCAAGTGGAAACCAAAAGAAAGCAGGGGTAGCTATAATTATATCAGACCAAATAGACTATAAGCCAAAAATGGTAAAAAGAGACAGAAGGTCAATAGATAATGATAAAGGGATCAATTCATCAAGAAGATATAACAATTACTAACATATGCAAACCCAACATTGGAGCACCAAAATATATTAAGCAAATACTAACAGATCTGAAGGGAAAAAATAGACAATAATAGCAGGGAACTTCAATACCCCACCCTCAACAATGGACAGATCATCCTGACAGAAAATCAACAAGGAAATGTTGAATTTGAACCATACATTACACCAAGTGGACCTAAGAGACATTTATAGAACATTCCATCCCACAGAAGCAGAATACACATTCTTCTCTAGTGCACATGGAACAAGCCCCAGGATATGATATAATAGACCACAAAACAAGTCTCAGCAAATTTAAGAAGATTGAAATCATACCAAGTATCTTTTCTGACCACAATAGTATAAAACTAGAAATAAATACCAAGAGGAAATCTGAAAAATCTACAAAAATGTAGAAATTAAATAACACACTATTGAACAACCAATGGGTCAAAAAAGAAATCAAAGGGAAATCAAAAACTATCTCAAAGCAAATGAAAATGAAAACACAACATACCAAAACCTATGGGATGCTGCAAAAGCAGTTCTGAAAGTTTATAGCAATAAATGCATGTATTAAGAAAACAGAAATCTCAAACAACCTAACTTTACATCATAAGGAACTAGAAAAAGAAAAAAAAAAAAAACTAAGTCCAAAGTAAGCAGAAGGAAGAAAATAACTAAAATAACTAATAGCTGAGCAGAAATAAATGAAATAGAGACCAGAAAGACAATTTTAAAAAATCAACAAAACCAAGAGCTGTTTTTTCAAAAAAGAAAAATGGACAAACCTTTACCTACTCTTCCTAAGAAAAAGACTCAAATAAAACCAGAAATGAAAGAGGAGACACTACAACTGATACTACACAAATACAAAGGATCACAAGAGACTACTGTGAATAATTAAATGCCAACAAATTAGATAACCTAGTGAAATGGATAAATTTCTAGAAACATACAACTTACGAAGCCTAAATCATGAAGAAATAGAAAATCTGATGAGACAATAACCAGTAAAGAGATTAAATCTGTAATCAAAACCTCCCAATACAGAAAACCCCAGGACCAGATGGTTTCACTGGTGAATTCTATTAAACATTTAAAGAAGAATTAATGGCAATCATTCACAAACTCTTTCAAAAAACAGAAGAGAAGAGAACATTGCAAACTCATTTTAGGAGACCAGCACTTGAGATAAGGACAGCACAAGAAAACTATAGTCTAAAATCTCTGATGAATATAGTGTCAATGAAAAATTAATCAGCCAACTGATGAAAGAAATAAAAAATGTTATTCGAGCCAAATTGAGGATTATAACCTGGGAACAGCCTCTCAGAAAGCTCTGAGAACTCTTCTGTCCATTAGAAGTCAAAGCACAGTTATATAAGTTTTTTGAGACAGAGGGCTGTACATTAAATAATGTATTACTGACAGTTTACACAAGTACAAAGTGGTGGGTCATGTGACCCCTTACAAGATTAAAAAGGAATGTTATCTTTTAAAGAGTTGTCTTGTTGATGCTAGGAAAATGTTCTTCTTTATGGTTGAGAAGGTATTGCCAACGGGGAGGTTTGGTTGATGCATGATGCAGATACACAATGCACAGTAGGGGGAGAGAGGAGGCCAGAGGGCAGAGAAAATTTTTTATGTTTAAATTTTTCTTGTCTTGCCATAAAATATAAATTTTATTTCACAATAGGTACAAAAATTCTCAACAAAATATTAGCAAACTGAATTCAACAACACACGGAAAAGGTTATACATCATGACCAAGTGAGATTTATCCATGGGATGTAAATAATTCAACATACATGCATCAATAAATGTGATGTACCACATTAATAGAATGAAAGATGAAAATTACATGAACATCTCAATATGCATAAAAAACATGACAAAATACAATATACTTTTATGATAAAAACACTCAACAAATTGGGCATATAAGGCACATACCTCAACATAATAAAGGTCATATATGACAAGCTCACAGCCAGCATCATACTTAACAGTGAAAGGTCGAAAAACTTTCCTCCAAGATCAGGAAGACAACAAGAGTGCCCACTCTCACCACTCTTATTCAACACAGTACCTGAAGTCATAGCTAGAGCAATTAAGCAAGATAAAGAAATAAAAGGCACCCAAATCAGAAAGGAAGAAGTAATATTGTGTAATATTGTGTTCATGAATCAGAGGAATGAATACTGTTCAAATGTATATACTACCCAAAGCCATCTACAGATTCAGTGCAATCTGTGTCAAAATTCCCATAGCATTTTTCACAGAAATAGAAAAAGCAATCCTAAAATTTGTATGGAAACACAGAAGACCCCAAATAGGCAACTCAATCATGAAAAAGAATAACAAAGCTAAAGGTATCACACTTCCTTATTTCAAACCAGATTACAAAAATGTATCAAAATAGTATGGTATTGGCTAATAGACACATAGACCAATGTAACAGAGTCAAAAGCACAGAAATAAACCCTTGAATTTACAGTCAACTAATATTTGACAAGGAAGCTAAGAATGGGGAAAGGATAGTCTGTTCAATAATTGTGTTGGGAAAACTGGATAAGCACATGCAGGAGAATGAAATCCAACCCCTGTCTTATACCACTCACAAAATTAACTCAAAATGGATTAAAGACACAAACAAAGACCTGATACTGCAAAACACCTACAAGAAAAATAGGAAAGAAGTTCTTTGACATTGGTCTTGGCAGTTATTTTTTTAGATACAACACTGAAAGCACAAGCAACAAAAGCATAAATTAGTAAGTGATATACATCAAACTAAAAAGCTTCTGCACAGTAAAAGAAACAACCAAAAAATGAAAAGGCAATGTACAAAATGAGAGAAAATATTTGCTAACCATATCAGAGCAGGTGTTAATATCCAAAATACATAAAGAATTCACATCCTTAGCAAAAATAATATGATTTAAAAATTGGCAAAGGAAATAGACATTTTTCCAAAGACAATATCCAAATGGCCATGAGGTACATAAAAAGGTGCTCAACATCACTAACTATCAAAGAAATGCAAATCTAAACCACAATGAGATATCACCTCACACCTGTTAGAATGGCTATCATTACGAAGACAAAAGGTAACAAGTGTTGAGCAAGGGTGTAGAGAAAAGGGAACCCTTGTGTACTGTTGATGGAAATGCAAGTTGGTTCAGCCATAGTGGAACACATTATGGATGTTCCTCAAATATTTAAATATAGAACTACCATATGATCCAGCAATTCCACTTATGGGTACGTATTCAAAGAAAATGAGAACAGGATATCAAAGAGATATCTGCACTCCCATGTTTAGTGCAGCATTACTCACAATGGCCAAGATATGCAAACAACCTAAGCATCCGTCAATGTCAGATGACAGATGAATAGGTAAGGGAGATGAGAAACATATATTACATATACAGACACACACACACAGTTGACCCTTGAACAATGAAAGGGTTTAGGGGCACTAACACAGCACCCCCAGGTCAAAAATCCATGTATAGGGGCTACCCTGGTGGCGCAGTGGTTGAGAGTCTGCCTGCTAATGCAGTGGACACGGGTTCGAGCCCTGGTCTGCGAAGATCCCACATGCCACGGAGCAACTAGGCCCGTGAGCCACAATTACTGAGCCTGCGTGTCTGGAGCTTGTGCTCCGCAACAAGAGAGGCCGCGATAGTGAGAGGCCCGCGCACCGCGATGAAGAGTGGCCCCCGCTCGCCGCAACTAGAGAAAGCCCTCGCGCAGAAACGAAGACCCAACACAGCCATAAATAAATAAATTAATTAATTAAAAAAAAAATCCATGTATAACTTTACAGTCATCCCTCCATAGCCATAATTCTGCATCTACAAATTCAACCAACTACAGACTGTGTAGTACTGTAGTATATATTTATTGGAAAAAAAACCTTGTATAAGTGGACCCATGTAGGTCAAATCCATCTTGTTCAAGGGTCAACTATACATGGAATATTGTTCAGCCACGAGAAAGAAGGAAATCCTACCATTTGTGACAACGTGGATGGACCTGAAGGCATTATGCTAAGGGAGATAAGTCAGACAGAGAAAGACAAATACTATATGATATCACTTATCTATGGAATCCAAAAAAGCCAAACTCATAGAAGCAGAGAGTAGAATGGTGTTACCAGGGATTAGGGATATGGGAACTGGGGAGATGTTGGTCAATGGGTACAAACTTCCAGTTAGAAGATGAATAAGTCTCGGAGATCTAATGCACAGCATTGTGATTATAGTTAACAATAATGTATTATGTACCTAAAATTCCCCATATTATATAATCATTTCTAATAATAAAACAACATCAGAGTTCCTTGTTTGGGGTTTTTTATTAAAAAAATTAATACCTACATGTTTAAAATTCTTTGCAATAGACTTTCTTAAAAGGACTGGAAAGAAAGTGAATTTTCAAGATTTTTTTCTAGAATGTAATCCTAAAGAAAAGCAGTTGTCATCGTAATTCCCCAAATTATACACACGTCCTACAATTTTACCAAGGGATCAAAGGAAGGAAACGAGAATGAGCAGCAGTGAGTGAAGTTGCAAAGTTCTTAATTTTGATGGTGAGTATGGTCTTCACATGATGATGATAATACAAGACCCAGCTGATCATACTGTGGGTTGACAGTAAGTTATACCATATTTTTATACAAACTCTGATGAGAATTAAAAAATTAAATAATACTAGTAAAGATTCAATTAAACTCTAATGCGCAGATATCAGTAGTGGCCATTTGTTCCTTACGTGTCAGCATTCACTCATTCTTATTTTTTTTTTTAAATAAATAAATAAAAACATCACTCACCCTTCTTCTGATAGCAGTGTTGCAGTTTTCCTAGGGGAAACAACGCTTAGATATTCTCTGTCCTTGTGATTCAGATGGAGTTCACTCCCAGAGCCAGAGCTGGGCATGTAACCAAGAGGTAGTCATCAACTGTGTACTCTCGGGCTCCACTACTGGTTCAGGGATGTGCACATTCTTGGATCTTTTGCTGGAGCACGTAAGAGAGAGGTGATTTCTTTTCTGCTCCAGCTGCAGATTCTGGGAAGCCACCAGGTAGAGAACACTTTCCTGAGAGTAAAACCAAAACAAAGAAAAGAAGAAGTGAAAGATGGAGTAGGAGAGTGGTCTGAACGAAGTCAAGTACCTGGATCCAGCTGAGACAAGCTAAATGTATCCCTGGACTTTTCAGTTGTGTGACCCAATAAACTCTGTCTTTTTTTTTTTTGGCCACGCCACGTGGCTTGTGGGATCTTAGTTACCCAACCAGGGATCGAACCTGGGCCCTCGGCAGTGAAAGCACGGAGTCCTAACCACTGGACCGTCAAGAAATTCCCAAACTCTGCCTTTTAAAAGTCAGTTTTCTGTTACTTGCAACCATAAGTATCCAGCCTAGTGTAACTTACATTTTTCACCAGCTCTAAGTCTGTGGATTGCTCCTCTTATAGGACCAGTCATCCTAAACCTAGTTTATTCTTTTTCAACCTAAACACAAACTATGACTGAAATAATGGTATGCTCCTAAAGCACATGGCTTCATTCCCCGCCGTAATGGGAATAGAATTTATTTATACAGTTACAGGATTTCATTAGACTGAGGTTCACCCAGGTTCTCCCAACTTAGTAATTGACAATATAATTCTTTTAATTGTTCATGTTAAAAACCTTGAAGTTGTCCTTGCCTCCCCTCTTTCCCTCACCTTACATCAAGCCCTTCAGCAAATTCTGTTAGCTCTTCTTCCAAATATGTTCAGAATCTCACCACCTCTAACTTACTGCAACCTATGATTGGCTCTTGCTTGTATTGTTCCAATATCTTCTCAAATGCTCCCCCATCTTCCGTTTTGTATTGTTAGGGTTGTTTTCCACACAAGTCTCCAGAGAGATCCTTCTAATGTGCAGTTAAATCACTTTATTATTCTATCCTAAAACTCATAAGGGTTTCCTATCCCCCTTAGTTCATCCACATGGCTTCATTTTTAACAAGATTAGTACATTTTAAAGTACTAAATTCATGATTAGCTGAATAAACTTCACTTCCGCTAACTAGACGTTTTATGGGCAAATCAAATGGCAGACTACCCTGAAGTGAAATTCAATTTGACCTCTGAATCGATGGTAGATAGAACATGATAAGATGCATAAACTTGCAACTGATGGTTATTATGGATGCTTAAAAAAGGGAGAAATTTTGCAATATGAACAAGAATACCCAACGATAATTGGATTTGGACGCAGCACAGGGTCATAAAATGATACCACAAAGACATCAGATTTCTTCTTTGATGATGTGAAAGAGCTCTGGACATTTGGGAGAGTTTTGGTGCTGGAAATACGGGAACTACTCATTGAAACAGTTTCCAAATAGCTACAGAAGATGATTATCAGTAAAGCACTGGTATGTCTGCCTTTCTTTCTTCTTTGACAAACAAATATTTATTGTGTGTCTACTACACGCAATAGGGACAAGTGCTTAGGCAGTAGGGATTCGGCAGGGAACAGAACAGAGAAAATCTTTTGACTTTAAAGAGTTCACAGATCCTAAATTCAAAAAAAAATAAGAGTATTATAGTGAGATAACTGCATAATTTAATGGAAATATAGCCAATGCACGCTGTGGGATATTGAAAGGAATGATCAACTCTGCTTAAGGGGATGGATGCTCATAGAAGTCTTTATAAGGGTTGGCCTTGAAGGATTTTAGAAAAGACCTTTAGGAAAATTCACTGTAATGGGCCTGTGACCCTCCTCCACCCCACCTTTATCACCACTACCACCCCCTCAATACATCAAAATTTTTCCTTCTACTGGAAATTAGATGTGATTTTCAGACCACAACTACTGTGTGGTCTCTTGGAATTCCCTACCATCACCATCACTTCCGGTACCTTCAAAATGATGTAATTTAGTGGCTCTAGGTTCAGATCCTGGTTTCACCATCTGCTAGCTAAAAGAGCTTGGGGAAGATACTGAAGCAAAGTGTCTAACTCTAAAGGTTGATGCACTCTTTTCAAAAGGATAAGTTGTATATCTGGAGAGAAAAGATTTTGTAATTCCCACCAATCCTCTGCTTGAAGCCCTTTGATTAAAAAATCTTGCTTGCTTATTCATTTGAAATATGTATTTCCTTAAGTCAGAGTGCCTGTCATCTTGCATCCAAATAAGCTGATGAAAGTTGAGACTGGGCTTCTCCATGGACCTATCATTTATGTACCAGGAAAGGCACTAAAAGTAGTTCAAAACCCCAACCATCATCATCACCAGGAATGCCTTAGAGAACATGTAATGATGTAGTGATTGTTCCATAGACTCTAGGTACAAATCCTGGCTCACCACTTGCAGTTGAGAGACCTTAATCAAGTCACCCAACCTCTCTGCTAAGTTTTCTCATCTGTAAAGTGAGGACCTTCTCCATGGACTTGTAAGGAATAAATGAGATAACAGACATAAAGGGCTTAAACCACTGCAAAGCAACATTGTAAACTATCAGAATAATAGCTGTTATTGTTGATTATTTGATGGAACAACCACGAGGTTGGCTAAACAGAGGTTTAACTGTAGAATGGAACATACCCTGCCCTGTACCTACTCCCATCACAAAGAACTCTATATCAGCTGGGATAGGATGGGACAAATGATTTTAAAGTCTCACCTTCTGGCAAAGAGATGAAAGCAGTATATTGCTTGGCTTTTGATAGGGAGTAAAGGGAAAGTGAATCCCTTTACTTGCAATTGCAATCAAAAGAATCAAAGTATTGATATGATCTAGTGCAGAAAGATGTGACATCTCTGTTTTTGGCAGATCCCCAAATGGAATATTGCTTTTAGGATGCCTGTCCACCTTTCTCTAACACCAACCTATTCCATACAGATCTACACAGGGTGAAATGCAAGCACTTTTTCACAGGACCAGTGGATTTTAAGCTCTATTGAGATTGGAGAGTTTGGTCCCTACAGTATCCAGATAGCCTATAAGAGCAAGTGGCATGTGGTAGGCTCTCAATCAGCATTTGTTTAATGAGTGAATATAAACATTTCCCTCCTACACAGCTGATTAGACCAAGAGTGAATTATTTCAGACCCTGGGGCCAATCAGATTCCCTCTTGCAAAAATTGCATTCAGGTTCTGGAGAATATGGATTTATGAGCAGTCAGCTCTGGCTTTATGATGTGATATAAACTCTTTGAGGCTAAAGGCACCATTGAATGAAGGAGGAGGTGGGCAAAGCAGGAAAGAGGCAACTGGCCATCTTGGAAGGGAAGAAAGCAAAGCAAATGCACAGAGAAGATCCAGAGACAAGAGACCTTACAACCCTAGAGGGAAAGAGATGGAGCTGGAGAGAGTAGCTACCTTGGATTTGTATTGCTGATTCTGATTGCTGATTTCTGGTCTTCATGAAACTCAACTTCACACCCTTCTCTAGGTTTGGGGACATATTCCTGTGTCCTTCCACTGAATCCACCCTTGTTTTCATCATTTTGAACTGGTTTCAGTTTGTACAATCAATCCCTAAAACAACAGTAACTTACCAAGGTGTGCAAAGAAAGATGAAAATGTTTGACACTGTCTCAAAGCCAGGAACACTCAGTAACTTTCAAATGAAATATTATAATGGCTTGGGTTCCTACACCTAATTTACACAATGAGGTAAATGTTTATATAGATTCATCCCTTAAGAGTCATCTCTGCCTTTCTAAAGGCTTCAGAAGCCTTTTATAGATTTTCAGAGTTTTTTCTCCCCTGTGTCTAAACTACCTGTGCACTAAAAGTGAATTTGCAAAAAAAAATAAAAAAATGCTTCTGACAAAAGTGAAATGCAACATTTCGAACTTCCAATTAACTTAAATAATTTAAAAGTTTTTATTCGGGGGGCTGAGTAACTTTTCTAAATCCATAATGTGATGTTCTTACGAGACCAGTTACTCTCAGGGTTATTTTGCTGTCATCTGTATACATTTACATGAAGGCAGTTCTCCCCTCTTTTCAGCTGTGGGACAGTAAGATGACTGACCATATGGGTATGACTTGGAATACTTCGGAAATATTGATCTTCTCCCCAAAACCTGCTCCATCTGCAGCCTTCCCCATTTAGCCCGATGGCAACTGTACCCCTCCAGTTGCTCAGGTCAAAACCCTTAGTTATTTTCAACCCTACTCTTTTTCTTCGACTTTGGGTGAATCATGGGTTGAATCATGTTCCCCCAAAAGATTTGTTGAAGTCCTAACCCCCCAGTACCTCAGAATGTGACACTATTTGGAAACAGGGTCATAACAGCTGTAGTGAGTTAAACTGAGATGAGGTCATACTGCAGTAGGGTGGGCCCTTAATCTGACTGGTTTCCTTATAAGAAGAGGAAAAGAGACACAGGCACATGAGGAGAGAGCACTGTGTGACGATGGAGGGCTGCAGCCGCAAGCCAAGGATCACCAAGGATTGCTTGCTGGCAAACCATCAGAAGCTAGGAATGGGCAAGGAAGAATTACCCCCTACAGGTTTCAGAGGAAACATGGCTCTGCCAACGCCTTGATTTCAGACTTCTAACCTCCAGAACTCTGAGATAACACATTTCTGTTGTTTGAAACTACCCAGTTTGTAGTACATTTTTGTGGCCACTCTAGCAGACTGATGCAACCCTACATCCAACTGGTGAGCAAATCTTCTTGGCTCTACCTTCAGCATACATCCAGAATGAGACACTTCTCACCACATCCAAACTGGTCTCCCAGCTGGAGTCTATTCACAACATGGAAGCCAGGGTGATATTACTTTAACACCTAAATCAAATGATGTCACTTTCTGCTCTGCCTGCAGTGGCTCTCCATTTCCTCTGAGTAAAATCCGGAATCCTCACAATATTCTATGAGGTCTGTCTTCCCTTGTTTTGCCAACACTCTCCTTCTACCTAGAGTCAGTCAGTCTCTCTCTTCCCTCTACCCTCCCCCATCTTCCCCGCCTCCCTTTCTTCCTCCTCCCTCCCCCTCCCTCCCTCTCCTTGGCTCTCCCACCCTCTCTCTCTCCCATTTAGCTACTGACCTCCCTGCAGTTCCTTGAACTAGCCATGCGGCTTCACACCTCAGAGCCTTTGCACCAGCTGCCCCCTCTGTCTAGAACACTCCTGCCCTAGATATCCAGAAGTCTTGCTTCCCTTCACCTCCTTCAAATCTCTGCTCAAATGTCATCTTCTCAGAGTGGTCCACTCTGACCATCTCATTTAAAATTACAACCTCTCCTACATTCTCAACGACCCTTATCCTTGTATATTTCTATTTTTTGTAGCACTTATCAGCTTCTAGTATATTATATAAATAATTTGTTATATGTTTATTTTTTATCTTCTATCTCCACCCTCCCCAAAGAATTTGTCCCACAAGCATAGGAATCTTCGTCTTTTTTTCCTCTAATGTATCCCAAGCACCAAAACAGTAGGTGCTCAATAAATACCTGTCGTTGGATGAATTAATATCGAAAGGAGCTGTCAGCTACAGGCTCGGGTCAGTTCTGCACCAGTGGTATGCTGGAGCCTGTTCACACCACCTTTCATCTCCTCCCAGCTTCTTGTTTGGTGACATCACATTGGTAGTTTGGAACCAGCCATGGTGGGAGTATTCATACCACAGAAATTGGCAAGGTCTACAAATCAGGGCTTTTTTTTCCAGGAGAGCTGGATGGTAAACATTTACCAGCATGCCACCTCTGCCTAACATTATGAAAGACATTACAAGAATAGCTAAGTTTTAGCTGTGAGACCAACTGATAAATCAGAACTTAGCTCATCTGGCCTGCTTTGCTCCTCAGAAGCTAAATACCACTGAACATAAATGCCGTGCTCTGGTGAGGGTTGATGTGACAGTGTTTATCCATTATGATCACTACCAAGAAGAGCAGTGGATAAAACATGGTCACAATCTAACAATGCATGTGGTCTACTGCTCAATTTATATTGAGGATACAAACAAACATGGGTAGGTTCTCCACTCAAATAATGCCTCAGTTTAACTCTATTGCTGAATTTTGTAGCATAATCGCTAACTTGGTATTAGGCTTCAGTGTAATTGAAGAAATGCTTGACAAGGCTCAAGCACTGTGATAAGAAATGATGATACTAAGGTTAATAAGACCTGTCCTTTGTCCTCAAGGTGCCCACAGTCTAGTGGAGAGAATGACACAGATAATGCTAGGATACTTCAAGATACAGAGACACACAAATTATCAAAATGATTTATTCTTGCCACCATCTGCAATTTTTTTGCTTTTAAAAAAAATCAACATAAGACAGTAAAACACAAGCCTGATGATGACCATTTGGATATAATACAAATGGTCATTGGATACTGCCTTTTGCCCATCCCCTGAAAGGGGTCAGGCTAATATTCATATCTTCTGGTGGTGATGGAGGAATGGAGGGGAAGAAAAAGTAGGGAAGGACCAGGAAGTAGAACCACCCCACCTCAGGTGGCAAGAAGGCAGAAGATGGATCCTCATGACTCTGGCTCCATGTTTCAGAATTAGACCAAAGGAAGCAAGCATCAACTAACCAGGAGATTCCTGGAAGTTCAGCTAAATGCAGGACACAGAATGAGAGTGACCATATGCTCCAGTTTGCTTAGGACCATCCTGGTTTACCCCTGTCACCCTAGTTTTGGTGTAGTTTAGCATTTGTCCCAGATAAAAGTCAGTCAGTTTAGATGACAACTGTCCTGAGAGATATTGGGATAGAGCAGATGTAAACCATCACGTGGCACCACATGATGAAACAGCACCCTGGGACGCCAAGCCAGCTAGCCTAGTCATTGCTTTAACTCTGCAGCAACATGATTTTATGTTTTATACCATTTTATGCCGATCTAAAACCCCATCTATTGTGGAAATTTGGGACGTATAACAGAGGTCCTTTTTAGGTAATTTGTGTTTTCCTGCCAAGTCTGTTTCATCCTTCTCTTGATAATAACACCTCTCTTCTGTGTGAGAAATACATTCACGCATGCCCACTGTGAACCCAGCCCCAGAAGTGGCACCTGACCGAGGACTGGCCAGCATCCTCAACTCTAGGTCTTTTTTCCATAAGCCTGAAAATGCTGGACCATTTTTCTGGCCTTATCTGGAGACCCTGCCTGAGAATGAAGCCAATAAAAAGCTATGAGGCAGGATGCAAGGTCATGAAACAAAGAGACAGTGGTGATGAATGAACTACAGAAGTAAGCTGGAGCCAGCTGACAATTTAGCTTTTAAATCATGTTTTTTTTAAAAAATGAACCTTATCCAAGGTCCTACATCCTCCTCAGAATTTTATCCTGAGGAAATTACTACATAGCTCTCATAATTGTCCCTCACATCCCCATGGCTACTGCCTCTCATTTCAGGCCACCATTATATCTCAACCAGACTTTTGCAACAATTTCCTAAATGGTCTACCCATCCCCACTGTCCACCCACTACCTCTTACCCTACATGCCCCACCCCCCTCAGAGTTACCAAAGTGATTTACTCAAAATTCAGATACAGATCTTCCTTGACTTATGATAGAGTTACATCCCGATAAATGCATCATAAGTTGAAAATATCATTAAGTCAAAAATGGATTTAGGGACGTCCCTGGGGGCACAGTGGTTAAGAATCTGCTTGCCAATGCAGGGGACACAGGTTCAATCCCTGGTCCAGGGAGATCCCACATGCTGTGGAACAACTAAGCCCGTGCGCCACAACTACTGAGCCTGTGCTCTAGAGCCCACGAGCCACAACTACTGAGCCCATGCGCCACAATTACTGAAGCCCATGTGCTCTAGGGCACATGTGCCACAACTACTGAGCCCACGTGCCACAACTACTGAAGCCCACGAGTCTAGAGCCTGTGCTCCACAACAAGAGAAGCCATCGCATGAGAACCCGGCACACTGCAACTAGAGAAAGCCCGTGTACAGCAACAAAGACCCAATGCAGCCAAAAATAAATAAATAAATTTATTTTAAAAATAAATAAATTAAAAAAATAAAGTTTAAAAAAATGCATTTAATAGGGAACTATACTCAATATTTTGTAATAACCTATAAGGGAAATAATCTGAAAAGAAATATATATATGTATGTATAACTGAATCACTGTACTGTACACCTGAAACTAACACAATATTGTAAATCAACTATACTTCAATAAAAAAAATAAAAAATTTAAAAATGCATTTAATACACCTAACCTTCCAAACATCATAGCTTAGCCCAGCCTACCTTAACATGCTCAGAATACTTACATTAGCCGACAGTTGGACAAAATCATCTAACACAAAGCCTATTTTATAATAAAATGTTGAATATCTCGTGTAATTTATTGAGTACAGTACTGAAAGCGAAAAACAGAATGGTCGTATGGGTCCAGAATGATTATATGGGTACAGAATGGTTGTAAGTGCATGGGTTGTTTACCCCTGTGATCACATGGATGACTGGGGGCCTCTGCTCAATGCCACCGCCCAGCATCACAACAGAGTATCAGAATGCATACTGCTTGCTTGGGAAAAGATCAAAATTCAAAGGATGGTTTCTATGGAATGTGTATTGCTTTTTAACTATTACAGAGTCGAAAAATCATTAGGTTGAGCCATCATAAGTTGGGGGCCATCTGTATATACCACTTTCCACACTGGCTCTCCATTGCCTATAGGAGAAAGTGGAGGTGAAAATCTACAGGGACTCACAGAGCTGCCTCCTGCCCATCTCCCCAAATACACCTATAGCCACACCCCACTTGTTCTCCAAACCTCAATCCCACACAACTGTCTACCCTGGAGCCTTCCCTACTTCCCTGCCCTGCTCAACTACTTCAGCTACATGGAACACTCACTCCTCTCTCTATTTCTTGCCTCAGTTTTAGAATTTCCTCTTCACATAAGCCATGTGACCTCCAAGGCCCCCTGAGATGGAATTTGAGATGTCTGTCTGGGACTTCCCTGGTGATGCAGTGGTTAAGAATCCGCCTGCCAATGCAGGGGACACAGGTTTGAGCCCTGGCCCAGGAAGATCCCACATGCTGTGGAGCAACTAAGCCCATGCACCACAACTACCGAGCCCACATGCCGCAACTACTGAAGCCCATGCACGCGCCTAGAGCCCACGCTCCACAACAAGAGAAGCCACCACAAGGGGAAGCCCGCGCACCACAACGAAGAGTAGCCCCCGCTCGCCACAACTAGAGAAAGCCCACACACAGCAACAAACACCCAACGCAGCCAAAAATAAATAATAATAAAAAAAAGATATCTGTTCACTTGTTACACTTTATTGCCTTATTTGTCAGTGTGTCTTTCTCTAGAGTTAGACCTCAGCCTTTTGAGGATATGCCCCTCCCTGAGACGAACTTTCTTCCTTTACCTCCTTCATCCCCTCAGCCCAGCCTTAACATCTCTTATCTCCACTCAGGTGGATCTATTTCTTCACACCATGGTGTCCTCAGCCCTCCCTCAGGAAAATCTTTGGTTCTCATATTTAGTAAGCCTAGGTGGTAATGAAAGTAAAGCATAGCATCTTCAATCTGTGAGAGAGCTATTATTAATCTTTTCTTTTACCAGAACAGAACAATTACTCTTGTAGAATTTTCTCATATCATTTCCATGGCCCCAGAATATGCCATTTTACATTATGAAAACAATTCCTTTTAGCCCTTCAAAACCCAGTGTACTGTAACCTGAGTCACTATTAAACAAGGCTGAGAGAGAAGCATTTTCCTAAATGGGTTTATCTGTTTCACGCTGAGCAACTGCAGATGTGGGACTAAAATTAAAAATGTAAAAGTAATTAATTATTTGAAGCTAGATTTAATTCTAGGCTATTTATGAATTTTTGACTAGAAATAACTGACTTTGCTATTTTCTTAATAATAGATAGTTTCAAACACCAATTTAAATCAATCACTTTTTCCTCCTGAGTTTTATCAAATTTGTATTGCTTATTTTTTGATAAAAGAAACAGTATTTTTCACAGACATAGAAAACAAACTTATGGTTACCAAAGGGGAAAGTAGGGGCGGGGGGGGGGGAGGGATAAATTGGGAATTTGGGATGAACTGATACACACTACTATATATAAAATAGATAAACAACAAGGACCTACTGTATAGCACAGGGAACTATACTCAATATTTTGTAATACTCTATAAGGGAAAAGAAATCTGAAAAAGAATATATATATATAACTGAATCACTGTGCTATACACCTGAAACTAACACAATATTGTAAATCAACTATACTTCAATTTTAAAAAAAGATTAAAAAAAAGGAATTTTTGGGGGGGTCAGGTTTGTTGAGATGTAATTTATATACTGTATAATTCACCACATTTAGGTGTACAGTTCTGTGAAAGATGACAATGAATACAATTCTGTAACTACTACCACAATCAAGATAAAGAATATTTCTCTTATTTCAAAATGTTCCCTTATGCTCTTTTACCATTGATCTTCTTCTCTCCCTCCAAGCCCCCTATCAATGACTAATTGGTTTCTGTCCCTATAATTTTGCTTTTTCCAAAATGTCATATAAATGAAATTACATAGCTTGTAGCCTTTTGATTCTTTTTTCACTCAGCATAATTATTCTGAGATTTATTCATCTTGCTGCATGTTCTTCAGTAATTCCTTTCTTTTTGTCGTTGAGTAGTATTCCATTGTATGGCTATAACAGAATTTCTTCATCCGTTCTCCTATAGATGGACACTTTGTTTTCAGTTTTTAGTGACTATGAATAAAGATGCTATAAATATTTGCATACAGGTTTTCGTGTGGACATATGCCTGCATTTCTCCTTGGTAAACACTTAAGAGTGGGATTACTGAGTTTTATGGTAAGTGAATGTTTACAGGCAACTGCCAAACTGTTTTCCAAAGTTGCTGTACCATTTTGCATTTCCACCAGCAATCTACGAGAGTTCCAATTGTGCTATATCCTTGCTACCATTTGTCTGTTTGTTTTTTCAATCTGATCATTTTAATAGGCTCATAGTGGTACCTCGTTGTGGTTTTGAATTTTATTAGTTTTAATCCCTTGATTTGAATACTATTGAAGTCAATGAGTCAAGTCTAGAGATTTAGAGAGAATACTGCTATTTATACAAAAAAAATGTTTCTCAGTCAGTTGTAATTGTGGGACCTGCAATAAGCACTTACAATGCCAAGCAAAGTTGAATCTCTGAATTTTAAAAAACACATTTTTCTTATTTTATTATTGAGAATAGCTACTCTTTTCTCCCATAAAAAATTAAGAACCACTGTTTCACGGCATGTAAAAAATTTAAAATAAAAGTAACAAATATTTATTGCATCCATACTCTGAACAAGGCTATATGTACAAATTATTGTCTTGTCCCGAATATCCATTCTTCTTCTTTAGTAACAGTTGCCCTGATTTACCTGGGTATGTGGCTAATTGGAATAAAGGTTATATTTTCAGTCTCCCCTGCAACCAACAGTGGCCACATGTTGTAGAAGTGTCATGTGACAACTTCTAGGAACCTCCCTTAAATGATGGTTGGCCTGTGCCCTTTGTTCCCGTTCTTCTTTGTCCCTTCCTCCTACCTGATACAGAGCTAAAGAAGCCACCTTAATCCATGAGTTAACCTTGACAATGAGGCCATGCTCAGAGGAGCAATAAGACAGAAGCAGGAAATTCCCTGGTGGTTCAGTGGTTGGGACTCCATGCTTCCACTGCCAGGAGCCTGGGTTTGATCCCTGGTTGGGGAGCTAAGCTCCTGCAAGCCCCGCGGCCAAAAAAAAAGATAGAAGCAGCCTGAGTTCCTGAGAATTTTGCCAACCTTTGGATTTTTAGATGAAAGAAATAAATTTGTCTTGTTGTGGTAGATTAAACAATTACCCCTAATTCTTCACTCCTCCTTATACGCACATCCTTTCCATGGCCTCATCATGGGCAGAGAGTATTCTCCACCCTCTGACTGTGGGCTCAACATGTGATTTCTTCGTAGGTAGAAAAAAACAGTGTGCTGGTTCTGAGACTGGGCCTTATGGGGCCTGCTTGCTACCTTGTGCCTCTTCTTTTACCAGAAGAATAGCCCTGGTTAGCCTGGCCCCCACCCCAATCCAAGGATGAAGGAGGCCATCCCAGTGAAACCACAGACCTCAGTGAGGAGCAGAGTTGCCTCAGCTGCCACAACCTGAGAACTATCCAGTCAAGTTCAGCCTAGATCGGCCAAACCACAGCCAACAGCTGTAGAGGATTACTGGTTTAAGCCAGTGAGTTTGGCATGGTTTGTTATTTAGGAACACCTAACTGATACACTTATTCAAACTACTGTCATTTTTGCCTCGCTATTATTCAGAGCCAAGCCAAATCCTAATTAATTCAGATACAAAAGAGTATAAGACAAAGTCCAAGTCTTCCAGGAGTGTGCAATCAAAAAGGAAAATAGGCAATCCCTAACAAAATACCAGTGGCAGTTTTCACAGAACTAGAACAATTTGTAAAATTTGTATGGAAACACAAGAGACTCCAAACTGCCAAAGCAATCTTGAGAAAGAACAGAGCTGGATGTACCACACTTCCTGACTTCAGACTATGCCAAAGCTACAGTAATCAAAACAGTATGGTACTGGCACTAAAACAGACACATAGATCAATGGAACAGAATAGAGAATCCAGAAATAAACACACACACTCACAGTCAGTTAATCTACAACACAGGAGGTAAGAATATACAGTGGGGAAAAGACAGTCTATTCAATCAGTGGTGCTGGGAAAACTGGACAGCTACCTATAAAAGAATGAAATTAGAACATTCTCTAACACCTTATACAAAAATAAACTCAAAATGGAATAAAGACCTAAATGTAAGACCTGAAACCATAAAAAAAAAACCATAAAGAAAACAGAGACAGAACACTTTTTGAAATAAATTGTAGTAATATTTTTTGATCTATCTCCTAAGGCAAAGGAAACAAAAGCAAAAATAAACAAATGAGACCTAGTTACACTTAAAAGCTTTTGCACAGCAAAGGAATCCATCAACAAAACAAAAAGACAACCTACTGAATGGGAGAAAATATTCATAAATGATGTGCCTGATAAGGGGTTAATATCCAAAATATATAAACAGCTCATACAACTCTATCAAAAAAAAAACCAAACAACCTGACTTTAAAATGGGCAGAAGACCCAAATAGACATTTTTTCCAAAGAAACCACAATGAGCTATCACCTCACACCTGTCAGAATGCCTATCATCAAAAAGACCACAAATAACAAACCTTGGTGAGGATGCGAAGAAAAGGGAACCTCTGTACACTGTTGGCGGGAATGTAAACTGGTGCAGCCATTATGGAAAACAGTATGGATATGCTCAAAAAATTAAAAGTAGAATTACCATATGATCCAGCAATTCCAGTCCTGGGTATATATATCCAAAGAAAATGAAAATACTAATTCAAAAAGATACATGCACCCCAAAAAGATACATACAGCATTATTTACAACATCTAAGACATGGAAGAAACCTAAGTGTCCATCAACAGACGAATGGATAAAGAAGATGTGGTGCATATATATACAGCACTCAGCCATAAAAAAGAATGAAATTTTGCCATTTGCAACAACATGGATGGGTATTATGCTTAGTGAAATAAGTCAGACAGAGAAAGACAAATACTGTATATTACCATTTATATGTGGAATCTAAAAAGTACAGACAAACTAGTGAATTTAATAACAAAACAAACAGATTCACAGATACAGAGAACAAACTAGTGGTTACTGGTGGGGAGAGGGAAGGGAGGAGGGGTAAAATAGGGGTAGGAGATTAAGAGGTACAAACTACTAGATATAAAATAAATAAGATACAAGGAAATATTGTACAGCACAGGGAATATAGCAAACATTTTACAATAATTTTAAATGGAGTATAATCTATAAAAGCTTTGAATCACTATGTTATATACCTGAAACTAATATAATATGGTAAATCAACTATACCTCAATAAAAGGAAAAACTGCTAACTGAAAAAAAAAAAAAAGGGAAAATAGCAGTCAGGTTAATTTAATGAGGAAAGTCTTTTTTTAAAAGGCTGCTTTCTAGGGCATGAGCTTTGATGTAACCTGGCCAATGGGGCCTGAGGGGAAGTCTGCTGGGGATTTTGAGGAAAGTTTTCTCCCTGATTAAAAAAATAAAATACACATGCACAAGAAGGACCCTCTTTCCCCCTACTTTTTGTTTTTGGATAAGGCCTTATAGTGATGTGATACCTGGAGCAGTCACAGCCTTCTTGAGACTATGAGGACACAAACCTGAGGATGAAGTTGAATACTCTAAAACACTCTAAAAATGGTTAAAAGGAAAAGTGGTCCTTAATGACATCTTTGAACTTCTGCACCTCAAGACTTAGAACAGTGCCTGGTTCATATTAGGCACTTAACAAACATCTATTGAATGAATAAATGAATTATTTTAACTTTTCAAAATTTGTCTTCATAAAAAATACAAGAAATATCTACCAAAGCTTACTCTTCATCTACCTCTGACCCAGCAATTCCACTCCTGGATATATATATAAAAGTGTTGTGTGTCCACAATAGACATGTGAAACAGTGTTCATGGTAGCTCCAAACTGGAAACAACTCAAATGTCCATCAACAGGAGAACAGACAAATAAATGTTGTAATATTCATGCTTTGGAATACTATACAGCAACATAAAAGAGCAAACTGTTAATACTCACAATGGCATGAATGAATCTCACGGACACACTACTGAGCAAAAGACAATATACACACAAGTACATACTATGTGCTTGCATTAAATAAAGTTCAAGAACAGAAAAAACTAATCCACAGTGATAGAACTATCAGTGGTTACCTCTGGGAAGGGTGGATAATTACTGAGGAGTAGGGACATAAGAGAATCTCTTGAGGTGATGGAAATGTTCTACATCTTGATCTGACTTGTGGTTATATGAGTTTATACACATAAAAAATTAATCTGTACACTTAAAATGTGTATACCTTACTGTATATGTTATACCTCAGTTTTTTTAAAGGGCAAAAGAAGTTTTTGTTTTTGTTTTTGTTTTTAAAGGAGGTATAGGAAACATTTTTTACTCAGTCTTTATTTAGGGAAGGTATTAAGTGCCTTACAAAATAATCTTCATAATCACACTATCAAGTAGGCATTGCTATCTTGCAGATGTGAGACTCAGAGAGATTAAGTTATTTTCCAAGGTCACACAGCTAATCAGTGTCAAAGCTGAGATTTGAATACAAATTTATCAGACTCCACAACCCATGATCCTTTCTCTGTGTTACTATAAAACAGGTAGGCACCTGCATAGCCTACTTTACCAAGGTCATGGAAAGAATGATCACTGTGACCCAGGAATATTCTTCCGGAGTGTGGATTTTTCTATAGAAATTGCCTAAGTAGAACAGAAAAGGCTTTATGTACAAAGATAGTCATTGCAGAATTTATAATAGTGAAAAACTGGAAACAACCTAATTATTCAACAGCATATAATTAAGCAAATTATAATGCATATATTCAATAAAATATTATGCAGCCATTAAAAATTATGCTCAAGAAAGCTTATGATATAATGTTCATTGGGGTAAACCGGAATAGAAATTGCATTTACCTTAAGAATACAACCATGAAAAACAAAAAAATTTAAACTTATGCCTATAGAGGAAAAAGCCTGAGAGTGTTTGCATGAAAAGAGCATAAACAATGTCTGTCTCTGAAGAATATGATTTGGCAAGGTGGTTGTAGGAGTTGGGGTGGGGGACGGTTAGGGAGAGGACAGGAACTTTCATTTTTTACTTTATAAACTCTGTATTTGATTTTTTTTTTTTTTACAATGAAGATGCATTTTATGACAAAATTTTAATTCAGTAAAAACAACTGGAAGGGTCTTCGCTCGTGGCGCAGTGGTTGAGAATCTGCCTGCCAATGCAGGGGACACGGGTTCGAGCCCTGGTCTGCGAAGATCCCACATGCCGCGGAGCAACTAGGCCCGTGAGCCACAACTACTGAGCCTGCGTGTCTGGAGCCTGTGCTCCGCAACGAGAGGCCGCGATAGTGAGAGGCCCCCGCTTGCCGCAACTAGAGAAAGCCCTCGCACAGAAATGAAGACCCAACACAGCCAAAAATAAATAATAATTAAAAAAAAAAAAAAAAAAAACAACTGGAAGGAAATTTGTAAAAAAAAAAAAAAAAAGGCTGCTTTAACAACTACATATACCTATATAGAAAAAAAATAAAATTTGATCCATAAGTCATTCCAAACACAAAAATTAACTTGAGATGGCCAGTATACCTGAGACAGGCTGGGACCTGGGCCCCTTTGCTGCAGTGCTTGCACCTGGGTACACGTCGAGCAACAAAATACAAGAAAACTATGTGGGACTAAAAATAACTGCATGCATGCAGCAGTTAGGGCAAATTCTG
This sequence comes from Balaenoptera borealis, assembly GCF_965194805.1. Lineage (NCBI taxonomy): Eukaryota > Metazoa > Chordata > Mammalia > Artiodactyla > Balaenopteridae > Balaenoptera > Balaenoptera borealis. Next base: position 21,700,355 of record NC_138876.1, read on the forward strand.
GACAAAAGATAGAAAGAGACCAAAAAACCCAACTGCTACTTTTCAAGAGCTCGGAGCAAAACACGGGGTCAGCAGCAAAAGCAGGGTCCTGCGCATGCCCCCTGCACATGCCCCCTGCACACACCACCACCTAAGGGGTGGGCAAAGCCCCTGAGCCACCCTCCAGCCCGACCCCTGGACACACCCCTACCCTCACTGCATATAAGGAACAAGCTTGCCCCCCCTCGGGGAGCAAGCAAGCAAGAGAACCTATTGTTTGATCTCGCTCCCCGCTGCTGCAGCAGCGGTCCCAATAAAGCCTTGCCTGAATTTCTCGTCTGGCCTCTGATCAATTTCTATTGCCTAAGGAGGCAAAGAACCCTGGTCAGTAACACACCTAACCATAAAACCCAGTGTTGAAATAAATTTCTAGGCCCAAGATGGAGTGGCTCCTCCCCAGGGTGCCACGTCAGCAAACCGAAGCTTAGATAATTTTTGTGTCCCTGTAAATGCTCTGCTTGACCAGAAACGCAGTATATCCGATCAGCCAAACCGCAACTCCAAGCCAACTCTGGGCTCTATACGTATTTCCTTGTTCCTTCTCACCCCAAACAAGGTCGACTAAGTGGTCCCAGCCAATCAGATGTTTTCTATTTTTCTCTTCCTTGTTCCTTATTCTTTATCCTATAAATGTTTTCTGCCTTTCACCCCATTTTGCAGTTCTCCAAAAGGGGACTGTCCACTTCATGAGGTGTTAAAGTTTGTTTGTATCACCTAAATTATTTTCTTTAAACGTTTAACACCAGAAACATAAAGCACAAAGGTTATATTTCCTAATATAATTAAACTGATTGCCCCAATGCTACTTTAATAAAACATAATTCATATAACTCACTAAATACTTATGTGCCAGACACTCACTGAAGAACACTTGTGCCTGCATCATTTTGTTTCATCCTCAAAAACAAACGCCATAATTCCATATTCCCCTCCATATTTGTAGGGGATGGCTATGTTTTTATCTAACATTTGTTCCCCTTGGTTTGGCAATGTCACCAGAGTTTCCTTAGAAGACCCACTTCTCCCTTATACTTACTCCTTGTGCTTTCTCTGGCTCTAGCCTCAGACTCCGGTTCCCAGGTTGGACATTTGAAGTCTTGGTGACCTTCCCAGATTCCTGGTGGAGACCTTCGTCTTGCTTTGGCGTTCTCTCCTCATCTAATGCGTGGTTCCTAAAGTTTACCATGGGTTAGGATCACCTGGAGAGCTTGTTACAGAGATTCTTAGACCCCACCCCCAGAGATTCTGATTGGTAGTTCTGGGGTAGGGCTCTTCAATTTTCATTTCTAACAAGCTCCCAGCTGATGCTGATTCTCCTGGTCTTAGGAGCCGAGAGTTTGTTAAAAATGCAGATTCTGAGCCCTACCCCAGACCTACTGAATCAGACTCTCTGAGATTAAGACCCAGAAATCTGAGTTCTAGTAAAATCTCCAAATGAGTCTTACGCACACCAGAGTTTGAGATCCACTGTTCCATTAAGTGCTTTTGAACCCTGATTTCATATTAGAATCACTTGGGGAACTTTTAAAATATTCAGAAGCCCAGGCACCTCCGTTAGAGATTGTCATTTGATTTTCTGAAAGATCTCATGAGAAAACAATTTGCAACCAAGAGATGAGAAAGACTGCTCTGAATTGTGTTGTCCTTAGGAAGGAAGGTAGGACCTAGGCATGTACCTGCAGAAGTTGGCAGTGCAGGGAAAGAGAGAGAATGGGGGCAAGGGAACAAACATTTGTTTTCTTGGATCATTAAGTAGCCGTCGAAAATACGAGTTTTATTGGCTGCATGGTATTCCATTGTAAGCTGTGCACTGTTTATCGAACATATACTAAGGGCCAGACACTATCTTATTTACAATCCATATTTACCCTATTTTACCCATTAAAAAAACTGAGGCTGAGAGAAGCCCCATTTGATTGGACCTAGAATTGCCTGACTCCCAAACCCAAGTTCTTTTTTATGCCAGAGGTTCTCAATCTGGCTGCACATTAGGAACACGTGAGGAACATTTAATTTACACAAATGCTTGGATCTCTCACCTGACTAAAGGAATCTAAATCTCTCGGGTGGGATTTGGGCATCTTTCATTGTTTTTACTATTCCCCATGATTCTGATGCACAGTCAGAGCTGAGAACCACTGCCCCGCAGCATTCTGCTTCTCGTCCTGATTGTGTATATACATATTTCTGAATTCCCTTTTCCTTTTCCAGCTTTAGCGAAGTCACTTTCTTCTGCTCCTTTTGTTACTTCTCCAAAGTCACCCCCAAAATCTCAGGTGGTCCAGAGTGTGTTTAGCCAGAACATGGTAGGGACCAGGTAACAATACATGATGAAAGGACATTACATCCAAAGAGACTAAAGTACTTTCTCACTGCAGTGAGAAATAATGAGGGATGGTACAAAATTGTCTTTTCAGGATGTCAGAGCAGAGTGTGTTTCAGTGCAAAAGATAATGACAGAGTAGGAAGGACACTGAATCAGACAGCACCTTTGAATGCGGTTAGATGAATGCTCCCTTACAATCGGCTTTTCTTTTGGTTGACAGAGATGGAAAAGAAAGATATAGTGTTATCTCTGTCCTCTGGGAATTAGCGATGTCCTCTAAGAAACAGAGCTTCAGAATCGATGAATGGGCCCCATAGGTAGCCGTGCACTATAACCGCACTTGTTCTAACAAAGAATGTGTCTTATGTGCAACAAAGTGCGCACACTCAATGCGCCCCAGACACATACATTGTCACTTTAGAATAATTCATAACAGAGTGATGGGAAAAGTAGTCAATAACTTTTAGAGGTATATGAAATTAACAATATTTCAGTTAGGATACACGATATTTTGCCAGACATATTTCTAAATATTTCTTCCTTTTCACCAAAATGTTAGATTCTTTATTCTAACTACTGGTTATTTCCAAATGCCAAAGTGCTCAATGGAGCACTGTATGTGCTATATTGGCAAGTAAAGGTAGATGGGCCCTATTTTGTCACATGTAAAAGAAACAGCGTGATACTGACAGTCATGAGTCAGGAAGGCTAGAGACCCTGGAATACAGGTGATAATAATAGAATTCATTTCATCCAATTCGATTCATTCATTCATTCACTCACTCACTCATTCAACATTTGGTAAGCACCTAGGTGCCAGAAATGACATCAAGTACTGCTAGAAAACAAGGGTAAAATAAGATCATTTTCTTTGAACTTCAACCAAAGAAAAGCCTAGGGATAGCTCTACGTGTCTAAATGTATTGTTTGAGGGAATGATGATGAGACATAAGAACCTGGAATTCTTCAGGGTCAGGGATGCTATCTACCTGCCCAGCTGTTTGGGCTCACCACCATTTTAAGGGACACCAATGTGGACAGTACATGCTAACAACAAACATGGCTCTTCTAAACGTCCATGCCACTCCTGGACAGTTTCCTTTCATGCCCTGCTCTTTCTGAATGTAGAAAACTCTCCAAGTGCCAGTATGAACATTATTACATCATACAGCTAAACGGCACCATGCCCTGTTGCTCACCATGTAAAATATTGACATTTGCTAATTCAGTTTTGGAGATTAAAAATATTTCATTACATGGGGATTGTCATTTTCACATCAAGTTGAACTAAATATCTTTGTACAATAATGTGCAAAGTGATGAGCATTTGGAAGACGTACCTTTTCAGCATTTACTACCTGTGGAAAGGTTTAGATAATCTGTAACATCTTGGCAACTAAAGGGCACGATGGCATCTTTCTGAATACGTCAGGGAGTGGACAGTGGGCATGAGCAAGCTGGCAGAGAGCCACTAGGGGTTAATTCACCGGAGAAAAAGAAATATCAGCACCCAGAGAGCTTGTCAGTAATTTTTTTTTCCTTTAAAGAAATTGGAAACAATTCGTACATTTTCTTTTTTTCTTTAGCTGCCCCTTAAAAACATCTAGAGTGCAGAAATATATTTTGTTCAATCCACTTGGTTGTATGACTAAATCATGAATAAGTATGTATTGTATACCTACGGTGTATATATACTTTAACAGCTTTATTGAGATATAATTTACATAACACAATTCACCCATTTAAAGTGTACAGATTCAATCGTTTAATATATTCACATTATTGTACACCTAATCACCATAGTCAACTGTAGAATATTTCATTACTCTAAAAGAAACCTTGCACCCCTTACCCCCTATCCGCCTGTCATCTCTTCTAGCCCCTAGGTATCCACTTTCTGTCTCTATAGATTTGCCCATTTTAAACATTTCATATAAATGGAATCACACAATATATGATACTTTGTGACTGGTTTCTTTCACTTAGCATATTTCCAAGATTCATTCATGTTGTAGTATGTATTGGTATTTCATTTCTTTTTATTGCCAGATAAATTATATGGGTATACCACATTTTATTTATCCATTCATCACTTAATGGATATTTGCATTGTCTCCACTTTTGGGTATTATAAATAATGCTGCTATGAATTTTTGTGTTCAGATTTTGTGTGAACATATGCTTTCATTTCTCTTGGGTATATACCTAGGAAAGGAATTGCTGGATAATACAGTAATTTTATGTTTAAGCATTTGAGGAACTGCCAGACTGTTTACCAAAGCAGCTGCACCATTTTACACTCCCACCAGCAATGTATGTGGGTTCCAATTTCTCCGCATCCTTGACAACACTTGTTATTTCTTGTCTATTTAATTATAACCCATCCTAGTGGGTATGAAATGGCATGTAATTTCCATTTGTCTTTTCACCTTCACAATAATTTTATTTGGGCGGTTTTTGTAGGGGAGAAAAAGGTTGTGAAAACTTCTTCTTTTATAATCTTTAAAGATTATGTTAATGCTTAGATGTGATTTTTTTGCCTGATCCCTTCTCACCTCTCTTTATAATAGTACCCCATTTTTTTCTTTGATAAGGACTATCCCTTATCCACTCTCAGTCTATATAATTTGAGTAGAGCTGACCTCCTCCCCCCTAGTGCCAGAATGAACACCTGAATCAGGCCTGGCTAATTGGAAACGTTGTATTAGAACAGGGCCTAGTCGGGGGCGGAAAACCACACCAGTCATGTGAAAGAGATAATGTAATATAAACATGTATTAATTAAGTATCAAGTTGTTAACCAGGACCCTAAATAGGTAGAAAGAGAACCCTAAAGCTCCTGGAGGTATAGCAACTGCAGGAAGCAGCTTCTGCCCTTAAAGCAAGGGGATAAAATGGAAGAGGTGAGAATTACTAAAACAGAAGTGTGGAGAAGCAGCCCTTGGAGTTGAAACCTCGGAGAAGGCAAACTCCGATCCATTGGTGCAGACGTCTCTCAGCTCAGAGGAGGGGCCCCATGCATCTGGTACCCACACACATCTCAGCAGAATGGGCTCCAGCCCCTTAGTGCTGGTGTCTGGCTCTCTGGTGGGGGGACAGGGGTGGATGCAATAAAGCTGTTTCTGCAAGTGTTGCAAATTGGATTCAGGGACCGTGTTAGTAAGAAACTGCAGCTGCTAGAGTGAAGAAGTGACACTCGCAAGAACCCCAAGCAGTCAGGGAGTCTACAGTAAGCTCACAAGAAGAAGCATGTCCTTTCTTCTTCCATCCTCTTTCCAGGTCCTGCCTTAGTGCCCCTCAGTGGCAGAATCTACAAAAAAGCTGCCACCAGAGAATTGTGGTTTGCAGAGTTCCAGCTCCAGTGCCACAACATAGAGCAGAGAAAGGTGGGCTTGGAGCTGGCACAGTCCACCCCTTTGGCTACTCAGCATCCGTATGCACCCTTCTTTACACATTTAAACTTTCAAACAATTAACTCCCTGTTTCACCTAACATGATGCAACTGTCCTTCATACAAATGAAGGTATTCTCACACTCTTCACAAAATGAGGAGATGCAAAATCCTAATGGTCATTGTAGCTGTCTTTAGGTTATGTTAATTACCCCTCAATTTCAATCTCAGTGCCAGCTGAAATTCTGTTTCTGAAGACCAAATGGTAAAGTTAACCGCAGATAAAAAACACTTGTAGGCGGTGGGGGAGGGATGGACTGGGAGTTTGGGATTAGTAGATGCAAACTGTTATGTATAGAATGATAAACAACAAGGTCCTACTGTATAGCACAGGGAACTATATTCAATATACTGGGATAAACCATAGTGGAAAAGAATATAAAAAAGAATGTATATGTGTGTATAACAGAGTCACTTTGCTATACAGCAGGAATTAATACAACATTGTAAATCAACTATACTTCAAAAAAAAAAAATTAAAAAAACACTTGGGGCTTCCCTGGTGGCACAGTGGTTAAGAATCCGCCTGCCAATGCAGGGGACATGGGTTCGAGCCCTGGTCCAGGAAGATCCCACATGCCGCGGAGCAGCTAAGCCCATGAGCCACAACTACTGAGCCCATGTGCTACAACTACTGAAGCCCACGCACCTAGAGCCTGCACTCCACAACAAGAGAAGCCACCGCAATGAGAAGCCCGCGCACCACAAGGAAGAGTAGCCCCCGCTCGCCGCAACTACAGAAAGTCTGCACGCAGCAACGAAGACCCAATGCAGCCAAAAAAAAAAAAAAAAAACAAACACTTGTATAAAATAATTAGGGAAAGGAGGAGAAAAAAAGAAAATAGTATATATGTGTGAGTGTATGATTCTTTTATACATAATATATATTGTATATGTACATATAATGTATATGCACATATATTTATATATGTATAACATTTACATAATATATGTGTACATATGTATATTATATATACATATATGCATATAGCTATAGATACATATACACATAACTAGGAAGAAAATATTCATAGATGTTAGAGGCATAATTTATGTAATTGGTCACAAGGTCATATTTGATATTTTAAACTTTTCCATTATTGTATTAGTGGTATTGCTGCATAACAAATTACTGCAAAACTTAGTTGCTTACAACAACAAACATTTCTCTCACATGGTTTCCATGGGTCAGGAATTCAGGAGTGACTTACCTGAGTGGTTCTGCCTCCCATGAAATCACAGTCAAGATGTTGGCTGGGTTGCAGTCATCAGAAGGCTTGAGCAGGGTTAGAGGATCCACTTCCAAGATGGCTCACTCACATTGCAAGTAAGATAATGTGGGCTGTTGGCAGTAGGCTTCCTTTCCTCTCCACGTGGAATTCTTCATAGAGCTACTTAAATAGCCTCATGACATGGGAGCTGGCTTCCCCCAAGAACAAGTGATCCAAAAGAGAGCAAGATGGAAGCTACTTTTTTTTAGGACCTAGCTTCAGAAGGTACATGCCATCATAGTATTAGTATTCTATTTGTTATATGGGTCAGCTCGATCAAGTGTGGAAGAGGACACACAAACTTATGAATACCAGGAGGTGAGAATTTGGGGGCACCATCTTGGAGGCTGGCTATTGCAACTATGTGTTCCATGTTTCTTTTGACATCAGCCAGAACCTCAATTTGTTCTGTAACTGGTGAGGCAACACAAACCTTCATTCCTGAAGTGTTTGAATACACCGTGGTTCTGCCTCTCTTTGTTTGTAGTAGTTTTTAACTAACATTTACTATCAGATATAGAAGTAATAAGAGGCATCTTAGAGACTCTCCTCAGTTCCAGAAATAGTCCTCCCTACTCTCACCCTGTAGCAGGAATCCAATTTGCTCTTTGAAATTGGGATCAATTATCCCAGCCAGTAGAGTAACTCTCTTCTTTGCCTGTTGGTTCAGAGGCATGAGAAAAAACCCCCAAATGACCTGGTGGCAGTCTCATCTTCCAAATGAATGGAATTATTGTTGCACCCTTGGTAGGAGCATTTCACCCTTAGAAACAAGACCTCCAAGCCAGCAGAGCTCAAAGTTGTGAGGGAAGGAAGCAAAAATTCTCTGAGTGGGTTACAAAATGTAATAGTGAGAGGAGCTCCTCCCATTTCTATCCTTTAATTCCTGGACCCATGTAGTCTAGGTATGGAAGAGACACACCATATATTGACCTCTGGTTCAAAGTTTATACTGCATCTTGTAAGAGAATATCCATCCTTTCAAGGTGTTGTCTCCAAACTGGCATTACTTACATAATGATGTATTATAGCAAGACCATTTAATACCACAAATTCCTTGATTAGAAGCAGTATTGGCAGAATACCATGATGGCAAACAGGCATTTTGTTAAGTGATACTGACAGAAGCATTATGGGAAAGAAAAGAAAACTCATATACAGAATAGGCTCTGTTCCATTAAGGATAAATTTCTATTCCCTCCGTGATGGAAAGGATCCAGTGTAATCAACCTGCCTGCAGGTGGCTGATGGGTTCCTTTCCCCTCCCCACCAGAATGGTGCCATACTGTGGGCTCAGTGTTGTTCTCAGCAGTAGTGATAACTAGGTCAGGTATGCTGTTGAAGCCCATACATAGTCTCCATTCTGTCACCATAGCCACTTTTTTCATGGGCCCAGTGAACAAGCACTCAGCGGCGGGAAAAGACATCTAACTGACATCTATAGAAAGTGCCATTCTGTTCACCTGATTTTTGAGAGCCTCCTCTGCAGTGAATGCCTACTGATGGATTTTCACATGGGACACAATTATCTTCATACTTTGTGCCCATTCTAAAAGATCCATCTATATACTTCTTCACCAGACATCTTTCTCACAAATCTTCCAATCCTATTCTTTCCAAGTCCCTAACTTGACTAACATGGTTGTAGTACTTGCACCTTCCTGCTCATCAGATTCAACCTGCGAAATCCCATCATTGTAGTGGGTCAGTGTGACATTGTGTGGAATATCAAGATGCTCATGATCTCCACATACTATACTATGGCTGAAGGCAAATGAGCTGACTTAGCATGAAACAAGACTGTAAAGGTATACTATTGACCCTGTCAAGGAAAAGCAAACTGATTTTTGGTGGTGGTCCTAGCAAATTGTTAAAAATTGAAGGAGAAAAAAAAAAAAAGGATTTTCCACATGAGGTGCCAGGAGCTGTGTTGATTTGTTCCAGCAAAGATATTACACCTGGAAGAGGTCCTGCAAATGAGTTACCCTCTGATTAACATTAAAATAATCTAGTCATGCTTCAAGATCCATCTGCCTTCTGCACAGACCAAATAGATGTGTTAAATGGAGATGAAATAAGAATCAACATTTCTGCATCATTCAAGTATTTGGTGATGGTAGTAATCCCTGCAATTCCTCCAAAGATGTCTTATTCTTTTGGTTTACTATCCTGGCAGGGAGGAGAAATTCCAATAGCTTCCCTTTGACCCTTCATACCCTAATGACCCTTAGTTCATAAATGAGAGCGCTAATACAGGGACACAATCAGTTGCCTAGTATGTCTTTAAGTTACACATTCTGGAACTGGAGAAAAAACACAGGGTGGGCTGATGGACCTACTGTGATTCAAACTTGGCATGTAACTCAATTTATCACCTGACCACCATAAACCTCCATTTTGAATGTTGGACCAGTTGCATTTTGAAACCCTAGCAGTCAGCATCAATTCAGAGTCAGGGTGTAGTAATCTCCAAAAGTTCTAGATATTTTTATTCCCCAAAGCACATTCACTCTAGAAAAAGGCCACAGGTCCCTTTGGGGAAGGCTTCGTGCGGACTTCAGTAGTTGTGGCTCGCGGGCTCTAGAGCGCAGGCTTAGTAGTTGTGGCGCACAGGCCTAGTTGCTCCGCGGCATGTGGGATCTTCCTGCACCAGGACTCAAGCCCTGCATTCTTAACCACTGTGCCACCAGGAAAGTCCTTGAATTTTATTTTTTATATTTTAACTTAAAAATTACTATTTTATAAAAGTGAGTTGACTTTTCCAGCTCTCCAGTTTGGACTCTAATAATAGGCAATCAGATGGCACTGAATAAACATAAACCTTGTTAAAAATACCTAAAATTTGTGCATTTGAGGATATTGAAACAAGTATCATCAGTGTACATTTCATTTGCTTTATCACTTCATCTACATTTGATTTGCTAATCTTAACTCTTGTCATTATTGACAAATGTTACTTCTCCTCACAAGAACTACAGAACTATATTCACTTTTTTCCAGTACCTTTGCTTTCCCTTTAAAAAAGTATTCCTACCATTAAGAATTTAAACCAGAATCATGAAATGACAATAGAAAACACTCATCTGGCTTGACAGGTAATATAGCCTGGGTGGTCCTCCTGGTGTAAAGCTAAAATTCCACTTTCCACCAGAAAAGCACCTCTGAATTCAACTGAGAATGACATTTCTATAGGAATAAATTTGAATTTTCTCATATTTAAGAAAAGTTATTTATTTTAGCCTAAATAAGAACTTATTCATGAAGTACTTCATACATGATCATGATATTCTAAGGATACAGATTAGAACAACTATTTGAAGGTATCACAGGCAGCTCAAAGTCAGGAGCTACTGATCAATCTGACAACTTTATACTTCAAACTTATAGTGCAAAAATACTTTAATTTTGGCCTGAAGGATGATTAAACAATTGGGGAGGGGGCCGAAAAAGAAAAGCTTGATTATTCAATTCCTAATTGAATTAACCCTTTAGACATTTTTTTAAAATTTTATTTATTTTTGGCTGCGTTGGGTCTTCGTTGCTGTGTGCAGGCTTTCTCTAGTTGCGGCGAGGGGGGCTACTCTTCGTTGCAGTGTGCGGGCTTCTCATTGCAGTGGCTTCTCTCATTGCGGAGCATGAGCTCTAGGCGAGCAGGCTTTAGTAGTTGTGGCACATGGGCTCAGCAGGTGTTGCTGACGAGCTCTAGAGCGCAGGCTCAGTAGTTGTGGTGCATGGGCTTAGTTGCTCCGCAGCATGTGGGATCTTCCCTCACCAGGGATCGAACCCGTGTCCCCTACATTGGCAGGTGGATTCTTAACCACTGTGCCACCAGGGAAGCCCCCCCCTTTAGACATTTTTAAAGTAACATTTAAAGCCAACCTGAAAGAGTATTATTTTGGAATTTTTGCCATTTAAGATAACATTTACATCTAAAAGAAAATCATCTTCCAGTACTCAAAAAAAGTAAAGGGATGTTTTTTCCCCCCTAGGATCTTATAAAAAATTAAGACGTTCTCAAGAAAAATTGAGAGAAATGATTTTTCAACAAAGAATTCTTTATCTTGCTAGATTATCAGTGCAACAAATATAGGTTTAGACACACTGGTCGAGCCTCAAAAAATGTACCTCCTACACACTCTACGCTCCACCACAGCAGAAGAGGAAATCAAGAGCGAGCAGAATGAAGAATCTAGGCTACAGAAGTGACAAAGTAGATTCTCTGGATAAGGACAGGAAATGCCTGGGTGATAGCTGAGCAACATGCTTGGCAGAAAACCTTTCCACATTGGAGGACAGAGGGCTGGCTCCAGAAGTATTCCAGGGGTAAGAAATGACCCGATATTATATTGAAAATTATGAGATCCTTTCCAGAGTTACTGGAGAATATGGCAAGATCAAGTCAGATGCTAGAAGAAAATGAGGCCATTATTAACTTCTAGAATAACAAAAAAGTAACATAAAAACCAAATTCAACCATAGCATGCTACTTGGTTTAGTAGTAAACAGAGTTTGTAGTCATCAAAATGAAAATACTGAATTTGGGATGTATAAAGATTGAAATATTAATATATTAGAAAAATGGTGGAGTAAAATAAGTAAGCAAAATTTCTACTATTTCTAGTAGGAAGTCAATAAATAATGGGCCCATCCAAAGGTAGCAGCAGATTCATATTATTTGGAAATATACAGGTAAATTCTACAACCACTACATGAGTTGAAAGAGAAAGTTTCCTCTGTGAATGTGAAAAAGGGATTATCTCTTTTTTGTCACAAGTGTTTTGGTACTATACGATTTTTTTAAACTATCTGCATATAATGTTGGAGGGTGGGGGACAGCAGTAAGACAGAAAGAGACAACAGTTTACATTAAAAAACAACCTCCAAATTCTCTAAGAAAAGTGAACATGATCACACCTAAATCCATCCACTCTGGTTTTTTTTTTTTTTTTTAAACAAATAATTTTAAACAAAGGCTTGTGGGTCAATATTCATTTACAAAAATAAGTTTAGTCTTTTAACATAAGTACTTCCACAGTTTCAAAAAGAAATTCATTTTCATATTTGCATGTCTTTAAAGGTATCCAAAGGACTCATTATCCTGCATTCTGCTTTTCAGAAAGTACTTTTGAGGTAGATCTGTTTCGGATTCTTTTTCTTTTTCTTTTCTTTTCAGAGGCAGATGAGTTTGTATCCTGTGTTTTTTTCTTTTTCTTCAAACAGCTAAGAGGATTAGGGCCACTTATTTTCCTGCGCTTTTTTTTTCTTCTCTGTTCAGGGTCTTTTATTAAACCCTGTTCCTCTTTGAGTTGCTTGATACTTTGTTTCTCTTGCCCTGAGACAAGCTGACCTGACTCTACTGCTTTAGCAAATGCAATTGTTTTTGGAGAAGGTTTGTCGAAGACTATAGTGTTCTGAATAATGAACATGAGAGGAATTCCAGGCTTTTTCTTTACTTTCATAGACAAATTCTGATCCTATTAAAAACAAAAATAGAATTATTTAGTTCAAATATATCAATTAAATCAGATGCCTTAAAGAGATTCTAAGAACTTAAAGAGGGCTATACTGAAAATTAAAGAGATCACAGGTTTTACTTTTCAAATCAGTATGTCTTACTAATGGGAGTATATTTCATGATAAAGAAAGGAAGAGGGCTTCCCTGGTGGCGCAGTGGTTGAGAGTCTGCCTGCCAATGCAGGGGACACGGATTCGAGCCCTGGTCTGGGAGGATCCCACATGCCACGGAGCAGCTGGGCCCATGAGCCACAATTACTGAGCCTGCGCGTCTGGAGCCCATGCTCCGCAACAAGAGAGGCCGCGATAGTGAGAGGCCTGCGCACCGCGATGAAGAGTGGCCCCCACTTGCCACAACTAGAGAAGGCCCTCACACAGAAACAAAGATCCAACACAGCCATAAATAAATAAATAAATATTTAGGAAAAAAAAAAAAGAAAGGAAGAAAAACATAAAAACTGAGCACAGTTAAGTGGCAACAATGTGAACTGGATTTATCAATATTTTATATTGATCGATATTCTAAGATGACAAATTTTCTAGGACCTCGAATTACAAACTAATACAAAGGTAAATATACTAGATGATGTCCCTCATTTCTACTCTGAGATATGTTTCAGAAAGGGTCAAGAATGCTCACAGAGATTGAAAGAATAGAAATAAAGTAGGAATTAGCTGACTCAGATTCTAGACTCAGCTCTGCTTCTAATTGTGTAATTTTATAATCCTACAAGCAAATTTAAGGAAATCTGTATGTATGCAAGCTTATTCATTAATATCGACCCCGAGAGTCTCTCCTCCCCTGCTTCCCAGTCTTTAAAAGCCTGAAACAGTTCCATACTGGTGGTATAGTCTCAAACAATATGAAACACGACTTTCCAAGAAATAATATAAAATACGGGAACGTGAAAAAACATGCATAAACATAAAATGTAAAATCTTTGCTCTACTTACCTTCCCTTCAAGAGCCCTAAAACATATCATCACATCTGTCAATAACTTTTATTTTACAAAAGGAAACTTCAGTAATTTAGAAGAAAATCATTATGCTTAAGGTTCTCTCCTCAAACTCTCAAATGACAATTGCTTTTGTTGACTACAAATTAACTTGAAAGTGTGCGTTTTAAAAAGTTGAAACACTTAAACCACTTCCACCTAATTTTTTCTAATGATAAATAGCTCCATATGGAGTATAAATAGAAATGATTAAGATTGACTCTGGTCTTAAAAGTGGTATCACCTGTGTTGCCACAAAATAATGGTGAGGATTCCCATCTTCAACCATGGAAAGCAGACATTCTGATCCACTCACTGAATTCTTGAAATGGGGACAGTTTCGAACCTGGCATTTTTGTGCAATCAGCTTTGCCCCATATAAGTCCTTTCCCAATGTTTCCAACTCTTTTAACACACACCTGAAAAAAAAAAAGTTATTAGCAGCTCACAATTATAATAGACGCATATCTGTTGTTCACATAAATTATTAAAAAAAACACTCAATTCTTCTTTTTAAGCTACAAACCATACATTAAGCATTTCACTATTAAAAGACCCGAAAAATGCATACACGAAGTAGAAGGAAAATAATAAAAAGTTAACATGTACTGAGCATTTATGATGTGCAGGCAGCATACTAACTGCCTTTACATAAATTCTCGCTTATCTCACAACAGCCCTACAAAGTTGGGCAGCTTACTTTATTTATTTTTTTTCTACTTTTATTCTATTTATTTTTATTAATTTTTCTTGGAGTATGGTTGCTTTACAATGTTGTGTTAGCTCCCACTGCACAACAAAAGGAATCAGCCACACACATACAGATATCCCCTCCCTTCTGGACTTCCCTCCCATTTAGGTTAGCACAGTGCATAAGGTAGAGTTCCCTGTGCTATACAGTATGAGGGCAGCTTACTGTAAAATTATCCTTATTTACAACACCTCATTCTGAGAGATTTCAAGTAACAGGCCCAAATTCAAACAACTAATAAGAGGTAGAGTTGAAATGTGAATCTAAGTAGTTTGACGATAGATGCTTTGCACCAACCACAGTGCTACAGGCTTCTTCTTCAAGTGCAAATCGGTGCACCTTCAGAATATTTTCAGCTTAGAAAAGTAAACATTCTCAAGTCACCAGCGTGTTTAAAAACAATCACAACTTTCTTTCACTTTGCATTTTCATATTAATATCAGGCAATGTTTTTCAAAGTGTCATCTATAAACTACCCCTATTGGAATGACACAGTGATATTAATTTCTAGCTCCTTTCTCATCCCCAAATCTGAACCTCTTGTAGAGTCAAACATTAGCATCTTAATAAGCTCCCCAGGTACTTCCTCTGTCCCACTTAAAAATTATGAGAACTACTGAGTCAAAGATTTCTTCAACCCTAGCCAGCCCTTGCCTGACTCTACCTTGCCTCACCGGCTTTATCACACCATTCGTTTTTGCTTTTTTTAAGAGATTTTGCTTTCTAAAGTCATCCATTTTGAACTCCATTTTGAGTTTCAGGCCTAAATTGCCAACTACTTATTGAATATTTCCTGTGGATGGCCCGCCATCAGCTCTTCGTCAAGTTCACAAGGTCTAAAATCAAACTACTTTCCTGCCTCCAGACTTCTCCAGGGCTTGCTATCTCTTTGAATTTACTACCTTCCCAGATACTGTTTCGAAATCAGAAATCCTATTTAACCTTTGCTTCCTCACTCCTACCCCTGCCCCTACCCCATCAGTGGTAGTCCTATCTCAGCTGTTGCTATCTACCTCTGTAATGTCTCCTTGTGGAAGTTCCCACCTCTCCTCTCTCAGGTTCAGGCTCCCATTATTTCTTGACTAGACAACCACAAAACGGATTTGCCTGTCTTCATTCTCTTGCTTCTCCAACTTACCCCTCACATAGCTGCAGTTATCTTTTCTAGAAGATACTTATCAGGTCTGATAGCATTTATCTCTTGATACACACCAAGAATTGACAATCATATGCTTTAAAATAAACTAGCAGTAACTTATTCTTAAATGAATAAGAATGGCCATGTCGGGACTTCCCTGGCGGTCCAGTGGTTAAGAATCACTTACGATGCAGGGGGCGCGGGTTCGATCCCTGGTCAGGGAACTAAGATCCCACATGCCGCGGGACAACTAAGCTCACGAGCCACAACTAGAGAGAAGCCTGTGCACCTCAACGAAAGATCCCACATGCTGCAACTAAGACCCACCCGAGGGAGTCAAAAAAAAAAAAAAAGAACGGCCATGTCAATAATTGCAAAGACTTGGTGATAGACATTTCGTTATACTATTCTATTTTTGTGATATGTATGAAATATCCCAGAAGTTAAAATAAATTCTTTAGGGGGAAAATGCTGCAGAATGTAATTTCATGCAGTACTTCTCAACCTTTTTTATATTACAGCCCTGTATTAAAAATGTTAGTATTTCTATGGCAGACGGGTAAGTGGACAAGGCTTGTAGCCAGAAGCAATCAACTCTGGGGCACAGACCATCTGAGGACTTGTCTGGCGGCTCTGAAGGAGATGGAGATCAAAACTTAGGGGGCATCTATGACCCATGTGAGGCTCTGCTTGAATGAAACCCACATGAAGTTCTGAATATAGAAAGCTGTTCATGGAGCAGTGTTATGTGAGAAAAGCAGGCCATTAATATCACATGCAGAGTAAGAACCCATTCGTGTGTGTGTGTGTGTGTGTGTGTGTAAAGAACTGGATGATACACCACATGTTAACAGTGGTAAGTCACTGGTGTGGTATTATGGGTCATTTAAATTTTCTCTGTTCACTTTTTAAAGGAAATATTCTACAAAGGAATAAAAAAAACAAAACTAAGTTTATGAATAGTAGTTCTTCATTATGCAGCCTCAACTTATCTTCTTCCCAGCTTCTTTCCCAGATGTACGCTGTGCTCTAATCTCTTTCCCTGTCATTTCACAACTCCACTCCTTTGTTCAAGAGGTCCCTACAAGTCACTTCCCTTTTCTTTCACTCAAAAAATGTCCTTCCCCTCAGAACTGAACCGTGACTGGGCTCAGAAGTTATCTCCTCTGTGGAACCTTCCTTGATTCCATCCTTCCTCCAATCAACCCCCCAAGATTCCATCTTAGGTGTTCCCACACTTTGAAGAAGTGAGGAAACTAGGGGTCAAAACACACCAATTAGAGGTTGATTTATGCACTTTGCTGGCCATACGAGCTGGGAGATCATCCTGTTCACCAAGTTATCCTCTGGCTAGAGCAGTGCTCGGCGTATGGCTGGTGCTCAATAAACACAGTTGAATAAACAAATGACCTTGCACAAAGTTCTTGAAACATCGAGTCCTGACCTATCTTTCTGGGAATCGAAGATATTACATCATGGGGCAGTTGTGAAGCTTGAAAAATTCTTAAACTGGGAAAAACTATGCAAACAACAAGCAATCACTTAGAGGATATAGATCTGAGATACCAATAAATGCTCTACATATACTATACCTCGTCCGACTTCTAGCAAGTTTGTAAGTAGTTACGAGCTTTTTTCTACAAATGAGTAATCCAAGGCTCGGAGAGGTTAAGTAACTTGCCCGAAATCACAAAGCTGGTAGAACCGGGTCCAATAGTGGAAACCAGGTCGAACGGCAACGCACGTGTTCTTATCCTCCAGGATAAGATGAATACTCGCCGGACCTTATACTGTCTATCCACTTGGTAGATACTCGCCCACCCTCCTTAGCGGCCCCGCTGAACTGTCAACTCCTCGTGGGCGGCGCGCTTTGCCCCTCGAGGGCTCCCAATGGATGCCTGCGAGCAGCGGCCTCCCCTCTACCGCACCCGCGGGGCCCCCGCGCCTCCACCCGGACCAGCCAAGCCCACCTGGTGGTGCACAGCTGAGTCTCCCCCATGAGGTAGCGGGGCAGCTGCTCCCGCAGCTGGATGCGGCCCCGCAAAGCCGCCTGACAGAAGGTGCCGTCCAGCAGGATCTGGTACGGCTCGCGGACCCCAAAATTGTTTCGGAAGAAGCCAAGATGCTTCTTGGCGTGTTTCTGCCTCGTGATCTTCATGCCTGGCTTTCCCGGAGCGAGCCACCGGACCAGAAAGCAGCAGCGAACTCCCCCGCCACACAACCCGCTATTGGCAAGACGGGCTTCTCCCGGAAATGAAGAACCCTTGGCCCCGGAAGCAAACGCCCCCATCTGTGGGCCTGGTTTACGTCACTCCCAAACGAGAGCGCGCTTTACCCGGTGCCCGCGCTTTAAGGGGCACGCCCTCGGGGGCGGAGCTTGCGCGTAAGTGGGAAAACGACTAAGTGCGCGATTAGAGGCGCACATGCGCATTCATGGGCCAGGTTAAAAAAAATACACACTGCCTGTTGCGCGTTACCTGGCACGGCATCTGAAAAGTCCGCGGTATAATAACAGTGAAGATATTGAGCCTTAATATGTCCTAGGCACTGTTCTAGGTAATACACCTTATATTTTTCCCTTTAATGTTAATAATTCTCAAATGAGGGAAGAAAGCGACCAAAGTATATTGGGCGACTATGATTGGGCAGGTTTGTAGTGATTGCCTTCCTATAAAGAAGTTAAGCACGTTTACTAAGGGCACGTGGTTCTTTAGTGTCAGAACTATCACCGGAACTCAGGTCCCCTGCCTGAAGTTCAAATATTCTTGCACTTCCCCTCACCTCCCGCACACATTCCCGCCATAGGACCACCCCCACTGAAAAGCCAAATGTCAGGGCAAAAAGTCCCCATCGTTTTGCATTTCCTCTTTTCCTGGAGACCATCCTAACTCACTCGCAAGGAGTGTTTCCGGAGGACTTATTCAAGAGCTTCGTTTTCCAAGAGTCAGTGTCCCTAAATTAGAGTGCTAATTCTGCCCCTCACCCAAGCCATTTGACCTTGAGCAACTCCCCAAGAAACCTGGGTTCAGCTTCCTCACTGTCAAATAGGTTGGCAGGACTATATGACTTTTAAGAACGCTTTTTATGTCTGTAGTCTCTGAGGTAGGAGAACGACATACTGGGCTACTAACAGGGAGGTACAAAGCTGACCGAAAGTTTAGAAATTATTTGGTCAACTTGATTAATAAAGAGAGTAAATCTGAAAATTTTGAGTTCACCCGTGGCTAACTGCCACATATCCACTTCAAATATAATAATCAAAGAATGGGGAGTATGGAATTTTGCATTTTTTCTTCTGGCCTGGAATCTGTCCCAGATCTTGTTTTAGCTAAAGATTGAGAGAAAGAACCAATGCAGAAAAATAACTTACAAAGTGATCGAGGTGTGTTATTTGCATTTGGGGTTTTATTTGAAGATATAGGTTTATGAAATTGGAACCAAAATCTTCTATAATGTTAACCCTGTCTTGATTCACAGCACAACATCACTTAGATGACTGCTTTCATTTAACTGAAAGTAAATTTAGGAATTGGAAGCCATGAAGAGTTATTGTAGGATTGGATTCATGGTTCTTGAGTATAATTGCTCATGACCTTCCAGTCTGAATACTCTCTTTATCCCTGTGTGCCAACACCCCACTCTGACTATAATCCCACCAAAGACAGAAAATATACTCTCCCAGCCTTGCAAAACAGTTTTAAAAACAGGCTCACAGATTTATCTACCAGCTCCATCCTGTTAGCCACGTTTCACTACTAAGAAAAATGAGGTTCAGGACTAGGGATTTGAGTCATACTCTAGTTTTGTTTTTTTTTTTAATTTACTAGACTGTAGCATTTTTTTCAAACTCTATGTATATGACAGTGCTATTTACACAACTGACCCTTATTTCACCAATAAGAAGACAGTCTATACTGCTGATTATCAAGTTTAAAACAGAATTTTCTGTTACAGCAGTGTTTCTCAAAACATGATCCTGGGACATGCAGAAAAGTTCTTAGTGTGCTTGTTTAATATGCCCATTTCTGATGCAAAACAAGTACTGAGGGAGAGGAATACTAATCAGAGAGGAAGTGACATTTATTACAATATCCCCAAGTCATTTATTATGCATATTGGTGTTCCAGAAGGACTGTCTGCAGTAAAGCATCACTGTTTACCCAATGGGACATTTTCATTAAATGGTCCACTGAATACGTTTTGGCCTGATGCCAAATGACCTAGTATTGGAAAATCAATATTTGGCCACAACAAAGGCAGAAGCCAAATATTGCCATTATTGGAGAAACTATTTGGATATAAGTTTAAATCTGAAATTTTACTTTGAAAATTATTATAATATTATTAAAATTTTTAATAGTCATTGAAAATTTTTTTGACCTTAGAGTACAGGAACAGTAATGTCTCAGTATTGCTAGCTGCTATTTTTTTCCTCAGGTCAGTACACTGGATATTTTCCAGGCCAAATAGACATTCAGTTGAGGTAGGGGATTAATTTATTTTTCTTTATTTTTTCATACTCTTCATATTCTTTATTACATCTGGATCAAATATAATTTATAATATGATGTTGTTGTACATGATTTTGAAGTTCTTTCTTCATGAAATTTTGATGAAGCCAAGTTGACCTGAAAATGATTTATTCCTGCAAGTTATGACTAATTCCCAAACAAGAATTTTCATGAAAGATTCATGTCCTAAATGGAATTAAATAGGTAAATATTAAATACAATTCATAAAGGTTATTTTGTTTAATTTCATAAATACTAGTATACCAAATAATTCAGCAAAGATATCTATTGTGATATTATTCTGCCTTATATTCATATTTAAATATTTATGTTTGTTAACATCCATTAGCTCCAAAGGAATACAACGTTTTCCCTAACGTTATCCAGCTAACATATTCTTTAAATAAATAATTTCCTTAAATAAATAATTTAAAACAACTTAGGTAAACTGGTTTGTATTGAGGGCTTATTAGTCCTTCACTAAGATTCCCTAGGATAAACTCCATCTGGGACTTGCTTACTGTGAGTTTTTATATATAGGGGAAGGTGTTATGAAGGTTGGTTCTGGAGGCTGCCACATTTTTAAAAAACATCCTTACGGTTTTCAAATTACAAAAATAACACATGCCTGTTATAACAAGAGGAACAGTGGAACAACACAGGACATTCATCCCTTCTTCCTTGCCCAAATAACACATGTTAATCTACTGTGTAACTTCTGTAATTTTTTTAATATTCATATACTTATTTGCCTACATATATGCATACATATGTAGAGATTTTTGTCACTCTATGTTATTCAAAGATAGAATCATATTTTATCACTTCTGTACACTTTGCTTTTCTTACCCAACAATCCTTGTGGAAATCCTCTCCACACATACTCCAAGTCAATTGGCATAGTTCTTATTCATTATTTTTAATGGCTGCATGAAATTTCCCACAAAATCACCACATTTAACATAATGACTGTGACACAGACTGTAAATTGACGCTCAATATCTCTTCTCTTTAGTAATACGATCCTAATTTTATTCTGGACAATAGTGTGCCCAGAAAAGAGAATCCATTTCCCAGCCTTCTGTGCAGTGAAGTACAGTCATACGATTAAGTTTTAGCCAAGTGTATGTAAGCATAAGTGTTACAAGGGACTTCTGGGAAAGCTGCTTAAAGGAACTTGACTTAACTTGGTGACGGGCACTTTTGTTTTTTTCCATTGCCTTTCTAACCACTCCCTGGAATTTGGATGTGACGAAGGGAACCCTAGCAACGTATTTTAGACCAAGAAGTAAACTTGAGGATGGAGGCCATGTGCTAAGCTAGCAAAGTAGATAAGAGAAGCAGCCTGGGCCATCAATGACTATGAAACTACCTTTCCAAATCTAGACTTTCTACCTCTGGCCTTGTTTTACATGAGAAGAAAAATAAACTTCTATTTTAGTTTAAAAAAATTATTTTCTTTTTTTTTCTTTTCATTTTTTGAGACTGTATTTTTTTTAGAGCAGTATTAGGTTTACAACAAAATTGAAGAGAAGATATGAGACTCCCCATGTAGCCCCTGACTCCACACATGCATAGCCTCCCCCATTATCAACATCACTCAGGACTTTCCTGGTGGTGCAGTGGTTAAGAATCCGCCTGCCAATGCAGGGGACGTGGGTCCGAGCCCTGGTCCGGGAAGATCCCATATGCCGTGGAGCTACTAAGCCCACATGCCACAATTACTGAAGCCCCTGCACCTAGAGCCCATGCTCTGCAACAAGAGAAGCCACCGCAATGAGAAGCCCACGCACCGCAATGAAGAGTAGCCCCCCGCTCTCTGCAACTAGAGTAAGCCCGTGTGCAGCAACGAAGACCCAATGCAGCCATAAATAAATAAATTTATAAAAAAAAAAAAAATCACTTACCAGAATGGTACATTTTTTTCAAACAAGAAGGAACCTACATTGATAAATTGTTTCTTTTATACGCAGCCAAACCCAATCTTAATTGACAGAGTATGTTAAAACTACTTGCCAGAATTAGAGAATTTTATATTGGCAGAGGTTTTTGATAAAAGTTTGATGTTGGTTAGTGTTTGCCAATACAATTACCCTTTCTTTGAACAGGTTCAAAATCCTAGTTTATAAGTTTTCTGTGAAAGGTAAAAGACTTTTTCAAAGTAAAATAAACTAAATCCTTTTTACATACTATAGAAGTTATCTTGACATTTGTTTCTTTTGAACGTATAAACAATTTGATTTGAACTGAGAATGTCAGTGGGATATATCTCCTGTTTGGAAAAGTTAGTTAAATATGAAGAACCCCAGCTGCTTGGGCAAGAAACATCAAGGAAATGTTAGTGTCACCCAGTTGTCAATCAAAGAAAGCGAGCAGAATTTCTGTCTGTCTGTCGGCCCAGCTAGTTAGTACCAGTGGGCTCTTCCTTAAATGACAAAGGAGAAACTGTCTCTTGGAAAAAAATTTCAATGGATTGCTCTTTGTCAAGGATATTTCTAAACAAGACAGTGATCAGGAAGTAGTTCACCATTGGTTATCAGATGACTGTTGTCAGATGGCTGTAAAATGAGACTAGCAAATTTGCTTGCTAAATAGTTTATTTGAATGAAATGATACAGAGAACAAATACTGCCATGTGAGGTAAGTTGAAAGGAATTCATTATTTCACAATAGATCTGAATAGTGCTCTCCATTGGGATTTTACTACAAAATGTTCAGTGGCATTAATTGAAGTAGTAAAAACATACAATGGTAGAGAAAAAAGAAAAGTTAAGAAGTGGTAGCAATGTGCAAAATGTTTTACTTTGATACGTACATAACAAACTGCCCTTTGAAATTTAATTAAATCATAACTGAAACGGGTAGAGAAGTTCATACTGTATGGGGTCATTCATTTTTAACCTATCAAAGCATTTTTAGAAGATTAATGAATCCTTATAAAATTACTCTAAGTAAGCAAATATTATTACTGTTACTTAAAGGAGTTTAAAGATTGAGAATTATGTCAGATTATGGCATTAAACGAGTTCCTAAAAACACTATTTATTTATATTGAACAAAATGTTGAAGACAATCCTTTCACTCATGGTTTCGTATATATTTTTAAGCAGCAGGAGGACTTCAGGGCAGAAACTGAACTTCTGGTGGCAAGAAATTAAACAGGCTTTCAATAATTCAGTAGAATATTATTTCAAAGTCTTGTATTTATAATTGAATTACACCAATACAAGGTATTAGTTACATGATATTATACCAAATAAAAGTCTCTCTTAGAATCTGTGCAAATGTTTTCAATGTGAGATCACTTTCTTTTAATATTAGTTGGTAAGTCATACATCAAAATACTGGGATGAGAAGATCAAATGTCATTTTAAAAATTATTATTATTTCAGCAAACATATAGAAAATACCCACATGCTGAGTCATAGGTATAAATGAATATTATTTTCTTTTTATTGGCTCTCTCTTTACCCTCTCTATTGTGACTTTTCATAATTTTGAACAAATCACTTAGTTCTTCAAAGTATAACCTCACATAGTATGTACGTACACAGAAGAAGACATATGACTTAAATTGATCCCAGACTAAAGAGAAAGACTTTTTCCCCATGGTTAGGGGGAGAGGTTTTCTTTTTCTTATAATAAACATGAAAAAAGAAGCACATTGTGTTCTTTGCTACTGGCAGCTATTTTGAGGTTATAGGGGTAGCCAGTCAGTTTGTGGACAGAACCAAAACACGGTAAAAGACAGAGTCAAGAACCGGAGTCTTTATGCTGCTTCATTTGGAGTCTGCCCCCTTCTAGACATTTAGTTATGTGATAGATACATTTCCTTCTTGTTTAAAATAACTTAAATTGTTTTTTGTTTACTTTTTTTTTGGTTGCTTGTAGACCAAATCATCCTAACTGATGGAATATTTGTTAAATCTATGCAACAAAATGTACTTTTAAAGGGAAAATGATATTACCTGTATAATATTTTGCCTTAAAGAAGTTTAAGATGTTCTGCATATGTTCTTGTTTTATCCTAGACACCATTGTGAAGAGGCTGCGATGCAAAGTTAAGTGTTGCTGTTAGCTGCTTTCAACTATCTCCCAAAGGCATCTTTTCCATTCTAGTTAAATATTAAGGAAAGCGTTTAGTGTTTTAAGCCAAATGATTTCTTTTGGCCAAATGAATATTTGTGGACTTCTGAAGAGTTTATGAACTTAATTCAGAACTTTAGTTTTGCCCTATTTATATGTTGTTTCTTCTGGCTTTGCTTATGTCTAATTTTTGTGTCCCAGGCCTTGTTCATGAATTGTGATGGCACAGCATATTCTTTTGGAGGGGAGGAGATAGGACGGCTTTTGCCCTTTCCTCCCTTTTCTATAGAGTAGGGAGTTTCTGATCCCCTCCTTATGAGTGAATAGTATTGGAAGGTAGGCTTCCTGTTTCTCTCTATACCTGGTTACTTATGACTCCCTAAAAATGGAGTGACTAATCTGATGTTTGGGGAGATCCTGTCACCATGCCATAATGGTATCTCCTTCTCAAGGGGAAAAAAAGATCTTTGTGTTCCTTTCCTAGAAAATGATCTACAAAGAAGAGATAAGAACATACACCCCTTACAGGCTTTCATTGAAAATTTGATTGAAAATGGTGCTTCCTTGATTCCTTTGTTTCTAATGGGTACTAAAGCAGAACCATTCCTCGGTTGTATGTCATGAATGTGTGGTTACTTTCCAGATGGACAGTAAATAGAAAGGTCAGATGACTTTCTACCCTCTTCCTTCATACCAAGGCTAGAACCGATGCTAAGTTGGTCCTATAGAGGTTGCCTGCCAACCCTGAGCTCAACTCAGACTGTCAAGATGTCCAAAGGAAACTTGCCTTCCATAGAGGTATGGAAGAAGGCAACAACTGAATAGGAATAAACTGACATTAAAAAAAAAAATCCTTTGGCTCATCTGAATACTGAATAGGAATAAAATGACATTTTAAGAAATCCTTTGGCTCATCTTTGGTGTCTTGACTCTTCTATTTTATTGCATTGAAAGGGATTTAGGTAAATCTTAGCCAAGTGAGGGAAAACAGCTCTAGTACTGGCTGGGTCTAAGGCATGGACTGGTCACAGTCTGACATTCACTGGGCTGTGTTTTCCGAATGGGTTGAGTTACGATGCCACAAAAGCAGAACTAGTCAGACTGTTTATTTTTTCATTTTTTCGCTCAGGCATGGCAGGCTATCCTTTGCTTCCTGTCCTTATGCGGTAATCACCGTGGACAGGGCCCACAGCTTGCTTTGGAAGGCCTTACCATCCTCTCTCTTTTTGCCTCTGACTAAATTTGAAATATTTCCAGCAAATATAGAAGTATGCTAAAATCTTTAGTTCCAGTGACAGAGAGAATGAAGAACATATTATTGGGAATACAGGATAAATTTATTTTATCCAGTATATGAATATCCACAGTGAAATTAATAACCACAACATCAAAACTGCCTTTTGGAGGGCGACTAAAGTACAATATAATGGTTGTGAGCAATCTTCTTTGGGTGATCAAATGTATTCAGTATTCCGTTATTTAATTTCTTCTGCATGTTTGCATGCTTACTTTGCTCTAGGATCTTGAAGAGGAAGTTTAGTTTATTGATTTGAGATATATCCTCTTTTATAATGTATACATTCAGCTATAAACTTTCCTCTCAGTACTAACGCAGCTGTGCCCCACAAATTTTGACATTTTATATTTTCATATTCATTCAGTTTACTGTGTGTGTTTTAAAATTTCTCTTAAGACTTCCTGTTTGATCCATGGGCTATTGGAAGCATGTTGTATAGTTTCCAAGTATTTGGAAAATTTTCTGTTACTTTTATATTTTGATTTCTAGTTTGAATCCATTGTGGTTGGTGAACATACTCTGAATGATTTCAGTTACTTTAAATTTGTCAAGGTTGGTTTATGACTCAGGATATGATCTCTGTGTTCCATGGGGATTGGACAAGAATGTGTATTTTGTTGCTGTTGGGTGGAATGTTTTATAAATATTGATTAGATCCTGTTGATTGATGACATTGCTAAATTCCTTTATATCCTTGCTGATTTTCTCTCTAGTTGTTCTATCAATTGTTAAGAGAGGAGAGTTGACATCTCTAATTATGACTGTGGGTGTGTCTATTTGTCCTTTGAGCTCTATGAGTTTTTTCTCAACATAAGTTCAGCTTTGTTGCTAGGACATACACATTTAGAATTGCTGTGTGTTTTTGGTGATAGACCATTTTATCATTATATATTTCCCACTGTCTCTGGTGATTATCTTAGCTCTGAATTCTCTTTTATCTGATATTAATACAGCCAGTCCTTCTTCTTTTGATTGATGTTTGCATGATACATTTTTCCATCATTTTACGTCAATGTGCCTATATCATTATATTTGAAATCAGTTTCTTTTAGACAGCCTATGGTTAGGTTGTTTTAATCCATTCTTCCAATAGTTGTATTTTAATAGGTGTATTTAGAACAGTTATATTAATCTAGTTATTGATATATTTAGGCTTAAGACTGCCATTTCATTTTTTTCCCCTATAATTCTCTTTTTATTTCTGTTTTCTTTTTATTGCATTCTTGTGGGTTATTTGAACATTCTTTAGAATTTCATATTGATTTATCTATGGTGTTTTTGAGTGTCTCCCTTTGTAAAGCATTTTTAGTGGTTCCTCTAGGTATTATATTAGATAAAAATAACATCACAGTTTACTGTTAAGTCATTTAACCAGTTCAAGTGACTTGTAGAAACCTGACCTTCCTATATGTCCCTTAAGCAGCCCTTACTTGCTTTAAGTGTTTCTTCTACGTATATTTAGAGCCACACTGGGTAATGCTATAATTTTTGCTTTAACTCTCAAAAATAATGTAGAAAATTCAAGAGGAGAAGGAAAGTCTATTGTAATTACTCATATTTTTGTTTACTGTGTTCTTTCTTCCTTATGATGTTCCAAGGTTTATTCTTTTATTGCTTCTTTTCTTTTTAGAGAACTTCTTTCAGTCATTCTTTTAGGGTAGGTCTGCTAGTAACAAATTGTTTTAGTTTCTCTTCATCCAAGAATGTTTTGATTTCCTTTTTATTCCTGAAGGATATTTTGGCTGGATATAGGTTTCTGGGTTGGCAATTCTTTCTTTTACCAGTTTGAAAATATTATGCAACTTCCTCTGGTCTCTGTGGTTTCTGATGAGAAATCCACTCTAATCTAATTGTTTTTCTCTTATATCAATATAAGGTGCTTTTTTTTTTTTTTTTTTTTTTTGCTTTCAAGATTTTTCTTTGGTTTTCAGAAGTTTGACTGTAATATGTCTTGGTGTGAATCTCTTTGGATGTATCCTGTTTGGCATTCACTCAAGCTTCTTGAAACTGTAGGTTATGACTTTTCCCCTATTTGGGAAGTTTTTATTCATTATTTCTTCGAATACCTTTTAACCCCTGCTCTCTTTCTTTTGTCTTTGTGAGACGTCAATGACAGGATTGTTAGATATGTATTTTTTATAGTTCCAAAGACCTCTGAGTCTCTGTTCATTTTTTGTTCCAGTCTCCTTTTTTTAAGTTGTGGTAAAATATACATAACATAAAAATTTATATTTAAAACTCTTTTTTGAGTGAACAATTCAGTGCCATTAAGTATGTTCACATTGTTGTGCAACAATTACCACTGTCCATCTCCAGAACTGTTCCATTACCCCAAATTGAAACCCTGCATCCATTAAACAGTAAAACCCTATTCCTCCCTCTTTCCAAGTCCTGGTAATTGCTATTCTACTTTTTTTCTCTACAGATTTCACTATTCTAGGTGCCTGATATAAATGGAATCATACAATATTTGTTCTTTTGTGTCTGGCTTATTTCATTTAGCATACTGTTTTCAGGGTTCATCCTTGTTGAAAAGGTTCAGCACGTCTCTGACTTTCATTTCTTTTTAAGGCTGAATTCTATACCCTTGTATGTAAATACCACATTTTATTTATTCATTCATCTGTTGAAGAACATTTGAGTTGCTTCCACCTTTTGGCTATTATGAATAATGCTGCTATGACACTGGTGTACAAATATCTGTCTGAGTCCTTGCTTTCAATACTTTTGGGTGTATTCCTAGAAGTGAAATTGGTAATTCTATGATAATTGTTCAAGGAACTGCCGTACTCTTTCTCACAGTGGCTGTACCATTTTATATTCTGTTATGTACAGACTGGGTGATTTTTATCATTCTATCTCCAGTCCTCTGATTTTTTCCATTGTCCTTTCTTTTCTGCTGTTAAGCCCTTCCATTGAGTTTTTTTATTTTTGGTTATTGTATTTTTTAAGTTCTAAATTTATGTTTCATTCTTATTTATATCTTTTATATCTTGGCTGAGACTTTGAATTTCTTTTCTGACACTTTTCATTTGTTTCAAGTGTGTTCGTAATTGTTTGTTGAAACATTATATGGTGACTACTTTAAAATCCTTGTTGGATAATTCTAACATCTCTGTAATTCCAGTGCTGGCATCTATTTGTCTTTTTCATTCAGTTTGAGATCTTCCTGGTTCTTGATGTGATGATGAGTGATATTTTTTAATTGAGACATAGACTTTTGGGTATTTTGTTACAGAACTCTGGATCTTCTTTTTTTATTTTTTAAACTTTAAAAAAGTTGAAGTATAGTTGCTGTACAATATTATATAGGTTACAGGTATATAGTGAGTCACAATTTTTAAAGGCTTTACTCCATATATAGTATTATAAAATATTAGCTGTATTCCCCATGTTGTACAATATATCCTTGTAGCTTATTTAATAACTAATAGTTTGTACCTCTAATTCCCCCACCCCTATTGCTCCTTTCCCCTTCCCTCTCCACACTGGTAACCATTTGCCCTCCAAGTCCATCCATTTTGCTGCAAATGGCAAAATTTCACTCTTTTTTATGGTCAAGTAGTACTCCATTATACATACATACCACTCTTCCTTATCCAGTCATCTGTTCTTGGACAGTTAGGCTGCTTCCATATCTTGGCAGTTGTAAATAATGCTGCTGTGAACATTGGGTTGCATGTATCTTTTTGAATTAGTGTTTTTGTTTTTTTCGGGTATATACCCAGGAGTGGAATTGCTGCATCATATGGTAGCTCTATTTTTAGTTTTTTGAGAAGTCTTCATACTGTTTTCCACAGTGGCTGCACCAATTTACATTCCCACCAACAGTGTGTGCGGGTTCCCTTTTCTCCACATTCTCGCCAACATTTGTTATTTGTGCAGAACAATGGATCTTGAGACATATGTTTTAGCTGGTTTCCTCTGACACAGCTCTGGCAATGGAAGGAGGACGGAGTCCTTCTTATCACTGCCCTAGGAGGGTACAAATAGAAGTTTCACGTTCAGCCTCCATTGATTCCCTTGGGGGTAGGACTAGTTCCTTGCTACTGCTGGAGGATGGGAGTTCCAGCTCCCACTACACGTGAACTTATACCTCCTGGATGGGAGGGGTAGTAATGCTTCATTACTGCTCTTCTTGTTTCCTTCACTGGCATTAGGAGTGGGTGGCCTCATTACCAGCTGTGGTGAAATCCTTAGTCTCCACTAGGCCTTCTTTGACATCACTCCATTGGGGGATGGAGTGGGTGCCTTATTACTGCCTGGTGGGGGTGAAAGTTCAAGCTCCCCACATGGTCTCTACTGGCAGTGTGCAGAGAACAGACTTTTGTTGGAGTTTTTAAATCTGTGCCTGTTGATATTTTCAGGTGACTGGATTTCAGCTCCAAGTCTGGGATATATGTGGCAAATAGAAACTGGGAAATCACCACTGTGTTGCTCCTTGGGTCCCCATGTCCCTAACCAGTCTTTCTCCTTCTCTTCACCTTGCAGAGTCTTCTTATGTTTCTTTTATATATAATAGCCTGGGATTTTGTTGTACTTATAGGGAGGAATAGGAAAAAATATTTCTACTTCATCTTCCCAAAAGAAGTCTGGATTTTGAATACATTTTTAATATGGAGCCTACAGAAGTTTCCAATGAATCAGGGGTAGGGTGTGAAGGAAACAGAGGAGTCAAAGATGGCCCCAAGGGCTTTGTTCTTATCAACTAGAAGAATAACACTGTCATCAAATGACAGGGGGAAGACTGTGGGAAGAACATTTTTTTCGAGGGGAGGTGGTATTTGGAGCTCAATTTTTGAAAGGTTAAGTTGGAGGTGCTTGTGGGACATTTAAGTGGAGATGTTGAATAGACAGATGGATATGCTGGTGTGGAGTTCAGTGGAGAGGTCTGGGGAAATATAAATTTGGGAATCATCAGCATTGCATGATGAGCCTTGAGATAGGGAGTAAAGATAAGGGAATGAAGATGTACAGGACTGAACACTGCTGCTGTTCTTAAATTAAATTAATTAAAATAAATTAAAATTTAATTTTAATTTTAAAATTAGGAAAGGGTAAAGAAATCAGCAATGGTGACTGAGAAGAAAGGATCAGTCAGTGAGATAGGAAGGAAACTAGGAATCCAAGTGAAGGAATGTCATTGCTTCTAGACCCTTTCTAGTTAGGGTGATCATATTGATTTCCTATTTAAAATTCTACTTCATTCTCGCTCTCTTTCTCTCTCTCTGTATTTGTATCTTTTGGCTCTGGGCTATTTTATGCAGAGGGCCCACATACACTGTCTTTGTTCAGATTACAAGAACCCATGTAAGTGTGTTTAGCATACATGACTGGAAAATCTTAGTGGGATATTTAAAAGGACAAAAATTGCAAAGAAATTTTAAACAAACTGCAACATGGCTCACCACTAATTAACAGAATGACGTTAGACAAATCACGTCTCAATTTCCTAACATGGGAGTTTGTATAGCTCTTCATAGTTTCGAAGATTGGAAATGGGGATTAATTTAAGAAATTAGAAGTGAAAGCATTTTTTACGAATGGGACGCTACATAAATGCGAGCTATAATGCAGTTATGATCAACTGCCTTGTGGAAACGGACTAAACATAAAGTGCAAAACATTTTAAAAAGTCCATTTTTGGGGCTTCCCTGGTGGCGCAGTGGTTGAGAATCTGCCTGCCAATGCAGGGGAAACGGGTTCGAGCCCTGGTCTGGGAAGATCCCACATGCCGCGGAGCAACTGGGCCCGCGAGCCACAACTACTGAGCCTGCGCGTCTGGAGCCTGTGCTCCGCAACAAGAGAGGCCGCGATAGTGAGAGGCCCGCGCACCGCAATGAAGAGTGGCCCCCGCTTGCCGCAACTAGAGAAAGCCCTCGCACAGAAACGAAAACCCAACACAGCTAAAAAAAAAAGTCCATTTTTGCCTTTCTGAAAGCTTTCCGTAAGTCGCAAACGCACAACGCGCATGTGCAGAGAATTCTATTGCCGAAGAAGGTGACTGGACGTGAGGAAGGAGGCGGGGCCTCCCCCGGCCTTTCCTAAGAGCTCCGCCTCTCGAACGCCAGACTGCGTCTGACGTTACGTGAAGCTTGTACTTCCGCTTCCGGTTACTCACGTTTCTCTCTTTTCCTGTCCGGCTGGAAAAATGGCGTCCCGCAAAGAAGGCACCGGCTCTGCTGCCACCTCTTCCAGCTCCACCACCGGCGCTGCAGGGAAAGGCAAAGGCAAAGGGGGGTCCGGAGATTCAGCCGTGAAGCAAGTGCAGATAGATGGCTTGGTGAGTGGGGTTCCGTCTCCCCAGGCCCACGTGGGGAGCTCAGTTCCCAGCCCGGTTCCGCCAGACGTGCTTCCCGGCAGCCTCCCCTCTGGGCTTGCTGAGGCTGGGCCAAGGTTTTTCCCTAAAACCTTTCTTTGTCTTCACTTTCTGCTCGGGAGACGCGGCCGCCTTCTCTGCCATCTGATGGGGGAGGTGAGGGCTGAGAAAGGGGACCTAGGCTAGGGTGTGTGTGTGACAGATTCTTGGGGTCTTGTTTTGAGATGCCTGGGAGAGGGTTATTTGGAGAATGACTCTTCTGGGAGACAAGTAGGTGACGGAGGTGTCGAAAAGGATCTAGGACTCTAGGGCTTTTGGAAGGGGAGAGTAAACTTTATTGCTTCCCTGCTGGGATCTGACATCTGTAACTTCACAAGTGGAGATTTACTTTGTAGCACTTTTGAGCCTGTGGTTCAGCGCTTACCTGACACCGCGTAGTTGGAATAAATAACTTTTAAGTTGGCTTCTCCTTTCCCTATCCGTGAACATTGGAGTGCCTCAGGATTTGGGTTTAGGCTTCCTTCCACCTGGTCTCTGCTTGACAAAGTAGATGAAAGCACAACTCTGGAGTCAGACTGCTTGGGTTGGAATCCAGCTCTAAAATTACCTGAATGACATTGGGCATGTTACTTAATCTCTTTGTACTTGGTAAATTAAATGACAAAACATGTTACCATTTAATTTTAGCTGCTGCTGTTATGATTTGTAGAAGTTACAGTGGTAGACTTTCTTTAAGGCCCCTTTTCAAAGCTTTAAATATTATTTGTATTTTGATAACTCCTAGATTTATATTTCTTGCCAGACTTGGTTCTTGAATGCCACTCTTATATATCCAACTGCCTGCTTGCTATCACTGTTTGGATATCTCATAGATACTTCAAGCTTAACGTGTCCAAAATAAAATTATTGACTCTCCCTCTCCTTCTTCTCTCCCACTCATTAATCTTACCTCAGTCTCTCCCATCTTAATAAATGGAACTACTATCTCTCCATTTGAAAAAGTCAAAACCTAGGGATTAATGTATGCATGTTCTTTTTTATATCCTCAGCATACAGTCCCTCAGCAAATTCTGTTTGTTTCACCTTCAAAATATATCAAATTCATCTGCTTCTCATCTCTATGCCTCCAACCACATCTACTTAAAATAAAGTACAGACTTCTTATACAGACTTCAGGGCCCTGCTACTCTTGTTTCTTTCTTCAAACTCACCTCATACTTTCTTCTAGGCTTCAGTCACAATGAGCTTTCAGAGTTTTGTTTTCTCGGCCTGAAATACTCTCTCAAATATTTTTCCTTCTCCGTGGCTTCTTTTGAGCCTTTAGGTATTGGCTTAAATGTCAGCATCTCAAGAAAGGCCTTGCCTAACAACCCGGTAAAAAATAGCCCCATCCCCATCACTCTTCATACATCACCTTTATTTCCTTCGTAGTATTTTCTACTGCCTGTAATTGTCTTGTTTGCTTTCTTGTTTGTCTCCCCCACTAGAATGTAAGCTACTGAGGGCAGGCAGGGATTATGGTTTTTCACCTGTTCCCAAAACTGAACAGGTTAATTGACATAGATAGGATAAACTGATGAATTTTGTACTGCTCCTGTTTCATGTCCCGATATCTTCTTTTATAAAGATTATATTAATGGCATCTTGACTTGTTTTCTTAGCCTGCATACTTTTATTAAAACATTCACTTAATGTGAACGTTCAGACCTTGTTAACTTTCCTCTTGAAATGTTTTTTTTTTTCCCCTCCTGGCCGTGTTGCACAGCATGTGGGATCTTAGTTCCCCCGACCAGGGATTGAACCTGTGCCCCCTGCAGTGGGAGCTCAGAGTCTTAACCACTGGACTGCCAGGGAAGTCCCTTGAAATGTTTTTAGTGACTTTGCAATGAATTCAAGGCCCACCAAGATGTTGTCCTTGCTTTTGTGTTCACATTTATTTGCTACTGTTTCCAAGCTTCTACGTAGGAACGGTTCACTCCAGCCACACAGGACAAATTTGGTTAGCCTCATGTTTAATCACATTTGTTTCCAGTGTCTTGGTAATGGCCAAGGCCAATTTTTCTTCTTTTTTTCTTGAGCCTTTCCTTTCTAAGCTTTAGTCCTGTTTCATCAATTTTTTCTGTATCTTTAATGTTACCTTTCTCTTAACATGTGACCATTGTCAGACTTTCCCATATTAAAATGTTCAGCCCTGTCTCCTTTTGCTTAGTACTTTGTGTTCATTTTTAGTCCCCACTTTTTTCCTTGAAGTCAGTGGTTAAAGAATTTGTCTATATTCGTGGTCTTCCATTCTTTTTTTAACTCACTGCTACTAGAATCTGCCATCACCAAGTCCCTGACTTAGTTTTTAAAAAGGTCATTGATAACATTATCAAAGAACTGTAAAAAAAAAAAAAAAAATTAGGATATATTATACATGCAAAATAGTGTCTGTAGTACATAATTTAAATAATCACAAAGTAAACATCCACTTACCTGGCATTTAACTTGAGAAATAGAACATTATGAGTATCTTTGAAGCCCCTTCCCCTGTTTCATCCTTTTCTCCCATCCCTTCTTCGAAACCTATAATCACTCTTGTGAGCTTTGTTTCAGTGATTTCTTAGTTTTCTCTATAGCTTTGCCACACAGAGTATTCCCAGTTTGTTTAGTTTGTTCTGTTTATATTAATAAAAAATGAAATACTAATTAAATCATAGTATATGTTCACCTGTGTCTTGAATCATATGTATGTGTATCTCATACCATGATTTTGAGATTATTCTGTTCTAGAGTGAGGAGCTATAATTCATTCATTTTCATTACTATATAGCATTTCATTGTATGACTAGAACATAATTTTCCTCATCTAAATGTTAATGGACAGTTAGATGGCTTGTTTTCGTTGTGTGAAATGATATCTCTCAATAATCTTAATTGTGCATTTCAGTAGGCTTGTCAGTGTGTCTTTAGTTGTACATTGTGCAGAGTCAGTGCTCAGTATATCCTTGTAGAATGGATGAGTGAGTCTTCATTGTAGTCAAGTGGTCTCATTGTTCCTAGAGAAGATCAAGGTAATTCTTCCTATTGGACTTTTCATGTAAAACCCACCTTGTTCCCCCCAAACCAGGCTGAATCTTACCTTTCTTATGTACATTATACTTCTGATACTCAAAGTATGGTCCAAGGACCAGCAAGACAAGCAGAATTGGCCTCGCCTGGTAGCTTGTTAGAAATGCAGAAATACAGTATTTCAGAATTTTTCCTGATCTACTGTTGCAGGTAATTTATAGCATATTAATGGTTGAGTAGTACTGCTCTGGACCACATCAGTCTCTTCCTTTCTCTGAACTTCTTGTGGTGACAGCTTGTGTTGCTCATCTTGGCGTGTAATCATATGCTGTGAATGAAAGGTTTACTGTATATTAAGGAGAGTCAGGAGGAGTACTAGAAGGTATCCCTAAGTAAGGTAGTTTACCTGCCTTAGGTAGGCAAACCTAAGTCCATCTGACTTTTTCATCTCAGGTTGCTTCCAAGGTTTGGATAACCCTGCAGACATCCTGGGCATTGTTTCTTTCCCTTAAGGCGAGAAAGCTTGTTGAAATCCATTTCCTTTTTTAAAAAAACTTCATGACAGTGCTTGCTTCCTGTGTTTATGGCATATACACCACTGGTGACGAGCTATGTTAGTGTTGTTCCTTGTAGCTTTGTGGGGATGATTGAAGGAGCTTAGCATACATGGTATTTCACATGGAGATGATTTAATAAATAGCATTTCTGGACCTTAGGTTCTTCTGCTTTAATGTGAGGATAAGGCATGGCCTTCCTACTGTAATAAATAAAAGCTTAACATATAAAATTTCCTACTGATGTTTAATCATTGTCAATAACAGTTTTAGTAGCTGGGATTGATTTTAATAGTTGGTATTAGTTACAGTGGGATTCCAAACTGGATGCCTGACCAAGTAAATGGAATGTAATGAGAAACTTAAACTGTAGTTGTTGCAGTCTAGATGAAATGGCATGTATCACTTCGCAAATGCCTGCTTCGACATTAAAAGGTGTGGGCACAGTAAGTCTTTTACATCAGATTACTGGTTTTTTATCTTTTGCTTTCTTGTCACCTTTGGCTTCAACTAGCTCCTGTATAATTAGAAGTTCTTATCTTATTATCCAGGATTTCATAAGTTTATCCAGATATTTTAAGCCTTGGCAACCTTTTTCTGGGCCTTTAGTACCAATATTGGGGAGAAAAGCCTCTATAAATCATTAGGCTTTGAAGAGGGTGTTTGCCAGTTCTTATTTTTGTGGTCGGATACTCTCACTTTTACTTTACCAAGTCTCCTATAGATGTTTTTTTAGATAAAAGTTCCTGATTTCAGCACTACATGAAAACTTGGTCGCATTTGCTTTTCTCTGGGAAATTAGTTCATAATTTTGTTTTTGTAAAATATTTAAATTACGGTACTTGGATATTATTTCATTTGGCAGGATATGGGAAAATATACTTAAAGAGAAAATAACTTTATCTTTTCCCCCTGCAAACTACTGTTTGTAGAAGATTGTTCTATAAAATGGTTATCTCCTGTAAAGATTAGACTTGATAGCAAAGTATAGTATAATTTACATATCCATCTATTTGATGACAAACTGTACTTGTTTCATCAAAACTGAAGGGCTGAAGTGCGTACTGGTATATACCAGAGCCGTATTCTGGAGTTTTATTGATGTTGGTACCAAGCCCAAGCATACAAGAAAAAAAAAATGGATTTAGCAAAATAGTGGTAACTCAGTATTAACTTACTCAAAATATAAAACTTTTTTACTCTTTGAGTCTGCATATCAACTGTATTTTAGCATAAAATTTTAAGGATTTATTTTCCTCCCAAATAGTACCTAAATGCCACAGGTATTCATTGTATCTTGATGATTAATACAAAACATTTTTTTTTTCTCAATACCTTTACCTTCTATCCCTGTCCCCAACTAGTTTCATTTGATATAAGTAGCAAATGTTTATCTATGGGATAGCAGTAATGTGCTAAAATTGGATGTTTTAGAAAACAAAAAGTGGTATACATTCATAGTAAGAAAACTTTGGAGAAATATAAAAAACACAAAGGAAATTAGTTTATAAGCTCATAACTTGAGGGTGGGTACACTATTAAGAGTTCGGAATTTTCTCTTCTAGCGTTTCTCCAATGCTTTAATAAATATCTATAGTTGAAGTTAATGGGTTAAAGGTGGTTGTGCACATTTTTAAGCATATTAAGCGTGTTGTCAAACTGCTCTCCAGAACAGTTGTATAGTTCAGTGTGCTTTCCCACTTACAGAGTATAGAGTGCTGTTTCTTGATACCATTGCCATCTGAAAGTTATGGTTTCTAAAAATCTTAGCCTTTATTTTTAAAATTAAGTATGCCTGTTAGTATGCTTGTTACAGTGATTCATCAATTCAGTAAACATTTCCTGTCTGATAGTGATAACACTCACAGATCTGCCCAAGTCACCCAGTCTTCTGGTATTATCTTTGATTGTTCCTTAGGGTTTCCCTTGGATTCTCTTAAAGTCACTTACTTAGTAGCTGTGGTCCTAGAATGCAGAAACTCCTTGGAAAAATTCTCATTACACAAAATGAAATCAAACTTTACAGCCTGACTTTTAAGATCCTCTTTACCTTTTGTTTGTAGCCTGCAAATGAGAGCTTGTAGATATACTGTTTTCAAGTTTGGTTTAAGGGTAGCCTTTAAAACAAAACCAACATCTTTTTCTTTTGGGTAGAAGAAAACCCATTTTAGATTTTGTACAGAAATGCATAACCTTCAGTTTTGTTCTGAAGGACCTCTTGAGGATAAAGAAGGTGAATAATCACCTCCTCCTGGGATTATTGTGGTATAGTTTTTATGCTGGAAAGTTCAAGTGCTTTTAATTTATTAAACCTGTTTAATTAAACACAGCCATTTCTCTGGGTACGCATGGTACACAAATCAAAACGCAAAAAAGAGTAGGTAGTGAAAAGAAACTGTCACTTTCATTGCTATCTTCAACCACCCTCTTCTCAGGGGCAGTCATAGTTACTCTTTTTGAATGTTTCCTTCTGGACCTATTTTGGCAAGTATTGCCTCCTGTTAAGGAAGCAGAAACAAACTGTAATCGAAGCACCTAAAAATCACCTTAAGGCCTTCTAATTAAGCAGTGGTTCATGCTGCTGAATATAATAAACTTAAACTGTGTTGGGAAGCAGACAGCTCATAACAGCTTTGAAATTTTGTTTGTTTTGTGTTAGAGGGGAAATGAATTTTGTTCCAGCTAAGCCTTTTACTTTAGGAAAATTATCTTCTAGCTATATGTGGGAAAATTTGCTTATTGGTT
Source organism: Balaenoptera borealis (assembly GCF_965194805.1). Taxonomy (NCBI): domain Eukaryota; kingdom Metazoa; phylum Chordata; class Mammalia; order Artiodactyla; family Balaenopteridae; genus Balaenoptera; species Balaenoptera borealis. The sequence continues at coordinate 21,738,404 of NC_138876.1, forward strand.
ATGTATATTGAGTTGGTAAAGTAAAAATTTAATATTATAAGTTAAATATCCTTTTCAGTTAACATTTAATTGAAATTATACATTTGTATGTTTGATTGCATCATTGTCCTTTCTGATGACTAATTTTTATGATGAGAGCAGAGCTATTCTGTTGAATTTCTTGAGGCTGCATTGTCCTTCTTCCCCTTTCCCCAACAATTAATAGTTGATTTAACTTTAAAACTGTGGACCATCAGTGAGCATTAGATTCAAGAGAATAATTATGAAATACGGTCTTTCAACTGCAATATTATAGAAGCAATATTGGTTAAGTGTATTGGAACATTGTAACTAATCCCATATGTGTCAGGAGCAAAATATCTTTTTTTTTTTTTTATTGAAGTTACTTGAATTTCTTTCACATCAAAACTTAACAGCAGTGATTGAAATCCTATTTATTATTTGACTCAGCCAGTTATGAAATGGAACCCCATCCCACTTGAGCCATAAAATGTGTTAAATTTAAGACTAATGCTGCTTTCTGTTTTTTGAATTTACATTTTGGCAGTAACTACCTTCTTTGTTCAGTGTTAGAAAAAATGATCCAGGCTTAAGCAAATAAGAAAACTGCCAAGTTCACAGATCAGTCAGTGAGAGAAGCCAGAATTAAATGAAAGTCTAGATATTGACTTTACAGAATATGCTAAGGGGAGAGTCTGTGGCATTACAGGTTCTTTGAGACTAAAATTCTTCTACAGTAATAGCTGTTCTTTGACGGTGATTGATGTGAGAAGTTCAGGCTGTGGACCTTACTTCCCAGAATCTACAAAAATGGAATAAAGCCAGCTAGGAATCATGCATCCTGTCTGACCTCTTCTGTCTGGCTAGCAACTGGTGCAGTTTGGGCTTTACCTTTTTATTTCAGACTTTTAAGAAACTCTTGTAGTGGATCTAGTCTTTATTTTTAGCAAGGATAATGATGTTTTTAAGGAAACTTACATCCATCCATCCATACACATATACACAATATTTTGAATAAATCAGTTAATCAATTTACTCACACTCTTGACTTTTTAATGCAGATTAAAAAAATCTTGTCCTGAAACCCTGTGGTACTGGTTGTTATAAGAGATAGCTCTAGGTACAGATGCCTGATAAGTCTTAACAAAAATGGAAATTTGGCATTAGGTGGCTGATTTTTAATAAGTCATATTTATATCTTATAAGACTGAGAAAAATCTCTGAGGAATAGACTCTGAACATTCTGAGGAGACAAGGGTAAGTGCCATGAGGGTATCTGGCATAGTCTAGTCACTCACTAAATTTTTGTGGGATAGATAGATGGATGGATGAATGAAAGAGATTAGGTAAAATATTTATTGTAAAATAGTAGTTGTAATAGTAGCTAACGTTTATTGAGGCTTTACTAGGCACAGTGTGATAGGTACTTTGGGTGGGTTATTTTTTAATCCTTGTTAACTATGCTGTGAGAATAGGTACTGACTGATTTATCTCCATAGGAGATAGGTGGTAAGGTAACCTGCTTAAGCTGGCGCTCAAGCTTAATTTTGAATTCTATTGCCCAGACTAAACTATGCTATATGGTTTTCCTGTTTGTACAGACCAGAGGTTCACATTTGTGTGTACTTGTAAGAATTAATTTTAAGCTTTTACTAAAGTTTTCTCTCTCACTTGAACATTATTTTTTTTCCACAAAAATAAAGATTAATTCTAGAGTTACTGTGTACTAGACAACAAATGGAAGACAGCAAATCAAGGTTTGCATGTTGGGGCTTCAGCTGGGCTCACTCATTCGATACATGATTTACTGTCTTACCTCTGTCTTACAGAGCATGTGATTCAAAGTGGAGTTCTGCTGCTGGAATGAGTTTGTTTTTACCCTTCTTAAAAATACAGAGTTCAGAATAGAATCAAAACTAAGAGAATAGTGGTCTGAGCCCAGCAAGTGCCTGTCCTCTCCTGTAGCAAGTGGGGGTTGGGGGGAAGCTATGGGTTTGATAGCTACACAGTTTAGAGTTCACATCTATTGAGATAATGTTATATTTTGAGAGACTTCGTTATCAGTGACATAAATTAGGAAGTGTTTGATTATAAACTCTCCATGTTCCACTCCTGGAGTTGGGAGAGAACGGTACCTGCCTAACGTTACAGGTTCTATAAACCAGTGCTGATTAAGTGTGAACTGTTATTGGTCTGCCTGAGACAAGCACGGGATTCAGACTGAGTCTTTAGAAACTTTGACAGCAGTTTAATATTGCTTTGTAGCCAAGCGTGTGACCTCTGGGCTTGTGTTCTCTATGTCTTTAAAAATATGTTTTCACTTTCTAGTAAGTAATTTTTATTCTTTGACTAAAATATTGGTCTGTGGTGGGTGGGAGGAAAATGAGTTCTTTGCTGCTTGTAGTTTGAGAAGTACTGTTATAAATGATTTTTATGCCTATTTTAGATAATAGCATCTTCCTATAACCAGAGTCTAATAATATTTAGTAGAACCTACCTAAAATAATATTGTGGTCACTAAATACCACTAATTTTACTTTTTTTATTATCAGGTTTAATGGTAAAACATTTTAATAATGTCAACATTTCTTATCTGTGAACTCTAACAAGATGAACAAATAGATTCAGTGTTTGTTTTCCCTAGGTGCACAGTGCAGGTTGCAACCTCAGAGCAGTCCTTATGAGCTCAGCTTTATAAAAGAAGGTTAAAAATGATAGATGGTATAGTTCTAACAATTTGGAACTACTTAGGTCCCAAATCATTTAAACTGGGCTTTCAACAGATCCTTTTTATGTGTAGTACAGAGACAGTGGGAAACCTGCTGCTTTTCCTGGTGAAGATTTATTGCCATAAGTTTGCACAAAGTTTGAATTGATATTTTGCTGATTTATAATTGGCTTAGGTTAGGCTTCTCTTAAACAGATCTCTCTGCTTGTTGAAAACCAGTCTATGTATCTAGAAGTTACCTCTTTCACCTTAATGGTGTGTACATATGCATATTTTCTGGTAATTTTTGTATGTGTGCAGCGACATCTGTGAATTGAGTTGAAGAGTGACCGTATCAACAAGAGATTAGAATTTAAAGTCAGGAGGTGCTCAGGCTTATAGTGTGTGGATTTTTTCTTTTTCTTTTCCTTTCAGAGCCACTTAACCATGCTTCATTCAGTCCATATTTTTTTTAATGTACCCCAAAGAACATGCTAAAATCAAGATATAGTATGTCCACACCATTCTGTCAACTCAGGAGCACTGTCAAAAAAGGAATTTAAATTAGTTCGTTCTTCTTTGTGCAACTCCATACAGTAAATTGCAGTGATTGCTGTATTTTAAAATAATTTCCCTTAATTTTTTCTTTATTTGATGTTTTTTGAATTAAAAGCAAATACATGCTTATTAAGACTAAGTAAATAATACAAAGATTTATAGAAGAAAAGGTATGTCCTTCCACACCATTCTTGTTCATACAAACATAAATGCATAACTGCACGTATGTAATACATTTTTATTAGTACTTTTTAAAACTCTTTCTAACCCTTTGTGTGTCATGGGCCTCTGGGAATCTGGCAAATGCCATGGACATTTTTTCCAAGAAAATGCCCTTAAGTATGTAGACACAAAATATTGCATTTGATTTTAAGAGGTTCTTAGATCTCTTCAAGTTCATTTGTGACCTTCAGGTTTGAATGTTTGCTTTTAGGGTTTATAGACTTGGAGAAGTATACTTGTTAATGTAGAATTTTGGGTAGTGTGGATTCTTTTTTTAGCCATGTCTTTTTTTTGGGGGTGTGTGTTTGTTTGTAAACATGTAAACATCCAATTTCTGGTGAATTAGTTTTACATAAACAGATTTTTCTAGGTAACTGAAATTGTCTATTAATTACCTAATTAATCTGATTAAATTCTAAAGTACTTTAAAAGAAAAATTCTGAATGTTATACTTTGACTTCTAAAATAATACAGATTTGTTTTTGATTTATTTTGATTTATTTTTGATTACTTAGGCTTATTATAAACTTGAGTTATTTTGAACTTGAGTTTATATATACACATATAAAATATAAATAATATCAGAATATAGCAGTGGTTCTTAATCTAGTTCCTTGGGCCTTATAGCATTTCAGGGGATCTTTGAACTCTGAAATTGGGGATAAAATTTGGAGTGGGTACATATGAATTGTTTCTTCATCATATAGACATTTAAAAAGTACATACAGTTTTTTTTAAAGTTAAGGTATTATTTATTTATACACAATAAAACCCACTCATTTTAAATGTACAGTTTGATGAACTTTAGTAGTTGTAAATAATTATATAATGGGAACCACAATTATACAGTTATTTGTGACCTTCTGCTCTCGGTATCCTCCCCCTCACCTTGGCCCCAAGGCAACCACTTATCAGCTGTGGTTTCGCCTTTTCTAGAATTCCATATAAAGGAAGTCATATAGTACATAGCATTTTGTTGACTTCTTTCACTCAGTATAATGTTTTTGAGATTCCCTGTTGTTGTATTGATACTTTGTTCCTTTTTAGTGCTGAGTAGTATTCCATAGAATGGATGGCCTATTGCAGTTGTTTATCCACCTGTGTTTGGTAGACTTTTGGGTTGCTTCCAGGTTTTGGCTCTTATGAATAGTGCTTCTGTGAGCATTTGTGAACATATTTTTGTGTGAATATGTTTTTATTCTTCTTGGGTAAATTCTGAGGAGTAAGAATTTGGATCATGTAGTAAGTTTATATTTAACTCTACGATATTGCAATTACTGTTTTCTCTCTTTCCACCAACAATTTTCATGGAGCTCTAGCTTTTTGGAAAGGTCTTAGTTTCCACTTCCTTGAGTCAAACAAGTCAAGACCCCATCTGCTGACCCAGGACAGAGATTGGGCTGCAGACCAGTTCCTTACCCTTGGGGATTGTATCTAGGTCTGATGTACCTTTGGATACTGCTGTGTTAACTCACAGGGTTAATGCTCTGGTCTGTGAGTTTTCTCTTCTAGCTTGGTTGACTGTCTAGTTAAGCTTTTCAGAAATGCAGCTTATTCATCATTTCTCCATGCACACAGGAGTAGAGGGGGTTGAGGTACTTCGTATTCGTATATTGCAAGGCCTGAAAGTTCCAGATTCAGTTCTTAAATTACTTTTTAACTTTGAACTTCATTAGAGTTGCTACCTTGATTAGAAGAATTTTGGGTGGTAACTTCGTAGATGTATGTTTACCAGGTAAAGATTAACCTTGACAGTGGTATTAGAAATATTGCTGATTATAAAAGCCATGGCAAACGTTTCCTGAAAGGATTTTATTAACATATTGTTTCATAATTCATCAACAAAAATGATATGAAATTGTTAGTTTTGAATTATGTAGTAGTATCTTAGGATGTAACTGAGTCTGCTAGGAGATTGGGTTTATTATTTATATACCAGAGCTTTTGGTAAAAACATGAAAGTGTACTACTCCTCCCATCCTACTGTTCATCCCTCTTTAGGCCTTTTTGTTCCCTTAAAATACAACTTGTATATTTTATGAAAAGCAAATATTAGTATTTTTTTGAACTAGTGTTTAAAACCCATAGTTGGCAAATATTCACTTCACCCAGCTCTTCGTAGGGCTGACTGCTTGTTCTTCAGCTCTCTGCTCAGGGGTCATCTCAGAGAGAGGCCTTTTCCAGATCAACCTAGCTAACAGCACATTTCTCTATTTTCTTCATGGTGCTTTTAACAATGTATAAGCACGTTAATTAATTGTCATTCTGGAATAGTGGTTCTTAAACTGTGAGAATCCCCAACACTCTTTTAGAGGGTGTCCGAGATCTAAACTATTTTCGTAATAATAACTATAAACATTATTTGTCACTTTTACCCTCATTCTTTCATGAGTGTTTAATGGAGGTTTTCAGATGCTACATGATGTGTTATGTAAAAGACTGAATGCAGAAGCAGATAGGGGAATCCAGTTGTCTTTTATTAAGCTAGACATTAATAGGATTTACAAAACTATAAAACAGTGTCATTCTCCTATCCTGGTTAAAATTTATTTTTGAAAACGTAAATGTTTTACAGAAATGTGAAACAATGTCATTTTTGTATCCTGATTACGTTTTTTGTTTTGGAAAGTAGTTATTTTTCATAAAAATGTAATTTAAGTTAGTTTGTGATGCATTTATTGTTTTAAGTGAATAAGGTATTTTGAACATTTTTTGGTTTGAATTTTCATATGTAAATATCAATATAAAAGTTCTTTGAGGTCCACAGTAGTTTTTTTTTTTTTTTAAACCCAGATTTATAGAATTGCCATTACATGATGCTTTTTTTTTTAAATTTAATTTAATTTTATTTATTTATGTTTGTCTGTGTTGGATCTTCGTTTCTGTGCGAGGGCTTTCTCTAGTTGCGGCAAGCGGGGGCCACTCTTCATCGCGGTGTGCGGGCCTCTCACTATCGCGGCCTCTCTTGTTGCGGAGCACAGGCTCCAGACGCGCAGACTCAGTAGTTGTGGCTCATGGGCCCAGTTGCTCCGCGGCATGTGGGATCTTCCCAGACCAGGGCTCGAACCCGTGTCCCCTGCATTAGCAGGCAGATTCTCAACCACTGCGCCACCAGGGAAGCCCCACAGTAGTTTTTAAGAGTGTTAAAAGGGCCCTTTGATTAAAATATGTGAGAACTGATGTTCTAAAATATAAGCCCCATGAAAGTAAAGGCCTTATGTATTTGATTTAGTTTCATATTCACAGGGCCTGGCATTGCTATAACTGGCCTGTAGAAGTCACTCAGCAAATATCTGGGTGAATGGATTAATTGAGTGAATGAAAGAAGCTGAAAATAACAGAATTCTGGTGATTCTGTGCAGGACTTCCAAGTTTTTCTGTAGTAACGGGTCTTTGTAGACATCATATTTGATAGAAAATTACTCCAGTTCATCAGAAAGCATAATCTTTATTTTGGTCAGATTTAAATTGTTCCCTGGTATGGAACTGGAAGTTTCTGATGTGATTTATTTTTTATTTTTTATTTTTTATTTTTTTATTTTTATTTTTATTTATTTATTTATTTATTTTGATGTGATTTTGATTAAAGATTCTGCTAAGTGTTCCTTTCCAGGAAGGATGGAAGATTTAACCCATCATGCTTATTAATTAACTCGAAGTTTAGGTTGATTGACTTCTGGTATAATTAATTTATTTAGATATTTTAGATTATTATTCATATTTTATCCTGTAGTATTGAGAATACTTTCTGTCTTGGAAGTTAAATTCTTTGTTGCTTTTAGCCTTTTGGGCAAAGTTAGGTTTTCATTTTTTTTTTTAAATGCCAGACACTTAAAGAAATAGTATTTTGTTCATTAGAGATTAGAAACAGTCTGCTTTGCTTTTTCAAATTGTCTGCACTGAATAGTAAACAATAGTAGGAAAAAATGGTTCCTCTAGGGTACTTTCAGCAGACAGGAAGTCTGTTTACTGTCTTGCAGGTTGGGATTGTTTGGCAAGATTTGCCCATCCTGAGAACGTGCAAACTTCAGAAAACTAGGAGATGGTTCTAGAGACTGCTGACCTAGTCCAAGAGCAGTACTTACTGTGCAGGGCATATCAAGGAGGTTAATAAGCATTTAGACTCAGAATATGACAATGTTAGGGAGGTGTAGAAGAATATGGTAATTTCAGATTCTGCTGGCCAGTTTGTTTCTGTCCCGTAAGGCATAATTTGTAGAAGAATCTTCACTTACCTGCTAATTTATAGGATAAAGGAACCTGGTTGGCACTAGTTCATAAGTAGTCATAAATATGGGGTCAAGCTATAAAGAGTAAGTTTTACTCTGCTGTAGACACGTGAATACTTCTCAGATGAACTGCTCACATTACCTTTCCTCTCATTTTTTTATTGTAGGGATCCTTCCAAGTAGGGCTTGAGCTTCTCTTTATGCTTTTATAAATAAAAGATTCATTCTTGGGTCTGTATTTCTCAGTGTACTCACTTTTTAGCAACACAGGGAGTCGTAAAACAGGAAAGAAAACTTGTGGTTTAACCAGTTGAGTGCATTGCAATCACCTGAGAAGTTAGAACAAAAGGACTTCCCTGGTGGCGCAGTGGTTGAGAGTTCGCCTGCCAGTGCAGGGGACACGGGTTCAAGCCCTCGTCTGGGAAGGTCCCACATGCCGCGGAGCAACTAAGCCCATGTACCACAACCACTGAGCCCTTATGCCACAACTACTAAGCCCGTGTGCCTAGAGCCCACGCTCCGCGACAAGAGAAGCCACCTCAATGAGAAGCCCATGCACTGCAACAAAGAGTAGCCCCTGCTCCCCGCAACTACAGAAAGCCTGCGCACAGCAACGAAGACCCAACACAGCCAAAAAAACAAAAACAAAAAAAACCACCTCATTAAAAAAAAACAACAAAAAACAGAACAAAAAAGGAAGGCTGGTCCATACCACCTCATTAAAAGTTAGAGTGAAGTAGGATGTTAGAATCACCTGGAGAATCTAAAAACAAAAATAGAAACCCAAACCAAAAAAAAAAAAAGCCCACAAAACCCCAAACCCAAAAAACCAGTATAGGAACCCCAACCCAGGTTAACTAACTCTGATTTTCAGGGATTGGGTTTCAGGCATCAGTATTTTAAAAATATCGATGGCTGTCATATGTAGCCGGGGTGAAGACCTCTCTTCATTTATTTAAAAAAGCTCCCCAGGTCATTTTGATACGCTAAGAACATTTGTGATGCTTATAAACAAAATATAGAGGGGTATGTTTTTGTTTTGGGGAGCTATGAAGCTTTCCATGTACCTTGCTTTCAAGAGTCAGGACAGGTAGCATGACATCAATAAACAGGATTAATTAAGAGTATATCAGCACTGTTTTATGGACAGAAACATATGATTGGTTGGAGGGAGAGAAAAATGAAAGGCCAGTGAGCATGACTGAAACAGGACATGTGTGGTGGAACGTTCCCATCTTGTGGCTTGTGAGGATAGTGCTGCTAAAGATAAAGAGCTGAATCGCATTCTTACAATCAGTGGCAGTTTCCTGTTCATGCTACTTCTTGTTGTCAGGGCACAAAAAATGTGACCACCAGTACCATTCCCTCAGTCTTTTTGCTGCAGGTCCCTGTAAATCCTTCACTGAACTTTTCTTACTCCATGCAGAAACCCTGCGTCTACAACTTAGTTACAGAGACTTCTTCCAGAGCTGTTGCCCCTGCATTCTGTTTCAGCCTTGTTATGAAAAACATATTTGGAGCCTAAAGTTACTCAGTTACTGTGAAGTAAGTAATTAAACGTACCTTGGTGTCAGAAGTCAATCTCCCTTTCCTGATTTAATAAATCTCTGTCAGATTATCTGTTTCCTCCTCTGTAAAATGGGAAAATAATATTACTGACTTTGTAGAGTGATTGTGAGGATTAAATGAGTAATTGCATGTGAGGCACTTGGTGGAGTGCTTGACATAAGTGATTGATAAATGTTTACCATTCATTCCTTTAGCAAATATATTTTGAGTATTTTTTATGTGCTAGTACCTGTGTTGGGTGTTGAAGATGCGGTGAGTAAAAGCATCCCTTCATTTTTACGAGGACATTTAAGAGGGGAGGCCATGAGCAGTACATGGATTCTTACTTATAAATACCAATAATATGTGGAATGTTTTTTTATGTACAGTAAGTTCTTGGTTATTTGGGTAGAATATCAGAAGGCTGTATGTCAGTAGGTTCCCTCTGCTCAGGAGTTTCCTTTTGACATCTAAATGAGCCTACTCTGAAGTTTGTAATGCAATTCTAGTACATTATTTTTTGAACTAAAGAATTGAGATTTTAATGTGTATATAGGAAATAGGAAGGCTATAAAATGTCAAAGTGAAGAATGAGTTTGCTTAGTTTTGATAAAGTTTTTTTTTTCTGAATGTTTTATTTCATCAGATTTTATTTAATTGGTAAGATCATTTTAGTGATCACCAGGCCTTTTCTAAAGGCTTCTATTTTGGACAGCCATAAATGCTAGAGAGAATTCATCTTTAAAATTGAAATACTCTTTCCTGAAACTGTCACCTGTGGTCCTTAGTTTGCCTTTCAAAGTAAGACGCATCCTCTAGTGCTTCACTATTTGGAAAGTGCTCTTTGTGAGTGTCCCTAGCGTGGAGAGAGATCTGAATTCATTGAACTGGTTCTCATCACAGAGTTTTAAACTCTCTCTCTCTTATAATTAGCCCTTTTGGGGTATACTTATTCATGTTGATGGTGTTTAGCCGATGGTTAAACCGCTGTGCTTTTCCCGTTGCTCGGTTGAATACTGTTACTGGTAAATTTTCTCTTGATTGTCATAGAGAACTGGCTGTAACAGGTCAGCGATGCTAGAAGGAGTGAGATAATCATTTCTTTTGCTTGGAGCGCTGTGCTTCTGTGGAGCTGTATAAGTTGCGTTGATTCTTGGGGCAAGCATATGAGGCTGCTATGCTGTTTGGTTACATTGCTCCCAATCCCTTTACAGTTCACTTTGGTAAGAGTGAAGACAGTGTTTCAATATAAGATATTTTTACACTATGCTAATTTGTTTTTAAACATAATAATTATTTTTTCTCACCTCTATTTTCTTTATAAAAGGAAATAAGGTTATTTTGGCCTGGCTTTTTGTGAAACTATGCTGGGCCCTAGTCATCAATACTCCTTTTTGCACACACAGGAACCAGCTGTTAGGAATCAGTTCTAGGATTTGTGCAAAGATCTACGTTAAGTTCAGATACCTTCTAGCATCTCTCATTTACTTTGATTTCAACTGTGGTTCAGTGATCTCATTAATAGGGTTAAGTATCCAGGAAACTAGGTAAACTACACAAGTTGGTAGGTGTATTTGTGATAACTCTTTATCAGTTTTATTTATCCCTTCTTAGTCATTCATGTTTCTTCTGTTCTTTAAGTGTGTGAAATGATTGTTCTTGGCAGAGAGTCAAGTTGAATAGGAATTAAACAGTTCTGTTTTCTTTTTATTGATAAAGTCAGTAATATTGATGATTTATTGAGCATTTATTACATGGCAGACCCTGTGTGAAGTGTTTACTGTACATTTTCTCATTTTTAATAGTGTCAATAATGCTATGAAGTAGCTCCATTTTGCAAGTCAGAAGTCTAAGACTTAGGAAGATTAAATAGCTTTCCCAAGGTCACAGCTAATAAATGCTAGAGCTGTAAATCATTCCTATTCCTGCATGACCCCTTAAGCCCATTTTGTGCCTTTCAAGAAGTGGAGAGGTCTTTTATACAGGAATGTGTAAGGTTTGTACACTCGCGCCACTTCACAGCATTGAAGTAGTACACCAGCTAGTACTGCCAGTCCTACATTAAGCTCTTTTCCCTGCTGACAGCTTGCTGTTCTTAGGAGGTCTGGATCTTACACTGGTGTAAAGTCTTTTTGGGTCTGTTCATCACAGAGTCTTTGCTTCATATCTGTTCCTAACTCATGGTTTTAATTATTAAGTTACTGATATGAAAGTCATCTCCTTGTTAAAGTATGCACATGAGCTTTGGAGTTTGACTTGGTTTAAATCTTGGTTCTACCATTTCCTGGATGTGTGATCTTTAGTCATGTGCTCCTCTCTGCTTCAGTTTTCTTATTTGTAAAATGAGTATAATAATGCCTTTTCCCTAAGGTAGTTGTGAGAATTACGTGATTGATAATACATGTAAAATAATTAGAATACTGCCTGGCACATGATGTTCAATAATTGTAACCTGTGTTACTAACTAGTTACCAATGATTTATTTCTGTCAATAATATACTTGTTCTAAATGAAACGCTAATCAGTAAGATACTCATTATCATTTTGTTGTTAGACTTATTTTTTCCCTCTGAGGACTTTCTGTTATATTTTAGACTGTATTGCCCTTTAGTCTTCAGGCCATGGGCTTGTACTGAATAATAGACTACTATTAATAAATACTATGTGCCAAGCACTATTCAAAGCCCATTAATGTATTACCAATCTCATGTTGTAGGAATTATTATTAATCATTACTGTTACTGTGAACTTTTAAATTAATTGCCTGTTCAATGATGTTACCTCTTTATCTTTATGGAAATATTAAAGGAGAGAGTAATAGTAAGAGCTGACTAATCCATTAGAGATTATTTGGTGTATCCTTCTGGTTGAGAAAAATTAGGTAGTGCTAGAGACTGGGTTCTCTTTGTGTTCTCTGTTACCAAGCAGATTCTTCTTAGATACATGTTCCCATTGTTGCTTCCTCTGATTAATTAGATGCTCTGTTCAGGAACCATCTTGAGGTGTTGAGAATTTGTCAGAGGGTTCTGCTTTTAGGTGTTCAGATAATTGAGGTCTTTATCTCTGTGTTTTAATGATACTTTTATCATCTGTGGCAGGAAATTATCTTACTATTAACAAAGGTTAACAGGATCACTTTGTAATGATCTCAGGTTGAGGTGATGTTGTTTGATTTGACTGAAGGAACTCTTGGATGGCAGACCTTTAGGGAGCCTTGACTTGAAGGTTGTGAGTGCTATACATGGACATTTTTGACATGTCTTCAAATTCCAAGAGTTTCAGATGTACATTTAGACTATGTAAGACTCTATTATTTATGTAAGGGTAAAGGAAATGATTTGTAAGGAATTTGGTTAGGCACGTTTTATTTTTTCTTTGAAATAAAGGAAGTGTAAACTATAAGATGGTATTTAAGCTTCTTTCTGTTTTTTTTCTTTTAGGTGGTATTAAAGATTATCAAACATTACCAAGAAGAAGGACAGGGAACTGAGGTGGTTCAAGGAGTGCTTTTGGGCCTTGTTGTAGAAGATCGGCTTGAAATTACCAACTGCTTTCCTTTCCCCCAGCACACTGAAGATGATGCTGACTTTGATGAAGGTAAGGGTACTCGTCTTACTGTGTCTTTGCAGTGCGCACAAATGGTTATTAATCCAATGTTCACCATAACCTTGGATAATCTGTTATTGGGAGTCTATCAGGGTAGCCTAGTTCTGAGTTTCTTGAAAAAAAAAATTATACAAATTCTCTGAAATGAAGATTTATTATCAAAAACTTCACTAGTTTGGCCTTTACTTATTTGGAATTTGTGATTCTGATAATTTGGATAGGAGCTGTGCTGATGTTAACTTTCCCATTATGAAACCAGCTTGCCAAATACATTGTGAAGGACAGGGATTGTCATTGTGTCCAATACCCATTTCCTACTATAGTATTTGGCTTACTGTTTAAGAAAAGATGAGTTGAGCTATCTACTTCAGAAAGACGGCACTCCTTAAGCATTTCAGGAGCATTTTATTTTTGTGCTACAGGTATAATTGCTTTGTTAGCAAAGGCTAATAGTAGTTAAAAGCTCATCCCAAACGCCAAGGTCAGCATCCTAAAGGATTTAAAAAAAAATGTAGTTGAAAATAATTTCTCACTTGTCTGAACTCTCAGAACTCATTTTGTACATACCTTTTTTTTTTAATGGCAGTTAAGACAAATAACATTTATCAGCTTAATTATTTTTAAGTGTACAATAGTGTTAACTTTATGCCACTTGTTGTGCAGCAGATCTCTAGAACTTCCATTTTGCAAAAACTTAAACTCCATATCCATTGACCACTCCTCCCCTTTTTGCCCTCCCCGAACCCCTAGCAGCCACCATTCTACTTTCTGTTTCTAAGAGGTTGACTGCTTTAGATACCACTTATAAGTGGAATCGTGCAGTATTTGTCTTTTTGTGACTGGCTTATTTCACTTAGCTTAAGGTCCTTAAATCTCATTCATGTTGTAGCATATGGCAGGAGTTCCTTCATTTTTAAGGCTGAATAATACTCCCTTGTATGTATATACTGTACTTTCTTTTTCCATTCATTCATTGATGGATATTTAGATGGTTTTTACCTCTTGGCTACTGTGAATAATGCTGCAAATGTCTCTTCAAGATCTTATTTTCAGTTCTCTTGGATATATAATCTTGTCAGAAGTGGGATTTGCTGGATTGTGTGATAATTCTGTATGTAATTTTTTTTGTAGAACTTTCATAGTGTTTTCCACAGTGACTACACCAGTTGACATTCTCACCAACAGTGCGTGAGGGGTCCTTTTTCTCGATCTTCTTGCCAACACTTGTTATTTGTTGTCTTATTGATGATAGCCATTCCGACAGGTGTGAGGCAATCTTTCATTGTGGTTTTGATTTACATTTCCTTGATATTAGTGATGTTGAGCATCTCTTCATATGCTTGTTGGCCATTTTTATGTTTTCTTTAGAAGGAGAAATATTTATTCAAGTCCTTTGCTAATTTTTTAGGATTTCTTTTGTTGTTGTTGCTCAGCTGAAGGAGTTCTTTATATATTCTGGATATTAACTCCTCCTCGTATGTATGGTTTGTAGATGTTTTGTTCCTTTCACTCTTTTGTTTCCTTTGTTGCGCAGAAGCTTTAATATAATTTGACTTATCTATTTTTGGTTTTGTTGCCTTTGCTTTTGGTGTAACATCCAAGAAACCATTGCCAAGACCAATGTTATGAAGGTTCTTCCCTGTATTTTCTTCTAGGAGTTTTATGCCAGTGCCGTACTCTTTTGATTATTGTTGCTTTGTAATATGTTTTGGAATCAAGAAGTGTGAGGTCTCCAACTTTATTTTTCTTTCTCAAGATTATTTTGGCTATTTAGGGTCCTTTGGGATTCCATACAAATTTTAGATGGTTTTTTCCTATTTCTGCCAAAAAAAAAAATGCCATTGGGATTTTGATAGGGATTGCATTGAATCTGTAGATCACATTGGGTAGTATGGACATTTTAACAATATTAAATCTTCTAGTCCATGAATACAGGCTGGATGTCTTTCCATTTATGTGTGTCGTCTTTACTTTCTTTCAGCAGTGTTTTGTAGTTTTCAGTGTACAAGTGTTGTGCTGCATTGGTTGAGTTTGTTCCTAAGTATTTCATTCTTTTTTGGTGCTATTGTAAATGAGATTGTCTTTTAAGTTTCTTTTTATCATTCATTTTCTATATAACTTTTAATTGATCAACTTTAACTTTGATAAAATGTTATCTCATTTGACTTCACATCCTTATAGTACCTTGAACATTTAATAACACAAAGTATATTCTTACTGAGGTTAATACCTTGATATTTCAGTTTGGTCTGCACATCTTTTTTGCATTAAGATAATACTTCTAGAAACTAACCAAGGCTGTTTTATTTTAGGCACTTAAGTATTTGCATTATTAAAAAACTTTCGTGCAATATGCATTTTATTTTGTTTTATTTTAAGCCAGTCAGGGTCTCCTTGTTTCATTTGAACTACTGTAATATTAATATTAAATGTGTGTAATACTCACATAGGATTATGGTTGGGATTTCTCTTCAGTCTGTTTTGGCAGTATTAAGTTATCTCTATTCCCATATTCACCAGCCTATCTGGAGATACTTAATTATAATTCAGTAATAACTATTTTAGATCTGGAAGACAAGGGAGAAGACCAGGGATTGTTAGCCCAATTTCTTTGATTTACAGGTTAGGAGCCTGAGAGGTTCATTTGAAGTGACTTACTCAGTTTCCTTGTTAGTGGCACAGTTGGGAGCAGAATCCATTCCTGAACAGTTTGCGTTGTCACGTGGCTTTCTCGGGTAATTAATTTTGTTTTATAAAATTCTCAATTTAGAATATGAGCAAGAAATAGCTGTTCAGTGCAAATATGGTAGATGAACAAAGCAAAATGTCTGACTAATTTTAGATCTTGATCATTGGAAGCTAACTTTTTTTTCCTGTTTTTAAAAAAAAAAATTTTTTTTATTATTAGTCATCCATTTTATACATATCAGTGTATACATGTCAATCCCAATCGCCCAATTCATCACAGCACCACCACCCGCCCCCTGCCGCTTTCCCCCCTTGGTGTCCATATGTTTGTTCTCTACATCTGTGTCTCAATTTCTGCCCTGCAAACCGGTTCATCTATACCATTTTTCTAGGTTCCACATATATGTGTTAATATACGATATTTGTTTTTCTCTTTCTGACTTAGTTTACTCTGTTTGATAGTCTCTAGATCCATCCACATCTCTACAAATGACACAATTTCGTTCCTTTTTATGGCTGAGTAATATTCCATTGTGTATATGTACCACATCTTCTTTATCCATTCGTCTGTCGATGGGCATTTAGGTTGCTTCCATGACCTGGCTATGGTAAATAGTGCTGCAATGAACATTGGGGTGCATGTGTCTTTTGGAATTATGGTTTTCTCTGGGTATATGCCCAGTAGTGGGATTGCTGGGTCATATGGTAATTCTATTTTTAGTTTTTTAAGGAACCTCCATACTGTTCTCCATGGAAGCTGACTTCTTTTATGGACTTGAGATAATTGGCCTTTGTACCTTTTCATTAACATGTGCTTTAAGAAGCTCATTAAAAAATGGTTTAATAACACCAAGATTAGAACAGACTTCAATTTAATGTTAAATAATAAAAAAAAATTACAGGGCATTGTTTGCTGTATATTATATGTGCATTTCCTATAATCATTTACATAGTTGAAGGTTTTATCAGTCCCATTTTCCAGATTAGGAAACTGAGGCCAATTTGTCCAGAATCATTTAACTGGCAATTGGTAGAATAGGGATTGAGATCTTTGGGTTCCTGGTCCCAAATCCCATGATTTTCCCACTAAAATGGTGTTGATTTTAGAAATTTAATGAAGTAGAAGCCAGTGATTAAAGGGTGTTGAGTGCAGAGCATCATTATTCTATATCATAAATTTGTTTTTGGGAAAAACACCTGAATTTGAATTAGATTTTCTTGGTTTGCCTTTGGAAGCTAGTAGGTTTTGCCATTTTTCTTATGTATGTGAATAATCTAAGACAATGCTCTGTATTTCTTCATAGCCTCCTGTAGTAGTTTTAAATTTTAGGTTCTCTCACTTAATCCATTTATTTAAGTTTTTTCGATGTGAACCATTTTCTAAAGTCTTTATTGAATTTGTTACAATATTGCTTCTGTTTTATGTTTCGGTGTTTTGGTGGAGAGGCATTTGGGATCTTAGCTCCCCGACCAGGGATTGAACCCGCACCCCCTGTATTGGAAGGCGAAGTCTTAACCTCTGGACTGCCAGGGAAGTCCCCATTTATTTATCTTAATGGGCATTGGTATGCAGTCACCATTAGATGTTTATCAAACCTTGATAAAAGCTAAATTTTCCCATTATAGTCCTGCATGTTGATTATTTTAAATCGTGCTAAAGTAAAGGCCTGTTGTTTTGCTTACTGCTATTCTGGTATTATATGCTTGCTAAAACTAGTATTTATTCAGGGAAGGATCTTTTCCTCTGCTTTTCACCCTATGGAAGTAAAATACTCACTGAACATTTAATAAGTTTAGTGATTATGTATTTCGAGTTGTGTTAGGTTGGTTTTTTTTGGTTTGTGTGTTTTTGTGCCTCGTGTAAAGTTGAGATTTCTAATCTGTGGTCCAAAAGAGAGATGTTTTAAATTAGGGCCTGGCAAATTTTGATCTGTGGGCCTGCTTTTGCATATAAAGTTTTATTGAAACACTCTCATGCCCATTCACTTATGTATTTTCTGTGACTGTGTTCCTGCTACAGTGGCTTAGTTGAGTAGTTGTGACAGAGACCATATGGGCACCGAGCCTGAATGTTTTTTTTTTTTTTTTTTACTGTCTGGTTCTTTAAGAAAGTTTGACTACTTCTTTTTTATATATAACTTTTTCTTGTTATTTTCCTGCTCTCAAAAGTTAAAGATAGCTCCTTCTTTTCATCATAAATTGATGGCTTTTTGTTTGTTACTTATTCCTTCTAGATGTTGCCCTTGACATGGACTCTCATCCAGAATGTATTATGGGCACTGTAATGAAAATGCTGGTATTATCAGGTGTTTGTTTCTCTGATGCACCTGGAAGGTATCAGAATGGTATTCACTTAAATTTTAATGCATTTTTCTTTTCAAAAAAATCCCACATATTATTGATATTTGTGGGGACTGTCTGTGGATAACAGGGAAGAAAGGCTTTCAATTAATGGTTGTAGACTTGTGACCAGGTATTGTGGAAAGGTAGTGGTATGAGGCCTGAAAACCCGGGTGGAAATTTCAGCTCTATACTTAGGATCTGTGTGACGCCGAATAATTCACTTCTGAACCTGTTTTTATCTGACTCGCTAATGTTTTTCATCAAGCACGTATTAATTGCTTATATACTGAACATTGGGAACATAGCTGAAGGATAATTTCCTTATGAGATTAACTTTCTGAGTAGTGCTACCATGGATGATGTTACAATAAGCTGATACAGAAAACAAGAAACATTTGTGGCATGAAGTTTCTCTTGTTTCTTTCCATGAATTCACATTTTTTTTTGCATATGTGATAACTTCTCCTTTGAGTGGTTTAAATCTCGATAAACTTTTATGTTACAGAATTTACTTTCTAGAGAGATAATATGCTCATATTAGAGAATATATGATATTTAAAAAATTAAGTAGAAAAACTCATATTAAAATTCCCATTAGGGGGCACTATTATCAAGCTTAGGAGAACTGGAGACTAATTTGTTTTCTCAGACATGCAACCCGAGGCTTGCTGAAAGGGAAAAATATTTTCATCCGATAAGATTCAGATACTGTTTTATACAACTGAATTCCTTAAATATGTTATAAAGTGCAGTGAATTAAACACAGATCCAATAACTCACTGTCTTGTTTTTCAGCAGACTAAATCAATATAATATTGTAGGTGATACAAGAAGCTTACTTTATTCTGCATCAGAGCCAAATCCATAATTTTCATATTTGGAATAGACAATTTTTTAAATTTTGCTCCTTTAAGTCAGTCACAAAGGATGATCCTTGGCCTTCAAATAAGTTTCTTTCAGAAATGAAGCATGAAGACTGTATTGTGCTACTAAAATGCAGTTAGGGGAATGAAGTGATGCCTAACTGAGACAGTATTGACGTGTGCAGCATGTGTAATTACTGAAGTAATTCCACACAGTGAAGTGATATGTACACACACATAGCTCTTAACCTCTCTGTTTATTTTCAGGTACTTGAAAATTATTTTCTTAAACTCAAGTTTAGTGTTAGAGCAGGAAACACTACTAAAGACTGTGTTATACGCTATCATTTTATCATTAAGCTACCAACAGAAGAGCAGTAAGTAGTATCGTCTTAAACAGACTCTTCAAAGGCTAAAATAAGAATTGGCAAAAATGTAATTAAAATAAATGTAATCACAGTAATTTTTCATGGCATAGGTGTTACTTTTCTGTCACTGGGTTCGGAGAGAGTGGGTTTGTATAGTTATATTACTTGCAATACTTTCTGCATAGGTAAGCTATATTTTACACTGGAGAAAGTCTCTGCTTAATTACTTGCTTCCTGAAGTCTCGCCTTCCTTCTCCTTAGTTTGCTTGCAGCCCACACCGAGTGCAAAACTGCTTTAACCCTAGCTGATGATCACTATTTCGGCTTTGTATTGCTTTTGAGTTCAGGGAAGGGTTGAGTCAGAATGGAGAAAGCTTTTCATGTTTTTTCAGACAGATGGGGACATTTTGTAAAAAGACATGATGTTTACTTATTATTTTGTATTATCTTCCATCTGTATGAACAGTCATTGATCACTGTGGTCTGTTTGACAGATTTCGTTTTTTTAAAAATCCTGTTTTATTGCTTTTTTCCCCCCCAAAGAGCTTTTCTTGGTGGAAATATTGGAAATATTATATATAGATAGTTTTGAAGTGTGTTTTGAAACTTACTGGAGAAGTAGGAGCATGTGTACTTTGTGACCTCAGATCATCAAGTGGAGGTATGATAATGTTTCAGATATCAGAAAAAAAATTCCTTTTCAGCTTTTATCCAGCAAATTGCATTGAGTAGGTGGTGAAAAAAAATTACATTGAGTGGGTGGTGAAAAAGATACAGATATGAAATCCTAGTTACTGCTTTGAAAGATTTTAAGTGGGAGAGACAAGTGTGTAAATAAAGAATTGTGAAACAGAATTAATCTAAGTCTAATGTGAGGAAGGGAAAAAATGATGGCAACACTCAGATATGAGCTACTAATTCCTTTTGGAGGATGACATCACAGGGGAGGTAAAGTTTGAGTTTGTAGGTGGTTATTAGTTGCATTTTAAGTAATTTTTAAGGAAGTTATGTTTTGTGAGTTTGTTCCAATTATTCACATTTCTGGGCCCTCATAAATACCACAAGCATCTCTAGAATTTAATATATATTCATTTTGGCATATTTATTGTTCAGAGCTAATTATGTTCCTTGATAATATTTTTCAGATTTTGTTGCTGATTTTATATTAGGTGGAGAAGTTGTTTTTGACATCTAGACTCTTTCGATACGTAAAAAGATGCGTGACAATAATAACTGAGTGCCTTGTTTATAGAAACTCAGGACCCATGCTGCAGTTAGCTCTATTTAAAATATTTAATAAATATTTAAATAGGATACTTAATAAATTTTAAATATTTATTAACCTATTTCATATATATTTCATTTTAAATGAAACATTTTATAGTCAGGTAACTAGAGAGAATCTGTACACTGAATTATGGCACAGTTCTCCAGGGTACTGATGTCTTTGTTGTTTTTCATGGTAGTATTTTGAAAATGTTAAACCATTCACATTGAGTGAGTTATCACTGAATATTCAGGGTAATGAACTTTAAATTATTGCTTAAATTATTTTGCTCACTCAGAAAGCTATAGTTTGAGATTTGAAACTAACTTAAAAACCTTAACCTTACTTTATATGTTTAGTTTTGGCTTATTAGGGTGATTAGAATATGAGAAGTAGAATCCAGATATAAAGCATCAGTCCTGATTATTTTTATGCCTTTTTTGTTCTTTCAGTTTGGGCGTCTCAAGATTTTAAATACAAGAGTAGGAACAAAGTCTGACTTCATTTTAAAAGCTTGAAAAATATTTTTGTGTTTATTGCATGTTTTAAAATTTAGGGTTTTTTCCCCCTTTTAAATGAGAAACTCCTGTGCATGGAAGGATATACTATTGAAAATGTGGTCAAGGTAAAAGATTTTTCTGCTTTAAGAAATTAAAGTGCTTTACACTGTACCCTCCCTCGGTCCCTAAAGCGTAAGTGCTATGGTTTGGAAAGAAGCCAAGTAAAACCTGTTCAAATTTTGTCCAGACTTAAAGTAATACTTTAAGATTTGAAAATTACAGGTGGATACAATACTTAAATAGTATTTAAAATTCCTAAGTTTCCCAGGTCTAAAAATGTAATCCTTAAATTACTATTCCCAGTGGTTTAAATTTTAATTAAATAAAAATTGCCTTACTTTTGAACCACAGCGACATTAGGTATAGATATTTGAATTTATTACTAAACTTTAAGGTAATAACCATTAGAAATGAACTGTTTTGGCACTAATTAAAATGTCAGAAAGCCACAGCTACAGTGTGTAATCAAAGATCCTTGCTATTTCTGTTTTTCCAAAAATGGTCCTAACCATCACAGTTCAAGCTAGCTTCCTGTCTTGCCCTGGAGAAATGCTACCTGGCTTCACCCCCCCCAATTAAATACATTACCTGATCTGCAAGTTTTATAGATTGATAGATTACTTACAGTTAGATTTGACGTTTTGGTACTAATACTGAGTTTTGCAAACTGCCCTTTAATATAGAGTGATATCTTAGTCATGCCAGTGAAGCGTTCTGTTTGTTTTGTTTTCATCTCTCTAGGTGAAATTTTCATAGCTCTTGAAACTTTTATCTGTTTGAGGTTACTCTTCAAGGCTTACCTATTATCCGTTTCAGACAGGTGTTTTCATACCTTTATCCCTTTTCAACATGAGGATTATTTGCTGCCTTTTTTTTAAATTGGTAATTTTTACTCAGTACATTTTGGATGCTTTCTGATACATTTGAGAACAAAGACAATATTTATTTTGACTTAAGTAACAATATAACGGCATAGGTTTATAATGCAACCCTACATCTCCCCCCTTCTTCCCCCCCCCCCGTACATCTTCACCCTTTGTTTTCTCTAATATGTAACCTACAGACATTTTAATATACAGACAGCCTTTCTTCCCTCCTTGATCGGTGAGAGGATCACAAAAATTACTCCAGTGGTCTTTGCAGAAACGTATCTGTCTTGTTGCTGTTTTGTAGAATTGGATAGGTGAGGACCTTGTGGACATGGTTTTTGGCGGCAGGCTACTCGTCCCACAAGCAGCAGCAGTGGTTGTTAAGAGTCAGGCAGCAGAGTCCTAGTTAGGGAACTTTGGACTTGGGGCCCGTGTCAGCAGCCCCGGCAGGCAGCAAAGGCAGCAGCACTCCACAAATAACAGTTGTCCTCACGCTACTGTAGCTTCCAGGCTCCTCTGTTCTCACTTTACCTTCTCCTTTTCTTTTCTTTCTTTATTCCTTTGTTATTCATTCATCAAGTCAGTATTTCAGTGGGAACTTTGTGCCAGGCATTTCCACTGGCCATTTTGTGCCTGTATCTGCTAAGGATATTTTCTGAAGTGTTCGTTGAAGAACTTAGCTGTTCTGAGCAATGTGTTTGACTTGAAGCATGGGGGGATTTGTTAGCACATTACGTTAGTGAAACCAGATTATTGTATAAAGTGAAGATTATGTTGCTATTCAGGTGCAAGTGTCTAGAAAAATTTTTGTGTAGTTGGAGAATGACTTGGGTTTATAAACATGTGCCTGCAAGCCTACACATCTCCAAGTTTGCGATTCAGAGTGATTCCATTATTTCGTAACTTAATTTGGTTCCTAAAGATTTGTAAACTCATCATGTTTTTCATTTTCATATTAGAAATATTTTATTTTTATTTTTGATCTCACTTGGTAGGGACTCCCGAACCTTTAGATGAAAATTTTTCTGTCAGTAATTTAATCTGTAATCAAATGTACTCAGTTTTAAAAGTCTATTAGCAAGACTTTTTTGGTGAGGTGAATTATTTCTTCTTAATTTTGAAATTTCTTGTTTTCCTCTTCATAACACTCTTATCACCACTCCTACCTTGAAAACACAGATAAAACAAAACATTAAAAAGATTCATTACTAGAAGAGAGTGAAGGGTTGTATGAAGAGTGGTGATATAACACCTTTATGGGTATTAGCCATTTTCCCTGGTGAATGAATGAGGAATGGGATGGTATAGACATACTGTGAAATGTTAAAATCACGGTAAGCATGTCTGGGTTACTTCCCTGCTCCTTTAGGAGATGTTTTACATGATGAACCGTGAGAATGATGTTTTGCTATAATCCAGATTTGTATTTCGTTCTTGTCTCCTAATCCTATGGGCAGCCTGATAAAAAATAAGTAGTAGCCAATTCCGTATATATGGAAATGGTGTGTGTACACATTTACCATTATAGCTGTTAGTTGAGAAAAAATTTTAAATCATTTTTATACAGCTCTTGCAAACTTTCTGAAAGGCATAAAAGGAAGGGAATTTAGATTGAGTTCTGGTAAAGTTCTGGTTTATTACTGATTGTAATCATTTGTCTCTAGCCTCAATTTAAACATTTGCAGAGTGGATCACAGTAGGAACTTTTGTGATTCTTTTTGCACGTGGGAAACTGAAGCCCAAAGAGGCCCAAGTTTAAAATGAGTGGCTAATCCAGAACTAGAAATTCCAACGTGCCCATCTAATATGTAATTCACCACAATTTAGGAGGGTTTTCAGTAATGCCAGTATTTTGTTGAAAGCACTGTGAGTGATATAGATGCATGCAATTGTGACTTGTAGGCATGATGTATGTACTTAAAAGTGACTTCTTGTTGTTATCATTTACTGTCAGCACAGCTGGAATCAAATGTTTGTTCAATTAAACACTAGACTCAGAAAGTTTCTTAAGTTTCTGCCTGTATACTAGGTATTAAATTAAAATGAAGGGCAATTCTAACCTTTAGGTCAACAGAAAATTAGTGGTAGTTGAATATATACAGTCACCTCCGGCACTCTAAGACCATTTCAGTGCTGAAAGAATGGAGAAACTAATTGAAAGTATAAATTGATCTGGGTGGGTTAAGGGAGGAAAAACACGTTCTTATTAAATGCTGTTGAATGCAATTACAAACAATAGGTTGAATAGATGGTTTAATTTGACTTAGGAGATCAGCCTCTGACTGATGACACAGGAAGACTTTCTAGAATACATTGCTTTGCAGATGACTTAGACAATACTGATAAAGCTTGTCATGTGAATTTCCTTCTTTACTGAGTACACAGTATGCTTAAGTGATATGTTGTGCAATGCTTCCAATCTGCTGTGACTGCCATCTGCGCAAGCAGAGTGAGAGAGAAGAGAATGTGGAAAGGAAATGGATCAGTTAGTAAGTTGTAAGGAATCTGTGTGAACACTGGGTGCCACTCATGAAACACGAAGCAGTGAGTGATTTTCCTTTGTAACCAGTACAACCAGCTGTCTGTAAACTGGAGGCTTGCGATGCATTCAGCTCTCAACTTCCCCTTTTGGATGTTGTGGTAACTATGCTTGAGACCAACTAGAAAATCCAGGGATAGCAACCATGATCATGCCAGCCTCTTATTATTTTTCTCTTTTTTTTTTTTTGATAAAATCTTTTTGCTGCTTCAGTGTTTGACACCATTGTTGAGGTAGATTTAATAATGCTAGCTAGCATTTTTATGTTGCCTAAATGGAATCTTTTTGGAAACAAATTATGCCATAAAACAAGTTTCCTGAGAAACAATTAAGTACTTTAAAAAAGGTCAGTAAGACCTATAGATGGGAAAATTGCTTCAAAATCTTAAAAGTTGCAACCAACAGGGAACCAACCATATGAATGATGGAGAAGTTGTGTATGGGTAAGAGGAGTTGACTGGCAGAATCTATCCTGTATACCTTTGTCAGTGAGTAAATCTCTTATTTGACTTTGAGGCTTATAACTTGTAAAACAGTTCTTTGTGTGTGCATATGGTTACCTTTTTGATGTAAACATATGAGCTCTTATGAAACTGTTAATCATGAGTCATCTGGTACCTCCTTAGGAATTAACATAACCTTATATAGATGACTAATAATACAAAGCCACTGTGGTTTCTGTGGTTTTACCAACCATGGCTCTAGTTCTAAAACATTTAAAATGAGACTTGCTCCCTCTTTAAAAATTTTTTTGGACAAAGAGATGTCTTATCAGAAAACTGCAGTAACTTAAGCAGATCCATAACTGGAGGGAATTAATAACAGAAAGTTTTTGTTGACACCAGGAAGTAGATTAAATAGTGCAATTGTGGTAATGAGTACCGTATATGATAAGCTTGAGCCACCTGGGTTTTATTAGGCTGCTTGATACTTTGATCACAATATTATTTCAAGGCTTGTCTATTTAAATTGCTAAGGTTTCTTGTCATCTTTGTGATTTAGACCATAATTTCTTTCACTGCAAAGAGATTTTTTTAAAAGAAAGGCTCTGGCCAAGCTGAGATTCTGGGGAGGTGCAAGTTCAACAGCTAAGCGAACCTTAGAACGAGAAAACCTTTTAAACAAAATTAAAAGCTTGAAAGTGCAGCAGTTGAGTATCAAGTTCATCCGACCTTGCTTCTCTTTAGTTTTTTGCTTGGATCATAATTACACTTTTGTTTATCCTGTGGTAGTGGAGCACTATAATGCTGTTTGGTGTAATTCAATTAATTATTGTTTGATATAAATACATCCATTTAAAATATATATTTCATGTCTTGAGAATGTAGTAACTAACTGCTATCGGTTTCCCTTCAGCTGGTATTAAGTGGTTTTGATGAGCATCTTTGAGAATTTATGGAAAGATTTTTAACTACTTCACCCATAATGAATGAATTATACTAATCACAGAATTTAATTTGTTTGATAAATTGTCGTGCTTTGTCTTTGAACTTGAAATTTTAAACTTTAGCTAGTCTATTAATATAGATCAATGAAATTTTTAGTCATCAAAATCAACAGACTTTCCTTCCACTAATTTTAGAAATAGTCTTTCACAGGTATTTAATAGTATCTTTGTTGTGGAGTTAAGCAAATGTTTCGGCTTAGGAAAATAAATATTCATTTGGACTAGTAAATGGAGGACAGGGAAGATTTTAATAACTTAAGATATTGTTGTCCTTAGCATGATAGTAATAATAATCATTATTAAAAGTGCTGTTTTGAAAATTTACATGTAAAATGCTTTGTACATTTATTGATGTGCTGATTAATTTTCACTGTCTTGATTTTTGAGCACTCTTACAACTATTGTAGTTTGGCTTGAAGTTTCCATGTCCCAGTGTAACTTTTAAGCCTGGTGAAGGGCACTTAAAAATATAATGGTCTTCTTTTAATATACCTGATTTGCCCTTGGTACTGAAAGACATATGGAAGTGATAATCAACAGCCTTTTTGTTTTCCCTGATAAGACAAAGGAGAAAAGTGTTAAAAATAGGAAGAGATTTGAGCATTGGAAAGATTGCTTACCAAGAGTTTGTAACTTTCTGTTTTTAGAAAGTAGGGTAGTACTTTTAAGTTTTAGAGGTTTGTGACTCATTGAGGAAAGGTGAACTCATACAAAATGAAGAGGCATAGATTTAGGGACAAGCATGTGATACAAACATAGGAAAGTGAGGTCTGTCACTTAGAGCAAAGACTTAGTTTGGGGAAATGGTCTGAAATAATAATAGATAGGGTCAGATTATGGAAGACAGAGTGCTTGAAAACGAGGCTTAGACTTGAAACAGTTGTGTTTCATTCTGGGTTCCCCAGCAGAGGTGTAAGGGTATAAAATCAATATTTTTTTGTCTAGAGGCAGGAAAAACAGATGGATAATGAAGGTTTGAATGAAATGTGAGCAGTAGCATTAAGAATGAAAAGGTGAATACTAGAGAGATGGAAGAAACTGTAAAAGGTTGAGCTCAAGGTTATACACATATTTTGAGGGCTTGACTTCATGTATCAAATAGCTTTGATACCTGACATATTCTAGAAGAATTAAATCCTGTTTGTCATCCCTTTTCCTCTTGAATAATTTGTAAAAAGCACCCCCGTTCTGTGATAATGGTATGTATGACAGAGCAGGTGGGTACAGTAAATGTGAGCTGTTGATAAACGGCAGGGCAATACGAGCTTTACTAAAATATTAAATATTTAAGATTTTTCAATTCAGGGAGCTTTCGGGGCCATTTTGAAAAGTACATGCATTGTTTGGAATAGTCAATATGATATAGATGTGGATTGATATTTTTAGGGCTGTCTTAAGGAGAGAGGATTGATCTTTACTATAAAGCTCCACAGGGCAGAACTAAGATCTTCTAAAAATAGAAATAAAGAGTAAAGTAGATTTACTTCACTCTTCCAACAGAACTGTCCGTTCATGGGATGGAATTCTTTAGACAGTTGTGTCCTGTCTTGAGAATAGTTTTTACAAGCTGGTGAATTCATTCATTCATTTAAAAGATATTTACTGAGTGCCAGCTACCGCAGGAACTTTGCCAGATATTGAGGGATAACATAATGAACACGTTGAGGAGAGAGACATAAGACAGTTAACCAGATAAAGTAATTACAAATTGTGTTAAGTAGTGTGGAAGAAATAAACAGATGCTTTAGCGGGTGGTGCCCCACCTTAAATGGGTCCCTCCCCGAGTCCCTGATACTGAGGTGTATTCAGCTGTGTGAGAGCCAGGAGTAGAGGAAAACGAAGTGTGAAGGCCCTCCCTGAGGTGGGAATGAGCTTGCCATTGTTTAGCAACTTTTAGAAAGCTAGGCCGTCTGAATAAATCCTTCTGAGTGAGAAACAAGGGGCTGTGTCATTCAGAGCCTTATAGGAATTTAGGTTTTGTTTAGTAAGCAGCAAGAGGCTACTGAACTGAAGGGTTTTAAGTTAAATGGTTGAGTTAATGACTGTCATGTTCTTTATAATTCTGTGACTTAATCTAAGACTTATTTTTCTTCTTGGTGGTGTATTTGAAATATTTATGAAAACTCAGCTTGGTGATTGAATGCATTGGTGATAGTGTTTATTCCAAGGAAGTTTATCTGTGGCTACTAGATAACTTTTATGAACAAATTTGTCTGGAGTTTTTATTTTTTATTAACTTTTTTATTTTGGAAAAATTTGGGGTGTACTGAAAAGTTGCGAAGATAGTTCAGAGAGTTTTCCTATAGCCCTCAACCCGGCTTCCTCTAATGTTATCATCTTACATTCCTGTGGTACATAAGTGTAACTAAGAAACCAACTTTGGTACATTACTGTTAACTAAACTCCAGCCTTTATCCAGATTTCACCAGTTTTTCCGTTGATGTCCTTTGCTTTTCTGGGATCCAGTCCAGGATACCACATCACATTGCTTTTAGTTGTTGGGTCCCCCTAGTCCCCTCTGGTCTGTGGCCATTTCTCAGTCTTTCCTTGTTTTTCATGATATGGGTAGTTTTGAGGAGTACTGATTAAGTGTTTTGTAGAATGTCCCTCAGTTTGGGTTTGTCAGATATTTTTTCATGATTAGACTGGAGTTTTGAAGGGTAAACCCACAACGGTGAGTGCTCTTCTTATTACATCCTGTTGGAGGGTAGAATGTTATCCACATGACATCACTAGTGATGCTAACTTTGGTCACATGGGTATGGTGGTGTCTGATATCCTTTTTGAATTATCACTCTGTCTTGGAAGTCTTTATAATTTATGGAAGCATTAGGACATTGATGTTTTGGTTGAAAAAGTAGAGTTTCTCTCTTGGAAGAAACAACTCAACTTTTCTCCTTATACTGTCTATTCCTAATAGTGTAATAGCTAAACAACATGGGTAGAGTTATGTATTATGTGCCTTAATATGTAACTTTTCACAGTTTAGATGAACTTTTTTTTTTACTTTTATGCTATACCATCTCAGACATACTATTGGGTATCTAAATTCATTCAGGCCAGTTGGGATCTATCTCTGACAGAATATGAATTAGATGTTGGAGAACATTCATTGTAGCTCATCAGTACTTCAATATCAGGAATATTTGATGCAGGAATTAACATTTCCCCTGTGTGATCCTACGCAGTGTTATTGGCAATAGTTTGTATCCACTTCAAAATGCCTTTTGTACAGAGGAACTTGCCAAACTTTTACATTTGGTGTGAACACAACTTTGTCCGCTGACATAGAGAGATGTCGTGAGAGCTGACATAGAATATACTACCACTGTGAGAGCTACACAGTGTTATACAGTCTATGAAATTATTTGAGAGATGAAGAAAAAAGGCTTGAAATAATTAAAAACCAGCCTTAAATAGCTTGTGTTTTCTTTGGGATGTTTGAAACATTTCAGCTTTTAAACTACTAGATTTTGAGCTTTCCAGTTAAGAAAATAAGAAAGGATGTACAGCCATCCCTTGGTATCCACGGGGGATTGGTGCTAGGGCCTCCACAGTGAATACCAAAATCCACGGATGCTCAAGTTTTTTATCTTATATATTCTTATTTTGGAACCTTCTGGAATTTTTTTCCCCCTTCCCTGAATACTGTCAGTCTGTAGTTGATCGAATCCACAGATGTCGAACACGGGGGATATGGAAGCCTGCCTGTATTGAAATTTTAGGGACATTCCTTTGATTTCCGTTTTCTGCAGTTCTTAAACTTTTGTTTGATTATTGGCTCCAAGTATCTCTTCATATTTGTTGACTAACCTTATTACTCTTCTGTGTATGGGGAAAAAAGCAATTGTACATCAAGATTTTACTATTATTAGTAAAATAGGTATTTCCCCTAGCTATTAGTAGGAAGAAATTGTCTTTTTTCTCTTTTTAACTGGGAAAGATCACTAAAAAGTAAAAATCTTGAAAGTTAGCCACGGGGAGGCAGTAGTCTTTGAATGTTGTCATCATCATCACCATCATCATTATTGTTGTATTGGTAATGATAACATTACAACCTCAGTTGTAATGGCTAACATTTATTGAGCACCTATCAAGTGCCAAAAATTGTGTTGAGCATTTGGTATGCATTAAATATAATCCCCATGGCTACTTTATGAAGTCAGTACTGTACTATTCCCAGGCAATACTTGGTTATATACAAATGGCTCGTATAGGAAATGATTTCAGCAGAGGAAGTCACTTCAGCACTAGGTTGGAACTAGTGGAATTTGCACTAGATCTTGAAGATGTGTGGTTCCTGCTTCTCTCTCTGACATGTCCTTCGACATTACCCTCAATTTCCCCCCTAATATGCCAGCTGTGCTAAACCACTTGTTTTCTACCCAAACCAAGATCTGTCTTGTTCCTGGTTAGTGGATTATTCTGTTCTCTTAATTTGAAATAATTTTAGATTTACAGAAATTGCAGAGAGTTCTGGTATACCCTTCACCAGGTTTCCCTTACTGTTAACATCTTATATAACCATAACATCTTACATAACCATGATGTTGTCAAAACTAAGAATTGGGGCCATTCACTAAAGTACAGATTTTATCTAGATTTCTCCAGTTTTCCTACTTATGTTCTTTTTCTGTTCCAAGGTTCAATCCAGGATACCATGTTGCATTTAGTTGTCATGTTTCTTTAGTCTCCTGCAGTCTGTGCCTTTTCCTTGTTTTTCCTGACCGTGACATTTTGAAAAGTACTAGTATCAGGTCTTTTGTCCACTGTCTGTCAGTTTGGGTTTGTCTGATGCTTTCTCGTGGTTAGATTGAGGTTGTGGAATTTGGGGAAGAATACAAAAGAAGTGCCTTTCTCATCACATCATATCAGGGGGTACATCATCTCAACATGTTTTAGTACTGGTGATACTAACCTTGGCCGCTCAGTTTAGGGGGTGACTGCCAGGTTTCTCCACTGAATATTTACTATTTTTCCCTAGAAGTGAGTTACTACTCAAGAGGAGGGGAGTTAAGTTCCACCTCCTGGTGGGACAAGTAGCAAAGAATTTTTGGAGGTAAGTGAAAAACACCCCAGTAAATTAATAAATATTATGAAGACTATCAGGATTAATCTTAATTATCTTTTTCAATTATTCACTTTTATTAGACTGGATGTTTATTGAGCTCAGGAACTAAGACTGATGTATTGTTTCTCTTGTATATAGAACAGTGGCATATGGTAAATGCTCAATAAAATATTTGTTGAATGGCTAGAACCAAAAAAAGGAGATTGTAAATTGCACACAAAGCTAAATTAGTTAAACTTGATCCTTTAGGTAGTGGAATAGTATTAACAGTGTTTGAATAATGTGACAAAAAATTTTACTGTTTTAGTTTCCTTCGTTTTAATTTTGTTTGTGATTGAAGAATAGATTCTTCCCTAATTTTAACATATTTAGAAAAAGTATTTTTTTTTTCTTAGCTTTGAAGGAGAACTGATTAGAATAAAGAAATTTAACAAAATAAATTTAGGCCAGAAGTCTTATTATATGATAGTTGGTTGAATGTTTTGAGCATACTCTATATTTAGAAGGGTGGATTTAACTTGGGAAAGCATATAATTTCTAAGTAAATTAGCAGTGATAGAAAAATCCCATCCCATTTCTCAAAAAAGGTGTTTAAAAGTTACAAATGTTATGTTTAACCTAGCTTTTGCAATATAAATGGACTCTCTGAACCCCAAGCATGCTAAATTTAACTTCCATATTGGATGCCGGTTTTACTTATGGATGCTTCTGACTTCCCTTCAAACTGTATAAAGCTTTTTTTTTTTTTTAAAGACTGTCAGTTGATCCACTAAAAACAGGAACAATAAACCATACTTGCATTTGACCATTGGTGTTTCTGCTAAGTAGTGACTAAAAAGCGAAGAGGAGTTTTCTTTTAAGAAGATGTTGAAGACTTCAGGAGATTGATGATTGCTTAATCAGTTGGATAATCTTTTGTTTCAGCTGCTGTTGCCACCATCCCACTAAGGATGAGTTTTGTTACCTGCTTTTTTCCGTAGATGGTTAAGCAGTCTTGCTCCAATGCCAGATTATCGTTGGCTACTTGAGACTGTTAAAATACTGTCTTCTCTTTCATTATTTCCATTAAAAAAAAACTACACTGTCATTTGCCATTGATCTTAAGGGCCCTTGCCATTCGAAGAGAATAATCAGAGCACCTATGTGTTCATTTAAATAAACTGTTAAGGAAAAAGTTTGTTGAGCTTAGATGAGTCAAATGTCAAGTGTTTTACTGATGACGAAAATTGTTGGGAAATTGAATTATGAAATGGATGGAAATGTAAGCAAATGTTATCAAATCAATTTTTTTTTTCTTTTTTTTTTTTAATTAACTTATTTATTTGTGGCTGTGTTGGGTCTTCGTTTCTGTGTGAGGGCTTTCTCTAGTTGCGGCAAGCGGGGGCCACTCTTTATCGCGGTGCGCGGGCCACTCACTATCGCGGCCTCTCTTGTTGCGGAGCACAGGCTCCAGACACGCAGGCTCAGTAATTGTGGCTCACTGGCCCAGTTGCTCCGCGGCATGTGGGATCTTCTCAGACCAGGGCTCGAACCCGTGTCCCCTGCATTGGCAGGCAGATTCTCAACCACTGCGCCACCAGGGAAGCCCTATCAAATCAATTTTAATTAATAAAATGGGACCTATAACTCAGTGAGTTTTGGCATACACATGCAAATAAATGTATATATGTCTGTGTGTAAAATTGATATGTATAAATTCCTAACAGCCCCATTGCTGTCCCTTGTTAAGATGAGCCACTGATACTAACAATGTCTTGCATCTCAGTAGAAAAAAATCATAAACAATGAAATTTAGGGGTTGGCAGCATTAAAGAATTGGCGTTCACATGAGAGATTAGGATTTCTAAGAATGGAGAAAGAGGTTGATTGCGGGGAGAGGTTTTAAAATAGAGGCTGTTACATGAGCAAGGTACTGATAGATAGATGCGGAGTATGGTAAAAGTCCTTCAGCTTCAGTTTCTTCATCTGTAAAATGGAGACAGTCAATACCTACAACATAGATTTATATTAGTTTTGATCATTCTGTTCAAGAGTTTGGCCTTTGTACCACTGACAGTGGGCAACTATGAAAGCTTTTTGTATTATGACAGTGTTCAGATCTGTTTTAAGACCAGTCTGAGCACTGGTGGTGGGAATGAGAGAAGGGGTAGATACG
This sequence comes from Balaenoptera borealis, assembly GCF_965194805.1. Lineage (NCBI taxonomy): Eukaryota > Metazoa > Chordata > Mammalia > Artiodactyla > Balaenopteridae > Balaenoptera > Balaenoptera borealis. The sequence goes on from NC_138876.1 coordinate 21,771,444, forward strand.
AGAAATTTGATGTCTTCTGAGTAAAGGAGTGATTCGCATTAGTGAGTGACAGCTAACTTGACTTGTAGACTAGACTTAATATGATGATCTAGAAAATTGCAGCTTAAATTCTGTTTTGCATTAAATGTATAAGAAATGTATAGGTTTACTTTTTTGAATATTCAGCCATGTCAAATTTATTTTATATCACATTGATCAACTTGTTAACGCTAAATGTAAAAATTCCTGCAGTTGTAATTATTTTGCATGTGAAACAATAGCTACCTAATAGCCAAGCCATGATAATAGCTCTCTAGTGTAGTGGTCCAGGGGTGGGCTCTTGCTGCGATTGAATGTGATCTGATCTGTACCATGGTGATAGCATCTACCTGTAGGGTTGTTCTGGGGATTAAGTAAGAATGCATGTAAAACATTAAAACAGTACCTGACTCACGGTAAACACTTAACGAGTGTTAGGCATTGTTATTTTTCACAAAAGCATAACTTTGGGTACATTTGGGGTAAAATTTTGAGTTCATTGTAGCTTGGAGGCATATGAAATATGTAGGGTCTGTCTTCTACTGGAGCATAATTTAACTTAATCAGTTGAGATTATGTTTATCACATTTCAAGATCAAGCCTTATTGAGTAGTCTAATTTGCATTGTATAATTCAAACTAATCAGGGCAAGTTGAAATTTAGAAGATTTTTAAACAGTGTGATATTTAATAGGAATAAATAAAGGTTTAGGCCCTGAGGGAAGAAACATAAACCTTTAGTACTAATTCAGTGTGAGGAGGACAGGCTCAGCTAGAGGTTCCTGGTAAAGTGGGTAAAAAAATGTTGTAACATAATGCAGAGGGAGCCTCACCTCTTGGTAGTGGCTTTAAGCAGTAGGGAAAGTGGCTCGAGTACAGACTCAGAGGGCTGTGGCCATCCTAATTCCATTTTAATTCACAAGCTCACTGGTGGAGTGAACTCCACTTTGTTCCCAGTCTGTAGCAGAACAGAGGAGGAAAGTGAGCAAATTTGCCAGCCTTTGGGTTGGTGAAGGCAACAATAGGTCTTCAGTGTCCATATGTATGCAAATAGGCATGCGTTAAAAAAAAAAAAAAAAGCTTTTCTAAAATCCTAAAACTCAATCCTTTTTTCATTTTTTCTTTTAAAAAAATTTCATCCAGGCCCAGTATTTCCTTAGGGGTGATCTGGAACCCCTTGGAAAAGCCACAGTGAGACTATTATGTCTGTGCCCTTATTGTAATGATCGTAGTGTAATACCGGCAGGCTTGGTGTCCTAGCCTTTTTTATTTGACTGCATGTACTGCCTTAACTGTTTTCATTTTATTTTGTTTTCTTAAAAAAAAATTTTTTTTTTGTTTTTGTGCTTGTCATTCTGTTTTTGGAGCAAGGGTGTTCTGCCTTACATATTTTGTAGTCAGACTTACACTTCATCAATTTTACCCTCGAATTATTTTGATTGTTTTTTCTCAAGGAGACTAAGCATGATACAAGGATTAAATATATGAGTATGTAGTAGAAGTTCAATATCATGCTAACAGCACCTCCCCCCTCACCCGTATTTTAAGTATTCTGAAGCCCCTAGTCATTGAACCCTGTGTTTTCGGCAGAAATAACAAATTATTTCAGAAACAATTTGTGTAGTGCTTTGGGATCTGATTCTTGATGTAGTCATGAAATATGCTTATCTTTTATCAAGCCTTAATTATTATTCATGATTATTAATTTTAGGGCTAGAAAAATTTGAGTAGTATGAGGAAAAATCTTATTTCCAAGTATTTTGGGGGATTTTCCAAGTATTTAGGGATACTTTGAAAGTATGCTATTTAAAAAAATTTTCAGTTTATTCATATATCCTTACATGTCTGTATATTCCATGGTTTCCTGTTTTATTCAACAGGTTACTATATGTTGCTATCACTTTATTTTGATGTTCATTTTATCCCGTTTGATCAGTAGGTTATCATTCAAGGTAGCTGTGTCCTTCAACAATGTCTCCATCAATTAGTTGAGCATTTTATTGCTTTGTGGCATAATATGATGTTCGAGGCTCATTTTGTACTTTCCCTGTCACAGGTCTGGAATCAGTCATTTCTCAAAGGAGCCCCATATCCTCGTAGAGAAGAATGGTATCTAGAAGAGAGAACTGGGCATTGAGTGTACTCATTGCTATTGGAGTATAGCAATGGGCCTTTTGAGGCTGACAGATCTAGGGAATGTATGTATTTAAGTACACAAATAACACACAGAAAACACATTCATATCTGTACTTCTATATTTATCTATATTGAAAACCATGAGTTCACACTGAAATGGCTAACTCCAGTGTACTGCAATAGAGTTTATTTTAGGTTTCTCCCTTTCCATATTTATAACTCCCTTCTCTGACAGTAAAAACACTGGCCTTTGCTATTCTTAATATGTTTACTTATTTGGTTAATTTCTCCCTCGTGTAACTCAGCTATCTCTGCTGTCACACCTTTTCCCATGCCCATGTCCTCCTTACCTTGCTCAGGCTCTGACTCCACCTTCCATCCCCTTCTCCCATGTGACCTTCTTCACCCCGCTTGGGCTCTGATACCCTACGCCAGACCACGTGTCCCTGGGTTGCCCTGCATTCCTCACCCTGCTTAGATGCTGACCCTCTTTACTTTGCTCCCCGCGCCCCCAACTTTACTGAGTCTCTGACTCCCCATGCCACCTACTGCCTTGTGAGGTCGCCTTTCTTACTCTGTTTAGTATCGGACACCTGCTTGGGCTGTGACACTCTGCTCTGGACCGTTGCATCCCATCCCCGCCCCCCCCTGCCCACCGCTGCCCCTCCAGGCTGTGAACTTTTTTTTTTTTTAATTAATTACCTGTGCACAGTAAGGTTGACCCTAGTTTTTAAGACCTTTGCATTAGATGGGATTTTCTTATTGCTGTTTTGTATTTAAAGACATTATGGGCATGGATATGGGATAAATAGAGGATGCATGGAGAGAAACTTTTGTTTTCTTATTCCCTGTTACTGTGTTGCAATACACCTTCACGAGTCAGTTTTATCTCATGCTTCCTTCTTTGAAGGGTTAAACTAACTATCAGCATCACATAGTATCTCTGTCTGATCTGAACATGATTTAGTTTTAGGGGAATTTTTAAGGAGAGGTTGTAGAACTACTTCTCAAGAATAATTTATATATAGGTCAAAGATTTCAACAAAACAAAAAAATGAAATCATGAAAGAACTAAAAGAAAATGTAAGTGAATTATTTAATATGCAGTCTTAGATTAGGTAAGACCTTTCTGTGTATGTTACAGAACCCAGAAGGCATAAAATGAATGGTTGATAATTCAAAGAATAAAAATACAAACATATATATGGCAAAGCGAAAGAAAGTATTTGCAATTCAGCACTGACAAAAGGCTAATTTCTTAATTATAAAAAAATTGTTTTTACAGATCGAATGGGAGGAGAAAAGAAAACAAACAGACCACTAGAAAAAGTGGACCAAAGGTGCCAGGCAGTTCATAGGAAAAGATAAACAAATCAACCTTTCATAATGAAAGAAATGCAATTTAAAATGTATAAGAAAATACTAGTTTTCAGCCTTCAGATTTGGAAAGATTAAAAAATTTTATCGCACACTGCACTGAATTTGATAGACACCGTGTAGGGAAGCAGATACACTCATGTATTACTGACGAGAGTTTAACCTGGCACAAACTGTACGAAGAGAAGTTTGGCGGTATCAAAAATGGAAATGTTTGCTCACAGTTCTTTACCTTGCAGTTTCACTTACAGGAATTTGATTTGCACATCTCCTTACCATGTATGTGAAGTGATGTATGTACAAGGATATTTATTACAGGATATTTAATATCAAAAGATTGAAATAACTTAATGCCTGCCAGTAAGGGAATGATTAAAATATGGTGCATCCATTCAGTGGGATGCCACACGTTTGTACAAAAATATGAAAAGCTTTATGAACAAGTGTGGAGAACCCCTCAGATATATTTTTAAGGGAGTACATTTTTCAGTTGTTTATTTTTTGAGCATGCTACTCTTTTGTTGAAAATATGTGAATTTATGTATTTTTATGTGTAACAGACTTGTATACGCTAAGACTACCTCTTTAAGGATACATCTATAAACCAGAAAAAGTGGTGATGTCAGAGGGCGTAGGAGTGAGAGGGAGACCTTTTCAACTCATTAAGCATATTATTATGAAGAGTGTTTGTAAATAAACATCTCAGTGCCACTATATAAGATGAATATACAGTGAGGGTAGCAGGAAAAAGATTTCTTTTTTGAAAGACAGATAATACTTTTCCTGAGTCTTCCTTAATTGTGGTGTGGAATCCTGTCTTGATTCTTAGTCATTTATTACGCCAATACATTCTCTAAATGTTTTGCCTAAGTTCCACTTAGGTTTGATTTTAAGGCAATACTTACTTTTAGTAGAAGATAATAAGCAAGGTGGTCTTTTCTGTAAACCAAAATTTAATTGGTCTTTACTGCATTGATGATTTTTTTTTTTTTTTTGGTATAATCGAGGTCCTGAAAAAATGCATAGTTTATAGGTTTGTAAATCTAACAGTCTTTTCAAATGCACTGAGAATTTGCCATTAAGAGGAATCTTGGGTGAGTTTTATAAAGCGAGTGGTTCTTTCCTCTAGTTTCTTTCAGTTTGTTTCATATTATTGACGTCGTGGTAAACTTTTACTGGATTTTGAGAGCCTTTCAGAGTGCTTGCGAAATTATGTGTATATCCTTCTGTGCTTACCCCTGTAGTCTATTAGATTTCGTTCAGTCCAGTCAGTAAAGAGGGTGGTGCCGCAGTGGGATGCTAGGGAGTATTTCTTAGGAGGTTGTTAACTTAGAACACAAGACCTTATCTGCCAGTGTAAAAAAGTGAGCATTGGGAAGCGGGAATTTCATATTTGTGATTTCACTAGCTATGAGAAAAACCTCTGTTCCAAGAGGAATAATATAAAAAGTAATTTTGTCTAATCTACCAAACCTTAAAATTGAAAATAGGGACTTTGTACATCCCCCTCCTCATTTTTTTTTTAAATAGAAGGGCATTTCTTTTGTAGGCTTTAAAAAATTTATTTCTTTTTAATAGAGGTTCCTGTGGTGGTGTTTTTGAAACAAAGTTAAAATTTAAATGACTGAAGAGTACATATAGAGTGACAGGCAAGAATTGCAAGATTATTTAGTACATGTTAAACAACCAAGACAAAGAACACTTGAGTACATTATTTGGAGTGTCCTTGGGGCTTTGTAAGCACACCCCTCCCCCCTCCCCCCCCCAAATTCTAGGTTTGTAGGGGGTGGGGGAGTGATGGTCAAACCCAAAAGGTGCCATTTGGCCTTGAACTGGAGTCTGCTCTTAGCACTGTTAGCAGCATTTTTTTCAAAGTGTAGAGTATGTATGTGTATCGTGGATGCAGTGGACACATGGGTTGTTATTTATAAATGGAAAATGAAGGTTTTTCTTGCATTTCTTAATAGTTTAAGCAGTGTTTGCTGTCATTAGGAGCTGCCATCAGGCTTAGTAATGTAATAAACTATGTTTGCACTAAGACTGTTTATTAAATGCACCTTTGATCTAAGAACACTAGGAAACAATGTTTACCAGAACAGTGAGCATTGGGGTTGAGTGTATTCTCAGAGATACAACACTGTCACTAATTTCGGTGAAAATTCTATGGATTAGCCATGATACGTGTTCATGTTGCTCTCACATTTTATTTGATTGTCAGAGCCTTTCATATGTTGAGTATAATGGCTTTCTTCTTAGTCACTTGCTTAATTTAGCAAATATACTTAAAGCATTTTCTACCTGTGTTTTAAATTTTCTCTTTATTTAAAATGAATACACAGAACAGAACTAATCTTTGAATATTTGCTGTATCAATTATATTAGACATTTTTATTTTACATGCTGAGAATGATAAGCAAAGTAGGTTATAATTAGATCCCAGTGTAAGTCAACCTAGAAATGGTAGTTGGGATCAAAAAGTAATGTTAACAGCAGTCTGAAGGATTAATAAATCCAGTATACCCTTTCCTGGGCTTCAGTGTCTGCAACCTTTCAGTGAGTTGCCTTAGCTCAGCTAGAACTTATTTTCAAATTTCTTAGCCCCCCCTCCCGCCCCGCATTTCCAACAAGTGCTATTGTGCTGGGGTTGAGAGAGAAAGGAGGAGAGGAGCTATTTTTCTTTTTAATTTTATTGCCCTCCATCTGATTGTTTCAGGTTGCTGTATTTTCAGAAATAGACAAGTGACTTCGGTAGTTAGTGTTAGTGGTCCATCAGAGAACTGTCAGCTCCAAGTCGTAGGCCAGCTCTTTGCTTTTGTTTAAGGCCAAATAGTAGGGAAAAAAAACATAAAGAAGCAGGGCCAGTGAGATGAAGGTCCTGGGCTTGGTATCTTCTAAGAACAAGTATGACTGACTTTTAGTAATAATTGTGAAAGTAGAAGTGATTTTCAGCAGTTATTAAAGCGATAGTGATTATTTTGGGTAGAAATATATTCTCATTTGTGGGAGGAGTAGATATGGCATTAAGATATCAGACCCCTTCGATTTTCTGGGATATGTTCATGTTTTTTTTAAAAATAAATTTATTTTATTTATTTATTTTTGGCTGTTTTGGGTCCTCTTTGCTGTGCGCAGGCTTTCTCTAGTTGCGGCAAGCAGGGGCCACTCTTCGCTGCAGTGTGCGGGCTTCTCATTGTGGTGGCTTCTCTTGTTGCGGAGCACAGGCTCTAGGTGCACGGGCTTCAGTAGTTGTGGCATGCAGGCTTCAGTAGTCGTGGCTCGCGGGCTCTAGAGCGAGCGCAGGCTCAGTAGTTGTGGTGCAGGGGCTTAGTTGCTCCGTGGCATGTGGGATCTTCCCGGACCAGGGCTTGAACCCGTGTCCCCTGCATTGGCAGGCGGATTCTTAACCACTGCATCACCAGGGAATATATACACTTTCCTATTGGTGAGATTCATTTCACCTGTAGTAGTTTAATTAAAATACAGAAAATCTGACTTTTCAATGTGATAGGGCCTCTGACTACATTTGAGTTTTTAAGAATATATACAGTTTTAAAACCCTGTAAAAATGCCCCAGATTAAACAAATGTCTCCTGCCCCTTCTAACTTAAAAAAAAAAAAAAAAAAAAAAAAATTTAAGAGCCAAGTAGAAAATACTTCATAAACCTTATCAAATGGCTGAGTCAGTTTCTCTTGAATTCCTACATCTATTTACAGGAGAAGTAAATAAAACAAACACAATTTGTTGAATAACCGCTACTTTAGTCAAGAAATAGAACATGGATAGCACCACAGAATCTCCCTGATCATAACTCCCCTGCATTCCCCCTAGAAGTAACTAGTATTCTGACTTCACTGAAGCTTTATCTTTTATAGTTTTACCAGGTATGTTTGTATGCATTATGAATTTAATTTTATCTGTTTTTGAACTTTATAAATGTAATGACAGTATATGTTTTCTTTATGTCTTGCTTGTTTTACTCAGCATTGTATTTCTGAGGTTCATCCTCTGTAGTGCATTCATTTTTTTATTTCTGTATTCTATTTGAATATATCACATTTTATTTATTCATTCTGTCCTCAATGGACATTTGAATTGTTTCCAATTTTTATGTGAAATGTCTAGGTTTTTAAAAGTGCTGTATATGTCAGAACATTCTGTATGCTAAAAAGTTGGCCATTTATGACTCCTCCTTAAGTTATGAATACCAGAGAGATTAGACACCATTCTGTGTTTAGCGCTCGTACTTGAGCATATTCAGAAGAAGGCATTTCACTACTGTCTAATATATTTGTGGTGAGTTTGACAGTAGGTGCTTGTTGCAAAGTTTTTGGAACTTTTCCCTTGGTATTCAAATGTTTCTTTAGTTTTTCTGCATTATATGAATATCATATAGATAAAAGTGAGGGAAATTATGAGTTAAATTGGGCTGACTAAATATGGTATTTATCTTTATTTTTTATTGCTTTGCATTGACAGTAACATTTTGTTGTGTTGCATTTAAGCTGTGGTCGGAATGTGTCTCTTGACCTTCTGAAGTACTATATTTTTAACTAACCTTAGCTTGTATTTTGTAAGTATACGTAGGCAGTAGTCGGACCTGATTCATTCTAGCTTAGTGTCTTGGGCATTTTAGGTTTCTTACTTGAATGAATGATTGCTTTTGTGACCAAGTTTTTATTACAAGTATCTTTAAAAGGAATCATGAAGTATATAAATAACTTAGCAGCCCTCATTGTTAGAGGTTTTTGTAAATTTAGGTGGTTTTCAGTATATTCGAAAATTATTCCAGAAATGAAAGCAGTCATGGGAAAAGCAGTTTGGAAATGATGCTGTTTTAAAACCCTGTAAAAATGCCCCCAGATTAAACAAATGTCTCTTGGCCCTTCTCTTAAAAGGAAAAAAAGAAAAAATTAAGAGCCAAGTAGAAAATACTTCATAAGCCTATCAAATGGCTGAATCAGTTTCTCTTGAAGTCCTACATCTATTTTTCTTTAGATAATATAGTAACAAATTACGTAATCATAAATTATCGCAGTTATTTATTTGGAAACTTTCAGGTTGCACTTTTGATTTGTGAATTTTGTTATACCACTTTGTGATGTGTGTTTCTTTTGCTGGAGCACCAAGGTTGGAGCAGGCACGATGTGGATTTCTAGTCCTTTTCTTGAATGTGTAAACTTTGTTGATTCCTACTAATTGAAATTGTTTTGCAGTATTCCTTTAATGTGGTACACAACCTAAAATGCCTTTTGGAATTTTGATGTTTTCTTGGTGGCTCATTTAAGCTTTTTGCACGAGCTAATTTTAAAGTTACCGTGTAAACTTGCTGAGCATATTCCATTTTTCATGTTAACTGCTCAGTTTGTCTACATTACCTAACTTCAGGCTTTCATTATCATCTCTTGCCTGAATTATTGTGGTAGCCTTTTAACAGGTTTCCTTGCCCAAGTCTTTTCCTTTTTAGTGCATTCTCCCCTCCAAAGTGATGCCTTAAAAAAAAAAACCAGAAGTCTCAGAGTGTCACTTTCCTACTTAAAACCCTTTTCTGGCACCTCTGTACCTGCACAGTAAAGTCCACGTCTCCCTGGCCTATGACGCTTTGAGATTTGGCTCAGGCAGATGGTTTCCACCTTCTTTCTTATTCTTTTTCCTGTGCACGTTATATAGTATGAGATTGTTTTACAGAGTTCCCTAAAAATTTGGAGTCTCTTAACGCTTCTGTGCCTTGCATGGTGGTTTCCTCAGGCTCGACTCCGGCTCTTACTTTTCCTGTCTGGCAAGCTCTTACCCATCCTTCAAACCTTAGCGCAGGTTTTGAACCTCTGTAAAGCCTTTCCTAATGCCCCTATCCCCATAGTCCCCTTTGTGTTAACTCTGCAACCCATATACCTTGAATTTATCGCATGGTATTGCTAATGTGGCTTTCTTACCTACTCTGAACTGCTTGAAGGCAAGGATTATGTCTTGATTCAAGGCTGGCTGTCAACTTTTACCTTAGTGCCTAGAAAAAGAGATAGGTGCTCAGGACATGCTGGCAGAAGTCATCTGGAACTGGAGTTGAGACTCACTCTGTAATGACATTTGAAAATCTTTTCACATCTTCCTATTTTTAGCATAATATGGATGATTTGAGCCCATTTGGTCACTCATCTTTTATTTTCCAGGATATGTAGACTGTATTATCCTTTCTGATTAGTAGGTAGTCAAGATATTTACAGAACCATCACAGATTATATAAAATTCCCTCCATAGGGCTTATCATTGACTTTGAACTTGGTGTAAAATCAATTCCTGATGTGATGCTAAATGTTTTATATTTTAAGTAACACGGTTTTAATTCAGAATATGGAACCCCAGATAAGCTTCATAAATAACACTTGTGAACTCTTCCCTAAGGCATTTGTGATTAGTTGTTTAGTCCAGTAGAGAAGCGGCAGAAATGGGAAGTTGAGTATTCATTTTCTTCATTGATGACTTCCTGTGTTTAATAGTAGGATTAGTCTGTAATTGTGTTCTCTTTTCTACTGTCAGTAAAGTTTATTGTATTGAAATGCTGTATAAAATCCGTGTCTCTTTCAGGGATACTAATGGAAGTAGCTGATAGTGTGAGGTGATGGAAGCATTTGATTTCTAAACACTTTTCAGTTTGCATTTGATTTCTGTTACTCGAGGGGACTGATCCTTCACAGCTGTTAGAAAATGCAAGTGGGTTCCTCTCCTGCTGTACAGATCTTTCCTTGTTTGGGAACCTTTGATGGCACAGTAGGGGCTTTTAAAAGTGTCACAAATGTAAGGCAATTTATACTGTAGTAAGCATAGAATTTTGTTGTTGCTGTTTATGGCAGAAAATTGAAAGTTAAAAGTAAATGGAGGAGAAAGGTTGCTGAGCATGGTGTGCTTGTGAAAGCAGCCTTTTTTGAATTAATAATGCCATCTCTCCTGGTCACCTGGGCTTTCTCTCAGTTTTCCTCTCCTATTTCTTCTACTCCAGATTCTCTTATTGGTGAATTGAAAAATAAAAGCAGAATAGATAGATGAATCACAGACAAGAAATAGCGTACATTTTGTCTTGATTAATGTCCTAGGTTAATATACTTGGGGGAAGGGACTCATTCAGCCATCCCATGGTAGAAGCAGTCTATTGAATAGGTCCGTGTTTTGAACTGAAGGATTTACTTATTACAGAAGTAGTTCTCCAAGTACTCTGTGAGGCCCAGTTGTCAGAACATTGCTGAGAAAAAGAAAGCACTCTGTGGTTGGAGAAGATGCCTCTTTAGTACCTTTTTATTCTCCATTGGGCTTTTACCACTTAGCATGGAGATTACAGCCATCACATTGGAATACTGACCTTAGCAACAGATGTGATCCTGAAGCATGTTACTCATATCACCAGATGTTCCATTTCTCTTTAGGGCAAACTTCTGGTTAGTTTCTTGTATCAACCACTATAAGAAATCAGAATTTGAAGTTTATTTTAGGCAGACTATGGTTGTTTATAAATAAGAGAAAAGGCACAGTCTTTTATAACCTGAAAGACTGAGTGATTTGCATAATATCAAATAAATTGTGCTGCAGCTACATCTTACATTTTGTAATTGATATTGCCTGTATATTCTGTTTGAAAAGGTTTGGGAAATATGTATTTCAACAATATACTTATTTCTTATGAAATAAACAGTAAAGTAGTAGTCTTTGTTGATTGTGCAACAACTATTTATGATTTACATACTCCTTCCAAAAAAGCATTTGAAGCAGATATGAGTTTCTTGCTAATTTGACAATTTAAAACATTTTATAATTGAACAAATTGTGGATATTCTTAATCATAACATCTGCAGGATGTTGATTTATAAAAACAATAAAATGTTTTCATGCTATGCATACTTCCTGTAGTGTATGCTTACAGTTCAAAAGAATTATTTTCTTATCTGTTTCCTTCAATCTTTGAATTTTAGCACTAGTCATAATTCTGAGTCTGGAAAAGATTTCACGATATTCCAAATTTCTGTGTTTTTCCTTCCCATCAATAATGGTTTAGCAGTTTTATGTAGCATTAGAAGCATTACTTTGTAAAAGTAGCAGTATCGAGGAATGCATCATCTTGTTTCTTTTGAATAATATGAATATAATAGCTGCAATGTAATTGAAAAATGTGTATTAATTGAAGAAAGGGAGGAATCCTGGCATCTTTTCTTTTGGAAACTGCTTTTTTCGTGTTCATTCTACATCTTCACTGTAGGGGGGGGGATCCAGCAAGAACAGTTTTATAGTGCGTTTCAGAAGATACACTCTCCCTTCTTCCTACTTTCAATCAAATATTTTGGTAAAAGCCCTCATGTCTGCAGGACTGCCATCTGGTGAGAACTTGATCCTTTCTGCCCAGTTTCATCTTGGCTCTCTCCAGTGGTTGTAGCATAATAGCTTCTCTTTGAGATTAAAACACAGAACAAAGACAGGCTCTTTTTATTAATAGTCAAATGAAAGGCTGCAGATTTGTGAATAGTCCTTTCTCCAGATAGAGAATTATTAGAGACAGGTCTTATTTTCTTCTTTTAAACTCTGTATTCTAAAATTGTACTAGTATAATGGACAGTTCTTACACTTTCCTTGTCTGTAAAATGGGGATAATAGTACCTACACCATAGAACTGTTGGGAGGATTATCATAAATACATGTGAGGTGTGTAGGCTAATAATCAATGTAGGCTATTATTATTCATCTTGTGGCTTAAAAAAATAAAGCTGGCTAAAATTAAAAAGAATTCAATGTATATAACCTGCCTGGGTTATATAAATCACTGAATACTGCTATGACCAGAGCATTTACAAAACAGCATCTTCATGATAAGCAGATTTTTTATTTTTTGCTTCTGCCCAATTTTGGTATTGTTTTCTTATAGTCCTTTTTATGAATACTAATATCAACCTTTTTTATTCAAAAATTGTTATGATTTAAATAAACAGTTTTAGCTTATGTCATCCATCCCTATGCACACACACCATTGCCAAATTGAGAAATTTAAATAGAAGTTGTTATAGACTGAATGTTTGTGTCCCTCCAAAGTCCGTATGTTGAAACCCTAACCCCCAATGTGATGGTACTTAGAGATGGGGCCTTTGGGAGGTAACCAGCGTTAGATGAAACCATGAGGATGGGGCTTTGGTCTGATAGGGTTAGAGTCCTTCTAGGAAGAGATACCAAGAGCTTGCTCGCCTTCTTTCTTCACTATGTGAAGGCATCAGGGAGAAGGCTGGCAAGCCAGGAAGAGAGCTCTCACCAGGAACTGAATGAGCCGGCACTTTGATCTTGGACTTCCCAGCCTTCAGAACTATGAGGAAGTAAACTTCTCTGGTATTTTGTTATGGCAGCCCAAGGGAAGCTCAAAATTGGAGTAGTTAGGTAGGAAGTAAGCTGATCTCTCTCTTACTGAAGGGATACATTCATCATATAGGGCACTGTGACAATGAAAAGGCATTCTGTTTAATGTCTGGGGTATGGCTCTGTCTGTTCTTATTCCTGATACAGCAGATGTCTATTGAAATTTTTGTTTTATGACACCATCTGTAAAATGTTATTGTTTGTGGATGGTAGGTATTCTGAGATGTTTTTGACCTTAAACAATCATGTGAGTTTAGTTGATTTTCTCTGGACAGGCACTTAATGTAGTAGTCATAATTCAGCATCAGATGATTATCATCTAAGCAGAGGTCTCAGGAAAAGTTCATGCACCACAACCATAGCAAACAACATATCACAACATTTCATTTTTATATATTCTCTTGATTAGGTTGTTGAATAGAAGTAACAGGCAATGGGAAGCTAAGACTTTTACCTCCAAGAAATCAAATATTTCCTGCTCAGTTGGCTTCATACCATCCTACATGTCCTTAATAAAATTCCATTTTAATTTTGTAGGAAAGGTAAATTTATTAGGTACAGACCAAGCACTTAGAATAATTTTTACTTTTTACCTATTGTGAGTAATTTCACCAGAGTATGCATCTTCTACCCTCTTGAAATGTGACCTGTAAAATCTTTTGTGAGGGCATTTGAACCATGCTGCCTCTGAAGACAGGAATATCTTTTTAAAGAGTTTTTCATTTGGTTTTGAGAAGTCCTGGAGAAAGGACAGTAACATTGCCTAATCTAAAGAAAAGTAAAACAGAAGAGAGATGCTTAGAGAGAGAGGCATTGTGGCACTGAAAGCAAATATCATGGATATTTGCTAATTACTGTTGGTCACTTAACTTTTTATGGCCTCACATGAGACACTGTTCACTTAACTTATGCTTTTGACCTCTTTGTTTTGACCCGATTGCCAAGCTTCCTTTTCCCAGTGAAATGCTTGAGGAAGCAGTCTTCTCATCTTTCCATTGCTTTCTTACTCAACAGCTTTCAACTGATTTTAATTGTGAGTTTTGCTGAGAGCTTAGTGTGGCTTGATCTCTTCAGTGTAATGGACAGTTCTGTAGCAAATGGACCCTACTTTTATGCTCTTTGATCTGAATATAGCCTTTGACATTATGAATTTGTCTCCTGGACCTTCTGCTGCACTTCCATAGGAGCATCTGGTTTACCTCTTGAAATGCTTCTGTTACTGAACTTCTCAATTTCTTGCATCTCTTTTTTGCTTTTTCTCTTCCTATCTTATCTATATCTTTAAACTTAACTATCATTTTTGTGAGCATGTGAATTTTATTATGAATTAGAGAACAGAATGTACTCTGTTTGAACTTTTAGCCCTTGTTAAGTTTTTCTTTTTTAAGTAAGCTTTTTGAATTATAAAAAATTAATAGAACAATATTTCAGAGAATTTGGAAAAGAGGAAAAATTATCCATCTTGTATCTTTAACATAATGATGATTAATAATTTGGTATATTTCCTTCTAAGTATGCTTTAACATTTTAAATTTTAGAGTGCTTTTACCTTTTGTATCTGTTTCATATTATGTTGCATATTATTGTGTTTTTGAATGCTTTTCACCATTGTTAAAGCTGTATTGTGAACTTTTGAAGGCATAAATGTATCACAATTGACTTCTTCCTGTTGTCAGACGTATTAGACAATTTCTAGTTTTTTGTTATAAAGTTTTTGATGATCACTTAAAAACATACCCCTCCCTCCAGTTATGAATTATAACCTTTTTGCTGATTTCCAGCAGAGGAATCAGAGTTAAAGGACATAAATGTTTTTATGGTATATTGAAAAGAATTTTGGCTTGGTAGCTGGGAACATCTAGCTTTGAGCCATGGTGGTCACTTACCTATTATGTGGGCAATTTACTCATGTAACAAATGGAAAAAGTAATATCTTCCTTACATATGAAGTATAGGGAGTATCTGATTTATTGATTGAAATATAGGTGCTCAGTAAGTAGAAGCTTTTCTTAGAGCCAGCATTTTTCCTTAAAGGTTGTTGCTCTCAGTAGTATATGAGAGTATCATTTAAGTGTGACCATATACTTTACCACACAAATTGGGAAACTTTAGTTCCAAACCAATGCCAAGTAATGTGGGCTTTGGACAAATATAAACTGGAGCCCAGCCACACTTGGAACATATGTCACCCTGCAATTAAACCACATCTTCACCATCATTGTGCATATTTTTTTAAAGTTACATATTTCTCAGGTGAAAATTGACATATTTTGGTTCAGATTTATTTGATTACAAATAATGTTGAATTACAGTCTGCCCAATGGAGTAAAATTCTCCATTTAAACATAATCTTAAATATTATCTTTATTTTCCCACAGTATGTTCTTCTGAAAAAGACATAAGTAAATTAGCTACGTAATGTCGATTCATTCTTTCTAAATATAGAGACAGTCTTCTACAGTGCTCATTGAGGTTTCTAATCCAGTGTTTGCAGTGTTCCAGATTGCTTTCAGGATTTTTTTTTCTCACTCCTTGATATTAATTACTCTGGATAAACGTGCATTTATTATTATTCCTTTTGTATATCATAAGGAAAGCTATCATAGGATTCATCTGAGTTGTTTTTTTTTTTTTTTTAAGAAGGACTTACTAAAGCACCACTTGTACCAGGCAGTGTACTTGGTGCTGAGGACACAGTGGTTTTATTGTGAAAATGTAAACACAACAAGGTGATTATAGTGTAGTGGAATAATCTTATAAAAGCAGGAGCACGGTACACAAAGTAAGGGCACTTAGCCTGGACTAGGGAACCTGGAAAGTTTCCAGAAAGAAGGGGTTTCTGAGCTAAGACCTGAAAGATGAGTAATACATGTCTAGCCTTTCCCTTGTCTGCCATGTATATTAGTACTGCTGTATTAATTCAGGCTTGTGGTCTACCCACCCTCCGGTCTTTCTATAATTAGTGTTAGTAAATAGTATCGTATCAGGAGACAAGTTGTAAGAAAGCATGGTCGCCATAATTGGCCCCCAACTTGCAGATCTCAACTGCACATGTATTTGTTAATAGTTTTTCTAAACCAATTGGAAGTCCTTCATGTCCCTGGCCTATATCACAGTTTGATAGTAGTGAATTTTATATTGAAACACTTAAAATATGAACATTAAAAAAATTTATCCTTCACTTTCTGCCTTCAAATTTTGGTGTTTTCAGAGGAAAAGGCATTGAAACAATTGTGTTCATATACATTTTACATATTGAAGTGTAAGCTTGATTATGACTTTCCTGGAAGACTTCTCTACATTCCTAATAATTGTTAAGTTCTTAAAGCTTGTATGTGTGCTCTAAAGGATAGTGAGTTGGTCAGTGTGTCTCGGATGATAGTTAATATGGTAGTTTGTTTTGGTTACCACTTTTACATCATTTACATATTTTTGTTTGTCGAATTTGGATTTTTCATTCTTATTATTGTAATTCCATCTCAAAAATGAGGGGGGGTGGAATGGTTCATTCAATCGTAAAAATAGTAACAAAATAACTGTGTCTCAGAATAATATGTGATAATGGAACAGGGTTCCCGTGCCTACGTCAGTGTTCTGAGGAGAGTTGGGGCTTGCTCCTCAGGGAACATTGGCGGTGTTTGGAGACATTCTGTGTGTTATCGCTTTGGGGAGCACCGCTGGCATCCAGTGTGTGGAGGCCAGAGGTACTGTGCAGTACGCTACAACACACAGGACAGCCACACGACGAAGAACTATCTGGCCCAGAATGTCCGCAGAAACTCTGGCCTCAGTGGAATGTGGATCTGTATATGCTAGGAATGAGAATCTAAGAATGTGATGATTTATACAAGCAATAAAAGAAAAGTGAATAAGAATCACTGTGGCACATGCCTCGAAAGTAGTTTTTATGGACTTCTTGAATAATTTGCCCCTAGTTCCCAAAGTTTTTGGTTATTTAAGAAACTTTGTCAAGTGGTGGCACAGTGCCACCAAAACATTTGTGTGATTTAAAACTACAATGACAATTTTTATAAATCCATAAAGTTTTTCCAGGACAAATGTAATACTTTCCAAAGAACTATTTCCAAAAATAATGAATCTTGTCGCTAAAGATGGACAAGAGTCCCAACTACCAGAGCATCATTCAAAGTAGCACCTTTTTTTTTTTTTTTTTAAAAATAACACAAGTAGAAGTTGCACTATTGCAGATAACCTTGTAAAAGCAGCTGTAAAGTTAGTGACAAATGCTTTGTTTGGAGAGAAAGCAGAGTACCTATATCCTTTCCTTTACAAAACTACTGTTAGTTAATATTTTGTAGTTTCAATCACATAGAAGATGCAAAAGCACTTCCTATTAAATGTGCATGTTACTAGCCAACTCAGCTTCACTGTTGATGTGCACAGAAGCAGTCATCCTTAGCATATATGTGATTCTTGTATGAAGGAAAAGTGCCAGGCGATTTTTTTGTTCATCATGGAAAATCCATGATTCAAGAGAAGAATTTTTATTTAACAACTGTTTTGTGAGTTATATAGACTAGAAAAAGTACTGATAGAGTACAGTTGTATTTCTGGCAAGAAAAAAGCATTGCTGCCACAGTGCCTGCCCACACACTACTTTATTTACAGGGAACAGCTTCATTGGCTCTAGAATTCTCCTCCCCTCCTCTCCTTTTTTTTGCACCTGAACATCTGTGAAATTGGGATGTACTTTTTAATCCATGGTGTTTTATGATTAAAGTTGCTAGCTCTCTTTCCTTTCTTACGCTTTAGTGGAGTTTTAGACTTGATGGAATAATGCTATTATGCTTTTCAATCTTAATTTAGTATGGAAGAAAATAGTGAAGATAATAAAATTGAAATTTCAATCTTTCAATACTTATCTTCAGAATATGTTCAATGAAAAATGTGTGGGAAGAGATTAAATCTGACCCTGCTTTTCTAACCTGCCTGTGAGGAGAAAGATACCTGTATGAATCTTTGACGTGAGAGTAGAGGTTACATTTTTATACCTTCTTTATAACACAGTCAATGACAGTAAAAGCTATTTTCATTCCTTCCTTCAAATAATTTGCTAAAGTGGCATGTTTTAGCTAAACATGTAGTATCTTGAGTAGCTTTATAGTATTAATTTTGAGTAAAAATACCACAGTTTTTAACATTGAGATTATGATACTGGGATGAGGAAAGTGTCCCCACTTTACTAAGCCTGGATAATTTTAATTTATTGGAGGAAGAAATGGATGAGATTGCTAGGCATATTAAACTACATCTCAATAGTGCAGCAGGATATGAATAGCTCCAGAGCTTAATGAAATCAAGGATTAGAATCTAGTCTACTTCATTCATATATGTAGCATCATCTGACAGGAACGAAATGCTGGCTGCTTCTCCTGATGAGACCTACAAGTCTGAGTAAGGAGCTGCTGATTTAGTAGAAATAGAACGAGAAAAGAACCTTCTTCGATATATAACCTGTAATCCAAGTCACCCATCTCCAGGCTGTATATTTAAACCCTGGAGGTAAATGCAAATCATCTCTGTCACTGATACACAGCAGTTTTGTTTCGTTTTTAATTTTATTAAAACTTTTATTTATATAATTAAAATTAGAATAGCTTTTTAAAAACTTGAAATCAGTGGTTTTCATGAGTGCAAATGTCCATTAAACGTTCTGCAGATGATTCAAGTGTGAGAGAGGTTGTCCCAGTTGCTTGTTTGTCTGAACTAAGGTTGTGTTGGGAGGAAAATCTAGTGATGTTTTTTTGAACCTCTGCCCCCTCCTTCAGGGATTAGCCTCAGGCCTGTTTGCTGTGTGAGGAACCCACTTATGCTCCGTAGTCTAGAACTCTTGTCACTTCTTAAACTGTGATCCTTGTTATACTTCTCCCCTTCTTCTGACCATTCTTATTGTTAGGGTTTCTAGACCATAGTTTTTAGTGAAACTGACTTTGTCCCCCATTTATCTCTGGAATATTAGCACCTGAAGGCACAATAGAGATAGTTGATTCCAATTTCAAAACCTAGCAAAGAAACACATGAATTTTTATTCGTGGGGGATTTTTATCTGGTCCCTGCCTTAACTCTTTTTTTTTTTTTTTAATAAATTTATTTATTTATTTATTTATTTATGGCTGTGTTGGGTCCTCGTTTCTGTGCGAGGGCTTTCTCTAGTTGCGGTGAGCGGGGGCCACTCTTCATCGCAGTGCGCGGGCCTCTCACTATCGCGGCCTCTCTTGTTGCGGAGCACAGACTCCAGACGCGCAGGCTCAGTAGTTGTCCTGCCTTAACTCTTTTAAAAAATGTCAGTTTTCTCACAATGGTAATCATTGCCATTTTACTACTGTTTATCATGATCACCATGACCATGTGATAAGCATTAATCCAAATCATTTTTTCATTTGAGATACATTAAAAATTAGATGATTTTAAAACTGTATTTTTAAGGGCAGTTTGGTTATTTGGAGGTTTTCCTCTGCTTTATTTTATTGTATTTAATGGCAAAGCCAAACATGCCATTCAGGTCTGCTGTTTTCTCAGCCTGCAACTATTCTTCTGTGCTGTATTATTTTGCAAAGTAAGAAGCCAGGCCTTTGATTCCCAAGCTTGATTTCCTGGTTGTTATTAACAGAGATAGTTTGTTCATTTTAAAGGCCCAGAGAACTATATGTGATTATCCAGATATTTTCTCTAGGGAACATTAAGCATTTGAGCAGACCCAGGAATGCTGGCTGTCACCCTGCTCCTCTCTACTAGAATGTCAGCTGCAGGAACCTTTTCTGTCTTTGCCCTGTTGCTGGACAGCACCTAAAAGTCCAGCACATTATAGCTTGAAATAAATACTTGCTGTGTGAATGTATGAAGGGGTGAATGTATGAAGGGATGAATGTATGAATTTGCTGTTCAAGATTTTTCTTCCCCAGAATATAAGGAGGAAGCCTCTGTAAGCTGTTTGTATTGCCTTTATCTGACCATCAAAATCTATTCTGCAAGGAAGAGATATATATATCCTTTGGGGATAAAAGAGGGTTTTTTGTTGTTGTTAAGGTGATATTACCTGGTTTGAAAATGCTTTGAAAGATTGCAGATGGCACCTTTTTTCAAGGCTCGGCATACCCAGCTCGCTCTGTATCTGGACACTGCATTGAGGGACAGTTTTTTTTGGCGGTTTGAGTTGGGGGTGAACAATCTGAAACAAGTTCAGGGAAAGTAAAACAAAGATAGCCTTTTCCTAGATAGTTATTTATGCTTCCCTAGATATTTATTTATTTATAGTTGTGCAGTGTATTTCTGTCAGTGCAGCCCATAGAGGTTAATTCTATTTCAAACATCTGGCAGGATCCTGCCTGCCAATCGCGGAAGAGAATTATTTGGTCTGTTTTGTAGCCTTCCAGCATCTTTCTGTAATACTTCTCTTGCCTTTCAATGATTTTTACTTCTTGCCTGTACGCTGTTTCATCTTCCTCTCTAATCCAAGAGGTCCGCCATAGAAAAGCATCCTTAGGAACCTCAGATTACATAATGACAACTGATTAGACAAGTCTCAGTAATGGCTTCTAGAGATCTCTGTGTAAAAACTCCAAAAGATAACAGGCTTACTGAGTTGCTTGAAGATGGTTTTTAGTGTGTGACTGACTGTAGAACTGTATTTCAAGGAACGTTTGTAACATAGCAGGATAAAATTTGTGCTAAGTGTATTTTTATAACATAACACTTTTGCTAGAGCTTTCCCGCAAAATGTGTATTCTTCTCAAATGGAGAAAGGTTACCTCTCTGTTGGGATCACCACTCCTTGCCTTTAGAACAGTCTTAGCTTACTAGCTCCGGTCATATCACCTGGTGGGTAAAGGAGTGTATTTTCTCTTGGGAATTACTAATCTAAATCACAGAGTTGTTTAGATGAAGCCTCCATCCAGCTTCCTTCATGATGGACTTCCTGGTCCTGGTAGGACAAGGGTAAAAGTGACAATCTGTTGGGTGTCCTGCTGGGGTTTCCTTGGGACCTTCGGCCTGTCATTTTTACTCTCCCTGAATGGTGTGTCTTTGGTGATCTCAGTGCTGTCTGTGCTACTGTTTGGCTGCCCCTGAACTGAATTGATTACTGCTTCACATCTTGCCTCCTTTCCACCTTCCCCCTACATGTGCACAGAGGAGTGGAAGTTCCCTGAGAGCCGAGACCACATTTGGCTTGTTCTCCATTGCATCTCAGTGCTTGTTACTCTTTTTTGGATCTTAGCCCCTTTGAGAATTTAGTGAAAGCTTTACACCCTCTCTCCACAAAAGTGCATATTTGTATGGTTTTGGGAAAAAGAGATTGTAACAGGAAAAGTAACACGGCCTCATTAAAAACAAGCCACAAGGATCAAGCCTCAGATTTATTGTGGTGGCTATGAGGGCTTCTGCTTGTCCATTTTCTCAGCATAGACCTCTTTATTCCTTACCCCATAAAAATAAGTTTGCGTGAAGCTGAGTGTGTAGGGGAAGAGATGGGGGCAAGAAAGGGTTGGATGGAGAGTGTGGTTACAAGTACTTCTGTTTCTATGATATAAATAATCCATGGGAAATTATTTGCTCTTCCTCACCTTTTCTTTTCTTTAACTCCTGTCACTTTCCATTCTTGCCAGCTTTCCCTTCTTTGCGTTGCAGTTAAGGATACTCTTAAAAGATTCGTGTCCTTCAAGCTTTCTTCTTATAGCATCTTTAATACTGATTTTCTAATCCAAATTGTCCTGATGTTTGAAGGTAAAGGGCACTGTCTTTGGACAGTTGAGGCTGCAGGAGTGGATCACCCTACTAAGTGATAGGTGGCACGTTAGAAAGCTGTTTGCTGTATTGAACTGAGCTGAGCTCCGTCACTTGCGTGGGCAGTATTTCCAGTAACCTTTACTCAGTCAGTGCCTTGTGTAAGGTGGCACTGCTGCTCACTCTTCCTTCCCATTTCCCCCCCGTATTCTCAGCACGGTTTCTAAAGTCACCTGTTGGGGAGGGGGCAGGGAGCTTATTTCCTTTATTTGGAAGAGTTACAAATGCAATCAGGAGATAGAAACTTATATAGCACAATGCAATTATATTGTTATATACCCAGTAATAATAGAACACCCAAGATTACCTTTTCTCGAAATCTAATTTCTGTAGCTTGTCTCTTTATTGACTCTGTTCTTTATTGTACTGAAAATAATTAGCTTATAGTTTTAGTATCTAAGAAGTATTTTTTCCTTTTGTGATCCTTTTTCATGGTAGACTTTTTTTTTTTTAATTTTTTTATAGCTACTTTATTTATTTATTTATTTATTTTTGTCTGTGTTGGGTCTTCGGTTCGTGCGAGGGCTTTCTCTAGTTACGGCAAGTGGGGGCCACTCTTCATCGCGGTGCGGGGACCGCTCTTCATCGCGGTGCGCGGGCCTTTCACTATCGCGGCCCCCCTCGTTGCGGGGCACAGGCTCCAGACGCGCAGGCTCAGTAGTTGTGGCTCACGGGCCCAGCCGCTCCGTGGCATGTGGGATCTTCCCAGACCAGGGCTCGAACCCGTGTCCCCTGCATTAGCAGGCAGATTCTCAACCACTGCGCCACCAGGGAAGCCCGGTAGACTGTTTTTTGATCATATTCATATTTGTACATAAACTTTCCTTTGACTCAGATAAATACCATAACCTCTAGATTATAAATAGCATTTCTGAATGATAGGTGATGGTGGAAACCCACTGAGCTCTTCTTGAGGTCATTCAGTGCACCAGGCTCTTGTTGCTAAGGCTTTCATTTATCCTCTTTACTACTTCATGAAGTCGATACTGTTTTTATTCCCATCTTACAATGGCAGACACCTAGGCTGAGACAATTTGTCATAAGTCACACAACTAATATATGTTAAAGATGGTGTCTTAGTCAACTTGGGCTGCCCTGACAAAATACCATAGACTGGATGGTTTAAACAACTGGATGGTTTAAACAACAGGAACTTATTTTTCAGTTTTGGAGACTGGAAGTTCAAGATCAAGGTGCCAGCAGGGTTGATGTCTAGTGAAGGCCGTCTCCTTGGGTTGTGGCTACCTTCTCACTGTGCCTTCACACAGCCTGATGACCCAGTACTGCCTATGGATGGAGAGAGGAAGCAAGCTCTGAGGTGTCTCTACTTATAAAGGCACATACTCCATCGTGAGGGCCCTACTCTCATGACCTCAACTAAAACTAATTACTTCCCAAAGACCCTGTCCCCAGATACCATCACATTGAGGGTCAAGCTTTTAACCTATGAATTTGGGGTGGGTCACAGTTCAGTCCATAGCAGATGGTATTCAGACCAGGTTGGCTACTTCAGATTCTGAATAGTCTGGTACCATATTCTGTTCTCTGCTCCCACAGTTTAGGAGCTCTGGTATCCAGATTATTTGGTGACCATGTTAAGTGTAATAATTTGGCCAGCAAAAGAAAATGCTATTGATACTTGTGTACGTACTCCTTTAATATTGTATGTATTGCACACTTCTTTTGCCGAAAACCATGGAAAATAAAGGTAAGAATAAATAAGAAAACAAAAATCATCTATGATCCCACTCCCCGGAGAACTGTTGCCATTACCATTTTAGCATATTTCTTTCTAGTTTTTCTCTTTCGGAGGAGGGCGCAACCTAGGTTACTCACATATTCTGCTTTTTTTCCTCCTCTTGGCATCTCACGAGCATTTTCCCAGTTAAAATTTTTAGAAACATTCTAAATGATTTTTGCCTTGGAGAAAACAGATTTGAGAGCTACTAAGAAAGTAGAGGACTATATGAGCTGAGTGTGGGAGAAGGTGGACAAGATTGATGACTCAGGGCCTCTCACTGAGGGAGAAAACATAGAATTAGTAGGCATGGAGGGTGGGATTGATAAAGTCAGTGTATACTTTTACCGAAAAATGCTCGTTAAGCAAACAGCCATCTGGACTGGAGGTAAGTTTTTTAAGTTGCCATCATCATATGGTTGGAAGTTGAAACCACCATTTTCTAGGTGGGGAAGTTAAGGTTCAGAGAGAGAAGTAAATGCGTTAATTGACCACCAGCTCCTATTGAAGAGAGGGTACCTTTAAAGCTCATGTCACTGTAACTTTTATCAGGCTCCCAGCACAGGTGATACTCAGTAAATGGTTTCAGAATGAACAGTATTGCTTGTATACTGCAAACAGTACTTCCAAAAAATGATCATTTGTTCTGTATTTTGAATATTTAGTGCTCACTACTGATGCATCCCATTCTGTGTTTTGAACAGCCTGAGTTTGATAGGTAGTTTCTTACAGGATGAAGCTATTAATTCATTTTCGTAGCCCTTTCTTCTCTTATTCCCCTGCTGCTGCTGCTGCTTGTAACTTGTACAAACTTTTTTCTGTGTTATGACTCATGAGCCGTTCTCTCCTTGTTTTACTTTAAAAACCTAGATTTATAAAAAAAAGGTAAATCAGTTGTGATTGTTCTATTAGAGAAATGCTTTTGCTTCTCAAAAAACTGTACAATGGTTTTCCTTTGAAACCCCACATGAAAATTTCATTTTAGGCTTAAGAACGAGATAAAAGTCTTACCTACTTTGGGATCTTATGTTTTTCTCCCTTTGGATAATATAAATTACCATGTTTCCCTTTTTGATTTGACTGCCAGAGCCCAGAACTAAATTTGTGTGTTTTAACCAAAATATCTATGGCTTGCTTCACTTTGTTCAGGTCTCTGCCTCACCTTCAGTTTCCACCTTCTTTAATCTAATTTGTAATTTCCCTAGATGTGATTTTACTGGTTATGCTTTTTAATGCAAGCTACTTCGTGTCCTTTGTGAACATGGTAAGATGGAGATGGATTGATTTATCTATCTATAATTTCCTAATAATTGTGACCCTTCTCTAGTACATTAACAACAATTAGGTTTTTGAAATATTTCTTTTAGTACCTAACTTTGTGCCAGCATTAAACAAGTACTTGATATATAGCTGTAAATATGACAGGGGCGTTACCTGTCCTCATGAAAGAGCATGAAATACATATTTTTCTAAACCCAGAGATTCTCATTTGGTCTTCTAACATACTGTGCTCCTAATTGTAGCAAGTGGTAGCAGTGGTCAGTAGGTTATTCTTTAAGTGAGAATTCTTCATGGTGATAGGTAAGGAAAGGGGGTCTATATCCCCTTGCTCCCATCAAAGTGAATTTACTTTGTTTGTGTAAACAGATCTCAAATGACATACAATTAACTTAGTTGCTGTTCTGTGTCATTCACTTACGTGCATCTGTTTTCATGACCAAGGACATAAATGTATATATATTTTAAAAATTCTCGTAACCTTAGAGAAATAGGATTTCTTGGCTGTGTTTCATGATTTGGTTAAGAAGATACAATATGAATTTGTTGCAGGATATACACAGTATTTTCTGTGAAGAATCCAGTTTATTTCATAGGAGACTTCTTGAGATACATTAAAACCTCTAAAAAACCCTGATTTCCAATAATTTTCAAAGCTCTTACTAGTTTTAAAAGATAAGGTAGCACACACATCCTCTTCCTTTATTCCCAGCTTGGCATACAGAAGAAATTACTTGTCAGAATTCATAAACACTTTAAAGAAGAAATTAAACCACCCAGGACTAATGAACACTTTAAAAAATATTTCTGGTAAGATTAAGAAAGGCAGTATTTTTGTTATTTCTTTTTAAATAGAACAGGTTAATATCTAGGTAGAGTAGAATTTATATTGGACTCTATATTTCTCTATATTGTGAGAAATTGAACTCTTACCATAGTTCTTAAGCAGTCCCAGCGTGGCCTTAATAACAGGTGTATTAATTGCGGGGGGTGAGGGGGAAAGGATGAATACGTAATGCAGACTGGGTGAAGAGAATATGGAAGTTTTAAGAAATACGTACTCTCTAGTTCTCTCTACCCAAAGTAGACTCTTATTTAATTCTTTTTTCAAATGCACATTCTGTTTGCTTAAATCTACATCTGCTCCTAGCTTTGAGCATTGCCTGAAACGTATGTGTGGCTTGGCAGAAAATCTGATATGAAGAGGAAAGCACAGAATAGTTTGTCTTATTAAATGATGAGGCAGAGCCTTCACAGTTCATAGCCTGCCGGCGCTCACCGTGTCTCATGGTGCTGCTGGGAAAGAGGGTTGTGATAATTTTCTTAAAAGCCCTCCTTAGATTAGCCCTAATGCTAGAACAGATATATTTTGATGTATTCCACTTTCCTGTCATGTTTGTTGTTATCATTGATTTGTTTCAGAGTTGTGGGGTTTTGTTTGTTTGTTTGCTTTTAAAGCCGTTTGCATCTCTTGGTTGAGCTTAGTTTGTTTCTTTGTTTCAAAGAGCATGTACAACTACATCTGGTCTCTCTTTGTTCCTTTTCTTGATCTGTTTGTGCAGGTCATCTTTGATCTGGTCCAGTGCTTAGTTTCAAATAGTAACATAGAATGCAGTGTTTTAGGAGTTTGATTACATGTTTGTGATAATTTCAACTTTGACATTTAAAAATCTTTGAAGGTGGTTTTATCACTTAAAATCTTACTGGTAGTGCTAAATTACTAGTTAATTTAGTGATCAAACATGCATAAGCTGTGGTTTCTGAAAACCTAGAAATTGTGTATTTCTGCTGTATCTCTATTATGCTTTATTGATTCAGAAATAATTCACTCTACACTTTACTAATAAAGAAGAGATGAGATTCTGTAAATGGATGGTTGCCTGGGCTTCGGAGTCAGAAAGTCTAAAGTCCAGTTGAGTCCTGCCACTTTACAAGCTGTGGTAAACAGCTTTTCTAAAAGGATTTCAATAATCGTGATTAGCTCATTAGAGTTATTGTGAGGAATAAAGTCAGATAACATATGTAGACCACTTAGCAGGAAGTGTGACATAATAAGTGCTCACTAAGTGCTAGTTTCTTTCCTGGTGCTTAGTCTTGTCCTTTTCCTCCAGGCTATATCTATGTATATTTTTAATAAGATTTTATTATAATATATTTTTAAATGATTTGGGTTTATTTGATACAATATTAAGTAGTCAAATAAGACAATAGATCCATTGAATTGTTTTTAATTTTTAAAATTTAAATTAGTTTATTACTTGGTCCTTTAATTGTTCCCCAATAAGACATCTATAACCACCCCCCCCCGCCACCCGCCCAACAGTCTGCCAGACAGATAGTTTTGGAGTATGCTTCAGCTTCAGTTTTCTACTTTCAGCTCATCCCAGCCTGGCCAACTGTGGTAATTCTTTGTTCCAGTTTTTTGGCAATAAATTGCATTTCATGAGGGCTCAATTAAAATAATAAAATAAAGATGGTTTTTAAAATGAAGGTGAGGAATTGGAGGTGAAAAGAATGCTGATTAATTATTGTGCTGAACTGAAAAGCTTCGAATTCATTGTCCTTCCCCGTGATCTTAAGGGGAACTCATATCTCAAACTCTTGTTCGGTTGTTTGCCAGTGTGTGAGTCCAGATACAGCATTTAAATATAAGGCAGCATATTATTTTCAGTGTTTTCATATTTGGAGATAAAACGAGAGAAAGCCCAACAAATGTGGTGGATTTTTGTAAGGAATAGTTATTGGGCAGCCTGCCTCAGTTAAGACTGTTTAGCTCTAGGCAGTTTAAAATTGACTGTTTTGCAAAGAGGGTATCTGGAAAAAGTGAATGTGAATACACTGGTGCCAGATTGCGGGCAGTTACTCGGTGTTGTAAACCAAGCTCTCCTTTGCTTGCGAGCGGCTTAAGCAATGAAGGCAATTGTAGAGTTTGAAGAGATTTATAAAACTTCACCTCATTTTTATAATCCTTCCAAATTTTGTAGCACCACCTCAATTGCATCTAAGTGTAGCTTTTGTATTAGTAATTTGAGTTGGCTTGGTAGTAACTACCAATTTGTCTTTGAAATTCATTTGCTGTGCACTGTTTCTCCTCAGTCAGTCGGCAGGGGGTTTGCTTTTTAAACTAACAACGTTTAAAATGTTCTTTCCTAAACTTCTCACTACACAATTCTGAGCCTTTCTATTGAATATTATCATATTTTAAAGTAATCCCCCTCTCCCCAAAAGTTTTCCCTTGCTATTCATCTTTGGAAAGTTCTCCAGAAATATTTAGCCATTAACTCAGAAGTTAATATCGTTGGTTGAAATTGCCACTTGGGCTTCTGTTAAATACGAGAACTTTAGAACAAAAATGAAAGTGTCTCTAACCCTGAGCCAACTCGGCAGAGTTGCCAATAAATGCTTGTCTCTTATTTCATTGATCTGCATTAACTCAACTATAGGGAGGTGTGGCACTTTATATCAAGGAACTTTGGTTTTCTTTTCCTTCTCCTTTCTCTTTTGTTTCTTTTGCTGTAATTCTCTTCCTTCTGAGAGATAGGAGTGAACCTTATCTGTCTAGCCACATCTTTTCTACCCTTCTTTTTAAAACTCCAGTGGCGGGTGGTGGCGGGGAGAGGGTAAGTGAGGATGGCTGGGAATGAGAAGGAAATAGCACCAGCCCCTACTCACCAGAGCCTGCGGGCTGGGACACACGTCCTCACAGTCCTTTCCAGATAGCACGAGCCCTTCCCCTTTCTGTTTACCCAGTGTCCTAGCTAAACTGGGTCTCTTGTTTGTGCCTCACCTGCCCGCCCCCGGTATCCCTCCCCTCCACCTCCAGCATAACTCCTGAGAGGGACTAGACTAGCAGAGCCACTAAAACAGTGGCATTTGCCTGGGAGATTAGAATCTGGAATGATCGTTCCTTATTTCCTGTGTAAAGTTTACTGGCATGTCACTGTATCACGACTTTTTTTTCCTTGTCAGAGGGTAAATGGGTGTCAGCTGGTGTGGCAGCTCAGCTCAGTTGATTAATGGGTGTGTTGGGAGCACAGTTTTGAGACAGTTTAGTGGGACAGTCTGCTGTGCATTTCTTATCTCCACTTAGGTTTACCGGGAAGCTTTTGTAGGGTTTGATTTTGTACTTTTTGAGAACTTGGATTGGAGGAGGAGGAAAAACTGTGAAAGGAGACAAGGGTCACATGTCTGTGTTAACATAAGAACAAGGACATAGACCTAAAAGACTGCAGAGATCAAAATTCACTTGGCTGTTTCTGAGTTGTCTCTTGCTTGCATATAATAGAACAAATATGACTTCTTTAAAAAAATTTTTTTTTATTAAACGAAGTAACCTCTTTAAACTGTGCATTTATTGGAGCCTCATATGTGTAGTTCCAGCGAGGACTGGACCTCAGTGCACCCCAACTTCACTTTGGAGCTCTAGCACCCTTACCCTCACCTTTTCAAGGATCACTTGTAGTCTTTTTAGATCCTTTCTTGCTCTGATACCTCCAAGAGGACATTCATTTAAAAAAAAAAAAAAAAAAAAGTTGTGTTTCTTAATTTAAAAAATTGGAGTGGTAAGTCTAAACCTAGATGAAGAATGACCTGAAATTTCACATACGTTTTTTGTGTGTAATAGTGAAATTCCAGTTCATTGTAGATTTTCAAAAGCAATTTTATTAACTCACCTGTCATTGCTTTTAACCCTTAAATTTGTATTTTCATCCTATGAAAACTCTTATGACCTTAAAAATAAATTTTTATTAAAGCCTCGTAAAATCTTGTATGTCATGATTTTCTAAGCTGTGGAAGAGGAAAATAGAAGTGCTCCCCCCACCTCCAACCTCACCCATAATATAGAGGTTTATTTCTTCATCCCTCAATCCCCAGAAATAAATACATTGGCAATTATTACAATGGTAACTCCGAGGGCGACAGGCTTCATTCATAAGCTTAGTATTTAGTCTCTTCTCTAGCTGAGAGAAACACTTCATTTTCCTCCTTATCGTTAACCAAGGGGCTGTAAGATGGGTAAGACTCTGGATGAAGAAGGAATCTGGAGGTTTGCTACTGATTGTAAAGTTTTCTACTTCATGCATCCTGAAAATGCTATTATAAAATCTGTTGTATTCAGGCTGTTTGACTTAGTAAGATTACAGAATATTTTTCATAGGAAAGCACTTTTATTTTAATTATTAATGCATGCTACCTGCTTTAGTTTATAGAAAAATCATTACTTGTAATTAGCATATCCAGTGAACAGTGTGGAATCGTAGCATTTTGACTGGGATGAGCTCTCAGATCTTTTTGGAGATGGGAAAACTGAGCATCAGAGAAGGACAGCAAGATTCCCCACGGCAGAAATCTCAGAGCCGACGTGAGAACCTAGATCCGGGTCTAGGATTCCGGGTCTTTTCTTCTTTTCTACTATTGCCAGTTGGTAGAATCTGTCTTCTGCTTATATTACAGCTAAATTGTACATTGACAGATGTTTTAGAAGTACCAATTTTAAAAAACTCATCCTATAAAATCGTGTTTGTACTGTCAGTTGCTTGGTAATTGCTCCCTGTCTCCTCTTTCCTATCCCTTTAAAATAAATATTAAATTTAGTTCTGGCTCCTGTTTTACTGGTGATATTAGAATTTTTCATTCATAAGTTACATTTGATTAAATTTTACTAGCCAAATCAGTGATTTTACTTTAAAAGAGTTATGAAACTTTAAAGCAGAAAGAGACAATAGCGATGGTTCTATCCCAGTTTTATGTGGTTGATAGGAATCTGTTAAACTGGCTAGGAAGAGGGGTATCTTGTATGCTAGAGAGCGAAAAATTAAGATAAAAGATAATTGATTCAAGATTACCGTGTTAATTTTATACTGCTTCTTCTTGAGGCCATCATATTGTATATAAAAAGAAAACTTCAAAAAACACATAATTCTTGAGTAGTTGATGAGTTGGCTGCCATCTTTTATCATAAGAAATATAACCTTCCTTGGAATAAGCAGATTTATACTTTCTTTACCTAGTAACACGTGTTGAAAAGACCGTGTCCATCTGGGGAAGTTTCTTTTATACTTTATGATCCTGAATTTTGTTTGCTTTGTAAAACCGTAGTGCTATAACCAAGGAAATGACAGACATTTAACTTTACTTTTGCTAAAACCTGATTAAGAGTTTTGAAAATGAAATGGTTAGATTTTGAGTTAAGCAAATATGTTTACTCAACACAGTCATGCATTTTTATTATAATAGAAATAGCTTGAATATTATGTTAACTATAAAATTTTCTCCTGTTTTACATATTTGCTACTCATTATTGGCCTATATTGCTTTTTAGAATACATTATTTATTATAGTGTCTGCACCCATTTTTCTAGTAATACGGCTTTGAGTTAATAATATACATTATAGTCATTAATTTGACATGTAAAAGTCATCCAACTGTTTCATTCTATACATGGCGATTAAAATATAACTATTCTAATGAAAAAAAATACTGGTGATTACTTAACACAAAGGAACACACAGACAAGAAAAAAGAATTCTTTTCTAAATTTAGCACATGCAGCAGGGGGCACCAGTTGAAGGCAAAAATGAATTCTTATATTTTTAATCAGCTACAGCTTGTATCCTGTTCATACTTAAATAATGTGGTAGTTAATTGTTTTCCTGTTGGTTTTCTTGATGGTTTTAACTTCTCAGTTCTAAAAGCTGTGTTGAAGACATCGATAACTACTCTCAACTTACTAATTCAAACATAACTTCTTAAAACCAACCAATTTAGTAATTACACAAATTTTTTCCTTAAAAGTGGAGACACATTTAATAAATAATTACTTGTTTGGAATAAGGCATTATTATTACATTTTTAATTCTGTTTCTACAAAATGTGCTTTTGTTGATGAGAAAAGGAATGCCCTAATGATTTGAGAGCTTAATTTGTTTTCTTTACATGTGAAGCGAATGAATTTAAAATCTGGAAACCTGTTCCCTTTAGCTAATAAATAGTTGTGTAGAAATTTGTTTCCAGAAGGGCTTGTTTTTAATCTGGGTAATGTCATTACATAGTTTTTCTTTTGTCCCTCTCGTCCCCATCCTCTAGTCCAATATCAGATGGAAATGATGCGGAGCCTTCGCCACGTAAACATCGACCATCTCCACGTGGGCTGGTACCAGTCCACATACTACGGCTCGTTCGTCACCCGGGCGCTTCTGGATTCTCAGTTCAGTTACCAGCATGCCATTGAAGAATCTGTCGTTCTCATTTACGGTTAGTAGGAGTTTCCTTTATTATTCTTTTCTTCCCTTAATATTATTACTACTACTACTATTTTTGCTTTCTGTCTTTTCGCCTCTAAGAGCAGCCTGGCAGGCCTTCTCAAGTAAATACCAAGCCTGTTTCTGCAGCAGCCTCAGCAGCAGCTAAGTCTAGACAGGGTTTCCTTCTTTCTGTTTATTTTTCTTGCTATCAGAGCCCTGATGTGTACATTTTGGAATGCTGGAGTAGCTGCTTCATTTTTATTCCTCCATCTCCCCTCCCTCATTTGAAGGGGCTGGTGGAACTAGACCAGATGTCTAACAAACCCCGATTGCTAGAGTGTCTGGCTCTGTACGTGACTGACCAATCGTAACACAGTGTGCCAAGTTTTTTTTTTATACCTCTGACAGCAGCGTACAAAACCTGGACTGTTTCTTAGCACAAAGATTTTTTTCTTTTCGGCCTATTTAATGGTGTTTCCTCAAGCTCTCCAGACCAGATGTTCTGTGCTGTATCAGAACTGTAGGCAATTTAACAGCTTTATAGCCTTCCCCCTCCCCAAACACTCACAGTTTGCCATATCTGGCAGACTTGCATATAGTTTCCAGCTGAGAAGTAAATGTAACGTCCTGAGTATCTGTCAGAAAAAATACTAATGAATACGATCAATCTTATGAGCTGCCCCCAAATTGTTTCAGTATGTTAACAATTGGATTACAGTAAAGAACAAGTTGTTAAAGTGTACTTATACTGGCTGGAAACATTGCATCATCAGACCTTGATGAATTTTCCACTTGTTTCAATCTATTTTGGTTTTCATTTTATCACCTATTGCTAAAAGTTTCACTGTGTTAAGTTTCAGGCAACATGAATGTTAACACAGGTTTTAGGCGAATGTTGGCATGCCGGAGCCGTTATCATGCAGCAAGTGCTAAGCTCCCTTACTCACGGAGTGTTTAAGCAGTTAGCTTTGACAAAATTAGTTTCTCTAAAACTAAAGAGACACTTGTGATTGCACTTTGACTTTAGTGGTTTTGTTTTTAGAATCTGCTTTAACTAAAAAATTTGAACAGTGATTGTTAGGATGGATAAATTTTGGAAGGGCTGTTCATTTAAATTAGTGGACTAAGAACTACACAATGCGTCCAGTGAATTTTCATGTTTAGTATTCATTAGTATTTTCCTTCTAATTATACAAGATGTATGTAAGATGTATAGAACATATGCTATATTTAATTCTTGTCAAGATTGCTGGTTCTAGCTGAGGAATAGATTTGAAAATAACTGTGTTTTTTTATCTTCTGTTTATACTTTCGGGAGGAAGTTATTCTGCCTATTATAAGTAGGATGATAGGTTCCTGAATTTTCACTTACTGTTTGCTATGCTGGTTTGAATCTGCTTCAAACTGTGTTCTGATTATTTATTTTGATCTTCGTTTTGCAAAGACTATGATAATTAACAGAATGTGCCCAGAACCAGTGTCATTTGGGCACTGGTAGCGACAGAATTCTTAGTAATTTCTTTTTCTTTTCCTTATTTGAGATCCCATAAAAACTGCCCAAGGGTCTCTCTCACTAAAGGCATACAGACTGACTCCTAAACTGATGGAAGTTTGTAAAGAGAAGGATTTTTCTCCCGAAGCGTAAGTGTTTGGGGGCCTATAAGGCATGTGTTAAGGATCGGGTGTTTTTCTTTTAAGATATTAGTTTGCCACATGTATTGAATCCTCGGTGGTGGTGTGGTAATGCTTTTGCCATGTGGACGGTAGAAGTTTCTGCATGGCTGAGTGCCACTTGATTTCTCCCTTTCCATGTTTAAACTGTTCTTTATGGAATGTCTCATCTGTTGTTCTCAGCATGGGTGAATTCAGTTAGAGTCGGGATTAATTAGCTACTGGATTTGAAGAAATATATGATTAAATAAAGGGAGATGGGATGAGTGAGTGTTCAGTGGCTGTCAGATTGTAAGTTCTGTGTCAGAACAGTTGTGAGCTGTTTGTCTTATTTTCTGACCTCCTGTTTCATTGGGGGGGGGGCGGTGTGTGGAAAGATACAAATATTTTTTAGGGTTCAGTAAGGAATGTGGATTTTTTGGATATTTTATGGGTGACAGGTATGCAAAGAATTAATTGAAAAAGCTGTTTTGTGATCCTACATAATGGCATTGGAATATTTACATTAAAATTTTAAAAATTCAGAATTCTTTCATTTTCTGTTAATTATAGGAATTTTTATTTCTTATTAAAGTTAGTGCTTTTGACTTCATGTAGGACAGACAGTTCATTACTAGTTTACCATTTGGCTCCTAAAGAAGTTAAGATGCAAAGAATTTAAAAAGAAAAGCTAACTCATGAACAATTCCTGGGCATGGTAGTTATAACTAAACTATGAGGAGTTGCGTTCTTGCTGTGTTCTCAGCCACTGCGTGTGGAGTAACGTGTGAGTGTCCTGCTACTTGTTAATCTCTCGAGTTCAGTTGGCTTTTAAAGTGAACTTTCCAAAAACTAGAGTATTTCTCTTTTCTAGCTATTTTAAATGTTTTAGATGTAGATTATATAGCATGATTTCCTATGGCATTTACATTTTCGTATCTGAAATTTTGAAGATACCTGATTGTGAAGAAACAATAGTTTCTTTTGCTAAGAGTCTTATTTTCTAGTCTTAGAGCTCCAACTCGGATCATTTTCAGAGTTGTTCAAATCACTCGACTTATGCTTGACTCGGTAAAACTCTAGTTTCTCTCCCTTTTTAAAAGAGTGCTAATGAGACAAACAAAAATCCTGAAGAGGGCCTGTAATTAGGGAAAATGTATGAAATAATCACTTTAACACTTACTTCTGACCACCAGACTAACGTATTTTTAACATGCTTCACAGATTGAAAAAGGGAAGTATCACCTTTGAGCACATGTTTGAAGAAGTGCCGATTGTAATTAAAAATTCACATCTGATCAACGTCCTAATGTGGGAGCTTGAGAAGAAGTCAGCTGTAGCAGATAAACATGAATTGCTCAGTCTTGCCAGCAGGTAAGCGGCCCTGTCTAATGAAAAGTCCCTTTTTTAATCACTTTCTGCAAAAGAGTCTTTTACTTAGACTTTAACCTGTGAAACAAGAAGAAAATTACTTAAGCACATTTTGAGGTTCTTAAGACATAGTAACAACATGTAGAACTTGTCCAGCTCTGCTAAAATCCCAGGAAGAACACCATGGTTATTGATAAAGTGAGATGGTGTTTGAATACTAATAGCTCCTGTTATTGTAGGAACCCTCTGCTGCCTTTTCTGTGTCATTTTTGCTTTGAGATGGTACATGCCCACAGGGGAGGTGTGTTTTGATTTGGCTCAGCTTTATTTATTGTACAGTGTCCTTAGAGGCTATGGTATAATGTCTGGATGTTTAATAACGCTTGGGAGAAGACCAAAAATGCTTCTCTGTTTTACTGTGGCATTTGCCCTTGTTCAGATGTAGACTCTTTTAGCAGTAAACTTTCCATTTGAATTTTCAACCAAAATTAGAATTTTCTGAACCTGACACTGGCTTTTGCTATCTTAGACAGTGGTGACATCATTTGCTTCATCGTGACTGCTTTAGCTATCTAGTTGCTAAGATATTATTTATTATATTGATAAAATGCTGACTGAGGTGTTCTAAAACAGATTATTTCCTTTATGGAATTAATGTTTCATTTCCCCTCATTTATTGCTTTTAACAGAAATATGAAGAGAGTCATGTGTGTAGCTCCTCTTAAATTCCCTTTAAGCTTGATGTTAGTGATTGTTTTGTGGCAGGAGAAGGCTAATAGCAAGTAGGTAATCTATCAGTATGCATTTGCTGAATGGCTTAGAAAAACAAGGTGTGTTTTCATAAAGCAACCAGTTTGGAACAGAAGCTCAGTTATTTATCAGGTTTCTAGTTATCCCAGATAGAAGCTAGTACAAAAGAATACGCAGGCTTTGTACTTCTTCAATATAAGACAAGTAGGGATAAACCCAGAAGGACCAGTGTACCCAGTGTTCTTCTCCATGCACTGGGATGGGTGGGACTGTGGTTGAAGTGCCACCTTCATTGCATGAATTCATCACAGCAGCCACTAGAAAGTCTTAACAGGGGAAGGAGATGGAAACTGGATGGTAAATGGAGTGCTCAGTAATACAGCCAGGTTGCAAGGGTCATTTGGCACTAAAGAGTGAGTGTACTGTTTGACTGCAAACGTATGTTCACAATAGTCCTTTAATTTGTCTCTTTTAGAAGGTCATATTTTTCTTCATTGCTTTCACAAACACACTCGGCACACCTGTATTTAAAGCATTGAGCTAAGAACCTTTTTCAGCATGCAATTTGATGTATTAAGTATATAGTTATATAATAATTTTAAATTTACTATGTGAAAGCTTTTGCTTACATATTATTTATGTCTTCACCTTTCCCCAAGCTTCCTTTATTGAGGATACAAAACAAATACAGCCCTTCTCTGCTTTCCCATTACCAATGAGCTGGTCTGTAATGTCTGTTTGTCCAAAGCAGCATTTAGAATAGCCAAGAAAATGTTCCCAGTTCGCCATAGCAACTAAGATCTGGACAAATATTTTATTATAGTTTTTATCTTCTGTATTTTATGTGAAATAGGAAGAGAAGACGTTTGCTTTCCATGTGAAGTTATTTAAAAGGGTAAATTGGTGTTCCTGTTGGGAGGAAAAAAAAAAAAAAAGAAGCAACCTTGAAGCCGTGCTTATACTAATGGACTGTTACATTGGCACAAATTGATAGTACTAATTTAAAAGACTGAAGTGTAACCTTTGTACCTCTCAAATTTTAATTTCTAACATTAGTAGCATGATGATGCTAATCATCATTTGCCATAAAATTTTTTTCTAAGAAACCGCATCAGAAATCATTCTGAAGTAGCTCCTTAAACATTTTGCTTGGTCTTGCTTATCACAACGCATATGCATGTTCCAGTTCTTTGATTTACCTGATAAATTTGCTTTATGCTATGAATAAAACATATTGTATTCCCTTTCATTTAAAAAATTCTAATTCTTAATTTTATTAGATGGAAGTTCTGGTAATGGTTATTTCATAGCAGCCTTTATTAATTTTTAAAAATCTGTTACACAAGCCTTTGGCTTTTCACACATGCAAAAACAATTCTGTTCTTATTTCCTCTTTAAGAAAGTAAACTAAGGGTGGGCATCATACATGAAGGGAAATAAGGACAAATTGATACTGTAGCCAGAGCAGACTTATCACTGCACCCCTCTGTTCACATCTGTTTAAGTTATCTGTTTTCAGTTCTTTGTTTCCTTGGCAATAAAAGAAAAGACTGTATTATTGAAACTGGCAACAATAACTCCCTGTTTCACTATTCTCGTTGAACTGGTACTGAAAAGATCCCCATAAAATTGCTCTTGGTAGTGGACCTGATTTCCTATGAGTGTTATCTGTGAAATAGTTCTGTATTATTGTTAATTCCTTTTGCCCTTCAAGACCTGTACTGTGCAGATTTTCACGTATTTCGTATTGGTTAGATTTCTGAAGAGCACTGTAGCAACAGAAATGTTATGAAATGTTTAAAGTCCACACACCTGCGCTTGTGCTCTTTCACTATAATTACATATACCTACAACACGTAATGTTAGTACTTTCCATTAAGGACGCTTTTTAGTAGAGAGGGAAGTTCTCTTCTAGTAGCACCTTTCTCATTGCTAAAATCAGTGTAGTCAGTCTCCAAGATGTAAGGTCTGGAAAAAATAATAGATCTTTCTCTGCAATGGCAGTTAACTCTTCTTAATGGCTTTCTCCAGTGTCACTGCTCTCTCCTCGACCACCCAGTCAAGGATTGGTGATGATCTTTCCCTTCTGTGAATTTCTTTTGCACTTAAGAACATAAATGACTTATTTAACAAGTAATCATGTAGTTAATTACAGTATTTCTTGTATTTAATATAGTTCTTTGGGCCTCAGTTCTTCCACTGGTGAAAATGAGGGATCAGTGTCTCCCCTGAGGCCTCATCCAGGTCTCTCTTTTTCTGCACCCTCTCTCCTTGGGTATTTCCAGTTCCTCTCTGTACTGGTTCTTTTCTGTTACATTTATTGACTGGATTTTCCCATTAATTTTTTTTTTTTTTTTAATGCTCGACAGTTGAGAGAAATTGAAAGGATAATAAGTAATACAGTGAACACCCATAAACATTTACCTGTATTCACCAGGTGTATGTGTTGCTACATTTGCACCTGTTCTCGTTCTCTCTCCAGACGTAAATGGGTACTTTTCTTTCCTGAACCATTTGAAAGTAAATTGCAGACGTGGCACTTAACCCCTAAATACTTGAACATGCATCTCCTAAGAGTAAGTAAGGACATTTAAACTTGTGTAAAGTCACCGTCATCTTAAACAACAAAGTTACAAAAAAAACACCTTTTGACCTCGTGCCGTTATTATCCATCTCCTTTAACCTTTTACTTCATTTTCTCCCTTTTTTTTTTTTTTTTACAGTCAGACTTCTTCATAGGATTTTCTATATGTCGCTGTCTGTATTTACTCACTTCCCACTTATCCTAAACACTTAGTATTCCATCTATTCTGTGTTGTTAGAGTTCTCGCTGAAGTTGCAAAAGATGACTTTATCACGATACTGCTGGATGTTATAGAGTGTTGAAAATTTAATATGTTGATAATACCTTCTTCCTGAAATACTTTCTTTGTAGTTTAGGATACTACCACTAGGTTACTTCTGGGTTACTTCTCATTCTCCCCAGTCAACCTTCTTCTGCTCATCCCTAAATATCAGTGTTCCTTGGGGTCTGTCTTCCTGTGTGTGATTCCTGGGGTGATTTCATCTTATTCCTTGTCTTTTGCTACCTTAGGTCAGGGCCTCATTATTTCTTTTCCTGATTACTTTCACAGTCTCCTAACTTCCTGCTTCTAACCTTTTCCTCTTTCATTGCAGTGATCTTGCTAAATGCAAATTGTATGATCATATTACTCCTTTGCTTAAAATTTTTGGCTGAGTCCCCATTGCCCTTGGAGTAGCATCCAAACTTATAGCCCAACTTCCAAGAGTCTTTGCACTGTGACTGTTTGCCTCTTCAGTTTCATTGCTCTCTTTTTTCCCAGTCTTGCCCTTCTCCCGTGCTTCTGATGGACTGAGTTACTTGCAGTTCTTCAGATGTATCATGCTTTTCATGCCAGTGTCTCTGACCATGCTACCTACACACAGTATCTGCAGTGTCCCTCTGCATCTTCCTTGTCTCCAACTCCCATCTTCAGCTCCTTCAGAAACTCAAAATTCAACTGTCACGTAATCTGGAAAGTCTCATCTGATCCTACCAAACTATCTTTTATGCTTCTGTTCTGTTATAGAATCTACTACCACTGTGTTGCATTTCTTTTTGTGTTCCTTGCTTCTCACTAGAATGCTTTGAGTGCAACAATGTCTTATATAGTATCTTATAACAGAGTGACTGGAAAAGTAAGTATGTACTCAGTAATGTGTGTTGAAAGAATGCATGTGAGAGGACACAGTATTGTTAAATTTCAGCCCTGAAGTTACTTGGAAAGCATTGTAACTAAATAATCAGTGGATCTGGACATTTGATTAGCTATTGGGGAAAATAAAAATCATTTTAATTCCCGATCTTGCACCATCAGCTCAAATTATGGATGAATTAAAATCAGACTATTAAGAAATTGGAAAAGAACAGAAAAGTGAATACTTAATCTGATGTCCAAAGAAGAAATATTTAAAAGTGAAAAATGGTTCACAAAATTACAATGGAATAAGATAAATATGAAATAAAATTTAATTTGAAAAAAGCACTTGATTCTTCAGTTAAGTCATTAGACCAAGCTGCTGGATCGAGGTAAGATAGATAGTGCCAGACCTGGGATTAAAAGATAAATTTATCTACACACACACACACACACACACACACACACACACACACACACACACACACACACACACACACACACACACACCAGATCTATGCTCTTTCTGTTATTTAAGATAAAGAGCCAAAGCTTCAGGTTACAGATGGAATCCATGTTTTAACTGGATTTACTTTTAGTCATTCCCAATATTCCCAGTCTGTTTCTTCCTCAGCCTTTTCTTTCTCTGTAAGTGCCGTAACCAACCGTTCAGCTGCTAAAGCCAGGAAACTGGGAGTCGCCCTTGATTCCTCTCTCAGTTCTGCCCACTTTTCTCCATGTTCACTGCCACTGGGCTGTTCCAAGCTGCCACTACTTCTCTCTGCAGTGCCACAGTAGATTGTGTGTGTGTGTGTGTGTGTTTGTGCGCGCGCGTGCAGTTTTAAAATAAAATTCATGTAAAATAAAATCTACCATTTTAACCATTTTTAAAGAATACAGTTCAGTGGTTTTTAATACATTTGCAATATTGTGCAATCATTACCACTAATTTTGAAACATTTTCATCACCCCAAGCAGAAACCCCATGCCTCTAAGTAGTCACTTCTCCTCCCCTCATCCCCTTGCAGCCAGTAGTTACTTTCTGTCTCTGTGGATTTGTCTCTTCTGGACGTTTCCTATAAATGGAACCATGTTGTAAGTGGCCTTTTGTGTCTGGCTTCTTTCACTTAGTATAATGTCTTTAAGTTTCATTCATATATCAGTACTTTGTTCTTTTTATAACTCAGTAGTATTTCATTGTATGGACAAAGCACAGTTTGTTTATCCATTCATCCTTTTCGGGTTTTTCCCCCAATTTCTGTCTGTTTTGAATAACGCAGCTATTAACATACATGTACAAGTTTTTTTGTGTAAGCATAAGTTTTCAGTTCTCTTGAGTATATACCTAGGAGTAGAATTGCTGGGTTATATGGTAACCCTATGTTTAACTTTTTGAGGAACCACCAAACTTCTCCACAGTGGCCGTACCATTTTACGTTCTCCGCACAGTGTACGAGTATTCTAATTTCTCCACATTCTTGCCAGCACTCCACAGTGGACTCTTAACCATCTCCTAGTTGCTACCCTCCGGTGTATTCTCTGCATAACAGCCAGTCTAAATCGTTTTAAAATTTAAGGCAAAACATGTCACCAGGGTTCATGTCAGAGTCGCAGGTTCTCATTCACACGAAGTGACCGTGTGGTTGGGGTGTTGTGTGAGGCAGCTAATGGCTCCTCGTACGTGCTTGTCTGGCCTCCCTAGCCTGTCTCTGTGCTCCTCCCATGCCAGACCTCCTCTTTCTACCTGTCTAGTTCTTACCCACCTCAGGCCTTCAGCACTTGGGCTTTCTTTCACCTAGAATACTTTCTGCATGGCTGATTCCTTCTAATCTTGTGCTTTCAGCCTGTCACCTTTTAAAAGAGATATTCTGACCACACTATCTAAGTGTCTTATCTCCCCTCTTCCCTCCTCCCCTCTCCCCATCAATTGTAAGCTCAGTGAAGACCAAGACCAGGAATGTCTCATTCACTAGTGTCTCCTTATTTGCTAACACTGAGGCTGGAACATAATAGGTGTTTAGTAGATACCTGTGTGGAATGAATGAATGAGTACTATTTGTCAGCTAGTTATTTTTAGAGTACGTATATGTGTAGGGGGCCTTAACATGGTAGGAGATAGTTGTGGGCAGAAATCAGTGAATATGGTGGGTGTCGTACTAACCATTAGCATCAATTTGTAAGAAGATTTTGGTAAGTAAGCTGCAGTAGAAATTTATGGAGAGGAAAAGAAAGATGAATGATTGTACTTCAGATTCTGGGAAGGGCAGAGGGGAAGGAGCCCTCTTTCTTCCTTTGGCCTTGCAGAATAAATACTATTGTTACTCTTTCAGAACCTGCTGGGTAGAGAAATCATGTGCCAGAAGTCTCAGTCTGTTTGCCGGTTCTTCCTTTCTGTGGCTACTGATTTGAATGCTCTGGAGCACAATTGGGGAGAGCGGAGGTGGGGCTCAGGAAACGGATTCAGGAGTACTGAGCCTAGGTTAAACTTGATTGTTCAGAAAGTACCCATTTTAGATACCCTGCTAGATATGTTTAACTCTTTCTACTCTGACATGTGTATGCTCTGACACTAAGAAATTGAGCTATTTCAGATACCCTTGTAGTTAATAGTTGTGGGTTCGATATGGAAAGTTTAATAACAAGCTGACTACCATTCTCTCCTCTGCCTTTGCTTTCCTGTATGTGTGTGCTTTCATTTTTTTTAGCAAATGGCAGATCAGTTTAATATCTCAAAACTACTTAGAGCAGTGGCAGAGCTATAACTTTCAAGTATGACATGTCAGTATACTTACTTTATATTTCAGCAATCATTTGGGGAAGACCCTCCAGTTGCTGATGGACAGAGTGGATGAAATGAGCCAAGATATAGTTAAATATAACACATACATGAGGAACACGAGTAAACAGCAGCAGCAGAAACATCAGGTTGGTATTATGGGAAAATTCAACAAACATAGAATTCCTTTCGAAGTATGGTGGTTCAAGAGTCATCTTCAAAATGATCTAAATTATCTTTGATAAAGCATTGACCCTTAGCTAGTAACTCTATCATGTTTTAAAAGATTATTCTTTATATAGTATGTTCCTAATATATTATTTACAAGTTGTACTTAAAAATACCTATCTTGAAGAGAGCTGGTAGATTAAGCTCAGATTGTAATGCCAAGGTTATGCAAAAAAGAGATACATTTATTGAGAAAATCAGAGGCAGAGAGAGTCTAGAGGGTCACAGCTCATTTCTTTACTAACTATAATTGGTTTGCTAGTGGCTCATTGCAGTACAGTTATCAGTCTTCAGTTCATTTAAAAAACTGAGCAGTTGTGATTAAGAGCAAGCAATTTTGATAGGAAATAATAGACCAACTGCTGTGAAATAGATAGTATAATACAGATTTACCTGGAATTACCTGGATATTCTCATATGCACATCCACACTGCTCTGGCCATTTAATCTTAATCTTTATTAGTGTTGCCTGAAGGCCACATGATTTTCACAGTTCCTGGAATACTGTTTTGGACTATATTGCTCTGAAATGTTCTTAGCATTTGATTCATAGATAAGTTGATTCCAGAATGTACATACATGTGAGTGTTTGATTACTCTGTTCATTAAAATGTACTTTAAACTAGATGTTGGTAACTGTAGGATTTTAAGCACAACTAAGT
The DNA here is from genome assembly GCF_965194805.1 of Balaenoptera borealis. NCBI lineage: Eukaryota > Metazoa > Chordata > Mammalia > Artiodactyla > Balaenopteridae > Balaenoptera > Balaenoptera borealis. The sequence continues at coordinate 21,814,551 of NC_138876.1, forward strand.
GGTTCTGAGAATATCATATTTAAAAAATTAATTTAATACCAATATTCATATATTTAGTGAAATTTAAAATACTGTGTTTCTACACACATAGAATTTTTAAAACACATATAAATCTATAAACTATCTTTTTTTTTTTTTTTTTTTTAATAGGGAGCATTTTCTCTTTTCAAATTTTATTTATTTTATTTATGGCTGTGTTGGGTCTTCGTTTCTGTGCGAGGGCTTTCTCTAGTTGTGGCAAGTGGGGGCCACTCTTCATCGCGATGCGCGGGCCTCTATCGCGGCCTCTCTTGTTGCGGAGCACAGGCTCCAGACGTGCAGGCTCAGTAATTGTGGCTCACGGGCCCAGTTGCTCCGTGGCATGTGGGATCTTCCCAGACCAGGGCTCGAACCTGTGTCCCCTGCATTAGCAGGCAGATTCTCAACCACTGCGCCACCAGGGAAGCCCTAAACTATCTTATTTTTAAATGAAAAGATGGTGGTGAAGATGGTGATGGTGAAAATCTCTTATAAACTGGGGAGAATAAAACCAGCTTGATTCCATTTCCCTGCTGGTTCTTCCTGTAGGTAAAAGACCCAACTGGAGTATCAAATTGAAAATCTGTCACCAATGAAACAGTTGATTCTGGAAACCAATCTTAGGAGATAGTTTTTAGAATTCTAGTATGTCATAAATTTTTGCATTTGACATTTATTTCTACTTAGCACCATTCATAACCCTCTTTAGATTTGTCTCACTTCTCCTCTCATACCCCATAATGAGTAGAAATTTTTGCAAAGCAAGTTAACTTCCCTTATCTAAGGGCTTAAAATTTTTACTAGCCTACCCTGGTTTCCCATTACCTGACCTTTTAAGGCTGTGTGTGGGATATTATTTCCTCTGCTATCGTAAGCAATCCACAGCTATTAGCGTCTTGATTGTGGTTTGAACTATAAGTTTATAGTTGATATATACCTTTATATATAACCCCACTTTCTCTGCATTGAGTCATAAGAATCCAGAGTTTGAAAGTTTTTGAAGCATTATCTGAGCTAATATTCATTCTTCGGTGTAGAGCTAAAGCACAGATGATTATCTGTTGTTAGGAATTGATAGTATTTACTGTTATAATAATAACAGGAATGGTGACGTTATAATAGTAACATCATCAGTATTATTGTTACTTTGGTCAATAAGGATAAAGCTGAAAAAATTCCCCAATACGGTATTTCATTACTTAGTTCTTCAAGTTAAGATGAATCATACTTGTAGTGCTGTTTACCCAGTTGTCATAATTGGTCAAGTTACTCCCTTTCGCTCATGAATCTTGAGCTTCTTTCCCTGTAAGCCCCACGTTTCTCACATAACCAGTTTTGTTTTTCTGAATCATTAGTTATATAATCTTAGAGCTCAGAGTGACACTAGAGTTTACAACAAGGAAGTTTTCTTTGACTGTTACCATATTTAGCCTCTTAGAAGCAAGAGTTATGAAGGGTTACATTTATAAAACCGAGATTGGAGTTCAAAACAGTGGAATTTTGCTGATCACATAAGTGAGGGAGGTCTTTTTTCTCCCCAGGTAGAGAAAAATAACCCAATCATTTCCTCTCTGAATTTTAGTATCAGCAGCGTCGCCAGCAGGAGAATATGCAGCGCCAGAGTCGAGGAGAACCCCCGCTCCCCGAGGAGGATCTGTCCAAACTCTTCAAACCACATCAACCCCCTGCCAGGATGGATTCTCTGCTCATTGCAGGTACTGTTAGCCAGTGCAGAGCATGGCTGGTTTTCTTTATTCTTTAGGAAGCCGAAGACAGTGAGAGATTCACAGGGTAAGACATCTAAAAGTTAGTGTATTTTAAATGGTTAAATGATGAACTTGAATCTAGCACCTGTAATTTCTGAAATTTAAGAATTTGTCAGTCTTTGTTATTTCTAAGGTCCTTTCAGTGCTTCACTCTGTGTTTATCTAAACAAACACTTTTGAGATGGGATTATATAAACTTTCTAAAATGGGAAGGTTTTGTGTGAGTCATCTTTCATGGAAACCAAGAAAAAGTGTTTATCATCTCATAATGCAAAAGGCCATTGAGTTCAAACCCCTTACTTTTGATGTTCTAGCCTAGCCTTGAGCCCAGTGTGTAAGTGGGTGTTTGAATTGAACTGAAGTTTTTGATTCAAAGAGGTATTTCCCTTACTTTGACTTGTATTGTAGCAACATGAATGTAACTCTCCATGGACTTTCTCTGGGGATAAACATTTAACACTGCCTTAAGGTAGTAGAGCCGTTGTGTCCTATGCTAGGACTTGATTTTGAATATATAACATTCATGCCCTTATTTAGCTATAATCACCTTATTTCTGTATGAATGTTGTTGAATACTGTTTGATTCAGTCAGCCAGTTGTCTGAGAGATTTGTTAGAATGAAAATCCAACTCAGAGAAAAGCTGGTCTTCTGCAGTTTCTCAATTCTGTTGATATATTTTTAGTGTGGGGGAAATTCCAAATTCCTTAAAGCTTTCTGGTACCTGTATAAATGAGACTCGGGAAACTGAGACACATTACTTACTTAAGGGCCACTTCAAGCAGAACTGTATTTCTTATACTCTCAAGAAATGTGTAACTGTTGCATCAGATTAGATCATTTGTTTTAAGACTAATGCAGTGGTGGAGCCCTTTCCTCACATGGGCTCCTTGCTCATGCTCTGTCTGGGCTCTGGGGGTGCAGGAGGAGGCTATTGATATTTCTGGAGCACAGACTGAAAACTACTGTAGTTAACGTCCGGGTCAGGTGGGTCTGGTTACACCAGAATTACAGTTCTGTGATTTGGTGTCTCCTTTCTACCTGGCTAAGAAGAGCCAGTGCTGTTTTCTCACTTGTCTTAGTTACAGTGTTGGTCTGGTCTGCACAGTCAGTACGTTTTGATTGACAGCTAATATGTGCTTAACTGCTGGTAATCTTTTTAAAAGTTGTCGTTTTTCTTCATTATCCATGTAACCAAGAGTGGAAGATAGCTTATTTAAAAAAAAAAAAAAAAAACAACAAAACTTATATTCTTTATTATTCCTTATGAACGAATAGAATTCTTAATTCTTTTAAAAAAATTTTTATTGAAGTATAGTTGCCATACAATATTATATGTTACAGGGTTACAATTTAGTGAATCACAGTTTTTTAAGGTTATACTCCATTTATAGCTATTATAAAATACTGGCTATATTCCCTGTGTTGTACAATGTAGCCTTGTAGCTTATTTTATACCTAATAGTTCGTGCCTCTTATTATTCCCTACCCCCATATTACCCCTCCCCCTTCCCTCTCCCCACTGGTAACCACTAGTTTGTTCTCTATATCTGTGTCTGCTTCGTTTTTGTTTTTGATTCAAAACATAAAATAAAATTCTGATGATGCTGTATTATGCTGATTTTCTTGTTTGATTAGTATTCTGGGTCATTTTACAGTTGTGGAACATTATGACTCTCTTTCTCACTTTCCCAAATGCACAGGCCAGATTAACACTTACTGCCAGAACATCAAGGAGTTCACTGCTCAAAACTTAGGCAAACTCTTCATGGCCCAGGCTCTTCAAGAATACAACAACTAAGAAAAGGAAGTTTCCAGAAAAGGAGTTAACATGGACTCTTGAGATCACATTGGGGCAGTTCTCGGAAGAAACACACTTGCATATTGAAAAGTCTTTCTAGCAAATAATAAAATAATAATAAAACAACCTCGACTGCTTGCTCATTTGGTTTTAGACATATTATATTTAGCTTCTTAGTTTTGTTTAGCTTATACCTATGTATTTCCAAAGATAAAGCAGGCTTGACCAGAAGCATCCCCAGGCTCAGACCTACAGGCTCCGTCACTTTTGTCACACCTCTGTGGTGCCACATTTCAGCCACCGGATCCAGTGCCGCTTGTCCCGATGCCTGGCCCAGAGGCCCTGGTGCCTACTGTGAGTTCTGGTACTTCTTCGCTCCCAGGTGAGCGCCCCTGAAGCCCCAGGCTTTCTGTGCTTGCCCTGGCACCCCTGGTCCCCAGGCCTAGAACCGCTTGGCGTGCTTCCCGTGGGTCCGCCTTTTCATTTCTTCAGGTGATTGTTGCCCAGTCCCCATGCTCATAGGCCATTCATCGGGCACAAGAATTAAAAAAAAAAAAAAAATCATTTCACCAAAGGACCATGTTTTTGTATGAAAATGAAATTGATTCTGTGTGTGTGTGTTTTCTTTTTAATTGAGGACTTCATGTTTATTTCTTTTATACCAAAAATATAATTATGCTAATAACAAGTTTTAGGAGTGGGGAAAGAAGAATTGGGAGACAAGTGCTACACTGGGGGGAAAAGACTATTTTAATAATTTTGTATTTGGAAGAAAAAAAAATCCTGCCATTTGTATAACACCAAAATCAGTGAGATTTACCAGCCAGCGGAGGTGTGCCTATGAGACTCTTATGGATGGTTTTCCCTTTGAAGACATGGCTCCTAGGAAGATGATCAAAGGAATGGGTGGTGGGTAAGAAGAGTTGAGCAATCCTTTTTTTTGCAGTAACATTGTTTTCGAGGCAAGACTGGGGCTCTGGGATCAGTCAGCTGGATCGCACCCCGGCTCTTTTCCCTTTAGTGGGCCCGAGACACGTTGTGCCTCCCTGTCCTCGTGCAGAGGAGGTGAGAGAAGGAGACCAGTGTAGGGTGCTGTGGGCGCTAACAGGGTCCACGGGGAGCAGTGGTTGGTGTCGAGCAGCCTCAGAGGGAGCTGTGACGAAGGGCGCGCCCTGGGCCCTCCGTTCAGGATATTGGGTTGTTAGCAGGTTTTTGCTTTTAAAAAGATCTGGCCCTCGAACATCCTAGAATTCAAGTCTTTGCTCACATGTAATTAATTTTCCTAGGATAAATTCCTAGAAGTGGACTTACTGGTCAAAGGGTATATATAATTCTAAGGCTTTTAATTGCTATATTGCCTTCAAGAAAGGTGATACTGATTTGCACTCCCGCCCATGGTGATTCCTTATTAGAGTGAACACATTTGAGTGTGATTGTGTTAGGCAGAGGGGCTATATTCATAAACAAAGCTGGTCATGGTCCCTGCCTTTGTGGATGGTATACTCTTGGTTCATTTCCCTGCATTCTAGTTGCCTAGATTTGGAATTTTGTTGTGGATAAACAAAGCGCCCTTGAAGTATCAAAGAGCAAACTAAAAAGGAAGGAAAGTCAGTTCAAACATAATCTTATATATTGTTTTCCTCATGGTATATGTTTAATTTAACAGGATTCAATTGTATTTTAAAAGATGCGGCTCTTTCTGAATTCTGTGTGACTGTTTAGGTCCTCATAACTCAGTAATATGTGAGTACACACTTAACAGAAGATTTCAGTAGTTTTTGAGTTAGGAATTACTGTAGTGGGAAAAACTGTTTAGGAAAACATGTCAATGGAAATTAAATCTCCACAGTATGTAGTGTTAGGGAATAGCTTCTGTTCGGCATTTGATTTGAGTGCTATATTCTGACAGTCTTCAGGAACAAATACATGTGGTTCATCTTCTATAAATATTTGCAGTTTCTTCAAGTTGAAATGAGAAAAGCTCATAAACTGAGTACCAAGTCTGATAAGTCATTCACTTACCCAAGAACAAAAAGAACAGAAAAAACTAGCATGTTAACCTAATGGAAAATTAAATGTTACAAAGTAAGAAAAGTAAAACCTAATTGATATTTAACCCCATAATCATGGATAATACTTTATAAGTTTCTAGATAATGTAACATTTTTAATTGAAAATACCTGAGAGAATGAATCTTTAGCCTCCCCAAAATACCTTATTCTTTTAATATGGAGGTAAACTAAAGGAACTTTTTTCTCCATTTTTTGAAGCTTGGAAATGGAGATGTGGTTATCTAATGTTAACGTCATTAATGGAGCTCAGTGTAATTTCTCATTTACAGCATCTAAATATTTAAGTTTTAGTGTCTTCTAAAATGTTACTACACTGTTCACAGTATGTTTTTACAACATTCTTTGGAAAACCTATGTCAGCTTTACTTTCAAACAATGCTGGCATTGAGCTCTGGTGTGGATATCAGAATGTTATGAAAGAATTTTTTATTTAAGTTGTAAATTCCATCTTATAGTAAACATTTCTCATTCAAATTAAATATATAATATACCATTTATCTGTTTTCTCTTTTCATTAGGCATCTTTTTCTTTGATAGTTCTGTCATAGAGATGGGCTGATAATACTCAAATTGGGTCAAACCAAATGCCTATAAGGGCTTATTTTAGCAAATGACTCATGTGCCCATCTATAGAAAGCACGATCAAGTCGTCATTGGCAACAGAGGATTCCTTCTTTATTTGGCATGTATGGAAGTGGGGGGGACAGTGGTTAGTAGATAAGTAATGAAGGGAAGGATGAAGATCTGAGTCTGTTAATATTGACAAAGATGAGAGAAAAGCAGTAGATGGTTTCTGCCTCCCACAGCCTAAGAATGTGCAGTGGAGGAGTTCAAACCTGCTTGTTGGGCAGTGACTCCCAAATTGGAGTCTGAACCTCTTTGAATGGATTGGAACAGGGGTTGATCTGACTCCAAGTTACTTGAGATAGGGAAGGAGGAATGGGGAGCCAGAGCTATTGGGAAATTACTGTTTGCTGGAGCAAACAGCTGTGGCCTAATACCCGTTGCCTTCAGCTTCCTTTTTACATAGATACTCCCTATAATGCACCTTAAGCCTGCTTGGCTCTGCAGCATAACCCAGAATGGCTATACTGAAGCCTCAGTAGTGATTTTTAGGAATACAGTTCCTGGATGCGGAATGGTTTCCAAGAGCCACCACCCCCAGCTTGGGGAGTTTGGGTCATTCTGTAGGGGTTTGGTCTGTCCTAGATATTTCTTTAAATACCTATATCCTCCTTGTTCTCAGAGGCTAAGTTCTCATATGAATTGTCATATGATCAGTTTATTAGAATCACAATTTGATTTGGTGGGATTGATTTTGAGGTCAATTGCATTTTCTTAAAACTATGAGTTAGGCAACCCATTTTCAATCCTTTCATTGAATCAATGGCTAGCAGACTACCAAAGATTGGATGCAGTCTCAGAGTCTCACTAACTTAAAGTATTCCGTGGAACCTTCAGGAGTTGAGTGGATAGTAGGTGGGGTGCTGAATCCATGCTCACTCCTAGGACTTGTTGGAAGTCCTTTTCAGTAGGTTGCAGATACACATTTAGTTTCCATGTGCATTCTTCCCTACTCCAAAAAGTAGTATAGGAGAATTGTAATTGACAGATGCTGTACTGTAAAGAAATGTAAAAATGATTTTTCTCTTCTTTTAATCCAAAAATTACTGTTTTTACATTTGGACAAAAGTGAAGGACTCTAGCACTTCGTAAGACCCTTAATGCAGGGTGGCCAATTTCCAAGTGTCCTTATTTACAGTCAAGTTGATTGCAGTAGGAAAATATTGCTTCTAGCATTTGTGTCAACCTCAAGACATAAACCCAGGTGTCATTTCTATTTCCTTCAGTCATATTTTTTTTCATTGACCCTTCTCCAGGGCACAGACATTTCTGGCATCTTCCATCTTCCTTTGTGGACCTGGAGGCAAAGGATTTGTTTAACTTTCAGCAGTGTTTACTGCTTCTGACGGTAAATGGTCCTTGCCTTTTCTTCTTGGACTGGAGTCTCTTTTTGCCAATGTTTTACTTTGTATGTATTGGAAACAGTTCTTGTTTTGTCAGATCCCCTGGGTAATCTTTCCCCGCCTTTGTTTATCTTGTCATTTGGCTTTCACTTGCTTAACTCATTCTTAGATTCAGTCTGCTTATGATTCTTTAGTTTTGATTCTTACCCTTCTCCATTTTGAGGCTTTTAAATTGCATTTCATTCTTCTTAAACAGTTGCAAAGATTTTAATTTTTTCCCTGATGGAATCACGAATCTCTGAATGTCATAATTGTCCAGTCAAGCAGGCAAGTGTCCCAGTAACCTCATCTCCTGATCAAAATGGTGAGGGTCTATCTATTATTTTTCTCTTTGATTCATGCAGCCACCATTACTACTAATGAAAGGTGGGAAACTAGACCTCTAATGAGATACAGAGAGGAATTACAGCTGATGACTTCTAGCCCACTGTACTATAACAGAAATGCACTCTTAGGAGGCAATGGGCCAAAGAAATACAAAATGCATGTGCTGCCTACATACAACTATCTAGTCTGGTCTTGATGGGTGGTATTATTTTGGCTTGTAGTCCCTCTGATATTCCATACCTGCGGAAGGGGACTCCTGTTACGGAGGCGAAAGACCCAGATACTTGGAAAAGAAAGTGAATAGACTAATTGCATTGCATTTGAAACAGCTCTTTGAAGAACGATTTCCTACATTAACACGTTGTTTTACAGTTCACCAAGTACTCGCTCGTGTATTTTCTCATTTGAGATTGGAAAGGAGTATGGATGTGTTATGAAGCCAGTGTGTTTGGTACTTGGTAATTCCTGCTCAGGGATGATGAAACCAAACTTCAAAAAGGTGTGATTAACTAAAGCTCCCACACTGCTAGGTGGCAGGACCAAGACCGGAGCTCAGGCCTTGATTTCTCTTAAGAGTACTCGGCACACTCTCCCTCCTTGACACGACTCTAGGAAAATAGTTCTCAGTTCAGCACGGCTTCCCATTTGTATGAAAGCTTCACTTCTGTGGTGAGCCACTCTCTCCCCTCCTCCCACCAATTTTGGCGAACTGTGTTGCGCCCTAATTCAGCCCACCCCCTAAATTCATAGGATCCCAGTGGTGAACCCCCAACCTCCATGTTTATAATTAGGGAGGGTGGACACCTCACCCAATTAGTGACCCTTTTCTGATGAATAAGAATTGAAATTAAGGGATTCCAGTGTCCATTTGGGCTCATTTCTTGCCAAGAGAATATCTAACCTTGTTAACCATTTTGTAATATAGGGCTGAGTAGCAGAGAAGAGCTTAGGGGAAGAAGCAAGAGAGGTACAAAGGTGGAAGAATGCTTCCAAGTTCCTTTAACACTTGGATTTTCTGTTTCCAGTCCCTTTCTGAGGCCTGTTTGTGTTCCTGCCCTTGGGTCTTAGAAAAACACTTTTGAATCTTCTTAATAACACTGCCTTTTTTCCCCTTCAAATTTGAGTTGGTTTCTGTTGCTTTTAACCTCAAAAATGCTTAATCCAACTCATGTATATACTAAGGCTTATTTGCTATTAGGCCTGAATGGGTTAGAGAAGGTACAGCCTTACAAGGCAATAGAAGAATCAAAGTTGTTTTGCAAATACATTAATGACATTTTAGAGCAGGAGGGAACCCAGCCTGAGTTATTGGCCACCATACACACTTTTTTTTTTAATTTATTTTTTTTACTTTTTATTTTATATTGGAGTACAGTTGATTAACAATGTTGTGTTAGTTTCAGGTGTACAACAAAGTGATTCAGTTATACATATACATGTATCTATTCTTTTTCAAATTCTTTGCCCAGTTAGGTTGTTACAGAATATTGAGCAAAGTTCCCTGTGCTATACAGTAGGTCCTTGTTGGTTATCCATTTAAATATAGCAGTGGCACGACACACACTCTTATTTACCGATGAGGAAACAGCCTTCAAGAGCTATAAATACTGTTTCCAAAATAGCCTAGATCATTCACTCTTCTTTTGTGTTATTCTGTGTCTCAGCATTTCTTCAAGAGCTTGAGTGTTACCCCTTCATGCTGAACCTTTCTGTTTTTGAGATGCTTTCCGATGCCCCCTGGAGTTGAGGTGTGTTCTCAGAAGCATTTGGAGCACAAAGGTCACACTCTCGAGAAAGAACAAGATGTTAGGGGCTAATTAAAAACCTTTTGTAATTTATCTCCTCGTCACCCTGACTGTTCCAGCTAGGAAGAGGATGGAAGAGGTGAGCTTTTGCTACTTTGCTGGAGATTGGTGGTGTAAACAGGTGGCCGGGTATTCTAAATTCGGTCTGAGATGAAAACATTTCAAGCAAACAAAATTAAGTTAGATTCTTTTGACAGTGAAATATTTCTTTAGAGATGCAGATGTCAGTTTTATCAAAGTACAAATCAGCTTTGGAAAAAAGGATACTTGATGGGGTGTGTGTATGTGTGTGTTTAAAAGATCCTCCTGACAAAACATGTTGGAATGCTGTGACTCACCTTCGCCTCTGCCTTCGAAACTTAGGATGAAATGACCTGTGGAGTGCGTCCCCTCCCCTTCCCAAACTTAGGGGAGGGGGGACCTGGAGCAGTTTGTTAGGAACAAAGACATTTGCATTTGTGATGTTCATGTCATTCTGCTCATGCGTCTGTGAATTCACAAATGTACAGAAATTCAGAAATCATCTGGGGTAGGAGAAGGAGAAAGGGGAGGTGTTGATTTTGCGTTTTGACAAAGCCCTGATGTGGCAAATCTCAGATGACAATCTCCCGTCTGGTGTGGATGGACGGTAGCGACTGGGGGGTGCTCTGCTGAAAGTGATTAGAGGCTGGCCATGTAAATCCTCCCTGGATTCTGAATAGATGTAGTGTGAGCGGTAAATCATTGCTCCCAATTTAAGCACCCTTGGGCCACAAGATGATTTTTCTCCTGATGCTTTTATGTAGTAGATGCTTGTCTCTCACTACTTCTAGGAAGAAAAGTCAAACAACCAACCAATTAAGAGCAGCATTTTTCCTTAAAAAGAATTGAGTGTCGCTTACTCTGTTAGTTCAGTGCTTCTGAGTCTCTTTACGTCTAACTTGGCAAGTGGGTTTTAGCTTTGCAAATGGAGCATCGCTGTGGGATGAAAGTAGAATCACAAACTTACACTTTCTAAATGGTAACTGTTGTGTTTTTTCCTCCGTACTATACGTATTAATGTTGGAGCACCTTGTGGTGGTCGTTCAGCAGGCAGATGCGTCACACGTGGTGCTGAACCCTGGGACTGGAATTGCAGGCAGTCCTGACCCTAAGGGACTTACCCGTGGGCAGTGGTTCTCTTAAGTGTGGCCCCTGGAGGAGCATCACCTGTGAGCTTGTCAGAAACGCAAATTCTTGGGCCTCCGCCCAGATTTACAGAATCAGGAGCTTTGAGGGTGGAGCCTAACCGGTGCTTTAACAAGTGCCCAGGTGTTTCAGAGGCTTGTGAAAGATTGCTCTGGAACAGTGGCACCTGAATCTGGCTGTGTGTCATTATTGCCTGGGGAGTTTAAAGTCAGGTCTGAAATAGGCCTGGGAATCTTTTTCTTTTCTTAAGCTGATTTTGGGAGGACAGAATGCAATAAATTATTTTAGAGTAGTCACCTCTATTAGAGGTTAAGAGTAATAGTCATGTCAAGTCCTGGAGAAGGATTCCAGACAGAGCATAAAGCCAGGGCTGCAGGTATGCCTGGCCAACACCAGCACAGAGGAAGAGGTGGGAGAGAAGGGGAAGGAGGCAGTGGGAGGAGGAGGAGGAAGAGGGACGGAGAAGGCGGAGGGTGGAGGGACCCACGCCTCCAGAGAGCCTTGTATGCAGGCACCAGGGAGCCTTCTCTTGAGAGTCACCAGCATTTCAAGGCAGGTGCGCAGGGAGCCCGAGACAATAGCTATAAGGTGCGCAGAGAGCCTGAGACAATAGCTGTAGCGGGGCTTTGTTTACCTGACTGCTGATGGCAGCGGCCACCTAGAGGCAGCGGTGTTAACACTGCAGAGAAAGGAAACCGGCGTGTGCCACTTAACATCCTTGAACCGAGCGAAGGCAGAGTGACATGAGTTCTGTTTTGAAATCTCTTTGAATCCCGGCAGCAGGAAGGAGAGGGAGTTGTGACATTTTGCCTTCTACCTTCACCCCTAACTCCCCCTAATTAGGGTCAAGGAGTCAGATTTTTAAAAAACAGAGACGATTCAAATATATATTATTTTTCTAGCAGAAATGTAATTGCTGAACACCATCCCCGTAGTTAATGGTGAAAAGCACGTGGATGTTAGAAAAAAGATAATCACACTGTATGCTGTCTCCGTGGTCAATCTAAATCATGCGCAATTCTGTTTGAGCTGATAGCTCCCAAATATGACCCATTACATCTTTTGAGAGGTTTCTTGTATATTTGGGCACCATTGGTAGAGTGTTACACGAGAGTATGAGAGAGATTCAGCATTCGGTGATGGGATTTCTTCTTCAGCACCTTCATAAAATTGGCAGGGAGAGTGCATTTTTAGCAACCGCATATTCTTGGGTACAAAGAATCTTTTTGGGATGGAGACTGCGTGGCCTGCGTGGGGAAGGCATATCTGCATACCTGAGGCCATCGAAACAAATCATTGGAGGCATTGAGAATAGAGTTCTCATCTTGCTTGCTGTCAGTGTCCCTTTCTTCCCCTCTGTTTCAATTCTTTTTTTGCAGTGTTTTCTGAAATTGCCTTTTTTTTTTTTTTTCAAAGAAAAGCATATAGAAATTTAGATTTAATTTGTCACAGCTTGCATTTAAAACTCTGGAAAAATGAGAAGTAATTGAAAGATAACAGTAGCATCTGCCTAACCAGTTGTTTCAAAATATGGCAATAAAATATTAAACTCGAGGCTTGCTATTTTTGTGCCCTGATGTCTGTCATTGGTTATGATAGATTTCTAACCTCCCCACCAAATTAATATTTTAGGAGGGGGCAGGGGAAGATGCCTATGACAATTATGGACTTACATTATTCCTAAAGAAAATTTGTAATAAATGAGGCCCTGACTGTAAACTTTATATATACCCTCCATTATTTTGTTTTAAAAAGGAGGGAAAAAAATAAACCCGCTAAGCGTATATATACCACGTTGTTTAATTGACCTGGACTAAAAGGCAATCTCAGATTTTGGGTACTGCCGTTGGAAAAAAGCTTGCAACTGATTCGGCTCATAAATACTATGAAGAATTTGGATTTAGAGGGAGAGCAAGCAGTTTTGATGGAAGATGCAGTTTATTTGCATTACAAATGGGAGGAATGGGATGTTAAAGTGTATTAAATGAACATCCAACGCCACACAAGCATGGAGTTTCATTATTCCTGTAAATGGAATTAGCCAGCAGCAACAGCAAGAACTATTCAGGTTATCTTAGTGAAATTGGAGTTCCATTTGCCAGTGGAGCAAGGGGCAGTGTGTCTCAAATTGCGCATGCCCAGAACAGTTGTGTGGGCATTCTGGGGAGGCAGGAGGTGGCTGCAGCCAGGGGACTGAGGATGACAATGCCTGTGAAGTGTCGCAGGCTCTTTGATGGGGATGGAGGGAGTGGAGGTGTTTCCCAAAATGTGTTTTGCCAAGGAAGACTAGTTTTGTGGGATATTCGTAGGTGCTACTTGGGGGAGGCAGGGAACCCCAGAACTTTTCTGGTCAAATAAATTTGAAAAAGGCTTGCTTAAACAGCCTTAGACTAGTTTTTTACTTCAATATTAGCACAACCTTTAATACACAAAGTGAAGTGTAAAGTTTTTTTTTTAACATCTTTATTGGAGTATAATTGCTTTACAATGGTGTGTTAGTTTCTGCTTTACAACAAAGTGTATCAGTTATACATATACATATGTTCCCATATCTCTTCCCTCTTGCGTCTCCCTCCCTCCCACCCTCCCTATCTCACCCCTCTAGGTGGTCACAAAGCACCGAGCTGATCTCCCTGTGCTATGCGGCTGCTTCCCACTAGCTATCTATTTTACGTTTGGTAGTGTATATATGTCCATGCCACTCTCTCACTTTGCCACAGCTTACCCTTCCCCCTCCCCTAAGTGTAAAGTTTTAAGAAGGGGCAGTGTAGCTAGTGGCTGCCCTAGGCAGAGAGCTGGTTAGTATCTGAGCACTTTCACTTAACTGAGTGCGGATGGGCCAGTTGCCCCTGTGTTCTCATTTTCAAAATGGAGATAATAGTATTAGCTTGACCTACCTGAAATTGCCAGTATTTGACCTACAAAAAAATAGCAATTTCTTATTGCTTAGTCCAGTGCTATTAGCACAATATGTCTTTGTACAATAATGCATACCTCATAGGATTGTTGGGAGAATTAAATAGGATAATGTGGGTATAAAAATTAGTAGAAACCTCACTTAAAATAGAGTCAGGAGGCCAGAAGAGGGCGCTCTCACATCCTATACTCTTAGCCAAGCCCTAAGATAGCAGAGCCCAACAGAAGGAAGAAAGGCTTCTTGCCTGGCAAGAGCTCAGCCAATAAGAGACTGTCACAGCTCAGCCAGTGAAAAGCCGGTATACTCTGAACTCTCAATTGCCCCAACGGACTCTGTTCACTACTGCCCTCCCAACTTCCTTTTCCCTTTTTAAAAAGTGTTCTCCTCTCCCTGCTATGTGGGGACTTGCACACAGCTTACTATGGTTGCAGAATTGCAATTCTCTGTTGATCCCAAATAAACCCATTTTTGCTGGACAAATAACTGGCGGTCTCTTTGTTTTAGGTCAGCATGGGTGCAGCTCTCTGCACTCCTAGGAGCAAGCATTCCTGAAGGGCCAGTTGGTTGTGTGGGCTATGTGACTGAATCAGTGTGGCCACAGAGCTCCAGGACTGACGGGATTCCAGGCGAAGTTTGCTAGAGAGCAGAGGTCAGCAAGCTTTTGTCTGTAAAGGGCTAGATAGTAGATATTTTAGGCTTTGTGGGCCATGTGATCTCTACGGCAACTACTCAACTCTGGGGCTGTTGTAGTGGGAAAACAGAGTCAGACAATATGGAAAGGAATAGGTGTGGCTGTGTCCCAATAAAACTTTATTTACAAAAATCAGGCGATGGCTTGGATTTTGCTCCAGGGCTGTAGTTTTCTGACCCTTACTTTAGACAAAGAAAAGCAGTGGGTTGTAAATCAAGAAGACAGAATTGGGTATTTGGAGACCTGATCTGCTACTGGGTGTGTCAAGTTGACTTCTCTGAGCCTTCGTTGAGCCTTTATCAAGTATTTTCTGCCCTAATAAGCTCATAAACTGAGGACAGCATGGAAGGAGAGCCATAAAGGCAGTCTAAAACCTATACAAACATATAGTATTAGTTTTCTAGGGGGATTATCTCTGCATTTATTCAAAACCTTTTTTAGTATCCTCTGTGAATCAGCACTTTGGAGATATCGTGGTAAGTAAGACAGATGTTGTCTATGTCCATATGGAACACACATTCCCTTGGGGGTATTTATTTCTTGAGTGTTGTTACATGATTTAAATGGAAAGTGGTGATGTAAAAATTATTGATTCCTCTACTTTTTATAGAAGACCCTTTGTCCTGAGTTGAAGAGATTGAGCTAAATGAGAAGGTGAGTTCTTCAAATATAACCTAGTCCAGAGGAGAAGAGATTGCCTTTTCCCAAGAGACATACTAAATAGGACTTAGGATGAAGTCAGGCTTCGTTGGTATTTGAGCTTTAGCTACAGTCCTGTGTATAAGAATACTATATTCTGTTTATACAGCTGACTCCACTTCCAGCCACAGATGTTTCCGGCACCTGGTTAATTTCTCCAGGAAAGGCCAATGCTCATTAAGACTCCCAAGTCCCAGAGCTAAGTTTTATGAGTGGGGAAACTGAGGTACTGAAACTGGTTATGGGATTGGCTTAGATCACGGACGTAGGACTCTGGCCAACACAACTGGCGGGTCCTAGGAATGGGACCAAGGTCTCTCTCCCGGGGACTACCTGACTCTCCAAAGCGGCTGAGACTTCTCAGATCCCCGACTCCAATTAGGCTTAAGAAGCGTTAGAGGGACCTGAGACCCTGCTGGGAGAGAACCCGTTTTCACAAAAGAGAGACTTGAATCAGGAAACCAGATGCTGCTTCAGGGCGAAAGAAGTTTGGCAGCATCAGAGCTGTGAGTCGGAAGGCTGCAGTCAGTCAAAGACAAGCGGCGCAATGTGGAAACAGGGTCTCTTTTCTTTCTTTCATGAGCTGGTTTCTTCCGTCCCTTGAGTGGCCTGTATTGAGGTTGTCTCTCCGGAGAAGTATCCTGGAACCAAATAGATTCCCATCTAGATGGTTGTGATATCATTTGTCTCTTGCAGTCTTACTGAACAGTAGTAACCAACTGGGGGCACAGCAGAACCTCCAGAAGTGTCCCCAGCAGGGCTAGAGGAGTGGGAGTGTTAGGTTTAGTTTGAATACACTTTTTAATGTTATGGTTTAATTTTGTATTTGGGGAAATTAAAATAAAAAGGGAATCTGTTGGTTTTGTAACTTGCCCATCTTGGCACTTGCCAAAAGGGAAGCTCAATCAAATTTTCTTGGTCACTTGGGATAACTAGTCAGTCTAAAAATTGTTGGGAGATACGGAGATTTTAACGTTTATCAAAGGAAGGCTGAAATAAAAGTAGACTCTTTCCTAGTTGCCTGGCTAAAACAACAAGCTCAGAGTAAGGGGATTCTGGACACAGTCACAGCGATAATGTGAAGACTAAAAATAATAAAATGCCTTGTCTTTGGAAGGGCTGATGCCAGCTTTCATCACGGACAAGAAAGGTTAGCAAGTGGGCTTTGCACTGTGGATAGAAAGCCAGCTGATTTGGTTTTGCCAGAACTGGTGAGAGCCGGGAGTGTCAGTGCAAGAGCATGTCTATCACTATGACCTCAGGTCCCAGGAGCCCGACTCCAGCAAGAAAGTCACAGATATTCCCTGGTGATGCGAGGTCCAAGCTAAGCAGGACCCCAACAACTCAGGATGCAGAGGTCAGACAGCCCCTGGCACGGTTCAAAAGGTTTATCAGCTCCTTTGAAAGGCTAGAAGGAGGAACAAGATGTCAGGAACAGAACTTGTATTTCTGTATTGAATACAATACTTTTAAGCCATCAAAATTTGAGGGTTTTTATCACCACAGCAAAACTTTATCCTGATTAGCCTCAGTGTTCTCATCTGTAAAATGGGAGTAAGATCAACCCTGTACTGCTATTTGAGAAGGCAATAAATTAATGTTTAGAAATTGTGTGGTCAATGCCTAACACATACAAGGTGCTCAGTAAAATGTAGTGTTGGTGCTGATGTTGATAACAGCTTTTTTCTCCAGCCATGGGTATGGTCACTCTCACAATACAAAGATTCTGACGAATGGGGTACTGGTATCAATTCTATAGGGCATATTCCTGTTGTTGTTCTCCCAGAGGATGAATTAGATATGCTCTGATTCATCTACACTCTCTCAACTGATCTTCACCATGTCTGCGAGCATGTATTCATTTTACACATATATTTGAGCACCTGTTACATATACACCAGGCCTTGTTCCAGGCCCTGGGGAAACAGTGGGGAATAAGCAGGAATTACTGCCTGTGTCAGTACGAGTCCTCCAGGTCCTTAGGAAGCAGATGCCCTTCGAGAGAGAAAGAGGAGGGAGCTGGAGGGGTGGGGAGAAACTTCCGATGGGCTTGTGAAGGAGAGAGGGCAGGGAGGAACACAAGGTAGCAAGGGTCTCAGACTGCAGCCCGGTTCTGAGAAAGTTTTGGCCAGGTGAACAGGGAGCCCTTGAAGTGAAGTTGTCTTGTCAGAGGAGTCCCGCATCTGGCAGGAACGACCTGCATTTCGTGCTGACCTTGATCAGTGGCTGGGAACAGCCCATGGGAAGCGAGGCCTTGGTGCAACACCATGGTGGATGCAGATGAGCACAGCGGCTGGGGCCAGTGGTCACTCACCCTCCCTGCAGCAGGAGACCTGAGGGGCTACCGCACTGCCTTCCTGGTATGGACAGTCTGGAGGGGGGAGACAGGCATTAAACAAACAGTCACGTAAGCAATCAGTGACTTGCAATTGTGATTAGAGCCACGGAGGAGAAGTATAGGAGACCACAGGGTGGTATCACAGAGAGCCCGCTGTTATGAAAGTCGGGAAGGCTTCCTGGAGGAAGGGATTTCCTGGGGCTGAGGGTGGAAAGACAAGCAGTAGTTGGCCAGGTAAAGAGGGGCTAGAAGAGTATTCCAGAGAGAGTGAGTGGCTGGGGCTATGGACCTTCGGCAGGGGGGCCGGAGAGAGAGAGGGAGAGAATAGAAAAGAGAGAAGGGTAGAGAGGGCAGAGATGATGTCTGACAAATTGTCATAGAAATTCTGGGGGTTTAAAAAAGAATTATTCCTATTCCTTCCTCATGTTCTCTCCTTTGGGATTCAATGGTTCCATTTTTTTTCCAGGAAAAAGACCCCCACTCCCACCCCAAGCATACATTCTAAGGAGACCCAACTCAGACCTCGTACATAAAGTATCAAAGAAGTCTGGGTTTATCTGCTTCTCGGGGGGCATTGAGACATGCAGGTCTTATTGATGAGACTTTATCAAATCCTTGATACCAAGGGCCTCTCGGTGTTAGGAGAAGTCCCAATCATCTCTACTGTATTAAAAAATGATGAAATGCCAAAACAGGTTGTAAAATTAGTCTTGCGAGTGTATCTCAAGGACACACTATGACACGCTAATGTTTGGAGACTGACAGCAAGAGTCCAAGCCTGAGGCCGATGGCATCTTATCCACCCAACCCTGCTACCTCCTAGCCACAGGCCCTGTTGAGTCCTCGGCGTGTGGGTGACTCTGTGTAGATGGCAGAGGATGGCTCGTGTACACTGACCAACAGGTTCGTGCAGAGTGGTGTTGAGTGAGAGGGACCAGGAGATCGTCCAGATTTCTTTTGAGCCTTTTCCTGAAATCCATGGCTTTTCTTAAACTCTTCAAACCTTAGCTGATTTCTAAAATAGGCTAATGTCCTTAAACCCTGTTTCCCTTCATCTGTTCACCCCAGCTGGACCCTCTGACCCTGATAATCAAGGGCACCTGACATTAGAGCATCTCAGATGATTCCTGGCCTCTCGGGACAGGAGGACCCACCTTGAGCTCTGATGTTGTTTGTTTCCATTTAGTTCCCTTGATCCTGTTGAAGGCTGTTGTCTTGTCCTCTTCTGCCTTAAATATATTAGCAATACGTATAAATCTCAGCAGCTTTCCTCTGGAGGAAAATAACATTTCTAATACTAAAAGAAATCAGTTCTGCGTGGTGAAGCGTTCAATTCCGTTTTCTGCCCGTCTGTGCACCTGAAGAATGTTTCTTATTAGATTAGAATTTGTCTTAGGCTGTATTAGCATCTAGTGTTTTATCTGCTCTTTTCTGTGGGGAAGACTCCCTCCCACACACCCTCCGTAGCTCATTTCCAAGTCTGTATGTCTCATGCGCATCTGCTGTTGCTTTACCAAGGCCTGAGTAGTTGCTGACAGTGATTGGCAGAAAAGCGTTTCCAAGAATATAAAAAAAACAAACAAACAAACGAAAAGAATGAGAAAGAAAGAGCTGAGGAAAGAGGGAGAAAAGTGTATCAACTGGAGAACTTTTGCTGAAGGATGACAAAGAACAAATAGGCCTCTGCTTGCTTCATATGATTGATTGTACAGATCAAAATGTTGGCCCTCTGAGTTACAGCTACCAGCTGGTATTTGCTGTATCACCCATATGACACCCTTACTTGGAAACGATAAATCCTGTATTCAAAGTGCCGATCGGGGAGTTTCTTGCTTGCATTTTTCAGCCCCTACTGTTCTTGGCTTTTAAGCACAAGAATTCGGGGTTTGTAAAGGGAGGAAGGGTGGATATGGGGACACCATTGTTTCCATTGCATGCCCAACCATGTTAGCTGTGGTTTAGTCAAGATTTAGGAGTTAGACACAATTTACGAGTCAGAATGCCTAGGTCCAGAGACAGTGGGAGGGTCAGCTTTCGCCTTCTAATCATTGTGTTGTCTCTCCTTTCCTTCCCACTATCATTCCTTTTGGGAGAGAAATCTTAGGTAGTGTCTATACAGCGTTCGAGAACCCATGTGGAAAATGTAAGCCCCAGAGAATAATAATCCTACAGGTGCTACAGGTAGATGACTTTTGTGACATGATCTTTCTAAAATGGAGCCCTGAAAATGGTCCTCCCCCTGCTACAAATGCTTCTGTGTTGGCCTTTATTGCTCCCTGGATACACCCCACCTTGAGTTCTGACGTTGCCACCGGCAATTTGATGGGCAAGGAGTTTGGTGAACTAGCCCCCGCAATACCCTCTAGCATCCTCTGGTGCAGCTTCCTTCACACACGCCTTATGTGCCATAAGGGATGTCAAGCAAGGTCCCACCAGGAAAATAGAAACCCTTGTGAATTCTTAAAACAGAGGGGACTGAATACAGGGAATTGATCAGACAGGCAAAAAAGGGCTGAGAAGCCATCAAGGGATGATGTGGCCACCCAGAGATTAGCCAGCAGAGAGTCATAGGTGTAGGGACAAAGGCCACAGATGGGGCCTCGGTCACCTGGCAGAAGCAGGGACCACATGGGCCTGTCCAGCAGGAGCCACTGATGAGACAGAGCTGTCTGAGTCAGGGAAGAAGGGGGAGAAATATCCTGGCTTTTTCTTTCTCTTTCCTTCCTATCTTAGTCTGCTCAGGCTGCCGTAATGGAAATACCACAGCCTGGGTGGCTGAAACAACAGACATTTATTTTCACAGTCCTGGAGGCTAAAAGTCCAAGAGCAAGGTGCTGTCAGGGTTGGTTCCTGATGAGGCCTCTCTTTCTGGCTTGCAAACTGCTGCCTTCCTGCAGTGTGTTCACATGGTCTTTCCTCTGTGTGTGCAGAGAGAGAGAGCACACTCTGGTGTCCCTTCCCCTTCTTATAAGGACTCCAGTCCTATCAGATTAGGGTCCTACCCTTTCGATCTCACTTCACCATAATTACCTCCTTAAAGGCCCCACCTCCAAGTACAGTCACATTGGGAGTAAGGGTTGAACATACGAATTTTGAGGGGACATAATATAGTCCATTACATTTCCTATCTCCTACCAGCACCTCCATGGGCCAAGTCAGTGGCTGATGTGGGAACCTGGGAAATGCAGCCCATTGAGGCCAGGGGCTGTGTGATATAGGACAAAGCATCAGATCAGTGTATGTGTGGTGTTGTACATGAGTAGTGGGTTTATGCTCAGAACTGGGGTTCCATTTGAAGAGAAATGGGAGAATGGATTACAGTTGGGCAACCAACAGTGTCCACCTCAGAGTGATATTTAATCTCTTTATGCTTCTGGAACTAATGATGTTTCTTGCCTTGTTCATGGTTTCTCTTTGCCTGGAACTTTCCCTACCCCCCTTTTCTCTTTACTAGCCCTTTGCCTGGCCAAGTTCTCATCATCAGTGCCATCTCCTCTACAGCTTATAGGTTTTCATTTATTTGACAAATATTTATTAAGTACTAGGCAGTGTTCTAGGCTCTGGTGACATCAGAGTCAACAAGGTTCCTGCCTTCATGCAGCTTACATTCTATTGGCAGGGGGGAGCAATACATAATAAATGAGTAAAGACATAGTATTTCAGATGGGAGTAAATAAAGGGGAAAAATCAATCAGGGTAAGGAAGACAGGGAGTGCCATAGGTACAGGTAGTATGTTGATTTGATGCTAGATTGGCCAAGGAAACCTCAGAAATAAGTAGTGTCTAAGCAGAGACGTTAAGAACAGGAGTCATGAGAGTTTCAGAAAGCTGAATAATGGCCCCCCAATTATATTCACACCCTAATCCCCAGAACCTGGGACTATGCTGCCTTACCTGGTGGAAGGGACTTTGCAGATGTCATTAATGATTTGAGATGGGGAGATTATCTTGAGTTTTTTTGGTGGACCCAAGGTCATCACAAGGATTTTTATAAAAGGGAAGCAAAGAGGTCACAGTCAGTCATAGGAGATACGACAACCAAAGTAAGAAGTTGGAGTGATGTGAGGAAGGACCAGGAGTGAAGGAATGCAGGTGGCCTTTAGGAGCTGGTAAAGATAAGGAGACAGATTCTCTTCTGAAGCTTCCAGAAGGAATGAAGCCCTGCTGATTCCTTGATTTTAGATTTCCAGCCACCAGAACAGTAAGAGAATGCATTTATGTTGTGTTAAGCTGCTAAGTCTATAGAAGTTTGTTACAGCAGCAACAGGAAACTCATACAGTAGTCACTGGGGGAAGAGTATTGCCAACAGAGGAACAGAAGGTGAAAATGCCCTGTCGTAGGAAGGTACCTGGTGTGTTGTTCCAGTTATTGATTATTTCCACAGTTAAAAAATTCATTTACATTAAATCCTTTATCAAACACTTGTCACAAGGTAAGCACTTTTCTTCATTCCCCACTCCCCACACTTCCTGGGCCTACCTCACTGTTAAAATTGCTTGTTTCTGTTTCTCCTCCTTGGGTGATAAACTCCTTGAGTGCAGGGGCCTTAAGTTTTTCATTGCTTTGTCCTCAGGGCTGACATAGAGTAAATACTTAAAAAACTGCTGCATTTTAAAAGTTGAAGACTCTTCAGGAAACTTCCCTCCATTCAGATAAACCCATATGACCATATGATGGCCCATAGAGTAATACGGTAATACTCCTTGGGTATTATCTACCCATTGTGGTCTGAATATTTGTGGATTAGACAAAGAAAGTTATGATAGGGGCACAGACTGACTGTTCTCAAGGTTTTCAGAACTCTCAGCTGGGATATGACATATTTGATCAGGTTCCCTCTTCATCCATGGGGGAGGGTAGGCCTGTTCTTTGTGTGAGGGGTGTTAATGGGGTCACTCATTAATGGTGATGGGGTGGAGGGGACCACTATGTCTGGTGAGGGGAGACTTAGGCCCTGAAGGTCATCACCTCATTAAAGATTTTGCTGCTTAGTTCCTGTGTAATCCTTTCTGAGCCCAGCTGCTATGGCAACTGGGGAAGTTATCAAAATCCTCCTGTAGGTCTGAGGATGCACCCTCCCCGCCGTGCATCTCCCTGGGGTGGTCTTTGGCTCTTGTCTGCCTCCCAGCTCAAGCACAAGCCTCACCAGCTGGGGAGAGGCACTTTCATCAGAACCCTTGGAACCTATTCAGGGGGACTGTATGCTGATTATCAGGCTGTCTGCTCACCAGCATCTTCCTTACTTCACACTCTAAATACTTGAAACTGCCATTGGGTCACCCTTAGCTCCCTGCAGTTAACCATTGGCTTTGAAAATCAAGCTGTGCTTAGCATTTCAGTGATGACTACAGATGCAGGGAAGGAGGTTGAGGCTGTCAAGTAAGACAATTGTTATTGGAGGAGGGAGAGGAAGGGAAGGCATCAGAAGGAAGATGAGTGTCTGGGTGTGGGTGCAGGGGACAGCAGGGTGCTGGGGAGAGGGAAGGGGAACAGGAGAGAAAGTCCAGAAGTGTAGGGGAGGGCAGGGGATGGTGTGAACACTGGTCATGGGGACAGGGCAGGAAGAAAGGGCTCACAGGGAGTGGGGAAATGCAATGAGGACTTGGCAAAGGTGTGCTGGGCATATGTGTACACATCGGTTTGTGTGTTGCGGCAGCACTTAGAGATGGAGGAAGGCTGGGGGGATGTTTATAGAGCACCAGAAGCAGAGTGAGGGCCTCTACATTTGTTATCTCTTAGATTTCACTCCAAATGTGTATGTGGCAGGCATTATTCTCATTTTTTTTTTTGGCTGCGCCGCATGGCATGTGGGATCTTAGTTCCCCAACCAGGGATCGAACCTGTACCCTCTGCAGTGGAAGCATGGAGTCTTAACCACTGGACCGCCAGGGAAGTCCCCATTATTCTCAGTTTTACAGATGAGGAAATGAAGGCTCAGAAAGGTTAAGCAACTGACCAAGAGGGCACATGGCTAGGTTGTAAACGGCAAGTGAGGATTCAAACCCAACTCTTTCTGAGTGTAGACCCGTGGCCCACTCGACTATTTATCATACATTTAAAAAGCTAACAAACGGGGCTTCCCTGGTGGCACAGTGGTTGAGAATCTGCCTGCCAATGCAGGGGACACGGGTTCGAGACCTGGTCTGGGAAGATCGCACATGCTGCGGAGCAACTGGGCCCGTGAGCCACAATTACTGAGCCTGCGCGTCTGGAGCCTGTGCTCCTTAACGAGAGGCCGCGATAGTGAGAGGACCGCGCACCGCGATGAAGAGTGGCCCCCGCTTGCCACAACTAGAGAAAGCCCTCGCACAGAAACGAAGACCCAACACAGCCATAAATAAATCAATCAATTAAAAAAAAAAAAAGCTAACAAACATTGGGCAGTGGATCTGCCCCTTGGAGTTTCAGAGCCCTGAATAGGCTAATTCATGCTGCAGTGACAAATGATACTATCTCAGTGACCTACAAGCCAATGGTTTATCTTGCACTCATGCTTCGTGTCCATTGTGGATGGCTTCAGTCCATGACTCAGACTGATGGAACAACCTTTACCTTGAAAGTCGTGTTGCTTGTAGTGAAAGAAAAACAGAATATGGCAAACTCTCAGCTGGCTCTTGAAGTCTCTGCTTGGAAGTGGAACACATCTCCTTTGCTCATGTTTCTCTGGCAAAATCAAGTGGCACTGCCAAGGCTGCTGCCAATGGGACAGGGATGAAAGTCTTCCCCCAGGGAGGGCATTAAATGCTTTTGAATATCAATATATCTGAACACAGGCAACAAAGAGTTTTCTGTGGGACTTCACCATTCCCTGAGACCATCTGGCCTTGGGTGTGGCTGGTGCATGGCTGGTTGCAGGTGGTCTACACCAGGACAGGCACGGTAGATGGGAAGAGAGGCAGAAAGACTGTCTTAAGACCAGGAGCTGTGTTACCATGGCGTTACCTAACCCCTTGATCCTGTTTCTTCATTGGTAAAGTGGAGGTAATAATATCGTGCTCTCAGGGTTGTTGAGGATCAAGGGAGATTGTAGATACAGGGCTGCATGTATCAAGCGGTCAATAAATATTATGTTTCTCAACCAGCCATTCATCCCGGCTCAGCAAGGACTAAACAAGGGAAGGGGTCACATTTTGAAGGTGAAGGAGTTTGGCAGATACACAGGTGATTGAAAGTCCTTACAAGCAAGGAGATGAAACTGAAAGGAATGAAAAATTAGAGGATCCAACAGTGGAATCGGTAGCCGGTGGATAAAGTGTTGATTGTAAGCGGTCATTGCTGATGCAGCAGAGCTGCTTGTGCGTGGCTTCCTCCGAAAGGCTTGTTAGAATTGAATAGTGGCTCATCTGCCTGAATTTCTAGAGGCAGACTTCCATGAAAGGCTGGTGAATGGACAGCACATGACTGGAAGATCTGTGCAAGGTGGAGCCTTCTTTCAAACAGTCACTTCTTTGAGGACAATCTTGAAGCAGAAATAAAATGCTAAGAGACAATGGGAACTTGTTTGTTAATCCCTCACTAAGAGGAGAGCCCTGGGATTCACTATTTTTTGCAACGCCGTGGATGATCCCAGCATTACAAGGGGCTCACTTGTGCATATATTTGGCAGTTTCATGGAGCTTCTTTCACAAAATTCTTAGAACCCAAATGAATCAAGCTACTCAGAGACTCATATTTTATAAAGGCAAGAACTGGCTTACTTATCTGTTGCTATTTTGCAAAGTTGTTGATGTATTTTCCCTTGGCTGGCAAGATTTTCTGGCATCCATTGGTCAAGAGTTTTGGATAACCAGCCTCACTCCACCATCCTTCAAGATGCTGTCATCAGGAGGCCTTCCTACCACCCATTACTAGATGTGTTCTCCTTTATTTTTGAGGCTGTGGAGCAGTTTGTCTGGATTTTTCTAGGGGTGACCTTGAAAAAGCTGCTTACTCTCTTTTTATCTTATTTTTTTTATTATAAAGTGGGCATAATTGGTAGTACCTAGGATTGTTGTAGGAATGGAATGAGGTTATCTTTAAGTTCTCAGTGCAGTGTCTGGCACAGAGTAAAACCTCAGTAACTGCTTTCTTCTCCCTCTCCCTCCACTTGCTCTCCCCCTCCCTCCCTCCCTCCACCTCTTCTTTCTCCTTCATTATTATTATTTCTCCTTCCCCTCCCCTGCCACTGCCTTTCTCCTCTTCTCCTTCTTCTTCTCCCTCTCCTCCTCCCCTTCCTCCTCCTTCTCCTTCATCTTTTTCTTCTCCTCCTACTTCTCCTTGTGTTCTTCCTCCTCTTCTTCTTTCCTCCCATTTTTCTTTTTCTCCTTACTATTGTTTATTTTTAGAGTTTGGTAAACATTACTCCATATCAAGCTTCTTTGTGGTTTCTTCTAATATTCTCTGCTCTAAACATGACAGGTACCAGTCAGGGTCTCAGTAAGAAACAGATCACATAATCATATCGTGTAGATTGAGGAGTCTTTAATAAAGAAACTGTTTATAAAGGCTTCGGAAGGATGTAGGGCAACCACAAGGAGTGTTGCAAATCTCTGAACCGAGTAGCAGTAGGTACTGGTCAAACCCCTAGGTCTGGAGGGGCGAAGAGAGTGTATCAGTTGATTTTTGCTGTGGTAATAGACAACCTCAGTATCTCAGTAGCTTATGGCAACAAACATTCATTCCTTGTGCATGTTACCTGAAGGGTGTAGGCGGTTGGTGATTCTGCTTGACTCTGCTGGCCTCGGCTGGGTTCACTGGGGCTCAGCTGGGCTTAGCTAGGCTTGGGTGACCTCCATATAGCTTCTCATTTGAGAACCCAGGCTGACAGTAGTCTTTCACTGAGACTATTCTCATGCTGGAAGGCAGAATAAGAGGGGGCAGAGCCAAACCATGCAAGAACACATATAATGCTTCTGCTCTGATGAGATGAACGTCATACCTGCTTATGTTCCATTGACCAAAGCAAGGCAAGTGGCCAAGTCCAATAAAATCAGCAGGGTGAGGGTTATACTCGTGAGAGTGAAAATGAAAATTTGTGAACAAATGATACTGTCGATCACGGGGAGGGAGTGATTACTGGAACCCGGAGACAGAGAGAGAGAGAGCTATGAGGAGACGGCTGCCTGACAGGAGCGGTGACTGCATCGAGGGGACAGTCAGCCGTGGAGCACGGACGAGGGAAATGGGGGAATAAATGCCCCCCTCCCTCCAGTCTCTGGCCAGTTCTTCCTGTGTCTGTACCCAACTAGAAACCAAAGGCAAGAACGTTTATTCTGTATCTTTGCTGGTCAGTTTCCTGGGACAGACAGCAGGGTGGAAAACATTAGAGAGTAAATCTGGGGAAGCAAATGGAAGATGATTTGGTTCTTACTCAAGGGCACCATGATCGGATTCATGGTAAGAATATTAACATTGCAGAAAATGTACCACAAGCATTTCTTAAAAACCAGCAACTCCTCATTCCTAAATGACTTAGGAGGAATTCCAGGCTGGTGGTTCATAAAGTTAAAATGGGGGAAAAAATTAAGAAGGCAATAAATCTTCTAGGAGATTATGCTATAAATCTAGGGGAAAACCCTTCTGGGTGACGTAAGGCATAACCTTTAACAGCTAATAGTCTAAAAACTGTTTGCATCTGACCATTCTGAGTCCCTAAGTGGTTTCCATTCCAACAATGTCATTTATCTTGTGATATTTACTTTCTTGTGGTAAGTTGCAATTTTTTTTTTCCCCTCCGTGTGTCTGTGATAAAATAAACTCGCCTGAGTGAGATGAATGCCAGCCTATTAACAAATGTCACTTAGAAGGGGATGGAGCTAAGCTGGCCCAGCAAGAGATGTAAGAGGTTTGTATTCCTCAACACCAATCTGGAGGAGATGATCATCTCCACATTTATGTGTTCTTACAGCCATGTGATGTAAGAATTCTAAATTCTGAAAGATTCTTGAGCATGATGGTGAAACAGGGCAAGGGATCTTTGCAATGCCCTGTATCTTTCTGTTAACCTTTCTCTCCTCAAATTTTCCTCCAATTCTTCCAGAATATGGTACTCTCGTGCTTCCCCTGGTTGTCAAGATAGCCTAGACTCCAGGACCTGGATTTCCCCATCAGGTCTGCTTTCTGTAGAGAGAGAAGGATGCTCAGGATCTTCTGCCCACATTCTCACCTCTTCCCAATAAGGGTGCAGAATTCTGCCTGTCCTCCCATTGTTCTCTCCACCCATTTTCTAGCTGCCTTTTTCTCACTGCAATACAAGAGAAAGAGCTATGACTCCGGGTGGTCAGGTCCTGAGATATCGATGGAACTCATTGTTCATTCTCTCTCTGTCTGATTCCCATGTGTATGATAAGTTCTCCTATGGGTCCTGCCCCCAGGTAGTAACCACACCCAAGGACCCCTGTTACAGGTTGGCCATCCTCATTCATTTGGCTGCTCAGGTCAGAAGCTTGGGGTCTGCTCACAGATCCCACCGTCTCTGTTGGAATGGGAAGAAGCCTAAACTTCATGCACCTCCTCCATTGACCTTAGAAGCCACTTTATTGGAGTGTCAGAGGCTTGTTCTGTTTTTAAAAGAATAATGTTTTGTTTTTATTTGATAGTTGTTGCTGTGTGAATGCTTTCTTAGCCAACAACTCCAGAGGAGAGGGGCAGTTGGGAGTAAGATTTGTGTACCAAACCTGATCCCAAACCTAAGCCCTTTCCTTAGGCTTAATTTCATTCCCCCTTTCCATCCCTACAAAATGTAGTTGAGTGGATACCAAGCACAGAGGACTTAGTGTTGAAAGAACTGGGTTCTAGTACCAGCCTTGCCATGAATTCAACTCGGAGATGAAACTTTGGGTGATTTATTTAATGCCTCTGAATGTTTTCCATTATCAGACAGGATTTAATTGTAGCTAACATAAACCAATCTAGCTATTTTTAATCAGAAAGGGAATTAGGTGCTCATAAAATCCTTGAATGGTTGGGAGAGTGGGCTGAGACTTCAGGAGTGATGTCCAGAATCATCCTGCTTGGGTAGATACCACCTCAGCCGCAATCATGAAGCTAGAAAATCAGGAAGCTGACGCAGCAAATGATGGGTCCAGGAATACACTCTCTGGGTTGTAATCCAAGCATAGATTACAACAGCAACAACAGCTTTCAGAACTATGCCACAGCTTCCAGATCCACCTCTGCAAAACATGAACCCTAAAACTCCTTCTCTTACTTCTGTGAAGTCAGCAACTGGATATTGGGACTTGTGGCATTGCTACTGCAGGAAACCCAGTGCCGCCATGAAGTTGATCAGCAGCAACATCAGAAGGATCTGAAATGAGACCTTTACCTTCATTACATGGAACAAATGTCATGCAGTTATATATGGTTGGCCAACCTCAATCATGTTCAAATTTTAGCTCTAATAGATTATGGGAAATACCGTTTTTAGTTTTTTTCAGTCTTTGCAGTTTTAGAAGACATGCTAAGATAGTGGGTATAGAAATTTTTTGCCTGGAAACCAAAGTTAAAAATACGTTTTAATCAGCACTCAGATTGTGTATGTGTGTGTGTGTGCATGTGCACCCATGGGTTCACATTTTACAAAACAGTATTAACTTTATATGCAATGCACTTTTATACTTTCTATTCTATTCTAGTCTATTCTGCTCAACTCTGCTCCACCCTACCCAACCCGATGCAACTCTACTCTCTCCAATTCTATGCTATTCTATTTCATGCCATTCATCATGTTTCATTCCGCCCCATTCCATTCTATTTCATGATTTCAAAAAAGCTTGTTGTGATAAATGACTTTTAGATTTCCTAAGGGATTGTAGTCTCGAGTTGATAAACCCTGTGCTAGAGTAAGAGGGGTTGCTGGCCCAAGTGTGCCATATCCACTGCATAGGGGCTTTCCTGGAAAGGTGTTTCTGCATTACAGAGTTCTAGATTCTGTAAGGTGGCACCGTCTTGGCTCCTAGCTCCTGAGAACCTCCTCTACTTTCACAAGTTGCTGCAATGGTTTGATATGACAAATCACTGAATGTGTGTTAATTGGTTGGACTGCCTTTCTTCTCAAAGAGGATGTAGGAGTTTTCACACTGGTCTCCTCCGATTGTTTCCTTACTCCTTACTCCAATGCAATGTTCTGAATTGTGGGGATTATGGAAGTGGGAACGCATTTCTGAACCCAGTGATGACACTATGGAGGAGGCCATCTATCACTGCCGTGCTCTTCTTTCTTTCTACCAGGTGGTTGGTGGGATGGAGCTTTTATATGGATCTCTGAAACCTGCAGTGGGAAGATGATTTAACTGTGAGTCTTTTCCTGGCATGGTCTTGAAAGTTCTTTTCAAGAGTCTTTTCTTCTCAGTCTGCCAGCAAGCAGTCAGACCACACATGTAATAGCTCAGCCCCTGTGCTGTTTCCCAGTGAGGGGCTAACTGCCTTGCGCACTGCCAGCTTGGCTTCCAAAGCATGAGGTAAGAGAGAGATGATGGTGATGATGATGATGATGTTGATGATGTTGATAAGCACAATCTTCATTTCCATACTGTTCTAACTAGAAGAGATTTCTTTCTCCTTATCTGCTGATTCAGTGCATTAACCACATTTTCCCTCTTGATTATTCATGATTTCTAGGTCTAATACTTAAGGTTAGTTCCTAATCCCTCCTCTTCCATCTAGTAAACTCCTATTTATCCTTCAAAACACCAGTGCAAATTTCACCTTTTTGGGGGAAGCTCTGAGTCTCCTGGGCATCACTGGCCCCTCCTCTGTGCTCCCACAGCACCATTTACATTTCTTTGTAGTTATTATTGCATCTCATGATTTGTTCTGCCTGTGCCTCCTCTTAGGTTAATCGTTGTGAATTCACAGCTGTGCCATTTTCATTTTTGTGTCCGCAATGCTTGGTTCTCAAATAAATGTTGAATAAATGAACAAATGAGTAACTATCCCAACAGTTCCCTTCCAAGCCTGTTTGTGTTTTGTTGAAAATAGTTTCTTCGTGCATGTAGCTTTAAAAATGTTAAATGGGACACCACAAGTTCTCTTTAATAGAATTTTGTTTTGCAATATTATGATTCAAAAAACAGAAAAAGGAGGAGATACAAAGAAGACAGATTCTTCCTCTCTGAGAACCTCCACCTAGAAGTGGAGACCAGAAATAACAATATAGAACTAACAGAAGCCTTTACTGAGCACTTAGCCACGAGCCAGACCTGCAGTGGCTGCTCTTCAGTCATGACTCTTTTTTTTTAAAAACGTGATGATCCATTTATTTATTTATTTATTTATTTATTTATTTATTTATTTATGGCTGTGTCGGGTCTTCGTTTCTGTGCGAGGGCTTTCTCTAGTTACGGCAAGTGGGGGCCACTCTTCATCGCGATGCGCGGGCCTCTCACTATCGTGGCCTCTCTTCTTGCGGAGCACAAGCTCCAGACGTGCAGGCTCAGTAATTGTGGCTCACGGGCCTAGTTGCTCCGTGGCATGTGGGATCTTCCCAGACCAGGGCTCGAACCCTTGCCCCCTGCATTGGCAGGCAGACTCTCAACCACTGCGCCCCCAGGGAAGTCCACCGTCATGACTTTTAATCCTCATGCTAGCCCATCCTAGCATTACTATCTTCATTTTGCAGGTGAAGAACATGAGGACTGGGGAATCTAAGTCATAAGAGCATCTCACTTACTGGCGGGAGAGGTGGGGGTGGTAGGGTGTGTGCCGAGAAGCTCTTGTCCACTTCTAATACCACAGATCTGCCCCACCTGTGTTGTGACTTTACATCTTGACTCTGAGAGAAAGCACTATAAAAATATGTCTGAATCATAACAACATAAAATAATATGGGACTTGAATTAGCTCCATGTATTGTACAATATAAGGCATGTTCATATTTGTTTTTAGAGTAAATATTGCCAATTCTTTTTTGGTTATGATAAAAACTCAAGACAGGCACAATCTATGGCCCCCACAAATGGTGAGTGATACCTCTTTTCCATGTTAGATTCATTCCCCTTCTCTGTGAACCCTTTTTCTTCCCACTCCTCCAGGTATGTTTTTCCCATCAGTCTTTGTGATAGAAACTCTTAGGTACCTCCTAATATCCAGTTCTTTGCCCTTGGTAACAAGAACCCTGATTTTCAGCTGAACACATTGCTACCAGCTAAAAGACTATATTCTCCAGCTTCCCTTGTAGCTATATGACTGTGTTTTGGCCAGTAAGATAGATGCAAGTGGAAGTGATGGTGAAAATTGTAGAAAATGTGCTTAAAGAGAGAAAGTGGTCCCTTCTTCTGTTTTCTACCCTGTAGTCTGAAACTCAGATGTGATGGCTGGACCTCTAGCAGCCACCTTGGATCAACAGATAGTAGAGTAGAAGGCCAATGGAATCTAGGTCCTGAAGTTGGAGAATCACTCTATCAGCCCTGGACTGTCTACCTCTGGACTTCTTTTTCTGTGAGAGAGTAAAATCTTGAATGTTTAAGCTACTGTGAATTTGGATTTTCTCTCACAGGTGGCCATACCTAATTCTAACTGATGTAACCTCTCACTGGCTCACCAATGATTTTAACTTATACAGGCATAACCTTGTTTTATTGTGCCTCACTATTGTGCTTCACAGGCAGTGCATTTTTTACAAATCTAAGGTTTGTGGCAACCCAGCATCAAGCAAGTCTATAGACGCCATTTTTCCAACAGCATTTGCTCACTTTGTGTCTCTGTGTCACGTTTTGGTAATTCTTGCAATATTTCAAACTTTTCATTGTAATATATTTGCTATGGTGATCTGTGATCAGGGATCTTTGACGTTACTCCTATGACATTGTTTTTTAGACATAATGCTGTTGCAAACTTAATAAACTACAGTGTAGTGTAAACATACTTTTCTATGCCCTGGGAAACCAAAAAATTCTTGTGACTCGTTTTCATTGTGATGTTGGCTTTATTGTGGTGGTCTGGAACTGAACCTGCAGTATCTCCAAGGTGTGCCTGGATCTGTCAGACTCCAAGGTCTTTGTGAGGTCCAAGTGCTAAGTGCCTAGAGATGGGTCTGACACAGTGTTGTAGGGGGTCAAAAGGGGGCACATCTCATTTCTTCTGGAGGTGGGTAGAATCTCTTTGAGCTGAGTAGCATACCAGTGTTCTGGTTTCAAGGTGAGCTCATTGCTTTGAGGCTCTCACACAGCAACTTGGGCTACAAAATGTAGGTTCCATTCACTCAGTTCTCAAGTGGGGCCCAGCCCAAGGACACCCTTACATTAGCTGCTGAGGGCTTGGCTAACTCTTAGCTTTCTCTTGACAAAGGCAGTGTGTGGAAATGTACCTCCTCACCTGAGACTTCCTCATGCTGAGAGATACTGTCTCCTATGATGCTGGTAATCCTGTGGTCATAAATGGCAGGATGTGGAGCTATAGAATCCAAGATATGGAAGCCAAAAGAGAACTTAGAGACATCTACTCTAGCTGATTTATTTGGCAGATGGGGTAATGAGGTTTTCAGAAGTGGACTGACACACTAGAAAGGGACAGAGCTGGGATAATGACATGTTTCCAACTTTCTAGTTTGGTGTTTTTCTCGAACATGGTATTTGATGTTGCCTGGTATTTTAGTCCAGATTCCCCAAGACATAGATGCCATGACAGGATTAAATGTGCAAGAATTTTCTTAGGAGAAATGCCTGTATTAGAGAAAATGGGGAGGGAGCTGGAAAAGCTCGGGAGAGTTGACAGACTGTGATTCAAGTCTGACTCCAAGTGAAGAAAAGAGGGAGGGAAGTTTGGGCGGAAATGTCCTAGCCTACTGTCTAGCCTAAGGAAGCCCCGGCTAGGCTGCTGGTAAGTCTCTGAACCATAGTTAGGCATCACAGGAGACCCGTGTTTCCCAGAAATAGGTTGGCCTTGGTATCCCTAATGCACCAGCAGCTCCCAGGAATTGTGGCCTCAGCACAAATGCAGCAGTGGATTTCAGAGCTGCATCCCTTGGTGAATTATGCTCCTTGTAATAGTTAGAGGTCTATGAGATATATTCTCATGGCCGCCACACCTGGCATTGATCCTTTGCCAACTCTTTTTTATCCTAAATATCATTTATACTTGTGTGCATCCAGTTTGTGTTGTTATAGAAAGTAGGGAGATAGGTACATTCTTTGTATGGGGACTGACATGGCTGAATCTTCCATTTCTTATGACTTTGCAGTGGATTTTGAGCCATGCAGCTAAAGCAATCGAGGTACCCTTTGATGGGGAGAGGTCTAGTCATTGAACCTGAGAGTCATAGCCCTAAAGGTAAACCATGGAATCAAAGCAATGGCATTACCTGTTTTGTCCACATTTGTTTGGGGGCAAGTCAACAGGATTGCTGGCTAAGCTCACTGACATTTTCTAGAAAGTTGTATTAAGTGAGAACTTATGCAAATTCCAAATACAGGCACGTGGCTACTTCTTCATCGTTGGATTTCCATATGTTTCTCTGCTTGCTCCTTTAAGTCAGGGTTGCTGCAAGGCAGATGGGGGACAGAAACACGTGTTGTGTACTGTGGATTCTGAGCCTCACGTGTGATCTGCAGAGCACGACAGAGCACCTGGTGGAACTCAGAGACTCAAGCTGCAT
Source organism: Balaenoptera borealis (assembly GCF_965194805.1). NCBI lineage: Eukaryota > Metazoa > Chordata > Mammalia > Artiodactyla > Balaenopteridae > Balaenoptera > Balaenoptera borealis. Next base: position 21,848,751 of record NC_138876.1, read on the forward strand.
AGGGGCTGCCCACATTTCCTCGGCTCAATGACTATGCAGCGTTCTCCAGACCCAGAACTCCTGTGGGTGGAGCACGTGTGCCCTGTGGATGAGGTAAGGGTCTCCGATCGGGACTTGGCCACGTGGAAAGAAGTAAAGTCTGCAACAGCAGGTACTGCCTACCTAACTCCCTATTTTCTGCTCCTGCATGCTGGTGCTCATATTGCCAGAAGGAGGGGTGAATTTACTTTACATTCAATAAACATTGATAGCACACCACTTATGCGGGGCCACAGAGATGAATAGAACATGATTTTCATCCTCAGGTAGCTCACAATATGGTGGGTTGATGGTTCCTAAACAGAGAAGTAAATCCAGTTTGATGTGGGTAGTGTGAGTGGAATGAGAGAGAGAGAGAGAGAGACGTGTTACCAGACATCAGAGGAAGAGCATCCAACTCAGGCTGCAAGTCTCAGGAGAGTCTTTCTGGAAGAAGCAGTATCTGAGTCTTAAAGGAAAAACAGAAGTTCACCAGTTAAGGATGGGAACGTGGCTGGAACTAGTGAGAAAGCAGAAGGGTGATTGAGAGAGAGAAGTAGGTGGCTAATCAGTGCAGGGCCTTCCATGACTCAGCGGCAGAACAAGGAGTTTAGATTTTATTTTAAGTGCAAGGAGAAGCTGTGGGCATTTGTCACACAAGGGAGTAAGATGGTCTGAGTTTTGTTTTAGAATTTTGCACTGGCTGCTCTGTGGAGAATGGATCATGGGAAGGCATGAATGGGAGCAGGGAGACCCATTTTGCTAGTTTATAATAGTCACGGGAAAAGAGAATGGTGGTCTGGATTAGGAGAGTAACCAGAGAGGTGGATATAAGTTATCCAGCTCATGACATTTTGGAGGACATGCCTATGGATCTAGATGACAGATTGGATGTGTGTAGGGAAAGGGCAGGGGGTGATGAAAGAAAGGGAGTGATTGACGATGACTCCTAGGTTTTTGGATACATGCTGGTCCCTTTTACTGAGATGGAGGAGGGGCAGGTTTTGGAAGCAGAGCAGGAAATCATGAGCTTTCTTTGGGAAATGCTGAATGTGGCCTGCTAGAGATACAAGCTGAAGTGTCAGATAGGCAATTGCATATATAACTCTAGCTCAGAGCAGAGGTCAGGACTACATGGTAAATTCAGGGGTCATGAAGACATTGGGGCCATTTAGAGCCCCAGGCCTGCATGAAATCACCAGTGAAGAGATAGTGTAGACCCAAGAGGCAAGGCTGTAACAGAGTTGGGTGCGCTGACATTTGGAGTTCAGAGAGGCATGTTGAGAACACGCCAGGCAATGTGCTGGTGCTTGGCAGACATCATTTTATTCAGCCACTTAGTCTCCATGTGTTCCGTAGTAGACCAACAGTCATCTCTCTGCTTTGCTTCTCAGATCTGACCATAACTGGGTAATCTAATCCGCACTGCTCAAGCATTTCTAAACTGTTGGCTAAATCAAATAAAGGATGACCCTTTTATGACTGTGAGTTTTGACAATAAGAGGGTTGCTTCCTAGAACTTACTGTGAGAAGAAAGAAACCAGACAGGCAGCTGGGGGAGAGAGGGAAGCATTTGACTAAAGGGAAGCCTTCTCACCTCATCTGATAGAAATGCTTGGCAATGAACCCATGAAGAAAGGAAACCCAGGAGCATTACTGCTGCTGGAAATATTAGGGGCATGCTGCCTTGTTCTAAATTTTTGTCTAATTTAGTCACTGACCTTACACCAGTACAGAGAGAATGGGTCACTACACTAGAGTGTGACAGATCAAAAAGAAGCGTGTTTTTTTTTTTTTTTTTTTGGCTCTCCTTATCTTACCTCCACTTTCTACTTCCAAATCAAGATGGCGCCTATGGATATAAATATATAACTTCACCCTCAAGCTAATTGCATGGATCAGAAATCATGGAGAAAATCATCTTGAAATCTAAGGGGGTGCAGATTAGAAGTGAAGTTGACAATGTGTCATATAAGGAGACCTACACAGTGATTACTCCAGCAAGTGAAATACAGGTGACATCCTTTGGATACAGCCAGAATTGTCATGTGCTGACATCAGTAAGAGGTCAGAGAATGGACATTGACACTCAGTTTCTGTCTCTTGTAAGAACATACCTAAATGCTGGTAATAAATACTGGAGTTCCCCTGTCTACCCCTTCTTTTCTTATACATTTATATTTGTGTACCTTTAACCATTTTAACAGGAAGATATATGTGGTCTATATTTTAGATCAGGGGTTCTCTGAATTCTGTATAGTTTCCATTTTTCTTTCTTCCAATAAATTCTGGACTCATAAGTAGAAGACCTGGGCTCTACCCTTTTCTCTGTTGCTTACTGATGATCCTGGATAAGTCATTTAGCCTTACTGAGTTTAAATTTCTTAACTAGTAAAAAAAAAAAAAGTGGGGGATTGATGAGGCTTGATGTAAAGGTTAGCCAGTATTCCAGAAGCAGAAACCTTGTGAGTGTTCTGTAAAATTTGTATAGATATGGAGTATTTTTAAAAATTAATTAATTAAATTAATTAATTAATTAATTTTTGGCTGCATTGGGTCTTCGTTGCTGCATGAGGGCTTTCTCTAGTTGCGGCAAGCAGGGGCTACTCTTTGTTGTGGTGCGCAGGCTTCTCATTGTGGTGGCTTCTCTTGTTGCGGAGCACGGGCTCTAGGTGCATGGGCTTCAGTAGTTGTGGCACACGGGCTCAGTAATTGTGGCGCATGGGCTTAGTTGCTCCGCGGCATCTGTGGGATCTTCCCAGACCAGAGCTCGAACCCGTGTCCCCTGCATTGGCAGGCGGATTCTTAACCACTGTGCCACCAGGGAAGTCCCGATAGGGAGTATTTATAAAGAATATAGAAAACCAGCAGGAGCATTTAGAGATCATGCTGTTCTGGGTCATCAGACAAAATATTCCATCCATGAGATGGCTTAGGTTGTGAACTATTTATTGTCTTTATAAACAGCCAATTAGATGCCCCAAAACCAATTCTCTTAATTGAAATAATAGAGAAGTAGCAAACTTTGCAAAAGGGCAGGAGTGTGAGTTATTTCTGCAACTATATCTAGAGTTAATCAATGTTTTATTTTCATGAATTCTTTGGGATAACACACAGAAAGACAAATTTGGAGCACATATTCAACACACATTTATTGACCCCTTACTATGTGCCTCTGTGCTAGGCACTAGAGATAAGAAAGCAAACATAAGAAGCTAGATGAGGTCCCTGTCCTCATAGAGATAACAGTCTGGTAGGAGATACAGACAAGGGAAGAGTCACAATGCAGTGTGGGAAGAACTTCCAGAGAAGAAATACAGAGGAGAGAGCCTAATTCAGATGTGGAGGGGACCACATCAAGGAAGGTTCTTAGTTGGCAAGGGCTACCATACCAAAATACCAGAGCTGGGTGGCTTAAACAACAGAGATATATTTTCTCACAGTTCTGGAAGCTAGAAATTGCAGATCAAGGCGCTGGCCAATTAAGTTCCTGGTGAGAACCTTGTACTTGGCTTGTAGATGGCTGCCTTCCCACTGTGTCCTCACACAGTGCAAAGAGAGAGAGAGAATGAGAGAGAGAGAGCTCTCTGGAATCTCTTCTTATAAGGGCACTAATCACATGTGATGGCCCCACCCTCATGACCTCATCTAAACCTAATTACCTCCCAAAGGCCCCATTTCCAAATATCACCACATTGGGGCTTAGGGCTTCAGTATGAATTTGGGGAGGTGCACAATTCTGTGCATAGCAGGGGCCTCCTGGAAGAAGTGAAATCTAAGCTCACACCTCCTGAGGGAGTATATTAGGAAGGGTAGATTGGTGTGGGGAGAGATTGGGGCAGAAAATGAGAAATGTTCCAACTGAGCATCCCAGATTACTCACATCCTGTGTTTTTAAGCAGGATGTTCTCACCACCTGGAGGCTCCTGTTTCCTCAGCCTCTGCCTGATGATCTTACACCTGTGTTTCTGCACCCCTATCACATGGTCTCCTTCACAAGTGCTCCCCCACCCCCAGGCAGGGCTAATCTCATCCTCCATGCTCCCTTAGCAGATGTTGGTCCTTCTCTGGAGAACTCATTTTGGTCTATCCTATCTCATATTCATTTATGTACAACTGTGTTTCCTTCTTGAGCTGATAAGGAGACAAAGCTGTACATAAGTAAATACGAGGTAGGATGGAGCAAAGTGAGCAAAGGCAGGGCTTTATTTGTGTATGTGTGCCACCCCAATAGTATCTAGCATGGTGCTACCATAGACTGATACTTTTGCTTTTGATTAGCAACAAATAATCCTCAAAACTCAGTGGCTAAAAACAATAAACGTTTAATTTAGCTCATGGTTCTGTGGACTGTCTGGGAGGCTCCTCTGGTTTGGGCAAGGAGCTGAAGGGCAGATGATCTTTGCTGGGCTCTTCTGAGTGTCTGTGGATAGCAGGCAGGCAGACTGGAGGCCGGTTGATCTTGAACAACATCACTCACTTGTCTGGGGGTTGACAGGCTGCAAACAGGGTCACCTTGATTTTCCTCAGTGTGCTCCTCCATGATCCGGCCTCCAATTACCTTCTCAATACTTTGTCCATGGACCCTGTGGGTCAACCATTTTTATTTATCCCTTTTCCCTCAGAGGGCAGGGACTATGTGTGTTTTGATAAGTGCCATTCAACTCTTATTGGATGAATAAGTGAAGAATCTTTGTGCAGCTGTCCAGAATAAGCAACCCTTACTGATGGGGATAAGAGTGAGAATGCCACCATGCCTTTACACCTCCACACCACCTCATCCTTCAAGGCTCCATCCAGGTGTCAGCTGTCTAGAAACTTTTCATCATTCCCTAGCCAAATTCATCAGACTGTCTTCCATGTTTTCACAGCACTTTGGACAGAGCTTTATGATAGCACGAGTCACATGATTCTACTTACTGTTTATGTGTCTCTTTCACAACTAAACTATGAGGGCCTTGAGGGGATGCTATAACCAGATAAGGTGGAATCTGGTTATAACATGCCATCAGGTCTGCATTTGAATCCTGAGTTCAATCGTTTATTATTGTGCGACCCTCTATAAAATGGAGTTCAGTGAATAACATTTATTTGACAGATATTTCTAGAGTTCCTACTGCATGCTGGGCACGAAGCTGGTGCTGAGGATGGAGTGGAGCTTTGATCAGGGAAACTCACAAATATGTTCCTATGTACAATCTGTGATATGTGATATGAAAGGGAATAACAGGGGACCCTATTAATAGGTGGGCCAGGAAGGCCTCCGCAAGGAGGTGACTTCTACTTTGAGACCAAAGACAAAGGTGAAGGTTGGATAACGTGTTATAAGCAGCAGGAGTAGGGGGTGTGGCACCTGAGCGAAAGAAGGAGCTGAAGGAAAGCTGATATGGCTAAAGGGTGGGGAGAAGGGATGTGTTTGGAGAAAACAACTGTCTTGTGAGTTGCTGTATCCTCTTGTCTATGCCGCGCATGTCATAGATACAGTGAATGCATAATTGGAAGGTTGACATCAGTTCTGGTCCTCAGCTAAGAGTTGGACTATGACAGGGTAAGAGAGAATTTCCTGTGGTACTTTTCTTTGTCTTCTTACCCCCATCCCAGTTTTGTCAACAGACCGTGGCACATGGACCTATTCTAACAGGCTGGGCAATCACCCCCCAGATGAGTTCTGCTGGTTCTCGTTACTCGTCTCCATCCCAGTTCCCTGGGCTGGGTGCTTGCTTCCACAGGACAGGGTTGCCACATCACGGGGTAACACCCCTCTTGCCACTTCCTCTCAATACCTAGCTGCCCATCTGGGCTGTCTCTTTCACCCAATCACAGGACTGATGAACTGGGGTCTTCAAGGATCCAAGCTGCCACCTGGGGAGCACACCCCTCCCCACTTTATGTCAAGCTCTGTTCCGCGGGTAATGAATCAGCACTCTTTCACCTCGGATTGTCTGGCCACCACTTAAATGGAGCACTTCCTAATTCCACCCCCTCCCCAAGGCACCTCTCTCTCAGATACAGGCTGGTGAGTGATAGAACCCGGTACTCAAAACTGAATCTGTTTCCCTGTGACTAGGGCTTTGTCACTGGGCCAGGCTTGTCTGTTGACCCTCTTCCCAATTAAAGTGAGAGCTTTCCCAGAAGGCCTCTCACTCCCTCATGCAAATGTCCTACTGGCACCCGATCCCACTAGCTCATTAAATCTGTTTAGATGTATCTGAATCCCAGAGGTGGAGACCGCTTAGGCTCTGTCTGGGATGCCTAATAGGTCCGAGGCTGTTTTCTGTTTCCTCCCCCGCACCCCAAAAGCCTTTATTTTTTCTTCCCTCTCTGAGGAAAAGTCTGGTAAAGGTATTTGAGGTACAGATTACTGATGCAGCGTAATGTTTTACATCTGCAAGAGGCAAAGCTGAAAGTCGAGGGAATGACTCCTTAAGTGTAGGAAGGAACATATTTTAGATGTTCTTGAACTCATATAACGTAGGCAACTCTCACTTTCACCCATGCTTATAGCTGTTCCTTCGTGATATTGTGCTTGGTACTGCCGGGGTAGGCAGAGCTGAGGCCCACAGCAGCAGCTGTGCCAGGAAGCAAAACCCAGGGAGTCACTCTCAAACTAAGAGGAGGTTGGGTTGATCTGTGTGTCCATTTGTCAGTCACAACAAGACTCGGGCTCTGGAACCAGGCATGCTTGGTGTGGAACCCCATCTGACCCCATACCAGGTTCGTGAACATAGATCTCATTGCCTCTCTGTACCTTGATTTCCTCATCTGTGAAATGGGTAGAATAACAGTGAAGAGCACTGACTTCAGAGTCAGACTCTGTCACTTACTACCTCTGTGAGTTTGAGTAAGTTCTTTCACTTTGCTGCACCTGTTTCCTCATCAAAGGATGATCATAATGGTCTACCGACGTCATCGGCTTGTTGTAAGGATGACACAAGTTGATACACAAGCAGCACTTAGAATGGTGCCTGACACAGCATGAGCACTGCAGGGACATTTGCTATTACTGTTGATGTTATTACCGTTAGTGCCCACCTCATAGGCCGTGTGAGAATGAAGGAGACAGAGAGGTTGCTGGCGTGTGGTGAATTTCAGCATCTGCTCTTACCCGTAAAACACTGGCTCAACTTAGCATATGAGATGCTGCATTTAATTCTAGGTGAGCTTCCTAAGGTGAAGTTTACAAGTTTAGGAGAGGGAGGGCTCCAGACTTGCTTTTCCCTTCCACACACTCACTCTAATGACCCAGTTTTCTCCAGGAACTTCTGTGAGGAATGTCAAAAGCTTTCATGCGTGTAGGAGCTGCCCTTAATCCCTGATAAGGGGAAGAAAGAGAGGAATACAGCCGAGCAATATAAGAGCCTGGTGGGTTTATGGTGTCATGTTAAGGGTGTTCTGACTTCTCTGCTCTATAAAACACCCCATATAAACTATAAAATAAAATATTTACATTTTTACATACCTAGAAGTACTGGGTGGGTAGAGTGAAGTGATTTGGTTGATTTCCAAATGCACGAGGCTTTGGGGATTCTGGTTTTGCTTTACCTGATGCAAACTGATACTACATAGATTGCATGGAAAGCACATTTTACTGCTTAGGTTATTTTTATTTGGGGGTGGGAGTGTGCAGGAGACACCATTGGCTCTGGGAGAGCTTGAATAGAGGCTGCTGTGGCACTTTGAGTGAATAGTCTGAGTGAATAGTCCCTCAAGTTTTTGATAACAGGAGTAGGGGAAGAATTTATATGTAGATATACCTATATATAAATAAAAGATTAATTTTTCTGTTTATATGAAAAGGAATTTTAAAGGCATGCAACTTCTAGAAATTTCGACTTGCAGCTGGTTAGTTTTCTGAGCCATGCTGAAGACAGAGCAAACATCCTGCCAAAGTTTAGTTATACACTGATAGCTGTAGCTTGGAAAGGGGAAAACGAAGGTCTGATTTAATAAGCCGACAGATAAGTCAAACACCTACAAATGGTAATTACAGCTGCAAAGGGCAGTGTTTTAAAATCATCCTAGTGAATTATGTGTTTCTGAAAAAGGAACTATGCATCTGAAAAATTATGTTCTTTGGTAATACTTTGGACAGTATTGTTTTGGCCCTGTCACCTCACTAAGGTTATAAATAACACAGTCCTTCTTACTTTTATTTTCCTGGATTAGCCGGTTGCCACTAGTTCCAGTTTCCTGGATGTAATGGAACTGCATTCTGTTCCGCTGTAAATGCACTGTCGTTCGTGTCACCTCAAGGGGACACTGTGGGGTGTGCTTCTCAGGTGCCCGCATGGGAGCTGAGGGGCTTGGGGATACTCTCTTCTGATCCAGCTCCCTGGTCGCTCTCCCCTTCCTACTACATGGGCCACCGCGTTGGAAGGAAAGTGTGGCTATTTCTTGCTCCTTCATGCACTCAATTATCAACTGTCCATTTCTGCTGCATCGGGAGCCTCATGCTAGGAGGAGGGCTGTGCCATGTTCAGGTGTGCCTCCCAGCAGGCACTGCCCTCCCGAGCCGTGCCTCGACCTAGAGGAAGGGGTACCTTTGTCAGATGTACACAGAGGAGCTTCATTGGCTGGAGGAGGGCATTGGTTAGGAGCACTGGGGGCCAATGGGAGAATCTTTGTTTCAAGGAGCATCTTTGTCTCACTGTCATTCAGCCGTCAAACATGATGGCAGTGGGATTTGGGCTTGAGGTGTTTTCTGCCTTCTCTCGCATTAGTTTGACTAAGCAGGGATCCTTAAGAACGATTACAGCATCAACAGTGGCAATGACAACAGCAAACAGTGGCAGTTTGCATTTCCCAAAGTTGGCTACAGAAGCATCTTCATCCTGCGTGCTCTTCTCAATGTGCACTGGCCACTCCCTCATCAGAAGATGGAGTCGATTGCTCTATCCCTGGGGTCCTACTAGTGCTCTGACCAATAGCATATGGTGGACGTGACACTGATGCTCCCAGGATAGCCCTTACCTGGCCTGGCAGCTTCCACTTTCAGCCTCTTGGAGGACGGCTGCAGTGGAGAGAGTGAGACTCCTGTGTGATCACCAAGTTGAGAGAAACCCAAGCCATGTGTGTGTGCGGGGACCCTGGAGGAGGAGATGCCCTGTGAGAGTGGGGTTTGGGGAGAGGCCAAGGGGCACAGGAGTCAGGTGCAGACCCCTGTGTGGAGAAACTGTCTTAGAATGGCAGCCCAGTAGAGCCTTCAGATGACTCCAGCCCCAGCTGTCCTCTGGCTGTACTGGCACGAGAGTCCCCAAGGCACACCCGCCTGGCTGCAGCTGGTCAAGCCGGCCTCAGGACTGTGTGAGAGAAGACATGGTCATTTTAAATCACTAAAGTTTTGGGGGGGCTTATTTTGCTGCCATGACAACAAAAATACTCTCCCCACCTCCTGCCGCTTCCTCTGAAAACAAAACTCCATGTTTCAAACTGAATGTTCTTTGGCTTCTGCAACTTTATTGCCAGGAACTCAAGCCATGGAGGAAACAAAGAACATAGAATGTGACCAAATCTCATTCGAATAGACTACTGGTAAGCGGTGTCCAAGTTTTCCCACAAGCAGGTTTTGGAACTGTATCTCCTTACTTCCCATTTTATCCTGTTTCTACCTGTTCCACTCTGACATAAGACACATGGGAACATAGGAACTCCATTCATTCATGTATTTACTTAGGTGTTTGCTTATGGATGTGACAATTACTGGGAGCCCAGGACTCCTGACTGTGGGGAGTCAAAGAAGAGGGAGTCCCTGCCCTGCCTCTGTGAGCCTTGCCCCTGGTCAGGGAACCTGTGCGTAAGGAGAAGGAATGACAGCACATGGTGATGCCACAGGAAAGGCATCTAGGAAGCATTTCAGAGGAAAGGAAATGTCCACCCTCCCTCTCCCAGGCCACATGGAAAAGAAAACTCAAGGGGACCTAACTGACCTGAGTCCACACTGCCCCTCGGTGCCCTGGATTCTCTTTGTGAGAAACGAGTCCTGCTTTGTGGTCGGTGAGGATGGAGTATTGTAGTCAATGGAGCGGCTGGCCACAGCTCGTTAGCAGTGCCGACCTGGGGACTCATTCCCACCTTGATGGTTTGAAACCACTTTCCTTCCCGCTTCACCCAAACAACCCCCAGCTCAAGTTCCAGGGGACATTTATAGTCTGGCGTACTTGATTTTCCTTGCCTTGTATCGTTCATGAATTGTTTCATAGGTACCCATTTGGCCTCCATCATGAGGCTGGAAGTTTCTCGAGGGTCTTATTCTTTTATTCCTTGTATGGGTGGTATTAGGCACTTAGAACTCAATAATCACTTAACAGTCAATTGGTGAATATGGAACTGGATTGGACGGATCACAGAAACTCAGAAATAAAAGGGTTCCGGTACTGAGAGAAAGTCTTAGAGACATTTAGTCATTTGCAGAACACTTAGCATCCGTCAGGCATGGGATTGAGGACTTTCTAGTCGTTAACTTACAGAATCTTTGCAACTCAGTAAGCTAGGTAACATCATTCTTATTTTGTAGCTGGGGAAACTGAATCCTAGAAGTTAAATTACCCCGGTCAAGATCATATAGCTAGTTAAGTGGTAGGCCTGGGTTTCGAATCTATGGCACTTCAATTCTGAGGTTTATGCTTCTACCATGACATTCTGTCACCTTACCTTTGGAGTCTGATGTGCCAGTCAAGTTGGGGGTGGAGGTGTCTGTCAAATACAGTGTAGTTTTTATGCGTCTGGTTTCCCAGTTTCCCCATACTTTCCAGTTCTAAAGCTTGTATGCTTGAGCTTACATTTAGCAGTCTCTCATTGCTAGCTCCTAAGTTAGTTTGGATATCATATCCAAAAATTTGGATCCAATGTGTATATTTCTTGTGGAAGCAAAAAGTGAAAACCTTCCAGCATCTGTTACTTATAATTGCTCTACATTAAATTACAATTTTGGATTTAAATTTGAAAAAGTGCATTTCAGTGCCAAGACTTTGATGTGGAAATGAACAAGGGTAAGAAGTAACTGATACCCTCTGTATTTTTCTTTGAAAGAGGGAGATGTGTAAAAAAAAAAAAATCAAAGTCAAGGGAAGGTGCCCTGGTACTTGTTCTTAATCTTTGGAGGAGATTGTGGAATGCCATACTTGTGCTGGTATCGAGGACCAGAATTTACACATGCCTCCTTAAATCTAGACTGTTTAGCCCCCAAATTTTACCTCAAATGCTGCCTGATTCACATTCTCAGTCTTCTCCTGCTTGGGAGACCCTAGTGGAAGTCGATGTCACTTGCCCTCATTTCTCAACCATGGTCCTTTGGTCAACACATGTGTCCTTATAAATCAAGTTAAGGAGCATGGATGAAACTCATACAAATCAATAAGAAATAGACTAATTGGGCAGAAATATGGGTAAAAGACGTAAACAGGGTGTGTTAGTCTGCTTTGGCTGCCATAACAAAACACCAGATTTGGTGGCTTAAACAATGGAAATTTATTTCTCACAGTTCAGGAGGCTGAGAAGTCCAAGATCAAGGTGCCCGCAAGGTAGGTTTGTTTCTGAGGCCTCTTCCCTTGGCTTGTGGGTGGCCACGATCTCACTGTGTGCTCAGGTGATCTCTTCTTTGAGTGAGCATGGGGAGAGAAAGAGAGAGCTTTCATGTGTCTCTTCTTATAAGGACACGAATTTTATCAGATCAGGGCCCTACCCTTGTGACCTCATTTAATCTTAATTACTTCCTCAGAGGCCTAATCTCAAATTCAGCCACGTTGGAGGTTAGTGCTTCAACATATGAGTTTTCTGGAGGACGTAAACATTCAGTTCATAAGGCAGGGCAGTCACGCAAAAAGTAATACAAACAGTAAATATGTATTATTTTTTAATAACAGTAATAATAACTAACATTAATTTGGAGAGTACCCGATTCCAAGCATTGTTCTAAGCACTTGATGTCTCTTCACTCATGAAGTTCTTATAGGAAGTCTATGACAAGGTAGTTGCCACTGCTATGTCATTTGACGGTAGAGGAGCCTGATGCACAGAGAAGTTAGGCAACTTGGCCAGAGTCACACAGCTAGGAAAAGTTAGCTCCAGAATTCAAACTCAGGCTTTGGCCCCTGAGCCTGTACTCTTGACAACTCTCTAAGATGCTCAGACGTGTCCCCAGGTAGAAACTAGAATAATACACCAATTTTTAACTATTGGATTGATAAAAATGAAAAAGTGAGGTACATCTAGTACTGGCAAGAGTGTGGGGAAAATGGCGTTTTTACACACCTCTGGTGGAAGTAGAAACTTTTGAAGGGCAATATGACAATATCTATTGAAATTAAGTATGTGTGTTTTCATACTTTGAGCCAACGATTCCACTTCTGGAAATTCACTTCCTTACAAAATTATGCCAAGATATCAGTGCACGAATATTCACTGCAACATTGTTTGAATTAGTCAAAAACCCAAAGTCAATGTAAATGTTGATCAGTAGGGCAGAGTTTAAAGAAATTATGATAATTTGATGAAATGTGGATCTGTGAGTACTGATATAGAAATATCACAAACATATACAGTAAGTCCCCTACATACGAATGTGTTCTGTTCTGAGAACATGTTCATAAGTCCAGTTTGTTTGTAAGTCCAACAAAGTTAGCCTAGGTACCCAACCAACACAATCGGCTATATAGCACTGTACTGTAATAGGTTTATAATACCAATACTTTTCACACAAATAATACATAAAAAACAAACACACACAAAAAAAACCTTTTTAATCTTACAGTGCAGTACCTTGAAAAGTGCAGTAGTACAGTACAACAGCTGGCATACAGGGGCTGGCATTGAGTGAACAGGCCAGAAGAGTTACTGACTGGAGGAGGGAGAGGAGGTGGGAGATGGTAGAGCTGAAGGATCGTCAGCAATAGGAGACGGAGGGCAAGCTGCAATTTCACCCACACCTGACGCTGATGGCACAGGTTCTGGTTCCTTGATGGATTCAATTCTATCTACCCTCTTGAAAAAACGATCCAGTGATGTCTGGGTAGTAGCTCTTTTTTTCTCATCATAGATGACATGGTAGCACTGGATTGCATTCTGAACGGCTGCTTCAACCTTTGTGTACTGTCCTACGTTTGGGTCCTGTGCCTCAAAAACTAACAGTGCCTCCTCAAATAAAGAAAATCCCCTTACCATTTCCTGTGTCATGAATCTCTTCAGTTCTTCAGTTACTTCTTCTTCCTCTTGTCTCTCTTCATCCTTTCTCTGGGCCTCCAATTCCATCAGGTCTTCATTAGTAAGCTCCCGTGTTACACAGCAAGGAGTTCAATGAAGTCGTCCTCTTGCAGATCTAGCTTGAAATAAAGAGTACTACTACTGTACTCTATACAGTACTGTACAGTAAAGTACACAAAAGCACAACCACTTGTAGAGGATGCACGCATGTGACAGTGTATGCCAGACACGTGAACTAACTTAACGTGATTGGACATGTGAACGCATGTTTGGAACTTGAAGGTTCGTAGGTAGGGGACTTACTGTACTGATATGTGGTACTAGTTTGTTAGGGCCACCATAACAAAATACCACAGACTAGGTGACTTAAACAACAGAAATATATTTTCTCACAGTTCTGGAGACTGGAAGTCCAAGGTCAAGGGGCTGGCAGGTTTGGTTCCCTCTGAGGCCTCTCTCCTTGGCTTGCATACAGCTGCCCTCTTGCTGCCCCTTCATATGATTGTTCCTTTGTGTATATGAGCCCTGGTGTCTCTTTGTGGATCTTAATTTCCTCTTCTTATAAGGACACCAGTCAGATTGGATTAAGGCCCATCCCAAGGGACCTCATTTTACCTTAATTACCTCTTTAAAGGCCCCATCTCCAAATACAGTCACATTCTGAGGTATTCAGATTTGAGGCTTCAACATAGGAATTTGGGCTTCAACATAGGAATTTGGAGGGAGCACAATTCATACCTTAACATATGTGAAAAAGAAGGATGGATAACCTTGTGATTAGTATAATCTTTTATGTATAATTTAAGATACATAAAGGCTGGTATATGCATTGAAAATTTGTCCAGAGAACTCTTACACTTAATTTTGGGGTAAAAAACTGGATGAGCCTGAAGGGTGGTTGAGAGTAAACTTCTATTTTACTTTTATACCTTTCTGTATTTTTTTTTTTTAATTAAAAAATTTTTTAAATTTTTGGCTGTGTTGGGTCTTCGTTTCTGTGCGAGGGCTTTCTCTAGTTGCGGCGAGCGGGGGCCACTCTTCATCGCGGTGCGCTGGCCTCTCACTATAGCGGCTTTTCTTGTTGCGGAGCACAGGCTCCAGACGCTCAGGCTCAGTAGTTGTGGCTCACGGGCCCAGTTGCTCCGCGGCATGTGGGATCTTCCCAGACCAGGTCTCGAACCCGTGTCCCCTGCATTGGCAGGCAGATTCTCAACCACTGCGCCACCAGGGAAGCCCACCTTTCTGTATTTAATATTCTAATCATGTGGAAACATTGCTTCTTATTTTCTTGTTCAAATGTCAGCAAGAGCTACCTAGATAGTAGGATTATGCCTCATTTTAACTTTGGGTTTTAATTTTTCTGATGAAAATCTTCATAAATATTATTAAAATTTTAAAAAAATTCTAAAAAAGGAACAACAAAAAAAAACTGAGGGGTAATGGGCTGCATGTATGTGGAGAGGTTAACTTTCTCTCATTGTTTTCAGTGTGTTGTGGTGTATTGATGATCTTTGAAAAAAAAACTTCTATAAAGTTTCATAACCCGTGGTCCCATCCCCACTTTTCTGGTATTATTTTGATTTGTAAAGTTTTCTTGAAGGTTACCTGTTTTGGAGAAATGTTGTGTCTTCTCTTTCCTGGAAATAGTTCATAAAGAAAAAAAAAGAGGTTACTATCAACTTCTGACTATCTACATTCTATTGATCTCCTTTAGGGATTTAAGCATAGCAAATTATTAATCACGGCCCACTTCCCAGGTCACCTCAGATCTTCAGCCTGTTCATTAAATTTCAAAGAGTTTGAACATTTGTTCAGAGGATATGTGATTAGGAGGACTGCAAAGGAGAAGCTACACACCTTTCTCCAAAGTGAAATCTTGATCATTTTTCCATCATTTGCTGCTGAGCACCGACATGTTACTACTTCCCTGAAAGAGCAAAGAGGCCTTTGAATTGGAATAGTTTCACAGTTTTACCCCACAAGGAAAGGAGAAGGGGAGGAAATGACATGTACTGAGGGCCAACCATGCATCAAATGCTTGACATATATTCTTTCACGTTACCTTCACAGCCACCCGATGAAGTGAGTGTTATTATTTCCCATTTACAGATGAAAAAGCAGAATCAAAGAGGTTAAGGGATAATTTCAAAGTCTAGCAGCTGGGGTATGGGTGGGTCCAGGATGCATTACCAGGCCTTTGGATTCAGAGGCACGTGTTCATCCCAGCCTCTGCCACTGTTCACAACCACGGGCTCTGCAGGGCCCTCGGGCTTCCAGGCTTTGGGACATGGTGAGATGGAGCGGGGCCTCAGGCCAAGGCCTGCGCTTTCCTTGGAAACAGGACAAGGCGAATCCTCACTCAACCCAAGGGCGATGCTGGTTAGAACCTCCAGTGCTACCGCTTGCGGGCTTTCCCCAACCCCTTCCTTTTACAAAAGGGGAAAATGAGGCCCAGCAAGCTTAAGTGAATTTTACTCTTATTTCTTATATCCCCAGTTTCTTCTTTCTTTTCTCTTTTCGTAGACTTAAAGAATGATCTCTGAAATGCAGGGGGATAGTTTGCCAGTGGATTCTCTGTGGGCCGTGTGGCCTCATTTTCTTTTTATCAGTCAATTGCCTGGATCTACTTTAGTATCATCTTGTGTTTTTCTTCCAAGATTTCATTAAGAAATTAAGCTTTAAAAATGCTCACTTGTTTTATTATATATATTCTTATGGTAAAAATTTAAAAATATACAGAAACATAAAACAGAAAATGAAACTTGATGTAGTTTCTCACTCCAGAAAGAAAAGTTTGGGGTATAACTTTCTAGATATGTTACTATGATATGAATGAATACACCCCATACTGAAGCCTGAGGCAGAAGGAAAAAATCAAAGATACTGATCTTGTCTTTGTTTAAAATTTTGATATTTTGTTCATGGATTTTTTGGCATTACTTTGATTTTTAAAACATTACATTGAAATGTTATTTATCTGGATCACTGAACTTTTTGGCACCCCTTAAATTTTGTGCCTGAGGTGAATTCTGCTGTTCTCCTGCCTCATTTGTCTCTCCCTAGCCCTGGCCCTGGAATACACACGTTTTTATTAAAAAGCTTTTTATTTGGCTTGTTTTACAAAAAAAAAAAAAAAAAAAAAATCATACTATAATAAGATGAGTTTACACATCTACAGCACTTACTGTATAACTCTATAGAATCTTTGTGCTTTCCATGTGTTAATCCTCATAATAGCCCAATGGGATTGGTATTGTTTATATCATTTCCATTTTACAGATGGAAAAACTGAGGTATCAGGAGTTAAAGTGCTCAAGGCCACCCAGCCCCTAAGCGGCTGAGCTGGGATTTGGACTCAAGCTGTGGGGCTCCTAGGACACGCGCTCTAACCTACCACGTACTTCTGCCTCTCTCTCGTTCTCTCTTTGTACACGCTGTCCTGTCACCTACATTTTTTTCTTACTCTATCATAGGCGTCTTTCAGTTTCACTGTGGAAGACTGTACTCCATTTTTGGATTCCCAATATAAATGGAAATAGCAAGAAAAAAAAAAAAAAACCCAACCTCTCTCAACAGCACCTTAACAGACCCCCCACCTTTGGCCACTGGCATTCCCCCCACCCCCAATACCTTCTTGCCCTTTGACTATCGAGACCATTTCTCTCAAACGGACTTTTGACCACGGTGGCTGTGGCTTCTCGTCTGTTGTGCCAACGCTCTTATTCTGAGGATAATTTACTGGTGCCAGCAATCTGGTTGCTGTGTATCCAGAGCAAGCCACCTCTTCACGAGCTCAGGGGAAACATTTGGAGCACAGATTGCAAAGCACCTGAATTTGAAATGTTTATTTCTTGGCTGGCTTTTATTTTCTTCCAACTATCAAAGGAACGCTGGCTGAGGCTGATGCATTAATCACTTGTCTAAATTCATTTCTTAAAACCTGGTTATTTTTAAATGATAAGTAACATGATTTACTGCCCTTTTTGATTTAGAAACCTGTTCAAAATGCAGAGTGGCCTCTTTGTTAGCATAGTCTTGAGATGCGTTTTCATTTGGTTCTTTTCGGATAATTAAGTGCTTATTGGGTCTTTCATCTAAAATACATGTTCCTTATTGATATAGTTCATGCGCTCCAGACCATTTAATTTAGGTATTGGTTATTCCTAGTGAAATGCAATATGGTTGGTATCCCTAGATAAATAGGCTAAGAGGAATACCCTGACCTGTTCTGATTGTTTTGCAATATGCTCCCTTTCCATTTGTGGGTAGTTAGCAAATTCTGTGGATGAGGTCGCCAGTTCAGTTCCTAGATGGCTCAGTCCATGGTCAAAGTTTGCACTCTGACTTTGTGATATGGAACACTGATCACGAAGGGTGTGGATGTGTGTGTGTCTCCCTTCTGATCTTTCATCACTTCTGTGGTCTCAGTAGGTAGCAGGCAAGGCAGCGTCCGGTCCCTTTAAACCAGGGGGTAAGAACAGAGCCTGATAGGTTTGTGCGGGTCACCATGGGAGGGTGCTTGGGATACAGGTAGTGGGTAAATTATGGGCTGAGTTACGCCCACCCCCAACCCCAAATTCACATGTTGAAGTCCTAACCCCCAGTACCTCAGAGTGTGACTGTATTTGGATGTAGTGTCTTTAAAGAGGTAATTAAAATGAGGAGACTATGACTGGTGTCCTTATAAGAAGAGATCAGGACACAGTCACACCCAGAAGGAAGACCATGTGAAGACACAGGGAGAAAATGGTTCATCTACGAGCCAAGGGGAAGGGCCTCAGAAGAAACCAACCCTGTCAACATCTTGACCTCAGATTTCTAGCCTCCAGAATGATGAGAAAATAAATTTCTGTTGTTTAAGCCACCCAGTCTGTGGTACTTTGTTATGGCAGCGCCAGAAATCTAATTCAGGTGGAAAGTGGGTAAAACAGGGTGGACTTCTGAAATGAATTACATGCATTTTTGGTAAGCTGGTCAAGTGAAAGATCTCATGAATTTTACTTCCCTGTAATTTACCTACCTGTAAATAGATTTCCTGTTCTTGAATTGTTGTGATTCCCCATGTTATAATGAAGTAGCTTTTGTAGCCTAAATGGACTATGTGTGCTAAGTGGTTGGAAAATCCAGTGAATCAGCTCCGAGGAATGGGCTGTGGAGGGCTGCGGATCAGAGCTCTCCTTCTCAGGCTGCCCCTGGAAGAGAGGGCACCCCTCCCGTCTGAGTGGAAGGGGAGGGGAACCATTGCTCTCACGTGACAAGCCTTGTGGGCTCAGCTTTATGCACATGGTCTCCTTTTGTTTTTACTACAAACTTGCATAACATATTATATTATCGTTATTTTATAAATGAGAAAACTGAGGGCATGGCAATGATAAGAACTTGTTACTTAAATAGTTCTACCTGTATGCAAACTCCATATTGCTTTTTTTATTACAACATGATGCCTCTAATTTCTTTTTTTTTTTTTTAAGTGTTATTGCTTTGGTCCCTATGATACTAATTTTATGGCTAGGATACAGTGCCTAGTTGTTTAGTCAAATGCCAGTCTTGTAGTTGCTGTGAAGGTATTTGTTAGATGTGATTAACATTTATAATCAGTTGACTTGGAGTAAAACAGATTACCCTCTCTTTATTCGATGGACCTCATTCAATCAGTTGAAGGCCTTAGAGTGAAGATTGAGGTTTCCCTAAGAAGGATAAATCCTGACTCAAGACTGCAGCATGGTAAGCTGCTTGAGTTTCCAGCCTGCTCGCTTGCTTTGTGGATTTCAGACTCAAGACGGCAACATCACGTCTTACCTGAATTTCCAGCTTGCCAGCCTGCGCTACAGATTTGGGACTTGGCAGGCCCTACAACTGTGTGAGCCAGTTCTTAAAATCTCTCTCTCTCTCTGTCCTATTGGTTTTGTTTCTAGGGAGAACCTAACTAATACAATCTTTAATTAAATTGAGTCTTCAGCTTGTAAGGTAGGAAGTTTCACTATTGCATTAGAGTAAGTTACCTGCTGTAACAATACCCAAATCTCAATGGGTGGGACACAATTAAAATTTTTATTTCCCACATATCATGATCCAACAAAATATTGGCAGGTTGGCCTTCTCCATGGTGAATTAGAGAACCAGGTTTCTACCCAGTGGCTCTGCCGTCTTTCAGGAGTCCTGTGGTTCCCCCCCGGATCCTCTACATCGAGCTGGGAGGAGAGGCCGTGGGCGTGGAGGGTCTCACCAGGGGTGTTAGAAGCTAAGCCTGCAGGTGGCACACACTTTCTCCCATATTCCACTGCCCAGAGCTCCGCCACGCCACGTGGCGGCTCCTGGCTGCAAGGACACTGGGACATGTATTCTTCCTGGGGGAGCCCAGAAAGGAGAGGAGAAACGCATTTATTGGAGACCACTGGGCTTTCTCTATCATACCCGACAACTGCCAACGTGGCTGCAGACATGATAAGGGTAGGAAAAAAATCAAAAGAATGAATGGATGTTGTTTTTGAATGGGAACACAGAATGTTTCTTTATGTCTATTACTTTTAAAGTTAAGTTGTGGATTTATAATTTTAATGTATAGATACACAAATCTGATCAAAATAACCATAGGATTCTTACCCTGGAAATTACCAAAAATTCTCCCCAAAATTCATCTGGAAAAAATGATGGGGCATGTAACCAAAGACAACTTCGAGCAAGGGGAGCAGTTAAGGTGGAAATCTGTTTCCACCGGATATTAGATGAGGATATACAATAACACACTGCAACTGAGATACCATTTAATACCAAGTGCTGGTGACCTTCCAGAACAACGAATAAGCTCATACTCTGCTGGTAGCATTGTGATTTGGTACAAGTCTTTCAAAAAGCAGTGTGAGGAGATATAGGTATATTAAATATATCTGTCAGGAGTCATAAAAATGTTTCTACTCTTTGACCCAGTAACATTGACCCTAGGACTTTATTCCAAGGAAAAAATTCAGCTTAAAAAAAAAAAGCTATATGTAAGGATATATTTATTGCATTATTAGTCTTAATGGGGAAAAAAAGTTGGTACTAAGTTTACAAATACCTAGTAATTATCTTTGATGAGAGCTCTCCTCTTTTTATAAATTCCAACATCTCACCAGCCCCCGGTAGAATACGAACAGAAAAATCGAATTTGGCTTTAAATTGATGAGAAAAAGCTGAGGCGGAGCATGGCTGTAACTGAATATCTGTTCACCACTGTGGAATCATATCATCTTTGTAGATCCAAACATAAGTTTCTTTTTCTCTCCCTGGTCTGGAAAGCACTCTATGGTCATTATTAAGACAATTTTCCTAACTCTAAAAAGCCTCAATCCTGCTTGCCTTTGGAGATTCTCTTGGGGGAACAGAAAAGAAAAAACGATTAAAGTAAAGCCCAGCCTTACTAATGTTTGCCCCTGGCAAACAAAGATGCCCCGGGACGAGACCAGGTGGGGATCGGATAGATCTGGGCTGTGATTTGTTTGTGTGCAGAAGACTCCGACAGGGAGAGAACAGTCTGGCAGCTTCTTGTAAGTCACAGACATCTTTGTGGCTTTACCCTTTGTCCTAAGATGTGTGAGGTGGGATGCTTGGGCCCCTTTGCTGGGTGCATAAAGAGGCTCTGGGCCCCATTCCCTCCTTCTCACTTCTTAATAGAGCAGAAGCTAATTTGCAGAAGGCAGTAGGGAGGCTTCCGTGTGCATTTGGACACCCTCTTCCTGTAAGATGTCTGTGGCAGTGAATCCACTGGGAGGTGCTAGTTGAGCAAAAGGACAGAGGGTGGGGAGGGCAGCCCACCTGAGGTTCTGGTCCTGCTGACGAATGCACATCTCCCCTGGAGGCGTCTGTCTTCTCTTCTGCCCTCTCTTGAGCTACCCCAGGGAGATAAGCCCCTCGTAAATCCCAAAGTTCTTTGAGGAGTCAACCCAGTGGCCCGACTATCTAATACATTTTTTAAAAAAGGTCTCTCTGTAGAAGACACAAGTGGGAACAGATTTACCAAAAGCAATGGCAATAGAGACAGAAATCATAACAGCAAACACAATAATTATAGGATTGCCAAAGACACAATAACAACTCTTTCCCAATGCCTCCCACTGTCCTGGCCAGACTCCCCGATTCTCGGGCCCCGAGGCCCGTGCTCGTGACAGCTGTGGTCCCCGCACTCTTTGATGGGCCTGCACCCTGATGGTTCCACGAGCCCTGCCTGATGTCCTGGGCCTGCATCCCCCCGTGGTGGTGGGAGCTTTAAATAGACATAGCCGAGGGGAAGAGAGGGCAATAAGCGACCTCTGTTCTCACACTGCACACAACAAGGCTCCTTGTGGCTCCAGCACAGGGAGCTCCCCTCCAACTGTCGCAAACATTTTCTCTTCCAAGAAAGCACTTTACAAATGATACCTTGGACAACAGGAGCAGTTCTGAGTCACCAGCCACACAGGGAGCTGGAAGTTTGGGAAAGTCGCTCAGTACTGGTAAAGGCAGGTGGCAACTCGGAGCCCGGGACACGGCGTCCCTGTGGTCTCTAGGTATGATCCAGGTGCTGGTTTTCTCTCTTCTTCTCAGGAGAGGGCTGGCATGGTGGTGGGTCCTGGCCTCCCAGCCAGCCCAGGATCTCTGTGGATGTCTTAGCTTTGCCAGGTTAGCTGGACAGTCTTTGTTCCTTCCCTTCCTCTTTCCCATTCCTCATCTCTCTCTCTCTCCTTCCATCTTATTTTCATTTATTGAGCATTTACTATGCACCGAATACTATGCCAGACATTTAGGAGGCTGCAAAGAAGTAAAAGGCATGCTTTCATCTTCCAAGGAGCAGAGAACCTGGTACTGGAGACTGCAACCTGGACTTCCATCTTCCAAGGAGTAGAGAGTCCTTGGTTCCAGAACTTCTCTGTCACAGATTAGTGATATGACCTTAGGCAAGTCACAGAACATTTTTTTAAATTTCAGTTTCCCCATCTGTCAAATAGGGGGTCATACAAGGTTATCCTATCCTTTCCTAAACTCTGTTGAGTTTTTATGGTGAGTGTCAAGTAAGTAGTTTGTTCACTTGGAGAAAGATGGCATTGCAGAGTTCTTAGAGAAGGCTTTGTGAAAGAGATGGGACTTGAGTTAACTCCCAAACGATGCATAGGGAATACGAGCAGAGAAAAAACAACCTACAAATCCAAGTGTCCAGGGTGCAATCAGAAAAAACAACCTACAAATCCAAGAGACTATAGGTGTTTGGGAGGAGGAAGTTATGAGGAAGTTCTGGGTTAGGATGTGTGCAGGAGGAATTGAAAGGAAGAGGCAGATGAAGCAAATATTGTGAAAGGATATGGGGAAACGAGAGAGAAAAAGTCACACCAAGTGGTGTATTGATTTTAAGCACAGACCCTCTCAGTCATGGTGGTATCATTGATGGAACTAGAGGATAATTAACGGAGTCGGTCTGATGGAGGAGATGCTGGGTTAGCTTTCAGATGCTTTGAATTTGAGATGAGAACAGGACCTGCATTGGAAGTGTCCAGGGTGCAATCAAAAGTGTATAACCAACCCTTTGGAGGAAAGTCACGAATGGCTTTCAAAGATGGGGGAGTTGCCTGGTTAGAGGTTCATACTGAGGTGATGAGACGAACTGAGAGCTTTGACAAAATATGAGAAGAAGGAAGAGCAGGGCATTGAGGGATGAGATTTGGGGACTGCCCACCATTCGCGGAGAAGCCAACAAAGGCGACCGAGGGAGAATCAGAGACAGGAGTAGAGCTAGAAGTTGGAGGAGGGAGGCGATTTCCAGGCAGGTGGGAAGCGTATCTTGTACCACCCCAAGATAAAGGAGACCCAAGAAAATGCTGTGGGATGGCAAATAGATGGTCACTGTTGTGCTTTCCTGGTTTTATTATTATTATAATTATTTTCTTTTTTAAAAAAATAATTTTTATTGGATATAGTTGAGTTACGTATAGTTGATTTACATTACTAACACAATTTTGTGTTAGTTTCAGGTGTACAGCAAAATGAATCAGTTATACATATACATATATCCACTCTTTTTTTAGATTCTTTTCCCATATAGGTCATTACAGAGTACTGAGTAGGGTTCCCTGTGCTATTCAGTAGGTTCTTATTAGTTATCTATTTTATATATAGTAGTGTGTATATGTCAATCTCAATCTCCCAATTTCCTGGTCTTATTATTAATTCTTTCTCTGTCTTTTATGGAAACGCCTGATGGGACATTTAGGGAAGTTTGGTGGAATTAGTGTCTCTAAGGGTCTTTTTGCTTGTTCATTTTTTTTTAAGAGTGAACCTGGAGGAAATTGAGTTGGAACGTGGAAAACCCTTATTTTAAAATATTACTGCTAGATTTATAGTCAATTTAGTGCTAGTGACTCCTTCATTCCTTAAAGATTAATATCTAAGTTGAGATTGAAACATATAAAGTATTTTAACTTTTGGGGAGAGGGCATGCCACAGACCACTTCAGGTATCTGAATCAAATATGACCCTTCTCCCCAGAAAAATACACAAAAATTGGCATATAAATTTAGGTGCAGTTTCCTGAAAGCCCCAGTGGGACCACATACCCAACTGGAGAACTTTTAAACATGATCCAGCTCCCTACATTATGTAACCTCTCTGAGCCCATTTTTCTTATTTGACGAATAAAGACAATCCCTTGTACAATGAATATTAAATGAACAAAGTGCTCAGAACAAAACGTGGCACATGGTGAGCACTCAGTAATTGTTATCCATTATGGTTACAGTTATGTTATTAGATGAAATTTCCTCAACTGAATGACTGTTCTCTGGACAAAGGTCTTTTTTCTTAAAATATTCTTTCATTCACGCACTCCTTCACTCATTTACTCATTCTCTTGCTCATTTTCTTTCTCACTTTTTATTAATTTGTTCTAGGATCTAGGGAATCAAAGAAACTAAAGCTGCAATCCTCATCACCAAGATGCTCTCAACCTAGTGACATATAAGCAGATACTTACTTTCCCCCAAAGGTTTTGGTGTCAGGGTTTCAAATAAGGAAAGGGCAAAGCAAAAGACAGTAGGTAGGTTTGGAGCAAAAGACAGTGTTTCTGTTGGTAAGATTTTAGAAGGTGAGTGTAATACAGTAAGTCCCCTACATATGCATGAGTTCTCTTCCGAGAGTGCGTTCTTAAGTCCAACAAAGTGAGCCTAGGTACCCAACTAACACAATCAGCTATATAGTACTGTACTGTAATAGGTTTAGAATACTTTTCACACAAATAATACATAAAAAGCAAACACACACAAAAAATAAAGAAAACATTTTTAATCTTACAGTACGGTACCTCGAAAAGTACGGTAATACAGTACAACAGCTGGCATACAGGGGCTGGCATCAAGTGAATAGGCAAGAAGAGTTACTGACTGGAGGAGGGAGAGGAGGTGGGAGATGGTAGAGCTGAAGGATCGCCAGCAATAGGAGATGGAGGGCAAGCTGCAATTTCACTAATGCCTGACGCTGATGGAATGCATGTTCGCATCTTTGAAAGTTCGCAGCTTGAAGGTTCGTATGCAGGGGGACTTAATGTATATTACATGCATTGAGATCTTAATGTGTTTGGAATCCACTAATTTGGAATTGATGAGAGTGGCATTGAATCTTAGACTGGATAGTAGCAGCACCTTCTACTGTTCTTAAAAGTGAAATTTATTAAACAAAGTAATCATACAAAGAACCAAGGAGACTGTTCCTTAGGTGCTCTGTTGATAAGACTGGTTTTTTTTTCTGTTGTAGCATCTTGAAGCTTATTGTCATTTGCTTACATTAGACTGTGATCTCCTGGAGGACAGGGAGTCAATCTCATTCAGTTTTGTGCCTAATACTGACTAATTGAATGTATGATTGTATTTAGAGGGTGAAAGAACTTTCCTATTCACTCTTTAAGTCATTGCAACAGAACACATTTACATCGAATCATTAAGACAAAATTACCAATGATTATCTGTTCATTAAGATGTCTACCTGGAAAGCACCTCGTTAATCTTTGATTTGTATAGTTCTAGAAAGTATTAAGGTAACTTTAAAAATATTGGGTAATTCAGAAGTTTCACTAACTCTAAATGACCTTTTATCCATTAGATTAAATTAGCGTCACATTCCTACTTACTCCCTTAGAAAAGCTTTTATCTTGGAAAGAAAATGGAAGAAAAGTCTAAGAATTCACTTACCTTTGGTGTCTTTGGGGTTCATAAGGGACTTCCTTAAACATTTTTTAATTAAAATTCCTTTGAAATAGTTTTATGTACCACTTGAGTCCCATTATGTATTTTTTACATTAGGGCCGAACAAACTTCTGAATATAAAATCAAACTGGGATTTGCTCCTGAACAATATGAAGGGAAAAACAGATGTTTTTTTTATGATTGTATCTGGGTTTATTGGGAAAATGTACTTTGAGTTTAAACATTTTTCATAAGAACTAAGGACAAGGTGCCCAATTTTACTGAAAAAGGTAGAATGTGAGACAAAACCCAAACTTCCTGGTCTGGTTTCTGGGTCTGGATCCAGTGTCCAACTTCAACTTACTGTTCTAATCTTTCCATGTTTCCCTAATCATATCCTCCGATTTACCCAGACACGTCTGTTTATGTTTCCCCAAACTCATGCGCTTTCCAGCCTGTTCTCCCCTACCCGTCACAACTCACTGAATTCCTCCCCTAACCCCAGGATTTGACATTCAGATAAAATCCTACCATCCTCTCATTCCCCCCACCCACCCTTCCTTTTAAATGAATGGTTATTGAGTGATTACTCCAGGCCAGTCACTGTGCTAAGTGCTTTACAGGCAGTATCATAACAACCCTATGAGGTAGGTAATGTTATTAGCCCCATTTTACAGGTAGAGAAACAGGATTTGAATGGCAAATTAATTTTCTCAAGAATTTATAGCGAGGAAATGACAGCCAGGATGTCAACCCATTTCCAACTGATAATTTTGCGTGAGAGGGTGGCACAAGGGAAGGGAGCAAGGCAAAAATGAAAAAAAAGGATCCTGGCATCAATCCTTCTGGACCTAGGATGGGCTAGCTTATAGTACAGTTGCAAACCACCCCTGGGTCTCAGCAGCTTAATGGAATGTTATGACTCATGCGACATGCGCAGTGCCGGCCAGCAGGGGGCTCTGTAATCACTTAGGGCTTCTAATGACAGAGCTCCACCTTGATAAGGACTTATCAGATCACTGCAATAGGGGAAGACAAAGAGGTGAATCTTGCACCAGCACTGAAAGTGTTTACCCAGAAGTGACTTTCGACACTTCCGTTGACATTTCAGTGGACAAAGCAAGTCATATGGCCAAGCTCCATGTCAAGGGGGTGGAAAGTGTAATCAGACCATCTTTCTGGTAGGAGAAGAACCAGAAATAGTTGTTGCACAGTACCCAAACTACCCCAGTGCCTGGACAGTCTTCATCGGAGTGTAGATCCTGATTCAGAACTGGGATGGTGACAAACGCAGCATAATGCAGTTTGCAGACACAATGGAGAGACATGAGTGGAGCTACCACATTCTCTTCCCCTCAGGGATCACTCATTCCAGTGGGGAAAGACAGAGAATTTACTGAGAAAATGTCTAAACACCATCATTTAAAAATACTCTCATAAAAAAAGCATTTCCTACTCATCTGATTATGCAAACCAAGAGCAATTATGTGGTTGCGTGTTATCATGGGAAACAAATTCCCCTTGTGTTTCTGTCCAGGCTTGGTAGGCACAAGCTTTTGGGCCATTTTCACCTCCAAAAATGTCCATATGCAAGATCTCTTATTCACAATCCACAGTTCATAAAATTTTATCGTGTCAACATTAAAACCAATTTACCTGTTTCCCTTTAAGTATCATTTTGTGGTTTTTTTTCTCTCTTCAAAGTTTGAGTTAAGAACCCTCTTTAGGTTGAGAAGAAAGCTTTCATTTTCCAATTTGAGTAATAAGTGCTCTTTCAATTATGTTTCTTTAGAATTGGAAACAAAGTTATTTTAGACAGTTTCTGACGCTTCCTGGCTTGTCATAAAAGTAAAGAAGTTAATAGATTCGAATCCATTCTCTTTCCTTCCCTTCTCCTCTTCCTCTTCTCCTTTTCTCCCCTCATCTCCTTCCCTCTCCTTTCCTCATGCACCTCCCCCTTCTCCCTCTCCCCTTCCCCCTCCCCCTTCCTCTTCTCTCCCTCCTTCCCTCCCTTCCTATCTCCTATACAATCGCCATTTTACTAGCTCCAAATGCACCTTCTATTAACCAGCTCTTACTTCTTCCTAAGGTCAGTGCCTCATCATTTCCTTGTTCCTTCATGCCAGTGTGTGTCCCCGGAATGAACTTCTATAGTGTCAAATACCTTCTCTTCAGAGCTGTAATGAAAACATATTTCTGTGATTATTTGCGGAGTTTTTTGTTCGTCTTTCTGCCAGTAAAACTGCCAGTTCCATGAATGCAGGCGCCAGGATCTCCTGTCATTTCTGTGACTCGAGATCTAACCACAACACCTGAGTCGTGACAGGTGCTCAGGTACGGTTTGGATAGCTATTTAGTCAGCAACGCTCTTACTTTCCCACCAACCTTGTGTCTGGGTGACTTGGTGGCTTTGTGGCGGATTGAGACCTGCAGGCTAACGCAGATGGGAGTGAAGAGACAGCAGAGAACCCCGGTAATGAGAACCGCAGCAACAAAATACACGCTCAGCACCATCCTGCTCCAAGTGTTGATATTTTGTGCATAGTGGTCAAGTGACATTTTAGACCAATATAAGCTTGTGGCTTCAAAACTCTGAAATTTTAAAGTGGTATTGATGGAGTGGTACATGGGAGGAAAAGAGGGAGAAAACCCCACTTTTTCTACCAGTTATATAAGGTCCTTTTCTGCCTGCCAGCATGTCTGATATGATAGTCTGAAAGCACGATTTTCTTGGTAAAACAAACACAGACTTCTCTTTAAAAACACCTTTTGATACTTTATGAGTAGGGCTGGTGTATGTAACCGATCAAGACCAACATATGGCTTATTATGACATTTAGCTGATTAAAATAGTCTAGACATAAACTTGAGATTTCAGAAATGTTTAAGTTAAGTAAGAAATACATTTTAATGTACAGTAGATGTGTACTTAGTCCGAGGCCACCTGTATCCCTACAGGAATTACAGAGCAGGAAGTACTTTTCACTCAAGAAGTGTGTCTGAAAATTAAGGTTGTAAATGAACAACAGCTTGTCTATTAGATTATTGCAGCCACAAAGGACTCAGTATGTTTCAAAATGCTCGTGATTTTCAATACATTTCTGTGGCTCGGTTTAATAAAGAGGGATGCTGGGAATGGCTTTGGCTTGAAGGTCTGCAAAGGCACATGTTTAGAAAAGCCCAGAGACTCAATAGTAGCTGCTAGTTAGACTGTGGTAAAACACACCTGTGGCTAATGGAAAAAGAAAAGTTTGAGCCGCCCCTTGACAGCAGCCTCAGAGCTGGCACCGCGGGTGGGAGTGGGCCGGGGGGGCAGGGCAGGTGTGCTGCGGCTTCGTGGTCAGTGCCCGGCCTTGGCCTCGGTGCCGGGAGCACCGGGGGTCTCCTCCTGCCTCGTGGGCCTGGGGGACCGCAGCCATGCTCTCTGGTGTTGTTTTCCTGGTCTCTAACTTGTGAATAATGAGGTTTAATGAACATGCAGGGTGGCTGCCAGGGTTAATTGGCTGATGTTTGGGGCCAAGCCCTTTGAAGTGAGTCTCTTATGAGTAGTTGTAGGGCAATCCTGAGGCTTGGTGTAGGTTGTGATTTTTGATTCATTTTTCTGTCAATGTCGACCTCTTTGGGGTGTGTAGGAGGTGGGTGAGGTCAGGGAAAGACACGGGGGTGGGGTGGTCAGAGGAGTGCTTCTCTGCCTTTTGAGAGGGAGAGGTTGAAGAAGAGGAGAAAGGGAGGAGGAGGGAGGGAAAGAGAGGAGAAGAGAGAAGAAGTAAAGAGAACAGAGAGTAAACACTTCTGAGGTCTCTCAGGGCCCAGTTCCTGGGTCTCTTTGGGAAATACTGGAATGGACTGGGATGGGACCAGTGTAGAAGAGAATGTGGTACTTTTGCCTTTCTCCTGCAGCCAAACTGTTGAGCTGGCAGGAAGACATGGAGCTCCTGGTGACCTGAAGCCAGTTCCCTGTACTTGTTTGGCCAAGGCTTTCATTCTGTCCGTGCATATGAACTCTGCTAACCTTTTCCTTTCTGGAGCGTTCTGTGGCTAGGACACCAGCATGGTGGCCAGGAGAATGAGGTCCCTCTCTTGGTTTGTGAGTTACCACGTGACTCTCAGTGGTACTCCGTTCTCCTCACCGGTTTCCTCCTTTGAGAGATGAGGAGGAGTGGATGAGCTGGGGCAGTGTATCAGTTAGTTTTGCTGCATGACAAACCACCCTGAAACTCTGTGGCTTCAAACAGCAAACATTTATTTAACTCACAGTTCTGTGGGTTGGCATTTGGGATTGGACTCCTCTGGGTGGTTTTGTGGGTTGCGTCTGGGCTTTGCTGACCTCAGCTGGGCTTGCTCATATGTCTGCGGTCAGCTGGGGGGGGCAGCTGGGGCCGGCTGGCTTACGATGGCCACGTCTGGACCATGGGATGACTGGAGCCTTTCTTCCTGAGCTTGCTCAGCCTCCAGCAGGCTAGCCCAGGCTGATTCATGTAGTTGTCAAAGGTTCTAAAAAAAAAGTGGAAACTGCAAGGTCTCTGGAGGCCTAGGTTCAGAACTGGCATGATCGAGTCACATACCAGCCCAGACTGGAGGGTGGGGAATAGGCGACGCTTCTCGATGGGCACAACTGCAGAGTGCGGTGGCCAATATTTTCTTCAAGCTACCACGTCAAGACAATGAATAGAAATTAGGACAAATAGGAGAACAGCATCTATATTTTTGAGTTTGGCTTCAAGAATTTGAGGTTGCAAGTCCTGGCTGGTGTTTTGAATTCATTATGTGATTTTAAATAAGTTTTTCAACCTGTTTGTTGATTTTAACCACTGTACTTCTTTTGCTTATACATCATTAAGAAAGCAATGTTCGAGTAGTTAATGAAGATTTTATAGAGAGATTTTCATATCCATCAGGCCCATTGAATAATGGACATTCAGTAAATAACTTTTGCACACAAAGATTAATACATGTATTAATACATACTCAGGTCTGTTAAACATTTTAAGCAACACAAAATTTTACTTACTGTAGAAATTTAGAAAGAGGATATAAAGAGATAAAAATAGAAGTCATCTGTTACTCCATCACCAGTGGTAATAATGTATAATTGTTAATATTTTGGGGTAGTTCCTTTAAGATTTTTTTCCAGTGTATGGTGGGTGTGTCCGCTGCAAACCTGGGATCATGCTGTGATACTGTTTTTATAATCTGCTCTTTCACTTTGATAAATATACATTTATTGCCTCATTTTTGATGACTGCACAGTATTCTAATGCACACATGTGCCACAATTTACTGAACCTATCCTCCGTTGCTGGGCATTTAAATATTTTCTGGTTTTTAAACATTATTTTTAAAAACATCAGACGAACATTTTAGCGCTAAATTCTTTGAAAACCTTTGTGGTGTAGAAGAGATGTTTTTGGTCTTTGGCCCTGGTTCCTGGCACAGGGCACCTAAAATCCTTGGAATTTCCTGAGTGATAGGAGCATCTTTCTTCATTCATAAGGTGGCCCTTTTGAGCACACCTGACTTTATGCTAATGAGGTGAGTTTGGATGGGGACCCTGCATAGCCTCAGGATGGAGCCGGTCACCAGCAAGACCAAGTAATTAGAAGACTGGAACTTTCAGCCCCACTCCCTGACCCCTGAAAAAGCAAAGAGCAGGGGCTGCCCATTCAGCTCTATAAAAACTCTTAAACAGTGAGATTTGATGAACATCTGGATTAGTGAACAACATCCACACGTCAGAAAGGTGGCACAACCTAGTTCCACAGGGACATCCAGTAGGTACATGCTGAGAATTGGAGAACTGCTTGGTGGTGTTGGAAAACACGCCGCCATTCTTAAATATTTCCTTAGGATATATTTCTAGAAGTGGTGTTGTGGTATCAAAGGGTAGGTATATTTTTAAAACTTTTGATTCATTCTAAAAAAATCAAGAAAATTCAACCATTTGTTCACACGTGACATTGATAAGAATGCCTACATTCTTTGGTCTACCACATTCAACACAGACTTGTAAATGGTTCTGAATCCTTCCGTGATAACTCTATATCTCATCGGAGTTTATACAACTCTCAAGATCAACAAAGTGCAGAGCTGGAAAAAAATCCCAAGGTCATTAAGTCTAACCCCATAGGCAAAGCTCAAATGCTCGCACTTTCTCATTGCATTCACTGTAAAGTATTGGGTTTAAGAAACACAACACACATAACGTTGAGGTGTATCTGACAAACACCAGCCTCACTTAGAGCTGTTGAGTGTGACTGAGTTACTGCTCTTTCTAGGATGAGGGAAGGAGAGAGAACAGACTTCCAAATGGCTCTGGTTTCCCAAAAAGGAGCAAAACAACTTCTATAGTCCAGTTGCTCCTGTCTCTCAACCCAGCAGGCTAAAATCATCAGCAGAATCTCTGCTCAGTGCTGGGGTTTTGAGAGAAACTATAAATGGAGAGCTAGAGCATTTTTCTATCAGAAGGGAGAACTAATGATAAATAAATTAAACACATCTGGAACAAGCATAAGAAATAGCTTAATTCCACTAGAATTTTTCTGCCATTCTTTGCAAATTTTAGAAGCTGGGACAACCAGCACTTCTTAATTCCCTTCAATGTTCAGAGTTCTAATCTGTGTTTTTTTGTTGGCATGCAGTTCAAGCTCAGAGAATGGAATTATAAAAACAAAACAAACATATAACCATCCTTGAGTCTTACTTTTTCCTGGACCCTGCTCCTTCTTTCAAAGGGAGGATAGATTCCAAGCTTGTAGTAGTACGTGACCACACTCCTATAAATATGTGAGACTGCCAACTTCCCGACAAGTCTAGTGACAGGTTCACACCTGGCATTTGCTCATTCCCTCTAATAATCAAAGCATTTTGATGGGGCCAGACTTGTCAGCTCGACTCCTTTTTCTCTTACAATGAGTTCTCTTCTAGAAGGCTCTCATTCAGTACACTTTCCTGATGGGAAAGTAGATATACCAAAGTAGATCTGAATCATGCTTGGTGGACATGGCTTTGCCTCAACCTGAGGATTCTTATGCACACTTTTTGAAACAATAACATTTACCAAATTTCCAGTGTTTTTGACCCCACTCCCATTTTCCTCAGAAATCCCCAACAGCATTCACTTAGGGGTTCTCTTGTGTCCTCATGAAATTCACTGGGGGATAGAGACTTGAATCACTTATAATAGCAACCTGCTTTGTTAACAATCTCTCCCATATATTTTCTTTTAACAGCGAAGACATAAGCACAAAAAATAACCACAGAGTTTTATGTTTCTTATCACCTACTGACACTGTCTTTCCAATTCAGCAGGTTTGAGCCTCCGTGGTTTCTCTATCTTACTTGAATGTGATGAAAAAAACCCTTTTTGTTTTCCTAAACATTTGTTTCTAGGTGTAGTTCATTCAGAGTGTGTTCTATGGCAGTGTTGTTATAAGATCATTAATCACAACAACAACGATAGCAACATAATAGTGGCATTTCAAGGCTCAGTATCCTGACAGCTTATTAACGTGGAGAAGTTACGGATCTGCCAGAGGTGGCAGAAAATGTCTTCTGGGATTTCAAGATAGACTTTGAAGACATGGGAAACAATCTTGGCAATGATGTGGTTAAAATTTTCCCAAGGTCAGGGCCATTTTACTTGTAAAAAATGGCTGGAAAAATCTTGTTTTGGAGCATCAGAAAGATGGCGGAGTAGAAGGACATGCTCTCACTCCCTCTTGTGAGAACACTGGAATCACAACTAACTGCTGAACAATCATCGACAGGAAGACACTGGAACTCACCAAAAAAGATACGCCACATCCAAAGACAAAGGAGAAGCCACAATGAGATGGTAGGAGGGGCGCAATCACAGTAAAATCAAATCCCATAAGTGCTGGGTGGTGATGCACAAACTGGAGAACACTTATACCACAGAAGTCCACCCACTGGAGTGAAGGTTCTGAGCCCCACATCAGGCTTCTGAACCTGGGGGTCCAGCAACGGGAGGAGGAATTCCTAGAGAATCAGACTTTGAAAGCTAGCGGGATTTGATTGCAGGACTTCGACAGGACTGTGGGAAACAGAGACTCCACTCTTGGAGGGCACACACAAAGTAGTGTGTGCATCGGGTCCCAGGGGAAGGAGCAGTGACCCCATAGGAGACTGAACCAGACCTATCTGCTAGTATTGGAGGGTCTCCTGCAGAGGCAGGAGGTGGCTGTGTCTCACTGTGAGGACAAGGACACTGGCAGCGAAAGTTCTGGGAAGTACTCCTTGCCATCAGCCCTCCCAGAGTCCGCCATTAGCCCCACCAAAGAGCCCGGGTAGGCTCCAGTGTTGGGTTGCCTCAGGCCAAACAACCAACAGGGAGGGAACCCAGCCCCACCCATCAGCAGACAAGCAGATTAAGGTTTTACTGAGCTCTGCCCACCAGAGCAACAGCCAGCTCTACCCAACACCAGTCCCTCCCATCAGGAAACTTGCACAAGCCTCTTAGATAGCCTAATCCACGAGAGGGCAGACAGCAGAAGCAAGAAGCACTACAGTCCTGCAGCCTGTGGAACAGAAACCACATTCACAGAAAGATAGACGAGATGAAAAGGCAGAGGGCTAAGTACCAGATGAAGGAACAAGATAAAACCCCAGAAAAACAACTAAACGAAGTGGAGATAGGCAACCTTCCAGAAAAAGAATTCAGAATAACAATAGTGAAGTTGATCCAGGACCTCAGAAAAAGAATGGAGGCAAAGATTGAGAAGATGCAAGAAATGTTTAACAAAGATCTAGAAAATTAAAGAACAAACAAACAGAGGCAAACAATACAATAACTGAAATGAAAAATACACTAGAAAGAATCAATAGCAGAATAACTGAGGCAGAAGAGTGGATAAGTGACCTGGAAGACAGAATGGTGGAATTCACTGCTGCGGAACAGAATAAAGACAAAAGAATGAAAAGAAATGAAGACAGCCTAAGAGACCTCTGGGACAACATTAAATGCAACAACATTCACATCATAGGGGTCCCAGAAGGAGAAGAGAGAGAAAGGACCCAACAAAATATTTGAAGAGATTATAGTCGAAAACTTCACTAACATGGGAAAGGAAATAGCCACCCAAGTCCAGGAAGCACAAAGAGTCCCATACAGGATAAGCCCAAGGAGAAACATGCCAGACACATAGTAATCAAATTGGCAAAAATTAAAGACAAAGAAAAATTATTGAAAGCAGCAAGGGACAAATGACAAATAACATACAAGGGAACTCCCATGAGGTTAACAGCTGATTTCTCAGAAGAAACTACAAGCCAAAAGGGAGTGGCATGATATATTTAAAGTGATGAAAGGGAAGAACCTACAACCAAGATTACTGTACCCGGCAAGGATCTCATTTATATTCGATGGAGAAATCAAAAGCTTTACAGACAAGCCAAAGCTAAGAGAATGCAGCACCACCAAACCAGCTCTACAACAAATGCTAAAGGAACTTCTCTACGTGGGAAACACAAGAGAAGAAAAGGACCTACAAAAACAAACCCCAAACAATTAAGAAAATGGTAATAGGAACATACATATTGATAATTACCTTGAACGTGAATGGATTAAATTCTCCAAGCAAAAGACACAGGCTTGCTGAATGGATACAAGAACAAGACCTGTATATATGTTGTTTACAAAAGACCCACTTCAGACCTAGGGACACATACAGACTGAAAGTGAGGGGATAGAAAAAGATATTCCATGCAAATGGAAATCAAAAGAAAGCTGGAGTAGCAATACTCATATCAGATAAGATAGACTTTAAAATAATGAATGTTACAAGAGACAAGAAGGATACTACATAATGATCAAGGGATCAATCCAAGAAGAAGATATAACAATTATAAATATATATGCACCCAACATAAGAGCACCTCAATACATAAGGCAACTGCTAACAGCTATAAAAGAGGAAATTGACAGTATCACAATAGTGGGGGACTTTAACACCTCACTTACACCAATGGACAGATCATCCAAACAGAAAATTAATAAGGAAACACAAGCTTTAAATGACACAATAGGCGAGATAGATTTAGTTGATATTTATAGGACATTCCATCCAAAAACAGCAGATTACACTTTCTTCTCAAGTGCACACGGAACATTCTCCAGGATAGATCACATCTTAGGTCACAAATCAAGCCTCAGTAAATTTAAGAAAATTGAAATCATATCAAACATCTTTTCCGACCACAATGCTATGAGATTAGAAATCAATTACAGGGAAAAAAACGTAAAAAACACAAACACATGGAGGCTAAACAATACATTACTAAATAACCAGGAGATCACTGAAGAAATCAAAGAGGAAATCAAAAAATACCTAGAGACAAATGACAATGAAAACACAATGATCCAAAACCTATGGGATGCAGCGAAAGCAGTTCTAAGAGGGAAGTTTATAGCTATACAAGCCTACCTCAACAAAAAAGAAAGATCTCAAATAAACAATCTAACCATACACCTAAAGGAACTAGAGAAAGAAGAACAAACAAAACCCAAAGTTAGCAGAAGGAAAGAAATCATAAAGATCAGAGCAGAAATAACTGAATTAGAAACAAAGAAAACAATAGCAAAGATCAATAAAACTAAAAGCTGGTTCTTTGAGAAGATAAACAAAATTGATAAACCATTAGCCAGGCTCATCAAGAAAAAGAGGGAGAGGACTCAAATCAATAAAATTAGAAATGAAAACGGAGAAGTTAAAACAGACACTGCAGAAATACAAAGCATCCTAAGAGACTACTCCAAGTAACTCTATGCCAATAAAATGGACAACCTGAGGAAATGGACAAATTCTTAGAAAGGTATAACCTTCCAAGACTGAACCAGGAAGAAATAGAAAATAGGAACACACCAATCACAAGTAATGAAATTGAAACTGTGATTAAAAATCTTCCAACAAACAAAAGTCCAGGACCAGATGGCTTCACAGGTGAATTCTATCAAACATTTAGAGAAGAGCTAACATCCATCCTTCTCAAACTCTTCCAAAAAATTGCAGAGGAAGGAACACTGCCAAACTCATTCTATGAGGCTACCATCACCCTGATACCAAAACCAGAAAAAGATACTACAAAAAAAGAAAATTACAGACCAATATCACTGATAAATATAGATGCAAAAGTCCTCAACAAAATACTAGCAAACAGAATGCAACAACACATTAAAAGGATCATACACCATGATCAAGTGGGATTTATCCCAGGGATGCAAGGATTCTTCAGTATATGCAAATCAATCAATGTGATACACCATATTAACAAATTGAAGAATAAAAACCATATGATCATCTCAATTGATGCAGAAAAAGCTTTTGACAAAATTCAACACCCACTTATGATAAAAACTCTTCAGAAAGTGGGCATAGAGGGAACCTACCTCAACATAATAAAGGCCATATATGACAAACCCACAGCAAACATCATTCTCAACGGTGAAAAACTGAAAGCATTTCCTCTAAGATCAGGAACAAGACAAGGATGTTCACTCTCATCACTATTATTCAACATAGTTTTGGAAGTCCTAGCTATGGCAATCAGAGAAGAAAAAGAAATAAAAGGAATACAAATTGGAAAAGAAGTAAAACTGTCACTGTTTGCAGATGACATGATACTATACATAGAGAATCCTAAAGATGCCACCTGAAAACTACTAGAGCTATGAATTTGGTAAAGTAGCAGGATACAAAATTAATGCACAGAAATCTCTTGCATTCCTATACACTAATGATGAAAAATCTGAAAGAGAAATTAAGGAAACACTCCCATTTACCATTGCAAGAAGAAAAATAAAACACCTAGGCATAAACCTACCAAAGGGGACAAAAGACCTGTATGCAGAAAATTATAAGACACTGATGAAAGAAATTAAAGATGATACAAACAGATGGAGAGATATACCATGTTCTTGGATTGGAAGCATCAATATTGTGAAAATGACTATACTACCGAAAGCAATCTACAGATTCAGTGCAATCCCTATCAAATTACCAATGGCATTTTTTACAGAACTAGAACAAAAAATCTTAAAATTTGTATGGAGACACAAAAGACCCCGAATAACCCCGAAAGCAGTCTTTTTTTTTTTTTTTTATAAATTTATTTTATTTTATTTATTTTTATTTTTGGCTGCGTTGGGTCTTCGTTGCTTCACGCAGGCTTTTCTCTGGTTGTGGCGAGCAGCGGCTACTCTTCGTTGTGGCGCGGTGGCTTCTCTTGTTGCGGAGCATGGGCTCCAGGCGCGCGGGCTTCAGTAGTTGTGGCACACGGGCTTAGTTGCTCCGCGGCATGTGGGATCCTCCTGGACCAGGGCTCGAACCCGTGTCCCCTGCATTGGCAGGCGGATTCTTAACCACTGCGCCACCGGGAAGCCCCCCGAAAGCAGTCTTGAGGGAAAAAAACGGAGCTGGAGGAATCAGACTCCCTGACTTCAGACTATACTACAAAGCTATAGTAATCAAGAAAATATGTTATTGGCACAAAAACAG
Organism: Balaenoptera borealis; assembly: GCF_965194805.1. Taxonomy (NCBI): domain Eukaryota; kingdom Metazoa; phylum Chordata; class Mammalia; order Artiodactyla; family Balaenopteridae; genus Balaenoptera; species Balaenoptera borealis. The sequence continues at coordinate 21,886,660 of NC_138876.1, forward strand.
AAATACAGATCAATGGAACAAGATAGAAAGCCCAGAGATAAACCCACGTATCTATGGTCAACTAATCTATGACAAAGGAGGCAAGGATATACGATGGAGAAAAGACAGTCTCTTCAATAAGTGGTGCTGGGAAAACTGGACAGCTACATGTAAAAGAATGAAATTAGAACACTCCCTAACACTATACACAAAAATAAACTCAAAATGGATTAGAGACCTAAATGTAAGACCAGACACTATAAAACTCTTAGAGGAAAACATAGGGAGAACACTCTTTGACATAAATCACAGCAAGATCTTTTTTGATCCACCTCCTAGAGTAGTGGAAATAAAAACAAAAATAAACAAATGGGACCTAATGAAACTTAAAAGCTTTTACACAGCAAAGGAGACCATAAACAAGATGAAAAGACAACCCTCAGAATGGGAGAAAATATTTGCAAATGAATCAACGGACAAAGGATTAATCTCCAAAATGTATAAACAGCTCATGCAGCTCAATATTAAAAAAACAAACAACCCAATCCAAAAATGGGCAGAAGACCTAAATAGATATTTCTCCAAAGAAGACATACAGATAGCCAAGAAGCACATGAAAAGCTGCTCAACATCACTAATTATTAGAGAAATGCAAATCAAAACTACAATGAGGTATCACCTCACACCAGTTAGAATGGGCATCATCAGAATATCTACAAACAACAAATGCTGGAGAGGGTGTGGAGAAAAGGGAGCCCTCTTGCACTGTTGATGAGAATGTAAATTGATACAGCTACTATGGACAACGGTATGGAGGTTCCTTAAAAAACTAAAAATAGAATTACCATATGACCCAGTAATCCCACTACTGGGCATATACCCAGAAAAAACCATAATTCAAAAAGACACATGCACCCCAATGTTCATTGCAGCACTATTTACAATAGCCAGGTCATGGAAGCAACCTAATTGCCCATCGACAGACGAATGGATAAAGAAGTAGTGGTACATATATACAATGGAATATTACTCAGCCATGAAAAGGAACGAAATTGGGTCATTTGTAGAGACGTGGATGGATCTGTCATAGAGAGTGAAGTAAGTCAGAAAGAGAAAAACAAATATCGTATATTAACGCATATATGTGGAACCTAGAAAAATGGTACAGTTGAACAGGTTTTCTGGGCAGAAATAGAGACACAGATGTAGAGAACAAACGTATGGACACCAAGGGGGGAAAGCGGCGGAGTGTGGAGGTGGTGGTGTGTTGAATTGGGAGATAGGGATTGACATATATACACTGATGTGTATAAAATGGGTGACTAATAAGAACTTGCTGTATAAAAAAATAAATAAAAATTAAAAAAAAATCTTGTTTTGAGAGGAATTTAGAGAACACATATATGCTTCCAAAACCCAAGGCCTCGTTCAAACACCCTTTCCTCTGGATAGTGTTTCCTGACTCTTCCCTTTGGATGCTTTCTCTCTTCTCTGACCCCTCAAGGCACTTTGTTGCATTTCTTACATGGCAATGGTCCCTCCATTTTGCCTGAGGATTCTTTAAAGCAGGCGTCTTGGCCTACACATCTTTCTATCCCTAGCTCATAACAGTGTCTGGACACAGTAGGACTCAATGCTTGTTGGATGAAGGAAGAGAACAGAGAATGAAGGACCACTTGTAAGCACAACTTACCCAGAGATAAGCTCTCCAGAATATTAATAGGTGTGCATAGGAGACAAACACTAGAACAAAAGAAATGAGAAGGAACTGAAGTCTTGAAAATCTCAGGTTTATACCTTCTCAGTTGTTTTTCAATCAATTCAGTTTGGTTTACTCTAATGTCATGTATTAAACATCATTAGTGGTCTTTACTGTAGGGTGTGTTGTATCAGTCCCAGCCTATTCACTGTGATGCTATCAGCTAGGAATGCCTGAGGCCCTCGCCAGGGTCTGTACCACTTGTGTTGAGCCCCCGTGGATATTCCCCGCACTGGGACCAATGTTGTGGCTGGACCAGCCCTTGTGATTCTTATTATGATTGTGGGATGCATTTCAGCAACAACCATCAGGGAACTTTAAAGAACAAAATTTATTACTCATAGGTCCTGGAGGGTACATGGCACGCCCAAGAGTCACATAGTGAGGGTGTGGGTCCAAAGGGAGCGTGCAGATCTGGGGCTCTGCCTTTATTAATGTCTGAGGGTGGGGTGTCTAGGGTTTAGCAGGTTCACTCTTTATTGGCGAATTTAAAACGTGAGAGTGGGAATTAGGGAGTGGGAAGAGAGAAGTGGGATCATTCAAGTGGTCAGTTATCTAGGTTACCAAAGGCTTTAAAAAGGGAACTTCATGGTGGAGATGGCCTAGTTCTTTGTCCAGTTGATTTGCTAGTACATGTGTCATATGACTGGCAGTGTGTTTCTTTGAGATGGATGTCTTCAAACTGGAAGCCTTGGCGATCATAAAGCTTAATGTCAGGCCCTTACACTACAGGGGAATATCAGTAAAAATAAAATCCTGTATCGTCCTCAAAGTACCCACAGCCCAGCAGAGTGGACAAATGTGTAAAAAATTATTACAGAACATCATAATTAGCTCTACACAAGATGTTCAAGACTTAGAGGTAGTGCAGAGAAAGGCATGTCCCTGTGATGGGTTGGGGAAGTGGAGAGTCTGGAAAGTTTCACAGACTCATGTCTTTGGGTTCTCTGGAAGTTTTCCAGGTAGACAAGAAATATAGGTTGCGTGATGTGTGGTAAGCTTGTTCTAGGCAGAGTTAACAGAATAAAGAAAGGCACAGAATCATAGATCAGTATGGAGTGTTTGGGGAAATAAAAATAGTTGTTGGAACATTGAGTACAGGTTGAAGAATATCAAAAGATGGAGCTTGGGAGGAAGGGAGAGGTTGAAACATGAAAGCCCTTTTGCTTCAGTAAGAAGTTTGGCCAATAGTTTTCAAATTGTGCTTCCTCTAAAGCAGGAATTTAACTTCTGTAAGCTGCTGTGACTCACTCTATTTTTCCAGAAGAAAAGTTCCTTGAGAGTTGGAACTTCACCTGTAGCCTGTGCTGCCATGTGATTTATCATCCAATTTACTGGTCTTGTGGATGCAGAATAATCTTTGACTTTCTTTGTGAGAGAACTGAACTTTATATGAATTCGATAGACAAAAGTGGTGATTCAGACAAAAGGCAAATTTGATGTTGAAATAGAATGTACACTGTTGGTGGGACTGTAATGTGATGCAGCTGCTGTGGAAAGCAGTATGGAGGTTCATCAAAAAATTAAAAATAGAACCAACATATGATCTAGCAATCGCACTCCTGGATATATATCTGAAAGAACTGAAATCAGGATCTCAAAGAGATATCTGTACTCTCATGTGCATTGCAGTATTCATAATCTCTAAGACGTGGAAACAACTAAATGTCCATCGAGGGATAAAGAAAATGTGGTGAATTCATACAATAGGATATTAGTCAGCCTTAAAAAAAAAGAAGCCAATCTTGTCATACGCAACAACGTGAATTACCATGGAGGACATTATACTACGTGAAATAAGCTGGTCACAGAGGACAAAAACTACATGATCCCACTTATATGAAATACCTAAAATAATCGAGAAAGAGTAGATTGGTGGTTACCAGGAGTTGAGCGGAGAGGGAAATGAGGAACTGTTCAATGGGTACAAAGCATCAGTTACACAAGATGAGTAAGTTCTAGAGACTGCTGTACAACTCTGTGCCTACGGTTAACAATACTGTATCGTACACTGAAAAATTTGTTAAAAGAATAGATCTCAAGTTATGTATTCTTACCACAAAAAAGAAAGAAAGGAAGGAAGGCAGGGAAGGAGGAAGGAAGGAAGGAAGGAAGGAAGGAAGGAAGGAAGGAAGGAAGGAAGGAAGGAAGGAAGGAAGGGCGGGCATGGGTTCTACAGCCAGGCAAAACCAGTTTAAATCCTGCCTATGTCAAATATTAGATATACAACCTAGGGCAGGTTATTTATTCTGAGTCTCAGTTTCCTTGTTTGAAAATAAGAAATAAGAATATCTGGGGGTAATAATACCTGTTTTGCAGGCTTTGATGTGAGGATGAAACAGAAAACATGTATGAACACATTTACTGCTATCATGCTAAACTGTGAGATATATTAGGAAACGCTAGTCTTCTTTGAAAATTCTTTGTTCCGTTCTAGACGTGGTAGTAATTGCCAACCTTCTAAAGCATTTTTTAACAGTACTTGGTGTCTAAGTTACTAATTCTTGTAAGTCTCTCCATTTTTGTAAGTAATTTTAAGTCAAATAGGTAATTCTAGGTGTTCGTTACTGGATTAGGAATCCTGGAGAGAAAAGTAGAAAACAACCTAAATGATAAGAAGTAGAGACTGGCAGAGAAGACTTCCATACACCCATCCATCTGTCCATCCATCCATCCATCCATCCATACATACATCCATACATCCATCCATACATCCATATTCATTCATTTAATAATCTATCCAGTAGGGACACACACACACACGCACAAACGCACACACAACTCTTTTTCTCTGTTTTCTTTACTGTAAGTTTCTTCTTTGTGTTAGATAAGATTTTGAAAGGCTGAGAAAAAAAACTTTTGGGAAGAGAAATAGCTGGAGAGCTTTGAAGGGGCACAGAGCTGATTCTGTGCCATGATGGAGGAAGGGTTTTCTGACAGTAGCTATAATGAGGCTTGTCCTGACTCCCCATTCTCTGGCTTTGAAGCCCTGGACAAATTGCTTAAATTTGCTGAAACCTCAGTCTCCTCATAAATCTGAATCTGGGTAATAACACTATCTGGAGTGCTGTGGAGAGGATGAGTTGAGTTCATGTCCCTAACAGAGAGCTTGCCACAAAGTAGGCACTCAAATGATATATATAAGTATGTCCAAATCTATGTCTGTCTATCTATTCATCTATCAATCTATAAATAAGATTTGAATAAAAATTTGTTTAGCCTCTTTAGACAATTATTTATCATCAAAAAAATCCTGTGTTAGTAGGAGCTTGGTGGCAGTATTTGCTTTTAAGATGGTCATTGAATTTACCCAGAATATGCTTATTTTTAACATAATTCTTGAAAGGGAAGCAAATAAAAGTAAAAATCTTTGCATAGTTCTCAAAAGCCCCTGAAAATACATTCTATAGCCTATGAGGAGTCAGTGATTTGCACATGAGAACATTGAACTAAGTTATTTTAAATTCCTCTTTCAGTACTAAGATGCTACCTTTTTTTTTCTCAAGGGGGTTGAGGTGGTCGTGAAGTAAAAAACAAAAAGAACAAAGTTAATAGGAAAAGAGCGTTCTGAGTAATATGTATTCACTGTCATGTTTGTTATCTTGGTTAACTTTTTTTTTTTTTTTTTAAACGTTCGTTTTTTTTGTTTGTTTCTGTTTTTGTTTTGTTTTTGTTTTGGTTTTTATTTATTTATTTTTGACTGTGTTAGGTCTTCGTTTCTGTGCGAGGGCTTTCTCTAGTTGTGGCAAGCGGGGGCCACTCTTCATCACGGTGCGCGGGCCTCTCACTATCACGGCCTCTCTTGTTGCGGAGCACAGGCTCCAGGCGCGCAGGCTCAGTAGTTGTGGCTCACGGGCCTAGTTGCTCCGCGGCATGTGGGATCCTCCCAGACCAGGGCTCGAACCCGTGTCCCCTGCATTGGCAGGCAGATTCTCAACCACTGCGCCACCAGGGAAGCCCTGTTATCTTGGTTAACTCTTATGACAATCCTCTGAGAGACGTATTATTATTTTTGTATCTTAAAAATGGTGTAATTGGGGTTTACATTGATAAAATAGCTTGCCTTCAGCAAGAGCAAAAGCACTTGTATTTTAACCTAGGTATACGATTGATGTGTTTTTACAATTTCACTGTTGCATTTGAGAAAGAAAATTACATTGTAGTCATTCACTCCTATGTTCAGGCAGCAAGCCTTTATTGAGAAGCCAACATGTACAAGGCACTGAGAGATCTCCAAGGGACTGACTCTATGTTCTACCTTCCAGAATATAAAGTGAATGGAGACCTTTAGAATTGTGTGATGTGGTGTCCCTATACAGATGCATTTTGCCTTTATGAAATAAAAAGAAGGGATTGACTTATTTTATTTTATTTTTTAAAAGTTTGTATTTTATATTGGAGTATAGTTGATTTACAATGTTGTGTTAGTTTCAGGTGTACAGCTAAGTGATTCAGTTATACATATACCTGTATCTATTCTTTTTCAAATTCTTTTCCCACTTAGGTTATTATAGAATATTGAGTAGAGTTCCCTGAGCTCTACAGTGGGTCCTTGTTGGTTATCTATTTTAAATACAGTAGTGTGCATAAGAAGGGATTGATTTATCATGAAGAATGAGGGATGAAGAATCTGTGAAAGCAGGTAACAACATATTTTACTCAGTTCTGCCAAATCTTATCTATAAAAGTACCATCTCCACAATGCCATTCTGTAATGTTGAAGATATCCGTCCTCTCGCACCAATTTGTCCTTACATAACAGCACTTCATTGTTTTGGGGAACAGCTTCTACCACCCCCAACCCTAACATGTCTGAATGTGATGAGAGCTGGCATGTTCTTATTGGACTCCACGTACCTGGCCACAGAAGTTGTTCTGGGGAAGACGGCTGGCCCAAACACACTGTCTCAGCCTCACTTCCACAGGGAGTGGCAGAAGGTTGGACATGTGATCCAAGCCCAACCAGAGTCATCCTCTGGGATTTTGCAGCTTGAAACTAAGAAAATAAGGGCCCTTTTCTCTCTCATGACAAAATAAGAAGAAGTGAGCCAGGAGCTGCTTGCGGGTGGCCCTGGTTCCTGCCTCCTGAGAAAGACAGAGTGAAGGAACAAAGCCAATGGCACAGAGAAGCAAACAAGAAGTGAAGAAAATCCTGACCGGTTGAGGCCCGAGGTCCCCAGAGCGGCTCCTGTCCCCGCCTTCCCAAACTTCCCATATGGGGGTTCCTCGGCATCCTTCCTACAAATCCATTCTTCCTCAAAAGCTGGTTTGAGTTTGAGTTTGGCTACTTGCATCTGAAAGAATCTGGACTGGTGCGTGTCACGCTTGGAAACAGGGGAACAGCAGAACTCGGGTGTTTGGTGAGCCACATCACCCCTCCCTTGCAGGTCTGAATCAGGAGGGCAACACAAGTGGAGGAGAAGAAGCCTTGAATCCAGCTGTCCTCTCCTCAGGCAACTGATAGGATCTGCAAATGGGGTGCGGCAACTCTGTCCATAATCTTCTAGGAACCTTGGGCAATAGATATGGAACACTGAAGACTCAAGAAGAAAAAATAAAGGAGCAGAGCAGTTCAGTCACCTCCCTTCCCTTCATTTCATTTTTCTGCAGCATAAACCTCTCTCATAATAATAGACCAGTTTATACCTTTAATGCTTCTGTGTGCCAGGCACTGCTCCAACAGGGCCAGTATTATATTTAACCTCATTTTACAGATGAGGAAACTGAGACACAGAGATTAAGTAACTTGCCCAAGGCAGGCAGGGTCAGGTTTAATCCCAGGTGGCCTGGCTCTAAAGTTCACGCTAATAACCCCATTTAGCAAATCTGGCCTACTAGGCCATTTCTATTCTTTCTACCCCCTCCACTTACTGCCAATATATTTAGTATGTGGCTGATACCACCACATACTTTCCTTTATCTTTTTATTTGTTCCATATCCTCAACCTGATACCATGAAGCCAGTGGCCATGCCTTCTGTCTTTTAGTCACCCAAGTCCCCAGGATGAATGCCCAGCGTAAAGGTGGTACATGATCATAATATCATATTCTGTGCTTTTAAAAATCAGACAGCTCTATTAACAACTTTCCCATATAACATACGGCAGTGTTAGTTATCTTTATCATGTTGTATATTACATCTCCAGTACTCATTTATCTTATAAATGGAAGTTTGTAATTTTTGACCACCTTCATCCAATTCCCCCTTCCCTCCACCCTCTGACCCCCGTAACCACAAATCTGATCTCCTTTTCTACATGTTTGTTTGTTTGTTTTTGAAGTATAATTGATCTACAACACTATGTTAGTTCCTGTTACACAGCATAGTGATTCGATATTTCTATACATTTCAGAATGATCACCATAATTCTAGTTATAATGTATCACCATACAAAGATATTAAATGCTGATTATATCTCAATAAAGCTGGAAGAAAAAAAAAGGAAAAAAGTCAGTCAGCTCTAGACATGAATACAAACACTTTATAGAGCTTTTAGGGGAGGATAAATGAAGAAGTTATTTTTTCCCTTTCCTTTCAGGTTTCTTCTTGATATTCCAGAAACACACTGCAAGAAATTTTTCATAATAACAGCTTTTCCCCTTCCCCTACCACCCTCCTCTCCATGTTGAATGTTTCCCTACAAAGAATGCCCCATTTGAAAAGTAGCATTGTTCTACATATGGCTTTCTCAGGATCCAATTAGTCAGGGCCTGCTGGCTCTGGGACATGCTATGGATAATTTTAATGTATGACCTTGTGTTTATTTGCACTATGGGATCAGAAAATAAGCAGTTAGAAGATGTTTGCCCTTGAAAAACATTTTAGAGAATTAACTGCTGGCTTGAGATGTTATCTGCCATGTTTGAGCCCCAAACACATTTTATACCTGTGTTAAGTCTCTGAAAACAGGGATTTGGTAATTGAAGCACTGACCTGATGTTATCTCTGATGATATGCAGACAGGCCCAGCTCTCTGAGCAGAGAGAATTTACAGATTGCAGACAGTGCAAAGAGCAGAGGGGATAGTGGAAAATTTGAAGAAACATTCTTTTAGGCGCATCTGTGTCCGCGCCCTCACTTGTCTGAAGTAGTTGTGTGCAGTAGTTTCCTTTTTTTTTCTTTCCCCCTTTGAGCCTGTACTTCTTTTAAAATCTTAATCTGAAAATTATACCATTCAAAGTAAAACTCAGAAATCTATTCACCAAAACAGCAACACAGAGCTGTGATTGATGAGAAACCCAAAGGCCTATGTTTTGGTTGCAAAATTTAATTCTAGGACTTTATTTTTGTTTTTTTGTTGTTGCTGTTACAACTTGTGTTTCTACTTCTTTTCCTTTCTCGTAGCTTTCCCCCCATAAAACTAAATTATATCTTAGACTTTTGAAATAGCTTCAAAGTGAAAGCCTGCGTTATTTTTAAAAAATAACTCCGTTTTCTCTGAAGGTGGGGTGTTGGAGTTTATTTCAGGTTTTGAAGTGGGACACACCTCTGGGCCACAGGAGGGAAGATGTCCAACTGCCTTGGCAATTCTGTCTCTCCCCTTTGTCCTTTCACAGATGTCCACTAGGACCCCAAGCTCCACTTCCCCCTCCCCTCCATAAGAGCGCGGGTTACTTTTATTCTAAAGGACGTATTGACTGGCAGCGAGAGTAAGGTGTTCCCTGTCTCTGATATTTTCACTAGCCTAAGTCTTTTTACTCTCAATGGACATCTCTGTGACAGACACTTGCCTCTTCCCTGGGGACTGCTTGACAGGTTGGTAGACTTCTGTCTCACCCCTGCCTCTAAGTGCTCCTCTCCTTGCTTCCCTGGTGCCCACTGGAACTTGGTATTTTGTGAGCTGGGCCAGCAGAAGCGCCAGCCAGCACCTCCGACCTGGCGGCTGGCCAGAGGGGCTGGAGGAGGGCATGGCAGACACTCGGTTCCTTGGCAGCCACTTCCCACAGAGGGAAGGACGGCAACCACCAGCCTCCAAATGAGACTGTCCAAACCAACCAACCAACCAACCAACAAACAAACAAATGCCAAATACAAACACAAATGAAAGAAACCACACATACTCAGAAAGGCATGAAGTGAAAACTCAAGAATGCTGTTGTCTGGGGCTTTCACCAGCCATGTGCCTGGTGTCCCAGAGAGCTAACGGGGAGGACGGGTGGTTTTGAGATTCCTGTGGTCTGAATACACACCCTCATCACCAAGATGTGACTGGAAAAAAGTGGTCATTGTACAGGCCTCTGATTTATTTCCTGATAAAATAATCTTTACTCTCCAAGGCTAAATGTCCCTTCCCAGCTTTCAGAGAACCCGTCTTTATTCCTGTCCACCAAAGCCTTCTGCAAATTAGGTCATTCTGTCTGTGGCCCTGGAGTCTCAGCTGCCGCCCCGCCTGCCAACACTGCAGTGTTTTCTTCTCCGTGTTTCCCCGGCTACGCCAAATGTCGACGTGGAGGATGGTCACGGGCAAATTATAGAATTTCTTTAAGTGGAAGGAATTAGTTGTCATTTGGAGCCAACAACAAAAAAAAACCTCGTTTGCCGTTGGAAAAGGATAGATTTTGATAGGGCATCTCCTTCCTGTCCAGCTCCCCAGCCATTTTCATTTCTTTTACTGAACATTTCACATCTAATGTCACGAATTATCTTGAAGCCTCAAAAGATGGCCAGAGCCGGCTGGACCTCACGGTGCATTCCTAATCTCTCTGTCATGTCAACACCCTTCTTTAAATTAGTGCTACTTACTTTCTCATTGTAGACATATTCCACATCTCAGAAGGGTGGAGATGGAAATTCCACTTGGGCAATGGAAACGGGGATGGTATATCTGTCCTCTGTTGTATACATTTCACCAAGTGTAAGAACCTTAAGTACTGCCACTGGGCAAGGCATATGTAACAACACCAGCATATTCAAGCATAAGCGCTTGAAAATGCCGGTGTCTGTCCCCTTTCCCTAATTACTTAAGGTATTGTCTGTCTATCAGTTACAGGAGAAAAATGCTGTTTTTAATCTCCTATGATCCTAGAGAGAGTGAATCTTGGTACTGGAGAGCTCTTTGCTAAGTGTTTGTGCAGGGTGGTGTACATGTTTGGAAAGGTTTGGGTAAAGCCCTATTGCTCTAGAAAGGAGGAAAGATACTAGGACTGCGGTGGTGGTAGGGGTCCTGGGATCAGAAAAGAAAAAAAGATATATATACACATTTATAAAAATATATAGTATGGTATGGCAGAGAGGCTTGGGAGAGGAGGCATGTCAAATGCCTGAAGTTGTGGGCTTGGGGTACATGATGTAAACTCTTCCATCCCGCCCCCACCTCTCTCCCTGCCCCCCATGAATTCTGCAGTAAAATTCACATTGTTTGCTAATACCCCTAGTGTGAGTGAGTTATTTGGTGGGATATGAAGTCCTGTGTGTTTGGGCCTCGGGATGAAGACAGGGTCACCTGAGCAGAGCTGATGTTCTCTGACCCGCACGCTTCTGCCTGCTCTCTTGCTCCCTGTTCAGCTCCCTCTCTCGCCCCCTCTCTCCTTCTCTTTGCTGATTTAGAAGTTCTGGGGCATTAAGCTGTGTGTTTTTCTTTGTGCAACATGCTTTCTAAAGAGAATATATTGTTAGGATCCCACGGCATGTAAGCTCATGTATCGTGGACAGCTGCACTTGTATTTCCGACAGGAGGGTGATAATTGAGAGGAAAGGAGAGGCTGGAAAGGGGAAATGCAGTAAGCTAGACATTTTCCTCTGTTAAACTGTTTTTGGAAGGATACTGTCTGTTGGGGAAGATGGTCAAGTAACCAGTGGTAGGGTGATTTGTACTATAGTGGAGTTATTCATAGGAGAGTCACTACATTGGAGAAGAAGGTACAGACTTTGAGCAAGGGCACGGAAGAGCAATTGAATCTCGACCCTATGGTGGCCCCGTTATGTGTCCCTGCCTCCATGTTGCACTCACTGTATGTACACCAGAGATGCCCCCCTCGAGAGCTGGCTTTAATGGGATCTCCATTAAAGAGAGATCTTTTTTTTTAAATATAAATTATTTATTTATTATTTATTTTTGGCTGTGTTGGGTCTTCGTTGCTGCACGCAGGCTTTCTTTAGTTGTGGCAAGCAGGGGCTACTCTTCGTTGCAGTGCGTGGGCTTCTCATTGTGGTGGCTTCTCTTGTTGAGGAGCACAGGCTCTAGGCATGTGGGCTTCAGTAGTTGTGGCACGTAGGCTCAGTAGTTGTGGCTCCCGGGCTCTAGAGCGCAGGCTCAGTAGTTGTGGCGCACGGGCTTAGTTGCTCCACGGCATGTGGGATCTTCCCGGACCAGGGCTCGAACCAATCCCGCGTTGGCAGGTGGATTCTTAACCACTGCACCACCAGGGAAGTCCCAAAGAGAGAGCTTTAATGTGGCTTTAGATAGTGCCAGAACAGAACCTGGAGGAACTTTCAGAACAGAATCTGGATGAACTTCCAGAACAAAACCTGAAAGAACTTCCAGAACAGAACCTGGAAGCAAGAAGAAAGGGAGCCCTGAGGAGCAAGGAGACGAAAGATGACCTTTGTAGCTTGTCATTTTGCCTCAGGCATCGCTAGCTAGCGTTAGTCCTAGGCCCACCAACCATACCACTGATAACCTCTGTGTGCTGCCTTTGGAGGGGGGCCAGGATAGAATGAGAGTCAGGTCTGCGTTGAGAAATCTGGGGTCAAAATCCCAGCTTCTTTTCTTACTAGCTGTGTGATCGTGGGTCACTTTTAAACTCTTGGAGCCTTAGCTTCATGTTATGTATTTTTTTAGTTAACGGTTTTCATGACGTATTTCATAGAAAAGTGTCTCTGGTTCATAAATGAGCTTAACTTCTGCCACAGTTTTAATAGGTTTTAACTATGTTGATATGAAAGGAACTATATGATAACAAATTACGATTATAATTTAGTTACCAAAAATATCAGTAAATAATTCTCAGAGTTTTATTAAAGCTGGAAATCTGTATTTTTTCCCTATGAATAAAGACTTATTGGCCAATGTTAGAAAATTGCTACTGCTGAAATTTTTTTTAATAAAGCATGTATTAAAAGAGCATGCTAATTACTACGTGCTGCAACTCTGAATACGGTATACTCAGAACAAGGGAAATTGCTCAAATGTGCTGTAGAAGCAGTCTTTTCTTCTCAATGTAAACAACTCCTGGCTTCAGAGCAGCATTTGGGCTGAATTGCTAAAAGCATCTTTGTTTATTTTTCTCTGCAGAGACATAGTTAATGAGAGTGCTGAGAACTGGGGCTTCGACCAGGTCTGATGTTAACCCCATGAGGCTAATTTTGTATTTGATAGTTCATTTCACTGGGTCCAGAATCTTGGGCATATATTGGAGTCAAAGATATCACTTTCAGAGCCAGACTTGTTGCTTCCAGAAAACTGGCTTAGGGAGGGTCTTAGCATGCTATGGAGGTTTGGGGTGGGTCGGAAGATTGTGCATGCTTCAAGGCAAACTTCTGGGTCTTAGAAATGGGTGACTTTTTTGGTTTGAAAAAGCTGGTTTGGAGCTGAAGTAGGTACTTCCTTTCCTGTACTGGTCTACCTGTATTCCTTGTCTTCATTCTAGACACCAATTCTTAGCTTCACGCTCCAAGTCCAAAATATCTAATCATAGCATTCAAGACCCATCATGTCCATCCCTAATTCTCCTTCCTACACCCCTCTCATTGGCCTTACAGTCACAACAAATTACATTTTTTTCCCTCAGAGGAAGCCATTTATATTTTCATCTCCACATCTTTGCTTGTGCTGCATGCTCACTGCTTGGAATGCCTCCCGCCAACCTTGCCATCCCTGCTGGTTAAATTCTACTCATCATTCAGGGCCCAGCTGCAATGTTCCACCCTCTGAAGCCCTTCCTGTGCAATCACTCTCTTTTGCAGCCTTTCTTTTACGTATTGCAATCCAGTGTAGTGCAACAGTGAACTCATCCCTTCCCCCACCTATGATTAGATTGTAGGCATTTTGAGGACAGGGGCATGAGACCTACCTGGACTAGGAAAACCCAGTCAGGGGCACATTTATTAAGGGTGTTCTCATCTGGTTTTGTCCATCTTACATGCTGAAAGTGCACAAATCTTAAATGTATAGCTTGACTAATTTTTACTTATGTATGCATATATACCCACCCCCTCATCCACCATCTAGATGAAGGTGTACAGAACATGATCAGAATTTAAAAAGTCTTCCTTGGACCCCTCCCAATCAGTCAGTAACCCCCTTCTCCACCCTCAGGCATCTACTATCCTGACTTCCGTCATTATCGATTAGTTTTGCCTATTTTTGAACTTCATATAATCGAATTATATAGTATACACTCTGACATTTTCCACTCAACATTATATCTGTGAGATTTATCCATGTTGCTCCATTTATCAGTAGGGTTTGTTACTTTTTATTGCTGAGTAGCGTTCTGTTGTATGAATATACTGCAATTTATTTACATTTTTTACTTTTTAATGAATGGATTGCTTCTAAGCTTTGGCTCTTACAAATAAAGCAGCTGTGAACATCCTTGCACATGTGTGTGCTTTGGTGGTCAAAAGCACTCATTTCTGTAGGGGTTATATCCAGGAGAGTTGCTGGGTCAAGGGACGTATGTATGTTTGGTTTTAGTAGGTTCTATAAGACTTTCTCCCAAGTGGATGTATTGATTCTCACTCCCACCAGCAAGGTAAGAGAGTTCCAGTTGCTCCACATTCTTGTCGGCACTTGGCATAGTCAGTCTTTTACATTTTAGCCATTCTGGGGAATGTGTTGTTGAGTCTCATTGTGGTTTTAATGTTTTTTTTCCTCTGATGACTGATGAAGTTGAGCATCTTTTTATATGTTTTTTGGCTATCTTGATGTTCTCTTTTGTGAGGTGTCTGTCCAAGTCTTTTTAGGTCTTCAATTCTGAGCTACAGTAGCCAGATAATATCCACCCAGTCCAGGGACGTGTCAATAACTTAAACATATCGGTTGCTTAAAAGGCTTCTTTAATACAGGGATGCCTTATAAAGGCATCTAAAGAGAAAATTGAGAGAGATTGAATTCTCTACCATGTAATAGAAAATATATACAGTTTACTATCTATTAACTTAGGCATCGTCAGGTACAACAATCATAGTGAAAGCTTGATATACATTTCCAACCCCTTCTCACTGTGAATCTGGTGAAAGACAGACAGTTGGGTCTGTCCCTGTTCCAAGTCTCGATTTCTTTTCTTTGGGGTCCAAATTCTACAGCCCCTCTTCTGCATGTCTTATGATATTTGGATCAGGTTCTTTTCATATTGGGATCTTTATTACTATGGGAAGTTAATTCTCAGTCTTTTGGTCTACCATTGCTTAAAGTTGGTATTTTAAGTAGTAGAGCTTTATCAAATCAATTCCGTTCAAAGGAAGTTCATTTCCTCTAGTGTTCTCTGCTGAATGCTGCCACTAATTATTTCTTTTCCAGGGGCCTCAAGGGAAAGGCCTGTCATTTTTTGTCTCTCTTTGTGAGCTCTCTGGCTATAGATGATTAAGGGTCTTACTCTTTAGCTACCTGACTTTCAGTATTATGTGGGTCATTGCCATATAGGTAGTTGGCGCTCAACAATTGTTGACTTACATTGAGCTGGGATTTGAGTGGTGTTATCTGTACTGTTCTTTGCCTCATAGGTCTACCTTCATGAGAGAACATTCAGGCAAGCCATGCGCCTTTGTGACTATACTCAAACAGTAGCAAGAGCTCTCTTGATCCAAAATATGCTCACTTTCCACCTCCTAACTGGCCTGGTTGTTCCCCACCATTAGAACACACTCTTTGATTTAAGGCACTGCCTTTAGACATCTCTTAGATTATTTCTGTATTATCTAGAAGGAGGTGGAAAATACAAACTCAGTGGCATCCATTAACATTTTAGTAAGAATTCACTTAGTTATATGGCCTCAGAAAGAAGGCTCCTAAGGAATGGGACTAAGGAGAGGTGAGTGTAGATGTGGAGACAAGGTCTCACACCTGGAGAAAAGCTGCAGGTGACAGGTGGGTGCACTAGTCGGCCAGGGCACCATTATCATGGGACCCCCTTAAATCTTGGAGTCAGGGAACCTGTGTGCAAGTCGCAAATTGCTGCTTTTTACTATACAACTTTAGTAAGTCACTTCACTTCTCTGTAACTTAGTTTTCTTATTTGTAAAATGGAGATAATATCTCCTCTGCATAACTCTCAGGGTGGTTGAGGACCTCATGAAATGATGTATATGAAACTGCCTCATATAATCTAAAGGACTAATCAGACATGTTATATTTATTTCAATAATAATAGTTATTGTTGGAAGTGATGAAAAATGAAGTGCTGTTGGAGACAAATCGCTTACTTTACAATTTTGCTCTAGGCTACAGCTTGTGAACGCAGAGACTGCCTGATGAATCCTTATCTAAATGGAGAGTTTTATATTATTATACAGATAACAGCAGAAAGATTAAAATGCATGTGCATAATGGTAAAATGAGTCCATTAGTGAAAAATTATTTTTATTAAAAATAAATTTAATGTATGAGTGGTTTGCTTTATTTCTAGGATGTTAAACAACTAGTTTGGGTGATTTTTCTCCCCCCATGCAATTGATAAAGTTCATTTATTTTAGCATGGGACAGACTCAGAACAAATGTATGCCTTAGGCTGGCAAATTAGGTTGGTCTTGGGTTGTTTTCACTTTTCCACTTTATCCTTCTTTGACTTGGTTGAGATATGGTTGATCTCTGGAGAATAGGACCACTATTGAAATAGGACAGAGCTGCATCACTGGCTTGTTCTTTTATATCAATTGGATGAAATTTAATAGAGTGAGTGAAAAGTACTGAAGACCTCTATCTTTTTTGATTATTTGAATATGCACCTTGCTTTTGTTAGGAAGAAAGACCTACACTGATTTCCCAGGTACAGGCAGAGTCATAGAATGTTTGACTAATACAAATAATGTAATCCAACCCACTCACTTTATATTTAGGGAAGCCGAGATATAGAAAGATTTAATAACTTGTTCAAGGTCACATTGCTACTTGGTGGCAGAACTGTTACCAGAAGCTGGGTTTTCTGTCCTCAGTCAGGGCACTTTCTCTGACCCCCTGCTGCAGGGTGCAGAAGTGAGAAATATTTTTACTAAACAATTGCCACCTTATAGACTTACAGACAAAAGATATTCACTGGCTTTGATAATAATGGCTTGTATCAATACTTGTCAAAAGATAAGAATCCAACAAAATTAGTTCTTTGAGACTAGTCTCAATCTGTGTCTTTAGGGGGGAAGGAATGCATCATATTCTTGGACAGAGTGCCTGGTCCTCAGTGGACAGTCAACCAATGCTTGTAGCTGAGTGTTTCGTATGTGACAATACAGGCCATTGGTGATGCCTGGAACGAACACTTAGATCAGAATCCCTCGGGTGATGGTTTAAAACACAGATCCCTGGATTTTACCCCCTTCTACTGAGTAAAGGTTTCAGTGGCTCTCACCTAGAAATATGGATTATTAACACAATTTTTGGGTGATCTTTTAGTGTTCTAAAAATCATTGCTCTGAGACCTTCTTCCTCATTGGTTCCTAAAGCTTCAGAGCAAAGAATTCCAGATGGACATGTAGTAAGAAAACAGTTCAATTTTTGTTTTATTTTTTTATCTAAAAAATTAAGATGGAAAGCAAGTTTTACTTACATTTAATACATGGGTTGGCACTGCACACTTAGGTCATAGAGTCTCACTTCATGGGTCACACATGGCAGTCATGGTACCCCAAGTGAGGGTGGAAACCCCTCAATGCAGACATTCAACAATGGTGACCTTTATTTGCTTCCCATATATGGCCACAGAATGCATATTAATGCTAAGTGTTGCATCAAAGTTTAATTTTATAAAATTATATGTATACACATATGTATTTATATAAAATAAAAAGACTTCTACACATGTAATGATCAATGTTATGTATCAACTTGGCTAGGCTATGGTGCCCAGTTGTTTGGTCAAACACCTGTGTAGATGTTGCTGTGAAGGTCATTATTTAGTTGTGATTAATATTTAAATCAATAGACTTTGAGTAAAGCAGATTGTCCTCCATAATGTGGGTGGGCCTCATCCAATCAGTAGAAGTCCTTAAGAACAATGACTAAGGTTTTCTAAAGAAGAAGGAATTCTGCCTCAAGACTCCAACCTAGAATCCTGCATGAATTTCAGGCCTAGAATTTAGACTCAAGATTGTAACATCAGCCCTTACCTGAATTTCCAGCCTGCTGCTTGCTCTATGGGCTTTCCAGCCTCCACAACTGTGTGAGCCATTTTCTTAAAATAAATCTCTTTCTCTCTCTCTCTAAATATATTTTATAGTTTCTGTTTCTCTGGAACACCTTGAACACAACACTAGAAATTTAACATTTTTTATTGAGATGGTGAATGTCCATATCTTGTACTATACAGAGTTTCAACAATAATCTTATTACAAATTTTTTGTTATCAAATGTAAAGATAAGTTGCTAATGTTTTTCTTGTTTTTGTTTGTTTGATTTTTACAAAATCACAAGGTTTTCAAATTTATTTCAAGTGGCCCTCACTAAAATGCTACCTAAGAGGTATTTTTGAACATACCAATATATTTAATCTGTCCCTTTGGATAACTGTGATATTTTGAAAATAAATAAGAAATAACCTATTTTCAAAAGAAATTCTTGCCATGGAGAGCTTTAAAGATGCAAGTTTATTTATTTATTTATTTATTGAAGTATAGTTGATTTACAATGTTTTGCCAGTCTCTGCTGTACAGCAAACTGACTCAGTTATACACATATAGACATTCTTTTTTTATATTCTTAAAGAGGCAAGTGTAGAAACTAGATTGTGCTTGGTGTGTGTTTGTCTCCAAAAATGATTACATGTTTTGTCTACAAAAACTTTTATATCTGCATATTAAATAACATTAAAAAGAGAATTTTCTAACCTGCTTGAAAGTCTAGAGTTTCAGTGGATTTTTAACCCATTTGTGAAACATAAAAATGTAGCATCTTCCAATTAGTTTGCAAGCAAAAATAAGTGGCATAAGGGAAGATGGAAATTTACCAGCTGAATTTTAATTGAAACCTTTGCATAATTAATATTATAATTAATAAGCATGGCTGTATAAGTATAACCAATGATGCCTTTCTTCCACTGGTATGTATGTATCTGTGGAAGGCATCTTTCTGGCAATAAATTAGCTTTATTTCTCTGGATGCCAAATACCCAGAACTGAAAAACACATAATCGAATTGCGGTATCACCAAAATTTTCAAGTAATGCCAGATACTCAGTCCCTTTGCTTGCACTAAAATATTATTAATAATAATTTCATTATTTTGTTCTATTATTAAAATATAATAGAGCAATATTTATTTAATTTCTGTTTTTCATTATATTTTATAAAATTATGTAATTTATGTGTATAGTAGTGCAAGGGAATAGTTTATAAATAAATATATGCATGTTGAAGTTGTATGCTCAAAATCTACTTATGTTTGGGATGAGTGATTAAAGAATTTTGGAGTACGATGCTTGCATTATTGAAGAGTACATGACTGAAGCATGTCCCACCGTGGCAGGTGGAATGGTCACAGCCTCACAGCTGCAAGCCATGAGCTTTAGGGCAATCCTGCCACTACTTCAGGACAGGAAGTAAGGGAACAATCTGTGCCCAATGGAAAACCCCGGGAGGGTAAAGCAAGGCCAAGGGCAATTATGCCGAGTAGAATCTGTCCAGGAGGCTAATACCCACCTTCTTGTAGAAATACCCTGGGACTCAGGGAGGAGGAGGGAGAGAGAAGAACTTGGAAGCCTATCAGGGAATACAGGAAATTTAATTTTAAAATTAGAGAAAGTTTTCATTTAATGGGATTAAGGAGAGCATTGGGTAAGTACTGTTTAAAAATGTAAAAACGTGTACAGCGTGGCAGTCTGCCAGCAACCTATAGTAAGTAAACTCTCCTCCCCCTTATCTAGAATGGCTCTTTGTCTTTTTTTTTTTTTCCCCCTGAAATATTAAACTGTTTGGCTAGCTGATCTATTTTAGAACATGCTTTCAAATGAAAAAGATACAACATGATAGTGTGACTTTTTTCTTCTTCTTTAGACTAGAACTTTAGTTCAAACTACTGAGGTCTGGTTAGGGTTTGGAGTAAAAGATTCCCTTCCTCAGTTAACCAGGGTGTTTACTAAGGAAAAAGAAACTCTGAGGACCCAAACAGATAGGGATGTAGTCAGTTTTTTTTTGTTTTTTTTTTTAATCTCTAATGCTAGAGTAATTACTGCCTACAAAAAGACTTGATAAAGCGTATGTGTGCAGTGGCATCCTTCAGAGGATCGTGGGGAGGGATACAGTTTTCAAAGAGTATATTGTATTTTGTTGCAAAATTCTCTCCTTCCTCTTGGCAAATATTTGATTATCATGCAGGGAGTGGAGAAAGGGGAGAAAAGGAGATTATGCAGGGCACTTCAGATAGCAGTTCTCCTTTGGAACCTCTGTGGGTTTAAATAAAAGCAATCAAAGAGATAGAAACGGCTTCTAATGCTTGTCTTTACATTTAGCAGATGGTGTTACTCAAGTCGAAGTTTGCACCTCTTAAGGCTTTTTTTTCTCTGAGTCTGTCTCTTAGGCTCTCTCCTCCAAGAGGACCCGATAAAGAGCAGCCAGGCTCTGATGCCCAGAGGTCCGTGGAAGGGGCTGCCCCGGCCTAGAGTGTGGCTTGCGGATTAGGAAGATGTCTGGGAGCCCTCGTCATGTCCTGGAGAGGGGAGGAGATTGGTGGAAAGATCAAGTGTAGAATTAGGTCTCTTTCTCTCAGCTCACAGGTAACGATTAACAAGTTCCTTATCTCTACCTTCAGAATATATCCAGAAGCCAACCACTTTTCAACCTTCCACCATTACACTCCTATCAAGATTAATGCTTATTTTCCCTCAGCACTTTGTGGGTACTACTGCTGTGTCCTTTGCCATCTATGGCTGCTGCTTGGAAGTCCTCTTGAGAGCTAGTGCTTGCTCATTTGTGTGTAATCTGTGTCTTCTCTCTGGCCCTTTTGAGATTATTTCCATCCTTAATGTCCTGTCAGTATGGATTTATTTTTATGTATCAGAAGGCATTATTGCTCTGAGACCTCACTTTGTTTCACTTTGAAATGCTCAGCAAATATCATTTCAGATATTGCTTCTTTGCCAGTGCCTCCATTTTCTATTCTGTGGACAGCTATTAGTTAAATACTGGAGACTCTCATTCTCTTATCCAAATCTCTGAGCTGTCCTAATTAAAAAAAATCATTTTGTCTTTCTGTGTCATATTCTGGGTGACTTCCTCAAGACTATCTTCTAATGAATAAATTCTCTCTTCAACTAGGAACAGTCCAAGATTTATCCTGTCATGGCATTTTTATTTCAATGACCACAATTTTTATTTTTTAGGCTTAATTGGTCCTTTTTCATAGCTTCTTACTCTTCTTTGATTTTTGGCTGCTTATTAAATCCTTGTACTTTTTAATGGACATGTTGGCTTCCATTTTCTTCTTTAATGTACTTAAATTTAAAGTCTTGATATTTCTATAAAATCATTTTCATATTGGAGTACATTTGTGTTCAAGTTATTTATTTATTGGCTATCGCTTGGGACATTATATTTTCCCGTGCACTTTGAAAATTTTATTTCTATGCTCTTTTTGAGTAGAGGGGATCTTAGTTTTGTTTATTTTTCTCTCATGGTTTTGCAGTTTCCTTCATTCATTTCTTTGAGTCCCCAGGCCGTAGCCAGGTCTGATAAAGGCAGTTGTCTGGCTTCCTGCCTCAGGGTGTTTTGTGGGTAAAACTGTGTCCCCTAAGAAGATATGTTGGAATCCTAACCCCGTTACCTGTAATTGCGATCTTATTTGGAAATAAGGTCTTTGCAGATGTAACCAAGTTAAGATGAAGTCATCTTGGATGAGGGTGGGCCCTCATCCAGGGGCTGATGTTTTATTAGAGAAAGGAGGGGGACATTTGGACACAGAGACACACTCACAAGAGAAGACAGTTATGTGAAGACTGAGGCAGGGATTGGAGTTATGCTGCCATAAGCCAAGGGACATCTGGGGCCACTGGAAGCTGGATGAGGCAAGGAAAGATTCTTCCCCAGAGCATTCAGAGGGGGCATGTGTCTAGCCTCCAGAATTGTGAAAGAATCCATTTCTATTGTTTTAAGCCACCCAGTTTGTGGTACTTTGTTACGGCAGCCCTAGGACACTGCATTAGTATTAGGGTGATATTGGGAATGCTGTGGTGCCATCACAGGGGCAGAGTTTAGTTGAGTTGGTGGCAGCTTCTACTGGCCTTCTTGGACTCACATCTATGGAAGTGCACTTGCTCCAGAGATTGACCTGACCTGTTTTTACTTTTGTGCCTCTTCTGCAGTAAAGAGGTTGAGAGAGGCCACTCTAGTCCCTGACTTCAAGCAGTTAGCCTGGCTTGTGACCCCATTTCCCTTTACCCTGAAGGAGACACACCCCTACCTATTGCTGACATATTTGAGCCCAGAATCCACCAGTCCTAAGTTGTCAGTCCCATCTAGGACAGCATTTTGCGCTTCTGTCCCGTCTGTAGTCCACAAATATACAAATGTATTTATCTTGTTTTTGAACCAGCTATGCCTTCTTGGTTTCTCTTTATTATATTTTATCAGTCATTTTGTACGTTTAGAGCCCAGGGCATGGAGAATGGACTCACTGTGGCATCTTGACCAGAAATCTAGTCTTTAATGCACAGGTTTTGTTCCTTTGTAAACTGTACATAGTTGCTTTTTGTCTACTTGACAGAAATAACATTAGTGTAGTTCCATGTTATTATAAACTCTTTATGAACATAATGTTTAAAGCTTGTATAATATTCCACCAAATGGCAGTGGGGCAGTTCTTTAAGGAGATACTTTGTGGTGATAAAATATCTCAGCCCAGCAGCTTAAAGAATCATTGTAAGCATATTAAAGGCTGAGGTGTAGGAATGCCACGTGGCCCCCCTTTGGTGTTTTGAGTCAGAGTGGAAGCAGTAAAGTTGAGTAACTAACTTAAGAGAAGTGTTTCTGCTGTGTTCTAAATTCCCTGAGCAAGGAACATTTGTTTAAGGCAGGCTTCGGAATCCACTAATCAGTGCAAATGGTTTCCATGGAATTTCATTGGTTTCTGAATATAGCCTCAGGTTATGTGCTGTGAAGATAGTTTTGAAATTTTAAATGATGGTAACTTGAAATCAAAAATATTTTCCACTGGAGGTGGGAAATAGGCCACAAACTGCCTTCTCCCACAATAGCTAGGATTCAGGTTTTAATACCCAGAACTTTCTCCTGAGATTCTAACAGAGCACCCTTTTGGGACTCCCTTGCCCCATCCTTCTTGAAAGGGGCACTGAAAGCACTTGTTTGTGTCTGGGAGAGCAATGTGAGTTTCCACCCCTCTCACAATAACATCTGCCTTAGAAATGTGTAGGGCTCCCCGTCATTCTGAACCCTCTTCATAAAAAGAAAAAGAGAACGAAGAGATAATTCGAGAAATGTTGCACCAGTAGGGGGTTTTACTGAGAGCTGTACTGTTATCCGTTGGCTGAGAAAAACAATTTCAGTATCTGAAATCACAGTATTGCAAAGGTTGACTTAGCTGTACTTAGACCAGTTCTTATTTGATTCTCCAATCTCTTCTACAACATTCCCAAGAAATGGTCATTAAACGTTTGCTTGAATATCTTCAGTTATAGGGACACATTACTTATAGGGGCAGCATATTCCATTGTTGGACAACCACAGTTGTTAGAAAATTCTCTATATTGAGCAAAGGGCTGCCTTTCCCATCTGTTTCTGTCTGGAGCCACAGATAAGTCTAGACTTTTCTTCCGTTTAGCAGCCTTTAGGTTATCTAAAGACAATTGCAGCGGCCTCCTTGGATCTTCTTTTCTGCAGTTAGTACATCTCCGTTCCTTCAAACATTTCTCCTATTTCTTTAATTTCAACTGAAGAGATGAGCCAGGTTGGGTCTGGAACGGAGGCCAGAGATGGTGTCTTAGAACACAGTGGGAAGTCAGCCTTGCCAGAGTCAGGCAAGGACCAGTAAGTAACAAAATAGAGTTCAAAACCAGAGACCGTTAATTAGGAAGGAGTTAGTGTCAGGGAGTTACTATAGAAGCAGGGTGAATTCTCTCTGAAGAAGAATTTAGCAGAAGATTGGAGTCTACTACTTAGGGGGATGGAAAATAGCAAGGGGTGAGTTCCAGATAAAAGAACTGGTTAGGGCACAGGCTGAGAGTCAGCGTCCAAGAGACCCCATAGAATCAGGGTAGATGAGAGTTTTCTGGAGGCCAGACAAGATATCACCATCCAAGAGAACAACTCTACCTTGTGTTACTTGCCTGGACTGCTTCTTAATGGGAAACACAGGTGGCCTCTGATATAATGTGAAATGACTTTGTGGCTCTTCACCGTCCTCTTCTCTCTCCAAAGGACAGCCTTGAGTCTAAGTCACTTTGATTCACATCTATCGAACAGCCTGCAAAAGAGAACATTTTGCCTTCTGACAACAGCTGCTACGAATCCTGGAGCATAGATTTGTGGTTTATTGAAGCACAGCTATAGATCGTTTTTATTGGCAGATTCGTATCTCCCAGCTCCTTCCACCCTTACCTACATCATAAACGAAGGTCCTAGAGAGATGTAGTCTGAAAAAATCTAAAGCTATTACCTTCAATTTGAAATAGAATTTTCTCCTGGTTGAAACCTCATTTTTTGCAATTCAGCTCAGTTTCCTTCAAATTGAGGTCTATGGATTTAGGCTACGATTGGAACTTCTCTCAATATCTATTTTTCGGGTTGAGTTTGCTCAGATCATGAGCTGAAGAATGCGAATTTGTGATTTTGCTGTGGTGATCCTGCCCGTCTGCTGAGCAGTCAGGTAGCTCTGGGCTGAAACTCTGACTTCCAGCCAACGGACTGGTCTTGGGTGAGCTCCCTAATCTCTTTGAGTCTCAGTTTGCTCATCTGTGTAACAGGGATAATCATGACCTATGGGATTTACGTGAGCTGATGGATGTAATGTGCTTATACAATACCTGGCACAGAATACATGCTTTATACATGTAGATTTAAAATTCTAACCAAGTCACAATAGCTTGCACATAACAACAAATAATTGTTACATAATAAGTAAATGAATATCCTTACCGACCAGCGCCGATGATGAAAGCTGCACATCTATTTACCAAAATTGTCTTCTATAATATTGCGAAAATGATTTATCCAGATTGCAAGACCAGTCAATATGTATGAATTGATCTCTTTCTTTAATTTACATGTTAATAGTAGCATCACTAACTGAGAGAATTATAACAGGAACTGTGCTAAATGCATATAAATATTATCTTTAATTCTCACAGCATACCTGTGAGGTTGGTATTATTATCCTTTCTGAAGAATAAGAAAGCAAACTTAGTGAAGTTAAATAACTTTCCCCAAAAATACACAGCCAGAAAGTGGCTGAGTTCACATTTGAATCTGGGTCTAACTTCAAAATTTCCTTCAAACCCAATTGAGAGGAGCTGTGGGAAAGATTTGAGGTTGCTTATTTCTTTTCTTTTTTTTTTTTAAATTAATTAATTTATTTATTTATGGCTGCACTGAGTCTTCATTGCTGCGTGCGGACTTTCTCTAGTTGCGGTGAGCGGGGGCTACTCTTCGTTGTGGTGCACGGGCTTCTCATTGCGGTGCCTTCTCTTGTTGCGGAGCATGGGCTCTAGGCGTGCGGGCTTCAGTAGTTGTGGTGCACTGGCTTAGCTGCTCTGCAGCTAAGATGTGAGATCTTCCCGGACCAGGGCTCGAACCCTTGTCCCCTGCATTGGCAGGCGGATTCTTAACCACTGCACCACCAGGGAAGTCCCTAGGTTGCTTATTTCTAAAAGAGTGTCCTTGGAGAGCAGAGACTCCTGGGGCCATGGGACAAGAAATGTTAGATTCCAAGTTTAAGTAACAGTGAGGGCCAGGAGAAGAGGGACATGACTCTGGGGGTGGACATGGGTCAAAGTCAGTGCAGAATGGCCTCAAGGCAGGTGGGAGAGAACTAGTGAGTGTTCAGGATACCTCTCTACTCCAGCGTGAAGGGAGAACCGTCAGCCAGGTGTCTAGAGGAGCTGCCGTAGGACCTGAGCCACCAGCATGCAAACTACACTAAGGTAGAGCCTTTGTCTTGTTCACGCTATGAACTGTGCGTGGTCTAGAGAGGGCACCCAGTAAACATTTGTATGTACAAATAGATGATTGATTAAAAACATTTGCTCTAATGCTTTGATTCTGAAATGGAGGAAGTAACTGGTCCAGGACACAGGACTCCAGGTGCTACTGGCCCTCAGTGGTAGGCACCCTGCTTAATACTGTTGAGGAAGATGAAGTAAGGAGTGGTACCCATGCTGTCTTCAAGCAGAAACCTAGTGTGGTTATGATGTTTACCATCTCCTTGTTAAGCTACAGTTTTTAAGACAGGCCCTTAAAAGGTTGTTTATTTCCTGTCAGATCCTTGGCCTCCACAGTAGGAAAACCAAAACCAAAAATCAATCCCTTAATGCAGTGTATAAATTTAAGTCTTTAAATGGGATCAGAGTGTTCTTTACCGAGGTTGGAAATGATTCAGTCGAATTGGTGAAAAGATGACACAAAACAAGCTAAACATATTGAAACACGTTTCTTCACCGGGGATTTCTGCACTTGTCCAAACTGTAGTTTAGAAACTCAGATAATGTCTAATTGCATTAAGAAGAGTCAAATTCCATGTTAATTCCTCTAGGCTACTCAACATTGGCCACCATCTCTTTTTTTTTTTTTTTAATTAATTTCATCTGTTTCTTTGTTTTTTGTTGTTGTTTTTAAAATTTTATTTATTTATTTATTTATGGCTGTGTTGGGTCTTCGTTTCTGTGCGAGGGCTTTCTCTAGTTGCGGCAAGTGGGGGCCACTCTTCATCGCGGTGTGCGGGCCTCTCACTATCGCGGCCTCTCTTGTTGCGGAGCACAGGCTCCAGACGCGCAGGCTCAGCAATTGTGGCCCACGGGCCTAGTCGCTCCGCGGCACGTGGGATCCTCCCAGACCAGGGCTCGAACTCGTGTCCCCTGCATTGGCAGGCAGATTCTCAACCACTGTGCCACCAGGGAAGCCCCTGGCCACCATCTCTTAAACAGCATTTGTTTTTCGTGTCTCCTTGGCCTGTCAATGTTTCTTATGTATGCCTCCGCTTGGTGGGTTTGGAGTGGGGTGTGTAGGGAAGGGGAGAGGAAGGGATAGAAAAGGTTGGTTTTGATTGGAAGAGCTTGTTGGGCAGTGTTATGTCACCTTTGACACTTTCACTTTCAACCTGGGATCTTGTCTTTGATATCAAATGGCTCTTTCAAGAGTAGCACCTTAATACGTTAACATAAATGTGTATTATAAATAGAAGGATTTTTTTAAATCTCTTTTATTGTGTTCCTTAATAACAAAAACCTTTTCCTTATTTTTTCCTGCTTAGCACACAATCGATGCAGCAGACAATGTAAAACTTTTTTTTTAATGTTGTCCCAGGACATCATAAGGCAGGGCAGCTTGTCCCTGGTGTATATTTAACTAGCATATTAATGAAGGGAAAAGCCTAAGTATTATTGTGGTTAATGCGGTTCTTTAAAGCTTCACAGCACAAAACAACATGTTTCACGTTACTGTTTACCCCCTTGAAGGAAACGGTGGTTTTAAGGGGACATCGTGAGATCTATCTGATTATGTGCCACCATGGCTGCTCACATATCTCCTAGAAATCTGAAACGCTTTAAACCCATCCCCATATTTCCATGGTGAGAATTTCTACGTGCAGTGCCCCCAAGCCCTGCTCTCGTCACAGAATGAGATTATTTACTGGAGGGCTCTGTTAATTACTAAAACAAATAATTTACCACCTTTTTTGGATAGGCATTGCAATATGTAATCATGGATATTAGAAACCTTTTGTCATCTACAGTTTTAGATGTTTCTTTTTTCTTAAGAATGGGAAAGGGGCCTAAATGTTCTTGTCTTCTGTGACATCTGAGTCCCTGTGCCCAATTCACTAGCTGGAGTAGGTAGATCGATTGTTTGGGGGCTGGAACAGAGCAGCGTTTGCTGTCAGGGACCCACCGAGCTACGCCCTCTTTGGCTTTCACCTGTACAGTAAGTCCCCTACATATGAACGAGTTCTGTTCTGAGAACGCGTTCATAAGTCCAATTTGTTTGTAAGTCCAACAAAGTTAGCCTAGGTACCCAACTAACACAATCGGCTATATAGTACTGTACTGTAATAGGTTTATAATACTTTTCAGACAAATAATACATAAAAAACAAACACAAAAATAAAGAATACATTTCTAATCTTACAGTACAGTACCTTGAAAAGTACAGTAGTACAGTACGACAGCTGACACTTCTTAGCAGTACCAGCTACATCACCGCTGCTTTTACGCTTGCTTCTGGACATCCTGGGCTTGAAATAAAGATACTGTATTACTGCACTCTGTACAGTATGGTACAGTAAAGTACACAAAAGCACAACCACTAGTAGAGGATGCACACATGTGACATTGTATGCCAGATGCATGAACTGATGTGATTGGACATGTGAAAGCACCTTTGCATCTTTGAAAATTCGCAACTTGAAGGTTCGTATGTAGGGGACTTACTGTAAAGGCAAAAGCCCTGTGTTTTATAAAATGTCCTCATTCTGTACTCATAAAGAACCTCTAAACATTAGGATGATTCTTTAACAAGGTATATATCCTGATGAAATGAAGTCATCAAAAGGACCCAAATGCCCAGCTATCTATAGAAGCTTCTATACAATCCTCCAGACTTGTTCACAGACAATGAAACGTGAAAGTACCTTCACACCTTTGAAATTCACAACTTGAAGTTTCGTTATGTCGGGGACTTACTGTGTACCGAGAGGCTGCTTCCTGGGACATCTGTGACTCTTTGCCTGGGGACATTTTTTCTGGCTGGGATCTGTGGCGTAAGTTGGAAGTTCTAGGGAGTTGATTCCCCAGAAGCAGCCTCAACCAATGAAGGATGAGGAATCGGTGGATAAAAGCCACAGCTTTCTTGCTCCTCAGTTAGGATAACTCTGAGGGAGAATCCTCACTGTCTACCAGTGTCCCCCATGGGAATCAAGCTCCAGGTGCTTCCTCCCTAAATACAAAGCACCCGTTATGCTTCTCTCCCATCCCTGCCACAGTTCCCAACTCATGACTGGTGCCTTCAGCATTTTCACCTCCCAACCACTCTACTGGCACTTGAATCCCAGAATCTGTTTCTGAAGAAATCCAGAAATCCTCAGGAAAGGTATCTGAAGTAATTTTGGGATTCAAGCAGAAGACATCTGAGTTATATTGAACCAGCCAGCCCCAGACTGTCATGAAGAAACTCTATGTCTCTTTGCTTTAAAAAAAAAAAAAAAGACTTTATTTTTTAGAGCATTTTTAGGTTCACAGCCAAATTGCACTGAAATTATAGAGAATCTCCCCCACCATAAATAGCCTGCATGAGAGCGGTACATTTGTAACGATCCGTGAACCTACGTTGGTGTGTCATCATGACTCAATGTCCAAAGTTTACCTTCGGGTTCACTCTTGGTGTTGTCCATTCTGTGGATTTGGACAAATGCACGACGACATGCATCCACCATGCTCTTGCTTCTCCTTAAGGATTGAATCCATGTTTTTTTCAAACCCTAAATTCATATTTAAATTTTACTCCTTTAGCTTTCCGTTCTGCTGCATTTCATCTGCGGGTCAGTGGGGGGAAAGCCATCCCTCAGCAGGTCATTGGGGGTGGCTGTGCATTCCTAAACGTGGAGGGATCATCACAGGCCCTGGGATCTTTGGTTGAAACAGGCTATGTAAATATTATCTATTATTATTGCTAATAATGACCCACAGCTGTAATGGCGATAAAGCTTGTGTGCAACGAGTCCCAGATGCAAGTCTCCTGGGCCCTTGTGCTCGACGGCGATGTGAACAGCAGTGAACTTATCTTGTCAGACCCTATCCCCACGCAGGGAACGAAATCCCTGTTGCTCAGAAATAGTGGCCCGTTGTGCTTTACTGCAACTCAAGCCTCATTTGCACTTCTGAGCAGTTTTCCCCACTCTTTTCTTTTTTTAAAAATGTAGAATGGAATAATCAGCTATAGTTCTTGGTGGGAGGTCCCTTGTGCTCTGCCCTAGATTTTCAATCTGGCTGTCAGGCCAAGCCAGATTGTAGACGGGGGAGGATTATTTTTGTTTGTTTGTTTGTTTGATTGATTGGTTTGGTTTTTTTGGGTTTCGAAGTGGGGGGGGGGGTGGCAATTTTCTTTCTTTTCTTTCTTTTTTTTTTTCCCTTTCCTTCTCCCCCTTTCCTTTTCATCCTTTCTCAATCACAGTGCTTGTAGCTGCACAGCTTCAAAAACTGTACATCCTCCCTGCTGGGCTGCAAGCAGTGAATTACCTCCCTGGGTTGAAGGAGAAAGTGACAGCCTGGGACCCAGGAGCCCAAGGTAGCTGTGTGGCTGAAAGCTTCCAGCTTAATATCTCAGCAAGTTTTAGATTCCCAGTCTGTCTTCTGTCCACGGGTATTGGAAGCACTGTGGAGTTACAGCCTTCTCTCTTATTTCCTCTTAAAAGTCCCTATAGGGACTTCCCTGGTGGTGCAGTGGTTAAGAATCCGCCTGCCAGTTCAGGGGATATGGGTTCGAGCCCTGGTCCAGGAAGATCCCACGTGCCGCGGAGCAACTAAGCCTGTGCGCCACAACTACTGAGCCTGCACTCTAGAGCCCGCGAGCCACAACTGTTGAGCCCACGTGCCACAACTACTGAAGCCCGCACGCCTAGAGCCCGTGCTCTGCAGCAAGAGAAGCCACCACAGCGAGAAGCCCGCGTACTGCAACGAAGAGTAGCCCCCCGCTTGCCGCAACTAGAGAAAGCCCACGCGCAACAACGAAGACCCAATGCAGCCAGACAATAAATAAATTAATTAATTAATTAAAAAAAAAAAGTCCCTATATATTTTCTTGAAAGCAATTTTGATCTGGTTGTATTGTGTTTGTTGGTTGGTTTGCCTTATCCAACATCTGCCTGCCTTACCGACTGTAGGGACCACCTCTCCGTGTCCAGCACACTGCCTGGCACTTAGGGAGGGCTCAGCAAATCCTTGTGTTGAAAGAGCAAATGAATGAAAAGCAAAAAGGAATCCCAGCTGTCAAATGGCCCAGTGTTCTCCTCCTGCAGATGAGAAAAACAAAAGTTCATTGAGGAAAATGACTTCTGAGAAGTTTCAGAGCGAAGATGCAAACCAGGAGGAAAACGCTTTAAACTTCCAACACGCCACGGAAATAGAAAGCGTATCCTTCTCCTGGTGAACTGGGCAAGGCGTCAGTGTGCTGATGGGAGAGCAGAGTCTGGGGACCCAGACGCGCACCCCACCTGGAAGGGCGTCTTCCACACGTCGGGCCCTGCAGCTGTTTTTCCAAGGCTACCAGGCTGCAACAGCCAGAGTCATGGGATTTTAATAGGCTCATTTCCAGAGCAGGAGGGAGGCACCTTCAGTTGGTTTTCCAGTCCAATTTCCCATTGTCCTTGCTTCCTAGCCAGCTGCATGTCCTATTAGCCATCTTTCAAACAATAGCAACTTCAGTGGCTGCTGACTTCCAGGCAGTTAGATTTTGATTGACGGCCTCCCTACCTGAGTGGGGCTAATGTGTTCTAGACAAATATTGGTTTCTATGAAATACGGTTGGAGCAGTGGTCACCCATCTCTGGGGTAGGAGCTACAGGCATAGAAGGATATTAAAAAAAATTCTGAAGCCTGGCTGTGTGCAAGGCAGAAGTGGCTTCGGTAAGGCTGGCTACTTTATTGAAGGGAGGTGGGGTTCTGTGATTCAGGTTAAGGACCAGGTGCCAAGGCTTAGAATGCTAATTAGAGAAGGAAAAATGCGTCAGCCATGACTTCAGTCTGGCAGGCTCTAGACAGACACGTAATAACGACATTGCTATACCCTTAAGCCAGTTACATGCTGAGGAAATCAGTTCAGTTTTGGGAAACCATCCTTCTTTCAAGGTGGATTTATTTCCTTCTCTGCAGTGTTTCCCATCTATGAAATGTTAATAAACGCTTTTTAAAAAAATCCAATATCTGGGTGAAATAAATTTTTAAAAGGAAGGGTTCAATGAGCTTAAACAGGTTAAGATGGCACTTTTCATTGTTTTTCTACAGTAGCGTTCTTAGGTTCTTTGGGCATTTTCTGTGTTGAGTATCCCCATCTTATGAGACCACGGAGCACTTTACGGGAGAGTGTGATGGAGGATTCTAATTCTGAGAAACACACCTTTGGAAACAGTCTTCTGGTGTCCTCCCAGGCTTCAACATGTACGATTTGAATGACTCCTTGGCTTCCTTGGGTAAATTTTCCCTGCCTTGACAATTGAATTCTCATGGAAACTTTTCTACTGTGTTTGTCTTCTTGCATTTATCAGAACGAGCAGTTCCATAATAGTCATCAACAAGCACAGTAGTTTTAGACACATGTAAATATTATTTGGAACTTGAGGAAATGAACATCCAGATAGGGTCAAATAATTTACCCAAGATCACATCATTTTATTTTATTTTTTATTTTATTTTATTTTATTTCTCTCTCTGTGAATACAAGAGCCTCTCCATTGAAGAGCTTCCTTTTTTTTTTTTCTTTTTCCCTGAGGCCTTTCAGAGCATCCTGGTGGGAAATACCTCATTCCATTGTAGAACACAGTAGGTCTGACCCAGAGGCCTGAGTGCTTTCGTAAACTCAGCAAAAGTGATGCTTATTACTGAGGAATATTTGCTCTTGCAAAGGAGCTCTTAGAATAAAGTATTTTTTGTTTGTTTGTTTTTTAACCCTAATTCATTTTGCATCGTGAGCAATGCAGAAACTGAAAATGCCAAAGAGGAGGAGGAGAGAGAGAGATCACAGAAAAGCTAGGCTCCTCAGAATAATGAACCTAATTTTTCCACAGCCAAATTGCTGGGACATGAAGACAGGAAAGCTTTTACCTGCCTGATGGAAAATGCCAAGCTGAAAGTGGAGTTCTCCGTTCCACTCCTGCTTGGTGGGAGGCCCTCGCAGTGTACACTTCTTTCCTGGCAGAGAGAGGAAGAGCCTGAAATATGGCTTTTCAACTTTATCAGCAATTGTATTGGGAAGCTATGGTGAGTTTGGGTTTGGTTTTCAAGTGTATGATTACCATCTTTCTAAGACGGTCAGAGAGAAAGCTTTTTAGGGGCAGGAGGAGGGACAGATCTGACATAGCTGTCACTGTCTCCCAAGGAGGCCCCAAAGGGCTTGGAAGTCCATCAAAGTAGGGATTCCCAAAGTGCATGGTCAGGAAATTTCTGGACAAAGTTTTGTTTGGAGAATTGGACTATGAAATGCCATTGACTGACTGAATAACAGAATTCATCTTGCCAGGAGTCTATTATAGACAGGGTTATTTCGAATTGGAATGGCTTGTCAATGGCTTCTCCCATTGTCCAGAAAGCAAAATGTCTCAGATGTGTATTATGTAGTGCAGAGGTAGGCACACATGCTTTGTGCATGTGCCTTATACATCAGCTAGTTCACTTTTGTAACCCCAGCAGTTAGCCCAGTGACTTGCATGAAGTAGGGAATTAGTGATGTTTGTTGAATGAATGAATTACTAAAGCGATTGAAGTTCTGATGTTGTAACTTTCTAGTTTAGAGATGGCTAAGTCACCCTAAGGTCTTCGAGCCTCTCTTCTCCTTTCATGTCTTCTACTAAAAATCTGATAATTCACAGTGCTTTTGTTGTTCAATACAGGAATCTGGCAACCTTAACATCTTAGCAATTATAAAGATGAACTGGATGTTCCAGAACAATTGGAAACAATGGTGAGGCCACAAAGGCCTCTTCTATGTGACAGAGAAGCAGCTCTAGGGAAGGACCCTGTTGGCTGAACTTGAAGCAACTGTTTGATAAACCAGTTACTAGAGACACTGCAGCCAGATGCTTGGGGGAGAAACTCATCTGTGATGTGGTTTTGAGAACCTTCTGGTTTTTCATGGCACTTCCTCCTCTGAATTCCAATAGTACCTTCTTTGTACTTTGCTTACATCACCTCACTTGGGAAGGAGCAAAGTGTTCGGGGTTGGAATTCCTGCAGTCAAGTCTGGTTGCTGTTGATTGTCCTCTTGCTATCATGTAGCATTTTTTCTAAGGACTAAACAAGATAATAAATGAGGAAATCCTGGTCACATCACAAAGCAACTTGCAGATAATAGTTGTGATGGTGGCATCTCATTTTATACTTAATTTTGGATAGGCCTGCTAGATTGTTCATTCCCTAAAAGCAGGAGGCTATGGATGATCTTTTTGTGTGTGTGTGTCACAGGGCCTAGTAGGGGGACTTAAATAAAATAATTGAAGAATTGAATCAGTACCGTGATAGGGTTAACAAATGACTAAGCCTTAAGCTGAGAGCAATCTTTCTTTGCCAGTTCAAACTTATAGTCATAAGGAGGGGCCTTTAGGAGATTGGGGAGGTGAGGGGCATGTAGGGGTGGAGGAGATGGGAGGAGGGAAAGGATATCAGAAGTCTAGGAAGGTATCTGTCATCCCCTCCCTCAGGGACAAATAGAAAAGGAAAGTCTGAGAGGAGGCCTAGTGGAGGTGCTCTTGAGAACATAAGTGCCTTCTTTTGTGGCAGCCAAGGGTGCATCTAAATGGGTCATGAACATTAGCATTGGCTCAGAAACCCCAGGCTGAGAAGCCAGCAGTGCCAAACGAGAGAAATAACCCGAAGGTTTTTTTTTTTAAACTACTGCTTATGGGGTCTTTTTTTTTTTTTTTAATATTTATTTATTTATTTGGTTGTGCCGGGTCTTAGTTGTGGCAGGCGGGCTCCTTAGTTGTGGCTCACGGGCTCCTTGGTTGTGGCAAGCGAACTCTTAGTTGCGGCATGCATGTGGGATCTAGTTCCCTGGCCAACGATTGAACCCAGGCCCCCTGCCTTGGGAGTGTGGAGTCTTAACCACTGTGCCACCAGAGAAGTCCTTAACCTGAAGATTTGAAAGAACCAAAATGCCCAATCCCCATGGAAGTTTGAAGGAGAATTAGAGGTCCATTGGCTTAGAGCAGGTCTTCCCTTCTGTCTAGCTAGGGATCGGAGGGACAGTGGCAGAGGTGAGGAAGCTCCATTGTTTGGCTGAACTCCATCGATATTGGAGGGCCAAATATGCATTTGGAAGATCTGGTGATTTTGTAAAGCTGTTTGCAAGGCCATATGGATATGTTTTTAGTTTAAATGAGGGTCAGTGTGATCTATTAAAGAGTCGGTGGCTTAAGTGTTCCTCCTGTCTCGCAAGGCAGCCCAGGGATGGTTTCATCCCTGTTGACAGCCACTCCCTGAAGCTCTGGACTAGGCATTACTGGCTTTGTTAAGGCGTGTCCCAGCCCTGTCTGCCTGACCAGCCCTTTCCTCTTTCTCCTGAGTCTTGTTTCTTTATGTGCTGCCTTGTCCTTTGTGTCTGAGGTGGGTACCGCTGCCTGCGAGTTCTCTCACTGTAGGTTTGGGTGTGGCTGCAGAGACAAAGATGAACATGACTCCTGGCTGCCTCCCAAGTGATTCTTCCAGTGGCAGCAGAATAACACCTGTGGGAAAGTCATCAAAGGCTAAACAGGACCCAGAAGGAGTAAGTCGGTCCCAGTGCCTCCCTGCCCAAGCTTCACTCCCCTCTACGCTCTCAGTACTAACTCTTCTCACAAGATCATCACACCCCTTTTTTCTGTCCCAAACGCTAAACCTTTTCTTGATATGAATCAATTCGTGTTGCCATCATTTGTTGTGTTGTTTCTGCATCCATTTGCGTGTTAAGTGAGTGTCTTCTATCTTCATTTATAAGTCCACAGCCATGAGGATTTGATTGTATCTATCTTAATGAGCTTCTCGAGAGGAGTAACAAAGGCTTATTCATGATCGCGTCCATGGGACCTGGGGATGGAGTTTCTGCTCTGGTACCGGCACATGGTTGTTCAATAAAGATTCAGAGGATAGGAACTGAAAAATGCCAGGCTTGTATGTGTGCCAGGAAAATGAGGAACACTGGTCATGAATCACGAGTGTGTTCATTAAAGACCCAGATGGAAATTCAGAGTGATCACGAATGCAGAGCTACTGATAAGCTGAGTTTCTGCTTTGCTTTTGACTCCCTTATCTTTGACAGGACCCCCATGTCAACTGGTAGCAAATGTAGGCTCGGGATCTATAAGATCTCTGAAGAAATAAAAGACCTAGTAGCCAAAAGTAGGCTCTGAATAGCTTATGTCTTTGGGAGACCAAGAAGGCTGTCCAGGAGTCAATGTGAAGCCTTGAAACTGTGTTGAGCAAACTTTTCCATCGTTTCTTTGCTGGCTCAAGAGTTCCCTCGTCAGCTGTGTGTTTCCCCTAATAAATCTGTTCATTATGTTGTGTATACATAGTTCTTTTAATTTCTGACTGGCTCAGTTACTTCTCAGAATGTTGTATAATTTCTATTGTGAATTGTTTTTGCTCTGAGAGAGACTGGAACTCATTTGCATGTATACCCTCTCTAAGCCAGTGCCACCCTAACGGCACACCACTAA
Organism: Balaenoptera borealis; assembly: GCF_965194805.1. NCBI lineage: Eukaryota > Metazoa > Chordata > Mammalia > Artiodactyla > Balaenopteridae > Balaenoptera > Balaenoptera borealis. The sequence goes on from NC_138876.1 coordinate 21,923,107, forward strand.
TTTATGACCTAAGTTTTTCTTTTTTTTTTAATCAGTGTCATCATGCTGAGGTCAGCTTCACTCTACCCTATGGGCTATGCTCTTCTTTACACAAGAACTTAAGGAATACATTAGGGACCCAGGAGGATAAGGGGACTCCTACAAATCCTGACTCCTCTCTCTGTGTCCAGAGATGGCATAGATGGGCTGAGTGTTTATAATCATGCTTGTCATGATGGCCATTAAGAGAGGATTAGGGGGTCTCCCTGGTGGCGCAGTGGTTGAGAATCTGCCTGCCAATGCAGGGGACACGGGTTCGAGCCCTGGTCTGGGAAGATCCCACATGCCGCGGAGCGACTAGGCCCGTGAGCCACAATTACTGAGCCTGCGTGTCTGGAGCCTGTGCTCCGCAACAAGAGAGGCCGCGATAGTGAGAGGCCAGCGCACCGCGATGAAGAGTGGCCCCCACTTGCCGCAACTAGAGAAAGCCCTCGCACAGAAACGAAGACCCAACACAGCCATAAATAAATAAATAAATAATTTTTTTAAAAAAAAGAGAGGATTAACGTAAGGAGATTAAAAGACTAACATAAGGAAATACGCTTTGAGGTTGTTCTAGGCATAGTTTGCTCTAGACCAATTAATACTGGAGAAATTATAGCTCACAAATGTCTACATTTTGATTTGCTTGAAATGTGATTTAGACCAGTTCAGTTTAACATATACTAACTGAACACCTACTATAAACTCAGAAAGTTTACTACGCACTTGGTATGCAGAGCTGGATGACACAGGCCCAGTTTTCAAAGAACTCATCAGAAGTTTTGTTCGCAACGATGAAGAATTCTACATTTAACCCTTAACATGGTTCTGAAACAATCTAGATTTCAGACCAAATGTATATCACAGGCACTGCCTTTCTTCATATTACTGATTATTCCTTATTCATATATATTTTTTCACTTTAGTGTTCTCATAGTTCCCATAGGATCTGCAAAATTGTTTACCTGGCCTTGGTCAATCTCCACCTACTGTTAATTTACCTGAAGACTGCTTCCCTTTACAGGGGCATAAATATACAAATAGTTTTATATTAGGTTTAGAGAAAAGAAGATGTATAAGCTCTAATTATTACAATGTCAGATTCAGCATTAACCTTTTTTTTTTTATAACATGTTTACCTGTCGCCGTGAAGATCTATCCTCTCTTTTCTGCTAGTCTGAGTTTTCTTCCTTCTCAGATTCAGCTCAGATCGCAACTCTTTTCTTGGGCCTTTCTTAACTGGCCCAGGCCCTTTTCTAACTTCTAAAACACTGATTTGTCTGACTGTATTTTGGCACTTAACGTGTATTTTATTGTTATTATCTCTCATCTCTGTTCTTCAATTAGCCCTGTGAGGAACTCAAGATGTAGCTGCATTGTGTGTGCTTTTGTGTTCTTTGAGCATCTAGCCTAGAACCTTGCACATAGTGTGCAGTTAACAAACAGCTCCTATTTGTTAATTGATTTTGCTTTTTCCTACGTGAGGTGTTGGTTACCCATATTAATTAACGCCCAAGGCAAAACATGACAGCTACATGTGCTGGTCTAAGAAAAATAAAAATCAAAGCAAACCCTTGAAAGCTGAGAGCCTAAAACCTCATCTTGATAAGGGAAAGAACAGTTTTATGAGCTCAGCCATCATTTAGCATTTTGGCTTCCCCTGCATGATCTGGCATGGTACCACACCACAGAAATATTTGTTTACTTCTTAGGACCCTGGGCTGGGGGCACAGTGCCGCTCTCCATTGCCTGCTTTTGTCATTTTTCATGTTTGGCAATTGAAGCTGATCCAAATAAAACGTTATTTGCAAAAAAGTTAAAAGCAAAATGTTCACTGAAAAGACATTCTTCTTTGAGTAGGGAATATCTCTGTATTTCTTGTTTGGTTTTAACATCTACATTGGCAAATTACTGGTTGATCAATGCTTGGCTGTTCACCATGCAGCATCTTATTGGAACAATTAAAATGGTACAGAAAAGTCATGGCAGTGGAGCTGAAGCTGGGAGTTTCCTGGGAACCATTTAAGATACTTGGCAGATTTTGCCAAACAGGCCTAGGCCATATGTAGGCAAATAACCATGCATTAAAGAACTTTTTCAAATCTCCGAGTAATCTCTCTTGGACATCTTTTTTCTTTTGTTTCCAAAAACACAAAAAGAAAGAGTCAGTGCCACTGAGCATAAATCATCTCAAGTTGCTCAGGGGTGACATAATGTGGGTCAAGGTCCAATGACCTGGAAAGATGGAGTCCAGTATAGCAGGAACCTCAGACTTGCCCCAACTCCCTCCATGTCGTCTAGCCCTAGTATGCTACTTCCTTCTGGTTCTGATATGTGTTATGTATCAGTTTATATCCTCTAAGACCTAAACCTGTATAAACATTTGACAACCTACAGAAAACCTTTTTTTGTAGGGTGGTGGGGAGAGAAAGCAAATAGCTAAATCTGACCACCCCCTTTAATACAAGGCCTCTGTCTCCATCCTTACTTTGAGAATCCTTTTAGCGTTGGAAAGCAGTAGGGTAGAATCCTAGACCTGTTTCTTTTCCAAGGGAAAAAAACTCTCATGGAATCAGAGGCTTTGGAATTTATTTGTGGCCACAGAGATAATCCCTTTTATAGGAAGAATGAACTAGCAAATAATTCCCAGCCTCGAGCATGCTTATCTCTTGCCGAATCCACCCTTTTTTCAAGTTAGAGTGTTCTTTATTGAGAAATGTGTTTGCTTTCCCAGTGATTCTGTCCTTGTGCAATTGTTTTCTGTTGTTGTTGTTGTTGTTTGACTTTGAGGTTCAAGGTTCTTGTCTGGAGGAACCTTGGGTTATTACCAAACTCATCCAAGATATGCAGGAAAGATCTCCGTTAAGTTAAAAGGTATTTGCTTGCCCACAAGTTCACATTTGCATTTGCATCTCGGCCAGCCTTTGTTTCTTGGAAAGCGTTTTTCACACATGCTGAGCCTTGGTGGGAAAATATAAACTCCTGGCTTTGAAGGGTGCCATGTATGCAAATGTAAAAATGTGGTAGGATAAAATATATCTCCGTACTGGGCCAAGGCTGGCTTTATATTTCTCATTTCGGTTGGCATCCATGGCTTTCACTTTTCTGAGAGATGTAAGTACAGTGCTGGGTGGGGTTTGTGTGGATAGTCTTACCAGTGTAGATCTAGAATCTGAATCAACCTGACCTCTGAACTTCCATTTTAATTCCATAGGAGATTTGAGCCTCAACGTTTTTTACATTTTGCCTGTCAGGGAGCAGCTTGACTGTTTCTGATGGGATACTCTTACATTTCTACAGGGGTATAAAGGTTCTTTCAACACCAAAGGAATAGAATCTAGGAGAGAGGCACAAAGCAGTGGAAGTGGTTTAGGGAACCTTATTTTCTTCCCAAATATAACTGAACTACTGAAAGTGTGGAAAAAGGAAAATAACTATTATTAAATGGTATAATCTAGTCAGGTATTTTCAAAAGACAAAATGACCACTCAGAAACTTTGAGTTCTAGCCAGTCCTCTCAGGAAGCTCTAACAAGTGACTGAAAGTCATGGGTGGAGCCATGGAAAATCACAGTCAAATAATGAAGTGTCAAAAAAGATCATTTAAATAAGTAACACAAAATGACCCAATGACACTGGTGAGCCGATTCTGAGATGAGGAGAGAATATTTTCATTCTACTGGAATAATTTTTCTGGCCATTGACTGTCATGTTCCTAAGTGTCTATATATTTAGGACTTCCTATGTTGCATTTGAATTATTCTCAGAATTGGGCCTTCAGTGTTGATCTAGGCCCTGGAGTTCTGTTCATATTACTAGGCAATGTGTGGGCAGCGCAGATGTCTTTCCATGGAAGCTATACTCTAGATTTAGTGACATAACTTAGGGAAGGCGCCTAGCATTGTGCCTGGCATGTAGCAAGTGCTCAATGCAGTAGTTACTGGTGCATTTCAGAAAAAAATCCTTGTCATCCAGGAGCATATAGCCAAGTAAAGTAAACAGAAAAGAGACATGAAACTATTATTAATGATGCAAGGCAACATATGATTATGTATCTGTTTTTAGAGTCAGTCAGACTGAACATTAGTGGTCCAGAGAAGGGAGACATCAATATGGACTTTGGCAGGGGGAAAGGTCTCACGGAGCAGAAACAACCTGAACTAGAACTGAGGTTAGGGAGAATTGGGACAGGCAAAGAGAAGGGAAATGATAGGCTAAGAGTATGGAAGTGATCTGGCATGATGAGGGGCAGTAAGCCCCAAAGTTGGTAGGGTCGTTGACTAGATCTGCTGTTTGTGCACCAGATCCCTAAAAGGAACAATATTTTCCTTCCTTGGTTAGTCATATTCACATTTTTTTTTCTTTGAATAGAAAAGTAGGCTTAGCCTAAATACCTTGGATGAGGCTGAGGTACCAACTTGCCTGCCAACAATGCTTTAAACGGAGCAGCTTTCCTGGCTACATAAACTAACGCGAACTATCAGAGGGAGATTCTGTGTGTCGATTTCCCAGAATATCTGACCATTGTCTGGGTCATAGAACTGATATTCCAAGTACAAGTTAGATCATTTCCATTCATGGACATAAGTGAAATGCTTCTCCTTTAGGTAACTCATTTGAAAATGCTGTTTCCTGAGTCCACATTCTTTATTTTATTTTATAGGGCAAATGTTATGTGCCTACAGCATAGGGTAGGATATCATAAAAGATACTTGTTCAGAGTTTAATTATTGTACACAAGACTCCAGCAGAGTGATTTCAAAGCCTTTTTGAATGACCGAATATTCAGTTTTCTGTACCCACAGCTGTCTATTCTTATGCTTTATGGAGGCCTTCCTTTCCTCTATTTGTTGAAGATATAAAACCACATCTCAAAACCCATGTAAAAATACTATAAAAAGCATCCATGATTAATAGAACGTTTTCTACATTAACTGTCTTAACCAATTCTATTAAAAGAAATTTTAAAGAATATCTCCCCTCTTTTTTCTCCTTCCAAGTTTTAGGGGGTGTTCCAAATATGGAAGCCTTCTGTCAGAATTCCCTCAGATTGACAGGGTGGCTTTATGATTGTGATATAAAAAGACAGAGGTTTCTACTTTCCACCCCCCCCCAATGGTTGTTTTAACCATCTGACAACTAAAAATGTGCTTAAGGACTTGGTACACTGATGAAAATGGAAGTCATACACTTTATCTGAGACCCTATCCATTTAAAAAATGACAGGAAACAGTCAAGGTGCTTTTAAACTCATTATTATTAACTCACTGCTTGGGGTGTTCCTTTCTCAGAGGCTATACCTTGTCTGAGAATCACCTCCTCTCTGTCTCTCTCTCTCTGTCTCTCTCAGCATTTTTTCCTCAACTGTCCCCTCTGCTGACTTTTCCGCAGACTTCACTTTATTTACGAGAAATTGAAGTGACAGTCTAACTGAGACGGTGATGGTCAGGTTTCAAAGAATAATACAGCACATCGAAGAGAAACAATCACCAGAAATCAAGCACTTGTAAGAAGCCCAAGATAAAAGACTCTTGTTTTCTTGGCAAGCCCGATAGATGTTCTGCAGTGACAAATGATATAACTGTTATCTTGACACCATACTCTCCCATGTTGAAACTGTTTATGAGAAACAAACATCATATGAAAAACAGATTGCCAGACACTAAGTAAATCACTATAAAGGGTAGTGAGTCAAGTATTGCCAGTTTTACCCACATTGTCATTGTTATGATGTAACACATTCCTGAAGTCTGATATTGTATCCAAATTTGGGCACAAAAAACCTCCTCTTGATCAGTTGGCTGAAATTCCCCGCCGCATAATATGTCACACACACACGGAGACAGACACACACATACACAGATTTGGACGCACATCCAACCTGAGCAAAGCACAAAGGACAATCCGGAAAGGGTGGAATATTAAAAAGGTGTGCAGAGATTATACAAACTGTAAATTTCAGCCCTTGCCCAGGCAATAAACCCAGTAATCCTCTAAGCTCTGCTAGCAATGATTAATAAACAGTGGGTGTGCTAAACATATGGAAAAATCATCCCATCTGGACCATTTAAAACTAGGACATAGACTTTATCTTTGTTTATTTCATCCTTAGCTAAAAGGCTTATTATGAATTGCAATAATCCAAGAAGCCAACCATGGAAGACAGACAAACTCTTTAGATAAAACCAAAAAAGCAAGTTCTGTAACCGAGGACCAGATGTATTTTTGGGTTTAGCCCTTGTACATATTTAGCCGAGCTTTTCAAGTGGTGAAGATTTGCATGTTTGTTTTGCAATACTAATGAATATGTTTTTGATTTACATTTTAGAAAATGGAAACTTTTATCTTCTTGGGGCTTTGTAACTTAATGACTTCCAGAGGGTGGCTTGGTGTCCTCTTTTAACCCTTCACCACGAGAAACGTATCTCTTTCAGAGGCCCAGCGCTCTATCTTCCTGAATGAAACCCCTAAGATAATGTGGTTCTGTCTTTTGTTGCCGGAATGGCAAGGGTTGAAGAGCTTTTGGCTTTCAATCTAGTGAAAACATATGTAAATGGCAAATTATTTTTAAACTAGCTTTAATGTGAATCTTGGGGGTATAGAGAATGACTCCACAGATGATATTTATATTAGATGAATAAGGACAACTCTTTTGGAAAAACATTGCTTTGAGAGGTAAGATCTTGAGTATTGGTTCAATTTCCTCGGAGATAAAGATTGTTTTAGGAGGATGAGGAAAACGTCTTACTGAATTTTTTACTTCTGGAAGATATCCTTAGGAGCAGTTCTTTCTTCCTTTAAGTTTCTTTGAAGATGTTACGTGGAAAAATAAGTAAACATGTTTTCCCCCCAAGACTTCCTGTGCTTGTAATTTGGATTCGACAAGGACCTTATCAGAAATGGAAAATTTATCCTTGAGGGATAACAGAGTATTTTAGAATAAGAGATAACTCGAGCTTTGAACTCTCATTATTTGACAAATTGGACCAAGGAGATAGTTTTTCTTCCAAATTCTTCCAGTAGTTTTTAAAAATAGAATATGATAAAAGAATAAGTATGCCCTTAAAAGCCTGTGTTGGGGCCATGAAATCTTTTAAATGCTTAACTTTCTGGGACAAACAAGTAAAGGTGTAATATCACACTGAGCATGAAATGGGAGATGTTTTGCATTAGTTCTACAGTGATTAGCTGCGTTGAGGTTCAATGAAAATGTGCTAGTGAGGGCTGAGTTGTCCTTTGATAAGGAACCAATGGCGTTTTTATTGTGTAATATCTGAAAGGCTTATGATCAAGAGTCCCTAAACCTAGTTCTTCACAAGGGAAATCATTTCTCCCCTAGAGAATATTTTTCCCACCCAGACTCTCTTAATAACTAGTTTTAACTTTCCAGAACAGTTTTATAGTGTTGTATTAAAATTGGATACATATTTGCTGTGAGTTCTTGGTTAGCAGGCATTTTCTAACACAATTTACTTAAACTAAAAAAGGTTGAAACGTGGTGTAAGAATTCCTTACTTTCCCTTAAAAATTCCTCCAAAACTTTCAGTTCTCGTCTATTTTAGATCCGAGAGAAAAAAATACCTAAGTGTATTTTAAAAATACCTAAATGTATTTTAAAAGTAGTTATTTTTCTTATTATTCAGGATCTAAGCCTAGATGGATATTTCTTTTAATGTGATCTTAACTTACGAGATCTTATTTTAAAATTATTTATTAATAATTTAGATCTTAATTTATCCTTGCTCTTCCTCTCCGCTAAAGAGGAAGGGAACAGGTAACCAATTGATTGTGTAAGCACTATGTGCCTGGAAGTTTGTCTTTGCTATGTTATGTTCACAGAGGCCTACAAGTAGATCTTATTACAGAGGAGCAAATCGAAGCTTAGAGAAGCTAACTAATGTAAGGTCACAGAATTAGGTTGATACAGACCCAGGATTCAAACTCAGTTCTTTTTGCTTTTCAAAATGATTTTCTCTGCCCAACATCATGCTGTTGTAGCCCTTGCATCTCAGAGTCATTAATCTCAAATCTCTTTTTTTGTTGGTGCCCTTCAAAATGAATGTGTCCAGCATACCAGGTACCTCGAATAATGTAAATCTGCTTGGGCATAGAAAACCAGCTGCTGGTGGGATTGCTGGATGAATATTGTGGAGAAGCTAGTGGGAGAGAGTTGGGGAAGAAGACCAGAAGGAGACATGGCATAGCCAGGCGAAGAGCAGTGGTGGCCTTGGCCAATGGTTCCTAACCTTTGTGTAGCATCCTTTGAGACTCTGATGGAAGTTATAGACCCTGTCCCTAGAAAATTTGCTAAAAATTTCAGGACTTTGCAGACCTGCTGAAGTTGCTGAGACTGACAGATTCTATGCTGAGTCCTTGGCCTTAGTCCTGGTTACTCTAAAGTATGGTCCATGGGCCAGCAGCATCAGCAATCTCTAAAAGCTTTTACAAGAGAAGGATCTCAGGCTCCAGTCAAGAACGATCAAATTAGAATCTACATTTTACAAGATCCCTAGATGATGCCCAAGCACCTTACAGTGTGAGAAACATTGGTCTAGGCAGGCAGTAGTCAAGTAGGAATGAGGGTGTGAGGTTGACGTGTCAGAGGGTAAAGGTAGTGAAGATTGTGCTTAAGCAGGAAGAATGGGGAGAGAACAGGGTCTCAGATTTATCAGGAAATGAGAAGATGGTTGGAGGCTGGTCATGGAGCTGTTAACTGTGGACATTTCTCATCTTCAGTCATGGTCAGTGGGTAGGAGGCACTTGCTTGAGTTGTCTGATTCTTCTTATCAACCACCTACACTTACTGAGTTTCAAATGACTAGAGTGGTTTTCACATAATAGCCATAAAAAAGTCATAGTTTAAAAGTAGGAAGTATTTGAGAAATGATGAAATTGTTTATTTGACTGTTAGTCACTTAAACTACTCAATTTGAGTTTGTTTTGATCATCTTAAATTAGTATTGCTAATAAATGGCTTCCACATCCTGTGGAAAAGTGGTTTGAACTATCTTCTTTTAATTAAGGGTTTTGGATGGATGTCCACACATTCCTTGCAGTTTCTGATGTATCCTCACGATCCCTGGGACAGAGTTGCAGGAAGTAGCTGAGCAAGGTGTCTTATACACCATAGCCATTCAGAGCATTTTTCAACAGGAGTGGAAGGTCCTTGTAGGGACTGGCCCTGGCAAGGCAGCATCAGGACTCTTAATCAGAACTTGGTCCACCCCACCCAAGATGAGAACCTGGGTCATATAGATGGTGACCGTAAGATAGTTTTGCTGTAAATGCACTTATTCACTTTTATTTGTTGGCCTTTTAAGCATGTGAAGCCTTAGCAAATAGTCATTAACTGCTTTAGCTTAAAAATCCCTTTGTGATAGGACAGTGCACAAGTCTATAGCACATAAGTGGTACCAGTGTTCTATTGGGAGCACTTCTTGGGTGGGAAAAGGACTTGAGACCCATAAAATAGTATAACTAAGCAAGATAAAGTATCTCTGGTTAAACTGTTTCTAGGTGCAATGGATTCTGGGAAGACACAGCAGGGTTTTCAATAAGAAAGTAATTTAGGCATTTGGCACACAGTCGTTGAGAACTGGCTCTGCTGCAGGCCTTGTGTGGGTGATGGACATACAGTTATGACAAGGACATGTTCCCTACCCTTAAGGAAGTCCAGTCAAGTGGAGTAGGTACTATGGGAGGGGAGGGGTAGAGTGCCATAAATGCGTATTGGAAAGTGCCCTTACCTAAATTTGTTGGGACAGTGAAGGCTTCCTGGAAGGAAGTAAAGGAAGTGAAGAAAGAGACATATAAGCTCATATTTGAAGTGGTGAGGGGGGCGGAAGGGTGCCCAGGCAGAGGGAATGGGACGTGCAAAGGCTCAGAAGTAAGAGATAGGATGGTGCTGTCAGACAACAGGAAACATGCCGACACCATGAGGGTGTCTTGCCTGCGGATCTGGAATAAAACCTTAGAGCTTGAAGAGGCCTTTTAGGTCAACTAGTCTCAGCCCCCCACGATGTCGTAACAGACGATCCCTCATTGTCCCTTCAGCACCTCCTGTGATGGAAAGCTGCCCAGCGAAGTCCTTCCACAGGGAGAAGTGAAATCCGTCTTCGGCTTCTCATCACTGGGCCTAGTGCTGCCCTTTCTTGTCACCAGGACAATTTGAAGCTTCTCCAGTGTTTAACAGTCACTAGTCAGTGACCCCAATACCCTTTTGGGGACTGCCTTGCCAAAGGAGATGAGGCAAAGTCCAACTGGACAATGGCATACATGTAGCAAATATTGTACTTCGTGCATTCAAATCCTACAATATCCCTGAACTGCAGTTTTATATAGGCTCTCAGTCAATCATGATATTTCACGGAAGAAGTGGGAAGAGGCCAGATATTTGGCTTAAAGAGCTCACATTGTTAAGATTATATTAAGGATTCAATTTTGTGCAAGCCTTCCTGTAAATTTCCGCCTCCCATCCACCAAGTCTTATACCATGCCACTGTTGTGCTGGCTTGAATTGTCAGCACACCTGTACTTTTTTAATGATTATGGCTAAACCCTAGTGCCAGCTGGAGGGAAAGGTCACATTTCATAGTGGTGTAATTGGAGAACTGTGTTTCTTAGGAATAGAGGTAGCAGAGCCTTGTTGGAAAGTTTGAGAACATAGACCTAGTCAAAAGCCACTTACCTTTAGCAGTGGATCACTTCTTAAATAACTGATTGGATCTCGATTTTTTATTGTGACTGCTCCCTCATATAGCTAGAGGATTAAGCTAACAGAATTAGATATGTCCAGAAACCAAAGCAGAATCTGGGTCATAAGAGAGGACAGAGTTGCAGGTAAGTGGGTCCAGTGTGTAATGTGGGGTCCATAATACACTTTCACACCTCCTGCATTTATGATTGAAAGGACGATTTTCCTCAGCAAGTGGCCCTGAATCATCTTTATTAGTTAAAGCCATGTTTGCTGTTCTAATAATAAAAAAGTAACTTTTTTAAAAAAAAAGTTTGTTTACTCTTTTTTTTTTTTTTTAAAGGGAACGCTATTTATTTATTTATTTATTTTGGCTGTGTTCGGTCTTCGTTTCTGTGCGAGGGCTTTCTCTAGTTGCAGCGAGCGGGGGCCACTCTTCATCGCGGTGCGCGGGCCTCTCAGTATCGTGGCTTCTCTTGTTGCGGAGCACAGGCTCCAGACGCGCAGGCTCAGTAGTTGTGGCTCACGGGCCTAGTTGCTCCCTGGCGTGTGGGATCTTCCCAGACCAGGGCTCGAACCCGTGTCCCCTGCATTGGCAGGCAGATTCTCAACCACTGTGCCACCAGGGAAGCCCAAAAAGTAACTTTTATTTATTTCTGTAGCCTGCCTGTTCCCTAATGCAGACTGTTGATGGAATACAGACATGGGTAAGCATTGTCATAGTGCCTTTTACACTGTAGAAGTATGTCCTTAGAAGAAGAGATTACATATGTAGAGTCACAATGCTTAAACTGTAGACATGAACTTGGTTTCAGAGGAGATGAAGTGACATCTAAAAGATGAAACATGCGTAGCATTTGAGTTTAGAAAATTTTAGTTTCATTTGCAGCAACACAGTGAAAATATCCAAGATCTAATCTTAAAATAAAACTTGGCTCTAAGAGGCATGTGTAATAAATTAGCAGATTAAAGTTGTTTACACCTTTGGCATTTTTAATCTCATATTTCTGCTTTAAATAGCTTTCCTGGCAATTATATACTAGTTTTTTTTTTACCATATAATTCTGAAAGTTGCATATTGGACATGCTTTTGATATTTACTTCAACTATTTCTTTCTGCCTCTGACCGTAAGATGACTATTAGTTAATGACAACTCACAAAATATTCTCATTTATGTTTGATTTACTTTTCAAATGAATAAATATGAAAATGTACTTTTCATGTAAATAAATAGTATTTGGTAAAACTATTTCCTGTTTCTTTTGAAAATGCCTTTATAAGTTGTTACTTTGATACTTTGAAATAATAAATATTTAAATTAATTCAACATATTTGAAGAAATATTTATGTGAGTCTCTGGTGAGTTAGACATGGCCCTACATCCTGCAGAGGATATCAAACTGAGGGACACATTCTTTAGCCCTACAGGGGCCTTACAACCTTGTAGACAATTTAGGACAGATACTCAAATGATTGTGATGGAAGGGCCATGAATGAAATTCAAAGACAGTACTGTGAATCCAAAGGGGGAAAAGGTAATGTCATTATGTGCTACAAATGTAAGATTTTTTTTCATATTGGGACATCCTCATCAGATACTTTCTTGAAGAGACTTTTCTTGACCTCCCCTAAAATGGGTCTGATTTCCTCGCTCTTAAAGATCTCCGTGTGCTTCCTTAAAAAAAAAAAAAAAACAGCTTTATGGAGGTATATTTCACATACCATGACATCCACTCATCTAAACATCCATGCACCTGTATGTTTCCGTGTGTGTGTGTGTGTGTGTGTGTATGTGTGTGCTTGAGCGTGTATGCATGTATGCACGGTGTGTGCACTAGACTAACCTAGGTCTGGACTTCCTCTGAGCACCCAGCTCTCCCTGCAACCCTGTCTGGTCATGGCTCTTTTCCTCTATCACCTCCTGGACCATTGGTCATGAAGGTGCATTTGGGTGTCTTCCTAGTTCACCATTTCCATTTCCAGACTGTTCATTCTCCCTCCCTCTTCCCTAGAACCCTGCAGTTTTGACTCCCTTGTCATTAGACAATCCCACCTACCACCTTCTTTGTCTGTGGACCCCGGGATCACTCCTGTTCATTTGTTGAAGACTTTCATTCCTGGTTGATTGTCGTTCTCTCTTTTCTTAATTCTCCCCTATTTTAATATCCAGAGGGTACTTGTGATATCCTGGCCACTCAGTTCCTTGACCTCCTTTCCTCCAGTGATCTCATTCCGCACTCTTCCTCTAGCCCCCTCCCTCCCATGGTTCTTCTCTAGACTAGAATCTAGACTTCCTGTGACCTGTCCGTAATTCCAGTTTCAAACATCCCACCCTCTGACCTCCACTTCCTATCTTTTCAGCTTAATTCCTCTAATATCTGACGCCATCACTCCTCGAACTCTCTGGGACCTGCAATCTATTGATCCTACCACCTTTCTCCTCTCCCTCCCTCCTAATGCTAATTCCTCTTACTACCCACCCATCTTACCACCTTTTTCCTTACCCTCCTTTTTAATCATGTTCCTCCCTTCCCAGCTTAAATCCTGTGCTCAGTTATTATAATCATACCCTTGTACCTGCTCTCAATTCTCTTGACTCTCTTGCTTCCTTGAACTGACTTCGGAAAAACCCATCCTTGGTTAAATCCAACTCTGCCTATTCTATGCCTGTACCTATGCACTGAATGTGGCTGGAAAACACACGCACACACACACACACACACACACAATGACTGGTTTTATTGTTAACCTTATGACCGTAAACCTCATGTGAATATCTAATGCTTCCCAGCAATCGTACTACATTTTCCTAATGTATTCACCCTGCTCTTCTGGACAACTGTTTTATACCCGTTCTTTCTTTTTCAAACCTCTAGCATCTCTGTGTCACCAGAGATGGCTTTGCTTCCTACTTTTTTGGAAACACAGAAGCAATCATAAGATAACTTCCTACAGAATACCACCACCAAATTTAGCTACCTCCCAGTACCTGTACTGACCTATTCTTGCATCCCTCCTGTTACCATAGAGAGGAAATGTCCATACTCCTATCTAAAGACAACCACTCCATGTGTCTATGGATTCCATAGCCTCTCACCTTACTCAAGGTCATTGCTCCAGCAATTTTGTTTCCCATATCATTAATTTCTCCCCTCTCCTGGATTATTCCCATCAGCATACAAATATTTACACTGTTATTTCTCTGATTAAAGTCTCCATCATGCCACAGAAACTTTTTCCCTCAAAGTTGCCGGTGACCTCACACTGCTAAGTCCATTGCTCCACTTTTAGTGCCCACGCTTAGACACAGTGGTCACTTCCTTCTCCTTGAAATGGTTTCTTCACTTGGCTTCTAGGGTCCTACACATTTCTAGTCTTCTCTTCACACCACTGACAGCTGCTCCTGTTTCCTTTGCTGATTCTTCATCATCTTCCCAGCATACAATGGGCTCAGTGCTTGGTCCTCTTCTTAGTTACCCGCATCCTCTCTCACTGCTCCCATCTATTTTCATGACTGTCAATATTGTCAACCTGCTGACAGCTCTTAAATTTATATCTCCAACTGCGACCTCTCCATGAACTCTAGATTTGTATGTTCAGCTGCCTCTGGGCATCTCCCCTTGGATGTCTAGCAGACAACTCAAATGAAACATCGCTAAAAGTGCACTGCTGATCTTTCCTCCCCAAACTGCTGCACCTTCATTCTCTCCCATCTTGGTAAATGACAGTTCTGTCTTTCCAGTTGCTCAGGCCAAAATGCTTGATATCATTGTCAACCCCTCTCTTTTTCTCATATCCCACACTCAATCTGTCAGCAAATATTATTGGCTTTTCTCTCAGAATATATTGAGAATCCAAACACTTTTTCCACATTCACCTCTGAAGGTGATGGTCTAAACCACCATCTTCTCTTACATAGATTGTTGCAATATGCTTCTCATTGAACTCTTGGCTTCCACTCTCACCTTGCATTGAGATCCCTTTAAATTCTAAGATGATGTCACTCCTATTTTCAAAAATTCCAATTTCTCTGCATCTGATACAGAAGAAAAGCCAAGGTCCTTAGTGACCCACAAGACCCTACTCAATCTGCCGACTCCTGTTCCACATTTACCTCTACGATTGCTACTTCTCTCCCCTCACTTTCTCTACTTCAGCCACGCTCTAGGAACTCTAGGTTTCCTCCTGGCTCAAGACCTTTATTACTGTATTCCATCTTCCTAGACTATTCCTTTCCCTCATTTGCCCCTCACTTCCTTCAAATCTTTGCTCCAACATCACCTTCTAAATGAGGTCTTCCTTAACTGCGTCATTTAAAAATCTAACCTCCTAGGTCCCTAACCCCATTCCCTGCTTTATTTTTTCCCATAGCATTTAGCTCATTTTAATATATCATATAATTTGGTTTTTAAAAAAATCTGTTTGATTTATTGACTTTCCCTCAACTAGAATATACACCCCATAAAGGCAGAGATTCTCTTCTGTTTCATCCATTGCTGTATTCCCTAGAACAGTACTGCCTAGATAACTAGATACTCAGTAATATTTGTTGGGCAAAGGGATGGAGTTCACACTAGCTTAGCTGAGATGAAGCCTACCATGGCCACGTGAAGGTCTGATTATTTTGTAGGTGCTCCCTCCAAGGACATGATTTTTAAAGCCTGCCTCCCCAGTGATCTTCTCCTTCCCCATCATTTCTCTGAGGACTATTCAAAGGAAACCAGATATAATCTGACTTCTGGAGTGGAGGGAAAAACAATGTGGGGGTCCCAGAGGAGGGGGACAAAGGGGTTAAAGTGACTGAGTGGGGCAAAGGGAGAGGGGAGAGCGGGTCCCAAAGGAGCGGTTTCGTTTCCCTGGAGACTGCCTGACACCTGTGAGTGGGCACCTGTTCAAAAGATCGACCCAAGCTTTCCTTTCAACTCAGGACTCCCACATCTTCCCCACACCTCCACATCCCTGGGCACTCAAGGTTTGTCACGCTCTCACGAGAGACTTCTCAAGCTGCTTCATGGGTGGTGGGGAGCGGGAAGGAAGTGTAATGTATTTTTACAAAACCACTCTAAAATTCTTGCATGAAAGGTGCTAAACATGCAAACTGTTAGATTTTATTTTTAAATTGTGCAAGCTATATATTTCCCCATTAAATGTTCACTTGCCAGTTATTCTCTTTCTGCTTGAAAAAATAATAAAATCAAATCGTATAGTATCCAATTACTGAGATAAATTTGAAATATAAAAGAAGTATTCTTTCTTGTTCCTGTGAGATGCTTCCAGTCATTTAAAGGATAATATTAGCCATAATGGCTTTCATATCTTCATTTCTAATGTAGTTACCATTCTGTCATAGACCATGATCTCTGAAGCAGATAACAGAAGAGTTGTAGGGCATGAAAGCAGGCTGTCTCTCCCCTAACTTGTCCTGTTAAGTCGCTCAACTTTTCCAAAGTCAAAATGTCTCTCTACCTTCTTTAAATCACCTAATTATATTTTAATTAAAAAAGAATAATTCTCCATCGGTGGGAAAATTAGTCCCCCTTTCCAACACTTATACTACCTCCTTCCTATTAAGACTATCCCGCGCCCCCCATCTAATGCATCCTGCTGCTTCTTGACAGTTTTTCTTGCTCAGTCATCAGTTGGACCCTGCTCAGAGTTTGAGCACCCGCTAAGACTAGGATGAAACCGGGGCATTTCTGAGCCTGGGCTTTGCAATAGAACAGACCCGACTGCCAGTGCATTCTCTGTCACTTGCTATGTGGAGAGGCTTGGGCGAGATACTCAATTGCTCTGAACCTCAGTTTCCTCTGCTGTTGAATAGAGATAATAATACATACCTTACACTGTTGTTTAAAAATTAATGCACTTCGCCTAAAGACCACTGGGAAAACACCTATAGTTCAACAGGTTGGGTTTATTACTTGTTGCATCGAGGAGAACACACAGTCCAGGCAAGTGTAGGATGGCTCAGTAAGAGGGCGTTAGAAAGAATCTGTCATAGAATTGGGGCCTTGGGTGGGTGATCTGGGGAAAGTTTCGCTCTGCATTAAATGTTGTCAGGAAGCAGAGGCAATACACAATATGATTGTGTATCTCAATAAATCTTATCTACAGGGAGCAGAGACCAGCATGAGTATAAAGCTGTGATTGGTAAATACGTAGGATTTTTTGGGGGGGCGTTGGTATTTTTAGGGTGGCACAGCGACCTTGCTTTTGTCTGCACTTGGACGAGGTTGTGAAGTGGCTTTGCTCTGTCCCGCTTTGTCATGGTCTCCCAGCAACCTTGTCTGAGGTTGGAATTCTGAGAGATGTTTTATGTCTAATAGGAGGATAACAAGACTTTGCTGGGAGTGCCAGGCCAGCTTCTGAATGCTGGAAGTTGCACTTTTTTCTCTTATTAAACATAAACCCTTGGCGCAGTATCTAGCCTCTGAGGACTCCATACATTGTGGCAATTTTCATGGTAAAAATCTAAATTACACACTCAGCCTTCTCAATTCCAGAATAAATAATTCTAGTTCTTTCACCTGAGCCTCAGGGTACTGGAGGGTAATAAAGATAACTGGTATTTCTTTAAATCCTATGCCAGCATCATGCTAAACACTTTAAGTAGATGCTCATGTGTAATCTTTACCGTAATCTGATGAGGTATTGTTATTTTT
This sequence comes from Balaenoptera borealis, assembly GCF_965194805.1. Taxonomy (NCBI): domain Eukaryota; kingdom Metazoa; phylum Chordata; class Mammalia; order Artiodactyla; family Balaenopteridae; genus Balaenoptera; species Balaenoptera borealis. The sequence goes on from NC_138876.1 coordinate 21,940,483, forward strand.
CACATTCTACAGATGAGGAGTTGATTTTTACAGGTGAAGAGGCTTCCCCAAAGTCATACAAACATAAGAATAAATGAGGGGAGGACAGATCCCGCCCCCAGGAAGTCTTCTTTCTTTAGAACCCAGATTCTTAAACATGACGTGATGCTTTCTATTTCCTGACTCATTGTGGATGGTCCAATCCAAAGCTTCTCTAGTACCAATTACATTTCTTATTCCTCATCTGAATTACAATTAACATTGTATTTCTTGCTCTTATTTTCCAACAATTCCTTTATAGTATCCATTAGCTGATAGCAAAGCATGTAGCTTTAATTCAAGACAGCTGGATTGTGCCTTCAGCATTAATTGAAGGACAAGTCTGGTAGAGTTTTAAATTGGAAAATTTTTAATCTTCTCTTTGGACTAGAGGAGAATGGCGATCCTAGATTGTGCATTCAAGACGCATTATGGTCCCCATGCTACTTTTTAAAAAATGAGTTTACAGTGTTCAAGCATAATGGTTTTTGGAGTTTTAACGAAATGGCAACACAAGGCAATATGTACCAGGCTGGAATTGGCATTTACTCGGCCTTATTATAATGTTGCTGTATCAACATTCAGTTGATGAGAATGCTGGCATTCACACTTACACGTGTTATATCTGCCTCTTAGAGTGCTTTGTGGGAATAGAGATCTCTGCTATATTATAGAGTTGGAAGAAGAGAATTAAAATATTTTGAGCATCCACTCTGTGCCAGGAATTGTCCTAGGTGCCTTTACACGATCTCATTTATTCTTTGCAACAACTCGAAGAAGGAAAGAATTGTTTGTGGCTCAAGTCACCAGCGTCTCACCCTGGGTTACTGCATATTAGCTTTCTAATTACTCCTTTGCTCTTGCTTTGCCCTCTTATGGTCAAGTCTAAAGTTTAAATGATCTTTTAAAATTGTAATTCAAAACTCATCACTTCCCTACTTAAACACTCCCCCTGGCTTTCCATTGCCCTTGCAATAAAATCCAAATCCCTTACCTTGACCTCCAAGCCTACTCTGTTTGACTCCTTCCTGCTCCTCTGACTTTATCTCAGCCACTCTCCCCCTTGCTCACTGTGCTACAGTCACACTGGTATTCTTTCCTTTTTTTTTTTTTTAAACACCTCAAGTGTGTTCCTACCTCAGGACCTTTGCACTTGCTGTTTTCTGTGCCTGGAATCCTCTGCCCCAATTCTTTCTTTGGCTGATTCCTTGTTGCCACTCAGTTTTTAGCACAAATGTAATTTTTTTCAGTGAAAACCTCCTGTGATTATAGAATTTGCAGTAGTTCTGCATTTCTAACCAGGCATTCTCCATAACTGCCATGTTTTTCTTATAGTTCTTCTCACCATCTAAAATCATGTTGTTCATTCATTTCTTCACCAGATTATTGTCTGTGTCTCTGCCTTTGGAAGTAATTTCCACGCTAGCAAGTACCCTGTCTGTCTTATTCACCACTGTATCCCTGGAGCCTAGTTCAGTGTTGAATGAACGAATATGCGTTTTTTTACAGATAAAGGAACTGAACAACTACAATAATAATCACAACAATAGCAACTGCAACCACCATTTATTGAGTGCCTTCCAAGTGCCGGACATTAAGCAAGGAACTTGAAAAATATTCTTTCACTTCTTTATTTAATTTTCAAAGCAACCCTCTGAGGCAGGTACAATTTGCTCCACCTCTCAGAGAAAAATGCTGAAGCGTAAGGCTGTAACATGGCCCAGCTCACTCAGCAGGTGATGGGTCCTAGAGTGACACTTGCTTGTCTGATTTTACTGTTCTTTTTCCTGTAGCGCACGAGAGAGCAGGGCTATGTCGGAACACATGTAATGCAGGAAAATTTTCCTCTTCAGTGAAAAGAGAGGCAAAATCCCACTTTAGATGTGATAGAAAGGTCATGGCACAGAGAAATGGTAAATCTCAGTAAGTGTTTTACAAAAAGTGACCAAACGCGCTCCAAGCCAAGTTGGCTGGGCCCAAGCAGAAGACCAGGGCCCAGTGTGTGAAGCCTGGACCGAGCCGGTTCTATGCTGATGATAGATAAGTTGGTGCAAGACCATGGCCAGGCCAGGCCCTGCTGAGCCCTGTGTGTGTGCAGCTGAGAGCAATGGAAGCCCATCTACTGCTTTATCAAGGGCCAGCTGCCATCTCTTGATTAGAAAAGCAACGTGCTCAGACTCACGTAGGAGGATTATTTCAAAAGTGCTTCATCAACAAGTCCCGGATATTCCAGGTTGCTTTCTTCAGGAAAGTGGGACGATTTGAAGGTTCCCAGAAAAAAAAAAATTTACAGTTGCCCCATTGGGCCCTGGTGTGACCTCGCCTGCCCAGCAAGTTGGTTTCTGCCACATCTTCAGGGAGCCTAAAGCTCATCCTCAACCCCAGGGCCTAATCCATCGTACCCTCTGGACTCTGACCTGGGCCCGAATCTGTCTGGGGAGTTCTGAACTCATCTTTGGTTGGTTTCAGGGTTACTCTGGTGGATCCTCTGAGGATACAGATCTCACTGGAGGTTGTGGGATGTTTGACTCCTGGGTTGTATAAAAACAGAGAAAGGACGTCATGAAAAACCTGATGAAATCTGAATAAAGTCTGTAGATTACTTAATAGCATTGTATCAATGTTAACTTATTGGTTTTGACAAACGTAACAAGGTTAGGCAAGATGTAAACATCAGGGGAAACTGGATGAAGGATAGATATATGGGAACTCTATGCAATGTTGCAACTTCCTGTAATTAAAAAATTATTTCAAAATAAAAAGGTTGTTAAAAAAAAAAAAGAAAAAAAATCACGTTGGAAAGCATGGCATGCTGGGGAATGAGAAAAGTGGGAAAAGGAAGGACAGGTAGGAACTGCTTTCGTGGAAAGTGACTCAGCTTTCAGCGTCCTCATTCAGATTGTTTGTTACCCCGGTTTTTAAATCGAAGGGGATATGTGGAATTGTACAACTCAGGAATTGTGTAGCGGCCTGAAGGAGAGAAGTTAGTGTCTTGGTTCATTTGGGTTGCTGTAGCAGACCACCTGAGTGTCTAGCTGGCTTGTAAACAGCAGAAGTTTATTTCTCACAGTTCTGGAGGCTCAGAAGTCCAAGATCCAGGCACTGGCAGATTCAGCGTCAGGTGAAGACCTGTTTTCTGCTTTATAAGCGGCTGTCTTCTTGCTGTGTCCTCACATGGTGAAAGGGGTCGAGGAAACTCTCTGGAGTCTCTTTTCTAAGAGCATGAATCCCATTTATGAGGGCTCCACCTTCATGATCTAATCACCCCAAAGGCTCTACCTTCTAATACCATCACATCAAGAATTAGGCTTCAACATATGAATTTAGGGGATGGAGAGGACACAGACATCCGGTCTATAGCAGTTACTGACCGAGAACATGCAGGGGCCAAGAGTATTGGTGAGACTGCAGGCATCTGGACTCTTATTCTGGGCTCGTCCAGGAATGCAACTGTTTGCGGAGCAATCAGCTTGAGAGACCACGTGGTGACTCCTCATATCATTAACATTTTTGACATAACCTCATCATACTAAACCCACTCCCACTATTTTATTTATTTTAGTCACTTCGATATGATTTGTAACTTGGAAAAGTAAAACCCCTCCAGAGTGGCTATCACTTTTTGGGGTGACATAGATAATTTATGCATCATCTCAATTGGTATAATATTCCTACAAGGTCAGTATTGTTATTTCCGTTTAAAGATGAGGTCACTGAGACTTGGCCAAAGTGGTACCATCAGTTAAGGTCAGACTTGGGATCAAATACAGGTTTGTTCAACTGCAAAGCTTGTATTCTAGCCCTTGAATTCCAGAGCTTTCCTCTTTGAGCCATTCTCCATAATCCAATTTTTTTTCCTGCAGTGCCTTTACATAATTCAACTTGCACATTATTGGTTGATTTTCACTTTCTATGGGTTGTCTTATCTGTAACAATGGTTCTCAACATTGGCTCTGCTAATATTTTGCAGCAGGTAATTCTTTGTTGCAGGAGGATGTCCTCTGTATTGTAGGATGTTTAATAGCATCCTTGGATTCCTCCTACTAGATATAAGTAACATCCTCACACCCCCAATTGTGAACATAAAATTGCTTTTAAACGTTGTCACATGTCCCTTTGGGGGCAAAATGTCCCTCATTTGAGAATCACTGATCTACAAAATTAAGCGATAAACTTCTTAAAGGTCAAAATCTCTACTGTATTTCAAAAGAACTCTGTGATGTCTACATCACTGAGGTCATTAGGTAAACACCATATGGGGTCAAACACCACTGGGGTCATTCAGTAAACACAAAAAACCCCTGTTCTGATTCAAAGTTTCCCAGTACCATTACTAAATAGCTGTGGGATTTGGAGCAAAATGTTTAGCTTGATAAGTCTCTGTTTTCTCATCTGTAAACCAGGGATTATACCAATTTCAAGCCCAGTTTTGAGAGTTACATGAAGGAATATATGAAAAGCACTTAGCGTAGTACCTTAACCCTGGTAAACACTCAAGTAATAGAGATTTTTGTATTTAAAAAAATTCATATTCAGTTTCTAGCTCAGGGCCTAGCACAAAGTAAGTGCTTAAAAATTTGTCATAAATAAGTGAGTGAAATGTTAAGTTACCCTACAGGCATAACTGCCTGCAAGAGTTATGAAACACAAACAGTCAAGGAAGTATAATGCTGACAGTGTTATTCATTCATTCAGGAAGACCCAGTATCACAATAGTACTCTTGCCTTTAATCATGGATGCCTGTGTTGTCTTCTATGATTTAATAAGGACTTTTAAGTATGGTAGCAAATGCCTATTTTATTGGGGCTCATGGGAAGGGAACACAACTAGAGAGTCCATCTCCAAGACTGTTGGTTGCTCTTTGGGAACTTGATCATAGAAGTGCTCTCTGCAAGTCAGGGGAACGTGATGTTTGTTCTTTAGACAGTGAGCCATTCTTGAAAAGAAACTAAAATGGCCAGGAAAGAGCTGAAAACTTTAGGTGACCCTCTCTCTTGTTGCTTCATTTTCTCCAAAATCAAATGTTTAAACAAGGATTCACAGCATGCTTCCCATGAGCTGATTGGGTTGACTCCAACAGTACTGATTGGGTAGACATGGCTTACATTCCCTGACTGGGGCATCAGACCTATGAAAACTGTGCCTTGAGTCCTTTATGAATCAGAGGGAAGGACTTCCATATTCTCCAATGAAAAGAAGGGGATCTGGATCAACACGAGGGCAGGACTTAAGTTGAAATAGGGAATCAAGATGCCAAGTGTACAGGTCAGAGGCGATAGAACTGAGGCTGTGGAATCATACAAATCTGGTTCAAATCCAGGCTCTTGAACTAACTAGCTCTAGGACCTGGGCCATTTTATTTAATCAGTGTGCATATGTGTAAAATGGCTATGATGATAATACCTAATTCACAAGGCTGTTGAAAAAATTAGAATAATGTAGGTAAACTGCTCAACATGGTACCCGGTGCGTAGTTAACTCTCAATAAATAGGAGCTGTTCTTTTTGGATATTCCGTAAACATCAGACAAATATCTTCATTATTCTGGGCCTGGTTATGCTGTTGACACGTGAGGAAATTGGATTTGATTAATGGTTAAGGCTTTTCCAAAGAGCCTTAGAGCCTTGCTGGGTGCTAGCAAGAGAAATTAAGACATAGAGTGTTTGTCGGGCTGGTGAGATAGCGTGCGTGCGGGTGCATGCGTGTGCGTGCGTGGAGGGGGTGGGAAGGGGGAAATGGGCTCTCAAACCTCTTGACTGCGCCAGAAAATCCACACATTGGGATTTTTCCATGTATTTGAAGGAAGGGTCCTGCTGCTAATAAACACCTATTAAAAATCACAGGGTTATATGATTTTTAATATCTTCCTCAGTTTTAAAATTCTAATGAACATATATATGTATACATATATTCACTTAGTGTGTGCACATGTTTATATAGTGTGTATATACACATAGAGTGGGTATATATATATATATATATAGTGTGTATATATAGAGAGAGTATGTATGTGTATATATATATGCAGCTAACATTTACTGAGTGCTTTCTATGTGTCACACACCATCCTAAGAACTTTCCATGGAATATCTTATTTAATCTGCACAAAACCCAATGAAACAGTTCCTGTTGTTATCCCCACTTTACGGCTAGACCGAGGCTTAGCGAGATTAGGTCACTTGCCAAAGTTACATAGCTAATAAAGAATTTCAGGCCAGATCTGACTGACGTCAGAGTCTGTACTTCTTTTTCCTCTTTTAACTAATTATCTGTTCATCTACTGTTACATTGCTCCTCTCGCATCTTAATATTCTGACTGGATTGAGTGATTGAAAACAATAAATAAAATCTTCTAGATTCCAATCCTTATCCTTAGCCATCCTGTCTACTTTAAATTCATAGCTGCTTGTGCTGGTTAAAGGTGGATAGATTTGATTTCCACCTTAGCTGTGTTTTTTGTGTTTATTACAGTTTTCCAGAGTAATCCAATCACTTAGCAAATAGTCATGGGATAACTATTATTGGGCAGGCACTGGGTGAGATCCTGAAAGCATATTAGTATGGAAACCATACTAGTTATAGAGTAATGTGCTAGTTATTGATTTTTAAACAATTCAAAAAATTTTAAAGCAATATGACTTAAAAAAAATAATAAATTCTGACATGGGATCTAGTATATAAAATCAATGAAAGTGGAACTGCAGGGGTGATTGAAGCAGAGGCAGAAGTCCAGAAGCCTGCTCTCGGGTCCTTGCCCTCATCCAGTTATAGCCCCCAAGGCATCTTTGTGGAACCCCAGGGGTGACCTGGAACACAGTCTGAAAACTGCAGACTTAGTGTAAGGCTTGGGCATGCCATGCTTAGACACCAGCTATCATTGGACATTTCCTGGGTCTCTTCATATATATCTGGTGAGCTTTGCCTTGGAGGCCAGGAATATACAGATGATGGTAATATGCGGTCCCTACCCTGATGAATTTGCTCTTTTTTTTTTTTAACGAGTGAAAAATAACCACCTCAACAATTATTCCTGTGTCCTAATGAGTGTTATTCTTCAAAATCCTGAACTGAGGTCAGTTATGCTTCAAGGTGCTTATGGAATTGCCTTTAAAACTCTTTTTCTAAGAAACTCTGCCTTTTAATTTTATATTCACACCTTAAATTAAAAACATTTCCTTAGTGCTGGATATTTGCCATACCAGATCCATGCTCCCATCAGAGTTATTTTAAAGAAATAGGATTGTATAGGTATCTTTACTTATTTTTTTTTTTTAATAAATGTTTATTTATTTATTTTTGGCTGCATTGAGTCTTCGTTGCTGTGCTTGGGCTTTCTCTAGCTGTGGTGAGGGGGGCTACTCTTCGTTGTGGTGCAGGGGCTTCTCATTGCGGTGGCTTCTCTTGTTTCAGAGCACGGTCTCTAGGTGCATGGGCTTCAGTAGTTGTGGCTCGCAGGCTCTAGAGCGCAGGCTCAGTAGTTGTGGCGCACGGGCTTAGTGCTCCGCGGCACGTGGGATCTTCCCGGACCAGGGCTCGAACCCGTGTCCGCTGCATTGGCAGGTGGATTCTTAACCACTGCGCCACCAGGGAAGTCCCTCTTTGCTTATTTTTAATGACTATGTCATCAAGAGTAATGTCTCATATTAATTAACATTTGTACATGTACATTACATGTGTAAATTACATCCCAGACCCTTTCTGAGTGTAGACTTGTCTGGGTTACTCTCATGTGATCCTCATAGCAGTCCCATATTGTGAGTACTAATAACGTCTCTGTCTTATAGCTTTTTCAAATGCACAGAAAAGATGTGTAATATGTTGAAAGTGACAAGCTGCTAATGGGGACCATCAGAATGTGACTGCAGAGTGACCCCACAGTCTCATGCTTGTCCACCCCCCCTTCTGTACAAGAACCAAGAACTGTCCAAACCACAACCACAGCTTTTGGTCCTTAGATGTATCAGAAGTCACCAGCCAAGGCAAAATCGATTTGCAAATAATGGGACAGTTGATTAATATTATCAAATTGATGATATTCTTATTATCTTACAATGTGTTCTTACACAATGAAGAAACAAGTTCTTACAATGTATTTCCTAGGAATGAAATGATGGGGCTCCCTACAACAATCCCAAAGAGCAAGTACCAATAAGACCCTTGAATGCAACTGTAATGCCAAAAATATTGAAAAAGCCACCTTCTCAGTGGCTTCCCTGTCTATTCTTCCCAAAATTTCCTTTCCTCCCAACTCATGACATTTCATATCTCTCTTCTATAATTAATGTTTTATATTTTCTCCTTAGTACTTAATGATCGCTAATATGCTATATATTTTACGTTTTTGCATCTTGTTTGTTGACTGTGACCACAGTAAACTTAAATTCTTTGAGAGCAGGGAGTTTTGTCTGTTTTGATCTTCACTGTGTCTTTGGCACCCAAAAGAGTGCCTGACCCATAACAGATTCTCAATAAATATTTGTTGAAAGGATGAGTGAGTGAATTACACACCTCCACACAGGACTCAACCACAGCACGTTTCATTTTCTCCTCATCTCTCTCCCCCTGCAGATGCAGGATCAGAGGATGGCAGTGACACAGGATGTGACATAGAACTGTTAGAGTCCCAGGTAGGCTGTGTGACCTCCACAGGCCATTCAGTCCCCCAGCCCCAGTTTCCACAAATGTGACGTGAAGATGATTAATAGCTGATTGTTATGGGAACGAAGTTATTTAAAACTCTTGCCAAAAGTATGTGCTTAATTAATAGAAGCTGGACCTGAAGCGAAACTCTTGTAAGAGTATTAAAAGCTTCTCTCTTTTAGAAAACATTGATTTTAGCTGAGGGATAAAAGCTAAAGGCAGTGTGAGATTTTTATTCTCCTGAGGGGGCCCTAAAACATTTTAGCAATTTCCCTTCTGGCAAATGCCAGAATGAAAACCGGCTGCTTAGCACACTTGCCTGCCCCCTTTACTCAGGCCCACATGAGCCTGGAAAGCTCTGGGGAATCCAAGGCAATTTCACAGTTGCTCGGGGACTGCAGGTGCTTTGTGAGGGCTTCCACAAGCTGTGGAGGCCAGAAAGACATGGAGCCGGATGTCAGAGGACCCAGGTGATGCCCTAGGTTGAGTTAGCTGTGAGTGGGTTGTGAGCATTGCTTGCTTAATGAGTGCAGAGCAATGCTGCATTTAACAGCAGATTTTTATGCCTCCTGTACATGCAGTACTAGTATTAAAAATGGAAACCCAGATGAAATCCATCAGAATGCTGATTTCAAGGTACTGAAATACAATGGTTCATAAGACCCCATGTTTGCAAATGAATCTTTCTATTTCATTCCTTTGTACAATGCCAGGGATTACTTATGAATTATGGAGAATAATTAAGGAGGACTGTTCTTGGTGGAAGACTATGAACCGAAAAATGACAGTGGTGGAGAGAGAGCTCAGGGCTGAGGTGAAGCTGAGGAAGTGGTTCTGTTGTCTGTGCACGAGGGCGTCACCAGGAGCCTTTCTAGTTGCGATAAGATGAATGAAGGGGATTTATTAACGCCCACAGGGATGGATGAATAGAATAAACTTGATTTCCTTTGGTTCTAGAGGAATAGATGGCTTTAAACTGCTATCTTTCCGGACTGTTTGCTAACATCTTTGAGGAAGAGATTTCAAATAATAAAGGTGACAATGGGAGGACAGACATAATTAAGAACGATGGAAAGAAGTGTCCTCTTTAAAAGAGAGTGCCTACAGAGCCATTTAAAAATACACTTTGCAGCATGTCTTTAAGATACCTTTATATAACATGTGATATAAAATAAAGCCAGGGATTGAAATTGCAAATACACCAGGAGAGTTTTTCCAAGATTGCTTTGTCCTATAGCATTTCTCTTGCACATGTATGAGAAAAATAGCTGACTAAGGAAGGCACAATTCCAATTCCCCACAAAAAGACTGTAGGTTGATGGCCATCACTTGTTTCGGGGTGTGGGCCTGGGGAAGGTACAGGAGAGGGTAGAAGGAAGAGCATTTTGCTAGGAATCAGAAAGTCTAGGTCCCACCTACTCTTGTCACTGTGTGACTTTGGTCAAATTTCTTGACTGCTTTGAGTTTCAGTTTTGTCATCTATAAAATGTCTAACCCACACAGTGGAAGAGAAGGGGGACAAGTGGGGAGGGAATACTTAGATACAAGTTATTGTAAATTTTCTGGTTCTGTGGTTGAATGTTGGGATTACGGGAATTCATGCGTTATTAGAACAAACCACCAATAAAAGTAGATGAAATAGAGCCATGCATGAGACAAGGATGATGGCATGTTATGAACTGAGGATTAAGATTGATGCAATTCTGTGCACCTGATTACTACAAATATAAACAAAGAAACAAACAGAAGGATAATCAATGGAATGAATGAGTGAATAGATTAATGTACTCTATTTACAGCTCTTGTAGCACTGGTTTTTTTATTCTAACAACTGATCAATGACAATGGTCTTTCTTGGTATAATTCATTTGGGGCAGGTAAAATCTAATTTATGAAGATACTGACATGAGGAAGGATGTTGCTATCAAAGAATAGGGCAGTTTCAACTGTACTGAAAATGTATTAGTCAGCACTGAAATCCTGACTGATCCTTGGCTCACTTTTAGCATCACAGAACCGCAGCTGCTGATGGCAATGAATGACTTCAGTGGACCACACCACCTGAAGACATAGATGTCAGCTGCAGTTCCAGTTTTTTTTTTTTTAATAATATTAATTTCTTAATGCAGTAGGCATTAATTTAGCTCCTACAAGGAGACAGACACTGCTCCACGTCTTATAAAGCTGAAACGACCCAGATTTTACAAGTGGGATGTTCCCTTAGTCCGGTTGGAGCAACATATATAAAAATAATTCCTACCTAGTAAGATGGGAAACATCATAAACCAGGTGAAAGTGTGTGATGAAAGTCTGGAGAGGAAAGATGAGTAGCAGGGACGAGGGAAGTTCTCAAGGAGAATGTGGGGTGATGTGGAGTATGAATACCTTCTGGGATTTAATCCAACTAGCCCCATTTTCATGACATATTAATGGCTGGGCGTCAGTTCCTTCAAATAAGGTTTGTGTTAGGAAATTAGGTGAATTGTAGGGAACCAGAAAGACCTGGTCCCCAATTCTCTGAGCAAAGAGGAGAATCAAGACAGTTAAGAGGGCTTCCCTGGTGGTGCAGTGGTTAAGAATCCGCCTGCCAATGCAGGGGACGCGGGTTCGAGCCCTAGTCAGGGAAGATCCCACATGCCGCGGAGCAACTGGGCCCCTGGGCCACAACTACTGAGCCTGCGCTCTAGAGCCCGTGTGCCACAACTACTGAGGCTGCGCTCTGGAGCCGGCAAGCCACAACTACTGAAGCCCGCGCACCTAGAGCCCGTGCTCCACAACAAGAGAAGCCACCGCAATGAGACGCCCACACACCACAACGAAGAGTAGCCGCCGCTCACCACAAGGAGACCCGCACAGCAACAAAGACCCAACGCAGCCGAAAATAAATACATAAAATAAATATATTTAAAAAAAAAAAAGACAGTTAAGAAATATTATAATTTCCTTTTACTGTAAATTTGCACTGATTCGTTTCTACTTGTTTTTTCCTTCTGTGGCTCATTTTCTCCTCCTTCTCCCCTCCCCCCTTCTTCTTCTTCCTCTTCTTTCTACTGCATTCTTTTTTTTTTTTAATTTATTTATTTTATTTATTTATTTTTGGCTGCGTTGGGTCTTCGTTACTGCACATGGGCTTTTTCTAGTTGCAGCAAGCTGGGGCTACTCTTCGTTGCGGTGCGCGGGTTTCTCATTGTGGTGGCTTCTCTTGTTGCGGAGCACGGGCTCTAGGGACGCGTGCTTCAGTAGTTGCGGCTCACGGGCTCTAGAGCACAGGCTCAGTAGTTGTGGCGCATGGGCTTAGCTGCTCCGTGGCATGTGGGATCTTCCTGGACCAGGGCTCGAACCCGTGTCCCCTGCATTGGCAGGCAGATTCTTAACCACTGTGCCACCAGGGAAGCCCTCTACTGCATTCTTAAGGACCAAATAGATTGTGAAACTGCGATTGACTCAGGATTCTTTTGAGATTCTCAAGAAAGTGAATCAACTTTGCATGAATTTTAAAAGTTATTTCAGGCAAAACTGTAAAGAACTTGGCTGAATTATCTAATTTTAATATTTTGGCACATTTCACAAGCAAATAAAGTTCTCCTTTTCCTATACACAGAGTCTCTCTATATAAAATTCTACTTGTCTGTGTATAGACACACATATGTGTATATCTATAAATGCATGTGTAATCAGTGAAACTATTCTGGCAAGTAGTAGTATGCATAATCTACTATCAGAGCAGTATTGCAATGCCAGCTAATGTTTGTTCTTGAACAAATATGTACAAAAGCAGCCAGTTATCTCTTTGGGTTAAAAAACATTGAAATGTGTTTAGGATGACCAAAACAGTCATGCCTTAGAGGGGAAAGAGCCCAAGGAACCCACACGTACAGGGTAGAAATATTCACTTTAGTTCCATAGTTTACAGTTTTGGAATACCTAGCAGTTTATAGTTTATTAACTTTGGGAAAAGTTGGGGAAGAATTTGGCACTTACCCAATGGAGCAGATTTTGTGACTTCTCTGTAAAGTGAAGAAACTTCCATTTGATGTATTGCTCATTTCTTTGTTGATTTTACTGAAGCTGTTATTTATCTAATCTTCACAGAATAGTTTTCATTTAAAGAGTAAAACACTTGAAGAATGTTATGCATATTCAACTTTTCTCTCTTTTTTTCTTGTGTTACCTTATTTAAAAGTCACCATAAGTCATCAACATTTTTTTCACAAAATCTTTTCTTTAGTTCAGAGGGTTCCCCATGAAACAAGCATGATTAGAATCATCAATCATACCAAAAATATCAGCAAAATTCTACCTTTGGTGACAAGTGGTAATTTTAACTCTGTTTTCTTTATAACATGGCTGTTAAATAATATGAATAAGTTGTAATCAACATGGTACTTTGGTAAGTCTGAAGTAAAGTTTTTCTCCCCATGGGCAGAAATCACTATTTTTTTAGGGTTAAAAGGCTATTCACTCAGGGAAACCTTATTGATATTTGTGAGGGTTGGGGGATATGGAGGATTATTCTAGAAACTTAGGTTCGTGGTGAGTTCCTAAAAGTAAGATTTAGGGATAAGCCATCCTCAGAGCTTCATTTTGGTTGGATCAACCCTTGTCCAGGCTTAAAGTCATCTGGTTAGGGCCATGGTCAGAGCAGTAGTGGAGGGGAGTTGGGGAGATGGGCACTTGTCTGTCCATTGTATGGAAGCGACCAGCTCCCCTACACCATTCCTCCCCTAGTCCCTCAACTTAGGGGGAGGAGTTTCTCTTCATACGGATGAGTTTCTTCTCCTCACTGATGTTCTGCAAGTTGCACTTTGCCCTAAGAACTGATTAGAGGAAGAAAAATACTTAGGTTGCATGTTTTCCCACACATGACTAGTACATTTTTAAAATCCTCTGAGTGACAGAGATCTTGCAGAAGGAAATAATTTTCCCACAAAGTGAAATCAGTAGATAATGACACAGCTTCATTATGGTAAACAAATTGGATTGCTCTCAGAGAGAATATGGCAGTTCCACTGTCACTCGTGTATTATATAATGTGTAAGCCTACAATTGTAGGGAAGACAGAAGCTGGTCTGAGCATGAACAAGGCTCACCACGTCTTGGATCCTGCCAATGATAGCTTCATTTAGGTTTCAAAGACAGAGATGAGTTCCAATCACAGCTGCCTGCTTTTGCTCCCGAGTCCTGTTCAGTGAAAACTGTTCAGCCACCACTCTCACCGGCGGGCAGATGGCTCAGAACTAGGAAGGAAGTTTGGCAGTGATGAAACATGCAGGGAGAAAATAGTAAAATAGTGGACCAGTGATCCATATGGATCAGGAAAAAAAATTAGGATAAAGAAACTGGGGCAAATTTATTCATTCATTCATTCAGCAATCATTCATTCAGCCATCATTCATTAAGCTGTTCATAAGGTATCAGACACCGGTTAAGTGCTGCCGGTTCAGAGATAAATGACATGGATCTAGCCCTTTTGGAAACCAATCTGGTGGCTTCAGTGGGAGAAATGAGTAGGTTGAAAGAAGACTGACAAATATCAAAGATGACAGTATAATGTGGATAGGGGCTACACTAGGGCTTTTCAGGATGGCACAGACGATGAAGGTCAGTAGGTGATTGAAATTGGTTTTCGAAAGGGGTGATGACTAAGCTGACTTCAGCTGAAGTCAGATGAAGGGTGATGGTGGTTGAGTCAGAGGAAGAAAAATGCAGCATCGTTTATTGAGAGCTCACTACATACCAGGCAATATGTTAAGCATTTTATGCATCAATACATTATCTTTTTAGTATTTACAATAACCCACATGATATAGGTATCACAAATCCTATTTTTATAGAAACAAAATTAGGTGTAAAAATTTGAGGAACTTGCCCAAGTTCACAGAGAAAATACGGAGGGTCTGTCTGGTCGCAAAGCGTGTGCCCTTAACATGATGTCGTCATACAGAGGCCAGAAATGTGGTATAAAGGAAACACCAGAAGGGAAGTGACCAGCATGTCAGGTGTTTTGACTCATTCCTGCCGGGGTTTTCACCTTCTGATTTGTTCTAGCTCCACACAATTTCCCCTGGATCCTGAGTTGCCCTGGAAGCCACCACATTATGGATCTTTGTGGTCAGTGGTCTCCAAACTGACATATGGGTGTTTATTTAAACATTATATACATATTCCACTGGATTGTATATTACATATGTTTTAAAACATAAGAAAAAGCTAAGAAAATTGTTGAAGGCATAAAATAAAGCAAACATACATGTTCTCAGGTTTCCTTATGCATCACCCCCTAGGGTGAATGGATCCATTTTGCAGACCACCACTCTAGATGGATCCTACTCCTTCTCTTCTCTGAACCGGGAGCTCCCTTCTCCTTTATTTTAACAAAGGTAAGGTTTACATTTATTTTCAGAGTAATATGGGCTTGAAAACTAAGTGAAAATGACAATAAACATAAAACATAAATCTCTTAACCTGACTTAACCAAAGGCCCGCCATCACTAGCTTAGCCGGAGTAATTTACAGGATTCCAGAACTCTATTCCTTTCTGCATGTCAGACTCTTTAATAGATAGGGCGGAGGTGAGGAAGAAATACAGATGGTGGGTGTCTCACCAGTTGCACCAGCTATGCCTGGCTATGACACTTAGCTTCAGTTAACACTCGTGTGTTCTGCAAAGGTTTTGAGGTCTATACTTTTCTACTGGTTTTCTTTACTCTTGGTTTCCTGTTAAGATCCCCTCTTGAAAAATTTCAATATAGTCTTGTTAAAACTAATATCAAAGGGGATTTCTTCTTCTGTAATCAGTTGGGGATGAGCAGAAGGTCAAAGACATTGGCTGTGCTGATAGCTGCCGCCATTTTGGTTCAAGATGGCAGGAATTGTAGGCAGAATTGGAGCAGTTCCAAACAGGCAAAAGCCAAGTGAAGAAATGAAGCAAGCTCAAGTGGCCACAGGGCTTTCTCTCTAAGGGTTCTAACTTTGTCAGAAATCCTGATTCATCCTTGTTCATCTGTTTGCATTTGGAGCCTTCAAATATTAGCCCCCATAATTCCTGTAAAGCAGCATAATGGAAGGATGAAAATTTGGATTTCAATTCTAAGAAAGCTTTTTTTGTTATTGTTGTTAAAGTTGTAACTGAAGAAATTCACTTGATAGTTTTTCATTATTAGGGGGTTAAGAACATATAAACAAAGCTGAGGATCAGAAAATTCTAAAGCAATCGTTATTAAAATGAACAAAGATGTTTATGAAATCAGACAAGCAGTTAGAGGGAGTGAAATGATTAGCTCTCTGCATGTGTAGTCATTTTTTATATCTAAGGATGAAGAAGCAGATGGTCTTGTTATCAGTTTGCATATTTGTCTGAAAAAAAGCAAACACCACAGGTGTAAGACCCACATTCCTTTCCACATGGTACGCATGTAAGAGTCTGGCTCTGAGTTTGTAATTATAGATGCTGCTTATAGAACTTGACATCATTTCGCTGCATCCCAGAGTGCACTGAATCTTTGAGCAAGAAACCAACCCATTTCTAGTAGCCACACTCCAAATCCATTTGTCCAAGAACTTGTTGATATTGCCCTTAGAGGGAGTCCTCTAATGATT
This sequence comes from Balaenoptera borealis, assembly GCF_965194805.1. Taxonomy (NCBI): domain Eukaryota; kingdom Metazoa; phylum Chordata; class Mammalia; order Artiodactyla; family Balaenopteridae; genus Balaenoptera; species Balaenoptera borealis. The sequence continues at coordinate 21,956,741 of NC_138876.1, forward strand.
CTTTGGCTTTATTGATTTATCAGAAATAATTATAGAATGATTACATTGACAGGCACTGTGCAAGGCACCCACTTGTACCTACAGCTCTTTTGGTGGAGATAAATAAGCACATAAACCTTGATTACTACATTTGCATATCCACCAAGGGGTCCATTTCTTATACATCATATGCAAATGCTTTTGGAAGAGAGTTTTATAAGAAAACTTCTCATAATTATAATTCAAATTCGGGTATCAGCAGCACAACGATACCTGAGATTTGGGAACAATGATTATCTATGGATTCTTCTGGAAGGCAAGTACACAAGATGGCTGCCCATACGCCAAATTCAACTGGCTGATGTATTTTGCTTTGCAGATTGTGTGTGTGTGTTGTGTTTTGAGTATTTTTAGACAGAACATTCTCAGTTTTCTACAGTCTTTATCAGTCACTCTTATCTTATTCCTTCTTGGGTCACATGTTTACATTAGTTGACCAGTCTATGGGTCTTCAATTCTGTTAGCTCTGATAGACATGGGAAGGGGAAAGGGAATAGGAAAAAGCAGTAGGAACAAATAGAAAGAGTAAAAGAGAGGGCTGGAACGGAATATAGGGGATTATGTAATGCAAAGGGCAGGTAGTCCCAGGCTGAGGACTTGGTCTAGAGCAGGTACCACCATGAACAACATGGGGCATCAGTGTAGGGAGAGAGGAAGAAACCAGAGGGAGACAGTTACTAATATCTATTAGGTATCACAGCCCAGGCATTTTACTCTCATTATCCCTTTTAATAAACATAAAAATCTACCACCAACCAGGTATTCATATAATGAGGTTATAGTCAAGGAAAAGGAAGTTTGGAGGTTAAATAATTCGCCCAAGATCATGAGTACTAGCAAAGGAGTGGGTTCTCAAACCCAGGGTTCTGTGACTCCAAGGCTGATATTTTCCCACTTTTCTATGACACTGGGATTCTATATATATATATAGTACTAAGTCCAATTCTGGAGAAAATAAAAATATTTCTTGGTCACATTCTTTTTCATCTAAAATTAAAATAGCTTTATCAAGTACTACAGAAAAAAATGTGTATTATTGTAACTTAAATTACCCATTTTACTGACTAAAGGATTGCCCATGAGGAAATTGGAATTACTTTTATCCACTAAGAATATTAACCCCTCAGATGTAGAAATACAGTTCAAAGAGCAGATCCAGGTGAGTCTGAGTGAGGGTTACTCAACATCTACAATGTGAAGCCATTCCAGGCTGAAATTATAGGTCGAATCAACAGTATATCCCTGATTCTGATTTTTAAGCTAAAAGCAAAAAGATGCAGCATAAGAGGAGATATGTCACTGCTTTGATTGCAGAAGTATCTTCTCAGAAGAGTCACTGATAGTAAGAGTGGAAAAAATGGTCTTTGGTAGATCTAACCTAGGTTGTCAGGGACAGGGAGAAAATGAGAAAGTTAGTTGATCATATGGCAAAGCATCAAAGTAGGGGAGAGGATGTCTAACAAACAAACTCAGAGAGTAATACTAAAAAAATGAGAAAAAATAGGCCTTATTACTAAAACTATAGGATGATAAAATCATGCCTGAAATCACAAAGATATAGAACTTCCTTATAATGCATGGTTAACAAGGCACTGTCATAAAGATACATGTAAACTATCAGGAAATAATTAAGAGCCTGTAAAAGTAGCTCTTGATAAAAGGTACTTAAAAGACCACTTAACGTGTTTGGACATATGTACAACCGGGACATATGTGCTTCTATTAAGATGTTGGTGACAACAGTAGTTAACAGTAGTTGCTGGCCTCTGAGGACTATTATGAAAATCCATAAGAAGTGGAAAGTGGTAACGAGTTTGTTTTACTGGTGGACATTACAGTAGTCCAGGAACTCATGAGAAGCCTGCTTGTTTCCATCAAGCATTTCTTCTGATAAGTTAAGTGACTTGAGTTACCCACCTGTGCTGGGCAGTCTCTGTTTGCCCCTCCAGATCCACCTTCCACCTCCTTCACCCTGCTCTGGGCCCTGGGAGGCTGATGTGTATGAACAGCATCCAGATTCCCTTGCCTTCTGGCTTCTAGTTGAGCTTGGCCTGCGGAGGCGGCAGCAGGAGAGGGTAGGGCAGGAGAGTGTGTTCAGGGCGTTGATTCCTCTGGCTGCCTTCTGCTGTGTTGTCCATTCTTTGTTTCTCCACTATGGACCACAGCTCCTGTGTGTGGAGGAGGAGAAGGCGCTTTCCTACAGCTCTGGATGAGTTCATGCCACCAGCCAAGGGTGGCATGAGCTCCTGGCTGTTGAGAGCTCCAGTGGGCTTCACATGAATTCTTCCTGCATCTTTGTAGCCCATCTCTTTCTAAAAGCTCTCCTCAAGTTCCCTGTTGGAGTATGCCTTGAGTGTGCCTGTTTCCTGACTGATAAATCACTGGACTTCAACTTTGACATTTGTACAGTGAGTTTTTGAAGGTCAGGCTATGAAGCTCTTCTAAGGGCTCACAGAAATAATTTTAAGTAACACTTCAAATTAGAGTAAATTAGAGTAATAAAAGTATTATAAATTATATTATCAACCAAAATGCAAAAATGGAAACTGCTTTGAGTGAGAGGAAAGAAAAGCCGTGTGAGTGTTTACATCAGAGAGTCTGCAGAATCGGCTGCCACAGGAGGACCCCAGGAGGTCTCCAGTGGCAGAATTTTCCTTATCCCTTTAGTTCCCTTTTCATGGATTAATGTCGGGTTGGCCAAGATAAGGCTCAGTGTTAGGCTTCCAGGCTATGCCACAGGGCAAGGCAGGAGGTAAGATTCTGGATGAAAAAACTGCAAATAGCTCACGCTTCTTATGAATCGTGGTAAAGTCTTATTTCGGAAATGTTTTTTCATCTAAATGCATCCCTAGAAAAGGCCTTAAAATTACATCTCAGCATCAGGTCAACACAGTCAAGTTCATTCTTCGTTGAAGCTGCCGGCTGGAGAAGAGGGTTCGTTTTCACATGGGGTGGACAATGGTGACTTCAAATTGTCTTCAGTTGCTTTCATTCAGCAAGATTCCAAATGCTTTCCCCATACAACAAGAGAATGGGGAACACACAGGTTTTTTGAGGTGAAACAACTTCAGAACCAAGGATGGCTGTTTGAGGGCACGTCACAGATCACAGCACTGCTCAACTGGAGAGAAATGAGGTCGGGAAAGAAAAGTCCCCTCCTTCCCAAACCTTCTGGAGCCGTAGAAAGAATCGGATAAATACAGCATCTTATAAATACTTAACTGGTCCTTGGCCAGAGCAGCAGGGCCCACACCTCTGTTCAATGCTTTTGGCCACTAGAGTAAACCCCACAAACTTCTGCTTCCCTGTTCCTGTTCCTCAGCATCAGGGAAGACCTCAAGTCTGGCCACTCCCATCACATCATAGGGTGGCCTGCGTTTTGTTTATATGCTGAGCTCTGTGCAAAGCTCTCACTAGGAATCATTAAATATAAAATATCAATTTCCCAAGTTTAAAGGCAGCCATGAAAAGGAAAATCCAGTTGTATTTTGGATGTGCTGAGTGAGGTTGCTTCCCCAGGCAAAGAATTTCAAGGTTTCAAGACTTTCGATCTATATGGTTTAATTATTGCAACATGTAGGGAGGCTCTTGGAGACCCAATCCATCAGTGTTACGAGATGGCCCGAGTCAGGCAAGGCCTCATTAGCTTCTACCATTTTTCACACAACAGGGAGGCCAGTGGGCAGACATTAAAATCCTAAGGCTCTTTCCAAAAGAATCATAGTAAGATACATCCTCTGGGATCCTGGGATCCTTTATCAAGGAAACAGGAGGCAGACAAGTGAGAGAAAATTTGCAAAGGTTTTTAGGTCTTATAAACACAAACTATATGAATAGTAGCATCAATATTAGGAAACATACCATCCTGTATATCCTTTTTTGTTCCTCTTCTGGAGAGACAAGGGCATAAAAAGGCAGAGAAATTGCTAGTTATCGAACAGAAATAGTGTTAGATCCAGCTTTCCCTTCTCAGAGGCAGTGTTATCTCCATATCTTTCCAAGTTTTGTTGGCTTGACAGAATGCTGCTAAAAAATGAACAGTCTGTATGCAGGCAATGCTCTAGCTGTAATTCCCCATTTAGTAGGAAAATAAGAAATCGCTTTTGCATGATTTGGTAGCCTCTGCCATAGTATCATATTACTGAAAAACATGGTATAGTTTCCTTTTCATAGCCCCAAATTGTCTTGTTTAACAATTTAAGCAGGAATTTAAACTAGGTCTTAACTCAAAAAGTTAAAACAAATATTAACCTAGTTATGATTTAAAGCCAAATAATCTGTCCTAATGCATTTCCCTTGTGGGGAGGTACAGGGCAATTTAAAGAGATCTTACAAAAATAATAAATTCTACCTAAGGGAAATGGAAATCTACAGTTTTTTGGGTTTTTTTTTTTTTCTATTTTTTTGTTTTTTTTTCCACAGTTCTTTTAAAAAGGGATTCACATTTCCAAGGAGCTGAAGGACGGAGTCTCTTGTTGGCAGACTCCATTAGCTGTAGGACCTGACATGGTAGAAGCAACCCAACAGGGTATCTTTCTCATTTTCATGTAATCGGAGATTTTTTCTTTTTTTTGTCTTTAAACAATAAGCGAGTCAAGTCACGGCTGAATGGATGTATTGCTCCGGTATTTTAATGTATTACAATTGATGGCAGTATTTACTTCAGCCCTTGGCTTGCTGACACTAAAATTATCTTAAACAGGAATTATAACATAAAATTAGATTAGATATACTTTAACAAGTTTATCTCTAACACTAAATATATACAAATTCTGAAATGAAGTACCCTGCAATTTTCAGCCAGTGCTTAAAGTAATTACACATTCTGTGGTGATAACACCTTCCGTTTTTTTATTGTGCCACAAGCTGGTGAGATACCTCTACCACGCATGTTAATGCTAATTAGCAGATAAAGTGTAAATCTGAGGGAGCCTTAAATTCTGTTGCTTTGCCAGTTTTCTCCTGACTGGAAATTGCAGGCCGAATTTCCTCTCATTCTGACTTGGTCTATTCAGGCATCGCCTGAGCTGTCTTTCTTCAGTGCGTTTTAATCCATCAGATCTGTTCGCCATTGAGTGCCTCACTGTTTGTTTTTAATTCAGCAGACTCACACAGTTTCCCCTATAACTGCCTTTTATAATCAATCATAGGAGAATTTTGACTCTGCAGAAAAATAGGTGGGGATGACATGTTTATGCCACGCTCCCTCATCCCTGTTGTTTAGCTGCTAATAAAGTGACATGTTGAAATATGTTCCCGAACCTAGAGGGAGAGAGGGAGGCTCTGTAGGAGCTTTGTTTCCACTTATGCATCCGGAGCCCTCAGCCTGGAGGAATGCACCCAGTGACTCCAGTTACAATGAGCCTTCAGAGGGATGCGAATGTGTGGGAGCAGGAAGGACTGTCCACCCTGTGCTCTGGGATGGCAGAGACCCAGAAGGTGTGGTCGGCAGCTTCCACAGTTCAAGTTCAAGTTCAAGAAGTACTTATCCGTAGCCTCCACGCAAACTTGAGGCACATTCCGTGACCTCTTTGCCTCTCTTCCCTATGGCCCAACTCTACCTTTGAAGTCACTGGGAGATCCTTTAGGAAGAGTTTTGCTTTGAGCTGTTGGGCTTGATTTAATTTGAATTTACATTCTGCCCTACAGCAAATACGTTTGAGTTTCATTAACCAGGATGTGCTCATCAAGGACCTTCCACACTCTTTTTATTTCCACCTGCCTTTTTGATTTCTACCTCTACATCAATTAGTCAATAAAAAATCTCCCCTGCTATCCCCACCATCTGTGTGTCCTCAGCTCTGTCCACGTTTGCTACATGCCTATTGAATTCTTAACTGACTGTGTGTGAACCACCAGGGTCCCAACGATGAGCATGAAATGTCCATCAGCTGGGTATGGAGAAGAATCAAAAGGCCTAGAAGAAAAAGTGGTTCAGGAACATTTGGAATTCACTTGTGTGTGTGGGGAAGAGCACTGCCACCTCTTCCATGTCTCGATAACCATGGGTGAGGGTTACCAAAATGATGTGATTGCTCAAAAAATTAACTACGAGGTTAAATACTTATGCATGATAATAAAAATGATTTTGTTGCACCACGATGTTTTTATTAGTCAGCTCGGGCTGCCATAACAAAATACCATAGACTGAGTGGCTTAAACAACAGAAATTAATTTTCTCATAGTTCTGGAGGCTGGGAAGTCCAAAATCAAAGTGCCTGCAGATTCAGTGTCTGGTGAGTCCTCTCCTCCTGGTTTGTAGCTGGCTGCCTTCTTGCTATGTTCTCATATGACAGAAGGGGAAGAGAGAGAGAGAAAAAGAGAGAGAGAGAGAGAGAGCGCGCGCGTGAGCACGCGAGAGAGCAAGCTCACAAGGGAACTTCTCATGTCTCTCTCTTTTTTTAAAAAATAAGGACACTAATCCTATCCGATCAGGGCCCCACTGTTATGATCTCCTTTAACCCTAATTACCTTCAGAAAGGCCCAACTCCAAATACAGACACATTGTGGGTTGGAGCATCAACATATAAATTTTGGGGGGGATGCAAACATTCAGTTCAAAACAATGTTTCTTTAGGCACCAAAGGCACAGAGGAAAGAGATAGTGATGCAGACCCTGAATACAAAAATTTTACTTTTCTGGACATGTGGTGTGATGTTTAATTGTTTAGAGTTGTATTTCTACTTTTATTAAATTTTAAGAGAAATAACATTAAGTTTTATCTTTAGTAAAGTTCTAATGTCCGTTAGAGAAGATTTTGAAAATATAGTTAAGAAAAAAGAAGAAAAAAATTATCTCCAGAAAACTCACCACCCAAAGAGAGTAACTGCTAACACATTGGTGAATATCTTTCTAGAATTTTCCTATGCAAGCATACACGTGCACATACACACACACACACATACACACACACACTATGCATTCTGTTTTTCAATATGAATTCACATTGCATTTGCATTTTAGAAATTTGCTTTTTTCCTTTACCAATATATCTTGAATATTTTTCCATGTCATTAAATGTTCTTTTATAACATGTGTTTCCATTTTTTTAATGAGAAAAAAGAGTGGTTTCTGCTGCAAGATTTCATGGTCAACTTGTTTAAATTTATGGCCAGAACATTTTTAATTGAAAGTGTATCAGAATGACATGCCCAGTCCTGGAGAGGAAATGGAGCAGAGGGGAGCAAAAGGGTGTAACCCGAGGACCTGGAAACACACAGAGGACAAATTACTGAGCAAATCAATACTTGAAGATGTGCAAAAGTCACTGTGCCCCAGTTACCAGCAAAATTCATTCTGTCTCTTGAAGACATTATTTGCAACAAGCCTGGAACTCAATAAACTTTGTGTTCAGTGATGGGATATGAAGTTGATTTAATAACCAAGGACCCTGCAATTTACTCAGCTGGCATAAAAAAAGTTGATCCTGTGGTATGACAAATGTGTGAATCTGTTGGATTATGTGGGAAAGTAGCAATCAGCTGCTGTTTAAATACTTGTAGGGATTACTTGCCATCTCTTAAAATCAGTTTCATAAAAACACTTTGTAAATTTACTTTCTGAACAGCCCTTGTGCATTTGATGCAAGAATGCTAATTTGGTGATCGACCAGAAAGTGACTGGCAGGAATGTCGATGACACTGGGAGCAGACAAATTGAGGCTAAAGCTGTCCTTTGGTTTAGAAAGTGTGAATAAAGACATTAAAATGTAGGACAAAGAGGAAACCAGAGGTGAAGGAAGAACTGGGAGTCTGGTTAGCATAATTTAGGAAAGATGACACTCAGTGGGATCTCCAGTCATGTGTCTGGAATATCATATTCATCTGACAGAGGTCAAATACTTCTGGGACCATGACAAATGGTGCGCTTTCAGTGGAGAGAAGAGTCTGAAATGGTGAAGAGTCTGAAAATCATGGCATATTAAGAACGTTTGAAGAGCTGTGTGCATTTAGTGCGAAAAAAGGAGAGCTGCAGTCAGCTACATGTATTGAGTTTGAGGTCTGATGAGGTATGTGCATACACTTATTCTGTGTTACAACAGATGGCTCAGAAGTTTCTCATGGTGATCTGCCACTGTTCTAGGATGTTTGAGGCAGGTCTGCATTGTGGCTTGTTGCTGTAGAAGATCTCTAACTTTCCTTTTAATTGAAGGTTTCCAGGGCCTCAACCTTCCTGCAAATTAGCTAAAAGCTCTTTGGTAGAGATGGCTGACAACCCACCAAAAGTTAGTGTTCTCCTTGCAGAGTAGGGAGCGATTGTTGGCAGAAAGGTGCCCAGCCAGAGGCTCTATTTCCCATTTCCATTCTAGGTGTGGCCGTATGACACTTCTCACCAATGGAAGGAGACTGGAAGGGATGGTGCTCACTTCGGGGTCAGGGCTTTTTAAGATACAGCCTGGGCTTCTTCCGTTCTCCATTTCCCTGTCTGCCAATTGAGTGCAAAAACCTTCAAGGCCCAGAGGATGGTGAGCTACAGGTGGAGGGAGCAGGTCCCTTAATCACCTTAATCACTAAACTACCTGCCCATCAGGAACACCAGCTCTGGACTATTATGTGAGAAATCAGCTTTTAAAGTGTTAAGCTGTTAAGATACGGGGTTTTATTTGTTACAGAAGCTAACCTAGTGCTTTCATCTGGGCCAATTCTGGGTGGTCTCCTGTACAAACAAGAACAGAGAAAACAGATCAGACCTTCAAATAAAATAACTATAGGGCAAGTACAGGGATTGTACCTGGACAATTGGGCCTAAAGAACTTTGCCTAGGACCAGAGGGAGGTGAGGAAGATGAAATAATGATAATGATGATGATAATAAAATATATAATTTAATATAATTATTTAATATATTTATAAATTTAATAATTATTATTATTATCAGTTAACATGTACCAGCACTGCACTCGGTAAATTACATTTGATCCTCACAATAACTCTATGAGTTTACCAATACCTTCCCCATGACAAAAATGAGGAGACTGAGATTCAGAGAAATTAAATAACTTGCTCAAGGTCACACAGCAAGTACGTGACTAAACCAGGATTTGAATGGAGGCTGTATAATGGCACCGTTTAATTCTAAGCCTGTGACTTGAAGAAGAAAAACCCTTTTAAATCCTGGGGTCATACTAGCTTTGGAGGGAGAACTACAAGCAGGAACCTTTCTGTTTTGCAGAGATATTGGAACTCTATGCCATGGTGCATTGTCCAATCTCTTCTGCTAGCATAAGCTTGCTTACTTTCTTGTTTTCCCTAAAACATATCTCCTGCAGAGCCTTCTAAGGTAACAAGAAATGCAGCTTCAATTCGAGCTCTGCAATGCATTCTAGAAGGGAACTCATCTGGATTCCCTTCACTGAGTAGAAAGTGTAGCTTTCAGCCAGAAACACTGCCTCTAACTGCCAAGGATCCCACACAGAATCCGGAATATTCCATTCACCCTACTCTCCACTATGTATCTTAAATCTGTAAGAGTGACTCTCTTTGTATGTTGAATTGTAGTGAAACACACAACTCATGTATGTCCGTGGTACCTTTAACCTGTGATGCAACTTTGGCTTCAAAACTCAGATGAAAGGACCCTTTTCTTACCTGCATTTAACTGGCTGTTTGTGGATACTCATCTCAGATATACAGATTGGGCCATTTTGTTATTTTGTTCCTGGGTTGTACCAGGCACTGGAGGAATTTGTGTAAAGTTACTGCTGAATCAAACTGAAATTTCCTGGGTCTGGGGAGGCATAGGTACCTACATATTTAATACGCTTCTCATGCACACAAAAAAATTGAGAATAATGCTTTATAGGATTGTAGAAAACTTATGTTTCTATAAAGTCTGAGTCTTTCTGCTTAAACATACAGACAGTGTGATGTTTTCTGAGCATCTTTCTATTGACTGAGCAAATGCTTCATTACATTTACTATGTCTAGAGCTCTGTCCTAAGAGCTGGAGATAAAACACCCTCTTGAAGCTTTCAGTCAGTTTGGGAAACAAAGTCAGCTTTTATAGTGCACTGTAGTAAATTATTGCTATGTTTTGTTCTGATTGATCTAGTAAGTTACTTGACCATGCCGCAGTACCCTGACTTCCTAGTTAAATTTTCCATTACAGGGGTGAGTATTATCTCAGGAATCTTTTATAGGGTTTTTCAACCTTGGCTGTTGTTAGTTTCACCTTGCAAATAAAAAGAATCTTGATGCAGCCTGGACCAATTAAATCCAAGTGTCTGGATTGGTGATCAGTGTTTTTCCCCAGGTTTTAGTTCCAATTTCAGTCTTAGCAGGATGTTTCTCTCCTCTGCCTTCCTGAGTATCTGTCCTTTGGGTGCTAGGAGGGTGTGTGTTTCCCAGAGACATCCATCATCGCGGAGCAGGATTTCCATTCAGATCTGATAGAAGGCCACGTACTTGGCTTCCCATCTGGGATGCGAGGTCCAACTCTTTAATTAGGCTTCCCCCACGTCCGCTATTGTATCTCCTTGTAATTACAAGAAGTTGGCATGGCTTGTGTTTGAGCAAGCCCATGAGTGATGTAGGCCTGTTTTCTGACATTTAAATTAGAAAAATTAATTTGCCGAGAGCAGAACGGAGGGGCTACCAGAGAGCCCTGGACCGAACAGTCTATCTTTAAAAACATCATTTCCTATTTGTTTGTATAAAGCATTTCAGGAAGCCTTAGGTGTTGGGATGATGAGAGAGGTGTAAAGCAATTCTACCAGCCACCCACAGGTAAGATGTTAATTACGCTGGGTGAGAGCCCAACACCAGTTGAAAACTAGATCCGTGAACACTAAGACGGGTGATTTTCCACTGAGAGAATATTTTTCCATTCTGGGGGTTATGCTTTTGACCTGAGACAGTGATTTAATAGTAGAGCCATTGAGCATATCCCGGATCTCTTCTTTGCCCAGGACTTTCTCAAAGTCCAGGCTAAGGCGAGTGACGGAATCTCTGGCGCGGAAATGCAGGCTCTAACGTTCTCCATTGTTTGCGCGTTTCTCCAGATGCCAGTCCACTTCGGCCTGGGTGGTCCAGGCTTGTGCTTCAGGCAGCTGCAGAGGTTCCAGCAGGCTGCAAGTCTCTGACGCAACCTTCCTTGTGAGGACTGATTGGCCAAGAGCTGGCAGCCAGCCACGGGTGTTTTTTTTTTTTTTCCTTCGCAGCGTTTGCACTTTTATGTCTAAGCTGCTACCTCTGCTGAGCTGAATGGAAGCAAAGTGTTCGAGCTTTATTTTCAAAACCGAGAAAGGTTTGTGGGAAGAAAGCGGTAACCAGGTTCTCATGTGGGTTTCTAGTAGAGGATGATGGCAGTTTATTATTATTTTTTTGGTGGGCATTTATAGATTCAGGTATCTCACAGTTTTGTGACTTTTTAATTTCTACTTTATGCTTCTGAGAGCATCACTGATTAAAATGATTTAAAGGATGATACAAGGAGGCACTTTGCTAGTTATCTTTTGCATTCTTCCACATCGCTGGTAGAAGACTCAAACATAAGTGGAGCACCTAATTTAAAGAGAACCCCACTTTGATTTCAGGGACAAATCAAAATGATCACGTCAGTGTCTTGTCTTTACATGTTTCCATTATCCATTGAGGATACTTGGACTTGAACCAGGGGAGGGAAGAAATTGCTTTTTGTTGAGTGGCATCCAGTTCCATGTACTTTCAATGGCCTGAATCAGCTAATCCTCACAGCAGTCCAATAAGGCAGGCACTCTCAGTGTCCTCATTTGACAACACAGGGAATTCAAGCTCAGAGAGGTCAAGCAACTTGGCTAACATTACAATATAGGGATTCCAGGAACCAAACCCTGGTTACTGAGACTCCAAAGTCCATGTCTTACCATTGCCATTATTTTTACCTCCTTGGCTCAGTCTAATTTGCAGCAGCTAATTCACAAGGCTGGGGCTCAAACCTAGAAGCCATTTAAATAGAAGGAATGCTTTGAACCAGGAGCACTTACTGCCTATCTTATTCACTGCTACATTCTCAGAGTGTGGAATAGAGTCATATATATGTGTATACACACACACACACACCCATACACAAACACACACACATACACACGTACACACACATATATAGAATATATATAGTAGATGCTCAGTAAATATTTTCTAACCAATTGAATGCTTTTTTTAAAAAAACCTTAACTCTTACAATAGTGTTCCTGAAACATGTAAACTTTGATCTCAATTAAGGTCTTTCTTTGTTTTTGTTTTTCTTGGTGTGGATCTTGGACTCCTCTTCTATATTTTCTATGCCTTGAAGGAAATGAGAGACCCCATTGTCTGGTTCTAACTGGTATAGTGAATGTCAGCAACTTAAGCCCTTTCTGCGGCCCACGAGGAAACCAACTATTGGACATGTGCCTGTGAGGGAAAAATACAATTTGTGTCTTACCTGATTTGAAAAGCCTTGTCTTGACATTCAGAGGCAAACTGGTGAAGTCCAGTCACTGTCATATCTGGTGAGCTCTGTTTAAATTCAAAACTTATTTAAGGAGACACTGCTCACACTAGAAATGCCAATAGCCAATGGATATGAGGCCAGGTTTGTCAAGATGCAATATTTTCCTGCCTTATTTTATGGAAATGCAGTATACCGTATGTCTCAAGGGTTGCAAAATCTGTGGCAGTATTGGATACCTAAATTATATCAAACTGTTTTGGCCTGAGTATATTTACTTAGTGGAACATGTAAGGTAGGAGGAGAGTAATTTAAATTACTAATCTTTTTTGAGAAACAAAATAATCCGTCTCTTTGTAGAGTATTTTTCTTTTGACTAATCTCATGAAGTATGAAAAGATAGTTATGGTAAAGATCCTTCTGCAATTCATTGAGGCTACTTCTAACCTCTTTTTATAAACTATTTTTCTGTGAGAATATTTAAGAGGTCATATAGAAGGAGTACATTTATAATAATAATAATACCAAACGACAGATATTTTCTGTACCAGTTACTGGTACCAAAAAGGACTTTAGCTGTATTATCTCAGAGGTGGGTATTTTTAATCTACATCAGTGTGAATATTGCAGCTCTAAGAGGTTTAAGATCACGCAGCCAGGAAGAAGCAGAAATGGGCTTTGAGTTCAGGTTTATTTGAGAACCAAGTTCACGGCAGGCCCTTATTTGCTGGGTATGCTATTTCCTGGTAATAGAGTGAAACATTTTGGTTAGTGTGATTTCCTTACTATTGTCCTTCCTAAAGTATAATCATGCTTCTGGTAGATATTAACTATACTTCTCTAAATATTAATTAGTTATGTATTTATTAATTAAATTAGTTGGCTCTGCATACTGAGGGAGGCTATATTTTTTATGTTATTAAGGAGAATAAATTTATTATATTATTACAAGGAGGAAAGAAAAAATTTATGCACCTAAAAGTGCAATTGGGAAGGAAAACTTGGAGCTAAATATAATATTTGTCTTGGGATCCAAAGCAATGAAAGAAGTTTTATATAAAGCAAAGTAAGAAATTGATTCTTGGATACATTTCTTTCCCATGCATCTGAAAAGTATCAGTAAGAGCATCTACAAAACAGTCACAAAATCATGAATGATTCCTAAATATTAGATCGAGCTTCTATTTCAGAAAGATTTGTTTTTTTTTTTTTTATGCAGGAGTGGACGTTTGGATTATTTCTCATCTTTGGCCGTTAAAAGTAAAGCTGCTATGAACATTCATATACATGATATTTTTGGGGTTTTTGGATTATTCATAGTTATAGAAACAACTGGTTTTTGAGTGTTGATTTTGTGCCCTTTAATGTTGCTTAATTTAGTTATTAATTTCACAGGATTTTTTGTGGAACCTTTAGGGTTTTCTATGTATAGGAAGACGTCACACATGAACAAAAAATTTTTTACTTCTTTCTTCCCAAATTGGATGTCTCTTGTGTCTTTTTCTTACCTAAGTGCTCTGGCTAAAACTTCCAATACTGTGCTGAATGGAAGTGGTAAAACTGGGCATGTTTGTCTTGTTCCTGATCTTAGGGAAAAAGCTATCAGTGTTTCAACACTAAGAATGATATTAGTGGGACTTCCCCTGTGGTCCAGTGGTTAAGACTCTGCACTTCCACTGCAGGAGCCATGGGTTCCATCCCTGGTTCCTGAGGGAGGCTATTTAGATGAGGATGCCCTGTTGTATTTGGCAGAGGACATCCAGACCCAGGAACCCAAATATCACTTTGTAAAATATGATTAGATCTTGGGCCAATGAGGCAATGCAGGCCATATATTTAGGGAGGAAAACTTTGGTGACTAGAACAAATATAAGAAGATGTTTTAATTCATGACTGACGATGTGATGATGTAACTTGAGAATGTTTTATGGAGAGTTTTCTCTCTTGTTGAAGTTTGGTTCAGCTCGGTATGATGTTGGGTCAAATTTCAGTTTGAGACGTGGAATGATACGGTGAAGAAGAGTGGGGAGTCCAGGGTAAAACTGTCTGAGTTTGAATTTCAGTTCCATTATTTACTAGTTGAGCATGTTCCTTCAACTCTGTTTGTCTCGGTTTCCTCATCTGTAGAATGTGGATAATGTCCAACTCATAGAGTAATTGGGAAGATACAAGTGAGATGATCTTGGTGGATATTTTTGCCTGACAGAGGAAGTACTCAACAAAAGTTGATAATAATTGTTAAAACTATATTTCTTTATTATTATAGTTACAGAGAGTGTTGGATGAATATGGTGATTCCAAGTCAGCTGGATGTTTCTAAGCATTTTCTTCAGCAGGTGTAGAAACCCTAACAAATGGTTTTTCTCCACTATAGAGAAATGTCAAAGAACCAGAGTCTGGCATGGAGTTCCCACTTCTCTTGCAGGAGCTAAAAAATAGACCCATTGTGTCTTACTTTCCGATTCGCATTTTCTGAGAGGTTGGGTGTGTTGGGAGCTACACCTTCCTGTGTTTCTCCCTTCCTCTCCTGCTACGACCAAACTCACAACCTTTCTAACACCAGATGTGTAGGGTTTTTTTCCCACACCGAGAAATTCTCTCTGATAGCAGCTGGTGTCCTCCAAGTCAGTTCAATTCTGACATTGACTGGAGTTAGTGCAGACCCCACAGGTGAAGGGCTCAGCCCCATGAGACTGCCCCCCACTTCAGACACCAATTGCAAATTGTAGGTCCCCAGGTTACCCACTACTTTTGTTCAACTTGGCTACAAGTTTGAGGTGCCTATGACCCACCTCCTTGAATGTGATCACAATCTTCCCTCAACTTCTGCAAGGGATTGGTTCTAGGACCCCCTGTGGATACCAAAATCTGTGGATGCTCAAGACGCTTACATAAAATGGCCTGGTATTTTCATATAATCTAGGCACATCCTCTCCTATACTTTAAATTGTCTCTAGATTACTTTTCAATGCAAATACTATGTAAATAGTTGTAAATACAATGTAAATAGTTGCCAGCACGTGGCAAATTCAAGTTTTGCTTTTTTGAACTTTGGAATTTTTTTTTTCCTTGAGTAATTTTGATCAGTAGCTGGTTGAATCCGTGGATGCTGAGCCCATGGATGCAGAACCCGTGGATCAAAAGGGCCAACTGTATTTGCTAGAACAGCTCATAGAACTCAGAGAAACAATTATTTTCACCCGTTTATTGTATAATAAAGGCTATGATAAAGGACAGAGATGAACAGCTAGATGAGGAGATACCCCGGGCGAGGTCTGGAAGGATCCCAGCACAGGAGCTTCTGTCTCCATGGAGTTGGGGTATGCCATCAGTGGGTGTGTTCACCAATCTGGAAGCTCCTTGTACCCCATACTGTTGGGATTTTTATGGAGGCTTCATCACATAGGTGAGATGGATTATTATCTCAATTCCCACTCCTCTTCCCTCTCTGGAGAATGGGGGTGTAGGGCTGAAAATTCCAAGCTTCCAGTTATGGCTTGGTCTTTCTGGTGACTAGCCCCCATCCAAGAGCCCACCAAGAGTCCCCACCTCATTAGAACAAAACACACTGCTATCACCCAGGAAATTCCAGGGGATTTAGGAGCTCTGTCTCAGGAATCAGAGTCAAAGATTAAATGTTGGAACACAAGAGTTCTCTAGCACCACTATTTAGAAAGGTTTTAGTTGCTTTGTGTCAGGAACCAGAGTGGGGGCAGTGGTGGGGGAAAGAGACCAATATATATATTTCTAATTATTTTACACTGGGCCAGACTATTTTTTTTAATATCAGTAACAGACTGAAATTCAGCATCCCTTTTCCAGCTCTCCATTGCCCACCCCACCTCACATTGCCATTGCCATTGCCATGCTGTTGTGCCTCCAGTTCATCGTATGTGTGTTTTCGTTCTCAGTGGTGTCAGATATTTGTTCCTTTCTGACACCAACCTTGGCACACACCTTCCTTTGGATCTATAATGACTACAGGTCATGTGTTACAGAAAGGCTTATTGCACAGTCAGAGAAGTTGCTTTGGTAACTTAATTGTTTCCCGTATTTTTCATAACCTAGTTTAATACTGTGTTAAAGATGCTTTATTTACTTTACTATGTCAAGATGCTTTCTTTCTCTCATGCCCAAATCCATTTTAGGGTTATTTTATGCATTTTGGGGGGGCCATACTTTTTAAAACGTTCAGTAGAATTTCATTTATTTTGATTCTTTGAAAGTTGAGCAACAGTAATTCTTCAGCCGTTTCCAGACTTGCAGAAGTATTTAAAAATAATAAGTTAATTTTTCTAAAAGTACTTTATAATTTGGAACTTTCTAGTTCATACATGGTTCCTTTCCTTTTTTCCCCTTCATTTGAGTTAATGTAATTTATTTTATATATGCTTTGATAACAGACACATATATGTTAAAAGATATTATTATATTATTACTCCGTATTTTTTTTAGTGTTGATCATTACTAATAATAATCACCAACATTTATTTGTAAGATATAGCTTGCAATTGCGTCTGCCTATGATGTTATTATTTCCATTTAGCAGATTGGGAAATGATGTTAAGTGAGAGATGACTAGCAAATGGCAGGGTAGTCATGTCAAGCTGGATCTTCTAATTCCAAAATGCATTCTTTTTGCAAAATACCACATTGTGTTTTTCTGAGAGTTACTGTACTTACGTAAAATAAGTGAATCTTATAGAGAACTGTGAAATCAAGATTACCCATTATCTGACTCCTTCTTTCATAAAAATGTAACATGCATTTTTGGGCTCACATTTCATATTGCGCTAAGTATGTACATGCTTATCCTCTACAAGGGTTTTAACCTTGCTTTTCTAGTCTTAAGATTAAGTGCTTCTTAATTTCTCCTCCCCCTTCCTTTGGTTTTGATATAGTGGAGATCTGAGGAACTGTAGTCTGTGATCTCCTGTGACCTTGAGCAGTTTTCATAACTTTTCTGAGCTTGTTTTCCTCTTTGGATATAATACCACAGTGAGTATCTGATACAATATGTAAAATACTTTGGAATGTGCCATACAAAAGTCATTTAATATTATTGTTGCGTTCATATTGTATATTATTTACGGGGTCGATTTATAAGAGTTATGGAATTAACAATTTTTATGTTAATCGCAGAATAATTCATTGCATCACTCCAAGTTCAAACGTCACTCCAGAGCTTTTGATCGTTGGCTGAAAGGGATCAGAGAGGCCATTCAGTGAGCTAATTAATTAGTTGACTAATGCCTTAAAAACTGTCATCCATATTTTAGTTGAAATGAAGAAATCAAGCTCAGAGAAGTGGTGAATGATTTGAAGTCACAGAGCAAGTTAAGTGAGAGAAAACAAACAAACTTAGGTCTTCTGATTCCAAACTGATGGGAATAGCATGGATCTGGAAAGCACATGGTACTCATGTATCCTGGTTCAGAGGCAACTCAATTAACATGTTCACATTCAGGCATTTTACACCTATTCCCAGGGTGGGGGACTCACAAGTGTCCCACATGTAAGGTTGTTTCTTTAGAGACTAAAACAACTTTCCAGATATATTAACCTAGACACCCTGATCCACTCTTAGCTGTTGTAACTACTTCCTGAGAATCAATTCCTGGTATCAAAGGCTTTCCTAAACCCAGACACCAATTATCTAAAGACAGTGTAAGCAGTGCTAGCACCTTTCTCTTCATATGTAGGATAGAAAAGTGGTTTTACATAGAATTCATAAAATTAGCCTGAAATAAATATTTGGGTTCGTCCATGAAAGTTCACCCATGCATTGAAACTGTTTATGCAGGCGACCTAGGGATTTGACGCAGATAGCTTTAAGGATCACAATACAGAAACTCTCATGCATGATTAGCTGTCCTCAATGTTTTAGACAAATAGAAAATAATGCCAATTTGCTTCTGTTTACTTTGAGGCCAAACTGATAAACTTCATAAGAAGGAAGAACGGATTTATTTAATAACGTTCAAGAGTTTGGTGCTGTTTCATCAAAGTTGTGTAACACTTTTCCCTTGTCGTAATATTTGTTTGTATCTTGGGGGACCTCTTTTCAGCATTCTTGGAAGCCGATTCTGTTACTGGAACACTTAACTCCTTTAATGATGGTGATGAATGCTCATTCATGACGTCCATCACTGGCTTTAGAATTCTCGTAAGAGGTGCATTTTGTACTATATACGTGTCTTTAACAGGATTGAATGCAAGAGGCATACAGAGTAAGGGTGATAGACTTTTAAAATCATGATTACTGTGAATGGCTTCAGTCTTTTAGATAGTTCTATAAAGGGTTTTTCTGTGACAGGTGAAATTCCAGTCAAGTGAAAAGGTGATCTTTTAACTCAGCTACTGTGGGACATATCTTAAAGGTTTTTTTGGGTTTTTTTTCCCTCCACAAATCTTTACAAAGCTTGTGAATCTGCATAGGGGAGAAACATCTCCACAGAAAACTTGTTCAAATGACAGATTTTTATGGTCTAGACATTCCAGAATTTCATAAGATTTACAAGGCTCCAGTAAATGTGGTAGAAAAACTTATAAAACTCCAGTGGCTTGAAATGAAACATTTTCATGGAGTGGAAATCAACCTGCTTTGATTAAAACACAGTTCAAAGGAGGTAAACCAATGTGATGTAACAGATTTAGTTAAAATAGTGCCTTTTCATCGTCCTCCACCATCCCTTCCCATTTCCTTCTCATCAGTGGAAAATGGTGTATTACAAAGAAGTTACTAATTATTTATTTATTATTTCCATGATCCTGCAACTGTGTCCTTGTTAGGTATATTAGGAAGGAATGTTGCTTCCCTGAAATAGTATCTTGTCAAGCACATACCTGTGCACACACATGCAAACTTTTAGACTTTCACTTGGGAGAGAAGCAACTTCTAGATCTCGCTCTAATTTAGGGAAGTGCCATTTATGCCCAATTTAAATGTAGTTTCCACGTTGGATCATAGGGGCGTTCTCAGCCTAGCTGAATCCTTTCCCACTGAATTTATTGTGTGCTGTGGGTTTGGAAACAGGTGTAGGGGGTACAGTTGGTTTCTGTTCTTCTTGGTCAAAGTCATAAAAACTTTCTTCTGGGGGATGGGTGTGTGTGGGTGGTGCCAGTGGTGGTGAGATGTAGATCTTTTAGTCTTTATGTCTGCTCCCTTGGTTGATGTTTTTCTTGTTTTTTGCATTTCTACAGAGAAGATGTTGTGGCTAAGAGGCTGAACCGAGAGAGGTGTCATCAAGCGGTTTAGTAGGTTGAGAAGGAAGCTTGTCATTACAGCTACGGTTGTCAGGCTCTTAGAATTTTTCCTACAATAATAAAGATTTCAAGAAATTATGGTGTGCCAAAATGCCAATTATTTAAGGAGTGAGATATAGTTTTCTAGTAAGCAGATTTCTCTTGAATACTAGCCATGCCACCCCTTTCCAGGATCATGGCACCTGTCAAATCAAATCAGTCATCTCAAGGTTACTTCTGAGCACAGAATCAGAGCACAGAAATATGGATGGTCTACTATGGTTCTGTTTTTAATATTTTTGCTTTTTCTTCTTCCAGTTTTATTGAGATATAATTGACATACAGCACTGGGTAAGTTGAAGTACAGCATAATGATTTGACTTACGTACATTATAAAATGATTACCGTAATAAGTTTCACAAACATCCGTCACCTCATATAGATACAAAATTAAAGAAATAGAAGAAAATGTTTTCCTTGTGATGAGAACTTTAAGGATGTACTCTTAACAACTTTCATGCATGTAAAACATCCAGCATAAACTGTGGTTCTTACATTTTAGTGTGTCTGAGAATCACCTAGAGGGCTTGTAAAACACAGATCAATGGACCTCATCCCCAGAGTTTCTGATTTAGTAGGTTGGGAGTGGAGCCCAAGAATTTGCATTTCTGACAAGTTCCCAAGTGGTGTTGATACTGTGCTCTGGAGGTCCATTTTAAGGACTACTATTTTACAGCAGTAATGTGTTGCTCAAGTTGTATTACAGCTTTGTGACTTATGCCTCCTTTGTCATAGAGTATAACTCCCCAATGACTAGGATACTTGTGTCCACCAAATGTAACTACTTCTCACCTCAGATGATACTTGATAAGCACCAACAAACTCTTTTTTCTTTTTTCAACATATTTATTGGAGTATAATTGCTTTACAATGTTGTGTTAATTTCTGCTGTATAACAAAGTGAATCAGCTTTATGTATACCTATATCTCCATATCCCCTCCCTCTTGCGTCTCCCTCCCACCCTCCCTATCCCACCCCTCTAGGTGGTCACAAAGCACCAAGCTGATCTCCCTGTGCTATGCAGCTGCTTCCCATTAGCTATCTATTTTACATTTGGTAGTGTATATATGTCAATGCTACTCTTTCACTTCGTCCCAGCTTACCCTTCCCACTCCCCGTGTCCTCAAGTCCATTCTCTATGTCTGTGTCTTTATTCCCGTCCTGCCCCTAGGTTCTTCAGAACCATTTTCTTTTTTTTTAGATTCCATATATATGTGTTAGCATACAGTATTTGTTTTTCTCTTTCTGACTTACTTCACTCTGTATGACAGACTCTAGATCCATCTACCTCATTACAAATAACTCAATTTTGTTTCTTTTTATGGCTGAGTAATATTAGATTGTATACGTGTGCCACATCTTCTTTATCCATTCATCTGTCAATGGACACAGGTTGCTTCCATGTCCTGGCTATTGTAAATAGTGCTGCAATGAACATTGTGGTACCTGACTCTTTTTGAATTATGGTTTTCTCAGGGTATATGCCCAATAGTGGGAGTGCTGGATTATATGGTAGTTCTATTTTTAGTTTTTTAAGGAACCTCCATACTGTTCTCCAAGTACCAACAAACTCTTATTAACCAGTACCTTTCCTATATCCGCCATCAAATATAATATTATTGAGAGACTCTACTTCCTCGTTACATTACAGTGTAATTAAGATGATCATAACTTTCTTTAATAATTATTAGATGTCAATTATGTTCTTCTGAGCACATCTCTTTGGTGCTTTGCTTTGGTTGGTAACTGGATTTCCTAGGTAGACATTTGGGAATCTGCTTTTTCTCATTAGCAAACAGCTTACAAACCATCTCCTTAAGATGAGGCTATTTCTCTGATAGGCAATCTCTTCTATGAGGGGTTCTTTCACTTGCTTCAATTCCAGAAAGTGGCATTTTTTTCTGACCCTGTCCCCCAAATCAAGTGGGGTGAAGTCTTTGTAGTTTCTCATGTGCATTTATGATGAGTAATGATATCTCACAATTATTTAGGGCTTATTATGTGTCAAAAGTTACTCTAGACACCTTGCACGTCTTAACTCATTTAATCTTCACCACAACCAAATGAAGAATGTACTTTTATTATCCCTACATTAAAGATGAGAAGATGAAGCCAAAGAGAGGTGAAGTAGTTTGCCAAGGGTCCCACTGATAATACATGGACCACCCAGGATTTGAACCCCAGGGTTAGATATTTGTCTGTTGGTTGTGGTTGGTCCTCCCCAATATGGGTGTTGAGGAGGGGAGCTTCTCCTCAGTCATTCTCCATAGTGTAGGGCCTCCATTGCTGCTCTGCAAGTTGGTCCTGCACAAAGGAAGCAGGACAAGAGGTTGAGAGCAGCTGAAACTGTGCTGTTCTCAGGTCACCAAGTCGTGTCCACCCTGGTGTGGGCTCTACCATCGGGGGTGGGCCTTCTCCAGCTTCACACATAGGATCTGTATAGGTCAGTGCTGATTAGAAAGGAACTCTTGCTCTGCTTTCCTGGGAGGGAAACGGATGGGAACAACATTTTGGGTCCCTTTCTGGCCTCCATTTCTCTGTAAAAGACATTTTAGTACATCCTTGCTGGTGTCCGGCTGTTCCTGTGATGGGGGAGGTGGTGATGAAGTTAAATTGGGGGTGTGTGTATGGGTGGTGGAATTAGAAAGCCTAATTGTGGCCTCACATCTAAGCAAAGTGTCTTAGGTTGGGTTCTCCAGAAGAAGAGCCTAGGAGGGATGTGAGTGCATGTGGTTTATTGAGGAAGTGTTCTCCAGGAAAACCCATCAGGGAGCAAGGGAAGCAGCATAGGCAACGGGGAAGACTTGAGCGAGGAAGAATGTGGCCTTGGGTCAAATTTACCTGATCCACAGGGGAAGACCCCAGCACACAGAGACCACTGCAGAGCTACTTCTCCTTGAGACAAAGGGGTGGAAGGGCTGCTGGGGTGGGGAGGGAGGAGGGAGTGGTGGGCTTGTAACTTCCCAGGTGAAGTGACCCCATCAACTGAGGACAGCTCTTCAGATTAGGGGGGCATCTATGCAACACTCACAGCAGCTGAGGGTGGGTGCACTGGGCCCTGAATGGGATCTGGGTGTGGTAGCAAGCTCTGTTTGTAAGTTTAGCTTTAATAGAAATAAATATCTGTATTGTCTTCTGTTTGACTCGTATATCTACTGTACAGATATAGGAGGAAAAGAGATGTGATTATCACGCTAAAAGCCCAGCATTAGGCCACCAAGCTTCACTCTGCATTAATACCAGCTTGAGATGGCTTATTTATAGATAAATCACACATTTACTGAAGCTTTTCATTATAGCACTGTAGGATTGAGTTTGTCTAGAAGAAAGAAATGAAAATAATAATTCGTTTGCTTTGATCATTTTTTTCTAACGAATGAAGGGTATGGCTTCTAGTTGCATATTGTAAAAAAGAGAACAAGAGAAGTCAAAGTAGATATATAAATGGTACTTTTGGCTACTGTTGTTGAGATTGCTCTAGCCATGAAGCCTCCATGAAGACCTCACAACATATTGGAGAATATCCAGGCTTTGGAGAAGAACAGGGATAGATTCAAATGGATCGGCTTCCACTTAGGAAAACTACTTAATCTCTTTGGGATTCATTCTCTTCATTCATAAGATTGTTGGGAGACGCAATAAGATGTTGTATATGAAGCTTCTCTTACAGTCCCTGGCACATAGTAGGTGCATAAAACATAAAAACCACTTGTTCAATAAAGATTTATTGCCTGTACTACTATAATACATGCTGAGCAATGCACTAGGCACTGGGGCTGTCAGTATGAATACAACACAGTCCTTTGCCCCCGAGTCTAGTGAAGGAAAAAGACACATGAGTAAATAATTACAACGTTAAGTGGGACAAAAGAGGTGTAGCTTGGGGAGACCAGATGAGGAAGTAGTTGCCTGAGGGAACTCCAGAAAGTCTTTGCAGGGGAGAAAAAAATTGAGTTGGATTTCACAAGATGGGAACAAGCTTGCTAAAAGGTAGAAGGAACTGTAGAAGGCATGGATGAATGGAAAGTTATGTGGTATTTAAACACTATGTAAAGGGTCCCCAACAAATAAATATACAATAAGAGTTTCTCAAAACTCTGTTTTGGGTCAACCTGATGCTCATACCTCTTGCTATAAACCAATACCCACATTCCATTTTGGTCCTATAAACTTTTGAACTGAATGATTGTTTATTTATGACACTTTATTTCCATCCCCAAACATGATTTCTGTAGGTATCAATGATGATGATGATAAAGATTGATGGTAAAGATTATGAAGATATATTTAATTTAATATGGGTGTATTGGATGTAGCAAAAGTGCATCAAAAACTTGATATGTGTATTTTGTTTAATTTGTGTTCATTGAAATGCAGCTTAAATGAATTGGAGACCCCATGTTTACATAAATATGGAGTTGGAACATTTAAGAAAAGGCTTTTTTTGTATTAAATAGCATTCCTAATATATCTATATAAATCAATACCTCCTGTTCTGGGATAGTTTAATCTGAGAAGATTATGGCTTTAAGATCTTTTAATCACTAAGGAGGAACAAATATGTATCAAGCACTTAACATGTGTTAGATGAATCACAGTATCATTCAAGCTTTTCAACATTCTTGACAGATACAAGGAGCAGTCATTACTGTTTGCCTACCTACCTCTACACTCCGCATTACTAACAATACTCTGATTTGTTCAGATGTGTGGTGGAGTAGATCCCTTTCCTAGCCATTGGGGATGAACAATGATACAGCTATAGTGCCATGTCTCTTTACCAGTGATTGGTTTAGAGGTGGACATACAACTCACTTCTGGCCAGTGGAACCTGAATTGACATCTCCTGGGGGCTTCTAGGTAATATTTTCCTCTTGGTGGAAAGGCAAAGCTGCATAAGGGAAGTGCTTCTCACCTTGTTCCAGCTTTGGACATTTTCATATGAAAATATAATTCTTGGAACCACTTTAGCCGTCTTGAGATCATGAGGAGGAAGCCAAGGCAATTGCACAGACCAACTCAATTTCTGAATACTTTAGCTGCAGAATCAACCCTGGAGCTTACCATCTTTGGACTGTGTGATATATTAGACAAATAAGCCACAATTGTTTGAGCCAGTTGTAGTCAGGTAATCTGTTACTTGCAGCCCAAAGCATCCTAATTATATATTCCCATTTTACAGGTTATGTCACTGAGGTGTAGGAGGCCAAATCATTTATTCAAGATCTTACTGATATTGAGCAGGGAAGAAAAACCAGGTCTGTTGAAATCCAAAGCCCGGTCTCTGTGTCTTGTAAGAAAAAAGAACTTAAGTTTAAAAAAAAGTCTTTTCTCTTCCTCACATATTGAACTCTATTTCATTCATTTTTTTCCCCTCAGGAATTTTCAGAAAGTGCCTCTCGTCAAACACCAGGGTAATGAAGCAGTTCAAAAACACATGGATGTTCCATTAACCAGCTTTACTATATAATAGCTAATAATTACAATTTATTGACAGTTTGATATATGCTTTGTGTGAAGTGCTTTCCATGCATCATTTTATTCTTGCAACAACCTTGTGAGGTAGGTTGTTTCAGATGAGGAAGATGCATTTCTGCAAGGTTAAACTACACGCCTAAAGTCACACAGCTCACAGAGGCAGAGCCAGGATACAAACCCACTTTTACCAGTGTGTTTAACCACTCTGCTATACTTTGCATAGCCCTATAATCCTGCTCGACCTAAGCTATCTGAAAATCCTGAGAAGAAAATAAACAGTTTTCCCAGCTTCTTTTCTGCTTTTACAAGGCAACCACACTGCCAATAGACGTTTCTGCAAGAATACATTTTACTTTTGCCAGGACAAAAAAGGAATTAACTTAATGTGGTGCCCAGCTGTTTGCCAATAAATTATAGCATTTTAGTTTGGAAGAGATTGTAGCAGCCATCTTGTTCAGGTTTTCTTTCCCAGGTTGGTCTCCCCAAGCAGAGGTTATTCAACCTTTGTAGAGAAACTTCCACTGATCTTGTAATGGCTCACCTCAGCATTGCTCCAATTGTTAGAGAACTCTTCCTTTTTATTGATTTTCTGTTTTTTCTTTGTAACATCATTTTAGCAATTCTAGGTCTGTCTTCTGTAGAAGTAGAAGCTTTGACATCACCGAGATCTGGGTTGATATCCTCCTGACTGGAATATTGTTTATCCTTGCTCAGTTCGAGTTTGCCTGTTATTAAGATGAACAAGAGCATCTCTAATACTACAGGGTCAAAGTAAGAATTAAAGGAAAGCCTCACAGCTCTAGTACAAATTCCCAAGGGAATCTAAGTGATTCGGTTAGACGCTATTACTTTAGGGGTAAAACTTCTGAAGCAAGTGACCTCATAGGCCACTCACTGGATGGGAGATAGTTTGCCTGTCTTTGTATCAGGTGCCCTGTTGTGCTCAAGGACCAAGTGTCACATGATAGAATGGCCCATTTTAAGAGTATGCCATGGGTGTACCTCATCAGAGACTGCACATCTTTCAGTTACCTTCTGTAGAGGGCCACAGACATGGTGGTAACAGAGTGTAGAGTCCTGTCTGGTACCCACACTTAGTTTGGTATATAAGTGCTCAATAAATTTGTTTTATTTATTTTTATTTTATTTATTTTTATTTATTTAGTTCATTTGACTCTTTCTTATTCCACTAGCCAGGCTTTCAAGTTCTTAGAGACGGCGCTCACTCAATTCGATTCAGCAAATACTCACTGAATGTACTGTGTTTGTATTAGCTTCCTAACTCTGCTGCAATTCCCCTGATGCAGGGATGCATCTTCCAGTTCTTTAGTCTTATTCTGTAGCCCTTAGATAATGACAGATTCCAAAGGGGACAAGCCTTCAACATTTGACAATCACCCCAGTTGATTCCAATATACCATTACACTGAAATTTTCATTCTTCAATGAGGGAAGCAGAGTTATGTCACCAAGTTATTTTTTGGGCCTCCACAGTTTCTAATAGCCTTCATTGGATGGTGAATGGCTGAAAATTTTAAATCTAGTAGAGGTTGCATTGGGGTACTCTGAAGGCTTTCGACTGGCTTTCTACCCTTCTACATTTTCTGTTGCCATAGTTGAGACCTGTGTCCTAAGCTAGCTCAGCTTCTAGTCTAATTTTCGAAGTTTAGTGCGCATAAGAATCTCCTGGGGACATTTTGCAGATTCCTAGACTTCATCCCCCAAGGATTCTGATTTATATGGAGCCTCAGAGTTGACTTTCTAAAATAATAATCCCCAGGTAATATTTTTGAGAAGCATAGAGCTAGGGTAAATATAAGAACCCTTAGATTGTCAGCTCAGTGATTTTCCATGAAAGTAAACTTGCTATGGGTTCAGCAGTGATCATCTTCCTGGATTCAGACTCTGGGCTCTTATTTCTTCCTTGTGAGAAAATACTTGCCTTTCGCCCCAATGTTGACCCTTGTCTTGTAACTACTCCCCCTGCAACACACACCTCTCAGAAACTGGGAACTTGGCACTGGATCCCAGTCCATTACGACTAGGTTCACGTTCTCTGTACTCACTTAAGGTATGGAGTTCTGCACCCAGAATAAAGTAAGGGGCAGGTAATTGATTAGATGAAGATGCAAAGGCAGAATGTCTGATTTGGTGTGGCATCTCCGGTGTGATAAAATTGAACCAGAAACAAAGTAATTGAACCACTGGCACCATCCCTGCAAGTTGTTTTCCTAGAATTTTTCTTCATTACTCAAATTGCTCTTTGGGTTGCTAGCTCATTTGACCCTTATTTTTGGTTTTATGGCTCTGGTTTTTGAATGTGTAAACTCCCTGACTCTCTGGCCTGACCCTGTACCACATCTAGACTATGTCCTAGTTTAATATTCTATCATGTATTCCTATTGAAAACTGATATAATGATAATAATTATGGTGGTCCTGCTACTACTACTACTAAATATCTATAGGGTACATATTATCAATATATGCTTTACATTCACAGCAAACATCTGAAGTAAGTCCTATTTTTATTCCAAGCTTTAAATAAAGAAACTGAGGTTAGAGTTATACAGCTGTTAAGTGGCTGAGCCAGAAAGGCTATGCAGGCAGTCTCACTCCTGGAGCCGTGCTCTCATCAAGCACATTACATTGTTCATTTCCATCTCTGCTGTACCTGCCATTGCTCACTGAGTGACAAAGAAGTCTCCAAAAATCTTACATTTTCTTTAATGTATATGGTAAATGGAGACAGGGGATGAAAGTTCCCAATAATTCCTTTTTGGAACTCCTTGAGCACCACTGAATTTCAACAAAATTTTTCCTCCAAAGAGCATTTTTGAAACCGTGACATTCCCTGTTATCTCTCCTAACTAGTGAGATCATCCCAGTGATTCTGGGGGGTGCTTCATTGCATTTTATCAGTGGCGCCTTTGTTGTACAATTTCCACTTTTGCTCTTGAAGATACAATAAAAGATTTATGTCTGATGGACTATGATGTGGTTTGCATCTAAGAGAAAAACAATTCCTCCCAAAAAAGTACCATATCCCCAAATGATTTCATAATTGCAAACAGTGTTGACGAGCTCTTTGGCTTAAATCAGTTTACAACATATTTGCTGTGTTTTTGTGTAGATATGTTTTGATGTGCTTGCTAAGGAAAAATAATTAAAACCCCTCTGCCATTTCTAATTGAGAAGAAAGAAATGTAACCCATTAGTTGATGTCTACCATAATAAGATTTTTTTCTCCCTCATTTCATTCCAGATTTGTTTCAAGGATTAACTTGCATTAAATGGTTTCAGGTCTGAACGTCAGCCATGTTTCTCATTATTGGAGATCAAAATGGCTTAATTCCTTTTGTGTGTTGGTGCCACTAAAACACAAGGGAATCTTAAAACGACAAACTTCTGATAGAAGCACCACATTTTCCTCGTCAATCTGCCCAGCAGAGCTTGTGTTTTTCCTCCATTTACTGCTGGAAAAATGCTGTGTACTGACAAGTTTTGGGGTTCTGGTGTCATGCACAGGCTAGGCAAGACTTACTTTGAATCTAGTTACTGTTGTATTTTCAAATATGTTGATGTGAACTTTGTTTTCTAATGCTCCTTGAGTCAACTATTGTCTTTGATCTTTAAACAGAATGTGGCCATCCATCTAGTGGGATGGTAAGGACTAGCATCTAGGTTAATCCAGGGGCCTCTGGATTTAAACAGACCTGACTTTAAATTCTGATTCCACCACTAGCTATATAACCTGGGTCAGTTTTGAAAACTTGCCTTGTCTGTAAAATGGAGCTAATGATAGTACCTATTTATTGGCTGTAGAGTGGCATACAAGAGCGAATGCATGTTAAAACATTGCTGAGCAAAGGAGAACGTGTTAAGTGACCAGTTAGTTCTATTGTTATGTTACCCTATTGTAGGGACTATTACCCAGAGTGTTGTATTACCCAGGATGAGTTGGAGTCTCATTCCCCGTCCTGGTATCTGGGTTGGCCTCAGTGACTTGATTAGCCATCAGAATGTGGCAAAAGGGACATTCTGGGACTTCTAAGGCTGAGTAATAAGAAGCC
Source organism: Balaenoptera borealis (assembly GCF_965194805.1). Taxonomy (NCBI): domain Eukaryota; kingdom Metazoa; phylum Chordata; class Mammalia; order Artiodactyla; family Balaenopteridae; genus Balaenoptera; species Balaenoptera borealis. The sequence goes on from NC_138876.1 coordinate 21,986,043, forward strand.
TGGCAGCTTTTGTCTGGGTGTCTTGGAATGCTTGCTCTGGGGAAAATCAGCTGCATGCTGTGAGAAGCTCAAGCCACATAGAAAGGCCATTGATAGGAGCTCAGGTTGACAGCCCCAGCTGAGCTCCTGGTTGTCAGGCCAGCCATGTGAGTGAGTCATTTGGATGTCCAGCCTTCAAAAGGCAAGAGTTGATTTCAAGGCTTTTGGAGATTCTCTTTCACTTCTAGCATTTCCTTGTGACCTTGCTAAACTTGGTTATCTGGTTGATTCAAGCTAAACAATTAGACACTAAGAGAGAATTTTGGGGGCACAGGAGCATAAGGGCAATAAAGAGTACCGCTTTCCTCTGCTCAAGATCTGAACCAACGGAGAGAGGAGACCAAGGAGTAAGGGAGATGGAGACCAAAATATCGCTTTTATGAGAGTGAAGACCGGGCATGTGTCTATGGTTTCCTCATGGAGAACCCTAGAAGGAACTAGGTTTATCTTTTCAACTGGCCCGGGGCACTGACCTCACTCTAGAGGAGCAAAGAACCTGACAGCCTGCTCTCAAGAGGAGATGTCTGGGGTCTTCATGCTCATCTCAGACTCGCCAGTCAAGGGGAAGGGGCTGAGGTGTGGAGCGGAGCCAGGACCATCATACTGATGATCGCCCTCTACCTGGAAGGAAACATCAGGAATGGGAATGGGTGCTCCTCTGACAGGACTGTCTACCTCAGTATCTATTGAGTTCAAGAAATAAGTGACCCGGGTTTTACTCTGTGAAGACACAGTTTATGGTGACAGATTCAGACTGAGGCGTTTCACTTTACTTGTAGGTTAAATTGGTTTGTATCAATGATCTCATTCTTTTCTTCTAAGTCCAGAGAGTCCTGGTAACATCAAGTCCCATGTACTTACAAAGATGGAATTAAGTAAAGAACCTTCCTTCAATCATTCCCTCTTCCATCTTTCCCTAACTACTTTCAATTTATGACCCCAACAATGAATCTTAAATAAACTGCTTCAAAGTCTTCAGCCTAAAGGAACTGATGGGATGGTATTAGCAATCACACCGTTGATCATGAAGTTAAGGATGAAGGTTCAATTTTAGCATGCTTTAGCTTTAAATAGAGGTAAGTTGTTTTATTATTACAAGCCTTGGCGCCCTTGCCCTTGTCCGGCTGTTTAACAAATGTGTGTCCTTGGTTACCAGTGGAACCCAACTAGGGGATATAGATAGCTGAGTGTGAGCCTCAATGACTACTCTTCAAACAACTCCAAGCACGTGTCCTATTGACGGGGTGTGGAGAATGCAGGCAGCGCAATCAGGATGCAGATGTTCTGAGGTGTGTTTTCAAGTTGTGCTTTGCAGGAGGTCTGAGCCACATGCACACACACACACACACACACACACATACACACACACACACACACACAGACACACACTTTCAGAGTCTTAGAATCTCACATGTATTAATTCCTTCCTTTCTATGCCTTCACTTGGAGGATCTTCACAAGATCAGGAGTCCTTGCCTCTGTGCTAAGACTCTTCTCTTACTACTTTTGTTAGAACACTGATATTGTTGCTTTTTACTTTTTAAAAATCTGTTTCGAATGTTGTACTAGGCTCTGAAGTCTACGGGAGCAGGGTTGAGGCTATCTCCTTCAGAGTTGTATATAGCACCTAGTACAGTGTCTGACCCCTGGAGGGGCTCAGCAAATATCTCCTTGAATTGAATTGAATGACAGCTTGCTTCCCAAGGCAGAGGAGTGCAGGCACCCTGGGTTGAGGTTCTGCTTCTAACCATAATCTGCAGACTCAAATACAGTTTTCAGTGGCTCCTAAGATCCCTGAGGAATTAATCACACTAAGCTTCTTGTTTGGAATAACTTCACTGCCAATACACAAGCGCTACCTAGACTTGAGGCTCTCAATACCCCAATGTAAAGAGTCTCATTACATTGTTCCTTGAAGTCTCTGTTATGTCAATCTATGTGACTGGTGCCCAGTCCTTCAAGGAGGACTGTAGCAGGGACTTGGGCACAAAATGGAAGTGGCACCCAACAAACTCAGTCATCAGGGTAAATAGTATCTTAATGCTATAGTTTGAAAAATCAAAATTAATGCAAACATTTCATAAAAAACAAAATATCAGAATTCTAAATCAAGACCGTTTCAGTATTCTTGATTTTCCTTTTGCCTCTGAAAGGCGTTAATTTGTTGCCTCACTCCTCTTGTCTAATCTTGGCCCTGGAGCAGACAGAACCAAAGGGAAATCTCCTTGGACATGACTTCCCTGATTTTCACCCCTTGATTTTTTTTTTAACTATATGGGGTCGGGGGAGATGGTATGGGTTTCAGGTTAAGTACTAAAAGCTAAATGCATAAACAAAGTCATAAATGTAAGAAGTCAAATCTGAACTGTGTGTCGGAGAAAAGATTTAGCAGGACATGTTGCATAGTTAATAATTGAATAACAAAAGGCTGAAATAAATAAAAATTTTAACAACACTCAGCAATAAGGCTGCAATATTTAGTTCTCAGATGAATTTGTATGGCTCCATTTTTATTTGGAATCGATTTTTAAAGGGCTTTTTCTTAAATTCTTCTGAATTCCCGTTAAGCAGTACATGAAAAGTTACTTTAAGTGAGAGCAAATGTGGATGAAATCAGCCAAAGCTCCAACTGCGCCTTCATCCCTACTGGAAGAGCTTTCTTCATTTACATAGGAGAACGTGGAGCCAGAAAAGGGGAAAATACAAACATGAAATCTCCAAGAGCCTTTTGGAAACACAGCAGAAAAACACATTGCTTAAGTGGAGAAGCCAAGTGGTTTTCGAGTTTCCTGCAAAGCAGCAGCTTTAGGGGGAGAGTGACCTTCTGGGGAACGCGGTGGCCCTGGCTGGAAGATTAGGGGCTGACGTTTTGCAGGCTGTGGATGGGGGTGGAGAGATTGTGTAACTGTAGTAAAGCGTCTTGAAACTTTTCAACAGGAAAACAAAGTGGGGAAGAAGCCTTAAAGAGAAGGGAAAGCCTCAGGCAGGTTCCCCCCCCCCCCCCCCCCCCGTGGAGGCACAGCTGCCGCTGTGTCACAGTATTTCCCAAGTGCTTCCTTTGGATCTCTTTACCTGGTGCCAACCCTGTACAACGGAAGTAGAAGAGAGCTGCTTGATAGCAATCGAATCCCAGTCACAACGCTGAGTTTTCTCCTGGCTCCTTTCTGGAGCACAGCGTGGGTCTGATTTGCTTAGAAATGCAAGGGACCTTCCCTGTCCGCCTCCCATCTTCCAGTTCTGGAGGGACAGGCTGCAGGCAAGCTTTCCTGCTGCACCGGTGACGGGAAGGTGGAAAATCTTGGCTTGCTGAGTCTGAAATGAGATGCCAGTGGACCCAGTACCAGAGATCAAATTTTCTATTTTTGGCCCTTCAGACACAGAAATGCACAGCTATGCCAGAGTAACCTTTTCTCTGGAGGAATCGTCTCATGGCTTGTTGCACATTAAAATCATCTAGGGAGCTTTAAAAATACTGATGCCAAGGCCCCACTTCAATCCTATTAAATTAGATGCCCTAAGGGTGGGAATCATGCATCCAAATTTTTTTTTTGAGCTCCCCAGGTGATTGTAATTTGCAACCAGGGTTGAGAAATCATGACCCAGAGCTCTTGAGCCCACAGACAGCCCTTTTCTGTCCTCTGGGTCCACTCTCCACCCAAAGAGCTCTGTGATCTCCATCAGTGGAAGCTAAGGCTCTTTCAGTTTAATTCAGTTCAATTACAAACAATTCAATTCAATAAATACTTATTCAACTGCTTTCTTACCCTTCATTTCTGATTGTGTCTCCCATGAGAGTGGTGAGAACCATGTTTCTCAAATAAGAGGATGGAGATACTTGAGTTAACCTCATTTTTTGGAGCCATATTTTTTAAAAAACCTGTTAAACACAGATTACAAATTTTTAAAAATTATGCATTGGATTTGGATTTTTTTTCTGACACAACACTCTGAACAGCATATGTTTGTGTGTATGTAAAACATCCATTTTTTAAAAGCATTTCTTAATTTTAAAAAAAAATTATTTATTTTATTTATTTTTGGCTGCATTGGGTCCTCACTGCTGTGCACGTGTTTTCCCTAGCTGCAGTGAGCGGGGGCTACTCTTTGTTGACGTGCGCGGGCCTCTCATTGCGGTGGCTTCTCTTGTTGCGGAGCACGGGCTCTAGGCGCACAGGCATCAGTAGTTGTGGCTCACAAGTGGTAGAGCACAGGCTCAGTAGCTGTAGCGCACTGGCTGAGTTGCTCTGCAGCATGTGGGATCTTCCGGGACCAGGGCTCGAACCTGTGTCCCCTACATTGACAGGCGGATTCTTAACCACTGCGCCACCAGGGAAGCCCTAAAACATTCTGTCTTTTAATGGGTTTCTGTATTCAGTGCATGTTCTAAAGCGTTGATGCACTGAGATAAATAAGACAGAGTACTTAGCTTCTGAAGAGCTCCCAGGCTGGTGGGAGACATGAGATGGGAACAAGAAATTAAAGGATTGTGAACTGCTGTAGCTAAAAGAGGTATGTATAAAAGGATGTTTCAGATGAATTCAGAAGAAGGAATTGTGCCTGGCAAGGCAGAAAGGCTCACAGAGGAAGTAGAGGGGAGTAGCCATTCTCCACGAAGGATTCAGGCAACGGGAGGAGGACGTGCACTTTTTGAAGGTGAGAATTAAATGTTTGGCTAAAGGCTACACAGGAAACATAGGAGGAGATAGGGAAGGAACTTGAGGGCTCCCAACTGTCTGTTGAGCTTTATCTGTTGGAGTCTAGCATTTCTAAACCATTCTTGCCTCAGGGCTGACTTTTAGATTCATAAATTTGCAGCTACACTTGGGTGTGCCGTGGTGGACAGAACACGCTAGGTGGATGAGACCGTAGCTGCTCTGCTTCTGGAAAGTGATGGACAGGCCTTTGAGGAGGCTCTAGAAATGGATTGACGTGGATTTCATACACTAACTGTGGAACCTTGGACAAATTCCCGAACCCCCTGTAAAGTGAAGATTCTCCTGCTCACCTCATAGGGTTTTTTGTTTGTGTTTTTGTTTTGAACGAAGACTCAGTGTATTAGGTGTTGTGTAAAGTGCTTAACAAACTGCCTGAACATAGGAAATGTCAATGAAATGTTGCTCTTCCTGTTGAGATATTGAATTTGTAATTCCCTTTAATTTTTCTTCATGTATATTCAGCCTTCCCATTACACCTTCTTCCCAGGTACATAGAGAGACCATCACCCTGGGTGATGATGAGAAGGGCATGACTTTGGACAAACAATATAAAATGTGTTTTACGGAGCAGTTACTAAATCACCAGCAAGGAACGACACAGTTCTAGAAAGTTCTCTAATAGGCTCGTCAAGTCTCTTTTACCGATAAGTCCATTCTGCTGTCCATTGTGTCTCTGCTTCCAAAATTAAAACCACCACAAAAATGACCAGGCTCAGTCCATCTGCAGCATCACATCTGATCTCTCCACGGCTTACTCATCATTCTTCCTCACATTTTAAGACATGATGAGGAGGATGATATTTGAGAAAGAACTTGAAGAATGCATGGAATGTCTTATGGCTGAGAATAGGCATTCCAGGTGGTCAGATTAAAATAAGTAATGGTATAGAAATGTATGTAGGAACGAAAAGTAGTAAAATAGTTGTTTTGTTGGAACCCAAGTTGTATTTACAGGAAAAGTAGAGGAACAGACCTCAAAATGGAAGCTGAGGCTACAAGGATCCTCCTTAGAGATTCAGCCTTGAGAATGAAAATTCAGAAAATTTATGAACATGCTATAAAATAGCTGACATCTCTTAAATAACTTGGCTCCAAATTTCTTTTAAAATAATTTACCTCACCTTTTATTCTGTTCTTTTTCTTTCTTTGTGTTGATTTATTTCTTCCCTTGTGTCCTATCGAGGGCATTTGGGGTGAGGTCCCAATCCTGGCTTGCTGAGAGTTCATCTGCTTCCAATGCCTGTTCTAGCTCCACGTAAAGTCACAATCTGTTCCTGGGAGAACATATTCATTTGCACAATAACCAATTGTAATGTGAAAAAGGAAGGATTATAACATCAGTTGGGCTATGAGTGGCTGGCATGGAAGAAGTCCAGCAAGGCGCAGATCCTGTTTCTGTACATATGTCCTTAATAATAATGAAGAAGTAGGGGGTAAATTATGCCAGAAGGGAGCGGAGCTGGTTTTCTGAGGGAGTACATATGATGTCAGCAATTAATTAAGGCCTCAATTCTGTTTTCCTATAAAAATCCTATTTTAGTTGCGGTATCTTTGACGCATCTGCTGGCATAAGCAGGATACAGGCCATAAATAAAAATTCAAAAATATCTCTTTCTTGTAGAACTTGGAAACAGACATTCTGAAATTGAAGGAAACCTACATAGTATCCAGAAGGATCCCGAGATCCTTTCTAAGATGAAGGGCAGTGAAGTCCATGCTAAATCCAGGCCCTGAGGGATTTGATTGGGAGGGAAGACAACTCTGACCGGAAGCAGGTCCAGGATTTACAACTGGACAATTTCAAATCCATGTTGGATGATACTTCAGTGGCAAAGGCATTTCTGGAAGAAATGTTAAGCAGTGCCCAAAGCGAAGAATTTACCCAATAATGACAGTAAAAACTTTAAAGTTTCAAGATACTGGTAACAGAGGATGGAAGGTTGACAGGACCAGGCATCACAAAGTCCTTTTCTGGCAACTTTACCTAAAATGAGGACCAATGGGTTGTAATTAGAACTCACGTGTCCTCTTTAAATAATAAGCAAAGATACATCCAGAACGATAGATTATTTGAGCTGAGAGGGACTTGATTGCACATTGAAGCCAACCTCCTATTTTGTGAGGCAATTGATGTCCAGTGATCACTCAGCTAATTTCTATCATAACCAGGGGCAGAATTATGGTCTTGTAAGAACTTTGTCCATGTCATTTTAACGCCCAGCACTCTCTTTATACATGATCCCAAGAGCATCCTAAATTTTGCTGGGTGAGTCCCAAGGTAGGCGTAAGGAGGAATGGGTATGTTACATGACCACTGTGGAAAATCTGACATGTCAGTGTAAACTACTGGGAAGAGTGAGTAGCCAAAAATCACAAAGAGAGTCCAAACGGCGCTGTGGCCAATTCAATCCAGTTTTTCTGGTCAGCTTCATGATTTGGGGGAAACAAAATAGGGATTTTTGTTTGGAAATGTAGAATGGAGTTGAGAATTTCCTCAAAAGCAGAGGAGGGAGATCCTTCTAAGTCAAGGCAGTAGGAATGAAGGGGAGGGGGCCCAGATACCCAGGAAGGGAGTCCAGGAAAAAAGATGGGGAAGCAGGTCCCAGGCCAGCCAGCTGCTCTGGAAGGCAGGTGGTGGCTGCAGTGATGGTGGTAGTGGTGAAAGAGCATTTGAGAAACTCTGGGTACTTATGAATCTCAGGAAGAAGAGGGACAGACAGAGGGTGGGGGTGTGGTGGGGTGTGGAAGCAGGGGGTGCTTCATCTGGGGGTGGGGTGGGGTGTGGAAGCAGGAGGCTTCCTCTGATGCTGACAAAGCATCCCAAACTCCAGCCATCAGTCATGTCACTGATGGGATATGAACTGGGATATGAACTTGCTTATGAGATACAAACCCAATGATGTCTTACTGATTACAGGGGAGGAAAAAGAAATCAAGTTGTTAGAGGTCAGATTTCTTTTTATTATAAAGTAACTCCTCAAAGGTCCATAAATGAATTCTATTCAGTGAGGGAGACACATCAAGGAAGTATAGAGCTGGAAGACTTCCTTTTTTCTCACTATTAATATTGATACATGGCATTTTAAAAATGTGTCTTCTAGTTCCAAGGCCGAACATAAGGATCAAAAAGTGGGTGGTGGCCCAATTCCTGGAAATCCCCCCCTTCCTGAAATAGCTGGAAAACTCCTCCCACTCATTAGCCTATGAAATTACCCACCCCTATAAAAACTGACAACCCCATACCCTGGGGCTGCTCTCGCCTTCTGAGATGGCCCACATTCTGTCTATGGAGTGTGTATCTCTCAAAATAAATCCACTTCTTACCTTAAAAAAAAAAAAAAATGTGTCTTCTGATATAGTTGCTTCACCATAATAACAAACAATCTTAATATATAATAATAATAATAATAATAATCTGCAGGCATCCATGTATCAAAATTTTTTTCAGAGAATATGCTGGTGGAGAGGCTCTCCACAAAAAATATTAATAATGAAGAGCCTGAGTTCTAGAACTGTGGTTTTTATGAAGATCCTGTTTACTTAAGTTCTAACCTCTGCATAGTTACAGAAAGACTGAGAATTCTCAGCAGTTAGTGTTCTTGGCAATGATCTGGGGAAGTACAAACGCAGCGTGGGTCAGCACAGAAGATAGACAGGAAGGAGGTGGTGACCAGCAGGCAGCATCCGTGAAGGATATAAAGAGAAATAGGACCTGGACTCAAAGAGTTGCCACCACCTTATGCTAAGGGCTCATAGCGAAGGCTAATTTTTAAGATAAAAACATAGCTATACTGTATTGTTTCTCTGAAGGATTTGTTAGTATTATTAAATACACATACATAAACAGTTAATTGACTAATAAATAATATTTATTTCTTAAATAGTTTCTTTTTATCTCCTCAGCGAACACTTTTGGTTGTTGACATCAAACTCTTGAGTTATAAGAACGCCTGTCAAAGGTCTGTTAGAAAGTTCCTTGAAACCAGGTGGATCGGACTGGTCCTTTAGTACAGTTGTAGATGCCCACTGTGGGCAGACTGAGGAAACGACCCTCTTACCAGGATGTGCTTGAACAAGGCCCAGGACATTTAAAAAAAAAAAAATCTTGCAATTACACTTTTCTACCACTAGATGATATGCACGTATAAGCAAGATGAAAACCCTCCTACCTTTCCTTTCTGCATCATTGGCCACAGTGTTGATAGGTAAGTTAAGATATCCAGAATTCAATTCCAGATGTTACTAAGAAAGAGAAACACAATATGAACATGAAGAACTGCCAGCATTGATTAGGTAATAAGTGTGATCATACCAAATTTATCAAACACTTATCCTTTCATCTAGGGGCCATCAAAGTTTACCACCTGCCTATGGGCCAAATCCAGTTTACCACCTCTCTTTGTAAATAAAGTTTTATTGGAACACAGCCATGCTCATTTGTCTGGGACTGATTTTGCTCCACAGTGACAGAGGTGAGTATTGAGACAGACTGCCTGACTTGTAAAACTTAAAAATATTTCTATAGGGTCCTTTACAGAAAAGTTTTCCAATGCCTGGTCTAAGCACATATAGGTCATACTAACTCACTTAATCTTTACAAATCTATGGTTGTGGGTATGTGTTATTACAATTTTTTTTTAATTTAAAATTTTTATTGGAGTATAGTTGATTTACAATGTTGTGTTAGTTTCAGGTGTATAGCGAAGTGAATCAGTTATACATATACATATATCCACTCTTTTTTTAGATTCTTTTCCCATATAGGTCATTACAGACTACTGAATAGAGTTCCCTGTGCTATACAGTAGGTCCTTATTAGTTCTCTATTTTATATATAGTAGTGTGTATATGTCAATCCCAATCTCCGAATTTGTCCCTCCCCACCTTACCCCCTGGTAACCATAAGTGTGTTGTCTACATCTGTAACTCTATTTCTGTTTTGTAGATAAGTTCAATTGTACCCTTTTTAGATTCCACATATAAGTGATATTGTATGATATTTGTCTTTCTCTGTCTGACTTACTTCACTTAGTATGACAATCTCTAGGTCCGTCCATGTTGCTGCAAACTATTTGTTTTACAGATAAAGAAAGTGATTAAGGACACAATGAATCCTGGCACATACGTTAAATGACTGTAGCAGACATACATGACAAAGGCTGTAAGTATTGATGTACACCATGCTTGATACTCTTGGGTTTGTGTAAACAAGATGAATAACAGTTGGCTTCAAAGTTGTGGGGAACCTAGAAAGAAGAAATTAAAATTATTGCAAGGTCAGGCCTGCCTTCTGTGTGATCCACAGGTAGAAATGTAGCTGGAATTGAGTAGCTGCCCATGAGCACTTTTTCCCTACATGACACTTATTCTGAACATATTGTAAGAAACTCTTTTGACACAATAATTCATAAGACTGAAGCTGACTCATCAAATGAAAACAGTGCTTAACTTGTGACTGAAACATCCGTGGTCAAGTGGAGAGACACAGAAAGAAGGCAGTCAAAGGGAGTCTTCTTCTTAATGTCCTAGTTTTCCCCCAATCAAAGGAGGTCTTTGCTCCTTCAGTGCTGGGTATACTTGGGCCCTCGGGATATCTGCTGGGGATGGTGGAAGCTGGGAGTGGGGCTGGGGAGCAGGGTGGTATTCAGCTTTATAATTTCCTAGATTCCTAGTCATCCTCAGGAATGTCTTTCCCAATAGTTTATAATATGCAGTGAAGTACTGGGATAACCCCTGATGGTTCGTTCCACATTTGTGATTACTGATCTTTCTTTCTTTTTTTTTTCCTCCTGAAGAGTTTAGGTAACTAACTGCCTCAGAGTCATACATCATGAGGCGGAGAGGGGAGAATCAGGAACTGGGTGAACCAACTTAATCCTTTGTCCCACACGAAGGATGGGACCATATTGCCTAGACTCCAAGGGTTTTCCACATGGACATGCCCCAAGCTCCTTCTCTCCCTTTCCTTTGCTCCAAGAAGACCTCTTCTATTATTCGTCCACATTTTGATGTCCTCTTTTCTTAGGATAGATACCCCATCATCCCTACAGAAAAGGAAGGCACACTGGACTGTTCCTTCCACTCAATCTTTGTTGACTCTAAGAAAGGGTAGGTGCTAATGTTTGGTGTCTCCTTGGGGTGAGCTGGGGGTGTGAGTGGTGGAGGGTCAGGGAGGGGAGCAGGAAGGAGAAACTCTGAAGCCTGGCAGAGGGATGTGGGGAAAGAGCAAAGGCTTCTGTATCAGGGAGCTACTGTTTTCTCCTAAAGAGTCTGAAATAAACAAAGCTTCCTGTAATAATAATTAATTTTCTTCTAAAGAGCATCCTATCTGAGTTACATGAGAAATTTATATTCCTCCCAATAACATAGCTTGGAACCCCTCCCCCTGCCTGTTGTAAAATGATAATCCCAACCTCATTACGCCAATGGAGGATTTGCCCCAGTTTTCTTTACAGAATGAATGTCCCAAGTCCAGCTCTCTTTTCTTTAATATACAGGTATGTATATATGTAGGTTCAAATGTATGTATGTATTTACATATTTACAGTTGAATTTTGGTCAGGACAGGGCATGTGGGATAGTGTTAAGCTGAAAGTTGGTAAAGATAATCTGGGCTTTTGGAATTTAGGAAAAGGGAAAAGGCTGAGTGATCAGACACGGTCTTGTGACAGGTAAGTGAGTTAGGTTCTGAGGGAATTTGGATATGTAAAGGAAGGGGCATTTTAGACTATGTGGTGGAGAGGCAGGGGTATGGGCTTGAGTGTGGGCACTTTGGGAGAAGATAATTCTGGTAAGGCCTGAATTTAGGAGTTCAGAACTATCAGGTTAAAGTTTGAACTGGATCTCACAGTCCTGGAAAGAACCAGGACTTTTGACTAGAGAAGTATCACTGACTATGAACATTTCAAGGGTAAAACCATCATGTTTACCTTTTCTTGTCAGTTTTTAGCTAAGTGACCACTGACGTGTGGTCAGGTTTCAACCAATTTCAAGCGAATAAATGCACAGCAGTGATATTTTAGGAAAAGTAATCTGGGGACTAGGTATGGGATGGATTGGAGAGGAAAGACAGAAAATAGGGAAAGAACAGGAGTGAGTGCAAAGACATACACATATTACTTTCCTTCACCAAACAGTCCATGTAAAATGATCAAATTTTAAATCTCATTGCTAGTACCACAACTGTAGTTGGAAATGGCTGAACATGAATCAATCATCACAACAGTAATTGTAACCAGAAATAGGAAACGTTTCATAAAAAGTCTATCTGTTTCACTTTTGACTACGTGGCCATGTCTTACTGTGCCCAGTTTAGGATATTTCACAAATGCATCATGATGAAAAAAATTAATCGGGAAAGTAGATTTTGTGTTTGCCTCAATCACAATCATTTTCTAATTAGTGTGAGGAGTAGCTTATTTAATAAATATTATTTCTTTTTATTCTTACCATCTTCAGATCTATATCTGAGACAGAAAATTTTATTTCTAATTTACTTTTTTATTCAATGAAAGCCAGATAAGAAGAAAGGGTTAAGTCTGAGTTATCAAAATAGGTTTTCTTCAATTCTTAATTCCTTATTCTACCCCTGGTACTAGGCTGATGTGTTTCACTAGAAGGACTCACTTTCAAAATCTCTGTGTTATTGGGTGGAGAAATAAGGGCCCAAGTCCATCCCTGGTTACGTCAGGTGGTGTCAAATTTGGCTTGCAATTCTCACTTCCTGTTGACTCCAAGAGAAAGGCTGCAGTTGGCGTCTAAAAGTGAAAAACATGAAGCTCTGAGACCAGTCTGAATTACTAATCACTACATCTCCTGTTCAGTCTAACCACTTTCCAAGCGATTAAATGAACCGGCCAGGTCAGTGACTCAGCTTCCGAGGGGGTGGCCAGCAGTCCGAGCTGATCTGCACATCCCTGGTTTCAATTCCCAAGGTTTGATCCAGAGCTGCCTCGGAAGGGTGATTTCCCCTTGGAGCTTGTCTCTCTGGGGACAGAAGGACAGACACAGATGCTGAAGTGTATAGTCTGCTGGAGAAGGGCCACCTCACCATGAGTCTTTGGCGGGAAAGAGTTGCAAGAATGTCGTCTTTCATCAGCTGGTGTCACTCTTTGGAACCAGTCACAAGTAGCTGGGTGTGGTAGGGTGAAGTTGTCTGAAGTCTGAACGAAGAAAAATATATTGAGTAGGAAACATGAACTTTTTTTCTTTTTTGGCTTAACTGTCAGTAGATACAGTATTCCCTTGTTTGTTTCAGTAACTACCAAAGGTTCTTGACGACGTCACCATTTTAGAGTAGTGTATTCATTCGCCTGGTTTTCTAAGTGATTAGCTGAACTTTGCTGCTTTTATGAAGCTTAATGTCCAGTTACCATAAAAAAGCAGCACATGGTCAGTGGTGGAAATAGGGGTGGGATTGTAAGGGCCACATGGGAGTGCAATTCCAGGAACTCCCGGCCTCCTATGCAAATTAGATTAAGCTGCTCTTCGGCCTGGGCTCCCAGAGCAAAGAATTCCCATTCCCACCTCTTTTTTTTAGCATTGTCTCCTGTGGGAATTAAGAAATCACTTTCAATTTATTTCAGCTACTGCCTGTTTTAAAAAAGGACATCACAGGCCTCAGTTTTTCCACCTTGCTTACGAAAACTCCTTACCAGGTAACCTCTTAAATATTTAAAAAGAAAGAAAAAGATTTTGAGATCCTTAGGAGAAAATACTGTAAGTAAATCAAAGTCCTGTTTTCTCAGAAAGAAAGTTGAGTCTTTTGACTGGCTGGTGCCACCATCTTCTTCAGGCGATTTTCATACTTGGCATAAAACTTTTAGTCGTTTCTCATATTACCTTTGTTTTGATTAGTTAAAGCATGATAACTTGACAACACTCAAATGTGAGAGCTTGAGAAAGGGAGGGTGGCCGGGAGGAAAGAAGCCCTCCAGCCAGCAAAGCTTTCTTTAAAACTTTATTGTTTTTTAAACATGAATATTTTAAATATCCCTCAAATACAGGGACTGAAGGTGAACTTGAAGAATGCATGCAAAACCACAACCTAGATTCTCTGAAAGTGGCCATTTCAGAGCTCTCTGGAAGGAATGTGTGAGCATGTGCACACCAGAGAGCAAACATGCAAATCAGTTCTTTCCCAGGACACCCCAGTGCTGCTGCTTTATCTGCACAGATATGCTGTGAGCCTTGCAGATAGCATCTGTTTGTTCTATTTATGGGGGAAAAAAAAAAAAGTATTTGTGAGCTCGGCAGGAGCACAACTTTCTTTTTGGATCTTTGATTCCATTAGAATTTTTGAAATTTCACATTTTGGAACAAAAGAATTTGAGTCGTTGGCGATTCTAGGTGCTGTGTAATTCCCTCTCCCGTTTATTTCTTACCTGCTTCTCCTGCCTCCCAATTTCATAGAGTTAAAATCAGAGCAGGGGAGATGAAGAGACTTGCACAAGCACATAGAACATTTATTCTTAGTTTCATTCATCATTATTGATTTGTTTAGTTATTAACCAGATACTTATTGAGGATCTATTATATCCCAGGCACTATGCAACATTCTAGGACCCAGTGGTGAGCAAAAATGTCACTGTTCTTGTCCTCATGTATTTCATAGTTTACTGGGGGAAATGTACAGAAATAAGAATAATCACACACAAATATACATCTTCTTCTGTGACAAGTGCTAATTATTGCCCTAGGAGCCTAAAATAGGCACATTTGAGCTGGTCCAAGAGGTAACAGAAGGTTTCCTTGAAGAAATGATGATGCTTCTTAAGCGACCCTTAAGAAGGATGAGTAGGACCTAAGGAGGCATATAAAGGAAGGGTCTTCCCGGCAGAGGGAAGGTTGAGAAAAGACCCTGCGATGGATGGAAACATGAGAGTATGAGAACCAGAAAGAGGGTCAACGTGGCTGAAGTGAAGAGGGAGGGAGAGCAGGAAGGAGATGGGCTGAGCTCTGAGTCAGAGCCAGACATCACAGCGCATTGTGGCTCATTTTGAGCTTTGTTTTAGGAGTATTGGGAAGCCCAAGTAGTGAGCAATGGGAGGAGGGTAAGACTGGATGAGGAGGACCACTGGGGGCTACTGCAGTAGTCCAGGCAACAGGTAGCAGAAGCTTGGTCTAAAGTAGTGAGTGGTGGAAGAGAGGGGAAAGGAGTAGATGCATTCAAGAGGTATTTAGAATGTAAAAATGATAAGATATGGGGAGGGAGGGAGTAAGCGGGGGCAAGGATGACCCTAGGCTTCTGAGTGGGGCAAATGGATGGATGGTGGTATCATTCATCAAGACAAGGAAAGCTAGACGGTGGGGGTAAAGGCAACATGATAAGTTTATTTTAGGAAGTATTGAAGTTAGATGGTAAGTTATAGGTTGACTATATGGGTCTGGCCCTCAAAGACAAGGTCTGGGCTGGAGATAAAATATTTGTGAATGAGTTGTTTATAGTTTTGACACTGATGTGATTTATTCCTCTTCAGCGTCTTTCCAGAACAACATCTCTGTAAGTAGGGATAAATCAAATGGTTTTGGACACCAGGCTAAGTGAATTGTTGAACAACTTATTTTATATGGCAGGGATTTGAAGGACTGTTGGGAGGTAGGTCTAGTGTGGATGAATTAGGAGAATTATGGTTTCAAGTATATCAAAAGCTACCCCTGAGCCCAAATACCCATCATTTTCCCCTTGACCTGCCAGAGGGCCTAATATTGCTAGCGATCATGTTACTCTTTAAGTAATTCTCATTTTATTTGGCTTAAGAGTGCTAAAACTTTAGTAAAAGTTGTCTACACCAAACTTCTCACTCAAAATGAGTCTGCTTTACAAAATCTCTAGACATAGGGCCTCGGCTTGAACATGTCTGTGATGGGGAATCCAATACTTGGCAAGACAGTGCAGATTTTTAGTTCTGTTCCAAAAATTCTTCCCTGTATTGATCTTCTCATCTAGCATGACACAGAACAGTTCTTCTTTTCCACAGAGCAGACAATCAACTGGCGTTAAGCCATCAGTCATCACTATTCTCAGCTCAGCTGCCAAGAGATGAATGAGTTAGATTCAACTGTCACTGAAGCCCTTCAATAGACATCATCTCACTTAGAGGTCACAACAACCCTTTGAGGTATGTGTTATTCATCTAGAAAGAGAGGAGGAAACTGATTCTCAGAGTTAAATGACTTACCCAGTGATGTCACACGAGTAAAGGGCAGAGCCAGGATTTGAATCCAAATATTCTGCCTCCCAGTCCAGAGCCCCACGCAAGCTGCCTCGATAATCTGGGTTCGGGCTCTGCGCTGACTTCTAAAGGTAACACATTAGTAAGGACCAGTGACTGATCAGCTGATAGCACTGAGGTGGTGCTTACCCACCTGACCCTTGTGGACTGAATGATGCCTGCCCGGTACTTGACCTTATAACCTTGTATCTCTTTAAGAACTGGATAGAACACTCATCTTCACATTTTTTTTTTCAGATTTCACTCCCAATTAGTTAAAAACAATGAGCATGTATCCCAAATATATTTATATGTGTATCTTTGGATTCAGTATAAATATGAATATATCTGTTTTTTAAAATTAATTTTTATTGGAGTATAGTTGCTTTACAATGTTGCATTAGTTTCTACTGCACAGCAAAATGAATCAGCCATACATATACATATATCCCCTCCCTTTTGGATTTCCCTCCTATTTAGGAC
The DNA here is from genome assembly GCF_965194805.1 of Balaenoptera borealis. Taxonomy (NCBI): domain Eukaryota; kingdom Metazoa; phylum Chordata; class Mammalia; order Artiodactyla; family Balaenopteridae; genus Balaenoptera; species Balaenoptera borealis. The sequence goes on from NC_138876.1 coordinate 22,002,493, forward strand.
ACCACAGTGCATTAAGTAGAGTTCCCTGTGCTATACAGTATGTTCCCCTCAGTTGTCTATTTTATACATAGTATCATATAAGTTTAAAAAAACATAAAAATATAAATGAAAGTCGTAATATTTTCTTTTTCCACCCCAGTGAGTCATCTTCATGGGTCATCTCTGTCTGCTCCCGCTGGAGGGACCACTGAAGTGGAGTCGGAGGACAGGACAGGAGAAGAGCCCAGTGTGACAGGCCATGGCTAGTTGGAGTACGACACCTGGGGAGTGTCTGGAAACATTTCAGACGTGCTGACGGCGAGCTTTCCTCTCTGTGCTGCCCAGCTTCAGCTCGGTTTCTGCTAAGATCTCTCTGGAGGTTCACAGGGAGTGAAGGGCTCATTGCCCTGCTCTGTGTTGTTTGTCCTTGGCTTTAATTGCCACTTGTGTCCTGAGCTATGTGGTAATAGCACTAATAGCTAACATTTGTTGACTGCTTACGATGTGCCACTGTGCGAAGAGATTTACGCACATTACCTCATTGATCTTGTTACAACCCTGTGAAGTTTTGCTATCCTCGTTTCACAAATGGGAAAACTGAGGTGTGGAAAGCTGTGACTTACCCACAGGGGTATGTCTAATCAGTGGCCCAGCTGGGATTTGAACCCAAGTCTGTTCTCCACCAAATCACTCATTCTTATCTGCCGTTCTATACTGCCAGTAGGATTAGGGTTTAGATTCCTGATAGTGATCTGGAAGGATTTCCAGCACTATAAGTGACTCAAATGGGAAGACTCATCAGTTGCACAGACCAAAAGGTTGGGCTCCCATCAGGTGTGGCTAAATGAGAGGAAGCCATCAGCTTTACGGAAGTGCAAATGTGCCAGTGCAGTTACAAATGAACGTCTCCAGTCAAATCTGAGTCCTTTGTTTCGAGATAATCTGGCTCTCATTGTAACCCCCAGCTTCAGGTAGCAAATATACGCTGAATACTTTTCTGGATGAGACCCCTGGAGGCTGTAGTTGTTGTTTAAGGCACCTGAGTTCCATTACAGACTATACATGGTTTAACCTTACATTTAAGTGTTTGAATGTATGTGAGAGAGATGTCAAGGGGTCCAGGAGTTTTCTTCATTATCTGTCAGAAGGCTTCAGCCTAGTGGAGTCAGATAGACATGGGTTCGAATCCTCACTCTGGTACATGTAAGCCGCGAGAACTTTGGCAAATTATCGTTCTTCCAGTCTTAATTTCTTCATCTTTAAAGAGGCGGTAATAGTACCTGCTTCAAGGTGGTGCTGTGAGGATTAGATCCTATACATACGCAGTGCTTGGAGCACAGTAAGTGCTCAAAAATTGGTAGCAGGTATTGTTCTCGGTGACCCTGCTTTGTCTAAGAAGAGGCACTGATGGATCGTTGGTGGCATTAAGTCCCTGTCCTCTGCCGTGCTGGTGATGTCCTATTTGAAAATGAAAAGGAATTTTTTTTCTGAATCTCCTCAGCATCTTGCTGCCACAGGAAAAGAAATCTGTTTCCACAAAGAGATGCAAGAACTGGAGACACTGGAAGTTTACGGACTGGAGAAGGCGGATCCGAGAAGAAAAGCATTCTGGCGATCAGCGACACTCTCCTGAGCCGCCCAGATGTGGGCCAGATGCTGCAACTCTGTAGAGACACGTCGGGCTCAGTGACTTGTGCCATGACTTTCATCCACGTGGCCATGAAAGATAGTGACTGATCTCACTCCGATTATTAAGAGTGACTTCAGGGCTCTGGAAACATGGGGGTAGGAGGCTGGGACTCGAGGGGGGAGTCTTGACAATCCTCCCAGTTGAGCAGAAGGGTTTCTGGAGCTGACAGCCCTGCTCTGGGGATACATGTCTACTTCACATGCCTCGCCCCACACCTAACATAGAAGAGGGCTCAGCAGGAAACACTGAGGGCACGTCAATGGGAAGTGATCTGCGATTTCTGCCTTTGCAGGAATCATCTCTAGCGACTTTTATTTGGTGTTATTAAAGACGATTTTGATGTGATCTTAACTATAGTGATTCTTCCTATCATCACTTTCTCTTTAATCAGCCTGTATGGCCCCTTTTCTAGCTGGAATTTCACTACACTGCTCAGCCTTCCATTCCATGCTTTTTAAAAAATATGAATACTTTATTTATTTGTGTAATTGAACTATAGTTGATTTACGATATTATGTTAGTTTCAGGTATATAGCATAGTGATTCAGTGTTTGGCAGATTATACTCCATTATAGGTTATTACAAAATAATGACTATAATTCTCTGCGCTATATGGTATACCCTGGTTGCTTATCTATTTTATATATAGTAGTTTGTATCTGTTTATCCCATACCCCTAATTTGCCCCTCCCCCTTCCTTCTCCCCTTTGGTAAACACAAGTTTTTTTCTATATCTGTAATTCTGTTTCTGTTTTGCATATATATTCATTTGTATTACTCTTTAGATTCCACATATAAATGATAATATACAGTATTTGTCTTTGACATTTCACTAAGCATAATATTTTCTAGGTCCATCCACATTGCTGCAAATGGCATTATTTCATTCTTTCTTGTGGCTGAGTAATATTCCATTGTATATATATACTACATTTTTGTTTTGATAAGCATATTTTCTTCTTCTAAATGGATAATGATGGTGAAAATTTCTCTTTTTATGTTTGGCATTAGTAGAGGCACATTAGTATACCTCTTTTTAACTAAGGGCTAAATGCAAGAGCTGAAACCTGGACACGGAAAACAAAGAGTTGATCATAACTGCTTCCCTGCCTTCAGTTTTGCCCTGTTCCCTGGCCAGTTCTCTCTACTGCAGCCATAGTGACATTTCTACTTTCATCCCTACTGCATTCATTATTTATTGCTGCTGTAACAAATTACCACAGACTCAGTGGTTTAAGAGAACACAAATTTATTCTCTCACAGGTTTGTAGGTCAGAAGTCTGACATGAGTCTCAATGGGCTAAAATCACAGTGTTTGCTGGGCTATGTTCCTTTCTGGAAGCTCTAGGGGAGAATCCTTTTCTTTGCCCTTTCCAGCTTCTAGTGCATATTCTTTGGCTCATAATCCCTTCTTGCATCTTCAAAGCCGGCAATGTTGCATCTCTCTGGCCATGCTTTCATGTTCCCATCTCCCTCTGCCCAGAGCTGGGAAAGGATCTCTGTTTTTAAGGATCTATATGATCAGATTGACCCATCCAGTTAATCCAGATAATCTTCCACCTCAAGGTCTTTAACTTAATAACATCTGGAAAGATAACTTTGCCATGTAAGGTGACATATTCACAGGTTCCTGAGATTAGGATGTGATACATTTGGGTGTTATTCTACCTACGACACCTACCAGTCTGCTCCAAGCCCATCATCTCTCTCCTGGACAACTGCAACTGCTTCTTAAATGGTTTTGCTTTGTACAACCTGTTTTGCTCCTTCACCTTTTGTTATTTCTCTTCCCATTCACTCTGATATAAAACCATACTGGCCTCCTTGCTGTTCCTTGAACACAAAAAAGCACAATTCTGCCCCAGGGCCTTTGCACTTGCTTTTCTCTATCACAAAGACATTTTCATGACTGCCTCCCTCAGGATTCTGTTCAAATGTCACCTCTTTGGGGGGGGGGGTCTTTTCCTGAACAACTTATATAAGTGAGCATCCTTTCCCCCCACTTTCATCAGACTATTCTTTGTCTCATGTTCTAACCTATTGACTCATGACAGATGATACATTTATTTTTTTTCTCTTTTCCTTCAAGTCTTTATTTCACTTTCTTTTTGAAAGGTAGTTTCACTGATTATGGAGTTCTAGGTTGACAGTTTCTTTTCCAATATTTTATAGATATAACTACACTGTTTTCTGGATTGTATTATTTCCGATGAGAAGTCTGTTATTTTTAATTTTCTTCCTCCCAATATAATTTTATGCTTCTGTGATTTTCTCTTTGACATTCATTTTCAGAGATTTAATTATCATTTGCCTTGATGTGGCTTTCTTTATGTTTCTTTTGCTTGAAGTCACTCAGTTGCTTGGATCTGTGGGTTTATAGTTTTCATCAAAGTCTGCCATTATTTCTTCAAATATTTTTACTGCCTCCCCCTTCTGAGATTCCAATTATACATATGTTAGTTCACTTAATATTATATCACAGTTCTCTGTTCATTCCTTTCCCCCATGGTATCTTTTTTATTTCATGTTGTATAGTTTTAGGGCTCTATTTTATATCCTCTACTTCTGCCATACCTAATCTGCTGTTAATCCCACCTGGGGTATTTTTCATCTCAGATATTGCTGTTTTTTATTTCTATAAGTTTGATTTGTATCTTTTCATACTTTTCACACCATCCTGATCATACTTAAATTTTCTCTACTTTTTAAAATATAAGAAGTCCATTTATTATAGCTGATTAGCATCCTTAATTTTTACTAAGTCTATCATTTGTCATTTCTGGGTCTGTTTATATTGATCGATATACCTCATTATGAGTCATATTTTTCTGTTTCTTTGCATGCCTAGTAATTTTTGATTAGTAGATTTTGTGAATTTTATATTGTTAGCTGCTGGATTTTTTTTTATCCCTTTAAATAATTTGGGACTTCTTTCTAGGACACAGTTATTTGTTGACAGTTTTGTTAAGGGGAACCTAGAGCAGCCTTTAGTCTAGGGTTAATTTGACTCTACTCCTGAGAAAATATTCTCTAAGGACTCTATTTAATGCCGTGTGTGTTAGGAGTACTTTCTATTCTGGCTGGTGAAAGTAGTAACTCTTTTTCACACTGTATTTTCCCTGAAGATTGTTTTAAATGCTCCCTTTCTTTCTTTGGCCTTTATAGTTTTCTCACATGTATGTGCTAATCAATAGTTAGCCAAAGACTCCAGGGTCACTCTCTGCCACTGTCCAGAGCTTTCTGAGTGAAGCTTTCCCCTCCCCAGTACTCTGTATCCAGAATATTATCCACCTTGGGCTCTCTGAATCCCAAACTCTATCTATTCAACACAGGGAGACTGCTCAGCTCTGTCTGGGTCCCCAGTCCCTATGCTGTGGCCAGTATGTGCTCCCCAGATATTAAGCTGGGTCGCTTGTAGGGCTTATCTTGTTTGTTTCACTTCTCTCAGACATGAGTATCCTACAATACCAGTTGTCCAGTTTCTGAAAACTGTTGATTCTCCTATTTTATCTGACATTTTAGTTGTTTAAGCTGTTTAATTTTTGTCTTTTATTTTATTTATTTATTTATTTAATTTTATTTTTTATACAACAGATTCTTATTAGTTATCTATTTTATACATATTAGTGTATATATGTCAATCCCAATCTCCCAGTTCATCTCACCACCACCCCACCCCCACTTTTCCCCCTTGGTGTCCATACGTTTGTTCTCTACATCTGTGTCTCTATTTCTGCCTTGCAAACTGGTTCATCTGTACCATTATTATACATTCAACATATGTGCATTAACGTACGGTATTTGTTATTCTCTTTCTGACTTACTTCACTCTGTATGACAGTCTCTAGGCCCATCCATGTCTCTACAAAAGACCCAACTTCATTCCTTTTATGGCTGAGTAATATTCCATTGTATATATGTACCATGTCTTCTTTATCCATTCGTCTGTTGATGGGCATTTAGGTTGCTTCCATGACCTGGCTATTGTAAATAGTGCTGCAATGAACATTGGGGTGCATGTGTCTTTTTCAATTATGGTTTTCTCTGGGTATATGCCCAGTAGTGGGATTGCTGGGTCATATGGTAATTCTACTTTCAGTTTTTTAAGGAACCCCCATAATGTTCTCCATAGTGGCTGTATCAATTTACATTCCCACCAACAGTGCAAGAAGGTTCCCTTTTCTCCACACCCTCTCCAGCAATTGTTGTTTGTAGATTTTCTGATGATGCCCATTCTAACTGATGTAAGGTGATACCTCATTGTAGTTTTGATTTGCATTTCTCTAATTATTGATGTGGAGCAGCTTTTCATGTGCCTCTTGGCCATCTGTATGTCTTCTTTGGAGAAATGTCTATTTAGATCTTCTGCCCATTATTTGATTGCGTTGTTTGTTGTTTTAATATTGAGATGCATGAGCTGTTTATATATTTTGGAGATTAATCCTTTGTCCATTGATTCGTTTGCAAATATTTCTCTCACTCTGATGGTTGTCTTTTAATCCTGTTTACAGTTTTCTTTGCTGTGCAAAACCTTTTAGATTTCATTAGGTCCCATTTGTTTATTTTTTTAAATTTCCATTTCTCTAGGAGGTGGGTCAAAAAAGATCTTGCTGTGATTTATGTCAAAGAGTGTTCTTCCTATGTTTTCCTCTAAGACTTTTATAGTGTCCTGTCTTACATATAGGTCTTTAATTTTTTTCAGTTTATTTTTGTATATGGTGTTAGGGAGTGTTCTAATTTCATTCTTTTTTTTTTTTTTTAATCATCTTTATTGGAGTATAATTGCTTTACAATGGTGTGTTAATTTCTGCTTTATTACAAAGTGAATCAGTTATACATATATCCCCATATCTCCTCCCTCTTGCATCTCCCGCCCACCCTCCCTATCCCACCCCTCTAGGTGGTCACAAAGCACCGAGCTGATCTCCCTGTGCTATGTGGCTGCTTCCCACTAGCTATCAATTTTACATTTGGTAGTATATATAAGTCCATGTCACTCTCTCACTTCGTCCCAGCTTACCCTTCCCCCGCCCCGTGTCCTTAAGTCCATTCTCTACATCTGCATCTTTAATCCTGTCCTGCCCTTAGGTTCTGCAGAACCATTTTTTTTTAGATTCCATCTATATGTGTTAGCATACAGTATTTGTTTTTCTCTTTCTGACTTACTTCACTCTGTATGACAGATTCTGGGTCCATCCACCTCACTACAAATAACTCAGTTTTGTTTCTTTTTGTGGCTGAGTAATATTCCATTATATATATGTGCCACATCTTCTTTATCCATTCATCTGTTGATGGACACTTAGGTTGCTTCCATGTCCTGGCTATTGTAAATAGTGCTGCAGTGAACATTGTGGTACATGACTCTTTCTGAGTTATGGTTTTCTCAGGGTATATGCCCAGTAGTGGGATTGCTGGGTCATATGGTAGTTCTATTTTTAGTTTTTTGAGGAACCTCCATACTGTTCTCCATAGTGGCTGTATCAATTTATATTTCCACCAACAGTGTAGGAGGGTTCACTTTTCTCTACACCCTCTCCAGCATTTATTGTTTGTAGATTTTTTGATGATGGCCATTTTGATTGGTGTGAGGTGATACCTAACTGTAGTTTTGATTTGCATTTCTCTAATGATTAATGATGTTGAGCATCCTTTCATGTGTTTGTTGGTAATCTGTATATCTTCTTTGGAGAAATGTCTATTTAGGTCTTCTGCCCATTTTTGGATTGGGTTGTTTGTCTTTTTGATATTGAGCTGCATGAGCTGCTTGTATATTTTGGAGATTAATCCCTTGTCAGTTGCTTCATTTGCAAATATTTTCTCCCATTCTGAGGGTTGTCTTTTGGTCTTGTTTATGGTTTCCTTTGCTGTGCAAAAGCTTTTAAGTTTAATTAGGTCCCTTTTTTTTTTTTTTAATTTCCATTTCTCTAGGAGGTTGGTCAAAAAGGATCTTGCTGTGATTTGTGTCATAGAGTGTTCTGCCTATGTTTTCCTCTAAGAGTTTTATAGTGTCTGGCCTTACATTTAGGTCTTTAATCCACTTTGAGTTTATTTTTGTGTATGGTGTTAGGAAGTGTTCTAATTTCATTCTTTTACATGTAGCTGTCCAGTTTTCCCAGCACCACTTTTCTCCATTGTATATCTTTGCTTCCTTGTCATAGATTAGTTGACCATAGGTGTGTGAGCTTATCTCTGGGTTTTCTATCCTGTTCCATTGATCTATATTTCTGTTTTTCTGCCAGTACCATATTGTCTTGATTACTGTAGCTTTGTAGTATAGTCTGAAGTCAGGGAGTCTGATTCCTCCAGTTCTGTTTTTTTTCCCTCAAGATTGCTTTGGCTATTCAGGGTCTTTTGTGTCTCTGTACAAATTTTAAGATTTTTTGTTCTAGTTCTGTAAAATATGCCATTGGTAATTTGATAGGGATTGCATTGAATTTATAGATTGCTTTGGGTAGTGTAGTCATTTCCACAGTATTGATTCTAACAATCCAAGAACATGGTATATCTCTCCATCTGTCTGTATCATCTTTGATTACGTTCATCAGTGTCTTACAGTTTTCTGAGTAGAGGTCTTTTACCTCCTTAGGTAAGTTTATTCCTAGGTATTTTATTCTTTTAGTTGCAGTGGTGAATGTGATTGTCTCCTTAATTTCTCTTTCTGATCTTTCGTTGCTGGTGTATAGGAATGACAGAGATTTCTGTGCGTTAATTTTGTATCCTGAAACTTTACCAAATTCATTGATTAGCTCTAGTAGTTTTCTGGTAGCATCTTTAGGATTCTCTATGTATAGTATCATGTCATCTGCAAACAGTGACTGTTTTACTTCTTTTCCAATTTGTATTCCTTTTATTTCCTTTTCTTCTCTGATTTCTGTGGTTAGGACTTCCAAAACTATGTTGAATAATAGTGGTGAGAGTGGATATCATTGTCTCCTTCCTGATCTTAGAGGAAATGCTTTCAGTTTTTCACCATTGGGAATGATGTTTGCTTTGGGCTTGTCATATATGGCCTTTATTATGTTGAGGTAGGTTCCCTCTATGTCCACTTTCTGGAAAGTTTTTATCATAAATGGGTGTTGAATTTTGTCAAAAAAATTGTCTGCATCTATTGAAATGATCATATGGTTTTTATTCTTCAGTTTGTAATATGGTGTATCACAGATTGATTGATTTGCGTATATTGAAGAGTCCTTGCATCCCTGGGATAAATCCCACTTGATTATAGTGTATGATCCTTTTAATGTGCTGTTGGATTCTGTTTGCTAGTATTTTATTGAGGATTTTTGCATCTATATTCATCAGTGATATTGATCTGTAATTTTCTTTTTTTGTAGTATCTTTGGTTTTTTTTTTTTTGCTATCAGGGTGATGGTGGCCTCGTAGAATGAGTTTGGGAGTGTTCCTTCCTCTGTAGTTTTTTGGAAGATTTTGAGAAGAATGAGTGTTAGCTCTTCTCTAAATGTTTGATAAAATTCACCTGTGAAGCCATCTGGTCCTGGACTTTTGTTTGTTGGAAGATTTTTAATCACAGTTTCAATTTCATTACTTGTGATTGGTGTGTTCATATTTTCTATTTCTTCCTGGTTCAGTCTTGGAAGTTTATACCTTTCTAAGAATTTGTCCATTTCTTCCAGGTTGTCCATTTTATTGGCATAGAGTTGCTTGTAGTAGTCTCTTAGAATGCTTTGTATTTCTGCGGTGTCTGTTGTAACTTCTCCTTTTCCATTTCTAATTTTATTGATTTGAGTCCTCTCCCTCCTTTTGTTGATGAGTCTGGCTAAAGGTTTATCAATGTTGTTTATCTTCTCAAAGAACCAGCTTTTAGTTTTATTGATCTTTGCTATTGTGTTCTTTGTTTCTATTTCATTTACTTCTGCTCTGATCTTTATGATTTCTTTCCTTCTACTAACTTTGGGTTTTGTTTGTTCTTCTTTCTCTAGTTCCTTTAGGTGTATGGTTAGATTGTTTATTTGAGATTTCTCTTGTTTCTTGAGGTAGGATTGTATTGCTATAAACTTCCTCTTAAAACTGCTTTTGCTGCATCCCATGGGTTTTGGATCATCGTGTTTCCGTTGTCAATTGTCTCTAGGTATTTTTTGATTTCCTCTTTGATTTCTTCAGTGATCTGTTGGTTATTTAGTAACATATTGTTTAGCCTCCATATGTTTGAGTTTTTCACTTTTTTTCCCCCTGTAATTGATTTCTAATCTCATAGTGTTGTGGTTGGAAAAGATGCTTGATATGATTTCAATTTTCTTAAATTTACCAAGGCTTGATTTGTGACACAAGATGTGATCTGGGAGAACATTCCATGTGCACTTGAGAAGAAAGTGTAATCTGCTGTTTTTGAATGGAATGTCCTATAAATATCAATTAAATCTATCTGGTCTATTGTGTCATTTAAAGCTTGTGTTTCCTTATTAATTTTCTGTCTGGATGATCTGTCCATTGGTGTAAGTGAGGTGTTAAAGTCCCCCACTATTACTGTGTTACTGTCAGTTTCCTCTTTTATAGCTGTTAGCATTTGCCTTATGTATCAAAGTGCTCCTATGTTAGGTGCATATATAATTGTTATATCTTCTTCTTGGATTGATCCCTTGATCATTATGTAGTGTCCTTCCTTGTCTCTTGTAACATTTTTTATTTTAAAGTCTATTTTATCTGATATGAGTATTGGTACTCCAGCTTTCTTTTGATTTCCATTTGCATAGAATATCTTTTTCCATCCCCTCACTTTCAGTCTGTATGTGTCCCTAAGTCTGAACTGGGTCTCTTGTAGACAGCATATGTACGGGTCTTGTTTTTGTATCCATTCAGTGAGCCTGTGTCTTTTTTTGGAGCATTTAATCCATTTACATTTAAAGTAGTTATCAATATGTATGTTCCTATTACCATTTTCTTAATTGTTTTAGTAGGTCCTTTTCTTCTCTTGTGTTTCCCACTTAGAGAAGTTCCTTTAGCATTTGTTGTAGAGCTGGTTTGGTGGTGCTGAATTCTCTTAGTTTTTGCTTGTCTGTAAAGCTTTTGATTTCTCCATCAAATCTGAATGGGATCCTTGCTGTGTAGAGTAATCTTGATTGCAGTTTCTTCCCTTTCATCACTTTAAATATATTATGGCACTCCTTTCTGGCTTGTAGAGTTCCTGCTGAGAAATCAGCTGTTAACCTTATGGGAGTTCCCTTGTATGTTATTTGTTGTTTTTCCCTTGTTGCTTTTAGTAATTTTTCTTTGACTTCAGTTTTTGTCAGTTTGATTACTATGTGTCTCGGTGTGTTTCTCCTTGGGTTTATCCTGCTTGGGACTCTCTGCACTCCCTGGACTTGGGTGGCTATTTCCTTTCCCTTATTTCCTTTCCCTTGTTAGGTAAATTTTTGACTATAATCTCTTCACATATTTTCTCGGGTCCTTTCTCTCTCTCTCTTCTCCATCTGGGACCCCTATAATGTGATTATTGGTGCATTTGATGTTGTCCCAGAGGTCTGTTAGGCTGTCTTAATTTCTTTTCATTCTTTTTCCTTTATTCTGTTCTGTGGCAGTGAATTCCACCATTCTGTCTTCCAGGTCACTTATCCATTCTTCTGCCTCAGTCATTCTGCTATTGATTCCTTCTAGTGTATTTTTCATTTCAGTTATTGTATTGTTCATCTCTGTTTGTTTGTTCTTTCACTCTTCTAGGTGTTTGTGCTTTAATTCTTCTAGGTCTTTGTTAAACATTTCTTGCATTTTCTCAACCTTTGCCTCCATTCTTTTTCCGAGGTCCTGGATCATCTTCCCTATCATTATTCTGAATTCTTTTTCTGGAAGATTGCCTAGCTCCACTTCTTTTAGTTGTTTTTCTGGGTTTTTATCTTCTTCCTTCATCTGGTACAGAGTCCTCTGCCTTTTCATTTTGTCTATCTTTCTGTGAATGTGGTTTTCGTTCCACAGGCTGCAGGATTGTAGTTCTTCTTGCTTGTGCTGGTGGATGAGGCTATCTCATCCTGGTGGATGAGGCTATCTAAGAGGCTTGTGCAAGCTTCCTGATGAAAGGGACTGGTGGTGGATAGAGCTGGGTGTTGCTCTTTTGGGCAGAGCTCAGTAAAACTTTAATCTGCTTGTGTGCTGATGGATGGGGCAGACTTCCCTCCCTGTTGGTTGTTTGGCCTGAGGCGACCCAGCACTGGAGCCTACAGGCCCTTTGCTGGGGCTAATGGTGGACTCTGGGAGGGCTGATGGCAAGGAGTACTTCCAAGAACCTCTGCAGACAGTGTCCTTGTCCCTGTGGTGAGCCACAGCCACCCCCCTGCCTCTGCAGGAGACCCTCCAACACTAGCAGGTAGGTCTGGTTCAGTCTCCTATGGGGGTCACTGCTCCTTCCCCCTGGGTCCTGATGCACACACTACTTTTTGTTTGCCCTTCAAGAGTGGAGTCTGTTTCCTCCAGACCTGTTGAAGTCCTGCAGTCAAATCCTGCTAGCCTTCAAAGTCTGATTCTCTAGGAATTCCTCCTCCCGTTGCCAGACCCCCAGGTTGGGAAGCCTGACGTGGGACTCAGAACCGTCACTCCAGTGGGTGGACTTTTGTGGTTTAAATGTTCTCCAGTTTGTGAGTCACCCACCCAGTGGTTATTGGATTTGATTTTATTGTGATTGCGCCCCTCCTACTTTCTCACTGCGGCTTCTCCTTTGTCTTTGGATGTGGGGTATCTTTTATTGTGAGTTCCAGTTTCTTCCTCTCAATGATTGGTCAGCAGTTTGTTGTGATTCTGGTGCTCTCACAAGAGGGAGTGAGCGTATATCCTTCTACTCGCCACCTTCAATCTGTTTAATTCTGAATTAGAAAGCCCTGGATCATTTGCTGTGGGCAGAATTTGGGCAATATTTCATTTAAAAAAATCTGAAATGTAAACTTTGGTTTGATTTTTATTTCTCTGACTACTAGTGAGCCTGAATTTTCCCCAAACATGTATTGTTTATATTTCTTCTTTCCTGTGTAGGCACTACCCATTCTCTCCTTTCTATTGCTTTTTCTCTGTCCCAGAGGCCTCCACAGTGAAAACTTTTGTTCCTACTGTAGTTTGGATAGATTTATGGGACAATTTCTCATGCCTAATTTCCAGTGGTCTCTCTGTCTAGCAAATGGGGATCTCCTTTCAGATGAAGGACTTTTATGCCTTGAAGTCTTCTTAGAGAGGTTTTTGTTTTAGTTTGAAATACTTACGGGTAGAAAAAATGCATCAGTTATTGGTTTTTCTTCCCATCAATTTACCACTCAAGATCAAATGCCAGGAACAATGCCTAATCACTGAACTTGATTTCTTTTAATTAATTTTGGTCCTGAAAGTATTTTGGCAACTAAGTCTAAATGAAAGGGAGATGAAAATATATCATGTAATGCATCCAACATGTTAGAGAGTGATTAATGAATGCTCTGCTATTGAAGGCTTTGGGAAGAACTGATGAATGAACTGAGGGCAACTGGGAACTTTACTAACTGTAGTTTCACGATTTGAGCACTGGCCTAAATCTTATCTGAGGGTTAGTGGATTTATTGATGTAGAACAAGTCACTGAATTACCATTACTCAAAACTGCCCTTGATTTTGCTGTATATAAAGTTATCATCGTTATAATGACTTTTAAATTTACTATCATATTAGGGTTAGTCACTAAATTTTTGCTACACAATGATTTGAACTCCTGATAGATTTTGATCATATCTGTAACACACAATTTAACTATCTCTTCCATAAGTCCAGAAATTATATTTTCCCTTTTTAATGTCTCTACAAAATGAAATTATATTCTAAGAGAACAATTGGGGTAATGCAATTTTCCCAGCTTGTATGCTGGCTTCATATTGTAATTTTCTTCATCTATGTAACAGAGAACAGTTCTTTAGTGATGCCTTATTTTCACTGATACTTTATATGTTTTTTATTTATTTATTTTTTTTGATGGGAAGAGCAAGGTGTCAGGATATAACACACTTTTCTTATCTTTCCAGTTGGAGAGTTAGATCTGGTAGCAAGATAGATGGAGATCAATGGATTGTGTCAGCTCTTTTACTGATAAAGTAAGTTGGAGTATGTGACCTGTATGCCTTGGCCAAGGGAGTTTACCAATAGATCAACCCTGAATAGACAAACTACATCCACTTCCCCTTCAGTCTCTGACACAGCAGGAAAAATTCAGGTCTTCCCCGAATTGTAGCTTCTTACATTTGGTAGGAAGATAATTAGGAAGAGAGGAGATAGGAAAGGGCTAAGAGAAGCATGCCTTAGTTTTCATCCCAGAGCTACTAATTACCATTGGTTACTTAACCTCCATAGACTGTTTCCTTATCTGTGAAACAGGACAATACTACCTGCTCATCTTATCTGATTGATACAAAAATTCAGTATGATAACACATATGAATGTGCTTTTTAAAAAGTAAGTTATTCCTAAATGTGTTTCCGGTGGCCAGTTGTTGCTAAATGACAAAAATCTGCTTGAAGAATGTAAAAGCAATGTAAATAATATCAGCTACCCTTTATATATGCCTTTTCATATCAAGCCACTGTGCTAGGGGCTTGACATGCATTCTCTCCACATTCTCTTAACACATATTCTCTTTAAATGTTTTTTCTATTTTCTGTATCAATTCACCATAAAAATTATAACTGCAAGTTATTCTTATTCTCAGTTTACAACTTGAGAGGACTACTTCTTCTCAAATAAATGTTAAGTTTTCGCTTTAACTCCTTGAAAAGCTTTCCAAGAGTTTGTTGCTTTTACTTCTTGGAAAAGGAAATCTTAACACCTCAGACCTCCTCCACAAGAGAAAATGGGGGCAGAATCTTGCCTTAAGTCTTCTCATCACTAAGGTTTCCACTGAAGACAAAAGTGCCTGTAAGGGGTATAAGAAGTGGGCTTCAGGAGTGAGATGATTGAAGGAGAGAAGTCGTGTCCTGTGTGTCAGCATATGCTCAGTGAAAGCAAAGAAATCTCTCCCCTCCCATCTAGCTCCTTTGCTGTTTCTTTGCCCTCTCTCCCTCTCCTTCAGCGGGTTTACATGGGCACCGGTCCTGGCTCTAGTCCCCTGAAGGTGGAAGGATGTGCTGAGCCTTGGCTATACTCAGCTTCTGGCTGGTCTCACTGTGCATCTTCTTTGCTCCCCTCTCTGCTCTCTCCCCAGATTTGGGCCCCAAGTTACACTGCCCATAAGGGCAGGACGACCTCTTCCTTCTTCTCCATTGTGCTTGGGGGAATTAACTACAGTAGATGCACTCCATTCTGGCTTTGCCTCATTAAGAGGTCTCTATGGATTAATTCCCGGGAGATCAAGTCTCATTACTTTACTGTGGCAAAGTGAAATTAGTGCAAAGTAACAAGGAGCCAGATTAATGTGACCCCAGGAAATAATCCATAAAAAACTTATGAGGCCTTTAGCAGGCTATAAATTGGATTTCAGACAGGGTCAGGGGAGGGGGAAGAAACATGTTAAAACACAATCAGTTTGTAATGAATAGAGCTAATATTTTAGCACTTCCAAATAGAAGAAAACACCAGAGTAAATAACTCTGAGAACCCAATGGCAATATTTTCTAACATGTGTAAATAATTGAAATTGTGATTATAATCCTAACTGAATTTTTCTTGCTTTATGGCTGCTAGGAAGTGTATTGTTCATTAAGCATCACAGAACTCTAAATCAAAAGAACAAAGGAGAAGGGGAAGGCAAAAGAAAGAAATGAAAAAGAAAAATATCTTGTCTGGGTGATCAGTTGTCTGGCTTAGTATATAGGCAGGAGAATATGTGGTCTTCAGCCTTTTGCAACAAAGCAGTCAGGCTGTTGGAAAGATATATCCCTTCACAGGTCATAGCAGTTGTAGCAGAGCCTGAAAAGCAAATAAACAACTCATTAGTTGTCCATATAGTGTTTTTCTGGGATAAAGAAACTGACTTTGAAAGAGGGGGGAAATGGTTTGGAGACTGATAGGATACCAATTTCTTCCTTTCCTTTCCTTTCCATTATTTTCTTTCCTTTTTAGCAATAACAGGAATGGTGAAGTGACAGGCACTTTGTAGTGGTACCCAGAAATCCTGTGTCATCAAGTGGTTAAGAAAGGATGTCTTGGGTATTTGACAGAAATAGTAAACATAATTCTAAAATTCATTTGGAACTGCAAAAGACCCCAAGCTGCCAAAGTAATCTTTAGCAAGAAGAACAAAGCTGAAGGCACCACACTTCTGGATTTCAAAGTATATTACAAAGCTATAGTATTCAAAATAGTATGGTACTGGCATAAGAACAGACATACAGAGCAATGAAACAGAATAGAGAGTCCAGAAATAAATCCGTGCATATATCGTCAATTAATCTTCAACAAAAGCAACAAGAATGCACAATGAGAAAAGAACAATATCTTTAAAAATGATGTTGAGAAAACGGAATACCTACATGCAAAAGAATGAAATTGGATTCTTCACACCATAAACAAAAATCAACTCAAAATGGATTAAAGACTTGAACTTAAGACCTGAAACTGTAAAACTCTGGGAAAAATCTGCTTGACATTGGTCTTGGCAATGATGTCTCAGATATGATACCAAAACCACAGGAAACAAAAGCAAAAGTAAACAAATAGGATTACATTAAACTAAAAAGTTTCTGTACAACAACGGACACAATTAACAAAATGGAAAGGCAACCTATGGAATGGAAAAAAAAATTGTAAACCATACATCTGATAAGGGGTTAATATCTAAAATATATAAGGAATACAACTCAATAGCAAAAAAACAAATAACCTGATTAAAAAGCAAGCAAAGGATCTGAATAAACATTTCTCCAAAGAAGACATACAAATGCATGAAAAGGTGCTTAACGTTACTAATTATCAAGGAAATTAAAATCAAAGCCACAATGAGCTATCACCTCTTACCTGTTAGGATGACTATTATTAAGAAAAAAAAGATAGCTAGTGTTGATAAGGATGTGGAGGAAAGGGAACCCTTGCGCACCATTGGTGAGAATGTAGATTGGTACAGCTATGATGGAAAGCAGTATGGAGGTTTCTCACAAAATTAAAAAAAGACCTACCATATGATCCAGCAATCCCATTTCTGGATATTTATCCAAAGGAATTGAAATCAGGATCTTGAAGAAATATCTGCACTTCCATGTTCACTGCAGCATTATTTACAATAGCCAAGATATGGAAACAACTTAAATGTCCATTGATGGATGATTAGATAAAGAAAATGTGATATACAGATACAATGCAATATTGTTCAGCCTTTTAAAAAAGGAAATCTTGCCATTTGTGACAACATGGATGGACCTGAGTAGCATTGCTAAGTGAAATAAGCCAGACACAGAAAAATGCACTGTATGATTTCACTTATGTGTAGAATCTAAAATAGTCAAACTCATAGAAATGGAGGATAGAATGATGGTTGCCAGGGTCTAGAGGGAGGAGGAAATGGGGAAATGATGGTTAAAGGATACAATTTCAGTTATGTGAGTTAAATGAGTTCTGGAGATGTACTCTATAGCATGAGCCTATAGCCAACAATACTGTACTGTATACTTAAAATCTGCTAAGAGAGAAGATCTCAAGGGGGGGACAGCGGGAGGGAAATTTGGGAGGGGATGGATGCACTTATAACCTTGATGATGGTGATGGTTTCGTAGGTGTGTACTTATCCCCAAACTCATCAAGTTGTGTACATTCAATATGTACAGCTTTTTATGTCAATTATACCTAAATAGTTAAAAAAAAAAAGGATGCCAAGGTAAGCCTTGTGTGTCATGTGCCCTGAGACCTTTGAGCCTACACAAATTATTGCACCTCTGTGTTTCCCTAGAGCCTGACTCTTACTCCCTTTGGAGTCAGCCCACACAATGAACTGGCTCAGGGTCAGGTGGTCTCAGGCATCCTTGTGGAGATGCAAGGATGCAGCAAGAAGAAAGCTGGGTGGGTTGGTTTGGCCACCAGGAAACCAGGCCCATGTAAGGAGGATATAGATGACCTCGGGTCAGGGGAGCACTGTAATGAGTTTGAAGTGTCAGGGCACCCAGGCACAAAGGCCAAGGGTGAAGGGTTTGCCCTATAGGCTCCCTCAGTCCTGCGTGAACTGCAGACAGGAGCTGTCAGTGCCACATGTTAATCCAAAAAGAGTCTGGGCAGGGGATGAGAGGCAGGTTTCTAGTGTTTAAAGGGACAGAGAAATTCAGGCCCAGCTGCTCAGCCCTACCTGCCTGGTCAGCCTTTTCAGGTTAAATGAGAATTTATACCTTCCCTCGATTATTAGTTTAATGCAATACTTTAATATAATTCTGATCTTTGATGGAATTAAGAAAAGTTTCTGAAAATACCTGGAATAGTGAACAGGTAAGAATAGCTAAGGCAGTTTTGAAAAACAAGAGTAATGAGGGATAGTTATTCTGAAAGTTAACAAAACATATTATAAAACTAATAAGTAAAGCAATATGGTAGACAGAAAAATAGATTACAATGGAATGTTTGAATCCAAATTACAGAATATTTGAAGACTTAATATGTGATAAAGCAGAAAACCCAAATTATGGGGAAGAGAATCATTTAATTAAAGTATTGTTGGGAGGAAATTGCTTTGTCATTTCGAAAAAAAAGTTAATTGAGATTCTCAGCCCTTATACAGAGCAATTTCCGAGAAAGCATGTGAGTGTGTGTACATATATATGTTATGGATTGACTTGTGTCCTCCCAAAAGACATAACTTTGTTTACAACAGCCCTAGGAAGCTAACACTATGTATTTAAATATATGTATGTATATAATTATAATATTTTAATGGTTGATTTGCATATTGAAGTGCTAAAACTAGCTAATATAATTTGATGAGGAAGCTTGAGTGGTACTTTGCCTTAACAGTTTTTTTTTTTTTTAATAAATCATTTGTTTAACTTTTGGCTGCATTGGGTCTTTGTTGCTGCACGCAGGTTTTCTCTAGTTGTGGCGAGTGGGGACTACTCTTCCTTGCGATGCGTGGGCTTCTCATTGTGGTGGCTTCTCTTGTTGCGGAGCACGGGCTCTAGATGCGTGGGCTTCAGTAGTTGTGGCTCGCGGGCTCTAGAGTGCAGGCTCAGTAGTTGCAGTGCACGGGCTTAGTTGCTCCGCCGCAAGTGGGATCTTCCCGGACCAGGGCTCGAACCTGTGTTCCCTGCATTGGCAGGTGGATTCTTAACCACTGCGCCACCAGGGAAGCCCCCACCTTAGCAGATTTTAAAACATTTTCTAAAGCAGTGATGATTAAAGCAAAAAGACTAATAGATCATTAGAATAGAATGGGAATTTAATGTATAAAAATATAGGAGGAGAGTAAGGATGTGGACAAGCAACTCAGTCTTTTTCCACGTGGACTTACCCAGGCTTCTTCAGAACGTGGTGTCTGGGTTCTGTGAGCATCCTGAGAGAATAAGGCGGAAGTGTGTGACATTTTTTGACTTAGCCTCAGAAGTCATACAGTACCTTTTCTGACACACTCCATTGGTCAATGTAGTCACAAAGACCTGCCCAGGCTCAAAGCAATGGAACATAGACTCACCTCCTTTATTTTTAAACCTATTTTATTGAAGTATAGTTGATTTACAATGTTGTATTAATTTCTGTTGTACAGCAAAGTGATTCATTTATACATATATATATATATATATATATATATACATTCTTTTTCATATTCTTTTCCATTATGGTTTATTACAGAATACTGAATATAGTTCCCTGTGCTATACAGTGGGCCCTTGTTGTTTATCCATTCTATATATAATAGTTTGTGTCTGCTAATCCCAAACTTCCAATCCAACCCTGCCCCACCCTCACCTCCCCCTTGGCAACCACAAGTCTGTTCTCTATGTCTGTGACAGACTTCACCTCTTGATGGGAGACTGGTAAAGTTCTAGGAAAGCACGTGCAATGGGAAATATTGTCGCTACTGTCATAGGAAAATAGTCAGCCATGATTTGGGACTTGGGAAATCCTTGCCCTCTCCATATGTAAACTGTATTGACTATAATTGACTTTGCTCTCTGGGTTTCTTGGTTTGGTTCTCACATTTGCTTCCCTGAACTCTCACTGTACCCTCACCTTTGCTTCCCTATCATTATCTTAGGGCAAAATTCCTGGACACTGGTGATAATTTTATTTTGTGAGGCATTTTGGGAAAAAATTTGAACTTGATTTCCAACAGGGTTAAAGTGGTTGTAGAATTAGACCCAAATATAACAGCACAAAAACTCAAATGTAAGGCACTGAGTTTTTGGTAGTTTCAGATGATACAAATGTGAGGAATTGTCAAAGAAATTGTGAGCATGCACACAGCCATGCATGCAACCTTCCATGTATTCCTAGGTGTGGAATGGCCACAAGAATCTTGATCTCTCACCACATTATTTTGGGGGTTCAAGTCAAGCTCTGCTTCACAAAACCTATTTCAGGGCCATGTTAAACCTGTCAACTAGAAATTGACAGCTCTATGACTTTAGCATTGAGAAATTCCTTTCGTTCTTTGTCCTGGGACTCCCTCTTCCTCCCCAACTCCAATCCCTGTATCCTGTCACCTATAGCCTCTCTAGGGTCCTCAGATAATGTAGAAGAATAAAAGATAAGTCTGTCTTATAGAATCTGAAGAAGCTGCTGACTTCAAAACTCAGCCCTGTATCATGAGAATCAGTTAGATCACGTACAGTCTCAAGTTAAGTTCAAAGAAGCAAACTTTGACAAAAGTTTATGTAAAGAATTTTCATTGTTCCTACATCACCATAGCAACCATATCTTATAACAAGTAGCTGATGTTATCCGAAATGAACCTGCAAAATAACCTTAACTTCTAAGTGGGGGTCTCATACAAGTGATTTCATGGCCCATGATACCCATGGGCTAATTAGCACTTGGTAACAGTTATTTGGATGGAGGTCAGCAAATCTTTGATACCAGAGATATTGCTCAGTCCTTTCTATGCCTTAATACCAATAAATACAGTCAACTCAGCCAATGTGGAGATGGCATAGAATTTCAGTTTTATTTATCTTATGCTTCAATAAAAAATAAATGAAAATAGAGGTACTACAACATTTTAGATAATGGAAGAACCACTATCCAAAGGGGAAAGGTGTGTGTGTGGCTAGGTGGGTGCTAGCATGGTCTCAGGACTCACACAGTGCCTGCACCTATAGAGGATCAATATACATTCGTTGAATAATGAAATGAAGGGAGGAAGGAATTGGGATTATGTTAAATAATTGACTAGATTATGTTAAATAATGAACTAGAAGAATAGAATGCAATAATGCATTATTGCATTCTATTCTTCACTTGGTATTTTGAAGGAAGGGTCAGTTTGAAATCCTTTCCTTGAGTTCACTATATTGGATAGATCAATTTGTTCTAAAAAGACTGTAAATTCTGTTTGTGATTTAACTTTGAAAAATTCTCCTTTTTGGTCTAGAAGCACCTGGATGACATTTTGGAGTTTGTTCTTTTTTTGCATCTGATGCCTCCATGACCGATTTCAGGTAGGCTTAGCAAACGCATTTCAGAATTGAGTGAAGGAAGTTGTTAAGATTATATTTCAACTCATATCTAAACACAGGGTGAGGAAATGCAATTGCAGGAATAATAAAAATGATGAAAAAGCCCTTACACAGGACGTTCCCAAGGCACTTGGGACACTGAAGATAATAATTAATGCTTATTAAAGTCCTATGGGGTTAGGAAGGGGGCAAAGAGTATTAACTTGTTTTATAGGGGAAATGAAGCAAGAGAGCTTTAACAAACTCCCTCATATCAAGCAGTAATTATGTAAAAAAAATAAAGTGTAAAGCACCAAACTCCTTTTCCTCAAGCCCTTGCTCACCAAAGCGTAAGATTGCTCCTGAACTGCAGTCTCGAGTAAATTTCAGCAAGCTTCAGACTTATCTCTTTTTTTTTTCTTTTTTTTAAAAACATCTTTATTGGAGTATAATTGCTTTACAATGGTGTGTTAGTTTCTGCTTTATAACAAAGTGAATCAGCTATACGTATACATATATCCTCATATCTCTTCCCTCTTGCGTCTCCCTCCTACCCTCCCTATCCCACCCCTCTAGGTGTTCACAAAGCACCGAGCTGATCTCCCTGTGCTATGCGGCTGCTTCCCACTAGCTATCGGTTTTACATTTGGTAGTGTATATATGTCCATGCCACTCTCTCACTTTGTCCCAGCTTCCCCTCTCCCCTCCCTGTGTCCTCAAGTCCATTCTCTAGTAGGTCTGCGTCTTTATTCCCGTCCTGCCCCTAGGTTCTTCATGACTTATCTCTTTTACCTTCATACCTTGTGCCTCAGATCAGGTGTTCTAAGCCCTTTTTCCACTGTGCAAACCCCAGCCCTCTACTTCCTTCGCTCTCAACAGAAGAAGTTACTTCCTATTTCACAGAGATCCTTCGGTGAACTTTCAACCTACTTCCTCTCTGACTAAAAATTTGTTTTTATTTTCACCCATTTTCTGCTCATTCCTCTTCCTTGTTTCAGTCTCATCACCTTTCACAGGCAAGTCCATCCATCCCTCTCCGGATTCCATGCATTACAGCCCTCTGGCGGGGGGCGGAGGGCAGCAGGGGATTTTCTGCCACCTGCCACCCCACCCCTACCTCTTGCCTCCTGTCTTAATCGCTCCTCCTCCCTTAGCTCTTTCCTGTTAAGCTGAAATCAGGCTCAAAACTCTCCTTCCCTGAAAATACTTTTCCTTGGCCCTGCTTTTCTTTCACACGACTTCCCCACCTCTCTCTCTTCCTGGGATTGCTAAATTTCTGAAAAGAGCCGCCTGTTCTTATGGGTTCCTTTGCATTGATCATTTGGGCTGCTCTTGTTTTCCCAGGGGCGGGGGGCAGCAGGAGCTTTGGAATCAGACTGCCTGGGTTCAATCCCAATGAGAGGAAGACTGGCTTTATCACTACTGTGCTGTTGACTGGGAAAAAGTGATCATTCCTTTCATACTGCCTTTTCAAGCACCAATTTATACTGCTCTGCAGTTTACAGGAGCTCTACCTGGAGAGATAAATTGTTTGATTTTATTTTCAAATTTGAGCTCCTGTCTGATAAAAAGACTTGTCTTTCCTATAAAATCAAGCATGTATATTGTTAAGGAGAAACACATTTTTTAAATTTAGATTTTTATTTTAATTGGAAATGAGGAAAAGAAGAAGAACAACTACCATGCATAGTGAAAAATATCTGTGCATAATGGTTGGTTACCATTCACAGCTCTTCAGCCTTTTCTATTAAAAATCTCCGTACAAACAGAATGGGATGGTCACTTCAGTCTGTGGGAAAGCAATTTTCCGTAGACTTTATGGTAAGGATGAGGCAATCTTACTTCACCGGTTACCTGCAGGCCTTACAAGCATTTCTTTCCTACACATGGTTTAAAATCACTGATTTGATAGGTAAGAGAGGTCTAAATGTATCAGGGAGATTGTTGTAGAATAAAAATGTGCTCTAAGTGAGGGGAGAGGGAAGAAAGAGCAAAGGGCTAAGAACAGTTACTGGTAGTAGTTCTTTGGGTAAATAAAGAACTGGGATGCTAAAAATGAAATTTGATATCACTTATAACATGAGACTGTCAATCTAAAGATACCAAAAAACGGAAGAGGACTTCAACTGCTGCCTCTAGCTGGTGGCCACCAGACAGACATCCATTTCATTCGTTCAACAAACATTTATGGAACACTTTCTAGAGTAAACACTTGGAAGGCAGGAGTGAACAACACAGTTCTTGTGCTGAATGAGTGCATGATGTAGGGCATGAGACAGATAGATAAATATCAATAGTTTATGGTGATAAGTGCAGTGATCCAGGTTTCCCTGCAGGTGTGATGAACTGATACAGACACAAGAAACAGGGCAAGTATCCTGGTGGAGGTGCTGACTGGGCTGTACTTGGAGGAGTAACCCTATCATGGAGGGGTGGGAGTGGAAAGGCAGTGAGGAGAGATAGAATGGAGAAATTGGGGAGCAAAGAGTCAGAAGAGTGGAGGGCGCAAGATAGGGATCAAAATTTAAATGATGTTGAAATAACACCAGTGGCAATAAAAATGGGGGTTAAAAAATACAAATAAAGAATTAAACTTTGCAAATAAAAGATTATAGCTGGGAATGGGAAATGTAAACCATGACTTAAAAACCCTTGGGAAGAGGATTGTAAACCAGACTGTGTGTGGGTCTGAGTGACCTTGACCAAGCGCAGTAATTCTAAGAGCCCAAAACTGTTTAAAAGGTCCCTCAGGCTCCAGATCTCAACTATGCCATGTTCTTGTGTTTCACGGGAAACCACTTTCTACCTATGTTTATTTTCATCTCTGTTCCTCGTGCCCTACTGCAGTGCAATGAAGACTAGATATGCCTAGTGAAGGGTGAGTTTGGTTTGGTCTCTAGATATTCCCTCTAGTCACAAGGATAGATGTGGAATGTTCTAGGCTGTGTTTGCTTCGTAGGTAGAAGTCTGGAGTGGCATTTCCACCATGCCCCTTGAATTTTTCCTGCAGAAGTTATGACTCGTGGAAATGATACCTGATGCTTTCATGATCTCAAGTGGCTCACCTTTGTAAAAGAATTCTCATAGTGAAACTGGCAGTTTTATAAAGAAATAGGCAGTGTGGATAAAGAAACAAAGAACTACTTTTTTTTACCAGTTTTACAGGATGTGGAGCAACTTCTCATACAATGCTTGGCAAATATTTTTAAACATGGCACTGAAAATGAAAAAAATGCAGCTTCTGAGAGGGTTATTTCTTTTCTTTTCTTTTTTGTTCTGTTGTGTATTTGTTCTGTTGAAAGAAAGACTTAAGAACAAAACTGAGAGAAGGAGCTGTATTTCCTCAGCCCTTGTTATGTTCTACTTGTTTTCACATGTTATTTCACATATGTAACATATCCAGTGAGGCAGCAAGTAGTATTATTCCCATTTTCTAGAGGAGGAATCCCCAAACCAAAAAGATCAAATAATTTGTAGAAGAGCAGAGAATCAGTAAAAGAGCTGGGATTGTAGGGCTTGCCTACCTGAGCCTAAAGCTTCAACTTTCCCTACTATAACAAGTTACAGCAGTTTGGGGCCTCCTTTTATGCCCATAGGACCCTATCCTTCCTCCTTTGTCCATAAAAACGTTGTACTTTTCATTTGAAGTAAAATATACCCCCAGAAAAGTGCACATGTACCTTAGGGGTATAGTTTAATGGATTTTTCACAGACTGACACATCCGTGAATTACCTCCCAGATCAAGACACGAAGGATCACCAGCATCCCCCAAAGTCCACTCACGTCCCAGCCCAGTTGGGAACCCCCATATCCAGAGTAATCACTATCCTGACTTCATCATAGAGAGATTTCGCCTCTCTCAACTTTATACACGTGGACTCATGTAGTCTTCTGATTCTGGCTTCTTTCACTCAACGTTGTGAGATTCACGCACAAGATTACAAGTCATTGACAATTGTTTGTTCTCATTGCTGTGTAGTATTCCATTGTGCAATCACACCACTATTACCCACTCCTTTGTTGCTGGGAAATTGAGAACTTTCCTGTGTGGCGTTTGTAGTACACAGAATAATGATTCCCCCAAAGATGTCCACATCCTAATCCCTGAGGGTATGCTACTTTTCGTGGCAAAAGGGACTTCGCAGAGGTGATTAAGTTAAAGAACTTGAGAGGGGGACGTGTCCTGGGTTATCCAGGTGGGCCCAATGTAAGCACAAAGGTCCTTTATAAGCGGGAGGCAGGGGAGGCATATCAGAGAGGAGATGCAAAGATGGAAGCGAAGGTCGGAGTGGGACGCATTTCTTTCTTTTTAACAGAGCCGGAGGTGAGGCTTTGCCTGCGCCGCGCCCGCCCGCTGCAGCCGCTGCTGCCTCCGCCCTGGCTTCCGCCCTTGTCCCCGCCCCCTCCTGCCCCGCCCCCGCCCCCCTCCGCCGGGCGCAGGTGAAAGGTCAGTCAGAGCGGCGCCCCGCGCGACCCTACGCTGTGGCGCTTCCCGGCAGCCACCGCGGTCACTGGGCGGCAGGTGCCTCGCGCCTGGAGCTTCATATTCTCAGCTCGCTGCGGCCCGCCAGGCCTCCGTGGTCACGCCTGGGATACATTTTGAAGATGTGTTTTGAAGGTGCAATCTAAGGATGGCAGTTGGCCTCTGGAAGCTGGAAAAGGCAAGGCAACAGACTTACCCTTAACTTCTCCAGAGCTTGACGCCTTGATTTTTTTTACGCCAGAAGGCCCCTGTAGACTTCTGCCCTAGAAGTAGATAGTACATTGGTGGTGTTTTAACCCGTGAAATTCATGGTAATTTGTTACGGAAGTAATAGGAAATGAATACAGGGCTATTATGGGTAGAATCACTACGAACATTCTAGTACATGTATTTTGGTGAACATACGAGCAACATTATTGTTGGGTGTATATCCCCAGGAAGGAGATTGCCAAGTCACAGGATATGCATGTTTCAGCTTTAGTCGATAATGTCAAATGTGTTTCCAAAGTGATTATACCAATATGTACTCCCCACTAGAAGTGAGGAGAGTTCTGGTTACTTTACACCTTTGCCAACACTTGGAGTTTGCTTTTTTCATTTTGAAAAATTTGGGAGCGTGCAGTGGTATCTCTTTGCGGTTTTAATCTGCATTTCCCTGATGACTGATGAGGTTTAGTACTATTTCACGTATGTCTTGGCCGTTTGAATTTTTTGTGAAGCGTTTGTTCAAGTCTTCTGCCCATTTTTTCTTCCTACTGTCTGATTATTTTGGCTGCAGAATTCTACTCATCTCTGCTTTCCTGAATACTCAGTGCTTCATAATTATCTTTCCCTGGTCTTTCCCGTTTTTCTAACTCTCATTTATTTAGTTGCCGCAAGAGAAATGCATCATAAGCTGATTCAGACCTAGTCATGATTCACTGTTAAAAGTTTGTGAATATCTCTTTTAGAGCTTTACGATTTCAAAAGAGACGTTTGGGTCTTGACTGTGCCAGCCTCTATGCAGCCTCTTAACCTAGGCCTGCATGGTAAGGCCTAGCAACTCAGCATTTAGACCACTTGGGGCTTTCCACCAAAAAGCAAAGTCTGACACACAGCCTCTCTTCTCTGTAGCCAAATTTGACTGTTAGCAAGGAGTTAGAAAAAAGCTCAATGGTTTATGGAATTCAGGTTTTGTGGGTGACACTAACATAATTGTTGTTCTTCAGTTGCTTGTGTTGCCTTTCAAGAAGGAAAGTTTAAGACATTCTGTATTTGGCATTTAATATATACATTGCCATTCATAGGTGCAAGCTTTTAAATTAATTTTAAATTGACAAAGAACATTGACTTTTCTTGGTGTACAATTCTTTGATTTTTAACACATGTATAGATGCATGTAAGCATTGCCACAGTTAGGACAGGGTGGAGATCCATTACCCCAGACAAGTTGCTTGTGTTATCCCTTAAAAATGACATCCTCCTCCCACCTGTAACCTGGCAACCATTGATTTGTTATCCATCTCTATAATTTTTGTCTTTTTGAAAATGTCATAAAATGGAATTTTACAGTATGTAATCTTTTAAAACTGGTTTCTTTAATGTAGCATACTCCCTTTGCAATTCATCCAAGTTATTGCATGTTTCTTTTTATTGATCCTTTTATTATTCCTTTTTGTTTTTCTATTTCATTGTACAGATGTACCAACAGTTTATCTATTTACCGGTTGATGGACACTTGTGTTCTTTCCAGTTTTTGGTAGTTATACTGCTCTCAACTTTTCTGCACAGGTTGTTGTGTGAATATAGCTCTCGTTTCTCTAGGGTAAATGCCCAGGATGAGTGTACTAACTTTATAAGAAACTGTCAAACTGCACAATTTGCACTCCCGCCAGTAACATGAGTGTTCTAGTTATTCTGTATCCTAATCAGCTCTTGATATTGTCAGTATTTTTTATTTTAACGATTCTAATAAGTGAGTTTTAATTTGAATTAAATTATGGTTTTAATTTGAATTTTCCTAATGGCTAATGATGTTGAGCATCTTTTTTGTATGCTCATTTGCCATTTTTATATCTTCTGTTCATTTTGGTGAAATGTCTGTTCATTTTGCCTATTTTAAAAAAATGAATTGTTTTCTTAGTAAGTTTTGAGAATTCTTTATGTATTCAGGATACAAGTTCCTTGTCAGATATATATGACTTATAAATATTTTCTTCCAGTCTGTTATTTGTCTTTTATCCTCTTAAAAGTGTCTTTCACAAAGAAAATATTTTAATTTTGATGAAAACAAATTTATCATTAAAAAAAAATGCATAGTGCTTTTGGTGTCATACTTTAGGGCTCTTTGCCTATGTCCAGGCCATAAAGAGTTTCTCCTGGAAGTTTTATAGATTTACATTTTATTTAGACCTATAATCTATTTTGAGTTAATTTTTGGATAACATGTGAATAAACTTGTGTTTTTAAATTTTTTGCTCATAGATGCTCAATTGTTCCAAGATCATTTTTTGAAAAGACTTTTTATTTTTTCATTGAAATGTTTCTGCACCTTTGTTAGAACAGACCATATTTGTGTGAGTCTATTTCTGAACTCTCCATTTTTTCCCATTGATATAATCCTTTAATCCTTTCACCAATACCATACTCTGTTGCTTATCGTGGCTTTATAGTGAATCATAAAATCTGTGTAACATATTCCTCTTCCTTTATTCTTCTTTTTCAAAATTGTTTTAGCTATTCTAATTCCTTTGCCTTACTATATAGATTTTTAAAGTCAACTTGTCTATATGTAAAAAAAAATCCTGCTGAGATTTTGATTAGAATTGACTTAAATCTATAATTTAATCTGAGGAGAATTGACATCTTTCTATGTTGAGTCTTCCAATCCATGAACATGGTATGACTATTTATTTTGGTCTTCTCTGATTTGTCTTATCATCATTTTGTAGTTTCTAGTGTAAAGACACCTTATGTGTTTTGTTAAATTTATTCCTAAGTATTTTATTTTTTGGAGTTGTTATAAATGGTATTTAAATTTTTTTGTTTTCCAATTTTACATTGGTAGTATACAGAAATAAGATCAGTTTTTGAGTATTAATCTTGCAGCGTGTGACCTTGATAAATTCACTTATTAATTTTAGGAGTTTCTGTTGATTCCTTGAGATTTTCTATTTGGATAATAATGTATTTCATCTGTGACTAGAAAGAGTTTTATTTCTCTCTTTCCAATCTGTATGCCCTTTATTTCTTTTTCTTGCATTACTGCACTGGCTGGGACTTCCAGGATAGTGTTGAATAGGAACAATAAGAGTGCACATCCTTCTCTTGTTCTTGTTCCTGATCTAAGAAGAAAAGTACTGAATCTTTCATCATTAAGTATAATGTTAGCTCTCAGTTTCTTATACATCCTGTTATCAGGTTAAGGAAGTTCCCTTCTGTTCCTAGTTTGTCGAGAGATTTTATCATTAAGGGATGTAAAAACACCCAGAGTGTTTTCTATCTTGGTGAATGTTCCCTGCGAACTTGGGGGAAAAAAGTCTATTTTTGAAGACATTTTTGGATAGATTATCAGCTGCTATTGGGTGGAGTTCTACACACAACTAGATCCAGTTGGTTGATGGTGTAGTTCAGTTCTATATCCTTGCTGATCTTCTACCTGCTAGTTCTATCTACAGAAAGAAGAGTGTCAAAGTCTCCAGGTATAACTGTGGATTTTCCTATTTCTCCTTTTCGTTCTGCCAGTTTTTGCTTCATGTACTTTGAAGTTCTGTTGCTAGACACATACACATTTTAAAATTGTTATGTCTTCTTGATGAACTAACACATTTATCATTATGTAATGTCTCTGTAGGTGCATGGTTTAACTTAATTTTTTCATCTGTATATGGAATCTGAGAAGAATGTCTAGGGCATCATGGATTCTTGAATGTAGACTTAGTCCTGATTATGTTATGCTCTTTCTGTAAAGCTAATTTGTAAAGGTCTTGACTCTTTTAATGTTAGTTGAGCCAGTAGCACCTACTTGGCTATGTCTTAAATATAGAAAAGTTAGAAGAGCTTGTCATTGAGAATCTTTTAGTACAGTGAAGTCACAGACATTTGTTAGGACAAATGGGTTACTGCTTTTTCTCAAAAACTGTAGGGTAGGAATTATCTGATTTTGAAAGACTTAAGTTTCATTTTACAGATTCTGAGTGGATGAAGACTACTCCCAGGATCCTTGCCCAAGGGTTTTTCTCCTTTGGTTTTCCTGCATCTCTGCCTGAGAAGACAGGCAGAGTTTCTAGGAAAGAGAAAATATCTCTCTGTGAAGTGAGGGAAACCAAACCTAAGAAAGGTTTTTTTTTTCTTTCCGGGGCAGCCTTAAGTTTTAGTCACTCACTTCCATTGCGCTTCTGATAGACTGATGATCTAATGGTATGTGGCAAATACAGCAGTCTCCAGGCCGTTCCACTTAACTCATGGCTCAGCAATGGAAATGACACGGTGCCAGTTTTTTTCTGAAGCAACCTTTCCTTGTTCCCAGTCTGCCTCTCGAGCAGGAAATGACCATCCTGGAGAGCAACATGGAGGAGCAGCGAGAGGTTAGGAAGGGAGGAAAAAGGAGAAGAGTCTCTGAAAACATTTCTCTTGCTTCTTCTTATATCTGTCAGGTTAATCACGCTTCAACTAAAATAATAGATGGTTACCAAATTGAATACCAGTCTGAAACCTATTTTCAGGATTAAACTACCGGGGATTAACTGCCTAAATAGTGAACTTTAGTTTATAGCATCAGCATAGCCCTCGAATGAGTTATGGACTTGTACTCACTCCAGAACAATCTGTTACCCTCCACATAACAGAAAATGCCATTTATTACAATTTGTGCAAACTATAAATCAATACATTATTACTTAGAGGCATGTAAGCTGTGGCTATACTGCATACTCCTGCGTTTGGTAATGGTGTGTGTGTTGGGGGTTGGGGGAGGAATATAGATTTTCTAAGTCTCCATTTGAGTACTTGCAAAGATTCTCAGGAGAATTAATGGTGGCGGCTGTCTTCTTATATTGCAAAGTGGCCTCTCTGTTCAGGCATTCCTCTGGGTCTCAAACAGGTACTGTCTCAAATAATCAACCTTTGTGGAGAAATTGATTGTATACACTCTGGAAGGAGGTAGAGTCTTTTTGCAGAGGTTCCAACCCTGGCTGTACATTAGAACCACCTGGGAGGTGGGGCTGACTTTTGGAAAAACATTGATGCTTATGCCAAACCCCAAACCTTACAATCAAAATTTTGGGTGACACCCGGACACCAGACATTTTAAAAAGCCATCCAGATAATTTTAATGTGCAGCCAGGGTTAAGAACCTCTGCTCTACAGAATAGGAAGAGGAAGAAAACAGAAGGTGTAGAGGGAGGATAGCTGTGAGCTGTAATTTTCTCAAATCAAGGTGGAAATGCATCTTAGGGATTTCAGATACAAGCAAATCCACAGGATGCTGCTTGGAGTATTTCTGTGCACACCCTGAGGAGTGAAAAAAGATAAAATTAAGTGTGCCTGACAAGAAGTAAGTGAGTAATAAATCCTTATGTTCTCCCTTAAAAATGCAGATAACTAATAAAGACCTAACATGTGCAAATAAGCATGCAGCAGCCTTGCATAAAACTTTTTCCCCTTGGCTTGGTCCTTCACACAGTGCCTCCTGACTCTTTTTATATCATGGTACCCCGAGAAAATGATATTTGATTTGCACGCAGAACTGAACAACTGAGGCTGCAGCCCAGCTGCCCCAGGAGCTGAGGAGTCAGTATCTGGTGGGAAACGGGTGTGGCATTTTGTCCCTGGAAGACTGGAGCGTTTGCAAGAGTTTCTAGGTATTTCCTTTATATTTCCTCTTTTCTTTTTGTTTTTCCTTTTGTGGTTTGATGATTTTCCTTTGTATTATGCTAATGTTCTCTTCTTTTTGGTTTTTGTGAATCTATTTTATGTTTTTGATTTGTGGTTACCCTGTTTATCAAGTATGTTAACCCCTACTTATATCTACTTGCTTTAGACTGGTAGTCATATAGGCTCAAACACTTTCTAGAAAAA
Source organism: Balaenoptera borealis (assembly GCF_965194805.1). Taxonomy (NCBI): domain Eukaryota; kingdom Metazoa; phylum Chordata; class Mammalia; order Artiodactyla; family Balaenopteridae; genus Balaenoptera; species Balaenoptera borealis. The sequence continues at coordinate 22,034,222 of NC_138876.1, forward strand.
AAACTACATTTTATTACTCTCCTCCCCCATATTTTGTGAGTTTGATGTCCTCTTTTACATCTTCATGTTTATCCTCTTGCTATTCATTATGGTTATCATAACTTTCATAGGAATTTTTTGATTTTTTTTTTTTAAATCTGTGTACTGGCTTATTTAGGTGATTTACTTTTTTTTCCCCCTTTCATCCTACCTGGTTACGTGGAGATCTTTCTTGTCCTTTCAGGTGTTTGAGGTTTTCTGCTAGTGTTCAGTAGGTGTTCTGTGAGAATTGTTCCATTTGTAGTTGTAGTTTTGATGTATTTGTGGGAGGGGGTGAATTCCATGTCCTTCAACTCTGCCATCTTGATTGGTGCCCTTAGGTATTTCTTGACTAGAGTGTACCCCTCAAGACTATTTTCATTTTACCTACAGCACCAACGAGACACTGGAAACCAATGAGATGGCTGGCAGGATGGAGTCTGTTAAAGTGAGTTATCTTTATGTACTTATGTTTTATGCCATGTTTGGGAAGGAGTGTTGGTGAGACTGGCAAGGAGCCGGTGGCAGAGCTGCTCATGAGAACCATTGGGTAGAGGCTGCAGGGAGTCTTACTAGGTGAGGTCTACTCAGTCCCCAGAACCCATCCTCCGCAGTCAGGTGGATGAAGCATAATAGCAGGAGCACTGGACAGGGAGTCAGGACAGCTAGATTGACTCCCTGGCTCTGTCACAAACCAGCTGTGTGACTGTGGACAACAGCCAAATCCAAGTATCAAATTGGGCCCAGCCAGTTCAGGAAGCTCTTTCCTCTGAAGTCTCCTTAAAGATGCTTTTCTCCTTTGTTCTCAAAGACAACTGTAAAGACTCACTGAGAATGACGGACTCGTTCCCCTCCATGAAACAACACTTATGCAAGATTTAGTAGAGAATTAACCTAAGAAAATGCTTATTTAATTATCATCCAAGTATCCAAACAGAGGCACTTTTGAGAGTGAAAGGCAGTGCTACTAACAGTTAAATTGGAACAACAGATATTGACTGGGATTTTCATAGACCAACCAGGATGTGTGGCCACCCTGCCTCTGACACTTTATTACACTGCTGTAGTCACCTGTCTAACTTTCCCATCAGAATGTGCTCTCTCCAGGGCAGGACCATGTCTTCTTTATCTCTAGATCCCCAGAATTCTGTACAGGGTCTAGGACACATTAGGTACTCAATAGATAATTGGTGGATGAAAGAATGTATGAATGAACTAGTTGGGGATGCATTGAGTGACCTTGAGCAAATAACTTGAGCTCTTGGTGCCTCTGGAAAATGAGCAGTAGACCAGTGATCTTTAAGTTCCTTCCAATCTCCCACCCTATGTGTCTTCCCATCTTGGGCAGTTTCTGCTTCTATCCCCCATCCTCCCCCTCATCTTGGATGACGGAGATGTGCTCTGTGAGCACCGAAGGAAAGCCCTGGTCCTGAGTTGGAGCTGATGGTGAGATGCCTGCTCTTCTCTGAGCCCAGGGAAAGGTCTCTTCACGTCTGTGGGAGTATGAATGGCAGAAAGGAGAAAGAAATTAAGAAAACCATGCCCGTGCCTTTCTAATTTATGGTTAGGTAAAAAAAAATGCTTGGAGAGGAGGTTCAACAGTGCCAAGGTCATAGAATAAATTGGTGACCGGGATAGGAAGAGCCTCAGACGGCTATTTACTTAGGGAGCTCTTTCAACCTGAGCCGGGGAGATGTGAGCCCAAGGAGCTCCTCAGCATAAGCGCAGGGCAGCATTATTGTCAGCAGCAGCCCTTTCAGGGAACCAGAACTGCAGTCAGATTGAATCATGAGCTAGATTAGCCACATTAGAGGTTAGCTACAATATATTTCAAAGTTAAAACACAGGATGTGGCAGTGGTATCAAAACCTGTAATTTCTGTTGCAAATGAACAGCATGAAAAATGGCCTCTGGCTACTGGGATAGACAGAGGAATATGTGAGTGAAATAACATGGCAGTTATGTCAAAATTGGAAGAATAACTATATTCCAGAATAGTAAATTATTATCACGGCCTGACTGGTAGAGTAACCCATAAGGTAAGAGAATGTGTTTTGTTTTTTTTTTTTTGTACCTGGATAAAATTACATTGTCAATTTTGTTTAGTCCCTGTTTAAAACCTGAACATTCATTTTTGAAAATATGTGTGGAACATAAGGTGACATTTGGAAAAAAAGCATAATTTTCAAAGAATACTGATCCCATTAGTTCTTATATTACAGATGCCGATGAATTTAACTTTTATAGTGTTGCTAACACATGGAAGGCATGAAATGGACTTTCAGCTACCTCGGGTTTTCAGCAATGTCTCAGGGAAGCACCTGAGCTTTATAAAATGTTTTTTGGGGGCGTACTATGGTATCGGGTTGCATGAGCACAGTCCATGGAATCAGAAATTTCTAGCTTCAAGTCTGAGGGCCATTTCTAATTGATTGAGTGACCTTATGCTACCAACATAATTGTACTGAGCCCAACTTTTCTTATCTTTAGAATGGGGTAGTAATACTTTTATTACAGGGCCTCATAAAGATTAGAAATTACAATATGAGTGAAGTATTTAGCATAGTACCCTTCATATAACAAGGCACTCTGTAAAGGAAGACTGATATTATTATCATCATCATTATTATTTAATCTTATACATGATATGAATCTTTTGAAATTAATTAATCTTTTGAAATTAATTATTAATTAACTCAGAGGTTAAAGCAAATATAGTGAGTTTACTATGCTGTTTTACATATTTAACTTTTGTGCATGTTTGATTTGACTCTGACAGTGGGTTATTTGTGTGTATGGTGACTTGACTCATCTTTCCAAAGGTAGCACTTTTAAAAATTTTTAACAAACTAAGCTGTAAAATTCTCCCAATCCGATGGAAAATACAAGTATATTTCACCTTTATTTATTAAAATATTATTTACTAAATATCAGATATTAAAATATAAAATATTTAAATGTCATTTTATATCCAATGTTAGCTTTAAGTAGTCATACACGCACACAAAATAAATTTATTTATTTATTTATTTTAATTTAATTTTATTATTATTTTTTAACATCTTTATTGGAGTATAATTGCTTTACATTGTTGTGTTAGTTGCTGCTGTATAACAAAGTGAATCAGCTATACATATACTTATATCCCCAAATCCCCTCCCTCTTGCGTCTCCCTCCCACCCTCCCTATCCGACCCCTTTAGGTGGTCACAAAGCACCGAGCTGATCTCCCTGTGCTATGCGGCTGCTTCCCACTAGCTATCTGTTTTACATTTGGTAGTGTATATATGTCCATGCCACTCTTTCACTTTGTCCCAACTTACCCTTCCACCTCCCCGTGTCCTTAAGTCCATTCTCTATATCTGCATCTTTATTCCTGTCCTGCCTCTAGGTTCTTCAGAACAATTTTTTTTCTTAGATTCCATAAATATGTGTTAGTATACGGTATTTGTTTTTCTCTTTCTGACATACTTCACTCTGCATGACAGATTCTAGGTCCATCCACCTCACTACAAATAACTCAATTTTGTTTCCTTTTGTGACTGAGTAGTATCCCACCATATATATGTGCCACATCTTCTTTATCGATTCATCTGTCGATGGACACTTAGGTTGCTTCCATGTCCTGGCTATTGTAAATAGTGCTGCAGTGAACATTGCGGTACATGACTTTTTTTGAATTATGGTTTTCTCAGGGTATATGCCCAGTAGTGGGATTGCTGGGTCATATGGTAGCTCTATTTTTAGTTTTTTAAGGAACCTCCGTACTGTTCTCCATAGTGGCTGTATCAATTTACATTCCCACCAACAGTGTAGGAGGGTTCCCTTTTCTCCACACCCTCTCCAGCATTTATTGTTTGTAGATTTTTTGATGATGGCCATTCTGACCAGTGTGAGGTGATACCTCATTGTAGTTTTGATTTGCATTTCTCTAATGATTAGTGATGTTGAGCATCCTTTTATGTGTTTGTTGGAAATCTGTATATCTTCTTTGGAGAAATGTCTATTTAGGTCTTCTGCCCATTTTTGGATTGGGTTGTTTGTTTTTTTGGTATTGAGCTGCACGAGCTGCTTGTATATTTTGAAGATTAATCCCTTGTCAGTTGCTTCGTTTGCAAATATTTTCTCCCATTCTGAGGGTTGTCTTTTCATCTTGTTTATGGTTTCCTTTGCTGTGCAAAAGCTTTTAAATTTAATTAAGTCCCATTTGTTTGTTTTTATTTTTATTTCCATTACTCTAGGAGGTGAGTCAAAAAAGATCTTGCTGTGATTTATGTCATAGAGTGTTCTGCCTATGTTTTCCTCTAAGAGTTTGATAGTGTCTGCCTTTACATTTAGGTCTTTAATGCATTTTGAGTTTATTTTTGTGTATGGTGTTAGGGAGTGTTCTAATTTCATTCTTTTACATGTAGCTGTCCAGTTTTCCCAGCATCACTTATTGAAGAGGCTGTCTTTTCTCCATTGTATATTCTTGCCTCCTTTATAAAAGATAAGGTGACCATATGTGCGTGGGTTTACCTCTGGGCTTTCTATCCTGTTCCATTGATCTTTATTTCTGTTTTTGTGCCAGTACCATACTGTCTTGATTACTGTAGCTTTGTAGTATAGTCCGAAGTCTGAGAGCCTGATTCCTCCAGCTCTGTTTTTTCTTTCTCAAGATTGCTTTGGCTCTTTGGGGTCTTCTGTGTTTCCATACAAATTGTGAAATTTTCTGTGCTAGTTCTGTGAAAAATGCCATTGGTAGTTTGATAGGGATTCCATTGAATCTGTAGATTGCTTTGCGTAGTATAGTCATTTTCACAATGTCGATTCTTCTAATCCAAGAACATGGTATATCTCTCCATCTGTTTGTATCATCTTTAATTTCTTTCATCAGTGGCTTATAGTTTTCTGCATAGAGTTCTTTTGTCTCCTTAGGTATGTTTATTCCTAGGTATTTTATTCTTTTTGTTGCAACGGTAAATGGGAGTATTTCCTTAATTTCTCTTTCAGATTTTTCATCATTAGTGTATAGGAATGCAAGAGATTTCTGTGCATTAATTTTGTATCCTGTTACTTTACAAAATTCATTGATTAGTTCTAGTAGTTTTCTGGTAGCATCTTTAGGATTCTCTATGTATACTATCATGTCATCTGCAAACAGTGACAGCTTTACTTCTTCTTTTCCGATTTGGATTCCTTTTATTTCTTTTTCTTCTCTGATTGCTATGGCTAAAACTTCCAAAACTATGTTGAATAATAGTGGTGAGAGTGGGCAACCTTGTCTTGTTCCTGATCTTAGTGGAAATGGTTTCATTTTTTTCACCATTGAGAATGATGTTGGCTGTGGGTTTGTCATATATGGCCTTTATTATGTTGAGGTAAGTTCCCTCTATGCCTACTTTCTGGAGAGTTTTTATCATAAATGGGTGTTGAATTTTGTTGAAAGCTTTTTCTGAATCTATTGAGATGATCATATGATTTTTATCCTTCAATTTGTTAATATGGTGTATCACATTGATTGATTTGCGTATATTGAAGAATCCTTGCCTTCCTGGAATAAACCCCACTTGATCATGGTGTATGATCCTTTTAATGTGCTGTTGGATTCTGTTTGCTAGTATTTTGTTGAGGATTTTTGCATCTATGTTCATCAGTGATATTGGCCTGTAGTTGTCTTTTTTTGTGACATCCTTGTCTGGTTTTGGTATCAGGGTGATGGTGGCCTCATAGAATGAGTTTGGGAATGTTCCTCCCTCTGCTATATTTTGGAAGAGTTTGAGAAGGATGGGTGTTAGCTCTTCTCTAAATGTTTGATAGAATTCGCCTGTGAAGCCATCTGGCCCTGGGCTTTTGTTTGTTGGAAGATTTTTAATCACAGTTTCAATTTCAGTGCTTGTGATTAGTCTGTTTTTATTTTCTGTTTCTTTCTGGTTCAGTCTCGGAAAGTTGTGCTTTTCTAAGAATTTGTCCATTTCTTCCAGGTTGTCCATTTTATTGGCGTATAGTTGCCTGTAGTAATCTCTCACGAGCCTTTGTAGTTTTGCAGTGTCAGTTGTTACTTCTCCTTTTTCATTTTAATTCTGTTGATCTGAGTCTTCTCCCTTTTCTTCTTGATGAACTGGTAATAGTTTATCAATTTTGTTTATCTCCTCAAAGAACCAGCTTTTAGTTTTATTGATCTTTGCTATCTTTCCTTCATTTCTTTTTCATTGATTTCTGATCTGATCTTTATGATTTCTTTCCTTCTACTGACTTTGGGGTTTTTTTGGTTCTTCTTTTTCTGATTGCTTTAGGTATAAGGTTAGGTTGTTTATTTGAGATTTTTCTTGTTTCTTGAGGTAGGATTGTATTGCTATTAACTTCCCTCTTAGAGCTGTTTTTGGTGCATCCCACAGGTTTTGGGTCATTGTGTTTTCATTGTCATTTGTTTCTAAGTATTTTTTGATTTCATCTTTGATTTCTTCAGTGATCTCTTGGTTTTTTAGTAGTATATTGTATAGCCTCCATGTGTTTGTATTTTTTACAGATTTTTTCCTGTAATTGATACCTAGTCTCATAGCGTTGTGGTCAGAAAAGATACTTGATATGATTTCAGTTTTCTTATATTTACCAAGGCGTGATTTGTGACCCAAGATATGATCTATCCTGGAGAATGTTCCATGAACAGTTGAGAAGAAAGTGTATTCTCTTGTTTTTGGATGGACTGTCCTATAAATATCAATTAAATCCATCTTGTTTAATGTGTCATTTAAAGCTTGTGTTTCCTTATTTATTTTCATTTTGGTTAATCTGCCAGTTGGTGAAAGTGGGGTGCTAAAGTCCCCTATTATTATTGTGTTACTGTCGATTTCCCCTTTTATGGCTCTTAGCATTTGCGTTATGTATTGAGGTGCTCTTATGTTGGGTGCATAAATATTTACAATTCTTATATCTTCTTCTTAGATTGATCCCTTGATCATTATGTGATCAAAGAAGGACTTCTTTGTCTCTTGTAATAGTCCTTTTTTTTCAAGTCTATTTTGTCTGATATGAGAATTGCTACCACAGCTTTCTTTTGATTTCCATTTGCATGAAATATCTTTTTCCATCTCATCACTTTCAGTCTGTATGTGTCCCTAGGTCTGAAGTGGGTCTCTTGTAGACAGCATATATATGGGTCTTGTTTTTGTATCCATTCAGCCAGTCTATGTCTTTTGGTTGGACAACATTTAATCCATTTACATTTAAGGTAGTTATTGATATGTATGTTCCTATTACCATTTTCTTAATTGTTTTGGGTTTGTTGTTGTAGGTCTTTTCCTTCTCTTGTGTTTCCTGCCTAGAGAAGTTCCTTTAGCCTTTGTTTTAGAGCTGGTTTGGTGATGCTGAATTCTCTTAGCTTTTGCTTCTCTGTAAAGCTTTTAATTTCTCCGTCGAATCTGAATGAGATCCTTGCTGGGTAGAGTAATCTTGGTTGTAGGTTTTTCCCTTTCATCACTGTAAATATATCCTGCCACTCCCTTCTGGCTTGCAGTTTCTGCTGAAAGATTAGCTGTTAACTTTACAGGGATTCCCTTATTTGTTATTTGTTGCTTTTCCCTTGCTGCTTTGAATATTTTTTCTTTGTATTTAATTTTTGATAGTTTGATTAATATGTGTCTTGGCGTGTTTCTCCTTGGTTTTATCCTGTATGGGACTCTCTGCACTTCCTGGACTTGACTGACCATTTCTTTTCCCATATTAGGGAAGTTTTCAACTGTAATCTCTTCAAATATTTTCTCAGTCCCTTTCTTTTTCTCTTCTTTTTCTGGGACCCCTATAATTTGAATGTTGGTGTGTTTAATTTTGTCCCAGAGGTCTCTGAGACTGTCCTCAATTCTTTTTATTCTTTTTTCTTTATTCTGCTCTGTGGTAGTTATTTCCATTATTTTATCTTCCAGGTCACTTATCCGTTCCTCCTGCCTCAGTTATTCTGCTATTGATTCCTTCTAGAGAATTTTTAGTTTCATTTATTGTGTTGTTCATCATTGTTTGTTTGCTCTTTAGTTCTTCTAGGTCCTTATTAAATATTTCTTGTATTGTCTCCATTCTATTTCCAAGATTTTGGATCATCTTTACTATCATTACTCTGAATTCTTTTTCAGGTAGACTGCATATTTCCTCTTCATTTGTTTGGTCTGATGGGTTTTTACCTTGCTCCTTCATCTGCTGTGTATTTCTCTGTCGTATCATTTTGTTTAACTTACTGTGGTTTGAATCTCCTATTCACAGTCTGCAGTTTTGTAATTCCCGTTGTTTTTGGTGTCTGCCCCCAGTGGGCAAGGTTAGTTCAGTGGGTTTTGTAGGCTTCCTGTTGGAGGGGACTGGTGCCTGTGTTCTGGTGGATGAGGCTGGATCTTGTCTTTCTGGTGGGCAGGACCACGTCCACTGGTGTCTTTTGGGGTGTCTGACCTTATTATGATTTTAGGCAGCCTCTCTGCTAGTGGGTGGGGTTGTGTTCCTGTCTTGGTAGTTTGGCATGGGGTGTCTGGCACTGGAGCTTGCTGGTCATTAGTGGAGCTGGGTCTTAGCATTGAGATGCGATCTCTGGGAGAGCTCCTGCCGATTGATATTACGTGGGGCCGGGAGGTCTCTGGCAGTCCAATGTCCTGAAGTCGTCTGTCCTACCTCAGAGGCTCAAGCCTGACAGCCGGCCAGCCACCAAGACCCTGTCAACCACATGGCTCAGAAGAAAAGGGAGAGAAAAGAAGAAAGAAAAATAAAATTAAAAAAAAGTTATTACAATAAAAATTTAAAAAATATATTATTAAAATAAAAAAATAAAGTAATTAAAAAAGAGAAAAAAAAGAGAGCAACCAAACCAATAAACAAATCCACCAATGATAACAAGCGCTAAAAACGAAGATAAACATAAAAATCAGAAACTGGTCAGTCGCATACAGCAAACCCCAAGTCTACAGTTGCTCCCAAAGTCCACTGTCTCAATTTTGGGATGATTCGTTGTCTATTCAGGTATTCCACAGATGCAGGGTACATCAAGTTCATTGTGGAGTTTTAATCTGCTGCTCCTGAGGCTGCTGGGAGAAATTTCTCTTTCTCTTCTTTATTCACACAACTCCTGTGTTTCAGGTTTGGATTTGGCCCTGCCTCTGCATGTAGGTTGCCCTCTGGCATCTGTTCTTCACCCAGACAGGAGGGGGTTAAAGGAACGGCTGATTAGGGGGCTCTGGCTCACTCAGGCCAGGGGGAGGGAGGGGTATAGAACGCGGGGCGAACCTGCGGCCTCAGAGGCCGGCGTGACGTTGCAGCAGCCTGAGGCGCGCCGTGCATTTTCCCGGGGAAGTTGTCCCTGGATCACGGGACCCTGGCAGTGGCGGGCTGCACAGGCTTTTAGGAGGGGCGGTGTGGAGAGTGACCTGTGCTCGCACACAGGCTTCTTGCTGGCTGCAACAGCAGCCTTTGAGTTTCATGCCCGTCTCTGGTGTGCACGCTGGTAGCCGCGGCTCTCACCCGTCTCTGGAGCTCCTTTAGGCGGTGCTCTGAATCCCCTCTCCTTGTGCACCCTGAAACAATGGTCTCTTGAGTCTTCGGCAGCTCCAGACTTTTTCCCGGACTCCCTCCTGGCTAGCCGTGGCACACTAGCCCCTTCAGGCTGTGTTCACGCTGCCAACCCCAGTCCTTTCCCTGGGATCCGACCGAAGCCCGAGCCTCAGCTCCCAGACCCCGCCCGCCCCGGCGGGTGAGCAGACAAGCCTCTCGGGCTGGTGAGTGCTGGTCAGCAGCGATCCTCTGTGCGGGAATCTCTCCGCTTTGCCCTCTGCACCCCTGTTGCCGTGCTCTCCTCTGTGGCTCCGAAGCTTCCCCCCACCACCCCTCATCTCCACCAGTGAAGGGGCTTCTAGTGTGTGGAAACTTTTCCTCCTTCACTGCTCCCTCCCCAGGGTGCAGGTCCCATCCCTCTTCTTTTGCCTCTTTTTTTTCTTTTTTCTTTTGCCCTACCTACCCAGGTACGTGGGGAGTTACTTGCCTTTTGGGAAGTCTGAGGTCTTGGTCTTCTGCCAGCATTCAGTAAGTGTTCTGTAGGAGTTATTCCACATGTAGATGTATTTTTGATGTATTTGTGGGGAGGAAGGTGATCTCCACGTCTTACTCCTTTGCCATCTTGAAGGTCCTCCTAAATTTATTTATTTTGAGAATTGCATGTTTATCCTAAAGAGCAACAAGTCAAGGCGGGCAATAATGTGATTGAGATCAGGGCTTTGGAGTTATACAAAGCTGGGCTTGATTCGTGGCTTTTTTTCTTCCAGCTGTGTGGCCTTAGACTAAGCCTCTGTGAGCCTCAGCGTTCCTCATCTAGGAAATAAAAGCAATATCTACTACAGAATTGTTTAAGGATTAAACGAGATACTACGTATAAATGCTTGGCATGGTACAGTCTACATAATAGTGTTTGTTATTAAAAAAGTTATATGGGGCCTGAAACTATAATTTGATCAGAGGGAAGAAATATTCATAGGGTTATTTCATATAGGGAAATCATATAAATATCCAAACAGTTCTTACAAGGTGGTTTGAAGAATGGATATAATTTCTGTGTAGGCAATGGGATCTTTTGGGTCATTTTCATGACCGGATGGGATTATTCACTTAGTGTTACAATACATTTCATAGCTCCCAAAACCAAGACAGAAAGAAAAGCAAAAGTGAACATTATACGTGGTTAACTGAGTAATATATATATTAAGGTGAGGTGAGACCAGGTATTTTTTTTTTTTTTTTTAAAGAAAACTTTCTATTTTCATTACCAGCAAGTAAGTGTGGTCTTGGGTTAATGTTATAGGTAAACTTAGTTTGATTCAGTGTAGTATAGTGCCAAAGCATTTTTCACAACCGTTATTCCAGTAGGAAAATGTGGGTATGATAAAGAAGTGGGGCTGGGATTGGTAAATGTGAGGAAAGCTAGTAAAAAAGGTATGGTTTGAGTGGACATTTTTATAGACCAGCATATGTATAGAGATATGCTTTGCCATCTGAGGATTTGAAAAATGGTCTACTTTGTCATCCAGTAATTTTGGTTGTGGGTCTCTTATTTTTGTTAAAAACCCTCAAATTGAGCAGTTTGCACTGGGTGTCCCCCTTGGCAAATATAACGCATTGCCGTAATTCAAGTCGTATTCAGTCAACTCTGTGGTTTCAGGGAGCCCATACATTTCAAATTTATTTCCAAGGTCACGAAGCCATCCCCTATGGCAAGTGCAAAATGCCTTTGATGTGGTGGGCACAACATCTGTGCAGACAGACACACTTAACTCATGCAGCGCTTTGATTTCACATTTTGGTTGAGAGGTAAGATTTTTGAACTCGAATACGTTTAATGTTAAGTCACATCAAACAATTAGGCAAATGGGCCTTGGAAGTGGAGATGGCACTCTGGCTATAAAGTCTGTCCTGGGACACCTGACAAGGAGAAAGAAGGACTCCTGGCCTGTTGTTATCACCATCATCTTGGGTTATGTGCTGGCAGTAACTCAGAATCAGCTCCTGAAACACATGTTTAACACTGAACTTCAGAGCTCCCAAATCTGTCTCTCCTCTTGGTTTCCGAGTTCAGTGAATGGCACCAGCATCCACTCAGGTGGCAGTGCCAGAGCTCTGGTGTCATTCTTAAATCATTTCTTTCCTTCATTTCCATCTCCATCTCCATATCCAATGGAGCCCCAAGACTGGTTAATCTTAAAGTTGCTGACATCTGTCTAGCACTGCTTTCTTCTCATCTCTTGCTTGGATAATCACTACAAGTCTCCTGATTTCCTTCCTGACTTATAAGCTGCCTCACTCTTATCCTTTTCTGTTCTGTAGCCATGATGAACTCTTTAAACTACTCCCTTTCTTAAAGAGTTTTTATGAGTTTCTGCTGCCTCCTGGATAAATAAGGTCCAAATTCTTTTATCTGGCCTTTAAGATTCTTCTCAGATCTCAGAGAGTCTCCTAGACGGGGGTCCCCAACCCCCGGGCCAAGGGCGGGTACCGGTCCACGGCCTGTTAGGAACCAGGCCACACAGCAGGAGGTGAGCAGCCGGCGAGCGAGCAAAGCTTCATCTGCCGCTCCCCATTGCTCCCCATCGCTCGCATTCCCGCCTGAACCATCCCCCCACCATCCATGGAAAAATTGTCTTCCACGAAACTGGTCCCTTGTGCCAAAAAGGTTGGGGACCGCTGTCCTAGTATATCCCTCACCACCTTGCATCCTGGTCTATGCTGTTCCTTTTGGATAGAACAGACTCTTCAGCTTTCTGTCTTGGCTAAAACCCATTCCTGTTTTGGGGCTCAGCTAGGATATAATTTCCTCTGCAAATTATAATTTCCTACCCTGACTGGCACCTCAGACTCCAAGCCAGGACTGAGTTAGTGAGTCTGCCCCTGCACCTTGCACTCAGTTTCTGCACAGGACTTCTTAGGTGTATCCTAATGCCTGTTCCCTGGTCCACATCACCTGCTGACTGTAAACTCCTCAGAGCAGGGAATTGTTCCAGGACCCAGCAGAGTGGTACATATTCAGTTTTCAGAAAATATCTGTTAAATAAGTAAATGATTTTAAATCTTCTGCTCCCTCTCCCTACAACTAAACTCCAGACCTTAATATAGGTTTATCTATACATCTGCATCTGTGCTGGGCATAGGAAAGCTTCCTTTATAAAAATGCCACTGGGAAGTTAGGTTATTTTGATTGAATGAAATATTATTAAAAGATATTGGAGCATGAAGTTCCTTCTCTAGTCTGCAGGTAGTGGAAGTGGAGCAGCGCTGATATATAGCTTCTTATAGAGAATAAGCAGGTGGAGGAAGTGCTGGGAAAGCAGGCCCAGTGGAAAGGATGCTTTATGCACACATTCCTTTCCTCTTCCCAGTTTATAGATCTTTTCTGAATTGTGGTATTTCTCTGGGTGATAAGGGAATTCATTTGTCATGTATACTAGTAATTTTCAAGTGCTGTCATTTATGAAAGCCTGGATAGGCACCAGTGGGACTATAAAAGAACATGGTTCCTGCCCCAAAAGATTTTGGAAGGTTGAAAAGATGAGATTTTAATAGAAGTGTCCATTAGAAAGAGTCAAAATGGCATTTATTAAATGGTTGTGACAATGGAGGTGGGAAATGCTGAATAGAAGAGATGCTACTTGGTAACAGGGCAAAAGAATTGTAAATTCCTCAATTACTGCTCCTCCACTGTCCTCCATAAAATGAGAACAATTTGGGCACTGGAAAAAGTGTGAACTTGGAGCTACATGAATTTGTGACTCTGTCACTTTTTGGAACAAAACTGGAGGACCTTTCCAGTTGGAAAGGCTGCTTAATCATGCTGATGCTAAATTTTCTTATTAAAAAATGGGGATAGGACATACTTTATTAGGTTATCATAATATAAGACCACATGTGAGTTAAAATAACTCATGTAAACGTCTCTAACATTATGATTATTTACTTAAATGTCAGGGTTCACAGTATACTGGAACTGCTAACTGCCTAAGAGTTAGAGGAAAAACTTAGAGGAAAGTCAAGGTTTAAAGTAAGATTCAAGTATCCGTTGTCCAGGATCCAGGAGGCAACACTGTGTGCAAAGAAGGTAAGCAGGATGGAGCCGTCGCATAAGGGGACTAGGAAGGCTACGTGGGGGCAGCCAGGCATATGATGGTTAGGGCAGGCGCCAAGTCAGGCACTACCAAGGCTGGCCAGGAATCCAGGAAGAGAATGATCTTCTGTATTATGTATTGGGTTGGCCAAAACATGCCTTTGGTTTTTAAGTAAAAATAAGAGACACAATTTTCAGTTTCACCAAGAACTTTATTGAACAACGTATTCACCGTTTTGTTTCACTGCCTTCTGCCATTTTTCAGGCACCTTCATAATTTCATCTTCCCAAAACTTTTTATCTTTTTGAGCAAAGAACTGTTCCAGGTGCCTTTTACAGTCTTCCAGGGAACTGGAACTTTTTCCATTAAGAGAATTTTGTAAAGACCTAAATAAATGGAAATCTGAAGGTGCAATGTCTGGTGAATATGGCGGATGAATCAGAACTTCCCAGCCAAGCTTTAACAGTTTTTGCCTGGTCATCAGAGAAACATGTGGTCTTGCGTTATCCTGATGGAAGATTATGTGTTTTCTGTTGACTAATTCGGGACGCTTTTCATCGAGTGCTGCTTTCATTTGGTCTGACTGGGAGCAGTACTTGTTGGAATTAATCGTTTGGTTTTCCAGAAGGAGCTCATAATACAGGACTCCCTTCCAGTCCCACCATATACACAACATCACCTTCTTTGGATGAAAACCGGCCTGTGGTGTGGTTGGTGGTGGGTCATTTCACTTGCCTCACGATCTCTTCCAGTCCACATTATTGTACAGTATCCACTTTTCATCGCCAGTCACAATTTGTTTTAAAAATGGAATGTTTTCATTATGTTTCAGTAGAGAATCACATGTGGAAATACGGTCAAGAAGGTTTTTTTCACTTAACTTATGTGGAACCCAAACATCAAAGCAATGAACATAACCAAGCTGGTGCAAATGATTTTCAATGCTTGATTTAGATATTTTGAGTATGTCTGCTATCTCGTGCGTGGTATAACGTTGATTGTTCTCAGTTAATGTCTTGATTTGATCACTATCAACTTCAACTGGTCTGCCTGACCATGGGGTAGAAATCTCCAGCACGAAACTTCGCAAGCCACTTTTGACATGTTTGATCAGTCACAGCACCTTCTCCATACACTGCACAAATCTTTTTTTGCGTTTCAGTTGTGTTTTTACCTTTTTTGAAATAATAAAGCATAATATGCCACAAATGTTGCTTTTCTTCTTCCATCTTCAGTATTAAAACGGCTACACAAAAATTCAACAATTTTGATCTTTTTTTTTAAATGCGTGCTGATATGACAGCTGTCACATACAATCTAACAAAATTGTCTTGAATGAAGTTAAAGACATCTAAGTGCTACTAGAGCTAGCTTACGGAAAAAACCAAACGAACCATTTGGCCAACCCAATATTACTTACTATGTAGGCAGAATTCTAAGATAATCCTCCATTGACACATGCCCTTGTATAATTCCCTCCCCTTGAGTTTGGGTGTGATTTGCAAATATGATAGGATTTCTTTCCTATAATTATATTGTATGGCAAAAGGGATTTTTGCAGACATAATTAAGGTCAGCTGAGCAGTTGACTTTGAATTGATCAAAAGGGAGCATATTCTGGGTGGGTGCAACCTAACCAGGTATGCTCCCAAAAGCAGCAGCAGAATCCTTCTGGCCTTGAAGAAGTAGGGCATCATCTTTTGAGATGAGCGAGCCACATGTCAAGAACCTGCGCATGGCCTCTAGGAACCTGAGCAGTCTCTGGCCAACAGCCAGCAAGAAAATGGGGACCTTGGTCATACAACTACAAGGAAATGAATTCTGCCAACAACCAGTAAGCTTCAGAGAGAATCCTGACTCTCAGATTAAATCACAGCCCTGGGAAACACCTGGATTTCACCCTGCTGAGACCCTCAGGACCAGGCTAAACCTGTACCCAGACTCCTGACCCAAGCAATCTGTGAAATAATAAATTTGTGTTGTTTTTAGCTACTAAGTTTGTTCTGCAGCAATAGAAAACTAACGTGCTTACTCTTCCTTGTCTATTCCACACAGAACTAACTGATATATCCTTTTAGCTCCCATAGCCTTCTGGTCACTCCTTAGATAGAGCACCAATCACCTTATTTTGTAATGTTGGGTTATGGCTCTGTTTTTCCATGAGCTCTTTTTAATTAATTAATTAATTAATTTATATTTATTTTTTTGGGCTGTGTTGGGTCTTTCTGTGTGAGGGCTTCCTCTAGTTGCGGTGAGCGGGGGCCACTCTTCATCGCGGTGCGCGGGCCTCTCACTATCGCGGCCTCTCTTGTTGTGGAGCACAGGCTCCAGACGCGCAGGCTCAGTAGTTGTGGCTCACGGGCCCAGTTGCTCCGCAGCATGTGGGATCTTCCCAGACCAGGGCTCGAACCCGTGTCCCCTGCATTAGCAGGCAGACTCTCAACCACTGCGCCACCAGGGAAGCCCCTCCATGAGCTCTTTATGAGGATATATCTCTTTATAGAAGCTAAGAATAGTGGAAAAACTTCAATTCCTTAGGAATCAAGGATACCTATGCTCTATTCCTGGCTCTACCGATTAATTGTATGAATTTTGAACCTCTCCAAACATTGGATTTCATTTACAAAATGGCAATAACATCACTAGGCCAGTGGTTCTCAAAGGAAAACAATTTTTGCAATCCCCAGGGGACATTTGGTAATGCCTGGAGACATTTTTGATTATCCCAACACAGAGTGAGGGATGCCACTGGCCATCTGGTATGTAGAGGCCATGGATGCTATTAAATGTCACATAATGCACAGGACAACCCCTGATTACAGAGTATTATCTGGCCCAAAGTGTCAACAGGGTTGAAGTTGAGAAAACCTTTATTACCCTAATAATATTATCATAAAGAATGTAAAATTGTTTGCACAGTGTCTATTTTCTGTGGGGAGGCTACAATTCTCTTTTGAGAGGACTCTCCAAATTATTGGAAGTGCTTTCATAAACTACACATGTGCTTTCACTTTCCCTACATGGTCCTGAATTTGTCTTCTTACCTCTTTCTCACTCTCCCAAATCATCACATGCATTAAGAGATGTTATAAATAGGAGTTTCTTGCGCAAAAATTAGCATGCAGCCAGAAAACAGTTTGAGAACCATTGGCTCTAAAATATAGTACTAAATAATCCTCTTTTCTCTTTTTGAGGTCTGTGATTTTGTCTGATCTTTAACACATACCTAGGAATATCATCAAATGCTCACTAAATGCCCAAATAGATGAATGCCCTTTTCTTAAAAAAATATTTTGAAATTTTAGCATTTTGCTCTTATTATGTCGTATTTTGAAAATTAAACCTATGGTAAAAATGGGGAGAGAATGAAATTGCAGTTGGAAACCAACTGTTACATTGAGCCATTGATTTAACATTTCTGAACCTCCTCTAAAGGAGATATTATAATAACATTTTTCTCATAAAATTGCAAGAATTAAAGGAAAGCTGGTAAACTGCTCCCATCTTTCAAAATTCAGCTCAAGTCTCAGCTCCTTTGGGAGAACTTTGGTAACTCCCACTGTAACCATACTGTTCTGCTAAAGGAATTCCATCCCCATGTCAATTATTGCACATATTTATAGCACATTTATTTCTTTGCACTTCTGTTTCCTCCACTTGAAAGATGTATGGGTCGTATTTTAATTAAACTTGAAAACTTTGAGATAATTATAAATTCAAATGTTGTTGTAAGAAATAATACAGAAAGATGCCATGTGCCCTTTACCCTTTCTCTCAAAGGTAGTATCTTACGATAGTACCAAATTACAACCATGATATTGAGAAGGACAGCCAAGCTACAGAATATTTCCATAACTACAAGGATCCCTCATGTTGCCTTTTTACAGCAATAATGACAACACTTCCACCCTAACCCCTTCTTCACTTCCTGGTGACCATGGATCTGTTCTCCATTTCTATAATGTTGTCATTTCAAGAATGATGTATAAATGGAAGCATGAAGTACATAACCTTTTGGCACTGGCATTTTTTCACTCAGTACAATTTTCTGGAGAGTCGTCCAGGTTGCTGTGTGTATAAATACTTTTTATTTTTTATTGCTGAGTAGTATGTCATGATATGAATGTCCTAGAGTTTATTTATTCACCTACAGAAGGACATCTGGGTTGTTTCCAGCTTTGGGCTATTGCGAATAGAATTGATGTAAACATTCATGTGCAGGATTTTGAGTATAACTGGAGTATAACTCAAGTATAACTTGAGTATAACTCTTCATTTCTTTGGGATAAATGCTCAAGACTGTTGCTGGGTATTATGGTAGTTGCGTGTTTATTATTTTAAGAAACTACCAAACTATTTTTGAGAGTGGGTATAGCATTTTACATTCTTGCCAGCAATGTATAAATGATCCATTTTCTCCTCATCTTTGCCAGCATTTGGTATTCTCACTGTTTTTTATTTTAACTATGCTGATAAGTGTGTAGTGATATATCATTATTGTTTTAATTTTCTTTTCCCCAATGTGTCATGATGTTGACTGTCATTTCATGTGCTATTTGTCATCTGTGTATTTTTTTAGTAAAATGTCTCTTCATGTCTTTTGCCCATTTTCTATTCAGATTATTTACTTAATGTTGAGCTTTGAGAGTTCTTTACATAGTTTAAATTATTATTTATTTATTTATTTTTGGCTGTGTTGGGTCTTCGTTTCTGTGCCAGGGCTTCCATGTAGTTGCGGCAAGTGGGGGCCACTCTTCATCGCGGTGCGCAGGCCTCTCACTATCGCGGCCTCTCTTGTTGCGGAGCACAGGCTCCAGACGCGCAGGCTCAGTATTTGTGGCTCACGGGCCCAGCCGCTCCGCGGCATGCGGGATCCTCCCAGACCAGGGCTCGAACCCGTGTCCCCTGCATTGGCAGGCAGACTCTCAACCACTGCGCCACCAGGGAAGCCCTTTACATAGTTTAGATACTAGTCTTTTCTCAGACTTCAGCTTGTCTTTTCATCTTCTTCACAGGGTGTTTCAGAGAGTAAAAGTTTTACATTTTGATGAAGTCTAATTTACCAATTTTTTTCTTTCATGATTTGTGCTTTTTTTTTTTGGTCAAGTCTAAGAACATTTTTCCTAGCCCTATATCCTGAAGATTTTCTCCTATATTTTAAAAAATGTTTTATAATTTTACACTTTACGGTTAAGTCTGTTATACATTCTCAATCAATTTACAAAGTATGAGACTTAGTTTGAGGTTAAGTTTTTGCCTGTGGATATTCAGTTGCTCCAACAAATGTCTTTTCATTTGTTGAAAATATTTTCTCTCATTCAGTTGCTTTGGCACCTTTGTCAGAAATCACTTGGGCATATTTGTGTGGGTCTGTTTCTGGGTTCTGTATTCTGTATACTAGGCATATTTGTGTGAGTTTATTTCTAGCTTATCTATTCTGTTTTATTGACCTGTGTGTCTAATCTTCTAACAATACCACAGAATCTTGATTATTGTAGCCATATGATAGGTCTTGATATTGGGTAGATGGTTTCATTTCACTTTATTTTTATTTTTCAAAAATGTTAACAATTCTAATTTATTTGCCTTTCCAAGTAAATTTTAGAATAATCTTGTCCATGTCTACACAGTATCTTGCTGGGATATTAACAGGAATTGTGTCAAACCTGTGTATCTTTTAGAGAGAACTATATTTTTACTACATTGAGTCTTCCAGTACAGGAATATAGTTGTATCTCCATTTATTTAGATCTTCCTTGGTTTATTTCATTAGCATATTATAGTTTTTAGCATATAAATCCTGTAAATGTTATGTTAGATTTACACCTGAGAATTTCATTTTTTGAGTGACTGTATTTTAATTTCAGTCTCCATGTCTTTGTTGCTAGTATATAGAAATAAAATTAATGTTTTTGTGTTTATGTTGTATCTTCCTATCTTGCTGAAATTACTTATTAGTTTATATGAGGTTTTTGGGGTAGATTTCTTGGGATTTTCTATGTAGACAATTATGCAATCTGCAGGTAAGGGCAGGTTTACCTTTTCTCTTCTCATTTCTATGCATTCTATTTCCTTTTCTTGTCTTATTGTATCGGCTAGAACTTAACAGCAGCATATTGAATAAAGGTAGTGAGAATAGACATCATTGCCTTGTTCTTTATCTTAGGGGGAAAGCATTCAGAATGTTACTATTAAATATGATGTTAGCTGTAGGTTTTTTATAGATGCATTTTATCAAGTTGAGAAAATTTTTCCTCTGCTTCTGTGTTTCTGAGAGTTTTGTCATGATCTAATGTTGAATTTTATCAAATACTTTTTCTGCATCAATTGATATGACGATGTAATTTTTCCTCTTTAGCCGGTTAACAGGGTGGATGTCATTGACAGATTTTCAAGTATCGAAATAGTCTTGTATCTTGGAATAAACTCCATTTGATTGTGGTGTATAAGTCTTTTTATATATTGCTGAATTTGCTTGCTAACATGTTTTTAAAGAATTTTTGCATCTATATTCATTAGGAATATTTTTACTATTTTTGACTGGTTTTGATATCAGGATAATATTAGCTTCATAAAATGAATTGGGAAGTATTCCCTCCTCTTCTATTTTCTAGAAGCAATTTTGTTGAACTTGGTTAAATCTTTTTTAATGTTTGGAGTATTTTCCAGTGAAAACTTCTGGGCTTGGGGATTTCTTTTTTGGAGACTTTAAATTATGAATTTGATTTCCTTAGTAGTTATAGAGCTATTCAAAATATTTTATGTGAGTGTATTGTGGTAGTTTGTATTTTTCAAGGAATTGGTTCATTTTATATAAGTTGTCAAGTTTATGTGTTTAGAATTTATAGTATTTCCTCATTATCCTTTTGATGTCTGCAGATTCTGCAATTAGGACCTTTTTTTTTTTTTTTCATTCTTGAGATTGCTAAATTTTGTTTTCTTTCTCTGTCATGACTCCCCAGGGGGGGATGGAAGTCCAAGCTCCCCACTTGGTTTCCACTGACACTTGGCAGAGATCTAATGGGGATGAAATTCCTGGCCCTCTACTCTGCCGTCCTTCATACTACCTTGGTGAGAGAGTTGTTTGTGAGGGGTGGGGTGCCTTGTTACAGCCAGGTAAGGGTAGAAGTCTAGGTTTCCTGTATTGACCTTTGTTGCCATTGGTGGAGGTGGGACCACTTTTATTTTTTTATTTTTTTGCCCATGTTTGGCTGGAGTAGACTGGTTATTGTCTAAGAATTTTCTGTTTTGTTAGGATGCCTTTTGACTAGACAGGGAAGGTTTTTGATGTTTTCATTTTTTTCTGAGACTGCTGGTACTCCCAGATTGCTGGCTTCTTCAGTTGTAAGTCTGGGGTATATGAGAGAAAATGAAAACCCAAGTAACTCACCACTGTGTCCTTCCTTGTGTTCTGAGGTCCCTAGTTGGTCTGCTTTATTCTTTCTGTATTTCAGAGTCTTTTATGCTCATTTTGTATATAAAGTCTAGGGCTTTTAACTGTGCTTAGTGGGAAATTGAGAAAAGTATATTAACTCCATCTTCCTGGAAATGGGAGTTAAATAGTACTTTTTATTATTTTTCTTTTAACTGTCAGTACCTAGTGGGGGCGTATTTAATGAAGTTTAAAAGAGACAGTGGTAGATAAATTATTTTAAAACTGTAAAGCAGAAAATATTATTTTTCCATTATTTTTTGATATTATAGAAATTATGAAAGCTTCTACTTGTTACTAATGATGGTGGGTTTTAAGATTGTTTTTGTTTGTTTCCTCATTTGATTTTATTGGTGTTAACTCTAGTGAAGTGGAATAGTCATGATGGGACAGCACAAAAGGAAACAAATATCATTAACATAGATGAGCTGATGCCAGAAAGACTGATAACCATTTCAAATTGCCTGGTACACAGGAAGTCCAGGAAAAATATGCTTAATGAGCACTGTTCCTTTTGAATTAAGGCAAAATTATTGCTTTTGTATTAATATAGATCTGCTCTCTATTTCATCAGTAAATCTTTCAGAGACTGAATTATTGTGAAGAAAGGATGTCACCGAGGGGTGGGCAGTCACGTGACCTGGGGGACGCTTTAATAGGTCAACATGCGAGATAGCTGAGACAACTACTGAGAATTGCTATTCTGTTGAGAAAAGAAACACAGCAAGTTTGACTTTGTGGAATAATTAATACTTACCTGAATGGTTGTCTGTAAAGCAAATTTTGGTAAGTTGGATTCCATTTTTCCATTTGGTTCCATTACATATTTAGAGATAAATCCTCAGCATGTATAGTAGTCACATCACAGTCTAAAACTTTGCTTGCCAAAGAGCCTTCCCTGACCACACATGGCCCATACCTCTCGTATAACATTCATCTCGTGAAATCTGGAATAATACCTGGTTATTATTCCAACTTAAATATTTTCTTTGAAAATCTGAGCATTAATTTCATGAAACCAGTTTTCTTTTTGTAGTGCTTTCTCTTGACAGAAGCACGTCCTTAAATTGAAGTATTTGAAGCGTCATAAAATGATTATATGCTGTCAAATATTTTGGTTCAGTATTAGAGTCTCTATTTTTTTTCTGCTTTTCTATATAGTTCACAGAACCACTCAAGACAAACATCTTCCTTCAGTTCTTTCTTGCCTTTCATTGTCCATGTCTTCTTTCTACCTCCTACCTCCTTGGTGAGTTAGTGGGCTTTTATTTTTTTCTGGGAAATTCATAACTCTGTTTCTTTTGATATACTTTGCATTTCACCATTAACAAATGGACCTTCACGATAAGGAACGTGTCACAGGTATATTGATCATCACCCTTTCCTGAAGGTGTAGTCTTGGGTTCTCTTCTTGGCCTCAGTAAAACTAGCTACCTGGTCATGATTCAGAGCATTGGGCAGTCATATAAATCAGCAGCATGAAGTAAGTGCAGCCACATTCTGAAGTTAATACTTCAGCTCATGTGACTTATATTGACTAACAGACCAATTACCATTATTCTCCTTGCCTAGCATTTTCTTTCACACCTTGTTCATCTAGCTTAAATGTTGCCTTCATGGGGAGGTCATTGCCTCTGTTAGGTCATTTTTCTTCTATGTGTTCATAGCATTTATTATTTCATTCATTCAGTCAAAAATATTCATTGTGTACCTATTATATGCTAGGAGTGATTCTAGCTTTGTATACTCCAGCACTCTGCCCGTCTCTTTGTGAATAATTATTCAGATTCATAGTCACCTAACATCTATTGAGCACCTACTGTTTGGCAGACTTTGTGCTATGTAGATTCCCTTGCATTGTGGGCATTTTTGCTTTTAGTTGCTTCTTTGTACAGATTGTGTAATTCTTAACAGACTTTGAACTCCTAGAGGGCAGAAACAGTGTTTTATGCACTTATGGTGATGTTGATAGTGCCTGGTATGTAGTAGGTACTTGGAATATATTTAACGGATGAATGAATGGATAAAAAAAATAAGCAGGGCTGACTTCGGTGGTGGAGAAAGGTATGTGTGTCATTGCATGTGAAAGGGTAAGGTTGTCTCTGCTTCTGGCATCTGTGACACGTCGATTCCATCACAAGCAGATCCAGCCAAATTGACTCTCCTCGGGCATAGAGATGTTTTCCCTCAATCAGATTCTGTGCCATTTACTGTATACAACTTAAGGCCAAAGTATGCTCCCCTGATGAGCATGACATTTTATTTGCATGCACATAAGCAAGTCAGAGTGTTTAATTTGGGAGTGCAACCCCACTAAGAATGCATTTGTTTGTATTTATTTAGAAGCTTTGTTTGGATGGGCACATGGGGTGATCTAGGACATGGAAGCTTGGAAAAACTGATGAAAGCTAGATCTCCCTTGAAGACTGCATTTTGAATGAAAACATGTAACCTTTAATCACCCTGTGACCTCTTTTTGTTCTTGTTCCAGAACATTCTCCCAGGCCTCTTCAGTTCTTTTGTCTTGATTTTTATGGACTGGTTATATAGGCCTTTGGTGTTTAAGGAAAGTTTTCTGGTGGTTAGGTAGAGTATGTTTGAAGGGAGTTTACGGATGGTTGGTGGGATATGTTTGAGGGGCGTTTGCAACGACTGACATGCTCAGATTACTAACAAGGAATAGCTGTCACACTCCTTCAGGTGAAATTTAGCTATTGCCAATCCATCAAGGTAACTTTATGCTGCCTCAAAAAAACTGGGCTGATTTTTTTTCTGATTTTCTAAAAAAATGTCATGAATGTGGCACAAGAGGAACAAGAGGTTCCGTTTTGCTTCGTTGCAAAGTTGCCTCCATCCAAGAGTGAGGCAGCCTGCTCTTAGTTTGTTAGGTTACAGGTATTTCCTTTGTTGGTGGAAGAGTTGAAAAATAAAATAAAAAGAACAAGAAGAAGTCAATTTCTGTTTCTCATATCCAACAACATTGCATGGTATCTTTATTTAATGGATGAGTATATACCTCACAGGCTTCTTATGTGGAGAGATTTGACATAGGTAATGAAATAGGAAACCCAAAGCAAACACCGAGGGAAGGAAACGGTTAGTTTAGCACAGTCCCAAATGCCACCCAACTATTGCCTTCATTTCAGGCAGTCAACAGAGAAGGCGGCCTCTTTCTCCCTCAGGATATCTGTTCATTTTATAATTAACCAGGAAGAAGAAAATTTTTCTGAAGCTTTTTTGATTGAGGGCTTGTAATTTAAATGGAAGCTACTGCTTTCAGGATTAAGCACATTGCAAAGAAATGTCTCACAGGCTTTAGTTTTATAAAATTTGTGATGACTTATACTTACACAAAAGATTAACCCTGTTGGTTTGTGCTGTTTCCTTTTTAATGCCAACTTCATCACACACAGAAACACCTGAATTTAACTGCAATGTAGGGGGTAAAAACAGATATAAATTCACATATACCCAAGGACCCTTGAAAATGTTTTTCTTTTTTATACCTATGAAAAGTGATTTATAACCAAACCAAGGAAAACCTCAAGTTACCAGTGCAGTGAGATTTATTATTATTACCCAAAGTCAAGTAGGTTGGAAAGATTATATTTTATTTCAAGATCCATCCAAATCACACTGGTTTGGAAATCACCTTAAACTTGAATTTTTAATTTTTTTTCCATTTAAACCAGCACTTTGTATTCACTCTCATCTGCAGAAGTTAAGGTAATTTCAGTAGTGCTTTTGGTTTGTAATTTTATAGCTTACTTCAATGTTGTGAGATTGGCTTACAGAACTTGCTGTGCAATGCTTCCACAGTTTTCTGACTTTTCCCACATTGCTATTGAGGTGTGTATATTTTACATTCAGTGTATGTCCCTCAGGAAATATGAATGAAGTTGGTTAATTGCATTTACTATTTAGAAGACAATAATTATAATACCTACTTTTATGTAGTGCTCTAGTTTACAAGGCACTTTCACATAATTATATCATTTGATCCTTAAAATAGTCCTTTGATGTCAGCAAGGAGGATATTATTATCTTTATATTAGAGAGGAAACGAGTTCAGAGGGGTTAAATGGCTTGTCTGAGGTCACATGATTAGTAAGAGGAAAAACTAGGATTAGAGAGTGTGAGGTCAGAGTCCACAGCTGCCCAATAACCACAGTGCTCCTCCACTCTGCTTCGGACCAGAACCCAAGGAATAAGGTGATTTTCTCTAAAAAGGGTTCTTATTGCATAGTACCAAAGGCAAAGTATATACTCTTGAAACTGCCTCAAAAATACTTATAAAGCAGTAGAACAGCAACTATGAATAGGGTACTTAACATTTTAAGGGTACACCTTTAGGGAGTATTCATGAGGGAGAGTTTACTGTAGAAGACAAGTTTGGAAATTACTGCTTGAGCATATTGTGTTTGAATCCTCTGAGAAGCAGACACCAAGATAGATAGGGTTAGACGTATAAGAAATTTGTTAGGGAAATGCCTGGGAGGGCAAAAGTGCAGGCAGGGAGCTGGAGGAGGTGGGGAGAGCCTTCAGATCATGATGGAGGTGTGATGCCTGGGAAGGAGAGAAGGAAGGTGGATTGATGGGTAGACAGGAAGAGTCTCAGACTGCAGCCCAGTTGTAAGGAAGTTTGCATTCAGGCTGACTGGGAGCCCTCAAGCCAGAATCTCCCATAGAGGGGTCCTCTATCTCACAGGATAGGGTCTGTGTTTGTAACCCTGCTGGGCTCAGCGAGTGGCTGGGAGCGGCCTGTGGGAAGCACGGCCCCAGCATGAATGTGGAGAGGGATTCAGAGCACAGCAGCTGCAACCAGCCAGCCAGTTAGGTTCCCCACAGCAGGAGGTCTGAGGGTGCACTTTCACAGTCACCGTGGATTTGTACAACATTCACTTCCCACTTCTTCAAGAGTAAGGAGTAAACAAAAATAACAGCAAATATTCTTGGCAAAATGCAGGCACATTAGGAATAAAATTAGATGCTCCATTATCACCATTAACAAACTGGCCTCTTAATATAAGGGAAGGTTAGAAGAATTCTGGAAGACTTAGATTTTGGTTTTTCAAAGGTTCTATTTATAATCCTTTTTGACAACCAAACTGCATGCTCTGTGAAGGCAAGAATGGTGAGCTATTTTTTTTTTTTTTTTTTTTGGCTAACACAGGCACAGTGCCTGATCTGTAGTAAATGCTCAGTCAATTATTGTTGAACGAATGGGTAATTACAATTGAAGGGAAGGGGCATATTGTCATTTCTGAATGTTTTTCATTTCTACAGTATTTGAATGACATCTGAAAGTGTTTCTTTATTAAGCTTGTTAACAATGTTGATAAGCTAAGTTCCTGGAGTGGAGGTGGCTTTGGTCTAAGAAATCATTAAGGTCAGCCTTCTCTGATCTAATGACCTTGGATCTGAGGACTTGGGTAGCTGACTTGACCTGGTATAAGCCCCTCCCTCTGCACACTAGTCTGCAGATGGCCAAGTGTATTTGTCTAAAATGGCTTGCACTTTCTTAGCATCCTTGTTTAGGCAGAGACACTAGGGATGGCAAAGAGGAGATGAAAACTCTGGATACATAGGTGAGGCCGTTCCACATTTGCAACATCAGTAGTAATTCAGTACTTAAAAATAATTTGTTCATGAGTTTCAGGTTATGTCAAGGTTTATTTGTGTGGCATCCCAGTGCATGTTTCTGTCAATAAGACTCCTGATTCCCCAGGCCCATTGGATACCTTTGATTCTTCCTTTCTCCCGTATCCAACTAGTCAAGGAGTACAACCAGTTCTTTTGTCATTTACCTGTTACGATCTTTCCTTCTGTTTTAGGAAACATTACTTAAGCACCCTGACTACTATGAATAACCCTGATGGGTTTCCTTACCTCCAAGGGCTTTCATCCACATGTACAGACGGTTCTCTATATCCTTGGGTTCTGCATCCCCAGATTCAACTGATGTTTTTTTTTTTTTCTTGCTTGTAATTTAAAAAAAAATTTTTTTTATTGGGGTATAGTTGTTGTACAATGTTGTGTTAGTTTCTACTGTACAGCAAAGTGGAGTTTCCTGTGCTATACAGCAGGTTCTCATTAGTTATCTATTTTATACATATTAGTGTGTATATGTCAATCCCAATCTCCCAATTCATCTTTGATCAAAAATATTTGGAAAAAAATTCCAGAAAGTTTCAAAAAACAAAACTTGAATTTGCTGTGCATGGGCAACTATTTACACAGCATTTACATTGTATTTACAGCTATTTACTTAACATTTATATTATATTAGGTATTATCAGCAATCTAGAGCTAATTTAAAGTATACAGGAGGACACATGTAAGTTATATGCAGATACTATGCCATTTTATACTAGGGACTTGAGTATACTTGGATTTTGGTATCCTCGAGCCAATGCCCTGTGCATACTGAGGGATAACTGTACATAAGTGTCATGTGTACTTGGATTTCAGTCTCAGATCTGCCTTGAGCTGGCAGTTGACTTTAATGCAGATCATTTACCCTTTTTCAGCTTCAATCATCTCATTCATAAAACGAGGATAATAATTGAAGTGGACTTAAAGTGAGATAATACACAGAATGCAGCTACTATAGCACCTACAGATGATGGTTTCTTCCTGCAGCCAGGAAACCTAAGTAGAATCCCTGACACCACTGTCTGGTTAATCTTCTAAAAGGATAATTTCACCTGTCTCTTTAAGTCAACTCTGTTACCTTTTTTGCAAACATCTCCTAAGGTGTGAGGTCAAGGAACCACAGAACAAATTTCAAGTTTATCAGACTGCCATTCAGTGTCCTCTACAAGCTGCTCTTTTCCTAACTTGTTAATGATATCCTCTATTATTTTCTTAGAGAAAATCTCCTGTTCCAGTTGAGAAATAAGTTTGCTCATTTTCCCTTTTATGCCACAGTGGGCACACCTCTGAACTTTAGTCACACCTCTGTAGAGCTGAAGTTCCCTTTTCTTCAAACATCCCAACCCACAGCCCACAGTGATCCTAATTCCATTGCTTGGCATGTGATCCAACGGACTGACCTCACTGGGCCTCCGTTTCCTTATCTGCAAAATAATGGTGAATAATCATCACATCCTAACATTGTAGAGATTAAATGAGATAAGATATATGAAGCACATGGGCAGTGCCAGGCATATAGCAGGGACTTACTATTTTTTTTTTTTTAAAGGAATTCCTTTTTTAAAAAAATTATTTATTTATTTATTTTTGGCTGTGTTGGGTCTTCATTTCTGTGCAAGGGCTTTCTCTAGTTGCGGCAAGCGGGGGCCACTCTTCATCGTGGTGCGCAGGCCTCTCACTATCGCGGCCTCTCTTGTTGCGGAGCACAGGCTCCAGACACGCAGGCTCAGTAATTGTGGCTCACGGGCCAGTTGCTCCGCGGCATGTGGGATCTTACCAGACCATGGCTCGAACCCATGTCCCCTGCATTGGCAGGCAGATTCTCAACCACTGCACCACCAGGGAAGCCCGAAAGTACAACTTTTTAACTTGAGCCCTAAATGATGTTAAAATTAAGTCTATCTATTTGGGAATTTGGTTCATCTTTTTAGAAAAATTCTCAGTCTTCTTAAATGAATTTTTCCATGTTTGAGGACAGAGATAATGTTTTCTGTTGGTGTCAAAGACAGAGCTTTTTGTTTTAACGGTATAATTTACATAGAGTAAAATTTACCCGTTTTAGCATGCAATTTTATGAGTTTGGACGACTGTATATCATGTAATTACCATCGCATCAAGGAATAGAATGCTTCCATCATCTCCCTCCCCACCAAATTTCTTTGTCATCCTTTCTAGTGAACCCCTCCCGACACCCAGCCTCTGACAACACTGATCTGTTCTCTGTTCTATACTCTTGCCTTTTCCAGAATGTCATATAAATACAATCATAAAGCACATAGCCTTTTGAGACTGGCTTCTTTCACTTAGCATAATGCATTTGAGGTTCAGCTATGTTGTTGCATGTATCACTAGTTTGTTCCTTTTGTTTGGTGAGCAGTATTCCATTGTGTTTGTTTACCCACTTACCAGTTGAAGAGTATTTAGGTTGTTTCTAGGTTTTGGAAATTATGAGTAAAGCTGCTTATAAGCATTTATGTACAGGTCTGTGTCTGATCGTAGGATTTAATTTCACTTGTATAAATAACTAGTATTTATACTAGTTGTATTTTGGGCTCATATGCTAAGTGTATGTTTAACTGTATAGGAACTGTTTTCTCGAGTGGCTTTGCCATTTTCCCTCCCATCAGGATATCAGAGTTTAGTTGCTCCACGTCCTCACCAGCAATTTTTATGAAGAGAGTACTTTTCACATAATAAGCACTGAATGTATTAAAATAAATTTTAATCTATGTTGCTTATGGGTAATTCCAATGCTCTTGCTATGACCACTTTCTCAACAACCTCTCTTCTGAGTTAACTAACTCCTGAGTATGACTCAATTTCTTTCTGGAAGCCAGAGCACCTTTTCATTAAAAACACAATATTGGGTTTGGCAGTTGAAGAGGCCACATAGGTTTTATGCTTCATTAGAATAAAACTCAAAAACCAAACACAATAGGCAGGGGGATGAGGATTAATAATCTTCCATTTCTAGAGAGTAAAAGAATCCTCTACATTAGTTCAGTTGAAATGGGATCCTGCTTTAGCTCACTTCTGTCCCTGCCCCCAGGCAACCACACATTCTCTGGTTGCCTGATTGGACCATTCAGTATTTCCTGTGAGCAGATTCTTTCTGAGGCCAAGTAACTGCAGTTAGGGGGGAGGTGGGCAGAGAGAAGTAATGAAGCACTAACTAGGTGCTAACAAAGGGCTTCAGCTAAGAGGAGAGAATGTGGAAATGTGATAATGAAGAACTTCTAATTACGTTTCAGGGGAAACAGAATCTTTAAGAAGCCCTACATTGAAAAGGTCATTAAAAGAAACAGAGGTTCATGTATATGAGAGTTAACGCCAATCTGCTGGAGTGGGTTGGAAAGGCAAATGAGGGAAGGCTCTGGTGATTTACCTGTATTCATAGTCATGAGCGAAACACAAACGAATTCATGGAAACCAGCAACCACTTCATTTAGAAGGGGTGATTGCTTGGCCCAAGACACAGGCAGAAAATTAAAAAGAAAGCAAAACTAAACACAAACACAAACAAAACCATATTTCTGTAAACTTCTTGAGCAATCTTGAACAATTTTC
This sequence comes from Balaenoptera borealis, assembly GCF_965194805.1. Classification (NCBI taxonomy): domain Eukaryota; kingdom Metazoa; phylum Chordata; class Mammalia; order Artiodactyla; family Balaenopteridae; genus Balaenoptera; species Balaenoptera borealis. The sequence goes on from NC_138876.1 coordinate 22,064,485, forward strand.
ACCAGGTTCTTCTTGTGCCAATCATTCCTCTGTGAAAAGAGATGGGAAGTATTTACTGATTGCTTGATTCTAAAAGCAAAAGAAGCTTAAGAAAAAAAAGATTTAACACTATAACCATGGTAAATAGAACTAGAATGGAAGAGGTCAAATGGTGTAGCAGATAGAACTTCTGAATGGGAATTAGAGAACCCGAGTCCAAGACCTGAGTTTGCTGCCAACCAGCACTGTGATCTTGGGAGACACTTATTAATCTTCTTGCATCTCTGTTTCCTTGTGAGTAAAATCAAGGTATTTGAGTGGCTGCTTTTTAAGATCCGTTCTAGCTTCAAGACCCCATCATTCTAAATAGTAAACAAAATGCAAATGATTGGTTTTCTTTTGGGAAATATTTTTCTATGGTTTTTGGCTAGAGACTTAGGAGGTAGTCCTAGTTTCCATTGTTTACGGTGTTGGGAATCCACTTATAAGAATTGTCCCTTTAAATTGTCTTAAAATTCTGATGCATGTTTCACAGGCATTTGGAGTTGTGAATCTTGTGTAATTATTTCCTAAAGAAATTTCAGGTCTCTATTGTTGTCTGCGGGCAGATCAGCCGACGAAAACCACAAAGCAACCATCTTGAGACTTAACTGGAATGCTATGCTAAAACTATTTTCCATTTTCATTACAACTGCCATAAGAATAGATGTACATCATAGCAATTTTAGTTTTTCCTATTCCTTATTGCTTCATATGTTCTGTGAATTACAGGGGTGTGTGGTATTTCCCATATGCTCTGATTTGATTTACTGCTCCTTCCAGTTGGGTTTTTACTAACCTATGAATGAGGAGGGTGTAACAAGAAACTGAAACTCATGATGTGGGAAAGGTCAAAACAGTACTGAATCTGGGATAAAGAAAGAGTGTCAGAAAGAATCGATGACAGAGTTGCATTAATTGCCACTGCTCTCTGAGCCTTCTCTTCCCCTATGTTTGGATAAAAGCTGCAGAGGCAAGAGTATGGGGATCAGGATCCCAAGAGCAGTGGCTAAATCTCCCTCATTGAGCCTTCGTGAAGGGACTTGGATGACACAGTGGGGAGTCTCCCCATTGTTAGGAAAAGTACCTTAATGCAGAGGATCAGAGTCTGTTATATTGACATCACAGCCAGAGGTGTATCAAGATGGAAAGGGAGACAGAGAGTTAATTCATTCCCATTTAGGGAGTGCTTTAGGCTTAATGACCACATCATGATATATTCATTGAGTTGCAGACATCAAATACATTTTTGCTTACAACACTTTAGATGCCATTTTGTTATAGATAAACTGATCAAATCAATAGTTAATTAAGTGATAAATCCTTTTACTGAATGACATTGGCAAAACCAAATGAGTCAGATTACATAAGAATGTTACAAATTTTCTTTTTCACCTTGAGGCATTTAATTTTAGGTACAGTAATAGACAAATTATTATAATAAAAGTATTGATTGGGATTATAGCAGGGTGCAGTACTAGCCACAGGCTAGGCATTTATGAAATACTTATTAAATAGAACCTTTTCTAATACTATCCACCACCTTTCAAAAGATAAGATATCTTGTACATTTTGTCTTTTCTGATCTATTAGCAATGTAGTGGAAAGAATCCTGGTCTCATAGCTATTACCTGGTTGATGATTTGGATTAGTCATTTTAACTTATTCAGAACTTATTTTTATCATTTACAACAAGAGTCAATGAACTGTGGCTCCCAGGCCAGATCCAGCCTGCCACGTGTTTTGTATATAAAGTTTTATTGGAACACAGCTGCTCTCATTCATTTACATAACATTTGTGTCTGCTTTCACCTACAATGGCCAAGGTGAGTAGTTGTGACAGAGACCATAGGGCAAAGCTGAAAGTATTTACTCTCTGGCTTTTTATGGAAAAAGTTTGCTGATCCCTGATCTACAATGTAAGAGAGATGGGTCACTAGCTTTCAACCTGTTTTAAACTTGTGAGACCCATTTTTCACTCTAATATATAAAATAGACAAACCAAAGTTTCTGTGGTTGAGGAAGTGGTTAGGGTTGAAGGGATCCAGCCAATTTGGCTCTCCCTGCCTCCTAAGTTATTGCCAAAGACCCCCAGGGCTCCAGTGTAAAAAACCCTCTGAAGAAGTCATCTCCAAGGTATTGTACAGCTTTGGAACTATACATATAGTTTCTTATTTTTTTCAGCATATATGGAAAAGCAGACTTCAGTGATAGATTTACCTCTTGTTTCTGATCTTCCATTCTAAGGCTGTGGCAAGGCTTCATTTGTCTTCAAGCCAATTTCAGTTGGTAGGACTGTGGGGATTCGGCAGGTCTTAAAGTCTCCATGTTTCTTAGAAAACTTTGGTATACTGATAAAAGAGAAACTAAAGCTACACTTCAAAAACAGACCCCAAGGGTAGAATCTATCAAAGCGTAATGTCTCAACTGCGACATGCAAGTTTTCCTTTCAAAGCATGGACCAATGGGTAAATTGTTTATTTGCGTATACTGTAAGCCAGCTTTTCTGATGATGGAGGCAGCAAAGGAATTGGATGTGGTCTAACAGCATAATGAAGTCCAATTCAGTTAGTGTTTATGGAGTGCCCACAGGGTGTGGGCTATTGTATTTAACAAGATAAAAACCTCTGTGATGCTCATTTTCTCATTAGTGCATTTCCAAGGCCTATTTTGCCTTCCCAAATAACCTGGAAATGTTCAGTTCTTTGGAGAAAGTCCCCAGTGAAAGATATATCCTTATCCCTTGACTTTTTTGTGTGTGAAGGAACGAAAATGGTAGTGAGGTAGGATGGGGTAGAAGAAAGGAATTAATAGCTGTGGACTATCTGATTACATGTCTTGTGCTATACTTTCATAAAAATTTTCTCTTTTCTTTCTCACAACTATTTAGAGAGCGGGAATTAAATGATATAAATGTGAAAACAGTAACTTCCCAAAGTCACCCAACAAATAAGTAATAGAACAAGGATTCTGAGTCTGGATGCTTAAATGTATCCAATTGTAGTATCCATTAGCTCTGGTTTAAATACTTAAAACACATAATACGTATGCATGTAAATATCCATATGATTAAATATATCAACAACCACATTAAAGTTGGAATTGTCATTCTGAGCGCATTCTCAGCGCATTCTGAGCACATAAGACAGCGTTAACTTTGCATCGTTAAGTTGTCTGTATGACTTGGGAAATGATCTTAGTCTTCAGTCCAAATAGATAATAAGGGGTTGTCTCAGTGAGAAATCAAGAAGGAGAATATATCCTTCTCAAGACCAGGAATGGGCAACATTTTCTGTAAAAGGAACAGACAGTAGGCATTTTATGCTTTGTGGGCCACATGGTCTCTGTTGCCTGTTCATTTCTGCTGTTGTAGCACCATAGTAGCCATGGCCAAATCTAAACTAATGAACATGGCTGTGTTCAAATAACACTTTATTTATGGACAGAATTTCATATAATTTTCAGATCATCACATTCTTTAGATTTCTGTTAACCATTTAAAAATGTAAAAAATATTATCAGCTCACAGGCTCTACCGAAACAGAGGGCAGGTTGGATTTGGCCTATGGGCCTTGTTTGTCAGCCCGTGCTTTAGACTAGTGCTGCACAATCACTGAGTAAAAATCAGTGAGAAAGCTTGTTGAAAATGGTTTTTCAGGCTTCATTCACCTCTAAAGGTTCTGATTTAGTAGGTCTGGGTTGAGGTCCGTTATATGTATTTTTTGAAAATCCTATGCAGACATACCTCAGAGATATTGTGGGTTTGGTTCCCTGTCACTGCAATAAAGTGAATATTGCAATAAAGCAAATCACACAAAGTTTTTGATTTCCCGGTGCGTGTGAAAGTTATGTTTACACTATACTGTAGTCTATTAAGTGTGCATATATTTAAAAATGTACATACCTTAATTAAAAAACACTTTATTGGGGCTTCCCTGGTGGCGCAGTGGTTAAGAATCCGCCTGCCAATGCAGAAGACACGGGTTCGAGCCCTGGTCTGGGGAGATCCCACATGCCGCGGAGCAACTGGGCCCGTGAGCCACAACTACTGAGCCTGCGCGTCTGGAGCCTGTGCTCCGCAACAAGAGAGGCCGCGATAGTGAGAGGCCCGCGCACCGCGATGAAGAGTGGCCCCTGCTTGCCGCAACTAGAGAAAAGCCCTCGCACAGAAACAAAGACCCAACACAGCCAAAAATAATTAATTAATTAAAAAATAAATAAATAAAATCAAGCAGAATAAAATTGGTTACTTAAACTATAAGTAAACAAAAGCACAATTTAAAAAAAAAACAAAAAACAAAAACACTTTATTGCTGAAAAATGCTAACCATCATCTAAGCCTTCAGTGAGCAGTAGTAGTAACATCAAAGGTCACTGAACACAGATCACTGTAACAAATATAATAATAATGAAAAAGTTTGAAATATTGCTCGAATTACCAAAATGTGACACAGAGACATGAAGTGAGCAAATGCTGTTGGAAAAATGCTAGAACTGCTCGATGCAGGGTTACCAAAACCTTCAATTTGTAGAAACACAGTATCTGTGAAGCACAGTAAAGTAAAATGCAATAGAATGAGGTATGCCTGTAGGTGAGTTTTTGGCAATGTAAGTCAAGTTTCCAGTGGAAATAAGAAGCACACTAAAATTAGAACAACTCACGGAGTTTTATTTATGGGAGCACTAAATTGTAGAAAAATGTGGGTGGGGTGTAGGTGAGCCTTAAGGAATAATGCAGGAACCCAGGACGAGCAACAGAAGATCTGCTGCCACTAAGCCTGAAAGGGTAAGGGGAGAAGAGGGGCACTAGAATCCAGAGGAGGGAGTTGGTGGAGAAATCCCCCTAGATTTCTGTGGTGTTGAGAGAACCATCCCTCAGAAGCAAGTTTGTAGGAAGGGAGCTGGGGTAGTAATACACTGACTTTACTTTTTCCCTCTCTTAATCTTCTGGCAGGAGCCCCATTGATCAAACCCAATCAGAAAACAGGGAGCACTGAAGCCCTGTTGAAGTGGTCCATACTGGTTAGCCTCCTGACTGGAGAAAAATGAAGAGTAAATCGGAAGGGACAAACAAAAGAGACCTTGAAGAGTGGTACAGGCATTTTTAAGAACTTTGGCCCTCATCTCTCCTCTTATTCCGCAATGATACTTTTAATCCTAACTCCCTGTTACTGCCCAGGGCCCCAGGTAGTCATGGCAGACAATAGCTGACTCTACCAACCCCCTTGACTGCCTGCCAAATGTTTGGAGGGACAATTTTGTCACATGCTCTGATGAATGAGGGTTCAGGGGTATTTGGGGTGTCTCTTAGTCCACAAAAGGTGTAAAATTGATCCTATCCACACAAGAAGTTGGTTGAATGGTTGGGGTCTGGGACCACAGATCCAAATGTCAGCAGTAGGTCTTAGTCTCTGATTTCCCTTCTATTGATATACTTGAGAGAAGAGAGGCAAAACTTGTAAATCCTGGGCAGAGGGGAGAGGAGTGGGAGAACAAGGGAGGCTTTGCCGGGGGTGGGGGGGGGGTGGGGTGTCTCCTGAACCTGAGGTTAAGACTCACTTTCATCCTAGGTGTAGAGGGTTATAACAAGTACCCACTGATTAAAAGAGTAAATCATTTCTTGTGTAAACAACAAGTGGATGAGATTGGAAAAAATTAATCTAATGGTCAAGGAGGGGAAATGTCAAATATTAATATATGCTGTAATATATATATTATAATATATATTGATATATTGAAACCTCAGATATTACCAGAGGGGCTGGAAGGTAGGGGAGACCAGTGATTTGGACCAGAGACACTTGATATAGGATCATGATGACTGGGAAAGCCTTCTGGATTTGGTTATTAAAAGTTTGATAGTGACCATCAATGTAGTACAATTTCAATGGACTCAAAGGAAAAAAGCTAGTCTTACATGGTTTAAAGAGAGAGGGGAGGAAATGCAGGCTCCTGGGCCCACAGACCTAGGAGCGCTTTCATTGGATTGCACACACCAGAATCCTGAGCAAAGTCCACCTGACAAGATGGCCCAGGAGAGGAGAGGGCAGTTTAGTTTACAATTTAAAAAGGGAAATGAGAGTTTTAGAAAACTTCCGAGTTTCTAGAATTTAAACTTAGTGGTTGCCAGCCCTGAAGGATATAATTCCTGTAAAATATGTCCATTGAAAAGTATTTCTCCAACTTACTTGTTAAGACCTCTCAATTTCCGAGAAGATGATTTCATAACTGAAAAGTACTTTGCATGCTAGGAGGTGCTGAGTGTAAACGTTATCTGAAGGTACAAGGGACTTTTCTACCAGTGGTTTCATCCATGTTCGGTAAACTTTATAGCAAAATCCTATTTCTTAATTCTTTTATGTTCCCTATAGCTGCCTATATATAGTGGGACTGTCCAATCTAGTTTAGACAAAGAAGAAACAGACATAAATATAAGCTAAAGGCTGAAAGCTAGATCTCTTGAGTTGATTTTGGTTCTTAAGGGTTGTGGAGCTCAAAGGCAAGAGCAAAGAGAACATTTCTTTGAGAAGGCGCCACTGTGGTCTACAATATTTTACAGATCCATTTGGCTTTTGCTATTTGCATAATAACCGTCCATTTATTTTCCCATTTGTCTAAATTTACACATTCATATGGTTTACTTTATACATAAGAAGACACCACTCCCCCTTACCCCCCATCAGTATGAAGCAATGAAGAAAATCTGTTTGCCAAATGAAGAATTTAAGAGATTTTCAAAAGGGGCATTAATGAATTAGTAGTAGCTCTGGAAAAAAAAAAAAAAAAGAATGGCAATTTTCAAATTAGTAAGTTTCCTCTTTGTTCTTCTCCAGAAGATTTTAAATGGATTGTCCTAACCTCAGGCCAGAAAATCCACTTTTCTCTTTAATATCCTGATTATCTAATAAGTCCTTGCTTCATTACTTATTCTGCTGTTCTATCCTTACATTTTCGGACAGAGCCACTTCCATAGGAATGTCAGGATAGAATTCCAATATTTCAAAGGAGCTCACACATAAGATGTGGAAAACCTGTTCTGCAAAGATAGAGCTCTTCTCCTATTACCCTTTTCACTGACACTTAAGCAGAGCTTGAGAAATTATTAGACATTTTTCACTTGGAGATCCTTAGATAATAAGATAAAATATATAGCTGGAATTGGCAGTGACCAGAAAAAATAAAGAAGTAACTAACTGATCAATCACCAGAGTAGCTAATATCCCTAAAATAAGTTTCCATTTTCTTTGATGAATTCTCTCTGGCTCTGGATATCTGATTAATTACAGTGTGTAAATCGAAACTAGCTCCTCAGAGGTGAGAAGCCACTAGAAATGCTCTTATAAAATGTTCAGTGATTTCTATTCCCTAAATCATGAATTGCTGCTTAATCACAGGTTACTTTTATTCAGCAGTATAGAAAGGAATGACATAATAACCCTTTGGAAATTGCTGAGACTGCTTATTTTAAAATATATGTATAAAATAAAATATCCTTCCTAAAGACATCTTTGAAACCAAAGAGCTCAACTCTGTTGCTTGATTTAGTTTTTTTTTTTAATAAAAAATTTTTTTATTTTATACTGGCGCATAGTTGATTAACAGTGTTGCGTTAGTTTCAGGTGTACGGCTAAGGGATTCAGTTATACATATACATGTATCTATTCTTTTTCAAATCCTTTTCCCATTTAGGTTATTACAGAATATTGAGCAGAGTTCCCTGTGCTATACAGTAGGTCCTTATTGGTTATCTATTTTAAATATAGTAGTGTGTAATTTAGTTTTAAAAATAACCCCCTCCTCAATCTGCAGTGTTCTGCTTGGTTACCAGGTGTTTTTTTTTTGGGTTTTTTTTTGGTTACTTTTCATGTCTCTAATCTGTATCTTCCTCAGACTATTGTGTCGTTTTCTTCTAGTTTGTTCTGTAAGTTACTCTTAAAATATCAAACTTTTCTAAATATGACTATAAGATTTGATCACCTCATAACTATAATTGTCTCCCAAATTGAGGATTGGGGGTGAGGGCAGCAGAGGTGGGAGTTGTGGGAAAAAGAATTAAAAAAAAATTTAAAGAAGATCACATTTACGATTGCACCCAAACATTAAATGACCTTATTTTATTATTTTTTTATCAAAGCATAGTTGATTTACAATGCTGTATTAGTTTCTGGTGTACAGCAATGTGATTCAGTTTTATATATATATACACACACACACACACACACACACACACACACACACACACATATACTCTTGGGAGAAAGAAACTTAAATCGTTCTCTTATCTCTTTAGTTTTTGTTATTTAAAAAAAAGTTTGTATTTTAGGAGTAGTAGATGAAATGGAAAAGGGAGCAGGAGGTGTGGAAGGAACTTTGAGGCACTTCTCATCTTCACAGAAGAGCATTTCAATGAATAATTTCAAACACACACACAAACAAAACAAAAAACCTGGAATGATGTTCTGATTTCCTATTTCTGTTCTTCCCATGTTCTTTGTTGTACTTTGCCCCTCCACAAATGCTTTCCAAAACTCACCTTTAAATCCTCAGGATGTAGAATGACATGCCTACAAGACGAGACGGAAGCCATGAGTGAGGACAGGCCAAGTGTGGTGAGTTCCAGAGCCAACCCCCCTCTAGAGGAAGCAACAGTGATTTGGGAGGAATGTGAGCCTGGTGTTCCCAGATCTGTCTTTTCCAAGAAAATCTGGAAATCTGGATTTTTTATGTGAAATTTCTTGAATTTTGAATGCTGGAGACTAATTCAATTAAAGGAAAAACATTGCATGGGCCAGTGGCACACACGTGCAGGCCAGATTGAGTCTTCAGGCCACCACTTTGCAACCTCTGACAAACATAGTATTATAGGCTTTGGATAGATTCCTGCTCTTGGGACTTCATTGCCACCAAGAAGGAGAAATTGCTGTTCATATGCTTTGATTTTAGTATGAAAACAGAATGAAACTGACAAACTCAGAAGTACATTTATTTGCATGAGAGATCAAACTCTTGTTCATTGTCTTAGTGAGGAGAGAAATGTGGAATTATGTATCTATTTAGTTTTTTTTTTTTTTTCTCCCAGGAGCTATTTTTAAGAAGTCTTCATTAGCTCATAGAAATACTTTATAATTTCACAGAGACCTACAATTTATACATTTTTAGTTTTATATCAAGGAACTAGGATCAGTCAAATACACTTTCATCTTTTTTATCATATATATTTAAGAAAGGCATCAGTCTTTTATTATACACTTTGAAATTTGCACATTGTAAAAGTCTTGGCTAATGTCATCATTAAACAGAGCTAGACTCTTTTTTGTGTGTGTGTAAAATTTATACTTGTTTTGGTTCATAAGACAGCCAGCCAGAGTGATTAAGAGTACCAGCTTTTGGGTGAAAACGATTTGAGTAAACAGTGGTTAAGAGGGTAACTTTGGAGTGAGAAAAACTTGAGTTTGAATCCCACTTTTTTCGCAGCATGTCCTTGATTAAGCAGCCTAACATCTTTAAGCGTCTGTACTTACCATTCACAGTGTTAGCAGTGTGACTTGAGTGCTTCATAGCTACTGGATGGACAGAGACTTGGTGAGCGGTTAGGATGAAGGCTTTGTTTCAGAAGGAGCAACTAACAATGTGGGACTGGTAGGTGGAACCAGATCTTGGAAGATCTTGAGTACCTGTGAGAAGTTTGTCATCTAGGGTCCAGTTTTAGAGTCCAAGTTGGAATCTAAGTTTGTAGATGAGGGTGAAGGATAAAAGCATTTGAGTAGGGGGCAACCTTGAGAAAGAGGGTCCTTTAAGCAGAGTGACTTAGCAGCGGTGTCTGTGACGGATCAGACTTGCGGTAATCCATAGGAAAGATGCTATCCATCTGGCTTAGATCATGATTGTGGAAACAAAAAAGGAGAAATGGGTTTAAAAGATATCACTAGATGTGACTTTCATATGAATAGACTCGATATGACATTCTTGTGTTTTTGGAAAAACTACACTGCAGCAAATGTAAGAATTTCAGGATTATTTTAAAGTTAATTTATGGTTGGTGAAAGAGAAAGGAGAGCTAAGGCCTGAGACTGAATAATGTCTGAGGTTAGGAATCGAGATGGGAAAATATACCAGAGGAAATGGAGAAGAAATAAGGAGTTTGAAGAAGAAACAGAGTATTCTAATGATAATAGTTATTTTTGTTTAAACATTTCAAGGTGCTCTTATATCCCTTATATTTTTAATGTTCTTGATATGATAATCCATATCTCACTTATCTTCTAGGAATACAACAGCTTTCCTCTCCTTGTACGCATATACCAGTTTTATATGCCATAGGAGCTGTCTCTCCTAAGAGGTTTTCATCACTTGGCTTCATATTATATGCCTGTCTTTGAGTTGATGTGGGGTTATATAGATGAACAAGATCAAGAAAAGTCACAATCTGATGTAAAATATGATACTTCATTTCCTTGTCCGTTTTGTTTGTATCTAATATCAGCAAGGAGTCACAGGCTATTTCATTTTTTTCCTTAATGAGTTGTATGATTTTTTTTTCCTTAATTAGTTGTATGAGTTTCATTTTGTTAAAAATATGGCTGTCAGCTCTTGCAGGGCTGAGGCCTTCTTCTATTGTTGCTTCTACCCAGTAAAATTTTATATTATGCCTTATGATCTTGTCTCATGAAATACGAAATTGAACTGTGAATAGGTTTTTGCTAAATTTTAAATGGTACTTTTAATTTATTTTCCAAACTGAAGCATGTCCTTATCACTCACTCTATTATGTCCTGTCATACTTAGTACAAACTATAATAAGAGATGAGGTAAAAATTTGAAAATGATTGATTAGTGTTTTCTGGATGTTTAAATTTTTATTTAACATTAGTTAATTAATTAACATATTTGTTCATTCATTTACTCTTGTCTCTGTCCATTTTAAATATGGCTAGATTAGGCCACAGTTTTCTCTGGCTTTCTTTCACATCAGCTTGACATCACTCATCTGATAGTTTGAGAAACGTGTCTTTACAGCACTACCTTCCCTTCTCTATCTATTTAGCTCTAATTTTATGTTTTTCCCGTTTTCATGTATTTGTTTCATTTTTAAATGTCTCATTTAAAAAAATTGTTCTATTTTTATTATTATTATTTTTTTCTATTTTTAGTTTTTTAAGGAACCTCCATACTCTTCTCCATAGTGGCTGTATCAATTTACATTCCCACCAACAGTGCAAGAGGGTTCCCTTTTCTCCACACCCTCTCCAGCATTTATTGTTTGTAGATTTTTTGATTATGGCTATTCTGACTGGTGTGAGGTGATACCTCATTGTAGTTTTGATTTGCATTTCTCTAATGATTAGTGATGTTGAGCATCCTTTCATGTGTTTGTTGGAAATCTGTATATCTTCTTTGGAGAAATGTCTATTTAGGTCTTCTGCCCATTTTTGGATTGGGTTGTTTGTTTTTTTGGTATTGAGCTGCATGAGCTGCTTGTATATCCCACTACTGGGCATATACCCTGAGAAAACCATAACGCAAAAAGAGTCATGTACCACAATATTCATTGCAGCACTATTTACAATAGCTAGGACATGGAAGCAACCTGTGTCCATCGACAGATGAATGGATAAAGAAGATGTGGCACATATATACAATGGAATATTACTCAGCCATAAAAAGAAACGAAATTGAGTTATTTGTAGTGAGGTGGATGGACCTAGAATCTGTTATACAGAGTGAAGTAAGTCAGAAAGAGAAAAACAAATACTGTATGCTAACACATAAATATGGAATGTAAAAAAAAAAAATGGTTCTGAAGAACCTAGGAGCAGGACAGGAATAAAGACTCAGACGTAGAGAATGGACTTAAGGACACAGGGAGGGGGAAAGGTAAGCTGGCATGAAGTAATAGAGTGGTATTGACATATATACACTACCAAATGTAAAATAGATAGCTAGTGGGAAGCAGCCGCATAGCACAGGGAGATCAGCTCGGTGCTTTGTGACCACCTAGAGGGGTGGGATAGGGAGACACTAGAGGGAGGGGATATGGGGATATATGTATACGTATAGCTGATTCACTTCGTTATACAGCAGAAACTAACACAACAATGTAAAGCAATATACTCCGATAAAGATGTCATTGTTTGGTACCATTTTGATTTCCTTTTTGGTGTCTTGCGGCTTGCTTTCCTTTCCTTCTTCCCTTTGATGTGATTGAATTTAGTTAAGGTCCTGGAGGATGGAGACTGTTTGTGGCCCCAAAGCTCAAGTTTGCACAAGTGGACAATAAATGCATTCAGCACACAAATATTTAGGGTTTTTTTTGACTGTGAAGCACCAAGTTAGATGCTGGGATACAAATTCAGACAAGATGTTGCTCTGGGTCTCTGCAAATCTAAACTCCAGTAGAGAGATGGGCAAGTAAATCAGCAATTGTATAAGGGATGGCAAGAGCTCTTCTAGAGAGCTCCAGAGGTTGGGAGTTAGGGAAGGCTTCTTGGAAGAGGCAGCCCTTTTTGAATTTTGAAGAATAAGTAGGTGTAATTAGAAGTGATACAACCTGATCTTAGGTTGTATTAGTGGATGAAGAGATGAAGGGAGGAGGATAAGAGAAATATTAGGAAGATAGGCTCTGTAAGACTTATGACTGACTGATTGTTGGGTGATGGAGAAGGAGGAGGTGAAGGATGCCTCTGAAATTTCTACCTTGGACTACTGGGCAGGAGGTGTACCACCTCCTGTTTGGCAAATAAAGATTAATGGAAAAGGAATAAGTTTAGAAAAAAAGAGAGGTGATGATTCCAGGAATGGTCATTGCTCCTTTATCTCTACTCCTTCATAGTCATTCTTCTTCCTACTGGCAGAGTATTTAACTAGAAGGGATACAGCCTTGAACTCTGATAAAAACATGTGGCCACCTAGTGATACATTCCTTCCTCTTGAGCCTTACACACTGGGGGAAGGAGGTGAGGATTGGGAGGGGGAGCATGGGAATGAGGGACCCAGATCTCCTTCAAGGAAGGACTTGCTACCTCAGTCCTCAGTCATCTGGAATGACTGAGCATGATGCGGATACAAAAATTGAGACATTTTGCACCACGGGAGATACTCTGGTGGAAAAATTCTTGCTCTAGAGTGCTCTGCTAGGTTGACCAAGGCTTTGTGGGATCTATCATACAATTTGATTTCCTCCTCTGCCCCATCCTGTTTCTTCTTTTTCCCTTCCTAAGTGTGATTTCTAAGAAAAATCTTGTACCCCAAACTCCTTCTTAGTGTATGCTTTTGGAGAAGCCAACGTGTAACACATTTCCCTGGAGAGTTTTCAGAACTCTCGGCATTTCTGGGATTGCTCAAGCTCTCTTTCCCCCTGGAGTTCTAGAAGGAGAAGGGGGTCAGGGAATGTATCCTAGAATATAGTGGAGTAAGGAGCTGCAATTATGTCCCAATTGTTACTGGCCTAATAGGATGAGGTGAGGTTACCTTAGCTTGGGAAGAAATGAATCTGAGAAAACAAGTGAGCAGTGAATTTTATGATTGGGTTAAAGGTACTTCCAATCTCCAAGAGGGCTTTAGTTTAAAACCAACAGATTGCAGCAGTTGTCCTAAATGGGAGCTTCCTTCAAATAAAGAATATCAAAGAAACCATGGGAAAGTTTGAAGCAAGTTTAGTTGCTGTGAAGTGGAACACTTTAATCTCTTATTAAATAAATGCAGAGTGATAATAATATAATGATACCTTGCATTTAGATTTCCCCAAGACATACCTAAAGCACTATAATGCAGTCTTTTTTCCCCTTACTTCTGACTTTTCCTCAAGTGGGTGAAGGAAGAATAGAGGTAATTGAATCTTTAATAGCTAATGTCCCATTTTTTGATTCAACTGCTTCCCCAATCCACTTGTATTAGAGCTATGAAATACTAATAGAAATGATTTTCCTTCCTGTCCCTTTGACAGTCTAGGGAAGGCTGTCAGAATAAGAAATGAGATGGTTTGTATGAATAGAGCAATGCGGGGTTGTATGGATAAGGAATCTGCCTACTGAATAATCTACAAACAGAAAAATCTACGCCTTGATTGTCAAACATTGATACTGAGTCCTAAAGTCTTATTGTAATCATTAAGAAGCTATTATTGATCTTTGTGTATCTTAGCAGTGTGCTCAGCAGGTATTCTGCTAACATTTTATATATACTATTTTATTTATTCCTCATGATATTTCTGGGTGGTATTTTTTCCCCTTATTTCAGAGAGTGAAAAACTCAGACTCCGTTTGAGTGGTTGAGTAAGAGGTCCAAGTTCTCAGCTGGTAAGAGACAGTGCTGGGATTTGAGTCCAGGGGATGTTTCATTCCAGAGATGTTTCATTCCAGAGATGGACCTTCTAACTACATTGCTTACTGCCTCCCTAACGTGGAACTCCCTGATCTGCACCTGCTATACTGACTCTACAGTTGGAACAATGGAGTGTGTGTATGTGTGGCAGGTCGGGGGTTGGAGGGGAGTCTACTGAAATAGCCCCTGAGAGTACAGCCTGCTGAATATGCTTAAAATAAAACAGCTTTACCAGCAGAACCCCAGGCTCCTATTGAATATTCCATGTTCCCAAACTCCCCCTTCATGGAAATCTTTGGCTTTTCCAGTACAACTCAGGGAAGAAGATTTGACATCTTCAAGGATGACATCAAAAAATAAAGGAATAACAAACAATAAACATTGCACAACTATGCTAATTCATGCCCCAAAGGGAAGACAACAGGAGAAACCTAGAGTTTGCCAAATGGAAAAGCAACTGAACTGGTAGAGACAGAATTAAGACTTCAAGATGATAAAAGGCTTGTTATAAACAATGGGAATTGGAAAAAAGAAAGTTGTACTCAGCCAAATCTCTCAGATATGTGTAAGCAACTAACTCCCACTGAGATAGATGGATGCATCAGTTTCTTCATTTTAATGAAGACTATTTGACTTTGCATGTTCGCAGGGCTCTCTATATTAAAGTCCTTTTCTGGTTGGTACTGATGAAGCAACTCATAAAAAGTCAAATGCTTACACTGCAAGCAGGGCAAGAAGTGGGCTCAAAATGGAAAGCGCATGGCTCAGTTTGTCTTGGGTTCAGTACCTCCTCCCTTAGTCCCTCATGGGAGGGAGGGAAGCATGTGTAGAATGGCTGACCCTATTTTTGGATTCCTGCTGGGCCATTATTATTACATGTTTGTTCAATATTGTTATCCTAGGAGCAATCTTCCCTAAATTGCTACCTTCTACATCTGATATTATTTAGAACAATGTACAATTAGCCACATTTATGCATGAAGAACTTTTCTTCAAAGCAAACATGATAAACTTTGGTAGCATGGTACCCCCACAAATAATGCTTGATTGAGGCTGCTTAATTTAGTAATTTATTTATCAGCTTAAATGATCCCAGTCATCTTTGCATATGTCAACATCCATTTGTTTTATGAATATATTGGGGTCAAAATCAGCTTCTCATTCATAGGAATATTTATCTGTACCCACAGATGCATCTGAGTGTGCAGTTGATATCGCCTCATGCTAATCCATAAAGAAAAATGTTCTCTCTAATTAAATTGCTTTTATATTCTTACTGGGAGATATGTTAATTTGTATTGTTCTTATGTAATTACTTTTGTTTATTTTTGTCTCTCCAACCAGATTTTGAAGACTTAAGGGTAGAGAACAAAATTTCTATTTTTTTATAACCTTGCCTCTTTTCCCTATCCCAGTCATCAGTAAATGCTTTTAAAATTTTGCACCCTGCAGAAATAGGTGCTAAATAAATGTTTGTTAGATGACTTGGTAGATTTGTATATTTAGACAAGTAGGTAAATAGCCTTAGAGGTATAGCCTAGTTCCAAATAGGTTGAGTTTTAGAAACCAATAAAAGTGAACCTTTGAAGGATTTTGGTTGCCAAGCAAGGTTCCTCTGGTATTCCCCAGGATTGATGACTGTTTCTAGCAGAGGTGTAGTCATCAGAAGAAGCAAGTTTAGCAGCATGAGTGGAGGAGGTGGGACCTCCCTTGGTGAGTCCATAGAATAGGTGTTCTCCCAAGACTCTTTCTCCTAAGCATCTCATGGTTTTACTTCTGACATTTCAATTATGCATTTTTCAATTAAGCATTGCGTCTTCTGTTGACTTTTCATCACTATCTTTTCTACTGGTCACATTCTCATATTACTTTACATCTGTGGAAAGGGTGTCATTTTTGTAGATTGTGCCTTGGTGAGAAAGCGTTTTCCTCCAGCCCCGTCTCAGAGGTCTCCCTATGGTTTTGTCTTCCCCCTGGAATTATGAAAAGTGCACTCTAAACGTGAATTTGTATAGTTTAGAATGCATAGGCCACACATCTTCCATTCCTTGTTGGAGTAACCCACGCCATCTCCCCACCCCTTTCCCATTCTAAGTGACTTCTGGGCAGGTCCATTTTTTTCCAGTATTTTATAATAACTTTATTTTTTCAAAGATTTATTATTTATTTATTTATTTATTTAATTTATTTTTGGCTGCTTTGGGTCTTAGTTGCGAGACGCAGGATCTTCATTGAAGCATGCGGGATCTTTCATTGCGGCTCGTGGGCTCTTTGTTGCGGTGTACGGGCTTCTCTCTAGTTGTGGCCTGCAGGCTCCAGGGCGCATGGGCTCAGTAGTTGTGGCATGCGGGCTTAGTTTCCCGACCAGGGATCGAACCTGTGTCCCCTGAATTGGAAGGCAGATTCTTTACCACTGGATCACCAGGGTGGGCAGGTCCATTTGAAACTAGCAGAGAAAAAAACATCATGGGTACAGCCAGCCTTTGCTGATTGATTATTTCATACTTGTGAAACAATTTTCTATACCAATTATGTCTTTGCAGATGACAGAAGCCATTTAGTCTAATGACCATAATAATTAATTTTCATCATGAAGGAGATTGGTTAATGATGCTGAAGCCTAGATTTCGTTATGGAACTAAAACATAAAACTTGCCCACACTCCCAGAACATAATTTTCAAGTTTGTAAAATCAGGGAGTAAATGCAATTATTACTTTTCTGATAAAATCAACTGAGGCAAAGTTAGGGTGAAAGTGTGAAGGGCTATACCAGAGTTTTTTGTTTTTGTTTTTTGCATCAGCTGCGATTCTCCAAAAGGAGCTCCTGAGCAGCAGCGTCAGCATTAGTTGGGAACTTGTTAGAAATGCTAATTCGTGGACCTCACCCTAGAGCTACTGAGCCAGAAACTCTGGAAGTGGGGACCCAACCATCTGCATTTCCACCAGGTGGTCCTGATGCGGCTAAAGTTGGAGACCTACTGGTTTAGAGAACAAAGGAAAGATTTCAACACTGGCTTTCTTGTATTTCTAGAGTCTCTTAATTAAGGTATTGGGGGCTATAGGCCTTTCCATATTTGGAAGGATCTCCACCAAAAAACCCAAAAGCAATATTTGTTATGCTAGAGTGAATTGTCTACCATTTGGGATGTTAGACAGACAAGCCAGAATTCAGGCAGAGATTTGTAATTTGGGTTCAAGGGACTCCCCTAACCACCAAGACATCCAATAGGTAGAATTCAATAGCTCTATGATCCCAGTAACATTGTAGGCAATTTTTAGTATATTTATTCACTTTTTGAACAAATACCAATATTTACAGAGCAGCACTTTGTGTCAAGACCTGTTCTAGATGCTGGGGTTTTAGCAGTGACTGGAAAGACAAAATCTTTGCTAACCTTCTAGAGTGGAGAGGCAAGCAGCAGCAGACAAAAACACAAGTCTATATCAGCATGTGAGATTTCGTGCTGTGAAGATAAATGAAAGGTGATAAGGGGATAGAGGATGAGTGGGACGTGAGGGGCTGCTGGTTTATATAGTTGATCAAGGAAGTTCTCTAAGATGAGCAGGCATGTCAACAGTGTAGGAGAAAGGCAAACAGATATTTGGGGAAAGAGATTTCAGGCAGAGTAAACAGAAAATGGCATGCAATTGGTGTGTTTAAAGGAAAATAAGAAATTTGGCTAAACTCATAAAGCTAATAATGAAGCCTAAATATGCTTGGCTGGTTCCACTACGCTGTAATCTCTCTTACTAGATGTCTCTGGAGGATTGTTATCTGAAAAGACCTGTGTCCATATATGCTTGATGACAAGAGCTGTGGTTTATGTGATGGCAAAGCTACTATATTATACCCCAGGCTGGGCCTTTTGTTTGAACTGACCAGCTGAGGTTGTTCTTTTGGATGTATGACTGACTCAGTCACTTAAATGAAAGTCATGGTTATATAACTCTTGATGCTCTTCAGAGAGAGAAGAGGAAAGAAACAGAGCTTCCCTGTCATCCATGGTGACATAATTTTTTAAGCTGCCATTGATTGAGCTCTTGCTATGTTCCAACACCTAGCTAAGTAAATGACCCAGAGTTTTAAAAACTCATTTTTGTTTTTGGTAGTGATCGGAATATACTAGTCTGTGAGCTCCACAAGGGCAGCAATTTTATCTCTTTTCACCCTTGAATTTTCCTGGAGCAATGCTTGGTCACAGTAGATACACAATAAATATTTGTCTAGTGAAGGAATGGAGTAATTTCTGTAAGTCATACAGCTAACAAGTGACAAAACTGGTATTTGAATCCAGTCTGTGTGATTGCAAAGCTTTAACTACTGTTCTGCACCATGAGTTAACCTGGATGGAATGAGGGGAAAAGATGGAATATGAAAGTTGAACATAAGAAGAGCAGCGTGGAAGAAGCAACTCATCTGAAGCTATTAATAAAGAAAGCAGAAGTAGCAGGTCTTCTCTCCTCATGGCTGAACTTGTCTTAGACTTTCTGGGGCTAAATAGAAAACTGTAACAATGCCAACTCTCTGCCCTCTAAAAGAGCAGACTGGCAGGACTAACTCTCATGGAATAATTAGTCAGCAATACAATAAATTAAGTGGGATGGCATCTCATTGCATCCTGTCTACTCTAGAGCTTGCCGTCTTTGGAATCGCAAACATGAAACTTGAAAATTACAAATTTCCATATTGGAAACTGAAATTATATCAATATGAGAATGACCCTCATGCTAGTTTTAATTGGTTTCATTTAATCCAAATTGCCACCATTTCTAATTTGCTGAAGCATGCTGTTCAGATACAGTGTACTGGATGGATGTGTGGAGAGGTCTCTCCCCTCCCTCCGTTCCCTCTCTTTTTCTTTCCCTTACCTACCCTCCTCTTTTCCCTTTCCTTCTCTTTCCCTCTCCCCCATCCTTCTTTCTCTCTTACTTTTAAAATTTATTTTTCTATTTCCAAGTTTGTGATTGTAACCTTATAACGTTGATGTGGATAACACAGACATAATTGTACCCACTTTACACGTGAGAAAAACTAAGTCATTGCAGACATTATGTAATTTGTGAATTTTGTGGTGAGGATGGAAAACCCATATTTCATAACTTCAAATACCTTGTGCTTTTTGATAAAAGTCCCAAAGTAAAATCTCAGGTTCGACTATGGGTATCGATTTACAGTGTATGATGAATAATGATGCATTTATTAAAGTGAAAGTGAAAGAAAATGAAGGCTAGCTTGGGAGTACTAGGGTTTTAGGAGCCTTTCATAAAGATAGGATTATATTAAAAAACATATTTTTGTGGGATTAGATGAACCATGCATCGAGGGTGCCTATCTTTAGGTACCATTTCCTGCTTACTCTTGAGTAAGAATCGTTAGGTTGGTTCATTGTTTTGTTTTGTTTTGTTTGTTTGTTTTTGCCAGTAGGTGATACTAGCAATGTTTATAGTGTTTGTGAACCTGTCTTGATAGGACGAAAAAAGGCATGCTTGGGTTTCTTGGGGGGTTAAGTAAACTCTTCAGACTCTGTGGTCAACCAGGAACCTTCAGCTAGAAGCGTTTCCTTGGGTTCTGTGGTCTGCGTGCCAAGAACACCATCTCTAAATGGTTAAACGTTACTGTTTAAAGAGCTTTGGTTTTACAAAAGAAGAAGAAAAAAAGGAGGGCGCTCTTGTCATATTTTTTTTCCCAGAGCAATTAGATTACCAAACACTTCTGATCATATGATAGCCGGCACCAACTCATTTTCTGGGGAACATGCTTTTAGATCAGAAGATAACTTTTCTCAAAAGATGTTCTAACGTTCTAGTAATGAAGCTGTGTTTGGGAGAAGAGCAGCAAAACAAGCTCATGTCTTCTCATGTCATTGTCTTGATCCTTACAAGGCTGAGATTTCTATAAGCAGGTAAGTCTTGTTGGAGACAATGTCCCAGTATAGCTTGGGGAGAAACAAACAAGCAAACAAACCTGTCAAATAGCTGAGATACTTGAAGTGGACCATAGAAGGTGCAGAAGGGTTATGTTTCAAACGTGTTTTAATATGAAGCATCTGAGTTGTCAGAGAACTTCGTTGATTTACAGGCAGGTGGTTGCAACATTAACTCTAATTAAAATAAATGATACCATTAATATGAAGGGGAGTAAACATGACCACCATCTTCTGTTTCCCTCCTCGCCCTCCACAAAGCAGAATGAGAAATGAGACATGACCACAGTCTCACCGTTGCCTAGTTTGGAGGCAGGGTTAGGCAAAGTGGTGAAATTCTGAGCTGAGGAGTTCACTGCAAACCCCAACTCTTGCATCCCAAGGGGCTGAGTTGGAAAGGAGCCCTTGGCTGTGAAGACTGTCACTCAAGCTGCTGGAGTTTTCAGTAGTTACTCTTTAAACCCCACCATGTTATGTCTTTTTCTTCTTCATGCATGAATAGAGTTAAGGATTATTTGCTCAGTGCTAAAATTTTTAGTTTTGGTCCAAACTGGAATAATACTCCTCTTTCGGTATCCTCCTGCTGGTGGGTGGGCAGGCAGGCAGGGGGCATCCTTATTTGCCTATCTGGCAGCGCTATTGTGAGTTATATTTATCGACTGGAAACTTGGCAAGGCTAATATTTTTTCTTGGTAACAAGATTTTACCCTCAATTTTTTACGTACAAGACTCCACAGCAACCAGGTGGAACATACATCATTAGCTCACTGAATAATGAATATATTTTAAACCAGGACTTAAAGCTGTTCATTTATAGTATATTAAACCCCTCCAAAAAAGTTTAATGTAAGCCCAGCTTTCTGCAGTAGAATTAACTAAATCAAAATGAGACTTTTTAAATTTTGGGCGTTTTTGGGTCAGCTTTATTGAAACTCATTCCACTTTCCAAGAACTAAAAATTAGCATCCTGTCTTGACTGTTTGGAATTACTTACTGTCATCTGTTTCAGACGTGAAAGGATGTGATTTAATATCAGCAATAAGGCCCTTCTTCTTCATTTGGCAGGTGTTATTTAAACACTACTCATTTTAATTTGTTTCCATCACTCTTTTGAGTGATTTGCTTTACAGGTTTCATTATGTGCATTTCTTGAAAAATAAAATCAAAAGGAAGGCAAGCTGTAACCTTTGAACTGCACCGCGCAATCTATCTATTGATAGGTGGGGTGAGGCAAGGCTGTATTTCATGTATTATGATCTTCATGATCTCTGCTGATGGAATATAATATATAATACATCATTTTTATCTTCTTTATAATAAACAGTTGCTCTAGGCACAAAGCCTCAGGTTCCTGCATGCTAATGATCCTGGCTGACTGGAGAAAGCCTTTGCATTTCCTGATCTGTTAATTAGGAACGAGCCACAGACAACCAGAGTGATTGGAAATATAGGGGGGACATCTCTCCCCATGTAATCACTCCTTTCCTGCATTTTGGGTATCATCCTCTTTGTCAATTCCTGCTGCTTTGTCCCCTCCAGCTAAACTGGCTGCTCCTCCATGATGACTCATGTTATAGAAAGCCCTGTGCTTGTGTTTCCCCCAGTAAGGTGCTTGTCAGAGCTTCCTCTGCTCAGATGGCATGGCCCTGTGTGTGCTCATATGGAAAATCAGCTCTGCACTGGGCAGAAATGCTGGTGTCACTTAAGTCAGGTACTAGTCTAAGTGCTTGATAGAAAACTTTTTCAGGAGACTGACATCTAAATTTGAAAAGCAGAGGGATAAGGAGAAAGAGAAAAAGCTTTCACAACCCCTCTGGGAAAGGAGAAGCTGACAACCCCAGGTTTTTTTCACTTGTACACAGCGAAGTAATTTCATCTCAGTGTGAAATGGAAAAGGTGGGTGTTTGTTTAGATTGAGGCCATTCCGTAATGATTTTAACACTCACTGGAATCTCTTAGCCAAAGTATTCCAGGGACAAAGTCTGTAATGAACACTTATCCTCCCAATTAAAGTTTCAGTCCCAATGAAAATGTTACCTGATACCCTCCGCTTATTTTCAGTTTTTCAGTCTTTGCTCTGTTTTTACCTTCGTGATTGGTGGCCTCATTCCTCATTTTCCCAGTGAAAATTATTCTTCCTTTGGCAGCCAGGAACAAAACCAAACAGGCTGATCTTCTTGCTTAAAAATCAGGTTCATCAAACTCACTGACACTTCAGATTTGAAGTCTAGAAGATCGGATTAATTTCTGGATGAAATAGCTTCATTTTCTTGACTGAATGAAAGAGGAAGTCATTATGTCTTTGTAAATAAAATGTTAATAAACAAAAGCCTTAAATGTTTCAGACATGACTCAGTTATCTAACTTAACAGTTATTCCGGGAGCTGTTTTCCAAATCTCTGAGATCGCTTTAATTTTGGTGATAGAGGGATACCTGTGGTTGAAGTGGTGGCAAAAGTATGTAATGTGAAGTGCACTTTGTAATGAAAAGCACGATAGCCTCTCTTGTCATTCTTCTCCACGTGTCCACAGAGCCTGTGAAGACAATGTGTGTGGCTTCACTGGAAATCATCACAAGATTTTGGAGGGGGATGGAAGCCCATGTAGATGAGGAAAAGGATGAGAACTAAGGTCTTTGAAAACATTTCAACAATTATTCTTTCGCTTATTCATTTATTCAACAAATGTTAACTGAAGGCATATTTTGTGTTACGGCGGGAGTGGGGATGGGATACGTGTTTAAATGAGAGAGGTCACAATTCAGTGGATCAGACAGACCTGTGAACAAAGAGTATTAATTGGTGTGTCACATGAACCATACACGCAGTGTTCCAGACGAGCCGAGAAAAGAGAGATGCTCATACCCTGGGGAGTTTGGGAAAGCTTTCCAGGGCAGGTAGTGTTTGAGTTGGGTATTGAGATATGAGTAGGCATTCATGGTGTAGAAATGGTGATGGGTTGGGGAGACTGGTGGTGGAGGGCATTCCAGGTAGAGAGGAGGAGGGAGCTTGGGAGAGCACTGATGAAAACGTCAGAGAGGGCTCAGGTGGTACAAGGCCGTGCTAAGAAGTTTATTTATTATTTTTTCTCCCAAAGTGAGTGATCCTCCAAAAGGGAGGGAAGCAGGGAAGAGTCAGCATTAGAGGAGAGTTTTAGAAGATCACTCTGATGACTGAAAGGAGGACATATTCAACAGAGGAGAGTGAGTGAAGATGGGAGACCATTGAGGAGAATTAGAGGAAATCAGGAAAGGAGATAGTGACCTAAGCTAAGGCATTAGCAATAGGTGTTAAGTCAAAAAATGTGAAGGATCTGAATTGTATTTCATTTGCAAGCTAACAAGTTCGTCTGCCACAGTTTCACATACAAATACCGACAGAACAGAGAAGACCCAGGATTAGTGACAAATGCTTTATTACAGCAAAAACAGCAGCCAGAGCAGCCTGCATGAGCTCCCCACGCCCCAATCCCCACTGGGTGACTAGACCAGGAGGTGTTACCTATGTGCGTAATGGGGTGCACCACAGGAGAGGACCCCACCTTTGGGTACACTCTGAACTTTTATAAGGTCCCTAGCAAATCTTCTCATCTCCCCTCCAGAGAGAGAGATTATTCATTATCAGGAGAGAGAGGAAAGGCATCTCTAGGTTTATACCCTGGGATGTAAATAAATGCCTCTGGAGAGATACATCTCTAAGTCTCTCCAGAGGGATGCACTATCTCTAGCTTCCTAGGCTGTCAGCTATTTAAACATGTCCTTTGCTCAGAAGACCTACGGTGTACGAACGTGGGAAATCCATGCAGGATTGTTTCTCCACACGGAAATGGAGAGGAAGGGCTGAATCAATGAAATTTATGGAGAATTGTCAATAAAAAAACAAAACAAAACCCTGGAAGCTGATTAGATGGGGCAGACAGAGGTTGGGGAGTGAGGCTGAGGGAGGCTTAGGTGTGACTGAGGTTCCTGATTGGATGGATCTAGTGGTAGGTGGGGGGTAAGAGAGGAGGAATTTTTTTTTTTTTTTGTGATGGTGGTGGTGGATCAGGGGTGCCGATACAAGGCACAAGTTAAATGTTTAGAGGTTGGTTTGTATAAATTGACTATACCTGAAGATACCATAGGGTTCTCTGAGAAGTGACTGCTTTTTTGCATCATCTGCCATTGCACAAATAGTAGGACAGGAAAATACAAATAGTAGGCAAAAGGAGCCAAAGTTCCAAATGTCATGTGGACTTATTATTTTTTTGGAGGGGAGGGTGGCTATGGTGTCCTGGCATGCAGGAAAAACTAAGAGCTGTATATTACTTACTCTTATTTTGGGAAATGGGCTTCAAGGGGAACTTGAGCTTGCCTAGGGTAGAGCTCCACAGAGCAATAACTCCTGCAGAGCGGACCCTTGACAGGCTCTGGACAGGTGAGAAGTAAAATGACATAGGGTGGGAATTGCCCAGTTCTTTAAAAGCTTCTTAGGAGCTGCTGTAATGGCAGAGACTGGGAATCCTGGAATGCATTTTTCATTTTTATGGAG
Organism: Balaenoptera borealis; assembly: GCF_965194805.1. Taxonomy (NCBI): domain Eukaryota; kingdom Metazoa; phylum Chordata; class Mammalia; order Artiodactyla; family Balaenopteridae; genus Balaenoptera; species Balaenoptera borealis. The sequence goes on from NC_138876.1 coordinate 22,089,276, forward strand.
AGGGTACAGCAAGGTGTGGTGGAGAGAGCACTGGACCAGGAGTTAGGAGGTCAGGATGACAGTCTCAGCTGCATCATTGACTATTCACGGAGGCCTGAGAAATTGCTAGGCTACCTGAGCCTTTTAATCATCTTTAAAATGGGGAGAAGATTGCCTTCTCTGTTTTGCTCATCAGGTGAGAATATTTCATAAACTGTGACCATCTTGCAGTTGTAAATTATTACCACTATTATAACCATCACCACTGCATTTGAATCTGAATTCTACAGACATTCAGTGAAGGTGCTTCATACATATTAGGTATTTGAGTAAAAGATGTTGATGATAATTTTTTCTTCTCTTCTCTCTCTGTATGAGACCATTTTCTTTCCCTTTTCCAAAGCTTCTGGGATGGGTAATCATGGCTTTTTATGTGTGTATGTGCCTTCCTCTATTATATATGGAAAGTTCTAGAAAGCTTGTACCTAAATCAATATAAGGCAAATAGAAAATTGCATTGTAATTAGATAAGAAAGTGTCTTATCATCCCTTCACTGGGTTTAAAATATGAGAGCCTCTTATGGAAAAAATTAGAGGTTCTTTTACCCTGGTTGAGGTTTACTTTTAAGGAGAAGCATTCTTTTTCTTTGGCGTCTATGGTATTTTAAATACAATTTTATTACCCATGGTATCAAATAACTGTATATTATCCAACGTGCAAAAGGTATTCTGTCTGGATTGTTATGAAAATGTCAATTATGATTGCATCACTCTAGGGCTGGATATTTAATCTGAGAAAATAAACTAAGTATGTACCCTCCTCCTGCATTACAGGGCTTTGGGTTCTAACTTCCTTTCTGGTATATAACTACTGGCTGCTAAATACATGAGACTCTACTTGATCCTAATGTAATATATCAAATCCTTGTTATAACTTGTCTTCAGAAGTTCACATGCATTTCCTCTTTAGTCAGTTTAAAACATTACAAACTACCCTTTATCTTTAATTATTGCTCTTCTGTATACTAATTGCACTGGGTGAGTTTATAATTTTGGTACTAGCTTGACCTTTTGAATCTGTGCATTTTATTTCAGCCTTGAGCACCTAGTGAAGGTGGGAGATTGAGAAAAGTTCAGTTTGGCTTCCCAGGTGCCATAGATGATATCTAAGATAGCTCCATTCTGATGTCTGGAGATTACAAGAAGAATGGGGAAAAGGTTGATGAGAGGAGATAGAATACTTTTCAGAGAAGTATGGAGACACATAATGTTAGCATCGCAGAGATTCTAAGAGATCTTTTCATCCAGAGTGACAAAGAAATAACTCAACTGGACTTGTGAAAGCAGCTTTTTCTGAGGAGCAAAGCTGGGCGAAATCCTCTTCCTAGTTGAATCTTGTATCATCTTTGCTCCCCAGTTGTGTTCTTCCTACCCGAAGTTTGAGAAAGAGCTCCAAAGAGGGGAGGGCCAAGGGGCAGAGAAATGTCGACTTAGGGAAGAGGTGTTAATGGAATTTAGCTCAGATTTCATTTCATGGAAAAGAAATCAGTGAGTGTTATGATCTCCTAAATGTGACTAGATTGCTTAAGAACTAGTGAAGATTTACAAACTCCTTGAGTTATTTCCTCTGAACTTCAGTAGATTTTTGTACAGTTCTTCCAGTTTAGGGCATGCTGGGTTGAATAATAAATTGGTGATTTTGCACTGCTCTGTTTCACACCTGTTAAGAGTTAACAAATTGCAGCTATTTTCTTTGAAAAACACTTTTCAAATAATTTAGATACTGCCCTGCCTTGGACATTACAAATTCTTTACACTTGACTAGTTGCTAGAGTTGTGAGAATAATCACCCGAGTTCAAAACAGCTGGAATTCTCATCAGTTCTTGGGAAACACTGCCACCATTGTCCTTTGGGTGGTTTGAGCTAATGGTAGAGTTACTGTGCAATACCCCTTAATTTGAGACTAATAAATTCATAACATCTTTAGAAAGTATGATGCTTGCCCATTGGACTCTTGCATATACTCAATAATGTCTGCATTTAAAAAGGAGAGAAATGACTCCCCTGGTGGCACAGTGGTTAAGAATCGCCTGCCAATGCAGGGGACATGGGTTCGAGCCCTGGTCCGGCAAGATCCCACATGCCGCGGAGCAACTAAGCCCGTGTGCCACAACTACTGAGCCTGCGTTCTAGAGCCCGCGAGCCACAACTATTTAGCCTGCATGCCACAACTACTGAAGCCCGCGCACCTAGAGCCCGTGCTCTGCAACAAGAGAAGCCACCACAGGGAGAAGCCCGCGCACTGCAACGAAGAGTAGCCCCAGCTCGCCGCAACTAGAGAAAGACTGCATGCAGCTATGAAGACCCAATGCAGCCAAAAACAAACAAACAAACAAACAAGTAAATAAAAAATAAATAGAAGGTGTCACACACACAAAAAAAGAAATGGAAACTTTCTTCTATTGCTAATAGAAGAAAGCATCTATTTACGCTTAAGGGCTATAGCTACAATACCTCTTGAGCAGGATTATGCAGTGTGTGTTCTTGTGTGTATGTATGTGTGCACACGTGTATGGATGTGAATGAGCATGTAGTTCTGTAAAGAGAAAACAAAGCATGGAAGGTCTGGAACCTGGAGGTGCAGATGTGCATGGGGGTGTATTTGGTTGTAGTGAGGACAGCTTGTCTCCAGCTCATTTCAACATAATAGGCAGGAGACAGCATAGCTGAGTTTCCCCAAATGGCTAGTCCTGTGGCCTATCTTTTTCAGTGTCACTGGATTGATCGATCATTAAGATGCCTCTCTTTTTAAAAAGAGACAGCCTACTGACAAGCAGAATGGGTATTTTTTTAAAAAATTGAAACAGGGAAAGAAGCCAGACAGACTGAAAGAAAACGATTTAAAATATTATTTTGGAGAACATCACTACCTTTTGCTAATCTTTTAATTCTGATAAGTAGCAGTGATTTCATTGGTGGGCAAATCTCACTTCCTTGATAAAGCCTCCCCTGTCTCCTTGATGGGATCTCTTCTCTTGCTGATGTCCAGGGGCCTCTATTGTCTGTATCTCTCACTTGTCAGTGAATCTCATCTTTTTTTTTTTTTTTTTCTCATTTTGATTTGATTTTTGCTCATCATTTAAATTTTTTGTCACAGTTTGACTTTGTCTTTGATGGTAAGTAACTCACAATCTAGTTGGGGATAAGACTCTCATGCATCTGTGTTTGCTTAGCATAGTAACTTAAACAGGGTAGGTGCTAAAAAAATGTTTGTTGACTTCACTACTGGTGAATAACTTCAGTAGTTATAGAAGCAATTTTGCTCCTTTCCACAGCAGTAAACAGCCATTAGTTTGTAATTGTAAGGTTGCCTAAGGCCCAGTTTTCAGCCTAAAAGTGAGTGTGAGCCATCTATCAAGGAAACAGAAGTATTGAGCACAATAAACATTTGGGTGTACATTTGGCCTGGAGGACATTTTTTGTCTATTTGTATGGCCCAAATTCTTCAAATAATGACTTATTCCTTATTCCCTGTGTTTATGTTCCTGGTTATCAAGGAAATCTAAATCTAATCTAAAAAGGCAGAAAAATGTACTCTAAATGTAGACTAATGGTGAGTAAAATGCAAGGATAATTTTGAGAGTGTCTCTTAGAAAAATATCAATAAACATTCCAACGTGAATCCAGGGCTCCAGGACTTAGATCTTGGGGTGAAAGCTTGCACTCAGCTCTATAAATGATGAAGATTACAGGTTGTTCTAAGCATTAATGTCCTGTGTGCAGAAATACTTCTGCTCACTAGTCTGCCTGCAGTGAAGCGACTGCTACAATCCAGTGTGCCTCCCGACCCTAGGAAGTTTCAAGAATTCTTAATCAGTTGATTTCATGTTTTTAGGCTAATTCCATTTCCTATTCTGAAGACCGAAAGAAAAACATCAGTGCTTAAAAAAACAGCTTAGGATTCTTGCTTTTATCTTAGAGACTGTGATTATTAATGGCTCTTTTAGAAGTGCTTTTATATTTGGAGGCATTTTTCCCCTCTTTTCTTATTCATGTATCCTGAAGCTGCACCCAGTAAATCTTCTCCCCTTTCTTCCAGACTCTTCCCTCTTGCTATTTCAGACCCTCAGGCAAGCCTTTCATCCTCCTTCTGTATGCCACGAAATAGACAAGCTAGTTGGAGGCCTGCAGCTTTTTGTGTGTGTCAAAGGAAGGGATCCAGACTTCTTTAATATGGCAGCACCCATTGGTCAATCCACTTCACTCCTTTCAGTAACCACTGACCACCCCCCAAAGTCCCTTGGCACCTCTTTCCTTGAAACCAAGGCCCAAGGAGGTCAGACAGCCTCTTTTGCTTTGCCAAGCATCACTCAGCCTCAGCTGAAGTAATGTTTACATATATGATCATTCCATGCCATTTAAAATATGTAATGGATACTGTGAAAACAATAGGCATATTCAAGCTGCAACGCTGTGCACGAATGGGAGAAATATTCCGATACTCATATCAGAGCCTAATAGGTATAATTTTGCTCAAGATAGAGTAATACGCAGCAGCTTTCCCCAGACTGCTGGGTACAACAAAGAAGTGGTTGTCAACCTTTTCAGAATCAGATGTTAATGATATTTTGTGTCTTTGTTGAGTCTGTGGAAAGCAGCTACTGCACCTAGAAGGGAAATGACTTCCATACCGACCGCCCTCAGCCAAAGTCATTGGGACTGGGAGAGCTGGACCGAGTCCATATTTACATTTCAGAGAGAGGTGTGAAAGAAGATTTCAAGACAGAATCGACTGAGCTACCTCCCACTTGCCTTCCCCTATGTTCAATCTTATCAATGCTATGAGGGGTCTTATTATTTCCAACATATAGAAGGGGAAAATGTAATGTAAACAAAGGGCTGATGTGTTTTGGCAAAGGAGGGAAGTTTTTCTGCATTTCGTGTATTTTTGGAAACCCCTGAAATCCCAAAGTCATACATCTTCCAAGGTTCGGAGGAGCATTCATCCAAGCACCGTCTGTACTCAGCAACTTGGAGAGCAGTAACTTTGCTGCATCTTTTGTAGTAAGCAGATAACTATTTGGTCTCTTTCTCTGAGCTGTTTGTAAAGAGCTGCAGCTATCAAATAGTTTGCTTTTCACATCTTCCTAACCCCCCTTTTGTACCATCGCAGTCTGTCTTCAACAAAATTCTATTTTCATGTGTTTTACGAAAAAGTCTTAGTTCTCATTTCAAGTCCGCCCAAAAAGTAAGGCCTCTTCAGTACTCTGTTCCAGCTGCTGGGAATCTGGCCACTCTTTTTGACGAGATACATATAATTTTAATTTAAATCTCTAGACACTGTATAGCTAACTATTGAGATTCTGACAGACTCAGCTCTGAGGGTCAGATTCACTCTGTTCATAGGAAAAACACAAGCCTTACTAATAATCTTAAAAGCAGAAATTATACCACAATCTCTTTTTAACACCATGCTTATATTGAAATCCCACTTTCACAATAATTGTGATATGTCTTTCAATAAAGATCTTCTGACAGATATCCAAATTAATATTGGTATATTTCCCCCTGTCATGTGTGCCCACTTATGAAGACTATGTCAGCTCATTTCTGTAACTGTGAAAATTTTATTATAAAAATTAAATCACAAGCAACATGTCTGCCAATATGGAACCTCTTATGTTTATATATGTACTCCTGTCAGAGTTCCATGTAAGTTCTGAGATACTTTATAAACATGGTTGTGATTGTACAATGTGTCGAGTAAGACATTTTCCAGATTTGGTCAATTAACGGGACTTTGGCGAACCTAATTCAATCATTTCAGTCATTTTGGAGTCTGTTTCTGATTGCCCCAGCTTAGTGTCTTGCTACTCCAAGTATTGTTTGTGGACCAGCAGCGCTGGCAGCCCTTGAAGCTTTTAGTACAAATGCAGAATCCTAAGCCCCAAATAAGACTGACTGCATCAGCTGCAGTGCTGCTGGCCTGCCGACTACACGTGACTAGCAAGGACCTAGTGGATCCTAAATTAAGTGTTCAGGGCATTTTGCGGTTAGACAGCTTTGGAAGTATGTATGCATTTTTTTTTTTTTTTTTGTGGTTAGGAGGGAATTATTTTAAATATGATTAAATAATATAGTAACACCCTCTAAGTTATGTGGTTTCCCAAAAAACCTGTTGTATTTTTTAAGTGTGCTTTTGGCAGAATCTGACTCGTTAATGTATTAATTTATGAATTCCTAATGGTGACTGTTGGAAAGAATATGCAAACAGTTTGTACATTTACAATCAAGTATTTCAATGCTTTAAATGTAATAATTAAATATCATTGGCAATCTATAATAAAAAACTATTATAATAGCAATAGGTAATATTTATATAACACTTAGTATGAGCTAGGTGCTCTTCTAAGCACTTTACATATATGAACACATTGAATCTTTCTGACAGTCCTATGAGATGTCTTATTATTGTGCCCACTTTGGAGATGAGAAAACTGAGGCATTGAGAGATAGTGACTTACCCAAGTTCACATAGCTAGAAATTAGAGGAGCGGGGATTGTTCTGATTGCCCTTTATAAATACTAGATGGTGATTAAGCAGTGACTTCTAGCTGAGATTGTCTTTTAGAGCCTAGTACACTCTCTTGTTTTACATATGAGGGAAATGAGATTCAGAAAAGCTATGGGACTTGCTTAACATTACAGATAAATTTGTGCCAATTGGACATATATCTCAGCCCCTGTATAGATTATACACTTGAACTTCATAACCTCCCCAGGAAATAGGCAGGTGCCCTGATGTCATACCAGTGACAGCCCCATTTTGCCTCATTGCTTCAAGGAAAGAGATTGGCCTAAGTACAGGTGATAATGCTCATACACTGGATGTTCCTTGTGTGGCAGAATCGCTCCCTCTCTATTTCATGCTTCTAGTCAACCCTGTCCATATGTGTACGGTTGTACTAATCACTCTGATTTGCATTATTTGTTGACATGTCTACTTTACACCAAGGCTTGAGAGCTAAGGCCGTATTTCATGCTTCTTTATAACCCTAATAATTACCATGGAATATGACACATGGTAAGCCCTGAGTAAATCTTTGTTGTGTGGACAAATGACTACCCCTTACTGCTGCTTCAGGTATGCAGTCCAGATAGGTGTGAGGCCCAGGTGGCTTGGGGAGGAATGGAAACAACTAAGCCCAACATAAACGTGGAGAGATGGGGGGTATAGTTTCACAGGCTACTGGTGGCGTTGGTAGTGCTGTGTGCATGTAAGAGCACAGTTTAGTGTTCAGGTGGTTGACTGTTTCTTTCCTGTGTCTTTTCAGTTTTTCGTTGTAATTCTCAAAGGCTCCAACCCCCTTTCTTTACTTCCTTTGTATAACACCTGGCTTTATACCACATGCAGAGAAGAACTGGTGAATGCTTGTGGGGATCATAATGAAATTGCTAATCTGTACCTTGGGGAGAATTTACAATATTAGCCTTCTCTGGGAAATGTTCTCCTTGAAGTATTTTATTTATTTAACTAGAAAAATGAAATAAGCACTAGATGAATCTGCTGGTCAAGTTTGGGGGGAATTGTTAAAACATAAATGTTTCAATTTTTACTAGCCTATGGTTTTAAAACAAAGTCACAATTACTTTTAATGATCAAGTGAGTCCTTACTAGTCCAAAGAGTCTGTGGTCAGAGTGTTTCCCAGTTATTTTTAGGGGTCCCCATAGGGTTGGCCCATATGTCCTCGTAAACCAGTCTGTCAGCTGTAGTTATCACTTGGTTCCTGCTTATTTTTTATTTTCCCTCCTGCTCTAACTTGTATTTATCTACAACCACTGTCTGCCAAGCCCTTGTGTGAAGTGTCATGGACTTGGCGACAGTAAAATGTATTAGGAAAAACCAGGAAAAGTCATCTGAAGAAGAATGAGAGTCTTAACCTATCAGATTTATTTTTTTTAATTAAACTATTTTAATATGATTCGCATGTATTTCTAAGAAATAATTCAGTGAGGTCTTGTGTACCCTTCACCTAGTTCCCCTCAGTGGTAACATCTTGCAAAACTATAGTACATTATCACAACCAAGATATTGATAGTGATACAGTCAAAACAGAGAACATTTCTGTCACCACCGATATCTCCTATGTTGCCCTTTTATAACCACATTCACTCCCTCCTGTCCCCACCAGCTTCTGAACTCCTAGCAACCATTAATCTGCTGTCCATTTCTGTAATTTTTTTTCATATCATGAATGACATATAAATGGAAACATTTAGTACATAACCTTTTGAGACTGGCCTTTTTCACTCAGTACACTTCTCAGGAGATACATCCAGGTTGTTGTATGTGTCAATATTTTGTTCCTTTTTATTGCTGTATAGTATTCCATGGCATGAATATACTATGGTTTAACTGTTCACCATTGAAGAATATCTGGGTTGTTTCTAAATCTGAGCTAGTACAGATAAGGCTGCTGTGAAATTTGTGTACAGGTTTTTGTGTGTACATAGTTTTCATTGTTTTGGGATAAGTGCTAAGGAGCACAACAGCTGGGTTATATTATAGTTACATGTTTTATTCTTTAAGAAACTATTTTCCAGGGCTTCCCTGGTGGTGCAGTGGTTGAGAATCCACCTGCCAATGCAGGGGACATGGGTTCGAGCCCTGGTCTGGGAAGATCCCACATGCCACGGAGCAACTGGGCCCATGAGCCACAACTACTGAGCCTGCGCATCTGGAGCCTGTGCTCCACAACAAGAGAGGCCACGATAGTGAGAGGCCTGTGCACCGCGATGAAGAGTGGCCCCCGCTCGCCGCAACTAGACAAAGTCCTCGCACAGAAACGAAGACCCAACGCAGCCAAAAATAAATAAATAAATAAATAAATAATACATCTAAGACATTTGGTTTAAAAAAAAAAAAGAAACTATTTTCCAGAGTAGCTTTTTCACTGAGTATAGGATTCTGGGACAATAGTTCTTTTAATTCATCAGTTGAAAATTTTTTGGTGACTTCCTTTTGGTCTCCAGGGCTTCTAATGAGAAATTTGCTGTTGTTAGATTCCTCTCCCCCTCCAATTATTGGTAAGGTATTTCTCTTTCCTTGCTTTTAAGATTTATTCTTTGTTTTTAGTTTTCATAAATTTGACTATGATGTGTCTTGATGTGAATTTATTGGGATTTATCCTGTTTAAGATTCACTTAGCTTCTTGAATTTGTAGATTTGTGTCTTTTTGCCATATTTGGGGAGTTTTCAGCCATTATTTCTTTGAGTTGTTTTTAGCCCTGCCCTCTTTCTCATTTTCTTCTGGGTCTCTGATGACGTAAATGTTACATCTTTTGTTATAGTCCCACAGTTCCTTCAGACTCTGTTAATTTTTTTCAGTCTATCTTCTCTGTTTTTCAGATTGGGTAATTTCTGTCTTCTAATTCAGTGATTATTATCTTTATCTCTTCCATTCTGCTCTTGAGTTCATCTATTCAGTTTTTGATTTTGGTTCTTATAATTTTCAGTACTTAAACTTCCATTTGGTTTTATTCATATCAACTGTTTCTTTGCTGAGATCTTCCAGTTTTTATCTGTTTCAAGTTTACGAGTATAACTCGTTTTAATGTGCTTTGCTTTATTGTGCTTTTCAGATATTGTGTTTTTTACAAATTGAAGGTTTGTGGCAACCCTGGGTTAAGAAAGTCTATCAGTGCCATTTTTCCAACAACATTTGCTCACTTTGTGTCTCTGTGTCACATTTTTGTGATCTTCACAATGTTTCAAACATTTTTGTTATTATTATATTTGTTATGGTGATCTGTAGTCAGTAATTTTTGATGTTACTACTACGACTTGCTGAAGGCTTGGATGAGTGTTAGCATTTTTTAGCAAGAAAATTTTTTAAATTAAGGTATATACATTTTTTAGACACAACACTATTGCACACTTAATAGACTACAGTATAGTGTGAGTAGAACTTTTATATGCACTGGGAAACCAAAAAATTCATATGACTCACTTCGTTGCAGTTGTCTGAAGATTAACACACAATATCTTTGAGGTATGCCTGTATTCATAATTGTGCATTGAAGCCTTTCTATGATGGCTCCTTTAAAAATCTTTTCCAGATAATTCTAACATCCCTATTACCTCAGTGTTGGCATCTATTGATTGTCTTTTTTCGTTCCATTTGAGATATTCCTGATTATTAATACGATGTGTGATCCTTGGTTGAAATCTGGACGTTTTGGGTATTATACGACTCTGAATCTTATTTAAACCTTCTGTTTTAACTGGCTTATTTTGACTCTGCTCAGCAGGGGAAGAGGGAGGAGGTGCCACCTCTTTCCTGCAATGTGAGGGTAGAAGTCCAGGTTCTCCACTGGCCTCCATTGACACTTGAGCAGGGACAGGGAATCTCCTGGGTACTACTGAAAGGGATTGGGAGTTCCTGCTGCACACTAGACCTCCATGATAACTCCCTGGCTGGCAAAAGTCAGAGTACTTCATGATTACTTGCCACATGGTTTCCACTGACACCACTGGGCAGGGGGCAGGCAGTGCCCTCATTACCACTGGGTGGTGGTGAAAGTCCTGATTCTACTAGTTGTCCTGTGACATCACTCCAATGCGGAAGGGGCAGGGTGCCTCCTTGCTCTCAGGTGGGGGTGGAAGCTGAGACTCTCTGCTAGGCCTTTGCTGGCTTGGGTGGGGATGTGGGCACAGTTTTCTTTTTACCCCCTGTGGTGTTCGGCAGAAGTAGAGAGACTATTGTCTAAAAGTTACATGTTTTTTCTAGGCAGCCCCTTTCTGGTCCTTTGCCTAGAGAGACAACTGGCTTTGTTGAGACTTGCTTGCTTTTTTTTTTATAAATTTTCTGCACTTGTTGGTATTTCTGGATTGTTAGCTTCTTCAGTTGCAAATCTGGATATGTGAGGCAAAAAGAAAGCATAGGGAGCTCACTACTATGTAATTCCAAAGCCCCTAGCTACTCTGCCTACTTCTGTCTTTCACTGTCTTACTAAGTTATTTTTATGTATAATGTTCTATGGTTGTTATTCATATTCACAGGAGGATTGGGGAAAATATGCCTACTCTAGATAAAAAATTTAGCAAATTGTTCATTCAACCCATTGATCTTTGGTGAATGGGCTTTTGGCTGATTGATGTTTGCTGAGTGGCCCTAGGACTGTTATATCAATATATATGAAGCTCTACCAGGGAAAACTGGATGGAAAAGTTTGTAAGCATATTGGAGCTGTGCTCTGATATCCTTTGGATAATTCTTCTTGAGTGGCCATAGGAAACTATAAAAGCATAGTTGCACTCCCTTTTGCGAGAGCACTGGAATCACAGCTAACTGCTGAACAATCATCAACAGGAAGACACTGGAACTCACCAAAAAAGATACCCCATATCCAAAGACAAAGGAGAAGCCACAGTGAGACGGTAGGAGGGGCGCAATCACAATAAAATCAAATCCCATAACTGCTGGGTGGGTGACTCACAAACTGGAGAAAAATTATACCACACAAGTCCACCTACTGGAGTGAAGGTTCTGAGCCCCACGTCAGGCTTCCCAAGCTGGGGGTTTGCCAACGGGAGGAGGAATTCCCAGAGAATCAGACTTTGAAGAAGGCTAGCAGGATTTGACTGCAGGACTTCAACAGGTCTGGGGGAAACAGAGACTCCACTCTTGGAGGGCACACACGAAGTATGTGTGCATCAGGAACCAGGGGGAAGGAGCAGTGACCCCATAGGAGACTGAACCAGACCTACCTGCTAGTGTTGGAGGATCTCCTGCAGAGGCCGGGGTGGGGGGGGTGGCTGTGGCTCACCGCGGGGACAAGGACACTGACAGCAGAAGTTCTGGGAAGTACTCCTTGGCGTGAGCCCTCCCAGAGTCCGACATTAGCCCCAGCAAAGGGCCTGTAGGCTCCAGTGCTGGGTCACCTCAGGCCAAACAACCAACAGGGAAGGAAGTCAGCCCCACCCATCAGCACGCAAGCGGATTAAAGTTTTACTGAGCTCTGCCCAAAAGAGCAACACCCAGCTCTATCCACCACCAGTCCCTTTCATCAGGAAGCTTGCACAAGCCTCTTAGATAGCCTCATCCACCAGAGAGCGGCCAGCACAAGCAAGAAGAACTACAGTCCTGCAGCCTGTGGAATGAAAACCACATTCACAGAAAGATAGACAAAATGAAAAGGCAGAGGACTATGTACCAGATGAAGGAACAAGATAAAACCCCAGAAAAACAACTAAATGAAGTGGAGATAGGCAGCCTTCCAGAAAAAGAATTCAGAATAATGATAGTGAAGATGATCCAGGACCTTGGAAAAAGAATGGAGGCAAAGATTGAGAAGATGCAAGAAATGTTTAACAAAGACCTAGAAGAATTAAAGAACAAACACCTAGAAGAATGAAAGAACAAACAAACAGAGATGAACAATACAATAACTGAAATGAAAAATACACTAGAAGGAATCAATAGCGGAATAATTGAGGGAGAAGAACGGATAAGTGACCTGGAAGAAAGAATGGTCGAATTCACTGCCGCAGATAGAAAAAAGCATGAAAAGAATTGAAGACAATCTCAGAGACCTCTGGGACGACTTTAAAGGAACCAACATTCGCATTATAGGGGTCCAAGAAGGAGAAGAGAAAGAGAAAAGACCTGAGAAAATATTTGAAGAGATTATAGTCAAAAACTTCCCTAACGTGGGAAAGGAAATAACCACCTAAGTCCAGGAAGTGCACAGAGTCCCAGGCAGGATAAACCCAAGGAGAAACATGCCAAGACACATAGTAATCAAATTGACAAAAATTAAAGAGAAAGAAAAATTATTAAAAGCAACAAGGGAAAAATGACAACACACAAGGGAACTCCCATAAGGTTAACAGCTGATTTCTCAGCAGAAACTTTACAAGCCAGAAGGGAGTGGCTTGATATATTTAAAGTGTTGAAAGGGAAGAACCTACAGCCAACATTGCTCTATCGAGCAAGGATCTCATTCAGATTCAACAGGGAAATCAAAAACTTTACAGACAAGCAAAAGCTAAGAGAATTCAGCACCACCAAACCAGTTCTACACAAATGCTAAAGGAACTTCTCTAAGTGGGAAACACAAGAGAAGAAAAGGACGTACAAAAACAAACACAAAACAATTAAGAAAATGGTAATAGGAACATACGTATTGATAATTACCTTAAATATGAATGGATTAAATGCTCCAACCAAAAGACATAGGCTTGCTGAATGGATACAAAAAGAAGACCCATCTATATGCTGTCTACAAGAGACCCACTTCAGACCTAGGGACACATACAGACTGAAAGTGAGGGGGTGGAAAAAGATATTCCATGCAAACGGAAATCAAAAGAAAGCTGGAGTAGCAATACTCATAAATTAGACTTTAAAATAAAGAATATTACAAGAGACAAGGAGGGACACTACTTAATGATCAAGGGATCAATCCAAGAAGAAGATATAACAATTATAAATATATATGCACCCAACATAGGAGCACTTCAATACATAAGGCAAATGCTAACAGCTATAAAGGAGGAAATCGACAGTAACACAATAAGAGTGGGGGACTTTAACACCTCACTTACACCAATGGACAGATCATCCAGACAGAAAATTAATAAGGAAACACAAGCTTTAAATGACACAATAGACCAGATAGATTTAATTGATATTTATAGGACATTCCATCCAAAAACAGCAGACTTCACTTTCTTCTCAAGTGCACATGGAACATTCTCCAGGATAGATCACATCTTAGGTCACAAATCAAGCCTCAGTAAATTTAAGAAAATTGAAATCATATCAAGCATCTTTTCCAATCACAACACTATGAGATTAGAAATCAATTATAGGGGAAAAAATGTAAAAAACACAGACACATGGAGGTTAAACAATATGTTACTAAATAACCAAGAGATCACTGAAGAAATCAAAGAGGAAATCAAAAAATACCTAGAGACAAATGACAATGAAAACACGACCATGCAAAACCTACGGGATACAGCAAAAGCATTTCTAAAAGGAACATCTATAGCAATACAGTCCTACCTCAAGAAACAAGAAAAGTCTCAAATAAACAATCTAACTGTACACCTAAAGGACCTAGGGAAAGAAGAACAAAGAAAACCCAAAGTTAGTAGAAGGAAAGAAATCAGAAAGATCAGCACAGAAATAAATGAAATAGGAACAAAGAAAACAATAGCAAAGATCAATAAAACTAAAAGCTGGTTCTTTGAGAAGATTAACAAAATTGATAAACCTTTAACCAGACTCATTAAGAAAAAGAGGGAGAGGACTCAAATCAATAAAAAGAAGTTACAGTGGACACTGCAGAAATACAAAGCATCATAAGAGAATACTACAAGCATCTCTATGCCAATAAAATGGACAAACTGGAAGAAATGGAAAATTCTTAGAAATGTACAATCTTCCAAGACTGAACCAGAAGGAAATAGAAAATCTGAACAGACCAATCACAAGTAATGAAAATGAAACTGTGATTAAAAATCTTCCAACAAACCGAAGTCCAGGGCCAGGTGGCTTCACAGGTGAATTCTATCAAACATTTACAGAAGAGCTAACACCCATCCTTCTCAAGCTCTTCCAAAAAATTGCAGAGGAAGCAGCACTCCCAAACTCATTCTGTGAGGCCACCATTACCCTGATACCAAAACCAGACAAAGATACCACAAAAAAAGAAAATTAAAGACCAATATCACTGATGAATATAGATGCAAAAATCCTCAACAAGGGACTTCCCTGGTGGCACAGTGGTTAAGAATCCACCTGCCAATGCAGGGGACAGGGGTTCAATCCCTGGTCCGGGAAGATCCCACATGCCGCGGAGCAACTAAGCCCGTGCACGCCAACTACTGAGCCTGCCCTCTAGCACTCGCGAGCCACAACTACTAGGCCTACATGCCACAACTACTGAAGTCCACATGCCTAGAATTCGTGCTCCACAACAAGAGAAGCCACCACAATGAGAAGCCTGCACAACGCAACAAAGAGTAGCCCCTGCCTACCGCAACTAGAGAAAGCCCGCATGCAGCAACGAAGACCCAACACGGCCAAAAATAGATGAATGACTGAATGAATAAATAAATAAATTTATTTTAAAAAGTCCTCAACAAAATACTAGCAGACAGAATCAACAACACATTAAAAGCATCATACACCATGATCAAGTGGGATTTATCTCAGGGATGCAAGGATTCTTCAATATATGCAAATCAATCATTGTGATACACCATATTAACAAACTGAAGAATAAAAACCATATGATCATCTCAATAGATGCAGAAAAAGCTTTTGACAAAATTCAACACCCATTTATGATAAAAACGCTCCAGAAAGTGGGCATAGAGGGAACCTACCTCAACATAATAAAGGCCATGTACGACAAACCCACAGCAAACATCATTCTCAATGGTGAAAAACTGAAAGCATTTTCTCTAAGTCAGGAAGAAGGCAAGGATAGCCACTCTCACCACTCTTATTCAACATAGTTTTGGAAGTCCTAGCCATGGCATTCAGAGAAGAAAAGGAAATAAAACGAATACAAATTGGAAAAGAAGAAGTAAAACAGTCACTGTTTGCAGATGACATGATATTATGCATAGAGAATCCTAAAGATGCCACCAGAAAACTACTAGAGCTAATCATTGAATTTGGTAAAATTGCAGGATACAAAATTAACGCACAGAAATCTCTGGTGTTCCTATACACTAACAACGAAAGATCAGAAAGAAAATTTAAGGAAACAATCCCATTCACCATTGCAACAAAAAGAATAAAATACCTAGGAATATATCTACCTAAGGAGGTAAAAGACCTGTACTCAGAAAACTATAAGACACTGATGAAAGAAATCAAAGCTGACACTAACAGATGGAGAGATATACCATGTTCTTGGATTGGTAGAATCAACATTGTGAAAATAACTATACTACCCAAAGCAATTTACAGATTCAGTGCAATTCCTATCAAATTACCAATGGCATTTTTTACAGAGCTAGAACAAAAAATCTTAAAATTTGTATGGAGACACACAAGACCCCGAATAGCCAAAGCTATCTTGAGGGAAAAAAAACAGAGCTGGAGGAATCAGACTCCCTGACTTCAGACTACACTACAAAGCTACAGTAATCAAGACATTATGGGACTGGCACAAAAACAGAAATACAGATCAATGGAACAGGATAGAAAGCCCAGAGATAAACCCACGCACCTATGGTCAACTAATCTATGACAAAGGAGGCAAGGATATACAATGGAGAAAAGACAGTGTCTTCGATAAGTGGTGCTGGGAAAACCGGACAGCTACATGTAAAAGAATCAAATTAGAACACTCCCTAACACCGTACACAAAAATAAACTCAAAATGGATTAAAGAACTAACTGTAAGACCAGACACTATAAAACTCTTAGAGGAAAACATAGGAAGAACACTCTTGGACATAAATCACAGCAAGATCTTTTTTGACCCACCTCCTAGAGTAATGGAAATAAAAACAAAAATAAACAAATGGGACCTAATGAAACTTCAAAGCTTTTACACAGCAAAGGAAACCATAAACAAGATGAAAAGACAACCCTCAGAATGGGAGAAGATATCTGCAAACGAATCAACAGACAAAGGATTAATCTCCAAAATATATAAACAACTCATACAGCTCAATATAAAAAAAACAAATAACCCAATCCAAAAATGCACGGAAGACCTAAATAGACATTTCTCCAAAAAGACATACAGATGGCCAAGAGGCACATGAAAAGCTGCTCCACATCACTAATTATTAGAGAAATGTAAATCAAAACTACAATGAGGTATCCCCTCACTCTGGTTAGGATGGGCATCATCAGAAAATCTACAAACAACAAATGCTGGAGAGGGTGTGGAGAAAAGGGAACCGTCTTGCACTGTTGGTGGGAATGTAAATTGGTACAGCCACTATGGAGAACAGTATGGAGGTTCCTTAAAAAACTAAAAATAGAATTATCATATGACCCAGCAATCCCACTACTGGGCATATACCCAGAGAAAACCATAATTCAAAAAGACACATGCACCCCAGTGTTCATTGCAGCACTATTTATAATAGGCAGGTCATGGAAGCAACCTAAATGCCCATCGAGAGACGAATGGATAAAGAAAATATAGTCCATATATACAGTGGAATATTACTCAGCCATAAAAAAGAACGAAATTGGGTCATTTGTAGAGATGTGGATGGACCTAGGGAGTGTCATACAGAGTGAAGTAAGCCAGAAAGAGAAAAACAAATATCGTATATTAACGCATATATGTGGAATCTAGAAAATGGTACAGATGAACTGGTTTGCAAGGCAGAAATAGAGACACAGATGTAGAGAACAAACGTATAGACACCAAGCAGGGAAAGCATGGTGGGGGGTTGTTGGTGGTGGGATGAATTGGGAGATTGGGATTGACATATATACATTAATATGTATAAAATAGATAACTAATAAGAACCTGCTGTATAAAAAAATAAAATAAAATTCAAAAAAGAAAAGCATGGTAAGAACACTTAATATTTTTATAGCAATTTCTTGTTTAAAAATACTTTCTTAAATATCCCATATGAATATATGATTCATATTAAAATACACCAAGTATCTCTTTGTGAGCAATAACTACAGTTTAATAATTTAACAGTTTTAAGTGTAACTGATTAAGACAAACCATAGGTTCTTAGGTGGATCCTTGGGAATAAGAAGGGTTTACATAATTAATTAATGCTGAGTTACTAAAGGAAACTAAGTTACTGAGATTTCCTTTCAAGAGTAACCAAACCATTTGTGACCTTTCATTTTCAAAGGCTGCTACTACTTCATGTCCTGTCTATAGTAATGATTCAGAATCTTAGATTTTCCCTGTGATACCCGACAACTTCCTTGAATCGATTACATCATAGATTTCAAAGCAGTGACCTATCAACTACATTCAGGGCTCTGTTAGGAGTATTTCATACCATGGAATGTTAAAAATCTTTGAGAATACATTTAAATCAGTGGATTTTACATAATAACAATGATTTTTGTCTTATTCCGAAAAAATTGAGTAATCTAGAAATGATTGATCCACATTCCCTTGGCCAAAGGTAGTTTTGAATTGACATCTGACTAATTCCAGCTAGTCTCATTTGTGTTACCTGTCAGTTCTAAACGAATGAATTAATGTGAGTACTTTTCTTTTTAAAAAATAAATTTATTTATTTATTTTTGGCTGCATTGAGTCTTTGTTGCTGTGCGCGGGCTTTCTCTAGTTGCGGTGAGCGGGGTCTACTCTTCGTTGCGGTGTGCGGGCTTCTCATTGACGCGGCTTCTCTTGTTGCGGAGCGTGTGCTCTAGGCATGCGGGCTTCAGTAGTTGTGGCTTGTGGGCTCTAGAGTGCAGGCTCAGTAGTTGTGGCACACGGGCTTAGTTCCTCCGTGGCATGTGGTATCTTCCTGCACCAGTGCTTGAACCCATGTCCCCTGCATTGGCAGGCAGATTCTTAACCACTGTGCCAGCAGGGAAGTCCAGTTTGATTACTTTTCAAAGATTACTTTTGAGGTAGGCACATTCCTATACCTACAGTAATGTAAGAAAAGAATGTGCTGAGATATTCAGAATTGTATCCGAAGATGTTTTCTCATTTAAAATAAGTATATTACAATGTTTCAAGGCTTTCAGTGTAAGAACTAGAACCTGGAATTAATTTATCCTCTATTTAGTGGATCTCATAATTATTCAAATATTGTCTCATCTTTCTTAGTGCATTTTAAATTTCAGCTACATGCTTCAATGGACAATGTGTATAAGATAAGCTATGTTTCATTAAATGAGATTATAGATTAGATTCACATCATTGGAGAAATTAACATCTGTTGGCCATTATATGGTAAGCATTGTGCTAAGTGATTGTCAAAATCACCTCCTATTGTCTCCCCAAATAACCTAATTTTCACATTGGGTAGAAGGAGACTAATGAAAATTAAGTGATTTGTCCAAAATCCATGCACAGAAAACAGAGCAAATCTATTTTGGAAACCCATAAACTTCTTTTAAGCCTTGTCTTCTTTATTTCTCTTGATTTCCCCCTCCATTTTAGCTTACTTGTTTACAATTTTTCCTTTATCGGTACTGCACGCCAGTTATTCTTTTCCATGACACCATCTTTCATGAGTCAAGACTGTTTTTCTTAGAAGGCAAATTGTATAGTAAGAGTTGAGGATATTTTCTGACAGATCTTATATTACTTTTTTTCTACCATTGTTCTCCCAAAAACTCCCTATACATTTCATTCCTTAAAATCCTGTGAGTTTGAACATTTCTGTTCTCTCTGTCATCACTGCAGCATCTCAGAAAAGAATCTCATTCCATATGCTTTCAGGCGCTCAAGGAACCAAAACATGAAAACCTGGAATTTGTCATTACCCATTTGGCCTCTGGTCCCTCAAATCCAGTAGCTTGCCTCCAGGAGAGATCAGTCCTTGACTCTTTAAAAGAATCTCTTCTCTCTATTACGTATTTGGTTAATTGGAAAAGGCTGTTTTTTAGGTAAAAGATCCTGCTTCATTTGGATAGCAACCAAGTCAGCCATATGGGAAGGAAAATAATCTAGTGAGTTGCAAAATAAGAAATCATGGTCCATGTGTTCCCTCGGATGGCTTTCTATGGGATATGAGGCTCTATCTCTTTGAGTTTCAGTTTATAGCTCTTTAAATGGGGATATCCTTGGCTCTATTACTAAGATTTGAGAATATAATAAATATGCATATGATAACTAAATCTCTCTACCAGGAGAAGGAGCTCTTTTGGAGTTTTCCCCTTTCCTGACTACCAAGGAATATTAAATCAACTGATCTGACACTGTTCACAAAGTTAGGGATTTTGCCTCTTTTCATTTCATGCACTGGTCTATTTATGAACATGTTTTGAGGACTTTAAAAGTCTTGGATGATGGCCTTGCTGCAGAAACAAATTGGCCATCAAAAGTCAGTGTTTCCTGTATTTGCTCTCCTATTCCTATGGACTTGTCTTAGACTACACTCACTTGACCACAAAACACACTACTAAGAAATATGGCAGAGCCAATGACAGGGTAAGAATGAAGGTATCAGTCAAATTGGGAGTAAGAATTCTATTTATTTATGCATTTCTATGTAACTCTTTCTCTAGAGAACAAAACACCAGAGAAGAGCTATATATTCTCTGCCTAACACTGAGGCCTATGAAAGAGAATTGGGTCTGGAAGAACCTCTGGTATCAGCCCAGTTGACCAAGTGAACTATCCAATAGGTATTATGTGTTGTCAAGAAATCTTCTCCTTCCAAAAACTAAAAAAAAAAAAAAAAAGCCTTAGTCTTTCATAAGAAGTGGAGCAATGCTTGGTTGAGATTGCCAAGCAATGTATTGGCTAAATTGAGGACTCTGACATGTGTAAACAAATCAAGAGACTGATGAGGTGCAAAAAATGTTATTTCTCTCTGGAAACTACAGGAATCTTAAACTATTGTAGTTGTCATTCAAATACTGAAATTGTGTAGGTGCTTCAAAGTGGTAATGCCAATGAATTCATTCAAATTGTTTCCCTAGAATGATTCAACTTTAAGAAATGTCAGGGATTTCATACTCTCCAAAGTGGCCTATGTCAATTCATCTTGTTACTTATATGAAGGTCATATTCTTCTAAGTACAGTGTGAAATTCATTCCCCTGGAGAATGGGATAACCCTTTCTAGAATGATTTTAAGTAGGATCATGTCTAGAAGAAAGAGAGTTAATACACTTTTAGCTTTCCTGGGCCTTTGTATTTCTGTGAAACCCAGAGGAAAAACACCAGAGATGATGAGTGGACATGGGACACTGTGGTTTTGTGACAATTTTTTTTTTTTTTATCTCCACACATCTTCAGAGAATCTCCATCACTGTACTTAGGAATCGGACCAGAAAATAGACAAGGTTGAAAATGTCATCTGGAGAAACTGCCACACAGGAAGTATAGCTGAACCTCTACAAGAAGTATGGCTTCTTGTACCTCATTGGCAAAGGACCCATAAGTCTATGTGCATTTATTTCATGATCATGTTTCATAGTTGTTCTGGAGCTAATTACTTAGAAGTCTATCTTTGTTTATCATGCATAGGTTTGTTATTTTGCCAAAGTTCAAAATTTGGCCATAATTAGACCAATTAGTGAAAATGCATAAAAAGTTTGAATAAATTTGTTGGTTATGAAGTCGTAGCAAAAAGTATAATATTAGCCACAAAAAGAAAAAATATCTATGAAAAACTGAAAAGATTTTGTAGACTCTCTTGCACAGAACAGGGGTTGTATATTCTTTGGGTCCTCTTTCTTGTGTGGAGGCAGCCTTTGACCTATAGTCAAATTTTGTCAATTATTTGTACCTTTCATAATTCAGACAAATCGTTACTCTTTGCTGAGCCAGTAAACATCATCAACTTGTTCTCAATAATTTGTCAACACTGCAAGCAAAAGAGAACTTTGACTTCTCCCCTGAAGCATCTTTGACACAATCCAAGGAAATTCAACAGATTTGTTAGTGTACATGATAAAATTGCATAACATCTCAGTCACTTTTAAGGAAACCTCATTAATATACTTCTATTAAGTCACTTGTCCACATTTCCCCTTTTTCAAGAGGGGGAAGATACATAAGGAGATACAGAAAATGGGTTTCTGTACATTGATTCAGATATTGCTGTGAGATTACAGATACAACATGAATGCCACTGAGGGCTAGTTCCTTCTAATACTGGCCATTTTGCTGGCATGTGAGTGGCCACTGGAAGGGTTAATGAATAGCTGCAATTTGAAATATCACATTTATGTGATTTAATCACCTTTAAGTACCTGAAGAACAATTAAGAGATCTGGTCCATCTCTTGAGGTGTTTCATGTAATAAAACATTATGATAGACTTAGGGGTATTGGATTTTATAGTGTCTTTATACTAAACATACCACATCTGTCATCTCTAACTGATAAAGCTAATTACTCAGGTTATTTAAATGTGAAATAATGACCTAATGGAGCTTTACGCCTGATAATAGCCACGTAGAAGAGAAAAATATGAATAACAAGTTCCCTGTTCTATAGATAGATGATAAGCAAGACCACATCTTTAAGTTTTTAAAACTTTTAATAGAGCAACAACACTTTACTTGACTTTATCTCTTTTCTCTGGCATCATTACTTGGTTAGGGCAACATCCTGAACATGGGTTTGTGAGGTGAAGAAATTAACATGGAAAAATTTTGAAATTGCATCAGATTGATAAATTTAGCTCAAACAACTATGGAGTACAATATGAATATATTAGACCATCATTAGACATTAATTCAGTCTATGCTCATGTGGATATAACAAAACTAGTATCCTCACATAATGGTAGCAAGATGGTATGACTTTTGGAAGGTAACTTGGAAATATGTGTTTGCACCCAACTAATTCCACTGCTGGGATATTATCTTAAGAAAATAGTTCAAAATATGCGAGAAAAAGCTGTACCTACTAATATATGCATAGCATCATTATTATATACTAGTAAGTAATTGGAAATAAATTAAATGTCCAACAATAAGGTAGCTGATATTACAGCATGTTACCTAGCTATTAAAGTCATAATTATGGAGTCTATTTATCAACATGAAAAATGCTTATGTCATTTTCTCAAAAAAGACATAGAGATGGCCAACAGGCACATGAAAAGATGCACAGCATTGCTAATTATCAGAGAAATGCAAATCAAAACCACGAGGTCACCTCACACTGGTCAGAATGGCTATCATCAAAAAGTCTGCAAATAATAAATGCTGGAGAGGGTGTGGAGAAAAGGAAACTCTACTACACTGTTGGCAGAAGTGTAAATTGGTACAGCCACTATGGAAAACAGTATGGAGGTTCCTTAAAAGCTAAAAATAGAGCTACCATATGATTCAGCAACCCTGCTCCCGGGCATATATCTGGAAAAGATGAAAACTCTAATTTGAAAAGATACATGCACCCCAATGTTCATGGCAGCACTATTTACAATAGGCAAGACATGGAAACAACCTATGTGTCCATCAACAGATGAATGGATAAAGAAGATGTATTTATATATGTGTGTGTGTGTGTGTGTGTGTGTGTGTGTGTGTGTGTGTGTGTGTGATGGGATATTAGCCATAAAAAAGAATGAAATAATGCCATATGCAACAACATGGATGCACCTAGAGACTATCATACTAAGTGAAGTTAAGGCAGAGAAAGACAAATATTATATCACTTATATGTGGAATCTAATAAATAATACAAATGAAGCTATTTACAAAACAGAAACAGACTCACAGACATAGAAGACAAACTTATGGTTACCAAAGGGAAAAGGGAGGTAGGGAAGGGATAAATGAGGAGTATGGGATTAGCAGATATACCCTACGATATATAAAATAGGTAAGCAACAAGGACTTACTGTATAGCACAGGGACCAATATTTAATGTATTGTAATAACCTGTAATGGAAAATAATGTGAAAAAATATAACTGAATCACTTTGCTATATACGTGAAACTAACACAATATTATAACTCAACTATACTTCAATAAAAAATGCTTATGTCATAATGTTAAGTGAAAAAATTTATAGAAAACTACATACATACTATTATTATAAATTTTATATGCTTATTATTTACATTGTTTAAAATATTTGAAACAGAGTTACAACTAAGTTAAATTTATGCACAAGAAAACAAATCTGAAGGAAACACGTAATTGTGTGTTTGGGGGTGATTGTCCAATTTTTATCATTTGTAATGTGTTTTAATTACCTTTATAATACAAATTATAATTAAAAAATAAATCCTACTGCATATAATAACTTCACTCCCAATCCATAGGGAGAAACTTAGATAGAGGAAATTATAGAGCTATGAGAAGAAGAAAATTAAAGAAGGTCAAGTTGAAAGTTAATGACAAAGTGGTGGATGAAGAAATACATAAGGATGAGGAGAGCATTTTGGTGGGATGTTAGACAAATATGAACAGGTACCTAGATGGCTTTGAAATTCACTGCAGATAACTGAAATCTGGTGATCAGTTAAATGGGGAAATTAAAAAAAAAAAAGCAGCTAAAATATATGGTGGAAGCATGATGTGCAAAAAAAAAATCAGCAACATGGCAAATGGAGAGATGAGGGACAACAAATTACCTGAGTTGCATTCAGCTGCTTGAACAATCTCACAACATCATCTATGAATTTTGGTGAGTGCTGAGTAGCGAGGAGGGTTATCGACACTAAGGACTTGGATTAAAGCCAGAAATTGTCCCAAGGGAACTTGGCTGAGCAGGAGCCTATTCAAAGAATTGAAGATAGAAGGCTATTTAAGCAAGCTGTAAAATGCTGAGCTGAATTGGTGGCCACTTGTGAAAGGAACATTCATATTACACCATTCTAACTTTGAGAGAGGAATAGTATCCAAAAAATTGCCAGATAACTTTGGGTTGACCTTGGCAGGAAACAGAACAATGATTGCAATAAAACTTGTGGTTTTTGAGAATTCATATCATGTTTTAGTTGGTCTGGGGTTTTAAGCTTTCATTTATCTGTCACATGTATCCACATATTATTAATAAGTAATACACATGTATTTACATATGCATATAGAGGGATATGTTTGTTGAAAAGGTCAGTTGATATAGAAAAGGTCAGTTGATATAAGAATAAATGTTGCATTCTGAAGGGGAATCATTTGGTCATCTGATGAACTCCGTGCCCAGATAGTATGAGTGTTTTATTGTATTATACTGGCTTTTCATGTCTCTGTACTGGCAAACTCAAAAGTAGTCTTATCCTTGCCTCCATTTTCTTACCGTACACTTGCTGTTAACTGCTCTTTAATTCCCTGGAATTTGGATTCCATTTTCCCTGCTTCATCAGTGTTTTTAAAAATATCCATTACTTACAAATAGCCACTGGCCTTTCCTTTGTTCCTTTACTTTTTTCCCCTACATTCACAAGCCTTTGGCTTTGTTTAGTACCAGTTGACTTTTTCTTCCAGTTGGATAAAAATAGCTAACAGCTAGTGACCATTTACTCTGTGCCAGAGACTGCACTAAAAGCATCATTAGATGCTACTTTTGAGTTCTCTCCCAGCTGAAGTTAGAGCAAGGGGTCGGGGGAGTTACCTTGATTCACTTCCTTCTTGAAATCAATTGCAGGTATAGTTCCCTAAGGTGAAAAAAGAACAGAGGAGCTTGTTTTCAAAAAGAAAGTCGTTTCAATTAAGTACAGTGGATATACTCTTTACTGTAGAACCACATTTGGAAATTATATGAGGAAGGAGCGTCTTTACAAAGGAGATGCTTTTGACTGTTTGAAGCATTTGTCTCTGTTTCTTTCCCAGCTCAGTGTTAAGTGAACTTTTGGTCATCTGACAAAGGAAGATTTTGGCCCAAGTTATCCAGTTATCTGTCCACACTGGTAATATTAAACAAGGAGTTATCCTTGTGTTGTGTTGACCTGAGTAAAAAAATATTTTCAAAAATGCCACAAAGAGTCCTTGCTATTCCATTGATATAGGGAAATTTATTATAAGACTGTAAATATCATAAATATGGAAGGTTTGAAAGTTATAAGAAAAAGAGGTTTCTTTGTAACCACTTCAGTGAGTTCAAAGTTTGAATTGAAGAAAGTAAAGGCAGAAAAGATGAAATGATATTCCAACCAAAGGCACATTCCAGGATGATTTTATTCATTTATTTTTTTGGCCGCACCGTGCAGCTTGTGTAGTCTTAGTTCTCTGACCAGTGATCGAAGCCGGGCTCCCTGCAGTGGAAATGTGCAGTCCTAACCACTGGACTGCCAGGGAAGTCCCCTCCAGGGTGATTTTTAACTCAGCCTCTCAGCCCTCCCTTGCCTCCCAGTTTTTGCATTCTCTCTCTTCTTTTTTCCTTTTTTCTTTCCCCCTCCTTCCTTCCTTTTCCTTGTATTTAGAAACCCCTGTTGAAGTCAGGACATAGCTAGGGTGCTGTGACAATGGCCAGAAAGAGACAACAGAGGTGCTGTTTCTATTCAAACCTTCTCTATCTTTTCTCATCCTCCCTTCCTGCAAGCATCACCTGTTAACTATGGAGAAGACACACACACACACACACACACACACACACACACACACACACGCACACACACACACAGAACCTTATTCTATGCCAGAGCAAACCTCCTGAAAATTGCTGCCAAGTGGCCACCGCCACCAAGAGATTGCAGAATTTCTGGCATGAGGCAGAATCGATGACTGAGGCCAAGTGATTGTTGCTGAACTTACCTGTGTTGAAAGGTCAGCTTTGTGGTGCGAAGGCTGGGCACAGTCAGTGAGGCAAATTGGATTGTGAATGAAGGCCCTGAGGCATGTTCTGCACTTTGCAACTGGTCTGGCAGGCTCCTCCACCTCCCGAGTCCGCCAAGGGCATGGGAAACACCTGGGCAGCGACAGAGGCATGTCAGGCAGCTCCGCCAAGGTACAGTCTCATCTGCCTTTGTTCTGCACACAAAACCTACATAATGCCCACATTCTTAGCAGGTGATTTTCCAGTACCCTGTGTCCTGATGAGAAAGCCCTACATCTTTGCAGGAGACATTTACTTCAACACTTCAACTCGAAGATCACATATTATTTGAGTGGATTCTGTACCGATTTGTAACTTAAGTATAAATGTTATCAATTTGAGAACATACTAATGAGTCACAGGACAGCTTCGACCTTGTTTTGTGTACAAATTGGTGTGTGTGTGTGTGAGATAGTGGGTTCATGGATTTAAAAAAAAGAACCATGGATTATCAAAAGAATACACCAATAATATTATGTAACCGTTGACCATCTTAAATAATTATTTAACTATTGACCATTCTTGTCCCTCTATTCTTGCAAATGAAAAATGGATAAAAGAAAAAAATACTATCTAATTTATGAGAGTCAGAGGCATGGGTGACATAGCAACTTCTTTTATTTATTAAAATGGAAGTCATCAGAGGGAAACTTTTTCAACTTCCTGTGACTGACTCAGTGCCCAAGGAGCCACCCTTTCCCCCTTCCCACTTGCTGCTATGAAAGATGAATCTACTCTCTTCCTTCCATCATCTAAGCCTAATCCCTCCACCTTTCTTCAAGATCACGTACACTTTTGCCTCTTCAGGAACCATGTTCTACTGCACGATTCCTCTTCTTGAAATTTCAACGAACTTCTTCCCTTCAGTATTTAAATGTGATTGAGCCTTTCTCAACTTTTAGGAAAACCTCTCTCAATTCCACTGTGCCCTTCAGTTCACTGTCAAACTCATTGGAATGCTTATACCTGCCATTTTGACTACTTCACTTCCCATTCTGTCCTCAGCGCACTGGAGTCTGGTGTCCACCATGACCATAAGACTGAAATTGCTCTTCCTAATGAGTTTGGGGTGACCCCCAATCCAGCCAGGCACTTTAAATTCTTATTTGATCATTCAGCACCACTTAATCTTATTGACTGTTTGCTCCATCTGAGGTAATTCTTCCCTTGGTGTCTGTGACACCACACTTTTGCTGGTGTTTTCTGACTCTCTCAAGAAACCCATCCTTCACGGTCTTTGTTGCATTTAGAAAAGTAATTCAGGCTGATTCTCAAAGATCCAGTGTAATTGTTTTAATTTTGTTTTCATAATAAAAGGTTGAAATATTATTAGTGCATATCTATGGGATGCTAGTAAACTTTTGATTATCAATTTTAAAGCTATCTTATTACTACCATTACTTTATAGTGGTGGACCTAGGAGGGTCCATCACTTGACTCCAAGTCTACTCTTGTCCCTCTTTTTTCCCAGGAAATTCTGAATGTATCCTCAGCACTGTTGTTTTTGTCTTAATGGGATTCTTCATGGAACCATCACAGGATCACCCTAATTTCATCTAAAGCGATTGTAACAGCATCAGTATGAAGTATTCATGTTATTATCAGCTTACATTTATTGAGCACCTGCTATGTGCCATGTATTTCACATTTCTTATTATCTCAACCCCCTTCTGGTAAAAGATATACTATAGAAATAACAATTAACAACTAATCATTCTAGTCCTTATGACACATCTGCTGAGTTAGGTATTCTTATCTCCCAACATCAGATTATCAAAGGCAGGACTCACACCAGGCCCCCCTAACACCCCCAACCCATGTTCTTTCCACTGTACATACTTACATTCTTTGCTATAGCCAGTGTCCTTGTTCACAACACTGCAGTTCAAGATTGTCTAAATAGTTAAATGATGGCTTCTAAATAATCGTGTGACTTAAACTGTGAGAGATGAAATCAACATTGAAGCCCTCAGACTCCAACCTTTTTTGGAGTCACCAGAACTATTTCTCAGATTTCTTTTCTTTAGATTTTCTTCCCCCCTGGATTGGTTGTTGGTTGTTGAGTTTGACATGTCTTGGGACACCATCCAGTGCATCTCAAAAAATTACTGTAAAAAGACAGCACACATTCTGATTGTCACGTGAGGGCTTGAAATGGAAGTGAGATAGAAAGAAATAATGCAAGGAACCTGCAAGAGAATAGGTAGAACAAATTGGCTGTGTCAACTATAATTGGCTGGGGGAGGGCGAGTGATTTTGCCTCTCTCCTCTCAGCGGATATTTGGTAAAGTCTGGAGACACTTTTGGTTGTTACAGATTGAGGAGTGGGCACTGCTACTGGCAACTAGTAGGAAGGGGCTGGGGATACTGCCAAACGTTGTAAAATGCACAGAACAATTCTAACCTCCCTCTCTGGACAAAGAATTTTCATGCTCAAAATGCCAACAGTGCAGAGGTTGAAGAAACCCTGCTGTAAAGAAAGAAGGGAAAAGGGAGACAAAGGTGACTTGGCGATTCTGAGTCTCTGTGACTACAGACATGAAGATGTCATCGAGAGCAATTAGAAGCCCAGAAGTTTTGCTGAATTATTGGATAAGGGGATGAATCATTTCAACCAACTTGAGCTTGAGGTTCATGTGAGAGACACAGCTGGCGGAACCAGTAGGCAGAAACGTTGTTAAACTGAAGTGAGTGGGAGAGGAAATGTGGAAATAGAAGTAATTCACCTTGGAGTGATGGTTCAGACCGCAAAAGTAGTTGAAATGTTCAAAGACATGTGGGAAAAGAAGAGTAAAGACATATTACTGGTACTTTAGAAACATAAATCCTTCACATAAATAGTGAATTTTTAAGTGATATACAGTAAGGATTATTCCTGCTCTGCCCATCTGTTTCAACATGAGGAATCAAACTTTGAATACCAACCTTTCTAAAATAAAGGTTCCTGGAGAGATTTAATTTTACTTACAACAGTTTGCTTTTTTTTAAACCTTAACACCACTCTTTTCTATTTGAAATAGAGGTTATCAAATTTAGTATTTATTTTTGCTTAGGGTTTACAAGTTAAGATTATAACGTGTCAGTGGTGAGAGGGATTGAAGTTATTTTTGCTGTAACACAAGATCAGAAAAAAGGATGTCCGTAAAGAGAGGTGTAGTCAGGACTTTTCAGTGTTCCTGCTTTCTGGCTCGTTTTCAAAACGCTTAATAGTTTCAGCTTATAATTGCTAAACATGGAAACATTGAGACACCACACCCTTGTGTTAACTTATAATGAATAGTGGCTTCAGCACAAACATATTTTTGTCAAGGCACCTGGAGACAACCAGCCACACCTGTCATGTTATTAATCAGCCACCATCTCTGGCTGCCTAGTCTTCCTTTGGAGAAGTTGTTGGGGAGCAGGGTCCTAAGCAACCTGCAGCTGACTTATTTTAATGAGCAGGCTAAGGATCACTCTATTGCGTCCCTTCCTCCCTCCAAAGCAAGACCCATAATCATATTAAGCAGTTCTTATTTATGCATTCTTCATTTATCTGACCCTAGAAAACTCCTAGGTTGTTTGGAAATGTTGCTAATGAAGAATCAAATGTTGGCAGCTGGGATGCCCAGGGATTCTGCAGAAGGATGTGTTGGCAATAAATGGGCCCTGCGAGGCCTTCAGGTGCAATGAGATTTGGAGTTTCCCAGATTGGAGGAACCAGTTTGGTTCTTCTTAGCTCCCTTGTAAAAATTTCTTGACTTTATTGCTTGTGCCTTGTGAGTGTTCATGGCTTCATCTGCTCTGTCTTTTGAATAATATTTACAGTTTTGCTATCTGTGGCCTTAAAAATAATCTTCACCTTATTATTCAAAGAGATGTCTCATCATGCTGAATAACGCATGACCCACACATGCTAAGAATAAACTGAATGGAGCCATGGAATCTTCTACCCATGTAACTGGAAATGCATGGCATGAAAAACTGGAACCCAGCTGCAATGCTGTCTGCAGAGATGGCTCTTCATGTAGGTGGAGGAAGCCACCTACTCATCATTCATTAGAGGGGTCTGGAAATACCTGTGTGGAAATTTCTCCCTCAGGCCTGCCATTATATCTGAAATTCTCACCATTAGAGTGAATTCTTTGTCTAAGAGATCATTTCAGTAAGAGCACCTGTAAAATGCATAGAAATATCCTGCGAGGGTAGGAACACTGAATTCAGTTGAAGCCTATTTTTAGTTTAACATAGATAGGCTTTTCTTATTTTCTAATTTTGCCACTTTTTTTTAGAACGTAGAGCCTTGACAAAATAGAAGTTAGGACAATAGTTGATCCAGGTAAGAAATCAGCAATGTTTAGGCCTAATGGGCATTGGTAAGGGAGCCCATTGTAGTGGTGGGAGTGGGTAAAAGTGGAAAAAGTTGCCTTTGGAGCAGGAGAGCTGTCTCTTTGGGACACTGTCTTTAGAGACCTGTCCCTGGAGACACTACTACGGGTCACTTCTAATAATAGCGACATAAATAATGAATCAATAACAATAGTTCCAAATATTCTTCACTGGGTTCTGGGACCTCAACAACAGTCTTCACATTCGTTATGTCATTTAATTCTCACAACAACTGCAGATACATAAACAGGCTCAGAAAGGGTAAAACCTACCCAGGTGTAAAGTTAATAAGTGGGGGATTTGGGACTTGAAATGAGGTGGTCTGATTCCAAACTCATGATATTAACCACTATTCATTTAGCCTCTTTACTATCTTTTCCCCTTGATTTCCCCCCCTCTTGTCACCTCTTCAAATCTATGCTGCAGCCATATGCCATTCTCCTTGTCTAGAATGTCTTAACTCTCTTTTATACCTGTTGGGAGTCTTTTCTTTTTAAGGATCAGGTGAAATGGTGAAATACCTTCTAAAATTTTTTTTTAATGTATGAAAAAGTTATTTTACTGTATTCGTATTGCAAATAACTAGGGAGGTATAGCTCTATTCCCTGCCAGATTGTGAGACAGTTGAGGCAGGGATGCTTTGTAATGTTGGTAGCACAGAGTCTAACTTTGTCATTGAACACAGGAGACAATCAATAGACATTTATTGAATAAGTAAATTTGGTCATAGGTGTCCTATAAAATCGAGGAGTAAGCAATCTTCATCCTAAAGTTACCGACAAAAGATTAAGTTATGTCTATTGGAATCAGTTTTAGAGGGCAGGAAGTAACCTAGTACTTTTAGAAATAATTTTTTTTTTTTATTAACTAAAATTTTCATTACTTGTCCAGACAATTTTTATCAAGGTCACTAATCTTCTTGTGATTGGATAACTGAATCATTTTACTGTATGTCCTCAAGTGACATAAGAATGGAAAAAACTATGTATACATATATATATATGTATTTATATATAAATATACATTTGTTTTAATACATATATATGATGTATATTTTATAAATATATCATTTTTTTTGTTTCTATCTTTGAGGGCCTGTAATTGTGAAACTTCTGCCAAAGGGGAACATGCCATAATGCAAGCACCATATGAATGAGAAAAACAAAATACTTGCCAATTTATTTTTCAAGATATGTATGAATAAATGATATAAATGGATGTGAGAAGATGACATGTATCCTACAGGTAGAAAAACCGTATGGATAACTTTAAGAGAGGTGCTGTAAGTGTGGGAAACATATCACGTATGTCCCTGGAGACAATGTGAAACATCAGAGAAACACGTGGTCACTTTTTGTGGTTCTGGAAACCCAGAGATGTGTGTGCATTTCTCCATTTTTAAGTTGTGTGTGTTTGTGTGTGTGTGTGTGTGTGTGTGTGTACATACTTCAGTTATCCCAAGCTCCTTAAAAAGTGTATACAAGATGACTATGTCCCTCCACCTATTTCTACATTTTTAAACAAGAAATTATGCTGTTTTAAATTTCTCAAAATTAAATATAAATTGGAAATGTAAAATACTTCTGATATGGTGAAAAATTTACTGGGGGGGGAAGAGGTCATCTTGTCCTTGAAAATTTCCCCTTCCTTTTAGCCTGGGAGTGCATTTTAGTAACTTTGTTAAACCAAGTCAGTCAAACTGTGAGTGTGTGTGTGTGTATGTGTAAGTGTATCTCACTTTGCCCTTTCTTACTTAAGAATCAAAAGCAGTTGGTATCTCCATGGAAGGCTTGGGATCTGAACACCGACATTCTGCATTCCTATAGACTATCTTCTGGTTTTAGATGGAACATCACCCATCCACCACTCATTCACCCCACGCACAAAAAATTGAGAACCAACTACTTGTCATGCATATTGCCAGGCTGTGGGTGCAGATGAGAATGTGCCCTAGACTTGGTCTTGGAGACTTCATAGTCTGGTGGGATAGGCATATTGTAAATGAAAAAAAATCACAAACAAATATTCCAAGAAGTATTCTGTTTGCAGATCTGGTGCTATTTTAACCTTAGATTCTAGGTGAAGGGTTTACCTGAAGCATTTGCCCAAGAAGAACCACTTAGTACTGATCACTGTGTATCGTACAATTCTTGGTTGAGTGTGTGAGGACTCTTTATGTGTTAAAAGCAGGTAGCACCAGCCATGGGGCTTTATGGCTCATACCTCAGTTTTGGCCACTCTTCATGAATCAATCAAGAGTCATGCCAGGGGGGTCTCTTGTCCCAAGTGACATCTGTGTCAGTTGAAGAGCCTTTTTTTCTGATGAGATATTAGACTGGAAGTAGCACCAGATAGTGTTAGAAGTGCTTAGAAACCATTTCACATGGTATCTAAAGATAAAGCATTTAGAAGTCCTAGTTTTGCATCACTGTATGCACAGAGGGGAGATAAGTTGCTTTGTCCCTTTCATTCCATTTATCTGCTCTAATTTATAGGGCATTATTGCTTAATGATTATGCAGACAGCCTTGAAGCTAGGTGCTCCATGTTCAGCACTTAGCTCCATCACTTACTAGCTGTGTGACTTCAGGCAAGTTATTAAACCAATGTCCATTTCCTTAGCTGTAAATATAAAATAACAACACCTGATAATAAGATTATTGGATGGATTTAATTAATTAACACATGCAAAGCAATTAGAACAGTGCCTGGCACACAGGCAGTGCCATTATTACATTACCAGGTTTTTATGGCATTTACTTCTGCTGGGGCCCAAAAAGGCATCAGATTCCTTCTCGATATAGCACTCCAGACAGCCCCTATCACCAGATTGGAGCAGCATGTGAGGTGAAATTAGTTTGTCATCTTTATTCTATCAATATATAGTCATAAAATATCTTTGTTTCTACTGTCATGAGAGAAGTCCTTTGAAAACCAGCTTTAAGAAGCCTTGTAGGACGTTGCTCTCTTAATCTTTCAACTGGTCCTTTTTTTTGAAAGGCACATCATAACTCAAAGGTATTGTCCCCCACAGAAGTATTTGCATTTTAACAAACTTACTAAAAATATAAATGTCTTCAGAATCCTTAGGTATAACTTTCTGATGGTGAATTTCCAGGCATCGTGTTATGTAGTGAGAGAGCTTGGATCTCCCATGATGAGCTGAAATGCTCAGGGGACCTGAAGTGAACCCAGTTTAGTTGCATCCCCTGTCTATCTGCAGGAGCAAATCTTCTCTCCAGAAAAGTTTCCCCAATTCTCAGTTAAGGACTATAGGACTCCTGCAATTAAGATCAAGCAGTAATCTCACAAAGATCCTTAAATGTATGAGGAACTAGCCACTCTGACTTAGAGTTCTAGGACCAACAGATGATAGAGTTAGAACCTTGAGATATTTGCACTTTTCAGATATAGAATATACATACAGAATATTATATAAAATGTTACATGTGGCAACTCTACCTGTAATGATTAAAGATGTAAAGGGTACAAAAAGTTTACCAATTAAAAAATGTATTAGGAAAGAACAAGTAAAAATGAAAAAGGAAAAATTCTAAATATGAAAAACATTGTTGAGATGATGATGAAATGAAACTCAAAAGATTGTTAGGTAGCATATTAGAACCAAGGCTAGAAAGTAAAGGTCTAACACAGAGAATGGAAGAGGGGTACTATCTAAAGAGATAATGGGACCTCCTTGGTAGTGCAGTGGTTAAGAATCTGCCTGCCAATGCAGGGGACACGGGTTCAAGCCCTGGTCTGGGAAGATCCCACATGCCGCAGAGCAACTAAACCCAAGTGCCACAACTACTGAGCCGGAGCTCTAGAGCCCACGCGCCACAACTACTGAAGCCCGTGCACCTAGAGCCCATGCTCCGCAACAAGAGAAGCCACCACAATGAGAAGCCAGCGCACTGCAACGAAGAGTAGCCCCCACTCACCGCAACTAGAGAAAGCCCTCGTGCAGCAACAAAGACCCAACACAGCCAAAAATAAATAAGTAAAATAAGTAAATTAAAAAAAAAAAAGAAAGAAATGGAAAGTTAAAAAAAAGAGATAGTGAATGTGAATTTTCCAGAACTGATGATAAACCATGAATCCTAGGGTTTTGGAATCACCATGTACCCTAAGCAGGATAAATAAAAAGAAATTCATGATTTGACACATT
This sequence comes from Balaenoptera borealis, assembly GCF_965194805.1. Classification (NCBI taxonomy): domain Eukaryota; kingdom Metazoa; phylum Chordata; class Mammalia; order Artiodactyla; family Balaenopteridae; genus Balaenoptera; species Balaenoptera borealis. The sequence goes on from NC_138876.1 coordinate 22,124,212, forward strand.
GGGAAATTGCAGAACATCAAAGCCAAAAAAGATTTTTAAATCAACCAGAGAGAAAGAACAGTTAAACTGAAATGGTAATGACATTGTTTTACATTTTTGCAACTTTCTTTAATATCTGGCTTAATAGTAGACAGTTGGAATCTCATATCTTTCTTTCTTTCTTTCTTTCATTCATGTATGTATGTATGTATGTATGTATGTATGTATGTATGTTTGGTTGCATTGGGTCTTCGTTGCTGCCTGCGGGCTTTCTCTAGTTGCAGCGAGCGGGGGTTACTCTTTGTTGTGGTGCGCAGGTTTCTCATTGCGGTGGCTTCTCTTGTTGCAGAGCATGGGCTGTAGGTGTGCAGGCTTCAGTAGTTGTGGCACGTGGGCTCAGTAGTTGTGGCTCACGGGCTCCAGAGCACAGGCTCAGTAGTTGTAGTACACAGGCTTAGTTGCTCTGCGGCATGTGGGATCTTCCCAGAGCAGGGCTCAGACCCATGTCCCCTGCATTGGCAGGCGGATTCTCAACCACTATGCCACCAGGGAAGTCCCGTCATATCTTCTTCTCACTCAGTCTCTTTTGATATTCTATGCCATGGAGCTTCTGGAAGACTCCACTAAGAGAGTGAGACTAAAAAAGGCAAAAATTTCTAGTGTTCTTATGAAAATAATTTTGAGCTCACAGATCCCTTGGTACGGTCTGGGCCAGACATAGAGGTCTCCATCCCACACTTTTTTGAGAGCTGCTATATCTAAAATATGTCCCCAGAGATTGGTTCAAGATGGCAAAGTAGAAGGACGTGCACTTACTCCCTCTTGTGAGAGCACCAGAGTCACAACTAACTGCTGAACAATCATCAACAGGAAGACACTGGAACTCACCAAAAAAGATACCCCAAATCCAAAGACAAAGGAGAAGCCGCAGTGAGCCGGTAGGAGGGGCGCAATCACAATAAAATCAAATTCCATAACCACTGGGTGGGTGACTCACAAACTGGAGAAAAATTATACCACAGAAGTCCACCCACTGGAGTGAAGGTTCTGAGCTCCATGTCAGTCTTCCCAAGCTGGGGGTCTGGCAACAGGAGGAGGAATTCCCAGAGAATCAGACCTTGAAGGTTAGCAGGATTTGATTGCAGGACTTTGACAGGATTGAGGGAAACAGAGACTCCACTCTTGGAGGTCACACACAAAGTAGTGTGTACATCAGGACCTGGGGGAAGGAGCAGTAACCTCATAGGACACTGAACCAGACCAACCTGCTAGTGTTAGAGGGTCTCCTGCAGAGGCAGGGGGGAGGCTGTGGCTCACCATGGGGGCAAGGACACTGACAGCAGAAGTTCTGGGAAGTACTCCTTGGCGTGAGCCTTCCCAGAGTCCGACATTAGCCCCAGCAAAGGGCCTGTAGGCTCCAGTGCTGGGTCGCCTCAGGCCAAACAACCAACAGGGAGGGAAGTCAGCCCCACCCATCAGCACACAAGCAGATTAAAGTTTTACTGAGCTCTGCCCACCAGAGCAACACCGAGCTCTACCCACCACCAGTCCCTTCCATCAGGAAGCTTGCACAACCCTCTTAGGTAGCCTCATTCACCAGAGGGCAGACAGTAGAAGCAAGAAGAACTACAGTCCTGCAGCCTGTGGAACGAAAACCACATTCACAGAAAGACAAAATGAAAAGGCAGAGGACCATGTACCAGATGAAGGAACAAGATAAAACCCCAGAAAAACAACTAAATAAAGTGGAGATAGTCAATCTTCCAGAAAAAGAATTCAGAATAATGATAGTGAAGATGATCCAGGACCTTGGAAAAAGAATGGAGGCAATGATTGAAAAGATGCAAGAAATGTTTAACAAAGACCTAGAAAAATTAAAGAACAAACGCCTAGAAGAGTGAAAGAACAAACAAACAGAGATGAACAATACAATAACTGAAATGAAAAATACACTAGAAGGAATCAATAGCAGAATAACTGAGGCAGAAGAATGGATAAGTGACCTGGAAGACAGAATGGTGGAATTCACTGCCATGGAACAGAATAAAGAAAAACTCTTAGAAGAAAACATAGGAAGAACACTCTGTGACATAAATCACAGCAAGATCTTTTTTGACCCACTTCCTAGAGTAATGGAAATAAAAACAAAAATAAACAAATGGGACCTAATGAAACTTAAAAGCTTTTGCACAGCAAAGGAAGCTATAAACAAGGTGAAAAGCCAACCCTCAGAAGGAGAGAAAATGTTTGCAAAGGAATCAATGGACAAAGGATTAATCTCCAAAATATATAAACAGCTCATGCAGCTCAATAGTAAAAAAACAAACAACACAATCAAAAAATGGGCAGAAGACTTAAATAGACATTTCTCCAAAGAAGACATACAGATGGCCAAGAAGCACATGAAAAGCTGCTCCACATCACTAATTAGTAGAGAAATGCAAATCAAAACTACAATGAGGTATTACCTCACACTGGTTAGAATGGGCATCATCAGAAAATCTACAAACAACAAATGCTGGAGAGGGTGTGGAGAAAAGGGAACCCTCTTGCACTGTTGGTGGGAATGTAGATTGATACAGCCACTATGGAGAACAGTATGGAGGTTCCTTAAAAAACTAAAAATAGAATTATCATATGACCCAGCAATCCCACTACTGGGCATATACCCAGAGAAAACCATAATTCAAAAAGACACATGCTCTCCAATGTTCATTGCAGCACTATTTACAATAGGCAGGTCACGGAAGCAACCTAAATGCCCATCAACAGACGAATGGATAAAGAAGATGTGATACATATATACAATGGAGTATTACTCAGCCATAAAAAGGAACGAGATTGGGACATTTGTAGAGACGTGGATGGACCTAGAGACTGTCATACAGAGTGAAATAAGCCAGAAAGAGAAAAACAAATATCGTATATTAATGCATATATGTGGAATCTATAAAAATGGTACAGATGAACCAGTTTGCAAGGCAGAGATAGAGACACAGATGTAGAGAACAAACGTATGGACATCAAGGGGGGAAAGCAGGGTGGGGGTGGTGGTGTGATGAATTGGGAGATTGGGATTGACATGTATACACTAATATGTATAAAATGGATAACCAATAAGAACCTGCTGTAAAAAATAAATAAATAAATAAAATTAAATTAAAAAAAAAAATGTCCTGCCAGAAGGAACATGATACTAGAGGGAGATATGAGGAAAAAAAGTCATGTTAGTAGGAATAAAGTAATAAAATACATACATTCAAATAAATCTTGCATGGATATAATTAAAACAATGATGTTTAATTGATGGAGTATATATGAGCCTGGATTTCATGAGGAGCAGGTAGTAACAATAATAATGGTAATAATAATAGATGCTATTTATTGAATACTACAGTGTGTCAAGTACTATGCTAACCATTATCATTTAATTATTGCTAAACTTGTAACATAACTACTCTTAGCATCATTTTTTTTAAATTAGTTAATTAATTATTTTTGGCTACGTTGGGTCTTCGTTGCTGCGCGGGCTTTCTCTAGTTGTGGCGAGCAGGGCCTACTCTTCTTTGCGGTGCGTGGGCTTCTCATTGCAGTGGCTTCTCTTGTTGTGGAGCGTGGGCTCTAGGTGCACGGGCTTCAGAAGTTGTGGCACGTGGCCTCAGTAGTTGTGGCTCACAGGCTGTAGAGCGCAGGCTCTGTAGTTTTGACTCATGGGCTTAGTTGCTCCGTGGCATGTGGCATCTTCCCAGACTAGGGCTCAAACCCATGTCCCCTGCGTCGGCAGGCAGATTCTTAACCACTGTGCCACCAGGGAAGTCCCCATTCTTTTTTGTAGTTAAGAAAATTGAGGTGCACAAAAGTAAAGTACCATTGTCTAAAGTAACAAAGTTAGGGAATGATGGAGGTATGATTCTAAACCTTGCAGTCTGACACCAGAGACTGCAGTGGAATAAAATGTTGTGTAAAATTAGAAAATAAAAATGTAGGGGTCGAGGGTAACTTTCCTAAGGGGATAAATACACTAATATCTAATGGGTCCCTAGTATATGCTTAGCTCAAGACTTGATAGAATTTTATTTTATTTTTTGCCATATATATATATTCTTTTTTAAAGTAATCTTTTCCATTATGGTTTATCCCAGGAGATTGGATATAGTTCCCTGTAATATACATTAGTAGCACCTTGTTATTTATCCATTCTAAATGTAATAATTTGCATCTACTAACCCCAAACTCCCAGTTCCTCCCTCTCCCTGCCCCCTTGGCAACCACAAGTCTGTTTTCTATGTCTGTGTGTCTGTTTCTGTTTTGTAGATAGGTTCATTTGTGCTGTGTTTTAGATTCCACATAAAACTGATATCATATTGTATTTGTCTTTCTCATTCTGACTTACTTCACTTAGTATGATAATCTCTGGTTGCATCCATGTTGCTGCAAATGGCATTATTTTGCTCTTTCTACGGCTGAGTAGTATTCCATTGTATATATGTACTAAATCTTCTTTATCCATTCATCTGTCAATGGACATTTAGTTTGTTTCCACGTTTTGGCTATTGTGAATAGTGCTGCTGTGAACACAGGGGTGCATGTATCTTTTTGAATTATAGTTTTGTCCGGGTATATGCCCCAGAGTGGGACTGCTGGATCATATGGTGATGACAGAGAGAATTTTAAAAGGCTCCATTCTTGTGGTATTTACAGTCTTGTGGGAATAAAAAGTCTTAGGCACATGAGAAATGTATATATTATAGAGCAAAATTATGCTTCAGAGATTTAGGAATTTCTAGGCAATGACATTTTGGAACAAGCTGTTTGGGGACAACCCATGGAGGAAAAGGATTTGGGCTCATCTTGGAAGAAGAGTGGATTTTGAATTAACAGAGAGGTAGTAGAAGGGTGTTTCAGTGGACATTTGGGCAATAAGAAAAAGGATTATCATGACCTATAAAGGGGGCCATGATGAAACTTATTTGATTTATAAATGTATGTAGGGGAAGTGTGAGTCAGGCAGCACCTAAATTTGGATGAGACTATGGAAGTCCTTGACTATAAATACGAGATGAGCCTCAAAATTGAGAGAGGGAAACCAGAACTTGTGCAAAATCCGGTGCTGTACAAATGGTGAATCATCTAAAGAAATAATCATCAGACAATACAAAGCAGTTTAATGTTGTAGACACATTTGAAAGGTGATAAGCCTGTCACGTATGATATATGAAATGACAGATGTTACAGATGTTTTCAAACTTCATGTTGGTTGTATCCTGTGAACCCCATAGCCTTCATCTTCAGGCAGATAACCGGACAGTTATAATGATCTCCTGCCTGTATTGTCTTCTGCAATGTTTTTTTTTTCCTCTTCTTTTTATCAATTCTCTTTATATTCATCTGGTCACCAAATTTTTATGTGTGTCTTTGAGTTGTTTTATGTTGCTGAAAAATGCTTGATGTTGCTGTACGCAGGAAATAAATCCAGTGTGGTGAGGGAACAAACACTCTCAAGACCTGGAATAACAAGACCTTTATTTTTTTGGCTGCTCTATTGATTACACATGACCTGAATCAGCTCTTTATTCCTCAGTCTTTTCATCTCTGACCTGAGGAGAGCAGCCACATTACCGCTAGATAATGTTAAAAAAACAGTGACTCTTTCTGATAAAGGAGGATTGTTAGAAATCATTGACTAAAATCTTAAAACTTTCCATTGCCATTTTAATTTAAGCAACACTGTGCCATAAGTTGTGTTTTAATTACTAGCTAGGTTTCTAAATGTAGACAGTAATTTGATAAAATATCTGTAATGTAGGCAAGCTAGTATAGCTAAATACTCTTGCCATTTGCTTATACATATTGTATGTATACGTGTGTACCATATGCACACATATGGTGACTCGCTATGTGGCTGTAAAACTTGGATCTGTATTTGTAGCAGTTCCATTTGTGGAGGTTCAGAACAGTGTTTATAGGAGTAAGAAAGAGAAGAGCAGGAATGGCTTTGGCAAGAATCAAAATCTGCAAATTTTCTTCCTCAACCATCCTAATCACATGCCTTCTACCCCTGACTCTGCTAATAGTTATAGTTAACATGGATATGGTGCTTTGAGTTTATGAAACACTGTTGCATAATTTCCACTGGGATCGTGGGGCAGCTCACTGTGGGAACAAGGCCAGGGTAACAACAGCATGTGAGTAATGGTCAGGGGAGGTATGAGTTGAGTCTGTGAGCTGAACGGCATGTAGATCATAGGGCAAGTATTTGGTGATAAGGAGTTTGGCCTTTATCATACATGCAAAGGGAAACATCTGAAAGGTTTTAAACAAGAGAGTGACATGAATTCATTTACATTTTTAAAAGTTTCCTAGGCTGCCACATGGAAATGGATTCTAGGAGGATAGGGTGAATGCACAAAGACCGGTCAGAGAGTTACTAAAGTTGCTTGGCTGATAGGTGGTGGTGGCCTGGGGGTGGATTCACCTTGAAGCTAATGAAGCTTAAGCTTCAGTGTCCCTTGCTCACAGTAGCCCCCTTTTCAGCTGGGAAAGAGCCTGTGCAAATGCATTCGTGATATCATATGTCTTTGTGATATTTGCAAAAATAAGATATTTTAACTGTTAACTGTTACGACAGCTGTTTCTTTCCACTCCGGCCTTCCTTCTACCATATTTCCACTTGGATGGAGTGATATATTGGACTGGCTATGGGCATTTTTAGGATCTATTGGGGGAAGCTGATGTGGGTGTACATCATTTAAACTACAATTTGCAATGGTTCCATTACACAAATGAAGCATACTACTTTCACAATCTTTACACTTATTGGAGAACTAAAGAAATACAGATTAAAAACTAATGAGATATGAGACAGAAGTGATAAAGGTTAACAATAAATTCACTAGAAATTTTTCTGACATCCAGAAGTGAATTGTATAACCCTCACATTTTCAAATTTCATGAATTCATTAAGAAGAAAAGACAAATTTTGAGTAGAATTGAGAGTTTGTTGATTGTTTGATAACCCAATTAATGAAGAGGAATGAGTCATATGAACATATTAGTAAAAGATTTAAATTTCTTGCTGTTTTGACAAGGTGAAGATAACATAAAACTCATACTACACCATTCTCAATTAGAGCATCAACAACAAACTGCTTAGTGAGTTTTGCTGATTCAAAGAGTGTTGAAGATTAGTCACTACATATAAAAACTTGAAATGCTCTGAAATCTTATAGCTCACCTACAGAAGAAAGTAGAAAGTAGTCTTTCCAAGTTTGACGAAAGTCTTAAACATTTACGTAGTACTACAATAAAGTGTAGTGATGTTGAAATAAAAGTTTTAAGCTCTCAGTAACAATCCTCAACTTGATGGAAGAAAGATTGAATTATCTATTGTTTTTATCAAAAAGTAGTTTACAAAACTGTTGTCATATGAAGAGGTGATCAAAGAGCATGCAGCTAAAAACATGTAGGAAAATTGTAGAGGTGCGTGAACATATTAATTAGTAAAAATAATATGTCATTTTCTGGGTTTTTATAAAGTTTGTAGTATTTTTCAGCATTAAAATTTTTTCATATGAGATTTATTTGCTCATTCTAAATATATGTTTGTTTTCCCCCTAATTTTGTATTAATAGCTCTGTATGCCTTTTCTTTAAATATGGCTTGCCAAATTGGATAAGCCTCGAGCCCCATAAAACCTGAGTTTGTCTCTTTGACTTAGATGGTGGCTGTGAAGATGGAGAAAAGTGGAGATATTTAGGTTTTGGAGGCAGAATGAATGCTTATAAGATTGTCTTATTGAGGGGTGAATGAGTTACAACTGAGAAATAAGGTAACTCCTCTAAACAACTTGGATCTGGCTAACTAGGGTTTGAATCTAGGTGTTAGGCTCAAATGCTTGTGTTCATTATCATATTTGAATCTTCAATTTTCTTAGGTGGATTTTGAGGATTCAATTAGATGATACTAACAAAATGCTTCCCGTGGTATCTGTCATATTGTTGGGTGTGCTTTTGTGTTGCTATTATTAAGATGATATAAGGTTTATTTTTTAGACATGCATTTTTTAAAATTAGGAGGCATTTACTTTTCTGTCCACTTGCCAATGTCTCTGAATGAGTCAGCGCATTTTGCCTGTAGGTTTCTGATTTTTTCAGGGGATAAGGGAATCCCTCTTCATTGCTCCCTACTGATCACTTGTCAGCTAGCCAGCACCCAGTGCTAGGAGTGGATACTCATAAACAGCGGGGTCCTTTGTCTGACTGGTCTATGGAACATCAGTGGCTAAGTGCTTGGGGAAACCTGGGCGTGAGACAGAAACTGTACATGCTTCAGTGGGGGGTGTTGGTGGAACCTTCAAATTTTTCAGAGGTGGGAGAAGAGAATCACACGTTTCCTAAAGATGCAAGAACAGAGTAAACCCTTAGGACTCCAGAGTGATTCTGATCTATCTAGTTTAGATTAATTTAGGCAGATTTAAGCTGACAAATGAGGTGGGATGGGTCTAGTTTTCAAAGATTCTACACAGCAGGAGCATTCTTGAAATGATTTTTTATTGAAACTTGTTTCAATGCCTGACAGCTCTTTTAAGATCCCTCTGGACTTCTCAATTACTTCTGTAAAACTTATCTTGTCACAGTTAACTGGGAATAATGACTTTTATCTCTTTGGGAACTAAGATTGCATTAATGTTTTTATTTTCTAAGTGTTAATCATAATTAGTTCCTGCTTTATCCTAGCCCCCCCTTTATAAAGAAATTTTTATTTCTAATTCTGAGATGAGAGGTTGGAAGGCTTTTGGATATTCAGGTACATGCTTAGATGCATGCACAAACTGTTTTTTCTGGGGGCAAATAAGAGCTCTAAACATGAGGTGTTTTGTTATGTTCCATTCCATGTCCACGTAGCAAAGACTACAGCTTCTGTTCTCCCAGGCCACCACACCCTTAATTGCTCATAATAAATCCTGTGAGCTCTCAGTAGTTTGCCAGAAGAGATAGCAGTTACTCTTGTTTTGTTCTTTCATTTGCTGGTGTTCTGCTTATTTGGACTTCTGAATTAGCATGTGCCTGATGGAGATTTTAGTTTTAATTTGAATTCTGCACCTTCATTACTCCTTCTCCACCTCCTCCTCAAAGAGTGGGACAACTTTTTTTCTTTAGCAGATCCACATTCCACTACCAGAGCTTCAGTTCATCTCTGGGTGGTAGTGTAAACCAACCGTGACTTCTTCTTTCTGGGTCTTCTGAGTGTGGCACTTGAAATTGTATAAGAGATGGGTCAGAGGAAGAGAGAGGAAGACTGAAAGAAAAGAGAGATGATTCAAAACTAAAAAAGGATTCAGTCAGGATTAAGATTTTTTGGGCAAAATCAAGTTTCTCCTTTTTGTATAATTCTGTTTAAAATATATGATGATGATGCCCTCCAAGTCCATCCATGTTGCTACAAATGGCAAAATTTTGTTCTTTTTTTATGGCTGAGCAGTATTCCATTGTGTGTGTGTGTGTGTGTGTGTGTACCACATCTTCTTTATCCAGTCATCTGTTGATGGACACTTAGGTTGCTTCCATATCTTGACGATTGTAAATAATGCCACTATGAACATTGAGGTGCATGTATCTTTTTGAATTACTGGGGTTTTTTGGGGGGTTTTCTTCGGATGTATACCCAAGAGTGGAATTGCTGGGTTATGGTAGTTCTATTTTTAGTTTTTCAGGAAACCTCCATACTGTTTTCTATTTGGAATCTTAAAAAATACAGCAAACTAAAGAGTATAACAAAAGAGAAGCAGACTCACAGATGTAGAGAACAAATGGGGTTACCAGTGGGGTGGGGGAGGGGCAGTACAGGGGTCGGGGGGTGGGAGGCACAAACTATTGGGTATAAAATAGGCTCAAGGATGTATTGTACAACACAGGGAATATAGCCAATATTTTGTAATGACTGTAAGTGGAAAGTAACCTTTAAAAATTATATAAAAGTAAAATAAAATAAAAATAAATAGAATCAACAACAGATTTGAAGGCAAAAAAATATATGATGAGATCAAATGACATGATTTTATAGCCTTAAGAATTAAATATTTCTCATCCAAATTTTATTGTAAGCAAGCAAGTTATCTTAGGAATTAAATGGTTAACTGCTGTCTTTAGGCTGAAGTACCATTTAGTTTATGAACCAATCTTAGTATGAGCCTTTTATTTTTTGTAAGTGAAAAGAATAATTCTTACTTCAGATTTCTAATGAGATTAGTTTTTTTTTTTCTTCCCATGCCCCCTCTAAAAATGTATACACACACATGCACACATATCTATGTAAACATCATTTATACATGCCTTTACAAATATGCTTATATTTACTTGAAATATGTGACTTTTTTTCTTTGGTGTGATGTCCGTATTTTGCAGCTACAACTGAATGAAAACCCCAACAGGGTCAGGGAATGATGTCTTTCTTTACACAGAATGAGCAGACCCTCTGCTAGCTCTGCCTGCAGCCTCCATTCTGGTCCATAAGGACATTAGGGAGGTCAGAGGTCTATCTAGATCCCAATGACAAATGGCTTCCCTTTTATTCTGATAGTCTTGGTTCAGGGTGATCACTTTAGGTGAGTGTGGAAGCAACAGTAGGGAATCCTGGAGTCAATTTCTCAAACTTTGCATCACTTCCTCCATAGAAAACAGTGGAAGTTTCCTTTCTCACTGCTTCTCATCTGATAAAATGCCTAGTGCGAGATTAGTATTTTAATCTCCTAACCCCAATAGGAAGAGGAAGGAATGGCTTGATTATTGCATAACCTCATCATTTATTTGTGCTTTTGGCTCTGTCTCCCTCTTCCCCCTCCTAGCAACCTCCTCAGGACTAGCTTCTCCTTCCAAACATTTTTGAGTCTGACCTATTTATTGAAGAACATGCCCAGAAATTTGATGCTGTAATTACTCCAAGAATTATCAAACTTGTTTATCCTACACCCTCTTGCAGCAGCTGTTCAAGGTAGAAGCAGTGAGTGGCCTTTGATTAAGCATTAAGCTTTTTTTTGTTTAAATGAACAAATAAATAAATATTTCCTTGCCACATCATCAGTAGCTTGATTTGGTTTCAAAGTAAATGCAGCTACATGACTCCTGTGACTGCTTTTAAACAATTAAGTGCTGTCTCCACCTTAACATTTTATTCATTAGTCACTGTTGAACCTTTGTCCTTACTTGTCAGTATCTGAGAAAATATGCACTTCAGCTCATGATGTCTCCTCATTCTCTCCATCACTGTGATAAGAGTTTCCTTATTCACGGCCAACCTGGCAGAATGGAAACATTGGGATTGGGAAATCTCACTGAAGTTGCTTCCCTGTGACTCCAGTGAAGATGCAAATGGAAAGTGAAAATCTGGATGATTATAAATGATGAGACTTTTTTCAAATATCTGGATATTGACATCTCTTAGATTAGTAGTCCCCCAATTCTCAAATTCATGGTCCAGTAAAAATAAATGAGTAAAAAAATGTGGGTGGCTTCTGTAGGACTGCCTACTTTTACTTTTGTCAGTTAAGAAAAGGAACAAACTCTGCTTACTTTTGGAGCCATTTTATAAATGAGAGGATGTGTATATACCAAAAAGAGGATCATCTCTCAGATTAAAAGAGAGTTCTTTTAAATGTATCCATTCAGCTTTGTAGAAAACACACTGCCTATTTTTCTCATTTCACACCAGACCTGTGAGAACACTGTCTTCTATCTGAGCCTGTCTGAGACCTGATTTTGGGATGTAGCTCAGCTTTTGTCTGGATGCCTGATATTTTGACAATACAGATCACAGGTGCGTGTCAGTGTAGGAGTTTAGATTATGTGTTTTTCCCTTTTTATCAGCACGTAGGGATGGTTGCTTTCTATCTCAAGAGTTTTGCCTCATGGGTATGGACTCCTGTAGGTGACTTTTAGCTTCATGTTGTTTCTCTGGGCAGATAACTCAGCTGTGCCTGTGGGCTTAGTGAAGATTACTCATTGTGAAACAGGAGCAGCCTTACACTTACATGGAGTAGGCAGCGGCTGATGTGGCATGATTTGTGGGATGCTGAGAAAGCTTGGAAATAATTCTTCCACTCAGTTGCTACACAGCGTGAAACCCAAAAACATGTATGTTTATTCTTTTCGACTCCCTGGGGGTCCCTCTTGTCTCCTCTTCTCTATCTACACTCTCCCCTTAAGACATCTCCATCATTCTGAAGGCTTTAAATAACATAGTTATGCTGACAACCTGTTTTAAAATGTACCCAGTATTTTGTTTTTATTACATATATGGTCAGGCAAATAGATCAGGAGATGATGGCCATTGGAAAATAGTTTGTCACTCATAGTTCCCAGGAGAAGTGGCATGTCATGTTACAGAGGAAGCACCAGGTCAGCAGGAGGCAGAAGGAGCAAGGGAAAGCATGGGCAGTGGGCTTTATTGTGGTTTTCATAGGAAGGACTGGACAAGGCAGGGTAAGTAAGTTGAGCGGGCTTAAGATTGGATAGTTTGAATAATTTAGGTGGGCTCTGGGCTATAGGAGTGGTCTCTAGTTGTCTGGTACCTGACTGTGGGAGATTAGAGCAGAGGATAGTGGTTTGATGCATGAGAGCCTGGTAAAGGAGGTAGTTGGGGTTGTGAGCTCAGGATTAGTTGGTTTGCATATGAAAGGCGTGCTCACAGGGGAGACATTTGCTGTCTGTAGGAATTACCTAGCCCTGGGAGGGCAGTCTTTCCCTGGTCACTGAGGCCTCAGATGGCAGCGCGTCAAGAATACAGAAAATAAGAAAACACAGTTAATGTACACAATCCCCCACATTGGGATCTGCTGCCCAGACCTCCCTTTCGTGCATATTCATCTATCCAGCTGCTACTTGGCGTCATCACTTAGATGCCTTAGGGCATTTCAGAATTAACCTGCCTAAAATGAAGTACCAATCTATCTCTAAACCTGGCCCTCCCAGTCTTCACCATCTCAGTAAATACTACCTCCAGAAATAAAGCTAGAAACTTGGACAGCACCTTTTTTTCCCCTTGATTCCCATGTTCAATCCATCTGCCACTTCTTTCAGTTCTAGCTCTACAATATGTCTTATATTTATACACCTCTCCTCATAGCCACTGCTACCATGCTAGTCTAAATCAATACTTATCTGATCTCAATATGGAGAAGACACAACAGACAACCAAAAAAACCCCACAATTCATTAAAGAACCAAAAAAATCAACAAGTAAATGTAAAAGCTGTAAACTATACATACTGTACTCTACTTTTCTATTTTTCCATTTTTCTCAGTCCCCCACCATCACTGTCCTGCAGCATAGGAATAATCTATTATCCAGTCACATGCCAGAGTAAACTTTTAAAAATATTAAGCAGAGCATATCACTCCCTTCCTTAAAAGTCTTTGGAGTTGTGAGATTTCAGACATGCTCAGAATGAAGCCTACTTCCTGACCATGGGCTGGAATTCCTGCAGGATATGACGACACTCTAGCTTTCTGACTTCATTTCATGCCATCTTCACCCTCACTCACTATGCTTCACAGCTTTTTTGAGTTTCTAGAATATTCTAAACTCAGTTCCTCAGGAACTCGGCAGTTGCTGGTAACTTCTATGTGAAAGTTTTTTTCTAGATTTTGTGTACATCTGAATTTCTTCTTGTCCCTTAGGTGTGGGCTGAACAATCATCTCTTTAAAGAGGACTTCCCTGTCACCCTCTCTAGCCACAGGCTCCCTCTCCCCCCTCCACACCATATGTAACATCAAGTTATTTATATTATAATATTGTATTGATGGTTGGTTGTCCAGTCACTGTTAGTTCATTGTTTATGGTGTGTTTTCTGCATGACTGTAAACTCCAGGAGGTCTGGCAGTCACCTGCCTTGGGGAGTATTTCCTGGATAAATGAATTATTTAGACAGACCATGTCTTTTCTTATGATTCTTCTTCTTTTCAGCTCTATTGAGATATGATTGACATTTAACATTAAGTTTAAGATATACAACATGATGCTTTGATATAGGTATATACAGTGAAGTGATTACCACAATGAGGTTGGTTAACACATCCACCACCTCACATAATTACCATTTTTTGTGTGTGTGTGGTGAGAACACGTAAGATTTACTTCTTAGCAACTTTCGAGTATATAATGCAACATTATTAACTGTAGTCATGCTGTACATGATCCCCAGAACTCTTTCATCTTATAACTAGAAGTTTGTAACCTTTGACTACCATCTCCCCATGTCCCCCACCCACCAGCCCCTGGCAACCACCAATCTCCTCTTTTTCTATGAGTTCATGATTCTTCTTTTAAACATCAAGGCACAACTCTTAAGACATGAAAGCCTACTAAAAATTAATTTATCAGTCTGTTTTCCTCCTGGTTGTATGAGAATAATACAAACCCAGGGAATAGGAGGCAGAGAAAAGAATGATGGCTAGATTTATATAAATGATATGAGAAGAAATTGGTGTCAAAAATGGATGATTTGTGTGTTTTAGGTTTTAATTTGTTTTATTTCTTTTAAATTATCTTTTCTTAAGAACTTACTATGTGCCAGTTTCTGATAGTTATTTTTAAAAATTATGTTATTTACTCATCACAATAATCCTATAAATTAGGTATTAATATTCTGATAAGGTTTATGAGGGGAATTTGTAAGTTGGCAATTTTTGTTTGGTTTCCAGTTTTATGTTATTTAAAAACACTTCATAAAAATAAGAGAGAGAGGGTGTGGGCTCTGGAGCCACGCAGGATTGGGTTCTCATTTCTTCTGACACCATCACTCACTAGCTGTGTGACCTTGACCTAACCTCCTTAAAAATTGTTTCCTTCATGTAAATAATGGGAAAAAAATCAGTGCTTACCCACAGAGTTGTGGTGATCACTAATTTAGATTAAATAATGGGTAGAAATTATTGTAACAGTGTCTGGCACATAGAAAATGCTCCAAAAATATTAGCTATAATTATCATCCTCAATTTTGTAACATTTAGGAGCACTGCGTAAAAAACAAAGTGTTCTGTCCTTGGTTTAAGGGAACAAGATGTCCCAGTTTAGGAACGTCATAAAACTATAGCAGAAATTTCTATACTTAAATGTCTTTGAAGCAGCATTTCATACTGTAACGACTATATTTAAAGTAAAATGAATGAAAAAGCTGACAAGGTATCACATAAAGCATATGCAGCATGTGGCTCAGGATGTAATTTCTGAGTATATAATGAATACATTAATAAGACCTAATGGAGCAACCTCATTTGTAATGACATTTAAAGGGAAAGATTCTTCCCAGTTTCTGTTTTTCTCTGAAATTTTAATAATATCATTTTGGTATTAGAGTCGAAAAATCTTTGAGTTATTCTGTCTCTTCCCTTCAATTGTCCCCACCGCCTGCCACGGTCCAGGTCATACAGAATTGCTCTTCTGTTTCCTAAGTCTTTGTCCCAACTTGTTTTATGGGAACTCAGACGATGAGGCTGCTGCCCCTCCTTTGGGAGCCAGCTCCGAGGCCCAGCAGCTTGCTCAGTCAGCAAGGAGTACCCGATGCTGTGCCTTCATGTCCTCTTTCGTAATGCCATCCTGCTACCTGTAGCTAACACCCTCTGCGTTATCCAAAGTAATTCACTTCTTTCCTTGATGTTCGCACCCTTCAGGTATTAGTGAACTGTTATCACGACCCCCCTTTAATCGTCACTTAGCCAGGTTTTACATATTTAGTTCTTTTCGTCTTTCCCCGTAAGTCCAACCCCCCTCCCCCAGGCCTGTAATCATTTTGTTACTCTTCTTTGAAACCTTTCCAGTTTGTCTGCCTCTCTGGAACTGAGGCTCCCAAAATGACTGCATCACTACAAATATATTCTCCGCAGAGCTCTCTGCAGTCCCAGAGCTGCTTGGTTGGAGAAATGATAGAGCGTTGAGCCAACCTCAAAATGAGATGGTACGTTTAAAGCATGTGTTGTTGAATTCTGCTTTCTATTTGCTTGTCTACATGACTAATCTCCTTACCTAGATTTCAAGTTCCTTGAGAGAAAAAAACATGCACAATTGACTTTTCTTGGATGGATAAGTGTCTTCAACCTTGGCTGCACATTGGAGTTACCCAATGATCTTTAGAAAGTCCTAAGCCTGGCCCCCACCCCCAGGCACTCTGAGTTAATTGGTATGGGATGTGAGCAGGCCATCAGAATTTTTTAAAACTCCCCAGGCGATTCTAATGTGTGGCAAAGTTTGAGGACCACAGCCCTAAACAACGGGTGCTTAGTAAACATTTGGCAGGTGAATGAAAAAATAAATACTATATTACTTATCTTTTCCTCAACTTATATCTCAAAGTCTCTCCAGGGATAATCATCTCCCAGCTTCCTGCTACTATTATTTATGTGTGCTTTATACTGATACTTCAAACTTTTCCAGGTCACCACTCATTGAATCATTTTTTGGCCAGAATTTCCAGAAGCCTTAAAGGAATTGTATCATGTGTCTGACCTTTCTGTTTTCTGACAGCCTTCTCAGTTTAATAGTGCTCTCATGTATAAGAGTGCTTTCTTCCTCGTTCCATATGCCTGGGAATGAAATAAATAAGAATTTCCCTTCCCCTTTTGTTTCCATTCATGTAGTTCTATAGCACTTGTCAACCCAGTAAAGACCTACTTTATTTAAATGGCTGCCAGCTTTTGCAAATAATTTTTCCTGGCAAATTTTGATTCAAGAGCAGCATGTCTATACACATAAAATTAAGCAATTCATATTAGATAAAATTTCAAGATACAGTTTAGGATATTCATAAATACTATGTCAATCTAATGGTAGATTTAAAAAAATGTAACAGACTTTAATTTTTAGAGCAGTTTTAGGTTTACAAAAAAATTGAAAAGAAAGTACAGAGAATTCCCATAGATTTTTATTTTTAATAGATCTTTATTGGAGTATAATTGCTTCACAATACTGTGTTAGTTTCTGTTGCACAACACAGTGAATCAGCCTTATGCATACACATGTCCCCATATCCCTTCCCTTTTGAGCCTCCTTCCCACCCTCCCTATCCCACCCGACTAGGTCATCGCAAAGCACCAAGCTGATCTCCCTGTGCTATGCTGCTGCTTCCTACCAGCCAACGACTTTACATTCAGTAGTGTATATATGTCGATGCTACTCTCACTTCGCCCAGCTTCGCCCTCCCACCCCATGTCCTCAAGTCCATTCTCTATGTCTACCTCTTTATTCCTGCCCTGCAACTAGTTTCATCAGTATCATTTTTTTTTTGATTCCATATATATGTGTTAGCATACAGTATTTGTTTTTCTCTTTCTGACTTACTTCACTCTGTATGACAGACTCTAGGTCCATCCACCTCAAAACAAATAACTCAATTTTGTTTCTTTTTATGGCTGAGTAATATTCCATTGTATATATGTGCCACATCTTCTTTATCCATTCATCTGTCAAAGGACATTTAGGTTGGTTCCGTGTCCTGGCTATTGTAAATAGTGCTGCAATGAACATTGTGGTACATGTCTCTTTTTGAATTATGGTTTTCTCAGGGTATATGCCGAGTAGTGGGATTGCTGGGTCATATGGTAGTTCTATTTTTAGTTTTTTAAGGGACCTCCATACTGTTTTCCATAGTGGTTGTATCAATTTACATTCCTACCAACAGT
Source organism: Balaenoptera borealis (assembly GCF_965194805.1). Lineage (NCBI taxonomy): Eukaryota > Metazoa > Chordata > Mammalia > Artiodactyla > Balaenopteridae > Balaenoptera > Balaenoptera borealis. The sequence continues at coordinate 22,141,861 of NC_138876.1, forward strand.
GCAGGAGGGTTCCCTTTTCACCACACCCTCTCCAGCATTTATTGTTTCTAGATTTTTTGTTAATGGCCATTCTGACCGGTGTGAGGCGTACCTCACTGTAGTTTTGATTTGCATTTCTCTAGTAATTAGTGATGTTGATCATCTTTTCATGTCCCTCTTGGCCATCTGTATGTCTTCTTTGGTGAAATGTCTATTTAGGTCTTCTGCCCATTTTTTAACTGGATTGTTTGTTTTTTTTGATATTGAGCTCCATGAGCTGTTTGTATATTTTAGAGATTAATCCTTCGTTGTTTCATTTGCAAATATTTTCTCCCATTCTAAGGGTTGTCTTTTTGTCTTGTTTATGGTTTCCTTTGCTGTGCAAAAGCTTTTAAGTCCCATTTGTTTATTTTTGTTTTTAATTCCATTACTCTAGGAGGTAGGTCAAAAAAGATCTTGCTGTGGCTTATGTCAAAGAGTGTTTTTCCTAGGTTTTCCTCTAAGAGTTTTATAATGTCCGGTCTTACATTTAAGTCTTTAATCCATTTGGAGTTTATTTTTGTGTATGGTGTTAGGGAGTGTTCTAATTTCATTCTTTTACATGTAGCTGTCCAGTTTTCCCAGCACCACTTATTGAAGAGGCTGTCTTTTCTCCATTGTATGTTCTTGCCTCCTTTGTCATAAATTAGGTGCCCATGTGTGCATGGGTTTATCTCTGGGCTTTCTATCCTGTACCATTGATCTGTATTTCTGTTTTTGTGCCAGTACCATACTGTCTTGATTACTGTAGCTTTGTGGTATAGTTTGAAGTCAGGGAGCCTCATTCCTCCAACTCTGTTTTTCTTTCTCAAGATTGCTTTGGCTATTTGGGGTCTTTCGTGTTTCCATATGAATTGTAAAATTTTTTTTTCTAATTCTGTGAAGAATGCCATTGCTAGTTTGATAGGGATTGCACTGAATCTGTAGATTGCTTTGGGTAATGTAGTCATTTTCACAATATTGATTCTTCCAATCCAAGAACATTGTATATTTCTCCATCTGTTTATGTCAACTTTGATTACTTTCATCAGTGTTTTATAGTTTTCTGAGTACAAGTCTTTCGCCCCCTTAGGGAGGTTTATTCCTAGGTATTTTATTCTTTTTGTTGCAGTGGTAAATGGGAGTGTTTCCTTAATTTCTCTTTCTGATTTTTCATTGTTGGTGTATAGGAATGCCAGAGATTTCTGTGCATTAATTTTGTATCCTGCAACCTTACCAAATTCATTGATTAGTTCTTGTAGTTTTCTGGTGGCGTCTTTAGGGTTTTCTATGTATAGTATCATGTCATCGGCAAACAGTGACAGTTTTACTTCTTTTCCAATTTGTATTCCTTTTATTTCTTTTTCTTCTCTGATTGCTGTGGCTAGGACTTCCAAAACTATGTTGAATAAGAGGGGCGAGAGTGGACATCCTTGTCTTGTTCCTGATCTTAGTGGAAATGCTTTCAGTTTTTCACCATTGAGTGTGATGCTTGCTATGGGTTTGTCATATATGGCCTTTATCATGTTGAGGTAGGTTCCCTGTATGCCCATTTTCTGGAGAGTTTTTATCATAAATGGGTGTTGAATCTTGTCAGAAGCCTTTTCTGCATCTATTGAGATGATAATATGGTTTTTATTCCTTAATTTTTGTTAATGTGGTGTATCACATTGATTGATTTGCATATATTGAAGAATCCTTTCATCCCTAGGATAAATCCCACTTGATCATGGTGTATGATCCTTTTAATGTGCTGGATTCTGTTTGCTAGGACTTTGTTCAGGAATTTTGCATCTATGTTCATCAGTGATATTGGTCTATAATTTTCTTTTTTTTGTGATATCTTTTTCTGGTTTTGGTATCAGGGTGATGGTGGCTTCGTAGAATGAATTTGGGAGTGTTTCTCCTCCTGCAATTTTTTGGAGGAGTTTAAGAAGGATCGGTGTTAGCTCTTCTCTAAATATTTGATAGAATTCGCCTGTGAAGCCATATGGTCCTGGGCTTTTGTTTGTTGGGAGATTTTTAATTATGGTTTCAATTTCATTACTTGTGATAGGTCTGTTTATATTTTCTAATTCTTCCTGGTTCAGTCCTGGAAAATTGTACCTTTCCAAGAATTTGTCCATTTCTTCGTGGCTGTCCATTTTATTGGCATATAGTTGTTTGTAGTAGTCTCTTATCCTTTGTATTTCTGCAGTGTCAGTTGTGATTTCTCCTTTTTCATTTCTAATTTTATTGATTTGTGTCCTCTCCCTTTTTTTCTTGATGAGTCTGGCTAAGGGTTTATAAATTTTGTTTATCTTCTCAAAGAACCAGCTTTTAGTTTTATTGATCTTTGCTATTGTTTTCTTCATTTCTATTTCATTTATTTCTGCTCTGATCTTTATGATTTCTTTCCTTCTACTGACTTTGGGTTTTCTTTGTTCTTCTATCTCTGGTTGTTTTAAGTGTAGGGTTAGATTGTTTATTTGAGATTTTTCTTGTTTCTTGAGGTGACATTGAATTGCTATAAACTTCCCTCTTAGAACTGCTTTTGCTGCGTCCCATAGGTTTTGGGTCATTGTGTTTTCATTGTCCTTTGTTTCTATGTATTTTTTTATTTCTTCTTTGATTTCTTGAGTGATCGCTTAGTTATTTAGTAGTGCACTGTTTAGCCTCCATGTATTTGTGTTTCTTACAGTTTTTTTTCCTGTAATTGATTTCCAATCTCATAGTGTTGTGGTCAGAAAAGATGCTTGATACGATTTCAGTTTTCTTAAATTTTCCAAGGCTTGATTTGTGACCCAAGATGTGATCTATCCTGGAGAATGTTCCATGTGCACTTGAGAAGAAAGTGTATTCTGCCACTTTTGGGTGGAATGGTCTATAAATATCATTTAGATCTATCTGGTCTATTGTGTCACTTAAAGCTTGTGTTTCCTTATTTATTTTCTGTTTGGATGATCTTTCTGTTGGTGTAAGTGGGGTGTTAAAGTCCCCTATTATTGTGTTACTGTCAATTTCTCCTTTCATGGTTGTTATCATTTGCCTTATATATTGAGGTGCTCCTATGTTGGGGGCATAAACATTTGTAATTGTTATATCTTCTTCTTGGATTGATCCTTTGATCATTATGTAGTGTACCTCCTTATCTCTTGTAACAGTCTTTATTTTAAAATCTATTTTATCTGATATGAGTATTGCTACTCCAGGTTTCTTTTGATTTCCATTTGCATGGAATATCTTTTTCCATCCCTTCACTTTCAATCTGTATGTGTCCCTAGGTCTGAAGTGGGTCTCTTGTAGACAGCATATATATGGGTCTTGATTTTGTATCCATTCAGCCAGTCTGTGTCTTTTGTTTGGGGCATTTAATCCATTCACATTTAAGGTTATTATTGATATGTATGTTCCTATTACCATTTTCTTAATTGTTTTGGGTTTGTTTTTGTGGGTCTTTTTCTTCTCTTGTATTTCCTACTTAGAGAAGTTTCTTTAGCATTTGTTGTAAAGCTGGTTTGGTGGTGCTGAATTCTCTTAGCTTTTGCTTGTCTGAAAAGCTTTCGACTTCTCCGTTGAATCTGAATGAGATCCTTGCTGGGTAGAGTAATCTTGGTTGTAGGTTTTTCTCTTTCATCACTTTAAGTATATCCTGCCACTCCCTTCTGGCCTGCAGAGTCTGCTGAAAGATCAGCTGATAACCTTATGGGGATTCCTTTGTATGTTATTTTTTGTTTTTCCCTTGCTGCTTTGAATATTTTTTCTTTGAATTTAATTTTTATTAATTAGATTAACATGTGTCTTGGTGTGTTTTTCCTAGGGTTTGTCCTGTATGGGACTCTGTGCTTCCTGGACTTGGGTGACTATTTCCTTTCCCATGTTAGGGAAGTTTTCGACTATAATCTCTTCAAATATTTTCTCAGACTCTGTTTTTTTCTTCTTCTGGGACCCCTATAATTCAAATATTGGTGCATTTAGTATTGTCCCAGAGGTCTCTGAGATTGTCTTCAATTCTTTTTTCTTTATTCTTCTCCTTGGCAGTTATTTCCACCATTTTGTCTTCCAGCTCACTTATTCGTTCTTCTGCCTCAGTTATTCTGTTATTGATTCCTTCTAGTGTATTTTTCATTTCAGTCATTGTGTTGTTCATCTCTGTTTGTTTGTTCTTTAGTTCTTCTAGATCTTTGTTAAACATTTCTTGTATTTTCTCAATCCGTGCCTCCATTCTATTTCCAAGATTTTGGATCATCTCTACTATCATTACTCTGAATTCTTTTTCAGGTAGATTGACGATTTCCTCTTCATTTATTTGGTCTTGTAGGTTTTTACCTTGCTTCTTCATCTGTGATATATTTTTTTGCCATCTTTTTTTTTTCTTTATGAGTGGGGTTGTGTTCTTTCTTACTGATTGTTTGGCCTGAGCCTTTCAGCACTGGAGTTTGTAGGCTATTGGGTAGAGCTGGGTATTGGTGCTGAGATGAGGAACTTCATGAGACCTCACGCCGATGAATATTCCCTGGGGTCTGAGGTTCTCCCTTAGTCCAGTGGTTCGGACTTGAAGCTCCTACCGAGGGGCCCTCCCGCCTGCCTCTCCTGATCTCCTCTGCCTCCCTCCTATGCCTCCAAGGACTCATGTAACCTGGAGGGGGCTTTGGAGGGCAGGGGATCGGCCTGGGAGCTCAGCAGGCTCCCTGTGCCTGAGTGGGGCGGGCATTCTCCCTCCGCTCCTCCTGGATGGCTCCTCCCACCTGCCTCTCCTGATCTCCCCGGCCTCCCTCCTATGCCCTCAAGCACCTGTGCAGCCTGGAGGGGGCTTTGGAAGGCAGCTCAGCAGGCTCCCCATGCCCGAGTGGGTGGGGCAATCACCCTCCGCTCCTCTCCCACTCCTCCCAGAGGACCCCTCCCGCCTGCCTCTCCTCATCTCCCCAGCCTCCCTCTTATGCTTCCAGGACCCACGTGGCCTGGAGGGGCCTTTGGACAGGGGGTACTGGCCTGGGAGCTCAGCAGGCTCTCCAGCCCAAGTGGGCCAAGCGATCGCCCTCCACTCCTCTCCTGCTCTGCCCGGAGAGTCCCTCCCGCCTTCCTCTCCTGACATCCCTGGCCTCAGAGGCGCTGATCCTGTCTGGCCTCCACTTCTCCTCCCCTCTCAGTCCCCCTGTGTCCTACAGGTTCACTTTGGGGTTCCTCCCATCTCCTTGGGCATCAGAGTCCCCCACCAGCAGCCAGCAGGCACCCTAGTTGTGGGGAGATGCTAACTCAGCGTCTTCCCACACTGCCATCTTGACTCTCCCCATAGATTTTTTTTTGTGGGTGTTTTATCTGGGACTGAAGCTCAAAGCATCATACGCAGTGAAATGTCTTTTTGGCCTTTGGTGAATGCTTTAAATGGTGAGTATTACTTAGTGAATTTTAAAACTAGGTGACAAGAATGTGAAACTGCATTGTGCTGGAGTTTTAATTATAATGATAGAAAGAATGGCACTTTTCTGGCATGGTTTGGGGTTTATTCTTCTTTCATAGACCTTCAAATATTTTTACTTTGAGCACAATCAAAAGGTAGACAGCCAAAATGCAGCTCCCACAACAAGACCACACCAACCCAGCATTCTTATCCAGAGAAGCCTCCCTTTTAGATACGGCCAAGAGGCTGAAAGACATGTCTCTAGAATGTGAGGCAGAGAGAGCGTCACCAAAGGGGCAGCTTGTTGGAACAAGCACTTGACCTTCAGTAACTTGTCTTTCTTTAACACTGTGGAAATTCTTTAGTTGAGCCTTGCTCAAGATGAATAGACCCGCAAGTAGCTCTTATTCATGATGTCTTTGTCTTCTGCATCTTGCTTTTACCAAACACTGACAGCTTGAATAATCAAAGAAAACTTTATGCCTATCAGTTTTCTTAGCCAGTTATGTTTGAGGTTGGAGTTAGTTCTGGGATTTGATTAACCCTAGTAATAAACAGAAAAGAGAGAAGCAAGTCCAAAGAGATTCTCACTCAGCTTCCCAGATAATACCAGAAAAATTATTTTCAGAGGTTAAGTCTCCAAGTAATCGTCCAATTTCCTTTATTTTGTAAAAGAAGAATAATACATGTGAATGACATCTTTATAAAAACCTATGAAGCCACATACAGTAACTTTCCTGTGGCTAAAATTCAGTTTTCCTACCATTTCCATTAGTCTGTCAGGTATATATCTACCTGCTTTTATCAAACCACAAAAGAAGTATCCTGTGTATATCTCTAGACTTAGAATAATTGTTGAATTCTGCTACTGTTATGGTAAAGTATAGACAATGATAAACTTTTCAAAGATATTTGCAAAGGAAAACATCATAGTCATCAGAGTCTCAGTTAGAGGTCTTTAACTAATGTAGCATTTGTTAAGAATCAGAGACTGGCCTAAAATATTTTTCTTCAAAAAGCAAGAGCATGTAACACAGCAAAATCTCAGGTTTTGGTAATTTGGATATGATAGTTGTGTGAATAGAAACCCAAGAATTACTGGGAAAGGTCTTTGGGGTTGCATTTGTCTAGGAAGTTATTTTCCAGACAAAAGCCAGGGGAATTAATTAAACTGCTTACCAACACATTGTAAGTAGAAGTTTATATTCAGTATCTTTTAAAAGGTGGCCCAGGGACTGTCTGCATGGGCTGGGAAGTTCCTACTAAAATGTAAATCCCTGGGCTTAACTCTATACCCATTGTAGCAGGGTCTATGAGCGTGGGACCAGAAAGCTGCATTTTTAACATGGATCCCTAGCTGATTTTTCTGTGTACTCGTATTTGGTCTACTTGCAGAATATAGAATAGAATGGGTCAGAAGGTGTTGAGCCCTATATGGTCTTCTCATTTTACTTTGCTAATTATACACTGAAACAAAATGTAAGCTAGAACTATAGAGACTATAGGTGGTGAATTCTCCCATGCTAACAACTCAGCTTTAAATAACTGCATACAGAAAGACCCCAAATTCTTTGCCTTAATATTTTAGCTCTTGGAATATCATAAATCCCACCCAGTGAAAAAAGCAGCAGAGGAAAATAATCCAGATATAATGTTATCTAATGGAAACATAGAATGAGATTAAGATCAGATGAACATCGTAGTAAAAGTTGCTTAGTAATTGTAGTTTATTTATATATACTTAGGATAGCCGTCCAGTTCTGTCATTTGAGTTCAGTCCTTCTTAGTTAATCTCTCCCACTCTCTTTTTTAAAGGTCTGATTAAAAAGTTTCAAGTATTGTTAAGAAGAGATATTTTAATCAGTTGGACCTGATTGATTAATTTTTTGTTTTCCAAGTTCCAGTTCCTAGAGTGGTAAGAACAAGAAAGTGACACTCTGCTCCAGTAGAATTTGCCTGAACAAGATCTATTCCTGCCTGAGTGTGTCATACATTACATTTGAAAAACAGTACAAATAATGCAGGCAAAATTACAGGGGGTTATTTATTCTCATTTAAGAGCCTAAAAGGTTCTAAGCAACTCACACGTACCCATTATAAAACTCTGTATATCCATTTCAAACATGCTGCATTGATTAAAACAGTTCTGGAATTTCAGTTTTCAAATTTTTTTTCTAAAACCAAGTTATAGTCTTTTAAACATCCTCTGGTGTGAAAAAATCTTCATAATTTGAGAGTGGCTTTGATTTTGGGGCATAACCTCATAACGTGGTCATTCATTTGGGCACTTTAAAAAAAAAACTGATTAATAACTAAGTTGCAACTCTAAAATAATGAAGTCTATTTTCCCTGTGATCCATAAATGGACTCCAAAGACGAGTCTAAAAGTAAAATCCTACTAACCTTTTGAGCATTAACAATACTACTATAATGGGGAAGGAATTTGCTGTGATACAGGTGAAATAATTCTAGTTTTGGAGTGTAAGAACATTTTTAAAGTCACGGCTCTGCAGCTACTGCCTGTGAAACCTTAAGTGACTTGCTTGCTCGAAGTTTCCTTTTCTTCATCTTTAAAATGAAGATTATTATAACTGACCCCACAAGATTACAGTAAGATTTAAATAAGAGGATATGCGAGAATGTGCTTTATAAAATGAAAACACAGATATATTACCATTGATAAGCATACCTATTTCTGAGCTATTTGTTTTGAAGAATAACTGCATTTGGATGAAGAAGTTCTTTTTTTAAAAAAAAAAAGTTTTATATTTTGGTTATCACTACTCAGTTACTTATTAGTAATTATATTTATTTAAACAAATATTATTCTTTAATGCAGACTTTTGAAAATTTCCATTTATCAGGACGTTGGTCTCGCTTAGAAGACATTGGAAAGGAATGAAACTGTATTTTAAAATACAGAATCCTCCCTCTTCCACATTTTTTTTATACAAGTAAATTGGAATCTTTGACATTTCCCTACTCAAGACTTTGAAAAACTGAGGTTTATAATATAAGAATTGATAAGTTATTTAAATGAGAAATATGAGTATTTATGATGAAAACACTGGCCATATTTATCCCTTTATTCTAAATGAAAAGTTAATGACCTTAACTTTTATTATCATTTATTTCTGAAAGATGCCTTCCATGTGTGATAAAGGAAAAGTGACAGTATGAGTAATCATAATCCACAGAAAATCTTTAACACATTTCAGACAATTTTTTCCCCATTACACTTTATTTTTATACATGTGATAAAGCAGAATTAGAATTGACTAATTTAATATGGATCTTTGTCCCCTGTTTCTTTCTCCATAACATTAAAGTTTTCAAATCCAGTGAATGGGAAGATGGAGGCCAAAAGAAATGTTTGTTTCCTCCCCAAGTAAAAGGTTTAGCCTAGAATAATTTCGGCAGGCTCTTAATGATATCGAAAAGATTTTGACAGTGTTAAATATAATTCTGAAAGCCTTAGTGCATTCTTTTAATTCTTCACTGTTTCATCTTGACATTAAATGTCTAGTTAGGTCCAAACTGGGTGAGAGGTCAAGTGACACGGTTAATCTCTTAACCCCCTCGATAAGGGCTTTTCAAGAAAGATCCTTTGGCACTATGGCAACAAGTCCTCTACACTTGAATTAGGTTATGACAAAAACACAAAGACAGAGTGGGGGAAGAGAATCAGGCCACAGGTGAGGAAAATGTCAGATGGATAACAGCACAATATTTTTCAAATGCTCATGAGCACTTACTTTCTGAAGATTAATTCTTTATTAAATCTGTTTTTCAGCCTTGGCCATAAAGCATCTCATTTTCCAGAATTCATTTTCCCAGTTTTGCAGTCTCCTGTACTTATTTCACAAGAACCAAAGCAGAGACTCCATGTGGAATCTGTGCTTGTATTCCAAGTCAACACAAAGTGTATCCAAAATATTATTGCTTATCTTTAAAGGAAGGAAATAATCATTTTGTACCAGACATTTAAAGAGATAGAATTTTTTCTATACAGTCTAAAACCAAGAATGAGAAAATAGAATTTTCTTGTTTAAGAAATAACTTCAAAAATAAGAAAATGGGCCAAAAAAAGAGGCCTGCTATATTAAACTTTAAGTCTTAAATTCCAAAATACTTTTTGGTTCTCTTCCAAATAGAAATTTGCTACCTATTTTATACTCCTATTAATTTGTGTTTTCTTTTAAAGATGTTTTTAAGAGAAGGAATCATATTTTATTATATATATATATATTTTTCCCCTGATGCCTAACACAGCGCCTGGCCCAGTAGACACACATTACATACTTGTTCTTTATTTGAACACAACTATGTGTTAAACTTTGAGAGGGCACGAGGGAAATTTCCTGCCCCCAAAACTCATCTAACATCTTATCAAAGGGCACTTCCTCTACTCTGGGGTAGAGATTATTCCACAGGTCCTTGTCAGTCTACATTGTAGCTATCAGTTAAGAATTGTCTTGATAATAGTAGCAAATGAATACTCATTGAGTACTTAGTGTGTTCCACTACTATGCTAAGTTCCTTACCAGTATCATCTTACTAATCCTCATTAACCCAAATATGAAATGCAATTACTATCCCCATTACTCAGAAGGGAAAGTGGGGAAAGTGTAGATTTGAATATCATATTCAAGGCTACTCAGCTAGGCAGTTGCAGGTCCTGGAGTTATCTGTCTCCAAACTTCCTTCCAACTAAGCTTTGGCAGACATAGGATATAAGTGAGAGCCCAGGATGCTAATGAGGTTAAAAAGTGCCCATGATGTTTATCGTCACAGTTTTGTTTTAAGTCACCCCCAAACCTCCCTACCGACCCCAACTCACCCCCGTGATGAGAACTATTGGGGGAAATAGAGACTCATCCTTGCCTGACATTTTCTTCTCTTACCTCTGGAAGCCCCACCCTGTATCTTCTCTCCTTCCTTGCTTGCCCTGGGCTTCTGCTCTGGGATCTTTGCTCAGCTGCTTCATGAAGGCAGCTCCACCATGACAGTGATGGCAGAGCCTCACGCAGTTAATGCTAGTCTGTGTCATTGTAGGATTCCAGAATACTTGTATATATCAGACTGGGTGACTTTGATGTCTGTGTAGGTCTAGTAAGTGGACTCTCCCACTGGTTTCTTTCTTTGCTGTAACTCTCCCTGGCATTTTAAAGCACTTTTTACCATAGCTCCGTCCTCTTCTCTCTATAGACACTTCTCTTCCCTCTTTCTACTTACATTCAAGCTTGACGCCAGCTTCCTCTCTGAACATGTTCCCTATCAAGAACACATAGCTTCTCTCTCCCCCTCTCCCGATGGGCAGTTTAACCGGGCAGGGATGTTCAGGCCTGGGACAGTTTAGATGGTACCTAGCAGGGAGGTGGTAGCACCAGCATACAGTGCTGGTCTGCATCTCATGGCTAAATTACCCACCGTACAGTAACCGCTTTGTTTAAGGAACAGCAGATATTATCTTCTCTTTCCTAGCAGCCTCCATTTGCCAGGGCTTTCCCCACTATCTCGGAAGTACAAGTCCCCACTAGACTGAACCCTTGGAAGGAACCCAGATTTTCAAACCTAATTTTTAAATGATTCTGTTGGACTGCTGGCCCTGTACATTTAAAACACAGGCCTTTCAAGAAAATAAACTTCATGAATATTCACTTCCCTTTTGCACATTCAGATGCCTCATTGAGCTGCCATGCACTTCACTTTTAGAAAAACAAATGGAAATCGGTTGATGTATTTTGTCAAGTTAGACACATTCTTTTTCTTTTTTTTGGGTTTAACATCTTGTCCTCCAAAGTCTCTAGCTCTCTTTATTCCTTGTTCTCTTTGGCAATCTTCCTGGAATCAGAGGCAATTTTGAAGTGATTCTAAATTTAGGTTTTCATACTCAGCAATTCCAGATACTGTATTTTCACATATATGAGGTAGAACCAAAGTCTTTATAAGTCACCTGTGGAGTGAGCACTATCCCATTTCAAACCTGAGCATCAGGTTCACATCAGTTGTGTCTGTGATTGGCACAGGGCCCACGGAGGCTCTAATGGGTTTTCTGAATGGTCCCCAGCCTAGCTCCGGGTGGGGCAATCCCTGCCTGGGGACTGAGGTAAGACCCTTGGTGGTCTCACGGTTCTCTGCCTTGGGTTCCGTTACCTGAGTAATTCCTCATGCTCCCACTTTCTCCAACATTTCTACCTGGAAGGAATAAGGTTAAACAGAGCACCACAAACAGGTTTGAAGGAATCAGGAGATGCTTGGAAGGTGGGCACACGGAAAATTCTCCCTTTCTGTTGAAGGTAGGAAGGCGGGTTGGGGGATTTATGCATCATCATGTGGTTGGAAGCCTCAGAACCTTTCCAGCACTCGTTCCCCTGAGGACTGCCTCATGGGGATGCTTTTGTTCACTGCACAGTGTGCCCACTCAATGTTGCCCTCCTTGCCCTACAGTTCCTCTTACCATTCAGTCACCCGTGTGGCAGAAGTCCAAGTGCTAAGGGATTGATCTCGGCAAAGATTCCCAAATCCAGTTTTAGGGAATGCTTATGACTGCCAGCACCTCCAACACTTTGGTCTTGTAGTTTGTACTCTTGTCCATTTTGGTCAACACTCCAGTGGACCTGGGTGATTCCATTTATAACTTTAATCAGATCATGTCTCTGCCCACATTGGAATTTAAAGCTGTTCCCATATCCTCAAAGGCCTTCAAGCTTTGATTCCTGGCTTCCTCTGTCATCCATTTCCCCCCACTCTTCTTCTTGCTTACTCAGTTCCAGCCTCTTGGGCCTTCTGGCTGACTCTCAAACCTGCGAGCATACTTCCACCACAGTGCCTTTGCATGTGCAATTAGCTCAGTCTGGAACACTGCCCTTCCATTTCACGCAGGTCTCTACATAAATGGCATCTTCTCTAAATGGCTTTCCTTGGCCACTGCTTCTAAAATAAGACCCACCTGTCACTCTATATCCTCTTACCCCAGTGGCTTTCACACTCACTTGCTGTCACCCACAGTGAGTAAAACATCTTGTATCATGACCCCGTATGACATATACAGAAAACCACAGCAAAAATTTCATAAACAATACCTATGTTTACTATGGGAGGTGCCCTCTAATACCTCCTATTCCATTCCATTCTATTTCATTTCATCCCATTCCATCCTAATTATTTCGTTAAAAATCATGCTGGCAACATCCCTTCAAACTGATTTCACCACCAACTGAATGGTTATAATCTATCATGTGATAAATACTGTCTTACCCTGTTTTAGTTTTTCTTCATAGCAGTTGTGTTCTGTATACTTTTGTTTGTTTATCATCTAGCTTTCCTGCTAGGAAGAACATGATGGACAATAAAAAATGCAGATTTTACATGATTTATTACTGTTGTAGCCACAGTGCTGAGGAGCACACATAAAACAGGCCCTCAGTAAGTATTTCTTGAATGACTGACTCAGTGAATGTGCTAAGTGTTTATGGAAAAAAGATTTTGTTTTCAAATAATTTGGGGGTAATCCTGTATATTCTGTGTCCCTCCTGCAGATTCATAGTTCCCATTAGAATATTTAAAACTCCAAGGCATTCTGTAGTAAAGAAACCTGTTTGGTTTTGTTAACTCCAGGATTCAGAAATTAATGGACTCTCTCAGAACCATTCCTAAGAACATACCTATTAAGGCATCATGGGGCATTGGTGATACTCAGATCACAGTTCAGAAAAGAAATCTAGGCAAATGCAGCAGTAGTGGATACTGAGCACAGGCTATAGTGGGGTCCTGGAGCCATCACTTTCTCCCCCAAAGGGAGCCATTAACCCATCAGTTACTGGATAGCGAGAATGTCCGGGATCCTGAGGGAGGGATTGAGTGGTTTGAGCAGCAGGAATGGAGGCGCTTGGATGAACTAGGATAACAGTGGCTATATTCCAAGGTAAAGGAGATATTTAACTATTTTTGCAACTGGAATGGCTGTTTTTGTCAATACCCTTGAATTTAAAGCCTGAGCAAAGAATTACTCTGCTTTATTTCTCTAATCCTTTAGTTGGGGGTCATGACCCCCAGTGAGGTGGCCAAGGGATCAGGCAGAGGGAGCAGAAGCCCAGCACCACGTCTCCCTTCCCTTGGTCTAGAGGGAGAACAACAGAGAGAACCTCCTTGAGAGGCAGGGGGAAGAGGCAGGGAGTCGCTGGGGGCTGTTTGGGATGCTGCTGTTCATAGTGTTTGCTTTTTTAAGGCGGGATATTTAGAAGGGTCAGATCTTTGAGTGATGAGAGATTAGGCCCTAAATAAATGTTAGCTGCTATTATTATTGTTAGTTCTTTTAGTCAATTTAACCACAGCCTTAGAGACTATATTCAGTACCTAAATTCAGTACTTTAATTCTGGAAGTCGCATCTGAGCTTTTATGATTGTGAATTTTTTTTCTTTCCTAATAAACCCTTGGTCCTACTTCCTTCCTTCTTTTCCTTCCTCAAAGATGTAAATTAAATGTAAATTAAACAGCAGAGGTGTTTGCCCACTGTTTCTATTTGCCCAGTTCTCTGGGTCCTGAGGTGGTGCTACACTTATTTCTGATGGGACAGCTATTTTATTTGCTGTGTTTCTGCAACTGCACATTATTATAAAAAGCATGATTTCCCAGATTATGCTCATTTCCAGGAGGGAGATTTGAGCAGCATTATATCACAGTAGATATTATTTTTAAATCAGAAAAATGTTTCAACACTCCTGTTCAACAGTTCATCAGCTACTGAGAAAGATGATTCTGTAAATGTTCGAAAGCAATGGCTTACCGGCTTCATTCACTTTATCCAATGTGAAATGAAAGGCACAAAGAGTGACAGTTGTAGGCAGAACATTCCTTCAAAGGTGACACCCTTCATCCTAGTATGGGGGATGCACATTGTCTTTGTGGATGAACGTATTAACTCTGTGGTGACCCTAGAGAAGGGAGGTGACTGAGGATGTCCAAAGGAGTGTTGGAAGATGAAGGCTTCAAGCAAACCCGAAGAAACAGAACAGTGCTCCAGGACGGCTGCAGACACTCAGAGCCTTTCTCAGTGGGGCAATGTTGTGTGAGCCTCTAATGGAAAGTGCCCCAAAGGTGTCCAGGAACCGTCAGGAATTCCCTCTTTCATAAACCCCAAAGGTTAACAGCATGCATGACACAGTAAGACTGAGAACCAGAGTGGAAATGCAGTCTTGTCTGTCTTGCATCCTCTGGTGATTATCTCTGTGGTTTTCTCTTTGCTGAGATGGCCCTTGAGTTAAAAGGCACGGAGACCCTTGCTTCCTCAGTGCCTGGTGTAACTGGCCTTTGATATGGAACAAATCTGAGTTCATTTTCACTTTGCCGATTGGCTGTACGGCTTTGTAGAGTTACTGAACCTCTTTGTGCTATGTTTCCACATCCATAAAGTGAGAATAATGATTTCTATGTACCAGCCTTGCTGTGGTCATGAAGTCACAAGAATGCAAGCTCTCGAGCTCGACATTCTGGGTTTAAATCCCAGTTCAGCCACTTGTCAATTGCGTATGATGTTGGCAGTTAGTTTCCAATGCTCCGTCTCGTGGGCAAAAGAGGAATAATGACCATACGTACATCATGGGGCTGTCTCGAGGATAAAAGGTAATCATAATGCATGGTCAGTTCTTAGCCCTGGAACTTATTCAAAGGGAGCCCGCCATAAACATCAGCCATTATCAACACAAACAATATTAAGTGTGAGGTTCACAGGAGGTGCTTGGTAAATCTTAGTTCTCCCGTTTCCAGAATATTCCCACTCAGGGGTTTATTTATTTATTTACTGCCCGCTAATGAAAACTTTCCTGACTGGGGAAGTTCTTATGGCTGTTAATTTTGCAATCTTCCCCTTGAAGCCTCCTCCTGTGGGAGCCTCATAGGTCAGAATCATTTTGGAATAAGGGACCCTTTGTCTCTGATATTCTTGCACAAAAGAGAGGATGGGCCATGACTGATTTTACCAGCAGTTAAAGATAATTGTCACAAAGATTTGGGAGGTGTGACAGGAAGAAGCACAGACTGTGGGATCAGATGAGGGGTTGAACCCAGTCCAACCTCTTTTTTAGCTGTGGCCTTAGGCTAGGTTTTTTTTTTTTTTTTTTTACCATTCTGGGCTTCCAACTCTTCATCTGGAGAACTATAATGAAAATAATGCCTGTGTGAAAGGCTGATGAAATGAGATCACTGATGTGAAAAGTGCCTGTTTTGCAAACTATAAAGCATCACAGACATTTGAAGACATAGTATTACTTTAAGTCTCCAGAAGAGCATGATTTTGGAAATAAAAGAGGAAATCAACAGCATTGCTTGTAATGAGTTGTGGTAGCACGACAAATGTTTTGTTTGCTTAAAAGTTTTCTCCAGAAAATAAGGGCAAGGATCAGAAGGAATCAGGATTCAAATCTGGTTGCCTCTAAAACTGCTTCTATATTTGAATCTTATACTATAATATATTGCATTTTAAAGACAGATTATGGGCAGGTATCTGGAATTTAGTACAATTCCAACATTCCAATTAGGTCATAACATAAAACTTGAGGTACACAGAACTAGACGGTGAGGAATGACATTTGTCCTAGCTTATTCCCTGTTCTATGATTACATCAAGATTATGGAAAAACAAATACACCTCTCTGCTTAACATTTCATTTCTTAGGTTGAAGGTATATAGAATTCATTGGTAATACCTGGGCTTTGGGAGTGCAATAGACATTTTGATGCTTGTCTGATATTTTTGGGATTCTATCTTCTAGGCGAGAAGTAAGATTGCAATTCCTGTTTCCCTTGGGTTTGCCCGTGTGACTCATTCTGGCCAGCGGGGTATGAGCAGAAGATATATATGTTACTTCTGGGCTACAGCATTTGAATTGCTGCTTTGAGACCCTAAGACCTCCATTTTCTTTCATATAAAGTGACTGGCAACGTTGCTCTGTTAGCTGGGACCCTAAGTGACCAAGAAGAACAGAGCTCCCCTGATGTGTGATGCACATGTAGTGTCAGGAGGAAATACATCTAACTTTAAGCTGCTGGGGTTTGGGAAGTCCTAACTTTGCCTATCCTGACAGAGAGACAGTCAAATATCCATGTTTGAGTTTTAAGCTCTGCTACATACTATAGGACCCTGGATACGTTATTTAACCTTTCTAGGCCTGAATTCCCTCATCTGTATTGTTATTTCATTGGGAGAGTATAATAACGCTAAATTTGTAGTGTTGTTGTGAGAATTAAATAAAGCAATGTAGACAAAGTACTTAGTATAGAACTTGGCATATGGTAGGCATTAAGAAATGAATTTCTTCTTGTTATTACTATTTTATTAGAATCATAGGCTCTTAGTATTTGAATGCAATTTAGATCCCATCTACTCTAACATGCTTTATTTTTTATCACTGATAGAGAATAGCTGTTAGGTTTGTTGATCCCTAAAACAAAGTTTTTGTTATGTAGTACATGATTCCCTCTGAAATTGCATGATAAACTTGTACAAGTAGGGTTCCTGGCTTCCATCTGATTCTCAGTATAGAGTTCATCTCCAAATGTTGAGCATCACTTCTGTAAGGTTTTATCATTCTAAATGCCTTGCTTAAAAGTTATGTCCATGTGATCCTTCTCATATCCCTAATTAGAAAGGGGAAAAAAACCTTATTTGGCCTGACCTATTGCATATTGCCATTCCTTATCCTAATGGCCCTAGGTGTAATGTTTCTGGGTCAGGAGGCATCTCTCCTTGGCGAGCAGCTGTACAGCATTGCCCCTCACGGGCATCTTCAGCCTGGGCTGTCGTGGGGCAGTCAGGCTTACAGCATGCTGGGAAAACTGGAGCAACAGGATCTGGAATAAACAGGAAGCAGAAACTGAAACACTCTAAGAAGAGGTGATGTTAGAGAAGGGTAGACAATCATGCAGGATATCCCACTGCAGGCCAGATAACTGTGGTTCAGTTCTGGACTGGCCTACAAACGGCTATGGAGAGGTATGCTCAGCAGGGATGCAGAAGCACAGATGTAGACAAGCCTGGAAAGACCAACCAACGGTCCACTCACTTCTGGGAAATGTGGGTGGAAGGAAAAAAGGTGCAGCCAGCTAGATAAGATACATGTTAGATGCCCCCCGGGATGACAAACAGACATAAAGACTTAGCCTTATTGGTTTTGGACAGAAAGTGGAATGGCCTTCAAGGTGCTACATGAAGAATACATATATTTGGAGAGAGCTAGGGCTGGAGCAGAGATGGAGACCATCACATGCCAGCTTTAGGCTTATCAACTTTTTATTCCACAAATATTTGCTAAACATGAATTAGATGCCAAGCATTGTGCTAGTTGCTCTGGTTCCAAAGGCACAAACAAAGAACAAAGATTACCCTCTGTCCTCAAGGAACTCATAATCTAGTTGAGGAATATAAACAAATTCATAGTGCCATTTTGTTTGATAGGGCAGATAATGGGATTAAAAAATTCTGTTTTCTGAGTGTTATCAGATAACGTTGCCTGATTTGCTCTGGGATAGGAATCTTCTCCTTTCCCTTGTTCCCTATACTCCCAGGATAGATGTGAAAGCTCTTTCCTATTTCCATGAGCATATTTCTGGAAGCTTGGCTTCCTTTATTCTTCCCAGTCTAAGCCATTCTTTTGGGCCTGTGTCTGTTGATGGGCTCCTGCTCCCATTGCTCCTATCATTAAAAAAAAAAAAAAATTCCTGAGCTCATTAAAGAAAACTAGAAAAATCACTGTTTCTTTAGGTGTCTCTACCTTCACTTCCACTTGAAAAGGTAAGTGCCGGAATTGTCTCTTTTTAAAGAGTCTCTTATTTATCCCCTTTGGGCCTCCTTTCCTTTGAGAGCATAAACCCAGGAAAAGATACTCAAGTTTTGTCGGGCATTGTAAAATCAAGTCTCCTTAACGCTAAAGCCCACACCAATTGTCACTCACACTTAAACACTCCATCAAAGTACTCTTATTTCTCCTTGTCCTTGCAGAGTGCTTTCTTGTTTTCTTGAGTTTTATCATTCTTATGACATCTTAGGTAGGCCATTCTACAAAGGAAGAACTTGTGATGTAGGATATCATGCTGTGATCTAAGATACTTTATTTCACTGGCAACAGCGTCATGGATTGCAAGGAGATAGCAATTATACAGTCCCCAATTTCTGGTCATCTGTGTTTCTAAATAGCCACTTCTTGTTGACACTATGGAGCATAATGTTTTTCAGAAATGCATACGTATGAGTTCTGCAGTAGATACGAGAAAAGAAAAATGAAGAACCTATTGCAATAAGCATAAGTAGCACCAACCTTGGCGGTAGAAGTGAGGCAGGCAAGTTGGCAGGGCCCATAGCAACAACTGTTACTGCTCAAGTAAACAGGCACATCTAAGTAATTAGTAACACGTTCTCGTAATTGCTTCCCAAATGGTCGAGGCATTTGGTTTTCTACAACAGGATTCTGAAAGCTCTGATAGATGTGCTCTGCGACATCTATTTGCACACACTCTCCTCTCATCCTGCCTCATCTTTGAACTTCTGTGCACAGAAAATGGATCCATTTACTCTCTTTGTCTTTCTGTTTGGGGTGTTTGATTTGTAGCTTCCTCTCATCTCTTCCCCAATCTTGACATGTCTCCTCTCCCATTTTGGAGTTTTTAATTATCTTTGTCTTGCAGTTTTTGCTCATCAGACCTGCACTTTGCAGCTCCTCCACAAAAACCCTCAGATTCCTACAGAGATGGCAGTCACATCAGGTCCAGTGAAGAACCCTTGGAACCTCGTGGCCTTGAGGTTGGAAGTGACTTCGAACCTTTTAGGGATCAATTTTTTTTGTGTGACTTCCCGAAAGAAGATTTCTATTTCTAAGGGGAGAAAGCGTTTCTTCACAAAAGCTCAAAAGACTGGGACATCAAATAACTCTTACACAACAACATTTTGATGAGTTAAGTGTAAATGAATCAGAAGCATATGGACTGAATTTCCCTTAAAATACACATGGGTTTAAAAATTAAGGGGAAAAGTGTTTGGCAAAATTCTCTTTGGGTTTGGCCAAGTCTGATTCCTTTGAAAACTAGTTCAAGACATGGTGCCAATCTCGAAATGCTTCTGGGTTCACACATCTCTGGTTCAAAGTGCTCTCTTCCTCCGAATCCTCTGTTTCCCCTCTTTGTTCACGGGTGTCAGGACTGTGTCCTCTCAGTAATCCTAATCAGTATGACATCTAAGAACAGAAAGTTATGTGAAAATCCTCTACTATGCAGGAACTGCTAATGACCAGATCTTTGTAGAGTACGTTGAATAGGCACCCTGTGATTCATTTACGTCCCAGTCATTTATTGAATATCTATTACGCAGTAGGAACCTAGATAATGAAGATGAATCAAGTATGGTCTCCCTAATCAAAAAACCCATAATCTGTGGATAAAGAAAGCAGATTTACATTATGATAGAAGGCGATGAGATGAATGTCGTATGGGCTGGAGTCCTGTTGGGCCACAGAATTCACTCCAGATGGTTCATCTAGCTCTCTTTCCTTCTTATTGGCATTTTGATAGTTGCTTTCTAGTTCACATGCTCTTGAATTTAAGGATGAGTCTACCTATAGATTTGCAGATAGGGTTAAGTTAGAAAGAAAGGAAAAGGCTGTAGCAACAGTGGGTAGCCATTGTCACTGTAGGGCTGAAAGAACAGGGGGAAAAGGGAGTTAACAGAACCCAGGGAGAGTTGGAACCAGGAAGGGAGGTGATCTGTGGCCATGGCTAGGTGCAACTACTATCAGAGACACAGCATTAGAGCAGGAAGGGACAGGAAAGAAGTACAAGGGAAACTGGGATGTAGTCAGTGGTACTGAGTAGGGCAGAGAAAGGCAGAAAATCTTCCAGGAGGTGCAGTGGGTACGTAGAGTTTGGAGCAGAATTTTGATAAGTAAATTTGGAGGGGTGGGGGTGGGGACATTTTTAGGTGCAAGTATGACATAAGGAGAACACAAAGCAAAAAACATCTTGGGGAAAGATAACTTCCATATTTATAAAAGACTGGTTTGTATAGGAAATTTGCATGGCATGCTAAGGAAGTTATATTAGAGTTCTTCAGATTTATGATAGGGAATTGGCTTGTGTGATTATGGAGGCTGAGAAGTCTCATGATCTGCTGTCTGCAAGCTGGAGACCCAGGATAAGCAGTGGGGGAGTTCAATCTGAGCCCAAAGGCCTGAGAATCAGAAGAACTGATGGTGTAAGTTCCAGTCTGAGTCTAAAGGCCTGAGAACCAGAGGGACAGTGGTATAAGAAGCAGTCCAAGGGCAGGAAAATATGGATAACCCAGCTCAACAGCCAGAAATTTTCTTCTTCTGCCTTTTTGTTCTAATTAGTCCCTCATGAGATCAGATGGTGCCCACCCACACTAGGGAGGGCAATCTGCTTTATTCAGTCTATTGATTCAAATTCTAATATCTTCTGCAAACACTCTGATAGCCTCACCTAGAAATAATGTTTAGCCAGATATCTGGGCACCCTTGGCCTAGTCAAGGTGGATGATAAATTAGCCATAACAGAGTTTGAGCTTTGTTCACTAGACACAATAGAGCCACTGAAGGTTTTTGAGTGGGGTATAATAAAATCAAAGTAGTGTTTTAGGAAAGTTGCTCTGGCTTTGTGTAAAATGGATCAGAAAAGGGAGAGTTGGGGGATCAGGTAACTATACTAGAAGGCTTGATTTATGTAGTTTGATGTCTTGATTTATCTGTTTTGCACAATATTTATTGACTTCCTGATGATACATGACATGTTATTTGGGTACCCTCCCCGCCAACCACTCCAATGCAGTTAACATCTCTGTTTTTAGTTAAATCGCAATTGGTTGATTGTATCATCATGATTTGTAAATATTGTTTATTGCTAAGCCAAATAGTAGATCAGGATTTCATATTTTTCCTGTAAAACATTGTTTTTCCTGGAGTTTCTAATCGGGTCATTTTTTTACTTATATAATTTGCTAGCTACAAATTTTAATCATTTTCAAATGTTCATCATATCAATTGTTCTATCAAATTTCCCTTTTTTCTAGAGTCTTCCCTTCTAGAGTCCTAAGTCCTCCTTTTCCAATCTGAACTCTTTGTGTTTTATAGCTTCATTCTTGAGATGGTTTTGATTCCTCTGTGATGGATTTTTGCTTTCTCTTTCTTGGATTCACCATCCTTTCCTCTTCCCCTTTATTTCATTGCTAGAGTACATTCCTAATGGGCTTACCAAAAAAGAGAATTTGTTAGGTTAATTTTCTTCTTACTTGCATCTATTCATTCTAATCTACATTTGGATGATAGTGATTGGTTTTAGAATGCTTGGTTAATGAGTTCCCTTTTCCTCTGGATTTTGAAGGCAGCACTGCTGATGAGAAGTCCAATGTCCTTTTTATTCTTGGCCCTCTGTATTAAATCTGATACTTTTTCCTCTGGAAGCTTTTCAGATATTCTCTTTTCTGGCCCCAGGTTTCTGAAATGTCACAGTGATGTATACTGGTGTAGTGTTTTTCATTCATCGTGCTGAGCATTCAAATGCGTCTTTTTCAGTCTAGACATTTTGTGTCCTTCAATTTCATGGTGTTTTCGTGTAATTTCCTGTGATAATTTTCTTCTCTTTGTTTTTTCCATCCTCTCCTTTTGGAATTCATATTAATTGGATATTAGACCTCTTTGGATGATCCTTTTTTTAAAAAATTGAAGTATAGTTGATTTAAAATATTACATTAGTTTCAGGTGTACAGCATAGTGATTCAGTATTTTTACAGATTATATTAAAAGTTATTACAAGATAATGGCTTAATTCCTTGTATTTTTTTTAACATCTTTATTGGAGTATAATTGCTTTACAATGGTGTGTTAGTTTCTGCTGTAAAACAAAGTGAATCAGCTATATGTGTACATATATCCCCATATCTCCTCCCTCTTGCATCTCCCTCCCACTCTCCCTATCCCAACCTTCTAAGTGGACACAAAGCACTGAGCTGATCTCCCTGTGCTATGCAACTGCTTCCCACTAGCTATCTATTTTACATTTGGTAGTGTATATATGTCCATGCCACTCTCTCACTTTGTCCCAGCTTCCCCTTCCCCCTCCCCATGTCCTCAAGTTGATTCTCTATATCTGGGTCTTTATTCCTGTCCTGCCCCTAGGTCCTTCAGAACCATTTTTTTTTTTTTTAGATTCCATATATATGTGTTAGTGTATGGTATTTGTTTTTCTCTTTCTGACTTACTTCACTCTGTATGACAGTCTCTAGGTCCATCCACCTCACTACAAATAACTCAGTTTAGTTTCTTTTTATGGCTGAGTTATATTGCATTGTATGTATGTGCCACATCTTCTTTATCCATTTGTCTGTCGATGGACACTTAGGTTTCTCTCATGTCCTGGCTATTGTAAATAGAGCTGCAATGAACACTGTTATACATGACCCTTTTTGAATTATGGTTTTCCAGGGTATATGCCCAGTAGTAGGATTGCTGGGTCGTATGGTAGTTCTATTTTTAGTTTCTTAAGGAACCTCCATACTGTTCTCCATAGTGGCTGTATCAATTTACATTCCCACCAACAGTGCAAGAGGGTTCCCTTTTCTCCACACCCTCTCCAGGATTTATTGTTTGTAGATTTTTTGATGATGGCCATTCTGACTGGTATGAGGTGATACCTCATTGTGGTTTTGATTTGTATTTCTCTAATGATTAATGATGTTGATCATTCTTTCATGCATTTATTGGCAATCTGTGTATCTTCTTTGGAGAAATGTCTATTTAGGTCTTCTGCCCATTTTTTGATTGCTTTGTTTGTTTTTATAACATTGAGCTGTATAAGCTGTTTATATATTTTGGAGATTAATCCTTTGTCCGTTGATTCATTTGCAAATATTTTCTCTCATTCTGAGGGTTGTCTTTTCATCTTGTTTATAGTTTCCCTTGCTGAGCAAAAGCTTTATAGTTTCATTAGGTCCCATTTGTTTATTTGTGTTTTTATTTCCATTTCTCTAGGAGGTGGGTCAAAAAGGATCTTGCTGTGATTTATGTCATAGAGTGTTCTGCCTATGTTTTCCTCTAAGAGTTTGATAGTGTCTGGCCTTACATTTAGGTCTTTAATGCATTTTGAGTTTATTTTTGTGTATGGTGTTAGGGAGTGTTCTAATTTCGTTCTTTTACATGTAGCTGTCCAGTTTTCGCAGCACCACTTATTGAAGAGGCTGTCTTTTTTCCATTGTATAGTCTCACCTCCTTTATCAAAGATAAGGTGACCATATGTGTGTGGGTTTATCTCTGGGCTTTCTATCCTGTTCCATTGATCTATATTTCTGTTTTTGTGCCAGTACCATACTGTCTTGATTACTGTAACTTTGTAGTATAGTCTGAAGTCAGGAGCCTGATTCCTCCAGCTCCATTTTTCTTTCTCAAGATTGCTTTAGCTATTCAGGGTCTGTTGTGTTTCCATACAAATTTTGGAATTTTTTGTTCTAGTTCTGTGAAAAATGCCAGTGGTAGTTTGATAGGGATTGCATTGAATCTGTAGATTGCTTTGGGTAGTATAGTCATTTTCACAGTGTTGATTCTTCCAATCCAAGAACATGGTATATCTCTCCACTTGTTTGTATCATCTTTAGTTTCTTTCATCAGTGTCATATAGTTTTCTGCATACAGGTCCTTTGTCTCCTTAGGTATATTTATTCCTAGGTATTTTCTTCTTTTTGTTGCAATGGTAAATGGGAGTGCTTCCTTAATTTCTTTCAGATTTTTCATCATTAGTGTATAGGAATGCAAGAGATTTCTGTGCATTAATTTTGTATCCTGTTACTTTACCAAATTCATTGATTAGCTCTAGTAGTTTTCTGGTAGCATCTGTAGGATTCTCTATGTATAGTATCATGCCATCTGCAAACAGTGACAGTTTTACTTCTTCTTTCCCAATTTGGATTCCTTTTGTTTCTTTTTCTTCTCTGATTGCTGTGGCTAAAACTTCCAAAACTATGTTGAATAATAGTGGTGAGAGTGGGCAACCTTGTCTTGTTCCTGATCTTAGTGGAAATGGTTTCAGTTTTTCACCATTAAGGACCATGTTGGCTGTGGGTTTGTCATATATGGCCTTTATTATTATGTTGAGGAAAGTTCCCTCTATGCCTACTTTCTGTAGGGTTTTTATCATAAATGTGTGTTGAATTTTGTCAAAAGCTTTCTCTGCATCTATTTAGATGATCATATGGTTTTTCTCCTTCAATTTGTTATTATGGTGTATCACATTGATTGATTTGCATATATTGAAGAATCCTTGCATTCCTGGGATAAACCCCACTTGATCATAGTATATGATCCTTTTAATGTGCTGTTGGATTCTTTTTCTAGTATTTTGTTGAGGATTTTTGCATCTATGTTCATCAGTGATATTGGCCTGTAGTTTTCTTTTCTTGTGACATCTTTTTCTAGTTTTGATATCAGGGTTGTGGTGGCCTCACTGAATGAGTTTGGGAGTGTTCCTCTCTCTGCTATATTTTGGAAGAGTTTGAGAAGGATAGGTGTTAGCTCTTCTCTAAGTGTTTGATAGAATTTGCCTGTGAAGCCATCTGATCCTGGGTTTTGTTTGTTGGAAGATTTTTAATCACACTCTCAATTTCAGTGCTTGTGATAGGTCTGTTCATATTTTCTGTTTCTTCCTGGTTCAGTCTCAGAAGGTTGTGCTCTTCTAAGAATTTGTCCATTTCTTCCAGGTTGTCCATTTTATTGGCATATAGTTGCTTGTAGTAATCTCTCATGATCCTTTATATTTCTGCAGTGTCAGCTCTTATGTCTCCTTTTTCATTTCTAATTCTGTTGATATGAGTCTTCTCACTTTTTTTCTTGATGAGTCTGGCTAATGGTTTATCAATATAGTTTATCTTCTCAAAGAACCAGCTTTTAGTTTTATTGATCTTTGCTATTGTTTCCTTCATTTCTTTTTCATTTATTTCTGATCTGATCTTTATGATTTCCTTCCTTCTGCTAACTTTGGGGGTTTTTTGTTCTTCTTTCTCTAATTGCTTTAGGTGTAAGGTTAGGTTGTTTATTTGAGATGTTTCTTGTTTCTTGAGGTAGGATTGTATTGCTATAAACTTCCCTCTTAGAACTGCTTTTGCTGTATCCCATAGTTTTTTGGTCGTCGTGTTTTCATTGTCATTTGTTTTTAGGTATTTTTTGATTTCCTCTTTGATTTCTTCAGTGATCTCTTGGTTGTTAACTAGTGTATTGTTTAGCCTCCATGTGTTTGTATTTTTTACAGATTTTTTTCTTGTAATTGATATCTAGTCTCATAGCCTTGTGGTCGGAAAAGATACTTGATACAATTTCAATTTTCTTAAATTTACCAAGGCTTGATTTGTGACCCAAGATATGATCTATGTTGGAGAACATTCCATGAGCACTTGAGAAGAAAGTGTAGTCTGCTGTTTTTGGATGGAATGTCCTATAAATATCAATTAAGTTCATCTTGTTTGATGTATCATTTAAAGCTTGTGTTTCCTTATTTATTTTCATTTTGGATGATCTCTCCATTGGTGAAAGTAGGGTGTTAAAGTCTCCTACTATGATTGTGTTACTGTTGATTTCCCCTTTTTTGGCTGTAAGCATTTGCCTTTTGTATTGAGGTGCTCCTATGTTGCATGTATAAATATTTACAATTGTTATATCTTCTTTGTGGATTGATCCCTTGATCATTATGTAGTGTCCTTCTTTGTCTCTTGTAATAGTCTTTATTTTAAAGTCTATTTTGTCTGATATGAGAATTGCTACTCCAGCTTTCTTTTGATTTGCTTTTGCATGGAATATCTTTTTCCATCCCCTCACTTTCAGTCTGTATGTGTCCCTAGGTCTGAAGTGGGTCTCTTGTAGACAGCATATATACACGTCTTGTTTTTGTATCCATTCAGCCAGTCTGTGTCTTTTGGTTGGAGCATTTAATCCATTTATATTTAAGGTAATTATTGATATGTATGTTCCTATTACCATTTTCTTAATTGTTTTGGGTTTGTTGTTGTAGGTCTTTTCCTTCCCTTGTGGTCCTGCCTAGAGAAGTTCCTTTAGCATTTGTTGTAAAGCTGGTTTGGTGATGCTGAATTCTCTTAGCTTTTGCTTGTCTGTGAAGCTTTTAATTTCTCCATCCAATCTAAACGAGATCCTTGCTGGGTAGAGTAATCTTGGTTGTAGGTTTTTCCCTTTCATCACTTTAAATATGTCCTGCCACACCCTTCTGGTTTGCAGAATTTCTGCTGAAAGATCAGCTGATAACCTTATGGGGATTCCCTTGTATGTTACTTGTTGTTTTTCCCTTGCTTTTAATATTTTTCCTTTGTATTTAATTTTTGATAGTTTGATTAATACGTGTCTTGGCATGTTTCTCCTTGGATTTATCCTGTATGGGAGTCTCTGCGCTTCCTGGACTTGATTGACTCTTTCCTTTCCCACATTAGTGAAGTTTTCAACTATAATCTCTTCAAATATTTTCTCAGTCCCTTTCATTTTCTCTTCTTTTTCTGGAACCCCTGTAATTTGAATGTTGGTGTATTTAATGTTGTTCCAGAGGTCTCTGAGACTGTCCTCAATTCTTTTCATTCTTTTTTCTTTATTCTGCTCTGTGGTAGTTATTTCCACTATTTTATCTTCCAGGTCACTTATCCGTTCTTCTGCCTCAGTTATTCTGCTATGGATTCCTTCTAGAGAACTTTTAATTTCATTTATTGTGTTCTTCATCATTGTTTGTTTGCTCTTTAGTTCTTCTGGGTCCTTGTTAAAGGTTTCTGATATTTTCTCCATTCTATTTCCAAGGTTTTGTATCATGTTTACTATCATTACTCTGCATTCTTTTTCAGGTAGACTGCCTATTTCCTCTTCATTTGTTTGGTCTGGTGGGTTTTTACCTTGCTCCTTCATCTGCTATGTATTTCTCTTTCTTCTCATTTTGCTTAACTTACTGTGTTTGGGGTCTCCTTTTTGCAGGCTGTAGGTTCGTAGTTACCGTTGTTTTTGATGTCTGCCCCTAGTGGGTAAGGTTGGTTCAGTGGGTTGTGTAGGTTTCCTGGTGGAGGGGACTGGTGCCTGTGTTCTGGTGGATGAGGCTGGATCTTGTCCTTCTGGTGGGCAGGACCTGTCACCTGGTCTATTCTGAGGTGTCTGTGAACCTATTATGATTTTATGCAGCCTCTCTGATAATGGGTGGGGTTTTGTTCCTGTCTTGCTAGTTGTTTGGTATGGGGTGTCTAGCACTTTGGCTTGCTGGTCATTGAGTGGAGCTGAGTGTTAGTGTTGAGATGGAGATCTCTGGGAGAGCTTTCACCGTTTGATATTACTTGGGGCTGGGAGGTCTCTGGTGGACCAATGTACTGAACTCGGCTCTCCCCCCTCAGAGGCTCAGGTCTGACACCCGGCCGGAACGCCAAGACCCTGTCAGCCACACGGCTCAGAAGAAAAGGGAGGAAAGAAAGAAAGAAAGAAAGGAAGAAAGAGAGAGAGAGAGAGAGGGAGAGAGGGAGGGAGGGAGGAAGGAAGGAAAGAAAGAAAGGGAAATAAAGTTATTAAAGTAAAAACATATATTATTAAAAATTTCTTTAAAGTAATAAAAAATAAAAATAAAGAAAAAGAAAGAAAGAAAGAAGAGAGCAAACAAACTAATAAACAAATCCACCAATGATAACAAGCGCTAAAAACCATACAAAAAAAAAAAAATGGTCAGACAGAACCCTGGGACAAATGGTAAAAGCAAAGCTATACAGACAAAATCACACAAAGAAGCATACACATACACACTCACAAAAAGAGAAAAAGGAAGAAATATATATATATTAAATATATATATACATATTAAATATGTACATATTAAATATGTATTAAATATATACATATTAAAAAAAGAAAGGCAGAGAGCAACCAAATCAATAAACAAATCTACCAATCATAATAAGCTATAAATACTAAACTAAGAGAAACATAAAATCAGAAACAAATTAGGTGCAGAAGGCAAACCTGAAGTCTACAGTTGGTCCCAAAGTCCACCACCTCAATTTTGGGATGATTCGTCGTCTATTCAGGTATTCCACAGATGCAGGGTACATCAAGTTGATTGTGGAGATTTAATCCACTGCTCCTGAGGCTGCTGGGAGAAATTTTCCTTTCAATTCTTTGTTCGCACAGCTCCTGGGGTTTAGGTTTGGATTTGGCCCTGCCTCTGCTTGTAGGTTGCCTGAGGGTATCTCTTCCCCACCCAGACAGGATGGGGTTAAAGTAGCAGCTGATTAGGGGGGTCTGGCTCACTCAGGCCGGGGGGAGGGAAGGGTATGGAATGTGAGGCGAGCCTGTGGTGGCAGAGGCCGGCGTGACATTGCAAGAGCCTGAGGCGCGCCGTGTGTTCTCCCGGGGAAGTTGTCCCTGGATCACGGGAGCCTGGCAGTGGCAGGCTGCACAGGCTCCCAGGTGGGGAGGTGTGGAGAGTGACCTGTGCTTGCACAGAGACTTCTTGGTGGCTGCAGCAGCAGCCTTAGTGTTTCATGCCCGTCTCTGGTGTCCGTGCTGATAGCTGCAGCTCTCGCCCATCTCTGGAGCTCATTTAGGTGGTGCTCTGAATCCCCTCTCCTCGCGCACCCCAAAACAGTGGTCTCTTGACTCTTAAGCAGGTCCAGACTTTTTCCCGGACTCCCTCCCAGCTAGCTGTGGCGTACTAGCCCCCTTCAGGCTGTGTTCACACAGCCAACCCCAGTCCTGTCCCTGGGATCTGACCTCTGAACCCCGAGCCACAGCTCCCAGCCCCCACCTGCCCCGGCGGGTGGGCAGACAAGCCTCTCAGGCTGGTGAGTTCTGGTCAGCACCCATCCTCTGTGTGGGAATCTCTCCGCTTTGCCCTCTGCACCCCTGTTGCTGCGCTCTCCTCGGTGGCTCTGAAGCTTCCCCCCTGCCCACCTCCCGTCTCCACCAGTGAAGGGGCTTCCTAGTGTGTGGAAACTTTTCCTCCTTCACAGCTCCCTCCCAGAAGGGCAGGTCCCATCCCTCTTCTTTTTTTTTTTTTTTAACATCTTTATTGGAGTATAATTGCTTTACAATGGTGTGTTCGTTTCTGCTTTATAACAAAGTGAATCAGCCATACATATACATATATCCCTGTATCTCTTCCCTCTTGTGTCTCCCTCCCTCCCACTCTCCCTATCCCACCCCTCTAGGTGGTCACAAAGCACCAAACTGATCTCCCTGTGCTATGCGGCTGCTTCCCACTAACTATCTATTTTACATTTGATACTGTCCCTATTCTTTTGTCTCTGTTTTTCCTTTTTTCTTTTGCCCTACCCAGGTACAAGGGGAGTTTCTTGCCTTTTGGGAAGTCTGAGGTCTTCTGCCAGCGTTCAGTAGGTGTTCTGTAGGAGTTGTTCCACATGTAGATATATTTTTAATGTATTTGTGGGGAGGAAGGTGATCTGCACTTCTTCCACCTCTGCTATCTTGAAGGTCCTCTCAATTCCTTGTATTATACAATATTTCCTTGTTGCTTATCTATTTTATACATAGTAGTTTGTATCTCTTAATCCCATACCCCTATCTTGCCTCTCTCCCCTTCCCTCTCCCCACTGGTAACCACTAGTTTGTTTTCTATATGTTTGAGTCTGTTTCTGCTTTGCTATATACATTTGTTTGTTTCATTTTTTAGATTCCTTATATAAGTGACATCATACAGTATTTGTCTTTCTCTGTTTGACTTATTTCACTAAGCATGATATTCTTTAGGTCCATCTACGTTGTTGCAAATGGCAGAATTTCATTCTTTTTTATGACTGAATAGTATTCCATTGTGTATGTATACACCACATCTTCTTTATCCATTCATGACCTCTTTGATTGGTCCTTTAAATCTCATTTTTCCCCTAGATTTCCATGTATTTTTATTTATTGGAAATTTTTTCACTTTATCTGACTTATTAGCTTTCAGTTTTTAAAAATATGGTATTTTTAAATTCAAGAGCTGTTTCTTGCTTTTTAATTGTTCCTTTCACATAGTATTCTCATAGTGTTAGAAAGGAAAATATTCTCATAACTCTCTGATATTTTTAATTAAAACATCCTTGAAGTCTCTTTTTCTGTTCCCTGAGTTATTTTTCTTTTATGCCCCTTCCCCCCGTCATTCACTGTAGTCCCTTTTTTTATGTGGAAAGCTTTTCATAAGTGTTAGCTGATCCATTCATATTTAAGATTAAGGCATTTTAAATTATGTTTAAGTTGTGTATCCATACAGTAGAATACTCCTCAGAAATGAAAAAGATTAAACTACTGTTACATGGAACAACATCAGTGAATATCAAATGCATTATGCTAAGTGAAAGGAAAGGAACACAACAACATACATACCTTATAATTATATTTATGGAAAATTTTTGAAAAAGCAAAACTCTAGTGACAAAAGCAGATCAGTAGTTACCAGGATCCAGAGACTGAATAAAAAATTTGACTGCAAGACAATATGAGGGAAATTTTTAGGTGATGGAAATGTTCTATACTTTATTGTAGTAGTAGTTATATGACCATGTACATTGGTCAAAACTCATCAAATTTCACACATAAAATTGGTGAATTTTATTATATGCAAGGGATATTTCAATAAAGCTGATTGAACAGAAAGTAAATTGGAAATTCTCTGTGGGTGGGGCTTGTTGACTTGGAATTTTGAGTTGAGCTTTCCAAATGGGAAGCCATCCATTTCATTAGGGATGTCCTACAAATGGCAGTACGTGGAGGTCTTTACTGCTACTGAGAGTCCTTAAAGCAAGAAATAATTTACAGGTATTCTGCATGTGAGCTGGGTGTCCTGCCACTCCACATATAGAGTTTCAAATTATTCTACCTATTTTAATTATTACCACTTTTCATTGTATCTGTTGTCTCCAAGTCCCTAGATTTTCCTTTTAAATGTCTCACAATATGCCACTTAGAAGAAACCTCATTTGAATATTGAGATATATATTTAAATTTATATGTAATATGGATTTTTCACATGGAAACAAAAAGAGAAAAAAATGAAAACTGAAGAAACTATGTATCTATGTATATTTCTTTTTATTTAGAATTTCCACAAGCTGTGAAATTGAGTTTTGAGATAATGTTTTTAGCTCTCAGGGATTTCGGAGACCTCTGCTGACATTTAAGAGCCATGTGATGCCTAAGAAGAGGCACTGGGAGTATTTAAGAAAACACTCTCCTATGTCAGTCCCACTCTCTCCTCCCACCCTGGGCTATTATTTCTTTAAAATATTTGTAAAAAATTTAAAATATTTCAAAAATACCAAAAGTGCAAAAAATTAATATGCATCCCTCACCTAATTTTAAATGTCACCCTTTTGCCATGTTCTTTTTAGAATTTTCATAAGAACTAAAAATATTTCAGATGTTACTGAACTTCTCCCCACCTCCTTAGTCACTTTGCCCCATTCTCCCATTTCCCTTATAGAAATAACCATCCTCCTGATGCTGGTGTGACATTTCTTTACATGTTTTGGTATATGACAATAAATGATTAAAGACATATATAATATATCCATCTTTTTTTGTTTTAAAATTTTATATGAACACGATCATACTATGTCATCTTTTGTCACTTGATTTTTTTTCATTCAACTTTGTTTTTCAGTTTTATCCATATTGATAAATAGAACTAGTTCATTCATCTTAATAGCTGTAAAACAGTCAATGGAAAGAATAAACCAGAGTTTATGTATCCATTCCCCTCAGAGGACCATTGGGTAGTTTACATGTTTTTATAACTACATTCAGTGCTTCAGTGAACCTTCTTGCACATGTCTTCAGAAGCACACCTGTGGGGGGTTCTTTAGCACAGTAGCTCTCATATACTAGTGTGTATTAGAATCAGCTGGAGTGCTTACACAACACAGATTTCTGGATCCTATCCCTAGAGTCCTTGATTCAAGAGCTGTAGGTGAGCCCAAGAATCTGAATTTTTACCAAATTCCCAGGTGATGCTGATGCTGGTGTAGGGATCAGTCTTTGAGAACCACTGCTTTAGGGTTGATAGGTACGGGTGTTGGTCATTGGATATATACATATCTTCCACTGCGTTAGGGATTTCCAAATTGCTAGGATTTTTAAACATATAGAGTGTTTGCACCAATGTATACCTCTACTATCAATTTATGCATCCTTATTTCTTGCTATCTTGTTGAAAATTGGTATTGTGTCTTTAAAATTGTTGTTAATCCAAATGATATCTCTTGCTGTTTTATTTTATATTTTTCTAATTAATAGTGAGATTCAGCATAATATCTTATATTTAATGTCCAATGTTTTTTCTTTTCTGTAAATTCCATATCCTTTGCCTTTTTCCCCCCAGTTAGGTTGACAGGTTTGTTTATCTGTTTATTTCATTGTTTTATTGCTTCGTAGAGTTTCTTTACATATTATGAACACCAATCCTTAATCTGATAATAGGTAGCAAATCTCTTAATCTCCTAGACTGTGATTTTTTTCTTTTTATCTATGGTATTTTTGAAGGAGAAAGTTTTGAAATATTAATGGAATAATATTTTCCTTTTTTATTTGTGCTTTTACATTATTTTGTTTAAGAAATATTTCCCTGTCCTGATGCCATAAAGATTTAGCACCTATTTATATACTTAAATTTTTCTCCTTTCATTTTTCCCACAGTTTTTAATTTATTTGAAATTAATTATGAACATTGTATAATGTAGGAAGCTAATTTTTTTCCATATGGGGAATTGGTCACAATTCTTTCATAACAAAGTTTCCATTCATTTTTGTACCTGTTTCCAGACTTTTCTGTCCATTCTATTAATCTTCTGTATATTCCAGAATAATACTAAACTTTTAAATTACTTGAAATTAGAAATGACTAGAAAATATTGGTATCTGATAGAGAAATTCTTCTCACATTCCTCTTCTTCAAGATAATTTCATCTCTTCTTGGTCCTTTGGACAAATTTATCTACTTGGGTGAAAACTTTGGTTTACATTTTTCACTTGGCTCGATCTCTTTATTCAGTGTTAACATTTTTCTCTGTAATAACATGTATGCTTTTTTGGACTTCACTTCTTTTTTGCAAAAATTTGAGGTAGATTCCAAAAAAAAGACCACAACATAATAGAAATAAGAGTGTGTGTGTGCTTGAAGGTAAAAACAGGAGAAAAATATGCCAACCATAAAAGTCATAAAATTATTGGACTAAACATAAACCCTTATTCAAACCTTTCCAGTGAGGATAAAGAGGTTCCTCCTTTGAAAGAAGGAAACACACAAGTTTATGGTGGAAAAAAATGTATTCTAATACCAAACACTGTCAGAAAGTTTATTTTATTTAATTTTATTTAAAAAATTTTTTATTGGAGTAGAGTTGATTTACAGTGTTGTGTTAGTTTCTGCTGTACAGCAAAGTGAATCAGTTATACATATACATATGTCCACTCTTTTTTAGATTCTTTTCCCATATAGGTCATTACAGAGTATTGAGTAGAGTTCCCTGTGCTATATAGTAGGTCCTTATTAGTGATCTATTTTATATATAGTAGTGTGTATATACCAATCCTAATCTCCCAGTTTATCCCTCCCCTCCCCCTTTTCTCTCCTGGTAACCATAAGTTTGTTTTCTACATCTGTGACTCCATTTCTGTTTTGTAAATAAGTTCATTTGTACCATTTTTTTTTTTTTAGATTCCACATGTAAGTGATATCATATGATATTTGTCTTTCTCTGTCTGACTTACTTCACTTAGTATGACAATCTCTAGGTACATCCAGATAGCTGCAAATGGCATTATTTAGTTCTTTTTCATGGCTGAGTAATATTTCATTGTATATATGTACCATATCTTCTTTATCCATTCCTCTGTCAATGGACATTTAGGTTGCTTCCATGTCCTGGCTATTGTGAATAGTGCCACAGTGAACATTGGGGTGCAAGTATCTTCTCGAATTATGGTTGTCTCTGGATATATGTCCAGGAATGGGACTGCTGGATCATATAGTAGCTCTATTTTTAGTTTTTTAAGGAACCTTCATGCTGTTCTCCATAATGATTGTACCAATTTACGTTCCCACCAACAGTGCAAGAGGGTTCCCTTTTCTCCACACCATCTCCAGCCTTTATTGTTTGTAGATTTTTTGATGATGGCCATTCTGACTGGTGTGAGTTGAAACCTCATTTTAGTTTTGGTTTGCATTGTCAGAAAGTCTTACATGGAACATTTATGTCATAGGGAATATAGAAAAACAGAAACAACAATTGGTTAACAAGTACAGAAATGCATTTCTTATGGTGGCAGTGAATAACATTTTAATGTTATAAAAGTGGATAGCAGATAGCTAATATGACCCCTTCCCATGGTCCAACTTGGTTCAGAGATAGAAATGAGAATATCAAAGTCTTTAGGTAGATACAGTTTTTCTCTAACTTTGCGATTGGAAGCCAGGGCTCCTGGGTCAAATCCACCCCACCACCTGTTTTTGTAAGTAAAGTTTTGTGGGAACACAGCCACACCCATTTGTCTACATATTGTCTATGGCTGCTTTCTTGCTACCAAGGGCAGATTTGAGTACTTGTGATAAGGACCACATGGCCCGCCAAGCTGAAAATATTTACTATCTGGCCCTTTCCAGGAAAAGTTTGCCATTCCCTGCTCTAAATGATCATTCCTTAAATAATTAACTTTATACTTGCCCTAAGAATATTTTAAAATCCCCACTCACCTATTTTTTAGCACCTGAGAGTATAAGCTAAATGTGTAATTGGGCACAATGGCTGAGGTGAGGCACTTGGCCAAAATGATTCGTTAATGTCTTTATTCAGGAAGAGAACGTGCTCCCCCTGTGTATACTCTTCCTACCCAGGGACTTCATCACTCAAAGAAAAAACAACCTGCATTCTAAATTAGGGAGATTCTCTGTTTGTCTCGGCAATATACTTGTTCCTTTTGCTCCGTCTGGAGGGTGTTTCAGCCTCTTACCATCCACCCACCTCTTGGTCAGCTAGCCTTGGAGGTGCTTCCTGGACTCTCAGTAAGCAGTTCGTGGGAACCTTGAGATGGCATCTTTCTCCCCATCTGGACTCAAGTCCTGGTCAGCCCCGTGATTTTTGCAGCTTCTTTTCCCGGTAGACCTAGTGCTGAATTCCTCTCAGCTCCCTGATGCTAAGTCATCTTTGTCAAAATATTTTTGTTTGCTGAAGCACTGGTTAACTGAACGGTCATGACTCCAAACTGGCAATATGTTCCAGTGGAAAAAAGCACAGAATTTAGAGCCAGCCGTCCTGTTTTTGAGTTCCTAACCTTGATACTTACCAGATGAATGACCTTGGGCAGGTTGCTTTAACTCTCAGACTCACTCTTCTCATCTGCAAAATGAGGATACTAATAATGCTTCCCATACCTGTTAGGATTATTGTGAGAAACAAATGAGATATGGGAGAATAATTTGTAAACTACAAAGTAAAACACACATGCTCATTATTATTACCCGTTCGCAAAGGTTCCTGCAGTGGTTTTTCCTAATCTCCAAAGGCTTTTCATTTGTATTCAGGAACCAGCCCGTTAATTTTCCTTTGCAGCCACCTTGCCAAAGGGTCTCGCCATTGTGTTGGCATCTGTCTTCTCTGGAAAGGAATGTGCTGCTCCTCCAGGCACAGATCACTGTCCTAGAACCTAAATATCTCAAAGCTGAGCTGTGTGGTCTTTGACAGTCTGAGAGTAGAGGTCAGGGAAAGAATGTTCCTTTTGCCTCTCCCTGATTCTGTGTTATCTCCTGGCCCCAGACCCCAAAGCAGCCCTGATTGTGCTCAGCGTCGCACATACTCTTCAGTGAACACCACTCTTTAATTTCTTGCCTGACGCCTCTCTCTGTCTGAGCTCAGAACAAGGATAGAGGCAAAAGTGGGAACGGGGATGCAAGAATCCCCAAACAAACACTGCTCATTTTCCTCATTGTTCCCATCTCTTTTCTTAGAACCCCAAAACAAATTCCTCTCTTCATGAGGCTCTCTTTCCCCACCCCTTTATTTCACCTCTTTTCTATATCCTCCCACCATCTAGGAGGAAGAATTGCCATTGGACTCATCCCATTTCGGGACGTGGGTAGGGTCACTTACGAGTGGGTAGCATCACTCTTTATTAAAAGATATCATCATATATGATAACCTTAATTCTTTATATTCCTTCCTTGTATATGTCTTTTCAAGCATATGTACTGTTTTTTCTTCCATCTCCAGTATCATGGAACCAGCCCAAGAGTGGTCAGACTGCAAGATTTGGATTAAGCTCAGGGGAGGTAGAGACCCTGATTGGCTGCTAGAGAAAGCTTATCTGTCTCAACCTAGCCTTACTAAAACTCTGCATTGGATGTTGGGCTAAACTTAAAATTAGATAAAAAACAAAACAAAACAAAACAAATGAAACTCATTTGCTCTTATTTATTGCTTTTTCTGTGGATATTTCCCCCAGGGCTCTCATAAAGGAGGGGTAACTCAGATGTCTTTATACCATCAATAGTCCACACAGTTTATATCTATGAACTCGTAAATAAATTCCTAAAATGGTCACTGGATCACTGTTTCCTGCAAATGGCTAGTCTTTGCATCCTGGGCTAAGCTCAAGTGGGATACCGTGTTACAAACTGTAATCTAAATTTTCTTCAGTTTGGCACTGACTGTTTTCTACAGAAAGGAAAAATAAGAATTACCAAAAAAAAAAAAAACCAAAAAAACCCAAACCAAAAAACCTGACCATTATATCTTTGCCAGATAAAACATAATTTGCTTTATTTTTCCCCTTTGCACCATTAAGAGATTTATTGTCTCCTATTTATTTTCAGCACTTTTCTTCATTTCTGGGAAGTCTGACCTGCCTAAATCATTATTGCATCTGAACAGAGTTTTGCAGACAGATTTCCAGTAATGGGCTCAAATAATGGACTCTGTTTGGTGTTTCAATGGCCCTTTAATGGCACAGAGAAGGGCAGTGCTTCTTACATGTTTCCTGAGAAGCAAACATGAAAGCCCGCCTGTCACTAGGGGGCCTAGTGACATAATCCGAAACAGCCCACACCAAAATTTAAAAATTCTTTATAGTCACATATTATGGAAAATGTGCATTCTGCATCACAATATATTTGTGTTTCCTTATATATAAACATGTCTTAGTGTTTTAATTGACATTTCAGGCAGGTGTACCTTTTTTATCCTGGCACAGTTGCGCTGGTTACTGCTTATTGTTACCCACAGTCTGAAATACATATGATTTAGATTCAGGGAAACTGGATTTGAATTGAATCTGTGACTTTTGGATGCCTAAATCTGGACAAATACTTATTCTCTTAGAGCGGTAGATCCTCATCTGTAAAAGGGGCTGTAATGATGATTGAATTTACAACTTGAAGGATACCTTTTGGTGAGGAATTGTTCAATGTTGAGAGGGAGGGACTGACTAGAACCAGTGGGGAAGTCTGAATCTGAGACTGTTTTGATGATGATTAAGTGCAGGCTTTTACATGATATTTAACTGCTCTCATTTTGCAATAGTTCCACTCTATCATATTAGTTCCTTGGGGATGTTTATAGAGTTTTTCCTCATAGGAGTGCCAATGTTAGGAACAATAATTCTCATAGGAAACTTTTGAGACAGCTGCCAGCCCCAGGCTCCCAGACTCACCCCTGGTGAACCTAACTTCAACAAATACTTATCAAGGAATGTTTCTGTGTCTTTCACTTGCTCGGTACGCTGGGCCGTATGGAAAAATTGTGAGCTATGGTCCACACTCTCAAAGACTTGAAGTCTTATTAGAGGAAACCCACAAGGCAGTTCTAAGAATTCATCAGTAATAATATGGGAATATGTAAGAATATAATACATAAGAATAATACACACTTATCAAGGGCCTACTGAACAATATACTTGGCATGTTTCTTCTAATTCTCAGAATAACACTGAAAGATAAAAACTATTATTTCTGTTTTACTGATACGGAAATCAAGGCTGTAGCTCAAGACTGTATAATCAAATGCCAAAAAGGAAAAGTAGATTTAATAGTGTCACGTGTCAGCCACCATATCCTACTGCCCTGAGTTATTCTGTGTAAATGGATTTTTCCCACACTGATTCTTTTTAGGTCAAGTGGAGGTAAAAGTGATAACCTCTCTGCTTCCAGAAGCAAAGCTGATATGAGATTTATTCAGTCCTTGCTGCATTGGGCAAAGAGGTTCAGTACTGTAAAAAAAATAAGCCTAAATTTCAGCACCATGGCTTAGATTCTTCTCTCCCTCCTTCCCACTTCTATTGTTGTGCCTGACACAACCAGCCAGGCAGAAACTTAGCACTCACTAGTATCCATGTGCTATTTCACCTTCCCCAGTCGATGGAATGACTGAGTTGGTTAAGGATCTGAGCGCCTTTCCCATTGTCTCTTCTTCCTCTGTGTCAGCAAGATGGTGCCAGAATGACCCTGGAAACACAAGGGGCAGAGCCACAATATGGAAGACACCTGGGTCTCTGAGTCACTGCTGGGAGGAGAGCTTCCAGGAGAGCCATCCCAATAGGGACATCCACATGGGACTTTGTATGAGCAACAAGTAAACTTTTATTGTGTTAGGCCACTGAGATTTTAGGTTGTTTGTTACAGCAGGTACCCTGTCTGACCAATCAGCAGGTGCTGAATAATACTTGCTATCCATGTGCTTCATATTAAACTTGCTTGCGAAATTTACAAAACCCCTCATGCCCAGGTTACAGACCAATTTAATCAGGATCTCTAGGGGGTGGTATCCAGGCATCAATCTTTTTTTTTTTAACTTCCTAGGTGATTCCATTGTATATTCGAGTTTGAAAACCAGCGTGTTGTATCGGTGGTATTCTAAAAACTGTGGTCTGTGGATTTTGTTAGAAATGCAAATTCTTACATCTCCCTATCTGTGGAATTGGATTCTCTTGGAATTTGTGTTTTAGCAAGCTCTCTGGGGGATTCTTCCGTATATTAAAGTTAAGAAGCACCATTCTAGAACACTCTGCTCTAGTGATTCTCAAAGTATGGTTCTCTTGCTATCATCAGAGTCACCTGGAATACTTCCTAAAGGCGGGTTTCTGGACCCAGGCCCAGGCCTACTAAATCAGAATCTCATGATGGAAGTGCCTAGATGGCTATATCCCTCAAGATTTTTCTAGATAATTCTTGGCTCACCAGATTCACGCTTTTCAGTTACCAACACTGTTGCCCTTTCCCTAGAATCAAGGCGTTTCCCACCATTCCTCGTCACCAGCCACCAGGTCCCTCTGAGTTCTGTCCATCCCCAGATGGGAAGGATGGCTGCTTAACCTTACATGTAGCTTCCTGCTGTAGTTAGTTGTTTTAGATAGAGAACTCCTCCAGTGCTTTCGAGTGTTTGTTTACAGACCATTAATTATTAAACACGGACGTTCTGAAGCAGAGAAACTTTCAACTTAAATGATGAGAAGAGAGACTGGTTGAAGAGAGACAGACTTGAAAATGAGGACTTCCTAAAATATGATTCCACTGATAGAGCTCTGATTTCTACTAATCTTTTCAAGGAACCATATCTACTGCATGAGGAAAGCTGCCTATGGGACTAATTTAGATGATAAATGGAAAGAATTTAAATGAGAAATGGAAAAGGCGTATGCAGAAGCAAGAAGATGATTGAAAAAAGACTAAGTTATGTCAGTTCATTGGGCAGGGCCTGGTTTGGGAGTGTACTTTAATCATGGCGAAAGTCCCTGCAAGTTTATAAAGACAGATTCTATAAAAGGCCTTTTTGATCAGAGAGAATCAAAATCTCTTTCTTTCCCCATTTCTTTTTTCTCTCTCTTTCTCTCTCATTACTTGAAGTTAAGTTTACGCTGGATTTTGGGAGGGCATGTTGGTAATTTATATGGCAGACAGAAGAAGCGGGTTCTAAAAGCTGTACATATGGCAGTCTTGGTGCCTGCCATTGTGGCCCCTATTTTGTGCTGCCCTTATTCCTTACTTTGTGTCTATCACAGGCGCTTGTATAATAACAAGTCTGAGTTGGAGAGCTAGAGGTGCAAGGTGTGAACAGGGAGGTGTCTGGTCTGGCCTTAAGGAAGGTTGCTGTTGAAAGAAATATATGTATGCTCAGGAGGAAGGGCTCTGTGCCGTGTGTTGAGCAGGAGGGGAGCCTGGGCTGAGCAGGGAGACGAGCAGATTCACTCCTCATCGCTCTGTGAACTGTGGGGAACACAGCGCCAGCTCACTGCTCCCGTTAGAACTCTCCCACTGTACCCCTTTGCACGTGGGAATGGCGGGGTGAGGATGGAGGAGTCCTCTATGTATCAGGAATGGCCTGGGTGCACCCAGGCAAAATTGGATGGAGTAGAAGAAAGCATGTTTCATGTGTGGTGGGACAGATCCCCAGGGCTCAGTCTCACCTGCAGGTATTGAAGGAAGCCTCAATCTGCCACACAGAGCACACGGCACCATGAGTAGGGGGACGTCCACGGGTTAAAGTCCTGCACGCACTTGTCCACAGGGCTTTAAGTTCTAGGAGACGACCCCAAATCTCAGAAAGTGACTGAAACACAGCAATCTGCAATCCTCAGGTAGTTAAGTAAAGAAGGCCCCAGTCATTCTGTCAGAATTTAGAATTTCCAGTCCCTGGGAGGAGACATGAGAAGAAGGCAATGTAGCATGGTAGCTGGAAGCTTGGAATTGGGGTCAGGAGGTCTTAAATTTGTACCCTCGTTCTATCACTTTATCAACTATGTGGCCTTGAGCAAATTACTTGATCTGTTGGAGCCTCTGTTTCCTGCTTCCTGAAATAGTTACAATACACACATGCATATATGCCTTATAAGGGGTCATGAAAAATAAACAAGACAGTGTCTCTAAAAGACTCGGCAGAGTCCCTGGTGCAGGGTGAATAAACTGTAATCACTTTTCTCCTGCATGATAGCTGTAAGTCTTGGAGGGGTAAAAATGGAAGGCAGCAGTGCAGAGGAGACACGTATGGGATACCCTAGGTTATAAAAATGATGACCAAGGCAGAGGCCCAGTTTTCCATAATGGATGGAACTACAACATACAAAAGAGGTAGAGATTCATTTACCCTAAACTGGCATCCAGCCAGGGGCAGGGCGGCAGCTAGGGTAACATATTGCTAACCCATGGCAACATGATTGGGACCATCAATACATCCTTTTTCAGGGAAGTGTTGAGTGCTAGTGAGCCATCATGGAAAGCACATAGAGTTTGGACCTAGGTTTAAAGCCAGCCTCTACACTGTACTAGGTGTGTGACAGATTGAAGTTACTTAACTTACATTTGTGAAAATAGGGGTGAAGGGAGATGAAAATACTTGCCTTTCAGATTTGGAGCAAAGAGCGGAGATGGGCCAAGAAAGTGCTGGGAACATGGTGGAAACTCACAAAGTGGCAGTTATTGAGCAGGGGTGGAGCCCAGACTACACAAGGTCCCTACTTGCTCGAGTCATG
Organism: Balaenoptera borealis; assembly: GCF_965194805.1. Lineage (NCBI taxonomy): Eukaryota > Metazoa > Chordata > Mammalia > Artiodactyla > Balaenopteridae > Balaenoptera > Balaenoptera borealis. Next base: position 22,183,754 of record NC_138876.1, read on the forward strand.
GGCCGGGGGAGAAGAGATACCGAAGCCTATGCAGCAAGGAGGGTTGGCTTAGTACTTAGGAGTAACTAACTAAAAATGAGACATTGTTTTTGCACTTTCCATTGCCTTCCAGGGTGCTGCATACATGTAGCAAAAATTGACAGTTACTATGTACCTCTTTCTTGAATATGCAAACAGCTTAGATTCCACACTGTGGTAAAGGCTACTTGCAGATCTGATTACGCCCCCCCTGTGCTTTCCACTGTATACCTAGCTTCAAAGCTATTCTTCATCCCAAGTTCACTTTCCTTAAGTAGATCCTATTAAGGGCACTGTACTGCAGAGCAATTCTCCTTAAACGCCCCCCCCACCCCGGCCCTGCAGCGCCGACACAGGGGCTAACTGATTAATGCACTGGTCCTTAATACCTTCTCCTTCTAAGGTCTGGTTCAAGTCAGCACCCTTTGATTAGCACTATCTTTTCCAGCACTCTTTTGCATCTCCCTTCTGCTGGTGTTTATTCCTGAAAGGGAGGCGAAAAGATTAATGAAAAAAACTTGTCAAGTTTGCAAGATCACATTATCTAGTGATAAACCTCCTCAAATGTTCCAAGTTTTCTGACTGATTTTTCTGATCATAGAAATGATCAATTTTCCACCCAAGCAATTTATTTAAGAAGGGAAATATATTTGTATGTATATAAACACCATTGCTGGTGGGTGCTCAAGAATATGGTTTATTTCAGCAGTAGGCCCTTGAAACTCAGTAGTTTCACAGAATTATTGATGCAATAAACCTCAGTGGTTTGTTACAGCATTAAGGGCCCACTGTTTACTTCAATCTATTAATCAATACACCAGACATTAGTTGCTGGCAACTTATGATATTTTAAGGATTATTACTAATGTTTTTTGTTACAATTTCTTTCTTGCTTTGTTCTTTTTTTGGCTGCAGGGAGGTAGGAATCTGTGGCTGATTGGATGTGCTCTCACCTGCAAAACATCACGGGGATATAATAGGTGAGAGAAGATTTACTTAGAAAAAACATTTTTTTTTTAACTCAACCAGCCAGAAAAATAATACCCTTCTTAATACTGAAGAAAGAAATGTGAAATGTGAGTGTTTTATATAGTGGCTCTGCTGCTACATGTCTTCTTCCTGGACACCTTGTTTGTAAATGGCATTGAGAATGGGAAACGGATGACGATAAAACTGGCCTTCCACGAATCTCCGGTTCTCTGTAGTGCAATTTGAAGGCAGGCCATTTTGTAGGAAGTATTCCCCAAAGGCGTGATCCTCTGAACCCTGGAAGTTTTTCTTGTGTTAATGTTTGCTTTTTTTATCTGTGAATATTTGGCTCTATTTCTTTCCATACACTTTGGCATGGTCTCTGTTAGAATAACATGTAGTTTATGCTTAGCTTTGGGGTCACGATGACTATCAAACTGCAAATCAACAGGGCAAGAAAAAGTGCTGTTCAGCCAGTGCTTTCTAGAGAAGAACTGAAGCTGGGATTTCGTGTCTGGGGACAGCAAGCATGAGGGGCATTTCCAATTGTGGGGAAATTTCCCCTGGAGGAAGCCTTCCGCTTGTACACATGTGCTAATTTTGTGCTGTGATGTTCTGTCTCTAAATCTAGGTGGGTAATTAAGTACTGTTCTAGCTGGAGTTTATTCCTTCCCTCCTCTGTCTCTTTATTTCTGAGCTTAATTCACAGTCACTTAGGTGGAGGAGGTGCCAAGGGCAACTCATTTCTTGCTGTATTAGTAACTGAAGTGCTACCTCTATGAATAATAGTAACATCGGGCAGTTGGCTGGAAATGGTTCCCCCGGTATTTCTTAGTATCAGTGGTCTCTACTTCCAGTAGAATTTAGGGAGCTACTGTAGTTTTCTTTAAAAAATTCCAAGGATAGCTCTATTATGCATTTGTGTACCCCCAAATTAAAAATGAAGTCAGCAAAAAGATAGTTTTTTTTGTTTCCTAAGTTAATCTCTATAAAGACTTTTTCTTCTTCATTCTTAGCTCAATGACCCAGGAATAGCTGTGTTTAAGTTCTTTTAAGGAGAAATTTTCATTTTTCTCAGTTGGCCATTAAACTGAAAACATTAAATAAATATTATTAATAATAAATTCATGAGGAATAAGTCCTAAGAAGCAGAATTAAATTGCTGCTGAAGCATCTTTCTGTCTTTTAAATTTGCAGTTAATGTTACCAATAGGAGATAAGATGAATAATAAAGAATGGACACCAGGCACTTGAGAAACCCACATAAACATGAAACTTAATGCTTATAAAAGTGCAGCGTATCCGCAGCTGGGAGGGCAAAAGAGTGCAGTGGAAGGAAGTGAAAGTCAGTGTCTAATAACTTCAGTTAGAGTCTTGGTGTCAACAACTCTATTTTGAAGCAAATACCTCAGTGTGCTTTTCATGGGATGAAATACTGACCTGATCCCAGAGGGAATGGCAGATTGTCAAGGAGTTGGTGAATGATTCTCAAAGTTCAGGTTCTCCATGTTACCAGAGTTTGCTTTTTCAAGGGATCACTGACTCAGTGCAAACATTTTGCAACACTCTCACATGCAATGTCTCAGTTTCTCCCTCTGTAAAAAGGGGATATTTGCCATGATGGTGAATCTTCAGGGTGCTGAGTATGTTAAGGCCATAGCCACATTCATTACATGATATCAGTTTCAAGAATTAATTAGGTGCTGCCTAGTATTTACATCCCTCAGTCCTAAGCACTGAGACTGTTTTAGCCTTTCCATCCATCACCTGACTCTATCATCATCCTTCAGCTCTCCTTTTGGTTTCTGCCTGGCATGTATTTTCTTTCTTTTTTTTTTAAATTAATTTTTATTGGAGTATAGTTGATTTACAATGTTGTGTTAGTTTCTGCTATATGGCAAAGAGAATCAGTTATCCACATACATATATCCACTCTTTTTTAGATTCTTTTCCCATGTAGGTCATTACATAGTATTGAGTAGAGTTCCCTGTGATATACAGTAGGTTCTTATTAGTTATCTATTTTATATATAGTAGTATAGTAGTATGTATATGTCAATCCCAATCTCCCAATTTATCCCTCCACCCTTGGTACCCATATGTTTGTTTTCTACATCTGTGACTCTATTTCTGTTTTGTAAATAAGTTCATTTGTACCATTTTTTTAAGATTTCACATATAAGCGATATCATATGATATATGTCTTTCTCTGTCTGACTTACTTCACTTAGTATGACAATCTCTAGGTCCATCCATGTCACTGCAAATGGCATTATTTCATTCTTTTCTATGGCTGAGTAATATTCCATTGTATATATGTACCACATCTTCTTTTCCATTCATCTCTCGATGGACATTTAGGTTGCTTCCATGTCCTGGCTATTTTAATAGTGCTGCAACGAACATTGGGTGCCTGTATCTTTTCGAATTATGGTTTTCTCCAGATATATGCCCAGGAGTGGGATTTCTGGGTCATATGGTAGCTCTATGTATTTTCTTGAAATTGTGGCAGAACCCTTAACTGTCCCTTAGAATTCTGTCTGTGGTATGTCCATGAAGCATCTCCTTCATCTATTTCTGTTTTTTTTTTTTTAATTGGTTAATCTATACTCTATATTTATTGCACTCGTTTTCTGGGACTCTGATAATCTGAGATAAATTTAGGAGCATCCTCTTTAAATCAACTAGAGATATGATTAGAGTTAGCTGGGATCTTCAGCCTTTCAAGATGGATTTGAATTATTTTTAAATGGATTTGAATAACTCTGCCAAAAATGTGTTCTTAATTGTCTATTCTGAGCGCATGAGGTTTACTTTCTTATGCAAATTTCGACAATAAGCAGATAGGCAAAGTAGGTGTGCACACTGAAGAAATATTTTTATTTAAAAGTCTGCTTTGATCATTGCTCATTAATCGTTAATAGTAAGAGAATTGGACAACTTAGGAGAAAGTTTGGAAATTAAAAAAAAAGTTTCTTCTTAACCACAAATACTACTGCCTGAGATGTTTGGGTATGCGGCAGCCTGCTTTATTGTTTGGATTCATCTATTTCACCTTTATTTCTTTATTTTTAATACCTAATCCTGTCTTCTAACTTATTCAGTTTCAATCAAGAACTTTTTTTCTTGAAATAGTCTCCCAAACAGGAAAAATCCTTCAACTTGATTAGCAAGAAATTAGAACAGTGAACTGAAATTAAACATCTACTCTCCAACTTGAGTTTAATTAAATTTTCTCACTTACTTACAGATTTAGTATATTTTAGATGCCTTAACAGAATTCTTATGAGTAAGAATAAATGTCCTTTTCTGCAGGGCCTGTGCTCTTACCTGTTCTGTGTATGTGAATGTGCTGTTGTTTCCTTTGCATCAATAGCACTTTATTTCCTTTGCTCGTGTTCCCCTCCAGCACACTTCACTTTATTTCTCCTAGTACATAAATCAACTTTTTTTAAAAACTATATTTTCTATCAGCTACTCAAATATTCATCTCAATTAGGCTCCTTATCCAATTGGGACTCATTCCAAATCTTTAAAAACAATTCATGATAGAAGTTATGAAGCTACCATATGACCCAGAAATCCCACTCCTGGGCATATATCCGGAGAAAAACATAATTCGAAAAGATACACGCACCCAATGTTCATTGCAGCACTATTACAATAACCAGGACATGGAAGCAACCGAAATGTCCATCGACAGATGAATGGGCAAAGAAGATGTGGTACATATATACAATGGAATATTACTCAGCCATAATGTTTTTTATTTCTACTCCTACTTGTGTCTTGTATAATTTGACTGCTTGACATTTTTCCTCCTATCTCAAGTGGATTATACGTATAAATGAAAGTCTGGATTTGAGTTTTCTTTCTTCATTAGAATACACATAAGCTTTGTAAGAATTCTAGTATGTTTTAAATGTGCTTTCCAGAACTATAAGAAATGAGCTTTTTTCAGCCTGTTCAGATTAATTTTTTTTCTTTTTTTTTTTAGAAATTCATGTTCTTTTATTTATTTACTTATGACTGTGTTGAGTCTTCGTTCCTGTGCGAGGGCTTTCTCTAGTTGCGGCAAGCGGGGACCACTCTTCATCGCGGTGCGCAGGCCTCTCACCATCGCGGCCTCTCTTGTTGCGGAGCACAGGCTCCAGACGCGCAGGCTCAGCAATTGTGGCTCACGGGCCCAGTTGCTCCATGGCATGTGGGATCTTCCCAGACCAGGGCTCGAACCCGTGTCCCCTGCATTGGCAGGCAGATTCTCAACCACTGCGCCACCAGGGAAGCCCCAGATTAATTTTTCACTGACTCTTTGTTTCAGATTGATTTTGCTTTTAATAAAAACATCAAATGAAACCAGAAATATAAACCAACTCTATCTACTCTGTAAGGGAAAACAATAGAATTAGAAAAATGTAGTCATCAGGATGTCAGCTAGATATGTTTGGGGAGATTGGGAGAAAGAAGTGATAGTTTCCTTATGCCTGTAAAAAAGCTCAACCCTTCCTCACCCCCTCCCCACCATGCTCAGAGGGTTACTACATGAGAAAAGATTTTTAATTGAGTTTTTAATAGGAAGTAAGTGGATATTGATCATTCAAAGCTCTAATTGTAATGCTCAACACTGGATTTGTTAGGGCCTTCCTTCCAAATCCATAAATTCTAATTTTGAAACAATTTGGTTGCCATTGGAAATTGTGTCTGTTGAGTGCAGAAAAAGTGAAGCCCTACTATAGTGACCAAATTGTCCATCTTTTTTATGCCAATAACACGAAATCACAGGCCTTCCGTAGAATCATGGAGACACAAAGAATAGATGACAGGGTTACAAATGTACTAGAAATATAGTCCTAAATTTCCCTGAATGCTTTGAGGAATATTCTCTAAATTTTATAAACTGGTACATGATAACTTGCTTTAGTACCCTGATGAGATTGAGAAAAATGGTGAACTAAAAAGCAACATTTAATCAGAGCTACTCAAATATTCATCTCACTTAGGCTGCTTATTCAATTGGGACTCATTCCAAATCTTTAAAAACAATACATGATAGAAGTTATGAATATCTTAAGATACACTAATCCCCAAACCTACTTCTTTTGCAGTCTTATACATTTCAGCGAATGTCACCTTGGGTCTTCTAGTTGTTCTTACCAAAATTCTTGATGTAATCTTGGACTCCAGTCTTCCTTTTACACCCCATATTCAATCTATTAGCAAATCCTTTTTTCTCTATCATCAAGCTATATCTAGAACCTTCTCATATTTCACAACTTTCCCCACTACTTGGGAATTTTAGTCCTAGCCATCATCATCTTTTCCTTGGATATTTGCAATAGCATTTTTATTACTGTCCCAGCTTCTATGCTTGCCTTCTTATTCTCAAACTAGAAATCAGAATAATGTGATTAAAAATAATCCAGATCACGTCTTTCCTCAGCTCAAATCCTTCCAACTGCTTCCCATTTCACTTAGAGTAAAAGCCAAAGTCTTTGTAGGGCCAACACAACTCTCACTGCCTCCTCCTCCTCCACTGTGTCGATGATCTGTTTCCTGTGAATTCATCCTTGTTCACTCCGCTCCATTCATTCTGGCTTCCTTGTTTCTTTAACATGCCCAGCGTGCTCTGCTTCAGGACCTGTGCCATTGCTATTCTGCCAGTAATACATTACCATGGTCAAAAAAAAAAAAAAAAAACTCTATGCCTTAGGTTTTACATTGAGAAAAGGCTACAAATACTATCAGTCAGCTCTTACAGTGTAACAAACTACCCCAAAACTCACTGACTTAAGATGTCAAACATTTATTACTACATCTCACAGCTCTGTGGTCACTGGGTCTCAACTGATCCAGGCTAATCTAGACTGGGCATGTTACTCATCCACAGATTGGGTGTGGTCTTTTCTCTAGCTGGGTTAGTTCTAGCCCTGGCTAGTCCTTCTCATGCTAATGGCAAACATGTGGGAAGGCAAGTAGGGATATTTTTGTAAGACTGTGGAAGTATTTGCTGTTGACCATTGTCATCATCTTAGAATAATGTCTTTTGGTTTATTAGTAGAACTCGTTTGGAAGAATGGGTTTGAGCAAAATGGCAGTAGGCTGGGGTTAAGTGAATGGTGGCCACCAGTTTAGTTCAGCATTAAGGCCTTCTGATCCAGGACTGAGTTTTTGTTCCTCCTGGGTTAGCTAGTTTTAGGGAATCACCCATGAGGCTATAGATTTAAATTAAAAGAGAGGCTTCAGTGCAATGCAGGGAGGTGACACGGGAGTCTTGGCCACCGGTTTACACAGCTTACTTGTACTTTTTGGATCTTCTCTTGCCCTATCCCATCATATAATGGGCTGCTGCTCTGCCCACCTACACTTAAGACTTACTAGATCTAACTATATCCAGGTCATGATGGCAGCTCCAGCTGAAAACTTAACATCTAATGGTCAGTCACTCAGTCTCCACTAGGGTCTACAAAGATACCATGAACTGCTTTTAAAATGGCAACAGATTCTCTACTGCTAATGTCGTAGCCTTGTGGCAGAACCCTTGGTGTCTGTATGATGCTTGCATTAGGGCTTGTCAGAGATTACAGACAGCATCCTAATCTACTGTATGTACTTCTAGCACCATCAGTTTGCTGGGTCAAATATCTTCAATGGCACGACAGCTTCCATGATAGCCTGGACCAGTTGTACACACCTCTCTTGCTCTTGCTCTTACTCTTAGAAGCTTTTTGAGTCACTTGATAAATAGGTTTCTTCTTGATTTTTTATATCGTAATAGCTGTACTTCAGTGGTCAGAGAACTATCCTGAGAATTCTTTCAGGTGCTACGGATATTCATTCACTTATGCACCCAAGGACCAAGCAGATAAATTTAGCTTTTATCCAATTATGACTTATACAATTCCAGTGCCAGTGCTATTGCATAAGCCCAGTGTTTTACCTTCTGTACCTCAACTTAATTCACCACTGATGAACATCTCATAGTGTTGATGCTGTAGCATGCAAGAGGTTATTATCAAAGGGATTGTATTGTTATCTGGCCAGGGAGTAAAACCATTTCTGAATCCCATCCTGATGGTCTGATTTTCCAGAGCCACTCCTTATAACAATGATTTTAGCCTAGGTTCTCCAAAAAGCAGAGCCTGAGGAAAGGCTTGTGTGTGATTGGATTCTCTTGGGAAGTGATCTTTAAGAATAGAGTTGGAAAATGGGGTAAATGTAGTGGGGAAAGAGGGAAAACCAATCTGAGTGTTCTACCAGGCTGATCACCACTATGGGGATCTGGGAGATTGTCTCATGAGGGATCTTCTGAGGAGCAGTTTGACACACTGAAGCACCATCTATCAGAAATGCTGATAAGCTATAGAGTGATTTCTGTTTTGGAGAAAACATTTTGTGAGCAATTTGGAGAGATATGGTTTGAATTACACTTGTAATAATGGGCAATGTATGTCAGGCCTTAAGACTTTGTGGTATCAAAATATTCCTTAATGATGTGCTTGAAATTGTAATATGTATATTTATCCAAATTGGTTGACAAATAGGATGAATGACTGAATCAAGAATTAGGATTAGAAAAGTCCAGCCTTTCCAGATTTTTTTGTTGTTCTTTATTCATCTCATCTCTCTGCCCATTCTCACTTTTTAGAGCAATACTGTTCAGTAGAAATATAATAAGCTGCATAAGTAACTTTAAGTTTTCTAGTAGCCATGTTATAAAGGTAAAAAAGAATCTGATGGAATTAGTTTTAGTAATGTACTTTAATCCAAATATGTCCAAAATATGATGATTTCAACATATAGCCAATATAAAAATTGTTAATGAGATATTTTACATTTGTTTGTTACTAAATCTTCAAAATCTGATGTATATTTTATATTTAAAGCACATCTCAGCTTGCATGGGCTGCATTTCAAGTGCTCAATAGTCGCATGTGGCTAGTGGCTAACGTGTTGGATAGCACGGTCTAGAATGCCTTATCTGTTCTTGGCCTGGTTAATTTCTTCTGCCCTTCAAGGTACACATCAAATATCACCTCTTCTGAGAGTTCTTCATAGTCTTTCCTTTTTATTTACCTCCCTTAAGATTTCAACAACAACAACAGTAGCAAAAGTTTGTGCATTCCTTCTAAAGGTTATCAATTACTTTGTCTTTGTATTAATCATGGTGCATATCCTGATTTATGATTCTTTGTTAAATTATTGATCATTACCACCAGACTCTGTTCCTGGAGAGCAAAAATTGTGTCTTTTATCTCTATAGTCCAGAATCTCACTAATTTTTTTTAAAATTAAACAATTAGCTGAAGTTAATAACAAGGTGACATTAATATATATAAATGTAAGGAAACTTTGTCCCTGAAACCAACCCCATTAATACAGTATGGGAGGAATGTGATTTAGAAGCAATCCACTTGAGTAAGATCTAAGGACCTTAGATTTAATGATTAGTTCAATAGGAACAAATATTAGTATTTTCGTGCCCCAAACATGGATGCCCACTAAGTTTGCATTAACAAATGTAGTGGACAAAGGAAGAAGGAGACACTAGACTTTCCTTTCAGCTGGTCAGATAACATACAGAGCAATAATTTTGGTGATACCATTTTGGAATGGTATCAAACAAACTGGAGTGCAGAAGAAGACATAAAACCACGTCATAAGAACAGAGGATTCAGAACTGGAGATGTTTAGAACAGAGATAAGAATGACCGAGGAAGAGGACATTCCCTCCAAATACTTGAAGGACTACAATTAAAGAATGGATTACACTTGTGAGCTTCGAAGAAATAAAAAACAGATTTATTGATGTAGGCTGTAAGGACTCATATTTCAACCTTACACAAGCAAATAACAGAGTCTAAAACGATGCCTGAACATCCAAGAGGTACTTTAAAATGTTTGAATGAATGAATGAATGAAGTGAGAATTGACCACCTTGGTAGGTAGGGGATTTCTCTTTCTGCAAAGCATTCAAGCACAAGCTGGATAACAACTAGGAAATGTTGTAATGGGGATAGATGGCGAGAATAGATGTACTCTATGCTTCCTTGCAAGCAATGAATTCTTCTTTTCAATAATTCTATTCACTTTAAAGAAAAACAGCATTGCTTTTACTCAAGTCAGTGTTGACAGTGTACATAGCTAGTTATATATCAGTCCTAAGAAACTCTCCAACCAAAACAATAATGTCATTTTCCCTTGAGTAATTCTCACCAGGTTTCTGCTTTTGGAAGACTCAGTTGGTTAAAGAAGGTTCATAATCAGTGTTTTCAGAATACATTTCAGGACATGAAGCAAACCTCACACCGACAATGCATTATTACTTATTTATTTTTAGCCATTAGTCATGGAACAGCACAGGTGCCCAGAATTCCCTGGGTACGTAAGCATGAAACCTCTGCCTCGGAGAGCTTCCAGTCTAGATTGAGACAAATGCAAAACAGGAAACCTGAGCTTTACCACAAGAAGATGAATGGGCATCATTGATACCTGCATGTGTGACCTCTTCCAGACAGTAATGCTTTACTTATTCAGAAGGCTTCAAGTAAAAAGCAGCTCAGGGCATATTTTTATCTTCGAGAAAATATAATAATCAGGATGACCATAGTTGCTTTGAATACATGGAATTTACTTTGAGAATTTTGAGTGGTCCTTTTGCCTTCATCTTCATTGTCCCCAATCAAGAACTTTGTTCTGAGCTCTTCCTGTGTTGCAGGCACAGGGGATATGCAGATGATTAAGACACGGTTCTTGCACTAAATAGTTCACATCTAGGAAAGGCAAGCTATACTAACATGAAAAGCTGATTTGACACCAGCCACAATGCTAGTGGGAAAAAGATAAACCTTCATTTCAGACAGACCTCAGCTGGAATTTCTGAGCCGGTTTCACTGGTAATATGGTAACATCCAACTAGCATGTTTGTGGTGAGAGATGAGTGAGATCTGGTAGAAAAAACAAAATACAAAAATTCAAAGAATTGTTTTAGCTGCTAAATGTACCTTCTAGATCAGAGGCTGGTGAACTTTTTCTATACAAGGCCAGAAAATAGATATTTTAGGCATCACAGGCTATTTAGTCTCTCTCACAACTACTCACCTTTGCTGTTGTAATATGAAAGCAGCCATAGATAATGTCAATAAAAGAACATGGCCGCATTCTAATAAATTTTATTTATGAAAACAGGTAGGCCGGTCTATAATTTACTGACCCCTGGACTAGACAGTAAGTGGTCTAAGAGTTAAGAAGAGATAATGAGTATTAATGAACTGGAAAAGTGTCTTCAAAGAGGAGAGGGAATGTATTATTTGTTTATTTTGGATTTTACTTTTTATCCAGGTTAAACACGCACAGAGTAGAAAGAGTCAACTTATTCTGCAAGGTTTACTGTGAAAAAACATCACTCTCCCCATTCCCTTGTCTGGAAGCCAGTCATTATCAACGTCTTTTGCTGATGCTTCTAGTATTAACCTCTAAACCTCTAAATTACATAGATATATATTGCTCCAAATTGAATTACATAGATATGTATTGCTCCAAATTGATTTTCTAATTTCAGGTACTATCTATGGACTTTCTCCTGTGGGAGATGGAGGTTTCACACTTCTTCCTACACCCAGCTCCTGCCACATAAGCAACCTTGCAGTCACCCACCCTCCCTCCCAGCATACTGAACTGTAGTTTTGGTTAGATCAAGATTTAGTATTTACATGATTATGATGACTATATGTGCGATTCAAATCTGAATTATATAATAAACTATGGCTACTTAACCATTTTCGTATAATGTTTTGTTTTCCCCGGATTTAATAATTTCCTTTTCTTTTCCTTTGCTTAGTTTCCTTTGTATGGCATTTACCTCTAACTTATCCTCAACCACTTTAGCAGTTGTCTAATTATCTTCATAAATGTTTCCCATGCATCAGATGCTCTAACAATTTTATCTCCCCAAAGAAGAATCACCTAGAGCAGTGGTTCTCAAGCTTGCACATTCATCAGAATTATTTGGAAGGCTCCCTACAACACAGATTCCTTGGCCCCAATCCCAAAGACTCAAGTGTTCTGAGGTAGGGCTGGAAAATTTTCATTTGTAACTAGTTCCCCGGTGACACTAATGTTGAGAGCCCTGTACCTCACTGTGAGAAGCCCTGGGCAAGGGCCTTCTGCCCTGCTATAGTTTGGACTGGATCCCTTCTTCATTGGACACAGCTACCAAGCCTGACACTACCATTCACCATCATCTTGGGAATTTCCAAGGCTTCTCTTCTGTGTTGCTACTGAAAAATCCAAAGCTCTCTGAATTCTGATCCCTGCATGTCACCTTCAGTTAATAGTGCCTCATGTTGTCAAATCAGCTTAGCATACGTTAGTGTATTTTACCTTCTCTATATGTTAACTCATTTTAGGAAACAACAATGTCTTAATCATCTTCGTATCTCCCATGCCTGGCACATATGGAACACCCAGAACAAAGTGCTTGGCTGATGATTTTTTTCCCTAGATCGTTATAAAAATATTTCTTTGCTCTTAGTATTCTGAGGAGAGGCGCTATTAACAAGTAACTCCATATAGAGAAAACAGATTTACTTAATTTTTGCATCTTCCTTCAAATTTACCTGTGAGCATTTTTCTTGTTAAACCCTCCTTCTGTGTGTACTTAATTGTTGAGCATATATGCAGTTGATACATATTTATTGACTGTTTTGATAGATCTGTATTCTTTGAGAAACCTGGCACCACACCTCCTATCCTAGAAGAGATTCCTATAAGGAGTTCATTTTCTCCTAAGAGATGGGTTCAAGTTTGTATGAAACTGATATAGAAAATCAAATCTTTAGCCTTATTAATTACGTGCACTCTTAATGCCACTGTTTCCCATGATAAAACAGTTGTCTGCTGGAAACTATACAGCGAGGGATTGCACATAATTTGCATGTAAGGCAAAAAAAAAGTTATTAAATAATTTATTTTTTCTATAATATAATTGATGGCAAGATCCACAGGTACTACATGGATCACTGTGAATCTCAAAAAGGAATTCTATCTTTCATCCATTCACGTCAATATCAAAGTGTGCTGTCACATCCAAATCCATAATAATAACTTAAAAAACACCAGAAGAAGGCATTGTGTTCAACATCAACTTTAAGATTTCAGCCAGGGAACAAGTTACTATATTTGCTTTCCTTTTCATGTACAGCTGATGGAGCATGTCAAACCCACTTTGCATATAGGAGGATGACATTGTGTACACCTAGGAGTGAGGGAGTGGACCTGTACACTAGGGCATGATATACATGGTGATAGAACTGTGATTACCTTCCTCAAATGGAAGATACATCTGTGAGTGCAAGTGCTGTGTGTTGAATAGATAGACCATCATTCTATCATCCATAACTGCCAATTCCTTCCGTTTCATCTAGACTGTACTGCAGCTGAATACATCTTATGAGTTATATAGCAGTTTCTTAAAGTTGAAATTCTGTGTTTCAACAGGCCAAATGTGTTTGCTGTAGGCCCATCTGTCTCAGTAGTTCTCGTTCACACGCTAGCTATTTTTTCATACTTAAGGCTATTTATTGCATATAAGTACCCCAAAGCACAAATAACAGGCAGGAATATTTTAGACAAACCCATGACATATATCAAAGTATTCAAAGAGAAGCAAACAAGGGGGCAAAACTCTCTGTTCAGTGTCAATAACTTGTGTCACTTACCCAAAATTTAGTGGATGGCAATCCAAAGTTTTCAGTTCTCTTAAATCAAGGTGTTGGTGTGATGGATTGGGTATAAATCTGAATATGATATTCTTTCCGATGGGGCAAGCTACTTTGCCTTAGAAAGTGTGAAATCCCAGACCTATCCAAATTTCATCCAGATAGGAACTGAAAACAGAAAATCATAGAATACCAGGATTGGAAGGGACCTCAGAATTCATTAGATATAAGCCTCCTATTGATGTTTGAGATCCTTTTAAAGTATTGAGACTTAGGATTTTTCCAGCATTTGGTTGACTATTTCTTGTGATGGAGGGACCTTCCTGAGACTATTCTATGCTATGTTCATGCTCTGTTTGGACCGTTTGCTCATTCACATATTTATGCTACATTTGAACGATTTGATCACTTACTATGCCATTCGTGTTGATTAAGTGCTTTTTGTGTTCCAGGGATTGTTCTAGGAACTGAGATGTTTCCTGTACCATTCGGTATTCTTTTATTTACAAGTACCAGACTCAGCCCAATCAACCCAAATGCATTATTTAAGTAAAAAGAGGATTTAAATAAAAAGCTCATATTAGTGAAAAATCCATGAGTGGATCTGATTTTGCTGTGATTGGATTCAGGAGCTCAAATGACTTCATCAGAAGGAGGTTTTCATTTCTTTGCTCTCTTTTCCTCTATGTTGACTCCATTCACATGCAGGCTTTCTACCTTGTGATGGTAAAATTGCAGACGTAGGTCAGGATCATATGTTCTCAATCTTCCTGTAACTACTCTTTAGCCTGCCATCCAAAACCAGAATAAGGATAATTCTGCCTTTATATGACAAACTTCAACTATGATGTCTCTCCTTGAGACTTTTCCTTTTCAGAGTGATCTCTCCATTCTTTCCACCTGTCCATTGGGACTATAGAGTCCTTTATGTCTAGTGCTTACTAAACATTTCTTGAGTGGACAAATGAATGAATGAATGAATGAACAAATTTTTCCAAGCTAATATATGAATCATTTGGGGGTCAAATTTAGTTTTGCATAACTCAAAGGTTCATGCTCTTTTCACTCTCTTGTCACTACTCTGTATACGGTTACATAGCAGGCAAGTAAAAGCAGCAGCAAAAAGTCACAACGCAGTGCATCAGGAGCTGTAATAAAGGGCACGACAAAGCTTGTGAATACCTTCACTTGAAGGCCTCAATTAAATACTTGAGAGGTTTTGTGACCAGAGTATGTCATTTACTATAGACTAGTAACAGATGGCGTTGGGTAAATTTATAGATAAATTGGAAAAAAAAAGTGTTTACAAAGTTACATTTTCATCAGGTTTTTATGCTTTTAAATTTATTTCCCCAATGAAATGAGCGGTACTCAAACTATAGTACAGTGAATAGTGCCTTCTGTTAATGTTTGTGTTCATTTCCTCTGATTTCCTTTTTTTTTTAAAGATAAAACTGTACTGAAATTATAGCTAGTTCTGGAGCTAGGGTAAGAGCCTCAAAGAAGAGAGTCCATCGTGTTACAGGGCTGTGAATGAGGAAGCACAGGTTACTATGGGGACCCCTTACAGAGTCTGTGGGGAAAGTGGGGTTAGAGAAGATGTTTTAGAGGAGCTGCTAGCTGATTGCTGAAGAATTTACAGACATTAGACAGGTAAAGAAAGGGACCTACTCATCATTATGACTGATTTATAGTCCTAGTATGGAATTAAGAAAAATGACCCTGGGATTTTACTTCATGTCCTTCCTGACATATCTTGGAATAAACCATGCTCTGCTTGGTTTCATTGGTGTAAATGATATCTGGTTGACTGGCCAGCATGCTTTCCTCTGGTAACAGCACAGATGTAGTAAACAGCCTATAATACCTGGGGACCCCAAAAACCTGCCTGTGCCCAGGCTCCACCATAGACCAATGAGAATCCCTGGGGCTGGGGCTAGAACAATGGTGTGTGTACCTTTTACAGAGTAACCCTTTTATTTTGAGATGATTGTAGATTGACAAGCAGTCAAAAATAATCCAGAAAGTAGGTGGGTGACCCAATCTAGACCTATGAGACTCAGTCTTAGGGCTTTTTATGGTACCACTGTGAGGATCATAATTTCTTCTCTCTTAGAGGTGCTAAGCTGGCTGGTTGGAAGCCTGGTGTGGGTGGCCATCTTTGCACCATTTGACGAATGTTTGACTGAGATGAATGCTGATGTAGAGGAATGCAGATATGAACAATAGAGAGAGAGGCAGAATAATGATTGCATAATTGAAGGACCTGTATCCAGCTGTGCCTGCTGAAGCAAGCTCAGTGTTTGGAATTTTTACATATGCAAGCCCATACATTCCTCATTATACTTAAGCCAGTTGAATCGGGTTCTGGTCATATGTAACCAACATGTCCTGCTCAATACATTTGATTACTTTGGATGTGGTCTCTACCCAGTTTAGTACTCAAGAATGCAATAATAATTAACACATTTTTATTCTGCTAATTGAGAGAATACAGGTCTCAAAGAAATGGGGCACTTCCTGGAAGCCTGGACTGGACAGAACAGTGGAAAGAGCTTGGTCTTCAGGGTCATAGCAGGGGCATTTGCACTTCAGTTCCATCACTTATTTTGCTTTGCCCCTCGGCATGCTGTTCCACATCTATTTAAACCATACTACCTTACGCAATCTTACCTCGTCAACAAAGTCAGCTGTAACCTTTCTAGCTGCCAGGCGTTTCTCTCTCTCCCCTTAGAAACGACTGTAGCCTAATCAGGGTTTGTAGCTTAATCAGGGTTTCTCAAGCTCAGCACTGTAGATATTTGGGCTGGATAAGTCTCTGTTGTTGGGGGCTGTGCGATGCTTCCAAGGATGTTTAGCTGCGCCTCTGGCTTCTATCCACTAGATGCCAGTAGCACACCCCTTGTCCTACCCCCTCCCCACCCTCTACTCCCATCACTAACTGCCTCCAGTTGTGACCATCAGAAATGCCTCCAGATGTTGCCAAATGTCCTGGGGGAGCAAAATGGCCACTGGTTGGGACCACTGGCCTATGCCAAAAAAATTTAGTTTAAAAGGTTCTGTCATGTACCTATAATTCTCTAGTTGTCCTCATTCACGTTTCCTCAACAAGATGGCAGATCTCTGAGTCAGAAATCGTGCAGTATTCTATGCCTCTATTCTTCCAAATGTGAAGACAAAGAGAAGAGGAAGGTCAACTATCTCAGTATCTGTTGAGTGCCAACCTGTGGCTGAACTTTTCTAAGTGCTTTGCATATGCCATTTCTTCAATTCATTCTAGAAGTATTTATTGAATGCCTACTTAACTGTATGACTCTTGAGAGGCAACATTCAAATTCTGGCTCATCTGCTTAGCGTGACCTTGGGTAACACTTCATCTCTCAGTGTCTCAGTTTCTCTGCCTGTGAAATGGGGCAATAATATCACCCATCCCATGAGGTTATGAGGATTACATGGATTGAAATGTGCAAAACATTTAGAACAGGATCTGGCCCATGTAAATGTCTGCTGAGCATTTACTATCTCTGTTACTACATGTCCAGCCTGGATTTAGTGAGAATAAGAGGTCTTGTTCTCATGGAGCTGATACTCTAATGTGGTCTTACCCAACCCTCGTAAAAACTATCTACAGTATAACTGGGCCCCATTTCACAGGTAGGGAATGTGCAGCTCAGTGAGAGGAAGTAACTTGCCCAAGGTCACACAGCTACTAGGTCTCAGGGCCAAGACATGAACTCAGCTGTCTCTGGCAACAAAGCTACACTGAGTATTTAATAGGTTCTCAATGTACTTGCCGATATCTAGACTGAAAAGGAAATGATTTTCCCCTTTCCTTTATTCTTTCCTCTTTTTGTTTTTGTTTTCTCTTTCTTTTCTAAAGACTCTTGAAACCGTTCTCCTAAGTTTTTATAAGTATATTTCGCTTCCCATTTCATATTTGGGTATTTATTTCACTTGTGACCACCCTGCTATCTCTGCTGTTGAATCAATCCCCGTCTTTAGATATATGAAATTTCATTGCAAATGAAATGTCCACAGTGATTCATCTTTGCAGCAAATGGGTAATGTGTACTTTGGGTTTTAAAAATAGAGATGAGTCAAGAAAATCATATGTTTCCTGTTTTAAAAAAAACTTTTCAAAGATTTGGGTGCCCCTCCACCTCTTACCATCAGATTAAACATGGTGACCATAATTGGGGTACACATCCAAAGAGAGCCTAAAATAGTTCATTCCTTTCCAATTTTAACATTTAGAAAGACTATTTATCAAAATAATAATTTCAGCTATTTCTAACCACATTTCACGTTAGCTCAGGGACTCTCCTGTGTGTCAATATTCGCCATCCGGGGTTTATCACCACATGGAATGTGGTGGGTGGTTGGAGGATCCAACACTCTTCCTTGCTCTGTCTCTGGACGTGTGTAGCTGAGACACTCGGATCATGGACAAGGGCTGCCCTCTTGCTAAATGACTCTTGTGTTATTATTTTCCTGGGACTGCGCCCACGTGTATTTACGTGTGTGCCACTTCATAGTGGGTGTGACAGAACAGCAGCAGCCAGGCTGGTTAGGCTGCAATCTGGAAAGTTGGAGAAAAAAACCCCTGTGTTTTGCACCTCTCCAATCAGTGCTTCAGCGGGAAGACCAGCCTGTTCGCTGCTACAGGCTCCTTGTCCTTGGCTCACACTGATGGCAATGAGACGTTGATTTTCAGGTTAATTGGAAATAGTTTTGCCTATTTGAATGAAATCTTATCAAAATGCATCCTGAAAGAACACACTGGGCAAAATCTTTGCTCTTTTGAGGTGAAGGTAAAAGAGATGAAGTTTTCAGAAATTTCCTTGAGTTAAAAACTAGGCTATATATTTGCAATTTCATTTTTGTTTGGAAAAAAGACTTGGTGTACAGGTCTTGCAGGTCTATCTTTGTGAACAAAAAGCATATCCAGAAGAGAAAAGAAGGAAGGAAAGAAGAAAGAAAGGGTGAGAGGAAGAATGACTGAATGACACTAAAGACCAAACTTAACAGCAGCATTATTTCTAGAAGACTTCTATCTCCTCTCAGGACTGGTCGCCACTCATACTCAGGACCCTGAAATATCCTGTTGGTCCTCTGTGTGTCCCTGTCTGCTTCATTCCTCGTGCTGACTGTCAGGTTTGGAAAGTCACACCTTAATTCCAAGTCACGCTTCTAAGTCCAGGTCCCCAGATCAGCCCTCCCTTCCGTCCCAGGATGGATGTTGTCTTCAAGCAGGTGTGTCCCACTGCAGTATGGCAGCTACCGCGTGACACGGTGGTTCACTTATGCCTTTACTCACATCCCATGATATAAATTCTTTAAGGTGGTCTGTCAGCTGCCAAAACTGTTGAGAGAAGAGACAGGCAGTATTGTCCCTACCCCACCTCACATGGAGAAAACATAATCCTGTCTCTGTTTTTACCCTGCCAAGTCTCAGCATGTATTTGGCACATTTAATATGTTTACTATCAGTTGACAACATGAATGATTCTGAATTCCCTACTTCACACAAATACACACACACACACACACACACACACACACACACACACACACGTACACACAGAGAACACAGTTAAATACACCAAGAAAATACCAAATTTCCGATTGTGAGCAGTCAGTTCTATGAGAAAGACACTAATATTTAAGATGCAGAAACTTCAGGAGGCTGATTTAGAGACAATACCAACTTGCTCTGCTTCAGGAGAAATAGGACACTGCTAGAAGGAGTTGCTAGAGATTGGCAATGAGCAAGACATTCACAGGGGTGGATGGCTCACCAGTGACAAGCATCTTGCACTGACTCTGAATCTGCACTTTATTTTCCCATCCCTGTGTCTTTGTTGCATCTTTCTTCTCTTTAATTGCCCTTTAGAGATCCAGGTGAAATTCAGTTTCCCCTCAAGATGTTTTCCCAATAGTTGTGTCTTTCCCTTCACAGAACCACCACTGCATTTTGAGTTGCTTCTGTGTTGATTGCAATGCCCTTCTCCAGACTTTTGTGTATTTGACACATTAGCCTTGAGTTGAGAGGCTGGGTCTCATTTGCTTTTCACGGAATCACATTGCCTAGGACAGTGACGAGAAGAGTCATGGCTGCTCCATAAATACTTAAGGAATAAATGGAACGAGTGTCCTGACGTTATATTTTAAGTGTGAGGGATCAGGATGTGGGTAAAGAACCTGAACGGTGACACTCAGAAGATTTGGATTCAAGTTCGTGTTCTACCTTGTACCAGCTCTGTGATTTAGGGGCGGAGGGAGGTCATTTAAGTCTTTCCCCAGAAAAACTGAGGGTACTCATGCTCAGCTGTGACCTCCCTAGGATTATGTGAACTGTATAAACTGATGGAGGTATTGCAGTTTTTGAACTGAACGTTGTCAAGAGATTTTTGTTAATACTTGAGTTAATACTTAATACTCAGTAGGCCTCCCTGCCTCCCATTTTTCTCTTCTTCCTCATTATTCTAATGCTAACAAGAATTTGGTCTTTGGTATAAGAAAGTGCTGTGAGTCTGACAGCAAGTGCATGATGGATTCGTGAATAGCTGGATTAGTTCCTGTTTTCTCCCTGACTCACGATTCTACCGTGGCCACTGAGATGTGGGTGTGAGAGAGAGCAGGTTCGGGCTATGGGTGCATGCAGTGCCTGTGAAAGAGGAATACAAAGACGATATGTACGTACAGGGATAGACCTTACAATATTGGGCTTCCAATGCGCTACCCTTTGCGTAAATAATTTAACCAGTCATCCAGCTCCGTAATTCTGCTGGTCCTCAATGTGGTCTTGAGTTAATCAATTATTAAACTCATGGAATAATTCCTTTTTGTGATTGCCAAAGTATTGATTTTTTCTTTCTGGTTTGGAAAAGACTAGGTATAGCTTCTCCACAGGGTATTTTTGAGAAACAAAAGGAATAATAAAGTGCTAAAAATAATTGTTGAATGAATGAACCCCCAGTTAACCACAGCATCAGGGGCCCTTTATCACTGGAGAGAATATTCTGTGACATCCCTTTTCAAGAGTAATACTGGTAACCTCTAAGTTGGAACAGAAAGGGAGGAAAACTCAGAAATAAACATCTTCACAGAATCCACATACCTAGGATTTTTCAGTGTACATTAGGCCTTATCAGTACTGTTATGTTTTATGATGTTTGCAGCAGTGATTTTAAAAAAATCTAGTTTTAAAAATAGAAATCCAAAGACAGAGGGCAGAGGAAAAACTCTCCATTGCATCAGTATGAACATTTTTATGGGATTTTTTTTTTTCTTTTGGCTTCCTGATCTCTTTGAAAACGCTCTTCTCTCTACTTATGGGGAAAAAATACACCTACTAACAGCCTGGAGGAATTATGCA
The DNA here is from genome assembly GCF_965194805.1 of Balaenoptera borealis. Classification (NCBI taxonomy): domain Eukaryota; kingdom Metazoa; phylum Chordata; class Mammalia; order Artiodactyla; family Balaenopteridae; genus Balaenoptera; species Balaenoptera borealis. The sequence continues at coordinate 22,204,835 of NC_138876.1, forward strand.
ATGTGCTTTGCACAACTCCCTATGGCCTCAGGTAACAATGTTACCTTATCTGACAATTTTTTTTTCACTGTGCATATGAGAAAATTATTTTTAAATGAGTTTTTTTTTTTCTTTTGGATTCAGTAAAACTGCTCTCCTTGAATGAAGAGGAGCCACGTGAGAAGGAATTAGGGCATGTTACCATTCAGCTGTTTGAGTCAGATGTAAAAAGAAAAAAACATTTGGCATTTCTGAGGTGGAAAAAGCTAGGTCTTCCTTCTCAGGAATCACAAAAATAACTGCTGAAAACCCTCACACTTTCCAAGAGAAACTTCTTTAAAAGTGATGTGTAACTAAAAATAGGGAGATTATAATGGAAGTCAGTGTGCATGTGTGTAAAATCCCAGAGCAGCACAGGAGGCGTGGGCTGGAAACTCAGGGTCTGTGACTTTAAATTTGTTGGCAGATTTAAATCTGTAGGCTGGAAACTCAGGGTCTGTGACTTTAAATTTGTTGGTAGATTTAAATCTGTTGGCTGGAAGAGCATTTAACCCTGAGTCAACTGTGTTCCTTACCTGTAGAATGGAGATCTCAAAGAAGTCTCAGTGAAATGTACTTTAGGTTTGTCATTTGGCTTTGAAGAAAAACCCACTAGCTGCACAAAGGAGTGACAATAATCTTCTTAAAGAACTGTGGGAAGCTTGGCTCCTGACAGTGGTAGCTTAGAACAATGTCATGCATTCCTGAAGTGCCAGAGACCTCATCTTTGGGAGCACTTGTTTCAAGACCCGAGATCTTAATTGTGGTTGAACCTTGAGAAAGCCGCTAGCCCAACATGACTGGTCTTCTAATGGGAACAGCAATGCGTACTCCATCACAACAAAGAATGTATGAAAAAACACTGTTCTAAAATAACTGTGGTGCCAGGGACTGGGAGAAGGGGGGTGGAGCAGAGCAGTTTAATGCATACAGGGCTTCCTTTGCGGGCGATGAAAAACATTCTGGAACTAGGTAGAGGTGGTGGTAGCACAACATTGTGAACGTACTAAATGCCGAGGAACTGTTCACTTTAAAGTGGCTAATTTTATGTTATGTGAATTTCACCTCTGTAAAAGAAAAATATGTTTGTAATTCAAGACAGAAGGAGCTCACTCAATGCAAGCATTGTTGCATCACCGTTGGCAGATAGGTGTAAGGGTCTTTTAATGATTTTAGCTGGAATGGCTGCTGTTTTGTAATTCTGTTTGTTCAGAAAGAAGGCATTAGTAGTGTTCATTGGAAAAGATGCATGGCTGAGCTACAAGTGACATCTAGACATTTGGAAGAGGAGTTATGATTTTAAAAAACTTTCTTTTACAAACCAATGTAATAATTGTTTTCTGACTGATTTTAGTTGGCAGAAATGGGACTTAGCAGAGAGAGGGAACAAATGGATGAGTTATAGCATGATTGCATGGGGCTTGAAACTTGACCTTCCTTGTATTGATGACACACAGCCCTTCCGAAGCATCTTGACTCATCCACATTTCAAAAAGTGCCCAGTTGAAAGGAATGTGGACTCAGGAAGAATGTAGTATGACTGAAAATTGATAAAAGAGAGCTCAAACAGCTTGCCCTACCTGCCGGAGCATATTCACCTTGCTCTAAACCGCCCTTTTCCTAGGGCGCCATCAGCCTTTTGTATTTTCCAGTTCCCCTCCTTTCTCGTGTCTACCCCCAAGCCCTTAAGTAAAATGGTTAATTTCCTCTTGAATCTCTTCCATATTTCTTGCTTCCGTTGTCCTTGCATGTTTAGGTGAAAACATTCTGGATGAGAAATGTCATATCAGGTCAGGACCAGTCAAGGACCCAATTCCTGCAAATACATCATTTGTTTCCAATCTAATGATGAGGCTCACACCCCGAATACCCTCAGTTGCTGTATTTCTCTCCAGGTGGAGCTCCAGACTCTTGGGTGCCAGATGATTAAGCCTCTCTTCTAGCAGGGGTTGGAAGCAGCTGCTTCCATATCAAACCTCTTTTTCTCTCAGCCAGTTGCGGGAGAGTCTACACCCAGCTGTGATGCGAGGTGCCCACTGGCAGCTCTCATCTCTACCGACAGCCTTTCATCTCGATTCTCTATAAACCTTTCTTAATATCTGCTTGTTAAGCCTGACAGAATGGCATTAGAACAAAGCTAACCTGGCTGCTGAAATGCTGGCAGCATCATCTGTCAGGGCTTTTTGCTTCTTCCTTTGATAAAGTTTTGCCCGGCTATTATTGTGGAGGCCTTGTTGGAGGGTGCTGAGACCTGGGAGCAGAAAGGCATCCATCTGTTGCAGAAAGCTCAAAGGGTGATGTGGTCCTGGGGTGTATCCTGAGTTGAGTCATCTATTTCTTCTCCCAAATTATTCCTCGTGAATACCAAATCCACCCTCCCCATCTCTGTTATGTAAGTACTTTAGAAACCTTTCAAAATAAAACTTTCAAACATGCTTGTTCTACTTAAAAATTCCAGAAGCAAGATTTTAGGCAGTTTCATAAAATGATCACAAGGATCCTTTGCTTTCTATGGGTCTCAGAGTAAATTAGCATCAGAGGATGTGAAGTTAGATCTTCTTATATAAAGAAGAAAACAACCTTATTTGTGGTATAATAGGAAGTTTCCATCCCTCCCTGAAACTCAGCTGGTGCTTGAATTGACATGATCAGAGACTACAGTGCTGTCTGAACAGTGGAGGGGCAAGCTTTGTAAATTCATATTGCTATGAAGAGCCTACTGTCTTCAGACCGGTTAAGAACCATTTCTAAGAACAGGGCATGCCCACGGCAGCTGACGCCAGCTCCAGGCCTTTCTCTTCAAGAATGGCTTTCCACCTGCTGTCTTCAGACAGACCTGGTAAAGGTTGGATAAGAGCCATGGACCCTGCCCTCTAACACTTAACTAGCACAGTCCTTGCCAGAAGAGTGGGTGGCCCACCAATGCTATTTGCCATTTGACTTAGAAGTACAGCTGACAAGTTAAATTAGAGGGGGTGGTAGATCAAAAGTGTTCTTCCTTGAGAAGGGCATCCATAATTTAGTTTGCTAGATTTAGCCTTTAAACTTCTGGAGCAGCTTCCGCCCCGCCCACCCCCATCCCCACCACTGGCCAAGAACAGATTACATGGTAGTGTTTATAGAATCTTCATTAGCATAGCCCTCTCACTTTTCTTTATAGCTGAGTTTTCTATATTCACTTATTTTAACCTCTGGGAAAGGCAAGTACTAGATTTGAAATATTCTTTGTGATCATTCCTGCCTTCTTCCATAGAACATAACTGGTCTAGCTCACAGTTAAACCTCCTTGAATGCCATCAGCATTACACATCTGGCTGAGGGCATCATTTGAAGCTGAGAAATCGGAGCCCTCTTTTTGTCTCAAGTGCTTCTTTTATATAGTATACATTCACAAGAAGGAAAAAAGACATTCTCTCAAGAACTGGGTCGTCACTTTGGGAACAATGCTATGGCATAATATTAGTTAAACTCAGTTCATGTCAGTTTCAAGTTCAAGAACAAACAGATGAGATGCCTGGTTCTTCGCTCCCCCATACCGATACTCTCCTCCTCGTAAGCCATGCCAAGGAGAGTTCCCATCTCCAGACTTTTCTCCTTATAAGGTGTGGTTTCTGCCATTAAGAAGTCTGCTTGGACATGGAAGACTTCAAGCACTAAATTATGTCTCCTGTTCCCTGCTCACTGGCAGCAACTCTGCCAAGGTCCAAAAGGAGAACTGGGTAGGTATGTCCTAATAGGAGACAGTGTTCCTCCTCTAATTGCCTTAAAAGCTTTTGAAGCCATTGTCTGGTGGATCTAAGAAGATTGATCCTGAAGGTGTGAGCTCAGAGCTGCAAGTCGGGAGCTCAGAGTTGTAATTCTTGGGATGGCAATGATTCATTGCAGGGCCTGAGGCAAACTCACTCATCTTCTCTGTGCACCAACGTGTTCCTCTGCAAAAACTAGGGAAATCATCACACAGTTTCCTGATAGGGATATTACATGGTTTAGGCATTAATAATTGTGGCAAATAAGTTTGATGGAAAGCACCCCCAGAGGTTTTACCCCTTGAAGCCTCTACAAAGTTTTAGGAGGCTTTGTTAGTCTTGTTTCCAAGTCTGGACTTCCCTCTTCGGAGGTCTTTCCAACCACAGTGAGGAAATTCAAGTTCCCTTGAAGTTTTGTTCTGATCCTGGTGAGCACAGATGATTTCCCTCAGGACTGTGTCACGTGGTGGTTTTGCAAAAGAGATCTTCTCACCTACCACAAAGACCCCCCTGCTCCCTTTTCGGACCAGATGCCATGCAGGATGGGAACCAACTTCTGTGATGAGACCACAGTGTTTCTGAGCCCATCTGGGTAAAAGTCTCCTCGTGGTCTTGGCAGAGCTGCTGTTGCATCAGCCAAGAAGCATCATAAAGACATCCTCCTCTGTTGATGGTCTTCTTCCATGTCTGATGAAACAGCCGTTTTGGGCATAAAAAAGTCAAAATAAAAAACGATGTGTCAATAAGTGGAAATTAAATGAATGTGTTAGTATTAATTTGTTACATTCTACATGTGTTCCTCTGAAGAAATGGTGTTTATATTCAGAGCCAGCTGCAGGCTTCCAAGGTGGTAAAGTCAGAAAGGACCCAAGAGAAATTGACCCAGCAGCCCTCACGTGGCTTCCATCTCAGCCGGATCCTCCTGTGTTTTGCTCACTTACTTCTCTCCTTGGAAAGGAGTACAATTCCTAAGTGTTCCAGTTTCTGGGTGGACTGGCCTCTCTGCTCTCTGTCTTCCATATTTCAGGTCTCTTGAGTCCTGAAACGTATTTCTGTCTCGTCTACTTAACTCTGCTGTTATATCTCTACCACCATGCCTGTCTCTTCAGCTGACCAGATTTCACACTCATTTGCCAGTGGCTGTGAAAGGAAATGACAGCAGAATTTCTCATGGACTTGGCTCCCAGCCAGCATGGAAAACGTACTGAGTTGATGTCTCCCAGAGCCCCATCTTTAGCTCAGGTGTCCCCATTTCACTGGGCTCAGCAGATTCCCTACATCTGTGGTGTGCGACATTGTAGAGTTCAACCTGGAGACTTCGTTTCCCCTTCTGCGTCCCCGTTCCATGTTTAAGCCAAGGAGCCTCCCCATAGGTGGAAGACTGAAAAAGTGCAGATTGTATCAGTCCTGCTTTTAGCAGTGCCCTGTGGAGTAAGACATCTCCTGCTCAGTGTTCTCTCTACTGCTTTTAAGGTGTGAACAGATGAGCAGAATCCATGAGCTGACAACCAGGCTGTGTGAGTACCAGAGATGGTGAGCAGAAGTCCGTTTGTGGCTTAGGGGCCCTGGAAGAAAACAGCGGGATGCAGGTATTCCATTTTCCTTCATTCATTTACTCGGTCTTTCACCCAGCAAATAGTTACGGAGCTCTTACAGTGCTGTGCACCAGGTTGGCCGTTGAGATATGAGAGCTGACATTTATTGAAGGCCCTGTTGTAGAGCTAAGTGGGGGTCTTCCACAAGCTGAGAGACAGTACTGTGGTTATCTCCACTTTAAGAAGAGGCAGTTGACACGTAGAGGTGTTAAGTAACATCACACAGCCGGCAAGTGTTGGAACCAGGATTTGAATGCAGACGTCTCACTCAAAGTCTTGGTTCTTAACAGCTACATTGTGCTGCTTGAATGCAGGAATCTTTACTAGACATTGTGGGAGATACCAAGACGATTCCTGTTATCCAGAAGTTAATGATAAAGAGGGAACAAACACTCATTGTCCTGCCACTTACGCAGTATATAATCTTGGCCGTATTACTTCTCTGTGCCTCAGTTTCCTCATCCTTAAAATGGATGTGATAGTAGTTCCTATTTCTTAGGTTTGCTTCAAGGGTTGAATGTGTTAAAATATGCAAAACAGTTAGGACAGTGCTTTGATTACCCGAGAGTTGTTAGCTATTTATTATTGTTTTTATTATTGACCATTAATATTCACCATGAATAAATTACAGTATTCATTGTGCAATTATGGAATAGCAGACACTATGTTAATCACTTGGGGATTTATAGTGAACAGGATGTGTAGTCTGTGTCCTCTTTTATATCTTCATTGGAGTGAAGGTGACCCAAAAAATAATTCTAACAGGAAGGAAGTAAAGCCCTGTAAGACAATACTCACTCCTACTTGAGACGGAGGAAAGAATGTTGAGGTAACTGTAACTCCACCCTAACTGCCCCAAGAAGAAGGGAGTCTCTTGGAGATTGACTTGCAGAGAAAGGAGCAGAGAAAATGCTGTAGTTGGAGTAGAGAAGGTCTTTGGGAGTTGCTAGGGCAGGAGGTGAGTAGGAGGCAGCTCAGGGGCTCCACAGGCCATCCCGTCTTCCCCGTTTCTCTAGTAGGTCACCCCAAAGCTGTCCTGAAAGCTCACAGATAGGTTTGTCCGTCCTCTGTGGTTGGGAATGAGGGAACGATAGAGTCATTGGGACTCTTCAGGAAGATCCCTCCATTTTGCCTTGTGACTCAACTCCATCAACTAAGGGGCAGACATCAATTTTCTCTGGCCTGTCAACACAGAGTGTGTGTGTGAACAAGGCGGAAGCCGCAGGACCTGTTCAGGAGGAAATGGGGGTCTGTAAACTTATTTGCTTTGCTCCAGGGATGTACTATGTACAAGGATGAAAATGTGAGAAGGAACAGTCTCTATCCTCAGTGAACTTGCATCCTTTCCGTCTCCACTTTGTTCACCCCAGAGATGTACTAACTCCACTCCTCAGTCTTACAGATAATATTGCCATAGACACTATTTGGTTCCCTTCATCCTTCCCCCACCCCCCAATTCAATTATTTAGAGACTGAGACTTATGTAACTGCTTTGATTCAGAAAGAAAAATTGTTTTCAAGCAGGAGATAGAAGTGGGATTTGAAAACTCATTCGAAGATCTTGAAACAGATTTTTCTTTGTTTCGCTTGTGGTAAAAATCCTGGAGTATGACTGAGTTGCCCAGAAGTGATGAGATGACCACTTATTCTTATTACATCCCCACAGTGACATGTCCCTTTAGTTTCTGCAGAGAGCAAATGGAGACCCAGGGCCACCTGAGTCTGAGACAATGCCGCTACCACCAGCACTTCCTGCCTCTTCCCCTCAAATTCCTTTTCACCCGGAAAATGGGCTTCCTTTTAAGACTGCAAAATAATAGGGTCTACCCCACCTTTTTCAAGTCAGGGCGCCATTTTCCGCCTCCCACAGCTTTCTTTGTTTGGAACTGTTCATTCTTGACCATGATATTCTTAAACCAGGGAAGAACGAGGAAGTTTCACTGTCTTGGTGAAATTACCTCATTTAGGAATAATTGGTATTCACAGAAGAGATGCACATTTTCATCCACCTAGTAATGAACAAATTAACAGGACACCTACTGAGTTGTGTTAACAAAATTACCAAATGTAAAAGGAACTAATTACTATCCACTTCATCCAGACAAACTCAAAACTGCATTCATAATGGACTTTGTGGCTGACTTGATGTAGACTGTGGAGAAAGGAAATAAACAGGTGCCTAGTGATCAAAGACTCTGTCCTCGGTGATTGTTCTGGAAGGGGAGCCTGCTCCTCAAGAAGGCTGAGATTGCTTCTAGAAGTCCTTCTTCCTTGCTGGTGCACATGCTTGTAACATGCACGTTTTCTTTTCATAGATAACTGATTGTTATCCATAAAATAGCAACCGAAGCACACAGAGATGAATTTCATAAATAGTCATCTTTTGTGAAGAGATGTAGGCAGCACACTGCCTCTCTGATTATGGGGTCAGGGGACCCCTGGCCCAGTGCCTGAAAGAATTTAGGCTTGGGGAAGATTTCTGATAAAAATGAAAGGCTTCTCCCATGTATACTGGAGTTTTGGTGTTTACTCACATTGAATACTTCTTTTTTTGAGGATGTTTGGAATAGGCTGGTGGCAGTGTTTCAGACAAGACAATTGTTTGGCCCTACTTTCATGAATTAAATCTAATTGCATGTGATAAATATGTTCTTGTTAGAATTTATAGTAAAGCTCCAGAGGAATTTGAAGTAATTTTTTGGACTGTTTAGTTTCAACTAAATAGCTCAGCAATTCAGATGGGAAGTACAAGAAAAAATAGGTTATTACACAGGTTAAGATGAGATAGGACATTAAAAGAGGTTTGTAGTCACTTCATGCATTCATTCATGCATGCATCCATTCAACAAGTATTATTGGTTGGTTGATATGTGTCAATAAAGTTCTAAACGCTGGGGATAAAACAAGAAACAAGTGAAAAAAATTCTCCACACTCAAACAACATAAATTCTGGAAAGTACGAGACAAAAAAGAAAAAAAATAGAAAAAGAAAAAAAGATGGCTTCTGAGAGTGATGAATAGTATGAAGTAAAGGAAACAGGTGGTGTGATGGAGTAATGGGATGGGGGACAGGACAACATTATGAAGTAGGGTGGTCAGGGGAGGGTTGGAGATGTGTTCTTCCAGTCAATCTAGTTTTCGCTGGCCTAGATTTCACAAAGGAACCAGTCTGAAGAACCGATTTCCAAAGTCTTTACCAGCATGGATTCTTTGATAAGATTTTCTGCACTTTATCATATTTTCATTGCTCAGCTACGTGTACTAAGGTGCTGATTGTCCTCCTTCATTTCTGCACTTTGTAGTAAATTTCCCTCCACCCCTGTGAGGGGAGGCACTCTTTGTTTGCCTCTGGAAAACCAGTGAGGTAACTTTACAGAGAGCATCCCTGTTTTGCTAAAGGGTGACATATTGAGTGGATCTCAGCAAACGTACTCTGAGCAGTTAGCTCAGAGCAAGTGTGGGTGGAAACAGAATCTGGAGTTCTAGGGAGAAATTTCTCAATCAGAGTTCTCACCACATAAACACACATCCTCATGGTAGGAACATGGTGGGGCTGCAGGCTGGGGTCAAGCCCTATGCATTGAGAGTCAGGGCTCAATGAATGTTGGTTGGTTGTATTAGTAAATGAATGAATGGTTGAATGAATAAATGGAATCAATCTATAGCTCTTGGAAATGATATCAGACATTAGGGGGTGGAATCAAGACGTGCCAGTAGAAAAGCCAACACCACACACACATGCACATAACACGCACACACACCTTATACTAATAATTTTTCCAAAGCAAGGCTCTAAAAGGACACTGAGGACCTTCTCTGGGTTGGCCTGATGTGGGAGTTTTATATTAACATTTTTCTTCAGGGGAAGTTGCATTTGAGACTTGAGTCCCAGAGTGTAACATCCTACTTCTGAGAATATGTAAGGTATCTCCTCTTTTCTTTTATAGCTGGGGCCATCCCAAAATAAGCAAATATGGGAACATTAGATTTTCTTTTTGATAAAGCATAGAGATGAAAACAGAAGGTGGTATCATCAAAATTAGAGGGCCATTTAGCAGTTTGGTGACTATTGTGTGGTAGTGGAAAGAGCAATAGAACAGGATCAAAAGAGCCGACCAGTGGCTTTGGATGAGTTAATTAACCTCCCTGAACTGCAGTTTTAAAATGTAGAGGATGCTTTTTATCAATTTTCAAAGTATAGTCTGTTGAGAGTGGAATGCACGACATCTTTATGCCTCTCTGTGAGAAGTTCATAATGACATTGGCTTTTAAAGATTCCGAAAGTCTCATAATAAAGATATCTGCTATACTTTTTTGAAAGAACATTTCCAAAACTTTTTTCCTTTTGATAAATGGAACCATTTTTCCAATAAATGTGATCTTAGGATGATTTCAAGACTCTCTAGCTGATATCTGTGTACACGCACACACACACCCCACATCCACACTGAATATCCACATCTCCTTCTTTCCAAGCAGAATAGGTCATTCTCTTCTCATCCCTTCTACTTTACTGAACCACTGTAACTGAAGCTCCATCTAAGTTCAATTCGTCTCACTTTAAAGTGCTTGCTGTAAGAGAAATCTGCTCCTATTAAAACTCTTGGCAGGAATCACAGCTTCTTAAATATTCTAAAGACCAGTCCTTCCCAACCCCAAATCAGGATTTCAGGTAAAAGACACAAGCATAGTGGCGCTTATTGCTTGTAGGTCTTTTGCTAATTTTCCTGAAATGGTGTTACCCTGTCTCTAATTACTCTTTTGTACATATATAAATGGATGTAGGTCCAAGGAATTTGTGTAAGTAGGTGCCATGGCTAATGTGCAGAACCTAGCTGAGGATAGCACAGGTTTTTGAGGTTTTCCCTGATTCTGTTGGCTTTGTGATCTGTACAGCAGTTCCCTTTCCCTTCTCCTTCATCATTTTCTGACTTGGTCACCACCGAATTTTCAATTCCAAACACAGTTTCTGGCATGGAGATGATGAGTAGTCAATAAAAAATAGTGGAATACGTGAGTGAGTCTGAGGAGGAGGAAAGGAAGGAAGAAAGGAAAGAAGGAAGGGAGGAAGGGAGAGTGGGAGGAAGGGAGGGAGGAAAGAAGGAAAAAAGAAAGACATGGTCACTTATATTCCCCATTATTATAATCTGAGTGGTTCCTGCCAGTTTTCAGAAGCAGCATTCCCATTTTACACTGTGTTATGCTATATCCTTGAAGGCTTCTGCTCCCACCCTAGTGAATGCTTGTTTTACTCCCAATTATCCTAAAGCATCTGCTTTTTAAGCTGGTGGTGAACTTGTTACTGGAGACACTTTGGAAGTAGCTAAAGGCCAATCAATAATATGCTGATACTTTTGGAGAGATTCTGCTCCCAACACATAATTGTTGGAAATTTTATTCCATTATTTGGCTTGAAGCACAGCATGTAGTTGTCACAAGGGGACATTCGCTCCGGGGGTGAGTGTGACATTGATAGGATCTAATTTCACACCCAATAATACCGCAGGTTGAAGGGCATCACTACTTTGCACACCCTAGGTTTGTCTGCTGCTTAGTGCCTTTTTGTTGCCAGGCTCTATTTCCTAGTTTGCTCTGCCAAAACCGGCAGGCTAGCAGCTTTTCAAAAAAATTAGGCAGAAGATAAAATTTCTGTAGCATATGATGAAAGATGGAAAAAATGAAAGTACTAAAATGTCTTTGTACAAATGCAAGGACTATAGGAGGCTGGCAAGAAGATAACTGTGCATCTGGGTGAAGGAGGTTATGACTACATTTAGATAAACAAAATCTGCTGAGATCATGCTCGTTGCTGAGATGCCATCCTTAAAAGATAAACACCATATAGGGATGGAGAAAGAAAAAAGAGATGAAGAGGTGCCATCCACATCAAAGTGTTTTTACACGTATTAATGGGGCTCATGCTTGGTGCTTAGCTTTGAGATGAGCACTAAGTTGAGTTGTGGCTTTGAGACAACAGTATATAAAAGCTGTACAACACACTGCCTGCTTTCAAAGTGCTTCCAATTTTGTGGTAGATGTTACGTTCTTCAAAAACTGTCTAACACCAGGCTTTATTTCTCATATTTAAAATCATTGGGATTTATTTATGTGTCAAATATATCAACTGAGGGTACAACTAAGGAAAGAATAGATGTAGTTTCAGTCCTAAGAGATTTTGTAAACTATCAGAAGATTCACAGACAAATCTCAGACAAGGCAGAACGTGGTGCTCACCAAATGAACTGTACCTAAATTGACTAGGAGTTCGGAGGAGGGAAGTACCGCCTCTTTCTTATGTAGTCAAGGCAAGTCCTTTTGGGGAAGGTAGCGTTTGTACTGGGCCTTGAACAGTTGGTAGGATTCCAGGAAGAGGAGATATGTCTGGGGAATTAATTGCAAAAGGAAGTGAGTGAGCAAAGGTGAGAGGGCAGAAGAGACTGTCTTCTCTATAGCGAGTGTACTTCTCTGTTCTTTTCTCTATTTCCGCTGCTGGCATTGTCATCTCTACCTGGACACCCAAGTCGGGAATCTGTGAGTCCTTCATGACTCCTCATTTTCCCTCACTCTCCAAATCTAACGAGTCACTAACTTCTACTGAATTCACTCCTAATACAGCCAATAATTTGACCCTCTTCCTCCATTATCGCTGAATCTGCCTTCGTGAAAGGGTTATCACCTTCTTACTTAGATAAGAGCAGAAGCCTTGTTTCTAGATTGTACCATCATAATCAACCCTTTATAGGGCTTCCTACCAGGAAGATGGTTCTATAACTCGAATTTCATGATGTCACCCCTGCTTAGAATCTTTTCATGACTCTCTGTTGTCTACAGGATGAAGTCCAAACTCCTTAGCATGACATGGGTATCCTCCATGAATTGGCCTCTGCCTATATTTCCAGCTTCATCTGCTATCTCTCCCTTCATTATGGTCTTTTCTTGGTAGGTAATGGGAGATGATCATAATTCCTCTTATAGGAAAATAACAACAAAATAGAAAGATTAAGTTGGTCTCCTTTTGCAGGAAAGATTGAAGAGTGAAATGATTATGTACCTGATTTGAAGTCAATAGACATGGATTTGAATTCTAGATTTGCCGCCTAATAGTTGTGTGACTCTGGGCAATTTACATAACTGCTCTAAGTCTCACAAGTTACTAGTGTAGATTAAACTCAATGATGCAGGCAAAGTGATTAACAAAATTGCTGGGATGTAGTACACCTTTACATGTTTAGTAAATGGTAGCCAGCTTGTTCTCTTCTTCTTTCCTTCTCTTCTCTCCCTTCCCTTCCCTGCCCTCCCTCCCTCCCTCCCTTCTTCCTTCCTTCCTCCCTCCCTCCCTCCCTCCCTTCCTTCTTCCTTCCTTCCTTTCTTCCTTCCTTCCTTCCTCCCTCCCTCCCTTCTTCCTTCCTTCCTTCCTTACACTTACTTTTTTCTTTCTTCTTTCCTCTCTCTCTCTTTTTCTTCCTTTCTTTCTTCCTTCCTTTCTTTCTTTCTTTTTTTCCTTCCTTCTTTCTTTCTTTCTTTTTTTTTCTTTTCTTTCTTTCCTTTCTTTCTTTCCAGAAAGTCTACTTAGAGGACATAGGAGCCAGAATCAATGTGTAAAAACAGATTTCTGCAATAGATTCCAAATCTATGTTGAGTGAGATGCATTGCAAAACCTCAGAATATAATGGAAAAACAAAATCAAAAGTAAAATTACACGAATGACCCATAACATGAATATAAAAAGAATGGAAACACCTTTCTATCAGATATCTGTCTATTACCACCCTATATTTAATGTATAATTAAAATATTATTCTTTACTATGAGTGTTGGGGGATTGTTTCTGTTAAAATTAACACACCAACAGTACATTTATTAAGATTCTGATTTTCCCAACACAGAGCTAATGGGCCATTATGATTATTGGACACAATATCTATAATGCCTAGGACCTGTGCACTTTCCAAGTACCTGAAAAAAAAGGGAGTTTGCAATCTCAGAAGCTCATATACTCATACAAGATATAATTAAACTGCCAGTAGAACCCAATGCATGAAAAATTCGTGTAACTGAAGTTCTGTGGAGAGCTGACATAGGAATTGGGAGATTATGATCTCACTATGGTGTTTTAGACATTTTAAACAGTACCTAGACAACTTGTAAGAATCCAAAGAAATAAGGTTAAGATATAGGTAATGATTGAATGATTGAGTATGTCAGGAACAATGTGTTTTGGGGAATATGTATAGACCCATATTTATTTTGGGGGGGCAGGTAAGTGTTAATGCATAAATTAATCTTCATAAGAGCCCTGTGAGGCATATACCATTTTGTTTGACTAACTTGTGTAGATAATTGTTCTATCATCCCTTTTATTGTGTATATCTTTTAAAAACTTTTCTTAACATATGTTCATCATAGTTGATTTGTTGCAACAGGCATTTTTAAAATGGAGATTTTAGATTAAGTAATATGAGTCATGCAACAAGAGAAAAAACTTAATCTCTTAAGTATTAGAAGGAGATATGTACTGTTATTAAAGACAATAGTTGTAACTCCTCTCGAAATCAGTGAAGGAAGTGGTAAAATGTGTTAGATGAAGAACTCAAATTATCTTTAGCTTAAAAAATGATCTGAGTAGGATAAAAAGTAGAGGTGGATTAAAAACGGGGTACATATTTAAAATAAGTGGCGGAAAGATGCAAGGACTGAATGAGTTAATTTTAGTGAATATGATCAAGTGTTATTAAGGAGGAAAAAATACATTCTGAAAGTTAAACAACAAAGGCCACAGCAATATGATGAATATAAAATGGCAAAATTCCTGAACATTTATATTTCTAATTTTATTTAAACAAGAAAAATGCAGATAAGAAAGTCTACAATTAGAAATTAATGAAGACCTTTCAGGAAATGAAAAAAGTAATTGGCAAAAAGCTATCAGCCAAGGCTTGAAATATGGGAAGTTAAGGAACCGTATGCATGCAAAGGTGAAAGGGGATTGGTATCACTAATGGAGCTGCTTATAATTACTTGTGAAACGTGCCAGTGGATTAAAAGCTTTCTAAGATGAGTGGGGAATGCAAAAAGTCGCTCTATTAATACTGGTCTTGTCCAGTAGGTGTGACATCAATGCTTGGTAATGGAGAGATGATGATGTACGTGTTCAAATAGGTCTAAATACTTTATAAGTCGGTGTGATGGAAATTACTCTCTAGAATTAAATTAGGCACTTGTTGAGGACTATATTGTGTAGCCTTTGCGGGCCTTTAGGAACTTACGGTAAATAATAAAAATAAAAATAATCATAACCAACACTGTGTGCCAGGCACTGTTTTCTAAGCACTACTCATTTATTTAATCCTCAAATGGTCCTATGAGGCATATACAACTATTATCTCTAGTTTATACAGATGAGGAAACTGAGGCAAAGAGGTAGGGAAATGCGTTCAAGGTTTATAGCAGTGGTGACACAAGTACTTGCTGAGTGTCACTAAATGGTGCAAAGGAGTTCACTCACTTATTTATCACCTATTTAGCTCCTACTTTGTTTGTGCCTGGCACTATGCTTAGTAAAGGAGGTATCCCTGTACGAACAAAGAAGATAAAACCTCTGCCTTTGTCAGGTTGGAATCTACTTTCAAATATTAAGGTTAGAGCCATCAGGGCCAAATGTAATGGCCAGCTGCACATTGTTTAGACTGCACCCCTGACATACCACCGGCATCTCTCGGGCTTCTGGTTAGGTTATTAAGTTCTATTATCCAATGGAAGGCCATTGCTGATCTCTGGGTTTAAACATTTTCCAGTGGACCTCAAGAATCTCAAAGCCAGAAAGTTAACATGAGATTCAAGACTCGGATGTGACTGTCTAATTTCTCTTTGGATCTAGGAAGACACCCCAGGAGGAACTCCTTCAGGGGTGTAGTGTACTGGAATGGCCAACTTTGGAGTAGGACTCTCTAGGTTTGAATCCCAGCTCTGGTACCTACTATCTAGATGACTTTGAACAAGTTACTTAACCTCTCTATAAAAGAGGGAGAGTAATGGACACCATCTCAGAGTGTTGTGGTGAGAATTAAATGAGATACTATAGGTACAGAGCAAGTGTGGCATGAATGTTAGTGCTCTTCGCGGTGATGGTAATGATAATGACAGTGACAACCAAGTTGTATGTAATAGTTTGTTGTTGGCTCACAGATTCTCTCTCTCCTTTCTTCCCCAAAGCCCACTGCTTGATATTCAGGGGCTCTATACTACACAATTTTCAACTTGTTTCGGTTCATTGTGTCTATCATCTTTGGGCAAAGGTAATAACATGTTAAAAAGCAGTAAGAATCACTATTACCCATTGAATCCATTATAGCCCAGTCACTGCCCTGGGCCCAAATCATATATTAAATATATTTAATCCTTTCAACAACCCTACCAAGGAACTGAGACTCAGGCAATTAAAGAAGCAGCTGGAAACAGGTGAGAGCAAGAATTTGAAATCTTGTCTGTCTGACTCAGAGTCTGTGTATTTTCACCTTACTCTGCAGGAGAATGCTGAAAAGACATAACTAACCACATAGTAATAATTTATTAAGTGCACAGTGGGTGCTAGATGTGATAAATCAGAATATGATAGACTCCACTGTCCCTCTCTGCAGGAACAGAGTGACACGATGCAAATACACCAATGAGTAGAAAGGGGAAATTTCTGTACATGCAAAATAACCTTTTCCTTTTTTCTTTGGAACCCTAGAGAAAGATAGGAGAGGTCAAGATGTTTCCTCAGAGGTTTCCTCGGATGTTTCTACATTAAATGTGGATTACAAATACATATTCAGTTTATGAGAGCATCTGTTAGAGTCCTCAACTATTGTTCCCATTTTTCACCACAGCCAGGAGAAGAGGATGTAAATAAAACTGAAAAATTGTCTGAGATAAGAAAATAAACAATTTATTTTAAGTAATTTCAAATTTATAAAAGAGTTACATTAAAAGTACAAAACTCTCCATATCCCTTTTACCCAGATTCCCCAACTGTTACTTAAAGCATTTGCTCTATCACCTTTCTCTCTCTCTCTATCTCTCTCTGTCTCCTTCTGTCTCTATCCCTTTCTTCCCTCTGCACTCACACGCGTGCACACACGCGTACACACACACAGGCCTATTGGTATCCCCATTAACATCGGTATTCTGAATCATTTGAGAGCAAATTGAAAACACAAAGCCGTGGGAATTCCATGGCGGTCCAGTAGTTAGGACTCCGTGCTTTCATTGCCAAGGGCCCGTGTTCGATCTCTAGTTGGAGAACTAAAATCCCACAAGCTGTGTGGTGTGGCAAAAACAAAACAAAACAAAACACACACACACACACAAACAAAGCCCTAACTATTATAGAAACTCCAGTGTGCATTTCCCCAAATCAAGGACACTCACCTACATAAGCATCATGCAAAACTCTAAACCAGGAAACCAACACTGCAATGATACAATCATTCAGTCAACAGACCCAATTCAAATTTTGGCAGTTGTTCCAATGAAGTTCTGCCTTTCAGGTCTAGGATCCCATCCAGGAACACTCATGGCATTTAGTTGTCACATCCCTTTGCTCTCCTCCAAACTGAAACAGTTCTATGGTCTTTCCCTTTTATGTCCTTGACCAATTCTTAAGCTGTTTCTTCATGACCAGACCAGATTATGCTCTCTTGGCAGAAATACTATAGGAAAGATGCCGTGTTTTTTTCAGCACATCATATCGGGGCGCATAATATCAATACATCACACCTCTGGTGATGTGAAACTTGATCATTTGGCCATATTGTTGTCTGGCAGATTTCCCCATCATAATGTCAACATTTTCCTTTGTAATTGCCTAGTGTTTTGCAGGAAAATATTCTGAGAGTACACCATATTCTGGCTTCAACAATCTCCACCCCTTGCCTGAACTGTGATAGTTGCCTAATGGTAATTTTCTACTTCCACCATTTCTTCTACATTTATTAGTTAGTGTTTTATTTTAAGGAAGAACTCTTGCTTCTCCCACTTGTATTTATATCAGTGTGAACATAGGTTCCAACTTCATTTAACTGGTGTATTTCATTATTATCATTACTTATTTTGATGCTCAAACTCTTCGTAATATGTCCAACAGTAGTCCCTTCCTGTGTTCTTTTGACACCTTTCCATCATTGTTTGAGCATTTCTTCACCTTTTGGTCACAAGTTGTTTCAAGTTTATTTTGCACTTTTCCTGCCCTAGTTCTGAAATCATTCATTTCTCCAAACAACCCAGATTCCTTTTTGTGGAGAAGGGTATTTAGAAACCAAGATCTGGGTGTTTAGCGTGATCAGTGCTACTGGGGTATTGTTACTTTGTGGATCTCTTAGTGGATAGGGCTAGAAATAAATTAATTTTTATATGTACAGACAAACATACATCTATATAAATCACATGCACACTTAAGCCTATAAGTATTTCTATATGTATGTGCAAATATATGTACACATATGTTAAAAAACAAGGGAGCAAAAAAAATAGGAAGAGAAAAAGAAGCACAGGGAAAAGGGAAAAGGAAGAAAAATGTTAAATGGATTTTAAAAGTATAAATAATAACCAATTCGTGTATTTGGTTCACACACTTGTGACCAAATTTGAATTGTGCAGGGGGAAATACATTAAGAAAGTAACAGGGGCAAAAAACGTGCTGTCTTACATTAGGGCTATGTTAAGGCAAAGAAGTATCAGAAAGAGGACTTTTTGATATATATATAGAAAAAAAAATCCTTTTGAATAAAACCTAAGGCTGAGTAGACATTTTAGGTCAAATTCTTTAAAGGAATGATAATTTTTTCTGTTAATTCAGATTTTCCAAGCCTTGAAAATAGTCACTTGTTCAGTTTGAGTAACCCTTTAGAAAGAATTTATCAATTTTCTTTCATTGGATGACGTTTTCACGTAAATCTTATGGGAGATGTACATATATATGTAATCTCCATGAACTGTGGTGGCAGTGTCAGTCCAGAGTAGAAGTCAGGGCTTTCTAGTGTGGTTACCGAGGTCACGCAGGTCATGGCAAGTTAGGAAGGGCTGTGAGATTCATTCTTAGGGTAGAAAGGTAAAGCCATGTGGAGGAAGCCATATGGACTGACAGGAAGAGGCCCCATAACAAAAATATTAATAATAACACAGCAGCAACTGTGTTTTGTGTATGCATGTGTTTTAGAAAGATGTATGCAAATGTAAACAAAACATTAATTTATTTTCTCTAAAGCATAAACAAACATTGCCTCGTTTGGCAGAATCTGAAAAATGCATATTGCTCCCTTAGGCTTTTTTCTTTGCTATGATAGAAGTATGTTTTGTATTAAATCCATTGTTACTAGGAAATTAATCCCAAAATATGCCAGTGTGGCTTTCCATAGTATTGAGAAGCCCTACTTCTTATGAAAAAATGCAGTCTCAGCTAAACACATCAGCCCCTGGAAATTATAAAAAAAAAAAAAATCAAAGATAAAGTTTTCCCTACAGCTGAATGCCATGGACCTACAAGAAGATGCTGGAAGGTGAGGATTGTCTGAGCACTATAACTTGCTGGGGAGCTGCTGGTCAAGTAGGGGCTATCAAACCACATGTGTATCTAGGAGACATACAATGAGGCATCACACCAGTGGTAATTTGCTTGCAAAGTTGTAGGAAGAAGAAAAATGGGGACTCTGAGATCATTTACTAAAGTCTTTAAAAACAAATCCTCCCAGACACACCTATTTATTCTTTTTTTTTAAATAGAGTAACTGACTTAATAGATAAAGCTGGTACGGGTAGTACAATCAATCTTAACTTCAGCCAAACAGTTGATGAAGTGTTTTAGGAACCAGAGGAATCATTCAGTATGGATGTGTCAAGGCAGTCACCTGCTGAACGGCCTCAGTGACAGAGGAGTGAATATGCAGTGAAGGAGCACAGGCCCTGAGGAAGGACGCAATAAATGACCAGGCCATTCTCCGAGCCAAATTCTAGGCTCTCTTAGTCCTTCAAGTGATGGGGCCACGACACGCTTTGTATTAATTTCAAATCCAAAGGCTGTAAGAGCTTCTATCTTAAATGGTCCTTGGGCAGGGTTTAAACAGAAGCATTTCTGGATGCTTCTGTATTAGAACAGTGAGACTAAAACTAAAGTCAAAGAGAATTACAGCTATTGTCTGGGGAACAAGGGCTGAAATGCCAAAAATTTTACTATTGAGAAGTTGCAGTGTCTTTGGTCTGATTTGCTGAAACCGGCCAGTTGTGCTTTGAGCTTTGAGGATACTTTTGCATCTTTTCCCCACACAAGACTACATTCCACAGGGGCAGGGCTTTATCTATTTTTCTTACCACAGTATCTCCTGTTCTGAGAAAAGTATCTGGCACATAGTAGGGACTCAACAAGATTTGTTGACTGAATGATTCGTCATCACAAACATCAGTTGAATGCTTATTATGTATTTGGTGCTGACCTACATGCTACTTTCCTTTTCTGTATGACAAGAGCAGAAGGGAAAAAAAGTTTGAAAACTCATCTCAGTGTGGTGATGCCTTGTTGGGCAAGCACACAGGACTTCTGCCTGTTGCCCTACAATGCATAGCAAGCAGAATAAAAACCCTTCTGCCATCAAATCCTCCACTCATGGTTGGGGGGGCAATGCTTCTTGCGTGGTGGGGTCTGGGAAATAAGACTGCTGACACCTGCCCTAGGAAATTTAACTTGGTAAAATTACTGATGGTTGCAGCCTTAGCTTGCACGATGCACCCTCATGCTGAGCACATTCTTAGAATTCTGTGATGCGAAATAAGAGCTTCAGTGACTCAGGGCCACAAATTGATGGACCTTAGAAATAATGCTGGGCTGGATAACAGAGCCAAAATGATTGGAAATGGTGCAACAAGGTAAATAATCCGAACAGACCTGAAGGCTCCCAAGAAGGATTTCAGAGGTTGTGGTTGCAGACAACTTTCAAATGAAGGACAAGAGAAACTCATCTCTGACATTGATGATCTGGAAAATAGGAAGAGCAGTCAAAACTGAAAATGAGCTGGCTGGTGTCCCTGTTAGAGCACCACAGGACAATAGATATTTTCTTACCTACTGGACTGCCGTGAGGTTCTTGGGTGGTTTGTTTGCTTTGTAAAAAAAACGTTCCCCCAAACGAAAAAAGCTATAAAGAAAATGCTATAGTCCTGGGGTACTGTGTGAGTTATGGCCTAATAGGAATACACTACTAAGAGCAAGCCAGAGAGAAATCTGATTGCAAACATCAGAATTCCATCGTCCAGGTATTTCCAAACAGTGTCTTGGCATTGGCCAACCACTGAGTTTTGGTTAGAATTAAGAAAAGAATATTAATAGAAGGAGGTCTCCTTTGGCGGCCCCTCTGTTATGATGCCAGATTTGATTCTTTCTTAGCAACTTTTATGTGAACATCTTGAAGGATCTTGCAAGTGCTGCTTAATTAAGTCTCACAACAGTCTTGTGAGTTAGTAATATGGCCCTAGAAACCTCAAGTTGAATGAGCTGAAGAATTGAGTAGAAATGCATCTTATTACCTGAGAGAGAAGCTTTTCTATTACCAATTCCCTAAGAAGGTGTTTGCAATAAAACACCCAGGAAATCCCTAAAATTGAGTAATAGTCAGGTTGGGAGAAAAAGTTGCTATCACTGGTCATTGAGTATAAACTTATAGGAGAATGAGCTGGGGACATAATTTTTAAGAACTATAGAAATGTCCTTCTGTTCTTGATAAACTCATCTGTGAATCTCTTTTTTATATTAGCTTTACTTCTCCTGATCATTTATTTACATGTCTTTGACCAAAAAGAAAAAAAAAAAAGTCTCTTAATTTAATATATTCTGCTGTGTGGCCACATCTGATGCCAGAGGGTTAAAACCCGGACTTAACTTCTTGGAGAAGGAAAAGTTGTGTTCACCAGGCTGGGCTCCAATCAGGATTTTTTTTCTTTCTGTGGCCATGTGTGCTTTGTCCATCTACAGGATTTTAGGCCCAAGTAAGTAAACATGGTTTGAAATAATTTATGTGGAGCGTGTTTGGTAAATGACTGAAATTCACTCCAGATTGGAGAGGTTTCTTGGGAAGACAGCAGCCACTCCCTGCCTGCAGTCGCTCCACCGAGCCCTGCGTTGGGGGAAAACCCTTCTGCCATCACATACTACACTGCTCTGGGGCCAGAGTCCAGATGGTGAGGGGTGGTGAGGGCTGGTGAGGAAGATTGTGGTGAGGCTTGGTTAGGGAGTTTAACCTCAGTGATTTTCTTCTTCATAACAATCCTCAGGCCCTCACCCGGTGGGCATGTGCAAGTTCCTGACTAGGGAGGGATCACTGAATGGCCTATGCCTGACACTTGTCACATGAAGTGGTGGCGTTGGAAATGTAGTCAAATGCTCTCAGTAAGTCCCAGAAATAACTGTCATCATGCAGTCCTGAATACTAGGTCCTAAGACTTACTTTCTTGGGAAGAAATGATAATTCTTTTTTCTGTGTTCTCTCTCTCTCTCTCTCTCTCTCTCTCTCTCTCTCTCTCTCTCTCCCTCCCTCTCTCTCTCTCTCTCTCTCTCACACACACACACACACACACACGCACACACACACACACACACACACACACATTCTGATTTGGTCCCAATCTTAAGAGGCTGTGAGATCCCATCCGAATGAATCTCTGTCTATTTGAGGGTGGACTATTTAGATTAATATTTGAGGATGAAAGCCAAGCAGATCTGCATTAGAAGCCACCCTTTGGTTCTAGTTGCCTCCTTTCAGCCTCAGCTATTCTTTCAAAAGCTCGAGATCCAGGCAGCTTCTCTGCCTCTCAGTCTCAAATTCCACCTTAAATAGAATCTCAAGGAAATCAGGCAAAAAACCTTAAGTCAGCCCAGAGGACTCTCCCAGAACCCTAAAACCTTGATTCTAGGACATCCAGTGAAGAATTTCATGACCTCAATTTTATGATTATCTGCCATATATGTGCTTTTGTTAAAACCTTGAAGGCTACTTTGTTCTTTGTTCTTGTTCTCTGTACACGGAGAATTTATATTTTTCTGTCTGTGCTTAAATATTTCAACCCTAGACTGGAAAGATGAAAGAGTTAAATATATGATCACACTACAGATATTTTAATTTAAATTCACTAATATGAGTGGATAAGGTCTTTATATTTAGAATAATTTCTGTTAAGTTTTTCCGTACCTCTAGGTAGCATGCTTAAGGTTTATCCACCAAAATCATATAATATCAGTTTTAAACCTAGGACTTTGGCAATTATTTTAAGAGATATGAGGAGTAAAACTCGTAAACACAGTTGTCTTAAATTCATTTGCATTTCATTTGTTCTGTTTTGTTTGTTCTTTCTTATGAACTGTTTTATTTTCACTCTGATGTGTTCAATTAATTCCACTGTGCAAATTCCTTTGAATAAGACCAGCCAAATTGCATCATTATGCTATACAGAAGCATTTGTCATTGCCCCCAGAATATCTTGTTTTACGGCGAGACACATAGGTAGCAAACATGACTTTCCCTCAGTCAGCGGTGGTGCTTTAAAACACCCAAACTGAGGCTGCGCATGGGTCTGACGTGCTTTTGGAGGTGCAGAAGTCACCTCTGCTAAAGCTGGTGAAACAAGCAATGTCCCTAAAGGCCCAATCAGCTCAGTTCTTCTCTTCTAACTCCAAAGGGTGAAACTAAACACATTCTGAAACCAGGGAGGCAAGAACACTCTTCTTCCACGGCTCTCCCAGTGGGGAACACATGCATTCTGCCATCAAAACCCACAAAGGGAAGGCACAGATTGGAGACTAGAATACATTTCTACTTTCATTAGACTTGTGCTTAGAAAATAAAGGACTCCAGACCTTCCCACAAGAAGAGAAACTGCATGGTCAAGAGTATAGACTTTGAAAGCAAACTTGCTTGGTTTAAATTGTAGTTCTGGTACTTCCTATCTGGCATCATGAATGAGTTATTTAATCTATTCATCACTCAGTTTCCCCATCACTTTTTCAGTGAAAAGTGAGGATAATTATAGGACCTGGTCCACAGGGTTGTTCTGAGGATCAAATGAGTTAAGTGGGTACAGAACAGAGAATGAGGCCTGGCACATAGAAAGTGCTGTGCATGTTTTCTTTAAAAATATAAAGCAACATAGACATATGAGTACCCAGTAGCATCTCTGCAGATAGTTTGAAATTTTGCCCAAGGTTTGAGTTTGATAAAAATTCAGATTGTATGATGCTTCATGGGTCTGTTCAATCATCATCTTACTCAGTTTTGTAGCCCTACAGTATTACCTTCCAGGAATATCCTTTACCTGCCTCACTTCTAATTCAGCTAATAGACACATATACTAATAGAATATGCTCATATTATAGAGTATTAAAGAATACCAGAACATTTTCAGATTGCTCCCTTTGAAGTTTGAGAAAAGATTTTACTGTAGTCACCGGCTGGAAATGTACGTTTTGCATTCTGTGGGGTCAGTGCAAAGCATAAAGCACAAACATGATCAATAAATAAGAATGTTCCCATTTCCTTTTACTTAAAAAAAAATTCCCCAATACCCTTCCCAAGTTACCTTGACAACTGCTACATATTATTATTTAAAATGCCTGATTCTGAATTTCTCAATTATGCAATTCACCATGCAACTTCAAACAACTACTAACACAGAATAATGGGAAACACAGGTTTACCTTGTATTATCTGAACACAAGAATAGTTTCTGATTACTTTTCTTTTGCAGTTGGCTTTTATTTTAGTCACCAACTGGAAATAGATCGTGCTTTGCATTAATCTAAGGCTCAACATAAACATAAAAGATACCAGAAATGTTCCCTCAAAGCTATATTTCTTAGCAACCAAGTCTCAATTTTAGAGTGTCTTCAGTAATTAGGAGCCAAGGTAGTGACAGTCACTTAACTTCTAAATCTGAAACTGGCCACAGTTGAGAGGGCAGTAATAATAGTGGTTATTGGGTGTGGAGAAAGGTTATAACCAGTATTCATAATCAAAAATGTTTCAGGAGGAAAGAAAAAAATTCATTGGAATAAGAGTATAACAAATTTTGTTCTAGAAATGGCATCTTTTACTTTATCGATTATGACAAAGCAAAACAAAAAAAGTCAGTTTGCCCTATGATCAGCATCGTATAAAGTCATGACATGCTTTTACTAATTGAAGATATTATGGGCAAGTACTACTACCCTTGCTTAAATAATCCAAAAATACTGGTGGTTTACTGATCCTATTTTAAATGAGCTTGATGAATAACAATTCAAAAACATGTCTATTAAAATGCCAAACACATTTTACAGCTTAAAAGCTCATTCTTTTCTATTGGGTTCTTTCTTACCAAATTTTAGGTTACTTTCTTTTATTCTATTATCTATGGAAAAATCAGTAACTGGTTAATTGAATAAATTATGATGATAATATAATAATAATAGCATTAGCTACCACTGAGTGCTCATGGTATATTAAACATGGTGGTAAGTTGTTTGTTCTTTAATAAATTTGATTCTCAGATCAATCCTGTAATGAAGTATTGTTATTTAATTTTATAGACGTGAAGCTGAGGCTTAGTGGTATTAAGTGACTTAAAGATTAGATGATTAGGTATCTGATAATGTAGAACTAGCATCTGACTGGCTCCAGTGACTCTCTTCATCTTAAACCCTCCCCGCCTTGTGAGGTAGTAAACTCACATCCTCTTGATTTTTTCTTCAGTGACAATTTAATTATACTCAGACCATATTTTATCCGTATCTATGTTTCATAAGATATACTTTGAGAAAGAGCAAAAAATGGATTCTGGATACAAAAAGTTCATTCATCCATTATGGTCCATTCTCCAAGTGGAGTTTAAAATGCCCAAATAACTGGCCAAATTTCACATGTGTTGGAACTTGAAATTAATGGCTAATCATACCTCTGTCTCCTCCAGATGTTGAACCAACTGATAAATACACATGGAATTTGATAGGCATCAAGGTATTAGAATTATTTCAGATAGCTTGGAACCAAGACTAACACCTGGTTTCCTGCTCTTTGTCCTTGAATGGACCTTACTCACCTCGTCACAGAGCAGCAGGGCAGCAACGAGCCTGCCAGGCAGAGTCAGAACATGCTGGGTAGGGGACCCTATGGAGGAGATAGGGCTGCATTATCAACAAGCCTGGCCTACACACTTACCCCTCAACCTCACTAACCAGATGATCTTCCTCCCTTATGGAAGAGACAGTGACAGAGGGGGAAGCCAGAGCTAAAGGTTTCTCAAAGAAAGTGAGAACTTCTTGTAAAGGGGAAGACAAGTACCCTTCAGGGGGCAAGGAGGAAAAACATCTTCCCTAACAGGAGACAAATTAAAAAGTTGTATTCTTACTAGATTCAGAAGTTTGCAATTGTTCATTTCACTGAGAAATAGTTTGCATTATGACTAATTGCAAAAATTCTGGAGGCAGACAGTAAGGGCTCAAAGGCTGTCTATTCCACTTCCAGGCTTAGGCAAGTAAATACCATGAAGTCTCTGTTTCTTTATCTCTACTTCTCAGAGCTGCTGTTGGTCTGAAGATTAATGAGACCGTGTACAGAACATAGTAGTTTTTGATATTGATGCACAATCAACATTCGATTCATATGTGCTATAATTATTAATAAATAGAAGATTTTTTTGAAACATGTCTTGCTGAGTCTAATTCAACTTTGTCTAACCTGTTTTAAATTTCTACTTTGTGAAAGGCGTAATATTTTATTTAATCATCCTCAAACCCTGAGTGCCACATTTTGTTATTTCTAATCTCAGTGGACAAGTTGGAAGCTCAGAAAGACCAAATATCTCATTCAAGTTCACCTGGCTAACAAGCAGAGCTGGAATTCAAGCTCATGACTTCTAACTTGATCAAGTCGGTACTATCCAGTCCTGTTCAACTCTGATTATGTTTCAACTTCTCAGTCCCTGGATCAATCTTGTAAAGGGAATATGAAATATTGTAAATAAGTGCTGATAAAAATCCTTGTGGGGCTTCCCTGGTGGCGCAGTGGTTGAGAATCTGCCTGCTAATGCAGGGGACACAGGTTCGAGCCCTGATCTGGGAAGATCCCACATGCCACGGAGCAACTGGGCCCGTGAGCCACAACTACTGAGCCTGCGCATCTGGAGCTTGTGCTCCGCTACAAGAGAGGCCGCGGCAGTGAGAGGCCCGCGCACCGCGATGAAGAGTGGCCCCCGCTTGCCGCAACTAGAGAAAGCCCTCGCACAGAAACGAAGACCCAACACAGTCATAAATAAAAAAATAAATAAATAAAATTAAAAAAAAAAAATCCTTGTGACTTAGGAACATATTTCCCAAATAAGAAGCACGATCTTAAAGCCTTTGTTCCAGTCAGGATATCTTTATGATCCTTTCCTAACAACTTGATTGCTTCCAGGGTACACAGATAACTAAGATAGTCTTTACACTTGAGGACCTTTATGTTTAATAGATTAAATGTACAATAATAAACATTCTAACATTGCCACAAAACCCATCATAAATGCCACTTCTCTCTCTAAGATTTTTCTAATTCTGCAAAGTAAATATATTCAGGGGAAACCTTATCTTTCTTAAGATTTCACTTATTTATAATTCTATAACCTCTCTCTAGATCCTGAATCTTTAGGGTCAAGGAATAGGTGATATTATCTTCAGCTTTGCTATAACAGCATCTCATAGAGCATTTCCATGCTCTCTATATAATATGATCCTCCAAAATACTTGCTGAATTAAATTCAATATGAGACGTCATTTGTAAGATAATTTTAGAACCAAGAAAGCAATTACCAAACCCCCAGTAATTCAGCTCAATTTGGGCTAATGCAGTTTAAATTAACTTATCAAACTAAGAAGAAAGTGACTACAACAAATAAAATGATTCATCTGAGATAAAATATTCAACAAATAAAAATTATTACAGTTTGGGGAATTAACTCTGACTTTCTTTTCTTCTAAGGTCTTAGTCTGAAGTCATCTCAATTTTGTATTTGGTGCAGGGAGTGCATTTATCATGAAACTGTTGATAGGTTTAACTATGGGGAATGGGAGGGTGATCTCAGTCACTCCCATTGGGAATGAGATTGCTTCATGAGAGCTAAAGTGAAAATGAGATGATGCTGGATTGTGGAGGAGAGGAGCCAATACAGAAAGTCACGAGTATTGTTCCCCAGGTTCTATGAGGTCCAGCTGTTTTGATAAAACCAGAGGAAAGCTGTAACCCTCAGACATGATGGGGAATTCAGGTGGAAGCAGCAACTCTTGGGATCATCAATAAGTTTTGAAATGGGAAAAGTTATTTATGTTCTAATGATTCATGCTTCCTGAGTGGTGAAAATGTATATTATAGCATTCATTTTCATCATAGCTATCCGAGGGATGCTCACATATGGAGTAGTTATGTCATAAATCATCATGTGTACCTCTTTACTACAGGAGAATCATAAGGCACATCCTAGAAACTCATTCTAAAATGATAGATGGGATTATCCTTTAAGTGGGTGAGTAATTATCTCTCAAGTATCCTTGTAGCCATGGTGACTAGTCCTCATACATAAGCATTACGTAAATGTTTGTTCATGATATTTATATTAATTAATTGATTTAATTTGTTCATGTATTCACACAATTACTACAATACCACCCTAAATTTATCAATTAGTTTTTAAACAAAGTTGTATCATAAGTGGTTTAAAGAATACATGTAAAATAACAAAATAAAACCTGACATTAAAAAAATTATTGTGTTAAAATAGATATAACATAAAATTTGCTGTTTTAACTGTTTTTAAGTGTAACAGTGCGTGGCACTAGTTATATTCACAGTGTTATGCAACCATCATCGCTTTCTATTTCCAATTTTTTTTTTAATCACACCAGAGCCACAACAACCATTAAGCAATAACTCCCCACCCCCTCCTCCCTCCAGACCCTAGTTACCTCTAATGTATTTTCTGTCTCTATAAATTTGCCTATTCTAGATATTTTATGAGTGGAGTCATACAATATTTGTCCTTTTGTGTCTGGCTTATTTCACTTAGCATAACGTTTTCAAGGTTCATCCATATTGTAGCGTCCTCATACTTCACTTTGACATTATTTTTATAACATTTTATTATAAGGCATGTTATGATATATTTTCATTGTGATAACAGCCATTAGGGATGAATCTTATAATGAACACATTTCAAGGATGAAAAAAGTGAGGGTCAGAGAGATTAAATGGCTCCTTCAGTTTACCTAATCACTAGGAGGTATGGACACATGAGCTCAGGTCTTTAGACTCCAAATCTGGTCCTTCATCTACTCTGCCATCCTCATTTTCTTCCTTCCCCCGCCCCGAATACTCTGTGTGTGCACTTATCTCCTCTTTTGGCACTTATTTCCTCTTTGTACACTTACTACTTTGTACATTTATTTCCTCCTAGATATTTAGTCTGCTGTTACAATTTGAGGCTGCCAAGTGACTAGTGGTTTCCTTGGTTATAGTCTGGACATGTAACCAATGTTTTTTTAGGGGAATGGAAGAAAGAGACCAGTATATATTTTTACTCAATTATCTTTAGAAAATCTGATACAGATTGCCTGTACAAAGACTTTGAAGTAAAGTCTTTTTAACTGGTACCAGAATTTAACTATTAAAACATATTTAAAATGACATGAGAAACATTTAAAAGCCACTCTATAAAACTATACATTTTAAGTAAGGTGGGATTCTGAATTTGCAGGAAGAAACACAAAAAGTACATGATGATGATGATGGTGATGAAGATGATATTATAATATATAGAAAAAGAATAAATGAAATGTGTACACACGCGCAGGACTCAGTCATTTGCTTTGAATTTCTCAGGGAATGGTGACCCCAGTTATGTTTTGAAACCTTGAAAGATATTTCTAATTTTAAAATGCTAGTCTATTGAAATATCTCCAAATTTCCCAATAGTATAATTGTTATAATTCAGAAAAGTACCAAACACAAAAAATAAAAGGAAACTTAAAACTAGGACTGACAGCAAATCTATTGCCAAAACTTCGTGGAGAAGTTATCATGAATTATATGGTCAATGGAATGAATTTAAAAATGTAATTGATGGACCTATTTGAACTAGGACCAGTGAGAAATAGAGAATTATGTTGCATCCCACACCATTGTCTGCTCCCTGCTGTAGATATGCAATATTTTGTATCTAACTGGAAGCTATGGCATATATTATATTTGTATTTATATAATTATACAATACTTGTCCTTTTGTGTTTGGCTTATTTCTGTTAGCATAATGCCTCCTAAATTAGCAGCTCCATTTGTACATCCAGTTGGTGATGTCAACTCCTTGAAAACAACTAGGCATAAACTGTGGATGTATGTCTGTTGGGTGGGGCTCCTGTGGGGTGGATAGGTGTCAGTGGTGTGACTAATTGCATCATGGAATGCAAAGGGAAAGAAGGAAGAGTCAGGAAAAAGAATGTTAGCACTAATCTATGATTCTAGTTTGTATATACTCTGCCTATTCAGAGAGTTAAAGAGGCAGTGGAGGCTCTAAGCAACTATAGATAAAGCACGCTAGGCACCAATAATTGCACATATTAACCTCCTGATAGGATTTAAGAGGACAGAATTCTTCTGTGAAAAACACAAAGAAGTCTGTAAAGGAAAACAAGTGGGAATGAAGACATGATAAATAAGCCAAGAGGGAAAGGGATATAATTATATAAGGAAGTTTACCAAGAAAACTTAAAATGTGGTGATAATATTGATGCAGTAAAGAGCAGAATTGACACAGTGGAAAATAAATCTGTGGTGCAGAGAGAAAGCTTAAGAATGTATCCCAAAGAGCAGAGGAGAGACTAAAGTGATATAAAATAGTGAGTTAGAAGAGCATAGATTGGCAGACAAAATGGAGATTCAATTTAAAGATTCAATTTCCCTGAGGAAGAAAGTAGAACAATTGAAGTAGTAACCATAAGAAAAGTCATCACTAAATAAAACTTCCAGGAACTAGGATAATTCCTAATTATGCAGTTTGACATATCTCACTTTATTTTGGATGAAATTTTTAAAACACATTAAGGTATATTCAGATAAAACTTTTTTGAAATATCTTGATAAGAGAAAATTGCTTTAACAATGAAAGCATGAAGGAAGAAATTCAGGCCGATTTTGGACATTGCCTCCATAACACTAAGTACTAAGACACAAAGCAAAGGCTGTATAAATTTGAGGGAAAATAGTTGTGCTTTAAAATGGAAAACACAAAATGAGATAATTTATTTGTAATGCAAACAAAAGGACTTTTTCAGCTATCTAAGGCTGAGAATATATGTATTATTTAAGTACTATAATCTAAAATGTTATTTGATATTGTAGTTCAGATGACTGAGAAAGAACCCAAATAAAGCACTCAAGAAAGAGGAAGTTGAGGTATAAAGGAACTAGCGAATGTTAAATTAGTGAAAATATAGATTTCTGAATAATTTTATACACTTAACTCATACATGAATAAAAATAATTATATTATTAAAAGAGAAACTTCATAATATAAATGTTAATTTAGGGGCTTCCCTGGTGGCGCAGTGGTTGAGAATCGGCCTGCCAATGCAGGGGACACGGGTTCGAGCCCTGGTCCGGGAAGATCCCACATGCCACGGAGCAACTAGGCCCGTGAGCCACAATTACTGAGCCTGCGCGTCTGGAGCCTGTTCTCTGCAACAAGAGAGGCCGTGATAGTGAGAGGCCCGCGCACCACGATGAAGAGTAGCCCCTGCTTGCCGCAACTAGAGAAAGCCCTCGCACAGAAACGAAGACCCAACACAGCCATAAATAAATAAATAAATAAATAAATAAATAAATAAATAAATAATAAAAAAAATGTTAATTTAAAAACTTGGGGTCTAAAATACTAGGTTATATTAAAAAAGTTGAGATGCAGGGTAGTGTATAGGATGGGCATAGAAGAAATGTGGGAGGGAGTTGCTCAGAAGTACTTGTATATCTGATTTTGCTCATTTAGGAAATACATATTAAAGAATGTTTCCAAAAATTTCAAAAGTAATTATTAGTAGAACTGAAAAATAATTATCTTCTAACCCCCTAGAAAACATTAAAACAAACACAAGGGACTTCCCTGGTGGTCCAGTGGTTAAGAATCCGCCTTCCAGTGCAAGGGATGCGGGTTCGATCCCTGGTCGGGGAACTAAGGTCCCACATGCCACAAGGCAACTAATACTGTACGCCACAACTACTGAGCCTGTGTGCCACAACTAGAGAGAAGGCTGAATGCCACGACGAAGAGCCCGCGGGCTGCAACTAAGACCCAATGCAGCCAAATAAATAAATAAATATTAAAAAACAAACAAACAAACCCAAGAGGATCACAATTTGTATTAAGAAATAAGTTCACAAGGAGAAAGAAACACCTCAAATACTGAGTAGTCTCTGGATTGTGAGCCTATTATCTTCCCTTTTCTTTAAACTCGTCAGTATTTTCTAAATTTTATTCAAGAGCATTCATTACACTTACAACTAGAAAACTCAATAACATTACTTAAAATATTTTTCAAAGGCAACTTCAGAGAGAAAGGAAAAACATTCTAGGCAGAGGGCATGAGTTGAGAAGAGCTTGGCCTATTCGGGGACCTGCACAAAAGCTGGTATGTGTGGAGTGAAGGAAGCTGGGAGGGCAGCTGCAGAAGAGGCCACGGGGCTGCAGCTGGATCACGTGAGACCTTGCAGTCACATTGAAGATTTTGCTTTTGATGTTAAAAAAAAAAAAAAAGTAATTGAAAATGCACAATGAGATTTGTGTTTTCAAAAGATCATTAGTCCATTGTGTGCCCTGGGTTCAGAAACACCAGGGTTGTGTCAATCAGGATGCTGAACATTTCTCTCTTGACCTTGTAGATACGTCTTTACAAAGCAGCCAATGGAGTGGTATGGTGACTGCGATCCCCAGGAAATAGATGGGCCTTAGTAATGTCTGCGTGTCTGTGTGTGTTTGTGCACGTGTGGTGAAGCATGTGGGAGGGATGTGGTGTCAGACTTTTAAAAGACAAGACTTCAAGAGTGTTTATAAAACATTATATAGCAAATATTCTCTTTTTCTACAGAATGTTCATTCTCCCTAACTACAAATTCCAATGGTATTATTTCACCTCCTTATTCCTATCATTTAAAAAAAGTAACTATTTGCATCAGAGTGACATAGACTACATTTGTATGGCCCGACCCTTTGGACTAATTTATTTCTGTAATGACAATTTTGTGTGGGCTCTGCATTTTCAGAGCCATCATGGGATGACTTGGATAAGCAAACCAAAATGGAACAGGAAAAGCAACAGAAAAGCCCTGATCTCTCATGCCATCTAGGTACCTTGTTTTCACTCTGCTGTATTTGGGGTACTGGGATCTTATTCTCAGAGGTGAAGAATCTTCTAAGATCAAAATGGGTTACTTTCTATGTCTTATTCTCCTGGGTTTCCTTTACTCTTCTTCTATTCCAAAAATGGTTTGTAGGTAAATCATCATTTCCATGGCTAAATAATAGCAAATTGCCACCAAAGCCCATTCCTAACACTGCCAGTGTAGCCCCAGGGTTTCACAACTCAATCAGTTATCTCTAAATCAACACAACTTAGCTCCAGAGGAGAGCGATCTGAGAAGCTTTTCTTTTCAATTCTCTCATATGTTTTGTTTTAGCTTAATGTGTTTGTCTGGAGACTTAGACACCATGGTGATAGGCGTCAGAGAAATAAATAGAAATAGACGTAGAAAAGAGCAAAAAAATAAAATGAAAACTTAGGAAGACTAGGAATGACACTTGTATCTGAGCACTCCTTTTTTTTTTTTCAGAACTCAGTGAGGGGGAAATTAAAAAGGGACTTTGTGTCAGACAGATGAGTTAGTGAATAATTTTTCTAACGAACAGTGTTATTTTGCTGACACTAGACTAAGGGAACTCATTACCATGCTGAGACTATGTAAAAAATAGTGCTTTAGCTTTTGCTTTGCTGGATATTCCTTACATCTCAGCTCAGCTCAGCATTCAAAGAGTGGTAAGCCAGTGAAAGCTGGGCAGTGTGGCATGGTGGAAACAGAAGCGTCTTTGGAGTTAGAGAGTAGGGTTTGAATTTTGGCACCAACCTTTTTTACCTATGTCTTTAATCCTCCGTGAGGTTTAATTTTCTCATCTCTAAAGTGTTCATATTAATACCTACCTGAAGCATTTGTGGCAGGTCAAAACACCAAACTAAAGCTCCTATCATTGTTCCTGGTATACAGAAGCTCCTTAATAAATGTTCACTCCACTTCCCACTTTATCCATCCTTGTAAATTGTTTGGTTTCATTTAGTAAGATGAATGCCCAAGAAGGAATGAGACACTCAGCCTACTTTGTATCTACTGATGATGGTCATCCTACAAACATAAGAATCACTGTTGGCTGTTGTCCTGTCTACTCTCTCTCTAAGACCAAAACCACGGCCAAGACCAGTTTCCATGATAAGAGGTCCAGGGTGTGAATATTCCACCCGACTTCCACAGATGCAGCCTGGTGTGTCTGTATGAAAACATAGAATTAGAACTGATACATCAGATCAGTTAGCTTGGGGGAGAGCAGCATTCCAGAGCTGAGAAATGAAAGAGCCACACTATGCTCTCCAATGAAACAAAAACAAATAGACATTAAGTGCCTGCAGAGGATTCAGTCGAAGGTTTTGATCTGACATTTAAGGCAGAGGTTGGATGTGTGTTTTGCCTTCACGAAGTCCTGAATGGTATGTATTACCTGCTTTTGTGGTTGTAGAGAAAACCAATAAAATATTAAATTGTTTTCATTTTTCTAGCTTTGAGTGACATTGAATCCCTGCACACTGGTGAGTAAGATACTCATTTCTTCTTTGTTATTAGTCTGCTGATGCTCTCACTGACTATCCTGAGGGAGGATGGCTGGGAAAAGTTCTAAAGAAGGTTGAGAAAGTCACAGTAAGACAATTCTGTTTGTCTTCCTGGATGGTACATCAGAAAGAAGCCTTTCATTTCATGTCAGTCACTTCTGTGTGCTGTGATTTACCCAAAGACATGGAGGAGTAATTTTTTTATATTATCACAAATAACTTAAATTAATAAAACTATAGATTTCTTGGGGGAAATATGATAAATGAAAATTGGGTATAGCCATTTCTTGAACTCTCTTGTAAATGCTAAGCTTGTTTCCAAGATGCTAAAATTCATTTAAAATCCAGCATTCTATACAGTAGTTTTCATTGTTTTTTTTCCTTCATACTTCTTCTTGCCTCTCTTGAACATCTTATATCACTGCATTTCCTAATATTTTTGTTGAGAAAGAAAACAAATTTAGATGTTCTGTTTTAACTTTGCACATAAACTTAAACCTAAATCCTCAAATATCATGTCTTCTCATTCCTAATCAAAATAAAGCTCCAGGAGTAATTGGTGGGAGCAACATGCAAGCACAAGGAATGTCAGAGAAGTCTGTTCTGTAAGCTTGGGAGGGTGCCGTTAGCCCCAGGGTAGAAGTAGCCTATTCCAGAATGAGAAGGCATGTGGCCATACAGATTCCTGGTACTGATGTCCAAAACCAAACTGAATGCATAACAACAACAGTTTGCATCTTTGGATGAGCTAAAGCTGCTTTCTAAACACTGGGCAAATTCTCTTGGTTGAGAAGGAAGAATCCAACTTGGGAGAACTCCATCAGTCAACCTCTATGTGTTGACTGCCTACAATGTGATTTTTCTGCTGTTCTCGGGAATGTGGAGGTCGTCAAGAATAGTTTGGTCCTGCCCAAAGCAACTTACAAACTAGTTAGTTAAACAACAGATATCCATGAAAAATTAGAGTAATCAAATGCTAATGTATGTGCTGCTGACTTTAAGTGTAATAAGAATTCCTAGAAGGGGAGGATCAGTGTATGCAGAAGGAATTGGGAAAGGTTTCTCAGAAGAGATTGGAGATGAGGTTTTAAGAAGGAATACGAGGAGAAAACACATCACAAGCCATAGAAATGGTATTACTCCCATTGGGCCATAGTGCATGTGGCAGAGAGGAGCCAGTGAAATGGATGATAGGAAGGAGTTGAAATAAAGATGGGAATGTAGGGTGGGATCATACTATTTGGATTTGATATGGCAAGAGGGAGAAAGCTACTGAAAGATTTTGAGCTGAGGAGTGATCTGATAAAAGCTATACTTTCCAAAAATATTCTAGCAATTGTGCATAAAAGGAAGTTAACTTGACGTTGATCTTTAAAGACCTTTAATAAAGATGAGGAAACTAACCCTTTTCTAAAAGTAAGTGAACTGGTGTGAAGGGGTAAAGATTCATATATTCCACCTTGATCATCAAAGCCCTGGTTCTTTTGAGGTCAGAAATACATCACAGGATGACCTAGAGGGGTGGGATGGGGGGTGGTGGGAGGGAGGCTCTAGAGGGAGGGGATATATGTATACATATAGCTGATTCACTTTGTTGTACAGCAGAAACTAACACAACATTGTAAAGCAATTATACTCCAATAAAAATTTTTTTAAAAAAATTAAAAAAAGAAATATATCACAGGGATTAGTGTCAAAAGCTTTGAGTAGTGTGGGTTCAGTTTTTGGTCCTTGGCTCTGCACTTCCTATATGTTTGGCCTTGGCCAAGTAACATAACTTCTCTAATTAGCAGGTTCCCCATTAGTTGTGGTAGGCAGAATTATACAAAGACCCGCAGTGACTTTCTCCCTTTTATAATTCCTTCCTGTTAAGTATGGGCGAAACTTGTGAAGAGGATGAGGAATCACTCCCATGATTATGTTATATGATGTGGCAAAGGAGATTTTACAGATGTAATTGAGGTTATTGATCAGTTGACCTTGAATTAATCAAAAGGGAAATTATGCCTATGGGCTTGACCTAATCACTTTAACTCTGTAAAGGTCAGCTCTAGAGGTCTGTAACAGAGAAATAAGAGAGATTCAAAGTATGGGGGGTTCTCCCACCAGCTTCCATGAATTCTACAGTTTCAAGTTTAAAAGAGGACCTTGAACCTCTCTGACTTACAGAATATGTGTTGTTTCAAGCCACTGAGTTTGTGGCGATTTTCCGTATGACAACAGAGCACCAATACACTGGTGAATACAGGTAATGAGAATGCAGTCATGTTGAGAGGATTAAATGAAACAATATGAATACTGAATGTGAAGTGTTCAGCACTATGCCTGGCATCTAGTAGGTGTACAGTGAATATTAGCTATTATTATTCTTACTGTTTTTATGATTAAGAGTTAGCAATGGGATTAGTAGAAATATATTCTAAAATTAACAGAGCTGTCTTAGAGGAATGGGTGATGGTCAGTGTGTAGATAGTGTTAACGGTGTTTCTAGGCCCCCTTAGTGCATCTGCTTGTGAGATTGATCAGCCACTTCTCTTCTTCATGTTAGCAAAGTATTCATTATTCCAGTTAGCAAGTTCCAGCTGATTGTGTAGTTGGAACAGCAGAGCACTCCTGACTGCATTAAATCACACATTCACAGCAGTAATGTGTTTGGCAAAGTCAAGAATCAATCACTAAAACTAGCTACTGATACCAGTTATAAATATATGGTGTCAGCAATCCTACATGTCAAGTGGCATGTACAGGGATAAGATCCATGCATAAGGATGATGTTCAAATGTTTAGCAACTGGTATAACACAGGCATTGTAGACAACCAGCATGGCTATGCTGCAAAGCTAAATATCAACTCTGAATGCACTGGTAAAACGTGATTTGTTCATTCAGCATTCACTGTCAGTGAGTCTCCATTATGGGCCAGCCACCATGCTGGATGATGGATGCTCAACATGGACTCGTACCATTAACGACCTGGCAGTTTGTTAGAAAAGAGAGAAGGAAAAGAAAGTGACTGATGGTAATACAGTGATGTAAGTACTATGATAGAAACACATGTTGGAAGTTACAGGCTTAGATGGCAGAGGTACGGAAAAGAAGCCCCTTAGCTCAGCCTCAGCTGGAATCAGAAAATGCAGCGCTGTTTTAAGCTTGAATTCAGTCTTGAGTCTAAAGACGTGGGAATTACTCAGACTTTGTTGGAGTGGAAGGTATTTCTTAAAGAGGGGACAGCCTGAGCCAAGTCATCATAAGTGAGAATGGTATGTTTGAAAAACTTTTTTAAGGAGTGGTTGGAGTGAAAAAGGTGTAGAAACTAGATCATAAAGGGCCACATTAAGGAGAATGTTTTTATCTGATGACACAGGGAGTATTTTAAATATGGTTCAGACAAGTTTAGGTTTTTATTTTCCAAAACAAATCTAGTAGTAATGTGGATAATAGTTTAGAGACAGCAAGATTGAAAGCAGAATGCCAGTTAGGGTGACATTGTGGTAACACAAGAGAGGAGCAATGATGGCTTGAATCAGGAACATCCCAGTGGAAATGTAACAAAAGGAGGGTAATTCTAAGAAGTACTTAGAAATAGAACCAAATGGAGTTAGTCATTTATTAGACGTAGGGATACGAGGCACGCAGAAATTAGGATGACTTTCATATTTGGGGGTTGGCTGATTGAGTGGATAATTCTGCTGTTTACTAAGACAGATAATTCAGAAAAAGAAGAGAATGAGGAGAGGCATATTGAGTTTCAGGTGCCTATAGGAGAGCGAGGTAGAGATGTCCATGGAGCAATTGAAAGTATTGGTTTGGATGCAAGTATAGTCAGGGGTATAGGTTCAGGATTGCAAAGGACATTTGATAATTGCCTACCCAGCATTAATTGCCCCTTCTTCCCTTTGTAACAGTAATCAGTTTTTATTTCAGTGGCCACTCCTTCCCTATCCAGTCCATGTCTATTAGAGGAAGTTGACACGACTTCAAGATCTAGGAGTGAGACCTGATTAGCCTAAACCAATCTAGCATATTCTCGAAAGGCTGTCTTACCTCCTACGCCCGCCTCTCTTTCCTTCCTTCCTCCCGTCCTTCCACTCTCTTTCTCAAAAGAATACATATTCTTTTGGTCTTTCATTCCTTCTTTCTTTCCTTTCTCCTATTTATAATCTATGGTGTTCTAACTGGTACAGGGAATTGTTAAGAATTGTGAAAGGCCTGATATTTTAACCTACTTTCAGATTAACAAGTTAACTTGCCGTAATTCCATGGATCATGGATGTTGATGGGAGATGTGAAACTCCTAGATCAAAATGAAGGACAGCGTATTATTCACAGCAATAGCAGTAGCCAGAGTATCATGATGGCTTATACAGCTGCCCATAGCCCCAGTTCCCACAGGGTGATTCAGAAGCACCCAGATGGCACCTATGCACTCAGTGAGTTACATTACAGGAGTGGAAATCTGAGTTTAGGGAATCCAAATCGTTTATAATGGGCAATAAGCATGATTGACTTTCTTCAGGAGGAGGCATCATGTTATCTAAACTTGAAAGTGAACTATCTCCTTTTAACCAGAAGGAGATACTATTTCTATGTTCCAAGACTGCCCTTTATTAAAATGATAGTTTCAGATAAAGAGTAGTCAGTACCTTACTTCACAACACATGAAAGAATATAAGAGAACCATGGAGAATATTCTCCCAGAAAAATCACCAGCATTTAGATGATATCACTCAAGTTGAGTATATAGAGTAGTCATACCTGGTCTAGGAACTGAACTCAGGAGCCAGGAGCATTTTAGGAGTAGATGCAGGAAGAGGAGCCAGTAGGGAAAACTGAGAAGGGGCAGCAAGAGAGGAAGGAGGGACTCCAGAAACCTTTCCTGAGGAAGGAACGGTCGTCAGTGCCAAATGCTTTAAAGAGGCCATGTAAGATGTACTAGTTGGTTTTGGCATTAGAAAATAACTTCAGCAAGTGGGGATGGAGTCCAGACTTCAGTGAATTGAGAATGAGGACGAGGAGGCAGTGTGAAAAAAATACTACTTTCAAGAAGGTTGGCCCAGGGAGAGGCAGACACTCGACTGGGCCAGGAACACCAAAGGAAGTATGGCAAAGTAGGGTAAACATATGTTTCATCCTTCTCAGCATTCAGGTACAGAATAATATGAAGCAGAATACAGAGATCATTCCTTATCACTTGGCTACAGTATAGGTTGTGGAAAAGGGCACGGGCTGTGGAATCAAGTTGACTTGTATTCAAATATAGATTCCATAACTTATTAGCTGTGGGATTGTTAACCTGAATCTAAATGTCTTCAGCTTTAAAATAGAGCTAATAATAAATAAATTGGGGCGTTGTTAAGATCATGGAAGGCACCTAACAGTGGGCCTGCCATATTAGTAGTAATTATTTTTAAAAAGTAGAGACCCTTAGATGGATTTGAGGGCAAGAACCAAGACCTCCGGAGAATTAGCTCTATTTGCTATAGTAGAGGCAGCAGTGACAGTTTGGGACTTGAGATTTAACTCTTGTGCTGCCATTTTCCCCTGGGCAGTGCATAAGGGAAGCAGAAAATATCCTCACTGCTGACCTTTATTTGTCATTACCACCCTCGGGCAAGCTTGTGAGCCAGTGCTGCAAGGCTTGAGTGTCAGTTATTTTAGCTTTCACTTTCACAATAAACCTATTTCATGTTTTAAACTCGTTAGACAAACTGTATATTCTTTATTCACCTTAGATAACTTATCCTTCATTCAGAGAAGATGTTTGTAGCTGTGTTACCAAATCAGAGTAATGCTTGCTATGCTTGTTTTATGCGTTCCTGTAATATGTGTGTTTTCTCCAAGAGGCTAGAGGAAGGACTGGGAAACAAATTGACAATTTAGAGGCCTGTGAAGGCACTGGATTTGTTTTTTACTATTTACCATATAAAAGTGATTATATTAAATTGAAATTAAATGCATTGTTATGGGGCATTTATGACATCTCATTTAAAGAATTGCTGTGAATCCTTTAGAGAGTACTGATTTGCAACCATCAACCTGTGTCATGAATGCAACCTCCAGTATGGTACTTAGCAACTAATTAAACTAAAAAGACAAATACGAGGCTTTTACATTTTTAATTTAAAAGCTTCTAAATATAATTGTTGCTATAGTGCTACCAAAGTATGGTACAGCAGTCTGCATTTTAAACCTCTTAATCTCATTGTCATAATTAATTTTATAAATAAGAAGATCTGTGCTGGGGTTAGGAGATACGCTATGTTTGTTTTTCTTAACTTGAGAATGGTGCTGGTTGTCTTTACAATTAAATGATACTTTAGTGTGATTTTTCTCTCAGCTGAGTTATTAATTTACTTATGTCAGTAATTTTGTCCAAATATGATTTAGACTTCAAAAAGTTCCATTGGAAACACACTTGCCAGCTGTAATTTAAAATCCCTTTTTATATCTGCCCTATAATTTTTAAAGATGATAAAATTAGAAGTCGAGTGGTCTTGAATCTTACTGAGTTATTTGTGGACGCTCTGTTACTCATACATCTGAATGCAGCATTTCTTTCAGGCCACTATTTCATTGGAGAGGAAACATGAGTTAGACATTAGCAGTCATAATGTCTTCAAAGCCTGGCTGCTTCCTCAGATTATATATGACCTTGAGCTAGTCCTTCAGACTTTGAGCTTTGAAAGGGGGATCATG
The DNA here is from genome assembly GCF_965194805.1 of Balaenoptera borealis. NCBI lineage: Eukaryota > Metazoa > Chordata > Mammalia > Artiodactyla > Balaenopteridae > Balaenoptera > Balaenoptera borealis. Next base: position 22,245,831 of record NC_138876.1, read on the forward strand.
GTTCCGTCCCCACCTAATAGAAGTGCTATCGGTAATACTCAGAGCCAAGGAATGTTGGAACAGAAAGGAAGCAGGATGAGCACCTAATCCAGCACCTTCATCCTGCAGATGAATAAACTGGCATCCAGAGATAATGAATCACCCATGCCCTCACTTAGGGCAGAAGAAAAGATTTACCCATGTATTTGGGCTCCAAATCCAGTGCAGATGTCACTACACCAAAGATATCTATGCAACATCTAAGATTATATTGAAATTATGGGAGACCAACTGTTTGGGGAAAAAAAAGTGGGAGAATAACTTACATCATCTAGAATTTTTGTCAGCTTCTTTGCTTCAACATTGGATGCTTGGAAACACGGAGTTTTTAATTTATTCTTCATTTGGATGCTTGCTGTCACTTAGAATCAGTGTATGGTGTATAAACGGACAAATAACAAAGTGTTTAATAAACTAATAGCCTCTGCAGTTGAATCAGGATGATGTCTTTATTGGGTTTTTAAAAATCCCATTAACATGATCGAAGTTTTAAATAACCTTCTTAAAACTTAGTTCATTTCTTAATACTAAGACTGTTTTTGAAGAAAATGAAGTGCCCTCAGGCTCCCCACAACAGATACTGCAAAGATCTTTGAAGGCTAATCAAGAGTTGATGAAGTAACATGTCCCAGATTCTAGGACAATTTTTTTCAAGGACCGAGGTTCATATAAGTTTTCTGAGAGACCCCAAATGTCAACATGTCTGCATTTACAGTACACGTGATGTCTGTGCTATTTAGGAATCACTTATTTTAACACAGTGAATGGGCAATAGCAAGTTAAATATTAAACAATATTTAAATGAGAACATAAATATAACTATGCATTATTCAGCACCAAGATAAGCTGATATTCAGATCAGACAGAAGGTCACTGCCCCTTGGTAATCATCCTCTCAAAATCAGGCAGTACCAGTTCTTTATATAACGAAGTCAGCTCTTTGTAGAAACAATTTGCCTCCAGATAGGGAAAAGGGACACATCATCTGTTTTCAGCAAAAGCACTTGGTGCTGGTTTGATCCCTTTCAATGTGCAACATGATGATTAACCATGCTGCCTCCACATATACATATTCAGAGTTGGCTTTTTCTGGGAATTTCCCTCACCAAGGAGACCACAAAGGTATCTCCCACTTGGCTCCAAAATCATGACCCCTCCACTGTGTCAGTGCAAACACATCACAAATCTGCTTCCTCTTATCTGACCTCTCACACTCTGCTTTGCCCTCACTTGACTGGGAGTAGGAGCCCTGATCAAAATTAAGAGCCCCTCCTGAAGTTAGGCATGTTGACTGTTAAGCAGAGGTGGGAACCCGGGAGGTACAATCTTCATGGCTTACTGCTCACACAGTTTTCAATCAGTTTCCAAACACACCCCAAGTGTACAATCGTTCCTCCAAGCTCTGATTGATTGAGTGCCATGCATTTGTTTGCGGCTCTCCATGCCCTACTTTTTAACAATGCTAGCTGGAATGATTAAGGTGATTATTGCCAGTGTTTGTGACTTTCCTGGTTAGATTAACTTTAAGACATGGCATTAAGTTATTAAGAACTCAAGAGTGCTTAGATAGATGGGTTTAAAAAATAAATTATAGGCTACAGAATTTTCCTCTATAGCATGCTATCTTCAGGGAATTTGAATATTATAGCCCATGAGTACCACCTGTAAAAATAGCAGCAGTGGCAGGAATCCCCCAAAGATGCTGATATTGTAGGACCAGTCTCATGTCTTTGGAATTGTTTTCTTCTTTCTCTCTTCCCTCCTACAGGGGTAATTATGTGAATTGCTTGTCCCCTGGGGGTGATATGAGAGATGAATCACTTCTCTCTCTCCTCCCCCACAGAGATGATGAAGCATTTGCCAACTGCCAGCTTTAAGCCCAGAAACTTTGGGGGACTAGCCAGTCTGACAGCATATGTAGTATCACTTCCTCTTACTTTGAATATTGACTGAAAAGACAATAGATCCAGAAGAGCTTACATTTATAGAGCATTTTTTCCTCAGTTTACAAAGGACTTTCACATTAACATTTTTTTTCACTCACAATAACCTTGTGGAATATGTGTAAAAAATTTATTTATCAACGAACATTTACTTATTGAACCACTGAGCAAGAAGGTGCTAGGGATACAGTCAATACCCTTATGGCATTTAGAGTCTAGTAGGGGAGAATGGTATTAGGCAAAGAATTATGCTTAAAAAGTAACTTTATAAACTATGATTGGAACTGTGAAAGAAAATTGCACATCATATAGTAAGGGAAATCACATATAACCCGGGGATGAGGATATCAGGGAAGAGAGAGAAAAGAATTTCCAAAGAGATTAAACGTTAGGTAGAATGTAATCCTTGGACTCCCCTCATTGATATGTAAACAGAGTTTCCAAACATGAAAAGCAAATAGATAACATGATATTATGATGGAGTTTCTTTCTTTTATAGCAGTATTTTTAATTGGTGCAAATTAGTGAAGGAAAAAAGGTAATACCAATTCACCAAATAATCCATAATGATGAATTTGTTGTACTGAAGTTGCAGCTTTGAGTTTTCCTTGAAAACTCAGAGTGATATCCCTGATCTGTTTCAGAGAGGGACTTTCATTTGGATTGTGATATAAGTGGAATTCTTAAGGTATAGTGAGGTATCTTGAGGTATAGTGATATAATGTGCAATTATATTTAGTGATAATGCCATTTTAGAACATTTTCTGATAGTACTTTTTGTGTATTTGGACCAATTCCAAAATGTACACTGCAAATTACAGTGTACACAACCATTTCATAGAGAATTTGCAAGTAAAATTTGAGAATTTAAAATTTTATCACAGTGGAAGGCCCATAGACTATGCAATTCCATGATTTGCTCCCATGATATTGTCAGCCAAGGGTGTGTGTGTGTGTGTGTGTGTGTGTGTGTGTGTGTGTGTGTATGTTGAAATATTTGTTTAGTCTGAAGCAGAAAGAAAAAATCTAATGAGCAAGGGTGTAGGAAACTGACAGAGTGTATCTAAATTCTGGTTTCAGTACTACTGACTCTGTGAATCTGGACAAGTTTGTCTCTTTGATTCCACATCTGTAAAAATATTAATTATTGGTTATTATAATGATTAAATGATAGATGAATAACAAAACTTAGTTTTTCCTCTCTCTCTCAATGACTTAAAGATCAAAGGAGAAGGCATTTCCCCCATAACATATTGGTTTTATAGTAATCCATTATGAATTTAGCATTCATTAATCTATCTCAACTATTTTTCACCAAGTCATTGGCTGACCTACCCTGGGACTCATGAGTTGCACAGAATCATTACCAGGTGTAGCTTGCTTCTGCTTGGCAAGATTTTTTTTTTTAATTGAAGTATAGTTGATTTACAATACTGTGTTAGTTTCAGATGTACAGCATAGTGATTCAGTTTTTTTGCAGATTATATTCCATTATATGTTATAAATCCCTGTGATACACAGTAAATCCTTGTTGTTTATCTATTTTATATATATTAGTTTGTATCTGTTAATCCCATACTCCTAATTTGTCCCTCTCCCCTTTGGTAACCATAAGTTTGTTTTCTATGTCTGTGAGTCTGTTTCTGTTTTGTATATAAATTCATTTGTATTACTTTTTAGATTCTACATATAAGTAATATTATACAGTATTTGTCTTTCTCTGTCTGACTTATTTCAATAAGCATAATATTATCTAGGTCCATCCACATTGCTGCAAATGTCAATATTTTGTTCTTTTTTATGGCTGAGTAATATTCCATTGTGTGTATATGTATATATATATATATATATATATACACACACACACACACACACACACACATTGTGTGTGTGTGTGTGTGTGTGTGTGTGTGTGTATACATACCATACCTTCCTAAGCCAATTGTCTGTCAATGAGCATTTGGGTTGCTTCCGTGTGTTGGCTATTTAAATAATGCTGCTATGAACATTGAGGTGCATGTATCTTTTTGGATTATTGTTTTTGTTTTCTTTGGATTTATACCCAGGAATGAAATTGCTGGATCATATGGTAGTTCTATTTTTAGTTTTTTAAGGAACTCCATACTGTTTTCCATAGTGGATGCACCAATTTACATTCCCACCAATAGGCAAGATTTTAAGAATAAAATTGAGTGTAAAGATGGATGAGAAGACAGTTGAGGAGAGTTGGTTGAGGAAGACATGTGACCTTGATCAAGGTTTTTGCTCCACCTTCAAAAGTCCTCCGGGCATGAGAAAGCAGTTGTGATTAATCCAATCCTTTGCCTCTCTCCTCAAAAGAGAACAGTAGTCTATAGAAAGAAGATTGAAGACCATAAAGGGCTAGGTTTTAAGGGTCATCCATGATTTCATCCTATTTTCTCCCACCAGATCTCCTGTTCACCTAAAGTAAGCCCTATCTCTATGATTGGATCTGCCTCATTTCGTATAAGCTGACTGATTGTACCTTTCACTGAAACCAAAGTCACCTGTCCACCAGCCTTTCGTGTCCAAGGAACTGAATCCTGAGACATTCCTCATCTTGAATTCTAATCCGTTAGGATTCTAATGTTCCCTCTTTTCCCCTTATTGCTGATGCTTAGCACAATGACCTTTCTAGCCACAGAGTTGAAATGCTGTCATGGGAGGGGCATTGGGCATAGAGTCAAAAGACAATTTTGCCAGAATGTGACTATGAGAAAATTATTTTACCTCTCTGAGTCTTGCTTTTTTTTTTTTTTCTAGTTCTAATGTGGAGATAACATCATGTACCTTCTAAGATTATCTTGAGGATTGAATGAGTTAGAGTTTGTGCCTGTGTAGTAGACACTCTGGAACATTTAACTAAATCTGAATCTTAAGTAGCCTCCCAGTGTACAGTCAGACTTTCCCAGGCTGACTACTCTGTATTCTATCATTTTCTCAGATTTTGTGTTACTTCTCCTTAAAATCATTATATTAAAATAAGCTTTCTTAAATAATATTTTCAAATAACATAAGTAAAAATGTTTAAAAAATCAATCCAGAGGTACTTTTGCTGAAATTCTTCCTCATCTTCTTACAACTCTAATTTTTTTTTTTTTACCAATCAAATGTCCTTTTTTTAATAGGAAATTTTCAAGGCCGTAAATGTTCCATGCAGAAACAATCCAATTAGTTTTTATGTAACCTTTTATAATAAAGAAGGAACTGGTAGAATTTCTCTTGGTCTGTAATGGGAAACCTGAGCTTTCAATATTTGTAGTGATAGATTGTTTCTATATTTAAAAATGCTTATTTAAAAGTCAGACTATTCAGCAAGAATTTATACATTCACAAAAAAAGTTACCATCAAAAAGTTGCTTTATAAAATTCTATCCTTATTCCAAGCTAAATTGCTTTTAAATCTCCTCTGGATTTTTTTCTTCTCAAAAAAAAGTTTTTAACCCACACAAAAAAATCTTAATGCTTTAAGGTCACATGGCAGGTTTATTAAAACAAATGAATAAGTAAGCGGTGTTACTCTGACAAACCATTTATTTCCATCAACAACCCTTGTTATGAATGATTTTGATTATTCCAAAAGATCAAATTCAATTTCAGATGACAAAGTTTTGCCAATATTGACAGAATCCAGAAGAACATGTAAGGGACAATACTAAAGCAGACATTCCAAAACTATTTTGAGCAATGCCATCATTTGTGGAGTAAGTGCCTAGTTTCCAAATTGGACTACCCTGAAGTGGACAGCACTCATGGGATTGTATGAATCATGGTATTCTTGCTGTTTTTGTTTTTTTTTTTTTAATTAATCACTCTAAAATTACAGCTCATGTAATAGTTGATTTCCAGTTTCCAGAAAAAATTCAGTAAATCATGTAATTGATCATATTAGAGGACTGAGTCCCGGGAGTCCTGAGGAATCCATCAAGCCTTATTCTTGAGAGTGGTCAGAGGTAGGAAGGGGAAACTAGTATTGAGGAGAGCCTCCAGCACCTTCCCAATCAGATTTCACCAAAGCAGTTACACTTTTATCTGTTTTACTTATTGTGTCTCAGTAAGAAAATTTAATTATAATATAGAGTTTCATGCTTAAAAATTTTGAAAATGAGTATGTTTTATTGCTACCCCTTTAAGGAGGTTCAAATGTCATTGAGTGCCTGAATTGAAAATCTTTACAGAGATCACTTTAAATTGTTTTTTTTTTTTTATCTTTCACATGGAAGGTAAACAAGAATTATTCCATACCTCAAAATAAACACAACGTAATAATGACACAGATGAATCTTTCCATTTATTACTAACATCTCAGTGGGTTAGAATAGGATTGTCAGTCCTACCCGATTTTCAATTCGACTACTAAGCACTGTTGACAGTTTGGTTGACCAAGTGGCAAATGACCACTGACTAAATACAAATAGTAATCGTGGCTTTACATTGGGCACATAATAGAAGATCTTTTAGATGAGATGCACTCCCCATTGTAGATATGACATTGGCATATCTTCTAGCTTTTCATGCAGTGTCTTGGTGGCTTTTTGTCTTTGTTTTTGGTCATCTTTGTCAGAAAATGGAGAAACATCATCCTCCAGCCATTGCTCATCAACAGCAAAAGCCACAGTTTCTAGGGCTGCCATGTGTAAAATGCTGACCCCCCTCTGACCCTTGTCTTTGCTCAATCTACTTACAAGAAAACCGAACATAATAGGCATAATGGCAACATGTCTTTGGTGTCTACAGTAAAGAGAAAGTCAGGGTTTGTTTGTTCAGTGTTGGCTTTGTTGCCCCAGAAATTGAAATAGTTATCATCAGAATCCGTCTTACACAAATAGCCACAGTACAGTCTTCTCCCCCTCTCCCGCCCACGCCTCCCTTCCTGGGTGAGTCTTATTCACTCTAACATGAAAGGTTTGGGGGCAATAAGGCATATGTATTCTTATCCAGTTGGCAGTGGCTTAGACGTGATTGTAGCTTAGTGAAAATAACGAAGTATTTGGAGGGAGAAAGATCTGGGTTCAAATCCCAACCATCTAGCTTGTAGAGTCAGCGTGAGGATTAAGTACCACGAAGTACAGATGAAAATAAATAACTGCTGATATTACTACTTTGTTAGTAAAAACCCTATAAAACACTCAGGAGGAGGATAAACTATATATGAACTAACTAAGTACATGTGGTAGTATTTACATGCATCTGCTTTATGTATTTATTTATGGCTGCATTGGGTCTTCATTGTTGGGTCTTCGTTGCTGCACGCGGGCTTTCACTAGTTGCGGTGAGCAGGGGCTACTCTTTGTTGCGGTGCGCGGGCTTCTCATTGCGGTGGCTTCTCTTCTTGCAGATCTCGGGCTCTAGGTGCGTGGGCTTCAGTAGTTGTGGCACACAGGCTTAGTTGCTCCATGGCCATGTGGGATCTTCCCGGACCAGGGCTCGAACCCGTGTCCCCTGCACTGGCAGGCGGATTCTCAACCACTGCGCCATCAGGGAAGTCCCTATGCATCTGCTTTTAAACAAGCTATTTTAATGTCATTCTGACAAAAGCTATAATCCCCAGTAGTTGTTATAGTTAGTAGAAATGTTTTTCTTTTTTTAGTACTATTTTTTCTTTCTTCTTTTAAAGTGTCTCTTTTCCTACTTCTGACTTGTACAGAATTTCCCTTTAGAGGAAGGAGGAGGGTAGAATGGAGATTATGAAGAGCCAGTGCCAGAATAATTTCTCTCTCACAGCATTTTGAAGTTCCTTTTTGCCTAAGCCAACAGATTACTTAAAGTTCTTTCTGAAAACTCAATTGATAGACACCTTCTCCCTAGTTTGACAATTTAAAAAGTTTTTTCCTTCTATATTTACCAACCACTGTACGTTCATCAACAAAAGCAAATAGGTTTGAATGCACGACGTCATCTTACTGGGTTTATTTAATGCAAATATAAATCCACTTGAAAGTAAATCATATCTAAACCTGTAACCAGTATCAATCTGGTCTTATAAAAGATCACCAATACGAGACGTATTTCTAATATGCTGTGTTTATCTGACGTTCTGAAGATACAAACTCAGTGCTGAAATAGGAAAACATTTCATCACCTTAAGTTGGCAGTTTCTTTCCCCTACTCTGTGATGCTTCAATTTTAAGGCTCATTTTATAAGTTCTATTTGGACACTACGTTAACCTTCAGGCCACAGAGTATTGGCAAAGAGTTGATTTCGTTTTTCCCATTGGCATAACTGCCTTCACAGCAGCACGCCCGCCCTTTCTTTTGTTTAAGTTGGCTGCAGTGTTTCTTGCTTAAGGGATTTACCAGAATGTGGCCATACCTGGGATTGAGTTAAAATCAGGATAAAGAACTGGGAATGGGAAGGCTATAAACTGACCACTGGGTGGATAACATCATTCTTTTAACTATTCAGAAAAACACACGCACACCATGAAACCTGACTTTCAGAGGTGGAAAATGAACTGAACATATGGTAAAGTTAAAAATTAATATTAATAAGTGGAAAAGCTATTTCTCCAACAGACATTTCATTTTAAGATTGTCCTCTACTGGAATGATTTATTTGACTCTCTAATCTACATGAAATGGGCTACAGGCTGAAAATTTTAAAGAACACTCAAAGCAGAAGCAAGATAGCAATGGCTTTTGTATCTAAGAGGTATATAGATTCCTTGTTTGAAGGATATTTACACAGTTTGTTAAAGAAAACTTTACTTCCTTCTATTCTGAGTCTCAGATTAAATAACATATAAGAAAAATACTTAGCAATTTGAGGTCTCATTACCATTTATTTATGCCTTTATTTGCACATTTATTACATTGAAATGAACTTAAGATGGAAAGGGAAAAGAACCTGACCTATGGAAATACTAGGTAAACCAAGGCAATTCTGCATGTATCTAAGGATGTTTTATAAAAGACTGTGTCAAATCTAGCGCTTGTAAACTTAACAACAAATACTTTAACTAGGCCAATTTAGACTCTTTTCTCTATCTAGATGACGTGTCATAATGGTATGAATCTGAAAGCGGTGATGGAATCATTGATATAGTGGTTGTTAAGATAGGTAATTTCAGCCTTCACTGAATCCATCAAACATGTCCCTCCCTCCCTTACTTTCCACCTGACTCCTTTTACATAATTATAAACAAAGATTTCAAACAAGGTAGATAATTGTCCTTTCATAACACTTTTTTCCTTGTTGTCCCAAGGGTTTTCTATTTCATAGTCTATTGGCTAGTAACCAAAACTGATTGATTGATAGATATGGCAATAAAAGTGCAAAAACAAGCAGACTCTGATCATTATTCATTAAAGACAGTTGGGTAAATGTAACATTGGTAGTAGATATTGGCCATGAATTTAACCTATCACTACTTAATTTATTCAACAAACTTGTTTGTTTGAACCTAAAGAACTAGGCCAGCAGTATTCAAAGTATGGTCCAGGGACCCCTAGTAGTCCCCAAGATCCCTTTAAGGGATCTTCAAGGTCAAGTCTTTCTTCATAATAATACCAAGAATGATGTTCATTTTTCACTCTCATTCTCCCACAACTATGCAGTAGAGTTTTCCAGAGGCTACATAATATCTAATGGCATCATCTTTCTGATGGCTAATGATATGTGTGCTTGTGGATTCTTGTGTTTAAAATTTTCTGTTTTAATTTGAGTACAGTAAATAATTACTCATAAATATAACCCACATACACAAAATCTCTTTGTGGGTCTTCAATAATTTAAAACATGTAAAAGGGTTCTGAAACCAAATACTTTGTGAACTTCTGCACTGGGCAACATATTAGTAAAAAAAAAAAAAAAAAAAAAAACAAATGGGTAAGATGTAGAGTTTTTCAATATAGTATCTAAGACAGGAAGAAATCTTCCTAAATTTATTTCCAGCCATCCATTCAATCCATTTCTCATCATTTGGGTTTGACTGCTGTGTTTTTAGAGCTACATTCTATCTGAATTCAGTGCTTTAGAATCAGCAGTTCTGTATGAACCCAAGTTCTGGCCTTGTGATGGATAATGCCAAATTTGTATCTCTCAAGAGCTGTGTGTCAAAAGGAAGTCTCCATGTTTGCATTTATGAGAATATACTACTTGGTAGTGGTGACAATTGGTCAGCTGGAGGTTGCAAGATAAATACTCTCACTCCCCTAGCATGTACTCTGATAGAAAATTGGCAAAGAAATCAAGAAAACATGTAGATTACCATGTAGATATATATGAGCATTTTATACAGTTTGAAAATGAAACCTAAGTCTTTCATTTAAGGGCTCAGTTATATCTTGCTTTCAACAAGCGTTTATCAGAGATCTAGTGCATGCTAGGCATTTTGAATACACAGATAAATAAGATATGGTCCCTCAGAGAGCTCACAGTTTACAACCCCAAATGCAAAGTGATATAGAAGCAGAGATGAGAATTTAACTCTGCCCAGCATCACTAGAGAAAGTTTCAGAGAGAATGTACAGTAGGTGTGAAAGACAAGAATGGTATTCTAGGTGTAGGGAATATCATTCATGGAGACATAAATGTATTAAAATTCTTGGTATGTGCAGGGACCAGCAAGAACCCCTTTGATTAGGTTCTATGGGTAGTGAAAGGAAATAGGTTAGAAATTTAGGTTGGGGTCAGATTGTGAAGAGATTTGTAAGCCATTCAAAGTAGTTTGAATTTTATTTAATCACTCATAAGAATTGCACACCCAAGGGTCTGCACAGGCCAGGGAAACAGAGTGAGAATAGGGTAGGATGTAAGCTCCTTCTTTCTGTTTTGTCTTCTAATTTTGAAGCATGCACCTTTCTTTGTATTTTTACAGTGATGTGCTGGAGCTGGTATGAGAGTGGATTGTTAGCATCTGCTCTCAACCTCGAATTCAGTGATTTCATGTTGGTAGCTTAAAATCTGGCATGGTGGAAGTATCAGTATTTACAACATGGAAATGGGCAAATGTGACAATTCAGAGTATTTTGTTCTTCCTTTTGTTATTTTTGGTAGTTTGTTTTTTTGCTGTTTTCCAGCCCAACTTTGTTTGCCCACTTGATGAATGTGCAGAAGAATATTTTTCTACCTTTCTAAAATTAAACAAGCAGCCCAGTAAGTGGCAACTGACAGGCATGAATTTGGGAAGACCACATGAACTGTGGAGAACAGCAGTGTGAGTGCCCTACCTTGTAGAGGATAGTGGCAACTCAGCTCCCGTCTAGGCAAGGATAGGGCCACAGGATTTCCAGACATCTCAGTCTAACAAGAAAAGACAGAAATCCATATATCTATTAAGGTAAAATCTCTTGATTTTTCAGTATTAGAAACTAATTCCATAACTGTAGTAATAATTCCCCACAAGCTAGATTACAATCTGCTTGTGCTGGAGGCCATGAGAAGTCATTGAGGGTTTTTAAGCAGAGTGACACGATAGTGTTTCATTTTAGTAAAAGCAAGTCCGGAAGATGTGTAGAGGATAGATTGAAAAGAACAGAGGCTAACAACAGGCACATAACAACTTCAGTCATGAGGTGAAGACTGATTCTACGGCCATCAGTAAGAACCATTTCAAAGGCCAAGGCAAGGATTTCATCCCTACAAAAACCAGTTACGGTGCTGTTTTCCAGCCACAGCCTACCCATTTCATCTGGCACACTCTTCTCATGGGCACACTGGGGTTTAGTCAGCAGAGTGAGTAAGGACCAGTTTTCTCATCTTCAAGAGAACTCTCAAAGCAGTCACCCCAATGGTGGTGGGTCAGTAGATCTGTCTTTATAAGGACAGCATTAATATTGATTCCATTGCTGACGTACCTTTGGAAACAGCAGAGCAGATGCTAGCGTGAAAGATGTTACCTCGATCAAGTTCATTGATGTATTTATTTTTCAGATTTAATCCCGGATATTGGCAGATGAGTTTGTGCTGCATACCTGATGGCTGTATTCCAACAGAATGAAAGATTTAAAACAAAACAAAAGTCCTTTTGAATGCTGGGCAAAGTCGATGCAAATGGGACCTTGGCAAGGATTTCCTCAGAAAGCTGCCCAAATTCCCCCTCGTTTCTTCCTTCCTTACTGGTTTGGGTAAATAAAATATTTATGATTTGGTAATAAAACCTCCCAAATACTAAGCCCTTTCATATGTCCACAAGGTGTGGGAATCTTCAGAAGGACTGAAAATACCAGGACTTAGCCAAGGCCCTTCACTGGATTGTGCCACTCCTGAGTTCTCTCCTGATGTTGTTCTCGGTCTCCAAGAAACCTAGATTATTATTTGATTGGAATGATACAGTCAAGGACATATGCGGTCTTTTGTTAAATTTTCCTTTTGGGAAAGTATCCAGACAGTGTCCTTGCAAAGAAAATCTTCATATTGAAAATCATTTGATGTTTTGTTTTTAAATTCATACTGACTGGAATCTGTTGACTACAGGGTCAGTTTGATGAGCCATATTGTTTTTTTTTTTTTTAATTGTAAAAAACAAATAGCAGCTGCATTTGCCACTGCTATCCTTTTTTTTTTTTTTCACCATTCCCTGACCTCGTTCTAACTCTGTCTCCGCTGAACACAAGGGGCATCCCGCCAACTGCAGGACACCTTACGCTTCTCTGGACCCAAGTCTCCTCCAGCATTTCAGGCTCTCGGGCCCTTATTTCCATGCCTCAGTTTTCTCCTATGTATTGAATAAAATGGGGACAATATAGTAGCTACTTGATGCTGCTGTCGTAAGAATTAACTGAGAAAATACACGTAAAATGCTTTGGAGTGTCCAGCACGTAGAAAATATTCTATAGATATTTATCGTTATTATTACCATCATTGTTAATATTTGGATGTTATTTTCACTGTAGACGTTAATGTTCAATAGCAAATGTTAGCTAATTTAGACACACAGTCACTATCTCTCTTTTTTTTTTTTTTTTTAAACTTTGGGTTTATTTATTTATTTATGGCTGTGTTGGGTCTTCGTTTCTGTGCAAGGGCTTTCTCTAGTTGCGGCGAGCAGGGGCCACTCTTCATTGCGGTGCGCGGGTCTGTCACTATCGTGGTCTCTCTTGTTGCAGAGCACAGGCTCCAGACGTGCAGGCTCAGTAGCTGTGGCTCACAGGCCTAGTTGCTCCGCGGCATGTGGGATCTTCCCGGACCAGGGCTCGAACCTGTGTCCCCTGCATTGACAGGCAGATTCTCAACCACTGCGCCACCAGGGAAGCCCCAGTCACTATCTCTTGCCCCAATCTCTGCCTGACTCCCTACTGTCTGGGTCTCTTGGTGCTTGAAGTTCTCTATCCTGTTGAGAGATTGGGGGAATTTGATGGTAAGGCCATTCCCTTAGGCTGCATTCTCAATCTGGAACCTTCAAGCCTAGGAGATTTTACTTCTAATGCCTCTCATCTGATGCTAGAACTACTCACTACTTGATAACAGCATGGCCTGCACCTAAATGTGAAGCTCATTTTCTTTTACCACATCCTACCCCCATTTCCTGATATTTTACTCAGGGTCATCTCTTTTGTCTCACCTTTATTTAAACATCGTCTGTTGTGGCATTTGTAAATCTCTGATGGCTTCAGCTCTGGTGTTTCCCCTGCACTCCTGCTATGCCCTCTCCAGCAAGTGCCCGGTTGCTCTTCCTTCAAGGCCAGCACCAGGGTTAGACGTATCTGCACACCCCGGGGGATGGCATTGACTTCCACTTCTGATTTCACCAAGATGGGAGAGAGAGCCTGGCTCTTTGGATGTGTATTACTGTTGTCTCTCAAGGAACATGGGCTAAATCTCTAGGTTAGAGATGCTCTGTTTTTACCCCAGGTGGATGTGCTTCAGTACAATTCTGGCCCAAACTACCCAAAGTTAGTATCAGATTTCACAGGTATTAGGGCTTAGTCCCCCACAAAACTGCCCTCATTTCAGATGCCAGCTATAAGTCTCAGGGGCCATCTGCACTTCTGGTTGGCTGGCTATACATTTGGGGGTTCTTGCAACCCCATCAGGGTTGACATTCTAGAAAGATTCACAGGACTCCCTGAAAGCACCATAATATGATTACAATTTTGTTATAAAGGGTACACATAGGACAGGGTATGGAAGGGTCCAGATTCAGAGCTTCCATGCCTAACCCCTGTGGGGTCAGAACTTGTCATCCTCTCAGCATATCAGTGTGTTCACCAACCAGGAAAGTTCTCCTGAGCCTCTGTGCAGAGTTTTTATTGAGCTGTTATTACATAGGCATGATTGGTTAAATCGTTGGCGACATGATTGAACTTAGTCTCCAGTCCCTCTTACCTCTTCGGAGATCAGGGATCATCAGGTGTGCCCAAAGTTCCAACCATCTAATCACACGGTTGGTCTTTCTGGTGACCGGTCCCTGTGCTGAATCTATTTAGGGACTCACCATGAGTGAGCAAACAAAGACACTCCTGTCACTCAGTAAATCCCAATGGTTTTTGAACATCTGGGCCAGGAACCAGGGACAAAAACCAGATATATTCTTTATTATATCAGAGAGAACATTTAAATTTTACTAATAATTGTGACTTCTGCTTAAATAAAAATATAGTTTCCCACTATAAAACCCAAGCAGTACCTTCATTCTCTTTTAACTTAGTGTTCTCAGCTTCCAAATATTTCTCTTTATCTCTTCTACTGAAGATTATTTGGCTCAGTTTTCCAGGAGACTGACCATCAGTCCTTAAATTCTTCTTCACTGGTTCTTCTATGGGGACTATTAAATTTTCTTGTGAATAAGAAACATGACAGCCTGTTTAGGGAGCTCCTGGTTCCCCAGACACAGGCAGGTTAGGCTCCCTCTGGAGAGCCTTGCTATACCAACAGAACTTCTCTTTGCAGCAGGCACTTCAGTTCCCCTCACGCCAAGCCATTGGGCAGAGCTTCTAAGTAAGACACTGTTTTTAGGTGCAGATAGGCCGCTAGCAATGTCACAGTGCCTGCCAGGGAAACCTGACTCAAATCTCAGAGGCTTAGGTGGAACCCTATACACCAGTGTGTTCATCCAGTTACACTATTACAGGATACATAGATTCTCCTTGATCACCCTTCAAAATGTATGTTGTCTTATTTCTCCCATGGAGCTAGAAAAAATAAATCCATTTGCAATTTCTAATATCATGTGGTTATTTCACTAATCCAGGAAAAATTGGTCACATTTTTGGAAAATTAGCATCCAAAAGAAATGTTGATTTCTTTGGAATTCGGGATCTAGTTATGGGTTTTTAAAATTCATTTGTGTCAGTTCATATCTAGTGACATGTCTGAATTTTCCAAGGACATTAGATGCAATTTGCTAAATAAATTCTATTCTCTAACTCCAGAAGAATCAGTAGCCTCATGTGTTCGAGCACTGAACTTTGGAAGCACTTTATTTACTTTGATCTTCTATAAGATCAGGTTGACATATGGATGCTTAATCAAATATTTAAAGCAAGCATCAATAACGTAGACTTTACATATCCATACACTCCCAGACTTGTTTTTCGAGTTTCTTATACTAGGACATCTAATAAAGGTTAAAGGTCATTTAGGACATACTTTAAATTTTAACGCTTCAGCCTTAGTTCTCAAGATGGTTCTTGAAAATCATACAGAAGGCATTGTGTAACTCGGTGGTGATATAAGCAGATGTTTTATATATTTGTGTAATTATATTATGTATTTGTATAACTCTAGAGTTAAGTGGAATTACCCTGTAAAATTTCAGTAACATTTGTGCAGTTCTTTCTTTGTTCTTATTTTTTCTTCTTGCTTTTTGAAATACAAAAAAAAATGAGTGGGGAAAAAACTCTGGATTTTCAACACTGAGGTCATAGTTGTATAACACCAAACAAAAATGGGGACATAAAAAATATTAGGAATGAACACTTTAAAAATTTCCTGGAGTAGCTAAATCACAGAACTATAAAATCTTAGGATTGGAAGAGTCTCCTGGGCTCTTCACTAAATACAGAAATTTCTTCTGTAACAAGATCAAACCAATCTCAAACTTCTATTTGCCTCTTATAAGAAGGATGCCAACTGAATAAATTGGAATGTATATATATATATCTCTTTTAAGTTAGAAAAGTATTTTTAATTTTAGTTTTGCCTAGTTGATGAGCCTCTTGTTCAAAGGCTAGAATATTTTCATTAATGCATTTTTACAATAACTATTTTTGTTTGGAAGAAGAGTGTGTGTTTGATTTGTTTTCTTGCATTTAGAGTGGCTGCCCGTATCAAATGTAGCTCTAGTGACTTTTTTTTTTTTAATTAATTAATTTATTTATTTATTTTTGGCTGTGTTGGGTCTTTGTTTCTGTGCGAGGGCTTTCTCTAGTTGCGGCAAGCGGGGGCCACTCTTCATCGCGGTGCGCGGGCCTCTCACTGCCGCGGCCTCTCTTGTAGCGGAGCACAAGCTCCAGATGCGCAGGCTCAGTAGTTGTGGCTCACGGGCCCAGTTGCTCCGTGGCATGTGGGATCTTCCCAGACCAGGGCTCGAACCCATGTCCTCTGCATTAGCAGGCAGATTCTCAACCACTGCGCCACCAGGGAAGCCCTCTAGTGACTTTTGAAACTAAAGTTTTAAAGAAAAATGATACATGTACCTCCATCATTATTTATTCCTAGGTAGAAAGAATCAAGTTTACACAAAATTTTGAAACCTGACATTTTTAGGACATAACATGAATTCAAAATAAAGGCAATAGATGAATCCAATGTTAAGAATAAAATAGTATTTTTATCAAGGCTGGCATTTATATATACTTTTTCAGAAACACTACGAAATGTCGTGTATGTAGGGCAGACTTATCTAATAATAAAACATGAACATAGCGATTTGGAAAACTCTATATAGTGATGTGTTTCAGTGTAGCTTAGAACTATAAAAAAGAAAAGTGCCCCGCATCAGTTTAATTTCATTCTATTTCATTTCATAAACAATGCTTTTATTTTATTATGTGCTTAGCATGTGGTTAGGTACTGTGGAGGTTAAACTGTAACTCCAAAGATAGACACTAGCAATTATTGACCATCTACTAGGCACCAAGCACTGTTAGGTGCATCACATAAATGTCATATTATTCCATGTTAAGCATTTGAGAGGAAATCATGTGATTGGGGACCATGGTTGTGACAGATACATTTCTAACCCTGGTCTGTGGGATTGTGAAGCCCTATTTGCACATTATTATGTAAGAGACACTGTCCCTGTTCAAAAGAGAGTCAAAGTCCTATCGGTGACAATCACACGTGAAGCCATCAGAGTTGCATTCAGATCAGGTACCAGTTTGAACGGTACTGATCAGAAAGCTAGTTGAAGAGAGGACTTTTTAATGAAGACCTCTTGCAGTTAACTTCCATTTATGTCTCAAATTCTCTTTTAAAAATCACATGTTCTCTATTTTATATATAGTAGTGTATATATATCAGTCCCAACCAATCTCCCAATTTATCCCTCCCCTGCCATCCCCTGGTAACTATGAGTTTGTTTTCTACACCCGTGTCTCTACTTCTGTATTGTAAATAAGTTCATTTGTACCCTTTTTTTTTAAGATTCCACATATAAGCGATATCATATGATATTTGTCTTTCTGTGTCTGATTTACTTCACTCAGTATGACAATCTCTAGGCCCATCCATGTTGCTGCAGATGGCATTATTTTATTCTTTTTTATTGCTGAGTAATATTCCATTTTGTATGTATATACACACACACACACACACACACACACATATATGTATACACCACATCTTCTTTGTCCATTCATCTGTTGATGGACATTTAGGTTGCTTCCATGTCCTGGATATTGTAAATAGTGCTACAATGAACATTAGGGTGCATGTATCTTTTTGAATTTTGGTTTTCTCCAAATGTAGGGCATTTCTCCTACATGCCCAGGAGTGGGATTGCTGGGTAATATGGTAGTTCTATTTTTAGTTTTTTAAAGAACCTCCTGTATAGCATAGGGAACTCCACTCAATAATCTGTAATGGGCTATATGGAAATAGAATCTAAAAAAAAAAAGTGGATATATGTATATATATAACTGATTCACTTTGCTGTACACCTGAAACTAACACAGCATTGTAAATCAATTATATTCCAATAAAAATTTTTTTAAAAACTACTCAGAAAGAAAAAAACAAAACACATGTTCTTTATGACTTCTTTTGAATTAAAATTCTCAGTGTAGAATACTTGACACTACAGAATGGCACAAACTCATTTTGTGGTTATCTTATATTCTTCTGATTTTACTTCCTTATGAGTATGTGTATGGAACAACATGGAACATTTTATCCACCAGAAGTTTTGCAGGAGAAAAGAAATCAAAACAATAGAAGAATTGTATTTATCAAAGCAACCAGGAGTTCTAGAGTTATAGGCCCTTCTTAGGGTGACATGGAAAGCTTGGAGGATGTGAGAGGCAATTATGGAAGTTACTTCTACCAGAAGGTCAAGTGGCAAGGTTATGATGAGGAGAAGAAAATGAACAGAGAAGAAAGATGGGGCAGAGAGTTTGGGGGTTTGGAACAGAGAGAGTTAGGCTCAGCTCTTACCCTGACTGGAGTGTTCTAGGCAAAGGGAGAAATATCTGAAGAGGAATGCTGGTAAATTTCACTGGGCTGTGAGTGTCAACACATCTGTGTTAGTCAGCATTCTCCAGAGAAGCAGAACCAATAGGGTGTGTATGTGTGTGTGTGTATAAGCAAGAGAATTATTTTAAGAAATTGCCTCATGCAGTTGTGGAGGCTGCTGAGTTCCAAAATCTGCAGAGCAGGCTGGCAGGTTGGAGACTCAGGAAAGACTTAATGTTGCAGTCTCAAGTCCAGACTCAGTCTGGAGGCAGAATCATTTCTCCTTAGCAAGCCCAGTCTTTTTCTCTTAAGGCCTTCAACTGATTAGAAGAGGCCCACCCACAAAAATGGAGAGTAATCTGCTTTACTCAAAGTCTGCATATTTAAATATTAATCACATCTAAAAAAATACCTTCACTGCAACATCTAGACTGATGTTTGACCAAGTATCTGGGTGATGTGACCCAGTCAAATTGACACATAAAGTTAACAATGACAAGATTTTTCAGATATTCTTTGAACAAAAGTTCCTTTAGAACTTGATCTGTATCAGGTGCTGTTCTAGGTGCTGGCAATAAGGAAATGTATAAAAGAGATGAAGCCCTGCTTTTAAGGTGCTTACATTCTCAGAAAATAAGTTAACACAGAAATAAGCCAGATTTCAGATTGTGAGAAGGGCATGAAGGAAGCAAACAAGGAAGGCGATGTGATAATTTATGGGCAGGCATGTAGGGGGCTGTAACCAGCAAGACATGTATTTGATATTCCAACCCAGTAGTACACTGATAGTTCACTGAAGCAAGAGTACATTGAACTCTCTATTTCTCTTCCCTGTTGTGTGTGTGTGTGTGTGTGTGTGTGTGTGTAGGTATATGTACATGTGTGTGTTTAACTCATTCTGGTTATGACCCTTATTGATTTGAATCCCACACATGGGTCTTCACACTCAGTGCTTCATCTGGAGTGATGAGAGGTCTTTCTGAAGAGGTGACATCAGAGGTGAGATCTAAGCCTAAGGAGGCAAGTTGAGAAGGGCAGCCGGGGTCGCTGGAGTTCATTGACAGGGGAACAGCCAGTGAGCTGAGGTTGGGGCTTGGCTGGACTGGATCATAAAGTTTCACTTTTATAAGTACAATGAGAAACAGTGATATGCCATGCTGTTGAAAGGTTTTAAGTGACATCATTTATCTTACCTTTGTAAGTGGTTGTTCTGGGGTTGTATGGAGAAGAGATTATAACAGGACAAGATTGGAAGCTGAGAGGCAGGGTCCAGGTGAGAGGGTTATAGTAGGGGTGATGACGGGAAATGAACAGATGCAAATATTGTAGTAAATGCAATGGTACCAAATGAGAGACTTTGGGAAGAGGGAAAGAAAACAGAGATTTAAGATACTGGAGTGTATCTAGTTAATTCAGTTATCTCATTTGTCACAAGTGACAATCAAGGAAGGTTAATGAGCTACTCTTTGAAAACTCCTTTTCACCTCTCAAACCCCAAGCCCCAAATCATAAAAGACCCAAAGACCTTTTTATAAAAAATGAAGTAAACTAACGCTTTTAAGTCTCATTTAAACTAACAAGTGAGGGGAGATATTTTGATGAGCAGATATTTTGAGACCTGTTAATTGTCAAATCAATGACTCTGCATACTCAATATATATACTGCTGGTATGACTGATGATGTTTCATTGAAGAAATGGGGAAAAGAAACTATTTTATGTAAATGATTTTGACCATTTTCTATTTGGGAGGTCTTAATTTTTTCTTTTTCTCTTGAAAAGTCATTACAGTAGATCAGTTTCTCAATATCAATGGAGAAAGGCAAAGCCCAGTGTAAAATCATTCTTGAATTGAAACGGTTATCCAGAAAGGAGCATGTCTGCTTACATGATCATTAAGCTAGTGTTTATTACAGATGACTGCATATGTATGTCTGCGAGTACATAGACATTACATTGGGAAATGAGAGAGAAATTTGAGTTTTCAGCAAATACTGCAAAATGAGCTTTTTTGTTTAAAAGGCCAAGTGATTCAAAATTATTTAGAAAATGTGAAATGTAAGTTTCTCTCTAATTAATTCTTTTCCTCAGCCCACTGCCTTCCATCCACCACTAGATTATTGAAACAGCCTCCTAGCTGGCTTCCCTGTCTTAGGTGTCTCCGAATTCATTCTTTGCACTGCTGTCCAAAGTTCTCTTCCAAGAAAACAAAACCCCTGGTCCTTGTCTTCAGGACAAATTCCAAACCTTATTGAAGAAGAAAACCAATATCTATAAAGCCTGTGGGACAGGTTTAGTCCTAAGTGGTTTATGTGTATCGTTGGTTCTTCAGAATGAACCTTGATCCCCATCTCCCAGTACTATTCTACACACCCTAAGTTCCAGTCTCTAATTAAGGACATAGTCACACTGCATTGACAAGCACGTCTTTCCAGACCACTAAACTCAGAGCCCTTTAAGTAAAAGGATGATGTTTTGCTTGGTTTTGTTTTTCAGTGTGCTTAGAACAGTGGCTGGGAGATGGTAGAAACTCAATAAGCAAAAGAAGTTTATACTACATTTCAGATTCCTCCTCCTGTTTTTAACAGCGGCCCTCCTGGAAGCTACACAAATAGTAATTGCTAACCCCTAGATGTCTGTTCTTCTGCTTGCTGGTTGTGTGAATTTGAACAAGTTTCCTTAAATCAAGTAACTTGGCCAAATTTTGTGCCTTAGTTTCTGCATCTGTGAAATGGGTAGCAATCATGAGAAACTTGTAGTTGTCACAAATATTAAATTAGGATGTGTGTATAAAGCATCTGGTACAGTGCCCAGCCCGTATCAATGTGCTAAATACAAGGTAGATAATATTGTGATTGTTACTGTTTCAAGAACAAATCAATATTCTAATGTTTCATAAATATGTTGAGGACCTAAGTGATTTGAGCACAAAGACATTCAAAACCTCCTTTAAAAATATTATAGGATAGTCACAATAAACATCCATGAATGTATTCGAAGTCTGAAAGAAAGTAGGTTGGGCTTCAGAAAAATCAGGGGGTTAAAAAAACAAATAATATTTTCAACTTACTCTGCAAACAGAGTAGAATCCAGCCACTACTATTCATGGCTGCTGCATTGGAAAAGGTGGAACATTTTTTTCCCAACCGATAGATTTCTCTAAATTTATATGTAAGGTTGCCACAGAGGTCACACTATTTTAATGGTTGTCATTATTATTATCTATTTAAATACAGAAGAATTTAGTTTGAAGAGAAACTATAACCTTTCTTTATTTTAATTCACATTCTGTACAGGAAAACCATGACTTGCAGGTTCAAAGGAGAAAGCCTTTAAAAGGGCTTGTAAAAGGCCTCATAGGCTTCTTGGACATCAAATAGCTCAGCAAAACAGCATTATGATGATTTAAATGCAAATGAATTAGAAACATATGGATCACATTCCCTTGGAAATACACATGGGTTTGGAAATTAAGGGGAAACTGCCTGACAAAATGCACTGCACTTCGCTTAGCTCAAAATGTTTGAATAATGGGTTGAATTTGTTTGCCAAATCTTGAAGGCCATGGGTTTGTCCTATGGGTATTTTCAGAAATCTTCTGAGCCTTGAGGTTGCTTGGCTTTGAGAACTGTGTGACCTGTCAAGGCCAACTCCTGCCATCATTGCTCTTGTTCCCGTCTCCTCACCATGCACACGAGTGTGTAGTTATTAAAAAGAAACCGATCTTGAAAGAATGGAAGAAATGGAGGCAGGGAGAGGAGGTGGTTGGATTTTTCTCTCCTCCTCTTTTGCTTTTCATTTTTTCTCTTTTTTCTCCAGTGCTTTCCCTTTACTCTTTTCATCCTTCACTTCTTCCTTATTTTGCTATCTCTTTTTCCTCCTCCCTACCATCTTTCTTAACTCTCTTAAA
Source organism: Balaenoptera borealis (assembly GCF_965194805.1). NCBI lineage: Eukaryota > Metazoa > Chordata > Mammalia > Artiodactyla > Balaenopteridae > Balaenoptera > Balaenoptera borealis. The sequence continues at coordinate 22,268,298 of NC_138876.1, forward strand.
ACAGAAGAATGGATAAAAACAGGATGCTTATAAGGGAAAGCTTGTAGGAGGGTGAAGGGATGAATTATCTGTGGTCGAATATCTTTTCTTTAGAGTTACCCACTATAAGTTCCATCAGAGAATATCTGAAAGATTGAAAGTCTTTTTCGGTGGATCGCCTAGCTGTTTCCTGTGGCATAAGGGGAGATTTTTGGACTTAGTATGCTGTGTTATAAGCATGTTAGAGTCTTATGAAAGTAGTGTTGTCCCGATTCGGTTTGTTTTAAAAAGCAATTTATTATTATTATTACTGATTCCAGGGATAATTAATTCGTTTCCTTAAAATGAGTTGACACGTGGAATATCAGGAGACCTAAGGCTAATTCATTGCTGCCTGGTCTGGGTGAAAGCAGGTGTCACAGTAAGGCGATCCAGCTTTTGTGTGTACATTACAAAATATACTGCCTCATGATAAGCAGCTACAGAATTGATAGTTAAATCTATCCGCATGGATTTGCTTTCCATATGGAACTAATTGCCTCTGGAATAACTAAAGCCAAAAGATCTCTACGATTTCAAAAGCTTCTCTTATCTTTCCTCTCGTATGGCTGTTGACAGGAGTGAAACGCATCTATCCTCATTTATTATATTGGCTTCATCAAGTGAGGATGTGTTGATGGGAGACTGTTACAGAACCAGATGGTCCAAGTTGGTCTTTTATGTTTCCAGCATTTTCCCTCCTCGGTTTTAAAAGTCCAAACAAAGGCTGTCTGTGCTTGGACTGGTCCCCTAGAATTTCTCCCCTTACAGGACCCAGTCCAGGCTCTCACTGGTACCTGAACAGGTCCACCTGAGGCCCAGAGCATCGGGTTTCTATGTCCTTTAACCCCTCGTCTCATAACGTCTCATCCCCTTTATCTCTTGTGGTGCTCTTGAAGGTTAACTGAGGGATACCGAGCTTCTCGTTTCTGGACTGGACCCTAACACGGGGTCTTTTTCTTGCTTCTCAATTTGCCACCACAGTTTCGATGACCCTTACTTCCCAAAATGCATAGGCCAGAGACCTTTGTGTTCTAAATCTTGACAACTGGTGGTAATTTACTCTCTCTTTCTCTCTGATTGTGGTTTAGAAGGGCAGGGCTTGACCTGGTGTTTCTTCTCTAAACCATTGTGCAAAATAGTGTAGAGATAAATAGGTAGCCATCCTCACCATCATGCTCCTTGTCTGGAATGTCATCATCTTAGTTCACATTTCTGGAACATGTACGTGAGCCAAGAATAAGCACTGTAGATGTAGGAGCCTATTTAATCCTCTCAACCATCTTAGGAAGCAAGTATCGTTATCCTGCTATACCACAGAGAAGGACACTGAGGCAGGGCAAATGAGCTATCCTGCAGAATCTTCAAGTCGAGAACAAGTGTGCTAAATTTTATAAAGGTCAAAGGGGCAGGAATTTCACAACACAGCAGGCCCTCACCTATACCTCCATCCACAGCATCTCTCTCTTCTCCCAGTTCCCAGAATAGGTAGAAAAACTTTCAGAAAGGGAATTTTAGCCACAGAAGCCTGAAATCATGGATATGGGAAATGCTGCTTGGAGACTGAAGAATTTCCCTCTGGAACTCCTTTGGCTGTGCTGCACTGGAAAAATGACTTACATTCTCTGTGCTGCAGAGAGCATGTTGTAAAGATTAACACATGATTGTTAGAAGCGTCTGTCACCAAGTCAGCCTTATAAAGATATGCCAGCTATAATATTATTATCCCACCACGGAATGTCCCCAAATGCTAGGCAATGAATTGTCCTCACACAGGGAAGAAATAGTGCAATGGGTCACTCTAGAACTGTATATTCAGTTGCCTAGTGGACATCTTCCCCTTAGTAGCCCCCTTATACTCACACTGAAACCAATTATTTTTTTCCATAAAATCTACCAATTCTTCTACTTTTCCTATCTTGGTGGGTGGCCCCAGCATATTCCAGCATAGTGGGCAACGTGAGAAATTTTGGAGTTGGCTTTTATTTCTCTCCCCAGACCATATTTCGCTTACCAGATCAGGGATTTCATCTTCTTGATTCTCCTCCAGAATGTCTTTCAGATGCATCCCTCTTAGTCAGTGGCCGCCACCCTGACTGAGATCATTTCAATAGCCATCGAGCAGTCTTTCCTTGTACACTTCTCCCCTCCATTCCATTCAGAGTGCCACCAGAGCATGTAAATATATATAGAAAACTCCAGTTATGTTATTCTCATGAGTGTCTCCCCATTTCTAGAGAATGAATTTCAAGCCCCTTGATATTTATGATATTTTCATTTGCCTTCTCTAAACACACCGCATGTGTATTTCTGTGCCACTGAGCCAACAGCCATACTTAGCCTTCTATCTGAAACAGTTTTCTGAGAGGAGACTAAACCTCTCTAAGCTTCAGGTCCTTAACACTCTCAAGCCTCCACCCTGAAATAATCGTACATAGCTCAGAGCAAAGGCTGTTGTGAGAACCAGTCTAAAGCACTTAGCGCTGTGACCACTTACAGCGGGCACTTACAGTGTAAGAGCACTTACAGTGTGACCTTAGGCAATTTACTTAACTTCTCTGTGCCTTATTTCCACTATTCTAAAGTAAGGATAATACCTATAGCATAGAAATATCGTAAGGATTGAATTAACCAGTATGTGTAAAATGCTTAGGACAGTGTTTATTATTCCTGTCTTATTTTTCTTATTATTCCTTTAACAGAGTTACATAATACCATCAGTGCTGATGTGTGTTACAGACTGAGAAGGGTTTGGGGGGGGATTTCTTTTGGTTTGTAATGTACATTTTATACATTCTGAAAAAAATATTGCATTCGAACAACATATTTTAAGGCAGAGCCCAAATGTCATCACTTCATGAAGACGTTCCCCATGCTCTCTGTTTTCTTGCAGACTGACCTGTTCTTCCCTCCTGCTTCCTTTAGCAGTTTACCCACATTTCTATTATAACACTTTGCTGCATGATACAAGGATCTTCTGTGTGTGTGTCTTCCACCAGAATGTGAGCCAAGAGTTTGTGCCTTGTTCATTTTTTATTTCTTTCCAATCCTTGTTATCCTCCCTGCCACCCCCAGATGCCACCTCTGTGCCTGGCAACCAGTAGGCATTCAATGAGCATTGACTGAATGCATTCTGAATTGGGTAATGAGCCATTGTCCCACCTTTGTGGCTGCTTTCACAAATACCTCGGGTTTAATTTGGGTCCGTGGCTGTGTTGGATGAGCTTCAGACACCAGAGTGTTGTCACAGCAGTGGGGACTCCACACATTTGGCTCCTAGAACATTTTGACAAGAAGCATGACTGCGTTTCGAGATACCTGAGGGCTCCTTCCTGTTTTTCTCAAACACAGTTGGGCTTTCATGTGGTCTTCCACTTGCTTATTGATACCCAGTATTTTTCTCGTTGGGCCAAATGTGGCAACACGTTATTTATTTGACACTGTGGTAATCCATTCACTTGGATGGAAAAGAACATATTAGTCAAATGAAACTGATGTCTGGTAGCCATGCACACTCACCCAAATAATCTGCCCCTGGACCCTGTTCACGGACCGGTTCTCCAGCTGCTTGACACCAAGCCATATTCTTGCTCAGGGATTTATTTTCCCTGGCCCTGCTGGGATACTAAAACCAACTTTCCGATTCAGCTTCAGCCTCGGCCTCCAGCCCCTGGACAATAGCAATACTGTGTGATGACTACTGAGGACAGACGAAGAGAGATGACTGTTTTAATAGCACTTTATGACTCCTCAAGCTGGACTGGAAACATGACCACAAGGAGAAAAAGGTATTCGCCAGGGAGAGGGGATGTCTCCGTACTCAGAATCTGAGCCAGAATCAAAACCACAGACAGAAATAGGGCTGAGGTCCTACGGCATAAATTCCAGGAACTGAGGAGGAAGCTTGAGGACATGGCCATCGGGGCTTTCAGAAATGTGCTAATTGTGCAATATTCACAACTAACAAGGGCCAATGATAAAATAACAAAAATGAATGACTAAATCTGTGAGCGAATGATTTGGGGAACAATTTTCAAAAACTGTAGAAAGAAAGGAAAGAAGCATTCAGCAACATCAGTCCCGTTATTGTCTTTCCTCTTTTCCATGTTCTCCCTTCTTAGTTCTCTCTCTCTCTCTCTCTCTCTCTCTCCCCTTCCTTCTAGAATAGCGAAGCACAAGTCTGCAGAGTGTCTAGGGGAGTCATGTGTGCTTTGTGATATCCCTATCTCCGATTAAAATGCAAAAGACTGGCATATACTACCTAGAAATTCATTGATCAAATGTAGCTTTTAAATTGGGTACTCAGAAAGTTTCTGAACCTGCTTCTGAACTGCAAGTAGCATCTGAAATTCATTTCTAAAATGGCCAGTGAATGGAGCAGGATCCTGCTAGAAAGAAATTCTCACTTCTTAAGAGCCAACAAGAAACATCTAGTCATTAGCCAAGGATCAGCAAGGGACTTTTTCAACCTGTGTTTGGCAGGATTTTTAACATTTAGGATTTCTTGGTTAGTCAGGTCAAGTCCAAGAGGACGTCCTAACTAATTTGTGTGTGAAGCTCTGCCATGCCAGAGAAGACTGCCAAAAGTTGTGTATTCATACACACCCAAAGTGCCACCTGGAAGAAGCACTGTCATACTTACCATATTTCCCAGAACCTAGACTCTTGAACAATGAGGACAAAGGTCACCTCAAGCCTTGGAGTTTATAACCTTACATGGCAAGGAACTCATTCTGGCGTAAAAAAAGAAAATATGCCACTGAAAGTAAATATATTTCATGTCGCATATCAGAAACAATCAATGGGTTGTGTTAAGGAGGATTCAGAGGCTCTATGAAAACCCGGTGGGAAAGAGTGCCACGGTCAGTAAGCAGCGTCTGCCATTTCTGGTGTGGGTGCCTGGGTTCATATTGCTTCAGTGGGGGAAAGAAAAAGACTTTGGGATGTGACACAGTGTGGTGCCACTCATCTAGGATCTGCTCAGTCTGGGAAACTCCAACTTTCGTGACAGAGTGGGTTGTAAGAAACGACAAATGTAATCATGAGTTATAGTAATAATAGTATAGTAGTGTAGCAATATATAGGATAGCATATATTAGTATAATAATGTATTGGTATACTTATATTTATATATTAATATGTATATTATAGTAATGTAGAAAAACTGAAAGAAGAATGCGTTTTTGGGAGCCTACTAAGAAAGTGTAAGACCGGTAGGGAGAGAGCTCTGCCCATTTTTATAGATACACTGTCCTAAGAAACCTAGGCAAGTCAATTCTTGGCTTAAATAGGAGGGAACCGAGCCACAAATTAGAATTAGACATAATAGCAGAGTCAGAAATGTCACCAAAGAGTTGGAGCAGAGGCCACCAATGACAGCTTCAACTTAAAAAATAATAAGTCAGCCCAGGAGATTGAGCTGCCCAAGTTTGCCTGGTCACCATAGTATATATCCTGTGTCTAATGTATTTCCATTTTTTCCTGACTTCTAGACCTGCACTGTCTAATGCAGTGGCTTCTAGCTATATGTGGATTTTTAAATTTAAACTTCTTAAAGTTAAATAAAACTAGAACTTCAATTCCTCAGTCACATGAGCCACACTGCAAGGGCTCAGGTGACATGCATGGCTAATGGCTGCCATATTGGACTGCAGAGATACCGAACGTTTCCATCATCTCGGAAAGTCCTACTGGACAGTGCTAATCTAGACCATAGGGAAGAAGGGGAGTCCTGGTTTATGGAACTACCTTTACAGGACCAAGAAAAGAATAGTTTGCCTTGGTTATTCAGAGCTGCTCCTCCTTTCTGCTATTGCTTTGTTGCCCATTTCTTGCCCTGTCTCAATGCTGCACACATGGAATTATACTGAGTTGATATGGACCTGCTGCTGCAATGTTAGGTGTTTGGTGAAGTAGGTGCTTAAGTATGCCTTGGAAAACTGACTTAAAGGATTGCCTGTGGTTTTCTTGGAAGTCAGATAGCATTAAATCTGGCAAAAATCTTGTGACCCAGATATGATTCTAGCTGTTGATCTCTCTTATCTCTAATCTTCACAAACCCCCTTCAAGGTGGGCATTTTCATTCATTGTAAACAAATGGGCACATTAAAATGTTAAAAAAAACTTAACAAAGACACATAGCTAGGAAGTGGCAAAGCAGTGATGTGAACACAAATATGTCTAGCTGTAATCCTGGACGTTTTCTCTTGTATAGCACATTGCCTACTAGGGAGATAAAGCATGTCTGTATAGAGATCCTTATAATAAAAGATAGAAATAAATGTCACAAGGACAGATTAATTGCTGAGTGTTCCAAATTTCTTTCCTGGTGACACCTCTATCTGACTTCGTACATGGGACAAATGTTCTGCTTACTAGTTTAATGTGCCATTTTGCCACCCAGTTGGTAAGTAACCTTCCAAAGCGTTCTATGTATTGATGAGTGTCTCATCCTATATTAATAGTGATACTGGTGGCAAGGAACCTTCTGATTAGGCAGGCTCTGAATTGCATAAAAACTGTTCATGGCAATTGTCATGAAGTTTGCGGATTTAAAGAAATTTCCAATGATCCAGCATCGGCCCCAGGACATTGAAAAACCAGTGAACCTACCCAATGTTGTTAGACATGAAGTCGGAAGCCCTTTTTACTGTTCCAAAGAAAGAGTTGGATTTCCTAAGCTTCTTTGAGATTTTCTAGCCTCTTTTATTTCTTCCTTTGCCCAGCAAGACCTTCTGATTTTCCTGAGGCATCATCCCAAGCTCCTTTGACAGCAGAGCTGTTTGCTGATCAAAGGAGAATGGGTTAGTTGCCATGAGAAGCTCCTTTTTCCATCCAACCTTCTGTGTCGCTTCCCAGGTGTGTGAGAGCTTGCGTATGAGAACACTGGCAGTCTCATAGAGAAATTCCTTTTGTGCCTGATACATGAAATCCTGAACAAATTCTGCATTTGCTATGATTTTTCAACGGTCAACTTCTCCCAGTTAGCTAGGAGAAGAGGTGTAGAGAAGGGGAGAAAATTCACGCACTTAAATTTACACTGAGACTTACTGAGAATTTCAAAATTGATTCATCAGATCAATCTCTTCCGATCCACCTTGGTTTGAGAGTTTCTGTCCTGAAAGCTGCTGAGGTCACATTGTGCTCTGTCACTTCGAAAACATTAATGACCTCAAAGTCATTGTATTGTGAGATTACACACGACTAGCTTTAAATTTATTGATTTGTTTACTTTGGTTGTTTTAATTAAAAAACAGTCTTCCAAACTGTATTACCATGCTGGCAAATATGCTTGAAGAGTTTCCTTCACCTTAAACATTGTACAAGCAAAACAAGACTTGTTTCATTTTGAAAAACATGTTTTGCCTTATTTTGTTTACAGTTCCCCCTTTTATTTTCTGCCATCTTTGGAAATTTGATGAAGTATTAGGGTAATACTAGAATCCTAATGGTGTGACCAGGAACTTTGCATTTATCGTAGTACTGTCCAGGAAGCAAAAGCAGGAGGAAAAGAGTGATTGAGACTGCCTATTATGGGCTAATTGAAATCCAGCAGTGTTTCACCGCTCAGGTCATAGAAATTATTGCCTCTCCTGTAGTTTTACCCTGAACGTATTCACCGTTTCCCATCTGTCAACAGAGACCAAACTTCAAGGATTAAAAAAATAGCAATTGTTGAAATAGTGGTAACTTTTCAACTTTGCCTACATAAGTAATAATTTTTCGTGTAGTTTAATACATCACTAATGAAACTTTTGTTTAAAGTTCCACAGTGCATCTGCCTGTTTAAAGGAGAGGCTAGGAAGCACTGTTTAAAAACATCTTTGTTTTTGCAACCCCTTCATATGTTATCAATCAGACCAAGCATAACATTTAAAAATATTAGAATACAATCTCTTCCGCATAGCATATTTTCAAGGAAGATTTTATATATTTTTTTCTTGATTCATAGATGTTAAACTTTGATCCATTAGAGAAAGAATATAACTCTTTTAACTTCAACAATAGATGGATAATAATATTCATAAATAACACTGACTATTTCCTATTTTGTGCTGTAAATTCTCAAAGTAATGATTTTAACAAAATAACTTACTCTTAGATATTAATGTCCCTGTTAAATTATTCTCTATTATTTTTTTTTTTAATTCCACATTTACCATGCACTACATACATCCTCAGTGTTTGGGACATTTTCAAAAACTTCTGTTTTTATTTATAAAACATTTGTTCATAATATTGTAATTAGAAACATATACACTGGAGCCTTTCTTTTAAAACTCTTTCCTTTCTTTTTTAATCTTCCAGAGCAGAGAAAACTTTCCGTCACCTCTTTCTCTTTAAACTGGACAATTTAAAGGACTCGTTTTGATGTGATCTGTATTAATTATCCCACAGAAATGTTTGTGAGTTTCTTTTATTCACCAACTAGATGGAGTGGGCTTTTTCCTGGAGTTTTTCACATCTCACAGTCAGTAACCTTGCAGAGAAACACCCAGGCCTGTGCGGCTGTCACTGAGGTAGTTTCATTTTTAATCTGCAGCTCGCCTCTTCCACAATGTGTCCCAGTGTTTCCACTTAGATCAAAACAATAATGCATATTATCGTGTAAAAAAGGAGTCCGTGTGATCAACAGGTTCTCCAGTTTCACCGAATTCTAAGGCAAATATGGGCAAAAAATCTATGGGTTCCTACAGGTCATTTCTATATGTGCATTTTGATGTCACCTCTAACTTTATAGATATGAAACTGAAATCTTCATTTCCCTTCCCAACCTGGCTCTCATCCTAACTTCATGGTTTTTACTGCTAGTGCCAACATTCTCAATTTTCAAGCTATAAATTGGGCCATCAACCTCGATTCAGAAGTCTGATTCTTCCTATGTCTGGATAGTGCCTATATACCTTTTGATAATGTTTTTGCTTTGCTTTCCAACTCCACCACCCACTGCTATCCAGGCACTTATACTATCAGATGTGTACCTTGTCAATATCTTCCTATCCACTTGCTCTGCCTTTAATTCATTTCTCACCCCCACTCCAGTCCATTCCACCAATCAAATGCATGCAAAGCTATCTAATGCATCTTTCTAAAATATCACTGTCCTGCTTCTCCTCTCTTGCTCAATGCCCTTTAGTAATAGTTTCAACCTCAAACCTGTTGACCAGGTCCCTCTTCAGACTTTATTTCATACTCTACTTTCTTGAGTAATATTAATATTAACACACATTGTCTTAATCTGTTTGGGCTGCTATAATAAAAATACCATAAACCAGTAGTTTATGAATGACAAACATTTACTTCTGGAGCTGGGAAGTCCAAAATCATGGCACCAGCAGATTTGGTTTCTGGTGAGGACCTGCTTCCTTAGATGGCCCTCTTTTTGCTGTAACCTTGCATGGCAGAAGGGGCAAGGGGGCTTGATTAGGCCTTTTTTATAAGGACACTGATCCCATTCATGGCCTAATCACCTCCCAAAGGCTCCACACCTTAATGCAATCACCTTGGGAGGACAGGATTTCCACATGTGAATTTTGGTGGTACATAAACATTCAGACTGTAGCACTAATATTTATAGAAGACTTTTGAGTCTTTTCAATCTGCCAGGTGCTGTGCTAAATGCTTTAGCTACATAATCTAATTTAATCCTCGCAACTACCAGGAAGTAGATATTATTATTTCCATTTTTCACACAAGGAAAGAGACTCTCAGGTAGATATGAATAGCTCACACAAAGTTACATGGTCATAGATATAGAATTTATACCCAGGGCTTAACCTAAAGCTATGTTCTTAACCACCATTTTATAATGCCTCCTACAAATGTTTGTCTTCAACCAAACTATTCTATTTTCTTGAGTATGCCTTAAAGTTTTCTGCCATTGTCCCCTTTTTTTCCCTCACACCATTGTACCTGGAATGCCATTCCTTCTGCCCAGTGAAATGTCGTCTATTTTTCAAATCCCATAAAAAACCTCATTTCCTTTTTAAAATCTAATCTAACCATCCCATTCTAAAGATGATTCTATTCAATGAAACTCCTGGATGCACAAAGTAAATAATTTACTAATTATTTTTCTACTGCCCTGTGGCAGATTTATTGTTGTCCCATGCTAGTATTAATACTTTTGGTTTAAATTTATTTTTTGCGTGCTCTTATTTTGTAGTATTTATCCAGCCATATCATCAGTAGCTTGGTCTCCCTACAGTTTCTTGCATGTAGGAAGAGATAAATAAATATTTGATGATTTGATTGTTTAAGAAATTCAGTCAGATTGTTTGCCCAGACTGGTCGCTCCGACTGTATTGATCAACTCAGCCATGGCGATGAAGTCAGTTATTTATGCAAACAATGCAATGACCTTGATATATTGTGATTTCAGGTATAATTTAAACACTCCTCCAACAGAAAAATTATACTGGGTAATAAAATTTGGGGCACAAACATGAATTCTAAAATTCATAGTTTTGTGGTAATATCAGGTTCATTACAAGTCAATGGGACTAAAAATATATTTAGAAAAAAGGTTGCAGAAAATCTGTGCAGAGGAAGTCAACAATTCTTAAACAATACTTAGTAGATCAAAGAGTAATTTTCTCTGTATTGTTCTCAGACTGCCTCTAATATGTAATGTACACTAAATGTAAATTGCAAAAAGAATGATGATACCCATCCCACACTTCACCCCAATACACTCAGTTATTTTCAGACTACCTCACTCTCAGATTCCCCTTAGATTCTGAGTCCAACCTCTTCCCCACTGGAGAAAACTTCTTGCCATGTTGTGATCCTGTCACACTATCATTCAGCTTGCATTTGACCACCTCCAGTAACAGGAAACTCAGTGCTTTTGAGTTGGCCCAACCCATCGTTAGGCATTTATAATTTTCAAACAGTTCTTTCTGATAATAAGCCTCAATCTTTCTCCCTATAGCACTGCCCCATTCTCCCTTATTCTGAACAATGCTGTTTTTATATTAGATAAAACAAAATAAACAATCTTGATGTTTTTTCCTCAATGCAACTTCTCTAATTATTTGAGGAAAGCTGCTCTGTCTCTTCCTAATTTCCGTCTCACATCTCCCCTCCCCTCAGGGCAAAAATCTCTAGTTCCTTCAGCCAATAGTCATTTGACTTAGTTTCCAGATGTCTCACCATCCTGGCTTTTCTCCTCTGGTTAGTCTCCTCCATCCTGAGAATACAATAAACCAGATGTGGCCTGAGAAGGGCAGAAAACCCTGAAACTATAATTTCTCTTGCTTTAGAAATGGTGTTTCTGTCATTGCAGCCTAAGTTTGCATTAGCTTTTAAAACAGTAGCGTTACACTCATGGCTTTTATTGAACTTGTGGTCTAAAGCCCCAGGCCTTTTATTTTCCCCTAGGAAGTGTAGTCAAGCCATGTATTTCTCATCCTGTCCTTATGTAATTGATTTTTTTAAAACTACATGTAAAGGATTTTCCTTTATGCTTTTTTGTCTTTTATCATGTAGGTCCCCAGAAGTGCATGATGGGACAACTGAGAGAAAACCACAAGATTCTTGGCTGCTCTAGATGCTGAGAATCTGGAATGGCTCTAATGAATTACAATAGGAGTTCCACTCGACAAACACAAAACCCTATGGATTTTAAAAACCTGAAAACAAGCAAACCAGAAAGAAATCCCCCAAAGCCTCTTGTTGGTGGGAACTGCATTTTACCTTCAGTAATACTAAAATGGGGAGATGAGGAGGGAAAACACATTTAAATCCCCAGAAACTGAGGCCTCCTACGAGGACACTGCTTTTCAGTCCCTGAAACTTCCTGCCTTCATGCAGTTAGTAGGGGACCTAGTAGACGGGACATATTTTAAATATGCAGAGTTTCCTGTGTTTCCCCTTCTCTGAGCCAATTAGCACATGCTCAACAGCTTTCCCCTTCCTCCATTAGCACATAAATTACCTTTTGTCTCCAAACACTCTGGAACTTCAACAACTTCTAACTACTTGCACTATCAAAGCTCTTGTCTCCAAGAAGCAATTCTCTCTCTAGTGGAAAACGGGAAAAAAAACCACCTCTCTTTTCCAAATGTCCAGATTATTGATAAAAGTAGTCTTTCTTCAGCAATTATGTGAATTTCCATATGCACAACCCCTAATTCCTTCCCACACATTACCCTTTCTTCTGTTTGGTTTTTTGACTTGCTTTGCTCACTCCTGCATCCTTTTCTGAATGCTTGCACTCAGTTGATGAGGCGTGTCTAGCATGGAAATGCCAGAAAGGTTGAGGACCTTCCCCCCCCAAGTCAGCCATAATCAATTTTATCTGATGGGAGGGGGTTACCGGGGTTAGACATTCAAGCTCCCTTGCAGCTGGGTAAGATAACCTCTGTAGTACAATTCTTGCCCCAGAGCTCCCCGTGTCATCAGGTGGCTAGATTTCTCATGTTACCACTCTGGCCTCTCCGACTTTTTCCTCCCTTCCTTACATGTTTCTCCTGAGAGCACTCCCACTTTAAATCATCTGCACAGTAGTTCCCACCTCAGGCTCTGCTTCTTGGTCAAACAAACTGAGGCAGAGACCTGCTTTGGAGTCATAGTCTTTAAAATTAAAGACTGGGAAAGTCATAGTCTTTAAAATTAAACACTGGGAAAGCAGATTCCATTTAATTCAACAAATATTTTTAGAAGATGATCTAAAAGGCTGAATTTCTTCATTAGACTCGAAGCTTCTGGAGGCAGAGATGAGGACTAGTTGACTTGTTCCCCCGTGGCGAGCATTATGTCAAGCTCCACATACGCTGTGTTACGGAAGCACTGTGATAAATATAATGCAGCCCCAACAAATATTAAGTTTACAATTTTAGTGAGGAAAATCAACATGCCCTAACTCCTTATAAAATAAGTTTGAATGGAGAAAGTGCATAAGAAGCTATATGCAAAGTGTTATGGGGGTCTGGAGGATCAAAAGAATAATTTCAATTGGAGGTAAAGTCCAGATTGGAGAATATTCCATGAATCTGAATAAAGATGCATATGATTTATAGGAGAAGAGAAAATAATATTGCTAGCAGCTATTGATTACTATATGCTGTGCCCTGTGTTAAGTCTTTATAATAATAATGCATGTAGCATTATTTTTTAAATATTTACAGAATATTTATGGTGTAGACGTTATTATTAGATCTGTTTTACCAAGGAGGTTTTGAGACATCAAGTAATGCCTAAGCCCTCCTAGCTAAGAAGTAATGGAGCCCAGATTTAAACCCATTCCATTCAGAAAGGATATTGCAAGAAGAGGGAATGTGATAAACACAGATAAAGAATCAGAAAAGAAGTCTACCAACATGTGCTTGAATAGATATAATAGGAAAAAAGCCTGGAAAGAGATATTAGGACCAGATTATAGGATACTTGGAATACTATGCTAAGAAATTGGAATTTAGTCTATAAATCATGGGGAACATTGGAAGGAGTTTAATAGAAAAGCTGAATGATAAAACTTTTATACCTAAAGAAAATTACTCCAAATGAAGGAGAGAAGATGATCAAGTGCTTCAGCTTCTTCAGAGGAATGTGGATACATTACCAAGTTTAAATGTATGTGCTGTATATTTTTTTTCTGGCTCTTTTCTATCAAGATTTTGCTGGATCTGATCCAGTGCTTCTAACATCTATAAATGATTTTGTTAGGAGACTTGATTTCCCACAACTTTGATATTGTGACACTCTCTTCTTTGACTTTATTATCTGTGCTACTTTCTCTTCGCCCTCTTCTAAAATTCCACATGGCATCTATTCATTTATTTTGGTAACCAGTATAAAGCTGTCTTGAAAAATGCCAAAGAAGTAATACATTGCATAACACTGAGTGAAACATCTTACAGATTCTCTTTCCCTATCTCTGTGGAAGGCTCGTTCCAAATAACCTAGCAATTGTCCCTGGTTTCTGACCTCACCTTTGTCAAACTCCCCCCAGAATCCCACAACTCTGGTTCTCTTTCCTCTTCCGCCTCCTTCCAACCTTTTTAATCTAGTGTTTTCTGAGCCAGTAGCTCACCAGGACTTCTAAAGTAGAGAAAGGTAATCTTTCTGGGCTCTTTCTGGTCTTGTTTTTGTTTTTGTTTTTATTTCTCCATGTATTATCTAGAACCTAGGAGAAAAACACTGAAATAAGAAAGTGAGGAAGGTTCAAAAGCTTACAAACTTTCTGTCTCTTCTCTCTTTGTCTCTATCTCTGTCTCTCTCCCTCTTATTTATCTGTAGTCATTTTACAATAAGTATTGCAGTATTTATAACCCATCACTCCCTTTCCGTTGGGTGGGCCCTGGCAATTGGAGAGATTTGCAGAAGGCACAGTTGCTATTGAACTTCACAGGACCAAGAGTTGAATTTTTGTCTTGGTCTTGCCATAGATGCAATCACTTTGGACACCCACATTCTTGAATTGCTTGACTTAGAAATTAAATGTTACTGTTAGTTCAAAGGGAACTAAAAACACCCCAAGTAAGACTTCCCGCCTACCACTGATACCTTGAAAGGAAGTACATGCTTCCTTTTTCCAAGTATGGGAATGACTCATACTACATCTCAGTTGGTTGTCAGATTGTCAAAAACCATGATAAGACTTTCTGTCTTCCCAGCTCAGAGGACATAAAAAATTGGATGGGGTAGCAGTCCCTCCTATTTCTGTGATGAGCAAGCCTATGGTAGATTTTTATTAATTTTCTATGCCTTGCATTATTAAGTCAGTCACTGATGCTTCTGTCATGTAGTAAATCCATAAAATTACCATTTGCTGAAGTTTTTCACTGCTTCAATTTATGCAGAGATATAAGACAGTTTTCTGAGCCTGGAGTATTTCTGATTACAAGAGAGAGAAAATGGCTATGTTTGATTTCAAGTCCATTCAGTCACATTTCTAACCTGCTATGTTTTTTTCCAATTTTTTCACTAAATGTATTGACCCAATTTTATAAGTCAAGAAAATAAGGCAGCAATGATAATTTACTTCTAATATAGAGATACAGAGTCTGATGATCCAAATGGCCTCCTTAGGCTACAGAAGTAAGTAGAGACAGATCTTGGAAGACAATGCAAATACTCTTCATGCCTGGAATTGCGTATGCTATTAGTTGTTGCCTCATGACCCTGGATCTTATTATTAATTTGCCTCATGGATTAGAAAAAAGTTGTACAGAATGATTTTCCTTACGTTTGTCGCTTTAGATCTAAATCAACCTTAACAATAATTTTGTTGATTCAGACAACTGTCCTTTGTATTAACCTAACTCTAATCTACATTGCAGCCCATTTTATATCAGACCAAAATAAGCAAAGCTCTATACTTTGTTTTTTTTTTTTTTCTTTGTAATTCCCAGAGTACATTCTTAATATTTTTGTTCTATTGTGACCGCACAATCTAGGTTTACTGGTAGGGTTGCCAGTAAAATTCAAGATGCCCAGTTGAATGTATATTTCAGATAAACCATGAATAAATTTTACCATAAGTATGTCCCTAAAATTGCATGGGAGACACTTAAACTAAAAAATTAGTCACGTTTTATCTGAAATTCAAATTTAACTCGGTGTTCTGTATCTTTATTTGCTAAATATGGTAACCCTATTTACTGGGAGAGTTATAATTTCCTGTAAGTTTGTTCTTTTCAATAAATCCATTTCAACAGATAGATACAGTTAGTTGTTATATAAGTTTTTATACAAATACATTAATAAATTAGGGAAAATCTTATTTTAGACTATATATTCTAAGTTGTGATTCTGATACTGTGGCCAGGATAAAGCTCCTTTTCAAACACATTGCAGTCATCTATCTACCTGTCTGTGTCCTCCATTATTCTGTGACATCAAAAAGGGAGGGAGCATACTTCACTCATTTTTGTATTACACAATTTTGGCACATAGGTGGAGCTCAATAAATATTTCTCGAATAGACTGCATAATTACAAAATGGTAGGCTGGCCCAGCAACAAAAGTGTGTGTGTGTGTATGTGTCTTTGTGTGAGAAAGAGAGAGAGACAGAGAGAGAGATTTTAAAATGCTTAACATGTAATGAATGATAACTTGGGCCAGCACTCTGCTAGGAGCACAGTGCTAAAGCTTAGTTCTTACCTTCTTTTTACAGAGGACTCTTTCACTAGAGGGTGGGTCAAAGCCAATCAAAGGCTATGTCTGAGAATACATCAATCAATATGTGTGTCACCTAGATACTGCATCTAACAAAAAAAGGATGAATTAGTAAAAAGTCTTCATATAGTTCATGTTGGTTTCCTCATACTTCTGTTACCAAATCTTCATTTCTAAAAGTCAATTTGTAATATAGTTGGCCAGGTAACTGCAATAATAACTCCTGTCCCCTACACTTTTTTAGAATCTTTTCACTCCTCCTTTGAGAAGCTGAATCCAGGTCCCCTCTCCTTGAATCTGTGCAAACCTCGATTTATAGAGTCTGTCTGAGGTGACAGTTTGTGATTTTCCATGAAAAAACTATGCACTTCTACCTTGCTCTCCTGGGAATCTTGCTCTGAGAACCCACATTTACTTTGCTGGGATAAATTTTCCAGTGGTTTCCCCAAGAAAGTTTACATAGGAGAAAATTTTTTTGACCTTTTGCACACTTGAAATTGTCATTTTTATACTCTTGCTTGATGAACTGACTGGCTAGTACATTTTAGATTGAACTTCATTTCACTAGGAGTTTTTTTATACATTGTTCCACTATATTTTATTTTCTGATATTGCTCTTGGGAAGGCAGATATCAATCTGATTCCCTAGTTTGTGTAAGTGACCAGGTTTTTCATCTCTGGCAATGATTAGGATATTTTTTAAAATTTCTAATACTCTAAGACTTAATGATGATGTGACTTTTCTTCTCATTTATTAGGCTGGATGTTCAGTAAGAGGGTTATGTTTTTCAGTTCCAAGAACTGTTCTTACATGATTGCTTTGAAATTTTCCTCTCTCCCATCACCATCATTTTCTACTCTTATTTGAGCCCCTATTTGTTGGATATTGGATCACCTGGGTAGATCTTTTAATTAATTTATTTTCTTTTCTATTTTCCACTTTCTGTTTTATTGCTCTGAGTTCCTGATTTAATGTTCTATTACATCTTCTATTGAATTACTAATTTCAATGATCATATTTTTAAGTTTCAGCTATTTTCTCTAATTGTTTCTTGTGTATACCATGATACTTTTTTCTCCTTGATGCAGCATTTCCTTTTTTCTCTTTTGAAGATCATTAATTATATATATTTTTGAGGTTTTCTTTGGGTCCCTGCATCATCTGTTTCCCTTGAGTGCCTAGTTTTTCTGCTTATTTGTTTTGGTGTTTGTAATAAACTTTCCTCAAATAGCTGATCAACCTTGACTATCCAATCAGTTCTAAGATTGGGCACTTAAACCTAATTGATTAGTGCTGTGGGCTTTTAGGGCAATCACGTAGCCCACAGCTTTTTAACTGGTTAGTTTTCTCTGGGGTAGTTGGTTTCATAAGTAGGGGATCCCATGGTCTTCTGTCTGAAGGGCTGTGAGGCTACTGCTTTCCTGGAGCTGGAGTCTTTCAATAAATACTTTCACTTTATTCCTTTGTCTTCAGTATTGAATTTAAATGACAACCTGTGCCTGGGCTAAGGAGGCCAGAGCTTCTCTGGTTCAATTACCCTAGAGCAGTTGTTGTTAAGCATACATCAGAGTGACCTGGAAGGCTTGTTAAACCACAGATAATTGGGCCTTGCCTCCAGAGCTTCTGATTCAGTAGGACTGGGGTGAGGTTGGGAGCTACACTTTCCCAACTGGTTCCCAGATCTGGGGCCTGAGGACCACAGTTTGAGGACCACCATTCTGGAATGTAACCCTCTGGTTTCACATGGAGGTGAGTGAGAAGTCTGTAACTGCATGGCATAACTTGTCATGCTTTTAGACAGTCCCACTGCTTCACCATCTCAAACTTGACTCCTGATCTCAGTGATACCTGTGGCCTCTAATTCCTGAGACTTTCTGGAATTTTTTAGGGGTAAGTAAGCAAAATTCTACTTTGCCTCCCCTTGCTTTCCCCACCCTCCCTGCAGGAATGTTGGATGGACTTGCAAGCTCTCCATTATGTACTTTCCATCTTTATACTCTTAGGGTAAGGATTACGAACCGCCTCATTTTCTTTGCTGGTGGAGTCTGTCTCTTTTCTTCCTTTTCTTGATATTTAGGGTGTTATTTTGAAGGGAATAAACAGAAAAAATGTCTTACGTCATTTTGATGGAGTGTTATTTCAAGTAGAACAGTGAGAAGAAGGCTTCTTGTTCCCATCATTTTGAAACAGATGAGCACACAAAATCCATGATCTTGTGATTCTTGCTAGTTTTACTGTTAGAGGGTATTTTTGTGAGAACTGTATTTTCCTGGGGTAGTATCATTTGAAAACTGGAAGCCCATGGTATCTAGTATCTTCCAGTTGATCAAAATACTGTAGACAGTTGATCAGAACAACATATTTACAGTTGCCTGAGTAATAGTTTGCACTTAAGAAGCACTTACATTTTGCACTGAAAGTAACAGCTGAAATGATTTTGCCTCTCTGTTTCCTTATATCAGTTTTTGTTTTATTTTGCCAGAATGTTGATTTGGTTAATTCTCATTAATCCCAAATTTCAAAAGGTGAAATGCGCTCCTCAATATCTAGAGCTACTCTATTTAATGCAGTCGCCACTAACAATATATGACTATTTAAATTTAAATGAATTTAAGGTTCAGTTCTTCAGGCCCATTAGACATCTTTGTTAGTCACACATGGCTAGTGGCTACTGTAATGAACAGCTCAGATATGGAACATTTCCATCATTGCAGAAAGTTCTGCTGGACAGTACAAATAGAAAACCTTTATTTACAGAAGAAAAAAAAAGAGGAAAAGAAAGAATGGCTTTGATTTTGAATGAAAACACTCTTCTGTCAGTCTTATACCTTTTACTCAGGAACTTTTGTTTGAAAATATCAGTGTCTTCAGTATATGTGCACAACATCAAAGACCACATTTTTGGCTTGATAGTGGTAGTGTGGGAGATGGAAGTGATTTACTCCAAAATGCTGGGTGGATTTGTGTGAAATCACTCCCATGCTGTTAAGGTGGAGATACACTCATGGGGCTGGAGGCTCACCTCCCACCCCAGCCCACCCCACCCATTTCCCTACCTGGTTAGTGTCAGGAGGAGATGTGTTGAAAGGCTGAGCCACTGCAGGTGTGCTTCGTCAACTGGGATTTTGGCTCAGACTTTCTCAGATCAACACAGTGTGTGGCTTATGCGCAAAGCACCTGCTTTCAGCGGGGAAGTGTGTGCATCAAGGCTAAATGGCTGGTTCCAAGGCAGAGCAACACTCATGGATTCTTGCCTGTACGTTTGTTGACCTTTGGATCCCAGTTTCGTTGTTGATTGATCAAATAAACATTAGAGGCTATTTATTGGGTCCCAATGAGGAGCTATTATCCCAGCCAAAGGATGATAAATATGTTTGTATTCCCGTGCCTAATTTCTAAAATGTCAAAAAATTTAAAAAGTGTACTAAAACTTGCCAGTGAAAATGAAACACTTCTAATAATCATTTGCCCAATAAAAAATGTGTACATGGACACAGAATGGCTTTATTTCAATATCACAAAAAATATTTTTTGGAAATCAGTAGGGGGAAAACACAGAAATGAGACTACATAGATAGATAATAGTTACATAGAAGTGTTGATTTAGGTATCAGATACATAATTATATTAATTTTATTTTATTAATTACATTAATTAATGACATTCAGATGTCAGGTACTTAAATTTTCTCTTTTCAGTTGCTCGGAAAGATAATCTCAGAACGTTCTTCTTAAAATTGCTGCAGCTTTTTAATTTTAACCTATAGAAAACAGCCTGGCTGCCCAAATTATGTTCCATTCTGTTGTATTTGTTGCAAAACTGGTGATCTCTCCCTGGATTTGTGAAAACCTGGTCTTAACCTTAGGGCAAGGTTAGGTGTTACTGTTATGAGTCTTTGATGGGTAGAAACAACTTTCCTGCTGAATGTTTCTAAGGAGATGTATCCTCCTCCCAACCCCCATTTGCTGGTAGACAGTCTTTTCAGTGAATGGGATGATCAGAACACTTAGATTTCGGGAAAAACAAACAAACTAGTAAGACTCATTCAAAGTCAATTGGCATGTTATAATTGTAGGTACAAATAAGCTACAAATCAACGAGGTCAGTATCATGGCAGAATTACCTCTGTATCTTAGGATTTATGTCTTTTGTTTCCCAGGCCTATAGTGGTAGGCAAATAACAACATAACAACTATAATAGCAGTAATGATCATTATTGAATACTTGATAGGTACAATGTACGTAAAACTTGCAATAATTCTATGGGATAAAGATTATTATTCCCATTTTACAGAAAATAAAATTAAAACTTATTTTTAGCACCTTGCCCAGTGTCCCAGCTAGTAGGTGATAGTGTCCAAAACCCAAATTTGGCTGACTCTACAACCCATTTTCTTAATCACCGTGTCAGGCATTCAGTGTAACGAGTGGGATAGAATTTAGGGTGTCAGGATTATAGAACCTGAAATACTGTGTATGTTAGGAGTTAAGTTTAAACAAGAACATTTTAAAAATTCTCAGGAAAAACAATTTTCTAGGAAATACAGTGAATCTCTGATGTATCCCAATCACCTAAATAATGTTTAGCACATAGTGAGTGTTCAATGAGTACTTACTGCATTAATAAATTAAATGATTTAGGGTTGCTGTGTAACTGTTATAATTTGGGGTATACTGGGAGGTCTATAAGCTGACAGATGCATATTTTTACTTGCATGAGACACATAGCCTGGTCTATGTAATTACTGTATAAGTCAGAATCTCTTTTTATATCTATCTATCTATCTATCTATCTTCCCCCATTATATTAGCCATGAATTGGTGACTTTAGCAGCTTTCTGGAAGACAATGTGTACTGAATTAAAAGATATTCCTATCTCTAACTGGTAGAGACTACTGATATTGTTCAGTGAAAGCAAGTTTACTGGTATGAACCTGCAGTAGATGCTTCAAATGTTCTCATTACTTCAGGATGGGATGTCACTTTGCCTCAGTCTCCTAATATTCTGGAAGAAGTGAAGTACTTTCTAACATAAGGTGAATTTCTTTCCAAGAGAGACAATAAACAGCCTAAAATTAACCTCCCTTCCGTTAAATTATACCTTCAGAATCTTTTGGGATCAAGCTCATGTACCTTTGCAATTAGTTAAGTCTTAAACCATTGGAATATTTAAAATATTAGTTTGGGTAGTGTATTAATTTCCTATTGCTGCTTTAACAGATTACCACAAATTTAGTTGCTTAAAACAACATAAATTTATTATTTTATAGTTCTGGCGATCAGAAGTCCAAAATGAGTCTCACTGGGCTAAAATTAAGGTATGGCAGGGCTGTGTTGTTATCTGGAGGTTCCAGGGAAAAATCCATTTTCTTGCTTTTTCCAGCTTCTAGGGGTTGCCCTGATTCCTTGTCCCATGGCCCCCCTTCCATCTTCAAAGCCAGAAATGGCCAGTGGAGTCTTTCTCAGGATGCATCACTGTGACACTGACTCTTCTGTTTTCCTCTTCCACTATTTAAGGACCTTTGTGATTATATTGGGCCTGCCTGGATAATCCAGAATAAATTCCCTAATTTAAGGTCAGCTGATTAGCAAACTTAATTTTATTTGCTACCTTAATTGCCCTTTACCATATAACATAACATATTTACATGTCCTGGGAATTAGGGCACGGGCATTTTGAGGGGATCCAATATTCTGCCTACCACAGATAGAAGCAAGAATATGGAGGTATTATGTAACAGACTTGCATTTAGTTTTCAATTCTATATCACCTATTTGATCTTGGGTAACTTACTTAAGTGTCTTCAGTTGCTTGGATGGCAAAACTGAGTTAATAATCACTACTACCCAGGTTTGTCATGAAGATGTTATTAGCATCAGAGAATTCAGGAGTTTTTAACCTGTGAAAGAGAATTCTCTTGTTTAGTTTGTCATCCTATTAGATATGAAAAAACTTCTCAAAAGCATGTTGTAGTTTATAACATTTTTTGATATCCTTTATTCTTTTTAAGTGAAGGAGGTAAAATTCATTCATTTAATACCTTCTTTATAGCTCATTACCTAGTTCTGTCCAAAAAATGACCATTGATTAAGAACTTCTTATCTGTCTTCTTATTCATCAGCTCACCATGAGGATACCATACTATGGCACAGTTCTTAAAGAGACAAGATTAATGAACTTTCAACAATTAGAGAAAAATTGATGGTTAAATTGTGCTGACCAGGAATACAATTAAAGTTCAAGAAAGAAATAGATCTATAAAGGATGATCTAATTGCTGGGAACCTTAATGCAACATAGCATTGAAATGGACTTTCAGATAAAAGGAATAGAATTAGCAAAATGAAAAAGAGTGAATGAGAGACAGAACATGGTATGTGAGGGAAGGCAAGCAGGGGAAAGGAAGAGAGCTATCTGACAAAATAGAGGCCATGTCTTTTTTTTTTTTTTTTTAATAAATTTATTTATTTATTTATTTTAGCTGTGTTGGGTCTTTGTTTCTGTGCGAGGGCTTTCTCTAGTTGCGGTGAGCGGGGGTCACTCTTCATTGCGGTGCGCGGGCCTCTCACTATCGCGGCCTCTCCTGTTGTGGAGCACAGGCTCCAGACGCGCAGGCTCAGTAGTTGTGGCTCACAGGCCCAGTCGCTCCGCGGCATGCGGGATCTACCCAGACCAGGGCTCGAACCCGTGTCCCCTGCATTGGCAGGCAGATTCTCAACCACTGCGCCACCAGGGAAGCCCAAGGCCATGTCTTTTAGAGTCATAGTCCTGTTTAACATGGAATATGGAACTATATCATAAAGGAACTTGAAAGCATCTTCCTTCTTTACAGGAAAAAGAAAACAGTGAAGGTTCTTAATTAGGAGGTGATGAAGATGAGTCTGGAAAGAGATGAGCTTGTAGAAATTGGGGGCAAGTATGGAGTCGTCATAATTCCCTTCCATTCAAATATAAACAAAAATTGATATTGACCAATGCATGACTCATCAGAGCTAAATCTCTCCCTCTCCCTCAAGGACTTCTGCTTACATTAGAACTTTTAGGGAAAGAAAATGTGACCCATTGACAGAATAAGAGGTGTCTTGAGAGATATTAACTTTGACAAAGTCATTATGAGGGAGTGTGGGGAGGACAGAAGGGAGACATTTATTAAACAAAACAAAGCAAAACTCTATACTTGAGATGAATGTTCTTTGAAATCTTATGGGGTCCATTTCTGTGAGTTTTAATTCAGTGATCATTTCTGGAAAGAGTATGTGTTTTCAGAATTCTGCTTTTACTAACTGGTGACCTTTACAAAAATAATAAACTTTGAAGAACCCTAAATTCCTTCATCTTTAATATTAGGCCCATACTCCTTACCTACGAGAGGCTTTGTGGGGATTAATATAGATAACCCACCTCCATCAGTGGGCATAGTTTCTAAACAATTTCTGGACAGCAAGAAGGGAATGCATTGGAAGATATGGGGCAACTCACATGACTGAAAGGAGAATGAATGAGGGTCAATCCAGAGATCTAGGGAGAAAGAACCAAAGGGTTGTATCTTCAAGTTGCTGTCATTAGGTTATCTCATTTCTACATGATTTATGTCCTTGTATTACTCTATTCAGGATCCAAATTCCCAGGAGAAACAAAGTATCTGATGAGCCTAGTGACACAGTAAAACTTGCACGGTGCAAAACTAAACAGACAAGGAAGACTTTATTCAAGGCTATTGCAAGAGGGGAGAGAGGAGAGAACTCTGAACCAACTCTGCTGAAACAAAGGGGAGTAAGGTCTTTAAGAGGTGGGGTGAGGAGTAGATTGTAGGCTACCTGTGCTTACTAATTGGCTTTACACAAAAGGAAAGTAAACTTTCTCATATCTTCATGACAGGAGGTGATTTTACAACTTGGGGCAAAGCTCCCACCAAAGTTAGGGTCCCATCCTTCCATAGAGACTGGAAGATGAAGATTCTATCTTTCTTGATGATTACATTTCAAAGGGATGGTTCCCAGATCCTTAAGAAAGACAGTCTTGTGTTGTAAAACTGGCAAGAGGCTTTAAGAAAGATTTCCATCTCAAAGCTGTACAAGCTTTATAAGGAAAATGCTCTAAGGGAAAGGAAATGCTACGGCCATCTTGGTCACCAGGGCAGGCCACGAGCCTGCCTTGGCTGTGATGGTGGGAAGAAACTGATGTGGCAAGGCATCTTGATTTATATTCCCACCAAGGCAACACTGAGTGGGGAAAAGAATCATTCTCAAAAGAAAAGTGAGATAAAGCCACTGAAAAAAAATGGGGAAAGAATGGTGGGTAAGACATCATGGAAAACTAAAATGTTCCTGGCACAGTGTTAGAAGTTAGAAAAGAAGTATAACACTTGAGTGATTTAAATTTATTTAGAAGAAATAAACAGAGCCACTCAAAGTAATTAGCAAACAATTCACAGGCAATGTTGAAGCAAGGACAAATCCCATAAAATCGTGCCACCTCATGAGCAATCCTCAGTACAGTGGTGTCAGCAGAGGAAATAAAATCCTACCATTGCAAATAATTAAAATTTCTACTGTGGCCCCTTAAAGTTGCCAGATGGAGGATTATAATGCACAATGCACAGCAACAGATCTTAAAAATTCTTTTTATTTATCTGTCTCCCTCAGGGTGCCATGCTCTCCCAAAGTGTCCCCAAACTGCTTTTGTTAATCAGTCAAATCAGTCAACCTCCCCCCGCTGCCCACCCCCCACACACCTACCCTCCTTTCCAGCCTATTTGTTTCTCTTTAAAATACTCTGTGCTGTTTCAGATGCAGGTATTATGCAGGTATCTAAGGCAGTCCTGCTTTTTCCAGTTCTGTTTTCTACCCTTTATTCAAATGAACTAGCAATGCTGCTTCTTCCTTAGAAGTTGGAGCAGGGACATTGAGGCTCTTTGAATCCCAGAGTAAATCTGTCATTAGAGCTCAGAGATTTCAGCCTTTGATGCTGGAACGAGAACACACAAAAGCTCGTAACAACTACCGGGAGAGTGAACTAGTATCTCCCAACCACTGGGTGCCCGCTGGGTACTCATCCCTTTCATGATTCCATCCTGCAAATCTGTGGGCCCATCATACAGATAGTATGTATGTTTGCTGAGGAATATGAAGATGAGATGTATCTGGTTCATCACATTTCTTCAGCCCCTATTTAACACAGGGTGTGTCTCTGAATTAGTATTTATTAGTTTTATTTTTACTAGTTTGACTTTAAAAAAATTTTTTTTAATTTTTTGGCCACACCGTGCGGCATGTGGGATCTTAGTTCCACAACCAGGAATGGAACCTGCGTCCCCTGCATTGGAAGTGCAGAGTCTTAACCACTGGACCTCCAGGGAATTCCCATGAGTTTGACTTTTTAAATTGAATTATTGAGAAACAGAATTTCAAGGTTTGAAGGAATCAGTGTTTCTTCAGCAGGTGCAAACAGAGAAACTGTTCTATGAATGTGTTGGGCAGCCGTGAAGCAGGGCTAAGGCGTTGCAGAAAGCTTTCCACATTAGTGGTTGAGAATGATAGCAATTACTTGAGTACTTTTAGTAGTACCCTCACTATCTAGTTTCCCAGCCTGAGTGGAATATTCAAGAATCTGGCAGGAGAGGGGAAGAGAGAAGAATGAAAGGGAAGGGAAGGAAAGGAGAAGGAAGGGGGTTTGAACATGGCTGCCACCATTCTAAGCTTTCCTCATGTCTCAGACACCAGACCAGGTCATTTGGTAAAACCAGATGTATGGTAGCATGTGCTAATGTGGCCCCTTTACCTTTGTGTATGTATCTATAAAAATACTATTATAACAACAATATCATCTTGTTTCAAAAGAATATGGAGTGGTTTAGCTAATGAAGTTAATATGGCAATCTAATTATAGTGTTTCTTTTCAGTAAAACTCTATTAATGTGTATTACAAGAGACCAGATACTAAAACCCTTTTAACAGTTTCAAAGAAAATTCCTATGATGGGAAACAGAAAAACACTTAAAGTGAACATAAAAGCTTTGTAAAAGAAAAAAAAAATTTGTCTTAAACAACCAAAACTTTATTTTCTCATAGTTCTGGTATTTGAGAAGTCCAATTCAAGGTGCTGACCAATTCAGTTCCTAGTAAGAAAACTCCTCTTGGCTTACAGATGGCTGCCTTCTTGCTGTGTCCTTACTTGGTGGACAGAGAGCCTTTGCATCTCTGTTCTGTTTTGTGTGTGGTGATTTGATATTTTCACAGAGCATACTTCATCTAAAGTTATTAAAGAAAACATTTTGAACAACTCCTTAAGATATGTGTGTGCTAAATAAATATAGAAGATTGTCCTCAGAGTACATGCATATAATATAAAATTCTGATAACTAAGAGTTGGGGAGTAAGATGTTCTTTCTGGAACACTCCAGATACCCCTCAGAGCATAAGAACTGAAAGATCAATGTGGAACACATTACCATGGCAGACATGCAAGAGAACCATGGCTGGGAGCCACTGTTTCACTTTTCCAGTAGTTGTTAGAAGCTTTTGTGTGTTCTCATCCCTGCATCAAAAGCCTGAAATCTATGAGCTCTAATGATAGATTTACACCGGGATTCAAGGGACAGCCAAAATGCATTGATGTTCTCACGTTGCTAATCACGGGTTGCTCATTTAATACAATGAGAGCCAAGATCAAGATGATAACTGTTTAAGGCCCTTAGCTGGAAGCCCTTAGGACTAGTTAATACAGTTGCAATTTTGTTCACATTCAGGCTCAGGAAATTATGTCTCATCCATTTGGAAACATACCTTGGAAACATTAAATAAAGGGCAGGAAACCACATACCAGCTGAAGAAAAGAACCAGTTCCTAGGCAAGGTCTTTGTGAAGGTGATGTCTGACTCAGGTCTACAAATTCACTCACCGGAGGAGGGATTGGATAACTTGCAAACTAACGTTAGAAACTCCAAAGGCTTACGAAGGGACTCAGTTTCCAGCCCGGGCTCTGGGTTGGTATGATTCTACTTTTGCATAAATTAATCACAGAACTATAATAATTTCCTACTAGGGTTCCAAATTTAGAACCCGGTTCCGCCTTCCAGTCTGTACTACAGATCTTTCTAATGCAAGTCAAGTATTTGAAGGAGCTGACAGCACTAACCTCAACCCAAAATGTTTGATCTGCTTCTTGTCTCTCATCTTGAAAGCATTGCTCTCCGATTTTTCTCTCTCTTGCCTGTTTAGGGGTAGACCTCCTAAAAGATGTGTAGTTTGGGTGGCTTTGGCAAAATGCTTTTATGTTTTCCCTCTTACAATAATAGCCTGAAATTGTTAGATCTGGATTTAGTTTAAAGGGCACAAACTACAAAAAAAAAAAAAAAAAAGCCAGAAGGAATGATTTTGATTCTCTCAAACTTCATCATACATATCAACAGACATCTAAGGAAGAAGAGCCTACTTTCTTGATCATTTTTCTAAATAAATGTTTTTAAATGCAAAAATCTGTCTTACACAGGGAACTTGCATATTGCTAGCTATTTCTAAAGGCATTGAGCTGAAATTTTAAACAACAGTTTTTTATAATGCCTCATATTTCTTTATGACAGGATCAGGGTTCATCAATTCATCCTCTCAAATACCTCTCAAATTGTTCTCCACATCCCTGCCGTTACATTTCTAGTTTAGGGTTTTATTATTTCTTGCTCGGGCTATGGCAACAGCTTCCTTATGAATCATCTTACTTCTGGTTAGATTCTGATGGTACCATCTTCTATACTATCTGTAGAGGGCATTTTTTAATGCAAGAATCTAATCATGTCATACCCTGCTGGAAACCTTCCAGTAAATCCCCATCATCTTCAGTATGCCTTCCAAATGCTTAACACGGCACAAATAGTTTTCTATGTGCTTTCCTTGCCAATTTTCCAGCCTCATCTCTACCACTGCCTACAAGCATGGCTACTATCATGTAGCCATCCTCTCCTGTCATGCCATGTCCTCTTGTGCCTGAAACATCTCTGACTGAAATGCCATTTTGTCAAATTTCTGCTGTTATATATCTCTCAAGATCTATCTCAGTATGTCACCTGCTCACAGTCAGTGAAAAAATTATGGTGAAGATTCGTGGGTAAGTATTCAGGTCAGTGAAAATTAGTATTAACATTAGCCCATTTCCTATATTGAGATGTACTTTAATTCTCCTTTTACACTAAGCTTCCTGTAAAAGCCTAATTTTTGTGTCATTCTGGACAGATAAATGGGGTGAAGTATCACAGAACCATGACAGAAACTGCAGCCACCGAGACAAAGGCCAAACCATAAAAAGAGTAAATGAAAGGAAAACTACAGTCCCCTAAGAATTCTCAGAGAGATGGTGTAACCTTGGCATTTTTTACAGTACGTGGCATGGGAATGGACGTCTTGCTATTTGAAGAGTAAAGGAAAAGAGTGACCCTTAAACATAGAGGGTTTGGGATATACAGTTGCTGACATTTGGCTGACAAACCAATCTGTCTAACAACTCATCTGTCCCCTCTCCTTTAGCTATCATTGTCTTTGATATTTGATATTTGATGGGAGGACACTAGTGGAAATTTTAATTTTTCTCCTGCAAGTTAGTAGTAGTTGTTGAAAAGAGGACTTGTCCTCAGTGCTGAGGCCATTGTCTCTGGTGATGTCTAAACTCTCCATGTTGACCCCACGGAGTCTTTCCATTTCAGTCCAAACAGAGACCATGGATTCTCTCCCTGTCCTAGAGTTTACTCCGTCATGTTCCCCATTCCCCCAGCTTGGGGGAATACCCACTCTGAAATTTTCTTCTTAGTTAGCCAGAAGCAGACCAACCTAAAAAGTTTCCCATATGATTTTCTTTTAAGTGAAAGAGCTGGCTTAAGATAATGTTTATTTTTGTTGTTGTTTAATTCTTAATACTATTAACCAGTGATGGCAAAGGGATAGGGAAAGAGACACCCCTAAACACCACTGTTGGGAGGGTAAATTGGTACAGACTTTTTGTATGTAAATTACAATATGCCAAAGCTCTTTCATTCTGTTGAATTTATCTTCATTAGTAATCAAGAATGTCCACAACAGTTATCTCATCAAGTTGTTCATTGCATGTTGATTTTAATAGAGAAAACTGCAAAAAACCTAAATGTTAAAATAGGGGATTAGTGCAATAGATGTTGACACATTTATACAATGGAAAATTTGCAACTATTTTTTTTCTTTTTGGCTGCATTGGGTCTTCGTTGCTGTGCACAGGCTTTCTCTAGTTGCGGTAAGCGGGCGCTACTCTTCGTTGCAGTGCGAGGGCTTCTCATTGTGGTAGCTTCTCTGTTGTGGAGCACAGGATCTAGGCACGTGGGCTTCAGTAGTTGCAGCATGCAGGCTCTAGGGCGCATGGGCTTCAGTAGTTGTGGCACACGGGCTTAGTTGCTCTGTGGCATGTGGGATCTTCCTGGACCAGGGATCGAACCCATGTCTCCTGCATTGGCAGGTGGATTCTTAACCACTGCGCTACCAGGGAAGTCCGCAACTATTTTTAAATGAAGTTAAATGACAGAAAAAAAGTCAGACATGGTTAAAGGACTAATATATATGTTAAGGTTTTGAACTACAACAACAAATGAAACAATAACCCTATTCTTTCTATCTGAAATGATTATAGCTGCAATCACAATAAGTTAGCTTCGTAAAAAAAAGAAACCTAAGTTTTAATAACATGTTCTAAAAATGCTATTTTTTAAGCAGATTACTGTTTAAACCTTTAACTCTGACATTCGTTGTTGAAGAATGTTTTCCCAATGACCATGGAAGTATCAATAATATTTTGAAAATAATGCTGAAAAAAAATTGAAATTGGTACATGTCCAAAAAGAATATGAAATTATTTATTGCTTGTTGAAGTTCCTATTCTATTTATTTATTTACATATGTGTATGTAATTTTTAATTTTTTTCAAAAATTAAAAATGAATTTTAATTTTTTCAAAAATGAATCTGTATTAGTTATCTAAAAATATCCTTAAAATTATTTACCTGAGCAGTCTAGAAGAAGTAAAATTCACAGCAGCACTGTGAAGCTGGAGCCAGATAGAAGTAGACTTCAGAAGAGGAAGAAGGGCTGGATTTGATTTCCCTGTTAATTTTTCACTACATTCATATTCACAAGACATGACACCATCAGGCCAGATTTATACATCACAACGTGAAGTGGAAAGTAAGCAAGTAACTAATTAATCTGTTCTATAAAGCCAGAGAAGAGTGGAAGTGGTTTACCCCAAGCCCCTTCGGTGCTGTAACAGTATTCATGAGCAGAGTGCTAATCTGTGATTCAGCCTTGGCTCAGTTTTATGTTCCTGTATACAGGTTTGTATACAACAAACTGAGTCACCAAATTGAGGATTTGCAAACTTCTGCCTATAAATGGCTTGTGGAAATTTTGTTCTGTCACAGTGTATTAAAGACATATACCAAATATCTTGTCCAAATGTTGCATCGGTGTGAGCAGACAAATGATACTTAAGATCTAGGGGTTTTATGAAGTTTTATTAAGGTTGAGTTTAAGCATTACACTGAAATATGTGAACATGATACATTGCAAACTAAACATTTGACCATCCTGTGCAAAGTTACTGTCTGCTCTCAAGTAAAAATGCCTAAGAGGCTATTAAAAAAAATAATGCCCTAAAAGAATAGACTTCAGACATCCCATTGGATAAACCTGAGAGATAGTCTGGAATACACTGTAGTGGTAAATAGTATGAAGGAAACATAGCTGAAGCTACTATTGGAATTATTTTTTTTTAGCAACTATTAGAAGCTTTTGTGCCCTAGAAGTCACTTCATTAAAATATCTTGAAGTTTTAAATGTTAATGATAGATTTTGTCAAAGAGATTTAAAATTGAAACATTCTTTTAAGGTGGCTAATCGCTGACAGTAGCTTGGGTTGTTTAGTGTTTATGAGTGAATCTTGGATTTGAGATTTGGTATTCCACTTCAAATTGCATAAGCTTGATCCCAGAAAACTAGCAAATGAAACTATATATAGAAAAGAATACACACACACACACACATCTAAGCTCCACGTGTGATATTTTGACAGAGTACAATTATAGCATGTTTCAGTGTCAAGTCTGCACTTAACCTGTTTATTTATAGAAGCAAATATGGTAAAAGATCCAAGCATATAATGTCTTGGCAAAACTTAGAAGGGAATATCTGGGTCAAAACCTCATAAACACATTTCATCTGATTTCACACCCATGAAACACTGGTTCAGAAACCACACACAATTGCCAGAGATCAACTATGCCTTTGAGATAACTTTTCAGCAGTTGCTAATAAAGGAACCTGTGACCTCCTGGCTTGCCACAGGTTTACTGGAAAAACTTTTAGAGCACAAAGAGAAAGGCTGGAAATACTTTTTGTATCGTCCACTTCTGTTTCTTTAGACCCCTGAGCACATTTCACTGTCTTATTGTGTGTGTGTGTGTGTGTGTGTGTGTGTGTGTGTGTATCATTCTTAGAGATTTACAGAAAAGTTTTCTTACTTCTGGAGCCTTGTGTTTATTACCTTGGGTGACGGAGAGAGAGGGAGAGGGGGAGAAAGGGAGAGAAAGAGGGAGAGAAAGAGAGATATAAAAAGAGAGAGAAAGAGAGAGAGAGAAAGGAAATGAAAGATAGGCCCATTCAAAAAAAATAATTCTTCTTTTGGGAGTGACTTGTTTGGAACTTTTACCATCAACTTGGGGTCAGTGATAAAGTGGTCAAATAAACAATATAAAGTCAAAGATACCTTGCTATTCAAGAAGTTTTTGTTCTTTTGTTTTTTTATTTACTTTTCACTATTATCTAATCTTGAAATGAGCACCAAGTCCTGCAAAAGATAAAATAATATTAATAATTGTAATACTGCATTTGGATAAGCATTCATGAGTACTAAGTTCTCTGTAGTAAATAATTACCCAAGAATCTTACACTAAAAAGAAGGCCAGGCCCATGTAAATGGTGCCATCTTAAACCTGACAAAAAGTGAGTCAAATATCCATTTAATATAAAATGTTTGTGTATTTCTCAACATCCCAATGATTGGCGGAATTTTTTTCTCAGCTTTACAAAATAATAGCAATCGATATATGCCAAAACCTATCCAAATTTTACTTTTGTCTTTCTGTGTTCCTGTTCAACAGTCTGATTCCTTTCCTTTTCTATCACAAATCAGGCAAACTTACATTTAGACCACAGAAAGGACTATTTCTTTTCCTTTCCCACACTTGGAAAAAGGGAAGCATTTGTTGTTTATACCCACTCCCTCCTCCTTAATTTTGTTCTGTAGGATTTTATTTTATTTTTTTTTGGGTGAGGGTATGTGTGTGTTAAGTCAGGGGAATCTGTTAAAAGTGAGGCATCTGGTTACTCTAAGATCAAAACCAAATCTTCTTTTGGTCTCACGTGAAGAGCTGTGCAGTTTGGGACTCACTGTTCTTAATTCAATTACAGTCCCCTTTTTATTTATTTTTTTCTTAAATCGAAGGCAGAGTACAACACAAGACAGACAGAGGAAAAAAATAACAAAGGGAAGATCATGCTCTACAGGCTTTCAAGACATTTTTCCCTAGGCTTCAAATCAAGACCCACTCTAGCTGCATGCAGACAGCTGAAGTCAATTTCAGCCTGTTACTGGGAATGGGATTCTTTGTTGCCAGGGACCACATCCCAAACTACTAAATCTGATGCTCACAGGCTTGCTCCACCTACTTTAAAATTTCAAATGCCCATGCAGCTCCCCGAACTAATTGTTCCTAGGCATCAGACCGGCAGAATCTAAACCCTTGTTTACTTCAATTGTTTGATTTCTTTTTCCCCCAAGTGCCTAATCCTTTATTTGCTCTCAACCACCTGACTCCATTTAAGTTGATAATAGGTACCTCCCCCTCCCTCCCTTGGTAGCCTGCCTTTGAAAACCTTTCTAACACCTTCCACAGAACGTGCTTAACTTGTACTTGTTGAATAGTTTTCATTTTATTTTTAAAGACAAAGCTACAAAATCCTGATCATCCATGCTAAACTCTTGGTATGTTTCCTGTCCTTTCTTTTGGAGCGGGGAACAGAACCCATTTAAAGGTATTTGTATACAGACACAAGGTATTTTATTCAAAAAGATCGATTAGATACTATTCTCTGGGCCTTGGGTCTCCAAACTTTCTTGATTGCCTATCCCATAAGTAAAAACATTTTGGCATTCTATAATGTATATTCATTTATTTTTATGTTATATACATGTACGTCTATATAAAATACTGTAAAACATTTATTGAAATAGAAACTGGAAACTGATTTAAATTTATATATACATACCTATATGTGTGTGTGTGTATATATATATATATATATATATATATATATATATATATATATACACACACATACACACACACAGAAATTCTAGTCTTTTTTTTGGTTTGTTTGTTGGTACATATCCCTCAGGTAAGAACATGCCACTTTGGAAACCAGTACTTTAGTCCAGCAGTTTTTAAACTCCAGCTCTTAGAAGACTGTTCAAACACAGATTCCTAAGCCTATCACAGAGCTTCTGAGTCAGGAGCTCTGAAGTAACACCCCTAAATTTCTATAAACCTTCCCATTTCTGGCCACACTGTGAACAATACAGTTCTGATGTATAGAGCAATTTCTTGATTGGACCATTCCAGGTCCAGGTTCATTTTTAATGTAATCCTTTATAGAATCTCAAAATGTAGGGATTGAATCCATTTGACCCAGATTGTACTTATATGCTCGCCATGATTGTTTTCTTCCCTCCTGCTTTGAGAGTTATTCTCACATACCTAAATAACTATGTATTAAAACCTCCCTCAGAGCAACTGAAGAAAAGGCCATCTGAATTCAGTGAAAGGTGCTTCTTGAAGTGCACCTTTACTGCTCCTGACACCATAAAATGACTAGAGGCAACTGCCATGGAAGGGTTGTCTGGAAATGACCTAACAGATTTATGAATTAGATCAAAATGTAATGAATAGCATAGTATTTAAATTCAATTTGATGCCTTCGAGGTAAGTTGAAAAGATTCTGATCTTAGTAAGTTGAACATTCTCTGAAATATTGTTTACATTTCCTGGAAACTTGCTCACACAGTCAGTTTGCTTAGTAAACTTTTAGGTCAAGGACAATATGAAGGAAAATGAAAGACTCATCAGTGTGCCGAGATTCCACATATGTCCTGGGCTAGTGAAACTTTACACTACTTTCGATAAAGTGGACATGTGCAAATTTTGTATGTCTTACAATTTGGTAGAAGAGCATTTCTGTGCTAAAAATAATCTAGTTGATTATCCATCCATTCATTTATTGAACAAAGTATTATATACCCATAATGTTCCAGATACTGTGCTATACAATTATGATAGAGCTATAACTAAGTGACTATACAAATACATGTAAAATTTTAACTATTAAATGAGCTGACACGGGGGAGAAGGGGGTGGGGTAAACTGGGAGACTGGGATTGACATATATACACTACCATGTGTAAAACAGATAGCTAGTGGGAACCTACTCTATAGCATAGGGAGCTCAGCTCAGTGCTCTGTGATGACCTAGATGGGTGGGATGGGGGTGGGAGGGAGGTCCAAGAGGGAGGGGATATATGTATGCATATAGCTGATTCACTTCGTTGTACAGCAGAAACCAACACAGCATTGTAAAGCAACTATAACCCAATAAAAAAAGTAATAAATGAGCTGAAAGGCGAAGTACATGATGCTGTGTAAGTGCCATAGGGGGAAATGACTTCATTGTCCCAAGGGAAAATATGCAGTTTCTTTCTAACCTAGTGGTTTACTTTTCAGTATTTGCTTTATGCGTATTTTAAAGGTTATTAATACAGGACCAAAGAACAGACCATCAGATTCAACAGACTTTCAATGGTTATCCAAGACCGCTGGATACATGGGTTCCTAAATGGTTTCAGGAGGTTGACAGGAATAAATAATATGGCAATGGGATAGGCTAAGAAGTCTATTTATGGGATAGACTGGAAATCTGGGACCAGCAAGTGACTGATTGTATTTAGTTTAATTATTAAATAAAACAGTTCAAGAATGGCATTGAATAACTTCCTTGCCAGACGGATCCTGAGTCTCGTGGCTGTTATTGCCAGATCTGCCAAACTTTTTTCTGAGTGACTGTACCTTGCCAGTTTCTCAAGTCAGCAAACTGTCCTCACCATTTCGAAAGATCCATTGTTCTTCGCATCCCTTTCCTAGTCCTCATACTGATGAAGTCCTCATCCTACACGCAAAAAGCCTCTTACGGATCCTTCAGGTTTTAGCCTAATACATGCACAGAAGGCATTATTACTCTTAATTTAATAACAGAGTAACATTTTCATACTAATCAGAGACTTGCTGGCTTAATTACTACACATTATTCCATGGGAAGGGGAAATAAAACACTCAAATTTTAAAATAAGATGTTAACAGTAGTGTGAAAAGTGTTTCATTCTTAGCTGTTGGTCTACTAGTAAAATAGGTTTGTTCTGGGTATTTTGACAATATTTTCATTTGTATTTTAAATCAGAACTCAGTGTGGGACTTTTCCTGTTGAAATAGATATTTGTTGAAATGGATTCTCTTTTTCCATCTTCTTGCAAGAAGAAAAACATATTAATGTTGCTTTTCTGAAGGAAACTGCCTTTAAAAAAAAATTATTTGCAGAGCGTGGTTTATCCTTTAAACCCTGTCTCTTTCTGATTCCTGAGCCGTGGTCACTTTGTTTTGATGACTCACCAGGTTTGGTAACATCCATCACGATGGGGATTAGCAAGTTTACTGAAAACAAAGGAAATATAATAAAGCCTGATTAATAAATGAGCAGACTTTGGTTTCCCCTGCTATTCCTCCTTTCTTCCAGTCTAGTTTGGGAAAGTGAAAGGTGACATCTTCTTTCTGGAAGCCTTACTAGAAAAAATGTCTTAACTTTGAGGTGTATCTGCCAGATTGTTCCAGACAAATACTGTTCTGGTACCATATCACTTAGCTGTTTTTTCTGACTTAATTCCTTCTAAAAAGAATGAAACTTTGTAGTTAGTGGTTTTTCCCTAACTAATAATAGATTCTTAAGTTATTATAATCTATTAAAATTTTTGGTAGAAATCTAAGTTACTACAGATTTTCATCAATGGAGCTATTCTTTACCCCCAAACCACATGGCAACTAGTACTGTGGCTCAGGAATCCAAAACTGTGTTAATCTGGGTGATACCACTCTGCAGTACTTAAAAATGAGGCCTGTATGGTAATTATCACAGTAAGCTTATAAAGAAAGAAGGAAAAATGGCAATGCCTTATGTTTATTTGTTTATCTCTTACCTTTGGGCAATTGAGATACCATAATTGATGACTGACCTATTGAAATACTGTAATTCCACACCTCACTATTGACTTCATTTTCTTTAAAACTTGGAAATTCAACTTAAAAAAAAAAAAAACAACTAACAAGGACTTACTATTTCTTAGAACTGTGCTGAAGTATAGAAAAGGAAAAAAACAAAAACCAATGTCATCGATGAAACAAACCATTAACCCACCCCAAAAAGAGAGTGTTAAAAACCATCAGTAATTTGAGGAGCAAATATCAAGTGATCCCAGGATATGAATAATAACCATGATTAAAATTCATCTAATGCTTGAGGTACTATGAAAAATGGGTCATTAGCCTGGCTTTGCAGATTTGTAGGGCCTGCGTTAGATTTCATGTTTCCTTTGGATGTGAGGATGATCTTGAGAGGGCATCTGTCAGTCTTTTGATTGCCAGGATCAATTTGGCTGACCAGAATGACTTGGCAGACGCCCACTCCCCCTCTTACTGTTCTAGGCTTGTTCCTCCTGAGACTGATTTTATGACAGTCTTATCTGAGAAAAGAAAATTATTTTTCAGTCAAGGGAAAAAGAGTAAGTGTACTCTCCTAATACGGCATAGGATTCTAAATTTTTTATTGAGACATGCTCCTGGAAAAATTAGGATTTAAAATTTAAATGGGCTTCTTTTTTCTTTATTTCTGGATTCCTTATATAGTAAATAAGGCCAGAGCTGAGGCCAAATAAAACAGTGATTTCAGATAGGTTATCCCTCCAGATAATGGGAGGTTTTTTCCTCCCCTTGTTACTATTTCAAAACTTATGGTTGGACCAAACCCAGTTGTCTTACCAGCTCAGTGTACAATGATGCAGACTTTTCCTTCTGTGTGTTGAACAGAGAGATCAAGACTGCAATTATAGGATGCACAATGGCATGAAAACTCCTAATGTACTGTAACAGACAGGAAAGTGAGTGGGGAGACAGACAAACTGGGAGCTGCATGAGGGGGACCATTTGTAATCTAAGTATGTTTATGAAAATATACATCCTTCAACAATAAATAATAACTACATGGCTGTTCACCCTAGAGCTAGATTGGACTTTGATTTCTTACCGAAGTAGGCCTCAGGTTATGTCTCTGTGACAGTAACACTAACCATCCAGATGATTGACTTGATTGTTCTAGTCTTCATCCAGTTTTGACATCTCCTAGGTATAAATTATGTTAACATACGCTACAGAAGACCAATTATGGAACTATTTAGTGAAAGGTAATTTCTGGTCAGACCTTCTCCACAAATACAGATCAGAGCCCCAAGACGAGGAGTCATTTAAATGTCTCTGTCCATTAAGGAAACAAATTCTTGGCAGTAGGCTCACCTGGAAGATTTTGTGAATATGATTTCATAAGTGCATTTTGCCAAACATATAAAAACAGACACAATCTAGATCTCCTAATTTTATCCATGTATACAGAACACAAGGTCATCTGCTAATTTACAGCCGTTGATCATTTCACACTTGACCATGAGATCGGGCAACTCAACTTTTTAGTCTCAGTTTAAAAGTCCACTTACTCATCTCTCTCAATGTCTGGTCAGTCGTTCTTTCTGAAGTATGTCCATAGCACTGAAGATATGGGAGCTATTTTAACTTTAGATTTAATTGTAAAATTCATTATATCATAGATTAAATATTTCAGTTTTCCCTTTGATGATTATGATTTTAGTTCTATATAAACAATAAGCTTATATATTGAATGCAAAGTAGACTTCAGCTCTTCAAGAACTGTTGCAGGATTGCTATTTAGGTTTGTGGCCTCAAAAATCAATCTCAATATTCATGATGAGTTTGATTGATTTTAGTTTAAATAAAAGATTCCATTTGAAAATGATCAAAAAAGCCAACTTTCATGGAACTAAATTATTCCTTATGGAGAACTCAAGTATAATTATTGCAAATGAATATCTTTCAAAAATTACTTTCATAGAGTTTTAGTTCAGAGATTCACTTATGAATAGAGGTCACCATCTCTAAATTTTCAAGCTAACTCCTAGAATCTGCTATGTGCAAATATAAAAATAATTATTTGTATAACTCACATTGCTAGCCCAATAATGGTTTGGGGAAACTCCCATTTAATATTTACCAAAACAGTCTGAGCTATAGCTCTTAACTCCTAATTTTAATAATATCATATTTAGTTTATTATAATTTAATTTAATAATTTAATAATTTAATTTAATTTTAAGGTCCGCGCATATTTTACTACAAAATGACGACGAAGTGGGTAGTACTTATTGAAGTATCTACTCATTGGAGTATAAATATGAAATGGTTTCATTTCTCTCCTGTATCCTTCTGGATAGTGAGCACTTAGGAAACGTTGGCCCAATTTAAACTTGTCTCAGTCGTTTGGGTTACAGGACAATCTCATCTGATATTTAATACTAAGTTATCTTTATTTAAAAACATTTCATTTTTCTAAAACAAAACCCCTCAAGCTTCCTTCCATGCTCCTCTCCATAGCGTGGCTGCCTGAAAGAGAGCAGGGAATGTGGTCTGACTCCGCATCCTTCTCCCTCTTAGAGGAAGTGCTAGCTTTTCCAGTCCTGGCGGCAGGAAGAGAGGATAGCTCTGGCAAAGGTCTTTGCATGGGAATGTCTTCATATGGATGGTGGGGAAATGTCCTTTCTTCTGTTACCGGTGGCCTCTGATGTTGAGGTGGTCTATATAGAGTCTGCCTGTGGGTACTGTTTGTGGCTTTCTTGTTTCGCTCAATCCAGCCCCCTCCAACTTCTCCCTCAGAGGGACAGCCATGTGTGCTTTTAGCTGTTCCAGAGGTATAACCCAACGTTTTCTTCATGTTGGGCATCAGAATAAGCACTAAGCCTGGGTAGCCCCCAGATCCTTCCCTTTCAAATATCTCTTTAGTTCCACTGAAACCAACATGGTTGTTTCTTGTTCCCTCTGATGGCCACAGAGTGCAGAGACGGTGTGCAGTTGGCTTTGTTTTTATCTTAGGCTACGCTAGAGTCCTTTCAAACTTAGATGGAAGGGGCTAGTCAATAGGCCTAGGCAAGAAGTAGGTAGGAGTTTTTATTCAAGTGTGCCTCCCAACTTGAGAGGACACGGGAAGTATTCCCCTGTTTTCCACTGTGGGGTGGAAAGTTCTGAGAACAATGATGTGCTGTACTCCTAATTTCTCATGCTCTTCCAAGAACTGTCTTTTCAACCTCCATTCTGGGGCTCCACAGAACAAGCCGTGCTATTCAGCCAGGGAACAGCATGCCGGTCCCTGCCTTGCGGGAACTGCTCCCCTTTCTGAGGGACTCTTTTGGAGCCTTTCTCACTTGGCTTCCATAAAGCTCACCGCTCTCCAGTTCTCCCAGGATTTATGTTATATCAAGTTGGGTAGGACAGAAAGGGCATGTCCTCAGAAGTCAGTGGTCCTAACTAGCTCTCTGACCTTAGAATGTGGAGACTTTCCCTTAGCTTTGGTATTGAACTAAAATTCCTGCACAATATATAAAAAGTCCCAGTCAACATTCAGTTATACAAGTTTC
Source organism: Balaenoptera borealis (assembly GCF_965194805.1). Taxonomy (NCBI): domain Eukaryota; kingdom Metazoa; phylum Chordata; class Mammalia; order Artiodactyla; family Balaenopteridae; genus Balaenoptera; species Balaenoptera borealis. The sequence continues at coordinate 22,308,359 of NC_138876.1, forward strand.
TGGAAGTCAAGCATTAAAAGAAAAACTGATTACTTATTTTCAGAGAATAAAAGCAACTTTAGTGTACACAGATGTAAACTGATCAATTCTTAAAATTTTAGTGGGTTTTATTTTTTCGCTGTTTTTACTTTTTTTGTCCTCTGAAAGGAATTTTTGCTTACCTCCACTATTAGAGATATGCTTTCCTATGTATTTTAGCACTTATTTTAGTTCTCTCGTTCATCTCAAATAGACAGAAGTTGAGGTTTTTTTTTTTTTTTTTGGTAGTTATGCAGTTGTTTCAACACAAACACCATTTGAAAAGTTGAAAAGTTCATTCTTTCTCCATTGAATTGCCTTGGTGACTTTGTCAGATATCAAATGATATGTAAGTGTGGATCTATTTCTAAATTTCCTGTTCCATTTTATTAATGTATTTGACTCTCGTTATGCCATTTACATTCTTATTATAATAATAAATTAGATATTTTCTGCATATATATTGGTTAATATGTGTCCCTTTTGAGATAGTAAGCAATAAGAGGACACCAATATCTGTTTTACTCATCCTGTGCATAGACCAGTGACTGACATAAATTATTCACTCAATAAATATTTATTGACTGAAGGAACAGTTTAGTAGTCTTTCTGATGTATCAGACAATTTCTGTGTCAAATCTAAGAACTAAGGCCAAATTCTTAACACGCTTACATAATTAGTTGAAGATAAAAGTCAGGGTTTACGAATTTATTTTGCAGGCTACTTTAAGACCTCAATATATTAATTTTTATATCTAGAATATTTTGGAATGTTTCCTTTTTATCTTTTAGAGAGATAAAAAACTGAATTAGTCCTGAGAAAAGCAAAAGAAATCTATTTTTTAGATTTGTAAACTTGTCACTTAGTCACTTGTAGGGCATAATAAAATTTAAAAATTATTTATAATACACAAAAGCCAGCATTTAGTAGCAATTATTTTTCGAAAGTTAGAGCTTAAACTCAATGCAGTAACTAAGACTTTGATAAAGAACTCTCTTTATGTTAAAGAACTCCCTTTCATATAGAACTCCAAGAGACTGAAATGATTAAAAATTTTAAGTGCTATGAAAAAAATCTAATGTAAAGTTTTGCTGTGACAAAAATAACACAGGACTCTGGAATCGAGAATGACTTTGGCAGGTTGGTATGTGTGTTGGTGATTGGGGAAGACTCCTCCAGACAAGGTGATCAGGAAAGAATCATTTGAGGACAGTAATGTTTGAGTCAAACCCTGAATGATGAAAGGGACCAGCCTTGTGAAGCTCTTTAGCAAGCTTTTCCAAGTAGGAGAGGCTTAAAAATCTCTGCTGGTGAAAAACCTTGGAGTATTCAAGAGACAGAAAGAAGGTCGACGTGCCTAGACCCTGAAGAACAGAAACAGTGGTATCTGATGAACACCAGGAAGTAGGCAGAATCTGGATCATTCAAGATCTGAAAGCATTGTCCATTATCAGGAGTTTGAATTTTATTCGAAAAGCAATGGCAGTAGAACGTGGCTACAGTTTTATTGCTAATCCAAAATAAAGGGGAGTGGGCACACTGCAGTTAGCAAAACTGGCTTTTGCATGGGCACAGCAGATAAACACCTTTTGGATTTTGTTGGTATCATTTGAGGGCTCCTGAGTTAAACATTTTCATGATTTTAATTAAAACACTAACTAACTACCAATTACTTATGGACTTATAATTCATGGAGCACTGAATTTATAGGTACACTCTCATTTATTCCTCAATTCTGATGAATCAATATTCATATTATCACCAATGTATAAGTGAGGAAAGCAAGAGAGAAGTTGGGTGACTTAGCTTATTACTAATTACTCAACATATGTTTATTGAACAACTACTATGTGACATTGGAATAATTGTAAACAAATTAATCAAATTCCTGTCCTCGTGGAGCTTACATTCTAGTAGTGAAGAGAGACAATAAACAAATACATACATAATGAAACAGCATATAGTAGTCCGTGCTCACAAGAAGAATAAGGTAAGGGGAGAGAGAGGAGGAGGATGGGCTATTTCAGACAGAGTGGTCTGGCAAAGCCTCTTTGGGGAGAACCTTAAATGAAGTAAGGTTGGAGGAGAGGAGGGAATTATACAAATAACCTGAAACCTAGTCATTAAAATCTAAATCCCCCCCTTCTGGCAAAACTCACCTACTGGTTACTGAGATCAAAAATCCCACCAAGAGGTTTGTAAAGCTTTAAAAATTATCATTACAATGTTAGTAGGTAAAAAGATAACATCTTGCTCATGAGCCTCTAATTCTAATTTGGGATAATTTAATCACTTCTGGTTTCATTCTGTCACTTTAAGGTTAACCCAGTCTTTTAGGGGCAAGTAGCTTTGCAGAGTTTTGCTCTCCTGCTTCTTCTCCCTCCCCTGGTTCCAGATTGCATTGGTTCTGGTTCTGGCAAGGCTAACATACAACATGGTACCGGGAGTCCACAATGTCCTCCCTATTCTCTGCTGACTTGGCCTTTGAGAGTCTGCCTTTGTCTTTGCTGTGCTTGCTGCTGATGGCACAAGTCTGTCCTCTTGGCATGAGCAGTGCAGGGAAATTGCTCCCTGCAACCTGGCCTCTCTTCCTGCTGGCTGCACTGGGCAGGCAGATAGTATGAAGTCAATTTATGACTCTCTTCCATCTCTGGAGTTTTCCACTCTGCAGCCCTCTGCTCCAGAGTGACTTGGCCTCCAGTGTCCTGGGGAGCTCCCAGCCAACATTACCAGCTCAATCTCAGTTCCCCACAGGGGCGTGAAACACCTCTGGTCTCTTCCATGCCACAGTGCTGCTGAGGGAGACTCCAGCCTAGAAAGGGGCTGAGCTGGGAGTCTTTTTCTTAATTCCCAGCTCTCTTCCTTCCAACTGTACTAACTTGTCTCTTTTTAAGTGAGAAATTGTTGTTAATATTACACCAGGCTATGCTGATTTTTGTTTTGTTTCATTTTTAAATGCTCAGAAGAGACAAAACGAGTGTTATTCATTTATGAGGGCTGAATTTAAGAGACAGTTTTGCTTTAGCTCCCACAAAGACTTGGCTTAGAAGATGAATAGCCGAAGCCTGGAGGATGCAGATCGTTGAATGAACCATAGAGAAAGATGCTGCAGACCTGTTAAACAGGAATCTCTCTCAGAGTGCAGAGTGCCATTTGAGAGTCTCAAGGAAGAGGTGTATGAGTGGGAAGTTTTCTTTAACGTAAGAGGAAGCCATTCATTTTGGGCACCCATCTCTGTTGATGGATGAGGAAACCAGAGCACTATAAATTAGAGTGGATAGAAGGATTAAACAGTGATGTAGAAATTCCATAAGTAGGTAACATTTTTTTTTAAATACAACATGGTAGACACAAATGTTTACATTGGCTTTCAATAAATCTGACCTTTGTTTTTGTTTTCTGGGGCAGATTTTGGGAGGTTGCTTATCATGACTTGATAATAAGTAAAGTGTTAGGACGAAAACAATTTAATGAAAGCATTCGGGTTTTCCTTTTAGATTTAAATGAATGAAATATAGCTCGCAGTTTTTTAGGTGAGGCATACATTTCATAAAATATAAATGATAAAATGATAAATATTAGTGGAAACAGTAGCAAACTTCCTTTGTCAACAAGTATCTTCTTTAAGTGTGCCAGCTTACTTTTAACCATTTGGTTAAACAGTCATTAAGGGACTGTTGACAATTAAAAACTTACTCCTCCAAAAAAAGTATCAACAGTTAGTAATATACAAGGACGTAAGATAAGTGATGTTAGCAACTGGGTCCTTCCTGTTTTACGACTGGTATCTCAAGCAGAAACCCCAATGTAAAATCTTGAATTTCAAAGTACTTAGATATATATTTGATAAATAAACATTTAAATATTTTCCTTATAGAAAATGAACTCAATCCAGAGTAGTAATATATATGTGAATATAAAGATTTTATACATATATCTTTATATATATATATATATATAAATATGTGTGTATATATATATATAGAGAGAGAGAGAGAGAGAGAGAGAGAGATTACAATTGCTCCCTTCCCATTGGTTAAAAAAGATGGTGGGTTGAAAGAGATAGAAATCGGGAGGGGGAAGAGAGAGAGGGAAGAGAAATTCAGAACTGGTTTTCAGAGAGGATCTGATAAATTCACACTGAGATGTTAACAGCTAAATATATTCAGTGGATCACCACTTAACTAGGAACAATAGCTTAAGCCAAAGTACAGTTTCTCCAGTGAAGCTTCAGCCATTTTTATTCTCAGGGGAGCACCCCTTGAACCCCCAAATAATACCCCACAGAGAACCACTGAATTTTTCTTGCTTTAAGTCCAATCCTTTTGTACATTTTATGAAAATTCAATCAATATATTTCCAATACTTTTTATTTCTATGTGATTAAAGGTTCATAGGAAGTTACCAAAAAATGTATGGAGAGGTTCCGTGTATACCCTTAATTCAGTTTTCCCCAGTGGTAACATGATGCACGATTATAGTATGATCTCAAAACTAGGAAATTGACACTGGTAGAGTCACAGACCTTTATCTGATTTCGTCAGTTTCTCATGTACCTGTGTGTGTGTATAGTTCTATGTGACTATATCACGTGTGTAGATTCATATAACTACCACCACAATCAAGATACAAAACTGTAGCCACACTCATCACTTTCACTCCCTCACCCCTAATTCTTGGCAACCACTAATTTATAACTCTATGACTGTGTTACTTCAAATATGTTATATAAATCATGCAGTATGTAACCTTTTGAGATCGACTCTTCTCACTCGGCATAATTCCCTGGTGATCTATCCAAGTTGTTGCATGTGTCACTAATGTTTTCCTGTATTCCATGAGTAACATCCCATGGTATGAAGGTACCACAGTTTAGCTACTTACGCACTGAAGGGCACTTGTGTTGTTTCTTTTCCATATCAGTGTGTTTTGGTCCCACCACAGGATCCTTCTGATCTTCCCCCGTGTTAGGATAATGCTGGGTGTTGTAACAAATAAACATTCAAATCTCAATGATTTAACATAATACAGTTTATCTTTTATTAGTAGAATATTCCAAAGTGGTTATTCTTGGTGGGGCAACTTTCCTTTAAGCAGTGATTCCAAAACCGTGGATGTGTTTCTTCTTGTTGTTCTGCCATTTGAAACACATAACTCTTGACATGGCCCCAGGATTGTCTCCAGGTCACACAGCTAGAAGAAGAGAGCATGGTGAGGGAGCTGTGTCTCACTCGTCCTCATAGTTCATTAAGATCTACTAGTCACATGTGCACAGAAAACTGTAGAGGAGGCATGTAATACAGATGTATGCTCAAGAGGGAGAAAAGATGGGCTTGATAACAAATGTCTGGGCTGTACAACAGAGTCAAAGATCTTGAAGCTGCCACGCATGAAGCTCCTACGCATCTGTTCACTAATGCTCTCTGTTCCATTATTGGTATAGCAGTTAGTACAAAACAGAGAGAAAGAGACGACATGAGACTGGATGCATACGTTGTGGAAAATTCAGTAACCCCCTCGTTTCCTCCATATAGTAAATCTGTTTGTTATTTGCACTCAGTAAACAACAAGAGTAAACCACTTTGTTGAAGTCCCACATTGTTTTAGGCCAGCAGAATTCTGAGAGCACAGTTTCCCACATTCTGCATTTGTAAAATCTACTAGATCCACTCTGGAAGAAATTAGGAGCACACATTTAAGGTAATCTCAAGGGTAAGAGGTTATGGAAAAACTGCATGCCTTGAAAAAATAGTTTATGATAGCTCGGGGATTTTGAAAATAGGGTAATTATGTAATACTTGATAACAATTTACCACGATTTCTCTTATGTTTTAGCTAAGAAATAAGGATAAACATATAGTATTTTATCCAACTTACAATTTATAGAAATAATCAACATGGAATGAAACTAACAGTAGTTAAAACTGCTCACTGTAAAATTTGCTATTGATGAAAAATTGACTGGCAAATCAACTCTTGTTGGCAAAATATAGGTTTGCAATATTTGGCCTGGAAAACAATTGGCTTCATAAAAATAATGCCACAAAACAAATTTCAAATTAGCTAAATGTATGACCATAATAGTTTGAATTAGATAAAATAAAAAATTTTAATTGACAAATTGAAATTCCTTTACAAAAGTAATGTAGTAAATTGTATTAGTCCCAGTGATGTTAATGTTAAATCAATAGTAAAAGACTTACATGTAATGTATAAAAAAATTCATCAGGAAATTAAATTGGTATAATATAGCCTGCTGCAGAAAATATTTTCTTCATAAAAATTCATCCATGTTGTTATAATTTTGATTTTAAAGTTTGTATTAATAAAGGTGGAGTCAGATTATCATGATGTCAAAATACTGGAGTCAAAATCTCCTGGACTCTTCTTATTTGTACAAGAAGGATAATGTAATTGTGTTTTTATCACAGAGATTTTATGAAGTGGTTCTCAAACTTTAATGTACATCAGAGTCACCCGGAGGGCTTGTCATTTGAGGTGGGGTCAGAGAATTTCCGTTTCCAACAAGTTTCCAGGGGATGCCAATCCTGCTGGTCTGGGGACTCCACTTTGGGTACCCCTTCCCTATGCTGTTTTTGTGAACACTGGTTCTTGCTAACAGCCAGTACCTGCATCTCTTTGTAGGAAAACTGGCCTCAGGTTTCAGCAACCTGCTTTCACAGAGAGCTGGGGATGCCTAGGAATTCATATTTCCCTGCCCTACCCTAGACGGCCCTTAACCACTGCTGCAGGTGCCAGGGTATAAATACTACAGATTCCTGAGCAAGACCACACTGAACTGTGCCTACACTGTCTCCAGGTGTGCCCAGGGGGATAGAATCGAAGTTATTTTTACCAGACCTTGGCAAGAGAAGTTTGAGTGGAGCGTTGGGGACAAAAGCTTGTGTGGAGTTTGACAGAAATTGGATGGTGAGACAATGAGAAGCAGTTTGGACAACTTATACAAGACATTTGTCTATAAGGGAGAGCAGAGAAATCAAGCAGTGCATGGGAAGGAAAGTAGAGTCAAAAAGAGCTTTTTCTTTTTTTTAAGATAAGAGCTATTATACCGTGTTTTTCTGTTGGCAGGAATGATTCAGTGAAGAGGAATAAAAAGAGAGAGGATGTATACTCAGAGCAAGAAAGTCCTTGAATATGAGAGAGAAATGGATTTGCTACACAGGTGGAGGGGTGGCTTTACCATGTAGGGTCTATATTTCCTCCATTAATTATGAAATGCCTCAAGAGAACCCAAGACTCTTCTCTCATCTCTCACATTTTATTAGCCCCTAAGTTCTACCAATTCTCTCATTCTAACATTTCCCCAAACTGCCTGCCCTTTATCTCCATCCCCACTGTCACAGCCTTAGTTGGGGCACACAGACTCTGTCACCTCGCTTTTTGCAGTGGCTCCCCATGTGTTTTGCTTCCAGCCTTGACCCTCTCAATCCATTCTCCCATGCTGCCGACAGGCATCTCTGTCAGATGCAAATCTGAGTATCTCACTCCTCTGCTTAAAATCCTTCATCCACTCTCCTGCTGGATGAAATTCTGACTTCATTAGCTCCATACACAAAGCCTTTGATGGTCTGTCCCCTGCCTGTATATTCAGTTTCTTCTCCTGACACTCATCCTGCAACCCTTGGCAGTCACGTAATAACCAGCTTCCTGTAGCTCCTCTAAGTGTCTCACACACTCATACACCACTGTCTTCGTATTTTTTGTTCCTTTTTCTCTAAATACTTTTCTTCCACTTGCCTATCTGGCCAACTCCTGTTTCCCCTTCATATCTCAGTTCAAGTCTTACTCCTCCTTTTAGTTAAATGAATACCATTATGATTGAATGCATAATAGGTGTTAATTATAGCAACCAGTCCAAATGTGCAATTTTCTGTGCGCAAACCACATTTTCCAATTTTGGGTTTGAGAAATTTGTCCCAGAGGATGGTAGGTGATTACTTCATGCCAAGGTGTGAATCAGATTCAGCTTACAAGGGATCACTTACATTTTCTCAAAGGAGTTTGAAAAGGAAGCACAAAAGTTTATTGAGGAGGACTCACCCTTTTTAACTTTCTGCCAAAGGGTATAATCCATGGGCTCAGCAAGTCTTGGAAAGACTTCCATTACTTTGCAAGTCTGCTCGTCCCCCAGTCCTTAGGGGAAGAGAGAATGATCACCAGAGAGAATGGAAACGGCGTAAGGTCCCAAAATATTTGAAATTGAGATTGAGGGGGGAGGTGGAGATTTTGCTACAATTTCTATTAGTGAGTTATTTTGGCAAGCACTGAACAGGGAAAGTTCTACCTGTTCATACCAGCGCCCTAGGAATTGTGTAAAGTGTGATTCGAAATAATAATCGCCACGACAAAAAGGAAGTTCTCGGCTTAAAGAGCAAAGTCCTAATGACTCTTGAGGTCCCTTTAGTTCAAGTGATGCTCAGTTCAAGACTGCATTAAGGGTCTTGGGGTTGGGGGTGAGAGAGGCACCTAGGACTCTTGTCCTGTAGATGGAATAATAATGGAGCTGCAAAGAGGGAAAACTGGAGTATAAACCTGGGAGTAACTGAGAATTTGAGATTGCACAAAGGGTGAAGAAAACAAAACAGAAGAAGAGGCATGTTGGGGAAGCACCCAGACCACTACAGAACTCACCAACTGCCACCAGAAGTGACAAATATAATGTGGGAACTTGTAAATGTTACAGGGGGAAGCAGTTATGATTTATTTGAAAACCTTCACAGTAGTGCCTTTTGCCAAACAGTAACATTTTTATAAAGAGGTTATGAAGCAACCTCTGTAATGATTGTACTTTCCTGATTTTTTTTCCTTTTGTTTTTTTTTAAAGTTTTCAGGGCTTTGGTTTTTTCAGCTTCTTTGCCTTTTAATGGTTTGCTGTGACTGCCGCTTTAAGAAATGTTTTTGCTGTTCCTGCTCCATTTTAATCTTTCACTTTGTATTAACAAAATCAAAACCAGCACAATTAGATACCTCCTGATTCTGATTTGTTTTAATACTAAGAGAATGTTTGAAATGGCACAAGCAGTGGGGGAAATACTTCAAGCCGTGGTGGCTGCAGCATTGGAGTTCTAGAGGCAAACATCAAAAGATAGCTTGAAAGAAAGACCAAAACCATCTCAACCAATAATTCTTTACATTTGTGTTTTTATTTTATTGTAGTCTTCACAATAAAAGCAAGAAGACTGGGTAGAGAGAAAAAGATGTTTGTAAGCTCATTTTAGTCGTGCAATGTCAAATGAAATCCAAAGGACTTTCGCCTTTGCTTTTCAAACAGACAATCAAGTGTTGTATCTGTAACTCAAAAAAAAATTAGTGACTAGAATACACGCAACAGTCGGTGCCTAACTGTCTCATTTGATTAGAATAAATGAAAGAGAAAATGGGTGAGACTCAGAAAGCAGGATTATAATGAAGCTACGTTGATGCAAACAAACAACTTTTCTGTTTATATGTTGGATATCCTGAACGAGGTGGAAACGCTAGAAACAAAAGCAAGGAGAGATCTGCAAGTGATAGGAATTTGGCCACCGAGGGAGACACATGAATAAATGAGCCTTTGGAACATCACAGTGGGCAGAATTAGCAAGAAATGGTTGCAGTTGTGCACATGTGGATCGTAGTATAGACTTAGGAAACAGCTAATGACTTGATTACTTATTCCTTTTATTATTACTGTGATTATTTTTAAGTCTCCTAGCAATAACACTTTGGAGTTTGGAACTGTTACCTTTGTTCTTATTCCAGTTTAAGTCTGGCCGTTAAGTAGAGATTCTACTGCGTTACACAGCCAGAGTGCCTTCAAGGGGGAATTTTTTTTTTTTTTTTTATGTGAAATTGGGTGACTGCTGTATATGAGCTTTTTCTCTCACCATTCATTTAGGTAGATTTTCAGTTCATGGCGACACAGTAAGTGTTTGGTTTCCTGTAAAAGGCTCTTATGTTCGTTTTATGAAAGGAAAAAGAGAATATCCCTGGACAAAATGAGAAGTTTTTGAATTCTGTTCTCTGGATGATAAAATAGTGAATTGAAATGATGTATCGAACATCAGAACCCTGCTTTCCTTGCCTCCACTGCCTCTCAGTTTATCAATCTATGTCCTCTACTCCTCATCCTCAGGAATATGACGGGTGGTGGGACAGAGGGAGGAGAGAAAGAGACAGAGAGAGAGAAATTAAAAAAACAAAGTCCATTAGAAGACAGGTTGCCTTAGAATCACTGAATTTCACAATGGCCCTGGGAATTGTGATCTATATGGAAAGACACTTTCATTTATACTGTGTATACTGTTGACAGATCCAAGAATTGCCCTGCCAGAGCTCCCTCTCATTATTCTGTTGAGGTATCAGAATCAACAGAGGTACCTGAATTTCCAGAGATCCCTCAGAACAAGCCCCAACCTCTTGCCACTCCTTCCTTACCCCCAGCCCCTGCCATCTGAACAAAGCAGCTAAAAATTTCTGGGTGAAGGGAATAATTTATCTGTTTCATATTATTAAATCCAGAATCTTTTCGTTTGAGTTTTATTAAAAGACTGGAGTGAGCAATTCCTTTAAAAGGTTCCAGAATGGGCCAGTTTGAATGTCAAAACCTTTCTCTGCTTATCGAGAATTTAGCCATGATAAAGAAAGGATCAGCTTTTAAGTCCCTGGACTGGCGTACCTCCTTGACTTGCAGGAACTTCAAATTGCAGGAAAATAATCTGGTTCTACGGAAACAGAGTTTCCAAAAGAGAGGATGGGATTAAAACCCACTGATAGCAGCTCTGGGTGAGCCTGAGAGAGAGCCTAACAATAGAAGCACAGGATGATTAAAGAGGCTAGTTGTTTCTACAGGAGAAAAGACTAGCCAGAAAGCATTTTGGCTCAGAATTTCCAAAAGTTAAATTACTGTGGCGCCTTTTCTCTCCTGCAGCTTTATGAATTTTGATATATTGTTCAAGAGATTTTTTATCATTAATCCTAGCCTGACCATACGGTTGAGGGGCGGGGCAGTGTCTACTTAGAAACACAGGGGGAGTTAAATCAACCATGCTTTTAAAGTGATTCCCTAAAAATACACATGTATTACTTTTCGTACAGTGTGTTTGTAAAAACAATTATTGCCAAGGAAAGCATTTGATTTCCAACCAAGCAAAGCAAGATGTATAAAACTTATAAAACTTAGCAGCTACTAAAATTAGATAGTGCTGGAGTTTCACAGGCTTGGAAATTTAAATACTGTGAAACATCGTATGGCTTTTTTTCTAAAATGTCATGTCTTCTCAACTGTAGAGTGAAATATAGTGAAAGCCTTAAAACTCAGCATTAAATTATAATCCTATGATATACTTTTGTTTAAATGTTGAATACTCTCGTTTACAAAGGCTAGAATAACAAAATCTGCAATCACTCACTCGTGCTTCCTATGTGCCTGGCACTGTGCTTTGCGATTTATATGTCTTAATATACAATTCCATTAGGTAGATATTATTATACCCATTTTACAGATAAGAAACTGAGATTTGTGAAGTTTGAGCCATGTGCTCAGCCTCAATGATTCAGAATCCAAACTCTGATCCATCTCTGCTATTCTGCCAGAACTAAACTTCTTGCAAAAGAGTTTCACTCACATTATAACAAAGAGATTCACCTCCATGAATCCTTGAGAAAACTTTGTTTTCCCCCCATTTGTCTTGATTTACCTAGCCATAAAGAGCTCAAACAGGAACGCCAGGAAAACAGTGTCTAGGTCATTTATTGGCAGTGATGTTTTTTGGTTTTCTGCTTCCTGCTACTCACCCTTCAGCTTCTCCAAAGACAGCCAGCCAGTGGGTTCTGGCACTCTTCTTTCCCAGTTGCTCTGATGCTCAGTGATTGAAACTAGCAGCTCCATGGTGACCAGGAAAAACAAACGAGCCCATACCAGCTCTGTAAGCACTTACTGAACAGATTTTGAACAGGAATGAACTCAGTATAGCTCCAGAATTCCATCTGGAAATGAGCACTGATGGAAATCTTAGGCGAATGTCCTGCCTGCCTTTCACCCAAGGACTCTGCAGCACCAGGCACTGTGCAGTCGCTCTGGACTTCTCTCAGAAATATGTGAGCATTTTGGTATTATGATGCTTATTTTACTCATGGAAACTCCCGGGCTCACAGAGAGATTTAGAGGCACAAATACCCAGCTCAGGATCAGTCAACTACAAAGTAGAATTAGAAGGGCATTCTTGCTTTAAAAATCTGTCCAGTTAAAGAGAGTTTTTTATGGTTTTGAGAATCTAGATTGGGCTTAAGAGAATTTTAAAGCCTCACCTAGAAGAACAAGGAAATGTGAAAGCCTGTTTAGAATATTATATTAATTTGGATCCTTATTCAACCCAGAAAAGTGATGCCTCAGAATGAAAATACCAGTGTATCTTATTTTTATTGAACACTATCATTCCCACTAGCCTGAGGGCACATGGACATGAAACAAAAAGCATGCAAAGCCTATGAGCTTTCTTAAAGAGAGAATAAATAATTAAATTATTCTGGAAGTAAATCTAAAGGGAGTAAGATAGGACCCTCTCTATAGATACAGATAGAGATCACTCACTCAATCCATCAATCTATTGTTAGAGATATATCTCTAAGAATAAACAAGGGGTTTTGAAATATTAAGGGACCCACCAATCTACTGTCCTGGTGCACTTTTATGAAGATAACTTTATTTTTCAGTGCTATTTCCTTAATTTTCTAGAAATAAATTCAGACTTTGTGATCTCGGATTCTCCTGGCTTCTGGAAAGCTTTCCAGTGGCCTGGCATAAGACGCACAGAAGGATTAAATGATCTTATGATACCTTTGGGAGTTAGACTTAAAGAACTAAGTTCTAGGAGATGGTGGGGGGGATAACTAAATGTTATGCTTTTAGGGTGTTTACTGTGTTTAATAATGAAATCAAATAAAATATTAATGATTCCTTTTCTTTTACCTGGGAATAAAATGTCCATATTTAAAAATTTTCCCAGCTTCAGCTAAAATTGTTTTCCTCTTCCTGCCATTAAGTTAAAAATCCTGGAAATACAAGAGATTCATGCATTTAGTGGAGTGGTTTCCAAAGATTTTTCATTAGGTGCTGCATCCTAAAAAATTTTGAAGTACACACCCCTACCATTTGAATATTTATTTAGAAATAAAGTGCAGTCAGAACAATAGAAAAATTAAAGGAAGAAACAGCAAACATTTTCCTTATTAATGGTGCGTTGTTAATTATAGTGGATGTCAATTTCCAATAGATAATTTTTTTTTGCCTCTGCCTTCTTATCAACTGTTGTTTTAATGACAATGTGGCAGACAAGGAGATCATGTAAAGAATGGGGGATGTGCCAGTGCTGTCATTTTCTTGAAATTGTGCATTTTTAATACCGAATTCAAATCATAGTTTCTTTGCAGGAATTATCTCAAGCCACTTGTTTGTTTTGTGAGTCACTTGTTTGTTTTGTGAGTTGTTCTTGAAAATGAAACAGCGTAATTCATAAATAATGGCAATACATAGCTGGCAAACGAGGGAGGTGCCATATCAACCCTTCCACACTGTGAACACCCCATTCTGTCCCAGGATACACAGGGTGATTTTTCCTATGTGGTGAGTGAACAGCAATACAGAGATTAAGGAAGAACATGAGTGTCAGTCCATACTTTAAATATTATTAAAGCTTAATTTCTTCTCTTTTTAAAGGTTTTATATGTATATACACATTTATTAATGTAAGTTCGTATATTTCCATCCCACATCTCAACACACACACCCACTCTGAGTTTCAGATATCCCACTTTGGAGATCACTCACCAAATGTAACAGAAGTAATGACATCAGTAGTAGTGTAGATTAAAAATGATAACTACCGTTTAATGAGCACTTACTAACCGCCAAGCCCTGAGCTAGGCAATTACAGATATTCAATTCTTACAACATCCCCAAGCAGTGTATTTTTTTTTTTTTTTTACTACATTTTATAGAGTAAGAGAAACTGAGGCTTAAAAAGAGGAGAATTAGGCCTAGAGTAGTAGAGTGTTTTACCTAAGATCACATAGTATTTAGTGGCAAAGCAGGACCAAAATATCCTGTCCCCCCATGATACCATGTTCTTTCTGTGCAAAGGAGAATTTAGCAGAGAATATGCCTCTTCCCTACGTAGAATTCTCTTCAATGGAGGGTCAGCTTTACACAGTGTCTGAATCAGGAATCCTGATCCTTCGAAGTCTGCCCAGTCACCTGTTGCTTTTGGAATTTTTTTTGACAGAGATTAAACTTTTCCTTTCACAATTAAAGAAATGGTAACATCCAGACTGACTCATTTGTATTAGCATGTAAATGAGAGATACTTGATCCCATCTTCCATTGAGAAAAGGGGGAAAATAGGGGACCAGAGGGCTATTGGGTACTGAAATTTGGAGAAAGTGTCAGAGCCCAAGAGGGCACAAAATGGGAGATTTGGATGCCTGACTACAGTCTATGTCTAATTTTCACTTTTGCCTCAAGCCAGGTCTACAAAGCAAATATGTCATAAATTTGATGTCCTTTTATATCCATTCTCTTGACCTGTGTTATTTGTCTTTCTGTGTAAACCTCTGATCACCCTGGACATTTGACTCTTCTATTTCCTTTATCAAAAGGCCATCAGCCTGCTAGGTTTTGTGGTTCTGTGGTTTCTCCACTGTGTTTTCATCAGATTCCTCTTGTCCTTTTTGTCCCCTTGTCATCTGTCCATGGGAGGGAAGGGTTCTTCTAATTTTAGATTGAAATTAATTTACATTTCCCACAAATCCGATATTTGTCTCACTTCTCTTATAAATTATTTACACTGGAAAGGCTGAATCATGAAACTGAAGCTAAAAATAATGTCATTTTCATGTGCTGATTTTAAAATGGATGCATAGATCATATTCTACTCCCTACATTTTTTTTTTTTTTTTTGGTCTCAGTTTGCGTTTGCCCATGTGGCTCCCTGGTCTTTGCATATGATAGGAGAGGGTATGGTACTCTTCACATTCATTGACGAGTCATAGTTACTTTTTAAACTCAACAACTGGTCTTTAAATGGTCTATGGGCCAGTACCTAGTAGATTCAGTGGGGGATATATAAAAGAAAGGCAAAACTCCCTGCATTCTAGAACTTTTCTAGAGGTGATGATAGACAAGGCCATCACTATAACACAAAGCAAAGTTTCCTGAGGGCCGTAAAAGGGGGCAGAGTTCTGGGTTTCTGGGAAGGGAACAATCACATTTGACTGGGAAGATTGGATGAAGGTAGGATGGGTGTGCTAGAGGTGCCTCTTGGCCTGCCGAACTCTTCACAGCTCCCCCAAAACACAGAGGGCCACCCTCTTCTACATAGTAACCCTGGCCGTTTGTCTGAGGAAGTTGATCCAAATGTGGACACCTGATCCAAGCTAGAGCCGTAAGCATCCCTTTCTCGAAATTTTGTAATTTTGAACTGAACCACAGAACCTGGGGGTTGTTTGAAGGGGGACCATGTAATCCTGCGATTGCTTAAGTACTTGGGCTCTCATACCTGCTTGACTGAATTCAGCGCCATGTTCTGCCACTGACTAGCAAAGTAGTCTTGGGAAATCTATTTAGACTCTTTGTCTTTAGTTTTGTTATTTGCAAAACAGGAAAAAGTAATGTGAGCTTTCTCATACAACTACAGTGAAATGTACATAAGGGAATTTATTTAAAATGTAACATACTGCATATTCAATAGATGTGAAGCTCTTAAGATGATTACGATTGCCATTGTTATTATTAAAGAGATATCTCATGAATACCACTGGTAGGTCCCTGAAGCAACCCTGGGGCCTCCCCTCCTCAGGGATTGGTTGATCATCAGCTCCTTTTAGGGTCTCTCAATATCCTGTTCCATGGAAAAAAACAAAACAAAACACTTTTTCAGAGAAAAAGCGCTTTTTTTTTTTCCTTTGGCTAAAGTTTATTCTGAGTTGTCTTTTGTTGTTTCAAACTAAAAAAAAAAAAAAAAAGATCTGATAAGGTAGTATAGCTTGAATTCCTTTTCTCCTTTCTTATTTTCTTTCTGTCATTATTGTTATTCCTTGTGGTCATTTTCATGACATTAAGATTTTTTTTGTAATTCAACTTTCCCCACATTTTGGTTGTATATCCATATGCATTAACAAAATCTGTTAACTCTGTAAATTTTCTAACACAGATGGCACAATAAAATAAAAACCAAAACAAAACAAACAGATGGCTGCAGATGACCTAAATCTGTAATGGAAATTTATATATATATATAAATGACCACATTCTATATATCATTCAAAATTAGAATCTTCCTTGTGCTACCCATCCATAGAAGCCTTACATTATTCATTATAATGTTTGACATCATCCACATATGACTGCCTTTGAAAAGGGGTGAGGAGGTACAGCTAGCTATATGATGAAAAATATCAGATTACATACACCGGCACATGCATGGACACGTGCACAAGTCATCAAATTAAATCAACCTCATGGCTATAAGTGAGGCATTATTTTGAAATCAGTGGTTATTATGCTCCCACAGAATTTTTGCCCTAGAAAACCCACCCTTAAGAGTTCCAATAGTTACATAGAATCGTATACCCAGAAACCATACTCTGGTTGGATTTATATGAAATAACTGAATCGATCAGATTTTATAATCTTAATTATGTATTACATAATCCTTCATGAGGGAATTACCTCCTTACTTTATGAAGTAATCCAGTTCTGGCTTTATCATACCCTGGCCTAAGTGTTTATCTTTTCCCTGTTTATTTGTCTAGACCTGGCTTCAGTCTTTACCAAAGAACAAAATAACAAGAAAAACAAAATAAGAAACTAAAAGCATGGGATTTACATTTATCGATAGATAATTCTTATTGGATAAATACTCCAGAAGAGATACTGCATTTTAAGAATTCTGGCTGTTTGAAAAACAAACAATAAAAACCAAAACCAATATCAATTACAGTTGTGTTAGGACTTTTTCTGTGGTAAAGGAAAGAGACCCAACTTAGAGTAATATTTAAAATAAAAATGAGATTTGCTGGTATTAGTGATTATAAAGTCCATATGGCAGCTGCCTTGACCTCCAATTGGATTCAGGTGGTACACAAAGTCCCCAGGGCTACCTTACACCTCAGCTCTGTCTCCTCATCTCCAGAGTTACCTTGACTCCAGGCAGTTATTTCAGCTCCTTGGGTTCCTGCTGCACGGGACACAGTGAGATGTTGTCCAAGGGCAGGGAGAAAGTTAAGGGGGTGAAATGCGGTGACAGAGATACATGGCTGATACTTTACGTTTCCTTTTTTGTTGTTGTTGTTCCATAAATATGTGGATATCATGCAATGAAAATAGCTGCCATTTGTCAAAAGCTTACTCACCCCCCAGCATGATGCTAGGTCTGTGGGGTGCGTGTCGGAGTTCATGAAGATGAAAAGGGGATCAGAGCCATTAGAGGAATTCAAGTGGAGAAGCCAGAGGCTGGGTCCTTCCTTTGGACCTGGAGCATTGGCTTTAGAAGGGCCGGTGAAGATTAGCCAGGTTTCAGCCTGTGGTCGTGTTTCCATCGCACTGTTTCCACATCTCCCCATCTTTTCTCCAAACTTCTCCCCAGGAAACTCAAGCCATATTCTTCTTAATGTAGCCACAAGTTTCTATAGAAATACTGGATATAAAAGCCATTAAGTAGGTATTGAGCAAAATAATAATAATAATAATTTATTAACAATTTAAATTCCCACCCGAAAAAGGGAATTTTTTTTTATGTACTCTATTTAGATTGCACAGCTTTTTATTACTTTACAATTTTTCAAAATTTCATGTTCTACTTTCAAACAAGTGAGAATATATATTTTAAAACTACAGATTTATTTTATATTGGCTGAACATGCAACTTGTTGCATTCAAACTTCCACAAGTTATGTGTAAATCTAAAAGAAAATATATCCATCCATAATGCATTTTAAATAGACTGTTAAAACAATTTCAACAGATACGAAGTAGCATGTTTTTGCTAGAAAATAAAAATATTTTCACTCTGTAAGTATGTGGTTACCCTGGAATACACAAAAATCCCATCTTAGACAATAACTTAGTCATAAAGACAATTTAGAAAGAGATTTTTTATTCCATGAGAAAAATATCCAGATTTAAATTACTTCAACCAAAGGAAATTTCTTCAAGTTAGCCAAACTCAAGGCATTTACTTCACAAGATGGTTAATTTTCTAAAGGAAACCACTTCTCTATATGGAATTTCTTTTGCATACACATTCAGGGCTTCAAAGGAACAATTCTGACTATATGAACTGATCAGAAGCATTTTCTCTGTCTGAAAATATTTTTATGCTGGAGAAAAAAAACTTATTTTCTCCCCTTTAAAGAATTTGGAACTACATTAAAATTTTAAATTCTTGATTCAGGACTGTCAGCCTTTTTTGATAAAGCTGTCAAGTATTTCTTACCTTAAAAGAACAATGAGATTTATGAGGAAGATGAAAGCCAGACCATGGGCAACCTTGCTATGCAGAAATTTAAATATTCAGCACCATTACATGGTTGGAATCTATCTAGCGGGTATACTGTCCTATATATTAGGGCCATTCCTTTCAGCCTCTTGTGATCAGCTGCACAGTTACATAGAGTAGAGCTTTGGTCGGCTGATATTCCTGCAAGGGAGTGTCAGCTCACTGAGGTATCAATATATTGTACAGTCAGAGAGACTGCAGGAAACTAGTTGAACATAAGTCATGTTATAACCTGATAGTGATTTTTTAAATATTATATTAGAAGATACATATAATCATGAATTTCCTAAATTTATTTCTTGGTTATAAATTTCATGTGCTAGATTGTCAGAATAATTCCATTTGTAACTTATTCTGGCCTCATTCTGTACTCCTCCCTCCTGACCAAGCCCCCGAAACTCCCAACAAACTGAGCATAATGGGGGCTTGGATTTGCTATAAATATAATACTGATCATAGTCAAATCCTTAAACTGCTTGTTGGTTATCCTTTGTTATCATGTTATGTAATACTGAGTGTGCACTAACCATGTGTCAGATTAACATTTTTGTAGGTTATATTTGGGTACAAAATGAAAATTGTTCATGCATGCTCTGACCTGGAAGTTCCTCATTTGGATGCTTTGGTAATGGGTGGCCACTTGAATGAATTAGAAGCGGCCAATATAACCTCAAATATCAATTGGTTCCACTTTCCCAACTTCATGAGCATTAGAATGTAAGTTCCCACAGAGGAGGAAATTTTTGTCTGCTTTGCTCTTGCCATGTTCCCAAAACTGAACAGTCAGTAAATACAGGTTGAATGAATAAATGAGTGAATAAACTACATAAAAGAATCATTTTGTTTTAGCAAGATCTGTATGGAAAAGAATTATGAGAAGATGCTAGGAAAGTGTCCTCCCTAAAGGTTGTTCACCAAATATGCTAAAGTAAAGATAAAAGATGGGTTTCATTTTGTTTAACAAACCTGAATGATTAATGGTGACTTTCTTGGACGCTATGCTGAGAAGAATCTTGTGGCTCATCCAAGCTCAGTGGAAAAGAGTGCCGTAATCAATTGATGATGTCTGCTGTGGGACCATGGTGGCCCACATGATAAATACTTGCTGTTCCTGGGATAGTTTCCCACCTTGCTGGGTGAATACTATCCAGACTCTGCCATTCTGAGGATAGTTTCTCATCTGATTGAATGAATCCCATCCATTATAGATGTATGTCGATCCTAAAGTTTTATACAGAAATTATTTTAATTTCCTTTTCCCTATAAAATTCAGTCACGTTGACATAGTACCAGAACAAAAATCTCTCGAAGAAACCCTATCTGCTATAGAAACCTGCGTTCTACGTGAGGGTGCAAGGGGGTGTAAGATTCTTTTCTGTGCTACAGTTCTGTGAGGATATTAATGTAACACTCACAGGGCTCCAACCTCATTTCAGCATTATTCCCAGGTTCCAGGAGAGTTATCCAAGTCTGTTGAAACCTGCTTTCTTACAATACATTTTCCCTATTTTCATTGTTCTTTGCCAGAATGAACAAAACTGATTTTTATCATCTGTCAAATGGAGCAAGATATTATGGTGGGGGAAGGTTTTCCATACTTTCCATTTTTGTATCAAAAACAAACAGTTAGGCCAGTGGTTGTCTGCTGTGGGGGAGGTTTATGTTTCTAACATCGAGTAGCACACTCCTATCTAAGCAGATTAGAAACAGGGCTAAGGTCAACGCCACGGTTGGCAATTTTGCTTAATTCAGATGGAGCCAATAAGCTATTGGAACCTTGGGAACAGCAGTCTGAAAATCCTGAATCCTTTAGAAGAGTGGCCTCCCTTTTAGGTGGTATTGAGTGATTCTAAGAGGCTTTCTTGGCATTTTCAGACACATTGGAGGATGTGCTGTTGTTCAGTTCTCAGGTCATGTGTGTGAATATGCAAGGCAGAGACAGCCCATGTATTCCACTGCAGATGTGCTTTGGCAACAGCTTAGCTTTGCTAAGTGATTCAGACTATTTACTCAGTCACAAAGTTGAGTCTTCTCTAAGTTAGAAAACTACCACTAAGGCAAAATATGGCAGTTCACAGAGTGGTTTATAACCATCTTAGCCTGTAAATTCAAACCAATATTTTTTTTTATCAGAATTAGATCAGTCCTGCCCCCTCAACTTTCCCTTAGCGAATGTTATTTCTATGACACTCTGTTTTTATTTCCAGTGAAATTGACTCAGACTACATAAAGCTACAGAACATTTGCACACTTTTGATATGAAGAGTATTTTTCCTATCTTTTTTAGGACCTGTATTTAATTGTGTTTTAATTAGACCATGTATAAATATGGCTGCAGTCTCCAGAATGGTCTCCTTCCCTTCACAAAAATGGCCTGTGGGAAATTGAATGCATCCTCCTAGGGAAAAGATTAACCTAGAAACAAAGGCAGCCTCATCTATTGCTGTTTCACTGGCTTGTATTTGCAATAATACAATGTTTATCTCACAAAAATGGGCTCCCCAGGTCCCACCAATCAGATATTTTGATTGTGAAACTCATGCCTTTTATTGTCCTAGTAAGGTAGCCCTTATTGGGGCTTGTGGTGTATAAGTAAATATTCCTTATGGGTTGACCTGTATTCAGATGTTGTTTGATTGGCATCAGAAGGTGTATCTTTATTCTGCTCTGCTCTCACAGGCAAAAGCAGCACCCAGGTAACTTTCCCAGTTGCTGCTAACATGTTGCTATGCTTCAGCGTCATCTGGGATGGTTGTTGGAAATGCAAATTCTTGATCTTACGTGATAAATACTTAACTGCTGCTTTCAGCAGTAGAAATCCCTTAATTGTAGAAATCCCAGAGAGAATGACCGGGATGTTCCTTTACTTGGTATAAATTAATTTTCAATCTTGTTTTATACTTGGGATTGACATTCAGCCTTCACAGACAGATATAGCTAAACAAACTGTTAAAATATCAAACTATTTCCAATCAGGTTTCTACACAGCCACTTCCTGGAGTCCTGAGTAGCCTGTTTCCACACCAGCGTCTCCACTGGAATCCCTCTCTCCAACTCACACTCCACCAACAAAAGGCTTCATGCGAGGCACAGCAGTTCCCTCTTAACTCTTGGCTTTTCTCAGCGTGCCCACTTGGGAGATTTTAATCTCATTTCTATAACAATCAAATGTTTAGTGGCTAATCATCAATTTCCATCTTCTGGTCATGTCTTCTTCTGAGCTTAGAGCTCAGCTCCAAATATCTGTCTTCCTGGTGGGCGTTTCATTGGCATGTTCATAGCTAACAAAACCACAACTGTGTCAAAAAACAAATTCATCATCTTTCTGCCTAAATTCAGCTCCTCCTCCCAACTTCTATCCTGATCCCTGATTCTCATTCATTCTGTCACCATTTGCCCCGTCAACTAAGCGTGAAACTGAGTCATTCTTGACTCCTTCCTCTCTCTATCCAATTAGTCATCCAATTAGTTGAATTTTACTCTAAAATTTATCTTGCCTCCATCATTTCCTTTCCATTCCCACTGCCACCACTTCACTGCAGACTCATTGCCTCACTTCTAGATAAACAATCATTTCCTTCTTACCACAGTCTTTTCCTTCATGCCACCTCCAGGTGAATCCTCTGTAAACATCATTTGACCATGTCAAATTTCTATTTGAATCCCCTCAATGGGTCACTTCCTAAAAAGAAAAAGCCAGTTGTCTTAGACTGGCATTTAAAAATTGTGTGATTCCCACAAAACTCTTTCAGACCTCTCTAGCCTAGTGTTTTGTGGCAGATGTTTTATTAAATATTATGCAGTTTAACTACAACTCTTATTCTCCGTATAAGAAATTTAACTCCAGCGAAAAGTACTGAGTGGTGCAGCCGTGATAATAATCCAGTTTTTCTGACTCACCTACTACACCATGTTCCTGCCAAGCCCCCTACAGAAACTCCAGACCTAGCTTGGTCACACATCCCCTTTGGTTTCTACTCCCTACTATGTTTCTCTTATGGATGCTGCCTTGACCTTTCTCTTCCCTTCCCCCCATTGCTTGTTCCGATGCAGTTCTGCCTTAATCTTTCTCTCATTGCATCAGGGATCTCATGTCACTCTTAGTTGCCTGGTTGAAATTGGATTTGTGTCTCTTGTATATCACCTGAAACCACAATGCTTCCTCTTAGCTGCAGACTTTGCTTCCGACTCCATGGAAAAGCACTGGAGCAATCATAAGAGGATTTTTATGTTACAGTGGTTCTCAGTCTGGAATGCACCCTAGAATCTCCTGCATACTAAAAACACAGAGACAAAAAAACCCAACCCAAACTAATTAAATAAGAAACTCAGGGTGTTTCTAGTGGGAATTTAGGCATTAATATTTTAGAATACTATACACGTGCTTCCAATGTACAAAGATGAGAACCACTGTTCTACAAATCCCCATCACCATATTTATCTCCCTATCTGTATCTATTCTCATATACTCTGCCTTCTCTTTTGATGAACTCTGAGCTTACAGTTGATGTCATCCCTTCCCTGTGTACACAAGATTCATACCCTCTCATCTGCTCATGGATATCACCTCAATATCTATCCACCCTCCCTCATTCTTATCAACATACAAATATGCTATGGTTTCTCCTCTTTGGAAAAATAATAAATGAACGAATTCAACTTCTCTTGACACCCACATCCCTCAGCTATCATCCTATTTCTCTGCTCTCCTTTACCATGAAACTCCTCCACTCTCCTACGTGAATTACTTTTTTCATTGTCTGCCTCACTTTCCATGTTGGTAAATCCCATGGTAATTTTCAGTCCTTATCTTACTCGACTCAGCATTGGTATTTACTTCAGCTGATCACACTTTTTGCTTTGATACGCTTGCTACCCTTGAGTTACAAACCCTTCACTCATTCCCAGATTTCCTCTTACCTTATTGGCTGTTCCTCTTCCGTCCCCTTTGGTTGTCATTCCTCATCTCCCCATCTCTAAATATTGCAGTTTGCCTGGAACCAGTCTTGGACTTTTGCTCCTCTTTTAGTACGCTCATTCCCTTGGTGATCACATCCAATTTTTTTTTAAACTTTTTTGAAGTTCAATTAAATATAATAAACTGCAGGTATTTAAACTGTACAATTCGATCAGTTTCGACATATGTATACACCCATGAAAGGATCACCACAATCTAAGATTACAAACATTTCCATTCCTTCTCAAAAATTTTCTTATTTCTCTTTATAATCTTTGCATTCTTCCACTCCCATTCACAGGCAACTATTGGTGTGATTTCTGTTACTAGAGATTAGTTTGCATTTTCTAGAGTTTTATATGCAAAGGGAACTATACAATAAGTACTTTTTTTTTTTTTTGGCCTGGCTTCTTTCACTCAAAATTATAATTTTGAGACTCACCCATGTTGTTGTAGTTATCAATAGTTTTTTGCCACTTATTACTGAGTAATAATTTATACCCATACTATTGCATGATAATGCCATAATTTATCCACTTAACTGTTGCACCTTTGGGCTGTTTCTAGTTTAGGGCTATTACAAATAAAGCTGCTACAAACATTTGTATACAAGTCTTTGTGTAAACATCTGTTTTAATTTCTCTCAGGTAAATTCCTAGAAGTGGAATGATTGGGTTTTATGTTAGATATATGCTTAACTTTTTAAGAAACTGACCAACTATTTTCCAAAATGATAGTACCATTTTATATTCCCATCAGCAGTGTGTAGGAATTCCAGTTGCTTATGTCCATGCCGAGACTTTATATTAAGGCAAACTGTGCTCCGAGATCTCAATCTGGCTTGCCACTTGTGTTTGTAAACAGTAGAGCTATGCCCATTCATTTTCTTATCATCTATGGTTGCTTTCATGCTATGACTGCAGTGTTGAACAGTTTTGACAGAGACCATACGGCCAATGAAGACTAAAATATCTGGAATCTTCATGCAAAAAGAAAAAAAAACAAAAGTGTTTACCGACCCCTGCTTTATACAGTCATTTTTTTTTTTCTAATTTAACTATTCTAATAGGTTATAGTGATTTCTAATTGTGGTTTTAGTTTGCATTTCCCTGATGACTAATGAGATTTAACATCTTTTCATGTGCCTATTTGCCATTCACTTATGTGAATCTCTGTTTAAATCTTTTTTCAATTTGCATTTTTTTGTTTCTTGCTTTGTTTGGTTTGGTTTACTTCTTATTGAAGTATGAGTCTCTTGTGTACTCATGAAACAAATCTTTTATCTGATATAAGTGATATGAATATTTTTCCCCATTTAGTGGCTGGTATTTTAACTTTCTTAATGACATTTTTTCATATGATAAAGCTTTTAATTTTAAGGAAGTCCAATTTATCAGTTTTCTTCTTTATGATTAATGTTTTTTATTTCTATCTAAAAAAATCTCTTACTATGTGAAGGTTACAAAGATTATACCCTATGTTTTCTTTTATTTGTTTTATCTGTTTAGGCTTTACTTTAGGCCTAATGTCCATTTGGAGTAAATTTTTGCGTGTGATGTGAGATAAGGGTCAATGTTCATCTTTTTCCCATATGGATAGCCAGTTGATCCAGCAAGATTTGTGGAAAAGTCTTTTTCTTCCCCCAATTGAATTGACTTAGCAACTCTAACAAAACTCAATAGATATGTATAACTGTTTTTCTGGATTTTATTCCATTCCATTGATACTTATGTCTATCTCTTGGCCATTATGAAACTGTCATAATAGCGTCATAATAATCCTTGAAATCAAGTAGGGTCCTTTTTTCCTAAACTTTCTTTCTCAGAAGGCTTTGGGTTTTCATATATATTTTAAAATATTTTGTCATTTTTTACAAAAAAAGCATGCTGTGGTTCTGACTGGTATTATGTTGACTCCACATACAAATTTCAAGGGAATTGCCATCTTAACAATTTTGAATCTTCCACTTTGTGAACATGGTATATATTTCCACTTATTTAAGCCATCATTAATTAAAATTTTTCCAGCATTGTTTTTTCAAAGTAGAGAACATAGAGGTCTTTTATTAGACTTATTCCTAAGTATATAACAAAAGGGTATTTTTTTGGCATAACTGTAAATTGTATTATTTTTATAATTATATTTCCCAATTGTTCATTGCTAATATGTAAAAATATAATTTATTTTTGTATATAACCTTGTGTCTTGTGAATTTTCTGTTTTCACTTACTAGTCTAGTTTTTGTTTTGAAGATTCCTTAGGATTTTCTATTTAAAAAATTATATCATCTGCAGATAAAATTTTACATCTTAATTTCTGATCTTTATGATTTAAATTTTCTTTTCTTATTGTCTTGCATTGGCTAGGGCTGCCAGTACAGTGTTGAATAGAAGTGTTAAAGTGAGCATCCATTCTTTGTTCTTGATATTAAGGAGGAAAATATTCAATTCTTTACCATTAGCTATGACATTAGCTGTAAATTTTTTCTAGCTTCCCCTTAACTAGTTTGAAAGTGTTCCCTGGTATTCCTAGTTTATTTATTTCTTAGCCTTTGATTTTTAACAGTTTGATTATGATGTATCCCAGCATAGTTTTCTTTGAGTTTATACTGTTTCAGATTTGCTGAACTTTTTAAATCTGTAAATTTATGTGTTTTACTAAACTTGGGGAGTTTTCCACCATTATTTCTTCAAATAATTTTTCTTCCTTCATCTCTTTCTCCTTTCTCTATGGCATTTTATCACACATCTTCGATTGATAAATATTGTCACACAGATCCCTTAGGTTCTTGTTTATTTTTGTTCATTTCCATATATTTGTTTCTCCAACTTTTGAGGCCTTTGCATATTCTGCCTGCTTTTGTGTACTTTTCATTGTTCTCAGGTGGTTGTCTGTAGCACTTTTTAAAAGAGTTTTTAGTTGTTATCAGAAGAAAGGTTGAATTGTAGTAGATGTATCCTGCCGTAGCAGAATCAGACCCCCATTATCCAGTTTTACGGCTTTAGATGCCATCCTGTATCTGATGACTTCCAAATGAATATATCCAATTCAGACCTCTCCCTTTCCCTCCAGATATTTGTGTCCAACTATCTGCCTTCCATCTCTAACTTTAATGTCTAATAAGCATTTTAAAAATAAGTAAAAATAAGACTGAGCCCCTGATCCACCTAAATTCCTAAAACCTGCTCCTTCATCCTTTCAGTTTCTTTGGAGTCATCCTTAACTCTTTTCTCTAATGTGCCACATCTGACCATTAGCAAATCCTGTTGTCTCTATTTTCAAAATTTTTGAGTATTTCTGTCACCTTCCTCACATTACCACCCTTGCTCATTCCATTACCATATCTCACCTGCATTATCGCTATTGTAGTTGAACTAATCTCCTGTTTATAAATGTTTGTTGCATTAATTGTCTACCAGCCCTAGATGCCTGAGACATTTGCACAATATTTAATTGCCAGGACTTGCCTTACAGTGTTGACAAGTAAATGATGGAAAAGGTGAATATCACTTACAGCTAATTGGATCTGTAATTATAAATCAGGAAGCTAAAATCCACAAATCTTACTAAAGTGGGTGGGACTCTCTCCTAGGACTCAGCCTAAGTGATACTCCTGAATTTAAAAATTGCTTAGTAAGGTTGTATTCATATAAATCATTCATTGTATTTGCTTTACTTAGAATTGGGTCACACACTCATAAACTGGGAGTGTGTGCTATCCTTAAATGTTTAAGATCATATAATCAGAGTCTCATTATCAAATCTGCTTCAACTTTGAATGGTGTTTGAGAGGTCTTGAACTATTTGATTGACTAGTGGATTTATTAGTGACTCTTCATAAGACTATCTACCAGTAATATCAATTAGAAGTTATAAGAATCACTCGGGGAATTTACTGAACTTACACATGCCCCTTTCCTACTCTCTCCCTCTCCACTCTTACCAGCATTCTGGCATGTTCTCTGGAGGGTATCTCCTAATCTCTGAGAGAGAGGAAAGTTTGGAAAACTTCCCTAAATAATTTTTTATAATTGCAAAACCCTTCTTCCCTCACCCCAACCACATTAAGTACCACTGCTGACAATGCTGTTTCTTTAATGGCCCTTGTTAAAACTTTAGATAGGTAGATAGATAGATAGATAGGTAGATAGATAGATAGATAGATAGGTAGATAGATAGATAAATAGATAGATAGATATCTGTATATATGCAGTTAAAGTATGCATATATGTGTACCAAAAGATATACAAAGCTATACACACATTATAAAATTATCTTTTTAAACATTAAACCATGGAATATATAAGAAAAAAACACATGAAATTATTCATGTGCAGAGAGACTGTAAATACTGGGAAATTTTACAATCCATTATACTTGATAATAATACTTCTTATTTTTTCTGTAGAAAAAATATTGCTTCACTTTTTCTATTTTATCTCTTGGTCTCTGTGAAGGGATTTAAGTTTATTACGTTTGTACTAGAATTTTTTGCCTTCATTTATATATTTATTCAATCATTTGCAAATATATTACTGAGCAGTTCCTTTTAAAAGGTCTAAAATAAAGATCATAATAATCAAAAATAAAGATAAAAGCTAATTATTTACTCCCACCTCCAGTTACAGTTTTTCCTAAGGGTATATTTCTATTACATGAAGTCGCTGCTTCAAAAATTTTAATTAAATCAGCTGACCTTTTAAAAATTTATTTTTGGAGGAGGGGGATGAAGTAGGGTCATCTTCTTAAAGTGAAAAATAACCTAAGTGCAAACCAGAGATTCAGCACAAGATCATGTAACATATTTTCTATGGAGGAACTTTAATGCACACAAAAACTGGGAAAGAATGTATGTAAGAAGCATCATTTGATTTTAATTTTGAAGGACAAGAGAAAAAAAATGAAAATGCTAATCTAATTTTCTAACCCTAAAACTAGAATTACAAAACTTTCTTTTCAACAAATATAAAATGTGTGCATTTCAAAGAGGGAAACAAATGAAGTGACAAAGGGAATAAAGAAAACCCAAATTAAGAATATCAGAAGCTGATAAAATCAGAGAAAAAAAATCCTAAAGATTAAAAGAAAGCGGCATCAGTGTCAAGAGGGAATAACATGGACAAAGCAAGAGATGGGGAGAGGTTGATGGCAAAGAAAGAAGGAACAAGAGACATGCCATTTCTAGACAGTTCTTCTTCCAACTCTCACTAAACCTCCTCTGGAAGAACTCTTTTTCTGCAATTCCTCTTCCTACTCTTCGTCCTGCTATCATTTCCCACCAATTCTCTAAACTAACTTATTCTATCAAAACAAACTCAGTCCAGACCTTTAGACTGCCCATTCATGTTTCAGCTAGCAACTTTTAGGATCCAAATTAGGTATAATTTTGTCTCCTCTAGAAGCTTAACCACTCCAGTGACTCGGTTAGTTTAAGGCTTTTGTTGTACTAGATTATCCCACATAAAGAGTGTACTGTAACTAAATCAACAAAGACTTCTTTGAAGTTTGTGGGGGAATTTGATGGGAAACCATAACTCTTCCATTCCTAGGAAGAGTTCTATATAATAAAGCTTCTCTTAAAATCTATTATATCATCACTTTGTTCTAGTTACAAACATTTCTCATTTCTTTACCACTTAGCTATTCTAGGCTTATAACTTCCAGAAAGACCAATGTCAGATGTTCCAAAGTACTGTGTTTATAAGATCTGTATTCACAAGAGCTCCTTATAGTTGTTTAAATGTATTTCGAATTTGATTTTCATATGTGTAAATAAGCTCTAGTTAGTAAGAATCTATGAGAATTCAGGAACAAGGAAAAGCAGTAAAAGTCCTATGGCTACCTTAACTGATCCTTCCCTTTTTAAAAGCAGATTGTAGAATTGGGGATTAAGATCAAAGATGAACCATCATTTGGGTTGGTTTCTTTTGATTGTAGAATTGTGGATTCCTCTGTTTTGAAATCTGCAGATCATTTAGAACCTTTATATAAATGCAGTGCATGTTATAGTAATTAAATGCACTTTTGATAGATGCTTAAAGACCAAAAGCATGGCTACTGAAAACAATTCAGTCTAAGATTTTTGCTTTATTTAAGGTTAAGTGCTTAAAAAATTAAGCACTATACAGTTTCATTTAAGTAGGCTGAAATACAGGGCAGATTATAATCAAGATTCTGTATGTCTGTGTGATGCCTAATATATTTAAAAGGGATTTAACTTTATATATATGTGTGTGTGTGTGTGTGTGTGTGTGTGTGTGTGTGTGTATGTATATATATATATATATATATATGTTTGCATTTTGAAACTTTTACCTTGAAACTATAAGAGATAACTATGCAGATCTCTGAATATTTAGAAAAATAGCATATATTAGGCACACTATTAGGTGTAATTTTGATATTATTAACTTTTAATGTTTTATAAGAAACCTTTATTGAAATATTGCTATTTTGTTTGGTGATGGTAATGGAGATGGATACATGTAAATGGAATCAGTTACATTTTGGAGACAGTTACAAGATTCGTGATGGATTTTATCTAGAAGGTGGTGATAGAGAGTGTTTATAAAGAATGACTATCTAAGTTCTGGCTTGAACATTCTAGTGGATGGTGATACCATTTAATTAGATGGGAAGAACCAAGGAAGAATAGGTTAATACTAAGGAAAATGGAGACTAACTTAATGAAACTAAAGAGAGATCAAAAATGAATTTACATATAATTTTAGTGATCAGGCTATCTACCATTTGTCATGTACAGTACCGAGCATTTTTACATCCATCATCTTTTTCAGTGATGTCAATAATCCTACGAGCATGATGATGCTGATTTTATAAAAGAGGACAGCAGGACTCAGAGAGGTAAAATAACTTGCCTGAGACTAGTAAATGGTGGAGCAGGATTCACATTCAAATTTGGTTGAAACCAAAAGCCAGCTTCTTCATGATAAATCTATCACAAATATCACATGGCAAAAAAGGTAATGTGTTACTCACCTATATTATTTTAGTTTAGAGATTATGAAGATAAATATAGTAACTAATTTATGGAAAGGAAAGAAATTTATTTCATAACAAACAAGAATTTTCATGGTAATTCTGAGCAGCGAGATACCACCCATTATTATTTCAATACATAAAGAAAATTTGATTGATGCCAGTTGCAGATCCTGTGTTACAACTAGTGAAAAAAATAGAACATAAAGTCAGAGGATTAGCTTGGCTATCCTTGATTAGATCAACCCTCACAGTGATGTTTTAAAATTATTCACCAGAAATTAATTTGAATGCATCAATTAATAAAGCTCTAAGTATTTTGAGTAAAATTCTGAAATATTCAGAAAATAATCATTTCAGAATTCACTGGAATAGAGTCATAAAGCCAGATTGACAAAGCTCTGGCCAACAGATCTGACATTCAGCTCTTTGTAAAACTAATAAACAAATTTGCTGAAACTAATAAAGTAACATGGAACATTGAAAATCATCTTGGCCTCGTAAAATGATAGACCTGAGTTTGCCCGTGAATTTATTAATTGTTGGCTGTGAGACTTTGAGCAACTAACTTTACTTCTTTGAACACCTACTAAACTGTTTGTGAAATAGTATGATAACTCTTACAGGTACCCCTGAGCATTAGAGAGAGCATGTATACAGTGACCGGCAATATAATTTTAATTAACTCATTTTTATGACAATTATGATAATAATGGCAATGATAATTATTATTATATCTTAGAAGAAATGTGGTTAGGAGCATGGAGTCTTTCATTCACAACTCATTTTGGCCACTTACTAGATCATCTATAAAATGGTAATAATAGCCATTTACAGGATTTTCATAAAGATTATGTGAATTAATTAATATACAATGATTAACTTTGTGCCTGGTATTGAAAAAGTGCTTAATAAATGTTGCTATTGGTATTTATTGTCATATTAGAGTCAGTGTAATAATGTTAACAATAATACATCTTGATAGAAAATAGTAAGTACTGTATAAAGAGCTCTGTTAATGATAAGTAGTAAATTTCTTAAAGAAAGATCTTAGAATTACCTCTTAAACATACTTCACAAGTCTTGGTGAATCTGCGTCAATTTCCATGAAAGCGACTAACTTTATTTTCATGTTTCTTAGTTTCCACATTTACTTTATTTATCTTTAATGAATTTATGTTAAGAAATACATGTGAAAATGGTTTTAGTGCCATCAAGGACAAATTAATCATCTATCACCTGTCTATTTGCCTACTCACCTATCTTATCCATCATGTTTTTTTTTTTCATCTTTAAAAGCAGTTTCATGTAGTATATTATTTTGTACTTAAAATAATGCTATAAAATAAGTAGGTAGTAATTATTATCTCCTTTTTATAGATAAAAGATGAGGCACAAGAGATTAATTAAAATACCCACATTTACAAAGCTTATTTCATGGCAGAATGTTACCTACAAATCCAGATCTCTCCCTTGCTTTTTATCAGAATAAACCTGCTTTAATCCATATTTTACAACTGCTTTGAGCCTTCCATCGTATTCTATTCGTTCACTCATTCATTTATTTAATTCTTCTATTCTTTTATTCACTTTGTTCATTCAACAAACAAGCGCAGGCAACACTTGGTATACCCAAATCGTAATAGATAAGGAAACACTTATCAAGAACGATGGAATAGAAATCAGAAGACCTGGGTATAATTCCTGTCTACCATTAACCTTCTGTCTGATATGGGTCTTCTCCACGTAGATGGCCCACCACCATCTTCTAGCTTAAATGCCATCTCCTCTTTTGTGAAACCTTTTAAGATCATCCCATATACACAGTTCTTCTGTGCTCCCATGGCACATTATTTCTATCTCCTATCTCATTATCACCCATTTCATGCTGCCTTGCATAATGCAGTATTTGTTGTAAGTAAGTTAGATTTTCACAGTAGAGGGTTAGGAGAGTGAGAGGAAAATAAATAGGCAAGAGGGAAAAAAGGCAAACCAAGCAGGAGAATAATATGATTAATTATGTGGAATTGAAATCCTATAAGCAAGACATTTTTTAGCTGCAACAGAGGCCCTACTCAAACTGGAAAAATATTATCTAGTGGTTACAAAAACAGAGACTCACTCAAGTTTTCTCAAGTAATATCAAGTTTATTCTAGGCAGATAGGTTGTGTGGTAGGCATAATAATTTCCCTTCCCTTATGGATGTCTACATACCCAACAGCAGAAACTGTGAAGATGTGGTATTGCATGGCACCGGAGATTTAAGGATGCCTTCTTAATAAAGAGGAATTCAAGGGGATTTAAATAGAATAAAATTGCTAATCAGTTGACCTTGAGATGGGGAGATCGTTTACGATTTTCTTCATGGGCTCAAATGTACAATAGTCACAAGGGTTCTTATAAGTGAAAGAGAGAAGCAGAAGAGTCAGTGTCAGTCAGAGAGATTTGAAGATGCTTTCCTTCTGGCTTTGAAGAAATAAGAAGAGGTCATGAGCCAAGGAATGTGAGCTACCTCCAGAAGCTGGAAAAGTCAAGGAAACAAAATTTTCCCTAGAGCCTGCAGAAGGAACACAGCCTTGCTGACACCTTGATTTTAACCCACTGAGACCCATTTTTTTCTCTGACCTCCAGAACTGTAAGATTATAAATTTGTGTTGTTTTAAACAATTAAGTTAGTTGTAGTTTGTTACAGTAGCAACAGGAAATAAACACAGGTAATTATAAGGCTATAGACAACTAAGTCATACATCTAGGCATTATAGAAACCCAAGGGCAGTGTTATGGCCCAGCCCCAAAGAAAGACCAGTTTCCCTGGGGCTTGAATGTGGAACAGTTTCTTCAGTGACTAAGAGATTCTTTAAGATCCACAGTTGCTCTAGTTTTCAGTTTATCTATAGTCTTTGCTATAGACGGATTTTGTGGATACTTACTCATATTTTATCAATAATATGAGTCAGCCTTTCTGTGTTTTTGCTTTTCTGTCTATGTCTTTCCAATTCTAATCTCAGTGCCAACCAGCTACCTCACCCTCTCCTCTACTTGCTCATTGATTGTGTTGGCTACAGGCCTTTGCTGCCTGCTTTCCTCAGTGTGTTTTCAATTTTTGCCTTCTTCCACCAGTAGCTCTGTCTTCCATATGACTATTACCAAATGAACTTCATTGATTTAATTAATTAATATTGGCCATAGAGATCAGAGTTCTGGTACCAGGCAACTTCAGTAGTTGTTGGCTAGACTATACTGACTGCTCTTGGATCAGGCATCTACCGCTGGTGCAATAATCTTAGCAGATGGGGAAGTGCAATGAGTTATAAAACACGGTCACTGAGGGAGCTTACTCAACAGGGACTCTGTGTGAATGTGTGTGTGTGTGTGTGTGTGTGTGTGTGTGTGTGTGTGTGTGTGTGTGTGTGCGTGTTCAACACTTGGAGCAAAACAGACCCTCTTTTCTAGAGGTTAAAAACATGGTTCTAGAATCAAACACCCTCTTTCAAATCTTGGCTCAGCTATGAGACAAGTTACTTAACTACTCCATGTTTCTGCACTTACAGAATAGAGATAGCTTTAGTGTCTACACCATAACTGTTGTGAGGATTAAATGAAATAATCCAATTAAGATGCTGGACATAAAATAAGCCTTCAACAAATGCCAGGTGCTATTATTATTGTTTTTGTGGCCTTATAGTTCTTGTGAGGATGAAATGAACAAATTTATATTCTTTACTGCTGTGTGTGAAAAGGCTTTGTCTCCCGAATAGAGCAGATGATACTTGGAGATGGGAGATGGTATCTCATATTGCTTTGGAATCATTCAAAGAAACACACAGCTTTTTTGTTGTATAGATGTTACCCAATTTATTCCCTCATTTAGCCAATAGTCATTGAGCATCTATTCTGTACCAGAATCTGTTTCTAGACACCGAGATACAAAGATTAATAGGATAAAGTATCTGGCCTCAAGGGACACCTCAGTGTTCAGAATGATAGGAAGAAAAATAAAAGAAGGGATTATGGAGACATATGGAAGGTAGATTCAATCAACCCAATTCGTTGACCCTTGAACTTTGAGAGAAAAGAAAGGGGAGCAAAAAAGCTGTAGTGACCTTACAGATCATGGAATTCAACTCTTTCATTTTATAGATGATGAATCTGAGTTTATGTATACAAGCATCTTTCCTTCAAGGAACCTCTGGGCCACTTTACCACAGTGAATTCAGCAGTGTATGAGTTCCTTGGATTGGCTTAGAAGCAATCGCCTGAGTTCCTCTTTTGAGAATCTGTCAGTGCTCAATTCATGGTACCATTTATTTTTTAAAATTTTTATTGAAGTATAATTGATTTACAATGTTGTGTTCGTTTCAGGTGTACAGCAAAGTGAATCAGTTATACATATACATATATCCACTCTATTTTTTAAAAAATTCTTTTCCCTTATAGCCATTACAGAGTATTGAGTTGAATTCCCTGTGCTATACAGCAGGTTCTTATTAGTTATCTATTTTATATATAGTAGTGTGTATATGTCAATCCCAATCTCCCAGTTTATCCCTCCCCCCATCTCCTGGTAACCATAATTTTGTGTTCTACCTCTGTGACTCTATTTCTGTTTTTGTAAATAAATTCATTTATATGCTTTTTTTAGATTCCACATATAAGCGATATCATATATCTGTATTTCTCTGTCTGACTTACTTCACTCAGTATGACAATCTCTAGGTCCATCCATGTTGCTGCAAATGGCATTATTTTGTTCTTTTTTATGGCTGAGTAATATTACATTGTACATATGTACCATGTCTTCTTCAGCCATTCCTCTGTCAATTGACACTTAGGTTGCTTCCATGTCTTGGCTATTGTAAATAGTGCTGCAATGAACATTGGGGTACATGTATCTTTTCGAACTATGTTTTTCGCCAAGTACCTTTTTAAATATCTATTTGCCAGATAATCCAGCATGGGTCATCTTGCCATTGGCTGAAGTTGTGAGTGTCCAATGCTTTGGAAGGTGTGAGATCAAATGTGATGCATTGTTGTCATTTCTGTGAGAAGAAGATGCTATAAATCATAAATGTTCCCCAAGTCTGACTAAAGAAATCCATACATAACCATCATGGCTTTCCTCAGTTTGGCACATGTACCTTCTAGCATCATAATTCTTTATTCTATGTCCAAGGTATCCATCTATCATGCTCCCAAAGAGTTCATAAGAGTCTAGTAGTTTTTTGTTATTGTGTAGTTAAAGTCTTCATTCATTCTTTTTTCACATTCACAAAATTTTAATGGGCAAAAGTGTAACTGTGGTGGACAGATTCTAGTAAGCCCAAGAACCCTCCCCCACCCCCCGCCCCGCAGTGTGGGTGAGACCTGTGATGTGCTTCTAACCTATAGACTATTGCAAAGGTGATGAGATGTCATGTCTGTAACCACATTGTTATATGAGACTGCATTTTGCTGGAAGGCTTGCTCTGCAGACTCTCTCCCTGGCTGGGTATAAAGACCATGGGCTGGGACCCATGTGGCAAGGAGCTGAGGGAAGCCTCTGGGGGCTTAGGGAAGCTGATCACCAACAGCCAGAAAGAAGCTGGGGCCCTCAGTCCCATGGCTGCAAGGAAATGAGTTCTACCATCAACCTGCATGAGCTTGGAAAGTGGATTCTTCTCCCCAGTTGAGCCTCCAGATGAGAATGCAGCCCTGTTGCCTCCTTGATTGCAGCCTTGTGAGACCCTGAGCAGAGGACTAAGCTGTACCTGGGTCCTGACCACAGAAACTGTGAGACAGTAAATGTGTGTGGCTTTGAGCAATTAAGTTTGTGGTAATTTGTAACAGAGAGAGAGTTAACTGACACAGTGGCCTTTTCTGCCTTTTTTTCCTACTTTACAAAACTGAGGTAATTACATAAAGGCATAAATATGTACAGCCTGGTGAATTTTTATCTATATGTACACCCATGTGACCATCACTCAGATCAAGACAGAGCATTTCCCATGCCCCAGAGGCTGCCCATGGCTCACTCAATCAGGGCTGCTGCTCTCTAGGGCAAAACCACTGTGCTGACTTCTGTCTTTATGTTGCCTGTCCTTGAAATTTGTATCAATGGCGTAATACAGTATGTCCTTCTTTCACTCAGAGATTTGTCTGCATGTTAGATGTAGCAGTAGTTTGTTCTTTTTCATTTATTCATTTTTTTGGTAAATATTATCTTGATTATTTTTTTATTTTTATTTTATATATTTTATTTTTGGCTGCATTGGGTCTTTGTACCTGTGTGTGGACTTTCTCTAGTTGCAGTGAGCAGGGGCTACTCTTCATTGTGGTGTGCAGGCTTCTCGTTGTGGTGGATTCTCTTGTTGCAGAGCACGGGCTCTAGGTGCGCAGGCTTCAGTAGCTGTGGCTCGCGGATATACCACAATTTACTTACCTGTTCTATTGTGGATGAGCATTTGAGATGTTTCAAATTTTTGCCTTTTATGAGCAAAGCTGTCATAACAAACTCGTGCACATGTCTTTGGTGGACATATTCACTTATTTCTGTCGGGTGTACATCCAGGAATAGAATTGTTGGGTTATACCGTATGCTTTAAAACGTCCTGTGAAACAGTTTTTCCAAAGTGGTTATATCAAAATATACTCCCACCAGCAATGTATAAGATGAGCTCCCCAAATTCATCAACATTTGTATAGTCAGTCTTTTTTTCTTAACATCTTTATTGGAGTATAATTGCTTTACAATGTTGTCTTAGTTGCTGCTGTGTAACGAAGTGAATCAGCTATATGTGTACATATATACCCATATCTCCTCCCTCTTGCGTCTCCCTCCCTCCCTCCCTATCCGACCCCTTTAGGTGGACACAGAGCACTGAGCTAATCGCCCTGTGCTATGTGGCTGCTTCCCACTAGCTATCTATTTTACATTTGGTAGTGTATATATGTACATGCCACTCTCTCACTTCATCCCAGCTTACCATTCCACCTCCCAGTGTCTGCAAGTCCATTCTCTATGTCTGCATCTTTATTCCTGTCCTGCACCTAGGTTCATCAGAACCTGTTTTTTTTTTTTAAGATTCCATATATATGTGTTAGCATACAGTATTTGTTTTTCTTTTCTGACTTACTTCACTCTGTATGACAGTCTCTATGTCCATCCACCTCACTACAAGTAACTCAATTTTGTTCCTTTTTATGGCTGAGTAATATTGCATTGTATATATGTGCCACATCTTCTTTATCCATTCATCTGTTGATGGACACGTAGGTTGCTTCCATGTCCTGGCTATTGTAAATAGAGCTGCAATGAACATTGTTGTACATGACTCTTTTTGAATTATAGTTTTGTCAGGGTATATGCCCAGTAGTGGGATTGCTGGGTTGTATGGTAGTCCTATTTTTAGTTTCTTAAGAAACCTCTATACTGTTCTCCATACTGGCTGTATCAATTTACATTCCCACCAACAGTGCAAGAGGGTTCCCTTTTCTCCACAAACTATCCAGCATTTATTGTTTGTAGACTTTTTGATGATGGCCGTTCTGACCCATGAGAGGTGATACCTCATTGTAGTTTTGATTTGCATTTCTCTAATGATTAGTGATGTTGAGCATCCTTTCATGTGTTTGTTGGCAATCTGTATATCTTCTTTGGAGAAATGTCTATTCAGGTCTTCTGCCCATTTTTGGATTGGGTTGTTTGTTTTTTTGATATTGAGCTGCATGAGCTGCTTGTATATTTTGGAAATTAATCCTTTGTGTGTTGCTTCGTTAGCAAATATTTTCTCCCATTCTGAGGGTTGTATTTTCGTCTTGTTTATGGTTTCCTTTGCTGTGCAAAAGATTTTAAGTTTCATTACATCCCATTTGTTTATTTATGTTTTTATTTCCATTTCTATAGGAGGTGGGTCAAAAAGGATCTTGCTGTGATGTATGTCATAGAGTGTTCTGCCTGTGTTTTCCTCAAGAGTTTTATAGTGTCTGGCCTTACATTTAGGTCTTTAACCATTTTGAGTTTATTTCTCTGTATGGTGTTAGGGAGTGTTCTAATTTCGTTCTTTCACATGCAGCTATCCAGTTTTCCCAGCCCTACTTATTGAAGAGTCTGTCTTTTCTCCATTATATATTCTTGCCTCCTTTATCAAAGATAAGATGACCATATGTGTGTGGGTTTATCTCTGGGCTTTCTATCCTGTTCCATTGAGCTATATTTCTGTTTTTGTGCCAGTACCATACTGTCTTGGTTACTGTAGCTTTGTAGTATAGTCTGAAGTCAGGGAGCCTGATTCCTCCAGCTCCATTTTTCTTCCTCAAGATTGGTTTGGCTACATTAAAAGGATCATACAGCATGATCAAGTGGGGTTTATCCCAGGGATGCAAGGATTCTTCAATATACACCAATCAATGTGATACATCATATTAACAAAATGAAGAATAAAAACGATATCACCTCAGTAAATGCAGAAAAAGCTTTCAACCAAATTCAACATCCATTTATGATTAAGAAAAAAACCTCCAGAAAGTACACATAGAGGGAACTTACCTCAACATAATAAAGGCCATATATGACAAACCCACAGCCAACATCTTCCTCAATGGTGAAAAACTGAAACCATTTCCACTAAGATCAGGAACAAGACAAGGTTGCCCACTCTCACCACGGTTATTCAGCATTGTTTTGGAAGTTTTAGCTACAGCAATCAGAGAAGAAAGTGAAATAAAAGGAATCCAAATCAGAAAAGAAGAAGTAAAGCTATCATTGTTTGAAGATGACATGATACGATACACAGAGAATCCTAAATATGCTACCAGAAAACTACCAGAGCTAATCAATGAATTTGGTAAAGTTGCAGGATACAAAATTAATGCACAGAAATCTCTTGCATTCCTACACACTAATGATGAAAAATCTGAAAGCGAAATTAAGGAAGCACACCCTTTTACCTTTGCAACAAAAAGAATAAAATAGCTAGGAATAAACCTACCTAAGGAGACAAAAGACCTGTATGCAGAAAACTATAAGACACTGATGAAAGAAATTAAAGATGATACAAACAGTTGGAGAGATTTACCATGTTCTTGGATTGGAAGAATCAACTCTGTGAAAATGACTCTACTACCCAAAGCAATTTACAGATTCAATGTAATCCCTATCAAACTACCACTGGCATTATTCACAGAACTAGAATAAAAATTTTCACAATTTGTATGGAGACACAAAAGACCCCGAATAGCCAAAGCAATCTTGAGAAAGAAAAACGGAGTTGGAGGAATCAGGCTCCCTTACTTCAGACTATACTACAAAGCTACAGTAATCAAGACAGTATGGTACTGGCACAAAACCAGAAATATAGATCAATGGAACAGGATAGAAAGCCCAGAGATAAACCCACACACATATGGTCACCTTACCTTTGATAAAGAAGGCAAGAATATACAATGGAGAAAAGACAGCCTCTTCAATAAGTGGTGCTGGGAAAAGTGGACAGCTACATGTAAAAGAATGAAATTAGAACACTCCCTAACACCATACACAAAAATAAACTCAAAATGGATTAAAGACCTAAACGTAAGGCCAGACACTATGAAACTCTTAGAGGAAAACATAGGCAGAACACTCTATGACATAAATCACAGCAAGATTCTTTTTGATCCACCTCCTAGAGAAATGGAAATAAAACAAAAACAAACAAATGGGACATAGGAAATTTAAAGCTTTTGCACAACAAAGGAAACCATAAACAAGACAAAAAGGCAACCCTCAGACTGGGAGAAAATATTTGCATATGAAGCAACTGACAAAGGAGTAATCTCCAAAATTTACAAGCAGCTCATGCAGCTCAATATCAAAAAAAAAAAAAAAAAGAAACCCAATCCAAAAATGGGCAGAAGACCTGAATAGACATTTCTCCAAAGAAAATATACAGATTGAAAAACAAACACATGAAAGAATGCTCAACATCATTAATCATTAGAGAAATGCAAATCAAAACTACA
This sequence comes from Balaenoptera borealis, assembly GCF_965194805.1. Lineage (NCBI taxonomy): Eukaryota > Metazoa > Chordata > Mammalia > Artiodactyla > Balaenopteridae > Balaenoptera > Balaenoptera borealis. The sequence continues at coordinate 22,348,867 of NC_138876.1, forward strand.
ATGAGGTATCACCTCACAGCCGTTAAAATGGCCATCATCAAAAAATCCAGAAGCAATAAATGCTGGAGAGGGTGTGGAGAAAAGGCAACCCTCTTGCACTGTTGGTGGGAATGTAAATTGATACAGCCACTATGGAAAACAGTATGGAGGTTCCTTAAAAAACTAAAAATAGAAATACCATATGACCCAGAAATCCCACTACTGAGCATATACCCTGAGAAAACCATAATTCAAAAAGAGTCATGTATCACAATGTTCATTGCAGCTCTAGTTACAATAGCCAGGACATGGAAGCAACCTAAGTGTCCATCGACAGATGAATGGATAAAGAAGATGTGGCACATATATACAATGGAATATTACTCAGCCATAAAAAGAAACGAAATTGAGTTATTTGTAGTGAGATGGATGCACATAGAGTCTGTCATACAGAGTGAAATAAGTCAGAAAGAGAAAGACAAATACCGTATGGTAACACATATATATGGAATCTGAAAAAAAAAAAAAAAAGGTCATGAAGAACCTAGGGGCAGGAGGGGAGTGAAGATGCAGACCGACTAGGGAATGGACTTGAGGACATGGGGAGGGGGAAGGGTAAGCTGGAACAAAGTGAGAGAGTGGCATGGACATATATACACTACCAAATGTAAAATTGGTTGCTAGTGGGAAGCAGGTGCATAACACAGGGAGATCAATTCGGTGCTTTGTGACCATCTAGAGGGGTGAGATACAGAGGGTGGGAGGAAGGGAGATGCAAGAGGGAAGAGCTATGGGGATATTTGTATGTGTATAGCTGATTCACTTTGTTATAAAGCCTAAACTAACACACCATTGTAAAGCAATTATACTCCAATAAACATGTTTAAAAAAAAAAAGATTGCTTTGGCTATTAGGGGTCTTTTGTATTTCCAAAGAAATTTTGAAAATTTTTGTTCTAGTTCTGTAAAAAATGCCATAGGTAGTTTGATTGGGATTGCATTGAATCTGTAGATTGCCTTGGGTAGTATAGTCATTTTCACAATGTTTATTCTTCCAGTTCAAGAACATGGTATATCTCTCCATCTGTTGGTATCATCTTTAATTTCTTTCATCAGTGTCTTATAGTTTTATGCATACAGGTCTTTTGTCTCCTTAGGTAGGTTTATTCCAGGTATTTTATTCTTTTTGCTGCAATGGTAAATGGGAGTGTTTTCTTAATTTCTCTTTCAGACTTTTCATCATTAGTGTATAGGAATGCAAGAGATTTCTGTGCATTAATTTTGTATCCTGCTCCTTTACCAAATTCATTGATTAGCTCTGGTAGTTTTCTGGTAGCATCTTTAGGATTCTTTATGTATAGTATCATGTCATCTGCAAACAGTGAGTTTTACTTCTTCTTTTCCAATTTGGATTCCTTTAATTTCTTTTTCTTCTCTGATTGCTATGGCTACAACTTCCAAAACTATGTTGAATAATAGTGGTGAGAGTGGGCAACCTTGTCTTGTTCCTGATCTTAGTGGAAATGGTTTCAGTTTTTCACCATTGAGAATGATGTTGGCTACGGGTTTGTCATATATGGCCTTTATTATATTAAGTTCCCTCTATGCCTACTTTCCGTTGGGTTTTTATCATAAATGGGTGTTGAATTTTGTCGAAAGCTTTTATGCATCTATGGAGAGGATCACATGATTTTTCTCCTTCAATGTGTTAATATGGTTTATCTCATTGATTAATTTGCGTATACTGAAGTATCCTTGCATTCCTGCAAAAAACCCCACTTGATCATGGTGTATGATCCTTTTAATGTGCAGTTTGATTCTGTTTGCTAGTATTTTGTTGAGGATTTTTGCATCTATGTTCATCAGTGATATTGGCCTCTACTTTTCTTTTTTTGTGACATCTTTGTCCAGTTTTGGTATCAGGGTGATGGTAGCCTTGTAGAATGAGTTTGGGAGTGTTCCTCCCTCTGCTATCTTTTGGAAGAGTTTGAGAAGGATACGTATTAGCTCTTCTCTAAATATTTGATAAAATTTGTCGGTGAAGCCATCTGCTTCTGGGCTTGTGCTTGTTGGAAGATTTTTAATCACAGTTTCAATTTCAGTGCTTGTGATTGGTCTGTTTATAGTTTCTATTTCTTCCTGGTTCAGTCTGAGAAGGTTGTGATTTTCTAAGAATTTGTCCGTTTCTTCCAGGTTGTCCATTTTATTGGCATATAGTTGCTTGTAGTAATCTCTCATGATTCTTTGTATTTCTGCAGTGCCAGTTGTTACTTCTCCTTTTTCATTTCTAATTCTATTGGTTTGAGTCTTCTCACTTTTTTTCTTGATGAGTCTGGCTAATGGTTTATCAATTTAATTTATCTTCTCAAAGAACCAGCTTTTAATATTATTGATCTTTGCTATTGTTTCCTTCATTACTTTTTCATTTATTTCTGATCTGATCTTTATGATTTCTTTCCTTCTGCTCACTTTGGGGGCTTTCTGGTCTTCTTTCTCTAATTGCTTTAGGTTTAAGGTTAGGTTGTTTATCTGAGATGTTTCTTGTTTCTTGAGGTAGGATTATATTGCTATAAATTTCCCTCTTAGAACTGTTTTTGCTGCGTCCCGCAGGTTTTGGGTCATCATGTTTTCATTGTCATTTGTTTCTGGGTATTTTTTGATTTCCTCTTTGATTTCTTCAGTGATCTCTTGGTTATTAAGTAGTGTGTTGTTTAGCCTCCATGTGTTTGTATTTCTTACAGATTTTTTCTTGTAATTGATATCTAGTCTCATAGCGCTGTGGTCGGAAAAGATACGTGATACGCTTTCAATTTTCTTAAATTTACCAAGGCTTGATTTGTGACCCAAGATATGACCTATCCTGGAGAATGTTCCATGAGCCCTTGAGAAAAATGTGTATTCTGTTGTTTTTGGATGGACTGTCCTACAAATATCAATTAAGTCCATCTTGTTTAATGTATCATTCAAAGCTTGTGTTTCCTTATTTCTTTTGATTTCGGATGATCTGTCCATTGGTGAAAGTGGGGTGTTACAGTCCCCTACTATGATTGTGTTACTGTTGATTTCCCCTTATATGGCTGTTAGCATTTGCCTTATGTATCGAGGTGCTCCTATGTTGGGTGAATAAATCTTTACAATTGTTATATCTTCTTCTTGGATTGATCCCTTTATCATTATGTAGTGTCCTTCCTTGTCTCTTATAATAGTCTTTATTTTAAAGTCTCTTTTGTCTTATATGAGAATTGCTACTCTAGCTTCCTTTTGATTTCCTTTTGCATGGAATATCTTTTTCCATCCCCTCACTTTCAGTCTGTATGTGTCCCTAGATCTGAAGTGGTCTCTTGTAGACAGCATATAAACAGGTCTTGTTTTTGTATCCATGCAGCCAGTCTATGTCTTTTATTTGGAGCATTTAATCCATTTACATTTAAGGTAGTTATCAATATGTATGTTCCTATGACCATTCTCTTAATTGTTTTGGGTTTGTTATTGTAGGTCTCTTCCTTCTCTTGTGTTTCCTGCCTAGAGAAGTTCCTTTACCATTTGTTGTAAAGCTGGTTTGGTGGTGCTGAATTCTCTTAGCTTTTGCTTGTCTGTAAAGGTTTCATTTTCTCTGTCAAATCTGAATGAGATCCTTGCTGGGCAGAGTAATCTTGGTTGTAGGTTTTTCCCTTTCATCACTTTACATATGTCCTGCCTCTCCCTCCTGGCTTGCAGAGTTTCTGTTGAAAGATCAGCTGTTAACCTTATGGGGATTCCCTTATATTTTATTTGTTGCTTTTCCTTTGCTGCTTTTAATATTTTTTCTTTGTATTTAATTTTTGATAGTTTGATTAATGTGTGTCTTGGCATGTTTCTTCTTGGATTTATCCTGTATGGGACTCTCTGCACTTCCTGGACTTGACTGACTATTTCCTTTCCCATATTAGGGAAGTTTTCCAGTATAATCTCTTCAAATATTTTCTCAGTACTTTTTTTTTCTCTTCTTCTTCTGGGACCCCTATAATTCGATTGTTCGTGCATTTAATGTTGTCCCAGAGGTCTCTGAGACTGTCTTCAATTATTTTCCTTCTTTTTTCTTTATTCTGCTCTGCAGTAGTTATTTCCACTATTTTATCTTCCAGGTCACTTATCCATTCTTCTGCCTCAGGTATTCTGGTATTGATTCCTTCCAGAGAATTTTTAATTTCATTTATTGTGTTGTTCATCATTGTTTGTTTGCTCTTTAGTTCTTCTAGGTCCTTGTTAAGTGTTTCTTGTATTTTCTCTATTCTATTTCCAAGATTTTGGATCATCTTTACTATCATTACTCTGAATTCTTTTTCAGGTAGACTGTCTATTTCCTCTTCATTTGTTTGGTCTAGTGGGTTTTTACCTTGCTCCTTCATCTGCTGTGTATTTCTCTGTCTTCCCATTTTGCTTAACTTACTGTGTTTGGGGTCTCCTTTTCTCAGACTGCAGGTTTGTAGTTCCCATTGTTTTTGGTGTCTGCTTCCAGTGGCTAAGGTTGGTTCAATGAGTTGTGTAGGCTTCCTGGTGGAGGGAACTTGTGCCTGTGTTCTGGTGGATGAGGCTGGATCTTGTCTTTCTGGGGGGCAGGACCGTGTCTGGTGGTGTGCTTTGGGGTGTCTGTGACCTTATTATGATTTTAGGCAGCCTCCCTGCTAATGGGTGGGGTTGTGTTCCTGTGTTGCTAGTTGTTTGGCATAGGGTGTCCAGCACTGTAGCTTGCTGGGCATTGATTGGAGCTGGGTCTTAGAGTTGAGATGGAGATCTCTGGGAGAGCTTTTGCCATCTTATATTACATGGGGCCAGGAAGTCTCTGGTGGACCAATGTCCTGAACTCGGCTCTCCCACCTCAGAGGCTCAGTCCTGAAAGCGCCTGGAGCACCAAGACCCTGTCAGCCACATGGCTCAGAAGAAAAGGGAGGAAAAAAAAGAAAGAAGGAAAGAAAAAAAATAAAATAAAATAAAGTTATTAAAATAAAATTTAAAAAATTTTTAAAAATAAAATAATAAAAAAGTAATAAAAGAAAGAAAGAAGAGAGAAACCAAACCAAAAAACAAATTCAGCAATGATAACAAACACTAAAAACCATACTAAAAAAAAAAAAAAGACAGACAGAACCCTAGGACAAATGGTAAAAGCAAAGCTATACAGACAAAAATCACATAAAGGAGCATACCCATACACATTCACAAAAAGAGAAAAAGAAAAAAATATGTATATATTTTTTTTAAAAAAGGAAGACAACAACCAAATCAATAAACAAGTCTACCAATGATAATAAGCTCTACATATTAAACTAAGATAAACATAAATCCAGAAACAAATTAGATGCAGAAAGCAAACCCCAAGTCCACAGTTGCTCCCAAAGTCCACTGCCTCAATTTTGGGATGATTTGTTGTCTATTCAGGTATTCCACAGATGCAGGGTACATCAAGTTGATTGTGGAGATTTAATCTGCTGCTCCTGAGGCTGCTGGGGGAAACTTCCCTTTCTCTTCTTTGTTCGCACAGTTCCCGGTGTTCACCTTTGGATTTGGCTCCACCTCTGCGTGTAGGTCACCCTCAGGCATCCATTCCCTGCCCAGATAGGAGAGGGTTAAAGCAGCGGCTGATTAGGGGGCTCTGGCTCACTCAGGTTGGGGGTAGGGAGGGGTGCAGAATGCAGAGCGAACCTGTGGCGGCAGAGGCCAGGGTGACTTTGCAACAGCCTGAGGTGCGCCGTGTCCCGGGAAAGTTGTCTCTGGATCACGGGACCCTGGCAGTGGCAGGCTGCACAGGCTTTTAGGAGGGGAGGTGTGGATAGTGACCTGTGCTTGCACACAGGCTTCTTGGTGGCTGCAGCAGCAGCCTTAGCGTCTCAGGCCCAGCTCTGGTGTCCGCGCTGATCGCCACGGCTCGTGCCTGTCTCTGGAGCTCGTTTACGGGGTGCTCTGTATCCCCTCTCCTCACGCACCCTGAAACAATGGTCTCTTGCCTCTTTGGCAGGTCCAGACTTTTTCCCAGACTCCCTCCTGGTCAGCTGTGGTGCACTAGCCCACTTCAGGCTGTGTTTATGCAGCCAACCCCAGTCCTCTCCCTGGGATCTCACCTCCGAAGCCTGAGCCTCAGCTCCCAGCCCCCATCCACCCCTGCGGGTGAGCAGAGAAGCCTCTCAGGCTGGTGAGTGCTGGTTGGCACCAATCCTCTGGGAATCTCTCTGCTTTGCCCCCTGCACCCCTGTTGCTGCCCTCTCCTCCGTGGCTCCGAAGCTTCCCCCCGCCACCCCTTGTCTCCACCAGTGAAGGGCCTTCCTAGTGTGTGGATACTTTTCCTCCTTCACAGCTCCGTCCCAGTGGTGCAGGTCCCGTCCCTATTCTTTTGTCTCTGTTTTTCCTTTTTTCTTTTGCCCTACCCAGGTATGTGGGGAGTTTTGTGCCTTTTGGGAAGTCTGAGGTTTTCTGCCAGCATTCAGTAGGTGTTGTGTAGTAGGTGTTCCACATGTAGATGTACTTTTGATGTATTTTGTGGGGAGAAAGGTGATCTCCACATCTTACTCCTCCACCATCTTGAAGGTCTCTCTCTTCATTCATTCTTCTGAAAATATATTTTTCAAAATTAGGATGGTGATTCTGATGATCATACTTAAGTACATTTTGTGTTAATGGTTAATTCAAATTGTTCAAATGATATAAATTTCAATAAAACCATAGCATTTTGTTGCAGACCAAATTAAGATGTCATGTACCATACCTCCCAAAACCCCTTGTAAATCTGTGCTCCAGTAGCACCCTAAGAATTCTTTTATCATGGCATTGTCCACATTATAAGAAATAAATTATTATAACCAATGAGCAAATATATATATATATATGTGCACATACTTTATATCCTCTGTTCCTAGTGGGATCTAGCATCAAGTAAAGTCTCAATAAATGCTTGCTGAATTGAAAAGAATGTGTTAGTCTTATTCAATCATTAATTCAACAAATATCTTGATGTACCTATTATGTCTAGTACTGGTCTTTGTGGTGAGGATAGATTGACTGATAAGAAATACTTAGTCACTGTTTTTATGGAACTTAAGTCTAGCAATTTATTTTTTAATAAAGCCTGATAAGCATAGTGCCATTTTACAAACAACTCCTACTCAAATGATTTCCTTTGAGTGGTGAACAAACCATGAATTCAGAAATTTTCTATTCACATACTGTTTCCAAGTTAATAATAGTTATTTCAAAGGTGGCTTGCAATTCTTGCAAGGTCAGTTGTAGTCTCTGGAGCTCCATGTCTGCTATTTTTAATGGCTTCTTCCCAAAGCAGCTTAGCCTGATTGAGAAGGGATGCATCCTTTTCTTGATAAGATACTACTCTCATGAATGATAATGGGAATTATGTGTGAACATGAAGGAAAACTTGACTCTTAATTCTGTGGATTGCATAACAGCTTCTCAGAGACTGCTTTTATGATTGATTGTCTCCCCCTAAATGGCTTCCATCTATCAGTATGATTTGAGGAAAGATTGCTTTTTTATCCTGGATAAGTCTCTCAAAACAAAGACCAGCTAATGATTTGAAAATTCCAAAACACACTTTAGGATAGTGTTATGGAGTGAAAACACTTCCATTTGGATATCCCATAGGAGCTGCCATTCATTAATGTTTAAAACAGATGCTTCAGTGAGCAACATATTTAATTAAATCCAACCCTGTTGTTATTATTCCAGAAAATATTATTATTAGCACACATTCCAAATGGAACTCACAGCAACTTCTGGTTGGAGTTTGGGGAAGATATTTTAATTTCTAAAAGAATTTACTTAAAGTAGAAAACATTGCAGTTATCTAGATACATTTTCTTCAACTCAAGGTCACCATAGTTGTGAGCGTTAGTTAATTGCTTAGAATCTTTGCTACTTTGCTAGAGTGACTGAGCAGACCAGCTGGCTGGACAGGCCACATACATCATTATAAAATGCTGAAACGTGCACATGAAGTGTCTGTCTCTGCTTCTAAAAAAAGGAGAAATGAAAAGGAAAAAAGTCTTCAAATTTTATAAGATGGACTTATAAGATTGGCAGATGTGTCACTAATTATATAATTGCTGTCTTATGTGGTTCTAATAAAATTATTTGAAGCCCAAAAAATGTCTAGCAGTCAATTATTTAATTTAATACACAGTTATAGCAAAAATAATTAGTATTTACTTTAAACTCTAAATTGTCAACAAAATACCTCAAGTAATTATTTTTATAATGCTGCATAATGAAATAAATGTGTAATTAGTGACAGATGGGGCTTTTAAAATTTAAAACAGAAAAAAAATCCTATCACCTGTTTTGATTATTTTCTTTACATGAGTGAAATTAGAATTTGTGAAAATGAAGTACAAAGAGAATTAGAAAAATTAACTCTACCTAAATTAATGTGATAGTCTTTGTGCATGTTTCCCAGGGTCCAGTGAACCTTCTTTAAAATGCTTTTTGTTTTGATGCCTAAAGATAGGTTTGGGCCATGTCGTGCCAACCGTTTCACACTGTTTGTAAGTGAACGCATTAGGGCAAAGATCTCTAGATCTTAGAATCAACATTTTATTTGAGGCCAAGTTTTAATAGTAGGATGAAATTTTAGGTTAAGTTACCAGAACTTACTTGTTTTGTGTGATAATTTCTCCAGTCTTTCCAATGCCTTTTTCTGTGTGGAATGAGGACACATATCTTTCTGTGGCCTATAAGATGATCTGAGCCATAGTTAAAATAATCAATATGGTCTCATCCTGACAGTCTATAAGATGGGCACAGCTTGCTATGTTTCTGTTGATGTTATAAGCCTCTACTGAATATGAATATCTGTATACTTCTCATTGGCACTCGCTTGCAGATTGCTATGCATTTTTATCATCTTATTTCTGATGTTAACTAGGATATGATCTGCTCTACCGAAGAGATCTTATTCTCATTTTCTCTGTCTCATTCATCCCCATCTTCTGAATCATATGACTGGAGCTCACCGCAAAGCATGCCCCCAGTGATCATAATTGAGTCTGGCTTTTGATGAGTTCTCTTTTATAGTTTTGGTCTTCTTTTAAAGAACTACACCATGAAACTATACCCCAGACCTGTAATTGGAAAGACAAACTTATACTGCTGAGCTGTGAACTCCTGGAAGGCATGGATCACATTTCATTTATCTTCTAACTCTAAAACCAGGCAGAGTGGTAAATTAATAGGTTTTCAGTAAGTGTTGAATTGTATATTAGCCCATGTCATAGATCATGGGGGCGGGGAGAGACAATGGTCTCATACTTCATGTTAAGAAACGTAAATATATGGGAAACTTCGGGCATTTGAAAGGATCGAATAAGTAACATTCCTTTTTTGGCTGAATTTGGAACCCATTGAAAGAGATATACAAGAATCAGATAAATGTTAAAATATAAATTTTATTATTGAGAAACATAATAAAACATGTTACTTGTGTGGCTAAATGGATTTGTTAACACTCTGCTGAGATAAACATACACCCCAAATTGCAGTCTACTTCCATAAGGACAAACATCTTTCTGTGTGGGGACAGCAAGCTGGTAGATTACAACTCTGCAGGTAGGTGGATTCCAAAGACCCAGAAGGGGCAACACCATCTATGTCCAATCTGTCCTACCAAACTCACCTAACAGATAAGTAAATCAGTGTTCCTTCCTTGGAGGATAAGGATGTGGAGAAAGATTGGAAGTAACATGTAAAGGAAGTTTCTCAATTTGGAAACCTGACTAATGAGAAATTGGAATGCCCCTAAATGTTCTCCATTTGTTTTTGTTTTCTACAGATAGAGGTATGGCTTCCCTATCAAAGTAGTCAACCTGTTAAGAGTCAGGAGTCAGGACAATGGCAATGAAATTGTTGTCTTTATTATGGACAAAAGCTAGTCTGCAGAACGTGATTTAGATTTGTGGTCAATAATCTCCCGAACCAAACTTTCTCCAAAACTGTGACTCTCAGATAAGGCAGTGCCCTATCATGTGGCAGGATAGCAGCTCAGAATGTACCCTCTCCAACATCAGAGAAGGATTCAGAAGGTGCTGACTCTTTCAAGACCAGTTCCTTTGTCAAAGTTCAGCAGAAAGGTTAAATCACTCCTTCTCTTTTACCAATATGTGGGAAAGGGGGTAGAGATTAGCCAGAAATGTTATGCTAGTTTGCATTCTGCCCCCCAAGGAAACATGAGGAGTAGGATATAAACGTTTGCACCAGGAGCCAAAGAAAAGTTTTAAGCATGATCACAGCAGGTTTGTAGAAAGATCACTCTGAAGAATGTAGTCAGAACAGGCAGTACTGAAGGCTGGGGTTCAGGGTAACATGGAAATAGTGACTTAAATCTCAGGATTAGATACGATGAATCTGGGGGATTTATAGAGAAAGAAGCAAATAAAATAGAAGAGAGTGAAAGATGAATCCCTCAGAAATGCAAATATTTACCAGCTAACTAGAGAAAGAGTGGCCCAAGGAAGCTGAGAAAAGGCAGCCAAGAGAATATGAAGAAAAAACTGGAAGGGAGTTGCATAAAGGAGGGAGTGGCCAACAGTGTGAAACTTTCAATGGCAAAGGAGATAAAGACTAGTGAGTCTCCCTGGGGTTGAGCAATGGGGAGGGAATTGGGAACATCTCTAAGAATAGTGTCACCAGAGTAATTGGATCAGAAGCCACATTGCCTTGAATGGGGAGGTGTTTGGGGGTTGAGGAAGTAGAGGTGGTTTCTAGATACCTGACTACAAATGAAGAAGAAAATATGATAGATGGAGACTTCAAGCCCAATTGGTAACAGTCCTAAGCTACATACCCTAACAGTTTAGTCACTAAGTGAGATGATGTTTTGTACTCTGCCTGACTTTTGGGTCTATCTCTCAGTTGGCTCCAAGCAGTGGTGGGGTCCAGGAAGTGGGAGAACAGTGGTGTTATTTATTAGGCACTTCCAAACTCCAACAAAGGAAGGATGGATATGGATTGAAATTTGTATGTGGGAAGGTGTTGAGGAAGGAGAGGGATTCCAGCCTGAAGGTTTCTATCTTTTCTTTGAAGTGAGAGGCAAGGTCAGCTAGTGATTGAGCAGGAGGGAAGCAGTAGGTAGGAGGATAAAGGAAAGTGATAAATGTTCAGAAGAAATTCTGTGTGAAATGGGAATGGGAACTGACCAAGAACAAATAAGTTATTGTAGAATGCCTAATTAAAGTTTTTTAAAAAGTTGAATTTTTAGTGGAACCTATGTACATAGGTTGGGAAATAACCTCAAGTTCAGTCAGCTTTCCAAGTAGAAAATAACTTTGCAGTTGAGACCCTTGACTTCTGAGAAACTAGTTATTCAGTGTTCTTTTACCAAAGTGAACATGATTTTCAGTCCTCTTGTTCCCTCATCTTTAAATATTGATGTGCCTTAGGGACTCATCATTGACCTTCTTTTGCACCTCTACACTGTCTCATTAGTAAATCTCATCACTCCCATGGCCTCAACCGAAATGCAAAGAAACACCATCAAAACTAAAACCTAGCATTCAATTGCACTGATTGGTTGTCACACAGGCACCTGAAACTCAACAGTTTAAATGACAAAGCTACCAACACCCTGCTCTTGTTCCCAACTCAGGTACCTTGACCATATGTCTTTTTAATCTCTCATAGCTCAGAGCAGAGTGCTAAATACATCACAATAGACGACTTTCTAAGCCAGGGCAAAACAATAAGTAACAAGCTCTGCCTGGTGTTCTGAAGTCAAATATATAAAGATTCACAGTTACCTATTGGGTAGATGATCCATCATCACTGCTCCCCTCCTACTTGCTGGTTTGTCTATGTCTACACTATCCATTATGATAGCAACTAGCCACATGTGGCTTTTGAGCACTTGAAATAGAGCTAATAGCCACATTGAGATGTGCTATAAGTGCAAAATACACACTGAATTCTAAAGACCTAATATTGAAGAATAATGTAAAAATAACTCATTAATAATTTTATTTTGGTTAAATGTTGAAATAATATTTTGAATATATTAGGTTAAATATATTATTAAGATTAATTTTAATTTTCTGTGTACTTTTTTAACATAGCTACTAGGAAATAGAAAATTACATACATTGCTCACTATTTATTTCTATTACACAGCTTTGGTCTGGGTGTAGCTACTTATTCTATATTCCAGTTGAATCCATTTATACATCCAGTATTGCACTTAGCACACTTTATTGATATTATATTGAGCGTGTATCATGCTTTTTGGTGAAACATCATCTGAACCCTCTTATAGTGGGTGAATGTTCTTAATTTGGCACCTTCCTCCAAAGCGAGTATACTAACTAGATACTCACTTGGTTAGGGAATCAGTAGTTGACCCAGGCTCAGCCAATCAGATGCATCTTCCCTAGATTTGCAACTGGAAGTTGGTGAGGCAAAGATGCATGGACCATAGGGTCTTCATTCTGGTATTAGAGGGCAGCAACAGCAACATTGAGTTTCCCTTGTCCATAGCTGGTTGTGGTGTAAGCTGAGGCGTCCATACTTCAGAAAGGCTGGAGCAGGCCTCACTGGACTCATATTTCTCCTGAGGTTTGCTGTTTCTGATTGTTAGTTTCTCTTCTTCCTGCCTGCTTCCTAAGCCTCGTCTCACAACTTTCTGTGAACTATTCAAAACTGGTTCCATCAGTCCTACTTCTTGAATAATCATTCCAGAGTAGATTTATATTCTCTGCAATTTAAAATGCTGACCTATTCTCCTGAGTATATTCTTGAGAGATGAGTAAAAGATAACTAGATAAAGAAGATAGGCAAGATATTCCTGGGAGAGCACTCAACACAAAGACACGGAGGCTAGAATGCCATGCTGTGGGGAACTCCAGAAGATGGGAATGAGCAGTGTAGCATGGAAGGTGAAACATGCAAGGGTGGGGAAACTGTCAAGGGTAAAGACATAGGAGATGTTCATACTATGGTGGAGGTTCTTCTGTAGATGATGATGAACCACTGGAATATTTTAAGCAGGAAAATGGCAAGGTTATATTTGCAATAAAGATAGATTACTCCAGTATTTAGGAATGATTTGGTTGCCGATAATGAAAATCTGATTAATAGAAATTTAAACCTTAAGGGCACTTATTGCATCCCCATCAAGAAGTCTAACTGCAGTCAGTATCAGGCAGTACTGTAGATCAATGATGTCATCAAAGCCCAGACCCTGGCATCCTTCTCCTCTTTGCCATCCTCTGCATGCTGGCTTTTATCCTCAGGTTCATAGTCACAGATTGGTCACCCCATGCATCATGTACTACCCCAAACATCTAAATTAAGAAGGCAGGGAAAGGGAAACGCTGCTATACCAAAGCTGCTACGTCTTTTATCAGGGAGTAAGGCTATTCCCCAAACTTCTTAGCTGATGTCCTCATATGTTCATTGGGGAAAACTGGATTGCCTAACCACGCCTAGCTGAAAGGGAGGCTGGGAAAATGAATAACTGGCAAGGAAAAAACAAACAAAAAACACCTATGTATTAAAGATATGAATGAGGTGTAGGGAAACCACAAGGAACAGTCTTCAATGGGGGCTGGCAAAAGCAGCAGGGGAGGTGGGGCAGTTTCCACTCGTACCTTTCCCTGAAGGAGAAAACAGAGGAAATAGTTATTGAAACTGAAGACAAAGAGAGTCATGTGGAGAGTACCAATTGACTAGAGTTATACCCTTTGGTCACATGATATAGCCAGCACAGCAACTCCACAAGGACCAAAAAAGAAAATACCCCAGCCTTACACATCACCCCTGCCGTGACTGCCAGCTAGCTCATTGACTGAATCAAACTGAAAGCCAGATGATAAGAGTCCACTGATATTGCCCCTAGAGGTCAACCTGTGTGGTAGAGAACAGTGTGAGGAAGTAGGGAGAATAGATTTGGATAGGTAGATGAAAGCTATCCAGCACAGATTGCCTTGCCCACCTTAATCTTCTGGAGATGGACAGATTGAGAAACTGCTAGAAGGAAGAAGGAAAATATCTGTGTGCAGGCAACCAGTACTATCTGCCATATTCACCCTTGTGACAGTTTGGAGATGGATTTATGGTGGGAAATTGATCACAAACACCCTTGCAAGAGATGCTGGGAAGACTGTTACCTGCTGTAATTCTCTAAGGAGGATTTTATGTGATTTATAAACCTAATTATTTCTTGATTAGTATATACCTTTACAAATTTGAAATATTTGCAAGATTTAGAAACTTGAATTATATTTCAGATGCGTACATTTTGATCTGTTTTAAATAAATTTCATAAAATTTGAAATTTGAAAAACTTTGCATTGCAATACAGCCCAGTCAATCACATGAATTGTACTAAGTGGTAGAATAAAGAGTGAATTGGAAATAAAATTAATTGGGTATTCCTCAAAGGTAATTTAGTTGTTTAACAGTGGCAAGAGTCTGAATGTACTTTTGTCATATGTAAGTCTAGGACATTATATTATACCAATCTCCTGGTTTATCTGTATACCTTTAGCTTCTAATTCAACACCTGCATATAATCACACCCACCTTCATCCTTAACCCTTGACAACCCCTAATTCATCCTCCATTTCTAAAACTGTGTTATTTCCAAAATGTTATATAAATGCAATCATAATATATAACCTTTTGGGATTGGCTTTTTTCACTTAGCATAATTCCCTAGAAATCTATCCAACTTTTGCGTATAGATAGTTCATGCCTTTTTATTGCTGAGTAGTGGCCCATGGTATTGATACGTAGGTACCTTTTTCAGTAACATCACTCTTCAGACAATTGTTTTCTTTAGTTGATTAAGTATACAGTAGTCCCTCCCTTATCTGTGGTTTCACTTCCCAGGGTTTCAGTTTCTCGTGGTCAACCTTGGCCTGAAAATATTAAATGGAAAATTCCAGAAATGAACAATTCAGAAGTTTTAAATTGCATGCTTTTCTGAGTAGTGTGATGAAATCTCCTACCATCCCCTGCCATCCCTTTCCCACTCGTGACATGAATCATCCCTTTGTCTATGTATCCCACCCAGTAATCACTTAGTAGCCATCCCAGTTATCAGATGAACTGTCGAGGTGTCTACCGCAGTGCTTGTGTTCAAGTAACACTTATTTTACTCAAGAATGGCCCCAAGGAGCAAGAGTAGTGATATGCTGAAGAGAAGTCGTAAAGTGCTTCCTTTAAGTGAAAAAGTGAAAGTTCTCAACTTAATAAGGAAGGAAAAAAAAACATACACTGAGATTGCTAAGATCTACAGTAAGAAGGAATCTTCTATCCATGATATTGTGAAGAAGGAAAAAGAAATTTGTGCTAGTTTTGCTGGCGCACCTCAAACTGCAAAAGTTACAGCCATGGTGTGTGGTGTTTAGTTAAGATGGAAAAGGCATTAAATCTGAACAATAAGATATTTTGAGATAGAGAGAAAGAGCACATTCACATAACTTTTATTACAATATATTGTTATAATTGTTTTATTTTATTATTGGTTATTTTGGTTAATCTCTTACTGTGCCTAATTAAACTTTATCAGAGGCATATATAATTAAGAAAAAAACCTAGTATATTCTAGGGGATAGGGTTAGGTACTATTTGTGATTTCAGGCATCCACTGGGGGGTCTTGGAACGTATGCCCCGTGGATATGGAGGGACTACTGTACTGAATATTTGTCAATCAATTGCTTAGGTGAATGATCATATAGTCATCTAAATCCTTGCTACTCAAAGTGTGGTGGGCATCAGCCGGGCCACCATCACCTGGTGCTTGTTAAAATGTGAAATTTCAGGTCTCCCTCTAGACCTCCAGAATTAGAATCTGAAGTTGAAAAAGACCCTCTGGTAATTCATATTAGCAATATAGTGAGAGAAGCTATGAGCTAGGTCACCCTGAGGACATTAAACAAATGCAGAGCTTACTGGAGGGTAATTTCCTTCCAGATTGTAAAGAAAAGTTGTCTCTGCTCTACCCCTTGGAAGTAATTTAATATATTTTTTCTGAGCTTTCGGATCTCCAGTTTTTTTAAAAAAGTTAACTGGATTAATTTCCCCCCAGGTTTCATCAGACATATTACCAGTCTGTGTGAAAATATTCTCTCCCTTAGCCAATCTGGCAAATTCACTGGAGAAAACTGGGAATTGGCTGGTGGCCATTCTATGCGCAGAGAGCCACCATTTTCACTACAGAAAGCCCCATTGTCTAGAAATAATAGTGAGGTTTTGCCCACAGCAGAAATCTGCATTCAATCCTGCTGTCCCAGGAGTGGAATTTTGTTTGGAGCCAAATTCTCAAGTCTTCTTAATTTTTGGTGAAGATATGTGTTTTTGCAAGTGCAGATTCATGAAATTAAAGTTGGACTTTTCCTAGCTTTCCTCTATCCAGTGTTTTATGACAGGAAGGACCTTTGAGTATTTTCTCAAAATAGCAAGTGCCAGCAAAGCTAAGCCAGGTTTGCTGTTAAGCTCACCACCCAAGTCTTTGTGAAAGGTTGGCCTGGAAACATAAGGATATCACTGTGAATTTTGACAGTCATCCAGAGTGTTCCAGTCAGGTGTAGCCAGTGGTCCAAAGGCACATCACCCTGGAGAAAGTCCTGCACCTGAATCCATGAGCCAGTGGGACCCCCTCCACCTTCTGATCCTCTTAGTTATATCCTCCTAGCTTCTGCTTTCTTGTGTCAATTACAGATACAGCCTTCAAGATAAATAAAAGCACCAGGGAAGTGTGAAGACTGCCAAGTAGTCTGATTAAAAAAAAAAAAAAAAAAAAAAAAGATTTCTATTAAAGATGTGTAAAGCGGCTTCAGTGAGAGAAACACAGCTGAAATGATTGCAAATACACGGAGTGGTCTGTACTACAGTTCCATTATTGCAAGCACCAATTCAATTGAAAAGGTTACTTTGACTATTGTTTTAGTTGGAACGATGTTTGTTTTCATATTCCCAGTTGCTAAATGCAGACAGTCAGAATTTCTAACAATAGACACAGTATGTGGCTGTAACAGCAGTGTTCTTGCCTGATGTAGGTAGCATCAAAATAGTTGCAATCCCAAAGGTAATCAGCCTCTTCCATCATACTCGCTGTGTGTAATGCTCTGATGCACTTTATACAGTTGAGATGTACTACCCTTCGCTACACTGTGCTGTTTAAACTGGAAGTATGTTTTAAAGCTATACATTGTTGGACAAGCAATGAGTTTTTTAGTAAAGAAATGAGAAATAACTTTTTTGTTTGTTTTGCAAATCTTTAGTTTGTCTATTGGCTTACGGCAAATTTCTGTTACATTAATTTCATAAGTTTTTAAGTAAGAGCCAATTGAAGCTAAACAATCATTTTTTTTCATAGAGTTATTAAGAAAATGCTCTTGTCTGGCTAAGGGAAAAAATGAGTTAAATGAATCAAATGAATAAAGTAAGTGTCTTGGGATTAAGGAGCCATCTCTGTATCACTTAAGAATTTCAATATGTAGGGTATTTTTTGTATCTAGGATTCATTTCCATTTTTATTTTTCCCTAGTTCCATCAAAAGAAATTACTTTAAGCCTCTGATGTTGGTGAAGAAAACATCCTAATTCGGTTTTTGAGTGTTTTTTTTCCCGCGATACACTCTTGAATCCTCATATTCTAGAACTATTTGCAGTGGTTCTTGGCTTTCTTCTAAATCACATCTGGAGAAGCCACATGTTTCCCATGTGTGTCCTCATACCACTTGTAACTTTTAAAAATCATACTAAATTTTTACCTTTTGTGTGGCTGGATTTTATTTGTTTTTTTAACTCTTACTTCAAGGATATTGTTCTATTCATAGGGAAGAGGAGATAATGGCAGAGTTATAACTACAAATTAATGCTGAGCCATTGGCTAATGCCATTCACAGCATTTCTCAAATTCTTCAAGTTTCAAGTAGAACCTTCAAATAACTCTTAAGTAGTAATTAATGTGAAACTTAATTCCATAGAACCCCGATAATTTGTTTGTTTAAAGCTGAAAATACTTAAGGTGAATTTTTTTGTATTACACAAAATAAAAAGATAATTCAATACCAAATGGGCAAAAGATTTGAATAGGCATTTTACCAAAAAAGATATATGAATTGCATGTAAAAAACATTAAAAATGCTTAACATCTTTATTCTTTAAGGAAGTGCATGTTTAAACCACATTGAAATGTGACTAAATACTTACTAGAATGATTAAAATTTAAAAGACTGATAATCCCAAGTACAGGTAAGGATGCAGAACAACTGGAACTCTCTTGCATGGTTTGTGAGACTGCAAAATAGATGTTATCATTCCTCTCGGGAAAATCTTACTAAAGAGATTCATGGATTTTTTTGTAGGCACAAGTTTAAGGTGAATTTTTATTTTGTTTTTATTGTTGACTATTTTATCCTTGCGACGTTCCTGTAAAGGAAGAGTGAGGTACCTTAAGGGTACTTTTCCACAAGTGTTTTACTTTATAAGACCTAAGTCACTAGGAGGAGTTCAATCTTACAGTCAACCTCTGGAACTATTTTCATAAAATTTGAAGACGAGTTATTCCATCAAATCTTTTCCCCAACTTGCTGATATACAGCTTATTGGGCATCATTCTCAACCCAGATTATTCTATATAGCACATCTATTGAGGCAGGTGACTTCTGTCCTTGCTCATCTCTGGAAGTATCTAGAGAGGTCTTCAGCAAACTGCAGCAGCCTCTCTTGCTGCTTTGTTGTTCATTTTGGCAATCACAGATTTGCATGGGACTTGAGCTTAAGGAATGGAACAAGGCTTCTGATGGTGGGTTGACCAGAAGTATTCTTTTTCTTCTTTCAGGCTTTATGTTCTGAAACCCCTGTATGCCTCCAGAATTAGTTGATGCTGATCTTTAGCCAATCAAACAGGTTTTCCCCCAGTTTTTTCTATTACTTTGTCTCGATGTTAGCCTATTATTATCAGTTGCATGGGCAAGGACTTTTCAAGCTTTAAGTGATTCAATCTGTCCTTCAAATTGTCCCTTTTTTTCCTTGCACACACTTTCAAAGTTTACTTGTTATTTCATCATTTTATTTTTTCTGTTTATTTCAACATTTATATATTTCTTTTCATTTGCATTTATATCCTATTGAGAGAAGTATCAGTCAGAGATCAGTTGGGAAAACAGGACCAATACCAAGTATCTGAATCAAGAGGATATAATATGGAGATCAGTTTTACAAAGAGGATGGAAGATCAGTAAGGCAAATAGGGGACAATGAGGCAGTCCAGAGATTAGCAATATCTGAAAGCCACTAAAATTTCTTGAGCTGAGACAACAAAGGAAAGAAAAGTGTTATCAGAGTCTTAGTAGAATCTGGGATCACCAAGGTACAAATCCAAAAGAGAGTCAGAGAAGAAATATTCTGCCTCCTTCTCTTTTTCTGCCTTCCACATTCTTGTCAGTGTCTACCATCATGAGAACCCAGAGAAGCCACTGGGAAGGGAAGTCTGGGAAATGTAATTGATGGGGGGGGTCAGCCACCCTCAGTGCAGAAGGAAGCTGGAGGAAGGAACAGGGAGGAATCTGATATTCAACAGGCAGATGATTCTGTTGGTTGGTGGCAGAGTCGATGTGCTTTTTATTCCGGAGCATAGCTTTATTGACGTTTATGGAAATGTGCAGGTCTCAAGTTTATACCCAGAATATGTTCTGAACATAGAAGGC
Organism: Balaenoptera borealis; assembly: GCF_965194805.1. NCBI lineage: Eukaryota > Metazoa > Chordata > Mammalia > Artiodactyla > Balaenopteridae > Balaenoptera > Balaenoptera borealis. The sequence continues at coordinate 22,368,533 of NC_138876.1, forward strand.
TGCAGTGAAGTGCAACTGTAGGCACCTGTAGGAATTAGAAATAAATTTATTTTCTGGAACAAAAACTATTATGAATCAATATGTAATAGAAAAGATTATCCACATGTAAGAGTTATTCCCACCCTGTGATAAACTTTGTAAATATGGGTCAGAGGAGAATTGGGAAATACTCAAGGTTAGTTCAAGTGCCTGAGCTATATGTTATTACTGAAATGTGATGGACTTTGAAAGAAATCATCCACTTAGTTAGGATATGTGTGCATGGATAAAGAATGTGCTATCAAGAAAGTGTTAGCTACATAATGTCCAGAAGAAAAGAATGATAACATTAGGTCAGTGGACTTTCAAAACTGTCCAGAAAAGAGGGCATAATGACTAAGTACTTGATCTTCAATATTCAGCATTCAAAATTGTCAGTCAATCTCACGTGTTTAGTTATCATGAGACAGTCCCCGTGACTTTCTCAATCCTGGATGGAATGACCAGAACTAAATACATCTTAAGATGCATTTGATACACTGTACAAAACAGATTTGTTGCAATCAGACATGCCTGGCTTGGCATCTTTTTCTGTTACTTATCAGTTGGCAATCTGGGCACAATTTCTTGATCTGACCAAAGTTTGGCATCTACATTTGCAAATAGAAAGAATAATTTATTCCTTGTAAGGATATTTTGAACTACATGTGTCCTAGATTAATGTCAGTTCTTGATGTTGCCTCGTTGTCTTGAATTTAATGGAGATGGATGTTTAGGATTATCATAGCTTTTAGCCATAACAATGAAAACAATCTTGCCAGTTCAATTGATGAGTTTCTAGCAATTCCTGGAGCAACCCATTCTAGTTTTAATAAACTATTATGCATGAAAAAGTTACAGTTGATTTCAGTCACTTGCAGCTAAGAACCCTGGCTGATAGGAAATAATGTGTATATGTTTCAGTTCCCCACTTCATTGATCTCCTAAGTGTACAATCTTGTTTTATTCATCTTAGTATACATAGTGGTCAGCAATATCTAGAATATATAGGAGCCAGAACTGGACTGAACCAAGCTTCACTTTTTCCTTTCCCTTGCTCACCAACCTTCTAGTATAATTTAACTTTTCTTGCAGATTTCCTTCTAGGGAGAGTGATATATTGAGCCACTGACATAACTGCTCATACTCATACTTTGTAAAGAATTCAATGACATTCTGGTCAGAATCTGATGGCTGTGCTTAGCATGAATCAATTCCCAGAAGCCTATTCTTTAGCATAGCAATGATAAAATCACATTTCTGGGCTGCAAAACTGAGGTCAGCCTTAACCTATGGAACTACCACTTTGCAAGGTATTGCTGAAGTGGCTAGCCAACCTACTTTCATAAAATTTCCAAATTAGGAAATCTCTAACTTGAGCAATACCATCTGTATCTGCTATATTTCTCATCATTTTCAGCCATTTTCCCACAAATATTTTCCTTTTCACTTTTACCACTCTTTGGCAGAAATAAAGCTGGACGGTTGGAAAGATAAAGCCATATTTATCTTTCAGTTGCATAACAAAACGCTGTGCTGTTGCAAACACTTGAACTGTCCCATTGCTTTGATTATAGTTGCTGTTGGCTGCCAGTAGAATTTTGAAGAGAGGTTCAAGAAATAGGAAGGCAGTTATGGACCCTACTCCAAAGTACTGCATAAAAAGTAATAATGACTTTGTGTGCAAATCTGCACATGAGAGGGCACAGAGGAAAGAGGATAGATTATTTGGAATTACTGCCTGGGACTGAAACTGATTTAAAAATTCTGAATGAGACTTGAGACTTTTGTTTAGAATCACTAGTCAAAGAGTTTTATATGTTTATTGAATGTTATATAGATTTTTAAGGTCACCAAAGTCTTTTTATTCATGTTTCAACTCCCTGTATTCTATGAACAAGTACTCATATGGTAAGTACTTTACAGTTTGCAAAGAACTTTCAAGTACATTGGCTCACTTGAGCTTCACAACAACCCTGAATAATAGGAAAGTTTTGGAGCAAGCTCTACCAGGAGCTGAAATTTTATAACTTTTGTCTCCATCCCTTATTCTCATGGTAACCCGATAATTCACATGGGAGTCATTATAACATTCATTCACAGTTTCATATTTTTCACTATCCACTTGAAAATATTCATAAGGTTTCTGAGAAAAAATTGATTTTTTTTGATTGTATGCACATCTGCTATAGCATGCTCAGGATAAATCTCTCCATTTTGAAGGAAGATTTTAATTATTTTTCATTCCCACTAAGATATGCGGCTACCCCTAAGTTAGAATCATGAAATACAGCTTCTGTTATTTTCTGTTCAGAGCTATGTTTTCAACGTGTTCCAGGGCAGATAGCAACTATCATGAGTGCTTAAAAATAGCCAGTATGTTGGGCTGTTCTTAAACCACAAAGGAAAGCTCTCTACGGGTTTAATACAGAATGGAAGATTTCTCTGTTTTACTGTCAGATGAGAGCCTAAGAAAGCAGTAAAGTGCTGAGCAATAATTAAGTAAGCTGGTAGAAAATGTGACAAAAAGTCTTAAATTCAACAGGTGCAGTTGCATAAATAATGTCTGTTTTAAAGGATCTGAACTTCAGTTATAAAATCTGGGCACTTTAGTTATAAAATTGTGTGATTACCTTCTCACAATGTGGAGATAGGAGATAATAACCAGTACGTATTGAGGATCTTGTAACTGACAGTGTGACAGGGGCTCTACACTTTTATTAAGATTAGACCTGACTCCAACAACCATAGTAAATATAAGAGATAGGGGAATCGAAATGTTTGGCCACATGTCAGAAAATGTCCATATCGTAAGAAGGAGCCCATAGTATTTAAGATGACATTTGTTAGAATGGTGTTTCTGACCAGGGAAGACTCCTTCATTCAACCGAGGTCTGTTTCCTAGTTGAATAAAAGCAAATAACTGTGATATTTATGTCATCACCTATATAACATAGCCTACTAAGATCGTATGATGAGAAACTAGTAAACAGAAGCCTAGAATTTATCCTCTCCTTTTATGATCTTGGGAAAAAATTATGGTTTCTGTTTTAGCCTATTTTTGCCTGATGAAACAAGAATATTTTCCCTAAAAGAGAAGTTATTTATGAAAACAAGTTAAATCACTACCAGGCATGTTAACTTAGAAAAGGAAGCCAACTTCACCATTATTTGCCTTTGGGAGACCCTGGGCCTCATAATGGAAAACCAGCTAACTTAATTTTAAACTAAATTTCAGTCATTGCAGCTTAAAATATCTCGAGCCTTATAGAGCTGATGAAAATGAATATAAGGCTAGTGAACATATGAAACGCTCCAAAGAAATTCAGTATGGAATGAAACTCATTTGGACATAGAACAAAGAAAAATTGAAGCTCTGGTATTAAAATATCAAATTATTAATATTTTAAGGATAACTTTAAAGGCATAGCCCACTTGAAGGTAATAAAAAATAAATGTAACCTTATTATGCCTGTCCCTAAGAGTGTACACATATGTTGTATATGAGTTATCCCCAATAGAGAAATTCAAGGATTAGATTTGTGAATGGTATTCTATTCATATTTAATAGAAAAGTATAATAATTTATAAAATTAAACCCATATCTATATTATAGAAATCCAGTCTAGTCTTGTGGCATTTAAAAAAATAGTTCATTATGTGAATAACTCAGAGACACAAGACTAAGATCACTGGCATTAACAATATAAATGTAAATTTAATTTAACTACTTATTAACATTCTGTTGGTGCAACGTTGGTGTCTCTCACATCTTTTTCTGTTGTTAAGCAGCCAGAGAGGAGTTTATGTATGTGGTTTTGACCATAAAAGACAAAGGATCTAGAAGGAGGGAGTTCATTGCCTATGGGAGGGAAAATAGAGAGGACTATAAGATAGCTATCAAATATTGGTCTTCTGGTCTACCTCTGGGAGCTGTAGCCTTAGCTTACGGGAAGAGCTGTTTCCATGAAGGTCTTCATAATATAGTAGAATGAAAAATAATATCACTATGGTGCTCAAGAGGAGGTTCTTTCTTCAGCCTCTAAATACCTTGGTACTTCAAATTCTCAGAGAAACACACAACATAACAGCATGACAGATATCCCTAGGGAATCCCAGAAATTAATGGGTGAGATTTTGCATGAAGCTGAATGCTTTATGTTAACAAGTGAGGAGAATAGACTCATGACTCCTTTAGCCCCCATAAACTTGGGAAGTCTGAGGGGACACAAATTAAATTAGAATTCTTAAGGCAGAACCCTGTCTTTCAGGAGATTATCACTTATTAGAAAAAGACAAATATGAAAGCATGAGAATAAGTTCAATCCATCTTCCAATTAATAAAATTGTTTTAGATATTTGCCATTTATCACCAAAGTTGAAGGTATGTCTCAGATAATTTTCTTAAAAGGCGATAAATGTGAAATTCACATTTGGGGGTCCTATGAGAGGTGCATTGCAGAGGCAGGTGGTCATCCTCAAGAGTTTTGCAAGTATTGATTTGACATGGAGTTGCTTCACACATGGGCAACTCTTTCTATCTGTGCACAAATGTGAAAAAGGATGAAGATTTATTCATTTAAAATAGTTGACTCTTCCAAGCAATAATGAAAAGAACAAAAACAATGAAATATGAAAACCTTTAGATTTCTTCTATGCCGGAAGTTTCCAAATCTGAGTGTATATCAGCATCATCTGGAGAGCTTTTAAAAATGCATATTCACAGGTTGTATCATCGGAGACTCTAAATCATGAGGTCAAGTGATGCTTAAGTGTTTTTTGTAAAAATTTACCAAGGTGATTTCAATATCTTTCCAGGTTTGACAACCATTGGGATATAGGATAGACAGTACAGGGGGAATCAGGGAAAGGAAAAATCAGTAGAAGTTGGAACCATCAGATAACTCTTCTTTGAAGAACAGAGACTTGAACAAGGTGTAACAGAAAGGGTGAGATTTGAACCAGGAATGAAATCCTAAACTATATGGAAAAAAGCATGTATTAGGTTAGTACTGGCAGTTATAAGAAATAAACCCCCAAGTTGCAGTAGCTGAAAGCAGGAGAAGTATATTTTTCCTTCAAGTAATGATTCAGTGAAGGTGTTCCTGGTTGGCTGCCAGTTTTTCACATGGTAGTTCAGGGGGTTCCCGGGCCAACCTTATTGTAATTCCACTATCCCTTAGGACCTTATCATCTTTTGTAAACAGCCAGTGAATGGAAGGTCCACCTGCTTCTTAAACCCCCTGACCCGGAAGAGATCCATATTACTTCTACACACACTTCATTGCTGAGAAATAATGATATGACCACACCTAGATACAAGAGGAGAGGGAGGCTACAAATTACAGTCCCTCTCTGAGCAGTTGAATCTCAATACCATAGCAGCATATCATAAATTTGTATGTATAGTAAACTACTTCTGTGAAGTGGGCAGCAAATCCTAAATAAAAGTAAATTCTCTCAGAGTTGTGCTACTTCAGATATTAATCTTTGTTATATGTGTATTTCATGGTTTTGTGCTGATGTATATTTCTGTATGATCATGTCGTATCCTTTTCTACTTTCCTTAGGTGCATGAACTGGAATTGATAATGGCGATGTACTTATAAACATCCTTTGACTTCATCAAACCCATGTTCTGAATCTGAGTATGAGAAGACGACTCCTGTAAGTAATTAACCAAGAGGCACACTGCCATCTTGGGTCACTTCATCCCCACAGGAGGGACTGAGAAGCTAAAGTAAAAGAGGATGCTGCCTGGGCACATTTGATTTTTTTTATGATTGTTTTTCCATTATAAATAGAAAGAGACAATAGAACCGGAAGGAATTCAGCTAAGGAAACATTCTGTGTTTATATGACCCACTTTCATGAGAATGGAGTAACATTCATGAGAATAGCCAAATGAGGGCCTTTCCAAAAGGAAAGATGTGAGAAAAACAGCCTTTAAACCTAGAGTGCCAAGGAAAAGAGGGGAATAAGACTAAGAGTTCAAGCCCCCTGAAGATTTAAATTCTGTGAGATAAGTAGGTGTGTGAAGAAGCTAAAAGTAGTTTTATTTCTTTTGTTACACATTTGATTTGTGTTAAGAACAATTGGTACTCTCATATAATTAAAGCAGTTCTGACATTTTGGTGTGTTTCATTGTTGGGCTATGCACAGAATGTTCCTACTCTCTTTGTTAATGTATTTTGAATAAAGATGGGTTTTTACATTCATTCTGACCTTGTGATACTACCTTGAGTTGCACAGTACTGTATAAAACGATAAAATAAATTTACAATGATCAGTCTTGGCTATTAATGAAAATATTGCTTATTGCCAAGAGGAAATGCATTTTGCACTATTCTAAACTGAGTGACAGTTTAGCCTGTTAAAATTATTTTTATAGGGGCAATGTGGCCTCAAGAAAAATCTGTTGTCTTGTGGTTCCCATGGATATGGGCATATTACTTATGATCTGAAAATGTTTGGGAGAAATAAAATTAGTGACATTTGTCAATATTAATCTAATCCTCTCTTGATTACAGTCTCTACAGAAGAGGGACACAAATATGTGATTTTTTTAAAAAGAATACTTAATTTTTTAAATAGCATATATTTGTCTTTGGAATTGATTGTATTTCTTTCTTCCAAGAATACTTCCTGTACCGTGCATGTTTTTTTGGGGATTAAATTAAAGTAACAGTTACTCTTCTGCGATTCATAGCATAACAATTCAGCAACTTCACATAAAACCTCCAGAATGTGGCCAAGAAATTTTTAAGGCATTTGAGTGGCCAACATTGATGTCATAAAGTACATACACACAGTTCAGATAGTTCCTTATCTGAGATCATCACAGACCATCAACCAGTGTTTATTGAAATCTAATTCATCAGTGGGTATTGTAACTTCTGTGAGAGTGGAGGAAGTTGATTAGACAAAGCAAAGAGACTTCCAAAATTTTTTCAGAAACACACAGGAACACTCTGACCCTAGAAAGTTCAATCTTCATTTATTTAACAAATATTCATTAACTAGGACTATTGTAAGCATGGGGTTTGGAGCAGGGAACTAGAAAGGCATGGTGCCTGCCTTTGTTGAACTTCTTTCAAATGGGGAAGATAAACAATAAACAAGTAAACACATAAGCATGTAAATCCAGCTGTAATAAGTGCTACAGAAAATAAATCAGAAGGGCTAGACAGTTATTAGGGGACATTATTTTATATAAAGTCATCAAGAAATGCCTTTCTCATAGGCATTCCCATGGCTCCCCCAGCAGTAGCCCTAGTGGCCCCGACCTGCCTGATTCCCCCTGCTGATGTCTAGTGGTTTAATCTCTGTCTTTCTGTCTAAGGCAGGATACAAGGGCCTCAAGCCCTATAACTTCCCACATTTGACTTTGGGTTTGGATGTTTTGTATAGTGTTTTTTTGTTTTTGTTTGCTTTGTTCTGAAATTAAAGTATGCAAAATAAATAAGATGCAGTTTGATAAATGACAAATAGGGCTCAGGAGTTACCAAGGCTCCCATAGTGGTATCCCAAAGGTCTGAGATATTATGTCCCTTGCCATGACTGCAACATGTAGAGGTGAGGAGCAGTTATAAGATGCAATGTGGTAATAATTCTCAGGTCAGGCCAGATAGTTATACCCAGAGCCAGACAAAAAAGTGAGAAGGAACTGTAATAGAAAACCAAAAGAGACCATGGTGATCTAGGGACACCTCAAATGTAATGCTCACAAAAAAGAATAGTACCTTTGCAATGTGTAAATGCTTTTTTCAAAAAGGGAAGCTGCCTCTGTCTTAGAAGTACTTGGAGTTAGGACAATGGGCCCTAAAAAAAAAAAATCCCTGTAAATCATCCAACAATTGCTATTCCTAGAGACCTTGAGTCATCAAGGAAAGATTAAATCAGGTTGAGTGTGTACTGCTTGAAAAGGTGGGGAATCTTATTTTACTAAATACTTCATCCTCTGCAGAATAATCAGTTTCCTGAGAAATCTCAATTCCCTGGGAGTTCTGATATCTGTGATTATACAGCTGTTTGTGTTCTCTGAGCATAAGAGTGATAATACTGGGAAGGGTAGAGACGAGTCTGCTGAAATTAAGCGGAAAAAGTTTTTACATTATTGTTAACTGAAGACCATACTTTACTCTGATCTCCGTAGCTTTTCCCTAATGTCCTTTTTTTTTTTGTCCCAGGATCCTATCCAGAATATTACATCATATTTATTTATCATGTATTCTTAGGTTCCTGTTGGCTGTGACAGTTACTCAGACTTTCTTTGTTTTTGATGACCTTGACAGTTTTGAGAAGTACTGATCAAGTATTTTGTAGGACACCCTCTTTTGGAATTGGTCTGATGTTTTCTTTATGACCGAACTGGAGTTATGGGATTTGGGGAGAAAAACCACAGAGGTCAAGTGCCATTCTCATCAGATCATACCAGTGGTACATATTATCAACCTGACTTATCACTGTTGATGTTAATCTTGGTCACCTGGCTAAGATACTACTTGTCTGATTTCTCCATTTTAAAGTTATTCTTTTTCCTCTTTTCCATATTTTACTCTTTGGAAAGAAGTCACTATGTGCAGCTCACACACAAGAAGGAGCAAGTCATATTCTACCTTCTTAAGGGTGGGGTATCTACATAAATTATTTGGAATTATTCTATAAGGGGTATTTGTCTATTCTCCTTATTCAGTGAACTACTCGTATCATTATGGACTCATGGTTATTTATTTTATACTCTGAGTTATAATCCAATATCACTTTATTTATCTTTTTGCTCAAATTATTCCAGCTTTGGCCATTGGGAACTCTTTCGGAAGGCTCCGAAGTCCCTTTGACATAGCTCTATCAATTAAAAAACAATTTTTTGGGAGTACTTCCTTAGTTTCTGGTAGTATAAATACTGCAGGCTTATCTTGAATATTTCCTATCTCAGTCCTAGAAGCAGCTATTTTTCCAAGGATGCCTGGTTCCTCTTATCTGAGAATGGTATTAGAAACCAAGATCTGAGCCATAGGTGTGCTCCTTGCTACTGAGATATTCTTGGTACAAGGTCCTCTCAACTGAGAGCAACAAAATATATGGGTGTCTATTAACCTGTGTATATACACACATCTGTACATATTCTCTATGCAGCCATCTGTATATAGATTAAGTTAAACATGTGTTTCTCACTGATGTCTCCAACTCTAATCCATTACCAAATGGATCATACTAGCATTCTCCCCTTGCTTTTCTCTAACTTCCCACCCCAATGGTGAAAAACCTGGCTTCCCCGAGTCTGTCATCCATACATTTAATGGTTCATCTCAAATATACATACGTAGTGTTTTCAGAATTTTTAACCCATACCCCATTGGGACACAACTTCATCAGCTAGAGTAGAGTGATTATATACAGTTCCTTTGCTTTTAGTTTTACTCCACTCATTTCTAGTATCACTTATGTCAGGACATTTTCCCATCACCCTCTTCAAAGTTACTTCATACATTTGTAATAAAGTTTGCTTATTTTGTCACATTCTGCATTCTATTTTTTGTATCTCCCTACGCCCCCACTGCTCAATCTCTTAAATTATGTTTTTTGAATTTCATATATTAAGCTTCACTCCTTGTGCTGTAAAGTTCTATAGATTTTGACCAGTGGATAAGTTTCATACAGAATGGTTTTATTGCCTTAAAAAAATTCCATGTGCTTTTCGTGTTCAACTCTCTCCCTACTCGATGAGTGCCTTGCAACCACTGATATCTGTACTTTTGTCCGTTCTACAATGTCATAAAGAAGTATGTGATATGAGGGCTTTTCGGACTGGTTTCTTTCACTTAGCAATATACATTTAAGGTTTATCCTTATTTTTAAATGACTTGATAGCTCATCCCTTTGTTGTCACAGAAAAAGATTACATTGTCAGGATGTACAATTTGTTCAACCATTCACCTATCCAAGGACATCTTGGTTGTTTCCAGTGTTTGGTGATTATGAATAAGGCTGCTCTAAACATTCGCATGCTGATTTTTGTGTGTATATAAGTTTCAAATCACTTGGATAAATATCGAGGATTTCGGCTGCCAGATTGTACAGTAAGACTATGTTCAGCTTTGTAAAAAACTGCTGTGTCTTCCAAGGTTTCTGTACCATTTTACATGCCTAACAGCAATGAATGAGAGTTCCTGTTGCCCCACCTCCTCACCAGCAATTGGTAGAGTCACCTTTTCTTAGATTTCAGCCATTCTAATAGGTGTGTAGTGGTATCTCGTTGTTTACATTTGCATTTCTAATGACAAATGATATGGAACATCTTTTCATATGCTTATTTGCCATCTATGTATCTTCTTTGGTGAAATGTGTGTTCAAATATCTTGCTGCCATTTTTCCTCTGGGCTCTGTGTTTATTTATTATTGAATTTTAAGAGTTCTTTTTATATTTTAATTAAAAAAAATACTTTTATATTTAAAAAGGAAGCCTGATTCAGCAAATATTCCCACGTACATAAAACTAAAATGTACTGATTAAACAAATCATTGGTTTTACGTGTTAGTGTACACAAAAGGTTGATTTGTGATCTGGTAGTTGTTCTTCCTTACCGTTTATACATTAACTTAGTATTTTCGTTTATGTCAATTGCAATCATAAATAACTTTGATTTAAACTTTCCTCCAGTCTTCTTTCATGTAAACTCCATGAGGCCAGACTTTATCTATTTTGTTCTACTCTCTATCTTCAACCCTTTGGAATAATAATCACTCAGTAAATATTGGTTGAATGAATGAATGAATGAATCTGAAAATGAAATAATATATCAGTTGAGTATAGAAATAGTTTAACATATTCACTAAATTTTTTCAATTATTTTGAAAAAATAATTGACATCATATGGAAACACCACTGCCAGCAATTTATAAGATTGCCTATTTCCAAGTAAAGCAAATTCTGTCCTAAGAATTTAAGGGACTGTATTGGTTTTAGATAGGCATGCCCAAAGGAATCTGATTTAACCATGCAATTTAAGACAGTGGACTTAGACAGTACTTTCCTTTTTATCTCTTTGTGTGTGCGTTCATAAAGGTACAACTTATTTAATATGATGAGAAAATATTTGTCATGTCTGTTACATTTATCAAACAAAGAATACATTTGGAAATACGATCTGGTTAGCATGAAGGTCATTGAAAGAAATATTTACCTGGACCAACTTTCAAGTGAGTACCATTTTTTTGGTTATTGTATTCAGATACACTTGCATGTTTTAGGTGGTTGCTGAAATTATCTGCAACAAACCTTGAATCTTCCTGTTTAAGATAATTTACAATGCATGCTTAGATTTCCAAATCAGGAAGTAGAACATACTTTTGATAAAAAGGAACAAAGACAAATATACTATGAATTCAAATAGCTAACTGATCTTCATGGGAGAAATACATAGTGAGATCGAAAGATAATATGGGCAGTCATCTATCTAATTTGTATTTATCTGCCAGAATACACATTTGAGTGTTAATCTTTGAAGTAACTGAAAACTCTACCCAATGCTTACTTATTAAAATGCTTTAGCAGATTATGCTGTATGAATCTCTATACACTGCTCTACCCAACTGCAGGCATTTGAACTACTTAGCTCCTTTCATAAGCTTCATGGTAACATTTAACCTGAGCAGACTCAATTGATATTATTTATAGAAGTACCAAAAATTGGTTTTGAAAGATTAGAAGTATCGACTTTACTGTGCTTTTGTTTTCTTATATTCATATAAAAAGATATTCAGACTCAGTAACATAGAAATATGTGACCTATTGATATAGCAAATATACAACATGAATGAATTTCCCTAGTAACTGCATATTGACAGGACACTCTCCATAATGAAAAGGATTTTGCTTCCCTTCAGTGTATTTGCTTGAGAGTGGCATGGGATGTTGACATACCGTATGTTTCTGGGTTGTAAAAATTTTTAATCGCTTAGTGTGTTCATCCATGAGGTGAAAGCGACCATCTCACTCAAGCCCATTATACAAATTAGAAGCCTTTGTTCCTTTCGTGTTTTGTTGGTAGGCATTAACACAGGCACTATGAACGTATTGGAGCTGAAAGAAATGGAGTGAAATTGCTCACACCATTACTTTAAATTGAAATGCAGACAGTTCATCTGCATAGAAGTCGTGAGATCTTTTTACCTGAAAGATTAAAAACACCAAATAGCAAAATGTAAACAATAACAAAAACCCACTAGATTTTACAGCGGCATTTTTCTCCCTCAGACACTGTACCTGTATAATGATTTTTGAAAATCCCTTATATTCGTCTCTAGTTGCTTCAGAACCTAATCGGAGCCTTGGTCTGGAAAACCAGCATTTTGAAATGAAAAGCATGTCCCCTTAGAACAGAAGTTGTATTCTTTTTCTATTTTCTTGTGTTACTATAAATTACCTTTTTTTTTAGCTCATTATTAAAGGCAAAATAGGTATGCATCATTAAACACTAATGATCCTACATTAGGAGAGAAAACTTGAACTAACCAACTTTCTACAGTCAAACTACTTCTGTTTCAAGAAAGCTTTTCGTGATCCTATATAGGTGTTTACTTCAAAAGGTGAGTTCTTAATAATACTAACTTTTTAATCTGCTTCAGTGTAAGAGAATGTTAGGAGAAAATATGGCATTTTATAATACAAGCTATTTTAAAGCAGATGGGCTATGTCAGTCTCCAAGACAGTTTCTGCACTTGTTCCTGTAGAAATCATAAATGTGCCAGAAACCGTGGGGATGTCATGCTAGCCAAATATAATAAAACATGGGACATTTTTCATTTTCTGAGAATATAATGATAGTAATAGCTATGCTTTATAAGTTCTCTTCTACAAATCAAATATGCAGAGTTGATAGTCAGCTCTTGAATGTTTTTGAGTGTGTACTACCTACTTACAGAATCACAGAAATATGCTAAATCTTGTATCTTAGTTTTGCATATGGGGAAACTGAGGCTCAGCTGATGACTAAAAAACTGAAAGAACTAAGGAGGGGGACTTTCACAAATTCCTTCATCACATTTCCCGCCTATGAGCCTTATATCCCTAGATCTGCCTTCCTGTGTTATCATCAGAGGTGAACTATGCATACCCCCATCTAAATCTAGTCACTCCACTTGTGTGTCAGATCTTAAACCCTCTTGCTTACTCATGGGAAGCACTGTAGCAATTCTCACCTTCCTTTCTGACATCATTAACCTTTGGTCTCTACTGAACCATTCCTAATTCTCCTATCTTAAAAAAGTAAATAAAAAAGGATCTTCTTCCAAATTCTCTCTTTACTTGCTTTATAGACCACCATATGCTCTCAGTTTTCTTTCCCTTTTGCTTAGTGCTCTACTGCAGTCCAGATCATTCTCTGGCTCCCTGACCTCTTAAATGTCAGAGATGTACCAAACTTGGGCACTGGTGCCCTCCTCTCCTACGTTCACTGTCCTGGTACTCTCATCTGGTCTTAGAGCTTTAAAGATCACCTATTTGATGACAACTTCCACATTTACATCTCCCAGCAGCTTCGCTATTGAAATCCATTCTTGCACAACCAACTGACTACCCAGTTATCTCCAGTTGGATGTCTAATAAATGCCCCAAATCCAACAGACAGTAACTGAACTCTTGTTGGTTTTTGTTTTTCCCTAAAAGCTGTTCCACCACAGTCTTCCCTTTCTCAGTAGATGGCAACTCCATCCTTCCAGGTTCCCAGGACACAAAGTTGCAATCACTTTTGACTCTTCTATTTCTCTCACATACTACATCTAATCCATCCGAAAACTGTGGTTTCACCTTCAAAATATATCCATTGTAAATCAACTATACTCCAATATAAAATAAAAATTAAATTAAAAAAATATGTCCAGAATCCAACTGTATATCACAATTATACTGCTGCTACCCTAGTCCAAGTCTCCATCATCTCTGACCTAGACCTCTGCAATGGCCTTCTAACTGGTCGTGTCAGGTCTAGGGACTTGCTGCCATGGAATTTACTCTCAACACAGCAGCCAGAGTGATTCTTTAGACACATGCGAATCATGTTATTCCTCTGATGAAAATTCTTCAATAGCATTCCATTTCCCAGAGTCTGTGTAGAGATATACATAAGTAAGGATATGATTAAATTTGAGGACAGTCTACTCAAAATTCCAAGGTATCGTGGAAGGGCATAGGCAATCACCTAACTGAATGTTGGAGGACCACTGTATCTTTCTCAGAAAAAAAGTAGCATCCACTCTATGAATTGAGGCATAAATAGATGTTATCCCAGAAACTGAATGGTAAGGCGTGGAGGCTGAGGGATCAGCACAGAACACTCAAATATTTGAGATTGTATAATGTGTCAGCACTTTAAAAAATGTAAATAGTTTACATCTATTTATTCATTTAATCTTCCCTACAAACCTTCCAAGTAAGAAGTCTTATTATCTTTATTTTACAGGTGCTGACAGTAACACACAGGTAGAGCAAGGATTCAAATTCACACGGTTCCTCTTTAAGAGTAAGGTACCAACTACTGTAATTGGAGAAGTTAGTGAGACTCAGATCCTAGAGAGCCTCAAGGTCCAAGTTAAAGGTTAGACTTTGTCCTAAGAATCATAGGACATATTTTTCCTACTTTGGACTGATCAGTAAAAATGAACTGGGCAAGAAGAAATTGCAGAGTACTATCTTAGGTTTAATAAACTGCCTAGATTAAAATAAATCTAAACTCCTTTAGTGGACTTTGTAAAGTCCCTTATAAATTCTAGCTCTCTGGCCTCATTTCAAGCCATTTGCCGTTTTTCTCTTCCCCTGCATCTCTCACCTTTGCATCTCACCTAAACTGTGCTCTAAACATTCTTGCGGGTACCTTCCCAGAAAAGTGTGCCCACGCACAAAAACTGCATACATTTTCACAGTTTCGACAGATGGAAATCCTCCAGCCTGGGTTAAGAGTTCAAACTCTAAAAACTTATTGTTTCCTGACTCACCACTTCTGATTGATTAGGTCTTTGGTCTATTTCCTTTTCCTAAAAAAAAAAAAAAAAGCAATTCTCTTCTCTACATAGGAGCCAATTACCAAATTACTCAGTACTCAGTTTAAATATCATAGATCTGGGAAATTTCTTCGAAGTCTTACTTTCCTCACCAAATGGGTATAGATAAATAGCCATATGTTAATCAGAATGGGCTAAGTTATGCTATACTATCGAACCACCTGATCTTGGGGCTTCACGCATCAGAGGATTTATTTTTTTTCTTCTGTGCAAAGGCCACTGTGAGGCAGACTACTTGTATCTCGTTTTGCTGAAATTTCAACTTGAGGCTTCCAATTTGCCATAACAGGGAAAGAGAGAGATGGGGAATGAAACTCCAGCTTAAAAATGCTTCTGCTTGGACCTGGAACATGTCATTTCTGCTTTCACTGCAATAGCTAGAACTTGCAATATGGTGGTAACAAAATGAGGGTTATGAGGAGTATATAGGGCAGTCAATAGTGCTTCCACAGGTAACGAGTAAACGTAAAGTAGTGGTCAGTTAATCTCTTTTCCAGCTCTTGGCTCATCTTGTGATAGTTATGTGTTTAAGTCTCTGTTTCTTCATTGGAACTATAAGCTCTTTTATTTATTTATTTTGCAATTCAGATAAACAACTAATACTTTATTCTAGTATAAGTATTCCTTTTTTTTTAAACATCTTTATTAGAGTATAATTGCTTTACAATGGTGTGTTAGTTTCTGCTTTATAACAAAGTAAATCAGTTATACAGATACATATGTCCCCATATCTCTTCCCTCTTGCATCTCCCTCCCTCCCACCCTCCCTATCCCACCCCTCTGGTGGTCACAAAACACCGACCTGATCTCCCTCTGCTATGCGGCTGCTTCCCACTAGCTATCTATTTTACATTTGGTAGTGTATATATATCCATGCCACTCTCTCACTTCGTCCCAGCTTACCCTTCCCCCTCCCCGTATCCTCAAGTCCATTCTCTAGTAGGTCTGCATCTTTGTGCCCATCTTGCCCCTAGGTTCTTCGGACCATTTTTTTTTATTTTTTATTTTTTTAGATTCCATATATATGTGTTAGCATACAGTATTTGTTTTTCTCTTTCTGACTTACTTCACTCTGTATGACAGTCTCTAGGTCCATCCACCTCACTACAAATAACTCAGTTTCATTCCTTTTTATGGCTGAGTAATATTCCATTGTATATATGTGCCACATCTTCTTTATCCATTCATCTGTCGATGGACACTTAGGTTGCTTCCATGTCCTGGCTATTGTAAATAGAGCTGCAATGAACATTTTGGTACATGACTCTTTTTGAATTATGGTTTTCTCAGGGTATGTGCCCAGTCGTGGGATTGCTGGGTCGTATGGTAGTTCTATTTTTAGGTTTTTTTGTTTGTTTGTTTTTTTAAACAACAGCTCCTGTTTATTTTTTTATTTTTATTTTATTTTATTTAATTAATTTATTTATTTATTTATTTTATTTATTTATGGCTGTGTTGGGTCTTCGTTTCTGTGCGAGAGCTTTCTCTAGCTGCAGCAAGTGGGGGCCACTTTTCATCGCGGTGCATGGGCCTCTCACTATCGTAGCCTCTCTTGTTGCGGAGCAGAGGCTCCAGACACACAGGCTCAGCAATTTTGGCTCACGGGCCTAGTCACTCTGCGGCATGTGGGATCCTCCCAGACCAGGGCTCGAACCCATGTCCCCTGCATTGGCAGGCAGATTCTCAACCACTGTGCCACCAGGGAAGCCCTATTTTTAGTTTTTTAAGGAACCTCCATACTGTTCTCCATAGTGGCTGTATCAATTTACATTCCCACCAACATTGCAAGAGGGTTCCCTTTTCTCCACACCCTCTCCAGAATTTATTGTTTGTAGATTTTTTGATGATGGCCATTCTGACCGGGGTGAGATGATATCTCATTGTAGTTTTGATTTGCATTTCTCTAATGATTAATAATGTTGAGCATTCTTTCATGTGTTTGTTGGCAATCTGTATATCTTCTTTGGAGAAATGTCTATTTAGGTCTTCTGCCCATTTTTGGATTGGGTTGTTTGTTTTTTTGATATTGAGCTGCATGAGTTGCTTGTATGTTTTAGAGATTACTCCTTTGTCAGTTGCTTCATTTGCAAATATTTTCTCCCATTCTGAGGGTTGTCTTTTCGTCTTGTTTATGGTTTCCTTTGCTGTGCAAAAGGTGTTAAGTTTCATTAGGTCCCATTTGTTTATTTTTGTTTTTATTTCCATTTCTCTAGGATGTGGGTCAAAAAGGATCTTGCTGTGATTTATGTCATAGAGTGTTCTGCCTATGTTTTCCTCTAAGAGTTTGATGGTGTCTGGCCTTACATTTAGGTCTTTAATCCATTTTGAGTTTATTTTTGTGTATGGTGTCAGGGAGTGTTCTAATTTCATTCTTTTACATGTAGCTGTCCAGTTTTCGCAGCACCACTTATTGAAGAGGCTGTCTTTTCTCCACTGTATAATCTTGCCTCCTTTATCAAAGATAAGGTGACCATATGTGTGTAGGTTTATCTCTGGGCTTTCTATCCGGTTCCATTGATCTATATTTCTGTTTTTGTGCCAGTACCATACTGTCTTGATTACTGTAGCTTTATAGTATAGTCTGAAGTCAGGGAGCCTGATTCCTCCAGCTCTGTTTTTCTTTCTCAAGATTGCCTTGGCTATTCGGAGTCTTTTGTGTTTCCATACAAATTGTGAAATTTTTTGTTCTAGTTCTGTGAACAATGCCATTGGTAGTTTGATAGGGATTGCATTGAATCTGTAGGTTGCTTTAGGTAGTAGAGTCATTTTCACAATGTTGATTCTTCCAATCCAAGAACATCGTATATCTCTCCATCTGTTTGTATCATCTTTAATTTCTTTCATCAGTGTCTTCTAGTTTTCTGCATACAGGTCTTTTGTCTCTTTAGATAGGCTTATTCCTAGGTATTTTATTCTTTTGTTGCAATGGTAAATGGGAGTGTTTTCTTAATTTCACTTTCAGATTTTTCATCATTAGTGTATAGGAATGCAAGAGATTTCTGTGCATTAATTTTGTATCCTGCTACTTTACCAAATTCATTGATTAGCTCTAGTAGTTTTCTGGTAGCATCTTTAGGATACTCTATGTATAGTATCATGTCATCTGCAAACAGTGACAGTTTTACTTCTTCTTTTCCAATTTGGATTCCTTTTATTTCTTTTTCTTCTCTAATTGCTGTGGTTAAAACTTCCAAAACTATGTTGAATAATAGTGGTGAGAGTGGGCAACCTTGTCTTGTTCCTGATCTTAGTGAAAATGATTTCAGTTTTTCACCATTGAGGACAATGTTGGCTGTGGGTTTGTCATATATGGCCTGTATTATTTTGAGGAAAGTTCCCTCTATGCCTACTTTCTGGAGGGTTTTAATCATAAATGGGTGTTGAATTTTGTCGAAAGCTTTCTCTGCATCTATTGAGATGATCATATGGTTTTTCTCCTTCAGTTTGTTAATATGTTGTATCACATTGATTGATTTGCGTATATTGAAGAATCCTTGCCTTCCTGGGATAAACCCCACTTGATCATGGTGTATGATCCTTTTAATGTGCTGTTGGATTCTGTTTGCTAGTATTTTGTTGAGGATTTTTGCATCTATGTTCATCAGTGATATTGGCTTGTAGTTTTCTTTCTTTGTGACATCTTTGTCTGGTTTTGGTGTCAGAGTGATGGTGGCCTTGTAGAATGAGTTTGGAAGTGTTCCTCCCTCTGCCATATTTTGGAAGAGTTTGAGAAGGATAGGTGTTATCTCTTCTCTAAATGTTTGATAGAATTCGCCTGTGAAGCCATCTGGTCCTGGGCTTTTGTTTGTTGGAAGATTTTTAATCACAGTTTCAATTTCAGTGCTTGTGATTGGTCTGTTCATATTTTCTATTTCTTCCTGGTTCAGTCTCGGAAGTTGTGTATTTCTAAGAATATGTCCATTTCTTCCAGGTTGTCCATTTTATTGGCATATAGTTGCTTGTAGTAATCTCTCATGATCCTTTGTATTTCTGCAGTGTCAGTTGTTACTTCTCCTTTTTCATTTCTAATTCTATTGATTTGAGTCTTCTCCCTTTTTTTCTTGATAAGTCTGGCTAATGGTTTATCAATTTAGTTTATCTTCTCAAAGAACCACCTTTTAGTTTTATTGATCTTTGCTATCATTTCCTTCATTTCTTTTTCATTTATTTCTGATCTGATCTTTATGATTTCTTTCCTTCTGCTCACTTTGGGGTTTTTTTGTTCTTCCTTCTCTAATTGCTTTAGGTGTAAGGTTAGGTTGTTTATTTGAGATGTTTCTTCTTTCTTAAGGTAGGATTGTATTGCTATAAACTTCCCTCTTAGAACTGCTTTTGCTGCATCCCATAGGTTTTGGGTCATTGTGTTTTCATTATCATTTGTTTCTAGGTATTTTCTGATTTCCTCTTTGATTTCTTCAGTGATCTCTTGGTTATTAAGTAGTGTGTTGTTTAGCCTCCATGTGTTTGTATTTCTTACAGATTTTTTCTTGTAATTGATATCTAGTCTCATAGCACTGTGGTCCGAAAAGATACTTGATATGATTTCAATTTTCTTAAATTTACCAAGGCTTGATTTGTGACCCAAGATATGACCTATCCTGGAGAATGTTCCATGAGCCCTTGAGAAGAATGTGTATTTTGTTGTTTTTGGATGGAATGTCCTATAAATATCAATTAAGTCCGTCTTGTTTAATGTATCATTTAAAGCTTGTGTTTCCTTATTTCTTTTGATTTCAGATGATCTGTCCATTGGTGAAAGTGGGGTGTTAAAGTCCCCTGCTATGGTTGTGTTACTGTCGATTTCCCCTTTTATGGCTGTTAGTATTTTCCTTATGTATTGAGGTGCTCCTATGTTGGGTGCATAAATATTTACAATTGTTATATCTTCTTCTTGGATTGATCCCTTGATCATTATGTAGTGTCCTTCTTTGTCTCTTGCAATAGTGTTTGTTTTAAAGTCTATTTTGTCTGATATGAGAATTGCTACTCCAGCTTTCTTTTGATTTCCATTTGCATGGAATATCTTTTTCCATCTCCTCACTTTCAGTCTATATGTGTACCTAGGTCTGAATTGGGTCTCGTGTAGACAGCATATATATGGGTCTTGTTTTTGTATCCATTCAGCCAGTCTGTGTCTTTTGGTTGGAGCATTTAATCCATTTACATTTAACATAATTATCAATATGTATGTTCCTATTACCATTTTCTTAGTTGTTTTGGGTTTGTTACTGTAGGTCTTTTCCTTCTCTTGTGTTTCCTGCCTAGAGAAGTTCCTTTAGCATTTGTTGTAAAGCTGGTTTGGTGGTGCTGAATTCTTAGCTTTTGCTTGTCTATAAAGCTTTTAATTTCTGAATGAGATCCTTGCTGGGTAGAGTAATCTTGGTTATAGGTTTTTCTCCTTCATCACTTTAAATATGTCCTGCCACTCCCTTCTGCCTTGCAGGGTTTCTGCTGAAAGATCAGCTGTTAACCTTATGGGGATTCCCTTATGTGTTATTTGTTGTTTTCCCCTTGCTGCTTTTAATATTTGTTCTTTGTATTTAATTTTTGATAGTTTATTTAATATGTGTCTTGGCATGTTTCTCCTTGGTTTTATCCTGTATGGGACTCTGTGCTTCCTGGACTTGATTAACTATTTCCTTTCCCATATTAGGGAAGTTTTCCACTATAATCTCTTCAAATATTTTCTCAGTCCCTTTCTTTTTCTCTTCTTCTTCTGGGACCCCTATAATTCAAATGTTGGTGCATTTAATGTTGTCCCAGAGGTCTCTGAGACTGTCCTCAATTCTTTTCATTCTTTTTTCTTTATTCTGCGCTGCAGTAGTTATTTCCACTATTTTATCTTCCAGGTCACTTATCCGTTCTTCTGCCTCAGTTATTCTGCCATTGATCCCCTCTAGAGAATTTTTAATTTCATTTATTGTGTTGTTCATCGCTGTTTGTTTGCACTTTAGTTCTTCTAGGTCCTTGTTAAACGTTTCTTGTATTTTCTCCATTCTATTTGCAAGATTTTGGATCATCTTTACTATCATTATTCTGAATTCTTTTTCAGGTAGACTGCCTATTTCCTCTTCATTTGTTAGGTCTGGTGGGTTTTTGCTTTGCTCCTTCATCTGCTGTGTGTTTCTCTGTCTTCTTATTTTGCCTAACTTACTGTGTTTGGGGTCTCCTTTTCACAGGCTGCATATTCATAGTTTCCGTTGTTTTTGGTGTCTGTCCCCAGTGGCTAAGGTTGGTTCAATGGGTTGTGTAGGTTCTTGGTGGAGGGCACTAGTGCCTGTGAAACTATAAGCTCTTAAAGGGCAAGACCACCATTTTATTTTTGTGTTTTTCCTAACTCCTAGTTTAATTAAAGTCTATTCAATTCAATTCAGTTAATGTTGTTGAGTTGCATTTATTAGACATGATTTGTATTGTAATCCAGCTTCCCAGAAAAGAGACACCCAGATAGAGATTAGCATGAAGGAAGTTTATTAAGACATGTTCTTTGGACCAGCAGCTACAGGGGAGTAAAGACAGCACCCCTGGGCAGTGGGAGAGTTTGGGCTCTGATGCAGGCTCAATGGAGATCTCCAACTGACTCTACTGGAAATCTAAGCTGAAATAGCTCTTTAGAGTTGTCCCAGTTTGGGGCTGAGTCCAGTTTTATATGCCAGCATCAGCCAGTCACTGAATTCAGGCTGCCACAGAGAAGGGGGATGTGATCTTGAACGAGGATGTCCAGTTCAATTGAAGGCAACTCCCAGAGGAAAAGTCCTTAGTTCTAAAGGGGAGATCTGGCTATAGCACAGTGTCCACTCCCATTTAACAAAAAGTAGGGGCACCTCATTGGATAGTGTATTTAAACTGTCCTATGTAAATAAATACTATATTTTCTTAGTATGCTAAGAAAACAGGAGTCATAGCCAATAGGCTAATAGACTCCTGTTTAAAACTACTTGACAATTTGGGGCTTAAGTGTTTTGTGACTTTCAGTTTATTTACTTCGGTATAAATCAAATTTTATTGTAATTTTCTAACCCTACATTCAGGACTCAGTATAAAATTGGTTTCCTAAACGGTACAGATAAATGCCACATTTTCATCCTAACATGTATTTACATCCACAGCTATTCAGTTGTGTGGGTAGTTTAAGCCTCTGAGTTGGGAATTGGTTTCACTCCTTTTTATCTATTCAGAAATACTTCATATGAGCAAAAGCTAATGTCTAAATAGAATTTACTCAACAACATAAAAATATGTTATGCAAAAGTAGAGCCAGAAAGAGTAACCGTTAGCTTTTTAATAGGCTCCAATAAATGAAAATGAGGTAGGATTGACAGCATTTAAAGTGACAGTCCTAACTTTATGAATGCCAGGCAAATATTTTTTTGTGATACCACATAGTTTATTTAACTCTTTTCCATGTTTTATTTTTCTCCCTTTAAAATGGAGATTAAAAAGCTTAAAATAAAATCGTATGTGATGGGTAAGGTATGGATGCTTCAAAACTTCTCAGATTGGACTTGTCTTACAAATATGTTTGATAGCTTCCCTTTGAATATTCACATGTAGAAAGCAGCTCCATTACAAACACACAATTGTGTGCTTTGGGCCAGTTAGTTTGAGGGCAGTGAAATAAAAACACCAATATGATAAGCCTTTATAGTAGAGTTGCTTAGAGCTTTTTAGGAGAGACAGATGTTTGAGCACAGAGTTTACCAGTTGAGAGATACTATAGTAGATATAGATTCAGAGTACAGCAGGAGCACATTACAGGGAACAGAAAATTCTGTATGTGAGAGTGTTTAAAAATGGTGAAGTAATAAATTTTGCCACGTAACAAATAATTTCAAAATTTTAGTGGCCTACAACAGCAAACATTCATTTTCATGCTCATAGTTGTGCAAGTCAACTGTGGTTCAGCTAGTCTCGGCTTGCTATGTCTGGGCCAGGCTGGACTCCAAGCTTCCTGTCAGGATCAGGTCTGCCCCAAGTATCTTCATTTGTACACCTGGCTGAAGGGGAGTAATTACTGAGGTGTTCTCTTCTCACAGCAAATCACAGCCATGCAAGAGGACAATTGCACATGTATGTTTAAAGATGCTGCTCACGTCCCATCCACCCATTAACATTTCATTGACCAAAGGAAGTCTAATGGCCAAGCTCAACATTGATGGGCCAAGGAAAAATACCCCACCCACACTAGTGACAAGGACTGCAAAGTCACATGGGGAATCCAAGGATGTAAATTCTGTAACAGATATATGATTAAAGATTCTGGAGCAACAGTCCAATCCTTCATAAAATTTCAAAGGAGACTTGACATATTTGAGCTGGGTCTTGAAGGATGAATAGGAGTCTACTAATAAAACTCCAAACTGAATCCAACTCTAACATCCTACTCTGCTACTTTTCCTACAACTTTAAGTTATTTAGTTTGAAAAAATATGTAATTACTTTATTCTCTTTGAGTAACCACCCTCTACAACTATCTGAAACTTGTTTATACTCAATGTCATTGTCAGACTAACTTACCTAACTTTTGGCATTGCTCAAGTTCTAGATAAGCTTCACTCCTGTCTTCCAAACACTTTTGCTCACTGTCTGTGAAGCTTATGCTTGCCTTTGAGACTGCTATATAGTATGCCTAGGTGTGTAGCTTTCCAACTTTCCGTTTTATTTGCAAATCTTCAGAACCGCTAATGTGCTCGGTATCTGCCCTGATACTTTCTTGAAGAGCTGTGATTTTTTTTACATGATACTTCTGCCATTTTTCAATACTCATTATCTCTATAAATATGCTATCTTTTTTATTTTTATATTATAAGTAATTTCTTTGTTTTATGTATAATCCAAATATCTCTCCACCCTTCAATATAAATCATCTTAAATTGACTCTTCAAGAATCCTTTGAATTGACTTATAGCTAAAACTTTTGATTCTGTGTAGTCACTTTTTTCCTATATGCTCAGCTGTAAATAATACTAAATCTGAGGGGTAAAAATAATAAAATGAGATTGCTTCCCATTTTGTATGTTCCTTGAGTTCTCTCTTATTATTTATAGTCATATTTCAATTGCTGGGTTATTTGAAGGCAAATCAGCACTATTGCTGGTTCCACATCCAGTTCCTGCCTTTCTCTGAGGAAAAGAATCTTTATAAGAAAAGAGCAGTTACTGAAAAGAAACAACTCTTGGAAGTAAGGAGTTAACAGGAGTTGTAACAAAAAGCAGTGCTAAAAAGAGATGAGAGGCTGTGGACTTGAGATCAGCAACCAGAAGAGATCATTGAGATTCATGAATGTAAGAGAAACACTTGCGTTGCCAAGGAAAAATTAAAAATTGTTGTCAAGTTCAGACAAACTATTAATGCATATGTAATGTGGAAGCACAGACTCCTGGTAAGAACTAGCCTTAGGCAGTATTTCATTTTAAAACAGAGAATAGTTTATATTATGATTCTACAAATGCATGTTGTCTAAATATTTTTGTTAATTGCAGAATATTTCAAGATAGTAAGGATCATCAAGTGTTGAAAATGTAGTGATTCATTTGACATTGAAAAAAAGGAAGTATAAGCATTTTAAGTATAAAAATTAAGGCTGTTCTGGATTTGAACTACATTCACACCTTGGAAATCAGCAGAAATCAAGGTCCTTCAGCTCGTAGAGAGTAGGTAAAGAATTTTCCTGAATATTTTGAAGCACAACTGGAAGGAAAACAGAATTTCAGTTTTCTTTCTTCTTTACCAGTATTTCTATAGTGCCTTATGCAAAGCTTTTCATATAAAATTTCCAAAATATATTGAACAAATGGATATTTATTGAGTAGCTCTATGTTGAGCATTGGAGTGGATAAGGAGGAGAAAGAGTACACAAAGTTTTATTCATTCAACTAATATTTAGTAAGCAGTTACTATGTACTATTTTAAATGCTGGGATTCAGTATTATGAACCAGGCAGGAAAAGTCCTTGATCTCAAGGAGCTTACATTCTACTTGGGTGAGAGATAAACAGCAAGCAATAAAAATGCAAAACAAAAGCAACAAGCTAATGTTAGATCATCAGCATCTCGAGCTATAAAGGAAATAAAGAAGGTAAAGTGATGCTGAGAGAAGACAGGAATAGGGGAATCCCCCTTATACATGGATGGATCAGTGATCAAGGGACAACTTTCTGCAAAGGTGCCACTTGAGCTAAGACCTCGTAATGAGGAGACAGCTATTTGTGGAGCCACTGGGGACAGTGGTTCAGACAGAAGGAAGAGCAAGTTCAAACTCACTGTGACAGAAAGAAAGCTCTGTGGGTCTGAGGAACAAAAAGGAGGCTGGTATGACTGGAGGGTATAGAATGTGGTAAATGAGAGGGGGAGTCGGGGACCAGAATATTAGAGCCTTGTACCTGAGGCAAGCATTTTGCATTTTATTTTAAACACAATGGGAATCCATCAGGGGGATTTTAGGAGGAGGGGGTTATATAATTTAATTTACAATTTCAAAAGTCATTCTGACTGCCTTTTGGGGAAAGATTTGGAGGGGGAGTGTGGGGGATGGTTGAAAGCTACCAGTTGTTAGGAGTCTATTACCCATAACCAAGGCCAGAGATCACTATGGTTTGGACTGGGTTACAATGGAAATAGATTTTAGGCACATTTTAGAGATAACTGACAGGTCTTGCAGATGGATTGCATGTGGATGGGAGGAAAATTGAGTAATCCAGAAAATTTCTGCTGTCTGGAATTATAGGTCTGGTTGGATGAGGGGTCATTTTATGAGATGGGAGAGACTCCTGACTGAAAGAAACTGCTTTTTGTTGTAAAAAAAAAAAGCAAAGAAATAATGGTTAAAGAAAGTTTACAGTTTAGCTAGCAAAGAACACACACATATATACACATGATGCTAAAGGCAAGTTAAGAAGTAGCTAAATAAATTATAAGACACTGAAGGAATACAGAGGAAGCGCTTATTCATTCTGAGTGAATCCTTTCACATGTGTTTGACTGTGTGTCAGAATTTCTAACTTGAAATGATGTAAATACCAAAAGCACTTAATTGTTTCACATTGCGTGAAATCTGGATGTACATGTTTAGTCCAACCACTCAATAATATAAAAAAGGTCAGCTAGTACTTATTTTAGCTTTTCCCTCATGGTTTCAAAATAACTGAGGTAGCTCTAGCAACATATTCTCACATGACAGAACCTCAGCTGAAGAAAGGGGATGGGAGGAAAAAAGAAGCCCATTTCGTGTTGGCTTTTTCTTTTAATCAGGAAATTTTTTTCCTAGAAGCCCTCTAGCTGATACCTATTACATCTAATTGGACCATGTACTTGTCTTTGGATCAAAAACTGACAAAAGGAAACTAAATTGACAATATTGATTGAGATCAATCATAATTGAGCTTTTGAGTCTGGGGTCATAGCTGCCTAAAAGTAATAGGGATTCTTCAAGCAAAAAAAAAGGACTATTTGCCACACTGGATGTGATCAGAGACCCAAAGATTCAGTTTTTAGCTAGGCCTTCAGTGATAAAGGCAAAGTTGTTATATTTGCAAGCTTGCTATATTCCAGGCTAAGTTGAATGCCTGGCACAAGGTAGACAATCTATAAATACACATTATTAAATGAATAATTAATATATGTTTGTTGACTGGATCACCACTTATACATGAAAAATACAAGAGGTTTTATACAAGAGGTCGGAGTGGTAAGCTAACTTGTTCAAGCTAATTCAGTAATAAATGTTAGAGCAAGATGCAAACTCAAATGGCTTTTGTTCCAATGCCTGGACTCTGCTCATTGAGGTAGATTGATTTTCACTAAAGTCTAATGGTACAGTTGACTACACAACCCTAAAAGGACACTAAATCCAAGGTCTGAGAAAGGGGAGATTCTCAAGTAGAGTCAAGAAATCTTAGGAAACTAGCCACATAGTTTTTTATTTCCTTTAATTTAATTTTGAATTCTTTCATTTGCCTTTGGCAGAGCACGTCAACAGCCCACCTCTCAAACTACCAAAACTATAAAAATTTTGCCTCTTTCTTGATCTTTCACAACCTCTTAACATCCACACAACTGCCATGATGATCTCTATTTCCTTGGTTTCTCCCTATTTTTCAAGTTTATCTGTCCCATCATATCCTTATTTCCTTCTCCAGCCACACTAGAACTTGTGGTCAATTCTGTCACCTATTCTCTCACAGGCAGACATACCTCCCTCACTGACTGACCTTCTGGATCAATTACAAACCTGTGTCAAGCCAACTTCCTGTTTCATTTCTTCCTCTGACAGAGCCACTGAAAATGGTAGAGAGAATCCCATAAAACATTATTGCCCTGGTACACTAGAAATGGATGTTCCCCATCTCATGGCACCCTTCAGTCTCATTGAGCAATTCATTTGTTTGTACCCCATCACCAATGCTTCTGACTTCCTAGAGTAACTCTTCCAAATCTTTTTTTCCCCTCCTCAAGTCCCCTTCTTTAGGACTTTTACAAAACTGTTGTGTTTCTTCTTCTTGGCACATCGTAAAATTGTTCTTTGCCATCCTCTTGGTTTGGCATTGCCATGTTAGATACTGAGGTGTGACTTGGTCAATGAAATGTGTCACTATATGTGGAAGTTTTGAAAGCCAATTCACCATGTTCCCTTTCCCTCGTTTTGGTGATCAAGCATGTGTCAAGCTGGAGCCTTCATAAGCCTAGTCCCCAAAGGACTTTAATAAGCTCTATCCTCCCAGTGGTGTATGTTGTACATGAAGAAGAAAAGTTTTTGCTGTGTTAAGCCATAAAGAGTTGGGATTTGTTTGTTAACACTGCATAATTCAGCCTATCCTGACTGATGCAACCACTTTATAGAATTTCACGTAATCCTCCCCTTGAAATTTCTTTTTTGGGTTTTAGCATTCCATTATCTTCCCATCCTTAGGCTATAATTTTTTTATTCCTACTTTTCAGTCCTCATGATAGTTTCCCTCTTTTTCCACTCCACTGTCTTCTTTTTTCCTTCTGCACAATCGTGGATCAGCGCATTTACTGTCAATTCTTCAACTTCTATCTAAAACCTAATAACTCTAAAGTTTGTAACTCCAATAAAAACCTCTCCCCAAATATTCAGATCCACATGTCCAAACGCTATAGACAATTTTCACCTGGATATTTTCCTCAACTTCAATTTTTCTCTAATTGTTCTCACTAAAGAAATTCTTTCTTTTAAATTCCATCTCTTTGTAAATGTTCCTTCAATCTACGCATATCCTAAACCAGAAATCTGGAAATAATCATAGTTTTATTCCTCTAAGTCACTCCAAATAGCCTGTCATTATATAAATTCTACACCTGAAATAGTTTTTTTTTATCTTCTTCTTTGCCTGTTCTCCTTCTGGGACTGTACAATCCTAAGCCATGACAATTTCAATAGCCTTCTGAAGTCTTCCCCTCCCTCATCAAGAGCACACACTGCTGCCAGAGTTCTATTTATAAAATATTGGTTAGATCACATAACTCTCATATTTAAAAATGGCTCTGAAACTTTACTGTCAATAGCACAGAAACTATATTTCTAGCATAGCATAAGAAGACCATCAAAGACCATTCGTGTCTAAAATCACCTTTCTCGGGGGGTGGGGGTGGTGTGATGAATTGGGCGTTTGGGATTGACATGTATATATTGATGTGTATAAAATTGATGACTAATAAAAAAATAAAATAAAATCACCTTTCTGTAATCCTCTTGCACCTTCCAATAATATTTGTGTAGAAGTAGACATATATTTCTTGATACATTTGTTTATGACATTTCCTCATCTGGAATGACCTTTCCCTCTTCTTTTTGAATGATGACCACTAAAGTCTTTAGCAACTCTTCCTCTGACAAAATGAATCATTTCCCCTCTGTGTTTCAATGATGAACTATAGATAACATTTACTGAGCAATTGCTACCTGTATTAGTTTCCTAAGGCTATGCAATAAATTACCATAAACTTGATGGCTTAAAACAACAGAAGTTTATTCTCTCACACTTCTGGAGTCTAGGAATTTGAATTAGGTGTTAGCAGCGTCATACTTCCTCTAAAAGCTCTAGAGAAAAATCATTTCCTCCTTCCTTGTAGCTTTCGGTGGTTGCTGGCAGTCCTTGATGTTCCTAGGTTTACAGATGCATCACTTCAATCTCTGCCTCCGTTTTTCACATAGCCTTACTCCCTGTGTGCCTCCTCTGTGTCTCTGTATCCATGTCTCCCTCTCCTTTCTCTTATTGTAAAGACACCAGTCATTTAATTTAGGGCTGATGCTAATCCAGTATGACCTCATCTTAACTTGATTATATCTGCAAAGACCCTATTTCCAAATAAGGTCTCATCCACAGGTACCATGGGTTAGAACTTAAATATATATATATATATATGTGTTTTTTTCCGAAGGGGAGGGCACAGTTAAAACGCTACACAACCTTTTAGCATTGTGCTGAGCACTTAAAGGCATGAGGTTCAACCATACGAAATTGCCATTTTTGTAGATCAAAACAAGGTGATTCTTGACAATTTCATATGGTTCAATCCAATATTAACACATTGAGTGTTCATAAATCTCTATCAGGTGACACTACTATTATTCTCATATTAAGGGGAGGAGACAGAGGAGGTTCATTAACTTGCTCCAGGGCATATAATTAGTAAGTGATAGAGCCAGAATGAAACCTACTGAGCCGAACTCCAGCATCCACTCTCTTCACCATTATAATATGTCACTCCTCTGCCCACATTAAATCTTGTGTACAACTCTATTATATCATTTATCACATAGCTGACATGTCTATTCCCCTTCATTCTATTCTCTGAGCTGCTTTAGGAAGTTCTATTCACTATGTTTTCCCAACCCTAAATATAGTGCATGCCATTAGGTAGAAAACAAATGTTCCTTGAAAAAAAATAAATGAACACATGGTCTGGAAAATGTTTACTCCCCTAAAGAAAAAAGAGAAGATACTTGGGAATAATAAAATTTCTTACCCATCCCTGGCCATTACATGTTACTAAGGACAATATAGTCATGACTGAGAAGCTATTGGGAATTCAGTCATGGTCTCATATGACAGAGCTGCAGCCTCTCACCCTCATTCTAAAATCGCCCCATCTCATTCTCAGCTCCAGTTCTACCATTGCAAGTATTCCCCTCACTCTGCCTTACACTTAAATGACAGTTAAACCCAGATTAAGCCAAAATAAATTGATTCTTTTCTCCCACCTGGGCAGAATTACTGAGATTTAACTTCTGAAACTGTTTTTCTTTCCCTTTTTTTTCCAAATGTCAATATGTACGTTTTAAATTTCAAAGTAAATGGAAATGATTTTTCTAATTAAAGAAAAATTGATTAGAAGTATATTAATGTGTGATTATTTAATAAAAGGAGCAGTTCTGCCCTAGGGTGTAATAAGCTAGAACAGCATCACTCCCAACTTTACGATGAGTATAAGAGCCAGATTCACTTCAAATTCACAACTCTTTTTGATCCCATCAGAGAGCTGAGGTGGCAAGCAACTAGACCAACATCTGAGGAGAGACAAGCCCTTGCACATATTTATCTGGAATATATACCATCTAATATTTGATAAAGGCTAAAAGTGGGCTGACTGAACAGTGCGTTCAGAATTTGGTGGAGGCCATACCTTCTTCTAGGCTCCTCCATGACCTCATAGTGCGCTCACAGAAAATATCAAGAGATCTAAGAAAGTTTGCATTGTAGTGTAAAAGTAGGGGAAGACAACAGCAGTCATGCAGGAAAGGCAAAAAACTCCTTACTCTTCACTTATGAAATAAAAAGCTGATTCTTCAGGTAGAAGAGTAACAGGCAACCTCACCCTCGGGCACCGGTAAGAACTTATTACAGCTTGGAAAAGGGAACAGGGAAGACAACCTATGCTACAAAGAAGGAACTTTACCCAAATAAAAAACTAACTGTATAGGTTAATTTATAGGTACAGCGCAGAAAGATGAACAGATTCTGACAAATAAACCTAACTATATTAAAAACGAATTCATAGCCAGGCTCAAAAGGATAGGGAAGAATGGAGCTGACTGAAGTTACTTTGGAAAAGAGCATTTTGATTAGATAATATAAGGCTGAAGACCAAAAGGGCTGTCCGAAAATCCTGTATTCCTATATTATAGTTGGTAAATTTGTTTCTCACAGAGGCATGGGCTAGCAAGTCTGAAACTAGTTTATATGTTTACTAGGGTTTAACAAGTAGTAAATATATTGCTGATAATAAAAACAGATTACTCACTTTTGGAGAAAGAAGTTCACAACCTTGAGAGTCCCTGCGTGAAATTCGAAACTGGCCCCTCTATATGGAGGACAAGGAAAGACCGAAGAACAGGGCAGACCACTCCAGATTAGTAGGTGGCAAGTTTAATAAGCAAGGGAGCTTACATACAAGGCTTCTTCTTGATGGCCACAAGATAAGTGGATCTCCACGGCCACCCGAAGTTTGTGTAGAGAACTTAACAGGGTTCAGTCACATATACTCTCCAGATGGTCTCAACAGCACTTTACTCTCTCAAAGCTGCATCCTTGGACTGGCTCCTAGCGGGTGGAGCATACATTCCAAGGACAGGGAAGGGGGTAAGGAGCCTCCGATTGCCCAGGTACAGCTCAAGAGTCAACTGTCAATCACATCCTCTTGATGACCTCCTCCAAAAAGTTACATAAGGAAGGGATGAAGGCTAAAATGGTCTCTGTGTTTTTGGACTGGAATTGGAGGTAACAATATGGAGTCATGCATTTGTTTTAATAGTTTGGACTTAATAATAATAATAATGATCCTAACTCTACTGAGAGGGACTAGAAGTAATAATACCCCAGGAATAGTGAGCTATAACTAGCATCCAAATCTTGGTTTTTAAATAACATTTTTAAATAAAAGAAATCAGAGCTCCTTGGAGAACTGGTTGATTCCATATTGGGGGTAGGGAAAATAAGACAAGCGTGCCTGGAGCATCTTGTAGTGACGGAAAGTATGGCAGTGCAAAAAGAAAAGATGAAGGGAGGAAGGAAGAGAGGGAAGGGGAGGGGAGGGAATGAAAGAAAGAAAGAATAAAAGGATGGAAGCATGTCAAAAGGGTACAGAGGCCAACCTGATGGAGCTTCCAGTAGACAAAGAACAACTTTAGCAGAAATATTAATAATGGTGATATTTGTTTATAACAAAGAATAAAACAAAGTGTCCATACTGAAATAAATAAACAAACAAGAAGAGATTATGCTTTCTTACAGAAGAATGGGAATTAATGACAAGGAAAGAATGAGAGAAATAGAAAATCACTATTAAAACATCACAATAATAATTGCTGCAGGCAAGGTCCACTGATGAATGCTAAGAGTAGTGGGCTAAAATTTAAGCAGAAACAGAATATTTGCAGTCTCAAATTATCCACCCCCAAATATTGAGTAATTACCAAGGGAAAAATAGTAACTGTATAGTAGGGAATCCTGGCTGAAATCACCTTAACCAAATAATCAAGGTTAACATCACCAGTTATAGACATAAACATCATGTACCCCTGATCTGATGCCCTGAGCATAAGTATAATATAATCAAGATTATACCAACACAGGCCAACCCAAATTGAGGGCCATTCTACAAAATAACCGCCCAGTACTCATCAAATGTATCAAGATCGTGAAAGACAAGGCTAAAATTCTGTCACAGAATGGAAGCATATCAACCAAATGTAATGTGGAATCCTGGATTATGTTATAGAACAGAAGAAGAACATTAGTGGAGATACTAGTGAAATCAAAATAAATTCTGTAGTTAATATATTTGTACCAAGTTTCATTTATTAGTTTTTCCTAATGGCATAAAATCATATAAGATATTAGCACAAAGGGTACTGGAGTGAAGGATATATGGGAACTTTCCCTACTGTTTTGGCAACTTTCTGTAGGATTAAAATTATCTTATTATCTCCAAAATTTTTTTAAGTTAACATTCACTTGGAAAAACTAGATATGGATATGGACAGACAATTTATCAATCTGCAAAATAGATTCCTCTGGGCTACCAGCCACCTAAGGAATGGGTTCAGGGTAATAACCCAATCTAAAGTATGATCATTTAAAGTGTATAAGGAAAGAATTATAGACAACAAGGCAAAATGAACATTGAATCAGTGATCAAGAGCTTGTGAAATCACCATCCTTGAAGAATTTGAAGGACAAGCTACATAACCAGCTGTACTGACAGGCTGAGGCTTTGTTCTTTAGGACAGATAGGGCACTCTGCACCCTCTGTTTCTTCCACATAGAAGATTTTTTTATTTTTATTTTTTAAAATTAATTAATTAATTAATTAATTTATGGCTGCGTTGGGTCTTCGTTGCTGCACGCGGGCTTTCTCTAGTTGCGGCGAGCGGGGACTACTCTTCATTGTGGTGCGCGGGCTTCTATTGCGGTGGCTTCTCTTGTTGTGGAGCACAGGCTGTAGGCATGTGAGCTTCAGTAGTTGTGGCACACAGGCTCAGTAGTTGTGGCGCATGGGCTTAGTTGCTCCACGGCATGTGGGATCTTCCCAGACCAGGGATCGAACCCATGTCCCCTGCACTGGCAGGCGGATTCTTAACCACTGCACCATCAGGGAAGTCCCCACATAGAAGATTTAAGAAATAACTTCACACTGCTCTGTGTATTTGCATGTGGATTAATGGACATCCACAGAGTTCTACTAAAATATACCATTTAAGCAAATCCTAGACCTGGAAACATTTTAAGGAAGCACACATCAGAAAATTTGGGCTATGAATTGAATAAAATACACAGAGTTTTACATCTTTTTTCCTTATTCATTACATTTTAAGCTCAAGTGGTTTCCCATCTGGACCAAGAAATTGCATTGCTGAACTGTTAATATTCTTTCCCTTGGAAATTTTATTATAATTCATTTTGAAGAGGTGTATGGTCTGATGGACTAGAAAGTCCACTGATTTGACAGAGATAATGTGTAAAATAATCTTTATCTTTGTGGAAGTTACCAATGGCTCAGTCTTGATAGTCAGTGGTTTTCTGGTGAGATGATAAAATCTTTAAATCTTGATTTTTCCCAGGGTCATTTCATTTCGGATTATGCAGTCTGATTCACTGAAGGAAGCTGCACCAGGGAACAATATAATTTTGCAGCAGCTCTTTAACAAAGAGTCGGGGAGATATTCCGTTTCTGATTCAAGGGACAATTCCATAGACTAGCTTTCTTCTTTTTCCATCTCTCTCTCTCTCTCTGTTGGCCTCTTTTTCTCTGTTGATTTTCTTCTTGGAAGTTTTGCAGCTGAAACACAGGTGGGCGGGTGTGGAATTTTGGTTTCCTTTTCACGGTTTCTTCTACATTGCTTTAAATCTCCACTGTTTTGAACAGCCTGACTGATCCTTTTAGTATTGACGTCAGGAGAGGAGACAGAGAACTGGAAAATTATTAAAAATAGGTTTCATTGTCTACAGAACGATGTTGATCCTTGATTAATAACAATAAATACTTTATGTTTCTTGAACCACTGCATTTCTTATTATTTTCATTAGGTTTATAATGAAACCTATGGCTCACTGAACTTTTTATTTTTCATCCAGATAATTTGGTGTGATGTTGTCATTATATGCTGAAGGCAAGGGAAGAAATGCCAAAGATTGGTGGGTACAGAAAAGAAGTGAAGGGAAAGGAAGAAATGGGTACTGGTTACTTTTGAAATTTCTTACTATAAGGATACAGTTTGCGCTGAAGGAGGAATATTCATTTAACATACACATATTGATTACTTACTATGCAGGAGGCACAAAGAATGCTATGCTGACAATATAAAGTTCCAGACCTCTTGGAAAGTGCCAAGGTCGTATCTGTGGTCCTCTTCCTTGAGGGACTCTAGATAAGATATGATTTTTAAAACCTTGATATTCCATGGCATTTTGCACGATTCTTCTCATTTTAGAGAATACTGTTTTTGTGGCTCCCTCTGCCTTTATATCCCACATCCAGCCCAGACACACAAGTCAGCCCCCTCAGCAGTTTCTGCAATAGATTCACTCCTAAGAAGCTTTTTCGAAGTTTAATAGAATTTAGAGCAAATTTGGAGTCGTAAGAAACTGTTACATTTTGCAGTAAGTAGGTCATTCGCTTTTTCTCTTCACCCCTTTTTCCCTTTACTCTGCAGACCAGTGTATCTCTTCTGATTCTGAGCTTCAGGATTGCACAGCCAAACATATGAAGGTGCTTAGCTTAATAAGGGCCCTCCACTGAAAAGCATCATCCTTAGAAGGCAGTTGGAAAAACAAAAAGCATAATGATAATAATAAGTAAAATAACAACAACAACAGTAATGACCATCCTGTTATACGTATTTTCATGCTTCCCACAGCTCCCACTCCATCTACATTATACTGCTTCCCACCTTCAATACTGCCTTTTCATAGTGAATTTCAATCACTTGCAGAAGTATTACATGGAAAATAATTAATTATTTATTATTAATGAATTAATATTAACTCAAAGAGAAAATATATAAATTATTTTACAGTCTATATTCACAGAAAGATTGTTCACATCCTGAAATAAATCAATCTCTCTCAATAGTTTAATAAAGAAATGATCTAGTCGCTTGAGTAGAATACAAAGTAAGTTTTTGTTCATATTTGGATTTCTAACATGTTCACATTCAGTCCTTTACTCTCCATTTCTATCAAGTATAAGTCTTTTGATTTTAAACAGCAGGAACAAAAAAGAAATGAGAACAATAGAGCTTTTACATCTTTTAGGTGACATGTTGCATAAACCTTAAATTTGATTAAAATTTTTGTGAGTTTCTAGTGTAGTTATTTGAGTCATTCTAATGAAATAAGACTTGAAGTTCAGAAAAGTAAAATCATAGTGTATTAGAAAAAGTGTCACTTAGAAAATTTATGTTTAATATATAAATTCAACCAGCTGCCCCAGACATCATGATTTAACATAATGACTGTAGGTTAGACATGAACCACACCTACATAATTTTCCAAGTGATTTGTCTGCATTGGTTCCAATTTGATTTCTTTAAGGATTTATTAGGCTTGTTTTAAAAGTATTTAGATGTTTAATATAGATGAACAAACCCTAGGGAAGGAGTAAGCAAAATATCAGTTTATACATTCAGAACACAAGTTAATAATAGCTAAAATTATTATGCGATCATAAAACTATGGTAAGAAAGGCGGGAAGGACAAAGTGAAAGGCCAATTGCTTTTCTATTATATGTCACAGTGGAGAATGTTACAAGTATAATTGAAACCGTGTTAAAGAATGGAGGAAAGATGGTAATAAAAACTGAATAGCCAGAGAAGAATCAGTTTTTCAGACGTTTCAAATACTTGATTGCTAAAAGAAATTTTAACAGAGACAGGAAGTTGCCTTTATATATCCTAGTATGGATATCATTTGGAGCGCTAGAATATTTTGTAATATATTCAGCTGGAGACCATCACCAAAAATAAAGGAACTACTTTAAGAAAGACTACCATTGGGAAATATCAGTTTTACCTTTAGAATTTATAATATTTAGACTAATTTCCCTGAAGTACAGGAGAACATTGTTTCAACAAATGCAATGTATGAAGAAAATAATGCTTCATTTTTTTTCTCGTCCTTAGCCAAATTGTTTTTAGCCAAGTAGTTACTTTTACTATATCCATGGAACCTATACTAAACTAGCCTTCATTAAGTATTAAATAAAAAGGAAATTTTTTTTCAATGAAGCTGTGGATTCAATCTAACTACATATACTCAAATATTACCACTGATTTACACATCTAGGCTTTCAAATGGGTAATATGTATCCAAGGGAGAAGACTGTTGGCTCTTATCAACATAGGTCTAGTTGCTAAGGGAAATAGATGATTTTTATATATAATCTTAAGTATAAAATTTGAGGATCCTCCAACGAAGTCGTACCTCTGTGACTGAAAAAGGCAAAATCTTCATGAAAATATAAGGAACCTGAGGCTGTCGTAAAGCATGAAAAAGAAGCATGAAACCTCTGCTCACACAGGTTACATATACTTTTAAAAATTCACTTCTATCTAATAATAATTTACTGATATTTTGCATATACATTAGCACTAAAGCTAAATGTTGAGCATGTACACTTTGTAGAGTCTTTGAGACTTGGATTTGTACTCTGGCTTTAGCATTTACCAGATGTAAGACCTTGGGCAAAGACACTTACAGCTCTGAGACTCAGTTTTACCATCTGTAAAGTGGGCTATGAATGCTTTTTCATCAAATTTATTCTGAATATTAAGTGAGCTAAGGTTTACAAACTTATCTTACATGGCTGACATATCATGAGTGCTCATTCTTTTTAAAAAATGGTGGTTTTTTTAGAAACATTTTAGAAGAGTCTCATTTTCACACATCCACTCCAACTCCCAAGAAACAGCAGAAGGGAAAAGCCTGAAGACATTCTGAAGAACATAAGTACTATTCATCTTCTCCATTCAACCCTAATCCTCAGCAAGACTTTTCCACCAGAGCACTATTTGATTTTCTCCACGTTTAGTATTGAAAGACATTTATGAGGATAGTTGATGGTTCCTATTTGAGTTCTGGCACCATTTTCCAGTAGAATTCTCACTTTATCTGCATATCAATATTGAGTTGTCTTAACGTGAAGCCTCTGTCACCAAAATTTTGGTTTAAAAAACATTTGGGGAAGGGTCAGAATATAAGCAGCAACAAAAACACATTTTTGGAGAGGAGGATATGTCTGTCATTGTCCATTTGCCCTTCCTTTGTCTTTTCCTCCATCACAGGATCTGATCTCAAAAAACTGTATTTCCCGGGCTCCATTGCCAACTGGCTTAAGGTTGGGTTTTGTCAAGAGAAATCACTGATGGGAGACAGGAGGGTTGGAGGATGGGAGAAAAGGGGATATTGTCACCCTTTCTCTTCTTTAGGCAGCATCTCTAGCTATTGTTATTTGTCCTCTGAGGTCCCAGCATGGACCAGGCAGCCTGACTTCTGGCTTCGGTTATACCGTTTCCTCCCTGGAATCCTCTCATCCTATCACAGCTGCTTCTTCCTCCTTGTGCTAATCTTGGAATTGCCTCATTGGACCACGTTTGTAAGCTCTTCCAGCACTGTTATAAGTTCCACATCCACATATCGGCTTCCTTCTAATCAACCACATGATGGAATTCTGATTTCTTGAATAGGTCCTGAAATTCAGGAGAATGGAGTTTCCCATACAGGGGCTAAAAATAAATTATGAAAGAACAAGATTTTAATGCCATCCATCATAAAGACCTGTTTTATAATACCTGATGCCTTCGTATCATTTACCACTAAGAAACGATCACTCTTCCAACATTCTCCAAACATGGAATTCAGTGTCTGGAGCAGAGGCCCTCCTCCTCTTTCCAGGAATTTGATGTAGGTCTCTTTCCATGACTAAATTGTGTTCCTTTAAAACAGTTTTGGACTTATGTGGCATAGCTGATTATGATAATATTTTTGATTTGGAAATTATCTGAGGTTTAGTGTTTCATTTCTGGTTTTGTTTTAATTAAATAAGTTTTTCATTTTAGCCATTTTTTTTAACCTGAGAAATAGAATATCAGTTATTGTATAGTTTGCAAATAGTTTTAATGATTCTAAACATAACTTTAATTATGTACATTCTAAGAGCCTTCAATGTAGCCGTAAAGATTAGCTTTATCAAATACTTTAAATGAACAACCGTCTCCCACTCCACCAGTACTCCCCTCTCGCAAGAAAAAATTCTTTTTAGTACTATGTGAGTCACAACTTGGCTTAGTTCTCGAAGGACTTAATTTTACTGAACATACTTTTGTAACTTGAGGCTCTCAATTCTTAAATTTATTGAAACTCATATTGAGTCTGCTAAAGAACGTGCCTAGTTACCAGTCACTGGCTAGTGTCTCTGAAGACAAACTTCCTGAGCTTCACGTCCACAAACCTTGCTATTTTCATGTGCTGTCTCCAGCCCTCTGATATAGGGTTCCAGTATATTACTTGCAAAACATCTATTAGAACTCTAGTTTTCAGTTTTTGAGCATCTTGTTAAAGCCTGTACATTTTCAATTCTTTATGACATGATTACATGAAAACATAATCTTTCTTATCAGAAGTCATAAAACCATATGAAGAATCAAATCCCACTATTTAAGATAAAAGAAAGGTTTATTTTGTATCACTCAGTTGCTAGTGGTCTCGCGGCTATCATGAAACTCTTAAACATCACTCAGTAGAGAGAATTCCTTTTCATATGCATTTAAGGTCTTGGGATTTCCTTCCCATTAAATCTCTGTCTTATCCCTTTCTTCTCAAAACCACAGTTCCCCTTTATGCCCCATTCCTGCCTTACTTCTCACCTTATCCTGTTAGTCCAGGCTAGGTCACCCATGCCTCCCACTTCTGCAGTAGACATCTCATAATACTCTTTCTTATGACTACCGGTCCAAGTGATGGACACCGTTCCTGGCTACTTTCCAATCTCATTTTTCTGCTTTATCCTAATTGTTTTAGGTGAAGTGCTTCATAATATCCTTTTATGTTAAAAAAAAAAAAAAGAAAGATTACTTTTATTTGAAATGTCGATGAATCTTATTTGGTCTAAGTAGAGACTTAAGTGACCAATTCTGTGGCACATAGTAAGCACTTAATAAATGTTAGCCATTATTTTTATTATTATTATTTCCACATGTCCTTTGCCTTCCTCTAAAATTCCTAAGCGAAGGGAAGAAAAAGAAAAGGCTTCAAGGGGAAACAAAGATGGCTTTGGCCTCCTGTTAAAAGTGAATAGAAGGATCTTCCATGATTCTCAAAAAGAAGATGTAGTGGTAAAATTAGGAAGAAATCAAGACAGTTTTTGTGGTTCACTGCTAGTGAAGACACTTTAGGCAAGAACTTTTGAAATTTGAAACTTTGTAACTTTTGTTTTATTTAATCTCATTTTTACTTTTTTAGTTCCTCCTTGTTGCTAGCAGTTAAAACCAAAACAGTAGCATATTTTTTTCAGAAACGAGATAGGAGGAGAATATAAAACTGAGCGCTGATCTTTTTAGCCATGTGACCTTGAACAAGTTTCTTAACCTTTCTGAGACTCAATTCCTCTTTGTTAAAATGGAGACAATGCAATCTATTTCTCAGACTAGTTGAGATTAAATGAGATAACATTTAATGCTCGTAGCATGATATTAAATGTCTTCTTATTCCCCACCATGGCCTCTTCTCCCCCCAAAATCATTTTAATGCTATTTTCCTTTATGGTAACTCAAGAGGAGAAAACCCAAAATGGTGTCAAATGATGTAATTATTGCCCTCATCAGATTAATAAAAAGTTAAATGATTAAATATTTGCTTATGTTTATTCTTCATTTGTACAAACTAAAAAGATCATTACATTGGCCATTTGGTGTTGCCTAGACAAAGCAAACAGTTAGTAGCATGGTCTTATGGCACTTGTCATGTTCGACAGAATCTAGGTAACCTTCTTAAGAAGCAGCTAAGGTTCACGGTTACGGAATGAAATTGTCAACAGTAGCAGCAGTGAATGTCACAGGGCTAAGTCACCTACTGGGCCTGGGGGCATTGTGACCTGGCATTCTGAGGATGTGGAGAGTAGTGTCAGGCTACATGCATCTCAAGCTCGTTTCCAAGGCGTCTGTTGATAGACCTCAACAAGCTCTTTAGATCGTATAGTGCCATAAAGGGAGAACAATTGTGGGATTTAACTAATCTGGTATTTTCAGTTAAATTTTTTTGAACAGTAAAAAACATTGCCTCCCCTGCCTCTTAAAAAAATAACTAGTGTCATTCCTGTACTGCTATATTGGCATTGAAATTCTTGATCCATTCAGCAAGGAAGCAAAAATGAGTTCAGCTCGTAGAACATACCAGGCCAGTCAGTGCTGGGAATCCAAAGAGAGCAACAGCCCGACTCTTGCTCAGACAAGTGTTGGAGATTAAGTGAAAATTGAATTTGCTGGAATCAGGCTGCCAGTGTTCATATTCTGCCTTGCTTACTAAATACTAATGTGACCTTGGGAAAAGTACTGGGCCTCTCATGCTCCATTTGCGTAATGGGGGTACTAACGAGCACCTACCACTTGTGAGTTGTTAGGAGAATCAAATTAATCCATACATGTGAAACTGGTGATTTTGTTTCACAATGGTTAAAAAGAAATAGAATTCATGTACTATATAACAGAAGCTTTTCATTAATGGATGCGTAGTTTCCTGTTTAAATGTAAGTATTAGGAAAGAAGGAAGGAAGAAAGAAAGAAAGTCGATTTAAAGAAAAAAAAAATTGCAAAGTCTAGTATAGATAAGTAGCAATGACTCCTAGTGTTCATCCATATCCGGTCTGGTATCCTTCCTGCCACCTGGGAGGACTTTACTTCCCTGCCTCTCACAGTAAGGCAGGGTCCTGTAACTAGTCATCATCTGTGGGTTGTGGACAAAAGCGGAGTGTGGCACGTTCCAGGCGACACATCTAACTGTCAGGACGAGACCCTCCAGCATTCTCTCCCCTGTGCCTTCTGTTCTTCCCTGGACAGAAGTCAGGATTCATAGAGGACTTTGAATGCGTCAAAAGAAAGTGTAGTTTTGTTAAGCCGCTGAGATCTCACATTTTTGTTACTGCAGCATGAAACAGTTTATGCAGACTCACGTATACACGGTGGTGGAAGAAGATGATAAAAATTGTAAAAGTGACATTTGAACGACTAAAGTTTGGGGAACATTGTAATAGAAATAAACAACACCCTGTGAAAGGATAGCAGATTATCTGATGTTGGGGGATTCTGAAAGGTTTCATAGAGAACATGGTATTTGAGTAGCTCTTGTAGGATGAATAGGAGTTGGACTGGTAGAAGCAGAGGTCAGGAGCAGTCCAGGGTGAGGAAGGAGCGCACGTGGGTACACAGAGTAATGGACATCATGGTGCCTTCAAAGGACGATAAGAAGTAGAGTACTGCTAGGCCTTGGGAACAACGAGCTGGATTTGTAGGAGGCAAGGCTGACATGTGAGTCAGGACAGCAGTGTGAGTCAGGGAAAGGGATAGCTCACTCAAGTGGTTGAATTAAAGGGAGTTTAATGAAGGTATGATTTTCAGAGGTATAGGCAGCTTTAAGGAAACCAGCAAGGATAATGATGTGTCCAGCTACTAGCAACAGTCTTTACTACTCTTTAGGATGGAGGAACAAGGAAAGGAAGCAGAGTTTCCTGAACTCAGAGGGAGCTACGGCTATTGGAGGGCAGGGGAGAGCAGCCAATGCCTAGTCTCTACCTGGCAGGGAAAGAACAAACAGGGAGTACTATTGCCCCATCCTCTCTAACCTATTGCTCTTACCTTGTTGACTTCCTGCTGTATTCCCTGTTCCTTAGGCAGGTTTGACATATCACAAGTGCTCAATAAGTATTTTTGAATTTAAAATAATGAATGTTCTACTTAGGGAAATAACTACTTGTGTGCTTGTCTGAAGTTTATTCAATTTTTTAGGCTGTTACTTCATAACTTGAAATGATTGGTACATGTTACAGTTTTAACCAAAAGGCTGTCTTTCTACATTAATAAACCCTACATTTATTATGATGAGTGATGCTAAAGCATTTTCATATGGAACTTTCACAATATGTCAACAAATCAATATAGAAAAATTCTCTATGTTGGTGCTCAATCATGGTGCTTGTAAAATGAGAGAGATAAAGTTTACGGGATGTCTAAAGAATGATGAATCCTAAATGCAGCACGACTTTGTTTGAATGAAAGCTTTGGTTGCCCAAATTGTTTTCATTTACTTCAAGGTGGAACCATAGGTCAGTCATTCTTTATTAGATTAATATGCTCTTCTTGTTGACTGCTTGGAGATAGTTAGCTTTTATTCTAAAAATGTTCCCACTAATTTGAAAAGTAACTTTCAGGCCTATGATATCTGTTGAAAAAATAAGATACTCCCATCCAAAATATAAGAACCAGCATCTTTGTGGAAATCTCAAACTAAAAGACTTCAGATTTTTTTCTGGTTCTCTTTTTAATGTGAACATTTGTCTAGTACCTTCGCAGGTTAAGGCAGGGTTCATAGTTTAGGTGCTGCACTGCCATCCAATTTCACAGCAAACATTTCTCAACTCTGCCCTACCTGCTGCCCCCACCAGCACTTTTTAACTGGGGCTCTCCTTCTGCTTGACCAACTGGTCACAAAATCCCCAGTTCATTCATGCTCAGATCCAGTCCCCATTCCGCATCTGATCAGGCTGGCTTCAAACATGCCAGTGATTACTGATTATCTACAGGAGATGTCCAAGTTGGTTTTTGTGACACAGGGCCCTCTTGGGACAACTCCCTGTTCAGCTGCACTTTTGTTTCAAAGGCTCTTCTCTGTATTAGCTTCACCGTTAACCCCTCAACTCCCTTTTAAGTTCAGAAGGGTCATAAAAAAGACTCAGTCAGGTGGCAGCTTAGCATATGACCCAGAACATTTGCATTCAGACAAAACCAAATTTGATACCTTTTCCAACTTACTAGGTTTGTCATTTTAGATAATTTACCTAATCCTCTCAGCCTCAGTTCCCTCACTGGGAAAACGGGAATCATTGTAGAAATAGTAGTAGAAATACCTTAAATGATTGTAAAGCACATGGCCCATGGCATGTGTCGGGAGGTGGCAGCTGTCTTTGATAACTGTTCTAGACAGTGCCTGGCAGAGGGTGTGCCCCCTACTTAGTGTGAGTTCTCTTCCCACCTCTTAGTGCAGACAGAGTTTCATCAGAGAGCCTCTTAACCAGTGGCCTTATCTGCCAAACTGCCCACCCTCGGGAGTAGTTAAAATACTTTCCAGGAGCTTTCAAGTCCAAGTAACTTTAGTGTTTGTTTCCAACCGCATGGGCTCCTGCAGTGGCCAGTTGGTAGCCATGCTCTGGAAATGAGGCAGAGTTCAGATCTCTACTGCATTTTATGGGCACAAACAACTCGAACTCAGTAAACACTTTCATTGCCATGTGGA
This sequence comes from Balaenoptera borealis, assembly GCF_965194805.1. NCBI lineage: Eukaryota > Metazoa > Chordata > Mammalia > Artiodactyla > Balaenopteridae > Balaenoptera > Balaenoptera borealis. Next base: position 22,412,629 of record NC_138876.1, read on the forward strand.
GCAAAGCATACTGAAGCCTTGCTATGACACTTTCTGAAATCTTAAAAAGCCAAAGGGGAAAAAATAATTAAATTTTTGAAAATCTGGGGTAACAGTAACAGGGCATGACCAAAGCAGTAATTGCTGTGCTAGCCTTTCAAGGTAACTGATCTCTCCTGTGGTTGATGATACTAAACCCCCTGGGATTAATTTGAAGACATCTCTGTAGGGTAAAAAAAAAAAGACCAATTCTGATGCCAGCCTAAGATCCTTAAGACTACTGTTCACAATAAGAATGCCAGTCCCAGCAGTATGTAATCTAAAAGCGTCCATTTTGTATGAAGGAGTGTACACAAATTCAGATTAAGATGCAACTACAAAAAGGTAAAGGCTTCTTAATCAAACCTGTGACACAGCAGGTAGATTTATTCTGACAAGGTAATGAATGATATGGCTTTGGTGGGAGCGCCAGTTAAAACCAATTATTATCAACTTGACATGACAGGCTGCTAAAATGTCTTCCAGGACTCACCCTCTTTTCCGAGGCGGATATTTTTGTTTCTGGGCATGGTTCTGATTTGGGATGTTCCGAGTTGTTTTTCTTTTTAGAAATGCAGATGTAGCCATTGTTTTAGAAAGCCTCCAAGTGGGTCACCCTGATTTATCCTTTTAGGATGGTTTCATTATGAAACGAGTCAGTTGCTTCCTGGAATGGGACCAATGCAAAGAACAATTCTAAACCCTAATTCACTACAAACAATGAATGCAAAACATTCATTGCTATTTGTTTTAACAAGGACATTGCAGTTATAGCCCAGGAAAGGAACTGGTAATCAGCCTGGGCAGTGTCACAGCATCTTTCCAAAGGGGACCTGATCACACACAACTTGTATTACTTAAGTTTTAACTGTATCACATGGCATCATTTTACCTACTTATAAGGTGATAATCCTATATTAAGCAATTTTTACAGATTGTGTTTTGCGGCCTCATTTCTGGACATAGTTGCCTGTTTTCTCTCAGGAAGCCAGCCAGCTAAGCACGCAAGTAGCAATGCTACTATCCCAGCTCCTCTGTGTAGTATGGCTGTGGACGCTGTGAAATTCCATTTCCCTCCTTAGCCTTATCTCTACATTGAACCCCACTAATCAGCCACATACCCATAATGTCTACTTAGTTGATGCAGCTGAACTTGGACAAGGGGATGTGCTGGAATCAGACCCCCCACTCCATCATTCACCAGGGGAATGACCCTCAGTGAGGGAAGTATTTTCCGTGAGTCTTACCTTTCTCAGCTAGAAACTTGGGCCAATAAGAGAATCTCTATGAATCTCCATTTCCCAGTTTGTAAAATGGGAATCATAACATCTATTTTGCAGGACTGTTGGGAGGATTAAATGAGATAACTATGTGAAGTGTTGGCTTATGGTATGGGTCCAATAAATTATCTCTTTTGTTATTGTTGCCTTGAATTGTTCTTCTTTTTAATTCTTAGTGATTTAAAATCACTTTACCTATTTTTTCTTTCATAACTTCTTATCTCAGTTTGTTCTCCAGACTTTACTCATTCACTGTTCTAGCTGTCTTCCATCTCTGCCTGCCCTTTACATATTTAAACTCTCTTGCTTACTTTGTCTCCTTCCCTCTCTGTAAATTTCATGAACTGTTTATACCATTTCCCCAGTGTGGAAGCAATCACATACCCCAGGGAACTAGGTTTCTATCTCTGAAATACATCCACATTGCATTCCACTGCAGTGACTCTCATCCACCCAGTAAACCATTGGATTTTGTCACTTTAACTTGATTTTGTAGGTACCTTGAGATAGAAAGGGTTTTTTTTTCTCTTTTTTTCTTCTTTTCTTCCATCTTTTCTTTTCTTCCTTCTTTCTTTCCTTTCTCTCTCTTTCTTTCTTTCTTTCTTTCTTTCTTTCTATTACTTTTAAAAACAAGTTTGTATACTTATGGTTCATATTATTGATACTATTTCACAGGGAGAAAATGATAGAACAATTTCTGGCAAATGAAAGTTGAGGCAAAAAATAATAACTGAAGATGTTCCTTTTGAATTTTTGTAATCTTTTTAAGAGAGAAACTTTTTCGGAAATTATTTGGACTCTAAAAGTAGTTGAACTTTTCTGTGAAAAATATCTAAATTCTATAATTAAGAAAAGCTACCCCTTTTGCATTTTCTCTTCTCCAAGAGTTACCTAAAATTGTAAGGAGGAAGACTGCCATCCTGATATGGTAGTTGGGTTTTGAACTATGCAACTGCAGCAGGCCAGGAAAGAAAGGGAGGACTTGGATCACATGCATGTCACATCTGGTTTTCTTATTAAAAATGCCCTGCTCACCATCAGCACTCTTATAAGCCTATACAAGTCAAATTATGTATTTGATTGCTTCTGGGTTTCTTTTATTAGTGTGTTGGCTGGTTCTTTGGATATTTTTCTGTCTTCATTTCAGTTAATCAGTTTCTTATTTTTATCTTTCCAGAGAACTCAGCTTCTTAATATGGAAGACTTTTGTTTTCCTGTAAATGCAGAGAACTGTCATGGTCCAAATTGCCAAATCCAATGCTTAGTTCTGTTTTCTCCATAAGTGAAAATTCCCATAACCAACTGGCCATCTGATTAGTTTATCGAGTTCCAAGAAACAAAGACTTTATTTCTCTTTGTGTCTCTTTTGAAAACCTTGCCACTATACAACTATGGAATAAATATTTCAGGACTTCTGTACTGGTTGTGACCACAGATTTTAAAAGAATAAAAAAGAATCCAGGTGTGGGTTTCAGAATTGATCATTTTAATATATAAAAATCATCTTTTTATGTAGTCATATATATTCAATGTTGTAATTATTGAATAAAGAAAGAGTTCTGCACCCATAGTGTTACTCAAGAAAAAGGAGAAGGAAGAAATATTATTACAGAAGAATACCAGCTTATGAATGTAGGAGGAATGGCCAAATTGGAAAATAACCATCTTAATTTAGTAATTAACTGAGGCAAAGATAACTAATGAATGGTAAAATACACATGCATGGCAAAAAACACGTTGTAACTAGGAAACAACACTTAATGTGATCTCATAGTATCACCCCACAGATTACCTACTGATTAGAAAGAGAGAAAGAAAGGTTCTTTCACAATGGAAAGATCTGGTAGACATGGCCTCAACCAAGTAATCAAAGTTAGCATCATCGATAATGGGTCCACTGGCAACACGTGCTTCCTAAAATGATGTATTGGGAAATTCACAACATTATGTGTGTAGTATCCATGGAGAAATATTTAACCTAATCTTAGGGAAGCGACTGGACAGATTGTAAGTTGTTTGTTTTACCTGCCAACTTGCCAAAATTTTCAATGGCATGATAGATAGGAGATGAAGAAGACATGACAATCAAATTCAGTCCCTAATCCTTGGGTAGATCCTGAATCAGAAAAAAATTGGGACAGTTGGGGAAATTTCAATATGGAATATGTATATTAGATAATATTATTGTGTCTACTTAAAATTATTTCAGTGTGAGAGTATGTGGTTTTATAGAAGAACGTCCTCATTCTTAGGTGATACATGCCGAAGTGTTCTTGGATGAAATTCATAATGATTATAACTTTTTCGAATAATTCAGAAAAAAAAGTGTGTGTGTAAATATATTTATTTTGTATACGAGAAAGGCAGAGAGAGAGAGAAAGAGAGAAAGAAAGAGAGGGAGAGAGAGTACACATTGGTAAAATGTTAGTTCATACATCTAGGGCAAGGATATACAGGTGTTCATGGGTACTTTTTTTTCTGCAGTTGGAATCAGCCAGAAGTGTCTATTTTTGTCAGGGAAGATGGTGCAAGGAAGCTATCTCCCTGGCAAGAAGAAAGAGCCTTTCTATAATTCACTGGCCACATCTCTGAGGAACGAGCAACAGCAGCTCACACTCAGAAAATGACCTTGGGTCCACACAAAAGTGATCAGACTACCAGCATTTCCTATTCATCTCTCTTCTCCAGAAGTGCTTGGAGAAGTCAGGGGAGGGGTGGGGGGTGGGGGAAGGAAAGGAGAAAATGGATCCTGAATCAGAAATAGAATTTTCTCCCACCAGCTCTGTGAAGACCAGGATAAAGAGAGCCTTAACTTACCTTCCAATAGTTTGTAATATATGACACAAAAGTAGGGGCACTCAATTTTGCTCCAACTTTCCACCTTAGAATCTTCAGGGCCTTTACAAACTGAAGGGCAAATTTAATTTGGTTTCAAGTTGTGTACAATACTTTTTTTTTTTTTGGAATTGCACAGCACCAGCAAAGGATTAAATAAGACCGTTGATAGCATCTGTGCGTGTCCTATTAAGCATGCTGAGAAAACAGAGGCAGAGCAAATAACCTGCAGCAGGACTTGAAGGGCAAGCAGGAAGCCTGCAGAACTGTTTCGAATCTTATCATGTGAATTAGAGAAATCAGTCAGCAGGTGCTTTGGCCCCGAGTACGTATTTAACCAGAGCGCAGGAGAGGAAAGATGTTTCTGAAGGCTTCATTAAAAAAGGGGAGTAAACAGCAGAGGCAGACTCCTCCTGCACCCCTCAGCTTCCTGTTTCAGCTCAAATCCAAAGTGAAGAGGAAACCAGCTCTAACAGTTGCTCTTAAAGAAGAAATGAGAAAAAGAGATTAGGAGGATTAATAGATAAGGTCAAATTTAGGTGGAGGGCGCTGGTGCTACAGTTGTGTTTTTCAAAAGGACCACTTGATTCAGTGTGATATATCCTGATTTTTATTTAACCTATAGCTTTATTGAGAACGTTAGAAAATCTCACCCTGTATGCTTCTAGCCTCTTAGCACGTTAACTATGTTTATATTCATGGTTATCTCCTTGCTTGATAAACCTTACATGTGGTAGAGACAAGACTTAAAAAAAAATTTTTTTTTATTGAAGAATAGGTGACTTACAATATTGTATAAGTTTCAGGTGTACCGCACAGCGATTTAGTTATATATATATGTGTATACATATATATTCTTTTTCAGAGTATTTCCCCTTATAGATTATTTCATAATATTGAGAGTATAGTTCCCTGTGCTATACAGTAGGTCCTGGTTGGTTATCTATTATATATATACATCAAAAGTAGTATGTATATGTTAACCCCAGCTTCCTAATTTATTCCTCCCCCCCCCCCACTTCCCCTTTGGTAACCATTAGTCTGTTTTCTGAATCTGTGAGTCTCTGTTTTGGAAATAAGTTCATTTATGTCTTTTTTTTCTTTTGATTCCACATATAAGCGATATCATATGATATTTGTCTTTGTCTGGCTTACTTCACTTAGTATGATAATCTCTAGGTCCATCGACGAGACTTTTAACTGAGAAATTTTTGTGATATGGTGATGGAGTGGGGGCAACGTAGGAAAGAATGCGTGAAACCTAGTTTAATAAAAGAGTGTGCCATTCTATACACTAATGATGAAAAATCTGACAGAGAAATTAAGGAAACACTCCCATTTACCATTGCAACAAAAAGAATAAAATACCAAGGAACAAACCTACCTAGGGAGACAAAAGACCCGTATGCAGAAAACTATAAGACACTGATGAAAGAAATTAAAGATGATACCAACAGATGGAGAGATATACCATGTTCTTGGATTGGAAGAATCAATATTGTGAAAATGACTATACTACCCAAAGCAATCTACAGATTCAGTGCAATCCCTATCAAATTACCAATGACATTTTTCACAGAACTAGAACAAAAAATATTAAAATTTGTATGGAGACACAAAAGACCCCAAATACCCAAAGCAGTCTTGAGGGAAAAAACGGAGCTGGAGGAATCAGACTCCCTGACTTCAGAGTATACTACAAAGCTACAGTAATTAAGACAATATGGTACTGGCACAAAAACAGAAACATAGATCAATGGAACAAGATAGAAAGCCCAGAGATAAACCCATGCACCTATGGTCAACTAATCTATTGCAAAGGAGGCAAGGATATACAATGGAGAAAAGACAGTCTCTTCAATAAGTGGTGCTGGGAAAACTAGACAGCTACATGTAAAAGAATGAAATTAGAACACTCCCTAACACCATACACAAAAATAAACTCAAAATGGATTAGAGACCTAAATGTAAGACTGGACACTATAAAACTCTTAGAGGAAAACATAGGAAGAACACTCTTGGACATAAATCACAGCAAGATCTTTTTTGATCCACCTCCTAGAGTAATGGAAGTAAAAACAAAAATAAACAAATGGGACCTAAGGAAACTTCAAAGCTTTCGCCAAGCAAAGGAAACCATAAACAAGATGAAAAGACAACCCTCAGAATGGGAGAAAATATTTGCAAACGAATCATTGGACAAAGGATTAATCTCCAAAATAAATAAACAACTCATGCAGCTCAATATTAAAAAAACAAACAACCCAATCCAAAAATGGCCAGAAGACCTAAATAGACATTTCTCCAAAGAAGACGTACAGATGGCCAAGAAGCACGTGAAAAGCTGCTCCACATCACTAATTATTAGAGAAATGCAAATCAAAACTACAATGAGGTATCCCCTCACACCAGTTAGAATGGGCATCATCAGGAAATCTACAAACAACAAATGCTGGAGAGGGTCTGGAGAAAAGGGAACCCTCTTGCACTGTTGGTGGGAATGTAAATTGCTACAGCCACTATGGAGAACAGTATGGATGTTCCTTAAAAAACAAAAAATAGAACTACCATATGACCCAGCAATCCCACTACTGGGCATATACCCACAGAAAACCATAATTCAAAAAGACACATGCACAGCAGTGTTCATTGCAGCAGTATTTACAATAGCCAGTTCATGGAAGCAACCTAAATGCCCATCGACAGACGAGTGGATAAAGAAGATGTGGTACATATATACAATGGAATATTACTCAGCCATAAAAAGGAATGAAATTGGGTCATTTGTTGAGATGTGGATGGATCTAGAGACTATCATACAGAGTGAAGTAAGTCAGAAAGAGAAAAACAAATATCGTATATTCATATGTGTGGAACCTAGAAAAATGGTACAGATGAACCAGTTTGCAGGGCAGAAATGGAGACACAGATGTAGAGAACAAACGTATGGACACCAAGGGGGGAAGCGGCGGGGGGTGGGATGAATTGGAAGATTGGGATTGACATGTATATACTGATGTGTATAAAATGGATGACTAAGAAGAACCTGCTGTATAAAAAAAAAAAAAGAACCAAAACAGCCAAGACAATTTTGAAGAGGAAGAAGAAGATGTGGTAGAGATAAGGTGTGGAGACTTATTTATGCAATAACAAGACATTTAAAATAAAATTAGTGTAACGTTGGCATGGGAGTGGGCAAGTACTGTATGTCAATGTAACAGTTCAGAGTGCTCAAGAAATGACCCACATATAATGAGAACTTGGTGTTATTATAAATTGGCATTATATTGATTAATCAATATATTGTGCTAGATAATTTTGTATGAAAAAAATCAACTTAATTCTATATCTAGGACTCTTCTTGGAGTTTCAGACTCATACTCAAACAATGTATCCCAACTGAACTGATTGTAACTTGTCAAACTATTCCTTTTGTATTCTGTGTATCACTAGCAAAGAAATTTGGGAGCCAGTATTTAGTAAAAAAAAAAAAAAAAGTGTGCCATTGCTGTATGTTCTTACTTTAGTAGAAGGGCAATAGTTCTCCTAGAAGCTGCATGGAGATTTTCAAGAATATATGTAAAAAAGTTATTTCACTCAGTGAAAAAAAATCATCCAAACCTCATGTCTTCCCATCACTTATAAACTAAGTTGCCTCTTATACTTCCCCAGGGGTAATTTCTTTAAGCAGCTCATTTTTATCCTGACTTGAGCTCTTGGTGAGATTTTTTTTTCCTGGGTAGTCTATAGTAAATATTAAACATACTGCAGAAGAATTTATTACAAGCCCAGAAAATAACTTATTTTAAACTTTTTTATGTTACAAAGAATAGTGCAAATGACAAAATATTGCACCTAGTAAAATAATCCTGATTTGGGTTTTTTTGCTTTATTTTTTTAATATAAAGACTAATGCCTCTTTTTATTTTTAAATCTACCTTGCTTCTTTTAGTATCTATTTCTGAATTCAAGCAGTTTTTAATTAAAAAAATAAGGATATTTAACTCTCCCACACAATATTTCTTATGTTTGAATGGTCCTCTTAGGGCTCATATATTGATATTGGAATGCTGTTTTTCCATTTCCTTTCATGGGGCTTGTTTCAAAAAAGTTAGGTTCAGATATTCTAGAAGAATCTATAGCAATTTTATTCTTATTTATAAAATGGTTTCAGAGGGGAACACTTATATAAGACAGAGTGGTAGAGCACACATTTCAGTCACTTCACCACAGCTGGCTGGTCCTGTGTTTCTGAACTTCTTACTATTGGGAGGAGTCATCTTTCCTTTGCACGGTTTTTCACTTGATATTTCAGTAACACCTTCAGCAGGGAGATAGACTTCCTGAATGAGGCAGAGATGGATTGTTAAGCACTGACAGATCCTCTGTCAGAACATCTTGTCGCTCAGGGAGTACCTTCTAAGGCCCTGTTCCTTTGATTGATTTTCGTAACCAGTAGCCATTATATGGTGAGACCGTTTGGTGTCAATATTGATTGCTAGCTTACTTTACTGAAGGTAAACTAAGGTTCATTGACATGAAGCCATCACATGTGAAATGATGGAATGAATCTGGGAGCAGAGGATGCATGTCATGGGTAATCAGTGTGGAACATTCGCATGGATTCTGAGCAACTTTTTCACACAGAGGGAACAAATTTTGCACACCAACAAGTCAGCGCCAGGCAACATGGCTGAAAGATTTAGAGAACTCAGAGGAGACTAATGGTACCTACTTCCCTAAAGCACAGGTCCAGTGCCCAATACCTTTAATTTAATTTGTGTTAAGTGGCATCCACAGGAGAGCTGCCGAGGTGCCATCAGTTTAACATTTAGGTGAAAAAGTTACCAATTCAATTTTTCTTTCACGGTCATTCAGGTTCCATCTTTTATTACAAAAAGTACAACAAGTATCTGATAATAATGAGGATAAAGTTAATAATATTTAATATTTATTAAGTACTTACTGTGTGCTAGGAACATGTGAGATATTTGTATTTATTTATAAGTATGAATCGCTAGAGTAAAACACAACATATTGGAGGAAAGCAGACTTTCTTTTGATTCTTAAATACTTTGTCCTGTTTTACATATGTATGCAGCCTCATAATTCATCAAAATCTTCTCAACTCAGAATTGCCAAGTATACACTAGTCCATTTTATTTAACTAGCTCATTGAGTCAGCTTTCTTTTCAATTCATGGGCATTTGACAGTATTACAGAATGCCTACTGGTATTACTGTCTCCTTTCACATTACAACAAACTGAGAAACGTTTTTGGTGCCAAGTGAATTAAAGTAAATCCTGAATTTTTCAATTATTTAAATATATTCATGCTGCCAGGAAAAAATACAGTATAGATCAATAGGAGACAATAATCTAGCATCTCTCCTGTTTTATGCTATTCTTTAGGAGTATAGTATTCTTAAAAGAAGGCGATTAAAAATTTTCAAACCACTGGAGTATCATCAGAATGAGTTTGCATTAAATTTGTTATAAATGTAGGCTATTTCAACATGGCTACCCCAAAATAGAAAACCAAAAGTATTGTGTTTAGGATTATTTAAATACCAAGAATGTTCAGTTTGTACTTAAATACAGTTTTATTTACACCATTTTTTACTTCATTATAAATGGATAATTCAACTATCTTACAGTAGAAAAACTTTTAGCTTTTTCTGCCCCTGTCTTTGGGCCTTGGACAACTCCTTGAGTGACCATTGCCTAGGTGTGTATAGGAACACTTTGCCAATGTTTCCTAAAGTGCGTGTGTTCTTTGGAAAGTTAGTTGCTGGAATGTTATTAGGGTTCAACAGAAATATACATCCTTTATCAATTAAGTTCAAGAAATAGCACTCAAACATAATTAAATGTTCTTGTTTAGATGTTGTGTTTCGCTGGGATCTTGTTTATTGCAGAACTTCTCTCTTAGAAGTCCAGTTGAATTCCACTAATTTCAGAAGAAAGGGAGTTTGAGTCTTTAATTAATTCCCACTTGGATCAAATAGAGAAGATTCCTGTCGCAGATGATTGGAAAAATTTCATTAACAAAATAGGAAGCGCTCCTCCAAAGTCTATGGCAATATGATCTGGAGCAGAGTTAACAATCAGATTGTAGATATAGGTATCTGTATGTTTATTGCCTACAGCTGAACTGAACAAAAAATATTTTCTTCTGATAAGACGGTATGATAACAGAGAAAGAAAATCTTGTTCTGTGGTTTACTGATGGGAAAAGTACATTTTATATACCATCAATTCCCAGCCATGCTTAAATAGCAGTTTTAGAAATAACTTCTTAAATTACAACATTTAGGGACAGAATGAAAAATGTATGGATACATACAATTAAAATGGTCCAATAATTAGACAATTCACAAAATGTTCCAATGCAACTTCATGATTGATGAGTGTCAGGAGAACATCTTTTCAGATAAAGTTTGACCCCTGATTCCTCTGTGATAATAGTTATCTCTGTTGATAAATATTGACATTCATCACTACCAAAAATCTGTCTCTGCTTTTTAGACAAAATTGGAGTGATCCCAATTAATAGTAATGAGATACAGCATAATTTTTTAGACTTGTACCTGTATGGGAATTAAGAAACAAATAGTATTTTTAAAATATATTTTGATAATTTGGCACTAACTACCCAAGAACTATCCATATGGCTGCCTACACTGTCAGAGTGTCCTACTCCTGATCAGTTATGTTGGCAGTCGTTGACTTTGACTTTGAAGTCACAGACGATGAAAGTCAAGATTAACACATGAACTTTAACCTTTAGGTTAAAACGAATTTTTTTTTATGAAAAAAGAAAGTACTTATCCATTATCAAAGAGCCAAATTAGTATCAGCCCTGAAAGAGTTGTGCACAGAATAGGTTTGGTTTTGATGAGAGTGAGTCAAACTAGTATCTGAAAGAGTCAATTCATGTTATAGCAACAGACCTGGATACCAGGCAGTACTAAACCATGACAATAAAAAAGCATAGAGGTGACTAAGTGCCCATCAACAGATGAACGGATAAAGAAGATGTGGCACATATATACAATGGAATATTACTCAGCCATAAAAAGAAATGAAACTGAGTTATTTGTAGTGAGGTGGATTGACCTAGAGTCTGTCATACAGAGTGAAGTAAGTCAGAAAGAGAAAAACAAATACCGTATGCTAACACATATATATGGAATCTAGAAAAAAAAAAATGGTTCTGAAGAACCTAGGGCTGGACAGGAATAAAGATGCAGATGTAGAGAATAGACTTGAGGATGCAGGGAGGGGGAAGGGTAAGCTGGGACGAAGTGAGAGAGTGGCATGGACATATATACACTACCAAATGTAAAATAGATAGCAAGTGGGAAGGAGCCACATAGCACGGGGGGATCAGCTCGGTGCTTTGTGACCACCTAGAGGAGTGGGATAGGGAAAGTGGGAGGGAGACACAAGAGGGAGGAGATATGGGGATATATGTATATGTATAGCTGATTCACTTTGTTATAAAGCAGAAACTAACACACCATTGTAAAGCAATTATACTCCAATAAAGACGTTAAAAAAACAAAAAGCATGGAGGTGACAAGGTAGAAAGAAGAAAGGAAAATCCAAACCTTGTATGTGGAAAAACCAACTGCCTTGAGTAATTATGTGATATAACAGACTCTTAAATTTATAAAAATATATACAAATAATTTTTAAGTAAAGGCAAAGGGCCAAACATCAGACATCAATGTCACCCTTAAAAGCAACAATATTGCTACTCCTATGAGAAGCATTGGAAGGTAAAATCAATCCATGTGATTCAACAACAGCAGCTTACTCTTATTTGAATTGTATTTATAAGTTGAAGCTTCAAACCCTGCTAAGATGTCATTACTGTGCATGAGAAATGAAGCAGGACAAGAGCTTAGATCAACAGTTTTCAAACCTACTGAGCAAAGGGATCTTTTTCCAAAGCAAAAATCTATGACAGAATACCAGTGTATGAAAACATATTTTTCTATTTGTAGGTTTAAATTGATAGCAGTTATGTATCACAGAGTCATTCAAAATAAAAGGTCATTTTGATAAATAAAAATTCTGAAAATGAGTGTCACAGAGGACAGTCAAATAAGTTTCAGCATTCAATTTATTGATATATTTTGTTTTCTTTCTACAGAATTGAGCAAGTCCTAATTCACATATATAAGTAGTTGCAATGGCAACAGCTTTTGAAGAGTTTTGCAGGGTAGCAGGTAGACATTCCTCTCAGGTTTGCATAAAGATAAGTTTATCTGTACAAATCAGTGTGGCAGTTGATATCAGTATGTTAAAATATGTGTATCATTTTTATTACATGTCTTAAGACAGTTAAAGTATTCTTAATGAAGTTCAAACTAACGTTGTTGTTCAAACTGACATTCCAAAGGACCCCTTGAGAGTCAATAGTGGGGTACAGTTGGAATGTGCTGGCTTAGAGGCTCCTAAGAAGGGTTATTCAGAAATGCTTTATTGAGAATAGAAAGAAGCAACAAAGTGATATTATAATAATTTATTGTAGAGCTTTATTAAGTAGTTCTGTCGTCAACATTATCAATTCTTCCCTCTAATAATCCAGATGCAACTAAACCATTTCAATTCAGGCTTACATCTGGTGGATACTGAAAAAGTATCTTTTAAAGTTACAGTTACAATGGTGGCTTAGAATGCCAGTTGTTTATGGCCAAGTAAAGACAGTGGATACAGTCAAAAGAGAAGATGAGATCATAGATATAATAATTCAAGGGAAATTAGGATGGAGTCACCAAATCCTACTCTTCCTTTCAGGATTCAATTTAGAAGCCTAAGTCAATCCCCTAAAACTGGATTAGGTGCTCTCAGCCTAGGAGTGGGGGGAACAGAGATCAGTTGTTGGGCATTAATTTTTCTCAAATATTCTCTTTCCTGGGTTCAAGTATGCACATATGCTGGGGTACTTCTGCCTCTTCCTGTAATACACTTATACTTGCCTCTATCTAACTCTAGACTATAATACTTGTGAGGACAGAAACCGTGTTCATCGTGTGGACCAAGACCGAATTCAGTCCTTACCAAAGAACTGGTCCCAAACATGTGTGAAATGAATGTACAGATGAGGAAATGATAGTTATTCATTACCACATAAGAGAGAGAATGAAAGGGAAAGATGAGGGTTGTAAAACACGATGAGCAACTTTGCATAGGGAAAGAGTAAAAATAAAGCGTCCAAATATATACTGGCAAAGTTAGTGTTCCTATGGACCTTGATTTTTGTTTTCATTGCATCTGAAGACAAATGCTATGACCAGCTTAGGTTTCCCCAGCCTAGCAAGGGGTGAGGCTAGATCGCTTCTAGAGTAATTCATCATCAGATATCGCTCTCAGTGGAGGGAGTGGTGATGTTGATGATTAAGCAGAAGGTATTCCCCCCACCCCCCAGGAGAGATGTTATAAGAAGGGCCTTGCAATCCTAGAAGTGCTGTTTTTCATTGAGATGCAAAGTTGAGATCTTAATCTCTTGAAACACTACTGGTTCCCTAAACTGCTCAGTAAGAGACAGCCAATAAAAATAATAGTGTATAGAGTCTTGTATTTGGATAGCTTTTCTCAGATTTTACAGCACTGTCATATTCATCACTTTATGAGGGCTTCACATGAGAGAGTTTGCAAAGTAGATAGAATAAGAGATATAATGATGGGAGAACAAAAGCTGAGAGGTAAAATTCAAGCTCTTGTGGCTGAAACAGTGACAAATTTGGGATGAGAAACTGTTGCTTTCCATCCAGGTTCTGTGTGACTGAGTTTTATGAATTTAGTGCTGAAATAATTGCTTGTGTGCAATATCTCCCAATACACCTCTCTGGATTTGGGTAAAGCACCAAAGTATAGAAGCCTTTTCTGTCTCTTTATTTGAGTAACCATGGAGAGGAAACCCAGCCAAAAAATCAAAACACTAATCTTTCAGTTGAACCTACGTTTATGCTCCTAAAGATGCACCAGGGGAAAAGCATCACTCATTGTCTTAGTTAAGCTAGTGTGGTCCTGAATGGGCAATTGCAGAGTTATATTTTAAAGAAAGTTGCAGTATTGCATTGTAATGCCTGATGAAGTATGTGGGTTGTGTGCAGCACCTTTATTCCAAAGCTTTTAATAAGTGCTTTCCCATTCATCCAGTCTCTTACCCATGAGAAAAAGACAAAAACATTCTCCCTCAAATTCATTTGTATAATGATAGATGTAGATTTCCTAATCTCTCATCAGATGTTTCAAGGTTGTTTTTTTTTTAAAGCTCAGAATTGTAGAGACACATCTGTCCACCATCAACTCTTATAATGCAAAAATCTTTCTAAGTGACCTGAAACAGAAGTTGTGTGTGTTTTCAAATCCCAGATCCCTTCCCTGTTATGTCTGAATATATCTCTAGCACTCCATTTTACCTCTCAGGATATGCTGAAAAACTGACCTTTCTTGACTGAAGCACATAAAGATCAGAAAATGTTTTCTCCTTGTGTTCCTGAGAGGAAGAAGAAAGCAGGGTTGGCCAGGACATATTCTGTACCCAAGGATGTGGACAGGAATGCACCACAGAAAGCCTGGGGTGGTGGCAGCTATATGTGGCAGGTGGCAATGAAACAGGGACTTGTCAGGTAGAGAGATATAATCTCCTCAAGTGGAAGAACATTTCCAAGTCCTCCTGCAGGTAGGAGGAGCAATGAAAACTTCTGGTCAGTGGCCCCCTGTGGGTGGGCTATATACCTTAAAGAGGAAAGCTTCAAATTCATATTCGTATTTATACTATAGATAAAATGTTAAATGTTGCATATTTTATATACTTTTTTTAACCCCCAAATGGAGAGAGATACTTTTAGAATTTTGTATATTTTCATGTACTCTTTTTTACCCCTGAATGCATAAATATACTTTTGGAATACTTAATTTGAAAAATAAATGTATCTAATAAATCCTGCACCCCTATGAGGTTTTAGTGGTTCTAAAACATCTCCATCATAGGCTGCAAAGAATATTATTCTCAGGTAGAAAACTGATAAATTTTTATATATGATCCCTTCACTCATCAACTATGGATGTGGAGAGAACCAAGGTTCACCAGCTCGCCTGGTAAGCATATGGTACAAATAGGACAGGGGCCCAAATCCCCTGATGCACAGTACTGGGTTCTCCCAACACCATCAGTGGTACTCAGCTGCTAAAATGTCAGGGTAGTATAGAAATAGTCTAGTTTGCTCTTAATTATGTATATATAAACCTAGTTTATATTTAAATTATTTTTTAAAACTAAGGCAAAAATGAGATACATTCTCAAAAAGTAGACTCCTTCAGCAATGATCTAGACACTATTTTTCAAACTGTACTGGGGACAAAAGGAAACAGTATAAATGAGTAAAAACTATGAAGGGAGGAGAACATCTGGCCCACTCCCACTCCTGCAATTGGAGCTGGTTATTATAAATTTGTACCAAAATCCCCTTCTTTATATTGTTTTAAGGGAGAGTTAGCTAAAGGGAGAGCTGGTATGAAATTTGGAAGGTGGAAGCAAAGCCAAAAGCCATTACTCTCAGAAGGTTATGACCCTCAAGCCTGGCGATGGGCAGACCCAGGAACCAGCACATCCTCAACCTACTAAGGCTGTAGTTACTTAACAGGAGCTACTTCCCCAGCAGCTGCAGTTTCTGTTGACCTCATCTTCCTCTTTGTGCTGGTCCCACATCTGTTGCCAGATCTGCATGGCATCTTGGCTTTCCCTGCAAGCAACAAACAGTGCTTGAGTGGTTAATGATCATTTCTCTGGTTCTCCAATACCTCCCTTCCAGGTCTCTATAGACACTTTGCTTTCCTGACTGAATTCTGGCTGATAGAGGGTCTAACTAAAACAGAAAAATAAATATAATATGGATAAGATTAACAATCTACAAACATGACCCACTCTGAGAGATGATTTCTTAACATGTTGCCCAATGGGAGCAGATTAGCTCACCATCTAGTTTCTCTAACCAGCAAGCTATTTCTTGAACTAATAACAAAACTAACATCTACTATTTCATGAATATTTATTATAACTCAGGCATTGTACACCTATTCTTTTTTTTTTAACATCTTTATTGGAGTATAATTGCTTTACAATGGTATGTTAGTTTCTGCTTTATAACAAAGTGAATCAGCTATACATATACATATATCTGCATATCTCCTCCCTCTTACATCTCCCTCCCACACTCCCTATCCCAACCCTCTAGGTGGTCACAAAGCACCAAGCTGATCTCCCTGTGCTATGCGGCTGCTTCCCACTAGCTATCTATTTTGCATTTGGTAGTGTATATATGCCACTCTCTCACTTCGTCCCAGCTTACCCTTTCCCCTCCCTGTGTCCTCAAGTCCATTCTCTACATCTGCGTCTTTATTCCTGTCCTGCCCCTAGATTCTTCATAGCCATTTTTTTTTTTTTACATTCCATATATGTGTATTAACATACAGTATTTGTTTTTCTCTTTCTGACTTACTGCACTCTGTATGACAGACTCTAGGTCCATCCGCCTCACTACAAATAACTCAATTTCGTTTCTTTTTAAGGCTGAGTAATATTCCATTGTATATATGTGCCACATCTTCTTTATCCATTCAGCTGTCAGTGGACACTTAGGTTGCTTCCATGTCCTGGCTATTGTAAATAGAGCTGCAGTGAACATTGTGGTACATGACTCTTTTTGAATTATGGTTTTCTCAGGGTATATGCCCAGTAGTGGGATTGCTGGGTCATATGGTAGCTCTATTTTTAGTTTTTTAAGGAACCTCCATACTGTTCTCCATAGTGGCTGTATCAATTTACATTCCCACCAACAGTGGAAGAGGGTTCCCTTTTCTCCACACCCTCTCCAGCATTTATTGTTTGTAGATTTTTTGATGATGGCCATTCTGACTGGTGTGAGGTGATACCTCATTGTAGTTTTGACTTGCATTTCTCTAATGATTAGTGATGTTGAGCATCCTTTCATGTGTTTGTTGGCAATCTGTATATCTTCTTTGGAGAAATGTCTATTTATGTCTTCTGCCCATTTTTGGATTGGGTTGTTTGTGTTTTTGATATTGAGCTGCATGAGCTGCTTGTAAATTTTGGAGATTACTCCTTTGTCAGTTGCTTCATTTGCAAATATTTTCTCCCATTCTGAGGGTTGTCTTTTTTGTGTTGTTTATGGTTTCCTTTGCTGTGCAAAAGCTTTTAAGTTTCCTTAGGTCCCATTTGTTTATTTTTGTTTTTATTTCCATTTCTTTAGGAGGTGGGTCAAAAAGGATCTTGCTGTGATTTATGTCATAGAGTGTTCTGCCTATGTTTTCCTCTAAGAGTTTTATAGTGTCTGGCCTTACATTTAGGTGTTTAATCCATTTTGAGTTTATTTTTGTGTATGGTGTCAGGGAGTGTTCTAATTTCATTCTTTTACATGTAGCTGTCCAGTTTTCGCAGCACCACTTATTGAAGAGGCTGTCTTTTCTCCACTGTATATTCTTGCCTCCTTTATCAAAGATAAGGTGACCATATGTGTGTAGGTTTATCTCTGGGCTTTCTATCCGGTTCCATTGATCTATATTTCTGTTTTTGTGCCAGTACCATACTGTCTTGATTACTGTAGCTTTGTAGTATAGTCTGAAGTCAGGGAGCCTGATTCCTCCAGTTCTGTTTTTCTTTCTCAAGATTGCTTTGGCTATTCGGGGTCTTTTGTGTTTCCATACAAATTGTGAAATTTTTTGTTCTAGTTCTGTGAAAAATGCCAGGGGTAGTTTGATAGGGATTGCATTGAATCTGTAGATTGCTTTGGGTAGTATAGTCATTTTCACAATATTGATTCTTCCAATCCAAGAACATGGTATATCTCTCCATCTGTTTGTATCATCTTTAATTTCTTTCATCAGTGTCTTATAGTTTTCTGCATACAGGTCTTTTGTCTCCCTAGGTAGGTTTATTCCTAGGTATTTTATTCTTTTTGTTGCAGTGGTAAATGGGAGTGCTTCCTTAATTTCTCTTTCAGATTTTTCATCATTAGTGTATAGGAATACAAGAGATTTCTGTACATTAATTTTGTATGCTGCTAATTTACCAAATTCATTGATTAGCTCTAGTAGTTTTCTGGTAGTGTCTTTAGAATTCTCTATGTATAGTATCATGTCATCTGCAAACAGTGACAGCTTTACTTCTTCTTTTCAAGTTTGGATTCCTTTTATTTCTTTTTCTTCTCTGATTGCTGTGGCTAAAACTTCCAAAAGTATGTTGAATAATAGTGGCGAGAGTGGGCAACCTTGTCTTGTTCCTGATCTTAGTGGAAATGGTTTCAGTTTTTCACTATTGAGAATGATGTTGGCTGCGGGTTTGTCATATATGGCCTTTATTATGTTGAGGTAAGTTCCCTCTATGCCTACTTTCTGGAGGGGTTTTATCATAAATGGGTGTTGAATTTTGTCAAAAGCTTTTTCTGCATCTATTGAGATAATCATATGATTTTTATCCTTCAGTTTGTGAATACAGTGTATCACATTGATTGATTTGTGTATATTGAAGAATCCTTGCATTCCTGAGATAAACCCCACTTGATCATGGTGTATGATCCCTTTAATGTGCTGTTGGAGTCAGTTTGCTAGTATTTTGTTCAGGAGTTTTGCATCTATGTTCATCAGTGATATTGGCCTGTAGTTTTCTTTCTTGTGACATCTTTGTCTGGTTTTGGTATCAGGGTGATGGTCACCTTGTAGAGTGAGTTTGGGAATGTTCCTCCTTCTGCTGTCTTTTGGAAGAGTTTGAGAAGGATAGGTGTTACCTCTTCTCTAAATGTTTGATAGAATTCACCTGTGAAGCCATCTGGTCCTGGACTTGTGTTTGTTGGAAGATTTCTAATCACAGTCTCAATTTCAGTGCTTGTGATTGGTCTGTTTATATTTTCTATTTCTTCCTGGTTCAGTCTTCAAAGGTTGTGCTTTTCTAAGAATATGTCCATTTCTTCCAGGTTGTCCATTTTTTTGGCATATAGTTGCTTGTAGTAATCTCTCATGATCCTTCGTATTTCTGCAGTGTCAGTTGTTACTTCTTCTTTTTCATTTCTAATTCTGTTGACTGAGTCTTCTCCCTTTCTTTCTTGATGAGTCTGGCTAATGGTTTATCAATTTTGCTTCTCTACTCAAAGAACCAGCTTTTAGTATTATTGATCTTTGCTATTGTTTCCTTCATTTCTTTTTCATTTTTTTCTGATCTGATCTTTATGATTTCTTTCCTTCTGCTAACTTTGGGGTTTTTTTGTTCTTCCTTCTCTAATTGCTTTAGTTGTAAGGTTAGGTTGTTTATTTGAGATGTTTCTTTTTTCTTGAGGTAGGATTGTATTGCTATAAACTTCCCTCTTAGAACCGCTTTTGCTGCATCCCACAGGTTTTGGGTCGTCGTGTTTTCATTGTCATTTGTTTCTAGGTATTTTTTGATTTCCTTTTTGATTTCTTCAATGATCTCTTGGTTATTAAGTAGTGTATTGTTTAGCCTCCATGTGTTTGTATTTTTTACAGATTTTTTCCTGTTATTCATATGTAATCTCATAGCGTTGTGGTCGGAAAAGATACTTGATATGATTTCAATTTCTTAAATTACCAGGGCTTGATTTGTGACCCAAGATATGATCTATCCTGGAGAATGTTCCATAAGCACTTGAGAAGAATGTGTATTCTGTTGTTTTTGGGTGTAATGTTCTATAAATATCAATTAAGTCCATCTTGTTTAATGTATCATTTAAAGCTTGTGTTTCCTTATTTCTTTTGATTTTAGATGATCTGTCCAGTGGTGAAAGTGGGGTGTTAAAGTCCCCTACTATGATTGTGTTACTGTCGATTTCCACTTTTATGGCTGTTAGCATTTGCCTTATGTACTGAGGTGCTCCTATGTTGGGTGCATAAATATTTACAATTGTTATATCTTCTTCTTGGATTGATCCCTTGATCATTGTATAGTGTCCTTCTTTGTCTCTTGTAATAGTCTTTATTTTAAAGTCTATTTTGTCTGATATGAGAATTGCTACTCCAGCTTTCTTTTGATTTCCATTTGCATGGAATATCTTTTTCCATCCCCTCACTTTCAGTCTGTATGTGTCCCTAGGTCTGAAGTGGGTGTCTTGTAGACAGTATATATACGGGTCTTGTTTTTGTATCCATTCAGCCAGTCTATGTCTTTTGGTTGGAGCATTTAATCCATTTACATTTAAGGTAATTATCGATATGTATGTTCCTATTACCATTTTCTTAGTTGTTTTGGGTTTGTTACTGTAGGTCTTTTCCTTCTCTTGTGTTTCCTGCCTAGAGAAGTTCCTTTAGCATTTGTCGTAAAGTTGGCTTGGTGGTGCTGAATCCTCTTAGCTTTTGCTTGTCTGTAAAGGTTTTAATTTCTCCGTCAAATCTGAATGAGACCCTTGCTGTCGGTTTTTCCCTTTCATCACATTAAATATGTCCTGCCACTCCCTTCTGTCTTGCAGAGTTTCTGCTGAAAGATCAGCTGTTAACCTTATGGGGATTCCCTTGTATGTTATTGGTTGTTTTTCCCTTGCTGCTTTTAATATTTTTTCTTTGTATTTAATTTTTGATAGTTTGATTCATATGTGTTTTGGCATGTTTCTCCTTGGATTTATCCTGTATGGGACTCTCTGTGCTTCCTGGACTTGATTAACTGTTTCCTTTCCCATATTAGGGAAGTTTTCAACTATAATCTCTTTAAATATTTTCTCAGTCCCTTTCTTTTTCTCTTCTTCTGGGACCCCTATAATTCGAATGTTGGTGTGTTTAATGTTGTCCCAGAGGTCCCTGAGACTGTCCTCAATTCTTTTCATTCTTTTTTCTTTATTCTGCTCTGCAGTAGTTATTTCCATTATTTTATCTTCCCAGTCACTTATCCGTTCTTCTGTCTCAGTTATTCTGCTATTGATTCCTTCTAGAGAATTTTTAATTTCATTTATTGTGCTGTTCATCATTGTTTGTTTGCTCTTTAGTTCTTCTAGCTCCTTATTAAACATTTCTTGTATTTTCTCCATTCTGTTTCCAAGATTTTGGATCATCTTTACTATCATTACTCTGAATTCTTTTTCAGGTAGACTGCCTATTTCCTCTTCATTTGTTTTGATCTAGTGGGTTTTTACCTTGCTCCTTCATCTGCTGTGTGTTTCTCTGTCTTCTCATTTTGCTTAACTTACTGTGTTTGGGGTCTCCTTTTTGCAGGCTGTAGGTTCGTAGTTTCCATTGTTTTTGGTGTCTGCTCCCAGTGGCTAAGGTTGGTTCAGTGGGTTGTGTAGGCTTCCTGATCGAGGGGACTAGTGCCTGTGTTCTGGTGGATGAGGCTGGATCTTGTCTTTCTGGTGGGCAGGACCACGTCCGGTGGTGTGTTTTGGGGTGTCTGTGACCTTATTATGATTTTAAGCAGCCTCTCTGCTAATGGGTGGGGTTGTGTTCCTGTCTTGCTAGTTGTTTGGCATAGGGTGTCCAGCATTCTAGCTTGCTGGTTGTTGAGTGCAGCTGGAGATCTCTGGGAGAGCTTTTGCCATTTGATATTATGTGGAGCCAGGAGGTCTCTGGTGGACCAATGTCCTGAACTTGGCTCTCCCACCTCAGAGGCACAGGTCTGACACCTGGCCAGAGCACCAAGACCCTGTCAGCCACACAGCTGCTAGTGTTGGAGGGTCTGCCGCAGAGGCAGGGGGTGACAGTGTCTCACCGTGAGGACAAGGACACTGGCAGCAGAAATTCTGGGAAGTACTCCTTGGCGTGAGCCCTTCCAGAATCCACCATTAGCCCCACTAAAGAGCCCAGGTAGGCTCCAGTGTTGGGTCACCTCAGGCCGAAAAACCAACCTATTCTTTCTAATTATTTTAACAATTCCTCAGTGAAGGTATCACCAATATATAGATGATAAAAACTGAGTCTACAGTTGATTAAGGAACTTGCTTAAGGTTGAGACGGCTAGAAAGTACTAGAGTCAGGTCTATCTGCTTCCCTTCTGCCCTCAATTTGTTCTATAATACGTGTTTTCCAATGATGATTCACAAATAGTAGTGGCAACTTGAAGAGGTTCAAACTACAGATGATGAGATGAAAAGAACCTGAGTTCTTTCTGATTCTTAGAAGCTGCTAATAATATTTCACTTTGAGCCTCCTAACTTAAAGCCTTCCAGTGATCTGAAGTATTATGTTCTTATTGTTTAAGATTTAGGATTTTGAATTAGAGTATCTGATACTTGCAACCAAAGGCATCTGAACCAATACTTTTTATAAGAGATTCTAAATCTAGAGGATACTGTGATTAATATTCTAGACAGAAATAATTAATTGGCCTTTTCCTTTGCCTGAGTTACAAATCCCTTGTGCCCACCCAATTCCTTTTTTTTTTTTTTTAATTCCTTTTGATTTAGTGGTCACCAGGCCAATTTCTCTCCAAGAATTTATTTTCTCAGATACTTTGACACTGGGAGGCAACTGACTGCCCTTTATACCCGTACTGTATAATCACTCCGTTTCAGGAAAAATCCAAGATACTAAGATAAACCATCATTTACAAATCCAGTGTCTTGCAATAACTTTTTTTTTCCTTCTTATAAAACACAGAGACATGAGTTGTGTATCTATGGGGGTTGACTGGGATAGAAAAGAATTCAGAGAAACTCCTTATACCAACGAGGAATCCATCAAAGGAAACAGGAAATTACTACATTGTACTTCTAGGCAATCACTAAATTTTTTAAATGAAGCTAGCTTAGTTGTTTCCTTTTCAATCTCCAGAAATAATGGGGTGGAAGTGAACAAAAGAAATGAGTTAGATTCAAGTCCAAACAGTTGCAAATCAGTAACAGATTAATGGCATGCCCATTGCTGAAGGCAACATACAGCCCTAGATGATGTGGGGAAGATAGACATCCTGATGCTTAATCACATTCTAAATTCAGTCTCCCCAAAGATAAATCGTTAATGACATCCATTCACTCCATCTCCACCTGAGACATGTTAATATTCAATGCCAGGGGTCCATTTAAAAGACAAAAGAGATTAGGGTAATTTGCTCTCTGTTTTTAATTTAGTTTTCTTTTTTTTTTGCTAAATGCCTTTGGGCCTATTTGACTACACCTGTAAATTCATTTATAACATTTAAACATGTAAAAACAATCCAGTTCCAGAAATGGGCGGTAGCGGAGGGAGAAAGAAAAATGCATTTCTGTTGATCACATCAGAATTTCTTTTTAAAAACATTCTTTTAGATAAACTTCACAGTAATGAAATTTTAAACTGGCAAAGCTGCAGAGTTGAGTTTTTCAAATGAGAATCTTAGTCACTGGTAGGATGTATTCCGTGACTGAGTCATGCATGAAGAAGTTAGGACACAGAGATTTGCATGTGAGATTTGCATGCAATGTTCACATGCCTCCTTAGCTTGTTCGTATATATATAAATTCAAAGTTTATAAACAGGACTATTGTCACCTGTTCTTGATGGCTCATATATTCTTATGGATCATTACTGACTTTTCCATGTAAGCACAACATATATAAGAACTTGCTGATATAAAGAAACATCGGGAGGTTGAAAAAGGGAAGACTTCCTAAAAATGTCTCCAGGACTTACTTTTTAACAGAAATCTGGCATTGCAAATTATATTGAGATGATAATTGGAAATGAATATTGTAAATCCAGTCTGGCTCTAGACAAAATTTAAGTAGCCTGCAAGCTGGCATCTGGAACCTTTCCTGCTCCCCAGTTACTGCCTATTTTCTTCTCCTGGATGCCCTTCCTCCTCTCTCCTGCCAGGTTGTCATGTTGTTCTTTGCTTGTTTTCTTCCCCAGCACTCATGAGGTTTCTCTGGTTGGGATCTGAAGACACTACTCCTACCAGGGTTATTTACATCATACTCAAGGGCCCTGAAAGATTAAAACAGATCGATAACTCAAAGTAAGATTGCCCAATATGAATGTGGTTTTAGGCATTATCATGAGTAATTGAAGAGATATATTTAACAATAATTTTGAAAATTTTGTGCTTCCTTAACCACATTTACTCTTCATTGAATAAACACAGAACCATGAAATAACAGGATTTTGTTGAACCAAAAATGCAACATCAGTAGCCACCTGTTATTTTTAAATGTGCAAGGCCCATAAAGGCAGGTATTTTTGTCTGTTTTGTATTCTGATGTATCCCAAGTGCCTAGAAGAGTTTTTGGAACATAGCAGACCTTTTGTAAATGTTTGATAAATGACTGAATAAATAGATGAATTTTATTTTTATTTTTTGTCCATGAAGACTTATAGCAAGGAAAGGAGCCCTTTAAACTTTACAATTCTCTTTTTTCAGAATTTATGAAGCGATGGGGATTTACAGTGATGTCTCATGGGATAACAATGTGGAGACAGGCACTGATGTCAGGACTTCATCCTGGGATGGGTCCATGAGTAGGACTGAAAGTGACTTTTCTCCTACCCCATCTTTGCTTTCTGTCTTCAGCCCTATACCCTATACCCTACACCCAAAATCCACTCCTCTTCCCACATAGCCCCTGATAATGCTAATGGAATCAGCTTTTTAGTAGTGACTGGTTAATATATTCCAGGGAATTAAGATAGATTGAACTATATTCTAACTTCATAATCCTTCATTTAATCTAAACATTTAGGCAAGCTATTGACAAGATGCAAATTCTGGACCTGCTACAAATGTCATAGGTAGAGGTTGGACAGTTTTCACATACGATACAACATGCTGCCTTTAACAGCAAATAATGGACACAAATTAAAACAATGAATTCCACAGTACATTCATCACTGAAGAAACCACAGGCACGTATACACTGTAATGAGTATTCATGTTTAGGGAAATGAATACAAATAATTATTTTTTCAGAAGGAAAGGGAGAAAGGAAAGAGAAAGAAGAAGAATGATGGGACAAAGATATACTTGATATAATTGTGTTTTCAAGATCAGTCTTACTCTTCAGAAGAATTCTATTTATAATAGGAACTTTCTATTTTTCCTGAATTTTATCAGAAGCATTCATTCACCCATTATTTCAGGGCCAAAGTGCCTTCATCTTTCAGACTCCCGGCATCCTCATTTCTGTACAGCTCTCGACCTAGAGTATAAGTGTGCATTTCCCCTGAGTATCAGATGAGCTACTCATTTAGTTGCTCTTGTGCATTATCTTAGACCTTAGTCCAAAAAACCCGCTAAATATATGGTCAGGAATACTGTGGCTCCCTAACAAATGATAAAGTGAATTCAGCCATACTGGACTTGGCAGTCGGTCAAAATCAGTGACCCATAGATACAAATCAGTCGCTGTAAGACAGAGGAAGACAGTTGTTAAGAAGAACAGGAAGACTCTTCAAGGACACTGCTGAGGCCAGGGAGGATTTGGCAGTCAATGACAAGTCAAACTCAATATTTAGAAATAACCACAGCTCCCAAGCACACTACTTTTATCACCCTCATGAACTCTTCCCCGTGGTATTAGACTAATAAATGTGCGAGAGACAGAGAGCAACCTGAAGGGATTGTTTCTATCCAGAGGATAAATGTGCTTTATGATGGGGGCCCAATGGAACACCTGCATCAACTCTAATCCCTTTGCAAGTATGGGTCACTGCATGGATGGACAAGTCACTATCTGTATAAAAGCTGTTAGGAAACGGGAGAGAAAAATTGGGAAGGAAAAGCAGGAGCTGTTGGCAGAAAGAGCAATAACTATATTAGTTGAAAAAAGTCAATAATGGGAATCTACTTAGTCAACAGATATTTACTCGTTCAACAAATATTTGAGCTCCCCGTGTATCCCAGGTACTGGGCTGTTGCTGAAGAAAATAGTGAACATGAAAGTGCCTGTCTTTAGAGAAGATACAGTACAGGGCAGACTCATGGTGAAAAGGCATCTGGAATTTTTGTTTGTGGGGATTTGAGGGTATACGTATTTATTTATTTTTTTTAATGTAGAAACTCAGGTTGCTTTAAACAAAGGAAACGAGGGCTGTTTTAAGGATAATTTTCCACCGATTGCAGATTGCCACCAGTAACAGCTATGGGGTTTGGGTGAACCATGGGATAGCCTCCATTTAAATATTTGGTCTTTTTAAAAAGCTGTTATAGTTTACAAGATACATTTCATAAACTTAAAATTCCCCTCTACTCATTTGGGACACCCTATCCTAGACTCTTGGGAATATATTATTCTGGCAAGTAATTTCATGCAGGTTGCAGATACTTTCTTAATATCTCCTGTGTACGCTAACTGATTATTGTATGTCTCTAAAAATACACCCTTCCTCTTGCTTTTGGACAGCAGTTTACATTACTACACAGGATGCTTCACAACACAGCCTAAAGGATTTGAATTTGTATCCCTACACACAAGTCTGGTGCTATCCCCAAGGACCATGAGAAGTTTTTAATATGTGTACAAACTTGAATATTCTCAGAAATGATCCCTTCAAAAAATGCTGTACCCCACTTAAGTTTCTCCTTTCACCCCTAAGAGCAACGGTAAACAAATTTCTTCTGTTCATTTTAGAATAGCCCTATTGTTCCCCCACCCAGTCATCAATGGTTTGTAAACATTGAGGTCCATTCTCAAAATTTATAATCAAGACAGTTTAAAAATATCAGAACAGAATTTGCATGATTTTTCCTTTTACTTGATAGAAATGTAAAATATCAGACCATCTGTTTCAAAAACGGGTACCTGGCAACTCTGGTGTTCTATCTGGGAATAACAAATAAGTTTCCTCTTACATGACAACTCACTCCACCAGTACAAGCTGCCTGGAATTCTGTGCTGAGAAGGCTGCTAAGTGCAGGTAAAAGAGCTCTATTCCTGATAAGGGAAGTCTGCTGTGGGTCCAGCTGTATGAAGTAGCTGCAGTTCTGCCAATATTTACTGGTCCAGAGCCCAGCTCTGCCATTTACTGGCTGTGTGAACTTTGGTGATTTACTTAACCTCTCAAAATGTACTTTCTCATCTCTCAAACGAGAAGGCAAACTAAATAAATGATTTCCAAATCCTGGCCCATGGCTAGAGGAAGCACCAAGTTCACACAGGGACCAGGTTTGAAATAAAGATTCCCTTGGCTTGCCCAGGATTTCTTAATCAGAGTTTTTTCAGAGTTTGAGAGCATTCACCCTAACAAAGACATTGAATGGTACTGATGCTCTACCAAGTTTGACAACCCCTGGGTCAGATGAGCGATCAAGTTTTTTTCAGCTCTAAAATTTTTTTCCAGTTAGAGTCTAGAAAGAATAGAAAAAGTGTGCAGTAATTCCCCTACATAGGAATCTTCAAGTTGAGAACTTTCAAAGGTGCGAACGTGCGTTCACATGTCCAGTCACATAAGTTAGTTTACATGTGTGGCATACATTGTCAGGTGCATGCATCCTCTACAAGTGGTTGTGCTTTTGTGTACTTTACTATACAGTACTGTATAGAGTACAGTAGTACAGTATCTTATTTCAAGCCCAGGATATCTGGAAGCAAATGTAAAAGCAGCAGTGTTGTAGCTGGTACTACTGTACTTTTCAAGGTACTATACTGTAAGATTAAAAATATTTTCTTTACTTTTTGTGTTTGTTCATTTTTTATGTATTATTTGTGTGAAAAGTATTATAAACCTATTACAGTACAGTACTCTATAGCCAACTGTGTTAGTTGGGTACCTAGGCTAACTTTGTTGGACTTACGGACAAATCAGACTTAACGAAGACGCTCGCAGAACGGAACTTGTTCATATGTAGGGAACTTACTGTACAAGAGTTTAGTAGGTGGTCATATGAAATACCTCTAGTGGAGAAATTGTTATGGCATTCTGAAGAACACAGCAAGAGTTGCAAATAGGAGCAAAGACTAAGGTGACTCCCTCTGTCTGATCCTTTTTAGTGGTGGGAGTGGTGCCTGGCACAACTTCCCAAGCCTTCCTGCCTCTCCCATGTTTCTCTTCTGTGTGCCTCTTCTGTGTGCCTGCCTGCCCATGCTACCCCTTTTGTGTGATCCACAGAGTCAGAATGTTCCTCAGATTTGTTGATGACCATTAAACAAACACATCACATCTTTTATGTTTGAAACCAAAAGGGGGCAAAGAACTGAAAACTATTATCCTTGGAAGCTCTTCTACACAGAATGAAATAACACAAAAAGGGAACATCAGGTGAGATGCCAAGGTAAAAGATTCACCTTGATTACCTCACTTTAACATTTCACAATGAGGCAAAAATAAATTATCTTTCAGGGTAAGATTTAGTGGATGAGACTAATGAGGGTGTGAAAAATGCTGAAGGGAGCAGTTCTATCCCATTTAATAATGGCAGCGGGGATTCTGACAGTCTCCATTAGCAATTCCTTTTTAAGATAACTTAATTTCCTGATTAAACATGCATTTCTAAATCATATTGACGCTTTAAGAGAGAAACAAATAGTGGTGCCAATTCTCTTGGGCACAGGGAAAAAAATTCTTTTTTCTTCCCTACCAACACCACATAGCCTATTTTACCTCTTCTTATCTTAGTGCACAGAAAGGACCATATAGTTCAAAAACTGCCTGAATCTCGACACTGCAGCTTGACCAGCTTGTAAAACTTGGGTGGAAACTAATTTTAGATAGTGAAACAATTTTCTCTGTTGACGTGGGCAGCTCACAGCTGTGTGAGTCTAAGTGTATATGTGTGTGCTTGGGGGCTGAGGAGGTTCAGGATATGGGAGAAACATGTTTTCTTGGACTAAACCAGGGCTTGCCAAACTCTGCCCCCCAATCTGGCCCACTATCTGTTTTTGTAAATAAAGTTTTATTGGAACACAGCCATGCTCCTTCATTTCCATGGTGTCTATGACTGCTTTCATGCTACAATGGCAAAGCTGAGTAGTGTTGCAACAGAGATTGTATAGACCAGAAAGCCAAGATATTTACTATCAAGTCCTTTGCAGGAAACATTTGCCCACCACTGGACTGCTAATTCCATAATCTGGTCAGTATCCTATGCAAGAAAAGGAAAATTCAGTGAATGCAGCATCCTGCAGGCTGATGAATGTTCTACAAATTAGAGGAGTGAGAAAAAGACTTCCCCAGAGGATATTTGAGAGTGTCTTGTGCACAGGTGGATTCCTCAAAACCCCTGGCTCCAGTAAGAGCAATGAAGATCTCAAAAGCTCCTTCTCTGCTCATAAAAGCAGGGGAAAACCAGCTCCTCTACTTTAAACAAAAGGCTTTCGTTTATTTATAACTTCAGCAGAAGTTCTGTTCTCTTACTCCCCACTAAGTTTGCTTCACGGGAAAGGACTATGTAATAAAATTTTGAGATTAGCAGCCATCAGCAAGTCAGAACTTTGTTTTCGGTTTGTTTTTTTTCAATTTCCCAAGTCATCTCCTTTAAGACATGATGCCATAAAAAGCATCTGAGATATTCTTAATGAGAAGATTAAGAAAATTCACTTCAGAAGAGGCTTTGATATCTAAAACTTATTTATTTTCTTTAAAAAGTCGACTTTAGCCCCCAAATTTACCTGTTTGCCTCAATTAGTATTACATTTTCTATTTTAAAAAAGTGAAATTTGAAATCTACTTCTATGTGCTATAAAATCTACTTATGAAGAATGAGGTTGCTGTTCTAATTCAAAAACAAAAACAACAAAAAATAAAGGCAAATACTTCACTAAAGGGTGGAATTGTACTTTAAAGTCAAGCCATGTGGCTTCTTATGGAAATATAATGAGTTAAAGATGAAATTCCGTTTCTCGTTTGCATACATCTTGCAAAGAATCTGCCCAGTAAAATGGTAATTGGAGTCTTTTTTTATAATAAATATTATAATTTTTAATCCTAATATTGTAAGCTATGAAATGTCTTCCATTTCCCTAACATATGTTTTTTGTACTGTTTCTCAGTCCGAGAGACAGAAAATAAAATAAACACCTTAATGAACACAGTACTCATTCTCCTGAGACTCTGTACCTATCTTACGGACATAACATGGACCAGGATACTGAAGATTCTCCCCAGAGAGCAAAAACCTGCCTCACTTCTCAACCCAATGTGGTCTGCAGAAGTATTCAGTCTGGTTTGTTGCTAAATTGTTGCAGGCCCCCAGTAAATTGTGATTTGCAATTATAAGCATATTTGTGAAGTGTAAGTGGGTTGATTTTCTCCTTTAGAGCTGATAGAAAAGCACTCCAAGATGGCAGTGAAGTTAGGGTGGGGTTGTTTCAGTCTCTGGGAGGCTGATCATGAAAATCTGGCTCTCTGTTGGTCTTTTTTGTTAATTGCGAAAACATGAGGAGGAACTCCTGTTCAGGAATCGTATTAGAAACAAAATACTTTGAATATTTCTCCTTAGTGATTACAGACATTTCATGAGGAGAAGTGAGACTTTAGGGGAAAAGATTTTCAGACACTGGGTGTTTAAGTGGTTACTTGTCCACAGCTTGCCTGGTCAGTGTGTGGACTTATTAAATGACCATTTATTTCTTCTGTCAATGCAAACATCCTGACTTTCATACATTCCAGTGAGTGGGAAATTCTACAGAGATCTGGATAAACTCATCACAGCTGCTCTACCGTCTGACAACCTGATGGTCATGGGGGACCTCAACGCATGTGTTGGCAGGAGTGCCAAAATGTGGAAGAAAATTATTGAACCACAGAAGATTAGTCTCTTCCTGAGTGGTGAGCAGGCCAAGCAAAAACTTGAGTGGAGTCACAGACAGCAGCTTCAATCATTAAAGCTAGGAGAAAAATATCATGGATATGCCACAAGTCAAAAATAACGGCATCTCACCCATTCTGCCGTTGTTTCACAGCAGCATGGCAAGGAGTTAACAATCTGAATGATTCAGAGACCATTACCTGATATGTTTCAAATCATGAGAGCATAAGGGTGGGTGCTGGGTAGTGCCTATGAGATGAATATTTGGATAAACTCAACTCATCGAGAATAATGATACCCTGAAGGATTTTAAAGGATAATAGAGCAATCATCGTAGAATAGAAAAACGCTCTTTGTAAACTCAACATAAATCATTTTATGCCATTATTCGCCTATAAATATACCAAACTTCAAACTGTGCTACAGTATTTTTTATTCTGCGACATTGCTTTTAAAGGTTTCCCTGAAATATTGTAATTCTGCTCATTCCATGAAATTCCCACCTCCTTACCCATACCATATACATCTGCTGAAATCCTGACAACTTTTAATCAACTCATTCCTCGCTCTTTAACATTTGCCCTTCCCACGCGTGCTTGAAATTATCTTTTTTTCCTCAGAAGACTGTAGCATATTTTTGGTAAATGCTGGGGACTTAAAAATACTTATTTTTATAATAAATAATTATGTATATGTATTAATTGACCTGCAAGATTTTTGCCTTCTTTAGTGCAGAGAACTTAATATATTCGTTTTTGTTTCCAACAGCAAAGGCATTTTATATAGTAAGTTCTCAATTAATGTTTATTAAATCAAAGATCCTTTAGCTTGGATCTGAAACTGATTTGAACATAATGTTGTGCTTTCCAGATTCCCCAAGAACTATATTTTCTGACCCCAATTTGATTACGTATTTTTTAGATATTTAGAGGACCAGTAGACCAGTATCTGTATAGCAGAATTCAAGGATCTTGGCTCTGATTTGTCAGGAAAATGTTGGCTGTACCGAGTCCCCATGGTAAAAACTGGTGGTAGCTCCATTTCATGCCTCTTTGCAAACAGTGGCTTTCTGAAATAGCATGAAGAGATTATTCTCTTGTCATTTCTATAAAGAAACAATTGTTCTTATGATGTGAAATGAATGTTTAATGAGACCTTTTTCCTGATTTGCTAGTTCTTGCTGTCCAATTTTCCCAGTGAAACTTTTTTTTTCTTAGAGAAAGTCCACATCTACCAGTTAAAATTCAAGTGTTCAATACTCTAAAATGGTAACAAAGTCAAGTATGGTAGGAAATTGCTTCATAAAAAGGGAAAAATCAAAGTCTAAAATAACTTTCTGACAACACAGTTGTAGTGAATGTAAGAAAAGTGACATTGTATGAAATGAGTTCTGTGACATCATAACATGGATTCTAGCCTGAGCTTAGAGTAAGAAAGTTTAATAAACCCTGCTCCAAGTTTCTTCCTCGCTGACAAGGCATTCCTCTCATGGAAGGTTCTGGATGAGTTCACTTATAAAGGCCATATAAAGCATGTTGATCTAACTAGAGATACATTTATGTAAAGATAAGGTCAATTCACAAAATAGTGTTTAAACTAAGCTCTTTGGGGCAGGTCAAAGCCAGGTACTTAAAAAAAAAAAAAAAAAAGGAACTTAATTTTCATATCATTAAAACTTGCTTTTTCCCCTGACCTTGTTTGGGCAATAAGAAGACTTATGTGTTTTTTAATGTTTCATATGAGATTTAAGGAAACATAGCTTCCTCTCTCCCGAACATAGACATGGCTTGGACAACTGCTAAAATAAACAGTACACAACACGTGGCAAGGTTGTGGCATGCTCTCTTTTCTAGGTGCCAAGATTTCAAAGGATAACTTGACTTTCACCCCTACCGACTCTGGGATCTTGATTTTATTAAGCTCTGAATATGGTATTTTGCTTTGTGAGGGCGACACAATTAATGATCAGGTTAGGGGGAACAAAAGGCATGACCGCCTTTGGAAAAATCCAAAGTTACAAAACAAATGTGTCACTGCATCATTAAGGTTTTTCCTTCTCAAGTGAAAGATGCAAAGAATTGAGGCGTAAAGCTTCTTCTCCAAAGAGAAGGGAGGAGGCATCCCTGGTAAGGCTCCATCCTCAAAAGCAGCATCCCCATACCACATCTTGCTCCCATTACTGCTCTTTTCAACTTACGCTGACAGCTAAAGTTCAGAGGTGGCTTTGTTTCCCTTGTAGTTGATGTTAGTTCAACATTAGACTCTAAAGGCGGAGCAGGCACAAAAATTAGTGCACAGGAATAGGACAAGGACTTTGGCAGCCAAAAATAACATACGTTTTACACTTGGGGCAAGTATATAAATTAAAAATGGAAAAAGTGGGCAAAAGTGAGATAATTGGCTAATATAAATACCTGTCAAACCGGACTTACTCACAGAGATTCTGAGCTGAGAAGCAAATAAAATTGCTCACCACCACCCCCAATGCACACTCTTTTTCTTCAAGAAAACCTCAGGGTCCTTTTATGAGTTTTGGCTGAAGGAATCTGGCATATAAATGGGAAGAAGTTAAGGATCAAGATTTCCTGAACTATTTTATGCCAAAATTTTGTGTCTAAGAAGAACAGAGAAAATAGTATTGCTGCTTGTTTGAAAGTAACTGCAGGTAGTTGACGAGAGCCTAGAAATCATGAGAATGTTGCCTTTCAATATTTTGAGGGTCCACAATTGAATCTGCTACTTGGATTTAATGGATTAGTTTGACTCTACCAGAGTAAATGATGACAAAGTTATAATTAGTTGAGGAATTTAAGTTTACTTTATGATTGATACTTAAGGATGAAACTGAAATAATTAGATGTGGCAAGCAGAGGTTTCATAAATCACAGTATACTTCTATATTCAGGCACTGAAATGGGTTGAAAGCTATATCAGATCAGCTTATCTTCATCAGCATGCTTTGAAAGCTTTTCTCTCTCTCTCTCTCCCTTTTTTCTTTTTTTTGATTTACGTTGTGTTAATTTCTGCTGTACAGCAAAGTGATTCAGTTATACATATATATATATATATGTACATTCTTTTAAAATATTCTTTTCCATTATGGTTTATCACAGGGCATTGAATATAGTTCCCTGTGCAATACAGTAAGGTGTTATCCATTCTATATATAATAGTTTGCTTCTGCTAACCCCAAACTCCAACTCCATTCCTCCCCCTTGGCAACCACAAGTCTGTTCTCTATGTCTGTGAGTCTGTTTCTGTTTCATAGAGAAGTTCGTTTGTGTTATATTTTAGATTCCACATATAAGTGATATCATATGGTATTTGTCTTTCTCTTTCTGACTTACTTCACTTAGTATGATAATCTCTAGTTCCATCCATGTTGCTGCAAATGGCATTACTTCGTTCTTTTTATGGCTGAGTAGTATGCCATTGTATTTATGTACCACATCTTCTTTATCTATTCATCTGTCGATGGACATTTAGGTTGTTTCCATGTCTTGGCTATTGTGAATAGTGCTGCTATGAACATAGGGGTGCATGTATCTTTTTGAATTATAGTTTTGTCTGGATATATGCTCAAGAGTGGGATTGCTAGATCATATGGCAACTCAAGTTTTAGCTTTCTGAGGAACCTCCATACTGTTTTCCCTAGTGGCTGCACCAACTTATATTCCCATCAACAGTGTAGGAAGGTTCCCTTTTCTCCACACTCTCTCCAGCATTTGTTATTTGTAGACTTTTTAATGATGGCCATTCTGACCAGTGTGAGGTGGTACCTCGTTGTAGTTTTGATTTGCATTTCTCTAATAATTAGCGATGTTGAGCATCTTTTCATGTGCCTGTTGGCCATCTGTATGTCTTCTTTGGAGAAATGTCTATTTAGGTCTTCTGCCCACTTTTCCAC